>NW_027142369.1:3415000-8432500 GCF_026170545.1 Melanerpes formicivorus
AGGTCTGATCATATTCCTTTCAGAAGGCTGGAAATCTAACCTCAGGTTTAATTTGGGTAAGATACTGGGTCCAGCTGCAGAGGTTTAGTATAGTCTTATTAAAAGAATGCGTTCAGTGACCCACATTGGCATGTAATTGTTGCCCCACTGATACTGGTGAAATTCTGATTGTGAAACAATCCCACCACCTGTATATTTATATGTGTACAAATCATGTATTTGTCATTGCTGATTACATGCTATGTTGTATCTCTTTAAATACACACCTGATAGAAGTTAAAAATTTCAATTATGCTCAAAATATTCCTCTTTTCAATGGTGTGCTTTAGCTATCTAGGCCTATGCAGTACAAATTGTAATTTTCTTTTTATTGTCAATGTCTGTGACTTGGAGTTTTCATGTGTTCATTTTATGCTAGCCATTTGTAACATCAGCAGCAGTGGTGTGAATTACCTAACTTAGGATCATAAAATCTAACAGAGTCCTATGTAGAAGTTATAGCCTTAGAGGTAAGTTACCATGCACCTGAGGTTTAAAATCAGAAACAGAGCAAAGTTTAGCAGAACACCCAAATGAATAGCATATTGGTTAGAAATAAGGAAAGTATTGTTGTACTGCATTAGTGACAAGCTGACTATCTGAATACAATTCTCAATTGTTCAAGATCACTGTGGCTAACAGGAGTTAGAATATTGCTGTAAAAAGCAGACAGTTTCATATTTAACATGCTTGTTCTGCTCCATGTACCATGTCTATAATCAAGTTCAGTCAGAGTACTATGGGCATTTTGCATGCACTGTTAAAAAGTTCAGCTTTTTCACACAGTATTTGGTTTAATGTATTATGTCAAATAACAAAAGTATACTTTCTATAACAAAATCAGAGGATGAAGGATTTATATAACACACAGCCAATTCATCAACACACTGAATATTTTTGGTCAATAATCTCAATTCTCATAATTTTATATTTATACCTTTGAAATTAGGTACTTTGATCTGACTCTGATGTTAGCGTCTCCTAATAGTACTAGTTTTTAAATTAGGATTATTTGATTTTTTTGAGAATATAATTATTAGACCACGTCCAGTTTCTTAACTCCAAAATTTTCACAGGTGTCTCTAGTTATGATTTGATGAAGTCCTTCAGCAATGCAGCATCACACCTAGAAACACCTAAAGAACCCATGTAATAGGCACATACAGTAATTATAGGCACTGATGTCCCCCCAAAAAATTGAAAATTATGACTATGTTTTTCATATGACTATGCTTTATTATGACAAATTCATTATGAACTTGTCATAATAAAGATAAATTACTAGATTCAGTTTCATCTCTTTTCCAAATTAAAATATAAATTTTGGCTCAACCACATGGATAAGATGTGGCTGCTCATTTTCTTTGAATATAAAACCAAGACAGTTTTATATGCATCAACATTCAAGGAAACTATATTGTACCTCCAATACTGGCAGAGATTTTGTCTTTATTTTAATTTTTTTTTTCAGTTATTTATTCTATTGGAGCTTTCAGGTGCAGGCTAGCTTCTTTAGCATCTGTGTCCAGAACTAAAATGATACAGAACCCAAAATTCTTCTGTAAAACACCCGACAATTGCAGTTCTGGAAGCTAATTTATTTCAAGTGGACAAAGAGGTTAACAGATATTGGGTCAGAACTCGGAGGAAGGCAGTTACTTGTGTGCAACTTGCATGGAATGAGAAAGAAAGGCAGCAAAGCAAGGGAAATGTTCTGAAATCAGTTTCAATTAAAATGTGAATGGCTGAAGTAAAACAAATCCAATGCAATGTAATTGGTAGGGGTTTGCCACAATGACATATCATGAAACCTCCAGTGGGATGCAGTTAAATATGAATATCCATAATATCCAACATAATATCCACTTACTGAGCAACAGCTCTGAAGTCCTAAATATTAATATACCCTACAATAAGGATGCATGACTTTTTGTTTGTTTGTTTGTTTTCAAGATAGAAAAGATACTACAGGTCTACTAGACCCTAAAACTTAAAGAAAGGCAAATAAAGCCATCCATAATTCTGTGTACAGTTACATCTGGTATTTTTGAATCAGCCAAACTCTACCTTATCTAGTGGAAGTGGTCCCAACCCCACGGGGGTTGGAACTAGATGGTCCTTGAGGTCACAGTATCACAGTATAACTTAGGTTGGAAGAGACCTCGAGGATCATCAAGTCCAACCCATCAACACAGACCTCCTGATTAGACCATGGCACCAAGTGCCATGTCCAGTCTCCTCTTGAACACCTCCAGGGACAGTGACTCAACCACCTCCCTAGGCAGCCCATTCCAATGACGAACTACTTGCTCGGTGAAGAACTTTCTCCTCACCTCGAGTCTAAACCTCCCCTGGCACAGCTTGAGACTGTGTCCCCTTGTTCTGGTGCTGGTTGCCTTCCAACCCTGACAATTCTGTGATACCTTTAACAGTACAATCATTTAATGTGCCTTATTTGAGAGCCAAAGACTTCAGCTCCACGTTTCTAAAATTCATGAGACGTTAAAGTGAGTCTTGCTCTTGACAAAAACCCTGCAAAGACTGGAAGGTACCTCTTAGCTCATTTTAGTTTAAGTTTGGTAGCAATTCAATACTTAAAATGGTAGTTCTGAAGATTTTTCAGTTTATGGATTCTTGTTTTTTTCCACTGATGGTCCAATACATACTCGTTTACAAAGTTACATGTGTGGAATTCCACACAGCTTTGTTTTCATAGGCACAGCTAATGAACCCTTGAGAACAAGCCAAGGAAATCTGGAAACCATGACATCCCAGCTCTGTTCTTAGATAAGAACTAATAAGGACCTAAACCCACAAAAAGAACCTAAACCTATGACTCAGATGGAAAGTGCATAGAGCCTTTTATTCTTCCTTGGTATATGTAAGGAGTTTGTACTTTATATTCATTGTTCTCTTCAAGAATCCATTTCTCATGTCAGAGATGTGAGTGTGATGATGCCTACTTCCGATTTTTATTTTTTCAGTTTGGGTGTTAAGAACCAACTTCCTTTGTTTCTTTAATCAACATCTCCATGGGATTTAAAAACAACCCCTTCACCTTTTCCAATAGGTAGCACAACAACAGCAGCAGAGGGTAATCAGTTGCTGACATGGTGTAAACAGCCTTCTGTTTGAGGAATGAGAAATGAATGGGTTGATGAATGCTTCTTTTCTTTAACTGAACTGGAGTTGCAAGCACTGGTGGCTGGTGTTACAGCTCCCATCTGTCAGCAAGATGTGGCAGAAGTGCTTAGATGCCTTTCTACCCTTCTTTATAATTTGTCTGTTTCCATTTCAAGGCTGCGAGACACATTTTCTAGTGCAACTGACTTCAGTGTCAGAAGGAAAACTTGATAGGTGAATAATTTGTGCTGCCAGGAGGAATCGAGTTTACAGTCACCTTGAATGGGAAAACACTACACTGTTATGGATTGCAACCTAAACTCTTACTATGCCTATCAGAAGACAAAAAAAAAGGGGGGGGAAGAAAAAGAAAAGAGAGAGAAAAAAATGAGAAAGAGCCACAAAAGAGACATCCTGATGTTTCATTATTGTGTTCTTTTTTTTTAATTCCATTTTTTTATTACCAGTAATTTTCTTTGACAGCAGAAGGTTTGTTAAACACACCTGACCCCGAAAAAATAAAAGTATGCAACGAATGCCGCTCACAGGAGTGTTGTCTCTGGCATTATTATCCCTTGAAAGTAACAATATAGCACTAAAGAAGGCAATGATAATCTTAACTGGAATACAGACATTGAACAAGTAGCTTTAAAATTAAATAAAATTAAAAAAAAAAAAAAGAAAAAAAAAAAAAAGAAAAAAAAAAAAAAGAAATTAGGATGGCATCATGCAGTAGTAACATGAGAGATGATAAAAATTAAAAACAAAATCAGGAATGGTACAGAGTACATGTTTGAGAAAGTTTATGTTATATTTTACAAGTTCTTGCATGTACCTGGTGTTCTGCTGTAGATTTTCAGCATAGAAGCATAGAATAATAGAATCAGTCAGGGTTGGAAGGGACCACAAGGATCAGCTAGTTCCAACCCCCCTGCCATGGGCAGGGACACCCCACACTAGATCAGGCTGTCCAGAGCCTCATCCAGCCTGGTCGTAAACACCCCCAGGGACAGGGCCTCAACCACCTCCCTGGACAACCCATTCCAGGGCTTCACCACTCTCATGGTGAAGAACTTCTTCCTCATGTCCACTCTGAATCTCCCCACCTCCAGCTTCATTCCCCCTAGTCCTATCACTACCTGAGATCCTGAGAAGTCCCTCCCCAGTCTTCTTGTAGGCCCCCTTCAGATACTGGAAGGCCACAATTAGGTCACCCCGGAGCCTTCTCTTCTCCAGACTGAACAGCCCCAATTCCTTCAGTCTGTCCTCATAGGAGAGGCACTCCAGCCCTCTGAACATCCTTGTGGCCCTTCTCTGAACACGTTCCAGCATGTCTATATCTGTCTTGTAATAGGGGCTCCAGAACTGGATGCAATACTCCAGGTGGGGTCTTAAGATTTGCAGCTGCCTAAATAAAGGGTTCATCTACCTGCCCAATCTCAGTTAAATATTTATTGTTTAGAGTTTATGTTAATCAGGGTGCCTTGATAGAAATCAAGAAAAATTGCATTAAAATTTACTCAAATCAATGTAAAATTATCTTTTGCTGGTACAACAGAGAATTTATCAGCTGTTTATATTTTTGCAGCCTTTAAAATGCTAAGATTTCATTAAAATTCTTCAAATGTAAAACAATGATCTTGTTTTATAACATTTTATGCAGATGTATAAATACCTAAAAGCTTTACTTTTAGAAGTTATGTTTAATGATGCATAGTCATACTTCTAGAAATATAAAACATCCAGATGCTTTTAAAAACATGAATATATATATATATTGATTCTAAGGAGAAAATTAAAGTCCAGCTTCCATAAATACAAACTGCATTGCAAAAACTCAACAGAAATTAAAAATAATAATAAAAAAATAAATCAATGTATCCTGACATTCAGTTCTTCATAAATTTTATCTCATGGTGGCAGGTCATTATATGCTAGCATTTGCTGCCTTGATGTTTTTGTTTGGTTTGCTACTATTACTGCCTTTTCTATCTTTTTTTCCCAAATGTATCAGCTGTTTGAAAACATGTTATTTTTTTTCATTTTTGTAGTTCTTGAAAACAAGAAAGCAAAAGGGTAAGAAGTAAGCAAAAATGTATAGCATTTATGATACAATCCATCATGCTTCATCTAATTGCATGATACTTGAAACTTTCAGGAGTAAATTGGTTTCTATTTGAAGGTTAAGAAAGATAGGTGGTGTCTTAACAGCATTTTAATACCATCTTACTAAATATTTAAAACACTAATCCACTGATGACTCCATTACATGCAGTCATTTGCAGTGCCATTCTGTGAATTTAAGTAAGTATAAAATTCTGCACAGCTCAACAGACCTACCCCTAGCTCTGTTGTTTTAAGAGAGATCAGAACATATGTATTTTAGAATCTTTACCTATTCTTGGTGGTTTTGGTAGGTCAACAGCTTGCATTATATCTTTTAAAGGATTACATTAATTGCATAAATACTGCAATAACTTGTTCTGTTACACATTTATCTATATGTTGTGGAAAATTTTATGCAAGAAATTGGTTATGAATGAGTACAGAACCATGAACATGATGAGAAAAAACGAACAGTTTAATTTTACTTTCAGTAGTGAAGGTTCCACTTAGACTCTTATCTACATTGTATCTGTGTAAAATAATCAAACTGGGATAATGAAGGGATGAATGAGGCCTGCATTTAACAAATTGAATTATAGAGGGCATGACAGGAAAGGATTAATGAGGTTTAAAAGGTTAGGAGAGACCAGGCAATAGTGACATAAATCCTCAGCTATGTCTGAATATCGTCCTGAAAGAAGGGTGGGAATTAAGACGTTTGCTTCCCAGTCCCAAGACATCCTAGGATACAGAAGTCCTCCATTTTGATACATTCTAATAGGAAATTATTTACATCTAGAACTCAAGCTAAAGATTAAACAAAGTTTTCCCGGTAACTTAGTGTGTGGTTGGTAAAGATGAGAATCCTTCCTTTGTTTGATTTCATTACCTTTTGAGAAGTAGAAAGCCAAAGTTCTTTTATCTGTTCATAAACCATAATAAACACCTATCATATACCACCATCAGCCTTGGTTGACACTCACACAGGTTTTTCTTAGCTAGATCTTACTACTCTCCCACAATAAAGCACTTAATTAAATTACTACTCTATTGAAAACAGTTGATTGGTTGCCGTACTCTTTTCTTATCTTTAATCAGAAATATGATTTCAGGAGTATCAATGTACACATAGTAATATATTAAGCTGCCAGAAGTTGTCATAAGATCAGCTAATAAATTATTTTATGTTGACAGTTGTAACAACCCCACAGCTTGAACACTGGAAGATAAAGGAATGAAGCACCAGGAGATAAAATTGATTTATTTTTACACTTTTTTTTTCTGCTAGATAACAATATTAAACATCCATCTTAACTTTTAAGAGCAATGCTAGAAGCTAAGATACAAATGCAGGGGGGGCAGAATATCCACTAGATCAATATTTTGCATTATAATCTACCTGCATTCAGTTAGTGTCAAAACTAATACAATGGGTACCATATGAAAGGAGAATAACACTACTGCAGACTGCCAAACTATTGCTGAATGTTATTGGCTAGGCTATTGGTTCATGTTTGGATAAAACTGCAGTAGTTAACTTCACAAATCTACGTATAAGATTCCAGTAAATATCTACAAAACCCACATTTTTTTCCAAAATAAGCCCTCTGCAGTATCCATTAGCAGCCTCTTCCTAAAGCAAGGCTGGTGTTATCCATTAGGTTGGTCACTCTGGTACAACGCTTAACCTGTCAGCTTTTTCACCATGTCCACATATCAGGCTAAGTTACAGACCTTGTTAAATATGGTGGCTGATCAGCAGTTAGAAGCAGCAACTGTAGAGCTTCTGTGCTTATATTTTTGTTTATTGTATTTCCCCCATCTCCATGCTTTCAGTGTTTATGTAAAGTTTAATGATGGTGCCAGTTGCTGAAATGCATGTTATAACAAAGTCCTTGCATCTTCCCAGGCAAGAACCTAAGATGCTTACCCAAAGACCTTGATCTCTTCTTAGAGAGTTTGCTTGTTATTCACCATCTGTCACAAATCACTGAGGGCCAAACTGTGCCCTTAAGCCTATTCTGAGTCAAATAAGAACCAGAACTAGACCCTTAGGCTTCAAGTACCTATCTCCATACATCACTTTCCCTTCACTTAGAAAAGAAAAGAAAAGAAAAGAAAAGAAAAGAAAAGAAAAGAAAAGAAAAGAAAAGAAAAGAAAAGAAAAGAAAAGAAAAGAAAAGAAAAGAAAAGAAAAGAAAAGAAAAAAGAAAAGAAAAGAAAAGAAAAGAAAAGAAAAGAAAAGAAAAGAAAAGAAAAGAAAAGAAAAGAAAAAGAAAAATACCGTGACCAAAGCCAACAACCAAAACTTGAGTGAATGAAAAACTGAATTAAAAACTGAATTAAATGTCCTTTATGATGGGAGAGATAAAAAGTATTTTTGTCCTGTTTTAATTTTTCACCCTCTTTATTTCATCTATCTTGCCCTCCAACTCAAGGCTCGGCCCCGTCTGAAGTAGGCAAAAGCAGTTTCTTTGTTTATTTGTTTAGTCTTTTAACTTCAGCTAAATTTCCTGATGTGCATGGCAGTAGCAAAGTTGCAAAATAAAGGAGAAAAATAAAACCAATCTGATAAGACTGATTTTTAGAAATTATATTTTTGTAACGCTATAAACAACCATTAAAAATGTAAATGAATGTTCTCTTCTAACAGAATTTGCTTTTATTTGGATTATAGCTCTAAGCACATAAAGTTGAGAAGTATATGTCATTCTCTGATGGTAATATGTGAATGTTGTGACTAAATGTATTTTCAGGGAGAAAGGATGATTTATAAAAAGCAAAAATTTGAGGAAGAGATCTGAATCGCTAATATGGGATGATTACCCTTAACAAACTTGGCATGAACTTGAGAAAACTGAGGCAAAAGAATGCCAGTGACTTCCCCAAGAAGCTCAGAGTAGGGCTTATTATAAGCTAGAAGGACCTTGTACATTTGATGAGATCTTTAGAGTAACAGTTATGAAAGAAGTGACAAAAAAAAATAATGGGGATCTGAACAAATAGGATCTAATATCATCTCACAGTCACAATACTAAATTAAGGGAACAGACTTCAAAAAAAGATCAAACATAATATTACAGTGGCTTTACTTGATGACTAAGGTAATACATTTCTAAATTCATTGAAAGATTCATCTGCATTTGTAGTATGTTCTTCCTTACCATGGAATCTCACATGGTAAGGTACAAAAATAATTAAGAAATAGTCAGGAGGACTTTATATTTCATATTCAACAGAGATGGTTATTTTACTTTAAATTTAAAAGATTTTAAAAGAGAGAGAATGCAAAAGATAATATGTTTATCCTAATTTACATCTGAAGAATCTGTCCTGCCTATAATATGACCCACAGCTGATCAATGGCAAAAGTAAAGCTTAGGATATTTCATTCTCGGTATACTGTCTTATCGCTGCACCATTTTCCCAAGCAATGAAAAATAAAGTTTTCTCTCATTTAACAAGAATTGGCAAGACATTTAGTCTTTGCTTCTCTCCTTAAACACTTGTATCTTTCAACTTGATAATTTTTCTCTGCTAGCTAGCTGATTTCACAACACTTGTTGAAGTGGTAATACATCTTCTGCCCAGCTGGACCAGGTTCTTGGCTTAGAAGTGAATTTTTCCATGTACAACTTGAGTACATCCCTGCCTTGCTGAAGCAATATTTTGTGCAGATGAAGAGTTGGGGATTTGCATCCATAGTGCAGTCTTCTGAGTGTAAACTTGCTGGGTTTTTTCTGTGAGGTTTTGATTTTTAAATCGGTTTCTCTTTTGAGATGTTATAATTTCTTCAACTTCCTGATCTTTTAACTACATCTCAGCAAGAGAGGATGAAAAAGAATTAGAAGAATTTTTCTACTTTCATTTGGAAAGACAAATGATGATGTCACCTCAATGTAAAGGTTCACTACTGTCCTTTAGAAACTGTACTCTTCCCACCTTCTGCAGCTTCTTTTCCTACAGTGCCAAGAGTGAACCACACTCCACTGTAAAGGCAGCAGAAAGATTAGACTCATAAGGAAGTTATTACCTACTCCTACAATGGTGTAAGAAACATGTTACTCTTAAAGATTAGGGCATTAACAACTGACTGAGAAAAAAAAAAATAAAAATACACACATTGTGAACAGAAGTTCAGTAATCTTTGCTCAGTATATAATTCCCATCCAAGATTCTTGCAGACTCTTGCAAGTGGCTTAAGTACAATATTATAATTGGTTTCAATTACTCCATTATTATTTCCACCAGAGTAGCTACAAATCCTCTCTTATGTAGTGGCATCTAATGTGGTTGAGGGGATGTCTAAATCAATGTGTGTTCTCACAAATGATGTCTTATTAAAAAAAAGAAATACTTTAAAAAAAGACTGAGCATGTGGCAAGCAGAAAACTGACTGGGTATAATTTTTCAGAACAAGAGAGAAGAGATTTCTGTGGCAAGACCACGAGCAGTGAAAATATTCTCGTGACCACTTTAGTCTGTTAAATCAGTTGCAGTACATTTTCTACTAATTGGAAACAAATTAATACTGTCTAGAGAAAAAAGTAAGAACAGTGAACTCTAATCTCCTACTAGAACATGGCATGCATATTATCTAGAAGGTTTTTCACATTTTCATGTACAGATTAATTTTTTTCTTAGCCTCATTTTTTTCCTCTGGGATTCCACTTTTAGTCAAACATTAGTCCTATTTCCAAATCTTGAACTGCTTTGAATAAATCAAGTGCATTAATTAACAAACAGGTAATGTCACTTTTGATAACTGCAAGGCTGTATTTTGGAAGGTTATTAGAATTTTTTATCACTCCCTAATGTCTCTGTTAGATGTCTAACAGGGTTTAAGAGAAGGCTTCAATCAGCATATGTGTCACGAGCTTGATGTTTTGTAAATAGCCTGTCTGGATCTCTATCTATTTTAATTCAAATTTTTGTGTAGGTGGCTAGAGAACATTTGCATAAAACTCTACAATTCTATTGTGTAAATGCCTATTCAGTAAGAAATTAAAATCCTGTAACATTCTTATGCAATGTGATAATGTGGGTGTAACCACGTGTGTCATAGCACAGGCATTATGTTTGAATGTTTAAAGCATGAAGTCAGACGTCTGCAAAATGTAGTCAGCTCTTAAATCTTTCATCCTGTAAGTACTATATTTTAAGCAGAAGTGGTATGAGAGATGCTGGACAGGTGAACTGTAACAGGGGAAATATATTTTAATTCATATAGTGGTGGAACCACTGTTCTGTGTCTTCTTTACACTTTTGCCTATTCTAGAAATCTTTTGCCTATGTAGATATCACATCCAACTAACCTATCATCCAACACCACCTAATCAACTAAACCATGCAACCAAGCACCCTATCAAGTCTCTTCCTGAACACCTCCAATGATGGTGACTCCACCACCTCCCTGGTCAGCCCATTCCAATGGGCAATCACTCTCTCTGTGTAGAATTTCTTCCTAACCTCCAGCCTAAAACTTTGTTAGATTGTTCTTGGCCATTTTAGAAAGAAATTCCTGATGGTGTCAGTGGAAGCTGACAGCAAAGTTGTAATTAATATTAATTGCCATGCTATTACCTCTTAATTCTCTTTTGTCTTATTTAGTTCTTGAGGTTGGGGACAATATCCCTTTAAGTAAATAATCTTTTTGTTCAGATAGTCTGTTGTGGTTTGGAGGGACAGTACCTAAAGTAATGTTTTTAAACTTTTCATAGAAATGTACTAGGCTGTTCACTATGGCAAAGGAAACTGCCAAAACTAAAACAACCATTTCTTTAATTTTGGAAATTTAACTTCAGAGAATATATATACAAATTTATCAAAGAAGTGAAACTTGAAAAATCCAATGAAATTGTTGTGCAATATGCAAAATTTCCAATATGAACTCTTAAAAGCAAACCAGGTAATTGCACATTTAACAATGAATGCCAGGAGCTGTATTAGCGTTTTACACTTGTATGATCATTACAGACATATCTTCAGAGAAAATGTATCTGTGTGCTGCAAATGTATTCAAAAAAGCTGAAAAATTACTTGTCATTTATTATGCAACTGCTGTTAATGTTAATGCTGTTAATGTTAATGTTAATGTTGTTAATCACTACTTTACAGTAGAACTAAACTGAAAAAGTCTCCTTTCCATACTTGCAGTCATAGTCACAAGTGGACACAATGCCTTTGCTATGCATAAGAAATTTTGTTAGTTAAAGCAAGGAAATTCTAGCATTTAGACATATTGTTTGAGACCTTAACTATGCTAAAGCTCTGACTTCAGACATTTGATTTTAGGCGTGTCAGAGATTTAATCTTGACAGCAATAAGACTTCCCTTCCTTGGCAAATTGGTGAAGTCCCATACTAACATCTTGTTAGAAAGTAACATTTTTTATAATGGAAAGCAGGAAACCCTTTTGGAAAGAAACTACTTTTGTAGACTACATAAATATTCTGTTCAACAAATGACTGAAGAATTTATCGGTATTATATACCTTAAGTATATATCAATATTTCCTTTTCATTGTTATGCATTCTTCCAAAGAACCATGCAAATAGTTGCCTCTTTACTAAGATTTAAAAATTTGAGATCAATGCCTATTCTAAACCCAGAATATTAAATTTTGTATAAATATAAATATATTACAAGACTATACTATAAACTGTACATTATATATATTATATTTACATATATTTTTATGTATCATATAATAAACTTTGTTATGGGCTTCATCATAAATAAAGACTATGACATCATAATGAAAACACCTTACAAAAGTAATTACATGATAGATTTTAAAGGGCTAACACTAGAATAGAAGTAATATGACATAATATAATACAATAGATATAATATAATAAATATAATATAATATATTGAATAGAATAGAATAGAATAGAATAGAATAGAATAGAATAGAATAGAATAGAATAGAATAGAATAGAATAGAATATATTTTATATACTATAATTGCATAGCTGGCTCAGAATCTTTCCTGTGGCATTTTTGTTTGCTTTGTTCTTTTGATTTGAAATAAGACAACTTTTAGAAAGTGAAAGATCACAATAATTACTTTGTCTGTTTTTTTCCCCCCCTGTATTCATCATTTCCCCATCCATGGTGTTGGACTTTGATCTTCTTATTTCCTAACCCCTGTATCCCACACCACTGGTGGAATGGATGTATCTCACACTGACATGTGCCAGGTTTTCAAAAATACTTTGTTTTCTTTCCCACAAGCTTTGTGACTACTGTTGTGTTTAGTCATACCCTTCTAGACAGCAGGGGAGATCTTTTGATAAACACTCTCTTTTTTTCTCTCCCCAGCTGTATGGGGGGGTGGATTCCCCCTTGCTTCC
Organism: Melanerpes formicivorus; assembly: GCF_026170545.1. Lineage (NCBI taxonomy): Eukaryota > Metazoa > Chordata > Aves > Piciformes > Picidae > Melanerpes > Melanerpes formicivorus. The sequence continues at coordinate 3,427,627 of NW_027142369.1, forward strand.
ATTTTCATATCCCTTTTAGTGTCTTCCTAATCAGGTGAAAAATCACATCTATCAGAGAAAGGAAGCTGTTACAAGTTTACAGCAACTTGAAGAACAGAGCAAAAAGATTTTCTTCTTTTCCTCTCTTTTTTGCACCATATAGTTTCTTATTACTGTCAAACTTTGATAAATGTCTTTATCACTGATAATTTTTGACCAGGGTTCCCTTTGAATTGATTGTATGAATCAAAGGTATTTAGTTTTAATTTAGAAAGTGGGGGCTTTCAGACTCCTAAATGTGATGCTTTCTGTTTACATACATCTCATCATTGGCATTGGTCTAATCTATAAGTAATAAAATATCAAATATTAATGTTAAATAATTGTGAAACAGTAGTAGTAAAATGTCAGACTTAACACTGTTGTTTTTATGTGGCATGATCTTCTTCAAATTGCTACTTTTAACTCACAAAAAGAGATATTGTGAAAATAAAAAAAGCACATTATTCCCATAAAACTTGAAATGCAATTAACATCTCATGAGGCAGAAATTCCTTACAAAGGAGAATTAAAATACACTAATCCAATAAACATTATACCAGTACAACCATTTCCACATCAGATGTAATGTTGACAGTATTATTGCAACTTTAAAAGTCTTAGTGCTCATCATAACTTTTTTGATTTCTTTTTTTTTTTTCCCCTGGTACTATTTTGCTTAAAATAATGACTACTGTTCTGTTTTGGGTTTTTTTATTTCATTTGAACAGGATACACTGTCCATGTGAGTTAAGAGTAAGTCTTAAAGTTACTCTCTCCAGAAGTCTGAAAACCTTGTAAACAGTGTCCATCAGGACTCAAAAGGAACCAAAGGTTGGTGAATGTTACTCTAGATACATAACTTTAGGTTTTCAATAAGAGATCTTAAAACGTAACGACACCAAGGTCAGCTTCTCAAGAACACCAAACAATTTTGTTCAAGACCCAAAGTGAAGTAAATTAATTAAGAAATAAAGAAAAGAAAGGAATTAAAATGTTTCCAAGAATTAAAAGGAAATTTAAAAGATTTTTATTTTGATTCCCACACTTAAAAGCCTAAACCTATATGGTGATTTTAATAGTTCCTTTTCTGTACTTCATAAGACTTAAAAAAAATTAAATGCAGACTCCAAAGACAGGAACTGGGAGAAGGAATTGCTACTGACTATCTAATCAACTTGAAGGTGCAAAGATCCATGTGATTTGATGTATCTTTCTGAGAGCTCTTTAAGAAAAAGTAGCCAAGCCACTATCCACAGCATTGAAGAAGTCATGACAGTCCAGTAAAGTTCCCACTGACTGGAAAAGGGGTAATATAATCCCCATTTTAAAAAAGGGATAAAAAGAAGATCTTCCTGGAAACTATGCTAAGGCACATGGAAAATAAGGAGGTGATCAGTGGCAGACAACATGGCTTGGCTAAGAGCAAATCATGCCTGACAAGACTGGTTGTCTTGTATGATGGGGTTCCAGCACTGGTGGATAATGGAAGAGCAATTAATGTCATCTACCTAGACTTGTGCAAAACATGCAGCATTATCCCACATGACATCATTGTCTCTAAATTAGAAAGACATGGATTTGGCAGATGGATCACTCATTAGACAACAAATTGTCTGAATAGTAGCACTCAAAGAATTGTGGTCAATGGCTTGATATCCGGGTGGGGACTGGAGACAAGTGATGTCATTTCACAGTCACAGAATGTTAGTGATCAGAAGGGACCAATCAAAAGATATCTTGTTCAATCCCTTGACAGAGTAGGATCACCTACAGTAGGTCACACAAGTATGAATCCAGGTGAGTTTTGAATGTCTGCAGAGGAGACTCCACAACCTCTCTGGGCAGCCTGTTGCACTGTTCTGTCTCCCTCACAGTATTTTTCTTTTTCTTTCCTTACGTTCACGTGGGGCCTCCTGTGCTTCAGCCTGCAACTGTTGTCCCTTGAGCTATCATGGGACACCGCTAAGAAAATGTGGTTTATGTGTCTGTACTGGGAGCAGTATTGTTTTACATTCTGTCAGGAACATGGGCAGTAGGATTTTAGTACACTCTCAGCAAGTTTTCAGATGACATTAAGTTGAGTGATGTGGTCAGCACACTAGAGGGAAGGGATGCCTTCCATAGTTCTTGATAGGCAAGAAAGGCTGGTCTGTGTGAACCACATAAAGATCAAGAAAGCTAAGTGCATGGTTCTGCACCTGGGTCAAGGCAATCCCAAACATGGATACAGGCTGGGGGATGCATTAATTGAGAGCAGTCCTGTGGAAAAGGACTTGTGTGTAATGGTGCCTGAAAAGCCAGATATGAGCAGGCATTATGCACTTGCAGCCTTGAAGGCCAACCATATTCTGAGTTTCATCAAAAGAAGCATGGTCAGCAGGTCTAGGAAGGTGATTCTGCCCCTCTGCTCTTGTAAGACCCTATCTGGAATGGTGCAGCAATTCAGTTATATCAGCAATTTAAATATAAAGACAAAAATATGTGCATGTTACAGTACATCATTCATTCTCAGCAGTGACAGGCAGTGGGGCATTTTCAGGACATCACAAAATTCAAAGCAGTGCAGAACAGATATGTCTAAGGAGGTGGAAATAAAACTGTGTTTTCTTATTTTTTGTTTCTTTAAGTTTGCAACACCTTTCCAATTTCCTTTTAATGCAATGTGAACATGAAAATGTGCTAGTGTGTGCCCCTGAATTGTAGACACACCTCTTTCAATATTAGTAATGAAAGCTGTCAAAGATATATACCCAAATTTCATTACTGAAAACAGGTCATTGGAGAAAGTGATTCTATTAAGTAGTGTGCAACAAAAGATGAGCTTGCTCTGTTTAGTGCAAAGCATTTCAGCTTCTGTAAACATTATTAAAGAGTGTCCTTTCTTGTTTTGTGGGAAAGGCCAATATCACACAATCACTGTAAAGAGCTTTTGGGTTGCAAGTACACATATTATAATTACAGAAGAGCAGCTTCTTTTTATCCTGTCCTCCCTTTGTGTGACATTCTTTACCTCTTTCATAAATAAGAAAACATACATTTTGACTTGTTAAAAACATTAAAAGAAATCCAACTGTGGAGTTTGGCTTTGGCTCATATACTCTGATTCCCAATTTTAAAGGAAAAGAGCCATCCCTGCAGGAAGGAAAAGTATTTATTTATTTAAAGCAAACAAAAAAACCCTTATTGTTTGATTTCTTTGATTCCCTGAGTGGAGAATGTGAAAGACTAAAATCTTCAGTGTCTAGATGATATATAGAAGGGTACATTTATAAAATTGATATCTGAATGCATTGATGATAAATAAGATCCCTAGAATGATGTGTATTTAAAATATCTTCATTAAGTCTGAACACAAAAATTCTTTATTATGTCTTCAACACAAATAGAGATTTTTTCAGATGAGATGAGGCAACATTCCAAAGTGTATTAACACATTTGGTCTGCAGTGCTTCATGATCTTGGCTTATCATGAACCCTGTAAACTCAAATTCTGTTAAGACTGTCACAGAATCACAATGGAGACAACACAGCTCAACTACCAGAAGCTTAAATCCTGTGGGTTTTAATAATGTTCATTTTAACCAAAAGATTCACTGCTAGGGTACTTCATGTATTTTCTTCATTGTGAACCAAATAAGCTGGCAGGTTTGTCCTTGTGGTTAAGCACTAAGGAATTATTTTATTTCAAAACCAGTGTGATTAACTTTGTGTGTACATGGGTGGGTGGAAAGGTGGGTAAGAGGGCAGTAGATGAATGCATGAATATGTAGACAAAACAATGTGGTAGCCAAAGCCAAGAAAATTAAATACCACTTTTTTCTATTTTTAGAAGTTTCATTAACTATGAAGGTAAAAAATATTGCCCCAAACCAAGTTAAAAAGAAACATGACTCCACATCTACATGAGACATTGTTAGTTCTTTTATATATCAGATTCTTTGGGGTAGGTATTATGCGTGTTTTTTCTGTGTATGGTGCCTGAAGAAATCTGTTGTTGTTTCTGGAAGCTCTGATAAAAACTACACAAAAGCTGTAATTGTCTTGATAGTATTTAGCTGATGCATTAGTGATGTGATCTTAGAATCAAACAAAGAGCCTCTACTCTGTCACAGAAATGTTTGTGGGTCCCTGATGTAGCATACTGGCAAGACAGTCTGCAGGAGGCTGAGTACTATTCTACACCTGTGTTTCTCAGCATTACCTTGTATTTATATACAAATCACAAAATACATAAAGAGTTTAGACTCTAGTTTACGTGGTTTCATGGACCTTGATAAAAATTAAGATGTTTCTCCACTTTCATATCTAATTTGTTACAGAATTAGCTTAGATTTTCTTCAGACACATATAAGCCCTATTCTTAATAATAACAACAATAATAATTACCAACCTGGTGCATAATTATCAGAAATATAAATAAGTATGAAATATTTATCAACTTTAATGTTAGTAGCATTAAAGTAGTAACTTTAATGTTACCACATTAACAGCTGAAATGGTTTAGTGTGCTTATATCTTACAAACAGTTCCAACAACTTTAATGTTAGCACATTATCGGCTGAAATGGTTGTGTGCTTATATCTTACAAACAGTTCCAACACTTCCCACAAATCAGAAATCCAAAAGCAATTACATTTTAAGATGTTTTGAATTTGTAGGTAGTAATTGTGAGATTAAAAACAAAACAAAACAAAACAAAGCCCTTTGACATAACATTTATGGTCATGAGACTTTTAAAGGAAAATTAAGGTCTTCTGAAGCTAAGCCAAACGCAGCTAGAAGAAACTAAAGAGGCAACTGCTCTCTATACCCTGAGGCTCCTTGCAAAACCCTAGCTTAAGACACGTCTGAAGGGATTTAACATCATGACATCTTAAAGATATCAAAATGACATGAATGAAGTACACTGGCACTTTCTACAGAACCCTGACATATTTGGAAGTTTAGCTTTTGTTGGATATTTATTCATTACTCAGCTGAGTTGGGAATTGAACTGAAAATATAATGCGGTAAAAATTCCCTTCTGAGACAACCTTACATGTATTTGTTCAACTAAAATGAAATAGTCACAAACACAGGAAAACCAAATCCAACAACATCCAGACAACTAAAAAAATGTGAAACACAGAGATACATTAAAATTTCAGTTATTATATTTATAAGGGAAAAAATATAAATGGAAATAAGAAGAAAGATAATTTCTGTATTGAAGAATGCAGTGCATAAATTTTTGTAACATGCTGGATCAGGACTGGCTCACAAATCCCTTACAGAGAGTAACATAAAACAGTATGTAGAAAGGAAGAGGTAGCACTGCTGCCTCATCGACTATTTAATAGCTATATGCATCTCAAGAAGGTTATATTAAAATCCAGACACTTTTAAGTTACTTATTGGATTCTTCTTCAAATACATCAGTGCCAGCATCTCATGGGAACCATCTTCATCACAGGATTTTCTAGAACCTACAATAGCTCACACATCCATGTGAGCAAGTATTTACAGTTCACTCTCTGTTTTGGTTGGAAAGAAAATTGTGCGAGAGGAGGTTTAGACTAGATGATAAGAATACAGTGGTTAGGAATTGCAACAGGCAGCCCAGGGAGGTGATGAAGTCTCTGTCCCTGGAGTTGTTAAAAAATCATGAAGACATGGCATATATTTTAATGGTCATGGTGGTGATATTAGAGATCTTTTCCAACCAGACTAATTCTATGATTCTAATGCTCTTGAACTCTTGTTAACAGACAGCTGATACCACTGTTAAATTTTCCTCAGATCACAGAGACAGCATAGGTCTCAGTACAGGACAAGATAAACACTGAATAAGATCTTGAGAACTTTCTGATATATCTGGTATTTTCTGATGGCTTATGAAATAGATTCAAGCTATTTTCTCCTCATTGATCTTTTCAGTCTTGCTAAGGTGACAGAGATCACCTTCCTTTTGAAATGCTGAGAGAAAAGAAAATCTGGTGTGCTCTTTAAAAGCTAGTAGGGACTTTCTGGAACAACTTTGCACAATTTTTAAACACAAGTTTTCTTATATTCCTGCATTTGGCATATCTTCCTTCCCTCCCCACTAGTAAACAGTTATATAGGAAGCTGGCTGGTTTTCAGCAAAGCTTTATACATTTGACATTTTGTAGGGCTCTTTAGGATCTTCTCAGATGAAAGCCATTAGAGAAAAAGCATGACACTTATTAATGTATTCCAAAACAGTTTAATATTGTGAATATGGGACTGTATGCTTGCACATGTGTGTGCATACAGCTGCCTGCCTCTCTCAAATGTCTATACCTATCTGGAAAAAAAATATATTCTCAATATTTCTTTCAGCAACAATTATTTTTTTATCTGAAGAGATGAAAAAAGACAGATTTCCAGACAAAACATGTGATGGAGTACAGTAATGGTTGAGAACTGTTCCTTAATCCAACTTTTTCTTGAGTCACTTTGAGCTAATCTTTGAGCTAATCTTAATTTCTTAGTCTTGGGATCCTCACCTTTGTACCAAAGAAAAAACTTTTTATGGCTTGCAATGGCGTTGTAAAGACTGGACTGTCTCTTTGGAGCACATAGAGAACATAAATGCACCATTAGTAGTCACAACATGGGGAAAAAAAGCTTGGCAGCTGTCTGAAAGACTTTGCTTTTTTGTAGGCCCTAAGCATCCCTTTTGAATTAAATGCCACTAATATTTGCCTTTCTGATTCAAAATTTGGTATGCTCAGTGACTTCCCAAACATCTTTTCCAACTTCTACAGACCTATTTGTTGACAAAATGTTACACTTAGAATTTCCAATTCATTATACAGAATTTAAAAGAGAACACTTGCAATACAAATCCCAAGGCTCCAAGCATGGCAGTGTATTATACAGCTAATCTCCACAGTACTAAAATGGCAGTAAGCACTTGGGGGGGAAAGTGCAGTAAGTGAGGGCTGTAATCGTGTCCAACTAAACATTCAAATTCTAATCTCAGTAAACTAAATTAAAAAAAAAAGATTCTTCCTGTAGAAGTACATTTGATTTTGTGTTCATGACAGATCAGGCTGAGCTACAACTACCTTCTCTTATTTGAACCTGCAAAACTGTTTGGTTTTTTTTTTTTTTTTTCCCAGTCTTTTCTTTCTTCATTTGAAGCAGAGGATTTAATATGTACTTACTCTGACAGAAAGACCATGCTTGTGGAAAAAGGCTCCCTAAAAATCTTTTAGGCTGGAAAGAGAATAAAAATGTAGTTGTGTGCACACTTATGGTGGTGGATGTTTTCTTGTATTCAAAGAATCTAATCCTTTCTTCTGCCTAATTACTCAAGTCCTAGAATAAGGACTGTGATTTCAATGAGAAATCAATTTTAATTTGAAAATGCAACTGTGAGCAAAACTTTTTTGGTCCTCGGACCTTGACATATCTATTGCAAATGTGATTTGGATAACTGTGTATCCTGGTTTTGACTAGGATAGACTTAATTTTCTTCATAGTAGCTGGTATGAGACTCTGATTTGAATTGTGCTGAAAATTGCATTGATAACCCAGGCGTGGTTTTGTTATTGTTGAGCAGAGCTCACACAGAGTCAGACTTCTGGCATCACCTCAATGCTGAGCAGGCTATGGGTCCACAAGAATTTTGAGGAAGACACAGTCAGGACAGCTGATGCCAAATGACCATACTATATGACAGCATATAAAGCTGGGAAAAGAAGGAGGAAGGGGGATACATTCAGAGTGATGTCACTTGTCTTCTCAAGTAACCCTTACACTTGATATAACCCTGCTTTGTTGGAGATAGTTGAACATCTGGCTGCTGATGGGAAAGAGTGAACAAATTCCTTGCTTTGCTGTGCTTGTGCATGAAGCTTTTGTTTGTCTATTAACTGTCTTTATTTAAACCCACTAGTTTTCTCATTTTTATACTTTCAATTCTTTCCCCCTTCCAGATGCAGTGGGAATAAGTGATGGCTGCATGGTATTTAGCTGTTAGCTAGAGTTAGACCACAACACTTTGTCTTTTATTTACCAGTTAGTAACAAAAATCTTGATTTTTGAATGTACATGTTGATTTCATTTCAGCTTGTGTGGGAGGTTTGATAGAAATTTGGACCACAAGGCAGCCATGTGTCTAATATTAATGAACTGTTAATCCTGAAGATACAAGGATAACAAAAAATATCAGCAGGATAGGAAAAGATTCATCTTTGGGTTTTTCATCCACTCAACCCTTCATCTATTAGATGGTAGCAGAAGTAAAACGGACTTTCCCAAATCGTTCAGTTGTGATTTAGTACATTCCTGTTTGGCCATCACTTCACAGATAATGTATTTTTAACCAAGGATTGCCAGCTCTTTTTCAGCTCTTATCTGAGTAGGCTGATGCATACTAAGAATGTAGAGAGGGGAAGTTCAACATTTGATTGATGAGTCAAAATTCCCAACTCAGTAGTAATTAACTTCATTATATTCTCTGGTGTCTGTGTTCCTTGCAAAAACCTATTATATAGTTTGGTGTACTTAACACATATTTCCCTTGTTAGTCCTGCAGAGAGCACATCTTGGATCCTTACAGAAAATATTACCTCTTACCAAATGAAAATACTGGTTTTCTAGTTTCATCTGTCCTTTCTACTTAAATAGTGGACATCAGCTTGTAAGTTCAGCATGTTTTCAACAGCAGGCAAATTCATTAAAAAAAAAATAATGTAGTGAATCTTTTCACTGTGTAATTACTGTAACAGGTCAATAATAATTTAAATGGACTTCTGAATTATCTTTTCTACGAAGGACAGTAACTTTCGCTGCATAAATGGAAAACAAAGCTGCTACATATAGGACTTCTTTGTTTTTTCTTTTAATCTCTCATTTTGTTTCCTTGAAAATATTTTGTGTGAAATTAAAACATAAATAAGAAGGGCATGAACTATAAGGGTATTTTACAACATAATAATGAAAAAATTGCTAGGCTCCTTTTCACTAAATGTTGGTTGCAGATGTTGTTATTTCACAACTGTAACATTGCAGGTGAGGGGCACATACCCTTATCACAAATACAAGAGTAATTCTAAAATATCATTGGAGACTGGGGCAGGAGTATTATAGGGAAACCAGGAAAGTCAGTTTCAGCTATGAGATTTTTGTGCTATTGTTTGACGCTTGATAAAGTCACCTTGACAAAGTCTGTATCATGATCATCAGCAGCAGCTGTCAGAGCCCATTGGCCTCATGTGGCTGGCCCAGGTCCAGCCTTGCCAAGCAGCACATCCAGCATTCACCTGAAACTCCACAACTCACAGTCATTGCAGCAGCTTCCATGAAAGGAAGGCAATGAAGATACTAGACTAGGAGGAAATCTTGATTTTCTTCTTGGATTCAACACTCTCACAAAAAAAACGAGAGTTCTGTCTCCACTTCTATTATTTATGATGTACATAAGCTTTTAAAGCAGAGAAGTTCCTTTTACTGACTGAAGGAGCACAGGATATCCTTTGCTGAACTCTTTCAGAACTTTTTTTTTGTTACAAATTACAAAAATCGATTGCAAATATACCATCTATTGAAAATCCCACAGTGCAAAATAAAACTAGAGAGTATGAATTTCTGAAATGTTCAGATACATCTCCATGTCTGTGCAACCATTGCTTAAGGTATCACAAAATAATTAGAAGCATAATTGTTTGAACCTTTTTTTTCCCCCTTATAATTTTTATTTCTTGTTTTATTAGCTCTAAACATAATTGTTGGCAATACCACAGTCATAATCACAGAGATGGATATTCAGTAACAAACCGATCCTTCAGTATAAAAGTGTTTGTATATATGTATATAATATCAAACACAAATATACTACCACATGTGGTATGTCTGGAGGTTCATTATATCAGTAAACTATGATTCTAAGCCCATGTAGGCAAGCTGACTCCATCTCCTATTCCATAACATCTCTTGAGAAAGGCCAAATAGGACCAGAGCATATAGAAATGTAAGCTGGATAAAATTATTCAGGTTAGCACTATTGAAACAAAATTAAATGAGACATCAGGCCAATAAAATGATCAACTTATGACTGCCTGTTTTTGCATGGGTAAAATTTGATAGCATTTCAGTGTTGTTCCTTGGAAAACATGTCACTAAATGACATGGCTTTCACCTTTAAATTTGAGGTGAAAATAACAAAGTTTGTCTTTCATTAATCTTGTGAACCTATTTGGGAAATGTTGCTATATTTTGGCTGGCTGAAGTTTCTTAAATTCCAGAAGGTAAGCTTCCTTTCCTGTCTTCTGCCATAAATAACAAGGTTTTTACTGAAAATATTTCCGTATCCGAAACAGTTTCAAGAAAGCAGTAAGGGCAAATAAATTGCTCTCCCCTGATGTTTGTTATTAACAGATTGTACACTGATAGGATAATAACCATTTTCTTCATACATGAAAGACATTCTTGTGAGCTGGATTACAACCTGAGATACATAAGATGTGTTCTGCAGATAACTTCCAGGCTACTTTGCAGCACATTGCTCTCCCATAATTCTGTGTTTGTTAACTTGAATGAGTGATGGTAACCACTGGTCAGAAAGTGAAATTTACGTGAAATTAGTATCATATGTACGATGGTCACTTCAGTGTGGGCAAAGTGGGGATAGATCATTATGAACAACAAAGAAGTGTCTTTTAGACTATGTGATTTAATATCAAGTGCAGTAGCTTGAATGTACATTAGCAAAAAAAGAGTCTGATCTGAAAAAGAAAATACTTGCCATATCACATGTAAGTTTCCAGCAAGATTTTGGGGTAGTTTGGTCAAATAAGTGCTTATTTGTTTGTTTTAACATGTTAAAATTACTTGTTTTCTTCCATTGTGGATAACAATACGTGTTTTTTTTCATGCAGGTAAGCTATCGTTCCTTGTTTAAAGGAGAGTGGCAAAGGTTTTTTTAATAAAAATCCAAACTCCCTGAGAACCTTAGAAAATACAAGTGAAAATGTATATGTCACATAACTTCAGTGAAAAGCCAGGTATTTTGGTTTCTAAGGACCTTTCATACAAGGTCTGTAAAAGACCCAAGTTCAGAGCTCATTCGTGCTTCTGCCATACCACTGAAATATGAAGTATAAGACAGCACCCCTTCATTCTTGTAAATTGGTAGCATGTTGTTGAGGTTTATGAAACCTTGCTTTGAGTACCTAAAAGGGACACTTATAAATTAGGGACTTGCTAAGCCGAAATTCCTCTTCTAGTCAGTCTAATATAATAGACAATTGACCTTGAATCTGAAGTTGAGAGTGTCCATCTCTCTAAATTAACTGTCATGTAAACATATGGAATTTGAACTCAATTAAAGTGACTGAAATTGCGTGTCAGGTTCTTTCTGAACTACATAGAAATCACTTTAGTGAGTTAAAAGAACCCAAAATTATATTAAAAAAAAGGACCCAAACAAACAAAAACTAAAAAATGTAGGATAGTCATTCTTTTTCTGTCAGATCATTTCTTGTAAAGAATACTGGTGTCTAATTGAAAACGTGTTTCAGATATCTAGAATTTATGAATTTATTTTATGAATTAATTTTTTTTGTTTGTTTGTTCTGTAAATACTACCACTTGGAATACTTTAAATAGAAATATTTAGAAATATGTGGTGCAAGGGTACAGCTTTCAGGATATGATACAGTGTTGTATGAGTCACAAACTCAGAAGTCACTACTTTTTCTTTCTTTTTTGTACCTATCTGGTGATAATATTTAGCATACTTGCAGTCTCTGTTCACTGATGTTAACATTTCCGCAATCGATTTCAAAACTGAGTGGGTATGAAAAAGATCTTCTATTCAAACAAACAAAAAATCTCCCTTTCTGTTTTAATCTATTTTTAAGATATTCTTCCTTCAGTGTTTTAAAACTGTCAATTCCACACAGCCAGGAGCATGCTTTAAAGTTCCAGTCTAACTCTTTCTATATTTGGTGCCATAAGACTAGAAGCCTTCTTCTTTCTTCTGAGGTTTTGAGAGCTATGACCAAATTCCTGGTCCAAAACTGTCTGAGCAAAGCTCTTTATTGACTTAATAGGACACTATCAGTTTGGAAAACCATTTTACTCTGCATTTGTGCATACCAGCTGCCATTTTCATAAACATTTTTTCCATCAGTTTTTAAAAACTATATTCTGAGGAAGACTTTGGTGGGTAGCCAGCTTCAGTTTCTTTGCTACAGGTCAACAACAGCTTCTTCATTGAAGATTTTTAATATAAGAGCAAATAATAACATATGGCACTTGGTGCCATTGTTTAGTAGTCATGAGGTGACAGGTTGGACTTGATGATCTTTGAGGCCTTTTCCAACCTTATTGATTCTATTCTATTTTGTTGTTTTGCTGCTTGATAACCAAATTAGTAACTTCACTTTAGAGGGATGGATTGATGAATGAATCTATCTGAAAGGAAAATTTAATTTGGAGTTTGCTTTTCAAATCATACACATAAATTATGTTCAATTATAAAGAATGTTGACAAGGTATCTTAGAACAAGAAAGGGAGAGAACTAGAAAGAAGAAACCCCATCCCCTTTAATAAAGACTGACTCCCTCTCCGTATACTTAAAGGTACAGTAGAGAGTTAATATTCACTAGCATAGGATTTGTGCTTTAACTCAAATGTGATACCCACACAAAGAGCCTGCTGGAGAGCTAGATGAGAGTTTGGGGAGCTAGATGAGAGTTTTAGCATTTAGAAAAAAAGAGTTGGAGTGTAGAATAAGGCTTTGAAGAATGTTAATAAGGAGGTCTCCACTTACATCTATGACTTCACCAAGGTCATCACAAATTAAGAAAATTATTAGCACGCCAACAACATGCACAGGGATATCTAGTCTTTCAGAGAGTGAATCAATGTCACGGTGTATGTGATCTGAGGAAACTTGACACAAATTGCTAAACTATGTCTTGCCAAATATATTCTGTACCTCTAGAGCCCCCTATACTTCCCCAAGTAATGACTGCCTGTTATATAAAGACAACACTTATGCTCTCAGAGGAGGAAAGCTGCTTCATCACACCAGCAATTTCAGTAACTAATAAATCAAAAAATTCTTACAAGTCTTGCCGCATGAAATGTGGACAAAGTTGAGCAATTCAAGGAGATGGGGCATCTCTACACAGGATTTAATCTAGATTAATGCAAATTATTCACCCTGAAGGTCACACTAGGAAAACAAACAAACAAAAAAAACCCCTACACAGCACCCCACTACCTTAAGCAATAAGCAAAATTTTTATTCAGTCTGAACGATGTACATAATGACTCATAAAGGCTGGACAATAGCATTTGGATTTTGAAGCCAAATAGCTGGTGTCACACCCTATTTTCCTGCTCTCACTGCTCTTCTAGGCAGAGATGATACAATGTCTGCATACAATCTTGACTGCTCCAAAGGCAAGGTTTATTTCATTCAAAATCATTCTCGCAAGCGTCTTGACCATTTATGTGTAGCTAGAGGACAAATGCCTGTATAATTACACAGTTAAAGTCCATACAAAACAGTCACACAATGAATTCTGAGTGCAGCTCTGAGCACTTATTTTTAAAAGCCAAGATTACTTTGACAGGATTTGGGACAGTAAACTACCTATCTTAAAAATGAATAGATTTACAGATAAAAAAGAATTTTAGCCAGTCAGGTCTGTCTTGCTTGGCAACTGAGGCTTCACAACGCAGCTCACAAAGACACATTTTCTTCATAAATTGATTAATCTCTATTGGGAATGGAAGTAGCAGCTAAAAGGTTTTATTACTTATGAGTAAAATGGAGCAAAATGCAAGTCAAACATAAATTGAAATGCTATTACTCACAGGGATGGTTATTTGAGGGGAGAAAAAATATACAGTACTTTTGAGCATCTTCTATGCTTCTAACTCTTTTGTGCTAATGAAAAATAATTGACTTTGTCATAGCTGCCTAAAGAAATACAGTTAGCACTGTACTTCACATTAACAAATGATAATTTTTAAATAGATGTGCATGTATTTGAACACTATCTCTCTTCAGACTCAAAAAAAGTCATCATCTATTACCAAAAGTACTTCTTTAAAATCAGTCTGCCTTTCAGTCCTGGGTTCACAAAGAAAGATTCATTTTTTTATACAGCATGGACCATTTATTTTTTCTTTATACTTAATAGCTCCATACCGCATACATGGACTTTCTTTAAACATAAATAAATAAGAAATCAAACTTGAATGAAGAAAATTTAGGAAAAAATGTCACTTCTGTTAATTAATTAATTATTTTAAATATGAAAGTCTAGGGGGAAAAATTAAATAATGAGTATGAATTAATCATTTTTATCACTATATATATAAGACTCCAGTTACTACTAGTGGAGTTCTGTTGTGTGCAGAAATTATGAGTTAAGACCACCACAGCTCTTGTGGATTGGGAGAATTGTCCCCTAAGTAATTTTTCTAAAATTAGGCTTCAGTGAAGGTTTTATACTTTGAGTTCCTGTAACCCTTGACTACAAGCTGTTAGCATCTCCCTCAGATTAGCTCACCTTTTCCTTTCCCCACTGCATGTGTTCATGCCTTTCTGACACAGATCCCAAGAGTAGAGAAACATTCTGCTAAACACAAGGATGGACATGAATTCCAAAAGCATAACATTTTCAAAGAGGAGAGAATCTTATAAAAGAAACCTCATCTTCATCAAAGCAAAGATACTTACATATGAGCAATATTCACAGTCACAGTAATAAAAGTCTTTCTACCTGCTCTTCAGGATTCAAGTAAATAATTTCTAAATTCCGATACTCCTTAAAGTTGTTATAGAAAAAGACATCCAAACAAACAAAAACAAACAAACAAACAAATGGAATCAGATTTTGTTTGTGTCATTAACTCCACAATGATCAAATTGTACAGCTAATGAAATAAAACATTGTGATTTTAGGGATAAATCTTTAAATCCTGTAAAATCTGAAACATAATCGACATCCAAATCACTATAAAAAGTTCCCCATGACCACACTTCGATTTAGCCAACTACACTTGTCAGACATATGTCACTGTAGTAATGTTTGATGTGGCATATTTTCCTCTGTTAAGTCATATTTTCCCTCACGTATCTTTAGGAGGCTCAGTTCCCCCTGTTCAGACAAATGTTAAATTATACAGACACAGTGTAACAAAGTTTTATTACAATAAATATCACTATTAATTAGCTAGAAAGCCTCTTCCTTTATGTCTTAACAGAAACCACTTAAAAATAGTGCAAAACAACAATTATGTTTCATGTTCTTGCCAATACTAACAAGTTATGCAGATAACACATTAGTGGCTAGTTTCTGGATGCACTTAAATCTGTGCTGGCCTGCTTAATTTTCTTTTGTCTAAAATATCCCACCACTGAGAGGCTAAAGATAGTGTCTTACTAAGATGTAAAATGTGATGTGCTGGAGCAGGTGGAAGCCAGGATTAGAAGGCTTTGGGCAACCCTGGGAAAGGCCCAGCTCTGAGGCATGTCCAGGCAGTAGCTGCAAAAGATAATTTTATTTCCCTTCTCTTCAGAGAACTCATGGAAAATCCTGCTGTTGCTGCAGAATTTACCAGGGTCACCATGGAATGTTTAAAGTATGAATCAGCATCCACTTGCTTGGTTTCCTCTGCTTCTTTTTAGCTTGCCACTATTGACAGTCAAAACACTGATCATAGTTCAAGCAAATGATCTCCTGAGAGACTCAGAAAGAACTGGTATTACAGAATCTAGGGAGGCCAGTTATACAGAGCAGCGTTCATGCTCTGGCTTTACTCCAAAGTTCAGAAGCCACTCTCCCTTATATTCTTGCTTCTGGTCTGGTTTGGAATGCATGATTTTTCTGCCTCATGGACAATAATATGACATGAATAAATCAGACCTGATGCGTACATCTGACTAAATGGTCTGCCTCAAACTAGCCTGAATTGGATTCTTTTTCTGTTTGTATGGCCCACTGCAAAAAAGTTGCAGTCCAGTTATTTCAAGTTAGCTTTGAGTAAGCTACCTCCCTGTTATTCAGACCTCAATGAAGGACAGGCAGATACATAACACAGATAATCATTTGGACTTAAATAGCCTTAATTGGTCACGTTGCTATAAGCTGCTGTTTAAACTGGCTGCAAGATAGTTAAGAACTGCCACACCACACCCAGTGCTTCTTAATGAGTAGTTATTTGTTTGCATCCTTCTGAAGAGATAAACATTGTGTCATTTCCCTGCTGAGTCATACCCCTACTGCTGATACATTTTCTTTTGCCTTTGGAGCGGCCTAGACCATCTTTCTTCTTGATAGATGTAGTCTGCAACACGCAAGAGAAAGAGGAAATGTGCTACCACAATGTCTTTGTATGCACGAGGTAAGAAGGCACATGCAATTGACTCATCTGCTATAGAATGATGATTGCCTTTTGGCGGCTTGATGAAGTCATACTTATCTATCTCCTTATCATTCTTCATTGCTGCTTTTAGGTCAGCATTTGTCAAAGAAAAAGTAATCTGGAGTTCTGAACCAAGAGTCAAAAAGATTTTCAGCCCTGATGCAGCAGACAAACTCCTTAGTTCTAAGGAATGAATGTTGTAAGGCACATTGATAGCCTGAGAAATCCAAATGGATTCTTCAGAGGAATGCAAAGATGCTGTTTCTTTGTTGGGAAGGATCTGCCTCTTCTTTACTCCTTTAGGAACAACTTTAGTATTGGACAATTTACCTTAAAAATCTGAATAGAGTTTTTTCCTATCTCTTTTTTTTTTTTTTTTCTTTTTAGGTAGAAATGTTCAGCTATTTAGCTTTTGAGACATTTTTAGGTACAAATGTAGACACAAAAGGGAGAAAATTGCAAAAGATTGCATATATCATGTAGCTCCTAACAGTTGATACTAGGTCTGTTATGAGAAAATACCATTTCCTCCAGCATACTAGAAACCAGTAATTTTCCAGATGAACATTTTCTGCATCCAAAATCATCATTTGAAGTCATTCTATCGAATGTTTGAATTGCAGGGAAGCATTATAATTCTAAAAAACTGTTATTAAACCATAGAAAACATAGTCCCTCTTCTTGGCTAGGGCTGCCAGCTGTTGCGGCTTGGTGCATTCTCATGATGTAAATTGCATTGCAGAGGAAGCCCCAAGGTTGACAGGACTAGGAGTTTAAACTAAAGGATGTTTGTAAAATTTCAGGCTTCAGTTTTGCCAAAATGAGACTGGAAATCATGGGAGTACCAGCTGAAGCCAAGACTTATGACATCCTTCCTGATTTTAGACAACACAAATACTTTAAAATGCCTTAAATGTTCCTGACAAATACTTTGTCTTCTCCATCCATATCTAACTGAGTTCTAAAGAGATATGGAATCAGGATAAAAAAAAAATCCTATTTTAGGAATCCATATTCTAAGCAGAATCTTATAGAAAAAAAAAATCCAAACAAGCAAAAAGGCCATCACAGCGGCCTTTTTATTGTTGTTGTTGTTGTAGAAGAGACCTGTCAAAAGTGAATACATTATTAATGGTAAAACAATAGATAAGCATTCTAGAAATGGCTCAGCTGGTAGTGCATATGACCCTTAATGGGAAGGTTGTGAGTTCAAGTCTGCAGTAGGCAGTAGTGTCCTCCCTACTCTAGTCATGAGGTCTATGGTGACAGGTTGGACTCGATGATCTTTGAGGTCTCTTCCAACCTTAGTGATACTGAATACTGAAAACCTTCCAGCTGCTTCAAAGGTGAAGTTGAGCTAGTTCCATGCAACTATTTATCATCTTCTGTCTGTCTTAACACGGGAACCATACTTTTCATGAGATAGGTAACTGAGGAGGAAACTGAAGTGTAGGACAGAATATATATAACATGTCTGAACAAGGAGAAGGTGATAATTGCAGAGCAAGATTTGAACCTATACTTCCAGTTTCCAGGCAGTGCATTGTAGACTCTTTTTGGTCTTTTAGCAGAGATGAAAAATGAGGGAAAATATATTACAAAAAGGTTATTGGTAAGTAGGATACATGAAAACAGAAAATCTTTCTAGTTTTCAGATATCTAGAAGAACATATATCTGGTTTGCAAAGCAGCTTTTGGGTTTTTTGGTTAATTGTTTAGTCTATGAGCACATGCAATTTAACTCCAGTGAGAGGACAGTGACTCAGATACAGTGGGATTTTTCAGACAGACTTTAAGAGAAATATAAGAGCTGTCAGACTAGTAATATAAACACATTAAAACTTTTCTGAACACCCACGAGTCAAATGATTGTACCTTATCAGCATTTGATCTTTATTATCAGTCACTGTGACCAACTGAATCGTCATCCTTTACAGGTTAAGATTATTATAACTACATTTTTTTTTCCCAGTATAATAAATTTGCAAGTTTACTTTTTTAAAAAATAGCTTCTGTGATTCTATTTCAGGCTGTGCATTACAGAGAATTTGTAATCAGTTGTGAAAGATTAGACCCTACACACACTTAATGGAGATATTTTAATAGTGCAGATGGCAAAACAGCCTGTGAAAACAGGTCTGGTGGGCATTCTGCAAAACCTAGTTCAGTTAAAATTTATCCAAGATGACATAATGTACAATTGTTACAGTGGGAAACTCTATTAAAATTTCACACATTTAAATCTCTTTCTTTTCTTCTAATTAGAATTTTCCAAGAGATAGTGGAAGACATTTGTACCTTCCTGAACCCAACAGGAAAGGTCAAGGATAAACAGCATGATGCATGAAGTTCCTTTGTGCTCAAAATACTCAGGTTAGGTGGAATGCGATAAAATGATTTTGTGGAAAAGACATGTCTGGGAATGAATTTGCATTGTGAACCAGCAGTGGCACTAAGATGTTCTGCCTGCACATGCACACCCACCCACACTGCCTGTTACATTATTCAGTGTGTGTGCAGCTTTCATAGGCACTGCAAGAAAAGTGAATTTCTCTTTTTCTGAGGACTAAGTTTTTATTTTCTTAAAGAGTTCAAAGTTTTTATCTCATTCACCATGATATTCTTGATGGAAAACATGAAGGTGACTCTAGATTCTCAGTGATGTTTATGGATGTTGCTGTACCAAAAAATTCAGGAGCAATCCCTTTTTATTATCATTTATAGTCAAGATATTTATTTTTTTCTCCTGGTCCTGTGGCTCAAGTATTCCTTGAACTAGCTTGGACAAGAGAAGTGGAAAGTGTCTTCAGAAAATGCTTTTGAAAACCACTGATCTTGCTCTAGCAGGGGTTGGACTATATGATCTTTTGAGGTCTCTTCCAACCACTAACACAGTAAAACGTAGGGAGTGGAGAGAAAGGTAGGGGTTTGAGCTTTTAAAGTGTCAGAAAGGAACCTAAGTTTAGTAGTTTAGTACTTCTCACATAACATCTCCAGTGATGAGTATATTATTAAAAAGTCCTTGGATATCTTCTCCCACTCTTATTTGTAGAGAGTGACAGTTGAATGTATGTGTAAAATACCTAGTGGACCAGGTGTAAGGGACACTAACTTTATGAACAGAGGTATCTATGCAACTCAAGGCTCCTTAGCATTTACAGAAGATTTGTAAATTGCTGTTAGAGCTGAATACTTAAACTGTAAATGAAATGATGCATGCTGCCTACATTTCTTAGAGTAAAGTAGTGTTTGTGGTACATGCATATGATTATCCACCAAAACTACTGCATTCCATGACCCAAGGATTCTTAAATTTGTGGTAAGAGACCACAAGGTTTTTAAGATTCATTTTTTCATTACTCTCTATACAACACCCTTTAGGAAATCTGTAAGTGAAATTACCTGAGGTAATAATCCAGCACAAAAGTTCAAGCAGGATGAACATACTGTGATAGTTCTTTGAGGAATGACACTGAACTTTTTTTCTTCTTTATATATATGTATATACATACATACATTTTATTTATATATATTTTTAATATATATATATATATTTATATATATTTATTTATTTTTAATATATATATTTATATATTTAGTCCTAGAAGGTATCTAGCACACTATAGCCTAGGGACAAATAAAAGCAAAATGTCTTCTAATTTCATGTTCAGTATCAAATCTGACTGAGATGGCTTCAGAAGAGTAAAAATGAAAATCCAAACAGTCTAATATTTTATGCTGTGGCTTTCCTGAAAACTTTCCTTGCATTGCACATCTGAAACACAGTGTACGTGTATCTACAAATCTAGCTTCACCTGTATAATACAAGGACTATAAAATTTCCCTTCACAGTAATCCACATGATAGGCATTACTTAATAAAAGGATACCAGCTGTGATGTTTTAAAAGGTGCAGCTACACATTCAAGCAAGTATAACGCTTATTTTCTGTCTTTTAAAAGACCGTGTTCAATTTATAGTAAGTGTTTTACAATAACTAAGTTGTTGAACTGCCAGTACAGAAACTACATTTAGATAAGGAAAGTTGTTCATGCTAAAAATTAAAAGAATGACTCATAAATTCATCAGGTTAAACATGACTGAGATGAGTATTACAGTAACTTCAACCAAAAAAAAAACCCAAAAAACCTAAAACTATAAAAATGTCATTATTCTTACATGAAGAAACAGGGAGATGCCAGTTTAAAAAGAAATTTTACTTCAGAAAAATGTTATGTCCCTGTCACTGAACTTTTACAGCAACTGCAAGTTCATTCTTGCTTGCAGCAAAGGAAGGTGACCCATTTACTAAGACCGTTTGCTTGTTTATTACCGATAAGTGTTTTCCTCGACCAGGGGAAAATGAAAAATCAACTGACCAAACTTTTATGCACATCTCTCATAAAACTGAAGCCCAAGAGTTTCCATTTCTTTCTTCAGTCAGTTACTCCTGTGGGGTCATATCCTTTAATTTCATGCTTACAGGAAAATCAGGGATCATTCTACTGGCTGACGTTCGTAGCTTTGTATGTACTTGTAGAATCTGTGTCAAAGCCATAGAATGTGTAGCACACAAAGGATAACAAAGAGTGGGGAATATCCTGCTTTTATGGGCATGTTCTACCCATCAATCTGTCAGCCTGAATAATTTCTACAGCTGTGTGAATAATTCCCAGTGAATCATTCTGCAACAATCTTATTTTTTCTGCTCATGAGAGAAAATATCATTATTAATATTTTTATTAGATATGTATTTTTAAATATCCAATTATTATTCCTTATTTTTTATAGATAGATTCCATAGTATAGACTGTGAAAAAACATGGATTAGCCTTTAGTCAGTACTCTCACTTACCCTGAATAGCTGCTTTCTATGGGAGCCTAAATGTAGCAAACAAAAGGACTATTCAAACATGTCAAACTCTGTCCCACATTACATTTACTATTTAAACTGTTAGATGTGATTGGTCAGTTAATTTGCACAAGACTACTACCAGTCTCTGATTGACTGTCTGTATTAACACTGCCAGTAGTGAATGCTCATTTTGTATAAATGTTAAATGCAGGTTTTACAGTCTAGCCAGCTAAACCCATTCACACAAAGAGGTTTAGGGAATGAGTACTTAAAGAAAATAAAGGGAGGCATAAGCTTGATTCATGTGAAAGGATTTTAAACTAGTTAGGAGTATTTGAGAAGATACTGTCATACCTCTATTTATCACTGTAAAATTGTTAACATTGTAAAGTTTCAACACTTATTTCCTACTATGTCTTTAAAATAAATAATTTTATAATAAATTTTAAAAAATAAATTACTTAAGCTCATAACATTCCTGGTACTGTAGTACATAGTTCCTGTATTTAGACAAAGCTAAGCACACAAAAAGAAAAATATTGAAATTATTTCTATTGTTTGAGCTCATAATCAAGTTAGTGAAATATTAAGAAAGAAAATACTTGAAAAAGATCACATCAGCTTTCTTACAAATCTGAAAGTTAGACCTTCAGACCGCTGCTTATCTGCAGTGCTGTCATGTCATTGGCATTACTGAGACATGGTGTAATGGCTCCCATGACTGGAGTGTGGGATTAAATGGGTATAACCTCATTAGAGAAGACAAGCAGGGGAGGAGGAGAATCCTCCTCCTGGAATCCATATTGCTCCACCTGGGAGTAGAAGAGGTGACAGAGAACTTATGGATGAGGCAAGGGAAGGGAAATTGCATCATAGTGGGGGCATGCTAATGTCACCTGACCAAGAAGACCGAGGGGATGAGGTTTTCTATAAACAGATAGGAGCAGCATCATGTTCACAAGCCCTGGGTCTCATGGGAGATTTCAACTACCCAGATATCTATTGGAAGGACCACACAGCAGGGCACCAGAAATCTAAGAGGTTCGTGGAATGCATTGATGACTGCATTGTTTTATGGGCTGCAGTGCTTTCAGTGTGATATTACATTTGTGTAAGACATAAATATTGTCCTGTCATAAGACTGTATTGGGTGTTTGTTTTCTTTGGGGTTTTTCTTCTTTCTAAGGGTTTTACTATGACAATCTAAAGTATAATTGCCAAGTTATTAATACATTGAAATTTGGTGCAGATACTGATATAGAAAAAGCAAATGTTAATTTCTCTAACATTTAGAAGTAATCTGGTCATACATGAACACAAGGTCTGCAAATACAGGTTCTAGCAAGCCAAAATACATTTATTATGAAAGGTACAAAAGGAGTCAAGGCATTTTGAGAGTTTCAATAGCCTCAGCCAAAACCCTTAAAACCACAGGTGTGTAATTTTAATCTCAGAATACCTTTTGAAACAGAGCATCAGTTGCTATACTCATAGTAGCTTTAGATAAGACTGTGTTTGTCCAGATGACTCAGGAGTGCCTCCGAACTCCAGAGCATGGGTGCATTTCTAGATCAGGTCCCAGCATGATGCTGGGATGAGACCAGCTCTGAGATCACCTCTCTTCCTGCATTGTTTCCATAGAAAGCAAATATTAATAATTAAACAGACTGAATTTTCTGCAGATGAATGATATGAATGAAGGAAGAACAAGAAGCTAATATATCTATGCCACAATATAAACCCACAATCTGACCTATTATCCTCCTTCTGATAGGGGATAGTCCACAGCAATGACAGTCCATGTTTGTTTAGGTTATCAGCAAGAACAGACTCACAGAATTTGTTGTTACTTGACAAGATTAGTGCATTATCTTTTGTTCAAGGAGAGGTGATCCTTAAAAGAAAGGTAAAGTAGATCATGAGTAATGATTATGAAATCCATCACCATAGTTGTAGTTTATTCCTATTTTGAGTGTGCTTGGGTTATCACCAGCTTTTGTAGCCAACTTCTGAGCTAGAAAATCTTCACGTTTTTTCCTACATTCTCTTACATTCTCACTAATGTGAAACTAATATTTATCTAAGCCACAATTCCACAGACAATTCCAATGACAGGGAAGTCAAGTAGAGCATGATTCATGTGATTTTGTCTTCTAATTTTAAAAAAACTGTATGCCCAGAAAGCCATTTTGTTACATTAGAGAAAGGCATTAAGACCTTAAGTGGTCACAGCTATGCCATTTGATATATCTCTCTTCTCCTTGAATTTCTGAAATACATTCACAATTATCTTGTGTTTCATGACTTCTTCCTGACCCCCATATGGTACAATAACATCACTATTGATTAGAGCAACTTAATTTAAATTGATTAAGTGTATTGCAGAGCAATTAATAGGAGTATGTAAGAACTATGATTACTCAATGATAGTGAATTGAAAATGTCTTTAATAATTAATTGTTGCAAAGTTTTGTTCAATAGCCAACATAAAAATTTGCCATTTGTATTTAGTAGAATAAGACTTACATGTAATGTATTTGCCATCCAGCTATCAAAGTAAAATTCCTCCCAGGAGAGAAGGAAAAACAATTAAAATTTGGTTTGTTTTTACTGTATTAATTTGACAAAATTTTGATCAAAGGCAAGCATCTACTTTGTATGTCAGATCTTACAGGATATTTCAGATCCCACCTGATTCTCCATAAATAACAAGGACAAGTCTTACTCCACTGAATTCAGTGAGAGTTTTGTTATTCTTTCAGAGACAAAACTCACTCAAAAGTGTAAAAATTCTCTTTTTTCCCCTTATATTTTATTACTGCTTCTATTCAGACCTGAGGTGCAAGAGAATCTCAAAATTAAAGATAGATTTAATCTAGCTTTACCTCCAGAAGCCTGTGGAAAACAATAAAGATGATAGGCTGAGGGTTTTCATTGAGTCCATGGGTGCTGGACAGAAGGCGATTGCTCAAGAAGGCTGATGGACATTTGCCAGGGAGCACAAACCTAAGCACAAGCTGCAGCAATTACCCCTCATAGTGCAGCTGCCTAGGACCTAAGGAATCTCCTAAAGGGGTTGGCTGACATCCTTCATGACCAGGGCTGGGGACTGTGGCCTCATCTCTGGGACATGAGCTCTTGTAGAGGCATAAATATGACAGATGAGGCCTCTACCAGCCTAAATTATTCTGTAGTTCTGCATTTGTATGATAACAGCTTGATTAGGATTTTGTTTTACCACTTGTGCTTGTTTCAGCTAAGATAAGGCTAATTATCTTTTTTTACAAGAAGATGGGAAGAGCCACAGTCAAGACAGTGAGCTGAACCAGCCAATGGAGTATTTGGTGCCATACTGACATCACTTCCACTATATACAGGGAAGGCTGGCCAGGGCAAGCATAGGTATTCCAAGGTAAGCAGCTAGCAGTGAGGCAGGATCATGTGTATGGGTACATCTAGGCCAGGCCATCATGGTCAACACAATGTTTTATATTCCCTTGTTTTATATACTACTTTACCACTATTGTTATTATTCCTTTTCTTTTTTTCCTCCTCTCTATTATCTCATCCCACAGAACTTTTGCCTCTTTCTCCTGGTTTTCCTATCCATCCTGCTGGGGAGTGAGAGTGGGGTGCTGGTTGTGTGTGCAGCTGCATGGGGCTCAGCTGACAGCTGGGTCTAAATCACACCACCATCTCTCTGAGAGCAGATTAAAGAATCACTTAGAAGCTCTGTTAAAGCCTAGTAGCTTGTAAAAATTCTTCACTATTTTATACTCTCATGGTTTAGACTTAGCCAGTGTCTGCCCCCCATACAGCTGCTTGCACACAATCCCAACCACCCCTAATAGGATAGGAAGAAAAATTGCGAGCAAAACACAAAAGCACACAGATTGATACAGGGAGTTTAATAGAATAAGGGTGGGGGGGAGGGAGGGGGGCAGGGGGGAGAAGGGGAGAAAAGGGAAAAAAAAAGAAGAAACAACAGGAATAACAATAATACTAATGAATACATATATACACCAAGTGATAAAAAGCCCAACAATCTCACCTGGCACAGCATGTGCCAAAAACTGTCAGCCCTCCCCTTATATAGCAGGCATAAGGTCAGTATGGTATGAGCTGGTTGGCTATCCCAGCTGTGGTCCCTCCAAACTTCTTGGGATAAAAATAACTCTATCCTAGCCAAAGCCAGGATGCATGCAGACATAGAAAACCGAGTCTGTGCAAGTGTACTTTTACTTGCCAAAAGAGAAAGCTTATTACCTGCCTTTATTTTTTGACAGTTGAACGTAAACAGACAGTTACTTTTAAGATAAGCAGATTTATTTTTTCCAAGAGGCATATTAAAGACGTATTCTGACAATTCTGTATGAAAAACTGATGTTCCCTGAAGATTCCTTTTCAGAATACTGCCAGTAATTTCACTTTAGAATTGTTGCTTTCTGGCCTTCAATTTGCCAGTTTTGACACTTAATAAGACACCTTCTTTCATATATCCATTTAAAACCTCTTAGAAAATTCACAGAGAAGCTGAAAGACTGGGGTGGAATGCAATACAAAACCAATAAGTTTGGAGCTTTGAATTATCATCAGCAGTGAAGAGTCAAGTCTTTGAGACACATTCTTTCATTAAAACATTTACCTGAAGTGTATAGAAAAATGAAAATACAGATTAAATTTATGCATTAAATTGTACATTATGCATATTATAGAGTACTGGAATCTTAAATCTCTGTTGAATACAGAATACAATTTAGTGGCAAATATTTCCAAAAAATTTGATGATTAGGAGTCCTTTAAATATCGGTGTATCCATCTGGCAACATGGTTCTAAAGGCAAGCTCATCATCTGCTTTTGAAAACTGGCAAACCAAAAACTTTGGCAATATTTTCCCTTTGAAAATAAGCCATTTTTTATTTTAAAATAAAATTTACAACATAATGACCACAATGAAACAAATTTTGTCACTTCCTGTCAGGATTAAACTTTGCATTTTCTACAATATCATATAATCCAAGAGCAAACAAACCCACATAATTCTAATTTCCCTGATCTTTTCAGACAGCAAAATATTGGTAAGATGTCAGGGAAAAACTAGTCTGTTTTATTGTCTATCAACTCTGTCCATTTCACAGGCACAGAGCGTTAAGGAAGAGCACAGTTTTAACTTCAAGGTTGAGCAATTGTAATACATTTCAGTCTGTTCTAATAGAGCAGTTAGCAGAGAGAAAGTGAATCACTTAAAAAGTTAAAAATTTCTTCCTGCCACTTTCCCTTGCTCAGAATCCCTAGCATGTGAAGTCAGGCTTTAGCTATTGATTCTGTGCATTGACTTGGCTAATGGATGAAGCAGTCAAAAAAGAGGCTCAACCTGATTTTGCCTAGTGTGTGAGACATCTACTTTCA
The DNA here is from genome assembly GCF_026170545.1 of Melanerpes formicivorus. Lineage (NCBI taxonomy): Eukaryota > Metazoa > Chordata > Aves > Piciformes > Picidae > Melanerpes > Melanerpes formicivorus. The sequence continues at coordinate 3,454,311 of NW_027142369.1, forward strand.
AACTCTCATCTGTTTGGCAACTGTTGGTATCTATTCTGCAAATAATTGCTATGAAAGATTATGAATTAAACATACTTTAAAAATTTACATGTAGCATTATTTCATTAAACAACAATGTCCTTTATATATCTGTTTTAGAAAGTTACCTTTCAATAACAAAAATAGGTAGTGATAGCTGATTTCCAGAGAATGGAAATCAAGGTGTGCAGCATGACTGCTATTTATACCCTTGCTTTAAAATATCACTTTAAAATGAGTGTAAAACTTTCCCCCATGGTGTCAGAGGCTTAAATCCTCACTCATTGTAGTTCTATCATCTACTTTACTCCCAGAAGTCTTTTTATGTACATTGCACTCCTCAAATGCATACAAATGTTATTATTGCCTATATTGCAGTACTCTGTACAGCGTGAACCAAGATTTGGGCCCCAGTCCATTAGATTCTACACAAGTATCAATAAACAGACAGTTCCTTTACCAGAAACATATGCAGATTAGAGAAATAAACACTGAAGAGAAAGGCACTATTATAATCTTTGAAGAAGAAAAATTCAGACATGTAAATTAAAGGATTTATTGAAGATCACACTTGAAGTACAAAATACAAATATTCATAGTCTTTGGTGAGCCTCCAAGCCCTCCTGACCACTCCAGAGAAATCTTTTATTACCTCTAAACTTAAAACTGACCACATGGTAGGATCTTTAGCTCTTTCTTATTATCCTCAAGTCAAGGGGAATACACTTATGTGCTCATATAGATAATTACCTGATTACTCATGGAAAGCAGGGATACCACATTCACATGGGTTTTTTTGTACACTACAAATGTAAGACAGAATCTGTATATGATTCCTCCATGCAGGAGAATGGACCATGAATTCAAAATTGTTCTTTTTTTTTCTCTTTATTTTATTTTGCCTGTGTTATGATCTACAGCTTTTGCTAAGGAAATATTGGTAGTCATTCTAGCAATAATTACCGCTCTATAATGGGATATTTTCCCTTAGGAATCTATATTAACCATCTGAAAGTGGTCTATTTTCTCAACTCAGATGTTTAGCTAGGGAGATGAGAAAGGTGAACATTCCTAAGCATTGTAAAATCAGGCAAATCAAAGGGTCTCAAAACTCATTCAGTTGGCTTCATACACTGCTGACATGATTTGTTGCATTTTGCCTGCTAATTAAGAGGCAGGGAAGGGGAGATATCACTTCACATGATAATTACTACATTACTTTAATGTGCCCAACAAGTGACTACATTTAAAAAACAAAACAAAGCATAACAAAAAAGCCTTCATAGCGATGGTTCAAAATTCTCATTATTATTATACAACACAGTTTAAAAAATGGAGTTTAGAATATCTTGCTCAGGGAAAAAAGGTGCTTTCATGATGTGCTTTCATACCAGTGGGATGTCACTTCAGGAAGAAGATTGGCATGCTGCTGTGGTATAATGGAGTCAACATATTCAAGGCCAATCCAGGACAAAAAATTTAATTAGAGAATGTCAGACAACCTCAGATTCTCATGGTGCAGTGGGAATTAAAAAGGATCAGGAACAGGGCAGAGGTAATATATTACCCTCTTCATTCTCTTGTAAAACACATTATTTACATTTCCATAAGCATAATACAAGACAGAATATTAAAATGTCAGTATTAATTTCCTAAATCTCCATTCACTTTTCCCCTGTTGATGTGTCTTGGTGGACGAATCAGATTCCAAAAACTGAAGCCAGAATCCGTGCCACCAGGGAAACAGAGTCACATCTCTTCTTTTGTTCAGACTCACACTTTTCTTTGTTACCCACTGCTCTTTATATTTGCACAGATATTTGAGATAGTTTGAATGAGGTAAGAGTCCTCCCACTTCGAGGCTATTTAACTCTTGGTGATATAATCTGAGGAGTTTTCAATTTTCCCCAGTCAAGGGTTGGCAGTATCCAGGCAGCCTGTCACAACTTTTCATAAACTTTTCTGTGAAGAAATTTTTCCTAATATCCAACCCGAACCTCTCTTGGAAAGAACTGGTCTGGTCACCAAACAACTGACAGATACTCTATATTAACCTCTCTCCACTCCCAAAGAGAAAAAGAAAGTGAATAAAGGAGGGAGACTTTTGAATTGAAAAAGAGAACTGAAACTACCTTAATGAAATTAACAGTAAAATCTGCTATATACAAATATATGTATATAAAAATCAATATCAAACCAAACCCCCTGATGGCAGATAGTTGCCATCACCACTGATGCTGTATCAACACATAATTTGAAAACATTCCTGTACTCCTCCCAAGTGACCAGCTCTTTTTTCCACATACTGTGAACTTCCTTCTTCATTTGAGTTTTTCCAGAAGCTCCTTGCTCTTCCATGCAAATCTCCTGCTTCTTTTGTTTGATTTCTTACTCATGGGGATGCACTGATCCCAAGCTTGGGTGAGGTCACACATGAATATTAACCAGATCTTTTTCCTCTTCTGTTCCTTTTCCCCTTCTGTTCCTTTCTAGAGTACTAAACCCATCTGATTCCTCCAAGTAGGTCTCTGAAGAGATCAAATTTCTCTGTCTTGAAGTCCAGGGATGAAATCCTACTTATTACCTATTTCCTAGTTCTACTGTCTCATGCCCACTGTAGCCAAGGCTGCCTCCAACTTCTCATTCCCCACCAGGTCTTTGCTGCACAAGTTCCAGCAGCACACTTTTCCTCATAGGGTCCTCTATCACCTGTGTCAATTATCAGTGCTCTGCAGAAATATCCTCAACTGTTTGTGCATCACTGTGTTGTCTTCCCAGCTAATATCAGGGTGGTTGAAGGCCCTCGTGATGATCATGATCAGCTGTCTGTAGAAGGCCTCACTGACTTCCTTTTCCTGATCAAGTGGCCTGTAGTAAACACCCACTACAATGCCACCCATATGATATTTTCCAAGGCTATATAGTACCTTTAGCAGCATACTTTTAACTTTTCTTTCTTCTCTGTTCCTAGACAATATGCAACACACAATATGAATCAAGGGTTCACCTTTCTCTTTTCCATTCATCCATAATGCGAGCCATCTATTGTAGACTTTGAAATTTCTGTAGTGAGAGAATACAATGTTCATCTGCATATATCCGCAAAGAGGGAGTTCAGTTTGTTCTCTTGGGTAGCGCTGCCATTTGTTTTATATGCCTTTAATTAAAACTGCCATTGCTGGTATTCTTTTTTTAATCTGAAAAGTTTTGTATAAAGTAAATATTCATGTTTTTACAAAGATGGGGGTGGCAGGAGAGGGTGAGTGGGAGGGTGTGCGTGGAGTGGCAGGGAAGGGAGAGAAAGAAGCCCATCACTTGCATTTAATCACACTAAACAAGCTCTTTAGACAATTTGTTCTGAAATGCCTTTAATTAGAGCTTGCCCTCCAGGTAATGCTCTGATCTGATTTACCAGAGAGTAAAAATTAGGGACATTATGTAATTAGCCCTAAGACCACAAATGGAAAGAACAGCTGGGTGGCTCAGAGGGGAACAAATAAACAGCTCCCATGAGTTTTCTTAATAAAAAATTATAAAGTATAATAAAAATCTCTTTTTCTAGATGCAGCCTTTAGTGACTGCTTTCCTACTCTACTGGAGGGATCCTGTATTCAAATTTGCTTTGAGGGATGGCACTTGGTATTCTGCATAGCACTTCTTTAAACATTGACACTATGAAGAGTAGCTGTGGATTTATATCACATATATTCAGGGGATATTAATATTTTAAGTAACTAGCAAAAGTATCTTCACTGATTAGCAACAGTGATGTCATCTATCCCCCATGAGCAATACATAAAGCCACTTCTTCACTCTTCTGCATTCACTGCCTTCATCTTGGCTCCTGCCTGTCTCTCACTTGAAGTATTACTATCTCATCTGGGACCAGGCTTAAAGACTAACTTAAACCCATTTAACATACAATGAAATCTAGAGGCTTGAACTCATGGCTTAAAAAATATTTAATGTCTAAACACTTTCCTGATAGTAGTAACCCACAAAAGTTTCACTTATGGCCTGGCTAATTTTTTTTTTAATTTTTATTTTTCTCCTGATTGTCAGAGTGTGTCATGTTATGATAAAAGACCTCAATGTTTTCCTGTCTGAGAGTCCAGTACTCTTGCTGGAACTGTGTGGCAAAATTAACCTCTGCCTCCACTTTTTGGTGCCTCAATAAGGACTTGCTCTGACACAGCTCAGTAAGTTAAAACAATCAAATGGTTTTGTTGTTCAAAGTAACAGATACAGCAGATTTGTGATTGCTAGTGATAAACTCACTGACTGCAAGATGGCCTCAGGATTAATAAATGCTGGGTAACATCCAACACAGCTGGAGATGCAAATCTTTGGTATAGCTCTAACGGTAATGCAGCAAAAAGTTCAGCCATATATTGAAGACACAATTCTCACCAAGAATGGTGTTCCTGTCTTGGGTGGAGGAAAATGAGGACAGCCTGTCCTCATCTCTGTCTTCTCCCCTGGTTTCAGATGCTGCTGCACCTGATAATGGTGCTTGTGCTGCACACATCTCTCTCCCCGCACACCCCCCCCCCCATGCTGACCCTGCTACCAGTGCCAGCAGCACACATGCTCCCTGATGCCAGAGGTGGCACATTCCCCCTCTCAAGGGTTTTATACCACAGCTCAGGTTGTCCCTGACTTCTAGGTGACATTCAGCATTAGTTTGGTGACATCCAGCATTAGTTGGGAGGAACACTGAGTAATATAGTAATATATCTGTAGCAATGTACTTTATTTTCCTCATTAGTACACTGAGGGGTGTCCACTTCAAAATTAAAATTACTGTTAATTAGGCAAAAGTATTTTTTTCAGGTACCCTGGCCCTCAAAAACTGCTTTGAAGTTGAGTGCTTATGTTATTTGAGCCCTGCTTCATCAAGTTTAGCCAAAACAGTGTAATCTTATCCTTGCAAGACTCCCTCCTTCAGCTCTTTGGCAGGCCAGCTTGGCAGATCTTCATTTAACACCAACACATGTTGATTGTAAGTGTCCTTGGTCTGAAAGAGTGGTAAATCATCTTGCCTTCCTGTCCCATTGCCAGCTAGGCAGGAATGTGGTATCATCTTTAAAATTTTCCTAAAACAATCAAAGTTCAAAATTACTTTACCATCTCTAATACTCTTAAATACATGTACATATTTTTCAGGTTTCAAATATTGCCTGCTTCACTGAAATGTATGTAATATAGTCTTGATACATACATTGCAGGTCTCAGGATTTGTTACAAACGCACCTAACCTTGGGTGTAACTGTTCCCCCCTCCTTTTGTTACTAAACAAAAAAGGGATTTGAATCAAAAAGGGGAGTAAAACTTGATCTGAAAAATGTTAGAGTGACCATTTGAGTATATTGGCTAATATGACCTCAGCATATTTTTTTCTGTCTTTGCTTCTTACTCTTTGTCATTTGATCTTAGATAATGACCACAAAGGCAGAACTGCACCCATATGTTGCTCAGCTGTGAATGATTCTCGATGATTCCTGTTGTAGTCCACAAATGGTGTGGCTTCCTCACGCAGGAGTTTCTCCACAGTTGTTACCCCTGTAGATGGAAGATACATAAAATAATGGCTTTCTTGTACTTGTCTTCTGCAAGTGGTGAAAATCAGAACAAAAGATCACTCAGAGGGGAATCCTGAAACTGTACAGCATATTTAGAAATCTATTAAGTTTACATATAGCTTATAGTATAATATACCAAAGGCAAAACCAACACCAAACAAACAGAAGAAAACCCACAACGACAATAACAACAACAACCCAACCAACCAATCAAACTAAAATCAATAAATCATGCCACCAAAATGCTCCTGCAACTCCTTTTATAGCTGGCTGCACAGCAGAGACTCCTTGTGCTCTCTGATCTACAGACACTTCAACCACTGTGCCTAGATTAAAGGAATAACTCTTAAATTCTCTGCCTGGACAACTGATGATTTAATCCTTAGGCAGCATCTTACTCATCATCTTAAAATCAGGTGTGAAGTTTTACCCAATGGGTAAGTAAATACAACGATCTAACAGAAACAATGAGCTATGGGGAAGAAAGGTGTTTAACTGATGCAAGAGGAGAGATTCATTGCTTTTATCTCTCAGCAAATATTCCTGAATACAAGCTTCTGAAAGATATAATTATTCCCTTACTTGTCACTGTATATTTCTGTACCTAAGAAAACAGACAAGATATATGTGTGAAGAGGAAACAGGGAGTTCTCCTCTCTCATGCATTATATGGTGCAGATGACTCAGGTAGGAAATGTTAAAATTTGCCATTACTGTTGCACTGTGTCCCAAGTCCAGAAATTAATTTTGTTACCCATAAGCTGTTTTAGTTTATGCATGACTTGTCTTCAAGCTTCTAGCCCCCAGAGAAATTTTCCATCACAGCAGTTCCATATACAGCAGAACATTTTTTTTACATTTTACCATAACCATTTTTTCACTAGGTATGTTATTTAACTACTTATTTTTTACTGATGTTTTCAGTGTTTATAGCACATCTGTTTGTATTGTTTTCTGTGTGTATTATACTGGAATTTTAGATTCAATACCTGAAAAAAACATTATAGTATACATTTGTATAAATATATACGTACCTGCACACAGCTGTGTGGATATATCCGAAGCTCTTACTAACTTCTCAATTTGAAAGAGATTTTTGGGCCTATTTCCCAGTTACAAGCAAAATCACATGCCCTTTTGACTGCAAACTCTTGTACATACCTTCTACTCAAGCCATTAAGATTCATCAAAAGTTAAGAAGATACATGTGTTTCAAAAACCATCTTTTGCTGCAGTAAAGGTTTCAATGCTAGCTACTCTGCTCAGTTTTAATTTTGACCTTGACTCTTTGCCAGGGAACCACTCATTCAAGCCATCAAACAAGGACCTTACGTTTCTGCTTGATTTCAGACAGTCCTCTTGCTTTTCACCCCTTGTCCTTGTTTATACACTTTGAAAGGGCAATCATTTCAAATTCAAAATACTTCACAAACATAAGAGACTCATTTCTCTATTCTTTGGAGTGCAAAGACTCTTCTATATCAGTGAAGAATGAAAACAAAACATCACTTTTCTGGTCAGAAATAGAAAACCAAAATGATCTATATTGAAGACAACAAGAACAAACATGAGTTAGTTTCTCCAGAGAAAGAGTGATAGAAGTCAACCTTCTTCTGTGTCCTAGATGTAAGAATTGGCTAGTACTATTTTATAAGATGGTAACCCCCCATGTTATTCCTTCAATCTGCCATCATTTTCTTATTAATTTTACAATCTTACTTATGAGACTATTACAAACTACATGCAGAAAGACAATTTTGGGTTTTGTTTGATTGATTGAAGTCAGGGGTGTTAAATATATTCAGATAAAACATAAAACCTTGATGCTTCAAAAAGTACAACTGACTTTTGCTTTCAATGTGACTGCTTTATTTGAGCATTGGTCAGGATATATGTTTTCTAAATTCAACTCCATTTGGTTATTTACCATAAACTTAAAAAAATATTAAATTAAAAATAATATACTTTCATATTATTTCTTAAAACAGTTGTCACAAAATTCAGGGAAGTTTGAATTGAAGTTTCATTTTTATGTTTACCCTAGCACAAATTTTGGATTCTTTCCACTGATGGGAAGCTTCTTTGCAAACTACTGAGTTCATCACAATGTACCTATATTTTAGACAGCCCTGACATACATCTGATGCTTTGAAAAATCCAGTGTCTTTCCAATGAATGGATTGAGATCTCATCTGGTCTCAGAATGTTCTTAGAAAAGATCAGATTGAAATAAAACAAAAGCATTTCTTTTGTGGGACAAGCCAAATCATATTCAAGCCTCAGAGAATCTTGATTTAAAGCAATGATTTTGTCAGGAGAAGTCTTTATTATAATGCAATTTGCCTACAAGTAAATGCACTGGCTTTCACAGTCTTATCTGTATTTTTACCCTAGGAATCTTTCTCAGGGTATCATTTCAAAAAACAAAAGATGATAGGAGACTCCAAAATGTGAAAGCTAAGTAAATACTGCATGTATATGAATAATTTTGTTGGTTTCCACAGTGTATGCCATATATTTCAGAAATTGTACTGCACAGTTGTTTGGAGTTCAATGAAAATAGATAGGTCTACACATAAGGTTTTGATTAATTATTGTAAATAGCAGTTAAGTAGCTTTCTTGCAGGTGGTGATAATTTTGGAGCATCAACCATGTACTTTAACATATCATAAAAAGGAAAGTTGCATGAGTAACTGATCATTGCTGGTTATAGCTTTACACAAGAAGAATTCAACTGGAAGCACTCGTGGATAAGTATCCAAAAAAAACACAACAACAAACAAAACAACCAACCAACCAAACAGAAACCAGAAAAAAAACCCACAACCAAACAAAAATACCCCAAAAACATAATTTTAATTAATATCTTATATACACCAACTGCTGATGAGGAAATACACCACCATTTATATAGGGAAAGCTTTACCTGCACTTGTTATACCACATATTCTGGATGTCCAGCCAACTGTAGGTGTTTTTAGGGACATCTCACCCCCAGAGAAGTAGTATCCATTTATGAACATGACTTTCAGCTATGAGGAAAAGATCCCTACATATTTTCCAAAGGTATGATATTCATTCTGTCTCTATGTGATGAATGGTGACTTATCAGCAAGGTCATAAAGAACACTCAATTAGATTTTTTTTTAAATCATTTTTTTTAATAAGCAAATATATACTTATGCACTCACATTACACAGACTTGCAATAATCACATAATATAATGAAATACTACTAAGATGTTATAATAAAGACTAAGCAATATATCTGATATGGTATATGTGAATATCTTCTAGAAAATTAGTTATGACAACACAATCATCAAACTACAACTATTAGATATTCTGCACAAGTTTTTCTTTGGTTATTAAATTGCAATATAAATGTCACATGAGTACAAAACAGGATAGGAAAAATAAACAGCAAATATTAAAGGAAAATTATTTTGGGAGCCTTATTAACTGCAGTATCTTAGTGTTGCTCTTTTAAAGGAAGGCTCTTCTAGTATTAAAGGACTCCTACTCCTAGGAAAAACATTTCACCATTGATACACAAAATAAGAGATTTCCAATATGAAAATACAGTTAGCTGGGAAAAAAATGCTCTGGTTGATAGGAATAAATGATGAAAATAGACAGCTTTTTATGAATGAAATAAATTCCATTGTACTGAAAAAAAATTCAACCTGTGAGATCTGGTCCTTTCCCATGGCAGAGGGGTTGGAACTAGATGAGGTCCCTGCCAACCCCTTGAGGTCCCTTCCAACCCTAATAATTCTATGATCTTTTTTCCAAACAGGAGATGAATACCACCTGTGAAACATTCTGATTAAAGAATATTTGAAAATACCTGTCTGGATAAATCATTTAACAAGTGAAAAAGTTTATAGAAATTGGTCTAAAGTTGATTCAGCGAGTATTCTGAACAAGACTCTAGATTAAAAAGCATCCCAAAATCTGAAAAAATATGCTTTGAAACAAATTCTATGATTTGAATACCAAACACCATATGAAAAAGTCAAGGGTTGTGTTGGGTTTGCTGCTTGTTTGTTTCCATCTCCCCTCCAATTGTTGTGAGGAGTAACTTCCTCTAGTCCATATCTACAGTCTGACCATCACTTTGTGTTCCAAGTCAATGCAGAGAATAATCATTCATGACAGTATGTTTGGTATTTCTAGCTCTGAACAAAGATGGCATTTGAAAACTAATCTGATAATAGGCAAGCATAAAATTAAATATGTAGTGCTTAAACAAATAGCTTTGAATTTATAGAAGAACAAAATTTGTTCCACTTGTGCAGTTAAGCTAGTGTTTGCCCTGCTTAAAACTCATTTCCATTGTCAGCATTATCAACAAGAAAATATTGTATGTTTAAGTTTAATAACCTGTGTTTACACAAAGGTTCATGTTTCTTCAGCAAGCTGGATAGAGGTTTTCTGATGCTTCTGTCAGAAAATGTATTAAAGGATTACCCTATCTGCCTCTGTGGTAACTTTTCTTTCTACTCATAGAAGATTCAAAGATATGAAGCCAAAAGCTTCTTGCAAACCAATACCAAAAATGGTTATCCTAAAATATCCAGAGGGGACATTATGACTGGTAAAAATAGCATATTTATTTAAAAAAAAATAAAAATTGATTTATTGAAGATGGTTTTGGAACAGATTGGGAAAAGTGAGTAATAGAAGTCTCCATGACTGAGATAGGTCTATGTAGAGTAACTCTTCCCTTGTACTTTGTACCTTTTATCTTCTGTGTACACACAGAAGAAATTGAAATCTACTTCTCACTGTTTTCATCAGGCCCTGTCTTTGTAAATAAGTGGCAATATATTAATGACAGGAACCACCTTAGTTTAGCTGCCACAGTGTGACTTTCTGGCTCAGAGCAGGGCAGTCTGCTAAAATGCTGAATATGGAAATGAGAATTTTAATGTTCTAGATGCAATAATATCCCTAAATAATTTTAAAACAATAAAATTCCTTATGGTTGCTTTTAATGTTGTTTTTCAAATAAAGATGTTGGTATGAGTATGAGCTAACATTTGACAGAAGTACATGGATCAAAATTACGTTCTCATTATGTTACTGGTCCAAGTATTTACAATCATAAACTCAACACCTATGTGTTTTCAACAAGTGCATTAAAAATGCTGTCATAATGTAGTATCTCACAATAAAGCATATACCATGTAGTCTCTCACAATAAAGCATATACCAAAAGCAATAGAAAACCAGAGAGAAATGGGAGTAATGCAGAACAATGCTCAGCTCATATCCCATTTCCTGTCTACAGTACTTAGCTACATTATGAAGAACTACTACAAAGAAAATTTGTGTCCATTCATGGAATCTGACCCTCTCTATGAACTTTTTCATAAGCATTCTGTACATAAAATGTGTTGTATAAACTAGGATTTATTCTACTTCTGAGATGTTAGAAAACCACATAGGGTCTTGAGCTTTATAAAGTAAGAACAAAGGTGTTAGCAAAATTCCCACCATGCATAACTGGATAAAACAAACATTCAGCTAAATATCAGAGAAAGCTTTTACAAACACAAACAAAACCAAAGAAGTCTCAACAAACATGAAAAACTCAAACACTGCAGGAATCAAATACCTTGTTCTTCCTTATAAGAATTTTAGAACAGGATGTAGATCTATCTTTGAAATCAGAGATCTAATAAAATGATTTTAAGATTAAAAACATAAAATTAAGCAGTAATTACAAATAACTTTATAGCACATATGTTCTGCAGTGAATCTTCAAAGGAAGACTATTCAAATGAAAGGTTAGATGGGAAATAGGTGTCATCTATATTTGGTGTCTTAGAGCGATTGTGTGGCACCTGTATTTATCTGATAGTTGTGAAATGACAGGGTGGCACTTGTCTAAATCTACAGCACATTGTGTACTCTTAACAGTAACTTTGTTCACTGACCCTTACTATTGTCTTTTCCAGATACTCATCTCTTGGCATGTAAACACTTATTTAACCTTAGCAATCTTCCTTTTGGTTCCCAAAGAACACTATATCAACACTCTAGTCAAGACAAAGATAAACTTTATCATGCTTTCAACTTTGGATTTTAACCTCCACAATAAGAGAACTGCAGAGGCATGAAAAAAAGGAATTAGCTTTGTGTTTGAGCACTGGCATAGGGCTGTTGTGATTGCACAAACTTTATGGTGAAATGAGTCTCAGGCCATTCCAGGTGAAGAGTAGGGTTTAATCAATCCTTTCTGCTTTGAAAGTGCAGTTCAGTTAAGTTCTAAACTTTATTTTATTTTATATGTCAGAACATAAATGTAGAAAGTTCCTTGAGGAGAAAAAAAAGAGATGACATCTATAACCAACAGGATGAATGATGACCCTTATTAACATCATAATAATAAAACTTAATTTTAAAATCACAGAAAAGAGCATCATATTAGGGAGAAAGTTTTAAGAAATTAATTGTAAATGCCTTAGAGATCTGATTAAAAGCAATTTAATTTCTCTTTTAAACTACAGTTGACTTATCCAAAGCTCCTGAACACACCAAGGGTAAAACACATCCCTCCTGAGTTCATTCTTTTGAAACAATTCAGAGATAATATGAAAACCCCAAAATATGTACAGGAAATATATGAAGAAGCAAAAAGCATTCATAACATATTTAGATATTCTGGCAATTGTTCCTGAGAATGACATCAAAGAAGAAATAATGCAAATATAGTAGGTATAACCTTTTAATGCTGTTTAATATGTGTCATCAAGTCTCTCAATCCACCTATCATTTGTGAGAAAGGCACACTACTGCAAGAGTAATGTGAATGCTACTTAAAACAAATAAAATCCCTTTTATACTTTTGACACCTACCACAAATAACTTCATGCCATGACTCTCACATGTATCTCCTTCCTTCTGTGTCCAGAAGTGCTGTTATGAAGTTCAAAATTATTCTTTAGTTCTACCAGAGAAATCAAAGACAGAGGTTAACACAACATATTCACTGTAAACATTTCATTCCATAGCCTTCATAAGACTTTTCTCCAGAGATGTTTTGAAAAGAACTTTTCTCTAATGATAATAATAAAATGTTTGTTTTCTCATATCATCAGCCTTCTGTGGCATTAGCCATGATATTACTTTCTTAGTGAGATAGAATCTAGTCAAGAACAGATTGAAAAACACTTTATTTACACATACAATTAAAAGACCCATTCTTAGCCAATGACATTTATTTTCTTTTTACCTGTCAGTGAGCAAATTTTGGAAATGCTTCAGTGCACAAAGTGGTGGCAGGCTTTCATTTAAAGTTTACTGATTTGTGAAAGCTCATATAAACTTGTACCTTACAGAGGTGTGAAAAGTCTTTAACTGATGTAATGGCTAGAGCTTGACATTTCCCTCAGATTTTTGTTTGTGAAAGAAGCAGTGCTGACTAAAGAAATGTTCTGAACAGATGTTTGTAACTCAAGTGACACTGGTATTACTACAGTTTAAAACACGGTACAATTCTGAATCTTTTAAAGAAAATATATTATTCAGGAGTCAGTATTTATAGACACTATTTATGTCCAACTTACAATGAGGGCATTTACAGTACTGTACGTTCCAGTATAGCTCAGTAAGTTCATAGTTCAGTAAGGCATGGATAAACCTTCTGAACTGAATGAATTCTCTGTTTGCTTTCTAATAATTTCTTCCTAGTTAAATAAATTCAACAAACTGTGAGTGAATAATAAAAAAAAAAAAGAAAGATAAGACTTTTTCTTCAGAAAAAGGAGCTTCTAAATTACCTAAACCACTGACAATTTTGAGAACCAAGTTTCTGGTTTGGGGTTTTATGGGAGTCTGGAGATTTTTTATGGTTTGGGGGTTTGTTTTTAAATATTGTGAGCATTTGTACAGATCTGCAAATAAACCATTTAGCTCTTCAAGGCATCAGCAGAAATAAACTTTGGGGAAACTGTAGCAGCTATTTCTATCTCCACTGTCTAAACAAAAAGTGCATTTCAGATGCCCCTGAGGCACAAGTCCTTACTTCTCTAAAATCTGTTGTGGAACAGGAGAGAAAATACGATCTAAGTGGTATATAAAAGAGACAGTTCTGAATCAGTGTGTCTTTTACAACCTTTCTCTGATGCTGCAAGGTGACTTCATCCTAGAGTAAGGAAGAGTTCAGTGTGGATATTCCTAACTTTTTATTTCCCCCGAGTGAATTTATAATGCTTATTTTGGTACCTATAAACAACAGATCGTGTTTATGTATTTACCTAAATACAGATGGTATTTTTGAGCATTAAAGTGAAATTAACAATAGCCACCTATTGAGCAGGGTAGAAAGCAGTGAGAAATGCTGGGAAAGACAGATTGTTCGTAATGACAGCCAAAAATCAAACACCTCTGGATTCACAGCCTGTATCTAGGTTCTGTGTTATGTGTAACATGTATACATCAAACCCAGCCAAACCTGTCAAAAGATACCTTCATAAGGATAAGCCTGAAACCTTTTCTGAGACTACCTTATCACAGTGACATCCAGCTCTGACAGGATGACTGCATTCTTAGTTTATAAAAGTAGTAGCACACATAAACCCAAATTCATCCTTATATAACCACAGGAGCTTATCCAGGAATGTAGCCACTCCAGGCTTGCTCTGTGAACAAACAGCAGCAGTCACTTCCAAAAGGTAATTCGGATCTTCAGCAATCTGTCTCTTTGGGTAAGCTTATCTCTACTTCAATAGGATATTAAGAAATTAAATTCCATCCTTGTTTTTAGTGCCTGAGGGTAGGTAGGATAAGTCCTTCAAGTGTCTAAAGACTTTCCTAGTAAATACCTTGGTGCAGATGTCTTGTCACTTCCTCAGATTTAGGCAGCTTAAGTACACAAGTTCCATTTTGCTTCAGCCTTTCCCTAAGATGATACCACCTAAAATTTCTGTTCCATATTCTGATACATTCTGGCAGAGCTAAGAAAATTGTGCCAAATAGTCAGTCTCAAAACTGATCACTGGGAATCAAAACTACTCCAAATAGAGAGAAATTCAAATGAAAGAAAAATCTGCCCATATTTATTTATTATTCAGATATGAGAACACTAGAAAAAAAAAATATTGCTCTGTATGTCTTCAGTTTAGAGGGGCATAACTCCTGTACCTAATCAACCCCACTTCTGTAAGAATTTCCTTCTCACATGAGTAACATAATAGAGAACCTAGATTTAATAAAAGCATTTCTAGAACTTTCTTAAAATAAGTATCGCAGTTTTGCTCTGAAATCTCAGGTACCTTTCCCTTCTGGTGAAATTATTGAAGAGGAGTAGCAGGGATGTACTGCCAAAAGATTGTAACCTCCTTTCAGGGATGTGGAGAGAGCCTGCGGAAGCAGAGCTGGTGACAGGAGTCTGGGGGCCTCCCTGGGCAGCCTCCCCCCTCTAAGCCAGAGAAGGGGCTCAGGGACCTAGAAGATCATTCAGTGAGCAGTGGATGCTGTTGGTCCTGCATCAGCACCAAACACAGCAGGTAATATTTCAAATACATACAGTTGATACAAAATAGAAATAGGTTTGAATACATAAGTCAAAAGTTTTCAGACATGACATTAGCCATTTCCAATTTGATTTTAATGACACTACATTAACATCTTCCCATTTTAAGGTGGGTTAAGTACTATAAAAAAAAAAAAATTACAGACAAAGTGCCTTCCTCAGTTCCCTCAAGGCTTGATACAGTCCATAATGCAGTGGTATGGCCAGTTCAAATTAATAAATTCCAGACAGTCCATCACAATAAAATTTTAGTTGTCACTGCCCAAAACACCACAAGGGCAGCACAGGGCATCACCTTATGTATGTTCCTGCAACTGTGACTAGAGGTTGCAGAAGATATATCAGCATACCTTCCCAATACAGAAGTAGAATTTGGAAGACAACAAAGTGAATTACAGGCTCATTAAGAAGTTTTGAAATAAGGTAAATTTAATTTCCCAGACCTTCATTACCTTGAAGCCTAATTTAAGGTCCACCAAAGTCAATTTTACAAGACTTTGGGTCAGAGTCTAGGCTACATCTACTCTTAACTCTCTGTTTCAATGACTACCTATCCATAGCTTCACAAAAGGTGTCAATTGAACCTTATGTCCTAGCAGAAGCTAAAAAAGTAAACAAAAAATAAAAGCTTATAATTCTTTCATGTATATAATTAAGTAAATATATAATGAGAAAATTGTAATTGTCTGCAGTTCATCTGATCAAATACAAACAAGGAGTAGGAAAGATGAAGTGTTACAAGGTTCCACAGGGCCTAAGCAAATCACCTATTCAACAACTGCTTTTTCCACTTTCACTAAAACAATTTGCTCATCCCCAACATATCAATTAATAAGTCTTCAAATGCACACTGCACAGGAAACTGGTTCCTTTAACAAATATCTCCTAAAAGCCAATAGAATCAGCATATTTCAAATTAGACCAATCCAAAAGCATTTATAATCAAATATCTGAGATAAATTATTTAGAAAAACACGTCATCCTCATCAAACAAATGACTAATCACTAGCATATTTCCAGACACAGAAGGATAGAACATGCAACTATGTAAATAGATGCAGATGCAGATGCAAAAGAAGATTGAGATATTCACATAGGTGGAAAGGGTAATGCTTGTTCCTCCAATATTAAACTGGCATCTAGATGTTCCCCCTCCACAACGCTCTGCTACAGGTTCACACATAATCCATACTGTGCATGATTTTAAGTCACTGAGATGTCACACTGTAGAATATTTATTACTTTAACTTAACTTTTTCTTCTCAAGCAGTGATATAGCATATAAATAAGAACATCATCACTCTTTCCAGTAAGTAACATTATGTTCTCACATTTCTTCTATATAGATAGGCCATATTAAGAACTTGACTAACATGAGAGGCAAGTGAGTTTATACCATAACAGCCCACAAAGGCTCAAATCAGAAAAGAAACAACAAAAACAAAATTACGAATGATAATGTTGGGATAGAATTCAGCAGAACAGATTTTACCTGACAAATTAGTTCTTGGTCCAATCCCAGATCTGATGTGTAAATAAATTTAAAGGAGAATAAAGTGATATGAATTACATCTTGTCTCACTCTCTCAGCCCATAAATTATGCCACCCTACCCTCTCACAACCTAACAACTAGTATGGAAATATTATCTACACCCTCCCCTTTTGGTTTCTTGCCTATCACATTTATTTTGAAACTCTATAAATATAGTGAGAAAAGAATGATGTGAAAGCAAAATTACCCATAATTTTGGTCCAACACTACCCTTTCTCTTGAAATTTAGTTTAATTATTTTCTTTCTTTGAAATTACATAGTGTAAAACTTAAGTGTAAGCAACTATAAAACTTACACAATTATTGCAGTTCCCAGACAGTTTGCAAAGAAACATCACATTGTAATTTCAGACTCAGGAAAATATTTCACTGTCCATAAAAAAAATATGATTAATACTACAGAGAAAACAACTAATATTATAATACCATGAATTACCTCTAAGTAAAAGCTCAGGCAATAATTCATTCCTCCTCATAATCTCTTTCACTTTGTTACTCATCCAAAAAAATATAAATACTAACTTTGAACATTCACAGCTCTGCACTTCAGTGTGTGCACATAAACATTCCTTCTTATATTTTTTTTTCTCATGGGTGATTTATCAGATGTCTATACTATAAGCATTTTGCCAGTATAGACAAGTAGAACTTCACCCCACACCAGCAAAAACTTTCTGAGAGCCGCATGTTGTGACCCACCCTAAGTTTTCCCCACTCCTCAGTGAAACTCCCTGTGTTGACAAAACAGTTTTTATCTGCATAGCTAAGTTAATTAGTGATTACAATGGTTCAAAACCCCTGGCAAAATACATTTGAAGTCTGAATTACAGGCAAGTTTCAGCTTTTTTTAGCATAGCTGTAAGATTTATTTTGTATCCCTGTGGTTCTTCAGAACTAGGAAAGAATGGCAGTCTCCCACTTTCTATGCCCCCACCCCAATAACAGAAAAATCTTGTCAACAATCAATGTGGAGCCTGTGTAACCTACAGCCGGTTAATGGCCTCTTAGCTGCAGCTCAAACAGTAATTAGTAGTATGAATCAAAAGTTATACAAGTATCAACATATAAAATATCATTTACTCTTATGTTAAAAAAAAAAACTCTAGAGACCATTACCTTTACCATGTAAATGCAGGGAAGGCAGGGAATAATAAACTTTCACCTGGGTGACTTATGATGCTACATTTCTGTTAGCAAAGACATAGCTTCAGTGCAGAGCTAGTAGGTAGTCTGAGTTTTGAATCCTCTATAGCCTTGAGACTTAAAGATTGTGCTATTCCTGGCCTGATTCTTCTAAGACCATAAAATATGCAAATGCAGACCAAACATTAGATAATAAAGGACAGCCCTCATAAATAAATCTGAAATAGCAACAACCCATATCTAAGTGGCACATAATGGATTATAGCCCTCTTCCCTAATGCCTCATTTTGTCATGCTTTGATCACAAACAAAGTTTGCAGCACTATTTTTGATGCCTACAAATAGAGCTGGAAGAGTTGCAATAACTACCTTTCCTCTGGAGGCAATGGTCAAAGCAAAACATTGCACAAGTTAAGCTGCTATGGGTTTACAAGATAAAGCTACAGGGACTTTAATTTCTTTTTAGGTCTAGAAAGCAAAGTATTTCTTTAGAAAGTGTTAAAATTAAGTATTTAAAATTATCTAGATTCTCCTCATACACATCATGTGGTGAAGCTGACTTAAATTCATAATAGGTTTCAGAGTTATTGATTGTAATTTGTTGGGTGGGGAAGTCAATGCTCTGGCCCAAATATTTCTCACTTCGATTTATTTATAATACTTTTCAACTTTAATGAGTTCATCTATGAGTTGATATACTTGTGGAAAACAATTTTTACCAGATGCAAGCCTCCTACAAAACTTCAGAAGCTTTCTCTTCGTAATCTTATAAGTGGTATCTTTAATGTTTGAGTGTTCCTGTGACCTTCTACCCGAATCACTAGACTGTGAGTTCTTTAGCTCTCTCACCAGAGTTTAGGAGTACGGAACACAGTCTGAAGCACAAAAGAAAAGCAAATTAAAGAAATCTCCGAACTCAAGCACAGATGAGATTTTCCTCTTTGAAGACTGATTAAAAAGACTTTTAGAATTTCAAGAAAAAACCAACATGGGAAGTAAGATTTACTATAATAAATCAGATAACTATCTTCTTGCTCTGTTATCTAGTACATGTAGTGTATCTAGTGTTCTGACTCTAAAATTGTGCAGATGAATTAGAAGTTTGAAGGGAAGAACAAAAGAATCCAAGTGCATTATGCATGAATGAAAATTACCTAACTTCCTCCTCTGCAGGCAGCTTTCTTAGATACTAAAATATTAATAAAATTCAAGTTTGATTTTGATTTTCATTTTCTACATCTTCTATTTTAGTGGTACTGCAAAATGTCAAAAACTACACAAGGCAGATACAAAACTAGAGACAAAATAATTCTGGTTATATACATGTTTACTTTCTTTATTCTGTAGACCTTTTCTTGAGATCAGAGGAAGATACCACGTCATTAAGCATGCCTGAAGTAGATTAACTGTTTGGCTATACAGAAGCATTACAGGATTAGAATTAGGATTATCATATAATTGTTCAAGAAGCATGAAATCCTTTCCATAGCTGTCATTTAGAAAAATCTCCTATATCCTGTTAGTGTCTTTGGGGGCTTTTGCATCTTCCTGGAGTGAGAATAGGAATTCAGGAAGCAACATTATTAAGAAACTTGGGGGTTTGCATTGTTTTTCCTCCACTACTTTAAGAAATAAATAAGCAGTTCACAAAGAAGGTATAAGTGATCTTCTGGAAAATGAACAAATAAAATTGAAGAAACATCTGGGAAGAGAGGAAGCAGAAGATGCTGGTTCCTTAGACATCTTTGGCATTATCTACACTCCATGTACTTCGATCTGAAGTGAAAGGAATCTATTGAAATTGTTAGGTTGTCCAAAAGAGTTAGCAAAAAGGCTTAAAGTCTATGGCCCAACAACTATAAATCTCAATTACTTTATCACTCATCCTATAATCCAGAATCCTAACCCTAACTCAAAGGCATAGCTGAATGGTGATTAGTTTTCCTCATATGGGAACAGATTAATTAGACCTATTGAGAAAAACTGACACAGGAAGGTGAAACTTGTTTTGTAAATTTTAATTCCATAGAAGGAGACTGCAATCTGTATTATAGGACTTTAATTCATTTGCTAACATTGCAGAATTTGTTCAAGGCATTATCTAATACCCAAAAAGTGAGATCTTCAACAGTTTTATAGTTTATTGACAGCGAAATCGTCAGGAAAGTTGATGTGAACCCACTAAAGCCTTAATCAATCTGCATACATTAAAATACGCAATAGTCCTTACATTTGTTGTCACTCAAGATCAAAGTATTATTTAGTCCTACAGAGATCTTTTGATTTCTGAGTGTGAGTGTAATGTACTTACAGAGATTCACTTTGTGCTATAAAGTTTCTCTGAAAACCTTCACATAGACAAGTCCATACCTGCTTTATATGCATGACTAGTCTTCCTCAGGTATAGAAGGATTCCAACTTCATTAGCTCTTCAAAATGTAACTAATTGTAAAAAAAATATAATTTATTAATTAAACCAAATGTTTATGAAGTGAAAAACTCCTCTCAGACAAAAAAAAAAATAAAATTAATTTCACCAATGTATCATCAGCAAGTCATTAGATAAGTGCCAGTTTTAAACAACTACACATGTTTACACACATGAAATCAGAAATTTTAGCCTGGTTAGTAATTAAAGTGTCCTTCATATTTCTTGTCCTTTTAACTCTATCATTCACAGCCACATCACCTTTCATGCACTGTTAAACATTGAAAGATATAATTATGCCTGCATTATAATATCTCACTGAAGAAGCTGCAGTGGACAGCCACATGCCACTTTAAATAATTCCCAGTAGAAACATGTAAAATAATCTTCAGATTCTGATTTTGGTTTTAAGTGCTTTGGATGAACTGGTTTTTTTTCAGTAGTGCTACTACAGGTGTCTGCAACATTGGCATAAAAGCAAAAGGAACACAGTGAAAAAGTCTAACCTACAGTTAGACAAAGTGACACATTAAGCCAGCACTAGGTTGTACAGGACATGTAGAGCTGGGAAAGCAGCCTCAAGTGTATTTTGAAGATCGATGGGTGGCTGTACAGCAGCAGCACTGTTACAGAAGCAGTTACATTCTGCCACAAAAGCTTATGTACCATATGGAGTTGATTAGTGTGATGATGATCATCTGGAAGGACAGCTGTGAATCACAAAATACTAAGGGTTGGAAGGGACCTCTGGAGATCATCTAGTTGAGCCCCCCACTGCTAGCACAGTTAATGCTTAGATCAGGCTGCACAGAAACTCATCCAGGTGGATTTTGAAAGTCTCCAGAGAAGGAAACTCCACAACCATTCTGGGCAGTCTTTTCCAGTACTCTATTACTCTCAAAGTTTTTCCTTATATTTAGGTGGAACTTCCTGTGTTCCAGTTTGTACTTGTTCCCCTCCTCCTGTCAGTGGGCATCACTGAAGAGAGTATGACCTTGACCTCTTGACATCTACTCTTTAGATATTTAGAAGCTTTGACAAGATCTGGTCTTAGTCTTCTCTTCTCCAGGCTAAAGATCCCCAGGTCTCTCAGCATCTCCTCTTATGAGAAATGTTCCAGCCCCTTAATCATCTTAGTGGCTCTCTGTTGGACTCTCTCCAGCAGTTCCTTGTCTCTTTTGAACTGGGGAGTGCAGAATGGAACACAGTACTCCAGGGGTAGCCCCACTAGTACAGAAAAGAGTGAGAGAAGAATCTCCTTCAACCAGCCAAACTCTTCTTACTGTACCTCAGAATACCATTGGCCTTCTTGGCCAATGATAGCTCTAGCATCTAGAGCAGAACAATGATACTAAGCTCACTTAATACTTTGAGAAATTTTTACAGTGCTTAGCCTAGTTTGTGTCCAAAAGAAGAGATTCAAGGAAATGCAATGAAAGCAAAATAACATTAAAATACTCATTAATAGTACTGAAAAATTGCATAGAAGCTTTTTCCACCTTCTCAAAAACCTACTGTTCCACCTAAAAATATACAGCATAATGTGTTAGCTTCTCTCCCTTTTCAACAATGTAGTTGGCTGTTATGTTCAGACAGTTTTGTCTGAAAGTGCTAAATATTCTTCTCAGAGTCCTCCAAACCTCAGCTGCATTCTGATTCCATAAAACTTCATCTCAGTTCTTTCTGCATCAGCTTTAGTTTTACTCTAAATCAGAAGAGAAATGGTAGTAAGCATGCAGGCTGAAATACAACAGGGTTTGCAACTTTTGGGAAACCTTTCTCTAACGGAAATATCAGGAGAAAAACTATTTTGCCACAAGAAGATGTCTTCTCTTTAGATATTATAATCCATTTTACCCTTGCCTGGACCAGAGTGTGATTGAGGTACATTAGGAGAAGTACAACCTATGAGCTGATTTAGTTATGGTGACTGTGTCAGTGCAACAGACTCCTTTTTCTTCCATCAATTTCCCCACCTCCATGCACCCTTTCACTGTAAGCAGTATTTTGTAGGGAATTTGATGGCAAAGACTGCCTGTTCTGATGCAGCTGTTGATATTGAGAGGAGAACACTAAAATGTCTCTGTTCTGATAAATGTTTATAACTAAGTCCTTTACAATGTTGTCATCTGCAGTTGCCTCCTTATTCTCTTTTCAAATCTAGTGTTTTCTTATTCTTTTGCTATTCTGTGACCAGCAAATATTTGAACCATAAAAAGTACTGTGTAGTTGGTTCAAGTGTTACCTCTGTGGGCATACCAAGTGTCCACACAAAGGTCTGTGTCTCAGTCTCTGATGTATAATATATTCCAAGCTTTTCATCTGATACATGCAGTGAGAGTAGCTGGTCCTTAGCTGTTAATGTAGACAGTGCTTTGCTGTCTACATTAATAATGAAGTCCTGCTTAGTTTATTGATTGTCATAATTCAAGGTCTAGCTGCATTAAGTTCCAGCATATGAAAAAGGAATCATTGCATTCACTTAGAGAGCAAAACTCAAATATAGTGACTTGACCTTGTAAAACCATGATTACAGATATATGTAAGAAGATTAAATTTGCTGTTAATTTAAAGAAACACATTCTTAGCTAGGGAAGATCATATTGAAACTCAACAAATGTATAAATTTGAGCTATCTCCAAAGTTTATAGTTTTGATATTCTAGGTATAGATTTCCACACATAGATCTGCACATATAACCCTCTACATTTCATTTTAGCCAAGAATTTCATTACTTTTCCAATTTTGAAATAACCATTGTCAGTTTAACCATTTAAACTTATTTTACTATAGATGATACATGTCATGTAAAAAGATAAGGGTATGTGCATGCATTTTTCATTAACAGTAAAAAATGGGTACATCACAACTATGCAAAACAATATTCGAAGTCAAGTTTTAGTAGTCTGACAAAAAGCAATTTCTAGATATCATTCTTTTTCTCAATCATTACAATTGACCCTCACATGAAAATAATCAGACCATAAGCATTACATTTTCTTGTTTTAACAGGGGAAAATGGCCTTACTCACCTCACTAACAGCATGTTCCATAGTGTCTGAAGAACCACTTCCACAGACTGCTTTTCTTCAGATAGGCTACAGAAGTCTACCTACAGAAAATACATTGTGCTTATGCAGAGATAGAAGGTCCAAGCCACAAAACATCACCACCATCCCTGGAGAGATAAACGACCTATTTCCCTGCACACAGTACAGCATAGCCATCCCTAAAGTTTTTGAATACTGACACATGCAAAGTACATCATCCAGTTCCTCTCCTTCCACTACCTTAATCTCCTGGGTGAGCACTGGCATCTCCTTTATCCTTGCTCCTACCCTGGTCAGCTTCTTTGCTATTCCAGAGATCCAGCTTCTCCGATTGATCAAATCCTGGACAGGACCTCACCTCTCTAACCTCCCCTCTAGTCTTTGCTCAGGCAGTGATTATCTGCTCAATAATGACTTGTCAAAGTACACAGTTTCCCTTCAGAAACATTTCTATTCTGTGTTGATTTACAGAGATAGAAAGTCACACCAGGGGTGAAACAGATTCTAGTATGTATGTACATCCAGCCTTATGTATCAATGTAGACCTACATGAGTGCCTTTAATTACATAGCAAGTTCCATGTAAACTTGAGGATTTTTTTTCACTGTGAGGGTGACAGAACATTGGAAGAGGCTGCTCAGGGGGGTTGCAGAGTCTCCATCTCTGGACATATTCAAGACCTACCTGGATGCGGTCCAGTGTGATCCGCTATGGGTGATCCTGCTCTGGCAGGGGGTTGGACTAGATGATCTTCCTAGGTCCCTTCTAGCTGTGTTTCTGTGATTCTGTAATTCTGGAGTTAAATAAGTTGTTCCATGATAGGTATTTTACTTATTTTACTGCAATGTGGCATCTTTTTCCTAAACAGAACTTCAAACTAACATATAAACACATCTAGTTGTTTTCCCAAATGTCTGGAAGCGTAGATTCAGTCTGAACTTTAGATCTGAAGTTTGAAATTCTTTTCAGTTAACTGAATGTGCTAGTTATTGGCTGAAGGAACTTGAAAGTGTCCAGTAGAACTACTGATTCTGAAAGTTCAGTATCTATTTTTCTGGGGTGGCTTTCAGAGAGTAGATAGAGCTTCTGATAAAACCATTGATTTGCAGTATTAGCTATTATGATAAAAGATGTAGCTGTACCAAAGTGCAAACATCTGCAACATTTCCAAAACTTAGCATAGCTAGAGAAGATATGCACAGAATAAAGTGCTTAATTTCTCATCTCTAAGAAAATAATCTACCTAATGAAGATATAATTTAATTATATTGATGAGACTGAATTTTGTGAGACATTACCCAATTTCAGTGAGTCACAAAAAAGGATGTATTTGTTGGTTCTCATAGAATCAATAAGGTTGGAAAAGACCTCAGAGATCATTAAGTCCAGCTTATCACCCAGCACCTCATGACTAACTAACTAAACCATGGCTTCAAGTACCACATCCAATCCCCTCCTGAACACCTCCAGGGATGGTGACTCCACCACCTCCCTGGGCAGCCCATTCCAATGGCCAATAACTTTCTGTGAAGAACTTTCTCCTCACCTCGAGCCTACTGGGTAGGTAGATACTCTATTCTAACCACATTTGGCATTTGCTTGTCTGATTGCCAATGTTCAACTTTTTACTGCACTTTCCCACCAAATTCTTGACTTTAAGTTTCAAGTAGATATAGAACAAAGCAAGGCATGTGAAGAATTTATAGGAGACTATACAGTAGAATGTGTTGGATCTGAAAATACACTCAGCTACAAAAATTTTCTACCAGTGCTTGAGTTTGTGCAAGTTATCATTCACACCTGTAACTGGCAGCAACACAATTACAAACTCTGTTTCTGTCAAATATTTCTAATATCCCCTCTTCCTAATGATTTCATCTAGACTGCTTAATGTATACAGAGGATAAGATACAGATCATAAATTGACAAGAGAGAGAAATGACATGCAAACCTGAGATTTTTGAGGAGAAAAAAATTCTCCCAGGATAAAAGGTTTTACTCATCCTGTATCTTGACAATTTGTACAGGTTTTCAATATATAACTGTTAAATATAATAGCTATGTTAATTCTAGTAACTTCAGCAGAAGTTGTATTCAAGCAAAGACTGAAAACCTGAACTGTAGGTTAGTTAAACTAAACTGGATCTCATACAGGAAGGAACTGTGCTTTGAACAAATAACCTTCATATCTAGTTACTTTTAAGAGCTGTAATTCAGATACTAGCTGAGATCAAGTCATCTCTTGTAGTAAGGGCTATTGAATAGGAATAGAGAACAGCCGCAGTCTGGTACATTTGATATCTGAACCTGATGTTTGTCAGAACTCTCTCCATTTTATGGTTGGCCTGAGCATTCTGCTTTTTTAAAAATTAAATTATTTTTAAAATTAAATTCTAACAAGCTTAAAAATGAGATATACATATCACATTTTACTTTGTAATAAATTTACTTTTTTAATAAACTGCTCTTAAGGTAGTGTTAAAGTTTGTGATAAAATAATTTTTACCTTGGTACTGAAGTACTAAATTGTTTTCTGGAGAGTCATTTTGAGCACAGGCTCTTTAAAACAAATTGAACACTCTCAGCAACAGGCATATTTGCATTCCACATTACAAGGTTGGTATCACACCATAATAGTCATTCTCATGATGAGACTTGATGGCTAACCTGCCAGAAAACGGTTGATTGTTTTTGGCTTTTTTCCTCCATTTTTCACCCGCCTCCCTCTTCTCCTCGTAATATATTCAAACAGAGAACAGATCACACATTCTCAACATGAAGGAACTGGGGTCAAAATGAACCTCCATCTCCTTCCCAGCTTTCATATGCCTGAAGCAGCATGGCTTGTTTCATCTCATACCCAGGAAACAAGCCAAATGGAACACATCCTCGGTAAGATCTGACTCTCATGTGAAGAGTCTGTCTTTTCTGAAGGACAGGCTCTTCCTTCCTTTCTCCTTAAGTAACTCAAAGTTACTTTTTTATGAAGTTCAAGGAAAATAGAGAAAATGTGAGACTTCATTAAATATTACATTTTTCAGTAAAAAGACATAAAAATTTTGACTCCTAAGCACTGAATATGGGGGGGGGGGGGGGGGGGGGGGCGAGAAATAATCTTACCTCTGGAACAGAAAGAGATCAGAACTACATTGTTAATATGAAATGGGCAATTTCATGATAAGTGTGACACTGTTACATATTGAAGCACACTAATCCTTAAAGAGGCCAAATAAATCATAAAGAGGATAAAATGGCAAGTTCCATCTTAGCTTGGCAAGTTAGAGAGGTCTGGGTGAGGTTTCTTGTTTTGATTCTTTTCAGGCTGAAATAATTTTGTTTCATTCATAAAAGTGCAGAAGAAAACAAGTAAGTGGCATCTTGTACATACATTTCAACAGTGTGTATGCAGCAGTTGTCAATTACTGCATTATTTCAGAAGTGTAGTAAATCTGAGGATCTGCTCCACCCTACTAAGGATCCCAGCACTGCTTATAGGGAAGCTAAATGAGACATGGAAATGAGTGTACTGTGTACTTTGTTATATACTGATGACTATGAAATACTCCTATCTGACTCTGGGACAAAACGAGGTCTCTAAATGAAAATGTGAGCAGCACACTACTGTGACAGCGGCATAGAGCTTCCTGTCTGATCATCTATTAGTTGTTTTCAAACTGAGTGTAAATTAGTTCTCAGGATTTTGACTACTGTAAAACACACCTTAGCATGTGTGCGAAAAACATTCAGTGAAAAGAAAGATCTCTTCCATATATTCAAAGTATTCACACTTCTTTTTCTGAAGAGATGTTTCTATTGCACCCTCTGTGCTACCTTCCACACCAGAGGATAATAGATATGTTTCCAGATGTGTGAGGTTCACATCCACCAGCAAATGTGACACATGGAGTTATAATTTCTCTGTAGTTTTAGTCAGGAAGAAGACTGCTGTTGAATAGTCTAAGATTTGAGTCAATTATAGATTTGAGTCAAATATACACTTAAAGTTGTCATATGCTTCAGTTCTGATGAGGTAGAGTTGCAAGGAAGAAATTATGCCTCCATTAACATAATTTTAAGGATAGGACAAGAATAGTAATAAACACCTCTTAAAGTGTGATCTATTAAGTATTGTACTAGCAAGAACCTTTCACAGGGAACATCTACACACTTAAGCTGGCTAAAGGATGACATAAGCAAACTGAAATATCACAGTCTACACAACTTCCATATACTTGCACATTATTGGGCTAAAGGTCTAGACCCTGCATAAATTAGAGCTATCATAGCTGTTAAGCTTATATGCAAGCATTTTCAGTCTACCCTACTTACCACTTTCATGTCTGGAATACTGATATTAATGGGACAAAACTGAGAGGGGAAAAAAGATGTTTAAGTCACTTCTACTAGATGTTAATGAAGTATAATTGCCAAATCTCTACCTACTCAGACATTTTGGGAAAGAAAAAAAAAAAAAAAAAAAAAAAAGGAAAAGAGAAAGAAAGAATCAAACAAACAAAACCCCAAACCAACAACTTGAAATATTCTGCATATATACATCTTATTCTAGCAGGAATATATTTATAGTTTCTTTGATTCCAGGACAGCCTGGTGAACTTTGAAAAATAGTGTTTTGAATAATACATTCTGAGGGAGGAAAATCACACCATTCATTAAAATCTGTCATCTTCATCACAGCTCAAATTATCAAATATGTCTTTATTTAGAAAATTATTCAAAATTACATTTAAATTAAAACACGTGCTGAGACACAGGAATTGCAAACTCTGTGGGTTTGCTTAGTTTTCCTGCATTCAAATATAATTCCAACATATTACTTCTTAAAGGCCATGAAGCAGTCTATCAAAAGTGAGCAAAATTCTATCCTAATTCATGCAACTCACTCCAAAATATAATTAGAGCATGAATTCTGGAGGAATGATGAAAAAATTAATGCCTGTACCAGATACTCTTAAACCTATTAACAGTGAAGAATGGAATGAGAGTCAGTCTTGCAAAGGCACTTTCTACTGCCATCACAATTTAAATCTAGACCTGTTTATACTGTTTGAGGGGGTTTTGCCAAAACAAATAATGGTCTTTGGGCATTCTCCCTAGGCTGTGTGTCTGTATCAGATAAACCAGTGCCAGAAGCACCCCAAAGATTAAAACTGAGACTTTCTCATTAATTCTAGCTCTATTGATTAAGGTAAATATGTGTTACCTATTCCTTAAAGGAATTTATTTGTTTCCAAAACTTTGATAAATGCTCAAGTTTCTAACTAGTATTAAAATGCCCACATACATACTGACAGCACACACGTTCCCATATGTGCGTAAAACCCAGCTTTTGCTTCTAAGATCATACAAACCCAGAGAAATAGTTATCACTAAGATGTAGCAACACTGCTGACATGTTTCAAAAACTATTTCTTGAACAGCAATACTAAAAAGAAATCCCTCTTCAAGAATATGTGTAACATCCCTGCAGGCATTTAAGACCAGGCTGGATGAGGCTCTGGCCAGCCTGATCTAGTGTGGGGTGTCCCTGCCCATGGCAGGGGGGTTGGAACTAGATGATCCCTGTGGTCCCTTCCAACCCTGACTGATACTATGATACTATGATAATTGGAAGTACCTGATACCACCAAAATGTTATTATCCCAAATTTATATCAAAGATTCAAGACAGAAACCTGTAAGAATATGGGACACAGGTTTCCACTATACATTTATTTTCTGTTAGTCTTTCCATCTCTTCTGTTACTAGATGAACTGACAATCTATTTGCAAGCCTTCTTGTTTTCCCAAATTTATGTGATTTTTTGTTTGTTTATTTATTCTGGTTTAGTTTGTGTCACATCAGATCTCTGTAATGAACTCTCTCTGAGAAGACATAAAGTCATATAATTTTCAGAGAGGACTGGGTAAGGGAGAGCTCAGCACTAATCTTCACAAGGGAGAAATCAGCACAAAGGAACAGGCTGTCAGAGAAAAAGGATGAGGGAGCAGAAGAGCACTA
This sequence comes from Melanerpes formicivorus, assembly GCF_026170545.1. NCBI lineage: Eukaryota > Metazoa > Chordata > Aves > Piciformes > Picidae > Melanerpes > Melanerpes formicivorus. Next base: position 3,483,647 of record NW_027142369.1, read on the forward strand.
GGGATGAAGATATTGTCCTCATTCTATTTAAATGTTGTGTACAGCAATCTTGATTTTTGCCATCTGTTGCCCTTTGCAACTGTGGTAAATATTTTGTTCCAGGGATTTCAAAGGTACGCTTGGCATCACACTGAAATGACAAAGAACTCAGTGGATGAAAAATATATGGAAACTGCTGCAGCAGCAATTTTAAGTGATCTGTCCACTAAACCAAATACAGGACAACTGATTCAGAGACCACAGCAGAGCCATCAGCTAGTGATGACTTGCAACAGTAATGTTCAATATATACAAAGTGTTGACTTAGAAATTACTGTATAAGCCATAACTAATGTTCTGAGTCATCTAGTCAGCTCTTCATTGAGTCTCCGATAATATCTTGTAACTGAACTCAGAACTGCTAGCACAAAGTTATAGCAACTTCTCACCTAACTATTACTCATCCCCACTCTGTTGAGTGTAAAATTGATATGAAACATTCCTTGGTAGTTTCTGCCCCCACGCAGCCTACAGAACTTCTGTTCCAAGTGAGCACTTAACTTTTTTAACATCTCTGTAGCCTTGAGGGAATAAACTTATTCAGATGAGCTGGACAAAAAGGCTTATGCGTGTCCCAGTTCTTACTTGCCTTGAATCCTAAGTAGTATTCCATACAAATGATGACTGTGATATGGGTGTAAAACAAACCAACGTTTTACTGTGCTGCTTTTCACAAGTGCAAATGACTACATAATGTGAGCACCAAAAGAAGCCTAGTCACTACACAACATAAAATTTTCTATAAAGAGCAATCTTGCATTGAGGTGCAAGGTTCATATTAGACTTCAAATAAGTGAATTGTTTTCAGATAGATCAAGCACAACTAGTCAGTGAGAGGTTGTGTGTGAAATCTAAATTGAATCTTTTATTTTGAACACAGAAGGCACAGAAAAATCTGAGCTTTAACTCCGTGTTTACTATGGTGATTAGTGAGCTTCACATTTTCCTTTCCCTGTCAAAAAAAAAGTGTTGGCTTTTTTTTCCCTTTTCTCTGCATGACTCAGAATATTCACAGATTTTCTTTGGTGGTTTGGGTTCTTTTTTCGTTTTGATTTGATTTGGAGTTTTTTTGTGTTTTGTTGGTGGTGGTTTGGTTTGCTTTGTTTTGTTTCTGTTTTTTTTTTTTTTTTTTTTTGCCTTCAGCACATGTTCAGCTCATTGGTTACAAGGATTTCCCTTATAGCCTCTGGCTAGGTGCTACTTTGCCACTTGCTCTTCCACATTCCTGATACGATCATTCTATTGTCCCTGTTTTGGGGGCATATTTTGACAACAGCTTTGTCAAAATTCTCTCCATGGGGAAGGTGAAGGGTAAGAAATATCCCCTCATATTTATTCTCCATACCATCTTTGAGAAGATGAAACTTTGAGGTCACCATTTTACCATTTCTGTCAGATTTTTCTATTAACTTTTTTTAATTTATCTTCAGATATCCAGAGATATCACAGATATGTCCCATAAACTATAGGAAATTATACTGTAATACAACTGTTTTCCATTTTACATAGAATTAACCTTGTATAAAAATGTCCTCCATTCTCTACAACTACCTGAAGGGAAGTTGTAGAAAGGAGGATGTTGGCCTCTTTTCCCAGGCAACCAGTACCAGAACAAGAGGACACAGTCTCAGACTACACCAGGGGAGGTTTAGGTTGGATGTTAGGAAGAAGTTCTATACAGAGAGAGTGATTGCCCATTGGAATGGGCTGCCTGAGGAGGTGGTGGACTCACCATCATTGGAGGTGTTCAGGAGGAGACTTGGGGTGCTTGGTGCCATGGTTTAGTTGGTTGGGTGGGTTGGATTGGTTGATGGGTTGGACGCGATGATCTTGAAGGTCTCTCCCAACCTGGTTGTTTATTATTATTATTATTATTATTATTATTATTATTATTATTATTATATAATTATTTTGTTTCTGTAAGAAGAATTCTAAATCTTATAACTGTATAATATTTAGCTGTAATCAGTTCACCATTAGGTCAGGGTTGTATTATTGCCCTATTCCCTTTATTAAAACTATTACATTATTTATAGCTATGCTTGTTTTGGCATTCTGTTCCCCAACTAGGATTAAAGTTTATTTTTCTAATTCAATGAAACAAATATTAAACAGCTTAGGGCTAACACTCTTTCTTAATCATATTCAGTAAACACCATAGCTATCAACATAGCATCATTATCTCTATGTATATTTACATCTAAAATCCATTATTAACTGTTTTATGTTGTGACATGGCTAGGGTTTTGTTCAGAATGATCAGTCAAAATTCACTGTGAAAACCAGGCATCTAAAGTACAAATCAATTCTTTAAAATGTACTGTAGAGTGAAGGACCTAGATACATGCAAAGTTATTACCTAAGATGTAATCTAAAGTCATAAAATAGCAAGAGGGATCTTATAGTTGGGAATGTAAGAACTGAAAAATTATTATATAAAGAATGTATTTGTGCATGTAAGCACACTTACATGGTTATATATATGCTTCACTATGTATAATGATATTTGCATACATTCTAGATAAATACTTTGGTTATGATATTGAAATAACCTCTTGGATGAGTCTGTAATGAAGCCACAACAAAATTACGTGTATGAAAGAAAGATTACTATCACCAATTTAAGATACTACAGAGTTCTCTGTCATGAAAGTTGTCACTTATGTATATACTCCCAATACTCACTAGTAAGTAAATGTTTTTGTTAAATAAGGATCAAAATGACACACAAAAAGACTGGATTACCTTGGGTATTGCAGAAACTATGATGTATCTCAACAGAATGAAATGTAAGGTCATGTAGCAAGACTTACCTCAAGACTGGATCAAGACTGTCTACACTAAAACTGAGAATGACTGCAAGTTGTGTATTGATACATTTAAAAATAATTTAATTAATAAGTATCAGCAATATTTACAATAAAGAAAGAGAAGGCGCCAAGATCTCTTGTAGAATACAAGTTATGTATTATTATCACCACTTTCCAGAAAGACTGACTAAAAGTTTGAGATGACTGAAGGAATAAAAAAAAAAATATAGAAAATCAAAATAATTTGACTACCATAGCTCACCAAAAGAAAATTAAAAAAAATTTTTGAGAAAACTACTTTTGCCATGTATAAATAAATGGTTTATTTATACATGGAGGATTAAGAGTTAGTCAACTAAAAGATTGAGCTGGTGGAGAAATCAGTGGTTTACATGCAGAACAGATTATGTGACTAGATTTCTAATGTTCAAAAAAACCCCACATCCTCATCACATTCTCACTATCCAGCAGTTCTGTATCAACACTTCCTTATCTAAGCACAAAAAAAAAAGTAGATTTGATATAGAATCTGGTTGGTTTACAAAATAAACATGAAGATACGGATGGTCTAGAGAAGTATGGGATTAGGAGAAAGTTCTTCACATAAAGAGTAATTGGCCAGTGGAATGTGCTGCCCAGAGAGGTGGTGGAGTCACTGTCCCTGGAGGTGTTTGAAAAAAGATTGGATGTGGCACTTGGATTCATGGTTTAGTTGTCATGCGGTGTTAGGTATTAAGTAATAGGTTGGACACAGTCTCAGGCTGTGCCAGGGGAGGTTCAGGTTGGATGTTAGGAAGAAGTTCTATACAGAAAGAGTGATTGCACTATGGAATGGGTTGCCCGGGGAGGTGGTGGAGTCGCCGTCATTGAAGGTGTTCAGAAGGAGACTTGATGGGGTGCTTGGTGCCATGGGTTAGCTGTTTGGGTGGGTTGGATTGGTTGATGGGTTGGACACGATGATCTTGAAGGTCTCTTCCAACCTGGTTTGGTTTATTCTAATAAAGATTTTATTCTAATAAAGGTTTTTATTCTAATCTCTGAGGGCTTTTCCAACCTAGCTGATTCTGTGATTCTGTGGATTTAATGAGCCAGGAGGTCCTGTTCATTCCTAGTTTCCTAAAATGTAGGGTCTAAAAAAACATACCAGTTGTGACCCTTGTCCAGTTGCTGGGAATGTGTTTAATGGAAAGGCAGCAATTAATTTCCCACATAGTAGGCACTTAACCACCATTACGTGATACAACAGCCAGCCATAAAGAACACAGACTGAATTTCATTTGGCAATTTGCAAGAAAAGCATCCCAGGTCATCTTAGGAATATCATGGGCTATTTTATGGCCCATTATCAATTTGTCTCCATTGAAAACTCCTAAAGGTTCCCAAGAGCTTCACATCATCATGCAAATGGAGTGCTTAGCAACTCACCATTGTGTTTTAAAAGAGTTGAGCACAAAATAAATCAGAGCTTTAGATATCTTCAAAATAGTTGTGTTTCAGTGCTGGTTACGTTTGTTGCAATTCCCTTTTCTATGGCTTCATAATTGGCACAGCTATGAGGATTCACTTGTGCTTCCCCACCTTTTTAGTACTCAAATTCAAGTAGGTATATGATAATGAGGGCTGGGAATATGCCAGTCAAAATATTTTATGCCATTGATTTTATGTTATATTTTGACAGCCAGGGCCCACTTAATCCTTTCTCTCTCTCATATACACAACAAAATAAAATGAAGCTGAGCAAAGGCCATCTAGGAAGAAAACACTAGTTGTTTTGTTTCGTTTCCTCCTCAAGAAAAATTGTATCACTGACTCAGAACTTTGAACAACTTATAACAATATTGACCATGCCCACCAAGAACATGACAAGGCCTAACTCAAACTTGATTTGAAGTGAATTTAGTAGACCCAACCTTTTCTAGAATCACATACCAGATACTTGTGCTTCAGTTACCCAACCTGTAAAATAAGTTCTAATCTCATGACTCAAACATGTAAGATCACACCATTGTTTCACTCACTTTGAATTTTGAGTTTAAATATTGGTTTAAAATAAGATTATACTTGATTTACTTATAAAATCATATACAGCTTGTCAAAACAACATTGTGTCATATACCTCTAGTAAGCTATTCATGCTTAGTAGTCCATAAAACTTCTGTAACAACTTTCAGATATACTCTGGTATATAGAGATCTTTTTTGGGCCTGACCATCACTGTATACAACACACATGACCACAGAAAAAGAGTTGCTTATTTTATAAAAATGAAACTCAAATATATTACATTTTGAAGCACTACTGCAGTAGAAAGCCAGAATAAAATTTTTCAGGACAATTCCACCAGAAAATATAATTTTCAATTGTACTACTTCAGTGTCAAATCTCAAATAAATCTCACAGAATCTATTCAGAGGAAGGAAGAAAAGTCAGTTATGATGCATAATTTTAACAGGAAGGAGATCTATATGCAAAAACTCACCAACTTTTTGGATTTTTTCACCTTACAGTTTTAAGGGTTGCTATGGTACTATAAACTCTTCAACTTTGATGCTTCAATCAAAAGAACATATTTATTTAAAAATTGTCTGCAAGAGAGATTTTGCCTCTAAATTCTGCTGTTCAGGGAAGTTGATAGCATTAATGAAAATAGACAGTGGAATAACAGTCTAGAATTATGATTACTACATGCAGGATTTTATGACTAAGCTACACCTACTGTTAGTCAGTCTCTTTCTTTTAATGTCTTTGAAGGAAACAGACAGACACCTGAATCTTAGACACTATTATATGCTTCACAAAATACTTTTAGACTCCAGGGACGTTTCTGTAATACAATTTGTACTTTTCAATTGCTTAACTAAGAAAAGTGAGTCAGAACTTAAGTACATAATACCTGATTGGGACTGGAAAGAAAGACAAAATGGATTTTTAGACAAATAAAGCCTGAGATTTTTTTGGTTGGTTGGTTTGCTTTGTTTTGGTTTGGTTATTTTCACTCATTAAAAATTTCTGTTAGAAATGCAGAAAGTGCTGATCAAATAGAAAATTATCAGACAAAAACATACTCCTTTTTTGCAAGATTACAGATTTGGGAGCCAGGTAAGACTTACTAAGCATTGTTTATATTACAACATTCATAAGCACAGTCAGATTCTCAGCCCCAATCTACTCAAGCACTGTATATGACTGATTTCCTTATGGCAAGAATCTTCTCTTTTCCACCCAGCTGTCTAGACAAGTAAAGGATGTGGATATGCTTCACAAATCATGAAAAACACATGAAGAAGGTATAATGAAATTCTAGAAGGTGTGAGTAGAGTGGTGGCAATTGAGACTGAAGATTCTCCCCCCAGTAAGAAACAGGTGATAAGATTGGGATGGGACTTTGAGAAAAACACACAGAAGAGGCTAGAACAAATTTAATTAAGTGATTTTGCTTATCAAAAATTATGTCTTACTACAGTATTTAGGGTTCTCAAGAAAAAAAAAACACCACCCAACTTAAATGACTAATTATGGAATTATAACAATACTAAATACAGCAAAACAGACTTAATGAAAGCTGAAGATGCACCCTGAAAGAGAAATAATGTATAGGGGGGTTTGTTTATTTGTCTTTGGTTTTGGTTTTGTTCTTTTTGCAGTGATCTAACTTTTTTAAGGCAAGTTTTAATGAAATAGAAGTTCCTGTAATCAATGTTGATCATATTTTGATGACTAACATATAGCTATGCTTTTAAATTATTTGAACCCTGGAAGCTATGCTAAGACACATAGGAAACAGTCCAACTGGTGAGATCTAACACATCTCCAATAAGGGCAAATTGTGACTGACAAATTCAGTGGCCTTCCACAACAAGATTACAACAATGGTGGATAAGGCAGGATCAACAAACAACATCTACCTGTACTCGTGCAAAGTATTCATCCTGCACAACTCTTGTCTCTAAATTGCAGAGACATGGAATTAAAGGATGGGCTACTTGGTATATATGGAACTGACTGGATGGTCACACTCAAAGAGTCGCAGTCAATTGCTCCATATCCAAGGGGAGTTGAGTCACAAGTGGAATTTCTTAGAGGCTGATATTGGGACTGGTGTTTACATCTTTTTCTGTGAGAGAGTCAGTGGGAATGAATGCAACCTTACAAATCTGCTGACAACAGCAAGATGTACAGTAAAGTTGACAAACTGGAAGGAAAGGATTGCTGTCCAAAGGGACATTGACAGGCTGGAGAGGTGGGCCTGTGCAAACACCATGAAGTTCAACCAGGTCAAGTTCAAGTTCCTGCACACAGCACAAATACAGTCTGGGAGATGAGTAGCCCTTCAGAGAAGGGTCTGAGGGTGGTAGCTAAACATGAGCCAAGAATATGCTTTTGCAGCCTAGAAAGCCAGTCCTATTCTGGGATGCATCAAAAGATGCATGGCCATTCCATGATTTCATAGCCCCTTGCTAATACTTATAATAAGGCCAGAAATGACAGTCAGTGAATAACCTAGTGTTGCAGTTAATTATGAAGGCATGGTCAGGCTTCAATGGACTCAAATTACCCTGTCTCTGATACAGAGAAAAATTTTTGATTGCTGGCAAAACATGAGTCAGACACACACAAAACAAACACTGGTTGTATGATTTGCACCCTTGCTGCATCATGAGTAACAAGTGGCTGTTACTCACCTGCATGTGTCTGGGAAATAACATGGTGCTCATTGAGAGCAGAAAGAGGGAGCCCACATTGATTTTTATTAAGTAAGAGTGGCTCATTTGCCATGTCCAGAAAGATCAAGGGAGAATTTCCTAAGCACTGAAAGAGGAGTTGGGTAAAGTTATTCTTCCAGGAGGTATAAAAATGTGAAGTCTACATTTATACAATTAAATAGAACCACACATTTGAGCATGAGGTCATAGTTCACTTGGTCACTAGCAAGATATAGTTTTTCTCTGCAGTAAAGCTTGTTGAAGGACATCAGGAATGACATCTGATGATAAAGTCCTACCAATTGGTAGGAGTTAAACAACTGTAAGAGTTCCCTGGTTAAACAAGTTCAGCACATCCCTTGTATCAGAGGGATATGAGGCCAGCGGCACTGTTCTGGATAAAACCTGTGCAACTCTAATTCTAAATGAGATACAAGTAGAGGCATCTGGAGAAAATATAAGATTCTCCACATGATTTTGAGATATCCATTTCTCCATCTAGTATTTATGAAGATAGACCTGCTTCCTCTAAACTTCAAAACCTTTCTTCAGTACTCAGTCTTATAACAGAGTCTTTCAGTCATTTTCCAGGCTTTAACAGAAATCTCTTCAGTCTTAGTATCTTTGAGAAGCAGAAAATTCTGAAACCTCGCTGAGACAAGAATTTAAAGCTAATGTTGCATTTGTTTTTTATTGCTAATGGTCTCTTTTACTTAGTCTTTTAACTTGGTGCTACATTACAAAACATATCTGCTTCACAAAGCCATTTGTGAGCAAATTTAAAACATTAAAAGTATAAATAAACCTCAGCCACAGACATTATTGTTAGTATAACATATAATTAAATTGTGGAATTCACTGTCCCAAAGCATTAGTAGAATGTATTCTTGAAAGAGTTACATATTTACTGCCTAAAAAATATATAAATTCAACTTTTACAGATACATATAAGTACAAAACCACAGAGCTTCTCACTGTATCTGTTCCAAAGCCTGAAAAGAGGTCAGGAAAGACCTTACTCTGATGAAGTATTGGAATAGGTGGATTGTGAGGAGTGGGAGGCAGCATATTAAAGTTCCTATTTTCACCATTATCCATAGCAGGAGACATAGCTCTAGGATTGATTGTTCCACTAAGACAATTCTTATATCTCCAAAAATAAAAAATAAAATATAGAACTCATTCTGACAACTCAGGCAAAGAGGCAGCTCATGATCTCTGCTAATGGGTGCTAGGAAAATATGTAATGCAAAATAAATGGTCATAAAGAGCCTTAATAATAATAATTCAGTACCATAAGATCTTTTGCAGACTTGTTAGTTTAAGGCTAATTTTACACAAAAATAAATTAATACTACATAAAAAGGTAAGTTAGTGTCATAACTGAAATAATTTTCTAGTTGTAATAAAAAGGATGTTATAATTCTAAACATAAGTGTCATGCTCCTACTGACAAATGGTATGTTCTACAGAGCAATAACAGCCATTTGTGAATTTTTCACACAGTGTACATCTTTCAGGTCATCATTCTGCTCTTAATTAGTATTTTCAAGTAGTAAACACTAACTGGCTTTGTTGTCAGTATTAGTTATGGGGTTTGGTTGGATATACTAGGGGTTTCATTAGTGTGTTTATTTGCCCTGCAAAATTGGTATTAATACTAGCTTCAATTGGAAATCACATCAGACTACTCCCTAATTTTAAGTTCATGTATTCCCTTATGTCTTTAAGAACTTGCTAAACAGTGTTGACAACCCTGTCTCCTTGTGACCAGACATTTATCTGCTGAGGAGGGTCATAGCTTTTTATATTGAATAAAATTAATCATGCTTTCCAAACTATTTTTGTACTGAATGAAGCACTCACCAGAGAGATGAAATCAGAAGCCGGTTGTGCAATTCTTTCAGGAACCTATGTTACAATGGCTTAAAAAGTGATCAAGCAATGCCCTGAAGCATGAGGTTTGATTACTCATGTTTATGAGCACATATATGAATGTTATTCTCAAACACAGAGGCAACCTGCTATAACCTGATGTATAACAAAACATACACAGTAAACTGAATTTTCTATGCTATGATTAACATGTAATCCTGAAATAGAGGTTAGAAGATCTTTTTAACTAATTTAGGATCAGTGTGATCACAGACATTCTTCAGAAAAGAGTAAGGATTTGATTTGGGGGGATTTTTAAAATGCTTATTGCAATCTGGAACAAAAGAAGTAGTGAAGTATGGTTTCAGATTTTTAGTTATTATATGAAGTTTAGCAATTTTGGCCTAATTTGACAGTAGCATCTTTTTGTTCAAGTGATTCAAAATTCGTATCAGCTGCTGCAAGCCCATGACATCTACACACAATAAGAGTTTCTAAAAAGTCTTTGATCCAGGTATTTTTGCCATACCTTCACTTGATATGAAAAAATATTGATTGCATTCAGTAGTTCATTGCCATTTCTAATTAATTATGGTATGTCTGTAAAAATCACAACAAATAGAACATACATCCAGGAGTTCCTTTCTTTAGAAAGAATCTTCCATTTCCAAGCCAGGTCTAACCAATTTTGGAATAATCTAATAATTAATTTATAATTACTCTGGTCAATGAGGAGTGTAAGTAGAGTATATCTTACTTTTTAAAAAAATTATTTTATAAAGTGAGAAGGATCATATCAAAAGAACCAGGTTTTTACTGTTGATTTAAGTGCAGGAGGAAAATTTTCTTATAAGAATGTATCAATGCAAACCCCACTAGTTTTAGTGCTTCTCCAAGTCTCTGGCCTGGATCTCAACTCAGAATCCTCCACTCTCTTCCTGGAGGTTCATGTCTAGAGAGTCCTGCTTTTTTTCCTCTCTGAAGCTGAGTGTCCTGATTTCTCCTACAAACATAATCACTTCTCTACTCAAAATATCACCTTTCAAAATATCACCAGACCATATAGTTTCAGTTCCCCAGGAGATTTTCATGTTGCTGTTTTAGTGGTGGTGTGCTATGTTTAGAATAGGTTGTTTGGTGTTGTTTGTTTGAATGTTTGGTGTGGCAATTGCTTTTTGTTTTTGTTTTTGTTTTTTATCAGCTTCCTTGATTTCTCACTTCTGAAAGAAGACTCTATTGGCATCTGTATTTAATGTAGCTTGGAATATTTATAGTACTATATCATCACAGAGGTAAGGGGCTAAAAGAAGCCTCAGGAGGAATTTCTTTGTGCATTTTAAACCTATTATTTCTTGCTCCACCCACCATGTAAACAAATAACAGATTACATACTTCTTCTCAGAACCTGTTGTTTCTTTAAATCTGTTGGCGTATTTCTCTTGATCTTCTGTGATGTAAAACACTGCTGCTTCATTTCAGTTTTGTGGATGAACTCCTGAACAGTTTTCTTTACTCTCTTCAATTGGACTAGCAACTAATTGGACTAGAAACTAATTCAAGCAACAAACTCAAAAGTAACTCATCTGAAGACCTAATACTTTGTTTACTCCTGTGTCTTCCAAATTACATCTTTGTTCATGTCTAAATCTGATGCTTATTTTTTAGTGATAGTATGCATGTATCTGGCTCAGTCTGTGATCTATGTTATTTACTTTACCTGCAGATCATGTAAATGCCCATAGGTTTTCAGATCCTGTATTCGTCAAATGATTATTTCCACCTAAACTTCTTCCTGTTTAAAAAGAGGTTCAGACATTTTCAGAGAAAGCTCTACTCAGTAAAAACAATAGTGTTTTCAGGCAGAAAAATGGAAATTGCTGTTTTTTTAACAAGTCCAAAAATCAAATCCATCACTACTCACAACACTGACAAGTAAGAATTACTTGGCCTATTAACAAAAGAAATAAATATTAAGTAACAATGAGACACATATCTTATCCAACAAGAATGAACAAAGCCAATACTAACCTGGGTCCCAATTTCTTTATCGGGACCCATTCTTGGTCACCATGGGAGAAGGATATCCTATTGGACAACAAAAGTGTCCACTCACTGGGCAGTGTAAGTATCATGGTGACAGTAATATCCAATCTACCTTTATGCTGAACCACTTTCAGAAGTTATAAACAATGTTACTTGTTACAGAATTATTTATTGCATTGCCAGCCATTTTCTGTGTCCCCTGGCATTAAAGTGAAATTTGGATGAAACATCCTTTGGGTTTGTTCTGGCCCAGAGATTGTCTTTAAGACTATGTTGTGATGAACTAGATTTTAATCTTAATTGTAGCCCTCAAACTCAAAACAACCTCATGGGATTTCAGGGATGTCAGCACATTCACAAGAGCAGCAACAACACAGAAACCAAACTACTCCTCCTCTCCCTGAGGAGCAATCTGGCTATGGTGCTCTTAGTTCTATTATCACTTCTTTTCTTGCCAAAAAAATGCCAAAAAATATTTAAAAAAAAAAAAAAAAAAAAGAAAAGAAAAAAAGACACACATTACTTTTCAGATACCTTCCAGATGGGGTTTTGGCTCAGCAACAGAAATATTTATTAACTCAACAGCAATATTCTCTTGCAAGACAAAACACTTATTTTTCAGTTGTAAAATCAAGTACTGAAGAAGTTTTGGATTAATGCTATGTGCTGTAACAGGTTAATGGAGCACAAAAGGTTTAAAATCAATCACCCTTACTGTGAAAATATATTCATTAGTACAGCAGCAGAAAACACATAATCTTTAATTTCTTATCCAAGCAGTGAATTTAAAATTAAATTGGCATATTAGTTAGATAAAATATTTCAAGCTTTAGAGGACAGTGTACTTAATGGCAGGTGTAGTAAAGCATGGATTTTTTTATAGCACTGCAATATTCCCTAGCACTTCTAGGTTTCCAGCATCAGAAAGCAAAAATGACCCACTCAGCTTTGACAGGGTGCCTGCTGCACATGCAGACTCTGCTTTTCTATCCTGTCCTTCAGGCTGATCTAATCTCAACAGCCATGGGAACTGGATTCCAGCTTTGTACAGCCACACAGGCACTCCCTCATTCCCACCTGGCTGAATCAGCATGGCGACAGCAACTTCCAGACATTTATGTACCATACTGGTTGAGGATGCAAGATTTGATGTCTCTAAAGGATGTTCCACAATAAACCTGCCAGGCAGGTTGAAAACCAGTCAGAAGGTAATTCTGTTTTTTCTCCCAGAAGACAGACTACTGCCTACTAAAAAAATTGAGATATCTCATTCTATTACCAAACAACTTCAGCCTTGCTTATAATGAATGAAATTACATACATCAATGACAAACTGTAGTAACAGTTTGATAGTTCAGGCTCCTAAAGAGTCCACAATCGCTTTTGTTGGTTTTACATTTTTGATGATGAAAGGTCAGAGTCAGCTTTACAGTTATCATACAGAAAGGTGATGTGTAAGGACAGTAACAGTTCAGCAAAGACTGTTAGCGCTCAGATGTTTCTGCCTGTTCACCCTAATCATGATCGCAGCCCTCCTCCTCCTTTTCAGCTCAGTGGAATGCAACCAGAAAGGAGGATCTTTAATTGCTGCAAACTATAAAATCTATAAACTCTGAGACTCTGAGAAACAGTTTTGGCATGTCAGCATTTATTTCATCTGCTTCTCATCTGAAGAGAAGATCTAGGGAAAATTTAGACCTAGTGTTTGCATCAATCCACAGGTTAATCTGTATGCTTTTCTAGCACACTCCTAGTAATTTCTCCAAAAACTGACCCTTCTTATCTCTGACTAACCACATTTCTCTAAAAGAAGCTACAATAAGGATGAATGCTTGGTTTCCTGTTGGCCTTGAGGGATAACAGGAATTCACAATGGATTTCTCAGAAGCTTTGAAAACACTGGTAAGATGCAAACCACATTCAATAAACACAGTTTTAAGAATATTAAACCAAGAAATAACACTTTAGTAATTTAAAAGGCACTAAATGGCCCAATTAAGTGATACAAAAAAAAGTTTTAATTACACAGGTACCACATGAAGAACATGGCTAGGAATAAAAGCATCCTTAAATCAAGCCTCTTTCTGAAAGCACTTCAGTGGTGAGGAGCATTTTAAAGAACAAGCACTACTGAACATTACTTAAATACATGTCAGGAGAGTCAGTCTCTTGGAAAAAGAAGTTTAAATCCTGCAGGTGATCTCATAAGGACATTAGATTATTCTTCTGCTCATGCTTAAAAATCAACAAGTAAATAATTTGAACCACTGTAACCATAACCTGCCATAATTCCATTTGTAGTCCTTAGTGAGCCAATTACACAAAATCTTTCTTACTTTTTTCTTTAACTGACTGCCTTTAATGAATATTGATCTCATGGTATACAGTATATAAATCCACACCTCACCTGCAGAGGGAATGGAATAATGATTACAATTGTCAAGACAAACTTGAGTAGCTTAACCTAATCTATCTAATCAAATGTCATTCACAATTCTGTGAAACTATTGAAGTATCTTCTGCATTTAGTGCTTGAGCAGTGCTAACAATTGTTTTAAAACTTCTGAAGATGAAAGGTAAGTCCAGGGTTCAAACTGAAGTTTCAAAGAAGATGCAACCAAATAAATGCAAGTGCATAATCAAAATTTCATCCTATTACATATGCACATATGAAAAAATCCCACATAATAAAAAGTAAAATGAACAAGTACTATACATATTTGTGCATGACACAGTCTAGTGGGTTGAGATACTAACACAGTTAATGCTTCTTTCCTGGCCCAAGCTGGTTAAGACTAAAGATAATTCTTTCATGAATGACTGGCAACTTATAGGAAAATGTTGAGTGGGAAAATACTTTATTTTGCCTATATTTTACCCTTTCCATCCATCTACACAAGACTCCATTTTAATTTCAGTCTCAGAGCTGTGACCAAGGAATGAATGGGCAGGGAAAGTCAATTCTATTTTTTCACAAAATAATATTTGGGACTAAAACTATGCACATAATTGTGCTACTTAATATGTTTGTCCTGTTAATACTAAAAAATTTCTTGGAAGCTTGTCAAGGTCCGGAGACATTAGATGTCTCGGTCCGGAGACACAGTTCTTTTAAATATTCCCGTGTTGTGAAATTAATGGCACAAACGAGGCCAAAGTATCAACAGCTAGACTATTTATTACATAAATAAAGTGGACATAAGAAAGGAAGAGGGAGAAAATAGGGAAAGTGGACATAAGAAGGGAAAGGGGGAAAAATAAAGTGGACATAAGAAAGGAAGAGGGAGAAAATAGAGAGAGAGAGAGAGGGACGAGAGATAGAAGAGGAAAGGAATTATATTACCACACCCCTCATCCCCCCCAAGATAAAGTCTGTGGAGGAAAGGTGCTGCAGGAGATGTTGGGTTTGTAGAGACACCGTGGTGAGGCTTTTGCTGGAGAACAGCTGTGGTCCTCTGGGGAGATGTTGGGTTGATACAGGAACAGTGCTGAGGCTCCTCTGGGCAGCCTGGGTCTGTAGAGGGCTGGAGCTGTGGTCCTCCGGGCAGCTTCTGTTCTCCGGAGCAGCATTGTCCCGGCTTCTCAGTGGCCTGGCCCGTCTCCTGTGTTTTTCTTCATCTCCATTTTTCTCCTCGTTTTTCTCCTCTGTTTCTCTCCTCTGTTTCTCTCTACAAACCAGTAGTTGCTCAAGTCTTTTATACAGTTTTTTAGTCCTTAGGTATGTAGTCAAATATTGTCCCTCAGGAATTCCAGTGGCAGGAAATCTGTGTGTTTGGGCAAGACCCTGGCTGGAGGAGGGGGGAATCTCCGTCTACCCCGTCTCCATCCAGACAAAGCTCAGGAAACAGGTGGTGATTATCTTGCCCTAAAGGTGTGATGGCTGGGTCCTTGGGTCCATTGTTGTAGTCCCGTGTTATCACGATGCAATCACAAGCTGATTTGCATCCAGGATTGGTGGACAGGATTCTTTCCACCTTCTTTCCAGTGGCTCTGCTATCACTTTTATCTTTGTTGACTCACATAGAGAGAGACAAACTTATTAGACTGTCACACCACCCCGTCAATCAAAGATAAAAGGAAGAAAGAAAGGAAAGAAAGGAAAGAAGTGGAAAAGGAAGGAAAGAAGTTTTAAACAATTTTTGCAATAGACATAAGTTTTGATTGGCTAACAGCACAAATCTGTTGTACACCATCATTAGACACAAACTGCATGTTGGACACTACATGTTGAATCACTGTATACAACAGGGATTTATACAAGATTGACAATGCTAAGAAAATATAACAAAATTAAACCAGGTAATTACACAAGGTGAAAGCATCCTTGTTCCTCCTGGAAGCCAGGAGAACAAACAAACTCATACCCCCCCCCACCCCGTCAGTCCTTCAGTTTGGCATTGAAGTGAGAGCTTCAGTCCAGATCTGAATGTCTGCGGGGTTATGGAAAGTACAGTCCTTGAAGAGATGTCTTCTGTGATGCAAAACTTGAGAAGTCTTCCATATTGTAGCAAGGCAAGTCCTTCTGACAATACATCAGGTAGTCTTCAGCATTAGAACTTAAATTTAGCATTAGAACTTAAATAAGAAACACAAATAAGAAACACAACCTTGAAACATACAAAACTGGTATTTCCAGGTTACCATTCAGAGCCACCCTCTCAGGTGATAATTACTTTGAATGGGCCTGTAAGTATCGTTGATTGTTTCAGGTTCTCTCAAAGCCAAGCTAAACACAAACAAAGGCCTTTTTCCAAACCAAGTACAATTTTTTGGTGATCTCCTGACTCATGCTTCACCCCCCAATTCACCGCTGGGAAGTGAAGCCCTTAGTTGCCCTGGGGGCCATATCCCTCCCCTCATCAAATGGTCCCACCAAGAGGGGAGCAGTGACCTCAGCCCTCTTTTTAGGCTCGGGCCAACATTGCACAATGATTCGTAATTGTCTCGTGGCTACCCCATCAACCACTTCTTTTGGAATACCTTTCTTCTGGCCCACCCCCCACCAATATTGCCGGGTATTCAAGTGTTCCCTGCCCCCAGCCAGGTGCCTACTAGGAATACGGCGCATCTGGCCCTGGGGGCTTGGTGGGTGAGTCATTTTCACATGTCTCAAGCCTCTAGTTTGAGGTTTTTTCATTTCCTCAGGTACACTATACTGCCTAGCATAATCTAATAATTCCCTCCCCACATCTTGCCATGTCCTGGAAGAAAGTGGGGTATTAGCTATTTCTTTTTGAAGCTGGATACCTCTTATTTTAAGCAAGTCAGAGAGGCCCCTGATCAAAGGAGTCATTCTGTTTGCATCCACCAGGATAGAAAGAGGGGATTCAAAATGATGTTTTAGTTCCCTTTCATATATCATCTGCAGGCATGCAGCTTTTTGCACATTCTCCATTATCTGATTCATCCCTCCCCGCAGAATTAGGGGTTCACCCCTCTCCTTTGGATCAAACCCCCCTGCCCAATAGGCAGCTCTTTGCGTAAGACTCCAGGGTCCACTTCTGTTTTTTGTAGTTAGAAAAACATTATCACCCCAATAGCCCATGGCTTCAGCTTCTGTTAACATAATCTGATCACCTCCAGTTTTTGAAACTCGCCAGACATATTCCACCTCAGATTCCCCAGCAGAGCGTGCAAATTCTGCACGAATTTTGGCCAATTCAGTGTAGGAGAAAGGCGTTTCTTTGGTTGTGATAGTGGGGGTAACCTCCCCATCCTCATATAAAACTTCAGTTTTAATGAGAGGTCTGATATGCGCAGCAGCTTCCTTAGCCACTGTCAGTTCTGCCCGAGGGCACATAGGGGCAGACTCCAAGTAATTCACACCCTCTTTTGAGTCCAAATACGAATTTTGCCTCCTCTCCTTTTCCAATTGAATTTTAAGATCTGCCACTACGTCTTTCAAAGTGGCAACATGGCTTTGCAGTGACGAAACTAAGTCCTGCAAAGAGGAAATAGTTATATTTTCCTGTTCATGCCATTCCTCTTTCTCCTTCACTGAGGCGGCTAAACAGGCACCTAAAACCGCACAAATAAAGCCTTTGCCTTTCCCGGCTTTTGCTCTTGCATCTTTCTGCAGGGCCACAATTCTATCAGCCACACTCTGGAAATTATGCCAATTTTCACGGGCCCAGTCAAGTACCTGTACAGAGGGGCGGGCACCGTGAACTTCTAAAAGGTTAAAAAGCTTCTCACTCCCGGCCATCTCTTTTGTTTCACAAAGCATTTCTTAATAGGGCACTAAGTTTCACGGGGAAGTCAGATCAAAACACTGTTTTGTACCAGCAAAACCTTCCCTGGAAAAACGTACACTTTTAAAAGGCTTACTCCAAAATAATCTTCTCCAGGAAAAATGCACGATAGATTTCTCAGGAGAGGTCATACACAAGAAAAAACAACAGCAACCCGGGCTTCTCAAGGAAGTCACACTATTTCCCCGAGAGAACCCACACTTGCAAAAGCTTCTCAGCTTTTGTACCTCAAATTTTTTTGTTACACTAGGACAACAACCTTGTGATTCTTAGGGAAGAGTTACTCTGTTTCCCTGAGCGAACACACACCAGCAGAAGTTTCTCAACTTTTGCTTCAATACTGGGCTTCTCGGGAAAGCCACACTTTACAAATATCACCAACACTGGGTTCCCTAAAAGAGGGTACTGAGAATTCTCGGGGAGGTCACACTATAAAGTCAACAGTTGTACCCCAGATAATCTTCCCCGGGAATGCACACACAAATTTAAAGCAGGGTACAGAGGATTCTCGAGGAGGTCACACTATAAAACCAACAGTTGTACCCCGGATAATCTTCCCCGAGAAAGCACACACATTTAAAGCTTTTGAGAACTCCCACACAGTCTCTCTGAAAATTTCGCTTCGTCCTTCTCCGGCCACTTCCCTCGCAGGCGAGTGGAAACGCGAATCTGGACTCCACTCTCGCTTCGTACTAAAAGTACGTCTCAGGCACACACACACATTTCGGGGTTCTCAGAAATGCAATAATTTTGCTGTGATACTTTTCACTGCACGGGAATCCTGCCGACTACGCCATTTAAATGTCAAGGTCCGGAGACATTAGATGTCTCGGTCCGGAGACACAGTTCTTTTAAATATTCCCGTGTTGTGAAATTAATGGCACAAACGAGGCCAAAGTATCAACAGCTAGACTATTTATTACATAAATAAAGTGGACATAAGAAAGGAAGAGGGAGAAAATAGGGAAAGTGGACATAAGAAGGGAAAGGGGGAAAAATAAAGTGGACATAAGAAAGGAAGAGGGAGAAAATAGAGAGAGAGAGAGAGGGACGAGAGATAGAAGAGGAAAGGAATTATATTACCACACCCCTCATCCCCCCCAAGATAAAGTCTGTGGAGGAAAGGTGCTGCAGGAGATGTTGGGTTTGTAGAGACACCGTGGTGAGGCTTTTGCTGGAGAACAGCTGTGGTCCTCTGGGGAGATGTTGGGTTGATACAGGAACAGTGCTGAGGCTCCTCTGGGCAGCCTGGGTCTGTAGAGGGCTGGAGCTGTGGTCCTCCGGGCAGCTTCTGTTCTCCGGAGCAGCATTGTCCCGGCTTCTCAGTGGCCTGGCCCGTCTCCTGTGTTTTTCTTCATCTCCATTTTTCTCCTCGTTTTTCTCCTCTGTTTCTCTCCTCTGTTTCTCTCTACAAACCAGTAGTTGCTCAAGTCTTTTATACAGTTTTTTAGTCCTTAGGTATGTAGTCAAATATTGTCCCTCAGGAATTCCAGTGGCAGGAAATCTGTGTGTTTGGGCAAGACCCTGGCTGGAGGAGGGGGGAATCTCCGTCTACCCCGTCTCCATCCAGACAAAGCTCAGGAAACAGGTGGTGATTATCTTGCCCTAAAGGTGTGATGGCTGGGTCCTTGGGTCCATTGTTGTAGTCCCGTGTTATCACGATGCAATCACAAGCTGATTTGCATCCAGGATTGGTGGACAGGATTCTTTCCACCTTCTTTCCAGTGGCTCTGCTATCACTTTTATCTTTGTTGACTCACATAGAGAGAGACAAACTTATTAGACTGTCACAAAGCTGACACTTCTCACCCACATTTAGAGAAGAGTACTGTACACTGCTTTCAAATGATGCCTCAACTAAGATCGATCACACATAGTAATTCAATAAGTATTTGTGTTAGTTGTGAACTGAAGTACTCAAAAATAATTCCTAATATTATTTAGCCATTTCAGGCTCTTTCCATAAAGCTCTAAGATATGAGTTGTTTGAATAAAACAAGGGCTTGGATTATCCTCCAAGGAAAGTCATCAGTCTCAAAATAAAAGCAAAGTGAAATGCCTCTAAAAAGTATCTGCACATATAGCAAAATAGTAAATAATTTAAGATTTTAGTGGATTTGAAGGCTACATTTTCTCCAGAATGGTAGGACTTGCAGAAGAAATTCCCAACACACAAGCTTTATCTTGAGGTGTCGCTGAACTTTTGGTTTTATCTTACTGGTACTCAGGTACTCAGTTCTCAGAGAGACACTTAATGCTACTACCTAGATCTAGCTCATACATTTATATCAGTGCCTTAAATGTTCTAACTCTCCTCCACTTGTAGGTAAAATAATAGCTTAATAAAAAGCCTTGTACTTCCTTGAACCTGGGTCATGATCTCACAAAGCCTCAATAGGTACTACTTCACTTTCTTACAGGGGTCAGGTCACCCCATCAGAGAAGAGAGGCCAAGTCGTAGGATCCAATTCTGACTCCAAATCTGCAATCTGTCACTGAAATCACATTCAAGCATTTTGTTAAGAGAAAATCAAAACAAATCATTACAGATTGTCTCTACCAAATCATAAAGTTACAAAATCTCAAAATCAAAAACTAAAACTTCATAAGCACTAATATCAACTCAGCTGCAGATATGTTTCTGCTCCATCGGGTGCCACAGGAAGCAGGTTTCCTCTTCACGCTGAGTACACAGAGTTCTGACTCATGTTACCAGGAAGGCTGGAAAGAGAGGCCTCCCTCAATCTTCTGAACTCATCTGGTATCTGCTCAAACAAAGACTTCAATGTTCTGAGATAAATTAGCCCCTGGAATGCTTTTGGTTTTAGAATTGTGCTCTGAAAAGGCAATGTTTGCCACACATCTGGAAAAAGTGTGCATAGGTTAAGGATGGAAATGCAAAAGTCTTGAGAAAATAAAACATGTGAAGGAGCACACTGGGTGGGAAAACTGCTGCAGACAAAGTGAGGGGGTGAAAGGGGACTGTCTTATCAAGAGGATGTCTTGCAGAGAGGCTTACAAAGACAATATTTTCTTCTGGGGTTGGAGATACTTCACTTGACACACATCACTCCCCAGCAGAGTGGGTGGACAGCAAGCTTTAAATTTTATGTGAAAGTGAAATCTTGTGAGATATAAATACATAGAGAGTTGCACAGAAATTCTACACAGTTTTGAGTGTTCTTTTGTTTGTTTGTTTGTTTGGGGAGGGGTGTCGGTTGGTTGGTTTTTTATTTGGTTTGGTTTCTTTTTGTTGGCTTTTTTTTCTCTTTGTTGTTTAGGTATTTTTGTTTGGCTTTTGGTTTTCTGGGTTTTTTTTAGTTTGATTGTTGAGGGGGTTGTTTGTTTGTTTGGGTTTTTTTGTTCTGTTAAAGGCATCTTTTGTTGCTGGAGAAATGGCATACTGCTTTCTGGTTGTAGAATGTAATGGATGAGAGTAAACAAAGAAGCCATGGAAGCTTGAAGTGCCACCTGTATCCAGGCCGGTTGGTTTGGGTTTTTTTTCTTTTTTTGGGGGGTGGTGTGGTGTGTTTTTGTCTTTTTTGTTTGTTTGTGTGTGCGTGATCTTCATAACTGTACTTAGAAAACTGGAAGTCTGAACAAACAATGTGTGAGGTATAATGCAGAACAGAACATTCCCAGAATGTTTTTAGTTATTGACTAGATAAAACGCCTAATCTATCTTCTCCTACATCCGTCTGGATGTTTACTTTCCCAATACATTGCACCTGTATGTCCAAGGTTTTAAAACTTGAGCCAATTGCTATGCAAGGAAGAGGCACAGCAACAATGACTTCCATCACTCTGCAAGAATCTTCAGTTTCAGCATTTTGACTTAATTTGTATCTTTGAAAGGGTCAGAAAAGTGTCTGTCCGTTTGTCACAGTGTCTGGTGATCTTTCTAATCCTGTCATTTATCAACACAGTAAACTTGAAAAGCCTCTGTTAATGAACATGACTTCAGTAGCAACAGTATGTCACAGGTATCTCCAGACAATTCCATTATATGTACACTTTAAACTTAACAAATCATTTTTTGTACTCCTAAATCCTTCCGGAAACTCAGACAAGAGCATACTAAAAGTGTTAAAATTTCTGGAAATTGCTCAGTTCTTGCATGTAACTGTTCACTCAGCTTTGTCTTCTGGTTATGTATTTACCCAATAAGTATAAATAAATGTATTCCACTTTGAGCAATAGCATTACATTATAGATGGCAGTATCAGTTTAATCTTTGTTTCTAAAACAAAAGAACATGTTATAAAGAGACAAGAATAAAACCCAAGCACAGATGAGTAAAACTGAGTGATGCACAATGCAAACGGAGAGGTGAAGGGTGAGTAAGAATTAAAGCTGACATTAAGTAGTCATGTCTTCAGCTGCATATGTGCACCAACAATAGCTTGCTAAAAATCAAGGATCTATGACCTGCCCCTGTTTATATTATAGATCCATAAAAACTAATGGAGATATCAAAGAGGTTGTCAACAAGATAGCCTGAAGCTACCTTTTTCTTACCCATAAACAGCAGGGAAAATAGGTATCTGAGCTTAGCCATGAGGATGGTAGTATAAGCTCTTATTTTTTTAATAGGTATTTTATATACTAGTATCTCCCCCAGTGTGACTGCATTGTCACTTCAACCATTCCTGACACAGGATACAAGTATATTTTACAAGAAAAGAAGTAATCCATATGCATATTTTGCATTTATTTGATCCTACAATGAAAAACATTGCATATGTGCCACATGTATGTGTTTGTACCAAGTATCCTTCACACATGAATCTCTTACTGCACTTAAGAAAGGAAAATTAACTGAGGCTTTGTACAAATTGAAATTCTAGTTTGAGTTCTTCCCTGCCTTTCTTGCCCCACTCAAAATATAGTCTGAGGATGAGGTTCCTTGTAAGCATTGCAGGAAAACACCGATTCCTCAAGTCCGGTTCCAGTTTGAACAAATGCTTTTCTATGAACTGTTAAAACCTGAGCCATTCTTTCTTCCACATGCACAACAGGTTTTTCAAAATAAAAAAAATAAAAGAAAAAAAAAAAAGAAGAAAAAAAAAAGAAAAAAAAAAAAAAAAAAAAAAAAAAGAAAAAAGTGTATATTAATATTTTTCAATCTGGCCTAATAAGTAAACCTCAAATGTTTGCCTCAGCTTTGAACTAGTATAGCATATTTCACTTCAACCAAGTGTGTCAGGTAGATAAATTAATCTCTTTGCTGTGCTACCACAGGATAATGCAAAGGACTTTAATCCATGTCCTATCTCTATATACATTAGAATTCAATGCACTAGTGATTGCTTAAATTCTCTTTCAATATTAGTAGAGATTCAGACACATTGAAACTTGCACAGGCAAAGTTAGTCTGTTTTGAGATGTCCATACTCACTCTGCCACATTTTCACTGCTGTGAAAGCATAAATAGGATAAAATGTTCCTCCTCTGGCTTGTATATATGCAACATACATGCTTCTTAATCATCTGTTTCTTATTCCCACTACAGGAACAGAATATGAAGACAAGCCAATTACTGTCTGCTTTAGTTACCTCCAAAAGGCACAAAATATTCTGCTGAACAATTGGGAAACTGGAGTTATTAAAACTTATTCAGGGCTTGAGCCAGGACTTTAACATGTAGGAGGTTGAGTTGCATAAGTGCCAAAACCCTCCAACACAAATAGAAATTGCCCTTGCTTGTTATCTTAGAAAATTAAGCCACTCATTTTAAGTTATGATGTAATCATTGAATAATTAAGAAAAAAAATCCTTCTCTTCATGATCAAGACAAAAGTGATGCACTAAACGAGAGCCCAGAGGAACATTTCTCCCAAAACATAACAGTAAATATACAAAGATTGTTACTATCTCCCAGAGCACTGCATGGGGATTGAATGACATATGCATAATGCACTTCACAGAAGGGCAAGAGGCAGCTGTGCCCTCAACAGCAGTGAGCCAAGGAGGACATATGCCAGTATAACAGGCAGACCTAGTGCCAGAAACAGGGTCCAACAGAGCCACAAGAATGTCAAGCAGAAATCCCAGTTAATGACAAAACACACTGGGGGCGGAGAGAGGGCTGGAGACAGTGCACCATACCCACACAAAGGGTCCATGCAAGACTGACAGCTGGAAACAAGTCACTTCAAGAAAAGACTAAATTCCCAAATTTGAGATTAAAAGGGGCTCCTGGAACCATTGAAAGGATGAAAGCCCCAGGTGAGGCACATCAGGACCACCAAAGCCTGTTGCTACCTCAGGGCTTTGTTACTACAAGATGTTATTCTTGCCTCCTACTGCAGTGAGTGGGAAGGAAGTGGGGGTGGGGGAAGAGTGGTAGAGGAGGAAACACAACAACAAACAAACCACCAAAACCAAACAGCCCCCTCACAAAACCTCAGTTCCACGTTTGCTTCCTCTTAAACTTAAGGTTTTGTTCTGTCCATCTTCTCTGTGCTAAGGACACAAGGTCTACAGCTTTTCTTAGAGAAATTAAAAGGAAAACACAGTCCTTTAAGAAAGAAATGCTGTAGTGCAAATAGTACTGCAGGTCATCTCCCTGATGCCTAATTTATTTGAACAGCTGTGTATCAAAGTTAGCAGAATTAAGAGTTTTCTTTTGTTAGCTGTGAGCCATTTTAAGTAAAGTCTGAAAATGTCATAACATTTCATATTTAATCTATACAAGTGCAGCTTCAATGGGATGTGTGGGGAAAATATCTCCTTTGTAATGCTTTTAATCTCTCCATTTACAGTGAACAATTGCACTCACAGTGGCTTTTTTCTATACTTCTATTTTTTGACTATTAATTCCCAATAGGTACAGTTTAACTGGTGATAACATCAATGGAAATGGTATTGTTGCCAAGGGTTCAGGAGCTTACAGTCTCATTTCATGTCTGAGTACATATGAGCAGTTTCAGTTTACAGTTTAACTGTAGTTAGGGCCTGTAAAGCTGCACTTGTGAGGCATAAACAGATCCTGTGACAGATCAGGCCACTGCTAGTTTTTCCAAGTACGATCATTGTGTAAGGTGTAATTGCATAGCACTGCCTGGAAGAAAGCATAGGACATGGCACAATTCTCCATAGCTGCACTGTAAAGATCACTCATATTGTCACAGGTGTTCAGATTTAAAAGAACTTTTAATCTGTATTTTGATTCTGATGCACTTTCCATCTTTAACACTCCAGTTATGTCCCAGATCAGATGAGAAAGTACTGACCATAACTTATGTCTGTAATCAAAGAAACAAATGCAAAGATTATACCTTTTAAATGAGGGATCTTAATACAGTGTCAGATTCTTCTCCTCATGAAAGGCAACGACATGACACTAAATCCCTAGCCATGGAGCTCTTAAGAGAGATGCTGCTTTTCCAAAACTCCTTTGTTGAGGAGAGGGTTTTTGGTAGAAGCATCTGGCACTTCCTATGATGGTCATAATTCATCTTTTGGGTGGTACTGAAATGGAAAATGGCAAAAACTACTTTTAGGATTTTGACATGCACAAAGAAGCAAGTCACTTGCCTGTCTTGTAGCCATTCTGTGAATAACAAAATAATTTCTGCCACTTTCCCACTTCTACAGTTAAAATCAACTTTGCTTTGTCATTAAACACAGCTGAGTTTTTCTTGATTACTGTGTGTCAGAAATCAACTTCCTAAATGCTTCACAGAACTGGAGAGGAAGATTTGGGCAGTATTTTGACAGAAATACAAATTTAACGCTTCATTAGATGGATTTAGATGAAATTATCTTTCTGTTTAAAATGAAGATCACAATAATTCAGAAAATGAAATAAATAAATAAATTTAGGAAAGAGAAATTAAGAAAAAGTAACAAGCTTTAAATACTTGTGTTTGGTGGGGGAAACCATCTGTCCTTCCATCCATCCATCCTTTCTTCTGAATTCCTTCCTTCCTAATTCCTTCTTTCCTTCCTTCCTTCTAAATTCCTTCCAATTTCATTTTTTCTTTCTTCCTTTCAAATGCCTTCCTTCCAGAATCCGAGGAAGGCTACTGTGGGGATTGAAGGCTATTGTGGTGGTTTGGGTTTTTGTTGTTGTTTTGTTTGTGGTGGTGTTTTTTTCTTTGTTTTATTTTTTTATCCTTTAGCACATGACAGAATCCATGCTTGGATTTATTCTGCAGATGCTTTTCCACTCCCTAAAAGCTGGAATTCCTAAAAATTATGACTCCTCCAAAAGTTAATCTTTTAGCTGTATCATAAAATCTTGAGTTTGTGACAGTGGATTCATGGAGATTCAAGCATTTATAGAGGAAGATTTTCATCCATGAGCAGAAGGCAACATAGGGAGTTGTGAGAGGTAAGGGCCAGCATGATGCTGAGCAGTTACACTTAAAAGAAATGAGGTTTGAATGAAATCAGGCAAAGACTTGCTTCCAAAGTGAACTGACAGCTAGGAACTTATCTTTCTACAAATATCATCTTCACAACTATCCTAATTTTGTTTTACATACTCTATTCATGCTATTTTTATGACAATCACAGGAAGTGATAAACTTGTTTTATTGTTCTTCAGACCTACTATTGTGTCCAATTATCTTGGTGCTATGGCTTTCCCTAATTAGCTGAGAAATACGTATGATAGTTAATTACACTGTATACCATTTGAGAGGCTGGAAATAATTAAACATGTTTTCATTATTCAACTGTCCTGGAGAAAGTAAATACATTTCAAGCACTAGTCCCAAAGTACTCTTTCTGATGCTGGCAGCCAGTTGTCAGAATTGGTGTCAGAATTACAAAACAACAGACAAAACAGTGATCTGTCTGCACCCATGAAATATATGTGGGCTTTTTTTTTTTTTTTTTTTTTTTTTTATTAAAGGAAGAATGTAATACTTCTGTAGAAAATGAAAGGAAACAAAAACACCAAAGGGACTATACAAACAATATGAATGTAGTAACATAGACAACAGTATAGACAACACAAACAACGAAGCTAAGTGAAACTACAAATACACACAAGTTTGAAAACCAAGCAAGAAAAAATTTCTTATTCAGATTTGCCAAGTGGGATTATTTAGCCTGGAGAAGAGGAGGCTCAGGGGTGACCTCATTGCCCTCTACAACTACCTGAAAGGTGGTTGTAGCCAGGAAGGGGTTGGCCTCTTCTCCCAGGCAACCAGCACCAGAACAAGGGGACACAGTCTCAAGCTGCGCCAGGGGAGGTTTAGACTCGAGGTGAGGAGGAAATTCTTCACCAAGCGAGTCATTCATCATTGGAACGGGTTGCCCAGGGAGGTGGTTGAGTCATCGTCCCTGGGAGGCGTTCAAGAGGAGATTGGATGTGGCACTTGGTGCCATGGTCTAGTCATGGGGTCTGTGTTGATAGGTTGGACTCGATGATCCTCGAGGTCCTTTCCAACCTAAGTTATACTGTGATACTGTGATACTATATATATATCTGTCCTTAATACCTTCAGATTCAGCTGGTTTTTTGGTTTTTTTTTTCAGACAAGGCCAGAGCTCATTAAGAATCTAGGTGACTAAAGAAAATCGGGCATAGAAGTCTCTGCACTGAGTGCACAGGCTTCCTGTAGAGTGCATTCAGGGGACCCGACCTCTCACAGCAGTATAAGAAAAGGTAGCTGAGGATGCCTGAAGCCACTCAGTGTCTGCCAGCTCAGCAATCACTAGATGAGAATTAGCCAATATTCTGCAGTCTCAAGCACATCAGAAAAGTCATCCACCCCTCCTTAGGTGTGGATCCCAGTGGCACACGAGCACTTGATGTACCTGATGTTCAGCTCAGAGCATCCTCCTGGAGGGAAAACCTGTGTTCTTTTCTTTACACTGCAGCAGACATGCTTCATATTTTGCTTTAAAAATAGCCCACAGGCCCAGGCCATCACTGTGGAAGTATAGCTTTTTCATTTTTGACAGCCAAGTCTGTCATGAATTACCTCAGATGTATATCTATGACCTCAAATGATCCACTCACCTCTATTTCAGGTGCACCAAACAATGCACACTTTGCACGTGACCTCTTGTAGAATTATTGTTCTTTTACATGAAATACACATACAACAGTAAAGAGCTTTTAGGAAATTAGTATCGACTAGAGACAGTTCTTACAGTTGTGCAGGACCTAGAAGTTGTGTTCTATAAAGAATTTTTGATGTGTAACAAATTATCTAGAAAAATTAATTTTAGCAGGAATGACACAAATTACTGTGTCTGATTAAACTGTTGAAGTGCTGTAGTTTTACAGAGTGGACTAAAACATAACAGAAATAGAAAGTAAAATATGAGTGATAAAACCAAAATCAAAACATAATTGTCATGAAAATGCTAACATGAGAATTTTTAAGGGTGGTGATTTCCTACTCCCCTCTCCAAAACACAAGAGAAAGTTTGCAAACTGTACCCAATATAAGAAATGTACTTCTGACAGAATCATACATTTTAGCAGAAATTGATTCCCTTAAGGCTTCTGTATCTCAGCCTATTTCTTAACTCTTTAAAGAGATTTACCCTTAATAGATAAAAAATTTACATTTAAGTCTGCTTATTGTCAGAGCATTTGGAAAGATTAACAGATGAGACAGACAACTAGAAGAGCTTTATTCAATAGGTACTTCAAATTAGCTTTTTGATCCTAATATCTCTGATGGTTTGTGAAACATGGAGGTGTTTACTGTGAATATTGTCAAGAAATTTCTTGCTTCAGCTTGCCTTTACAAATGAAGCAAGTCTGATACAAAACTGCTTGCCAGTGTAAATTTGAAGTAACCTATTCTTTGAAGCTAAGACAAATGAAATTTAACTGGCTTATAAAATACTTTTTCTATTCAAATCTGTCATTTGTATAATCTGACTTTTTTCATGATTTGACAGTTAAATTAAAACAAGAAGAAATTTAAACCTGAAACAAATGTACCTCCATGGTTGTAATTTGAACAAGTAACAAATTCAAATGTCAACAACAAAATGTGTTCAACCTAAAACAATATCAAGATTCGATGAAGCATTTTTTTCCTCTGTTCATTTTGCTCAATTGAATTGGGGTTGTAGACAGGCAGAGGCTGGTCTCTTCACCCAGGCAGCCAGTACCAGAACAAGAGGACACAGTCTCAGTCTGCACCAGGGGAGGTTCAAGCTGGAGGTTAGGAAGAAGTTCTACACAGAGAGAGTGATTGCCCATTGCAATGGGCTGCCCGGGGAGGTGGTGGAGTTGCCATCACTGGAGGTGTTCAGGAGGAGACTTGACAGGGTGCTTGGTTGCATAGTTTAGTTGGTTGGGTGGTGTTGGATGATAGGTTGGATTTGATGATCTTGAACATCTCTTCCAACCTGGTCTGGTCTATTCTATTCTATTCTATTCTATTCTATTCTATTCTATTCTATTCTATTCTATTCTATTCTATTCTATTCTATTCTATTCTATTCTATTCTATTCTATTCTAATTTCTACAAATGATTATCTCAAATTATTGATTTATACACATTAAAAATAACTGAACATAACTGAGCTGGGATTGTTTAGCCTGGAGAAGAGGAGGCTCAGGGGTGACTTCATTGCCCTCTACAACTACCTGAAAGGTAGTTGTAGCCAGGAAGGGGTTGGCCTCTTCTCCCAGGCAACCAGCACCAGAACAAGGGGACACAGTCTCAAGCTGCGCCAGAAGAGGTTTAGACTCGAGGTGAGGAGGAAATTCTTCACCGAGCGAGTCATTCGTCATTGGAACGGGTTGCCCAGGGAGGTGGTTGAGTCATCGACCCTGGAGGCGTTCAAGAGGAGATTGGACGTGGCACTTGGTGCCATGGTCTAGTCACGGGGTCTGTGGTGATAGGTTGGACTCAATGATCCTTGAGGTCCTTTCCAACATTAAGTTATACTGTGATACTGTGAAACCAATCATGAACCATAAACTATTTTGTGATGTTATGCAAGGAGAAAAAGGGGGAGAAAAGGTTTTAATTATTTTTAAATTTTTATTTTACTGCAATAAGTGTGAAGCTTTGTAAGTGCTTCCTGAACAAAACTAGCAAATTTTGCTTCATAAGTGAAAGTAGAAGAGTTGTGGCTTGAGGATGATTGGTTTTGCTGTAAATACTTCTGTTTACTATTGCGCTTTACGTACATCTCCAGTAACATAGGCACATATACGTAGAATCTAACTGAAAAACCCACTGAAATCACTAACATTTTAATTGACCTTCAAGGGTCAATGCAGTCTCATGGGCTACCTGTCAATGTGCAACAGCCTCTGTTTTCACATGCAAAGTAGGTTCTGTACATTTACATCTAGAATAGGCAACAGAATGTACATAAGGAGCTACATACAAACTCATCTATGTTTTGTACATATTTTAACAATTGTTTATCTATTCATTCATATGCAGTAGAGACACTTTGGAATTAATGTAAATATAGAAAATATAGTATTGGGTTTATATATTTTCCCATCTTAATAATGATGTTGCAATTTACCATACTGGAACCATAAATGGGTAATTTGGTGATATCCTCTTACAAATATAACTTAACCTGACATAGCAATGCTAAAAAAACCTTTGCTCAACAAAAATCACCCTATTGTATTTGCTGCTGTTGTGTTATATTTAAAAAAGCCTTCAAGTGACAAGAAAAATAAAAGGTTGTCAAGTCCTAATTGTTCCTGCAAGGAAGGCATTTCATAAAACTTCAGAATGCCTGACCTAGTAATAATGCCAAGCATAGTGGATTGGTAAATTTACTGAACATTCCCTTTTCCTTTCTTACACAAGGCTATAGATAAACAACAAGCTATAACACTTCAGTTATAAAAGAGTATATCTCAATCCTTGTTTTGTTCTTAAATGTAGATGATCATCACATGAGATTCTCTATCTTTCAATGCTATGTGGGGTTTAGGCTGACAGCCTTTTTGTTATTTCATGGGGGACTGAAGATAGCACTATTGATTTCAAGAATCTTGGAGGATGAAGGAGCTGCTGACTGGAGACCTATGCAACAGCAAAATGTGGTACTGGCATTATGACAAATAATATAGTAGCAGCAATTTAATGAAGCATTTCTTTTTGTACATTAGTTAAAAATTAATTTAGAAGCTGGGAGCCTGATCTTGATCTCTAGAAATCAATGTTCAAACACCCACTGAATTGTATAAAAGAGAGATAAACTTCTAGATTATTGACCACCGGTGCTTATGTCATCTGTTTGCAGTTCAGGTGTCTGATTTCTTAAGGGATTTTAGAAAGACTCAAAGTCTTTCCTTATCTCAAACACTGAACAAACTCAGACTCAAATTTCATCTTTACCATAGGAGGACTAGTCTGATGAACCAACATCATGACCAGGTTTTCCTAACATATGGAATTACACTAAATATCATGTCCTTCACCTTTGCTCTCCCAGCTGTTCAGAGAAGCAGATCCAGTTCTGACTGTGATAGGTCATTACTGCCTCTCCATACCAGTTACAGAAGTATATTGTACCCTAAAAAAATCATGATTCCAACCTCTTAGTCACCTTTCAATCTGCTGGTCCTTCAGGACCTCTGTCTCAGTACCATTGTCACATATATGATTGCTTAAGGCTGGGACACGTTCCGAGTTTTTAGGAAGAGGGGATATTTGTCATTGCAAGTAAAAAATCAGCCAGTTTTCTGAAGTAGAAAAGAAAGTCTTCTTTTTAAAGCCAGCATGACTGTTTCTGCGTAAAAACCTGTCTGCTTTGTCCAGATACAGTTAGCTTAGCTTGCATTAGCTTAAAAATTCTTCTTATGCAACATCAGAATTCCTTGAATTAAAAGTGATAATAGTAGTATAAATCTGATAACAGCAAAGATTTTCTAGATGTTACGATGTGGAGGCAAATAGACACCCTAAGAAGACCACATTTAGCAGCAATGAAGTCAGTTTTGTTCCTCATATTTTGAAGATTAGTTCTTTTTAATTTTGTTTTCTCATTCAATTCCTTTTGGTATGTGCTATTAGCATCAGGTGTTCCCTATTTATAAAAATCAGGGTAATTATCAGTCACCAAATAAAGCGCATTTATACTTACTAAGAATTTGAATGAGACCATAATTAGTTGCAAAGCAAGAGCCGAAGAGATCATTTCATTACAGAACAGAGAAAAACAAATATTAATTTATTTTGTTTTGTTAAAATATTTATCTTCTAAATTGTTCTTTTAGATGACTAGGTGGTGAAAGTAAGGTAAACTGACAGAGGCAATCAGGGTAACAAAATAATCCAGAGGTAAAATATCACAAAACCCTCAAAACAAAACAAAACCAACAACAACAAAACCCCCAAGCAACCCCCACACACACACTTTACTAGCTATATCTTTAATGTAATTATATGTTTAAGTATCCTTACCAGCAGTATATACTTACCTGTAATGACTGCAAGTAGATATGAAAAGGTGTAGCAGAAAAATAAGATTTTCTGTCTTGTAAATAGGTAGTTTACCTTTTTGCTATTTTTTGCCTTTTTTTCTTTTTTTTTTACCTTAAGTCATGGGACCCTGTCAAACGTTTTTCTGACAATCAAAGTATTTAGTTTTGCTAAATGCTGGATGTCTGTTCAGACTTTTGTTCTCCAGAAAAGGGTAACTTAGCTTGGTAGAACAAAATATATATGTAGTCCTGTTTCTCTTCTTCAGTGCTGACCAAGGAAGGTGCATGAAGAATAGAGTCCTCTACAGAACAGTATAGTAATGTGACAAATTTATTCAAGAGGTACTTTCTTATCATGATCTATCATCTTCCTACGATCTCAAGTTCAAGGCCTTCCTGAGCAGGAAGTTGTATCTTATGCTTATTAGCTTTTGATAGATTGTTCTTCTCTGAGTCTGCTTAATGAGTTTTTAAAGTTATGTAAATTTTTGACATTGACAACAAACTGTAGCAAGAAGTTGCACAGATTAATACTTTTGTGCATGTGTGTGTGTGTGTGCAGAAAATTACTCAGCCAAAACATTTTGTTTGGTTTGAACCTATGATATGAAAATTTAATTTGATTTTCATTGCTTCCTGTATCCAGAGAAGCAGTGAATAGTTATTGCATATAAACATGCCTTTCCCAGGCAAATAATGCTGCTTTAGATCTCTAAAAATGTCGCTTTTGTGTTTTCTCTGTCCTGTATAATCCTGATTTATTTGTATGTGCTTAATATAGAAGACATCTGTCTCTTTAATCAGCCCTCTCTCCTTTCAATGCACCTTCTCTTGTTATACTGTATCCCATTTTAGGATAAGAGGATCAGAAATTAATTCAGTGTTGAATCCACAAGCACTCTACCATCATATATGGTAACACAATGATGTTTTCCATTTCATACTTAGTCCTTTTCTTAACACTCCTTAAATCTTGATTGCTTTATTTTGTAAGCATTTATTTTAATATCAGAACTTGACAAGATCAAATATGTCAACACTTGCATAAGGCTTCCTTTCCTTTCAAGGGAGGAGTGAAGGAGGAATAATGTTTGACAGGAGATATTTAAAATTTAAATCTTTAAGGTGTTTAATAAAAAAAAAAAAAAAAAGAAAATAAAAAGTTAAACTGGAGCCTTGCTATAGACAGAATGATCTGAATGAATATAAACCACAAATTACACAGGTGACTTACTTACTAAATTTACTGAACATGGCTGAAAAACAACAGTTTAGAATGCCCTGCACAAAATCCTTCCATTGCACTGGCATTTTCACAGTGGCTTTCCCCGACAGTGTTGTATATATTTTCCAGCACCGGTGCTGTCTTTAATTTTCTGCCCAAGCATTGGAAAGTCTTAAATTCTCAGAAGTTATGGTGAGAAATAAACAACTTAAAAAATCCCAGCCCTCTCCTGTCACATGCTGAATGCCTTTTATGCTTTTTAATCTCCCATTCTAGATATTGGATCTGAATGAATCACTAGCTCATGCTAGCATTCCCTTGTCTTTGCTGAAACTCAACTATCTAGCTATTTTGCTCTCTGAACTGCTGGCTTGGTGCTTGCTCTGGAATTTGCACCACAAGCTTGTGTGCAGGGGAACATTGACCAGACTGCTAAAGCTGTGCACTTCACCCCCCCACCCTTCCTGGCCATTTTCCTCTCCACACCTCAAAACAAGGTGATATTTGCCCTCTTGACTACCTGCAAAGAGGATTCCTATTTCTTAAATAATGTGCTTTTATCGGGAATTCTTCCTTCAAAGTCTCATTTTGAACATTCTGACCTGGTGAAGTTTATTTGCATGAATTATATTTGAAAAGAACTGTAAACTACTTTTCCAGTTTATTTGAACCATACATTTAGATTAAAAGAATAAAAAGATTTTTCAATTAAAAAGAAAAGGAAATTGATTAGGTGACTCTTAAAGAGTTTTATCAGGTCTTCAATGCTCAGTAGAAAGTTAAATATTTGTTTTTCAAAGCAAATTCCATAGCACCTTCATTATCACTGTTCTGTGCCGAGAGATACTGTTTAGTGGTGGCAGCATAACACAGAGGGCATGACTCCATCACCTCATTGCAAATACAGATGCTTATTCTCTTTCTCACCTAAAAAATATCACTTAACTTGAAGTCTTTCACCTACCAGACTTAAATAGGCTACACTTGTTTCTACCTGCAGCAAAAGCAGCTTCTGAAAATTATGTTTTATGAGGCTATTATGAGGATGTGCAATGGGAGTGGATATATACTATATTTTTCTCTTAATTCCAGGATATTCAGCAAGATTTGGTGGTGTGAAATAATGGGAAGAACATAGCAAATGGTTGCTACATTCTAACCTGCTCCTCTGTCAGTGTTTATTATGAATATTACCTAAGCAGCAAGTAAACTACCACATTTTAATGCAAAAGGAAATGAGACACTCTGTGTTTTTGTTCTGCCATATTAGCACAAAATAAAATTGCTGATAGATTTCTGCTGCTGAGAATCTGACCTTCAGATGGATAGCTGCTCCCTTGTGCCTGCCACCACATTACAGACAGCATTCACTCATCTTTTGCTAAAAAATGGTCCAGATATGGCTCTTTTACTATCATCTCCTTGATGAGATGAGTCTCTGTACTTGCTGGCCACCTAAAGGTACAGCAAGGAGGCAGGTGTACACACACATGCACACCCACATGCATGCACACATGGATGCTGAAGAGTGTCTGCTTGAGTCTTGTGGAGACTGAAGCAAATATTTCCCTTACACAGTCAGGTTTATTCTATAGAGTTGTTTTGCCTCTGTGACCTCATTTTTGAGAGGGGAATTTCTAAATTAGACCAATGAAGGCCTTAATGGCATAAGCTGGCTTTTAATTCATGTTTACAGTGAAGCCTCAGCACACTGTTTCAGCAGTATAAAGGACTATAACATTCAAACAAATTATATTTACAGTCACTGTAAGGCCTCTTTACAATGTGAAAGTGACAGAAATTAGAAATAGGCATATTTGCAAAGTACTTTAAAGAAGCCTTCTTTAATAAATTGGAAAGCATTATAATCTTTCAACTTGCTTTCTCATTAAGGTTTCTTCAGTCTTTCTTCCTTTTGTTGTGAGGAAAGGTTTGGCCGCAATCACTTTACACTTTTGGCTGACAAGAGTATATGGCACTGTCATCCATGACACTATCCTTACTAACCTGAAGAGCATGCTGGGGAGGCTTGCTCCTGCCAGATCCTTCACCACCCCAAAGGCTGTCAAATCTGTTGTCACTCACATATTTTGGAGTGTGTCAGCTCCACCATGGGAAGTGTGTGTGGGAAGCTGAAAAGGTACAAGAAATGTGAATAAATTCAGGAAAGAAGGGGGTGGGGGAAGAACATAAAGACGACTCTTCTAATGGTATCATACAATAAATTACAGAACAATGAGATACAGAGTGCTAAAACTCACTGGTCAAGGAAATGGAAATGCTGTTGTAATGAACAACTATGCTACAACCACATCTTTAACTTCCTTAGAGCAGTTCTAAAATTCTTTATTCAGCAATTAGTGCAAGTCTTGAAATCAATACAATTTTTTTTTTCACTTTACCCCAGATAAGGAATTAGAAATTTGGCCTCTTGTGTCTGTGATTCATTCCTGCAGTGTCACACTGAAGTCTTCAGTGTTTGGGTTTGATAACCTACTGTATACAAGCAATTTATCAAACATGTTAAGTTAAAGCCTAGCTGATTATGAAAGATTTTTTCTATCTGATTTAGCAGAAGTGACACAGTAGCCAAACATACACACTCTTCTGTCTGCAATTTATCTATATGACACTTCTGCCTCAAAAAAGACAGGAGGGAAAAATAAAAAAGAATAGGTCAGACACCATAAGTTCCACTTTTCCATCAAATGTTAAACCACAGCATGGCATATGGAATGAATAGTGCTTCTGCAAACCTCCATCACAACTGATCTGAATCTCTTCTTACCAAAATCACTTACAATTAGAAGGTAATCTAGCGAAGCCAGTATGCCTGTAGCAAAGAGCACAGAAGAAAGTCACTTCCAGAGTTCTAGGTGATGTTATTTAGAAACCTCACCCTGAAAGGAAATCTGATATGCATAATTTAATTTTTCCTAGGAGAAAAGAACCTCAACTTAGGAAAGATGTTGAGTTGCTGGAATGTGTCCAGCAAGGGCAACAAAGCTGGTGAGGGGTTTGGAGCACAAGCCCTATAAGGAGAGGCTGAGGAAGCTGGGGTTGCTTGGCCTGGAGAAGAGGAGGCTCAGGGCAGACCTTATTGCTGTCTACAACTACCTGAAGGGAGGTTGTAGCCAGGTGGGGGTTGGTCTCTTTTCCCAGGCAACCAGCACCAGAACAAGAGGACACAGTCTCAAGCTGCACCAGGGGAGGTTTAGGCTGGATGTTAGGAAGAAGTTCTTCACAGAAAGAGTGATTTTCCATTGCAATGTGCTGCCTGGGCAGGTGTTGGACTCACCATCACTGAAGGGGTTTAGGAAGAGACTGGATGGGGTGCTTGGTGCCATGGTTTAGTTGATTAGATAGGGTTGGATGATAGGTCGGACTCCATGATCTCAAAGGTCTTTTCCAATCTATTCTATTCTATTCTATTCTATTCTATTCTATTCTATTCTATTCTATAACCTTGACGACTCTGTCCAAGAAGGCTGTAAATGTGGATGTTTGAAACAGTAAGCAAAACGGACTGAAACACCACAGTGCAGTGGTTTATGCTTTCTGTTTAACTGAAGTTATTTTGCATTGCATACACAACGGTATGTATCATCCAGGACATTTCTTAATAAAGAAGGACCTGAGTTACCTTAATTTAATCAGTCACTAAGGTCCTAATTTGTACTTATAGCCACAATATTCAGGCTAAAAATCAGTAAAGAATTCTCATTAATCACCAATAGAACTTCTTGTTTCTCTTTGATGGACCAAATACACCAAAGTATCAGACTTCCCCTGCCACTAGCACATGTAGCCTTGATTTAAAGGGTCTTAATATGTTGGGGTTTTTTCAAGCTTTACAACAAAATTCAAGGGGGGGAAAAAAAGGCTCAAAATTAAGGTGAAAGAGAAATGTGACCATGTATTTCCTAGAATTTGTCATAGGATTATATATACTAAGATAATTTCCTTTCATACAATATGAAAGCTCTGATTTTGCCCTTGCTGTCATCAGGGTCAACAGTCCATTAGAACAGAATTATGCCACAAAGCGGCTACCGTCTTTTGCAGGTTTTGTGCTACAATTTATTTCAGGGAATTTAATCCTTATTTCTGACCATATTTATTTAAGAATTATGGCAACTGGTAGTGAAACATAATGGGTTTTATCCACTAGTCCACTAATGAGTTATCACAAAAGAGAGAGCGTTAAGGAAAACTAAAGTGAAAACTGACTTGAGACAACTACACACAACCAGCTGTCCAGTGAAGCAACTGTCTTGAGTATAAACTGACCTGAATTCTACATGGGTCAAAATTTCTTGGCTTAGAGGAGAGGATATTTGCAGCATGAGATTGTACAATCCTCTCTGAGCAACAGGGATCTTCTTAGGAAACCCATGTCTTCATAGGGACTGAACAACAATGAAAAAGCAGGCAACTTTCAGAAGTCATACTTTCAAATAATTGTAAAAATTCTCCCTTCTGCATTTTTGGTGAAGCATAATTCACCAAAATGTTGCAATCACAATTATGAAATTACAGTGTTATTAACTACTAAATAGCTGAAATTATGTTGAATGTGTGGTGGCACAGTTCATGAGGGTGAGAGTAACCAGAGCTATGTAATAGACAGGGAAACTCAAGCAAGGAGATGAAATGATTTATATGAATGTGCTGTATATAAATATATCTTTCTGCTGACATCCCTGATAAACTGATATTTGCTGTCTGTCTCTATATCACTGAGCCACAGGGAGTAACATTATTGTCTAAAAGCAATATCCTCAAAGGTACTTAGCAATTCTCTTCTGCCTTTCAGGTTATAGTCAGAGATATGTAGATAAACCACGTGACTAATTCCAAATCCTCGTTTAAAAGTAATATTCAGCTCCTACCTGTTTACTTATGGACAGAAAATAGAAAGTTTTCTCTTGAAAAGAAGACTTTGCAGAGAAGGGCAGCACATCAATGGGATCAGAAGTTTAGAGCAAAATTTGAGACACAACTTTAGCTACACTGAAATTCTGAGCTTATTCCACTCTCTCAGTACTTACCATCACAAGAACTTCACATGAGAGCAGAGCCACTGTCTGTGACTGCAACAGCCACTAGAATCCCTATTTCCATCTATCTGTAGTTTATATATCTGACAACTAATACCATTTTAATTGTCCCTAAACCCAGAAACTGATGTTGCTCTGCTCATAATTACTATGTGTAGTGACACTATGCATTGCTCAAAGACACAACATCAAAATAAAAATTTTGATTTATAGCCACAGTTTATTTAAGCAGATTATAAAGGTGATGTACTCAGAAGGCAAAAATAGCAATGGCAGGAATAACATCAGAAATATACCAGGCACAAAAATTAACCTTTCAGGAGTTTTATGAATGTGTCAAGTCTTCAATATTCACTTATAAGCTCCTTGTAGAATAATTCTGGTGAATTCTAACTTCTTCCTGGAACTCATGCATTATTTCTCCATTTTTCCCAGATGCAAACACTGGTGAGATGACTAATGCAGCTTAGTCTTTAAAATGTAACATGAAAAATCACTGGTGCAACAGTGTAGTATCTCTTTCCCTCTCTGAGTTAATTCTCATTAGCTCCATCGCACACAGGGACAGCTTTTAGTGCAGCTGTTCCTGCCACAGCATATGTCTTATGATAGCTGTCTTCTGCTCCTGTCCTCAGCAGGCACATTTTATGCTTATCCTGTCATCTTTTTGAGGTAGCTCATAACATACTGAGAGGCGATAATCAGAGTTCAAATTCAAGTCAAACCAAGCTCTGAACTACCCAAAGTAGACAAACAATGAAATATGCCACCACTGTCATTCATTTTACCCTGTTCAAGTCTACTTGAACAGTCAGGGAGGGAAAGAGAAATATTGCTTGTCACTGCCTAGCCAGCATGTTCAGCATACACTCTGGAAACAGTGAGAGCATACTGGATAAATGGTTTCCATGCAATTTCTAATCCCAGAGCATACCCTCTGGGGTATCAGGCTACCCCAAAAAGCATGCTGTAGTCTGTGATTTTTGAGGCTCTAGCCATGGCTTGAGATCTGATTTACTTGGCTAGTCTTCTAATTATCTTTAAAGGGAATCCCAAGGAGGAGATGAGTCTTAATGGTGAAATGTAATGCACTTTGTTTCGAACATTGGTGTCACCTACTCCTTTTACTGACTAATTCAGTATTCCTGCATACGCAAGTTAGTGGATTAGTTCAAGGAAGTTTTTCCTAAGACTACATTTTTTCCCTGCAGAAACAGACAGGTCCAAACTTCAACCTTAAGCCCACAACCTGGACTGAAGAAAACCAAAATATCATTTTAGAATTATGCAGTAATTTGGGACAGACAGGATATCCACAGGCCATTAATCCAGTATCTACTCAAAGTAGGGTAAATACCTAAGTCAGATTCAGCTTTGAAAAACTGATTTGGTCAGGATTCTATCCATCTAATAGAAGGTCCAACCAAAAAAGCAGCAACTCCTCACTGAGAAAAGGTCCAACTGCCATCCCTCTGCTTCTGAAACCAGGAAGCAAAAAACTGACCTACGTAGAGGCATTTGCCTGTGCTTCTATACATGCCTAGGTTCTTCCACCAAAAGTACCAAAAGTACTTTGACAATGGAGCTTGATTGCTTCATACTGTTTAATTAAACAATGCAGATGGAGCACTCCAAACAATGAAAAATTGCTATTCTGCATACTCAAGTGAAAAGTACATTATAGTTTTTAATGGGCTTTACTAATGCATGTAGTAAATGTGCCTTTCCTGAGAACCATGCCACATCTTTTGAGTAAATATTAAAGACAGAAGGAAAAAGGAGATGAAGAGTCTTCTGGGATTGTGTGAACTATGCTTTTCTTAATAGCACATGTTGGTCAAGATATCAGATCCAGTGAAGGAAGTTTCAATAAGATTATTAAGTGGCTCTCTTGGTCTGAGTTAGAAGAGAACTAAATTAGTTCAGTGATTTTACTTTTTAGCTCAGTCTCTTCTAAGTAACTGCTCTCTCTGCAATTAACAGCATGTTTCCACAAACAAGGTCTGCTTCTAGCAGAGATAACACTCAATACTTCCTCAATATGTCTAGATAGTACCAAGGACTAGTATGTAGACCAAGGTCACTGCTAAATCTTGTGTTCTGTGGGGGGGGTGCAGAATGAAAGGCCGTATCTGCAAAGATTAGTGGATAGTTCAGGTGGCCCTAAACTGACCAACAAGATATTCCATTTCATGTACATCACATTCATTATAAAGAGAAAGACTTCCTGGATTCCTGTGACTCTAGACTAGGCATTTCCTAAGTCATTGCTTCACACACTTCTCTTTCATAATACTGAAAGCTACCTTTACAGCTGAGATATAGGTGGCGAGGTGTAACATTAATTCTATGAATTACTTCTTCTCATTCTATAATATCAAATGTGAATTTGTTTGATGAGAACAATAGCAAAAATCTGACCCAGCAGAAACTTGCCAGTGATCAGGGAAAATGCTGTTTTTAATGCAGGGGTCACCATAAAACCAGCAATAACTCTGTTTAATATAAGGATTCATGAATCAGAGAGATCATAGACCGAGTTGTTCACTGTTTCATATGCCATTTTTATCTCATTTTGCTCTGCATTAGATACCTTTATCCATTATTTTTAGTTCTTCTTGGCTGAGAAAACTGCTCATTCAAATTTCATATGCTTCCAAAGTCAAATATAGATATGAATTTCTTTGGATTGTAGACATATGTATGGTGCTAAAATTCTCAGTGATTCATGTTAGGGAAAGATCCTGTTCTCATTTCACACTTCTGACAATCTGGAACACCTCTTTCTACTTCAGTGAAGATACAATCATTCAATCATAGTAGAACACAGGTCCTTGACTTCATTGTGGCTTTGTGAACTGTTGAAGCTGTATTTTTCTTCACCCCAAAATTATGCATTCCATGAACAAAAACTTTGCAAACTAATCTACCAAAACAAAAGAACAAAGATTGGGATTATGTGGATGTATAAACCTCAGGGATCAGATTTTATGAAACATTTCAACTCCTAAATGTTCAGAACTGCCTTAGAAAGATAAGGCACCTTTGAAAATTCCAATAGCAATCTATTCACTTTTTGAGGCAACAATATAGCCTTTAAAAACTGTTCCCAAGTAAGTCAGGATGGTGGTCAATAAGCAACTGTGCAATAAAAAGCTACAAATAGCTATACATTCCCTTTATCAAAAGAAAAAAAAAAAAAAAAAAGTAATTCTGGCTTGAACACGCAGATAAATTTGGGTAATGCTGCATGTTTTACACATATATAGGAAATGCTTAGTTGTAAGTGTAATGTTTGAAGAAAATGCCTCATTTACTGATGCAAAAGCTGTTAAGGCTTCTACAAAGCAGAAAATGAATGAATACACTCAAAAATCTTGTTTTTACATCACATAGCATTGGTAACTGCTTATAGGCAGTTATACAGGTTTATACTTCTTCCCATGCCTGATACCAGTGTTGAGGAATTTGGTGAAAAAGATGTTGAAGATGTTTACTAAAAGTGTAGGCAAATGGTTTGTAATTTTGTTTGATGAATTCTGCTATCTGCAAATTTAACTGCCCAAAGCCTGTCATATAGAAATAAAAAAGCCCCAAACCTGTAAAATTTATATATAGTTTCAGTCCACAGTTTCCCAAGAAAATTGATTAAACTCAGCAGGAGAGAAAAAAAAAAGAAAAAAAAAGAAAAAAAAAAAAAGGAAAAAAAAGGAAAAAGAAAAAAGAAGACTGAATCTAGATCATAAATTCTTTATGAAGTACTTTTTGAGCCTTGCCTTACAAGAGTTCACAGTCTGAATCCACTTCCTGAACTCCTGCTTTAGTCTGTGCCAAGGTGGATTTATATCTCCAATGACAGTATTAGAAAAATCCATCATCCTGATTTATATTCTGTCTTCTGCCATCTTAATTGTGAATCTTAGGGGCACAATGTGGTGTCCTCAAGTACCTATAAAAAGCAAAAATGCACAAAGACAAGGGAATATAAAAGCTCCTCCTTGTACACTCAGCAGAATCGTAGCAAGCAAAGAATCTCCTTGGGCCTGTGCCATTATTCTGGCTTTATAGTTGACATCAAAATAGTACAGTAACTGGAGACCCATAAATATCAGAGATAATTATATTCCCTTTAGTTAATTCTAAAACTTCTGTGCATGAGACGACAGCTATAGTCAGACTTTTCAAATGTCAAAGTGGTGTTGGTAAATGAACACTTCCACACATGTGACTGCTATGAGAAGCTCCCAGGTCAGCCAGGGCTACCCTGTGGGTGGTCCCTGTCTCACCCTGTGCTAAGTAGTCCTGCTGATCACAGCTGGTGAAACTGCTCCTGTGGGGACAGTTTACTCCTCTCTCTTCTCTTTTCTGAGAAATGCCTGTTATTCTTTAGATTAATTTTAAACTTGAGTTTTCTGTATGTATAAACATCCATAACCTTAAGGTAAGTATTTTGGTCAATATGTTTTTTTTTTTTTAAATAAAATTCATGCATTATCAGCAGAGTTTTAAAATGTAGTAGAAATGAAAATTAATACATTTATGGTTCTTTATCCTTCAGGAATTACATCTGCACTGGTAATACTTCTATACACATGTTTTAAGCAGTACAATTCAGGGAACTGACAAGGCTTTGCATAACTCACTTGGCAAAAAAGCAACTTACCACAGGGTAAGAGTGTGAAATTACAGCAACATGGTAGCTGCCAGGTACATGTTCTTATCCCATAGAAAACACAAAGGAGCTTACTTCTTACCTGCCAGCTTGTCAAACAAGGCACTAGGGCACAACATGCAGTCTTCACTGGATGTAAAAAATCTTCCCAATAGAAGGCAGAGCAAATATCTTAGATGGGGAAAATACTTGTTCATTACAAGTAACTACAAAACTGCTGGATTTTAAGCACACTACAAAGAGGAAACTGAACCAGAACCTTTACTAACTCATAAACCCCATATTCAGTCCACACAATTTCTATCACATTTCTTACACACCATCAGTGACTTTGGCCCAGAAAGTCTCATTGAATGCACAGGAACTTAAGCAGGTAAATGCAAATGTGTTTACTCAGAAGTACAGAGGTGTAGCAAGAAAACGAGCTGAATACTGTACTCATAAAAAATCCATTTCTTCCCACAAGTAATATAACTCTTCCAGCTCCTCCAGTTGTAAATCATGTCAATTTACACTCCATTTCACTGACTTAGACTCTAGTAAGTGAGTGCAAGTAGGTCTTAAGGTGTCTAACTGAGCATAAAGGGCTCTAAATTGCACACTTTATACATCACATCTGAATTTAGCTTACAGATTTTAAACAAAGGCAGGGTAATAAATCGAGAGTTTGGAGGAGGGAGGACATTAAATATATGTCCATTTTGGTTTTGTAAGGTTATTACTGTATTTCATCAAAACTAATAAAAAGCTCCTGTCTTTTTACTTGAAACATTATTGAACTCAAGTTGAGATATGCACAAAATTCTTCAA
Organism: Melanerpes formicivorus; assembly: GCF_026170545.1. NCBI lineage: Eukaryota > Metazoa > Chordata > Aves > Piciformes > Picidae > Melanerpes > Melanerpes formicivorus. The sequence continues at coordinate 3,527,525 of NW_027142369.1, forward strand.
GCAATTATTTCAACAGGTAAAAAAAAAAGCGAAAGAAAATCAGGGTTTGGGTTGCTCATCTGTTTTTTGTTTCTTTGTTTTGTTTTGTTTTGTGCTTTTCCTGTCTCAGTTTATGTCTGTTCCTGGGGAAAAAGAAAAAAATAGAAAAAAACAGTTTCAGAGAAATGTATGCTATTTTATGGTTGGGACTACATGCAGAAATCTCTGTTGTTAAACTGAATTCTGATTCGCTGTCAGTTTTACAATGGAATATACATTTAAGTAAATTGTTAATGGAGTTGGTGGCAAAGATACCAGGCTATGAATAGTATCTCAGAGCCAGTAAAACACTATTTAGAAACAGTGGAATCTACTTATTATCAGATGACTTACTTCTGAGGCCAATTATTTCTACAAACATTCAATTAAATGGTGATGTAAATTTGATAAGCCTACTCAGTAAAAATGAGGCCTGTTCTATACTTTGAAAAGTTGAATAACAGAACTGCCCCTCCATCATTCCAGATAAAATGAATTCATCTCTTGAAATTCTATTTATAGAAAATATGCAAATTCCTTGGTGCATCCTTCCTTGAATATTATCTCCATGACATTAAAACATACTGAGACCGTTTTCCAAAGCAGAATAAAAGAACATTGTGATTTACTTTGCCAATTAAAAAACAAATATTAAAAAATTCTGAGTTATATTTTTCCTAAGGAAGGTTTTCTGCGGATTTGTTTGTTTGGAGGTTTTTCTTTTTACTCTGAGCTTGGAGGAGAGCTTCTTTAAGGTATGTCATGGAGCTGGAAGGGAAATAGCATTTAAGCCGACAAACCAGTTATTATTAGTACTCTACCTCCACAGTTTTAAAAACAGACTGGTACTTATGAGAATGGGGAATTCATCCCTCCATGACTTCCTCTCTGATAACAAATTAATTAGATGCCAAGTACTAAATGCTGGATTCAAAGCATTCAAAGGGACACTTATGAAAACAAAAGAATTTGGCATCTGAATAGCCTGTGTTTGCTTCTGGAAATGTATTATTTATTTTAAGGTTCAAAATAATGACAATTTTAGAGCTCCTCTTTCCTCACAAAGATCTTTTATTTCAATTTTAATAGAATTCATTCTTAGAAATGATAATTATACACTAAGCACACCCTGCCAGTATCACACTGTACAGCTATGATAATCAAAAGACTTGCCTTTATGCATTTGCTGAACAGAGATTTTCCTGAAATCCCTTTGTTGCTAGCCTGCCCAATATTATGAACCACACAATCTTTTGGTCTTCATTCAGCCATTTTCAGAGAAATACTGATTTCTTTCTGGTGTTATTTTACAACCCATAAATTTCTTCTTAGTTCAAATCACTTCATCTGGTCAGAGTCAAAAATAGTTATGAGACTTTGTGGTAGTTTTAGGCGATGCCTTTAAAAAATTCACAGATCTTGAACAGAAAGTGGTAGAATGTAAATAAATCACTATTGGGTGTAAAAAGGAAAATAATGATAATTCTCAACAATCCCATTCTCACTTCCTTGGGCTGGGAGATACCAACTGGCTTCTGCTTGACCTTGGCTGCACTGCTTTGTTCTGACTGGTATTAACTTCTCCCTCCTTTCTCTTGTCCCTTTGTGGACAGGGGGTAAGGGAGAGGCAGCGGGGAAAGAAGCTATTGCAGCTCTCCTGGTCCTTGGCCAGGGGGGTTCTTGTGCTGTTTATTAATTGTAAATACCCGTAAATATTGTAAATACTGTATATTTTGTACATATTAATTGCATTTTGTTGGAGATTGTAGTTTTGCTTGTAAACAAGGCTTTCATTTGCTTCCAACTAAGCTGGTCTGGCAAATTTAATGATGGCAGGAGAGGGAATTTTCAACCCACCACAGACTCTGAGTCTCAGAATTGCAAAGACCCAATGAACTACTTGAATTCTTGAAAAACAAATGTTGCATACCTATTCATCCTGTTTAGCAACTCTAACAGTAACCTGAGGGAGGTGATGAAGTGCTCTTTTTTCAAGTTTGCAGGTGATACCAAGAAAGGGGGGAACAATTGATGGCTGATAGTTGATAGTGAAAGGAATGGGGCCAACAGGACCCTTATCAAATGTAGCAAAGACAAATAAAGTCCTGTACACAGAAAGAGCCTTTTGCAGTGTCACAGGCTGAGAATAAACCAGTTGTGGGCAGTTATGCTGAAAAGGTCCTGGGGGTCATAGTAAGCAGCAAGCTGACCATGAGCCAGTAGCACGAAACCATAATAGCAAGGGCAAACTGCATACTGAGCTGTAAGAACAGGAAAAGAGCACATGCAGAAAATCCAGAGAAGACACTAGACCCCTATAAGACTGCTTCGTCCAGTTTTGGCTCACTCAATACAGTAAAAACACTGATAAAGAAGATTTCTGAAGTCGGCACCAATATGGTTAGGGTCTGGATAGGTTAGATAATAATTGCTGAAAATTCCTGTCAAGCAGTGTGAGACTGCCAGCAAACACAGTCAAAAATCCTTAGTAGTAATTAAGCTATTTTCCCCTTAATATGATGAAAATATTGTTAGAATGCTTCGAGAAATAAATTTTATTCACCCAATATCCCAGAAAACTTTCTCCAGAACCACTGTGTTTAGACATACCTAATCAGGTATTGATATTCTTCTCTTTGCCCATATTATATATTTTAAGGGTCTTAAAAATTCTATTCACTCTTCACCTCCACGTCAAGCATACCTATGAAAAACAATCCTAAAACTCAATATTGCTACAAACCTCAAGAAATGTGCACAAACTTCCATTTGGTATACAATTAATCACTGGATCTGCTGAGATCACAGCAGTGACTTATTCATAATTCAATTTTTTGCCTATAAACACCAAAAATATAGGCATGTTGCACTCATCTGCATGTTTTTATGACATCTAAAAAGTAATAGAGTTGATATCAATGTAAACTCATTTCTGAGATGTGGAGGATGCAAATCATCTTCCATTAACTTTGTAAGAGGCATAACTGGAACTGAGAAGTAAATCACTAGGAACAACTTTAGGGAAAACCAGAATGGGAGGTTGAAGGAAATAGCGTAAGTTTGGCCATGCCTGAGAAAGTATAAAACATTTGTAACATCATTTGTAAGACTTTTCAGAGATTATGTTGCTTGTTGTGAAAATAACTACTGCTTTTAAGACAGAAACAAAACAGAGAAGAAAAGCAAGTAATCAGACTGATACAGTTTTTATGATTAGAAATTTCAGAACCTGCAACAAAACTTGGGGTTTTCTTGAAGTTTCAGCACAGCAAGGTATTTACTGCAAGCCATGATGATTTATGACTTTTGTGGGTCTTTTTGAAAGAGTCCATGAGGTTTTACCTTCAGCTAATCATTGTCTTTTGAGAAGACAGGAGAGGGGGATTTTCCATCCTGACAATACCGAGACTCTTTCCCCATTCAGCACTCAGTGATTCACCACAGAGCAATACATCCAGAATAGATGCTCTCTGATTCACACTGTTTCAAAAAGGGCATAGCTCTTTCACCGCTGTCCATCTGGATTTGGAATTGGTAAAAGGCTAATATATAATTCAACAATTTCCACTAACCCAAGCAGCAGACAGTGCTGTGGTGATGAGATCCCCTTGTAGATCACTAACAACAGGTGAGCAATGGAAAAGAGCCTCGTGTGGCATTCAGCTAAAGTAGGACACATGCCAGGAAGTGACCTTTCCTCTTAGCATTTCCAAAATCAGCTCCCAGATGTACTGGCTGTGCAGGGTGGGAAAGGGAGTGTTTCTAGTCTTTTATTAGAAAGCTACATATTTGCTTAATGTAAACACACTAGGATAATACAGAGAGTCAAATTGTATAATTGTTTAATTTGGCTTAAAGATTGGTCCAGTATAGACAGATCCCTAGCTGTATAAATATATTTATTTGTGTATACATGCATGTGAATACACATACACATGTACAGATGAAGATCCAAGAAAGAATTAAAGAAACTTCACAAAATACCTTGTTACAAAAGGTAATGAAGCAAACAACTTTGATTTGATTTGATGCTGAAGTGATTTTTTTCCTGTTGTTTCATGGTTTATCTGAACTTAAAAACAGCACACAAAAAACAAGAAACACACAAAACCCCCCAAAAAGGCAGACTCCTCATGAACAGTACACTGAATCTAAATGAATATGAAATAGCTTTCAGATATGCACGGTTACCAAACTTTCCTCCATCCCCACCTCACACTTAATTTTGTATCTTTAATTTTCCTTTCATCCCTGATCTCAAACTGCCACTGAAGTTTGCACAAATCATGTAAAATATTGATCCCTGCACCTTTTTCTTTAGAGAATTCATTTTATTAATAGCTTTCAAATCAAGTGTGGTGCCACCAGTCATCTTGCCAATCTTTCACCCAGTAGGGAGAAGCTGATGAGGAGAGAGCAGTCATAGATATGAAGAAAATACAATGTAAATGAATGAGGGTGCCTCATTTTAGAGAGTGCACATAATCTTCCTTCAATACATGACCAAAACATGGCCACTGCATTCCAAAAATGTAAAACAGGTCAAATATTTCCTCATTCAAGAATGTTTTGTGCTCTGATGGGTGACCAGAAGTCATTTATTAAGTTTCAGTCACACTGTAGACTTACTGTTAACAGAAGACAGAGAAGGATATGGTATATGTGGCCTAAACCACAGCTGGATACATTCCAGTTAAAAGTTCTCTCTTCCCCCAATTTGGTTCATGAAAAAGACACTTGGTGGCAACTCCACAGAGTAGGAGACCCTCTTCTTGATCAGGAATTGTTCCTGAATATAGTCAGATTCTGCCTCTGGCTTAACATATCTTTTAAGCTTACAGCTGTCTCAGGCTAGTTCCTCTCATAAACTTCCCTGTCAGTAGTGTGGCAGGAGTAGGAGAGTCAAAATGCACTGAATTTGAGCAGCTACTATTAGTTGAAGAGGCTGCAGCAATAACCAGTCAAAGAGATAGTAATAGGCTTGAACAGTTCTTGCTTTCACCTGCCATTACCAAGCAGAACTGAGAATGAAAATTGGGGTGGCCTCTGTGTTGTGCTGTGTTTAGATACAACAAAGCACTGGTAGTAACACAGAAGGGGATAAAAAAAATAAGGGAAGATATGGTTTAGGAAAAATAAAATAAATGTAAAAAGCAAGACTATGTCCTTTCTAGAAGATATGCATGTCTATGAAATGTGGCTACTTGGTCTTCCACTTCATGGTATCTTTGCCTGTTAGCAAGCAGGGACAAGATTCAAAGTTGCTGGCATTTGCTATCTGTCCTACAGGGGTGAAACTGACTGTATAAAATACAAGAGCAGAGATTAACTGGGACATTTTCTCTGATGCTTTTTGATTTTCTTTTGTAAGTTATAACAGCACAGTCACTCATGCTTATTGCATTGCACTTAGTGACTTAGGGCTTGAGATTCTGGGGTAAGATGAGAGGAAGTTCAGAAATGAAAACGTAGAGAAATCAAGGAGGGAAAAGGAGTACAAGAGAAAAGAAAGCATCATTACAAGAGTTATGTCCTTTGAAACAATAGACAAGTCAAAGTTAAGAACTGTTAACAAGAACTAGCTAATCCACAGTGTATGTCAGCACAGATGACTAAAATAACAACCTCAATTAGGTAAGTGACAGCAGTGGAGCAACCAATTTTTTTGGCAGAAAGGAGGTGAAAGCAAGCAAGGGTAATTAAATGACAGCAGAGTCAGATGAAAGGTTTGAATGTGCTATAGCATGTAGCAAGGCAAACTAAATGACGAAAGCAAGCAATATGTGAAATAGTTGGACCAAAGAAACCCAACCAACAAACCAAACACATAAAGATAAAAATAATATTAATAATATAAAATTATAATAATAATTTAAAAAAAAAAAATCAGAATTTGTGACAGAGCATCAGGGAAACAAAGAAGAGATCCTTCTGGCTGCTGCTGTTGAAAATGAATTTTTCACTGGCTCCCCAGGAAATGCCACAAACTCATTCTGTTCCCATTCTGTGACTAGGTGTTTCCAGTGGAAGTTCAGGTATTTCTTCAGAGACATGCTATGCTCTGTGCTGATGAAAATAGACTAGAATTCCTCAGTCTTTCAAGCATTAATAGTGCCAGGAATCTTGGACAAGTATCTATTTCTTGATTGTTTCCTGAGAGTGTGGTGGGTTGAAAATGGCAATACTGATAACATGTGATGCATTCTGCTGTTTTGAATGGAAAACAAGAAAATGGCAGCAGGAATGCATGGGTGGGTGATGCTGTAGTTGATAATGAACTGGTAATCAACAAAAGAATGGAAAAGAGGAAAAAAATACTTCATTACTTAAGAGAGTTAAGGAGCTGAATCCATTTTGCTTCTGAAGAGAAGGCTCATGTCATTTGATCATCATTTATAAGTAGCTACAGGAAGAAAATTATGTAGGGATCAATGGCTGATAATTTAAGACAGACAAACTCAAATATGTGATTAGTATTGAAGATAACCATCATGATGGATTATCAAGAGTTTGGTTATCTTTCTAAGATGCATGTTGTTTCTCAGTTAAAGCTTAATACAAACATTAAATTATGCATACAGTAGCAATGCTTCATAGACCTATTAGATGATTTCATTGCTACTTTAAAATATAACACCTGTTAAAGATCTTTTTGTTTAATTTCATGGTATAGAGCATGTAAAGGATATAAAGCACTCCTGGTAATTACAAAAAAAATTATAGAAATTAAATCAGTTCATGAAAAGTTAAGATTGATGAAGTATGCTTGACTTTTGTGATGGCTCCTGCTCTTTCTAATGCTATTTAACATTTTCCACACACTATCAGAAATGTGTTTTAGTGAAAATAAATAAATTAATAACAGAGCTATGAAAGCATAGTAAGCCTCAGCAGCTTTCTTGTGGCCTGTGACTAAACACTGTACCATGCTTTTTTCACCTGAACTCAAGTAAATAGTTCCTAAGCCCCTGAAACCAACCAGAATGATGTAACAATACCAGACACAGATCTGCCTGAATCTCTGTTAAGTGCAAAACCCAAATAAACTAACTCAGTTATATTTTCTTTTTAGATAAACCACCATAGTTTCATCAACTCCGTTAAAGTTATTCTAATGTGTATCAGTTAAGAATCTGACCCATAAAGTATGTATAATACTCCTACAGGAGCCTTCTGTCTGATAACCTTCACATAGTCATGAGAAGGATTTCCTTGTGAAGGAAATGAAGCTCATTTGTCCCATTTTACGGATAAGAAATACAGTATCTGTACAACCCATAATAAGTATTTTTAACATTTCTTTCTTTACAAGCAAGCCTCTGAGATAGGGGCTCTTCATCTAAGTTGAAAACCACCCGTTGTGACCCAGCTTTGCCAGATATTGCATGTCTTTTCTGATGGCATGCACTCCTTTAAAATAAGATATAAAGAATGATGAAGCAAGTACCTAGGTGGAAAAGGATCTCAAGCACAAACATAATCATTTACATAAAAATAAGAAAACCATGCCAATATTTTAATTAAATAAAAATGAAAATAAAACATGACGTATAATAAAACCAATAAAGAATGAAGAGCATCCTTGCCTCCTTCTAGCCACCAATATGGTCATTATCAGTTGACAATTTTATGTCAAAAAAGAAATTACTCACAACAAGGAATTTGGAGTGCTTTTAAGTTTTAGGCTATGCCAGGGACAGTGTCCAGAGCACAAAAAGGTAGACCAGAAAAAAAATTGTGTAGACAGCTGTGGGATATAACAGAACCTCAGTCCTGAGATTTATCCAGCCTTGCTTTGGCACATTGGTCGTGTAGATAAACATTAGTGTTAAAAATATAAACACTTGTTAAATATGGAAAAAAAAAGCTTTACCAATATTTCTGAGTTGAAATTGATAGAAAGTTACAAACACAGCTGGTAGTTAAAAAATACAAAGAAAAATATAGCAACCAATAATAGATGGTTGAGAAGGAGTAAATGAGAAAGAATGCAGGCAAGTGCAGAAATACCTGTGGACTGTTAACAAATGATCATAGATGTCAATGCAGAGGAATGAAATGTAATTTTGACTCTGATGAGCATTCATGGCATAAGACTACTCTTTGAGGATGAAAACAGATTTAAAATTTGGGACATGAGTAATTAATGACTGATAAGAAAAAAAAAAGAAGAAAGAGAAATCAATGCATTTAGTGAGTCTTAATAGTTCCATTGTGTATATCTGTGGATTAGCATGCACATGCTTCATAAAATATGAGCATTCAGAAAAATAGTGAGAAACAAAAGGAAGCTTCTTCACGTACAAAGTGTCTATCTGTACACTCAGATAGAAAAAGATCATCAGCTTCCCTGACTTCTGCTCCTTCATCCATAACTTTTAAAATCAAGATATCTAAGTTGAGCAATTGGCCAGGTGGTTTATGGATTTTTTGCACATTTCTCTAATGTGTCAAAAAATGGCATAGCTAGAAGTAGCAGGGTGTTGTCATAGCTATACCAATTCTTTGATTCATGGCACCAAAAGTTCTGCAGTCAGCATGATCTGACTTAACTGACTCAATAGTTTTCCTTGCAAAAGTAAGAGACATTTTTTGTCCATCTCTCAGAAGTACAGAACACAAGATCTGTAGTAATAATAATCAAATCCATAGCAAACAGTTGTATGCCTTCTCTTCTAATGCAACTACAGAAGAGACAGTCACAAAGGATCTACTCCCATATCTCCAAAGACAAATTTCCTAGTAGATGATAAATTTCTTAATATTATCCCCTGCCAACCTAGGATAAGCCTAAAGTTAATCAATTCTATGACAGCATACGGTAAGTCACAGCAGACCAGGCCCTGAGAATATGGGTAATGAAGTATGCACAGGTACTATGACATGCACCTTAGCTTAGATATCACATGCCACAAATGTGATTCATCATTTCTGATCACTTTAGAATATGGCAGGGGGGGTTGGGGAGATATAGCAGGAGAAAACAATTAACAGAAAAGCAAAACAGCAGAAAAAAGTACACACAGCCATAGCAGTAACAAGAAGTGAGATAAAACCAGAACTGCTAGCTCAAATCCTTTCTCAGTCACACAACTGAAAATCATGACATTGAAAACCTGCATTTCTAGTGGAAATCATTATGGCAATCTACAACATGTAATGGAAATCTAAACTAATATTGATTAAGAATTTATTTTTTCCAGCAATTATCTTATTTGCTTATTTCATATTAGTTGCTTGATAGATTTACTGGCACTTTAGCCTTTTCTCTTTTTTTTTTTTTTTTTTTTGGTTTGAGGATTTGCATTCTTGAAAGTTAAAGACCTTATTTTTATTTTTTGTTAATTAGACCTGTGATTATTGACTTATTTGCAGTGGGGGATCAAGCAAGGCTGGTTAAAGTTGTTACCTCCCCCAGCTATGCGTTCATTTCCTTCTTCATTTTCCTTCGACAAGATCTTTCTTTGACTGGCAACAACTCCTGAAAGTTATCAATTTGCAAGCTAGCATAAAAAAGGAAACTGAAAATTGACCCTGGTCAGGGCTAGCACAACTTTTGTTAATGTTATAGATTATCCAGTAATGTCATAGATTATCCTGGATGAATTGGTAAAATCATCTATTGTCTAAGAAAAGACCTGGAATATTTTTGTGGGCTAATGAAACAGCCCTTCAGAGACTTGTTATGTACATTTTTACCAAGTCAAGCATGCAGTTATTGGTGGTTAATATCTAAATGCCAAAGTCCTGGGTGTACCTACAGACCCTAACTGGGCCCATTCTCTCCTGAGAGCTCCTACACACTCTTTGCTCCAGAGGAGGGACTCCATGTCAGCTTATGACTGGCACCCAGATCTGGTCTGATTACTGATGGAGGTGTGCAGGAATCCAGTCCTGTCCACTCAATAGACCTTGGGCAGAAGTGACAGCCTTCTTTTCAGTCCTCTCTCCTGTGTGGTTCCTGATCATGACTTTCCACCTTGCTGTGTCTGGAACTGTTAACAGACCCAGCCTCCAGCACCCTATTTTATCCACCCTACCTTCCTGCTACAGGACTTGCTGAGGGCACTTCCTCTGCCTGGGGTCATCCTCAGCTTCCAGCTCATCCTCCTTTGTGATGCAGCCTTGCTTTTGCAGCTCACTGACAATCAGTCCAGCAATAAGCCAATAACTAAGAGAATGCCAAGACTGACCATAATAATGTTCAACAGTCAATGAGTCAGAGACCAGAGAAATCCAAGAACAATGACAACTGAAGCATATAATTAGACTATTTTGTTCAGCAGTGGTTGAAGTAAATTGTGTAGAGCAAATGCATGAAACAAACTCCAAAGATGTTTTTGTAGTGAGAACCCAGCTTGTCTCCAAGCTTGCAGAAATCTCTCTCTCTGCTGAACAAATACTGACAACCATGCATATGCTTCAGAAATAAAATGAATTAGTTAAATCCTGAAAACTCTCCTCTCCTTATCTCATTTTCTTTTAACTCACTGAAAGTCACCAATAAACTGTTACACTCAAGTTGCTTCAGTTTGTTCAGGGAGGATTTCACTGCCTTCCCTAGCCCTACCCAAAGAATAGCTTAACTTCTTAGCATGCTTTTTGCCTGAGGCAGAGAAAGGCAGATCATTTTAAGATGCAAGTAAAAAGTTCCATTTATCCTAGGGGAATATTCCTGACTCTTCTTCATAACTACTGCATCCAGGACATTGCATGTGTGGTGTGCTTAACTAGATAAGTCCATGGGTGATTTCAAGAGAAACTTTTCATAACCAGGTAAGCAGAATTAACTCAAAACTCATCATTAATTAAGGAAGGGTTTGATTTGGAAGAAGAAAACATTAATTACCTAGTTATGCAAGATGATAATAATAACAATAAACAAATCCAGAAAAAAGCTTCCAATGTGCTCTCACCTTTGCATACAGCTGTTCTGTTATACAAAATAGTCAGTAGTCTCTTAGGCTGAATAAATATAGTATATGTAAAGCCAATATAGGTCATTCTCTAGAGATTGTTCAAGGACTCAAGAATTGTGATGACTGCAAAACAGAAAACCAATAGGAGTGGAATTTCCTAACAATGGCACTTAGCTAAACTAGATCACCCTAAACTTGTAATCCTGGTGCAATTCCACAGCTGGGTTTTCTCACCAGAAGGTTCCTTCCGTATCCCATTGTAGAAACAAATGAATAATCTTTACCAGTTCCACTACAGTACAGAAATGAAATTAGGAAAAAAAGTCTACTGGTACTAATGACTAAATATCTGTCATAGCATCAATGTAGTAAGCAGGTTCATACCTTTGAACAGTGAATTTCAGCTTCCACACAGCTTACATTCTTTTTAAAAGCACATGCTTTCCATTTCTCTGCTAGCAGGCTATGGTTACCCAGATGAGTGCTGAACTTTTCACTATTTTAGTAGAACTCATCAGAGATCCTTTTTCCTTCTCTCACCATTTCCCTTAAAAGGTAATACCTTCCTGTTCAGAAAGAGATTATTGAAGTGGCATAAGCTCTCTTTTACTAGATCTCAGGAAAAAAGTTTAGATCTGAACAAAATCAAGCTGGTGTCCCATGTTTTAAAATTGACTAAGAGAAGTTGACTGCTCTGACAATGTCAACTTCCTATCCCACTCAGTCCACAAATCTGTGACGTGGGTGCATTGAATTGCTGAAGACCAAGACAAATGATTTCACAAGATATTTGCACTGCCTCAAAATCCTCCCAAAGACCTTAAAGCTTACTGCCAAATTACCAGGATTCAAAACAGATACTGTCTCCCTAGTTGTTCTGCCTGGGATATTTTGACTTTTTTGTTATTTGGTTGATTTGGTGTTTTGGTTTTTTTTAGGTGACCATTTCCTACCTATGGCAGCAGCATGCAGAGATTATTGCTCATATGAGTTTGGAGGTGTAATTACATAACCTCTAATTCTTGACCTTGATGGCCAGGGTAATGGCTTTATGCCTTCTTCTTCAGGTAACTGAAACCAATTTTCCTTTTCACCTAACCCATTTACAATAATATGCTCTTAATTAAATAAACAGGAAGGATTAGAAAAGACTTGACAAAATGGCATTACCTCTTTATCATAATCAAGGGATTAATCCAGAAAAAGCAAAAATCAATAAATTTCAATAGACATCTACATTCTCCTTTGTATCCTATTACACATAATTAGCTTATACTGGAATTGAAAGGGAATTAACCACAGTTGTAAGACAGAGCTCAAGGTTTTTCAAAACATCATAGAACAAATTTTGCCAATCTTGCATAAAGTGCTGCATGGAAATCAGGCAGCTTGTAAAGCTACAGGAGCCATGCTATGAGCTCTGGGGTTCACACTTTTTTCTTTTTTTTCTCTTTTGTTTTGTTTTGTTTTGCTTTGTTTTGTTTTAATTATCTCTTTAAATAATATTGAGACACTTTGACTGGGCCAATTGCTGTTATAAAATAATTTTATCCTGTCCAAACCCCAAATTCTAAAAATTGTCCATTCATATTTACTGAGCCAAAAGAAAACTGGTTCCTCTTAGACTGTTTAGAGGCACTTTTCCATAATTGTAACCATCTCCTTGAAATACAAGAAGTTACACAAACGGACCTGACAGAGACAAAAATGAAAGAATTATTTCAGCTTGTTGAACCTGTGGATAAAAAAGTACAAATCAATGAAGTTTTAATCAGTAAAAAATTAGAATGGGCAAGCTCTTGATGCCCTTTACAAAATAAGGCAGCTGGCCTTGTGATCGGAAAGTGATGCTACTATAGTAGATTCACAGTCTGTCTTCTACCTTTCTCCACTTAGAATACAAAAGCAATGGATGTATAACGGGCAACTTAATGAACAGGTGTGTGACTTTCACAAGATGATGTTTCAATTCTACAGCTAGAGGCATGTCCACTGTGTGGACATTTTTTTCAGAAATGTAAAGGTTCAGTGATAGAATCAGAGATGGGAAAAAATTGTTTGTTTAAAAAACAACTTACATGGGCCATTTGCATGCCACTCACAAGGTTTTATTTATGCCTTCCATTCCTACCATGATAAGTTGCAGGTTAATTTGAAATTAATTTTTTGTTTGTTTCATGTCAACCAGTTGTCTTTCTCATTATTCTATTTTTCCTTTAAATTTTGCATACAAAAAAACCCAAAGTGCTAATGCATAGCACCTTCATGAATGTCAGATTCTTATGCCCATTATGATTTAGCCATTTAAATCACCTAAACTTTATCAGATGCAATTAATCACTACCTGGACTAATCTGTATTTCTGCAACTGCTTTCAGCATGAAAATTAAGGTGAGCAATCAGCAATTATACACAGAATTTTGCCTTCCCTGTAGACTTTCTGCTTGAAATGAGATGGCATGATATGTAATGCAATTTCTCAAAGTTTACATTGGTCACAAAATGTGGTCAGAAAAATATGCTTTCCATTGTTTCACGTATAATAAAATGTTATAGTCCCATCTTCCTGTCTTACCTATTTATTATCTATTTCCAATGTGTCTATCTGGTGACATCTGGGCAGATCCCTTTATACTGAACAAAATTTGACATAAGCCCCTAAGGTGTTCAGAAGGGAAGGGTCAAAAAAAAAAAATCAAACCAAGCCTTTCATCAGATTTTGATCTGGTTTTATTGGGAATCAAACTGACAAAGAGACTACAACCAGAAAAGCATCCTCTTTAGTCTTAAAGAAAAGAAACAAGATCTGTAAGACACCTAAATCCCTGTGTCTCCTGGGCCAAAGACAACCTACAGAAGCAGTTTACCATGATAATGTCAAAAGCTAAATGTAAAAAACACTTGCAGTAAAGAAGGGAGAACCTCTACTAGATGAAGACTACAAAATGCAGCAATCCAAGGCGTCATACCTATTACAAGGTGATACCTAACAACATACACAATTAAAAAAGAATAGAAGGTAACACTGGTCTGATGGCAAAGGGAAAGGAAAGAAAGCTGATGAGAAGCACAACAAGGATGGTCAGATGGCACACCTAAGTTTTATTATCAAATTTATTTGGAAATAAAATCCAATCACTACCCTCCAAAATGGCAGACATTTACCGTAGGAGTCACATCACAAACTCTGTCAGGAGTCAGTGTGACATTTTCCTTTTAAGTTCACCACAGAAGTGAGAGCTTAGAGAAAATACAAGCTGGGCATGCATTTCCCGATCTAATGTGAAAGTCTCATTTGTTTAATTAAATTGGAGAGAAACACATACATATTTTCATTTGTCTAGAATTCAATACAAGATCTTAATAACTCATTGATCTGCTGTTCTAAAGGTCCCTCACCTTCTTCAAAACATTTGTTAAAGCAGCTGAACCCTGGATAGTGATTTTCCCAAATCTGATGGATTCACTTTGTGGTATTTTTCCTTCTGTCAGTTGCAAGAATTCAAGGCCTAAACCAAAATTTGTCATTATTGACAAAACCAGATTATTCAGCATGTTTTAGACCAGTCTCCCAGTTACAGAACTATTTCCAGCTTTTTTTCCCTCTCTTTCTTGCAAGTGGCAGAAATCATTCTAACAATACAGCTGGGAATAAAAAAAATATATAAAAATATATATATATATATAAAGACACTTTCATTTTTATAGTCTTTCCTAATGTTATCCCATTTCACATTCTCTTTAAAATAAGTGATGTTGTATTATGGATCAGTGGATCATCACTTCAGGCTAGCCATTTTGTATGATCACAGATAATTTAAAGAGAATGCATTTCTATACTCTCAGTTTACTGCCTTTCAACCATGCAAAACAGTTTGCTAATAAATAAATACATGCTTCACACATTTATAGTGTGGTGGAGAACTGTTTAAAGTGCAAGTTATCAGACTATAACCAAGATTAAAAGGAGGGGAGGGAGGCAGCAGTTTAAACAGGGTGCGCTGGAAGAAGAGCGGGTACGCGCCCCGGCTACTGTCAGCATCGCAGCGCTGTGCTCTGCTGCCACCTGGGCCGTGCCACGGGACGTGCAGGCGGCGCCGCGCCGCGGCCGCGGAGCTCCCGTAGCGCACCTGCAGCAGCTGCCTTCTGGCTGGGCAACATCAGCCGGGCAGGTCTTGCCACGCTCTCCACTTACGCCACTCACTGCTATAAATAGGACAAGGATGTATGCAATGGCTTAAAAGGTCTGGGGTTTTTCTTGAGAGAAGCTGGGGGATGTTCTTCAAAAGAGGTTTATTTATCTGCTGCGTTTAAATTAAAAACTTAGAAACGTGGGTGGGAGGAGAATGTTTGCTTGGTTGGGTGGGTTTTTTTCTACCCATTTGCTTAGTGTAGGATTCTTCTCCTTCCTTGTCCAGCCTTATCTTATTCATTTAATGACGAGAGCACTCAGTTACATGCCAACCTGCTTCTGTGTCCTTCCTATGCTGTGACCACTGGGGATCTGGAAGGAGATTGAGAAGGAGCTCCAGCCATTCTATATCCACATCCAGGCTCTCAGTGTCATTCAGCTGTAGTCAGAGGTATCTTCCCCTTCTTTTTCAGACGGGACAAGAGGCAGAGAAGAGTTTAGAGAAATACCGTAATTTAATGAAAATATATAGAAAGGAATATTAGAAAAGCAACGGAGTTTGCTAATTTCCTTGTTTCCCTCTCTACATCTTCATGTTACAGTGCTACAGCATTGTCTTGACATCAGGCTCCGGGCTGGTGGTACTGAATTTGGAAAGCACTTAATTTCATCTTTGAATTTCACATGCTTTTTCTCTCATTTTTTAAGGCTCTTTTCTGCTTCAGAGGAAATATGTTCTGACATGCTGGAGTTTGCTGGTGGTAAATATTTCCTTTCACTACAAAGTGCATGTGTGAAAAAGCCTTTCTTTTTCTTTTTCTTTTTTTTTTTTTTTTTTTCCCATGGAAATATGTTTCATTCTTGCTTGCTCCTTTTTCTGCTGTTATTAATAACCTGTAACTTAACTGAACCTGGAGGGCTGTGTGAAATAACACTTTTGGACCTGTGCTTTCAGCCACACCATACTGAATAAAGTGCAGAAGTTCTGTATATGCCTGTGTGAGAGGGATTCAAACAATGTATATGACAGTCTGCATACCAGACTCGGTGGCAAAGTAGGGATCACAGGTGACTCCTCAGGAGATGTGCATTCCCAAAAGGATTTTTCCAGCTCCTAACCACAGAGGAGGAGTATTCAGCTCTCCAACTGCTCCCCAAATCTGGCGGTTCTGATTTGTTTCCACTGAAAATAACCAAGAATAGAAAATGACACGTAATAAGAAGTCCCCAGCCATGTAACCGTGCACGCTGTGCTTCCTCTCAAGTAAGCAATTCCCCCATGGGCTGAGGTCTCGGTACTCGGGCAAAAGAAAGGGCTGCAAAGGGTTAAGCCGTTGACTTGCCTGCTAGGCAAAGTTTGAGGAAGAGTATGTCTGAGGCTGAGTACGATGCAGCCCCGCGTTTGAAATCTGTCACACTCACTTAGGAGCTCTGCATCGCTGGTTGTCACCGGTGAATAATGATCGCACAGTGATAAGATCGCTCCGCGGCGTTGCGCCGGAGCCGCCGAGGGAAAGAGAAGAAAGGAAATTACAAGGCGTTTAACTGCTTTAGCAGGGTGTTCTTCGGTGTCATCGGTGAGTGTCAGGGTCAAATGACTGGCTGGACAGCAGCTTGGAAAGACAATTTCCTTCCTCCTTTCCTTGAGAGAAACCCTGGGTGATGGTGACCATTGGCAGCTATGGGAAACACAGACATTGGTGGTCATCTTTAAAGTAATACCATGCCGGAGTCCAGCTCTTCTATCACTTTCTCTCCTTTCAACCTGCCGGACCCGGTGGGCTTTGGGTGACCTACCAAGAAGGATCCACCTCTGCAGCAGCAGGTAATGGTTAGTTAAGTCACTTTCTGGATTAAGACGATCTTGATTTGATCAAAGCCTGTCCTGAGTATCTTTCTCTGATTTGAAGTGTGGCGTGCTTGAGGGGCCCAGGGCAGAGAGGGGGAGGGGGGCACGTACAATTCCTCCTAAGCATCCTGAGCCTGGGGGGCAGCGTAGTAGCCTGCAGCCTTGCAGAATTTTTAAGCATTCCAAATTTCTTCCGTGATTGGTGGCACAGGGGGCAGAAACGCCTGTGATCAACAAAGGTCTGCTTTGCCTTATGTCGACAGGTTGCTAGTATTGGGGACATGAAGAAAAGAGATGGGTGGACAAAAGGTGACTTAGAAAGGGTTGGCTTTTGTCACGAGAAAATGCACTAGTTGTCTATCTACTTCAGGAAAGAGATATAAATGATGCTCAAATAACTGCTCTTAAAAGCATGCAGGCCCTGGGGGGGTGGGAATAAAACAAGCAAACATCACCACCACAAAACAAACAAAACCACACCAAAACCAAAACAGACACACACCCCAACAAACAAAAAAACAACCAAACAAAAACACAAAAAAGAGACAGGTCTTAAAAAGTCAAAACCCCAGAACAACCTTTGAAAGAAAGGTTATTCATTTGCCTTTGGACCCTACGGGGCTCCAGATACTTGCATCCCTCGAGACCAGCTGAAAGCTGCAGGCAGACTCGACTTCAGAGCAGCCCAGTCTCCGAACCGGGGATACAGGTTCTCCCTGTGGTCCGACCCATGCCAGACTCGCTCCTTTCCAGCCAACTAAACCCCGCGGAGGGTCTCGGGCTCCTTCCCCTTCACCCCGGGTCCTGGGGCCTAAAGCAGACCCTGGTCTCCGAGGTAGTAGCACCAGGACAGAAGCCGGGTCTCGTCCTCAACTCCTTTTCTCTCGCCAAGTCCCCTGAGAAACGCTAGTTCGACCTGCTCTCCCCTTTCCCTACCCTCCTCCCCTATCGTTACGCTCATCCGCGTAGACTAGGGCACAACCTCCGAGCGTGCAGGCAGCACGTCTCGGGGCTATCATACACGGGGGCTCTCCTAAGCCCCTTTGGAGGGCACGAGGTGGACAGCAGGATGGGTGCGGAGAAGCAGCAGCCGCGCCAAGCACGCTGCTGCTGGGCTAATACCGCACCCCCCGCCTCCTCTTGCGGCTCTGCGATGGGCTTCTCCGTATGGCTTATTAAGCCTTTGAAGTCGTGAATAATTTAGCGTCGTCGTTCCCCCCCCCCCCCCCCCAAGCGAAGGGCGAAGGAGGTGCGGAGACAATGGCGAGTGATTCAGCTTTTGAGGTACGGCTGAACAGAAAATGCAAGTAGTGAGCAGCCAAGGGTGAGGGGGAAGCAAACCCCGAGGCATTTCAGTTGCCTTTTCAGTTTCCTCGACACATGGCATTGATCAGCTCTCCTCTCTTCCATACCTCTGCAGCCCCTCTCTTAAAGTAACTCACAGCCAAAGCTGTATTGTGCATTTTCTTAATGGAGGAGTTTGAGGCAAATTGTCTTCGCAAGATCCACGTCCTACCTTGACGGCTGTATCCTATCGCTCAAGAGCTTTTCGTCATTAAATAGTCTTGTCTTTAAGTGGACTTGTCAGAACAAGGCAATAGTTTGCTAGGGAACTGGGCGGCGGGGGAAGGGTTACCCCGAAACAAGCACAGGCAGCCCAGGATGCACACACACATTTACACACACGAACACGCACTGAAAGTGCACAGGAGACATTGCGGGGGTGGGGAAGGAGGGGGGCGTTGTTAGACCTTCAGGGCAAAAGGCGGTTTCTCCAGTGGTTTTAAAGTCTTTCTGACTGATGATGGAAATCAGATGGAATACTAAAGGAGGTCCGTCTGTTCCCTGAGGGTTGGACTTTCTTTTATTCTATGTTATATTTATTTCGTACTGCTATTGCCTACCTAAAAGTTCGCAGAGAGGGAGGAGAGAAGGGTGTGGGGGAGGCGGGCTTGTCGATGGTTGCACATGAAATATCGCCATGTTGGTGGGAAGCACGACTGAAATTGCTAGAGAGGACATCTCCCTGTTAGGACCGGAGCTTGGGCAGAGCTCACTCTCCAGCTTCCCTTTCGATATACTCCAAACGTCTCTGGAGCAGCGGGGCTGAGTCAGCCCCACCAGTAAAGGCAGCGGCATCCTAACCTTCCTTCCCGCAAGCCCCGGCCCGGCAGGCTCCGCGGTGAGGAGGAGTGGGGTCCGGGGATTGAGTAGCCCAACACTCTCCCGGACAGCGCCGCCCGCTTGGTTCCGTTCCCAGAGAGTAGGGGGGGAGGGCAAGTCCAAAGGGACTGGGCTTGCTAAACTGCCGTCGGCAAGCAATGGGTTAAAAGCGGGCCGGGGGGCGGGGGGGCGGGGGGGGGAGGGGAAAAAAAAAGGGAAAAAAAAAAAAAATAGAAAACCTAGCCTGACTTTGCCTCTTGGAAAGCTTTAGGTTGCTGCCCTGCCTTCCAAGCATTCTTTAAACTAGAAATGTGGGAGGGACTCCAGGAGAGAGAGAGATGGCTATCAACTGAATTCATTACTGTAAACATCTCCCTGGGGTGTCAGGCAGGGAGGAAAAAAAGGCACGACTTACATTAGCAGGGAATAGTCAGATCTGAGGCATCATTACTGCTAAGATCAGCCTGCAGTCGCGGCTGAAGGCAGGCGCAGGACTTGGAGAGAGCTAGCCACACACACTCGCACATATACTCACATGTAACTGTCCGATGCCTTCTCCGACTTCCAAGGGTCCTGGGTTTCCTCCGTGCCTGCTCCTCATGTGATCCTTTCATAATTTCCAGAGGACAGAAAGAAAGAAAGAAATAAACCCCAAGACCAGGCGCACCCGCGGTCCCTTCTCTTTTTTTACCGGAGAAGGAGGAGCGGCGGGGGGAAGAGCGAGCGAATCGAGCAGAGAAAGTGCGTTGGGAATGCCAGAGCTGCGGGCTGCGCGCCGGAGAAGGAGGTGGCGGAGAAGGGGGGAGGACGATGCCGCTGCCTCGTAAGGGCGGAGGAAGGCGCGGGGGTCGCTCCGGAGCAGCGGCGGCCGGCGGGGAGTGGGCCCGCGGGGCCGGCCGGGAGCGGCGCTGGGCGGCAGCGCTGCGCGGCGCGGAGGGCGGAGGCCACACAGAGGAGCGGCGGCGGCGGCAGCGGAAAAGTTTTGGTGTGGGGGACCAGAGGCGCTGAGGGGGATTATGATCGGTGCCGGCGAGGGATTTCCAGACATTGCCAGGTACAGTTGGGATTTAATTTCTTTCTCTTTTCCTCGTAATTCTAGCTCCGGGCGATTTAAAGTAGAGGTACTCTTTGCTTTCTCCGAGAAGGCAAACTTGAGCCGGGATCAGGTTGTGTGCCAGAAATACCGCCTCTGCCTCATTAGAGACCCATATCAGAGAGTGTGCGGCCCCGGGCACACAAACGCACGGCTTTATGAATGGCCGGGGCAAGTATCAGGAGGTTCCCCAGGTTATTTTATGCCAGATTGTTGGTTAGGAGTAGGACCTGGGAGTCGCAGCTGCAGCGGGGTCCCATATCCTCGGTCGCATTTCAGTGCCGAGTGGGCGGGTGCCGAACCTGGCCCTCACCCTGTGGCCCCCCCACGGCGCCGAGCGGGGAAGGGAGAACCTAGAGCTACCCCTGCTGTGGGGCAACCGGCAGAGTTCCTGTCTTAGCACCACCGTTAGTATTATTTGAGACGTGGTTTTGAGAAATGGGACCTTTGAAGGTGAACCTTGCTTGGAAGCGACAGTCGGCTTAGCTCGACGCTGGCGAGGAGCTGCGCCTGGCACCAGGATCCATCAGCTCCAGATCGCATCAGCAGCCTTTGGAGTGGGGGCTGGTGGCGAGAGGGTGGGGGCGAGGTTAAGAGAACTAGACTGGGGAATACAAAGGAACCCCTCATAGACCTGATGAGTTAGACCGTGGTTTCTACGAGAATAGTAAAATACAAGGGGGTGTGTGGCAAAAATAAGAGATTGCAAAAATGAAGTCTAACAGCTGGAAAGACCTCTTCAGAGCATGAGATAAAAAGCCTTAAAAGATGAAGAAATCAGAAGCAAAGTGAGAGCGTAAGACTCTCCACCTTCTTTTAGGAGTGGGAATTGGTTAACAGGAGCTTTTAATTAATTTTAATGGAGGAAATATGTTTTAAGGCTCACAATAAGCTAATAAATCCAAAGCACAAATCCGTGTAAATTCCTGTACTGTTTGTGTGAGATACTGGCTAGATTTCTTCAGATGCTGCTTTTTGCAATACAGAGCTCAGTCAAGAGAGGTTCCTTACATGACGAGCAGGGAAAGACACTAAAGCAAGTCAGATCTTCCTCACACACAGAGATGTCTGTACGCGCACAGAAAAACAGGGTGTGTGTTAAAGAGAGATTTATTTACTGCATCTAACTCTACCGTGCTTGCAGGAATGAAAGCAGTTTAGAAGTTGAGATTGATCATTACTTGGGTTTAAAACACCCAGCAGATCAGACACAAGAAAATAAACCCAGCCAAACAACAAAACAAACCCCGAACCAAAACAACAAAACCCCACAAACTTCCATGGAGTTAATTCCTTGCTTCATTCATTGACATGGACTTTCTGCAAAACCACCTTTACATATTTGTAGTTTAAGAGGAAGTTCATAAATTGGTTTCAGATATATGCATTTTTGGAAGGAGAAAAATCCATGCTGGCAATTTTTCAAAAAACTTTAAAGGTACCTTACCTATACCTCTATCCACGTTTTGTTCCTTTCTTCCTTTAAAGAGTCAATGTACACAATGAGGCACAGTTTTTTCTTAATCAAAACCATACAACAGATATTATTTTAAAGTCATAATTTCTAAATGACAAAAGTGACATTAAAATGTTAGTGCTGATCTTTTTTCTTAAGGTTATGACAGTGGTGAGATTTCAAACATCACTTCTATTTGTTGGAAATTTTCTATTTAAATGGCTGTTCTCTATCCTGATACAGTAGTGAGGCAGTTCAAAGTAAGAGAGTACAGGCCTGGAGTACTACAGGTAAAGTATAAATGTGTCTGGAAAACTACCTGTGACTAGAACAGTCATCAGTGTTTTCCAAAGTCCAAGGCTATAGCAAGAAGTGGTTCTGGAATGCACTCTGTTCTTACAAGAGTCACTCCTCATACACACATACACCCTATATTTTGGATAATGTGATGTTATCTCTGTTTGGCTTTGAGAGTCTGGCTTTAATTTGAGCCACTGTTACAAGTCACATTTGTATCCTGGCCTGCTGGATAGTTTGATTTAGGATGTAGACATACCTCCTTTGCGCAACCCTACACCCTCCCAGTTGGAATCTGCATTACATAGGCTATGGTTTCCTTTGAGAATCAAGAATGTCCTTTCCTTTAACTTCTTAAAATAGCTATATCTAAATTGTAGAACGTTATTAGGGCTGAATTCCCTACCTTTCCTGTAGAAAAGACATAAAGACATAGTTTTGCTAAGTCAAGAAAACAAAAAAGACTTCAAACAAACATCACTGTCAGGCTTTTCCTGTACTGCACTTTCTATTTAAAGGACTAGAAAGAAGGCACAATTACGATAATATTGCTTCCAGGAAAGTGAGAGCTTTATTTCTTAATCATTTATGCTACCTCTTTAATCTCCAAATAAGTTCTCTTTTCACTACATTACTTGCATGCAACTTTCAGGCTTTTACCAGAGGGATTCAAATCCAGTCCATTAGTGACCTCTATCTGCAAGAAGCGTATAGTCAGTAGTGTTTTTCTCCCTTTTTCTTCACCACAGTAGATTGGATACATAGGCTACAAATTGTTTTGGTTTTTTATACCTGCAAATCACTTAGCTTGTCAGGTTATCAATGTCATATCTGTTACAGATAATGTGATTTTCCCCGTGTTTTTAAAAGTAGAAACCAAGAAAATTCATCTCCAGTTCCAAACACAAATCCAGACCTTGAAAAGAGCTCTAAAACTATTCCAGATATTCTAGCAATAATATGATGAACATTTGCAAAAATCGGAAAAATGTAAAAGTATCCTATGGTATTGAACATCAATAATACAGGAATTACATTTGTGTTTGTCTGATGGTTTAGTACTTGCTCTGAAGCAGACTAACTCAATGTGAAACTTTATTGCCCTTGAGTGCTTACATAATAACTGAAACTTGAGACAAACACTCAGACCAGATATACTTTAAGTAGACTTTATAGTAGCAGGGTGTTTAAAAAATGTACAAAAAATAAAAATCCAGCTGTGTCTATATTAGGAATACATGTCAGAGATCAAGGAAAAGGAGGTCTTTATAAACAGATGGTCTCTTTTAGGGGATTATTAAACCCAGCTTCCCAATACTAATTTGTCTCTTGTTTATATCCATCGCTATATTCCATGTTTTAGTTAGTGATTGTAAATGGCAGTTGAGGACTTGATCAGCAATATCTTTGGGTAGGTGAATACCATTGTTTGACATTTCCCAGATTGTAGCTGATTACCTCAGCACTTGGTAATATGATGTTTTAAGGTGTTTCCTTACCTCCCCCTTGGGCAGTCTTTTTAGGAGTCTTTCTGCCAATTCTTTTATTTATTTTCTCAAGAAACCAAAAGAGCTGGAACTTGCCCTGGAGGTATAAAAACTGTTTTTTCTTTTCTTTTGAAAAAAAAAAAAGTCTTTAATAATAAAAAAGAATAATGGCAAAGAAGGCTAGTTTAACATACACCAAAGATAGGAGTTCCTCTACAGCTATATGCAACCCACACCTTTCAAGTAATGGACATCTTTTAAAGAGAAACAGCCATCAAAAAATCATCATGAAGACATGCTTCTTGGCATGCATGTTTTACTCATTTATTTAAAGCAAGCCAAACCTTAAATCATAGGTAATACTCAGGGAAGAAACATTTAAAATAAAAATTATTTTCTGTTTTACAAATTATACTGCAGTCATATCAAACAGTATGTCCCAGGAATAGTGCAGTTTAATCTGATATTTTGAGCCAGTGCTGACAGGTGTTGGCATCTTCTTATACTTTCCTTTATTTTTAACTGATGGTTTACTGAGCTAACAGCTACCCCCTGGCCCTGTTGAATTCCTTCGTCTGACATCACCCTTTGAACTGAATCAAAATTAAATGCTGGCTACAACTTAAATCAAATCCATCAATTTAGCATTCCTGAAAACTTAATGATGCATAAAGAGTTGGGTAAAATGCCCCTTCTAAAAAGAAATTCTTGTTCTAACAGCTTTACCTCAAAAAATCTCCTGTATATTTTAATTCATGCTGTAACTTCTTTATTAATTTGTTGTGAAAGAAACCTTTTTGTAGTCTAGTTTAATGCAAGGATGTATTTATAAAAGCATACCACACAGAGAACTTTGGTCATGTAAAGGTACACTATCATTGAAACTGAACCTTCAGCCCTTTGAAACAAAACTCAGCAGGCTTTTGATGTACAGGATCAGATAATTGCTAGAATTGGTCCTGCAAAGTGACGATTATGATTTGGCCCCAGGTGAGACATAGCTTGCTTTCAGCAGGGCCTGGTCAGTATTTTGTAGGATCTGCACTTTGCAAAGCAGAATATTAAAGGTCACAGATAATATTCTGGCTTGGCCTTCAAGTCAACAGGCCACTTTCATAACACTTAATCACCAGCTACCTATTCACAAGGTAAAACATTGTCATTTTCTGCCACAGCTATGGATTAAAGGCTGCAGTAATGTTTTTTTTTTTTGAAGAAAAGAGTAATTTTGAAAGATAGTTTATACAATAATCTGTAGATGACTGTAATGGCCTACATCATGGTTTTACTGTCCCAGACAGGGACATATCTTGAGCCACAGAATACAGAAGAGGGCATTAGTTCTTTTTATCATCATTTATTTGTGAATATATGACAGTGAAATTTTTTAATGAAAGGGCTGAGGTCCTTTTCTTCAGTCTAAATTCTTTGTTGTGGCCAAGTTGTCAATTTCCTTAAAAATGCAAAATCATACCAACAACAAATTTGTTCCTTCCTGAAAACATGTAAGCCATGACTGGATTTATCCAAAGCTATTCCATAACCTTTATTCAGTCAAAATTGACATTGTTTAATGTCAGGGATCTTGAGGAGGGAGATTTTGGAATTCCATGTCACTGATTCATTAGCTGTCATGTACTTCTGTATCCAGCAAGGTCTGGGCAGGCTGATGCTAGACACTTCTAGTAAATATTGTAAATTATACGGAAGTACTACATGACCTATTAAGAGCAGGAAAGGTCAGAGCTCTGAATGAAAAGCCTCATCAGCACCTTCTGAGAGCTGAAATCAGTGCGTGCCAGTGTCACTCCCAGTTGCTGCTGGCAGATTTTTCATTCCTTTATCAAATCCATAAAGGAAAATTAAATGGAAGAGAAGAGCTCTCTTCATAAGTATATCCACATAGCAGACAAGTAGCTCATACCTCACTGAGCTGTTCCATAAAGTTAGCCAAGAAATATGTGAAAATGAGTTTCCATATGAGGAAAGGGGACAGTGCTTCTGCAGTGTATCTTAGCACTAGTGAGAGCCTTCAGTGATGCTCATACAGTCTTCAGTTGTCACACAGGCTGCAGAGGATCGAACCATGGTCAAACCAAAGATCATCAGCCATAAGGTTGTAGATTCATAGTTACAAATATTTCTTTCTCTTGAGATTTCCTGTGTTTTTGCTACAGAGAAAAATAAATGCAGTATTAGAACTGCTTTAAGATGAGCATGACATTCACAATGTCACTGGAAATTATCACAGCAACAGCAACAAAGTAGTATTTTATATCGACATCTTACAGAACAAGAGATAAATATACAGCTCTGAAGAAGAAATTAGGGTTTTCTTTTATCTATGTATACATATATATAATTTGGGTATGTGTTACATATATAGGGGACTGACTTTGTTTATAATCAGAGAGTTCTCTATCAGACCCTTCAAGACATACACAATTAATTTTCATTCAAAATTAATTTTGTGGGTGAACTGAAATCAAATTCAACAAGGAGAAAACTTGATATTTTTCCTCCAGTGAGTTGGAAGTTTCTGTATTAGGTAAAACACCCAAGGTACTCCCAAGTGGTATTGCTCCCAAGGTCAATGGAAAGAGTCTGCAGTAAACTTACTTTTGCTTATGAAATAGAACTTCACAGTTGAAAAACTGCTTTTTAAATTAATGTATTTGATTCCAGACTCAATCCTTTTCTCTTTCACTAGCAAGTTAATTTCACAGACACTCTTCTCATGATTAGAGATTACTCATGTGAGTAATAATTTGAATACCCCAAAGTGATGTCATTTAGCCATAATTGAAGATGATACAACCCCAACAGTGTGTCTTGGCTTATACTAATGTATATGTGTTTTCATCAGTAGTTTCTTCATGTGTCTGTGGGAAAACAAGCTGTGTAGGTACAAGCTGTTTAGATGACTGGAACTCTCTCTGTATTAGGATTGTTGAAGTGTATATGTAATAGACACAGCCTACATTAGGATGCTTCTCTAAAAACTATCCATAGACTGGGAATTGGGTGTGTATATTATTTAATGAATACACTTTTGGTAAGTGAGATGGTTTTAGTGAGCCTGTTGCACGCCTGAAACACTGAAACCATGTGAAGTGTTTCTAAATGAATATTTGTTAGCAGTACCTTATAATTTAATTTGTGATCTAGAAGGTTTTGCCTAGGTGGTGCTTCTTATGTCATTGAGAGATTTGCATCCAACTAAATGTACTCCATTTAGTAACCTTGTTTGCCTGGTTTCACAGGCCACCTCATTGACTGATCTAGGTTTAACCTTATTCTTATCTTTTAACCACTTAGCTTTGGAGTTAGTTGCAAATGCTCCTAGACTAAGCATTATTTCTTGAGCCATATCAGTTGAAAATTTGTTGCTTATTTCATAGTTTGTTATAATTATGTAAAAAGAAATAAAATCACTTTGATGCCTTAAATGACATGAACTGGAATGGGGTGGTTGGAATACTTCAATTTTATGTTAAAACTCTATGTGCATATTGTGTCATGTTATAATGACCCATTACTGTAAACCCCAAATTATTCACTGAAGAGAGAATCTGGAGGTAGTATAAGACATATAAAGGTTAACCTTTCTAATACACATCACATTTTCATTCTTGTTTTAAATACTTTCAAAGATTTCATCTGAAACATTTTATTCTTTGAACTACTATAAAAAACTAGTTTCCAACACAAAATAATTAAACAAGTAGAAAGTGTTACTATTCACATGATACATTTCTCCTTCTTTAAAACAAATTTACCAGTCTAACAACAAACTTCCTCTTACTGAAGACAAGTATACAGTTAGGGACTGCTAAAATTTAACAGAATATAAACACATACACACAGACACACAGAGTAAATCCCAGCTGTGTTGCTAAGTTCTGTGTATCAAATTGGTATATGCCCAACAGCGGTTTTTGAAATAGCTTGTTCTGGCCCTGTGCCATGCTGCTCAGTGAAGAGGTTCTTCTTGAAGAAGTTCAGTAGTAAATTGTAAAATGTGTTTTGCCAGTAGAAGGGTTTTTTCTTTTTATTTGAGAAATTATTTTCACTGAGTGACAAAATTGGTTTCAGAATCTTATTCTTCAGTAGTTGTGCAATAGAATAACAGTCTTAGAGAGAACATTGTCTGCATGCACACACATGCATGCAGGGACACATACACTGAGGAAAAATAAAATAAAAATCTGAGAGAAGTAAAATGGCAAAAGATCATTTAGCAAAATCTGTTTCCTTCTGGAGCTTAGTTAACATATTTTTCATTATTGCATAACTAGACAGTGGAGCATTCAGTGATACTGTAGCCCTTTGAAATGGAAATTATATATGAGATTTTCTAGTTTGATAGTTTTTTTATGTCCCCTCGTTCTTTCTCCTCACAATTAATAAAGAACTGTTCTCACAAGGAGTACTCTGTTTAATATAGTTTTTAAAAGAATAATGAAATCATATTTCTAAGTTTTGCATTGTTTGGTTTTTTGAGTGTTGGCTACAGGGTACTGAATCCCTCTCTTGATACTACTTTTTAGTAATGTATAATTCCAGTGAAATGCAGTGATTGAAAAACAGATAAAAGTTAAAAACAAAACCCAAACCCAACAACAACAAAAACCCAAACCCAACCCAAGCAACAAAACAAACAAACAAACTAACAAACCCCAAACAACAACAAAACCCCAGAAAAGCCAGCAAGTCCAACCAGAACAAACCCAAAAAGCAAACCCAAAGGACACTCAAACCCATAGCCCAGGAACTATGGAAATCTCATTGCTAGCAAGATGGTTGTTTTCTATCCCACCCTGGATAATGTTATCAGTATCAGTTTAATGTAATATTTACTGCCAAATACAGGTTTCAACTAGCTGGTCTATTGCCACAGAAGTCAAACACTACAATCCTCAGATCAGTACAGTAACTCTTTATAATTATAAAATCTGGAACAAATGAGATGTTAAACTTGCTGCCAGCAGCACTGGCAACAGAACTGTTGATTTGCTCTGATTCTTTTTCCTCCTAAAATTTCTTATCAGCTGTTCCATACATCCTACATGATGTGACTGTGGATTTGCAGATAGAGGGACAGAATGACTGAAAGCGGATGGATGGTATGAGTGTAAATAGGTCATAAGTTACCAACTGTAAGGCTTGAACCTGAGTACCAGGAGAGACGATTATACATTTTAGAATCCCTGTAAGGATAAGGAACTCTCTGGCTAGAAGGGTTTGGCTTTACTTCTTTGCCCTTCACTTGTCCAAAGTGGAAAGTGTGTAAATCAGTCTTTATGGGCAGAAACGACTCTGAAATTCATAACCACTCATCTCTGTGACATTGATGGAAACTCTGTTGGATAAAATGCATAGCTATTCTAATTATGAACCTCTGGTATTCAGAACTTCCCTTAGGCCATCAGTATCTCATACAATCATATTTTACAAGCTGCTGAATGATTGTCTTGTTATACATACGCTGACTGAGAGAAGGTATCCTACATTCTAGCCAACCAGCTGCAGAAAGATAATCCTCTTTAAGCACTAGAAGAATAAACCTTTCAATTTCAGACATCATCAGTATCAATACATGAGCTGTTTAGATCTTGTTAAGAAATATGTGATGATCTTGGGAAGAGGTCTTTAAGTATAGCCTTGTACATTGTTCTGTGTTGAATGATAACCATGTTTGACAGAAAGGTATTCTTTTTAACTCATTCAGTGCTATATTAAAACAGCATCTCCCCTATATTAGCACTCAAAGACTTGTGGCCTGCCTATGAAATTTACACTCTCTTCCACCATCTGGGGTACTTTTATTGACACATATTATCTCCTGTTTCTCTCAGTCTCTTTTTATATTGAAAAATACATACAGCAGCATAGGCTGAACGAGAATTTTTAGTTAGATCTTCAGCTAAGAAGAATCTCTCTTTCAAGCTGGAATTCATTCTGACTGTCAGGTGCATTAAGGATACAAAGTATTCTAAAGATACTATGAAAAATAAGTAGGGAAGATAAAAACCGGAAAGGGAAAGTGACTAGAAAATAACTGGGGGGAAACCAGGATGAAAGTGAGTAATCAAAATTATCCAGAGTGAATGAAGTGCAGAGATTCACTCAACTTTCTGTGCAACAGGAAATCAGAGTTTCCTAATGGTCACAGTTTTAATTACCTAAGCTATTAGTCATCTGCAGGGAAGACTGTGAACTTCTGTGAGAGGCAGAGGTAGGGCAATCCACAGTCTAGGGGGACCTATGGGGCAGAAGAAACTATTTATAGTGAGGTTCCCTCAGTTCTTTTTGTGGTGGGCGTAGCACATGGGAATAATCAGACAGAGTTAATGCTGTCTCTGAATGTGTTAGCTTTAAAACAAAACCCTTACAGGTATGGTGAGTCTGCTTTTGTGAGCTTTGGTGTATTCCTTTTTATTATTGCGACCTTAGAAACTGTGTGTGTTAGCCATTAAAAAAAAAAAAAGGATACAGAAGCAAGATGGGATGGACAAAGCAACTAGTGAGCAACCAGTCTCAGATTTTCTTCTCAGACATGCATGTATACATAGAAAGTCCACTTTATATAGACAAATCAAGAGTGGGCAATTAATAGTGTTTGTTATTGAAAATAAATTATATGGATCATGGCAGCTTTTATGTTGTTTAGCTTTATCTTGTCTTCAGACCTCTCACCTGAAAGCTTAGAGATCCTTTGTGTAAATAAATCCACATCTGAATTAGGGTATCAGTACTAGATTAGCAGTAAGGGCAAATGGCACTGAATTAATTCTTTGTTATTCTTTCATATAAGAAACACACTGAAGGAAAGGGTCATTGTGCACTACAATAGACAGAATTGTGATGTTGCTTCTGCGTCACCAGCATATTCAGGCTGTCCTGTTAATTAAATCACTGTCCTGTTAATTCTCAAAGTCTATGTTATGGTCTGGCCCTGCAGTATATTATTTTCCCTTGCAGCCACAGGCAAGGCAGAATTCAACACTGGAGTCTAAAAACAGTGAGGTGATAAGAAGTGGTGCACCCTGAGAAGTGAAGTGGTACCAGTTGCAGAAACTCCCTGCATGTTTGTACATATGGGAAAGTTGGCATTTCTCTTACCCTAGGCACACCAAATACCCCAATCAGCATCAGCACCAAGCTGGGCACTTAATATGTGGGGAGGAGATAATTTATGGGGAAGATTATACTAGAGATTTATGTCCTTGTTTTGTTTGAGAGGGTTTGCAATTTTTTAATGATTTCATCATTCTCCAAATGTGTTCTGGTAATAATAATTGCCATACTTTATGTCACATGTAGTTCTACTTCTTTGCTTACTTGCAATTTTGCAGAAAGCCTAGTAAAGAGTCTGACTAGAATTCAGTTACCACAGCTGTAAAAGAGAAGAAAAAACTTAGTGGAAAGAGTGGGCTGTTTGAGTTAACGTTAGCCCTTCATTCTTTCCGATCAAGCTTCTTGTGACTAATGAAAAACAATTTGGCTGGTCTCAGTCTGTCCCCTCATGGATTTTTTGCCCACATGGGACTAACTACCACATAGGTTAGCTCTGTGAATAGTTCTAGGACAGGTATGGCACTCAACTGCATTGCTAGAACTGCTTCAGGGAACTTGTGTGTGGTGCTTCACTCAGTGATACTTGTCTTGCCTTTCCATGAGCACTAAAATTCAGCCAAACATGTTTTGCAAGTAATTGTTTTTAGAGAGTTGGAGAAAACTCATATTTTATCAAATTTGCAAATCTTTTATTAGACATTTTGGAAAAAAAAACACATATACAAGTAAAAATTAAAATACTCTGAATTATTTCTTACTAGCCAACATTTAATTCCTGGGAACAGGAACAATGTTATGGCTTCTGACCCAGCTTTCCTAACAGTTTAAAACAAATAACAAGGTATAATATTTTTAAAGATAGAGAAGAAATAGAACAGCACAGTATTTCTCCCACTGAATTTTTTTTTTTCTGTTTCTGTTAGAAATCCAGACATAGTGATGTACATGAAATGAAGGGTGGACTCAGGTAAACCCACCACTATTAACAGAGCCTCATTTTTCCATTCCCTGTCAAAAGTGAAAAGATTTATTAGGTAAGAAGAATGAGCTACTCTTTCACCTCCACATTCTCTTCTTCCTCTGTTCTTACAAAGTAGAATTAAGCCCAAGTCATGCTGTAGAAGTCCTTGTAAAAAGCACATTAAGAGAAACAAACTGTGCTGTTTTTCCTGACATAAAAAGAGACAAGACAAACAAAGAATAGAAGGAAAAGTTAATAACAGCATTTGATCAAAGAAGTCCTGATACACAGGTTGATTCAGAAAGCTGCTTGATACTAGATATGTAGTGCTCATATAAATCAGGGCTGGGCAAGTTCACAGCAGCTGACTATCCACCGTATAGAACAGAAAACTGCTCTGTTGAGTTCCTTGTTAGAGTCATGACTGGAGGCCAGCCTTCCTTCTGTTGCTTTAAGGGGAAAGGATTGTAGTCTGGGAGCTGACACTGCTATTTGTGCCCTAGCTGACTCTGAATCAATGATTTAAGGAAATGCTTGGGCATACGATTGCCGAAGGTCAGGTTTAAAGCGCTGCTCTAGTTACTTGCTGCTCAATTTGGAGTACCAGATTCATATGTGGACATGGTTATGTAATTTATCGAGGCATCTATTTATACTTCAGTTATGTTTCTTATATCTGTCTCATAGCAATTGCTATGCCCCTTGTGACTGATGTATTTTCTATGACACTTTTCACACGTTCCACCCTTGCTATATTTGATGCAGCTTGATTTTTCACATGCATGTGACAATCGTGGGCATGCAGTATGGCTCTAAAAATTTTCCCAGACTAACTTTCATCTTCTGTTTCCATAGGACCACAGACACAGTGGTTTTATCAATACAACTCTGGGCTTTTAGTACTTGCATTAAGTTTCAAACTGAGCAGTCTTAGTGAATTAAATAAATCCCCTTGCTACAGGAACTATCTACTGTAGGAGTAGGGAGAATAATGACAGAAGTCCTCTATCAATTTGCCATTTTAAAAAATTTCAGTTAAGCCTATAGTTGTGCATATTTTGATGAACATATTGTTTAAGGAAGATAAGAGGAGGAGGAAAACAATGTTACTGGAGATAAACTAGTGCTGCTGTTTTGCAGGTGAATATTTATCTCCAGAATCTGCAGAGAGATGTTACACTGCTGTCTCCAATCAGATACAGGCAGCAAAGTCTGTGGAGTTTTGCTAGCTGGTAACTTGTGATATCTTTATATACATCATTTAACAGCCTTTTTCTTGTACAGTTTTTACTAGTACCCCAGAAGCAGTTGATGTCTAAAAATAAATGTATAAATTTTGTGAGTAATTGTTTCCTTTCTAAAAACTAGTGTAGTGTTTTGCAACTAGATATGAAACAATCTGAATAATAATGAGCCATATTCTGTTCTTTTTTATTTGGTCTCATATTTTACTCATCAGTGTAGTAGCCTAACACCGATCCAGTGGTTAGTACTCACAAATATTTATGAGTGCATGGATTGTAGTTACAACTCCACATATGAACAATCTAGATAAGCAATTAGCAGAATGACATAAATTCTGCTGCATATTCCATCTCCAAATAACAGTGTTGCAAAAATTACTTCCAATTAATTGTTCTTTTAGAAATGTAATAAAAATAATCTCTCTCTCACCTTTGCACGCTCTCTCCCTTTCTAGCTACTGTCTTAACCTCCAAAGCTTGAAACCCTAGATACATTAAAAACTAGATCTTGCCACCACAATTAAAGGGTTGTACTTTTATGGTCATATGATTCTATCTATTTTAACATCTCTTATCTGAAAGAGCTACTTTAGGAAGGAGTCTGCGGGTTCACTAATAGGCATAGGTACAAAGCTGTCATTTTAAACTGCGTGGAAATGAGATTAGAGCTGATCTGATGAGGAGCAAATCTCTTCTTTCACTCTAGTTCCTTTCTCCCAGGTAATTATAGAGGTTAAATTTACCAGCTTAGTGTATTGCTTGCTTTTCAAGCAACCTCTAGTATGAAAATTCTTCCTGTCATAAATAAGTACATGTGCTTTATAATTGCTGACAATCATAGGGATCCTTATTTCTTTCCTTTACATGTACTGTAATGCCAACAATAAAACTAAGTATCTCCATATCTCATATGACTGGTCTGAAACAGAGGAGAATCTTTCTAATAAATTTTCATTATTTAAATCTTCTCATGACACACCACTACCAGTAAGAGAAAATTAATTATAAAACCTGACTGGGTACACTTTCACCACAGACATTCTCCAGTATAAATCTAGGTTTAGTCTTCTGAAATCTGGAACTATTTTACATCTATATAACTGACAATGAAGAGATTTACTCGTTGTTTCAAACCTTCATCCACAGGGTAAAAGAAAAAAAAGATGAGCTTTCTTATATCAAACCATTTGCCAGTTTCACTGCAAAATATATTTAGGACTGTAAATAATCAAAAATGCAGTGAATGTTCAGGACTGCGTGAAATGTCAAGTAAAGAAGAGGGTGCTGATGGTTTATGAATCAATGCAAAGACACCAGTGCACTAACAAATTAAATGGGTAACTATAAAGAGCTGCCTATTTGTGCACACCACCCATACCCACAGGGAAATTTAAAAAGCAGATGCAAAACTCTACATCATTTTTTTTAGACCAGAAGCCAAAGTAGAAACTTTATAAAACTCATACCCATCCTTAGTATGTAGTCATTTTGCCACTTCAGTGTGTGGCACTCAGAAGAGTCACAGAAAAACCCCAAAAGTCCAGCAAAACAGTTATCTATTTCCAGACCACATGTTACCATAACCAGAAATTCCTAATAATGCTGCAGCTTCACAATAAATGATTTCTCCATATATAAACTGAGTTTGGAGTAAACAGGGGAAGAACATTGTAAGGCTATCCAGAAAGCACAGCAAAAATCTGACGAATACTGTAAAAAAATGACTATTACTGTTAAAACTCCTGTATATATCACCTTTTGCAGAGAGGTTTAGGCAGGCATGATTGATTTCTAAAGGTTTTGCTCTCCATTATAGCAATATAACTCAGGAGTATTTTCTCATGGGTATTTCAGCACATATAGAGTATTGATCCAGAGGAGAACTATCTCCACATTACTTGAATTTTACAATATCCAAGACTTTTTTTTTCTTGCCAAAGCTTGGAATGATGTAACTGTACTCATTTTGCAGTTACTCCATGCCAAAACAATAGTTTCTTTGATTTCTCCTCTGTCTTCCCCGCTCTCCCCACAAAGTGCCTAAAGTATTATGCCTGTGAGATGCAGGCCTCCATTTTATGTTGTATATGACACTGGCTCCATCTATTTCCATCTTTATAAAAAATAAATTTGGGAAGAGTCCCCTTTCCACAGCTGAGGCCAAGTTATTAAAAATCCTTTATACTTTCAATTCCAATAGAAATCAGTAGGTTTTGCACGGTATAACTATTTTTTTAGGGTCTCTCTATATATTTAAACACACAGAAATGGCTGTCAGCTATCTCCATTTGACGAATCAAGAAGCATCACCTAATATTGTTAGGTTTTTGTGTGACAAAGATTTAATTTCAATGTATACTATGACCTAAAACAGAAATTAGAGACCGTCTGAAATAAAAGCCCTTTCTGAAGATAAAATTTTCTCATGCTGGTGCTTTGGTTTAATTGTAGCAATATTACCTGCATAGTCCACAAAACAATAGCAATAAGTTATAAAAGTCATAAAAAACGGGTAGCAGGTTGGCTGGCATACAATGAGAATTAAAGTAAAGACCAATTTCCCTTGGCAAATGTTGATATGAATTATTAAACAAAACAGTGGCAAAATAGAGTCTGTCAAAAGCAGTTTGCTTCTAGAGATATGTGAGGGATTAAAATTTATTTCAAAGGAAAGCTTTTATGCATGTCTCCAACATCTTCATTTGTTTGAATTGCACAACTTACCTTGGTACTAAAACTTCCCAAACTAATTTCCCAAATGGAGGATGAGTTTTAGGAACCTTTTTTTTTTACCATACCTGAAATTTTCCTTCTTGAGTGTAATATTGTATTGTAATATTGTAGTGAGTGTGGTACCAGTGGACTGAAAGCATGTCATCCAGTTACTGATTTGATATTGAGCATATCTGACTCTCTAATTTGAACATGTAGGTCTGTTCCTCAGCTGGTTTGTAGTGACATAATTTTCTTGACTTTAACCATCTCATCATTAGATGGGTTATGTTAGTGTAGGATTTGAACCAAGCAATGAATGGTCAGCTGGATGTTCTGATCTCTAGACATGCTTTCCAGAGTGGCAAAAAATTAAAGGGCATGTCAGATATTAATGGTTATTTAAATTTAACATCAACTCATTGATTTTCTCCTTGATATTATGTGAACAATTTTAAAATACTTTTTTAAATTCTCAAAACAATTTTATTTCATGAAAGAGGGTATCTAAAGTGATGCAGAATTACTAATTTGGTGTTCTAAATGCTACTTTGATTTGCATAACCCCCCTGAAATTTAACACCAGCTCCTTGTTAGTTTTGATTGATTAATTTAGATATAGTCAATTTTTAGGTACTCACCTTGATAAATAGCATCAAAATATCTGAGAGTCTGTTTAACATAAGGGACTGAAGTTC
Organism: Melanerpes formicivorus; assembly: GCF_026170545.1. Classification (NCBI taxonomy): domain Eukaryota; kingdom Metazoa; phylum Chordata; class Aves; order Piciformes; family Picidae; genus Melanerpes; species Melanerpes formicivorus. The sequence continues at coordinate 3,563,634 of NW_027142369.1, forward strand.
TTGGGCTCAAAGATGTAAGTGAAATGTTGGCCTTCAACCAAATCAATAGAAATATTTTGCATTGATATCTGCACTGGTATCAAAGGAATGGGGTAAGTTCTTTTGACCACGTGTTCCCTATCCTTTATGCCTAGTTAGTCCTTCAGTCGAGCATTTCATTGAGTAGCTGCTAAAACCCTTTAAATGGTTAAGAGTTCTTTATTCTTTCTTTCTCATACAAAGGAGCATCCATTCAAGAGAAGGCTACATATAAGCACTTAACTTGTGATCAGATTGCTAGTTTTGACCTTAGTGTGAAGTTCTACAAGCCTCCCAGAAGGGATATATTCCTTTCCTTCCTGCTCAGACCACAAACATGAGTACTGAGAGAAGATGGACCCCAACACCAGACAAAAAAAATATTATACAGGAACCTGGAATCTAATCTAATACATGTAGGTACTGTGTATAATTTTGATGTGGTACTGCATGTTATTTTTCAGCAAACTCATATAAAAATAACTTCGAATTTAAACAAGTCTGCTGTAGAAATAGGCTTCAATGCTTGCATGTGTATTTTGCTATGTAGACCTGTAACCTTCAGGCTCAAATTCTTCACAGACATTAAAAAACTGCTTTTCTTAAAAGTGTTTGTCTCCAGATAATCAGATAAAAAACACTGAGGTATGCTAATTATTCTTTGAGAAACTGAAAATCATGATGCTTGTCTCACTGCTGGAATACCATGTTTACTCTTCTAGCATTTGTCTCAAGTAAGCAGAACATCAGGAAATCTCTCTAAAGGCAAAAATTATTACAATCTTGAAGAAATCATGGGAGCTACATTTCTAGGCACAAAAAAATACAGTTTTGACAGAGCACTGGTGTATTAGTGATGGGACTGGTACAGCTGGCATAAAGGAACTTTCTCATCACTTAACTCAGTTAACAAGTTGCGTCATTTCAAATAGCAGAATGGAATGATCAGTGTTGAATGTTGCCATAGGGTTCGTATCTTCTCCTTTGACAAAGAACTGACTGCTGCACTAACTACAACATCATTGACTTCATTAGGAGCTATAGGTGAGTAATTTAGAAGATAATCATAGAATCATTTTGATTGGAAAAGACATTTAAGGTCATTGAGTCCAACCATTATCTAACTCTGCCAAGTCTGGTGCTAAACTATGTCCCCTAGCACCACATGGTGATTCAATGACCTCCGTGGGGAGTCTATTCCAGTGTTTGATAACCCTTTTCATGAGCACATGGGATTAAAATAACAGCAACAGTCTATTGAATACCTGCAGAGTTTAGGCACCTATTCATAAGTTCTTGTATCCATAGGCCAAATTTACCAAACCATTACAAATGTCTTAAGTTTCCATTCACTTCAGAAAACCACTTGCACATGAGTACATATGCCGCATCAACAGTTAAAATCATGGACTCAGAAAGAAAATATAATAATTTATGTTATTGAACTGTGCATGCATCCTTTCTTTTTCTGGTCCTGTCTTGTGCCCATTGTGTACCTCCTCAAGCTCTTTCTCTTACTAAAGGACTTCAGGGCAACAAATAATTTTAAAATAAAGCTCATTGCAACAGAAGTCATGCCTTGCTATGTTGCACACAAGATAGGGAGTTATATTTTATACCTGGATACTTTAGGTGGCATTAATAACATCAATATTTATATTGCCATAAATTTAGCTTGAAGTAGAATGTTGTTTGTATAGTGTTATGTTTCCTGCAAGTATTCTTCTGTCACATTCATTCATTTGTGGATTTTTGAAGGTAAACATAGAGCAGAACAAATCCATGTGTATGGAGTTTCCAGTATTTTTAATATTATAGCCATAAAAGTAATGACCTTTACATAACCATCTGCAGCTTTAGGCAATGCCTTCAAACTCAGAGGTTTCTTGAGATTATTAATAGCAATAGCATTACCGCAGTAATGTGAGAACTGTAGCTGTCTAGATTGAATGTCACCAGTAAAACTGCACTGGAAAAAATGCCTATCTGTATTGGATAAAAAGATAAATGGAAAAAATTTCTTTCATTGCAAAGAATTCTTAAGCATTTTGAGCAAAATTGTGGAAAGTTAATAGAATCATTCAGGTTGGAAAAGACCCCTGGGTTCATCCAGTCCAACCACTGACCCTACTCTACAAAGTCCAGTACTAAACCATGCCTCCAAGCATCACATCTAAACGACCTTTAAACATATCCAGGGATGGTGGTTCAATTGCCTCCATGAGCAGCCTGTTCCAGTGTCTGACCATTCTTTCTATGAAAAAAAAGTTTCCTAATGTCCAGTCTAAACCTACTCTGTTGTAGTTTGAGGCCCATTCTCTCTTGTTCTATCACTAGTACCTGTGAGAAGAGACCAGTGCCAACCTCTCTAAAATGCCCTTTCAGGTAGTTGTAGGGAGTGTCGAGGTCTCTCCTTTGCCTCCCCTCCAAACTAAACAGCCACAGATCCTTCAGTTGCTCTTTGTAAGATTTATTCTCTAGGCCCTTCACCAACTTTGTTGCCCTCCTCTGCACTTGCTTCAGTACTTCACTTTCTCTCTTGTATTGAGGTGCCCAAACCTGGACACAATACTTGAGGTGTGGTGAGAATAGGGTTAACAATCACCTTCCTACTCTTGCTGGACACAGTATTTCTAGTACAAGCCAGGATGCCATTGGCTTTCTTGGCCACCTGAGCACACAGCTAATTCATTTCAGTTGCTTGTCAGAACCCTGCCCTGAGTTCTACTTTCTGCCAGCTTTCCAGCCACACTTCCCCAAGCCTGTAGTGTTGCATGGGGTTGTTGTAACCCAAGTGCAGGACCTGGCACTTGGCCTTGTTGAAGCTCATCCTGTTAATGTTGGCCCAATGATTCAATCTATACAAGTCTCTCTGTAGAGCCTCCCTACCCTTGTGCAGATCAATGTTTAACTTGATACCGTCTGCAAACTTAACCGCAAACTGCAACATCTTTGTTGGTAACATGGACAGTGGCATTGAGTGCACCCTCAGCAAGGTTGATGATGACACCAAGCTGTGTGGTGCAGCTGACACGCTAGAGGAAAGGGATGCCATCCAGAGGGACCTTGACAGGCTGGAGAGGTGGGCACAAGCCAACCTCATAAGGTTCAAGAAGACCAAATGCAAGGTCCTGCATCTGCGTCAGGGCAAGCATCAATATAGGCTGGGCAGCAACTGGCTTGATAGCAGCCCTGAAGTAAGGGACTTGGGGGTGCTGGTGGATGAGAAGCTCAGTGTGAACCACCAGTGTGCACTTGCAGCCCAGAAAGACAATCACATCCTGGGCTGCATCAAGAGAAGCATATCCAGCAGGTCAAGGGAGGTGATTCTCCCCCTCTGCTAAGCTCTGATGAGACCCCACCTGGAGTACTGTGTCCGGTTCTGGAGCCCCTATTACAAGAAAAATATGGACATGCTGGAACGTGTCCAGAGAAGGGCCACAAGGATCATCAGGGGGCTGGAGTACCTCTCTTATGAGAACAGACTGAAAGAATTGGGGCTACTTAGTCTGGAGAAAAGAAGGCTCTGAAGAGACCTTACTGTGGTCTTCCAGTATCTTAAGGGGGCCTACAAGAAAGCTGGGGAGGGACTTTTTAGGGTGTCATGTAAAGATAGGACTAGGGAGAATGGAACAAAAAATAGAAATGGGTAGATTCCAATTGGTTGTTAAGAAAAAGTTCTTCACCATGAAGGTGGTGAGACACTGGAACAGGTTGCCCAGGGAGGTAGTAGAAGCCCCATCCCTGGAGGTTTTTAAGGCCAGGCTCTGAGCAACCTGATCTAGTGTGAGGTGTCCCTGCCCATGGCAGAGGGTTTGAGGTCCCTTCCAACCCTAACAATTCTATGATTGTATGATGATACACTCTATGTCCTTATCAAAATCATCAATTAAGATGTTAAAAAGAGGTGGTCCCAAGACTGAGCCCTGAGGAACACCACTTGTGACTGGCCACCAGCTGGATTTAACTCCACTGATCACCACTCTACAATCAGAAAATTACTAGGATTATTGAGAAAGTGTTGAAGATGTATGAGCTAAACTTCTACTAATTTTTGTGTGTTGGTGTAAAAACACTAAAATTTGTTTGGTGCTTTCAAAGTTTTCTGATAAGCTTATCAAGTATAGCAATAATAAGAATGAATGAAAAACAATTGTTTTAAGCAAATATCTGAACAACTCTTTTACTATCAAATGAAAGAAGATGTAAATCTGCTGGACTATTCAAGTTTCTCCAGAGGAATCAAAAATAAAAGAGTTTTATTTCCTTTCACATTTTCCAAAGATTTAGGACAGAAAATGTTATCACTGATTATTAGTATGAGTCTCATACATACAAATAAAAGTTGTTAAAGGGTTTCTAGATCAAGTATACAAATATTGTACATTATCATCATATTCTTTGCTGCAAATAGCCTGCAACAAGATCTGTCTTGCTTCAAAAAACTTATTTATAGTTTACTGATTTATGTTGATATTATACTGTCATTTTCATTCCCCATAAAAAGTTAATGATATGCTGGAACTATTTAAAGGGATTGTGGTGTCAGTAAAATTTAAGTCATGCTACTTGCCTAAATTTACATTACTGAAATACTGCATGATGAACACTTTTGGGGAATCATATGAAATCAGGCACATAAATGGGCAAAAACTATCACCACGAAAATTGCCTTTATAAGTTTAGCACCAGAAAAGCCACATTGTGCAATTATGCTTTAGTGATTAGAAGGAGAAACATATTACAACAGAAGTGAAATCCCTGATTTACAGAAGATGTTGGGAAATTTGTGTTGGCCTCAAAAAGATGAGATTTCATTCCGGTGTCTTATTCCTTCACTCTGCTGCTGACTCACTGAGCTTACTAGGTCAAGTCATTTGACCTGTGGTCCTATCTGGCTAAAAATTCTGACCTGTCCCAGAAAGTGTATTCATCACTCTTTTGGTGAATCATCTTTTGTCTGCAGAACACCTAAAGATGATGCAATGAAAAATGATCTTTGTATGAAATGTCCCATAAAAATTGAGACACCTCTATTTCTTCAAAACTGAAGTCAATAGCAAAAGAGTGTTTTCTGTGTTTGATTTTTTTTCCTTTCCAAAGAAAACACATTGTCCACAAGAAATTTTATTAGTGTTATGAGGAGACATTACACAAAATTGAAAAATTTAGCTCAGAAGGGAGGTGTCCCAAAGGATTTGATATTATAATACAAAACCTATTAGGTAGATAAGGAGAAAAGTGTCCTTTTCATTATGTCAGATGAAGAGTCTGTATAAGTAATACTGTAAAAACAGACAAATATTTACTGAAGAGATTGTATTCTCTGTAGTTACGAGCTACCCTGCTGCACTCAGTGCCACTGAATATCCATAATGACAAAAAGTTATGATCAGGACAAATACCCTCTATTTATACGGAAAATGGGAAACTTCTAGTTACAAAAGAAAAATATTTTATGTGTATCAGGGTATGTGCTGTGTGACAAAATAGCTTGTTAAGCATTCAGGAGCTTAGAAACTTGTTTGTGAGTATGAGAACAATTAGAGTTTAGGATGTCTTTAGTGTTTTAGTCTTCAAGACTTTTTGACATGTCTAGTGATGACCACTGCTTTTGATTTGTCTGGCTTGCCCTTCTCCTTTCTGTGATGTATAGTGTATAATTTCCACATGAAACAATTATTATTTTTTTTTACTTAACATTGTTTAAAACCTTATACTATCTTTTTCTTCATATATTCTTATCACTAATCATCTCATTCTTCGTAATACCACATATCCTTTTCAGTGTCTTATTTACCAGGTTTAGTACTGTTTTCATCTAAGCCCCTAATTTACATTACTGTGCATATATTTCATGCATGCATATATATGCACCCCTATTTGAATAGTATCTATGCTGCATGTATTTCTTATTAGAATTTTCAACCTGTGTAGCATTTTCTTTCTCATTTAGTAAGATTATTCTGCAACAATGCTAATATTAGAATAACTTATTACCATAGCACTGCAGCAAAAAAAGGTAGACTGTAGTGATTTGATCTAGATGCACTTACAGAAAATATCTGATATGAAAGTTTTTCATCCAACAGAACTTGAAACAAACCCAAGAAGGTTAGCATTCAGACACCAAAGTTATGAGATCATAGTGTCTTTTACTGGGGGTGTGATGATGCATAGAAAGTGCTTTTTATTCGTAAAGCAACACGTAAGCAAATCAGACCTTCTTACCCTGCTTTGAGTGATGTATATTTCGTTATCCCTATTGTAGGGAAACAGATGAAGAGAGAAGTTTTTATAACTTTTTCCAGGTGAGTTATTCTCAGTTAGGATTTGTTACTGACTTTTCAGCAAAGCTGACACTAAAAACCGCAAAATCGGAAAGGCCAATAGACTCATGTGTTAAACACTGATATTCCTTCTTCTGAGAATGCAGCAAGAGTTAAGAGCATATACATTTCACCCTGGGAATATGGATGATTTGAAAGAGTAACTCCTGAAACATCCTCCATAATTGGGAAGCATGTACGAAGGAGAAGAAACAAGTGATCATCTTTGTAATCATGGCTAATGTTTCTTTGTCGTTGTCATAATCAAAATTAATAATAAGAATTGAAAACACATTTTAGAACAAATATTTAAGAACATAGTGATTTTTGTGAAAAAATTGCAATTTGCACTAGGCAGTGATAGAGGCAGACTAGCCTGATAAGTGTATTCAGCAAGATAACAGGTTTTCTAGAAGAAAATTGTACTTCATGTTTTCCAACTAAGACTTCAACAGAGTGTTTGATATGTGAAATTACTTAATCTAAGGAAGAGACTTAGAGACTTATGAGACTTAGAAAAAAATAGTTTTCAAAGTGTAAAACAACTAAAGGGAAGAGAGCTAAAAAAAGGAGTAATTTGAGAGATACCAGAATTCATCTAGCATTATCTTTGAAAGCTGACAATTCTTAGCATTTTCATTTAAGAATTTACTTTATTAGGGAAAAAATTGACCAATGGCACAAGTCTGAGATAAATTCTCATTGAAGTACTGCAATTGTATATTAGAAAAACCCTTTTGCAGTTCTAAGACACAGGAATAACAGATTTATGTCGAAATTCAGCATAACAAACAAAAAAGGTATCAATACATTTATACTGTTAATTAACAAAAAGTTTAGCTTGCAAGCTAGGAAAACAACAGATGGGTAGCGAAATTTGGACCAGAAAACACTTGTGTGACTTGGACATGACAGAGACAGAATGGAAAGAAATGAAAGGAAAAGAAAATGAGAAGAGGAAAATGTCTTACTATGTATGAATTATTTCCAGCAGATAATGAAAACTTGATGGTTAATAGTAGGAGTGGTTAAAACTATTTAGAACATTGTAGAGAGAATTTTTAAAAAGTGCTTGAACTGTAGCAGGTACACAGACCAGCTGCTTTGATAATTAGAGGAATGAAGAAGCTATTTTACATGATGGGACTGAAAGAGCTGGACTTATCCTGGCAAAATAATAGCTGAGAAAAAGTATGATTACTTTCTATAAATAAACATGGTGCAGGAGGAGGATGAGCTATTTTTGCTAAAGGACAAGGTTGCACAAGAACAAATTACTATAAACTAGCTATGAATGCATTTATTCTGCAAATTCATAAAAAGGGTTTTAAGATGGAGCTCAAATGAGATGAATGGGATTATATGACATGATTATTTATGATAGCAGGGAATTGAATTCACTGACCCAGGATGCCTCCTCTAGTTCTATAGCATGTGCTCATACAAATTGCAGTTCTGTGCTCACCTACTTCTGTTGCTATTTGCTTCCTTGCTGAGATCTTGTTCAACACTGTCTAAAGTCTTTTCAGTTTTCATTTCCAGTAGTGATGCAGTCACTGGGAGACATCTTAAAATTTGTTTCTTTACCTTTTCCCTTTGTTTCTCCCTTCTCTTTCTGTCTGGATAAGGGAAATAATTAAATACTTCTGCATTTTCCAGTAAATTTTCAAGTATTATTTCATGTATTTTTGGCAGAAAAGCAGATCAGGATGAGTGATGGCAACAAAGTATATGAAAAGTGTATGGGCCCAAATTATGCATGAGTAAATATGAACAACCAGTTTTACAGCTACTACAGCATTACATCAAATACGAGCAGTAATGTATACATGCATGTTATATTTTAATTTTGTTATAAAAGGTATTAACATTAGATAATTATTTTATTTTCACAGAGATGTATTTCTCTGTAGAGATTTCTTTGTGTAAGTTCCTCTGATTCCACAGAATTTTCTTGCTCTCTCAAGGCACTGAGCTGATTCTGTTAGAGACCTGATGCCTCAATTGCCACACTGGCTCAGGAGACATAATAGTCAGGTGATCAAGGTACCTTTGTTCATCTTGATGACTCGGATATCTTCCTCAGTGAAGAGGGTAGATAGAACTATCTTTTTAAGAAGAGGCATTGTTAATAATTTGGCCTTGAAGCACATGTGTGTAAGCTATCTACAACTATATATAACTGTCCATTGGGCCCTAAAGTATTAGCTTTGTAGTCCTTGGCCATGATGTTGCAAGAACTTGTTAGCCAAAAGAAAACCACGTGCAACTGGTCAAATGTCATATGTGAAAAAAATCTTTTTACTAGACAGAATGTTTCTCTTTTGTTTTCATTTGGTTTTGAAAAGGAGGTAGAGGAATCTTTGGAATACAGGTGAGTGATTTGGGAAACTGGTAGCAGAAAGGAAAGTGAATTGTGAGGGCTATTAGACAAAATGTTCAATCAGTTACAATGGTCAGAATTTAATTTCTGTCTTTTTTCTGCTGATCACGTGCTGGATCTGTCTATGGTGTTGTCAGGCATGCTAGAAAAATATCAAAGGAATATGAGAGCAGTAATGCAGAAACATTCAGACTTGTGTGTTGCATTGTGCCCTGTCAGCTATAGTGAATGTGGCCTGACACAGCAGGGTGTTTGTACCCGGATAGTCTCAAGGGTTTAAAATTCTTAAAAGGAAAGTTTCTCCTGAGCTAAGTTATTAAGAGTTTCATCTGAATAAGGAATGAAGGATGTGGCCCTCTAGAAACAATGGTGTCCCAAGAGATTCTTATGTCTTTGTCAATTTAAAATGATGGCAAGCAGTGGCAGAATATTTATTATGTAGTAGTAGCTATATTAATAGCCAGAACATAACAGCTGAGAAACATTCTTTTTCTATCTGGGCATGTCATTTTAGTACATTAGCAAAGGTTCAAGAGCAGAAGATGACAGGCTTTCATAGAGAATCATGCTGTTAAAATAACATTCTCTCCCGTGCCGTAGCTACTGGCACTGGAACCCACCATCCTGTCATAAATTGCTGACATAAGTGTAGTATAACATTAATACTATGTCTTTAACCCCTTGAATACCATTTCTCTGGCTAAGCCTGTATCAGATTTAGAGGGAAGGGGAAAAACTTCACAGGAAAATATAAACATATGCGTATATGCACTGTATTTCTTGCAGACAGATTTCAGAACATAGATTTCAGATTTTATTTAGAACTCTCACCATTTTTAAATATGATTACCTTAATTATGATAATTCTTCACTTTTCATTTGTAAAGGAAAGAAAAATTGTATCCTATATATTTAAAATGTCAGCCTTCAGAAATTTGTTATAGAGTTCATCTGTGTCAGTGTATTAATTTCAGTAATAGCACAGTTTAATGGAGATGAGGGAGAGGCACTCTTTAAACTGTTGCAGTAGTTTTTTCTTTTATTTTGGTGACTATTTATTTCCCCCTATATCAATCCTAAATCACAGTTCTTCTTTATTTAATTTTATGCAACTTTTGCATTATATCTGTAACTGTGAAATGGTCTATGTATTTTTCTTTTTTTTTTTAGCCATTTTACTCTTCTCATTATTGATTCATAAATACATGTAACTACAAATGCAGACTAAAAGCAAAGAAGAACAGTCTCTTACATGTTAAAACAATACTTTAATTCTTCCTCTTCGAGTCCTTTAGAAGCTGGGTTTGTTTTGTTTGTGGGGTTTGGTTTTGGGGTTTGTTTTTTGGGGTTTTTTTTTGGTTGGTTGGTTGATTAGTTTGGTTTGGTTTTAGAGCGTGTGGTAAATTAAATCATTCATTTCTCTCATCTTTGCCCTGCATGAGTACCCTGCTCTGCAGAACAACTCTTCCAGATCAAAAAAAAATATTTTCTCACATCATATACTGGAGATTCTCAGCCACAATGGGTCATCTTGCTTAAATTCATCTTCTTTTCTCTTTACAATAGCGATTTCATTTAAAATCTCTATGACTCTCAGCATGGAAATGATACATTCTGACATTTGTTTATCTATAGTTAAATTAAAAGGTGATAACATAATAAAAGTTTATTAGATTTTTTACTCTGGTCACCCAATTCACTGTCAGAAACTCTATTACATATAATTTGGCCCAAAACTGTCCTTGGCCTAATTCCATTAAATCTTGCTTTCTGTTTACATAAAATTCTACTTTCATGTAGGGGGTCTGATTCAGTATGGGATTTAACATACAAATTGTAGGATAAAAGAACAGAAGTTGTTGTAAGATGAAATAGCTTGCATTGCCAAGGCTGACATACTCAACCATGAATGTGTCATTTTCTTTCAGTGCACATACAGCGTGAAGAGAGAGCAAAACTGAAATAGTGAACTTTTAACTGCAAAATTGTATTTAATATACAGCCAGCTATAACAAGATCCCATCTGATTAAAAATATTATTTTAACTTAAGTTGCTTGGAACAACACAAAGTTGTTCTTTTTCTGTGTTTCCTTTGCTGAAAAAAAGGACAGATGAATTTATTTTCAATAAGCAAATTATTTACTAACAAAACACAATATATAGACTAGAAATACCACTTTGATTCATCCCCAGAAAGTAATACCATATCTTCCATTCTGCACCACCATGGAGGCATATACCACTATTTCTGGAGGTGATGATAGGCTACAGAGCATCCTAAGCTGCTTGGTTTTCTGTCACACCTTTTCACACACCAGCTCTATTTTTACCTTTTCAGGACCTTACTGGAATCCTACAACCCCATTTCTTTAGAAGCCACAACATTCTGCAGTGGCTTTTTTTGCTGTCCTCTATTGCAATTCCAGTTACTATTTGATTTCTGCTGGGTTTTTTTGTTTGGTTGGTTATTTTTTAATGTTTGTTAAGTGTTACTCACCATTTTTTTCAGTTCTTCCCCAATTCATAAAGGGTAGATATCTGCTGCAGTGCTTGGGTACTTAGCTGAAGGCTCCCATTAGTGTTAATGGAGATTGTACATAAATCTGTGTGCAGATTTCCCTTCAGTTCTTTTGGTGAAGGATGATATGTGTGATTAATTTTTCTTAGATACTTTATTAAGAAGGATAAGAATAGAGGCATTTAAATGGCTTCTTATTTTCATACAGACTATACTAAGATTCCCATGCATTGTTCTGTATTTACCCATCATGTAATTTTAGGGAGTAGAAAAGATGTATTTTCACCATTCTTGGTGATTAATTATTGTAGTGATGGTTTATCAGACTGAAAGTTTTGACCAAATACGTCACAAGCACTATGAAAGCATGAGGCATGTTTTTATCCTTCTTTCACATATACACATTGTCTCACTCTATCCCTCTGCTTAGCCCAGAGGGACCTTTCAGTGAATAAGTGAATATTTTCATCTCCATCCTTATTTTCTTTTTTGGCTTCGCAAGGAGACAGTTACTGCAAATAGGGGCTGTTACTTTTGCTGTGCACATTTTCACAGTGATAAGTGTGCTGGCTTCTGCATGTTTCATAGAGAACTGCCATCAACTGGCAATGACTCTTGAGTCTAGCTGAGACTGATTTGAAATTATAAGCTAAAGTTTGAGTGGTTTTCTACTCTATTTTCAAGTTTTTCAACAAAATAATTCCTTACATTAATCTAATACCATGTCTACAATCTTTTCATGACGGTATTTCTAGTTTAAACTTCTATAGGCTGAAACTGGGAGCAGGCCATGCAGAAACTCTTACAGATCTGTCTGACTGATGTAGAATCTAGGGCTAATTACATTTGACTCCTACAGCTTTGGGGCAAATCTGTGCTGTCCTAGTACTAAATCCTGGTTATGTTATCCTTTAAAAGAAGAATCTCTGAAAATTAGAAGTACATAGAATTTTATAATTTGGAGATGTTTTCTCCTTTAATAGTAAAGATAAATAGAACTCTTGAGATTTTCCAAGGCATCTCACTTCAGCCATAATAAAATACTTTATTTTTCAGACTTACTAGTTAGTTAAAGCTAACTTGTCTGTCATTGGTAACTGCAAAGCATGGGCTTGGCTATGTGAACATGGCTATGACATCCCATTGTCAGAATGCATGCCTGGAAGGAAGACTGAATCAACACCTACGTACATCAAAGTCCACCTTTTCTCCATTCGTGGCTCTAGAAAGCCTGGGTAGGCAGTGGGAACCTGGCCAAGAGGAGAAGCAGTAGGTGATTTTCTGTTCCCTGCTCCAAAAAAAATAAAAATAAAATTGAGACTGGTTGGAATCAATGCTCAGTCTTGTGGCCCCTGATCAGCAGTAGGAATATGCTGTCTTGTATGAACAATGATAATATCACTGATGTCCGAATATTTTTAAAATGAAATTTTAATTAAAAGTTGAATCCTAGCAATCCAGGCATTGATTCAGGATTTTCTACCAGAAAATATGCACTGATGAAAAATAAATATAAGTTTAGTACTAAGCATTTACAATCCTAATAGAAATCAAGCTATCTGTGATTACTCAGAATTTCCAAAGTGCAGTTTTTCAGTTTTCTGCTTCAGCTAGTTTATCTATAGTATTTATCTCTTCTACAGAAATTTTTTGTGACTTGTTCATATTTATGGCATGCTTTTGAATACAAAAAGGCATGTAAATCAAATGTCACTGTGATGAATGCACTGCAAACAATGCTTAGTCTGAAAAACTTCCTGATCTCCCTCATGGCTTAATTGCCATACCTCTAAAATTCATTAGTTTTTGACAGTCTTTCCTGAGGTTGCTTTGTTGGTGTTTGTTTGGGGTTTTTTTGTTTTGTTTTTTTGTTTTTTTTTTAATAGCCTCTAAATGGTTAATGGTAAGAATAGCAACCGGCATTTAGAAAACACTCAGATCTTAACATTTTTATGATTGAAAATGGAGTACTTAATTAAAATAGTCAAACACTTGATTTTGGATCATGCTTCTAATATTAACTGCCTCACATTTTTTGTTAAATAGAATTAGAGCTAAATTTTTTTTGACTCAGTTCTTATAGTGGGAGCTAATTGCAAATATTATATTTAGGTTGTCTAGCAGTTCCTTTAACAAGGTTTTATGTGAGCTCTATTTTCAGAAACTTTAATAGCTGTCTTACCTACAACAGGCATTTGATGCTAGACAAGAGATAGCCCCATAGCTTTGTTCCAAACAATTTAATTTCTGATTTGCTCATAATGCATAGTGTTAAACATTTTCATTTTAGTTCTCTTGCTTGCAAGTCTATAATCAGTATTCTCAAAGTACAGACTGAACTTTTTCCAATCTGTCAAAAGCTGCTGACAGTGTTCTGAGGACATCCTTTATTTTGACAGTGACCAAAATAGTTGGGGTGGGGATGAAGGCAGAGACTTCACATGTATATATTCTTTCCTCTCCATTAGTCCAAGAGGAGGCAAGTATGCTGAAGACCCCATCACCAAGACTGGGACATACTTGAGCCCTTCCCATAAATCCCCATCATCTGTTGCATGGCCTTGTTCTACTCTGCTGAAGACAGTGATACGTACAGCTCTAACAACAGAACAGCTGAAGTCTCAGTCACCAGGAGGTGAGAGTAAATCTCACTCAGCAAGACACATGGGCTAGGAAGATGTCAGTAGTGCATCATCCCTCCTAAGGGACTCATGACCCAGAGCCCCAGTACTCTCAGCACTATTCCCAATACCTGTTCTTATGGGGAACATAAAAAGTGTAAATGTGGGGAAAAAGAAAGCTCTCTCTGCGTTGTCTGTGGAGAAGGTTTTCACGGTCACAAAGATTAATTTCTAGACAGCTAGGTAGTATTTCTTGAGCAGTTCTTAATACTCAAAACAATAAATACTTGAAAAATTTTGGATACATATATTGTTTGCCCTAGAGAGGAATGTTCAGAATTTGTCTTGCAGTACAGCTTTGCTCTGGCAGAACAAAGTAGAAGAATAAGTAGTATAGCTTTATCCCCAGCTGAATTCCATCACTAGCCTGGCCACAAAAAATCGGTTACTTAGTGGGTCAAATGGGCCAGAGCCAACCCTTTACCAGAGGCAACCACTTGGCATCTGCTTGCAATTGCTCTCAGATGGCAAATGGCTGTGCAGAGGCTGCTACCAGCCAGAGGGGTTTAAAGCAATCTGAAGTGCCTCTAACTTTTACAAGTACCAGAGCTACCTTAAAGCAGCAGAGCAGGCATTATCATAAAGGAGAGATCGTCAGAGCATAGATCATCTGAGAACCTGGGATTTGCAAACCCCTTGTGGCAGCACTGCATATCTGGTACGTTCAGAAGGGATGTGAGAAGAATACTGATTCTGCACCAGTATCCTTAGTAATGTTAGAAAAATATTGGAGGGAGCCTTGCAATCATTCACATAATTTGCTTTGTCTACGATCATATGTTACAGGGCAGAAAATATGTTTAAAAGCCTAGTTTCAGATTAAAAGTCAAAACAATCCTAGCAGTAGCAATAACATACAATTCACAAGTAAGAGCAACCTCTTACTTGTGAATTTATTGAAGGAAACTCCTCATGTGAATGTAGAAAGTGGAATACTACTTGCACTAGGTAGGACAACAAATAACTGTCTCTTTCCAAAAACATTTGGCAGTGAGAAAAGACTTTTAAACCCAAACCTGCCAACCAATTTAACTGAAAGCATGTGTCTTTCAGTTATATCAGATGTGCTGCTGCTAGGAACAGAGGAAAATAGTGCCAGGGAAAACAAGTATTGTCCAACAGGCAAGAGAGGAAAATGGCCCCGACCGTGAATTATTCATCAAAGCAGGGCAAGAGATATTTTCCATAGGAGACCATCAAAGCCCTGAAAGAAATACAAAAGAATCAAGAAATTTATTTAATCTATTTGAACCCCTGGAATTAGTAACATATTAGGTAAATCAGGATTCTTATCACAAATTTATGTTTTTTATATCTAGAATTTGTTTATTGTGGTTTGCAGTCTTTTCCCCATAAATCATCACTTACCAGTGTTTAATAGAAACTTTAATAATTTCTTTATTCATCTTACTATAAACAAATTACACAGTTATGTAGTGTCTAGTTCCTGGGTATCCAGTATTCTTTCTTTGGTACTTGGCATCATAAACCTAGACATTTAATTAAAAAGAAACATTTCAAACAAGTGTTTTATTAATGGTAGGTCAAGAGATTCTTTGCATATTTGGTTCTCAGTAGAGGGATGTCTGATGGATATTGTTACAGTTACAGCTGAAATTAAACTAGACTGAACTTAATGAACTGGCCTAGCTGCCTGTTTGAGGTCTTATAGGTATTCTAATGTCAGATTTTTTCTTAATTATCCATTTGTTTTTCTATTGGACCAAGGCTTGATTGCTTAACGTTTCTACTGTACTCGAGAGATGAAAAGTCATTTAACAGAAAAGTATATTTACTGTAAGTATTAAACATTGTTATTATCTCTGGTGGGCAGAACCTTGACATCCTTAATTTTTTTTATTTAGCACAGAAGACCTTTTGCAAGAAAAGTTGATTTATTTTCTATGTTCTTTTCATTAATGTTCTTTTGGAAAAAAATCATAGATTCATAGAATGGTTAGGGTTGGAAGGAACCTTAAAGATCATCTAGTTCCAACCCCCCTGGCATTGGCAGGGACACCTTTCATTAAACCAGGTCGCTAAAGGCCTCATCCAACCTAGCCTTGAATACCTTCAGGAAGTGGGGGGCACCCATGACCTATTTCACTGTCTCACCACCCTACTGTAAAGATTTTCTTCCTAAGAGTTAGTCTAAATCTGTCATCCGCAAGCTTCCCATCTTATCACTACTGGAAGACTGCTATAAGGTCTCCCCAGCCCTTCCTTTCTCCAGGCTGAACAGCCCTGACTCTCACAGCCTGTCCCTGTGGGGAAGGTGCTCCAGCCCTCTCACCATCTTCTGTATCCCTCCTCTGAATCTGCTCTCGCAATTTTATGTCCGTCTTACACTGGGGACACCAGACTAAAGGAAACAAAAAGTTCAGTTCACAAATCTAAGAGAAACTTGGTTGGGGCTACTGAAAACTCAATTATTTTGTTATTTAAGAGGGAAAGGAAAAAAAGATACACCTTAGAAATTACAATTGAACAATTAAGAATCAAAAAAGTAATCATTTTCTAACCAAATATAGTCCTTTCAGAAGTCTAGATATGTAATTTATGTATGTCAAGAGAGGGGAAGAGTATCAGTCAGAAGTCAGTCTACCCTTGCTGAAGTCCACAGAAACCTCCTGGAGTAGATTGTGCCTCATCCTAGGAAGTGGGGAGGATAAGAGAGAAAGAATGTAGAACAAACACCCAGAAGAGAGAAGGAAATGGTGGAAATACAGATGTGTATTTGTGTGAACTTAGTTTGTTTTTACAGAACAGAGAAAAGAATATTCAGTTTTTCCTCAGCATTGTACCAGTACCAGTATCTTCATTGAGACTAGGGTGTGGGGGGAGAAGAAAAAGCACTTTAGCGAATTTAACTGATAGCAAGTAAAATTGCATTGATTTTCTAGAAGGATATGAGGATAAAAGTGAAAAAGAATGCCTGGAATAAATTAGAGTTTTGGCTGACAATCATTAGCAAAGCTACTGTGACACGCAGTGATGTTTTTATCTTCACTTTAAACTAAATCAAACCACGGCTGTTAGATTTTACACAGTACATGATGGTGCATTGCAGTGCCAGATGAAATTTTGGGGAAAATTTTCATTTTGTCAAGTGAATTAGACACTTAAATACTCTAAAACTGATGAAGCCCATTATCTTGTTTGTTACTCAAGTCTTTTAAAAAATCCCTTGATGCATCAATAATTGCATGTCCGAATCAACTGACTTTATGTAAAACAAAGTTTCAGATACTTTCTTCAAAATGCTGGTCTCAAGCCTTTTACACTTAATGTCATTCAGAACAGTCCCAACAAACTTGGATAAAATTCTTTTTGTTTGCCATTTTTAAAATGTACTGAGAGTATTCTTTTGCCATTTTATGTCCTTGTCATTCCACAAAGTGCTAACTGGGTTTTTTCTAGTAAGATGCCGTTTTTAGTGATACAACTATCGCATAAGCTGCAGAGCTCTGAATCTTGAATGATAAAGTGGGATGGAGAAATCAAAGTGATGTGACCGGCATTCTGTGCAGTTAAGAGAATATAGTCCTGTAAGCGGTGATGTTTGGCTCAGCCCTCCAGGCTTATTGACTTCTGTAACTGTCTATTCATGTGCATAAAAACTCTTTAAAGATCACACTCAAGGTTAAATCATGGGAACTTGAAAATGGAAAACTTAAAAAAATAACTCATAAAATAAAACAAAGGGACAGCTGAAACTAATAGGAAATTTTCCATTGACTTCAAAGACAGTAGAATAGAATCAGAGCCAGGAAATACATAAGAAAGTAATCCATGACTATGATTTTGTACTGGTTTCTCAAAATTGTACTTCTATTGTAGCCCACCTTCTTTTGCCAGTTTTAATAGCTTCTGTTTAAATAAAGCACATAGTCTTTCAGGCTAGTGCAAATAAACCTATCAATCTAGCACTCAAAACTATAAAATAAATATGAGAAGTAAAGTATTATGGAGCTTGAATGCTTAAAAATAAGCAATAAAATAGCAGTCACTCACAGTAATGTCTGTTTTATAGTCTACTAACAGTGCCAGTATTAATTTTGTTGAGAAAGCATATAGGTGTTATTCTAACATTAGCATGCAATGTTGGAATGAAGGTCAAAATAATGGGGTTTTCTCTGTTTGTTTTTTAAGAGAGAAAAGAACATTACCATTCTTAAATTTCATTACTAAATTGTAGCATCGGTTTTAAAAAATTAAACATTTTTCTACAAATATATGTTTAGGACCATACATGGAAAAAAACTTTTGTATGGTGCTAAGAATGATACAGCTCTTTATCACGCACTTCTCAAAATGTCCATGTAATCTCTTAGTCAGACTTCAGTTTGAAATGTTCAAATATTGCAGAGTGTGCTCTCTGCCAGACAGGCACAATAAAATGGCTTCTTCATCAGTGAAGAGTTTGACCCTAGAAGCAGAAATTCCTGAAAACGGGAGAGATGCATTTCAATTCCCTTTTTCTTGGTGTTTGAGCAACTTGTGTGAAGGCTCTGAAAAGTGGATTGTAAGCTATTGTGTTGAGTGTGTTATTTATCTTTCTATGAACATTTCTAATAGCAAAATAATCATACGAATTAGGAGCATTGAACATGAAACCAGAAACTCTTCATATGACTGATGTCACCAACTGCAAATAATAAGGACACTTTCAATAATAACCCATCTCATTGCTGTAATTTGCAGAATACTTCATTGTGTAGTTCCAAATGATTAACATACTTTATAAAATCGTAATATTTGAGTCAGAATAAGAGTTGATATTTTCAGTTATCTATTGCAAATTGTTTTGTCTCAGTTTAAAGACTGATATGGCTCGTTAAATCCTACGTCAATAGAAGTTCAAGAAGTGGCGAAAGACACAAAGATTATTTAATTCTGGCATAAAGTTGTTCACATGATATTGTTGGACCAAGAGATTGAAGTATGTGGAATATCATGGAATTACAAACGTGAGGTATATTTTTTGCTCATGAAATAAAATAACTATCATGACTTCCACCATATCTTGTTCAGGCTATATTAAAACCTGAATGCTATGAAATCTCAGGAATGTAATTCAGCTGGGTCTCCACATTCCAGGTTTATATTTGATTTCTACTATGTATAGTTGACACAGTATGTACAACTATTCTTTTCAGCTTTGGCTCCTTATTGCCATTCAGAAACCACAAAGACAAATTCTTTGCAATTCCAAAAAGGCAGATTTGCAACTTTTCAGTATTTCAAAGGACTTTTGTCACACATTGTCAGAGAGAACAAGGTAGAACCAGAATAGTCACTGTAATAGTTGGTGCTTAAAACAAGGATGGATTTGAATAGTTGCTCTGTCATTCAGCAGCATGTGTTTGTGCTGTTCTGTCACACAGCACAATAGTTTCCAAGCTGTCTTAACCACAGCATCAGGGGAAGCTGTGTACTTGTTTCCTTGTAAATCATACTGTCCATTTACATGCTTTCAATAAACAAAAGAATTTCTGCAAGTGCTTTCATTAAATTGAATTCCCCACTGTGACACCAGTCTTTTTCCTTATACTTGCATTGAATGAGTGTCTGTGGTTGGTAGTAAAGGCTGAAGGGGAAAAAAACCAAACCAAAATAACAAAGCTGGAACAGTTAAGCCTCAGGCCATTAAGGGCCACATCTTCAAAGCTGGATGTTTAAGCGGAGAGAACATGTGGTTTCATTGATTGAATGCAGACGAGGAGATAGGAGCTTGTAACTTAATTTTACTTCTCATCTCACTTTGCAACCCTTAAGCAACTTTTTTCTTTAACTCTGGCAAAGATCTAGCATTGCATTTTTTATCATTGCAACACCGATCCCAAAGACCAAGTGCAATGTGAGACATGCTTTGAGTTGTCCTTATTCTGGATTGCTTCAAGGGTTCAAGAGTGCCTCCTGAAGAGAGCTCAGAGGAACCTCCCAGTGTAGTATGCTTATGCTTATAGTCCTCAGCCTTACTCCCTTATATCTCATATATTGGGTCATATCCTGGATTTCTTGAGAAAGTCGGAGCTGATTTTGATATTGGCTGTGTCAGAGCAGTTTCTTCTGAGGAGGCTAAAGGTGTAATTCTAGTTCCTATATTCTACCATAACATTGCATGCAGTCCATGCACAGAGCCATTATGCCTGAATTTCTCCATCTAAACCAAAAAATAAAAATGCTTTATGAATTCCAGGAGGAGGGTAATAATGCTTGTCATGCCATGATTTTGGAAGGGATCATTAGCTATCCCTTGGAATGAAAGCAGCTGAAGCACAAGGCTTTATCTCCCAGGAGAAAATGGGAAGGGCACCAAAAGGAGGCAAGAGGAATAAACCACATGCCAGCTCCCAGTTAACATATTACTTTTCATTGACATGGCTGTTTGTGATAGCAGAGGTCCAGACTTCATGAGGCAGGAGGTCAATCCCAGGCCCAAGTTCCCATATCATACAGACAACCCAGGGAATTAGCCAGTCTCCTGCTGGCAGCCATCTGGTCAGAAATACAGTCAGTATTGCCCTTCCAGGGCAGAGCTCTCAAACCCTAAACTGACACATGTAAATGAGCACTGGGGGGAATATAATTAACTGTAACTTGTATTAACAAAAAATACCTTCATAAAGCCAGTGCCCACACATATGAGGCCTGGCCTTTAGTCTCGTTATTTTGAGGATAGCAATCCAAAACCTGAGAAGCTATTTTTTAAAGTATCAGAAAAGGAGAATTTCCTTTATTTCTGCCATGACTCTGGCTCAGTGAAGCCTGTGGGACTGCTACAAATAATTTCTTTTCCTTTTGAACACAATCCAGCAGAGGACAGTTTATCTCATTTTCATCACTCTGGTAGTAAGATATCTGGGACATCCTGCCCATACAGCTTGATGGAGGCCACCACAGCATTTCTTAGAAATATTAATTACTTCAGTGTTTCGGCAGTTAATACTATTTGGAGCTTGTCTGAATGCAGGGGTATTCTACTGTTTTCTGCATTAGGTGGATGATTTTATTTTCAATCCTGTCTTCATCTGCTGTAAGGCAATTTTCATCCAGAGTTTTTCAGAGAAGAAACAGTATCTACAAAAAAAAGCCTGGGGACTAAATTTTGTTTCTATCAGTGAAGTGATGGTACCCTCTCCAAGCACCTCTTCTAGAGGTATGCTTGACTGCTCCCGGGTCAGTACTTAATCAAAGGTTTGGTTCTGGAGTCAGGAAGGAGAAATACAACTATCATACATGCAACTGCCTCATCTTCACACCATTTCAGACTACTTCTCCTGAGGAATAGCTGTAAGTTGCCACCTGATTTTTCACCAGTCACCACCCATTCTAATGACTGATGGCTGGACACTACTGACTTTGTCTGGATTAGAAAGGATGATCAGAAGGTGAATTATGATGTGTACAATGACAAGCATGACTGTGCCCAACAGATTACAGTACACAATTATCCATTAGCAGTAAAGCCATGTTGGAAATTTTATGGCCTTGGTAATGCTGTAAGATCATGTTCACAGTGTTCTGAAGTAGCTGATGCGAAAGGTGAGGATCCTCTCAGAAACTGCAAAGACAGCAAAGAAAAGAAATTATCATTTTTTATAGTAAGTTTATAACTGTAATTTTTAGAGAAGGAGAAAATAAACAACCTTGATTGCTCTTATTAAGCATTTACTGACTTTATGGACCATAGCTGTGAAGAGGCCATCTTGGGAATTTGTTTTCCACACTCAAAACAGCAGAAAAATAGTGATTCCTTTAAAAATTGTGACTGTTGCTACTTAGATTAACAATACCAGTGAGGAATGGAAGCTTGTGGAGTGTTCATCCACCAAAAGTGGAGTGGAATTAATCAGGATGGATGCTGAGGTATTGCTGATGATGATGGGATGAAATTGAGTGCATGATCAGGAGCAAAAGTGTGTGTGGATACTCTCTGCTTTGTTTCTTTTTTATCACTATATTTATTCTATATTTTATTTTTAGTTGTGATAAGTATGAAATTTACATTATGTTGTAGGTAAGACTTAATAGAAGATCTAAGTAAACTTTTGGAGGGGGGATGAGAGTTAATGCTTGCAATATTTGCAGTCAATGTGTATACAGATTTATTTTATTTTATTTTTATTTTGAATACAAGATGCTTTTCTGCTTCACTGGAACAGAGGAAGGCAATATTCCCCAAGAAGCTGAAAAGCCTTGAAGATAATTGCTGCAAGGATGGGTTAGTTTAAGCCTATGTTTGGATAGAGCATGTGGCAATGTCTCAGGATGTATGGTATTAGGAAATACCATTCCTTTTGATTGAAATAGAAAGGAAAGGATTTCTAAAATAATACTGTACTATAAACAAACTCCACTGCTGCAGGCTGAGCTCATTCTAGATGTTAGAAGTCAGTAAGTCTGTTATACTCTGGAATAACTGTTTCATTTTTTGTTCTTTATTATTTCACACCACTTTTTGGATTAAGGTCAGCTATCTAGTGTAATGGGTCAGAGATGTCTAGCTAGATCTGGAGTGAAATGCCTGATAAATTCCTGCCAAGTCAAATTGCGGTGGGGTATGTGTGAAGGCTCAGGTAACTTCCTCACTTCATATTTATTCTAATAATTGACATCACTTCTGTCTTCTAGGCTATATGCCCTGAATAGCATATGCAGTAGCCCAAAGACAGAGGTGGAGTAAAGAGGGCTTTGCACAATAAGAAAATGTCCTTTGTGTAATCAAAGCAACATCTGCAGCTACTCAAATTCTCAGAATCCTTTTCCCAGGCTGCTTATGAATGGCTGCTGCCATTCGTCTATTCATAAAGCAGAAGATTTTTTTCCTCATCTACTCTATAGGTATCCTTCCACATCTGCATATATGTATCCAATATGAAATAAAACGGGAAAGTGCAAGCCTATACCTGCTGTTATTTGTGTATGCAATAGGAATATTTCCCTGGCCATCAAAGCTGATATACTTCTTATTTCCCTCATTTTGTATCCCCCTATACAAAAGGACTGTGTAGATGTAAGAACAGACAAGCAAAGGTAACATTTCTGAAAATACCATGGATTGAATGTAAAGTGGACACTGGCTTCAGTGTTAACATAGTGGATTACAACACATATATGCCTTACTAGAAAAAGTGTATAAGTAAAGAACCTGTGGCTCTAGTATCTATAATGGTGGTGTAGACATAGGTTAAGATCCAAGATGTCCCATGCTTACAAAAATACTTACATTAGGGACCTACCTCAGTTTTCAGTCCAAGCAAAAAAAACATCAGCAAACCTCCAAATCCCAGAGCAGATATTCATGAAGTCCATTTAAAGTACCCAGAGGTCTAAACAAAAAGAATAAAAGAGGGTCTTCTTATTTGATTAATGCAGTGACCTGAATAGATAGAGTGCTCTGCAAAGAGAAGAAAACAATAATTGCATTTTTTACCAGGCATATTTTGCTGCTTCAAACTCTATCTCACTTTTTAAAAAAAATTTATTTCTCCCTCTGGCCTTCTCTCCTGTTTTATTGTTCACTGCCTCTCAGCCTTCCTGAACTCATTTGAGATGTCTGGGATTGTACAAGCGCAAAATGCTTGTAAGAATAATGTTTTGATTCCTTGCAATAATGACTGTGCTCAAAAGGATACATGTTGATAAGGAGTTCATTGCCTGAAATACTTTGCCACGTGGTATTTGCTTTGAGGCCGAAGGCCAACTCAAGGCTTTTGCACCTTTTAGAACCCACTTAAAAAGTATTAGAAGAGTTTAAGTGCTTTGTGAGTCTTGTTGGCTGTTTGCACAGGGCTAGCGATCACCCACTGTGAAGAACTAATACTAGAGGACTGTTTTTCACTTTGCTGCTGGTAGGTGTCATTCATGCGCCTGCTGGCAATTTTGATCTGACTGATGCAACCACGCACAGACCTCAAAGGCATAGAGAAGTGAGAAAAAGAAAGCTGAGCTGCTTTCTGTGCTCTTCTGTCTTTGTCAGGATTCACTCAACATGAAGCCTTTGAACTTCCTAAGTGAAACAAGCTTAGAAGAACTCTTAAATAAAAAGGGTTTATAGCATTTATTGAGAAAATATAAGGACAGAAACTTTAGGAAAGAATATCAAAGGTTTATTCTGCTATGAGCTTCTTCATAAACACGTGTATGTCAGGCTCTTTCCTGTCACTCTGTGCACTGTGGAGAAAATTAGACGTTGCCATTACTGTGTCCTCTTTCCTCTGTTCATGGACAGAAGACTTGTGATGTTATATTGCATGTGAAACTGTTCACATACAATATTCTGTCCTGCAGCCATCAACATGGTGCAGAATTTTGGCTGGAGCAGCACATTTCCAGCTTCTGGAAATACGATGTCCATTTGGCTCTGCTTTGTCTTTATGCACCCTCTGTGTTGGCAGCATCTCTGGTCCTTCAAGGAAAGAGTACAGCAGGAGGAAGACTGAGAAGTGACTTTAATCATAGCTGCAGATGTAAACATCATTTTTTCTTCTGTTCTGTCTTTTCTTCCCCAGGGAACTGAGCTGCTGCCAGAAATTAAAGGCAGCTAGTAAGTAGTTCCCTGCTTGATGTAAACTGCTACAGCCAGTGTTTAAACATGTAATCTGTTCTCCTTCATCTTTCAAGAGCAGTGCTCTTGCTGGCTGACACTGCCTTTATTTATTACTTTGTGATCCTTTAAGACCTCTCATGATCCTCTTGTGGTTTTAATTCATGGCTGAGAATAATTAGGTTAGAAATGTCTATTTACTGTTTCTGGCATGTTCTTATTTCTACCTGTACCTGAAAATGAAGCTGCTCTGTGTTAAGTTCTGTGCAGTCCCATGCACAGTCTCATTCTCAAAGAACTTTGAAGTTAAATGGGGAATCTGACTTGACTGCTGGGAAAAGGTAGTATTGTACCCTTTCACCAAAGTAGAACCAAACTGGAGCAAAGTGTCAAACGAATTCTTTAATCCCACCACCTGTCATATTTTCCTCAATCCTTTTATTCCTCAGATGCATACATTCTTAGGATATGTGTTTGGCCATCAATACTGAAAAGAGACAAGAGCCACTTGAATTATAGTTACAGCACCTGGGAAGATACCGAACAAAGGAACAAGTCATGAGTACCCAGATAATTTGCTCCAGAATCCCCCCTGTGGGAAACTGCAGATTGCAGCACCTTTATTCCCAGTTTAAATCACTGTATTGGAAATTCTCAGATTTGTGCTTAAATCGTTTAACTGTCTTCAGTTAATATGTTGCCCACAACCGAGAAACAGAACCTGTAAATATACTTTGTAAATAAGTTATGGTGGTGTCTGAAGATACCACTGCCCAAAATATTAAATATAAAATATATAAATGCATATTTTATTACCATGCAGGATGTTTTTGTAGTGCTATAAAATAGTTACTACTATGTCTTTAGGTTTTTGTAATACTGAAAAATTAAGTTTCTTATTTTGATTGTATGTGGGAGCACGAAGTGTTTCCTATTTGAATTGCTCTACTGTCATTTCTGGAGTAGTGAGAACACTGTGTTTTCTCCACCTGTGCATACAGAAAAGTGTAATTAGATCACTGGGAATGATAACAAATCCAGATCCCCAGACACTTGTCAGGCACTACTGATGCTGAGATATTGTGCAGTTGATAAATAATTCAGCTATTATGTTGCATAGGGATTCAGAGGATTAGTTGGACACTCTTCATCCATCATCATAATCTTTCCCCTTTTGTCTTAACTGGCCATCTGATGACAATGATTTAAAAATTTTTTTCGATAGCCTTCTATTTGCCTGTTACAGGGGTTATGTCATAAAAGCAAGATTTGTTCTCTAGCTGGGGAACGTCTTCTGTTCAGTGGCCTCGTAAGTGACTACACTACATATGACAAGTTCTCTGAAGCAGTTGAGGTGCAAACAACTTTATTAATCTTTCTTGATAGCTCCTTAGCAGTGTTTATGGAGTAGCTCTTATTACTGTGAGGGAGCAGCATGCTAAGTAATACTAAAAGAGGAAGAAAGGTTTTCCATCTGTCTGCGCTGGAAAGATGAACACATGGTGACACTTACAGCAAAATTTTTATCAAGGTGCCTAAGGTGTTGAGGGGCAGCTAGGGATATATTTTCTTCCTGGTCCATATGCTACAAATAAGGAAGATAAGAGCATGTCAGTCCATACTCATTTGCCTAAGACTCTAGATGAATGAAGCTCCACAAAGTAATGTGACGCCATACAGAATCACAGCAATGATGTCGCCCCATGAAACACATTTAAAATGTGTCAAGATGTTGTCTCCATAGAAGCAATGTTTAGTCACTTAGGTCACTAAAAACAGCTTTTTCAAATTATCCACAGACATTTTGCCAGGCTGCCCACGTATCTCTAGATAAAAGCAAACTGTTTGCTTCACAGTGTAGAATAATTTATAGGTAGGGACCAATTTGCTTGCAAAGAAACAGCAGGTTGCCTTCATTTTTTCTTACTATAAAATGCATTATGCTAAACACAGTACAGAACATTTGTGTTCCAAAGGCAAAATTATTTTAATTTAGTTTAGTAGTATTATTAGTTTTTCTCAAACAGACATGTTCAGCTTTTGTCACAGTAAGCTGCAAGTCCTCTGCAAAGGGGTCAAGAAGGAAACAAAACAAAATAGAGTATCTTTCTTTTTCTTTTATCATGTTAAGTGCAGCTGTCCAGAGGCACAGAATTTGGCAATGACTCATTATTTCAAAATGTGGAATGTAAACACTATTTTATGAAGGCTCGTGAAATGAAATTGTGTCAAAACTTACCATTTGGGTTAAAAAGGTCAATTTTTTACTCTGTCTCTATAGCTTTTTTTTCCTCTCTGCCTCTGGTCATAAATGATCAGAAATCATTTGACCTCCGGCACATTTCCTATTGAAAACATAATCAAAACCAACCAATCTCCATGAAAGGTTTTGACTGCAGTGAAATCACATATTTTGATGAAAATATATTTTGTTGAAATTGTAGATAGCTCCTCTTTTAATCTACCGTTTCCAACACTCTCAATCCAGCTTTACACCATCACATACTACACTGCTGAGTTTTTTGAGTCCTGGATGAGATCCATCAAAACTAATGCAACAAAGAAATCAGATCAGTTGTTTGAGGATGAAAGACTTGGTAATTAGTTCCATACAAAACAGATCGTCATCTTTTGAGCAGTGTAGCATCAGACTGGTGAAAAATTAGACTAGGCTTGGGGCAAGGTTAATAAAGACACCAATAGCCCTTTGCTGGTTGGTGCAATACTCCATTTAATATAAGTCCTGGAGGTGATCATCTGTTCCTTCTTGACCACTAGAATGAAAATATCATGATGGTCACCATCAGGAGTAAAGTTTCAACAATTAGCAGTTTTATAATGAAATCGGCAATATTTCCTTATAAACAGATGCTTGAGCTATCGATGACTTGGGGCTGCCTTGAAGTCCTACATAACTCAGAAACTCATGTAAGTTAAAAAGCTGGAGTTCTGTACATTTCTTTCTTCCTTGTGTTCTGTGTGGAAGTCCTACCTGTTTGTGCACAAGTAATTAAAGATTTTGCTTTTTAATTTGCCATGTGTGTCCTCATTCCTATTTACACTGACAGCTGCAATTACCTTGAAATAGTTTTCAGTGAGCCCTACTTTACAATTAAAGACTCCACAGGTAGGAATTGTTAGTGGTAGTTTTCCACTTCTAGAACTTTCCTTCTGATTTCTTCCTGAAGATAAAATGGTCAGTAGCGGAGGTCTATTCAAGATCAGTCTGTATAGACAGACATTCAAATGGAACTGGGTGGTATGACAAACCAAAAGACAATTTGGATAGGTAGCACAACAATGTTAACTAATTCAGCCTGCAGTAGAATATGTGCCATTTCTTTGACATTTTCCACTGGATGTTCTGTAGTGTTTCATTTCTTGTTTTGCTTAATAAAAATAGTCATATTCCTTAACATACATTGTCTATGGTAAAAATTATATTGACCTATAGAGGATCTGTGTGCACTCATGGAGTTGCTTTTTTGTGTGGAAACATAGATGTTCTTGAACTCAAGAATACATTAGTTATCACAGGTGATATATTCACAAAGAATAGAATAGAATAGAATAGAATAGAATAGAATAGAATAGAATAGAATAGAATAGAATAGAATAGAATAGAATAGAATAGAATAGACCAGGTTGGAAAATACTTTTGAAGTTATGCAACGTCAAGTCTTGAGAATAACTTCCTCTTGTCATTAAAAAAAATGCTGAAATCAACATAAGCTTGAAGATATGTTAGTCTGTATTCTGCACATCTGAACTTTGGCACTTTAGTGTCCACTTACAGACAAGTCTGAGAAGGATGTGTGGCAAAGCACGCTTCCCAGCAGGATGCATGGAGCCTCATGACTCCTGAGGCATTAATGCCATTGTTCTTGTGACTATGTCAGCCCTGATTCATGAACTACCTTGGTCACTCTAGTGATTATGTCTTGTAGTTTGCTCTCCCTTTTGACCTGTCACTATTCCTACTAAGCTGTAAAATGAGGGAGAAAAAAATGTTGTATTTGAGCTGTATCCTTCACAAACGTCTCTGTTTTTTTTCCATTGCTAGTTCTCTTTTCCACTCTCCCTCTTGCATGCCTCCTTCATACCTATACAATAAGTGCACTCTGTAGTAACCCATAAGTTAAAAACAGTCTTGAACGATAAACCACATACAATTCAAATTGTGAATTATCAGGATATAGAAATATTAATTTTCTCAAAGTGCTGTACTACTCAGAGTTTGTCAGATGTGTAACAGAGACACTGTCAAACAAACCAGCCATCACTGGCAATCCCAGAATTCTATGAGGAAGGTGACGTGTGTGCATGTGTGTGTGTGCACACCAAGTGGTAAGAAAACTACTCACAGATTTATTCATGTATTTGTTTATTCAAGGGAGAGAAAGTTTCCTGCTCTCTTACCTCTCCCTCCTGGTGCACAGGAACTGGAATCTGTCATATTCCTGTTGATTGACAGGAACCCATAGACAACCCAAATTTCCGAAGACAATGCTTTTGTTGATTACATCATTCCTTTTATAAAGGGATTTCCTGAAACCTGCATCCTTCTGGGAAGTGTGTCTGCTTAATAATTTGAAAGAAAGTAGCTGGAAAGAGATAAAAGGCTTGTAGGAGCAGAGGTTAGAGACAACAATGGAGATGATGGCAAATGATGTCTTTACACCCATTGCTGCAAGATGCACAACTCAGTAAACTGTCTCCTGCCTCCACCAAGGCAGATCCAAATCCATTTCACTTGCCTCCACCAGGCTGCCTGATCTAAGCTTTTGAGAATAAGTGTAAATGGAGAGACAAAACCAGAAATGTCCTGATCAGAGCAGAAAAGATGAGTGAAGAGCTCATTTGTGTACATGTGCTGAATCATTTTGCTAACAGTAGTGCAAAGACAATAATGTCTTTCTCTACTAAAATCTGTCCATACAGACTTCATACTGTCTGTAACAGTGTACAGAGACACTTTAATGTTTCCTTCCAGCACTAGCTACTGATCTTTATCCTGACATTAGTATTCCTTTCAGAAGAGGACATCAAGGATGGTCTCTTCTGAAACTTTTCACCTCTTTTTCTTCCTCCTTACTTCTTCTTACATAAAAATGCATGCTCATAACTATAAAGCAGCCAGAGCAGCAGGCACACAAAGGGGTATTTTAGTTGCTTGGTCATTTTCTCTGCACCTTTGATGCAGAGATTATAGCCTCAGATTTTGAACACAAAGTTCAAACCCAAATAACTCATAAAGAAAAATACTCTTCATCTGAGGCTTCTAATCAGCTAAAAAAAAAAGAGCAGAGTATCCACTAATGTGGATGTACATGTGAACAATACTTATGAGGAGGAAACAAATGGGATTTGTAATGTACTATTCCATAACTATTCTTTGTTATCAGGTGATAGAAATACATGGGCATTTTTTGTTAAGCACTAGGAGCACTGTACTAGGCTTCAGAGGAGTGGAGTTGGATTTGTTTTTTTGCTTCTCATTCAATTCCAGACATAACAACTTTATACTTACTGTATATTATAATTATGAAGGGGAAGTTTATGACTGCAATAAAGCCAAGAAAATTTATACTAAATATTTTTGTGTTAAATTAGAGTCACTGGCTGGTAGTAGGGAAAACAGTAGATATGAGCATTTGACTTTGGTTTTATGTGCCTTTCAGTTTATGTTGGATTGCACTTAGGTTCCAATGAATGAACTGCTTGGAAAAGTGGTGCTGAGTTGTTAGAAATTCAGAGAAAAACATAATAAATTCCAAGGACACACTATTTGTTGTTTTCAGGATTCCTTGAAGGAAAAAAAGATAGACAAATGTCATTAGTTTCCCCTAAAAAAAAATAGTACCCTTAATATAAAACATCAGAAGACTAATGAAAACGGACAATGGGCTTCAGGAGCTCAACAAAACTCCTGTTCCTGTAACATCAGGCTGTAAGTGTTCATATGCAGGCTGTGTTCCATATGTTATCTTGGCCCTTTATTCTCTGTTACCTCCCTTGAACATAAATAGGTTCTCAGGCAGCCACAGGGACCTTGTCTGTTATGCATGGGACTGCATGTTTGGAAGAAAGCAGAATGAAAAGTGGGGAGGATGGCTCTGAGGGCAGCTTTGGAGCCTCTATAGACACCATAGACACCACCACTGAGGAAATATTGGTCAGTGAGGCAGGAAGGAGTTCCATAAACAGGCTGCTAGTGGTTTGTTGTTGTTTTTTTTTTTGGTTGGTTTGCTTGTTTGTTCTGTTCTTGGTGAGGGTTGTTTTTTGGATTTTTGTTTGGATTGGTTTGTTCTGTTTTCCTGTCGTTTTGTTTTGTTGTTTTTTCTTTCTTTCCTAGATACCACAAAATTGAGTAGCATTTTCAGTAATATATTAGTTATTTAAACATGTTTGCTTATGAAATTAAATTATTTCATAGCTATACACAGTAGGGTAATTAAAGCTTAAATTTGTGTTGGTAATTCTGACCAGTGAAGGGGAGACTAATGACACCCTCACCTTTCCAACTTGCAACCTGATGTTTCAGCCTTTGAAAAAAAATAAGCAAAATATCTTAAAGAACTGTTCAGTTCCAGTGTTGAACAAAAGCAAATTTGAATTTTTTATCCAGTGCACAAAGACAGAATTGTTCTTCTCCAGATAGTGGTAGTCATGACAAAAGGTAATTTAAATAAAGCAGGTTTTTAAAAGACAGTGAGCTAAAAATGTTAATCACAAACTCCTCTTAGGATATGAAAGGAAACATTAATGTCAGCAACTCAGGCCACCAAGCCAGATTTTCAGACATGGCTACCTAAAACGTGTGCATATGTTCTCATCTCTTCCAATGTTCTTTTCTCAACTTTATTATAACATTCCTTAAATCCTAATGGGATTTAAGATCCTGGCTGCAGCAAGACAGGAAATGTCCTAGACACTGGGAAGATGTGGCTTGTGCTCCTAAGGGGGATATAGTGAGAAATATAGAAATGAAGTGTACATGGTAAAGAAATAGAAACAAAAATGACCAAGGTGATGATGGGTAGAGGTGTTACTATTGAGGTATTTGCTTATTGTTGCAAATGATCAGTTCATTCACAGAGAGGCTCAGTTAAGTTCATGTAAGAGTATTGAAAACACAGAGTTTGCTTTAGGTGGCCAGCCTGGCAGGGATGCAGAGAAAGTTCAATTACTCTACCTGCCTTCAGTTTTGGCAGTTGCTAAAGAACAAACTGTTTCAGCTTTTCCAGCCTTCTGGAATTTGTAGAGAATGTTTTTCTTTAACAAAGTTACATTTTTTTTTTTTTTTTAAATTGAGTAAATTGTTCACCTCTTAATTTTTTTTAATGTCATTGGGGTAGAGCTTTCTAACACAGGGGCAAAACTCACTTTTGAATAGAACAGAATTAACCAGATTGGAAGACACCTTTGATATCATCGAGTCCAGAGTGAATTGTGTTAGTGTCTCTGAGATTTGCTAAAAAATCCTGTAACTATGACCACTACTATGAGTTTTTATTAAACAGTTCTACAAGACTAATGAGGTAAAGCTTTTCCCTAAATATTTATCTAAACAGATTCAGTTGTATCCTTGCGTCCTCATTCCTTCTGTCACACCGCAATAAATCCTAAAGTCATAGATATCTAGATCTGTCCTTGTGCTCTTGCTTATTACAATCAACAGTAGCTACCAATACATGGCTTTTGTACTGACTTTTATAGTATTGGTTTATTAAGGATTGATAGCTGGAGATTAGGATAATGGCATTAATAAAAGGACTCTCTTTCTCACCATTGTAAGGAATGAATACAGTCGAAAAGTTTTAACAGATTTTTAAGGGCAAATTCATGTGACAGTAAAAAGGTGCCAGCTTCCAAAGGGGCTGATATGCTTAAGTGGCTGTCCAGTTGAAGCTCTCTTACTTATAATGAGAAGTGCTCTGTGTTTGACCCAATTTGCTAGAATAATTATTGAAATCTTTTATTCAGTGCCACATTTACCTAGGAGAGAGCTGCTCTGAGCAGAGTCCTAGAAAAAGGTGAATGCATAAATTAGTTTTAATATGACATTCCCTCCTAGGAAATTCCCAGGAGCTGCAGTTGCCTGTGGCTGC
Organism: Melanerpes formicivorus; assembly: GCF_026170545.1. Classification (NCBI taxonomy): domain Eukaryota; kingdom Metazoa; phylum Chordata; class Aves; order Piciformes; family Picidae; genus Melanerpes; species Melanerpes formicivorus. The sequence goes on from NW_027142369.1 coordinate 3,596,227, forward strand.
AAGTCCTCAGCTGGGCTTTCTATCATACCTGGGAGTCTGTAGTGGTTTGAGCCTTAACTGAGAGTTAAAAAGCTCAAATGGGGAAAAGGCTGAGAATCTCTTCCCCACTTCCCCCCCACCTCCTCCCTCCAAACAGGGAGAGGAGGGAAAAAAGGTAAGGAGCAAATCCACTAATCAACAATCTGGAGTCAGCTTGGAAGTAGAGAGGCAAATAATTTTTTTTTTTCCTTCAAATATATATATATATAGCAATAACAGGGAATAAGGTTCACAAGGGCAAGGAACAAGAATGGATGGGAGGGGAATAGAAAAAAAAAAAAAAATAATACAAAACCAGTCTGTCTCTGAAGAGGCGCAGAGGCAGCAGGGAGAAGGATCAGGTCCAGCCACGTGGTTGAGGATCAGGAGAGCAGCTGCAGTAGCTCTCATCCAGCAGAGGCAGGAGCCAAAAAGGAGCTCCAACAGCTATGAGGTCCTGCTTTTTATACGCTTGCTGGGCAAGGAGGGGGGAGTGGAACAGACTCAGCTTTCCCAGGGGGGAGACGCCCTTCAGGGAGTGTAAAGTACCCGCAAGCCCTCCACCCTGCTTTCTTCTTTTGTTTTCAGAAAAAGGTGTTAACCCACCACAATCCACCCCTCTGTTCCACTTCCTCTCTCCTGCCACAGCCCCTTCATGTGATTTTGACACATGGTATTTGAATCCTTGGTGCAAGTCTCTTGCTATCCCGGCTTGCTCTCTCCCAGGGCAGTCTCTCTCTCTGCTGATGGTCACTGTAGGTGGTGCTTGAACTGGGCAGGCATGTGGAGAAGAATCAGGAATCAGTCTGTCTTTGAAAGGGAAAGGAAAAGGTCAGGAACAGTCTGTTGCTGTATGGACATAGGGAACAGTCCGTTGCTGTAGGGACATCAGGAACGGGTACAGGTGAGATGATGCTCTTTGGGTTGGTGTGCAGTGGGTATGTTGGGTCCTGGATGCTGGGCTGGTGTTAAACTAGGATGGAGAAACTTAGAACAACTTATAACTATTCACATAATTACATTGATGAGGGTTGCCTCCTCTGAGTTCATCCTCTCTCAGCCAGAGTCACGTTCTGCTGTGGGATACACTGAATGTCCCCAGTTTCTAACATAACCCAGTACGTGTGACCAGGACCCTCAGCCGAGACCACCCCTCGGGTTGGTTTGCCCCCACCAGCAGCAGGAAAAACCCACACTGACTTCCCCAGCAGGTTCTTCTCAGCAATCGCAGGAACTCCATCTCCATCCACTGTTTGCAGCAGGTCGGACTGGGCAGGACCAGCTCGGTTCACAGATCCTCTGCTGTTCACTAACCAAGTGGCTTGAGCTAGGTGCTTTTCCCAGTTCCTGAAGGTTCCACCCCCCATGGCTTTTAGGGTGGTCTTTAGCAAGCCATTGTAGCGCTCGACCTTCCCTGCAGCTGGTGCATGGTATGGGATGTGGTAAATCCACTCAATCCCATGTTCCTTTGCCCAGTCCCTTATGAGATGGTTCCTGAAGTGGGTTCCATTGTCTGATTCAATCCTCCCGGGGGTGCCGTGTCTCCACAGGATATGTCTCTCTAGGCCCAGGATGGTGTTGCGAGCAGTGGCATGAGGAACTGGATAGGTCTCCAGCCACCCTGTACTTGCCTCCACCATGGTCAGTACGTACTGCTTGCCACTGTGAGACCGAGGAAGGGTGATGTAGTCGATCTGCCAGGCCTCTCCATATTTATATTTCGACCATCTCCCCCCATACCACAGAGGCTTCATGCGCTTGGCCTGCTTGATGGCAGCACAGATGTCACACTCATGGATGACCTGTGAGATGGCCTCCATAGAGATGTCCACAGCTCTGTCCCGAGCCCACCGGTATGTGGCATCTCTCCCTTGGTGGCCAGAAGTGTCATGGGCCCAGCGAGCTAAGAACAGCTCACCCTTGTGTTCCCAGTCCAAGTCTATTTGGGAGATCTTAGCAGCCAGGTCTGCTTGGTGGTTGTGCTTGTGCTCCTCTGTGGCTCTGCTCTTGGGGATGTGTGCATCGATGTGCCGTACTTTGGTTGGCAGCCTGTCCAGGCGGGTGGCGATGTCTTGCCACAGGTCAGCGGCCCAAACAGGCTTCCCTTTTCTCTGCCACCCGTTCCTCCTCCATTCCTTCAGCCACCCCCACAAGGCGTTGGCTACCATCCAGGAGTCAGTGTAGAGGTACAGCACTGGCCAGTTCTCTCGTTCCGCTATATCCAGGGCCAGCTGGACAGCTTTTACCTCTGCGTACTGACTGGATTCACCTTCTCCATCCCTTGCTTCTGCCACTTGCCTTGTTGGGCTCCAGACAGCTGCCTTCCATCTCCGCTTGCTTCCTACAAGCCGGCAGGACCCATCTGTAAATAAAGCATAGCCCTTCTCATTGTCAGGGAGATCGTTATATGGGGGAGCTTCCTCAGCACGGGTCACTGTCTGCTCTGCTGGCATTCCAAAGTCAGCACCCTCTGGCCAGTTGGTGATCACTTCCACTATGCCAGGGTGTTCGAAGTTCCCCATCCGAGCTCGCTGAGTTATCAGGGCCATCCACTTACTCCAGGTAGCATCTGTGGCATGATGTGGGGTTGAGCCTCTCCCTTTGAACATCCAGGTCAGGACTGGAAGTCTTGGAGCTAGAAATAGAGGTGACTCAGTCCCAATTACCTCAGAGGCAGCCCTGACGCCCTCATAGGCAGCTAGGATTTCCTTCTCTGTCGCGGTGTAGTTGGCCTCAGAGCCTTTGTACCCCTTACTCCAGAAACCTAGGGGCCTGCCCCTGGTTTCACCAGGAGCCTTCTGCCACAAGCTCCATGTAGGACCATTCTCACCAGCCGCAGTGTACAGCACATTCTTGATCTCTGGCCCAGTTCGAACAGGTCCCAGAGCCATAGCATGGACCACCTCTCGTTTGATCTGGTCAAACGCCACCTGCTGCTCAGGTCCCCACACAAAATCATTTTTCTTCCTTGTTACATGGAAGAGAGGCTTCACAATTTGACTGTACCCGGGAATGTGCATTTTCCAGAAGCCCACAAGCCCCAAAAACGACTGTGTCTCTTTCTTGTTCGTGGGCTGCACCATAGTGGCTACCCTGTTCACCACCTCCTGAGGGATGTGGCGACGGCCATCCTGCCATTGAACACCCAGGAACTGGATCTCCCTGGCAGGCCCTTTCACCTTGCTTCTCTTGATGGCAAAGCCAGCCCCCAGCAGGATGTCAATTATCCTCTTACCCTTCTGGTAAACTTCCTCTGCTGTCTCACCCCATACAATGATGTCATCAATGAACTGCAGATGCTCAGGAGCTCCACCTTTCTCCAAGGCAGTCTGGATCACCTCATGGCAGATGGTTGAGCTATGGACCCAGCCCTGAGGTAACCGATTCCATTGATACTGTACTCCCCTCCAGGTGAAAGCAAACTGTGGCCGGCATTCTTCTGCAATGGGAATGGAGAAAAAGGCATTAGCAATGTCAATTGTGGCATACCACTTGGCCGCCTTCGATTCCAGCTCGTACTGGAGCTCCAGCATGTCCGGCACGGCAGCGCTGATCGGAGGAGTCACTTCATTCAGGCCACGGTAGTCCACAGTCAGTCTCCATTCCCCATTTGCCTTCCGCACTGGCCATATCGGGCTGTTGAAGGGGGAGTGAGCCTTGCTGATCACGCTCTGGCTCTCCAGTCGTCGAATCAGTTGGTGTATGGGGTGCAGAGAGTCTCTGTTGGTCCTGTATTGCCTGCGATGTACTATGCGAGAGGCAATAGGTAACTTCAAATCCTGCACCTTATGGCTGCCCACTACGGAGGGGTCATCTGAAAGCTCGGGCATGGTGGACAGCTGTTCTTTGCCTGCAGTCTCCACAGCTGCCACCCCAAACGCCCACTTGTGCCCCCTAGGGTCCTTGAAGCATCCCTCCCGCAGAAAGTCAATGCCAAGAATGCAAGGTGCATCTGGACCAGTCACTATGTCGTGCTTTCCCCATTCATTCCCGGTCAGGCTTATCTCAGCTTGCAGTACAGTCAAGTCTTGTGAGCCTCCTGTGACTCCTTGAATGCTTATGGACTCAGCTCCTTTGTACCTCGATGGTATCAGGGTGCATTGGGCCCCTGTGTCCACCAGAGCTCGGTACTTCAGGGCTTCTGAAGTGCCAGGCCATTTCACGTACACATCCCAGTATACTCTGTTATCCCTGGCCTCCACCTGGCTGGAGGTAGGGCACCTCTAATGCTGGCGGCAATGTCCACACTTGTCACATGGTCCTGTGTTACTAGGGGAAGGGTCTCTTGAGCGAGAGGGACCACTCCAGGAAACTGGGGCAGCTCTTCTCCTAGATGAGTTATCCCCGTGGTGCCCACCTTGCAGTTCCCGCACCCTGTTCCAGAGGGCAGAGGTGGGTTGGCCATGCCAGGTGTCCATGTCCTCTCCATGGTCACAGAGGAACCTCCACAGAGACCCCCTTGACATTCCCCGATTGGCTTGGGGTGATCTCCTAGGGGAAGGTCGCCTGTTCCTGATTGCTGAAACCTGGACCCATTCTGAAGGAGAAGGGGAAAAGGAGGCATCGCTCCCCTTTTTCAGTTCAGACATGGAGGTCTTGATCTCTTTGACAATGTCTTTAGCCATAGTTTCTATGGCTGAGATCAGGGGTTTCTGATTTACGCTGTCCTCATATTCCCTTAAATCATTGGCAAACTCACAGACTGTTTTAGGACTTCCATCCTGTCCAGTCAAGAGTATCCCTCCTAATGTGTGAGCATATTTCTGAGGAGCACCCTGGGTGAGTTTCTTTACGAAGGGCCGTCTCATGGGCACCTCATCTGGGTCCGAAGGGAGCTGGCCATCCCCATAAATTATTTCCATCACGGCCATCTGCCTCAGATACCGAATGCCCTGTTCCATAGTTGTCCATCTAACTGGGGCCCAGGGCAGGTCATCTCTTGAGCGGTACCGGCTCTTGATGGCATTCAGAATCCGGGCCCAGAGAGTGTGTATTCCATCAAGTTTGGCTAACTCCTTGTCCAGACCTGCATCACGAGTCAGGGAGCCTAAAAGCTTTGCCTCCCTCTTATCCAGGTCCACTGTGTCCACCCCCTCGTCCCAGCATCTCAGGGCCCAGCTTAGTATTGGCTCACCCTCTTTCCTGGCGTAGTCCAGACGAGTTTGCCTTAGTTCCTTTCTGGGCAGCGATGTAACAGTTATTTCCTGGTCTGAATCATCTTCATCCACCGCTGGGTTCTGTGAGCTGCTGGGGCCTGCTGAGGTTCCTTCCTCACCATCCGTGCTTGGCGATGATTTTTGATTTCTTTTCCTGCGTGTGGTGACCGGTGCTAGAGAGACTGCATTGGCAGGAGCATCAGGGGTCAATTGTGGGACTGCTGGTGGTGGGGCAAACCCTTGTGCCTGGGGCGCAGGCTGAGAGCTGGCACAGTCATTACAACCCGACCCCTCCCTCTTTGTGTCTACAGAGTGCTTACAATGCCCACAGCAGACACGCCCCCAGTCATTAAAGAGCACAAAGGAGTGTGTTATCACCCTCCAAACAGCTCTTAATGGGTTAGCTAGTCCTCCACCCAACACGGTCCCAGCAAATGCCACTATAAGGATTACATTTAGGCATATGGAGCATATTGCGACATAGAGCAATTTTCCATCACAGGAACTTTTATCTACACCATTGGTTTCATAACTTGCTTCAGGAAAGTTTCCTATGTTAGAAAAGTTACCACCGACAGTGAAATTCAATGAATTCAGGAGATACATGCCTAACTTAATTGGTAAAGCTTTTATGTACTTGATCAGCATCTCTATCATTAACCACACCACGTGGTAAGTTATTAATTTGTAGATGTGAGTCCAAAAGATCCAGCCAAAAGCCCATGAAAAGGCTTGGACCATCAGGTTCTTTAAAATTGCCATTTCTACTTCAAGCTCCTTTTTCAGAAAAAAAGTATTGCTTTCCCAATACAAGATCAATTTCCAAGCCCCACGTTGGAGGCGCCAAAAATTGTAGTGGTTTGAGCCTTAACTGAGAGTTAAAAAGCTCAAATGGGGAAAAGGCTGAGAATCTCTTCCCCACTTCCCCCCCACCTCCTCCCTCCAAACAGGGAGAGGAGGGAAAAAAGGTAAGGAGCAAATCCACTAATCAACAATCTGGAGTCAGCTTGGAAGTAGAGAGGCAAATAATTTTTTTTTTTCCTTCAAATATATATATATATAGCAATAACAGGGAATAAGGTTCACAAGGGCAAGGAACAAGAATGGATGGGAGGGGAATAGAAAAAAAAAAAAAAATAATACAAAACCAGTCTGTCTCTGAAGAGGCGCAGAGGCAGCAGGGAGAAGGATCAGGTCCAGCCACGTGGTTGAGGATCAGGAGAGCAGCTGCAGTAGCTCTCATCCAGCAGAGGCAGGAGCCAAAAAGGAGCTCCAACAGCTATGAGGTCCTGCTTTTTATACGCTTGCTGGGCAAGGAGGGGGGAGTGGAACAGACTCAGCTTTCCCAGGGGGGAGACGCCCTTCAGGGAGTGTAAAGTACCCGCAAGCCCTCCACCCTGCTTTCTTCTTTTGTTTTCAGAAAAAGGTGTTAACCCACCACAGAGTCAAATAAAACTTAATCAATAATTGAACTTACAATTGAAAGAGAACTCAGTGCAGGGTATTGGCCCTGCTACTCTCCTCTCTGATGAAGTAAAGGGAGAGAGAAATCCACTATTACTATTCCATGTGGTCCCAAGCATCTCAGAAGAGGTTCTGCATGTCCTTTCTTATTTTAAAAAGACAGTGTCTTGATGGATCAGGGCAGTATCATCTAGATGGGAGCCAGGCCATATTAAAGACAGATAAACTGCCGTATTTCGGCTCATGTTAGAACGTAATCATGTTAGGGTTTCTCTACAATATCACGTCATCTTACATAATTGAAAAGAAACCACTCCTGACTGAATTATGCCTGTGAGAGAGAAAACCTTGAATAGCGGGGTAGCCATCTTACTGTTACACAATATAGCTGGTATTACAATATATATACATTTGTCACTTGAATCCATAATGCTAAGAAACAGGACTTTTCAGGATCTCTTTTTTTTCCCAACTGTTCTAGCCTTGAGCTTGATACCTGATCCTGCTCCATATAAATATGATGATCTACAAGTGCAAGGCTGTAGAGTTTGACTCCTAAAGAAACTTTCTACACTCAGTCCGTGGGGTTCGCAAAGGCAGCATGTGGGGCATATAATAAACTGCACAGCTGTAGTAAAACAATATGTATTCCTGAATTACACTTCTTAGTAAATTATCTGTTTGGTGCTTAAACTGCTTAAATAAGGGAATAAAATTTTTTAAACATGATTTCTCTGCACTGAAATTCTGTTTTCCTGAAATCCCAGCCATGAGTTTCGATCTGAGTAAACAAAATCTGGGAAAATACTGTGCTTCTGTAACTGTAGTTCAAGGCCCTGACATCTATGTGTTTGGTACCTTTCAAGGTTTATATGCTTCATTAGGTTCAAGTATGCAAAATACGCCTTTTTTTTTTTTTTCCAGCTATTGTAAACAACATATAACAAGACAAGATAATATCATACGATGCAGTATCTTTAATTGAATGCTTTAAAGACATTCTTTTTTTTTATAGATCTGAATATTAAATAGTAGCTGGTAAAATGAAAGTTAAAAATACACTTAAAAGCTGAAAATACACATTAAAAAACTAATTTGTGCTAAAGCTAGCGCATTTGTTTATGTGGCCATTCATAGACAACTGTTGCAGAATTAAGAGAAGAGAATAGGGGAGATCTTACAATAGGGGAGTCTACAACTACCTGAAGGGAGGTTATAGCCAGGTGGGGGTTGGTCTCTTCTCCCAGGCAGCCACCAACAGAACACGAGGACACAGACTCAAGCTGCGCCAGAGGAGGTTTGGGCTGAATGTTAGGAAGAAATTCTTCATAGAGAGAGTGCTTGGTCACTGGAATGGGCTGCCCAGTGAGTGGTGGAATCACTGTCGCTGGAGGTGTTTAAAAAGAGAATGATGAGGCACTTAGTGCCATAGTTTAGTTGATTAGATGGTATTGGGTGATAGGTTGGATTTGATGATCTCAAAGGTCTTTTCCAACCTGGTTAATTCTATACTCTGTATTCTGTGTCTAACTTTTATGGTCTTGAAGAAACTGCTCTGAGCTGATACCCTAAAACAACGGCTTAGCAGATGTGAGCTAGTTTCATTTAGTGGCAGGCTAGTTCTGAAGTTGACAGCACAGTTCACCTAAGAAACTATATCAAGGTAATAGTTCTAACAAATATGTACCTTACAGCAGGATATCTTATATTTGTGAATTACTGTACTTTTTTAAAAAGACCTTCTTCATAAGTACCTATAATCTGGCTATGTGCATTAAGTTGGAGAATATATATAATGGCATTACAAAACTAGAAGCAGAACATTCCAGAGTCTAGTAGGAAATGAAAAAAAGTGCACAGAGTGTGATTAAATAATATGGCCCAGAGTCTACTCAGTCAAGCATCAGTGGATAACATTCATTTTAGTCAGTAGTTCTGCAAAAGAAAATAATACCTGAGCAAAAATTTCCAGTTAAATGGTTTATTTTTAGGTTTATAAAATGTTTTAGGTTTAGGATTAGAAACAAAGAGTGGTCAAAGACTGGAGGTACAATAAGCAAATGCAAGTGATAGATCTAGCCTTCACCAAAGTCACTGAAAGTTCTTCAATCATTTCAATGACTTCATCAAATCTATTTCAAGGGTATTTAGCAGTACTATTAAGGTAATGTTTAATATTAATGCCTTTTTTTTTCTGAAAGTGTCAAAAAGTACAGCCTTAGAATAGTCTTCCAATGGGCTTCATCTTCCCTATTAAACATTTCATGCTATTCAGCTTTTTCGTTTCTCTTGCCTCTTACAGGAAGGCCGGATCTGACAGATAGATGATATGAGGACTTCGTGGACATCTGAAAGCTGAGTGTAACACCAACAGACTTCAGGGAAAGGAAATATTATCCCTCCAAGCAACTCATACAGACGACTTTCAGTAGCTTTAAATTAACCTGTTGCTTACCTGCAAAGACACAGCTATTATTTTGTTCAGCACACATGGAGGAAGGCAACAAACTTTGCAACCCTGGCTAATAAGACTGTGTCTTTCTTTTCAAAAGTAGGAGGTAGGCCAATTATAAGCGGATTATTTCATACTTACTCTCCAGGACTTCAACTCTGGCCTGAACACTGGGCATAAATAGAAGGCAGTTTTAATGACCTGAGATTTTGCTACCTGTGCTTTATTATTGTTATCAGTTCTTTAACACTTTGGTACTTTATTTCTTTAAATTAGAAATGGGTTCATGGACTAGAACGTGTCCCACAGATTGGACTGTTCTCATGAAATCATGGCTTATCTTTTCCCTGGGGCTTTACATGCAGGTCTGCAAAACTTTGGCCTGCCCAAAAGTGTGCCGCTGTGATCGAAACTTTGTCTATTGTAATGAGCGAAGTTTGACCTCAGTGCCTCTTGGGATACCAGAGGGTGTAACTGTCCTCTACCTCCACAATAACCAAATTAATAATGCTGGATTTCCTGCAGAGTTGCACAATGTTCAGTCTGTGCACACAGTCTACCTGTATGGCAACCAATTAGATGAATTCCCCATGAACCTGCCCAAGAATGTCAGGGTTCTCCACCTGCAGGAAAACAACATTCAGACCATTTCTCGGGCAGCCCTTGCTCAGCTTTTGAAGCTGGAAGAGCTGCACCTGGATGACAACTCCATCTCCACTGTTGGTGTTGAGGATGGAGCATTCCGGGAAGCCATCAGCCTCAAGCTTCTGTTCTTGTCCAAGAATCATTTAAGCAGTGTCCCAGTAGGCCTTCCAGTGGACTTACAAGAACTCCGAGTAGATGAAAACAGAATTGCTGTCATTTCAGACCTGGCCTTCCAGAATCTTACAAGTCTGGAGCGTCTGATTGTGGATGGCAATCTCCTTACAAATAAAGGCATAGCTGAAGGCACCTTCAGCCACCTCTCCAAGCTCAAGGAATTCTCAATAGTGCGGAATTCACTGACCTACCCTCCTCCTGATCTTCCAGGTACACATCTGCTAAGGCTCTACTTGCAGGACAACCAGATAACTCATATACCACTTACAACCTTTTCTAACCTCCACAAACTGGAACGCCTCGATATTTCCAACAACCAGCTTCGGATGTTGGTAAAGGGAGTATTTGATAATCTTCACAACCTGAGGCAACTCACTGTAAGGAATAATCCCTGGTTGTGTGACTGCAGTATTAAGTGGGTCACTGAATGGCTCAAATTTATTCCTTCTTCCATCAACGTACGGGGTTTTATGTGCCAGGGACCGGAGCAGGTCCGAGGTATGGCAGTCAGGGAGCTCAATATGAATATGTTGTCATGCCCCACCACTACCCCTGGTCTGCCACTTATCGTCACCCCAGTCCCAGCTACAACCATGCCAACTACATTAGTTCCCACCTCATCAGTTTCTCCACCAAGTAGCAAATACCATCCTCTCATTCCTACCTTAGCCACACTCCCCACTGTTCCTGACAGGGAAGACAGAGAAAGGGTGACACCTCCAATATCTGATCGGATCCAACTCTCCATCCATTTTGTGAATGACACTTGCATCCAAGTTAATTGGATGTCTCTTTTTACCGTGATGGCATATAAACTCACATGGGTTAAGATGGGCCATAGCCTGGTAGGAGGAATTGTTCAGGAACAAATAGTTAGCGGAGATAAGCAACACTTAAGCTTGGTAAATCTGGAGCCCAGATCCACCTACCGGATTTGCTTAATTCCACTGGATACTTACAACAATTACCGAACTGCAGAAGACACTGTCTGTTCGGAAGCCACAACCAAGGCTTCGTTTTTGAGCAATGGCAGCAACATCCCCTCCAGCCATGAGCAGACAACTTCTCAGAACCTGGGCTCCCCATTTCTGCTGGCAGGGTTGATTGGGGGTGCAGTGATTTTTGTCCTTGTGGTCCTGCTCAGCATTTTTTGCTGGCACATGCACAAAAAAGGGCGTTACACCTCCCAGAAGTGGAAATATAACCGGGGCCGTCGGAAAGATGACTACTGCGAGGCAGGGACCAAGAAGGACAACTCCATCCTGGAGATGACGGAAACCAGCTTCCAGATTGTCTCCTTAAATAATGATCAGCTCCTTAAAGGAGATTTCAGACTGCAGCCCATTTATACCCCAAATGGGGGCATTAACTACACAGACTGCCACATCCCCAACAACATGCGATACTGCAACAGCAATGTCTCAGACCTGGAGCACTGTCATACGTGATAGTGTGGGCAGATGGGGGTGTCTAGGACAAAGAAAAAGAACTCTCAGAAAAGATAACCCCTGAAAAACAATGAAAAGAAATTACATTTGATAAATGTTACACAGATGCATTTATGCATTTGAATACTCTGTAATTTATACGGTGTACTATATAATGGGATTTAAAAAAAGTGCTATCTTTTCTATTTCAAGTTAATTGCAAATGGTTTTGTAACTCTTTGCTTTTTAAAATCTTTAAAAAATATTGCTAAGTACTGTACAGGGTTGTACAATAAGAACCCAATGTCATGGCAAAGGAAAGAATGACTCATTCTTCAAACATTAACCACTTTGCTGTCGAAGCTGTCTGAGGGATGTTAAGTTTCTCAGTGTCCTGCAGTACAGGAAAATAAGTGCATATTAAAACAGGGTCACTAGGAATGGACAAAAGTGATTCATCTAAAATGGGTATGTCCCTTCTGACTTAAACACGGCAGTTGCTGTTGTGCTTCAAACAACTGGAAACGCTTCCCTTCCCCTTTGTCACTTCTGCATTTCCTACCTCCAACTGAAAGCTAGAGTTCTGAGTGCTACCAAAAGGCTGCTTTCTTCTTTAATTAGTTTCCTGTCAATATATGTGGAATAGGAAAGGTAGACAGAGCTCAGTGTCAAACTTAAAGTGACCTTGATTCCTATTTTCAAAAGCTACTCTGAAAATGTCCCCTAACACTATATACTTTTATGACAGAAACTGTTCCTGTTTTTCATTATGATTAAGAAGCTTTAGGCATTCTTTGACCCATTTCACTGGGAGATGAAGGTTATCACTATGTAACAGATAGCTGTCATTAAGTTGCACCTCCCTTTAATGGAGCAGCATTTGTTGACACAGCGTGTTCAGGTAAAGCTTGAATGAGGGGAATTCTGAGTGCTCCCAGCTCTGTAGTATCCATGTAGAATTTGGAATATAAAAGTGTCAGTTGCTGAAAATACGATGCAAAGTATGATGCAAATGAAAGGGTTACTATTGACTTTCATAGTTCAAGACCTGTTTAATCTAGGGTTCTGAGTTATGTTCTGTATGGAGAAGCAGGGGGGAAAAAAGACAGACAAACAGAAAAAACAAATACAATTTTTCAAAAAGTTATTTATTATTGGAAAGGCCTTAAGTTCTATTAGGAGCTGAAATATATTCATCAGAGGAAATCATGTATAAATCCTGGTTATGTTTTGATAGTATACACCATAGTACAGTGTTCAGAGATGGGTGTAAACTAAGTATCCAATTAATTGAGAAATTTTGGGAGTACAAGTCCGCACTGTTCCTCTGATACCCTTTGTCTTGAGCTTTTGAAAGTTTTCCACAATGATCTGTGCTTTATAAGCAGTAGGTGGGGTTAGAATTTGCTTTTTTATTCTCTCAAATTCTTTAACTGGAATACCTTTTGATTCCTTGAGCTTTACATGCATTACGTGAATCATCATGCTTCTATTATGACCATGATGATGCTTTCAAAATTATATAATATTCCAGCCAGCCCATTGACTCTGTGACTGCCAAGAACTCTGGATTTTCTGTCAGCTCAGTGGTGCAATCTAAATCTTTCTTTCTTTAAGTTTGTTTGGTTTTTAATGCAACTCAGTTTCTCCTGAGCTTGGGGAAAAGCACAAGTTCATGATAAAGAGTTAAAAAAAATTAAAAGGGTTGGAGGGAGACAAAATTTTTCTGAGGGAGTAGGAATCCAAAAAGAAAGCCTTTTTCAGTGACCAACTAGGGACAAGAAGTTATTGTTGGAAGTAGATTGGAAGCAAAGGCTGAAACACTTTCACTGTGGAATGCTTAGACTTTATGTTGGGAGAGAGGGTTTTAATCCTTTCCTTTGCCCATTTCACTCAACCCATTCTTGAAATACAGCAGTCTATGAGTGTGCAGTTTCTGACATTCAAATCACATAACACTCATTTTCTGCTATGGCGAAATGAATCCAGTTATGATTGTTGGCAAAGTACAATCATCGTATAAGGAACCACATCCTTCTTCCAACACCTTTTATAATCACATTTTGAAATTCCATTCTATGTTCTGTATATTTGCTATTTTCTCTGGCTATAATAGGTATTTTAATCAGCCTGTGTGGCTACTGTAATGGTAAAGTCACTGAAATTTTGCTGAATAAAGTTCTGCCATATGATTTCAAATGGTGTAATTCTAGGTAGAAACGTCTATGCAAAGTGGGGGGGTGTGTGTTTGGTTTTTTGGTTTTGTTTCTGTGATCTATTTACTAAAGATTATGATTGGAAGGTTGATACTTTTGTTTTCTTCATGTAATGTTTTAGATGTCAAAGTCCACAAGACAAGCAGCAGCTAGTAGTGCTTCTGCATGCTTCCATTGCATGCTGGAGTTTGAAATTAAGTTGAGTCAGAGATTCTCATTGGCTGTGGATATAGTATTTGATTTTGCTGAGATAACGAGTTGTAAGTTCATTTCAAAAGGCATCCTTTGAAAGTATGTTCTTACTACAATTTCATACTTCAGTGTCTGATACTGGAGGAATCTTTATCCTCCTTGATGAACATCATCTGTTCTATGCCTCAGGATACCATAGTTTATTGATGAGCTAGGCACCTTATTTATAGCAAATTACTTATTCAGGAAGTTTGTACTACAGGTGAATGATCCACAAGCCCAAAAGGATGACAACAAATGTGGTTACTGTCCTAATAGGGTGAAACCAGAAGGCATTCTTAAACTCTTGTTTTTGATCTCAGGTGATAAAACATAGATATACATATATATGTGTGTATATGTACACATATACATATACATACATACACACACACACATATATATGCACACACATATACGTATGTATATGTATGTACTGTTACTCACATAGATCAAAAATCAAAATGATATTTCAAATAGCATAGTTTATGCTTCCTAAAGGCTATAGAGCAGAAGTCCCAAATGTGTGCATAGGCAAGTCATCCAAAATGTTCTCTTCCAGGTCCTGTTTTGAAAAGGTTCATTAGAATGAGTGGTTTACAGAGAAAATCTCACCCATCTTACATTTTGTACTTCTAATAACTGACAAAAATGTACAGAAAAAATAGGTGAATGGAATAAAATAAAAGTTTAAGTGAAATTATGTTGAAGCAGTATCACAGCACTGCTATGCCCAGTGACTGGGCTCTTTTTGAAGACATATTTATTTCTAAACATGTCCTCATTTCCACAGAGGAAATGTGTCACTATAATGTGTTCTTTGCATGTAGCTTGCTGGCAGAAACAAAACACCTGATCAGTGCATGGATTTTGTATTTACAGGTTCTTATTGGAGACACTGTTATTGAATTCCTTCATAAGGATATTGAGAGATTGAGTTACATTGGACTAAAAAGATATTAGCAGTTCTCCCTGTAAGCCCGTAAAGGACTACCCTGAATGTCATGTAAACCAGAAAAACGAAGTAACATATGCTATTTGCTACTAGAGTAGTTCAACTCAGTTTTTCCCTCACTTTCTCATGAGAGTAAATTTCTCCTGAGCAACATGTAAATTTTAATTTTGCAAGCAACAGAACTTTATGAATATTGTATTGTTCTCGTGGTTTTAAGGCACTTTATTAATGGCATTGAAGTAAAAGTTCAGTCTCAGCTTTTGACAGTGAAGTGGTTAATTCCCATTAAATTCTCTATTTATAGTACTTCTACACCTTAAATTTAACATGGAGATATTAAAGGTTTTTTCTTTAGACCATGAGAATAATGGTTTTGCTTATGACATATTTCCAGCTTAGTGGAAAAACAAAACAGAAATGAGTGTCAAACCCAAAGTTTAACCCCAAGTTACTGGCTCTAAGCCTCATCAAATTCTTCCTCATGCTCTCTTCTAAACACAGAGATAATCCTAGGAAGCTGATGATCACTCCTTCCCCGAGCTCTGCTGAACCTCTGTTCAGATGATACTACGGGCAGTATTGAAGCATTTGGCATTAAACTTTTTTTTTGCAGCAGAGAATGTCTTGCTTTTTAAAGGACTCTGGCTAGTAGTCCATTTGGAAAAGTAGTGTAAAAGAACTTTTGCAGGCTTTTATTATACTGGGGCTCTGTGGAAATGTGCCTCACAGAGAGCTGAGTTCTGATCTCTCTAACAGATAAACTACTAAACAAATTGTTAATCATCCCTTGGTCCCAAATATCTGAAGGTGATCTTTCATAAAGTTGATTTTAACTGAGACATGCACACTTGATTCTGTTCTGTTTGGTATACTTTCTATCTTTAACATGGAAAAAGTTTGAAGTCTGCATCATCTGTTTTCTGCAATCTGCCATGTTGCACGCATTGTTAACTTCAAAACCTCACTATACACTATATATTATCTTCTTGACATATTCAGTAAAGAGTTATTCAAAAAATGCAACAATCCTGCTGTATTTATATGAGTAAGTTAATTAAAATAAGGATGTGAATATCTGAAAGGGAAAACAGAAAAACAAAAGATCAATCTTTTGTATTTTCATTTCTGGATACATTTTCATATGTTCTACTGTATGTCCACCCTCTCTCTCTTCACATTCTGAAAGACAAATATTTTTGTCTTCTATCTCTGAAAGAGTTAAACAAATGTTACTTCAATGTCTCAGATTTAATCTTATCTTTAAGATTATCTCATTCTGATATGCATATAGGAAAGCAGTGTAACCAAGAACAGGTTGTATTTCAGTGTTTGCAGTTTGTAAGTACACTCAAGCAGCTACAATCTATAAAAAAATACATATATATATGTGGAAGCTGTGACCCCATTATATTCATAGTCATTTGAGAAATGCATTTGAAATTAATCACTGACAATCCTAAAACTGCCTTTTAATTATTATTATCTATTTAATCTTTTACCTTGAAACAAAGTGTGTTTTTATTTCCAATTCTCCATTTTAAATTGTTCTTGAATTTTCAGAGTGCACAACATTCAATCATAGGCCTTAATAAAATTTTGTATATCTTATACCTAGCATATATTGTAATATATACAGTACATAAAAAGAGATGCTTCAGCTACTTAGAAATTAAAATTACCCCTCTTCTATTTTCATATATAAGAACTATGTTTTGGCTTTGCCAGAACCTGAAATATTGAATGTCACAAGCTGTGCCACTTCCACGCTTAGAAATGTAATATTGCTGAGTGTCACAGTTCCTCTATAATTTATCTTACTATGTCTTAACCCCGAATATCAAGTAAAACTATCAAGAGCTACTGTGCAATATATCCACATCTAGTTCCCTCCCTTTGTATCCTTCCCTGAACTTGATATTTTTTCTAAGCCAGATTAGACCCTGGTAATTAAACCATCTTGCCTGACCACACTTGCAATCATTTATGTGTTTCTGGGAAAAGTAATGGAATAGTTTTCAGTTGATGGTTTTGTTTTCTCAACAAACAAACAAACAATTTGACAAACACTGACTATTTAATCAGATAATTTTTAGTAACCAAAAATTACTTCTCTTAGTAGAGATCAATCTTTATATTTACTTTCTGTAGTTCTAAGATCAGTTACCTGGAGATGTTCGCATATATGTGCATATGTGTATAAATTCCAGGGTTGTGTATAGAGGGTTTAACCACACAGAAACTCCCGAAGCAAGCACATGAAAGAGTGTTTTTCATTGTTGTTCAGTCTATATTTTTCCAGTCATTCCCTTTCAAAAGAGTTCTGAGTTAAAATGCCACATGGAGAAACTATATTCCATTGTTAATGTATGAAACAAAAGCTTTAATTTTACTTCAAGTGCCAGTAGTCAGTGAAGGCTCAAACTAAAAATCACTAAAATACTTTTATTACACAAATAGAGATTTGGTGATATTTCTTACAATTCTTTGCATATCTAAAATGAATCAGTACAGTCTTCTGGTGAAATCCTGACCTCTGTTTTCACTATAAATCTGAATATTTATAGGAATGATATGTATGTTGGAAGGATTATTAAAAACATTCATCATGACACGTGTATAATGGCACACTCTGTATCCCCAAGTAAAACACATAAACTGAGTAAGGCAGTAGGCCTAGGCCTATGTTTCTCTTTCGAAAAGCTAGGTAAGCAATGAAACACTTGACAGAAAAGGAGGGGAGGAAAGAAACACCTACTAAGCAACACTGTCTGAAGTAAAGCCATGCAAGATGTGGACATTTAAAGCCACAAACAGACTGCTGAGCATAGCAAAAACATTTCTTTTTTAACAAATAAACATTCACATTATCTGCTTACCACTCCATATCATGGTTGACATATGTGATAGTACAACTGCATGCATTTATATTAAGAGCTTATAATACAATAACGCTTTGTTGGGTCATCTTATAGAGAGAAAGAATCTTGACACTGGGTCTGTTATTTGTCTTCCTCTGCATAGAAAGCTTTCATGTACAGAGGAAGGAACAAAGGAGCAATGAAAGTCATGCTGATTGCATTATCCTGTTTTTCTAAGTGTAGAATGCCTTGAAGAATGGAGAGAGTATATAAACTATTATGGAAAATCCCACTTGAATGCACACATGTGTTTGCAACTTTAACATGCTCTATGGAAAAGTGAGAGGTTTCCCTGATGTCTGATAGTTGAGAGTGCTAAGATGAATATGAACATTCTTTAAAAGTGCAATTGCCAAAAGGTTCCATTAAAATAGTGTATTTTTTGAGTGAAAGCAGTATTTCTGCTCCTATAGACTTTGAGCTGATGACCACATATATAAATAAAATTCTTTATAATGAGGATTGGAACAACGTGTCTACAAATGGAATGCTGTTGTTTTCACATTTTGAAACTGCCTATATATGATGAAGAAAAGGCAGATTTTATTCAGTCGAGATGAAATATGCTAATAGATACTCCTCTTTAAAGACATGTTATGAATGTGAAGAAGGACACATACATACCCTTTATACATATATATCTGTGACATAAGTTTCCTTTGCAATTTTCACTCTTCAAATGAAATCCGCTTCTAAAGCATGTGGTGAAATGAGTAATTACAGAAAGTGTTCAGTAGTTTCTCAAAGCTTTAGCTGAGAAGAAGGAAGGAAGGAAGGAAGGAAGGAAGGAAGGAAGGAAGGAAGGAAGGAAGGAAGGAAGGAAGGAAGGAAGGAAGGAAGGAAGGGAGGGAGGGAGGGAGGGAGGGAGGGAGGGAAGGAAGGGAAGGAAGGAAGGAAGGAAAGGAAGGAAGGAAGGGAGGGAGGGAAAGAGGGAAAGAAAGAAAAAACCCTGTTGAACTAGAAAGCTCTGTATTTCTACTTAGATAAGTCCTTACTGAAACACACTCATTTGATAGTCAAAGTTTGTTTTGACTTGAAAGTCAAATGATTTAAATGACAGTGACAGAGAAAGGGCTATTGCAAATTGTTGTGGTTAATCTATTGGGTTTGGTTTGGTTTGGTTTGGTTTTTCCCTGATTAAAGAGACTAGCATCAGGTTGATGATATTTTCAGATCTAATTGTTCACGATGTTCAATTTGTAAGTCTGTTCATGCACTGATTTACTTTATCATACATGAAGGATTTGAGGGTTAGGCTATTTGATGTGTGATACTTGCCTTCATAACAAATTCATTGTTAACTACACTTCTATACATTTCCTCTTTGTTTTTGTGTTTCCTTTTTACAATTTCACATTATGAACAAGTGGAAAATTAAATAAATTAAAAGTAGATCAAATTTAATTTATTTTCTGCTACAATTACAACAATGGTAAGACAGTCTTCTTAGCAGAAGAAAAAACAATTAAGAATACTGAGTTAGGAAAGAAATTATCTTAGAGAATTTGCTATAAACTTTAATTCATTGTTTTTCAACTTTTACTTACAGTATCCATGCTAGGAAGTTGAGCTGGGGAGACCGAATATACTCAGGTTTATAGTTATGGGAAGTTCAGTTTTATAGAGTTTACAGATTATTATTAGCAGCTGCAGAAAGAGAAGGGGACAAATGCTTCTTACTGCTTGCTCAGGTATATCAGATTCCCTTCTGTAATGATCAAGGAGGAAGACAATACAGATATCTCACTCAAAACCGAAAGTATCTAGAACAGAGGGAAAGTAGCTGGAGTCATGGCATTTCTGTTTGCTGACTACAGAAGCTGAAGGGTGCAGAGCTGGGTCATTTTAGGATGATGACCTTGCTAATGTACCTTTTCTGAGCTGCATCCTCTTAGAGGTCTGCCTATAAAAGTGAGGAAGCATCTGAGATTCATTTTGTTTTGCAGGCCTTTAATTACCATTTCCTGTAATTTCCAGGTTCATCACTATGAGTTCCAGGTGCATCACTGTGTTAAAGGAGGAGTGCATAACAAGGCAAATTTGGAAGATCATGTTTTTGATGACTCATATTTTATCAGTGCAATATTAATGAGCTGCTTGCAGGTGAAATTCCAAAATACAGCAGATGTGATCATTGTGTTAGTGGTCAGACTGGATACTCCTACTTTATCTTACTTGTGTATTTCTTTTCTTCGTTATTCCTTGCCCAATTAATTGTTAAACTAAGTAGCTACTTATTATTTGTCACAAGGAAAACGTTTCTACAAAACCATTATACTTGCAAACTGTGATGAAGATTGCCATAACATCAATTCACTTTATAACCAGACTATGGAAAATCCAGAGGCACCAACCTCACAACTTCTTTTGCATTTGCGTCAGTTTTTCTATGCCACATCAACCTTCTGTAGTGTGATTGGCTTAGAGTACAGATTGTTGGTTCCTTCCTCACATAATGATGTCACTTAAAAGTCTTTACACGTAAGATGAAAACAAGAAAAACAAAGTTATTTTCTGATTGCCTGCATTTTTGAGTTACCATAGTAGCACCTGTCTACTGCACTGTTTCTCACCATTTTTACACATGCATAAGACATATACATACAAACATACACACAAACACACTATCCTTACACATTTTATATATGTATATAAAGAGAGATACTCAAACATACACATAAACATATATATAGACATACACTATATATGTATGTATAAATCTGGATTTGTCTGGACTGAGTACCATACTTTTCTTTTGCTCTGATTTGTGCATCATTTCCGTTCCACTGAAGCTTGTGAAAGATAGAAATGATGTAGAATAGCATGACTTATTTTTTAAAGAACTCTATTGTCATTACTGGTGAGAACATCTTTTCAATAATGTATGTTCTTTGGAAGCCTATACACTAAAACTTGAATAATATAGAGATTAACTATGCACCTGCTGAAAGACACTTTCCAATGCACAAAGTGCACCTGAGGAGTCAATGTATAGCAGGACTGTTCTGTGTGGTTGTGAATAAACTGTAAACAGAGGAGAATGTGTGAAAACACAGTAAGTAACTAAACCCAATATGAATAAGGAGGGAAAGAATCAAATCTTTGTACATCATTAACATTACAGTTGATTTTTTTTTTCATTTTAAAGATTTTCTACTTGTAGCTAACATGCAAGGAAATTTGTATGCATCATGTCTTCTCCGCCACACCAACTGCTGCAGGAGCATCTTTTCCTTTGTTCCCTGCCATTCCACTTGCCTCTGGCTGCTGACTTGAAATATGAAAAGCTTAGACTTGGCTTCTGTTGCTGATATGTGGTTTAGGTATTCTGACTTCATATTTAAAAGACATAGATAATCATACATAAAATTAAAGGACCAAGAGAAGGAACTGCAAGACTCTTGACCATAGATGTGTTCCTGGACATGTGGTAGCCTGCAAGCCAAGTCCTCAACACTGCATATATGGTTTCAATGACCTCTACTGTCCCTTTCTGGTGTAAAAAGATTATTTGCTTTCGGATCTATAAACCTATCCATGCCTTCCTCCGGTTGTAAATAGTAATAGTATTATTTCTCCCAAAGTGAGTAAGAAAGGAATAGAAACATTTCTCAATCTGTTTATCAAGAAAAGGGCAAGTCATCTCTAGAATGATGTAAGAACAGGCTCTCACTGAGTATATGCTCTTTCCTTGTGCTAACCAGGCTTTATGCCTTGTAGTACCTTCAGTACCTCCTATTACCTCCAGCTACTCTGCTGTGAAATGTGCCAACTCTGTAGTTCTAAATTGTTCTCCATGCTTGTGATGCAGTTGTGGTGCAGTTTTGAAGATTCAGTACCTCTCTTTTACTGTAATTTTTAGTTTTTAGTTTACATAATCTGTTTTTTGGTAGGACTCCTGCCTTACTCATTGCTGAGGATGGAAGCAAAACAGGGCAGGGTTTTTCATGAACCTAATGCTGGCCTCTTCTAAATACATTCCTTTGCAATTTAAAGCTTACTCTATTATGAGTTGCCAGGGTTTGCTTTTAAACTATAATATTATGCATATATTGCTGAATATCATATTCAGAAATACAAAGGCATAAAGAGTGCATATTGTACTAGAATCTTTCAGTAAACTATTATTTTACAGCTGGAGATCATCTCTGTTAGAAAATTAAATAGTGCAGGTAATGAAGTTCCTTTGGGCTTCTGAAGTTTCTGTAACAGACTATGCTGAACTTCAAAGTTAATGAATTATATGGGGCAGGGATGGAGGAAAAAAAAAAAAAGAGGACTTAAAGATAGATATTGTAGCATTATAAAATGTATTTGAATAAATACAAATCAAAACATAAAAAGTCTGTTCAGACCTGGCTTATATATATATAATTGTCGTAAATATAAAGATACAAAAGTTTATCTGAACAAAGTTCTCTATTTGTGGGATTTAATTAGAGTTACTGCTTATTTTAAGTGCCTGAATTAATAGTATCACTGATACTTTTTTTTACCTAGGTTGAGAAAAAATACCTGTTACATACATTTGCTAAATTCTTTTCTTCTTTTATTTATTTATTTTTACATTTGGATGCAACCATTCCCCCCCCCCCCCACACACACACTTTTTTTCCCAGCGATACCAATGTCTGGTAAGCTGCAATGAATTAAAAAAATGCATGCTTGTCAGTTGAAGAAAACAAAAGAAAACAAAGCTTCACAGCAAACATTCCTTTACCTTGTTATAGAATATAAATTGTTTAGAGATAAATTTCTGCAAGCCCCAATAATCCAGCAAACAGAGTTTGATCAGGAGACAAGATTTATGTGTGTTTCAAAAGCTGATCTTAATTTGAAATTGTAGAAAAATGCACTGTCAGATGAATGCCTTCTCTCCATTGATTCTGAAAGTTGACATGTACTCATTTGGATTTAGCTTTTGACAGATGATGAAGAATGGAAGTGAAATAACCATAGCAAATAGAAAAGTTACGAATAAAACAGTAACAAGATTACTCTGTTGAGCACGGAGTACTATATGCCTGAAATGACATGAATTTCCTTATGTTAGAATGTACTTCTAGCTGTGAAATACAGCCATATTTCTAATGAATATTACAGCCTTCAAAATTCTATTCATAGGATATTTCTCACAATCATTTAAAAATTGTTTTCCAGAACCATCCATTTCATAAAGTTCTATTAGCCATGCTAAATACCAGTCCTCTGCTGCATTAACTGCTTCTAGCCCTGACAGGTCTTTCATAATGGTCTCTTGGATTTCCTCACAGTTTTTTTTCCTTTGTTTTTTTCCTGCTTCACTACCCTGGCTATAGTTAGGCATGTTGAGTGTACGCCATATTTTAGCATGTGCAAGTTTTTCTAAGACCAGCCAGGCAAGAAGCAAAATAGGACAAATCCTTTCAGACCTCTGATGGTGAATGAAGAGCAGTTTGCCAGACAGCTCCACATACACAGCTAACACAAAGCCCTCAGCAGGTGTTATGAAGTGGAAGGACTTCAATAACGTTATGGAATATCCCTGTCAGTCACCTCTTCTCTGTGTCAGACTACCCGCCACATGTATCTCCAACATTCAATCTAATGCACATATATCATCAGCAAGCGGATCCTTGCTGAATTACCTGTAGTGTGTAGGCTGAGGGAGCTGGGATTGTTTAGCCTGGAGAAGAGGAGGCTCAGGGGTGACCTCATTGCCCTCTACAACTACCTGAATTGTGGTTATAGCCAGGTGGGGGTTGGTCTCTTCTCCCAGGCAACCAGCACCAGAACAAGGGGACACAGTCTCAGGCTGCACCAGGGGCAGTTTAGGCTCGAGGTGAGGAGAAAGTTCTTCACCGAGAGAGTCATTAGTCATTGGAATGGGCTGCCTGGAGAGGTGGTGGAGTCACCATCCCTCAAGGTGTTCAAGAGGAGGTTGGACATGGCACTTGGTGACATGATCTAGTCATGGGGTCTGTGGTTACAGGTTGGACTCAATGATTGTTGAGGTCTCTTCCAACCTTGGCAATACTGTGATACGAGTCCTTTGGGCAACATGAGTGGTATAGAGGGAACTTAAGCCTGGTTTGTGAGTTTAGCACACTCCAGTTTCTATTCACTAACCACACACAATACATTTCTGAAAAGCTGTTAGGACGATAAATTAAGCTGACAAAAGCCAAAAATTTTAGAACTTTTGGGGAATTCACAGCTAACATTAAAAGCTCCAGGTTTGCATGTTATAGAATAATGTACATTCATCTTTTTAATTGTAGATCTACACTGTTTATGAGTATTTGAACGTGCCTCTTTGTTTAGAATAATTTTCGTTGGAGTTGATCCTTGATGTCGTCAACTGTGAACTGAACACCACCATGGCCATTAAACCATGTCCCAAGTGCCATGTCAAAGATACTAGTAAAACATGGATTTCATGGAAGTTTAAAATGGCTGGAATGGTCTCTGGATGTCACTACAGACTTCTTCACAGGTAATTGTTCTAACAGCTTTGAGGAGTTCTGGACTGAATCTTGAATCCTTAAGAATATATTTAGACAAATAATGCTAAATCACTGTCAGATTATAATATCTGTAGAAGCTTAGGTCAGTTATGGCTTCTTATGTAGATTTATAAATAAATGTCTAATATTCAGTGTCATCTAATGCATAGAAAATGGAAATTCTGAGATCAAAATGCTAACGATCCAGAATTTGAATGCCTGCTGATTTTTGCTTATAATGGGACAAATTATAAATCCTTTACTGACCTACTTCAGATAAGCACTGTGTAAAAGCTAGGCAATTTTTTATTATCTGTGACCTCTACTGAAAACAGTAGATTAACCTACAGGCATCTTAGTAGGAGAGCATACTATACTTCAGCATCCTAACAAGGAGTTTTCTTTAATATATGGACATCACAAGATATTCAATACAGATATACAAACAACTATGGAATTATATCATGATATCCACACTTCTCTTAAAAACCTTAGCAGTTGAAAAGGAAGCAATGGTTATAGGCAAAGCTGGAGGTTCATTATTAGTATAATCAAAGACTTAACACTGTAATTAGAGACTTAGCCACCATCTAAATGTAACAGGGAAAAAAAAAAAAAAAAAAAAAAAGGATAAAAAAATAAGGAACTTAAAGAATAGGATAACACCGTACCAAAAAAAGCTGTCCAAACCAGAGCCAGAAAACCTCCCTTAGCATTGTAGCACGTTTCCTAGCTGCTAACCCTTTGTCTGGTATTGTGCTTGCCATACCATTCTCCCTGGGGATCCTTCCATCTGTTATGGTAAATCATTAACATCTCAGCTCCTTCAATAGAAAGACTATGATGTTGACTGTGTTGGTTTCTTCTTCACTTTAGGATCGGCTGGGGTGATCTTTATTTGTTAGCTAATGGTCTTTTACATGTTGCTTTTTCTTCACTGGTCTGGAAGTCCACATTAGATCCAAATTTACTGCATATGGTGCACTTGTGATACCCCTCAAACCAATTTTGTCCGGTGTGGTGGGTTGAAATTACACACACACACACAGGTAATTTGGAGCATCACCCCCAAAATGAAATTGCTAGACGAGCTCAGTTTGGAATGGAAGCAAATGAATCTATATTTAAAGCAAACTTCAATCTAGAAATATGAAATGCAATGAATATGTACAAAATATACAGTATATGCACTATATATATATTTTTTTAATTTTATTTTTTTTACAACTTACAAACAACACAGAAACTCCTCAGATCCCCCTGGATGGATCCAGGGGACCCATTCACCTCTTCCCCCATTCCCTTCCTCCTTCCCGTTACACCGTAATCAAAACAGCAAAGCTGTGGAAGAGAGAGAGAGAGAAAAAAGTTGCAAGAAGCAGCAGCAGAAGAAGGAAAGAGAGCAAGAATTGCGTATACCTCTGCTCTATATTCCCATTAACAATCCAGTGAATTATGCAGACTTAGTAATTGTTATCCTTTTACATCCAATGGTAATTTATTTTCAGTCTTTGCAGTCAGGGACTAGGCTAAAGTTTCCACTTCAAATTTAACATCCAAGTCTGTATTTCTTTGACTAACCACAGGTGAGTTGTTCATAGTCATGGGCTTTCCAGTGCAGCCTGTAACCCATCTCTTATGCCTGCATTTCTCTGTACTGTGTCTCTTGTCTGAGAGCCTCCACCAACATACTAGAGTACATTTTCTTTGTTACATTAGAGTCACATTCTACACAGAACAACTTACTACAACTACATATATAATACCAGAAGAAGATGTATTAAACCCCATTGGTCATCTGGTTATGAGAGAAAAATAACTGTTACAGCTAAACCAGGTCAAAGCAAAGTTCCAGGCAGACTGGGACCACATCAGACAAAGTATGTTTGAAAAGTTGTGGTTCTGAGGCCTCATACTCAGTACAAATATATTGTATTATTGACCTACACAGTAGGATAGATAGCACATATGTTAAAAGTGTTGTCTAACCTAATTTAGAGACTAGTATCTGGAGTTTTGTAGGACAGAATCTATTTAAGAGTAAAGAGCATTCTCTTAAATGTAGGAGTAACTATAAACTGGACTAAAACAGGGGTTAAAAGAAGTGGGTTTTAATTTTTCTGCTTGTAGATCTCTACAATTTAAGGTTAATGATGTAGTCTAAATAAAACCTTCTGGAAGAGAATGTACTGTGGAAACCTGTGCCAAAGTAGGCAATAGTTTCTGCAGTGATTCAGCAACCTTAACTTAGATGGGGAAAATCTGTTCCTGAGAAATCTTTATAAGCTGTCAATTCCAGTTTAGAAGACACTATCCTTCTCAGTATAATGATCAGGTTCTCTAATAAGATTGCATTTCTTTTAAGACTTTCCTAAGGTCTTATTCTCATGCTCTGGCTCTTTGTCTTCCCACCCGAATGGATTCTGAGTCTTTACATTTACCAACAGCTAAAGTAATTGATTACTTAGGGTTCGTATTGAGATAGTGACCTGAAAACAAAAAATGTAGTGAATCATTGCTTATTCTTAAGAGGTTAGATATTCCAAATCACTCAATACTTCTCTGAGAAGTATGCTTTTCTGTGGTTGCATTCTATATGCCAATTCTTCACTCATATAAATGCACAGCGATCTGAAATCCAGCTGAAAGTCAAATGCAATTCTAAACATATTAAAGGAAGTTATATCATATTTAAATGAGATGCTTTAGTAAATTTCTGTTGTATAGGGCACCTTCCATATTTTTGTTACTTAAATACACCTAGTAGGTTTACTAGAATGACACAAGCAATCTTTCCCTTATCTCTTTCTTGTTTAGTGGACATTTAATTATATCTTGTCCCTCTTATAGAGGCAAGTGTGCCTCTTTGATGTATTTGTAAATGTATAGTGGGATAATAGGCCTTGTTTTAATCTAATTAAAGGTTGTCAGGTGGTTAAAAGCAACTAATCTTTACAAGGAAATATTTCCTTTCTTAAAGGAGGAGAACCTGTTGTCTCAAAAGAAAGCATTTTCTATATTATTATTACATTATTGCTACTTATTTACAGACTTTCTGCTGTTGAATAAAACATCACTGAATAGACAGTGCTGAAATGAACAAGCCTTCAGAGGATCTATTTTCTGTTGAATTTTCAAACAGCTAACATATCTGAAGGTATATTTGTACTTCAGCTCTAAAATTCTGTCTGTTGAATATTTTTTTCTTTCAAAAAGTTAAAGGGAAAAAAAAAAGCCAATATAATGTGATAGAAAAGCCTACCAGTGTTGCTTTCCTTCCTCAAATGATCAAATAAAACAACTCAAAGTTGTTTTCAAAACACGCTTTTAATATAGCAAAAGCAATCTCCTGAGTATGTTGGTTTCCCTCTGATCATTGCTCATCTGGATGTCCTCCATCAGCCTTTACTTTGTTATTCTTGAATGTGACTTGTTTTTCCAGCCCAGATATGATACAAAAATAGGATTTTTATAAGCTGGGAGAATTCTGGTTTTAACTAGTGAAAGAGTCACACCTCTGCTCTTCCCATCTATCCAGATACGATTTTCCACACCATTAGATAATATTATCAGTTTTTCTGAGAAGTATTTTTCACAGTTTATTTCCTAAAGCTTTTCATAGTCTTCAGCTATGCTACTGCACAGTATACCAAAGAAAAACTCTTAGGTTTTCCTGAGAACATGAATTTACAGACTCTTTGCAATCTATCCAGTCAGAAATTTTCAGACATTTCAGCTCATCTATCTGTCTCTCAGAAGTGTTATTTTCTTTCTTGCTCTTAACAAGCTACAAAGTAAACAAAACAAAACAAAAAAAAAGACACAACATAAACCAACTACACAAATAACAACAACAAAAAACCCCACCAAAACAACCAAGACAGATGTGATTGACAATCTGACAAGGAGGAAAAGCATGCAGGCTGTATGTTTCACAAATAAAGCAATAAAAAAATTGGTGATGTGATGCCACAAGAAAAACATTTAAGAAATTACACTAGACCAGCGGAATAGGGAACAAGAGCATATTGCTATGATAAAAGGGTAACAAAATCAAACACATTTCAGAGTTGTGTTGTAGAAAAAATCAGGGTGGTTACATAAGCTTCAGCTAGGGATGAAATCCTGCAATTATAAAGTCAGAATAAAAGGAGGAAATGGTATCAGAGGGTGTAATTCTCTCAGTGCATCAACTTGTTCTCGTGTTCAAACACTTAAGACATAGTATTTATGAAAGCCTTTTGCATTTAAAATGGTGTCTTTGCAAAGAAACATTATAGCCCATGCTTTGGCATAAGTTAAGCAAAATAGATATGCTCAAAACAGTAAGATATAAAAGTAGGTTTTAATTAACTCGTGCTTTAAGGTACCTTTCAACAGAAGGCTTGATTGGAGGCTTTGCTGGAGGCCTCTTAATTTTGTTATATTGTGTCATACTGCATTAAATATAAGGCCATTTTCCCTGCTTCAAAATATGTTTGCATGTCTTATTATCTTTTTAATTTTTTAAAAACTTCAAACTAATAACAGCACAAGACCATTTTCAAGATGTGCACCTTTAAATGAGTAGCAAGTCCTTATGAGTAGCAGGTCCTTATCTCACTCAAGGACCTTTCCACTCAAGTATAACTTCCTGCTCTTCTGCTGATTTTTCCAAGTGTATTGTTGTAGTAACACTCCTTCTTCATTATGTATCCCAGGACTATAAACACTTCTGTGTATTCTGTCATCCCCCCCCCTGTTTTCTCAATAGACACATTACGTCTTGCTTGCCTTCATTCAAAAGTAACCATTTGTTTCTCTGTGTGCAGTTACAGCTCTATGATCATTCTCTTGGATAAAGCCAGCCTTAATCAGGGAAAGGATTTTTCTTCTGAAAATTCCCTGTTCTATCATCTTTTAAACAGCAGCAGAAATGTATTGGTTGAGCCTTATTGGTTTTCGTGTACTTCTTCAGTAAAGTGAGTCTGTCTCCTTGTTATTACTTTCAAAACAGTTCTTCTTGCTTGTTTAATAGACTGAAATTCAAGTGGCTGGGCAATAGGAACACAACTACCTTGGCTACAGCACTGAAGAATTCCTTTGAGATCTTCAGGCTTCAGTTGTCAGGCTTACTACCGTACCACAGAGTTACTACTGAAAAATATTTCTTTCTCTCTTAATCTCATGATATATCTCTTGTTCAGGCATATTAGATGGAAGAATAGAAATGTTTACTTTTAAAATTTCTTGCATAAATATTTAGGAAAATTGTGAACGTGTAAGAATCCAATTTTAAGGATCACCGAATCTGCTGATTTTAAATAGCTTTATTGGTCACAATCTGAATTATGGTAAAGTGTCAATAAAAACTATTTAAATATACAGGAACGTTACAGATGCTTATAAAGGACTGGAAACAAAAGGACACCACTTGTTGTGTTTATTGCCAGTATTCAGATGGGCTATCTGTCATTCAAGATAGGTCTCCATTTTACTGCATTGCTACTTTCTGAGGGCTTCCTCCTGGACAATCGGATATTCTCTGTAAGCCACACTGTGCTTGTTTGCATTCATTTTGTTAACATAAATCTTTCCTTAGGAAGTGTTCAACTCTGTAATTCCTTGCAATCCTCCAGAGCTTTTTCCTCAAGTAATTTTCTCTTCACAAACCTTGTTCATCTGTAACGATCTATAAATAGTTTTTACATCCTTCTATTAAATTATGGGTCAGGGGTTTATTTTTAATTATTTGGAAATGCAAAGTCACCTGTTCTAGAATTGCAGTTAACATCCTTGGACTAAGAGCGCTCTCTTCCCCATTTGATTACTAAATGTGTGCATTCCAATGTAAAATGTCTTCACATACAAAACCTGAAATTTGATACCAACCTGCAAACTGAAAAAAACATATTTAATTGAAGGCTACAGGTGGAAAAAATGCCTACCATTAATTTCCAACTCTTAAATGAGAAGAAGTATGACATTAACCAGAACTTTGGAATGATAATGGCCTGGGATAAATGTTGCCCAGCCTAGCCTTTGAAGAATAAAATACTGTAGCAATTCCTAACAAGCTATGGATCAGTGCTTTCCTATGATGAAATAAACATTTTGTAGGAATGATTATAATTAAAGTAATAATTGAACTACTGTACAATTATTGAGATTAGGTTCTTAGATTAAAATTCTTGAAACAGAATGTGGAACATGTGGATATAATTATTGACTAATAGAAAATTGATTTGGGAAAGGTTTTCTAAGCCCTGTAATCCTTTGCACTCCTCCACTTCATGACATTCCTGATAGATGTCCATTCGCCTCTTTCTACTTAGTGATAAATGCTACATCCAGGGAACAGCATCTGGAGTTTAGTTATAGCTTCACAATACCTTCTCTCTGCTTTTCCAGACGTTTAAATCCATTTATTAAAGATTCTACTGGCTCTGGACATAGAAAATGAAATAACTTTTATCACTTACTTCTGCATGGCCTTTGTGATTTTAAGTAATGCCAGTTTTTCTAACCTCTGCCATTTCTTTCTTGACTAAACAAGGTTGAATCTTTCAGTCATTTCTTGTCATTCATGCTTCAAAGATCTTTTCTTTCTCTCCTTTTCCTTCCTAAAGAATCCATCCAAACAATTTGGTTGGTGGTTTTTTTTTTTTTCTTTTTGTTTTGCCACATACATCACAACAAAATCACATCTAATATTAAGATGCTACAAGTGCTAAAGGAAATCAGAATTATATCACTCTTACAGCTGTTGCTCCAGTTTGGCATTTTGTTTTTCACAACACAGCACGACGTTTTTGATTCCTTTTCAGCTTATGATAACATCCTCTCCTTATGCTTTATGCACATGTTAAGCAGCCCTTAAAAGATCTCTGACAGCTCTGTGAGACCTAAAATTTCATTTTCAGATGTTATACTGACCTTCTCATGTATAATGCATTCACTATTAGTTATTTTATTTTCATGCTTTGTCTTCCAGCATGGAAGTCAGATGTGTTGGCCCTTTGCTGTGTCAGTACCTAACAATACCTTTTAAAACTACTTGTATTCATTTCTGTGAAGCAATTTTCAAAATTATTAGACTTCTTACTACATTTCAGAAATTTCATTTCTGAGCCCCTGTAGAACACACAAGTTAATATTACCCAAATAGGTTATTTATTAATATTAAATTTATCTTTTAATTCTAAAACTCCAATTTAATGCTCAGTTCAAGAAAGTTCTAAATTTTGTATGAAGTTTCTGAGCTCACATGTCCTGAGCCTTCTTATCTTTATGTCATAAATTTGAATAAGAAAATGATATGTCATTGCATGCATGAAAATTCCCATTCTGCCACTTCATAATGTTTTGTTCCCTGTGAGTTGGTAACTATGAGTGTGGAGCCAGTTTTGAATTTCCTGTACAGAGACAGATGCAAAATTTCCCTACTTTGTTAATGAAAATGCCATGTGAGACAATAGCTCCACAGAAACCACACTGCACAACTTCTGCTGCTTCCTCATCTATATTGACTGCTACAATATCATAGACAGAAATTAGATTGTCTTGTTACTGTTTCTGTTTGATGGTCAAAGTTGGCCAATATTCATCATCATGTTTTCCCCGAGTGTTTACAAATCTGATTTGTTTGATACACTACTCAATGTAATTGAAATTAAACTGATTGCTCTGCTGTCCTCAAATTATCCTTTTCCACTTTGTAGTTTGAAGATATGTGAAATTGAATCAGTTTTATAAGAAGTACAATTGCTGCAGTATACATCTAACGAGGAATTGTCTGGGTTGTTTTGTGTTTTTTTTATCATTTCACAGATACTTGAGTGCCATGACATTTTAAATGATTTAAAGTACCCCAGACTTTAGTTTTAAGTCTCATTTGAACATTGAGTACTCAACTAGAACATGGCTTCTTAACATCCATGGGAAGTTGAAGGTCATAGAATCAGATAGTATTGCCAACTACACATGTAGCAAAGCCTCATTGCCCTCTTCTGTGAGCTACCTGTAGGAAATGTATATTGCAGTGGCAACATTGTGACAACAGGGACCAGATGAGATGTGGGCACCCTGTGTGCCTTCAGCTGTTTCTTTTTAAGACTTCTAGTGAGTTAATGGAAAATGGCTTCTTCATAATGTTTATTAACAATGGAGATGTGAGATGGTACCCTCTTGTGCAGTCACTGCTTTCTGGAAGTAGGATTTCTGAAAATTTACAAGATTCTGAGTAAATATTTTTCATTCAGAACCCAAAACTGAATGTAAATTTCTTATAGTTACCTGGCAACTAATAATAGAAGGGCAAAATGTGCCTTAGGCAAAATGCCAAAACAGAACCTCTCTATATAACAGGTAAGACTCTCTGATTTTTCACAGGCCTGGTAGCCAAGGTTGTTATTTGATCTTTACTGATCTGAAGGGGTAAAAAAAAAAATATTATAGTTTTAGGAATCTATTGTCTTATTTTTGGCAAGAAACATAAATCACAGTTTGCATTCAGGCTTCAGTTTCTGGAGAAGCTCCAAATGGGAAGTGTGAAAGCAGGTGGTTGTCTCATTTTGCAGTGAAGAAAGGGGAAGATAATGTAAGTTTTATTTGTCTGGCAAATTCTGACACTGTAAAAAGTTGAGATTAAATACTCATCACTTAGCAAACAACAAGAATTTCACACAAATAAATTTTGTATTAAGTGCTAATGAACATCAATGAAACTAGGATTTCATAAAGAAAGCAAAAAAATATTTATTTTTATTGGATCTGCTTTTCTCTATTGTATGAATTTATTCTGTCCATTTCAAAGGCACGGATATTTTAATCAGAATAATCTTGAAAATAGTTTAAGCTTACTCATTGTCTTTTAGTCTGAGGTAGGATACAGGTGAATCTATCACCTGTTACTACACTCATTTTTAATTTCCATTAGAGATATAATATCAGATGACCTTATGGACCATGACTACAGCATTGAAAAGAGTAGTGGTTGTCATGGATGCTGTAGCATGTAAGAGTTTCTGCTGAGTTTTTGCTGGTTGTTAGGACTAAAACTTAAATCTGACACAGAATTGAATTAAATTGGAAATACTGATCCATAGGCCAAAGTTCTTTGATACAGTTCTGTGCCTGGGGAGGTGGTGGAGTCACCATCATTGGAGGTGTTCAGGAGGAGACTTGATGGGGTGCTTGGTGCCATGGGTTAGTTGTTTAGGTGGGTTGGATTGGTTGATGGGTTGGACACGATGGTCTTGAAGGTCTCTTCCAACCTGGTTTATTCTATGTAATTCTATGTAATATTAGGGAAGGGCTAATTCTCTTTTTAGAATTACATTCATCTCCCAAAAGACTGTGTGTTCTTAGAAAACCACAGTGCTCAGAGTCCTTCCTGAGAGAGATTCGTGGTTCTCCCAGGGCTAGAAACATCTTGGAGAAGGTTTTGGAATCATAGTTTGGATGTTGGCAAGACTCACAGCCATTGGGCAAGCAGTAGACCCATTAAGTTATTTTGTAGCTTTTTTTTTTTAAACTATGGTAATTTAACTTTATTCATTTTAAAAAATATCATTAAAAGAAAACAAAACAAAACCCAAAAAATCACAGAATCACTGAATCACCAAGGTTGGAAGAGACCTCAAAGATCATCAAGTCCAACCTGTCACCACAGACCTCATGAATAAACCCTGGCACCAAGTGCCACGTCCAATCCCCTCTTGAACACCTCCAGGGATGGTGACTCCACACCTCCATGGGCAGCACATTCCAATGCCTAACAACTCTCTCAGTGAAGAACTTTCTCCTCACCTCGAGTCTAAACCTCCCCTGGCACAGCTTGAGACTGTGTCCTCTTGTTCTGGTGCTGGTTGCCTGGGAGAAGAGACCAATCCCCTTCTGGCTACAATCACCTTTCAGGTAGTTGTAGGCAGCAATAAGGTCTCCCCTGAGCCTCCTCTTCTCCAGGCTAAACAATGCCAGCTCACTCAGCCTCTCCTCATAGGGCTTGTGCTTGAGGCCTCTCACCAGCCTTGTTGCCCTTCTCTGGACACGTTTAAGAGTCTCAATGTCCTTCTTAAACTGAGGGGCCCAGAACTGGACACAGTACTCAAGGAGTGGCCTAACCAACAACAAAACTAACAACCCAGCATGATCCAAAATGCATACTTACTGCTTATGTAACAGCAAAAAAAATATTCCTACTCTAGATAAGTGATTAAATTGTAGAAACTCCTTTTAAACTTGTCATTAATTTTAAAATTGTCGTTAATAACTCACTTCCATTAAACTAAAGTTCTGCAGTGTACCATTAACACAATAACTAGCTAGAGCTGTGCTAGTGTTCTCTCTCTTAAAATTATACTGGGGAACAGTTTAACAGATGTCTGGATTATACTTTGTTAATAACCAGGGGACTGCACAATTCGAAAGAGATGTCTTTAAAATTCATTTTTCAATTAAACTCTAAACAAACAGAACCCAGGCCTTAGGCAAATCCCAGAAATAAAAAAGGAAATAAATTGGATATAAGGGCCCATATGCTGTGTACAAATCAGGTCTATTATCTTTGTTTACCTTATGGCAAAGATATAATTTATAAACCATCTTTATTGCTGAGCAGTGATAAAACCTGTATCTTCACAGCATGTTATAGCTTATCTCCCACAAACATGATGAATCAGCTCTTTCTTTAGGAAAAAAACAAACCAGAGAAAATAAAAGAACCCTAGGTATATATGCTTACTGTGTTTATTTAATTGCAACATAGCGCAAACATAACTAGCAAGAAATATCAGGTTATTCCCAGACAAAATATATCCCACCCACTCAGCCTGAGTAATGCCAGCTCAGCAGTAGCTATCTCTTCCCAGATACTGGAATATTATTAAATTAAAAGGCCAAAAGGGTCAAATCTAACATCCCTTGAGGTTGAAAAATGTCCAGGCTGTCTCAATGGCTAGTGGTTTGAAATATATTTTGATGATTAGGATGAATGTTGGGTTGTTTTTTCATAGTTTCATAGTTCATTCAGGGTTGGAAGGGACCACAAGGATCATCTAGTTCCAACCCCCCTGCCATGGGCAGGGACACCCCACACTAGATCAGCCTGGCCAGAGCCTCATCCAGCCTGCTCTTAAACACTCCCAGGGACGGGGCCTCGACCACCTCCCTGGACAACCCATTCCAGGGTTTCACCACTCTCATGGTGAAGAACCTCCTCCTCACATCCAGCCTGAATCTCCCCACCTCCAGCTTCATTCCATTCCCCCTAGTCCTATCACTACCTGAGATCCTGGGAAGTCCTTCCCCAGCCTTCCTGTAGGCCCCCTTCAGATACTGGAAGGCCACAATTAGGTCACCTCGGAGCCTTCTCATCTGCAGACTGAACAGCCCCAACTCCTTCAGTCTGTCCTCATAGGAGAGGTGCTCCAGCCCTCTGATCATCCTTGTGGCCCTTCTCTGGACACGTTCCAGCACCTCCACATCCCTCTTGTAATAGGGGCTCCAGAACTGGACACAGTACTCCAGGTGGGGTCTCACCAGGGCTGAGTAGAGGGGGAGGATCACCTCCCTCGACCTGCTAGCCATTTCTTTGGTTGCTTTAGTATAACTTTTCTGTAATTGCAAAAGACTTTCTACTTTCAGGTACACTGCTGCATACAGGAAATTTCCTGTGCTCATGCATATGGGAAAACTAAATTCATCTAAGTTTTTTTGATGGCATTTTAAAGTGATCCTTGTCTCACTTTCATCATCATTATTTAAAATCAATAGA
This sequence comes from Melanerpes formicivorus, assembly GCF_026170545.1. Lineage (NCBI taxonomy): Eukaryota > Metazoa > Chordata > Aves > Piciformes > Picidae > Melanerpes > Melanerpes formicivorus. The sequence goes on from NW_027142369.1 coordinate 3,632,123, forward strand.
GGTTGATGATACAGTAATACACATTAAGGGATTAATTTTTTCGATTTTTCATTAACAGATGCAGACCTTGTGTTTAAAAAAAACAACAACATAAAAAGTGAAAGGGTAAAAAAAATGCTTGATTATCATCCTGTTACTCTTTCGTATTTCCTGTGTTGATTTATCTGAGTGACTCAAGTCCTAGTATATTTTAGTATAAAATCTAGGATCTGTGTATAATACAATGTATTCATGTAATAATGTTTAGTGATCTGGATACTTTGTCTACAAAAGAGGGACAAAACAGTGACTTGCAGTGAAAAAGACCTACAAAGCTAAATCTATTCACATCTAAATTATAACATAAATTATTTTGGGACAAGCAATGAAGGATACACCTTCATTACATCATTTGTCTGTGTATACCTTCCACCATCTGCTGCTCACAGCATAACAGAATACTAACCCTGTAAAAGAAACTGTTCTGATTGGGATTAATGCATCTTTTTCACTAGGAGTTTTGGAAAAAATCCCAGTTTGATCTAAGCACACCAACATGCTGGAAAGCTAGCAGTAATGTTTACCAAGTATACCTAACAGTCAGCAAACACAGCAGTGATGGACAGTATCTGGTTTATTTGCTTTCCTGCAATATGTTACTCAGTTCCATTAAGAAATGTGACAGAAAACAAGGAAGATCACCTGTTTGACTTCTTTTTGATGCCAAATTCTGTGTTCCTTTTGGAGATGAGGGTGAGCTTATGCCTTCACCTGAGGAAGTGAGTGATGCTACAGTGTGAGATACCAGCAGGAATGGAGAAAAACGGCAAGCTGGGAACATCCAGCAGGAGCAGACAGGAGGAGACTCCTGTGAGTGGTCAAAGAAACACAGAGCTAGGGTTGTGTGGAGCATGTTACAGTCAGAGAAAGAAAGGATGAAAACCCCACGTTGCAAAAAATATTTGTGTGTGTATAGCTTTGAAATCTAATAGGTCTCTACTGTCCATTATGATATGCTCTTCACATTCTTAGGGGAAAAAAAAAGGCAGTGAGATTAAAAGAAGCAAATGCTATAAACAGAAAAAAAAATCATTTAATATTAAAAATTAGAGGGTTTATTGTTTTGTTTTGTTTTTCCAATGATAGTGACTGAACAGTAGAACAGGTTGCTCAAAGAGGCCATGATTTCTCCGTGCTTTAAGATATTCAAAGTCCATCTGGACACAGATGTGAGCTACCTGCCCTAGGTGGCAGTGCTTTGAGCAGGGGGTTGGATTAGGCCAACCTCAACCATTCTTCTGTTATTCTGTCATGGGAGACATTGTTTGGGCAGAAGAGAAAGTTGTTATGTTTATTTCAATTTCTGCCCCCCCACCCCCCAGTGTTAATCTAAGCAAAAACATCTGCATATATCTGTCTCTAACCCCTGGCTGACTTCTTCCACAACAGAAATCCAGCAGTAGCTAAGATCCATATGCTGCTGCATCAGTATATCTAGGTGACTTCCTATCGTAGGTTAAAATTTCCCCCCCAACATTAACTTTGCTCTATTTCTGCTCAAAATCTGTAACTAACTTTTAAAGGCATAGCCTAAAACTACCACACTTCCACAAAGTGAAAGCACGGGGACACAAGTTAGCAAAAGCCACTAGAGTTCACACAGATTATTTAAAAGTTCATGAACAAAGTAATTTATACTGCAGTTGGGAGTCTTTTCCTTGGAGACCTGATCCTCTTGTTTGGCAGTCCAAAGTCACCTCCCTTCCTGATACAAGCCTACAGTCAGGTATGTTTAGGTTGTTTCCTCCCTGAGCCTGATTTTCAGCTCTGGTTTAGTTATGTGGAGATGGTATCACTTTAAGAAGAAGACTCTGCTGTGATCATAGGCCATGAAAAAGTCCAATGTTAGTAAAAAATATAATCTACTTCTGGCTCAGAAGTGTTTTTCTTACACTGCAAATATGGACTCATTGAGTGAGCAAGATGGGAGAGTTAGTGAGCAGCAGTAACAACAGTATTCATCTTTCCTAAACCAATTCAGCACTAGGCTTTACAATTTCCAAGATCCATTTCACTGGGTTTTATAACAAGAATGGAGATGAAAGAGAAACAAGAATATGTAATGATGAGACTGCCACACCCAAAGCTTTATCATTGCTTTCACTCTATTCTAATATCCAGTCTCCTGCTTAAAATTTGCAGTGTTTTTAATCACTGTTTTCCCTTCTTTACATGTTTTTTGTTGTTTGTCACGTGTACATGCAGACAGATAAATAAGGTTTCAAATGCAAATACTCTTAGATTTATGTTGCTTTTCTGTTTATTATTGTCTCCCTTCCTCTCTATCTCTGTTTACCTATTTTGCCTGCAATGGCTACATACTGGTTTTCATTTAGTTCAGTATATCAAACTACTTCCTTCAAACAAGGCAAAGGAATGTATGTGAAAGAAAGCAGGGTTCTACAGGCTTGTCAAGAGCTGCAGTGTTCAATTCCTGCATTCAGAGTAAAAAAATACCTAAAAATTCTGTTGGGAAACAACTGAACAAACAAACAGAATTATTTTTATCATCTTCTTTATTTTAGCTGGAGTTATCATTTGTCAAGAGCATTCCTGATACTTAGTTCTCCAGAAATTGATTCAAAGTGCTTTTGATTCCTATTTCTTCCTAAGCACTTTTCATCAAGTTACATCAGCTAGCTCTATGTTTGGATGCTAAATATGGGTATTTCCCAACCTATGTTCAGTTGTGACAATGACTCGGTGTTATGGTGCTGATGATGAGAATCAGATAGCTACTGGTGAATGAGATATGGCTTTACTGTTGTATGAATATAACTTTTTGGAATATTCCAAGTTATACATTAGGACAAGTCAATTTAATTGTTCTGTTTTCAAAGAATGGGGAGAAAGCACCCACCAAAACTAAAGAAACTGGTTAATGTAGTAACCTAAGTCACATTTATGATCTGAATCAAGCCTGGAACCTGAGCTCCAGGCTGTCCTTAACCAAGGCATAAGCTCTCAATACCATGCCCCTTAAATTACTCCCTTTCTAGCTTCTCAGTTTAAGCTTCTCTGTATTAGATTTTGTAGAGCCACAAAATAGCTTGGATATAAAAACATCTGTGTCATATCCTTTAATATATTTTGTGCTCACCAGTGACCACAGCAAAATATTTCCTTTGCTGAAGCCTCCAGTAAGAAACCTAATGATCCATTAAAACATCTCTGCTTTAATGCATGCTTTGTCTTGCTCCACAGAAATTCCCTGAGAAGGGAGGAAGAAGCACAGGATTTAGTTTTATGCAGCAAGGAACAATGGGACATGGATTAATTTCCTTTTCTCCTATAACAATAATATTTTGGAAATCATAATGACAAGGAATTTGTAGTGAAAATCTGAAAAATGAGCTGATTGCATATGGCAGTTTACCAGATGGTTTTTAGTTAAATAGTTAATTAAGGAAAAAGGAGCTATAAGAGTTATGAGTTGCAGATTTGTAGTTTCCTTCATAACCAAAATAAACAGTCAATGAGAATATATAGCTGAATGAAACTTCTTCTTAAATATAAATCACTTAATACATGAGTTCACTTGGTACGTCAGACCCAGTTGCCTGTACTTTACAGAATGTCCTTTGTGTGCAGATGCAAGTTAAGTAATTCCTGTTCCCTTTCTTTCTTTTTCTTTCTCTCTTTTTTTCCTCTGCCTACTATTTTCCCTCCCATTTTTAACTTCCTTTAATACTTTCCTTCTTTTTTCTTTCCTTCCTTCTTAGAATCAGAATGGTTTGGGTTGGAAGGGACCTTAAAGATCACCTAGCTCCAAAACCCCTGCCATGGGCAGGGACACCTTCCACTAGACCAGGCTGCTGTCTGACCTAGCCTTGAGCACTTTCAGAGAGGGAGAGTCCACAACTTCCCTGGGCAGCCAGTGTCTCACCACCCTCACTGTGAATAATTTCTTCTCAATATCTGGTTTAAATCTACCAACTTCTGCCTTAAAGCCATTCTCCCTTGTCCTATCACCGCAAGCCCTTGCAAAAAATTCTTCCCCAGCTTTCTTTTAGGCCCCTTTCATGTCCTGGAAGGCCAATATAAGGTATTCCTGGAGCCTTCTCCTCTCAGTGATGAATAGTCCCAATTCTCCAGCCTGGCCCCATAAGGCAGGTGCTCCAGTCCTCTGATCATTGCAGTCCTCCTCTGAGCCCACTCCAACAGTTCTTGTGCTAGGGGACTCTAGAACTGGTTGCAGTACTCCAGGCAGGTCTCACCAGTGCAGAGTAGAGGGGGAGAATCACCTCACTTGTCCTGCTGGTCACACTTCTTTTGATGTACTTCAGGACACAGTTGGCCTTCTGGGCTGCAAGGGCACATTGATGACTCATGTTGAGTGTTTCATCAACCCTCAAGTCCTTCTCCTCAAGACTGCTGTTGAGCCATTCTTTGCCCAGCCTATATTTGTTCTTGGGATTATTCCTACCCAGGTGCAGGACCTTGATCTTGGTCTTATTGAACTTCAGGAAGCTGGCATGGGTCTACCTCTCAAGACTGTCCAAGTCTCTCTGGATGGCATCCCTTCCCTCCAGTGTGTCAACCTCAAACTTGTTGAGGGTGAGGTAAATTCCATTGTCCATATTGCAACTCTCAACATTCCCTTCTGTCTCCCCGGCTTTTATCTCTATCTCATCTTCTGCAAAACCTCCTTTTGTGTCCAACATAGAAATTATATTCTGTGTCATTTTGCAGGAGGAGGGAAAAAAAAAAAAAAAAAGGAAAAAAGTAGTTTAAAAGTCAGGAAATAATTTTGGAAACTTAAACTACTGAGAGTAATTATTTTGCTAATCTGTTGTAGCTTGTTAAAGACTGCTTTACTATGTTACCAGGAAAGCTCAGTTTTATGCAGGCACATGAGTTTTAGTAAAAGGAGGCTGGGGGAAGTGACCCTGCTGGTTTGTAATATCAGACAGCATTGTGTGAAGCAGGCTAAATGTCAGAGTGAATAAGGGATGAATTCTATTTGTGTGAGGGATGGCTGCAAATGATCTCATTAATCTTTCATTTTATGGACACTGGTTTCAAAGGCAGACAAAAGTGACTCAGAATGTACAAATGTCATAAAGGCTAGTCTGTGGCCACTCAGGGTACAAGCAAGCATGATACAGAGTTTGCTTAAATGTCACATTGAGTGGTTATCCCTGGCTCTAAAGAGCTTTGCAAGCATACTGGAGCCTGGAAATAAGGTTCACATAAGTACAAAGCATGATTCTCACTTTTAAGATCATAGGAGAATTACTGTTAGGATGTTCCATAAGGTTATATTGCTAGGTTTCCTACATTACAGCAGAATGTGCACAGATGCATTGCCACCTGAGTCACTCTGCAGCCAGCAGTCCAGGAACAGCATGAGGTGGACCTTAACACATTAGTGGCAGCATTCTGTTACTGTTGTTCAATTATTTCAGTATATTGCATGCAGAAGAACTCCGTGAATTGTCATGTATGCTACTGCTCTTGTGGTGCTAATGATGGTTTTAATTTTACTATTATTTAGACCCTTTACTTTGTTAAACCTGAAAATAAGCTTGTTCTTAAACCTGTTAGCTTCCTTTCTACCCTCTCCATCATTTCCCACCATTAAGGAGTTACTGGTTGAAGGCAGCTCTGCTTTGCTGCAGATGAACGTTCACTTCACTGAAAGCCTGATTGTTATGAAAAACAGTGAAAGTTTCACAAAGGATCTCATGTCCAGTAAACAGCTCTCTCACATAAGAAACCACTTTAAAGGGTCCTCAAGATTTTGAGTAGAATTTTAGGTGACCTTTAACTACACAACATATCTGCAAAACAGTACATCTCTTGGTTCTTGAGAGTAGGACTTAAATTGCATCACTACATACACAGATCATGGTGGATGATGTAAATCCACTGGGAGTTCAGAACTGAAGGGAAAAGAAAAAGACAAAAAAAATTAGCTGTGGATGAAACAGAGACTTTAGGGGGACAATGTTTTTGTCACAGCACATCAGGGCAGAGTGCTGTCTGGTTCTGGACACCCTGGAAAGCCCCTCTGAGTGCTTGTCATGACACAGTCATTCTGTCCATATGTCCAGAAAGAAAAATAAATTTGTATGTTCTGCTAGAAATCAGACAGAAATATCTGATTTTTCCTGAAAACAGACCCACAGAACATTCTAGGAACTTTTAAAGCCCTTTTAAATGTCTGTAGAGCCATTTGTAGTTCATATTTTAGTAATTGGTTAGGTATCACATTGACCATGTCCCTTCACTTCTATTCAGTATCACCACATTCCACGTAATTTTAAGGACCTGCATAATTCCTACAGCATGATAAGAGATTGGAGATAAGCAATGGAGATTGGTGTAAGCCAACACAATAGCTCTTCAGAGCCATCTTGTCATGCCTTATTTACAGTGGGGTTTGAGAGACCAGACTGCACTCTTCTCTAAAATAAAATTTTGTTCAGTTGTATGACAGGTAGGTAGTACTTTATTATAAGCCAAGGGAGACTGTGAGCTTTAATCATAATTTGCCTAATATTCAGAAAGTATCTGCTTAAAGGAAGTGTGTAAAGTGACACTTACTGCTGTTGTGAGTTGTATCTCCCTGCTGAAGCATAAACCAAATCCTGCTAAGATAAAATCTTGCACACAGTGAAGCAAGGACGGCTCTCTTTGAATCATTGCTTGCTTTGTGATTTACTCAAGCAAAAAATACATGCAGCATAGCAGTGGATACCATTCTGTGTCCAGCATTTTTTGTTTCAAAATATTTTAAATTATTTTATGAAAAATTCATCAAATTCTATTACCTTGGGTGGAACCAAATGTCCTAAGCTGCTAAGGCTTTGTATATGGTAAGGAAATTTTCATCCAGAAAACTTGGTCAGAGTGAATGTTCTTGTTTAAATCCTTTCTGTTATTTTTTTTTTTATCACAACAGAGATGGGCAATTTTATGAGAAAACATGGCTGAAAATGTGATAAAACCAGGATCATCAACTTGGTTTGTCTCTCTGAAGTGCATCAAACAGTAGCAATTTGTAAAGTATATTTAAGTTACAGAATTCATTAGGAAAGACAGAGCTTTTCTTAACTGTATTACAAACCTTTTAAACATACATAAAGGGTGCACTCCTGTCCTCTGTGTACATCCATTGGCTTGAATTCCCTTGCATATGTATGATATTGGGGATATTATCTGTATCTTTTTCATCTGGTTGGCTGCTGGTGGAAAAATGATGTATGAGTAAACAAACAGGGCTCAGCTTCTTACCCATATTCATACAGAAATCAATCCCATCCCTCCTTTCCCAAAGAACCATATGTTCCATTATTTATAAATTTAATCGAATAGCCATACTTCTTATACAACTAAAAAAGTGGAAATATTATTAGCCCTTAAAGTCACTCCAACCCTTAGGGATCATTAGATAATATATCTTTCTTTTTTTTTCTTCTTTTGTTTTTCCTTCTTCTTTCTCCTAAAGACATAGAATTGTAATGTAGTATATAACATCAATCAGAATTAGTCTTTTGCTCTCGCTCCAGAGTAGTTTATTCACAGGGGTGCCACAGAAGGTCCATTAATGCCAGCTGTTTTTGCAGTGCAAAGCTTTTTGCACTGGGAAGAAGGTTGTTGGCATCTGCTTCTTTGTCATCAGTCACGGTATTTGGGTGTTTTCAAGACATGGATGCTTTATAGGCTGAATGCCTGTGCACTTTTTTTCAGGTAGCAACAGATACAGACTTCTATAAACATACATAGGATTGTGTCCAGTGCTTGTTCAGTGCTTTATGATTTTCAGACACTGACCACTGTTTTCCTATGAAGCTATAAAGTGAAAATGAGGAAAGAATTTACATATAATCAAACAATGTATGGAAACTATCTCTCCTTCCCTTATCTTTCTGCTTCATGCACACAGACACATATACAGTCTTCTTTTGGGTTGTATCCACTGAATTATATAATATATGCCATAAGCTCCAAAAGCTTTTATTTTTTTTGTTGTTTTTAAATGCCTGTCTTTCACTGTAGTAAAAACCATTAACAAAATGAGTTAAGAACTTTGTAGATATTTGTAAACAAATTCTACATGGCAATAATAACGGCTTACTTAGCACAATACTCTGTCAAAATTATGTCAGTGTGCTTTCTATGTTTTAAAGAGATGTATCTTACTGCAAAAGATGCTTTTTTGCACTGTCACTGAATTTTATAGCCAAGAAGACAGCCTGCAGAGAAGCTTGTGTGCCCTGTTAACCCCTTTTAACTCTATGCAATTACTCTTCATATCCATTACACTTTTGATGAAGAACAAGCATTAGCAGTCACACCAAGAGCCAGTGCAAAATTAAAGCATGAGCAGCAGTGGTGCGACAGCTGCCAGGATATAAGAAAATAGTAAGAATAAGATATTGAGTCATCATATCATTCAGCAAAGAATTTTTACAGAATGAAATAAATTATGCATAATTGGGCTGGTTGTTTGGGCAAGTGAGGAGGGGATAGAGGGAAACTGAGTTTCAACAGGCAGCTCAGTTGCAAGCTAGATTGATTGCTGTTGTAAATTCTTTTATTTTAAATGTGGTTGCTTTCTTATATTCGTGAACAACTAGGTAAGTCATTCATTGTCCCTATCAGAATCCAGAACAGAAAATTTCCCTAGAACATGGGTTCTTGGTCACTTTCTCTGCATTATGAGTTGAGCTGCTGAGAATACAGTATATTAGACAAGCATCTTACCAAATCTATGCTTTGTTTATGCTTTCCAGCACAGTTCCTAGTTTCTGAATCTAACCAAAATCCATTGTCTATGCAAAAGCAAGATGAATTTACTAAATATCTCATGTAACACAATCTTAGAAATATGTTGCTTACTTTGAAACTGAAGTGCAGCAAAATAATAGCAGTAAAGCAGAAGTTTAACTGTTGTTTGCTGATTTCCACCATATGAAAAAAAAAAGAAGATATGTGATCTGAGAATGGAAGTCAAAAAGCTTTCTCTCTGGATTATCCAGACTGGCAGTTTGAAGGCCTTGAACTAAAATTGTGGGTGCTGCACACATGCATATTAAAGAAGACAGAGATTGTGGCCAACTGACTTACAGGAACCAAAGCCACTGAAATTGTATTGCTCCACAGAAGTACCAGACCAATTTTGTCTTTCTGTGAAATCTGCTCACTTAACCAAATTTCATGATCATTAGACCTGACATAAAGGTAAACTGCAGTAGTATATGCTTAGAAGAATGGCAGGGGACATTTTTCCTGCAAGTCCTCATGAGATATTGTAGCAAAATGAGAAAAAACATCTTAGAGACAAACAAACAAAAACCCCACCTCAAACAACCAGCTAACGAGAAGCCCTAGCATAGCAGCCTGTAAATAATACTACAAAGCAGAAAGCATTCAGCCATTTTACAACAAATAAAATGAGCAAGTAAACAGTATAGCTCCACTTGAATGCAGAAAATTGGTACCAGCTAAGCAGAATTATGCATAAGATAAAATTTAAAAGAATTTATTTGCATACCATGTTTGGGCTATCAGAAAAAGAACTGGTAGGTATATGGAAACTGCAGCGTTACAACTGAGTGAACATTCCACAGTATTCTTGATAAAACACATCTTCTGCTCAGCTAGAGAAATATCATAGAGCCAGAAAAGCATTAAGAAAGCCATTCATGGAAGCGCAATATGAACCTGGAAAATAAAAGGCGTACTTAAATTATCTCATATAAATCTACAGAAAATAACAGCAACAGAGAAAAAAATTAAAGAAATGGAAGCTTGGAGGCAAAGCTCATAAAAATAAAAAATATAAGGTTTTAGTTTTTAGAAAGGAAGAATAGGTGACTTACTGGTTTGTTCAAACCCAGTTTCTCTTGACTTTGGAAGGCAGATTGCAAATCACCAAGTGAGAAATGTTTACACTCGAAAATAAAAATTGAATTTCTCAATGAGGGTGAATGTAGAGAATCAGCAGAAGTTTAATCAGAAATAGCTTATTTCACACATTATTGAAGATGGAAAATGCTGAAGTTGAAGTAAAGGTTACACTTCTAGATTTCATGTATTAAGTTTTTAATGTAGATTCAGAGCTTGACATTAATTATATTATATTTGCAATTATTGTAGGATGGGCACACCCTCTGTGTGTGAACTTTCGTGTTTGAGAGCAGTGTATGTCTGAAATTTGTTGTTCACAAAAGCTAGTTGGTTCATTTTATCTCAAATACCCTGCTCTACTGTGATTAATCAAACAAAATAAACAGTTAAAATGAGATTTTTTTACCAAGAAAAAGGAAACCAAAACAGCACAGATAACTAGCAGAAAATAAATTATTGTCAATTATAATATTGCTTTAAAAAAAATTATTTGCTATGCTTATTTTTGTTGTTTTGGTTTGGTTTTTTGAATGTGCTGATGGTGCTGTCATTCAGGTAAAATAAATTTCATGCCACAGTATAAAAATAAGTAAATTGGATAAAGGCTTACAAGCCAATACATATAAGTAACCAATTAGTATAGAACCAGAATAAAATTTTAAAACCTCCATATGCATTGTCAAGTTTTACTTGATCATCTCTTTCATAACTATGTCTTAATTACATTGTATGAGCCTCAGGGATCAAGTTAATTTTTTAATAATGTTATAGTACCTGGCCCACATACTAAATAGACCTTTAGCACAGTACTGTAATAAGGGTATTAGCAAGCAACATTAGTATTAACTATCATAATAAATGGAAACTTTCCTCCAAATATATTTTTGACCTGCACAACACTGAAGGAAATTAGGATCAATTTGGAATGAATGACACAGGAATTTGGACGTTTTTTTGACTCTCAGTAAAATACACTCTCACTGAAATAAATCTACATCTGCAGGCAGGAGTCTGTGTTGCTTAGAATTTACCAGGGTGTAACCATAGCTTAACAACACTCCCCTGTTTTTTAGACATCCTGTCTGTTTGAATGCTGTCGTTTGACCAAAAAGGTTATTCTGACATATCAGTATCATTGGAGCATTTTCAGCTCTCAACTAACTTGTTATTCAGGGAATTTGTGATTCACAGCACAAAGTTACCTTGACAGCTGCAGGAGTGAGACTTACCCAAGTATAAGAGAGATCACAGTAAAATGAAGAGCCTCTCTCTCTTGGACAACAAGTAGGTTGTGCAGAGTAAATGCAAATCATCTGACAGCTTCATCATCTTGCAACTGCCCCACAAACTACAGGGAAGACATGTGCTACGTGTTACAGTTTTGCCTTCTCTGCAGCTGTGGTTCCATTTCTTTACATGATTTGTACTTTGGCACTAGAAAAAGATTATAATAAATGAAGTGCTGCTTTCACAGTTTCAGACACCGTGATCTTTCTTTCTTTCTTCCTTTCTTTCTTTTTCTTCTTTATTTTTTATTTTTTCAAAAACTTGTTTGGCAAAGGTGGCTTTAATTTGATTTTCACAAGTGCAAAAACCTGTCCCCTTAGAAGTTGGTCAAACTATTAATTTTATAGCAAGGACAACACAGTACAGTAAAAAAGCTTTCCACAAAGCCAAAAAGCTTAACCTAATTAAATGGCTGTTTTGACAGGTGGTTTAAAGTGGAATGAAAACTATTGAGAATGACTCTACAGTCATAAATGATGAGTGTCTGTGTGCTTATGTGTGCAGGTGAAAATGTGACTGTGCAGGGGGTGACAATAGATCTGTGTCCATCAAGTCTGGTGGTGGTTTTTTTTATATTTGTTGTTTTGTTCATTTTTTTTCAAAAGCTGAGGCTGTTTAAGACTTACAGATTTATTTCATTATGTTCATTATTATATAATTATGTTAGATATATTGACTCAGGTGAATGGCTACACCTGGACTATAGTTAATGTGATGTCATTTATCAAAGAAATGAGATGTGCATTTTACAAGAGGAAACAAGCCTTGCAGGAAATATGTAAACATTATCATAAAGGATCTGATTTCGGGTTCTGCTCAATATCACAAAATGTTCTTTGCCGCAGTAAAATGCTGTGTTTGTAGTAGGAGGTAATGAACACTGAGGTCTTCAAATGCTGAAAGATCTTCTTTCAGCAGTTTTGTACTGTGAGCCACATGTTGATACTGCACATAGGAGTTTCCTGTCCTCCACCTCCCCTCTATATGAATTCCCAGGACTTCTGCAACTGATACCTCTGTAGCAACCCTGGCTTGCAGAGAGACAGCCAGCTGTAGCTGCTAAAACAGTAAGGGACTTGCTGTAGTAGTGTCTCTCCATATATTTCTGTTTAGTTTTAATAAGATCCTTATTATTTTATCTTAAGTAGTAGAGCTTTGTGTTCTCAAGTGTTTTGATACTGTTGTCCTCCAAGGCAAGGAAGAAATTTTGCTCTACTGTTAACAAATGTATACTTTCAAGGAATATTAACTATTGCCATAAAGTGATAAAAATTCTGTTTTAGTATTAGAACAAATGTATTGTAAACAAGGTAATCTGCCAGAACTGTGGAATGATTTTGGCTGAATTTGGAGAACTACAATCACAGATATGGCTTGTGAACGTTTAGCTGACATCTGAGACCCATTCACTCATGTGAAACAACTGTATCACATGTTACATGTCTTGTAATGTATTGTGGGTTTGAATCCAGTTGGTGATTACAATGGAATAAAGGTCAAGCAAACTAAAGAAATATTTAGAGGTCAAGTAGAATGAAGAAATATTTTGTACAAATGATCAAAAGGAGACAGATAAAAAAGATGCATATAAAGCAAAGCCTAGTAAAATCTCATATGATAGCGGAAGAGGGTTTTAGATATTTCTGATTTTCATATACACATAAAGCTACCTTTTTTTTTTATATATATATAACTTTGTATGAATATTTTTCTCTTGGTTTAACTATTAATCATTTTCTTCCAGCTCACACTGTCATTTGGCTTTCCTCCAAGATATTTAAGCAAATTTTTTTTTCTCTGTGAATCTGTGCCTGTGAAGATAAAAATCATCTGTATTAAGAGGAAAAGTTTCCACATTATTTTCATGATAAAAAGTGGCAGTTATTTTTCACTCGGTGCTGTGAGATATCTAATAAGAGGCCAGAAGAAAATTCATGTGGGATTATAAGATTAAGAGTCTTTTTTACTACATTCTTGAATGGACAAATAGATGAACACAAGTTACCAACAGTTTAAAAAGCACATGTATTCACTTTCATTATACCTGTGTCCAGGAAACTATGTTGTCTATTTCAATGGCTGGGAGAAAACTTGCTTTTTTGGTCCAAAATTGGCTGATGTTCATAGGCATCTAGTTGTCCCAAAAGAGTCCTTGCCAGAACAGACAGTCTGTTAGGTATGTAGCACATCCACAGGGTTTTAGAACTAATGAGCGATCAGGGTAAAGCAAATGTTATAACAGGAAGAGTGGATAAAAAAGGAGAGAGGGCAAAGTCAGGATTTTGAGCTCTTTCCAACAGAGTTACAAATGAAAGTTACCAACAGGACCCACTACTTTACTGCCAATGCTTAGCTGACAAAGTAATCCCAAAGTATGAGCATGATGCCAAGGAGCATTGAAGATTCGCCATTGCTGTACCTATCAAACAGGGAAATTTCAGGACAGAACGGACTTCCTACTGCAGTTGGAAAGAAATTAATGGAATGTTGGCATAAAAGTAATGAAAAAAAATAAATTTTAAAATGGTCCAAAACCAGGGCCAGAACTGCAGGTAAGAGATCTAGAGAAAGGACTCTCAGGGAGACAATACAAATCCTTGAACATGGGACATCTGCAACTTACCCAGGAACTGGATTGTAATCAAACAGAAATGTTATGACTTGTTCAGAATTAACTCTAAAGGCCAGAGGTACTACAGTTCAAAAGCAATTTAATGGATGTCTTCCTTTGAAATCGTTTCAAGCATACTTTATCAGAGCAAACCTAAGAGTCCTTCAAAATTTGCCTCCAAAACACATTTTCTTCAAGAGAAATGAACATCCATCCTACACATGATACCTAACATGACTCATTCTGTGATTCATTTTTCATTGTGAAACAGCTATAACTGCTGTACAGTTGAGATTGGTCACAGGTTTGGTATTCTGCCAGCTGTCTTTTGGTTGATCCTTTCTACAACCTGCTCCAAAACTAATCTTTCTGATATTTAACATGCTCCATCACAGTTTGTCAGAATACTAAAAGAAAAGGCAAGCAAGGCATTTTTGATTGTTTGCATTTAATAAAATGCACCCATCTTTTATTATATTTAAGTCATAATAATCCTAACTTTTCTTACCTAGTCTAACTCCAAAAAAATATTTTGCTTTTAAACTCTATATTTCAGTGTTGCCATTGATTAATACCTTTGGACTTGATAGTGTAAGACTTAAAAGATACAAAGACATGCTTTTTTGTTTATACAGTGCAATTGCTGAAAGAAAGCAAAACAAACCAAACCAATCAAATGACCACACAAACAAATAAAAAAAATACAACCAGCAACCATCACCAGTGTAGTGAGCCTGATTTTCATTTACATAGTTCTGGCAGCGTAAAAAAATGTTCCACTGGGCATAAATTTTATTTAAATACACTTTAGGGTTCCTTTCTGCTGCCATGATGTGTAAAGGAGTCTTTGTGTAAATAAGAATCAGGGCCAAACTATTTCAGGATTATGGTTTTTTGGAATTCTTTGCTATACCTAAAGTCATATTTTGACTTCTGGGACTACTCACAAATTACTCTGAATCAACAATACATGAAATCAACCATTTACACCCACCAGCTTATTTCCATTACAGAGTAAAAGAAACAGAGAAAGATTGGATGAGCAGACCTGAAATTTTCAAACAGTAAGAAATAGAGGAGACTGATTTTAACAAAGATTCTGATTGCAAATAATTAGCAATTCTGAGTCTCTTCCAAATAAATGTATACTAATGATGTTCCTGCCATTTCCCATACTATTACTGTATTAATGTCTTCTAGTGGCACATTCATAATAACCCTGGAAAAATGGATTAGTTTGGTGAAACACTGAAGAATACCTGGCAATCAACTAAAATGACTAAAATTTATGAAGTAACTTTTCTCTTTCACATTATAATTGGAGTCATGAAGTAGCCACATTAAGGTCTGAAGATCTTTCCTCTTTCACAAGGGATGAGGAATCTGCTATATCTTTCAGATAAAAGGCATTATTCTTATATTTTAGTATAATTGATTTTAACAACAGTTTAAAGTATCACTAATTATTTTCTCTATGGTCTTTAATAATCAACGTGTTGATTTTTATCAATGCTGACCTTTGAAGCCTGCAATTAATTGCATTTTTATAAAGTGCTTTTTCCCCAGGCATGTCTCAGTAATAAAATGAGTGAGCATATTTCCCACACAACAGCAACAGTAAACTAGGCAGTCAGAAATTTAATATCACAATTGTTAAATGAATCATATTTGAAAGGCTGATATAAGAAGGTATTGACTCTCTGGAAGGAATAATTTTGGCAGAAATTTGGAATAATTACGATTAAAAAGAAATGTGCTCTTATACTAAAAAATAAGAAAGAGGAAAGAGAAGGAAAAAAGGTAACTCACAATAATACCTGGCAGAGTGAAGGTCTTAATATATTAAAGGGCTTGTTAGTAACTTAGTACATGAGAGTGTAATAGTGAAACTGGGATATTTGATCTCTAAAAAACACACTTTTGAATCATGACCATGAGTTTCAGTGTGAGGAGTGGCAACAGTAGATACAAGAGGGTAATTCAGGTGGTCTCTCTGAATTGAAACATATTATCTCATTGGGGTTCCACATATTTGTGTTCCTATAACAGACAACCTGAAACTACTCAATCAAGCATCCAAGTGTTAAGTGTATGCAGCATGACCCCAAATGCTGGATGACAGACCTTGTCTTCTCTGGTAGGGCAGGGGGAGAGACATCTATCATCAAGTCAGAGTGAGACCTGTTCTTCACATTCACCCTTTCACAGAATCATAGAACATTAGAGGTTGGAAGGGACCTTCAGAAATCATCCAGTCCAACTCCCCTGCCAAAGCAGGACCACCTAGGGTAGTCCACACAGCAATGCATCCTGGCAGGTTTTGAATGTCTTCAGAGAAGGAGACTCCACAACCACTCTGGGCAGTCTGTTCCAGGGCTCTGTCACCCTCACTATAATGAAGTTTCTCCTCATGCTGAGGTGAAACCTTCTACGTTCAAGTTTGTATCTGTTCGTCCTTGTCTTATTACTGTGCTCCACCAAAAAAGAGCTTGGTCCCCTTCACTTGATACCCAACCCTCTCAGTCTTCTCAAGACTAAATATCCCCAGGTCTCTCAGTCCCTCTGCATAGGGGAGATGCTCAAGTGTCCTAATAATCCTCATGGCTCTCCATTGGACTCCCTCCAGCAGATCTCTGTCTCTCTTGAGCTGGAGAGCCCAAAATTTGACACAGTATTCCAGATGTAGTCTCACTAGAGCAGAGTAGAAGGGGAGAAGAACCTCCCTAGACCTGCTGGACACACTTTTCTTGATGCACCCCAGGATACCACTGGTCCTCTTGGTCACAAGGGCACATTGCTGTCCCATGGAGAACTTCTTGTCCACCAGGACTCCAAGGTCTTTCTCCATGGAGCTGCTCTCCGGTAGGGCTGCCCCTAACCTGTACTGGTGCCTGTTGTTATACCTCCCCAGACAGAGGACCCTGTTCTTGTCCTCATTGAATTTCATGAGGTTTGCTTTCACCCTCACAGAAAGTACAAAGTGGGGAAAGCCTGAGGTAGCCAATAAAAATTCATAGACCTTTAGCTCTAGGGTTAGAGCTTGGGTTCAGAATCATTGGAAGCCTAGAGCTCCATCTGGACCAGAGCTGGAAAGTGAATACCAAAGGAATGGGTTGGCTGCAAAGTAAAATGTCCTTTGGAAGCCCCTTTCATGCTCCACACTCCAGTTACAGCTTTTGGATTTCTGTCTCTCAAGCCAAGCCCTAATTCTAAATCTAAATGAAGACTGAGCCAACATTATCCCAGACAAAAAAGTTATGGTTGAATTAGCAGGAAAGATCTGAGACCCATAGATATAAGAAGACTGAGTTTGGCAAAGCAAAGTGAGGGCTTCTATGGGAACTGTCCCTAAACCAGTCTTTGCAGCAGGAGCTACAGTCTGTTTTTCCTGTGCCAGAACCTCTGCCTGGAGCCTCAAATCTATATTTTCCTGTTATAAAGTATTTCAATGGTTAGGCTTCTCTATTATCCATTGCAGAAAAAGCTTGATGCATGTGTTGAAAGAATATAAACTGCCTGCCAACTGTGTAGCTTTTTAGTAGGCCTTATAAATTTAGGCTTAGCAACATTCTCACAGGGCTTATGAACTGATGCTAGCATATGCCAGTTGGCTTACTGCTCATGGAGTTGACCTGTGAGTATTTATCCTTTTCTATCTGCCTTCCACGTTGCCTCATAAAGTTGAGGTCAGCTCCAACATTTCATAAAAATATGAATAACAATCTTATTTTATTGCACAATTAAAGCAAAGTAGCTTTTGTAAAGGAGTATTTTACCTCGGGCAGGTCTGCTGTAATGGAAGTAGATGTCATCCTGATTGATGGTATTGAGGAACCTGATGGACATGAAGAATGAAATGGAAGACTGTAAAAGGATGAAGATGTAGAGAACACAGAAATTTGCAGAATACCCTTCAGACAATTGTAAAACATTGAAGCGCACTTTTGTACCATCCAGGGCAATATAATTACTGATATCAAACAAATTTATTTGTGGTGGGTAAAACCTTTTACTACACTGAGATCACTCATGGAGGTTACCAGCTTCTTGACTTAAAATTGTATGTCTGTTTTTGCAGCTCCTACAGTTTTGTGCCTCCTAAGGTTGAAGAAAATACCCATACACTTTACCCTAATGGGTCAGTCTTAAACTTTGGCCACGTGCTCATTTGTACATGTTAAGACAGTATAAACATCAGATACAAATACAAAGAAGATAATTTTGTAAAATTCAGATGCAAAACTCAGTATGTCATCTCATACTTAGTCTCTCCTGTCTGGTAGCACAAACTTATCTGTTCTAATACATTTTCTATATACTTTATACAAGTAGATGTACAAAAAATAAAAAAAGGTATATGAGCTAAAGAGGCACAGGGCTTCACCATGGTTAACCACATACTTTTTTTCTGACATCCTATGTCTGTGAAGTATTCTTGTGCAGCACAGTAGAAGAGATTTCAAGGTAGAATGGAGCTTCTATTTTTTAAAGATTAGTTTTTTTCTCCTAATAGCACATATTGAAGAATCAGTGAACATGTTATTAATATGAATGAATTTTTGATTCTTCAGGTCTCCTTTTGGTAGGTAACTGTACTCATTTGACAATGAACAGGCACATACAATATTTGCAGAATGCATGAAGTTACAGGTAGTATAAATGTATCAGTAGGATGGCCAAGCTTGACATTCAGAAACAATAACTAAAATTAATTATTGCACTTTTAAAATAAGCATAGTTTCATGTGGGGTTTTTTGTTTGATTTCTTTTTTCTGTTGGTTTGGTTTGGTTTAGTTTGGTTTTGTAATTACTTAGTCTATATCTAAACTCTAACCTGCTCTATGTTACTTTTCCAGGCAAGAGGTTGAGTCATCACATTTTTGTTATTGTTTGTACTGTATGAACAGGCCTGGATGATATTTTTGGTTCCATTCCAAGCACAAAAATTCCCTCCTTCCAGTCCCCCATATTTTTATTTCTTATTCTCAAACTTTATGAATAGACAAATAACTGATCTCTGCCTGTTGATATCTCTCTCGGAATCATCCAGAATTGTTAATTATGAGTTTCCACATTATTTTCAGAGGCAAGATACCAAAGATAGTCAAATGTTAAAGGCTTCTTTAAGTGAATATCTGTATGGTACTTGTAGTACGCTGAAGTGTGCTGAGTGCTGGGTTACACTGGCCAATCCAATGACCTGCATATATTTGGTTTTATGTGACTTTTTTTTTAACATGTGAGTTGAATATAGAAGATTTCTATTAGTTTTGGGTTTTTTTCTCTGTTAGGCATTGTTGAATGACGAAATAATTTCTGTCATCCAGAGTAAGAAATGACCAAGTTGCCCATTCATGTTGCAGAGACAGATCCTTTGACAGTTTCAGGAATATGCATAATATGTGTAAGGTCCCTGACTACAGTTCTTCGTAAAGTCTCATTTCTGAACAGACAGTGTAGTCAATGGTATGGATCTGTACTTGGTTCTGCTCAGTCTTAACACATCTGAAAAATGCACAACTGATGCTTGACAAAATGCTGTCAGTGAAGAAACCATTCATTTCAAACTGAAGCATGCAATGTCTAAAAATTTAGTCAAAAGTGGAATTCAGTGACAGACCTGGGAGCAAAATCCAGTGCCCTTGATGTAAGCTTTTTGCTCCAAATGTAGAAAACATTTCTGCAAGAATTTATATCCAATCCACTCTGTATTGGCATTGAAGGAATTGATGACAAAAATATTTTCACACAAAATAGGCCAGAATGTGACTCTACATCTATTTCAGATGACTAAATTTTGTCATATTTGTCCAGCAGAGGACCTAGAAACTATGAAGTCTCCCAGTGTTATATGTGAAGTGATAAAAGAAAGGATACAATTAACTTGTCAGAAATCAGAGAAACCCAAGGTTATTTCCCTTCGCTGATACAGAGCAAAAGGAAGAGAAAATTCTCTTTCAATCTCTTTAGCTCTTAAGTAAATACTCCATTCCGAGTAGCAAATTATATCCATTTTGAATTGAAAACGTAACCACTAGAGGGTATCTCTGTTCAAAGTCACTGCACAGATTTTCCAGTTCTTTGAGCAAGGCTAAATGATACAGACAAATCTTGCATTCAAACACGCTAGATTAGAGTAAGAAGGAAAACCATGAAGTTTTGTTGCCTCAGCTGGCTGTCCTCTGCATATGTTCTTCTGCAGAATCATGACTGTCAAGCCCAAATGGAATTGTCCCTGTTAGAAGTAAAATAAATTATTTTACTACAAAAATGCATTACAATGCATTGATATGTATTGATCTTGTCTGCTGCATTATTTAACATCACACCAAAGGAGTGATACAATTTACTGCATTTCTAAGTTAACTCTTTATATATCCCTAGCTATAACCAGCCAAGGCATATTACTATTTCCTTGAGGTTTAAGCCTCTTAAATCATAACCAACAATGCATACTTTGGAAATTCATTTGTATTTAGAAAGCTATACAGCATCCTAGATTTTCTTACCCAAAGTACCCAAGTGAATGATGTGGCTTTCTTAATTTTCTCACTGTCTTTAGCTTCCCAGTTCAAATAACACAAAATCTGTTTGTAGAAGAGCAAACTAGATGCAGTATATAATATGAGTATAGAGCAAGAAAACCAAAGAAGGATTCTTGGATGAGCACATTGTACAATGGAAACATGAAATCACCTGAACATGATAAATACTGTGCCACAACATTATACATCATGCTAGGATAACTATTTTATAATTCTGAAGGTGAAAAGACTTTGAATGAAGCAGGTGAACCATGCTAAATTGCACTGAAG
Source organism: Melanerpes formicivorus (assembly GCF_026170545.1). Lineage (NCBI taxonomy): Eukaryota > Metazoa > Chordata > Aves > Piciformes > Picidae > Melanerpes > Melanerpes formicivorus. Next base: position 3,652,733 of record NW_027142369.1, read on the forward strand.
TTCTCCCTCAGCTATAGTGACTTGTAAAGTCAGTCCTAGACAAACACAGTTCTGAAAAATCTGGATCTGTAGCACAAGTTTCTTCCCAGCATGTTCCATAGCACAATTATGACTCTGTGTTCCAGAGATTTGTCAGAACACAAATCCCAAATTCTTTCTCTGTGGGACCACTGAGCATTTTGATGTCAGCTTGAGGAAACTGACTGACATTCTATTAGTGGCGACAACTATTTAGTGGCGTTTGAGTCACAGAGTTGCTGTGCTTTGTTTCACTGTAACATCATAGCAAATTCACCGAAGCTGAACTATCTATACGCAAGCTATTTCACTGACCAAACTTGACCAGGGTTGTTTAGATCTTTGTAACACAAAATCCCTTTACTATGGCTTAAGGAACAGCCGGTGGAATGATATTTTGACAGATCAATTCAATGCCACTGAAATTTAACAGCAAAGTGCTTTATTTTTTTTAAGCACAAAGGCAACTGCCCCAGCTTCCTAAATTATAATTATCCATAATTTTTTTTTATTTTTTTTTTTAAGAAACATTGTGCAAATAATCATATGAATCAAATTAAATATGCCAGGATCTGGATCCAGTCTTATCAAATTCCTTTATTTGATATAAAATAATGTCATTAGGAGCAGGTGCATCCTGAGATGGATTTTGTCTCTGTCAGCTCTCAATGCTTCCTTTTGGGTGACTGGTATAAATACTAATTTAGGACATGCTGAGCATTAAGGAAAGGATATTTAGAAAACTGTAGTAGCCACTGCCATTAGGTGGAGTAAAGTTATAAAGGACTTACATCCAACTGGATAGAACACATCATAACCAAAAGTAGAAAGTATGCAAAAGTTAAGAAGAAAGGCTGTTTCTTCTTAAGTTTGAAGACAGTTTTATTTAGTACACTAATTTCATGTTTGAAAAAAACACATGGTTTGAGACTACTTTGTGGTGTTGCACATACACATCAAGTAAAAACTTATGAGACAGATGAGTTCTAGGTTATAGGGATAGAATCTAATGCTTGCAATGCTGTGTAGGGGCTGAAAAAGACAGGAAAAGCTAAGATTATTTACAGGAAAACAGTATGTTGTAGCATTTCCAAAAATAATAACTGAAGTCTACTTATAAACTATCTCACCTGTAAAAGTACTTAGGGCTCTAAATAGCAGTCATAATGCCATTCCTTACTGAAAAAGCCATGAAGCCCTGACGTACACCTCCATCTCTTTGATGAAACCAGAGTTAGACCATTATCGTAGCAGAAAGAATACAGTTTTAAAACAGTAAACAATGAGGGCCATGACCTAGGCAGATAAGAGAAATAAATACAAACTATCAGAAAATGCATGGAATATTACTTTAGATGCAATTAGCCTTATTAAGAATTTAATGGATAATATAATAATTTGGCATAGCTTCTTGTTTCTGACTTCTTCATAACTGGCTTCTAGAAGCAAAAACCAAGGCCTAATAATCAGTGACATGCAGATGACAGACAATTAGGTCATTGATTCAGTGAAGCTCACCTGTAATCCCTCACTTCTAATGTAGCCTACTTGCACTGCTTGCTTAGTGTTTCATGGCTCTTTATTGTCTTTTTCAAAACAGTTTCTGAGGTCTTTGGTGCATTGTTTATCTCCCCTTCTGTATTATTTTTTCATCCTTACTAGGATTTTCTCAGCAATGGTTTTAAATTGGAGAAGAGTAGATTTAGACTGGCTATTAGGAACAATTTTTTTACCATGAGGGTGGTGGAACAATGGAACAGGTTGCCCAGGGAGGCAGTTGAGGCCTCATACTTGGAAACATTCAAGATCAGGCTTGACAGGACTCTGGGCAACCTGATCTAGTGGAGGATGTCCCTGATCGCTGCAGGGGGCTTGGAATAGGTGAACTTTGGAGGTCCCTTCCAACTCAAACCATTCTATGACTGTATGATTGTATGATTCTATAATTAAGGGTTTATTTTTTTACAAAAGGACATTAAGTACTTTGGTTACACCCAAGAGCATAAGAAAGGAGAGGAAGATGAAATTGAAGTGAAGGAAAATTTGGTCTGACAATCAGGATACAACTTCTATAACTGAAATTTATATCTGCATAAAAATTTCCCAAGGGACCTTATATAAATGGATAAAACTCATTTGAGTTATTTGCGGCTGAATGAAGCCAGATCACCTAATAGCTATTCACTTCAAATTTATTTGATTTTATGAAGTTGTATTACATTGCTGTTCGAAATTAGTATATCAATAGCATTTTTATTCAACACCTTTTTTCTCAAAATGCCTACCAAACTGATAAACAGGAACTACCTCATCTATAAATTTAGTCTCTGCAGACCAAAATTATATCCAAACAAATAAGGATTACTCTATACATTCTTTAGGGTCAGGATACTAGTATATGTGCCATATCAGATTAATACAATGGAATAATCTTCTTCTACTTTGATTTCTGTTGTACTTTCATTCTTTTTATTAAATTTCTCCTTGTTTGCTTTCTAACTTTCCAATCAGCAAAAAGTTTCAGAAGACATAGTTGATACTTTCTGTCTAATATTTGTTACACTGTAGTTAATCAGATTCATATTCCCATTAAAACTGTATAATTAGATCCTGTCTAATTCTATCTGCAGTTTTCTGTTTAAATTTCACTCTGTTTTTGTTCAAACTCAATTAGTTTATTGACATTCTCTGACACTGTCATATTTCCTCCACGAGGGGCATTGAATGGATTATTATTTATGATAGTAATTTTCTCTGCCCAGGATGTGATTGTTTTTTTTTTGACCCATATTCCACAGACATAATCCAGCAGTACAAAAGTTTGTCCTCTTGATAATTCATCTCTGCCTCTCATTTGATAATTTATTATCACATCATGTTAATTAACTTGATATATTGTAAGTTGATTAGACAGGCACCTTGGACAGAACGTGCAATACATTTTTACATCAGCTCTGCTGTCATGAAGGCAGAGGACATCATTTGCATCACTTCCTTTCCTTCCTGAAAAGTACCCTAATTCTTTCGGTGACTTCCCTGTCACGTCACATCATATTCAAGCTATATCTTTCTGATTTTTTCTCTGTTAGAACTCAGAATGCACTTCAGGATAATGACTGATAAAATCTCAGGGACTGTATCTGCTTTCCTGTCCATGCCATGTAATTAACACATTTTGAACAATAATATGGTAGAGAGTATTATTATTATTAAGGCTGGCCTGCCATCTATGCCAATAAGCATCTTTTAGACACTTACTGACTGCAGGCAATGCAGCTGAAAATATGCAGATCTACACAGCCCCTTCTGTAATGCTTGATTATTTCTCTTGCAGCTCCCTTATAATTATTGCTTTGAATGTTTTTTTGCAGTTGCAGTTTTGTCAGGGAGGGGTTGTAAGCACATCTCTCTGTCACAGACAATCATTGTATAATTCAGTGATATTTACTCCTAGGGGATTTTAAAGCAAGTTAAAACCAGAAATATTTTATTAAAAATCTATTTTTTTCAAGTAGAAAGGAAATTTATTAAAAAGCATCTTGGCTATTTGAAAGGGTTTAATTATCTATTTGGCTGCTGTTTCAATTAAACTGCTATCAAGCATCAGGCAAATAGATTGGATGCAGCAAACGTTTTGCAACCTCATGTACTCATACACTTTATAACGGAAAGCTAAGATAAACCTGGAGTATTTGAATATTCATTAGCATGTTATGTTTCTTTATTCTCAGATATATAAATATTCCTTATGAGTGAGAATTACAAATATAAAAAGCACTGTACGTCATCTTCCTTTGTAGAAGCTATTGAATGATTTAATATTGATTTCAGGGCAATTGGAGACATACACTATGTGGTTTTGAAAAACACATCTTATATGTGATTCTTTTTCTCTACTTTTGAGTAACTGTTGTTTTGGGTTTTTTTAATGGAACACTGTTTCAACGAGAATTATTAATATATATTTACACATGCTCAAATTACCTCCTCTGATATTAGGTGCAGATTTTAGCCATCCTACTGCAATCCACTGTCTGGTAGTTCTTATTACTGACCACAAGCAGGGCAGCTCTCATTTAGAAGCAATACAGTTATATTCATCTGGCATTACACTAATGACAACTTGTGCAAATTAGTTTTCACACCTGTTTGATACCACTACCTTTGATCATGTGTGGTCATTAATTTCAGGTGTACACAAACTCAAAATTATAAATTCGCCTAAATCAAATCCATATATGCAAAGATTCCTAATTTTGGAAATATTCAGAACTGGGAATTAGAAGTTTGTTAAGTATCCTTCCTTTTAGAAGAAACTGAGACAGACCAAAAATCTAGACTCAAAAGTTTATTACTGATTTGAACTTAGTAAGTGAAACCCATGTTTAGAACAATCTCAGTTTCTAGTACATATTAGTAGAGGAACAAGTAGAGCAAAGTGTCCAAAAATCACGTTTTAAATAGATGATAAACAAAATGTTAAAAAACCACATAAAAGTTCCTCTGTTCTAATAATGAGACAGGAGAGTGCTGTCTCCATATAGCAATTATTATCATTATAATGCTGAAGGAGCTGAAGATTTTCTCCTCTGATTTTTTTTTTATAATTCTTGCCACACATTTAATACTTGATACCGAAACATTAGCATAATTAGTCTGAATAACACAATTCATTTACACATGGCCTGGAGGTTTACAAGTGGCTGGGGAAGTCTAATGGGTAACACATCACACAGCTTGTTGGAAGTCCATAAAGCAGTGAAAAGATGAACACCTCACAGGGAACAATTCCACCCAGCTTTTTGTTCAAATGCAGCCACATCATGGAGTAGCTAAAACAAGTTTCATTGTCAGAATAGTGCAAAGGGATACAGAAATTAAAGAAATGCAATGAGAGTATTCTTGGAGTATATTTTTCACCGTGACAACAATGTAGGATCAGGAAAAAGTTAAATTTATTGCTGGAAATATAAATCCTTAAACTCCACTGGCAGTAACAGTGAATGAAGAAGGAACCACAGGTTTTTTTCAACTCCTTCTACAGAGTATCAAAAGTGACATCATGTATGAGGGAGGACAGGTAGCTGGAAGAATACCAGAGAGTCTTGATGTGGAAGAGTCAGGGAAGCTAAATCCCTTCCTGTGCTGCTCTGCTGAACATGTGGAGCCCACATTTTTACAAAATGTTCTGTACTGCAAATTCCTGCAAGTCAATCTTGGCAGACAGGAGATACGGAATAGAAAATAACCATATGACAACAGAAAAGATAAACTTTCTTTTCTTTAACACTTTAAGGGAAAATTTAAGGAAAGAACATTAGTGGATTCTTCAGAAGGGTTCATAGATATTTCTTCTTTTCTTATGAAAGTTCTTTGTGTTTCCCTCTGCATTTCAAATAAGGTAATGTCTCATATAGCTTCCTATTCTCTACATTAGAATGCCAGTAAAAAAACATATTACTCTTTATTCATTAATTCTGTGATTTCTTTCCTTCTTCCTGAAATGGAAATAAGTAAATAAAATTTCTTCCTGTATACATTTGTTTGCCAAGAACATTATTCAAAATTCTTTGCTTGATAAAATCATAAAGCTCCATTCCAGTGCTCGAGATTAGATGTAATGTAGTAATAATACTCTATTTTATCTTCAGCATCATGGAAATATTAGAATGAAAGAATTCTATGATGTCGGATATACTGTTCTTTTTATCTGAGGTAAAATAAATTATTTCTGCATTATTTTGGGCCACATTTTATTTTAGAGATCAGAGTATCAAGAATAGTCAGTCCTCCATTAGTCCAGCACTATGGTGAGACTGAAAAGTCTGCCTTTCTTTATACGTTGCATAAAACTTTCTGCCTGGAAATCATGTTAATATTTTTGTCCTTCATGTGATAGACATGAAGAAAAACAGTAGTATTTTTTGTATAATAATATGCTGGATTCAAGCATTGTCATACCTCAATATAAGCATTTCCTTGTGAACTAAGCAAAAACACATCTGTCAACATTTATATTTTTTTTTCATAAGAGATTATATTTTCTAAATTCTTAAATTGCTTAAAAAAGAAATATCTGTAGTTTTGCTTCAGATGAAAAGCTCAGTGCTGGAAATAATATCATAACTGAGGCCTCACTTCGCCTAAGCAGAGAAAGCAAATTATACATGGTAGGCCACTAACTTACTACATATTCACTCCTCTATTACAAAATAATGTTTGTGGTTTATTTATTTAATTTTACCAAAGTGCTGTTTCATTGACACATTTGTCTCAAGCTTCCTTTTTTTTTTTTTGCTAATGCATAATTCCCCTTTAGTGTATTCCATTCTTCAGGGGTTTTACTTGTTTGTTTTGTTTGGTTGGGTTTTTTGTTTTGTTTTGTTTTGTTTTGTTTTTATACAGGTGTATGACTCTTTCTTCCTCAGTTTAGACCCTTTGTAGTCATCTCCACTGAATTGACTTTTCTGTGCTTTTGACTTGTTCAATCTATGAATCTTGCAGTGCAAATTTTAGTTGCAATTTTCTCTACTAATAAAGACATGGAATAACATTAGAGTCAGGAAAGGCCTCTATGGAATTCATTTATGACAGTAACTTTTTTTTTTTTTTGGCTCCCATAAGACTTCAAGAATAACTCTTAATTGTAAACATTGCTTAATGTATCTAACTTGTTCATGCTTTATTTACTCAACTAATTTCCTACTGTGTGTTGTATTACTATCACGTTGGTGACAGCTTGTGTCAAGCATCCGATCACAACGATTTTTATTAGGAGTAAAACAGACCGTCAAAGAACCTCTAAATACTGTACTTTTAACCTGTTTCAGTTTTTTTCCCTAACATTGCCCTTTTTGTGTTCTTAATTGCAAGTTGTGCTCTTAACTTTTGTAATACTGCTATACACGATTTTGCATTTACTCAAGGATTTATTTCCTGGTTTCTATTTTTCATGTTGTGTTTTCCTTTATTTAGTTCATCTTCCTGTCTTTAAGGATTCTCTGATGTGTCATATTTATCTATGTTTATTGTTATCTTAATTTTGTTGTACAACAACTAAAATAAGATGGAAATAAAAAGTAATTTTGAAATGAAAAGTGGAGCAATCTTATTTTGAGAGTAATTCAGATATCAGCATTTCCATTGTTATTTTATGTTTTGGTGTATTTTTATCTTTTAAGCTAATTTTGGTGACACAAAAGTTAATAGCAGTTTCATTTTGGTCACAACAATGTGTTGCAAAAGGAAAAGACTTCATAGGGTGTGGTCAAATCTTCAGCTCTTCAGGAAAAGTGTACAGTTTTAGCACAGCGTTAGCATAGCTTTCCACTTCTTGTGTGTCCTCTTTTGCTTTTCAACACCAGCTGCTTCTGCACCTTATTTAACTATAACTTAATAAATCCTTTACACCAAATTTATAGCAATATTTAATAGCATTAGAAGCACTAAAAAGTAGATACCACTTGAATGAAAAACAACGGCATGTATTTGTTATTGTTCATGCACTATAAAGATCCATTAAAAATATATATGCACTGTAAAGATCCATTTAAAAATAAGATTATGTATTTGACCTGCTAGTACACAGAAGGATCTTGCTGAGAGCTTGTGGCCTGTAGCCCTGTTTCCTAGTATCTTGACTTGAGCTGGGTATTGAAAATGTAGCATACAAAATTATCTGAAAGTTATCTACCTGTTATGAGAATTTAAATAATTAATTTTGTCAAATTGTCTGTAGAGCTTCTCATACACTAGGACTAGAAATCTAAATCATTTATTTATTTAAATTCTTAATGACTTTAAAAAGTTTCACATTTGTGAGAGCCTGGAGGTTTTCTTAAACAATTCATAGATAAAACTTTCTGAACAACCAATTATGATTTTTTGTATTTTATATAGGGAAAAGTAATTAGTATCCAGAAATGATATCTGCATTTTAAATCTTACCAGTTAGAGTCTAGGACCTCCAAATCATGCTTCCTCAACATCCCTTACAGTCACTGTTGTGGTGGTCATGTCAGCAGATAATATATCCTTGGGTGGCTCCTGGTCAGTAAAGTTCTCCAAAGCTGATCTTAAAGGTGTAACTACCCATGCTGTTCAGCTCCAGAAGAGTGAGAGGAGTAAATATTAATGTAAATTAATCTAGTTTGAAACAGTCTATTGATGATAAAGTTCAAGATGAAAATATTATCCCTTTTAATAGAGTTCACATATTCAGCAGGGCAGATTTGCAACACGGCCAGAGTCTGCAACTACCGATTTTGTGGTGGTTGTGGGTTTTGTTGGTTTTTTTGGGGTTTTTTTTGGGTGGTTTGGTGTTTTTGTTTTGTGTTTGGTTGGTTGGCTGGTTGGCTGGTTGGTTTTGTGTGTGTGTGGGGGGTTGATTGTTTGAATTTTTTTGGGGCGGGGGGAGGGTGGTGTTTTGGGAGTTGAACACAGAATTGCATTTGCGCACCTATGTCACGGCATGCATGAGCATCTATTCAGCTGTCACCAAGCTCATCTGTATGGACATGTAGCTACTTTGAGAAAATGAGCATGCAGAAGGAAGTCTTAAGGTATTTATATAAGGTAATGGTCATAAAAGTTGCAAAGTCTCTGGTTTAATAGTACTGTGATAATTGTAGCCTGTTCTCCTTCCCTTGTATCATCCACTTCTGAAGCTTCCATTACGCACATGAAATCCAAGGGCATTCCAAAGTTCCAGCCTTCTTTTTTTCAGCACCCTCCACTGTTAAAAAAAGCATCACAGCTGTCATTGGTTCAGAGAATCAAGAATTGTTATAAATATTGAGGGTTTTTTACCATATTGCAAAGTAAGTGGAAACTGAGAGTAAATTATTTGAGTTCATTTATTCATTACATTTAGTTCACATAGGTGGTAACCTCACACACGTTATAGTTAGGCTTATACATTTCTTCCATTAATAATTTTTACAGGCAGTGGTGAACAGCAGGAACATTACTGGGCTTATACTGAATGCAAGGAAGTTTATAAAATTCTGGGTTTTTTTCAACCTCATATCCTAATCCTCTGTCAAAACCTTTTTGTTTTTTTCCAGTTTAAATGTTTCTGTTTGCTGATACACATTTTTTTTTTTTTTTTTTTTTTTGGGAGGCCTGAGCTTGTAATATTCTTGCCACCATTGTGCTTGCCTTAATAACACATTATTTTTTTGCATTTTCACACTTCTTTTCACTGTGAATTGCTTTTCCATGAAAAGTCAAGAAAGCTCAGTGCTGGAAGAGACCAACTGGAGTAAAACTGTCTGCATCACTAGCATTTTTAATCTTGTTAAAAATTATGCAAGCAAAAACTCTTCTTGCTCTTTTCCTGTTTTGATTTTCTCTTTGGCAAAAAGTATTATGATGTATCCTAAGCTCCTTTAAAGCAACACAAAAGTAATAATAAAATCCTCATTTCTTATGTCTCTACTTCTCTGAAACCAATAGAAACTATTAGTTTCCACTCAAACAGATGAAGTGAAACATTCTTTCAACCTGGTGTCAGTCCACACATACTAGTACAATTTCATACAAACCTCAGTCCAAAAGAGCTTATTTCCACGATCTGATCTGTGCAAGTATTCTGCCAGGAAAATTCATCACTACCAAGCTGAGAGCTGTGCCAAATGTATAGAACCACACATTATACCACACTGCATATTTAAAGTGATCCTTGGAAAGAAAAAAGAAAAAGAAAAAGAAAAAAGAACAAAGACACAAACCCCTTGCTAATTCTGTATACTGACTACCACAGACAATTTCCTTTTAAGATTCATAGGTGGTTTTAATTTTGATGTTGGTTTAAAATAGGGATAGAAAGAAGTTTGAAAATACTGTTTCACATCTTAATTAAACACATGATTCTGGTAATGGGTTTCAAGTTGACTATGCCAGCTTGTGCATTATCTATAATCTAACATTCCTTGTTATTAGGTACATGTGAGTTTCAGTTCCTGTGTAACAAACTTAGTAGGTACAAGACTTGAATTCTGGAAAAGGCAGATGAAACAATCCATCATTGAGTCTTTTAATTACTTATCAATTTTTTAATAGTGAGGTTGATTTTTTAGTTTTATTAAACCCTTAACTAATATTTTCAAACTCAGATTCCTTTTTGTTTGGGATCTTCAGTGTTCACTTACATGTGTTAGAAAGATACTTTAAAATGTTGCCACTAAGTATAAAAATGCAACTTACTCATAGCCATAATTACTCCATGGACTAAGTCTTTGGGCAGGAAGAGTACCCAGGAGCCAGAACATGTTCGATAACACGCATTGGAGTTTTACTTTTCCTCATCCATTGTACTAATTGAGATTGTGGATTATCGAATCATAGAATCATTTATGATCATTGAGTCTAACCATTATCTAGCTCTACCAAGTCTGGTACTCACTCATAACCCTTAGCACCACAGCTATGTATTTTTTAAATACTTCCAGGGATGGGGATTCAACCATCTCCCTGGGAAGCCTATTCTCATGTTTGCTAATCAATTCAGTGAAGGCATTTCTTCCAATATCCAATCAAACTCTTCTCTGGTGCAACAAGAAGCTATTTCCTCTCACTCTATCATTTTTTTCCTTTCAGGTAGTTGTATAAAGCAACAAGGTTTCCCCTCAGCCTCCTTTTCTCCAGACTAAACAGTTTGATTTTCCTCAGGTGCTCAAGACTCTTCAGCTTCATTGACATTCTCTGGACTTGCTCCAGCACCTCAATGTCTTCCATGTAATAAGGGCCCCAAACCTGAATATAGTACTTACAGTGTGGCCTCACCATTGCTGCGTACAGGGGAACAATCACTCCCCCAATCCTGCTCATCACACTGATACAGACAAGAATGTTGCTGACCTTCTTGGCCTCCTGGGTACACTGCTGGCTCATATTCAGCCAGATATTGATCAACACCCCCAGGTCATTCTCTATTGGGCAGCTTTCTAGCCTTTCTTCCTCAGCCCTGTAGCACTGCATGGGATTGTTGTGACCAAAGTGCAGGATCCAGCACATGGATTGCTGACCCTCATTCAACTGGCCTGGCCCCATGAATCCATCCCATCCAGGTCTTTCTATAGAGGCTACCCTCAAGCAGATGTACACTCCCACCCACTGTCATATGCAAACTCACTGAGGGTGCACTCAGTCTTTTTGTCCAGACTGTTGCCAAAGACCTTAAACAGGTCTGGCCACAATGCTGAGCCCTGGAGACTACTAGTGACCCTCTGTCAACTGGATTTAACTCCATTCACCACCACTCTTTGGGCCCAGCCACCCAGTTGGTTCTTTTACACATCCAAGCATCTACCCATCCAAGCCACGAGCTCCCAGTTTCCCAAGGAAGATGCTGTGGGAGGCAGTGTCTAAGTCTTGACTAAAGTTGAGATAAACAACATCCACAGCCTTTCCTTCATCCACTAAGCAGGTCATCTTGTTGTAGAAGGAGTTCAAACTTGTCAGGCAGGATAAATCCTGTCAGTATTATCTTCCTGCATGATCATTATTCTTTATAATCTTGTCACCTTTAAACAAATTATGTTTTCATAGTTCATTTTTCAATTTTTTTTTTTTTTTTTCCTCCAGCAGGTGATATAATTCTACCTACTGGTTCCTTTATTTTTATTTTTATGTTTTCTTGATTACTAATCCCTGGAATTTCAAGAGAAAGAAAAAAAAAAGGTAGTAATTATTTCTGAATTCCTCTAATAAACAGTAATGAATCATGTACTTCACCTAACTGCATCTTTTCTGGGACTGTAAGTGAACAGATTTTTTTCCTTTACCCATCTCCTAATCTTATGATATGGGTAAAGCTTTTAAAAAAATATTATTCATTTTCCACCAGAGACAAATAAATGGAATGAGGAAGTGTCGTTCCAAATAAAGTGTCAGCCTGAAGTAAGCCAGAGAATGAGATGAATATCAAAGACAAAATTTCATGAGCTCTTTTTGTAATTTCCTGGTTCAAAAGATAAAGAAATTTTGTGAGATAATTTATTTTCACACAGGTTCACCACTCCACATACTGGGCACTCTCCTAAAGTAGCTGAAATTTCAGACAGTTCTAATCTTGAATCCTTTCTGTTGCAAAATAAATGGAAAAAAACCAATACTACAGCTTTGAAGTTATGTTACAACCCAATGATTCCTTACAAAACTCTCTAGAATTCTAAAAGGTTGTTTGTTTTGTTTTTTTTTTGTGGGTCTGAAGATTTGCTTTTTAAAGAAACCCTCAACAAAATACCTTATACACAGAATGTATCATGCTGAAGGGACACTTAAAGGTCATTTTGAACATACCCCATGCAGTGAGGAAGGACATCTATAACTAGATCAGGTTGCTCAGAGCCCCATCATTTATCTGTATACCACTGAAAGTACTTCAAATTCAGATTTTCTAGAAAACAAAACAACTACCAACCTCTCTCCCTTCACCCCTAGCCATGTAATTGATGCTATATTTTTTGAAAATATTAAAGCAAGTATTTCTTGTGAGATTCACAGGGACAAAAATGAGTTTGTCCTTTGCTTTTAATTTGGTCTAATGAAATGTATTACCTCTTTCCTGAAAATCTTTTCTCCTTAAAAATCAATGGGACAATAAATATTGTATTTTCCCTTTTATTTAATATGACTCAAATTTCCAAGGACTAAATAATAACGTTGCTCTTATTTTTATAATACTTTAGAAAGCTACACAAAGAAAATTACTCTCAGCTCTCTACATTCAGGAGAGCTTCTGGCTGAAATTAAACAGCATGATGGATATTGAAGGCATCCTAATACCAAGGGAGACCCAAAACAATGGGGGGAGAGTACAAAGTTCTTAAACTAACTCTGAGCTATCCAAACAGCCATGCAGTGTGACCCACTGTGTGCCAAATACACATAGCAGCATGTGCAGCTTATCTCCACTGTGTGCAGAGCAATCTGTGAGCCAACTGGTTGATGTAGTGTAAGATGGAAGAGGACCCTGGGGAGAGGTGCAGTATCAAAATTACAGTTAAACAGCAATGATTTTTTTGCTGCTGACTGCATTCCTTCCGTCTGTTGTTGTTTCTGGCTTTTAATTTTAAATATAGTTGCATTAACTTCTGATGAGATAATAGTTGGTCCGTCTCCAGATAGTTATTTTAGGATGCTGTCTTCTGTTTTTTGAATAGTTACCTATTAAATTTATTTATTTATTTATTTAAACAGGGGAATGGGAAGGATAGCAGATTATTAACTTGGTAACAAGTATTTCAGCCTGGGCTCTGCTTTTTTGTTTTTATTTGTATAATTACTGAAGGAAACAAGGATTTCAATTACACAGAGCTTGTTATGCAGAATTAAAGCACCACTTGGTGTGGACTATTTATCTTATTAAGATTGTGGTTGTGACATACAGAAGATAGAGGCCTTTCATTAGATTAGTCAGACAGGTCCATGTATACAGCCCCTTCTAGAAGCAGCTTGGCCCTTGGTCTTCTTTTGTTGTTTTTAATATTTAATTTATACTTTCTATATAAACCATATTTATACTTCCATAGCAGATTAGGGGGAGGGTGATAGGAAGAAGTAAAAAAATCAAAAGATATGGACTGTACAGCCTTATACGGTTTCTTTCACTTCAGTTCACTTCCACTACTTACAAGTTTGCCTTTTTTTCTACTCCTTAAACAGGGAACAAAAGCAGAAAAATATTGTCAAGGAGAAAGTAATCTCAGTCAACTGATACTTGTTTATAAAATTATCTAATTTTATAAAATATTGTGGTGGGTTGACATTTCCCCCAGCATTAACTTTGCCAGAAGCAAAGGAAGCTGTATTTACAAGCGAGAGCTAGACTCTATGATGGAAGGCAATGACTATGTACAAAATATACAGTATTTACAATATTATACAGATATTTACAGTTAGCAAACAACCCAAAAATATTCTCAAGGTCAGAGACCAAGAAAGCTGTTCCACTGCCCTCCCTCCCCCCCGCATCCCAAGAGAAAAGGAGAGAAAGCAGTGGGTTAGACAGACTTAACTAAACAGCTCAGCCAAGGCCAGACAACAAGCAGGTTAATCTCTCCTGAGCAAAGCAAATCAGCAGAGATCAGAAGAGGAGAGAGAGAATTGTTATGGTACAGCCCATCATATTCTAGATATTTATCCAATGAATTTGTTTGGAATAATCTTTTGTTTTCCTTTTTACACCCAATAGTGATGTATTTATATTTTTCTGCTTTTCTGCTCAAAATCTTTAACTAAATTTTAAAGGCATAGCACAAATACGGATATGCCCTTTGGATACAGAAGTCTGAACAGTACTTAGGGGAAGAAAGAGTAAGTTATATGCTTATACTAGAAATCCTAATTTTAGATTGCTAAAACTAGAATTTATTTAATTGTTTTAATTGAAGAATGCTGAAGACCTTTCACTCATGAGCAACATGGAAATGGCAAGGCAAGTTCTTCCTGATTTTAGAAAGATTTTTCTCTACAATTGAAACAGAAATTCAGTGCCCATAGCCATAACGTCTTTTGCAACTTGGATGGTATTTGTTACCTGTGTACAAATAGTACTACTTGCAGCCATGGATATGGAGATCTAGAGAGCTGTTGGTTTTGAAATACAGGAAACTGCAATTCACTTTCTACCATGACATCAGTCTTCTCTTTTCTACCAGTATGTATTCAAAGAAATCTGAAGTAAAACTATTTATACTCTAGCAATAAGTTCTTGGGCCTTCCTGTACTTCATCCACATTATTTGTTTACTTACTTTTTCATTGTATGTGCCAAATTAGGTGGGTTTATGTTCCTGTATGGTTGTAAAATATAATATCAACTGTTAAAAGAATTCTTTACTTGAAAATAAAAGCAAATATTAATTGAACTCTTGGGAGACAAATGCCAATCTCCCCCATCTGCTGCTGGCAGGTATTTCTTGCTGCCATGGTAGTATATCCAGTCAGGCTATGGACTTTCCTACTAGTAACTATTACAACAAGGCCAGCTTTCCTCTTCCTAGGGAAAGGCAAATGAAGAGAAAACTAGCAATAAAAAATTTACAGGTTCTACCTACAAAACATATGCTAAAATCTGCACTTTAATTTTCCAAAGATTATTTGGCATCCCCACCTGTAAATTCCAGAGCTGCAGAACATTTCTTAATCATCTATATGGAGCAGACTAGCTTTATTTCTTCTTTTTTTCCCTTATGAGCAGTGAACTTTGGAGATACATTGGAGATACAAATGCTGTCTCCAAAACACCAAGACTGTACATTCAAATATTTCTGTCATGGCTTCCATATTTTATTTTTTTTTTAATGTGCTTGTTAAGGTTAAAATTTTGTAAAATACTTGACAAAATAAATCAGGATTAGTTTGTTTACAACATCAGCAGAGGGCAAGAAATAATTCATATCATATCGTATATAAATTAAAAGTAAGGAGAACAGACAACTGCAGCTTCTAAAAAAAAATTAAACTGCTGGACAGATATGTAGATTTTTCCTTCAAAAGAACATCACTCATTTTCAACAGCATAAATATCAGTCTATTTTTGCCAGCTTCCCTAGTCTATTTTTACTAACATCTCTGACCAAAGTAATCTCCTGTGGCATTTGACCTATCTACAAGAAGAGGAAGGGGTACCTTAAAGAAGTGATCTAACTGTTTAAAGACTAAGAAGCAGGGAAGGAGAGACCTTTTTCCAAAGGGTTCACTACTTGTGAGTAAAACACAAATGTACAAATATTTCTCCCATTTAATTTCTAATCTAATTTTTCACCTACTTGCGAATATGGAAAGATATCCACCTTTTGAAACATTCCTTGGCCCAGAGAGATACTGATATTTAAATATTTCTTTTTTATACTCAGATTTTCTTGCTGCTTAAATGTTGTGCATCTACCAGATTCCAAATATAATTAAAAGAATGGTCTAGTATAGCATGAAAGCATACTCAGATTTCACTGCAAAGAAAAGACAACAACAAAAATGACAAAAAGCTCTGAACAGATTACAAGACATTAATGAAGCAATACACAAAATACCTATCATCTGGCAGTGGCTGAGTTCTAGGTTTTAGCAGGTATTAAATAAAAACTTTTCACAGACATTTCCTTGAATAAATCTTTCACCTAGTTGTAAACCTTTGTTCACTTTAATGTATAAAATCTTTACTGAAATGTACTTCATAGAAATATTTGCTACATAAACCAGAATTTTCTTGTTTGGAGGTTATCTAGTTATAGCACAAAAACATATTACTGAAATGACACAATTCTCTATTCAAAGAATGAGTTACCACCAGCAATATTTAAATCATTCATGAGACAAGCAGAAGTTGAAATTTGGTTTCATAAATCTTTGACCTACATTTATTGATGATGAAGTAACTCAGTCTGATCAAAGGTAGACAAAGATCATGTAAATTGCTGTAAAATTATATTTGTGAAAGGGGAAGGAAAACAACAGTGCTGCAGTAAAATATAACACTAGTTGGCAATTTTATTTCTTCCTAATCTCTCACTCAAAGTATACAAACACCTAGGATCACACATAAGATACCACATTCGGGAGGCTTGCAAGTACTAAAGTGAATCAAGGACAATCCTGAATATAGTTTATTTATTTTATATCATTTTTCAAATAGAAAACTTTTCAGAATATCAATATAGAGGCAGGTAAAATTTTATTGGTTTTAAGCCTAAAGATATTAATGACCTGTATTATTAATTTCTTCATTAATATTGCATGTTATAGCTCTTTCTCACAGGGCAAATAATATTCACTCTTCCCTCAATTTTGCTAAAATAACAATAATAAAAAAAAAAGATCTAAATGCTTCTAAACATTTTGTGGAAAAAATCTGTGTTGTATCTACAGCCTTCTTCAAGAGAAACCATTGCAATACACTTCAGTTAATCTCCCTTAGGTGAAAACCTAAACTGAGACCAACATGGATGGTGTGACTGTACAAAAGGCACTGTTGCTGTAATATGATTAAGACTACACACCGTAATAAGACTGCAGCTTAGGATGATAATGCCCCCTTAGCTCTCTTGACAAATCCAGGTTTTGTCACTTCTACTAGTGACAAAGTAGTTTAACACTACAATTTCTTAAAACTCCTGATTTTTTCTACAGATGCCAAAGGACTTCTTTAATGCCCAAAGCATTTAGAATGAACAGACCTTACAGCATCCTCGAGTTAGTAATGTTGCCCTCCAAAGAATTCTTGACATATAAATGCTGTGTGAACTTGGTAGTCTCCATTCCTTTGAGACCTTCTTTGCCATTCATCATCACACATACACATTTTTAAAATACAGTGAATACTTCCCCAATTTGCATTGATACATAACAACAAAGACAAATTAGAGAGTAGGAGTGACAATGAGAAGTGACAGACACAATATTCCTCTTCATCAGATAATATAATCAAAATAATTGAAGCTCAGCTTCTGAGTGTTCATCGATGACTGAATTCTATAAACCTGCTTTGGCAGGACAGTACTTGGGACAAACCATGTTGTATGTGAGCATCAAGTATGGCTCATAGCCTTCCATTAAGCAAAACTGGACCATTTTGGCACTGTCCAAAGGCATCTTCAGATGCTTCCACATGAAAAGAAGCCCTCAGAGTAGATTCTCTGTGTGGTCAAAGTAAGATTCCCTTTCATTAGACTATATATAATCCTGATACCATTCTTGTAAATATATAATTACTATAAAATATATTCTGTAATGATATTAAAGTTCTTTCAAATACCCAGACCATTAATTAAAGATAAGAATTGATGTTTTCTTGTATATTCCTTTGATTAATATGATCTCAGTGATCTCACATAATCAAAATAGTGAATATTTCTTTGAATAAATTTTTATGCTAGATTTTATCCATTTAATACGCATAAATCAAAATAGGTCTCAGAAGTGGTTTGATATATGAAAATTAATAACATGCTGAGCATCTTTTCCCCTTTATTTAAAATAGTGGGGAGATTTGACATAAAAAATATTCACGTATATAACAAAAAATTGAATATAAATTCAGGAATTACAAAAGCAAGAATGGTTTTCACCCTATTGAATGAGTATTCATGTCAGTGAAACATTGAAATAATAGTCTACTATTTTATCTTCTTTCCCTCTCATTTATGCAAAGATAGCATTTTACTCCTGGTCTACCCTTTTCAAGTATTCTGACAAATGAAACTAACACATTTGTATTATCATTATTTTTGTAGAAAGCATTCGTATTCATACTTTATTAAGCTGAGGTTGGCCAGAGAAGTCATATGGTCTTTTTTTCCTGTCTTGAGGGTGGATATATACAAAAGCATTGTTAGCGTCACTACATGATTTCTGCAGTTACTCACAGACGGGTGTCTTGAAGCTGCCTTACAGAAACATTAGAGCCAGTAAAATTTAAATTCAATAGAAAATGAAAGTCCAAAGGGTGAACGTATCACTAAGAAAACCATATAAAACCCTCTTTTGAGTAGTACAAACTACATAAAAATAATGAATAGTGTGTGCCATGTAGGTGCTAGTAACCTTTAGTGTTAATGGAGCAGAGAAGAAGAGAGTAAAAATTTAATACACCTCTCCTAATAGACACATAGGAAATGTCTCAGAAAAGTGACTTAGACTCCATAATTTTGCAGGAAATAATGTTTCCACCCTGAAGACAATCTTCTAAATATAGAAGAAAATACTAATGAATTCCAAAATAGTGAAAATACAGCCACTCATAATTTAGGTTCAGACTTGTCTCCTTATTAATATACAAACCAGCCTCAAGAGAGACAAGAGTTCCTCCTTGAAAAATGTTGAAATTCCATCTCTGGTGTGGGAGACTGATATTATGTCCATTGGTCAACCAAAGTAAAGATTTCAAAGAGGCTATATGGATTGAACTATCTGTTCTGGACTAGATTATTTTTCAGTTAACTTTAGCCCCACAACTTTCAGAACAGTCATGTTGTTTCCTGTAAAGGAAAGGGTCTTTGAGGAATTTTCACTTTCTGATAGCATAATATGTTGTCCTGAACAACTTCAGTTATTCATTTTTTCCTTTGGTCTCCCTTAATAATTATTTACTTTAATCACAATAGAATGGAATTTTGTGTGGTTGTTTGCAGTTGAGTTTTTGTTTGTTTGTGGGTTACTGAATGTGTCCAGAGAAGGGCAACAAGGCTGGTGAGAGGCCTTGAACACAAGCCCTATGAGGAGAGGCTGAGGGAGCTGGGATTGTTTAGCCTGGAGAAGAGGAGGCTCAGGGGTGACCTCATTGCCCTCTACAACTACCTGAAAGGTGGTTGTAGCCAGGAAGGGGTTGGTCTCTTCCCCCAGGCAACCAGCACCAGAACAAGGGGACGCAGTCTCAAGCTGCGCCAGGGGAGGTTTAGACTCGAGATGATGAGAAAGTTCTTCACTGAGTGAGTTGTTCGTCATTGGAATGGGCTGCCCAGGGAGGTGGTGGAGTCACCATCCCTGGAGGTGTTCAAGAGGAGATTGGATGTGGCACTTGGTGTCATGGTCTAGTCATGAAGTCTGTGTTGATAGGTTGGACTTGATGATCCTTGAGGTCTCTTGCAACCTTAGTTATACTATGATATTGTGATGCTTTGGTTGTAGGATTTTTTTAACTTTTTAATTTTCTTTTGTGTGAAGCATGCTAAAGTAGTGCTCCACTAAAATGTAAGAAAAAATTTTATTGGAGTTAAAAGTTTAGATGGACCATTAGACTTTTCTGGCATGTTAGCACCTTTTGCAGTGATAAAGCCTTGAGCTGATTATGACAGGAGCAATATATAATAAAAAGATGAGGTTTTCAAGGTAATAATCTTTGAGTATTTTGTTCTAATCAAGAGTATTATACTTTTCAGTCTGAGAGGAGGACTCGACACACACAAAAAAAAGAGAAAACTGGCAAACTAAACCAAAGATACAGCTTGCATTCATAAAAACAGTTCTCAGTAACAGCTCTCAATTAAACCAACCTGAGACAGTCAAAAGGCTGTATGAGTAAAAATTATGTTTGTAATTAAAGGAGGTAAAGAAATTTCAAAGAAGTAAGGAAGTAAATAGCAATAAAGATAAAATTGATGAAAATTTGAAAAATAGGAAAAGTCAATGCATTTTTCTGTAGTTTGTATGGAAACTGTATTTATCTCAATGATTCTGGACTCTGTTCTGCTCCAGGGAAGGTCTCACTGTACACTGTTCCTCAGTCTCTTCACCCATCACTAAATACATTTTTTTGAAGCAAAATAAATAACAGATTGCCTCCTCAAGGGCCCTGAAATGAAGGAAATAAATCTCTATGCTTTTCCTCCTGTGTAGTGGTTTGTGTGCTGATTGAAGCAGACATGAGAAAATTGGACCAAATGGTGGTGTTAAATCTATTAGCAAAATTCCATGCCCTTGTGCAAAACAAACAAAAAAAAAAAAACCCCAAACCCAAAACCAAACAAAATCCAACCAACTAAAATAAAACAAGTAAACAAACAAAAAAACAACACAGCAAACTAACAACCCAGAACTTTTGAGAGGTTGTACAAAGAAAAATTGTACAACCAGGAGAGTTTAACTCCTTAATGAGTTATTATCTTACTAAGTATTTGTTTCAAGTTTCACCATATGTAGAGACTTAGCACATGCTAAAACTTGTGTTCTGAAGTTAATAGGCATACTCAAAATATAATAGAAACATTCCCTGCTTGATAAATTAAGATGATTAAAAAAAAAACCCAAACAACAAAAAGAAAAGGCACTATATTCATTGACATGGATTTCTTTGTGAGCCACTATATTTTAGATGTATAGCATGCAATTCTTTTCAGTAGAAGAGAGATTAAGGCACAGGAACTAATTTATTAGACATCATTATCAAAATAAATTTTAAGAAAGGCCTGAACCTCTTAGAGCATATATTTCTAGAATTACATACAAAGTCTACAAACAGCTTTCTAGAACTAAATGACATTTTTACAAATGTGGGAAGAGACCCCTAAATTGTATAAATTGCCTCACGGTGGCTTATCTTCTCAAAACCAGGACATGTTCAGTGCTTGCGAGTATCAGCTGCAGGGAAACATTATCCTGACTCTGACATTAGATTTGGATCTGAAACACCAAAGTCAAAGCAGGACAGATACTCTGTTGTATACCCCACAGACTGCGACCTTTTGTAAGTAGTTAATGTAAACGTCTCTGATTGCTAAGCTGTGAGGTGGTGCATACCTGTGTGTTGCTGGTCTCTTGGGGTGGAGGCTGCACATATTTACACCAAGGGAGTCACTAGCATTGGTACAAACATTTGGTACAAAGGGACTTTCCGCTCTAGGCTGTAAGGATGGCAAAGTTGCTAAGTATTCCAACGTACCCTCTATCAGCCCTGCAATACAGACATTGTCAAGGATAATAAACACATTTTGGAAAACAAAATGCTTGTGATCTAGGAGCAAGAGAGAATGAAACACTTTTTTTGGTGTGAGCAGGGGAAGGTTAGAAAGCATAAGGATGGTATTTCCTGTATTCTTAAAATGATATTGCCTCATCCTGCAAGGAAAAGTAAGAATACCACCTCAGACTGGCATACTGATTCATGGTTCTCAAAGGACTATTGTTGTCTTTCCCATTGTAATTTCATTAACCTTCTCTCCTTGATGCTACAACGGAAAGAGGCCTTGGTGTTTACCCTCAACATCATTCACCCCTGTGAGCACTCCTGATCACTGCAATGTCAGCTGTAGAACCCTTTGTAACCTACACTGTTGAAAGACACTGCAGCCTCGCTGTGGTCGGGGTTGTTCAGTGGCTGCTGTGGCAAGGAGAACCATGTAAGATAACATGAGAAATACTATAAATGAAAATCACAGAAAAGGACACTATAAACTCAGCTACTCTTGGAGCTACCTGTTATGAGAAATTCTGGTTCAACATTAGGTGATAAGGCTCTTGAGTGAAGCAGAGAAGTAACATTTTGAAAGATTTCTCTAGAACTTAACACTTGACTGAACTGAACCTTTTGGCAACTAGCAGTGTAAATGATCTAACATGAGCTCACCCCATGCTGTCTCAGACTTGTTACTAGAAATTGCTGTTAAAGGGAATAAGGTGATTGCTGTGGCTGAGTGCAATGTGGTGTAAAACATTCTCATTATTATAATGTTGGTTTTGAGGTTGCAGCTCCAGCCTTTGGCAGCAAGCCTGATGCAGTGCATAAACAAAATGTAGTATTCCTAGAATACACGGAAAGTCTACTGTCAGAATCAGCTTATAAATATATGAACAAAAATCAGGTAAGCATAATTCAAAAGCAACATTTTATCTGCTGTACAGTAACACTGCAGTATCCCACAGAATCTATGAAATAGCATGGCCTAGGCTTCAAGCAATAATAGAGAAGTATTTCATTTCCTTGTTGTATAGTAGAGGGTGTTATGTAGTACAGGTATGTCTGTGCATAGGTACAGTGGAGGTGAGCCACATATGCCAGACTGCCCTGCAGTGACTTGTTTATGCATCCACATCTAAAGCATATAATGACTG
The DNA here is from genome assembly GCF_026170545.1 of Melanerpes formicivorus. Taxonomy (NCBI): domain Eukaryota; kingdom Metazoa; phylum Chordata; class Aves; order Piciformes; family Picidae; genus Melanerpes; species Melanerpes formicivorus. The sequence continues at coordinate 3,675,298 of NW_027142369.1, forward strand.
ATGCTGGAAAAAGAGCAATGCTAGACTCAAAGAGGTACTTTCTCAAAAAAATATTTACAGCAGTCATCAAAGATTTACCAAGACTGAATCTTCCAGGTCACTCTTTTAGCTCTAAAGTCTTATTTCATATTATATAGCCCTCATACATGGAACAGCAAAGGGAGTAAGCATATTGCTCTTTTTGCAGAAACTGTATGATGATTTTTTTTTCCTAGACAAACACAATTAATTTTACTATAGCAATTTATTGTTGCCTTGCCTGTTATGTGAATTCTGTCTTAGAGGCTTGGCATGCTCCACAGATCATCTGTACTGAAAGGCTTTCTTATATAGGAGATTAAGCTGGTGAGCCATGAATTATGTCACGCACTCACTCCCAGGGTGATATGATTTCCAATTTTATCCAGAAAGTACAGTTTGTATTGAAAGAAGAAAGGCAAAAATGTATTCAAAAGGTGAGAAAATATTCTCTTTATATCAAGTTAGACAGTGACTAATTTCAAAAGGAAATAGAGAAACTGCTACAGGAGGTTTCGGAACCCTGTAGCAATACCCATGTGTATAGTGCCATGCAATTCAGAACTGAGCCATTAGTACCAGCTGAGGCAGATTTGAAGCACAGTGCAAACAATTAAAGCATGCTGTTTTCAGTTAAGCATGAGACCTATAAATTAAAAAGAAAAAACAAATAAACTAATCAAACAAACAAACCCCACAAAAAACAACCAACCAATCAGACAAACAAGCAAACAAACCACCGCAGGTTTTCCTTAGCTATCATAAATCCTCCTGACGTAATCACAATGAAACTTGTGGCAGTCCAGTGAATGTCATACAAAGGAAGTAGATAGTGCAGTACTCAGCCTTCACTAAAGAGATATTTTATTGATATTTGGCAGTGTATGTAGCCAAGCAGCAACATCAGTCTGAATTTTTCTCAAGTCAAGTGAACCTCCAGTAGAACTATGAGAATTTGACCTTTGTCATACACACATGTATGCACAAACACACGCACACCCAGGACAGAAGTATGCAGATGTTTACAGTATTCTTGTCTGAAATTTGAAAATAGGATTTGGTTGCTATATTACCACAGTTTTACAGAGTCTGGAGAGAATATGTCAACTGAGCTGAACTTCTGGTTATGCTTGCTCTTAACTAGACAAATATGTGATAGTTAAAATGCATATAATTTCCCTCTAAATAAAAATCAAGCTGCTTTCTGAAATTAGCTTTCATTTATATCTTCTTGCTTTTTTAACCCTTTCACACATGCACACACTCAGTAAAGTTCCTTAAGTTTGCACATACCTAATTATTAGAAGGAAATGAGTTATAGAGAGATCAGCTGAAGCATATTGGAGGAACATTTTAAGATTATAGTGTGCCATTATAGTCACCTCATTGAGAAGCAGCGTGCTTGCCATCCCAAAGAGGGGTCAATGTTCTCCCAGGAGAAAGAAACCTCTTTCCCAGATGATTTTTTTTCTTATTCTTCATTGAGATGGTTCATATCAACACGTACAGAAATCTTGCACATTTCCAGTACCAGTTTGTCTTGATAAGAGTAAAATAATATGTCTCTTACCAAAAATGGACCTTGTTTCAGATTTCCTATTTTCAAAATTATCTGTAAACCCATGATATTTAGAAATCTTGTGATTTCTTCAGTCAGAAACATTTGTCCTTCCCATAATAATTCCCAATGGCCTTCAAAATGTTGGTATTTCATACCTGTTGGTCTCCTGTGATATGCTACTTTTAAGGGTGTTACTTCACGCTTTGCAGTGTGTGTGCAAGTGTATATTCAAAGAGAAAACATTTAATGTAGCCACACAAAAGATGTACTCAAAAAGGAGAGGGCTAAGTGAGTCATAAGAAAGTTCCCAAATTAAGTGATACGATTTGCTTTAGGTCACAAACTGGATTTAAGTTTGCCATCTTATTTTATCAATATATGGGCCTGCCATGTGACCTTCTGTTTATAGTTCAAAATCATTAATGATTGACTGCAGAGTTCTCCATGCAAACTTTTAAAAAGTTAATTTAGCATCCAGATTTTTTTTATGTATTTGGGTGTATTTATGTCAACAGATATTCTTATGGAAAAGGCTACTTTTGTCTCAAAAAAAAATCTGCAGATATGTATTTAGGAAGTTAAATGTGTGTTATTGGGCTTTCATGGCTTCATTGTAAATGGAATTGAAGTAATATTTCCAAACCTATCTCAAAGTTATTGGATTTAAGTATGTTTTGACAGTTGAAACAGTCTATGCAGTCTTGTATGTTCCAGGTTTACTCCAAGCTGTTTTAAGTCTAACCTCTGGAGCATTCTTCAGCTTGTAGCTGCTGTTAATAGTGATCATATAAATATACATGCCTTGGAGAGAGATAGTCAGATTAGCCAACCTAGTGCAGCTGAAAGCCAGGGCTGAAGTCTTGTACATGCCTGTTCTTTCTGACAATTGAATATATTCTTTCAGATTCATTTTTGTTTCCAGTACAAATGTGAAAATATAAGATGGTGATATCAAACTTATGTTGCATACAACACTTTAATATGCAGTAACAGAGAGGCTGGGTAATTGTCATATCTAAAGAAATGAGGATTTAATACAGTTCTTCACTACAACCTAACCATCCAAGAAATACAATCCAGAATTTTTATATAACATCAGTATGAGGAGACAGATCCTTTGAAAATTCTGAAGAAAAACAGCTACTTAATTTAACTAAAATATTTATCTGGATTTTTTTTTCAGGTGCAATGACAAATGACAAACCCTAGTCTAGAAATATTAAAAAAAACCCAAAACATTGACATGTCACAGCACCATTATGTGTGGCTGGGAAGAAATCCTTTCCATAACAGAAAAGGTCTTCAAGTCCTATTTGATTCTGACTACATATTCAGAAAAATTGATAAGCTTTTATGTTAAGATCATTATATTTGTGAATGGAAAGAATACTCATAAAATATTTGTCCTAATAATTCTAGATAAAACTGGCCCTAAAACACAAAAACTGTCTACAAAAGAGAACTTTGGAAAACATTCCTCGGTTGTAACTAGCATATGGAAATAAAAATGCAGGTAAAGGTATCAAACAAGCTCTTATTTCTTTGTGCCTTTCCGTCAAATTTAGTAATTTTAATCATGGCTACATTTTCCCCAATGACTGCCACTTAAAACTGGAGAGAATAATTTTCAAAAATATTTAAAGACAACATATCCTTCAACTTTACAAAAATGACAGGCAAATTTATTAGCTCATAAATATCACTGGTTAATATGTGAATCAAATTAGACTTCTGTTAGTTTTAACTTTCACTTTTCTACTTAAAGTGCGTTCAATTTCAACAATGAACAATGGCAAGTCCTTGAGCAATTTATTAAATCAGTCAAAACTAACTGCTTTTTCTTATCACACTGACATGGTAGTAAAAATTTACATAATCTGGGTCATAGCACCACATCACCGTCTGCTGATCTGCAACTTGCAGATCAATACTTGTGACTGCAGCAATATTTTGCACACTTTCTTAAACTTCTGTATTTTTCCTTGTCCTAATACTAGTAAAAACAATGGACAGCAGTATGCACCAAAATGATTTCTGAGTTCACTTTCCCCTCTCTGTTCTTCCTTAGGCAATTGAAAATGGAAATCAGCTAAATGTGATTAAAAAAAGTTGAAAACAGCTAAATGTGGAAAATCAGAACAGATGAAGAGAAATAATAAATTACTTATTTTCCCCTACCCCTTCTAAACTAACAACAGAACAGAAAGATACTGATCTCTTATAGACATTCTGGATGAGGCTTTGAAAACTAAAGCAACCTACAGATACATACAATTATGTGCAAACACTTGACAATGCCCCATTAAAAAGTACTTTTATATATGTTTGGTTAATAATAAAATCCATGCTAATACAGCAGAACTGAGTCACTGATAACTGCAGTTCTGGGTTTTTGCAGCCATTCTATAGTGCAATGTGTGCAAACAGTGTTGTGTTTCTCAGTATGGAAGAATATCACATGTGCATCAAGACTAAGGAACACATTTGCTTGTCATATACAAAACAGATTGTTTTAAACTGTGTAACAAGCAAATTAATCATTTTTGGTTAGTTCTGGCAAATATTCACTTTTCTTAAAAGTGTTTTGATTAATTTTCTGATTCTGAGGTTTTTTGTAAAATAGGTTACAGAAATGAGGACTGGTTTAGAAAATGTTAACTGTTTGCAGTAAGCTACCAATGTGGGAACGATTTCCTGTTGGTTGTAAACTAAAAAAAAGGAAGGCCATTCCAATGCATTCAAAATGCTAAGCAGGTGTTCACACATTTACAATTATACTTGATATGAAGAAGTTTGTAGATGCCGATTATATTGAAACCTGGCATAGACCAATCAGCCTCACCTCCATCCCTGTAAAGGTGATGGAGCAACTTATCCTTGGCACTGTCTCTAGGCATATCAAGGCTAAAAGGGTCATTACAAGCAGTCCCGATCATTCTACCAAGAGGAAGTCATGTTTAACCAACCTGATAGCCTTTTATGAGGACATAACTAGGTGGTCCTGGTGGACAGAAGGATGACCATGAGCCAGTAATGTGTGCTTGTGGCCAAGAAGGCCAAGGGCATCCTGGGGTGTATTAGAAGGGGTGTGTTTAGTATGTCAAGAGAAGTACTCCACCTCTATTCTGCCATGGGGAGGCCACAGATGGAATATTGTGCCCAGTTCTGGGCCTCTCAGTTCAAGAAGGACAGGGAACTGCTTGAAAGAGTCCTGTCCAGAGCTACAAAGATGATTAAGGGAGTTGTACATCTCTATTGTAAGGAAAGGCTGAGGTAGCTGGGTCTCTTTAGCTTGGAGAAGAGGATATTGAGGGGTTACCTCTTTAATGTTTATAAACATGTGAAGAATGAATGTCAGGAGAACAGAGCAAGGCTCTTTTCAGGGATGTCCAATCATAGGACAAGGGACAATGGGTGCAAGCCGGAGCATAGGAGGCTCCACATAAACATAAGGAAAAAAACTTTTTCACTGTATGGGTGACAGAACATTGGAACAGGCTGCCCAGAGAAGTTGTGAAGTCTTCTCTGAAGACATTCAAACCCCAGCTGGATGTGTTTCTGTGTGACCTACACTACGTGATCCTGCTGTGGCAAGGGGGTTGGACTATTAGCATGTATTCTCCCTGGATCTCGTTTTTTATGTCTGCTGAAGAGATAATGTTTCATCACTCTATTGGCCATGCAAAGCATAGTGATAAGGGTTGGATTTTTTGCACTGACAACAAAGTAATTTATTTTCCTTTCATTTGACACTATCTGTTGTACCCATGTATGCATTTCTATGTATGCATAACAAAGAACACAGATCTCTAAGAGAATAATGAATTGTAATGTACTGTATCATTGAAACTGCATCTGTCAGATATGATGTCTACTTCATATGCTTCAAAGCAGAACGCAATATAAACTTTAGTATCACCTTTTACTCAGTTACATAGAATAAATGTGTGTTAATTAACGAATGCATAAATGAAATTGATTTCACGGTGCTGTGGCCATGGGCAATAGTTTTATAGCAATGATTCATTCAACATTCAAAAAACCACCCCACAACCCATAAAAGAGAGATGGATTATTTCTTGAACTATTTTTTTTAACCTCATTTAAAATAGGTAATACTAGAGATTTTTTTTTCTCAAAAAAGGCCTTTGTATGTTCCATGCCAGTCTCAATGTGAAGGATTTCAAACATTTTTTTCTATCTGGAGTAGGCAGTGCCCTGTGGCCCCTGACTCATCAGAGTCACCAGAAATAATCTGAGAACCTGAAAGAACCCCAAGCGTGCTCCTTCTTTGATTTCCATTTATTAATGTAACACTTGAAGAAATAAATCAAACATGATCATATGCAGCAGAAGTATCTGATTATAGATCTTCTGCTGTCTACTTTCCCAAGGTTACCACTATGTTTTAATTTTCATATCTTGACACTCAATGTTAGGCTCTCCTAAACTAAGTAGAAGGGGTTTAGAATATCAGTAAGCAGATAATAACACTCTCCTTGCAATTTAAGAAGCAGATAAAGACATTGTTGCAATAACCCTTTTGTTCTTATGGCCAGTAAGTATGTAAAATTTTGGATGTTGTTATACCTACCCTAACCATCCCAGAAAGTGTACATTAAAAAATATTTGACTTGCTTTCTTCATTGCTATAGTAAAAACTCCTCAATAGACTGTTCAACTGATATTTCTGCTTGGCTGAATGCATTCAGAACACCTTTTAGGTAAGGACTGATTTAAATTCTTTTGTAGACAGAGCAGGGAATTTTTAAACTGAATATTCAGTAACTGCCAATCTTTTCTGCATTTGTACCAAAGCTCAAAATTCCTTAAATGAAACAAAGTTACACTAGCATAATAGATTCATCTACTAGACATATACACACTAAATAAACACGGCCAACAAACCCAGACCTGATGAGAATCTGAAATTTGGATCAGTTTCAACATTGTTTGTGCAACATAAATTTAGAAGAATACTATAGATTTTAGTGGACTTTAAGTGACATAAGTGAAATAAGTAATACATTAAAGATCATCTTAATATTTTGTTTAAAGCAACCAACCTCTGTACTAGAGAAAAAGTAAGTGACCACTGAAAAGGTCATTCATTCAGCTTCACTGTTCATTACATAAAAGAATGTTTGGTACCCACAAATATTTATGGCATGAATGATCTTGAAATATTTTTGTTATTCTCTGTTCAGGAAAGGATTTAGTGGATTCTTCTGGGTGTGCCCAGCTGGGTCAGTAATGATACCACCCACAGAGTCCTTTCACCTTTGTGGAATTCAGTCAACAAAGCTCAAGTTCTCTTTTACCTAAAGAGTTGAAACCATAGGGATTTCCTCACACTTCCCTGCACAAAACTGAAGGTTGTGTACTGCAATGAAAATTAATCTAGTAACAGTCACAGATTTACAGGCATCATCTTATTTGTGTCCATTTTTATAGGTAGAAGGAAAATCCTAATCAGCAGTGGAAATCCCTAATATGAAACTTTTTACTCCTGTCATTCTTGCTTTTAAAAAGAAGTTGATGATATACTGCCCATGAGACCAGTTAAGCATAACTTATATATTTCTGCGTATTAAAAAATAGACTTGCACCTTTATTAGATATGGGCTCAAATCCTTATTCCAAGTAAAAATGTGCAGGCATTTGTATTTCAGATTTATCTACACTTTTTTGTATTTTTCATACTTTATATTTTATATTTCATAGTAAGTATCACAGTATCACAGTACCACTAAGGTTGGAAGAGAAGTATAATGATATTCAAAGCTGGAGTAGGAGCCTATTTAGCCTTAAATTTAATTGAGTCTTTCCTACAGGTGAGCAAAAGTTATTTCTGGAACTGCTCCTCCTGGCTTATTCATATACTTTATTTCTTATCCTCTCAAATGGTTTTTCCAGGTTTTCTGGCCCTCCACAGTGTTGTTTTAATGCTCTGCCCTTCCTAGATGGCTCCTTATGTTTCTCTTATGTTTCTAACTCTTTAAAAGAAATAATTCTTTTCCTTGCAAAAATAATCCTGTATGTTGAGTGATAGGTTATGTATAAAGATGCACCATACTCTTCTATTTTAAAAACAGCATTAAGTTTATTATCCCAGACCACCATGAACTAAACTGAAATACATTTTATGCCTACCAAAAATGTCTGATGGCATAATACCGTATTTGAGGCACAGTTCTAGTTAACTCATGCTAAAATCAGTGATAACTTACATAGAAACCCAAAACAGTGCACATAGTTCTAGTTATTTTAAACTACAGCATAAAAAACATTAAAACAAAGTACTGAGGGGTGGAGGATGTTATATAATGCATTTAAAATGCATAGACCTTTGTTTTCTGATTAGTTTTGATTCTGTGTTCACTTAAGTTGCATTTGTAAACAAAATGCACATTGACTAAAATGACATGAAAAATCTATCAATAGAAACAATTTGAGGCACCCTGGTGCATGTCTCTGAAGACATATGACCCCTAGACACATCTTGGATGAATAAGCAAGCTGTCAGTAGAACAGCAGAGGTCACTATCATATGAGTTACTAGTTCAAATTTGGCTAAGTCATGTCTAAGGGCTAAAATTTCATTACTATCTGATCCAATCTATTCAAAACCTCCCACATAATTTGTTGCTGATTGCAGTCCAAATCCCAGTGGAGCTGTGTTCAAGTCACAACACACATCAGTCTAATTGATACTATGTCACTTTCCTTGGCAGACATGGATGGGAGGTCAAAGATTAACTGCAGCATGGAGATTGAATTCCCTTTGCAAGAAACATTCCTGACAGCCAATACTTTGAATGCTGCAGAGAAAGTCTTATTTTTTGGCTTCTGTGAAGGAAGAGTTTTTAAGCCAACAACACTGTGATGTTCAGCACATGGAGACAAGTCTGGAGCACTTGTGGGATGATGTGATGATTCCACTGCTGTCTCAGGGGAGGTAGAGGACAGTGGGCCATGCAATGAGGAAGAAGCAAGCGCCATTGATGAGCTAGGACTCATGGTAGTGCCTGGGAATGATTATCATGGTACATTTACATTGTTTTTAAACTTTCACCTATATATGTACTATACTGAATAGATGTTACTGAATTTAATGAGCCAATGCAAATGCTTTCACATTCTTCATAAGTTCATATATTTTGCATCTTACTTAACAATTAGCTAAGCTGTTACTATTCTTTCAAAAAGTAGTATAAAATAAAACCTTAAGAAATCAGAAGACAGGAAAAATCAAATATTATTAAAATGATTATTATTGAAATAAAAGACAAAACATTATTATTATTTTTATTTGGTGTCTTTGCCTTTCTGATATACTGTGTCATCTTTACAAATATTTTTCCCTCTCTGTGAGACCAGATATGAATCCATTACTTTGACTGAATTGTTCTTTAGTTCCCTGAAAAATGTAGCTGACTAGGAAACTGGTAATCACCAAATAAAATCATAAATTTTGTCATCTATTGCTCCCAAAGTTATAGTAAGGATACTACAGATGTGCTTTTTATCTGTTGGCTTTTTATAACTGGCTGCTTTTTCCTGTAATTTGTTTATTAATATAGGGTGCTTAATCTGCTAAAATACTGCTTCTGCCTCTTGATGATACAAGCAAAACATACCCCTAAATAAAATTGCTTAATTATTCCTGTGTGATAAATTTTTCATCTAAACCCAAAACTATAACATTTTACAGTAGTCCTGCTCAGAGAATCACCCCGCTCTATATACTTATCTATATGTCTATTGGTTATTTTGCTTTCTGTCCAAATCTCAGCCCTCTTGTCTCCCCAATTGTGACTTTCATACCAGAGTAGTAGCATGATTAATTTTCCAGGTCACTATCTTTTGCTTGAAAACCTGATATTTCCTTGCAATATACAAGTTGTCATGGGGTGCATGTCTCAACTAAACCAACCAGAAGCTTTTTTTTTCACATGGCTAGTTACAAATAAATTGCCGTGTACCTGCCTTGCTGGAAATTGAGACAGTTGCAGGTGATATATAGACTCATCCCTCCAATTTCTGTAAACATAGAACTTCATGAAAGCACATGTTGGGAGTATAAAGAAGAAGAGGGAGAATTCAATGAAGCTGGAAAGAGAGAAGTTCTCCTTTTGAGGTTTGAAGCAGAAGGTAAGCAAATTTTGCAGCCTGTCCCCTCACAATTTGATAGAAATTCTTACCAATGTTCCCATCACAGTGCATGTTTTAAAATTACTCCTAAGTGCCTTCCTGCCAGTGCTTGTAAGAGAGAGCTAGCAATAAGTATAGCTCATGTTTCTGAAGTCTGTATCTCAGAACTGATAAAGTTAGAAACTTTGAATAGCTTAAATGTGGAATGTGTTTGGCCAGTCAACGCTCTGTTGTCGGACACAAATCATCAATGCATTACAAAAGGAATTCTGCACACAGTGATCCTTAATGTGAGCTGGAATTAAACATGAAACCTTTCAAAGTAGCACTGTAAGGTAGACAAATGTACAACTTTCTCACAAGTTACTGCAACTATGGAAATTTTTAATTGTCTGTGAATTTACAAAAGTTTACCCTGGGGGCTGTAAATTCCTTTTGTAGGGGCTTTGTATCTGTTTATCTTCTTGCTCTTCTCTGCATCTTTAACTTCTGTTTGCTGCTTTGACTACACTGGGTCTAAAAATAACTGAAGCCTAAGAAATTATATCCAAGCTGAACTTGGCACATTTTGCTTATCATATAATATTCCCTTTGATTTAATTTCCAGCTCAATAATTTCTGGCTATTTTAAAAATGTACTTACTAGTACACATAGATGTCCAACAAATAAAGCACATTTTGATATGACTATATAATACAACACTTATCTCAAATTTTCTTCACATTCATAAAAAGATCTAATTAAATTTAGGAATTCCTCAAATGAAGCAAAAGGAGATAGATCTGATAAAGTATGAATTATTACTGAAATGGAGTCTTCAAAACTTTTTTCAAAGATATTGAAGACCCTCCATGTAATGTAGAAAACCCCGCTACTGAAAACATTCAGGCAGCAGTCCCACTGAGCAGTGATAAAATGTAGTTGTATGAAACATAGAGAGGAAGAGAGTCTTTAGTATCTAAACTGAGAGTTTTATAATTAAATGACACTGGAGGGACTAAATGCTAGTGAGCATCTTTTAAAAGCTAAACCTTGATTTCTTTACCTGGTTTTCTCAGAAATACTTTTTGTGAAAATGTTTATAGTCATTACAACTGAAAAAGTTTGCAAGAATCTATCAGTTTCATTAGCTCTTCTACCTCTGGAAACATGGGTTTCATATCATCTTTCTTATTCTGCTTTCCTGTGTTACACTGTGCTCTGCTATGTCCTAGGCAGGAGCCAGCCTCTTAAAATGAGATGACTGATCCCTGTGAAATTCGGCCAGTGCCCTCAGGACATCTAGTTTCCACAATAAGAAGAGAAAGACTGGTTGGTCTACATGCAACTCAGGAAGCTTCATCAATTATTTTTACGTATTTATTTTTAATGGCAAAAGGTATGAATTCTCACTATTTCTAAACAAAATTTTAGAAGGGAAAGCCTGGAAAATCTGAGGAATAACATCAGTCCAGAGGACTATATAGTCATTTGAAGATTTTCTGTGTTGCAGAAAAGTAGAAGATGGACAACTGTAGGCCGTCCGCAGAGACTTTCAAACATTCAATTAGAAATGTTTATGTTTTTTGAATATACTTTATTATAGTCCTTTTTCATAGAAATGTGTCATAGCACTAGTGTGTAATTGCATGCAGTTTGAAGCATAGTAGCCTGTAATTTCAACAGACAAAAATTTACGGTATTACAAAATCTACTTTTCCAAGTATTTTTCACTTTTCATCACTTAGTATCTTGCTGCATAAGGTAAAGAATGGGAAAACCTAAATATAAATTAACACAAAAAGTAGAGCAGTCTATTTCTTCCCTTTCGACACCAGTGCCACCACTCACTATTTTCCTTTTATGTTTTCGTTATTGCCATTTAAATACTTGAAGTAAAATCTTTGATTCTGGGAAGGGGCTTGGACACTTTCCTAAAAAGAAATTGATTTTCTTCCTTTCTATTTTAATACCAGCAAATCTGGGGTCCGTTAGTCTTGTGATGCGCATGAATTGCACTCCATCTTTCTGGCTGGTTGAAAAGAGACCTCCTGTGAGGAAATCTCTCTAATTCCCACACTTAGTCAGAATGTGAAATGGGAGTTTGAATTCTTCCTGGCCCACCCTGCTCATGATGTTCTTCATAAATTCTGTTGTAATTCTGAGGCCAATTGCTGTAATTATGTTTTCATTGGCCTTCTTCATTTATGCTTCATTTCCAGATAGTCCTCAATTTGGCATGTTGACTTAACTTCTCATGTAAAAAGAGAATAGTACACTGTTCCCCCACCTCCAGTAAAATCTCCATAGGCTTCTTTATCAACGAATAGACCTTAAGAATCTACTCTTGGGATACATCATATCTCAACTAATTTATTATGAGAGAGTACTCTTTCAGAGAGTTTTTAACTTCTAACCTAACAAGACATTGTTAGGTGCTGTGATATATTGATTTGGAATATAACAACAATGCTTAATCAACCTTTAATAAGTGTAAAAATATCTACATCTAGATGTTGTACTCATGAACTCTTCTCCCTGTGCCAACTTTCCATATGATGCTAAGGCTACATTGCATTACAATGTGACAACAACATCCTACGGAAAGATAAGGAGGCTAGAATCTGTGCAGTGTAGGTTTTCATGTGACAGTATCCTGAGAATCATTAATGTTGCTCACTTGAAATAAACCATTCCTTCTAGCAACATCTGCATCATTTCATTGTTTTGTATCATTATTTTTTTTCAGCTGTTGGCAATCAAAGAAGAGTTTGAGATGTAAGGTTTCCTTCAGTAGCTACAACAAGCCTAAAAATCCAAGATACAGGAAGGGATGATTTTCATGTACTGACGGTATTTTAATTCTAATTTTAAATCACCTTATAATTAGGTTTTAAAGTACTTTCTCTTTTTGTTTTTAGCATTGGGTCTAAAACACAAAGTTGTTGTTTTTTTTTACTTTCTAGCCAGATTACATCTTACAAGTTCTACTTACTGGATTTTTTTTTTTTCTTTTTAAAATTATAATTAAAAGTTTTTTTTCAAGTGTAAATCCTCAGATCATACCCATGACACTTCTTTAGCCTTCTTGCTCTAGCTTGCTCTGTAGCTTTGTTGCCTGCTGTTAAAATGACTGAGGAATTTGACTCCAGAGATGCACTTTGGTGATACATAAGGGATTGTTCCCATTAAATGAATGATGCTGAGTCAGTCAACAATAAACTTGGCTCAAGAATTTCAGTGCAAAACAAAACCTTTCCTGCAGCATAACAACTTCATACAAGAAACAGTGAAACTAGGTCAAATAAGACAAATCTGTAATGATGTAGCAGAATCGTTTAGAGGGATTTTTTTACAAAATGTAAGTCATTAGGTCTGGTCAATGTGTCAGACACACACAGAATATGAGGATGGTAGGGGTTGGAAGGGACCTCTGGAGATCATTTAAAGCAACACTCTTACTAAAGTAGGGTCACACAAAGCAGATTTCCCAGGATCATGTCCAGGCAGGTTTGTAAAATCTCTGGAGAGGGAGGCTCTACAACCTCTCATGAAGCAGATCCCTGCACAAAAAATACCTTATTGCTTTTCTGTGGGACATGAAAAATGGTTAAGATTGTGGATGATTAAGGTAGCAGATAATGGGGTATATATGTGCTTGATATGGATTTGTGAAACTGAACTTCAGAACAGAGCACAAACACCCTGTTTGCTATCTACATATAGGCTGGTTGCAAATTTTGATAAGACCTGAGTTTACAAAAGTGGCAAGTTCTGAATAATAATGACAACTACATTTAATGATGCTAGTAATGTACAGTTAATGTTTTCTATGACATACCATCACTGGAGCATAGATTTGACATGTAGTCTGCATCTCCATTAGAAAGGGCATGCAGCGTAGTCAGCTAGTCTCAGTTATAAGTTTTTTTAATAACACATTTTTCTTAACCACATATAGTCAAAATCTTGGAAATTTTTTTAGTCTTTCTTTGTAATCAATTGTTCATTATGTGTTCTTGAAATTATAGATTCTCATAATTTAAGCATTTTGAAAATTGTTTGTTAAGGAGAGCTGAAAAATACTACCTTCTTGTAGTTGTGGAGATATTGATGTTACTTGTGATGTGGAAAAATGCAGCCACAGTCAATATATTACACACACAGAGTAATCCTGACTGTGGAGAGAGCTAAATTTCTGAACATAAGTAATTTCTTTCTGATGACTGAATTGCCCTGAAGTATTACAGTTTGTGAGAAGACAAACTATCTTACAGCCAACTCTGCAATGTCCAAGGCCTTGGCTCTATTTGCATATTTTATACCCTTAGAGTGAACTGGAAAATGAAACCCCAGAGGAGGACTGATGATCAGAAAACAGAATTTGGGTCCAAGTTCAACAGCTACCATTGACTCCGGTGAACATCAGTTAAGAATTTGCATGCTTGTGTTATCCACATAGGAACGCTAGTGTGTGAATATTTTTTTTTTTACTGAATATTTTCCCCCAGTGTTCTTTCTTGCAGTTGAGGAATAATGAAAAAGGAAAAACAAGCAAACAAAAAATTAGTTATGGAATGAAAAATGTCTCGATTAAATAATTTCTGCCAGTAAAGCTCTATTGGTCTGAAATCTAAATCAAACTGTAGAGAAAATAACTGCAGTGAAACACAGCTAGCTAGAAAAACAATCTGATGATTCATATTTAATTATATGACATTTTATGAAAGTAATATTGTTTAATTTTATTGACTTATCAATGTACCACAGCACATCAGATGGACAGAGAAGTAGCATATAGAACAAGTAACTTTTGTAACTTGGATATGTGGAACATTTGCAGTAGTACCCTCAAACACTGCACAATGAGGAGTTAAATGAGGAAAATCTGGTTAATGTAGTGTATTAGAAGCATGGCCTTTGCCAGTAGGAAAAATAATAGTTCCATTAACAAGACAGATTAATGTTCAAGTTAACATATCGTTCCCACATATTCTGCCCTGTTTCTGTCTATGCATAAAGAACAGATGTTAATTTATTGCTTCACATTTCTTTCGGGAAGAAGCAAATTTAACTAACCAATAAAGTGAAGGGACACATACCTGTGTCATACTGTTTTGCACAGAAAAGTCCAGAGGCCATCAGACAGTGCTTTCTGCCTACCCTGTGAATCTCAGAAATGTTTCCTAGTTTCTAATTGCAATGGTTCATTAGTTATCTTCAGGGGGAAAATAAAAAGAAACAAAAAAATGAGCTGAATATTGCTATACTTGTTCCCTCAAAGTTTCAAGAGAAAGAAAAAGCTGTACTGATTGAATTAGCTGGGCCAGTTTGGAGAAGAAAAGGCCTTCCAGTATCTTAAGGGGGCCTACAAGAAAGCTTGGGAGGGACTTTTTAGGGTGTCAGGGAGTGATAGGACTAGGGGGAATGGAAAAAAAAGTAGAAATGGGTAGATTCAGATTGGATGTTAGGAAGAAATTCTTCCCCATGAGGGTGGTGAGACACTGGAACAGGTTGCCCAAGGAGGTGGTAGAAGCCCCATCCGTGGAGGTTTTAAAGGCCAGGGTGGATGTGGCTCTGAGCAACCTGATCTAGTGTGAGGTGTCCCTGCCCATGGCAGAGGGGTTGGAACTAGATGATCCTTGAGGTCCCTTCCAACCCTAACAATTCAATGATTCTATACATTTGGCCCAAATATTTCTATTAGGTTTATTTCTGTGTGAATTCTGGTTGAGTTTTGTAAGTGATTATGGAGGAAGATGTAATTGCTGTGTCTGTACAAGATTTAGTTGGTTAAGATTGAGAGAAGGCATGTGGAAAATATAGCTACTACTATTTTTCAGGTAAAAAGCTGAAGTAAAAAAAGTTTTAATTACTTACTAAGGTGGAATTGTGTAGTAGAGTCAGGAAGAGATATATTTGGAATTTTTTTTTTTTTTCCTGCAGAATTGTATTTTATTTTTAATTGTAAACTGAAAATGGTTGACTGCACATTTTACTACCATGCATGACACTGAAACAATTTTAATTGCTGCCAATAACCATATTCCAGGGGACTGAAGAAGAAATTATTATAAATGTGATTTCAGGAAGACTGTTCTGCCCTGAATTTTTTGATAGTATAATTCAGTACTGAAATGGACATAATCTATGATAACATTTCAAAGTTGAGAGTAGGCTGAAACATGACTACTGGCCAGGACTGAAGCAAACAATATACTAAAAATGTTGCTTGCTTTGGCAGTAAGATACATTTGGTCGGTTGCATCGTCCTCAAGAATTTTTGACTCCCAACAATATATTTCCCAGGGTATTTGGAGAAATCTAATCAGCTTCTATCCATAGGTGATGTAAAATAGCAGATGCTGATGTAACAGAATGCTAGAACCAAGAAAAACCTAAAAAGAGTGTAGCACTTGGTGCCATGGTTTAGTCATGAGGTCTGTGGTGACAGGTTGGACTTGGTGATCTTTGAGGTCTCTTCCAACCTTGGTGACTCTGTGATTCTGTGAGTGACTGGGAATTTCACAAACAACAATGTCATGATTTTACTGCAGCTTTGCTGCAAACTGATCATGAGGTTGTTTTCAGGGTCAGAAGCGGATTGCATGCCTAGCTGCACGCTAGAGAGAAGTATGTTAAAGACACCATTTAGCAACTTAAACAGTGATGTGATGGCTTCACTTCTGGCTATGTAAAAGAGGGTTATAAATCAAAGTAAATGGGTTATCTCCTTTAGAAAAAAAAAGAAAAAGATTGCAGCTAAGTATTAAATGCCAGGTCTTTATGAGTCTTATTAAAATAATAATTCCATGTTGGCTGTAATGGGACAATGGTTTTGGTATAACAGTAGGCAAAATAATTATTTTTATTAATTATGTTCAGAAATTTTTAGTTTGTTAAGATTTTAGAACAAAATGTTTTATAAAAAAAGGGAGAATAAATAAAATATTTCCAATACTTCACTTCTGTAGAGACTCTTGTTCGGGCAGTGAAGGGCAGGCCTGAAAAAGAACCAGAGAGTAAGGCTGCCCCCATAGAATTATCCAGGCCAGAAAGGACCTGGAAGATCAAGTCCAGCCACGCACTCCACCAAGTCTATCACTACATGTCCCCAAGCACCACATCTATATGGCTTTTAAACACATCATAGATCACAAAGTCGAATTTTGATAGGGTTTTGGCAGTCAAAAAATAAAAACAAAACAACTAATTCTCTTTCATTAATGAATGATAAGCTTTTTATCTTCAGAAGTAGTATTGCCGAACTTAATTTAGCCAAAGAAGTCATAAACCTGAAAAATTATGTGAAAATAAACCACATTCAACAAAAATATTGATTCAGCCCCTTCACAGTGCAATTGACACAGAAAACCTTTGGATATAGGTCATTCCTAGGTTATGAGACTACATCATACATTTTCAATAGAGCAGCTAGAACGTCAAGAATTTTAGAACACCTTCTAAGTACAGCTAGTGACTTAATGGGATAACATTTGTTCACTTGAATGTGCATATTTTTATGCAGATTTGAGGTATTTATGGCCAAAATACATGAAAGATGGTTCTTTGCAAACCTCAAGTTCATATGGATGCTTGATTGACATGTAGTTTTCATGGAGAGAGAGTGGAACAAATAGAAGTACTTCTCTATAATGTTTCCCAGTTATTGCCTTACTCAAAATGAATATATGGCCCAGATACCCCCACCTCACTACTACAAAAAAACACAAAACAAAATAAAATAAACTGAAGCGAACAAACAAAACAAAATCCACCACACACTGAAAGAAAATTGCAAGTCAAAACCCCCAAGGTAAACAACACTGCTAGTGACTTCTCCAAAAAGCAAGCCATACAGAACTATTTCAATACTGAAATTAGAAGCATTTCTGAGCCAAGCTGTCAGTTTTTGTGAGTGTTTAAAATTTTAGTGTAGTTCACTTCTTGACCCTCATCACTGGCCCGAGTCCAGGCCAAAGCTCCAAACCATATACCTTGGAAAGCTAACAATGCTGCTGCAACTCTACACTTCACATGTTGGAATTTTTTTTTTTTTTTAATTAAAAGTAGGTAATTTCAGGCAAACTTAAGTCTACAGTAGATACATCTACACAATCTACAACTGGAATATACTGAAAAGCAAATACATCCCTGGTTAAGTTATATGCTAAAGTTCATTGGCAAATTTTAGATGCCATTCTTCATTTTTCTTTGACAAATAATGTTATCCTGAAGTGTGCAGACTTTTGATTTTTTTTTTAAATGTTCAGTTAAGATATTAGAAAGAATGACTAATGCTGAAAAATACTTTCATTGTTCTGCAACAAATGTGAGGGCTTTTTTAAAGAAAATAATTTTTTCTGCCAGAAAGAAAGCTTTAGATCAAATAAATTCTATCATGTTTATGTCAATAAATGGAAATATTAAGAAGGAATCTTATCAATGTATGTAAATATCTGATGGAAGACTGTAGACAAGACTTGAAGCAGGCTCTTCATGTAGATGTCCTGAAATGCAGGAAATTCAGTTTAAAAAGAAGGAGAAAAAAATTTATTCTTTTGTGGGTTGCTCACAGTGGCTGTGTTGTCTACACCCTTAGGGATATTCAAAACTTGTCTGGATATGGTCCTGAGCAACCTGCTTTGAGCAGAAGTGTGGAACTGGACACTATCCAAAAATCCCTCCCTGCCTCAACCCTTCTCTGATTCCATAAACTTTTTTTTTTTTTTTTCCTGTTTAAACTTATTTGGCTAGGAAAAGAACTATAAAAATTATATATACACACAATTTTCACAGAATTCAAGAATGTATCTCTGCAGCTCCCCCGCTACAAAACTTGCCATGTAAACCAAATACTGCTACGTACTACCTAACAAAGAAGACTTTGCATGTCCTTACAACTCTGTGTCATATATAGGTAATTGGTATTTGTTTACCTCTGAGAACCTTATGAGAATCCCCCAGAACCAAGGAAGAACAAAGTTTTTCTGGATCCCATTTTGTCTTTATAAAAGCTTATTTGAATAAGTTTTGATAACAGCAAAGCTACATTTACAGCAACTTAGGCTGACTCTGATCCTCATACACAGAACTGTTTTTAGGAGCTAGGTCAAGGTATGGGTCATTTTGGTCTAATCAGATCCTAAGTAGTATGAAGGATGATCAGAGGGCTGGAGCACCTCTCCTATGAGGACAGACTGAAGGAGTTGGGGCTGTTCAGTCTATAGAAGAGAAGGCTCCGAGGTGACCTTATTGTGGCCTTCCAGTATCTGAAGGGGGCCTACAGGAAGGCTGGGGAAGGACTTCTCAGGATCTCAGGTAGTGATAGGACTAGGGGGAATGGAATGAAGCTGGAGGTGGGGAGATTCAGGCTAGATGTGAGGAGGAGGTTCTTCACCATGAGAGTGGTGAAGCCCTGGAATGTGTTGTCCAGGGAGGTGGTTGAGGCCCCGTCCCTGGGGGTGTTTAAGAGCAGGCTGGATGAGGCTCTGTCCAGCCTGATCTAGTGTGTGGTGTCCCTGCCCATGGCAGGGGGGTTGGAACTAGATGATCCTTGTGGTCCCTTCCAACCCTGAACGATACTATGATACTATGATACTCCCCACATATATTTTTTTTTTTAATTTATTTTAAGTATAGGCATCAGTTGCTATCAAAAGTCTTTAGTTTAATACCTCACAAGCATATATTTAGGAGCATGAAAGTAACACTTTAAACAGCATAAAGCTGCAGCTGTTCTATGAGCAAGATTAAATAAAGAGCTGAAGATAAATCTCCTCTTCCTTGTCCTCTTTTTTCACCCACTTCACAGCTGATCATGTTTAGTTCTGCCATATGCAAGCCTCAAAGTATTATCTGTGTCACTAGAAAGGCATTTTGCTTTTCACCACCTTTGAGAGCTGGTGATAAATCTCTTGCTACAACTAATACCCATGCTACTGTCAGGCTGGAGCTGAGCCATCCAGATTTGAACACCCGCACCTACTCTAGTCCCCTTCAGCTGTCTTTTTATAGTGGAGTGATATGTTTTTACAGTGTGATTCATGTTCTTCTAGATGTGATTTATCTAGATGTTTTTAGATGGAAGCAAGGGCCTGTTTTACCCTGTTTATTATAAAGACACATGAGGGTACAGAGCTTGCAAAAAGCTGTGGTTGTCTAAAATCAGAGGTAAAGTATATATCTCTTTCAGCCAGCATCTATGCTGCAGGCTTAGTGCTTTTGTCATGCTTACCTGAATTCCCATCTTCATGGTCTTAGTGCCCAGAAAAGGAGCAAAATTTTTCCACCCAGGTTTTCCACGACCTGCATGAAACACAGAAAACAAGAGAAGCCATCATCTAACTTCCTGCATATTTCTCTCTCTTGCTCCTGAAACGTGGAAAACCAACACCGCAACATTGTTACAGTGTTACACAGAATAAATGGATTTTATTACCCTCTGTTGAGTGCTTGTTGGTAGGCTTTACTTAATTAAATATACGCGTGTTAATTAGACATTTGCAGTTACCCAGCTTTTAATTGCTATCTCAAATCCTTTGGCTGTTGCTGGATTCATTGACAGAATAGACAGAAACATTAATATTTCTTTTCATAGAATCACAGAAGTAACCAGGTGGGAAAAGACCTTCAAGATCATCAAGTCCAACCTATCACCCAACACCATCTAATCAACTAAACCGTGGCACTAAGTTCCTCATCCAGTATTATTTTAAACACTTCCAGGGACGGTGACTCCACCACCTCACTGGGCAGCCCATTCCAATGGCCAGTTTCTCTTTCTCTGAAGAATTTCTTCCTAACATACAGGCTAAACTGCAAAGTTGTTTTAGAATCATAGAATTGTTGGGGTTGGAGGGGATCTCAAGGATTATCCAGTTCCAACCACCCTGCCATGGGCAGGGACACTTCACGTTAGATCAGATTGCTCAGAGTCACATCCAGCCTGGCCTTAAAAACTCCCAGGGATGGAGCTTCTACCACCTCCCTAGGTAAACTTTTCCAGTGTCTCACCACCTGCATGGTGAAAAATTTCTTACAAACATCCAATCTGAATCTACCCATTTCTATCATTACCTGGCACTCTAAAAGTCCCTCACCTGCCTCATTTCCCCCCTTTTTACCCTCAAATCCCAGAGCACCTGGGTTCTGTTGGAGTCTCCTCCCACCCCAGGTGTGGCCACTTGTCCCTACCCATCCACTCCCCTATTTAATCCCCTCCAGGAAAGGTTGAACTCTTAAGCTGAGCCCATCTGGGCTAAGGGATCCTCCTCTCATCACTGGTGAGTCCCTGTGGTGCACACTGGGTGATGGTGGTGGTGACAACAAAGGCCGGGGGGCCTGGTGGCCCCCCGGTTGTTAGGAAAAGAGTTGATGACTACTCCAATATTATCCATGGGTGCTGGCTGGGCTTCTTTACTGGTGCTGAGCTCCTCTGTGTAGTATCACAAACTCATCACAATCCTAGGGAAAGGCTGTGGTCTGTGAGAGCAGAGCTTTGGGGAAGGGATAAAGGGGTGGCTGGTACCCCAGGACCACAGCAGAGCTTGGGTATGGTATCAGCTGGAATAACCACAGGTGAGGCTGCATGAGGAAGGCACCTGCTTTGGGTACATATTTGCTTCTTCCAGGGGTTTGCCTTATTTACTTCCACTTCTGCCACCCAGTGCCTGGGCAGATGGATCAGGAGGCTGCCAGAGCAGGTCTTGGCTGTGTCCTAGGACCCTGCCATCCAAGCAAAAGGCAAGAGGTGGGTCTCTTCCCCCCCCTTATGTGAAAGTTGTAAATAATCACAGAATTATTGAGGCTGGAAAAGACCTCCAAGATCATCAAGCCCAGTCTATGACCTAACACCACCACATCAGCTAATGCTTGCCACCAAGTGCCACGTCCAAGCTTGTCTTAAAGACCTCCAGGGATGGCAACTCCACCACCTCCCTGGGCAGTCCATCCCAGTGCCTAATCAGCCTTTCTTTCAGGAAGTGCTTCCTGATACCCAACTTAAACCTCCCCTGTACAGCTTCAGGCCATGCCCTCTTGTCCTGTCACAAGTTGCCTGGGAGAAGAGCCTGACTCCCACCTGACTACAACTTCCTTTTAGGTAGTTATAGAGTCTGATAAGGTCCCCCCCAGAGTCTTCTCTTCTCCAGGATGAACACCCCCAGCTCCCTCAGCCTCTCCTTATCAGACTTTCCCTCCACCCCTTTCCCCAGTCTGGTCTGCCTACAGCATTGGATGCCATTTGCCAAAGAGCAAAAAAGCATCCAGTGTTTAACCAGGGGCACACTTCAGTGTCTCAGCAGTGCTGTCCTTTATTTGCCATCTTTTTCAAACACTAAAAGCAGTGATGGGTGAGGGGCACAGGGTCTAGGAGCACAGGTAGTTTGAAGGGCTGCCCACTGACTTCTCTGAGGTTTGAAGCAGTGCCTTACTGAGCCATCTCCTGTTGAGGCCTTTCCTAATCCCTTCTCCAATGCAGTGAGCAGGACCTTTTCAGCTGTTACGCACATTGAAAAGATTGGGCTTGAGCCTTCAATAGGCATCATTTCCCATGTCTCTGGAGATGCCTTTTATAGACATCAATATGACTGACTTTCACATCTTGCCTGCCTTATAGATTAACATAGTTACAGTACTAATAACTGCTGCATGTTTCTCTAGAACAAGCAAACAGCTTCAGCCTGAGACTTAGCTCAAGGACAATCTGGAATTGAATATATCAAAAAAAGGACTCAGGAAAAAAAAAAAAAAAAGCATGCAGTTTTGACACTGGGGAATAAAAGTGCTTCAGAAAGGACATCAGGCATTTGGTGGGCATAGTTTGGCCCCTAGTGGATGGTAATTATCATTGTCAAATTGAATTGGTAGCCTTTGATCAAGCAAAACAGGGACAGAATAACCCTGGAAACTAAATTACCTCTTAGCTTTGGAGATGAAGCTTGCTTCAAGCCATACCTGAGATGAAATTGCAGTCTACTGACAGGACAGGTAACTAAACAATGTTTGCCTCCTCAGCGGGACAGCAAGTATGTTTCAAGTCCATGCCTAGAAAGTGAATCCTTCTCTTCCCTCTTGAGCTAAGAAACATACTCATCTGATTGGAAAGGTCAATGAGTATTTCCCTCTTCCCTTGCTAAAGAAGAGACAACTAACATGCTTAATTTGCCAAGAAACTGGGTCCTTGTGTTTCTTATGTTGAGCAAAACCTCCCACAAATACTCCTTCATTTCCATAGCATAGATTTGTTAGGGTTGGAAGGGACTTTAAGGATCATCTAGTTCCAACCCCCCTGCCATGGGCAGAGATATCTCATACTAGATCAGACTGCTCAGAGACACATCCAGCCTGGCCTTCAGAACCTCCAGGGACAAGGCCTCCACCACATCCCTGGGCGATCTGTTCCAGTGTCTCATCACCCTCATGGGGAAGAATTTCTTCCTAACATCCAATCTGAATCTACCCATTTCTATTCTATTTTTTTTTTCCTCCATTCCCCCCAGTCCTATCACTCCCTGACACCCTAAAAAGTCCCTTCTCAGCTTTCTTGCAGTGAAGTGCTTTCAGTTTAGGCTCTCACTGCAATTTCTTAACAGTAGATTTCTACTTAATGTTAATAGCCTCTTTTTAAGTTTCTCGAAGACTGGACTGAACTTTAAAAATAAGTAAATGCATTTGTTCTTTTTAAACTTAATAGTCACACTCTTAATAGGAATGCTAGCTCCAAAGTAAACTGCTGCAGAAGGCTGGCTTTGAGTTCGGGTTTGCTAGCAGGATCAGCTAATCCTAGAATGGCCTAGGCTGCATAGATAGAAGCAGCCTTATTACAGGTTTCTTTCTTGACTGTTAGATCATATAGAAATTAGTGTCCAGATGGAATTTCTATTGACAAAAACATCAATACACAACATAGTGGTATCTATACTCGTATATCTTGTCACTTGATTTTTCTCAATTTTAGTTTATTTGTACAAAAGGATATATCTGTGAAAGTGTTGGGTTTTGGTGTTGTTTGGGGTTTGTTTGGGACTTTTTTAATAATATAGGCCTGAATTTGCTTCTCCTGTTTTCCACTAAATTTTCCATTCCAAACAAACTATTCCAGTGTTTTATTTCCCCCTCCAAAATTCCTTACTAACATTTTCCCTCTTATCTGTTTGGCTTTCAGCAGCCTTTTCTGGTCTTTTTCATTAATAGAAACATATGGTCATGCAATAAAATAAATATGCATTTTGCTCTTGTATTTTAAGCCATGGAAAACTCCCCAATCCAAATACTTCAAGTATTTCTTTGCCACATTGGTCTGTCATTTGACTAATAGTTTCTGCTGTATCAGTCATTATATAAAAATCATCTAGATCTTTCTTTATTTAGTCAAAAAGCAGACTGTTACATCCACCTGCTTAATTTTTTTTTTTTTTATGTATTTCTAAAATATCATCTGTACTAAATTTTGTGAGGGACATGTGCCCTTGGAGCACTTTCCTTTTTACACATTCATCTTTTTTTTTTTTCTCTTTTTTTTTTTCCCCTGCTCTTTTCTCATTTCCTCCCTAAAATAGGTTTCTCTTATTTCCTATCAGCTAACATAACAACTGAAGCTGCTGACATCTAGACTTAACTTTTAGCCAAACTTTCCTTTATCCCTCTGGGAAGAAAAATCTAACTTTCCATGGTTTGCTTTCATAAAGGTTGAGATGTTATGCTGACTCCAGGTAAATGACTCAAATCTGCCCAGATGACCAAACTCATTCTCCTTTTCCCTTCAGGAAACTTTTTTTGAATATGCATATACAATTCTTTGATAACAGATATGTAGCCAACACAATATCCTCTGGAAAATGCCTGTTCTACTTCAAAGTGCTCTCCCTTAGATTATTGAAACTCACTTTCTGAAAAATCTTCTGCCTTCTGCACAGGCCTGATTTGAAGGACTTTCAACACCTACACTTGCTTTCTGTAGGAAGTATGCAAATAGGGAAAAGCTGAGTTTCTGAAATGAGGAATAGAATTGTTACTGGTACAGACCTGGATGTCTGAGTGAGCATGAGAGGGGAGATGGGAAAATTTCACTTTGCAATTTGTTCATGCATTAGAGTCATCACACATTAACAGCCTACCATGTAACTTGTAAGGTTAGAAATAAGAATTCATAAGTTTAACAAGGCCAGGCTTGTTTTGCAATGAAGAGGAAAAACCCAATATATTGAAACCCAAATTAATTAAAAAGTGTATGTATTATGTGAGTTTTTATGTTGAGTATTGATAGCTAAAATCTCATAGTAGAAATTGCCATAATTAATACAAACTTTTATCTTGCTTTGGAAGAAGTAGAAATCAGCAAACTTGCTGAAAAAATTATCATTACCTATACAAGGACCATGCTTGAGTGTGACCTGATACTGCATGTTTAGCACATGCTGAAATATCAGCCCAGGCTGAGAGTTTAGATGGCATATTTTGTAGCTCTTGGGTTTCGTTTCTATTAAAACCAGAGCACAGGAGATGGGACAAGTAACACAAGCTCAAGCCTCATCCTGATGTTAGAGTCAGGCTGTAGGATGACTGGGAGCCCAGAAGTTCTCACAGTTTGCTCACAGACCAAGTGAGACAATGTGTAAATGCAAAAAATGAATGATCACAAAAGGAATATGTCATCTTCTTGCCACCCAGAGAATTAAGACCAGACAATACAATACACTTCTAGTGAATGTCACTGATAGCAAGAAACTACCATTTTGCAGGGTTTTTTGTCATTATATAGAGCACCTTCAACCACAGTGTACACAGTTTCATGACATGTTTTTCTCATTCAGTTCTTTCCTAAGGTATGAATATTTTCCTTAATGTTTTACAGCCATTTACATTAGTATTTATGGGTCCTTTTCATTCTGAAAGGTGACTCTTTAGATATTTCTGACATATCTGAAGAAAACAGATACATAACGCTCTAATGCAGAAGGGAAAATGTCAGAATCTGGTTATGTCCTTTACAGACTACTAGCATGAGTTCATTGGGACACACCTTGTGATCTTCACACTTGACTAATCATAAAGCATTGTCTAAAGCATATGAGAGATGAAAATAAAGTTGGTATTCACACTAAGATGAGAATGAACTTCAGGCATCTAAGTTTAGGATCCTCCAGAAGGCAGTTTAGAGATCATATGTTAACTTGTTACAGACAAGTACCATGTTTTCTTTGTTGACTGTTGCAGGAGCTCAGTGAAAACCTAAGTCAAGCTGTGGTTTTAAGGACTTTTGAAGTCTGCATAAATCTCCATGATCATGAAGATGGACAGAAAGTCTGTGTCTCTTCCCACACATTTCAGAAACCCACATCTGAGATGGCTAGAAACTAAACTGACCAAAGGAGGTGGGTGGGGAACGAAAGATTCCAAGCTTAGTTTTTAGCCATGCCAGTTCCTGGATCCTATTCTGGGACCAAATATCTGCATGAAAGCTATTGCTAACAGAAAGGAAGGAGTGAGAAATACTCAAGGATAAGAGAGGAGGATTACCTGTTTCGAGAGCACTATAGTTTTATGTTCTAGTACCCTGAGTGTGAAAGGGACTTAATTTAGTTATTGCCAATACTTAGCACTGAGGAATAATAAGAATGTACATCTTAGTTGAACTGATTGTGGAATAAACTTCCAAAGGATATAGAACAAAGCTGGTGTTTCATTACATTTAGGGAGTACTGCCAAATCCTTGTCCTTGATAGAAGACTTCCACCTGAAACAGGCATGTTCATGATATAAACCAACCTTGCTCCTGCCAGAACTATCAAAACACTTAATGCAAAGCAGTGTTTCTGTAACACAAAAGAGGAGTGCCAAAGGGTATATGAATTGCTGCAGCCCTTGTGACCCACTTTCTGTGAAAGGCATTGAGAAGTTACATGGTTGGGAAGCACTTCAAGTACTTAGAGAATCTGCTTTACAAGTTTTTCTCCTGCTTTTGGTGGAATGACTCACAAAGCATGCCTCAATGTAAGAAAGATCTCGAAAGCTGTACCTGCCATTCAGTAGTGTGTTACAGATGTCACCAAGATTGCCTCTGTTGTGCTGCTTCAGATTTCTGTAATTGAAAACAACTCCTGAGTATTTTTTCTTTCTTTGTGTTTGTTTTAATTTGTTGTTGTTTAGGGTTTTTCTCAACGTGTTTTTTTTGTGTGTTTTGTTTTGCTGTCTTTTTTTGCTCTATGTTGATGTTAAACTAAGACTTCAGGCCACTAGTCTACTATTTCACAACACTTACAAGGTCCTCTGAATACTACTTTGTATTCAGAGAATAAACATCAGAAACCTGCAGGTCAGGATCATGCCTTGAATTTGGAGTACCCTTATTCAGTTCCAATGTCCACACTACTCATCCTGCCAGAAGAATCTACAGCTAATAGATAAAAAATAGATATTTTGGAGAAATTTTCAAGTGTAAGAAAAAAACCCAAGACAATAATAAATAGAGGTTAATACAAACCATTTATGTAAGATGTTTTGCTAAGACCTGAATATGAGAAATAATCTTTACATGGTATAAAGCCAATATGAAGTTTAATTTCTGTTCTTCTGTCTTACAATCCCCAAGATCAACACCAAAATCATTAATATGGATATTATGATTTATTGTTTATTCTGCACTACTTTTTACTGTTTCAAGCAAAATCTGGGCCCTGCAGTCCTCAACAATTATGAGTGCATGGCTAAGAATGGTTCTACTCTAAAACACAGCTATGAAATTTTCCTATCTTCAACATTGTTTTTATCACTTAAAACCGAATCCCTGACTTCTTACCTTCTCCCCCCTGTTACTTCATAGTCACACTACAGAAAGTGAGATATATTTTTAACTTCCTGGGGGATTTATTTTGCTTGAATTGGCCTATTAATAATAATGTAAATGTTCACCCAGTAATGAGAAAAAAAAAACATTATCCCCTTCTCACTTCTGAGAGCTCAGAATTCCTAATGTAAATTCTTAAGATGTTTTGATTTTTAGCATCCAGTGGTTTTGCTATATTCAGCCTACTCTGCCTCAGCTGTTTCTGAATTCCATTTATTTCATTTATAGTAACACTTAAATCAAGTTTTAAATTGATGTAGCACTCTAAGCTAATGGCTATTTTCAGTATTTCTTTATTCTGTGTGCATATGAACTTAAAACAAACACATTCAAAATTTGTACTAAATGGAAGAAGCATAAAATATCTACATGGCAGATAGAGAGTATGAAACCAAATAAACCTTTAGAATAATTAAGTGTTCCTGCAGAAATATGAGGTTATTGTAGGAAGTGGAAGGTTAAATCACTTTAGAAATCCTTAGAGGTGAATTCACTCAGAGCTACTACAAAGCCACAGCTACTACAAAGCCACACACACATGCACATACTCAAGACAGTTTACAGCATCTCTTAATAACCTAAGAAATACCAACACATAATATAATAAAATGTAGTCAATGCATCTTGATGATAATAAGAACATAGGTGTCTGTGATCAAAATGCATCCTCTAAGTAAAAAAAAATAATAGAAAATTCAAAGAAACAAAGATAACTATCTAAATTCTGTGAAGACCAAAGCCTGAAAATCTTTGAAGCCTTAAACTTCCAGACTGTCTATTGCTGGGTATACAGCATCCTCTAGACCCTTTGAAATCCTTATGGTAAGTAGTTATTCATGCTTTTGTTTGTTTGTTTTCCCCAGGTCTCACACTGGTTAGGTAAGTAACCAGTTCAGGGATTCATGGAGGTTAAAAGGACAGGAGAGTGTGATGGAGGGAAGGATAGAGAGATAGTAAGGTGGAAAAGTGAAATAGAATTGAAAATAAGGATGGAGAGATGTCTGTTTAGTTTGGCTGAGATACAATTAGTTCCCCCCATAGCATCTTTCATAGTGCTGCGTTTGGTAATGGAAGTTGGCTGTTGATGACACACCAGTGTTTTGTCTATTGCTGAGCAGTACTCACACAGTACCAAGACTGTGCTTTCCAACATTACCTGCCACCTCAACAGTAGGCTGTGGAGAGGTCAAGATCTTCAGAAGGGACACGGTAGAGAAAGCTCACCCAAACTGACCAAAGGGGTATTCCATACCATATGATGTCAGCTCAGATATAACTAAGGAAAAGAACAAAGTGTGAGAGCATTAGACGATGGCATTTGTCCTCCAGAGCAGCTGCTATGTGTATTGAAGTCCTGCGTCCTGAGAATCAGCCAGACGTTTTTTGCTCATGGGAAGTAAATAATATTTTTGTTTGCTCTTGCTTCCACATACAGCCTTTGCTTTCACTTTTACCGTGTTAAACTGCTTCTGTCTTGACCCATGGGCCTATTGTCATGTTTTCCCTCTCCCCTGTCCATCTAAGAGGAGGAGTGATAGAGCAGCTATGGTGGGCATCTGGCCCCCATCCACGGCCAAACCACCACAAGGGAAAATAGGAAGGAGGCTTACAGCTGAAGTATTCTAGTTAAAATATGCACGCTCCCTGAATGTGCCAAATGCTGCAGCATGCCCAGGTCACCACCTCACACTTCCTAGTATGGGGTTATTTCTGCATTTATTTTTGCTTCTCTTTCCTTATTCTAGTCTTGCTAGACCAAAATGCAGAGTATTAATAAATAATCTGAAAGGTGATGATACAGACTATTAGATTGTCCTGTCATTGGTATATATCTTTGTTCCATTAACAAACAACTACAAGCAGTATCTCCATGGGCACATAAACTGTGTGTTTATGTTTCTAAGTATAATACATAAAAAATAAGACTTTCATGTGACAGGTGAAAGATATAACAAAGAATAAGTAGAACTTGTTTTCAAAGGGAATAATTATGTCTGCTAAGCATTTGGGAATTTTAAACCCATATTTTTATCAATTTCCCAAAGCTATCTAAAGAACTGAGAATAAAACAGAAATAATTCTGAAATTTCAAGTATAGTTAGTCATGTTAAAGCAAAAAGTAATTTTATCCAGCAGTTTTTGTGGTCTTACAATAGTAATATTTCTACACCTTGCTTACGAGGAGAATTAAGTACCTAACAATTTCTACCACTTTATTGAAACAAGAGTTAAGTGACTTCTCCAGCTCTGCATTCAATGATGTGATATAGGTGTCTGTGTCATCCTTTCCTTCAGTACATACTGGTACTGGTTCAACTAATAGTTTCAAAATTCAGTGATCTGGGTTGAAGTCCCACCTGTGCTAGTTTGAGCTGTTACCAGACTGATCTATGAATACCCTAGGCCACTAGACTACCACAGAAAACAGACTATATGCATATTTCTTGTTGAAGATGGTTTGTAGGACAGCATGATTAATAAACATTCTCTAGTCCAGTGACAGGAAAGCTCATGAAAGATATAGAGGACACTTTTAATTACTTTCCCTTATGAATATTTAACAATTAATATCTATTTATATATCATGAAGTAACTCCATTGGGTATGATGCCAATCCAAAATACCTAAGGAGATAGAATGCTTTGGAGGACAAGACAGAGGTTCCTGACCAGGTTCTAGGTTTGTTTAGGCTGTGAAAGAGACTGAATATTAAGCTTTAATACGCTCTGTGAGTGTAGAGGCCACTGAACTATAAACTATTCTGTGTCACATAAGACACAATCTTATTTTGACCAAAAATAACATAATATCCTGAAATGCTGTAAATTTAAAGTGTTCTGACAGAATAAGGTTCATTTAGGAATTACCTGGCCATCTCACAGAATCAATAAGGTTGGAAAAGACTTCAAAGATCATCAAGTCCAACCTATCACCTAAGACCTCATGACTACTAGACCATGGCACCAAGTGCCACATCCAATCCCCTCTTGAACACCTCCAGGGATGGTGACTCCACCACCTCCCTGGGCAGCACATTCCAATGGCTAATGACTCAGTGAAGAACTTTCCCCTCACCTCAAGTCTAAACTTCCCCTGGTGCAGCTTGAGACTGTCTCATTTCAGATATTTTAGCAAAGTTATCTCTTTTCTTGTATGTTCTCAGTATTTTGTCCTAGCTTTTTGGTTGAACTGGTATTTTCTTCTCCAAAAACATTCATGTCATGAAAACTTCCAGTCATGGAGACTACACAACCTCTGCCTATTTCGGTTTGTACTGCCTTTCAGCAATTCCTGGTTATTACATAAGAACTACACTGCTGCAAGCAAGTCAAGGAAATAAGGTGGGGGTAGAGTCTCACCTTGGTGTTTGAAATGCAGTATAACCACTTGCATAGAACTGTAGTGGAACACAACCTAGTGAAGGCAGACATGTCTGTCTTCATCTGCATAATCATTAAAGAGAGCTAAGACAGTGGCTTGAATGGGACACAACTGAACTAAGTGAGAAAACATAAATACTAAAGAAGTTTTAATCTGAGACTCTACTGTGGTTTCAATCTACTCTCCAGTAACTGAGAGGAGTTGATTTTTTAACTTATTTTTTTTTATTGTAAGGTACTTATTCAGTCATAAATACAGAGCCAAGGATTCTTCTGTTTGTGATGCATGTTTTATTTATTTCAAAGCATGTTCAGTGGTTAATAAGTCATGTTAAAAAACCAAAACAAATGAACAAACCAAGAAAAACTAAACCAAACAGCAAATACATTGTGAAGTTCATACAGCATCTTTCTAAGAAAAATATGTAGCTTTCCCTGGACTTTCAGAGCCTCTGATTTAGGAACACTGTTTAATTTTCTGATTTGTTTTTTTTTTTCCCCCAGTTGGGTTTATTCATTGCAGGAGAGGAGCTCTTTTAGATAGATAATTCAACTAGAAAATAGGTTGACATTTTAAGGACTAAAGGATCATCCTTAAGCATTTAATCTGCTAAGTTTCTGTGGAGAATCTATTTATTCTAATGAGCTCTTTCTAGAGACCAATTTGAGATTGTTGCAATCTGTGTGGTTGACTTAGATTGGTTAAGTGAACCATATTCTATTAGCAGCACATGGCAACAATGCAAGTGGTCTACAGATAATAATTGCAATTAGGTAATTGAATACTTCTGCGTACTCATGCTCTTGTGATTTCTACATTCTCATGCCATCTGTATGATGTACCTATTTCAAGTCACCAGAAGGGTGTGTAGAATTTCCTTGACTTTGAAATCTTGATTAGTATACCTCTTCCAGATGTAAACCCATATAAAGATAAAGGAAGGTGTAAAAATAACAGCTTGATGGCCCAGAAATTGTAAACTGGAAGTTATTACAGCTCTAGTAGAGTTATATATTAAAACAGATGTCTCAATCTAAATGTTCACACTTACATACCTGGGCAAAGATAAAGATGGGAATACTCATTGTAATAGTATATTTGTTTTAGATCCACTGTAGAGACAATGTTTATCATCATTGTATGTGACAGAGCATGTGTCAGGTGAGATCAGTTTGCATTTACACATATGCAGAACAATTTGGTTTCATTTTTTAACTAAGAGATGTAGCAGTAGGTCCCAAACTAGTATAAACTGTTAAACTACCCATTTAAGTTCTATTTTCATCAGCTAAGTGGATAATCTCTACATGCTCTTCTTGCTTGTGTTATTAAATGTTATACAATCTTACCTTAAAGTCAATTTGGAAATGACTCAGTTTCAGCTCATGGGAAGAGTTCAGTCTCCTGTTGTAGAAAATTACTTAAGAACCTGTATAATAAAATAATACATCAGTGTACAAACTTCAACCACTTTTTGCATTCACCCATGTGGACAATAATGTAACCTTTGAAAAATTCATTCAGAGTTAAAATGAATAATGGGGGCTACACTGGCAGAGAAAAAAGTGTGGCCACTCCTGTCTTAAGCAGCCAGTTGCAGATATGCATAACAACAGAAAAATAGCATTAAATTACCACATTTTCTGTTGACAGATTAGAATCTGGGAGATTTAAGGTAGGAAGCGGTCAAATTCTTTGTTTTAATCTTTTTTCATTCTCCCCTCCCCCATATTTGCAGGTACCTGCTTCAGGCAGGGTTCTACTAACCCATCTCTATCTCATACTTCACCTAATATTCTTGTAATACTGCTAATTGTTTGCAAACAGGCAATTTAATCAACACTTTGCTAACAGGCAAATCTTTATTCTCTCCACTGTTTTGTGCTTTGACACACAGAGAACTGAGGCAGCTATGTCCCAATTGCTTTGTTTCCATGTAATTTAACAGCAAGACATTATTTTCTCATAAGAGGTGCTTTGAATTTTTACTGCTAATGAATAAATTAACTAAAAAGGTTAATCTGCCTACATGTTTATGAAACATTATGGAAATTGCTCTCAAAAAGGTTTAATGGTAATTGAGAGCAATTGTAAAGCATGGTACATTACACTCAATTTTATTTTTACTTTTTTAAAGTGTACACATTGTGCTCATTTTAAATTTTACAGATGTGTAGGGCAAGAGATATTTTTATAAATGTAAAGGAAGCTTTCTTAAGAATTCTCACCTTTCCACATTCCCAGCATTATGGGCATTCAGCTGATAGTAGACCAGTGAATCGTGAAGTAACCAAGCCAATAATATTTTTAAAAAACACATTAAAAAATTAAAATTAAAAAAAAAAATCCAAAGCAAAACAACCCCCCCAAAAAATTAACAAAGTGTTTGTCATACCAGTCTTTTCATAGATGTGGTGTAGGATCTACTGTCCACTCCAGAGCACTGTGTGTTCATAAGAGCTGATACATACAGCAAACTGAGATGCAACTTTTTAATGCCTAAATAAGTCTATCAGTTTCTATTCAATAAGAGAGCATTAGGCCTGGCCTTAGTGAGATGAGATGTTTTTAGAAGCTCACAATTCTGCCTCTTTTGACACCTACTCTTGACTATTTGATTTAAAGTGAATGGAAAGATAGGGAGAGAAGGAGGGGACAGAAAAAATAATGCAGCAAAATGTGGTCTTATAAGTGTTTATAAATTACATTCATGGAAAATGTATACATAAAGGTTTGAATTCAAGAGAAAAAAAGTAAAAATAGATTAGGAAATATGCATTTACAGTCAAGTCATTTGCATTTATTTCTTCACTGTATTCACTCTTTTGGCTTGATTTCAAAACAATCGTGATGTCAGGGAATAAGATACATTTCTGAAGGACAGTATTTACTTGGTTAATTAATGCTTGATTTGCCAAACTAAATGTTAAAATGCCAGACTAAATGCTGGAATGTTTTGGGCATTTATATTTTAACCAGATGGATATTTTTTCCTGGGGTTTTACTTTAGTCTTTCCTAAAAACTTATAAAACTCAGATTCTAACAGATTCCTTTGTGTGTGTGTGTGTGCACTGTCAGTGTCTTTCAGTAATTCTTTGTGACATTTTGTCTTAATCTACAGTGATTTTGAAAACACTGCCTTTTTTGATTTGATGGTTTTCCTTTATTTTAATTCTATCTTTGTCAGTCAACCTTTCTCTATTCTGTTTTTTCTTCTGTGGGCAGGAATCAGTTAATGGTCTGGACAGCTTGCTTCCTCTGTTGCCTACAGCTGGCCAAGGCCTGTCCACTCCTGCACTTCCAAACCTGTTGCAACTACATCATCCTCCTAACTTCCACTGAAGAGCAGTCTTGGTTATTTCACTTCTAGAAGATCCTGCTACTTGTTAGCATGTAAAGTGAAGATCACTTCTCCCTTTCTATTAATATATCAAATAAATAATGAAGGTCCTTAATTTTTTTTATGTTATAGTATGGTTTTATTTAAAAAATAGGTAGAAACATAGGATTTTTTTTTTTTTTACTGGTGCTTATAAAAATCATAGCCTATATTCACATTCAAATTTTATCCTAAAAGCTATTGCTCCTATTTGTCCTATGTAGTGACTCTCATAGCCAAAACTCTCTTACAATTTTTTTCTGATTTCTCCCACAAATGTTTTAATGGATATTTTATACAATTTTCTTCTTGTATTTGAATAGGTTTTATAAATCATTGGTGGTTTTCTGACTCTCCCCATGTCTAGTTACAAATCTACCATTCTTTGGCCTCTGGTAGGTACTTTTATTTCTCTTTTAGAGATGCCACTTTCTTTTCTCCTGATACTTCCAAAATGAAAATGAATCTGTTTCATCACAGAGAATCAGAAATCTGGTTAGGAAAAAAAAAAAAATGTCTCAAAGGAGATCATATCAACACATTTAATATTGGTAATAGTTTCCTTTAATAACATAAAGCCCAAAATTTGATGCCTTTTTTTTTTCCTTTTTTTTATACAGAAATAAATGAACCGTGAAAAATTTGGAGGTTCAAGTAACTGATCCTCTTTTTCAGTCTGGGTGAAAGCAGGTTCCTCCATTTCCCACATTGTAAAGTGCTGGTTTGTCTGTGAATATAAATTAGAGAAGACTTAGCTGCTCAGAGTCACAACATCTTGTTTTGACAGGTGGTGAGGATTGCTGGCACACTTCCGACTTTGACAACTGCCTCATACCTTATCCAAGAGAACAGATGCAAAATCAGGGTGGCCAGGAACCAATCCCCAGCTTCTCATACAGTGGATAGATAGACCTAAAGGGTCTCTTCAATACATAGGCCTGCATGTTTGGGGTATGAATCACCATAGAATAATTTTTCTCATTAAATCTACATTTTCTACTTTTGCCCATGTCAGAGAAATACCATATGAGAAGGTTTCCTTTCAGCAATTCTTTTCACAGAATTGGCTTTGAGCCAGATTTTCACAGTTCTACTTTAGTGGCAAAAAACAGCCAAATATTTCTGCAGTTTCAAGAGGAGGGAGTTAAAAAAAAAAAAAAGTAAGTTAAAAAAGAAGTCTATTTTCTGCTTGCAATCCAGATGACCCTTGACTGAGCATAAAGGAGCTTGTCATCTGGTCATTCCTTCCTCCTTTGCAACTGCTTGGAAATCTGGCATAAAAATACTCACCTGCTTCCAAACCATGAGTACAATTTGTGGTTTGTGGCTTATACTTCATCTTGTTGTAGTAGGTGCAACATACTGCCTTCTGTGCTCTCCCAAGTCAATTGTGCCATTATTCATTTCTGGAGCAATGTGGCCCAAGAAGCGGTTAAAGGTTTCAAAAGCAATACTGCTTAGACCGTGAGGATTGTTTTCCATTCCACTGCAGCATTTGGCACGCTTCAGAGGCAAGAGCGAGCACAGCCACTTTCTATGTGAAGGCCTGGGCAGAGAACTAGCCCAACCCACTGATTCTAGAGGAAGGAGAGGTTAGAGAACTGGTTAACACACAGCAGAGAAGTGATCTTTTGGCTGCTAGATCACTCTTCCTCCTAAAATATTTCTACTCCCAGTAAAAAGAGATGCACACTGCAAACAAAAGCGTAGAGTGTTGTGTTATACAGTTGTAAACAGATAGCATTTGCCCTCAAATATTTTGTAAGTCTGAATTGAAATGTCAGACTATCCTCTTCACTTATGAAATAACTTACCTTCAAGGCCTCAACAACCCAATTCAGTTGACTAGGACTATTTACTACTAAAATGATATTTTCAATAAATTATCTCTTGTTTTGAATTTGTAGAAGCAGGGAAAAAAAAAAAACCCAGAAAAAAATAAAGAAAAAAAACCAAGAAGAAAAAGTTAATTATTTTCTGTATGACTCAAAAAATGTGTAGCATTTGGATGTTTTGCTTTCACTCAGACCTGAGAAGTCTTATGCCAAATAATGCCCAAGGGAGAATTTCTACCTGGTGTTATAATGGGAAGCCTGGCAGATTTAACACATTACTTCAGTGTTTGCCTCAATTAAATCTCATTTCTGTGGTTATTGGACACATTTCAGATGGTCTTGACCATCAGATCCTTTTAAACTCACATTGCTTCCAAAGTTATCCAGGACATTATTATTACAGAACGATTTAACAGTCTCTAGATAGAGTACATTAGCAAAGCAGACAAAACTCCAGATACTTAAATTATATGATTTATATTTTTATAGGGATTAGCAAAGTGATTTGAATAAAATAAGAACCAGCTAATGTGCAAGCTTTGTTTCCAGATTTGAAATTGATCAGATTAATTTCCAGTAATTTCATTGGCCCTTTCTTATTGTTGTTTTATTCTTACTCAGGCTCCTTTCCACCTCAGTGGAATATTGTCTGGGAAAAGATTAAGTGTAAACTGAACTGAAGTAAAAACACTTTCCAAAAAGGACATCCATAAATATGTTTGACACATAAATTAAACATTTCTAAATATTTTGCTCCTATTTGTAAATAAGAGTCTCAGTTCAAACACAAGTAGCAGTATCAATAGATAATCAGATGCCTAGAATGATTATCAAATTGTAATCCATATAATTTGTCTTTTAAAAGAATACATAATATGAAACTGTACAGTACTCATTTCTCTGTTTTGGTTAGTTCATGAAGGTCCAGGGGTGACCATATTGCTCTCTACAACTACCTGAAGGGGGGTTGTAGACAGGCAGAGGTTGGTCTCTTCTTCCAGGCAGCCAGCACCAGAACAAGAGGACACAGTCTCAGGCTGCGCCAGGGGAAGTTCAGGCTGGAGGTCAGGAGGAAGTTTTACACAGAGAGAGTGATTGCCCATTGGAATGGACTGCCCGGGGAGGTGGTGAAGTCGCCATCACTGGAGGTGTTCAGGAGGAGACTTGACAGGGTGCTTGGTTGCATGGGTTAGTTGATTAGGTGGTGTTGGATGATGGGTTGGATGCAATGATCTTGAAGGTCTCTTCCAACCTGGTTTATTCTATTCTATTCACTCTAACCAGACAGTTCTGGTAGGCCTGACTGGGCTCCAGATGGAACGTGGAGTTTCACCCAAATTTCCTAATTCTGTGAGCAAACCCAATTCATATTTCTGTCCTTGAATTTGAAGACTCACTGCTATTTCTATTGAATTCTGATGACAGCATTTGGTTCTCATGCAACAGCTCTATAACCAGAAACCTATCACAGAAATTTTCCTTCCTGAGAGCCCTCAGAATGGGGACTCGCCCGCTTCCTAGATGGTGGTGGGGATGGAGAATGAACTCTACCTTAGGTTAGTATCTAAGGCATCTGACTGAGTTTTCATTCTGCTCTAAGACCTAAGTACGTGAATACAGGTTAGCCTGTGTAGTGTTAGACATAGAGACAAACCTTTCCATAACTCAGACTGGAGACAGAAACTTCTTGGACTGACTAGCGTTCAAAGCCTTCACCTGGATGTCACATTCCTTAAAAACAAGCACTTTTTGTCTTGCCTGTAGCCCTGAAAATGGAGTTAGCTTCTTTTCTACATCCTTCCAACTACAATTCTAGATTGTTCCCACACATCCAGTGATACATCCAACAACTTCATAAAACCCAGTCATGGTATAGGAGTGTAACTCCCTAGAAGACAGTTTACAAAGAGTCAATGTATGGAATTTAACACTAGCGTAAAGTATGCAATTAGGCACTTTTAAAAATCTGATGTGCAATTAGTAAGCATTTCACAGCAGCAATCAATACAAGTAAATAAAGCTAACACTTCAGTGCAATCATGTATCAGCAAATCAAATACAGACTGATATTCTACACCAGAGTAATTTATTTCTGCTATTGATTTCAAAAGAGATTTTGTCTGTTGACCTACATACACTATGTTGCATTTAGTCCACAGAGATTAGCAGCCATATAGGCTGGCATTAAATCAAGTGATCATATTCCAAATGAGCAATGAGTGAATTCTTATTTATGATACTTATGTATTCAGGAACCCATTAGCAGTCTATTAATAATGTGGGGTCACAGAAAATAAATTTGGGACTTTGGATTTCTGTTTTCCAGGAAGTCAGAATCCCAGAACAGTCCTCTCCTGCTGCAGTGCATGTGCCAACACAGGGTAGCAATGTTGGTTTTGGCTTGGTTTGTTTGGGGTTGGGTTTGTTTTTATTTTGATCATTTTATTTGTTTGTTTGGGTGTTTTTTTGGTTATCATGCTTGATATTCAATACAAAGTTAGGTAAATGAAAAGCAGTAGAATCCATCACCTTGTAGCTGTAAATTTTCAAAGCAAGTTACATATTTGTTTCTGATTTCTCATGCATATTGAAATAAAAGTGACAGGCATGACCACTCTTCATTTTCCAAATGTAACAGTGTGAAGCTTAAACAAAATACCACTTGAAAGGAACTTTTCTATGCTACTCTGCATCCTTCTGTCACCCCTTGTGGACAAACTTTTTAGCAAAGCCTGTAGTAAGAAAACAAGAGGTAGTGGGTTTAAAATAAAGGAAGGTAGAGTTAGATGAGATAAAAGGAAGAAATATTGTGCAATGAGAGTGGTGAAATGCTGAAACAGACTGTACAGAGAGGTGGCAGAGGCCCCATCCATGGAAACATTCAAGGTCAGATTGGATGGGACTCTGAGCAACTTGAAGATGTCTCTGCTCATTGCAGGGCAGTTGGACTAGATAGCCTGTAAAAGTCCCATCTACAAATACCTATTCTATGATTCTTTCTTTAGTAGGACTCTACTGTCTTTCATCTTATAAGATATTATCCTTTTAAAGCAAAATTTATAATACATAGATCTGACAAACTTGTTACAATGTAAAAAGCAAATAGCAGCAATATTAAATAAAATATTGGATGTTAGGAAGAAGTTCTATACAGAAAGAGTGATTTCGCTATGGAATGGGTTGCCTGGGGAGGTGGTGGAGTCGCCGTCATTGAAGGTGTTCAGAAGGAGACTTGATGGGGTGCTTGGTGCCATGGGTTAGCTGTTTGGGTGGGTTGGATTGGTTGATGGGTTGGACACGATGATCTTGAAGGTCTCTTCCAACCTGGTTTGGTTTATTCTAATAAAGTTTTGTTTGTTTTTTTTTTTATTCTAAATACTGACTTCAGAACAAATTTCTTTCCTTCAATAAATTTTATAGTGCTATGCCTATAATCATAGAGTTTTGAAATAATTGCTGCAAGAGGAAATTTAAAATATTTGTATTTTTTGCATTCCTTCCACAGACACAGTCAGCTGAGTGTTATCTGCATTCTAACAAAGATTGTCCAAGGATTAGTCTTGTATGGGAGTCAGTTCTTCTCTATTTTAACTGGTTCTTCTATGTAGCTGGCTTGCAGGACTAGATTAGCAACAATTGAGGATACAAAATATATAGGAAATCTTGAAGAAACAGAAGGAAGGACAACACTAAGAATATGCATCAATTCAGTAGTCTCATATTCTAGTTTGTTTTACATTCCAATATTACTGTGCTGAACTCTGGCTCGTTGTCTTTCTCGGTCTAGAACCTAAATGGCTCCAGGATTAAGCTAAATATTTTAAAGTAAAATATGTGTGAGGGATAGAGCAGAAAACAACAGGAATGATGAGATTTTCACAGCCACGTAACAGCAGGTTATTTGATTTCCCTGAAATTCCAGACACAAAGCAATTCCATTCTCATTGTAGGATGTTGCCCTGCAGCTTATATTAGAGCTGTCACTCTGCTGTTTTACTTCTAGTGCATTACATATGTGTACAGTATAGTTCTGCTCCCTGAGGTTAAATTTTGCCTATTGTACAACCAAGACAACACACACAGTTGAGAAAGTATTATTCCCAGATATATGATTAAATTCCTGGTTTGCTATCCTACTTGTGCATGTCTTCTTTTGCTGAAACATACTATTTCAATATTGTTTAATTTAAATGACCATTTCAAAGAAAATAAATGGAAATAAATAAATAAATGGAAATTCCATTTCTGAACAGCATTTTCAGATGAATAAAAGAAAAGAAAATGGAAAAAATGGAAACAATGGAAACAAAGATTGATAACTTTTTCTAATCTACAGTAGGCATTATCTGCATAATTGAGTGCTGCAGTCAGTACTAGCAACACTGATATCCAGATTCGTCATTCATATCAGTTTAGTTCAGATACACAGATTCATCGAATCTGATGTATTTGACATAGCCAAAACCTCTAAGATTAAGATTATGGAATCCTGTCCACAATATTAACCTAAATAGCCTGTTAGTATTAACAGTGGTACTCAGATAGGTTCTTTTACAACTGTTTAACATATGTAGTACCTTCTATGCTTTATGTTTTACACCCCAGTGATAAACAGAAAGCATTAACCATGCCAAAACAATGTGAAAGGTTAGTTTGTGCTACATAAACAAGGTTAAGTCATAAACAAAAGAAACATGATGAAAGATGAAGGGGCAGCAGACATCTGATAAGTTCAATTGCAGTACAGGATAGGAGAAATGGTGTATGTCCAAAAACAAGTGTCACAAGATTCTTAATATTTGCATAAAGCATCTATAATTCTATTAGTGACTGAACACACAAGTTTTCCTATGAACCAGAAGTTTATAAAGGAATATGTCTAAATTAGAAGGAAGGGTGACTATTCCATGGTCCAACAAGTGTCCTACTTTGATAATCCAACACTTTGAAAAGGTTCTGATTTTGTTTACTTTTTTTTTTCTTTTTATATTCTTCCCCCTCCTCCCCCCTCCCCCCCCCCCCCCCCCCTTTTATCTATGTGAGCTAACCTTTTTGTAAAGAATTCTGACAGGTTGTGTTGTCTTGTGTATTATATATTAGATGTTCCTATAGGATTGTTCTTTAGAAAACCATTTAAGTATGAAAAACAAAAGTTCAAGTATATCAGTCATTTTGGTCAGTGTTATTTCCTTGAGTTTCTGAAAAGTTTATCTAAAAATAATGCACTTACTGCTGTGGAATGAATACATTTTGTTGTTAATTGAAAACATTTCACTTAGTCAAATGTTCTCAAAAAATAACATGGAATACTTCCTAGATAAGCACTGATTCTGTAATATTGATGATTAAAAGCAGCATATATTAGAGATCAACTGTAACAACAATCTTATGATGGAGTAATGGAAGCTCAACAAAAAAATATTTGCAATATTTAAAATTAACATATCTGAAGGACTGAATAAAATGTTTCTCTGTGTAAACTAACAGATCAAAATCTGCAAAAAAGCTTAAAACAATTTCAGAATCACAGAATCACCAAAGTTGGAAGAGACGTCAAAGATCATCAAGTCCAACCCGTCACCACAGAACTTATGACGTAACCATGGCACCAAGTGCCACATCCAATCCCCTCTTGAACACCTCCAGGGGTGGTGACCCCACCACGTCCCTGGTCAGCCCATTCCAATGGCTAATGACTCTCTCAGTGAAGGACTTTCTCCTCACCTCGAGCCTAAACTTCC
Organism: Melanerpes formicivorus; assembly: GCF_026170545.1. Taxonomy (NCBI): domain Eukaryota; kingdom Metazoa; phylum Chordata; class Aves; order Piciformes; family Picidae; genus Melanerpes; species Melanerpes formicivorus. The sequence continues at coordinate 3,717,196 of NW_027142369.1, forward strand.
CCTGGTGCTGTTTGATTGTTTTGTCTACTGTACTGACAGGGAAATCTGAAAAGAATGATCTGGAACAAAAGCATGGTTTTTATTACATTTTGGTTTTAATTCAGCAATTTTATGTTGCTATTTTCTTCAATACCAGGTATTTACAGAAGCTCTCAGGCCCCTCTCTGCTACAAAATGTTGAGCTTGTTCACAAGTTCGAGTGTAAATGATAGCTTACACCAAATTTATATTGCTTCAAACTAGCACAATTGATTCTGACTACGAAATAGATTTGGTTCTAAGACTGACAATCCAGATAAATATTCTGGTAACCTTGTGTATGCATAAGTTTTCATGTCATTCTGTGTGTGACAGAACAATATAAAAACGTGGCTATAGTTACGTAATTGTTATAGTGGTCACTTTAGGTCCGATTTTAACTAAAGTACATTCTACCTCTCCAGATACTTTCCCTTCTCAAATACACATAAAGTTTCTTGGAATTCAGGATTTCAAGAAAATCTCTGGAAATTCACACTCTGTTTCACGTGGATTTAACACATTTCAAGGTGTGTTGTGAAGGTTAATCATGTAATTTGGTTTTAAGATGTAAAGCTGATGTAATGTTAATATAACATGGCTGTGCGTTTCACTTAGTGTTTATAAATTAGACCCTAAGCTAAGTAATGATTATATAGCCATAAATAAGAGACACTTCATTTTCTTCTTCTTCTTTTTTTTTTTTTTTTTTTCCTTTCCCCAAATCTTCTTTACCATTATCATTAGTCCATTATCTTTTCTCACATTAGATGATGTAAGTGCCTTTGAATCGCTATGGTACTTTTTTTTCTGCTGGCTGTCATTCTCTGCTGAGTTCCATCAGTCTGGCACCTTATTCTGTAAATTGAGAATGCGGTAGAATCTCACTTTCATTTCTGTTACAGTTCTCAAAAAAAACAACCCTATTTTTAAAATGTTCAAGCTATATCACAGAGCTTTAAAACTATCACTTCTCTACAAAACAAAAGTACAGATGTTTTGAAAGTTTCTAGCTTGGAGAAAGCTAGAAAGCAGTTGTGACAAGAACTCAGATTTCCTTATTGTTCTTCCATATGCTGTGTCAGTGTTTCATTGCATTACTATAGATACTGTTTGCTTGCTTCCTGCTGAACAGAGTGATATCAAACAAACCTATTTATTGCAACATCCTATTTTTCAATTCATGCTGTCAGTCTTCATTGTACAGAACTTCCACTGGACAAGAATTCTCACTTGTGTGCAGAATATACAACTTAGGTTTGATCTGTGCATCAGAGAAAAGACATAAACACAAGGCCTTGCATTTGAGATAAGTGGATCAGCTGATAAAAACTGGTGAAATGTTTTGACCCAATATATTATTTGGAGAATATTATTTGATATATTTACAGGAAATGATATTCAGGAGTATGCAAAATCTCTGTCACACAAGGTGATTAGAATCTGCTATTGATATGCACACAAAGCACAGCTCATTTTTAGTTTTGACTCATTCTTGATTTACACTGAAGAAAGCAATACAAGAAAAATAACTGTAACAAAATCTGTCTGACAGAGTGCAATACATCTTATCACAAGCATGCTGCTTCACTTCACAAAATGTCAGGTGCCTCAGGAGACCTCAGTTTTCCAAAGAATTCATTAAAGTGAGACCAAGAATTAACTTGTGTCCAGATCCCCAGCCAGAATGGCTGTAAAACCTGTGAGTAAAGATTAGACTTCTCAGAACTCAGTTTCTATGCAGTTTTCCCAGTGCAGTAACAAGGGAAAGAAGAAAGATTAGCCTTGAACTGCAGCACTTTCAGCAGAAATTCCAAGACTATTGGGAACCAGAACACTTGACCCATGAAGATAGGGAGAAGCAGCAGGGTTTGTTCAGGCAGGAGGAGAGAGAACTATGATGGGCTGACCTAGCAGGAAGGAAGGAAAGGACAGAAAGAGGAAGAAGGAAAAGAAAGAGGAGGGAAGGAAGGCAAATGAACAAAGTGTGAGTTTTCACAGTACTGCAAGATTGGCAGACGAGAGACAATATAAATGGAGACAACAGAGGTTGAGATTATATGTAAGAACAACCGCTGTCACCATGAGGATGGTCAGGCTATAGGACAGCCTGAACAGTAGCTGTGCAATCTCCAGCCTCAGTTTTCAAGACCCAGCTAGATAAAGCCCTGAGGCTTGATCTGGCCTCATAGCTGAATTTTCTGTGACTGAGGGATTGGAGTGGGAACCTCATGAGGTCCTGTCCAGACTGAATTATCCCATGAACCTGTCATACTCCTTTTCTTTGAAACTCAGGTGGACAGCTGGTTTAGGAAATTTGTATAAGAGGTATGATAAGTCACTGATTCAGTATTGTAAGACAAATGCTGAATATGTAAATTATCAATTCTGGAAGAAAATCTGGGCAAATTAAATAACAAAATATAGTTTTATATATATACATATTTAAAAGAAGTCTCAGTACACAGAAATAAGCAGTCTCAAAGTCCATTCAACAACTTGAGATTCCTACATGGCACTGATCATTTATACTTATTTTAGATTACTTTACACTTGACTGTGAATGTATTTTCTTTTCCATGTATTAAAACACATTCAAATCTTAAAGAGCTGACAATCTCAAGTGTCAAGAAGGATGAAGTGTAAATGAAAGGAAATAATGTTACAGCTATTGGTAGGTGTCTGAGACACTGAGAGATTAGATGAAATTAAATCAGTCACATTTTATGGCAATGGAGACTGATTTCAACTTGTATAAAGCCCAAACAAGTGTCCTAATTATTATAATATTTATGTTTTCTTTTCAGCATTACCTATGGCTGTACAAAATAAACTACCTTGGCAATGGTAAATGTACTCTATTAAACTGAAATTATTGTCAGTGAATATGTGCCTATTTCATATATAATATCCACTTAATTTTTTATGACACACAGAGGTCTGTTCTTCCCTTTTGATACATTTAGGATTTACACAGTTGCCATTAATGTTTATAGGGAGTTATAAGTGTAAATCTCCTCCCTTTCCCCATTAATTGATGCTAGAACCAATGCAAAACTGATCTTTCTTTCTCACCTATCTTTTTGGAGATGTAACATAAAACAAGTACCTGTGGCTGGAATAAGTATCTGTAATAGGAAGAGTTTTCTAATGTATTTTGGAAATGGTTTAAACTAAAATATGAAGACTCAGCAAGAAAAAAGGCACCATGGGACATAGTACAGATGAACTTAAACTTGCATTTTAGACATTTTTTTACTAGTTCCCAGTGCAGTTAGGGTCATAATGTGGCAGAGACTTTTTTTTGGAGATGTCTTATTCTGCTACTGGCCATATAGCTAAGTAGCTTCTGAAGTTGTGTAGCATGTCTGTCGGCTGATCATAGATTTTCTACTTTAAACATGCTAAAGGTAAATGTTTTCTGCAAACTATCTCAGCTCCAAATTTAATCCTTTATTATTCTATCAGGATCTTCAGGTGTATACTGCTACTGAAACATTTTTTATAAACTGACATACACACACACACACACACAAACCAAAACCAACCAACCAACCAAAAAAAACAAGCAAGCAATAAACCCCAACAACCTCTAGAAGGTCATTGAGCAGATAAACTCTACTGAGAAAGGTGAACTTGAGCTGATTTGTTACATACCATGATACAGAAGGTAATAGAGTAAGTGAATTCAGCTGTCACTTGTGAATAGGAGTTTTGCTATCATTGCCTGAAGGTTGATCATAGAAATGCTCAGTGCTGATTAAATGGCCATAATTATTCAATGCTATGACATGTCAGAGAAGGATGGAAAGCTATGATCAGAAAATCTACGCAACAGAATTTATGATGCAATGGCATGCTTAGGAGATTTTTTCTTTCTCTCAACCAGGACATAAAAAAGATAAATAAACCAGACCAGGGAAGGCAGATCTCCTGGCATTTAAAATGTTTAATTTCTGATTATGTTTTGAGATATGTCAGTTAATAAAAAAATTTGCTCTCCTAGCTGAAAAAGAAGTTATTTCCATCAATTACTCTGTATAATACTCATAGGCATTCTTAGAAACTAACTGCTTGGAGTGGGAATTTTGCACTGGCACCATAACATATCAGGTGATATTTGCTATTGCTGCTGGCCTCTAAGCCTTCCAGGAATTCTGGATTTCCACAGAAAATCTCCAGCCAGAAATTAATGCGGCTCAAATCAAATAATACTGAATAGTCACACTGTCAGTTGCACTCAGGAGGAGCTATGATGCCAATGAGGAACAGAGCCAGCACAAAACAGCAGAAACAAATGCTGGTCTAAATTTTGCCCCTAAAGATCGAATGAATTCTTTTGCATTGGGAAGATTATGATTATTTTTTACACAAATGCCATTCTACCAAACCCAGTAGAGTCCTAATAGGTGTTCCTCTTTACACAGCCCAAACATCTAAGCACTCAACCATTTTCTAGGTTTTATTCTGAACTACATTTAAATTTCCTCTTTATAAAAAATATTGATTTAATACTACAGCTCTGATTTAGAGCATGAGCAAAAGTGGAATTATTAATTTTTTTGCATGTGTGTGGGTATATGAAGATAGTCAACATTTCAAAGTAAATTAGAAGCTCAGAAAAAACATAAATGTACAGGTACCTTGATGATCTTGAGCAGCTTAGAGTAAACACAAAACCTAAGCACCTGCAGCTCATGCACACTTCACAATCACAGTCTTGTGGGTAGTGGTTTAGGGGGACACCTCATAGAATAGAAAAAGAACCCACAATATAATATACCAGAACAGCTTACTGAAACACAGAACTGTGCATTTTTTCAACTCTTTCAAGGATTAAAAGAGCCTGTGTTAAGGAAATGTTTTTCTCCTAGTGGTTGCTGCTGTCTAGAGAGTTATGTCTAAGCTACAGAAGTTTCTTACAAGTTCTTTGAGACACACGTCAGGAGATTTTTCTAAACCTGTTTAAGAAGAGTCACGTTATACATGGATATGGATATTTTTACTTAAAAGTGGTGGAGGCTCTCAAACCAGTGTCTTGTATTGCTATGGGATGGAAGATCCATTTTTCTTGTTACTTTACAGAATAGAATAGAATAGAATAGAATAGAATAGAATAGAATAGAATAGAATAGAATAGAATAGAATAGAATAGAATAGAATAGAATAGAATAGAATAGAATAGACCAGGTTGGAAGAGACCTTCAAGATCATCGTGTCCAACCTATCATCCAACCTAATCAACTAAACCATGCAAAAATGAGACTTATTAAAAAAAAAAATAGTTAATGCTAGCTTGTAGGAAATCTTGCTTCTCTCTGCAATCCTCTTTCTTCTTTAAGACAGTTTTAGTTTAGAAATGTGGAATGATGAGCACAAAGGCAAAAAAAAAAAAAAAAAGATTTTGCTATGTGTAGTTATATTTGGGCAACTGTCTGCTCTACAGAAAATGCTTTTAATTGTTTTTGGATCTCAGGCCTTTCTAGAGTTCTCATCCAGAAACTCTATCAACACCTTTCTATTCTTTCTGCTTCTTATTAGATTGTGTGATCTTTATGAGCTTTCTTCACTGCCATTTTGAGACCACTAAATCCTGCCCACTGAGACCCCAAATGGGGATTATAGATACCTGATTTGGATGTTCAAATTCTACACTGTAATCTGACATCCAAGTAGCATCCCCTTGTATTTTAAGGATTCTTATTCCTTTATGGACCCAAGCTAATTTATGTGGCAGGTACAAAACTGTCACAGCTGTAGAAAAAATTAGCATGACATAAGGCTATACTGCATCATTACTGCATCAGTCAGCTTTTAAAAAATCCATCTATTTCACTTCATGTTATATCGGGTGACAGGTTAGAAGAATGGTCCCCACCATAGTTTTAGAATGAATGTCTCTTAAATGTTCAAACAGCTGGTTAAATGTGGTGGAGCAGTGTGAAAATATTCACAAACTGTCAACATTCAGAGTTGCTACTTTGACATTCTATTTATGGTACACAGATTTTTAATGAGAGTGGTCCTTTAGTTCCTATCTATTTCCCAGGTGCAATAAAATGACAAACACTCTACACTGTCATGTAATTTATTTAGTCGTGTGTGTCTCCTAAATTCTTGCACATAACAATATTGTGATGATGATAATACAGCCTGTCAGAAAGATATTTTATTCCTTTTCTTTGTCAGTGTTTGTAAAAATCTCCTCTCTTTACCATTGTTTTAAGTTACAAACTGGAACATCTACCAGCATGAATATATGAGTAGACAAAAGAACTCAACTTCTGATGACCAGACATGATGTCCTGTCACAAATGCAATGTTTAGGTTAATGATACCTAGAACTACCACTGCTGTAGCTGATCTTAATAGAATAAAAGCAACTAAAGGAAGAATTTTTTATAAGAAGAGATAAACTTGTTTATCTTTGAAGTTCTTTGGCTGAAGAAAAGAATTTTTAAAATGCTCTATTCAATATGTTTGACAGTCATGGTCTCTGGACAGACAGGTCTCTGACAGAGAAGTAAAATGACTAACACCATAAAATGTTCTCAGGAGCTGCAAGCACTAAGAAATAAATGTCCTGACCTTACTGCAATGGGAGGAGTTTCATGACTGAAAAACATAAACGCTTTGTGTTTCTCTTCTTTATGTTACAAAGATTTATTCTGGGTAGCATCTGAGGGAGGTGTGCAATTACAGTCCATCAATAAAATGGGAAATGCATCACACGAGCAAACAAATAGTGCTAAGGATAGCAATACTCCATATTTCTCCTTAATTTTCAGTCTTCAAAAGTATTTGTCATGACATTCTTCACTTAAACCTCAAAATCCCTCCTAAACTATCAAGTAAACTGTGCCAAATGTTAGAAAGAGCTAACTAGGATCAAAAAGTTTACATGATTTACCCAAGGTCATACTGTTTATCAGAGCAGGAAGAGAACCAATGTCACTGAATCACAAAACTGCTTTTACCACTGTTGCCTGCTTTCTGTGTGATTTGTTATGTGTTTCAGAAAGTATATTGATAATGGTTTGAGGAACTACTGGAACCAACATTATGCACTCTACAGAAATGTATTCAAAATATAATTTAGCAACAATAGACCTTGGAAACTGGAGTAAAAGGAATAATAGTAGCTGCCACTAGATGGCAATGCAATTAAATGAGACCTGCTTCAGGGGCCGGTTCAACTGCTCAAACTAAGCTCCAGTAATGGTGATACTGCAGTTGTATAAACGGCCCTACATCTCATCTGCGGTTGGATCCCACGGTGCTCGAAATCAAAGCATCTGAAACTACTGTATGATGTACTATGTACATAATTACTCAATAGGCATGCACAAAGGTTGTACAACTAAAGGATAACCAAGAGTTGCATCCATGTTTTTTTTTTCTTAGGCAACTGGCAGAACTGGTACTATTTTCCAGGATATTTATACATGGCCAGGTGCTTTTTGTGTGAAATTCCCAGCTTAATTTTATGGTGGTCAGACCCTTGATTTTGAAAGTGGCCTGTTTCCAAGTCCCAGTTATTGTGAAGAAATGCTTACAAAGAGAATGAAATAATGGGGGGGGAAGGAGGAAACCCAAGATTTTAAAATTAAAGATCAGATTTTGAGGCCTTAACAAACTTTTTATCTTAAGGAGAAAAACAAATAGCAAGTTATGAAACTCGTAATGTAGTAATTCCTTTGAACCATTTATGTTTATATTTCTAGTGACTGAGCTTTTCTTTACAAAAGGCAGCTGTGCTACAAACATGGTATGCAAAATTAGAGTTCTTCATGTTCTTTACCTCGTACAAGTGGCATCAGTGTTCCGAATCAAAATAGAAAGAAGTTCCATGATCCAGATCAAAATGCCTACCCTTCCTTCCGCCCCCAGAGAATATGAAGCCCGAAGCTCTTCCATAAGTTTAATTTATGGACTAATAGATTATGTTTTTGAGCCATAAATAAATATATACAGAGTGGGAGTCTTTTGACAATTGGTGTCTACCTAAAGTGAACAGAGAGTTCTGCCCCTAAATCAAATGCAAACATTAACCTATAGCATCAAAGGGCAAGACAATATCTTCTTCTGGACAGGAAAGTGGTGCGCTGAACGTATTTACAGTACTTCATGTCTGTCTTATTGTTGGACTGGGTTCTTCCTTCACACATTTTTGTCATTTTTCTTTATAGCTCTTAGGCTTATTCCTCAACAGCACAATTTTTTTCCATCCCTCCTTGTCACTTTCATATTTCTAGCAGTACTGGGGTCATAGAAAGAAATGGCCTGCCTGCTGAAATATCTCCACAAAAAGATTTGGAAATCCAACAAGGACAGTAGGTTTTTATGAATGTACTTAACACAAAGGAAAAATCACAACTATTGTATATTTTTTTTTTTTTCAGTTAATTTGTTTAATCTGTCCCTTAAGCTTGAGGGGTCTCACTGGTTCACCATTCATGTGAGTAAAATACAGACAGAGGAAGTAAGTTGGTTGAGCTGTCAGAATCAGTGATAGCACAAGGCAACAATGCCACGCTTGCTGATGCTAATGGGGAGCAAGGACTAAATTCTATTGTTACCATGTTAAACCGACATCTGCAAAGGTTATATTTCTCCATGTATGACAATTTGTAGGTGTACTTTATATGCCTTCTTCACCTTCCTTACCTTCTACCCATCTCCTCTCTCCCCCCACACCTGCTCTCCTCCCTCCTCCCTTCTCTCTCCTCTCTTCTGTCTCTCTCTCTCTCCTCTCCAAAAAGCAATAAAAGATCGGTGTCTGCTGAAATATTTTGCCACGATGTTACAGCAGTTTAAAGAAAAAAGTATGATCTCCTGACTAGCTTCTGAGAACTACTGCATGGATTCTTTGCTAATATTAAAAATGTTTTCACAAAACTTTAAGCATTACCCTGGCTAGCTCACTTTCTGCCACTGCTTTATCTGTACAGTGGAGATAACAATGCTGCCTGGACACATAAGGGAACCATAATTCTTAGACTATTTGTTAGGAAAGTACTTTGAGATCTTCAGCAGAATGTAATATATTCTTCTTCAAAGTAAAGCCATAATTTCTTCCATCATTACTGATGTCTCCAGAGAAATTATAAATCAATAGCTGAAAGGGAAAGGGTATGAGAAAAAGTTCTTGGAAAATAAACATTTCAAGGGGAAAAAAAAAGAAAAAGAACAACTGAATTCTTAATTAATAAAGGCTTACTTGAATTGTTAAAGAGAATTATCTGTGCTTTTTTGGGTGTTTCACCAAGGGGTCAAGAATAATATGAAAGGAGCAAAGACAAATTGGAATTGTAGACTACAAGAGCAATAAAACCAAATAAATCAGTTTTAAATGACCAGATTTGTGATCCTCCAGAGAGCACTGTTGCAAGAAATCCCAGTCTCATCTCTTCCTGCCCACACACATTCTTTCTAATAAGATCAAGAAGACACAGGCAGCTCTATGGCCCATTGGAGATTTATTCAGCTACCCTAAGGAACAGACACATTTTTCACTCATTTCAACCCTTACCCCGCCCTTTCCCCCATGCCCTAAAAAATCTCCAAACAATGTAGTGATGGCACTACAGGGATGGCAGCATTAGATATGAACATCTTTGCTTTCTGGGTTCATAGCTCTGGAGCCTGGAGAGAGGCATGGGATTCCAGATGCTGGGAATCATTATCATCATCAAAGTAATGCAAGATCTACCATATGCTCTGAATCCTAGAGAAATTCACATATATTCAGGATAGAGCCAAGCTGCTGTTCATCTCCATGTTACTTTTTCACTGGTATTAAAAATCTTGTATACAAGAGTCAATAAAACTAGGTTATAGTAATGACAAAATCTTTTGAAATAATCAGTCTATATGAGGTTGTTCACTTCTGTGAAGTGCAATGCACTTATGCAAGGTATATGACTAAGCTTCTTTTACACAAAGTATTTTGAAGCACATCTTTTGACTAGAAATTATTCATTACTATTGATTGCCAGCAGATGTGACTGCTTATTTACATGCTATCGGCTGGTGGATCAAAGTCTGACTGTATATAGGTGCAACTTATGTAAGCTAAATTCCTCAGAAGAGTATTAAAACCAACCAAACCAACCCCAAGCTGACAAATGAAAAAAATCTCACTCCTGCTTTTAATTTAAGTGAATGACAAGAAACTGAGAACAGTTTCAAATTGAGATCTGTAATCTTGTAAGTTAATGTGTCTTTCAGGGTACCAGTTTGCAAAGTAACTTTCCTTTATGTCTGGTGTTCTTCAGTGGTTTGTCTCTTTTGAAAAATTCTTACATAAATTACAACAGAAAACTCCTCCATTGCTAAAGTCCAGAACTGGCTGGTGTTATCTATTAACAGCAAGACTGAGACATTTCTTCTAATTATAACTAAAACATGAACTAGTCCAAACTGCTTATACAGCCTTGGAAATTATTATTCCCTCTAGTTTTTTCCTTCTCCTCACCCTCCTGATATGTTTTTTTCCTTATTCATGCAGAGTATCTATTTGGTTTGGAACTGCAAGCACTGAAAAAATTCCTGCTCTTGATGTATGATGACATTACTTTAAATGAAGTCTTCTTAGTTCATTTTGTCTCATTTGATGTCAAATAAGTTTTTGTAAAAGACAAAATTATTTGGCAGAATCTTACACCATGCACTAAAAGCCTGGATATTTCAGGGACAGACCTGATAATAATATGATCTGGTAATATTTATCATAATCTGTCATTTTCTATGGGATTTATATATCGCTTAACCTAAACTTTTGAATTTATGGAAATGACAGCTAAATAAATAGGAAAAAAAATAGCTAGGGTAAATTAGATCACATTGCAGCGACAGACAAAATTTGTGGAAGAGACTTCAATTTCTAAGTCAAGTTTTGCAAAACAAATATGACAGTGGAGAGATTAATTCAGTATGAGAAGATAATTATAGACTCATTAAAGTTGTAAAAGACTTCTAAGATCATCAAGTCCAGCCACTAAACCACTATTTCCACAACCACTAAACCATGTCCTGAAGTTTGAAGTCTACTTGTTTTTTTAACATCTCCAGAGATGTTGAGTCCACCACTTTCCTGGGCAGCTTGTTCCAATGCCTGACTACTCTTAATGATGGTTTAGTCCATGTAACTTAGTCTTAACTTGAAATACAGAATTTAGATGTTTTCAATGTCATTAATCCATGCAGAGATTTCCTGCCAACACCATTGTAGATGATCTTCCTATGTCTTTTCTCATCAGTTACATTCTAAAGCACTTACCAATGAAAAAGGTATCATTGCAGTCTAGGGGGTATTCTTCTGAAAATAAAGTAATAGATACTTTATCTACTTGGCAGGGCAGACATTTAAGAGAATCTCTTTTTTTTCTTGCTATCATGTAAACACATACATCCTTCATTGCAACAGGTTAATCTTCAAAGGTTCAAAGGTTCAGTGCAGATGCCTACCAAAACAAACCCAAGATTCTGGTTTAAAGTTTCAAGCAATCTTGTGGGTGATAGTTGCCTTGAATGATTTACAGTATTTCACATTTTCTTTCTTTTCATAAATACACTGAAGATACCAGCATTTGCTTTCATATAAAACTAAAGCCAGAATAAGTGGATAAATCTCTCTGTAAAAATCATAGAGGTCACAGAGTTCAGTTGTGTGAGGTACTGGCTCTGATAGCTTCCTGTGTAATATAACATTCCCTCAATCTAGTCAGTGGGACTCAGAGAATCTGAAGTCAGTTCATCTGATTTTGAACTACAAACATTGTAAATTAGAGAAGGTAGAAGCCAGTTACATGTAGGCAAATTCTTCTTTTGGTCACGGTACTGGAAGCCATAGTTTAAAATGCAAACCAAAATGGTATAATTTATGTGATAAACCAACACATTCTGGGAACAAAATGTTCTTTCCTCATGTGAGCTCCACTTTTCAGCCTCCATGAAAGTAGTGGCTCTCATATATAAAAACTGCATATAATTACTTTTCACAGAAATGAAATGTACAGCCCAATTTCTAAATCACCTTCTGACCAGTGGGTGCTTAACTAAATAATTTCAGTTTGCAGATATTAATAACTTTTTTTTTGTCCACCCCAGCTTCATTTCTATAGTGCAAATTAAACTGCTGACTGACATTTCACAACCATGACTGAGCTTCTTCAGGCTAGTGCTGCTAAATCACAAGGGATGCTGATTCCATTCTTTGAATCAAAACAAAAGGGAGGTAAAAATTTGTTCACATATCTGTTTAGAAAGATCATCTTTATTATAACTTAAAGCTGCACCAATACAAAGTACATTTATACAATAAAAAAAATGAATAAATGACACAATTGTTCTAAAAATATAACAAAAAGATGCAGAAATTACAGGTAAATTAAGGAGTGCAGATATCCATTACTAATTTTTTTTTTTATCTTTCTGTTTTTGGTGTGTTTTTTTTTTTTCCAAAAGAGGAAAAAAATACACTGTTAAACTTACTCCATTTGATTGTCCAGTTCAGATTTAACTTGACTCATGCTGGTAGAAAAAGTCAGACTTCTGCCAGTGGAAGTGAATTGAGATTTTGAGCAAAGCATGAACATAGTCATAGGGAAACCATTTATTTAGAGGTCATTTTCTGGGCAATGTTTCTAGAATCTAGCAGGAGTTTAAATTAATGTCCCAACATTGTGTTTGTAGCTTATATTCAGCTCAATGCATTTCAAAGTAATCTATAGCTTTCTACACCTTAATTATGTAGAGTGTTAAATCACAGAATGTTAGGGGCTGGAAGGGACCTCCAGAGACCATGCAGTGCAACCCTCCTCCCAAAGCAGGACCACCTATACCAGGTCACACGGGAAAATCTATCAAGACATAAGAACTCAGATATGCTGCTATGGTTTTAAGCATTATTATTGTTTATTATTATTATTATTATTATTATTATTATTATTATTATTATTATTATTATTATTCCTATATTTTTCAACTCTATCCATTCTCATCAGAGCAGCAGGTTATTTGACCTCTTGTTATTCTTTTCTTTTTATATGAGTTGAGCCAAGCACCTTTCAGGCACAGTGGCGTACAGTTTTTGCCAAACAAATACTCTGAGAGTGAGGTAATATCCTCAAAGATTCTTCAATTAGTCTTTAAACTTTTAGTTTATAGTTAAGTTGTTGAATTTTAACAACAAATAAGAAAGCAACACTGCCTGCAAGGTATCATGCACTGATCTCATTCCTCATGTTTGATTTCTGATGTTGTTTCTGAACTACAAGGTTTTTGTAGGTTTTGTCCTTATTCTCTGTTAAAATGTTGTTGTTTACTAACCAATATGAGATTTCTTAAGCAATTTGAAACACCTTTTGTCAAATTACACTTGAGTAAAAATTGCAGCTGAAATTGAGACTAGATAACTAGTTAAGAAACGTTTAACAATCTTGCTAAAAATTATATTTTACTCAGACATTTTAACTTAACACTTAAAGTAAAATCTAGTTTACAAGTATTGTTAGACAGCTAGTAGAGATGTAGATGTTTAGAATACTAATGTAAGACATAGAATATTATTTTTATTATTGCTTGTCAGTGGGAGCTGGCTTTTTTTTGTTGTTGTTTTTTTGCTATAATTTGATACTCTCCAGACAAAGTTATTTCAGGTAGTTTCAAGTACAACATTAGGTAAAGTGCATGTTAACAGTTTTGCAGGTCTGTTTAAATTATTTAACATCATATTTAAAATTTAATTTCAACAAATGTTTGTCTAGGAAGACTTGAAATCGCTTTGCATGAGCATCTAAATCAGTTTTCCCGTCTGAATTGTGTCACGGCAAATCTATCACAGAAGGTGCAGAGGTTCAAGGAAAAGTGAATTTACCTTTCTTTCTTGTGTTTTCTTTTTTTTTTTTCCCCCCTACTTTTTTTTGTTTTTTAATGTGGGGGAGGGTTGTGCAAGGGCTGTTTGAGGAAGCTCCTTTTTAGCACTTTATCTTTTCTATCTGGTCTTTCTCAGCTCAAATGCTTTTATGGGCTATATAATGCCCTGGTGTTTATCCCAAATGGAACTGGCTCTGCAGTGCCAAGACTGAGAGACTTCAGAAAAATATATGATTACTTTTATCCTCCAAACCCTCTTCAAACTGAAACTGAACCCTGTGTCATCTTTTAGTGGAAAGTTTTTGGTTTGGATTTGTTTTTTTTCTTGCTCTATTGACCACAGTGAACTCACCAGGTAATAAAACACCTTTTAAAAGAAACATATGAGGCTATATCCACTGAACTCTAGCAACATTAAATATTTATCAATACAATAGTGCACATTTCAGTGTGAAATAAACATCAGACTCTGCAAATTTAATAGTTTCCAGTGGAGGGAATAGAAAGGAACAAAAAAAAAAAAAAAAAAAGGAAAAATTCTCCCAGAGTTTTTTCAGTCTCAAGAACTGGACTTAACAAATAAATTGTTCATGATGTGCCAAAACTGAATTGCCAAATGATTGACCACATCCTATATTGCGCAAGGAAAAGGCTGATGTTGTTTTTACAAGTGTGTTTCATTCAGCATTTGACTTCATTGTGTAAATATTATGGAGCTGGCTTTTCAAAATTAACCTTTATTATAGATTAGCTGCAGACAGGGTTGGAGAGGGAAGGAAGCACAGAAATTAGGGGACAGGAGAACCCCAGAAAGTCTTAATCCCATGTTTCCTGAACTGAAACTGCTGAAGTCTAAAAAAAGTTCTAGGGGACTCAGAACAAAGAAACGTGTTTTAAAAGCTACCTTCCCTTATGTCTGGAAAGCAATGAGGAAAAAAAGAAAAAGATATATATATTTTGAGACACTAAATGGAGTTTTGAGGGTAATAGACAGATGAATAATTTGTTACTAAAATTCTACACCTGTGGAAAATTTTCAGATTAATTTTTCCAATAGACTTTTAGAAATCTTTTCTAGAAAATACTTTCTAAAAAACACCTCTTGAATGTTTTAAGAACCCCTGCATGCTTTGGTGGAATTTATTTTTCTAAGGTATGTTTGTTTTATTTCCAGTGGGTTGGAAAATTTCTTGGGAGCAGCAGAGTGGCAATGCTGGACAAAGTGGTTCTGCTTCTATTATGCATTTTGATGATATTTTAATATTGAACTCCTTTCACTGATAATCACAGAACGGTTCAGATTGGAAAAGACTTTTGTGATCATGAGTCCTAACTAATGCTACCAAGACCACCATTAAATCATTATCCTAAGCACCACCTCTACGAATCCTTAAAATACATCCAGGGTTGGTGACTCAACCACTTCCATGGACAGCCTGTTCTTCTTTTGACGAAGAAAATTTTCTTAATACCCAATCTAAACCTCCTTGGTGCAACTAGACCATTTCTTCTTGTCCTATGTCTCATTACTTGGAAGAAGTCACCAACACTCATCGTGTTACAACATTCTTTAGGGTGGCTGTAGAGAGCAATGAGGTCTTCCCTCAGCCTCCTTTTCTCCACACTAAACAACTTTAGTTCCCTCAGCTGTTCCATATACAATTTGCTCTCTAGACCCTTCAGTTTTGTGGCTGGACTGACTCCAGCACCTCTGTCTCTCTCTTGTAGTAAGGGACCCAAAACTGAACACTGTTTCAGGTTCACTTTCACCAGTGCCAAGTACAAGGGGACAATCACTTCCCTCATCCTTCTGGCCACACTATGTGATACATGTCAGGATGCTATTGGTCTTCTTGGCTGAGTGGGCATGCTACTGGCTAACGTTCTTCTGATTAATATTAGTATTCCCAGGTCCTTTACCATGAGGCATCTTACTAGCCACTTTTCCCCATGCATGTAGCATCACCTGAAGTTATTCTGACCGAAGTACAAGACTTGACACTTGGCCTCGTTGTACCTTATATAGCTGGCCTCAGTCCGTCAATTCAACCTGTCCAGGTCCATCTGTAGAGCCTTCATTCCTATCCTAAAGCAGAACAACAATCCTGCCTAATTTGATGTCATGTGCAAACTTACTGAGGGTTAGTTCGATCCCCTCATCCAGATCATCAATAAAGATATTAAGCATGTCTGGCCCCAGTATTGAGCTCTGCAGATCACCACTTGTAATCAGCAACCAATTGATTTTAACTCTATTCATCACCATTCCTATCATCATCATCACTGGCCATCCAGACAGTTTTTTGCCCAGTGAAAAGTTCACCAGTCCAAGCCATTTGCAGCCAGTTTCTCAAGAAGAAAGTAGTGGGAAACTGTGTCAAAGGCTTTACTAAATTCTGGATAGACAACATCCACAGTCTTTCATCCACAAAATAGGTCATCTTGTGATAGAAAGGGGACATGGCTTTCATAAACCCATGCTGACTGAGCATGATCTGATCATGATTTGTGACTGATGTGTTATGGCCTTGAGAAGTGGCCCGTGAAGTGGGTGAAGAACTGACTGACGGGCTGCACTATCCCAAATTCATTAGAGTCATAGCTCGGCAGTGGTCTGCAGACTGTGAACAACTTCAAATCAGCCAGAAACTTAAGCTGGGAGAGGCAAGAGCCAGGGCAGATGACCTGAGTTTGCTCACAGGTGTATCCCACACCATAAACATCACATTCATTAAAAAAGAGGGAAGTTTGTTAAGGACAGGAGTTGTTTCTATTGCTGTTCTTGCTTCCCACATCAGGAAGGGCTTGCTTTCCATTCTGCTCCTGAGGGCTGCTTTCCTAGTTTTTTTGTGACTGCTGTACCTTCACTGGGCTGAGTATAAATTATCACAGTATCACAGTATAGCTAAGGTTGGAAGAGACCTCGAGGATCATCGAGTCCAACCTGTCACCACAGACCTCATGACTAGACTATGGCACCAAGTGCCATGTCCAATCTCCTCTTGAACACCTCCAGGGACGGTGACTCCACCACCTTCCTGGGCAGCCCATTCCAATTTGTATGCTTTATATTTGTATACTTTGTTGTTTTCATTTCAACCCATGAATCTTCCCACTTTTTCTTGACTCCCCTTCCTGTCTGGGTAAGGGTGGTTGGATGATAGAACATAGTTTGGCCCTGGATATGGGATAAATGTGGACATGAACCAATAGAATGGTGGTACATAGCTCCTTTTCAAAGTGGCAACCTGTCACAAGTAGAGTCCCCTGAGGATGTATATTGGGCCTAATGCTATTCAATATCTTCATCAGTGATCTGGATGGTAGAATGAAATATACTGTAAAGTCTGCTGGTGATACCAAACTGAATGAGAATGTGAGAGTGAAAGTCACAGTTACAGAAAGGCCTGGATACGCTGGAAGAGTGGGTTAATAAGAAATTAGAAATATCAGCAAGGACAAGCATAAGGTCCTATGCCTGGGAGAACAAAATCCATAAGTGCAGTACAGACTTGGACCTACTTGGTTGGAGAGCAGCTCTGTAGAAAAGAACCAACACATCCTGATAGACAGCCAGCTCAATATGAGAGAGCAGTGTGATGCAGTGGCAAAGAAAGCCAAAAGAATGCTGTGTCGTATCAGCAAAGGTGTCACATAACACAATCCTGTGCATGGTACCAATTTTTCACTGTTGCCTGCTTCAAAGCCCTACCAAATACTTCCACAGTGACAGTTTCACAGTATTGAAAATAGTTCAAGCAATAGATATAACAGATTCATGATTTCCATTGATAAATTTAGTTGCTGTATTATATCCTAAGGCTACCCAATAACTGATTACTCTATAATGGCAATGTAGATAATCCTAGAGGGTTGTTCCAACCTGCTATTCTATGATCATCCAGTTGTTCTGTATGTGTCACGTGATAGTACTCAAGATGATCTGTTCCATAACCTTCTCTGGCACCAAGGTTAAGCTGACAGGCCTATAGATCTTTCTGTCCCTTCTTGTAGATACGTCACATTTGATAACCTCCAGTACAACAGGGCCATCTTGGTTAGCCAGGACTGATGATAAATGATGTAAAGTGGCTTGGTGAATGCTTCCACCAGCTCCTTCAGTATCCTTGGCCTGATCCAATCTAGCCCCATAGACTTGTGTGTGTTTAAGTCACCTTAAGGACCTTTGTCATCCAGTCTCCTAAAAAGGCCAAAATCTGTTCTCTGTGAGTCCAAGGTGTCAGTTCTGTTAAGCATCTACTTTTTAGAGAAGTTTAAATGAACTTAATCGTTTTTGAGATACAGACACAGCCTTTCCTGAATCTATGAATAGCTTTGAGAAATGTGGAAATAAAAGATAAGTAAATTACTCTAAGAGTTGTCATTAAACTTCTGGCAGAAATATCAAACCAGGTATTAAGTTCCTAAAACTCAAGACCTTTACAAATTTATTGTGTTCCAGGTTCTTCCTGGTTTGGAAAGTGAAGCATATTGAATAGTAATGAATTCCTGCAAACAGCTCTCTTACAGCCTTTTGGTCTCACAATCTCTTCCAGACAGGATGGATTTACAAGGTATGAGGAAGAAGTGAACTGACTGAATTCTTTTCCTCCCCTACTTCACTGATAGTAAGTGTGGCACTTTTTTTTTTTTTTTTTTTTTTTTTTAAAGTCACAGTTTGCAGCCCTTCCAATCTTCCCTTTCTCTGATTCCAAAGCTAAAACCCAGGCCATTGCATTTCCTTTCATTCTTAAGAAAACATGAACATAGAACTTAGCAAGTTATGTAGAATGGCTTGCTTGCTCACTCTAAAGTCAAAATCGAAAGGAAATTATGTGGTCAGTTCTGGTAATTCCATGCTTAATGTAGTATTAGTCACTAAATTACTTTCCTACTACTTTACTTATCCTTCCTTTTCCTTGAGTGTCAAATCTTTGATATAAAGCAGAACTAATAACACTGCCTAATCTCATGGACTCTGTGACTGTGATACTGTGATACTGTGATACATACTCACTTTGAACTGAACCATTATTGGATAGTACAGTCTTAGTTGCTTTCTTTAAAACTTCATAAGAGAGTTAACCCACAGTGTCAGGATGCTTGCTTTAGAAATGTACATTCTACCAAAGTCTTTCTATACAATGTTGTCTAAATCCTGCAATTCCTTAGTGTTCTAATTAAATGGTAATAGTTGTAGTCATTGATGTGTTGCTTATCTTTTCCAGTTTAACCAAAAAAAAAACTCTGAAAAGGTGTAACTTTTACTATTTACATAATATAAAAATTATGTAGAAACAAAGCAAAAAACCAGTAAGATAGAAAAAAGTTCAGATTCTCTCCATCACTCATATCCCTCTTCATGTTTTAAAAGTTTTTTAGAGTGAGTAGTGGGGAAAAAATATTGTGTTTTGAGTGAAAAAAAACACATTTTTTTTTCCAGGCATGAATAAATTTATTTTTGCTCCACTCTTTTTGTTACACTAGGAGACCAGAAGACCATATCACTGGAAGAATACTATCTCAGTTACTTTCCTCCTTTTACTTAGATTGGAAGAACCAGAACACAGTTTAAATCCCAAGCTATTTCTTTTTTCAGATTCTGCTGGTGAAGAAAAACTAAACAAAACAAAACAACACAAAAGCCCAAACAAGTGTATATGTCCCAGTATGCAAGGTTGAAAGTTACCCATAACATGTTTTATATTCTATTTTCATTACAGATTGCATCTGGTTTGGGAATTATTTGACTTTTTGTTTTTGTTTTGTTTTTTTAATTCTACTGTGCTTTAGTTTTAGGTTTTTCAACCTATCGTTCATTAGTGATACACTTGCTTTGGAAGACCTGCATGAGAACAGCCTGAAGGAAGAGCTTTAATGCCATGTGCTTTTTACTCACTTGTCTGTCTGCCACAGAAGAACATAGTAGGAAAATGTAAACATTTTGTTTATGATGTATTTCAATTCCCTTTGTTTTGGCATGACCTAGTTATCTAGAATCTCTTAATAATACCCTAAAGGCACTATTGAACATCCAGATTTCATCTGCTTTTGTAAGCATTAGATGCAGTAAAATCCATACAGTCCCTTTTTTCCATCTCTAAGAGTAGATAACAGCTCAGCCAGTTACTGCTCTGTGGCCTGTGGTTAATAATGACCACTAGAATATTTAGAAGTACTATTCAGTCAGAAACAAGAAGGCTTATTATCACCTTTAAATTTTTTTTTTTTTCAGGGAGAAAAACTGCTATTTAAAGGTGGTGGAGGTCCATTTATATTACACGTACATCATCATGGTTTAATCTAGCTGATTCTAAAGGAAATTATTTGAACATTCTGAACTTTACATTCAGAAGTGATTAAAAATTGTTTATTTTGACAGGGTGGAAGCAGCTAAGCCCAGTGTTTCCATTTTAGTCTGAATCAGGCAGTTCTAAATAATTTTTAGCAGTTGTGGACATAGTTCTCAAACATGCTAAGGAAATGCTGGATGTGAGAAACATCAGAGCCTGTTATTTTATAAAGCTTAATTATACCATTTAAGGAAGTGCATAAAACGAGTGTTTCTGAGTGCTCTGCAACATTTTTACAAAAGTAATAAAACTCTAAGCTCTGTGAGCTTACTCACAGCCCTGGTGAGAATAAATTGTCTTAGGAATGTGTTCTGAGTTTTTAGGTCTTGTGAAAGACTTCGTGTATTTATTTATTTATTTATTTATAATGTTTAAGAATGTCATCTACCTGGATTTATGCAAACTGTTTGATACTGACCTACATTACATTCTGGTCACAGCCTAAAAGATAGCCTGGAGGGGACTTTTTACAACGGCTTGTCGTGATAGGAGGTAAGGGAATGGCTTTAAGCTTGAGGAGGGAAGATTTAGAGTAGATATTAGGAGGAAATTCTTCTTTACAATGAGGGTGGTGAGACACTGGAACATGTTGCCCAGTGGTGTTGTGGATGCCTCCTCCATGGAGTTGTTCAAAGCCAAGCTGGACGAGGTCTTGAGCATCCTGCTTTAGTGGGAAGTGTCCCTGCCCATGGCAGTGGGCTTGGAACTAGGTGATCACTCTACAAAATCTGGAGAAGAAAGAGGATTTTTATTATTATAGTGGTTTTGGGATACGTATAGATATAGGTCACTTCTCCACTGCTGTCTGTGTCAAGGAGACCTTTGCAAAATGCTAAAACCTCATCTTTATACTTAGACAACCTAGCTTCTGTAACTGTAATTATTCACTCTCAAGCATCAGGTTAAAGAAGGCTTGCACAGAAAGCATTTCACTGTGGAATGTAAAAATGTGAAGGAAGATAGTGTAGTGAAAGCACCATATGCCCAGACTTATGCCCCAGATATGAGAAACTTGTCCCAGCATGTGTGGACACATCTCCCTCCTTTCCTGAGGAGAACAACAGCCAAGGTGTCAGCTAGGCAGCATACCCAACCTCAACTGCCTTCTAAGGGGTAAACAACTACATGCACCCATCGCGTGGGACGCTTGTGCTACTGCCAAGGCTGGGTGTAATTCTAGCTTCACACTTTCTATAGGCTAATGCTGGTTGTTTCCAAGAGTGCCCATTGGCCAAATTCAGCCTTGAGAAACTTATAAGTATTACCCCAATTTGTAAATAAGTTGCTTTCTCTGTCTTTGCTCAAGCTACCAAGCTCTCTGCCTACATGCCATAGCCTTTGCTATTAAGCTCATTGCCAGTGACTCTTCTCACTGCCGCGTGCCAGCAACTGGCTTTCTCTGCAAGACAAGGAGAAGCCAACACCCGGGAAGGCCCGTTGAGTCTCAGCCCTGAGCATCTCCAGAGGAGGGACCCTCGCTGAAAGCTTGAGAAGCTACAACATTGTACTGCCAGCTCCACCAGTCAGAATGAGAGCCCTTCGCGTCTTCAAGAGCTCTGGACCCAGATGGTAAGACTGCCCAGTTGACAGGGAAGGGACTAGCTCTGCCACAGCCTAACAACAAACCTTGCTACAAACAAAGGACACAATGTACCTTCCATGTGCTTTCTACTCACCAACACTCAGTTCAAAGCACCCGCGCCTAACAGCATAGCATTTCCAGTTCAAGCCTCTGACACATTGTAATATTCTCTGTATATAGTTCATCAGCCATCAGTGTCCCACCGTGTCGCCACCTGGTGAACAAGTGGCGGAATTGCACCTTTTGTTCCATTAATAGAAATTAATTATGTAAATATTCTGATTGGCTTTCATTTGTAAATACTAAACAACTTACAGGGTATAATTCACAGTCATGCACTAGAATGTTATTAATAATTTTAGTAATATTTATAGAATCCATATTTCATATTAATAAATGAATAACCTCTTCATCACAGATAGAAAGGGGAAATGCAGTATATGATAGTGGTCCACTACAGACTATCATTCCACAGGGTATGTAAATATGGTTGCCTATGGAGGTGGTTGGGGACCCATCCCTGGAGGTATTGAAGGTTATGCTTGACCAGGCTCTGAGCAACCTGATCTAGTTGAGAATGCCCCTGCTTACCACAGAGGGGTTCAACTACCTCCAACCCAGACCATTCTATGATTCTATAAGATTCTAGGTTCATATCTTCCTAGAGCTGTGCCAATAGGATACTTAAATGCTGACTTGCACCTGGCCACAGCTGAGGTTAATTAATATAACCAAATCTTGAATGTCTCATGCTCTAGAACAGATATTAAAATAGGCTGCTGAGTAGGGGAGTCTTCCCTTAGCAAAAGATGGTCTGGAAGAGTCAAGCATGAACTGAGCCTTGCAGATATCTGTTCCATCCTCCTGTCTTGTGATGACTTCAGATCTTCAGGGATAACGCAGAGCCATTTTGAGAAGAAAAGAATGATTCCCTTCTCCTTACCCAGTTGCAATGATTCGTTTGTAGTCTTCTGGACCTCCATTTCCAACCAGCCCCCACAGAATAGCTCTTTGCTCTCACTCAGGCCAAAACAGGAAATAATTGTGTTAAAAATAATAAGCTTTGTCTCTAACACATCTGCTCACAATAACATTACACACAGAAAAAGCCGTAATTTGTCTTAGCAAATGACTGTACAGCAAAATATTCTTAAAGAGACACCTTAAAGTATCAAAATTAAGTTAGAAAAACAAAAATATATTCCTTCAGGCCATTTCTTCTACAATACTTCCATTTTCAGAACAAAATGTGCTGTTTACACAATCAAAGCTCCTTAGAGCATTTCCTTTTGAAAAGGTTACAGTCAGTGTGACATATTTAGGTAGCTGCCGAAGTTTTTTTTACTACACACCTCACTATGAGAAGAAAGTATAAACTATCAAAGTACCTAGAGACTGTAGTCTGTAAAAAATAAGGAGGGGGAAAGGGAAGGCAGGAGGCAGGTAGGGGCAATGAGGGAAAGCTTCAGTAATATAAAGCCATGAACACTCATGTTTTCATTTGAAAGTATATGAACAAGAGTGTTTATTTTAGCCATTTAAAACAACAATAACTAAGTCAGGAAAGATCATTATACTGGAATTAAGGAAACTATGCATTTATAAAAACAGTCTCCAATAACAAAGTCCCTTCTGGAGAAATGATACCTTCTCTACTGAATGGTAAGCAATCATTTTGTGCTGAGCTAATTATTAGTAGCCTGAAATGGTCAGAGTTAATAAAATGCAGCCCTATAAAGTTTTCATTGTTGGTAGTAGTTTTACTCTGCCCTTAAATATTCTTTCATTCTCCTGCTGTTTCTTTCCAGTGCCTTTTTAGAAACAATGAAAGCAATCCACATCATAGATTTGGAGCAAATCTGGAATAATAATGTTACAAACGTAAATTCTCTCTACTTACCAAAAAAACCCTTAGCAAAGTACAGACAAGAAGTAGCAGATAAAGCTTTGCAGTAACAGTTTTGCAAAAATCACCAAAACTGAGAAATGATGTTCCATATAAGAGGATATCATCAATAAGCAAACTTTGGCCCTACTGAAATTTAATGGTTTACAAAATTTCATAAGGTGCTAGTTTTGAAATTCTTTCCCTACTGTTAGCAAGCAGTCCTTTAGGAAGGAATATCTATATCCAAATTGTTCTTTCATGTAACCATGAACTGGTACTAAATTTTCCGTCACAAGTATCTTAGTTTACGCATTTGAGGCATCAGTCAATATATAATATATAAAATATACTTACATGTTTTTTATTTTCAAAGGGTTACAAGTTTATACTTTTTTTAATAAGGTTTTAGTCAAGTACATGCTTCAAGTCAAAGGCACATGTTATTATTTGGCTGAATTATACCTAAATTTTAAAGCTAGGGATTTAGATATGGCCTCATTTTTTTATTTTTTTATTTTTTTCTAATGGGATCAGTACAAACCAATCCAGATACCATTTGTTCCTATTTTTATGTAATGCATGCTTGCAGAAGAGATTTTTATCTTGATTTAATTTCTGATATAATTGCCTTTCTGATAGTTATACTACTGAATACACGTTTGTTCTGGTTTGGTGCCTAAATAGGAATCAAGGCTGTTATCCAGAGGCCCACATGTGTGAAAACAGCAGCCCATGTCATTTCTACATTGTAAATGTACTTGTTTTCTCTGGATATGTAATAAATTCTGTAGTTTATGTTTTAAAAGTGTTTTTCTAACTTTTCCTGCTATTTTAAACCTCTTACTTGAAAATGTTTTTTGAACTATTTTTTTTTTTTTTAAACTGCTCAAAAACTATTCTCTGCATTTTTCAGGAATCCTACCCACAAAGCCTGCATATTGTTTTCTTGGAATTAATTTACTGACAGGGAGAAGGTATTTGTAAAACACAAACAATGTAGGTATACATCCAAATGAAGTTCTTCCTCAGACTTAAGTCCCAGAACTTTTGCTGCAGAGAAGTGCTGTCCTTGCTTTGATACTGAAGTATGGTATACACAACTACATAATATGAAAATTCCCTTCTGCCACCTTGATTATAAAATTGTCATAGGTGGACATAGCAGGAAAAAGGCCTTCCTTTTCAAGACTCTAATTATAATTACTTCATTATTATGTTGCATATTATATTGATATACAATAGAATATACATTGTATATTACATTTGCAATAATATATTCTATTTTCTATATTCAATGTCACACATTATAGGTTATATATTTTTTCATATGATATATCTATCTTTTATTATATTATACATATAAATTGGGAGAAGAGTGACTGGAGAGAGCAGTCCTGCGGAAAGGGACCTGGGGGTGCTAGCAGCAGGCTCAGTGTGAGTCAGCAGTGTGCCACAGCAGCTAAGAGGGCAAATGGTGTCCCGGAGTACATCAAACACAGAATAGCCAACTGGTCCAAATATGTGATAATCTCACTGTATTCAGTGTTGGTATTGCCTCACCCCAAGTACTGTATGCATTTCTGGGCTCCACAATTTATGAAGCATGTGTCCAGAGAAAGGTTAACAAAGCTGGTGAAAAGGCTGGAAGGAGTGTCCCTTGAGGAGTAAATAAGAATTTGAGCTTATTTAGTTTGGAGGAAAGGAGGTTGATGAATGACCTCATTGCTCTCTGAAGCTTCCTAAGGAGGGGAGCTGTAGAAGGAGATGCTGAGCTCTTCTCCCTGGAATCCTGTGATAGAACATGTGGGAACAGTTCAAGGCTGCATAGGGGGGGCTTAGACTGAACATTAGGAAACAGCTATTTGCTAAGAGGGTGGTTGATGTCCCAGGCATGTTAGTGTTTAAAAAGCATTTGTACAATGTCCTTAGCATGCTTTAACTTTTGATCAGCCTTGAACTGGTCAGGCAATTGAACTAGATGATCACTCTAAGTCCCTTCCAATTGGAATCTCTCCTTTCCTCTCCTTTTGTCTCATCTCCAGAATTGAATTAATTTCACCTTAGTTCAAAGTCTAGTCCTCTTTTCCAGAAAGAAAACGACTCATCTCCACCCTCTTACAGCACAGTTCACTCTTTGAAAGTGCCTCTCTCTGCACATTGAGTGGAGGAAACTAGCAACTTGCTGCTCAAAATTGAAGCGCGAATTAGACATTTTGGTGTTGTGTTTATGTGCATAAAGATTAATGGAAATAGTGTGGATCTTTGTAGTTTTCATATAGAAGACCCTTCATGACAGAATAAATACCTGAAGCAATGCTTTTGCTGATTATGGAATGTGACTTTACAGATTGAAGGTGAGTTTCTTTGTTTTGCAAAATCATGTTCAAGTTCAGAAATCCTAGTTACTAGAAATCATTTTCTTTCTTTTAGTGATCACATCCATACTTCAGAATTATGCACTTGTTCTCTGCACCTTCTGTATAGCACCTTCAGATTTTTCTCTGTGTGGGCAGGGAGGAGTATACAATTACATATTTTGCAGCTTAAATCTAAATTCACTGGTTTCGGGAAACTTTTGTATTCACTTTGTTCTATTTAGGATCAGTTAATTGCAGTTTTTTACCTTCTGCCAAAAAATGCAGTCATATCTTTAACCTCAGAATTTGGTACAGTTCTTGAGCAGGAACAAAGGGCTCTGCATGACTGCTAAATTTGATTTGTATAACATAATACTAAAGAGATGGTGTTTAAAAATGTCATCACTCTTAATGAAGCCTAGCAGTGGCAAGCTTGAGTAAACACAATCCTAGCAAGTTCTGCTGCTTGGAGGCTGCACTCTTTCAATGTTTGTTGACATGTTTGTCCAGTGTCAGAACTTGCCAACACTGAATTTCTTTTAAAGAATGATGAGGGGTTTAGAGATCTGTCTGGCAGAGGTTTGCAAATTCATTGCCAGTAGAAGAAGAATAAAGAAGAGCAGGCAAGTGACCTCGGGAGGGAAATTTTGAATTCTAATATTTGGTTCCTAAGTCATGGTAAAGAGCTTGCTCCTAAAAACAGAAGCACAAAAGGAGAACCAAGTTTCTTTAACAACCATTCAACTTCTATTTTTCCTTCCCATGATTCTTAGCTGCTCTGAGAGAAGATGACAGAAATCCACAAGTTTACAGCAAATTCTCTTTATATACAAGGGGCAGAGAATTCTAGAGTGCTGCTCAGAGCTCACTACCACTTAGCACATGGAAATGCTACAGGTTATCTGAGGCTTTGAACTATGAATATTTTGCCCTTTTATTTTTTTTTTTTTTTCCTGAGCCACAAGAATGGCCTCCAAAATGGACTGCTGAGGGAGTCTTGGTGAGAAAATAACACCCAATGGTGCATTTGTATTCCAAACATACTTTAATTGTCTCTATATAACTTGTTATGTGTTCAGATTACAAAATTATACTGGCAAACTCATTTTACCAGGAAGAAGACTCTTGAATAATACATTCCACCACTAACACTTGAAAGTTGCTCAACTAATCAACAAAAATGCAGATTCTGCCTTTATAGTTTATTTTGCCCTTTGAATATGCAACTGAAAGTGCATTCTACTGTTTATAAGCAAGCAATTTAGGGAGCAGAAGTAATAGTATATAGTTGAAATGGTTAATATTAAAGCGTGAGTGATCAATAAACAAATTATTCATATCCCATAGTTACTATTCTGCTTTCTCTTCCAGACACATGGGTTGCAATAGCTGACGCATTTCCTCTTCCTCACACCCAGGCATCTAGTCTTTTCAAGATAATCTGAATTTTACCATCTTCCTACTGCTTCTAAACACTCTGTCCCAAAATTATAGCACTGTCTCTTCTCCATTGCCCACTGAACACTTCTGGGTAGTAAATTCCTCCTCTTGCTGCCCTTGTGTAGCAATGATATCTATGTCTTTTAAGATCTACAATACAGTCACCCATGACTTTTTTATTAAAACAGTGGACAAGTTTTACACCTTCTACAGCTATCACTGTTACTTCTTCACAAATGTAATTGCTTCTTTTCCAAAGACTTCATTTTTTATTTTAGTTTGAGAAAGTTGGCTTTTTTTTGTTACCTCTCCCCTCACCTACAATGTTGTCTAGCAGAGTATTTACACAGAATGGCATACAAATAATTGCCAGACCAAGAATTATTTATTGCAATACAATTTTTAAATACTTCCTAATGAATGATTTAGGAGGTCCAAAAAAGCTTGTGGAAAATCTCAGCTTGGTCTCTAGTTTTTCAGATAGCTTCCTACTATGTTCTGTTACATTGTCCAGCTTTTCAATCTTCTTAATAGTTTCACTAAGATAATTACTCTTCTAAGTCAAAATAACTAAAAAGAAACATTTAAAAATTAATAATAATAATTATTATTATATGCATGGCTGAGGCAAAGACCAGAGCTGCATTGTTGTAGATAATTAACACAAACCCACAGTTTTGGAGCATGATGTAAATGGGGACTTTGGTATTGTTCATGATGATGGTTAATTAAAAAATTAAAACTGGGGCTGCCACTGTTACAACTGAGATAAATGGAGACAATAAGTCTTTCCTGCAATTTTTTAGTTGCTCAACATTTTTGACCACAGGCCTTGTCCACTGATTTAGATGACACACAAAATGATGAATGCAAATACAGTCTCTGTCTTGATAGTCTATGCTTTAAGATAGGATGAAGGGGAAACAATACTTGCAGACATAAAGAGGAAAGTATTTTCTTTTTGTAAGCAACTGCCTATCCTTTGCTGTCGTCGTTATTGATGTGCATCAGGCACCATATCATCAGTTGTTAACCACTCTCTGGCTGAAGGACTATTTTTTTGCTTTTCCTACTTGCTGGAAAAAGTATAAAAAACAATGATTAAGTCTTTCTTTCTGTTTTACAGCATGAAAGATAGATGTTTCGAGTCACTTATAGAATGATTTTCTCCATGGTTAAGGATTTCCACAGAATGCCCAGGAAGTTTCACTTTCATGTAAAACCTGCAATACTTTCCCTAGCTTTATCTTATCCTATCAAATTATCTTTTTCTTTAATAATCAGTGTGTACCCTCAGCTGCATTACATGACCATGAAAAATCAGGACACAATCAGGTACATAGTCAAGCGTGTAAAGGTATACTGTTGATGGCAAGTGTCAAGGACTAATATTTGAATTCATACTCATAGGTCTTACACTAGACTCATTTATATTCATCACAGTATTCAGTTTAAGATTCTTAATTTTTTTCTCTGCAGGCTTATGAAAGAAAAATATTTCTCATTTTCTTACTCTCATAGTTATTTAACATCTTAAGGGAAATTAAAGCTTTATGCATGCTCAAATCCTTTTTAAAAGTGAGAATTTTGCTTAGAATGAATTCAATGTTGAAAGGAAAGAGGGAGGAGAAAACACAAAACCATAAAATCCCAACAGTTCTCTTGCCTCTGCAGCTTTTACTTTCAAATCTAAAAATAATAATTCTCAGTAATAAGACTCATAGAATTTGAAGATAAAGACAAGGACATATACTTTTGAAGCAACTCATTAGCTGATACCTGTTTGACTCCAGATTGCATCTAAATTCAGTCTAATCCACAATTTCTCTTTGGTATCAGATTATTTTTTTTGTTTGTTTTTTGGGTCTGGGGTAGGTGACTTTTTCTATTATTCTAATCTAATATCTACTTTCTCTCACATTACAATTATTGTTGTGTTTGCTTTTGGTTAGGTAATTATAGACGATTATCACAGCTTCATCACTACTTCTTCATTACTGAGCGAAGATGCATGTGTTTATCTATTTTAAAGTATTCTTGTAAATCATTCCTTCCAACCCCTGAATATTCTTTGTTGCTCTTCTCTGAGGCTTTCCAGTTTGTTACATGCTTTGAATGAGATGACCTTAGTTGAATGCATTTATATCAGAGACATCTCAGCAATGCATATCTTGCTTGGCAGTTCATATTGCAATCCAAGCATTCAGCTATATTAGATTCTCATATTTCCTGCATGTGTTTGTGGTAACTTATGGCAACAAAATACAGGATGGGGTAGGGGGAAAGTGACAGTTCACAGGTAAGTAAAGAAAGTGATTTTCACTCGTTCTGATCATCATCTGAAGTGGCACTTGAGACAAAATTGAGCAGTGATACTTATGAAACATACACTGTGATGTGCTGTGTGTTCAAATGAATTTTGCAGTGAACTACACTCATCTACCTTGTTTATCTAATGTAGCTGGCTGGCTACAAAACTCTCCTCTGTGTCAAACTACATTAACATTACTGTCAATGTAAAATTAATTGACAAGTCTGGCAACTGGCGGAGCTATCCCTTCAGGGCTTGGAGGTTAAACATCTGTCTGAAGTGATGTTTCCTAAAAAGCTTTACATAACCACAGCAATATTTTGGGCAAGCACTTAATGTTTCAGCTGATGATAGTCATCTATGAAGAAAGGACAAAACTTAGACATTTAAGGGGATGTGTTGGGTTATAGCCTCCTGACAGCCTGACCACTGTACCAAAGGTTACAATGCTCAGGGCATACAAGCTTTTAAGCTCTATCTCCATGTCTGTATATGAGTGTTTAATACAAGATGCTAGTTACCAAGCCATATTTTACCGGATGACTGTCTTGAAAAATTAATTTCTTATGTGTGGATATAAAAAGGTTATATCAAACTCTTAATCAGAAGTTCTTATCAGAGAGGTATTTGTTAAAGAAAAACCAAGAGTCCTGATTCCTTGGAAAATTTTGCCAGAAATCAGTGATGGTTTCTGCATCTGATCACCTTATGATTTCTTTCCTTTCTTCATCTGGACTGATCATCTTCAGATCTCTCTTTTTCACTAAAATTTGGCTTCTTATGATGTGACCCACTTTATTTTAAAGCAGAATGTATAGCATGCATATGCTTATGTAAAACATAAATAACACATTGAGATTGAGAATATGTTGGAATCTCTTGTCTCTCTTCACTAACTCCTATTTCATTTTAGAATTACATAGGGCAGATCTTCATCCTTGGTTTGATCTTATATTATTTTATAGCCAATTCAGTCCCTATCTTTAGTTCATTAAAACAAACAAATACACACAAAATAAAACCTCTCCTGAAAATTCATTAGTTCAGATGCCAAGGTGGAGAACAAGAAACTACACCTATGCTCCGAATTTTACCCTAGAGTCCTCTTGAAGGCCTGTTCCTGAAAAACAAGGGAAAAGGGATTCTACACATTCTGACCTTCTAACAAAACTTGAAGACATTCAGATAATACTCTGCTGTTTATTTATGAAGCCAAGAAATTTGTTACCGCAACAATATATGTGAAGCAGAACCTCCAGTGTATTTCCTTACTCTTGCTCAAGTCGTAGAAAATACACATCAAAACAATGCTTGAGTTGCAAATAATATACAAAATATCTTTATTTCAATACTATTTCAAATGTTGGAAATACTGTAAAAGTTATTTGTGCTCACAAGGAGTCAGTCTGAACTTTAAAAGCATATATTTTAGTACAGTAGTGAAGATGATTCAGGGATTGTAAGGATAAAAAAGTTAACTTGACTATGTCACAGGTTTTGTATTTCTTATACATACTTGCTTACATTTTCTAAGGCTATGATGGCTTCTCCCTAAAGGAAGACTCTAAATGTTCAGTCTCATACTGCTTGTTTCCAAGTCTTAATGGGTTGGCATGCCTTCCTCATTTTTTGCAGTTCATCCTTTGCAGCTTGCAGATCATTCAGCATCCCATCTTCCCTGGAGGAAGACTTAGAAAGTGAATCCACATGGGATAGGAAATATTCTCATCATTAGAATATATATTTTTATAAAGGAAAAAGAGATCATGGATTTATGTCCAGGCTGTAAAGACTTAAGTGAATTTCCTGTGGGAATGCACAGTAGGATGTAGTTAGCAAAATAAATAGTATGGCCATCAAGAATGTTTTATTTATTTATTTATTTATATTATTAAATTATTAGTGCAAGGACAAACTCAATTAAAGTCAAGTAATTAAAGCCTTGAAAAATGGCAATCACAGGCACAAGATCATGTGAGTTTTTTTTCTTTTCTTTTTTTTTTTCTTTTTAAGCTATTGTTACTTTGGGGCATAGCATTTCTGGTGCTTACTATGTTTACAAAGATCTTAAAATTCTAAGTCCTTGAGCATATTGGCAGTAACTATGTGAAGAGTTGCTTGAAGCATCAAGTAGTGACGGCACTAGGGAACACAGAAAGAAACATTATCTTTGTGCATATGGTGATTTCATTTATTTGTATAAATTAATCATATATATTTGGTAATCCTGAAGACATTGCTATAGTTTTCATTACCAAAGAAACAAAGTACTTCAATCACAAAGACACCCACAAAACAGACAGAATAGCTACCCAAAATATGATTTATTACTCAGCATTCCATCCAACAGAATGTACAAGTTCAAATATCCTCTGTAAAGCAGGTGCCATTGCTACATTATTGGTGGAGTTGGCAGGATCTTGACAGAGGAATTACTGTGGAGTCAGAACTGTGCATCTGCTCCCTCAGACTTCAAATGTGCAAAGAAGTAATCTGACCCCTTAGCAGCTTGGACAAAGCCTTGTAAGATTTTGGAATGACACAGATAAAGGAGCTATGTGTGCTGTCCTAGGTGCCTGTTTAGTTGAGGTGCAGGATTACTCTGAAATCATAGCGTTTAAAGCATGTTATTTGGCAAGAGACCTGAAATGAGAGAAGGAGCTGACACATATGTTGCTGAAGCTTCTGCTAGCACAAACTAAAAAAATCTCCTCCTGCTCTCCAAGTCCAAAAGTTAACACAGAGATTTGGATGGAGACACATGGGGACATTTTGAAGAAAATATTTCTGAGGAAACAGAGGCATTATAGGAAAAGGAGGTGCAATATGGTATTAAAAGAGAGTTCATACGGGACCATGTACTAGAAACCCATAATAACTGACTGCACAACATCCTGTTTGGGTTCAGAGTTCAGTGACAACTGGGACAGGTTTCCACAAAAGTCTGGTGACACCAAGACTGCATATTTGTGAAGAGTGTGAGGGTGACTGAATGTTGCTTACTGTTGAGAAGACAGCAGGCTTTTGGGGATTCAGAGTCTTTGTGAGTGACAGGGTGGCAGGCAACCAGTTGATCACATCCTGAGCAGCTAATTGGGCTACGCATGTGCACCCCACAGAATGGGGAGAACTTGTTACTGTCTGAGGGGCAGGACTACTGGAGCTGGTGGTAGGAGTGCAAAAGGCTATATGTATACAGGTGATGTATGAGAGAGGGCAGCATGAAATAGTAATGACTGCACCAGTGTACCCCGAGCACCTCAGGCTGCTCATTAAAATACTACTGGATGCTTTAAAACTCTATGTCCAGAGTCCCAGAGAAAGGATTCAAAGGGCCAAAGACTGTAATCAGCAAAACTCTTGGTACCCATGATGACCTGGACAGAAGCATTATGCAATATTATCACTTATTATTGGGACAAGGGCTGGCCCACCCAAGCAGCAGCACTGATGGGAATATGAAGGTCTGAAAATGCAGTCATAAACGTCACTCCAGCTTAGCCCTCTGCCAAGAATCATAGAATTGTAGAATCGTTAGGGTTGGAAGGGACCTAAAGTATCATCTAGTTCCAACCCCCCTGTCATGGGCAGGGACACCTCACATTAGGTGAGGTTGCTCAGAGCCACATCCAGCCTGGCCTTAAAAACCTCCAGGGATGGAGCTTCAACCTGTTCCACTGTCTCACCACCGTCATGGTGAAGAATTTCTTCCTAACATCTTTGTTCCATTCCCCCTAGTCCTAGACACCCTAAAAAGTCCCTCTTTGGCTTTCTCGTAGGCCCTCTTAAGATACTGGAATGCCACAATAAGGTCTCCTTGGAACCTTCTCTTCTCCAGACTTAATAGTCCCAACTATTGCAGTCTGTCTTCAGACTGAGGACAGTCTGCACCTTCTTGAGACAAACTAGTTCCCACCTATTACCCCAGAGGAACAACCTAAGGCAAAAGCAATAGTGTTGGGAATATCCCGGGAATGCTGCACAGAATGTCCACTGACCATATATTTATTTATTAATTATGTTATTAATATAATAATTACATTATCATATTTTATATTTGTTTGTTTATTCATTAATTATATTATTGCATTATTTATTTATTTAAAATAAAATAGGGTTGCTAAAGAAAAAAAAACCAAACAACTAAAAATTCACTTCCAATGTTCAGTGCAAGGCCTAATTTTTAGGTGCCTGTACCTACCACAAAGTTTGTAATTTCAGCCTATCCCATTAGGGAGATCTGAACACCAAGAGTAGAAATTCACAATGCCTTCTTACATGCCGAGTCATCTGATCTGGCTTCCAGGTGCCTCTACAAAAAAAGGAAAAGTATGAACACACACTGGAATATTGGTGAGAAGTTAAGATACCCAATTCTGAGCTCCAAGAAAGAAACTTTTCACTGCTAGGAACTTGTAGCTTTGAATTAGTCTTTCTAACCTACCATTTTTCTGGCAAAAATTGCAGAAGGATCACTTGTACTTCTTGTGTGGAGAATACTGAAAAATGTGAGGCAGATGGTTCAAAGCATTTTTTTTTCTGTGATTAACGTCACCTCCTGTAGAGCAAAAATGGCTTTGAATGGGCTTGTTTTTGTTGGAATTGAAGAGGAGAGTATTTTCATCTTCCTTTTTGAAAACATAGATTTATGGAAATTTTTGGCAACAGCTGTTAAGCTGTCAACTCACCAGCAAAATGCAGAACTGAGAATAGAGGCCAGTCTGTTCAATGAAGCCCTGCCTTTGGAAACTCAAGATTCTCAGCACCTAAATACTATTTATTGAAAGACATTTGTTGCCTCTGCAGTGTAAGCCTTGATTTTTGCAATGGCCTTTGATGGTGAAATCTAGACACAGAATGCTGTAGGCAGCCTAGCAAATAATCTGAACTGTGGAATCATATCAATATTTGAATTCTGTCTAATTTGGACACAGGATTTGATGAGTAATAGGTGAAGTTTTCAATGTTCAGAGGCTTGGAGTAAATAAACACAAAGAGCGAAAGAGTGAAATTCTGGCTGTAGTAGAGTGATTTGAGTTTTCTCTAGCCCGTCTAAACAAACCAGCCTTTTGGAGCCAAGCTCAGACTTGTGTTTGTGGAACTAATCCCACTGTATTCATTTGGCTGCTGCTCATCTATGCTAGAGTTGAGCTTAACCCCATCATGTTGCAAAGTTGATAGGTGTCATACTTCCATATTCCCTTTTAAGAATAATTCCTCCCATACATGGGGTACACCACTCTCCTAAAAGAGGACCTAAAATTCATAGTATCTTTATCCTTATCTCTGATTCTTCATTGAGGACAGAAGAAACAAAATTTTCAAAGAAGAATAATTTATTTAGTATGTTGGCATGTTTTCCAAATAAAATTAGGATTTTTTTTTAACATAGGTCTATAAGGATCCTTGCTCTCGTGTTCCTATGTTATCTGCCATGACTTTGCTTGTTTGAGTGCATTTGCTGCATGTAGAAACAGAAAGTCTTCCTAACTGCAAGTCTGCCTAACTGGTTATCCCTCTGATTGGACATATCCATTATTAGGCAGGAACAAAAGAAGTTGCCCCAAGAGAAAAATTAAGGGAATTCCCTCTTGGGGATGGCTCCAGCCCTCCACGTTATCATTACAGTAGAGTAGTTAATATGACAGCAAGATAAGTTAGGGCAACCCTGCTCTAAACTTGTCATTTTAGCCATCACACTACTCAGAGCAGTCCAACACATTCTAGTAGGTAATGGAGCCAGCAGACTCTCTTCTTTTCCCTTTCAAAAGTGTCAGCATGGGCCAATGATGTACATTCTGCACATTAATGTATAATCCATGTGTAAAAATATCATTATTGGTGATAAATAAAAAAAAACGAAACAATGCAAAAAAACCCCAAAACCCAACCAACCAAACCCCACAGCCATTCATACTTAGAATCATGACCAGTTATGGCTATGAATTTTTTTCATGGTTCTGGCAAGGCTGAACAGTTTATCATCTAAACATTCTGCAAAAATTTGCTCACACCTTGCAGTAAAGCCTTGTAGTTTATATCCATATCTATTTTATTTTCTCTTAGTTCCTGCAGTGTAGTTAAAAAGCCTTTATGTGTGTGTGTGAATGTATAGGAGACATCAGAGACAATTAGTTTGTTTGTATGTTATGGAGATGTAAGTGGAATTATGGAGATGTAAGTGGAACAAAGAGTAGTGCAGAAGAAAAAGTGCCTGTGAGCTTTAGCATTAATGACTGCTAGAGCAGGGCACTATGTGCAAGAGAAGTGTTTTTTCACATGGTTGAACACAAGAATGTTTGTTATGATTTTTGTCTGAATAGGTAAGTAAAGGAAAGGAGAAAGACAAAAAGCTAAAAACAAGAAGAGAAGATCTGAAAAAAAAAAAAATCAGTTATCCTAAAATGTCTCTCTCTCAGTTGCATATGGTAACAGATTTTTGTTTCCTTTCAGTCTTGGCCTGCCTTCTCTTTCTGTTTCCATGAGTGCTTTTCACATGCTTTTGAGGGGCACACAGCCTTGGTTTTATGACCACCTTTACCTCAGTGTAATTGTTTCAATGTGCTCACTATTGCTTTAATACTTCTAGCCATAAAGTTTAAAGACTTCAGAGAATTCACCTGAATGGAAGGAGTTGGTGATGGTTGAAAATGACATACACTGCTGTTAATTTAAATGAATACAAATCAACCTGCAGAAGTGTTGTACAGATGGTTTGTTTCTTTAGCAGAAATAATGGGGTGGCTCACAAATCCAGAGTTCATTAAGATTTAAAAACTCCATTTGCTAAAGAGAAAGTGCACAAGCTGCCAATAAAAGCTTTTGCACAGCCACAAGAATACTGCTTTCAAACTTCTTGAATTTTTAATGCATTTGGGAAGCAGGGGGAACGGAGGAAGAGAATTAATACAGACATTTTCAGAGAGAAATTTTTCAACATTTTAAATGGACTCCAAAATGCAAGCTCTGAATCTTCTGTGCCTATTGCAGAAGCAATACAGTTATGTAATTTAAATTCAGAGAGGTTCTTTTCATTGCTGAAGAAAAAGTTGCGATCAGAGAAAGTTAAAGAACAGTTTAGCTGGCTAAAATCTGCAATGCCAAAAATACCTTCTTGAATCTTCTTCTTTAGTTTTACAGGTTTTGGGTTTTTTTCTTTGCACTTATCAATTTTTAATGTTCAAGGAGAACTTTTACTTCTTATCTTCTATATTGTCTAATATGGATAAAACTCAGAAACTTTTATTTGTCAAATGCATATTCTCAAATACCATCACACCTCAGAAGCATAAAGTCTTCAACTGCACACAAGACTGGATGACACAAATCTTGACACTATATTCAAATGCAAAAAGTTCTATTTATCTTCGAGTTGCTTCATTTTCATCAGGATTTATTAGTGCAAGTATTTCTCCCTTTTTTTCTTGTGCACTCTTTCACTTAATGGTCCTCTTATTCTGATGAATGAAGCATTCATGTTGCACTTTTTTTTTTCACTGCTGTTATATCCCACTATAAACTTGTGTTCAATTTACTTTACATTTACACCATAGTCTGTTCCAGTATTACTATTTTCCAGGTATTTTGATCATTAGATATTATCTGCTATTCAGATCATCATATGCCAGTTTTCTTATTGAAATGAGTTTTTGTAAGCCTCGATCTCATTTTATAATGCTTTAGCCAATGATAGTCGTATGTTCCGGTTTATTTGATGTATTGCTGCATTTTTACTGATATTCACAAACTCTTCCAAGTTATTATAGCTTGCAAATGTAACTGTTAGCTTTGAATTACTCATTCTAAAGTATTTTTATGTATGCTAAATAAGACAGACACTATTACTGATTTCAGCAAATTGAGTACATTGAAAACTCGCAGGCAAGTAAATTGTTTACAGATTTGGTCAGATATATTTGATTTTGGCTCTTCCTATGGCTATCAAGGTAGTAATTTAGAAGACTGACATGCATATTATACATTTGTAGCATCCTAAAATATTCTATTATTACATGCACACATATTTTTGTATGTATTTATGACACAATTATCTTGAGAAAATGAACTTGTGACTGGGAAGATGGCATATGAAAAATGTGTTATTTAAAGAATTGACTGTGGGCTGGTCAGTTATATCCAAGTAATAAATACTCTGCTTTATTAGACAAGCACTGATGTTATTTACTATGCATACTCCTCCCAAAAAAACTGCTCATTAAATTATTTCTGTAATGCATACCTATGATTTTGCATATATAGATAAAAGTTTACACACATATTCCTTGCTAATTAATGAAGATCTGTGAAAATCTGAACTACCTAATGATTGATTGGTTCTAATATTATGGCAAATATTTTCTGACATCTAATAGAAGACTATAAAGACAGATTTTCTAGGCATCTTATAGCTCCACAGGGTCAATGTTATCACACTTCTTCCAACAACAATTTTTTTTTCCTGATCTAATTTCAGTCCTTCATAAGTTTTTGGTCTAGATGCTTATGCTACGAGGCAAAATCCTTCTTTTACAATACTAGGAAGGTTCAGCAGAGAGGTAAAATTTTAAAATGTCTGGCTGTTATGAGTAATCACACCTTATTTTGCTTTGCATTTTGCTTTATTTGAGTATGCCATTACTTTTTCTCAGATAAATATACAAACTTATTCTTTCATAATAAAGTGATCTCCTAATAATTGATTCATTGAGTAATACATACACCTGCCCCTTTAAAGTGTCCATGGGACCCGATGGGTTACACCCACGGGTGCTGAGAGAACTGGCAGATGAGGTTGCTAAACCCCTCTCTATTATATTTCAAAAGTCCTGGCAGTCTGGTGAAGTCCCCACAGACTGGAAAAGGGGAAACATTGCCCCCATCTTCAAAAAGGGCAAGAAGGAGGAACCAGGGAACTACAGGCCAGTCAGTCTCACCTCTGTGCCTGGAAAGATCATGGAACAGATCCTCCTGGAGTCACTACTCGCTCAAAAGAATACTGAAGAGGTGATTGGGAACAGTCAGCATGGCTTTGCCAAGGGCAAATCCTGCCTGACCAACCTGGTGGCCTTCTATGAGCAGGTGACAAAATTAATAGATGAGGGGCGAGCAACTGATGTCGTTTACCTGGACCTGAGCAAAGCCTTCGACACTGTCCCGCACCACATCCTGGTCTCCAAACTGGTGACACATGGGTTTGATTGGTGGACCACTAGATGGATAAGGAACTGGCTTGATGGCCGCACCCAAAGAGTGGCTGTCAATGGCTCCATGTCCCAGTGGAGGCCAGTGACAAGTGGAGTCCCTCAGGGATCAGTCCTGGGACCTATCTTATTCAACATCTTTGTGGGGGACATGGACAGTGGCATTGAGTGCACCCTCAGCAAGTTTGCTGATGACACCAAGCTGTGTGGTGCAGCAGACACGCTGGAGGGAAGGGAGGCCATCCAGAGGGACCTTGACAGGCTGGAGAGGTGGGCACAAGCCAACCTCATGAAGTTCAATAAGAGCAAGTGCAGGGTCCTGCATCTGGGTCGAGGCAATCCCAGGCACAAATACAGGCTGGGCAGTGACTGGCTGGAGGATAGCCCTGAGGAGAGAGACTTGGGGGTGCTGGTGGACAAAAAGCTCAACATGAGCTCTCAGTGTGCACTTGCAGCCCGCAAAGCCAATCAGATCCTGGGCTGCATCAGGAGAAGTGTGGCTAGCAGGTCGAGGGAGGTGATCCTCCCCCTCTTCTCAGCCCTGGTGAGACCCCACCTGGAGTACTGTGTCCAGTTCTGGAGCCCCTATTACAAGAGGGATGTGGAGGTGCTGGAACGTGTCCAGAGAAGGGCCACGAGGATGATCAGAGGGCTGGAGCACCTCTCCTATGAGGACAGACTGAAGGAGTTGGGGCTGTACAGTCTGCAGAAGAGAAGGCTCCGAGGTGACCTAATTGTCGCCTTCCAGTATCTGAAGGGGGCCTACAGGAAGGCAGGGGAAGGACTTCTCAGGATCTCAGGTAGTGATAGGACTAGGGGGAATGGAATGAAGCTGGAGGTGGGGAGATTCAGGCTGGATGTGAGGAGGAGGTTCTTCACCATGAGAGTGGTGAAACCCTGGAATGGGTTGTCCAGGGAGGTGGTCGAGGCCCCGTCCCTGGGGGTGTTTAAGAGCAGGCTGGATGAGGCTCTGTCCAGCCTGATCTAGTGTGGGGTGTCCCTGCCCATGGCAGGGGGGTTGGAACTAGATGATCCTTGTGGTCCCTTCCAACCCTGAATGAAACTATGAAACTATGAAACTATGAAATGTAAAGAGTGTTGCACAATAAATAGACCTTAAGCCTGATTTTATTTCAGTTATTTATTATAATTTTCTCTTTTTATATTATTCCAATGGCAAGCATAGGGTAATAGGCTTTATCTTGACTGTGTGTAGTCAGTAAATATGTCTATTTAAACCAGAACGGGATCTTTAATGTTGTACTTTTATTCATAATACCAAATAGTACAGCTGTCCTGTCCATATAGCTGCTAACAGAGAGTTGGCCTCTTTACAGAATTATCATAATGGATGGATTTTGCTATGTGAAGTATAAATATTTTCTCCTTTTGTAGGAGTTAAGATGAGCTAATCTCCTGAACTTAATTAATGAATTGACTCATGGGATCAAAATGAACATGTATTGATTTAATTCCAAACTGCACTGTTTCCAGCTCAAGGTTTTCTGATGCACTAAATGCTTTTTTTTCCCTGCATGTATATATAAACAAACATAGGAATATAAATGTAACAAAAAATGCAATATTTGTTTTAGCTGAGCCCTGCTAAGCAGCTATTATTTTAACTCCAAATATATCCCAGCCAAACCTTTTGAAAAGCAATGTTAGCATCTTTCTTTGTTGTGTAGGGACAAGACCTTCAAAATATATTCTAAGAGCAAAATATATTAACAAAAAATTATTATCTAGCCTAGAATGAGAATTCTTGATGTCTGCTGATTTTCATATTAATCAGATGTATCTTCATTCCTCCACCACTTCTCTCTTTGCTATTAATGTTAATGCCTGAAAGTCATACTATAGGGCATCTGTTTTCCTGATCATGAAAGATGCCATCTGCTAAAGAAAAGTCCCCCTGATTAGATTGGTGAAGGATCCTTCTTATGAACTTTGACAATATTGAAGCTCTAATGTTTTATGCCATCTGACAATCTGGACCACAATCTGCTTGGCCTATAGTGTGGTAGAAGTATTAAAATGAAACTTCTCTGTAGTCTTGCAGCATGTTCATACTAACCTAAGTACAATCCTCAACTGTTTATGATTAAAAGCATTCTTTATTCTTGATTATTTTTGTGTCCACATGTTCAGCATTGGTTTGAATAGTTTCACCATATCATGTTGTAAAATAGTGAAGTATTCATCCTGCTCTATTATTATTACCTAAATCCTGCTGTGGAAAAGGCATCCCTGGTGGTCAAAAATTTGACCAGTCTTCAACATGTATGTACATAATATCACTGACATCTCTTTATGACACACATATCAATCTCAGGGTTTATATCCCTGGACCATTTCAGACAAGGTTTTAGCATTACAACGTGCATAGTGCAGTATTCTAAGATAAGACGCAGCCTAACTGCAGAAAAATATCTTTGTAACGATTTGCTTTTGCTCCACCTAAGACTGCAACAATTTGGGAACCATACTGCTGTGTCATTTGAGGTGTTGAACATTATCAAGTCAGTGAATATTTATGCTAATAATGCATAGAGGTATAGAGGACTGAGCATTTTGGTGAGAAATTTCATAAAGAAATATGCTTCAGAAGCCAAGACATCATGGGGAAAATAAGGATCATCAAGTTTCATTAGTTTTGCATCCTGTGTGCTAGTTTCGAATGTTACTCAGTTACTGATTGTGCCAGCTCAATGTATCCAGTATGAAAAATTCAAATTTCTCTTGACTTCACTATCTTTTGTCAGGGATATTCTCTTATTATGATTAAACATATGCAGAGCATCTACAGAATCAATATCTGATTTTTTCAAACAGGTACTATAAAAAAGGCAATAATAATAATAATAATAATAATTGCTATTATTGCTTTGCCAATGAAATTGGAAATAGATAGTGGAGATACATGTAGTCACCTTTTGCTCAGTATTGACATTGTCTAATAGTCATATTTGTATTCAAAAAAATTAAGTACCTGGTACAGGAGAATCTACAAAAATCTATGCTGGATTTTGAAGCAGCATTAAATGCTTCTAAACCAATTTAAATGCTTCTACTCAAAATTAAAGTTATGCAGACTTTAAAAGGTCAGAGAAATTAACATAACTTTTCACAAACATTTTATATATTTACTTATATACATATATATATGCAGTAAATTCATTTGGGTTGAATTTTAATCATGGAACATGAAGTAACTATGGAAACTACCTTTCTAGAGACTATTTAAGGAGCATAATTTTCAGATAACAAGTAGAATTGTGAGATTTTAACTGAAATGCTGATTTATGGCATGCTTAATTGTACCTGACATTGGTCCCACTGTTATATACATATTTTCTTATCTTACCTTCTAATCAAGACAGTGATTACATCTCTGTGAGTTACTTAGGTTGCAGGAAGGGACACAAGAAGGAGAAAAGGCTAATCTTAGTGTGAGATCACTGTCCCAAAGGTCCTCTAAAAGAATGAAGCCTCAAAAATAGATAAGACTATATCCTATATTTAATGAGTTGCCATTACAGATAGAGCATTGAGCAATGATATTTTAACTGTGAGCTTTGCTGTTTAGATAATTCACTTTTACAATTTCCCTTTAAGTGGAATTTGCTACTGGACTGTTTCTCTGGTACTGCATACTGCAGTTCCACTTTAGTTCAGGTGCCG
Source organism: Melanerpes formicivorus (assembly GCF_026170545.1). NCBI lineage: Eukaryota > Metazoa > Chordata > Aves > Piciformes > Picidae > Melanerpes > Melanerpes formicivorus. Next base: position 3,759,907 of record NW_027142369.1, read on the forward strand.
TAGTCTAGTAGTAAACAATGTCTAAAAAATAATGGTAATAAATGTGGTTTTTTAAACCCTATTGACAGGAAATTTCCCATTGTTTCTATTGCTAACCCACTTCAATGTGTTATGCCCAATGCACAGCAACCAACAAGACAATGAGGAAACAAAACGCACGTAGACTAGATGGTATTGCAGATAGAAAAAGAAAATTGAGAGATTTGGCAAAATTATGCACTCTAGAACAGCATTTCCAGTTTTCAATAGCTTGGAAAATGTCAAAGATTTGTTGGAGAATTTGTCTGCTTAAAGGAATGAAGTCCTATATACGGGAAAGTGACAATTCTTTAGAGTACTTGCAAAAGTAAATTTGGCACATTAACAGTAAGAGGCATGAGAAAAACTCTGGAAATGTAGATGAAATTGCCAGGTTTCTTTGCACTTCTTGAAAATAATTTTGGAGCTCAAAAATTCTAATTATTTTAAATTTTTGATGCTTATGTCTTGAAGTTTACATAAGGTCCTTTGTTCCAATTTTATCAGTATTTTATGCCTCAAATATAATACATTTCATCCCACTACCAGGCAGTGAAGCTCAGGCTCTAAATACATCCAATATTCTATCTGTAACAGCTCTCTGGAAAGTCACATGAAATCATCACCTTAACAGGTTATGCCTATGCTGATTTACTTTACTTTTGCTCATATATGGTGTGTCCAAGTCACAGAAATTATTTAACAGAGCTGGCATCCAGCAAGCCTTAGCTGTAATTTGTTGATTTAACATTTTTCCTTATGAAGTGCGATTTCTGTTTTGGAGTTTTACCTTACTGCCTGTCCAGGAATGAACTTTAGCTGAGGTTGAGAAATGCATTTGTAGTCACTTTTTAATATCAACAATTTACATTTCCCAATGGAACAGAAGTCATTGTTAGTTAGAGAGTTCACTGGAAGACATATAGATAATTACATGGAGAAATCTTAAAAATTGCAATTTCCCAATCAGTTCTAGGGAAAAAAAAAAGTACTTCTATGCAATAAAATACAATGTAGCTCAATACTTGCCATTTTATAGTGCACTTCTCAAACCCAACAGGAAAATTTAAGAATGACACTGTCTGGATTTTGCTGGGGCAGGATCATTGGGCAGCCATGATCTGCAGGCCATTAGCAGTTTCCAGTCAACCAGTGCAGCTGGCCTGAGTTGGTTCACAAGTATATCCCGTAACACGAATGTCATGCTCAGTATAAAGGGGGAAGTTTGGGCTATGTGGGGGGCTTTCTGCTTGGATTCTTGCTCAAACTCTGGTTCCTGTGCTTCCCTTTCCTCCTGAGGACTGCATTCCCATTTATTGTGACCACTGTACGTTGGCTGGGCTGAGGGTAGTTTTGTATACTTCATATTAGCATTGGTGTCAGTTTGGCTATTTCATTGCATCAATTTTCACTTCAGCATGCAGATCTTCTCCTTTTCCTGACTCCATTTTTCTGCTGGGAAGGTGTCATCTGATGATAGTGGAACTGCTAACATTTAGATCCAATTATGGGCTAAGTATAGGCAGAAACAAAATTAAAAGAACAGCCTACTGGTGCAATGTATGAAGTGGCTAGATTTCAAGGCATATAGGACTCAAACATTAAAATACCTCATGTTAGGTTTTACCTGGAAATGAAAACGCAACATATGCAGTGACATAAAGTAAGGTTTTTCTAGCAAAAAGTGTTAAAGTAACAGATGAGTATATGTATTCTGGAGTACTGAAATACAGAAATGAAAGATGAATGAAAATGTACAGCACTGTCAGCAAGTTTGCTGATGACACTAAACTGGGTGGAGCGGCTGACACACCAGAGTGTTGTGCCACCACTCAGCAGGACTTGAACAGGCTGGAGAGCTGGGGAGGGAGAAATTTAATGAAGTTCAACAAGGGCAAGTGTAGAGTCTTGCACCTAGGAAAGAACAATCCCATGTACCAGTATAGGCTGGGGACTGAGCTGTTGGAGAGAAGTGAAAGGGAAAAGGACCTGGGGGGACCTGGAAGTTTGACCATGAGCCAGCAACATGCTCTTGTGGCCAAGAAGGCCAATGCCATTCTGGGGTGTATTAGAAGGTGTGTGGTCAGTAAGACAAGACAGGTTCTCCTCCCTCTCTACTCTGCCCTGGTGAGGCCACATCTGGAATATTGTGTCCACTTCTGGGCCCCTCAGCTCAAGAAGGACCTCAGGGAACTGCTTCAGAGAGAATACAGCACAGAGCCACAAAAATTATTAAGGGAGTGCACCATCTTCCTTACAAGGAGAAACTGAGGGAGCTGGGGCTCTTTAGCTTGGAGAAGAGGAGACTGAGTGGTGAACTCATTCATGTTTATAAATACATAAAGGGTGAGTGCCGAGGATGGAGCCAGGCTCTTCTTGGCAATGCCCAATGACAGGACAAGGGTAGAAGGGAGACATAGGAAGTTCCATGGAAACAGGAGGAAGAATTCTTTTACTGTGAAGGTGACAGAACATTGCCCAAGGGGATTGTGGAGTCTCCCTCTCTGGACATATTCAAGACCCACCTGAATCTTGATGAGTTCCTGTGTGACCTGGTATCAGTGATCCTGCTCTGGCAGAGGGGTTGGACTAGATGATCTCTTGAGGTCCCTTCCAGCCCCTGACATTCTGTGATTCTGTGATTATAAGAAAACAAAAACAGCAGTTATGAGATGTGTAATTGATAAAAAAATATACCTTGGACCAAGGTAACTTCAGTAGCTAGAGTGTCAGACTGTCACTGAAACTAGGGTGGTCAGTCCTAATGTAAGTTCTACTGAAAATACATTCTGGACGCATTCTGTACCTTGACTTCTGTAGCTTATAATGCAAAAAACCCCAACCAAGCAATCAACCAACCAAAACCCCTGAAACTCCCTCCCCATGTAGGATCTTCTACCATGCCTGCAATGCAAGTATCTCTGCATTTGTAGTATTTCAGCAGTACACTAAAGTTCTACTTTTGTAATTATTTTTTTTTTTTTAATTTCCAAAGATTTCCAGCTGTCTCTGACTGCTTGTTTTCCTTCACATGAAATAACAACTAATATATCTACCACAGTGTATGTTTCTAAGGGTTCTGCTTGTCCAAAAAGTGTCACTTCCTAAGAGCTTTGATCAAAACATTCTTTTTTATTCATGTTTCATACAGAGTTATTGAATAGTTGATTAGCCATAGGCCTATCTTCCAGAGCCTTCTTGTCAGTTTACAAGAAAGAAGTTATTGCAGGACATTGTTGGACCTGCTAGCCGAAAAGCAGGAATCCAAAAGGAGTTCCCATCTCTTCTGTCTCATATTTTAGCTTTTTTCTACAATTTATGTTTTCAAATTTCATGCTTTATCAAGAATCAATTGTAGAAATTCTATTTAACCTCTTGTTTTCAAATACATGTTAAATGCAGAAGAAAAGAAAAAGAGGGAAGGAATGTACCTAGATTTATCATGTATTAAATAAGTATTTCTCAAAAAAAGTAGCCAAAAGGAGCCTATTGATTATGACTTCTGCAAACTCTGTATGGCAAGTACATTTCCTTTTAGTTATTTATTCAAGCTGAATTACTGAAAACTATAAAGGCAATAGCATTTAAGTGAGACTAAATCTATGTAATCACTTGTTAAACTGGCATGAAGCTACTCTTACACACAGTTTGGAAACCCAGTCAGATTCCATGCACTTATATCAGTTTTAATCTTCTTGACTGGTCAATTGCCTTCAGTATTATTAATCAAGATCTTGAAAACCTGCATTATTTTGATTTCTTGACTCTAACTTTTCTAGTCACTCCTCACCTGTGTGAAACAGTCTTTCAAAGAGCAGGAAACATCCTTCTCTTTCTTCCCTCCCTCTATTTACAATTTCTTACCCCTTCTGCTCTTGCAGAGCCTATTTTTTTTTTTTTTTATGGAAAATGTAATGCACAAGCAGAATTCCGAGTCAAAGAGGCTTTTCATTGTTTACTATTCAAGCACACCTTTCTTGTCTGACAAATGTAAATCTTTCCCATAGTATCATCTCACAGTAACAGTACTGCCAGAGGTTTTAAAGAGGAGCTACTAATATAAAGCACCCTTCCCATAACAGCAGCTTGCTTTTAAGTGCCTTTTTTTTTCTGGTCTTCGATTTCACTCTTATTCTTCAGAGACCAATTTTGTTTGCACTTGGTTAAGGTGTAGTTTCTTATAAACTGCCAAGATAAAACTCTTGTCTAGATACTTGTCTGCTAGTGCTTCAATTAATAAAATGTTTTCTCTCTGATTCGACATTTGCTGGTAAGTGCTTACTGACTTGTAATCATCTACTGTACTTTCTTCATTGCTTTTGCCCTCCTCTTTTAAAGTCTTCCAACAGTTACTTCATCATCTCATTGTAATCTAGCATAATACATTTTCCTTCATTTTCAAGGACCTTCACAAGCTTGAAATACTCACCTATCATATCTTATTTATGATAAAATGTCAGCTCACACCTTGGATGGATGCACCACTATTTGTTATATTTTCAAATATGCTTCATTCTACCTCTCAGACATGGGAGGAGTTTCTCAGAAATATTTTCAAAGCAGATAACAGTTACCATATTTCATCTCCCCCCCTTAAAATTCTGCATCATGATGCTTATGAAAAAGGTCAGTATCATTTTGCTGATGTACCCATTCCTACTGCATATTGATTCAGCCAATATTATCTCACAGTTTTTGTATTTATCAACATCTTACTAGTAGTTTCATGCATAAAACACAAGTTAATTTAGGCAGGGATTGTTTTTTAACCCTATGTTTGAAATGTTTTGCATCTAGGATTTTGGGTGCATGAATAAAAAAGCCAGCTGTGCTCTTAGTATGACACAAGAGAATACTCTGCATTGGTTAGGATGCACCTTGAGTACTGTGTCCAGTTCTGGGCCCCTCAGTTTAAGAAGAACATCAAGACACTTGAATGTGCCCAGAGAAGGGCAACGAAGCTGGTGAGAGGCCTTGAGCACAAGCGCTACAAGGAGAGGCTGAGGGAGCTGGGATTGTTTAGCCTGGAGAAGAGGAGGCTCAGGGGTGACCTCATTGCCCTCTACAACTACCTGAAAGGTGGGTGTAGCCAGGCAGGGGTTGGTCTCTTCTCCCAGGCAACCAGCACCAGAACAAGGGGACACAGTCTCAAGCTGTGCCAGGGGAAGTTTAGCCTTGAGGTGAGGAGAAAGTTCTTCACTGAGAGAGTCGTTACTCATTGGAATGGGCTGCCCAGGGAGGTGGTGGAGTCACCGTCCCTGGAGGTGTTCAAGAGGAGATTGGACGTGGCACTTGGTGCCATGGTCTAGTCATGAGGTCTGTGGTGACAGATTGGACTTGATGATCCTCGAATCTCAACTTTGCTCATATATGTTTTCATAGCCATTGTTAATGTTTTTCTTAGCCATGTCTTCTTTTCTTTTTTTTTTTTTTTTTTCAGCCATAGCTCAACATTTTCACTCTTTTAAGACTGAAAATATTTGTTTCTTCCAAATATTTTACTTCATTTAGGAAAAATAATTATGTCAACCAGAGGTGTAATTAAAAAAAGAAATAGCAAAGGTAATATAAGCATGACAAATACATGCAGCCTCACAACTATGGAGACATAAAAGCTATAGATAACAATATATTGAGGGTACACTGATTTGCATAATGTTATTGATGTCCTTTATTATTTGAAAACAGCCTTTCATCACTTGTTTTCTTGTAACTGCTGCTACAAGTTGGACAGATGTTTCCACTGAGCTCTTTGAGGTAAAAGAATGTATTAGGAAAAGGAAAAAAATAAGAATAAATTAAAAAATATGTACATAACTTTAAAAAGCTGTACTGGACATGCATTGCACCCATCAACTATGATAACCGTTGTCAGGTCATGTTGCTGTGCCCAGCATAAGTACAAGATCTAAGAGGCTATAGCAAAACCAGGCAAACTTCAAGAATACACAAAAATGTTTTAATTGTAGGCCAAGTAATGAAATGTGGACCAAAACTTATGAAAGACTAAAATGAAGATGGAAGCAATTTGAAAATCTTTAGTATAAATCTTTTTGTCTCCAGGCTTTTGACTGATGGACCTTCCTTTTATTTGTTATTGCCCAACTGACCAACTGCTTTGGCAGTGCCTCACCAAATGTGGGAGCAACATTTTTGAAACAACCACCACAGAAAAGCAACAAAGAAGGTTATTTAAGTAATATCTGTGTTGGGGATTTCAGCTGAGTATGCCACAAATAAAACCACTGAACTATTCCTGCATTTTTAATTTTTTTTAAAGCCATCTGATGCCATTGGAATGGGCTGCCCAGGAAGGTGGTGGAGTCGCCATCCCTGAAGGTGTTCAAGAGGGGATTGGATGTGGCACTTGGTGCCGTGCTCTAGCAGGCATAAGGTCTTGGGTGACAGGCTGGACTTGATCTTTGAGGTCTTTTCCAACTTTGTTGATTCTATGATTCTATGATGACTTGTTGAGTTTTGTAGGAGGTCACTGGATGAACTGGGGATATAAATTCCTACTTTGGTTCCCTAAAATGAAGTTTTGGTGAAATGTAATTGCTTAATACCAAGAGATTTATCTACAATACCTGTCCTTAAAAGGTACACTAGTCTTGGAAACTGAATACCAGGAACATATACTGTCTGGGAATAATGCTTCTGCTTTAACAAGGCTATTTATTGTCATTGGTGGACTAACTTCAGCCTACTTAATATCCTCTTAAGTGTTCTCAAGACCTGTAGTCTGAATTTGATGTAGTGTGTCAAAATATAGTCACACTTCTTTTGCACAACAACACATTGAATAAAATATTCACTCTGCAGCAGGACTCTTGTTTCTAATGTTTGGGGTTTATTTTTCCTTGGCCTCAAATATTTTAAACCTCCATCTCTCACTTCTTCAGAATCTCATTTAACTGCTTTTCTACAGACCAGTCTGAAAGAGGATATTTCACATCTTTCTTTGTGTGTAAGTCAATTCAAAAATAGTGGATCCAAGGGCCAGAAAGGATTATGGACCACTAAACGTGTTGAAGAGCTTATCGGCTAGAGTAATCAGTTGGGTGGCAGTTGCTTCTCTACAGGTTTAATGGTGAATACCACCCCAGGCAACAGAATTTTAAAAAATGGAAAAATGTAAAGAAAACAGAATGGGTGACTGGATAGGAGATGATTTTGTTCCTTGAACATTGCTGGTGATACTATCCCACATTTAAAAGTACCACCTTAGAAGCTACATAAACATATTCTTTTAAGCACCTTGTTCTTTTCTGTGAAACGGTTACCACAAGAGCAATAAATGCAAATGTTAATGCTATTGGTATTTTTTAATATTATGTCTCACACCTCCATATGCACAGCTGAAAATGTGTAGGAGGACAGAGGTACTCAGAATTCTGGGTTTATAACAATATGTAAAGGAGCAGAATAACAATAAAAGGCAAGAATTTTATTTCCATTCTGATAAGCTGGAACATATGAAAAACAATCATACCCTCAACTTCCTCATACATGCCAGCATCCAAACACAAAGCAGAGTTTGTAGCATAGATTCACATTTTTATTACTGCATTATTTATCCAGTGGTGCCTTTAGGCATTGCATTTTCTATATCTGTGAAAAAGTTATCCATTTATGAGGGTTTATACTACCATCTAGTGTAATCTTCTTTCACCCTAAGAAAATATTGCCTTACACATTTAAAAAAAATCCAAGTTACTGATATTTCTGAATACACTCTTCTGAAAATAAGTTTGTCCATGTATTCAAAATAATGATCCTTCCTTACAATAAAATATTAGTTAAGATTATCATTTTAATTGGTCATCATCAGTAACATGCTTTACTAATTACAGAAGCAAATTCAGCTTATGTTGAAATGGCTGCCCTCCACAATCCTTAATTCAATTAGTGAAGAACTTGCCTGCCTTTCCTGAGATAACAGAGGCTTAATTTGTAGCTCTTCCTTCCTTCAGTACTGCCAAGGGGTTAGAGCTGAGCTGGCCACTAGACAAATAACCCTCTCTACCAGTCCCTCTCCTTTCCCAAACAGAAAGAGATTGGGAACAAGAGAGAAACCTATGAATTGGCAAATAAAACTAAAATTCCTTTAATGAAAATAGGAACAATAAAATGAAATTTTATTAGCGTCAGAAGGATGAAACCAGACACTTCTCAGTGGTGTTCAGTGACAGGACAAGGGGCAATAAATACAAACTGGAACACGGGAGGTTCCATGTAAACATATGAAAAAAATTCTTCACTTTGAGGGTAGAGCATTGGAACATGCTGCCAAAGGAGATTGTACAGCCTCTGTGTCTGGTGGCATGCAAAACCCTCATGTTTATGTTCCTAGGTGAACTACTCTAGTTGATCCTACTTTAGCAGCAGGGTTGGACTAGGTGATCTTCACACATCCTTCTAACCCTCATCATTGTGTAATTCTGTGAAACATATGTTAAAATATACAAAACCAATATCAGACCCAAGCCCTTGATGACAGTTGGTCACTGTCAGTACTGATGGTGTGGCAGAAGTTCCAGACTGGGCTCAGCAGCATACAGGAACTGTTTTCAGAAGCTGAATTCTGGAATTAGATTCAGGAATTTGTGGATCAAGATTGAAGGGAGAACAGGGAATCTTCCCTGGATGCCAGCAATTGAAGAGAGCAAAAAAGAAGTGGACCCTCACAATTCCTCAGCTCTGTAGTGATTATGATATATATGGAACAGAACACCTTGTTGGTCAGTTTAGCGTTGCCCAAAATGTCTGGTTCTCCTTTCAGGTGCAGCCTTTTACTCTGCACCCCACATAGTATACAAGATTTAGCAGTGACCTTGTTCTGTATACCAGCAATGAGTCTGCCCATCAACCTCCTCATTAATTTCAAGGCATTTTCTGGCAGTTGGCTCAAATTAATTTATTTAAAATTCTTATTTTTCACTGCTTATTCTTATTTTTTCAACCGCTTAGAGCTGTTGTTGATTTTTATATCTTTTCTCTAAATTAGTAACTTAGTAGTAACTTAGGAGCTGATGAATGTGGTAGCTCCTGAAAGAGAACTGGAGTATTACAGTGCAATGCTGAAACCATATAAGGTAAAATAATTTGCTAGCATATAACAAGCAAATTCTTATTTTTGGACAAGTTTTGTTATTCATTGCACACCAGGGCAAGTTCACAGTACTGAGCGGGTGGCACCTGAAAACTGAAGAAGTAAAGGCTTATTGAAAAACTTTATTAATGTCCTGTGGTGTTGATATAAAGCACAGATTGTATTTCCTGTATGAAATTCTATGTACTGACATTAAAGAAATGCTTGAGGATTGACACTTCTAAATACCAACCCAATAGCACAGCCATAAGTATAAATGCAGCCTGATTACACTGCATGTTGTGGTAGGTAATGTTAATGATAATCTCATACAATTTATGTCAAATCCTTGCAAATAAAATAACGTTTTGAAACTCCTTCATTTGATGATTTTCAACAGAATATGTCCCTGATAAATTATTTCTTTCATTCTGAAAGGTATTCAAGGAGTAATTTAGTGTCAGCAAGTTGGACATTCTGTCTTTAAAAAAGGATTAATTCTAACCCTTTAACTATTAGAGATTATCTTTCTTTTAGAAGAAGCAATTAATGGAAAAGGATTTTCTTCATGGTAAAACTTTAATTAGAAATGTTCTGAAATAAATGGAAACCACTCATCAAAACATTGACTCCAATTTTCATGCTCACAGTGTAGTTTTATTACTTTTTTCTTACACTTTTATTTTACTTGTTTCTCTTCTTTGCATCTTAATAACAATTTTTATGCTTCAGAATATGTCTATTTGTTTATAGATTTATCCACTTTATTTCTTTTAGTGTTTAGCATGCAAACTCTGCCTTTTTTCTCTGTAAATACCAGAGTGCACATCCTGAAACCAGACCCCTTTGAGGTAGTTCTTAACTTGCATGGAAATGGTTGCTATTAAAAAAATCACACAAAAGTATGTGATTTCTCTGGGAGCTGATAGCATTTTGTCTCTGCTCATCATCACAGCTAAAAGCCCAGAACTTTAATTAGTCCAACTGAATTAGGTTTGATTTTCTGAATCGTGTTTTTCTAGCTTTGTATTATCACATGGGTTTAGTTCTGATGTGCCTTATACCAAGCTGCTTAAACAAAGGATGGTATTTCCTTCTGACATGAGGTGATATGTATCAACACAGGCTTTTAGAGAATAATTATTGTTGTCACTGCTTTCAAACTGGAAGAAACTATCTCTTATTAAAAAAATTTAAAAAGGGGAGGGAGGGACATACAACCTTATGTAGTATCTTTAACTATAATTTTATAATCTGAAGGAAATTCCATAGTTGTTATAGATACTTAGTAATAAAGAATGACAAATTTGGAACATAGCTCTCTTTTGTATTGATAATGCCAAAAGTTTAATTGATACATATTCCTAATTCCAGAAAAATGGATATTATAAAATTAAGTAATGAAGAAGTTAGCAAAAGAAACAGACGTATGGTTGTTTTAGGCTGTTTCAGCTGTTACAGAATTCCCTAGTGTGTAATACAAGAACATCAGGTCACATTAAAATTAAAAGGAGTAAAATTCAAAGCCTGCAAAAGAAGTATTTTTCACTCAATAGGAGAGAATGCTTTGATACCTATTCCCAGGAAACTACAGAAATCAGGAATGTTACTAGATTGGTTTGGATGTTTGTATAGATGTTAATGATATTTAGTTATCAGGCTTAAACTTACTCATTATTATACTGTATTGTTATAGTTAGATGTAATCATAACTTATAGCTTTCCTTTGTGATGTTCATAGAATCATAGAATCAGTAAGGTTGGAAAAGATCTCAAAGATCATCAAGTCCAACCTGTCACCCAAGACCTCACGACCACTAAACCTTGGCACCAAGTTCTGCTGAAGGATGTGGTCTTGGTTCCTGATAGATATATGAAAAATCTCTGCTAAGCCTTTGGTCCTTGTGAAGTTTGGGGAAGAGTTTATGTTTAAAAATGAAGTAAACAAAAAATGAATTTCAAAGATTTGGAATGAATAAAATAGAAGTTCTGCACATCTATATATGTGTAGAGTTGGACAGGAATTTGCAGAAACCAAACCAAACCAAACAAAACAAAACCCCCAAACCCATAATTCATAAATAAAAAAAAAAGTGCAAGAAATACCTCTTTGTCAAAACACATATACACCTTTTAATACATGGTCTGTGGTGAAAAATAATGACATTTTTCAAATAGTTTTAACACTTATAATTTTATAAGAATTAATTCATATAAAGAATGACGGAACTGTACTTTCTATGATATAATCAATTTTTTATACACAGGAAGTCTTAATTAGATAGAAACAGAATTGGACAGTGAATCAGTGGGATAATGGCTACTGTTTTGTGTGAAGCAACACTCTACTTTTCCTTCCATGTGAAACTAGTTAGAATACTCTCATTTGCTTTTCTTTCTACATTCTGAAAATGAAGTCTTCATTCTGTATGGAACATGAGTTATTCTTCTTTAATTGAGCAGAAAAAAAAAAAATCAAAAGAAAATAAAACCCAGAAGTTTAGAAATTGAAGAAACATTTCAGTTTCATGTATTTAAGTGGAAATGAGTCATTTCACGATTTGTGACATGTTTTAAACAATTTTTTCTTTGAAATTTAGGATAGTTAGTCTTTTCCATTCATATGATAACATTGTAAATATGATTTTAAATATAAGCAGAAAAATATCCAGAACTTCTTAAAATAACCATTGTAAAATACTGCCAGTATCAATTTCTTACTTGGTTTAAAAAAAAAAATAAATAAATGTATATCCATAGGAGATATTGCCTGTGCCTATTGTCCCATTGCATAGGACACATTCGCACATCAAACATGTACCCTGCTTGGACTTATTTTCTCTTACATTGGATCTTCCACTTGGATCTTTCTACACTTATGCCTTTCCTACTTGTTCATAATTATTGTTTTTCTGATATGTTTCCAAATACACTAACTTCTTTTTGAAACCATCACTCTGGCTAATTAATTGTGGATACTATGGAAATCAAATACAAAAATGGAATTTATACAACAATAAATATTTTGTTTCCAAATATAAATGAACATTTCAGGGAATGTTCATCACTTCAGTTTTCTTTACGAAGGTAACACTGACAGAATACTTGTAAGAACATAGTTATCCATATGTCCCATTGTCTTTCATTTAACTTTTTATTAAGATCATGAAGAATAAATGGAAAAGTAAAGTATATGGTTTCCAGCTCATTTTTCATTTTATACACCAGTAATTTTTATTAAAAAAAAATCAAAGAAAAAAGTGCACTGTTATTTTTATCTTGTTAATGAAAGAGTAACTGTAGTTTCTGACACCTATCACACAATACCTCCACACCCAGAGTAAGCATCTGACAATCTTATACAGAAACTCAAACATAAGGAAAATAAGTTTTAAGAGATCAGATTTTTTCAGAGGTGCCACTTTGATTCTTACAGGTAGTTGAGGTGTTTCTTACCAAGCACACACCAATTGAGCAACCTGATCTAGTGAAAGATGTTCCTGTTCATGGCAGGGAAGTTGGAACTAGATGATATTTAAGGTCCCATCCAAGCCAAACTATTCCATGATTCTATGATTAGTGTCTATTTAAAACTGTAACTGATGACTTAGTTCTCAATACTGTAAAAAATTAATCTTTTACTCATAGAGAATAAATACTGTGGCATTTTTACTGTTTTGTTTTTCTATTCTGAATTATTGCAGCCATGAATAGTGTGATTATACAGGACAGATGTGTCTATACAGAAGAATTACCTGTTTTGACTGAAATGAAGCTACATTCAGGGTGAAAAGATTCCACTCTTTTTAACAACAAAAGATGTAAAAAGAAACAAGACAAACACTATGGAAGTTGCATAGAAAAATCCAGGAGGATATAACAGATTTCAATTTAAAATGTTTAATGCTAGCTTTCACAGCAGAATAGCTATAAACCGATACCGGTGTGGCTAAGACCATCATGGTTTTCAGAAGAAACATAAAACAAAGCTGACTAATCGCATCACCTTTTCTCCCCTGATACAGGATAGCTGCACAAAGCATAGCTGGTCTCCAATGAACATTTACAAAATCCTTTGTGCAATGGTCAAAACACATATTAATTTTGCCAACACGCTAGAAAAAGAAGGCAAGCAGTGGCATAATGGATATTAATAAACCCCTCATTTTACAAACTCTCTTAGGTTTCCCATGGCACAAATAAGAAAATGCCAAGATAGGTTTCTCTGTCCTCAACTTACACTCCTGTGCCTGATTTCACCTTCCCATCCCCACCCCTGCCTTTCTCCACTGTGTGATTTAAGATCAGAGTGCCAGCCTTAATTCTGAATTTCCTGACTTTTATGGTTTAAGTCAGTCTCTTAATGTTATCTAAACATACTTTCTTAGCATTTAATATAAAGAAGCTTTGATTCTGAAACAGAAAGACTTTGATCTGCTGGGGCTAGAAGCAGGGTGCTGAGGGAATGGAGTGTGATTTCCATTATTTCCTAGCTCTTCCCCACTGTGCTACTTGTGATATAATTTTCCTTTTGTTTATTGCTTTGTTTTGTTTTGTTTTGCTTTGGGTTTTATTTGGTGGTTTGTTTTTTCTAAACAGCTACCAAATATTTACTGCAAGGAATACAAAGTGCTCTGTCACTTGAAGTAAAAAACTAACTGCCAGACCACCTTCAGTGATCTTTTTAGGGTTGGAGGTTTTGTTTGTTTTGTTCATTTGTTGTTGTGTGGTTTGGGCTCTTTTTTTTTTTTTTTTTTTTTTTTTTTTCTTTCCTTAATTGTTGGTGGGGTTTTTAATTTTGCTTTGGTTTTGTTTCTTTATATGTAAGTGTGAAGAGTTTATCTTCATGATCAGTATGAAGTTTAGACATTTAGACATCTCTTACCCTCACTTCCTCAGTGGAGAGTTCTCTACCTCAATTAGCGTAGTTGTTTAAACATACTCTCAGTGGCATGTCAACATGGATACAAAGGCTAGCAGATATCAAATCAGATATATCCATACTGTACCCATAAATGATGCATAGCTTGCATTTGGAAATTACAGAGCAACATCTAGAAGGCTAGCAAGCAGCATCTGTTTGGAAGAGATTCTTAGCATGAGTACAGCATTGAGCAAAAGGAGACCCAATTCTGCTTGAGTTAGAAGGTTTCTGCTGGCTTTATAGATAGCAGATGCAATGGCATTTATGGTGCCTTTTCCTCTATGAGGCCAAAAGGCCTGAAGTGTTACTGCTTCAAATCCTGCAAATATGTAACACAATGGTTTGAATGAGAAAAAGTTAGGCAAGGTGGGTTCTATGCAGAAAAGCATCTAAACTCTCAAGATGCATTCTAAGTAAGAAGAGATCAAAATGCTACGTTTTCAGCCTCCTTTTGCTGAAAAGAAATTTCTGAACACCATGGAAACATTGAAAAAGATAATTATCAGCCTTACTGATTGAGTGACATGGGAAGCACTGAAAAAAAAAAATAAAAATCACTTATTTGCTTGTCAAAACGTCCATCAGAACTGATTGGTATGGGAACATATTGCCTTTCTTTAGGAAACGAGAAAGTGCTATGATAAAACATCTGTTCACTAAACTCTGCATGAACATGTGTTTTGAGAGATTTTACTCTGAATTTACAACAACAACAAAACAGAAACCACTCTATTGCATGTCTCTCTTGTTCTGTTGCCACAAAAGGTGACACACATTCATAACCGTCAGAAAACAGTCCATGACTACCAGACACAAAATGAGCAGAAATGCCAAAACTAGGAGAAAAGGAAATAGGAAAGATAAGACCAAAAGGCAACAAAACCACCTGGTTAGGACCACCAAAAGAATTAGAAGTTTCTTTTATACAAGTTCAGCAACAATGTAAAGCTTGTAGCAGAAAGAAATTTTACGAAGTACCATGTGAAAGAAGAAGTAAACACTGTATTTGGTTTGCCAGACAAGAATGAAATACAGAATGCTAATGTGCCTAATTATA
Source organism: Melanerpes formicivorus (assembly GCF_026170545.1). Taxonomy (NCBI): domain Eukaryota; kingdom Metazoa; phylum Chordata; class Aves; order Piciformes; family Picidae; genus Melanerpes; species Melanerpes formicivorus. The sequence continues at coordinate 3,774,997 of NW_027142369.1, forward strand.
AGGGCTCATCCAGTAATAGCTGCCTTTGATAAAAGTATAATTTTGCACTTATCTTCAGGGCTGACACTGATGTCAGATACAAACAGAATAGAGCTTTTTATTCTTTGAAAATTAAGGTTTGTTGCAAACATTTAATAAGTGAGTCCTGAAGCAATACCTAGGTTGATTAGACAAGGACAAATGGTTTACCAGTATCTCACAAAATGAACTATTAGAGCTATATATGTTTGTTCAAACAGTGGGTCTAGATAAAATGCAATGACAGGGAAACTGAGACACATCTTCAATGATTGCTGAAAGCATTTTCTGAAGTACTTGGTGCCCAAATTCACTTATAGAAATCTAGATGCTTCTTCCTGTGTGAAAGCTGCAAAGCACTGCTGTAAATCTAGCCCTTGGAGATCAGCATAACAATACCTGTTTCTCACTTTAATCAACAATATTTATTTATTTTTTTTAATATAAGGAACAAACCATTGGAATGAACACACACAGTCACAGAACTGAAAGTTTCAGAGTGAGACAATTGCAAACATAAAATATGTAAAACCGAATTTCCAGGAAATTAAAGAAGTGTTTTGCCATTGACAAAGACAAATGGCAGTTTTCAAAGGAAAGAGGAGTCAAAGATGTCCCCTCTTCTTTCCCCTAAGCACTCACTAAATTTTGTGAGATGACTTTTGAACTGAAATCAGTTGCAGTCTGATACCTAGCATAGTCATACTTCCAGTGCACTAAATTGCAGTTGGATAAAAATACACAAGTTAATGTGCCATGTACAAAGAAGACAAAACCTTTTGTTAGATTTTTGGCAATGTCCAAGCTTATGCATATTTACATCTTTAATTTACTACAACGTATGCTCGACCTACTTTGTACTGTGTAAGAGTTCCCTCTACTGGCTGACCTGCTGGAGCAGATTTTCATTTCACCAGGGAGCTTGCTGTTTACTTCAAATAAATTTAGGATCAGAGTCTAAGAATTTTTCTCACAGTTTCTCTGAAACTCCACAACAGTTGCAGTGAATTCCTCTAGAACTTGGGAGCCTTCATAAAAACAAGATTATACATCCCACCCTTATAGAGCCTAAAAAAAAATCTTAGAGCCAGTACTGTGGTAACAGAGAGTTCCTAGCCAAAGCTAATTGACTAAAATAAATTCAATAAGTAATTGAATATACAGGTAATTGAAATAACAGGAACAATTTAAGCAGCGGGGTTCAGTGTATTAACTTAATTTTCCAGATCTTTAAAAGGGTCAAGTTACTAGACTTACATCATATAATACATTACAGAGAAAGGGATGTCTTCAGGCTGTTCCAAAAGATATTTTCATCATATTTTTTATCTTGCCATCTTACAGCCATGCAAGGTGCAGATACTAATTTATAAAGACTAATTCTCTATTCATCTTCTGTCAAGGCCCACTGACAAAATCCCAGAATTCTCTTGTGTAGTAAAATTGGGTATTTGAACTTTATTCACACTGGGCACAATACTCTCACAGATGACTTACAATTCCTGAATTGTTCCCAAGAAATATATTCCTTTGCTTCACTTGTACTTGGAGAAAGGTGAGAATATCCATCATGTTTATGCTATTTTAACATGGACATCAAGACATTTTTCTTAACACTTCAACAAAAGCGATTCCACTGACTCCCAAGTTCTTCAAAATCTGGACTCTATCAATGAAAAGCAGTGACATTACTGAATTAAGAAATGGAACAAACCCAGTTTGAATATCAGAGAGAAAAGCAACAGAGCAGTTGCTGTCTTTCATCCCTCTCTCACTAGTCTGTTAGAGACAGAACTTCTAAAAGAACGGATGATGTTTTTGAAGCTGTCATGATCAATACCATGCTCTAACATTTCCATCATGAAATCAAGTCAAGATATAGACATGGGAATGCTACAGGATATTGGTACATGAAAACATACATCATTTAGAGTAGTGCAAATATAATATTCCCTTTTTTAGGTGAAAAAAAAAAAAAACCACAAAAAACAACCAACCAACCACACAACAAACCAGATGTTACTATGTTACAGTTTTTCCCTATGTTTTATCATAGAATTATTGAATGGGTTGGGTTGGCAGGGACCTTAAAGATCTTCTATCTCCCTCCCCCTGCCATGGACAGGGACATATTCCACTAGACCAGGCTGCTCAAGACCCTGTCCAACCTGGCCTTGAACACAGCAGGGAGAGGGCAACCACAGCTTCCCTAGGACAACCTGTTCCACTATCCTCACTATAAAGAATTTCTTCCTAACATCTAGTCTACCTCTATTCCCTTTCTAATTGGACAAAAGTGAAGGTGACACAGAGTTAAGATTTCTCTGAACTGTACTTGTTTTTTTTTTCTTCTCCATATCAGTAGAGAACAAAAAATTAATCTGGGAATTTAAATCATTTGAACACCAAAGAAAAAGTTTTGGACTCACAAAGACAAATTTCTGCTACATTTCTTGATTCTCTATTTTAAATTGAAAGCAGAGATTCTCAAGAATCTAAACCATTAACCATAAACATAACCTACAAAGTTTATGCTACTGATATGACCTATTTCCTTCAAAAGTCAGCTATGGCTATATTGAAAATTTAAGTATATACCTCTTGATTTATGTACACTTCTTGAAATGTCAAAGTCTATGGAACATATTCATACTTTATAATGTACCACTATTCCCACTTTTCAGATATAAAACCTACATTACAGGAAACTCAGTTTGTCTTATGTATTGCAAATGTAGATCAAGATGTTGCCTTGCTGTCACATGAGTATACAATGGAGTGCATTTCTTTCTCCTTTATGGCTCTCATAGGGCATCTCAAAACTGAAATTTCTACATTAAAGGCAGTATGCTATCTGCTTATAGCTTAGTCTATACAACATAGACAGCAAGAAAAAAAGGGATCCACAGTGCAATAACCTCCACCTTCCATGGGACATTGGTTTAATTGTGCTTTATTGTTTTTTCAAAGTAAAACAATTGAAGTTCAACTAAAATAAACCTTTCTTCCTAGAAAGACATTTAAACTAGAGCATACTGTTAGATATACTAAAACTGAATTTGAGAAGTGAAATAAAATATGAATTTAGAGTTCATCACTGACTGAGATAGAATATTATATTATACCCTTTTGCTTGTACATAGTTTATACAGTGGGAGCATTATATCATTTCTGGTTAAATCAACCAGTACATAAGATAGAATCATAGAATTACTCAGGGTTGGAAGGGACCACAGGGATCATCCAGTTCCAACCTCCCTGCCATGGGCAGGGACGCCTCACACTAGATCAGGCTGGCCAGAGTCTCATCCAGCCTGGTCTTAAACACCACCTCCCTGGACAACTCATTCCAGGGCTTCACCACTCTCATGGTGAAGAACATCTTCCTCACATCCACCCTGAATCTCCACACCTCCAGCTTCATTCCATTCCCCCTAGTCCTATCACTACCTGATATCCTAAGAAGTCCTTCCCCAGCCTTTTTGTAGGCCCCCTTCAGATACTGGAAGGCCACAATAAGGTCACCTCAGAGCCTTCTTTTCTCCAGACTGGACAGCCCCAACTCTTTCAGTCTGTCCTCATAGGAGAGGTGCTCCAGCCCTCTGATCATCCTCGTGGCCCTTCTCTGGACACGTTCCAGCACCTCCAGATCCCTCTTGTAATAGGGGCTCCAGAACTGGATGCAGTACTCCAGGTGGGGTCTCACCAGAGCTGAGTGGAGGGGGAGAATCACCTCCCTTGACCTGCTGGCCACACTTCTCTTGATGCAGCCCAGGATCTGATTTGCCTTCTGGGCTGCAAGTACACATTGAGAGCTCATATTGAGCTTCTCAACCACCAGCACCCCCCAGGTCTCTCTCCTCAGGGCTACTTTCCAGCCAGTCACTGCCCAGACTGTATTTGTGCCTGGGATTGCCTCGACCCAGATGCAGGACCCTGCACTTGGTCTTGTTGAACCTCATGAGGTTGGCTTGTGCCCACCTCTCCAGCCTGTTAAGGTCCCTCTGGATGGCCTCCCTTCCCTCCAACGTGTCTGCTGCACCACACAGCTTGGTGTCATCAGCAAACTTGCTGAGGGCGCACTCAATGCCACTGTCCATGTCACCCACAAAGATGTTGAACATGGCTGGTCCCAGGACTGATCCCTGAGGGACTCCACTTGTCACTGGCCTCCACTGGGACATGGACCCATTGACAGCCACAAGGTAGAATGTATCTGTCATGATGATTAGAAAGTGCTCCAAACATGCAACTTAACCCCATCCCAATAAATTAAAAGTAGCAACATCCTTTTATTCTTGATGTGCTTTATTGTTGATCACTCCTATAGCTCCAAAAATCCCAAACGCTGTCTCATTGTTCTCACCAAGTATGAACATACAATAGCAATGACAGTTTTTCAGTTTATACTTATTCAGTTTACAGAACAGATAGTATATGATATAGCATTCTAAATAAAATAAAATAAATTGTAAAAATAACATAAGAATTATTTCCATTTTACACAAAGGGAACCCACAATGCAAGAAAAATGAAGGGCAATGTGAGAAGAGTGTGAAAATGAGAAAGAAAACTCACTTGCATGTCCTGTCTATTGGACCAAAGCCTGAATGGAAGAAGGCTACACAGCAAAAAGACAGGTCACTCAAACCACTAGGCACAATTTAGGAAAAACATATGAGGCCAACACAGGAGCTGAAGTTAAATTTTTCAGGACACAGTCTATTAACCCTGTGCTTGCTCAAAAATAAGCTTGTGTTGTCAACTGTTTTTAGCTACGTACCCAGATATGTGTTCTCTTTGGACATCCCAAAATATCAGTTAATTCTTTCTATAGCTGAAGTACTCTAAAAGAGAGTCAGAAGACACTGTGCTTCTCTCCTGGCCCACCACACACAGCCAAAAACTGCTAGACTCTCTGAGGACCACCTGATCCAGCATTACCAGAAGTGTGCCCAGCTGTGTGGTGTACATTGTGATCTGGAGAAGCTATTCCTGGTGTGCCCAAGGCAGGAATGGTAGTGGATCTAGTTTGGAGGACTTTTAGACATACTAAAAGAAGTTCTGGAAGCTGTAATATGAAAGCCTACTGTGATCTAGGAAACTTTTTACTGATTTTTGTTATTGTTATTATTGTAATTATAATTATTTTGTGATGGCTCATATTCAAAAGAGAGGGGTGTGCATTGGGCAATGAATAAAAAGAGAGACCAAATAAGGTGAGATAAGAAATTAACAGTTAAACAGGAAAGAACAGTGCAGATCTTTTCTTTGCTTGATATTATTCAACCATCTGCAATGTGGTTGAATAATGAACACATTTCATTTGTGAACAAATGTGTTCATCAATTAGTAAGTGAAAAGCAGAAATTAAATAAACAATTCACAAATATTGCTTATCCAGATCAAGACTATAAAAGAATTCTTATGTTGAGGAAACATACTGTCACTGAATAAATTTTTATAAAACAAATAGAGCACAATAGGGATAATTAGAGGACTTGGAAATGGCCTTCACTCAACAAATATAAAGCCTTGACATCTATATTGTCTCAGTAAACTTAAGGAAATACTCACAACAAAATGAAATAAATTATCGTTATGAGAAATTAAAGGGAGGACAGAGCAAGAAACCTAAAACAGATGTTACTTTGAACAAATATATTTTATGAGACTCTTCCCACTAGATTAATTAATCTGAGAGGATCAGTGGTGATGTACTGCTGATGTTAAACATAGAAAACAGATATGAAACTGAAGATCATTTTTATGTTTTTTTTTTTTGACAGCAACATCTGGCTCCTTGGCAGGTTTTGTAACCTTTGTATTGACATCTCCAGCAACAACTCTGTATCCATCAGTGTCACAGGAAACCACTGCAGACTCTGACCAATTACAATGATTATCCTTACAACTCACTTTTTTTTTTTTTTTAATCTGATGCATTTCACATTTTTTTGAATAATTAGATTCTTAAAAATATATCCCAGGGTAGATTTTCATTTAAGATATAAAGGAAGGAACCTGTTATGGGAACCTCCTACATGAATTTACATATAGTTTCCAGACTCAGCATCATCATAGCTCTCAATCAGATGTGTAAATATACACATTTACATTGTAAATATACAGATGTCTGTTAAGTGTCTTATGCCTACCTTTTAAAACAAACTTTTGTTCTGGAATGAATATGGATGATTTAGACATAAATTCATGCACTTTTTACAATTAGGGTCATACAGTTCACCCCTTAATGAACATAATTAGAGGGAAGGAACTGAAAGTTGTAAATCCTTAATGAATTTTCAAATATATTTCTAATATAAATGTATTTTTCTCTGCTTCCAGTCAATAAACAAAGAAGAAAACATATCCTTTACAAATCACCCATCTTTGAATTAAAGAAGATCCATTTCCATATGAAAGTTTTATCTTACATGTACTTATTACTTTTCTTTAAAAATAAATAAAACTATATTTCTGAAGATGTAAACTTATGGGAAAATATTTGTTTCTCAGTTTACTTACAAAGATTCTCAAAGTTCCATATGATGTTTATTCCAGTTTGTGCTACCATTTTCCAACTACATGCATTTAAGTCTAATTTTTTCTTGTATTCTGATACGTCATTTCATAGAATCATAGAATCAACAAGGTTGGAAAAGACCTCAAAGATCATCAAGTCCAACCTGTCACAGAATCACAGGATTACCAAGGTTGGAAAAGGCCTCAAAGATCATCAAGTCCAACCTGTCACCACATACCTCGTGACTAAACCATGGCACCAAGTGCCACATCCAATCCCCTCTTGAACACCTCCAGGGACGGTGACTCCACCACCTTCCTGGGCAGCCCATTCCAATGGCTAACAGCTCTCTCTGTGAAGAATTTTCTCCTCACCTCAAGCCTAAACTTCCCCTGGTGCAGCTTGAGACTGTGTCCCCTTGTTCTGGTGCTGGTTGCCTGGGAGAAGAGACCAACCCCCTCCTGGCTACAACCACCCTTCAGGTAGTTGTAGACAGCAATAAGGTCTCCCCTGAGCCTCTTCTCCAGGCTAAACAATCCTAGCTCCCTCAGCCTCTCCTCATAGGGTTTGTGCTCGAGGCCTCTCACCAGCCTCGTTGTCCATCTCTGGACATGTTTCTCACAGAGACATGTTATAAGACTATTGTCCCTGTTTCATATTCTTCCAGCTTTCCATAAACTTTGTGCTTATCTAGTTCATAAATAGCAGCTTACAGCAGGTTAGCAAGTTCCAAAGTACATATCACAGCTAGCTTACTACGATATACCAATCACTTTCCTACAGGGCTGATGCCTAGATAGTTATTTGCCAGGTTTAAATTGTGCATTTGGTGTTTGGTTTGAAAGAACTGAACAATCCCAACTCTCTCAGCCTTTTCTCATAGAAGAAATGCTCAGATCCTTAATAATTTTAGTGGTCCTTGTTGGACTCCCTTCAGTAGCGCTGTATCTATCTTGTACTGGGGAGTCCAGAATTTAGCCCAGTACTCCAGGTGTGGTCTCACTGGTGCTAAATAGAGCGGAAGGATTACATCTCTTGACCTGCTGGGAAGACTCCTCCTAATACAGCTCATACCATCAGCCTTTTTTTGCTGCAAGGGCACGTTGCTGGCTAATGTTCAACTTGGTGTCCATGACAACCCTCATGTCTTTGCCAAGATGCTTTCCAGCTGGTCTGACACCAGCATGTTCTGGTGCATGTGACCTTGCTTGATCTGTTCTTCCAGAAAAATAAGTCTCTGAAAGCAAATTCCTTACCTCCACCCCTCCACACCCCCACCACCCCTTAACTATTAAACTATATTTTCCTCATTAGTTTATGACATCACATAGGAGAGTATCTAAACCTCTTGCTAAAATGGAGATAAACAAGATGCCTCTATCCACTAGGTGAGTTACATTTCCATGAGTTATTACACACTTATTGTTTCTATTTTCTCATACATTTTACTTTAAAGAAAGGAGCGAGCAGGCAGCTGGACTGTCAGCTAGGGCCAGTCTACAACTAGCACTCAATCTATGAATGGAATATGATACCATATGATCATAGGTATACCTAGATGGCTCAGCCAGAGCCCACAGATATATTTACTGTTAAGTTATTCCTTGACAGCCATAGAGAGATACATCATCACTCTCATCCCCTGCCTCTGAAGCTGTGCCACGCAAATTACACTAATGCACTGGAACATAATTAATCCACAGTGCCTTGCTTCTGCAGCCTTTAGTGGCAACAGTTCAACTACTGTGTTTGTGGGTTTTATGCCTTAACAGAATCCTAGGAAATACATCATAGAGAATAATATCTGTCTGTTTAAGTTGACCATCATCAGTCATGTTCTTGTGAGGCAAAACAGCCATGTTAACCCATCAGATAATCCAGTTGCTGTCTTGGTGGGGCCATTGCATCTGGACATCAAAACATTGCTTTGTTTCAAAGCATTATGGTAAGCTGAGGGAAACAGTTTAAACTCTTCCTTTTTATCTTGTAAAAAGGAAAAGAAAAAAAGGTTTAGGAAAGATATTTTTAAACCAGATAGATGTCTCTGATACTAAATTCCTTAGGAATAGAATTGCATATTCATCCTGATCCTGAAGTGCCTGGTGTATTTTGTGTAATATATAAATATCACTAAGACCACGTCCAAGTGCATCCTACCCTACGATTAGGAACTGAATCATAAATTGATGGATTGTTGGTGAGGTCTAAATGTAGACTAATGCCAATTTGATAATGAGCTGAAATATTTCTGAATGGGGTGCCATGGAATCTAAATGTGTATTGAATTTGCTTTTATAATCACAATGCAAGCATATTGGCTTTCCTTCATTTGTTTTCAAACAGAGAGTTGCTTCACCCAAACTTAATGGCAACATTACAGTATTTGAAACCAAACAAGTTGGACAGTTTTTCAGGTCTTTTCTGAGTGATTTAAAGATTACAAATAGAGACAGAAAAATACTGTTTAATTACCAAGTTGCCAATAAAAAAAAATAGCGTGAGAATGGAGCACAGAAAATCTGTCCTGAAGCAATCTAAGCTGGCTGGTGCTAAGCCTCAGGCTGTAGCTGATAGTGTGTGCATATATGTATTTGTGTGTTCACAAGTTTTCCTGCAAGGGGAAATAAAGAAATTCACCCTGCAGTTCTCCCTAGACATTAGTTCAAGCAGCTGTGATAGATTTTTGACAGGAAAATGTGAAATGAAAAAGGACAGATTGTTTACTAAAGGAAAGCAAACAGAAACAAGATGTGTTTATCCTGGGCTGAAAATGACATAGACTTGCTGCTACAGAAGGCTATTGCTTTGTAAAAGTTCAAGGTAGTTCATGGTATCATATCTTAATGAAGTGAACTGTGCAACTAAACATCCAATTGAGTGGTAACCACAGGGCATGATCTGGAAAGGTTAGACCTGACTTGAGGATATTGACTGATTAATAGGAAAGTAGAAATATTTTTCTATAGAAGGTTTAAATAACTCTTCCCACAAGACAGATTATTTTTTTTTCCTTCAAATGAAGTTTGTGGAGTTTTTTTTTTTTTGTTTTTTTGGTGGTTTGGTTTTGGGGTATTTTTTGGGTGTGTTGTTGGTTGGGTTTTTTTTTGTCTTTTGGGGGGTTTTTGGGTGGTGGGGGAGGGCAGGGGAGGTTATGCTTGTTTGGGGGTTTGTTTTATTTTTGATTGGCTCTTTGTTTGATTGTGGGTTTTTTCATTTTTGGTTTTGTTTGTGTGTGTGTGTCTGGGTTTGGTGGGTTTTGTTTTGTTTTCATTAAACATAAATCATTCAAATTCTTCATGAGTCTTCTCCTGGACCCCATGCAATTGAGTAAAGGCTGGGAGTCAAAGTGGTAGCAATGATCCACCAGTAATGATCCATCATCAAGGAAAGCAAAGCCCACTAAATGCTGGGTTTTTCAAACTTTTTTATATTTTCATAAAAGACATAATTCCTACAAGGCCTACCCAATATAACCTAGGAAATGTTACTCCATTGAAAAATCTCACATTTAAATGGAGGCAAATTTCTGTATTAATCTAGTTTAGACTGACAGCATGATCTCAACTGGTTTACTCAATACCTTTGTCCTCCAATGACCATCTCTTTTTATAGATACTTGTGTTACTTTACATTACCTGTTCTTTCTTTATAGCACTATCACACTCCCTTGGAAAAAGTGCCATGTAAGCTGAAGCCTAAATAGCTCCAGATCCACAAACAGATCCTTACAATTACTTTATCAAAAGAGTATAGGCTCTGCATATGTGTGTCTTCATACAGTATTTATCACAAGAAGATGTTTCTTCTATAAATGGTTTCTCCTCATTAAATAAGAGAGATCTTTTTACCTTTTTTAATGCATGAAAATGAATCCAAAGGAAAGGAATGAATGCTGGGGATATGAAGTCCTTCAGGTATCTTTGCCCCTTGTGCAAAGATGCAAGAAAGCATTATCAACATAAAAACATTTTCCTGAATCTGTTGCTGTCTGAACATTATATCATAATTTAGGCTGGGAAGAAGCTTTGGAAAGCATCTGGGCCAAGCTTCAGTTCAAACCAGGTACAATCTTAATCTTATATCTTACTGCTTTCTCACACCTTAGAGGTTGTGTATACACGCATACATGTGTGTATATGAAAAGATTCTGACTGAAGAATCATGAATAGAAATAATTTGGATTTTTCTGGCACTCTAGTACACCAAGGAGAACTACCTGTTTAGAATGAACTTAATCCTTTGGTGTGATCATTCTAGGTACTGGCTAAGATATAATAATTAGATCAGTTGAAAGCTTCTGTTGTGTCTATACTGGAGGAAATTAAATGATGTGATGTCTGTGTTTTCTAAATAGGGCATTTTAACACATACTTAAAACTACAAGAAATACATAACATTTAAAAATACAGTATGAAAAACTGTTGAGAAAGAGACAAGAATCTGATAAATGTATTTCTATTACAAAAGCTTGGTCAATATACTGCAGTACCTATCTCAGGTTTCTGTATTTATTGAGAAAATTAGGGAGAACTGAAAAATAAAAGGCAAGCATGGTCTAGTTATACTTGATTTAGCTCATAATGTCACTGGTAAAAAGTGTGAAAACTGTAGCAGACTGGCAAGAAATTAGAGACATTCATGAATGGAATTGACTTCTGATACCCACTGCTGCCTTTGAAAGAAATGTTACTATTTTAGCAGTGGGAAAATTGTTTTTCAGTCATGTATAAGGAAGAGGTTGTTGGATTCAGGAAGAATGTAACATGGGTCATGCTGAAAATGTAGAAACCAAACTCATTTGTACCTCCCCAGGCAAATCACAGTTTGGGCTGACCAGCTAATTACCCTAACCTTGACCCAAGGAGGAAGTCTGATTTCTCAATAACTTACAGGTGATTCACTCTTTTCCGTTAGTTGAGCTGTGTGTTTCCCCTCCTGAAACTGAAGCAATCCATTTGGATCAAATTATGCATGACAATTTTGGGATGTAAGCTAAGAAATGAATTGGAGCCAAGTTAAACCTATTTCTTTTAACCTGGTTTCTCTTCAGATCATATAAATCTTTCACCTTTCTAGCAGCACAGACTGAGGTTTCATAGGTGAAAGGGTTTATTTACCTTCTTTATTATTTTTTCCTTCAAAGATTATCCTTTGCATTTTTGTTTGCACAGTTGCTAAGAATTAAGAGAAGTTGGGATTACAGATGTTTATTAGAGTGGAGTGATGACATACAACATCCGCACAAATGGTGATGTACGAGATGTGATTCTGGATGCCAAGCAGGTAGTAATTGGGAGGCTGGGTAAATCAGTCAGTATGAAAAAAACAGATCTGAGCATTCATCCAGAATGAAAACTGACCCTGAAATGGCAAATGTTCACTTAAGTGTTTTCAAAAAAGTTACACCTGGGTAGCCTGGTTAGTTTCTTCCTACAGCATGGTTCCAAAATGAGGGGACCTCACCTGTGGAAAGAACATTAGTGAAAAACTAAATTATTCTGGACAGAACATGCAGGAAAGATGGAAGACCCTCACCCCCCAAAAAAAAACCAAAAACCAAACAATAAAAAAACATGAACCAAACACAACACCCTTGTAGACTGGGGAAATAACAGTTTTCCAAAGGACTCATTAATACTTTTAAATGTAGTCAATGTGATCTATCTCGAATGAATTTTGTCAAAAGCAATAGCATCAACAGTCCAATAAATGTGTTGAAATGTTATTTTCTTGAGGTGTTACTTAATCTTCAAAACTTTGAAATGTGTCTAAATATGGAGCTTTCAAAACCATAATGCAGAAAATCAGACAACTTAAAAAAAAAAAAAATAATTACAATAGAAGGTAATTAATCCTAACCCTTAATATCTATCACCTTGTAATTAGATATTCACAGTATCACAGTATCACAGTATAACTTAGGTTGGAAAGGACCTCGAGGATCATCGAGTCCAACCTATCAACACAGACCCCATGACTAGACCATGGCACCAAGTGCCACGTCCAATCTCCTCTTGAACCCCTCCAGGGACGGTGACTCCACCACCTCCCTGGGCAACCCGTTCCAATGACGAATGACTCGCTCGGTGAAGAACTTCCTCCTCACCTCGAGTCTAAACCTCCCCTGGCGCAGCTTGAGACTGTGTCCCCTTGTTCTGGTGCTGGTTGCCTGGGAGAAGAGACCAACCCCCTCCCGGCCACAACCACCCCTCAGGTAGTTGTAGAGGTCAATGAGGTCACCCCTGAGCCTCCTCTTCTCCAGGCTAATACTGAAATAAGTGCACAATCAAGGAAGTCTTTAGTCAAATTCTGGTTTCTTACTCTTTCCTGATAGGTAATTTCTTTTACATTTAAGAGATTGCTGCATTTATTTCATTTTTGTGGTTCATGCATGATGGTAATTTTATACTTGCATATATATTACAGTAAGTGAAAATATGATTAAAGGAAAAAAAAAAAATCATTTTGGTATCCAGAGATCTATATGAATGTTGTAGATTGCAAAATAAATATGCTGGCAGGACCTTTTCAACCTCGAACACAAAATTCCAAGAATAAGGATACTGTTCAAAAGAAGAATAAAAACATCATTGCTATTTAGCATTGTTTTGGTCTACTGCCTGATCTTTGCAGTGTCTCATAGCACTGAGTCTTCAAATAGGCTACATTTACCCTCAGCTATATGCATTTGTTAAAATAAATGACAGCAACTCTGTTTCATAGTTGGCTTCTCTGAGAAACCTCAGAAACCTCCCTTCAGTATGTTTTGAGTGTTTATACATGTAGTCAGGTTTACTGAAGAACATGGAGATTGCTTGAATAAATTCACTGCGTAAGTATGACTACAGCACAAATTCACATTTTTCCAAGGACAGTTCAGAATAGTAGTGCAGCTAAAACATCAGCAGAGGGGCACTTTCCAAAGCCCAGTCTATTTCAACTGAGTAAATGTGAAGAACCTTCTCAATTAGCTTTGTAAAATAGAGTGCTGGCCATACCATTCCTGGTTTCCAGTTAGGTATCGGTGCACCTACATTGTCTCTGTGCATTATATGTTATGTTGTTCATCGTATTTAATTTATTACACAGAAAAAAAGCCCCTAACATTTCATCAAGGAAACATTTCCAAACCGCTGAAGCAGGCTGATGATCTTTACTTTCTTCTTTTATTGTGAAATAGATTAGACAAAATAGCTTTGCACTGCTTTCTTGAAATATTTATAGTGTTGGAGGTTTTGGTTTTTTTTTTGGGAAATCACCCTCCAGCTTCTATTTAACAAACTTGAGGCTCTTTTGCATTTTCATTAACCTCCTTAAACCATTTCAATGATTCAAATGGGTAAATGTTTCTTGAATCTTAAGCTACTGTAGAGACCGCAGCATTTAAGCATTTAATCTTGCAGATTTAAGAGGCAGAGAGGCATGAGGGTGTACTATAAATCTTTTGCTTTACTGTCTGTAGTACCTACTGATTAGGTAGCACTGGAAGCACTGAGTATCAGCTGTTTTGCATAATAAGAAAAAGTATTTTTAGACTATATATATATATATATATATGATTCTATGTAATAAAGTGAACAAGCTCAGCTTTGGGTCAGATCCTCAGTTTTGCAGGTCAGCATAATGCCATAGCTAGTCAAACTACATTAATTATCTCTTTATGGGAAGGTGTATCTTCCCATCAGAACGGGCACATCATTATGAACAAACAAACGCGAGATTTACATGAAAGTCAAGACAATTGCAAGCTTAAACTACTAAGACTTATAAAACAAGCAAACAAACCAACAAAAAAACACCAAACAAATGTACCATTAAAAGCTATTTACTGTTTTTGAAACGGCTTTTGGTATTTCAGAATTCTAGATGGAAGGGTTCTTTTGCAGCTTTGATTCTGACCAAAAACCCAGAACTTTTAGACATATTACAAGAAAGCCTCAGGTAGAGTATAAAAAACAAGTACTGGTTATGTATCGTCACAGAAGTGAGTGATTCTTCGAAGAAAAAGGCCAGGTATTATCCTTTAAGAGAAGATTCTTTTCAAAATCAAGAACTTCCATTATTCCTTTGTGGAAAAATAAATACGGGGGGGGGGAAAGGAAAAAAAACACAAATATATAAGAGTTATGCTTTGGGTAGCAAAAGTAATTGAAGTCTCTGATCCTTATGAGAGCATCCATGTTTTTTGACTAAGTTACTGGGTTTCCCATAAGCTGCAAAAACATTAGACAGCTCAGAATATGGTCCAAAAGAACAACAACAGCAACAGTTTACTTGGTGCTAAATGGTAAACTCTGTGTTACTGACAAGTATTTTTATTCACCAGGCCTTCTTGCTGTACCAGGTATCCTTTGCCTACCTTTCTAAATAGAATATGATTCACTGCCTTCAGTAAGAGATAGCTGGAGGTGGATCTGTTACAGTGAAGCATTTCATTTCGTACAGGAACATAAGAGACCTCATATAGGTTGTGGGAGTGCAGGGCACCAAAATCCACATCTCACCTCCCACAGGAGTGTCCAAATCAGGAGACTGAAGGCAAAAATGTGGGAAGAGCACTCACACTCCCACTGTCTTCTTGTGAAGCTGTTCTGCTTTGAGTCAAAAATTTCAGCATTCACAGTGCCCGGAAATGTATCTGCCTCTTTGCCTTAGATTTCAGTACTATTCCTCCTACTGCCTTCCACAAACATTTCATTTCCTCTGAGAGGAGTGTGAATATATTTTATACAAAACCTTTTTGAAACTCTTTCATCTATACAACTGCAGTTATCACTTAAACCAATTGCTTTGGCAAGGTTGTTCCAGAGTCCTGTATGAAGATTCCAAAACAGCTTAATACTTCATGGTTATGATGATTAGAAGAAATCACATAAAAAAATTCTTACTTGAATTCAGCTCTCTCAAATTGACATCAGCCTTTGAAATGCCAGGTACACGGAAAGAAGGAAGAAATGCCTTTCCTGTTGGCTGTCTTGTTTCTAAGCAATCCTGCAATGATTCCTTGTCATTCCCTTAATTAAATTATTTGTATTCATGTAATTGCCGATTCCAACTCTATCTAGTTGGAGTTATGCCAGTTGCCAAAATTTATCCCCCAGTATTTTCCTGATCAGAATGCTGTAAAGACCTTCTTCATATCTTATCACTCTCTACAGCTACCTGAAGGGAGGTTGTAGACAGGTGGATGATGGTCTCTTCTCCCAGGCAGCCAGTACCAGAACAAGAGGACACAGTCTCAGGCTGCACCAGGGGAGTTTCAGGTTGGATGTTAGGAAGAAGTTCTATACAGAAAGAGTGATTGCCCATTGGAATGGGCTGCCCAAGGAGGTGGTGGAGTCGCCGTCATTGGAGGTGTTCAGAAGGAGACTTGATGAGGTACTTGGTGCCATGGGTTAGCTGTTTGGGTGGGTTGCATTGGTTGATGGGTTGGACGTGATGATCTTGAAGGTCTCTTCCAACCTGGTTTGGTTTATTCTAAATAAAGGTTTATTCTAAAATATACAAAAGAACAAACATGTAAGAAAAAGTAATGTGCTATAGCTACATGCTTCTTGCACTCACCATTCCCATCAAAGTATTTCTGATGAAATACAGTTTCTTAGAAGTTGTTAAAATAGAGCTGAGACCTATAATTTCAAATGAATACACAGCTTGTTTACTGAAGAATATGTGACTGAGACCTGCTAACAGCAGTTTATGTAGACATGCAAACAACCTTGACTTTAATTTCACTCTGGAGGCACAGACAGTCTTCAAACCCCTGCCAAACAACAAGCTGTGCAGTATCTTCACATTAGATCAATACTGAAAATGTGATAGAAATCAGTGTGAGCTGTATCATTTCAGAAACAGATCCTGCCCTGGTTTCAGGCACATATTGATCTTGTATAATGGGGTATTATGTCCTTTAGCTTTGCAGTATGCAAGCTTAAAATGTTATCTACTTAAAACAGTACTTTCCTATTTATGCAGCTTTAAAGTACATTTATCTTTGTGGATTAAAATTGTGAGTGGGACCAACCCACTATTTTTATACAAGGCTTATAGAAGTTTTTAATTTTGATTTTTTAAATTTTGTAATACAATCCACAGTTCAAGCAGTTGTGGTGAAGACACTAGAGATTCATTCAGCAGTTTATTTTAGTGACTTGGCCTTTAAATTTTCTTCTGTGCAGTACATTTTCAATCAAGACATCTGGCAGACACCTTTGGGGCCTGGTAGGTATGAAAATGTTCAAGTTTACAAAGTTGATAATGCCAGACAGCATTTTATCTACCTCTTGATAATTGTTTAACCACCAATCAGACCATGTCCTTGATTCACACCATTTTATCATACTGAGACAGACTCAGAACTTTTCTATTTTCTTTCTTCTTATGTGTATTTTATTAGTTTTTTTTTTCAGCTTCCCATCTGATAAAAAGTAGCAGGGCCTGAAGTCATAAAAAGGCTTTTAACTTTTTTTTTTTTGTGGTGCTATTTTTCTCAGCATATGCATCTGTGGAGTGGATGAACCTTTTGTATTCAAAAAGATTCTGATCAGTAATGTTTTTTATTTTTACATTAGCCAGTGACTTACTACTGTCCCAGACTCTATTAAATAAGCTGCACTCTGGATTCTGCAAAGATGTCTGTAAGAACAAGTGAAAATGAAAGGCTGCAAACAAAATAACAAGTATGTTAGAAAATTAGAAAAGAATAAGTTTTAGAAACTCTCTCTCTCCATGGCTACAAGACCTTAATGTGACAGATCACTTATGCCTAAAAATATCTCTTGTGGCTTCACTGAACCAATGGCTTTTGCTGTTACATATGGTATATTAGGTGGCAAAGAGTAAGCATCATCCATTCATTGCGTGTGAGAAAACAGATTGTTTATGGTGCAGCAAAAGAAGAAAAACTCAACTCTTCATTATAAAAAAAAAAAAAAAAGGCAATTCTGTCAATGCAATGTGCAATTAATAACAACTCAGAGAACTAATTGGATGCACAGAAATATCTGTATCAGAAGCAGAAGCTATACCAATGCTATTTCATTCAAAATAGCTTAGATTTCTCCTCAGTAGATCTTGTGCTGTTAACACATTTGGATGGGAAAGATATATTCAGGTATGTCAACATGAAATTTTGGTGTTGTATACATAAAAGCAATATTTTTGTGGCTATAATAACACATACACTGAATATCCAGAAGATGTATGGCAAATACTTATGGCAAATATCAGGTTAATGCCATTCCAATTATTGTCTAAAATGCAATCTTTTACATAAAAGAATGGGATTAAATCTGAGTTGTGGGAGCTGGCAGTGACGTTCTAGTTGTCAGATTTTGATTAATGTATGTTTATCAATATACTAAATGCATTCCATAGTACAGCAATTCTCTACTAATTAGTGTGAGTAAACTGTTCGAAGAAAATGGAACTGGATCTGAAAAAAAAGAAAGAACTGATCAAGACTTTTTTTGTATTCTGTAATGCATATGTGATTCCACTACTGTTTTCTTTCTTAAGTTACACTGTAATTTAATGCCACTATTTTATTATTTTATTTTATTTTATTTTTTAATATTGTCTGCTTCTAGACAACAGGGACTCATTTTATTATCTTAATCTGGAGCCACATGTCAAATTCCCAGCAACCCTTCACCTTGCTTCCCCCACATTTGCCAGCAAATTTGAACTCATAAGCACACCATTCCTCTAATGAAGCAACAGTATCTTGATCTGAAAAGAAAAAAAAAAAAAAAAAAAAAAAAAAGAAAGAATAGAATAGAATAGAATAGAATAGAATAGAATAGAATAGACCAGACCAGACCAGACCAGACCAGGTTGGAAGAGACCTTCAAGATCATCACATCCAACCTGTCATCCAACACCACCTAATCTACTAAACCGTGCAACCAAGCACCTATCAAGTCTCCTCCCAAACACCTCCAAAAAGTATTTAGTTTAGCCCAAATCTTGTTGATTGAATATACATGGGAAATGATTTCAAGATGTGTTTTAGTACCAAATCTGAGTGGGAAACTGCACATGGAAATCAGCTGAAAAGAGCAAACTGCTCACCTCACCTGGCTTGACTCAACATACTATCTATCATCTCTCATATTCTGAGACATTGAACATTCCTGTGAACTACCCAAGTTATGGAGGTGCAGGACTCATCTCTACTTTACAACAAGAGATCACACTTAAATACAGTGTCATCATTCATTCTGATTCAGAAAGGTATTCAAGTTCCTAACTCTCACTGTTTTCACTGGAAGTTACATCGTTACAGATCTAAGTATTCAGTAGAAGAGTGTGTGTGTGTGTATATATATATGTATGTATAAAAAAAGATCTCTGCACAAGCAATGACGTCAACATGTCTGAGAGAATTCTTCCACACTAAAGATGGGCAAGATGTGCTGGCAGAGGGACAGAAAACTGGGATGTTTCTTAATCTAGAAACACCACCACCTTATGACAAATGATTAATGAAATACCATATGATTCAGTGAGTTTCCTGTCAGGTATGTAACATATATCCTTCTAGCCTAAAATGGATTTCCTAGGCCTTTCTAATGAAGACACTTATTATGTCCCTTAACGTACATAAAGCATGCCCGAATTTATCCTTTTGCTTCTTTTCACTGATTAAATGTGAACCATTAGTCAAGTAGGAACACAAAGAGGCTACATTTGATTTGGCAAGAACCTCCTGGTCGGGTTTTGCATTCAGTAAAACATATCTACAATACCTTTTGAATTACAACACAGATCTAAATTCCATAACAAGGTGACTTCGACCTGCTAAATGATATCTAATCTGGCTTTATACACTGTTTGAAATGTATTAAATTATTATTTTAATATATAGCAACTTGAGTTTTGTTTATCATTCCATGAAGCAGTAAGAAAAATGCAAGACCTATTTAGTTGAAATTAACTCTTCTCTGTTCTCAAAAGGAAGTTTAAAACACAATTGCTGCTCAAAATAATTGCAGTAAAATGAAAAACATTTTGTCACAATATGTAAAACTGATGGACAGTTGCTTTATAAGTGTTCTTTTCATCAAGCTATTGAATTTGGCTTTGAGTCATGCTGATTATTTCTGCAAGTTAAAGCAGTTAAGTGAGAAGCAAATCTCTTAAACATATGGCAGGTCTGATTACCATATGAGAGCCAGGCAAAGATTTGGAGAACACATTGCTCTAAATAGACTTGAAAATGAAAATTAAATATCACTTTTAAATCCCTGCTGAAAGAAAATGCACCTTTCCTGAGGGCATATGACAAAATTTAGGAATCATTAAACATTTTTTATTTCACATGTATTAAAAACAGTGGTCAGATCTCTGTCTTTATAATAACTAGCTAATTTGTTGAACTCTGACGGCCACATCTGCTGGAATGAGGGAAGGGAACTGAAGGGAAGGAATGTTACCCAAAGCAACACAACAGAACACAATGAAACATAAAGCAACAGAAGGGGAAATATACTCTTCGAGTTGCCCATCCTTAAAAACAAACCATCACTTATCACTACTCTCTACAGAATGACTTTTGCCCATTTTCCTGTAAACAGCCTACTTATCTATTTCTACACATAGGCCAGGATTTGTTCCATTTGTAGTTAACAAGTGTAAACTCTAAATCTTAGAAATAAAGTAGTATTCCTTTAATTATTAGAATCTGAAATGTGGGATAATATGAATAGCTGAATATGCAGTAGCTGCAATAGCACAAAAGTTTTATGTCTTCCAGAATATGTATTTCTGCCTATCATAAAAGGTACTTGGGAATATATGCATTGGATAATTTCCCTGGAAGATGAGGATGAAAACCAGTTGTCATAGGTTGAGTTGTAGCCTGCTGCTATTCATATCATTCTGTCTCATGCCAGCTTCAAAATGAAAGTGCTGGCTGGAGCAAAGTATTATGGGGCTTGAAGTTCAGATCGCAACATGGGAGGCTTCCCTTTCTGGTTGCTGTTTTTGGGTTCCACATGTCTGAGTGTTGACTCTTCTGCTGAAATGGCAGTGGAACAAGGAGGGATAGAGGGGTACATCCCTGGTCTGGGTTATTAACTCATTTGCTTCTGCTTGATGCTTCTTTTTGCTGTGTTTTTCTGAAAAACAAAAGGCAAAAAAAAAGGTGCATTTATATTATGATTATCTATGGTGGGTTGAAACACACACCCCCCCCCCCCCCAACATTAAATTTGCCAAACCAGCTCAGTTATTCAAAACCAGAATTTTCTAGCTTGAAGTGTACTGTGGATTTTTTTGCAAAGTTTATTTCCTATTGCTGAAGGCTAGAAAAGAAACAGGTAAATCTGTTGCTATATAATTAGACAATTTTGTGTGTCAGAGACAATCTGCTATTGTTTGTTGTTTAAGGCATGCATTCTATAGAAAGAGTATTTTATTTTTTCTTTTTTTTTACAAAACTAACAACCTGATACTGAGAAGACAGAATCATTAACAATATTTTAGAATAGGATGTAAGAAAGAATACTTCTTAAAAGAAAAGCAGCAGAAGGATATCAGGTAAGCAATTATCCATTTTGAAAGATGGCCAACACACCAAATTTAGTGGACATGTCACCCAAATGACAAAAACCTGTATGTTTTGTCCATTTATAGTACAGATCTGGACACCATTTTAGGTAGCTTGACCTCACCAGCTAATATAATTTCAAGTGATTATAGATAAGCACCTAGATTGCGTCTACTCCTAGATTATTGGATCATATTGATTTAAACTAATACTTCCTTTTCCTTGAAGATTTTCTTCTACTTCTCAACTACTTAGATGAAAAGGTGGTTGTAAGATACCTGTTATCTTTTAGTCAAAAGAAGTGGACACTGCTATACAAAAATGTCTTTCCCATGACTGAAAATTCATTCATGATCTTCAATGCTGCACTTTTTTGTCATTTTTGCTGTGGTTTATGTTGGGTTGGTTTGCTTGTGTTTTTTTATTTTTCCAGCAACCAAGAACATTTTATGAAGCTATTGAAATCTATGACAACAAAGGGGTGATGTGAGCCATTAGGAAATTTGTCACACATTTTGTCACTGGTAAAGTCTATATAAACATGAATCTGTGGCAATCAAGGCAACTTATTTAATACAGAGTGAAAATGTTTTAGTCTTTCACCATTTGAAGTGGTTTCAAACACAACTGAGAGTACTGAGATATGTTAATAATTGTGTCAACCATTCTTGAAAACATAGATTTGCTTCAACGTACAAATAACATTGTGATATGAGGGACAGCAGGCTGAATATAATTCTAGATCTGCAAAGCTGCTTCAGCATTGTAAAACTTGGGCTTTGGAAATAAACAAATCTAGCAGCAAGAACTGTGATGTGTTTGTATCCATTGGCTGCTTCCTCTGCTGATGAGCCTTGCTCTCCATTTCCTTTTGCTAGTTAGTAATTCAGCTCCCCTGTGAAGAAGAAAACAAGCAAACAAACAAATAAGAAAGATATCACCTGCATGCACATCTTCCTAGTTGTTATTTTACACAGACATCCTGCAGGAAAGCACTGGATCTGATGGACTATAATGTTGTTCAGCTGCCCTTGAGCATGCAGAGACAATAACGTCCATGCTGCCTTAATTTCCTGCCCTTTCTAGGTTTCCTTTACTCGTACTCCATTTTGTGATCTGCAGAATATTTTGCAAAAATATGTAGCTTTCTGATTCTGAAAACATCAAAGACAGAAATGACAGTCAATTTCTTCTTGTTGTTTTGTTAACATACAAATCTTCCTACTTACATATGTTTAAGTTCCAGTTTTTAACTTCTGTTGGCATAAGTTGAAGTCTTACAAAGTGTTTCCTGTTGAAATTTCATGCTGGCTAGAATTCAGCAGTAAATAAATATTGCTGTCCTCACTAATCTGAAACAGTGTGAGTTTTAAATCATTAGCAGCAGGAGATTTATTAAGATTGCAATTTTCATCACTCTCCCTTCAGTCTGTCAAGACAGGTCAGAATTGCAGAAACAATGTTTTCCAAAACTGTTTCCATTCCTGAAAATTCCACTTTTGTAATTCTTGGTGTATAATAAAGCATAAGAGCAAGAACCACTAGCTAGAAATAAATGCAGCAGTTATCCATGAAAATATTTTAAGCTTAAAGTTAATGAAAAAGGTTTGGTCAAAAATGTTTTTGAGTTTTGACTTTGCAAAACCTGTCAGATTCTGATTCAAAGCTTTGCTTATTAAATTTTCAGTTGCCTTTTCATTACTATGATCTGGTTTTTGAAATTTGATGAACATTCTTTGGGGCATATTTAAGAAGGTTGTGTGCTAGTACTGTGTACAAGAAGATTTTCTGCAGAGATTAGTTTGCTACTTCAGTAATTTTTACCAACTTCCTATCAACTTCATATTTTTTGCAAGTATTTACAACTTCTCTAACATGTTCCAGGGAAGTCAAACATTACTCCATGTTGGATGGTATGAATCAATGAAATGATTACTTTTATTTTATCAATATTTGATATTCATTGTAAATCAGATTTATAACTATAAA
Source organism: Melanerpes formicivorus (assembly GCF_026170545.1). NCBI lineage: Eukaryota > Metazoa > Chordata > Aves > Piciformes > Picidae > Melanerpes > Melanerpes formicivorus. The sequence continues at coordinate 3,798,081 of NW_027142369.1, forward strand.
TTCATCAGTATTGCATACACTTTTCCTATTGAAGAAGTACCTGTAAAGTGTCATCCATTTAATTCAGACTATCTTTTGGTATCTTGGTCCTAGACAGCCAAACCTACTTTTAGATAAATTTGTGTTATGAAAGAGGTCAGTGAAAGAGTTCAATGGATTTTTTTTAAGCCTTTTATCACAAATGAAAGAATATTAGGCAGATGTTCTGACAATTTGAAAAGTCACCAATCAATTTTAAAGGCTTTTTTAAAGGAACGAGGGAAAAAGTTTAAAGGACAAAGTATTTCTATAGCATCCATTAATTGCTTCCTATTACCATTATCTGGAGAGGCCTTGCCTGAGGTAGCTTTGACTGGGTAACTGCAAGCATGTCAGGCAAATGTTAACTATAGATAGATCTTCCTTCAATGATATGTTGATGGAAGAATAAAGATGAGGAATGTGAATGACTACACATGAGTTTGAATTAGCCAGGACGGAGCCATTCTGTTATTCTCCAAATTTAAGTAATTTCACAAAACATGTTATGAAGTTCTGTAATGTTAATACAGGTCTGTTTTATTAGGTAATTTCTTTTGTGCCACTGATAAAACCAACTTCTTTTTCTATAGCATTACAAGTCCAGGATTTTTTTGCAATCAACTCATAAATGATGTGATTGAGGTCTCCTTCTATTTACTTATCTATGTATAACATTTCCCTATATTTGACATTTCATACCATAAAATGTGATGTTATGTGTGATGCTATGACAAAAAACCTAAGTCAGATCTAGTAAAACTAAGCATGAAATAGTAGCTAGTGAAGTCTTTGTAATTCTTAGCTAGAACATGGTCATGTTTCATGTAGAGAAATAATTTATCCTCCAGGTCTCTGTTCTGTGGCTCGTCTTCAGGAAATAAGAACCTCATGACAACCTTCCATCAAATAAAAGCTAAATGAGACTTTTGTCTTGTCCATCATGATATGTTACCTTCTCAGAGCCCATTTGAGGCAGCTTTCCTCAGATGCATTTCCTTTTAAACACCCACTGTATGCAAAATAGGATTCAAGGGATGTTTGTCTGTAACATTTCCAACACATTTTTGCATATGTTTTTCCTTGAAATCATGCAATGGTTAGTAAAGTGAAACATTCATACCATTTCCTAGGTTCTTATCTTTGATGTGTCCAAAAATAAAACTTTCCCAGTGCAATACAAATCCATTATATCCAGTTAAAATCAATTATATCAGCAGAATATTTTAAAAGGTACTTAGGTCGTATAAGGTTTCAGCTCCAATTATAACTCATACAGTGAAATCCTATGTTATGAAAATGGCCACTAACACATAGAAGTTGTGTTTATTTTCCTTGAAGTCTTCCACTGAACTATTATAATTCAAGGTTTGAATACTATCCTTTAAATGAGAAATGTGTTTAAAAACATTTATATAATCTTGCTTACTTGTACATATGCATGCTCATATATGCATGTTTGTTCCATTCCAGTAAATAATTATACTGTTCATATATCTGTTGTTAAAACTGACTTATTAGATGCCTTACATATTTAGCCTTTACTATTAGCATTGATATCCAATCACAACAGGGAAATGAAAAAAAAAAAGAATTAAACATTGGAAAGGCAATGACAGAAGATTATAGAAATATATGTCCATTAATTCAGGGAAAACAATGGCTTTGTGGCTCTTATTAGAATATTTTGCATAAGACTGTTTTAAAAAATGTTACTTAAAAGAAACAATTAAACTCTTTCAAATTGAAATTAAATAGTTGTCAATATTACAGTTTAAAGTCTTGTCTAAATCCTGTTTTGATCGGATGAAAGGATTGGCAACTTCAGTGGGTTTAGGCTTGATCTCTAAAAGGAAAAAAATCTATTAAACTGTGAATATCAGAACAGCTTTTTCATTGGGATGTTAAAGAAAACTTTCTAGATGTCTTTGCTCCAGTTAGAACAGAACTAATTCTGTTCAGTGACTTTATTCTTCAGCTCAGTCACTTCTAAGTAACTGCACTTTCTGAAAGTAACCTCATATTTTCACAGTGTCTGCTTCTAGAAGTGACAACACTTGAAATTACTAGTTAGTACAAAAGACTGATGGGTAGGCAAACATCACTGCTAAACCTAGTGTACAACATTGAAGGCGCAGAGTAAAAATGACCAGTGAAGGATTCCATTCCATATACATCATACTTGGTATAAAGCCAAGCGATCACAAGAATCAAGATCTATTCTTCAATGGCCAGTGTCCGAGAAGGACTCAGCCTTCAATCTTGATCTAGGAGTTCCTGAATCCACTTCCTGAATTCATCTCCTGAATCCAGTACCCATCTGCCACTGAGTCCAGAATAGTGCCTGCCTGCAGTATCAGTGGTGGTGGTGATTAATTGCCATTGGGTTTGGTATTGGTTTTGTAAACATTTGTATATATTTTATTTCATTGTTATTTTCCTTCAAGCTGTTTTAGTATTCCAAGCTGATTTAGTGTTTAGTAGCTGTTGCCCTATTCTCTTTCTCTTTGGAAAGGGAGTGGCTTAATGGAGACCACTTATGTAGTGGCAGGTCCAGCCCGAATCCCTGACACTAGACATCTTCTATAAGAGGCCTATTTGAACGCTTGAAAAGAAGGATAATGCTAATAGGCCTAAGTAATACATTTTCACCAAAAGTTACTTTGATTGAAAAGCCTTGGTTTGGCTCTACAAAGTCCTCATATGAGAATTATTTGTTTCAGACTTTCCCTAAAACAAATGCTACTATATGTGAATAGATGTTTCCATGGTCATGCCAGCTGGTCTGCAACAGGAAGAAACATTCATTTGAGTGTTTCTATATTAACTGATATGAATGAAAATGGTATTCTGATTCAAGAAAGTATAGGTGGAATTCCTACCACTTAAATTCGATGTCTACAGGGTTAGCCACCTAATTCTGTCAGGAAGCAAATGAAAGTTAATATAGTTGGTGGAGTCTAAAGTATATAGGCATCTACTTTACGATAAGACAAAATCCTTGTTCAACTCCATAAGCCTGATCCCTTATGTTTGAAATGTGAATTTAAATGCTCTTCAAAGGTAACCAGTGTTCTGCAAAGACCAGAAACTGGGTTCAGCACTGTCTAATTTGGAGTGAGCTGAAGAGTGCTCTGTGAATTCCTGCCTTCACTGACTTGCACCCTATGAATTACAGTGCAAGCTTGCATACCTATTTCACCTGCAAGGACCTAAATTTAAGTATTTTACCTTCAAAATGAACCCCTCTTTTTGATGAATTGTCACCACCTATGTGCATAATAGTGTTTGAAGTGCCCCAAAGCATTCACATCCAAATATCTACACACAATTGGCAGAAGTGACAAAAGATCAATGGGATTCATTCTGGAACAATAGCTGGAGGTCAGCAGCAACTATTTCAAATGGCACTACACATCCATACATGGGCATCTACACTGAATCTCACATGTCTTAATTTGGAGATAAGACACATCCCTGAACTTAGAGAAATGAATCCCACTGTACATTTCCTATTTCCTAGGTTAGTATTCTTTGGTAATGAAAATACATTAACTGTAGCCTCACACATCTCCTTTTTTTACAAGTGAATTCTAGACATGACATTTGTTTGAATTAAAAATAAAAACAAGTTTTGACATTTCAAAAGTCATATTGAAATAGGTATTTTTTCTCTGTTCTATTCTTGCTAGAAGGAGGATTCAGGCAGAGCAAGTACAGAAGGTGGCTTTGTGCAAAGGAGAGTAAAACAAGGTCTTTGGGCTGCTGCTACAGTCTATTTTAGTACTAAAAGATTCTAAACAATGAAGCCAACTTTTTCACCAAGCATTTAACACTTTCCCTGTCAGAAAATTTGTCCTTATTATTTCCTCTGACTTGAAGGTGAAGTTGAATGTGGAAAGAGTGGGCAAAATATATATATGAAAGTGTTTATGATTTTTGCTCCTTAACAAACTCTCCACAAAAACAACTGTTTCAGTGTTTCCTAAAATGGCCATTCTTCCAGATTTCTGGTGCCAGAAATCATTTCTTTGGACTTTTACACAGTGTTGTATTACACACAGTGATTTTGTTTGCATTTGTTCAGAAGTTAAAACTGCAATCATGCCATAGTGAATGAGAATATTTGAACTTCTGCAGCTAAACATAGGGAAATAACAATAATAAAAAATAAAACAGAACAAAAAAACACCCCACAACAGTGACAACAAATTATCCAAAACAAATGTCTTAAAGAATGTTAATAAAAACAGAGTATTCCAGTCCAACTGAAGGTGGCTCAGAGCATACATGTTTCCAGCTGCGATCTTTCATGACTGCAGTATGAATTAAACTTAAATTCCTTTGAAATACTAACTCTGCTAACATTTGGAGAGTTACAACTGAAGATAAACATGAAAATAAACTCTCCATTCAAGTTTACCATCTGTATGTGCAGCAGACTGAAAAAAAACAGAACAAACCCAAGCAGTTTGTATTCGAGGTACCAGTACTGTAGATAGTTTCTATTAGCTGCTAAAATGGAATTTGTATCTTTGTGTCTCCAAATTTCATCTGTAGATGCTATACAGAAAAGCAGAGCTTGAAAATCACCCTTCACTCATTGCTTTTGGTTTTGAATTACAGAATTACTTTGTTGGGTTTGTTAGTTGATTTCCAGCAGAGTGATTTGGAACTTTTTTTTTTCCTTAGGCAGCCACTTAGCCATTTTCTTCTCTCTGTAGATCCCTTTTCTACCTTTAAGGATCTATGCTTTGCTTGTTTTCCTTCTCAGTGTAGATTTCTACTCATCTTCACTATTCCTGTTCTTGGCATAAGCCCCAGTAGCCATCAATGACAACAGATCTTCTGTCTTTGCTGTCTAGATGGGCTCTTAACTGCACAGTAATTAAGCTTTTTCATGGTCTTAAGGATGCCTAAATGCTAAATACTAAACAGGGGGTTCTAAATTCAACAATATATTGCTGGATGAGCAAGCAGCTCCTGGAGGATTTAAGGGGGAAGAGGAGGCTGTATCACCTTTGGAAGGAGGGGAAGGCTTCTCGAGGTATGTTCAAGGAAGCTGTTAGATTATGTAGGAATAAAATTAGGGAGGCTAAGGCCCAGCTGGAACTGAAGCTGGCCACCTCAGTCAAAGATAATAAAAAGCATTTTTATAAATATATTAACAATAAGAAGAAGGGCAGGAAGAACCTGAACTCCCTAGTGGACCTGGAGGGGAACACAGTTACTGAGGATGAGGATAAAGCTGAGGTCCTGAACACCTTCTTTACCTCAATGTTTAACAGCAAGGCAGGAGTTCAGGACGAGTGGTCTCCGGAGCTGGGCGTTGGCGTCGGGGAGCAGAGTAATACCCTGGAAATCCATGAGGAGTTAGTTCGGGACCTGCTGAGCCACTTGGATATCCACAAGTCCATGGGACCAGATGGGATCCATCCTAGGGTGCTGAGAGAGCTGGCGGATGTGCTAGCTAGGCCACTCTCCATCATTTTCCTCCAGTCCTGGCTCACTGGTGAGGTCCCAGATGACTGGAAACTGGCCAACGTGGTCCCCATCCACAAGAAGGGTCGGATGGAGGAACCTGGAAACTACAGGCCAGTCAGCCTGACCTCAGTGCCAGGGAAAGTGATGGAGCAGATTATCCTGGCGGCAATAACTGCGCACCTGAAGGATGGCCAAGGGCTCAGGTCCAGCCAACATGGATTCAGGAAGGGCAGATCCTGCCTCTCCAACCTGATCTCTTTCTATGATCAGGTGACCCGCCTGGTGGATGTGGGGAGGCCTGTGGATGTGGTCTACCTAGACTTCAGCAAGGCCTTTGACACCGTCCCCCACAGCAAACTGCTGACTAAGCTGTCAGCCCGTGGATTGGACCATTACACTCTGTGCTGGGTTAGGAACTGGCTGGAGGGCCGGGCCCAGAGAGTGGTCGTGAACGGTGCCGCATCCAGCTGGAGGCCAGTCACCAGTGGTGTCCCCCAGGGATCAGTGCTGGGCCCTGTCCTCTTCAACATATTCGTTGATGATCTGGATGAAGGGGTAGAGTCAGTCATCAGCAAGTTTGCAGATGACACAAAGTTAGGGGCAGATGTTAGTCAATTAGAGGGTGGAAAGGCTCTGCAGAGGGACCTCGACCGACTGGACAGATGGGCAGAGTCCAATGGGATGGCTTTCAACAAGTCCAAGTGCCGAGTGCTGCACTTTGGCTATGGCAATCCCATGCAGAGCTATAGGCTGGGGTCGGAGTGGCTGGAGAGCTCCCAAACAGAGAGGGACCTGGGTGTGCTGATCGACAGCCACCTGAATATGAGCCAGCAGTGTGCCCAGGTGGCCAGGAGGGCCAATAGCATCCTGGCCTGCATTAGGAATAGTGTGGCCAGCAGGAGCAGGGAGGTCATAGTGCCCCTGTACTCTGCTCTGGTTAGGCCGCACCTTGAGTACTGTGTCCAGTTCTGGGCTCCTCAGTTTAAGAAGGACATTGAGACACTTGAGTGTGTCCAGAGAAGGGCAACAAGGCTGGTGAGAGGCCTTGAACACAAGCCCTATGAGGAGAGGCTGAGGGAGCTGGGATTGTTTAGCCTGGAGAAGAGGAGGCTCAGGGGTGACCTTATTGCCCTCTACAACTACCTGAAGGGTGGTTGTAGCCAGGAGGGAGTTGGCCTCTTCTCCCAGGCAACCAGCACCAGAACAAGGGGACACAGTCTCAAGCTGCGCCAGGGGAGGTTCAGACTCGAGGTAAGGAGGAAGTTCTTCGCTGAGCGAGTCATTCGGCATTGGAATGGGTTGCCCAGGGAGGTGGTTGAGTCATCGACCCTGGAGGTGTTCAAGGGGAGATTGGACGTGGCACTTGGTGCCATGGTCTAGTCATGGGGTCTGCGGTGTCAGGTTGGACTCGATGATCCTCGAGGTCCTTTCCAACCTAAGTGACACTGTGATACTGTGATAATATTTAGTGTTAAACTTTTGCAGCTTGGAAAGACATGGCTATTTCTTCTATAAAGGTTATATATTGCCACTTTCTGACTTGAGAAATCTCTGCATCGTTTAGCAGCACAGAAAGTGAAACATAAGAACAGAATAGACTGATACTACTGAATATTTAGTATAAGAAAGTGATAACCCTCCCCCAAATTAACCTAAATATGCCTTTTGATATTCTTAGAGAAATACCTTGTAGATTCCAGATTGTGGTGGGTTTAGGCTATGCCTTTAAAATTTAGCTGCAGATTTTGAGAAGAAAAGTAGAAAAATATAAATAAATCACTACTGGGTGTAAAAAGGAAAACAAAAGATTATTCTAAACAAATTCATTGGATAAATGTCTGGGATAAGAGAAGCTGTACCATAACAAATTTTCCCATTCCTTTTCTCTTCTCTTCTGATCTTGGCTGTTTCTGCTTTGCTCGGGAGAGATAACATGCTTCTGACTGGCCTTGCATAAGTCTAACCCACTGCTTTTCTCTCTCTGCTCCTCTCTCTCTCAGGACAGGGGGATTTGGGGGAGGTAGTGGAATGGCTTCCTCGGACTTTGTGACCAGGGGGGTTTTATGTGTTGTTTGCTAATTGTAAATATCTGTATAATATTGTAAATATCTGTATAATATTGTCAATACTGTATATTTTGTACATATTCATTGCATTCCATTCTAGAGTGCAGTTTTTGCTTGTAAATACAGCTTCATTTGCTTCTAACTGAGTTAGTCTGACTCAAAGTTAATGCTGGGGGGAAACTTCAAACCCAACACAAAGATGTTGATCTCCAGTTTTTAGAATGTTTAAAACTGATAATCGCTGCTATTTTAGTCATAGCTATGGGCATTGTGGCACATGAACCCAGAGCTGCCCCAAGTTCTCTCGTAAAGAAAACTTGTTTTATTGTCTCAAATTTGATTCTGCAGTAATCAATATCAGAACTCAGTGCTGCTTGGTTGTAACTTTGAAGTGGTGTGACAAACAGAAAGAAGCCAAGAAAAGCACAGAAGGTTTAAGAACTTGAAAAAGTCAACTGCTCTAGCCAAGAATGTGTCAGTGGTACCACTGGACATTCTTGATACTATACTAGCTATTCCTAATTTCCAAGGTTTGATGTGCTGCAGCCTCCACAGTCTAGTGTTTAATAATTTTTGCAATTGAAAAGTTGATCTCAGCATTTAATCTGAATTCTTACTGTTACACCTAAAGCTTTTTGTCTCAGTCTTTACAGACAGAAAACATGACATTGCTTCCCTCTTTGCAGTGAGTTTATACTTGTGAAGGGCATTACGAAACAGTTCTCACTCTTTTCATGACCTTTTATATAAACCAAATTCTTATCCTTTCTTCATATATTAGGTTTTATTGGTTTCTGACTAGTGTCACAGCTTTCCTACACAGTCACTCCAAACATCTGACAACATTCTTGCAAAGCCATTTTTTTTCCATGTGGCATTTCTTCACCTGATTATGGTAATCAGTCTAATCTAATGTCTATTAGAAGGAAAAAACTTCCACATCTCTTTACTGAATGGTGCCTTTTTCTTGTATTTTTTACATCAGTTTGTAAGGACAATTTATATTTGAATCTTGTCTCCAGTGTGTTTGAACACATAAATGCTGAGATTCAAGCAGTGAATTGTCCCACAGAAATTGTAGAATCATTTAGGTTGGAAAAGACCTTCAAGTTCATAAAGTCTAGCCACTGCCCTACTCTACCAAGTCCATCACTAAGCCATATCCCCAATCACGACTTCTACAGGGATTTTAAACACATTGAAGGATGATGACTCAAATGACTCCATAAGCAGCCTATTCCAATGCCTGGTAACACTTTCATTGAAATGTTTTTTCAAGCCTAGCCTAAACATTCCCTGGTGCATCTTGAGGCAATTTTCTCTTGTTTTGTCACTAGTTACTTGGGAAAAGAGACCAGTACCCACCTTGCTACAACCTCTTTTAAGGTAGTTGTAGTCTTCAGACTAAACATCAACAGGTGCCTCAGCTGCTCCTCATAAGAGTTGCTCTGTAGGGCTTTCAACAGCTTAGTTGCTGGACCCACTCCAGCACTTTGGTGTCTTTGTTGTACTGAGGTTCCCAAAACTAAACACAATACTCTAGGTATGGTCTCACCAGTGCAGAGTACAGAGGGACAGTCACCTCCCTGGTCCTTCTTGCCAGGATTTCTGGTACAAGCCTGGATGTTATTTGCTACCGGGGCAAACTTCTGGCTTATATTCAGCTACTTGTCAATCAATACCCCTGGGTCCCTTTGTGCCTTCCAGCCCCTCTTGCGTGTGGAGTTTTTATGGCCTAAGTGCAGGATCCAGCACCTGGCCTTCTTGAAAGTCATACAATTGATAGCCTCCTTAGGTGACTTATCCTCTATCAGTTATCAGAGTAATAAAGCTGGGCTAGAAAAACATGGCACTGTCTTCCCCTGTGCAGCAAGATTCACAGGCTCATTAATAGCTATTTCACACTGGTGAAAGTCTCAGTAGGAATGGCACAACATGGCACTAGACATTAACTCTCTTACAAACTGTGCATTTTTCCCTTTTCAGACTTGGTGAATCATGCTGGGAGTTTTTCAGTAGAATGCTATCTTTTCTTTAAATTATTTAAATTGTACAAGAATTATTCCAATTTTGTTGAATATCTATTCTGCCAAAAGAAAAAATGGAGTTAAATTCAAAATAGTATCAGAAGGATCAAACCACTTCATTTTTCTAATTAATCCAATATGGTTGGGGACTTTTATGCCCGTTTGGTTAGGGTTTTGTTTTTTATTGTACACTCATCTATGACTATAAAGAATGGTTTAGTTAAACAACCAAGCAACAAAAAAAAAAGACTTAAAGTATCTGTCATAGTCAAATGTATGTTTGTTTTCTAAAGAGTGATTCCCATCACTTGTGTGACTGTTCACAAAATATGTTGCAGATGCATTTCAATTAGTCTTGTAATCCTTTATTGTTCTGTGTAAACAGGTTGTTCATCCTGATTCATTTGGGAGATACTGAAATCCCAAAGTAAATATTCTTGGGTATGCAGGAAAGCCTGAGTGTTTCTATTTCAGAACCATGAACTATATAGTCACAATCAACTGCCTGCCAAAACAACATAAAGCTGCTTTTTGGCTTAAATGCCTATTCAATATACTGTTCAATAAAAGCAATTTGTGCTGTACATGGTGACCTTTATCTGGTACTACATGGTTTTCAGAGGAAGTGTGTCTGATCAATAGTTAGTTCTTAGGGATGAGAGCACCTGAACTCTTGGATTTCTCTCCTGCTGCAGTATAATTGCAAGAATAGCATATGTGGAAAGATTGAGCTCAGTGCTGTGGGAATTAATTGTGGAATTAATCAATGATTTATTTAGAAACCTGTCCTTATTTCTTTGAATACATTGTTAATCAAAATAATTTCTAAACAAACATTTTTTTAAACTAGTGCTATTTATGATTAATTATCAAAACCATGCTACCACTTCGAGAGAATTATTGACCATAAGAAAAACAAATTAAATTAACAGGTGTATGTTCACATATATTTCTTCACTCACACATGCATTTCTGTCATGTCAAGATTTTATGTCATAGAAATGTTGCTATTTGTAGTAATTCAGATCATTTTAATCTACTGATTCTGATGAGGTAATGACTTAGATGGAATACCGGAACATCAGTCTTACAAAGACTATTCTTGAGTTTAACTCTTAACCTCATGAAGTATTTATAAAGGATCTCTCACTCTACCCAAAATCGCTGAGTAAACTTTCACATAATATTTGTTAGTGGCAGATCCTAAAAATTGGACTTTAACAATGCTTTTAGACATTTTTTTTTCTACATCACACTAAACATAATTCAAGTTTCTGTGTAGTTTAATGAAGAGCAAATCCATAAGCATTTAATACCACTCAATTATTCTCATTAATTGAGGCTTTATTCACTGGAATTAATAGATAAACAAGAGATTTTATTTCATACAACAGGAAATATTTAAAAAATAAAACCAATGTAAAAATATTGTTATTAGTAGTATTCATATAGAATCATAGAATTGTTAGGGTTCAAAGGGACCTCAAGGATAATCTAGGTCCAACCCCACTGCCATGGGCAGGGACATCTTACACTACATCAGGTTGCCCAGAGCCATATCCAGCCTGGCCTTAAAAACCTCCAGGGACGACGCTTCCACCACCTCCCTGGGCAACCTGTTCCAGTGTCTCACCACCCTCAAGGTGAAGAACTTCCTAATATCCACTCTGAAATCTACCCATTTCTGGTCTTTGTGGTTTGGGTTTTTTGTTGTTGTTGTTGGTTTGGTTTGGTTTGGTTTTTTATCATTCCCCCTAGTTCTATCATTACCTGACACCCTAAAAAGTCCCTCCCCAGTTTTCTTGTAGGTCCCCTTCAGATACTGGAAGGCCACAATAAGGTCTCCTGAAATACTTGAAAAAATAATTATCAAATAAATGCTTGATGATTTCAGGGAGAACAAAGATTACTGATGTCATGACTATGTAGCAAAGATTTTATTGTGGTTTTCTGTATGACAGTATTCCTTTGGACAAATTTCCAATGATAATAAAAAAGAATGCATGGGACCTAAAGAAAGATAAAGCACAACTTCATAGTATTTTTAGCCTTTTTACTTTCTTCCTCTTATAAGCTTTAAAGCAAGAGCATATTTCAAAATACACTTACCTGTAGAAGTAAAATGAGTAGTGGTGAATTCACTGTCCATAGTGTCCTTTGCACTTGAGGATTCCATCATTGACTAAGCTGATCAGAATCAGCCATTAAAAGCATACCTACAGATTTTATGTATAGGATCTTTCAAGTGTTTAAGCAATTTCAGCCAGCTTTATACAAGCATTTAAGATAACTATCATATTTCAGAAGTCCTCACTGAAGCAAAACAGAATGTATGACCCTTTTTGATGATATAGTAACAAGACAATTATTCTGATAAGACAGGAACTTCATCTTTCAGGTTTCTCTAAGTTTTTGGCTTGATGTCAAATACAAAATCAATTCATTTCTATATATGCTTTTCCTTTCAAACATGATTAAAATGAGAGTAAAGTATGAGAGTAGGAAGGAAGTTTAATATTTACCAATGAACTTCATAAAATATTCACCTGTGTTTTACATACAGAAAGGAAATGGAAGTTGGGTCTCACTGGGCCTAAAATTTTACATCATGGACTCTTCACATTCAGCAAAGTATATCACCTTTCATTTCCCCACATTTTCATCTGAAAAAGAAGAAAATAATGCCACCTCTTTTTTTTTTAGTACAGTGCTTTGAAATCTACTGGAGAAAAGAATCATTCTAAATCCTGTAGTCTTATGTTATGTTATATTATACAATACAGAATACAAAACAGAAGGTTGCCTGAGATGTCTTTTTGCTGATACTCAAGATACATATCTGTGCTAAACAATTTCTAGTATTTCAGCATAGCAGCATGCCTTAGGGAACCCTGATGCTTTGCTTCTTCATTTTACAATTCCTGTTAAAGATGCTGCAAAATACACCCATATTCTCGAATATAACATATCCTTGCATAATATATACTTGTATATTTATATGGAACTTCTATATGTCCAAATCTTCAGTTAAGCTGTACATGTAATATATGCCTTAGTGCAAATGGCTGAAATGTTGAAATTGCTCAACTAATGAAATATATTGGTAGTGACACTATTTACATTATCACTAAGTGACTTCTCACTTCCTTGGACTTTCAGAACTTTCCAAAGCTTTTAATTGTCCTATGTTTGCAATGGGAAGGGTCCTTGAGATGAGAACAACAGAATCACAACCCTCTCGGAACTCAGCAATATTGAATATCACTACTGTCTTTTGAGAAAGGCCATAAATATTTGATATAAATATTTGATGTACACAGATGGTAATGCACTTGCTTATCAATGAATCACAAAATATAGAATTCCTGGTAGGGATAGTTTCTTTGTTTTCAGTAATTGTTTAAAAATATGCCTATATTTCCTGATTCTTTAAGGTGAGGTTGAAATTTTGGACCCTGCCATATGCAGGGGAAAATGCCAAAAGGTTCCCAAGGACTTTAATGGTCAGGCATTGGAATAGACTGCCAAGAGAGGCGGTAGACTCACTGTCCCTGGAGTTGTTTAAGAAACATGTGGACATGACACTTCAGGATGTTGTTTAATGGCCGTGGTGGTATCAAGGTGGCAGTTGAGCTCAATAACCTTAGAGGTCTTTTCCAACCAAAACAATTCTATAATTCTACGACTCTATGATTGACTGATTCCATGAATAAGAATTTCCAGTAGCTGCAGAAAGAGCAGAGTTTATTTGTCCTATACAGACTTTAGGTGACCACTCAAGCACATTAATGCAACATGGCCAAAAAATTGTCTCTTCCATTGTTCCTCTTATTCCCACATGCAACTACTTTGTGATGAAAATAGGGAAAGACAGAAGGAGGAATAGCCACTGCTATCTCCATGCATCTGAACTCGAAAGAAATCAGCTTTTGAGACATCAGTATAGATACAGAATTGTGAAGGGTGGTTGTAGCTGGGGGGTTGGTCTCTTCTCTCAAACAACCAGCACCAGAACAAGAGGACACAGTCTCAAGCTGCACCAGGGGAAGTTTAGGCTCGAGGTGAGGAGAAAGTTCTTCACTGAGGGAGTTGCTCACCATTGAAATGGGCTGCCCAGGGAGGTGCTGGAGTTGCCATCTCTGGAGGTGTTCAAGAGGGGATTGGATGTGGCACTTGGTGCCATGGTTTAGTCCTGAGGTATGTGGTGACAGGTTGGAGTTGATGATCTTTGAGGTCTCTTCCAACCTTAGTGATTCTGTGATTCCACATCATGGTCATATAAGAAACATTTCATTGTCTGCCTCAGTGGATATGAAAGAATTGCAAACTACTAGTTTACAGAGATAGCAATAAGTCCTCTGTGCTGGGCAATGTTAATGGAGAAGAATGTAGTTTTATTATGGTCAGATTCTTCATGTACAGAGGCTTAAGAAGAAAACTCCAGTGGTGGAGTTTTCCACATCTCCACAGATACATAATTAAAATATTTCCACATGTCTTCACATGTAAAGATCTTTTAGGAGAGGCCACAACAGTTGAGAAGGACAGAGATGATTTAGATCACTTTATGCTAAAGCTTGAATGACAGCTTTTACTATTGTTTTTACAGGTTCGGGTTGGGAGTAAAGGAGTAGCTGGAGTACAAACATTCTGAGTTCACTACTAAAGGGTCAATTACATACCTCTTCCATTTTGCACTGTATAATTTTGTTAATTTCATAAAATTTCTGTCAAACAAAACATTTAAATCAAAGCTAGGTTGGCATTTGTTTTGGTTGCTTGTTTTCTGCTGAATGAGGAACACAAAGTTTTGATCATCCAGCTTAGCTTCAGCTTTGTTAAGAAAATAGAAACAGAAAGAATGAGGAAAGAAAATTTAATTAGTAGCAACAGATCTTATAAATTTGCAAGTATAAACCAATGCATTAATGAAAAATAAACCCATATTGACTCAAACTGCATAGTATTTAAAAATATCAATTGTTTTGTCCTGGGAAAACAGGCATAAAAATCTGAGAACTTTGACATCAGCAGTTTAGCCGAATGTCTGTTGTAAATAATTGTGAAGGATTGTTAGTAACTATAAAGAAGTAACAAGAAGGTCAGTCAGACCTTGCCAAAAGTTCAAACATATAAGTATGTATTTTTTGATTTGTTATGATACAAGAGGGGGAAAAGTTATTTATAAAAATGGAAACATTACATACACATAGCTCATCCTGATTTCAGGAAAGCAGCTTCTTGAATAATTTTTGCTTAGTTTGCTTTATAGAAGGAAAAATATCTGTCCCATTCTGAAATTAACACACAAGGCTATGTTGCTACTTACAATGCTTGGTGGAGTAAAATTGTACTGAAATCAAACAGATTAGACTGTCAGCATTACATCCTGAAAGCTCATATGAAATTTTGTTGTACCAAACTGTTGGCTGTTGTTCCACATGCTCAATGAAAAATCTTCAAAATCAAATGATTCCACAGATGTTGTGAACTGATTGAACCTTGAGAAAAGGTGAAAAGGATGATATTTTTTTTTTTTTAAAGCAATTAGTTGTGTTTGCACAGTTCCACTACCAAGAGCAAAAGAGCACGACATTTAGATTTCAACAGCTTTCTGTAAAGTCTGAAGTTGTCTCCAGTATGAAAGAATACAAGTAAAAGATAAAGTAAAAATAAGTACGAAATAGTAGAGACAAAAAATAGAGTAAAAAATACAGTAAAAGATGTATAGGAAGATATAAGATAAATTATAGGAAACAAAACTGAGGGAAAAATAAGGAAACAAATGTTGAAACAGGAACAACTTCTTTAAAATATATTGAAAATATAATATGTGGTAATATCAATATATTTTAGTAACAGAATGTTAAACGAGGACACAAAATACAAATACTCTTTTGTTATAGCTTGGAAAAATCTGATCTTCGCCTACCTTTAAGTTCCTTCAACCCGAAGAGAGTGTATTGCTTTGGGGGACAGATTGGCAAATTTTTCTGCCCCAGTCAAATGTTATTCTCTGGCTGTTAAATTTGCCCATGAAGAGCTGTTTACTTTTCAGAGAAACCTACTAGATTCAAAACATTACTCTGTGTGACACTCCCAGTGCATCCTTCTGCAAATAACTGTGTACTTCCTTTAGAAACAAATCTTTTGTATGCTTGTCAAAAGATATTTTCCAGGCAATGCTGCATTTGCCACTGTAACCTGCTGAACAATCCATCCATATTACAACCATACCCAGAAGGAATTTGCGACCTGTACTGGAAGAATCAAAAGATACTGATTTGTTTGGGTTTTTTTTAATTCTTCTGTAACTTTTTCATACATATAAGAATAAGACAAGAAATGTTGCATTAAAATTCCAAGAGGCTGTGAACTCAGCTTTTTTATTTTTTAAATCTTTTTCTCAAAATGACCAAATTGCAGTTTTCCTCTCATGAAAATATATCTCTAACTTAAGGTGTCTTCAAGTTTAGTACTGAATAAAAATTAGACATTTCAGGACAAAAATTAAGTGTTGGCATTGATGAGCTATTTAAAAATATTGCAACACACACAACACTACATATTGTACTTACACACTTACATGCGTTGTTAACCACTGAGAGGACTGCATCCTGGGAAAAAAGAGGTTATTTGGATACATTATATATCTTGCATGTCCACAAGCTCTGTGTTGCATCATTATACTTTGGTTTGTGATCATCCCAGGAGGTGCAAAGCAAACGGGTGCTGGAATTTCATCTAACAGTGAATTGCCTAAATGCAGAACGTCTACTGCAGAAGCAGCTGCAGCTAAATAACCTTAGTGACAACCTGCTGTGCAAACACTCTTCAGGCCTGATTCTCATTTACACTAAAGCTCTTTTCTCTGGCAGTTGTCTGATAAGGAGCCTTTAAGACATGGTAAACATAATTTTGAAGCCACTTTAGACAGCCAGAGCAAATCAAGGGGGCTAAGGATAAGTGAAAATTAAGGTCCAAGTATTCTATAAATCTCCTCATTTCTCTCAGCATCACTGATAGAATAAGCAATTGCTTTTTAAATAAAAATATGTATGAAATAGACAAAACAATGAAAATGTAAAAAGGAAAATTAAACTAAATTCTGTAGAAAAGTTATAGCAGTTTCCTGTAGACCAGCTGACCCAACTATAAAACAAGTAGAGGCTTTTTGACACAGAAGCTTCATCAGACCTTTCTCTGATCCAGTGACAAGGCTTCTGTGCAAATTTTATAAACATTTAACATCTAATAGAGTGTAAATACCATAGCTTAGATTTCTCTATTTTCAGGCCTCTTTACCTTCTAAGGTAGTCTCCTTTATTTACTGCCAAATCACTTAAAGTGAGTTTCATGCAAACATTATGGTTCTTGTTTAATAAAAGTCACCTCACAGAGAAGAATAATGAAAAATATTAGTAATCTTAAATCCTGATGTAACTTTTCTTTCATTTTGACAGGGAATGGTTTCTCCCCTCAGTGTCTGAATGTCATGTGTATATCTCAGCAGTTTATCAATTCACTATTAACTCAGGTAAAATTTGAAAGTTCAGAAAGTTTTCCAAACTGGACTCAGAATTTGTTTAGCCTGAAGACTTCAGCTAATAAATCTTGACACCCCCTGAGGCTGAAGGCTTTTTGAAAACTGGAGCAGCTCCAGACATGGCAACTCTGAAAATCTGCTCTGTTATCATGCTTTCTTCTTGGTCCCAGGAGATAGCCTCTTAGTATCAGTCTGAGAGAAATTGAAAACTGGTATTAACAGCTTGTGTACACTAAATATTATGTAAATAATTGCATTTCTTCTTTCATCTGCATATTTTGTGTTATTTCAAATGGAAGCTGCATGATTAAAGATATAAGGAGGAAAGGAATAGCCCAGATCAAGCGGTTGATCAGCTAGTGCAAACTAGCAAAAGATTTGTTAAAGCTCTAATATAACTGAATCCAACATGAGGGATAACAGGCAGTTCACTAATATATGACTCAAAAGGTTCAGACTGCTCACATTACTGTGAGATAGATGTGCTTGTAGATGATCCTATTTTGCTTTAATTTCTCCTACCTATTTTAAATAAATGCTATTTTTTTATTAAGAGACAGACAACAGATGTCTGTGCTCAGTCAGTATTTAATGCACAAATAATGGTAACTGGCTAGGAGAACTGAAGTTCTGTGAAACATGAAAACATGAAAAAAAAAATTATCAAACTACTCTGCAATTTAGGACAGGTGCCCTATTCTGCTAGATACTGTCTTCTCAGTGAAATGTCTTTGTTCTAAAAGACCTCTGGTATCTAGATATTGAAGGTAGAAGATATTGTTCTTTCCCCTCTTGTTTAGGTATTTAAATGCTTTAAAACCAAATAGAAGTCAATAACTCCTTTTAAAAAAGGGTTAGCATAGTTTTGATGTTAAGAGTAAGCAGGGCATGAAAGATTCCATTTGAATGTTGTTCTTTTAATGGAGGTGGAATGTACATGCACCTGTTTCATTACAATTGTTATTAACATTTCCTAATACACAATTTATGCAGCCCCTTCTTTATTAGAACATGAATGATCTATTAGAAGAAGCAAGCTTTTTTTTTTCTTGTTGATTTGTCAGAAAGGTAACTGAAAATAGGTTGAAGAATGCCTACCAATACAGAAAGTATTTTTACATTTTCATGAATGTTGTTTGGAATGTTATTAAGTTTTATGCCTCTTCACTAGCATTGCCATTGAAAATATTTGTTTCTGAGATGTCAATTGCTTTGTCATAGCCAGTTGGGCATACACATATTCTTACCATAACCTGTTACACTGGTCTAAGAGATACATTATACAGAGTTAATATCCTGCCATGCATTCAGATATAAATGTTTTAGGGCAGATGCAAAAACATTTCCATTTATATGATGAAGTTAAAAAGATTTCCAGAAGGGAAAAGGGAACATACTTAAGGATAAAGTAAGCAAATCAGGATGCTCTGCACACTGATGTAAACAAATTAATACAGAAAATATAGATGCCTATTAAAGCACAGTTGGCAGTTTGATTTTATTATTTCTGCAAGCTACTTTTAATAGCAATTTTTTTTTTCCTTATTTCTTCATCTGACTACATTTCTGAATGTAAATCAAAACATCACAAAAAAAAAACCACCACAACCAAACCAAAACCAAAAACCAAACCAAACAAACAAAAAAAGCCCCAACAATAAGTAGATTATCACTGGGAAAAAAGGGGAAAAAAAACCCCAGCCAACACCAAACAACATTGAAATAAGTCATCTCATGAACAAGAGTCAATAAAACTTGAATTTCAAAGCCACTACTCCCTATATACTCTGAAAAACTTTGCTTTTGACTGCTGGTCTTCAGATCATCTAGTTCCTGGGCTTTGTTTTGGAACCAAATTAAGAGTTTCTGCTAACAATAGCCATCTGCAGTGAGCAGGACCTCTCCAGCTAGATAAGTTGCTCAGGGTCCCATCAAGTTTGATCTCGAATGTCTCCATTCAAGGAGAACAGGATTGCTCTGGGCAACCTGTTGCAGTATTTCACCATTCTTATGATAAAAAACCTCTGCCCTATCTCTAACCTACAGCTACTCTGCTTTAGTTTAAAACCACTGACCCTCATCCTAAATAGTCCTTTTTCAGCCTTCCTGCAAGTCTCCTTCAAGTACTGAAATGCAGCTATATTTCATTGCTGTTTCAAATTTTTAGACAGGCAAGGAGTGTTATTACCAACTGTAATTTCTTTCCAGCTGGACAATTACTCTTGTTTCCAGAGTATGTTTATATCTTGACAGTCTGTATTTCCATAGGCAAGGTATTAATGACTTCAAATATTTGTCTGAAAAAAATGAATAAATCTTAATAGTCATGAGTTAATATTATAATAAATAAAACTGTTGTTAATGAGCAAGATCTTAAGGTAGGGTAAATCAAGAGAGTTCCTCTGGAAAAAATGGAACCACGTCTGCTTATGTTAACTAACTCTAGAGTTAGAAATAATGTATGAAACTGCATTTCTTAAATACAGTCAAACTTTCAGTAATTCAGTCTAAGTTGATTTGTATATGCTAGCGATAACAAGAGCTGCAGCATCATCCTTTACTAATACTGCTTCCACATGAGCTTTTCTAGCCTTTGTCTCCACTACTAATGACCTATTATTTAATAAATCAATGTCTCTTTTAACCTTATTAATACATGTGAACAAACAATTATTTATTTCCAAGGGCACCCTGTTCTTGAGTGATTTCTCTATTGTTGCAAAAGTTATGAAAATATGTTAGACGGGTTACTTTCTAGCCTCCCGATTGAAGATTCTCTTTACCTTGTACTAAAACTGAGTTAACAGTTTTGCTAAGATATAAAACACACCTTTCACTTTCATTTCACTGTCAGTTGTCAAGTAATAGAAGATATTTTCTACCTGAGAATGAAAACAGTGATGATCCAATTGCTTCTTTCTGACAGTTCACATTTGTTTTCAGGACTCGAATATCATTGTGAATATTACTTTACTTACAGGTCATGAGTCTATTACCTGAAATCATGACAGATTTGAAAGCAGAAGGAATTTGTGTTGCATTTAGTGGAGGATAAATTTTATGAGATGAAACTTCTTGCGATCTAGCCTTGCATTCTGGGGACAGAGCCAGCTGAACTTATCTCTTAATAGATATGCCAGTTATCACTGTGACTATGGGCCTGACAAAAGATGCATGAGCAGCCTGTCTGTTGTAGGTTTGGCTGCATTCAGAAGAATCAGTCAGGTGCCTCAATAGTATGGTTTATTTACATGCAACATATACAGATTCTTTAAGATTGCTGGTGATAAATGCACTGAACTGTAGAATAGCTATATAGCTCTAAAATATGCTTGCAATCACAAGTCTAATATCTTCAGGGAAAGCACTCAGGTGTAGCCAAGGTCACAGATCTTACCAGCAGGTATCCATTCTTTGAAGATGAAGAGGACAAACTCATCAATCTGTCCCTGCCTTTTGGTGTCAAAATTTTCATCCCTCTGCTAAGTGTTAAATCAGGGTGATATTTATACCTCGTATCTATTTTTGTGCGGAATGGGAAGCATGGAGCTGTGCTCAAGCCATTGTTCCTTCATCAGCTGCACAAGGATTTCAGCCATTTTGCAGGCAATCAGTGGAAGAATGGGCCTTTGCCTGCTCCAAATTCCTGCCCAGTGACATAGTAGCACAGACCACAGGATCTCCACCCAGTCTCTGTGTCTGCTGTGGGCACCATGTGTTTATAAACATAATTTTGTGTTTTTCCACTGTTTTGTTAGTGTGAAAATGTGATGTGATGTAATGAAAACACAAAAACCTGAGCATGACTGTTGGTCACTCATTTTTGAGATTTGGGTGGAGAAGGTTGTGGCTGAGAAGTGAAAGTATAATCACAATAATGAAAATGCAGTCAAAGATAGACTGACAGGGAGAATAATCACTAGAAAATGCTTTCATGAAAATATATTTTTTTAAATGGCAGGGTTAAGTGAGAGCAACAAGGTATCCTTTTCTCTAAGCTAAACAACCCCAGTTCCCACAGACACTCCTTATGAGGCTTGCTCTCCAGACTCTTCATCATCTCCACTGCCTTTCCTTAAACACAGCCAGTACCTTGGTATCTTTCTTGTAGCAAGGGGCTTAAAACTGGGCACTAAGTATCAAGATATTAAAATGTATTTTTTACATAGAATATAAATCACCAAAGGAACCCAATGTTCTAGTGCTCACTAATGGCAGTATTCACTAGGAGAGGTGCAGAAAACATGTGCAAAGTTGAAAAAAATGCTCCTGAATTTTCAGTGGTATTGTGTGTTGTTCCCTATAAGGTTTGTACTATGCCTACAACTATTGCACACATACATCTGATCAGTTACATTTATCCATAAAAGGCAAAATTAATGTAGATTTAGTACACCAGCCCAAAATGGATGTAACCCCAAAAGCAACATTTCAGCAATTTCTAAAAGACAGAAAGTATTCAAGTTAATTTTTGCATATATGTTGCAAATCTGCTCATAGGAGTCAGACTCTCAGTTTACCGAAGTTAACTGTGTTCAATTAAGTCGCATCTGTTTACACTAATGCCCTAGCCCAGTGAAATTCTGAAGAGGCTTAGTTTTCCAGCTTTCAATTATTATACAGGTTTTGTTCCACTGAAAAGTGGCAGGATTTATTTCCAGGCATTATAAAGAACAAATGTACTCAGAGAAAGCTAATAACAATTACCTTGTTTTATCCTACTACTTACCGGGCAAGACATCAGGGACATAGGCACCTTGACATTTGCATGAAACGTTTTAATCTTCTGCCAGAACTTTGAGCAATGGATCAAGGACAGTAAACGGTCTGTATTAGGCTGCATGGCATTAACGACTAAAGGAGATTCTTTTATTACATTCAGTAAAGGACATATAAGCCATAAATCAGAAAGCCAACTGCATTGGAATCCTGAATATTGGTAAGAGGTATTTTTCTCTCCTTCGGGTTATATATTCTGAAGCTTTATAGTCCATTTCTATATACTTCTGTTAAATTTCACCTTTCTTGCTTTGTTAAGTTTTAGCTATCTTTGTTAGAAAAAAATCATCAGGAATGGGTAAGAAGAACCAGAAAAACACTAAACTTTGGCTTGTGTAATCTAAACTAATAACTGTTGGTATATGATTGCCCTAAATACATAACAACCATGGGTATATGATCACTATGTGCAAGCATTTGAAGGGTAAAACTAGAAACACAAAAGGCAGAAAGCAATTGCTTATCCTGTTATCCTGATTGTGGTAAAAAATATTCAGTTTTGTCTGAAAAGATCACCAAAGTTCTTGGAATTTATATTTGAAATACCATAGGGATTTTGTTTAGTTAAAAAGGTACTGAATTTATTGTATTTGTTTACAAATTCTGGTGATTATGGATGGACTTTTATAATCCAGGGTATCAATATTTATTCTGAAAAAAAGCCCACAATCTACCATGCTAAATGGAATATTCTTTTTTATTGTCTCACTATCACCTTTCTTTATAAAAAGAAAAAGAACATTGCAGAGAAATCCTTCTTAGCAGAAGGTTGTAAAAGAAATAATAGTGTTGTGTGAAATGTGCTTGAATCATAATTCCAGGATTAATTTTGAAGATATATGGGTAAAGAACTTGCATGTTTTGACACAAAATTGTGTCAAAAGAACACAAAGAGATGGCTTCCAGGGGAAGTTTAGATTTGATATTTGTAGAAATGTCTTAACTGAAAGGGTTATCAAACAGTGCAGTTATCAAAAGGGTTATCAAAAGTGCAAACTTTAGAGAGAGGTGGTTGAATCCCCATCCTTAGAAGTGTTTAACATAGGCATAGATAGGGAGCTGATGGACTTGGTTTAGCACCAGAGCTGGCAGAATTAGCTGATTGGACAATCATAACTTCTTTTCTAACCTAAATAATTATGTGATTCTGTGGCATGACAGTTGTCCAAGTTAAAACAACTTTTTAATCTGTTTATGTATTTTCATTTCTGAAATCTCTGTATGCGAGCTCATAGGAGACTTCAGACTTATTTCGCTGCTTATAAGACAATTCTGTCTCAATCATTCTTTTTTCAAGATCTACTCAGCGTAAAAATCTAATTGAAAACTTGCAAGACAATAAAAGGTTATATTGTATAGCAACCTCTGCAAAAGTTGTCCTTCCCATGTGAAAGTAAGAAACTACTTCTAAGACTATATGCAAATCCTACTCTTTATTTTCAGTGAAGAGAATAACATACATTTCCATGTTGCTTGTACATATGTTTCTTCCAAGCCTGTTCATTAAAAGAAAAGCAGATAAACAAGAGAGAAAATTAATCACTGACACACTATAAAAAATAATAAATTCAGTTCTTGGAAAGATATCTATGACTAAAACTCAACCATTGTTCTCTCTCCTTGACTTTTGATGTTTCATAATCCATTTTGAAGAAATGAAATTACTTGAAGTATTTCATAAATTTGATGATGGGTTGAAAGGCTGTAATCCTAACAATAAACCCTTAAGGATCCATCATTACATTTCAATTAAGAGCAATACTTTATTCGGTCCTAATAATAGAAAACAGTAAGTGTAGAGTCACCTTACCTGAGCTACCCAGAGCTAAAGCTAAAATATAATTAAAGAGAAGATTTTGCTACTATTGTGTTAGGTTTTATCCTTCTCTGAGACTGAAGTGAAGAGACTTCACTAAAGTGAAAAATGTGTGCTCTAGGTGAATTTGTACTGTTAAACTCAATAAGCACTGTCCCTTAAGACAAACTAAGAATAAATCCATCTGATAGTGAAATAGATTTTTAGATTTCTCTCCTAACTTGCAGCAGATAACTTCTCAAGGGTAGGAGGGGAGTCAAATGCAATTACATTTTTTTCTGCTTTGTTTGTTTGTTTGTTTGTTTTGGGGGGTTTTGTTTTGGGTTTGGTTGTTTGGTTTTTTATGGGGGGGGTTGCTTTTGTTTTGTTTTGTTGTTTTGTTATGTTGGGTTTTGGTGCTGGTGCTGTTGTTTGGAGTTTTTTGTTGTTTGAGTGTTGTTTTTGTTTTGTGTTTTTTTTTAAAAAACTATCCATAATCTCTTCATATTTAATCAAACTCACCCTGAAGGACAATAGTCATTCCAAACTCTGAATCATCAATGTGTGTGTGTGGGTGTGTGTGTGCACGTTAAAGATCTATACCATGTGAAAAGAACAGAGTCATATACTGATAAACATGTTAAATTTGATTAACCAGTCCCATGACTTTCACAACAGGCTTAGAGAAGTCATTGCCAGGTAGTGTTACATCAGATCATTAATCCTCTTACCAGGACAGGGTGAAGTTCTCAGCTGCCAAAAACTTCAATGGAGGTTTGCTCATTTATGGATTCAACCAAAATCCTCTAGGATTTGAATCAGAGTTACAACCCCATTCTTTATTATTGTAATGAAACCTGAGAGCACAATTATACATGGCAGTCATAAATCAGTCTTCTGCTAGTCCTTCTTTGCCATGTCGTGCAACAAAAACAGGATACGGGGAAGTGATGAAAATTTGACTAATAGATTTATCTAAAGTTAAAACGTTGTACAAGGGTCTTCCATCTTCTTTCATCTTTAATTGCCAACATTTTTTTTGTTTTCAGATCTTATTGCTATAACTTAAGTATAGCCTGTAACACAAATATATCAGCAACCTTAACTATTATGTCTGCAGCTTGCAATCATGAAACCTGTCTTGTGAGTGCTTACATATTTACTGAGCTAGAAGATTTTGCATAATGAATTGACAATATCTGAAAATATTTAAGAAGCTACATAGTGCTGTATATTTTAAACTGGAAAGGAGTCATTTAGTGTTTTTTTGATAAAGGGGAGGGTTTAAAAGTTCCTCATGACTTTAAATGTTTAGTGGGGTCCTTATTTTACTTCTAACAGGAAGCAGTGTGTAAGCATTCTTCTAGGGACTTCTTATATTATTTTTCTATATTCATATTGCCAGGAAGAAAGCATAATTATATTCAGATGTAATCGAATGGATCTGATCCCTTTTATATCTTCAGAACAGGAGAACATCACTATTTCAAACAAGTAAATAATCTAAACAAACATATCAATTTCATCCTATTCTTGCCAGAGCTCAGCTCTGCAACATAATCTGATACCCTACAAAGTGTTTCATGTTTTGTTAAATGAAGTATTGGTAATAGATAACAATTAGCAAAAACCACCAGCAACAGCAAAAAATCAACAAATAAACAAAAATAACCCATAACAAATCCCCTCACATTTACAGCATTTTCTAGATACATAAAACCCTGTATAAGAATTAGAGTAAATTATTTTCACTCCTTTTCACCTGTGGGCCTCAACCTTGAATGGGATATGTACCTTCCAATACCAATGGCATGCTATTTGCTATGAGAGTCCCTAAATGTGAGTTGAAAGAGTGTGACAAAATTGCTAGATAAAAAGAAATAAATGTGTAACAAAAATGCAACTGCCAAATAAGAGACATTATTTCACCTTATTTTTTATGAAAATTGACATTATAAAAAGGTCTAAAAAGTTTATTCTAGCATTTTTCTCCTAAGACTTCAGGAATTTAATCCTTTTTGGCATCGTGATTGTGGTGGTTTGTCCTTGGCCTAAGGGCCAGTCTCCCACTACAGCCTTGCTATCACTCCCTTTCTCAAATGCACAGGGGAGAGGCAAAAAATATAACAAAAGCCAGTGATAAGATAGAAGCATTTTAATAGCAATAATAAGCAAAGTCAATAGACTATGCAGAAGCAAAAGCAGAGAGAGCGAGATGTCAGTCTCTACTTCCCATCAGCAGGACGATGGTCAGTCTCAGGAAGGAGGGCTCTCTAAGCTTGGCGGTTTCTTAGGAGGATAGACACCATGGATGAATCACCTCACTTCCTTCTTTCACTTCAGTCTTGTAACTGAGCTTACATCATATGGCATGGAATACCTCTTTGGCCAGTCTGGGTCAGCTGGCCTGGCCTTGTCTGCTCCCAACACCAATGTTGGTGTTTTGTTCACTGTAGACTGCAAACTTTTTAGAGGCTGCCAATAAGTCATCAAAGTAAACAGAACAGACAAATTAATCTTCATGATAAAGTGACAATGGCACATACTTAATTGAACAGATCAACAGCAAGAACAGTTCTAACAACTGAAATGTCTTGTGAATATTTATATAAAAGCAGGGAGTAGAGGATTATGTGTAACCAAACAAGAAATTCTAGATAAATGTTTTACAGAGGGAATATTTTACTTTCAAATATGTCATCCATTTCTTTCTAAAGTGATTATTTGGTGATGTTGTTACATGGGAAGTCATAAAATGAGTCCAGCAGGACACTCCTAACAGAATATTTATCACCACCATTAAGATTTTTAGGAGCTTACATAAGAAGTCTGAAACAAGGAACTATGGTATAAAACTCTTCAAGATCAATTCATTAAACCTATTTTATTTCTATAGGACACTATTAATAATATTCTTTATAGGTCTTGCTTCTATAAAGTTTGGGATTCTCAGTCTCTTATATGTTACTATATTCATCCATCTTAATTCACCTTCCTCCTTTAAGAATGTCTCTGTATCTTCATCTGCTGTCTTAAGAGGATAGGATCTCCTACCTCAATTACACCATCAGACATACCTACATGATTGCACTGACATCATCTCACTTCACTCTTCATCTCCAAACTTGTTTTCTACTGGAAGTCATGCACTTAGTGTACTTACTATGGTATTGACTTGAGTTAGCAGGGCTGGAGGTGAGCTAACAGAAATATTAGCCTGGTCTTCAAGATGAGCTATCCCTGTTTATACAACATTGGGCTAACTGCATAAAGGGACAGGTTGAACTCCCTTCAGCTGGCACAGAATCATGTAAATAAGCTGTAAAAGCTATCATACCACAGAAGAATCAGGCCATAGTTATTATCAGAGAAGACTGCTTTAAAAATACATCAAGGTCTGGCTCATGAATAAAAGAGCACTTAATTTGAGATTAGCAATCCATATTTCAATTTTAAAGCATTTTTACTGGTTTTACTCTCTTGGTGAATATATGGTCCAGCTGTTTCAGTTTACAGCCAGTCTCCATAGATCATTTCCAGTCTTTCTGCAGTCCAAATCCTATGATTTTTAAAAGAAATTTTGATGTAACAAAGCTGGTCATATTTAGGCCTCAGAAGACAGACTCCTGATGAAAGGAATTATGTTTGTCATCCATAAGAAAGAGGGCAATCTCTGAAACAAATTGATATTAGATAACAAAATTATTTCAAATAATTTGAGAATCACTGATATTATGATTTATCATACAACATACCTCCTCACCTATATGTTAAAAACAACATAAGAGAAGGATGCATTACATCTCATTTACTTCCTATCTCCTTCTCAACAAAGATTCTTATAGCGTAGGATGTGTTTTCCCCATTATACTCCTAAAAATTAAGACTTTCTCTGAAGAAAGTATAATACAGAACCTACAGTGTGAAAATAGAGTAGACAACCACATCTTTGTGCCACTCTTCCTTGATATATGGTTGTTCTCTGCAACTCACATTCTACTGATAAATCTTAGATATGCTAATATGTGGGTTATAAATGGTATGATGTCATAGAATAATAGAATGGCCTAGGCTGGAAGGACGCTCAGAGATCATCTCCAACTTCCCCCCATGGGCAGAAAAGTCTCTCAATTAGACCACTATATGAAACATATAACATATGAAACATATGAAACCATAACATAGTGCTACAGGAAATGTTTCTAAGCTATTGTCATTGTTTCATCCAGAATGTGAGCACAATGCAGCCACTGCAGTGGGATGGGGAAGAGAACAGCAAAATAAGTTAAAGCTTGTAGGTTGAGATAAGAATAGTTTGATAACTAAAATTAAAAACAAACAAGCAAACAACAAAACCCAAGAATAAAAATATGATGATGACAATAGTAGTGATGATGAAAAGGAAGATATAAAAAGAGAGAGAAATAAACTCCAAGAAAAGACAATGCAATTGCTCACCATGTGCTCAGGCAGTGATCAGCACCTTCCAACTCCCTCTAGTTTATACACTGAGTATGGTGTTCTATAGTATAGAACATTCTTTTGGCTAGTTCAGCTCAGCTGTCATGGCTATGCTCCCTCAAATCTTTATTTTTGTGTCTCCTTGCTAGTAGAGCATGGGAAACTGAAAAGTCCTTGACTTAGTATAAACACTACTTAGCAATGAATAAAACATCTGTGTGTTGCCAACATAATTCTCACACTAAATCAAAATCACAGCACTGTACCAGCTACTAGGAAGAAAATATTCCAGCTGAAACCAGCAGCCTGTAACTGAAATGAAGTCATCAACCTCGTGGAAGCACAATAAGTAGATCTTATATAGAAACTAGTGATAGAGGAATTATGAAAGCCATGGAATCCATGAAAGAAGCACGAATTCTTTGAACAGTTATGGCAAAGCAGTTAAGATAGTTGGGGCTGTCTCTGTTTACTGCAGGGGGTGTGAATTAGATGACCGCTAGAGTCCCTTCCAACCCAGTTTATTCTATGCTAATTTGATGAAAAATGTCAGATCAAGTCACTTGGAATCCTTATGAAGAACATGTAGAGATTCAGCAGCCTATAAAGTTAAATAACAGCCACAACTCCCTGAAGTTTGGGCACATCACAATAGTGTATGGAGGCTGGATTTCATCTTTCCCAGTCCTCTCATAAGTGCAGCTGCATAAAGTGTGAATAAGTAGTCTTATGTGTTGCTCATTAATTTCACCCCCAAGGAACATATTTTATAAAGTTAAACACAGTATCATAAATGATTGCAGTATAAAATTTGCTTTTATTTCTATCCTAGCCAGTTCTAAGGAGTAATTTCAATCAGTGAGAGCCAGGAAATCATGAGTTCATCTCAGTTCTGACAATGACTCTTTGTATGAATTCTAGTATGTCATATAAAAGCTGATTTTCCAAAGGGACCTCTTAGTTTAAGCACTTTTCATCTTGGGTACTTGCTTTCTAAGGTTTAGCATGAAATCCTGTTTCATGTTCAAAGGAGTCAACATTTCACCCCTACAAATTTTCTTTGAGAGTGATAAACTCCTAGTCCACGGTGCCTTTGTCTGCTCATCAGTTTATTATTTCTACAACAAGGTCCTTTCTCCAGGTCAGCATTCTATTAACATTTTCCACCATGGGTTAAGTAGGTAACAAAAACAAAGGAACAACTTTTGCTATCAGTTACAATGCTGAAGACTAACAACAAACCAACTGGGAAAATATCATCCAGTTGTGAGCCAAAATTATGCTCAGGACAGGGTTTTTGACTCTTTTCCCATAAGGTTTCCACCTTCCTAACCAAATATTGTGGATATCTGATAGACAGTTTTCACAATTAAGAACAATAAGCTGTGCTGCCATCATGGACCACAAGAAGAACTATGCAATATTTGATTCAGCTTCTACCAACACCTAAGGCCCAGGTTCACAAATACTTTTTTTTTTTTTTTTAATGCACTTATCTCAAGCTGCATCAGTGGAAGTTTAGGCTCGAGATGAGGAGAAAGTTCTTCACAGAGAGAGTTGTTAGCCATTAGAATGGGCTGCCCAGGGAGGTGCTGGATTCACCATCCCTGGAGGTGTTCAAGAGGGGATTCGACATGGAACTTAGTGCCATGGTTTAGTAGTCATGTGGTCTGGGGTGACAGGTTGGAGTTGATGATCTTTGAGGTCTTTTCCAACCTTATTGATTCTATGGTTCTGTGTTTCTATCTGCATGTTTAACTGTCAGGCACTAACTATGGTTGCATCTCACTATGAAAAGTTTTAATGTAATGGCACAGGAAAAGGGATGCACATGTATGTATTTATTTCTTTATTAGATATTTTTTACAGAGCTGCAGCTTCAGATCTCTTTGTGTTTCAGACTTCATAGCCCATTCAGAAAATTCATGAACACCCCACTAGAAATGGCAAAGCAGATGGTTTGTCCCAAGTGATTTTCTAAACAATTACCTTTGCACACAAAACCCACACAATTCAACCTTTTAACCAGTCTTTTTCAAACCAAATACTAAATGTTAAATTTTGAACCTGATGCACATTTGTTCTGACATATGCTTGTCAGTATTTCACCAGTTATAACTTAGGGAAGGGCATTAAAAATGCACTGATCTAATGCATTGACTTTTCAGTTTCTAGGTGTTGTATGTGAGATACACATAAATATTCATTTGGTGTTTACATCCAATAATGACCACATCTCTCTGTCAGCTGCCAATCATTCTGACATAACTTTGAGGATTTTTTTGTAGCCTACTTAAAGAACACAGACTTAAAATAGGTTCAAAGTAGATTAACAGGTATTGTTGGTGCTGTGTGATCTTTAATACTCTCTTACACTGTGTCTGGTTTCATTACTGACACTGGATACTTATTAGAGAAGGAAATGTTAGATTCAAGAATTTAATGAAGCACCTAAATTCTATAGGTAAGGTTCTTGGATTCTCTATTCTAAGGACTTTGAAAATCTATTTAACCCCTTAAAGTCCTCAGACTGTCTATTAGATGTGTTCTTAAGAATCACTCAAGATAAACATAAGAGTTTAGATATTTCATTCAATAGAACTGCCACCCAGAAAGATGTAACACAAATAAATAAAAGTGTAACTAAGTTATTATTTAGATGATGTCTTTAGTTTAAGCATCAATATCTAGTTCTACTGATTGTTCTTCAGATGTCCTGATACAGTAACTAGAACATGCCGGCTTTATTCAAATTCACTAACTTCTGTTTGGCCTAGTCTTCTGTGTGGCAGTAACTAGGTACTAGAAGGTAACCAGATTACTGAGATTTTAGTTTGCACCATTTAATATCTATTCAGTTGTTAAAATCACGAATTAAGTGATTGTCAAGTCCCTTCAGAATCTAGATTTGTAAT
This sequence comes from Melanerpes formicivorus, assembly GCF_026170545.1. Lineage (NCBI taxonomy): Eukaryota > Metazoa > Chordata > Aves > Piciformes > Picidae > Melanerpes > Melanerpes formicivorus. The sequence continues at coordinate 3,829,172 of NW_027142369.1, forward strand.
AATTTTATCCTATTCAGCTGTATCCAACATACAAATTTTCTTAAGAAAATCACCCAGGACAGCTTCAGAATTCACAAGAAACACATGATCCCCTAAGGATGAGTTGGTTGTACAAGGAAATCTGCCAAAATATGTATTCTTAATGTATTCTTGAGAGGCTTTATTTTAAAAAAGAATAAAAAATATAATAAGTAATCCAAGATTTTCTTGCCTTTGACTCAAGTGGAAGTAAGAGTAATAAGTACAGTGTGGGGAAAAAAAAAAAAAAGGGGGAGTGGGGTCATAAGAGAATAAAGAGAAGCTATAACAAAAAAGAAAGCCCTGAATCATATTTATTCATCTTATAAATCCACCAAGTCAAACAGTAAATATGTTTCAAGCTATTTTCTGAATAAGCTATTTTTATCTAAAAAAAGAGTTGAGTATCTCACTGAAGTTGCTCTATTTATTCTCATTCAGGCACTCCTAGTTCAATTAAGCTAACCTATTTTCTAGATTTTTGAGTGTCACAGTCTCAGACTTGAATGAAATTTATTCTGTCTTAGATCACAGTTCAATCTAAAAGTTCAGCCACTGATGTTCACTCATTATTTTTATTTTAAAAAAATAGAATAAATATTGGTTTATTTTATCAAACAATGTATATTAGTTATTAATTCATCAGCAAATTAGAACCTGGCTGGCATTTCCATGTACGTGCTGCCAGAATAAAAGTGAAAAACCTTATTTGTGTTAGTGTACTGAGCGTTAATATACAAGTGTATGATGGTAGCAAAACCATGATGTTGACATTTTATCTGGAACATATGATCCTAGAACACAAAAATTCTTATAAGTAAGAAAGCAAGAAACATGAATAGAATAGTGTTTCATATTTATTATCTTTAGATATGTATGAAATATTGACTATGCATTGATGGTAGTATTCCTATTACTGCTACTTTTCTGTGAAAGGGCTGACTTCCACAGATGCCTTAGCAAGCAAGGAAAACAGTGGAAGCAAACCAAGCTTTTCCAGTTTTGCCTGCAGTGTTATGAATTAACATAAGTTTACTTGTGGTAAATACTCTGAGTACATCAATGGATTAATGCTTGAACTTTTTTCCTTCTTTTTTAATAAGTGGGAAGAAATATTCTTTAATTTACAAAATACAAAGAATGTGAAAATTACAAGTACATAATAATCTCCTTTATATCACTTTGGATTACTTAGTTTTACCTACCTAGCTCCTTGTATGCTTCTAGAGAGACCCAAATTGCCACTCAAAAAAAAAAAAACCACCTGTAGATTCAATGCAAGGTTTTGATTCTTGTCTGAGAACTACTGGGGCCCCTGACTGGCTGTTCATGGACAAAGAGCAGACAGCAAGGATTTAAATTCTGTCTCTTCATTTTCTTGAGTCCAAAGCCAGTGTTTTTTAATTTTAAATTAAAAGTATTAAGGAGTCATGGTACTATCTACATTCAAAACCACCAGCATAATTAACCTAACATGATCATGGAACATTTTAAAGAACAAGACTTATGAACTTATTCATGTTTTACATATATGTTGCTTATGCCCAAATGTATTTAGGTCACAAACAACTGGCAATGACAGCTGGGGATGCTGGTGGCAATAATCATTCCCCATCCTGGTTTATGTGATAGCTCAAATGAGATGTGGAGTAAGAAATGTGTTGCTCATCCTCTTTTCTCTTATTTGGGATATGGTGTCTCATGACCAAGCTAGAACCTAATGTAATCTCTCCCACTAACATCCCTTATTCCTACAAATCCAAAATCCGGCATTTTTATTGACTACTACCCTCTTCAGTTGGCTTGTGGATACAAGTTGTGAAGTTGCTTAATTATAGGTTAAGTAACTCCATGAAGTAAAGCAGATCAAAGCATGCACCAAGCCGAAAGTTGTGCATGTACTGACAAAAGTTATGTTAGTTACAGGAATCTCAGGCATTATGCAGTGCAGAATTCACAATAACTTGTACTGAAGACCATATCTCTAATGTTCTGGACATGATCTGTGGCTGCAGGTTTGAAATTGCCCAAAGAAAACGTAATAATCTTCTATTCCCTCATCACAGCAAAAGGTCCCATGTCCACTATACTAATATTTATTTTCATATCTGTGTTCAGCAGACTTGTATATGAGGTTTAGCTATTGCATTTAAGTAAAAATATTGTCAGATAATAAAACCAGTATATTACACTTCTCAGTTTTTCTACTCTCTGTAGAAAGGCAAATATTTCAGAAAAGGCACACACAAGTGTATATAAAGAACTAGTTGTTCAGGACAAGCAAAATCTATTACAACATCTCTTCTGTATGTGGTGGTGATTAATATTTCTGTGGTAGTTTGTAATTTATTCTTAAATGCATTAAAGAGATTTTCAGATTTTGCAGAATAGAATTTGAGAATAATTTTGCTGGATGGGACCTCTGGAAATTGTCTTGTCAAAGTGGAGTCAGCTTCAGTAGGTTACTCAGGACTTTGCGGCAGAACTTTGGGTTCTATGACCACGGGGCAACTTTCACTGCACCTGACCTGCTGGGTCCTGATGGGGTGCATCTATCTAGAAGGGGTAAAAGAGTCCTGGCACTGGAGTTGGCAGGGCTCATTAGGAGGGCTTTAAACTAGGTCTGAAGGGGGTGGGTGAGGCAATCGGTCCCTCTGCAGAGGTAAGAGTAGGGTGCAAGGTAGGGTCAGTTGAGAAGTCAGGAACCCAGCTGCGATGCATGTACACCAATGCACGCAGCCTGGGCAACAAGCAAGAGGAGTTGGAGGTCCTAATCCATCAGGGCGACTATGATGTAGTCGCCATCTCAGAAACTTGGTGGGACAGCACCCACGATTGGAGTGCTACAATGGGGGGTTACAGGCTCTTTAGGAGGGACAGGCGAGGGAGAAGAGGAGGAGGGGTGGCTCTGTATATTAGAGAGTCAATCTCTGCCACACAACTTGTGGTGGAAGATGAGGTAGTTGAGAGCCTGTGGGTCAAAATCAGAGGACAACCTAACAAGTCTGACATCCTGATTGGAATCTGTTACAGACCACCCAACCAGGATGAGGCGGCTGATGAGTTGTTCTACAAGCAACTGGAGGCTGTCTCAAGATCATCTGATCTTGTCCTTGTTGGTGACTTCAACCTCCCAGATATCTGCTGGGAACTTAATTCAGCAGGGAGGAGGCAGTCCAGAAGATTCCTGGAGTGAATGGAGGACTGCTTCCTGACACAGCTGTTAAGCGAGCCTACCAGGGGACAGGCTCTGCTTGACCTGCTGTTCTGCAATAGGGAAGGGCTGGTGGGAGATGTGATCGTGGGAGGCTGCCTAGGGTGCAGTGACCACGAGATAGTGAAGTTTTCAATATGCAGGGAGATAGGGAGGAGCACCAACAGAACCTCCACCTTGGACTTCCGAAGGGCGAACTTCAGCCTATTTAAAAAACTTGTCTGCGAAGTCCCCTGGGTACCAGCCCTCATGAACCAAGGGGTTCAGGAGGGTTGGACCTACTTCAAACAGGAGCTCTTGAAGGCACAGGACTTGGCGGTTCCCACGTGCCGGAAGGCAAGCCGGCGGGGAAGGCGACCAGCCTGGATGAGCAAGCAGCTCCTGGAGGATTTAAGGGGGAAGAGGAGGCTGTATCACCTTTGGAAGGAGGGGAAGGCTTCTCGAGGTATGTTCAAGGAAGTTGTTAGATTATGTAGGAATAAAATTAGGGAGGCTAAGACCCAGCTGGAACTGAAGCTGGCCACCTCAGTCAAAGATAATAAAAAGCATTTTTATAAATATATTAACAATAAGAAGAAGGGCAGGAAGAACCTGAACTCCCTAGTGGACCTGGAGGGGAACACAGTTACTGAGGATGAGGATAAAGCTGAGGTCCTGAACACCTTCTTTACCTCAATGTTTAACAGCAAGGCAGGAGTTCAGGACGAGTGGTCTCCGGAGCTGGGCGTTGGGGTCGGGGAGCAGAGTAATACCCTGGAAATCCATGAGGAGTTAGTTCGGGACCTGCTGAGCCACTTGGATATCCACAAGTCCATGGGACCAGATGGGATCCATCCTAGGGTGCTGAGAGAGCTGGCGGATGTGCTAGCTAGGCCACTCTCCATCATTTTCCTCCAGTCCTGGCTCACTGGTGAGGTCCCAGATGACTGGAAACTGGCCAACGTGGTCCCCATCCACAAGAAGGGTCGGATGGAGGAACCTGGAAACTCCAGGCCAGTCAGCCTGACCTCAGTGCCAGGGAAAGTGATGGAGCAGATTATCCTGGCAGCAATAACTGCGCACCTGAAGGATGGCCAAGGGCTCAGGTCCAGCCAACATGGATTCAGGAAGGGCAGATCCTGCCTCTCCAACCTGATCTCTTTCTATGATCAGGTGACCCGTCTGGTGGATGTGGGGAGGCCTGTGGATGTGGTCTACCTAGACTTCAGCAAGGCCTTTGACACCGTCCCCCACAGCAAACTGCTGACTAAGCTGTCAGCCCGTGGATTGGACCATTACACTCTGTGCTGGGTTAGGAACTGGCTGGAGGGACGGGCCCAGAGAGTGGTCGTGAACGGTGCCGCATCCAGCTGGAGGCCAGTCACCAGTGGTGTCCCCCAGGGATCAGTGCTGGGCCCTGTCCTCTTCAACATATTCGTTGATGATCTGGATGAAGGGGTAGAGTCAGTCATCAGCAAGTTTGCAGATGACACAAAGTTAGGGGCAGATGTTAGTCAATTAGAGGGTAGAAAGGCTCTGCAGAGGGACCTCGACCGACTGGAAAGATGGGCGGAGTCCAATGGGATGGCATTCAACAAGTCCAAGTGCCGAGTGCTGCACTTTGGCTATGGCAATCCCATGCAGAGCTATAGGCTGGGGTCGGAGTGGCTGGAGAGCTCCCAGACAGAGAGGGACCTGGGTGTGCTGATCGACAGCCACCTGAATATGAGCCAGCAGTGTGCTCAGGTGGCCAGGAGGGCCAATAGCATTCTGGCCTGCATTAGGAATAGTGTGGCCAGCAGGAGCAGGGAGGTCATAGTGCCACTGTACTCTGCTCTGGTTAGGCCGCACCTTGAGTACTGTGTCCAGTTCTGGGCCCCTCAGTTTAAGAAGGACATTGAGACACTTGAGCATGTCCAGAGAAGGGCAACAAGGCTGGTGAGAGGCCTTGAAGACAAGCCCTATGAGGAGAGGCTGAGGGAGCTGGGATTGTTTAGCCTGGAGAAGAGGAGGCTCAGGGGTGACCTTATTGCCCTCTACAACTACCTGAAGGGTGGTTGTAGCCAGGAGGGAGTTGGCCTCTTCTCCCAGGCAACCAGCACCAGAACAAGGGGACACAGTCTCAAGCTGCGCCAGGGGAGGTTCAGACTCGAGGTGAGGAGGAAGTTCTTCACCGAGCGAGTCATTCGGCATTGGAATGGGTTGCCCAGGGAGGTGGTTGAGTCATCGACCCTGGAGGCGTTCAAGGGGAGATTGGACGTGGCACTTGGTGCCATGGTCTAGTCATGGGGTCTGCGGTGTCAGGTTGGACTCGATGATCCTCGAGGTCCTTTCCAACCTAAGTGATACTGTGATACTGTGATACTGTGATATCCAGTTGGATTTTTAATAATTCTAACAATGTTAGGCTTTGGAGCAGTCTGCCCAGGAAGGTTGTGGAGTCACCAGCCCTGGAGGTATTAAAAAATGTGTGTAGACATGGCACTTTGGGACATGGTTTACTGGATGTAGTAGTGTTGGATTGACTGTGGGCTTGATTATATTAGAGGTCTTTTCCAGTCCAAATGAACCCTTGAGTTATTAAAAATCTGCCTGGATGCTATCTTGTGCAACCCACTCTAGGCAAACCTGCTCTGGCCTGCTGGTTTATTCATCTCAATCACAACCAATCTGAAATTATATCATTTATTCACTCATAAGTGTTACTTCTTCATGCTCTGCTTCTTGCATTCCTATATGGTTTTCCAGTATGTTTTGTATTTTTGCACAGTATTAACAAAGTCCCAGAGATGGCATTCAGTTGTTTGTCTTATCACTTTCTGCAAAAATTTATCCTGAAATATTATGTAAATGGTGATTTTTCCATTCTCTTTCGAAATACTAAAGGACCCTCTTTCCATGAATGTGGAGTCATTTCAATATGGGAACACTGACTTACATGTAGAATGTATGATGTATGATACATTGCAGTCACTGCAAATATCCAACCTAGACCTGGAGGTGGTATATAGAGAGAGATGGTATATATAGTGAGAGAGATGGTATATCTATAGATAGAGGTGAAAATAAGGGTGGCAAATCTAAAGAGAAGGAAAGATCTTAATGAATTTTAATATTGTCTCGAACTTTATAATTGCTTTTGACCATTTCTAATTAAGGTAGAAGTGACAGCTCTCTGACTATCAAAACAGGGAAGCTCTCCAAAACAGGGAAGCTCTCAAATTATTAATACAAAAAAAAATTCTAATTATATCAAAGCAACTTCCTTATTCGTACTTTTATTTTTTTCTCTTGCTATTCTCATACCTTATAATTTTTAATCCATTTCCTTGAAATTACTAGATAATTATATAGCAGTCTTCGCTACAGTTCTTAATGGGTTTTACACTTCAGTGATTGAGGTCTCCCAAGTGTTTTGAGTCTTATATAAATATGATGATCAAAATCAAAATAGATGGAGAAACACAGATACTGAAAAATCACTTAAACACTTTAACCAGACTCAGTTCTGAATAGCATTTACAATATGTCTAAGTTAGATAGAGGTGTCCTGGGATACCTGTGTCTCTCAAGTGAAGTCCAAAACTGGAAATAATATAGTTTATCTGTTATGCTTCTGGGACTTCAGCTATTATTTCCATATGGCTTTGCAGCACATGATGTCCACATCTTTGTTGTCTGTAACACTGCTCTGCACTGTGGCAGCATAGCTGGACACTCAGATAGGCCCTTAAGCATATTTCTTTTTCTAAGATCTACTGATGGCACCAGGGACTGAATGCCATTTGTGAAAAGAGTTTCTTATCTGTGTAGCTACCACTTCTCTTTCACTATAAGCCAATGATTTTTTTTAAGTTATCTTGTATTCAGATAGATTTGGATATAATGTCTCATACTGATACTTTTACTATATGTTACTCTTTTCTTTTCCTCTTTTCTTTTCTTTTCTTTTCTTTTCTTTTCTTTTCTTTTCTTTTCTTTTCTTTTCTTTTCTTTTCTTTTCTTTTCTTTTCTTTTCTTTTCTTTTCTTTTCTTTTCTTTTCTTTTCTTTTCTTTTCTTTTCTTTTCTTTTCCTTTCTTTACATTTTTCTTACAGAAAATTACATTTTGTAATGTATTTGCTATCAAATAATATTATTAAGAACTAATTGAACTAATCTCACTGAAAATAAACTTAATTTGCAGCAATATACTCACATAGTCTATGTGTCATTGGATAAATATGCTTCACACTGTATATTTTCCTGAGAACAGTCTTCATAATATTGTAAAATACTGGTTATATTCAAGCCAGTGTAGCATTTTTAAGTGCTGCTGCCCTTCTTTTATAATATTATATTCCTCATTTCATAGCAAGAGAATGATAAATTTCAGAAATGTTTTTGTGTGAACTTGAAAAATCAATATAATAAAGATGAAAGCATGCACATGCACAAAGCAATAAAGTTAGTAAAAGACTTTATGGAAAATATATTGCTCAAATAATACTTAAACTAATTGGAAGGCTATCACAAACAAGGGGTGAGATCAAGTTCCAGGTTAAGACATATATATAATGTAGAATTTATCTTTCCAACTATAGCAAACCAGATTTCTAAGCTTATGCTACCATAACTGGAAATTTAGGACTTAATTCATGGCTGCCTGATGCCATTACAGATGCTAGGGCTTCCACCAACCCTAGAAAACTGGGTGACTGAAAGTTCGAATGGTGCAGAAAAATCATTGTATTCTTCAATATATAGGTTTGCCCAGTACCATCATAACATCTTCTTATGCTACAGCATGATCTTAAACACATAATCATTTTTTTACAATGAGAAGGAAAAAAAAAAATATTTCCAGCTTTAGAGGACTTAATTCCTTTTGAGAATTATGAAATAGATGTAAAAGAAAAAAGTGTCAAAATCTCCCACAGTCAAACTAAATGGTTTTCCATATTCCTATCCATTCAGAAAACAAATAAAAAAAGTGAATTAATCATTAATTAGACTATACATTTTAAGTCAAACAAGATTGTATAAGATGTAAATAGAAGGTAATAAGAAGGGAATACTACCTATGCCTATAAGAAAGGAATACTACACTGAAGTTTCTTTTCTTGAAGATGGCTTCATATCGCTGTATCTTCCTTATTGAGGTTAGTGATCAATTTAATAAGTTGATATTCTGACTTTTTTTTCCTATGAAATGCAAATAAAAAGAAATTGTATGATGATTTCATCCTTATCACTCGAGAAATCACCATTTAATATTTTTCCTTAAATCAGAGAGGCTCACTGAAGTTCTTGTCTTGGTCACATTTACTTCCTCTCATTGAAGTCTCTGCTTTATTTTTATTTTAATAGTTCTTGTCATAACTAGTGAAAACTATTATTTCTGTAATATGCTGATCAGTATTCCACACTTGAAAATACTAGATGCTTCACAGTAAAGTGCAAAACACATTGCAAAGGGGAGAGGATCATCTTCCCCAGTGAAACATTTGCCAAATCTGAATTAAGACATGTTCTGGACATAAGATTTTTATTTCCTTTGCAAATTTTATTCTTCAGTGCTTTCTAATTATATATCTACATACAAATCTACTTACTAGATATAGCACAGATTTTGGTTTCAACATTAAATAGTAATGTATGTCATTGTCTAATTTTGTCTCGTGAAAAATATACTTTATTTCAGCAGGTTGTGACTGTCCTCTTTTACATATCAGTATATTACACTCCTTCATTTAAGCCAGGAACACCAGAAACAACCAATACTATTCTGTGTTTTCGTGTGTCAAAGAAGCAAATGGATCTCTCTCTGCAGCCATTGAGTTGCAGGCTGATGTTTGGACCTTATCACTCATGACTTTATCAACTATACTGAGGTTTCAGAATTTTAGAAGCTACAGATTTCAGAAGCTATAGGCCCATATTAAAATGTTTTCAAAGATTACTTGAAACTAAATGGTTTCTTATTAATTGACTAGAGCCATTGGATTTCACAAATCCTGAACAAAAACAACTGCTGGAGACAAAATTAACATGACAGAGCAACAACACTTAATCACGTCAACAAAAAACAGATCAGGATCAAAATGTTTTTTTAATATATTAGTAATGCATAACAAACTGGCAATCAGTGAGCTATAAAGTTTGGCTAGATGTTGACAGGACTGTAGATGAACAACAATACTGAATGCTCATAGAGTAAAGTACAAAAAATATGTAAACAGCCTTCTGTTACTAATCCCAAAGCTCTAACCACATACACACACAGATGCATGTGTACAGTTACACATACACTCCAGCTCCCTAAGGCACATGGGTCACAGGCATATGCATCTTTTTTTCCCCCCCTTTTTATTTTTTTTTTAAGAGGATTGCTTCCCCTATTTAGTCATACTATTCACATTAACATTCCTACATTAAAAAAATTTGTTAGCAGGGTATGTCACCAAAAGTATGGCCATGCAATCACTGCTACAGGAATGATTCCTTGTTTATGTCAAGAATAAATACATACTTATCCAAAAAGACAGATCAAGAAATAAACCAAAACCAACAAAAAGCCCTCCAGACAAACAAAACCCAAGCAAACAACAAACCCCATAATACTGTGAATTCAGGCACGTCAGGCAGCTCCAACTGTTTAAACACTGTTTAAACTGTCTTGACACAAATGTAAAAAATAACAAAAAAAATTAGAGTTGGTGAGGATTGTCCTATAAAACCTCCAACACTCATAGAGGGTAGCAAACAGCTCAGGAATACCAAGCTTATTAAAAAAAAAAAAAAAAAAAAAAAAGGCAAAGACAAGTGGAGGTGATAAAGGGGGGAGTTATTTCAGCTGAAACATCTAGTCTTGTGAAGATTAATATCCAGATGCCATCAGCCATTCAGAGAGAGGAAAGGAGGGGAAGAGAAGGAGACAGATAGAATAAACAGTATGTAGCTGTAGGTGATGAGCTCTAACACTGCTAGGGGATTCAGCCAGCCAGTGATCAGCTACAATGACATAAACCACAAAGTGGAAATCTAAGTTCTTAATCTCACTTATAGTGAATTAGATCAGAAGATCTTGTGTTTTACTGTAAATAAACACAGTGTTTGATTGGGATACCATTTTCTCAAGGTTTACTTACATTGATCGCACTTCCAAGCCTACCTCACAGTCAGCCTATCTAGTGATCTAAAACACGAAACAACTGACAGTATATCTGGCTTTAAAAGGCCAAAGTAGAGTGCTCTAGGGAAGCAGGACTATGCACTTGCTCTGTTCTTGTGCACCTCTTTAAGATTTGATATTATCAACTGTCACAAACAGCATGCCAGCACAGAGGGACATTGGATCTAATTGTGTACCCTTGGCTCTTTTTATCCTCCTCTATTATGGTCTCTTTTTCACCATCTTCACTGCCATCTCATTATAGCCACAGTGGGTTTCTCTTTTCTGTCTACAAACTTCAAGCCTGGATTTATGATTCTGCTCTTTTTTCCTCATTAGAGTCGCAAATTTTATTTCTCTTTGTTCCGTCTTCTCCTTTTATTCTTGAAACTTACAGCCTGATCTTTCTACAATATGGACTTTTCCAGAGGTGAGAAATGTGACAGAACCACATGCCAGGAGTCAATTTAGAACCACAGGAAAAAATATTAACATCTGATGAGTCAGTGAAGGATTAACCTTAGAAGACTAAGTCCAATACAAGCCAGTAGGGTGAAAATTGGATGAAAATTGAGGTGTTCTGAATTTTAATGTCCTAAGATTTGTATTTGAGATTCATCTTCAGAAAGCTAAGGGGTGCAAACATTTTGAGGAATCAGATTCCACTATCTGAACTGAAATCTGACTTGTTAAGAACTTGAGACAAAGGTTTCAGTGGGAAGGCACATAGTGAAGTGTCCTATGCATTCACGGTTTCTGCTACGTAGTGTTGAGCACCATCTACTGGCACTTTCTGTATTAACTACTTGCATCCCAACTCCTGAAAGAGATCATAGAATCATAGAATCAGTAAGGTTGGAAAAGACCTCAAAGATCATCAAGTCCAATCTGCCACCCAAGACCTCATGACTACTAAACCATGGCACCAAGTGCCATGTCCAATCCCCTCTTGAACACCTCCAGACATGTAGCCCTTGTTACTAGAGGTCTTACTCACTGAGCATATCATTTCACCCCTAGCTGACAAAGCATCAAAGAGGCTTATTGGCTTCTGTCTAGCCCAAAGGGTAGGCATGGTACTGGAGTCACAATAAAATAGATGGAAATCTTTGTGTGCCATGATTTTTCTTCACTTAGCTCATCACTGTAGGCAAAAGCCCAGCCCACTGTTGCAGGAAATGCAAAAGTAACTTACACCATCACCTCAAGAGTTTTGTCTAGAGCCTTCATACACATCATCATCACTAACTTATGAAACCTGGGGAAAAAAAAAAAAAAAAACAACAAAAAAAAAAGCTGAGGACAACTTCCACTAGAATATATGAACATATCCAGGAAGCAGAATTTTAAAGTCAAAACTGTTGGAGATCAGAATTTTAAGAGACATGAGAATCATACTCAAAGTTTTCTTATTGACTTTAACAGAAAACTGAGTAGAAAAATGTAATTCCACATGGTCTTGGTTTTAAATTGTGTGCTATAGGAAATAAACAGTATTTGGCAGATGAAAGTTGTAAACTATTGTAAACATTTACACAGATTAAAGTGATAACAAATGTACAAATATTTATGTAATGAGATATTCTTCCTTGGTCTAGACGGTTTGTGGATTTTGTTTTCTGGGTTTTGTTGTTGTTCTGCTTCTTTGTTGTTGTTGTTGTTTTTGTTGTTGTTGTTTAACTTCCAGATATCCAAATAAATAAAAAGAATATGTTCCTGAAAATAGAACATTTTTAGAAATACTGAACTCTTAATGTTATCATCTGCAAATTTGCTGATAGAATAGAATAGAATAAACCAGGTTGGAAGAGACCCTTGAGATCATCGTGTCCAACCCTTCATCCAACACCATCCAATCAACTAAACCATGGCACCAAGCACCCCATCAAGTCTCCTCCTAAACATCTCCAATGATGGCGACTCTACCACCTCCCTGGGCAGCACATTCCAATGGGCAATCCCTCTCTCTATGAAGAATTTCTTCCTAACATCCAGTCTAATATTCACAACACATTAGATTTGTGTTAATTAGAATAGAATTTCCTGTAATATATATTAAGGAAACAATGCAAGGTTTAAGAGTATGATAGTAATTTAATTTATTAGTTATTTTTTCTCAGATTGACAAGAATTTCATTTAAGTAAAATGCAACAGTAAGTAGGGAAAATGCAGCCTTTCTGACTGCAAATGAGTTTGAAGACAAATTACATTTCCAAAATATCTGTCTCAGTGGTATTGTCTTTTTAGTGAACGGCCCACTTCCTTAATTGGAAAAATAATATGGAGGGTATAAAACATTGTGTGGGTTTCATAGTATCAATAAGCCTAAAAACCCAATGACATCCTGGCTTGTATTAGAATCACAGTGGCCAGCAGGAGCAGAGAGGTTATCTTCCCACTGTACTTGGCACTGGTGAGGCCACACCTCAAGTACTTTGTTCAGCTCTGGGCCCCTCACTACTAGAAGGACATTGAGGTTTTGGAGCATGTCCGGAGAAGAGCAATGAGACTAGTGAAGGACCTAGAGTACATGGCCTACAGGGAGTGTCTGAGGGAGCTGGAGTTGTTCAGTCTAGCGAAGAGGAGGCGCATTGCTCTCTATAACTACCTGAAGGAGGCTTGGAGTGAGGAGGGGACAGCCTCTTCTCCTTGGTGTCGAGACACAGGACTAGAGGAAACTGTTTCAAGCTGGGCCAGGGGAGGTTCAAGCTGGATACTAGGAAATATTTCATCATAGAGAGAGTTCTTAAACATTGGAGTGGTCTGTCCAGGGCACTGGTGGAGTCACCATCCCTGGAGGTGTTTAAGCAGTATGTGGTCCTGGCACTTAGGGACATGGTTTAGCATTGACCTTAAACTGGGTTGAGGGTTGGACTGGATTATCTGTGAGGTCTCTGCCAACCAGATGTTTTCTGTGATTCTGTGACATGTGAATTATCTCTCCTTTTTGCTAGCAATACTGTTATAAATTTTTTTAACTGCATGTGAGAAAACACATGCACATGAAAAGCAGATGGCTACACTTCCACAAATTTAAGGCTGTTAGGAAAAAACCCACACCCTGATCAAGCTGGTCCCATTCTTTCCTAAAAGTGCTTTCCTTTATTTGTCAAGGTGATGAACAATCATATATCTCATTGGGCCTGTCCCTGCTGGATAGATGAATAACAGTAATTAATTTTATTTTATGTTTGTATTCATTTGCATGTCTATGTGTGTGTGTGTGTTTCCAATCTTTTTGTCATGAAGACATACACTTAGTCATCACTGTATTAGGTCATTGTAATATAACCTATAGAGACTTTGGTAGTTGTTTTGAAATTTCCATACCTTCATCAAATGAAGAGTTTTATTAGATGATTAAATACACAGGCCATAGACTAATCCTCCTTTATTGTACTGATTTAATGCAAATTTATTATTAAGTGTCTATAGTGCAATACATATCACCAATCTCCTTTGTTATCCAAGGCAAATTCAAACTTCTTGGACTGTACTTTGTAGGGATTTCAGACTTTCAGTCTCTTTACCTGCACTTATCCTTTAAGAGAAGGGATAGAATAGAATAGAATAGAATAGAATAGAATAGAATAGAATAGAATAGAATAGAATAGAATAGAATAGAATAGACCAGGTTGGAAGAGACCTTCAAGATCCTCACATCCAACCTATCACCCAGCACCACCTAATCAACTAAACCATGCAACCAAGCACCCCATCAAGTCTCCTCCTGAACACCTCCAGTGATGGTGATTCCACCACCTCCCCAGGCAGCCCATTCCAATGGGCAATCACTCTCTCTGTGTAAAACTTCCTCCTGACCTCCAGCCTGAACCTCCCCTGGTGCAGCCTGAGACTGTGTCCTCTTGTTCTGGTGCTGGCTGCCTGGGAGAAGAGACCAACCTCTGCCTGTCTACAACCTCCCTTCAGGTAGTTGTAGAGAGCAATAAGGTCACCCCTGAATCTCCTCCTCTCCAGGCTAAGCAGCCCCAGCTCCCTCAGCCTCTCCTCATAGGGCTTGTGTTCCAAGCCCCTCACCAACTTCGTTGCCCTTCTCTGGACTCGTTCCAGCAAGTCAACATCCTTCCTAAACTGAGGGGCCCAGAACTGGACACAGTACTCGAGGTGTGGCCTAACCAGTGCAGTGTACAGGGGCAGAATGACCTCCCTGCTCCTGCTGGCCACACTGTTCCTAATGCAGGCCAGGATGCCATTGGCCCTCCTGGCTGCCTGGGCGCACTGCAGGCTCCTGTACATCCCACCATCAACTAGCACCCCCAGGTCCCTCTCTGTCTGGCTGCTCTCCAGCCACTCTGACCCCAGCCTGTAGCACTGCATGGGGTTGTTGTGGCCAATGTGCAGAACCCGGCATTTGGATGTGTTAAATCTCATGCCGTTGGATTCTGCCCATCTGTCCAGCCTGTCGAGGTCCCTCTGCAGAGCTGCAGAGCCTCTCTACCCTCCAGCAGATCAACTCCTGCCCCCAGCTTGGTGTTGTCAGCAAATTTACTGATGATGGACTCAATGCCCTCATCCAGATCATCAATAAAGATGTTAAAGAGGATGGGGCCCAGCACTGATCCCTGGGGGACTCCACTACTGACTGGCTGCCAGCTGAATGTGGCACCATTCACCACCACTCTCTGGGTTCAACCATCCAGCCAGTTCCTAACCCAGCTCAGAGTGCTGCTGTCCAAGACATGGGCTGACAGCTTGGCCAGCAGTTTGCTATGGGGGACGGTGTCAAAGGCCTTGCTGAAGTCCAGGTAGACTACATCCACAGCCTTCCCCACATCCACCAGGCGGGTCACCTGCTCGTAGAAGGAGATCAGGTTGGTCAGGCAGGACCTGCCCTTCCTAAATCCATGCTGGCTGAGCCTGATCCCTTGGACATCCTGTAAGTGCTGTGTGATTGCACTCAGGATGACCTGTTCCATGATCTTGGCTGGCACTGAGGTCAGGGTGACAGGCCTATAATTCCCTGGCTCATCCAACCGGCCCTTCTTGTGGATGGGCACCACGTTGGCCAGCTTCCAGTCATGATTAATACGAGTTTCTAATCAGGTCTGTAACTCAAAGAATGTAAATGGCACATCATATTGCCAGAGCAGTGAGCATCAGGAGTTACTGAGAAAGAAGAAAAATAAAATGTTTAATAAGAAAAAAAAAACAAACCACCACCCACTATGCTAAAAATTTTGATTAATTAGTGTGACCTGTTTTGAATTTCATATGTCAAAGAAGAAAAATTAATGTGTACACTAGAGCCATTTCCTGTGCTCTTGTTCACCAGTCAAAGTATCTTAAATAAAAGAAAAATAAAAATCATACATTAGGGTATTCAGGCAAGTGGGGTTGAAACACAACAGATCTCAAGTCATTGGGCTAGTGCTCTGTGTTTCAAAACTTTGTGAGAAATTTTGGAAACTTAAATTTCTTACTAATGAATTTTCTAGTAATTGTAGTAGCTTCAAACTCATTCAACACAAAGTTGTTAATAATAATATGTAGCCCATAAACAGCTTTGTTGAAATTATACTAGAATTTAGTTCTGAATACAACCTACTGAAGGTTAAGTTCAGAGGTTAATGAGTTAGAATGATCCTCCTGCATTTCTTAATGTACATTAATCAATGTAAATTTGGGGTTTATAGAGAAACACAGAAATACTGTGAGAAGGAAAGTCTTGTCATTCATGTACCTTAATGATCATCTAGTTCTGACTACCCTGCCATGGGCAGGGACATCTCCTACTAGATCAGATTGCTCAAAGCCTCATTCAGCCAGGTTTTAAACACTCACAGGGATGAGGCATCCATGACTTCTCTGGGCAACCTATTCCAGTGTCTCACCATCCTGATATTAAATAACTACTTCCTAATGTCTAATATAAATCTACCCTTCTCTGGTTTAAAACCACTGCCCCTTGTCCTATCACCGCATGCTCTCATTAAAAACCCCCTCTTCAGCTTTCCTGTAGCCCCTCTCCAAGTGCTAGAAAGCTGCTATAAGGTCTCCCTGAAGCTTTCTTTTCTCCAGGCTGAACAGACCAAACTCCCTCAGCCTGTCCTTGTAGGAGAGGTGCTGCAGCCCTCTGATTATTTTTGTGGTACTCTGAACCCTCATCAACAGATCTATGTCATTCTTGTGTTGGGGCCTCTGGAGCTGCATACAGCATTACACATGAGGTCTCACAAGAGCAGAGTGGAGGGGCAAAATAACCTCCCTTCACCTGCCAGACATGCATCTTTTGATGCAGCCCAGTATATAATTGGCTTTTTTGAGCTGCCAGTGTACATTTCTGGCTCATGTAAAGCACCTCAGCAACCAGCGCCTCTGAGTTCTTCCCTGTAGGGCTGCTCTCAATCCATTCATCACCCAGCCAGTATTTGTGCTTGGGAATCAGTTGCAGGACCTTGTGCTTTGCCTCCTTGAAATTCATGAAATTGACATGGGACTGTATGTCCAGCCTGTCAATGTCCTTCTGGATGACATCCCTTTCCTCCAGCATGTTGACCACACCGCACAATTTGGTGTCACTCTCAAAATTCCTGAGGCTTTGATGTCATTCATGCCATATTTCAGTAGCCACGACTAAAATTAACCTTTTTCTTCAGATACCCTACTATGATTCAGACAGCAAATAAAAATGTATATCTTTGATACTTTTGTGAGCAAGCACTGAATTCCAGACTAAAAATTTCATCTTTGGTTTAAAACCTCTGAGACAGGTGCATATGGACAGACTTCTTGGAAATGAAAGCATTTGAAGTATATAAAACTAAAGTATACAAAACTAATATATATATTTATTTTAGTGCACTTACATTAAAAACCAGAAAGATAATTTGGGAATTTATTGAAAAGAATCTTTATGTAATAAAAAGTGCACTTATTTTTTTCAGTTCTTTTGCTTCTAATTCTCTGAACCTGACTTTGTACAGACTACAACAGACTGGAAGGGATGGATTTGATGATCTTTGAGGTCTCTTCCAATCTTGGTGATTCTGTGATTATGTCTGTTGCTCACTCATGAAGATCAAGTCCCTTATACTGGAAAAATATAAGAATGTCTATCCAATGGATGCCAACAGTTAGGTGGTGCTCATAATCTTTCCAAAAAGTTGCAGCTTTTCTGCAACTTCAGGCTGGACAGATGTGCAGAATCCAACAGTATGGGATGTAACACATCCAAGTGCCAGGTTCTGCCCATTGGCCACAGCAACCCCATGCAGTGCTACAGGCTGGGGACAGAGTGGTTGGAGAGAGGACAGGCAGAGAGAGACCTGGCAGAACTGGTCAATGGTAGGCTGAACATGAGCCTGCAGTGTGCCCAGGTGGCCAAGAGGGCTGATGGCATCCTGGCCTGTATCAAGAACAGTGTGTCCAGCAGGAACAGAAAGGTCATTCTGCCCCTGTATACTGTGCTGGTTAGGTGACACCTTCAGTCCTGTGTCCAGCTCTGGGCCCCTCAGTTTAGGAAGGATGTTGACTTGCTGGAACGTGTCCAGAGAAGGGCAACAAAGTTGGTGAGGGATTTGGAACACAAGCCCCATGAGGAGGGACTGAGGGAGCTGGGGTTGCTTGGCCTGGAGAGGAGGAGGCTCAGGGGTGACCTTATTGCTGTCTACAACTACCTGAAGGGAGGTTTTAGACAGGCAGAGGTTGGTCTCTTCTCCCAGGCAACCAGCATCAGAACAAGAGGACACAGTCTCAAGCTGCACCAGGGGAGGTTTAGGCTGGAGGTTAGGAATAACTTCTACACAGAGAAGGTGATTGCCCATTGGAAGGGGCTGCCCAGGGAGGTGGTGGAGTCACCATCATTGGAGGTGTTTAGGTAGAGACTTGATAGGGTGCTTGGTTGCATGGTTTAGTTGATCAGGTGGGTTGGATAATAGGTTGGACGCAATAATCTTGAAGGTCTATTCTATTCTATTCTATTCTATTCTATTCTATTCTATTCTATTCTACTACCCTTAATCTTCACTGAAGTTTTCCTTCTGCCACCTTAATTTTCTTGTGGTTCTTCTGTTTTAGATATTAAATGTTAAAGAAAGGATAAAAAAAATGTCATTGATTAAAGACCACTAAAATAGAACAAAGTAGTATTTTATAGCTCATTCTTTAGCAGAATAAATCTATGGAGGAATCCTCAATTGTATTTTAGAAAGCTGAATGAAAAAGTCTCTTAAAAAAGCTGTGTTTTTTAGTGTGTTGCAGAGACAGGTAGGGCTGTACCTTGTAAAATCATTAACACAGTAAAACCTCACCAAATCATACTTAGTGGCTGTGAAACATGCTGCAATTTATTAATTATGAAAATTAGTATTACAACAAAAATGTAAGAGATGATGCATTGCAAGATATATTTTCTTCATTTACTGAAGAAAAGTGAAGCCTAGTTTAAATATTTAATCATTACATATAATAGCTAATAAATAATGTGAAACTTCTAATAACAATAATCAAGTTGTAAGCCTTTATAACTTTCTTTCCATGCTTCTTTTGCAGCTGGGTTATGACCTTAGCCCTGAAGTAACTCACTTCACAACATAATGGAATCTATGAAAAATATTTGATATTGAATATTCTACTATTTTTTTCTTCCCCACATATATTTGCTAACTCCTCCCCACATATATTTGCTAACTCCTTGAATGACATCAAAGATACAACATTTCTGCTGTGTTCATTGACAGGATTTTTTTTTCCTTATCTCAAATAGTTAAAGAATCTGCACAGTGATCCTGAGTAGATTAAAAATAAACTTACTTCCTTTTGCTGGTCTTGTGGCAAAAGTTAAAGAACATTTAAATGATGCCATTTTTAGAGATATGAGAAGATATGTTTTTCTTGCTGTAAGGTAAAAGCCCCACTCAGACATATTTATAGATGAGCTGTGGTAGAATAAGAAACTAAATGACAGCTTCATTTTCTCCTTGCAGCCTGGAATTTGTTTAATAAGATTTTCCATGAAAGTGCATACAGTTTACATAATAATAAAATCTTTTAAAGCATTACAGTGTTTTTTGTTTGTTTGTGTTTCGTTTATATAACAAATAAGAGATAAAGAGATGCAGCTTTGTTCCATTCTAATGTTGTTAGATGTTTTCTTATTCAGCTCTTCCATGTTACTGTCAACCAGCGTTATGTCTACAGTGCTCTGCCTTGGGATAATTATAATGAGTGAGATTACATTGGAAACAAATTTTTTTGTTAGAAGTAATTTTAGAAACTTGTAAAAAGTCAGAAAGAAATGCTGGAAGAATTTTATTCTCTACCAGGATGCAAAATAGACTGGATCACTAGAGGGAGAAAAAAAATGAAAGTGTTTATCAAAAGAAATGTGTTTTCATGTTAAATCTTGTAGTTAATTTATATGTTGTTAAGGAATGTGAGTTTCCATTAAATTGTCTATTATACTCTTCAAGAAAACTCTAATACCATCTGCTGTTTAGAGTATCTGTGAAAGACAAAGTAAGTTTTTCTTTCAATTGCCTAATGCTCTCTCATGCTTTGCAGGTTTTGCAGTACTACCTGGAAAAATGCTGTAACAATGGAATGACATTTTTGCATAGCTGAATGCTATATTATAAAAACACTTTTTTCTTCTATTTTCTTCTTAAAAAATGTTGATTCATTATAATTCTGAACAAATGCAAGTATAGTAAATTCAACACGTATATGCATATAAAGAAGACATGTTTTGTTTTTTCTTGGTTGTTGGGGGGAGAAAGGGGGGGTGTTTTGTTTTGTTGCTTTGGGTTTTTCTTTTTGCTTTCCAAAAATTATGAGTGCAAAATTCTCTGAACAGTTATACTTCTTTTGGTTTTTTTTTGAGGGGTGATTAAGATTGAATACACCAATTACAGAGTTCCTCGTTCATCTGGCATTCAAAAATCAGTTACAAGAGTGCACTGCCACTTTCCAATACTGATACAGTCATTAATAATCTCTGTTGGCATATTTTGCAGCAACTGCTATCAAAAATCAACAAAAAGATACTTATATTCTCCAATTTGGAGATTACAGAACTGACACAGAAGGGTTTATCTGAGCTCTCAGAGCAGGCTCACATTATTACCTAAGTTGTTTTCAGTGAAAAAAAAATATCTCAGCATTGTGACATACGGTGATGGAGTGTCATTTATCTGGGCCAAAACACACAGATTACAGCAAACAAGAATGTGAATGTGACCCAGTGACATAAAAGGAAGTAGGACACCTTTCTGCAATAAACGTTTGTTTTCAGTCAGCCTCCTGATAGATCAGTATCCAGGACACCAAAACCAACATACAAGTTGACACATTCCTTTCAGATGGCACACTCCTTTCAGATGACACACAGATTTGTGGATGAAACCATCACAGTAACAAAACCACATCTGTAGTCCTAGTCTAAGTAATAAACAGGGATTTTAAGTGGAAACTAATCATAAGAAGCTTCCTTATGAAACTTTAAAATGATGCTTATATTTTTATTAGTTTCCAGTGTTCCAAGCTAAGATCTGAGAATTATATTTTCTCAGAACAGGGCTGAAGAAAAATATCTGGTTAGTACAAATAATTTTGCATTGTCAAACTCCTGACTATTCCACAAATTAAAACAAACAAAACAACAACAAAAAGAAACCAAACAAATACAAAAAAACAACATAAAGAAAACAACATACAACACACGAAACAACTCTGTTTCTTTAATGCTTTCATAAACCAAGCTGTGAATTCATGCAAACATTCCCTTAAAAATCAATAAAGTACAACTCCTCCTGATAAATTCACTACATGAAGGGAAATAGGAAAAAAAAATATCCAAAATTTTGACCTATTTTATAGCTGATTTCACAATAAGTTAGCTATAGTGGAAGAGTTGTTACGGGATTCCAGCTTTATGTGAAGAAAGAGGTTACTGACTGCATCTGTAGTTGCAGTTGTCATTTAAACAAATGAGAATCTAGAAGCCAAGCTTAATAATTCAGCTGATAATGAATATTATTATCTCTCCTTGATATAATCACAGAGATATTCAATTCAAATTAGCTCTTGCAAGCCAGCTAATGCCTTTTATAAACCTGAACAAACATTTTCTTCTCAAATAAGATAGAAATGTTTCTCTTCATTTTTTTGTTGAGACAATATTTGCATGACTAGACATCTCGTGTTTTAGAGGTCTCCTGCTCCCTCTCTTTGTTCTACCCTTGAAGTCATAATCTTTTGTCTGTGATGTCACAATTAGTTTCTGCAGAGCTGATTATAGCCACAAACAAAGGATTATGACTTCAGGTGAGGGATAAGCAGCAGGAACAGATGAGCTCCTGAGGAAAATGTTCCCTGTTCATGACTGTAACCTTAGAAACAAAGTGGAGAAAATAAAAGTTGTGCTTGATTCAAAATGAAACACTTTATATGAGATGGCAGTGTCTGTTAGCAATTGCATATTGGTCACGTGCATATAATTATTTTCTGGATAAGTGCTGCTTGATAAAAGCAAGACATGGAAAATATTCAGTATATAATTCCAAGGTTCCCAGAACTACATTTACTTTAGATTTAGAAGACCAAGATTGTCTCATTATGTATTACTCATACCATACAATAGATAAGCAGTGCTCTTCACAGTATCAGTAAAGACTCATTCCCTGCATTTACGATCTAGGATAAACGAGAATAAGCGGAATTGTAAACAAGACTAAAGTACAAGATGTCAAGCCAGAAAATAACAAATTAAATGATAGTGTAATTTTGTGGATAATCTATGTCTTGAAACTAACAAATCTCCATTTTAACATGAATTATTACTTGCTCACTGTTTAAGACAGATCTTTTTTTGTTGTCTGTCAGCTTTAACCCGTTGAGAGAAGCAGTGTTTTCTGTCTAATGGTGACAGCAAGGGACTTTGGGATTCCACCATTTGCTTGCTGAATTACTTTAAATAAGTCACTCAGTGCATCCATATCTTATTAAGTGCTCTGTGAAATACAACACTGTAGCCATTACAACAATAGAGGCATTTTAGTGTTTCAGATGGGTGCGTGTTCTGGATGACAGAAATATCAATATCTATCAGTCTATATACTAATTCTATATTTGCATATTTATGAAGTCTTTGTACCAGACTCTCATCTGCTATAAGTTATAGCCTTGTGAACCAATGTTCCTACTAAACTTAAGGATGGAATGAATTTCCCAAACTTCACATATAAAGAAATGACAGTTAGATTGTAATAGAAGTATAAACTGAAAAAGACTTTCCCTTTGGGTTTTGAAGCAAGAAATAAATTTCAAATATTTGAGAAATGATGCATTTTACTAATCCATTAATTATTAAAAAAAAAAAAAAAAAATCAGGGAAAGAGGAAAAAAAAATCCCTTCAGTGAGATTGAAAATTAAGTTCTTAAATCTGAAAAAGTTCAGCACATTGATACTGTACTTTGAAACTTGACAAATCTTTCATTTTCATTCTGCAGATATATCTTCACTCAAAACCTTTCCAGGTATTAATATTTCATAAATTATAATTAGTCCTTTTCAAATATTACCTTGGTGAAAGAAGCCAAGCAGGTAAGATTAACTTCTTAGCCTCTAAAATTTCCATTTGCCTGAAAGATATGCCACTGGGCTCAGTACTTGTCCCCCTGTTGATTTTAATTTATATAAATGATCTGTTGCATCTCTCGCACTACTATAGGGGTACCATGTGCACAGGCAAATTAAAGACAGGATGGTGGTAATGAATTACTAGCCAGACTCTTTCCACACAAGCTGCTGCTAACATTGATTTAATTATTTCTTAAAGAAGATAAAAATCAGGTTTAAATTCAAGTATTGCTCAGGCTGTGGTCAGATGGGTAAGTGAAGCAATGCTTATTAGGACTTGATCTGGCTATGAATCATATATTTAAAGTCAGTAGGGAGAAACAAATAAGTAGAATAGTGAAATGAATAATAATGAAGTACCTAATCTAAGTGGAACTAGCTTGGATGACGGGCCTGAGAGAAATGGTAAGATGCAATAGGTTGAATGGAGCATAAAGTAAATGCCTTATTTTGTTTGCTTCTGATACTCAGAAATATTAAATGTCTATTTCTCCCTGACTTAATTTTGGGCAGAAAGCCCATGCATTTAAATACTCCCTGGTTCTTTAAATCACAGATGATATATCATATTTATGCTGGTTCTCAGGACAAAAACAAAATTTAACTTGGGAGGACACAGTCTCAGGCAGTGCCAGGGGAGGTTTAGGCTGGAAGTTAGGAGGAAGTTTTACACAGAGAGAGTGATTGCCCATTGGAATGGGCTGCCCAGGGAGGTGGTGGAGTCACCATCACTGGAGGTGGTCAGGAGGAGACTTGACAGGGTGCTTGGTTGCATGGCTTAGTTGGTTGGGTGGTGTTGGATGATAGGTTGGACACGATGATCTTGAAGGTCTCTTCCAACCTGGTCTGGTCTATTCTATTCTATTCTATTCTATTCTATTCTATTCTATTCTATTCTATTCTATTCTATTCTATTCTGTTCTGTTCTATTCTATTCCTAGATATGCAAGAGCTCTATGTAAGATGGCTCAAGGACTGTTTTACAAATGGGGTTAACTAGATTTTCAAAGAGCTTAAAAATGTACTTTTGCAGTCTCATATTCTGCTACTGCACATGAGAGTTGTATTTTCATCTTTAGATGCTCTGAAGTGTGTTATAGGGTGTTCTGAAGTGCATGAAAACCAATGATTTCTGAAGGATACAAAAGAGATGACTGCTGAATAATTACATGTTGGCCTGTGATCCACTTCAACTTTGTGTCCTCCATAGACCACCAAAAGGAGATATATTTAATTGTGTAAATATGTATTGTACCACTTAAACTACTACTTGGGCCTTCTCTGGATTCCTGCATACACCATGCAATCAGGTATCTCACCAGAAAATCCATCGTGTCTCAAGGTCTGCGGGGAGTTTTTATTTTTCTTAGAACTCCAGATCAAAATGAGACATAAATGAGAAATATCAGAGGGAAAAACTACTCAACTCAGTTTAAGAAAAAACAGAAATGTTCCCCTATATGTAGGTGCTCCTACTTTATATGCAACCATGGCAATCCCTACTCTGTGATAATGCTCACAGTGGTAAGAAGGCCCCCTTAGAAGGTTACCTATTTACATGCAGATGTAAATCTCTCTCCTATTGCAACCTATATTTTCAGTGTATATGCTGGATACTGGCTGCTTGTGGCACCTGACAGGGAGCATACACTTTCTGGTCAAGGCAGTTATGATGATGTAGAGAAACTTCTGGCATCATCAAACTAGGTTTGACTGCTGTATTTTTCATGTTCCAGTTCCAAAGACTCTTCCTACTGTTTCAAAAATTTGCTCTTCTTATATAATTTATGCCATTTTATACTTCTTCTGACTCTTTTCTTTCCGCCAAAGTTTTTTTATATATCAGGCTGATGGCTGTCTTAAGCAAACTTCACCATTGCTGATTTCCTTATAGCATCTTCAGTTTTCACTAAAACCCTCTCACTCAGAGATGGATAAGGCAGTCTTTTCACACCAACAGTTTATACTCTTTCACCATATTATCTGCTGTTATCCAAGTCATGTCACCAAGAGAAGGCTATTTGGACTCCTCCACAGTAACCTCCCCAAGTACTGCCAAGTATTCTGATCTTTTCTTGTACTACAGGTCTCATTGTGCCCCACTGGCAGTGATACATTTACCCCTTATGCCATAAAAACTTACGATGTATTTTATATGCTATAGATGATTTCTATGCTGTAAGTTACAAAACTTATCTTCATAGAGACTATTGGCTTTCCTCTCCTTGCTTGAGCTAGAACCTCATTGATATTGGCCCCATGGGATTATTTTTGATTTCGATAAATAAGAAATTTGATGTTTAGTACTAAAAATAATCACCAAAACTGTGTAGTGAAATCAAGCACTGCCTTTCATGAGTCAGAACTGAAAAAAATCAGGAATGGTATCATATGCTGTGCCATTGCCAAGAGATTTATGTTCTTTTCTCTAACGTCATCATGTAGGTCTTGAACTGACACTGCATCCCATTCTACACTCACAGAGATGCTGCAGTACAACTTCTTTAATGACAGCAGTGACATATCTTGGATGAAGAGTCTCTCATGTTATTCTTAAGAATGTCAGCTTTACTTCTCCATTTCTGTGTATTCAGGCTTGTTTGAGGGTTACAGGAGCTGTATCTTCAGCAACATGAAAATATCTTCAAACCCAGGGACACAGGATTATAAGAGGTATCCTGGATCATTAGGTCACTTCTCCCACTGTTGGAGGTGTGCACACAATTTATCTAATTTTGTACTTCAGTTGAGCTCTGTCTTACAGCTAGGTTTTCCCTTCACCACTAAGAGGCTTTTCTTTCCAGATTCTTATTTAATTTTTGCTTAGTTTACAGCCTGAATGTTTGTAACCATCACCAGGTTACAGGTTGTTGGGGTTTTTTCTGTCTAGAGTATAATCAATTGACTTATGTCTAGAGCATAATCAATGGACGTATTTTTAAAGTGCAAGCATTTTTCTCACATAATCATGATTTTTCTGTCTTTCAGTTTTTACTAATAAGACAGATTTTTCAGCCTCTTGGTTAACAATGTAGACCTTAGAAATCTGACTATTAAATGAAAGCAGCATCTGTTTTCTCTAGTTCTTCAGTATAGTAGACCCATTTTAAAAGATGTTCTGCGTGAAATCTCATTGGTGCACTGTGCCTTTATCCCTTAGAAATACATTCTCTGGTGCAAGAGTCATATTGGATTGTTTCCATGGCCACAACATTTCAGTGTCTCAGATCCATACTGCAATTAACTAAACATTGTCTTTTCATCAGATGTGATTCCTGGCTGATGAATTGCTAGCTTTAATAGAAATTTATCTTTGAAACACATCTTATATCTTTCTTTGTGTCAGTAGCTTCTGGAAGAGAGATACTTCCAAAGATGTCTCTACTAAATCATTTAACTTTCTGTTTTGTGACAGCAAGCTGTTGAATGTTTTGGACAAAAACTCTTAATCATGAAAGTCAGCTTTTTTGATGTTAGTGTAAAATTCTTTCCTCCCCTTTGCCATCCTTTTTTTTTTTTTTTCCTGTTGTTTATCTTATTTTCTGTTTTCCTTTATGGTCTGCTCAATGCTATTTTTATTTTTCCTTTGAACTCCAGACTTAGATCTCAGTAAGGTTTTTCTCCTCTTTCTCTTCATAATTATCTCAAACACTTTTATAGAATCATAGAATCAATAAGGTTGGAAAAGACCTCAAAGATCATCAAGTCCAACCTGTCACCCAAGACCTCAAGACCTCATGACTACTAAACCATGGCACCAAGTGCCATGTCCAATCCCCTCTTGAACATCTCTAGGGATGGTGACTCCACCACCTCCCTGGGCAGCCCATTCCAATGGCTAACAACTCTCTCTCTGAAGAATTTTCTCCTCACCTCCAGCCTAAACTTCCCCTGGTGCAGCTTGAGACTGTGTCCTCTTGTTCTGGTGCTGGTTGTCTGGGAGAAGAGACCAACCCCCACCTGGCAGCAGTCTCCCTTCAGGTAGTTGTAGACAGCAATAAGGTCTCCCCTGAGCGTCCTCTTCTCCAGGCTACTTTCAGTTTTCATACCTTCTCTTCTGCAAACTACTACAGGTGAATGTTCATGCTGAAATTAGATGAGAAAAAATAGTTGAGGGCAATTCCTTCACTGCACTCTGCAGATTCTGTAATAACTCTGCCTGCTGTCCTGTACTTTCTCACCAGCCTGATGCCCAGCTGTTGTTCTATCTTTCTTGGATCAGTCATGTTGTCATTTTGGTTTGTCTTTAACTGTTTTTCACCTGTCTTTGAAGGCAGAGACCTGTCCTACAACCAGTTCTGTAGATAACCATTTCCCAGAATCTTAGCTGTGTGAACAACACAGATTGTGATTATCACACAAATTGAGAAGACAAAGTTCAAAACCCAAGCATCCCATAGTCCAAAATTAGATCCTAACATCTCCAATACCATGATGTTAATTATATGCTTTTGATGGTCAGTCTCAAATGTTGATTCAACATCTATTAGTTGGTTGTGTTTTTTTGGCATGCTGTTGTTATCAAAGTAAAATGCTTTATAATAACTAATGATATTCCTATCTGAGAAGATTTGCAAAGAACTGTAAAGATTCAGAAAGATTAGTTCACATTCTATAACTAAGGATCCTGCATGGTGACATTTTAAAGATTTTAAAAATTGTTTCTAAGAACTGTTTGATTATTGCTTACTAAAATGGATTATTTAATACAGCATTGACTGAAGTATTTAATAAATATTCTATTACTGTGAGTAAAAAGCTTCCCTTCTTCTAGATACTTGACATTTTAAAGTTCAGCTAATGTGGATAGCATCTTTTCCATACATGGGATAAGATCTCTTTAAAGTTTCACTGGTCTTCATCTTAAACTGAATTAGACAAGTGAGGCTGATCTTAGAAACCTAAAGTTACTCTGTGTAGCCTCATTACCCTGAGGCCCATCAAGGCTGCACCACACCCCCAAGCCTAAGCCATGATTGAGCAGTAAAAATATCCAGAGGTAAGAGAGTGTGCCTCCGTGGGAGAGGAGAGGGAAGAGGAAGAGCTGGCCTTGCTGCTAGCTGAAATAAAATAAGATAACAGAGTTATGGGAATGAAATACCAAAAGATTGCAACTTCCTGTCCACTCCCTGGACAGCCTCTGGAAGCTTGTTCTCCATGGTTCTTAAAGGCATAAGCCTTAACCCATGGCAGTTGCCCAGGGACTTTGTGGATGACAGGGCCCTGGAGATGTTCACAACAAGGTTGGATAATGCCTTGGGCAACCTGGTCTAGTGGAGATGAACATGCCTATGACAGGGGATTGGAATGACATGGTCTTTAAGGTCCTTTCCAACCTAAAGCAGCACCAGAACAAGAGGACACAGTCTCAAGCTGTGCCAAGGGAGGTATAGGCTGGATGTTAGGAAGAAGTTCTTCACAGAAAGAGTGATTGGCCATTGGAATGGGCTGCCCAGGGAGGTGGTGGAGTCACCATCACTGGAGGTGTTTAAGAAGAGAATGGATGGGGTGCTTGGTGCCATGGTTTAGTTGATTAGATGGTGTTGGGTGATAGGTTGGAAGCAATGATCTCAAAGGTCTTTTCCAACCTGTTTTATTCTATTCTATTCTATTCTATTCTATTCTATTCTATTCTATTCTATTCTATTCTATTCTATTCTATTCTATACCATTCTATTCTATTCTATACCATTCTATGAATGTATGAATCTTTCTCAGACCCTTGTGAACCTGTAAGTCCTGACAAATACTGCTGGAATGCCCTCATTGCCACATCATGACTCTTGTCTGGCTGAGGCATCTCAAGGTAAGAGTTTTAAGAGAACACCATACCAAAAGATGAAAAAGGAGGTGAAATGTGAAAGACAGGATTATCAAGCAAACATTCAGGTTTCTATTAATTTAAGCAATGATGCTGAGAAGAAGGAAAAACAAAAAAAAAAAAACAGTAGTTTTGTCATTCCATAGATTAGAGCCCATTATTTTAAAAACTGATTAAATTTATCTTATACAAATATTTCTCAACACAGCTTTAGAATGAATGCAGAGCACTATCTGTATTTGCTGAGCATTAATTTATGCCATTCCTTTGTTCCAGTGATTGAAATGTCAGATTACCCACACATCCCTTGTGCATGATAAAGCAACTACTTGCCTTCTATTATTTTTTTTCTTTTGAGCACATCTCTCTCCTGAAATCTCAGTAAGAGATAATCCAGCTCTTTATGGGGTTTATTCAAATATTGTTCTTTGCCTTTTAGTGTTCACATTCCATAACAATTTTTAGATTATGTACACTATTAAAAGTAATAAAAATATTAGCTAAGTCATACTCACAGCTTCCAGAATTTCAGTGTCTTAAACTTCTTCCCTTTCTCCAATATGCTTCTTGTGGTAGTTCAGGCTGGCCACCTCCTGCTACTGCCACATAAGCTACACCTCCGGTGTCCAGAGGGTCCAGGCCAGTAGGTGGACAATGGAAGTTGTGTATTTCATACCCATAGTATCCTGTGCCCTATAAATCCATCTGCAAAGTCTTTCTCTTCCTCTTTCTTCCCGTGGGAGATGCTCCCTATCAGGTAACACTAGGGGAGTTATCTCAAGGCCTCTTAGACCAGGCTAGGCCTAATGCCAGGAGGAGAAGACAGGGGAGCAGGCAATCTCAGACCTGGCCAGCTGAGACCAGCCTAGCGGGGGGTGTGTGTGTAAGAGAGCCCTGGGGGTTTTGGGTATACCCTCAGGTTGGGAGAAGGGAAGCACTGGGAGGCTTTTGGGTGTGCTGTAGGGGACTCTCTATGCTTTGGGATTCTTTTGTCACTATGCTTTGTAGCTTCTATGAAGCACTTGCTCTTTTTCCACTTGAAATTTCCATCACTTCTGCAATCCATTTGTGTGAGTGTCATTCTTTTGCCCCTCTTGGGGGGGGGGGGGGGGGGGGGGGGGGAGGCAAGGGGAGGCAGGGCAAGAGAGGATTTGCCTAGCCTCAACTAGGACAGAGTTTAAAGATACACAGAATTTTGAGCTGCTTAGTTACTACAGGGAAAAGAAGTAGATGTGCAGTCAAATATAAGAAGACAGAAGGCATAAAACAGGGAAGAAAAACATCAAACAAAGAGGATATCAGATATTCTGAAAAGTAACTATTTTTACAATTAGTTTCAAATACCAAACAAAAAGAGTTAAAATCGCAGAAAAGCAAACAAATGCCACCAACAAAAAATACTAAAATTTCCTAAAAGGAAAAAAGGAAAAGCAACTTGCTTGTCTTAGTTAATTATTCAGTTCTCTCAAATAATTGATTTATTAAAATGGATAGAAGAACACTAGCAAGAATTATTAACTCTAAAATTCAAAAACATTATTTGGAAAAACATTGCTTCTGGATAGATCTTTTAAAATTCATGTAAGGTTTCTTGAATATGAAAGAGGGTCTGATTTTTGCCAACAGATCAATCTTTGTGAATATCTGTACTTCTTACATTGCGAGGGATACATCTACGGGCAGATGTATTTTCAACCTCACTGCTGTATCAATCCAATACTTAGTCCCAGGAAAACAAAGTTGAGGGCATAATAGACAGCACAAGAAACCTTATAGGATGTTGTTTTTTTTATCAATGTAGAGTATTTGAGCCATCACAGCTGACAGAAAACTTCTTTCATCATTGTGTTTGTCACTCCAAAGGACAACGAATCTCTTGCATTTCATGCAGTTGTTTCATCTTGCTTAGTAATACTCAGTAAAGATGTCTGACACTACTGTTGTATATTGTATAGTTAAGCCTCAAAGCCTCTCTGTTCTGAGAGGTTATTCTATCTGATCCTTCTGCCTCTTGCAATATGCTTGCAGCCACAAAGGAATATGATATATTCACTAAGAACTGAGTTGACTTTTGGCTAACAAGTTTGGATGCAAATGAAAAACTCGTAATAAGGAAACTGAGACATGTGGCAAACCCAGGAAATGAAAAATTGCACAGAATGCTCACTGTAATGAAATTCTGCTGAGAAACAGAATTAAATAACTTACACTGTAGCTGAACTATACAAGATGAAATATCTGAATTAGTCCAAAGGAGACAATTTGTCCTTGATTTGATTTACAGATGTTTAAGGAAATTCAAAGCTTTAATTTAAATAATCCTCATGCTGCCCCACCTTTTGACTTAAAATTAAAAAGTATAATTTCAGTTCAGCTAAAAGATCTACAGTTAAACACAGTATCTAAATATACTACTGATCACAGTCTATACCTTCATATTCATGAAAATCACAACAGAGCAGGTAAAATTTATTATTTTTTCCCTCAGATTTTGAGATATAGTAAAGTGACCTGTATACAGATACAGGCTGTTTTGAAAGGCTTATCTTTTTTATTTCAAAATTTACTGGCCTCACAAGAAGTCTCTGAAATCAAGAAAATAATAAAAATTATTTTCACTAGTTTTGAAGTTCCATCCTAACTGATGTGACGGTATATATATATATATATATGTACTTAAAAACAGATTTCCAGTTTTATTGGAATAGCAGAGAGAAGCCTCCATTGTAGACATTTGCAGATGCTAGACACTATATTGTTTTATGTTTCATCAGAGTACAACTTAAATTCCAGTTTACATTACAAAAAAACCAACCCAAAACAAACAACAAACCCCCAAGCATACAAACAAAGTCACCAAGAAAACCCTCTTTGATTAGATTTATTCTTTGTATTGATGAATGTATAACTCCTCTTGTTTACAGTGGTTCAATAAGTTAAAACTACAACTAATGAACTGTCTTTGTTATTCATACTCGGACAAAAAAGAATGCATCTCAGACTTCTGCTGATGTAAAGATTTCTTTTCAGAGTAGTAGGATGCATTATTTCAGACCTTTCTCTTGTAGATGCAGCCATGTTAAACTACCAGTGCCTCACTGAATACCAGCATTTTCCTGTCATAGCATACACAGAAGCTATACTGAATATAAACAGCCAAAACTGACAAAAAAAAAAAACCAAACACTGCAGAGAAATGTTAAGCAAAAAGATCTTAACTGCCTCCTCTTAAATGTTAAGCTTCCTCAATTTGAGTTATACTAAGGGTATTTGGAACAAGTCAGGTCTAATTATGTTTCATTTTCCTAACAGCCATTTCATCCTGACAGCATTTACATGGTTCAAGAAGATCAGAAGGACAAACGTTTTCACTTATTTATACAACTTGATGGAACATTCCATGTCTCACATCACGTTTCATAGCTTTTCTGAAGCAAAGGGGAGATAAAACCTTGAAATATGCTTTTCATATTTTCATCAATCAAGGTTTCCACAAACTTGAGGTTTTGCAGATTAAAATGCAAGTATATCTGTACACCAAATGGAACAGCTGTGATCAAATTAAGATGTTTAAGCACTATATAAATATACACATTTTATATATCCATATATACAATTGCAGTACTTTCCAACTTTGTTATACTGTAATCAAAGCTTTTGATTTGATTACAGATGTTCTATAAAAGGTATCTTGTTCCTTTTTTGAATGTATATAGTACTCTATACACAGGATTTATACTCACAAATGCATGTATTGCATATTTTATTACTTAACAGAAGGTTAGAAAAATGATCTATACTACCAATAGCATAGAACTGAACCAGTGAACTGTGTGTGATGTCAGTGCAAAACAGTGAAGACATTAATTCTATTCATAATGCTTTGGAAATGATGTTGTTTTATGTACAGTGCTTCTGTCCATGGCAATACTATCTTATTGCTTTAATATTTCAGTAGGGATAATGACCATTCTAGCATTCCCTGCTAAGTTTCTAAAGTAGAAACTGCTGAAAAGATTTCAACATTTTGGGTGAAAAAAAAATAGAAAATAAAAAAGTCCTTGTTCTGCAGCATTTGCCATTAGACACAAGTTCTTATCTTAGAAAGGAATACAGAAAGACTAAGCTCTATCAGGAAAATATTTGAAAAACTCAGCAAAAGTAGGATTCATCACACTTCAATTTAGCTATCAAAAGATAGGCTTCATTAAGTTCCATCTCTGATGTACTTTCATAGACAGTGAAGAATAAATGAGTACCAGTCAGAAAGCCTTTATTGATGATAATGAGTTAGTCTTTCATGGAAAGTGCTATGCCAAATTCTCTGCAGACTTAAGATCACATGACAGGATATGTTCCCTGAAAATAAGAAAGCCAAATTGTTACATTACTTGAAGATTCTCCTTCAATTTATCATTGGGAGATGCTGGTAACAATACTATTTTCAGGATTTTATTTTTTTTCCACAGAAAGAGTAATGGGCCAGTGGAATGGGCTGCTCAGGGAGGTAGCGGAGTCACTGTTGCTTGAGGTTTTCCAAAAACGATTGGATGTGGCACTTGGAGCCATGGTTTAGTAGTCATGTGGTATTAGATATTAGGTAATAGGTTGGACTTGATGATCTCTGAGGTCTTTTCCAACCTGGTGGATTCTGTGATTCTGTGATTTTAACAGGTCATATCATTTCACCCAGCAGGCAGCTAAACACAAAACAGTTATTAGCTTATTGCCACCTGCCCAGAGGGATGGAGGAGACAAAGAAAAAAAAATGTAAAATTTTGGTTGAAATAAAGACAGTCTAAGAGGACAGAAAATAGAAGTACAGTGATAACAACAACAATATACAAAACAAGTGATACACAATGAGCTCACCTTCTGACAACAGATGTTCAGCCAGTTCCTGAGCAGTGGCCAGGTGGGGTCTCACCAGAGAGGAGTAGAGGGGCAGAATCACCTCCCTCAATCTGCTGGCTATGCTTCTTCCAATGCAGCTGAAGGTGTGCCTGGTTTATGATTTAAATGCTTGACTGCAGCCATCTCTTCCTACCTGTTTGTCAAACAATCTGATATTAAAACCATTGAAAAACTTTCTAATAAACTCTTCACATATTCTGTTAATAAACTAATCACAGAGAACTATTCTGCATAATTCATGGAGTTTTCAGGTGTTGTGAGCAGATATGAAGTTTAACTAGAGTTTCATATCAGTCTGTAAAAATAAAAAACATCATTCTTCAAAATTATCAGTAGTACACCATTCCAAACTGTCATAAAACTCTAGTAACGAACTTTCATAGACCCAACATAAGGTTTCAGAAATTTTAAGCTTCATAGCACAATTTTTGTCCCATGTAATCATGCCTGATCTTGTAGCAGTACTTCACATTTCTGAATTTTATCATGATTTTCTCAGATGATAAATCACCTGAAAACTAATTAAAATTATTACTAATATAAAAAGCATCCTAGATTTTAGCAAAAGGGACCAATCTCAATTTTCCAGTCTTCATATCTAGCCAGTCGTGATGATTATCATTTCCCTTATTTAGTTCGTCACATCATATGGCAGTAAAAAATTCATTTAAACAAACTTGGATGATATCTAGTGTACAAAAGAGGAGATGCATACATGAAGTCTAAAAGAAAAGCAGAGTTACTAAACTTCTTTTATTTTTAGGGTTTAGGTGGTTAAAAACATTTCATTTGCTATTAATAAGATATCTCCCTACTAATGTATATTTTCCAGGAAAGAGCATAATTGCAACAGAAATGCTCCAGAAAACCATTTGCACTTGCTATGCAAAAATGAAGACTCTGAGTGAGTGACTTGTTTAATAAAAATGAAGATTTGTTCCAGCTTTTAAGTAGATGCACGTGGTAGATAAATGATTTTCCTTTTGGCCATTATCCAGAGAATATCAGGGTGGATAAAATATGCAGTGGATTTATTATTAGCTGCCAGAATAAAGTACTTGAAGACATTGCTCTGCTTACAAGCATCCGATGCACTGTTGCCAACACTTGAAGGGGCCCCAAGACTAGTTGAATGACTCTGTGGTCAAAAGCACCTTGATTGCCACCCTCCTCATATTACTATTCCCTTGGATTTTCCCTGAATTTGACATTTGGCTTACAAATACAAAATTCCTCTAGATAATTTCATCCAGAATCACAGCTGGACTCCTTCTTGAGTTTGCATATATAATGAACATATTATACTTGAGCCTGCAAGTGTGAATAACACTGATTCCTTTAGGAGAAATATCTTAATATATATGATTAACTGACTGGGGAGTCTGCCTCTGTCCTTCCTCCTCTGACAAATTACACATTAATACAGCAAAGAAATGCAAAGGATTGACTATAACATGGGTACATACCAGAGCTGGGAGCCTGAGTTTTGCCCTTCAGTTTTTCAGAAATATGTAATTTACCATGAATAAAAATTATATCAATAATAGCAGTCAATGACAAAACTGCAACTAAATCATTCAGAATACCAATTAAAAAATGAAATGCCTTAAGACTAATTTTTATAAATACATCTATAAGCACTTCAATATGCTTCTGAGGAAGGCTCAGGAACCAAACAATCTATCATGTAAGATCTAAGCACTGGAAGGCTTTGAGGTTCTTTCCCACAAAATGATACCTATTCACTGAATAATAGTGAGAGATACAAGAATAGAAGGGTTGAATGATTGTGGTTATCCTGTGGCAAACTTAATCACAGGGTGAGACACTGTCCCCAGTGAAA
The DNA here is from genome assembly GCF_026170545.1 of Melanerpes formicivorus. NCBI lineage: Eukaryota > Metazoa > Chordata > Aves > Piciformes > Picidae > Melanerpes > Melanerpes formicivorus. The sequence continues at coordinate 3,864,712 of NW_027142369.1, forward strand.
TCCCTAAAAATGCAAATTATTATGGAGGAAATGGTTTTATTTTGCTTCAAAACACATGGTTGGCATGATACAAATGTGTAGACTAAATGATCATAACAGTCCCCTTCTGACTGCAAAATAAGTTCATCCAAAGGTGGGGAGGAGGCTTTTTAACACATTGAAATACGTAAATAGGAAAAGATGTCAGATATAATCATCAGATTGGAAATTTTAATAGCACATCAGACCCGCATTCTCAGTACAAAAAAGCTCAGGGTTAATTCAATGAGCATATTTTACTTGTACTTAAGCCTTATCAACTGACCAGTGTAGTCTTTGCATTTGTGGTTTTTTTCCTCTTCCTGTTTTATCTCTAATCTCTAATTTATACTGAGAACAGTCCTCTTGCCCTCATTCAAGTAAAAATCACACACTTATACAAAAACACTTGCAGGAAAGCCTACATTTATGAACTACTGTACTCAATTTCAAGATGAAAGATTTTTAAATTAGGCATAGATAAACATTCCAGCATAGATTCAGAGTTGGAGCAAGCCTGTGTAGCCCCACTGATTTCAGTGGAGTAAGGCCTCTTTAAGCCTGCTTAGGTACTGAACTGCAAGTTTCTGTAAATTTGAGGGATATTCATTATTGAGTCTTTAAACTTTATGTCAGACTATTAATTGTATAAACTGTACATATAATATATGTACAGGTTTTTGGACTTCTGAATCATCTACATCTGAGGACAGCCAGAATGGACTATGAATTTTATTTACTTATTGCTGTAGATATTATTTTAAATTAGATGGATAGTATTAGTAGGCAATGAAATTGTTTAGAACAGGTGGATTGTGGCAGTTTTAGGCTATGCCTTGAAAACTTAGCAACAGATTTTTAGCAGAAATTAGAAAAATATAAATAAATCACCATTGGGTGTAAAAAAGAAAAATAACAGATTATTCTAAATAAATTAGTTGGACAAAATGTCTGGAATAAGAGCAGTTGTGTCATAACATCTCTTCACATTTCAATTCCATTCCCATTCCTTTTCTTTTCTCTTCTTTGCTGTTCTGCTTTGCCTGGCCCGCTTCTGGCTGACCTTCAGATAAGAACTAACACTCCTTTCTTTCAACTCCTCTTTTCTTCTGCTACTAGAAGGGCAGGGCAGGGGAGGTTTGGGGGGGAGCAGTGGAGTGGCTTCCCTGGTCTTCTGAACCAGAGGGGTTTCCAAGTTATTTGCTAATTGTAAATTTCTGTATAATATTGCAAATACTGTATATTTTGTACATTTTCATTGTGTTCCATTGCAGAATGTAGTTTTTTGCATGTAAATTCAGCTTCATGTGCTTCTAACTGAGTTAGTCTGGCTGAGTTAATGCTGGGGGCACCTTCTAACCCACCACAACAGTTTACAGGAAATGATGGTGTCTTCAACAACATTTTTTTTAAAGTAACTGATAGAAAATATGCTTTAGTCCATATCAGTTCTTTGTATAATGTCAAAAGTCATGGTGCTCAGTTCTCACAGAATAAACTTGAATCGTTAGCAAGTTAAAGATAGGAGCTACCTGCTTCACAGGGAGTTACAACACAGAAGAATGGGAATTTTTGAGACAAAAGGCACAGGAGTAAACTTGCAGTGTTACAGAAAGGTGTCATAAAGTAGTCATTTTCATCATAAAGCATCAGCACAGCCAACACCACCATTTTTTATAAAAGAAGGTGGGTTTCCATAAATAAGATGATTCACATATATTTTTATCATAGTGGTGAATCTGCACTTTTTATGTTTTTTAATAATAATTAAAAAAGGCTATTTTTTTCTCTCTAAGTTTCTTATGGTCATGAGCATATTGTAGTACATACAATCCCATTTTAATTAAATACCTCAAAAATAATGTCTCCAGTGTCAGTTTGTCATTTCCCACTTTAATCTGGTATAAAGACAGCAAAATTATCATAAACCCTCAAATATTAGCACCCAACAACAAATCCTCTCCAAACACTGAATAATTTTAAATGATAAAACCAAATATTGCTTATAAGCACAGGTCTAAAACAGAACATTTGGTTGGAGACTTTAGCTAGGTCTGATAATTAGAGTCTCAGATATATTATATGCTTTTTTTCAGGAGGAGGAATATTTGAAACAGTGGTGTCACCGTTTTTACAATCCAAGGTGCCAGCATTCTGCAGGGGGTGAATGATTAGCAAAAGCTTATGGCTATGTTCTGCCCTCAATCTGCGTGAAGAACCAGCATTCGCATCAAGAGTATACACAGACCTCAGGCAGTTTATGTCCTGTAGTTAGGAATGACATGCTAAACCTTTCCTGAATGTAATGTCAAACACACTGCAGTGTATTGATTAACCTAATTTTTCTGTGCTTTTCACTCTTGCTGTGATGATAAACTGCACTATTACAAGCTGCACTATTAAAACCTAAAACTGCATTGAGTAATGGATGCCTTTGTATGACACAAAAGGGGCAAACCAATGAAGTATTTAGCCTGAATTAGTAGTGAATACAGGAGACAGCCAGGTAAGATGTTTCTTCTACACTGCTATTCCTGTGTTGAAAAATGGTCCACATTTACATCTTTTCCCAGTTGTTTTTCTTGTCATTACTGAACAGAAATTCTAGCAGAATCACCAAAACAGATTGCAGTAGTTCAACAGTGGTTCACAAGTTTCAGGATCAAATACCAGTTGGTGACTGCTATCAGTTGCTGCCAAGAACTGTACAACACAAGTTATTACCCTCTGCTTCTCTACTTTTGTCAACAGATAATATTAACAATAAATAATGCTTCAACATATATTTAACACAAACCCAAATACATTGCAAAATAGATTCAGCAGGCAAAGAGAAACTCAACAATTTCAAATGTAATGGTGCTGATCTTTCTCAGAACAAAATTATGCTGCTCTGAGAACTGAAACCTACAGAGGAGATCTTTTTTTCAGCTTCTTCTTCCTTCATTTAAATGACAAATTATATTTCCAATTAATAAGAATTCCCTAAAATGCTGGACTATGTGACCTGGAGTATGATAGGTGAATACTGTTTACTGTTTACTGATTCATTTTTTAATGAAACTTAAGATACTGGTCAGCAACTAAAACTAAGAGACCACACAGAAATGTAGGGCCAGAAAAGACAGAAGGCACTTAAAAATAATTGGTTACTTAGATAATGCCTAGATTATTTGTATTGAGGATTTCCAAGAAAAGATTATTTTAGAATTTTACAATGTGCTGGTTTTAACTGCGGTAGAGTTACATTTCTTCACAGAAGTGAGTATAGGACTGTAATTTTTAATTTGGGCTGAAAATAGTGTTGACAACATGTTTGTGTTGTTTTGTTTAATGTGGGATGTTTTCAATATTGTTCACCTGATCTTACACTGAGTCAAAGCCTTTTCTGCCTCTCACACTACCCCATATTAAGCAGACTGGGGGGACACAAAGAAGCTGGGAGGGGACACATTCAGGATAGTAGATCCCAAATATCCCAAAGGGATATTCCATATCATATGACATCATACTTAGCACACAAGCCTGGAGAAAGAGGAAACGGTGTAGGGAGGAGGCAGCAGGGGAGTTGGGTGTTTTAGAAAATTCTTGATTTTCAATTAGTTTCTCAGTTCAATTGCATACATTTCCAAGGATTTTAATCTGTTCACCCAAAGAATGATAACCAAAATGTTGAAGAAAAAAAATTTGGAAAGAAATATTTAATACTTAGTCCCTTAAAAACAAAGACTACCAAGGTGCCTTTTTATAAAAGTGAAAGCCAATCATCATTAAGGCAAGGATGTGTCTCATCATTCAATAATATTGAGGAGGAATGATGGTCATGACATAATTGAACAAATACGTAGCAATAAATAGAATCATCAGTGTAATAGGATGATCCAAATCACAGAATACTTAATTTTAAATGTATGTGATGCCTTTTAGTGAAAAAGAGATCAATATTTTGCCCACATCAGTAATCAAATATCTGCACAAACTTTGTCCAGGCTGCTTCTCTAATAGTAATGGGAAAGTTTTCATATGGAATTTTAATATTTTTTTTTATTTTGTTGTGGATTTCTGTTACTGTTTTATATTCCCATACAAAACTGCATGTAGGCAATGGAGAACGTACAAAGACTTTCCGAAGATTTTACCTTGGAAAAATTATCCTTTTTTTTTTTTTTTAAGGGTAAAGTGTATCAATAATATTCTGATATAAATTAGTTTTGTTAAACTTGCCTTTCACTAAAATATCTCCTAACTGTTTTCCAGGACAGTTACCAAAATTGTACTGAATCTTAGGAGGGTACAGTTTGCAGACTACAACGTCTGTAACTGAGCAGTATTCTCAGAGAAGTGGGAGCATACAGACAGTAAGCTGAGGAGCAGTTTTCTGTTATCATCTTTTGGCCCATTAACCAGCAATGAACAAATAAGACTTGAAATTAACATGGCCACATTTCTTAGTATTAAAGTTTAAGATTAAAAAGTATTAGCATATGTCATTCAATAATTTCAAAAGCCATCATTAGAACTCATTTCTTCATTTTATGTTTTTAATAGAGTATGTCATGTATTAGAGAATAAAGTCTGTTGAATGTATTCACTCTCCAATTGGTACTTGAATTTATTAAGTCTCTATTAAGTTTATTTTATAATTCATCATATAAATGATAATTTATATCTTTGCTTTATGCCTCTTTAGTTTTAAATTATGAACATTAAATGATCAGCCTATTACAGGGAGAGACAGAATTTTCTGGTTAACCTTATCAAATGAGCAGCTGAATACCATTTTGAAGGGCTTGTAGGGTCACATTCAACCTTTGTTTAACCTTTCTAAATCTCTTTCACTAAATCCAAAGAATTAGAATGCCCAAAGCCTATTTTTTTGCCATTCAATTTTCAAAGTCCTCACAAAGTGAGCCTGTTACCTTCAGGACATTTCTTCTGAGTTTTTGATAGCTGAGTTTTGCTTGAAGTCCCTGTGATTTCATAAGATATTTGACACTATGTGAAAGGTGCTGCACTTCCTATAAAAGAAGTAATTTAGATACTAACTACAATTAAAGTTTCCCACAAATATGTAGGTATGCTAAGAAGGCTACACTTATACTTTAACTGAACCAGAATTTTGATGGAATCTCCCCTAAACCAAATGTTTAAAAGCATAAATAGACATACAGAATTGAGTGTAAGAATAATTTTGAACATTTTTTTCATAGTCTTACCCTGAACCAAACCAGGCCACCATGCTTATTTGGGATTCCTTTACATCTAATTTACAACTTGTTAATTTGTCCTTTCTACAGGCAGTCATATCCTTTTATGCACTCCCTTTTATTATCACAGCTGTAGGATCTTGCCCATTGTTTTCAGGAGTATGTTTCTTAATGCATAAAGAGTAACTGATTTCATTCTCACCTTGCAGAAAAGCCTGGCTATACTTTGAAATTTATATTTCTAATAGGAATAAATAGATTAAACTGAGAACAAATAAACAAAACCCACAATCAAACAAAAAAAACAAAAAAAAAAAAAAAACCCAAAACTAAACATTGAATCTTAACCATTAAAATAATTTTGAGAAAGATTTTCTTAATCTAAGGTCTTTTATTGGAAAGGGGATTGCTTAAGGCTCAAAGGTTTCATGTCCAGTGTAGCTGGTGTTTCTAGTCTCAGCGATTTTGAAAAGCAAACAGAAATAAGCTTTATGAGAGAACTGCAAATCCAAAGCTAGACAAGCCTAGTATCTGCAAATCTTAGGAAAGATTCTTATTAAAAAAAAAAAAAAAAGAAAAAAATAAAAGCCTTTAAGTATGATGTGCTTCTGACAGAACAAAAGCAGGAGAGGTAGGAAATGCATGCAACAAGAACAATAGCAGTGACTGAAGATGGGGAAATCCATTAAGATAAGATAAAAAATGACTTGCAATTACTCTGAAAATCATACTGAACAGGATATGAACATTTTGCACTGTAAAGGTTTTCTAGTAACTTTATTCCTTTCAGCCACTGTTTTCAATTTTCACCTGCCATGAATTCTTTATTCTGTCCAGGACCTGAAATTAAATGATAAAAGACAATATTTTTATATAGCACTTTGAATTCAAAGGCTTAAAAAGCACTTCACCAAGACAGCCACTGTCATTATCTCTTTCTTACCAGCTAGGAAAAGAAGATTTCTAGCTTTAGAAAACTTCCATATTTCCTGATAATTCCATCTGACCATTAGTTGCTAAAGGGATGTAGAAGCTGAATAAAGTTTTTTATGTTCTAGTGCCTGTTGAAACAGGCTAATTCTCAGGTTCCTGTATAACAGAAGAAATACTAGGGAAGCAAATACTGAAGATGTGGTCTTTTAAGAGAACAGCTCTCCAAATAAATTGCTCTGACCCTTCTTATAATTTATTGTGAGTTCAGGGCTTCAGAAAGCAAAGTAAGTTTTTTTCAGTTTTCTCTCAATTAAAACAACTTTTTCAAGTCCTCCTTTAAGATGAGTTGATGTCAGCTAATAACAGATAACCTTGCTGGTATACAACATGATTAAATGAAAGTGTTTTTACATGTGTAAGTTTATCTCCCTTGAATTTATATGTTTTGTTTCTTTTGAATCTTTCTGTCACAGCCTTAAACTCACCATAATTCTGTCTGAGTAGAAAAGGCTGTTCTTCTTAAGATGTGAAATTTCTGGTAAGAAAGCTTCCTCTTATTTTTGTTCTTATAGTTAAAATTTAGAGTAAGGAGCACAGATAGTTTCACATGACCTCCCAGATCATGTAAATTTCATTAATTTTAGCAGCTCAACACACTTTTCTTACTTTAAAGTGTAGTAAAGAGGCCAAGCAATTTTGCAACTATATAAAAATAGCAGCCCTGTTCGTGATTATTAAGATGTATATAAGACAAACTTTGTCACAATGTCTTTATGAATTGAAAAATAAATTGAAAGGGCAAAACAAACCAAGATGAGCTTGTATGCATTCCCAATATCACATAGTAACATTTGCTGTCTTTCAGGTAGGTACCATGCTGTGAATATTTTATCTTTCTACTAAATATAAAAACCTTAACACAAACAGAGATGTAATGAGGAAAAAAGACCATAATGTATTGTAAAATAATGTGATGCAGGTGTGCAATGCACTTGGAACCTTCAGACCTAAAACCAGCTTTTTACTTCAGCAGTCTTAAATTATCTTTTTAGTGCACACTAAAGAGTTTAGTTGTAACAACAAAGCTGGTTGTTAGTTAAGTCAGGAACAACCATTACAAAGCTTATGAAAGGTTTTCTTTGTGACGGCACTGTTTTGAATCTGTGACTTTAAAATAAAGCTTCTTTGCAGTCCTCGTTATGTAGTATTAACACACTTAGAGCATCAAATCATGATTAGTGCTAAATTGTAGAACAATTTGTTTTCAGGTGTTAAGAACCCACACATAATAAAGAGTTTATATGAACTATCTAATCATTCATGTTTAAATCTAATATTTCTCTTTACATGAATTGTGACAATTTAGAACTCCTGCCATTTAAAACAATTTCTGTAGTTTTCAGTGACTTCCAGATTTCTTTTTTTCAAACTGCTCTCCTTTTTCTTGCAAAATAACATTAGAAACAATGTATGCCATTAGCTATGAACTCTGCAAACCACTCTGTGCACACAACCCTGTCTCAACAGCTATGCAGTTCTATCCCAGGTACTCCTTTCCTCCAACTACTGCAAGAGCTTTGATTATAGATACCAGTAAGATCCCAAAATTGACACATTTCAAGGAAACAAACAAACAAACAAACCCCCACCAATTCTTACTGTCATTTACCGGTGAAACAAGTGCTGAGCAACAATAGTGAAAACTTAGAAGACCACAAGTAGCTTATTTCCATAGAAATACTTATCTTTTTTTCTTTTTTCTTTTCCCCTGTGGAGGCTTAGCTATTAAAAAGAGTTTATAGAAAAATAGAATCATGTTAGTTGGAAAAGACCTCTAAGATGAGATACAATTGTTGGCCTAACACCACCATGTCCTGAAGTGCCATGTCTACATGGTTTTTGAACACCTCAAGGGATGACGACTCTACCACCTCCCTGGGCAACCTGTTCCAATGCACAACAACTTTTCAGCAGAAACAGAAAAGAGTAAACAGAAACAGTAAAGAAACAGCAAATAATTTTTTCCTAATGTGAACCTTTTCTAGATCCCCAAAATTATTTCTATCATTAAAATACATTCAACCTGTAGTTTTTTAAAAAATTGTAATAATTGTAACAATTAAGTTGTAAAGAGGAAGAATGCAACTTATGCAACCCAGTCAGTGATTTGTGATTACTGTCATACATTTCAGTTCATCTGCTAGATAGCTTTGGCCTCATATATTCACTGGAGGTCAAAGTTAAAGAACTGCATTGCCATTGACTTGGAAGTGGGGAGAAAGGGCAAGAGATAACTTAAAAATTTTACTGCTGTAAATATTTGAGAAATAAATCTTTGATGTCTGTGATTTATTGCAAGTATGCAGATCACAAGCATTTGCAGAGTCAGTTCTCCTGTGCAAACAAACAACAGGAAGTTCTGCCACACACAGCGCCTAAACAGAAATGCTCTTTAATGATGAAAAGCTGAAGATCGTGCCTAATTTTCTTTTTTTTTCTTCCACTGGTTTTGCACTAATGTAAAGGCTTTACTTGCTATTGTGGCCAAGGAAGCTCCTAACTTCTGTGAATTAAAAAAACCTACATTGTGAATTCAATGGATTCCTGCTGTCTCTGATTGCTGTCTTTAGGATCACAAAGACAAAGACTACAGTTGGAAACCTGGCTTCTTTCATATTGATAAATTGTTTCTATCAATGTTTATGACTGGCTACTGGTTTGCAGCCATACTACACTCAAATTATTAAAGAAAGAGTAATAAAAAGTCTCCCCATCTCACAACTGTACTCCCAGTACCTACTTTACTTGTGTTTGGTTTATTGGAACTGAGGAAAATCACTTATTCATTCACCCATTCATGTTTCACTCCATTTCTAAGAGTTTTTTTGCAAGTGCTGTCCTCAAGAAAGCATCTACCTTTAGATGAGCTTGAATTAGGATTAGCTTTTAAAATACAAGTCCCAGTCTGCATTTCTCTGGTATTGAAACAAAAGTGGCTGTGTTTTCCTACAATATTTCTGGTATTCTTTCTCCTACTCTCTTCACATTGGAGCGAGGATGGCAGAATGTGTCAGAACCTTCAGGAAAGGAGTGCTTTGTGCATGGAAGAAGTAAGTTGTGTTCTTGAAAAAAGTGAAAACCTTGGTAATTTTCCCATTTTGCAGTAGATATTGTACTTTTGGTTTCATGGTGTCCAAGCAAGTAGATTCTTTTCACATGGCCACAAATGATGATGTTGGATATCTTTTTCTGTCTCTGGGATGGAACAACATTATCTCAGTTCTAAGCCACTGAAGACCACTGGTAGGATCACTACCCAGTAATTTTTCTCCATTTCTCCTTCTACTTACCTGTGAACTTTAAAATGGAATTAATTAGGATGTGTAAGAGTGCTTTCAGATATGCAGATGAAGAATGCTTCTGTACCCATGATAATGTGAATCTCACTTAGATAAAAAAAAATGCATATACACAGTTCACAAAAATTTCATATATGCCTTCACTTTGCTTTTAAAAGCACTCTTCTCTGTAATCCATTGGGAATGATCAGGGGGATCACTTTGTGTGAAAACTTTTTCAGTCTTCAGTAAGAAAAATGCAAAGAACCTTCAGAAAACACAAAGCATTTGAGGTTCCATGTTATAATAGAATCATACAATCATAGAATCTATAAGGTTAGAAAAGACCTAAAAGATCATCAAGCCCAACCTGTCACCCAAGACCTCATGACTACTAAGCCATGGCACCAAGTGCCACATCCAATCGTCTCTTGAACACCTCTAGGGATGGTGACTCCACCACCTCCCTGGGCAGACCATTCCAACGGCTAACAACTCTCTCTGTGAAGAACTTTCTCCTCACCTCAAGCCTAAACCTCCCCTGGTGCAGTTTGAGACTGTGTCCTCTTGTTCTGGTGCTGATTGCCTGGGAGGAGAGACCAACTCCCTCCTGGCTACAACCTCCCTTCAGGTAGTTGTAGACATCAATAGGATCTCCTCTGAGACTCCTCTTCCTGTTCTTCCAGGAGTCATCTCTTGTCACTTAAAAGCACTCTCTGAGCTGCAAGAAACAGAGATGTTGCTGTCCTTCCAGAAGTGATTTGAAATTTTTGCATACTTTCCCTAAAAATCTTTGATTTCCATTGCTTGTTGTTGTGAGGTGTTTGTTTCAGGCAGAAACATTATAGTAAAGTCTATGTGTCTATTCAAGTACTGGAGTAGTAGGATGCCTTATGTTTCTTCTCAATTATATATAAAAAAAATGTAGTTCTCAAAGAGATCTGTAAATCAAAATATTGTTGATTGATAAAATGTGATGATTTACGTAGGAAGTGGCATATGGAATCCAAACCTTTTCAGTTCTGCCTGACATTAATGCATAATAGAAAATTCAGTCAGCTGGTGATAAAATATTATACCTGCAGATATAAGCTAAAGCTATTCATCACCAATGGACTCATTTGCATTACTTAAACTCCTGGGCATGCCTGGGAGCATGAATAAAATGATGTTGAGGAAACTGAAGGCAATACATTGAGATTTCAGAATTGTGATTGCACCTTAATCATCGATTCCGCTGAGGTGAAGTTTTTCTCTCTCAACTTGCCATCAGCACAACCTGGTGTCATTAATGTGTACAGTGAGAGCATGACGTGCAGCAAGCGCAATGTCCAACGTGACAATTCTGATAGTATGCTAGTAGTATATGTTTCACCTTGTGTGGTAAGACATTGTAACAAATTGACTAGAAAACAGTGAATTCTCTACCCCTTTGAGATACTCAGATTAGAGAAGGCCCTAAATAATATCATCTGCTTGGTCCTGATCTGACAAGGTAATTTGGCTAGATGACCTCCAGACATCCTTTTCAAAACTGAATTATTCTATGATTATACAACTATTACAGTTCATTTCCAATAATGATGGAGTTGAAACTAATATACACAAACTTTTTCTTTCTCTGGCATTTTTTCCACCCTTTTGCTGCCCCTTGAATCCTAAAATCAGAGTATCAATCTTTGAAGAGAAACATAGACATAGGGTTATGAAACACTGGTAGCACCTCAAGTTCTTCTGTGGGAGAAGTTGATGCTTCTGGATGATTACTCTGGATCTGCATGGGACATTTTTATACATTCTTTGAAACACTACTTATTTCATCTTTTCTGTTCAGTTCATGGTTTGATGGTGTATTCAGATTTGTTCTATAATGTAAGCTTCACATATATCTAATACTTGTTCTTTGTTCTCTTTTCTTCTCTATTTTTATCTCTGAAACAAGTTCCACTCAGTTCTCAAGGTTGCATTTCATTAAAGACCAGGAAATGACCATTTGTGATCTATGTTAATAGACCTGGCGCCTCTAGTATTGTTCCATGCTTGCACTTTCCAGGCCTCTGCAATTATCCTATACTTGAACTTTTGGGGAGTCTCTGTGGTGATCTTCTGTTTTATTTCAACAGCCTTCATGCTGTGGTTTCCTGATAGCATAACTAATATTTTATTAGCTAAACGTCATCACACATACACCCTTGTTCCAGGGTCACTAAATCATTCACTGAAAAAAACCAAACCAACAAACATCAAAAAAAGAAGTTCAAGGACATATGTATCTACAGGCACATAGATTGTAGCTTCTGGAAATAAATATCCACCAGTTACTGCACAATGTGCATTACCAAAATCATTTTATAACAAAGGATAGAGTCATGGTAACTCATTGCACTTTTCTTCTCTCAGGAAAGAAGACTCAATTTCTCTCTTTGAAGGAAAGACAACATGTGCTTCCATGTGCTATGCACCTGCACCCACACAAAATGACAATTCACAGCATTAGCTCCAGTATTAATTTTTCTGTGCTTTTCCCCCATAACACTCATTCTCAGGTCATTACCTCTGTGCATCCATTTTGCTGCTCTCAAGTCACAAATTAATGACATGTTTATAATTAGAGAAGTTTTACATATTACAAAACCAATCAATCTGTGAATGCTTGTTTAAATTCTCATGAACTGTGCTGACTCCATTTTAGGCTCACTCTCTGTGGATTATTGGCAGGAAGGCTTACTTCTCAATCCAAAATTTTTAAGAAGAAGCTATCTTAAATCTACAGATATACCCAATTTTCCACAATATTTACCTAGCTATAATTATGTCTGAGAAGAACACCAAGAACTATCTAAATTTCATGAAAGTCAGCAAATATAGCAAAATGAAACTGTTTAAGATATTTATACTTATTATCTCAGACTAATTTTGATCAAATTAGATAAAAACAGTTAGATGGTACTTGCAGCAATTAAATATATGCAAACTTTGTGAAGTTATTTACCCTTAGATATTTGCTCAGATACGTATTGTGCATATTTTCATAGAATCATAGACTCAATAATGTTGGAAAAGACCTCAGAGATCATCAAGTCCAACTTGTCACCCAACACCTCATGACTAACTAAGCCATGGCTTCCTAGAATCAGAAACATAAATAAGAAATTTGCACCACCAACCCTGGATATGTTTAAAGGTCATTTGGATGTGGTGCTTGGGGATATGGTTTAGGGATGAACTTTGTAGAGAAGGGTAATTGGTTTGACTTGGTGATCCTGATGGTCTTTTCCAACCTGAATGTTTCTGTGATTCTGTGAAATAGGTTGTATGTGATGATTAAACAAGACAGACCTAGACAGACCTCAGCCTGAGATGCCATGGCCAGTTCAGCATGGGCACACTAAATGATTTGTACTTCTCTACCTGTGTATGTTTAGAATAAACCATTTATTTAGAATAAACCAAACCAGGTTGGAAGAGACCTTCAAGATCATCGTGTCCAACCCATCAACCAATCCAACCCACCCAAACAGCTAACCCATGGCACCAAGTACCCCATCAAGTCTCGTCCTGAACACCTCCAATGACGGCAACTCCACCACCTCCTTGGGCCTCCTCCTCCACCACCTCCTATGTGGTAATCTTATACCCTGGAGTGAAAACACAGCAATGAGAATGCCTGGAAGATATTATTAACACAAGAACAATGAGATACTATAAAACATATGCTTGGAACACACCACCAGTAGTACTGAGTGACGAGCAACACTGCATTTGACCATCAGCCTGTTCACTCATCTATCAAATTACATGAAAGGATTACCGAGACTGTCAGATGCCTATTGATTAAGCAGGAACAAATAATTATATCTGAATTACTGCAGTTCACTGGGATATGCAGAATATGATCAGACCAATACAGTACTGACACTTTCCACAGAAAGGAAGGATGTAACAGTTTTCAGAACTCCTGAATTTTCATGTCACTACTTCTAAGTGTTTATACACTTGACTTTTACCTTAAAGTCTAACTGAATTATTTATTGTAATTCTTAGGATACAGGCATCTGAAATCTTTGATTTTTAGTCAAAACATGAACTTCTGTTATTAAAAAAATGTGCATCCTATTTAACATTTAAGGCAGACAGTATAATGAGCACTATGTATAGATTATTTCTTTTTTTTTCCTGGTGTAGAGTCCATGAATACAAAATTTCTTGACTCCCAAACTTATTTTCTAATCAGTATGTACAGTGAGTTATTCTTACTGCTTTTCCTAATTCAAATATTTCACAAAGTTCTGAATGTTTCTTTAATTTTAAATACCGTGTTTCAGACATGTCCAGAGACCACACAGCTAAAGAAAAATCAAAGTAGAGGAGTGTGTAGCTAGTTGTCTTTTTGCCAAGTGACCCAAGCCTAGGGTCATATGCCTCATCTCTGTTTCTGTACTTTTGGAACTCTCTGGGCATTTCCAGAATTCTGCTTTACTTTTCATAAAAAATGCAGTTTACTGAGAGAAAGACTTTTAATGACCTTCAAAGCTATCAAACTCTGGTGTATGATATTCTGAAAGTTTAATGTAAAATAACTGGAGAACTTTTCTTGTGACTCTAGCTTCTGATTCCTGATTTGCAGGGATTCTACTTGTGATAGAATGGCTCAAGTGTCATATTTATGACAGAGGTGATAAGAATCTTTCTTTGGGGGCAAGTGACTTATGATATGTGACTTGAAAAATAAAGACACAGATATATGTACTCATTAGATTAGTGACCCAAACAGCTTCCTCAAAGTCCTTGCAAGAACACTAATAGAATGTGCAAATCAAAAAGTGCTTCTCATGCATTTCCTCCGAAAGTGAGATATTTTTATGGAATCTTCAGAGCTAGAGACAAATATTTTATTTCTTTTGTCAATATTTATTAATTTAATTATATTGTATAATGAAAAGCTAATAGTGTCTTTAATTATAAGCATATTCTAGAAACTTTATATGTTCAAATAGGTAGCCAAAATTCCTTGACCTGTATCTACATTTAACGTGTATCTAGGGCTAAACTGTAGCACTTGCTTTATCACCTGATGATCTTTCCCTGGCAGAGAAGGGGAATCAGGAGAAGGATTTAATGAAACTGTCAAACAAATACCAATGTCAATATAAAGTATACAAAGTTATATACAGCACACAGTCTCACTGAAACATCTGGGTTCCTGGACCCCCATAAGCAACAAACAGGAGACATCATCCATTACTATAGCTGCTCAGTATTACACATTCACTCCATTTATTTCTTCTACTGAAATGCAGCTGGCACTGGCTTGAGGCTCTTGAAATGGAGTTCTAGGAGACCCAGGCTTGTTCCAGTGACATAATATAACCTGCTGCTGGCTGTGGCTTCTATTGCAGCGATGACAGAGGACTGTTTTGGGGGATGAACATATTCCAAACTGGCTTCAAATAATCTGAATTGAGATGAACTTGCCTGTATACTGTACAGTATGTGGAAAATTTTACTCATTCTTTTTAATTTTGGGCAGAAACAAATGCCTGATTCCCTGAGAGAGGCAACAGTATGTGCCAGCCACTAAATTGAAGGAAAATGTATTGTATGTGAGTGAATATTTACACTCTGTGGTTTGAAGAGTTTTCTATTGCTGGGGAAACCATGTTTTGTTCTTCTTATTGAGAGTGACTGGCTTGGCCAGATCTTGAACCTGGCAGAGATCATATTTTACTAAGAAAAAAGGAAAGTTAATAATGAAAAAGAGGAAGCAAATAATAAAGATATCTTTCAAAGATACAAAAACAAATTAATGAGGGAGACAAACAAGACTGCTTGAGATAAAGTACCATAACATGAATTTCAAATTGAATGTATCTATGATTTTCCTTTTATGTAAGAGTTCTGTAACTATGGTCTGCAAAACTTGTTCATCTAAATAAAGCCAAAAGTATTAAGAGATGTAATTTAGCAAAACTTCGAATTTTGTAATAGATCTTATAATTCTTAGGATTATGGGACCTCTGACCCACTTAGACCTATTCTTTGAGCTACCATCGTAGTTACATCTAGAGATCATGCCTCAACTGGGATGTGTGTAGATATGACTTTGGTGCAGTGGCACCATGTGGTGCATCAGCATTAGTGTTGAGAGATCTGGACTGAAGGTACCAGAGCTGCTCTTTTCCCCATCCAGAATTCATGTATAGACAGGAAATTTAATAACCTCAAATAGTATCTGTGAAGGAAAGTACTGCTTTCCTCCCAATACTAGAAGTAAATGAGGTAAAATAATTGTTAAGATAACAAGATTTCTATGCACCAACATTCCTACAGGCAAATTAGATACATTCTTCCCCATTTATATGAAATTTAAGAGCTTGCATTTACCTGATTACAAAACTACTGCATCATAACACCTTTCTTCTTTCTCACTGACACTAAGAGTTACAGGTAGTGTTTGTAAGGGTTCGCATCTCCTCGTTTGCTGTTTTCACTTAAGAAGGCTGATATGATATATACATATACATTATTTCAGTAATCAATCAAACTGAACTCATGACATTTATTTTATAGTAGCACATACCTGCTCCAATTGCACTGAAAAGCTCTCATACAAAGTGTTGGTGCATCTTGGTGGAAAAGGAGTTACAAAGCTCTGTTGCACACCAAGATATCAATAAGAAAGGAGTATATTGGTGTGCTCTGAAGCATTTTGGCTGAGAAGAGCAGCATTTGTTTATGATTCAGTGCACACAGTATAATAAATGGATAATGCCATAGGAATTATCAATTTCCATGCAGTAAACTGAAAAACCCCCAAAACAAACAAACCAAACCACAAACAACAACACTACCACCCACCAGTTTGATAGTTTCTATAAGATCATTCAAACATATGTACTTCAGATATACTTTGTTCTTTTTCTCCTTTTATGGGCTCATGCACATATGCACTCACAGTTGTAGTAGGTAGGTACATAGGGACTTCATTAATAAACACTAGATCATTGTATTACTCTTATCAGAAGTCAGCAATAAGATGATTGCTGCTTACTGGCATTGGGGAAGGAGCAATGCTTTCCTCATCTGTGAAGAATGTAGAGTACAACACTCAGGAGAACAGATCCTGAGAAATAAAGGCAAGATCCTTCAATGCCTTTAATATTCAACTTAATGAAACAAAAAAAATATTATATTAAATTCAATAAGTAAGTAAAGTCAGGATTTGTACCGTCTTGATTTTTTTTTTTTCTTTTGATAGAATTTCCAACTCTGCATCAATTCAGCCACTGGAAAGTCTCCCTCATCTTAGCTTGATGCTGAATAGAAGTAGAAAGTTCCTGGGAGGATAAAAAATAACTATTGTGTTCTCAGCTGCTTTATTAGATAGCTAGTTATCAGTGTGAGCTCTGGTGCACTGGAAACCTCCTGCTGCTTTTTGGACCTGCTGATGATAGCATTCTAACTGACTGTCCTTTTGATATGTTTCCCTAGGAATTTCCATCCTACAGTAGCCACAAATACTACTACTATCTACACACCTCTGCAAGGGTTTTTATAAGTACAAAAGCAATACTTCCCTTTCACACTTACAATAAAGTCAGAATGTTGACCTTCTCAGTGAATAAAATGATATGAGGGACCAAGTTATCAATAAAAAAGAAGGAAGGTGGATTTGCTGAAAGCTTCTGAGAGATCTTTTACCTTGATTATCCTGGTTAGAGCAGCAACCAACCCTTTTCTATTTCATCTGTGATTAGATAATTAGAAAACAGTGTAACAGTATCATCAATTATTATTTATATTTCCTGGTATGGGACCTGAGCCCTATTTTAAAAACATAGAACAAATTTTTCTAAAGGATATAATCTGTCTAAAGTTCTAACAGCCTAAAGTACAGGGGAGGAAAATATACACAATATACACAAAGGTATTGTGAAATCTCTTTCCTAAGGCTAGAGAGATACTATAGTAGTCCAGTGGCAAGTTCACATCAATACTTAAAAAGAGTGAGGAAACAGAAAACTTGAAGAGGTTTAGGTGTCTACTTCGGAGTGGGAGAAAGTGAGAAAAGCAAAGAACTCTGATCATCCATTTTTTCCCCATTCCCCTCCTAGCCAAACACTTGAAGAGTGTAACGTTTATTGAGACAAAGAAAAGGAATGGGGTGACAGCAGGTGAGTGGGGCCAAGATTTCATGCACTTCATAGTCTGCATATTGTGTCTGTCAGTTATATCAAGTTATCCTTCTTCTGACTACCCCTTCTCTGTATACAGTAATAAGCCATGTAAAGTTATATTTATACTTGAAGAAGTTCAGGTTTCAAGAACAGATGTCAGTGACCTCAGCTGGTGTACATGAAGGTGTTGGAACAGCAAGATAAAGGCACATGGACTACAGGGCATCTAAGGATTACTGGCTATGGATACAGAGACCTGACTGAGAAAATTTACTGGAGGCTATGAGGGTGCAGTGTCTATCAACAGCTACAGCTGGAGAGTAAGGATCTTGGAGTATAAGGATTTCAGGGCATGTGTTGGAAGAAAAAGAGACAAATCATCCAAGATTACTGTTATACTCCAGGAAGCTGGAACCTGGATTGTACAAATTTGAAAACTGAGTTGTGATGTGTTTCTGTATGGGGTGGAGAGAGAGACAAGAAGACTCTTCACACATCATCACAGTTATCAGTTGTGTCCAAAGAGAGTTTTTCAGTACTCAGCTCTCTTGCTTTCTCTCATTATGATCAAGATTGAAGATTGAAAATGCCTTCACTAGCTAGTTCATGTTAAACTTAAGGGGCTACTAAATCTGGCCAGACTGACCAAGAAGAGGCTCTTTAGCTACCTATCTCCCAAAAGAGAATACCGGCATTGCAACCTTCTGACTGCCTCCTACACACTATTTATACCACTTATAAGTCAATGAGGCCCCCTCCCACATCACAACCATCCAAAACTCATCCACATGAGAACATATCTTAATAGCCCTCCATATTGACCCCTCACTTGTTCTCATCTTAAAACTGGAACTCATCGTATAAACATTTAAGGCAAGTAGAGTTTCTACCCAAATCTTAGACTGTGACTCTGAAAATAGAAGTTAAACCCTTCTTACCTGCTGAGGGGAGGTCCAACCAACAAGAACTGCTAATAATATTAACTTCTATGGTTAACATTCTATTACTTTTGAGTGATAATTATGACTATGTGATATGCTATCATACATGTGTTTGCATCATCTGAATGTAAAAAGAGATAGTTTAAATGCTTGCTTACTGGAATGGTACAAGTCACATCCTCAATATATTCTTTATACTGAAATCCAAAGCGATACCCAGAAGCTAATCATTCAAATGGTACATGACTGAATGAAGAGAGAAACAAAACCCTCATACACAACCAGAGATTATTACTAAATATGCTAAATATTGTTACCACAGATGAGGAATTCATGACAGGATGTCAAGGTATTCTGTGTGATAGTCACACATTTTCATGACAATAAGAAAAGATGCTTGGCTTGATTTCTTATAGATTCTATGAGATTTGTTATCTTACCTTAAAATTAAACTCTGAATAATTAATAATTTGAATAATTATGGAGCCCCTATTACAAGAGGGATGTGGAGGTGCTGGAAAGTGTCCAGAGAAGGGCCACAAGGATGATCAGAGGGCTGGAGCACCTCTCCTATGAGGACAGACTGAAGGATTTGGGGCTGTTCAGTCTGCAGAAGAGAAGGCTCCGAGGTGACCTAATTGTGACCTTCCAGTATCTGAAGGGGGCCTACAGGAAGGCTGGGGAAGGACTTCTCAGGATCTCAGGTAGTGATAGGACTAGGGGGAATGGAATGAAGCTGGAGGTGGGGAGATTCAGGCTGGATGTGAGGAGGAGGTTCTTCACCATGAGAGTGGTGAAACCCTGGAATGGGTTGTCCAGGGAGGTGGTCAAGGCCGCGTCCCTGGAGGTGTTTAAGCCCAGGCTGGATGAGGCTCTGACCAGCCTGATCTAGTGTGGGGTGTCCCTGCCCATGGCAGGGGGGTTGGAACTAGATGATCCTTGTGGTCCCTTCCAACCCTGAATGATACTATGATACTATGACACAATAAGGCTATTTCAATGTGCAGAACTGACTGATGAATCTATTGACATGCTAGGAGAGATACCCCAAGCAGCCATAGATATTTTGTGCATGCATTTTATACCGCCTTATGAACACATTTGTGATAGGTTCATACGGTTCATTGGCATATGGATCAATCCATACAAACTCAAAACACGTTACTAATAGCCAACTTCTCTCGTGACATGTTATGATCAGCAGAGGCATATGACCTATATTTTGTGCTACTTTGACCTTGCATATTTTCTCCACGTCCAATGTATATTTTAAGTCAATAGTAAATCTTTTAGTCTACAGACTGTGGAGCATAGTGTTATCTGTTATTTTATTACAAATAATTTTAAAAATCCATACAAATGTGAAATTCCTTTGAGCAAAACAATACAGTTACATTTGTTTTCTTTTGTTGTATCCATGGGCATAATCATACAGATATGTTATTCTTATTTAGATTAGAGCTATTTGCTATGAATTTGTGTGCTTGCAAGTCCCACGTTCATAAATGAGCAATACTCTCTCTAGTTTATAACATGGATTCCTAGTGTAAGGGTGAAACTTAAAATGTCCCCTTGTAAATAGAACAGTATTAATGAAGTATGTAAAGAACCATGTACAAATGACAATGACTCCAGGGCTACATGCACACAGACAGCATAGCCCAGATTCATTCTACTTAGCTGATTTAATGTACATGACTAACTTAAGAGCATGATTGCTGTAGGCTGTCTGCATTGTTAATGCAGAGAAGTTAGCAGTTTACTGGGTGTGAGATCAGAACTGTGTGCTGAATGTACTCCTTCCTCCCCACTGAACAAAATATGGGGCAATTAGTTGTCAAGCTTATGACTAGATATTTAATGTTGAGATGTTAGGTATCTTACATATTTTATGGTGGGAAAACCCTTTAGATAGGATGCAAGAATCAGGCCTCTGATAGGAATACACAGCCATACCTCTGGAACCTGACAGCAAGAGTCTAAGTTAACTGAAAGAGAAAATAATCCAGATCAGAATGAATAGCCATACATAATTTGAAAATAAGTGGCTGATGTCCTCTGGAGGAAATATAAAAACATATTATATCATATCTTCTATATGTTAGGGAAAAGGCAAGAGATGACAAGTAACAGAGTTTGGAGATTTTTCTGAACATCTTCATTCTAATACACTTCTTACTATATAAAATTTATCCCTTGGAAAATTCTAAAGCAGGCATTTGAATATTCTACAAAAAACCCCCACACAAACACACAACACCCTACCCCCCCACCCACCCACAAAAACAACAACAAAATACAGAACAAAAAACAAACAGCATTGGCAGGTGGCATAGAATTTCTTTTTTTTACCAGTTGGTAGGTGCTCTTTACCTGGTTGCCCATGTACAAGCTACTCAATTTCAGTGATCCCATGAAACACACAATTGAAAATGAAGAAATCTAAAGCAAGTATAGCAGGAAAGAAATTTCAGTGAAAGAAATTGAAATATGGCCCATTGATACAAAGTGGTAATCCAAACTGCATATGATGCTGAACTTTGACCCAGATCAATTTCCTGCTTGACTGAATGTTGCCCATTTATTTATTTATTTATTTATTGAGATGAAGTGATATGGAGATCAGTAAATTTGCTGACGACACCAAGCTGGGGGCAAGAGTTGATCTGCTGGAGGGTGGAGAGGCTCTGCAGAGGGACCTTGACAGGCTGGACAAATGGGCAGAATCCAACGGCATGAGATTTAACACATCCAAGTGCTGGGTTCTGCACATTGGCCACAACAGCCCCATGCAGTGCTACAGGCTGGGGTCAGAGTGGCTGGAGAGCAGCCAGGCAGAGAGGGACCTGGGGGTGCTGGTTGATGGTAGGCTTAACATGAGCCTGCAGTGTGCCCAGGCAGCCAAGAGGGCCAATGGCATCCTGGCCTGCATCAAGAACAGTGTGGCCAGCAGGAGCAGGGAGGTCATTCTGTCCCTGTACACTGCACTGGTTAGGCCACACCTCGAGTACTGTGTCCAGTTCTGGGCCCCTCAGTTTAGGAAGGATGTTGACTTGCTGGAACAAGTCCAGAGAAGAGCAACAAAGTTGGTGAGGGGTTTGGAACACAAGCCTTATGAGGAGAGGCTGAGGGAGCTGGGGCTGCTTAGCCTGGAGAAGAGGAGACTCAGGGGTGACCTTATCACTCTCTACAACTACCTGAAGGGAGGTTGTAGACAGGCTGATGATGGTCTCTTCTCCCAGGCACCCAGTACCAGAACAAGAGGACACAGTCTCAGGCTGTGCCAGGGGAGGTTCAGGTTGGATGTTAGGAAGAAGTTCTATACAGAAAGAGTGATTGCGCTATGGAATGGGTTGCCCGGGGAGGTGGTGGAGTCGCCGTCATTGAAGGTGTTCAGAAGGAGACTTGATGGGGTGCTTGGTGCCATGGGTTAGCTGTTTGGGTGGGTTGGATTGGTTGATGGGTTGGACACGATGATCTTGAAGGTCTCTTCCAACCTGGTTTGGTTTATTCTAATAAAGGTTTATTCTATTCTAACATAGATGGAAGTAATATGGACAATTAGATTCACCTATGTCATTACATTGTTAGAAAGAATTTCTTCTTCATTTTATGTTATGTCAGGAAGCCTCCTATCCATTGTTTCCTTTCTATGGCTGTATGATATGAAATATAGCTGGATTTTTTTCTGCAAGTTCTATTAATTTACTTCACCTGAGTGCCATTGGTATTTTTATTAATTTTGAGCTCACCTTCAAATGTTTGTTCCCATACCAATGTCTTTACTGGCAACTACATGAGAAAAAGAAATGCTGTGATTCAGCTGATGCCAACTTTTCATGATTTCCTGAACACTTAGTGGGTGATGGGTCTTGCTTCTCTGGAAAACAAGTATGTTAAAATGGTAAAACTAAAGATTTATGCACATGGGAGAAAGAGAATGGGAGTAACCCATGCACAAACAAACATATGCACACAAATATACATATTCTTTGGCAGAAAAGATACAGCAGCCTTTTCCAAGCAACATACTTGAACTACAAAAACTTCTGATCATGATTGCATGTACACTCTCACTGATAAAAACTCTACCTATAAAGCAGCTTGAGAAACATGCAGATTCTTCATCAGCTCCAAAGATTCCTGGCGTTAGGACTTCTCCAGTGGAATGCTTCCAATATCCTTGATGCAGCATCTCTCATTGAAGGGTTTATGTCACAGCATAACAATCCCCTGTCCAGATATCTTGTGATTTGTTCAGAAGATGTAAAAAAGACAAATAAGCCTGATATGGAGCAAAATGGCAAAGTGTAAATTGCACCTGACAGTTCAGCATCTGTTCTGCAACATATCTGAGTGCTACCTAAAGCAAAGCATCTGAAGTCAGAGATGCACAAAAATCCTTAATGTAGTTTCATCAGGTACTGAATTACAAGCTATTCATGGGTAAATTGTACTGCAGCATGCTTTAAGTAGATCTTGAAGTTCTTAATCAATAGTGTTTCAAGTTCTTAATGCCAGTCATGGAAAAAATAATAAATACAAAACCAAAAGTAAACAGTGATGACATGAGAAGCAACAGGGAAATTTTGAGCAAGTATTATCATTTCTTTTGTATTTCCCCAATAGTACCTTTCTGTATCTTTTATTAGATATTATGCAAAAGTCTGCTTTTTCATACAGGCACCCTAGACCCTGAAGTCAGAAGCTGTACTTGACACCAAAACCACTGGGAAAGTGTCAAAGGATTTAATAAAGTCCTTTCCCTCATCCACTAGTGGGTCACCTTGTCATAGAAGGAGAACTGATTAGTCCAGTAGGACCTGCCTTTGATAAACACATGCTGACGGGGCCTTTTCACTTGATTGTCCTATGTATGTGACATGATCACAGTCAGGGTAACCTGCTCCATAACATTCCCCAACACCAAGGTCAGGATGACAAGCCTGTAGTTCAATGGATCCTCCTTTCATCCCTCCTTGTAGGTGGGCATCACATTTGCTAACTTCCAGTCTGTGTTCCTTCCAAATGGAAAAAGAAAGAACACTATTTCTGCTCCTGATCCTATAACCAGTTGTCCCAAGGCCTTGAAGTCTCCCTTGACTGATGTTGCAACATCAGTCCCTACACAAAAAATAATTGATGGATAGTAATCTGAGAGCCTAATATTATAGGGCCTAATATCATGACTAATATCATCAGAGTGGTAGGAGAAGCCTGGAATGGATTGGTAGATTCATCTTCAAAATTCAAAATAAGAGGATAATTATTTCCCATCCAGAATCAAACAATGCTTTGTCTTGATCATATAGACAATCAGCAATATACTGCACATTTTTTTCTTATACCTCTGTGCAGTCCCTTCTTTGGCTAAAATATACTTGTAGAACAGGAATGACAGATAAAATGAGATCTAGACAGATTTTTCATTGTTCTTTTAGAGTTCAGATTTGCCTCATTTGCTCTTAAATCACAGGTCCTTCCCAAAACTTCAAAGTAGTTAAAAAACAACAAATATCCAAAACAAAAAGATTACCCCCCCACCGCAGCTGATTTCTCTAACATAAAAGCAGAAGATTCTGCCAAAAATCATAGTCTCATCAGAGATTCCCTTTCATTTGGACCATAACATTGTCAGAAATACTCTTTTCAGATATGGAAAAAGTTAAAATAATTGTTTGAAATAGGACAGCATTGAAGGCACAAGAGTCAGGTTCATATTTATTTCTTATCTCTTTGGCTATCTATTCTTTATATTTTGGCAGAACACAATCTTCCAAAACAGGAAATCTTTACAGGCTTTTTTTTTTATTTCATACTAGCCACATCAACTATTGCAATAATATAAATGCACGGCTTTTATAATATCCTAATGTAGGAGTAGTACAGCTCAAAGGACCATAAATAAATTTACTCAGTACCAAAATGAATCCAGAGGAAAAATAGTCTTTCTCCTGAAATTTCATGTTTCCCTCCTGCTTGGAACATTATTACTCTTGGATGAGTATTTATGACTGCTTAGCTCTATGTGGATGTGCATGCAACCAAACTCATCCTTAGAGGGTAACATGTAGGCAAACATACAGACACTTTTATTTTGGTTTTACTTTTTTTTTCATGTGATTAATTTTATCTATTATGTTATGAGACAATATTACTAAAAAGAAAAAATCATATCTGGAAAATTATCACATTTCTGCAAACTACAAGCCATAAGAAACTCACTAATATTGCTGTGCATAAATTTAAAACAGTTGCCACTAAGACCTGTGCCAATTTAATTTTTATTTTTGAGAAAATATATGTTAATAGCATGTAAAAATACAGAATCTTGACAGGATATTAGAATCACTCCTCCCTGATATTTTGCTTCCACCATAATAAAGCATTTTTGATTGCAGGAGAGACAAAGCTCTTTGATTTAAATGACTTCAGTCCAGCTGTGGGAAAAGACTTATGACAGTTACAAATATCCATGCTTAGATAGGTGTCATGACAAACAGCCTTGTTACCGTAATAAGGTTACTTGAAACACCTGGCTTGATTTCAATGCATACAATTTCTTAGTACAAGAGCAAACTATTCCAATAAATCAAATATTTAGAGTAGTTCATTATTCTAAAGATTTCCTGTAATATAATGCATTTATAAGTGTGTATTATATTGACTATGCAAAGCAACTGAAGGCTGAGGTCCTCTACACAGAATATTACATGATTTCTCTGTGGAAATAAACTTGAAAACATTTGCTTTAGAATAAGATTCCTTTCTTATCTACTTGAATGAGTCATTTTATTTCCACCATGGAATGTACTGTGAATCAATACCATTTAAAATAAGCCTGTAAAAGAAAACAAATTGTTGTAATTATCTTTATGCTAACAACACTTCATAAGCTTCAGAGGTCTTCAACACATACACATTCAGGCAACCAAAGCTGTTTATCCACACATTTTCACAGAATCACAGAATCAACCAGCTTGGAAAAGACCTTAGAGATCGTCAAGTCCAACCTATTACCTAACGCCAACTGACAAGTAAACCAAGGCTTCAAGTGCCGCATCCAATCCCCTCTTGAACACCTCCAGGGATGGTGGCTCCACCACCTCCCTGGGCAGCCCATTTCACTAGCCAGTTAATCTTTCTGTGAAGAACTTTCTCCTCACTTAAATTTCCTCTGATGTAGCTTAAGACTGTGTCCTCTTGTTCTGCCACTGGTTGCCTGGGAGGAGAGACCAACCCCCACCTGTCCACAACCTCCTTACAGGTAGTTGTAGAGAGCAATAAGGTCTCCTCTGAGCCTCCTCTTCTCCAGGCTAAACAACCCCAGCTCCCTCAACCTCTCCTCACAGGGCTGTGCTCAAGACCTCTCCCCAGCTTCATTGCCCTTCTCTGGACATGTTCAAGTGTCTCAATTTCTCTCTTAAATTGAGGAGCCCATAACTGGACACAGTACTCAAGGTGTGGCCTAACCAGTGCTGAGTACACGGGCTAGGGATGACCAGAAATTCAGCCAGTGTTCAATACAAGGGCACATATTTAAAGGCTTAATCTGCTTAGGCAGTAGAAAAACCTACTTATTTTTTCTTCTGTTTGACCAGACATTAATGCAATGAGGTTTTATTCCATTACCAATAATCCTAAGGGTTATTGTAAAATTAAAGCAAGAAGGAACTTCACATTGGGTCTTATTATAGAGTCTGGTATATTCAAGTAGGAATTTAGTGGCAGCACTTTAGGCAGGAACTGGGCACGAAGTTAGTGAGTTTATTTAAGTCTATAGCTTCACAAAAGCAAAATTTCTACCACAGCTAGTTGAAACAAAATCATGGACCAATCCTACTTTATTTACAATGTTTCAGCTATAGCCATTCAATAAATGCAAACTTGATGAAAGCAGGAAATTGAATTTGCTAGGTTGAAAATTAATCACTAAAAATCATCAAAGTAACTTCCTGCCTTAGCATGAAAATGTCAACTTTATGCATGTCTGGGAAGTCTAAGACTTCCTTCAAGCAAACAAACGAAACTGCTTATGAGAAAAGCCTGTTTCCAGAGCAGGGGTAAAAAATCATGTTAGCCTATCACTAAAGGCAACACCATACAGTGACATTTACTTTAAACACAAAATTAGGTGAGAAATAGAACAATTGAAATATGTTAATATATTATCTTTTGCAGACAACATACAATTATTTTAAAAAGTGTTTTCCAAATTAATCATCTGCACATCCCTAGTCTTTCTTTACAGAAACATTTCAGAATTTATGCTAGTTTTTAAATGTCTATATTTTTTGCGGCTTGTTACTCATGACTGTCCAACATTGAGATTTAGCAAGCACAGTGGTCTGCCTTCTGCTTGTTACGAGTTAGAATCATCTTTTATCAGTCTGAGCAATGTGATAAGAAGGAAGATTTTTTTGGGCCAGCTACTATCTGGATATTAAAAACCAAACAAATAAAACCAAACAAGAACAAAAACCCAACAACAATAAAAACAACAACAAAAAAGCTATGATGGATCTCAATTGCTGTTGGGTAACAATTCTTTACTCCCTAGACAAGGTATTTGAAAACAAGTAACAGTTTCTCTCCACCTGCTGCAAAGGTTCTGTTCAGTCTTTGACTTTTCAGGTCTTAGTCGTTTGCTGGAAAATCTCTCTGATGTTCTGCTCCACACTCATTCTGTTTGTGTAGTTTTAACTAGTGGCATCATGGTGTACAGTCTTAAGGCTCTTTTCCCTCAACTAATTCATGACTCTTGATGAATACAGCACCATTCTTTGCCTTCATGTCAGACCAAACAGTAATAACAGAGTTATTTTAATGTGCTGTGGCTGCAAGTAATGTCAATGGTTCTTGCAGGAGACACCTTTCTATATTTGCATTATGGTTCTGCAGATGGAAGCTAAGTGAGAGGCAGATTTCTTACAGGTCTTCTTTAAGGGTGGTGTAAATACAGCTTTCAGCAGGACATAAACAGCTGCCTGTGATTAATTTGAGCTACATAAAATAAATAAATAAAAGGGAAAAAAAAAAAAAAAGGCAGCTCCTTCATTCATGGCATTCAGATTTTGGCTCTGATTTCAGGCTACAGAGTAAACACATATCTTTAGGCTTTCCTTGGAGTTCAAATATTTGTAAACTAAATATTGGCAGAGATGTATTTTAAGCTATCCAAAATGGTCATACTTTATAACATCAAAGTGAGATTATGGAGATATATTTTCCTCATCAAGCTGCTCAGTTCACACAAGCGTTCTACTATTTGGATTTGGAAGCCTCCTTGTCTTTCTTGTGCTCATGAGATGCCAGATTGTCAATGCTCTCTTTTATTCAAATACATAAGCTCAATGCGATACTGACTCAAGATAAACTTCACATTTATGAAGTCATAATTTGGGCATTTTTTAAAAAACTGAAAACTACCCATTTGTAGTTCAGTTGCTTGATTTTCAGTTCAATCATCATGCCTTCTAGAAGTCAACTGGGATTTTAAAAAGTTTTGATTTTATTTTAAATATTTATATTTTTTCTTTCAGAAAAGGCATCTGACTGGGGCATGAGCTGTGTAATAAAGCCCTGAAATACATTTTTCAACTCCCCAGAATCATGACAATCCCCAACCCTTTTAAAAGAAACATATTAGATAGAAATATTTCAAAGGTCAAAGTATTATGGGCCAGGTTTTAAAATGTATTTTTCTATATTCTTTTAATAGTCTTGAAGTCATCAGCTAAAAATTTCAGATAATCTTTAGACCTTTGCCTTAATTTTCAGGTTAACTACTCAGTTGTTTGTGCATATCTCATTCAAACATGCATGCACGTACAAACAGATAGACATTAAAATCTTGTGATTTCACCTAAAACCAGCTTAGTCATCTTCTGATCATCTAGAGAAAAGTGTGTAGTTTTGCAGACCTCTCCAGCAGCTCTATAGATACTGGAAAAGAAGACATCATACCACCTATAGACAGCTCTGGGTAGTACTTCCTGAAGAAATCAATACGAGCCAACAATGCAGTTAGCTGTGTCCTATCAACGAAATTACAATCACTTCAGACTCCTTCTGAATGGAGTGGCTTGTAGGTCCTGGATCCCAGAAATTGAAACTAGTGCTCTCTCTTTTTCCCTCCTCTTTTTTTTTAAGAAACAATCTCTGGTTTAAATTTTCTGCCATTGTAGACTGTAGCCTATGTAGTCCAGCCTTTCACATTTTCCCCAGGAGCTGAAATAATACATGTGGTTAAGAAATGATGCATGCAGTTCTGTGTAGCAGAGCATAGAGTTTCTGCATAACTGCGTCTTGCTGCCTTCTTCAACAAGACAGTGCCTGTTATATTCAGTGAGCTGAGTAGATTTCTAAGTGTGTCAGATGAACTGCAGCATTGGTTTGTTGGGATAAAACTATTTTAATCATGCAGGATTATTTTTGCTTTTTCAGTTTTGACTTATCTTTGGCTCTGCTGATGCTACCTAAACTACCATATTTAGAGCTAGGAATTTAAATTCTAAATTAGGAGACAGCAGGGAATGTCAGAAACAATAATTAAATAACTGATATGTGAGGGGATGATGCAACTGCAGCTGATGTAACTGAGCTAGAAGGCAGCACAAAAGTTACACAAGTGTATGGTTTAATGCACTCATAAAAGAATACGGTCCTTTTCTTCAGGACTCATGTCCTTTCTCATGCTACCTGACAAGATGCTTTAAAACTACACTTTAGAAATGTTAATAGCTGTGTTACATTAAGAAAACCAAAAGTAAACAAAGGACACTGGCATACTTCAGAGCACTCCAAATAATGGTCTGTCAGACTGCTGTCAAATTTTAATTAATCCATTATTTAGCATATGCAGAACACTAACTTTTTAGAGGTTGTTTGGATTGCAGAAACTTTTTGTCCTAAGGCAACTCAAGTGGCCCTGGAAATTTGATATTACACTTCAAACAGACTTTCCCTAATGTAGTGATATAAGCCAGATGAACTTTCCTGAACAAAAGCCTTTTCATTTATGATAAGAAAACAATGGAAGAGGCTAAAGGATTTATACTATTAAATTATATAGGCAAAAGTATTTTCTTTTCTCTAAACTTCTGCATGGTTAGGATTTTAAATTAGAATTTGAAACTAGTCTGCCATTTCCTGATGATCCTTGCTGACACTTTCAAATGGGAAACAGAGGAAAAGGTCCATGATGAAGAAAATGTTTTTATTTCAGACAAAGAATACTAAATACCAAAAAAACCCCAACAAAATCCAACAAAAAACAAAAACCAACCACAAAAACACCAAAAATCCCCCACCAAAAAAAACCACCCTAACCTACAAAAACCGCTCCCAAGCCTTCAAGGCTGAAATTATATATCTTGTTTGTCATGGAAATTTTTCTGAGTATATTAGGATGATTGCTTGGAGATTATAGAGAAAGAAATAAGAGGACAAATTTTTTTATGTATATTTTACTTTTATTACTATTGTTGTTGTTGTTATTAAATTTTATCTCTTTGAAAGGCATGAACATGTGGAAACAATCAGAAGTAAGATATTTAAGTTTTTTATAGCTAGAAAAAGTATACGAAAATTTGCAGCCATTTACTAACAATTATTTTGTCTTCTGTGCTTTTACAAGATACTGATGTTTGCTGCCTGTGGAAGTATGATATCTCTTGGCTAAAGCTGCTTTCCTTACACATCTCAGCTATTATTCAGTTTTGAGTGTGCATACCCTGTGCTTTTCTGCTATCCAGCTGATTTTACTCTTGTTTTAAAAACTTTATTCCTTTTGTCTTCCAGTCAGTTCTAATCCTGGTTCCTTTAAGGGCATCCTGCATTTTCCTGATCTAGGACTGTTCTGAATAAATAAAATAAATTTAAAATTATACTCAATCTATAGGATTTCACTAGACAAAACTGTTATTGTAGATAATGCAGGATATTAAAGTAAATAAAAGTCAATGTAGATTCTGTCTCATACATACAATTGGCACAATATCTGGAACACTAGTGGTACACCTGGTGTTGAAAACCTCATCATTACACCCAGATATTACATCTTAGGAAGTTATTTTTATTATAATTCATAGTGGAAAGAAATGAAGACACAGTCCCTTTACCTATTACTGATTATTCCTCAGTAAAATAAATAAAGGAATTTCTGTATGCAGAAACTGTGATTTATTGCACAGAATTTTTTCTCAGGACCCTTCTTTCTCTGAACATACACAAGAAGGAAACTTAGCTTCTGCAAAAATGTTATTGCAACAAGAATTCATATTGCTTCCTCAGTAAACAAGATGAGAATGGAGTCTGAAATTGCTTATTGTTCTTCATGGTGTGAAGAATCTAAAAAATAATAGGAAAAGATATGCTCATTTTAGTAATGTTTAACTGCCACTAAACCAGTAGCATATACTTATTTCTACAGAACAGTCATCTTTGTTGATATGGCCATGAAAGGCTTTAGAACTCTGGTAGAAAGAATTTTAACTGGACAAATATTATTTAAAAAGCAGGGCTTATCACCAACAGAAGATACTTTTAGCTGAAAAATAAAACCTATACAAAATTTGATCTCATTTCACATTATATCAAACAATTCAAAATGGGAATGTAGCAAAAAGACTATGTATGAAAATTGAAACTTGCTCATCTGAAACACAACATATTAAACTAAGAGCTATTCAGGTAAAATGCTTATGTAATTTCTAGATCTTTTTGATGTAGTGTGAAATTTTATACAGTATCTTGTTAGCCTATGAAGCATCATATTTCAAATTATTGATTAATTATATGCTGTTCTAATGAAATATGCAATACAATTGCTTGGGTCTCAAGGTAAGTAAAGGCTTCATTTGCAAATTGAGCTGCATTACAATTCACAAACTTTTATCTGGAAAATAAGTTTATCATCATGTTTTCTCTATTACTCAAGCATTCTGCTAAAGAGAATATCTGAAATACTAGAGACATCTTCAGCTAGACGAAATTTGATACCGAGATAACCATAAGCATGAAAAAAGTAGGCTGAATTTGAATAGCACCAAGAGTCAACTCCGCAAACTAAAGACAAATTTTGAGAGGTTAGGATCAGAATTAAGGCTGTAATGCAAATGGCTTCAGGAAAAGCAAATTAATCTTAGCTAAGTAATATGAAGCCAGTATTGGCAGTAATTACAATTTTAAACCGAACCACCTCCCAAAGCCTTATTCTCTCAGTCAATTCCTTTTTCTTTAATTAGATCTAAACAGATGAAGCCCAAAGGATTTTAGCCAGAAGATAAATGTAAACTAATCAAGACTGAAATAACATATGAGCTGTTCTTTGCCACATGCTTATTTGAGCATCTGGTCTCAGCTACTGTTACATTGTTACTGAACAGTGACACAAGCAAATTCAAAGCACTGACATAAACCATAGCTAGTTTGGCAAATTCGTTTGTGTCTGTCTATATTTAAAGAACAAGAAATCCTTCACTGCATGAAATACTCAAACTAGAGTCTGGGCAGTAGTCAGTGGCATTTATAATGGTTTTGCAATAACAAACTCACAATCCTTCTGTGTTTTCTTCATGGGAACACTGATACATACCTTTCAAAGCCTAAGAGCACCTTTCACTTGCCTGAGTTTTCTTGAAAATGAAACAAAACAAAACAATCCCAAAGAACATCCTTCTTTTTTTCTGAAATGAAAACCAAAATGGCTTACACAAGAGATGGCTGCCTGGTTCAGAGTATGCTGTTAAATACCAGGATATGCAAGTATATTTACATAAATTCCCCTACCTTCAATTCAAGCTGATTAGACATGACAACAGTTGCCATCTCAAAGCCATATAGCAACATTAGCCCTTCTGAAAGGAGGTGATATTTTGTCCCCTGCTAATTACCATATGTTTATTGATCCAACAAATGGGGAGTAGGGGGGGAAGGGAAATGTCTTTAACTTCTGGAGCTTAGAAACATGATTTTTGTTTTAAGTAAAGAGTGCTCTGCCTACCTGATTAAAAGTAAAGGTATGAAGGGCCTTATCTTTTCTGCATTTCAAAATAAAAGAGAAGGGAGCTTCATCCTTCAGCTCAATTGGTACCTCTTAAATGCAGAGAGTCTGACTGATCTTTATCTTCCTATTGCACACTCTTCATATATTTGCCATTTGTTGAAGGTGAAGTGATACTCTTTATTCATAAGACAGAAATAGCAATAATGAAATGAACTAGTGATTTAACAAATTTTGATATTAAATATGACAGTGGTTTAACAAGATTCAATGGCAAGGTACCCTTGATTACTTAATATAGGGAAGAACCGTACAAAAGAAAATTGAGTTAGAATCAATGAAGAATATTTTACAGAGATATTGGAGATATAAAAAGGTAAGAGAGATTCTCTTGTTGGGTCATGAGGTTCCAAACAGACCCTCCTTGACTTCTAAACTTCTCAGATAGGAGTCTAGATGCAGCTAGGTCAAATATTAGTCCTAGACTTGGTCAGTGGTTTATGTCTAAAGTACAACTTATGCAATGAATCCTTAGTTAAGATTTCAAAGTTTAGCATGATATTAATCAGTAATCAAGAATATTGCAGCAAGGAATCTCTCAACCTTGAGGAGTAACCTTGAGAGGCATCCATACTCAAGAGGAGATTCTGGTGTGCAGCCTGCTGCTGTGCAGGAAAGTTCAGTGGGCCCTGGGGCTGCCCATAGAGTAGGACAAATGACATATTTATACACCAACTGGAGATGATAGCTTCTACTAAATCTGACTGGAGTCAGACATTGACTCATGTTGTGGTTAGGTGAGTGCATTGCTCAGATTAGCCCTTGGCTGTTGTGTTGACGTCTCCCCTGAATCCACATGACCATCCATTATGATTGTCATTACTGGTGATGAGTTGAGTAGGATTATAGACAATAAAGGTCAGGCTAGGGGAAGGGAAGAAAGCCATCACACACTCACACATTTTTCATAGACTTTTCATTACCATGTCACTGCAAAAAATACTTTCTTGTAGGAACACAGGAACGCAGGAACACTGCAAGACTCTTTGACTGCTGGTCTAACCTGGATCTGGCCAGCTCCTACCATGACAATTTGGGCACATTATGATTTGACAATTCTGAAGTCAGTGATAACAATAACTGCACTCAGAGACATTCTCCTTACTGTATCCCTGCTCAAAGAGCATTAGAAAATTTCAGCAACCACTCCTTGATATCCACATAGGTATTCAGTTCTACACGAGGTACATTTTGAGTCTTCTTAAATCCACATTCTCATAATTTCTTGTTATGGGCCCAGGCAGTCTGATTAGACGCTCACAACTGCAGAGCAAGAATTGTCACTCCACTGTGACAGTATGTAGTCCAAATGTTATCTGTCCTATGAAGTACAAAAATTCTTCCTTTTTATTTTTTGCTTTTACTAAGGGTTGAAGTAAGGTATCATATATATGACTGAATCCCAAACGAGTTTGAACCTCAAAATTAAACATTTTCTCTGATTAGACATTCTTATTTGAAGTGGTTTTGGGATTTTGCTCTTTAGCCAAACAACATTGCCATGAATATGGTCCTAAGAATTAAAAAGTGACACGGCAAAAGTATTTGTCACTTTCAGTCTGCCAGTTGATGAGCTTTGAAAGGGACAAACCAATACCACTTTGCATCATCATTCACTTCTTCCCTGCTCTTCTCTCCTATCACTAGACATGAAATAAAAAGGCAGCCACATGAAAATCTAAGGCTTGTATTTTTAGTATTTACATGTATTTACGTGATCCCTAGCTTTAATGCAAACCCATTTGGCAACTTGTTCTGTGTACCTGTGCTGTGGAGGACCCTTGGCTTCCTTCTTCTTCTACCTGTTGTCTCCATTGCAGATCTGGTGACCTTGGAAACGCTGTACCATGGCGCAGAGATCAAACTGCTTGGCCTGGACTTCTTGAGTGGAAAAGAGTGTCTTTTTGGAAATCTATCTGGCAATGAACATAAATTTGATGGACAAATATATCTGATTGCATAACTATTCTCTTCTATAACTGAGTCATTTTTTATGATGGAGTTTCACTTTGATGGAAAATATATCACATATTCTGGTTACAGTAATGCCACTAAGGTAACCATTTTCCCAACCCACTATAACTATTTCTTTTACTTTAGAAAATGTCTATAAGTAGGTCAGTCAATCAAAACTCAAGTAAAACCTGAGGTGGTTCATTTCTATTTCTCTGCTATTTATTATTTTCTTAGAGTAATATAGTTAATCTCTGAGAAATCTCACCACATATTTTCTCTCCTCATCTCTCCTTTTCTGATACAGTAATTACAATTGCTCTTCTGAGAGACTTTGTTGTGATGTTGTGCCACCTCTTAAATACCTCCAAATAGCAGTTTCATTATCTTGAAAATGTATTAAACTAAGGAAGTAACTACCCTTTTATATAGAAATTACGGCTGAATTTTGACCATTATAGTTTAAAATGTTGCTTTACATTATAAGCCAAGATACTTATCAGAGAAATTGTAACAGTAGATGCAACATAAAATTTCAGCTTATTTTACATATATTCAATATTTCATAGATTAATATATTCATATTTTCATATATTCAATATTTTACAAATATTCACATGTTTTCCAAGTGACTGCATATTTGAATGGCAAGTTTATATAAGATTTATTGGTTTGGGGTGGGGGGTTGGATATCTCAATCAATATGGTAGTTTTATGTATATGCTGACATTATATGTACAAACATGTACAGGAGAAAAAGACAAACTGAAAGAGAATGAATGGTAAGTTGAAACTATCTGCATGGGAAAAAAGCTTTCAAAAACCATAATGAAAAAAAATTATCATTCCCCCCAGCAGGTTTTCTTTAATGAAGTCAATGGAGTTACCTTGACATGGCACCATCAGTAAATGAGATGAGAATTAGATTTTGCCAAAAATGTGGTAAGGAAGTCCCTATTTCCCATAGGTATTTGAAAACAAAATGCAATTAATTAAGATCTAGAATGAAAGAATTGCCCCAAACTTATGGTACTGTTTCTAAGTATTTCAATATATGCAGCAAAGTATTCACAGCATCAATTCTTAAATTATAATAATGTGGAAAAATTACTAAAATTCCAGCTTTAATTTACTAAAGAGTGGCATTTATTATTCCAGTTTAAAAAAAAAGAGAAAGTATTATGTTAAGGAATGAGGAAAAGTGAAGTTAGCATGATAACAAAGGATCTTGAATATATACAGCTTTATATCTCAATTCAGATTTGTTAGTGGTGTCAAAAAAAAAAATAATTAAATGCTCCATTCTCTAACTAGTTTGCTTCTTTGTGTGATTGACAGACACTTAAAACAAGCGAACTGCAGCATTTGTACTAGGAAAAAAATACGAAAACCAACCAACCAACCAAAAAACCACATCCAAAACCAAATAACAAACAAATAAGCAAAACCAAACAAACAAAAAACACCCCACAACCAAACCCATGAAAGACCAGCAACAAAACCCCATGAGTATTTAGAGATAGGTTGAAGTAACTTCCAGGATCTCTCTTATCAAAGGTCATCTGACTCTGGTCTTGACAGAAACATTTTTGATCTGCTTCTGCTGCTTCAATTAAAGAAGAAAACAGAAGGTTGGTTAGGGTCATATCTGATCTTGATAGATCAATTCCTCCCATCCACACCTCCCCCTAAACTGACACAGCTGAATTCCTGATGAGGCAGCTGTTCTGTCTCCATGGCTGCTCAGGGAATCGGGGTACTCAGGTTTAACTCATTGTGACAGGCTCCGTGCCATGTGCCCTTGTGATGTTTACATCTTCATAATTGTACTGCACTAATGTTGAGCAGCCAAGAGTGAAAACCAAATTATTCAGAAAAGTTTCAAGGTTAAGAGTCTCCTTCATTATCACTTACTTCCCTCAACACTTTCATTTCACTCCTCTCCCTAACAAAACAAAACAAAATAAAACAAAACAAAACAAAACAAAACAAAACAAAACAAAACAAAACAAAAAACCAGGACTGTATTGTAACTTAGCTGACAGAGAATATCAGATTAGAGCTTCTTCCTAACACACATGGTATGCTGGATCTTTTCTTTTTGTTAATTTTGTCATTCACATACGTCATCCGAATTAGCTTGAGACAAATATCATATTTACTTGAATTTGGTTCTCATTCATTTTCCAATATACTGATCATTAGTTAGGCCATAAAAAAAAAACAAAACTAAATGTTACTAAACCTACTTTTAAAATTAGGAGCCAGGAGGTAATGAAAAACTATATCCAGAAAAAGAAGGAAGTGGCTATTATTGTGTATGTTGGAAAAAGGAAACTTTGTTGTGACTGGAAAGAACATTTCTAAACTCTCAAAGAAGACTGAAGAGATTAACCTTAATAAAACTAGGGCTTAGACTTAGGAGATGGCAGAGAATTCATCTAAATAGTATGAAAATGAGAAGCTGAAACAGAAATGTGAGCAAAAGAAAACATTTAAAGGGACTCTTTTGTTCATTAATTTAAGTATTAGCGTAAATTGAAACACCTGTTAAGCAGTTTTCGACCATCACACTGGGATTTTTCCATCAGAACAAAAAAGCTCTGTGGAATGTTTGCTGAAGGTTGGTGCTGACCATGTCTTAAACAGGAGAATTTAAAGTTAATTTATCAGGACTATATATATATCATGTCAGAGTTTTCAGCATGGTATGTCTGTGTGCTTGCCATTAATATAGAATTAATCTTCTATACGCTCACAGTAAAATCACATGTGTAAAGCTTGTGTGTACGTGTGTCATTGGTTCTCTGTGTGTCTGTAAGAGGGAGAAAAGATAGAGAGAAAATTGTGTATGTAGGAAAAGTAGGTAAACTAAACTCTGAATTTAATTTTTAGATATGTTTTCTGGAATCTAAACATTCCTTTAATGAAAAAAGAGATATAATTGATGAACTAACCCAGTGGAGTATGTCTTGCTATGCAAAAATTTCATTGTGGACTATTAAGACTTTAAGAACAAATATTCAGTATTACAATGAAAAATGTACAGGTTTCCTAATGGATAGTGGAATTCCCTACTGCAGGTTAGGCACTTCATATTTACAGAAAGTCTTTTGTGATTTTCAAACTCAAGAGCAGCTCAGAATGGGTGCAGTCTAAAAGTGATAATTGGTGTTGGACTTGGTGGAAAGAGGTAAATTCCATATACTCATTGGTCTGATTGCATGGTCTGGGTTTTCTATACGTACATAAATATGATTGGTGTTGGCTGACAACGTATTGAGCAGATAGAAGCATATCCTGTGAAAAATGCAGAGGAAATTGTAGGAAGTACTGTGGGATCATTCCCAAAGGGAATGATCACATAACAAGTGGTAAAGAAATGCTTCTCACATTTAGGATTCACAGTAAGGAACACCATCACAGAGTTAGCGATGTATGTGATATAATTTCTTCCTCAAAACATCAAAAGGGTCTTGGTAACCTATTTCCGAGCATTTCCATCGCCAGTACAGCCATGTGGAACACAGGAACTTACTCTCAGCTTCCTCTTTGTAGATCACAGAATCATTGAATGGTCCAGAATGGAAGGGACCTTCAAAGGTCATCTAGTCTAACCTCCCCACATTCAGCAGGGATATCTCCAACCAGGCCAGGCTGCCCAGGGCCTCCCTTGAATATCTCCAGGGAAGGGGCCTCAACCACTTCCCTGGGCAACCTGTTCCAGTGTTCCACCAACTTGTGACCGTTTGAGGTTGTGCCTTTAAGAAAGGGACAGCGCTGGGACACTCTGGCTGAATGTTTTGTAAAGAAAAGACAGGTCTAAACGAATTTCATTGGTAGATTGGTAGAATGCAGTTTTAAGTTTTAGCGCTGCTGGAATTTTTTCTCAGTTCACTCCTTTCCCTCTCGCTTCCAGCTTGGCTACTTCTGGGCTCCTAGCCAGAGCAACCTTGGATAACAATCAACTAATCCTACTAATAGGCCTACTAGAATTCTGCTTTGTTAATAACTGCCTTTTTCTCTCTTTCTAGCCCTCTTTGGGAAAAAAGGGAGGTAGGGGGAGAGAAGGGGGTACAGGGGGGGAACCCTCCTCTGTCCAGAGGAGGGAATTTAATTCCTGTAGTCTTGTTTTTTTCCTTGCTGTATGTTTCTGTATATTGTAAATACTGTATATATTGTGTATATCTAACCTGCCTTTCCACATTACTTGCAAAATATAGCATTCCTTCCGCTTCTCCGGCTGAGTTAGCTGTGGGTTTTTTCCTCTTTGTGGGGGAGAGAAAGCTAGGCCTTCTCTCTCAACCCACCACACAACTTCATAGTAAAGAACTTCCTGATATCCAATCTAAATCTGCCCTTCTCTAATTTGAATCCATTGCCCCTTGTCCTGTCACTGCAGGCCCTTGTAAACAGTCTCTCCCCACCCCTCCTGTAGGCCCCCTTGAGGTACTGGAAAGCTGCTATCAGGTCTCCCTGGAACCTTCTCTTCTCCAGGCTGAGCCCCAGCTCCCTCAGTCTGTCCTCATAGCAGAGGTGCTCCAAACCCCTGATGTCCTTCCTATATTGAGGGCTCCAGACCTGTACACAGTACTGTAGATGAGGTCTCACCAGAGCAGAGTGAAGTGGTAAAATCACCTCTCTGGATCTGCTGGCAACACATCTTTTGATGCAGCCCAGGATGTGATTTGTCTTCTGGGTTACAAGCACACACTACCTGCTCATGTCCAGTTTTTTATCCATCAGCAGCCCCAAGTCCTTTTCCACAGGGCTGCTTTCTATCACCTCATCCCCCTGTCTGTATGGATAGTGAGGATTGTTCCAGCTCAGGTGCAGAACCTTGCACTTGCTCTTGTTTGACTTCATGAGGTGCATTTTGGCCCACCTCTCCAGCTTGTCCAGGTCCCTCTGGATGACAGCCTGTCCCTCTAGTGTATCAACACCACCACTCAGCTTGGTGTCATCTGCAAATTTGCTGATGATGCATTCAATTTCACCATATATGTCATTGATAACAATATGAAACAGTACAGGTCCCAGTATGGAGCCCTGAAGGACACCACTTGTCACTGCTCTCTATCTGGACTTCAAGCCACTGAGCACTACCCTCTGGTTGCAACCATCCAGACAATTCCTTACCCACAGAACAGTCCAGCCATCACATCCATATCTCTCCAACTTGGCAAGCAGGATATTATGGGACACCATATCAAAGGCCTTGCAGAAATCCAGATAGATCACATCCACAAGTTGTCCCTTATCTATTGACATAGTCACTTTATCATAGAAAACCACAAGGTTATTCAGGCAGGATCTGTCCCTGTTAAAGCCATGGTGGCTGTCTTGAATCACCTTCCTGTCCTCCATGTGCCTCAGTATGGCATCTAGGAGGAGCTGTTCCATGATCTTCCCAAGCACAGAGGTGAGGCTGACAGGCTGGTAGATCCCAGGATTTTCCTTTCTAGCCTTTTTTAAAATGGGTATGATGTTTCCATTCTTCCAGTCCCCAGGGACCTCACCTGACTGCCAGGACTTCTCAAATATCTTGAAGAGTGGCCTGGCAACCACATCAGCAAATTCCCTCAAGACTCTGGGGTGTATTTCATCAGGCCCCATGGACTTGTATATATCTTCAGGTTCCTCAGATGAGCACACACTTTGTCTTCACTTACTAACAGATCTACAGTACAGACATTTGATCTATCATCGCTCAGGAAAAAGTTTTCATAAGCTTCAGTCAGGTGGTCCTACAGAAGCTGCTTCAAACTCTGTACCTGACTTAATGACCACCAGAGAAAATATTTGATTCAGGCTTTCCTACTCGAATATCTTTACTTTCGAGCTATGTGGTTCGTTTCCCTTTTCTGCCACTGCCTTTCAATACTTAAATATTTGCACAAAGCAGAATAGTTTCATGGGGGAAGAAGCAAAGGTAGCTGTCCCAGTATTCCAGCTGTTCAACTATCCAAGAACTTTCTTGGAAAAATGGAAAGGCCTGGTTGGATTCTTTTTTCCTTTCATGTATGGAGAAGATAGACTTTCCATCTCATATGAGCAAGACAAGCTGTTCTTCACCCATCATCAGGTGTTCTCTCAGTGGGTCTACTGGCTTGGCTTCAGCAGGGAAATCCCTGCTTTGCAAATTCTTATAGTTTCATAGTTTCATAGTTTCATTCAGGGTTGGAAGGGACCACAAGGATCATCTAGTTCCAACCCCCCTGCCCTGGGCAGGGACACCCCACACTAGATCAGGCTGGACAGAGCCTCATCCAGCCTGCTCTTAAACACCCCCAGGGACGGGGCCTCGACCACCTCCCTGGACAACCCATTCCAGGGTTTCACCACTCTCATGGTGAAGAACCTCCTCCTCACATCCAGCCTGAATCTCCCCACCTCCAGCTTCATTCCATTCCCCCTAGTCCTATCACTACCTGAGATCCTGAGAAGTCCTTCCCCTGCCTTCCTGTAGGCCCCCTTCAGATACTGGAAGGCGACAATTAGGTCACCTCGGAGCCTTCTCTTCTGCAGACTGTACAGCCCCAACTCCTTCAGTCTGTCCTCATAGGAGAGGTGCTCCAGCCCTCTGATCATCCTCGTGGCCCTTCTCTGGACACGTTCCAGCACCTCCACATCCCTCTTGTAATAGGGGCTCCAGAACTGGACACAGTACTCCAGGTGGGGTCTCACCAGGGCTGAGTAGAGGGGGAGGATCACCTCCCTCGACCTGCTAGCCACACTTCTCCTGATGCAGCCCAGGATCTGATTGGCTTTGCGGGCTGCAAGTGCACACTGAGAGCTCATGTTGAGCTTTTTGTCCACCAGCACCCCCAAGTCTCTCTCCTCAGGGCTATCCTCCAGCCAGTCACTGCCCAGCCTGTATTTGTGCCTGGGATTGCCTCGACCCAGATGCAGGACCCTGCACTTGCTCTTATTGAACTTCATGAGGTTGGCCTGTGCCCACCTCTCCAGCCTGTCAAGGTCCCTCTGGATGGCCTCCCTTCCCTCCAGCGTGTCTGCTGCACCACACAGCTTGGTGTCATCAGCAAACTTGCTGAGGGTGCACTCAATGCCACTGTCCATGTCCCCCACAAAGATGTTGAATAAGATAGGTCCCAGGACTGATCCCTGAGGGACTCCACTTGTCACTGGCCTCCACTGGGACATGGAGCCATTGACAGCCACTCTTTGGGTGCGGCCATCAAGCCAGTTCCTTCTGCTAGGACTTGGTGCAATGCACCTCTTAGGAATTATATAGTTCAGCGTTCAGCAGAAATACAGATTCTGAGAGAATCAGCCTCTTTCAAGGTGTAGATGTGTTGGGCATTTTGGCTTTTAAAAAGACACTTTGGTGCCTATGTTTCTTTTGAGAGTCTAGCCCAAGCATTATATTTCTCACTGTTTCAGTATAACCTTTTTCTGTGCTTTCAGTGATCATTGTGAATGCATGCATTTTGTGAGTTTTCCTGAAGGGAAGCAGTTTGCAGTGAGGAATAAAGAGTATAAATTTCATGCGATCCCATTACCCGCAGTCTCCTGCCACTTCAGTTTCTGCTGAGCAATCTGGCACACTTGCAGTTTATACTAGCTAGTGACATAATCTTCACTGACAGGCTTACAATCGCTAATGGATTTCTCTCTCCCTTATGCAGTGAAATTGAATAGTGTCTCCAGCTCCATCAGAAAAGCTGACAATACCATCTACATAAGGAAACAGGCCAGACAACAATATCAAGGTGCCAAATGCTGGCTAAAGGTTTGTCATACATTAATGCTTTCTCTGCATGGTTCCTGAGGGCTGCCAGGAGAACTCTGAGCAGGCCATAGCTGTCATCTTCACTTGATTAAAACCCCATTTTGGACAAGAAATGAAAGATCTAATAGCTAAAGTACTCCTTACACCAAATAAGCAACATAAAATGGCTAAAACACAACCCAGATTACCACTGCTCAGCTTGAGCTATCACAGCTCCTATGTGAGCCAAGTGAAGCACAGAGCTCATTGGCACACCTGAGATAGCTGGCCCAACTAGACCTTCCTTTTTCTGTGTAGTGGCCTGGTATTCTTCACAATCATATCTTCAGAGTTGATTTTGTATGTGCATTGGTTTCTGTTCAATAATGTCAACAGACGAAACTATTGATTTCCCAAATGCATTCTGTTCTAAGGGAATGCTATTGAGACTTTTTAGAATCATAATCTCATAAGAGACAATCTCATTGTAGATACTGTGCACAAGCCATGACAAATAATTGCTAAAATTAAAATGCTCTTAGAGTGTCTTTTCCACCCTGAAGAAGGAAAAGAGGGTATTTGTATTCTCACAAGGAAAAAAGAGTGACCGAAGCAACATGATATTCTGAAATAATTTATTAAAAACTCTCTTGTCTTTTGATAACTTGTTTGTTTGTTTGTTTTTTTCCAAAGCTAATGGCTTTAGGAATAATTCCCTGACCTGTATGAAAAACCCAGCTACTGTCCAAACAGAGGAGACATTAAAATAACAAAAAAAATAGATACTATCCTTAAATATACAGAAGTTCAGAAATTTTTTTCTCTTGTTTAAGCACCTACTTCTTAGGCTTGTCAGAGACATAGTTCACTTGTGTGAAATAGAAGAGGGCACACTTACAAATGGTCATGTTATTCTGTAAGCAACTATAAAATACATTTGTTCTGTATGTTGTGTATTAGAATGTCTAAATATGATGTGGTAAGGCAGAAGCAGTCATCAGGACTGATGGAGACATTCTTCTGGACACATCAGAATAATGTGTTGCATAACAAAATATCTGGATATTAGCAAGATGTCTGCCAGTTGGTTGGAGAAGGTAATGATGCTTTAACCTCCACCACTGTAAAATCACTCTGCTATTTCAGAGATCACTAAAAATATTACTTTATGCTTTTTGTTGCTTTTTACTTTTAATAAAGAAAAAACATGGAATTGAAAACTTTTCAGCTGCTCTTAACTACTGAAGAAAGACTATATTTTCTGCCTACTTTATTTTGTATTAAGTAATCCAATATATCTCAGCTACAACCCTTCTTTAAATCTTCTCATTTCTTGTTTACTTCTTTTTCTGCTGCAAGTCTGTGGTTTGTTACATCAAGAGTGAACTGTGGTTGATGAAAAATTCCCATTGAGTTCCACGGTGTGATGGCAAGAGCATCATATATACCCTTCAAACAATTGTTTTATGTAGTTTCCATTTGTTCCTTTTGAATTTAAAAGCACTGATAGACTTTGTCCATATTGCTTTAATGATTCATTATGCTTTCTTTCTTGTTTCATGTTATCTGAAAATTGCCATCTTGTGCCTCTCTGTGTCATTAACTTACCATTCCATTTCAATTCTTAACCAAAAATATATAGTTTTCCTGTTATCGAACCAGGACCAGATTCTAGTCTCAGAGTAATTCTGTATCAGTGTAAGTCATATTGATTTCAACAGTGCTAGTATCAGTTTACACCACTGAAAGAGGGATGTGACTGTGGACATAATTAATCTCTTTTTAATATTTTTTATGGTGTTTTTTGGTTGATTGATTAGTTTTTTACACTGGCAGTGTATTATCTGCCTGGATAAAGTCTTTTGCATGCAAATTGCATCAACCACACTATACATAATAAAGTTGAATTGTTATGTTTTGTCTTGTTTTAAAGATAAAGCACTAGATTTTCAACTCAGCTTTAACTAGACCTCTCTTTATATTGATTTACTTAGATAACCATGTGAAGAATGTGGGAGATGCTTGTAAGAGTTTATTAATATTATATTTATTTGTTTTCTTATTATAGTTGTGGCTTTTTCTGCAGATTACAAAGTGATTAATCCAAGCAGAGTCCTTCCAGAGCATGGGCAATAGCTATTTCCAAACTTAAAGAGTCAGTGCAGGTACTACAATGCAAGAAATTTACCTCTAACTGTTTCACATTTAGTAATCTGATTTATAAATTGAAGACCTGTTGCAGACAGGAAACAGAAGGTTGGAAATCTCAAGAGAATAGCAGCAGAAGGATAAGATAGATAAGCAGACTCTCCAGACCATACTGAACATATGCAGTCCTTGGAGAAGTCAGGGCTTTGGTACACATTCATGTAGATTTTACCAGGCATTAGAAAGAACACCTCATCCATTTTATTTTTTTACTGCTTTGCC
Source organism: Melanerpes formicivorus (assembly GCF_026170545.1). NCBI lineage: Eukaryota > Metazoa > Chordata > Aves > Piciformes > Picidae > Melanerpes > Melanerpes formicivorus. The sequence goes on from NW_027142369.1 coordinate 3,909,506, forward strand.
AGCAGTGAGCTCAAGCAATACCACATTTAAAAAATCCTATTTACTACATTTGCTTGCACTTTTTGTTGAGGATTTAGTCCCAATATATCAGACACCTTCTTTCTGGTCATCTCATTTCTGCTCAAGTTTTTCCTATGGGCATCTGTCTTTTTCTCTGTTTCTGATTCGAACACATAACGAAGTGATGACTTCTATTGCCCCATTCCTCCTTATCTATGTTCTTAGTTCATCCATTCCTTTCAGCTACTAGAGAAAGGTTTGCTATTTTTTTCCCCCAGTGTTATTCCATTTATTTTACTCTCACCCTTGTAATGAAGTGTAAGGCTTATTAAATGATAGCTCCAGGGGAAAAAAAAAGAAGTTCTGTAAAGTATAGACCCTGTGGGATTTAACAAATTTTCCTCTTTCTACTGTTTCACTGGGATCAGCTGAAAGCAAGAGAAACACTCAGAGTGAAGGAAGCAGAGCACTACAGTCAAAGAGCATGGAGGTGACAGACAGACTGAAAGAAGCTCTGATTTGCAGGTTTGCAAAAGGTAACAAAGAAAGTTTGAAGCATTTATTATCAGTAGTATACATTATTAATTTATGTTATTCCATTATTAATGAATCATTCATGAGATGATTTGGAGAGGGTTTTTTCTATTATCTCACATTCAGAGGTACTCACTGAGACATATGAAAGTAATTTTCACTGGAGCTTCTCTGTAAACTTCTGGCTTTGTGTATTCACTATTTGGTATTTGCAATTCACGACATGCAATGGATCACCTAAGCTTAATGGTGTTGTTTCTGCACTCTGACTGCATGACTATAAATTTAGAAGCACAAGACTAACCAAGGTTATATAATGAGATATTCATATGAAGATATATAAAGCTAAAATTCAAGAAACATTCAATACAATAGCTATGAACAGACATCCAGTTACTCATGAAGGAATAAAAAAGAGACCTAATGGGAGGCTAGTCTGATGAAATCAGGTGTACATGCTCTAAAAGTAGGCAGAATTAAAATTGCAGTGATATTCTCCTTTCCACATCTCAAAAATTCCATGGATCTCCTATGGTTTAAATTTTTATTCCAGAGTTATCAAATAAAAAAACTCACAAATAGGAGAATTATCTTCCTTTCTATATAAATTTATTGTAGTATGTGGTAGGGTGATGATAGCTAACAAGATAAGGACTTTGAGCTCTACTTTGCTGAAGTAAATGGAAAATTTTTCTATTGACTTCCACGATCTCTGAAGGTAAGGCACTGGAACCTTACCAGAAGCCTTGAAAATGAGATAATTTAAAATTCTATGTGCTGTACCTGTAGATGAAAGAATTTTGTGAATGCTTGTGATTTATAGAGCAGATGGAAACAAATTCTGCCATTAATATTGCAGAGATAAGAAGCACCTGAAGAAAAAACAGCCTTTATGTCTCTGGCAACTTTAATTTGAGTTGCCAATAAAGACAACAAGGAAATAGTTACATCTGGGTTATGCAATGTGCCTCAATATTCTTTTCAGTGAATCTAGAAAGCTAACCTTGATGACCTAGATATATTGATATTTTCTGTTAATAACACTCACGTAGGCAAAAAGTTGTACAGAATGTAATATAGATTAAACCAACATAACATTGCAAATGTAATGTAATTACAGGAATAATTTATAGAATGCATTTACAGAAAAAAAAAAAAAAGACTACTGAAACTGAATTTCTGAACTGTTTTTTGGAACTTTTGAATAGGGTTGTAACTTTTACCTCCATTTTTTTTAGCCTTGCTAAAAATTCTTTATCCAGTCCTATTTGTATTTAAATTCTAAGACTGTATAGCAAAGTGTGTCTCATAAAACAGTCATTTACACCAGCTAATTTCAACAGTAGATGAGTGTGTGTTATTAGAAGCTAACAGGATATATGCTGGGGGGCAAAAAATTGGCAATGAGCTTGTGCTACTTTTAATCAATTTTTGGTGATATGTACTTTATTTTTAAGGCATACAATGTCACAGTTACCTGAAGGAACAATTACCTGAAAAGGAACAAATGGAATGCAGCAACATCAGAGATTTATACATTTTGTATTCTTTCTAAAGTGTGCCCCGGCAACCTTCCTATACAGAGTTTGACATTTTGATAGATACCATCCGTAGGTAGTTTCAGCCATAACTATTTAATTATTTTGCACATTTGTTTAAATGATATTTGCCTCTGTTCCCAATCCACTGGATAAAGTAGACATTGTTAAAAGTAAGGATAAACAAAAAAACAAACCAAAAAAGAGGAAATATCTAGTAACATGGTATCAGATTTATTGCTTAGTTCAGACAAGGCTGTTCCTGCACATGAAATAATTTATAAGGTGCAAAGGGCTCTTGTTTAAAATAATGTTACAACTACAATGAATACTTTAATGCATCTAAACTCCTTTCATCTGTGAGCTGAGGAAATACTGATACCTTTACCATGCAGATAAGAAATTCTATTTATGCAAGATCAGACATGAAATCTGCTGGTTTGACTAGGAGCCATACTTGGATCTTTCATGTCTTAGAACACCATTCAGAAACTTAGATGATTGTTCATCTCAATATAGGTATCTTACAAGATACATAATTGGTTATTCTATATTAAATCATGGTTTATCTGGATCCATGCTTATAAAGTAAGTTTTCCAGAAACTTCATAGATCAATAATGTTAGACTGCTAAGTACAGGAGAGATTCTAATAAGTACTAAGCAGAAAGATGCAGAGCAATCTAAACTTTGGCCAGAAGGAGGAACCAGGCCATTCCAGGCCTGTCAGCCTGACCTCAGTGCCAGGCAACATTATGGAACAGGTCATCCTGAGTGCAATCACACAGCACTTACAGGATGGCCAAGGGATCAGGCCCAGCCACCATGGATTTAGGAAGGGCAGATCCTACCTTACCCACCTGATCTCTTCTTTGACCAGATGACCCACCTGGTGGATGTGGGGAAGGCTGTGGACGTAGTCTACCTGGACTGCAGCAAGGTCTTTGACACCATCCCCCCCAGCAAACTCCTGGCCAAGGTGACAGTTCATGGCTTGGACAGCAGCACTCTGTGCTGGGTTAGGAACTGGCTGGAGGGCTGAGCCCAGAGAGTGGTGGTGAATGGTGCCACATTCAGCTGGCAGCCAGTGGTGTCCCCCAGAGATCAGTGCTGGGCCCCATATTGTTCAATATCTTTCCTGATGATCTGGATGAGGGGCTTGAGTCCATCATCAGTAAATTTGCAGATGACACCAAGCTGGGGGCAAGATTTGATCTGTTAGAGGGTAGGAGAGCTCTGCAGAGGGACCTTGACAGGCTGGGCAGATGGGCAGAGTCCAATGGCATGAGATTTAACACATCCAAGTGCTGGGTTCTACACAGTGGCTACAACAACCCCATGCAGTGGTACAGGCTGGGATCAGGGTGGTTGGAGAGCACCCTGGCAGGGAAGGACCTGGGGGTACTGGTTGAGAGTAGGCTGAACATGAGCCTGCAGTGTGCCCAGGTGGCCAGGAGGGCCAATGGCATCCTGGCCTGTATCAGGAACAGTGTGGCCAGCAGGAGAAGGGAAGTTATTCTGCCCCTGTACTCAGCACTGGTTAGGCCACACCTTGAGTCCTGTGTCCAGCTATGGGCCCCTCCTTTTAGGAAGGATATTGACTTGTTGAAATGTGTCCAGAGAAGGGCAATAAAGCTGGGGAGGGGTTTGGACCACAAATCCTATGAGGAGAGGCTGAGGGAGCTGGGCTTGCTTAGCCTGGAGAAGAGGAGGCTCAGGGCAGACCTTATTACTGTCTGCAACTACCTGAAAGGAGGTTGTAGCCAGGTGGGGATTGGTCTCTTCTCTCAGGCAACCAGCACCAGAACAAGAGGACACAGACTCAAGCTGCACCAGGGAAGGCTTAGGCTGGATGTTAGGAAGAAATTCTTCACAGAAAGTTATTTGCCATTGGAGTGGGCTGCCCAGGGAGGTGGTGGAGTCACAATCACTGGAGGTGTTTAAGAAGAGACTGGCTAGGGCACTTGTTGCCACAGTTAGTTGATTAGATGGTGTTGGGAGATGCATTGGACTCGATGATCTTGAAGGTCTTTTCAAACCTGGTTAATTCTGTTCTATTATAACTCATAACTGATATTCAGAAACTCTAGTGGTGAGGTAGATACGTTTTACATTTTGTGTGCAGTGTAGATCAGAACAAGCAATGGTGAGAGAAGTGTTTTCTTCCATATGGTTTTCAGACAATATGGGACAATTCCCATCTTGTGCTTTTCCAAGAAACTTATTTATCATTGCAAGACTTTTGAAGCACATGTGGAAAAAAATAAAGAAACAGTTTGTATTTCTCAAGTATTACTGATTTTTAAGGTATTAGACATAGATGCTTTCCAAACATAACTCTCTCACACATAGTAATAAATCCAAAATCAACAGCAAAATTAATTTACATGATAATTAAATATGTAGCACATTTGAACCACAAGAAATTATTTAATCACATAACCCACAACAGAATGATGGTATTGACTTTGCAAAGATTCCAAGTTTTCTGATTTTGAAGTCTCTACAAAAGCTCTTTTCATTCTACCTCTGAATCTTTGCTTTTTCATAATGTTGCCCAGAAATAATTAAGGCAGCTAAGATTTCTCAAACATGACTGCATAAAGTGCAAAAACATTGCTGTCTTTTTAATAACTCATAAACCAGCACAACTGTACTCTGAAACACTAATATCTGATAAGGTGCTTACTCAGATAATTTGATGAGCTGATTCTCTGTACAAGTGACATGAGGAAGATCTCATCTTTTTGGACTTAGAAAAAGCACTTAATGTGATTCATCTTATTGTAGACCAAAGACCAAATATAAGCAGTCCTGGGTTAACACAGCTCATGCTCACAATCTCCTCTTCCTTTACTAACACAGGAGAGAAAGTAAAAATAAAAATAAAAATAAATAAATAAATAAATAAATAAATAAAGCAACAAAACAAAATCAAACCCCCCAACCAAACAAAAAACTTTCTGGATCACGATAAATAATTTTACTGGGAATAATACAACATGCAACTACTTTAGCCTGTTTGCAGAAAAGCACAGCAAAATGCAGAAGCAGAAGCCAGTGATAAAACTATTCCCAGTCCAAGTACACATGCAGCCAACCCAGAGGAAAAAGACCAACATGCCAAAACTGGAAACCAGAAGCAGCAACTGGAGCAGAATGCCTCTCATGCTACAGTTTGAACCTCAAGCCCCATGACACTCTGCTCCACCCACCACTTTCATTTTGAAGGTGGCATTATGGCATCATGGTATTGAATACCATCAATAGATTCAACTCAGCTCAAACTGGACACCAAAGACATAGTTAAAAATCTCCTCAAATTTAAAAATCCTGTTTTGTCTTTAGCCAAGTTGCCTACATATCTGACATGTAAGAAAAAAACCCATATTTTTCTTTTCTTTTCCTCTTTCACTTAATTAGATCTCCTTTTAAAACTGTTACGCTGCCATTATTTACTTATGTGGACATCATTAGAAAGAGATTCTTATAATGTATTTATTTGTGAAACTAAAGGTACCTACAACTAGGAATTTGTTTTCATTACATTTTAATGGGTCCATTCCCTCTAAATTAAATTGCTATTTTATAGACAAGAACTGAACCAATAGTGTGTCACCTTCAAAAATGCATTTAAGTATGTGTAGAATTCACAGGAAAAAATCTTCAGCCTAGTTCTGCTTTGGAAGATAAAAAGTACAGTTCTGCTGTGCAAGGGAAAATGAGCCATGAGCTAAGTATGACAACAGCATAGGTGGAAGCAGTGACCTCATTGACAAACAGGCAGAAAGCCTTACAGCACGCCTGGGGCGGGACTGAGTCCAGACTGATCACCAAATGGGGCAGCAACAAAGCAGGTTCAACTTCAAGCCAGGAATTAAAAAACAGTGAGTATGGATCAAGTTTATGGAGGTACAAGATAGGTTACAGACACGGTTGCTACACATGTGCAATGTAGCACATGTTGTGGCATTGCTAAATTTTCAGTTTACAAGCAGTACCCAAAGGAAAGGAGGGCCAGACCCTTCTAGCTTTCTTCAGATTACCTCCTGTACGAAGTCAGTCATGGACTGCTGAACTCTCTAACTTTTCCAGCTGAACTCTCTAACTTTTCCAGCTGAACTCCTAGAGGAGGAATGCACTCTGCAACCTGACAGTCAGAACGCAGGAAGACTTAAAAACAATCACTAGTCTGAGCCCGATCTGCTTCTGGGAAATGTATAATGTAATCTAAATTCTGAAAAAATGTGACAGTCCACTATTGAATCATTACATAAAACCACCCCAACTTTTGTCACTGCTTACTTACTTATCTTTAAACTACAATTTAGGTTGATTTCTCCTCCTGAAAAAAAAATATATCCATCCTTCTAATATAAGCTGATGTGATAATTTGCCAGATCAATTTTAGCCTTCTTGTACAATGATATTTTTATCATGATGACTAAAACCAGATTATTTATTTCACCAGCCATCTTGAATATCTGTTGCTACCTATCCAAAACTGCCTTTGGCCAGGAAGACTGCTCTTTTTACTCGGACCTCCAGCACAACTCTCCAGCTGCACCCCCTCCTGAGTTCTTGGAAAGACAGGATGAGCATGCTAGGGTGCCTGAGTATAAAGTATTCTATGTCAGAAGCAGAAGAAAGCAGTCTCTGCACCTCCTGTTCAGCATTCATGTTCTCTCCAGCCTATACTCCTCCTTCTCAATAAACAAGTCAAAGACAAGACAGAAAAGCCCTGCCACTACAGTTACCATGAGATAACTGCATAAATATGAGTTTTCATCCCTACCAGTTTTTTTTTTGCATGGTCTTCATTACAATTTTTGAAAGATGGGTGAAAAATATAATTCAGTCTCATATCTAACATGAAAGGAAGCTTTCAATTAAAGATAATGAAACAGAAATTCCTTCAAATCAATCTTTTCATGCAAAAATATGACCACCTGTAAAAGCCAGTGAAATCAAAAACCTGCTGCAGAAGTTAACTGTGCTGTTCAACAACTCTCCACAGTCTGTTTTACTAGTTTTGTAGAAGCTGTTTATAGCTTGTGTTTGGAATTACAGGAAAAAAATGTATTAAAATGGTGTAGACCAGACTGTTATTCACTGTACTGAAGAATGGAAGTGGCCTTGGAGTACTTTTGTAAGCATACAGAAATGTGTTTGCATCACCTTCTCATTCAGATGGCAGATCCTTATAATGGTCTCCCTATTTTACTTTAGGAAAGCCAGACCCTGACATACGGAACCCCTCTTGGGATGGGAACAGGATGAGACCGGGATGGGAACAGGATGAGTCCAGGATGGGCTGAGAGTCTGTTCCAGTGCGGCCAGGACTATAAGGAGCTCAAAACCAGTCCTGGTATGGTGGTGGTGAAGCAGAGGCTGACACCCCCTGGGGCCTGATAGGAGATTCTGGGACATCACTAGAGTGGTGGGGAGACCTTGATGAGGCTGGCAAGGGCAGACAGACCCATCAGTGCCCTCAGGGCTCTGGCAGAAGGAATGCCAACTGATCTTGATTGTCTGCAATATCTCACTATTAAATCCATATACTCTCACTGATTTAGAAAATCTTTGAAGCCCATACTGAGTTAATATTTGGATTTTATGATTGATTATTTTATGACTGGAAAGCTTTTTTCCAGGAATAACTGTGAAGAAATAATCACAAGTACAGTCAAATACAACTCCCATGTAAAATAGAGTAAGTATCTGACAAGATACATAAGCTTGACGGCAAATGTGATATGATACTTGGGATATTCATATATATATATATATAAAATCAAATTTATGAATGCTATACATATCTGTAGGACTAGCTGGAGACTATATTCATGATTTCAGAGGTAACTGTTTCTTACAGGAACCAGTGTAAATGAAAAGTACAGTTTTGGAGTTTAACTTATTTCAAGAATATGGTAAGTAAAGGATTGCTGTAACACAAAGCAAATACATTGACTTATGTTGAAAAGTCACAATAAAATGGTGTAAAGACCAAAATACAGACCCATATGTCACAAAATTTAGCTGCATCAGACCAGTGTTTGCCGGGTAAGCAACTACAAATTCTTTCATATTGTAAGATAAAATTTTTGACATTATTAGATAAAGGAACTTGCCAGATATATTAAAAATCTCTGCACAAAATGTCTTGAGAACAAACAATAACAACCAGAAGTCTTATTGCACAAACAAAGCTTAATTGGCCTCTCAGAGACTTGATGGCCTAAAACAGAGAAGCAGGAAGACAGTTTGGGAGAAAAGAATGCTTTTTACTGTGTGACAAAAAATATTTATGTTTTCTCTAAAGCTCAGAAGGAAGTGAGAATCAGACATGTTAAAAGCCTTAAAATAAAGATAAAAGGGGGAATAGAACAAAGGAATGTCATAATAAGAGAGAGTAAGACTGATGCATCTTAAGAGTCTAATACCTCAAGGATTTCTTTCTGGTAAAAGGAAAACGCCTGCAGAATGAACATTCTAAACAGGCACACCTTATCAATAAATTATTGAGGACAATGCTGAAAGCTTTTTTTGTTTTCATAACCACTGAGAGAACTTTGTTTCTACCACGAGAAAGATGCAGCTGAGTTAAGGGAAGGAAACATTTCCAAGTAAATATATTGGTGAAAGTGTCAAAAGGTATCAAGCTAAAAATCCTCTTCAAATTAATGTAAAAGTGGAGCAGAATAATAGCAATAAGTTAAAACTGCAAATTCAGATGGGAAGATGGGCTTCCATAAAAAAGGATTTCTCAAGAGAGGAAGGAGATGATATTCTATACAGAATAAGCCCACAAATCAGAAGGACTTATTCTGCAACTGACATATGGTTTTAAATTAACAAATAAATTGGAAAAAATACAGAAGAGAAAAAACAAATTGATGAATGGCTTACAAGCTAGAACAAGCTGAACTGTTCTAGAAAAAAAATCTAGTAAAGAGTAGTTAAAACATCAACTACACAAGTTTTCACTAAATAGGATATGAAATGTGTTCCTTTTTGTACTGAAAATTAACCTGCTTAATATGTGATGAGATGATTCAGATAGATGTTAGTTAATCAGTTAGGCATTACTCAGTAAGACATTAGAGAATCATTTTAACATTTATATTGATGGACAAGTTTTCTAACTAGATTTTATAACCCTAATCATTTCAGGATTAGAGAATAAAGTTGATAAAGCAATTTTATTAATTTAAGTCAGGGACAACCTCCCATTATTTCCTGCATCTGGAAGACAGACCATTTTATATTGGGGGGTTTTGATGTTTGGTTGGTTGATTGGTTGGGTTTTGTTTGCTTGCTTGCTTGGGTTTTTTGTTTTGGTTTGGTTTGGTTTGTTTGTTTTGGTTTGTTTGTTTGTTTTTAATTAAAAAAACCCAAACCAACACAACAAGCAAGTGGATTTTGTTACAATTCAGATGAGAGATATCCAGATCCTATTTGGATGTGCTCCTATTAATATATACTTATGTATTATATGATATAAATAAACCCATTCTACTTCACTTTCTTGCGTAGCATACCTTTCTTTTCCTTTTCTCTCCACATTCTAATTTTTTTCTTCACCTTTTGCATGCACATACAGACCTGTGCACTCTCTATCTCTCTGGCTCATTTTCACATGTATATATTTCTGGTATCAAGATTATTTTTTAATGGAAGAGGAAACAACAAGGCATTTGGGACCCTGAGGGCTGTATGTGCACTTTAGCTACACAGAGAATTGTAAATTCCTAATACTAGCAATATCTGCAAGCAGCAATTATGCTTGAAAATATCAATCACAACTGAAAATGTGTCTGGGCTTGCTTTGGCACAGCCTTTAAACAGTCTTTTAGCACTTATACTAGCATTTCACATGAAATCCTATCATTTAATCAGAACTGTCAGACAGTGGATGAATATTTGAAAGTTGCCATATTTCGCATTACCTCTGTAAAACAACCCAAGTCTGCAAGAGTTATATCATCGCCACTTTGTTTCTACATGTATATCACTGTAGCATTCTCAACAACTAGATGTTCTCAAATAGCTTTCAAGATAGATTTCAACATTACAGCTTTAATTGCTCGCTGATTTCCACAGACAATTGTATTAGTATTTCTCATCATTCACAGATCAGAAAATTATATGTGATTAAACTTTGATCCATAATGAATTAAAATAGATATAAAATTTTACATCACAGAAGGCTCTTCTAAAAATTAAATATTTCTAATTAGATTCATATCAAACTGCTGTCTATATTTTAAACTGACACTTATTGCTTACTCATGTGAACAGTATATTGAAACATAATGGTTATTTGGTAAGCATTTGCATGTTTTTCTTTCCTATTTAAATTCTCTCACTGTTTATTTTTTTCATTCTAGACAGTAATCAACACTAGCATACTAGTTGGAGATTCAAAATACTGTGACTTGTCTTTTGCTGTAAAAAATAATGAAACTTGGGAACAGAAAAATCTGCTAGCCGTTATTCTGGTTTAAACTTCAATGTACAACTTATTTCAGTCCTAACTGCAGAACTATAAGCAGTCTATTCTTTGTCATGTGCTTTTGTAGTTTGTGTTTGTTTCATTTCTGAGAATAACAAATCATATTGTGGAAGAATGGTTTGTAAGATTCTCACTTAATCTTCAAAGAACTTCTGGAGAAAGCGAGAAGTGGGTAAGTGGATATTTCTAGTCATCCTACTTTCAGTTTATATGAATAACTATCTTAGGCAGAATCTATGCTCCAAAATCTTCTACTAGATATAAACTCAATGACATATAGACACCTGTTCTTTTCTAGTATTTACGTAATTTTCCCAATCACATCTTTTTCCCACAAATCACACATTAAGACAATTTCCAGAAACATCCAGTATAGGCACAATCCTGGGTTCTCAAAATTTTACTCAGCCAGTTTAAAATGTTTAATATTGAAATACTTACTGGAGTAATTCTGAAATGAGAGTCAGTGATGAAACTCTTGAAAAATGCTTCCTCCAAAATATCCTGGAAAGGCAACTCACAAGACTTTTATTTAGCAGCTAGGTTAATAAAACAAACAAACAAACAAACATATGTTTGCTTTTGAATTATTTTTTTCCCTTTGTTTCATTCAAACATGTTTCAGTTTGCAAAGAATAACATTTCCTGAATGCAGAAGTGGATCTAAGTGCAGAACACCATGTTTAGACTACACTCTCAACCTCTCAATGGTACCCACATAATCTAAAAGGTAGTAGAAATACTAAAAGCAAAGTCATGATGCTTACCATTCATGACATGTATAAATTTTCTTTCCAAGCTGCTATGCCTGATGTCAGTTCTTCAGGCAGACTTCTCTTAGATATTTTAATTTGAGCTCAATTAATGTCCTCCTATTTTTGTTGCTGACATTATGTGTCAGTTACCTTGCATTCAGTTACTACGTCCTTGAAGACTTCGTATTCTACATAGATGAAAACAAGACAATGAGAAGATTCAAGGCAGCTTTCCTGGGTTAGTTCTGAAATGACACCAATCTGCATAACAAGAAGAGTATTTGTTTGGACTGTGACACTGGAACAATTATTCCATTTGAAGAAGAAATGGGTTTTGGATGACGTGACACGTATCAGATAAACAACTTTTTTAATCTATGGAAAAAATCATAGCTCCTTTCAGTGCTTAAATTATGAGCTATATAGTCTGAGTATGTAATAAAGTTAAATTGACAACAAAGGTATGAAGAGCCGTATGTATTAGAAAAGAAAGACAAGGTTCAACAAATCTATTGCTAAACTCAGAGCTTTAAGAACTAGCCAGTCAGCCTTTTTCAGGACTGTTAAAACTAATATGATTTCATACCTATTTTCTGATTTTGTTGTGGCAAGCCTAAATTAGATCAAATTTGAGCCAAAAAGAATTTCTGGCCTTGGAAATATTTTTGTAGTTTATTTATATTCTTATTTCATCTTCACTCACTACTTTCCTTTAAATTATCCACAGGAGTTTGAAGAAGATAAATACTTTGACAGGTTTTAAATTACTAGCCAATACCACAGTGCCAGAAATCCTGTAAAAGTGCTTTTCATAGTAGGTTTTCCACCCAGCTTTGTCTGTCAAAACAACCAGTGTGATTGGAGGGTTTTAAATTTTATTTCTAAAATCCAGATTTAAACTATGTCTGGAAATAGTACAACCAATGAGTCTCTGGTTTCCTCCTGCTCTTCATCATCTAGTGGTATGAGATTTAGAAGATACTTCGTGCTTTCTTAATTCACATTTTTTTTTTTTTCCTCCCCTGTGATAATGTACTTCATGACCAGGACCTTCTTCAAATAACATCAGAAAGGATAATTCTAAAAAGAAATAAAGCAAACATCATTATCATAGGAATTCCATTACTTTTTGGCTATGTTAGTGTTAACCATAATTTTGTGTTTTCTCAAATCTTATTAAATAGTAGTAATTATTTAAAATTTCATTATCATTAGCTACTATACTCACAGAGCTATAGTTTAATTTTGTAGTAGGACCTGAGGTAGTTTTTATAGATAGATTGTTTATTCTAAGTCTTGAAGTCACTCCTAATGATTCTAGAAAATATCTGCTCCTGTCTTCATAGAATCATAGAATGTTTTGGGCCAGAAGGGACCTCTAAAGGTCATCTAGTCTGACCTCCCTACAGTCAGCAGGGACATCATCAACTAAACCATGCTACCCAGGGCCTCATCAAGCCTCACATTGAATATCTTCTTTTAAGTACCGAAAGTATCACACAAGACAGTATACAATATTTATGCATTTAAAATCTGTATATATTCAATTTGAGGAATTGTTTCCAAAGTTATCTTTTGCTTTATCATTTTATATTATTTATTTTTGATTCTCTGTGTTAACATGTGCATCTAAATATTAGTTATATTGATTTTTGCCTGCTATTTAATATTTTTAGTAGTTCTTTACTGTAATTTTTTAAGAGGATATTGTATATGCAATAGCTGCTTGACCAAAGGGTAGATAAGCTACAAAAAGGTATTGTGAAAATAGATAAATCAATCTCCTTATACGACACTGACCTGGTAGTTCTACCCTCACCATATGTAGATTTTAGAAGGGATGTCCTCTATTAAGGGAATGTAAAAGAAGAAGATCGAGGAAGTAATTTCCAAGCTAGAAATTAAACTGTGTAATGAATATGCCTCTACACCCTTCAAAAAACACAGTAGCAGAAAGAAAGAAGAGAAAGAGAGAAAGAAAAGAGAGAAAGAGAAAGAAAGAAAGAAAGACAGAAAGAGAGAAGGAAAGAGAGAAACAAAGAGAGAAAGAGAAACAAAGAGAGAAAGAGAAACAAAGAGAGAAAGAGAGAAAGAAAAGAGAGAAAGAGAAAGAAAGAAAGAAAGAAAGAGAGAAGGAAAGAGAGAAAGAGAAACAAAGAGAGAAAGAGAAACAAAGAGAGAAAGAGAAAAAGAGAAAGAGAGAAAGAGAGGAAGGAAGGAAGGAAGGAAGGAAGGAAGGAAGGAAGGAAGGAAGGAAGGAAGGAAGGAAGGAAGGAAGGAAGGAAGGAAGGAAGGAAGGAAGGAAGGAAGGAAGGAAGGAAGGAAGGAAGGAAGGAAGGAAGGAAGGAAGGAAGGAAGGAAGGAAGGAAGGAAGGAAGGAAGAAAGAAAAAGAAAGAAAGAAAGAAAGAGAGAAAGGAAGAAAGGGAGGGAGGAAAAATATTTTGTAAAAGCTCACAGTAATATTTCTGAGGACAAATTAATGTAATAATTCATATACATTGATTTTTCTATGGTTTGTATTTTATAAGACAGTGACTATTTTGCTCTTACAGTGATTCTTACTCTTTGGGTCCAGAAACTCTTTGCCTGTGTGCTGAAGCACTGCAAAATTAATAGTTTCACATTTTTTTAGCTGCAAGTATAATAAGGTTATTTGACACCTGGGACAGAATGAACACACTTCTAAGGAAATATAAGCATGTGGCTCCAATTAATCCTCATTACTGGAAGATGACCATGGCATGAGACATATCTAAGAGCAGTGAAAACCAGATCCACTTCTTCCTAGAGGAAGGGATGTTTTGCCAGATGCAACTATTTTTTTCTTAAATATGTGGGAAAATAAATGAAAACTTTGCAAGGTAATCTGTTTAAGGATAAAATGACCACTGAGGAGATGCTGTTGGAGAAAGCTTGCTATTTCAGTGGGTTTACGTGGCATCCTCCCTGAAGATTTTGAATAAAGGGAGCTGTGACAAGTGATGAGCGGTGTCAATTCATAAGGTAACTTCCTTTTTATACATTTCATTCTGGTGTTTTTTTCTAATATCTGTGTGGGGATTGCCCATGTAATGTTCATACCTCCTGTAAGAAATTTAACAGCAGGGTATTTTGCAGAAGCTTAGAATCTGTTTTGCTCTTATTGGAAAAGGTGATCTTTGAGAGAAAGATGTCTTTTAGATCTAGAATATGACTGCTGTCATTAGTGTCAGCACAGGAACTTGTGTTAAATAAAAATGAAATAATAGAGATTCCTGATGGTGTTTTTGTTAGGTTGTATTTTGATTTTGTCTTTGTGTGTTTGTTTGTTTTCATTTTGGTTTTGCTTTTGTTTTAAATTGACATTCCAGTGCTCCAAGGTGAGAAGTAATTAAACTTTTTTCTTCTCTCTTGGTTGCATACCGTAGAGGTCTCCTAGCAAGGAGAAGGCTCTCTTTCTTCGTGGAGGAGGGAATAGAAGAATAATAATCCATGTATGAAATATATTGATACAAAGTAACTGTATTTTTGCATGCAGAATTTTAAAACTGTTGTGTTTTCAGCAGTAGGTGTCTAGCAAGTGGAAATTGAAACAAAGATTTAAGTGTCTGATATTTTGTGCAGAAAAATAGTTTGTGTATTTCTGATGTACCTAAGCTGACTGCTTTCAACTAGGTTTTTAGCTTCATTGAGACATATATACATGTTTCTGTTCTTCTTCTGTTAATTGTAGCAAATTTGCTATGATAAAGTACAGAAAAAGCAATCTTTCTAGTAAAGAAAGCTTGGTGAAGCTCAAATTTCTTAGTTAAAATCTCTTCTTCATAACATCACTGAAGAAATTTTAAAAAGAAAACCAAACCAAAAGTCCAGAGGAAAGTAAGCAACTCCTGTTCTTAATTGAATTTTGAGCTTAGCTTGAGCTTTGTCATTGGACTTACATTGTCCAAGACATTAAAAATTAACCCACCACTGAGGTCCAAGGCAGTCAATCCTTGGACCTCAGACAAGTCAAATGTGCCAAATATTAGACCAAGTCTTGTAGGCCTTATACATTAAAATAGATATAAAATTATTTTTATTGGTCTGGGTAAAATGGTAAATGGTAAAATGTAACCTGATGTGTTGGATGCATACCATTTAGTTCACAGGTATTACCAGGATACTTTTGCTATCTTAAAAAAAAAGAAAAAAAAAAAAAAAAAAAAAGAACTAGAAAACCCCCAAACCACCACACATTTTCCTTTTTGCTGTGTTAACAAAATTGGTTCTGCTCTGCCAGCATATTTGAAAGATCAGAGTTTACAGTAGCAAGGCTATAAACATACATTTCTGTAACTGATGAGCCAAGCAGCATGCCAAGCATACAACATGGAAGCGATGGGTTTTGAACAGAGGGAAAGCACTTTTCTCACGAATTCCTGACTTACCCCAGTGATATAGCTACATTATCTCCCCTGGGAGTCTAGACAGCATTCCCATTATCCACTCAGCTTATACAGTCTTGTTAATGTGCTTCTGCTGTTGTTAGCTGTCACTGAATTGGTGTTACAGAAGTTGCAGAGATTTCACAGCAAATCCTAAACATGAATGTTTAGGTGAATAGGGTTT
The DNA here is from genome assembly GCF_026170545.1 of Melanerpes formicivorus. Classification (NCBI taxonomy): domain Eukaryota; kingdom Metazoa; phylum Chordata; class Aves; order Piciformes; family Picidae; genus Melanerpes; species Melanerpes formicivorus. The sequence goes on from NW_027142369.1 coordinate 3,925,438, forward strand.
TTCTCTCCCTTAACATAAACACAAATTCTCCCCATTATGTAATCATCACAGACTCTGCTTAGACTGCACATTCTAATGGCAGTAAAAGAATGAGAGATTCATCCCAGACATGTCTCTCAAGAAATTTTTGCCTCTCTGCCTTGTTTGCTTAGAGAGAGAAATTATATTTTTGTGTCTGTATTTAAAGCTTGATATAACATGCTTGTTTCATGATCACTGAACTGTTCTCATGTCATCATCAGGAATAACCGTGACAACAAGAAGTATAAGCTCTCTACAACTCAGTGTTAAACCATATTCTCATGGGTTATTTTGTTATTTTTACTCGTATGTGTCATCACTAAAGATAGCCTCCACAGTTGCAGGAGTGTGACCCATTTCTAATTCCCACTTCTGTATGCTTCAGAAGGAAAACCTGAAAGATAACAAAAACTGTCATTTTGATATTATGTGTGTCCTAAGAACTCACTGAAGAACAGCAATATTTAATTAATATTACTCCTTCTCTCCATTTTGTTTCTATTTTGATGTGTCTCTAATTATTCATAACTTTGTTTCTTCAGGCTTGATCTCTAGAAAGAAAGCTAAATTAATTAAACACCAGGTACCCTTAGAATTCTATCTGGACTAATAGAGTAGAATAGATTTTAAACTAAACAGACGTCCCATGTTTCCACTTCGTTAGCCATTAAGAATTTGTCTTGCAAGCTGTTTAAAAAAAAAGAAAACAAAACAAAAAACAAAACCACACAACAAAAACAAACAAACAAACCCCACGCCAAAACACAGTCACAGGATTTCCAGTTTAACAGCCTGTGTGAGGATGACTCATACATGCATACATGTTTTAATCTAATTCTTATCCCTGCAGAAGTGAGTCAGTTTTGGACTGGAGCATTTCATTACAAGTAGAAGGCTATGCTGGTGAAACAAATTCAGAAAATTATTTTGATTTGCAGAGCTGTTGACCTGACATGTCCTGCAAACATGAAACTTTCTTTTAACAAATTCTTAAATAGACCCACTTTTTTGTGACTTCTGAGTAATTAATATTTCACCTTTGCATGCTGTACAGAAAGAGGAGTGAGAAAAGTACTGTCTAGGCAGACACTGTAACTCTTTCCATGTTATTCAAAATAATTGATGACTGGTGATCTTCAAAGGGCCTCTTCACTAATACCATCTTCAGCTTCTGCGAGCTGTAGTTTCCATGCATGACTACAATCCCTTCTACATCTGAGGGAAACAACAGAGGATGAGACTAGAATAGAATAAACCAGATTGGAAGAGATCTTCAAGATCATCGCATCCAACCCATCAACCAATCCAACCCACCTAAACAAATAACCCATGGCACCAAGCACCCCATCAAGTCTCCTCCTGAAAACCTCCAGTGATGGTGACTCCATCACCTCCCCAGGCAGCCCATTCCAATGGGCAATCACTCTCTCTGTATAGAACTTCTTCCTAACATCCAACCTAAACCTCCCATGGTGCAGCCTGAGACTGTGTCCTCTTGTTCTGGTACTGGCTGCCTGGGAGAAGAGACCATCCTACTCCTGTCTACAACCTCCCTTAAGGTAGTTGTAGAGAGTGATAAGGTCACCCCTGAGACTCCTCTTCTCCAGGCTAAGCAATCCCAGCTCCCTCAGTCTTTCCTCATAGGGCTTGTGTTCCAAACCCCTCACCAACTTTGTTGCCCTTCTCTGGACTCGTTCCAGCAAGTCAACATCCTTCCTAAACTGAGGGGCCCAGAACTGGCCACAGTACTCAAGGTGCAGCCTAACCAGTGCAGTGTACAGGGGCAGAATGACCTCCCTGCTGGCCCTGCTGGCCACGCTGTTCCTGATGCAGGCCAGGATGCCATTGGCCCTCTTGGCTGCCTGGGCACACTGCAGGCTCATGTTCAGCCTACCATTGACCAGTAAAGAAGGGGAGACTATAACTGATGTTGAAAGGTTTTTTCCAGATGACCACCCACTATAATTTAGCTATAGATTATCCAAGGGTGATGGGAAAAAAAAAAAAAAAAAAGAAAAGAAAAAGAAAAAAAAAGGTTTTGGCAACAGATTTAACTGCTGATAAAGAACCTATCTATATATGGGCCAGGTGATCAATTTTCTCTCATTAATATGAAGGAAAAACTGGTTTAAGACAGATAGACCTGAATGACACAGAAGTTGTTATCTATCTTCCTAAACGGCAACTTAGTGAAAGTTTGTGTCATCTCCTTTGTATTTTAAGTACAGGCTTAAACCTCATCTGGAGAATGAGTTATTTGGGGAGGATTTATTAATAGGGTTTTCATTCTTATTTCTTCCCACTATACATAATATAATTAAATATCTTTAGGCTAAGGATCAATCTGGGGGTTTTTGTGCTGTACAAACTTCAAAATTAGAAGAAAAAAGTAGTCTGGCATAACTGACTTTTTATAAATATTTCCTTCATTACTAAAGGTAATCAAAACAGGTTTGGGTGCCTTCTTTTACAAAATGTCTCTACCCTTTGCTTGTGCTTCTGGGAGCTGTCAGTGTCCTGATTGTTGATATTCAAAATTTTGTTTCATAAAATTGGATAAATGTTTAGCATAAGAATGGAAGAGACCACTGCAAGAGTAAAGGTAACCAATATTATTACAGGACAGTAATAGTCAAAAGGGCAGTCTTTGGCCTGTTTTGGAGGCTAGTTGATGCAGTCCCTTGGGAGGCTGTCCTGAAAGGCAAAGAGTCCAGGAACACTGGACATTTTTGAAGAAGGAAATTTAAAAGTGCAGGAGTAAGCCATCCCCATGAGCCAAAGCAGGAGCTGAAAGAACAGCCTGGATTAACAGGGAGCAGTAATCCTTTAATCTACTGAAGGAGATAATAAATTCACTTGTGGATATAAAGATTATATGGCTCAACTGATCAGATTGAATCCCAACAATAAAGTGCAGCAGTTCACCCATGAACTTCACTGAACTGATATCCAGTTCACTCGTTCTAAATTCTATGTTGCATGCTTGTATGATGCTCATTAATCTCAGTAACATCTCATGCTATATTCCTACTTCATATTCATCTTGAATATGTAAATCATCAAAAAATTATTCCTTGCCATCAGATTACAGACAATGGCATCCCAGGGACCACTGCAAATGTAAAGCTACAAATTGCCACTAAAAATGCTATGTTACAGTCCTTGATTTATTAATTTAAGGTTTTCTGAGAAATGCAATGAATTTTCACTGCAAGTCCTAAATTTAAGATGCTTATTTCTCATGTCCAAAAGAGCAGACAGTTTTAATGCACAGTGAATGTCAGTCCTTGAAAGGAAACTGCCCTTAGACAAGCTAATCAGTCCTCTACTAGTGCACCAGGGACTACAGGTTATTTCCTTGTATGTATTAATAGTAATATTCAGCTTGTTAATATTGATTTTTGTGAACAAATATTGAAGTTCTTTGCAAAAGATGTCAGGATCATTAATCCACTTTGCAGGTAAAAAAGTGCCAGACAATACACAACAAAACTAACTTGCCATGGCTCACAACTGTAAACACAGAACTGGAACTTAGTCCTCATTCCTACAACAGAAGACACTGAACTCAGCTCATTTCTTCTGTTTTCACTGACCTTACAGCTAGGAGGTCTTTATATTGCACCACAGATGCTTCTAGAAGGAGAAATTGGCCCAGAAGGAGAAAACATTACTGGAGAATGTGGTCAACATGACAGATGAAATGCATTATTCCTGTGCACATTTCTTGACGATAATCACTCTAGCACAGGGGCACACTGTTTCAAAAAAAAAAATGTTTATGAAACTATCTCCCTATGCAAGACCAGCCCAGGCAAGCAGTATTGCCCTTGAGTATTACTTCCAGAAGTGTTGAGCCTGAATGATTTGGTTTGAAAATGGCTTATCTGGAAATTATTATTTCAAAAGGTGAATAGAACTAAATTAATACCATCATCACTACTTGGAAAGAATGTGGCAGTGCCTAATAACTGCAGTAATGCCTTCCAAATTCTCTCACAAATTGTTCCAACCAGTAGCTGTTACTATTACTATAATTGCAAAATAGGTTTGCTATTCCATTAGTGGTATTTCAATGTCACTTTGGAATGACATGAAATGATGTAGGATAGAATGAGTCAGTAACATTATATTATTGATTTTAGTACTGCCTTTTTTTTCCTTAGAGCAGCGTAATAAAGAATTAGGAGACACTGAGTCAATCCGCTGAATTATATTTAACTGGAAAAGGTTAGAGATTAGAAATGCTCTTTAAATGCATCACTGTAGCTACTGGATTTCATGCATCTTTACTCACACCCTCAGAATGTGTTGAGTGTATGTTTGACTGAAATTAATAGTATCCAACCCTGAAATAAAATAAAATAAAAAAAAGACATGGCATAAATAACACTAGAGTACTGGGAAGAAAAGTAAATGAAACAGCCACTGTCACAGTTCTAACTCAGTTAAGTGTCGTCTTCCTGAGAGAAGTCAGCACCTTCGCAGAACATGTGTTTTGGGTAAGTAGAATCAGATGGGTTAACTCAAGCCTCATTACTCTGCTAAGTAAACTTTCCAGATTTGGCTTGATGTAGCACTGCTCACACATGTCCCCATCAGCAATAGTGAGGGAGAAGGAGAAATTCTTACAGAGGAATGGATAGCAAGCTGAAGGTTCTTGGTATCTTTAACCATCACAGGTGTTTACAAAATGAACATCTGCCTATAGTCTCTGTTTCCAAAATTTTACAGTAATGAAGAAGTAGGTAAGTTGCTTTTACTGTCAGTTTAGACAACAAGAAGAAAAGGAGAGCCAAATTTCTTTTAAAATTAGGAGGATGATGTTTTTGCTCCAGTTCAGGAAGAGCTTTTGAAGAAGATACTGAAATATTTTATTTACTTTTTGTAACTAGGATGTGTTCCAGCCACAAGTAGTCTTTATGGGAATATATTCTGCACATTAAAACATATTATTCACCTCATTAAAGAAACCAAAATCTGTCTGGAAACAAGAAATCTCCTTTATGAAAATTATTTATGTGCTAAGTAACCAATATCTCATGGAAAGTTAGGGTAAGTAAATGTCCAGACTTTCTGGAAAAGAGCATCTCAGTATTCATTTAGTCAAACAGACCTCTGGCATTTCAAACCTACTGAAATCAGAACAGATGAATGTTTGATCATGTCAGCCTTTCATCATACTGTTGTCAATCTAGGCATTACTGCTACCTTTCACTATCTAAAAGTTACTGAGAAATCTGAACATTCAAAGCACATGTGATTTGTGTCAAGTATTAACTGCTGACTTCTATTTTCCCTTTTAAATTTTTTCTTCTATAGAGAGGAAGGGGAGGAGAAAGGAGATAATTATTTCTTTTTCCTTTAAATAGATCCTTTTTCTCACAGGACATTCAGATCCTTTGATTCTGACCAATGAAGTGATGTAGTAATTTCATTATTATTGTTACTAGCTGTAAATAATTACTTAGTAGCTGCATCTTAAATTCCAAGTTGTTCTGATTTGCTTTATTAACAAAAGTCCTTCAGGAGGATTTTTTTTTTTCTTTTTTTCTTTTTTTTCCCCCCAGTTGCTATTGCTTTGTAGTGGGGAAATTTAGGTAATTGGAGGGTTAGGTAGATATATATTTTTAACTTGTGAAAATACAAAAGTACAAATCACGGGCTACCTTTAAGTAACTTGCTGTGAGACTTTCTTTTTCCTTCATTCAAACATTTTACGTTAAGGACATTTTATTTGTACACCATTCTTTGAAGAAGTCTCTGGTGTTCCTAATTAAGAAACCTATGGAGACTTAGGCTGTTGTTATTATGAGGTCATCTCCATCTATGCCTTTTACTTAATATTGATGTTAAGGATCAGTTTCTGCCATGGTTCTCTATTTCTTTGCAAAGTTTTGGCAAACAGAGTGAAGGTTTATGGTACACACATGAGATCATTTATTGAGTGTTATAAGAACCACATTCTGCATGTCAGTTGATACAAGGGCTACTATGACAGATACATTTTTATTTTAAGTGGTAAATAAGCATGGTAAAACCCACATAACTTGTCAAAGCATAGGTTAAATTGCTTGGGAATTAGAAAAGGATACACTCAGGGCTATTCATGTTGGGGTTTTTTTTTAATTGAACTGGTAAATTGGCATGTGCAAATCCACCTAACCTGTCAGTGTGTAGTTTTACATTACTTGTGAGCTGGTCTATGATACACACTGGGCTATTTAAGTTATTTTTTAAAATTGTGCTGGTAATGGATAACTCTGTTTTGTACACTAGAGCTGTTGACTCCTTATCCTGTTGATTTTGGCTCTTTTGCTCTCACACCACCCAGCCCAGTTTTCTCTCAAGGCGAATGAATCATAAAAGGGGTAGTTTTAATTTTTTTTTCAGGTTAAATATGTTATTCAAGGCCCCACATCTGAAACTGAAGGGAACTTAAAGAAGGACCATCCAACTTCTTTTGAGTAAGGAAGTTTATGGTTTCCATATGTTCTCTAACTTTTTAAAATCTTCTTTAGAATTTGTTTTTCTCATCAAATAAATTAGTGAATATGACATCCCCATTTCATCAAAATAAAATTTCTGTTCTTAGGATTATAAGATTGCATTTTAATTAGATTTTTAACTACTTTTAGCTAGGGTTTGAGTTTTTAACACTATTGAATTTCATCCTTGATAAACAGCTATTCCCTTGAGTTTCCTTTTCTATTTTCTAGCATATTTATTATTTGGTAAGAAACCAAGATTGATAAGGCTTTCCAGAAGAAGTAAGAGTATGTGCAGCATAGAAGTAGCAACACAAGCTTCTCCAGTAGCACCCATACTGGAAAAGCACATGTGGCCTACTTGAGATCACCTTAGACTTACTGTGATCTCTCTGCTGAGACAACAAAATTCCAACAGGCTCCTTTTCAAAATACGAGTAGGATACAGTTTCACATCTGCAAGCTATGCCACTGTCTCATTCAACAGAGTTCAGTGCACAAGGTTGATAAAAATTATGTTTAATCATTAATAGTGCAAGCTGGAATTGATTAATTGGCAGTAATAAAATGTTTTATTCCAGTCATCTCTCTACTCCCTCACTCCATGTTTTCACTTCAAATTTTACGGAACACCTGTTTTATTTAGTTGTTTTTATTTCATAAGATTTCTTTTATGAAGTTTCAAGCAATCCTAGACAAGAATATGGCGTGGATCTGCATAGATGATGAGGGTATTATGGATATGCTGCAGTCACTGAGTAGATGCTGCATCACCCACAGAGAGTGGCTGTTTTGCCATGACTTTCAGACATTTGTTTTTTCACTGGAGTTGTTGGCACTGTCTCTGCAGGACCACAAGATACCAGAAAACCTAGCCAAATCAACTCTTTACTGGCACACAAAGCTGTCAGGCCAAAATGAGGAAGTAATCAGGATACATGGTAGTGCAGTCTGAGATGTTAGATATGAGCAAGGGTAGTACTAACCAGCACTTTGAAGGATTCAGTCAGTGCTATGAGAAGGCTGCACGTTGTAGAACTAAATGTCTTCTTGCTATGATATTCTTATTACATCTGATAAAAAAATAAATTCTGTTTCACTCATCAGAAAAGGTTTCCTTCTCCTAACTTTGGCATAAAGCTGACAATGAAATGTCTTTGATTTCCTGTACTCCTACCCCAATATTTTTCAGCTTTTAAAGTCACATGCATTATTTCCTCCTGATGTTTATAGAAAGCTAAAAACAATTTTTAAACCATTTCTCTTGGTCTATTTCTAGAACTTGACAAAATGCATGAGTTATACCTACAAACCTTCCATGAGAGGGCATACAGGCATGTAGCTACCTTCATTCTTTAGTGTACATCTCACACACTTCAAGCAGCCAAGTTATCTGCTGAATTTATTTAGTTTGGGAAAAGCTTATCACCTCATTACATTTGCACCATCCAAATGATTCTCAGTTTAAATTTAGTGAACCCTCTTTGGCATGTCAAATTCAGGAAGGGTATTTATTTATTCATTTTTTCATTTATCCATTAATTTAAATGTGTGTACTGAAGAGGGTCTTAGTCCAAAGTATGCTCTGCCCTTTCAGCTGTTGTAGGATGGAGGCCCAAATTGAAATGACTTGCACACTAACTGATAGAGAGGACAGTAGACTTAACAAGAAGCATTTGGGCACAGACTCTGTCACCAGTTTATAGGCTAATCTTGGTCCTTACCTCGTAAGTATAGAATGTATTACCTATATTACCAAAAACAATGCCATGGTTTAAAATTGGTCAAATAAAAAGAATAAACTTTTTTTTTTTTTTTTCTCCCTCTGCTTAGTAAAATGAAGGGAGAAACTCAGGCAAGAATGAAGGCCAGAAGAGTGTGCTCTGCTGAACAAAAGGACCCTTATGTAGGCATTGCTGAAAAAAATCTCCTTTATTGCTCAAACAAAACACAAAACTGTCCATAAATATCCCTCTAAGCAGCAGCCAGGTCCATTTTTTCCGCTTCTCCTATTGAATGTTGCTCTTCCAATTTCACTCATAAAAATATTGTTATAGGAAAGTGTAAAATCAGTTTCAATTTCAAGGTCTCTAATTCCACAGCTGAAAAACCCTATCCAAATACCACATATTTCTGTTTAATCCAAAAAGCAAAGATTGCAAATCCACCTGAGTTTTTTTGTTTCTGTGCTCTGGATGACAGTGATGAAAGCACAAAAAGAAAGAGAATGGAAAATCAAGGAGAAAATAACAAAACTGGAGTAGTCTTCTTATTAAATTCTTCTGTGGGATACCATGACAGGGAATTATAAATACCTGTATCACTTAGACATCAGTAGTGCTTCTTAAAACGGTTTTTAATATATATTTCCATATTATCTATGCTAGAGTGAAAAAAAAAAGCCTAAACCAAAACAAAATTAAAAACCAACCACCCTACCACCAATGAGAGCTTTAAACTCCAATGGCAGTAGAGAGGGAAGAAGTGTTATACATTCTAAGAATAAACAGATTAAATTGCAGGCTTTGTACTAATCTAGCAGTTTATAAGAATGTGTGTGTACATATGTGTGTGTGCACATGCATGCATATGTGCATTTGTAAGAGCATAGCTGCACATATAGAAACATAGCAATCAGCTGTCACTCCCTCCTATTTTACACACAGCATTAAGCACCCTGCATTAGTACATAGTCCTAATATATGATCACAGATAGGACACTTTTAAGTCATAAGAGAAATTCTAATGAAAATGATGCTAAATGGCCTTTTTGAAATTCTTAAAGCTAAAAATAACCCACAAAATGTCACAGCAGAGGAAAATAATTACAAATTAATTTAAGGGAATTCACAATGTTCTATTTCAAGAACATTGCCCCTAGAAGAACTATACAGTTTCTAATAAAGAAACATATTCTTTATTAAAGAAATTTCTTTCAATGGTCTTTTCAGAATAATTGATGAAAGTGCAGTGAAATTTTGTTCTAAGAGATAAAATGGGAAAAAAACTCCATTCTGAACAAAAATGATAAATATTATGCAAAAGAACTTGTCTATGATAGGCCATTGTGTTTCTAATTTGCTAGATTAATCTTGCAGTTGAAAGTTGACCACCTTGATCCAGAGGTGCCATACAGTGCAAATGTCCCTCTTGGGGAGTTCTGACCTTGCCCTGGCACTAGTTTATCACTGGCTGACAGCTAAGTCCCTTAATGCTAGCTGAAGTTTATCCTTTTGTTTTCATTGTAATATTTTATTGCAGTAAGCATAAGTGTGGGAATTTTTCCAAGACATCATCTCTTTCTGCATAGGTAGAAAGGAAATCCACAGGAGTTGTTGGGGTTTAAAAAATGCTAAATGCCTGGTTCTCACAATTATTTAGGTATAGTCATCTCACTTGCAGTAACAAAAATGATGCAGACAGATCCATAATATTTTTTAACAAAGCTCACATAAGTTTTCTCACTCATGTATCATTGTTTATCATCCAAATAATTGGGGGGGGGGGGGGGGGGGGGGAAGTGAGGAAGGGGAAGGGGGAGGGAGAGAGAGAGAGAAATGTTCTCTGTGAACTGCAAAGATGCAGGAAAAGACAAGAAATTGCTGCTTCTTCCTTGCAGCCATCAGTCCTGAGACTGGGAAACTGATAGCTGAGTGTTCAGAGTTTGGCTGACATCTATTGCAGATTAACTGTTTCAGTCTTGGCTGACCACAATGTAAGAAAGTCTGAGAAAGAGGAGGTGGTTATGGGTATATTAAGGTAAAAATGACACTGAAATAGGTGTGTGCTAAGATAATTAGAGCTGGAAAAATGTTTTGCAGACATATATCTTTGAATACCATTATTGTTTTGAACTACCTTATTATGATGTGTTTAAAATCTTTGTTGGCAACATGGACAGTGGCATTGAGTGCATCCTCAGCAAGTTTGCTAACAACACCAAGCTATGTGGTGCAGCAGACACACTGGAGGGAAAGGATGGCATCCAGAGGGACCTTGGCAGGCTGGAGAGGTGGGCCCATGACAACCTCATGAGGTTCAACGAGACCAAATGCAAAGTTGTGCATCTGTGTCAGGGCAATCCCAAGCACCGATATAGACTGGGCAGCAACTGGCTTGATAGCAGCCCTGAAGAAAAGGATGTGGGGGTGCTGGTGGATGAGAAGCTCTGTGTGAGTCACCAGTGTGCACTTGCAGCCCAAAAAGCCAATCACATCCTAGGCTGCATCAAGAGAAGCACAGCCAGCAGGTTGAGGGAGGTGATTCTCCTCCTCTACTCCACTCTGGTGAGACCTCACCTGGCGTACTGCATCCAATTCTGGAGCCCCTATTACAAGAAGGATCTAGACCTGCTGGAACCTGTCCAGAGAAGGGCCGCAAGGATGATCAGAGGGCTGGAGCACCTCTCCTGTGAGGACAGACTGAAGGAGCTGGGGCTATTCAGTCTGGAGAAGATAAGGCTCGGAGGAGACCTTATTGTGGCCTTCCAGTATCTCAAGGGGGCCTACAAGGATGCTAGTAAGGGACTTTTTAGGGTTTCAATCCTATGAAATTATTACCTATCATCATTTTCTGCACAAAACTGAAATAAAACAAGTATCTCAACTCTGTGTGTTGATTGAGTTTTGCACACTTGTTTTTGGAAAAGTGAAGTCCCTGAACAAAACCTGCTGTTCCAGGCAACACAGATCTTGAATTTAAATATTTGGTATACCCTGATTCAGAAAGCAAAAACCATATTTTATCTGAGGATCAATCCATGCTTTAATTGGAAACTGTCTAATTTCAGTGGCTTTAAAGGATGAAACTCAAAATAAGATGCAGACTGTTGACTATAGATTGCCTTAATATGACTGTTTTGGTTTTTTATTAATTGTTCCTTTCCTTTCTTTTGAAAAAGAGAACTCAAAAACAACCTCATTTATTAATCTGATGGTTAATATATTTTATTGTAAATATAACAGCAAACTGGGTTCTAAAATTCCCTCTGAATTGGGCCATGTGCCTAATCTGTGGATGTAAATTCATAGTGATTTGGGCATGTAAGGGAGACTTAACCCCTAGTTCAAAAAAACAGTCAGCACCAGCATCATCGTTGTCACTAAGATAACAATATATGTTACTTAAATTCTTACTCTGCATGAGTGAGTAAAAGATATTTTTTTCTAAAAAACAAAACTTCTGTACCCATCAAAGTGAAAATGAGAGAAAATTCTCCTGTGTATGTGTGATTTTGCAATAGAACACTCTGTTCGTCTATTTCTGTCACTCAATTATTCAGCTAAGAAACGAGAAGTAAAAAGAAATCTTGCAGATGAAATAAAAGGCAAATATTTTCACTTGCTGAAGTGCTGTTTATCTAGAAAGAAAAATGGTGAATCTTTGTTCACTGAATTGTCTCATAAAGCAAATGCACAACCACAAATATTGATTTCATAACTACAGCATTTTGTTCCTCTAATTTATTTATTAAGGGGCTTTTTAGTAAATACTGTCAAATGAATGCAGACTGTTGTTTACATCTCTGAAGAGTAATAAACAGAAGACAATTAACTGCTAATTATTTCCACCTGGTGAACTCTATTTTGAGAAGTTTTGATTCATTAACCGTAGGGACCTATCATCATTATTTGCTGGTGAGAAGGGAAAAAAATAACAATTTACATCAAATTAACATTAATCTGAAGTGAGGTCTTTGTCCATTTTCTGGGTCAGCGCCACTAAACTCATTATAGAAATAATTGGAATATGCAGCCACTGTTAATCAATATAACAATACGATTTCCGTTATGAAGCTGATGGTAATTATGAGGGAGTCTGAAAAGAAACTTTAAAGTACAGAAGCATTTTCTTTAACCATTAATATGGTCTTACTGCACTCAGCCTCAGAGTAAACAAAACTATCTTTTGTTTGCTTTTAAAGTAGAAAAACTTATTTTCCTTTAAAAATTTTTGAAATCCCAGTTATGTTGTTTCAGTGCTGCTTCTTCCCTCTTAAATTGGTGCCTGCTCATTTCAATAAACAAAAACAACAACAATAAAAACTCTACAGAAAGATACAGTATTTCTCTGGTCTTTCAGATGGTTCCAACTTGTCTCAGTTTCCCTGCACCAATGCCTAAAAAATTATCAGTGATGCCAGGATAGCATTTTCAATGTGCAATAATCCAAGTCAGTTACCCACTCTGTGACACATTTTACCCACTCTACATTTTCCTCATAACGCATATTACACTTTCTCTTGAGATTATAAAGATGTGCATGTTGGACAGCACCACTTTTGGTTTAGGGCCTTCAAGGTTTTGGTGTTGTTTGTTTGTTTGTTTGTTTTTTCCAGAAGGTTAATTGACTTGTTTGTTTTATTTGCACTGTCTAGAAGTGAGTTGTTTTGGAGATAGAGATAACTGACAGAAATGTTAGCTAGTTTACAATTAATTACGCTGAGGGTGTTGGATGAACATGCGTTTAGAACAGAGCACTGAAAACCACTGTAAAAATTATAACAGAAAACAATAATATGAATAAAAAAGAGGTATACCTAAGCACACACACCCCTTCCCCTCCCCCCTTTCCCCCTTGCCCTACAATTCTTCTACACATACTCTTTTTCTTGATCTTCTCAACTGATTTTCACCTCTCTGGTTTCCATCCTGTGCACATATAAAATTTAAATCTATATCTACAGATTTGTTTACCTACTGCTGCTGTTTTAAAACAGATTTGCTTTTGAACAGCTGAGGGTGTCAGACAGTGCCTGTTTGCTGTTGTATCTACCAAAATTAGAGGTGAAGGAAGTAGACAGTTCTTCCTTTATTATATTTTGCCTTCTTTTATGTACTTAAAAAAACTAGCTGAGAGCTAATGGAGATGTACAGTTCTTATGACACTGTTCTGTTCAAAACAAAAATAGCAGACTAATATCTGCATAAACTTGTAGAAAACAATTCAACATTTCCATATGAAATTGAAAGGACCAGAGATTCCTGCTTTCTTTAATTGGGGGTGGTGGAAGTCTTTCTGCTTCAGTAAAATAGCGCTGAAAAGCTGCTATGTATGTGACAAACTTTGCCTGAAAAGCAGATTTTATTGTCAACTGTCCCACGGGACATCTCATTTTTGTTATTTTCCCTGCTGTCTTTAATTGTTTAAAATTGAAAGTTATTATATAATTACACATTTTTGCTGCTAAGTAAAGTATATATTTTCCAAACCATTTAATTTTATCTTGGGCAATGTAATATTTTTCATGTATATATCAAAGGACATAGAGAAATAGAGGATAGAAATTTTTGTTCCAATATTAAATATGAAACATTTTTTTAACTAATGGGGATGGAGAGAAATAAAAATCAGAACTGCCTAGTAACTTTCCTGTAAATACTACTGGATTTTTGAGTCTTGACAGTTCTTGCTTGTTCCCATAACTCCTCATTATGTTGCTGCAAAGACTGGGCAACTTTCTAATTCAAATCTTATGTTTTCATGGAGAAAATGGTCTTTTCACAAACTACAAGGAACAGATACTGATATTCACACTGAAGAAAAGAAAACAAAGCAAACAAAAAAATCTTATAATATTTTCCTATTGTGAAGCTGCATAAGACCTCATTGTGAACTCTCAGAAATGAAAGAAATACTAAGGAAATTTATGATATCTTTCTAGTTGTTTATGAAATGGCTATTATTCATAGAGGAGCAATTTGGAAATAAGACATTTTAAACATGGTGCAGTCTTTTTAATTTTTGCCTTACAGTAGAACTTTTTGCTACATTAAAAAGGCTAAAAATAACCTTCTGCCTCTGTTGCTAATGATAATTGATGTTAAATAGCTTTGTTCCAGAGAAGAAAAACAGAAAGATGATTAGAAATTTAAATCCTTCTTTCTCTTTCTTTTAAAAAAACTAGTTTTCTTTTTCCACCCATGATTTTCTTACAGTCTTCACAGTCTTCCTAGCTAACAAGGCAAATGCTTCTGGTTATGTAGGTTAATTTGTACCATGAGATTAAGCAAAAAAAATAAATAAATATTAGAACAGTTTGTGCATTATCAGGATAAGCAGCAACTCATACGAGGACACCTACTTGTCTTGTTCTGTAAGATCTTTGACCCATTCCCAATTGTTGTGATAACAGATACATTTCAAGTTTTAAATTTAATATTAGACAAATACATTTCCACATTCATAGCAATGCCTATCAGAATATTTTTTGTCTTTACTAGGTAAAATGCAAATTCTAGTTGCTGATAGGATTCAGATCAGTGAGATACTTGTGAAGTTTCATAGTTGATGTCTGTAACATACATTCTTGCCTTCAAAGAAATTAATTTACTGCAAAGAAATTAATTTCAGATTTGTAGAGAGTGTGCTGACCATTTTCTCACTCTCAATGATCACGAAATGTAACAACCAAATGTGACTATTCAACAAGTTTAGTTGTATGAATGCTCAGCAGAGTGTGTCACTAGGGAAATTGCTAGATGTAGTTGTGATCCATAATGTAAAGGAAACATTCTGAATTGAGACATTAATCTTTGTCTACCAACTCTAAATTCAGGACAGTTTGGGCTGAGTGAACAGGTCAGATTTTTCAGGGTTTTTTAATGCCTTAAAGACCTTTAAGTCCAAGAAATATAATACTCTAAGAATTATGTTTGGGAAAAAAGAACTTTTTCTCTTAGCTTTCACAATCAAGAACAGAACCAGCTGATTGAGCTTGAATCAATCCTGTTACATAGCACATCAACTTTTGGTATCAATAATGATGGACTGTCCCATTTTATTTCACCATACCTAGCCTTGGTCCTACTGATATCATACTACCCAGAATAAGTGCTGGTAAAGAAGTAAGAATCTATGCATAGAGTGGAGATTTCCACAGCACACATGAAGCAAAGCTAATACAGAAGATCTGAAAGGGGGTTTTGAAGCTCCTTTTGGTGTGTTGGTAAATAAATATGTTAAGATCAACTTCTTGATACAGGGAACCAAAAAAAAAAAAAAAAAAGGAAGAAGAAAGGAAAAATGAAAACAAACCAAAAAACACATCAAAGCAAAAAACCCCATGCACACACACAAAAAAACACATTAGAACTAGATCAAGTTATGTGACTGACTGAGAGCTGAAGCACCTAGGGGAGAAATGTGACTGAACTTTCTGTAACCATAAGATTAATTCCACCTTGAAGGAAATGCATGCTAAAATTTTTGACTGGTATTATTCATTCACCACTAACACACACATGTGCACAAGCACACATCACACACACAGAGAATTATTCCCCTTCACTCAGTTATTCCAGAAAAAAAAAAAGGAAGGGGGGAAAAAAAAAAAAATCCAGATTCTCACTTTGACTTAAATCCTTTTACATGACTTCAGAAATGTAGAACACCGTGGAAATCTGTCCCTTCCTCTTGCCTAAGACAGAAGGTTTTTCAGTGTAATAAGGCTGAAGTCACCCTGTGCACCTAATAAAGGAGAAGGAACTAGATCAGCCACATGTTGGGTGGAATGTAACAATTATTTACCAAAACACAGCAACCCTATGCAACATGCTAGGAAAGGAAATGAAGAAAGCTGTCTCCATCTGAAACTTCAGGGGGAATTTAGGGAAACAGAATGTTATTAACCTAATTTAAATTTGTCAGGGTGCAGGATTTTTCCAGAGCCTTACTGTTCAGAATGACTTTATCATGAAACAAATGAGCCACTGTCAGAGCAGCAGCTTTGATCTTTTGATTATATCTACACTAAATTCAAAATACTGTCCCTAGACTAAGCATTCAGTCCTTTGTACTGTTTGTTCTTTGAAAACAAACAATAAAATCCAGGTGGTATAATAGGATATAGTGAACAAACAGTATAATTTGTAAACACTTTCACTACTGACATAATGAGAGAAACTGATTGTTTTCAGGGTCTTGTGAACTTGCAGATGTTGATACTGCTGCTGTAAAACAGAGACATTCTACAGAAGACAAAAAAGAAGACACAAATACATCACCTATACATTTCTCAAAGGTTCACCCAGCAACAGTTTTACAATCTGCATTCTTTTTAATAGGAATAAATACTGGACAGGAAAAGATCACTGTACTCATTAGCTGCATCTCCTTCTGGATATATGGCATTTCATTTTCACTTCACTCTTCTTCATTAGAAAAATATTGTGACTATTTTAATATATTTATTGTTAGACAGATAAACTGAGAAGGATGATGGACTTAGTGGCTTCTAAAATTTATACATCATTTCAGTAGAAGATCTGAGAATGCTGAAGCCTGCTTTAAACACTTTTTTCACTAGTTCCAGAAATGCACTGTACTGAATAATACAGTTGGGATTAAAAAGCACAAGCCAATTGTTTTAATTTCAGACCTGATTTCTCCAGCCACACATGCAGATCAGAGATTTATCTACAAAATCTTCTATGTCTATTTTCTGAGCTGTGGATAGAGGAATATTGTGTTTCTGTTTAACACATTCTTCATTTCAATTCCTTGCCTCCAGGATAAGCTTTACTGTTCCCTAACTCATACTGCCTCTTCTATTTACTGGTCCAGCCACCTTACTAAAATCTACAAACTTACTGACTCTAGGTGCATTGTACTTTTTTTTTTTTTCCTTATTATATCTCTGGTCTTGGTAGTGTTGGAGACTATAATATCTAAGTGAGGGAGGAAAAAATTATTATTGTATTCATCTTCCCATGAGAGACTTGTTTGTGCTCTGTAAATTTGATATCAAATAAAGTATGGTCTCTAAGGCACACAATAGAATCCTTCATGTCACACAGTGAACAAGAACAGGTAGGAAATCAGTAGTAAAGCATTGTTTTACAAAAGGTTTTGAAGAGGAATGCTCTTACCAGAAATTTTGCAATGGCAGGACGGTTGGATTTTAAAGTCAACTAAATGTGTCATAATGTATAAGGTGTAGATGTTAACAACACCTGTGCCTTTTCAAAAAGAAGTTACTTCTTTCTAATAAGGTAGGCTTCTAAATGAGAGTGTGCTGAGAGAGCAAGAGGTACTGGAAGAGTACTGCACTCCAGAAGGCAGAATGGAGGCAAAAGCCACCTGCTGATTCTGCGGTCACCGGAAGGGACTATCAGAGTTTGTTTGTGCATACAAAACTTTTCACAACACCTAGTAGTTATCTCGTTGTCTTATTCATATACATGTGTTCAGATTGTGTATGTCGAAATATGGGAAAAAATACTTAGTAATCTTTGGGACTGAGAACAATCTTGAGATGGGAGCGGAGAGGAGAGGAGAGGAGAGGAGAGGAGAGGAGAGGAGAGGAGAGGAGAGGAGAGGAGAGGAGAGGAGAGGAGAGGAGAGGAGAGGAGAGGAGAGGAGAGGAGAGGAGAGGAGAGGAGAGGAGAGGAGAGGAGAGGAGAGGAGAGGAGAGGAGAGGAGAGGAGAGGAGAGGAGAGGAGAGGAGAGGAGAGGAGAGGAGAGGAGAGGAGAGGAGAGGAGAGGAGAGGAGAGGAGAGGAGAGGAGAGGAGAGGAGAGGAGAGGAGAGGAGAGGAGAGGAGAGGAGAGGAGAGGAGAGGAGAGGAGAGGAGAGGAGAGGAGAGGAGAGGAGAGGAGAGGAGAGGAGAGGAGAGGAGAGGAGAGGAGAGGAGAGGAGAGGAGAGGAGAGGAGAGGAGAGGAGAGGAGAGGAGAGGAGAGGAGAGGAGAGGAGAGGAGAGGAGAGGATACTTTCCCTCTGCCCTGATTTCATGCTCCTTACTTGATGTCTAACATTCTTGATGAGCAGAACTGAATTGGTTGGAGATGAATTGCCAGGGAGCAACAGCACTAATTGGTAAATGTAATCCTAAATCAGTAATGCTAAGGAAAGCTACCTACTGCTGCAACTTTACAGATTATGAGATGTCATTTACCCTGTTGTTTCTAGTTGAGCCTCAGCAAGAAGAGAGAAACTGGGAAACAGATAATTAAGCTTAATTTCAAATGCTTACTCTACAGTAGGACAAAACTAATTTTGTTTATGGAGGTGGAAGAAGTTATCAGAATCTTGATGCATGTAAATTTTAGTTAAAGCTATTGCAGTGTTAAATTCTGAATGGTTATTTTTACAGATATTATTTCTATCATAGCTGTATCTTCTGTTTCAAAATCTAAAAAACAGTTTTAAGAATGGTTATTTAAATTCTAATTGTGTTCTTCATGTCTTTAAATGTCCATTTTTCTCCCTAGTCTCCCTACTTGAAAAAAAATTGAAAAAGCTCCTGGGAGAGCAGGAAAAGAGAGCAAAGCTAATGTTTTCTCCCTGCATTTATAATGTTGATAATCAAACCAGAAAGGCACAGTTTTTATAATATAAATTTGGTTCAGACCTCTAATCCCCTGGAATTTATTTTCAAAATTTACTTTTGATCATAGACAAGCAACACTTGAGTCAGGTGGGATTTTCTGTTTTCTTATTCTGATGTCTTCTACAATTTCATCCTTGCTTAAAGTGTAAACCAAGTTCAAAGGGTGTTTTTTTGTTGGTGGTGGTGGTGGTTGTTTGCTTAGTTGTAGGTTTTGGGTTTTGTTTGTCTTTTTCTTTGTTTTTTTTGTTTGTTTGTCTGTTTGCAACAACAGCCATTATGTTTTATGTCTGGCATCTGGCATTGGCAAAAAACATTTCCATCCTCGGAAGATATTATTTTTGATGTATCTGGAATCTGGGGTCCATCAGATGATGTAGACTGATATATGATAAAACCATTGACTTCATGTGGAGCCATGAAGTCAGAAGGTTTCTGTGTATCTGATGTGAGGTTTTTTTTATTTATTTATTTCAGTAGTCATTACCAAGGCTCATTGGTTTGATACAGGCTGTGGGACTGAAGGAATTCAGAGTTGAGTCATCCATTACTTTGACAGGTTCTTGTCAGAGTTACTTATCTGTTCAGAAAAAAAATAAATAAAAAAAGAACAAAATATGTACCTGTTATTGGAATATACATGCCCTGACATTTGCCTTTACAAAGGTGTTATGAGATAGCAAATATGGCCACTGAATAGAAAAATCATACTGCTTTTGAAAACTCAACAAAAGGAGGATGCTGTAAATCAATATAGGGAACAGCTGAGATGAATCTATATGGAACTGAGATTTGAGTGACTCTTCCTTATTCTCTAATTGTTAATCATTGGATAAGCTGCTGCCTGCCTGGACAGTTTTATCCTGCCTTGGGAAAGTTTAGCTCACATAAGAGGATGTTTATTGTTAGGTGAATGGAAACTGCTTTGCACCAACTTTTGTGCCTATATGTTGTATTTTTTTTTTGCCTTGGAGTTTAACACTGAGGTGCCATACCAAGAAAGAACTCACCCTTATACCTCCACAGTTGTGACTAAACCTGGAACAAAAATCACCTATAAAGCTGCTGATTAAAAATTAGTTCACTCGTTCTCTTTGGGCTAGATTTTCAACTTCAATAGACATCACTTCATTCATCTGAGGATTATATGGTTTAAAAGAAATATCCAGAAGGAAAATTAACTCATATTAAAATAATAAAGCAGACAGCAGATATCAAATCAGTTTAAAGATCACGGTTGCTCTGAAAACAATAGGCATTAATACAGATCCCATTAAATATTATATACTAATTGTCTAGAGGTTCTAATTCAGAAAAGAGAAGGGAAACAAAGAAAACATGAATGAAAATTAAGTAAATTTACTAGAATATATATTTTTCAATTACTTTTACTGGTTTTCAGTTTTACATAAACACTGCTGTGATTTTTGATGTGCCATGGGCTGATTGTGTTGGAGCAATGTGACTTTTGCTTCGGGCCAATATACTCTAATGGAAAGGATGATCTATTTGTTTATTTTCTCTCTGGGCTCACTCTCACCCACTCTCCCAACACTTTTGTGTTACTTCTCATACTAAAAAACTCTAAAGAGCCTGATGTTTCCAGCTCCAAACCAAACTGTGCTTTGAACAGCAGTACTTGACAGCAAGTAATAGCTTGTATTGGTTCAATTCACTTTTCTTTGTTTATTGCTTGTTAAATAAAGGAGGTACTTCACTGAAGATTTGCTTTAGATACAAAATCATAGTCTGCAAAATATTTTATGTTCTCAAAAGCATTGTTAGACTTCTTTTACTACTTCCAACAACTAGACTGACAATCACTTCAGTCTTATTGTCACCTTCTTACTTAGCTTTAAAAAACTCACTTGAGTGCATTTGCCACCTTTTTGCTTTCCATTTGACAATGAAGGTTATCATGCTCTCTCTGGATTTATATTTTTAAAGTGTCATCTTGCAGCGATCAGTATGACAGCATGTTTCATATAGTGTCCCATAAAACCTTTGGAGAAAACCCAAGAGAGAATTAGAGCTTGTGAAAAGACAAAGTTGGGGGAGGGAAGGAATTGGAGGATTCTTTCTTTATTCTGTATTTCATACAGGGAAAAAAAGAAAAGAAAAAGAAAAGAAAAAAGTGACAAATCCTCCTCTTCTCCCTTGGAGTTTAGTTGATGATTGGTGCCACTTGTAATACTTCCATAATTCCCTAGATAGCACAGCTTTTCAATCAGAGTGAAACATAATAACATTTTATTGCACATAAGCTTAAACCCTTTAGACAGGCAGACACCGCTTCTTTGTATTGAGAAATGTGAAATGAATATGAATTGCTTGGAATAAGGGGACAGAGGCATTGGCAAATAATTTTATTGGAGATTAAATAGTACCAAAGCATTTTAGCTGGTAATGAGTGCTGTATGATGATATGGTATGTATAATGCAGGCTGGATATTCAATACTGAGATGTGTTGTACCATAAAATACAGTATTTGGTGTAGTAAGTTGACTCTGGCTGGATGTCAGGTGCTCATCAAAGCCACTCTATCATTCCCCTCCTCAGCTGGACAGGACAGAGAAAATATAATGAAAGGCTCGTGGGTCAAGACAAAGATAGGGAGTGGTCATTCACCAATTACCATCACAGTCAAAACAGAACTGAGAGGGGGAAAACAATCAAATCAGATTAACAAGAAATCTTAAAAATATCTTCCTCCCACCCCTGGTTTCTTGCCAGACTTAAATTCACTCACAGAATCTATCTCTTCCCCTACAGTGGCACAACAAGACAAAGAATGGGGGTTGCAGTCAGTTCATCACACATTATCACTGTCACTTCTTCCTCTTCAGGAGTAGGACTCCTCACATTCTTTTCCTGCTCCAATGTGGAGACTCTTCTATGGGAAACAGTCCTCCATGAAATTATTCAACATGAGTCCTTCCCATGAAGTGTAGTTCTTCACAAACTACACCAGCATGTGTCTCTTTAATGAGGTGTAGTCCTTTAGGAATAGACTGTTCCAGTGTGGGTCCGCTATGAGGTTGTAAGTTTTGTTAAAGAGCCTACTTCAGTGTAGCCTCTCCTCTCCCAGCATGGACTTCCCACTGTGGTGGTTTGCCACTGGCTGGGGACCAGATGCCCAGCAAAGCTGCTCTATCCCTCCCTTTCTTAGATGGAAAGGTGAGAGAGAAATATAACAAGAGGGCCACAGATCAAGACAGGAGCAGTTTAATACGGGAAAAGTGAAAGCAAAAGCCTCACATAGAATCAAAAGCAAACAAAGATGGTATTCTCTACTTCCCATCAACAGAAAATGTCTGGCTACTCCTTGGGATGCAGGGCTTCAACACACACAGTGGTTGCTCTGAAAGACAAACACTAGGAACGAATGCCCCTCCACTTCTTTCATTCACTTAGCTCAGCTGACGTCATGTGATATAGAATACCCCTTTGGTCAGTTTGGGTCAGCTGGCCTGGCCATGTCCCCTCCCAACATCTCCTACTGTTAGGGGAATGTTGGAAAAGCACAGCCGTGGGGTGCAAGCATTTTTCAGCAGTAGCCAAAACACTGGTATGTTACCAACATCTTTGCAACACAACACTAAAAAAAGATGGTATGGGGAGGACTATCTCCATCTCAGCCAAACCAAATACACTCACATGACCACAGCCTCCTTCATGTGCATTCACCTACTTTGGTGGGGGGCTGTCCACAGGCTGCATTTGGATATCTGCTCCACCATTAACCACTGTGGGTTACAGGGATAAAGCATGTCTCCCCTTGGGCTACAGGGGAATCTCTGCTCTGACTCCTGGAGCACATTCTCCTACTCCTTCTTCACAGGTCCTGCTGTTTGCAAAGCAGTTCACATATTCTCAATCCTCTCTCTGACTACAAAGTTGGTTGCACCCCACCCGCCTTTCCCTTCTCAAATGTGTTACTACAGAGGTAACACAGGTCAGGAAGAGTTTAATTAGTCACTGCTTCCTGATACATGTGCTTTATTCAGTTTGACCTCTGTGGGCATTATTTTGCAACAGTCAGTGTGGTATATAAAAATTCAATCTATATATTCTCTACTACTTGAGCCTCAGTTGCAGATATTCAATCATTCCTAATGGTTGGTATGTAAATGTCTCCATATCGAATTCTGTTTCCTCTTACACCAAAGTCCACACAGAATCAGTGGGCACTAAGAGGCAGAGCAAGGTAGTTTAGCCTTCCCATTAGTGAAAAGATTAATCCTTTGTGAGATGAATGAAGTTCATCAAGTTTTACAGCTGTTTTCTAGCAGGAAGTTTTAGTCTCCCATTTTAGAATGATATTTGAGTCAAAGGGAGAAAGGGAGTTCAAGGGGTAACAAAATGACATTATGAGGGACTGCTACTCAGTGTGTCAGTCTGAGTAATACTAACTGTGGATGAACTGCCTTGGAAGATATATTTTACTGACAGAATTCCAACACAAAGCTATAGAATGAGGGCGGAGGAGAAATACAAATCATTGGCAGTTAAGCCAGTCTTCTTACATCAGTGAGCTTAGGGGTAGGATAAAGCCTGCTCACTGTAAATTTAAAGGGCAAGTTCTGAAGTAGTGACAAATTTTTTTCAGGCATCTGAAGAAGGCTGCTCAATGGGTCATTGGGTCTTACTGCTGAGAACAGCAGCAGATGTGAAGAGAATAGTGATTGATGCAGAGTTCTCCCAGACAACTCTTAGCTCAAATAGGTCCACCATTACACTTAAACTGTCAGACTCTTTCTGTTTTCTGCAGGCTAATTAGCAAACTGTAGTAAATGCTGACAGTTTTTCCTAAGCAGAATTTTTACTGATTGTTTTTTGTAACAATTCATAAAATAAAGTTTTCTTCATCTACTAGTGTTGCAGAATTGAGACCACTAGAGCTTTATCAATCTAACATTACAGCTGTTCACAAAGGAATTACTCTTCATATAAGGGAAATAGTTGTGTTTTACATTTGGGAGAAAGGAAATGAGGGATGAAGTAATCGCAGGAGAAAAGTGATGAAAGAAAATTAATCTGATCTCCTTGTGTATACTACAGAACAACAGAAATGCTCATATTGTACCTCACTTTTCTGTTTAGTCTCATAGAAAGGTGACATCTCTTCATAAAATCTATTTCTTTTCTGCATCAGGTTTTACTAATGAAAAGAGTAACCATTTATTCATTCTTATGGAGTGATAATACTGTGGAAAAGTCAGGATACAGAAGAAAGCCCAGGTGTGTGACCATCTGTCCTTGGGAAGATTAGCCTCCTATACCTGCAAGTAATGGCTTCCCTTGAATGTCATCACAGATCCATTCCAGGCATTTTGAGAAGGGCTCCAGGTAAACTATCTCTAAATAAAGAAGCACTGCTCTGTAAGACATGAAAGCAGCAACTTTTTCATGAAGACTTAAGACCTTTTAAAATTTTGCAAATGTTCTTCCATTTATTTTTTTTTTTTTTTGCCAGAGTCATTAAAACCTTACATGGCAAAAGTGTGAAATGGAAAAGGTGAAATAATGCATTACTTTTCAAATATACTTCTTCTCCTGGTATAGTTCCAGGTCAGATGATGATGATAATTTAATTGCTTTGCTCTTCCATGCAACGTTCAGCACAGGGGCAACAAAGGAAGCACTCTAACAAGCACAGTTTCCATGGCTTATTGTTTACTGTATGCCCCCTTTGTACAAAAAATTGTCTAGTGGGCATAGCAGATGGCTTCCATTATCAGCTAAAAATAAATTAATAACATAATCTGAAATTCTATGTTAAACTCACAAAGGGTGAATAAAACTAGCTTTGATACAACGACAAAATCTCCTAGATTCAAAGTTTAGGTGGCTTACCTCTCAACAAGTCATTTAAGTATTATCTTAGCACATCATGACATCCTCCTCTGGGATTATAAAAATGTATATTTTATATGTTTCAGCCTTTTAAGAAGTTTTCCAACATTTACTCACAATACAAAATTTAGCCATCATCTATTGAAATGTTCATAAACATATTTCAGCTTTATGTAGTGTAATTTGAACAAGAAAGAACTGAGAGAAATGATCAATGAGCTTCTATGACTATTTCTGGCTGCAATAAAGACACTTTAATATTTCAGACTTGCACAGTGCCTCACATAATAGAAATGCGATCACCTAA
Organism: Melanerpes formicivorus; assembly: GCF_026170545.1. NCBI lineage: Eukaryota > Metazoa > Chordata > Aves > Piciformes > Picidae > Melanerpes > Melanerpes formicivorus. Next base: position 3,950,436 of record NW_027142369.1, read on the forward strand.
CAATGGATGAACACACCAGCAACATTAACGCTTCAAGGAAGGGGAGAAAAAATTATTAGATTCAAGGGATGCTATTCATGTGGGGAGTTTTCTCATGAGAACAGATTAAAGCCAAGGCATCCTCAAAAGGAAATAACTTTGCACATGAGAAAACTGTGTGTAGTGCTTGAAACGAAAAGAGCTACTGCTGTAGACAAGAGCTCACATTTCCTCTTCATATGATAGAACTAAAGTGATGGCCTTTGCTGCTTCAAGTGAAGGCACTTAGTTCTTTCATTGCTTGTAAGTCACAGAAAATTGAGACTGACATGAGTGAAAAGGATCTGTCTTCACTGGATAGACAGAGATGATACAATTAAATTGTTGGTAGGTTTTTTTTGTTGTTGTTGGTTTTTATTATTATTTTTTATTCCTGTTCTTTATGAATTCAGTTGCAAGTGATTTTCCTTTTTACTGCATATGTTGTCCAATCAGTTTTCTTAAAGACCATAGGACTTCTGGTAGGTGGAAATCTTACTCTAGTGAAAACAATGCTTTGATAGCCTGTGTTATATAATTCTACTCTGACTGGTACTACAGGGTTGCTTCATGTCAGCACCGTCTAATCAGAAAATGTGGTTGTCATGAAATAAAATTAAGTGGATATTTTACACTCTCCCCCCACCCTTGCTCTTGGAAAGGGAAAAAAACAGTAATCTGCCTTTTGTGGATGAACTTCACAGAAATTGAGAAACAGAGTAAGGAGCTTCTAGCAAATTTCTAATGGAGGCAATCATATTTTAATAGTCTCTGAAGCTGGAGAAATTTTTCCAGTCATGAATGCAATTTGTAAGCGCAAACAGGAGCTCATTCCCAATTTTAATTCTCATGCTCCTCCTTAGAAAAAAATAATATTCAGAGGCCCCTTTTCTGTGATAAAATTAAAGCCATTTTGCTTTCAGGTCATACACTTTCATTTTAACCCACTTCATTTCAAGAGGAATAAAGTAACTGTCCAGCTTTGTACCTTATATTAACTTCTTTAACCTGGAAACATACCTTTGTTGAAATAAATCCTTCTCTGCTTATTCTGTATTATCTGTCACTGCCTGACCTTCTTGGATGGCTATCTAATGAAGTCAATGGAGGTTCCTATTTTCTTGTTTTTCATAGAAGTAGTTGCAAGAGATTGCATGCATTGATTGATCTGACCTGCTGCTTGCCCTTTTTTCAAGAGAATTTAGCACATCATAGTCATTCCAAAAATGACAAGAAATTAAATAACCTTAGGTTCGACCAGATAGAGTATTAGCTAGCTGTAACAAACTAATTAATTCATTGCCACTTTTGCAAAGGTATAAAAGCTATAATTTTATTCTACTTGTTCAATTCTTTTCAAGGATGATAAGGAGCTATTTTAACATAATTTTGTAGAAGGGATTCTGATTGGATGTTTGAAAGTAAATAAGAGTACGAAAATTAACTTTATTTTCACTACCTTGTGAGGAAGAGTGCCTGAAAGGTTGCGTGGTGGAAAAAGATCTAGGGGTGTTGTTCAACAGCCAGCAGTGTGCCCAGGTGGCCAAGAAGGCCAAGAGCATCTTGCTTGTATCAGAAACAGTATGGCCAACAGGACTAGGGTAGCGTTTATCCCCCTGTAATCAGCACCATTCTGTTCCGTTTTGGGCTCTTCACCACAGGAAGGACATTGAAGTGCTGGCAAATGTCCACAGAAGGTCAACAAAGCTGGTGAACACACTAGAGGACAAGTCTTATGAGGAGCTGCTGAGGGAACAGGGTTTGTTTAGCCTGGAGACATGGAGGCTGAGGGGAGACCTTAACATTCTCTACATCTACCTGACTGGAGATTGTAGTGAGTTGGGTGTCATTCTCTTCTCTCAAGTTACAAGTGATAGGACAAGAGGAAATGGCCTGACTTTATGACAGAGGAGGCTTAGATTGGATATTAGGAAAAATTTCTTCACTGAAGGGGCTGTCAAGAATTGGAAGAGGCTGACCAGGGAAGTGGTTCAGTCACATTGCTGGAGATATTTAAGAGTTGTTGATGTGGTGCTTATGAACATGGTTTAGTAGTTGACTTAATAGTGCTGGGTTAATGGTTGGACATGATGATCTTAAAGCTCTTTTCCAACCTAAACGATTCTATGGTTCTATCACTCTATGTCAACCACTCCAAAGAATTCCAAAGTACACATCCTGAGATGACAGAAGACAGACTTTTTCATGAAGTTATGCCTGGGAAAAAAAATAAACAAGAAAAGTCATTATCCTTTCTTTCATTTTTAGTACAATTTTGTTCAGTTTAGGCAAAGAATAGACAGCAAGGTTAATTTTTTAGAGTTGGTTTAGTTCTCTGTCCATTACCTGACCTAGAGCAGACTCTCACCTAGTTTTCTTCCTCATTAATAGATACATATTATTTTTTCTTTCTCTTTTCTCAGTCATTACTCTAACTAAAAGTACATATTTTGGTATTATAAAATGTAAGGAATCTATTTTTGCTACACTTAATTCTCATAAATTCTTAAGTTCTATATTCTAAATCAAGGAAATTCAGAAAGTCTTTTGAAGGTTTGAATAAGTTTGTTTCTCTGAAATGCATCTGCCTTTTGTTATATAACTTTTCTGGTGTGTCCCATGCCTTTTTGATGTTAAAAATAATGCATTTTTGAAAGCTGTCATAAAACCTGCTGACAATGATGTCTACCTTCTCTGACAGGTTAAGCTATAAGTTGGAAATGCCTTTTTCATCCTTAATTTTTCTTCTGCTCTGATGTTCTTTTCAAGACATTATAATTCTACTATTGAATCTCATTTATTACTAGCCTATGGAAAATAAGCAGCTTGTAAAATTGTAGTGGTTTGAGCCTTAACTGAGAGTTAAAAGCTCAAATGGGGAAAAGGCTGAGAATCTCTTCCCCACTTCCCCCCCACCTCCTCCCTCCAAACAGGGAGAGGAGGGGAAAAAAAAAAAAGGTAAGGAGCAAATCCACTAATCAACAATCTGGAGTCAGCTTGGAAGTAGAGAGGCAAATAATTTTTTTCTTCAAAATATATATATATATAGCAATAACAGGGAAAAAGGTTCACAAGGGCAAGGAACAAGAATGGATGGGAGGGGAATAGAAAAAGAATAATACAAAACCAGTCTTTCTCTGAGGAGGCGCAGAGGCAGCAGGGAGAAGGATCAGGTCCGGCCACGTGGCTGAGGATCAGGAGAGCAGCTGCAGTAGCTCTCATCCAGCAGAGGCAGGAGCCAAAAAGGAGCTCCAACAGCTATGAGGTCCTGCTTTTTATACCCTTGCTGGGCAGGGAGGGGGGAGTGGAACAGACTCAGCTTTCCCAGGGGGGAGACGCCCTTCAGGGAGTGTAAAGTACCCGCAAGCCCTCCACCCTGCTTTCTTCTTTTGTTTTCAGAAAAAAGTGTTAACCCACCACACAAATTTATCACTGGAACTCTGATCTACAGAGAAGTACTTTTCTTCCTGCATTTTTACTGGTGTAAGAAGTGGAGTGATATGATAAGGACAAGAAAGCTGTGATCCACATAACCTAACGATATTTTATTCTTCCTTAATATACTCCTCTAAGTCTTACCCCACTACATATCAGTTGCATCTACAAGCCTCTCTTAAGATCTGTATTAGGTGTTATGACGTGCAAATTACATTTTCTATATCCAATTTTACCTATTTCTCTTTCACTCTGTCAGCTGAATAATGTAAAGCTAATGCATTCCTTTCATCTCAATCAGATTGTGAATGACAAGTGATTTGTTTAAAAAAAAATTGAAAATTTATTGATATTAAAAAACTGGATGAGATCTTACTAATAGATTGTACTCTGTATCTGTCTTTTTCATTATTTTGCATTTTTCTTCTGAAACAGCCAAAGAGAATATGGCAGTATTTATGAAGTCACACTTTTGGCTTGTTTTATTTTTAGTTTTGAGGCTGCCACATGGAAGTTAATTAGTATAATTTATTTTTATTTTTTTTGGCTAATCAATGCAATTTTAATAATTTTTCACTGCATCTCTTACTTCAGTCATTAACTGAGAGCAAATTTAAACCCAGCTTCTTGGCCTTTTCTTCATTTGCACACATTCTTGGTTAACTAGGACTATTGTGTTGTTTATTCTTAAAAAATTGTCTCTTTCATCCTTTGGCTTGATGAAACTGGTGTCTGATCTCCACATGCTTATTTCTTTGCATGCCTGAGTACTCCAGCTCCACTAGAGACTGCAACTAAAAACTGATACCAGCTTGCAGGGACATAAAAGGTCCCATGTTATACATCTCCATCCTATAGAAACTTTTATCCTGAAAACAGGAATAGTTCCAAGAATTCTGCACTGTGTGAAAACTGAAGTGAAACTGAGAAGGAAATTTAGCATAAATTCATAGAATGCAAAAAAAAAAAAAAGAATTGAGAAACAAATTGCCTTTGTTTAAATTGATTTTCTCTTATTAAAAAGCCTATTGTGTTTAGAAGACAAAAGAACAAAGACTTGTTGTGCATTTGGTGTGCAATTTCTTTCTTTCTTTCTTTCTTTCTTTCTTTCTTTCTTTCTTTCTTTCTTTCTTTCTTTCTTTCTTTCTTTTTTGGTTTTGTTTTGTTTTGTTTTTTTCTGTTAGTTAGTTTGGTTTGAGGTTTTGTTTTGTTTTGTTTTTTGTTCTGTGTTTTGTTTTGGTATGATTTTATGTGTCTTTCTTTTCCAGCAATGGGGAAATATCTTTAACAGCTTCTCCCTATGAACACAAATTTACTGTCTGATAAACATTTTGGTTCCTTAGGTCCTTTGCTTCATTAGAAGTAACTTCCTCTAGAATTAGATGAACTTTTACAATTTCTTCCTGCACCATCCAAAAATTTTCAGCATCCTTTTAAAACCTCCATGTCAGATTTAGACATTCCTGTCTGGCTTTCACAAAATCTGTATGCTGAATTAAATCATTGTCTCACAACCTTCCCAATTTACACAAGATTAATATTAGCACCTTTTAGCTACTGTATTGCCTGGGAATTATTGTTCTCTTGCTAAACAGAGCACAAAATCTGTTCAAGGTGACTTCTTCCTAGGATAGAGATGGCCATGAGAAAGGGATTAACTGGATTTTTAGCTTTTAGTTATACGATCATGCTTTGGTTGTGTTAAAATACAGTTTGTCTGACTTAGATAAGGGTATCACACAGACTATTCCTTTCTGTCCTTGTTTTTCACCTCAGACAGCCTGTATTTTAGTTGACTATGGGTTCTAGTCCTAGTGTATTGCAACTTTTAACAAAAATGCTGTACTAAATCATGTTCCACAATTTTAGTACAGTTAATTATTTTTATAATTTGAATTTGTATCACCAGCAGAGCATGAAAGCAGAACTTTTTCAACACATTAATACTTTAGGAAGCACACATTGAATACCTATGTTACTGCACTTGCTACATTGCATTTTTTTATTATTATGCCTCAGTTTTTCTCAGGCTGCTGAGACTCTGCAAGCAAGAGCTTACATTTATTCTGATAATTTGAATCGAAAATTTTTATACTAACTTGGGAATGAAGTACCTAAGAACAATGCATAAATAGGACCACATGTCTGTTGTTTGATATAACTTGGACTACAACTTCTTCAGGGCAGAGATTTTGCTCATTCTTTAAATATAATGCACATCACTGTTCCTTTCTATCCTTACAGATCTACAGTATTTCCTGTAGGCAGTTATATGACATGATATGTTATGATATGATATTATATGATATGATATGATGTGATATGATATATAACTAGATCGTCTTGTGAAAGAGTAGTTACTTAATAATTTAAAGCATTTTAAACTAGGTGCATTTAAAAACACCATAAGTAGAAAGTGTGCTGTACCTACATAAGAAAATAATTACTTTGAATATTTCTAAGACTAAAATTGCTACTAAGAGAAATGCAAATGAACTTTTACAGTAATATACTGTGAAATCAGATATTTGGAAGATAAGCAGATAACATATGGTCACGAAGAGGATTTTTAAGTATTTGGAATGTGAAAAAAAGTTACCAAGATTGGGTCATATTTTTGTGTAGTGTGTAAATTCAGAACAAGATCCTTTTGACTCTGCATTCAGATGAAAGCTAGAGACTTGCATAGTCGAAACATGTGGTATTAAAAAACTAAAGAACTTCTGGAGAACTGACATATACCTATTATCATTGTCTAACAGGTGGAGTCTTTAAATGGTCTGTATTAGTCTACAGAGGTATGTTGTGAGGGCCTGTGCTGGACAACCACCACAGAACTACTGCTCTCATTTTGTCAAGGTACCTATGGTAATGGATACCAAATGGAGCTCAGTAAAGTCCAAAGAAAAATAACTTGGCTGGTTCAAGTAATAATAGTTGCTGTTAACTAGAAAAGTGCTGAAGCATGATGACTCCAAAACAGATTTAAGAAATATTGCCCTCAAAGTATCTCTGAAAAATTCTCTAAAATTGAAGGTACTTTGAAGAAAGCAAATAAGATAGAAGAAAGACACATTTCTGGAGCAGCAATCACTAATATAGGTCTAAGCCATACTAAAACACTCAGGATTAGTTGTTTTTAATGAGTATTAACATTGCTTCTAGTAATCTGATGTGTTTTATATGTACTTTCCTGAAATCTGAAACTTTTTTAGGACTGCTTTCTTTTTTACAATTTAGCCATCTTACTATTATTTTTTGCAATGATGTCATTTCAGTTATTCTGCTATTCGTCCTCTTTTTTTTCTTCTGTAGCAGTGCTGTATGCCAAATTCTAGATGTCTCTAGTGCAGAGAGCAGTTTGTCAAAGTGCTCTCTCCATACTATGTCTATGCCATTGAGAGAAACCAGGCTTCACGTATATGAATGGAAAACAATCTCCTAGCTGTTTCTTTACTAGATATTATGGTCAATGCCAATATTCCAGATTATCAGTCAGAGCCAAATCTCAGCATCTTGGGCACTGATAAAGCAAAACAGAAAATGAACCAGATCAGACTTCAAGGGAGTGTAAGAAGTTGAGTGCTGGGTGTTTTATGCATGGTTGTGCTGTGTATGCTAATACCCTGAGCTGACACAGCGAGCCAGAAGACATCGCTGACTGTAGATAACGTCATCAGGTAGGACAAAGCACAGACTGTTCTCTGAATTCAAAATTGTACACAGGAAAGATCCACACTGTTGGCAAGCAGCAATGACCACCAATTCAACCTGGCTTGCAGCTGTACTTAACACAGACTACTAGATTCTGCAGACTGTCAAACACAGGAGAAAAAAAAAAAAGGGGGGGGAAGGAAAAAAACTAAAACTAAACAAAACAAAACAAGAATGCAAGTATTTATGTTTACCTCTTGAGAAGTCAAGGCCTTTTCAAGCACCCATACACAAAGAATGACAAACATAGCTGCTGATTAATTAGACTGGCTGCTGTAGCAGAAATTTCAAGTGTCATACATGCTGTGAATGCCACATAATGTATCTCCTTTTTTTTTGAACAAAAACCAAACCAAAACAAAACCCCCACAACACTCTATTGGAGTTGTTAAAATTCCCAATATGATGTTAGAATTTAAGGATAGACTTTCCAGTGGAAGAATTCTTTAGAAAGTGTAAGCGAGCCAGTGCACAAGATGGCTTTACTGGTCCTGCTCTACCCCCTTTTTCTGCTGAAGTACTCCATCTTTTCAAACCCCTGAAAATACATTTAAAATTTCAACTCCATTCTACGAAGTTTCTTTTTGTGATATAATGGTTACTTTAGAAAAGATTTGACACAGAGGACAAAAAGTTCTATTGAGAGGTTGATAATCCAGGAAAGGAAGAAAGGAATCAAGATGAAACAGGGCATAAGCATTGGATGCCTCCCTGGGAGACAACATTACACCATCTTTCACATTTTTCGCATCTGCCAAGACAGGCAGTGTTAAATCTCTTCAGGACAGGAGATGGACAACCTCATTCAATTTCAGATAGGATGAATCTGTTGACAGGCACTCTGATTATAGTACCTCCACTGGGCCATGGCTTTTTCTATAGCTTTCTGCCAAATACTTAGCTTCTGATAGACAGATGGTCCTCCACACCGCAGTTTTAAGTGGATTTTACATCACAGGGCAATGACTGAAACTGAGACAGCTGGGGAAGGTAGACAACTATCAGAGGGACAGGAGCAACAGGTCATGGAAATGTGTCATAAAAATCCCAATTTTTTAAATTCTGGGTATAGCTCTAGGATATTTGGTGACAGATATTGTTTTACTAGTGATAGGCTGTTCCTTGTGAGAAGGAACAGAGTATCACTCTTTTTAGAAGAGGGAGATGAGCAACCCATTTGAAGAAGTCAGATGTGGGACTTAGGTAGCTAATGGCAGTTAAAAGAGGAGAAAGCTCTTGTGTTATCCTTTCCACAAACAGTTGCTGACATGCTTCTCAATTCTCACCTGAGCCACACTGCAGCAATAAAGTCATGTCCATGCTTTTGCTTCTACCTTATTGATGCAGAAGATGGCTCAGAGTCACGTGTTTACGAAAAAAAAGCATAGAGACACTGAGCTCTGGACAAACAACACTACAGAGGCAATGCTGGGTGTATGAGACTGATCTTGTACAAGAGTGGTGACCTGATGGTGGCAAGACAAATAGTATTATGTTCATCTCCTTGAGTACAATGTGACAGTGATGGAAAAGGCTTCCTGAGTTAAACCCTTTCTCAGGAGCTAGTTTCTTTCAACACATTCTAAGTGTCAATGATTTTACAGTTGTAACCAATTTTACAGTTGTAACCACAAAAAAGAAAATTGATCACAGTAAAGTTATGATAGAGCACCCAATTTCAGGAATGCCTTTTTCTTTATTCAGAGAAATAATATTTCACCAAATTACTCAGAAAAGAAAGATTTTTTAGCAGTCTTAATCAGCTGAAGGCAGTAGAGTGGAAGGAGGAGAGACATATTAACAACCTAAATTCTTGATTAATTTCTTGCCTCAACTGATTCTCAGTAATTAAAGTTCCTAATTATAGGTTTCTGTCTACGTTTAGCCCATATATAGGGATAAACTGTAGCAGTTACTATATCCCCAGCAGACAGCAGAAATCAAGGGGAGAAGGCTCACAGGTTGGAATAAAAATGGAATTAATAAAACAGCCAAACTAATATCAATGTTATGCTAAATCCAGCAGAAGTGCAGCAGTTACTGTTTTCAGGAAGGCAGTCCTCAAGAGCAGAAAAGGGAGATAGGAAGAGCTTGAGGAGAAGGAGCCCAAGGAGGGAGCTGTAGCAAGAATTTCCTCTTTCCTTAGCTAATCTCTTCCTTTATACCAAGTGTGATGTTCATGGGATGGAACACAACTGTGAGCCAACTCAAATTAGCTGTCCTGACTGACTCAGAGCTTCTAATGCCCTGCATCCTATTGCTGGCCTGCGATTCTATCCCAGTAAAGCCAGGACACTTTCCTTCTCCCATTTTTATCTCTCCATTATTTCACTCCCTTTTCCAGATACTTTGCAAGAAATCAGTTAGGCAGATCCAAAAACTTACATCAAGACAGGTACCACTGATTATGCCAAGACTCTGAACAATGTAAGATTTATACTTCTTCAGTTATAATATTTACTTTTAAATCATAAAATATGTCTTTCAGCTGTGTTATAAAGAAATCAGTTGGAGAGGAAGAGTAGGAATGGAGAGGACATTCTTTAGAAAAGCATGAAATGGTGAACTGTGTAATCTGCTATGAGGAGATATTAAGTTATGAGCTCTGATTTGGCCTCACATTTTATAGAACATCCCCTGAGCTAAAACAACCATTCTTTTAAGCATGGAAGTTTCATAGCTGTCTAATATGAGGGCTTGCTGTGAATTCCATTTTTAATAGCTTCAGAAGAATGGTGCCATTTAGATTGACTTTTAACATGTTCTTAAATTGCTATTTTATTACTCTTGCTGACATTCCAAAGGCAAGAAATTACCAAATCACATTAAGAAGACAGTAGGTGGAGAGAGGAAGCTAGTTAAATAATATAAAACAGGCCAAAAAAATTAGTCCTAGTCTTAACTTTCAAGGACATGCTCATTTAAAAGAAGAAAACTTCTGTTCATCTTTTTAAGCATTATAAATGCAAATAACTTCAGATTTGTTTATGACATAAGGTAATTTGTCTACAGAGATTGATTTGAAGGTTTTGTTTATATATATATGCACATATGAAATATATAGAGAGAAGACTTTACTCATACAGTGATTTTACCAGTGGCACATTGCAAGAGTCCATGTGAGCATGTTCAACATTGATGTAAGGCTTTACTCTTTGAATTTCATGTCCATGTTCTCAATAACTGAACCAAAAGTATTTCTCATAAGTTATGGGAACTTCAGCTGTATAGCAAAAGTAAGATGTATATTGCTGTATAGTACTAGGGCCATTTAGGCTGGGTGCCTCCAGAAAAGAAGCCACAGAGTTGAGACCTCCAGTGTCCAGAGTGCCCAGCCCAGTGGGTAGACACAGGAAAGAGTGTATTTCTACCCATAAATTCTGCACGCTTACAAATCCAGCTGGAAAGTTATTTCTTCTTTCCCTCTCTGCTCCTGTGGGAGAGAGACCCTCTTTTATCTGGTATCAGTGGGGGAGTATCCCAGGCCTCTTTATCCTGAGTAACTTTTTTTTTACCCTTCACAATCTTGGCCTGTTCAAGCCTAATGCCAGGGTAAAAAGTGGGGGCAATTCAGGCCTGGCCAGCCTGAAACCAGCCTAGCAATGGGAGGGGGAAGAAAGAGCTCTGGGGTTTTGGGTGAACCCCAGGTGGGGAGAAGGGAAGCATTGGGCTTTTGGTCTGGTGTAAAGGAACTTGTGTGTTTAGACTGGGGATTTCTTTGAATTGCTATGCTCACCACTACGCTTTGTAGTTTTTTGTAGTATGGATTGCTTTTCCATTTAAATTTTCCATGACTATCCAATCCATTTGTGTGAGCATTATTCTTTTGCCCCTTTTAGAGCAATAGAGCAATATGTCCTGCTCTAAACGAAGACAGTACATGAAGACAAGTCATCAATTTGTGATGGTTCAAGTCTATATTTTGTAAAATGACTTTCAAATTTCTTGGGTTGAAGTAATTTTAAGAAAACCCATGACTGATTCAAACAAAATATTGAGATAGAAAAGTAATTTATAATGCAAATTGCAGAAAATAATAATAAAATCATAGAATGTTTTGGGCTGGAGGGAACCTTTAAATGTCACCTTTCACTAGATCATGTTCCTCGAGTCCCCATTCAACCTGGCTTTGAATACTTCCAGGGTTGTGGTATCCACACTTTCTCTGGACATCCAGTTCCAGTGTTAGAACACCCTCACATTATAAAAAAAACTCTTTAGAGAATTCCTGTGGCAGAATGATAATAGAATTTATCTCAAATATCAGATTATTTTGCAAGGCATCAAATGCAGTAATGCTTAACAACATTCATGTGCCTGGAAGTGCTGTAAGGCCCCACACATTTACTTAAATCCATATATTTTTAAAGTTTCAGCAGCTAGTAAGTATCAGGCAAATTCAGAATGGATCATAAATAGTACATGCTTGATAATGTGCTATGGTCTCAAACTGTCTAGCTCCTGAATTTATGGGGCTCTTCTTAAGTTTTAGCATATATTTGTTGCCTCCATCAATGCAGACTATAATCTTTATCAACCTAACCTGATATAAGGTAGCTAGATTGTTGGGTTTGAAATACAAATAAATTTCATAGATGAGCTCATACTATACAATAACTTACAGCTCATCAGCAATTTCTGCTCTAAAAGAATTACACTGACCCCCTCCTTTTACCAGTTGCGTGCACCATTCTTCCCAGATAAAATCAGTATCTCCTTTTAAAAGGCACTTTCAGTATGCTTCAAGTTTCCACAATATCCCTGGGTTAATCAATAGGAACTGCCAGTATGTTACTAAATCTGTAGTTACAATATAATGAATTTTGTATGAGAAATGATTTCTTTTAAGTGTTGCTCAGTGTTACATCCACACTGTGCAAGGATATGTATGGTAAACACTCATCTTCAAGTTCTGGACCTTGGCTTGTCCCCTGAGATTTACTGGGCTTTGTTAATATAAATTTATTACACCTTTATTGCATTTTCTGTTCAAGAGAGACTTGAAAATAAGAAGAAGGAACTCAGAAGATGAAGTGATATAAAATGGATGAAAAGCAAAAGCTGGTAACATAAGCCATAAAACATTTTTCTCTCTTTTTTTTTTTCTCCCTCTTTTTTGTTTTTATGGTAGATTACATAGATTTTACATAGAAGGACAGTAAAGATCATGCTGAATATGAAATATAGCCTTGTTTCTGGAGAAGTGTCTTTATTTTCCTGGGGAGGGTGAGTGCTGGGTCCTCTCTTTAGAGTGAAGAGGATCATACAAGCCTTCTTTATAGATTACTTGTACACTGCCAACAAGGACAATTTCTGAATGCTGAGTACTTTAGCGAGCTCTATATTAAGTTTTGCAATCAGTTTGCAGAATTAAATTAGCAACTGAAATTTATTCTCCAACATTTTTTAAAAATCTTTTTATGACTGTAAGGATGGAATATCACATAGCTTGTATCCAGCAATCTTTCCTGATTTTCAGTCTCCTTATCCCAAGTAACTAGCATTTTTCTCTCTGTACAATCTTCCATTTTTAAAGCTAAGTTATACCTGAATATAAAATACTATGACTCTTCTTGTAAAACTTTATAAAATAAATTATTTGTGAGGAATGGATATTTACTTGCAGACCTCAGTTTTTCAGTCTTAATTCAGAGTAATTAATACTGGAACACAGGCAACCATGTCTCCTTAACACAGACTGTTCAGATGTCAAACAAAACCTCAATTTTCTACTGCCAGCCTTTCTAGATATATAGCTAGTCAAGAAAATGTTTTAAAAATAGAGTAAGAGTTTTACAACCAAAAAAACAAATATATTTTAAATCATCATCACGTGCAAGACAAAAGCTGGACCATTTGCATTCAGTCTTTCCAAATAAAATCAGATTTCGGCAAGAGACCTGGGGGGAAAAGATAAAACTAAGTAAAATAAAGAATGTTTAAAATCAAATCTATTATGAGTCCTTAATTAAATGCAGCTGCTGCCTTTTCCTTCACCAGTAATGACATTGTGCAGATCTTCATTTAGAGACTTGCCCTAATGGGAAGCATACCTAAAGACTCATCAGCTGAATGTTAAAGTAAGCTGTCTAGTGATCTTCCACAATGTCATGATTAAAAAATATAGTGGAAAATAAGTAACAAAATGTGTGGTGGTAAAGAGGTGTTACCTACATTCAGAAACACATGCTTAAAGAGGTCACACCTTGAAGTTCAGATCTAAGTCAGATGTGCCAGAGGGCTAGACACTGTACAGAGCCATACCAAAATCCAGTCCCCAGAAGTCTGCATGTGAGGAAGGGAAATATTTGCCCCCTGTGCTTGTGTTTTGAAATTAAGAGGCAGAGTGAAAATAACTTCTTTACTTTTGGTTTAGTGGTATATCTATACTGCTACAGTTTCCTACATGCCGAGCATCTTAATATGCATGGGGAAAAAACCCACAAAAACTACTTAAAAGTTGGAAGGTTACATCAGTGAAAGGACAATCTGGTTATGCAGTGACTGTTTGACTATTAAGCATCAATTTGATTTGTAGCTATTCCCTGAGGCTGTAGATGATGGTGATGACAGCATCATCAGTGGTAGGCATGTGCTCCAGTTGAATCACTAACAGGTGAGGGACGTGTAAGCACATTGCATAGCATAAAAGGAATGAATGGGACACTAATGTGTGTTTTGCAGAGACTCAGGGTGGAGGAGGGAGAGGAGGAATACAAACTCCACCTCCCAAAAGAAGAGGGACTATCAGAAGCTACAGTCAAGAAAGGCAGATTTCCTTAATGCTGGAAGTTGAAAGATGGCAAGTTCTGGTGACCAGAAGACTCTTTTCCTCCTGCACATACTGGAATAATATTTGGCTCTGGCAATAGGAGTCAAAGAGCATCTGGGAAAGCCACATCTGTCTTGTCAACCAGCTCCAGTACCACAGGACTAGAGGCCACAACTAGTCAAGGTTACTCTTTTTTTGTTATGGGAGCTAGGGACAATCATCTGCCATTGAGAGCTGCTATCCTAAGGGGCCTGCTGCTTGCCTTCCACACTAGTACTTCTGTTTAGCCTTCTATTCAGCACACTGTTCAATAAAACTAAATAAGATAACTTCTGTTTGATTAGCTTTTATTCAGATTAGCTCCTGCAGAACTTAAGAATAAAAATCTTCACAATGAGAATAGTTAAATATTGAAAAGAGTAGTCCAGAGAAATGATGAAATCTTCCTCTTTGGAGATCCTCAGATTTTGTCCGCAGAAGAACCTGGGGATGCTGCACTAAGTTTGAAGCTAGCACTGCTCTGAGCAAGAGATGTAGCTAGGTGACCTCCAAAGGCTTCTTACAAACACTCATTTTTCTCTCTCCTCAAAAAAAAGATGTTTGCAGCAGAGACTGTATGCTGAAAGAGAAGCACTTGAATTATACCATATCTTTTCAACCCTACTGAATCATTTGTAGAATATAATATACTGCAGTTAAGTGCAGTGCCTGAACTCTTTATTACCTGATTTCATAGTACTACAGTCACTCCTCAAAAAAGTGGGCTCATCAGTCAAACAATAATGTTTACCAGTGCATAGCATGCTGCTGAGCTCTAATGGTCTTTAAGTATCAAAAAAACCATAAGGAATAGTATTCCTATTATCATGGAGGCACTATACAGAGAGAGGCTGCATTATTGTGAGGTGAATGTAGACTTTTTCTTTATAGCTTCCCTGGATATAAACTGATGCAATCTATCACAATTTAAATGAATAATTTCAAAATGTAGTGGCCTCTAAAATGATTTAAAGTCAATGAGCTAATAGTGAAATCGACTTGGCTCTTACACTGGCGTGCAGCCTATGGTCTGTCTGTTATACACACAGCTGGGCTTATGTTGCATTTCAGCCACTGGTACAAAACAGGTACAAAAAGCAACTAAGGAATTCTTCTTCTGGGCTACTGAACAATTGGAAAACCTATGGAAACCTGAGAACTCCTTTTCTGTGTACAGCTGCACTTTGCTGAAACAACACACACCACTGACTATTTTCTTTCTAAGACTTCTTTTGGAAGAGCTATTTTTTTCTTTATTCACCTGGTGGCAATTACTATTATTATTTTAATTCCAGACATTTCTAGCCCTTCTGTGTCTGATCTCTGTGTGTGTTTCAGCACACACAAATACATTCCTAAACAGATAATTATTTAATTCTTTTTCTCTGTTTCCTCCCCCTCTGTCCATCAGCTAGATCCTGCATTTTTATTCCCTTATTATTTCTCTCTTATGCTTCTTTAGAATTACAAAGGTATTCATTACATACAACCAAGTGCGTTTGTTTTAACTGAATGCTTGTTTCTTAGGTGATAGCAAAATCAAGGACAAGTATATTGCAGGTTCTGGGAGTGTTTTAGACCTTCATTGCTCTTTTTAAAACCTGACGTTAAATGAGTTCAGTCAGTGGTTTTAACCAAATTGTAACCAAAACAGAAATAGTGAATGAAAATGGATCAGGGTCATTTATAAACAAGCAAAAGAAAATGGAAACTTCCACTTACTCTGACAACATTTAAATTTCTTTTAGATTTTTTTTTTTAAGTCTACAAACATCATTTCAGACAGGCACAGACAGATCCTGGCACCATTATTGGCAGTGCATTACTGATTATTTTTTTTTTTTTTTAATTCTCTCAAAGTCTTTAATCTAGGCTCTTTGATTGCAGGCAAAGTGAGTAACTTCAGTCTCTTTCTGTAAATTTTCACAGCATGACTTCTCAACAACCACAGTTATCCTGCCAGATAGTAAATCTCCAGTCCTCGCTTATAGAAAGACCATAATGAGCAATAACTAAATGGAAGATTAGATGACTATACTTTCATCGCCTCTAGCACTGTATTTTTTTCTGGTACCTTAATTAATATTCAACCTTTCTGGCAAAAATATCTTCCAGAAGTTGTGGTGGGTTGGAAGGGTAAGGCCAGGAAGCCTCCTCCCTTACCCCTTGTAAGTAAGGGGAAAGAAAAAAAATTGAAGGGAAAGGAAAAAAAACTCACACGCTGAATTAGCAAAGCAGTGGAGCTTTATATTTACAAAGCAATGAAGGATATGCAGGGGAATATTTACAAATTTACAATATCTACAATATATACAAAGATATACAATAAAGTAACACAGAAATGAGAGTAAACCCCCCTCAGCAGAGGGGGTTCCCCACCTCCGCTCTCCCCTCTTTCCCCCCCCTTTCCCCAGAGTAGTTCGGAAAAGAGGGAGAAAGAGAAAGAAAGAAGTTAAAAGCAGTTCGTGTTAATTGGAAGGGAGTTAATACCGGCCTTTATCTGGTCTTCAAGGCCGAGGCCTTGGCAGAAAACCCAGCACAGACAGAGCTGCTGCACTGTGGAGAGGCAGAAGCAAGACTGACAGAGAAGTGCTGGAAATGCCCAGTTCACTCCCAGTTCAGAAGGTGCTTCCTCCCACTTCACCAATGAAATTAGTTTAGATTATTCTTTCCGTTTACCAACTTCCGTCCACCATATTCCCTTGCTTAAGGGGACAGCGTCAACCGGCCACAGAAGTTAATGCATTTTTCTGTATTCAGTTGCCTGGAACTACATGTACAAAGTGCACAGAGATTCATGATTCCCTAAACTCTGACATACATAGAAATAGCTATAGAAAATATTTTCTCCATTATTGAAAAAATACTAAGATATTTTGTGAAATTACCAGATAGAAATATGTTAACTATGCTTCCTTTACATAATAGTAGCTCTGAATCAATTACTACTAAAGCAACAAGTTTCAAACACTTATCCAATACAACTCTATTTAACTTTGAAACGTTAAATGTTAGTTTGTGAGTTCTTAATACTGTCATTGCTGTGATTTTCAAATTCTGAAGACCACTAGAAGAATGGTCACTGAGATTAAATAAATTATGGACAATATAGGGTCCTAGAAGACTTATTGTTCTTTACTGTATTGATAAATAGTAAAATGAGAATCAAATATCAGCACTAGAAAATGCAAGCGCAGATTTCACTGGTTTGAAATTACCATTTCTGCATACACTTTTATCCACTGATAAAAGCAGGGCAGTTCAAGTCAGTGTAGTCCCCACCATTGTCTGACTATGCTGTATCTTTTTGTGCGGCTACCAGAAAGAAAAACACACTCTTTCTTACCACTGCTATTAAGAGAGAGATGTTGGAAACTCCTTTCATACTGTTTCATAAGTATATTTAATGATTTGGTAATTGGCATTGTCCACAGGAAATTCTCAAAACAACTCTAATGTTAATTAAAAGAAATTCAAAGACTGAAAAGAATAGAAAAGACACCTGTAGAACAAAATGAAGGCTTATTTAATAATTCCAGACTTACACACCTTGCAAAATTACAAGACGAAGAGTCTTCAAATCAGTTATAGAAAATACCTGGCATTCTTTGCAAAACTTAGCATCTCTCATCCACACCAGCTGGTTGGGAAAAAAAAGAAGAACAAATTCCTGAAGATAATTGCTCTGCCCCTCTCTTTCTACAGAGGTTTATATTTCTTTATTCTAAAATAATTCTGTTTAAGAAAATCCTGTCCAGTAAAGAAGTTAGTGGCACGGACTACAAATCATAAGGACTGCTTCGACATTTGCTAAGCAAATAACAGGAAAAACAGAGAGTGGTTAAAAAAAAAAATTAATCTGTGAACTCTCATGAAAGACCACATACTTTGGAAAGAACTTTCTGCATCAAATAACTGATAGACTGGAAAACATAAAAATATTTCAGACCAAAACCAGTAACACCTTTAAAAGAAAGAGTGATAGGACTTTCTGCAAAACTTTTTCAATTCCCATTCCAAACTGTTTCCTGTACTGACCTGGACTCCCCAAGTTTCATTAGTCTAAAAAGCCCTTCAAGTTCTCTTTTGCTGCAAACCTACTAAAATTTTTAACATTATCTTTTTTCTTTCTCTAAGAGCTGATGAAAACATAGATCTTAAGAAAGCTGACTTTCTGGAATCACAAAATGCAGTGCAACAAAATACTTTGCAAAAAGTTTTCTCACTGCCAAAAGTGCTCGCGAGTCATCAGTTTGTAAATATTTCATTTATTCACTTGCATAAATGCATCAAGGAAACACCTTATGAAAACTTTATTTCATCTCTGCATCTCTACCCCCTCCTCCATCATACTGTTTTCTGATACAGTTCAAGCGTTCATTTAAAAGAACTTGATAGGACAAGGTGGACGAGAGAGGTATATTTCATGTAATGAAGACAGCCCTCCCAAAACAACTGGGGAGCACATTTTTAATCCCATGTCTTACAAAGATTTGTGATTATTTGCATCTCTTTTAGAAATTTGTCCTTTAGCTCTGAGAATAAAAAATGGTAGGCTTAACTGGTATAAACTAAATATTTCTGAGTCATACCTGTCAAAAATATAGGCCACTGAGAACACTCAGTAGATACAGACATCTCTAGAAGGCCACAAGTAAGAAGCAATTTATTTTTCATGTGTGTACAGATGTTGGTACCTGGGCTGAGGATCACTAAAGTATTCCAATATATGTAGCCAGTTGGCTATGGAAACAACCATATTTTTCTACCAAAAACTTGTCTAAAATTTCTTGTAAATTTTAACCCCATACCCAGAAAACGGAATAAATATCAGAAAATATATTTTAATTGCTATAGAGAGATTGAGCCATTAAGAATTACCGCTTCTGATTAGAAACTCCTTGGATGCTTTACATTACTTGTGTTCTGTAACAGGGTTTAGCAAACATGACAGCCAAATGTTGATGTCATCCAGCCTCTAGGAATCATGAAAATACTTTTCACTTTTTTAACTACCAAAGCATGACTTAATTTATTATGCATTTTTTATTTAAGAATTTTTTTCTTTTCTTTATTTAAGAAATTTTTATTTAAGAAATTGTCTAATCTCCCAGAAGAGTTTTAGCAGGAATAGGCCATTGATATGCAGGCAGTGATTTTAATCTTGTACAGCTACTTAGTGTTAAGTATGCATTGCACACCAGCCTCCCAATGGCATGTGGCAAGAACCATTACACTTTATTCTATTTGTAATTTAATTTGCCACTTCCTTCAGCAGATGGAAGATCCCCCAGACTTGTTTCATTAACATCTTGAAGTTTTACTTTCATATGAATTTAAAACGCAAGGAAACAACCCCCCCCCCCCCTCCATTTTAGTCATTTTGGGGGGGGGGAGGTTGTAAGAACAAGGGTTACCTTGGTACACTAACACTTCAAACACTATTCTTGTATTATATTTAAAGTCTTTACCATAGTCTTTAGCTTTATATTTAGTAAGAGCAAAACTCATGATTTTTTGTTTTTTAATGTTATTCTTGCTTTATATCTATATTCTTGATCTTTGATCAGCTTCAGTATGAGATGTATTTGTTGTCTGTTTCTTCTACTAATATCAGTCTCTGCAATAGCATATTTCCCATCTGCACCAGTAAGATCTTGTCAAACAAGCCAACAGGAGGCTGCAATAGCTGTCGGCACCCTTGTCTCATCCTGTCTTGCTCCCTTTTTCTTTAAGCAGCAGAAGCAAATTCTCTGAAAATCAACAAATGCCTTTTGAATTCGAAACTATTACCAAAGTCTAATTGAAAAAGCAGAGTCTCAGGAAGAATGATGTATACTTCCTTTAGATAAGAGAACAAAGATACAAATTATTTAAGGCTAGAAAGTAAGAAATAAATTTGAATCCAATTAATGAATTAATGATGACTCTAGGTATTTTCTTCTATAGAACTTTGACTATTTTGGGAAATCTAGAATAATAGCTTTATCTTAACCAATATTAGAGGTGTTTTTTGTAAAAGAATGTTCCAGTAACTCTATCGAATCACTCATTAAAATAATGTAGTTGCTGTTATCCATTAACACCTTAGACATTGTTTTATCTAGATGATAAAGCACAGAAAGCTACTTTGTTATCTTTAAAACACTGCTTTCCATAAACAGCCTATGTCACTTTGATTTGTAGTGAGTATGACTCATTCCAGTCATTTGCCAGGATGCTTTTTTCATTGAGGTCTGATCTGAACAAACCTTGGTTACCAGTTTGTATTGCAGTATACAGGGAGCTATAGATAAATTACTTGTACTTGCTGAATAGTCAACTGTTGGAATTGTTCTCTGCGCTCTACCAATAGCAATTACTCACTCGGTTTCTGTATCTGACTTTTCCCAGAGTCACCTTGAGTGTTACATGAAATCAGTGAGAGATGGTTTAATATTCCTTAGAATACTGTTACACAATAATATCAAAATACCACCAGATACTCATCCCACCGATCAGCTAAATTTGAATATGGATTGCCATTATCAGAAGATTCCTGTGTGAAACATTTCATATTTTTGCATTTGTCAATGATTCCTTTCTTCCTCCATTTTGTAATTAAAACTAAACCAAAACAAAACAGACACACAACCCCCCCCCCAAACAAACACCCCAAAACAAAATAAACAAAACCAAACCCCCAAAACCCCAACACCCAGAAACCAAAACAGCCACAAAGTAGAAAACTAGATGATAAACACATAATAATAAACTGATGTTAAATAAACTGATGTTAAATCATCACAACTTAATACCTTTCTCCCTACATATTCTGCAGTTTGCCAAATACGTGTGTGGTCTCTGTAGAAAAGTTATTAATAAAGACTATACACAGTACTGTAACTATTTAGATGTTTTCTAGAAAAACACTTGACTGTTTATCTTGTGCTTCTGAAGCTATTGATATTCTTGTCAACTCTATCCAGAATGATGCCTAAACCTAACCAAGTTCAATGCCATAATAAAGTCTTCTAGCAGCTCACACCGTATAGAATAGATGGAACAATAAGTACTTGCATGGAAATTCACTGGTATGAAAAGCCTATTAAAGTTTCAAGTTATTGTTAAGTCAATCCAGCTCTCCTGTCTGTACTGAAAAGTAAGAAGGAATATGCCTTGGCAGGTAGCTGACCTGCATCAGAAAACACTGTTATGGATTCAGAGGAAACTAATCTGGTGAGTTAGAAATCTGTTGATGTAACAGTAACAGTGAGTGTAACAGAGTGAAATTCCTAGGGAGAACTGTTTGTTATCATCTTTATCCATCAATAGTTATCAATTTCATATTGCTAGAGAAATAATCCATCTTAAATTGTTTTGAAATTTTAAATAACATTACAAAAGAAAACCAGTGCTGATGATTGAATGATTTTCTGTAGTGATTAGAAAGTGCTGAGAAAGGAGGAAACTAGAAGAGGAATGGGAAGAACTGTTGCTAGAGCTCCACTCTTCACTGTGTTTTACTTTGTTTGGTTTGGTGTTTTTTTTTTAACTGTACGTAGGATGGGAGCTAATTTGCTCAAACATGTTTGAGTTAAAAAAGAATTGATGACATCTTTCTTCCATCTTTATATTTTCTGTATAAAGGAAGAGTGCAAGAAGTAAGATTTTTTCTTTTTCTTTTTTGGAAGAAATTTAAAACTTGAGTTACTCAGTGACAGGAAAAAAAGTCTTATGGAAAGAATAGGCCAAAAGAGAAAAGGTAAAGTAAAAAATTGTGTCTTACTGACACTCTGAAATATTGGGGAAGCCACTAGAGGAAAATGCTGTCATTTTCATATTGCAGGGCTTTCATTTCACTTTTATGAGAATTGAATAACATCCAATTTTACCAATATTGTAAAGCATTTCACACATCTTTGTCATTTTCAAGCAACAAGTAATTTCAAAAGTCAACAAGTTTAAAGCTGATATTTGACAGAGAGGGTATTTCTGTAAAGATTGAAGGGTGGTCTGCTGACTACAGTGATATCCTGGGATTTAGAGTTCATAGTTCTGCCATAGACTGTCTGCTCTTGGACATGACGTTTGATCTTTATGTCGTATTTCCTCATCTGTAAAATGGGAAACTGTAGCATTTTCTAGTCTCAGATGAAACTATAAGGACAAATGTATTGATTGTCAAGAATAAAGTTCAGGAATAAAAAAAGAGTTTTCATTTAGGCATACAAAACTGCTGATTTCAAATGTCATTGAGATTGAAACAATTGGTCTTAGATGCTCAGTGCAGTCTCTTATGTGGCTTTAAATCATTGGAACTGTAGATAGCTGCAAATATGAAAAAAATTTCAGACTTTAAAAAGCACTGGCGCAGAATTTTCCAGTTATCAAATTTCCACTGCAAGCTATACTGAGATAAATATATTCATGGAATACTGTTATGTATGCCCAAATCCTCACAAAGGGGTAGAATAATGTGTTAAAATACTAATAACTCTGAATAGATAAATTATGTAAAATGCGGGAAAGCCTCTCTACATGAAGTAAAATAAAACTTCCTTAAGAATTTATTGGTAGTTTTGGTTTTGTATTTTTTCTTTCTGTGCACTTGTCAAACACACGCATTTCCTACAAGTAGTTAGATCCCATGATTTAGGTTTTTTTCAATAGTCATAAAATTGTGTATCATGAATTCTAGTCATGTTAGGTCATGGATTATAAAGGTCTGGTGGGTCTTTTTAGAGGGAAAGTAATGAAATACAGTTTTCCATATAGCTAATACCCTAGATACCAATGTTCTGGAAGATTACTTGGAAATGTACACTTTGCAAGACGATGCACTAATCAGAAAACTATACAGCGAAACAAAACCAAGCAAATGAACAACAAAAAATCACCCAAACCAAACCAAACAAAAAACAACAAGAACCAAAAAAATCCATAACCATTTCCCCCACCCCACCCCCGCCCAACCAAAACAGCCAACCAAAACCACCACCACCAAAAAAAATCCAGAAATGGCTACTTATCATGGCAGTGTTTTCAGCAGCCCTGACTATTTCTCAGGCTGTTTCTTCTCTCTAAAGCCGATGCTGTTTCTACTAGGAGGGCTTTTATTATTGGATCTCTAGCTAAGTGCTCTCTTTTTTTCAATTAATGTGTGAACTGTACTACACAAAAGTTAATCTTGATAGATTTTGGCACAATACAAAAGTTAATCTTGATAGATTTTGGCACAAAGTAATTTAAGTTAACCACCTCAATTTTATGTCATTCTTTGTGGAATTATATGAACCCTGGATGTTTAATACTGAGTTGGGATAATTTGGCCTTACAGAATAGTGAAGCATACTTATGGTCGTAAGATTATTCCAGAGTATGTCTTTCTTATTTTATCACTCCTGCATCCATTTTTTATCTCCTTAGTTCACCTCAAACTTGAAAGTTATTCTGCTGCAAGTTTGCAGGCATGCATATCACCTGCTCAAAAGCAATCTGGATTCAGTTCTACCCTGTCCATCACTTTGCCAGACAATGTTCCTATTCACTCTGTACTTTCTATGGGTCTAGATAAAGAAAATCTACATAATGATTTTTCATTTTGATTGAATGTAGCATGGGTGATTATACTCTAAAAGTCAAGACAATCTTTAAAGTTTGCCTGTAAGAAAAAAAATAAAAGGCATGTGCAAAATATTACATTATATCTTTAGCTCAATGCTGTAAAAATCACAGAGAATCACACAATGCTAAGTGTTGGAAGTGACCTTGAAAGATCACCTATTCTAACCCTCCTGCCAGAGCAGGATCACCTAGAGTAGGTCACACAGGAACGTGTCCAGGAGGGTTTTGAATGTCTCTAGAGAAAGGGACTCCATACCCTCTCTAGGCAGCCTATTCCAGAAGGTTTTTCCTTATGTTCACATGAAACCTCCAATGCTCCAGCTTGCACTCATTGCCTGTTTCTGTCACTGGACGTCACTAAGAGCTTGGCTCTATCCTCCTGACACCTGTCCTCCACATACTTATAAACCTTGATGAGGTCACCCTTCAGTCTCCTCCAAGCTCAAGAGACCCAGCTCCCTCAGCCTTTCCTCATAAGGCAGATGTTCCAGCCCCTTAATCATCTTTGTGGCTCTTCACTGGCATGTTGGAGAAGGAAGACAAACCAAATCTGACATAGTTTCATTGTTTCTGACATGGTTCATTTCAAGATGTCTGAGTTCTCAGTATTCTCCTTTGCCTATTTTAGCATCACTGCTCTCTGTCCTGTGGATTGTGAATGGCATTTATGTGCATAATACAGCACTCTCTCACATTTTGTAATTGTCTTTACCATCATGATGTGACTTTAAAAGAACTATGAAGTACACCGTGATTTTATTTGTTCTATATGTGAGCTATCATATCTCCATTTAATGAAACCCCTTAGTGTTGTACTTCTCCATTCCTATTCTACCATGGTACTTTCCATTATTACTAGCTCTAAAAAGTCTAAAATTATTACTTATTTTTAAATTTTGCCTCTTATGAAAAAGAAGACATTGCTGAGATAAATGCTGATAATATCTATAATCAGTGGAAAAACTTTGATGAATTCCATGGCTTTAATTATTTGTTGATCCATATTTTTGTTTATTTTATCTAGCTTCTCCTACACTTATTTGTAGCTACTACACTTATTTTACCTTCCTCTTCACTTTTGGTTACTTATCTGTTTCAAATAATGCTTCAGCTGTCTTGCTTACTGGGCAGGAGTAGATGGAAACATGCCTTTGCAAAAAGCCACATGCCATCTAAGTTCATAAAGCCCCACTTCTTGGTGTATTGTCGCTGTATATAGCACTAAGAGGAGGTGGAATAGATACTAAAAGGATCTAAATATGTTTTTTTTCCCATCCATTATTCTATTGCTCCTGGCCTTAGGCTTTGTCTGTGTCTATATTCAGGCTGTGTACCTTTGAATATTTTACTCTTTTAGACTGATAAAGTGGTTGCATATGATAGTGACAATTGTGCTGTTCGATTCCAGTGAAATTTAGCGCCATGTATTGACACTGGCTGACAAAAAGCAGTACTTTTGCCCTTTAATTTCTGTATTCACCCTCTCTTGTTCTGTTTCACTCCTCTCTGGCTTTGTTTTCTAAGCAATAAAACACAGTTTTATATATATCCAATGTCTTTTAAAACAAAGTGTTCCTTTTGTTTACATTTATTCCATCCTTTCGCCACACATGGCTCTTATTTCAGGGTGTTATTTCCACTTGACTCAAGCCTTTTGTTTATTTTTCCTGCCACGGAGTTAATTTTCTTCCTAGTGTCTGTTGAAGGTTATGTGTTTTGGATTTAGTATGAGAATACCATTGATGACATAGTGATGTTTTAGTTATTGCTAAGTAGTGCTTATGCTAAGTTAAGGATTTTTCAGTTTCCCATGCTCTGCCCACAAGCAGGTGCACAAGAAACTGGGAGGCAGCATGGCCAGGAGAATTGACTCAAACTAGACAAAGGGACACTATGTTCAGTATAGAAACCAGAGGGAATTGTTTGGATGGGACCAATCACTGTTCAAGGGTCAGTAAGTGAGTGATGAAAAATTACATCTCATATCACTTGTCTTTTGTTGGATTTTATGTCTCTCACTTTTTGGTACATTCCTTTTCTTTACTAATTTTATTATTATAGTTTATTTAATTAAAATTATTAAACTGCTTTTATTTGAACCCATGAGTTTTACCTTTTTTTAAAATCTTCTCCTATTCTCCTCCTCATCCCAAAGTGGGAGGAGGAGTGAACCTACAGATGCATGGTGTCTAGCTGCTGGATGGGGCTAAACCACAGCACTTAGTCAAGATCATTAACTAATTTGAGCCACTCAACTGATTTTGATTCAAATTGCACCCTCACCTACTTTTATTCTATAGACTGCATATGTCTTTAGAGATCTTAAATTCTTCACCCTAGGGTCCATGGATTTAAAAGACAGGAAAGAAAGTGAATTTGTCTGTTACTTCCCACAACCATTAATTTGGCATTGGAGAATTGTCTAAAAAGAGAACAAGGTACATTAGGTTTTTATGATATGAATAGAAACTGTAATGAAAAGACAGGAAATATATTGCTGGCTTACTCCCAGTTGTACTGGTGTAATTTACTGTCTTCTCATAAATAAGTGTGTACATTTCCCAATGATGTATAAGTACGGATAGATTCCCTGCTGCCAGAAATCAGCCTACCCTGACTGATAAAGAGATCTTTTCTGTCAAGCTGAAACCTCACTAATGATGAGCTCAGGAGACCTCAGTTTATATCCAAATGCAGCCTCAACCTCAAATTTACTGTTTAAACTTGGGAAGACACATTACCATGTAGTTTCCTGCCTTCAAGAAGAAGATAGCACTGCTCTTCAGGTTAAATACATTTTAATGACAGGCTCTGTTTCTATTTGAGGAGCTCAGATGTTACACAGACTGAACATTCACAGTTTAGAAGGAAAATAAGAAAAAAAAATCAGTATTTGATCTCATTAGTTAGTTGAACTTATGCTGGTATTTGACTTCATTCCTTGAGGGCTTCTTTTTTTTCTTTCCCAGTTGTTTCATGGTAAGCTCAATTCACATTAACATAAATAAGCATAGAATCTGGCTTTTTGAATGATTTTAAAAGCTGTTTTTCAGTGTCAGAGGATATCTTAATGTCTTCCACACAATTAAAATCTCTGTAAGTTTAACACTATTTGCAGGCTTAAATAAATGCTTTAAAAACAGTTTGCAATAATAATCATAATTAATCTATAAAGACTGGATAATTTACCATTTAAAAAGGACTATTATATTATTGGTAGGGTAAACACCTTGCACGCTAAATCTGATCTAGTGTGAGGTGTCCCTGCCTATGGCAGGGTTGTTGGAGATAGAAGATCCTTGAGGTCCCTTCCAACCCTAACAATTCTATGATTCTAAGATTCTAAATAAATGTTCAGGAAGCCAAAGCATGTCTGTGGGAAGCAGAACTACCAATAAAGGCAACTAAACCTTGATTTTATAGTTTTATAAGTTTTTTATACTTAATTCTATAGTTTTAAATTACATATAAAGGATACTTTATTCAAAATAGTTTACATGAAATGGAGTTGTACATATTTCTGTACTTCTAAATTTCTGCCTCAGACTCTGTAGTCTGACAGCTTCACCAAACTCTATATTATGATTCCATAAATGATGTCAGACAAACCTCAGATCCTACTGTTTATATCAACTATAATTTGATCCAGATTTCATTCTTATGCCAAAGACCACACAAAAGTTTTCTTCTATTTTGTTCCTGAAGATTGTGCTGTTTAATAAATTTTAGTTTAAAAAAAATATTTTTAAAAGTTGGTATCATTTCCCATGGAATCATAGCATCTTACCATGATAATAGGTGTTTTCTTCCTCTTGAGGGCAAGGTACTTGACAAAAGTATCACATTTCAGAGGTTATGTGCACACAGTCTCTTTTCCCAGTGTTTGTTCCAGCTACTTTTTAAAAAGGGAATATTTCAGCATTTCTCCAACATTTCCCATTTGTATAATCACAGCTCATCAAATATGACTTTTCACTGTTATTTGATATCCTTTATGTTCTGGTAATTATGCAGAGAGCATAATGTCAAATTACAGTTTAAAACAGTGCTAGCATGTATCCTGTCTAATGAAAATTCTCCAGGGCAGAAGGGGAGGGATGTGGAAAGCAGCAGGAGTGATCTTTTCAGTCATCATGTCAGAGGCTTAGGAATGGCATAAAACAATTGAATATTTAGAAGCAAAAGCTGAGATTAACCAAGTTACAAATTTTGCGAAACTACTGGAGAATAGCTTTTAGATACAATCCTGTGAGATGTATTCAGGTTTTAACTGGGATAAATTTCCTGATGTTTTGTTGCATTTTAAAATGGGGGCAGCAATCTTAGGAAATTTTCTATTTATTTATTTTTGTAATAGAATAGAATACACATATAGAATGTAGAATATATAAGTAAACTCTAACTAGGTTTTAAGAAGACTCTACTTAGAGTGACTACTCCTGAGTTGTGTACTTGTAAGTTCTTATATTCGAGACAAAAATAAGTGGACCTTAAAATTAAGGAGGATATAATTCAATATGATGGATCACAGAAGAGTCGTTTACTTATTCAGATGATAACTAAATTTCCCATTACAGTTAGTTGGAGAATTCTATGCTTAAATACTATCAGAAATGTCATGAAAGTAAATGGTGTTTATTTCTACTGTAAGATGAAAACCTAGATTCTAAACCAACTTTAAAAACAGTTGAAATCAAACAGTTCATAATCACTGAAATTTCTAGAATTTGGATACATGGGGACTTTTTCTCTATTGAGAGATGAAGTTTGAAGAATCTGGTTTAAATCTGGGATTTTTACTTTCTTCAGTCATAGCTACAAAATTAAAAGATGAGCAGAGGCCATTATTCCATGAGAATCACAATTTCTGAACATGTTTTGAAGAAAATATTAATCTGAAAAAAACCAAATTGAACAGTTGACTAGAGCTAGGTGGTGATACTGGTTGAAAGTGGTATGTTTCAAAGGTCACGAATAATGTTCAAATCTATACTCAGGAAAGGACCTGTTATAGCACAAAAGAAACAAACTGAAAAGGCAAATTAATTCGGAACTCATCCAGGCTAGTTCAACCAACCTCATATCTGACTACTGCCTGAAGCTTGTGATTTAAAATAATCTAAAAATTAAGTTTTAATCTAAAACAGAACATTGCTGTCTGTATTGTTACATCTTTCACGATCATTCTGCTAGCCAAACTCATTGTGTGTCCTTATCAATCACTTCCAGATAAGTTTTATTTCAGATATGACAGAAGGTCTACCTCAGAGAATTTTGCATATGTGGCAAACTTAATTTCACTAGTGTTCTGGCATGTTGAAGTAAAATTCCATGGAAATCATAATTCTATCCATGGGATCAGTCTTTCTCATAGCAGATGTAGGCCTTAAATTGTAGCTAGGTTATGCACTACAAATAATAGTAAAATGCAACAACACAAAAAACTAATGAAGTCAGAGACTTTTGAATAGCTTTGTCATCTGTCTTTTAAATGATGAAGGAACTTGATCCTTGGAACTAGATCAGCTCTACTGCATTTAGGCACATTTATTGTGGGAAGAGTAAATTTACTGCAAAGCCTTTAGCAGGCAGAGAGGCAAATCAGTCTTCCAAACTCTGGAAAGTGCATCTAAATGTTCTGTTTCCAAGCTACGTTGAGATTTTAATTTGTTAGGACATTCCACTATCCTTCTTCCTCTTCGAAAAATACTATACTAGTAGTCTGTGTTGCCTACTGTTTGGTAAGTTAAATGATGAAAGATTTGTTGCATCAGATGGGACCCTTCAAATCATTAATGTAAGATATAAAAACAAATGTAAGTTTGGGGTTTTTCCTCACTTCCCCCATACTGTTTCTTTCCCCTTTCTTTGGGCCTGTTTTTCATTCTGAGTGGTACATAGTACTTGGAATATTATAATCCCTTCTGGCAACAGAACAGAAACATAGTTTCCATTACAGTTTATTACTTTTTTCTTTTTTTTTTTTTTTTAATCAATCCATATGAATCCCAAAGGGCTCAAGCCTTTGTTAAAAACTGTAGACAAGATATATTGTGGGTCTAGTTCTCTTACATTTCTGTATGATACAGACTGTGCATTTAGCTCCCTTGTGCACAGTTAAAATTAAAATATAAGTACAATATGTAGCCATTTAGTATTCTGAAAATGAATTCTTTTATTCCTGTTGATGTCTATTAAAACCTCTTTAGGTTTGTGTATAAAGCATGCTTGAAAGAGTTCTAAGATGAAAAAAAAAAATAACAAGAAAAAGAAAATTGTTTCCTTTTCATTAAGAAATCTATTTTTATATGAAAAACATACTATTTTATAGCAAGTCCTTTCAACTACTCTATACAGGAACCTTTAGGGTGATTTCAGCTCTCCTATAGGCCAAGATAGTTAGTGAGGTCCCATCTGTAATCAATAGAGACAGACAACCTACTGTGTCTTATGTTGTAATTTCACAATCAAATCGCAGCAGCAGCATCTGGCACTAATGCCAAGAGAAGTGTTTCTATCACTCCCCTTTCACCTTCCTGACATATTCCCACTCCTGGGGAAGCTTTGTACAGCTGCACAGTGAACCAGGTCAGAGGACAGATCTTGCTCAAAACTAACTTGCCAAACCCCACAGCTGTTTAGTTTTAAGTGGAAGGTGAATGCTTGTGCTGACACAAGGGAGAAATAGAGCTACAGAGGAACAAGGGGGCCACTTCTTTCTGCAGTCCTGCCAGCTTAATCTGGTTTAAACTAATTGTGAAACTACATCATCGCACACCTGGTTTTGAAAATCGGTAATTGCCTTGGACTATTCTCATTTTTATCCCCTATCAAAGGTGCTTGAATGACTACTTTAACCATTGAAGAGTTAGGCAGCCTGTCTAAAGTTCAAAGAAATTAGTTCCCCCAAAGAGATTTACAAAGAGAGTAAAGATTTGCACTCAGTTCTCTTCATGGTGCCTATGACTGTGTTGTGAGACTGAAAGAGCAGATACTTATTTTAATCAATTCATCTGCATAACCAGTACTATCTTTATATCTGCATTTGCTGCAAAACAGATATAGAAAATGTGGTTCAGTTGTATGTATTTAGCTGTGCTTGTAATCTGTTGTTTGGTGCCTTCAGCTGTAGATCTCACTGTAGTACTGTCTAACAGTAATCTTTCAAAGATGAAGAATCATCCCAAAATATCATCTGTGTAGCTCCCTCATAACAATGGTTTGACCAGTTAACACCTGGCACTTATAGTAAGGTGTTGAACAATGTAAGTTTTCTATGAAAGAAAAGGAGTAATTAACCAACAGTTCAGAGATTTAAAGAATCAAAAGCACAGGGTTCTATGGAAAGTCATAAAAACATTAAACTTGACCTAAAAAAACAATAGGCATTGTATAAGTCCTCAGCTTGACATGCCCCTATCTCATCTTATCTTGATAAGGGTAAGATAGGATCAATAGGCAAATAACGATGTAAGTCAACAGAATGGCATTTGCAAAGTGTTTTATCAACCCAATATAAAAGACAATGTGGGGGGGGGTTGAAGTACTCTATATTTCTTACTTGAAGTCAGGTAAGGAAATGAGGGTTAACTTAAATAATTTGATGTGAAGAATAGATCACAATGGAGAAAATATTGATTTTTAATTATTTATTGATTACAGAAATTAGGAAAAGTACTATGAAAATAAGGGCAAAAATTCCCATGTACCTCACTTCTATTTAGACATTTAACACACATTCAGCAACCAGCAGTGCAGGTACCCTGGATTAACAGTGATTTCAAAGATACTTTCAAATTCTAGAAGTGCCTGCTTTTCTGATTGCTTGGACACTTAAATCAAATGGTTGACATGGGTTAAAAGGTATAGGTAAACACTGAATATTTGTCAAGATTATTGTGGGTCTTGGGGCCATGAAACTGTATTCTCAAAGCAAAATTTCTACTATTTATAGATAAAACAATTGTTTGGTGAGAAGTCTTAACAATTCAACTTCCTATACTAATACTGGAATTCAACATTTTTTCATTCCCAGGGTATATTGCACTATGTTTGATTACACCCCTATTTTTCACCTCATGTTCTTTATCTTTCGTTATTTATAACTACTATCTGTCATCTGTATAAAATAGGGCTAGAGTTTTTTAAAGGATTGATTTGGATTGTGGAGGAAGGAGGAAAACAGCACTAATGTTTTTTTGGTAAGTATATGGCAGTGTAATTACACTGATTCTGATCTCTTATTTACATGGATGAAGAGTCAAACTAATTAAAAAAAATCTGTCATATATATGCTCTTTTATCCCTCTTTAAGTGGTGTTGAGCAGAGATGAAACTCATGAAGTAAAACAAGGGCAAGTGTAGAATCTCGCACCTGGGGAGGAATAAACTGCTGGCGTTCAACAAGTTAACAATGAGCCAGGAGTATACCTTCATGACCATGAAGGCCAACGGTATTCTGGGGTGTATGAAGGGTGTGGATGGAAGTCTGAGGGAGGTTCTCATCTGCTCTACCTGGTGAGGCTGAACCTAGAGTACTGTGTTCAGTTCTGGGCTTCCCAGCTCAAGGACAGGGAACTACTGGAGTCCAATGCAAGGCCACAAAGATGATCAGGGTACTGGAGCATCTGTTTAAATTGGAGAAGACTGAGAGGGCATCTTACAAATGCATATAGATATCTGAAGGGTGGAGGCCATGAGGATGGTGCTCTTCTCAGCAGTAGCCAGTGACAGGACAAAGGGTAGCAGGTGCAAATGAACACAGGAGGTTTCATTTGAACTTAAGGAGAAACATCATCAGTTTGAGGGTAACGGAGCACTAGAGGAGGCTGTCCAGAAAGGTGTACTCTTCTTTTCTGGAGGCTTTCAAAGCCTGCCTGCACATGATCCTGTGCAACCTGATCTAGACATGGATGCATTATCAGAAGGGTTGGACTAGGTGATTTCCAGAGGTCCTTAACAACCTTACCATTCTATGATTATCACAGTATCACAGTATCACAGTATCACTTAGGTTGGAAAGGACCTCGAGGATCATCGAGTCCAACCTATCAACGCAGACCCCACGACTAGACCATGGCACCAAGTGCCATGTCCAATCTCCCCTTGAACGCCTCCAGGGTCGATGACTCAACCACCTCCCTGGGCAACCCGTTCCAATGCCAAATGACTCGCTCGGTGAAGAACTTCCTCCTCACCTCGAGTCTAAACCTCCCCTGGCACAGCTTGAGACTGTGTCCCCTTGTTCTGGTGCTGGTTGCCTGGGAGGCCAACCCCTTCCTGGCTACAACCACCTTTCAGGTAGTTGTAGAGGGCAATGAGGTCACCCCTGAGCCTCCTCTTCTCCAGGCTAAACAATCCCAGCTCCCTCAGCCTCTCCTCATAGGGCTTGTGTTCAAGGCCTCTTACCAGCCTTGTTGCCCTTCTCTGGACACGTTCAAGTGTTTCGATGTCCTTCTTAAACTGAGGGGCCCAGAACTGGACACAGTACTCAAGGTGCGGCCTAACCAGAGCAGAGACCAGGGGCACTATGACCTCCCTGCTCCTGCTGGCCACACTATTCCTAATGCAGGCCAGGATGCTATTGGCCCTCCTGGCCACCTGGGCACACTGCTGGCTCATATTCAGGTGGCTGTCGATCAGCACACCCAGGTCCCTCTCTGTTTGGGAGCTCTCCAGCCACTCCGACCCCAGCCTATAGCTCTGCATGGGATTGCCGTAGCCAAAGTGCAGCACTCGGCACTTGGACTTGTTGAATGACATCCCATTGGACTCTGCCCATCTGACCAGTCGGTCGAGGTCCCTCTGCAGAGCCTTTCTACCCTCTAACTGACTAACATCTGCCCCTAACTTTGTGTCATCTGCAAACTTGCTGATGACTGACTCTACCCCTTCATCCAGATCATCGATGAATATGTTGAAGAGGACAGGGCCCAGCACTGATCCCTGGGGGACACCACTGGTGACTGGCCTCCAGCTGGATGTGGCACCGTTCACGACCACTCTCTGGGCCCGGCCCTCCAGCCAGTTCCTAACCCAGCACAGAGTGTAATGGTCCAATCCACGGGCTGACAGCTTAGTCAGCAGTTTGCTGTGGGGGACGGTGTCAAAGGCCTTGCTGAAGTCCAGGTAGACCACATCCACAGGCCTCCCCACATCCACCAGACGGGTCACCTGATCATAGAAGGAGATCAGGTTGGAGAGGCAGGATCTGCCCTTCCTGAATCCATGTTGGCTGGACCTGAGCCCTTGGCCATCCTTCAGGTGCGCAGTTATTGCTGCCAGGATAATCTGCTCCATCACTTTCCCTGGCACTGAGGTCAGGCTGACTGGCCTGTAGTTTCCAGGTTCCTCCATCCGACCCTTCTTGTGGATGGGGACCACGCTGGCCAGTTTCCAGTCATCTGGGACCTCACCAGTGAGCCAGGACTGGAGGAAAATGATGGAGAGTGGCCTAGCTAGCACATCCGCCAGCTCTCAGCACCCTAGGATGGATCCCATCTGGTCCCATGGACTTGTGAATATCCGAGTGGCTCAGCAGGTCCCGAACTAATTCCTCATGGATTTCCAGGGCATTACACTGCTCCCCGACCCCATCGCCCAGCTCCGGAGGCCACTCGTCCTGAACTCCTCCTGCCGTGCTGTTAAAAATTGAGGCAAAGAAGGTGTTCAGGACCTCAGCCTTCTCCTCATCTTCAATCACCGTGTTCCCCTCCAGGTCCAATAGGGAGTTCAGGTTCTTCCTGCCCTTCTTCTTATTATTAATATATTTATAAAAATGCTTTTTATTGTCTTTGACTGAGGTGGCCAGCTTCAGTTCCAGCTGGGCCTTTGCCTCCCTAATTTTTTTCCTACATAATCTAACAGCTTCCTTGAACTTACCTCGAGAAGCCTTCCCCTCCTTCCAAAGGTGATACAGCCTCTTCTTCCCCCTTAAATCCTCCAGGAGTTGCTTGCTCATCCAGGCCGGTCGCCTTCCCCGCCGGCTTGCCTTCCGGCACGTGGGAACTGCCAGTTCCTGTGCCTTCAAGAGCTCCTGTTTGAAGTAGGTCCAACCCTCCTGAACCCCTTGGTTCATGAGGGCTGGTACCCAGGGGACTTTGCAGACAAGTTTCTTAAATAGGCTGAAGTTCGCCCTTCGGAAGTCCAAGGTGAAGGTTCTGTTGGTGCTCCTCCCTATCTCCCTGCATATTGAAAACTTCACTATCTCGTGGTCACTGCACCCTAGGCAGCCTCCCACGATCACGTCTCCCACCAGCCCTTCCCTATTGCAGAACAGCAGGTCAAGCAGAGCCTGTCCCCTGGTAGGCTCGCTTAACAGCTGTGTCAGGAAGCAGTCCTCCATTCACTCCAGGAATCTTCTGGACTGCCTCCTCCCTGCTGAACTAAGTTCCCAGCAGATATCTGGGAGGTTGAAGTCACCAACAAGGACAAGATCTGAGGATCTTGAGACAGCCTCCAGTTGCTTGTAGAACAACTCATCAGCCGCCTCATCCTGGTTGGGTGGTCTGTAACAGATTCCAATCAGGATGTCAGACTTGTTAGGCTGTCCTCTGATTTTGACCCACAGGCTCTCAACTACCTCATCTTCCACCTCAAGTTGTGTGGCAGAGATTGACTCTCTAATATACAGAGCCACCCCTCCTCCTCTTCTCCCTC
The DNA here is from genome assembly GCF_026170545.1 of Melanerpes formicivorus. Lineage (NCBI taxonomy): Eukaryota > Metazoa > Chordata > Aves > Piciformes > Picidae > Melanerpes > Melanerpes formicivorus. The sequence continues at coordinate 3,985,678 of NW_027142369.1, forward strand.
GCCTGTCTCTCCTAAAGAGCCTGTAACCCCCCATTGTAGCACTCCAATCATGGGTGCTGTCCCACCAAGTTTCTGAGATGGCAACTACATCATAGTCGCCTTGATGGATTAGGACCTCCAACTCCTCTTGCTTGTTGCCCAGGCTGCGTGCATTGGTGTACACGCATCGCAGCTGGGTTCCTGACTTCTCAACTGACCCTACCTTGTGCCCTACTCTTACCTCTGCAGAGGGACCGATTGCCTCACCCACCCCCTTCAGACCTAGTTTAAAGCCCTCCTAATGAGCCCTGCCAACTCCAGTGCCAGGACTCTCTTACCCCTTCTAGATAGATGCACCCCATCAGGACCCAGCAGGTCAGGTGCAGTGAAAGTTGTCCCATGGTCATAGAACCCAAAGTTTTGACTCTGGCACCATCCCCTGAGCCAATTGTTGATGGTGTGGGTTCTCCCATTCCTCTCAGTGTACACCTCTGCCACTGAGGGAACTGAGCAGAACACCACTTGAGCTCCTGATTCCATGATCTTCTCTTTCCTTGAAATATAACTGTCAAATCTTGGAACAAGTAGACAGATCTCTCTAAAGATTTTAGGCAAGCAAACACTGTCATATCATATGGATTTTTGTAGGTTTACTGTTGTAGCAAATGTCACCCATTTTGGAATTAGATCTCAACAAATGCACAATTATAGTACAATAAATCATTCTGGTAAGCATTATTAGTACAGTAAGATTCATGCAAGCCTTTGCTTCTCTGCAGTTCTGCACTGTTTAGTATCACAGTATCACAGTATAACTTAGGTTGGAAAGGACCTCAAGGATCATCAAGTCCAACCCATCAACACAGACTCCATGACTAGACCATGGCACCAAGTGCCACGTCCAATCTCCTCTTGAACGCCTCCAGGGATGGTGACTCAACCACCTCCCTGGGCAACCCGTTCCAATGATGAATGACTCGCTCGGTGAAGAACTTCCTCCTCACCTCGAGTCTAAACCTCCCCTGGCACAGCTTGAGACTGTGTCTTCTTGTTCTGGTGCTGGTTGCTAGAGAGAAGAGATCAACGTCTTCCTGGTTACATCCACCTTTCAGGTAGTTGCAGAGAGCAATGAGGTCACCCCTGAGCCTCCTCTTCTCCAGGCTAATCAATCCCAGCTCCCTCAGCCTCTCCTTATAGAGCTTGTGTTCAAGGCCTCTCACCAGCCTTGTTGCCCTTCTCTGGACATGTTCAAGTGTTTCGATGTCCAATCACTACAGAAGAAATAGTTTAAGTGGGAGAATGATTAGAAGCAGCTAAATGTCTAATACAGAAGCTCCTACAAAGTAGCAGTTTGCTTTAAAATATTTACGTGTGAAATAACAGAAATAAATCTTTTTCACTCTTTTGGTCTCTCTTCCCAACAGTGAGCCTATGGCTTTTCATACATGTTACTGTTGGGCAAACTCCACCACAAAGCAAAGATCTGTGGTCCTCTGATTCCTACCTTCAGTAAAGCCCAGCATTGCAACCTGAGTCTACATGAGGGGCTGCAGACTCACAGTATTGATTTCCACATTAAAAATGAAGTAAGGAACAGCAAGAGGTGTTTCTTTTATTTAATTAAGCTAATGCTCCTCAGAAGAAGAGGCTCAGACTTGATATTTGTGGATTTTTTTCACAGTTGTTTTGAAAGTTATCTAGCTCTAATGATAATCATTCAGCTTCTACATACTCAGTATTCTTAACACTGCACAGTGCCCAAAAGAAATAGTGCAAAAGAAATAGTTGCTCAGGTACCTCAGGCTAATATTATACTAATAAACAAAGTAGGTTAGAGCTCATTCTCTATGTCTAAGGGCAAACTATATTTGAATTTTACCATCATGCTGAAAAAACCCCCAGTATGTTTACAACAGTATTTTGCTAGTTTATAGGAAATAGCTTGTGATTTTTAAAATGAAAATCCCATTTGGATTCACAGAAAATGTAAGCCAGAAAATAGTGTTTTTCATTATTATCCAATGAGCTTTAAAGTTTCCTCCTTTTCTTATTCTTCTTCTATTTTATGTCATTTATCCACAATTAGAAATAATGCTATTGCCATTCATGTTAGAGAAAATTAATGTCCTATCCATCTACTTAAGACTATCTATCAAAGAAAACTGTCATTTTAAAACCACAACATTTTATGTATTTTTCCCCAAAATGATGTTTAGTACAATCATTTAACAAATACAAGAGTAACTTTTTTAGCATGTGGAATTCAGATTTTACTTATGTAATCAGCTAAGGAAGTTATAAACAGTGGTAAATTTAAGCTCAATGAGTCCATCATTATTCTATGAAGATGTAAATTTATCTATAACTTCATTGCAGTGGTAACATTAACAAGCAATCACGCTGTAACTTTCATTACTGACAATAAATATTTCTATTTGGGGATTCAAATTATTTGATATTTTCATAATGCTTCATAGCTTCCAGACAGTATATGACATATCATTTCACTTTTATAGAAATCATATGGAGTTTCTAATCGCACATACAGTGAGAAAAAAAGCAAGAATCAGAAAACAGTCTTGTTCCAAAACTACAATATGTATGTGTGCATACATATGTGTGTGTATAGATGTGTAGCTATAATGACATATAAAGATAAAATTATAGCATTTCTGGTACAAACTATGTATATAAAAGTTAATAAAAATAATTATGCATGTATAAAAATGTACCAAAATGTTAATCCTTCCTGTGGAGGAACAACGGACATATATTGGACATATAGTATCATATCATAGTATCATAGTATCATTCAGGGTTGGAAGGGACCACAAGGATCATCTAGTTCCAACCCCCCTGCCATGGACAGGGACACCACACACTAGATCAGGCTGGACAGAGCCTCATCCAGCCTGCTCTTAAACACCTCCAGGGACGGGGCTTCGACCACCTCCCTGGACAACCCATTCCAGGGTTTCACCACTCTCATGGTGAAGAACCTCCTCCTCACATCCAGCCTGAATCTCCCCACCTCCAGCTTCATTCCATTCCCCCTAGTCCTATCACTACCTGAGATCCTGAGAAGTCCTTCCCCAGCCTTCCTGTAGGCCCCCTTCAGATACCGGAAGGCCACAATTAGGTCACCTCGGAGCCTTCTCTTCTGCAGACTGAACAGCCCCAACTCCTTCAGTCTGTCCTCATAGGAGAGGTGCTCCAGCCCTCTGCTCATCCTTGTGGCCCTTCTCTGGACACATTCCAGCACCTCCACATCCCTCTTGTAATAGGGGCTCCAGAACTGGACACAGTACTCCAGGTGGGGTCTCACCAGGGCTGAGTAGAGGGGGAGGATCACCTCCCTCGACCTGCTAGCCACACTTCTCCTGATGCAGCCCAGGATCTGATTGGCGTTGCAGGCTGCAAGTGCACATTGAGAGCTCATGTTGAGCTTCTTGTCCACCAGCACCCCCAAGTCTCTCTTCTCAGGGCTGCTTTCCAGCCAGTCACTGCCCAGCCTGGATTTGTGCCTGGGATTGCCTCGACCCAGATGCAGGACCCTGCACTTGCTCTTATTGAACTTCATGAGGTTGGCTTGTGCCCACCTCTCCAGCCTGTCAAGGTCCCTCTGGATGGCCTCCCTTCCCTCCAGCGTGTCTGCTGCACCACACAGCTTGGTGCCATCAGCAAACTTGCTGAGGGTGCACTCAATGCCACTGTCCATGTCCCCCACAAAGATGTTGAACAAGACAGGTCCCAGGACTGATCAGAACACTTCAATGTCATGTCAAAGTAAAAAATGAAAAAAAAAAAAAAATCACCAAATGCAGGAAAATAAAGAATTAAACACACATAAGAAAATCATAAGATATTGTCCAAGATGATAAAGTACAAGACAAAAATGGTTTTGAATACTAATGCACTGTTGTATGCTAGCAATAAATTTTCCTCTAGGTTCCTACATAAATTTTATCTTTCTGTTATGACTTTTAAAAAAAATAGGAAATAAGCAATTCTAACCTTTTTTTACTTCTTATATCCTTTCATGGAAACAGGTCATTCACCAGGGGCAGAACACTAGCTTAATGAATCATAATTAGGCTCAGAAGCATGTAACTTTGAAAAATATTTCTGAACTGGAATAGATAAATAACGGAGTGTCACACTCAGTGTTTTTGTGTTTTCACAAGGTGAGAAGACCGCTGAATGATACACCGATTAGGAGGATATCATGTGCACCTGCCATGGAAAAAGCACATGTAACTCTGCTGACTTCATTTTCTCTTGGCACACAGTAATAACTGTCAACTTGCAGGACATCCAATAACAATGAATGATGGGGGAAACAATAGCTGGATATGCTGGAACTGAATGCAAAACAGCAGCCTTTGAAAATGTACATTTAGGCAATGAGGAAATAAATGTTTGTCTCAAATGACAGAAATATATAGGTTGCTAAAAATGACTTTAAGAAGCTTTCCATTTGAGAATTATAAATATACTCGCTTATTTTAGCAATCATGTACATGTGCTAACAGGTAAATTTTTGTAGTTAGGGAAGAAATCTTCCTGTTACTAATGGTATACTACAGGAAAAGAAGCTTGAGTTATCAGGAAAACATGTGGTGCTTTCTGGTTGGTTTAGAAAATAAATTACATTGTTGCAGCGCTATTTATTTTTTTGTTTTGCATAATTTTGTGGTTATTCACATGAGACAAACCTTTGCAAACAGAAAATGTTGAAATTACTACACCTTACCTGCCTGGAGAAAAAGAGATTGTGTGTTTCTTCTTGTTCTGGCAGAAGTCTTACTTTCCCCCCCCCCCCTCAGAGACTTTGGAAGGGCCAGGAGAGAGTAATTGAACTCATTTTCACAAATGCTGCATGCTACTTAGGTAAACTCTGCAGAGCATCTCTTCATTAAAATGTAAGCAATGCAGTCACTGTTGAAGGCTAGGGCAGTGGCAGACAGATGCCAATGTGTTTGCATGGATGTGAGTACTCAAAGCAAGTACGTACCCCTGAGACTCTGCAGAGCACTCTTATTGCAGCATTGCACGTGTCCACCCAGCCAACACTTTTTTGCCAGATTTCTACAGAAATCTGAACAGAACTCAGCTCTACTTTTCTTCAGCAAAGAATAGATCAGTTGGTACTCAGGCTCATTCTGTGCATATTTGGTTACAGCTTTCAGTGCTTATTATGATAGAAGTACCATGAAATCTATCATTTCAGCATTCATCCCCAAAATATTTAAACTAAAATTTAAGCTTCCCATGTTGCAGATACAACTGTCTTTATGGGTGTTAAAACCAGCCTGCATCCACACATCACAGTGTGTTAGCAATCTGACTTACGGCTCATCAGTCTGGAAAATAAAAGATATTATTATTGATGAGCCTGTTTATCTATTCACGCCTCATTCCTTTGACCTCTAAGGGGAAGTTTAAAACAGATGGTATCAATATGATGCCATGCTAGCTTGCTGACCACACTGTTGCTGAATAACAAGGCAAAGTTGTGAAACTTTTATTTAAAACCAAATAAATGAGAAAGATCATCACTGATTAAGGAGAACTTCTGGTGTCCAGCCATTTGCCATTTGCAATGTTGCAGGCTTGCTCACCCTCAGCAGGAATCAACTTTGTGCTTTAGCATTGTAAGCTTCAGCATCATGTGCTTTTAGCATTGTTTGCTGAAGGAAAGATTTAATGTTCTCCGTGCTAGACTCAGAAGTATCTATTTTGTTTAAGTTAGGTGGCCTTCATAGATCACGCAGAGTGAATTGACTTAACTGGCTTTAGGGGAGCTGCAGATGTTCAAGTCCCAGCCTCTCCCAGAACAATAATCACTCAGAGGATGCAGAGCATAAAAGGCCCTCAACATAAACAGAAAATGCCAGAGGTAACTGTGACTATTGCAAATGAGTGGTAGAAGGATAATTTCCCCTGCTTTATGTTTCTACATAAGTGTGTGTATGTTTTTTCCCTCCTCTCTGAAACAAGTCACAGCAATAATTTTCAACCCAATAACCTTTATAAATACTCCATGGTGACTAATTATAAGAGAACTAGAAGCATCCACTGTTAGCAGAAATAGGATTATTATTCAATAACCTTGGGAGGTTGCACATCCAATGATGCTCTGAATCCGCAGTTGTTAGATGGGGGGTCTAGTGAAGATTGTTTCAGATTGCTGCTGGCGTCTTGCTGCTGAGCTCTGTATATTCAATGCCACAATGTCAGCAGCTTGAAATCCCCTGACTGAATTTTACGCAGCCAATAATCTTCAGTTTAGTACAGTTTGCAAAGAAAGAGAGTGAGAATGATACATTTTTGAAGTAGAAGTGTTCTCTTCAGCTGTCTAGGGGCAGTTCTGGCTGCTTTCTTAGGTGCTGCTCACCTGCAGCAATGGGAAAAAAAAAGACAATTTGCTTAAGCTGCTGTGATGTGTACTGTTGTTTATTAACAAAATACAGACATGTGAAATTGGCTTTGTACTGCATATATGGCTTTGTTTGAATAAAATGTAGAAACACATAAAGAGGAACTCGAATGCTTGCCAGTTTTTGATATACCCAGATGCTCATTTCCTCCCACTTCATTAAATCAGGAATACCAGTGGATTTCAGCGTTACTGAAGCAGGGAAGGTATGTTTCATTTTCACACTATGTAGACGTTGGTAAGTGAAGAGCATTAAGAGAGCAGTCTTTACAGAGAGCACTCTTCAAGACACTGGTTTAATTCCATTCCAGAAGGTAACAAACAAAGTCACAAAATTTGTTTCCAGTCCCAACATCTGTGTTTTTGTAATAAAATACTTACAACTCCCAGATGATTCTTGGACAAATTGCTTTGAAGGTCTATTTTGAGTGGAAAAAGAAGCCAGCCTTGTCCTTGCATAGAAGTTCTGCTCCATGAAACAAGAGTTGTTTTACCAGTAGTTTCTTTACAATTTTATTGTTGGAAGAAGACCAGACAGATTTAGAGACTGTTATTAGTAGCAAGTGCACCAATTACAACATATGTCAACCTCATTAGGACTCTGCACTGAAGTTAGAAAAGCAAGATGAGGGCCAAATATAAGGTAGAGAAGCACATTCTCAGAGAACAGAGACATTTTTGCACATAATAGCAATGCATTTACCATGATTTGGGCATAGCACTGTTTTGAGCAGACTAACAGGTGTGAAAACATAGAATCTGCCTTGTCCCATCTATCTGGAAAAAGCTTTCATATGATCTCAGGGAGATTTCTTTAGCACAGAGCATACTGCTTGGTGTTTTTTCAAAATTGTCTATATTGCTCTGTAGACATCTTGCCTTGTTCCACTAGAAACTGATCTCAGCTCGCAAGTAGAGGTTAGGACCTGCTTTAGGATTTGCTTCTTTCAGGAACTGTTTTCTCTGTTTTGCCTTTAGACAGAATCAGGAATTCAGAGCAATTCTGCAGACGTCTTCATGTTCATACCCGCACCATTTTTTTTTTTGTTGTTGTTCAATTGGACAGTCGTAGCATCATTGTGCATACAGAAACAAAAGTCAGATTTGTATTAAATTTTGATCCTGAATTAATTAATGTTTCTCTTTGTGAACAAGTACAATACAATATTGAATTCAGTTAAATTAATATCACTTTGCAATGAGCACTTCCTGCAGAAATTTAAAGCTATTTAGTTCGGGTCAAGTTAGCTTGTTTTAAAACCAACACATTACTAGTCTGCTTCTTTCCAGCTGTGCCATGATGTTTGGTAATCTTTTTCTATGCATGTGGCGTCCTATAGTATATTGCAGTCAAGAATTAATCAGTATATTTTTATGTCAATATGACAGGTTTGAAGAATGTATTTAAAATAGTTTGCTTTTACTTAATATCTTGTTTCATGTAGATATGTACTAGACTTTTGCAACAAGCAAGAGGAGTTGGAGGTCCTAATCCATCAGGGCGACTATGATGTAGTCGCCATCTCAGAAACTTGGTGGGACAGCACCCACGATTGGAGTGCTACAATGGGGGGTTACAGGCTCTTTAGGAGAGACAGGCGAGGGAGAAGAGGAGGAGGGGTGGCTCTGTATATTAGAGAGTCAATCTCTGCCACACAACTTGAGGTGGAAGATGAGGTAGTTGAGAGCCTGTGGGTCAAAATCAGAGGACAACCTAACAAGTCTGACATCCTGATTGGAATCTGTTACAGACCACCCAACCAGGATGAGGCGGCTGATGAGTTGTTCTACAAGCAACTGGAGGCTGTCTCAAGATCCTCAGATCTTGTCCTTGTTGGTGACTTCAACCTCCCAGATATCTGCTGGGAACTTAATTCAGCAGGGAGGAGGCAGTCCAGAAGATTCCTGGAGCGAATGGAGGACTGCTTCCTGACACAGCTGTTAAGCGAGCCTACCAGGGGACAGGCTCTGCTTGACCTGCTGTTCTGCAATAGGGAAGGGCTGGTGGGAGATGTGATCGTGGGAGGCTGCCTAGGGTGCAGTGACCACGAGATAGTGAAGTTTTCAATATGCAGGGAGATAGGGAGGAGCACCAACAGAACCTCCACCTTGGACTTCCGAAGGGCGAACTTCAGCCTATTTAAGAAACTTGTCTGCAAAGTCCCCTGGGTACCAGCCCTCATGAACCAAGGGGTTCAGGAGGGTTGGACCTACTTCAAACAGGAGCTCTTGAAGGCACAGGAATTGGCGGTTCCCACATGCCGGAAGGCAAGCCGGCGGGGAAGGTGACCAGCCTGGATGAGCAAGCAGCTCCTGGAGGATTTAAGGGGGAAGAGGAGGCTGTATCACCTTTGGAAGGAGGGGAAGGCTTCTCGAGGTATGTTCAAGGAAGCTGTTAGATTATGTAGGAATAAAATTAGGGAGGCTAAGGCCCAGCTGGAACTGAAGCTGGCCACCTCAGTCAAAGACAATAAAAAGCATTTTTATAAATATATTAATAATAAGAAGAAGGGCAGGAAGAACCTGAACTCCCTAGTGGACCTGGAGGGGAACACAGTTACTGAGGATGAGGATAAAGCTGAGGTCCTGAACACCTTCTTTGCCTCAATTTTTAACAGCAAGGCAGGAGTTCAGGACGAGTGGTCTCCGGAGCTGGGCGTTGGGGTCGGGGAGCAGAGTAATACCCTGGAAATCCATGAGGAGTTAGTTCGGGACCTGCTGAGCCACTTGGATATCCACAAGTCCATGGGACCAGATGGGATCCATCCTAGGGTGCTGAGAGAGCTGGCGGATGTGCTAGCTAGGCCACTCTCCATCTTTTTCCTCCAGTCCTGGCTCACCGGTGAGGTCCCAGATGACTGGAAACTGGCCAACGTGGTCCCCATCCACAAGAAGGGTCGGATGGAGGAACCTGGAAACTACAGGCCAGTCAGCCTGACCTCAGTGCCAGGGAAAGTGATGGAGCAGATTATCCTGGCGGCAATAACTGCGCACCTGAAGGATGGCCAAGGGCTCAGGTCCAGCCAACATGGATTCAGGAAGGGCAGATCCTGCCTCTCCAACCTGATCTCTTTCTATGATCAGGTGACCCGTCTGGTGGATGTGGGGAGGCCTGTGGATGTGGTCTACCGAGACTTCAGCAAGGCCTTTGACACCGTCCCCCACAGCAAACTGCTGACTAAGCTGTCAGCCCGTGGATTGGACCATTACACTCTGTGCTGGGTTAGGAACTGGCTGGAGGGCCGGGCCCAGAGAGTGGTAGTGAACGGTGCCACATCCAGCTGGAGGCCAGTCACCAGTGGTGTCCCCCAGGGATCAGTGCTGGGCCCTGTCCTCTTCAACATATTCGTTGATGATCTGGATGAAGGGGTAGAGTCAGTCATCAGCAAGTTTGCAGATGACACAAAGTTAGGGGCAGATGTTAGTCAGTTAGAGGGTAGAAAGGCTCTGCAGAGGGACCTCGACCGACTAGACAGATGGGCAGAGTCCAATGGGATGGCATTCAACAAGTCCAACTGCCGAGTGCTGCACTTTGGCGACGGCAATCCCATGCAGAGCTATAGGCTGGGGTCGGAGTGGCTGGAGAGCTCCCAAACAGAGAGGGACCTGGGTGTGCTGATCGACAGCCACCTGAATATGAGCCAACAGTGTGCCCAGGTGGCCAGGAGGGCCAATAGCATCCTGGCCTGCATTAGGAATAGTGTGGCCAGCAGGAGCAGGGAGGTCATAGTGCCCCTGTACTCTGCTCTGGTTAGGCCGCACCTTGAGTACTGTGTCCAGTTCTGGGCTCCTCAGTTTAAGAAGGACATTGAAACACTTGAGTGTGTCCAGAGAAGGGCAACAAGGCTGGGGAGAGGCCTTGAACACAAGCCCTATGAGGAGAGGCTGAGGGAGCTGGGATTGTTTAGCCTGGAGAAGAGGAGGCTCAGGGGTGACCTGATTGCCCTCTACAACTACCTGAAGGGTGGTTGTAGCCAGGAAGGGGTTGGCCTCTTCTCCCAGGCAACCAGCACCAGAACAAGGGGACACAGTCTCAAGCTGCGCCAGGGGAGGTTCAGACCCGAGGTGAGGAGGAAGTTCTTCACTGAAGGAGTCATTCGTCATTGGAACGGGTTGCCCAGGGAGGTGGTTGAGTCATCGACCCTGGAGGCGTTCAAGGGGAGATTGGACGTGGCACTTGGTGCCATGGTCTAGTCATGGGGTCTGTGTTGATAGGTTGGACTCGATGATCCTCGAGGTCCTTTCCAACCTAAGTGATACTGTGATACTGTGATACTGTGATTAACTAACTGAAATAAGCACAATTACAAGATACCTTTTCAGTTCTAGCTGTTAATAGGTACTGGTGGCTTTTCATACTTGACATTTAACATCACTGAATAACAACACAGTAAAAAAGCCCCAATAAAAATAGCATTATTTTTCCCTTGAAAAACTCTGAAACCAATTCTGCTTTAAATTTTGCAAGCTCATTTGATGTCAGTGTTAAAGCATAATTTGTTCAAAAGTCTTCAGCCCTCTGTGGTAGGAGAACTGTGTTTGTAATTAGATATTGCTGCAGGTAGCAAGTGCATATCATATACTGCCACACAAACAAACTCTAAATAGTATATGCTGAATAAAGAACAATACTGAATTTGATAGTTTAGCCATGAAGCTAAATGCCACTCTTGCAACCAAATTCAGAGAGGGTGAAAATAACAATGTAGAACAATAACGTAACAAAGCAGATAAATTGAAGAAAACCTCTTTAAGAATAAATACTGCTTACTAACATCTCTCCCTCCTTGCTAAACTGAAGATTGGTGATAAGAAATAGGAATGTGCTGAATATGCAAAAAAAATTCCAGCATCTAATCCATCCTTGAATCATCTACAGGATATATGAGAGCTAACCCTACAGAGTAATCTCATCTGTAGTTTGTATACAGTTCCATATATTAATGTAATTAATTTGTTCTTCCAGGATAGGAAGCACATAATTTCCTGCAGAAATGCTTTCTGTGTCTCATTTTTATTTTGGGTTTACATTGAAATACCAATGAATGTCTGTTAATATAAATCTATGATCTGATAAACAAATATCAGCACAGACAAATTTAAATCCATCTAGTTTCTTCATGTTGAAAATTATTACACATATTTTTACAATAGCTGTCTTAATCAGTAGTCTCATATAACGCTAAAAATTATGCACTGAGGTGTTCTACTAAGGCTATGATCTTCAAAGATAGTTGCTGGCATGCCATCTTGTGGTGCCCTCTCATTGAAGTTGTCCTGCTCAAGACCCTGGGTTTGCTCAAGTAGCCAAGATCTACTGGAATAAGAAAAAATTGCAGAGGTTTGAAATTATTTATTGCTAACATGCATATTTTCTGCATTCCATACAGCTGTGTGTTTTACTTTACTCGACTGATTGCAATACATTTCCATAACTTAAAAACCCAATTTGATTATATTTTCTAGTCAGATAGTTCTCCGCATAAACCTCATAGAAAGCTTATGCTGCATTTACAGTTCATTCGAACTCTGAATTTGGCAAGCAGGTCTTTTAATACAGGAAAATAATATTTAAATTATCCATGCTAAATGACAGATTTTAATTGCACTTCATACTTTTCTTTCCTCTTTTATACCATGGGTAATTTGAAATATTGAGCAAGCATGCAAAATCCCTGGTGTGTAGTGAGTCCTCATTTAAAAGTTAAATGGTACTGAGTTGAAATGTACCTACTGTTTCCATCAAAGTTTGTTCTTCTGTTCTGACAGGGCTCAGTCCTGCATGGTACTTCATAGTTACAAATTTGACTGGCTGCTTTTGCAGCACTTTCAAGTTATGCTTTTTGAGGACAGAGCCATAACACTTATTTACACATTGATTTCAGCTTAGTCACTTGAGTGACTAAAGATAGTTTATGCAGGTGTGATATTACCAGACTGAATTTGTCTCATTTAAGGTATTAAAAAATCAAAGACAGATGAAATATTGAACAGAAGTGTTTTAACCTCCTATCTAAATCTCCTTATTAACTTTGTTAACAGTCCCTGCTCTTTTCAATTTTGTTCTCCTTGCTTTATTTTAGGAGAAAGAGCTTTTCAGCCACTTTATTCTCAAAAAATAAGGTACAAAGGTAAATGAAGAAATTAGTTTCACATAACAAATGAGATGTTCAATGGTTTGAAACAGTGTAATTTCTTGTGAAGACAAAAAGAACTATAAGGAAATGAGAAGGGATTGCTACGATTTTACTGACATCACAGATATCTGCTGTATTAAAAATCAAGTGACCTTAAATGCCACAGGGCCATTAAAAGTAATGGGATATGATCTCAAGTCAGTGAGTGATGTGAAGCTGGTTCCTTCTCAGGGGCTCAAGCTGTAACATTCACATTAATGTATTAGTATCAGTAGATGAAACATAACGGATACTACATCTCATTTACATAATAGATGAGACTAGGGAAGCAGTTCCAGATGGCTGATGAGCACCTTGAGCCAAAAGAGGAAATTTTTGTTTGATGTGTCAGCATCCACAAGTCTAAAGTGCAGAGATTAGATCCGACTGATGTGAACTGAGTGCTTTGCTTCTTCTAAATTTGAAGAAAGTTAATATGCCCCTCAAGCATTCCATGTAGGTGTGAACCTCTGCTTATTGTTTACTTTTTCTCATAGCTGCCTCAAGTAGTTAATGGAAATTAGATGTGTAAACTTTAGGAAAAGTTTCCTAACCAGTGTTCCTGAACTGGCTTCAAAGAGTTAACTCACATCTGCTAAGTCATATTTATGCACTTTATTGGGTCAGTGTTAAGACCCAGTCCTCCCCTTTCCAAGCCTGGTCAGCAGGGGGAGTGGGGGGTAGTCATGCCAAGGTTCATATAATTCCCTTGGAGTAAAAGAAGGTGAAATAACACCAAACGGCTAATGAATTGGGTTTATTAGGTTAAACCAGAGCACAGGGGAAATGGGAGGAAAAAACAGTGGGGAAAATACATATCAAAGAGAAGGGAGATCACCATTTCCCTGACTTGAAAATGCTGGCATTATCGCAGGAGCACTTCCAAGTTTCTTGGTGGCAGAGTGGAGCAGGGCCGTGCCACACGGTTCTCTCTAGGATGCAGGCAGTGCGAAGCAGGGTCATGCCATGTGGCAGGACACAGGCAGGAAGCGCGACCCAGCAGAGCAGGAGCGGCCACGCGGTTCTTTTCCAGGACTCAGGGAGTGAGGTGAGGAAGCCCAGTGGTGCGTGGGAGCCCAGCGGTACAGGGGAGCTGAATAGTGCAGGGCTGAGTGGAAAGCCAGGGAGGCAGGGCCATGCCATGTGGTTGCCTGCCATGGAGCTCTCTAGGCATACAGATGATATAGGTATTAGATTAGGTAAATAATATATGTATTAGACTAGGTATTAATATGAGGATAGATGTTACATATGTATTAGACTAAGTATAGCAGAATATAATAGCAAAATCATCTTAGGATCTGACTCTGTAGTTGTTTGAATTTCATCTTGCAGATGTTTGGTAAACCATTTTAACTATTTTATAGTGAGAACTAGTAGGCCTGAGAAAGCAGCTTATCAGGATGTAGGCTTGATAAAATAGCTCAGTATCGACTGCCATATGAAGGAAAGTGTATGTTCAAGGATATGGGGCTACACCTGTCAAGAAGATGATGGAAGGACAAGCACCTAGACCAGTTCAGAGGTACAAAGTCAAAAGTACAATTGTGAGGAAGACTACTTATTTCATCCTAAAATCCCTTCTCATGACCACCAGATGGCTTCATGCAAGCACAGAAGGAAGGAATTTTGGGGATGGACTATGTAAACGGGTTCTTAGAACTAATTATCTTAACCCCACCATTTTGTGGAATTATACTGTATGATTTGACACTATATAAACACCTTACTAGCACTGTTCGACATGCAAGCTTTGTGGAGAAATCCCCTTGTGCCTGGCACCGCTAATAAAACACACCTGCTTTAGAACTCTCTAAGAGTTGTAAAGTTTGTTTCCACACATCACAGGTATCAGTGAGAATTGAGAGCTGTGGGGCCATGCAGAGTAGGCAGTGTGGAGTGGTAGCAGAGGTAGCGTGGAGTGGAGCAGCTGCCTCGAGCCCCTGCTCCCTCCTGCTTCTCCAGAAGTTCCCCCATTTTTCCCTCACCCCAAGCGGGGCAAGCCCTGGGCCAAGGGCATCGTCCCCAGACCACATGCACTCCTCACCCCTCAGAGGCACCATTTGAGCCAACAAAAGGGTCGGGGTCTCACAGTAGATACTTTCATGCATGTAATGTGCATTGTGTGGAAATGCTGGAACTATTCATGAACTCAGTACAATGCTCAAATGTCCAAACAGTTAAAAGAAAAATGAGAATGCAATGTCGTTTTATACAGCCATAAGCTGGCTTTATAAATGATGTGTCCAAACCTGGCACAGGTGCAAAATCAAATGCATTGGATCAGCTTTATCAGTGCATTGAATTATGTGTTACTGGAAGAAGGAGTCTGTCTTGCCACTGAAAGAAGGAACTGTTGTCCTTGGTGACTTGATGCCCTTGATTCGTAGAGAAGGCCGGTTTTGTCAATGAGCTGAAGACGGGCAAGAAATACTTTTCCAAGTTATAAGAAATATTTTCCCAAGTCATGAACACCATAGGTGTTTCAAGATTCCCAGTTGGTCCAGAGGCAAAATATTTCTGTGTATCAACTAGTAGTAAGAAATCTTCACCAGACAGATTAGTGTGATTTGCTCATTATGCTAGAACTATCTCGTGATTAAACCTATCTCTGTCCATCCAATATTTTGTCAGAATTAGATACACTTCCATATTTCCAGCCAGGAAAAAGTCCTGTCTCACACTTTTCCCTCTTGCTCACTAGACTGTCAATGACATTGCAGCCTTTTTTCCTTGCTGTGTAGCGTAGAGTGAAATCTACTTCCTAAGATAACTGGCAATCTAAGTCAGTGTCTTTGCTGTTTCAGTAATCCATTGACAACATTATTTTCTAATAATTCTAATTTCTTGCTCTCATGTATTAAAGATACTGAGTATACAAGAGTATTTTAAGGGCTGATTTAGTCATGAAGAGGTGGATATAAGACAGAGTAGATTCGCTTGATAGATGTACAGCCTTCACATGGTGTTCTAACGCTAATTCAATGACTGGAAGGGGTTAGGTAGAATTGTACCTTCATCCCTTTTCTATCTTAAGTAAATATTGGAAGCAAATTCTAAAATAGACTCAGAGAATGTTAACTGAAACATTATAGATTTCTGCTTGAGTGTGTATTTTTGTGCACAGTAAATATAGGTATTTGTAGGAGTAAGGGGTGGAAAAACTCAGAAAGGTTGGTATTAAAAAGCTTATCAGCACCTGTTCTTTCTCAAGCATTGGTTTGAATTTTGGCATTAAAAAAAAAAAAGAAGAAAAAAGAAAAAAAATGTACTTGCAAGCAAATTTTCATGAAGAAATTGCAGGAGGAATTATTTATGAGTACAGCACTGAATACACTATAGTACATTAAATTTCCAGTCCTCAGAAATCCACGTAAGTGCAATACTGTTGTGTGGAATTTAGGGCATTACTGCCTTGCAGGGTTTTGCTGTACAGCGAGCAAGAAGTAGAGAAGGCTTGGAAGACCTGAGAAAATAGAATGCCAGTTTTCAAGTTTTGTTATATTAGCTTATTTTGTTTTTGTTTGGTTTTTTTTTTTTCCTGCTGTGATTCTAAGATTTTCATAATAATAAATATGTGTTTATAAAGTATTTACTTTTTTCAATGTTGACTCTAATGAACATTGGGTTACAGCTTGATTAGAAATCAAAGTAGGAGAATACATAGTTATAAATCTGGTTCTCAGTCATCCCTAAAACACTAACAGAGACTACTGGAGGTAAGTTACTAGCCATGGGGGAAAATTAAGTACAAATCTAAAAGCACTGAATTTAAATTATATCAGGATGTAACTCTATTAAAAGGTATTTTACTACATAATACAGCAAATTTTTTTTTTTTTTTTTTTTTTTCTGATGGAGAAACCTTTCTGTAATCTCAAAGGATTAAAAAAAAAAAAAAAAAAAAAAGAAAAAAAAGAAAGAGAGTTAAAGGAATAACTTAAAGTTAAGGACTTTTTTTTTTTTAACATCACATCCTCCCCTCCTATTATTTTCCTTCCTTAAAAATCAGTAAGAAAATTGCTGTTAACTTGATGTATTTTTCCATCACCTCTGGTTTGTGAGCAAAATTATGGGCTGTGTATCACTGGAAACAGAATAAAAAGTCATCAAAATAATAACAATGTGGGGAGGTGAGTGAAATGAGGAATGTACGATGCAAATGCATCCTTTTGTGCTGGGTGAAGCACAGAATGAAAGCATCCTTCATTTCAGGGAAATGGCTATGAAACACATTTGAGAATAGCATCCAGATTTATGTTGACTTAATATTAAGTTAATATTGATTGAGATGAAACAGACAAAGTATGAATAGATACACTGATTCATATTATTATATACTTTTCGCCTCTCTATAAGCTCAATGAAAGATACATCAAACTAATTCATCTCTAGAGGTTTGCCTTGTTTAGAGATCTAATACTGTCTGCTTTGTCTATCTTCTCTTAATTTGTTCAAACAAACACTTTCTTGATCCTTAAATTAAGTTGGCTTTTGTCTTCTCCCCAGGATAATTGCACATCATTAGAGAGGTGGTGGAATGCCTAAAATTGTAAACATCTGCTACTATGGTACAGTTATGCTGTAATCTGATCCCCAGTCATTGTGACTGTCAGGACTTCAAAGTTTATTTAAAGGTCACATTGTTTGATTGTGGATAAATGACCCTGGGATTTCATGCCGTCATTAAGGGCCTATAAACTCATTTTGATTATTCAGTAAAAGGAAGAAAAGGAAGTTTCTCAAGTAAATGTCCAGAACTTTGTGTGCTTTTTTTCATTCCTTATGAAATAGTCTTGATCATTTCTGTAACTTGGTATTTCCAGTGCTGATATATAGACCTTTGCAGATGGGAGAAAATGCTACTCTAATAGTATGTTATGATAAATTATTAAATTTTACTGCTGGTAGGCATGGCTGTTCAAGTTCATGTAGACCATGAATACTACACATTAGTAGACACTCCTTGAATTTAAAACTTTGAATTGTTTCTTTTCTATTTACTGTCACTATGGGAAAATAATTTATTTATAAGTGCTAGCACCCTACCTTATATATATAAAACACAGCAGCTCATCTATGATCCTATAAGGATAGTTTTCCCTAACATATATAAAAAACATTTCACTACTAATTACAGAGGGTAGTTATACAAATAATCCACCTTTGCCTAATTCCTAAAATATTCTCACACTCCCAGCTATCACTGTAGTCAGAAAAGCTGTATACTTATGTCCCTTTAGGGTTTAGATTCTTTATTTAGTTTGGCTATATCTTCAGTTGATGTAAACTAGAATTGTTTTATTGCCTTCAGAAGGGTGATAACAATTTATGAAAGCTTAAAATGTGGTGCTTAATCTCAAAGCCGAGGAAGGATATCTCAAAAAAAAAAAAAAAATTAAAAAAGGAACACTCTATATCAACTTAAAAAAAAATAATACTAGATGATTTAAAATTTAATGCTAGTTATAAATAGGTCCATTAATTTGACCTACAATGCTTTAGCAGCACACTAAAGAAGAGCATCCATATTTACTTAGCTACTGTGCTACCAACTTAGCTACGACTGTGCTACCCTTCCATCATACATTAGTTGTATGTTTCAGACTTTGTTAAAAGGCACATAGATGTACAGTAAAATTTCTAGACGCATCAGCTGCTCACCTGTTACCTTTTGTACAATAAGGATGAAGAAATACCTTATTTCTGACTCTAGCTAGCCATTCCAGGGTTTTGTTCTCATACCAAATGCTGTACTTTATATAATAATGTTTGTTGACAATGAGGTGATGCTGTTGCAGATACGTGGAAATATTTGATGGCAAAGCTGAATTAATCACAGCACGTCTCTTGTGGTAACAGAGAGAAACTGCAGTTCTTTAGTATACCTTTTTCTTCATTTTGCTTTCTTCTTGCAAATTCTCCCAAACCAATAATCATTTTCCCAGTCCTTATATGTTCCATCCAAGACAAATAGAAAGGGAGGAAAATAACATTTCTTATACCAAAGGTCCACTGCAATATTTTTTAGTGAACCATCAAAATAGTTTACATCCACTTCTTCAGGAAACCATGATATATGCAAAATTTCAAAACCTGTCTCTAGAGGTGTTTGCTCTTCACACCCATTATCCCTTAAGGATATAATTAAGTAATTGAATTAATTACCAGATTTCAACTATAAGTAAAATGCCACTTTTTTCACTTGCCTCTTTAAATCAGATACTCCAAATATTTTAAATCTCTTAAATGGTATGCAGAGGAAAGTATAGAGATACACCAAAAAAACCACACAGTATCTGTATTCTTCCAACTATTCCACTTACAAGGCTTAATGAAAATTGAAATTTCCATCTTTAAAGTGATGTTGGAGCCAACCTTTGATGTTTTTGTGAATGCGTATTGGTAAATCCTGCCAGCTATTTTTAAGAGAATCTCAGTGATCTAGAAATCACTCCTAACAAGCTGTTATTCTTTGAATGCTATCACTTTCTTTGGTGTGTAGTAATTGAACTAATAGAAAGCTTTATTCAATCCTAGTGAAAGTTAACTCAGCTTGAAATTAGTTTTTGATCATAATTCCTGCTTGGAAAATCAATACAAAGCTAGTGAGCATTGTGCCCATTCCACAAGGTTTTTAAATACTGTATTTCTGCTGCATAATAGACTAGTACATATCAGTATAATTCCAGCTACAAGAAGTCAGTTAATTCCAGCCTGGAATAATGAAGGTCTGTTCTGAACTTTTTAACACTATGAGCCAGACAGAGTATGTTTCAATGCAGTTACACTGCTAAGAGTTCCTGAATGATCAAAGATCTAGGAAAGAGATGAAAGCTACAGAGCAAATAAATAATGAAATCAAAGCTAAACAGGGGGGCTAAACTGGCAAATTGACCATACACCCTTTATCTCTTGTGCTCCGATTTTACATTAAGACCCATAGTGAAAATAACTTTAATGACTTCAATCTGATCCTCCAGGTGCAGTTTATCCATAATACAGATTTCACTAAACCATTAAGAATTACATCATTTTTTCTCCTAAAGAAAGGTAGAGAACAGGAATAACAGGGAACACTTCACAGACCAGAACTGATGTATTTCAACAGAGCAATGTGTGAAAACTGTAGCCTTATAATAGCCAGGGGATTAAGTATGGATTAAGGTGCACTGAAAGGGGCTGTTGAGAACTCTGCATGACCTCCATCCACACAATACTGCTAATATTCAGACCTTAGCTACACGAGTACCATTTTCATCAGTATAGTTATTAACTATAATAAATTAATGTATATCTGAAGATCAAGAGCCTTTGGTAGCTTATCTCATATGAGTCTAGGAGCTGCAAATCATAAAAAGACTTGACTTTACTCTTATCCTGATCTAGAAGTGTAATAAAAATGAGAGTGGGCAACATTTTAGAAGCATTGCAATAAAAACAGTAAACTAATATAGTTGTAAGGGTTATTCATTATACGTTGTGGAAGCTCTACAAAGCTGAGGGTCATAAACATGAGGACCAGCTTGATTTATCACAGATAATAATCCAAACCATTTGTAGGTGTATATTCTTGATCAGTGTTTTACACATCACAAAGGAGTTTTGGAATATATTTCTTCTTTTTTCTGTTTGTGGCATTTAGTTCAAGTTTAATCATCTTGTACCAGCTATTTCACTCCCATCAGCTGTTTTTATTGTTTTTCAGGGATTTATTCATGTAGCTATCCTTTACAATTCCATTAATTCTCACTGCATCTAGGATCTTCTATCCATTTGATATGCATAGCAAAATGGATCTTCTAATACATTTATGAATATAAAAATTGGAATTCTCAGAGATTGACTTTTTTTAAGCAGCTGCCTCAAAGCTGGTTCCTCAGATGTCACAGACCAAAATACTTCTATCACTGTGTGCAGCTAGAAGTAATAAATAAGAAAAAAAAAAAAAAAAAAGAAAAAAGAAATGTGACATTGGCAAAAAGAGCAACCTTATGATATTACTTGTGGTGTATCAAACATTCATTGTCATTTGTGGCCCCTCCATGCCTAAAAGATTTCTTTAGTGCTCTAGAAAGTATCTCCTGGTCAAAACTGCATCACTGAAGCACTGAATGTCCCTCTTCTAAGTCCATCACCATTCCTCCCATCATCTAGAAAACTTTTCTTGGTGAAGCAAAATGGAAACAGGGCAAGCTGCAGCAAGTTCTCACTGCTGTTATGTCTCATCTGGAGTTTCTATGCCAATTAGATTGCAGAATACTCCTAACTAGATAACAACAGCCCAAAAATATTTGAAGAAGCCTTAATCTTTCACCTTTACTGTGAGGAATAATACATCCTATATGATGAATTCCATAGAGAAGCATCATTTTCATTTTTCTACCAAAAAGCTTCTGATGTCTTAAGAGTGTAATTCCCATCTGTAGGAAAATTCAGTTTTGGTGCATTCACTGTTTGGCCATAAACTCAGTGTAAAATTCTGACCCTATGAGAAGAATTCTAACACTAGCCTCCATAGGGACAATCATGCTCTGAAAGCTGGACACAATTATATCCAATCTGGAACACTGGCTAAAGATTAATTTGGATGGAAGATTTCTCACATCACATCCCACCCATGACTATGAAGCATCACTAGTTTCAACTTGGAAAATGTTCAATGAATGAATATTATTTGGTTTTGATGGGCAAACAGGATATAAAACAAGAGTGGATGGGAGTGGATTTGAAATTAAGAGGATCAGTGGAAGAGATGGGAGAATGAAATAGGAGGAAGAGGACTATTGATTTCCAAGTTGTCCATCAGCAACAAAAGTTGATCTTTTGCATATTCTTTAAATTCTACAGTGAATGATTTTTTCCTTTTAAAAAAGAAAAGCAATTTACTTCAGGGAAGAAAAAGATTAATTGAACGAGTCTCTTAAAGGAATAATTTTCTTTTTATAGTCTTAAAACCAAAAAATTTGTCATAAACCCTTCTGTACTCTGAAATACCCAATGAAGAGAGAAAGCTGCTTAAAATGAAACATTTTCCTTGGCAACAGGATTTCGAGCTGAGTGTGCTTATGCTGAAATACCAGCTGTGAAATGCTTTGCATGAATTCAAGAGAATGTCTTAATGTTCCAGTCACTGGCATTTTGCTTATGCATTGAGCATATGTTATTCTTGTTCCTATTATTACTATAGGACCAGTTTTAAAAACTAGCATTGTCTTTGCTCAATGATAATGATTATGAAAACATTAGAGTTGGAAAATGCATTTTCCTCTCTTATTTTAAATTCAAAGACAATCTTTCATACAATGAGAGATTTCAAATGGTACTTGGAATAAAAAACACATAAAAAATACACACAGTCATAAAAATATAGTATGTATAGATATATATGTGTATATATTCTCATTATTCTTAGAGGATTGCTACAAAGTGTTCATAATGTAACCTTAGAGTAACATGAATTTTGCTCTAAGCATAACATGCAGCAGAAAGTGTAGAAGCGCAAAAATGTGGATCCTCTTTTTGTTAATCCCAGGCTAATGCATGTGCTCTCAAGAAAAGTACAGGAAGCTTAAGGACTTGACCTTAAATCAAGGGAAACTTTGAGGATTTTTGCTGGCCTTGGCTTCATTCCATA
Source organism: Melanerpes formicivorus (assembly GCF_026170545.1). Classification (NCBI taxonomy): domain Eukaryota; kingdom Metazoa; phylum Chordata; class Aves; order Piciformes; family Picidae; genus Melanerpes; species Melanerpes formicivorus. The sequence goes on from NW_027142369.1 coordinate 4,007,909, forward strand.
TTGAAACTTAAAGACTTGTGGCAATTTTCCTCCTAAGTCCAAGTTCATACTTACATGTGTGGAGGTCAGAGATCTTTTATCTGGAATAGATTAGATAACTAGAATCTCATGTTATTCCACAGGGAATTTGATACTTTTGAGTAGCAAGTTGTTTGTGTCATTATCCCATTAGGATTTAACAATGCAAAAGGGTTTATCCCACAATCAGTGCGGTATCTTACATATCTGAAACATCAGAATTAAAAACTGTTGTTTCATACTACATGGTGAAATGAAAATACACCAAAAAGTCTCATCTGTGGGAGGGCTATTCTGTAATGATGGAAGTGAAATGCAAAGCTGGTTTACTATCCCATGCACTAACGTGAGTTGAGGCATTCTACTGCCTAGCTGTGAGAAAAGCTATTTCCCAGTATAACTCAAGTGAGACCAGCTTTAGGTAATTTCATAAGAAAATGTATTATTGTAAGATTTCCAGCAACCTTTGCAGTCATATAGTATCTACTTACAATACACCCCAGTCAGATACAGACATACTTCACTCCTTACGCATACTTCTGCTCCTATCTTACTATGGTTTGTCCTTGAGATGCCACATACACAGAATAACTTTTAGTATGGGAGGTGATAAATGATAGGGTTATATTTCACTGCTCTTCTAGTGTTTTTGTAACAGAGAATTTTTGCCAGGCCATTAAAATCTGTGATGTAAAATTTGAAAGATCAGAATCCAGAAGAAAAACAAAAACTTGTAACACGACTTACTTCTAACCTGTAAGGATGTCTGTGCCTGTGAAGACATGACAATTAGGCAATGATGCTGAATGTGCCATCCACTACTGCAGATTTGCATCCCAGTTCTGTGTGTCATTGTTCATTGTCTGGAGAATGGGTTGTTATTCTAGCATTAATTAAATACTTCTCCTTCCCTGCATATTGCCATAGCGAATTTACAACAGATCTTGTCGTGTTTTTGTAACAAAAGAAACCAAATATGTATTAATAACTGAAAAAATATTTAAAATACAATTTTTGAGGGGAGGAAGATGTCAAAACTGTTGCAGAAAATTGGTTCAGTTGGTGTGAAATTGTTCCATCTGCCAGCATTTTCATTCATTGCTTGTAGTACACTGAGGTGTAAGGGACCTAGGAGAGAAAAGTGCTGTTCACAAGTAACTTAATTGCCTTTAAGAGGAATAACAGTGACTACTGCTTTCATGATCAGGGAAGGCTCCTGCTGAGGATGCAGCTCTTGACTATGGGCTTCCATATGAGCTGAAGAAGTTCCTGCTCAGGATATAAGTCTTGATTGCTTTTTATGTCCACTTGGCATGACATAATATCTGCTTGGAGGGCAGCTTAGCACAGAGTAAACTGCATGATGCAAAGGCAAATTTAATACACTTGGAAAATAGTATCTGAGATCTGGAGTTGTGTAGTCATGGCTGTGTAGTCATAGTCAGCATCTTTACAAAGAAAAGAGAAAGATATTTACACAGTTTAATTTCAGACATGCAAATGCACATGTTTCTCTCAAGAGATTAGTTTCCTTACTTGGCCTGTGATCAATGAAGATAAGCAAAGAAGATGCAGAATGAATAACTTAGCAGCTAACATTGCCCGACCATGATTTATACAGTGTTATTCAAGGTGGAGTTTACTCCAGTCTTCTCTGGGTAAAGTTCCTTGATTTTTACATTGAGCTCTCACAATTTCTTCTTTTTGTTGTCCTGGTTGTATTAACTCTCCTTCAAAATGCATTTGCTAGCTTCCTAGCAGGATTATCATGTGCACCACTGCTTGTACCATTTGTAGGAGTAGTCGTCTTTCAAACACTTCAAAAATGTAAAATGTGATAAGGTAAATGCAATATTCACAGGACAAAGAGAAACTTTTGACAGAATTTCTGAGTAGATGCCTGTGTATTGCCAACAAAACAAAAAAAAAATTATAACACTACAGAAAAAAAAATGAAAACCACATCTGTGCAAGGACAACATTATATCAAGGAAGAATAATTCACTTTGTCCTACCTAGGGACTGAATGCTCGCTGCTGCATCGGAAAGCTTGTGTTTCTTTTGTGCTTTGTATGTCTGTGAATGTTTCATGAATCTAACTGAGCTTGGGAATCAAGTTTCTTAGACAGGCACAGTTTATCCAGAAGAATAAAGATAGAGCAGAAAGTTATTGATTTTTGAGGGAATCTGCGCCTTGTGAAAAATTAACCAGACATTCCTTCCCAATCAATACAATTACCCTTGCTGTTTCAGGACTTCTTAATCTGCCCCATAGTGTATTTGCAGTGCAAAGTAGTCTGTACCACAGTTCCTTTCATAAAAGCTGATTTCTGCTGTCCACTTTTTCTATGTTCTTATCTCCCACTAGTCTTTCTGAGTATGCAAACATGCATGTATCTGTGTTGAAGTTCTTGAGGAACAGATGCTGTCCTCTCATGTTTAACAAATACAGAGATGTGAAAAATGCAAGAATCGTTGTAGTAAAGACCAAGTCTTATTGATAGAACTGAAAAGACAAACATTATACTTTTCTGTGATGTTTAAATGATGTTTTGGAAGTAATAGTACTAGGAAAGTCCTTTTGGTTTCTATTCTCAAGGGCTTCTCTCTTGATACCATCATCAAAGATCACAGCTACAGGTACTAGGTCTTGGCAAGATTTGCTGCAGCTGCCCACACAATAAAGAAACCTTACTTAGGGACTGACCGCTACATAGCTTCTAGTCAGGGGAGTTGCTTTATCCACTATGAGCAATTATTTCCCCTCTGTTCATGAACACTGTTCTGTAACTGGTGTCCTCTTTGAAACTGACTTTTTAAAAAACTGCTTTTATTTTCTTCCCTTTCAGTCATTCAATGTTAGCTTTCTTGGATTTGAGAGAGCCTGAATGTTGTTGGGTTGAATATAACTTCATCAAGTTGATGAGTAAATTTTCTGTAAAAAGACCTTGATAACATTCCCTCATGTTTAGTATCTTCTCTAACTGTGCAGCAAGGGTTTTATACATCTTCATTTCTCATTTTTCTAAGATTAGTGATGAATAAAGCCTTCCTCTAATGAAAGAAATGACAATACATAGTTTGGTTTGCAGTCATCTTTTTCAATGTTAATTTATTAACCATGAATGCCTCTAATTATATATTAGACATCAGGGTGGCATACTTTTCTGAGCCCACACAGGGAACCAGTTCCTCTACTGGGTGTTAGATAGCAGTAAGTCAATGTAAGAGACCAGACCTTCTGCAGGAGTCTACAGGACTTAGCCTGGGTAAAAATAAGTATTTGTGACTATCACGTGGTATGTGACACTAGTAGGAACACAGGCAATCTACAAGATTTAAACTCTAGTCAAAATATGTTCTCCTGCAATTTTTAGGAATCTGCCAGAGTTCATGAGCTAAAAAGAATTACACCTGCTTAGAACACAAACGATAAATCTCTAAAGATGATCATGTTCATTTTGAGAGATGATGGAAGTTCCCAGGGCTAAGGCTCACATTTGTGGTCTATTCTGACAGGACACATTTTGCCTGTTTTCACAGACCTGATGAATTATTTTCCATCTCCATAATTTACTGTGTAGTTTAAATGGTCAGCAAGAGCGGAACCATTCCACTCACAAATGGCTGTGTTGCTATTAGAAATAATTTGTAAAATGCTTTGAAATATATCCGGATGAAAGTTGCTTTGTTAACATAAATTACTGTAATGATAAACAATGAGAATTTTAGATTTAAATGTTTTTTGTTGTTGTTGTGTTGAGTTTGTTGTGTTCAGTAAGTGCCTAGACTACTAGAGAAAATATATTACCTTGTGACATTGGAGTATACGTCTTGGTCAGAAAAGGCCACAAAGATCCAAGAAAAAGCAGCTGAACTGTAGAAGTCTGATTTTCCTGGACAAGTAGGTTGTATGTCAGGACATGAGGAATTATCTTAATCTGTCTGGAGTACTTTTAATTTGAATACATGATGTATGCATATGTGTTCATGATTATTAGCTATATGTTTGTATAGATTACTAATAGACACAGGTGAGAACAACAGAATATAAAAGGCAGATGAATATTTCCGAGGATGAACTATTCTTATTGATGGTCTTCACCAGGAGTATAAAATTGAAGATGTCATAGTTGAATAGCAATTTATAGCCTTCACAATATTAAAACCCATAAATAAATAAATAACCAACTAGGAAAGTTTACAGCATATCTTGTCTTCAAATGGAATCTGTATTTCAGGTGAGAAAAATGTTTTAATATGAGCTGATCTGAGACACAGTTGCTGAAAGTCTTTTAAAGGCCTCTGCTTTTTCTTTTTCACAGTTGTCTCACTTTAAAACTGCAATTGAATTTTTCAGTTTGAATCCAGCTGGTGTTTCATTTTAAACTGACTTTAACTCTTTCCTGAAATTACCCCAGGGCTTACAGAATTTGAATTGTTCAGTGCAGATAAGGAAGATCAATTCAATATCAGCTTTCCTAGGTTCCCTGCCATAATGCGCACACATATGCTGTTGAAAAGTGTGGATTGTTAATGATTTGGCAGCCATTCAAATGTAATGGTGGACTGGAAATAAAAGGGGGGGGGGGGGGGGGGGGGGGGGGCTTCAGTAGAGCAATGATTCAATAATAAGCATTCAGTGTATCTAAAATCCTCAGATTCCAGATCACAGGGAAAGATATACTACAAAATCAAGTCTGAAATACATATTCACAGTACTCTGCCAAGAAGAAGGATTATTTTAACAGTTTTTACATATTGTCTTTAAAATAAGAAAGGTTATAACATGATCAGACAAGACAGACAAAAAGTATTTGATTAGCCAATGGGTTAAAAAATTTGAGCGATACCATGTTTTCCACTGAATCTTGACACTTTATCCTGCACCCTGCCATTTGTTAAGTGCTATTTCACAAGCAGCAGTCTCTGTGGAGCCACACTGTTTACAGCCAGGAACATAGAAACACAACGGCAAAAAAGGCCAGTTTCTTTTACATTTAAATTTGATTCAATTATGTTATAAAGGGATTAATTAAGCAATTAAAAATCCATCGTAAAACAAAGGAGAAGTAGAAAATAGGAGGCAAAATACTTTACAAGCTAGGAAATCTAGAAAGCTGTTTGAAAAACCCTCGAGCCTCTAAAGATGCTGGTGGCTTGACCACAAACACACAAAAATGTTGTTTTCTAATATTGTTGTAGGTATACTAAATGGAAATGGTGACATTGTTAAAAAAATTGATGCAGAGCTGGCAGATGTGTTTCATAAATATGTCTCCACTGCATTGGAAATAAAATTGATTGTTGTATTTACCTTTAAAAGGATGACGAAATATGTTCCAGCATACTAGAAACTGAAGAGGTTTTTTCCAGTAATGTTTTTAGTACTCCTCTGATATTTTGCATATTTCAGAATAATAGAAAGATGCTCTGGATATGCCAGACTACAGAAAGGGCAGGCAGGACAATCAGGGTATTGACAGGCTAGGTAGACTGACTTCCACTGGGACAAAATAATAGAAGAGGTAATACAGTAATCAGTTAATAAGGAGAGATGATAGGGATATAATTAATACCAGTCAGTACCAGTTTATGGAAAATAAATCTTTGTCAGAAAAACTTGATTTAATTCTTTTATGTGATTACATGTCTTGCTGATAACAGTCTGCTATTGCAGACTGAATATGTTTAGATTTTTATAAAAGTTCTGACTTAAGTCATCTGATATCCAGATTTTTAACATTAGCTTTACACTGTACCAAAATAAAGCACATGCTAAACAGAATAAAAATGGATGGAGCTCCAAAAGAAGCTATCAATGAGGACTTGTCGTCAAATGAGAACATTTTCAGAGGAGCTGGTATTCATTCTGACACTATTAATTATTTGTTTATTTTTCTTTTTATTCAGGATCCAGGAATAAAAATGGAATTGCTGCTGATAAAGGGGGGAAAAAAAAAAAGGTGACAAGCAAGAAGAAGGGTGAATAACAGTGGAGGATGGGCTTAGACTAGAAAGGCATATGGGTTTATTAGAATGAGCTACTAACAACAAATTCATACCGCTCACACGTTCTCTACTGGTACATAAAGGTGGTTTGAAAAGTCCTGATGCTAAAAGACTATGTAAATACTAAAAAATGGAATAACAAGTACAGGAATCATCAAATTATTCTGTGATCTAAAAGCATAAAGGCTAAATGTGTATAGATTCTCAAAAAAGGAACGTGAACTTCATAGCAGTGAAAAAGGTTCCTTCATCAATACAGCAAAAACTTAACAAGAAAAAGTGATTATGAAATAAAATAGAAAAAATCAGTGGAGAAGCAAAAATGGCATTAACTATTTGTACTAAAAAAAAAAAAGGAAGAATGGTTGCTCCATCTCAAAATGATATGACAATATTTTTAAGGAGAAGACACTGATTTTATTAGATCCATTTGAAAAAAGTAGGGAAAACTTATAAAACCTAAATCTGAAAACAAGGAAAAAATGCATCAGTTATTGTGTCATTGTCAGTTGTTAAACGTATTAAATAATCATATCTATAATTATCTGGATTTTTCCAGTGGAAACCTAATTCTTTATATACAAATACATCTATTAACTTTCTGGCATCTACATTTTAACTTACTCCTTACCTTCTCAATTATTTGATCAGCCAAAGTATTCTTGTTTGCAGTGCAACATTATTTTGATTTATCCTGCTGTGTCTTACCTATATGTTAATATGAGGTTTTGCCAACTCAGAGCATGTTGTTAATGTTGTGTTGTGTGTTAATGCATGATGCTCAATTACCATCTAAACTTTGGATAAGCATCCATAAATCCTTTCATATTACTCAGGTATGCACTGCTATTAGATGCTTGTGTTTAATATGGAAATTAATTTTTTAATTAGTCTTTGAATGGACAGTTTGAAAAATTAAGGTAAAACTATTTTCCTTTGGGGAAAAAAAAAAAACAACAAAACAATAGAATAAACATTCTCTTGAGGTTTTGTACTGAAGGTTATTTCTGTAATGACACTGAAGTATCAGGCAGGGTCCAAGTGAATGCCAGACATTCACTGCTATTGCAAGAATACCAGCAAGTGTAAGAGTGGTCAGGAGATTACTCTAAGACTATTACTTGCTTTCCAGAAACTGTCCTGGTCGAGAAAGCATCTAGTCTGGAGATGGCTGAGTAGTACCTACATGTCACCACCCTAAGCTGCAAGGACCTCAGGGATACACTCCATCTCCCCTAACGTTAGACATTTTGGCACCTTTTATAATCAATGAAGAGAAATGAACCTCTCTGGAGTGTGATTCATCTCATCTATTTAAAACAGTAGCCTAAAATGAGACAAATGTGACTTGGAAGTATCTTTTTATTTCAACTGACTGTAAAGTGAGACTAGACAAGTAATGCAGGCAAAATTAACTACATTGGCTGAGATGAATCCTGATATACTTGTGGAATTTAGGCGCTAGTAGGGTATGGTTGAAATCAAGTGAAGAATATTTAATTAGAATTCAAACTTAAGACCCTAGATTTCAGCTACAAGCCATTAAAAATGTTCAATTCCTTTATTACGCCTGCATCCCGATTGATCTTAACACTTTCTTTGTTTAGGGTGAGATGAATGTCCTTGAAGGAAATCAAACTCAATTTTCTTTAATTACCATTCTCACTTCTTCAAATTATCTATAACACATATGATCTTAACCCAGGTAGCAGATCTCTCGAATGTGTACACACATACACTTATCACCTCAGTATTTTACTGAATCTTTTATTTGTTACTTCAAATCTCAGTCTGAATCACTTTCCAGAGTCAGATATTCTGGCTGGTTTGTTTGTTTGCTTGTTTGTTTTTCTATTGATCAAAACAAACAAGCAAACTTTAGGAAAATTAAAACCTGCAAACTCATGACACAATCAGAATTGTTTTATATCATACATTCAACATCATTATAATGCAAGTATACAAAGTATTCCTGAAGAATAGTCTCCAATAACAAAAATACAAGGAAACAATCAGAAACATATGGACTAAATTTGGGAATGAAAAATATGTTAACTTACAGTGGTCCCAGACTATTACCCCCTCCCCTCAAATTCTCTAAATTATAACACAATCTCCACTTTCAGTCTGCTGTCCTCTTACTTTAGCAAACATTTCTATTAAGTGGTGAAGTTAAGTAGAGGAAACTGCATTAAAAACTGTAAACTTAAATATATTAATAAATGGAACAGAATGTTCTTGTTCAATGGGAGTAGTTATAATCCATTGCAGTTCTGTAGTACTCCTTGAAATCTCCATTTACTGACTCTGAAATCAATCCAGCAGTGCACTTAAAAATATATTTGACTTAAAGCAATATTATTGCTTTATTGCATATCTTTTTAGGTGTTTGCCTAGAGGAGGGATAGAATAATCATCATCTAGGAGTCATGAACTGGGCAAATAGAATATGGGTGCTATTGTCTGATGACTTAAGTGGAGATTTGGTTTCCTTAAGACATACTTGACTAGAAATGGATTAGAAATCTAATGATAGTAATGGAAGAGAAATACAGGTTCTTCTGTGGTGATTCAGAAAGAAACAAGAAACATGCAGTTCTGCCCAAAACCCAACTAAACCAAGAGAAAGTGAGGCTGATATCAGGAAACTTTTAATTCCTATTTCTCTTTGAGATGTAGGTATCTGACTCAAAGATTCTCAAAGATATCACTCTTCAAAAGCCTCACAGCACAAAACTCTATCCTGCCATTCAGCATTTGAATTTCTCTTTCAGACCAACTTGTGTGGTAGACACATTACTCAGTCCAGAAATTAATGACTCAGGTTTACAACATTCTCATGATCTATGACATGTCTGTTTAAAATTCACATCCATGCACTTTTCCCACTTTCTACTTCACTTCTTTACAACCAGCCTACAGTGTTAAATAGGGGTATCTGCAATATAATAGCATCCTAATAGCATTCCTTAAATGAAGTGCAAACATTAAACTGTCTAAGCTATAGGAAGAGGAAGCAGTAATGCCTGTGTCCTTCATGTTGGGATGCTTCCATGGAAGTGGACATTACTAACAATTACTGGATAAAATACCAAAACAGTGCAGATTATTTTCATAGTCACAGATTCATAGATTAATAGAATACCAGGATGGAAGGAACCTAAGGGATCATCCAGTCTGGTCTTTCTGAAGGAGGCCTGATTTTATATGTTTGGGGGTTGTTGGCTGTTTGGTTGGGTTTGGTTTGGTTTTTGGCTTGTTTGGTTCAGTTTGGTTATTCACTTAATACATTTCTTCTTCTTGTGACATTAAAGGTCTTATCTCTTCTTGAGATTACTTGTGTTTGTTTTTCAATTCCCTGTGAGAAGGAAGAAAACAAATACCCTGTAGTATGTCTCAAATAATTGATTCTAGCTGCCCAGACCTCCCTGTGGTCAGTGAGGACAGAGTTGCTTCCATGAGTTAAGTCACCTAACAAATAATGAAGTGTCTATGTAATTCAGCTCAACTGAAGCTACATCACCCAAGCAGTAGAGTGGGAGGCTTTGAACAGCAGCTTGGACCTGCATTCCACAGTTCCTGATGCTTTCAGAACAATTCCTATCCCACTTGCTAGTTAAGAAAAAGTATGTTCACGTAGACAGCATGGACATCATGAACTAGTACATACTTTAAGAAAATACACAATCCAAAACATCATCTGTCATTATTTGCTGCTGTAAAGAAGCTACTGCAGCAAGTTTTGTATTCCCCATAGTAGCTGGGTCAGCAGCAAACTGTTGAAAGACTTTCCTTACTGCTGCCAAGTTACTCTGTGGGGATTTTATTTTATTTTGATAGAGCTCTAAGCAAATTAAATACTCTATTTGCATATTGTTACAAAAGCGTAAACCTTTTATAGTGTTTAATAAATATTTACGCAATACCATAAACTTGATAAATATCCAGAGCTTGTATAATTAAGAGATGCTAGACAAACTGGCTCACCACATCAATTTCTTCCATTATTTATAATTCTGAGTAACGTCGTTAGCCACAAACATATGTTGTTATAAAACATTTGGTAATATTCTCCCTTCCCTCACTCTTCTAGATCTAAATCTCATTGAAATGCACCTGTTCTATCATTCTTGTGACATTTGTTGAGTCAAACACAAGGAGAAAGATATTTGCAAGTGGCCTGTAACTGGAGGAAATGTCCTGGACTTCTCTGGGACAAGCCCAGAGAGTTGTGGTGAATGGTGCCACATCCAGCTGGCAGCCAGTCACTAGTGGAGTCCCCCAGGGAACAGTGCTGGGCCCCGTGCTCTTTAATATCTTTATCGATGATCTGGATGAGGGCATTCAGTCCATCATCAATAAGTTTGCAGATGACACCAATCTGGGGGTGGGTGTTGATCTGTTACAGGGTAGAAGAGCTCTGCAGAAGGACCTTGACAGGCTGGACAGATGGGCAGAGTGCAACAGCATGAGATTTAACACATCCAAGTGCCGGGTTCTACGCATTGGCCACAGCAACCCCATGCAGTGCTACAGGCTGGGGTCAGAGTGGCTGGAGAGCAGCCAGGCAGAAAGGGACCTGGGGGTACTGGTTGATAGCAGGCTGAACATGAGCCAATAGTGTGCCCAGGTGGACAAGAAGGCCAATGGCATCCTGGCCTGTATTAGGAACAGTGTGACCAGCAGGAGCAGGAAGGTCATTGTGCCCCTGTACTCAGCACTGGTTAGACCACACCTAGAGTCCTGTGTCCAGTTCTGGGCCTCTCAGTTTAGGAAAGATGTTGACTTGCTGGAACATGTCTAGAGAAGGGCAACAAAGCTGGTGAAGGGTTTGGAGCACAAGCCCTGTGAGGAGAGGCTGAGAGAGTTGGGGTTGCTCAGCCTGGAGAAGATGAGGCTCAGGGGAGACCTTATTGCAGTCTACAATTACATGAAGGGTGGGGGTTGGTCTCTTCTCCTGGGCAGCCAGCACCAGAACAAGAGGATACAGTCTCAAGTTGCACCAGGAGAGGTTTAGGCTGGATGTCAGGAAGAAGTTCTTCATAGAAAGAGTGATTTGCCATTGGAATGCGCTGCCCAGGGAGGTGGTGGAGTCACCATCACTGGAAGTTTTTAGGAAGAGACTGGATGGGGCTCTTGGTGCCATGGTTTAGTTGATTAGATAGTGTTGGATGATAGGTTGGACTCAATGATCTCAAAGGTCTTTTCCAACCTGGTTAATTCTATTCTATTCTATTCTATTCTATCCTATCCTATCCTATCCTATCCTATCCTATCCTATCCTATCCTATCCTATCCTATCCTATCCTATTCTACCTTACTGAGGTCATTTAATTATTTATCATGGCAGCAACAGTTATTTATGATGACATTATTGTAATGTCAAAGTTACATTTAAGAGTAAGCTTAAAACTGTAACTGCAAATGAGGCATGTAAACAGAAATACTAAAACAGGAAGAGCAGACTGTTGGTCATTTTATGTTCAGTTCAGTCCATTTAAGACATCTTGATCAAGAACAATTGGATCCTCAATCTCTAGAAACAGAAAAGTTAAAACCAGATAATTTGCATCCATACTTTTTTTTTTTAATCAGCAATGGTGTAGCTGTTCACTGGGATAAAGAATGGTGAGGAGAAAAAAAAAAATAACACCTATAGATAAAATCAGAAGGTAAAGTGGGCCTGAAAAAGAGAAAAAACAGAAAAGAAGGAAAAAAAAAAAAAAACAAAACGAAACAATACTGTCAGTATGGTAATGGCAGTAACCAAAAAAGCCCTCAACCAAAATGCAGGAGAAAAAAGACCTTATGCAAAATTATTGGTAAGGCCACTACCTCCAACTATTAAATTAGCCAGACCCATTCTGTACTGGTAACATAAGTGGCATTAAAGTGCTAATGAAGTGTTTCATGGTGGCAGACATACAGTAGAGGTTGGAGTCTAGGTTTACCACAAAGCAGGCAGACAGTATGATATTTTGAGCAGTGTTTCAACTGGTTATAATGTTTTTAGTCCTTGTGCAACAGAAGCTCTCTTGACTTCCTTATGTTTGGTCTTTGAATCTGTAAAATTATGCTAATGATACATTCCTTATGACTTGCTGCAATGACACTGAATTTATTGAGAGGTACCAAGAGTGCTTTGTGCCATAAAGATGTCAAATAAACAAAGACTATGTTTCATACTCGAAATGACAGATTTAACTTTCTAAAATAATTCTAGATCTTCTTTTGCTGTTAAATAAATTTGTCACGAACATCTGCTATTCCTTTATGTTTACAGAACTGAAAACTCGCAAGAAAATCTGTACTTCTGATTTCTGGTGATACACTTCTGTTATATCTGGAAAAGTGCTGCATGCACCTAAGTGCAGCTGTATGTACAGTAAAATTATTTTAAATGGGCCACTTGTGCTTGCTGAGAGATCTAGTACTCCAGATTGCATCCTGTTTCATTTCCAAGCCAAAAGGAAACTGCATTTGGGGTTTGTTTATATAAGATGTTTATGAAACCATAAGCTGTTTGTTTTTGACAAATCCAAAACCATGGATCTAAGCTACCTAAACTAAGTGCCTCTAATTAGAAACATAAAGAAAACCTAATCTCTGGCTGTTTCTAATGCATTCATTACTCTGGTATCAAGGCTGCATCTGAGCGATAAGAGAATTAATTTTATATTTCTCAAAGTATCATAGAGGCATTTTTACACTCTCTTTGAAGCCTTCTCAATAAAAAAAGAACACCCCCCCAAAAAAAAGAAACTGATTTTTTTTTAAATTTTTTGTTTATAAAAGTGAAGAGGTCATTTATGTTTCTTCCCAAACTGCTGTTAGCACCTGCTGCTCACCACCTGAATTACTGTAGTTCACAGAGCTACATTAACTGCCCCAACCGTGGTTTCAATTATCTTTTATGTTATGAACCTCAAAGAAAAGCAAAAAGGGTATGCATCTTGGAACAAATGGTTCTATCTCTCCTTATTAATGTAATGTTTTAATTGAGCTTTGAAAACATTGAGCTGAACTTACAAAGTTCTCCAGAAGGGCTGCTTATTAGTTTTCAGGCTTCAGCTGTCTTTCTACTTTTACAATACTCTGCAGATGTTTTGTCATCTGTACATGTAGAATGGAGAAGTGACTTGAATTAATTAACTGCTAATATTTAGGTACTGGCAAAAGTAATACTGGCACATTTTAAGTGAGAAAAAAAAAATGCCTAACTACTTTTCAGGCACTGAAGTGATGAAGTATTTTGTTGATACCATACTTCTCTTTTAGTAAGGAAAAAGGAAGTTTGAAGATTAAAATGCTTTCACAATGACAAGGCACCATACCTAAAAGAAATACAAAATAACATTGTTGATCAGCTGATACACAAGTGTTTATTAGCTATCATATCACCTAATTATTTTATTTCTTCTTATTGTTTTAATATTTTGTTTCAATCCTACATTTTTTGGTACTCTATATCTCCATTACTGTAAATGAACACAGGAGACATATGAAGTAAAGCAGCATCCTTCTTATGAGTAATCTGGGAATAACAGTGAGTCTAAGGAAAAATAAAATACATAAAATACAAATAGCTTTTAATTTTTGGTTGTCAGTGGAATTGTGATAAATCAAGCTGAATTAACAACTTGTCATATCATTACTTTAAAAGATCTCTAAATTCTAGCTCAATTCTGCCTTTATCTACACACAATTCCACCTTTATCTACTCAGACCAGAAAAAACTGGCATGCACAAAGATGGAGGGAGGAACACATTTGAACTTTACAATAAATAAATAATCCCTTTATAAAGGAGGTGAGTTTGAAGTTGAGATTAAATTTCATATGTTGTAACTTTTTTAAACCTACATTCCTATTTTATTTTTCCAAACTACAGCTGCTTGAAGGCTTGAAATTACTGGTCATGCAGTATTTTCCCCCACCCAAATATAATTCTTCCTGTACTGCCACAGACAATTTCACTCCTAAATTCCTCAGTTAGAAACAAAAAGGGGTGTTACAATAAAAAATGTAACATTTTAACATAATCTTGTTCATAGCCCACCTCTAATGGATTTATTTCTAGTTTGTGGACTGAGCCCTTGCTTGTGTTAATAAAATGTAATATAGTCACATAGTATAACAACATTGATTATATTATGACATACTTTTCAAAACAAATAACTGAAAAGATGACAGTAAATTTGGATATTTTCACCAGGATTGATTTTTAGTTCTGAATCACTGCAGCTGAAGTGTATGTGAAATTTTCAGAGGACCAAAACTTCCCTTGAGGCTCTATTACTTCAAGACTTTACCTGCATTGGAAACTCTTGGGAGCACTGCCCTGAAATTTTAGCACTCCTTAAACAAGCAGCAACTGAACATGCCTATCTGAAAACAGAATTTGACCTTTGTCCTCTCAGAGATTTGACTCTTGTGTCAAATGAATACCAGAGCAGAAGCAATTCAATAAGTGTGTTTACCTGTAATGCTATACAGGCATCTTCAAAACAGCTCCAGCTGTGAATTCCAGCTTTGCTTACTGAACTCACCTGAGTTGATTTCCACTACTTTAGCTTTATTTCATATGGATATTAGCTAATATGTTTCTTACACAGATAATTTTAAACTTGCTTTATTTGGTTGAAAAGGTATAATTTGTCAGAGGAAAGCAACATCAAACAACTGCACAATTACAAAATGTTAACTTATCGCAAATGAACATCTCTGGGTGGAGATACCTGGAAGTAAAGCGGAGATTTATGCCAAGATCTCTGCACTGAAATCCTCTAATGTCTCTCACTGACTGCAGAAATATCTCATACTTCTCAAAGATGACACCTTCTGCTTCCTTGCAGCTTTTTTTTTTTTTTTTTTTATTATTGCAAATGCAACACAAACTTGTATAGCAGGCAGGTTCTGCAATTGGTCCTTGGCAAATAAGCTTTATTTCATGCAGTGGGAGAAGGAACTGTTCAGCGGGTATAGAAAAAACATTATCCAGGGACAACAGAATTTAAACTAAATTACATTGAAATTCTCTTACAGGAATCAGATGAAAACTTTTAATAGGAAAGTATTTCCTCGCTAACACATCACTGAAAGGGTTTTGAACATCATCATCTCCCATCAGTTGGCTTTCAGTGTGGGGAACAGACCTGAAGGACAGAGGAGATGTGAGTCTGGGGTGAGAAAGTTAGAAAGCTGTAATCCCAGAAAAGATAAGATATTAGATATGGGAAAATGAAGTCCAAGCTTGCAGAAATCTGGTGACAACTGATTTTGACTTCTGGTCTGTTAGGCAGTTTCCAATGCAAGTGCCCTGCTTTGGCACAGGTATTTCTTAAAGACTGCCTCACCGTAACACGTAATTCTTCTATGCAGGGATATTTACCTAATGCTTGTTGAACTGGCCTTTGCTAAGCCTTTGAGGAAGTAAATAATAATCCTGTTTGATAGGTGGATAAACCAGGCTGTGGGACACTGCTGACTGCCTGTGACTTCCACGAAATTGGTCAGTGTGAAACACTACACTCAGACATCTTCATTTAAACCTTCAGCCATCAGATAGTAATAGTTTTACAGCACTAAACCATTACTGTCCCAAAGTGTAATATGAGACTAGAAAGTTCCTATTTTGCTGGTTGATCTCTATCAATTAAATTACATCAAAATGCTACGCAAAAATCCCTTTGAAAACAGAACTTAACACAAGTATGGCCAACAAGTTTCAGGTCTTACAACAGCTTTGTTACCTGACACCACAGGCAATGATCATATACTAAAAGAAGAGGAAAAGAAGTAACTGCATTTTATATAGAGTGGACGACATAATTTCATCAGTGACATTAATCTTATAAAATCAAACTTTTTTATTATTATCCAAAGATATTTTAAAGAGAGAAATAACACATTTGGCAACAATGTCTTTTTCAGCTGGAATCTTCCTAGAGATTATTCCCACATTCCTGGTTAGTGATCAAAGCAAAATTATTCAATGGAATTGTGGAAAACTTGATTCTGTTTGTGCACCATTTTTATTTTTATTTTTTAATATCCATTGTTCTCTAGTTCTCTCTTTCTTTATGATCCCTAGTTCTCAGTAGGTTGGGCTTGTTATGAATTAAAACTATTTTTGTCTGGCACTAATTGGTAAGATCAAGATAATTTATTGTGGGTTTTAGTGGGTTTGGTTTTGAGGGGTTTTTTTTGTATGTTTGGTTTTTTTGTTCTCTGTACAAAGATTAATGTTTGTGCAAATGTTCTAAATGACAAATACTTTCCTTAGTTAAAGTAAATACAAAAACTCAACTGAAAAATAATTTGAGACACCGTTACAAATAATAAAATTACAAGATCATAAAAAAGAAGAAAGAAATAGAAACCCTGCTTAGATTCAATTAGGAAGAGTTATTTGCTTCCAGGTCAATTTATGTCATAATTCATTAAAAGCAATTGCTAAATTATCAGAAAGTCACCACTGAAACCAAGAGAATGTCACTGCTGTAATGTAAAGGGTAAAAGAATAACATCAGGTCAAATTAAAAAATTTGAAGATGAAAAATTAAACACAACAATAGTTTACAGTTTTTCTCATACAAGAAACATAAATCTTATGAAATGCAGCAGCAGAGATACATCCTGCAAGCTCTGCTTTAAAATGTTCCTTCTAATGGTCAAATGGGCACAATTTAACTGTTTATTCAACCGGGACACCTGTCAAAAATAGTTTTATTAATATCTTAATCTTTTTATTTGTACTGATGTTTTAACAAGGTTTTAGGCAGATGCTCAAAGATAACATTTTTCTGTCAACCTGGAGGTCCTGTTGCACACCAAGTTGAAAATGAGCCATCAATGTGCCCCTGTGTCAAACACTGGAATAAGTTTCCCAGAGAGGTCATTACATCTTCCTCCTTGGAGATACTCAAAAGCTGTCAGGATGTGCTCCTGGGCATCTGTTCTATGTGGCTTACTTGAGCAAGGGGATTAGAAAAGATGACTTCGTGATGTCCTTTACACTCTCATCCTGTCTATGATTTAGTGAGTTTTTATGACCTCCATTGTACAAAAATGCACAAAATTTTAATTATTGTTCTTACATTTCTATTAGAAACTGGGAAAAGATGATATGAAAATTATTGAAGATAATAAAAAAAAATACTTCAAGGTGCATTGTTTCATGAGTATGAAAGTTAAGTTTAGAATGGGGCTTTTAAAGCAATGAGCTTTTGATATTAAACTCAATATAATCCTAAGGCTCCATTTAGTTACTGAAGTTATTATCTTGAAGTCTAACTGGAATGAGAAGGACCATGTATAATTGAAGTGTTTCAAGTGACCTAAGTCTTCTGCCTTTGCACATGACTGAGACATTTAACAAGATTTCATTACTCGTGTTAAATTAGAATCACTACAGAAAGCAGTTCAGTGTTAAACAATGATCAATATTCAAAAGTTCTTCATTTTACTACCATTAGTAAATTTTGCTCTGCATTGACAAGATCATCTTGGGGGAAAAAAGCACCCATTTTATGACAAGAATTTATGGAATTAATTAAGAGACCATGATTACTGGATAAGGTTTGAAATAGTCTGCTAAATTTACAAAATCAACTCATTTGCTCATGCATAACTCCTTTGATTTTTTACAATATTTGAGCTCCTCATCACTTTGTGCTTCTTACATACTAAAGTATGTGTATCTAGTAATGATTTTAATTTCATTGTTTACTAAAACTGAAAGAATGCAGTGGAAATGTTCAGAATTTTTTCTGAACAATTAATGATCATTCATTTTGCCTCAATCCTATGGATTCAAGATAGAATAACCTCTTATATTTCAAGATTCATTTACTCCTATTATCAGGATCAAATATGTTTTGGCACAATGTACTGATACTTTAAATTAAAGTGAAGTTTTGAGTGTCATTGTGTACTTTTCTTCTTGGATCTCTGTGTAGCAACAAAATAAGGCTACATGTAGATACTCAGTTTTCCTCTGAAAATATGCCACTAACTATTATATTGTAAAGTGTTCTGGATAAATTCAAGGCAAGGGAGCTTGCTTTGTGTAAGGAGTCCTAGAAGTGCTAAAAGAGTATAAAGGGAGCAAAAAGTTTGTAATAAACAGACAGGCCAATTTTTGCTGTCAACCTTGTTGCACAGGCTTGTGGTGATATGAAATCTGGTTATGTTCACTTCAAAAGTTTTTCCTGTTTATTCTTCTTTAGCGTATTCATCATTTGGGATATCCAAAAGAATGGATACTTGGATTGAAAGCTCCTCCTAGACAATAAGGTGTTAAAGGTTGTTCCAAAGAGCATTCAAAAAGTAGTTTCTCTGTGAACAACATGAAGGCTTTTATATGCGATATATAATCTTAATGCCACAGGCTGCTAATGAGTACAAGCAAAGTACTCTCCTATGTAATATACATGTTAAGATTTTCAACACCAGATCATTGATACATAATTCCTAAACCTGATGCTTTGAAAGACAGAAGCTGCAATGCCAGATTGAGAAAAGGAACTGTACTTGGAATTATCTTAGGTGATTACCTCTTTCCCTATTCCTTAACAGATTAATAGTTAATTCAGTAACAAAAGGCACAGTGCGTTTTACAAACCAATACAAGAAATAATTAAAGTTATTGATTTTTATTAACTTTTTTTTTTAATCTCTATAGAAATTATATAGAGAGTTTGAATCTTTTTGTTCCTCTCTCACAGATCACTTTTGGGAAACTCTAGGGAAAAAAATTATCATCAATAGTTGTCTGATTTGTAGTTTTGCCATTTGCTACATGATATTTTTGTCTTGTTGCTGATTGTTCAGCAATATATAGATTAACTTGGCACACAGTTGTCAGACTAAGGATAACAAGAGTTCCGCAAAAGGAAAGCAATTCATGAAGGAATCTGTTCTGTCTGTGAAAACAAGCCTGAATGTACAAATTTTCTATTTTTTAATATTACTCTGCCTTTTCATGCCTAACATATGGAAAAGGATCTTTGCTTTGGCTTTTAGAGCCTGTCAAGTATAAAAAGATATTCTTAAATTTATTTATTTTGGGAGGCTTTCTGGGACAGAGATAGAAATCCAGGATGGAAAGAATTTTAAGGATGTGATTAATATAACAGCAATATCTACAGTATTAAAGAGTTATTTTTTTCTGAATTAAATAGTATATCTTATAAGGGAATAATATTCTATATTCCTGATAAATACTGCTTCAAATGGAACTGAAAACTGAAGTGAAAAACACAGTAATAATCAGAAATACTTAGTGGTAAATACTTTTGCCTGAAACTTTCTATTCTCCCACAATTTATAAACTATATTTGTATTGCACTTCAAAAACAGTAAAAGGGGTAACTGCATCTCAGATTCTTTATACAATTCCTAAACAATTTATTTCAATTTAGGGGTGAAGACAATCCCTTTAAAAAATCCACAAATAGTATCAGCAAAACATCTTTAGACTGGCCACTTAGAAAAAATAGTTTAAGACACATGTGACCTGTCAAAATGCATCTTCTACCCATTAGGGACTCTTACTGTGCCAAAGCCTGAACTGGGAAAGTGAACTGCATCCTCTAATCATCCCTCTCTCACTGAGACCCCTATGCTAAGCCGTGATGGGTAGATGATGAGTGAGAGTACAGACTTTCACAGCAATCCATTTCAGATAAATTGTTCACAGACTACCTGAGGCAGTCTCAGTAGTACTATGTTTCTCTTGTGTTCCTGTCACATGGGGGTTGCATATGCGCTGCAAATGCTGCCTCCTGAAAAAATGAGTTTGACTGTTTGCTTCTGCTGGTTATTAGAGCACAGGATATGGCATTTCACAACGCATATCAGATCATTGGCCTGCAAGAGGATATGTAAGCTTTATATTTTTGGAGGCCAGGTTTGGTCTCTCTCTATCATTCTGTACACCAATTTACCTAACTTCTAGCTATATTTATTATCAGAATGTTGAACTGCAGAAATAAAACTTTCAGCAAATGGCAGCTTCTACAGAGACAGTAACTTTTTTGAGAAAATGAGAACAAGTTCTGCATAAGAACATAGGGAACTCAGGTTACTGATCTTCCAACATGAATTTTGTGAAGTTTGATAGATTAATCTGGGCCTTATGATTCTGTGCACACATAAAAAGAAAATAATATTTTTCATGGAGAAACAGCAGGATTTAATCCATGACAGCCTTTGACAAGAATGTTTTCATTGTAGTGAAAGCTGCATTTGAAATCCTCAGAGTACCTGCACATGAGATGTCATGTGCAAACATCAGTCTATCATAGATGAACTCATATGCAGTTGTGCCAAGACGTGTATGTGCCTTCTCTTCTGAAGAAGAAAAATATACCAATGTGAAAGTAATTTCAGAAAAAGAGTATAAGAATTTTTGATAATTTTCCACTATCAGGAAAAAATACCTCTTTTCCAGTGTAAACTCTGCTATCTGGGAAAGCACTGAATGCTGAAAATGGCTAGCTTCCGAGATAGGCAAATAATTTGAATTCAAGCCCACTTTCTTCTCCTGCTGATACTACTATGATATATAACATGCAGATACAATATTATATATACCTTTAACCATAAGATGAAAAGGAACAGAATACATATTGGACAACATAAACAGGTTAAAAAAAAAGTTTATTACTGCTATGCTGCAAATGGAGAATTGTTTTCTGAGGGATTGTTGAGGACAAAAAGGCATTTCCAGTAGGCAAAATTAAGTTCTTTATGATAAAAGTGTTTATGCTCCACATACACATGATGCAGAAGCTCATCTTTCTTGCACCAAAGAAAAACAATTAGTCATCTACCCAAAGACAGGAAAATATGTATGTAGCAAGTCCTTGATAGCTTGGGTTTCAGTAAGGAGTTAGAGAAGTCAAGGACATGAGTCATTGGAACTTTTGCAATTGTTTTTGGAAAGATTAATTCTTTTATCCATGATACATTCTTATTCAGTTTTGTTTAGAAGCATAACATCAAATGGAATGCCCTAAGGCATTTTCAGGCACATACTCTAAAACACAAACTGTTCTGTGCATATGAAATTAAAGTTAGCTATTACAGGTTAAGAGTAATGCATGATTGTGAGGACTAGCATTTCCCCACTCCTGTTTGTTCACAGATGAATGTAGCTCAGGGACTCTTCTGAAAAGAGAACAATTGTTCTTCTGAGAACAGTTCCATTCTACCTTAAAAAAATGCTAATGGCAAATTATTTCTTGGGCCCCGATAACAAAAATGAGACCAAGCAGAGCAGGAAATTGGAGATTTTCAGGACAGGTTGCTGAGCTGGTGATCCAGTGAATACTTTCTTAGTCACCTATAGCTTTATGAAACATTAAATTGTATCTGCAGCACAAAATTCTTACCCAGTCTAGACATGGACTCTAGAAGAATATATTACATCTGAATACTCATGACTGATCTAATCAGATCTGGCTTTAAGAAAAAATATAAAATAAAATAAAATAAAATAAAATAAAATAAAATAAAATAAAATAAAATAAAATAAAATAAAATAAAATAAAATAAAAAGATAGATGAACCAACATATACTGTCTTTCCAATTAAAGTCTAAATCTGATAATATTGGTTTAGTGAATGCAAAAGACTATTTCTTAGTAGTAATTATTTTCAGAAATTTCATAGAATTAATGAGAAAAAAAAATCTTCAATTAAGAGGAAATTGAGAATGGGGTTGATCTGAATCTTTATGGTGGGTTAGGTGTATTTCCAGTTATTCTAACAGGCTTTAGAATGAAACTCAAGTGTTGATTCACGGTTGTGTCTGTTGTTTGCTGAGCGGTACCAGCCTGGAAATATTTCACTGAGGTCAGAAAGTTGTCTGTGTGCATATCATATTGCTCTTTAAGCAAAATGTGTTGAAATTATTTGAGATGGGCACTATAAATCATTTTGTTTTATTATAGTGTTTTCTGTAATACCTAACATAAGAGGAGTATCATTATTTTAATTTTTGTCAGCATAGCTGATGGCCTTTTTACATGGAGTTTTGAAGGAAGGAAACTACAGAAATTTGCTGTGATAGCTATTTCCAAAGCCAGAAATCCCAAATAACAAACTATAATTTCACTGAAGCACTTAGAATAGGCAACATGGTCCATTTAGTCTCATATTTTTTGACCATGGCTGAGTAAAGATGTTTTAGAAGATTCTTAAGGAATCTTTTGCTGACAGTTAAAGAAGAATTTCAAGCTTTGTTTTTTTTTAGTCTGTGAAGGGCTAGGTATTATATGCTATTTAAATGTGTTCTACATTTCCAAGTTTTAGTGGTTTCTTGACTTCATTACATTTCTGTATTTCTGTATTTCACAGAAGGTTGGAAGAGACCTCAAAGATCAAAAGTAAATTTCACTGTTCAGATATCCAATCAGTTGTATGTTTATTCTTGTTGTATGCTTTTAAGTGAATTACATTTTCCTTGTTCTTGCATTGAAAGAAAACTGTGGTATAACGTATTTTGTACCATTCTTCATCTCTTCCATGATGCTCTCTTTCATCTCCTGCCATTCAGTTATCACACGCTTATTTTTTATTTGGAAACACAGGATTCAATTCTCAGAGGATTACGATAACAGTGTGTGTGAAAAGAAATTCAAATCACTCTACTTTTCAGACCTGAATTTGGCAGTATAAGTAACATTTTGCCATAGGTAGCAGCAACATAACTGCTGTAAAATAACTTTGAATGAGTTCAAAGATACCAGGAGTCTTTCTAGGGACCCTGCAGGGCAGTAGGAATATCAAGAAATTTCTATGTTTCCCTCCTTGCTAGGAAATATATGGACAAGAAAAAAAAAAAACCACCAACCACCTTTGCATTAAATTAGTTTAGAATTACTTCTATTACACTCTCTGTTAATGAAAAAAAATAAAAATACATCCCAACTCAAATGTCATTACCATCCAATTCCTGTGTCCAGATACCATAAAGTTTCAATTTTATAGTACTGTGTCTTCTTCAGTAGCTTTAAAAATGTTCTAAGCGGTTCTGCTTCCCCTTCAGTAGAAGTTCAAAGGGCTGTTTACTGACAAGCTGATGCCAAACTTTGAAAGGATGATTTATCGAGGAGTTTCCAATGGCTTAGTGGAATGATCAGGGAATTAGGATATGATTCAGTTGGAATAGGGTAAAATTGGAATTTCCTGTGAGAATGTTTTCACGTTATTGCATTTAGTGAAGGATAAATTAGGTATGGGATGAATCCCCAGTCTTCTGTTTCTCATAGATTAGAAGGACTAGGGGTGGCTAGATAGATATGCCAATTATTGCCATGACTGTAGGCCCAACGCCAGGTGCACAAACAGCCTCTCTGCTATAGGTCTGGCTACATTCAACAGAAGCAGTCAGTTGCACAAGTACTGCAGTTTATTTACATACAACTAATACAGATTGTTTAAAATTGCTGGTGATAAGTGCACTAACTGCAGAATAGCTGTACAAATCCAAAATTCAATTACAATCACACGTGTAATCTCCTGGGGAAGCGTTCAGCATAGCTGAGGTTGCGATTCTTACTAAAAGGCGTCCCTTAGGCGGGACAAGGAAGACAAACTCATTGATCTGTCCCTGTTGCTTTGTGTTGAAAAGCTTACCCCTACTTTAGATACAAAATCAGGGTGATATGTATACCTTGTTTCTACTTCTGTGCAGAGTGGAAGTGTAGTAATGTAGTCAAGTCATTATTCTGTTATCAGTTGCATGAGCACTTCAGCTATTTTGCTGCTGATCAGTGAAGAATGAGCTCTCACCTGCTCTTCATTTCTCCCCTGTGACATGACACAATAGAACACACGATTGCCAACCAGACTCTGCATCTGCAGTGATCACGATGTTATTTTTGCACTCTTTTGTGCTTCCAACACATGCCTACGTATGTCTAAAATTGTTTTAGATGTACAGGTGTCAAAGTTAGTCAAATAATGTTTATTTATCTTTAATTAAGGATAACAAGTCTCACACGTGAATAAACTGTAGTCCAGAAAGGATGCAAATTAAAAAAAGAAACTTTAAATGCATATATACTGTTGTAGAAACTGATGACATTTCCATATGCTTTAACTACTAATATACTTACATTCTTTGCTAGCCTGGGAATACATTCCTACTATAGAATTAATTTTGCCTAATTAAGTTAGAGACAAAAAATTATATCTCTGTTTTAGAATGAGACTTTGCAATTTTTTTTGCTCCTGTGGGTATTACTCTGCTGTATTCAGTGACATTACTCACTTAGAGGTGGAAATGCATCAAAAGTCCAAACTGTGATCGTGGAACAGCAGAGTTATTTTGTGCTGTGAGTTGGACACGATGATCTCAAAGGTCTCTTCCAACCTGGTCTATTCTATTCTATTCTATTCTATTCTATTCTATTCTATTCTATTCTATTCTATTCTATACACATACATATAAAGCAGGAAATGCCTACTTCTGTGTGCATTAGGTAAATCAGAACAATTTCCTTGAGGAAGTAATATTTAATAACATATGCCACTAAGATTATGTAAATAAATCTTTTTCTGGAGTTACCTGTGAGCATACAACTGAGGTGTCTAGATACAAAAAGCCTCAGTAAGAACCTGTGTTATTTCACAGACTCACCACTGAGGAGAGATGAAGATGATAAAGAACCATAATACCATATCATAAATGTCTAAATCCTGTGTATGCAATTAATTCATCAGACAAAAACTGATATACATCTACTGTTTCAGAATGACTTTTGTAGTGCAAAATGTTCTCAGGAATTCTCTTGTTAAATTTGTTATTAATTTTAGCATAACTTGTGTGGCACAAATTCTTGGTTCTCAGTGTTATTTAACGTATAACCTCAGCAATGTTTTCAAATGCTATTTCTGTCAACAGTGTCTGGGGTGTAGTGTACAGGTATACCTTTTGACAATTTGTGAAGAAGATTCTTTCTTAACAATATAGCTCAAAACAAAAGAGACATTTAAAAAGCTTAATCTTCGGGTTTCCGTGATGTTATAAACCAAATATAGAATCTTACTGGGTTCATATAACAGTAACTTCATGTAGGGATATTCAAATATACAATATGTATTGTACAAGATTTCTTACATTCATTCCTGTCAGAATTGCATTTCCAAGGAATCTTCTTCAAGCAAGACAACAAACTTTTCCTATTGTACAAAACTTTTTCTGTTTGCCATATCTGACAGACTTTTATTCATCTGCCAACCCAAAGCATAAACAGTGATTTATCATTATATATAGAAAAGTTGAAGCAACTGAAATTCAGAGTAAGCTTCCTTTACTCATTCAGAGAGTTACCAGCTTCACTTTTGGAATTGCTTTTTAGGTAGGACTATCTTTGTGCTCTATTTCTTTACTCTGCTAAGACTCTATTTCCTCCATGTAATCTTACAGATGGGTGCATTGAAGTGTGACAGGACTGGGTAAGCACTGCAAAGTAAAGTTATCTTGGCAGAGTGTGAAAAATCACAAGTAAATCATCACATATCTAAATGTATGTGTATTGGTAATTAATTCTTCAGTAGCTGATGGAAAGAGGAGGCCTCACTATAACAGGAACTTTCAGTACTGAAAATTGAAACAATTTTTTGAAGCCTTTCACTTAAAAAAAAATTTCTCCTGTTGTTTCCTCATGTTCAACTTGGTGCTCACCAGGAACTACAGGACCTGCTCTGCCAAGCTGCTTTCCAGTTGGTGCCTAGCATGTAGTGATGCTTGGGGTTGCTCTCTCACAGGTGTAGGAGTTGGCACTTTCCTTTCCTGAGCTTCAAGAGGTTTCTCCAGCTTGAAAAGGTCCTCCTGGATGTTAGCACTACACACATTTTTTCCAGTTAATCTTCCCAGTTTTGTAAAATCAGCAAGTCATCTAAATTTTCTTTGTGGAAAACTTCCAAAAGGTACTTTCAGTGAGAATAATCTCTCATATCCAGATACTTGGACTGAACTGTTATTTCAAACTATCTGTTACATCTATTGATTATATTGAAAGCCAAATGATCAGCAACTTGGTACCAGGTGGCAAACTTGTATGTAGAAAAATGTAAGATAAATTTGGGTCTAGTGACTCTTCCTTTATTTCTTTTGATCCAGTACTAACTTTCCATATACTTTTGCTATGATTCCAGGCACTTTTTCTACAAGAGTCTTCTCTTCCAGAAGTATTAGATTGTTAAACAGCCTTTCAAAAGTTTGCATGTACTGATGTCAATGGTAAAACTTACAAGCTGTGAATCAGGATCTTACTTTAATTGTCTCCAAATTTAACCTGAAAACCTTCAAACTTTCTACTTATTCAAATCCCCGTTCCACTGAGAACAATTCACTTTCCAACTGCTTGCCTTACCACTGTGTAGTTTAAAAGTCTCTTCCACATCACTTTTGTTAGGCTTTGATAATGCCTGAAATGCTGCTCAGATACAAATGCATTTCACAAAAGAAAGATATCACGTGAGCTTACACTTACCTCTACTTAACTGTTTGAATAAAGAAGCACTAATAGACACACTAGAAAGAAATAATGTAACAAAAAAAAATGCATTTCTTAAAATGTTCAATACAGATTGACCTCAAAAAATGTCTATCTTTAATGTGTTTTTTTCTCAGCTCAAATGAAGGCTTGACGAAAGCCAGAAGAGTGAATATTAGCAGGAGAGGCCTACAAACCTTTAACTTTTAACTGAAAAAACTCTACACATTTTTTAAAGTGTTCTTGTCTTGATAATTATTTTAAAATAAGGAACATATGTAATTTTACTATAACATATCTGGTAGGTAAAACAAATTATGATTAAATGAGGGATATATTTTTGAAATTTCTCAGGCTTTTTTCACTGCACAATGTCTACTACTTGGGACACTGCAGAACTTTTGATGCGACTATTTTGGCTAGAATTAAATTTCTTGCCAAACTGGAAAGAAGGGGTCTATTTCTTTTTTTTTCTTTCAGAAGAGAATTATGAAAATACAGAAAATATGATAGTCAAACCCAAAATAGCCCTTATAATTTTCATGATATTCTGTAATAGAAAATATTGACTTTTTTCCTCTTTGTACTCACTCCAATTTAAAAAAACAATAATAACAAATTTCTGTTCTGTCACCACGATACTCACGTCTTGTTTCTAGAATTTGTTTGCTCAGTGTTATTATGACTGAGTATCCAGGTACTAGGTTAGTTTTAAGCTGCTGAGTTTTAAAAAAAATACATTTGCTCAATTTCCAATCTATATTTTAATAATATATCATTTTACCACACATTTTCTCACTTTCATTTTTCTCCTTTTGCATCCCTCAAATACAGGCAGATCCCTTCCAATCCAGAGCATTCTATGATTCTATGATAAAATACCATGCATGCTCTACTTCATTTAGTGTGAATGTGCAGCTCTGAAGAATTACACAAGATCAGTGGCTGTTGAGAGAAGTGTCAGACTCTGAAGTGTTGCCCAGGAGATATGAATTTATACTATTTGTATTATTGTTTACTTATATCCATCTTTGGGGTAATGCTAACGTTTTTCTTCCAGAACCATTTCACACTTGCACAGACTTTAACATGAGGAGCAATGAGTACGACCATGCAGTTTCACTTTCTGCACAACATACTGCATTGAATTCCAGAAATTTATGACACAAATTATAAAAAAGGTTCATCTGTGCTTTCAAAAGCTAAAGCAGACTAGAGATTTAATGCCTACTTCTTGTTTTCCTGTTAATGACTTTTAAGGTATATATTGTCATGGCTTTAAAAGATTGTAACTTCTCTTCACTAGAAGACCAAAGGGTTAACAACTGTATTAAGAGGAAAAAATCAACATATTCCTGACCTGGAAAATGTGAAATACTAAATAAGCCTCAAGAGGCTGAGGAATTAGAAACAATAAACTACAATGAGTTTAGCTTCCTAATAGTTTAATAATAGGCTGCTTCACACTAATGCTGTTTAATTTACCATTTTTCACTTTGATTATATCAAGCACTTTCAGGTTACATATGTTCCAACAGCCACTTTACAGCTGTGTCACGTCATTTTGTACCCAAAGATTATGTGAAGCCTTTTAGATGTAGAATGAATACAGCAGATAAATGCTGTTATGAACTAATACCTCTCTATGCCCTTCTAAAGCTTATATCAGATTCAGATTCTGCTTACAAGCTACTCAAGTGTTCATTTATCATTGGGTGGAAAAATCTTTATAAATGGAATGAAATCAAGTATTCTTACAAACCCTAATTATTATGGGTGATTAATTTTCTATTCTGGAGTCCATTAAGTGCCTTTACAGATATTCCTTCCACAAACCCAGGTCTCTAATTTATTTCCCCCCTCCCCTTCGTGTCCTAACAGTTCAGGGTCATGCTGGGATACTCATTAGTTTTATGCTGGCAGTTCTGCCAGGCAGCCTCAGAGGCATCAGCATCACCTCAGAAATCATTAACGTAACTAGTGCTGCAATCTAAAACTGACAAGCATAGAATCATCATTTAGGGGCTGAAACATGTTCTTCCATAAATGAGCATTTTGGAGAAAAAAAAAATAAAATAAAATGTATGTGTTCCAGTCATTCTCTCAAGACAAAAAGAGATCTTAATAAATCAGATCTAAAGCCTTTTTTGTACATATACCCTTGACATTACTGAGAAATAGCGTTAAGTTTTTCAGCCCCATGATTCACTTTTTGCTGACAAAGATTAGACAGAGACTCCTAGGCCTTAGTTCAGTTGTATACAGCTTGGTGTCCAATGCCACTTGAGATCACTTGAATTATTATTATTATTATAATTGTTGTTGTTGTTACAACTACTACTGCTACTTCTACTACTATTGTGCTTTCTGAACATGACAGTTGCAGGACCCGTGGGAGAACTAGACCCCTTTAAAGTGTCAAATGGAGGTAAAGTGGGATATCTAAGGTGATCTCAAAGGCTAATAGATGTCTATGTGAGAAAAAAGGTATAAAATAGAATCAGTCTACCTGAATTACCTGGAGTCCATAACTGTACTAGTTATAGTTCTCCTATGTTATGCCACTTTCTCCGTGCCTCAGTACTTGCTGTAAACTCAGTTTAAAGAAATACATTATGAAACAATAGAAATACTAAAATCATCAAGCAGACAGATGCCGTGGTGGGGTCAGGGAACATAAAACCATACCTAGAGAAAGTGACAAAATTGTAAGTGCTGAGCTGTATAATACATTGCATTGCAGGATTGATGGCAAATACTAAACTAGCCTCTATGAACTCTCAGATTCTTGCCCTAAAAAATGCAATAAGTTTTCCCTTCTCTTTTTAAGGTTCCAGTTGTCTCTCTCATTGCTTTTAATGGCACTACCTGCAGAGTAAAATACTTCAAAGTAGTAAATGTGGCAGAAATCTGGCTGGTCAAAAAAAAAAAAAACCAAAACCAACTCATTATGAAATCTGCTCCTTTGCTCAGAGTGGATCTCAGAGCTTTCTGTAAAATGTGAGAATCTCGTTCAAAATCCCAAGTTCCTGAAAAAAACAACAACAAACACTTTACTGTTCAATTCCTCAGTTTGCATGAGAGATAAAGATGTATCACTGCTGAATCATAAATTGATAATACCAAGTCTGAGGTAGACTTTAAAAGCACACCATCATACATTTTGTGAGGCTATACACCTATAAAAATGCCAGCAGAAGATTGTTCTGTTTGGTGTAGTTGGAAAACAGTGTCATTTTATCTAAAATACACAAGAAAACAGCTGGGTAAATTCTGCCAAGACCGATAAAAGAACAACACTTTTTAGAAAGAGTAAAAAAAAGACTTTGTGACAAATGGATTTCATCTCCAGTTATGCCTCTTTAAAAATTATACCTCTCACAAAGAATTCAAACACATCTCCTAATGCAGGTAATTATTGCCTTCTCCTGGTAGCTCCTCACTTTCATTTGTGCTTTTGTTAGATGTCTGATACAAAGCTGACCCATACAAAAATTTACAAATGTGATCTGTCTGTGACGTTGTAAGACCTGTATTGCAGCTCTCTCTTTCAAAAAACAGGTACAATCACCATGTTACAGAGTGTTCTCTGAAAGGCCCTCTGAAGAAGCAAAGCTATATACTTGATGGGAAAATATGGCATCTTTTTTGACTAAGTTTTTAAAATCCTAAGGAATAATGTATTCCAGGTAGCAAATCCCTGCAGCACAATGCAAAAAAGAAAAGGGTGAAGTTTCGAGTAGCATGGGCTTTATCCTCCTGCCTGTGAATCATTCTGTTGAGTGAATTATACCAAACCATCTGCACAGCCTTCACCTCACACAGAAAAGAAGTGGAGAGGCATTTGGATAATGGTGCCAGAGAGGATCCTCATTTGCTTTTATATGCCACAAGTGGGTTTCCAAGTGTATCCACAAACACACCCACATTTTTGTTTTGTCTGTCAGACTCTTATATCAGCAGTACTATTGGCAACAAGATTTAGTTTATTAAAATGCAAATTAAATTAACATTGGCAGAGAATTCCTGCAATGCTCCTATCATTACAATAACAATTAGCTTATGAGCTGGAGTGATGATTTACTAAAAATAAATAATATTTAGATGGGGGACTTTTAGCTGCCATGTCACATTCAACTTCAAGTGCAAGCATAACTAAATTGTGACTTCATTTGAATGAATTAGAAGCAGAATCCAGACAGTGATTTTGAAAATAGCAGCTATGTTATTTATAAAGTAGCAGTGCAGTATAAGATACTGTGTCTGAAGTAGAAAGATCTCCATGAAGCCATATATAACAGATAACTCTGTAACAATTAGCAGTAGCTATGAGGAGTGCTGAGGTACAATTTTCTGTTCCTAAGTAGGACATAAAGCGTGTTTCACTTGAATTAACAAGTAGAAGGCTAAAATGGTTTCAGCTTTTTGAATGATCTTTTCAATGATTGTAATACGGCTTCCATTTGATTAAGAATAAGGAGGCAAATGAAGCTTTTGTCTCTGCAGAGGTAGATTGGAAAAAAATCATTAACCTTTTTCTTCAATTCTAGCTGAGTCAGACTGGAGAATCTGAAAACAGGGAATCTGGGGTACTTTGACCTTTAATTGAGGTTTGCTTCAGATTTTCACTGGACCAGGGGTTATTTGATTTAAATTGCTCTGTCTGGCAGAACTTTTTTTCCAAAAATGATGGTAACACTTCTCTTGGGATTACAAGGATAATTGTATCACTCTATGGTTCTTTTCCAGTAATGCTTTCACCTGTCCTAGGGAACAGTGACATGATTTTCACACTTTTAGAATAGGCTTTTGGACATAGTACTCTGTATATCATTACTGCTTAGCAACAAAAACAATTTTTCTTGACACTTCTTCCCTAGAATAGTCTGTGACCAAAGATGAATTAATTGCCAAGACAGCTTTCTTACTTCAAAATATTTTTTCACTTTAAATGAAATATGAAATAACAGAGAACTTAGTTACTTTAATTAAATAATCCAAACACTGCATCCATATCTAGAATACCTATAGTCTACCATTCCTTAGACATAGACCAAGCAGGTCTAACAGTTTCTGATATCAGAAAAATTACCTTTTATTCCATCTGATTAGGTATCTGTTAAGTTACCTCTTTTGTAAGTGCTGCAGGTCTTTAGCTCTGCTGCATCACTGCTGCTCAGAATGCTGAATGGAGAAAGAAATCTCTTAGGTGGCTAAAGAGAAGCAGTAAAGCCTTCATGGTAATAACTAGGCCATTATCTCATTCCAGTCCAAAAGCATTCACAAAGTAGTGGTCTCTCTTCACATTCTGCATAGTCCCTATTAAATTTAACCAGCATATTCATATGACAGATATCTCAATAACTGGATTATGTATTGCATTCATAAATTACAATGGAACAGACATACTCATGAATGAGTAAGATTAATGAAACTCAATTGTTTTCATATAAGAATATACGGTGAACAAGCAGTGGTTCTCATACTGTATTCCAGCCTTACTGTCTGTCTTACAACTTATTCCGTGAGTACCACATTCTTTCTGGATTTTATAGCTATTACTGACTTTTGGAGGCTTCTGTAGCCAGGAATTTTTGCAACAAAATGCTTTATATTCTTTCCCTCAGAAACTGGGGATGCATCAAAGATTCATTCTCATCTCTTCTTAAAGCTATCAGCTTTGGTCTAGAAAATAATTTCAGATGGAAAGTAGAAAGACAATTATTTCCTACCATTGGACAGGCATCCAAGTAAACACCTATCCCAAGGATATGGACATTAAACATAAGAGCTAGATGCCTAGGAATCGGGGTGAAGAAACTGCTTGCATCATCCCAGCTGAGTGCCCTAACCATTGCCCTAAAGCAGTTTTCTGGTCTTCCTCCAGAAGAAAGTGAACCAAAATATGTCAGTTTTGTACTTGCATGGCATAAGAATTCTGTTTATGGATTAGTTTATTTCTGTGGAATAGTAAAAAGCTTTAGAACCTCACATCCTGTGAGGCTGCCTAGCTGAGGACTTCTCCACTAAGACCAAACTGATTTCAGAGTGTATTTAATCCTGTAAAATAAGCTCCAAAATTTTATGGTCTAAGGGAAAAGAAAAGAAAAGGAAAAGAAAAGGAAAAGAAAAGGAAAGGAAAGAAAAGGAAAGGAAAGGAAAGGAAAGGAAAGGAAAGGAAAGGAAAGGAAAGGAAAGGAAAGGAAAGGAAAGGAAAGGAAAGGAAAGGAAAGGAAAGGAAAGGAAAGGAAAGGAAAGGAAAGGAAAGGAAAGGAAAGGAAAGGAAAGGAAAGGAAAGGAAAGGAAAGGAAAGGAAAGGAAAGGAAAGGAAAGGAAAGGAAAGGAAAGGAAAGGAAAGGAAAGGAAAGGAAAGGAAAAGGAAAGGAAAGGAAAGGAAAGGAAAGGAAAGGAAAGGAAGGAAGGAAGGAAGGAAAGGAAAGGAAAGGAAAGGAAAGAAAAGAAAAGAAAAGAAAAGAAAAGAAAAGAAAAGAAAAGAAAAGAGAAAAGAAAAAAAGAAAAGAAAAGAAAAGAAAAGAAAAGAAAAGAAAAGAAAAGAAAAGAAAAGAAAAGAAAAGAAAAGAAAAGAAAAGAAAAGAAAAGAAAAGAAAAGAAAAGAAAAAGAAAAGAAAAGAAAGAAAGAAGAGAGAGAAGAGAAGAGAAGAGAAGAGAAGAGAAGAGAAGAGAAGAGAAGAGAAGAGAAGAGAAGAGAAGAGAAGAGAAGAGAAGAGAAGAGAAGAGAAGAGAAGAGAAGAGAATAAAATTAAAAAAAAAAGAAAGAAGGAAAAAAAAGGGAAAGAAAAGAAGAGAAGTGAAAAATTACTGTAATATCAGTCAAAATTTCAGGCAAGACCAGAATTTCAAAACTTTCATTTTGCTGTGTGGGACTTTTTTTCAAAGAAACCAAGTGTTAATTTTGGAACTGACTAGAATCCAATTTTTGAGTCTCCTGGTAATATAAAAGCACAATTTCACAGAGAGATTTAATTCCTCTCTAATCTCTCACACATACATTCACATTAAATTTCAGTTAACACTTCCCT
This sequence comes from Melanerpes formicivorus, assembly GCF_026170545.1. Lineage (NCBI taxonomy): Eukaryota > Metazoa > Chordata > Aves > Piciformes > Picidae > Melanerpes > Melanerpes formicivorus. Next base: position 4,041,491 of record NW_027142369.1, read on the forward strand.
TCAATCTCACTAAAGAAACGTGTGAAATCTACTGTGAGTTTACGTTAGAAAACATTGTTATGTTTACAAATATCTCACTGATAAAAATTAGCACAAATCTGGAGACTTTGTAGGAGTCTGTCTGAAGCACAGTCCCAGCATTCAGATGGACTGTGTGTAGAGATTAGGAGTGGAGCCAAAAAGAAGAAAAATCCCCTATTGGAAAAGTCACCAAAAGTCAGAAAAGCTCTGCCAAGGAATGTCTAGAGTATAAGGCTTTATGATGTTGTTGTCCACAAGCTATAAATATGAACAACATCTATGAGCCACAGATGAGAAAACCAGCAAGGATACAGAATCAGCAGTTGGACAAAGAAATGTAAACACATTTAAACCCTTGAAGAAAAAAATAAAAATGTTTGAAAGTGAAATGACTCTTATCCCTTTGAGACATGCTTTTTCTTAGCAGCAAAAGCAGGCGTGCAGGTAGAGCCAGCTGGCTTGACAAAGATTCTCTTCATTGCTGTGTAGGCTGCAGCTGGGAAATGACTGCCCAGACGACAGAGGAATGAATGAGGCTCAGACTTTACTTTCAGAGTCTCCCGGATTGGAGCCCTCTCTAGTTAAATTTGGACATATAATGCAAATGGAAACATTGCCAGGGATGTAGGGCTGGTATTTTAGCACGCATCAGTAGCAGGAAAACATTGCTATAAGCGCTCATTTTTGTTATGTTTTCTAAAACATGCCATACAAGCAATGAAAGACTGAAAATATTTTATAGGTTACTACTGGCCACGGAATAGTGTGTATTTGAGGAAGGCAGTAAGAGAAAGAGGTATTAACTCATATACAGGATTCAACTTCTCATTTCATATCACACAGTCATTTGAACACTAACTACAATTGCACAAGACACATGTAGATTTAAAAGAGCAAGGAATTTATGAAACACAAAAGGAAAATGAGCACAAGAAGTATGTGTATCCACAACACAGTACAGAGATTTGGAAAAACTCCAGTGTAATAGATAGTCATATATGTGTCATACTGATCCATGCAATGAATTGCATTATGTCTTTCTGAGCATTTCATGCAGATTCTCGTAACTAACCTTCCGTCACTTTATTTCACATTCCAAATCTCTGAGTAACATCAAGCAGATTTTCAGTGAGAAAAATTGACTTGTCGTGGAAATATTTCCTTTTTTCCTGCCAGGAATCTGTAGAATAATCCAGTTACCTCTTGGCTGGAGTTTGGGATTTCTGTGCAATGAGTGTTCAGCTCTCCATAGGATTCACAGGGTTTGATAACAATAAACTTTTAGTCTTTTAAAGAGGCTCTTTCACTTGCACTCTCTCAAGACTTATGCAAAGCTTTTTAATGTACTGGTTACTCTTTTGTTGATTCTTAAGAACAATCACCTTGGCTAAAGCAGGTGCCTCATCTATCCAGACTACGGTCTCCATACATCTACCTTATTTCCTACTTGAAATCAGGCCTGACAATATCCAAAAATTTCTGTGTATGAACTCCTGGGCTTGCCATACAGCATTCATTGGATTAGAAGGAACCCAAGGAACTCATCTTTTTGCACATTGCTGCTTTAAAGAAAAAAAAAAAAAAAAAGTATATTATTATTGGTGCTCACTTTGATGTTCTCAATGAAAGCTGCAGTATGTAACTGTAACAGTATGAGAACGTGGTAAGTGATGGTAACATTCTGTGAAGAAATCTCTTGAACGGTTTTACGCAAGAAAATTGTGTATGGGCGAAACAAGGATTTCTCTTCCATTACCAATAGTCCGGTGCACAATACTGTAGGCCTTGTACTCACAACATGAGAGGGAGTAACAGGGGACAATGGGGAAGAGGAAAAGAAAGGTTTATCCTGGCCTTGGGCCAAAACAGTGTGACAGAGGCTGGGAGTTCAGGATTCATATTAAATGGGAAGCAAATTTGGGTAAGAAGAAAAAAAAACATCCACTTGCTCCTTCAGTATGAATTCATGTACCCTGTGCACAATTAACATAGGGAAAGGGGTTCAACCTGGGCTGAGAATTTGGTTGTTAGAATCTCAAAAATGAATAGCCTGTTCAAACAAAGGGAAAAACAAATATTCTTTAGCTGTTTGCCTGCAGTTACAAAACCTCAGTGTTTTTTTCACTCCTTTCCCCAAAACATCTTACCTGTTTTCACTTAAATAACTGGGACCACTGATGAAAAACAGAAAGAATAATATGTGACATGAAAATAAAAGTCCTAGTCTCTGATTTACATCGAAAGAATGATTTAACAAACAGATGGACAATAAGTCAACAAGGAGAGGAAAATGAAGAGAGGAATATAAATATTTTGCAAAGGCTGAATATAAGGAACAAATCTTGATAACCAGCATCTGATATGTCTAATGCAGATGTATCTAATTATTTAATGACAAGTTAATGGGATTTACAATATATAATGTAAATATGTATACCATGGAAGAAGCAAAATGCCACTGATCCTATCTCAGATTAACATAGGATAAAGCATTTACATGTCTTTTGCTTTGTTTACAATTTCACAGGAAAAGAAAAATAAACTATCTCTGATTTGTAGTTTTTAAACAGTGGTGAAATTACTAGAAATGTATTTTCCCTACAAGAAAATGTAGAAAGGATAAATAGAGCTCTGAGCTTTGGACTCTTATTTTTGCCATGAACTTCCAATTTTAATAGCATGATTTATTTTCATCTGCTGGTGTTGTTTTGTTTTGTTGGTCTTGGTTTGTGTTTTTTTTTAATCCCACCTTGACAGGTCCAGACCCAGATTAAATGTTACAACCATTTAAATAATACAAACATAATTGTCTGGGTTTGCTTTGCTAAAGTGGTATTTAAAGAAAATCTTTACTTAGCATACTATGAAGTCTCTCTGCTATACCTTCTAAAGTTTCTAATAGTGTTGAGATCAGATGAAAAACAGAACACTAGCAAAATGGTCAAGAAATAAAGCATAATTGAATCACTACAGCGTTCTATATTTAAGTACTAATATCCTCCAAAGTTTGCTTAAACTAATTAGGCAAAACTTTAAATACTTCAGTCATTTGAAATATCAGTCAAGCCTTATTTTGCAAATACACAAAATTTTCCTAGAGAAAGGAAGCTCTTTTATATGTTTAAACAAGTCTATGTATGTGATTTATCTTTATTTCAATGTTATTCTTTAAATAGGCTGACAGAAATTGAAATACCATTGTGGTAGTTTTGTATATCCAAAAGAATCATACCACCTGTAATTAGCTGCAAAACAGTCATGCAAGGTCGATTCCAGGAGAAGTAGCATCTGTAGAAGCTGTAGGATCAGAGGTTGAGATACTCAATTGCTGAAACCTTCAAAAAAGTCACGGTAATTGTGGTTCTGCAGTGTCCACTGAAATCACATATTCATTCCCAAACATGTTTTAAGACATTATTTTCAATAGTAAACCTAGTAAACAAACAAAAAAAAATCAGCCACACCTCAAATAATTGAGTGTAAGACATGAAAAGGAAAAAAAATTAAAAAAGCCCTGGTAACAGGAAAAAAACTATATAACAAATCAGTGGCAGTTTGGGGGAGTTTTGCTTTCCTATTCCTGGTCAGAATTTAGCTACATCATAATGGTGGGAATATTATTCAACTCTTTAAATGTTACATCTGGTTGAAAAGTTCCAATTAATTAATATGTTAGGTACCTTAATGCGTTGAGGAGATGATCGTGAAGAATATTTGTGTCTGCTATTTGTATTCTGGTATGTGAGAATGTACCAGAATACAAAAATGAAATATTTTGGCATTGGATTTGAGGGGCATTTTTGAGGCTTTTGTAGGGTGACCAAAGCTGCAGAGTGCTTGAAGAACAAATGAGGCCTTTGATTCTTTTGGGGAAAGGATTCAGCAGATGAAAAAAAGTCTATACAATTCAGAGCATTTAAAATCTGTTCTTATCATCTTTGAAACAGCTGTAGAATTATGTTTATTTGGCTCCATACGAGGACTTTAGATTTAAAAATAACCATATTCCTTCCTGAGTGAGGCAATGAGAAGGATAAAAGCCAGATGTACTGGCTGTTTGAGAGACTTCACATTCATTTTTTCCTTGACACATTCACACCAAGCAATGAAAGTGTGCAGTCTTAGTTGTAAAAGGTGTGGTTAGAGCCTGGTTCTGGCCAGGAGGCCAAGAGAAATTCTGCTTTTCCACGTACCTACCAAGTGCATGGATTGAGCTGGTTTTCTCTTTTACATAGTTCTTTCAAAACTTTGTCACTTGTGAATAGAAAGTACTGATGACAAAAGCAAGTGATTAGATATGGGAGTCACTGGATTTTGCTTATTCATCAAATGAAGTGAGTTTCACAGACACAAGTAATTTTTTGTTACGTTTTCAACATCTGCCTGATTTGTTGCCAATTCACCTTTGTTGAGACTGCTTTCTGGCAGATGGTCTCCAAGACTTAAAGCCTTCCAAAAGCCACAGCTCCTTGAGAGCTCAGCGGTGGTCTGTTCACTTCTAGAGGGGATTCAAAATGTTCATTCTTCCAGGCAGATAAATCTGAAACCAAAATTAAAAATAAAACAGAATGTTTCTGATTAAGAATTTAATTTTTAGTATTTCACTGTAACACCAATCCCATGCCTACCTTATTGATTCAGCACTTTGGTCTCTGTTTCCTTTTAGTAAACTATTGCACCAAGGGGGAAAATACCCTGATATTTTCAAAGTACAGCGTGGAAATGGGATTTTTAAGTGCAACTCTACCAATTAGAAGTATAATTTCATTCTTAGAGGGATGTATAGTTCAGGAAACCAATTCCTACTTCAGTCACACAGGGCTTAAAGCCTTTTTAAGAGATCTGGAAGGCAGAGATTCAAGTGCTTGTATCCACCTAGTAAGGCTGTGGATATAAATAGTAACAGTATGTGTGTTTTCATCACTGGGTTGCTAAGTATAATTGATTTATTCCTGTGTGTCACAGTAAAGAAATTAAATTACTATTTTAGGGCTGAAAATGCAAATCAGTGTGATCACTTGAGATCATGTTTCTCTACCCTAATGGGGATGCTTGGGAGCAGACATCTCCTTTGTCAGCTCAGGACGCTTAATATATTTTGCCGAATACATGTTTTTGAAAATGCATAAACAATCCTTAGCACAGAGAATAAAACTGAGATTATCTCTCTCCTTGGTTTGTGCCCTATATACAAAACAACAACATTTTATTCTCTCTCTATTTCCAATTCTCAGTTTTGGAAGGCGTTTTAAACTTCCCATGTTGCAACTTGAGGCCATTTTCTTTTGTCCTGTAACTTGTTACTACAGAGAAGAGACCAATACCTTGGTAAAATCTTCTTTCAATTTGTTGTAGAGTGGTAAGGTCTCTCCTCAGTCTCCTCAGCAATCTTTCATATACTCTCTCTTCAAACATACATGAATTATACTTCAAATAATTGACACCATACATAAGGCATGTGAGAAGAAACTAAACCTCACAGAATTAAGTGCAGTGACAAATGTACTGCCTAACACCAAAACATTTGCTGTGCTGAAGAACCTAAATCTAGAAACAATGTTAGCAGCCTGGATTACAATCACAGCCCAGTGCTAAAATGCACTGCAACAGGTTAGGCAACATGGTTTTTCATTGACACTATACTTCAACAGTCTCCATGAGTGAAATGATGAGTCCTCTGAGTGCCGGGGGGAAGCTCCTATGGAGCTATGACACTGCATAACAACAGAGGATCTGGGTTCCAGAGCTGTGAAAACTCATCAGTTCTATTTAAGTAGTTCCTCAGACAGGAACTGAAGAGTCTTTGAGGAGGAAATCTTTAAGCAAACAGGGTCAATATAAGAAATTCTTATTTAGATATACAACAGTAATCCTAATGCTGATGAAATTAACTTCTCATACATGACGTGAAAGCATGCAACTGATGTTATCTTATGATGCAGTGCATAGTAGCTGCCATCACAAGCAAAGAAGTAAGCCTATAAAAGGATTCTGCGATGCAAAGAAAAATAATATTGTATGAGATTTTCCAATTTTGAGTTAGTAGTCTCTGTGTTCTTGTGCAGTCTAGAGTAGAATTCATATACCTGATTCCATTCCAACCATAAAAATTGTTCTTCTTTCCCAAAAGAAGCATTCGATATAGTTGGAATTTGTTGACCTGCTCTTAAAACTAGATGTGATTTTAACAGGGAGAAACTACAAAAAGAGTAGGGGCTAATATCACATGATCCAAAGCAGAGGCTGCTTTTGGGTAAATCATCAGTGCATTAAACATTGACTTGAATATTAAGACTTGTTATTTCATTAATGCAGAACACTAAGATGTTGAATTTCAATGACATCTGCAAAGATAGAAAGTAATGAACCTTTGTTGTTGTATACATATGAGGATCTTAGAATTCATTTTGTCCCTTGTTAGAAGGTATTTTGGCTAACCTGTTTTAACCACACACTATCACGTTTGCGTCACATATACAGTCTTTTTGGAATGCTTATTTCAGGTGCCAGCTGTGTAGTAGCTTTTGGCTTTGCACTTACTGTTATTTGTTTGAAAGGTACACTGAAAGCGATGCATTGGCCATGGGTTTCAGTACATCTTTCAAACTATCTCCTTATTGCTGGTTTGATCCCAGTTGTATCTGTGATAGTCTAAGCTGAAAAAAGTTCCAATTCAACAGCAAGAAAACAATTCTTAATTGCATTCAATTTTAAAATGTTCTGAGTTTTTCTTCTTGTCCTGAGGATAAAATACGTTCAGATACCTATACTGTGAGTTTTAGATACAACCATTCCATACATGTTTATCAAACTGCTTGAGAAAAGACTGCTGTGACCCTCTTTCCAACTTTTCTATATAAAAATTTACCATGAGCTTTACCACATTGGGCTTTTCATCTATTTATTAACAGCATAGTCCAGAGGGAAGATAAATTAGATTTGAGAAAAGGCAGTCTCCAGATTCAGGAATTTTGAGCACACTTTCATATGGTGCAGTGTTTACCAGACAGCAGATTAGGATCATTTTGTTTCTTCAGACTCAGCATTTATTTTCAAGTGCCTGTCTCTGTTGCTTTTAAGATAACAGTCTGTGAGTATTTCCTGATGTTGAGCTCTGCAAGTAGTTGGCATTCTCCTGTAGTGAATTGTGGTCTGCCATTTGACACCGCATTGGTAAACCTTAAGATGTAAAAAAAAGCCCCATAGTGCTCCTGTGGTTTTGAATTGAAGCTGTTCTGGACATGCAATTACTTCAAATAACCACTGTCTGCTACAAAGAAGCATTCCTTATCTCTTTCAGCATGGGTGGACATAATGCACTACAGGCTGTTTCAGTCATTGTGAATGTACTTGTTCTTACTGCTATACCAACTCCTCATCTGCTGATCAATCTCTTTATTAAATCTTCACTACTAGCAACAGATTCTTACTAGAACTGCCATTTGACACTTTCTGAAGTACCTTGTGGGCAGAACTTCAAATGATTCAGCTCAGTAGCTTAGAGGAATTTATCATTCCAAATTCCCACAGCAAGTATCCTTGTTCATTCAAGAGCAGGCCCTTGATCATAGATCTTCAGCAGCAGCTGTTCTATAGTTAGTCTTAGGTTCAGGAATTCCTAATTAATGATTAATATCACATTCAGCAGTTTACTTATAGCAAAGATTAAGCTATTTACTTCTACACAATGGATTCAATATAACTTTCCTGCATTTTGAGTGTTTAATCTGTGAATAAATATAAAGACATATTTCCAACTAGCAGTGTAGTTTCATTTCTGAGTTAGGAAAAATCAAACCCACAGCTTTCAGAAGAAGATCTTTCTACGCATCACTTATCTTCAGAGTCTTTTTTAATAAGGAGTTTGTCAGTTTGTCATTATTTAAACTTCCAAAACAATTGCTATACATTAACCTGTATAAAAATTCTACTTATTTCTTTAAATAAGTATGCTTATACTGTTAAGGATTCATTTCTGAATGCTGCAGTTCAGTTTAGCTGCTCTTAATGTATTTCCTTAATGCATACTGGTGACAATTTGCAGTGTGTCCCAATATGCTTTTTACTGTCAAATGGGTTAATAATCTTCATAATCATGTCTCTCCACCAGAGCCCAGGTGGACAAAAGGAAGACAGTTTTTAGTCGAGGTGGCCATTAGAGAACTGGAGTATTTGATTAATTTATAAGGATTTTTTTTTTTATTCCTAATTCAGAATTTATAAATCCATTAAACATTTTTTTTTCAGAGAGGGGGAAAAAAAAAAAAAAGAGAGATAGTAAAAAAAAAATAGTATTTTCAATACTGAATAAGAAACTGTCACTATTCAGATACCTATTTGTACCTAAGGAAAGGCAAAGTCCCTGTATTTCAAGGTCATATTATGGCCTATAAAAATAGTGCTTTATCAATCACGCAAGGACTCCCTCGCATATATTTGTCTAACCACCAACATCCATTTGAACAAATGAATCTGTGCATCTCATCCTACCTTTAAATAGATGAGAAGGGAGGAAATCTGATATACTTTATGTAAATTATATGTGACCTCTGGGCTGTTGGTAAGGTGCCAATGCATCCTTCAACTGATCAAATATTGGAGACCTGATCTAAATCTATATTTTTTGAGGCTGTTGCATGTTAGTAATGTATTCATTTCTGTCATTCAATTCATACAGCTTCCTGAAATCAATAAAATAAACCCTGTTAGAGAGGTCTGGATAGGGTATAATTTGTTCTGGCCCGAAAGGAGATATGTTGTCATTGGCTGCTTATTCCTAGCAGAGTTTGTGGAGTCTGTGGTTTTCTTCACTCGGTCAATGGTACAGTCATTTCCCTAGAGAAACATACTTTTCATTTACACAAATAGGAGCATTCCTTAAAGAGCACCAGAAGAGAACTTTTACGGGGAAAGGCTGCTTTCTCACCCAATACTGCCATCAAGAATGACCTTAAGACATGTATATTGCACGAATTTTCTTTTACATAAAGCAGAACACATGCACACAGAAGTGAAAAATAGACACACTTTAAGGTAAATGATGGTATGTTTATGATTTGGTGTTTTTATATGTGTATATATTTAACAGCTTCTAGAAATATATATCAAAACCTTTTTAAAATGTAGACACCCCAATGTGACAAAAAGATGTCCATCTGGGTATTTTCTAAATTTTGTACTAAATCATTCCGAGCTTCTTGTATGAAAGCATTACTAGCCATGAATCCCATATGATACTTAATTTTAGTGTGGATGTGGGCTGGGAAGTGTCCTGGCATGACGCGGATAGACCGGCTTTCTCACAGTTCTTGCTGAAGTATTTGCTTCATCTCTCACTGGTTACTTTATACCATCTGCTTTGAGTTGTCTCCAATTTTACTTGACAGAGGCAGCAGGTTTAGGAAGCAGAAAATGCAAACCCCAAACCTTTTCTGTTTAAAAAAACAACCCTATACTAAAAGGTTAGAACAATTAGGACAAACAATTACATTCTATACAGCAGCTAACGCATGGTGTTGGTTTTATTTTTTATAACAAAGTGATAATTGCCAATGTTCTTTTTTTGTATCCATAAACTTCTAAAACATTTGGAAGGTGTCCAGTGAGAGATATCTGTTAGTGTCTTCAATTTCCCTTTTTTTTTTTTTTCACCCTTTACAGTGCATCTATAGTGAAAATTATGTATTAGTTTGGATGTAGATACATACTAAACATTTTTTACATGAAGTGTATACTATAGACAAGTTACTGTATAGGTGAGAAGGGAATATACATGTTTTGAACTCACCAGTAGCTATTATATTAAAATGGATAAGTTACGTGTAATAATTTAAAACCTTGAAAAAAATCTGGTCTGCATATTTAGGAATGGATGTTATTTAGTAGTGTTTGACTTAAAATTACTGGAAATTCAGTATGCAGGGGTCTCTGTCTTAACTCTTTAGTAAAATTGCTGCATTTATCTCCACTAATATGAATTGTTATTCACATAATGGTAATACATTAGTGGTTAGAATGCAAAATGGAATATATAGACATTTACTGAATGGGAGATGGATTTAAAAACATAAAATTAATAAAAATATAGAGACCTACTAAATATAGTGTTAATGTTGAAAAGATTTCTCTGTACTTTCCCTGTAACTTTAAGAGACTGGTTTTCACAGGCCATAAAATTCTCCATTATAATTTTGAAATGTAATATGACTGCTGTATTCAAACATACTCCTTATACAGGACAGGAATGATTCAGATTCAGATTCAGATTCAGATTCAGAAAGATTCAGAAGTAATCTTGTTTTGGACTGATATTGATTTGTCACATGACAAAGTAAGGATGAAGAAGTCAAATGTTGATGATGAACTAGTACTACCAAATAATACCACATTTGATGCAGGTGGTTATCACCACTGAATACAGCTAAGTGGGTACATAGGCTGTATTTACTTGAACCTGGGGGTATTTCTCTCCCCCTCAGTTCCTTAGGTATTGGAATCCAAGAGTTATGTCGGATACACACATTGAAATCTAATCATCTCAGACTTGCCATAGGGCAGAAGTTGAATGCAGCTGTCATGGAAGTGTTTTGCCATACATCAGCTATTCCATTATGACTGCCTGCACTTAAGCAGTGAATATAATGTAATTTCAGCTAGTTTACCCTGGTAATGTTATTCTCAATAGAAACAAAGTTTATTTAATTGTCATTAGTAAGCTAAAGTTAAAATACAGTTAAGGCTATACAATTTTAGAGGAGCTACCTGAAGCATTGCCTTAAGCTTAGGTTTCTTTCTTTAACCCAGCTAAATATGACTTCACTTATACATTATAAAATATATTAATGGTTGCACCTCAGATTATTTAAAGAACATTGTTTTCCAAGAGAATACTAGGGCTGAATACTGAATTCTGTGAGATACCTCAGCCTTTCCTAAGTAAATGAAAGATCACAGAAATTTACTGCATTGTATAAATGGAATGATCTCTCCATATGCAGCTTCTCTGCAGTGAAATAAAGAATAGCGTTATATGAATTCTCTTCATTGTAATCTCACTTGCCTTGCCCTGAAAATCATTACCAAAGCCAAAGGAAGCTAGTAAGGGGCTTAAAGAATTATGTATTTATTTTTTTTAATTTAAAAATGTAGCAGATCATTGTTTGGCTTATTGGTGAGTTAGTTACATATATACATAATGTTTAATGTTGATGCTTAAATATCAATATCCTCACATATTTTTGGCATTGGTATTAAATTGATTTATCTTTCTTTTTAAAACAGCTCAGGAATGGGGGCTAGGCAGAGAGGAAATCCTGCTACTTCATCTAAATTGCCTGTGACATGATTAAACTCCTTGATTAATAAAAGGAGTGTTTTTACAGTGCATTTTCTTCCTGATTTTATCTTTTTCGTTCTTGGCCAGATTTTTTCATTAAGCAAAATAGGAACAACCTTTTCTGAGTGTTTGGTAGTTAATTTCTGTGCAGGCATATGTTCAGCACAGTTGTCCTGTGCTCAGATTTATTCCCATTTCTCAGGGTACAGCACTGATGGGTGCAGGCATCTGTAACAGTCTCCAGATCTTCATGTTTATCACTGCTGCAAGCAGGACATGGCAATGCTTAGTAACTCTGCCCTCTCCTGTACACTGGGTGTCACCCTGCTGCCAATTTATTCGAAGCTATTGCCTGTACAGAGTGACAGCATTCCCGTTGCTCCATCGGAAGTCCTCAAGGTCGCAGTGGATTGAGGACAGACTGGCCATTTTGAAACAGTGTGGCATAACAAATGGAAGTGTCCCATTTCAGCAAGTCGGCATGAGTTTTATTCCTGTCATTGGTGTCACCAAATCAAATATGCTCACAAAAGTCAAAGCTATCAAAGCCTCCCTTGTTTCCTTACTTGTAATTCAGGAATTACAGAGCCATCTACTGGTTCTTCTTATACCTGTAGTACCATAGTAAGGCATTTGGGAACAGTGTAAATGATCCCTGAATCTGTAAGAAGGACATTCATCGGAATGTTACTGACTTTAACCTTTGTGATTGCAGCTATAGGGAGGAGAAGAGAGTAACCGCTTTTTATCTGTGAAAATTCATAAAAATAGTGATCATAAGATAAAGTAAGCATGTGATGTAAAAACTAAATCCTTAAGCTTAAGCAGAGGCCAAAACACTCAAAATCCACTTTTTGTGCATGTGTGTTTTACAAAGAACAGATATTTTTATTAGAGTAAATAGCTGCTTTCTGAAAATGTTGTAAAGATAGACTCCTTGGCAACCAATTCTGCTTTTTCCCATTCTCTTTACTGGAGTAAAAATAATTAGACTGAATTGGAGCATCTTTAGTGGGAGATAAAGGTAAGCCACCAGTGGCTATTCCTAGACATAAATAAAGTTTCCACCAGTAACCATCTCTTGTCCCTACATAAGCATCATTACAATCTGACCATTACATTTCTATGTCTTTTACAAAGTTATTCCCCAGCAGGCTCAATTGCAACCTCACATTTGGGTGGCAGGGGCCTGTTCAGCGACAGCTCTACTTAAATTTCTGAAGTTTAACATTAAAGTGCTTTTTTGAAGAGACATTGTTATGAAAACTATGATTGACTTCGAGCACAAGGCTTAGGCTGGATGTTAGGAAATACTTCTTTACTGAAAGGTTTATCAAACATTGGAATGGTCTGCCCAGGGCAGAGGTAGCGTCACTATCCCTGAGGGTGTTCAAGCTGTGTGTGGACCTGGTGCTTAGGGAAATGCTTTAGTATTGACCCATCAGTGCTGGGTTAAGAGTTGGACTGGATGACCTTTGGGGTCTCTTCCAACCAGATATATTCTGTGATTCTGGGTGTGGACTGAAATATTCTCAGAAGCACATTGTGGTAAACAATATGGGAAGTTATAGTTACCTCTTTTCTTACTACAAAATACTCTTGCAGTAAAGCTCTTCATGATTCCAGTGCAGGTAATCTATCTATATTTGATAAAATATATGCGTACTTGTTTGATATCAGACATAGACTTAAGGAATTCTATATGCTAATGGATCATAACTATGTGGTTGATTTGAAGTTGCACTTATGCATATTCCTTTATTGGGACCTTTAGCTGTGTACTTGACTGCCTACAACTTAGACCCTGCATCTCTGAATCCAGAATCTATCACATTTTATAATCAGAGGCTGGTTCAAGAATCTGTCACAGTAGTACTTTGACTAATTCTGGAAGTTACAGCCTGCATCATCCAGCTTCTACTCAAATCAGAGGTGGCTATGCGATTGCCTTTTCAGAGACAATCTGTATTCAGCCAAAACTCTTTCAGCATCACTGTGCTGCCAGATTTTGCAAGCAAGGGCTAAGGAGGGGGTGAGATTGCACTGGAGAGCGAGCAGTCCATTTTACATACCTTCTTTCAGTCACTCTACAGAGATGTAAGTCTCTCTTCCCCCTAGCCTCCATTAGCACATTACCTACTGACTGTCCTTTCCCTTGGGATATATGTAGATGAGGTCCCCTGCCTCTTGGACAGAACAGGTTTACATTATTTCATTTTATATGTATATACATATTCAAAAATGTATATAAAATTTTTAAAAATAATAAAAATTGAAAATTTTCTTGAGCTTTTCACTCTTTTATATTTCACCAATTCTAATCTGTAATTTGCTGGATTTCACTAGACAAATCATCCTGAAAAATAGAAGGACTATGCTGCTTCAGAGTGCTAGAGACCTACTACTTTGTGCCAGTGGAGACAGGAGGATATCTGAGGGGGTTTATCTTCACACTTTTGTTCATTTTTAAATGTTCTATGAATGCGTGGTAAAGTGTTGAATTTGCCAAATATACCCATATGCTGATATCTGCTGCACATCTAAAATATATTCATGTACTATATTACTGTTGTTAGAGCATGATATATAATTAAAAGGGAAAAAAAAAAAAAAAAGGACAGGGGAAAAAAAAGAAGCACCATCACAGTATCAATTACTTAGGTTGGAAAGGACCTCGAGGATCATCGAGTCCAACCTATCAACACAGACCCCATGACTAGACCATGGCACCAAGTGCCACGTCCAATCTCCTCTTGAACGCCTCCAGGGACGGTGACTCAACCACCTCCCTGGGCAACCCGTTCCAATGCCGAATGACTCGCTCGGTGAAGAACTTCCTCCTCACCTCGAGTCTGAACCTCCCCTGGCGCAGCTTGAGACTGTGTCCCCTTGTTCTGGTGCTGGTTGCCTGGGAGAAGAGGCCAACCCCTTCCTGGCTACAACCACCTTTCAGGTAGTTGTAGAGGGCAATCAGGTCACCCCTGAGCCTCCTCTTCTCCAGGCTAAACAATCCCAGCTCCCTCAGCCTCTCCTCATAGGGCTTGTCTTCAAGGCCTCTCCCCAGCCTTGTTGCCCTTCTCTGGACACACTCAAGTGTTTCGATGTCCTTCTTAAACTGAGGGGCCCAGAACTGGACACAGTACTCAAGGTGCGGCCTAACCAGAGCAGAGTACAGGGGCACTATGACCTCCCTGCTCCTGCTGGCCACACTATTCCTAATGCAGGCCAGGATGCTATTGGCCCTCCTGGCCACCTGGGCACACTGCTGGCTCATATTCAGGTGGCTGTCGATCAGCACACCCAGGTCCCTCTCTGTTTGGGAGCTCTCCAGCCACTCCGAACCCAGCCTGTAGCTCTGCATGGGATTGCCGTAGCCAAAGTGCAGCACTCGGCACTTGGACTTGTTGAAAGCCATCCCATTGGACTCTGCCCATCTGTCCAGTCGGTCGAGGTCCCTCTGCAGAGCCTTTCTACCCTCTAACTGACTAACATCTGCCCCTAACTTTGTGTCATCTGCAAACTTGCTGATGACTGACTCTACCCCTTCATCCAGATCATCAACGAATATGTTGGAGAGGACAGGGCCCAGCACTGATCCCTGGGGGACACCACTGGTGACTGGCCTCCAGCTGGATGCGGCACCGTTCACGACCACTCTCTGGGCCCGGCCCTCCAGCCAGTTCCTAACCCAGCACAGAGTGTAATGGTCCAATCCACGGGCTGACAGCTTAGTCAGCAGTTTGCTGTGGGGGACGGTGTCAAAGGCCTTGCTGAAGTCCAGGTAGACCACATCCACAGGCCTGCCCACATCCACCAGGCGGGTCACCTGATCATAGAAAGAGATCAGGTTGGAGAGGCAGGATCTGCCCTTCCTGAATCCATGTTGGCTGGACCTGAGCCCTTGGCCATCCTTCAGGTGCGCAGTTATTGCTGCCAGGATAATCTGCTCCATCACTTTCCCTGGCACTGAGGTCAGGCTGACCGGCCTGGAGTTTCCAGGTTCCTCCATCCGACCCTTCTTGTGGATGGGGACCACGTTGGCCAGTTTCCAGTCATCTGGGACCTCACCTGTGAGCCAGGACTGGAGGAAAATGATGGAGAGTGGCCTTACACCATCTTAATGTCTTTTTATAATGAAGTATTTAGGTCTTTGTAAGTGCGTTTAAACTAGGGCTATTTATCTGTCCTTAGAATAGAATTCACATCCACAAAATAATGCCTTGGGTTAGATTTCAGTATTCTTTTAATATAATAATAAATAATTCTTATTTAACTGTCCCACAGTAGCACTGAAAAGTATAAGTTGAGAAAATCTTTTTGCATACTATGAACACACATTAAGAAACAATTCTTCCAGTACATAGAAAATTCTCAAGATAGACTGTCTGTGCCACAGATAATGTATTAGACAATATTCTGATAGAAATACCTAAAAGACTGATCATAGAACTATAGAATCATAGAACTGTTACAGTTCGAAGGGACCTCAAGGTCCCTAGTTCCAAACCACCTGCCATGGGCAGGTTCACCTCACTCTAGATCAGGTCAGTCAGAGCCACATCCAGCCTGGCCTGTGGTGGTTTGAGGCTATGCCTTTGAAATGTAGTTTGCTTCTGAATTGGTCTGTTCTTGTTAACGCTGGGGGGAAACTTCAACCCACCACACTGGCCTTAAAAACCTCCAGGATGAGGCTTCCACCACATCCCTGGGTTTCTGTTCCAGTGTCTCACCACCCTTCATAGTGAAGAATTTCTTCCTGACTTCCAATCTGAATCTACCCATTTCTAGTTTTGTTACATTCCCCCTAGTCCTATCATTATCTGACACCCTAAAAAGTCCCTCCCCAGCTTTCTTGTAGCCCTCTTAAGATACCAGAAGGCCACAATTAGGTCTCCTCAGAACCTTCTCTTCTCCAGACGGAATAGCCCCAACTCTCTCAGTCTGTCCTCATAGGAGAGGCGTTCCAGCCCTCTAATCATCCTTGATAAATCAGGCTACTTTCAAACTTCAGCATTTTACTGGACTGATGTTCATTGACAACACACATGATCAATATAATAATTATCACTATATATTCAAACAGTTAATCCTTAAAAAAATTATCCTAAATGAGGTGAAGATTAATAGTACCAGACACCTCCAGTCAGGGCAAGTTAGGGTTGTGTCACAGATGAAGTGATGCACTTCACTCATAGGGCAGAAGTAGCACTATGTTTATCGATATAAAAAAAGTGATTTAACAGTTTGATAGTAAACACAACAGTTGTTGACAATATTTGATGGCAAGGTACACTGCATAGAGGACAGTGTTCAGACAAAATTTTCAGAGAGACCTTGCTGTTGTATCATGAAGTTCAGAAAGGACCCTTTTGCATTCCAAACACCTTCTCAGAGGGGACTTGAGGTATGACCAAATTCAGACTTACTTGTATCACCAATCTATGTGTGAAGAATTATATTTGTCACTTTATGTCAGATAAGATTTCAAAACTCAGCATCTGTTAATCACTTACCTAGAATCTGTTGCATCAAGAAATCTCTATGCTTTGAGGAGTAAAGGACCTTGCAGTAGACATAACCATGAAAGACATCCACAACCTTGAATGACATTCATAACCAAGAGAAGATCCTGTTTTGCAGCTCACTGCCATGCAGGAGAGTTCAATGGGCCCTGGGCTATCTGTCACGTGTGGAGCTAAATTGTAGTCTCAGTCACACCTACATACTGACTACTGATACTGGTTTCTTCCAAAGTCTACTTGAGTCAGGCCTTGACCAGCACTGGGGTTAAGTGAGGGCATTGTCAAATCAGCTCCCAGCTATTGTGCTGACACCAATCTCCCCTGAATCCACTTCAAGATGAATGCTGCCATCATGACCAGACACATCCATTGCAACTGCCATCGGTGGCCATCACTCAAGCAGGGTTATGAAAATAAAGGCTGGGGGAGCATAATGCCACCTTGTGACCACAGTCAGTTCAAGCTCATAGCTAATGTACCATGAAGTGGCCAGAACTGAGAAGTTTTTGTTGAAGAAAACTGTGACCCAAGTATGGGTGTTTTTTTTCTTCTCCATTTTCCTTACTCTTGCTTTGTTCTGCTCAACACTTTAAAAAAATAAAAAATAATAAAAAAAATTTAATTTGTCATTACATAGTTCATCTTTTGGGAATAGACCAGGGCTTGCTCTGGTTTCACCAGGAATCTCTCATGCTTGTTCTGAAAAGTTATTTCGGTTATGTCAGGCATTGCTCATTATACTTCCTTTTTTCTTTGTAGAATTTGCTACTTTCACAAACTACCATGTTGAAGCAAATATACCACAAATCTCCATTTGCCTATTTGCAGTTATATATCACTTTTATGTTCATCTGTGTTACAATATATTTATTGCTGATTCTGGTATTGGTAGTTTTATCATATTAAAAAAGGTCTACATACTGTTAAATATTTTAGCTTCCTTACATCTGACATTAACCAAATCAAACATGAGTCATATCCTTCTTATCCTGCTTCTCCTTGTGTGTGAGGAAATTCTGGCTGCATAAGACCTTTCAAGAGGGACATTTTAAGATATGTAGCACAATTAAAGAGTAAAAAACTCTAAAAGCTAAGGTGTTCAGGGCCTCTAGGATAGATGATACATGCATATGAGACTTGTATTTCAGATCTGGTCACTCAAGTGCTGCCTATGTCCTTTTTTATATGAATCATGCCTTTGATAATAAAATCACCTTCTATTAAGCAAAATAGATAATCAATTAACCAGGGGGCAAACATATTAAGATAAAAGGAAAATGTGCTTTTCTTTGTAGTGCTTTTTTGTCATTTTTATGTCCAAACAACTATTCCTAGAGTGATATATATATATTCCTAGATATATATATATATATATTACCTCATTGCCCTCTACAACTACCTGAAGGGTGGTTGTAGCCAGGAAGGGTTGGCCTCTTCTCCCAGGCAACCAGCACCAGAACAAGGGGACACAGTCTCAAGCTGTGCCAGGGGAGGTTTAGACCCGAGGTGAGGAGGAAGTTCTTCACCGAGCGAGTCATTCGGCATTGGAACGGGTTGCCCAGGGAGGTGGTTGAGTCATCGACCCTGGAGGCGTTCAAGGGGAGATTGGACGTGGCACTTGGTGCCATGGTCTAGTCATGGGGTCTGTGTTGATAGGTTGGACTCGATGATCCTCAAGGTCCTTTCCAACCTAAGTGATACTGTGATACTGTGATATTTTGTTTGCAGATGTGTCAATACAATATTAGACTGTGATAAGCACAATGTCATTCAGATGTAGATTGCAAAGAATTTGCTAAAGAAAGTTTGTGTCCTGTTATTCTCCTACCCTGCCATAATTGCATTAAATCAGCAATTTGTGAAGCCATTTCAAGTAGGAAGACAAACAGGCACCTAACAGACAATTAATCTACTGCTACAAACTCCTTTATTTGTACAGTTGACTGAACTCCTTTAAATGAAGTGCATGCAGTAAGTGACTTAAACAGTAAACATGTAGACCAAAATGTGACCAGCTGCCAAGAGAAAATAAGCTTAGATTTCTAGTGGTTCCTAAAATAAGTATAGTTCATACTCAGCAAAGCTTGTTCATCAACATGCTTTTATTAAACACCTAAGGCCAGAGGCATACACAAGCAACTATAGAATCTCACAATAGCTGGTAGCAGTTTTTTCTTTTATTACCAGAACTAAGGCTTAATCTGCAGTTATCTACTGTGTGTTTTCCACCAAACAGGAGACTACTCCCTATTTCTACCAAACCAGAGACTGACTTTCAAAGAGATTTTAAATTGTAGCTTTGTCTAGAAACTACTCACCAAGTTTTTAAGTACTATGAGAAAGCCTCAGTCATTTATAAAATCTCCAAGTAATGATTGCTCCAACTGTTTTACTCCTGAATCTTCTTCTCCTCTTCTTCTGCCATCAATATTGTTAGGGAATATCCTGTCTTTTTTATTGCCATTGATTTTTTGCTTATACTCATTTTTCTCTTAATCAAATAGAAAGCATATTTTCTTTATTTTCCACTGATCCTTTTGGCTAGTGAAGATGTATTTTTGCACCTGAAGTCATCATAGATAAATGTGACTGTGATATTCTTCTGAAGTTGAAAGGAGTCTTGAAAAATTACAGAATTAAGGATCCATTTTTCATTCTGCTATTCTGTAACTTTTTTAAAAAGGTTCAAGTTAAGAGATAAGATACCTTTTTGTTCTAACATATAGACCTGTTCTGGTGGACTTTTTTGTTTTTCTGTGTAAATTCTTAGGAGTAGACACCATCATATTTAGAAGAGAAACAGATCAAGAGCATGATTAGATTTAAATTCATGATGTGTCACATGATGCTTCAGAGAGTCCTAGACTAGAAGCTGATGGGGACAGTCTTGGCTCCCATCATGACAAAATGCATATTCATAATTATGAAGACTTTCATACTGGTAATAGGGTGAGATTCAGTGGCATTGAGTGCACCCTCAGCAAGTTTGCTGACAACACCAAGCTGTGTGGTGCAGCAGACACACTGGAGGGAAAGGATGGCATCCAGAGGGACCTTGGCAGGCTGGAGAGGTGGGCCCATGACAACCTCATGAGGTTCAACAAGACCAAATGCAAGGTCCCACATGTGGGTTGGGGCAATCCCAAGCACCAATATAGACTGGGCAGTGACCCGCTCGAGAGCATCCCTGAAGAAAAGGACTTGGGGGTGCTGGTGGATGAGAAGCTCAACATGAACCACCAGTGTGCACTTACAGCCCAGGAAGACAATCACATACTGGGCTGCATCAAGAGAAGCATAGCCAGCAGGTTGAGGGAGGTGATTCTCCCCCTCTACTCCATTCCGGTGAGACCTCACCTGGAGTATTGCATCCAGTTCTGGAGCCCCTGTTACAAGACGGATAGGGACATGCTGGAACCTGTCCAGAGAAGGGCCATGAAGATTGTCAGAGGCCTGGAGTACCTCTCCTATGGAGACAAACTGAGAGAGTTGGGGCTATTCAGTCTGGAGAAGAGAAGGCTCTGAGGAGACCTTATTATGGCTTTCTGGTATCTTAAAGGGGCCTACAGGAAAGCTAGGGAGGAACTTTTTAGGGTCTCAGGTAATGACAGGACTAGAGGGAATGGAAAGAAAACTAGAAATGGGTAGATTCAGATTGGATGTTAGGCAGAAATTCTTCACCATGAGGGTGGTGTGACACTGGAATGGGTGGCTCTGGGCAACCTGATGTAGTGTGAGGTGTACCTACCCATGGCAAGGGGGTTTGGAACTAAATGATCCTTGAGGTCCCTTCCAACCCTAATAATTCTATGATTCTGTTAATACTCACATTAGTTCAGCATGAGGTGCAGCTGTTGAAGCTTTCTCTTACATGCTGATTTCTTAGTGCCACCATGACTAACTAACATGGAGAAGGAATATTTGAAACAGACTACAAGAAAAATCCTCAGTTTGTATAAATTGGTATATATAGCATTCTTAGAAGCACACCTAAACTTAGTATAAAGCACAGATGTAAAGACAGATTGCAAATACAATGGAATTCACCTTTTCTTAAGATGAACTGTTGAAATGACTCATGGTGTATATTTAAAGATCTATAAGGTCTATTGAAAAATTTAGTTATCCTCTGTTAAAAGTAACTATAATTTGGTTAATATATAGATTTTGTCTCAGTAATTTTTTTTAAAACATGAGGTATGAGGATTGCATCCTACTTCAGAAAAAAATATTATTAAGCTTGACAGATTTGTAGTATGAAAAAGGCTCAAAAAGCTGAATGTATTCTCTCTGAATGGAAGGGAACATCAAAGCAATCCATGAAAGGTTTATAAAGTTGTAACAGAGATTAAACCAAAGCCAAGGCCAACCCTAGCATTTGAATAAATGCTAGATGAAGGAAGAGACATTAAAGAGATTGTTCTCTTGAAAATTTAGGAATTTGAAGATGATATTTTTTTTAAATCCCATTTCACAAAAGATAATAAACCTGAAATATTTACCTAAAAAGATGAACTACCACAACTATGAGATCTGATAATGATGAGATGGTAGCTGGAACAAATACAATTAGACATAGAGAAGTCAAAGAAAAAAGTCAGAGATAGTGTTCAAGGGCAAGGGAAAAACTATCATGAACAGCGGCAGAGAGCAAAACAGAAAGCTATTTCTTACCCACATGTACTATTATCCAGACTCCTAAAATAAGAGCACAGGCTGATTTGTATTTCTGTGTTTATTCAAATACTTGTATTTGCTGACTTTTATTTTCATTTTTGTTGTATATGTGGATATTATATTTCATTGAACATTTACTCCCAAACTTCTCCAGAGCAATCAGGAGGAGTGGCATCCATATAAAACAGAACAGCACAAAACAATTGTCAGCTTCTTGCCTCTGTCATTGTCTCTCTTGCTTATTATTCATTGACAAGAAGGACCACAATCTCTATAGAAATTTTTCTACAAACCAGCAAAGAGCTTAAAAGTGTGTTTAATCATGTAAGCTCTTTCCTTCCATGATTCTTTGTGCTTTAATTGTAACCTTAATTATTCATACTGTAAATACTTAATCATTGATAAGATTATTAAAATGAATTGTAGTCTGACACGTTCCAGAGCAATCAGTTAATTTTATGTGTTCCTTCATCATATTTAATCTTTTGCTTAAGTCTCATATTGTTTCTAGGGCCCAGTGGATATGTGAAATACTTTTAAACAGACATGTTGCAAGTGACAAATAGAGAGAGCACAGAATATATTACTGGTAAGGACCTTTGGATGAACAATCACACTGGCTTGTACTTGTGGGATTCGCACTCATTTTCATGAACAAAGTGTCAATTGTCAGAATACTGTCAAATAATATACAATAAGGCGCACAGAATAACAGCATACCAGTTCACTCTACTTATTCATTAATATTCATGAGGGATTTTTTGTTATCTGACCAGCTCTGATAAGGGAAGAAAAGCAACAATTAGGATGAAAATTATAAGGGTAGTCAAATAATGCATACATAAATTAGCTGTTAAATATCTTTTAAAGAAAACTTTTGTGAGTATTAGCTAGTATAAAATACAGCATTCATTGGTTGTGTTGTAGCACTTGTGTTCATATCATTAGTGTGTATTTGCTCTGAATTTGCAGATTTTTTTTTTTTTTACTGCAAATAGCAGGTTTTGAATAACTATTGGGAAAAGCTTAAATTATACTTATGTGAATATTCTACTGCAGCTGAACAAATTTCTTTAGGTTAAATAAACATGACATAGGACAGGAAAGCATATCTCCAGTCAAGTAGTATTCCCTGCCCTCACTACTATAAGTTCTGTTTTACTCATCTCTTCTGGTTTTGGATTTCCAATGTGGATAAGGGCCTTCAAGTTAGATGTTTAAATATTCTTCCTATACTCTTATACAGACATCTGTAACACCGTATTTGTCCATACGTCAACTAGCTGCATTGGATCCCGTTATAACCAGTAGAGATCAGTTAAGATAGTCAGAGGCATTAAGAAATGAATCATCACTCCAAAGCAGATATATACTGAAGGATGAGTCAAACCTTAAATGTGACTAACTGCACTAAACACATTTTCACTGAGCTAAACTATATTTCTCAAATGTGCACTTCCTCATTTCAGCAGGCAACCTCCACCATTTTTGTCTACCAGGTACTTTTAATGAACCATCTCAGCATAATTGGTTTCCTTTGCAGAACTAAAAAGTTAAGCTGAATTCTAATTTCATTAAAAAAAAAAAAAAAAAAGCCATAGTCAACACCAACCAATACAAGTATAGCAGTAGAGGGTTTGGAGATGCACATTTCCAACATTATTCAGATATTCAGAAATTTGTGCTTTCAGTAAATTGGAATAGTCAACTCAGCTGGTTACTGCACAAGTGCTATTTTAAATTGACATTACTTCAGGGGTACACATGAAGTGTATTGCACTGAAAATATTCTGTGAGCTCTTAGTCAGCAAGCCTGTAGAGATAATTTTTAGGATAGAGATGGGTAAAAATATCAATTTATAGGAATAAGTGATCCATGAGAGGAATAATACAGTAATTATGGTATTTTAGAAATTGACGTCAAGTAGCAAGAGCTAGCGATGTGTCAGTATATAGATGCAGATTTTGATCTAACAACGTAGAAGTCTGTGGAAACTTTCTTAATAATCAGGGCTCTGTAGTTTCCACAATATTCTGGTATTAACCTGAAGCTAAGAGTGGAATTTTTGACTCACAGGATGCTGGCTATATTTATCTGTGAAAGAACCAATAAAAATCCCATTGCAGAGGACAGAAATCTGCATGTGTTACAGAATAATGTTTTGCTAATAGGAAAGAAAAAACATCAAGTCTTACAATAAAAATATTCTTAAAATGAAATCATGTTGTAGTATTCTATTTTCTTTCTCTTTATTTTAATTTTGTGTTATTTTTCAACAAATTACTGTAGAAAAGGGGAGAAAGAAAGAGAGAAAAAAGAAAATAACCCTCAGTTCAAAACAATTAACTGAGTTTGTTGTGTATTTCTAAACAAACACTTGCTTGTGAGTAAATTCTGAGCCACATATGACAAAATTATACCTAGAAAAATCTTACTGTAATACAATCATTTCAAGATAACAATAAATATGGATCAGACTGGGTTTAGTACTAAGTATTTCCATAGGCTTTAAGGGCTTGGCAGTACTGTGCTATAAAAAAGAGGAGATTAAGCAAAATTAATTCAAAGTTAATTTCCACCAGTATTTTCTTTGGAATAGTTGAAAGTTTTATACACAGCAAAGAATGCCATCACTTGCTCATCTTCATTTCTTGTTATACTTAATAGTGTCACTCCTTTACTACAGGATCAAATGACATCTCAAATAATTTTTTGATGTCATTCAGCCTGTGAATGTGTGTTTAATGGGCTACTTTGTAATACAACCAGTAGCAATGTAAAAGAGTAACAGCTTTTATCAGATCTTCAAGAAACACCATTGCCTTCACTCAGTTTGCTTCTGGTATACTCAGCTATGTACTAAATCGTTGCCTTTTTTTTTCAGGTTTCTTAAACTTTCAACTACAAGAATTTTCTCTAAAACAGGTATTTCTCAGTTTCTTATCTCAAAGTATGGGTTAGCTTTCACTCTTTTATCTCTAAAACATACTTCTATTAGATTGCATAGATACACTAAATAGATTGATCAATTGTTTGATGGATAGATTAGATAGTCAGATATATAGATGAAGGGGAGAGAGAAAAACAGAGAAAGAGAATCTGTCCTTAGCAGCCACTAATGTAATAGAAAGTAAGGCACATAACTGTAGGAATTCTGTATTCATTAGTAAATTATTTCTAGAGATGTAAAGCTGATCTCTGTGATGATGACATGAGCTTTTCTGCATTGGGATGCACATCACATATATGAATGTGAATCCTCCTAGTTTTGCCTGTGATAGTTCTAGCATTAGCAACAGTGCATTTTGGAACATGAAGAACACAATTCCAACAGGGTTAGTTATTAACATTCACAGATTAATTATTTTATTTAAACCTGAGGCATTTACTGTTTTCATTTGGTCTGAATGGTATCTAGCAGTCACAAGAACCAAATTAACAAATTGTTAATTTGATGTTGAATTTAATCTCAAGTATTTAAGTTTTTGTGCAAGCTTTCTTCTTCGCAGGTTAGGTAATTTAATAGACATTTCCAAAATACCTTACCAAAAATGAAGGGAATTGCCTGAGTACTTGGTTATAATTCAGAAATAATTTATCTGTAATGTTAGACTCTGGGAGGAAAATATTGAGAGTCCCTACAGACTAATGATAAAGCCCAGATGTGCTGAGCCACCAATGGAGATGCAAAGATCTCCAAACCTCAAACTTGCGGACAGTCCAGGCATTACATATATCCTGTTTTGATATTTTCTGCCACACTTCTTACTTGAATCAGGAGATATCTTCCACTGACTTACTAAAAAGTAATATTTTCTTTATATTGTGTACTATAACTAAAGCAAAAAATGTGAAAATTATAAGCCTACACTGGTATAATCTTTGTCAAATATAGTTATCAGAAGAAAACAGACTTAGCAAATCACATCAGTATAATTCCTGCACTCAATGTTATATAAACTACAAAACAAAACCGGAACAGAAGACAAAGTAAGCAAAACCATTTTGCTGTTTCTTCCATTGGTCCCTTGCTCTGTTATACAAGATGAAACATTAATTTTGCTACACTCTCCATAACTGACTTTGAGCTTTTGTAAATGGGAACCGAATAGAACAGAATAGAACAGAATAGAATAGAATAGAATAGAATAGAATAGAATAGAATAGAATAGAATAGAATAGAATAGAATAGAATAGAATAGAATAGAATAGATCAGGTTGGAAGACACCTCATAGACTTATTCCCATACAAAATAACTGTGTATGAAACAGTCACACACAACTAGACTTCATAATTTTATAAGACTTTCCATCTGGAAAAGTTTTGCTTTAAAAATTAATATATGCAACACTTATCTGGGTTATGGATGGGAAGTAAGAAACTGTGGCTTTCTGAAAAATAAAACATTAATTTATAGAGCTATACAAAAAACTGTATGTTCTGCTTGTCAGTATAAAATACCCTTCTATGTGTATATATATCAACTGATTATACAAATCAATGAAGTATAACTTTAGTCTAACTGAAACTACTCAGGAAAAGAACACTCAAAATGTTTGCACTGTAGAAAGGCTCATGTGAAGGATTCCATTTTCAGAAAACTTGCTCAAACTCTTCCAAGGAAAAAGAAAAACATGGATCATGAAAACTGTTTTTGTATGGACTTGTAAATATTAGTAAAAGTGCCAAAATTTTAATGATCCTAAAGTGTCAGGTAATCCTGTGGAACTATGTAGTTACTTCAATTCCTCAGTTAGAGCACAGAAGCCCTTAAATTCCTCCAAGACTTATGCAGCATGGAGTTAATGCCATCAGTCTTCTAAAACAACCATATTCATTTTTGCGAATAACAAGTTTACATCCAAACTGATCTAAATAAAAGTAGTTGTCACAGTGTCTAATATTTCCTTTAATATTTATTTTACATATATTTTTGCCTATAATGCCAAGAGACTGTTTTTTTTTTTTTTCAGTAAGTACATAAAAACCTTTATCCTTGTTTTCCTTTATGTAATATCCCAAGCAACATAGGTTACTCTAAAGCCTAAAGCAAATGTTGGAGGCTAGTGGGAGCACCATTCTTGAAAGTTATTCTTGAAGTTCATCAAGATAGTTGCTTTTATTACTTAAGACATATTTTTAAAACAGTGACTGACACTGACGAATGATTCAAAGAATGCACTCAAATGTAATAAATAATAATAATTTTTTCAATGCCTGTTTTTAAAGACATCAGATTTGAACAGTATCTGTAGGAAATATTCAGTCACTTGTAGATGAATAGTGGGGTGCATTTAATATTTTATACTTCCCTCATATTATTAGAGGCTAAGAACACAGAGACTTGCTTTAGGCAAGTTTATTTAACCAGTGACAAATCTGCTAGAATAAAATATGGATGTTCTCTGGAAATTTCAGAACGTGAAGATGGTTTTTCCTAGATGTACACTATGAAATTATGAGAGATGAAAAGTCATGTGTTTGTCTAAAAGCTGCACCTCTGACTTTTTCACACATTTAAAACTGTTGTTTCCATATGTTCCCTGACTTCTCCTATAATGATGAAGTGAATAACATCTGGCTTTCCGTTTGTCACTACTGAATCAGCATTTTATTGGCCAACCTTTCACTCACATTCTGGTCAGTGACAAATTCATATTCCAGACTCTTATCTGTCATTGGTACATTCATATTTTTAATGATGTATAATAGTCTAACATAAATGCAAATGAGTTGACATTTCTAAAGCAAACACATTCATTACAAAATTCCAGTGAAGAAAAGTAGATAAGGGCATAAGTCACTGAAATACTGGGTTTTTTTCTGTCTTCACTTTAAAGGCTTCCTTTAAATTAAATATATTGTGGTTTGGTTTGGGGGCTGGGTGTTCTTTTGTTGTTGTTGTTGTTGGATTTTGTTGTTTTGTGTGTGTGTAGGTTTTTTGTTTTGTTTGGGTTTCTTTTTTTGTCTTTTTTAAACCAATGTTATTGGAAACTGACCTAAATTCTTCAATGAGAGAAGCTTAAGTGAAAATACCTTTTTTTTCTCCCCAGTAGTAATTAATTGATGATGTTTCTATTTTCATTCCAAGAGATTTTCATCTGTGGGTTTCCAATTTAAAGAACTGAAAAATAATGTTTCTATCCTGTGTTTCTTTTCTGTGTTTCTATTCTGTTTTCTCCTACGGTGCCACATCCAGCTGGAGGCCAGTCACCAGTGGTGTCCCCCAGGGATCAGTGCTGGGCCCTGTCCTCTTCAACATATTCGTTGATGATCTGGATGAAGGGGTAGAGTCAGTCATCAGCAAGTTTGCAGATGACACAAAGTTAGGGGCAGATGTTAGTCAGTTAGAGGGTAGAAAGGCTCTGCAGAGGGACCTCCACTGACTGGACAGATGGGCAGAGTCCAATGGGATGGCATTCAACAAGTCCAAGTGCCGAGTGCTGCACTTTGGCTACGGCAATCCCATGCAGAGCTATAGGCTGGGGTCGGAGTGGCTGGAGAGCTCCCAAACAGAGAGGGACCTGGGTGTGCTGATCGACAGCCACCTGAATATGAGCCAGCACTGTGCCCAGGTGGCCAAGAGGGCCAATAGCATCCTGGCCTGCATTAGGAATAGTGTGGCCAGCAGGAGCAGGGAGGTCATAGTGCCCCTGTACTCTGCTTTGGTTAGGCCGCACCTTGAGTACTGTGTCCAGTTCTGGGCCCCTCAGTTTAAGAAGGACATCGAAACACTTGAGCGTGTCCAGAGAAGGGCAACAAGGCTGGTGAGAGGCCTTGAACACAAGCCCTATGAGGAGAGACTGAGGGAGCTGGGATTGTTTAGCCTGGAGAAGAGGAGGCTCAGGGGTGACCTGATTGCCCTCTACAACTACCTGAAAGGTGGTTGTAGCCAGGAAGGGGTTGGCCTCTTCTCCCAGGCAACCAGCACCAGAACAAGGGGACACCGTCTCAAGCTGTGCCAGGGGAGGTTTAGACTCGAGGTGAGGAGGAAGTTCTTCACCCAGCAAGTCCTTCGTCATTGGAACCGGTTGCCCAGGGAGGTGGTTGAGTCATCGACCCTGGAGGCGTTCAAGGGGAGATTGGACGTGGCACTTGGTGCCATGGTCTAGGCATGGGGTCTGTGTTGATAGGTTGGACTCGATGATCCTCAAGGTCCTTTCCAACCTAAGTGATACTGTGATACTGTGATACATGAAAGTAGAATTATTCCTGGGTTTCAGCAGCTGCTTGAAAATGCTTAATTTTATTAATATTTTAAAATATCCTTTTGAAGAGAATGGTTTAATTTTAGAAAGTGTTTGCCAATATCAAATTTAGAAGTTCTAAAACCACCAAGAGATACAAACCAGAAATAATTTCTATTTTTTTTTCCTGCTACTGGCATGTTAAGATTTCATTTTGTTTTGGATTAATATCAAATTTTTGTAAATGATGTAATATCCTGAAAGATAGGAATTGTGTTTCTCAGTGACCTCAGGTGAGGATATAAAGCCCTCTTCAGTGTTCTAGTGTTTTAGGCTGCTGAGTAAGTACCAATATATTATGTAGTCAGCCTGAAATTCACAGCATCCACTACTTTAATTCTTTATAACTACTGACAGAGATATCATAGACAAATAACTTTTGTGTTGTATGTCTATAGTTGCCATTATTAATTGGCTGATGCATTAAGACCCATTCCACAAACACTGTAAATTGAACATCAACAGCATATTCAAATTCTGTCTTCGCTGAAACCTATAAAGAGGTACATTAAGGGTAGAAATGCAGCATACCATTTTGGTGTGAATTAGTCACTTGCATCTAAATTCATACAAGTGTGCTGGTTTTAAAGTATATCTTACACCCTGGCAATGTGAGTACATAAAAAATATTCTAACTATGCTAAAATATATAGCACAGTAACTATGCTGAATATGGCTACATGGCACACTTGATCAAAACCATAACCCCTTCCATGTATATATATAGGGCTTCAAACCACCTCCTTTTCTTGGACTAAAATTACACTTCCTGCTCTTTTCTCCCCACCACCATATTTCTTACACTTATATAAAGTTATTGAGTGTTCTTGCATCTTTAGTACACAGCTGAAACTCCCAAGTGTTAGATGAGTTTAGAATCAGAGCAAGGAACACACATTACTAAAAGGTCAGGAGAATGTTGAATGCACAAAACTCATTGCAGCCTGTCCTGGCAGATGTGAAGAGGCAACACTAACACAACTTGCATCTCTGGGAACAGCATTCATATAAGGACCACTCTACAGACTTAAGGACACGAAGTGACCTCTGACTGCCTCTTAACACTCTGCAAATCCACTGCACAGAGAAGTTGTAACAAATGTCCTTTTTATTCAGAGGAAGTAAATTAAAGATAAGGTCTCCTGGCAGATTTCAAATAAACTTAAAACTAAACCACTTGCTCATATTTTATCACAAGGTCATGTATACCTTTGTGTGGCAGGGAACTCCGAGATCTATAGTCAACCAGTTCTTGCCAACTCTAAAGTGACAGAATTTCTGTGTGTTTCTGAAATGTGTCTGCAGATTAAGTTGAAGAATGCCAACAGTTTTGAAGGCAAATAGATCCCATGATACCTTCAAATTTAAGTAGATAAGCGATGACATGATAAAAATACTAAAATGTCACCACAGCTTCTTTGCTTTAGAAGAAAAGTGCTTCCCTTTTTAAAACTGAAATAAAACTAAATAGTAATACAGGACAGGCATTTTGACAAAATGGATCTAATCTGTTGAGGTAAATGATAGTTTAAGTGTATTCTCTTTGTGCTAACAGACAAATATTCTCTTTGCAGGTTAAAAGCAGCTAGACTGAGAGAAATATTTACAAGCACTAATGTCACTAAATCCAGAGACTGTTAGGTTTAGCAGCTTCCTGTTTGCAGTGAGCCAAATTGAAACATGTCTTGCAGTAATTTATTTAAAAATAAAATAAAATAATAAAGTGCCTCCTAGTAACAGCAGTGCTTCATGGTATACCTAGGAGGAAGGTGGCCAAAGACCATGACTCTACAAAACTTGACCATTATTGAATGGTCTTTCAAAAATTAAATAAGCATTCCTCTGTTCAGTTTACTTTTAATTTTATCTGCATTAAATTGATATGCATTAAAGTCCTCTGAGGTTGGGCTGAAGAATCTCATTGCAGAGAAATATTTTTAAATGTACACATTTCCAGATGGTATCCAGTATTTTTAAAAGTACGTACATCCAGATGCATTTGTAACCCACACTGAACAAGGGTTACTGCAAAGTAAGATAGCATTCTTGGTAGTTATATTTCTTTTGGAACTGTTATATCATGGTAACTGTTCTTTTACTTCTCTTCCAACATATTCTCCAACAGCATCTCTAACTTGCAACACTGTTCCCTTATGCTGACTCCAGTTTTGCTAATGCATATGAAATGAAATAACATTCTGTCAAAGCATGTAAGGTTTCTGGGTTTTTTTCATCGTTTCTATTCTCCAAGTAGCTCTTCCAAAAAAATATTATTTTTAGACAGATAGATTTTTAGATGAGTGCACTTTGCATTCATTTAACACACCAAATAATGAAGGGATTTGCTGCAAGCTGAAAGAATATTAAAAGCTTTTAGTATATCCTTGCAAGAGGCTTCAAACCCATTGGGTATGCTATTACGTTCACTGTTCACTCAGCAGTCACTGTCTTTAGTTCATGAATAAAGTAATGCCCTGAGATATTCTCAGGAGCCTCATTGCATCTCTGGCCATGAAGTCTGCAGTACTTATCCCAGTGCCTCCCATCTCTCATCTTTTAAGGATCTTAATACATGTCTCAGAGAATCAGGACTGCTGATTCTGTACTGCTTTCCAAGGAAAGAATCAGAAAAAAAGAAAAGAGACTAAATGTAATAGCTAATGTGATAGGCAAGCTTTTCTTGGCAAGTTTCATGTATTGGCATTAATTGGTGCCAGGGTGGAGGCGTGAGGCACGAAAGTCAAATATGCATGATTTGAGATATTAGAGACGAGGAATAAAATGGAACAGATTCCCATTTATCTGGTCTTAGTCTGACTGCCACAATGAAGTGGCAGTCATGGATATCATAGATATTTGTTAAAAAGCTAAATTAAACTAACTTGTCAGAGTGCCTTAGGAGTCATTGTGATGTAGCTGACCTGAGATCAAATCCAATATAATATTTGACTTGCATCAGAATTAAATTCCTTCATCCCTGTTATGACCTTCAGACCCTAAAGTTAGATTCTGAAAAACAAGACTAATCTCCTGTAAAGCATGTAGTGTGTATATTTGGAACTTAACTTGTCCTCACCTTCATCTTTTCTAATGGAACCGATAAAAGGGCAATTTAGTTCCCCTAGGATCTCAATCATATTGTCAAAGCACATAGTAGTCTTTTGACTACAGACAACACCTGAATGGGTAAGGAATGTCAGATAAATGTTATATACTGGACCAGGAAATATGGATGTATAAAAGACTTTATGCCTACTGGCTGCTATTCTGAAGGGAGACTTACATATAAATCCCAAAACAAATCAAAAAACCATAGATGGCAGAAAACACCACAGTAGAAAATAAATGAAATCACACCACCCTCAAGGCTGAAAAAACTTACCTGTGCATTAGAAAAAAAGCATTGCATTAGCATAGCACTTAACAGCAGCTGGTACAAGCAATGTAAGTTTCCTGTGGATGAGAAGAAAAAGGTACTCCAGATCTTGTGCCATGCAAAATGATGAACCAGCAGAAGAATGGTGACATCCAATGACAAAAAATAGCTTTCAAAATAGTTTTTGTCCTTCTCTCTGGAGATATTGTAAAATTGTATTGATTTTATGTCAGTTTAAAGCAGATGTCTGAATAAAAATTACCTTACATGTTAATGTTTTAATGGAAAACTACCTTCTCCCTCAAAAGAAAACAAAAACAAACAAGCAAAGACCCCAAACCCCCACAAAAAAACCCACCTGAATCCTACTATCTTCATCCACCAGTCTTTCAGTTATAAGCAGACTTGCAGAGTTTTTAAACACAGCTATCATTAGCGGTATGTTCAAATTTCACATTATTTTAGAAATTGCCAAGAACACAGAAAGACAGTAGCAAATACCAGCCTTTTAGAGGGGAAAAAAATGGTTTCAGACTTCTACCAGTCAATATTCTTAATGAAATAAGTATCATTTCAAAATGCAGTTAAATGCAGTTAAGGTAATAGTGCTTTAAAATACAATGGAATGTACTGCAGCACAGTGAAAAGAGTTTTTTGTTTTGTTTCCAGGACAAGCTGAACATTTATGATCATACTATCCTGGGTGAGATGATTTGTTTATTCCAATGAAAATATTTCAACTATGTGAAAATTATATTAATATATGCAGCATTTCACTGATATATAATTATTTTAAACACTGATCTGCTGTTCCCATGTCCTTCTTTTTTATATTTCCCTAGTCTGATTAAGAATGTTGGATAAACTAAAATGTATTTCACAGACCACTGTTTTTTCCCTTTTTCATTTTATTGAAGTATTGTCAGAATCTTGGGAAGTCCTACCTATCTATGTTGAATAAGAATGTCCAATATGATTGTCATCCTATGCAATGCCAAAAAAAAAAAACCAAAATCCACTGAAATTATGAATTTAAACAAATATTTCACTCTGAGATCAAGATACATTAATATGGGATTTTTAGATTAAAGTCTCTGCCTCAATTAATTTAGTAGCTAGTTCATATTTATACTTATCACAGCAAAAAAATGTTCCATTTTTACTTCTGCAAGCTCATGAGCATTTATGCTTCAGGAAGTTTTTAGAAAATCAGATCACACTAATAAGTAAGGCACAGTTCCTTGGTTTAGCCAGTTATGGTCTGGCTTCTTCATCAAATAATCTAATTCCGTGCACAGCAAAAAAATCACAATTGCTTCATCTGCCTTCATGTAGGTTTTTCTCTAAGGAACACTGTGTTTGTTTTTCATATAAAACACACATTTCTTGTAATCAAGTAATGTGATGACAATTGCTAAAAATATATCTTCTCTCTTAAAATAACTGAATATAACAAGAGCTAAATGGGTAATACTGTGCAAACATAAAATATTCATGAACTCATCACCATTTTCAGCTACAATCTGTACTGAAATGTCTTCACCTTGCTTGTGTTTCATAATTACAGTTTTCTATAATATATTTTGTTGCCGTTTTTTAAGCGTTATGAAAAGCCCTACAATCATTATAAAATTATCTGTGGTAGTGGGAAGTTTGCTTTCAAAGCTCATTGTACCTTGATCTATGAAAATATATATTAGCCATCATATTTTAACTCAATTTTTCAAATGAAACAATTGAGTTGAAAAAAAAAATCTGATTTTTATCTGTATTTCTCTAGGACACAGTAAAGAGCTCCAAAGAGCTGTGATAAAGTTTTAATGTGGATCAATTTGCTCCAGCTAGTATAAACCCATGAAATATGACTTGGCTTGTTTTCTCATCTTGTGTGTGTTTACACTGCAGACTTAATAGCACTTTATGCTATGGTTTACAACCTGATGTTACTCCACTTTTACACCACATGACACTATTTTTATGTATTTCAATAATCAAGCTTCCAAAAGGATATAAGCCAAAAATAATAGCAACAAAGCATTTGGCCTTATTGAACTTCACAAGGTTTATTTGGGCCCACCTCTCTAGCCTGTCAAGGTCCCTCTTCATGGCAGTTCTTTCACTTCAGCATGTCAACCACACCACACAGCTTGGTGTCATCAATAAACTTGCTGACAACCTCTCTCAATCCCACTGCCCATGTTGCTGAAGATGTTAAATAGCACCAGCCCAAATACTGATCCCTGAGAAACGCCACTCTGTTGGTCTCTACTTGGACAGAGTTGTTGACTGCAACACTTTGAATGCATCATTCAAACAATTCCTGATCCTCAGAGTGGTTCATTCATCTCTCCAATTTAGAGGCAAGGATATTGTGCAGGATAGTGTTGGGTGCTTTGCACAAGTCCATATAGATGGTGCCAGCTGTTCTTGCCTTATCCACCAATGCTCTATCCCTGGCATTGAAGGCCACCAAATTTATCAGGCATGATTTGCCATTGGTGAAGTCATGTTGGCTGCTACCAATTACCTCCTTATTTTCCATGCACCTTAGCACAATTTCCAAGAGGATCTGTTCCATGATCTTTCCAGGCACAGAAGTGAGACTGACTAATCTGTAGTTCCCCACGTCTTTTTTTTTCTTAACCTTTTTAAAAATAGATTTTATGTTTCCCCTTTTCCAGTCAGTAGAACTTCACCAAACTGTCATGACATCTCACATATAACAGATAATGGCCTAGTGACCAGCATCTCATCATGTCCCATGATGTGTATAACTTCAGGTTAGTTACATTGTCTTGAACCTGATCCTCTCCTACAATGGGCAGTTTTTCATTCTCCCAGTCCCTGCTTTTGCTTTCTGTGTTTTGGACAGTATGACTGGAGCACTTGCTGGTGAAGATTGCAAAGAAAAGCCTTCTCTATGTCCCGGGTAACCAGGTCTCTCATTTCCTTGCAATAAGGGCTCCCATCATTCCCAGTCTTCCTTTTATCAGCAATGCACCTATAGAACTTTTTCTTGTTGCCCATGACATCCCTGCCCAGATGTAATTCTATCAATGATCTTGAGCTTGGAGGAGGTGGTGCTTGAAGATGGAAAAGCTTTCTTGAGCCTTTTTTCCCTCTAGGGCTTCATACCTTCATCTTCTTTGCAGCTTGGGCCTAAAAATTTCTGTACATTCCTAATAATTCTGTAAGTCCTGTAAATTCCTGATAATTCTGTAACTTCCTGACAAAAACAACACAGTGATTAAATTCTATGCATTTTACAGAATTTCATAGTTTGCCATACAATGGCATTTGCTAATCAAAGCTTTCCTTTTTCACTCTTTTGCTCTTCAGATCACAGCCATTGCAATTACTCCAAAACACAGTCTTTAAGAAAAGTGAGCATTTATGACTCTACTGCTCCTTGCCTTTAGAAGTCATATTTCATCAGTGTGCTGTGAAAGACGAAAAGAGCACTGTGTTAAATTGTGGACATAAACTTAAACCAATATGATGACAGGTGGTGGGACAGCCTCATTAGACAGGTTGTGATGATTACAGCTGGGCCTGAAATCTCTGAATCCCCTGTGCAAGCTGATCTGCATGATCTGCATTTGAAATGTAGCTTCTCTGTTTCACTCGAATGTCTTTTTCCCCTGAACTTGAAGAGGTAACTGATTATCTTGGGTATAATGAAAAGTTACTGTCTAGTTTCATATACTTACCTTTTCTTTTTTCACCCTATTTATTCCTGATGCTTCATATCCTTTACCTTTCATCCTTGGTAGCAGCACTCCAAAGCTTGCTTGTATATTTCAAGAAAAAATAAGTTTTCTCATAACCAAATTGACTCTTTCTCTAACTCTTCTACATCACCTCATAATAGATTTTCTCTCCAAAATGACATGGAAATTAAAGCAAAATCCTGACTGATGAAGAAATAAGGAATTATCATTTCTTTTTTACTCTCCTTGTAAAGGATAAAAAATATCCTGGAAACATGTTTTCTTTTGTTTTTCTTTGGAGCTGAAGGGTTACCAAAAGCAGCCACTTTTATTCATGGAATATGAAAATCCTACCAAAGGATTTTTATGAAGGTAAAAGGTATCAACAAAAATATTGTATGTCTTTTATTAATATTTTTAAGATTTTTGCCTTACATTCTCTTACCTATTTAGCAAAGTTGGATATATAAGAAATATATCCAGTGGATTTCACAGAAAGAGGTGACTGAAAAGCACACTATCATTTAATGTGCTAAAGCATTACTGTCTCAAGGCAGTCTTCATTTTGTTATTCTAAAAACAGTTAAAACATTAAAATGGATACTTTTGTATAACACATTAATAGTACTAATTGTAAATATTTATCTACCAGAAGAGTCCCCTGATAAAACTTCACCTGCAAGCAGTTACTTTACTGTGCATTCTCCTATTTTATCCACTCTTTTACCTTGTTTCTTTCTTTCCCCTTGATGACTTATTTTTTAAAGCTGTTCCTTTTTAGGCACCATTATCTAGTTCTAGTGGGAGAGTTTAGCAGAATTGTCAAATAGAACTATCTAATTTTGCAAGAACCTGATTGTCTTTAAAATGGCAGGTGATATTTTTCACAACTGGAGAACAACAGTGAAAGAAAGCTGAATCTGCTAATGAACTGTTAAAGTCCTCTCCATATTAAGAGAGGAAGACTAAGGCTTAAGACAGATGCTCACTTATTAAACAGTTGCACGACCTTATAACATTACAGTGACCCACTAATCACAGTATCACAGTATCACCAATGTTGGAAGAGACCTCAAAGATCATTGAGTCCAACCTGTCACCAATCTATTATATCTCCTATGTTCCAGAGACTATTTCCCCCTGAGATCTTATCATAAACAAATTTGTGTGAGTTCTACCTAACCCACTTCATTTAAAATCATCTGTGGTAAATTACATGTCAGTTGATGTTTGAATGAATTGGATGAAATTACATTCAACTAGCAAGAAGCAAGAAGCTTGTGGAGGAGGTCATCTCTATTTGTTGGCACTGTGATATGGCTTTAACTAAAGGATCACTTCCACCATTGCCAGGACTTTGTGAAAGACTTTTGGAGAAGAAAACTGTAAACCTGTGGTAGTTAAGACAATGCTTTAGAAGTGAGAATAACAAGATGAACCTTTTGAGCCTGTGCAGAAAATTTGATTTTTCCCTATTTCTAATAGACTTCTTGGATCTCAGACATCAGGGAAACATCCCTCTCCATCTGATGCACAGGAAAGAAAATGCACACACTAAATTGATTCTTCCACACACCACCTTAGGGTCAAAAGGACTAAAAATGAGGTACCTCAGCAGCTAAATTCTACAAGCTTAGTATGTTTGTTCTATCTACCTTTTAATTCTTCTAAAATTTCCGTTATTTCTGGAGAGGAATTAAATGCAGAAAGAAAGCTTTCAGGAGGGAAAGAGCACAATCTTGCAGACATATGTTATGTCTACAAGACATATGTTATGTGGTAAACACAACTTCATCTGAGGAAGCTATGTCCTACTGGCTATGGATAGCATTTCCCAGTGTTAATGATGACTCAGAACCACCTCTAACCACTAGAGGCATTTATGCCTATGCCATAAATGTGGAGTTTTCTAAATATTAAAGTACTAAAGTTCTATTATTATCTCCATGACAAAGATATATTCACTGACTTTCTCCAAGGACTCCAAACACTGAACCAAGATACTTCTCAGGGTAAAGCAGAAATTTCCAATGGACTCATTCTCTTGGATAAAGTTTAATTCATTGTTTCTTACATAACAGACATAAAATAAAATAAGTGCATTACTCTAAGAAGCTTCATCTCTACAGACCATGACATTTCTTAGATTTCTCAAAAGGAAAATTTCTTTATAGTGGAGCATGTGAAAAGTGTATCTGTCCTATCACTACAGCTCATATGTGCTAAATGTCACATCAAATCATGAGAAAAAGGGATATTGGAATAAGATCATTCTGCTTTTTTGGTCAAGTTAAGAATTAACAGTGCAGGGGCAGCGGGGGAAGGCAGAAAGTTGACTGAGTAGATTAAGACTTGAGACACCAGCCCATGAAGCCTTCATACTGTTAACTGAGCTGACCTATCTTCTTTCAACCTTTAGTTCTTTGAGTTAACCTGTAAGCCATTTTTCATCTTTTGCTATGGATATGACATACAAGAGGAAAACCTGTCCAAAAAGGAACAAAAATATGTCTCTACAGCATCTCCTGTTGTTAAAGTACAATTTATATGATAAAGTATACAAAATCCTGTACGTGGGCTATGAAAATACCTAAGATTTCTAAACCAAAATTTTTAATCTAGTTACATAATTCTTCACTTACAGCAAAGAACTCAAGCCTAGCAAATCTAATATAAAATAGGTAATCCAGGATCACAAACATGCAAAAGTTTTAGCCTTTTTAAGTGGGAATTTGTTTCCTAAACCCAGAGAGCTGACCCTCAGCTGTCATCCAATCTGTAGGAGTGCTTTTGGTTCTGACTTTCAAGGCTCTCAGCACCTCCAGATTTGACTTCTTCATGGCCACGAGGTGTCTCAGTTATGCAAAAAGTGGGTAGTTTTCACCTAAGCACTCTTACTTTATTGTTCCCTGTCTTCTGGCCTCAGATGGCTATGTGCCCAACAGGCCTGACTTACTCCTACAAGGAGGATCACAGACAACAGTGGAAGTCAAGATCATTGACAGACCCTAACACCAGTGAGTGTTCTTGTACGAGCAAACTGGACTTTCTCAAGATGAACAACAAATGGAGAGTCTTACTTTGCCAGAGTAAAATGAGTTTAAAATACTTTGAAAATGCAAATTAGACTGATTCTGCCCTTGACTTTTCATTTGTGTGTCCACATACACCTAATCAAAACTGAGGCTTTCCAATTGTTTGGTGTCAATTCACTGCCAATAAATCATCTGAGAAGGAAAAAGCAAACATTTGATCTGCATGCTATTCTTGTCTCTGATAATTTCATGGTACATTGCTTATTCTCACCCATAAGATGCCTGATACCAGTTTTGGTTGAAGGGTAGGAATCCTAAAAATGTGAAGGTGCACTTTTATTTTCCATGTAGGTTTATAAAAACAATGACAAATGCATAACAAAATCCTCTTTGGCTCATGTAAGTTCAGTAATAAGCTGATGTTCTATGAATAAGTCCTTAGGGCCTAATATGTGAATATTGATAGTGCTAATAATCACTGGACCCTGTTTTCTGTAATTGTTTTTACCTTCATTATCTTCTATTATCTCCCATAAGATATCCATTTTCCACTATGAAATCTGATGCAAGCAATGCAGCACATATCAAGGGTTTAATGGCCGGTCTTTCAATAAATTGAATTTAATCTCTTTTATGATTCTGAGGAAGAACCTGAAGATATTAGGACTATGGCAATAGAACATTCAATGATCGTTTTCAGCCACTGAAACCTAATACAGAGTCTAACTGGTCCCTTGAAGCATATCCACTTACTCTATAAATATTCTCATAGTGGTTTCCTACAGACACAATTCAGAAAAGATTTGCTTTACATATTTTATGATGAAAAGAACAATACAGAATATCAACTGTAGAGCTCTGTTCAAACTCTATGGAGTCCAGCTACAAAGATATGTTATTCATATATTTAGTTTAATTCCCAGATGATAGGAGACAGTGAAATATTATGATCTGCAAGGTAAACTTTACAATTACATGAAAGTTTTCCCTCCTTTCAAATCTTTTTCTCTCTTGTTCCATTTCTATTTCTCCTGAGTTTTCAAAATTATGGCCTAATCCACTAATGTATTTGTCTCCATGTCCCTTTTCTCCTGTATGCTGTCTTCACAGAGATTAAATGACTGCGCACAAGTGGTTGAAAGTAATTGACAGGTCTAACTTCGGTCTTACAGTGTAAGTCTGCTGCCACCTATAGATAAACTGCATTATTTGCAAGTAGATACAATGCATGATTTGAAAAAGATTGCAAGGAGGTAGTACTATTACTACAGGGACCTTCTGTCATAGAAAATATTAGTAGCTGTCTGCACTACTGAGAATACAAAGTATTATCAGTTCTCAGGTTGATAAATTAATCTGCCTACGCTATCAGTGGTAGGTGTCACTAAGTAAGAGCAGTGACAATGTGCAATAGGCAAAGAGTAAATGAAAACAGATAAAAGAGAGGAGGTTTTGTGTGTTCTCCCAGAAACAGTAAGTTCACATCAAGAATTACACAGCATACATATCTTATTGACTGGGAAGAGTGAAAGAGGACCTGGCAGAAAGGAAATGTGGCAACAAAAGCTAAATGCCAGATTCTTCTTCATCTTCCTCTAACCAGTACACTGACTTATATCACCCTCTATACCAAGACTTCTAGTGCATCACAGGATGCATCACAGGATTCTATAAATAAAGATTTCTGGATTTAATTTGTAGTATGTTGTATCTATTTTCTGTCTAGGGAAAGTTTAACAGCTTCTTAAGAATAAACAAAATATGCAGAGTTTTCAATATTTCTAAACATAACATCACCGTGTCCTAGTTTTGATCCAATAAAGTGATCTCTTATTAAAAAAAAAAAATTAAACAAAAAAAAAATTAACCTCATGACTAATCACTCAAAAATCCTTTATTTCAAGCAATCAGGAAACCATTTCATCTTAATTACTAATAACCTAGGTAGAAGCATACTTTATAGTTATTTTGTGATTGGTGTAACATCACTGAAACTAGAGAGTAAAATACTTGCCTTTAGTCTAGTCTGGGTAAAGGTATAAATTCCTTTTATTATCAGGGGAGGAATAATTAAATAAATCAGCACAGTATCACCTATTATCCAAAACGCAATTCTCATGCATGTTGAACAGATGTGTATTTGGCGAAGGAATCTGTAACAAAATTGTTCACTGCAAAAGGGGGATTTGGTTTCAGGACATATTTGGTACACAGTAAAAGAGACAAAGCAAATTAAAGGCAACAATTTCCAGAAAAGAGCTCATATACTACATCATTTACATACCTTTGATAATACATGGCAATGGTTACACACACACTGTTGATTCCTTGGTGATAGGTATTTTTGTATCAAAAAAAACCCCATCTTTGGACACCTTCTTTTAAAATGCCCACCAAGCAATCCCCTTCATTTTCTTCAGTCAAGTTAGGTGGAGTAACAACAACACCCACAAAACAAAACAAAACAAAACAAACAAACAAACAAAACACTACCAACAAAACAAACAAACAAAAAAGAAACCACCAACATCACCACCATCAACAAACCCACCAAACATTATTAATAATGGAAGTTCTTCCTATGTATTTCGCCACCTGGTATGTACTGGGAAAATACCAAAATCAGAGCATGCAAATTTCAGAGTACTGTATTTCATTCCAGATCTGCTAATCCCAGTTCTATGTGACATCCTAAAATATTGAAAGCTGAGAAAAAATAGAGCATTAACACAAATGTAAATCATTTTAGGGCTGAAGAAGATTCATCCTCCTTAATTCATTTTCATGGCATGCAAATGACTCAAATTTAGCACAGTGGCTTGTCTTTTTAGTGACAGCCAATTTTCCTTTTTCAAGTCAATTATTTCCCTTGAATATTAAATATGGACACGGGTTAATAGCTGTATGGGAATGGAGCACCTGAGACAATTGGTTCCCATGACAACCGAACTGGTTTATTAATGATTTTTACTTATTTTCCTCTTCTATTCCAAATGAATATATTAGACATGAGAGAACCTTAAAATACCTTACACATAATGCTTGCAGCCAAACCATTCAGATAGTACATCATGAACTTTATACATAATCAATGATTTTTATAATCTGAAAATTATTGTAAAGAACTGCCAAATAAGAGTTACTTTTGGGGGGAACTGCATATTTACTTTGGGTTCACAAAGTATTGTAAGATCAAACATAGTTAGGAAAAGTATTTTATTTGGAAGTAAGAAGCTATATCCTGGTTATTTTTATTGCAGAGATACACTGACAAAGTAGATAGAAAGTACATACAGGGAAAAGCAACATCTCATACTTGGACCAAAAGCCTGCCAGGCATGATATCAGGATACTGATTTAACTTCAGACTGTTCCTGACTGCCACTGAATTCCCTGCAGTCTTTGACAATTTTTGT
Organism: Melanerpes formicivorus; assembly: GCF_026170545.1. NCBI lineage: Eukaryota > Metazoa > Chordata > Aves > Piciformes > Picidae > Melanerpes > Melanerpes formicivorus. The sequence goes on from NW_027142369.1 coordinate 4,083,832, forward strand.
AATTTCTGTACTGTGGTAATTATTTTAAATTGTCCTGACAGTAGTTATAAGCATCTTGAAACTTAATCCATTGAGCTTCATAACCTGTTCTAGAGTTTATGCAGTGATTAGTGTTTCTAGAAAAAATACTTGATGGTGGTTTATGTAAAACTGTTCCTTTTACCATGGTTTTCTGCGTGTACATGTTTTTTTTGTCCTCCTTCAGTTAAAATAAATAAGGTCAGTATCCTGTGAATTTCAGCAAATAACACCTGTTTTCTAGCTGTGCTCTCTCTTAGCACAAATGTTACTCTTATTCTGATGCATGCACATTGTATAAAGTAGTTCTTTGAATGGAAGTGTCTTAAGTTTAAACAACGGTTTCTGTATAAATAAACTCAACAGAAAGGTCTGAGTGACATTTCCTTTTGTCTTCTCATGCAAAGAATCCTTTCAAGAATGTAAGGGTATGGAGTCTGTTTTTCTCTAGAAAGAAGATTATCCATCTATGAAGGTACTGTCATAAGATAACAGTACATTTATTGTCACTTAAGTCCTGTAACAAAATCCCTGTTGTTTTACAGATGACAATACCAGTTAAACCCACAGTGAAAGCTCCTGATGATTTGGGAATAGGTCATATGTGAAGATTTTCCCATTTCTTCACCAAACTCTTTTTAAATGTTGCTGAGTTAATGTTTTTGACATTCTGCATTCATGCACTTTTTCACCCACCTCTTACTTTAAGGTTGGCAATGGCCACCAGATGTGAAAATTACATAATCTTTAGGAAGTCCTGAAGAAATTCTGAACTTGCACACTGGAGCAGCTCAGACCTGGACCAAGAGCATACCTTCAACTTCTCCGTCTCTCCATTTCATCTCCTTTCTCCAGCTAAGGCTAACACACATTCAGCCCCTAAGCTTTTTTGTGTTTAGAGCAAACATTTCTTGTACAATCTCAGGTCAGGGGTAGAACCATAACTCTTTGGGCTTTCAACATGTATAGCTACTTCATTTTTTAGAAATAAATTTTCCCAACTTCCATGCAGTATTTATGCCACACAAACAGAAAGAATAACAAGAGGTTATGGTAAGAGGGGAAAAAAAAGTGTCTGGTAATAACAATCTACAAAGGAATCAGAATGGGTGAGGATGTTTTGTACTCTACCTGCTTGGTTTTCTCTTTTATACCTCACTAGAAATCAGAAAAGCAGAAAAGCTCCATCCTGTTCTCATTCTCACTTATCTGTCTCACATGCACACATAAAGCAGTGCTGTTGTTGAAAAACAAAGGTCTATTTCAATTTCGCTCATCTCAACACCATGCTCCATGTTGAAAGCAGCTTAAGTGTATTCATCTGACAGTGGCCCTTTGATCTGCTGCTAGGAAAACAGAATGACATAGAGACCATTAATATCTCCCACCCCTTTCTAGGCATCATAATAAAACAGGGTGAGAAGAAATTTGGCACCTCTCAGACAATGGGCTGTAGATGTGAGTGCAGCAACGGAATCATGGAATCACAGAATTATTCAGGCTGGAAAGAACCTCTAAGATCATCAAGTCCAGCCATTTCACCCACTCCACCCAGTCTGGCACTAAACCACATCCCCAAGCACCAGATCCGTATGGCTTTTAAACACATCGAGGGATGGCAACACAACCATCTCCCTGGGCAATGTGTTCCAGTGCCTGATAAGCCTTTTTGTGATTTTTTTCCCCCCTAATTTCTAGCCTAAACCTCCCCTGGTGCAGCTCGAGGCTGTTTCCTCTCATTCTATCATTAGTTACTTGTGAGAAGATTCCAGTGCCTACCTCTCTGCCAGCTCCTTTCAGGTAGTTGTAAAGAGCAATAAGGTCTCCACTCAGCCCCCATTTTTATAGACTAAACAGCCCCAGTTCTCTCAGCCACTCCTCACAGGACCTAGTCTCCAGGCACTTCACCAGATAGTAGCCCTTCTCTGTACCCACTCCAGTGCCTCAATATCTTTCCTGTACTGCGTTGCCCAAGACTGAACACAGTACTCAAGGTGTGGCCTCACCTTTGCACCAACCTGTTGCTCAGCATCAGGTCTGCAGGATTCCCATTTGGTACAACATCATTGCACAAATGTTGTCCTGAAGTAGTACTAACAAGAAGAGCATTGGAAAAGAAGGAACCTACCTGGTTTTGGCCCAATGAAGAAGGGGAAGGGGTGTGACTTAACTGTTGGGCATTGCTGTTGGAATGTATATCTGACAATGGTCACTGCTACCTGAAATAGCCTGTGTCACAGGAGTCCTGTAAATTCAGCATTAGAAAGGTCCAACTGCAGCGCTTCATTCTGCTGAAGCCACTCTTATTCTTGGAGCTGGACTGATGAGAAACACACAGCATAGCCATTATCCTTTGATGGAGTGTTGTGGCCTTGCCAAACTAAAAACTTTCTACTATGAAAAAAAGACAGGCAGCAATAACACAGAAGATTCCCAGCTGCACCAAAACAGTTCTTGAAATGCACAGTGCATCTGGCAGAATTTAGTGAAAACATAAAGCAATTTGCATACATCTAGCCTCCAGAGCATTCTTCCCTGCACTGCATAAGTAACATTCTCTCCTGCTCCCACATCTGACTCATGCTCATAAATTCTCCAATACTGTCACCAGACATAACTCAAAGATTTTTTTTTCCACCTTTTTAAATAAAAAGCTTGGATCCCACTACAAAGATGCTGTTGCTGACACACTGATAGTATTAATTGCAGTCACAAGACTTGCCAGTATTTTCTGTATGATGTCAGCATAATTGATTCTCCTATTTTCTGCCTTCTGCATCCTTGTATTTATACCACCTGTTCTCTCCAGAAGTTCATGCTGGCCCAGATCCTGGGAGGAAGATTCCCTGGGCTAACTCACTCACTTTAAGTAGGTATTTGCATAAATGCAGAAATGCTCAATTTCTTATGGGACTGGAGCCACTTTTTTAATAGAAATTCTGATATTAGCATACATGCTTCATCTTTCATGTCCTTATTTCTACATGAGCTTTTTGAAGGTTCCCATGGAATGACAGAACATACAGCTCATGGGCATTGTCTAGATGGACATGTTTTTTGACCTTGACCTGCTTTTGTCAGGCATCAATAGCAAATCAGTCAAACATCACTTGTCCTAGATATCCATCACTGACTGAAAGCTGTCCTTGAACTGTTAACTCTACATTTCTAGCTAAGGTAACATAACTACACAGGCATATTTCTGCTGTGGAACTACCTTGAACCATCTTTATAATGTAAATTACTAAGTGGAGTCAGGGAACAATACTCCACATCTGAATGGCAATTGTACTGTAACTCTTTAAAAGAAGGGCTTTAAGACTTTTCAAAACTAAAACAGTCCTATCTGTTTTGTTTTAGAGAGCGCTTCATTCGAATTGTACTCTGTTCACTCAGGTTCACTGAGTGAGCTACACTGTTACTGTTGCTACACCTACACAACTACACAAGGGGCAATTTTCAAACCTTTAGATAATCTGAATTTTTGCATCCCTTTCACTTGTTAATGATTTTTAAACAGTTCAAGTTTGGATTTTGGCTTTATAAATATAGGAAATCTAAAAATAATCTGCTGCATAAAGGAAGAATTAAAAAATGCTATATAAAGCATCACAAAGTATTTGGAAAAACTTCAGAGATGAAGGAAGTTCAACAGGAGAAAGTTTTACCATACCAGATGTTTACCAGCCCCATGAATGATGTCTTGTAACTTAAACAGGACAGGCTTCAGCCTGTGCAGCATTTGGCCAGAATATGAAAAAGACTGGGAAAGACAGGCAGTAGAGAGGGGCACTGATAACACACAGGGCCACAATACTTTGAAGTCATTACTGATTGTCTTTCAAACATAGACTGGTCTACTGGATGAGTGACACATTCTTTTGGAAGATATATAAAGCCAACATCAAGATTTCTAGACTGAATTTCTGTAATTATTTTTTGTTCATTCACATGTCTCTATATATCATTTCTTTTAACCCTGCCCTAGTGCATTTTCAGCTGGAGATACACCACAGGCCACTTCTATCTCTAGCATATCTGGTGTAAGTCAAAGTCTTGAGGAAAACAATGTAATTACATTTTTTACCCTTTGGAAAACCCAAAGTATTAATTTTTTGTTCAAGACAAACTAATCAGTTTTAGAAAATATTTTTCACTGTTCATCTCTCCTACAGATGATTGGAAAGACTGGTCATTTATTGAGGATTCAGGGAACATTCTGATTGCAGAGCTAAATAGTATTTAGTCATCTGGAGAGTCTGTCTGTCATCTTAAGAAAATCAGTATTTGAGTATCCCTTTGAGGGATTCTGTGGAGTTCATCAGTGTTATGCACTCAGATACCAGTCAGGCTAGTTTCTTTTACTCACTTATTCAATGATCACAGGAAAGTGCAGGTACTAGTAAAGTAGCCTGGTTTTTATATAGTTTTGAAAATAAAATTGGAAAACTTTTAACATTTACATCAATGCATGTCAGTAAGCTTCCACTTAGAGAGAAGCATTTCAATGTAAAGTTCACAACAGTGCAAATTTGTTTAGGGAAAACAAGAAGGAATCTCCACCAAAAAAACATCAAATCCTGCATTGGCACAGATTATCCATCATGTAGAAGAATATAAGCACCCAGAAGAACACTGGCATGCTGAGTAAGGAAAGGAGTCAAAAGAATCACACTGAATATCTGTGTATGAGGTATGAGATTTGTGAAAGCTCCAGAAGGAAAGAAAATGAGCTAACCACTGTTCTGTATCAACAGAAGGGTTGAAAGAAAACTCTGACTTTAAATACCAGGTCAGTACTATCCAAGATGTGGAGAGCAATGACAGACTTGTATGGCACCTGTCATCTGCTGGGTGATCTCATAGTTACTTGCCTTATATTGTTTTATAAGCATAACTTTAAAAACCCAAAATTGTTTCTGGGGGAAGATATAGACTTGAGGGAGTAAGAGTTTGCAAGTGATAACATTTTCCCTCAGCGTGCTTGTTTTCCAGTCATAAAACAAGTATTTTATATGGAAATAGGAAGAAAAGGAAGTTTAGTTATTTCAGAATAAAATCCTTCTCCTGTTTCCATTGGCACATAAAATGGAGATCAAGTAGTATTTTTTCTAACTATCCCCAGTTCCTGAGACAATAACCCATCAGCCATGTAGCTCACCATAAACGGATTGCAAAACTGCCTGTTTCAAAGATTATAGCAGTCTTTCAAGTAGTAATAAGTAGAGTTGCAGCAATTTTCCATGTCTTTAATTTTACTGTCAAAAGGTATATATGAGCTATATCCCAGAACTGAAGGATTTCAAGCAGAAAAATTAAATTTCATGTATTAATAAGTAAAAAGAGGGGCTTTGATGGTATAATTTTAATCTAATTATTAGCTCAAGGAAAAGGTTTTATGAATCTGAAATTAACATTAGCATACACTGCACAACGCTGTTAATGGACTACATGTTGTCTAGATTGTAGTACTGATAGAACTGTATGTCTTTCAGAAGTAGACTTAAGTTCATAGGAAAGATTTGGGGGAGATAGGGAGAACAAATTTTTTTAAGCATAGAGACATTTTATTTTCTATTCATGGGGATAATTTATTTCAGCTTTTCCATCTTTCTTTGCTGCTATTGTTACAATTAACGAGAGAACTTCATTAGCAGTACAAGGAAGGGGCTATATTCCCAAAGCTCTCTAAATAGGAAACATATTTAAAGAACATGGAGCAGAAAATTTTTAAAAAATGCTTGGAAAGAATAGAACTACACAGCCTTTGTCTCCTTACTGCAACACAGTTGCGTATAATATCTTCAAAGTACAGTTTCAGAAGTCTCTTTGAGATCTTCCCAAAAAAAAAGATGGCAGTCCTCTGCATACATGACACTTACATAACAAGACTCTAGAGAAATGAATAATCACTCCATTCTAAGTTAAAAATAACCCAACTTCACACATGATGACACAACTGAATAAGATATATTGGACTTCTGTTTTGTATTCAATAAACCTCACATCTGACTGGGAATAAAGTATGGAGTCCTGACTATTATAAATTAAAAACATATTCAAGATAAGATTCCTTGTGGAAAAAAGGCAAGAAATTCAAGGTATTTCCTTAGATCTTCTTTCAATATGAGTAGGAGCATATTGAGCAACAGGTCCATAAGAAATTACAGAGTTTTATCCATTTGCTTTAGAGTTACCTCAGGGAATTCAGAGAGCATGTTTCATGTGCCTATTTGCAGAAGAGAGATGACATTACTTTTTTCTCTACACATACCTGTTATTTTCATTTATTTTAAACATTGTGGCACAGGAACAAATGTTAGATCTGTTTAGGAGACCACATTTCTCAGATGGATCTTCACATTGTCACATAAGAGCTACTCCTATCAGTGGAAATGATCCATCTCATATCATAAGCAAAAATACATAAAGCCTTTCAGAGATGGATGTGTTCTTTAGCATAACACATGATTGTACACAAAGTGTAAAAATCAGTATATGGTCAAATGCCTCATGTCTGCTCAGACTACTGTGGTTGTTCAAGTTAAAATCACAATGCAAGACACACTCCTAAATATCAAGCTTATCATGCTGGAAGACTTTCTCTCCTAACTCCTTGTGGTATCCCAGCCTTAAAATGTAGGGCCTCAGACCTGCCTGGCACCGTAGCATGCTACAGCATATACAGTATTAAGACAAAAAACCAAACCAAACCAAACCAAAACAGGAAAAAAAAAAAAAAACAGGCAAAAATTAGAGGGATACAAAGATGGACTTCAGAGCATCAGGATTCAAGAGCCCTCATCCAACCTCTTGTGGATGTGAAAGGTTCAGCTGATAGATGTATATTTTTGACAATTTGCTAACTGATACTCTGTTTAAGAATAAATTAAATATTTACCTGACAGCAGCAACCATAACAAAAATCCCTCCATGAATCCCCTTGGAAGATTTTGGTTTTATATTTTCTTCAACACTTCACATGTTATCTCCTGGTGAGAAATTTTCAGAGTTATCTTTAATTAAGTTAGTTTCTTTTCAAATACTTGTGGCACACAGGAGGGAGCTCATTTTCCACACCTGATCATTGCTCTGCCTTATCTTATTTGACAGCATTAAATGATCAACACAGTGCTGGTGATGAAGATAGGCCTGATAAAAACACCTTATGTTATATAAACAGTAAATTGTAACTGTAAAATTTTGTTTATGATCAGTCATACAATGTAACATCTGTTAAAAACACATACAAGCATTCAGGGTGAAGAACAACATCATAAATGGACACTTGCACAACTTTTGATCATGCCTATACTAAGAGAAGCTGTTGGTGAGCATATAATGTGACATCAGTATAATGGTCCTGGTGGTTTTAATGAAGAAAGTCATTAGCTACAAAATGAAGTTGCAGATACCTAGCATATTCTAACTTCCTTTAATGTATTGTAATCTTCCTTAAATAGTGTTATAATGCAATGTCCAATTCATACTTCGTTCCTTATATATTTAAATGGAGCAGGCGATGACACAATGTTCTTCTTTTCAAATGAAGTAGCTCAGCGACCTGTCTTAAGCTGCATTCAGAAGTTGAATATTTTATGAAAAGGTTATTCTTAGCCACCAATACTTTTTTTTTCCCCTTGGGAAAAGGAACTCAGTCACACTCTTTCTGCACATTCTCTGTTTATATCTTTTCTGAAATACATTACTGTAATCTTTGTTCTCTTATAATGCACATAGCATGGCAAAATCAGGCATTCAATATTCAAGCCATCAGTGAACATTATGAGGCTGTTACATTTAGGCCTCATTATTGTTCAGACACAATTTTAAATTGACCACCAAGTCTTCTTCAAACATACCTTCCTTATTCAGGCTAACCAGCTAGTGCCAGTTAATTTAAGCCTACAACCTCCACTCTACCCTTCTTCCTGGATGCTAAAAAGCCTCATCCTCCGACAAGCACCAAACATCTTAGAGCACCAAAGGTGATCTTTCTCATCTATCCTTGGTCTTCTCCATATGAACCTTGTCACATCCCTCTGTCCCTCCCTAACTTCCAATGAAAGTATTTATAATGTTTTAATGATCTATCCTGCTCAGGCAGTGAATTTGTTAAACATCTAGAAAATCCAACAGAGTGTCTGCTATTTGAACTTTAAGAGGATTTCTACATCTTAAAGTCATGTGTTAAACATTGTTAATGATATTCAGCAATTATTTTTTCAGGAACCACAGGACAAGTGTGGCTAGCAGGTCGAGGGAGGTGATCCTCCCCCTCTACTCAGCCCTGGTGAGACCCCACCTGGAGTACTGTCTCCAGTTCTGGAGCCCCTATTACAAGAGGGATGTGGAGGTGCTGGAACGTGTCCAGAGAAGGGCCACAAGGATGATTAGAGGGCTGGAGCACCTCTCCTATGAGGACAGACTGAAGGAGTTGGGGCTGTTCAGTCTGCAGAAGAGAAGGCTCCGAGGTGACCTAATTGTGGCCTTCCAGTATCTGAAGGGGGCCTACAGGAAGGCTGGGGAAGGACTTCTCAAGATCTCAGGTAGTGATAGGACTAGGGGGAATGGAATGAAGCAGGAGGTGGGGAGATTCAGGCTAGATGTGAGGAGGAGGTTCTTCACCATGAGAGTGGTGAAACCCTGGAATGTGTTGTCCAGGGAGGTGGTCGAGGCCCCGTCCCTGGAGGTGTTTAAGAGCAGGCTGGATGAGGCTCTGTCCAGTCTGATGTAGTGTGGGGTGTCCCTGCCCATGGCAGGGGGGTTGGAACTAGATGACCCTTGTGGTCCCTTCCAACCCTGAATGAAACTATGAAACTATGAAACTATGAGGCATTCCTGTGCCATGAATAGCCATGAGTAAATTTATCAATACACACCAGTTTGAGAGATGAGAGATGAAATAGATCCTGGTGAACATCTAATTAAAAGAATGCACAGGTTGTTACCCTTTGATCCTATAATGAAGTGCTGAAGCATTTGTTTCCTGACTGTCCTGCAATTTGATTTCTCATAAACTGTAATGTCACTCCCATTAATAGCTGTACAAAGAAATGACAGGTGGTCAGCAGAAGTGGTACGGGCATGCTTTAATGGGCATGCATTACTCCCTTGAAGCTGTGAGAATAGCACATCTGCTGCAGACACAGAAATATCTGCTCTGTAATGGATAGTCTATTTTTTTTGCCTCTGCTTTATAAATCCTGTGGAAGGCTTTTGACCACTTAACCAAATATTCATGTTTTAAAACTCATGAGTGTAGAAGACTAATTGCCACCCTCTCCCATCAGCATTCAGAGCCAAATTTGTCCCAGCTATTGCGGGTGGGAAGTCACAGGGACAGTTTGCCTCCTTTGCAGTGGTACTGAGCTGAGGAAAGCATGGCTCTGCAAAGGTTTTAACAAATGGTTGTGACTTCCCCAGCACCTAGTGGGTGTGCCAAGGCTTCTCACAGCACAGGCACAAACCCAGATGTCCTCATGTCTCAGTCCAGAAGTTGGGAAGGAGACGCAGTTCTGTCAAACATTCCCATGAGTGAAAGTTAAGAGAGAAAGAATGGAGCAAACAAAACAGAAAGAAAGAAATGGGAGAGGGAGAAAGAATGTAGAGAGAGCAAGAGAGGTAATTACCACCCCATGGTACTTCTTTTTGTTTGTTTGTTTGTTTGCTTGTTTGTTGGGGGGGGGGGGGGGGGGGGGGCGTGCAGAAGGGGAGAGACATCCTGGGCTGCTGCCTCGAGCCTGAGATGCTCCCAGTGATGTTCCTCCCAGTAAACTGGCATAGCCCAAGGTTTTATTTTGTTCCTGGTTCATCCATCATAGCTCCACCTGGCTCACATTAACAATGCATATGTGGAGTTCCAGGGGGGTTCTTCTCACGTGCCTGCAGGGGTTTGCACCGAGTGGCCTCCACCCCTCTGCTGTCCACTGTCCACCAGACCCCCTGGGCAGTTGCTGTCTCAGTGGGCAGAGATGACACATCAGGCAGGTTGTTCAGGATGATCTTATCTTTGTTGAGACACTTCTCAGCTCTTAATGAATCATCATGATAACAAGGTGAATTACATGTCCACCACATATTCAAGAGAGGATTCTCTTACCCCACTGTGTGCAATGGTTATGGCATACTCATGCTAGGGCTCCTCAAGCAATAAGGTCAACTGTAGGAAAGGACTGTGTCATGCACCATTCTGTATTACATCAGAATATATTTAGTTATTTTTAGGAGTAAATACAATTCCAAATTCAGATGTTAGGCTTCAGTGGTAAAAGCAACTTTATCAATACAAATGGAGGTGTTGTCTCAAGAAGACACCCTTTCTGTGATCAGTGGCTTGCCGGACTTGGCTGTGTGCCCCAGGTACATCAAGGGGGAAGGTCATTGTTTGGAATATCTCATATGCATGATAACTAATAATGAATTTTAAATCAAGGTGTATTTTAAACTCATGTTAAAAACCAAAAGTCACCAACCATGTGGTTTGTATGCCTAAAACACTGAAAAAGATAGATTCTCAGTGTGTGATGAGAATTCCTGGTAGTGTTACTATGCTCCAATTACTATACTAGAGTTACTATAATAGAACTGTGACTGTAATAAAGGAGAGAAAAATCACATTTTAAAGACTGAATTTCCTATGTAGAACCCATGTAAATGATATGTAAACCCTTAATGAAATGTGTCATAAGCTATCACAACTCCAAGTATAATAAAGAAGCTAAAAATAAAGCACTGGCAGTTAAAGTAACAGTTTAATTTTTCCTTTTACATAGAGAATTAATTCAGTCTATGAAAATAAGCAGCCTTTCATTGCAATGAGAACAATAGTATATTCTGTGGATAAAGTAGGTTAAAAAACCCCAAAACCCTCTGATTACTGTCACTCAGGATTGCAGCTGGCTCATAGCTATATTCCAATTTAAGCATGTGACCACTAATTAAAAGCTGTTAAAACACGCAAAGTCTGGGAAAGGTCTCCAAAGCCATCCCAAAAGAGTCTTTGCTCCATTTGCTAAAGCCATTTAATAATAAATCAACTTTGTTGGCAGAGATCATAATTTTGACCCCCCAAAAAGTATAAAAACTTACAGGAAAAAGTGCAAAATGGTGTTTATTGAAGCCCAAGCAGTGTGTATGTGTATAAATACGCATGTGTGTTTCTGTGACTGGGTATGTGTCTCCTTGGTACAAATGGTGAGGTCATTTATCAGCAATTACATTTTCCACAGAGACCTCAGTGTTCTTGCATTTAAATTTTTTCCAAAATATGAGAATAGAATAGAATAGAATAGAATAGAATAGAATAGAATAGAATAGACCAGACCAGGTTGGAAGAGACCTTCAAGATCATCGCATACAACCCATCAACCAATCCAACCCACCTAAACAACTAAACCATGGCATCAAGCACCCCATCAAGTCTCCTCCTGAACAGCTCCAATGATGGTGACTCCACCACCTCCCCAAGCAGCCAATTCCAATGGGCAATCACTCTCTCTGTATAGAACTTCTTCCTAACATCCAACCTGAACCTCCCCTGGTGTAGCCTGAGACTGTGTCCTCTTGTTCTGGTACTGGCTGCCTGAGAGAAGAGACCATTATCCGCCTGTCTACAACCTCCCTTCAGGTAGTTGTACAGAGCAATAAGGTCACCCCTGAGTCTCCTCCTCTCCAGGCTAAGCAACCCCAGCTCCCTCAGTCTTTCCTCATAGGGCTTGTGTTCCAAACCCCTCACCAACTTTGTTGCCCTTCTCTGGACATGTTCCAGCAAGTCAACATCCTTCCTAAACTGAGGGGCACAGAACTGGACACAGGACTCAAGGTGTGGCCTAACCAGTGCAGTGTACAGGGGCAGAACGACCTCCCTGCCCCTGCTGGCCACACTGATCCTGATGCAGGCCAGGATGCCTTTGGCCCTCTTGGCTGCCTGGGCACACTGCAGGCTCATGTTCAGCCTACCATCAACCAGTACCCCCAGGTCCCTCTCTACCTGGCCACTCTCCAGCCACTCTGACCCCAGCCTGTAGCACTGCATGGGGTTGTTGTGGCCAATGGAGTGAGGAGGGAGAAGGGACAAAAAGATGATAACTTGAAAATTAAAAAAATTACTCCAGAGCTTAATATTGATTTCTAGCAGGCAGTGACATGTCAGTTAGTATTTAAACCATCTGCAGGAAAGATTTGGATTATTCTGATTTGGATTATTCTTTTCATCACATTATCCCCCAGGTAACATTTCTCCAATAAGTAAAAGAAATCTCTGTTCAAAGATAAGTCAGATTAATTATTGCCTTCTTCAAAAGATCCATTTATGGACACTCGCTGTTGTGGTTCATCACTGCTTCTTAATTCTTCCCATTTGTTACGTTCAGCTGCAATTTCCTTGCTAAAGTTTTGTTTGTTTTAGGATGATTATGGTCTCTTATGCTCACAATAGCTTTTGACCCAGATAATTTCCCATTCATCTGGGTAACAACAAATGGATTTTCATTTCACTCTGTTTTTTCAGTAATGAAGATGATGTGCAGCATCTCACTGCTTTCAATCTACAGCTTTGTTAAAATCTGTATTTGCCTAACTCTCTTAAAACAGATGAAGGGCATCAGAGAAGATATAAGAAGCTTTCATCTTTGGTCTTCAGTCAAGGATGGACACTCCTCCTTGTTCTTTTGCTTATGGCATGTGAAGTCTGCAGCATTTAAGCCAGCACCAGAGCTAGAAAAAAATAATGGGCGAGTTGAACAGATTAAGGCACATTTAAACCAGATAGCACTTACTACAGCTAATGTTTCTGAGCCCCTTACAAGGGCTGCACCTTATGTATCTACTTTATATATAAGAGATACAGACAGTGGGAAGCCAGACTGGGTCATTAAGTGTCGCATATTTTCAATTACAGTGCAGAAATTGAAAATTAAAAACATAACCAAGTTTAGAGATAAATAATAAAATTAACTGTGGATTCACTATGGACTTTCATGATTCATATTTGTACTGTGCTTGACCCATTTTACAAAAAATTCACTGCTCTACCCATGACATATAAAGAGATTGTATTTGTGACAGAGTACTGTCATTGTGATATAGTAGTGTCATGATGTCTGGATATTACAAGATGAAAAATGTACCATACTACTTGTGAAAGGTATCATAATTGCAGAACACCCCACACACCATCTTGGGAGGCGTTTTGTATTTCATGAAATTGGATCAGGTCATCACTATATTGAGAGAGCTATGATGAATAAAATTATGTCACAAAAAATATTGTTCACTAGTGGACGTAGTTCATAATTTTCTTTCAACAGCATTCTTGAAAAATGAAATTGCCTATAACTAGGAAGGCTAACCTTCCCATCAGCTCTCTGCATCCAGCAATGCCATTCTCTCAAGTGGCACTCCATATACCTGTCATTGCTAAACTTCATTTTTTCATCAGTCATAATCATTAAAAATTATGTGGTGCTTTCCTTCAAAGCTTGGTTTTGCCATGGGTTGAATTGAATCTGATGATGATATTCAATACCATGCTGCTGTCATGCCAGTTTCAAAGTGAAAAGCACTGGCTGGAGCCAAGTATTATGACACTTGAAGTTCATATTATCACAGTATCACCAAGGTTGGAAGAGACCTCAACAGGAGAAGCTTGTTCTGGTTGCTGCTCTCAGTTTCTGAGTTTTGGGTGTTGGGCTTTTCTTTTCTGCAAATATGCTAAGGTAATTTCTCATTGTATTACCTCATTTCCAGTAAAACTCTTTGTCTCAACTGCCATCTCAACCCAGAGGGTTGTGGGGGTTTTTGTTACTTTCCCTCACCTCTGTGTTGGGGGAGAGAGGCTTGTGAGTGCAGGCTGTGTTAAACCAGGACAGGTGTTAACACAATATCCTGGCCAAAGTCCACTTTTTTTTCTTTTTGTGAAAGTTATTATATGCCAGTTTCCTTATACATTCATAGCATTTAGTACAATACTTTCTCAGATTACATTTCTGGAGGGCAGATTTCTCCTCTAATCCCTACATGGTGCAATATTTATTTAAAGTACACATATATAAGCACACACTTAAACAAAGTCACTTCTGGATTTGACATTTCAGAGTCACCCTTCCTGTTTATATGCCATCACCTGCAGAGCTGCCTTTGGTGTTATCCATGTCTTTTAGTGATGTGCTTGTAGTGTGGGATTCTTGTATTATATGATACTTGTTACACGTAACTGCTAACTGTGTTATGCCTGACCAGAGGGAACTCATCAGCTACAATCCATTTGCTTATTCACAGCTCCCTCATTGATTATTCATGAAGCAGCTGCCTTAGAAGACAGATATTGGTCATATTAGTGATGATAACCTGCATGCATCAAAAACTTAAGTGTTATTATCTCTACTTTTTGCCATATGTGACCTTGATAGCAGATGGGCTCTATAGCAGAGCCTTGGGTTCAATCTGCAGATTCAGGAGCTGCTTTGCTGTGTTACATCAGTAACTCTATTCTTTAGTATGGGATTCTGCACTTATGATGTTTAGCCTGCATTCATTCGGCAAGAAAAAGAATGATGATCCTGCTGCCTGGAAAAAAATAAACCTCAAAACTTCCATAAATCTCAAATAAAGAAAAAACAAAACAAAAACAACAACAAAAAAACCCCACCACCAAAACCACAAGAACACCACAACCAATCCCCAAAACAAAAAAATGCCTCTACACTCCAGTTGTGGGGATTTGCTCTAAGACACAATTCTGGTGAATTAACTTGTGGATTTTTACCTGCTATTTGCCTAGACACTCACTCCTTCTACTTCAGATATCTCTCACACATGCACTGCTACATACTCCTTATTCTTGCCCTGACACATAGGTCATTCTGCTTTCCAACACCAATGTGTTTAATCTCTTTCAGTTTACCAATATGTAAAATAAATGTTTTTATTATTCATATGTTCAAAGGAAAACACACCTTACTAAAGCAAAAAAATATTTCTTCTTAGATTTCAGTTGTCAGTTTTCTCTTTCTTTCTGTTTTCTGGTGGAAAATGTTGTTCTATCAATTACATTTGTAATGTCCTGCATAGGAATTCCTTTTGTTAAAAGATAAAAGGATGAATGTTAGTCAAAATAGAGGACACAGTTGCATTTTCTTGGCAAAGTTAATTCTTTCATGTGTCACCATTGATGCTACTGCAGCTAGCATCTTCAAATAAAATTTTTACTCCCCTTTTTTGTCAGTTAAACTTCTATGGTGAAAGATAAACACACCTCACCCCTTTGGCTTGAATTCCTCTAAGAAGGAGAGGCAAATATTTCCTTGTTTCCTTTGCATTTCAATAAATATTTGGAAGATATTTACCAGCTTAGACTGTATTCTGAAATAACATACATTGTGCATCAACAGCATTCATTAGAATATGGTCTTCACAGTTGTTGAAATATAAATGGCTGTCTCTTTGTAAATCCAGAATTAGAATGTAGATATAGCATTAAATATATTAGATATACAACAAACAATTTGTATACTGAAAAGTACAAGTATATTTATTGGTAGGCAATGTTACCTGAACAATCCCAGTAATTTAAACCCAAAAGGCAGTTGTAACTAACTCTAGGTTACAGTCAAAGTGGACTCCACTAAGCTTAGTCCATACTAGTGTTCTGCTCATGGATTAAGGCTCCTCAGATGTGCAGTGACTTGCCCAATGTCTTCCACAACCATGCATAAGATCATGATGATGGTGCAAAGGAGAGAGCAGTGGTGAAGCTTAAGCTAGTTCACAGATCAAAGAATAATTGTGAGATGAAGTAAGAAAGGAGACAAATGTGTTTCTTAAAAGAGAGGCTCTGGCTAGACTGTAGAGGGAATACCAGGTCATGGCAGGCCTTAACAATTAGGACAAAATGCCTATATGAAAGTTCAAATTGCAACAGAAATAAGTGGGAGAGTGTAAAATGAAAAGTAATTTGACTTGATCATTTTATTTCACTTTTTTTGTAAGACTTCTACAAGCTGCTGAGTGCAATACTGCCAAATATGAGAGTGAGGAAAAGCAGAAATTCAGGGAGTTTTCCATACTGCACTGGAGTATTGTTGGAAGATGCCTGATACATTGTCTGAGGTTCCTTTGTCTAGTATTTGATTCTTGGGAGATTCATAGTGGTGATGTTAAACATGACCTAAAATGCCTCTTTGATGAATAAAGTTGTTAAAGGTACCTAGCTGGGTTTAGTCTGGGTGAGGCCATATCTCCTGACAGTCATTTCCATAGTATGTGCTGTGTGTTATTAGGGTAACACAAAGTTTCTTCCACTTATTCTCATTTTGCAAAACTATTTTTTTTTCTTTTATCTCATTTTCATCCATCTGCTTTTTGGTAGCTGTAATATGAGATTAACAGTAAACAGAAGTCCATAGACAGGAATTAGTATCTATATTTTAAGAAGACAGAAGCATCTTCTCTCATGACATTTTGTCTTGTGATTGATTTTCTGAGTCTCTAAAAAGAGTTTAAAATTCACTAGACATTAATTCTTTTCAGTAAATGATCAATCAGTAAATTACATTGATCACTGTTGATGACACTAACTTAAAGTAGAATGACTTTTTAGATTGAAGCAGCATGTTAAAATGTTATTAATAAATTGAAGATATGTTTTTTCTTCTATTTGGCAAATAAATTAGGAAACTATAAGGGGATTTTCATGTTAAGTATAATAAACAGTGTGATTCCAGTACTGGTGAAAAATCTTTTATCGACAAACCACAGAAGTAACTTCAGAAATTTGCTCATATTGCCCTCCAAATACAGCTCAGTGTTGTTCTGGAGGGACATCATTAGAGCACACATTTTATTTTTCTCTGCCCTTGAACTCCCTCTTTTGAAACTACCCTGGGTTCTGAACTGTGTGAAGGCTAGAGGATGTTCTTGTTCTGCTGAGGCTGAAGTCACCCCACAACCATCTGTTAGTAAGATGCTTCACTTTAACAATAAGCATAGATTGAGCACAGAATGCTTAATGTCTTTACATCTCATTCTCATACTCTGAGCCTCTGGAGTTCCATTAAAAGATAAAATATATCTTTATCACCTTGTCTCCAGGCATTTAAATCAGACTTCTTAAGATATTAGGATATGTTTATGTTAATTCCTACATCGACACATTTATAGCTGTGCCAATACCATGGGCTGTGTTTCCTCTGTG
This sequence comes from Melanerpes formicivorus, assembly GCF_026170545.1. Taxonomy (NCBI): domain Eukaryota; kingdom Metazoa; phylum Chordata; class Aves; order Piciformes; family Picidae; genus Melanerpes; species Melanerpes formicivorus. Next base: position 4,101,044 of record NW_027142369.1, read on the forward strand.
GTTCTGGTACCCAGATGTGCCTCCTAGCTGCATCACAACTTCATAATGGGAAGAAACATGAAAGTTCCAAATGCCCCATATGCCTTGATTTCCCATGGAAAGAAACACAAGTATCTGGAAAGAAAAGAGCTACTCTCAGCTCCAGCAATGAGGAACCAGGAATATGGGATGCCAAAGTGGTGTTGCTGCCCCACAGTACAGCTGCACTCTTTGAGGGGGGCACTGCAAAAATAATAACTGGCAGGTGCTCACTCCTCAAGGAAATATCATCAAGGATTAATTTACAAGCTGGTGACCTTTGTGATTAAAAGAGAGGTGTTTCTAATTGGTTATATCTGATTTCTGCAGTGAACTAACGCATTTTTTCGAAGCCAGTTTCATATCTTGTCGTTATGCATTTTTTAGTAAATCAGACACATGTAAAGACTTTGCATGGTTTTATTTTTTCTTCTGAATTATCTTCCTAATATATTTTGTCTGCCTGCTCAAACTGATTTCTGCTATTGCAAATAGAAACCCAGTTTCTAACAATGAATATTTAAATGTAATGAATTTTTTATACCTTGTAAGATTGGATCTCAGCTCCTCATAAACATGTGTAGATTGTGCTTAAATTTACTGACTAAACATAATCACTGATAGATTGCATTAAAAGGGGGTGTTTCCAAATCTTTTTAAAAAATGCTGAGTAGCAAATTACTCCAAAGACAAGCAGTAACATCTGTTTCATGACTGGAGTTTTTTGTATGGTTTAGGCTTCACTGCTTTTTGTCCTGACCCTTCTGCTTTTACTCCAAGAGTGACTTAAGTGTGTCATTCCATTTATGGCATTAACCTGAAAGGGACATCATAAAGGGAGTAATCCTGCTACAGCAACAATGTTAGTCCTGTCTTCCCTTACACAGCAGTGCTGACATCAAGTATTAAACTTGTAAAAGAATCATGAGAGAAGTCTTAATGTTTTTGTTAATTTTTTCCTCTTAAGTATTTTTTATGATTTAAATAATATTTTAAATAAGTAATAATGTAAAAATCACAGGATTTCAGGAGCTGAAATATTATAAATATATCAAAGGTACATGAGATTCACAGTACAATCCTACAGAAAACACCAATTAGACCTGCCAAAGCAGAATCTCAATCACCCCTCTCAGATACGTTCATCTTTTGGACTCTGACCTCCTCGTAATGTCTGGATTCTCTGGAGACATGTGAGAGTCCAGGCAGTTTATTTTAGGCAATGGGAGTTTATCTCCCAAGCTCCCATCTGCCACTGTTTACTCTTGATGAATCATGTGTCAAGTATGGTCACATTTTGAATCTGCTTTATGTCTGCTTCTCTGCTAAGAATGTTTAAAAAAAAATACCACACCTAGACAAATGCATACAAAACCACAAACAAAACAAAAGGATTTAGGGGAGTTTTGTTTGGGTGGTTTGGGGGTTTGGGTTTTGTTGGTTTTTTTCCTGTAAAATGCACAAATGTATACATGTTGCCTTTTGCATATTCAAAAGGTGGTGTTTAAGTGCACTCGTATTCAGAGAGCATATATCTAAGTTACTTATTCAATGCGTATTCATCGGCAAAAGCATTTGTGCCCAAGGAACAGGTGTTATATGGCATGGCATAGTTAATAATGCAAGAGCACAGTTCAGACACAAATTCAGCAGAAACAAGTTTGTGAACTTTTTCTACTTCCAATAAAAAAGTCCAATTCTTTTAGATAATGACTGCATTTGAGGAAATCACTATTTCTGGATATGCCCAGAGAAGAAAAAAAAAAGCAAAATTGAAGGCATTGATATGAAATGCTGCACAATATAGGACCATCTGTATCAGTACTCAAGTCCCCAGAATGTATGAAATTCTCCTTATGTGGTCATGTAATTGTTGAGATTGTGAAAAACTCCTTTGAGCAGGACTTTGGTTTACTACATCTCCATCCTTGGAGTCTTCTTCACTGTACCAAAGAACTCTTGTTTCAAGTCAAGTAAACTCTAGTGGGTTTATGTAAAGATGTATGATTTTTCATGGACAAATAGTACTTTGTTGTAGGAGAGTAAAAAGTCTTCTTGACACATCATTTGACATCAGCACTGGTTAGGCCACACATTAAGTACTGTGTTCAGTTCTGGGTCCCTCAATTTAAGAAGGACATTGAGACTCTTGAACATGTCCAGAGAAGGGCAATGAGGCTGGTGAGAGGCCTTGAGCACAAGCTCTATGAGGAGAGGCTAAGGGAACTAGGATTGTTTAGCCTGAAGGGAGGTTGTAGACAGGTGGGGGTTGATCTCTGCTCCCAGGCAACCATCACCAGAACAAGAGGACACCATCTCAAGCTATGCCAGGGGAAGTTTAGGCTTGTGGTGAGGAGAAAGTTCTTAACAGAGAGTTGTTGGCCATTGGAATGTCCTGCCCAGGGAGTGGTGGAGTCACCGTCCCAGGAGGTGTTCAAAAAGGGATTGCACATTATGTGGCACTTGAAGCCATGGTTTAGTCAGCCATGAGGTGTTGGGTGACAGGTTGGACTTGATGATCTTTGAGGTCTTTTCCAACCTTATTGATTCTATGATTCTATGATTAAATTTTACCATGCACTGTTTGGATTCAGCTAATGAGAAACTCTGTATCCTTTGGATACATAAAGTCTTAAAGTTTAGAAAACAGGAGTAGTTTATTCTCAGAAATGACTGAAATTAACATGGCTTTAGAAACATGGTTTTAGAAAAGATCATATATATATATATATATGTTCAGGTATTAAGATTTCTGTCATGTAAATGCAATATTAAAATAAGGAAAGCTTCAATCCTTGCACAATTACAGTACTCAGATCACTCTGATTTTAAGAAAAAAAAATCAATTTGTATGAGACTTCTAACTTGACAACTTTTATAAAACTCAAAACCCTCTTATATCTTGCTACTGATCATATCAGTTCCAAAAGACTTCTACTTAAAACCCTTCATTTTAGATATTCTAATATTTATATTATCTTGTTTCTTTTGTTTGTTTCTTTCTTTTTTATGCTTTACTGAATTTAAATAAGGACAAGAAAAAAATAATCTAAAAAGCTTGATTAGACAAAGAGCAGCAGTAAAATGGCACCATTTTTATCACAGGTTTTGATCCTGTGCCCTTCCCTTGCCTATATGTGGTTTGATCTTGGTCCTGTTTTGCAGACTAGTGAAAGCATATTGCTCCTTTCTGCTTCATAAACAAATAATGCATTCTCAGCATTTTCCTACATATTTCAAGAGACCTTGTACTTCAAGTTTACGCAGCTGTAACTTTTCCAATAAATTTCCTTCAGAGTTGAACAAAAATTCTCATTGAATAATTCACTTAATCTGTTTAATCCTGTACTCTGGTGACAAATAGCCAGAGGGACATCAAAATGTTCTTGAATGTGCTTGTTACTTGAATCAATATGACAAACATCTATATGATTTTTTTTTTTTTAGATTGAATGTAAACATTTGATTCTGAATGGTCTGTTAATCACCCAGAACACCTTATGTGCAATTGATGAAACTAAACCACTTTAAACCAATTACTGGTACATTTGCAAAACTATAACATTATGTGGCGTACTCATTACTGTAGTATCTGAAAATGCATATATTTAACTGTTTGTATCCATTACTGCCACTACCATATGTTCAGAAATTGAACTACTGATATCTTTACTATTAGTTTAATATATTCTTTTCACCAGTAGATCTCATAGTATTTGCAAAGGGAAATAGTATTATTATTTCTACTTGGAAACCAAGCTTTGGAAACCAAGATGCTTGGTATTTACACAACTTGTTCAAAGAATTAGAGCTATTCTCATTCTTAGCCTGATGGTTCAGTTTCTTCCTTTTGCAGCAATTGCTACAGATGTTGCCTACCAAATCAAACAATAGAGGGGTTTTCTTTAAGATTTCCTGCAGGTATGCAATAATTTTGTGCAGAAATGCAATACTGCATGTGTACCTTTCCTTTGAAGAACTAGCCACTCAAAGAGATGAAGAGCAGAAAATATTCATGTAATTTTTTTATCTTTAGTTGCACAGTGAGTAATTATTAGATGTTGTACTGCTATCTTATGTCTTTCTCTTCTGACTCAAAGACATCTGATCTTTTATTTTGCTAATTATGATTTCAAATTTATATTTTTCATTAGTTGCTTCTTAAATCTTGTTAGGGTAGTGCAGTAATTATGTGATCAGCTGTAGAGTAGGAAGAGTTTATTGACTCATTTACGAAGGTGAGGAAATAGAGAGTTGGACCAAAATTGTTGGGCAGATAAAGGATATGTATTTTAATTCTGATATTAGGGCCCATGACGACTATCCCATATAAGCTGAATGTGAGGTTTAACCACATGTGAATAAGTCATAGCAAACAAGTTTAAACACCAAAACTCTATTGTGTTCTGATTGTATTTGTTCAGTCATCTGTTTCCTTTGGGATTACTACACTTATTCTCATCCTAGCACAGGGACTACTTCAGATTCATTTATTCCCTTGAGTTTAACACTTACTCAGGTACATAGACCAGGTGTGCATACACCAAGTATGCCTACCAGTGGAGAAAATGTTACCCAAAATGAAACTTAGAACTGATTCTGCTAAGAGCTCATCTGGCTTGATTTAACATCAACAGGTTAATAGATTAGTTTAGGTTTTATTCCTTCTTTCCTACTATATAGATATTTTTTTTTTCTTTCTTTCACTATGTGGCTGAATCATTTGTCTGCACATTTCAGTTGTGAATTACAGACTTTTAATACAGGCATTAAAAGCACCGCTTATTTTTGACAAGATAACCTTGCTTGATAAACTAGCATCTCATTATGTTGTTTATGTCACATTCCCAGACCAGACCAGCAAATTGCAGCAGTTCACTCCATCTTAAGTGGAGAGTCCATTGCCCATGTATTTGTTCATCTACCATAATTCATAACCTAAAATAGTAACATTAGGTAGTTCATTGTGATATCTCCACATGAGGAAGCCACTTCCTAATGATAGAATTGACAAGGAGGAAAAAGAACTTTTTCACAGTACACTGATTCCAGTATCACCTTGGAAAAAGAGGGTGTGACAGAGTGCAGAGTGTGCTGTGCCACCACAGAGCTCAATCTACCTCAGGCTCCAGAAGCAGTCTGGAAAGAGAACACTGGAGATTCTGCCATGTTAATTTGTCCTACTGAGTCTACATATACCATTCTAGGTGTACATGATGACAGTATTTCTCCATGGTCGTACAAAGTTTGTGACTGCAGTCACCAAAGATATGGTTGCATATGCTTGAAATGTCTATTCTTGTAACCTCATCAAAAAAAATTCTCTGAAAGGCCTTGGATTGGTCTTAGGGATCTTAGTAGGGTATTTATTGGCTTCAGTCTCCTAAAGCTCTTTTCTTTTATGTCCTGTATAATCCTGGATGCAAATTTTCCCTAATAACTAATGGACATTGCCATTTAATCCAAGAAAATTACCATGATTTCTAAATTGGGGGAATTTCTCTTAATGTTTGAACTGCAGCATTCTTCTAGACCACAAGGATGAGAAAGTATTCTCAGAAATTATATCTGGAATACATCTTCCAGCACTTAGACATCTATGCTGTCAAGTATTGCAGTTTATAGATGTTTTAAAATTACTATCAAGCATCTATTCATTAGTTTCATTATATAGTTTATTCTCTCCTCATCTCACTTGTGTAACTGCCATTGTGTTAGTGCCCAGAGAAGTTAGTTAGGCACTAAGGCAGAGCTATGAAACTTTACGAGCTTCAGCATAAAACCACTATCTGTGCCTATAAAAGTATTAAATAAAACCAATGCACTGTGCTAAGAAGTCCCAGTGTAATAAAAACAGGAAAAAAGCTCTTAGCTCTCCTTTTGAACACATCGTTGCTGATTCTGTGGTTGGGAGGAGAAAAATGTTTCATATACTCTGAAAGGCAAAGATCCAGAAAACAAAACTCCCCTCGCTTCTGAAACCTGAGGTGCCCACAGGGAGTACAGGAAGCCTATAACTGCCAGACACCACGGCAGGATGTGCTACCATTCAAGCAGCCAGTCTTCTCAAAGAGTGATAGTATGATGTGGCTTGCTTTTCACTTTCTCTTTTTCCTTTTTCCCCTTCCATTTTCCCAGATGTTTCAAATCAGCTCTTTTTTTTCCCCAACTTCAAACACTTACAGGAGGAAATGCTAGCAGGTGTTTTTAATTATACTCAGACTGTCTTGAGCAGCCTGTGTCAATGTCATCTGGAACACTGACTTTTTCAGGGAAAGTTTAAAGAGCTTATAAAGATGTCAAAGATATGTATTTAAGAGTTCCCAAGCAAACAACAGTTTACAAATTAATTCACTCACACGAATTACCACTACCAATTCAAAGATGTGCTTGCAAACTCAAAGCTTTTGTGGGGAAAACAATAATGAAAATTATTTCATTAAAAAAAAAAAAAATCTTAGTCTTTATTCTGACTAGAATTTAAAAGGGAAACTAAATTAAACTATTTTACATTATTTTGGCAAGTAATTTCCATTCTAGCATATATATAATATACCGTCTTTGATATCTTTCAGGCAATTAACATGTATGAATCCATTTCAGGTCTTGGATCTCTTGCGACATAATGAAGAGGATATTCTGCTCTTTTTCTTAAAAATATTAATGGATATTATTAGCAGTCATTTCAGAAATTTGTGCACACCAGGGCAAGTTTCCAACATTCAGAACCCCACAAGTGAGCATCTTTATTGCTAATACAGACTGTCAGCAGAAAATATTTCCTTGCTTTAATGTGGTCATGAACTCTGTGAGTCAGTCCACCCAGCAGATTGCACCTCTCTCCTGACAGTCCAGTTTACACAACACTCCTAATCCAGGACTGTATCTACCATCAAATTACAGCCTTCCTTCTGGTGAAGTATTCCAGACTCTGGGGACCCAGATATAGCTCTTCACTCAAAACCACTAACTCAACAGTTATGAAAATTAACCAACAGTGGATTAAATCCTGGGGACATAATTCCCATTGCTTTCAACAGAGTCAGATACAACATAATTTTAACTTTCCTTCTAATTCCTCTCAAACTCCAGCTCTTTTAGGATATGACATCTCACCATGCATTATAATATTATTCTACCCATTGCAGAATTCTAATGTAGTTTAGAGTCTGTCTAGAGAATTTAGATTAAAGGGTTGTCTAAATCATTACTAAACAGTGATGGAAAGTTTTTCAGGTTTGCTCTTTCTTCTCTTTTTCTTTTTAAATATCCCATTTTGGTTTGTTATAATGAGACAATTCAAAGCTAATATACGATTCTGAGACTGATGGGAAAGGGAATGCTCTGTGATTAGAATGACAGTTTTCAAGGGCTAGGAGTAGAGTTTGAAAATGCAGAAGCTGTTTTATCTATAAATGTCTAAGTCAGCTTTATGGAACAGAAGTTGGTCTAAAACTCAGAAAATTTTCTCAGATCTCAACCTACATAAAGAATAAGGAATAACAGCACATTCAATAAATGACATGCAGTAGGCATATTATATTACTAAAAGAGGAATAATCAGCTAGATAAAGAGTCGGGGGAGGGGGGGTGGGGAACAACACAAAATCATCAGTATGTTTGGAAACTACTCAGGAGACAGGTCAGCTAGAAAGGACAGCAGGGTACACTTAATGAACTGTGCTACACTCTGTTCAGGTTGTACCTTCTAAGCCTGTAAGTATTCAAAAAACATTAGCACTGCTCTTGCCATACCAATTTTCTTGGTGAGGTAATCTCAATGAAACTATTACCCTTCTTTTTTATTTTTTTTTTTTTGGTACAATATCTATCTGGGCAACTTCTGGACATTGAAACTGGCTGTATGCATCTTTTCCATGATTCTTTAAAGGAACAGTGTCGTTTATTTACTTAACAATCATTATGTGTCCATAATGTACCAAAATAAAGCAATTTGAATTGCAGAATAGAATAGAATACAATAGAATAGAATAGACCAGACCAGGTTGGAAGAGACCTTCAAGATCATCACATCCAACCTATCATCCTACCCACCTAATCAACTAAACCATGCAACCAAGCACCCTATCAAGTCTCCTCCTGAACACCTCCAATGATGGTGACTCCACTACCTCCCCAGGCAGCCCATTCCAATGGGCAATCACTCTCTTTATGTAGAACTTCTTCCTCAACTCCAGTCTAAACCTCCCCTGGCACAGCTTCCAGACTGACTTGAATATTTTAAAAAACTCAAAGTTCTCTGTGATTTTCTCTTTTTAATCCACAATTCTCACATTTTTAAAGCAAAAAAAAAAAATCTAGTGTCATAGCTTTCTGTAGGCAAAATCTTGCATCAATACAGACCCTGACACTATCCTAAATAGGCAAACATTAGGGTCATACTAAGGTTGGTTGAAACCTCAGGATGTCTCCAGTCCTACTTGCTTCAAGCAAGATCACACCAGGTAGTTTAGAGGTTTATCTGGTCTGGTGTTGAAAATCTGAAAGGGTGGAGAGTGCACAAACATTTGCTCACTCAGCTAGTTGTCTATTCAGCCAAACCACAGCAATCAAAGTAAATGACGCCTATTGCTTTCTATACATCCACCAACCTAGTAGTTTTATCCTAAAAGATGAAGGCATTTCTTAGGTGTTGTTTATCCCTGGTAAATACATATTGACAGTTCCTAAAGTTCTCCTTCATGTGCCTGAAATCACATTCCAAATTAGACTCTGTCAGTTTCCCATGGACTGGAGTAAATTCTGCATGCTTACAACTGTGTAGTAGATAACAGATATCACATCTTTAAATATCAAATATTTGCTTTCTCCCTTCTAACTTTATCTTTAGGAAAGAAAAGAAAGTTTTTTGTTTCTAAATAGTTCAAAAGGACATTTGATGTTTTATCCCTGGGGGTACTGGTTGACAGTAGGCTGAACATGAGCCTGTAGTGTGCCCAGGCAGCCAAGCATGCCAGTGGCATCCTGGCCTGTATCAGGAACAGTGTGGCCAGCAGGAGCAGGGAGGTCATTCTGCCCCTGTACACTGCACTGGTTAGGCCATACCTTGAGTACTGTGTCCAGTTCTGGGCCCCTCAGTTTAGGAAAGATGACTTGCTGGAACATGTCCAGAGAAGGGCAACAAAGCTGGTGAGGGTTTTGGAGCACAAGCCCTAGGAGGAGAGGCTGAGCAAGCTGGGGTTGCTTAGCCTACTCAGAGGAGACCTTACTGTTCTCTACAACTACCTGAAGGGAGGTTGTAGACAGGTGGGGGCTGGTCTCTTCTGCCAGGCAGCCAGTACCAGAACAAGAGGACACAGTCTCAAGCTGCACCAGGGGAGGTTTAGACTGGATGTTAGGAAGAAATTCTTCACAGAGAGAGTGATTGCCCATTGGAATGGGCTGCCCAGGGAGGTGGTGGAGTCATGATCATTGGAGATGTTTAGGAGAAAGCTTGATGAGATGCTTGGTGTCATGGTTTAGTTGATTAGATGGTTTTGGATGATGTGTTGGACATGATGATCTTGAAGGTCTCTTCCAACCTGGTTTATTCTATTCTATTCTAAAATAAATAATTCTGTTGGAATTTTCTTTCCTTCTTTATTTCTCTCCTTTCCTACAGCAATTCATTAACAAACAGGAAAATATTTTATTGAAGTTATAGCAAAAATATAAAGTCATGTCTACAGATATTCATATTTAATTATGGCTACATGTAATTAAGTGTGGCAATCTGGTGATAAAACCTTTAAGTAATGACTCATAAAGAGATAAAAATGGAGCATGTGTTTAAGCAGTTTGCAGCCTTCTAAAGAAGCTGGCATAGCTCAGGTGCTAATGAGACATCTGTTGCTTAGGACACCAGAGAAAGCATGCAATTCATTTATGAATAAAAAAAATAAAATAACAGTTTGTTATACAAGAATGAAATACTGGCCCAGAACACTAACCTTAATCTTAAACTTTGATAAGAATTCAGATTAGCAGTAGCCCGCTAACAAAACACCTTTCTCTTGCTGTGGAGACAGGAAATCCAACACTAATTTTGCCATATAGTGTGAATACTGGTGTGATGTTAAGAGCTCAAAGGTATTAACCAATAGCTGCTGTCAAATGAAAATCTTGTCAACACTCTGAGGATGTTCAGAAAATCCTGAATGGGAAAATGGGAACATGTTCTCATCTACTATTTGTGAGAATGGGCCATAATAGTGGGGAACATTTAAAGAAACAAAGAAGTGCTCTCTTGGCCCAGGAATGGGCTGATGCAGTACACTTTCATGAAACATTGTCTCAAGTGTCATGACTGAGTAATCTCACGTGGAGTTTGTGTGTACCTTGAAAGACAAAGTTTAATTTAATCCTCCAATACAAATACAGCGTGGGGAAAAGTCCTATTAAAATGAAAAATATTGTCTATTGTTATAAGGCTTTCAAATGCTATTGCCTATGGTTGCTGAGTTCTTTCCAGGTCTTATGACACACTAGAATCTTACTAGGACACTAGATCTAAGAATTGCCTCTCTTGTCTGTCTTTAACTATCAGTGTGGTCCCATGAAAAGCTTATAAGAGGGAGACAAAAGGATGTGTAAGCTTTTGAAAACAACTACAGAAAAACAAAAAAAAAAAATTGAAACCTTGGAACCTTGGACTTGCAGTTGACTGCCTGCAATTCTGGTAGGACCTTAATGGGAATTAACTGGCTTTTTGGTTCAGTCTTACCCCACACAACACTCAGCATTCATTTAGGCTTAAAACATGTGTTTCACTTTTATTTGTAACAATCTCATGCCTTCCTAAAGGAACTTGACATCCATAAAATGAGCCAGAAATTCTCTTGAACTGGGTAATATCCATACACCTCACTTAGGTAAGTCTGAACATTTGTGAGCATCCCTTATTGTATACCATGTACTAGGCATTGTTTGATTTTCATGTGGAAACTACTTTTCCTTAATGGCTTCAGATTGAACACGTCTTTCTATTTTATTTTTTTTAATGGCTTGCAAATGACAACTGGTGTTCAGCAATGTAGTTCTAATATGAATAACTTCCCCTTCTTCCAGAATTCTGCTTCACAACTCTTAAGTACTCAATCAACGAGTGTTTTGATTACTTTACATTGGAACTGTAGGATAAAGATTTGATTTATAATTTAAATTGGCATCTGAATTGGTATCCTTCCTTTGAACTGTGAAAGACAATCATCTTTCTTAATGATCATTACTCCAAGAAATGGTAACATGTCATCTTTTCACATCTCCCTTGTAAATTTATTAGATTTATTCCTGCCTTCCTTTAACAATACTAATCTTTCATTTACATATTTATACAAAACTGGTGGTTTATATTTTTTTAATTTTAAATCCTTTTCTTCCATCATGATGCCTAGTAAATTTAATAATTGCTCTGTTATTTATAAATTAGGGAGGATGATCTTTCAATTCTTTGTGATCAAGTTTCACAGTCTGCTAATGGAAGCCTATTTTGAGGTTTATGTAAAGAGACAGTTAATGTCACAGCTTCACATAATGTTTGTATTTAACATGATTGCTTGGTTTTTAAAAGCCATTTATGCTTAACAAGGATGTGACACATTTAGGAAAAAGATATTTAGGGTGTATAAAGGTTTGGTTTTATTCTCAGTTCTGGCTACAAAAATCCATAGTAACAGCATCACTGCTAGTGTTATGCTAAGATCAGACTCTGGCCATGAGCATTTTAGAGCAAGTAACTCTAGTGCTGATGGAAGGAAGAGTATGATAACTGCCACATGTCTATTAAAATGGGTAGAAGAGAAATTTCTGGTTTGGGCTCCTCATTACATCTGATGTCACTTCAGTCCCAAGCAAAATAAGGTGATTAAGGAACTGTAGCATCTCTCACATCAGGAAAGACTGAGGGAGTTAGGACTGTTCAGCTCAGAGAAAAGAAGGTCCCTGGGAGATCATATCAACATCTACAAAAACTTGAAGGTGCAAAGAGGACAGAGTGAGGCTCTTTTCCATAGTGCCCAGTGACAGGACCAAATAAAAAGGCACAAATTGAAAGATGAGAAGCTCTGTCGCACTGTCGCACCACAAGGAGCTCAGGCAGATTTTGCTTAGAGAAGCCCTGGAGTCACCCTCCCTGGAGATATTCAAAAGATGTCTGGATAAGGCCATTCTGTGATTCTGTGAAGTATGGGGTGATTTGTTTTTGGTTTTTCCTCCCTGAGTTTCTGTAAGTTGCAGGGGAGGAGTAATTTATTCATCAAGAAACACAAGCAGATGATTTAGAATCCCATAAAAAAAAAAAAAACAAACAAACAAACAAAAACAACTATAATATGAAGGTCACAGGCACACTTATGAATCAAAATCTTAAAGCTAAAAGATACTGAGCACCAGCTGGGGTTAGTTCCCATCTCACTTCTGCTAGTTTTTTATTAGCATAAACCTGATAAATCCAGGCAAATTAAAACAGATTTTAAAGTTGCAAATAGATTGGAATCAGCACCACTGTTACAATTTCTCCCTTTAGAGAACAAAACAGAATATTTTAATTAAGATTTAGAGTGGATGGAATTTCAACAGATCCCTACCATGCAGTATTTTAATATGTTTGTACATTTCTTAGATCATAATGCTCCTCTATGTAAAGGAAATAAAAAATTATGTTCAGTTTCAGTTGATTTAGAGTTAATACAAATGTTCTTCAGTCAGTATGAGCATTCAGTAAGCAAGAAAAGCCAATTTAATATCATTTATTGATCACTTTCAAAGCCACTTTAAAAGCCACTGTGAATTTCCCTTTTTTAACTAAATAAACAGATGCTTAGGATAGTGATATCAACAAGCAATTGTTCCACAAAAGATATACCTATGATAATTTTGACTCTCACCACTCAAGTAGTTTTCTTCCTACTTTTAAAATCTAACAGATTTTTTTTTCCCACCAAGTGCCATCTTGAGGGTTGAGAGCACTTGATGAGTGTAGCAATTATGGAGGCAGAGGGTCTGCAAGCTGATAGTGCACGTTTGTATGGGCAGCACAGGAATTGTGAAATCCCCGTTGGTTGGCCCTGCTGGCAGATATGCAAAGAGACAGGCAATCTTCTCTTTTGTAGCAACAGATTTCTAGGAAATAATTTGTTGACCCTGGTGTAGGAATGCCAGTACAGTGGATGATTTTAAATTTATTCTAATTCTTAAAACTCTGAATGCTTTTCAGGTAGTTTCAGGTGTGTAGGTAGACTACTTTATGTCAAGATAATCTCTTCTGAAGAGTCCTGTTTCTATGCATTAAGATACTCAGGTGTAAGCATAAAAGAATCAAATGAAATAAGCACTGGGAAAAATGTTTTTCCTCCTTTGAAAGTGAGTGAGTTTGGTCTTTAGGAGGTCTTAGCTTCAGCTCAGTACAGAATTTGGATTATGGAAATACTTTAACAAGCATCAGGTACTGCCCTCAAAGAAAACTGGTGAGATCCCAATGTGCAAGTGGAGGGAATGGGCAAAGTATCAAAAATAGTCCCTGAAATTTCTGCCACAGATCATCTCTTAGTTTTGGCCAAAATTCCTAGTTTCTGCTTCTGCTTTTCTGCAACAGAACATTGATGTAATTTCAGAACAGGAATTCCATCATTTACCACTGACTAAGCTGATGGGTTGAACTGCCTGAGGCTGTCATAGATCCTGTAAGCCTTTTTGAGATGTTTCAACTTCTACAACTCTCTGTTATGCTCTTGCTCCTTACACAGGACTGAAGGTTTGGACTACTCCTTGATAGTGCTTTGGCAAGCCAAACTCTTCACAAGTCCTGTCAGGTGTTTCTGGAAATAATTATTTTCTAGTGTAAAACAAAAGGATATTCACATGATAAACTAACATCTAAATATTTCCAGGCGACAGATGTAACCTCTTCAGATAATCTCTACAGAGGGCTGGAAAAATAATTTCAGGTTTGTAGAACTACTGTCTGTGTGGAAATAGCTAATTCTAGCCCTCAAATAGCTCAGATGGAACCAAATCAATTTGCTGATTTCCTTGTGTCTTGTGATCTGCCGGAAACACAAAGTTCCTTCACTGCAGTCTTGCCTCCCACAAACTATGACAAATCAGATTCCTTCAGTATTTTTTTCCACCAGCTATATCTCATGAAATGTGCAAAGAAGATGAGGGTCTTTCAACAATCCTATTCAAGCACAAATCCTTTTGATCTGCACAGGCAAAGAAGGAACTTTTCAGGAATTCTGTATTTTCCTTCTTTTCCTGTTCAGGAGTTAATGCAGCACATTTTGCATCAGCTACAACAAAATTCTTGTAGTTATTGATGCACACTCTGGTTTGGGTTTGTTTTGTTGGGGTTTTTTTCCTTTTCTGTCAGAAAATACCATAACTCAATAAAAAGTTATCTTCTTTGTGAAGGTGTATGCTACACACTGCCAGATAGCACAGCGGACTCATGAGTCAACTAGGCTCCTGGGTATGACTACACTGTCTACATCTGCCTCTTCCACAAGTGTAACATTCTTCAAATAATTACTTTCTATCTCTGGGCACCTTAAATACCTGGCCATTGTAATCCTGTCAAATTATGAGATTACAAAATTATGGACAAAAAATTGTACAGCACAAAGCCATCTGCAGCTGGCCGTCCACAGGTTGTTTCGTAAGACACCACACATTTGCAAATTACATTTGTGCGGTTCTCACTCAGCAACAAATCACAGCTGTGCACGCTAAGCATCTCAGTCCTTGAACACTTGCCATGTGTGTGCAATTGGTTGTTTGAAAAATAGGCCTGATTGTTTCTTCCTTTCATGAATCATCTCTTTTAAGGCTTATTGTTGTACTATACGCTACAGCTGCTTTTCAGGTGTTGGGGTAATGGAGAAGAGATGATAGGAAGAAAAGATCAGCTTTAATAGAATCGCTAAAAGAGAGAGATGTCACACTTCATGGGCAGCAGGAGACAGCTGTGAACACAGTCAGAGGCAGGCACAGATTCCCAAAGTTAAGAGCATGAACTTCCTACTGGGATAGCCAAGTGCATCCCTTCATGGTGCGTCCACATCACTTAAAGTAACGGCAGCCACCTTCTAAATAAATCACCTCTGCCTTACCACTGCCTGCTGCAGGTAGGGCTTTTTTTCTCTACCATGTGCTCTTATGCCTACCAAACAACATGACAGAAATACATGAGAATTATTTCTCAGTTCTTCCCTGAACTCAAAATTTTGTCTGAAATACATGTTAAGAGTGCATTAAATGTTTACATGGACTTGGAGACAAAGTTCTTATCCAGCCTTCTTCCTAGGCATCACACTAATGACTATTATACTTCAAGGTTAAAGGAATAAAACTGAAGAAGATATTCTTAATAATCTAACCTCCGAATCATGACATATTCCTCCAAAAGATGTGCTTTATGTTCTCAGTTGCCTTATGAGTTATTTTCAAATATCTTTAAAAGTGGCACTGATATCCACTGATCAAAGCGGACCCATATGAAGACATTGAGGTACACAGGATCTTATCTTGCAGTAAAAAACATTCATTAAACTAATCATCACTCTCCTGTAATATGTCCTTAGGCAAATATTTTAATCTCTGTTCACTTCCCATCAATAAAACTCAGGATACTTGAGTGTGTTCAATCTCTCCTGTTCTTTTTATTTAGATTCCAACCTCTTGAAAACAGACCTAAGACAACAGGTTACTGGTCTTTGGTTTAAATTAGACTTACTGTTTCCAAAGTTATTGTATAAGTAGATTAACATTTTTTTTAAAGCATCATGTCATTTCTAAATTTTATTCCTTTTTAAATGTAAAGCTAACTTAAAATTACTCTTCCAAACAGAAGCATAGATGTGGCTATCCTGCTGCACTGAAAGTTCTGGAGAGAGCTCAGCTGGTTTATGTACAGTCTGCATGAGGAGCAAAACTAAATCTCTAGATCCCAAAACCTTTCAGGCTCAACCCAAACCTTACAAGCCTGTTCATTTAGTATATGTTTCCAACTGTAGATCAGGATTTGATGTGTTGAAAGAGATCCCCCTGCTTAGCAAGGCAGACAAACATAATTTTTAGGCTAATGAGGCAGTTTAACACAGATAGCTTTTAAATTTGATACTCATATTTATTCTTTTTTAATCAATGTTCCAGCCTGGTAGGTGCCTAAAGTAAATGGCTACTTATATAATATTTAAAATATTAGTAGTATTTCTTAATTCATACATATCAATTCTGCTATTACACTAGATTTGAAATTCCTAATGTCAGGCTCTTTGGTTTCAGTTTATTTTCATAAAAAGTATTGTTGGTTGGTGGTTGGTTTTTTGTGTTTGTGGTGGGTTTTTTTCTGTCTCATAGTTCTTCCCAATGTAAGGCATGAGTTTACTATAGTAATATAATATTCAATAATTTAGAATAAACCTTTATTAGAATAAACCAAACCAGGTTGGAAGAGACCTTCAAGATCATCGTGTCCAACCCATCAACCAATCCAACCCACCCAATTTGAAAGGTTTCAAAACTAATGAGGGAGAGACTGGCACTAATAAGACAAAAGAGGATGATTCTTGGAAAGAAGAGAGGACTAGGCAGTTAAAAGCAAAGAGCAGAAGAGGGAAATGAGGTAAAGGAAAGAGATTCCAGCAGAGGAGGGAACATCACAGTATCACAGTATCACAGTATAACTTAGGTTGGAAAGGACCTCGAGGATCATCGAGTCCAACCTATCAACACAGACCCCAACACAGGGAAGAGTCATTAGCACTTCATTGACAAGAGAAGCAGAACTAAAACTTCACACTAAGTTCTATGGCTTTTTTTTTCAAACTAGTTATTAAATATATTTCATTTAAAATAGACATTAGAGCTTCATTCTCTTTTTTTTCTCCTATATGAAAAAGAATATTTCACTTTCAGGCGTAAAACAATGAAACATTAATACTGAAGGGTGTATGTCTTTACCAATTTGATAATTTGGAAGGTGAACTCCAGTCATTTATGCTGCTCAGGCACAGGCTTACATACTGGTTGATTCTGGGGAGAGCCACCTGGGACAGCTGAATGAAGCCTCTTGTGCTTCTGTGACATTAACCTTAGGTGGATGCTTTCAGAAGCTAAACGGGTATCACAGCTTTGGTCCATTCAGGCATCAGTTAAATTTTAGCCTTAGTTACTACATTATAAGTAAAGGCAGCAGTAACCTAGCAAGAACTTTCAGTTCTTTGAAG
Organism: Melanerpes formicivorus; assembly: GCF_026170545.1. NCBI lineage: Eukaryota > Metazoa > Chordata > Aves > Piciformes > Picidae > Melanerpes > Melanerpes formicivorus. Next base: position 4,118,287 of record NW_027142369.1, read on the forward strand.
GATATCTGATCACATTCTATTTGAAAAGTATTTCATTTATTTAATAATAGACTTAAATTAATTCCTACTGAAAATTTAATCAGCGAATTCAAGCTAGAAAAAGATTAGGAAAATTCTCTTTGATTAATTTAATATAACTATTATACTAAAACATATTCTGTTGGAAATTACTAATGTTATAAGCCCCTTGTTCCCTGCCCATTTTGTGCTGCTTCAAAACATAAAATGACATTTATTCTTGGATGGAGAATGGCAACCCAGAGTCATCTAACCTGCAGGAATGTCATACAGCTCTCAGGTATAGCCATGACTAACTTTCCCTTTCATCAATCACCAGTGGCCAAGACACTGTAACCTCCACTGGGAAAAAAATGTTAGCCAAGCAGGGGAGAATGGTCAGTGTCTTAGTTTGATCAGAATGAGGAACAAATAAGGAACAGCATAGAAAACAAGGCTCAGGAAGCAAAGAGACTCTTATACCTCTTCAATAATCTTTCCTTTTGTCAAGTTAATCAAGTTAAAGCTGCAAAATTTATGGACAAAAATTCCCTCTGAGTTTCAAATTTTAATGGAAAAGTCAGCTGCTGGCAGTTCTGATTCAGTACAGGAGGTATAGGAGTATAAATTTATATATGCAAACCATTTTTATTGTAGTCATTAGCTATTCACATGCCTTACAGCAAAACAGCATGGAAGTGAATAGGGATAAAACTATGCAGTTGCTGTGGAAATTATCCTGGAAATCTATAGAATTTAATACTCTTAGTCACAGAAACATCAGTTGTAATCACCTCCATAGAGCCTGACTAAACAGTGTGTGGGGCTTGGGCTTTGTTTGTTGGGTTTTTGTTTGTTTTGGGGTTTGTTTTTGGTGTTGGTTTTTTCAGTTTCCTCATGCAGAAATATTTCCAGTCACTAATTAATTTATGTTTTTTTGCCACCAGTCCTCTGGTCCCTGCAATTTCCTTTTGCAGGTGTAATAAAACATGGGCACAGCACGCAGTGCTAGGCAAAAGCTGTTAATGGAGTGAGGGCACACATTATACCCACCTGCTTGTTAATAGTTATGACAACTAATTAAACTAGAAAAATATACATATTTGTCTGCATATGAACCTCATAGTCAAAGCTGGGGATGAAAGAACTGTGATTACTATTATTAACTGCAGAGTTCACTTCTGCCAATTGTCTAAACCAACTACATATGACACCATTAATATGGATTTTAAAACAAGGGCTGAGATAAACACATAAGATCTTGTGAATGGTGGTAACAGGACTCAACTGATTTTTTAACGTCTAGACAGGCAAAGGCCTTAGGAAGATTGCTAAACTTTTGTAAGTCTCTTAAGATACTTAATTCAGCAGCAAGTATTCAATTCACAGAAAAATATTTCTACCCCTAACTTCTGAGAAGGGTGGCATAATGTAGAATCACAGGATCACAGAATGGTTTGGGTTGGAAAGGACCTCTGCAGGTTGTCTAGTCTAACCCTCTCTGTAGTAGGCAGGGACATTCTCCACTAGATCAGGTTTTTCAGAGCTTTATCAAGCCTCACCTTGAATATCTCCAGGGATGGGACCTCAACTGCCTCCCTGAGCATCCTGTTCCAGTGTTGCCTCATGGTAAAGAATTTGTTTCTAATATACAATCTAAATTAGAATAAACCTTTATTAGAATAAACCAAACCAGGTTGGAAGAGACCTTCAAGATCATCGTGTCCAACCCATCAACCAATCCAACCCACCCAAACAGCTAACCCATGGCACCAAGCACCCCATCAAGTCTCCTTCTGAACACCTTCAATGACGGCGACTCCACCACCTCCCCGGGCAACCCATTCCATAGCGCAATCACTCTTTCTGTATAGAACTTCTTCCTAACATCCAACCTGAACCTCCCCTGGTGCAGCCTGAGACTGTGTCCTCTTGTTCTGGTACTGGCTGCCTGGGAGAAGAGACCATTATCCGCCTGTCTACAACCTCCCTTCAGGTAGTTGTAGAGAGTGATAAGGTCACCCCTGAGTCTCCTCTTCTCCAGGCTGAGCAACCCCAGCTCCCTCAGCCTCTCCTCATAGGGCTTGTGTTCCAAACCCCTCACCAACTTTGTTGCTCTTCTCTGGACTCGTTCCAGCAAGTCAACATCCTTCCTAAACTGAGGGGCCCAGAACTGGACACAGTACTCGAGGTGTGGCCTAACCAGTGCAGTATACAGGGGCAGAATGACCTCCCTGCTCCTGCTGGCCACACTGTTCTTGATACAGGCCAGGATGCCATTGGCCCTCTTGGCTGCCTGGGCACACTGCAGGCTCATGTTCAGCCTACCATCAACCAGCACCCCCAGGTCCCTCTCTGCCTGGCTGCTCTCCAGCCACTCTGACCCCAGCCTGTAGCACTGCATGGGGTTGTTGTGGCCAATGTGCAGAACCCGGCACTTGGATGTGTTAAATCTCATGCCGTTGGACTCTGCCCATCTGTCCAGCTTGTCAAGGTCTCTCTGCAGAGCCTCTCTACCCTCCAGCAGATCAACTCTTGCCCCCAGCTTGGTGTCGCCAGCAAATTTACTGATGATGGACTCAATGCCCTCATCCAGATCATCAATAAAGATGTTAAAGAGCACAGGGCCCAGCACTGATCCTTGGGGCACACCACTAGTGACTGGCTGCCAGCTGGATGTGGCACCATTCACCACCACTCTCTGGTGTTATATATCTACTCTTCTCTCCTCTAAAACCATTGTGCTTTGTCCTACCACTACCAGCCTTTGTAAACTGTCCCGCTCCATCTTTCTTGTAGGTCCCCTTCAGGTACTGGAAGGCTGCTGTTAGGTCTTCCCATTCCTGTGTTGAGGCCTATGGCATATTAAGGCACAGACCCCTGCAGAGTACTTCAGAGCTGGACACAGTAGTCCAAATGAGGTCCCACCTGAGCAAAGCGGCAGAATCATTTCTCTTGATCTGCTAACCATGGTTCTTTTGATGCAGCCGAGGATGCCATTGGCCTTCTGGGCTGCAGCTGCTCTTTGATGGCTCATGTCCGCTTCTCCCCCACCATAACTTCCAAGTTCCTTTCCACAGAGCTCCTTTCTATCACATCATCTCCTAGCCTGTGTGGATAATGATAGTTCCAACCCAGGTGCAGGACTCTGCACACAGTCTTGTTGAACCTCATGAGGTTCACCTGGTCCCACCTAGCCAGCTTGTCCTGGTCCTTCTGGATGACATTCTGTCCCTTTGGCATAACAGCACCACTCAGCTTGCTGTCATCTGCAAACTTGCTGTTGGTGCACTCAATCCCATTGTCTATATAATAATAATATTAAACAGTGCTGGTCACAGTACAGACCTCTGAGGGACACCACTTGTCACCAGTCTCCATCTGGACTTCAAGCCATTGACCACTACCATCTGGATGTGACCATCCAGCCAATTCCTTATCCACTGAATAGTCCACCCATCAAATCCGTATCTCTCCATCTCAGCAAGTAGGATGTTGTGGGGAACAGTGTCAAAGGTCCTGCATTTGATAGCATATTAATATATTGCCTTCTAGGTAATTTTGTATTTGTACCCAATTTTGATAAAGTTTCTCTGAAAGAAAACACTACTTTATCCAAAGATTTTTTGGTGAATAAAATCACGTGTTTTACATTGCACAGAGAACGCTAGAAAAAGCATTCTGTGATTGGTACACAGACAACACCCAGTGCCTAATACAGAGAATGTGTTTTACAAACAGGAGACGTATAAAATTGGCCATGTAAATCTTTGGTTTGTACTTGTACTAACTGTTTCTTGCATCTCATTATCACATACAGGATGCTCTAGAAAATGGCACAAACAATATAACAAGTGGTCCCAGAGAAACTGTTAAAGCAGGCTTACAAACAGTGACAAACATTAGGAACAAATATTCTCCATCATTCTGCTCCCAAATGGAGCTCACAGATTTTTTTGAAGTGGCAGGTTTTTACTACATGAGTCCAGAATGACATGACAGAAGAAGGCTAAACATCAAGAGTATAAAACACTAATTGCTGATTCTGTATTTGTGAACAACATACAGCAAGCAATATCCCTGTTTAAAATCCTTATGGCTTGTACTGACAAGCTTGTTGTGTTCTTTTTGCAATTATGTACAGTAACCTTACGTATATTTACTGCATGTTAAAGGTACATGTATATAGCAAATATGTACTTCCAAATATAAACCCTGTCTTTCATACTGCTAATCCTTACCATGCTGGACCAAGGGTATTAATTTTCCAAACCTTGACCTAGGTTTGAAGGAGTTAACATACTAATACTGCTTCGTCTCTGCCAGCAAATTTAGCTGGGGTTGGGGGAATTAATTTTTTTTTTTTAATTAAAGAACTGAGCTATAGGTCTCCTTCTTAATGCTGATAGCTGAGCAGGGATCCTGGATGCAGGCATTTCTAATAAATGTTCAATGCCTAAATCATCTCCGAGTTAAGGGGAAAAAAAGCTATGCTAAGATTACTGTCACATATACTGGCAACCAGCTCAACAAGCAAGGAAGGGGCATTTGGCAACACTTGATTTGCATGACAGACTACCTATATGGCATGACACTACTAGCTGTTAAATATAGTCATATCTCCAAGTCAAATATCTGCATTTGGCTGCACTGGAAATGTCTGTAGTCAAATATTCAGCTCCTTCAGGACAATGCTATGGCTATCAGTTTCACCAGAAGCTTAACCAGATGCCAGAGAGCAACATATTTGATTTAGATGTCAAGCAGAGATGAGCATATTAACACATGTGGGAGAGGTGTTCGTGGCCTTACTGACTGTTCCTAACACACTTGGACCAGGCAAATCCTTGGATTCATTTGATGTAACTCACACCATAGCCTCCCATCAGAAGACAGACTGGGTTAGAGAATGAACATATAACCTGGAGATCTAAAATATTTTCTCTTTAGTTTTCTGGTTTTGTGCATTATAGATCCAGGAAAAAGGGTGAGGAAAACTGATGCCTATCCAGAGAAAGGCTGTAGAAAAAGTTCTAGAATATATGATTGTATTCTGCAGCTCCTTAACACCCATATAATTCATGTGACCATCAGAGATGGTCACAGCACACAGAGATGTTCAGCCTAACATAGAACATGTGCTGATCTTAGCTTACATGGGTATATCCTCTTTTCCCATGAAAGCACAGTTTGGGTGAGGATTTGCATTTAATCTAAACCAATCTACATCACTCAGTGCACTACTGCAGGATGACAAAACATTTCAAATGAAAGTTGTGTTACTTACTAGACTTATTACAATCACAATCAAGTTCCCAAGGTAAAAGTCATTGAATTTTTCTCAGCATTTTTTTTTAAACACTATGACATCCTACAAGCCATGAGCTATTGGGACTTAATTCCATCAGATGTCATCAATTAGCCTCTCTTCTGAGTGGAGTAGGAAACATGTCCAAGTTAAGTTTTGCACTCCAGGACATACAGGTTTATTGCAGAACCCTCATCTAGCTCAACAAATACTCTATTGACAAAGAACACTCAGGGCAATAAAAAAACTTACCTTATTTATCACTGATTTCACAACATGCACAGATACGACACTGGGGCATTCAACCATAGCAACATTAGACAACCTCTTATTTCAACCTAAGCTACTGGGACTAATGCAGGGCTCAGTTGATAACCTCCACACAGACATGGAAGATTGCACTTCAGATAGGATGTTGCATGGTCTGATTATTTTTTATGAATAGGAGGGGAGGACATCTATTGGGTTTTATTTTTACTTTGGAAAATTTTATTTTCATCAAAATAGAATGCTCGTGGTAGTCATGAGGCTTCATATTATTTATTAATAAAGCTGCCCATCTCTTTATAAGCACCAGTTATTATCTGCTTGTAAATTTTCCAGTCTGTGAGTATTTGGGCTGTAGCTCTCATGTTGAGAACCTGCCTCAGATTGAAATTTATGGGTTGGTATATGGTTTGATATCTGAATCATAATTTTAAACATAATACATTTATCTGTTTTGAAACAGTCTTTCAAAATAAATAGATAGATAGATAGATAGATAGATAGATAGATAGATAGATAGATAGATAGATAGATAGATAGATAGATAGATGACAGATTGGCTTGTGGTTTCCCTACATGCCAGTAATGTGCTGTTCCTATAACAACACCACTAATTTGGACTGAACAAGGCCTCCAAAGTGCATGCACTTTTTCACAGCAGGGTCATCTTAGAGTAGCCTCTCAGTCTTGTCAAGTGGGGTTGTGTTTGTTCTGTGATAAACATCAGAATATGGGTGGGGGGCAAATGAAATTCCCTTCCTGGAAAGGAAATTTCCAACTCTGTAACCATTGCTCCACTATTCTAGAAAGCCATGTGGGATAGTTAGTTTTTATGACAAATGGATAAAAACATAGACTACAGATCAGTTATGACATGGCAAGAAATAATGAGCTTAAATTGCACGAAAAGGGGGAAATTACTAACATCAAATATTTAAACACTGGGAAAAAAAAATGTCTGGAGAATGCTATGGAATTTCTCCTGGAAATATGGGGAGGTTGTCAGGAACAAGCTAGGCAAGTATCTATCAGCAATAATGGTGAACAAATTGCAATGTCCTTTCAAGATATTTTCCAACCCTATTTTCATTACAAAATCACTATTAAGACTGTTCTGTACCAGATGTAATTTGGTAGCAGTTAGTACCATAGTTCAGGTATTCTTTCAAAGGTTCTTCTATCCTTCTGGGCATCATTATAGGCTCTCAGAAAATAAACAAACGATAGCATGGTCAAGTTATAGACTGCAAAAAGTCTGGGAAGAATGAAGACCTAATGGAGCTTAAATCACATTTATAATATTACTTTCAGGTTTTAAGTGAGGAAAATAATTTAATTGAGAAAATATTGTAAGCAAGATAGATGGCAGTTGGAGGAGGAAAAACTGCAATTACAAGGGCCACTTGAAAAGACTCTGAAGATGTGTCCCTCTGAAATGAGGATAAGAGAGACAACAAGGATTATAAATATATAAGCCAAGACCAATACCTTGAGGTGAAAGGGGTGAGCCCAGCTGGGGAACATCATGGTATATCTATTCATTCTAACATGTGCCTAGACACCCAACAAGAGTTAAAACAGAAAGAGATTTTTCCAAGCCTTCCAATATGGGAACTTGTTTTTCCCATAATACATGTTTCTTATTGAAAAATGCAGTGCCTGTTTGCTGCGTAATGATGTCCACAACTGCAGTACTTTTAAATAGCTTAGGGAGGGCATATTGATTTTTATGCTTTCTACTTTAAGTGGAGTTGTTCAGCTACTCTGCACATTTGAGTCATTTGCCTGTTCAGGATGAATTGCTGGGAGCCTATGAGGAATTGCATGCCTCCTCTTGTGCTCTCCATCTCCATCCCTATCACTCTCTTGATTTCTTCCATGTTTTTTCCCCTTAACTTGCTGAAATGTTTGCATAAGCATGGTTGCATATATCTGTGTCAGAAACACTCGTAACAGTAACAATAAGAAAAGTTAAATTTCAATTAGTTGCTATCCAAAGAAGAAAGCATTGCCTCAGGATTGCTTTCCAGGATCTGACTTTTTCTGTTACCAAGTATTTGCACAGTCAGAAAGACCAGACTCACTCTGTGACGAGTAAATCAATCCCTTCACAATACACCGGTGGATTGTGCCACAGAATTAGCAATTCAGGGCTGGAGGACAATCTGGAATATCTCACAGAGCAAAAAGACACCTTCACAAAGAGTCACAAAGGGCTACAGGCCTCCTGTTCTTCACTTTTATGTAGATAAATGATCTCTGACAACATTTCAGCCCTTGAGCCTAGCATGACCAACCCAGAAATTCCAAAGGGAGTGTGCAGCAAGACTTAAAGAGGCTAGCAAATTTGTTGAAGCAGGGTGAGATAGGGATGGAAGAGAATGCGTGCAACATCTTTTGAAATGAACTTTTGTTCAGTTTAGTGCTTATTTGTTCATTAGCCCATTTACATTCCTTCATTCTTAACCTTAGAAATTAAAGCTGGTCCAGACCCCAGCCCTTAACTAGAAGTTACCTGCCTAGAGCAAACTAACAATACTTCTGTGTGCACTTACACATTTCTGTAAGGCTGAATTTCAATTTTATCGATGTATTCTACTTTAAAACCTACACAAATGAAACAGAGATAAACACTGTCTTAAGCTATTCATTTTTGCTATAGATAGAACATATTACTGAGTTGGTGGCTAGGCCTCCTCAAAATAATTCAACATAGATGTAGCGGTGGGAATTTGGGGCAGCTTTTTCTGGACTTGAGTTGGTTTTTTTTTCTCTGTTTTTATTTGCTATCTCTTTAGATCTAGTTTTGCTAGACAGCTGATAAAGTGATGCACTGTGTGTGGCTGGGATGGAGTAACTTTCTTCATGGAAGCTTGTATAGTTCCATGCTTTGGACTTGTGATTAAAACAGTATTGGTAACATACTGGTGTTTTAGCACTTGCTGAGCAGTACTTGATCAGGACCAAGTCTCTCTCTGATGATGTTTCTTACTCTGCCATCACGGTAAACAAGCTGGAGGTGGGCAAGAGGTTGTGAGGGGACAGCCAGAACAGCCAGCCCAAAATGACCAAAGGGATATTCGCTACCATGGAACATCATGTTCAGCAATAGCAACTGAGGATGCAGTTTTTCCAGTGTAGCCACTGTTCAGAGACTGTCTGGGCTATGCTCTTGCTTGTGCTATGTGGTAAATGACTGCCTTTGCATTTTTTTTTCCTCTCTCTCTTTCACTTATTAAATTGTGTTTAGCTTGACCTAGGAGTTGTTTCTTCCTTTTGCTATTCTGATTTTCCCCCCTCCAGCACGGGAAAGAAGTAAGCAACCAGCTGGGTGGGTACCTAGATAATTCACCACAAATGAAATTCAAGGAACTTCAGTGTGTTTGGCATGACATAGATTACTTCTGTGACACAGAGTTCAATATGTGATATGTTGCCTGTTTCTCTCTTATCTATTATTCATAGGTAAGTTTTAGCCTATACAGTCTTCATGAGAATATAGTTTTACATATTCTGGGGAACTGCACACAATGCTGTGTTATAACTAAACAAAAAATAATTGTGCAATAATTGGTCTTGAACAAACTATGCTCAAGAAAGTTGCTTTCCCCAGCAAAGGCCTTATATAGAAATCTGTGACTTTTCTTCCATCTTCTATCTTCCTGTGGCTCTCACAGCTACCAGTTCCTGATAAACCGCAACTTCCAGATTTCATATTTCTCATCTCCAAAGACTAACTGATGCTAACACATTTAAAAGTTTTCTTACTAGTATGAGGAAGAGCAAGACAATATATCCCATTTTGATTTGTAGATCACTCTTCCTAGTACAACTGAGGTCTGTATAAAACCATCCATGCGAAGACAGAAAAAAAAACATCACAATGAAAGATTCTACTTTAATTTAGGTTAGGATGCAAGGATGACAATTTGAAAGGTGTACTGAGTATAATTCAAACATTGACAAAATGCTGGTAAATAAATGGGAACAGCTGCCACTTCTGAAAACTCAAAAAGCAAATTTGCAGGGAACAGGATCACTTTTAAAAACTGTCAGTTTTAGCAGGGTAGAAAGTAATGTTTGCTCTAGTTCATTTTGGAGTTTTTCATAACTAATAAATGTCTTGGCCATAAAAATTACAATTGAAACCGAACAGCTAACAGCTTGACTATTGGACAATAAAGCTACTTAAAAAGTTATTTATCAACATAAATGATTTTGCATAACTGACACATTTTAATGCAGAAAATGATGAAGTAATATGCCGCTGGTTTTTATAATGTAATACCCTGTAACTAATGATTTTTTTGAAAATTCATTTCACATTCCTAGCAATTTTATGAGGGAGCTAATGATTTTATATGAAAAATGGTTATGCAAAAAGAATGATTTTATGCACTTAATGGCTTCATACAACTAATGAGTGAATACCACTCCTACAATTTTAGTCCACATTACTTTCAGTGCAATCATTCATCCTAAAGATATTTTATGCCTTTTGTAAAAATTATTGTGTGCTAGTCCTTTGTAAGATATACTTCCATATGGTTCCTATGGTTTTCTGCATACTAGTGAATTTCCAATATAGTTATTAGATATTTAAAAGTATACCATAAAAGACATTATAAAACCAATTTCTTTTTACATTGATTTGATACTGATCGTCTCTTCATTCACCTTACTGAGGTATTTCTAATTAATTAAGAGTCTGATCTAGTCCTCGGCCTGTCGTTTCTTTAGTATGTCATTTTCTGTTCATTTGAGTTTTGCTAAGTTAATTTTCACTTATAATGAAATTTATAAAATATCCTGCTCTAGCATCAAAGACAACCTATGGGAGGCCACAGTGGAAACACATTTCTTTACCTTATCTGATTTGTTTCATATTACTTCAACATCTGGAAAAACAATATGCTCTGAAATCTCATAACCAATTAATTTTTACTAGTATTTTCCAGCTAAATGCATGAGAAACAAGTGAACAAAGGCATGACACTTTATTCTACCACCACAGAAAAGAAAAAGAGAAGGTGCATGACTCCACCCACAGTTACTCTGTATGCTCCTTAGATTACCCCAACAGTCAGCAGGAGGCTTAACGCTATTATACCATTGCCAGAAATGAGCTGAAAGGAACTTGTTTGTCTAGGAGAGCTGTCATCAAATTTATTCTGAGACCTCAGAATCCACTGTAATATCAATGGATTTTTATCATCCTCATAATGACGGTCTGAGCAGGCAAGACAAAGGAATCTAGCTTAAATGACCCCATTGCCAGTTCAAGTTTTGAATAAATCTTTGGTACCGCTAAGCAAGTAAAAGTAGAGCTTTTTCTCCCTGATGCTGGCTTTCTGACTGTCTTGCCTTGCCTTCATCTCTGTCTCCAGTCTCCCCTTCAGTTTAATAATGGCTTGATTGAACTGACCCGTAGTGTATCTTCCACAGCCTTCCTCTAAGCCTGTCAGAAAACGTGTTAAATGAAGTCAATGGCTTAAATGACTTTGCTGAGCATAGGTTTGCCACATTTGAAACTGAATGACAAAGCCACGCTTTGTCCCTGTGACATCTTAGCAGTAAGATTAAGAAAAACACACTGTGAAAAGTAGGAGTTACTTAGCATTCTTTTTAAACCTCTTTTTACTCTTGCCAACTTTCTTCAGGAAAAGAGTCTTGTTAAAGTCAATCAAATGTAAAAATAAGAGGCTCTTCTAGCCTACAATGAGATTTTTGTTTTGTTTTCTTTTCCTCCACAAAGGATGGCTATTGATACCATTCAAAAACTCTGAAACAGTAAAACAGAAATGAGAGAGTTCCCTGTACAGTGTAGACGGCTAGAGCAGATGGATGAGTGATATTGTTAAAGATCTTTTAAGAATTTCCTTATTACTGCAACTCTTTTGCCTTCTATTTTTTATACCTCAAATAAATAGTTAAAGTATTTCAACTGTTAGATGTTATTGCTCTTACAGATGAGGCCTCTGTGTTCAAACCATCTCTAACTCTTTCACGCTGAGGAGTGACAAAGGTATGTCATACATTTTTGTCTGAGACATTTGCTTTACTCAAGCTATGTCACGCTGGTTGCCATGGAGTCTTCAAAACCTGATGCTAGCTAGCATAGATCAATGTATGTTTCTGATGAGAAACCCACCTTTGCAGCATCTGCAGTACTCTTGTATTTGCTTCTTACAATGTAAAGATCTGTTCCAGTCAAGGCTTTTAAACAGCTGACTTTGTGCAATCTGAATGCATTTTCAGTAAGGCACAAGAATTATGAACAGTTTGGTGTTTAATCAAAGCATGTCTTCTTGCTCTAGCTGGCAATCTTCTGACATCAGTCTAACTAGACTTGACCAATCCTAGGTATCACCCACTATGCCTTTGACATATGACTGCTAGCAACCCAGTGAGGTTTAATTACCAGCACAATGAATGTCTAAATATTCCTTTATATGAAAATGACAAGATAAGCATAAAGTTTCCAGGTTTATTTTTTTGGTATTGGTTTTGATAGGTGCTAATACTTTAATACTGATGATAAAGTGTCCTCCATTCAGCAATACAGATGGTTGGAAATAATTCATTGCAGAATAGTAATTCTCTCTGGAAAAACCTTTCCCTTCTGAAGCCTCATTTGGTACAATCCCACAGAAGATGCCTGAGAAAGAGCATCCCAGAGGAGACATGTAGAACACTGTAGAATTGAAGGAGGAGGCTTTAGCTATATGATGCATCTTTCCACTTATGTTATATCCCTCTGCACAGTTATACACCTTTATTTATGTCCCCTGAATTGAACTGTCAGATGTGAACTTAGAAATTTGTGGTGACCTATTCTCCTGAAAGCACCCAACAGCACATTTTAATAATATATGCTATTATTTTTAATAATTACATTATTATACCCAGTACCAGTGAAAACTGGAAGGAAAAATACTGATGCATCTAGCCAAATTTGCCAATCTTTTTTTAATCTTTAAAGACTCAGTCATGGTTTTTAAGCAATTTACACAGTGGAGACCACATTTTTTGTGAATTGAGAATGAGACTATTAGGTTTGGGAAGGTACAGACATGATGTGCCACAGACTAGGTCCCAGAGGTAACAAGGAGCTCACAACAGACTTTTCAGTGCTGTCTAACTTCCCTTCGCTTTTATGTTCCCAGTTTATGGCAATCAGGTCACGGTTTTAGAAATTATTTATTCTCTTGGGCTCATTAATTAGGCCTTGCATATTATTTTTGTTTGATACTACAAATACTTCAGGCACAAGAAATATGAACAAACTTAGGTGTTTAATCCAAGCATGTCTTCTTATGAATGGTCACCTTCATTTTGGCTGGCCAACAGAACAGACAGAATAGTCTTCTGGTATTTACTGAAACAGAAGATAGATGTTGCTTTATTATGTCAAACTGGGATTGACATAATACTTTTCACTTATGTTAAATCATTAAGTTGTAGATCTCTCTATAAATATTAACTGCTATTTAATTTCAGCTGATATTATTATGATGGGTCGAGGGTTGACATATGTGAAAATTGTCCCTCCATCTGTTTTACTCCAACTGCCAGGATAATACTGGCTTCAGTATTAGAAGGCCTTTTGAGGGGGTCACAAGTGATTGCTTACAAAAGGAAATTAATGGGCAAAAAGAAATGGTGAAATCGGAAAATGTATTTTTCACCAAGGTACCACAAGAATGTCTCAAAAGTACAATTTTCCTACTCCTAAGGAAATGCACACTGCATATCCTGGAATCTGTTCCACATGAAACATGCTGGGGCATTTTTTCACAGGTGGTAGTGCATCATCTGGTCCTACCTATATATGACCAGAATATACAAGCAACATTCAAAGCAAACAGAAAAAAGATGCATATGTCTTATCCTAGAACAAATTTGTAACATCTCCTCTTATGACACTGTACAGAAGTGCCTCTTTAATCAACTGTACCATAAAACAATTTTTTACTCTTCTCTCAGAGTATAAAAGGATTTTGGGAGATATTATAAATACTCTACAAAGTCATGATTTATTCAGTTGGTTTGCTCATTGACATACACATACTAAATACTGCCCTTTTTATCTTTTATCTGTCTGTTGAATTTTTCAGTTTCAGCTAACACGTGGCTTTCCGCCCAAACTGGCATTCACAAGAAAACATAAACTTAGTCCATCATCACCATTTAATTTTGCCTGGAAACCATATTCTATCTTAGAAGCTTTCACTCCTTCATTGGAAATATTTATGCACTGCAAATTTCAATCAAATATGTTCACGCCGTATATTAAATGTTGCATTGCCTCACCCTGCATAAAGCATTGTAAAGATACAATAAATCTGTAGTTTACAACAAGATAAATGTCATAAAGGATAACACTTTTAGTTTGAATTTTGGAATCTGAAAAACAAAGCACTTACATGCCATATATGTGCTTATAACACAGATTTATAAGTTGCAATGTTCTTGGCCTTTAAAACTCTGGTTGTCTTATCACTATAGCAGAACAAAATCAATATTCTTATTAGAAAAATATGCCACTGCTATCAATCTCCAGTGATAATTCTTGTGAGATGCCCTGATTTTATTATTGACAGATTTGATCTGTTTAGACCCACAACTGAGTTTCTGCAAAGGCAAACCCACGGATGTCGTTCAGAAAACATTAAAGAGCAAATCAAGCACAGTGAGATGTGGAAGTGAAGAGCTGTGGAAGAAGATGCCCTTTGACTCGTGCGTATGAGTTACTTCCTGGAGAGCAGTTTAAACACAGAATAAGTGCAGCAGGGCACAAGAGCAAGTGAACCTGAGTGCTACCATCATAAGACCAATTGATCTTGAGTGCAACTGAAGTGAGCATGTGCATGTCAGGGACCAATTTTGAAAATGTCTTTAATGCTTTTAATGCCTTTAACTGCTTTGGCATATGCTGTTTCTCAAGTAGCACGTTACTATGCCTAATAATATATTTTTTGTCAGTTTAATAAATACTACCATAACGGCAGCAGGACTAAATGATTGCTGAATCCTTTTTTATCCCTTAGACTTTAACATCACAAGTAGAGGGAAGTCAGAATCAGATGAGAGAATAGTCAGGTAAATTTAACACCAAGTAACTGAAATGATTGTGAGTGTCTCTGTCCTAAGTGCCATAAGCAGATATGTTGCTCCGAATGCTCTGTTCTTCGTTTGGTTTGCAGAACTCAACTTTCACTCTGCCTTCTCCACTCCCCTGTTCACTCTAAGCCAGCCAATCAAAGACCCTAAATACAATGATAAAGTGGAAAAGGGAAAGACTGCTGATGTGCTGAAGGAAGGGGATGAAAGGCAAATTTTATTATCATTTAAACTCTTTTCTATAAATCCAATCATTATAAAACAACCAGTGATTAACCAGCTTTTAGGCAGCTTCTCAGACTGCACCAAAGAATCTCTATATTTCTCAGAAGTCCAATTATATGCAAATACTGTTGTCAGAGTTGCTGGAGATAAAGATATGCAGTGTGCTCCATTGTAGGCTTTATTTTTTTTCTTCATGGCACTTTCCATTAGCCTACAAGTAATTTATTACTGTCAGAATGTAAAGAAAAACAATAATTAAAATACAGAATATTACACAAAATTAATTGTCAAATCTCTCTCCTAACAAAGATTGTGTATTTCTTTATGAACAATTATACACATAATTCTTGCTGTCACAAATACATTTCCCCCTATAAATCAGGCTGAAACAACTGAATTTCAATACCCAGGTCTTTATTTCACACAGTCTTTTATAATCTGTATTTCTCTCATTCTACACATGTTTTGCCCTGCTAAGTCCTACTTTTTGTATGTTCTTGACTAGACTGTGATGTCCTGTATTTTGTTAATCTTTTCCAAACAAGGTCACAGTTGCTTGCAAACCTTGACTAGTTAGTAAAACATTTGCAAAGTCCTTTTGCATTTGTATTTTGCTGTTTACCCAAAAGTCTTGTAATTTCTTTCCAAACGTGCTGACTGAAAAATATGCCAGTCAGTTTTCCCTGATTGTTATACTCTCCTATGGCCTTATTTCTCTTACAAGCTTCTGGCATTTTCTGTTGGCCTCAAGATATCTCTACTCACAGTTCTAGAGGGGTGCTCCTGGCTTGCTGCCAGATGATCAGATGTGCTATCTGTATGAATATTGATTACAGGATGTACAAACATGATAATTTTACTAGGAATGTAACAATTCTCCAGCAGTTTCCTCTAGCACATCAAAATTAACTATTCTCCAATTTTTTCATTAATTTGTTACAAATCTCTTGACTGCAGAGTTGGCCTATCTTTTCCCAGTTGGGAGTCTGTTATGCTTAGAGAGATGTGACTCCTATTCTGCATGCTACATACATAAAAGTACTCCATGCATCAGTGGAGTATCACTGCACAAGAAGGAAAGAGAGAGCAAACAAGTGAGGCACCACACAAGAATTGTTTATTCCCTCCACAGCCTTTTCCTCCCTGGGTAAGTAACCAACTATGCAAAAGGAAGTCACCGCTTGCCCCATTATTCATGAGTGGACTGGACGCTGTCCCTTCAATAGCAAAGACCACACACCAGCCTGCCACTGGCCTGAGGCACCAGCCATCAGTGCTCTGGAGAGGTTGGGACCCTGGCTGGACCAGTGGATGGCTGCATGCAAAGCCCTGGCACAAATGCTGCTAAAGAACCAAGAGAATGCTTTTAATCCACTAAAAGCACTAGTTATTAGCTGGAGCTTAAAATAGCTGGGCTAGATTAACATGCACTTTCAGAGCACAGTGGCACTTCTTTGTCAACTGCTACAGGATATATCACTTTAACTCAGCATCTGCTAGAAATCAGCAAAGCTACCATTAGGCAAGTTTTAAACGTCTTCCACATAACACCAGGGAAGGCCATGTGGTAAAAGTATTTTGTGCCTTGGTATTGTTTGAAAGGGACCTAGGGCCTTTTTTTTTTTTTTTTTTTCTGTTTTCTTCTTTCCTCTTTTGCCAGTCAGTTGTTCAGGATTAATTTAGCACAGGCAACTAGAAGCTTTATCACATCCACTGCAGGCAGGTGATCCTCAACTCAGTATTTACCTTCTGTTTATTCGTACCTTGAAGACTATATCAATGAAGTTTTTCATTACCATTAAACAAGCTAAAGGCAGGAAGCACATTCTTTGCTAGAAGGTCAGCCTCCTTCACATTTAGTCCTTTTGCTAAGTTGATTGTAGGGGTCATGAATAATGTTGGAATAGCAATGTCTCCCACTGATCATATAAAGCAGTTTTGCAATTATTCTCTTCTGGACTGCCACTTTTCAGGATTTGTTACTTCATCTTGACCATGGTGCACATTTACCGTTTGATAAACAGTGAAGAGAACCCAGGAATACTTCTTCTGAAATAGCAGATCTGACCAGAATATAGCAAAGTTGTTGTGGGGTTTTTTTCAGTGTTTACCTTTGATTATTCTGACATTCATGATTATGGCTCCCAAAAATACCTTGAAGAACACAATGTGAACATGGAAGGAAAACAGAGTAAACAGAGGGTTGAAAATAAATTTTCTTTTTTAAACCAGCAGTAAATAATTCCCTGTGCATTTTGGGCACAGTGAATTATTTACTGCTGGTTTAAAAATTGGAGGTAAGAAAGATTCTAATTTTTCAGAAACATTACATTTAGCTAGGAAATAAACATGTGCTGATATTGCAAATACACTGGAAAAGGATAGAAAGGAATTTGATTTTTGATTCCCAGGATCATATATTAGTAACACAGAAGTAAATGTATATTCAATAATCTTGTAATGCCTTGCTGCCAAGCATAGGAAATGGCTGAAGTGTCATTGTCATCTGGTGAATTTAATTTTCCCTAAACAATTTCACTACCTACACAGGGCTGAAAAACTCTAGAAGATTTTATAACACTGAGAGTAATAATAAAAATAAGCAAATAAATAAATACACACATATGCCAATAGGTATACCACATACAGTATTTTGTCTTCTGCAGTTTTTTTAGATTTGAGTTTTAACTGTATGGTAATACAGAAAATTCTCAAACAACACTGCAACTGTGGCCAATGTAGGAGGGAAATTCAAAACATCCCCCTTTTAGCCAGCGGATGGAATTAAGATCCACATCTGACACCTTCCAGCAAAGAAGGTAATTCAATGTTTTGCAATAATTCTCGGATTGATTATATCCTGCAAGTTCAAAACCCTTTATCAGAGCTGACAGTCCGGCAGTTGGAACAACATATATAGAGAATGTTGCAGCACTTAAGCAGTCTGACAGACATGAAAACAATGGAGTAGCATTTGAAACTTTCAACTACTACTAATAAAATGTACCTGAGATCTGACAAGCAGTAACTTTTCCAAGTCAAATACTTTCTGGAAAGATGTGAAGTTACGTCTATAGGTGGATTACATATGCTACATTTATATTTAGATTGCTTTATAAATGTGAAAAAAATTGATATATATAGTTAGAGTATTCCCTTGCATGAATTTAGCTCATCTAGGGAAAAGGCTGTGCACAGATAAGTGAAACATAAGCTATAAAGATAATTGTAATAGATTCCACCAAAGCTGACAGCTGCTTTACATAATGGAGGCCTTAAAAATGAATGCCTAATAACATAGAAGTAAAATTTTTTTTATGGTGGTAGTAACTATAGCGCTACCTAGGAGCTCCTCCCAGGATAAGTGTGATTAATAGGGTTGTAATACTATCCCTTCACTTTCCTTTTCTTGTTTATACCCAAATGTTCTTTCTTTTTGTTCTTCTAACAGACATTATTATGAAATCAGAGTTCCACATACCTCTATACATACAGAAACATAGAGCTGAATAGTGCAGGATATAACTGGTCAGAAAAGTTTCATGAAAATGTGCTTTTCATTGGAAAACACTGTTTACAATTCTCTAAAGTTCAAATTGAATCAATTATCTTTTGGATTTCAGTTTCAAAGTGCTTGTGAAGGCTTTACCTGACACCTTGACACATCCAAACAAGCTCTAATTTTAATTTTTAATAAAACTTATAAACTTCTCTACAGGAAGATTGTTCTTTACAGGACTGGCTTACTTTGAATCAATAATTGTCAACATTTCATCCTAATTCTGCATTGGAATGATTTTTTTTTTAATTGCATTTTATTCTGCTGAGAATGTGCACCATTCTTATCACAAGGGGAAATCTTGAAAGCAATTTTTAATCAGACTCTGAGTATCTCCCATAGAAGCCAGGCTTCCAGTAGGTCCTTCCAGAGACCACCTTTAATATTTCACAATTGCTTGTCAAGGCATAAAAAAAAAGAACAAAATAAAGAGAGAAAGGAGGAATAATTCTCACAACCAGGATAAGATTCAAGTAGGTGAAACTTCGTTAAACTGTTACTCATGGAGCTAGTCCAGCTAGGAAAGCCCAACGTCACATTTCTAAACAGATTAGGAGTATTTAAATGTATAGAACATGTTGTGCATATTTTAAAAGTGTGACTCTAAGAAAGCAGAGGACTCTACATTAAAGGTTGAAAAACCTCAGAGTATTTAATCTTACAGTAGCAGATCTCTTATGAAGGCACTGACAGGCACATCTCAAACGTGAATTTAATTAATTCCCTCAAGTAACGAGAAAGAACTGCTTCTCTCAGTTGCTTGGACTGAAAGTGTATTTTCATTACAAAGTATGAATGTACCTCCTTAAGTAAGTATCAAGATGATATCACAAAAATGGCCACTTTTTAAATACTGGAGTACTGTGAGATACATGCTGAGTCTTCTCACATTCAGATGCTGCTTTCTTCCTCTTTCAGAACTGCTACATGACTTAAAGACTATTAGAATGCTTTACATATACACATTTTTTCATATATATACTATGTATATAATGATATTTACTTACTAAAATAACACAGAAAAGTGGCAAGCATATTCCTTTCAGAAGCTTTTCCTTAAAAAAACTGTGTGTGCATTTATATATTGACATGCAATAAGAAAGGACTGCAAATAATTCCATGGAACATTTATGTCAAGAAGTATCTTCTTTAAGCTGTGACTCGGCTTCTGTGTTTGAGGGCCAGATGCAAGAAGTATTGGGTGAGACACACAGGCTATATTATGCAGCAATTACAGCTGGATTATTACAGCTGTCCCTTACAGCAAGCATCTTCATTTCTTTCCAGGATAGGTATTGTTGCCAGAAACACAGAATATTTTGCACAAAACTCACTGCACTTTCACCAGAGTTATTTGTACAAAGTCTCCAAAACAGGTGAATCGCTCTGGGTTGTGGGAGGCAA
Organism: Melanerpes formicivorus; assembly: GCF_026170545.1. Classification (NCBI taxonomy): domain Eukaryota; kingdom Metazoa; phylum Chordata; class Aves; order Piciformes; family Picidae; genus Melanerpes; species Melanerpes formicivorus. The sequence goes on from NW_027142369.1 coordinate 4,138,170, forward strand.
CAATTCCCAGGCTCCATTTTCGGCTCTGAAACTGTTTCAAGTAACTTGGCCGAGGGCAAATCACTTTCAAATCTGTTTGAATTTCCCATCTGTACAAACATGGATGATAAAACTAGCCTATCTCACAGAATGACAGAAGGCATAATTAGCTAACATTTGCACAGTCATCTGAAGGCTCTTTCTAAGTGTGATGCTTGCTACATTCACATTCACACATAGTGAACATTGTGGAATGTAAAGGAACAGAAATACATAAATGTTTGAAAAGTCCTGAAAATCTGCAAGAAAGGAGTCAGACATTTTCAAAAGCAAAGATGGGGAAGTCATTTTACAGGTAAGGTTGCATTATGTGAATGCAATAATCAGAGAAATCTCTCTGAAGCAGTTGGGTTTCTTACATTTATTGCTTACTGGAATTACCAATCTAACAGGCAAAAGATTGGTACTATAGTGATTCTCAAAAGTACTAAATCTAAACAAAAAATTAAATTAATGGTTTTCTGGATGACAGTAAAATGGTCTTCTGTATAAAAATAGTCCTTTCTGTATCAACCCACAGTTTAGCCTCAAAGAAAACTCTTTACTACACTTTAATAACAAGTCAAGGTATGAAATGTTAAATGGGAATTCCAACAGGGAGGACCAAGGAGCAAGTTAATGAGAGGAATTTTACCTTCAGCTGAGATGAGCTCCTGAATATCTCAGGAGCTCAAATTGCTACCTTGTGTGATGGCAAACAGCAGTATATTAACATCAGGTTTGAGGAATTGGCTTAATAGTGGCAATTACAAAACCATCATGCAGAATATCTATTCCTCAGCCAAGCATTATTTAAATTCATGTGGAGAATATCTTAAGACTTAAGTAAGGGTTTAGTAGCAGGCAGACCAGACTGGGTTCATGGAAAGAGAATGACATATACTCCTAATGCAGGAAATTTATCACATCTACACACTTAAGGAGCATCTTACTGACACAGTATCTCACATCTGCAAAGAACTCTTGGAAAATAAATAATAATAATAATGAGGCAATACTTTTATTATTTTTTTTTTTTATTATTATTAAAGATGGGTTAAATTAGTTCCCCAGTATCACACAGGCAGTAAAAAGACTTTCCTTGCTACCTCTCTTTCAAAGTCCAATTATGAATATTTTAGTGGTTTTGCTTCTGAGCACTGTAACAAAGCCAAAGTGAAACTCTATCCCTTAGCTCTCTGTGAGATAGTTACTCACAAGCTAGGGCATACTTATTTTCACACACTTACTTCCTTCCCCAGATCACTGAAGCAGTAAATAGAGAGGGAAAAAAGGCTCTCTCCAAACAGCATCAGATCAGTGGTGCAGGAAATAGCAAGCAACTCCCTGCAGGAGCATATGCATTCTTAGCAAATTCTACAAGCAAACGATAATCATTCAGTTAATTATATTTAATTGCTCTCTGCATCAAAACAATAACTAATGAGAGAGTCCAGTGCTGCTTGTTGGAGATTATAACTTGACATAAATACAAGAAACACAAGCAAAGGAATAAATATTCATTCGGTTCCTCAAAATGAGTAAAAAATAAAGAAAGGCTGACTGTGAATTGTACCAATGTTGGCCAATGTGGTTCTACAGAGCTAGAAATTTCAGAGAAAAAAAATCCCAGTTTTTCTGGGAAAATTGTTATCAATGAATCTGCACTGCACGCAAGAATTGTAAGACATGAATACATAATATGAAAGGGAATAAATTTTTGCAAGAAATGTGGAAACATGAGGAATGGGAAAGGGAGAAGGACTTAAGCCGAGCAAGAAAATATATTGATGTTGGTAGATGTTAGGTTCCCAGGAGTTACAGAATTCCCAGCAGAGATTCACTTTAAAATGTACCAGGCTACAGGGGTCAACCCTGGGTAGAGAAAGCCTTGGCTTGGGTGATACACTGTAACTGGTCTTTTCCAGTCTAATAATTTGCAAAATGAACCTCAGAGAACACAGAGTATTTAATTTATTACATTCTCCTTGACTTCTTTGAATAAAATTTAGAAGTTTGTCTTTTTTTAGTGCTTTTGTTTCAGACTCAATAGTGCCAGTACATGCCCATTTTAATAGCTTTTGCAGCTAATAATCAATTCTGCAACACCATCTCGTATTTCAAATCAGAGAATTAGTTCTATCTGCAAATTGCATGTTCTAATTGATATATATATATATATATTACTGGCTTTTATACACATAAATATATATACACTTTAAAATTCATGTTATTGTTTGCTATTTAGTTAAAACTTTTGTCTTTTAATCAGAGCCTATTCAAGTTAAGCCAAAGTCAAGAGAAAAATCAGATCAAATCCTATAAAATACAAGCAGTTAAATTATTAATCTATATGAGTGAGAATTGGTGGATGTACCTAAGAAAAGCACTTTAAAATATTTTGTGCATTCAAGAATATTTGAGAGGACAGGGAAACAATGAAGAGAAAGGTCATAATATAATATTACTAGCAATTTCCCACAGATGAAGAAAAATTTCAGCAAAAATTCTTGGTCAGAAAATATGAAGCAGGAAAATGCAACTTTTATATGGAAAGCTGATTATAAAGCCTAAATGTTATTCCAAGATTGAGAGAGAACAGTTTAGGGATAAAAATCCACTCCTGGATTTGTGGTAAAGTGAATAGCACAACACTAAAAAAAACAAAAATGCAGATGTGGGGAGGAAGCAGTTTGCAGGAGAGCTTGAGGGGCTAGAGGACTCATGTCTGGCATGATTTAGAATAAACATACTTTTAAAAATAATATGAAAAACAGCAGTCCCATTAGAAAATGGAAAGCTTAACTGTTAATATGATGGCAGAGATGCTCACATCTGCTCAGTATTTGGAAAGGTGTCTGAGGTTGCCTCATTCTCACAGCTTTGGGTGAAAAAATTTCAGTTTAAAAGCAATCGAAGAGAATGTTAAACATCTCCATACATTCAGCAAGCCCAAGTTACTTGAGTTAATGGTATTTTGAGAGATGACAAAGGAGATGTCCAAGTCACTGATACTGAATCTGGCAAGCTGCTGTTTGTGTTTTTCTACTGTTCCACTATCAACTCAGAGGTTTAGTTTGTCTGTTAAGTCACAGAGGTTACAGCTCTCACAGGTCCCAAGAGTCTTGGAAAGATTGTTTTAGTTACAATATGGAATTACATTTATTTTCTTCACAAACATTTAAAAGCAGTTTATTAACTCACGGAATAAATACAAGATAAAATTCAAGAGGTAGAAGCTAAAGCTAGACAAATTCTCAGTTTAAATTGGGCTTGTACTTTTTTACAACAAAGGTGAATATTCATTTTAACAGCCTGCTAAGCACAGGTGTGGATTCTCCATCTTTTTTACTTTAATCAAGATCAGTTACTCTTTTGGAAGAGATACCTTCAGTCAAGCATGAGCTGCTGAACTCTATGCAGAGGTAAATGGAATCAGTTTACACGGGACAGAGAATGCAGACTCTGTAATGCAATGAGAATTTCTGGCTTTAAAACACAGGAAAAGAGGAAAGCTCTGAAAGACAATTTTTGCGTCAAAATTTAAAGCAAATGTGAAACTATTTGCTTCAAAACAGTTTCAAATTATAAACTGACAGTGTTTCCTGTTACTGGTTCAGAAGAGAATAATTTAAAAGCACCAAACCAATATCAGAGTCAATGTACCAATTTTAGTGAAGCATTAAAATCACATAGCATGCCATCCCTGTAGTGAGGGTACTTGCGATCATGCAAATTCATGTAGTGTTCACAAAGGAGAAGGAACAAGGATCCCTTCTTATGGCTTGGGTCTCTCAACCACAGAGCTTCCAGCTGCTGCATCTCAAACAGGCATATGTGACAGAGCCAAAAAACTCACACCTACTCTCTCACTCAAGAGAAGGCAGCATACCCTTCTCTGTGTGTCTGGACCTCCCTACTTACACTGACCACAAAAATAGTATGGGACTATCACTGGCACTGGCATTGTATGTCTTTGCATCAATTGTGCTACTAGTGTCTACAAAATAACAAGGGCTAGAGATATGCTTCACTGCTCAGGGACGAGACATCATCAAGTCCAGAATCCAGCTTCTGTTTTGCATTCATTGTAATTATTTCTATCCAGCTGTTTTCACCAGGAATGATCATTGAATCATATCCAAGGGCACTAGCTGAAGCTGGAAAAATGTAACATCTTAACCAGGCTCAACAGAGACAAGGTGTCATGTTTTCCTTTTTGCATCTGAATCACCGTCACTGTTTATGTATAGAAGGTGCCTCTTCCTCCTTCCCTGCAATCTACTGCATAAGCTGAGGTTGAATACATGAATTGTCTTGTAATCTGATCTACAGATGTGACAGTCAAAAGGAAACAACAACAAAAAAATTATTGCTTTTGGAAGGAAAAATGGGGCAAACAGGATACCCTAAAACGAAGTTGGTGAGGGGTTTGGAACACAGCCCTGTGAGGAGAGGCTGAAGGAGCTGGGGTTGCTTAGCCTGGAGAAGAGGAGACTGAGGGGTGACCTTATTGCTCTGTAGAACTACCTGAAGGGAGGTTGTAGACAGGTGGATGTTGGTCTCTTCTCCCAGGCAGCCAGCACCAGAACAAGAGGAGACAGTCTCAGGCTGCACCAGGGGAGGTTTAGGCTGGATGTTAGGAAGAAGTTCTACATAGAGAGAGTGATTGCCCATTGGAATGTACTGCCCGGGGAGGTGGTGTAATTCTGTTCTGTTTTTATTTTTATCTACATAAGAACAGCCTGATTGTTTTCCAAACTTTAACTATAATTTAAAATACTTGTTTACTTAAATCTCTATGTTTCAATTAGAATTCTACTTTTGAAGCCTGTAATTTAACCTTGGCTTCTGCCTATGAGTAAACAACACCGAACTGAACTATACTGAACAGTTTAGCTTTCCTTGTTTTAGAGATGTCCCTGAGCAAAGAAAAGCACTCATCATACAGCACCACTTCATCACTAATGACAAGTGTTTGAAGCATTATTCAAAAGTGATTATTTCAAAAGTGATTTTCATGCAGTAGAAGAATATAGAAATGAATAAACACAAGTTCATCTTTTATCAGCAAGCAACTTTTGCAAACATTGTAATATTTCTTGTAAAATTTGTTATGAAGGTTCTTTCTCCTAGACCTTCACAAATCATAAAGTGTGGTAAATGCATCATCACTGGATGCCTGTACTGCCATATATTTAATTTGCTGTGAAAGCAGGATCTTTGCTAAGGACCTGGAAGGGGTGGGGATGGGGAAAGGGGTCTATATCATAAAAATAGTAAAATTCTCTGTGAGAGCTTGCACCAGGGATTAAATAAGAGTAATGCAGTGGGAAGCAAAGGGCAAGGTATTTTTACTGCTGCCAAGCATGTGTCAGACCTGATTTAGGTGTATCAGGTACAACCTCAGACTAAGAAGTGTGGGAAAGCAATGAGCAGATGGCAAATGGATACAATCCACCACAGTCCTAGGAGCAATCTAGTCATGCTTACCAGGAGCTGTGCCCCAGCTAAGAAGCTTTGCCAAGAACTGTGCTATCAGAACTCACGAACTTGCAGACAATGGTTGGCAAATTCAGTTATGAAATGCACACAGTGTGGAGCTGCAATGAGTCTCAGAGGATCAGCTTGCTCTGCTTTGTAGAGCTGGAATGGGATACCTGCACTGTGTATGCCATCACAGCCTATTTTTATTATCTCCAACACCCAAGAATCTGGCAGCAGGTCTTTGGGTATATTCAAGTACCATTTAAGTTGCAGAATTCAAAGTGTCCATAAGCAACTCATTTTTACACACGTTTTCACTGATGTCATAGTAGATATATAGTGAAACTACTCTGGTTGTTTAACCCACAAATGTAAAAGTTGGTGTATTACTGTTCTGTGGCCTCTGTATTTTATCACATTACAACACCACCACCTCAGTGTTCCCTTTTACCTGACTTCCCATAGCTGTAGAAATGGCCTCCTCTAGAGCAATTTTTATACAAAAAGTTTTGGGTTCTCTAAAAAGTTTGAGCAAAACTTGAAAGCCCTAAAACATTCATGATGACAAATAGAACTATTTCAACCGGCTATTTGAGCATTTCAACACTGTGAGATGTGAGAGGAATCCTGGCAGTTTCCTGCACTCACCTTGTACTCTTGTTCCTCTTCACAGAACCCTTCCCCTCAACAAACCACAGTAACTTAACCTTCAACAAACACCCTTCCCCTGAAGATATAAGAACATTATGCCTTGGAAGACACATATTTGATCCACAAAGTCCAATATACCAAAAGGGCCAAAAGGCAGATTCAGGGAAAATAGAGTAGAAAGAATAGAATAGAATAGAATAGAATAGAATAGAATAGAATAGAATAGAATAGAATAGAATAGAATAGAATAGAATAGAATAGAATAGAATAGAATAGAATAGAATAGAATAGAATAGAATAGAATAGAATAGAATAGAATAGAATTAACCAGGTTGGAAAAGACCTTTGAGATCATTGAGTCCAACATATCACCCAACACTTCTAATCAACTAAACTATGGTGACTCCACCACCTCCCTGGGCAGCCCATTCCAACAGCCAATCTCTCTTTCTGTGAAGAACTTCCTTCTAAGATCAAGCCTAATCTTCCCCCTGCACAGCTTGAGACTGTGTCCTCTTGTTCTGGTGCTGGTTGCCTGGGAGAAGAGACCAGCCCCCTGGGCACAGTACTCCAGGTGTGGCCTAACCAGTGCTGAGTACAGGGGTGAACTGCAGGCCTGTCAGCCTGACCTTGATACCGGGGAAGATTATGAAGCAGTTTATCTCAGGTGCTCTCACATGACAAGTACAAGATAACAGTGAGATCAGGCACAATCTGAGTGGGTTTATGAAAGGCAGGTCCTGGTCGACCAACCTGAGCTCCTTCTATGACCAGGTGATCCACCTAGTGGTAAGGGAAAGGCTGTGGACATTGTCTTCCTGGACTTTAGTAAAGCCCTTGGCATCACCTCCTACATCATTCTCCTTGAGAAACTTGTGGCCTGTGGCATAGACAGATGTACTCTTTGCTGGATTGAAAACTGGCTGGATGGCCAGGCCCAGAGAATTGTGGTAAATGGAGTTAAATCCAGTTCACAGTCGGTCACAAGTGGTATCTCCCAGGGCTCAGGATTGGGGCCCATTCTGTTTAACCTCTTTTATCAGTGATTTGGATGAGGGGATCAAGTGCACCCTCATCAAGTCTGCAGACAACACTAAATTGAACAGGAGTGTTGATCTGATCAAGGGTCGGAAGGCACTATAGAGAGATCTGGATGAGTCAGATCAATGAACTGGGCCAATGGGATGAGATTTAATAAGATCAAGTGCTAGGTCCTCCACTTTGGTCACAACAACCCCAAGCAGCACTACAGGTTTAGGAAACAGTGGATGGAAAGCAGCCCACTGGAAAAGGATCTGGGAGTCCTAGTGTACAGCCAGATGAACATGAGCCAGCAGTGTGCCCAGGCGGCCAAAAAAGGCCAACATCTCCTGTCAAAACTGGTTGAAAGATAATGGAGAAAGTCCCCTCAATAAATGAGGTGTAATACCACAGCTGATGGGCAGATGTTCAAACATTCCATCTGCTGCTTTGACAAAAAGAAATGAAATACTGATGAAACAGGTTTTAACATAAAAGTCTGTAATGCACAGCAAAGTCAAAATTCTGGGAAGAAAACAGTTGTCTAAATCCCAGGGTTTCTGTGATTAAACATTCAAAACTCAGAATAAAATTATTAATCTCTAAATAGTAGTTTTAAATAAAAGTGTACTTAGGTAGAAAAAGACCCTTCTCACAGATAACAGGCCCACATTCTTATAGGTTTACCTGCTCCATTTTACTTCAAGTCTGAGACTACTTTCAGTTTGCTTGTATGCAAAAGTTTTTATCCATACATAAAACTGAAAGCAAACATTAAAAACACTTACTCAAATAAATAAATAATGATAATTTAAAAATTACAAAGTCAAAAGATCAGTTTAGATAAGGTTTGGTCGCACAAGCCTCAGAAGCTCAGTTACTTGTGCTGGAAATCGTGGAAAAATGCACGATAATAACTTTCTGTTAGAAAACGTAACGTTCAACATGGAATCATCCAACACTTGAAACAATGAGAAATTTATTGAAAATAAATACAGCCCAACAGAAATGATGTTTAACCTACTGTATAAGTCATAAATGTGTAGAAATGCTAACCATATTCTGGAAGCGTTGGTTTTTATTCTTTAATTAAATAGCAATTTTATTCCTAAGGTATAAAAAGCCCAAATTTCAGACATAAGGCATACATAATAAACATGCATGTAAATATGGATGACACCCCTAGAAATGAGTGACACTTGTGAGATAGATGCTCATAATCAGAGAGAAAAAAGTAATTCAAAGCAGCAGAACTGATCTAACCCACCAGGTGACAGAGACATCAGCTTCCTAATGCTCATTTGTTTTGACATTTTGTAAAGCATTGAACATCTCTGAAGAACTTTATGTTATTTCTAGGCCCTGATGAAAATACATACTGTATTCTAGTGGTTTTCAAAAATTCTAAATGTCTAACAACCTTTTAAATCACTCCTAAAATATTGCATAACTACATAGCACACTTCAGTTCAAAACAGATTTGTTCATGCAATATCTAGTTGAATGGCAGCTCACATAATTCTTGGTTAGAAAAAACTGTGTGTCACTGGACAAACAAAGTTAATAGCAATGATGAACTAAATATTAGAATTTGAGTTTTAACAAAGCTACTCTTCCCTCTGTGCTGGATTACCCTATTAAAGTTCAGAGAAAACAAACTGTGACTGCAGTAGCTGAGTGGCATCAAAACCATTGCAAACTGTAAGCAAATTGCCACAGCCTGCATCTTTGGATAAAGAGCCTTTGCAAATAACCCAGCTGAACCTCTCCAGTAAGACGAAATCTTTTCTTTTCTTTTCTTTTTTGGTTAGGACTGATTTGCATTCCTCTTTATTTCTGCTTTCATTATGGGCAACTATCTGCTTTTCATAGGTGTTTACATGATTAAATAAATGCCTTGAAAAGGGAATAAATCCTTAATATACATATTGTCCTAAGACTTGCAGGAATCATATGCCAGTAATCCTCGTGATTTTTTGGGAACTAGAGCAGAACATTAGAAACATCAAAAGGAATTCAACTTATTGGAGGTTTTACCTTTCATTTTTAGCCATTAGTGAGTTCAGCCTCTTCACTTTATTGTTACTCTAGATCACAGTCTTTCAAAACAACATGAATAGTTTTATTTCTTCTTTCTATTAGAACAACTTTCATGTTCTGTGTTCAGAATGGTCATTATTAAATCTGCACAGCACTCATATCTAGGGTAAGAGGGTTTTTTTATAGACATGTCTTTTCTCTCTTCTATAATCCCTGGTAGTTTATTGGGGGTTAACTTTGAAGATGTAGCCAGCCACTAGAAAAAAAACAGACTGGAAATTTGCTAAGCCTCAGAAGAAACCGTCATAACAGGCGAGTGACTGAATGAACAGCTCCTGCCATTGTCCCTGCCAGTCCTTTATATCCTCTCTTTCCCTCTGCCTGTTCATGTTAAGTCTTGCCTTCTCTAAGAAGTAGCCCAACACTGTGAAGTCTCATTGTCCAATGATACATTTGGGCAGTGGCAGTTTCTGAATGCAGCAGGGAGGAGTTTCTTAATACCAGCTATAGTTGCAACATGCTTCAAATATGAATTCCTTTTTCCTGTTCCTTTTACGTTAGAAGACAGTCATCAAATCTGTAACTCCCCATGTTATCATGCTGCCAGAGACGGCAACCTGACTCCGTGGGAATCCAAGGATTTTTCTCTACCTATAGTATCATCCATCACACAAAAGCCATCTGTAGCACAGCGGGTCTTTTCAGGTTCAATACACCCTCCTACAAACCAGATATGCAAACCAGCTTCCTTTTATCTCATCCAGGAAGCATCTTAGGGATAGCTGACCTATTAATATTGTTACAGCTGCATTATTTTCTGATGCCCCATCTTAATGAGGATATGAGACAACTATTATGACGAGAATGGTATCAAGACACATGCATGCATTCTTGGGAAAAAATATTTTCCAGTGGTGTGGCAATCCAACATGGATGCAAGAAAGTGTTGGGTTTGGGATAAAGAGAATTAGAGTAGAAATTTATATATTCACTTTTGAGTTATAATTCTGGAGTAAAGCTGCAGATTTAGAAATTTGATTCAGTGCTGCTGGGTCCTTGCAATAGAAGTTGAGCAATGCCTTCTGGTTCCAAAGCCATAGAGGTTCTGTGCACTATTAAAATGAGGTCATTCGGATGCACGCTTAAGAAGCAGGAGAGCTTAAGAGCTGTGCTTATCTCATCAGGCTACTCGCTATTTCAAGGTTCATCTTCCATGGAATTTTGGGCACAAAAATTAGAGATTCCATGCTCTCATTTTCACTGTAATGTAAAGCTATATTAGATTATATAATCTCAACAACATTTTCCAGGTCAGAACTTGCTGGAAAGCTACAATACTACAATGTTGTAGCTACAAGGCTCTAATATTTTCCATCTGGCAATAATTTTGTTTGAGATGAAGATGCAACAGGTGTGGGTCAATACAAAACAATCTTCACCAAAATGTCTCAAATTCAATCTATTTCAAGTTTATCTGTCCAACACCACAAACCCTACAGCTCCCTCAACCCTATAGCCCTCTCAACCCTATAGCACTACTCAAGTGAAGAAAGAGAAGGGAAAGCACAGAGCATTTTATTATATCTCACAGTAACACAGAACTGATGGATTTTAAAGCTCAAATTTCTTTTGTCCCCTTCAAATTGAAATCTTCAGCTCCTGTAAACTGGCATCAGCCTTAGCAATGTCCTGCTAGATTTTTCATTTTTTCTAATTTTCATGATTCCTAGTCACAGTACTTTTTGGTTTTGCTTGAGAGGAATAATGAAAGCTTCAGAAACTGGTGAAGTCAGCCTCTGTGCTATGTGTGGGAGCCACAACTCAGAGTTATTTGTCCAACAGGGAAATGTGAAAGAGGAGGTCAAAAGGTTCCCAGCACACTCATAAGCACAGAAAGCTCAATTGTCTGAAGGAAAGGACAGCTACTGAACTTCAGTGCATCCTGGTCTTCAAACTGGTGACACATGGGTTTGATGGGTGGACCACTAGATGGATAAGGAACTGGCTTGATGGCCGCACCCAAAGAGTGGCTGTCAATGGGTCCATGTCCCAGTGGAGGCCAGTGACAAGTGGAGTCCCTCAGGGATCAGTCCTGGGACCTGTCTTGTTCAACATCTTTGTGGGTGACATGGACAGTGGCATTGAGTGCACCCTCAGCAAGTTTGCTGATGACACCAAGCTGTGTGGTGCAGCAGACACGCTGGAGGGAAGGGAGGCCATCCAGAGGGACCTTGACAGGCTGGAGAGGTGGGCACAAGCCAACCTCATGAAGTTCAATAAGAGCAAGTGCAGGGTCCTGCATCTGGGTCGAGGCAATCCCAGGCACAAATCCAGGCTGGGCAGTGACTGGCTGGAGAGTAGCCCTGAGGAGAGAGACTTGGGGGTGCTGGTGGACAAAAAGCTCAACATGAGCTCTCAATGTGCACTTGCAGCCCGCAAAGCCAATCAGATCCTGGGCTGCATCAGGAAAAGTGTGGCTAGCAGGTCGAGGGAGGTGATCCTCCCCCTCTACTCAGCTCTGGTGAGACCCCACCTGGAGTACTGTGTCCAGTTCTGGAGCCCCTATTACAAGAGGGATGTGGAGGTGCTGGAACGTGTCCAGAGAAGGGCCACAAGGATGATCAGAGGGCTGCAGCACCTCTCCTATGAGGACAGACTGAAGGAGTTGGGGCTGTTCAGTCTGCAAAAGAGAAGGCTCCAAGGAGACCTAATTGTGGCCTTCCAGTATCTGAAGGGGGCCTACAGGAAGGCTGGGGAAGGACTTCTCAGGATCTCAGGTAGTGATAGGACTAGGGGGAATGGAATGAAGCTGGAGGTGGGGAGATTCAGGCTAGATGTGAGGAGGAGGTTCTTCACCATGAGAGCGGTGAGACCCTGGAATGGGTTGTCCAGGGAGGTGGTCGAGGCCCCGTCCCTGGGGCTGTTTAAGAGCAGGCTGGATGAGACTCTGGCCAGCCTGATGTAGTGTGGGGTGTCCCTGCCCATGGCAGGGGGGTTGGAACTAGATGATCCTTGTGGTCCCTTCCAACCCTGAATGAAACTATGAAACTATGAAACTAAGTCTTGTGAAGGAATGGATCTTGAAACAACTGCACTTGCCAGCAGAAACAGCAATAGTAATATGAGGCTTTCCTATACAGAGTATATGAAGCTGCAAGGAAAAATATGAGTTCAAAACATGTTGAAAAAATATTGTATGTTTACTTTATGCTTTAGGATACAGGTTTCTCTTTACACTAGATTTGACCTTACATAAATGTTTTCAGTTGTTTGAGAGCAAAAAGAGACATATTTGCTTGAGCAGACAAACCATGAATAAGATTATGCCAAATTGAGAAATGCACCCACTGGTTCTCTCCTTGGCACTATCAACTCTGATCTAACTTGTTGCTAGCATCAAAGTCAAAAAAGGTAAGAACAGTACTGATGTACTTCCCTGAAAAGATGCATTTTTAAAGGTTTTGAAGTTGTCACCAGTACTTTGTGCAAATGTGACCAGATATTACCAGGGAGATGAGTAGTAGGAATATATCTTTTCTATGGGTTTTCTAAATACTAGTGAGAATAAAAGATTTGCATAAAACCTTACCATGCAAACAACTATATAAAATTATTTGTATCTCATCCTTTTCCTCTTTCAGATTCTAAATATTGCTGTGGTTATCTGGCATAGATAAAAGGCAGTAAGCCAAGTGAAGAAGAATGAGGAGCAACCTGCCAAGTTTCTTTACCAAATTGCATGGAACAGAAGAAAGATTTTAAAAGGTTAACAGTTTTATCTTTAATACTGAAACATATTATTGGAGCAGAACAAGATTAATCCACTAACTAGGCTGCATTCAGGAAATTTGGTCACTGGACTACTGGCACTGTAGGACCTGTAGTGTGAGTGGAAGCCAAGTCTCATACTGCACACATACTATTGCTTTTCTCCTCCTGATTTAGGCTGCTATTGGGTGATGAATGAAGGCATGAACCCCGCTGCCATATAGCAACAGGATTCCAAAAATGCATAGAGCAGAGGATCTCAGAAGTCATCCCAGAAATACTTTATTGCTGCATTGTAGAATCCCTAGCATTAAAGAGTCTCAGAGTCCCACTTAACAGAAGTAGTCCTGGAAGCCCTTAACAGATGCAGCTAACAGAAGTCCCAAGCATATCCCTTGCAGCATTCCTACACCGAAGCCCTAGCCTGAAGAAGTAGCTAACAGAAGCAGAAGTCCCCAGCAGCCCAAACCAAAGCCATTCCTACATAAGTCCCTAACCCAAGATAACAATTGCTCAGTGTCTGGTTTTTATACTCTTTGTTATCAATCACTTAACCAGTACATTATAACCACATATATAAACTAAAATATTTTCCCCAAAAGAGGTGCCAGCACATCAAGGAGGTGGCTTCCGCAGCGTGTTCCAATCAAAGGGTGCCAATGCGAGGATGTTGTTCTTGGCTCATATGGAATGTTATTGTTTTGCTCTATGCAGCATGCTAAGGAATTGGTCAGCTAAGGAATCATGCACTGCACATGTCCAGCAGCTGCCCTCTGAACAGTGACTGCAACAACATACTTCCTCCAAAAAATCATATGCGCATGATCTGTCTTGCGGTAGGCTAGAAACAGAGAAGAAGAGCCTTAGACTACTAAACTTCAGACATTATAGTCACAAGAGGTTGCATTCCTACTAAAGACATCAGAAAGCTCTTCATAGTAACACCACAAGAGTCTTTTATACACCACTGTAAATCTATTTTGACAGAAAATTTTCTGACATTTCTGTTTTATCACTAGTTTTAATAATGAGGAACTAACTTACAGAGATACAGGAGCTGGCTTTAAAAATCTGGATATTTAATCTCCACTTTTAAAAACCCAGAACTGAATCTGTGTACTTAGCAAATGTTCCAGCATAGGCACTGAGCAGAAACATAGGATCTGTCCCAGATTCAGTGCTTACAAGAGTATACAAAAGCTATCTCAGGACTGTAATTTAAGCAACCACTTCAAGTAATGGAGTCACCATCTCTGGAGGTATTTAAAAGATGCATGGATGTGGTGCACAGAGAAGTGGTTTAGTGATAGTAACTTAACAGTAGAGGTGGGATTGTTAGCTCTAAGCAAGTTGTTAGAATTGATGATCTCAAAGTTACATTAGACCCTTTATAGCTCAGTATTGAGAGCACAAGGATACTGCACGCACTTCTGCTTCTTTAACTTTCTACATACTGGACATGTCTTCTTTTCATTAGCTGCTTTTGTGGAAGTCAAACACATACAGATCTATACATCTTGATCACATTTCTCTTTGGCACCTCTACTTTCTGATAAGCAATAAGAGAGAGTTGTTTAATTCACGTAAACATTTAGGAAATTAATCTGTCAGGTCTTGCCAATGCTAGCTTTCAAAAGGCTACACAACTCTGACTACTAGCAGAAGACATGTTTACTAAGGTCTATGACATATTTCCTAGCACCATTACTTGTCTTCTAAGGTCCTACACTATCATAAAAGTAAACTGTCATTTGCAAATCACCAGCATAAATCAAACCTCACAGTCAAAAATCACAATTGTACCCTTCTGGAGGTGTAATTGCATGCTGTTTCTAACTCAAAGACAAGTATAAAACATGCAAGACTAGAAGTAGTGACAATCTTGATACTGTGGTAAATGGTACAAAGCGTTTACTAAATGTTTTATGGTTTGGGGTTGTGGTTTGTTTTTTTTTTTTTGGCCTGGATAACAGACTCAGTACTTTTGTGGGTTAGATTTTCTCTGCAATAATAAGATATGATATTCTCCTCATTTCCCCATTTTTCCTATCTGATTTCATTAGAATGTGCATATCTTGCATGCTCAGAAAATTTATTTCAATGGGTGCTAAATGACAAATGGAGCAGCAAAACACATTTTGGGATACATTTTTCTGCTTTCCTTTTAGACTGCACTGTTTTTTGAAACCTAACTGCTATCCTCAGTAACCAGTGGGATAGCTTCACCCTGTAAATTTTCTTTTTAGCAGCAGCACACAAGCTAGACCTTGCCAAAGTGTGTCTAATTCTGTTACAGCTGCAACTACCAAATGTGCAAGCTGGGCTGCACTTCCCTAGGCTGAAACCGTATTTCTTGCCATAAAGAAGCCATAAAGGGGCTTTGATGAGATGCCACTTACCAGGCACAATGGCACTTTTAGCTGATTTAAGCTTTTCCTGTGCCTCTATATTTCAATGTATGCTTGTATCATCCCCTGAATGTGGAATGCAATACAGCTTTTGCAAGTGGATGTTTGTTGTTGGGTTTTTGGTTTTTTTTTTGTAGTCTCCTGATCTTACAATCCTTATGGCATCTAGGTGATGAACACACGGCCTGAATGTTGTCCCAGCCTCTGAAGTTAGGTCTATATTACATGGTTACAAGGAATTTCAGGTTTGCTTGCTGTCCACATTGCTGTCCACATCAGCTCACTTCTTCTTGTCCTGTTATCATATGCAGGGATTACATCTCAGCAAGTAATAAAACAGCTAAATCGCTACTTTATTTATTTTCCCCCTTTCTAGTCCTAGAAATTGTAGGGTGTTCAACACATTTCCAAGTAAGAGTAAATCTCAGTGAACACAGTACCTGGAACTGAACAGTATCCACAATTTCAGGACAGAGTTTACTCAATAACAAATACTTCACTGCAGGATAAAAAGGCATATAAAGGCAGTATCACACTGGAAGAATAAAAAGTTACATTACCCGGCATTCAGAGAGAGTGAGATGACAACAGAAGCTATTGAAAGGGACACATCTTGCCAGAGGAACTTCAAAGTGAAGTGAAGAAAGCCTCTAAGTGCAAAGGAAGCTCACTCTGTGAGAGAATGGTTTCATGCCTAATTAAAGGTTGACAGCAAGGAGAGTTCATTGAGCAACTTTATCCATTTTTAGAAGTGTTTGCAGTGAAAGTAAAAATAGAAGCTTTCTCTATCATTGAAGTGCATCACCTTTTGTATCAAATACTGTAACATATGCTTATGAAGGATAAATTTTATCAGAGAGATACAGAACTTGGGTCAGAGATGAACAAACACATTTTGAACCTGTCACATTGACACTTGATTTCTTCAAATGCCCAGCTGCCACTACTCAGGTCAGCATCTTCTTAAACACTAACTGCTTCAAACTGTATCTCCTTGAGCTTTATTCTGCATTTAGGATTTTTCTGAGTTCAAGGTCAAGAATGTTTTCCCAAATAATGTCAATAAATCCTCAGGTAAAGATTTATGCAAATACTTTGGTGGAGTTGTTTTTGGTTCGACTTGGGTTTGTTTGTTTGTTTTGGGTGGCGGTGTTGTTTGCTAGCAATTTTCTTTTATTAATAAATTGTACCCATTCCTCTTCGAGATTAGACTCAGAAAGTGTAGGATTATCACATGAATTTTTCTGAAGCCTAAGACAGTAAAATTGAGGCAAACAGAAAAGATAGCCTAATATATATTTATAAACCAATATTCCTTGAAAAAAAAACCCCACACATCTTTCTAACCATTTAATCATCTCAGTTAACACTGGTGATTCATTTAGGGGCCAACACCAAGTACTTACACAATCTTAACTCATATATTCAGTGAGTCCATCTGCTTCTTTTGCAGATGGAAAGAAGGACAGAATTCACCATTATATAACTGGCCACTTCATTGTGGAAAGCATAGTTGAACTGAAATAATTTACAGTGAATATCTTTCTCTGGAAGTTAAAGCAGTCTTTCCTTAATTTACAGTATGCTCATAGCAGTTAATGAAATATTATTTGTCTCATATTTGCCCTGAAATGCCAAATCTAATTTCAAATTTTGTTACATACAGCTGAGCTGTGACACACAGTTCAGGAGGGGCTCTCCACAGTGGCTTCTCAGCTTTCCCAGTCATCCCAGCTAACTTCACAAATCACAGCACATCATGGCCCATTATGACTATGTTTTCTGAAATATACTAGAACTCCTGCTGTACTCTTCCCATCATTTTCTTGGTAAACATTGAAACATCATTTGTTTTTTTTACTGAATCCAGTGTCATGGATTAGCTTCTGCCAGTTTCTGTCAGTCAGATGAATTAGCCACTTTTGCTATAATGCCCATAATAAATCATTCACTGAAAAATCAATGAAGGTCGTGAGATGTTAAAAGAGTAATCAAAACAGTGTTCTTGGGGTTCATTATAATCTTCATTTCTCTAGGTGAATAAAGGGACAGATATTTCCATAATAAAGTTTTAAAGTAAGAAACTGAACTCATCTCCTGAGGAACATGAACCACCTATTTAAAATTCATGCCTTTGTAAGTGTACAAGCAGCTGTAACAGGTTTGTCAGAAATGTGCTATTTCAAGGCCTTGACCTTTATGATAGTGTTCCAAAACATTCTGTTACCAGCTCAGTTCAAACAAGCCATGAGAAAGAACCCCTTAAAATTGCAAAATGGAAATATTGGAAGTAAAGGGAAAATAATTGAGATTAAATATTGCATTTAGCATTCATACAAAAAGGAATCATCCAATGAAACTGAAATAAAAGCAGAAAACCATACAAATATGTTGAAGTATTTTCTCACATTGCATATGGCAGTTCATTAAACTGATATAGGATATCACGAAGACTAAAAAGTTGAAGCTTTTAGAAATGCAGGGCTTTAAGAACTACATTTTAATCCTTAAAACTAATGGAGATAATCCTTAAATATAAAGGAAATCAGTCACTTCATCACTTTCTAAAAACGGAATTCCTGTATGTTTTATAGTGTTCTATTCCTCAAAAAGGCATCACTGGTCAAACTTGTTTGGTCAAAAAAACTCAGGTTTAAACAGAAAAATTAATTCCTGCACCATATATTCATGAAATATTGTGGGCTCAGGTGCTTTAAAAGAGGTTTGCTCTTTTGCTCTGAAATATGAAGAAAAAGAAACAAGATTCTAACAAATTCCAGCAGAACATGGAATTGTCTGTATCAAAAACCTACCAAAAAATTAATAGGAAACAAATTATCTTGAAATATTAGGAAAAGAAAGAAGCATCTTTAGTCCCAACTTCAAAGCACAGTTTCCTACTGCAGGCTATGCTGTAAACCCAGGTTCCCTTTGAAAATTCAGTCCTTAACAGATAAATCCTCAGGTTTTGCTTCTGATTACTGTACCCTATCTCTCTACTAATCTCATGCAGGCTTTGCCAGCATGCTGATTTACATACCTACAGACATTGCACTATGAATAAGGAAACACTGATACCTCAAACAGGGTTCAAAGTAGACTACTACTAGAAAACTTCCTTCTGACCATGTACATCAAATGTGGACCACCTACCCTTCAAGGCCCAGGGTAACTCCCAGTAGTAGGGTTCTCTGTTTTCTTTAAAATGACAGCAGTATAGGCCATCCAACAGCAGTTTTAGCTTGTAACCAGGAGTTTGGAGAGATGGACTTAATTTGTTTTGCAGTTTAAGAGGATCCAAAGTCACCTCTTTGTTCACAGTATATGTGCTAGACACTAGACAGCAAGACCAGGATGCATGGTGATCCAGCCCTTAAAAGCAGTATCAAACAAAACCCACAAACAACCCAAAAAAAAAGGGTGTCTGTCATTTGAGTTTAAGTTTGTGTATGCAATATTTGTGCTGGTTGATTTCAAGATGAGAATCATGGCTGCTGATCCCATGATACTGCCTGCATTTCAAATAATATGAATAAATTAAAATAATTAAAATTAATGACATTAAAATAAGCTGTATGCAACAAAAATAATACCTGGGACCTGAGATATGGACTGGAACTTAGGATTTAGCTGGGAGTCCTCTTAAATCAGTTTAAATCAAATTAGATTATTTGGAAGCTAAGAAGCAAATGTACATAATAATAACTGAAAAACTGAATGGAGCATTTAGGAAATATCTGCTTCAGATACACCAAGAAAGCTAAAAATGAGATGCATGGTTTCTATTACCCAGCACCCACAGGAAACCTGCTGTTTCTACCGGCAAATATCCTTCTAGATATATTATTTTATTTATCATAAATGCTAATACCCTTATGTTGAGTAGCCAGTGGTGTTATAAGGACTACAAAACCAATTTACAGAGTATATTTCGGCTTTGATACAAAAGGTACACTCATTAGCCAAGGAAATTTTCTCATGAGTACTGTTGTGTCCAACAAATGCAGAGGTAGAGAGAAGGAAAATAGAAAAACTGGGGGGAGGGGGAAACTGTAGAAGAAAAAGTTACAGTTTCAAAGGACAGGGGAATCCAAACAGATTCCAGTCAGTTCAGCTGTACCGAGAGACAAAATCAGAAGATTAATATTATTATCACCAGTGCTAGACCCACAAAGTTGGAAAAATCATTGGCAGTCTGTCACAAAACTTTATTTCCAGAAACTAAATGAAGTTACAGTTAGATTTATTGCAAATTTTGCAAGTGCAAAAGTTGGTCATAGCTCCAGGGCTTATCTGCTGTCTGGCAAGTTCCTGCCTGCGGCAAAGACATATGCACACAGGGGGAAAAAAACTGAGCTGATAATGAAAACACTGACCCATCTTTAGCTATTGCACAGTGCATCACACTGCTATCATCATCTTGATGCTTTTCACAGAGATGTGACAACATACCACTCAGCAACAGATGTTTTATTATTGCCTTTAATGGCCATAAAGCAGAAAATATTGCATAATGCAGAGGAAATATCCAGACAGTTCTGGCTGTGTGTGAGTATGTCAATTTTATAGCACCGTTTGGCTTCTGAAAGATTTCTTGACTAACAGGTGCATCATTATACACATCAGCAATTCACTAAGTAGAACAACAATACACTGCACATTATGATGCTATAACTGACACCAAAAAATGAACTCTCTAAAGAAGTACAATAGATTGTCACTCTGCTTGTACAAGTGCTGTTTGAATTTGGGGTTAGAAATACTTTTGTATGCCATTGCAAAGATCTGTGGCCTGGTTTGCCCTGATGAATTACATGAAAGAAAGAAAAGAAAGAAGTGTCACTCCCCATTAGGAAGAATCTTCAAGCAATGCCTGTCAGACATTTTTTTTTTAGTTTTTTTATCACATGCTTCATCAGGAAATATCAGGGGAATTCCATTTTATGAAGATATTTAACCACATCCTTGCCTTTCCAATCCCATTACTCCTCCTTCCAGGTAAAAGCTTCTAGTAGCACCAGCTGTAAAACAATAATCAGATGGAGAAGTCTGAAGAGAAACACTGTCTCACTCTCCCACAAGGAGGTCAGTTTCTCTGCCTAAACACAAATAAAAACTAGAACAAACAAGCAAATGTTAAATCCTTTAGGGTTAAAGCTACGTTTTTATGGAATTTCAGCATGCTGTTTATAGCTCCTCTCAATATTTTTTTTTAATGAAAAATAATTTGAATCTGACTTTTTTGCATGCAAATTTAAATGTACTGAAGACTGGGGAAAGAGCTGTCCTTTCACTTTCTTCCAACTATTAAACTAATAAAGAATGCAAACCCTTTTATACAAATGAACCAGTTTGTATAAGGTGATCCCACAATCCAAAATAATGTTAAAGACAGCCTTTGTTAAGTGGTTCTGAGAAGATCATCACATCCCTTTTAGTTCCCTTTTATGCTTATAATTTATTGAATCTTCTTCTGAGGGATTTGGTTTGACTAAAATATAGCAATCCAGAGTTGCACAAAGCCTCCATCTCAATTCAGCCAATTCAGGAAAAGCTTCAATCCTCATTGGCATTTCCTTCCTGAGTATTCAAGAGACTATTCAGACATTTCATATCCCTTGTTCAAAGTTCACCAATATTTAAAATCCATCCTTCATGAATCCCATGATTTAAGTGTCAATTCTTAACTCAGTACCATGAGACAGAGGGAAATAAAGTGAAAGTGAGTGTTACTGGTGAGTCTCAGAATTGATGGACAACCAGGAAAAAAATGTTCTGCTATTTATCCCTTTTCAAAAGGAAGACCATGATGCATATTCACACCAAACACCAACACAAAATGTGAGTACTGCAAGTATCCATTAGAGGCTGCTTATTAAATGAACAAGGACATCTCAGCCACTCATTTGGCCACACAGTGACAACAATCATTATAAATATGTTCTGCAGGCTGCTACTTACTGCTGCTGTGGACTCATTGTCTGCTATTTGATTCTCTTACATTCATTATTTGAGTGCTGCTTCCTCTCACCTGTTACAAAGAACATGTCTGCTACACCCCAGGAGTATGCAAATATAAGCCACAGGACTAGAGCAGGTGTTTGCACCATTCTTAGCCTAATTCACCACTAAATATTAACTGAAGAGAGGTGGGGTGTTCAGTATAACTGAAAAGGATGGATATGGACTGTGTGGCCAAATGAGTGGCTGAGATGTCCTTGTTCATTTAATTGAATGTGTTATCCTAATATGTTCTCTCTGCAACACAGAATATTCCTTGATAATTAATATTGACCTCTAGCATGTAGGATAACAGACTGTGAAGCCTGTAATTTGTGAGCAGAAGTGAGTGAGAGATGGCATCATAGTGGGGGGCAGTGAAAAGTGTTTGTGGCTGAAACATACTTCATGGGCCAGTTCTCTGCTGGAGAAACTGCTTACATTTTGTCTTGAACTATAATTATAGCACTACAGAGAACTGATACTACAGCATAACAGTCTTTCACCTTTTAAATACACCTCTTAGATAATTGGTCAGCCTACAAGTTTCCTCATGTTGCAAATTCATATTTGGTAGTCCAGTACATGTGGATGTGCCCATTGCACAGATGCGCAAGACAGCTGTATTGTGTTGAAACCATTATCAAATCTGTCTTGTGCTAAATAGGTCTTCCTACAAATGGCGAGTATCATAGAATCATAGAATTGTCAGGGTTGGAAGTGACATCCAGGATCATCTAGTTGCAACCCCCCTGCCATGGGCAGGGACACCTCACACTAGATCAGGTTGCTCACAGTCACATCCAGCCTAGCCTTAAAAACCTCCCAGGATGGGGCTTCTACCACATCCCTGGGCAACCTGTTCAAGTATATCACCACCCTCATGATGAAGAATTTCTTCTTAACATCTAATCTGAATCCACCCATTTCTACTTTTGTTCCATTCCCACTAGTCCTATCATTACCCAACACCCTAAAAAGTATGTGAAACAATGCTGAAGATAGTGAAAAGCCTCCCTGTTATACAAGTGTGCATCCAAGCATTGAGATCGGTAGTGCAGATTTGATGGAAGACTGCCAACTAAAAAGTGTAGGTTGGTATACAGCCAAGGAAATGTTGATCATTCTCTCAAAAGTTATCACCCTCTACAAAAGGCTTGCTACTTTCTGCAAGGACACAAAGGGCTATCCTTCACAATGGAAAAAAGGATTTAAATTGCGGGGGATTTAACATAAAAGGGGAGTTCTTGTTAAGCTACAATAGAGAATGTAACTCTAATGATAATTTTGAAATACCTGTGCCAGTTTCTCTTTCATCTAATAGCACACTTTGATCTTTTAATGAAAGAGCGAGTAGAAAAATTAAGGTATAAAACCCCCTGGTTTTAAGGCTTAGGTAAGTAGGCAAGACTAACACATTTGTTCAATATTCATGCCCCCTAGGAGACCATTACTTTGCAATCATTACCTTTATTTATTCTCTGGTCTCACAGATCCTGTAAACCTCTAATGAAATAATACATAAAAGTGGATTCCATTCAGCTACAAATGCTCATTAATTGTTTGCTAATGTAACACCTTTTTTTTTCCCCCTATTTGTTCTCCTGGTATTATTATAATGAAGAACAATTGCTTTATAAAGAAAGTTGTGCAAATACTGTAAATCATGACATCTTTACCATTCTACTAACTTGCTCTGCAGTGAACTTTTTTTTGTTGTTGTTAATTAACTCTCTACTGTTTTTCATTCCAATTAGAGTAACGCAATTACTTAAAGTGTTACATGAAGAGCTGTAAAACCTAAAAGAAAAAAAGCAGACAAAAGTGCTGCAAACTGATGAAGGGAAAAAAAATAAAAACTAAACACAGAACACTTAAATGCCTTTGAAAGCTTAGTGAAAGCTCCACAAAATTTAATAGGGGGGGGGAAAAACAAAATAACATCCAAAAGAAATGAGATAATGCACCAGCAGTGCAGTAAAGAAAGAAAAAAACTAAACCTCAACAGGTAAATTTAACTGTGTTCAAAAAGAAGTGAATAAAGTTTATTATTGTTCACAGTGGAAGTATGTAGGATTTGCTCACCTACACTTACATCTACTTCAGTAGTTATAAAGACAGGAAGAAAAAAAATCTGATGGTGGAAATTTGTTGACCTCTTTCTCTCAGTGAAATCTAGACTAACCTCTTCAGTCACTGACAAAACTCTTCTTTTCATATAATACTTTATGTTGGAAGAGGCTTTTCAAGGTCATCTAGTCCAACCCACCCACAATGAGCAGGGACATCCCCGAGCAGATCAGATTGCTCAGAGCACTCTCCAACATGACCTGGAGTATTTCCACAATGAGGCTTCTATCATGTCTCCAGGCAACCTGTGCCAGGGTTTCACCACCTGTAAATTATTTCTGCCTTGTATCTAGTCCAAATCTACCCTTTTTTAGTTTAAAACCATTACCCCTTGTCCTATTACAACAGGCCCTGCTAAAAAGCTCATCTCCAACTTTCTTAGAGGCCTCTTTAAGTACTGAAAATCCACAATAAGGACCCTCTCTTTTTCAGGCTGGAAACCCCTAACTCTCTCAGCCTGTGCTTGTAAGAGAGATGTTGCAGCCTCAGATCCCACTCTGAACCCACTCAAACAGGTCAATATCCTTCTTTTGCTGAGGGCTCCGGAAGTAGACACAGTACTGCAGGTGGGATCTCAACAGAGTAAAGTATAGCAGCAGTATCAACTCCCTCAACCTGCAGACCATGCTGCTGAAGGAGCCCAGGATGCAATTGCTTTTCTGGGCTGTGCACACACATTGTTGGCTCGTGTCCAACTTTTTATCTGCTAGTACCTGCAAGTGCTTATACACAAGGCTGCTCTCAATCACATCAACCTGTAGCTTGATACTGAGGATTGCCCCAACTCAAGTGCAGGACCTTGGACTCAGCCTTGTTGAACCTCAAGGGGTTCATACAGGTGGTCACACTACTGATGAGCTCACCTGCATTGTGACCATCAGGCCCAGTATCACATCCACTCTGGCAGGGCTTTCCACTTCCTAGCCTAAGTTATCCTTGATTCACTCCATGAATCTCCTGGATTGCCTGCAGCTTGCCACATTTCCAGAAGATGCCAGGGTAGCTGAAGTCCACCAGCAGGACGAGAGCCTGTGAACTGTGAGAAAAAATCATCCTGTAGCTGGAATAAGAAAGCTTTGTCAGTAAGCTCTTCTTGAATGGGCTGCCTATAGTAGACACCAATCACAAAGTTCCCTCTTTATTGCCTTGGTCTCTAATTCTTACCCATAATATTTCAGCCTCCTCCTGGCTGTTTGTCAGGGTCAGTTCCTCACACTCTATCCATTTCTTGGCATGGAGGACAGTGCTTCCACCCCTCTTTCCTTTTCTTTCCTTTCCTTTTCCTTCTGAATAGTCTGTAGCCACCAATAAACCACATTCCAGTCATGGGAGTTGTTCCACCAAGTCTCAGTAATGCAAATCAGGTCATAGATTTCTACCAGCATGGTAGTTTACAATTCTTCATGCTGTCTGCATTCATTTAAAGGCACTTCAACTGGGTCGTTGGCCATGTCACCTTTTTAGAGGAATATTCCTTCCTTCCTTTGAGGTGTTGGATGGATGTTTCCATGTTGGCTCCTACTGCCTCAGGAGTCCTCAGCTGTCTCTGTAAGACTTTGGCTATGCTACCTTAGGTTGAGCACCCTTACTAGCACCTTGGTGTGTCATCTCACAGCTTGTCACAGGCAATCCTGTGACATCTCTTCACATCTCTTCACATCTAATTTAAAGAACTGCCAATGGGCCTCACAAGCTCCTGAAAAGATATATATGCTTGTGTTCATCCTATCTTATGTACATATATAAGAACCCAATGACTACTGGCTCAAAAGAATATATGTGACAGGGAGGAGCTGATAGCCCCTATTGAGAGTGATGTTTTTGATAGTCCTTAATATCTTTGAAGGAGAGTTGCTGGCTTGCCAGATGGCTTAAGAATGAAAAGAAACAATTTCTTTCAGGCAAGAATTCTCTCTTTAAAACCACTGCTACAGCACCACTGAAAAATCAAACCCTCTGTGCACACCTCACCACCTCACTCATGCACACCTCTTTGTGACTTGGAGAGATCACCCCACCTGCCAAAAGGGTGTAAAAGGACCACAGCTTCCAGGTTCCACATGTTGCACCTACCACCGAAGACCCTGCTGGAATGTACATCCACCACTAAGCACTTGGACTATGCCCATGAGACCTTATGGGAACCAAAGGCAGAGATACCCTTTTGGTATATTTCTTAACTCTCTCTCTCTCTCTCTCCTTTTAAATCTCCTTTTGTCTTCCCACTTTCCCTCTGCTCTGGTCCATTACTGAGAGTTTTTGATGGCTCTGATAATCCTAACTCATCAGCTGTTTGGCATCAGTTCACTTTAATTTACTCTAAGGGAATTTTTTGAATCTTAGCACGACCAGCATTGACTCAGGTTACTGGGTCATGACAACACATTAGAATTTTACCTACAAGATCGACAGTAGACTGCCTTCAATAAATCCTAACAAGAACAAGCATATACCTAAATTCAAATAAATTAAGGACAACATAATGCATATTTAAAGTCCAGCATACATCTATTTGTGGTCATGAGTGGTGACTTTGTTATTCTGGATCTTAAGGTACACATCTAATTACTCATCTAAACATCACAATATATCTTGACATAATACTATGGAAAATATATAGTTCATTAGCTCGTAATTCAAAGGAGGAGAGATTTGTCATTCTAAGAAGAAAACACCTGATTTATTTAAAATTTTGCCAGAAACTACTTTTGACTTCCATAGGTACACCAATACTGCACATGACTGAATAAGCTGTATTTTCATACCAGCTAATTTCTTTCAGAAGGGAGAAAATATTTTTATAGCACTTTGGTGGTGCATTTGAGAAGAAATGCCATCTCAAATTAATTGGGGATTATAGTGCATATGAGTAAAACAAATATTCATGACCATCAAATATATTACATAGTTACCACACTGTCCCCAGAGTAAAAGCGGTGAAAAGCTTTCCTGCATTAGTTCAAAAGGTTTTTATCTTGCTTGTTTGCTTTCTTGCTTCAACAAAGCAATTAATAAATTTTGGAGTGGGACAAGGGAACTATCTCTTTAAATATTAATTCTGAGTACAGAGTGTCAGCAAAATGTAGAAAACTCAGCATGTCAGCAGGAAAACTCAATGTGATCTTTTTTCAAAATTGTTTATGATTTGGACTAAAATGATTTGGGATACTTTCACACAATACCTTAAAAATGTTAACCTTAATGGCAATTACCATACTTTCAATCTTAATAAGACTCATGCTACTTTTGCCATTAAAGAAAAATGAAACGAATTCAAGCCACACACATTCATTAAAGGGGTCTCATTAAATAGGTCCAATATTTGCAGTCTCTCCTTCTGGGAGACACAGTCTAAATTTTGGGGGAATATCTGGAGTTCAGTGATGTGATCTTTTGGAGACATTACTGCCATTTAAACTCACAATGCATTCTCTGTGAAAAATACAAAAGCATCCGGAGAAGCTGTCGATAGAGATGTTACAGAGAAGTCACTTGAAGAAACACCAGCTTTTGAATAATGGCATGTTCCTGTACAGAAGTAAAACATAAATCAAACCACTGAATCCAATAAGAATAAAGTGAAGGAAAGTGGAAAGAAATAGATTTTTGAAACTAATAGTGATGGGTCTCTAATTAATCCCATATCAACTGACAGGGAAACAAAATCTCATAAACGAAGGGTTCACCTTACATAAATCAGGAATATCCCCTGGGTTCAGACAAGTTTTTGTGCATAACCTTGGCTCCTTTAATAGAGGTACTATCGTGCTAGATCAAACACAAATTGAAAAAGAAATTTGAGTATTTGAGAGTTTTCTTCAGTTATCTTCATTTTTCTGCATGTTGTACATCACCTGTGGTCTAATGTGGGTCTCTTCCGACAAAAATAACCATATCCCTACTGTGCAACTCTTTATTTCATATTGTTTTTTAATTCTCCAGTAGCATCTGAATTATCCTAATTGTTATTTACCCTCACAAGTGACTCTCAACTAAAAGCCCAGGTGGAAGGCACCTTGGATATATATGGAAGGACCTGTGCCACTCAGAACTCAAGGACTACAGGTCTGTCACAGAAACAACAGCAGAAAGGCATGAATCACACCAAAACACAGCGGGGGGGAAAAATTCTAGACAAGAGGGCTGAACTTAACACTTATTTCCTAATAAAAGCTGTAAGTAATGTTACAGGTGCCCATGTTGTATGAGCACACTTAAAGGAAAGACCAGACCAACAATATCACTTTATCCAATAGCCAGGCTACCACAACAAAGCATCCACAGTTTCTGCCCTGAATCACAGGCTGATTCAAATTTCCAATTAAATCACCAGTCTCATGCATTTTCATCATCTGCTTGATTGAAAAACTTTCTGTGGTATCTAAAGTAATACTTACCATGTACTTGCCTTAGACTTGGCCTATTCACTCATCTCCAGAGCCACACACACAAGACATCCAAGCTCAGTGAGCGGTCTTCCTCCTCCCAGGACAAAATGCTTAGTCTTTGGAACATAGTGAGACTTAATGTTACCATTACTAGCATTTCCAGGGTAATTATCTGATGTAAGATGTCTCGGATATATATATATATTTTTTACTTATTTTTTCAACTCCCAAGTGGAGGTGAGTTTTTACACAGCAAGCAAAGAGGTTTTTTGGTAGCACAGTTAACTGAGGAAGCTGCCACCCCCAAAGTTGGATTGGTGCCCCAGGTCTGGTGGTAACTGACTTAGCAGGGAAGAAGTCTCTTGGGTTGGCCTCTCTCAAAGGCAACATGCCGCATAGCTGCATCTTCAGGCACTCCATTTCCTCAGTACTTTTAACAAAGGCCTAGAAATCCTTCTTTGGAATGTTGATTATTAATTGGTGGGGATTTGCAACAAATTGCTAACCTGCAAAAAGTACTATCCTGTTTTGATAATAAAAGGAATGATTATATGAAACACTCTTTGATTAATATCTTATAAACAACTTTTCCTTTGACATTTACTTAATAAAGACAGACTAAATATGGAGAACCATAGGATATGGTTCATTATGAGTCCTATTGTTCAGTAAGTTTTATTTCGTTTAAAAGTTTAGTGCAATTGAAATGTTACCTTCACTCTAAGAATCACTTTTTGAAATGTATTATTAAATATGAAATGGAGAGCCAAGGTGTAATTTTCCCTTCCATAATATGACTGAAGTGTTCAGAAAAAATACCTACAAAAGAGCTTCCATGGGAAGATGAATTAGTTATTGTTCAGTCAGGATTGGGTGGCAAGGCTAAAAACATCTGTACAGAGCAGCATCAAAGAAAGGTGGGTGAACTTTTCAGAACCAACAGCATGAAGGAACAGCTGATGCTCAATTAAAATAAAAGAGAAGTAGGAAAAGGGACATGAAGTTTGGGAAAGTAAAAAGAAAAGGATAGGATAAATGTGGGGCACAGGCTGCAGCTAGCACTGAAACATCAGAAGCATTAACCAAAAACCTTAGAATGTGGGAAAGCATGGGTTCAAATTATTAACATGTAGTAGTTTTCATCAGTTCAGCTACCACATTATGTCCTTCTGTCACGGTCCGGAGACATTAGATGTCTCGGTCCGGAGACACAGTTCTTTTAAATATTCCCGTGTTGTGAAATTAAAGGCACAAACGAGGCCAAAGTATCAACAGCTAGACTATTTATTACATAAAGTGGACATAAGAAAGGAAGAGGGAGAAAATAGAGAAAGAGAGAGAGAGAGGGACGAGAGATAGAAGAGGAAAGGAATTATATTACCACACTCCTCATCCCCCCCAGGACAGTTAAAGTCTGTGGAGGAAAGGTGCTGCAGGAGATGTTTGGTTTGTAGAGAAACCGTGGTGAGGCTTTTGCTGGAGAACAGCTGTGGTCCTCTGGGGAGATGTTGGGTTGATACAGGAACAGTGCTGAGGCTCCTCTGGGCAGCCTGGGTCTGTAGAGAAAGGATGCTGAGGCTTGGCTGGAGCTGTGGTCCTCCGGGCAGCTTCTGTTCTCCGGAGCAGCATTGTCCCGGCTTCTCAGCGGCCTGGCCCGTCTCCTGTGTTTTTCTTCATCTCCATTTTTCTCCCCGTTTTTCTCCTCTGTTTCTCTCCTTTGTTTCTCTCCTCTGTTTCTCTCTACAAACCAGCAGTTGCTCAAGTCTTTTATACAGTTTTTTAGTCCTTAGGTATGTAGTCAAATATTGTCCCTCAGGAATTCCAGTGGCAGGAAATCTGTGTGTTTGGGCAAGACCCTGGCTGGAGGAGGGGGGAATCTCCGTCTACCCTGTCTCCATCCAGACAAAACTCAGGAAACAGGTGGTGATTATCTTGCCCTAAAGGTGTGATGGCTGGGTCCTTGGGTCCATTGTTGTAGTCCCGTGTTATCACGATGCAATCACAAGCTGATTTGCATCCAGGATTGGTGGACAGGATTCTTTCCACCTTCTTTCCAGTGGCTCTGCTATCACTTTTATCTTTGTTGACTCACATAGAGAGAGACAAACTTATTAGACTGTCACACCTTCCCACCCGTAATATGAATACTAATTATTCACTGTTAACAAGCGATTATAAACTCCAGACTGCTTTGTTCCAATATGAAGTGAGGTTCTGAAGCTGTTTCAAGCACTGAATGGTGAAAACAAAGAATTTGATCAAAAGACACAAGTCTTTGACACTGTACAAAGAAAACAGAGACCATTCAATCAATAATTGCCAGTACTATAAATAATAATATAAATTAATCCTATGTAATAAGCTTCCTCTAGCATCCTAGGAGGGATGTTTTTCATTTTCCACCAGTGCATGAATGGGTGCACGGGACGTAATGCTTACTGGTTTGCTGAGCAACTTTGTATTATTGGAAATCCAGCCGAGACTTTCATCCACTTATGTGTGGCTTTAAATTAACATCACTCAACATCTGGCAGAAATATTTCACTCATGTGACATTATTAAATACTGTAAAATAATGCATCACCTGCTTCCTTGGGCCCTCTGGGTTTTTTTTATAAAGAAATACATTCCAGGGATCTAAAAACTTTACTGTTAAGGCTCTCTGATTTCTCCCTGTCACACACAATAGTTGTAGCTTGGGGCAGGGTGGTACTGTAAGCCAAAAGTTTATTTGAAGTTCTTGGGACTGTATGGAACAGAAATTCCATAAATCTGTACTAGCTGGATATTTATTATGCCTCCTGCTCTAACAAAGGCCTAGACTCAGTGGTTCAGAGTCTTCTAGGCCTCCAGCCTCCTCATACCAAACTTTCATTATAAGAGTGATCACAATTCAAGAGAAACCAATACAAATATTTTATTCAAAAAGAATTAGTTTCGTAGAAATTCAAAGAAAGAAGGTATCTCAACCAACACATGCCTATTTGGTAGTTACAGAAGAGCAACTTATTACTCCTTAAATAAACTGAAGTTCATTACAGGTTTTTTTTCCTTGCACCAAGAAAATAATGAAAGCTAAGTGAATTTTTAAAATAACATATTTTATTTAAGCAGGCAAAATTTCAGTCCTCCTCTGAGATCCTTAAACCAATCCTTTGAAACTTCTTCATCTTAAGATTCCCTGTCACTAAGTATATTTAGTATTTAAGGGAGAAACGTAATTTTCAGAGCTCAAAGGTCTGGCTTGTAAGACCTAAAAGCCTGCTCTAAAGCCAGAGAAGTCAATCAAAAGATTCCTGTTGACTTAGGCAAAAACTCTTAGTGTGCATACATACGTGAGTTTATAAGAACAGAGATCTATTGTACTAAAAGGGAGAAGAACCAAAAAGTTATCCTCATCATTTATTACAGCTTTATTATGAGAAAATTCCCTGAAAGTGGGGTCTGTTAAATCAGGAATTTGATGGATTTCAATCTACTGAAGATCATTTACATAGTACCAAAAATACCCACTGGTCTATTTTTTTTTTTTAATGAATAATCTCACACAACCTAAATGAAACCAGACAATCTTTCAACAGATTCAGATGCTGTCTCAGTGATCATTTGCTTCACTGGCAGAAATTGTTTCAAAAGGACACTTTATAGCCATTTCTGAATTTCACAATGGAGTCAGTTCTTAATGAGTTTAAGGGGATGAGACAAAGCAGCAATATTACTTTCTGGACTAGGTCTGCAGCCACTACTAGAACTGATTTTGATATGTGATTTCTATTAAAAAATTAGCTTCAAGTTTTCTACATAATTTTAAAATGCATTTGTTTGTTCATACTTTTCAGACTTCTTTGAACTAAAACTACTCAAGAAAAGAAGTTTTATCTTAATAGAATTCTAATTTGTTCTGCCTATGAGAAACCACCTTCTTTGGACTACTGGAAAAATATTTTTTGGACCATATTTACCTTGGAACATGAGACCACTCCCTTTCTCTAAACTCTGCACCAATACATGAAATCAAAGCCAATGAGAGCAAAGAAGTGCTGAAAAGACAAAAGGCAGCATAAATGGGCAGAGAATAGATTTGAAATTTGCACATAAATGTTGAATTGCAGAATGAATCAGGCTTCTGTTTTATTCTATTCATTTTAAATTACTTCTTAAAAGTCATGTTTTCTTACTTACATTTTTCACAGTGTGAAATGCAACCATAAAGTCTTCAAATATTTCCATAAAACAGGTACAAAATCTTCAGCTTTAGGTCTTCAAGAAAATGGAAACATACCTAAGTTCTTTAAATAGTAGTGAGAGATTGGGAGTTTTAACAACTTCTTTTATTCTTCTTGTAGGTCAGAATATATAAATCTTTTCAAAATTATTCAAAGACCATAAGGTTCCTCAGCACTCGTCACTGCCCATCTGGACATAAGAGAACAAAGAAGTAATCACAAAACCAAAAATGAAGGATATATTACCCAAGGCATTAGCACCCAGGCACATACAGATATTCAAAACAGGATCATAGGACAATTCATTTGGAATAGACCTCTGGGGGCCTCAAGTCAAACTTCCTGATTAGAGCATGGTCATCTAAGAGATTAGACAAGGTTGATCAAGGCCTTATTCAGTTTGGTCTTGAAAAGGTCTAAGAATGGAGAGAATACAATGCCTCTGGGCAACTTCTTCCAATGTTTCATTTTGAAAAAGTTTTTCTTTACATCCTGTCCAGTCAGAATCTGTCTTGTTCCAGTGCATACACTGAGATTTTGTTCAAGCATAATTTCTCAAGCCTCACCCAGATCTTGAGCTTGCTGTCTTCCAAGACTTCCAGGTCCTTTTCACCTGCTCCTCAGCCAGTCAGTCTCTAGATTACACTGGTGCAACAGATTATTTCTTCCTAGATATAGGACATTACCTTTGTCCTCGTTGAGTTTCACAAGGTTCCAAGCCCATTCTTCCTTGTGTCCAACTCTCTCTGCATGGTAGCCCTGCCTTCTAGAATATAGGATACGGGCAGCAGCTACAGAAGGAGCGTACCCAGTATTTATCATGCAAGTGTTATTCAAAATCTGTGGAAGTCCTTAAAAAGACAAAATAAATGGATGACCCATGGTGCTGATGATCCATTTATTATGTATGTGTAATGATACTTCACAGCTTACAAAGGGACAAACATTGCTCTATTTGTCTCTGACATCATTAGAATAAGATTTGCTAAACTTTCTCCCCCTGCGTTTCTAGTTGAAGAGTCTGGTAATGTTCTGGAAGCATACACGGTATGTTCAGTAATTACCTGGTGAATTTCAGCAACCCCTTATTGAATAAAATGTCAAACAAATTCCTTCACATACTGTAAAAGAGACAGAATACTTTCTCTAAAACAGACATGCCTTACATGACATGAAGTTTTCTTCTTTTCAAATAGCCACTTTCTATGACAAAAAGGTATTCAAGTTAAGAAGGTAGACAAAGAAGTAAAATTATGCATCCCATTCAATATGTTTTACATGGAAACAATTAAATGCTTCTTGGTAAATAAATCAGAACTTTCAAAAATATCTGTAATACAGCAGTCTACACAATCTGTTAGTCATGGAAAAACCTACAACATCTTGTCATGGCCAGTGCTATGACATTGACAATAATAAAGCATTAAAAAAGAAATTAAAACATGCCTGTTTCAAAACATAAAGAAATATTTTGTTTTAAATCTTGATGGGGCTGTTTTTCACAAAAGCAGTGAGAAAAAAGCACAGAGGTATTTTTTTCTAAAAATTATGAAAAATCAACGATATTGTTCATTTCATTCTATTTGCTGCCATCTCAGATGGATGGGGAGACTCATAACAAAATACAAACTCCACCATTAATAAAAAAGAGAAATCTCAGACAGGTGACAAGTGCAGCAGAGCCTGTCCTGGTGGTGTGACAAAAGGAGAAGATTGATTTGGGAAATATTAGTGTACAGCCACGTGTAGCCCAAGTGAAGGGCAAACTTGCATCATAAGACTTTTTGAAAGGTAAGCTTCAAGTTCAGTTCTTCATTTCAGCACACAGAATTGTGTTATTTTTACAGTTACAGTAGTGCTTGCGTCAGCCAGTGGCTGCCAAAGGATGATCAACAGTCAGAACACAGGGGTGGGTGCATGCATGTCAATAGATACTCAATCTTTCCAGAAGAGAACAGGGTCAGAAGCTCAAGTAATTAGTCTTTCTGTCTGCCACAAGCTCTATTAAGCCTCCATTTAATACCTGGAGGCAGTGAAACATAAAGAGGGGTTATACAAAAATCATGGATCACAGCATAGTACATTTGGAGAAAAAGGAAAGTCAATCACACTTTCATTGCTCTGATAACTGATTACTGTTTTTCTTAAAAGTAGGTTTATATAAATATTTTTTCTAGTATGCTCTCTCCCTCCTCTAATGAATCTTAACTGATTAGCAAGTTGCAGAAAAAGCACTCTCCAAGACATCTTCTTACTTCTTAAATACATTTATTTTTGCCTCAAATGTAAAATCGTGCTGCACAGCATCCCACATTTTTTGTGTGTCCTAGAGACTAATGTTTGTAAATTAGAAACAGAATCAGGGAAGGTTTTTTTATTAATACTACAGATCACAGTAGAATGTCAGGAATTTGTAATATGCTTTCTCCTAAAAGGTGCAAGAAGTCACAGTATGGTTCAAGGAGGTTTTATGACTGTCATCCTTGCACAATGCTCATTCTTAGATTAAAATGCCTTGGATTTCACAAATCTAGAGAGTTTTGAGAAATTCATTCTCATTATTCCAGTTCACAGCTACTTAAATAAATCTCTTAAAGTTACCATCAAGGAGCAGGACAACAAGGATAATATTAGTCCTTTGAGTGGAGGAAAGGAGGATGCTTCCATACCTCTCCAGTAAAAC
The DNA here is from genome assembly GCF_026170545.1 of Melanerpes formicivorus. Classification (NCBI taxonomy): domain Eukaryota; kingdom Metazoa; phylum Chordata; class Aves; order Piciformes; family Picidae; genus Melanerpes; species Melanerpes formicivorus. Next base: position 4,172,989 of record NW_027142369.1, read on the forward strand.
AGCACAGCCAGGCAAAAGCCCTGACTTCTGCAACATGGTTCTCTATGCTACAGCATGCTAGAAAACAATGTGAGAGACAGCAGCACCTGGTGATACTGTGATACTGAGGGAGTAAAAAGGTACCCACATAATAGTGACACTGGATATCCTGACAAATAGCTGTGTAAGGTATACACCTATGTTCATAATTCACAAAATTTCTATGAGAAGGAAGACCCTGTATGTTGCCTATAGGAAGACAATGCAGAGATCTGGCCACCAGATCAGCTTCTAGAAATTGCATTGTAAATTAAAGCATCAAAATTATAGAATGAGATAGTATTAGTTATCTTTGTTGTAAGGGCTCAGAAATCATGGCAGAAAGAAAACAGAAAAAGTGCAGCAAAACATTGCATCACAGCTTCCCCAAGACTTTTGTGATACAACTAATACATCTGCATCCATTAATTAAAGCATCTCACCAAAACACAGTTGTTTGAAGCACTGCACAGACCCTTTGATCTTCCTAGTTCCCAAATACCTGGTCTAAGTTATTTCTAGACAATCACCATTGTTGGGGAAATTGGAAAGATCCATCGCTTGTGAATAGATTAAATGGGTTCTAATCTCAGGAATAACCCCACAACCAGAATGAAGGTACTCTCTTTCCAGATATCGAAGCCACTGTTGCTGCAAATTATACTAAACTATATATACTAAACTCTGTAAATATAGCCCTCCTTGAATTAACACACATTTGAAAAATCTAGTATTCACATTCAGATGGTAAGGCAAAGATAAGTAACTTCACTGATGTTTACAAGTCAGCATCTGAAACTATTCCATTGTTATGAGTAATAACATTTTTTTCTATGTTGCATTTGCATAGGGTATTTATTGTTGCCCCCTCTCCTTTTTTTTTTCTTTTTTACTAAACTGACAAAAAAGGGAAAGAGAATTATCTACAGAGAGTTATCATTTGCAGAGAGACTATTTCAGCTTTTTTCCCCACAGAACAAAAATAGACTTACATTTAGTTAATTTAACTTTTTCATGAGAATATTAGACTTTGAAGACATGCCTTTTTATTTTACTCTACTGGGAGAGGAGTCAAGAGAATGTGAGAAGAATCATTATCACTGACTTTCCATTTCTTCACAAAATTTCACAGTAATTGTCAGCAAGATATTACAACAGGAATTTGCAACACTCTTTTCTTTTGTGGATTAAAAGAGGGAGAGCATAAGAAAAGTGATGTTACACGCTACTCTATCAAGAAAATAAAGACAATTCCACAAGAACGATTGGATAAGCCTGAAAACTAAACCAATCCAAACAAACCAAAGCAATCAAATCTGAAATTCTATTTTTATTTTATGTCTTAGCTTCTGACAGTAGACATTTGAACCTATTTATGTTTTTTATAGTCCTATTATACAGCTGTGGTCCCATTATACTAGTACACATTTTAAAAATTGACTTCTTTCTCTCATAGTCCAGCCTTTACCCTCAGTGTTAAGTCACAAGGAATATAATGTCAATCCTTTGACAACACAATCATTCCTCTGATACTTGATGGTGGTGTCAGAAAAACAGCTTGATGATTCTGACAACAGATTTGTCTATTTGAATCACTACATGAAAGGAGGAGATAGGTACAGCCTTTATCAATTGCCCTTAGCATTCCATATACACAAAAATGTACACTTATTAACCAGAGGGTAGCATGAGGTTGAGGAACTAGCAGGAAAGACCTGAAGACCAGTGTCTCAGAAATGCAGACAACAAATTCCTGTGATTAAATAACCAAAAAATATTTTAAATCCTGTATAAATCCTTAAATCATCTAATGCCAGCTTGCATACTGAAATTTGTCCAGGGGTAATATTGAATTATTGGTTTATCATGAAGTGGACCCTTAAGAGTTCAATAGCTATGACTTTGCAGACCTCAGTCTTGAAGGGTGGTTTATAATTAATCAGATCTATTTCCAGTGGAAAGCCCATGAAGGCTTTTACTAAACCCAGTGCCAGACTAGATGCCGGCATCAGGCAGAAGTGAGCAGCAGGCATGAAATGTGCAGCAGGCAGGGACACCTTCCATTAGATCAGGTTGCTCAGAGCCCTATCCAGCCTGGTCCTGACATTTCCAAGGAGGTGACATCCACAACTTCTCAGGGCAACCTGTTCCAGTGTCTCACCATCTTCTCTAAAGAATTTCTTCCTAGTCTCTAATCTAAATCTACCCTCTTTCAGTTTAAAGCCATTACTCCTGGTCCTATCACTACACTCTGACAAAGAGTCCCTCCCCATATTTCCTGTAGTCCTCCTTTAAGTACTTGAAGGCTTCTACCAGATCTCCTTGGAGCTTTCTCTTCTCTATGCTGAATAATCCCAGTTCTCTCAGGGCAACCTGTTCCAGTGTTCTTCTAGTTTAAGACCATTACCCCTTGTCCTCTCACAGCAGGCCTTGCTAAACAGAATGATAGAGCTGAAATTTAAAAACATAACTGAAAACTGAGATTAAAAAAATAATACTGACAGTTTATGGAAAGTAATTTTCAAAAGTACGCAAGAAGCTAAGAACTCCTGAGGCTAAGTAAAGAGCCCATGCTTGACCAGCTTACCCAACATCACATGATACTCTCACCAGTGCTGAGAGGTGAACCCTGATCTTGCAAGAGCCCTTTGCTGGTGGTTTAAAGACAAGGACATTTCTTCTCGCCATTACTGCTTCAGGCTGTCGTTTCTTCTGCTCAGCATACATTTTGGGTAACATATGTCTCAAATCACATTTTCTCTAGGTTAGTTGGCATCAGTTGTGTCTTACAAATACTGTATATGTAAAGATATGAAAATAAAGGGAAAAGGTAATAATATGTAGTGAATGCATAAAGATGAATATTTCCTCGCCCTCCTCTCCCATGCAGGGATCCTCCTATTTCCATATTGAGCTGACGTACTTATCCACAGATCCATCAATTCAATGCATACTTCGTTGTTCTCTTGATTCACTTCACTGCCCTCTTGAAAAATCTGTCATTAGCATTTGAGTATTAACTCCATTTCCCAAAGTTCTACCTCTGATTTCTTCCCCTTGTGTCTTCTTGAGCAGATCATTAATTAGTGAATGACTATGGATAACTGGTTTGCATTTAAGTACTCAGTGTTGCAGATGTCTGAATCTATTCACTAGGAAAGCCTACTTTTTCATTCACTGAGTATGTGCAAAATAGATCACCATTTATTTTATTGCTTTTAATTTATTTCCATTCAGTTTGAAGAAGCATGAGGCATCTGGTGAGACAGCAGGCATACAGAACAGTGGGACAGTTACAAGATCCACAATATATCTTTTACTTGTAAATACATAATTTCACAAAGAGTAAATGAAGTTTTAAGATCGATCATCAGAGGCAAAACTGTGAGTGTCTACCAGTGAAATACCATCAATTTTAGCTCTCCTATTGCTCACACAATGAGCAGAATCAGGCCCTAGGTCTCAGAAGTAGACCAGACAAGTCAAAACCTTATCTATGTCTTAGTGCATTTCATTTCAAAAAGTCCCTGAACAGCACCTTCTCTCAAAATATCAGTTATTCACAGCTTCAAAGGAAGTGGAATACTGAAAGTTTCAGATTATTGACATGATTTCCCTGGCAATGACAGAAGCAGTGAAGTTGAAAAGCAAGCTAGAATATTCAATGTCAATGGCGGGGGGAAGTTAAATGAAAAACAGGGCATGTTTGGAACTTTGTGTGAACAATTCCAAGGCAGAGAAGTGTTATATCAGTTAGAGGTTACAGAGGAAACCAATTATATACTCAAATTGCAGACTAGATACTGAAAAATAGAACAATTAATACTTCATTTTCTCTTTACTAAATGCAGTCATGGCTTGCCAATCTTAATTTTAAGCCCAAATGATTTTAGAACCATAACAAGAGAGTATGCAATGTGTTTGATTTGTTTATACTTTAACAGTTAAATGATTTTTATTATTATTTGGAACACATTACTTAAAGTTATTTTGCTGATATTTTGGCAGGGATGTAGAATTATTAAGAATAACAAGCTGTCCCAGTAAAGAAGGTCAATTCCATTTCTTCATACTATATGTAAACACATTGCCATAGGTAAAACCTTTGTCTTGGTTGGTTGGTTGGTTGGGTTTGGGGGTTTTTTTGTGTGACAATGGGAGCAATGGATTAGTAACACACAATACTAAAAACAAGGAAAATGTAATGAATGGTACTCCAGAGACTGCAGAAAATCTTCTTGTCATTTTACCACTTAAACCAGATTTCACCTAGATGCTGGGTAGCAACTAGTGCTGCGTAGTAATGCAAAGACCTAAAGCAGCAGTAAATCCTCTGGAATCCCTGGTCAGTAGGCAACATAAAGCCCTATACTCTCCTGTATTAAAAGGTCCCAGTTCAGCTTGAGGTTGTAAGACACAAGGATGTCCTTGTCATATTTTGGCTCTGAACACAGCCACTGCACTGGCAGGATGGGTGAGGACAGACAGAGAGCAAAGTCCAGATGCAGCCAAATGCCACTTTATCATTCACATAGGGTACAATGTGGCTTTGTTGTGGAGTTGAAAAACAAAAAGAAAAACAACCAACCAAATTTTTCCAAAGCACAATAGTATTAAGCTCTCTCTGTTCTCCTGGGTATGAGGGAACAGTTGCTCCCTATAAAAAAAAGTTAAAAGAAATTCTGTGCTCTTTTTTTCTTTCCCTTCATAAATCTCTCTTTACAATAGAATTTTTCTAACAACTGAAATACACACACCAGGTTAGTATTATCACTTAACAGACTTTTCCCTCAAACACAAGCATAGGTATGTGTGGGATTTACTAAAGTAATATGTCAAATAGTTTTACCTCTGCTTTCACCCTGTCTTCCTGGGCACAACAACATGAGAAGCAAATGGATGTAGCTCCAGAATACCAAAGAATATTATGGACAGAAACTTCATTTTGTCTTCACTGATGTGCAGCTTTCACTAACATGAGAAATTTTGCTTAGGCAGGCTACAGGTTTCAATATTTTGTCTTGGATGAAAGTCATTAACTGTAAAGGGTACCCTGTAATTCAAGTCAATTTACAAAATCACCAAATTATGCTGCATAATTCCCAGACAAGTGGGAGACATGATCCCTGATCCACACAGCTGTCAGTCTAACTAAAGATAAAGAAAATAATGAAGGTAAATGTCCTGGAAGCTTACAAGCTTATGAAGGGAGAGAAACTGTAATTACAGACATAAGAGTTTGGTATATAAATGACTTAAAGGTGCTGATTTCTTTCCCCCTGCCAAAAAGCAACTACACACAACATAACATTTCCTACTTTTTTTTTCCTCTTTCCTTTTTTCTTTTTTCTTTCTTTTAATTTATTTTTTGTGAAAAAAAAAAAAAAAGAGTGCATAATTTAATACATAAATTTTCTTTCTGATAGTGTGAGCTTTTAACAAATTTTAATAAGGACTCTTATAATCAATGATATCTTGACTAATTTGACTGTAACAAGCACCATTTCAAGAAAAAAAAAGAGCTGGGTCAATTTGACATTTCATTTCTATTCAGTGTCACCACTCCTTTTTCAAAAAGCCGATATCCAGATAGCTCCTACTTATCACCCTGCTTCAGACACTTATAATGATTAGCTGCAAACCTGAAAAGACGAGAAACGTTACAACTCCAGTAAGGGCTCTGTGTCCTAGACACTTTTTAATGAGCAATCATGATAAAAAAGTTCTGCTAAAAATGTGATAAACATGTCACTAATAGGATAAAAGTCTTGATTTCCTTTTGATTTTTTTTTTTTTTTTAAAGATGAAAGTGATCTGGCACTGTACTTATATTTTACGACCGCTTTCCATTAAAGAGACCTGACATATGAAGAAGACATTTCCAAGAAGGGCATAAGGGCCCAGAAACCACTGTAGGTGTTAAAACCCATCATCTAAGAAACCTGACTTTTGAAATATCGACTCTCTCTTTCCCCTTTGAAGCCACAGTACTATCAGTACTTCAGCCATAGAGTAGTAACAAGTACTTTGTAATTCCTCGTGCCTTGTGGGAGGCACACCTTAGACTTTCTAGACTTTTGACACAATTTGACAGTAGAGTACTATCATTCAAACCACGTTCAATCCCTCAGGAAGCACCTGAGAAAGACATTCCTCCTTTCACATCCAGAAATCTAATTATTTGAGCCTTCACCTGGCAGTAAGAGGCTGACACTAATTCTTTTTTTGTGCTTGATCTGTGGCAGGTCTGAATTATAGTCTGCGCTTAATTGTGAGTCTATGTGGTGCACTAGGAAAAGGTCTCTCATGGTGTACCTACGATGCTGTTCTGTTTGCTAAGAAATACTTAGCTGCCCAGGGAACAACAGAGAAAACAAGAGAACCCTGCAGACTCGTCCTTAGGGCATTCAGCAGAGATACCAAGCCTCTTGTTGAGGCTTGTCTACCTTGTATAAAGTCCTTAAATATTTATTTGAACTGAGTTGAATGTCCAAGTGCCCTTACAGCATCTGCAGAACCATTAGGCCAGTATCTGACTGCTTACCCAAAGCATAATATTCCCAATATGAAAGGCCAAATGACCCTTCTTCCATAGCTCTCATGGCACAAAATCTAGACCAGTGTAAGAAGTCAAATGTATCAACCTCACAAGCAAGCCTGTGCAAACAAAAGTGAAGCAGAAATCACCTAGAATATTTGGGGTGTTTGCCATTTTGCTACAACCATAACTCTGTGCGGGCGCCCCAAGAATGACTTGACTAAGTCAGGACCCCAATGCTCCATCACACAAGTGGTGCATGATCTGCCTCACTATGGGAACACCTCTACCGACTACCTTTAGGCAGGGAATAAAGGAGGAATTTAAGAATAAAAGATAGCACCACAAACTGTCAGTGTGCACCCACCACCAAGAAGACATTGACCATGTGGGTCGGTGCTGGAACTTGGAGTGATGATATTTTATTCCTTCTTTAACCTCTGACCTTATGTCACTTTTCTCTCCACTCTTATCTCACTTCACTCTCTTTCTCCCTGGTCCATGCAAGATGATTGCCTTGCCTGCTTTAAGAGCCACTGTATGATCAAAGTAATCTGCAGAAATGTGCAACTGATAAATCTGCCTTTCCTCACTCCTTAGGTATCCATAAAGAACCTTCGTCAAACCCTTCCTCCAAGGCAGGGTGGCAGCAGGTCTTAAAAGTTATTTGTTGCTAGCACAGAGCACAGAGCATTTTTACATTGCTACAGATGCAGCTCTAAGTTCCTGTGGCAAGAGGTGAAGTGAGGAGTAGAGTGCAATCTGACAAGCTAATGTGACAGCACTGGTGAGATCCAGTCCTGCCTGATAAGGCTGCTGTCACCGAGAGGTTTCAAATCACCTGAACAGCTCCAGCCCACACTTGGGCAATACGATATTGCTGTCAGTTCCACATTGCATGTCTTCCACTGTGAACAACGTATTTCTATGTTTTCTTATCTTGGTAGAACTTGCAAGTAATGATGAATTCAGCCCTACAAATATGCTCTATTTTGTCCTTACATTTTGGTGCTGCAGGGAATACCACATAGATCATGGAAATATTAAGGACTGGGAAATACAAAACCACATCAAAGCCTCTATTGTGGATATCTTAAGCTGCTGCTACTGAGGCAGTAAAAAGATCCAGGCAGAAGCTGCAGCCACTTTGAGAAGACCATGCAAAAGTAGATGAGTATAATCTGGGATCCTAACAATCTGTAAAAATGCCTTATTATCCTTTCTTTTCTTTATTTTTCTTACACAAAAATGCCAGATAGAAGTTTTCAAGGCTTCATATTTCCATTTATAATTCAGTGTTCATTATTACATATTGACTGTTTAAGGAGGAATTTTAACCCTGTTTAATAGTTCACTGCCTTACATTGGCAGTGAGCCACAAATATAAAGACATTACAGGATTGGGTTGTTGAGTTTGTTTGGGTTTTTTGTTGCAGTTGCTTTTTGTCCTATAGCAAATATAAATAAATGAAGAAATCAAAATCCATCTCTCTCTAATCTGTCACTCTTGATCAAAAGACTAAATAGGTGAAATTTATTAGGGCAAATACTATATGTAGAATTAATTAATACTATAATCATTGGCCTTGTCTAGGAAATTGAATCATGAAAAGCTAAATTTGCAAAAGCAACTGTAATAAATGAGTTAAAATTTAATGCACCTGATCTAGAGGAAAATTAATTTATTCATAATAGAAAAAAATCCCAAGATTTCATTGTAATTCTAGGCAAGGTAAAGAATGAATACTCCTAAAACTGAGATAATTATGAATCATTTGCCACAATGTTTAAATGAGAAATGTAATGGGCTATAATTCAGGCTGGATGTGAGGAGGAGGTTCTTCACCATGAGAGTGGTGAAGCCCTGGAATGGGTTGTCCAGCGAGGTGGTTGGGGCCCCGTCCCTGGAGGTGTTTAAGCCCAGGCTGGATGAGGCTCTGGGCAGCCTGATCTAGTGTAGGGTGTCCCAGCCCATGGCATGGGGTTTGGAACTAGATGATCCTTGTGGTCCCTTCCAACCCTGACTGATACTATGATACTATGATAAGAAAAGAAAGAAACTGACTGAGACTTTGTTAGTGGAATGCATCTAATCTTTATGCATTGGAAATAAATAAATTTCTCTAAACCAGGATTGTTTTTCTGTGAAACAGTACAAACCTTTAAAAGCTTTTCATAAAAGCAATAGGAAGATATCTTTCCCTACCTGTTGTTCATTACTATCATGAAACTGAAAGTATGATGGGCTCAGTCAGAACCCATTGTCCCAACCACCAGGCAAGCATTTCATAGCTCTTTACACACAGTTCAGCACCCCAGACTGTATATTAAGATCAAATTCAGCAAAGCACTGAAACTCAGTTTAATTTTTAATTTTCACACCAGTACATTGTTCATCAGAACATAAGCTTAATTCTACTTTGTCTCATTCTTTTCCTTTTTTTTGATTCCAGCCTAACTCTGTTGTGTCTTCTGTGTCTTCACAGAGAACTTATGTGTATATTTATCACTTAAATAAAGGTCTAAAAGATTCTGTTGCTTTCAGGTTCAGAGATATATAGAAACATTTTTTTAAAACAGACCACTATTAAAGAGCTTCAGCCATTTGCACTAAAGCATACCAGACAATTTAGAAATTAATTATATACACTTTTCTTTCTGTTATAGTCCTGTTATAACTACATAACTCAGAATAGCAATATAGTTAATGCACATGATAATTATCATTATTGCCATTAGTAGGACCCAATAGCACTAATCTTCTGAATTTTTTTGTGTTTAGTGCTTCTCTGAGAAGTCCTTAAAATGGCACTGCAGATTTACACCTAATTCCCAGAACAATATTTTTTTTCTCTCCTTATGAAATATGCATTTTTGTACATATATATTTACTTAAGATCTCAAACTTATTTCAGTTTCTCACTTGCTCAACACATTCATGGACTTAAGGCACTATTCTAGGCACTCTAATGTCAATTAAATTTAAAGAAAAATAATTGCAATGATTCAATTTGATCTAAGTAGCACTTAATCCAACAGAAGTAGAACACCACCAAATCATTTCAATAAAGTCCTAAACTCTTCCCAGAAATGCTGTCTTGTAGTGGTCTTCTACAGTATACCATTAAGGTCATCATGCTAAGGATCTTCTTAGTCAGAAGAAGAATGCCTTCCAGAAATAACAGACCCATATGGAGATGGCTCTACTATCTTTTCCCACACCCAGGAAACAAGCCAACTGCAACTGCTCTGATAATTTCATCATTCCCCACTACCACATTCAAAATCTTATTTGGTAAAATTACTGACTAAATATCTCCAGTACTTCAAATATTTTATTTCTTTGACTCATAGGTCACTTTCTACCACATCTTATGTAGACAGGACAGCAAATTCTGAGATATGAAATCCTTTACAGGTGAAGTCCCTGAAGTCCCCCGTCCCTGGGGGTGTTTGCCCCGTCCCTGGGGGTGTTTTTCCCCGTCCCTGGAGGTGTTTAAGAGCAGGCTGGATGAGGCTCTGGCCAGCCTGATCTAGTGTGGGGTGTCCCTGCCCGTGGCAGGGGGGTTGGAACTAGATGATCCGTGTGGTCCCTTCCAACCCTGAATGAAACTATGAAACTATGAAACTATGAAGTGTGCAAAACCACCATCTATCATACATCCAACCTGTATATATAAGCCTACACCCTATCTTTCTGGAATTCTTTCCCCAGTTTATGATTTCACTTTCTTCAAAGGCTACTTATTCAGATACAAGTGAATTAATTGAGCAATGGATATTCTGCTTGGAGAAGGAAACTGTTCTTCCAAATCATTCAACAGATCAAGAACCTCGCTAAAGATATTTTAGTGAGAAGGAGGAGATGATGTGTCTGCATGCAGATCGATACATTCTATCAGGAAACTAGAAGCAGATTAAAACCAAGCAGACTTGCTGCACATCAGTCACACTAAAAAATTACATGAGCATACCTGGCATTCTTCCAGGAAAAATATCCCAAAAATTACCAAAATACCTTAAGTCTATACATAAGAAAACTTTTAGGCTGTACTAAGAGATGCTTAGATTCTTTCTGTAATTTGCATATTACACATATTTACAAAATAGGGTATTTCTTAGTGTGAGGGAAACCATTTGTAGTTTGGAAAGACTTTTGCCTCCTGCATTTTCTAAATAAAATTCTTAGAGCATGCTTGCCATTTGCTTTACTCCTTGATGTCTCACTTTTACTCTATCCATTCTTCAATACAGCTGATGGATCGCTACCATTCTTGTTGCTGTTCCTTATGTCAAGTGTCACAAGCTCCCTCACTGATTTATAGATACTTTAAATTATTGAAGCATTCTTTCACTTGGTTCTTATTAAGTCTGTTTCCTCATATTCTCAGACCCTCATTCACATTTATCTCACTTAGCTGACTCCCATCTTCTTTCTCTTCTCCCTTTTTGTTGAAGAATGAAACAAAGTAGCTGCTGAGAAAGACATCTATCTTCATGCAATCTATTATTTAGATTCTTCACTTTAAAGAGACTGGATGAGTCAGGGGATTTTTTAATTGGGTAAAACTTTCCCTGCTTGGTTGCCAGGTCATGTCCATTATAGGTCACTAATGACTAAAAGCTGGCCTCTGCAAAAATCAGTGATTTCAGGTGTTCACAAAGACATACTGGAAGAACAATTTTTATTACTATGTCACTGATCAGATTTCACACAGTTCACTGTAGATCAAAAATGTTCTGCTCAGTCAGACCTCTCACTGAAAGTCTGAACTGAATTTCTGCTCATACCATGATCAGCTGAATAAAAACTTGTGAGACAGATGAAGCTGATAGTATTTTCAGGAGGGAAGACTTCCTAAATAGAAGAAGGAAATTAAATAATTTTGCAAAAACAGAATGAGGGATACTCAGACAGTTTTATGAGTGTTTAAACCAGTATAATTCATATTGTTTGGTTGGGGTGTTTTTAAATAGAAAGGGGTTTATTTTCAGCAGCTGAAAGTCTGGAATCTCTGACCTATTCTACTGATTTTTATTGAAAGTATAAGCAGTTCTGACTGAAATAATATGCAACACCATGACAACTATCAATGAATGCCAAAGTCTTTTGTACAAATCAAGCTCTATAAAGAGAACATCAGATAAAGTTGAGCAGGTAATTATTGGTAGACAGATGATGTAAGTTAAGATCAGGAGAGGGGAGCTCTCTGCAGGACACATTTCAAGCCTGGGCAGAAGCATAATTCAGAAAGTCTGGTCTCAAATCTGCTTTTTACCCACACATCTAGTTCCATGCTAATCTTTCAGAAGATCAGCTTCTATAATGAATATTTCAGCTAGATCATGTTTTTCCCAAGAACTATAGCACTGCAATTCAAATATATTTGCTCTCTAACCCTTAGATTACATTAAAGAGTCTTTGTTTCCCATATGGAGAGCAACAGTACAATTTTTACTGTTCTTCAGTGTTTGAAAACAGAATAGAAGCAGCCTTAACCACATGTTTAAAAACACAGAATCAATGACCAAACTATCTTAAGCACAGAAAAAACTGAGAGGACCATATATAACTCTCTGAGACAGAATAAAGTTCTTGTGCATCAGTACATTTTGTGTAATATGTCTGCATATTTCTATGAGCAAAAAGAAAGTGCATGCATTCTTCAAAAATACACAAAATTATTCAAACAGCAATGTTTTGGGAAGAGAGCAGTTTCATAAACAACAGCTAAAAAATACTTATTTTGCAGTATTAAAATTACTTTTCTCAATTCTCTCACTTATGCAGATCCCCTTTTCTAACTTGAGATTTAAAAACTGGTGTAACTTTTTCATTAAAAAATTAATGACAGATTATGACTTCAAAGTTGAAGATGAAAGCTGAGATCACTGAAAACAGCCATAAACATCTAAATCTCCTGGCTTGCCTCTTTCATTATTTGACAAATTATATATATACATACAGTACTCACCTGAGTACTATGTCCAGCTATGGGACTCTCAGCACAAGAGGGCCATAGACCTGCTTGGATATGTCAAGAGGACAGCCACAAAGATGATCAGAGGGCTGGAGCACCTGTACTATGAAGACAGGCTGAAAGAATTGGAACTCTTCAGCCAGGAGAAAAGAAGGCATGAGTGAGACCTTATAACTACATTTCAATATCTGAGGGGGACCTACAGGAAGGCTGAGGAAGGACTCCTTAGAAGAGCTTGTATCGATAGGATGAGGGGCAGTGGTTTTTAAACTGGAAGAGAGTTGATTTAGGTTAGATATAAAGAAGTTATTTACAATGACAGTGGTAAAATACTGGACCAGATTGCCCAAGGATGTGGTTGATGCCTGTCCCTGGAGACATTCAAGATCAGACAATGCAGTCCTGGGCAGCCTGATCTACTTGAAGCTGTACCTGCTCACTGCAGGTGATTTGAACAAGATGATCTTTGAGGGTGTCTTCCAATCCAATGCAAGCTGTGAATCTGTGAAAATATATATATATATATATATATATATATATATATATATATACACACATACATAGATGTGTTGACTGATACGTGTGTGTATACATATTAATATTAAAGTGAACAAACAGATATATATAAAATTAAATTCATGTATATTGGCTCTCACTAAATAGAAAAGCCCTCAGAGTCAACAGCAATACACAACTTTGGGGAAGCTGTATTATTAACAGTTGCACAGGCAGGGGTTTTTTTGCCCCCTTAATTTCTGATATGAAAATCTGTGCTAAATGCATTATTTATTCACCTCTATTAAAAAAGGAGTTTAACACTGGATTGGAAAAGTCTTCTAATATTAAAACACGTGGCTTGAAAGGTAGCTACATGGTGATGAAAGTGCATTCTGTAACATAAAGAAATACAAATCATATACTCAGTATGCACTGAATTCTGTAACAGAAAAGCAGTACAGCACTTGGTCAACAGATGCAGCCAAATTGCTGGCACTAAAGATTAGTGTACCGCCATGGTAATCACAAGTGTACCCTTCTTATGGTAGGGAGTGAAGAAAGTATACTTTTTTGATATTTGAACTGAACTCTGATCCTTACAGAAGAAATACAGAATTTCATGCAGGTTGCTCTTAACAAAATATTGCATTACTTTCACTAATAAAAGATCTAGACTTTAATTATAATAACTTGTCCCTGTACAGTGTTTTAGTACTAATGTTTTCTCAAAGTATGCCATAAAGATTATTATCCTTATGGCTGCTCTAAAGGGAGAGGAACGAGGCACAGAAAGATGAATCTCCATAGCTATTGTCACTCAATGGACATAGAATAATAAAAGCTCCCTAGACCTGTACTCTGTTCACTGAACAGCACTTCTCCCTTAGAAGTGTTGTTAGTTCCATACCCATCAATCTTAAAACTACAAGAAAGATGGTGATTTTAAACACGTATCTTATGGGAAAAAACAACCCTCAGAACAGGAACATAAATATATACAAAAGATAGCCTGGAGTAATGAATCCATCACCCATGTATCATGTATTATTCAGAAGACAACACTAGCACTTTTCTAGATGCAGCTACAAGACATTTCTCCTAGAAAACAAGTCTCTTGTTTTGCTTCAGAGAATGTTATAACACCAGGAGGATGCCTGCCTTGTCTGTCTGAGAAAGCACTGAGTGATGGAAGCTTTGAATTATCTCAATCTTTGTAACATTAGAACCTACCTAACTCACTCCCTTCCTTCCTTCCTCTCTCACTTCCTTCCTTCCTCACTTCCTCCCTCCCTTCCTTCTGAATTCCTTCCAAATTCCTCCCTCTTTCCCTTCCTCCCTCCCTCCTTTCCTTCCCTTCCTTATCTCCCTTCCCTCTCTAGATGAACTGCATGCAGAGTTCAACTGGGTAGTGCTGTATTTCATTCCACTCAGGTTGCCATTGATAGATCACATTTTATGACACTGGGGGCTACCGAACTGAGAATTAGAGGTGAGTACTTGGATTAAATATCTAACCCCAGTGAATCAATAGCAAGACTTCCTTTACTATCACTTAGCGTAGGATTTCATAGCATTGCTATTGCTCTATAATTTCATCAAGTCAGTGAATCTTTGTTTGCCCGGAACAAAAACTTCTGCTTATATTGTGGTAATATCCTAATATAGACAAGTCCTGATCTCAGATGAACATCAAGGCACAAACAGCTTGTGCATGTTACACTAAGTTACCAAGCCCACACAGATTCTTAACTTCATAAGTCCATACTATGAACCACTGAATGGTTTGCAAGAGAAGAAGTCCTTCAGGGTTCTCAGTCCTGCTCTGGACCTTGAAAAAGGCAGAAACACACATAATGACTGACAAGACCTCATCAAAACCAAAATGACCCAGACAAGACTGATGCAAAAGAGGGCTGTTGATGTTGACTGGAGAAATTGAAAGGAACCCCATCTGAGTGAATGCACCTGACAAAATAAGAATGTCCATTTTCTAAAGACTGCGCTCTTCGGCACATCGGAGGTAAACCATGCAGGATACATCTGGATACAACCAAACGGACAGCAGGCAGTTGAACATGCTGCTATGCAAAGCACAACACAAAGGCAAAAGACAAAGGCAGGTCTCCACAATGATTAGGCTATAGAAGCAGTGAAGCAACATAAGGAGAAAATAGGCATATTTAGACTCTTATTTAGCATTTATGATAGTAGAATGCTATTTCAGGAGACTTCAATCACCACTGAAAGAAGCTTGCAATTACAAAGGGATTTGGCTAACTTCAGTGCTTAGCAATCCTCCAAAATTTTTTCTTTTTTTTTTCAGTGAATAAAAATTTCATGGATGTGAAGCAAATTTGCCTGGGCCAACACCAAATGCCCTAGGGCTGTAAAATGAAACCATGTTTCAGATTATCCATTTCACAAACTATAATCAGATCTAAACTCACTAAACTTTGGATTCAAGTAGAACACCAAGTCCCAGCCTCCTAATTCCTGATACTAATGAAACAGCTTCACTGACCAGGCTCAGGGGAGAGAAGGTGCAAAGAAATGTATAAACCTAGTAGAAAAAGGATGAAGGTGAATGTAGCAGTGTCATTTCATTTGTTCTGAAGTCCAACAGATTGCCAAAGCTGGTGGGGGTTCCCCCCTGTCATTACAGCTACTGCTGTAACTGCCTAACAAGCAAACTTACTGATTTAGTTTCAATTGCTAATTTCATGCTTCATATTTCCTTTTTGGATTATTCTCTTTACTCCTTATACACAAACCATTACGCCAGCCGAAAGCGTTCCACCTCTGCTAAGGACAATACAATCATTTTTCAGCCTCACTATATGAATCTATTTGGAAGCACTGTATTTGATCTCAGTTCCTATTTACCTCACTGCATGCCTGTCTCATATATTTCTCCCTCAATGTAAAATTGGTTTGCTATTTGTGAAAGAAATTTGTTTAATAAAAAAGCAAATCATAAAATGCTATTCTGATGATCAATACAGTATTAATGAAATTAACCAGGGAATAGTTTAAGCAAAATTGCACCACTGAATGGGGGAGATATTTTTCTATGTCATCACCTTTACAAACAAACAAACAAAGTAAAGTTTGTGGAATTCTGGAAAACAAAATATTATTTTAGCTGTATTAACTCCACATAGTTTCTGGTGTCATGACATATGAAAGGTGGTTGAAGGAACAGTTTCCCTCAGGCTATTTTTTTAAACAAAACAAAATACACAGACACAGACACACACACACAAAAAAAAAAACACACCCACACAAAACTTTCTTGCTTCCAGGTGTTTAAATGAGTTCAGATTTACCCTAAACATAGTATCCTGTTTTCCTCAGAGCCCAGGTTAACCGGACAGTTCTTCAAGACACTAATTACTGTGTCAAAAAGCATCAATTTTGACAGCCAGAGATAATACACCATGTAGTATCTAAGTGTTTAGGAGTTTGTTTCACCTCTCAGTCAGGGAGAGCTCTGTTTGTGAAAGGCAAATTATAGGTGGAACCTTTCTAAACCAATTAACTGGAGTGGC
The DNA here is from genome assembly GCF_026170545.1 of Melanerpes formicivorus. Taxonomy (NCBI): domain Eukaryota; kingdom Metazoa; phylum Chordata; class Aves; order Piciformes; family Picidae; genus Melanerpes; species Melanerpes formicivorus. The sequence goes on from NW_027142369.1 coordinate 4,189,572, forward strand.
AGAGGCACTACTTCTGTTTGTGTGGAACATATCTTCAGATAGGCTTCACCATCCTAGAGGACCACGGAGAGGCGGAGGCTACTGAAGGGGATGGCCAGATTTTTATAGTCCCTTACAAACCCCGCAAGATAACTCCAAAACATTTTCCATTGTTCACCTGGAGGTCCTCATGTGTTTTTAAAATTGCAGGAATTGTTTTTCAGGTACCCCAAGCATCAAGACCACTTTGTTGCATGTCATCTCAGCCATTCACAAGTAAAGTAGTTAAGACTCCTTGATGACTCCTAGACGTAAGTCACAACACGTGGGTATGAATTTGCAACATCACAAATATCCTGAAGATTTTATCTGTATTTTCCTTCCATTTGGCCCACGCAGGGCCAAAACAAGGTTAAAATCTCATCTAAGAACTATTTAGAGATATAAGCTGTGGTTTTAGCTGTCTTAAAGATGGGCAACTGCATTCAGAAATACTGCAGAGTTCCAAAGGTATCTTGCTATAAGTATCTCTTATATGTGCTCCAAGAATTTTTCTATTATTTTATTTGCAGGTGGTCTTCTAAATGTCCTAGTCTTCCTCTCAAAACTTCTGGAAGTTTTGAATACCAATTTGGCAGCTTTTCTTCTAGCAAAGTTTCAAGGAGGAAAAAGCAATTATTTTCATACTTCTTTGGATGATCAGCAGAAACCCAGAAGCATAAGGTTAGCGTAGTATACTGCCAAAAAACATGATTATGAAGTAGTGACTAAATCTGTCACTTCTCACTGTGCTGTAAACTGGCTTTTTTTGGGCCTACAGCTTGCCATGGAAAATACTACAAAAAGCAAAAACTGATGACCCTTTTTCCCACCTCCTTGGTATCAGAATGAGTCATTAGCTTTCTCAAATTCTGCACTCATCTAAGCGAACAGCCTCATGCAATCAGAGAGCTTGCTTTCACAAAAATTTTGGTGTGACTAATGTTCTCATAGTCGTATGCCAAGATCATCCTTATAAAGCACTGGCAGCTCCCAAGATCCACATTTCACTGTAGTCTGCCCACATATTACAGCCTACAATAAGTACCATCATGTTCATTGAGAGCAGGTTTCATATACACACTTCTCAACTGCAACATTTTGCTCGGGTAGTACTTGTAGCAACTGGCCCACAAAATCTGCTAAAATATATTGATTCCAATATAATAAATCTGAAACCTTCAAAGCAGTGAAGTTTATTAAACTCAGTGTTTTGTCCATCTGAGATAACTATGTTAAATCCTGATAATTAAGTGTCATTATAAAAATTAAGCTAGAATTAGAATAAAATAGAATGGAATTAACCAGGTTGGAAAAGACCTTTGAGATCATTGCTTCCAACCTATCATTCAACATTATCTAATCAAGTAAACCATGGCACCAAGTGCCCCATCCAGTCTCTTCTTAAACACCTCCAGTGATGGTGACTCCCCCACCTCGCTGGGCAGCCCATTCCAATGGCCAATCACTCTTTCTGTGAAGAACTTCTTCCTGACATCCAGCCTAAACCTCCCCTGGCACAACTTGCGATTAGTACTGTGCTAGCTTGTACCCCCCATACAGGAACACACAAAAGACTTGCCAAGCACAAATTTATGCTGTTCCTTTATATCCCATTGTGCATAGATATTAGGAATCTAAGAGCCACAAGGATACTGTTCATGGATAACGGACTTCCTGAAGACAAAAGAGAAATGCAGAAGTCAGAATGGTAAGACTGACTGAAAGCTGTAGGACATTATGCTTTGACTATACTCATGTAAACTTCAGTGGAAAAACATCATAGCCTGAAACTGTATCAGTGTTCATATTGGTCAACTATGCATTAAGGACCCTGCATAACAAAATAAATTTTCAGTAGTTCTTGCTATATGGAGAACTAGAGGAAAAAGAAAGCCTTGGAACAATGCAGATAAAAATGCAACCTTGTATCTTCAACAGATCTCCACAGTTGTTGTAATTAGCTTTATACAGAGTCAAGACAATATCCACCTTCAGTCTCAGAGTAAAGCAGATTTTGCATTTTGCTTTCTGCCTTTCTCTGCTCTCCCTGCTTCCTTAAAGACATAGGTACATATCAACAATACTGTTTTGCACTCATTAGTCCTTACATTTTAAAAATAATTTTAAAAAAAAACAACCAAACAAACAAAAACCCGACCCAGTAATTCAAACAACAAACAGCCTCAGGGGAATCTTCCTCTGATTTATCAGGTAATTTTTTTTTTTTCAGAAATATTTGACTGTGAATTCAGTGAATGTCAAAAGGAAAGACCAGTATCACTGTTTTCAATATACAATCACACTTACAGTGTTACCAGATTTTTCCAGGCAGTTTGGACAGTGATTTTAACCTCAGAGACATCATCTGCCACCTGAAGTTAATTAAGTAAAGATGTTGTCCTGAGTACAGCTAGGATAGGGTTAATTTTCTCACAGGAAGTCGGAGGGTCCACACCCAGGATGCCAGCCAAGCCAGCCAACAGGGTATGTCATACTGTACTGATGTGAGCACTAGTGGGGCATAGTGGTTTTTAGGCACACAGCAGTGTGGATTGAGCTGGTTGGGTCTTCAATCACTCCCTTTATATATTACTTCATTAGCATCATTGTGACTGCTATTGCTTTTCTTCATTCTTTGTGCTGTTCTATTAAACTCTGTATGAACCTATGTGATTTTGGATTTTTGCTCCCAGTTTTCCTTCCCATCCCACCAGGGAAAAGGGAAAGTTGTGTGAGCAGCTGCATGGGATTTGGGTACCCATTGGGTCTAAACCACACAGATGTCTATTGGGCTATTTAGTATGAATTTTATATATATATATATATATATACACATACACAAATATAATACTATAAAACTTCATATTGCTATTTTAAGATTTTAAAATATTTTCTCCTTATTTTGATTCCAGTAATTTCAATCATAATACTCTTTTATAGTAAAGAATAGTACTTCAGGAATGTTTTATGCCTTCACCATCAGAACTCTATTGTTCTCCCTGAAAAGTCTACACAAGAACCTTCAAAAGATCTTCTGTTTGAAACCTCCTATTTGAAAGAATACTGGGAGTGTAAAATCTGCACATAATGACTCATGAAGAACTATAAAATAGGAGAAGAAAGAAACATTTTCTGACATGACAGTTCTGATTTGTTCAGAAAAAAAAAAGAATGCAAAATAATAACTTTTTTCAGAAAATAAAATCTGGATTATTAATCAAAGTCATTCTGAAGTCCTAATGCTTAGGACAAAAGACTACCTTTTCTCCTTGTCTTCTACGGAGATAGGCTATCTAGATTGTGTCATCTGAAGACAGTTGTTGGAAAATTACAAAAATCTGAAGAGTTGTGGCATGGAGAATGTGTCATAGTTACTTACAATATATATTCCACACCACTACTGATAACCACAGTGCCTTTTCTTCTTTTGGTAGAACACCAAGGTATAATCCATTAATATGCGAGACACAGTCAGGTTAAGAACATACAGCGTGCACTTCTAGACTTAGAAGTCCAAGTGCTGGGTGCTGCATTTTGGCCACAACAACCCCACACAGCGCTACAGGCTGGGGTTGGAGTGGCTGGAGAGCAGCCAGGCAGAAAGGGAACTAGAGGTACTGATTGACAGATGGCTGAATATGAGCCAGCAATGTGCCCAGGTGGCCAAGAAGGCCAATGGCATCCTGGCCTGTATCAGAAATAGTGTGGTCAGCAGGAGCAGGGAAGTCATTGTGCCCCTGTACTCAGCACTGGTTAGTCCACACCTTGAGCACTGTGTCCAATTCTGGGCCTCTCAATTAAAGAATTGAGACACTTGAATGTGTCCAGAGAAGGGCAATGAGGCTGGTGAGAGGCCTCAAACACAAGCCCTACAAGGAGAGGCTGAGGGTGCTGGGATTGTTTAGCCTGGAGAAGAGGAAGCTCAGGGAAGACCTTATTGCTGTCTACAACTACCTGAAGGGAGGTATTAAAACACAATACTAATAAAGTCTTTGAGAAAACTCAAGGAAATCAAAAGCCTTTCCTAAATTGTTTTATAATTTAGAACAGGAACTTCATCAACCAGAAACATTGATGTTAAGATCAATCAAAAAAAAGAATGTTATGGCTGGAGCAATAATTTCCTGTGACAAAAATTTAGTCCCTGATAGATACTTTGCCTAAATAAAATGATACCCACTGTACTTGAGCAGTACAAAATAATGCAGGAAAATTTGGCAGCAACCAGATGGACACAAAAATCCACAGATCTGGTCCCAGATGTTCAGGAACTTTACACTACTTTCATCAGGAAAGTAGTTCACATATTCCACCACAACTACAAACAGAAACTTGAAGCATACAGTGAAGTTAACAATCTAGTGCACCATTCACAAAGGCTAGGTTTTTATCATCTTAAATCGTAAATTTTGAGTACAAAAGATAATTACATAAAGCTGGTTAGGCAAAAAGCTGGTTAGGTGGCAAATATTCACTCCATTTCTCCCATTTACTGCAATAAATGCATTACATTTACCAGTTTTCTAAGCACTATTCTACACACAAAAAGGTACAGAAAGCATTATCAAATCTGATTACATTTAGATATTTGATTGAGAAGAAGCCACACAGTTTTAAAAAATGAGTTGAAATTTCAATAACTGAAATCAAATTTTATCTTTAAATTAGTTAAATTGTTAAATTAATGTGAAGAACAAATACCAATGGGATTTCAGCTCTAAAAGATAGCCATCTGGTTCATCATAAACACTAATGAAGGTATGATACAAAACTTAATGAAATCCAGGACAAAGAGAGAGCAAGTATTTTTTACCTCAGAAAAATACTACATGCAGCATCTAAATCTTTGGAGCTGTACTGTCAACAGCTCTCTCCACAGGTGAATTCAGCCAGTCATTCCATGCAGTTTTTTCTCTAGGCATGCATGGACCTTGACAAATATGATTCCAAAAACCTAATTATTTGAAAGGCAACATGGACTTTTGAGAATACAAGCAATTTAGAAGTCCAAATTCAACCTATAAACCTGGTCAACTCCAATAATTCTCATTTTGGAGAGTGGAAGCTTCCAGGGTTGGAGCTTCCACTCACCAAAAAATACTGAAAGGCATGTAATTTCCAGATCAAATGAGACAATTTGTGCTGTTTATATCTTAAATACCCCTTCTCTGGACCAACATATTGTCAGAAGTTACCTGCTGGCAATGAAAGGGCTTCAGTCTCCTAGGAGGTTGCAGAAGCTTGAAAGAAGAAGGGCACTGCATAAGAATTTAGAGTATGGCTCAGGTGGCCAAGTTTCTGTGAACACAAGACCATATCTGAACTTCTGACATTGTCTTTTGCAGATTAAAACCATGTTAGATAGATGAAGAGGCTTACAGGAAAAGTTATCTTTTAAGTGTTTAAAAGTAGGCTGCTTATGTGTTTCCAATAGACACTGTAAGTCAGTCAGTCACTCCGCACTAAGTCAGCAACAACATTAAACCTGTACATGTCATACTGACATGTCAATCAACAAAACAATTTATGGAAACTTTACATTGACAAAATTAACTCTGAATTATGCAGCTTATTATTTTTTTTTTTAATATTGAAAATTAGAAGAGTAATTAAAAGTTCACCACATGACTCCATATGAAAAAATCCCCTTAAATATATATAAAAGCTGAACTAACATTACATACAATTACTCCTTTAGAACATTTCCATTTATTTCTTTCTTTCACATCATTCCCAAATAGAGAGGATGCATTGTTGGGCTTTACCTAGCTTGTGCTCTTAATTTATTCAGTAGCTATGACATGTTCCAAAATTACACATCTCCAGAATTATACAATGAGAATATAATTTCCTCATCAATTAGGTTGAAAGGTAAATCTCTCAATTTGCTATGTCTGTCCTTTCAGCAAATCAAACACATAATATCAGCTTTACCTACTAATTTAGAGGGAAGAGTTCCTTTTGGTTTATTCTGGCTTTTTGAGAAGTCACATTGTCTATTATGCAAATGTACTACACCTATTATTTGTTGCTCTGCAAGACTGTTTCTTACAGTTTATGTTCTGAATTTTTTTTATTATTATTATTTTTTTAATCTCTTATCCATGACTACTGAGCCATTACATTAAATTGCTTATGCTTCTTGAGCGTGATATTTGTGTTTCTCAAAATCTGTGATCTTTATCAGGAATAAGTGTTGACTTCAAACCTGAGTCTGGTGCATTTTTCAATCTCCTGCATCACCTATATACAGATTATGCAGCACATGAATAATACAATCTGCTATTGGCTGCAGAGTTTGGGAAAACCTTCGGTTCTAATGTAAGATATTGAAATTCCCAGGGTTTGGATGTGCAGTTCAATGTACAGAAAACACTTCATGATATAAATTAATGGTATATCGTTATCTCAAACACTTCTCAAAGGCACAAGGTAAGTTAATCCAGTACTTTATTTAGCACAATACCTATTTATGACTATAATGGTTTAAAAGGAGAAAAGGGGAATAAAATAGAGACATGAAACAAGAATGCTAATCATGTAATTAAAAACCCCCATCTGACTCAAATGCTATCATCACTAGCTGCAGTCTAGTAATGACAACACTTCATTTTGAAAAATAAATTTAGCAGCAAAGCTCTCAGCATTTATACAGCACCAAGTTAGACTGTAAGCAAGCTGACAAAATGGAATCGAGATACACAGCTGGGAGTTTAAAAAACCCAGCAGTAGCAGAACACCACTACATTCTTTAAATTGCAGTGCTTGGGGTTTCTATGTTTTTAATAGACTCATTACTGATTTGTTTGCTTTCTATTTACTTGATGACCTAGAAATACAGCATATTGTATCTAATGTAGCATTATCATACTTCTTACTTTTTTTAATTTTCTAAATATTTCTTTGAACTCCTTACGTCAGCTGGGTATATGGGGGCCAAGAAAGCTGATGTACCCTAAGTAATTTAACAAGAAAAAAACTGATGAACCCTGCTTCTGGATCCATAAAAAAAGTAAAGTATTCACTTAAAATCTAATTTAGGTGGGTGCTACAGAATACTCATGTATTTTTGAGGCAATAATAATCAGTAAGACGAGATAACCAGCTTTGGGTATGATGTAAGCTACCTTATTTATAGTTTTCATAACGAATTATGAAGGAAAAATATTTCTATTTCTACAATGCTAAATTAAATTCTCTGAAGAACTAGCCCGTAAAACAAGAATTTTCTGTTAGTCAAGTTAGAAATTCATATTCTCAGTATCAAGGAATCACTGTTCAGAGGCAGGATTTCTGAAAACAAAAATTAGAAGCACAGACTCCTGAAGAAAGTCACTCATTTCAAAGTGTCATTGTAAGTGACAGAACTGGGAATGAACTGCAGCAGCTCCATTACTCCTTAACTTAGGTCCAAAATTGTGCCCAAGATTATGATGCATCTGTTTTTGCAATATCTTGGTTTCACACTAGAAATTTGTTGAGAAAGATAAAACCATTTTAGGAAGGATTTTGATATTTCACAGTTTTATTTTGTGTCCATTAGCTCAAACCAATTGCCAGCATAACTGACAAGGAACATATAAAGGAAATTTTTTGCAAAACCTGGGGACTATCTGAATTCATCCCAGGAAAAACTGTGAAATCAAGTCCTTAAGGCATACAGAAAAAAAAATCATATATATATATATATATATGTATATATATATACACACACACACACATATATAGTACAGCCAAGCAGTTTTACTGAGCAAAAACAGATACAGAAACAATGAAAAAAGTCACTTCACAGAGAATCAGAAAAAAAAAAACAAAACCAAAACAGGTTAATAAAGGACAATAAAGTTAAACCCATGTGACTCACAAAGGAGGTTAAAGAAATAATTGAAATAGTAGTGTTCAACAAATACTGAATATTAAAAGATATTTTTTAAATTATTAAACAAATGTCTGTGTTGGCCTCACGTGGCTCAAATGCTTGGAGTAAATGGGAGCATTTTCAATAATTCAGAAACAGTCAAAGCATGTACATTAGCTGGTTCCTTTTTGTATTTGCAGCAAAGTAGGAGTCTGTATCAAGTTTATATGCTGTCATGGATACAACAAAAGGATCACTCTCTGTAACTGCACTTGAAAGGAAGCATTTTAAACACCAAATTAAGGATTTTTTCAGAAAGAATGCAAAAATCAACAGTATTGGATAATTTCTTATAAATAGGTATAACAGTAGCAGGAAAGGAGCTTTGTATACCAGTAGTACTTTATTTTAAGGAATCCTGGAGAACTGAGGCCTTTCCAAAGAAGTGGTGAAGTGCCATTCTTCAAAGGTGTAAAAATATTAGTAAGTAATGGATATCAATTAGTGTTGTCTCACAGAAATAAATTCAGTAGAACACTGGTGTCTTTAGTTACGGATTACTGAATCAGGATTACCGTTTTGATTATTAATATCCACTTTGTTGACAGACAGATGTCTACAAGACACTTTATTTAATATCACATTAATGTTTTTAAAAACTTATGTTACATGGAGTTAACAGAATATCTGTTAAAATAGATAAATACCAACTCACTGTTAATGAGAAGATACTGATAAAAGAAAGCATTTCAAGCATAACCTTACAGGTTATAGCTGCAACTGTATTTCTACTGAAATGTGAATATTACAAAATACAGCCTGAATTCATCTGGATATCAAACCAGGCTGCAGTAGTTAGAGTACCTAACATAACAATCAGCAATTTTATATTTTTTTTAATGGAAACTAGTGTTCTGGAGAAAGCAGATTATAAGCTACTGTCGGGCCATTTTAGTCTCCAGATACGGAATAAAGAAGGAATAAAGCCTGAGAGTGTTCTCAGAATAAAGTATATACTTTTGAAACTTGCACTGCAATCTGATACCATTCTTCCAGCAGGAGCATTCTTGCTACAAAGCATTTGCTCAAGTGGACATCATTGGCTGCTCCCAATTGTTACACATCACTAAAAGACTGGAAAAGGGGAAACATTGCCCCCATCTTCAAAAAGGGTAAGAAGGAGGAACCAGGGAACTACAGGCCAGTCAGTCTCACCTCTGTGCCTGGAAAGATCATGGAGCAGATCCTCCTGGAGTCACTACTCGCTCAAAAGAATAGTGAAGAGATGATTGGGAACAGTCAGCATGGCTTTGCCAAGGGCAAATCCTGCCTGACCAACCTGGTTGCCTTCTATGAGCAGGTGACAAAATTAATAGATGAGGGGCGAGCAATTGATGTCATTTACCTGGACCTGAGCAAAGCCTTCGACACTGTCCCGCACCACATCCTGGTCTCCAAACTGGTGACACATGGGTTTGATGGGTGGACCACTAGATGGATAAGGAACTGGCTTGATGGCCGCACCCAAAGAGTGGCTGTCAATGGCTCCATGTCCCAGTGGAGGCCAGTGACAAGCAGAGTCCCTCAGGGATCAGTCCTGGGACCTGTCTTGTTCAACATCTTTGTGGGGGACATGGACAGTGGCATTGAGTGCACCCTCAGCAAGTTTGCTGATGACACCAAGCTGTGTGGTGCAGCAGACACGCTGGAGGGAAGGGAGGCCATCCAGAGGGACCTTGACAGGCTGGAGAGGTGGGCACAAGCCAACCTCATGAAGTTCAATAAGAGCAAGTGCAGGGTCCTGCATCTGGGTCGAGGCAATCCCAGGCACAAATCCAGGCTGGGCAGTGACTGGCTGGAAAGTAGCCCTGAGGAGAGAGACTTGGGGGTGCTGGTGGACAAGAAGCTCAACATGAGCTCTCAATGTGCACTTGCAGCCCGCAAAGCCAATCAGATCCTGGGCTGCATCAGGAGAAGTGTGGTTAGCAGGTCGAGGGAGGTGATCCTCCCCCTCTACTCAGCCCTGGTGAGACCCCACCTGGAGTACTGTGTCCAGTTCTGGAGCCCGTATTACAAGAGGGATGTGGAGGTGCTGGAGCGTGTCCAGAGAAGGGCCACAAGGATGATTAGAGGGCTGGAGCACCTCTCCTATGAGGACAGACTGAAGGAGTTGGGGCTGTTCAGTCTGCAGAAGAGAAGGCTCTGAGGTGACCTAATTGTGGCCTTCCAGTATCTGAAGGGGGCCTACAGGAAGGCTGGGGAAGGACTTCTCAGGATCTCAGGTAGTGATAGGACTAGGGGGAATGGAATGAAGCTAGAGGTGGGGAGATTCAGGCTAGATGTGAGGAGGAGGTTCTTCACCATGAGAGTGGTGAAACCCTGGAATGTGTTGTCCAGGGAGGTGGTCGAGGCCCCGTCCCTGGAGGTGTTTAAGAGCAGGCTGGATGAGGCTCTGGCCAGGCTGATCTAGTGTGGGGTGTCCCTGCCCATGGCAGGGGGGTTGGAACTAGATGATCCTTGTGGTCCCTTCCAACCCTGAATGAAACTATGAAACTAAACTATAAGATCAGGTCGAAAATAAGGTAATTATTATTCTGAAGAGTAACTCTCACAAAGTGGTAAGTACCACAGATGTTCCTCATGCCCTCAGCAAGTTTGCATGACACACTGTCTTGTTCTATGGTGGCTTGCTATGAAACCGCTTAGCTGGCCACTGTCCAAGGCAGAGGAAGGCAAGTTGATGTTTCAAGATGAAGGTATTTATAATCAGGAATTATTTGTTTAAATGAAGATGCAGCGAAGATTACTGGGTTTGGAATTGCATCTTACCTCATATCACTTTAGTTGCTGATTACACTAACAACTGATGAAAACAGAATCAGACTAAACCACTAGATCTATGTTTGTCCACCAGACAATGCTGTGTTACACATTAAAGGTATTTTTCTACCAGCATAACCTTGAAATATCATTCTGTTACAGTAAATGCTTCATTTGAAGGGAGTCACTATCAATATTCAAGTTCAGATTGAATTGGTGTTTCTCTCAGAAATCCCAACTTTCCATGGTTCCCAGTGTATTTCAGACTGCTTTACACTATGATACACGATATCCACACAGCTCTCAGAATCAAATTAAAAGTTTCTTTTTTCCATAAGGTTTCTTGTTTCATTTTGTGTCACTTACTGCAAGTGACTGAAATCTGAGAGGTTACTTTTGAGCACCAAGATTTAAGAAAATGTCACTTAGACACAGTCTCAGGGGCTATTCTGTGAGAAAAGAATAATTAAATCAGGAAGGAATATGTGAAAGGAAAACAAAATTAGAAGTGGGAACAAGAAGAAGTGGGAACAGAAAGATTAAAAATCATCTCCTAAAGTGACTCAGACATATTTAAGATATATCCACTGATTTGCATGTAATTCAGTATATTTTATTATTTTTTTATTGTTTTATTATCAGACTTATATTTCAAAATGCTACCCTTTTTTAAGTGTTCTATTTGTAATGGTCAAAGATAAAAGTCATAAAAGACAAATTTGATTTCTTTAAAGCTGGGTTATTACACATGTTCAAGCACTCAGCTTGTAATTACGCATATCTACAATCCAAAGGGTCAAATCTCATAATGGCTGTGATTTATCATAATATTCAGAGCAACAAGCATTCACAGCAGATATACATAGGGCAGAGAGTTTATACTCCTAAGAAAAACCTATCATAGCTGAATTTCCTTTTCTTTATGTGTAGCTACATTTTCTACAGTCTAAAGGTCATTATTTCTTCCCTTTTTTGATCTAGGAAGAAGTAACAGTTCATTCCTTTCCTTGACAGTAGTAATAGGGAAATATAAGAGGAATAATTCCAAAAGAATGTCTGAAAAGAGGAAGGAAAAATGGTAATACGTAATCCTACAGAGGAAAATCACACAAAAGAAAATATTAGATGCAACAGGGTCTATAGAGCAGGGATATACTGTTATATTTTGGAGAAGAAACATCCATAAGCAATATCCCATCTTGACACTACAGGAGAATAGAGGTTCCAATACATAAAGTTTATTAACAACACATTTCCATCAAGTTTGTACATGGGAAGAGCAAGGGACCTTGAACCTTGCTCTTGATTAAATCTCCAATTAATTAAATACTGGCTCTGACTTGGTGTGAAAGCAGGTCTAAAAATAACTGGAAGCAATTCTGCAGCAGAGTGGAAAGGGAGCTAGCACCTAAAACTGTGTCTCAAACTGACTGAAACTACAAGGTAGATCATGTTGGCAAGGAAAATGTTACCAGGGTGAGGGGGAGGAGTGAAGGGGGTGTGAAATTAGATCAGAGGGAAAAAAAAAAAAAAAGGAGAACATTTATATATTTCCTGACTAATATCATCCATCCTTATTGTGATGCTGATAAATTGCACTTCCTAAAACAGACGGTACTTCCCTTTTTGGAGGATCACTTGATGAAGGAAGCCAAACCCTTGTAACCAGAAAGGCCACTCTGCAATAATCACTTTGCCCATCACCACAAGGCTGTGTCAGCTGCACTGAGGATCACCTGCAGCCCAAATTTCAGCTGGTATTTGCTTTCTTGTAACTGCCTGTCATTTTAGTTGCCTTAACCCCACTGTTTAATGATGTCGTTCTTTTTTTCTCAGTTAACCTAATGGTGAGATAACACAAACTGAAAGATATTTGTGAAACTTGTCAAAGTTTTGGCAGCTTACACTCTTCCTTATTTTAATTTGCTGAAAGTTCACAGCAGATATCATTAGGATGACAGGTGTTGTGAAAGGTCACTGTCTGTTTTCCATGTTCACACAGAATCACACAGCAACATTCAGGTTGGAAAAGACCCTTGGGATCACCAAATCCAACCAATAACCCTACTCTACAAGGTTCACCCCTAAACCATATCCCCAAGCACCACAACGAAACAACCTCTAAACACATCCAGAGTTGGTGACTCAACCACCTCCCTGGGCAGCCCATTCCAATGCTTGACCACTCTTTCTGTGAAAATAGTTTTCCTAATGTCCAGTGTAAAACTACGCATTCGCAGCTTGAGGCCATTCCCTCTTGTTCTATCACTAATTACCTAGGAGAAGAGACCAGCACCAGCCTCTCAGCAATGTCCTTTCACATAGTTGTAGACAGCAATGAGGCCTCCTCTTTTTCAGACAAAACAGCCCCAGCTCCTTCAGTTGCTCTTCATAAAATTTACTCTTCAGACCCTTCATCAGCTTCATTGCCATCCTCCATGTTGTTTGCCTCTTTAAGCTTTGGAAAGTTTCCATAAGGAGATATGTAATAACAAAGTTGATAATAAACAGGCAATTTTTAAATTGAGGCTTATTTTACTTGGAAAAAAAAAATAAAAATCTGGGCTTTTTTTCACCATCACAAGAGATACAACATTTCAATGCCAAACAGTCTACTTGGACAAATCAATGAGACCAGATTAGTACTGATTAAAAAACAAACAAACAAACAAAAAAACACTAACAATTTGGTGAAACCATCAGCAGAATAGATTTCTTATTGCTAAGTTTACTTCAAAACTGGACAGCAAAGTCCTTATTACTAGGATGCCAACCACTCCTTAGAAAATATAAGCAAGTGTCTTCCGTTTCAGTATGCTTAATTGCTTCTGTATTGCATACCATGGGATTTTTTTCCTTAGTACATTTGAACAAGCCACTCACATATTCACCAGGCCAAAGAAATTAAAAATCACCACTCTATTTATCATGTTAATTAATTATGTTTGAATATTAGACAGATCATGAGGTTAATGATAAACTAAATATCTATATAAGATACAAAGTCAAAACCCTGAGCACTTGTTGCCATTAAAGATCCAGAGCCACTTTGTGGAAACACAAGGGGCTGTATTACATTCTGCCTACCCGATGTTTCCCTGCAGTTTCATCTGAATTAATTAGTCAGACAACCATGAAGCACATATTTAAATACAAGTAGATAAGTAGAGCTGTGATCACCTATACCTGCAATTTTATGTGCTTCTTTCTGTATCAGGAAACTTCTTTCTTTTGAAAAACTGGCGTGATTTAACAAAGGAAAAACTGAGTATATGTCCCTGAAAGGAGTTAATCAGCAATCAACACATAGGAAACACACCTAACATTATGTGAAAGGTTCTCAGAATATTTTCGTTTTTAAAGATCTGTAGCACAAGAATTTCTCAAGGTAGTGCTGATGTCCCTGTCCCAAATAGACCTTAATTGCTTTCTCTTTCACAAATCTACCCATTTCAGATGTACTTCATATTTTAGCATCCACAGTCCCTGACGACAAATAATTACCTCTTCATGTAGCAGAAACTGCATAATATAATTTTCTTTTTATTTTTTTTTTTTTTGTAAGTTCATTCTCTATTTTTTTAAACAAGTTTCAATTAATAATAATAGGGGTTTGTGCTGGAAGAGACAGAACAATTCCCAATTGCTCTGGATTTTGTAATCCTTTATATCATTTCTTTCTGAGCCTGAGGCATACTAGTTTATTTAATTAATCCTTAAACAGAAATCATTTGACATCTTTGATCATTCTGATTGCATGTCTCCATAACTTTCTAATTTATTCTTTTCTTCAAAAAGTGGAATGAATACTATACACAGATCTGAAAACATACGAGCAACATACCATGCATACTGAGAAAACACAAAGGATCATGATCTTTTCAGGTAATACTCTTGATTCCTTTAGTATGTAATTCCAAGTATTTTTACATATGCTTTACTACAAAGATGACTTCTTCCACACTTAGAATCACCACAGATTTTGAGGGAGAGCTGCTAAGATTAAGCAGATGCAACAAGTGCTGGACAGAGTAATTCAAACACAAAAATACTTTGACATTCTTAAGTACCCGTACTTCAGACCAAGTTTTAGTCTGGCATGATTTAAACAAAGCTGTTAATTTTACCCTTCTTTTCTAGCAAAATGCAGTGGAGCACAGGAAGATTAATCTCAAATAATCAATATAAATTAAAGGAACAATGATATGCATGTTATGAGGTATGTTCCTAGCAAAAGAGCAACAATTTCTTTAAATGAAAATGCAAGCATTTCTGACCATTCCATGTGGAAGACATGGCTTCACCTCAGCCAAATTATCCCAATGAAAGAAGGAAAGAGTTCTGGAAATTACCGTAGCTAAGAACTGTGTGTCAGTCTGTCACTGTGCACTGTGAGTCCACACTCTCAGGGCATACCAGTGTCCAGTCAGACTTGAACACACTCTCCTTTACACTGAATGAAGAGTCATGGAATGAGAAGAAATAGTATCTGATGCAATCACTATAGCCTATGAAAGCAGCCAGCACTAGAAGAAGCAGTTTGACTCAGATTTATCTCACTGGGAGACAGAATAATATTTCTAAGTCACTGTTTACTTTTCAGCTTTCTAGAAGGAAGCAGCAGCAAAAACTATGTTTGGTAGACTAGGAACCTCTAGAGACCACACTGCATGACTTTAGATATTTAATCATCACTTACAAGTCATTCTCCCCATCACAAAGGGAGCAGTGAATGCTTTTCAAAAGCTTGTCAGGGCACCAGCATCAAGCCACAATTCAGCTGCACAGTTGAGCTGACTGGATTAGCACACAGTCATATAAGAACACTGGTTATTAAAACATGTAAGAGAACAGAACCTGAATTCAGATTCTCTGCAACAGTAATGGACAACCAACAAATCCCTGCACAAAAGCACATTTAAAATATATAGCAAACCAAACAGCTTGGGAAAACGTAGCCCATAAAAGCAGAATGGAAGCATTCTACTTTCATGAATGACCTAGGAACATCACAAGTCAAGAGCACACAATTTTATTTTCAAATTTAGCCTTAATGTAAGTGACCAGATGTATGGAAAACCATGCAAAATAAGGAAGGCACAACAGTTCAGCACAGTCAATTCAGTGACCTGGCCACCAGCTCTTAACAAGAAAAATACTTCAGACAGGGGTTAAGCTGTTAAAAGGTTAAGGTATAAAACAAGTCAGTAGAAGCAGATGAACTCTTGTCTGCAGAAAAATAAATTATAAAATAAACAAATAAATAGTAGATTAAGTAGAACTTTGCCCTAATGCTACAAAGATATTTTTCATTACAGGAAATAAATCACCTTCTGAATCGGGGGGAAGCGGGGAATGTATATAGTGGAGGGATATCAATTAACCTAAGGAGTTTATGCACATACATTACCTTTGTGCTATTCCTAAGAAAACAGAAGTTCAAAGCATTTTCTAACTGAGCTTCATACTCATACCCTAAAAATATTTGTGATGAGAATTCCTGTCTGCTGTAGATATTCATGTACACAGGAAGGAAAAAACTTCACTTCGAGAACACTCAGGAGCAAGGCAACTAATGCGCATCAAAATTAAGTGGTCTACCCAAGTCATAATGTATATTGGCAAAACTAGGACTGAACTTCAACCTTCTTCATGCCAAATTAGTAGCTTAACCAGAGCACCACCCTATCTATCAAGATGTTAGTCAGTTAGAGGGTAGAAAGGCTCTGCAGAGGGACCTTGATAGACTGGACAGACGGGCAGAGTCCAATGGGATGGCATTTAACAAGTCCAAGTGCTGAGTGCTGCACTTTGGCTACGGCAATCCCATGCAGAGCTATAGGCTGGGGTCGGAGTGGCTGGAGAGCTCCCAAACAGAGAGGGACCTGGGGGTACTGATCGACAGCCACCTGAATATGAGCCAGCAGTGTGCCCAGGCAGCCAAGAGGGCCAATGGCATCCTGGCCTGCATTAGGAATAGTGTGGCCAGCAGGAGCAGGGAAGTCATTGTGCCCCTGTACTCTGCATTGGTTAGGCCGCACCTTGAGTCCTGTGTCCAGTTCTGGGCCCCTCAGTTTAAGAAGGACATCGAAACACTTGAGCGTGTCCAGAGAAGGGCAACAAGGCTGGTGAGAGGCCTTGACCACAAGCCCTATGAGGAGAGGCTGAGGGAGCTGGGATTGTTTAGCCTGGAGAAGAGAAGGCTCAGGGGTGACCTCATTGCCCTCTACAACTACCTGAAAGGTGGTTGTAGCCAGGAAGGGGTTGGTCTCTTCTCCCAGGCAACCAGCACCAGAACAAGGGGACACAGTCTCAAGCTGCGCCAGGGGAGGTTTAGACTCAAGATGAGGAGAAAGGTCTTCACCGAGCCAGTCGTCCATCATTGGAATGGGCTGCCCAGGGAGGTGGTGGAGTCACCATCCCTGGAGGTGTTCAAGAGGAGATTGGACATGGCACTTGGTGCCATGGTCTAGTCATGGGGTCTGTGTTGATAGGTTGGACTCGATGATCCTCGAGGTCTCTTCCAACCTTAGTTATACTGTGATACTGTGATACTGTGATAATGTAATAATAAAATCTGGCAGATTATCTCAGCTAAGAAATTACACAGTCTATGTATTGAGTGAAAATGGCTGCCAGAAACAAAATATGTAAACTCCTCTTTTAAAACCCTGCTCGGTGATTAGCTATTACAGTAAACCATAATTCATACAGTTCTGCAGGTGACTTGCTCCTTGCTGGTCATTTGTGGGCTTTATCTTTCTTTTCTTGAAGAAAGGGGGTTATGAAATTTGGTCACAGGCAACAAAATGGAAAAATTAAAAAAAAAAGTGTTCAAAGTTCTCCATGTTAAAAAAAAACAAACCCACAAAACATTGAGTGCTTTTTCAGAGTTACAATAGGGAGAATACCTATTCAACACGAGTGAAAAAACACCTTTATTGAGATGCTTGCACAGCTATAACTTATTTGAGACTAACTTGCAGAAAGCATTGTGGATGATCAGCTGTTGATAGGTCAAGAAATACTTTCACGGGTCAAATCCCCAATATTATTCAATTAAACCAATGCCCAAGTCTGCCCCCCAAGAAAAGGACAGAAAAATTCCAAAAGCTCTCTCAAGCGCTGATCTGTGAAAAATCACAATTTAGCATCATACCCCTGGAAAAAAAGCTTGCAGTGAAGTTACAGGCCCTGTAAAGCCGCCAAAAAAAACCCACCACATTATTTCTTCAGAAAGCAAAAATTACTTATTTGATAGGAGGCTTTCACTTAGGGCTTCAGTGAACTAACACTCAAATGCAAATGCAGCATTCCTGTGGGTATGTTACCTTTCATTTACAATTCCATGCAAAAGGGACTTTTTTACACCTCTCATGAACGTGCATCAATTTGTTTTATTATATGCTTGCACAATGACAAGCAGTACCGGGCCCATTATTAAGTTTGCAATGCTCCAGGCAGTACTCTGACATCAATAATGAATTATTGACAGAAAGGACCCTGACTCATAGAATTCTATACCAGGATCCAGCCTTTGTTCATCAGTGAGACCCAGGACCAGGTTCCTAGGAAGGCACTAATCTTGCATCTCACCCAACAGTCACATCACCAAGGACCCCTTCCCAGTCAAACTCAGTCAACACTGGATCACAGTCCAAGCTACCATTAGTCAGCAAGATCTGTTCTCACATCTAATGGCTTTTCAATACCATTTTCAAGTAGACTGCTTTATAAAGAACCACATTAGCATTAAAATAATTCTGACAAACACTAGCTGTTTATTTCAGTGCAGTTTGTGATTACTGACTATGTAAAAATGCTACAGATCTCTCAGAAAACACAGTTGCTTATCATGTGTCTCTATCAGGTATGACATTTTTCAGATAACATCTTGGGACAGTAAAGAGTAAACATGCACATGTAAGAAAAACAGCCACATAGTTTGGTTGAAATTTCATTTCTATATAAAGTGTACTCAAATTAGTGGAAAGTTAATTAAGTTGTAGATACATCAGTTGTTAAGTTGTGGGGTATTTTTAATGCCCTGTATTATTTTGTCTTCTCTCAAAGTCAATCTCAAGAACATTACATTTTGGCTCTTCTATTTAGTCACAACTTTTATCATCCTACTTACATTTCTCTCAGAGTTAACTACTGTTGCATATCTAAGAGAAAAAACTCTATTAATCCTCCATATTTAATACAACAGTGCTAACCTACAGTCCTTTTCAGAGTCAGCATCAGGTCTGAAATGGATGAAATAGCAGACTTTGAAGACTATTTACAGCATTTTAATCCTTCTGCTTCTCCATCAACAAAGCTAACAATAGTGTGAACTATACAGGTGGTTTTGCAAACATATTAAACTATCTGTTAGATAGCACACTGAGATTAGCCTATAACCCCAGCCCCAAAATGCAAGTGTTGAATTGATTTAGATTCAGTTACATTGAAGTGGAACGTGTCAAAAACCAGCAGCACATGAATTTCCAGTCCACCAAAAGAACTATTCTTTCCATCCATCCAGTAAGTGTTTATTATCTAACATTTGTGACTTGAATTAGCTATAGAAAACCGTGTCCAGTGAACAGATTTTCATTACTCCTTATATAAGATTTATGCTTCATTTTTAAGGGGCAAACTACATTTCAATTTTTTTTATGCCATAATTCTGTTCTTGAATTTGCAAAGTGGAATGTATTTACAAAGCTTCTGTTGAAGTTTTAATAAATTTCTTTTCCCTATGTAAAAAACATTTCATTGGGAATTGGAATCATTTAAGAGCTAATTGCAGACAGCAAAGATAGCATATTTTTCAGCCTAATAGTTTTCAGATGCTCAACAAAAGATCAAAATAAGACTTTCAATGAAACTCAGCAAGGCAAGAAACCATAAATAATGTGGGTGAAAAAGGCTTGAAATGTCAATATGTTTTCCCATAGTTTCCCAATTCTGCTTTTCTCTGATAAGAGAATTATAATGAGAATCAAGACAATGCCAAGACTTTGAGAAGCTTGTTGAAAATGTGATTTATGTTCTGAGCTTGTCCCACCTATTATATGAAAGAGTAGTCACTGGGGATAGGGTACTGCAGTCACATAAACATCTAAATCCTCTATATGCCGACACACACGTATTTACAAATACGGTAGTCAATGCTCTCCAAAGCAAAGTTAGTAAATTCATACCCAACCGGTACTCTGTGTTCCTTTGGGATTAATCCATGCAGGCAAGAGGCAGTCCATATCCTTTCACAGTGTTTGAATGGCAGCAGAAGGCTGGCTGTAGGCCAGCTGGTGTGAGGTGGCTCATGTCCAGTTCCCCAGGACTCTGAAGTAGAGCAATGGCAAAACATTCACTCCAATTCTCCTCTGGGTCTCTGAGACTATTACTTTTTTTGTCATTTTCCACTTTAAAGTGCACAAAATAATGAAATGGTACTTCAGACCTGACAATGTTTTGGTAGGATGTTGGGGGTTTAAATCTGAATTTGATACAAAGGGTGCTTGTTTTGTGCCCCAAAGCAAGCCATGTAATGTACACATTTATTCAGCATATTAGCCCTTCTTTGAAGAGTTAATTAAATTGTGTGTGTTTAAAGCTAGCTCACACACAACTTTGCAGTCATGAAATCCACCATGTTCAAAAAAATTAAAACATGAGGGGACAATAGTTCCCTTTTTATCTCATAGCACATATTTTGTACTGCAAGGCCACCTGGTCACAGGTGCTGGCCAGAAGATGAAGCCTGGAGCTATGACTCTTGTTGGAAGCACCGACATTGAAATAGGAAAACATAACTGCTAATTAAATATATGGATCTAAATAAGACACTGTGATTGGGGAAGACTCAGCTGTCCATGTTGGTGACAGGATCAAAACAGGAACACTGGTTGAGGCCCTAAAGGAATGCCTTGGTAAGCTGTGCCCTCAGGTCTCTACCAAGTGTATTTTGTCCCAGGTAATTACACAAGTAATTACAATTGTATTTTCTTAAAGCTCTACAGTGATTTCTGCAGTGAAGTCCCCATCACTGGTAATCATAAGGAATCTGTATACATGTTGCAAGTGTAAGTAAGTCATTCTATTCATGCATCTGACTGCTTAAATGAAACTTAATCTACAGCAAACTAGGCTGTTCATGTGTCTCATGTTGCACTTATAGAAACCCATCCTAACTGGCATGCCTGTTAAGAGATAAGTCCAGCGGCACCTAGCCTTTCTAAATCTCTGATGACTGAGCTAGAATGCAAAGAGGATTCATCTCTTACTAACTTTACGCCCTGCTTCATGCAACAGACTCTCTAGTCTCCCTTCTAGACTTCAATATTGTCATTGTCTTCTCAGAAAATAATGTGCAAGGAAGATTCCCAGAGTTGAAGTATGTGGATATGGTACCCTATGTCCAAGAGGGCAGAAGACAATCCCAGCTAACACTGTGATAGTAAAGGCCCAGGAAAACTGGAATTTAAATTTAGGGAATACTTCTTTGTTAAAGATGAATAGAGAAGGGATATTTGAAATCATAGTACTCTTAGAATATTATATAAGTCTTAGATTGACATGATTTGAGGGTAAGCACACTAAAATTAATGTCAGTATACTAGAGCAACTGAGAGCTGAAGCATGCTTTTAATTATTACTGGGGGGGGAAATTGCTTTCTTTGCACCTTATTTTGTAAAGATTAGCCAGGCAGTCAAAAGCAGGAATCAAATATATCCATTAACTAACCTCCAAAAATTAGCATAACTGATCAAGTGAGACATAAATGACTCAAGTAATTTTTAAGGTCTGCCAAGCTTACGTGGTTTTGATTAGGTCACAATTCTAATGCAATGTTGATTAACCAGACAGGTAAAAGATGGTGTCCTCAGGTAATGTCATTCTTCCATGTGAGACACCCAAAAGAAAAAAAAAAATTTAAAAAAAATCCCAAACCCATTGAAGTTAAAAACAAGCAAACAATCAACAACTCAAAAAGAAACAAAAGTGGAAAATCTAAACAGCCAGGTTGGGGCAGTGCTTGATTCTGGTGGTACTGCATGTTGATGAGAAGCAGGGACTTCACAAGAGATCTTTGTTTGCCAGGCAATGAGGTTTCCCTGAACACATTGTTCGCACTTCCACCTGCCAAGACAAACCTGGACTCCTGTTCCAGTTGCTGCTTCCAGTTTCTGGGTTTGGCATGTTGATTTGTTTGCTTGGTGGTTGTTGTTGTTGTTTTGGGGCTTGGTTTTTTTGGGTGTGTGGTGTGCTTTGCTTTGGTTTGTTTGGCTTTTGAGGATTTTTATTTGTTTGTTGGTTTGGTTTGTTGTTGCTTTGGGGGTTGGTCTGTGGGGGTTTTTTATTGTTTGGTTGGTTTTGTTTGGTTGGCTTTGTTTCTGTTGGGTTGTGGGGGTTTTGGTTTGGCTTTTTTGTTGTTGTTGACTTTTGGTGTTACTTAGAATAGAATAGAATAGAATAGAATAGAATAGAATAGAATAGAATAGAATAGAATAGAATAGAATAGAATAGAATAGAGTAGACCAGACCAGACCAGGTTGGAAGAGACCTTCAAGATCATCGCGTCCAATCTATCATCCAACACCACCTAATCAACTAAACTGTGCAACCAAGCACCCTATCAAGTCTCCTACTGAACACCTCCAGTGATGGTGACTCCACCACCTCCCCAGGCAGCCCATTCCAATGGGCAATCACTCTCTCTGTGTAAAACTTCCTCCTAACCTCCAGCCTAAACCTCCCCCGGTACAGCCTGAGACTGTGTCCTCTTGTTCTGGTGCTGGGTGCCTGGGAGAAGAGACCAACATCCGCCTGTCTACAACCTCCCTTCAGGTAGTTGTACAGAGCAATAAGGTCACCCCTGAGTCTCCTCTTCTCCAGGCTAAGCAACCCCAGCTCCTTCAGCCTCTCCTCACAGGGCTTGTGTTCCAAACCCCTCACCAACTTTTTTGCCCTTCTCTGGACTCATTCCAGCAAGTCAACATCCTTCCTAAACTGAGGGGCCCAGAACTGGACACAGTACTCGAGGTGTGGCCTAACCAGTGCAGTGTACAGGGGCAGAATGACCTCCCTGTTCCTGCTGGCCATACTGTTCCTGATGCAGGCCAGGATGCCATTGGCCCTCCTGGCTGCCTGGGCACACTGCAGGCTCATGTTCATCCTGCCATCAACCAGCACCCCCAGGTCCCTCTCTACCTGGCTGCCCTCCAGCCACTCTGACCCCAGCCTGTAGCACTGCATGGGGTTGTTGTGGTCAATGTGCAGAACCTGGCACTCGGATGTGTTAAATCTCATGCCGTTGGATTCTGCCCATCTGTCCAGCCTGTCAAGGTCCCTCGCATCTGGGGACAGGGTGAGGGGCTTTTGAGACTGGGCTGTGTTAACCCACAACATCCCATACTTTATATCAGAAGCGTTTCCAGTTCAAGAAGCAGCAATAGGTAACACTAACTATAACAGCATGTAAGTTTAGCAAGGGGCAACTAGTACAATGCTTAAAGCATGGAAAGAAGAATATTTTTCATTAATTTATATGGGAGACTCTATATATTACATGACTTGGAAACTGTATTAAAAATCTCCCATAAAGGAGATCAATTATATGGCAGCAAAGAGTTATGACAGTAGATACCACAAACAATGAGTTTTAACTGAATAATACCAGGGTAAAAAGCTTGTATATCTCCATATGATACCTGCTGTTTTATGTCACCTTATGATACCCACTGCCGTGAGTGCTCAACACAGTAACTATTTCTGCTGTAATATACTCCGTGGAATTATTTTGTGACATGTCGCTGTGTGTCACTAGACAGAGACAAAGCAAGCAAGGTAAAGTGGTGACATGCCAAGATTTTCTGCAAATAGCACTCTGTTTTTGTTGGAAGAATTGAATGGTATTTGTTTGACATTTAATTAAAACTCTGGGCCACTAAACTCAAAGGCCTAATGATGTCACAGCACTTAACTTGTCAGAAAATACACTTCCAGCAGCTCTTTTGTTAGACAGTTTAGGAGAAGAAGGGAAAATAAAAGGTCAACAGGAGGATTTTTTTAGATGCTTCTAACTTCTTGCCTTATCAATAAAAATAGCCATTCAGCCTTCTAAAATGGAATGCATGAAAAGCCATGAGCATGAAAATGCAATTACTCTCCTGTAAATTGGTAGCACATTACTATGCTGGAAAGGAGAAGGAAAGTATAGCTTGGCTTGGAGAGCCATGAGATTGATAGCCACTAGAAATATATGGGGTTTTAATTAATTTTCTTGTGAAAATTATTCAGACCATTAAAATTTCTTTAATATTTGTATGCAGCAAGAGTTGGCTATCACTTATGAAAAGCTCCTGAAATACACAAGACAACCCACAGCAAGAAATTCTGAAAGGCAAACTAATTAAGTCTGGGTTTTAATAACTTCCTTATTAACAAATAATCATCTTCTTTGATTTTTTTCTTCCTCTTGAGAATTTAGAAGCATAACTGCAGGCTAACAGTCATTCTTCCTTTTTTTGATGGAATATTTTGTATTTTCTGTCATTGCCTAATAAATGAGCAAGGAAATAAAAATACATATTGATGCACAAGCATAGAGAAATGTCAATTCTGGGACCAATAAGAGCATTTGTAGTTACACAGGCTAAAATTATGATAAATTAAATGTGGTTGAACATAAATTGATTCCTATTGAGAAGAGAATATATTAGTCAGTTGCCTTGTTGCACTGTAGTTGCACAAGATAGCAGGGAACAGAGACCATAATGACAAGAATCGCCAGACAGCAGCAGTATTTAAAACTAAGACAGTTGATAATGTCTTCACTCACAGAGATTTTGGGCTCATCTACAGCAAAAATAGCATCCCTCTAACAGCATAAATTGGAAATGTGTCAAAGTCATAAGCATGACTTTATGCCTATCTGCTTCACCGGTGTCAGTTTCAGAAAAAAAGAGATCTGTACTTGCCCACATTTATCATGCCTATCTCTATTTAAATCTTTTCCCTCTCCAGGGTCTTTTCAATCTGTCCTCCTTGTAATTTCAACAGATTTTTATGCAGACCTGAAGCTGGCTGTAGAGTACATGGACAACATCAATTGCTCCAGATTATTTAGGCAAAATATCCGATGCTGGAATCCCAGCCAGGCCTCAGTAGGATCCAGGAGCTGACAAGCATGAGTATGCCCGGCAGCACAGCATTAGGCACCAAGGAAAATTGCATGTTGATGAGGAAAAGTTTAGATGTCACCAGTATCAACTGAATGGGAGTTTCTAAAGTAGAAGTTTCAAACTAAGCAGGTATGTAAATAGCCACATTCTCAATTCAGTCCTGGAGTAGCTATTGCATATTCTTTACTTGTACCACAAAACAGAAATATTTTCAAAATTATCATTTACTAACCCAAGTTATATTTTAAGATCATTCAAATGTACCTGCTTTTGTTTAGAGAATGTCAATATCTGTAGTTTTTACCCTGAAGGGGAAAAGAAAATGACACACCACAAGGAAAGCAGTCAAAACCCAATATAACAAGCACTGATGACTCGATCTTGCAAATTAATAAGACAATCCATCTCATGTTCTCATCTAAAATATGTCCTGTTTCATAGGACCCAAATGGGAAACTGCCCAAACTAGTGTCTGGACTATACTTTCTGTAACATGGTGAGAAATTTTGTTAAGATCTATAGGTATTATTAAAACTGACATAGAAGTACAATCATATAAATTTAGCCCAGAAGTTTTGAATGTCTGGGTTTGGTATCACATACTGCCTTGGAACATAAATCATAAAACAAATCAAACAAACCAAAATTGCATATACTTTTCAGGGATAGAGGCATCATCCACAATCTCTGGCAAGGCATTAGTGTTATTGCAGTTGGGCAGAAGGAACCATCATTCTCTTAAAGCAAAGTAATACTAACTTCCTTATGCAAGAGGCATAAGGTGATGCCAGGCTGTGGGTGATCTCTTTTTGAAAAAAATCACTACAAAAGATTCTCCTGTTTTCTAGTTTCTGAACACTGCAGTTGACCTAGTTCAAAGACAACACAAAAAGGAAATCTTTTTCCCACACAGAATCAAGTTAGACATTTACTTTGCCTTGTGCTCTGTGCACCTTGTTTGAAAGACAGAAAAAAGAGAAGCACAGGAACAATGTGAGGGTGAAGAAGTTTATGGCTGGATAAAGTGCAACAACACCCATAATTTTTTCTCCACTGCAGTATGAGTCTTCAGGTCTAGAGAAGAATACATGAATAAGTAGCTTTGGAAAATATAAAGGAAAGGCTTTGCAGCAGCTTGGCACTCCTGAGGAATACCAGTGGTTTGCCACAGTCAGGATGAAGATTTCTTTATGCAATACAAAGATGAAGATGGTGGAAGCGAGCCAGCTCCCTGTCAGATATAAGTTTCAACTGGAATTAAAGTTTCAGGCTAAGTGGCAAATTAGGTGAAGGCATGGGAAAGATAAAAATTTAAATACTGACTTTGCATTTTAAAACCAATCTTTATATTTCTATTTATAACCACAAAAATATTTTCTTTGAAAGCCCAGTTTTATTTCTCTAACAAATACTACGATTAGCAACACAATATTGTATTAATCATTATTCTAAGGATAAACATATAAAGACTTGACGTATTAATAGGAGAGGAAACATGATTGCAGTGCTTCAGATAAAGAACTGGGCATCTCAACAATGGCTTTCTGAAAGATTTCTTTGTGGCAGCAGAAAATGCTCTGAAATCGTAATTGTCAAGAATTATCCATTCTTAATGTGTCACTTTGTGACAGAGCTGAAAATGTTCAAAACAAAGTGGGGTTCCAGATACAAAAGCACAGCAAAAAAAGGTCTGCCAAAAATCCTGTTCTTGAAGGGCAGTAAACATGGTGGCAGGCTAGAAGGAAAAGGCAATGATTTGCTTTATGACCTACACCAACATTTTAGAAAATCCCTCAAATTTGAGAGGAGCTTAAAAGATAAAACAACCCAACCACTGTACCAGATGCCTACAAATAGGCTTCATGTAAAGTTGTTAGCAAAAAAAGAGAGATCTGCCTAACTCCCTGTTTTAAGCCCTTCTTTGTAGTTGCCTATAACTTTTCCGATATGTTTGCACTCAATATTTCCCATGCTTTCTCTTTACCTTAGGCTATTTTGTTTTAATTTGAGAATTTAAGTCAACATGGCTCAGCTGCTAGAGAATGTTGATAAACAGTTTTGCATTGGAGACTTCCTTCTGGAATGTAGATTAGGCAGGATCAGGGTATATGAAAATTAGCTTTTTGGTTCAAATCCATAGTAATCTCTTTTAAATTAATCCCCTGTAGTTAGCTCTTTCATTTGCGTCATGGAGAGGTCCTGACACTCAAACTGCACTTGTTTAAGATGAAAGTAAACTCAAAAAAACATAGTTAATGCACTCCAACCACTGAAGTGTTTTCAGTACAATGTACTAGACAGGAATAATTCAACACAAAACCACTGAAACACAAAGGAGGAAACTGGTCCTCAGAACTGTCCGTTTAGCTCTCCAGATAGCCTTCATCATTCCACATTAAGAACTGATGTGGGAAGAGTCTAACACAGGAGCTGGCACACAGACTGATTTAATGGACAAGAAAACTACCAGACTGACCAAGGTAGCAAGACAAAGGACTGAGGCTTGTAATCAGTACTGTCCCTCAGTGGTTCACCTGGCAGGTACCACAATTGAACTCCAGAGTCTAGCCTACCAAGCCTGACCTTCCTAGGTTCTTGGCTTTCCCAATAGTGCATCATGCAGGACACTAGATAAATGTTATTCTGTAAATAAATACATACACAGATACATACATACACACATACATCTTGGGTTCTGTCCGGATTCTGCCAAAACCCCATTCTCACACATCATTTGTATCCCATGGACAAACATATTCTACTGAAAAAAAACCTCCCCTTGCACTGTAAATAATGTCAGCTACCATGGCTTCTGCTACTGCAATATGACATGCAGAGACAGTTAAGCAACACAGGAGACAGTGTAGCCTCACCTTGACCAGCAGGAGCATTTACATGGCATGGTGAACTAATATAAAGAACTTCCAAGACAGATCTGAATCTACTTGGCACAGCCAAGGGACATGCATGCTAGCACCATGAGTAGGAGAGAGCACAAACTCCCACTGCAGCATAACTGTGGTCATACTGAAATCAGATGAGGAGGCACAAGAACTTTATATAGGTTAGAAATTTGCCAATATAGGTAATATAATATTCCCTAATTTCATTTTCTCAAATGTCAAAACTGATTTGATTACAATTTCTTGATCTTTGTTCTTTTGTGGTTTTGGTTTGGGCATTTTATTGTTAATAAAATGGGCGGAGGTAAAAATTCAGCACACCAACTTTCAATCCAAACAGTTAAAATTTAACAAAAGTTAAAATTAGCCAGATTTTTTTTTAAAGTTTTTTTTGGTTTTTTTTTTAATCAGAAGCTGAAATGTTAATGCCATAAAATGGTGCCCAACTCATTTACATTCTGTAGTGACAACCTTAAAAATTTAATGTAGGCTGTAGGTACATAGGGTTTCTACTATCTTTACTTGCACAAAACTCAAGTTATCCACTTAGGAAAAATACTTGCTAAGTATGTTGAGTGTAGAGTGTTCTTTATCCATGAGATGTATTTTGTGTGTGTCCTTGAGGATATAAATGCTAAACTACAATAATAATGCAGTACCACTTCTTCAGGGTTTATTCCAAAAGAATATTTATTTATTTATTTTCTTACTTATTTTCTTTCTTACTCAATTTTCCATATATTTTCTTTCTAGTCATACAATTACTTCTAAAGTTAAAACTATTGATTAAGGAAAAAATAATGATACTAGGTTAATCCAATAACATTCATCTTTTTGGTTTTCTGTGTGAGCATAAGCAGGCAGAGTTCTAAAAGGGTGGAAAATTTCAAGTGTATATTTGGACAGTACTTTTAAATGTTGCAGGCACCTGTCTCCTCCAAAATTACAACTCCCTAATAACCTGACTGATGTCCTAGTCACAGTCATTGTTGAGAAGTACAGCACACTGCTGGAAACACAGGAGTAAGATAAAGTGGGGAAAGGGGATAGAGCTTCCTCCTTTCTACCCTCCAAAGTCCAGATCCAGCCGTTAGAACTGGCCAGATTGCACTAGAGTCCTGCATATAGACATGGGCGTGATGAGACAGCCACACAACCTGACAAAAAGCCCTTGAAGCATATCCAATATTACTGAGTCAGTCTCTCTGTGTCCCAAAAGTATGTCTTCATGTCCTAATCACTTCTTTAATGGCTGTCTGAACAGATTATTTTTTTCATTACAGTGCCTCTCAGAAAGGAACAAGATCAATTTTAGCATTTGCAACCAAAGCTAACCTTATTTTTTATGTACAATATAAGATTCAATCTGGAATTCAAGCACCATCTTGAGATGACCTACATATTCTAATGCAAGAACAGACAGAATCTGCAGGCATTCCAAGTTCCCTGTGGATGCCAGTAGCTAAATTATAGGAAGACTATTAAGCACAATATGGACACAAAAAGATGTATGACAAAGCACACTAAGTTTGATCCCACACACTGACCAGGTGATTTAAGTGAAACAGAATTAATCCATTAGGCAATGAAGGTTCAAGTGCAAGTGACCATAGAATTGCAGAATCATAGAATTGGTTTGTTTGGAAAAGATCTCTAAGATCATTGAATCCAACCATCAACCTAACACCACCATAGCTATTGAACCACATCCCAAAGTGCCACGTCCACACATTTCTTGAACACCTCCAGAGATGGTGGCTCTACCACCTCCCTAGGTAATCTATTCCAATGACAGACCACTCTTTCAGCAGAAGAATTTTTCCTAATATCCAAACTAAACCTTCCCTGACACAATTTCAAGCCATTTCCTCTCATCCTACGACCTGATAGTAGAGAGAAGAGACCAACACCCACCTCACTACAACCTCCTTTGAGGGAGTTGTAGAGAGCAGTGAGGAGACCCCACAGCCTTCTCTTCTCTAGACTAAAAAACCCCGGTTTCCTTAGCTGCTCCTCATAAGACCTGTTCTCTAGACCCTTCACCAGATTTGTTGCCCATCTCTGGACACACTCCAGCAGCTTATGTCTTTCTTGTAGTGAGGGGCCTAAAACTGAACACACTACTCAAGGTGCAGCCTCAGCAGTGCTGAGTAAAAAGGAATGATCACTTCCCTACTTCTGCTGGCCGCACTATTCCTGCAAGCGCTGCAATTGACGGTTACAAGCTCTTCAGGAGAGACAGGC
Organism: Melanerpes formicivorus; assembly: GCF_026170545.1. NCBI lineage: Eukaryota > Metazoa > Chordata > Aves > Piciformes > Picidae > Melanerpes > Melanerpes formicivorus. The sequence continues at coordinate 4,219,593 of NW_027142369.1, forward strand.
GAGGAAGAAGGGGTGGAGGGGTGGCCCTTTACATCAGGAAGGCACTAGATGCCATTGAGATGGAGATTAGGGACGATCGGGTTGAATGCTTGTGGATAAGAATTAGAGGGAAGACCAGCAGGGCAGACACCCTGGTTGGAGTCTGTTATAGACCACCCAACCAGGAGGAAGATGTTGATGAAGCATTCTATAGGCAGCTTAGGGCTGTCTCAAGATCTCCGGACCTTGTTCTCATGGGCGACTTCAACCTGCCTGACATCTTCTGGGAACTCAACACGGCAGAGAGGAGACAGTCTAGAAGGTTCTTAGAATGCATGGAGGACAGCTTCTTATCCCAGGTGCTGCGAGAGCCTACCAGGGGCAAGGCTATGCTTGACCTCCTCTTCACCAACAGGGAAGGACTGGTGGGCGATGTGGTGGTTGGAGGGTGTTTGGGGTCCAGTGACCACGAGATAATTGAATTCTCGGTTTTTGGTCAAGCCAAGAGGGGCGGCAAGAAGACCTCCACTCTGGACTTCCGGAGGGCAGACTTTGGGTTACTCAAGGAACTAATTCAGAGGGTTCCTTGGGATAAAGCCCTTAAAAACAAAGGGGTCCAGGAGAGCTGGACCTACTTCAATAAAGAATTGTTGAAGGCTCAGGGACAGGCTGTGCCAATGTGCCGGAAGATGAGCCGCCAGGGCAGACGGCCAGCCTGGATGGTTCATGAACTTTTAATGGAACTGAGGGAAAAAAAGAGGGTGTCTCACCTTTGGAAGAGAGGGAAGGCAACCCACAGAATGTTTAAGGATGTTGCTAGGTCTTGCAGGAAGAGAATTAGGGAGGCAAAAGCACACTTGGAGCTTAAACTGGCCTCTACAGTGAAGGACAACAAAAAGTCCTTCTATAAATACATTAATAGTAAGAGGAAGGGGAAGGACAACCTCCACTCCTTGGTGGATACGGAGGGGAACATTGTAACAAAGGATGAGGAAAAGGCAGAGATACTTAACACCTTCTTTGCCTCAATTTTTACCAGAAGGGCAGAACGTCTTCCTGACAGCTGGCCTGCAGAGCTGGCAGAAGGAGCCAGGGAGCTGCACAGTTTCCGTATGTTCCATGAGGAGGTGGTTGGAACTATCCTTAGCAGCTTGGATCCCCACAAGTCCATGGGACCAGATGGGATTCATCCTACGGTGCTGAGAGAGCTGGCAGAGGAGCTGGCCAAGCCACTCTCCATCATTTTTCAGCAGTCCTGGCTCACTGGAGATGTCCCAGAGGACTGGAAGCTGGCCAACGTGGTGCCCATCCACAAGAAGGGCTGGTTGGATGAGCCAGGGAATTACAGGCCTGTCAGCCTGACCTCAGTGCCAGCCAAGATCATGGAACAGGTCATCCTGGTGCCTTAACACAGCACTTAGAGGATGGCCAAGGGATCAGGCCTAGCCAGCATGGATTTAGGAAGGGCAGGTCCTGCCTGACCAACCTGATCTCCTTCTATGATCAGGTGACCCGCCTGGTGGATGTGGGGAGGCCTGTGGATGTAGTCTACCTGGACCTCAGCAAGGCCTTTGACACCGTTCCCCATAGCAAACTGCTGGCCAAGCTGTCAGCCCATGGCTTGGACGGGAGCACACTGCGATGGGTTAGGAACTGGCTGGAGGGCCGAGCCCAGAGAGTGGTGGTGAATGGTGCCTCATCCAGCTGGCAGCCAGTCACTAGTGGTGTGCCCCAAGGATCAGTGCTGGGCCCTGTGCTCTTTAACGTCTTTATTGATGATCTGGATGAGGGCACTGAGTCCGTCATCAGTAAATTTGCTGACAACACCAAGCTGGGGGCAAGAGTTGATCTGCTGGAGGATAGAGAGGCTCTGCAGAGGGACCTCGACAGGCTGGACAGATGGGCAGAATCCAATGGCATGAGATTGAACACACCCAAGTGCCGGGTTCTGCACATTGGCCACAACAACCCCATGCAATGCTACAGGCTGGGGTCAGAGTGGCTGGAGAGCAGACAGGCAGAAAGGGACCTGGGGGTGCTGGTTGATGGTAGGCTGAACATGAGCCTGCAGTGTGCCCAGGAAGCCAGGAGGGCCAATGGCATCCTGGCCTGCATCAAGAACAGTGTGGCCAGCAGGAGCAGGGAGGTCATTCTGCCCCTGTATACTGCACTGGTTAGGCCACACCTCGAGTACTGTGTCCAGTTCTGGGCCCCTCAGTTTAGGAAGGATGTTGACTTGCTGGAACGAGTCCAGAGAAGAGCAACAAAGTTGGTGAGGGGTTTGGAACACAAGCCCTATGAGGAGAGGCTGAGGGAGCTGGGGTTGCTCAGCCTGGAGAAGAGGAGGCTGAGGGGTGACCTTATCACTGTCTACAACTACCTGAAGGGAGGTTGTAGACAGGCGGATGTTGGTCTCTTCTCCCAGGCACCCAGTACCAGAACAAGAGGACACAGTCTCAGGCTGCACCAGGGGAGGTTCAGGTTGGATGTTAGGAAGAAGTTCTATACAGAAAGAGTGATTGCCCATTGGAATGGGTTGTCCGGTGAGGTGGTGGAGTCGCCGTCATTGAAGGTGTTCAGGAGGAGACTTGATGGGGTGCTTGGTGCCATGGGTTAGCTGTTTGGGTGGGTTGGATTGGTTGATGGGTTGGACACGATGATCTTGAAGGTCTCTTCCAACCTGGTTTGGTTTATTCTAACAAAGGTTTATTCTAATAAAGGTTGTTTGGCTTTCTTGGCCACCTGAACGTACTGTTGACTCACATTCAAATGGCTGTCAACCAACAGCCCCAAGTCCTTTTCTACTGGGCAACTGTCCAGCCACTCTGGCCTAAGGCTATATTGTTGTGTAGGGTTGGTGTGACCCAAGTGCAAGACCCATCACTTGGCTTTGTTAAACCTCATACAACTGAATTTGGCCATCAATCCAGCCTGTCCGTATCTCTTTGCAGAACCTTCCTACCCTCAAGCAAGTCAACACTACCACCCAATTTAGTAGTATCTTCAAACCTACTGAGAGTACACTCATTTGGCTTGTCCAGAGTCTTGGGGAACATCACTAGTGACTGGCTGCCAGATGGATAGAGCTCGATTCACCACCACTCTCTGAGCTGGGGTATAGAGCCAGTTCTTAAACCAGCAGTGATGACACACAGCTCCATGTATTTTTCAATACAGGTTCAACAACCCACACAGTTACCAGTGTCCCTGGGAATTCATAAATGAATAGCTGAAACCAGGCAAGATGGAGACAAGTTTAGTGCACAGAGGAAAGTGTTTAGAAGTGTCCATACAGTACAGTCTTTTCTTGTTAAAACCCCATGTTTATAATTAGTCACTGAATCTCTGCTGATGGTGAACTCTCCTGCTCTCCAGCACTATTTCAGACCCATTCTGGTAGAAAAAGACAGGTCACTGGTTAATCATAACTTCACCATCTTCTGGCTGGACAATCATAACACATTAGAAATTATGTTGAAATATTCATGTTTACAAAATGGGGTATTTGTAATGCCAACCATAATAGAAATCTGGAACCCACCACCCTACTTCACTCTGGAACAGCAAAAATAAGAAAACAAACATACAGTAGTGTCAACTATAATTCTTAACATATAGTTAAAACACAACATACTGAGAAAACACATTCCATTCAATGTACCAACAACGCAGAGATATATTCTCATCTAGAACTGTCTGAATCTAAATCATGCTACTGAATCCACCATTCAAGTAGCTGTGATACCAAGTGAACGGTGATGTATTGTATTTCTTTAACATCATCTCTAAAATGCAATGTGGCAAAACAAGTTCTGTGGCATATCCTGTATTATCCTTAGAAGACACTGGATATTTAAAATAAAGTTCACAGCACAAATAAACCTACTACTTCTGATGTTCCTCACTAGACACTTATGATTTAAAACATAGTTGGTATTCAACTGAATGTTTTTCTTTTGCCCTTCCTGCTAATAAGCTTTCTGCAACAGTGGGTATCATGTACACAGAACTAATACCAAGTGCATGACAGATCTCATTTGCACAACAGATCTGCAGTACAAACAAAAGTAAAAAGTCCTTCTGTATTCATTCTGTAAAGGAGGAAAGATTTGATTGGTGAATAAATATTGGAGAGATACTTGCATTAACAAAAAGTTTATCCCTGTGTTTTCTCATTTTACTGCTAAACTCTTTCAAAACTCCTGGTCTCATTGAGGTGATACTGTTTTAAAAAAAGGAACAATGTAAATTTTTCATCTGCATCTCACTAGGAGTACTAATCTACTTTACAGGAAAACCAGAAGGACTGTTTTGAGAAAGGTTTGCATGTGACAGAAGGACAAAACAGTATGGGATGAGGGAAAAAACCATCCAGATAGAGGTGAAAGATTAAATACAGAACAAGAGGCCACATTTCTTTGAATATATCTGACTAAAGTGCTGTTGTCCACAAGTTGCCAGCATAAAGAAAAATACATCCTTGTTTGGAGGCAATAATTTATGCATACTAATATTTAGCTGAAGTAAATGTGATAACATTTTAAAATGTAAAGGACACAGTAGAAGGAATCTGAAAACAACCTAGTAAGCATCATCATTCATACTGTAAAGGAAATATAGAATAGAATAGAATAGAATAGAATAGAATAGAATAGAATAGAATAGACCAGACCAGGCTGGAAGACACCTTTGAGATCATCAAGTCTAACCTATAGAGGTCTTGATGTAGCCTCACAGATAAGGCCCAATATTGATATTACCTAATCTGACCTTGTCTCGGTCCAGAGAGGGAAAGAGACTCAGTTCTTTTGAATATTCCTGTGTTGTGAAATTAGAGGCACAAACGAGGCCAAAATATCAACAGCTAGACTATTTATTACATAAATAAAGTGGAAATAAGAAGGAGAGAGGGAGAAAATAGAGAGAGAGAGAAAGAAGAGAGAGAATTATATTACCACACCCCTCACCCCCCCAAGACAGTTCGAGTCTGTGGAGGAAAGGTGCTGCAGGAGATGTTGGGTCTGTAGAGAAAGGGTGCTGAGGCTTTGGCTGGAGAAGAGATGTGGTCCTCTGGGCAGCCTCTTCAGCTCCATGAGTTGCAGCAGGTGGAACTTAGGGCACAGAGAGAGGGTTCAGTCTGCTTCTTCCAGGCTCCACAGCCTCTTTTCTCTGGAGCAGCATTGTCCCAGGCTTTTCCATCTCCCGTGCTTTCTTTCTCAGCAGCATTGTCCTGTGTTTTCCTTCATCTGTGTTTTCAGTTCTCCATTTTTCTTCTGCATTTTTCTTCTAAGTAGCCAGTAGTTGCTCAAGTCTTTGATACAGTTTTTAGTCCTTAGGTATATGTCCAAGTATTGTCCCTCAGGAAATCAGGGGCCAGGAAAACATCCTTAGGTAAGTATCCAGGTATCGGTCCCCAGGAAATTTTTCTATGCATCCCTGTGTGTTTGGGCAGTGGTCTGGATGGAGGGGGGAGGCCTCCGCCTCCTCCTTCTCCACCTACATGCCCCCACACTCATTACACATCAGGAAACAGGTGGTGAATCTATTGTCTCACCCTTTCCAGGGTACTTGATGGGTGGAGATTATCTTGTCCTGAAGGCGTGATGGCTGGGTCCTTGGGCCATTGTTGTAGGCCAGCTACAGTTCAGTTATCCTTTGTTGGGACATATCTTAGACAGGATTCCAGTGAGCTATGTTATCTTTGCACCTTCCAAGAGTTGTTCCAGTGGCTCTGCTCAACACATATCAGCTATTGTCTGGGCAAGCAGCAAGTTATTTTATCTTTGTTGAGGCACACCAGGAGAGCCAACGTTTAGTCTCTCACAGACCTCCACTCAAACACAAGCCAGAGTTAATTCCTCTTTGATTTAAAATATTACTTTAAAAAATGATTGGGAAAAAAAAAAAAAAAAAGGAAATGCATTTTTTCAGTAGACAACTAATTTACCCTCTGCATTATTTTCTCTTTGCCATGTAAATAACTGTCATTAATATTGTCACAGTATCATTTTAACCTTGATGACAGCCCTATATGAAAGTAAATTAATAGCTGAGAGAACGGACAGATATTTAAAAAAAAATATTGCATGCTTTCCATCATATTGATAACTACTGTGAGTCTATGATTATGTATCAATAACTGGAGAAGCAGAGTAAGGAAGAGCTCTTGTAAGGGTTGTAAAATAGACCTTCCTCTTCTTCTCTAAACTGACTACAACTGTTCAAAACTCAGCATCAGTCAGTAATGTGTAGGCAGAAATTAATCTCAAATATATGGCTATCACTTCGTATTTCCCAGCTTGGCCCAGTAACTGCCTCTCAGTAACTACAAGCCAGTGTAGAGTTTAGGTATGTATTACAGAAGTCATCATCTGATTCTGTGTTATCACCTCAGCAGGAGAGGGGTGACATACAAGGCGCATGGACATTTAAAGAGCAGAGAGCAGTCAGAGGTCTGGTGGGAGTAAATCCAAAATTTCCTTCTGAAGCAATTATTAACGGTTAGGAAAATGGGGCAGCAGGCAACAGGGGAAGGAGAGAAAGAGAGATGGAGAGAAAAGTGAGGGGAAAAAATCATTTCCATCTGAAATATTCTTAAGAACAAATTTGTATTTGGAATATGAAAAGGAAGCAGAAGCTTTTCAGTGATTTCCAGCTTGCAGAAATAGTTGCACAAGAACTACACAAACCAGCTTTCTGTGATTGTCTAACAGCTTTTCAGCTCAATGATAAGAAGCATGAGAAGTTATTTTAATTTTGTTTTCACTTCTACTCAAATGTTTCAATTAACTTTGTAATAACTTTGTTGCCAGTTATTTACAATATCCAAAGACAGACTTGGTTAAGAATAGGATGCTGGTAAACAGCAAATGCCATTTCTTTAATGTATTTTTACATTTTCCAGCATCTAGCAACCAAGTGCTCTTCCTTCTCATTTTCAAAGGCTAATATGAAATGTTATGCTTGACTTAGGAGGTTATTTTGAAGAATCTTATATAAAGTGGTATTTCCAGTGATTGGTAATTGCCAGAAAGAGCCCTGAACAAGTTGCATGGTAGTCAGAAGTATGTCTGAACCCTTACAACACTGTGGTCACAGGCAACAATATTATACTGGATCTCTCAGTATCTTCCTAACACAATACCAGTAACATGCTAGGGAGACAGAAATAACAGTGCTTAAAGTTGTAGATAGAGAGCATAGAGGATAATAGCATAGCAACAACAGTATCATAGCAACAACAATACTGATACCCAAAATTCTATTCTCTTAACAATAAATCTTGCCCTTTATCTTGGAACATGAATAGATTGAGCAAAATTTTCTGCAAAATCACAACTCACTGCCTTGATACATTTAGATCAGAAATATTGGTAGCCCATAAAGGGCTGGTGGTCAACCAGATGATAACTACTTCATCTCCCATTGATTCCCCAACATTATTCTTAGTAAAAGTCCAGCAAATATCCCAAAAGTCCCCAAAACAGCAGTGCAATTAAAGACAAAGACTGGGGAAAAAATTGCATTTTCACATTTTTCTACCCCAGATGCAAAAAACTACTTTCATACAATTTTATAGCTTGAAGAAAGTGTGATGGATGAGAAGAAAGGCAAACTTTACATCTCTGAATGAGATGTGCTAAACAACATATAAAGAAATGAAGTTGTGTTACTAATGGGAGATTTAAATGAATTCTGTACAATGTTTAGATAACTGCTGGTGGTCACTCAGTGTCTGCAACAGTGCACAAAAAGATTTAAAAGTATCAAGTAGCTGGAAAAAAGGGCTTATTTGTCAAACTGCCAGAGAGCACAGTTCTGACAGGTCGTAATAAGGAAGTTATTGGGACCTGATGATTTAAGAATGCTGAGTTTAGTAGCTATTATTTAATCTCCATAATTACTCTTGGAAAGAAAAGCATATATCAGCATTTAGTTCCTTTCCCTCTCTTCCTCAAATATAAATGTTTGTTGAATATATCTGCCTTTTCTGCATTGACATGATCAATTCCACCATTGCCACCCAGCACTATGTTGATAAAGTTGTCAAGATTTATCCTGTTCTTTGTAAATTTAATTGTATTTTCCCTCATTCTGCTGACTACAAATTTCAACTTCTGTCCTTCTCTTGTCAGTTTACTGCAATTCCTGTTTTTTTTTTTTATTTACATCATTAATTTATTTTCATCCATTTGTTATATACATTTGTTATTCATAACAGCATTCTCATTCCTTCAGAGTCACTTTCTAATCAGTGAGACTCACACATTTGCTGTGACTTTTGGGATTAGTTGATTAGATGGTGTTGGGTGATGGGTTGGACTTCATGAGCTCAAAGATCTTTTCCAACCTGGTTAACTCCTATTCTATTCTATTCTATTCTATTCTATTCTATTCTATTCTATTCTATTCTATTCTATTCTATTCTATTCTATTCTATTCTATTCTATTCTATTCTATTCTATATACCATTCCCATTTTCAGTCATAACTGCTTTCTCGTTTGTGACAACTGCCCCTTCCAGGGCATGAAGACACAGGCATTTGGTATCCAGCCCATTTGTACTCAAGTAAAATCAAATCCAGTTCATTTGCACTGAAGCTACCAAGGGATTCTAAGACTGTGATTAATTCTATGATACATCAAAAGGAAAACCTCAAAGTTTGCACAACACTTTGAGTTAAGAAATGGTTTTGTTATGTTGAGATGCAGCACTGATTTGAGAAAATCATCATCTGCAATTTCATAAATTCAAAGACATCAGGGTCTACATGATGGTCCATCTGTGCTCATTCATATGGAAAGTCAGTCATAATTCAGGTGAGACACCACACAGTACTTTGGGACATACAGAAGAGAAAAGCAGACTATAGACAGTAAACAAGCAGTCAAGCTTTTCTTTCTATCCACATTTTTCCTGATCCCTCAGCACTGTTTTGTGTCCAGTGAAGCATCAGCATTTTCATTTTAAATCCAATTAGACATGACCATTTACAGAAACCAAAGGTTTATGTACCCCACAGGGGGGTAGATTTACTAAGCTGCCTCCTGCAGCTTCTCACAGGAATCACTACAGCACTGTCCTCTGGGCCAGTGTTTTAATAACACTGCCTTGCTGAGTCTTGCAGTATTATTGGTCTAATAGATCCCAGTTACAACCAAGTCCTGAGACATAACTACCTCTGACAGATATTCTAGGTATAACTTAGCCACATTTTTTTCCTTATTCAACAGTTTCCTTTCATATATTTCCCTCAGTAATTTTTTTCCTCTCCATTGCAAGCCTCAATCAAGATTTTGTTACCATAATCATTACTTCTTTTGCCTGCCTACATCACAAAGGTTGTGTTGTGTTCAGAAAAGAAGCAAAAACTCTGGCATCTAAAAATCTCAAAATGGAACAGCTTAAACAAAATAAACTTCCTAAGGGATTCAGAAAAAACTACAAATAGAAGCCTTTTTTCCCCATGTTAGACCATGATGGAAGATGTTCTAATGTAACAGTAGGCCTGAAACAGTAAAATTTGCAACACCAAAAGAAGATAAGAAACTGATTTGTTTTTAAACACTGCTTGCAGCATGAAGATAGATGCCATCAGAATGGTATAAAGCTCCCTAGATGCACAGAATGGCAGTGTCAGAGAAAGAATATTGCCACACCTTCTTACAATTTCAGATTTTATGCATGTGTGCACACACACAGAGGCACACATCCTGATTAGGTTGTTAATATCGTTTTTGTGTAAACATCTACATCTGTGGGTTGGACAGGAACTGCTAGATTGATTTGGTTTGACGGTAACTGCTAGATTGATTTGGTTTGACTGTTCTTATTTTAGTAGAGAAGTAGTCTAAAATTAGTCTAATGTGTAAAAAATGTCACTGCCTATTTAAAGAAGTTTCTACACTTAGTCATACCAATCAAGAGCTTCAGCTGATGCATCCTAACAACCAAGCTTCCTAATTCTCTGCAGTACTCTCATCTCTCAGAGGACTGAAATACTTTGTTTTTCCTTTTGAATAACACTCAAATATTTCAGAAGTCCTTTCAATATTTAAAGTATCAGGAAAACTCAAATACTATTACTCAAACAGCAGTGCAAATTTCAATTATTCCTAAATTATGGATGAGTGATCAATATTATGAAGGGATGGAAGACTAAACATACCACTAATTGTACAACTGATGAGGGATATGGCTGGAAGACCTTAGATGTATTATTACTAACTTTTTAACTGCAAACAGAACAAAACCTCAACCAAGTTCAATCATGAGAGAAAGTTTTACTATTTAAAAACATATTTTCAGGTTTCATTCCAGAGGCTGTACCTATTACCATGCCACTGTCACAAGATAATGTTTGGAGAATGTAGAACCAGGGAAGGACAGAAAATTTATTTTCCTATGGAATGTTAAGAGAATCAGAACGATACCCTATATGTAACCTTAGCTAAAGAAACTCTTATGAGAGCACCTTCAGTTCTGGTTAGAGGTATATTTTACATTTCTTTTTCTTTAAAAGGTACAGAACATTCTTTTGCATCACCTCAAGGAACCATTTATTTATTTCCTCTCCTACTGCAAAACTTCTCATCATAAAGAGACAGTCAACATGTCTCAAGATCTATTTTTCCATTTATATATATATATAAAAATAGGTAAATAAATAAGTCATAAACTTTAATTGATACTATTCCCACAGAGAATATTATTAACTGAATATAGAATAGCTCAAATTTGATCCCCTCATTATGTTAATCAGCACTTCAGGCAACACAGATGGAAATGGAGTTGGTAACAACGCTTACTACACTTCCTTTGATAGACATACTGTCGTCTACTTCAACCTGTGGCTTCATAATAGCACATCTGCAGTTTCCCTTGTGAAAGGTCAGCCACAGATTTATATTTCAGACGTATCTCTCCTTCCTTGACATCAGTGTCTTCAAATACTTTTAGTCAATTGAATACGACCTTATTCACATACTCAAATTGTATGCAATCAGATTTAAAATAAAAGGATTTAAATATTTCCAATATGTTGTTTGTAACAATGTGACAAATAATGACAACATTATTTCTCAAAAACACAACTATTCCATCATTCATCTTCAATCAAAGGGCTTGTAGGACTTCTGAAATGTCTAGAAACTTAAATAATTCCTTTAGGTCATCCTAAAGATCTGATCATACAAGCATGAACCTCTTCTACTACTATATATCAACACCAGTTTCTTATTTTGACCAGGTCACTATCAAGCTTTTGATGAGGAGAAAGATGTTTAACTTTTGTATATAAATGTAATTCTCACAGTTTAAGTCTTGAAAATAAGACACTTAGTGTTCAGTGAAGCTTTGCTCTATTTTACACTTCTTTTTCAAATAAATTCTGTACATATTTAAATGTATCAATATGAAGATTTAAAATTCCACAGACTTCAAAGGTCTTAAACTCCTCCCCCCCACACCCCCCACACCCCCATTTTTCTGTAAGCAATAAAATTAATTGTGTGTGGTTTCCTAAAGTCTTGTGGTTGACAGATTTTGGTATTTAAGAAAACATAATTTCCAACTGAAGCCATTCCAAACACATGGCATACAAGAAAACTACATCAATAGATTATTTCACATCTTACAATACTTACTTCTCCACTGGTGAATTTTTAGGAACTTCCTTCTCTGCCTGTTTTTTTCCACAAGCTTTGTTTGTGACACCTACTTCTGTCAACTTCTAATGAAATTATTCAGTGGGCGTGTAAAATTGCTAACCCAAAAGAAACAGATTTGCCTGATTATATTCACATACACAGAAAGTTTAATCACTTAAAGTCACATATCCATGGAAGAAAGAACTAAAAAAGCAGTTACAAAAAATAAATAATTCAAAACATCTACCTAGGTGTTCAGCTTAGTGTAGTAGGGAAAAAAGTAGGCTTTACTGAAAGTCCAAATCTGTATGCCTGAGGCACTCATTGTATACATTGTAATGTAGACTTTCATGTTTCATACAAGTTTTTGAGCTACCTCAGATACTGGGAGCTGTCTAACTACAGAAATATGGAATTCACAGTTTTCCATACATACAGTTACACTTGTTCCTACATCTGAATTAACGCTAACTTGGATAACCTTAGTGTGGATACAAACTGAGACATCTCTCAAGCTGTTGGTGAAGAATCAGAGTGAACTATCCAGAGCAGCCTCAGCTTTTGTCATTTAAGGAGGGTTGCATGGTTAGAATAGAATAGAATAGAATAGAATAGAATAGAATAGAATAGAATAGAATAGAATAGAATAGAATAGAATAGAATAGAATAGAATAGAATAGAATAGACCAGGCCAGGCCAGACCAGACCAGACTGGAAGAGACCTTCAAGATCATTGCGCCCAACCCATCAACCAATCCAACCCGCCTAATCAACTAAACCATGGCACCAAGCACCCCATCAAGTCTCCTCCTGAACACCTCCAGTGATGGTGACTCCACCACCTCCCCAGGCAGCCCATTCCAATGGGCAATCACTCTCTCTGTATAGAACTTCTTCCTAACATCCAGCCTAAACCTCCCCCAGTACAGCCTGAGACCGTGTCCTCTTGTTCTGGTGCTGGCTGCCTGAGAGAAGAGACCAACATCCGCCTGTCTACAACCTCCCTTCAGGTAGTTGTACAGAGCAATAAGGTCACCCCTGAGTCTCCTCCTCTCCAGGCTAAGCAACCCCAGCTCCTTCAGCCTCTCCCCATAGGGCTTGTGTTCCAAACTCCTCACCAACTTTATTGCCTTTCTCTGGACATGTTCCAGCAAGTCAACATCCTTCCTAAACTGAGGGGCCCAGAACTGGACACAGTACTCGAGGTGTGGCCTAACCAGTGCAGTGTACAGGGGCAGAACGACCTCCCTGCTCCTGCTGGCCACACTGTTCCTGATGCAGGCCAGGATGCCATTGGCCCTCCTGGCTCCCTGGGCACACTGCAGGCTCATGTTCATCCTACCATCAACCAGTACCCCCAGGTCCCTCTCTGCCTGGCTGCCCTCCAGCCACTCTGACCCCAGCCTGTAGTACTGCATGGGTGTGGTGGTTTGAGAGAAGTCCTAGCCTCCTCTCCCCCCAAAGAGGAAAAATAACCACAGCTAACTCAACCGGAGAAGCAAAAGGGAAATGCTATATTTTACAAGCAATTTGGAAAATGCAGGATATGTACACAATTTACAGTATTTACAATATATACAGAAATATACAGCAAAGTAAAAAAAACAAGAATACAGGAATGAAAATTTCCTCCTCCGTGGCAGAGGAGGGTTCCCCCCTGTAGCCCCCTCTCTCCCCCTACCTCCCTTTTTTCCCAGAAAGAGTTAGAAAGAGAGAAATGGTAATTATAAATAAAGCAGAATCTTAGTAGGCCTTAGTTGCTTATCTGTTCAGGGTCGCTCTGGCAGGGAGCCCAGAAGCAGATGAGCTGGAAAGGGAGAGGGAAAGGAGCGAACTGAGGAAAGTTCTAACTGAACTCAAAACTTAAAACTGCATTCTACTAATCTACCAATGAAATTCATTTAGAATATCTGATTGTCTTTGTTAATATTCCAAAACATTCAGCCAGAGTGTCCCAGCACTGTCTTTCTTAAAAGCACAGCCTCAAACGGTCACAATGGGTAAACAGTACAAGCTGTTGCTGTAATGACCTCTGTTTCTCAGATGTTTCTAAAAAGGTAGAGAAAAAAAGAACAAAACACCAAAGATGGGTAGTAGAAGGTGTAGATGTATGACTCTGAGGAGCTGCGCCACAGATTTGTTTTAGAAAAGTATCACACAAAGGGATGAATTTTGTCCCTCCACTACTGCAGTTGAACTTCAGAAAGTGAGAGGGCTTATATATACATATAGTTCATTTGTCAAGGCAGTGTAACAGCTGGTGCTACAAAATCATGCCTTCTTAAAAATCCATTCACCAGTGGGAGTCCAGAGCTGGCTGGTGCTGCATGTGCTGCTCAAAAAGTCTGTCAGTGGCTGCGGGCGGGAGTACCAAAGCATGGGCTCATCCATAGGGACTGCCATGCCCCAGTACTGTTGTTCAAACACATACCACAGTACCCACTTGCTTAGCCCACACCTGTTTATTTGCGCTTCTGACAATTATATTCTGCCCAATTATACCTGACCAGATGGCACAGACTATATATATATGATAGGCTGGCATGGAACATGAGGGAAATAGGGTTAACAACCATAAATCTGCACATTATTCTCACAAAATGCTCTGAAAGACAAAATTATTTTCTGTAAATACTTAATTTCTGATTAATGCTCATTCCATAGTTTGGCAAATTTTAGCACTAAAGCTATGAAATTTATCAAACTCTATGCACTAACAATCACCAGTCCATCATGTTGCAAATGAAAATGTTGCTCTTCCCCAGCACATTCAAAATTTGTGTTCTAGGATATTTTGACCAAATATCTGAAGTTTTAATACACTTACAAAAGCTAATAATTATTTTCACTGTCACACTGAGCTCAGAAGTAACTTCACCAGTGATAAAATATTAATAAAATATTCCCCAGCCCACTTCTGTCAACATATATTTTAAAAGTTAATTAAAATTAAAATGTAGTGCTGAAATTAAGTCACACTGTGAATTCATAATGAATGACATAGGAGCAATCTAATGAATTATTATAATTTAAACCACTAAGTAGAGATAATGATGGACTAATCAAATCCTCTGCATACTCAGGTCCTAGGACTGGCAGGTTGCAGGAGGTAATGTTATGGTTTGGAGTTATCAACAGGATAACAAGGACTGATCTCACCTCTCCTTTGAAATTGTAACAATAAAAATGTAACATTTGCCTATTGAAAGAGTTGAAACAGGATGGACAGCCCTAAGTATATTTCTCATTCTCTTATATGATAGTCACTACTGAATTTCTGTGCAGTAACCATGCAGTTCTTAGATGACCTCCTGACAGATGTTTCACAATTGCTTTGCAATAACAATATCTAGAAGAAAGAAATTAAACCCGTTTAAATTGTAGAGCTTTGTTTCTTTGCATTTCTGCAGAAACAGTAATATGTTTGTGAATACTGTTCTGGAAGAGGAGAAGACAATAGAGCCTAATCAGGATAGGGGACAAGACTGGGATAAAAGAAATCTAGCAGCTTCAGAAGCTAGGAATTGACAGCTCTGAGGCTAGAGACTTTAAAGAGATGAAAATTGTGCTGAAGCAGTGAAAAGGTCTAAGCCTGACACTTCATATTTAGGGCTAGAATTCAAAGGATGGAAAACGGGAAGGTGAGTTTATTTATAGTTATGCATAACTTTTATTATTTTTTTCCCCCATGTACGTACACATATCATGAAGTTTCACCTAGAAAACATTGCTATACAATTCTTTACAGCTACTTTAAACCTCTGCAGAGCACAGTATATTACATGGGCAGACATGTTAGATCTAAACAGACTCAAGATTTTGAATACACAGTGCAATATACCCAAAAGAATGACCTACCATCCAAAATCTGAAGCACCTTAAACCCACACTTTTATAGTTTTATCATGAGTAGTCTTAGGTTAAACTCCTAAAACTCCATAAATCAAAGAAGAAATGTCTTGGCTCTTTTTTTCAAAGATGCTAGGGTTCTGTAAAGACACCAAGATTCCTGAAGAAACGTAATACAAAGCAGAAGGTAGCATTATTGATACTGCTGTAAAATGGAAATATGCATTACAGCCATCAAAAAGATTGCATTGTTCACTCAGGCTCTCATAAAGATTCTAATATATAGGTCATGTTAGTAGGTGGATGACAATCTCCTGTTAAAAAATAATAATTAAAAAATTTTGATGGGATTCTATCCACTGGATTTTTTTCACCATGGTGGATCCTGTATATCAGTGTTTGAAAGAATAAATGGAGTTTACATACCAAGTACATTAAAATAATATTTGATTGAATCTTTTGTTGGTGTTGCTGTTACAAATGGAAAATATTAAAGATACTAATTGTTGAACTTAACCATGACTCTCTGAATGTTAACTATCTTCCAATGCTCTTTCAAATTTTTGTACCACTTTTTCATCTAGAAAGTCAATCCTGTTTTCACAACAAAAAGAAAAGGTCAGTTGCAAGCTGGTTTGGTCGTTCTTGACTTCATTTAGGATGCCTGAAAAATACTGCAGAAAACTAATGGAGATTTGATATAGTTACAGAAATAGAAAGACAGTGTAAAATAAAAACTTTGGTCAACTGATAAGCCACAAACCTTCCTTCAGGGGGAAAAACAACAACAACAACAATCAAAAAACCCAGCACAAAACCAACACTGTATTAAGTTCATAATATTTTATGAAAATTCACTTTCTCTTCCCATGTGAAAGCAACAAGTAAGCACAGCAGCAGCACGGAACCCACAATGTTTCTCAATGCTGATGCTTGGATGCTTGTAGTTGTGTCATTTTCGTTCTTTAGGTTCGTAACTGCAATCAGAACACTCTTTCTCCTCCTCAGGAAGTATCAAGTATCTTTGTTGACACCTCAGCTAGGTACTTTGGTGATCTATTTGGTGTCCCTGATAAAATTAACAGCTGCCTTCTCCCAGCTGGAGCTGGTTGTTTGTGGCATTTTTTTTACTTCTCACCTTATGACCCATAACTAGGGTGCCTGATCCTTTTTTGAGAGCATCTCTTTTCAGCAAGGACTTCTAATGTGTTTTACCTCTTAGAGCAGTGTCTACTGATTCACTCAGACCTTCAATCACCAATGAATGAGACAACTAACAGAAGGCTCATCCCACTGGCTTCTTAGTAGTAGCAACTTGTCTTAAGAAACAAAATGCTATTATTTCTTGGTACATCTGTATGTCCATCACCAGGCAACTCCTGTGCAGCTAGCTTGTGACAGGAAGCATCTAGTAAATCCACAGCTTCTTTAACCTTCCTGCTTTCTAAAAGGTACACACCAAAACAATCTCTCCACTACTGATTTACCTGTTCCTCACACCTCCTGCAGCTGAAAGGATAATGGGACACAGCTGGCCTCAACTCATATATGAGCAGAATATCTTCCTAGCCTATCCAGATTTCTAGATATTTGTTTTACAATGTTTTCTTGTCTGATTCTCATAGCACTAAGCAGTGGTGTGAAATATGCTAGGTAATTTCCTCAGTCTCTTGTGCTGCTTCCAAAACACTTGTAAGATTCCCTGATGATCCAGCTAATCTGCTACTTGGAAGACTGAATAATCCTATTATTACAGTCTGCTGCAAACATTTTTCTGCTTTTGAACCACACTGTCTTGAATGTTGTTGTTTTTGCTTTAGTCTGGAAGAAGGGTTCTTTTTCCAGCTGCATCTGTTGGTAGGAAGAAATTACTTTTTTCCACAGACCTTGGCTTTCTCTGAATAAACTCATACTAAGCAGTTCAACTTTACAAAAAATTTAGTGAGAGTTTTAAAGTAGCAAATCAAATACCCATTAACAAATATATTTTAAGTGTTAAAACTGGACTAAAATGAAGATGTCTAATCAGGAGAAGGTGAACAATGGGAGTTGTTAGAGTAACACAAACACAGCACAAGATCCTTCTTAGTACTGGTGGGGAAAAAAAAAAGAGAGAAAATGGGGAAAAGAATCCAATTATCCCTCTTTGTTCAACTAGTGTCTTCAGTAATACAGTGTCTAGTGCTTATGGCCTAGAAAGATGTATATTCTAAGTTAATGGAACTTTAAGTAGCTGTCACTAAGGTATATTTTGAGATTTAATAAGCAAACATATGTAAGATACTACATATGCATGAATCATTCCATGATATACACTGAATACATAAAATACTTTCTAGTGGTTAGCATGCATCCTACCTGCTTCAGTCACATGCAGTCACATTTCACTACAAAGTGCTTACATCCTGTTACACAGCATGAACTCAGTAAGGTATTGTGATTCACTGCAGAGCACAGAGTCTCCAGTGAACAAATTTAAACTGACAGCTGACTCATTATCTGACACTGGCCAATTTTCTTTCTCCCCCTGATCCTTCTCTCCATGAATAAGCGGGGTTAATAGCAAAATAAATGCTACTAATGGCCCTTTATTTTCTATAAATTATAGCATTGACATTCCCCTATATCACCACATCATTTCTTAATGGCTGCACTGCAGGAAATCCAAGACCTGGCACAATACATGTATATAAATATTACTGATATGAATGTGTCCAATTAAATGTTGATTACTTAAAACTTTAGCTCATAATCAGTTAAGAGGGTATAAATTAGAAAACTGAGAAGTTGCACCACTCTTTATGAAGCCCTCAGTCATGCATATGTAATACAATAGTAAAGCATAATTTCAAATGTCTTTAGAGTCAATATAATGAAAAGTAATTACTCATGTCAAGGAAAAGTTAGATATTAAAGGAGCATGAAATAAGAGATAAAATATCCTTCTGCCCAGGAAAAAGGGTCCATCTCTGAAAAGCAAAGAAAAAACACATCTAAGAAGTAAAATTCTTCCTTATATCTGTTTGTAGGGTTAAGAATAAATTACTTTTGTCATTTGTGAGTTGTTAGCCAAACACAAAGGCAGTCCTGCAAATGACCGCAGCAGAAATAAGACAACAGAACTGTAAAAATTCCTGAAAAGAAATATCAAACCACCATCATCATTCTCAGGACAGGATCCAAAGCAACAGTTTCAAATATATATTTGTGCTACATGTACATACATTTATTTATGCATACAGGTATCTATAAAGTGTGTAAGTGTAGAGATATTTTTCTAAAAATGGATGAACACAACTTTGGATGCTGAAAGTCTTCTTGCAGGATCAGATTCTATTTGTACATAACATTTCTTCTGAAAGCTAGTACTAGTCCTCTCTGCTATTCTGAATAATGTCTTCTGTCACTAGTTCATTTCAGTTTTCAACTCAGAAGATAATGGGATATATTATGGTTATTATAAGACACCATTCAGGTTAAGTACTGATTTCCTAAACATAACCCTGATGTAGATAGATGATGTCAGGATCCAAAAGTATGACAGTAATCTGAGAAATATGATTTTTTTTTTTAAGACAATACTCTGCAGGAAATGGCAACAGATAGAAAACTAGAAGTATATTAATTGGAAGCCTGTTACACTATAAATTGACTTCACTAAAAGACACTACTTCACTTTTTCTTCTATATATAACAAATTCAATGCATAAGTCAGACATAAATTAATGGAATCAATGATGGAACATGTCCAGAGGAGGGCAACAAAGATGGGGAGGGGTTTGGAGCATGAATCCTATGAGGAGAGGCTGAGCGAGCTGGGGTTGCTTAGCCTGGTGAGGGGAGGTTCAGGGGAGACCTTCTTGATGTCTACAACTACCTGAAGGGGGGTTGTGAACAGGTGGGGGCTGGCCTCTTCTCCCAGGCAACCAGCACCAGAACAAGAGGACACAGTCTCAAGCAACACCATGGGAGGTTTAGGCTGAATGTTATGAAGAAGTTCTTCATAGAGTGATTGTCCATTGGAATGGACTGCCCAGGGAGGTGGTGCAGTCGCTGTCACTGGAGGTCTTTAGGAGGAGTCTGGATGGGGTGCTTGGTGCCATGGTTTAGTTGATTAGATGGTGTTGGATAATAGGTTGGACACAATGATCTCAAAGGTCTCTTCCAACCTGGTTTATTCTATTCTATTCTAATATAGTTAAAGAGTAACAACATATTATCTTATTTAAATTTTCCTTTAGGTTATAACATGTTGGCAAAAAATACCTATACTTTCAGGCAACTCTAATTTTGACTTAATTACATAATGTCTAGCTTTGCTGTCTATGCCTATTGTGGATAGTCACTTACTGTTTCTCATAGCAACTAATTTGTATTTAATAATGTAGCAGAATGAATTACTAGGCCTAAATTAAGAAGCTGTATTTGATACGTGCAGTAGCACATAATAATAATAGCTGCTGATTAAAACAGTCAGCTTGGTACAAAAAAGAATTGAATCACAAGATCTGACACATCACAGAAAGAAAAAGATGTATGGCTTCATCCACTGCATCTACCTATACTGCATAATTTATCTCAAGATATATTATGAAGATTTTGTCTAGCCAATTTAAAATGCCACCAGCAATAACACTTTCATTGCTAATCTACAAAGCTTAGCAAATCTTTTTAAGAGAAAGTTTATTTGAAGTGATGTTTAACTTAACTGACCTAATAAATTCTTTGTGTTCTCTTTATAATCTTTATGTAAGACCATATACTAACAGTCTCATTGTGTCAGTCCCAGGTTTGGTCTTATTTTTTCATATATACAAATATAGAGTCATATAAAAAAACCTCAATAACACATTTTGGTTCCAAACTTCTGACAAGGATGTGCATCTGCCTTACTGATAAGCTATGCTGATAAGTCCTAAAAAGAGTGAAACAAACAAACTATGTTTACAATAAACACCACAGTTCAGGTACTACTATTTAAAAGAAAGTAAAATAGAGCATTAAACCAAGGAGCTGTGAGTAAAAGGGAGATGTCAAAACCATTCTTCCAGGCAGCAGACAAAAGCTCTCATTAGAATAGATAAATTTTAAATCTGAAAAGTGACTTTGCCAATTTATGTCCTCTTATTCAGATAATTTTATGTATATTCCAAATGATCCCTATTGACAAAGATCTAAATCTCTAAAAGAATGTAACTAGCTGAAATTACAAAGATGCCTAAGTCATTAAAATATGTGAACTTCATAACCCTCACTTAACACTTTAAATGCCCAAATTCCTATGAATACAAGCTTTTTGCTGGAAGGTTCCCTGGGTTCTTCTAACTGATTTCCTTTCCCCTTTCAGACCTTAACTCATGTTAAATACCAAAAAATTGTTCATGTCTCTTGATGACCTGGTTTCATAGCTTCATTAAAATACTATCTGACACGCACGGATGAAAGAAAATGAAGGCACAGCACCCGAGTATCTTCACATGAAGAAATTCAGACTCCTCTCTTTCCTCTCTTAAGAAAGCACTCACACAATGATAAGGGATAGTAAAAAGTAAAGGGATACGAAAGCACTGTTCTGTGAGGCTTTCCTCTATACTTCAGATCTCTTCCTAAATTACAGTACTTTACAGTTCAAGATTTACCAGACAGGAAAAAGATCTTAGTAGGAGCCATAATTCCCTACAAAGGAGGTCCAAACACTCAAGAGAGAAGACCTTGGCCTTCATCATACCACTAAAGCTAATATCAACCATAAAGCCAAGGATTGTTTAAAATAAAGTGCATAAAACTGTCCTGGGAGCAGAGGTTAGAGTCAACCACTCAAGCAGCACTGCTTTAACAGGAAGAGAGTATTTTCATCCTGAAGAAAAATGGCCAACTAGGACACTTCCCTGAAGCAAATGGAGAAATGTTGATTTAAAACCTTTCAGGTGGAGAACAGCCTTGAAAGTGAGTATCTGAATAATTTCTGTAATTGCTATGCTACTGAAGAAAATAACAGCAGTAGTGTAAGTGTTTGTGACTGTAAGCTGCACATCTTGAGGGAATGTTGACTATACTTCAGATATAAAGACAGAACAGCAAAGCAGAATGGACCAGTTTGAAGCACGAAAGTCAAAAAAACTGAGCTGGACAGTGGCAACATTCTTCTGAAAAGTGAACTAGTGAGAGGCTAGGTTGCATGTGAAGGAACGCTGAAGGATAATTACACTATGTGATAATACCTTGGGGTGGAGTTATCTGTATTAATAGCTTTTAATGATACTCTTTCATAATTCATTTTATTGTATGTATTTTCTGGAGCAGAAGAATCTATCCCTGAAAGAAACAAAACTTGCAAAGAGAAACATTTAGACATAAAGACTACTGTAAAAAACAAACAAAAAACCAACAAACAAACACTAGTTTCTGTGTCCCCATTCAATGTTACAGGAAATAGTACAGACACTGCAGGTCATTCTGCTTCAAATATTGAGTGAGAGCTGGCTCTATGTGTGGTCCTACAGAGGGAAGAAAGTCTTGATCTCATTTTAAATGTATATCCCCACCTCAGAAGACCATGTAGTTTGATCAGAAAACTAAGCTTGTACATCACAGATCAAAATACTTACCACAAGTGGTTCCTCCCAAACTGTAAACTCCTCCCAGATTTTAAATTGTAGGAATCCCATCTGAAGTGCCTGACTTACTTTATAAACTATACAGTTTAGACATTTAACTCTGGCCTATAGATGCCACTTGGAGAGCCAGCTGAAACTAAAGCACCACTGAGCATAACAAATTACATTTCTCTGTGCAATTCCAAAATCTTTACTACAGCTACTATTGAAGTCTTACCCTAGGTAAAAACCAAACAACAAGGAGATAAGCTCTCTTGATGCACATCAGCCAAAGAATTGATAGTTACGTTTCTTTGCCAAGAATCCTGCCCTCAGATATGCAGGGCTAACAACAATACACTGAGTCATGACCAGGTTTGGTCCATTTTGATCTTTAACAGATGATAAAGTGCAGAGTAGAAAGAAAGCATAAAAATTGTGCAATCTGCGTTCAGTTTACAAAGATGAAAATTATAAAGAGCTTCAGCCTCTCAGCACAAAAACATTTTCCTTGTAATTGAGGAAATCTAAACTGAAAGACAATAAATCTGAAATAAAATCAATATAACCTTATACTATGATTTATAATGAGTCACTTTTCAAATTAAACTGACACTTTAAAAGCCAGGCTGTTCTCTCTGATTAAAAATTTTCACCATGGAAATGGTTGCCTAAGAAGTGGCAGGCTTAAACAGAAGACAGCAATCATTCATCAGGTCAAAAAAAAATTAATCCAAAATTAACTTTCTTAGAATAGAATAGAACAGAATAGAATAAACCAGGTTGGAAGAGACCTTCAAGATCATCGTGTCCAACCTATCATCCAACACCACCTAATCAACTAAACCATGCAACCAAGCACCCTGTCAAGTCTCCTCCTGAACACCTCCAGTGATGGTGATTCCACCACCTCCCCAGGCAGCCCATTCCAATGGGCAATCACTCTCTCTGTGTAAAACTTCCTCCTGACCTCCAGCCTGAACCTCCCCTGGCACAGCCTGAGACTGTGTCCTCTTGTTCTGGTGCTGGCTGCCTGGGAGAAGAGACCAACCTCTGCCTGTCTACAACCTCCCTTCAGGTAGTTGTACAGAGCAATAAGGTCACCCCTCAGCCTCCTCTTCTCCAGGCTAAGCAGCCCCAGTTCCCTCAGCCTCTCCTCATAGGGCTTGTGTTCCAAACCCCTCACCAACTTTGTTGCCCTTCTCTGGACTCGTTCCAGCAAGTCAACATCCTTCCTAAACTGAGGGGCCCAGAACTGGACACAGTACTCGAGGTGTGGCCTAACCAGTGCAGTGTACAGGGGCAGAATGACCTCCCTGCTTCTGCTGGCCACACTGTTCCTGAGGCAGGCCAGGATGCCATTGGCCCTCCTGGCTGCCTGGGCACACTGCAGGCTCATGTTCATCCTACCATCAATCAGCACCCCCAGGTCCCTCTCTGCCTGGCTGCTCTCCAGCCACTCTGACCCCAGCCTGTAGCACTGCATGGGGTTGTTGTGGCCAATGTGCAGAACCCGGCACTTGGATGTGTTCAATCTCATGCCATTGGACTCTGCCCATCTGTCCAGCCTGTCGAGGTCCCTCTGCAGAGCCTCTCTACCCTCTAGCAGATCAACTCCTGCCCCCAGCTTGGTGTCGTCAGCAAATTTACTGATGATGGACTCAGTGCCCTCATCCAGATCATCAATAAAGATGTTAAAGAACATGGGGCCCAACACTGATCCTTGGGGCACATCACTAGTGACTGGCTGCCAGCTGCATGTGGCACCATTCACCACCACTCTCTGGGCTCGGCCATCCAGCCAGTTCCTAACCCATCGCAGTGTGCTCCCGTCCAAGCCATGGGCTGACAGCTTGGCCAGCAGTTTGCTATGGGGGACGGTGTCAAAGGCCTTGCTGAGGTCCAGGTAGACTACATCCACAGGCCTCCCCACATCCACCAGGCGGGTCACCTGATCATAGAAGGAGATCAGGTTGGTCAGGCAGGACCTGCCCTTCCTAAATCCATGCTGGCTAGGCCTGATCCCTTGGCCATCCTCTAAGTGCTGTGTTAAGGCACCAGGATGACCTGTTCCATGATCTTGGCTGGCACTGAGGTCAGGCTGACAGGCCTGTAATTCCCTGGCTCATCCAACCGGCCCTTCTTGTGGATGGGCACCACGTTGGCCAGCTTCCAGTCCTCTGGGACAGCTCCAGTGAGCCAGGACTGCTGAAAAATGATGGAGAGCGGCTTGGCCAGCTCCTCTGACAGCTCTCTCAGCACCCTAGGATGGATAGCTACATAGTCCATTTGAAACAAGTTTTTTGGGCTTGCTATCAAAGGAAATGTTGCCTACACAACAGAATTAGCAGTCTTACCTTAAGCAAATACTTCTCTTGCTACATGCCTAAACAATTTTATGAAAACAGATGTTATTGTGGTATAAATACTAACTAAACTCTATTGCATTTGATGATTAAATTTATTATATACATAATAGGAGAGAAAAGCTCTATGTATTTGAGTTGGGTGATTCTTGCAACAATTCAAGCAAGTACATGGTTCAGAGGATTAAGATTCTCTATTTTGGGAAGTTTAGATTTTTTTTTTCTCCTACAGATAAAACCATCCCAAATACCTGTTAATTGTTATGAGGTGGCTTTTTATAGCAAAAATGCTGAAGCAGAAGTATCAACAGCTGTGAAAGAGTATATCAAAATCAAGAATATTAAGATGCAGCATCATTTGTTTTTATAAAGAGATGTTTATTTTATGATTATGGATGCAATTAATAGCAGCATATGCTAGTGTTCATTGAATCAGTGATTAAAATAACATTGATTTCAATGGGGTTTTTAATGCATTTGCAATGTTACATATATTCAGATCTGTCATCAAATGTAAACCAAGTAAGTTGTTAGACAGCTTCAAGCACATTTTTCTATAACATGAATATTACAGGCTCTTCAGCCAAGACCTGATTTTAATAGTAATAACGAAGCAAGTGTTTTGTGCTTCTAATTGGATAGCTTAGGCATTTAAAATGTTGATCAAAGAGAATGACTAGTAATTAAGTTGAGAACAGCTGTGAACTGATATCATTAATGTTCATCTACCTTAATTTATGCCTGCAGCAATATAACGGTTTTCAGCAAATTTTAAATTAAAGAAAACCAGATTTAAATCTGAAAGTAAAGATCAATGTATGAAAAATTGTACTCTACTGGGCTATATATATTACATGTCTACACTGGAATAACTAGAGCCTTTAAAGTTTAACTTTAGAGCTCTCATGTTTTATAGTGAGATTAATCAAACCTGTAATCATGTAACAATAACTAAGAGTTTGTCCTTCTGTTACATGGACTCAATGATCTTTCCAAGTATTAATGAATGGACTGAAACACACTGTGAGGTACAGTAGGTTATTAAGGAATTGTTTCCATCATATGGATGAGAACACTCAGGCACAAATACAGTGCAGAATGGTCTGAAAATTATTATCTTGGTAAATGGCTACAAGTGGTTACAAAGGAGTACAACTTCCCATTCATGGACATTTATGTGGTGTACAAGATCACAGAATCAACAAGGTTGGAAGAGACCTTAAAGATCATCAAGTCCAACCCATCACCACAGACCTCATGACTAAACCATGGTGCCAAGTGCCATGTCCAATCCCCTCTTGAACAACTCCAGGAATGGTGACTCCACCACCTCCCTGGGCAGCCAATTCCAATGCCTAACAACTCTTCAGTGAAGAACTTTCTCCTCACCTCGAGCCTAAATCTTCCCCTGGCGCAGCTTGATACTTGTAATCCCCAACAATTTGCTATTCTGTGGAAGTCAAAATCAAATCCTGCTGTAAGCAAACTTATTTCTCTGGAGAGACATTTCCAATCAATCTGGACTAATGGCAGTGAATTATATAGTGCTTTGGTTCTTTGCTTTTGAGCAAAAGACTTCCATCACTCTTCACCACTTCTCTTGCCTCTCATTTATCCTTATCTGCAAACTCTGCACAGAAAACAATCAAAACCAACACGTACTGCAAAACCATCAAGCTATAGACTATACACTATGGCTCTAAATAGCAACAGTCTAAATGAAAATTTGGAAATTTGCTTGTGTGTGGTGAGAATGCCTTCCCTGTATCTAGTTTCCCCCTTGTCTCTATGAAGTCACAAATCTCCCTCTTTCTCCATTTTGTCACATGGGATTGTCTAAGAGCAGTCATAAGATTTCTATCTGCAAACAGAAGCTAAAAGTAGCTGGAACATGACTTGAAGACTCAGAATAAATACTCCTTCTTGAATACCCTCATAAAATTATTAAACAGGATAGACTGTTTAGACTGCCTACAAGGCACCTGAGTGTTTGAGAAGTGTTTGGCAGAAAGGGTAGACAAGTTTATGACAACAGTGGAGTCCATGCTTTTCTGAATGTGAAGCTAGTACCTGCAGTTTCATTCTTTTGAGAATGGCGTTTGAGAATCCCACTATTTGTGCAGTCAATGTAAGTTTTTCATCAATTCCAGATTAATAGATCAAAAAAGTTTTCCACAGGAATGGATTGTATTTTGGTCAGGTTTTATCTAAAGAGACCTGGCAAGCAGACATTAAATCAAAAGCAGGATCAGCAATGAGACTTATAGCTCCTCATTGTCAGGCATGTATCCAGGTTCACACATCAAATTGCTTTCTTCTCTGAGTATGTGTATGCTCTGCAGAGCTTAATAAATTTCTGGAACTTTCTCAACAGAAAGTCCCCACACTTGGCAAAGGTCTTGCCCCAGACACACAGTAAATAAACAAAACCAACTGCAGTGAAATCCTGTCTGCTGACATACTATGAACTCATTTTCTCCATAGTGCAATCAGGCAGGTATTTAAGCAGAGAATGTTTGATGCTTCCTACATTAGAAGACCACAGCAGGTCCTTAACCTGAGAATACAGATGCAGCCCAAGTCTTCAGAGCTTCCACATGCAGGCAGGACTTTTAAGCACAGTGAGAAGCAGACAGAATAGGAAAAGAGAAACTTGAGTTTCTCTATGGCCAGTCTGGTATAGATGAGGTAGCTCACGAATCCCAGATTATTTCATTCTAAGAAGTATTTCATGCCTAAGACTCCAACTGGGGAATCATTTTCTGAGGTAGAGCTGCAATAACTCACACTAAATGCTTTCTTACTCCAGGGGAAGCAACTGACACAAAGAAAGATACCTTTTTCTCCCAGTAAGATATTTTTATCATGAGAAAAGATCTTTCCTTAAATTTCCTGAAGGTGATGAGGGCTTCAGTTTGAGAAGCTTCACTGACTTGGGAATTTAAACTGGGAGAAGCTATTAAATTCCTTTCATATATGACAAAAAAAGACATTTCTACACTTTTTGGTGAGGCAATTCAATGCACCCTCAGTAAGTTTGCAGATGACACTAAGGTGGGAGGAAGTGCTGATCTGCAGAGGGACCTGGACAGGTTGGATTGACAGGTCAGGGCCAATTGTCTGAGATTCAACAAGGCCAGGTGCCAGGCTCTAACACTTCAGATACTTTTTTACAAATTTGAAATAAAAGGTCTGAAGTCCTGAGAGGATTACATGTGAAAACACTGTCCTTCCCCCTCTGTGGCTTCATGCTCTCATTAACACCTTCCTTTGCTGTTTGCACTCTGCATCAGATGACAGGAGAGAGACCATGCCAGTGTGCAGTACCAGTGAGTACTGCAAACATGAGTAGGGGGTACCTAAACAACTAAACAAGAAGTCTTTATAAAAGTATGCATGTGAGTGCAGGTGTGGAAGAGAGAGAGATGAAAGAAATCTTTTAATATTATCTTAGAATGACCAAGACCATCTTTCAATTACAAGAGAAAGACATACATTTGGAAGCTATCAAACCCTGAAGTGTAAGCAAACATCTATCTCTGTGTAACAGAAAAGCCTTTGCATCTGGGACTCACCTCAGAACCTTAGTCTTGCCATTTTATGAATAAATGAACATTAAGCAGGATACATCACTAGTGAAGACCTTAAATATGTGAAGAAATGTATAAGTGAATAGGAGTGGTCAGCTTAGAGAGGTTTCCGATTTTCAATGCAGGGAGTAAGGCAGCTTTTGGCTTGAGTTAGAGACAATTATTTCCAAAAGGAGAATTCAGTGCAGGAGCCCTCTCCTGTGCTTTATAAAGATAATGAAGACATATAGAAAGTGCATGAAGGAAATTATTCATAAGAGGTTTCTTCAAGAATTTAAGCCTAAGCTACAACAGAGTATGCTTTTAGTGCATGTATCCAAGAATCTGCCACTAGCCTATCCCAAAAACGAGCATTTAACAACCAAGCCACTACAGGCTATGCAAATTGTACACACTGATGGGGCTCCTACAAGCTCTTAGTTTTATACATATTAAGAATTTTATTCACTATCTCTTCTAACATGTGAGGTGACCCATGAATTGTGCTTCCCTTCAAACAAAGCTTTTCTTCACATATGTCATCCTGTCAATCATCTTTTCTTTAAATTGAAACCTGCTTCTTGGTGACTGAAAATGGCTCTGTAGAGAGAAATGCACACATTAAGTATTCAAACTGGTAGGCTTAGACAGCAATCCATGCAGATGTGATTGAAAGAGTGATTGAAAGATTAGAGCCACAAAGCGTGACTACAGAGTATCCTTTTGTATGAAGATGGTTCAGTGGCTCCTTTTGTAATTATAGTTTCCTTGTCTCAAAACAGTCTTTTGCTGAAAGCTGTTAGTTGAAGGCCTTTGTAAAATACCTAAACAAAAACAAGAGGGCTAACTGCTATTACTGCGAGCTATTTATTGGAGCTGAACATCTTTCAGGTGTTGTGTTAGCCTTCTAGTAATAATTTTATACGCAAGTAACAGATATTCAACAATATAGAAAAAAATTGTTTGCTTGTGATGGCATTTCATTTTAACACATGGGATAGAATCCAAAATGTTTCTTATCCTTAGACTTGCAATTTTTTTATTCTATTAGGTTCTGGATAATTGTCTCGGTCCGGAGAGGGAAAGAGACTCAAGTTCTTTTAGAACATTCCCATGTTGTGAAATTAGAGGCACAAACGAAGCCAAAGTATCAACAGCTAGACTATTTATTACATAAATAAAATGGACATAAGAAGGGGAGAGGGAGAAAAGAGAGAGGGAGAGAGAGAAGAGAGAGAGAAGAGGAAAGGAATTATATTACCACACCCCTCATCCCCCCCAAGACAGTTAAAGTCTGTGGAGGAAAGGTGCTGCAGGAGATGTTGGGTCTGTAGAGAAACGGTGCTGAGGCTTTTGCTGGAGAAGAGCTGTGGTCCTCTGGGGAGATGTTGGGTTGGTACAGGAATGGTGCTGAGGCTCCTCTGGGCAGCCTGGGTCTGTAGAGAAAGGGTGCTGAGGCTTTGGCTGGAGAAGAGCTGTGGCCCTCTGGGCAGCCTCTTTTCTCCAGAGCAGCATTGTCCCGGCTTTCCCTTCTCAGCGGCATGGTCCATCTCCTGTGTTTTCCTTCATCTCCGTTTTTCTCCCTGTTTTTCTCCTCTGTTTCTCTCTCCAAACCAGTAGTTGCTCCAGTCTTTTATACAGTTTTTAGTCCTTAGGTGTGTATTCAAATATTGTCCCTTAGGAATTCCAGGGGCAGGAAATAATCCTTAGGTAAATATCCAGGTATCGTTTCCCCGGAAATCTTTCTGTGTATTGCTGTGTGTTTGGGCAAGATTTTGGATGGAGGCGGGGGGAATCTCCGTCTCCCCCGTCTCCATCCAGACAAGTCCCCCCCACATTCCTTACACATCAGGAAACAGGTGGTAAAAACCATTGTGTCACCCTGCCCAGGGTACTTGATGGGTGGAGATTATCTTGCCCTAAAGGCGTGATGGCTGGGTCCTTGGGTCCATCGTTGTAGTCCCGTGTTATCACGATGCAATCACAAGCTGATTTGCATCCAGGATTGGTAGACAGGATTCTTTCCACCTTCTTTCCAGTGGCTCTGCTATCAGTTTGTTGACTCACACCAAGAGAGACAAACTTATTAGTCTCTCTCAATAATACATATTTTTTAAAAATAAAAAAGAAACAACTCTGAGAATCTAGCACCATTTAGACACTTGCATCACACTATTTTGCAGTATCTTTTCTAAGCCTACCATAAATATCACCATTAACCCTTTCCCTAGGATAAGCATGAGTGCTTTTTGCTTTCTCACGTTAAATCTTTAGTTTCTTAATGAAACAGATTCTTATTTGTTGGTAATTTCCCTTTTTTATTAATTTGCCAGTTTTAGCATGAAATAATTTTGCTGACAATTAAGTTTTTTTGGTTGATATCTTTGCCTTTACATGGATGTTAACTGATAGAGCATATGCTTCATTAATTCTCCCACTCTTGATGAAGGTTTCAAATGTGAGCTGCAACTTGAGGCCATTTCCTTTCATCCTATCAATTGATGCTAGGGACACGAGACCAACATCCACCTCACCTCAACCTCTTTTTGAGAAGTTGTAAAGAGCAATAAGGTCTCCCCCTCGGCCTCCTCTTCTCTACACTAGACAATCCCAATTCCCTGAGACAGTCCTTATAACACTTGTTCTCCAGGCCATTCACCTGCTTCGCTGCCCTTCCCTAGACATGTTCCAGCAACTCAATGTCCTTGCTGTAATTAGGGGCCCAAACCTGAACACTATATTCAAGGTGTGGCCACTCAAGTGCTGAGTACAGGGGCAGCTTTCCAGCCACTCTCGTGCAAGCCTGTAGCCTTACATGGGGCTGGTGTGACCCTAGCACAGGACCTGGCCTTTGGACTTGTTAAATCAGCCTTTATCAAGGGTAAGACAGAGGACATCATGTCCCGCTCAACCCAAGAGGGAGAATGGAAAAGGGAGTGACTTGAATTCAAATATTTGCTTGGGTCAAATTAAAGAGACACACCATAGGTCTCCTCCAAAGAGAGATTTAATTTTTAACTGCATGACTATTGTTATATGTATATATAGATACATTGTGTGTAGAACAAAAGAGTAAAGGGAGTTAGGAGAGAGAGACAGTGGCTACAAAATTATGGAGTTCATGATCTTTAGGGCAACAAGGAGGGTTAGCAGCAAGCTCACTATGCTGGACTTCAAAAGAGCAGACTTTGGTCTCTTCAAAGATCTGACAGGGGGAGTACAACGAAGTAAGGCCCTGGAGAGGAGAGTGGGCCAAGAAAGATGGTTAAAATTCAAGGATTACCTTCTCCAAATGCATAAGTGATGAGTCCCAAAAAGGAGGAAGACAGGTAAAAACACCAGGTGGGCTGCATGAATGGAAAATAAAAACATGCCTGGACACTGCAGCACAAAAAGGAGGCCTACAGAGGGTGTAAGCAAGGAAACGTATCCTGAGAGTAATACGGAGAGGTTGCCCAAGTAGCCAGAGACTAGGTCAGAAAAGGAAAAACTCAGAATTAAATCTGGCCAGGGACATCAAGGGCTACATGAAAAGGTTCTATAGGTACGATGATGATAAAAGAAAGAGGGTTGGCCCTCTCCACAAGGTAACAAGGGACCTGGTCACCCAGGATAAAGAGAAGGCTGAGGTACTGTATGGATTTTTTTGCCCCAGATTAGCCAAATCTTTTATGTCACTGAAGCAAGAGCACTGAGTCACACCACAAAGATGCTTATGCAAATTACTGGATATCATTATTCTATAGCCAAGTCTCTTAAAGCCTGTATTGTATGCAGCTCTCCAGCAACCCATCTAGATAGTGAACACCGACTGGAAAGATGGGCAGAGTCCAATGGGATGGCTTTCAACAAGTCCAAGTGCCGAGTGCTGCACTTTGGCTATGGCAATCCCATGCAGAGCTATAGGCTGGGGTCGGAGTGGCTGGAGAGCTCCCAGACAGAGAGGGACCTGGGGGTGCTGATCGACAGCCACCTGAATATGAGCCAGCAGTGTGCTCAGGTGGCCAGGAGGGCCAATAGCATTCTGGCCTGCATTAGGAATAGTGTGGCCAGCAGGAGC
This sequence comes from Melanerpes formicivorus, assembly GCF_026170545.1. Taxonomy (NCBI): domain Eukaryota; kingdom Metazoa; phylum Chordata; class Aves; order Piciformes; family Picidae; genus Melanerpes; species Melanerpes formicivorus. Next base: position 4,251,661 of record NW_027142369.1, read on the forward strand.
AGGGAGGTCATAGTGCCCCTGTACTCTGCTCTGGTTAGGCCGCACCTTGAGTACTGTGTCCAGTTCTGGGCTCCTCAGTTTAAGAAGGACATTGAGACACTTGAGCGTGTCCAGAGAAGGGCAACAAGGCTGGTGAGAGGCCTTGAACACAAGCCCTATGAGGAGAGGCTGAGGGAGCTGGGATTGTTTAGCCTGGAGAAGAGGAGGCTCAGGGGTGACCTTATTGCCCTCTACAACTACCTGAAGGGTGGTTGTAGCCAGGAGGGAGTTGGCCTCTTCTCCCAGGCAACCAGCACCAGAACAAGGGGACACAGTCTCAAGCTGCGCCAGGGGAGGTTCAGACTCGAGGTGAGGAGGAAGTTCTTCACCGAGCGAGTCATTCGGCATTGGAATGGGTTGCCCAGGGAGGTGGTTGAGTCATCGACCCTGGAGGCGTTCAAGGGGAGATTGGACGTGGCACTTGGTGCCATGGTCTAGTCATGGGGTCTGTGGTGTCAGGTTGGACTCGATGATCCTCGAGGTCCTTTCCAACCTAAGTGATACTGTGATACTGTGATACTGTGAACAGAAGAACTCCAACTGACTTTGGGAAGATTTTTAGCAGCTTGTAACATACAAGTGCCCAGAAAATAAGTTCTCTAACTGTTGTTTCCATGGAAGATCATACTTTTTTATTTTGTCTGTATTAAGAAAAAGCAAAGCTTGTTTTTGTCACAAGTCAATATTTTAAACAATTGTATATCTCATAAAAATGCTGTTTGTTTACTCATACAAGGTAGAGAATTTATTAAATCTAAGCAAATCACTGTTTTATTTAAGAGTTACAAGAGAAAGTATTGTCAAAATAACTGACAAGCTGTATTAATAATTCATACTTCTTTTTCCTTTCAAAAACACAGAGAATCTCTGCAACACTGCATGAATCATTCTTCTGTTTCTTACCATTACTCTAGATAAGATGTTCAATTCAAACACTAGGGTTCAAGGCAACAAACTGCAGTGCTGCTCAAAATCAAATGCGTTTTAACCCTTTTCCTCACAACAGGCTTAATGAGGGAAACAGTTTGTATCCATCATTATGAAGTGATTGAAAATACTGAACTTCTAGTAGTAACAGCAATTCAAAGATATAACCTATGAAAGCACACAGGAGCAAGTGGAATTTCTTAGCTTTTATTTCACCCAGCCTAGTGTGATAATGTCCTGAAAAACTGCTTTGAGTCCTGTATTTCTGTAAGAAAATAATACATCTCCAGACAGTGAGAAAATTAAATCAGGCACCATATTTTCAGTTTTACATCGTATTGACATGTAGTCTTCAACAGAAAATCCAGATTAATATTTGCTTGTAGACTTAAGTAGCAGGCGTAGTCTATTCAGAGAGGTGCTGCAAATCATTTATTTCTTTAGGCTGAACCATTACCTGTGTCAGACACCACACTGTAAGTGTATGTAATGCAATTTATACAGAGGTGGCAAAGATCAGACACAAGCTTTAGAATGACTCTAACAGGTTTTGTAAGTACTCAAGTCAATGCAGAGTGTCATATCAACACTGTAATAAGAGATACTGATCAAAATTCCAGCCATATTATCTACAAGAAATGCATATGATTATACTATCTAACCAAACAATTCTACTGAAATCTCCCCTACAAAAGGATAACTAGCCAGTGAAACAATAATAATTCTCATTTTGAGGAGGAATTCTAAATAGCTCTTAGAATTACTTACTAAAAGATTCTATTTTGAGGAACTGGCTATCTATTTGTAGTAAATTCAGATAACCCACTCGGTCACATAATTTCTCACTCCATCTCACAGTAAAAATTCTTAGTGCAAGGCTGAAATCCTTACCTTTAATCCTGGTTTTATTCCTTTGGAGAAAACCCATTTTCTCGGAGATTATTTTCTTTTTTTGTCTTAGGAAAAAAAAAATCATTTTAAGTCACTTTGGAACAAAATCATTAAGGACCTGCACACTTCCATAAGGCTCAGCATAATATTTGGAGTCAAAATCAAGGGGTTTTTTTGCTTCAGGATTGTGTAAAAAAGAAAACCATGGCTTCAGATCAACTGTGAACCTGGAGAAAAACATAATTGGCTCTTGCTTTCTTGATACTTTTGTCTTATGAAGTATTAATCTGTCTCTAAAACAGTTTCCCTTGGGTTATGTGGTGTGAAGATGAAAACCTACGAGGTAACTGAATTGTAGAGAGTTTTTGTTTTATTGTTTTTCATTTTGTTGTTTTGTGGGACATGAATGTTTTGGTAGTTCTCTTCATTAACAATGCTCATACCCATGACTACTAGCTAATTTTATTTCAAAGCAGCAGAGCAAGGGATAGTTTTCTGCTAGTCAGAGTTTGACTTTCTCTTTTAACTCATTATTTCCTTTATTAAGAGGGAATAGCTTTATATCTCTAAAACCAGGCAATGCTACACTACTACAATTCTCTTTCCAGACCACCCACATACTATTACAAAGACCTAATGGGATTCTAATGCAAAAAAAAACCTTCCTGAGCAGTGTAAACCTAGTGCACTGTAGATAGCACACAATTATCTTCAGAAAGATACTTCTAATTTTTCAGGCAATATTTTCCAGCCAATTTTTTAACTGAAAGAGAACAAATACTGTAATTCAGCAAGATTATCATACTTCATCTGAACATAAAGGTACAACTAGTCTTCTTACTTCAGACTTTCAGCCTAGTGGTTACTCTATCATAAAAAAAAAAAATGAAAATTATTTGTTCTTCTCCATCACAGTTCATATTTATTTATTTTTTCAATCTCTTGTTACATTTATTACATCACTGAAAGTTCCAATTCATTGCTCCAAACCTATTATTGTTAGATTCATTCATTTTGTGGTGTTTTGGCCCCAACCAGTAGTTAATCATCCACACAGTCCTCCCTGCCTAGCAGCACGATAGGGAAGAGAACAGGAAGAGTAAAGTGAGAAAAAACTTGTGGGTCCAGTTAGAGATGGTTTAATAAGAGAACAAAAACAAAAAAAAAAATGCAAGTGATACAAAGAAAAATCACTCAGCAGCTCCCACAAACAGAACAATGCCAGCCAGCCTCTGAACCATAGCTAATTCGGTAAAACTACACCCCGGATTTTATCACTAAACATGACATTCTGCAGTGTGGAATACCCCATTGGTCAGCTGGGGTCCACGGTCACAGCTGTGTCCTTCACAGCCTCTTGCTACCCCAGCCTACTTGCTGTGGCAAACAGAGTGAGACATGAGAAGACTGACACTGTTTATGCACTATTCAGTAACTGCTAAAACACTGCATTTTTATCAACATTGTTTTAGTCATAAATCTACATACAGCAGCATATGGTCTCCCATGAAGAAAATGTACTGTCTTAGATGGACCCAGAACTCCTATGTAGCCGGGCAGAAAAGACAATCCCAAGCTAACTCTTTTAGAACTTAGAATGATTAACAGCACAAAGTTAAGAACAAACAAATTCTGCCTGGGTAATGTTTATTTATAGAGGCTATCAGTATAAACTGTGAATCTGGGAGTTAGACTTGGCCATGAGAAAGGAAGAAAAGGATTCCAAATCTCGGTTTGAGATTCACAGCCATTCATCCGAATCTTGAACAATAATTAATATATTTGCACTATGCAATGCTTGCATTTTATTACCCTCACCACAGTGGGGGCAGGGGGGAAGTTGCATTTTACTGAATTTCATTTATCAGAACAGAATTATTCTCCACAACAGACTTCTGCTTACCTTATTTTCTCTGGTTTTAAGTGGCTTCACCAAGTCACCTCCATCCATTTCTTTCAGAAATGGAAATGTTTTAGAGAGACTTGAGTCACAAAAATTTTATTTGGGTTAATTTGAAGTCGAAAGGTGATTGTACAGTACTCTGAATAATTTTATCTTTCTAAAGTCCTCTGATTACTCACAGTCATCCAGTTCCATATGTCACTGGCAGTTATTCTACCTAATTCTGTTTGTTCTTAATTAAATTAGAATATGGACTGTTTTTCCACCAGTTCAGAGGCTTACAGAAATACATTATTACTGCTCTCCAAAGACCAGGTCTCCTTTCACTTTTGGGGGGTTTCCAGCAGTATTATATACTATGTCAGTACACATAAAACCTACAAACCTACACTCACTGACAATTTCTTCTTCCTTTTTATCATGAATTTTGATAAGAGATTAAAATATTGTTACACATTTTAGGAATTTGGCTGCAGATATACAGAATTTAAAGCCAGCCTTCTCAAGCTTGAAATCCATGGCACTTTAAGTCATTCTTGCTTAGTCTAAGCTCCTTTGTATAAAATGCTCTGGGGAATAACAATCTCCAACCTCATTTACTCCACACCACAAACTGCCAGATGCCACTCAAGAATGCTGCGCTTAAATTCTGCTATAAAGGTCCGCATTGTGGAGATGCGATTTCAAATGAGCCATGACATATTACATTCTTGAGGAGCAAAGGAACTTTGACTGGTTCTCTCTGTGACACAACAGCTGAAGTCACAGAAGAAACAGCAGAAGAGTCTTTAATGGATTCAAAGCTGTGTTTATTACTTGGAAAACAACTGTCAGTTTATGAGTTTGGATGTCATCCAAGAATTGAAAGCTGAACATTAAGAGCGCTGAAGAGTAAAACGTTGTCACAAGCCTTGGCAAGATGGTCTCCAACAACAGCAAAAGCAAATTGTGATCAATTGATACAACCCCAAGTGTGAAAGGCAAAGTTGTTCAACCAGCAATTAGAAGTTCATATCCTTCTCTAATTAGAATAGTAACTTTTTCATCAGCATTTTTAAGAAGACTATTCAGTGCTACTAAAAGAAAAATATAGGTTTAAAAATCTAATTTCTTTAAGGGGGTATTTTATTTCTAGATATAAACTGCAATAGTTGGTACTAAGGAAAATATTTCACAGTTGCCCTCCTGCTAGGGAACACAACTGTGAATGCAAAACCAGTATTTTACCAGTTACCTGTGGTGAACAAGTATATATTAGGAATATTAATTCTTTCAGGAACACTATCCATCACTAAGAATGAAGATGACAAAACAAAACCAGTATATTCTTAGGAAGTCTAGTTTTGACAAATCAAGTCACAAACTTTCCATTATGTTTTCTGTTGAAGTTGTCATAGATCTATATGTCAAATTTTTACTTTTCCAATATCTGAAAAGATTTTGTAGGGATACACGCTGCTTAATGTTTTCAGTTATTTGTTACTTGATAGGTAGAACTGAAAGGAAAAATACAGATCTCGGTCAAGGATCAGCTTTCACTGAAGCTGTGGCAGTATACATCTCCACTGAAATGCACTTCAAAGTTTTGAATTATAAATTTAATTATTAAAAGGTGGCATAGTTTAGTTCATATCTACTAATGCCAAAGGCCTAAATTTCCTCAAAGTAAATGTTTCAAGGCATTTATTAACACTGCATGGGAGTGTTTGTATTTTCACTTTTATGCTGCAAAATTACCTTGAACACTTAGGAAGACTATTTGCTTTCAAAGACCCATGTTAGGAGGATGCTGCTTTTTATTTATTCAATTAAATGAGATTAGCTTCTTTAGAAAGTAACTCAGAGAAGTTTGATTTAGGTTCTTTGAGTCATTCTAATATTAAAGATCATTTCCCTTATGTTTTAGATCATGTATGACATAACACCTCATATCAATCTTTTGAGTTTGCTTTGAGCCAGTTTAGAGTGGTTTTGTTGAAAAGTCACACTCTATGTTGATGAAGTAACCACTTATACTGGGATCCCAGAGCAAAAATAGTTAAATTCAGGGTGTTTTCTGAATTTCAGAAGCCCACCTAGGGCTAGAGAAGAGCAGTTAGCTAGCTTACATCAAAAGAAGAGATTAATTTCTCTCAACATTTTGCACTACAGTACTTAAGTATAATTGTACAATCAAACTAATATTATCAGATTCATTTTAGGAAGCTTTTTACTATTTAGGACTATAATAAATGTTTTAATTACCAATATGCCAGAGGTTCAACCTGTACCATACACATATATGAGACGGCAGTGTTCAAAACAGTCTTCAGTCATTAAATCATCTCCTGGGATTTAAAAACACTAAAGCCTAGTTCCTGGTCTCCTCATGATCTTCATGCACTTGTCTTCTTTGGTTGCAATTAGTAGCCTATTAGCTACAATGATTTCTAATGAAAAGTGTATTGCAAAAGATTAGTTATTGAAAATGTTACATTTATAAATATTGCAATGGGTGGCAATTATTTATCTGGATGGTTATCATGGTGCAGAGAACTGCATATCTTCAAAGATAGCTGCCTGCTCCAATGTTCCAGATTGGATAAAACTAACAACTGAATAAAAACATCTGCGATTCTGGAGGCTGAGGAAGGTGCTGGTTGGAGCGTGCAAGATTTATCCTTCTCTGAGATTAGATTTGTTTGTCTTCATTAATGTAACAGCACAAACACTAAATAACAAACTCAAGTACTCCAGCTGCATACCAGCTTACCAATGCCTAAATATGGGATGACAGAGGGTTTTGGCACAGAATCAAATAGAGGGTCAAAAAATTGTTCAACTAGACAAATCAATAAAATCCTCTTGGATTTGTTTCAATATATATAAACTCTTCATGTAATCTCAGCCTCCTGTCTTCTTCCAAGAAGAGTCAGTCAGTCCATCACCAGTGCTCAAAAGTTGCAAAGGAGGTAGATAAATTCACATTTAAAAGGTTATACTTGTTCTTCAAAATAAGAGCCACCCAGCTTGCAAGGGATTTGAGATTTACCAAAAATTTCCCAAATACATTTACCCAAAGGAACTTAGACAGCTAGCAGCTCTAAAGAAAATGAAGGCTAATGACTCAACATGCATGCACTATGGACCCTATCAATGAGGCCTTGCAGACTTGCCTTAGAAGTAATTCCCATTTTGAGAAAACCCTAATGATAATCCCAGAAAATGAACAGGAAGTTTTTATGCCATTGGTTTTCTCTTTAGACTAGATAAATGAGTACACTTCATACTCATCCCTCTCCATCGCACTCCTTGCCTCCCAAATGACTGACTCAGCTGGGCTGTGATGCTACACACCAGACTCAGTTTTTTTCCTTGTACTGATAATAGATTCAGGTAAGCAAATCAAGTTACTGTTGATGTGAAGCAGTGCTCTTTCCAATGAAGTTTGTCAGGAACCTTTCTGCCTTTTATCAGTAATTATCAACAAAAATAACAGGAGCTCTAATTTGCTTTACAAATGATTTTTAAGTAATCCATAGATACCATGAAAACCTCTTCTCTGCTTAGTTTTATTTTTTTCATTCCAAAAATGTGCATCTAGTGAGAGATTAAATATACATGCTTTTCCCCTGCATATGGATATAGCAGCTTGTGTAGATGTCCTACTAGCCCTACACAGATATCTCATACACCCAGGTCTCCTATCAAAGGTAATGAATTTTTTTAGGCACCTTAATCAATTTTAAACCATGGCAAATGCAGTTATTTTAAGTCAAAGCTTTCACTTCAAATCATTTTCTTCTGATATTAGAGGTAGATTTAATATCAGAGGTACTGAGCATCCTCTCTATTTGTTAGGAAGCCTGAAATATATTAAAAAGATCAAAGAATACATTTTATCACAATGTTCTCAATGTAGCAATTGATTCTCAATTATTCTTTCACAAAGACACAAGGTACAGAATTGTACTTTCTTCTAACTTTGCAAAACTCTACACCAGAAACAGTACACTGAGGCAGATTTCAGCAAAACAACAGGATTCAGGTGTCTTACATGGATTCCAGACTTTTATCATATTGGATGCATTAAAACATGATCACTGGTATATTATCACAGTATCACAGTATAACTTAGGTTAGAAAGGACCTCGAGGATCATCGAGTCCAACCTATCAACACAGACTCCATGACTAGACCATGGCACCAAGTGCCACGTCCAATCTCCCCTTGAACGCCTCCAGGGTCGATGACTCAACCACCTCCCTGGGCAACCCATTCCAATGCCGAATGACTCGCTCGGTGAAGAACTTCCTCCTCACCTCGAGTCTAAACCTCCCCTGGTGCAGCTTGAGACTGTGTCCCCTTGTTCTGGTGCTGGTTGCCTGGGAGAAGAGGCCAACCCCTTCCTGGCTACAACCACCCTTCAGGTAGTTGTAGAGGGCAAATTCATTCTGCGCACTTTTAGATATAACTAATTCTTTAAATCCACATGGTCCAGAAACCTTGCAAAATGACCAACAGAAAAATAAGACTATATGAACTCCTATAGAGGGTTTCAAAGTCACACAGTGATGATGAAACCTCTGAAGAATTTCTGGCCAAGCAAATTGATGGATGATTTTAAAGATGAGTAGAGGGGCTTTTTTTTTTATTATCAAGATATATCAGGCATAATTAATTCTAATTACCATGCAAACCATTAGGCAGGATTTACACAACTTGACACATAACATGAAGAATATTTCTATCTCCATGGAAGGTGGGTTAAGGAAAAATACTCTGCCCTAAATCAAGGCATAGGTTTGATACCAGCAGAGGCTTGCTTTCACTAGCATAACTCTGCCATGCCCCAGCCCTGCTTTCACTTCACCCAGCATTTTTCTGCAAGGCTATTGCTCAAGCCTCCAAGATGGTCAGGAGCTAAACTCTTCTCATCACTGTCTCTAAACCAGGTTCCAAAAGTACACTTCTTTGAAGATATATTCAGAGAAAAGAAACATAACTCCATTTCTTAAGGGATGTATCTCAGCTCTTTAAAGCAACTTTTCTTAGTACTTCAGGTTGAGTTCTCTCCTTTGAATCTGTTAATGTTTTCTTTATTTCAAAATAATACACAATTGTTAAATGGAAACTAAACATGCATGAAACTCATAAACTATCTGCTGTTTGTCAACAAATACGGGCTCTGCGGGCAACAATCACACATTTCATGTGAACTGCCCACACCTCAGCGATCACATTGACAGTAACCAATCACATTGATAGTAACCAATTTAGTACATACCAATGTCATTGTTAACCTGGAAGTTGTGGCTCAGTTGGTAGTGCATCAGACCCTTAATGGGAGGGTTGTGAGTTCAAGACTGCAGTGGGCAGTAGTGTCCTCCCTGAGGAGGTCATGGAGTTTGTGGTGACAGGTTGGACTTGATGATCTTTGAGGTCCCTTCCAACCTTAGGAATACTGAGCTACTGAGTTATCACAGCCAAGGTACCAGAAAATAAGATTTTTAGACAGTACAGCATAACTTGATTTTCAGTGAGAAACATTTGGAGGAAAAAAAAAAACCAAACCATAAACACTTGGTGCTGCAGGAAACCCACACACAATGCTCTTTGGTGAGAGGTTCTACTAAGCCAATATTCTGACATTGTCACCTGACACTGTCAAGGGAAACAATATATGCTGTATTTTAGGAAGGTGCTGTATTTTAGGAAGGTTGTTGTTTTTTTAAAACTCTCCAAACACACAAAACATCTTTACCCCTGCTCCCTTCTTAATTTTGATTCAGCCAGGATGCACAATGCAAATTGTAATAGTTAAATAACATTTTTATATAGGAATTTCCAGACCCAGGATATAGGACTAGTTTTAGTGTGTTTGAGCATAAGCAGGAGTTTGTAAGTGCAGTACCTGGTCCATACTAGAACTACTTCTCCTTTCGTTATATTATGAAATGTTCTTTGGAAGGTTTTCTTTTATCATTTTTTGCTGCTGAAAACAGAGCTGCATGGAACAAAGTTGCTTTTCAAATGTAATTTTCTGTTATTGATTGAATTTTAGTTTCAACATAATCATCTGTATCTTTCCTGCAAGAAGTATTTAAAGAGAGCACTCTGCCCAATTAATTTCCAGAAAACTAGGCATAACACTTACAATTTGCATTGTAATTACTTATGAAAAAGAAATGCAATTCATTTGGTTACTGTAACTCATTTGTCAGATATAATTGAAATCACCTCAGCTGGCAGGTTAAAATAGCACAGTTGATGCAAGCGAAAACCAAAACTTTTCATAAAATTAAATATTCAGTAAAATCTTGTGCACATAAAAGGACAGATAGACATTCTCACTCACTGCCTGCAAATAAGCAAGGTACAATTATCCTAATTCTTTCTTACTTGGGAGCTAAGAATGAGCAGAACAAAATAACCCTGAAATTGTCTGGTCAAAATAGGTCAGTTCTGAATATTCTGAAAATAATTTCAGAATAAATTAATCCAAGGTGTAATTTTCTGGAATTACACCACTAATTAATCTGATCCCAATTCTCTACAAAGCACTATGCAGAATGGTGTATATAAAGACTGCCAATATACAAAAGTCTTAAAACAAATACACATTTCCTTCCCTGAATAATTTACAATGGAACAGCACTGTAAGCCATTAATTATGTCACCGTGCATACCTTTTAAACGAACAGCTCTATTAAGATCACCAGATCTACTTATGTGAGAGATATTTCCTTAAATCACTGAATGAATTCTTTGGGTTGAGAGGGACGTTAAAATGTCATCTAGTCCAAACCCCCTGCAGTGATCAGGGACATTTTCACTTAGATTAGGTTGCTCAGAGCCCCATCCAATAATTGTGTTTCATTGTGATTAATAAACTAGTCCCACGGCACCTTCATGTTCAGCACATTATTTTAAATACAGGGTTAAATAACCCAATTTTAAAACTTACCAAATACTTTGCATAGTTGATATCCACTGCATTCCTGTATATGACTGAAAAACAATTCAGTCTAGCTGGTGAGTTTACTGAATGGAGAGTAATAACCCAAGTTCAAGTTAGATTATATGCACAAAGTGTCCTGAAATCCTAATAAATGTTTCAAGTCATCAGGAAAAGCAATGTGAAGTCTCTAGCAAACCTCCAGTGGCACTTAGGCCAATTTCCATAGATATGATCTTCAAATCAGCAAGGCAGCAGTGAAAATGCTCTTTCTTGCTCTGTCCTTCATGAACAAAATAGCAGTTGTGATTGACAAGCACCAAAACATGATTACATTATACCAGAAGGTAAAGTTAATTCTGCTGATGACTGGAGTACCAGAGGCCACCTGTCTCTTTAATCTTCACTAAGGTTTCCCTGAGCATATTGCAGTCCAAATGCTCCTTGGTGGTACCCAGTTCCCGAAACACTCAAGACTGAAGCACTTGTTTGCCTCTCCATAGCCCCATATGTCAGACTGGTGTTAGGTTCACTTATGAAATGCCACAGCAGTTGTATTTGACTTTAAGTGACAGCCCAGGACAAGTTTTATGGTTGTAAAAGATATGTGCCATCTTTCATCAGAATTTCTTTGCATTTGCAAAGGAAGCAATCCCATTACTATAAAAGTGGGAAGTTCTAAGCCAAGACACAATGGATTCCTAAAGACAAGCTTTAGAAATTGCCAAATTTGGCTTCTGAGAAACAAACTTTTTGTGCAATTGTGTGCTTAGATCCTCTTAAAGAACTGTTAACACATCTCAGACTTACAGAAAAGCTTGCTGGAGTTTTATATGATGTGCTCAGAAAAAAAATTATTAGTTTGAAAACCGACAAAACACGAAGAAATTTTGGTTAGATATCAACCTGAAACAAAACTGTTTATGTGCAAACTCTGTATTACAATCTGTTAATAATGTGCCAAAGAAAGAAAACAGATTAAAACAGTAATCCATACAAAAGAGACTGAGAAGAGGAAGGAAAAGGTTTGTGGGCAGAGATTTTTTTTAGCTTTCCTTGGAAAATTATTTGTTCAGAAGCTGCCTGCCCCCCAGAAGCCATTCACAACACTCACAGCAGGTGTTTCATCCTAACAACTGTGCTAGCCTTTTTATTTTCTTCCCTTACTGTTCCCACGTTCTGCTTTGTCATCAGTTCAGTGTCACTCATTACCAAGAGTATTCTCTCAACAGGCACATTAGTGCCTGGGAGAGAAATGACAATACAAATCTGGAGAACACTAAAAAGGGATTTCTTTTATTAGGTGAAAATCTCTCAGTGTCCCTCCTGTACAAATGTTTTCTCTTCCCCTGCCAGTCAGTGCTATAGCTTCATTTTATTAGAGGATCTAAACTTTTATTCATCCTTTATAACACTCCCTAGCAATTAAATCGCTGAGATTTTTCTTGCCTTCCCATATGGAAAGTATTAGAAAATATCGTTCTGCAAGGATTGTGCTCATGAACACTGGCATAATTCAGGATCTTCTCCTCTCTGTACTGTGGGGCTTAATTTTAACATTGGTATTAACCCTAAAATACAGTAATGCTCCTAAAGCCTGCATGCACTGAGAAGAACCAATTTCCTGAATGTAACTGCCTTATTAATCAGTGAGATTTACAACAGAAAGCTGTTAGAGTTTTTTTCTTTTGTAAATGTATTGAAGTAAAAATGCACTTACCATATTAGATCTCCAATAATAGTACAGCACAAGACAAAGCCTCAGTTTATGTCTTGTCTTAGGCATATTGGCTAGACAGTTGAAAGTAACTCAAAGCAACCCAAGGATTATGGACATTGTTGAAAACAAAAAAGGCACCCCTTCCCCATTTCACTGCCATCCCAGTCAGGCTCAGTAATCCAGTGACTGGAATTGAACAACACTTAACTGTGAACTTTATATGTCAGCAAACACATGAAAAATCTGGACAGCTGATAGACTATTAAGAAAGGGGAAAAGTACAAATTCCACTTGGATATATACAAGCCCACATGAATGACAGGCAAATGATTAAATGTACAGATATCAATTTAGATTTGTAAAGAGTGCAGCAGTATAGCAGAGGCTCAAAGCTGCATAAGAAGATGTGAGGGAAAAACAATCAGAAGTAATTTCCTTTCACCTCTTTCTAGAACAATTACTTATCAAAGTAACAGCTGGCCAGTAGACCAATGGTCTATTTTGAATATGAAGGACAGAAATCTAGGCACAGTTATAGAACAAACATGGTAAGGAATCACTAGAGAACATCCTCTTGGCAAGAGAAAGATACCAGCTGAACTCTTAAGGAAGACATATTTGTTTTCATTTATTCAAAACAAGAGAAGGGAAGAAAGTTCATGACATCAGTGCTCTCAGGAATTTTCTGTTCTGCTCTGGCTCATCTTTCACATTCGTCATCCCAGCCTGGCCCACACAAGGACTTACACTCTGTGAATTCTTGCAGAGAGAACACAAGTGTGTGTTTCATTCCCACACTTTCCCAAATATCTATTGTGTTTGGAAAACCAGATTTAATTGTTTTTCTCTTTTCCACTTGCCTACAAAGACACAAGAAGTTTGTGTGATCCAGTAAATAGCATGTAATTTTAACTGACAGTATCTACAATAATGCAGGTGAAAAATGTAAATGGTTACAGTTGTAGCTTGATGTTCTGACCAGAATCTGACATTGACATTGCTTGAATTTGTTGAGTTTGGGATGAAGACTCTGTAGTGTTTTAAATCACATAAAGAGATTTTACAACTGGCACCTGCAGGATTTTTATTTTTTTTTTAATGTGTATGATTTACTACAGAACAAAAAAAGACAGTTTTCTAATCCTAATACAGATGATGTAGTAACAGCAAACCCTGTCAGTTTAAAGACTTACTCTCCATTCCCAGTTGTGCCTCTAGCCTGCTAGGGCAGACACCACTTCCCCATGACTCTGTTTCTTCATTTGTTAAATAAGAATAACAATAAACAACCTCTTTTATGAATCTGGAAACCTGTGGTTAAAAGGTGACACAAAATAACTGATTCATTATTGTTTGCATTTTTCCTCTTGGTTTATAAATTTAATTATGCTGACAGTGAGTCTTATGTACCCAAATCAAAAATCATAGAATTGTCTGGGTTGGACAGGACCTCAAAAGGTCATCCAGTCCAATTCCCGCTGCAGTAAGTGGGGGCATCCTCAACTAGATCAGCCTGGAGAAGAGAAGACTCAGGGGTGACCTTATTGCTCTGTACAACTACCTGAAGGGAGGTTGTAGACAGGCAGAGGTTGGTCTCTTCTCCCAGACAGCCAGTACCAGAACAAGAGGACACAGTCTCAGGCTGCGCCTGGGGAGGTTCAGGTTGGATGTCAGGAAGAAGCTCTATACAGAAAGAGTGATTGCCCATCGGAATGGGCTGCCCAAGGAGGTGGTGGAGTCGCCATCATTGGAGGTTTTCAGGAGACTTGATGGGGTACTTGGTGCCATGGGTTAGCTGTTTGAGTGGGTTAGATTGGTTGATGGGTTGGACGTTATGATCTTGAAGGTCTCTTCCAACCTGGTTTGGTTTATTCTAAATAAAGGTTTATTCTAAATAAAGGTTGCCCAGAGCCCTGTCAAGCCTCACCTTGACAATCTCCAGGGACAGGACCTCAAGCACCTTTCTGGTCAATCTGTTCCAGTGTTCCCCCACCCTCATGGCAAAGAGGCTGTTCCCAACATCCCATCCAAATCCACTCCTCTCCAGTTCAAAGCCATCACCCTCCACGCTGTCACCACAGGCCCCTGTAAACAGTCTCTCCCCATCCCTCTCCTAGGCCCCCTTCAGATACTGGAAGGCTGCCATTAGGTCTCCCCAGACCTTTTGAATGTAGACAGGATAAGCTACAGAATGCATTTCTGGTATTAAAAATGAGTGTTTTAGCTTAGAGGACCATTTTCCCAAAACACTTAATTAGAAGGTTTACCCTTCCCATGGCAACTTTCATGACCATAAGGTCCTCCCTACACCCATTTCATCACTCCTCTTAAAACCAGATCAATCAATACATTTTTTATTCTTCTAACAATATTGGATAAAAATGATTTGATTTTTTTTTTTTAAACTCCTTCTAGTTTTCATAGGGAAAGTAAACTAAAAAAGACATCTCAGATACTTTTAATTAGAAGTCCTTTGTCCTTAAGTGTGTACTGCCTTGATATAATGATAATACAGGAATCTATTGGAGCCACAATCATACTTTTTATTCCTCATAAGGAAGTGTCCACAGCAGCTCCTGCTCCCTCCACCACCCCCCATCAGCCCTCATCTTCCCAAAGCAGCTCCTGCTCCCCCCACCACCAGAGAGGCAGAGACTCCATTCTTTTGGATATTCCCATGTTATGAAATTAAAAGCACAAACAAGGCCAAAATATCAACAGCTAGACTATTTATTATACAAATAAAATAGATGGATCAGAAGGAGAGAGCGAGAAGAGGAAAGGAATTATATTACCACACCCCTCCCGCCCCCCCAAGACTGTTTGAGTCTGTGGAGGAAGGGTGCTGCAGCTGTAGGTGTATCGTCCTCTGAGCAGCCTCTTCAGCTCCATGATTTGCAGCAGGCTGAACTTAGGACACAGAGAGAGGGTTCCTCCGGGCTACATGGTGATGTCTCTGTGCTGGTATTCTCTGCGTTTTACTTCAGAGCAGCATTGCCCCGGTCTTTTCCTTCTCAGCAGCATTGTCCAGGTCTTTTCCTTCACTGTGTTCCTTGTCCTCTGTTTTTCTTCTTCTGAGACAGTAGTTGCTCAGATCTTTTATACAGTTTTTTCAGTCCTTCAGTAAGGGTCCAGGTATTTGTTCCCCAGGAAACCTTCCTATGTATTCCCCCCCTCCAGCCTTCATCCTCCCAAAGCAGCTCCTGCTCCTCCCCACCCCCCATCCTCCAACCCACCTAAACAGCTCCTGCTCTATCATCACCATTACTGCACCCATCCCAGAGCCAGGGGCAAGACCCTCAGTCAGCCAAGACACCACACAGAGGAGCTGAGCCCCACTAAGGAGGCCCAGCCAGCACCCATGGATGATACTGGAGTAACCATCAAAACTCTTCCTACCTAACCGGGGGGCCACCAGGCCCCCCGGCCTTTGTTGTCACCACCACCATCACCCAGTGTGCACCATGGAGGACTCACCAGTGATGAGAGGAGGATCCCTCAGCCCAGATGGGCTCAGCTTGGGGCTTCTGTATTTCCTGGGGGGGATTAAAAAGGGGAGTGGGTGGGGAGGGAAAGTAGTCACACCTGGGGTGGGAGGAGATTCAAACAGAGCCCAGGTGTTCTGGGATTTGGGAACTACGTGAATACCACACAGGACTAAAGTGGAAGCCCCTTCTGTCTTCTTGCAGCAAGTATAGATTCAAATATCAGGCCTAGAGTCACAGACCCATCACAATTCAGGTATCCTCTGGATTCCCATGGTTGGCCTCTGTTTTCCATTTTTTTCCAGGCTGGCCAGATAATCATTAAAACATAGAGAGGTGTTCAAGATCTGGAAGATTTTATAGGTGCTTTAAACTGCAGATAACTTCCCAGACACTGAGATAGTCAGCTCTATGATTTTCAATCTTTTAAAATAACACTGCTTAGCAGTTCAGTACAGTAGCAACAAAGCTGTAACTAAACAGATAATAAGCAAGGAATACTGATTCTTCCAAATGAAATTTAACTAAGATATCTCCAGAGTACACCAAAGTGACAACTGAAGACATAAGAACACAGAGAAGGCTATACAGGTTTGAACCAAATATTTTCCTTCTCCAGTGTCTCGTATCAAAATGTGGTCAAAGCAGGTGCTTAAGGAAGAGAATAAAGACAGCTTACCATGTAGAAATATTTCTACAGTACAGCTATTAAGCCTCTAGCTTTATGGCAGCAGTGAGATTTTTTTGTCTCTGTGACAAACTATCACATTTGATAAAGACATAGCTATACATTAGTTATTGTGACAAACTAAAAATCTTCAAAATTCCTCCTCTCTGAAACTGAACTTTCACAATAACATAATCCTTCTCTTCTATGGTTTACTCCTTTTAATTTTCTCTTCAGCATGTTCTCCTGTTACAGTATCACACTCTCCATTTTTTTGACAAAGGAAAGATGCTCAACACTCCTTTCAAAGTCTTTCAAGTCCACTCTATTTTGGCCAAGGATGGGCATACTGGAGAACACTTGGTCACCAGAAAAAAAGAGCCTTTTCCAGATACCAGTCCTCCTCTGGCTTAGGATCTTGACAAAACAGTTGACAGATCATTTTTCTTCCCTGACTCTGGCCACACTCCATATGAAAATAACATTTTTACAAAATGTCATAACACAGCTTTCATGTTTCCTCCTCACTTCATTTCAGCTCACACCACTAGTCATCCTCAGCATCATATTAAATCTGGAGGACTGCCATTCCTGGACTGTGCATGCTGCCAGCCATCTGAACCATAAACATCACAGAAACACAAAAAAGAGCTGCTTCTCTGCCACTGCTAGATGAGACAAATCTGTGCCTTGACATAAAAGCACTGAGATGTCTCACACACAATACAGATCAGTAAAGACCATCTGGTTGGTTTCATTCACAGCCAGACACCAAAATGAGAAAAGTTGTCACACTACAAGAAAGGGTTTTCCTATTTTGGAATTACCATAACATGCTGGAATGCGTGCTGTGTCAGAGGTTTACTTAATATCCAGCCATAAATAATCGAAGAGGATAGACTGGGTTGCAAAGCCAGTAACAGACTGAATTTAAAGAGACAAAACTCCTGCATGGAAAGGGTTATGCAGCAAAATCTACAGAAATGCAAGTTCAGAATCTGAACAAATCTATAAATGGATATTGGGTTCATAGCCACTGTTTTTGGCAGACCTCTGATGTCACTGATGATGATAATAAGCTCATAGCCAGTGAAAAGTAGGGATAGTTTACCAGAGCTTTCCCATTTGGAGGTGGTTTGCATTCTATAAGTTCATAACAAATCACTTCTGGAGCCACTGTATTCTCACCCACATGATCTGCAACAGCTCAGGAAAAATAGCTGAAGGCATTAAGTGATTTCCATTCAGAATAGAATAGAATAGAATAGAATAGGTTGGAAATAGTAATAATATGCCAGCTATCCATCTGAAGAATAATGTCAAAACTCAACCAAGTTTAAAGAAATAATATCGGGATGTGCTAGATATTTGATTCATGGACTAAATCTAGAAAAGCTGAAGGAGAGGATATTTTTTTTAATTCCTCCAAAGTTAGGCTAAGGGCAGGCATGCTTCTATTCCTACCTCATCAAGACTGAAATCCAACCAGCACCATAGGAGAGAGGTATCACACTGAAACAAATATGGTGGCATTTACACATCAAAGATGTTTAAACAAGAAAGCTGCCTCTCCAAAATGCCTTGAACAAATTTAAAATCAACATAGCCACTATTTCAAAGTAGGAAAGTAAAATCACAAAAGAGATGAATATTAGAGCTTGTAGAGGTGTGAAGTAAAAATGGCGAGACTGAAAAGCTGTTTTGGATCGGTATTCTCTTTTTTATTCTATGAAGCCCATACAGTGTGCCAGGCAGGTCTAGAATGATATCTTTCCTCCTTTAAAATGCCAACAGCAATTTGAATTCATTTATTTTTGATATGTATTCCAAAGTTATGGGTATGCAAGTCTCATTTAAACATTATTATGAGAGTCTTCAGAACCCTAGTCCTGTTAGGGACAATTTATTTTTTTCTTTAACTATTCTGTCAAGTATACATTTTTATAAAGTTCCTGAACCTAGAACATAGCACAAACCTACTATTTTTCCTAACATCACAGTCCTGATCTATATGCAAGGAAAAAACTTGCAGATTCAAGTTTTGATTTGATTTTTTTAAATGGTGACATAATACACAAGTGGATACTTATATCAGTAAGCTCACCCTGAGTGCAGTCCTAGAGGATATAGTTCATCCCTAGTGGAGCCATAGTCTAGTGGAATTGCACCAGAAACTGGGCATATTAACTGTAACAGGGCTACACAGAACATAAATCAGTGTGGAATATATCTATCACTTAAAATTGTATTCTCTCTATAATAACACTATATAGAAATGTAAAACTACCAGTCACCAAGCGGCATTTCTATATGTCTATATTGCATATTTATTTGCTGCACAGATCATAAAATATGGAAATTTGTGTTGTAGAAGTTGATGACATACACTGCATTTCACTACCTCATATCAAAGTAATGTAATAATATGTTTTCCCACAAGAAAACATTAAAGCAGCACCAGAACTTGTGCTTGGTTTTGTACTTAAGTGGACTCAATGGGAAAAACACATACAGGTGAACATATGTGAGTATGTCTCTATAGTATTATATGTGCTCATTGAACACAGAAACTGAGGCTGTTGAAATCTAATTACTTTCCCCACAAAACTTTCTCTGTGTAGAATCTGTTATTTTTAATTAGTGTGGCTCACTTACTACCTTACCTAGTGCTCCCCACATGCTTTGGTATCAATATTCTTGTCTTACTACAAACTCCCCAAGGTGGGTGTCTTGGTCCAGAGAGGGAAAGAGACTCAAGTTCTTTTAGAACATTCCTGTGTTGTGAAATTAGAGGCACAAACGAGGCCAAAGTATCAACAGCTAGACTATTTATTACATAAATAAAGTGGACATAAGAAGGGGAGAGGGAGAAAATAGAGAGGGAGAGAGAGAAGAGAGAGAGAAGAGGAAAGGAATTATATTACCACACCCCTCATCCCCCTCAAGACAGTTAAAGTCTGTGGAGGAAAGGTGCTGCAGGAGATGTTGGGTCTGTAGAGAAACGGTGCTGAGGCTTTTGCTGGAGAAGAGCTGTGGTCCTCTGGGGAGATGTTGGGTTGGCACAGGAACGGTGCTGAGGCTCCTCTGGGCAGCCTGGGTCTGTAGAGAAAGGGTGATGAGGCTTTGGCTGGAGCTGTGGCCCTCTGGGCAGCCTCTTTTCTCCGGAGCAGCATTGTCCCGGCTTTCCCTTCTCAGCGGCATGGTCCATCTCCTGTGTTTTCCTTCATCTCCGTTTTTCTCCCTGTTTTTCTCCTCTGTTTCTCTCTCTACAAACCAGTAGTTGCTCCAGTCTTTTATACAGTTTTTAGTCCTTAGGTATGTATTCAAATATTGTCCCTCAGGAATTCCAGGGGCAGGAAATAATCCTTAGGTCGATTCCCCAGAAATCTTTCTGTGTATTGCTGTGTGTTTGGGCAAGATTTTGGATGGAGGGGAGGGGGAATCTCCGTCTCCCCCGTCTCCATTCGGACAATCCCCCCACATTCCTTACACATCAGGAAACAGGTGGTAAAAACCATTGTGTCACCCTGCCCAGGGTACTTGATGGGTGGAGATTGTCTTGCCCTGAAGGCATGAATGGCTGGGTCATTGTTGTAGGCCAGCTGTGGCCCAGTGAGCAATGTTATCTTTGCACCTTCCAAGAGTCCTTAGTGGCTCTGCCCAATACATATTGTCTGGGCAAACAGCAAGTGATTTTATCTTTGTTGAGTACACCAAGAGAGACAAACTTATTAGTCTTTCACAGTGGGATACCACCTTCACTGAATCATAGAATGGTAGGGGTTGAAAGGGACTTCTGAAGATCATTAGTCCAACCCCCCTGCTAAAGCAGGCTTGCCTAGATCAGGTTGCACAGGAGCACATCCAGGCAGGTTTTGAAATTCTCCAGAGAAGAGGGTTCCACAACCTTCCTGGGAAGCATGTTCCAGTGTTCCACCAACCTCGAAGTAAAGATGTTTCTCTTCATTTTCTTTTTCCTGGGTCCTTCTGCAAAGAGCTGCTTTCCAGCAGATCAACCCCTAACCTATAATGATGTTTGGGATTATTCCTCCCCAGGTGCTGGACTTGCCCTTGTTGAACTTCATGAGATTCCCCTCAGGGTGACTGAAGTCTGCCATGATAATCAGTACATCTGATCAAGAGGCTACTTTCAGCTGTCTGAAGGATTCATCAACTTTGTCTTCCTGATCAGTAGTAAACCCCCACTACAATGTCACCCATGTTAGCCTGTCCCTTGATTCTTACCCATATGCTTCCAATACATTCTTCTTTCCCCTCTAGACACAGCTTAATACATTCCAGTCATTCTCTCACATAAAGAACTTCACCACCTTGCCTTGCTGGCCTGCCTTTCTTAAGAATTATGTAGCCATCCATGACAGCATTCCAGTCATGTGAGCCATGCCACCATGGCTTCTTAACTGTAAAGAGATCATGGCCCTATGACTTCACCCACAGCTCTTGCTATTCCTGTTTATTCTGCTTTCATTGCTACAGACCTTTCAGAGGGATAGTCTAACAAGACTTCCCTGGAGGTGTGCAAGAGGATCCACCATAGTCCTACACATCCTTGAGGTACTTGGCTTTATAGCTCTTTTCTTGAAAGGCAGCTAAGGAACATTTGCTGCTGCTCTGGTTGGCCTGGCTTATTCCCTGTATGGGTGGGATGGCATGAGTGTTGCCATCTTGAACCCCACCCCTGAGTTCTTCAGTTTAACTTCACCAAGTTGGCCAGCCTGCTGCCAAGGATTACCTT
Organism: Melanerpes formicivorus; assembly: GCF_026170545.1. Taxonomy (NCBI): domain Eukaryota; kingdom Metazoa; phylum Chordata; class Aves; order Piciformes; family Picidae; genus Melanerpes; species Melanerpes formicivorus. The sequence continues at coordinate 4,272,986 of NW_027142369.1, forward strand.
ACCACTTTAAGACAATACTCCTCTGTCCCTCCCTAACAGATTATAGGCATCAAAGAGTGTCCTATTGTCATAAACCCCAGAACACTTGCAATAGCACCAGAAATGTAGCTAGGAGTTGACATTCATTACTCATCTATTTCTGACTCTTTTCCTCTAGCAGTTAAAATGGACTTCAGTGGAAGTTGCAATATCTTTTACCTGCTTTTTTTTTACTTCAGCATTTGTGTCAGATTCAACAAATATATATGCAGTCTGCACATACACTGAGAACTGATGAGAGACTTTTTTCGGTTGACTTCATTTAATCCTATCTCTAGTCTGCCATTAAATATATATATATCACCTATACGAATACAGGATTAGCAATAAGGCAAACTTGGAAAAAGCCAGCATGTTTTAAGATTGAATTCCTAAGATCAAAGGCTTGTTTATCCAAAATGAGACTGACACCAGTGAGGGTTCTGGTGTGTAACAGAGTGAAGATCATAGGACACTTACTCTGAATTTTCATGACAGCTTTAACAGCACAGGCTTAAGAGTCATTTTCAAAAAGTTATCATCCCTCATTTTTATAAGCAATAATATGTCTGCAGTTACATCGAGGTCTCCTACAGGCTTTAACGACGGGCATTTACATCTACATTACATAAAGTCAGTTCAAAATACATGTATGATACATATTTATCAACTGCATGAATATAGCACCTAGGAATCAGACTCAGTTGCACTAGATGTTCTATAAACAGAGAGGGAAAACATCTTCAGAGTAGTTTCATTAGCATGATAAGTATGGATTATTAAGTTATTAGTCATTGCAATAAAAGTCATTGCAATGAGCTGATTTTAAGAAACAATCACATATTTTGTCATTACATATGCATTCCAGTGACATCATATGCTTATCTTATCTCAAAATCCAGTACTTGGATGATACACTTAAACACATATGCATGTAGGATGCACTGCAAGAAAGCAGAAGAGCTGTATGTTTTGTGGACACCTGTTAGGACACCAAAATCTTCATTACTGGACATAATCGTTGGCCCTAACAAGTTGAGTCTTAATTTAAATTGCTTTGTTATACTATAGTTTCAGGTGGTTATTCTGATCTCAAATGACACTTAACTGAAACTTTAAGCACCTGGGTCTTCAGCTGTAATTTAAAAAAAGAGAGAGAGACAAATATCTACCCAGATCTATATGAACACAGCATCTGCAAGTGCTTTCCCCTTCAAAATAATCCCTACATTTTAGCAAGGAAATCCAATGTCAAACATGGCATTCAAAGGAGAATTTGAAATATTATTAACACACCAAATTCAATATGTCCCTCAAACTGATTTTTCTGTAAACAAGAATCACTAGACTCACTAGTTAACCATAAAATACAAGGGGTTTGGTGCATGCATAAGGGTAATCTCCAAATGAAATAAAGTGGTAGGAGTTTCAAAATTCCATGGGCAATTTGAAAATTAAAAACCAAACAAAACCACCAAAGTAACAGTAACTATCGACTCTTTGTCACAGTCTAATGATTAAAATTTAAACAGAAGAGCAGGTTACAATCTTGTTTGCAAGCTAGGTCTTGTGAGACCAAGCATCATATGAAAAAACGTCAGACAAACAAGCAGAAAACACAGGCAGAAGAACATCTGAGGTAAAGAGAGTAGTGACAAGCATCATCAGTGCTGGCACCTGCATTGGATGCATATGGGAGCCAATGTCCCTCTCATGAAAGTGACTGGTGCCCCTGTTCTGGTACCAACTATATTCCTTGACAATCAGATACACCCAATACCAATGGATGTTTTGACAGTGTTTTCATTTTTATGCCTTAAGCCATCCTGGAGAAGAGGAGGTTCAGGGGAGACCTTATTGCTCTCTACACCTGAAGGGAGGTTGTAGACAGGCAGGGGCCATTAGGGTATCTTCTCCCAGGCAACCAGCACCAGAACAAGAGGACACAGTCTCAAGCTGCATCAGGGGAGGTTTAGACTGGATGTTAGGAGGAAATTCTTCATAGAGAGAGTGATTGCCCATTGGAATGCGCTGCCCAGGGAGGTGGTGGAGTCACCATCATTGGGGTTGTTTAGGAGGAGACTTGATGGGGTGCTTGGTTGCATGGTTTAGCTGATTAGGTGGTGTTGGATGATGGGTTGGATGCGATGATCTTGAAGGTCTCTTCCAACCTGGTTTATTCTATTCTATTCAACTAGCAAAGTTTTGGTTGTTTTAAAGGCATATTGACAACTTTCAACTTCAAATTACTACTCACACTGAAGTTATTAGGATCTCCTGGGGAAACTACTCTTTTTATTGTGTTGCAGTATCATAACTATAAAGATTTGAGTAGGTTCCCTACTAGTTAACATAGATACAGAAGAAAGAAATACCTTTAGTATTCCCCCAACATCTTTCTGCAGTCTGACATATTAAACATTTTGCATCCACTAACACATGTCTGGGATAAATTTTGTTTGCTGAAAGAGAAACAAAATGGAAACACTTTCCAAACTCTAACTAAAGCTTTCTCAATCTCTGGAAGGATGAAAAACAAGGGATCAAGCATTAGCTTTTATTGTTCCATGTTCTGGCAGTCAGAAGACACAGATGTCTCAAAAGCATTGGAAAAAAGAGGCCTTTTCCTCCAAAAGATGTCTGGCTGGATCAAACAGAGACTTTAGGTTCTTGGAAGCTGTTGGTGCTTTCTTTCCCATAGTGAGCTGTCTCTGGCACCTCATCTTTTAGGGGATCGAGTCCTGCCAGCTCTGTTTAACAAATACAGGAGTTCTTTGTAACAAAGATCAAATAAGCATCTGGCTTTGGGAAAAATAACCATCGTCCCCACAAGCATTCAACCATTGAGCGTGCCTTTGCCAAGCCACACTCAACAGCAGGAAGGACATGCCTATTAACGTTTTTCCTGGCTGAACTAGAACTCTCCAACCTTTCCACAGACTGTTCTAGTGTCTTAACCAAAAGACACAGCTTCATAAGGAGCTTTCATACTTACTCAGTTCTTGTCCTTTCTCCAGTTGTTTACTGAATAGCACTAGCATAAGAGCAGCAATGCTTTATCAGGAAAATGCTGTTATGAATGTATCTGTTATCACGACTCTGGCTTTTTAATGGGGGAAAAAATAATAATAAATCATTAGCACTGACCATTAGCAAGTAATAGAGTGACAGAGAGTTAATGCAATTTTACCAGTGTCAGGTGTTTATTTAGTCAGACATGTCAGGAAATGCCTACATCTGAACTTGGCCTGAAGTATGGTCCCCAGGTACATCACTCTTCATCAGAATACCATATATACATTAGTATAAAATGGCAGTTTAAAATACTTCATATGGCTGTGCAAAACTATTCTTTCTTTTTAAGTTTTTGACATGTTATTTTCCCTAGGCAAAGTCCTGTAGGACTAGACTACATCTAGTTTTGTTTCTACTGAATGGTACTGGAATTGATATACCTTTCAGCAAATGTTTTACATCATTGAACTGAGTCTTATTAAGATGTCTAGAAGATCTCGTCAACTCTTCACTGAGCTAAAAGAAATGTAATAAAGTTAGTCAGTCATTCACCTGAAAAGTGACTGTTCTTTGTGAACTGCAAGGCTAGTTGTGAGCCTTCTCTGAGTGGTATATCAAGGTTGCCACCTCAGTTTCTACCCTTAGCAGCTGTGGTTGTTTAAAAGTGAAAATTATCTTGTCATTTTTTAGGTGTAGGACACATTCTGAAGAAGTGCTAGACATCTACAATTTGTCCATAAATTAGCACACTAAAACTTCTGTGCTCTCAACACTGGCAAGGTATGTTCTTCCTCTAGCCCTCAGTAGGCAAATTTCCTATTAATTTTTACCCTAATGATCCTCAAGTTCTCTTCCAACCTTAGTTATACTGTGATACTGTGATAAAAGCAAAGCTTTATCCTCCACCAGTGAAGGCAATGGAAATCTTGCCATTAACTTTATTAGAAAGGCTATTGGGCCACAGAAAAGAGACTCCAGAACATCATCTGAGGTTATGAGTTCTGTGAAGAAGTAATTTTAAATTTTGAAAGGTGATTTACAACATTTGGGTCTAAATAAAATATCAGTAAGGAATGCCCCTTTCCATTTTCATGTCCCTTTATGCTGCTTACTGGTAACAAAACACTAACACAATTACCAAAAAAAAACCAGAAGCCAGCAATGGTTTCGGATATGAGAACAGAGATTAAGCACTCATGAGTTACAATCCTAATAATATTTCAAAATCCCACAGAAGGTTTACTCAGGGAGATTTCTCTGCTGGTGAGGAACATGATGTCTGTAGCTAGAGACCAGTTTTCCGTCAGCGTGTTATTGTCGTTTTGTTACCAACACTTGCAAAGCAAACTGGATGTTACAATGCAGTGAAACATGAGCTCTCAATGTGCACTTGCAGCCCGCAAAGCCAATCAGATCCTGGGCTGCATCAGGAGAAGTGTGGCTAGCAGGTCGAGGGAGGTGATCCTCCCCCTCTACTCAGCCCTGATGAGACCCCACCTGGAGTACTGTGTCCAGTTCTGGAGCCCCTATTACAAGAGGGATGTGGAGGTGCTGGAATGTGTCCAGAGAAGGGCCACGAGGATGATCAGAGGGCTGGAGCACCTCTCCTATGAGGACAGACTGAAGGAGTTGGGGCTGTTCAGTCTGCAGAAGAGAAGGCTCCGAGGTGACCTAATTGTGGCCTTCCAGTATCTGAAGGGGGACTACAAGAAGGCTGGGGAAGGACTTCTCAGGATCTCAGGTAGTGATAAGACTAGGGGGAATGGAATGAAGCTGGAGGTGGGGAGATTCAGGCTAGATGTGAGGAGGAGGTTCTTCACCATGAGAGTGGTGAAACCCTGGAATGGGTTGTCCAAGGAGGTGATCGAGGCCCCGTCCCTGGGGGTGTTTAAGACCAGGCTGGATGAGGCTCTGTCCAGCCTGATCTAGTGTGGGGTGTCCCTGCCCATGGCAGGGGGGTTGGAACTAGATGATCCTTGTGGTCCCTTCCAACCCTGAATGAAACTATGAAACTATGAAAGCTGAAGAGGAGAAGATATACTCAGGACAGATTCCCCAGGCATCTTAACAACAGTCTCATCATGAAAAGCCTTCCCTGGTAAATTCCAACAATCCACGCTCTTCCTTCTACATTTCAACATTTAGTTGCTAAGGCTTTAGTGCACCTTTCATTCACACTGCAAAGGAAGACACAAAGTATCTTGAGATCAAATATAATAGGTATCACTGGAGTTGGAAAAGGGATGATTCACTGGGATTTTGTCACAGGCTTGATAAAAACAGATCAATGCTTTAAAATCTCCATCCTGCAGTTGTGACACTCTGATAGAAAAAAATAATATAATCTGGATGCAGTACTTAAATACTTTTCCACAAACATCTGTCTCTCAGATTATCAACTCCAGATGTTTTCCATATTTTGCAACCCATACTATAAAGCAGTAATCACAAAAGACCAGTGCCTATGCCCAAAAGTGCTCCAAATTTAATCTAGGATCAGTTATGAAAGCCAGCAACTGGACCACTGGCAATCAAGGCTGCTTGATAAAACTGGTCACAGTTCTTTTGACAGCCCTTCACCAGAAAAGAATGTTCAGCATTATTTCGTCACACCAAACCCCTGAAATATATTATGCCTACCTTACACATGGATAAACACTGGTGCAAATAGCTAACGTGACAAAATCCACAGTAAGCACACAGGGAGCTGAACAAAGAAGAAAATAGTCTGTCCCCCATCTCAGCTAAATCATCTTCATACACACTTACCAAAAAATGTCAGTCAAGAGCTACCTTAAGACCAGGGAGTTAATACATATAAAAGTAACAGTCCTAAGCATTCCAGAGGTACCAGTAAGTAAATAGGCTAATCTAAGGAGGATTTTAGTATCTTTTTCAATATGTGGAGATTGCACTCTCTAAATAAATATAAGTGGAAGAATTCTTTAAGAAAGGATTAACCTCCCAAATCTATGTAACTGAGGATCTGAATCATTTGCCCTGGAAAGGGAATTTTGATAGAGCCCCAAGCTTCCATTACAAGGAGGTTTATGCAGATATTTTCACCCTACTTGGCTCTTATCTCTCTGCAGCTGTTTCACACAAGGCAACATGCAGAAACACAGCACAGTTTTCATTTTCCACCTCATCCCTTAATCCTTCTGAATTCTATTGTGCTTATCACTTCATCGGGAGCCCAGAGAGGCTGATTGGGCTGGAGAAATTGTATTTACAATCTTGTTGAAAAAGCAGCACTCTGTATATGAATAATAAATCAACAGGCGAGCTTTGTCAATTTTTCAGCAAATAAGAAGTTTGTGAGCCATTTAATGGGATCTTAATAGACCAGCCCTTGCTTTCTGTTCAGATCATACACTGTGACTTTTCCCAGTTGGTCAAGCCTTGAGCTGCATTTTCGCTGTCCACAGAACAAGCAGTTTCCCAAAGCTAGTGCGACAGTGGTGTTCCTTTCATTACTTTGTGTTGCTGTATACTTTTTTTTTTTTTTTAAATTGTGCTATGCACTAAGAGAGAAATTCATGTTCTGGCTCCCACAATGAGGTTTTCCATACCTGTTAATTTTTGAGTCTGTTGCTATAAAGGCCTTGCCGTACTCAAATAGCAGTGGGTTATGGGCAGTGTGATACCAACAATACACTTGATTACTGCACCCTAGTCAGTCATGACAAAAACCTTACAGCCCTTACCATTCAGTAACAGCATAATTGACTCTTTCAACAGGCACAGAGTCAAACCCTAGATGTTTCTATTAGTTAAAATGTGAAGTTTCTCTTTTCTTGATTTATTTTCCTTCTCTCCACTGTTCTGTAGGACTCTAGAGTGATTGAGTTTGAAATACGTCCATAACTTATTTCTTGTACTAAAAGCATTTCCTTTTTTCAGCCATTTTGGTCTCTCTTTTCTGTGCTGGAAACTCATTTTTTCAAGCTTCTCCTAGTTTTGCTTTAAAATGTCAGAACAATGAAGACATTCTGATACATATTCTGATACATATCAGATTCAAACAAGAGCTTCCCTAATATCCATAGATTCATATTAGATTCTAGCACTTATTTATAAGGGAGCTTAGATCAAAAAAGTCCATCTTATCTCTTTGCTTTCCACAGCAGTACAAACAAAGGATTCAAATGATGGGTATACCTAATGTAAGATTAAATTAAAAGTAGCTATTTGATATCTAGAAGATACAGAGAAGGGAGGGAAGGGGTGGGGGCGAAGGGGAAGAGTATTTAATATGAAAGATATGAACCTTCACATTTACATAGGTTAAATACTGTCTGACACATACTTGGTAATTTGGTGCCGAATGATACAGCATATTCTAAGGATGATTGGCACCCATTCACATCTTAGGTATTATTTGATTATGAATGAATCATAGCAATCAAGCCCAAGCTAGTATGTGGTCTTCCTTCAGTACAATCACTTTAACATTTTCATAGTGTGCAATTAGTCTGTTTCTTTGGGGCTTTTCCCTGTAAGCAAACCTCAAGGTTGGTGTTTCCTAAACTGCTTGTCCTGTGACTGCCATTCCTGACCTTACTCCTTTCCAGCTGCTGACTAAACTATCTCTGTACTTGGAACACACATTACTACTACGCTGTTTCTGATGTTATTACTCCTGCTAATAAGTGGAGGTTTCAGCACAGTGCCTTTTAAGGAATAACACAACTACACACTAATCTACACATTGTAGACATAACATCTCAGTGAGAGCTACCTAAGGGATTTCCAGTATAAAATTTCTCTGTGATTTAGAAATACATGTTGTGTTATTGTTCCTTTTTTGTCCCACCATGTAATATTATACTTGTTCCTTGGAAAAGACACGGATGAACTTTGGAAATTCTTCCTATATCAGCCTGTGATTCTGAATCAGCCAGCCTTTCCCTAAGCTTGCAAATGTGCACTGCAGTAGCATCTGCTGATGCTGGTGCCTGTGGCAGCTCATCAGAGTACCCCCCATCCAAGCACTGCGGCATTTTCTCAGAATGCAGAAAGACAAACATAGTTTTGCACAGCTAGAAATACATGTTAAAAGAGTGTGATATATTAAATGGAATCCAGAGTCTAACCAAATTGGTAGTAACTAAATAAGTTATCACTTGCAATACTGGACTTGGACTTTGTGGACTGCTGAGGGGTCTAACATAATAATTTGCAGGAAATCAAAGGAATGAAAGTATCTCCTGCATCTAGAAACATAATGAAAGTCAAGCAGAACTGTGATAGGGAACATCTCTCCTTGGTTAGTGCATCTTTTGAGATTTATGTTTGACAACAAATAAAAACATGTTGAGAAACTGCATAAAGCAGCTGGCTATTGATCAGAGTGTTGGGTAACTGAAACAGCATTCATTTTAGAAGAAAGGTGGTGTGATGGTCTTCATGAAAAGACCCTTAGAGTGTGGAGTCAGGACTCAGAACAAAAGGCATTACATGATTTCAGTGCCTACAAATTGGGAACTGCAGCCTTTAACTTTCAAGCCCGACAGCCCACAGCAGGAATTCAGAATCCAGAGATGCTTTTCACTAGCCCAGGTGTTTGGGCAGACTAAAATTTAAAAACCAAATCTGTTCAAATCAACTGTATCCACTTAGTTTGAAGGAAGGATTTGGTGCTGGTGGATCCTTTGACAGCTGTATATAAGGTGTCTCTAGTTCAGAGAAGCAGAAAATTGTAGCGAAGACTCCTTCTCTCCACTGTTTCCCAGTTCATAGATTCATGGAATACTTTGGGTTGGAAGGGAACTTAAAGATCATCTAATTCCAACTCACTGCACTAGCAGGGATGCCTCCTATGCCAGCTTGCTTGTACCCCATCAAAGCTGGCTTTGAACATTTCTAGCCTTGAAGTATCCACAAATTCTCTGGGCAACCTGTTACAGTGTCTCTCCACCCTCAGAACGAAAAAGTTCTTCCTGGTCTAAATCTAGCTTCTTCCATTTTGAAGTCATTACCCCTTGTCCTCCTATCACATGGCTTTGTAAAAAGTCCCTTTCCAGCTATCCTATAGGCTTTCTGCAAATACTGGAAAGCTGCTATCAGGTCTCTCCACGACCTTCTCTTCTCCAGGTTGAACAACCCCAAGTCTCTCAACCTGTCTTCAGAGGAGAGGAGTTCCATCCCTCTGATCATCTTTGTGGCCCTCCTCTGGACCTGCTCTAATAGTTCCACCTCCTTGTGTTGTAGGGTCCAGAGCTGGGCACAATACTCCAGACATCTCATGAGAGCAGAGTAAAGAGGCAGAATCGCCTTCCTTGACCTGCTGGCCTCAATTCTTTTGATGCAGCCCAGGATATGGTTTGCTTTCTGATCTGAAAGTGCACTTTGCCATCATACACTGAGCTGTTTATCAACCAACACTCCCAAGTCCTTCTTGTCAGGACTACTCTCTATCCATTCTCTGCCCAGCCTGTGTTTGTGCTTGGGATTGCCCTGACCAAGCTGCAGGACCTTGTACTTGGCTTTGTTGAACTTCATGAGGTTGGCACTGGTCCACCTCTCAAGCTTGTCAAGATCCCTCTAGATAGCAGAGTGATGGATCAATTGGACAAATCTATGTGCTTTCCTGTTAAAAATGGTGTCACTTGCCATTTTTGCTTCTTAGGGAGCCAGATGATCAAAAAGCTAGGTGCTGCAGTGCTTAAGTTTTATATAACCCATCTGTTTTGTATATTTCACTTTGCTTATTCAACAACAAAACACAAACCCCATGTGCTCCTTAGATTTCTTAATCTTCAGCAGTGGTTTCCTCTAGAGGAGAAATCCAAATGCTTCTAATCAAGCCTCTTATAGGTATTTTTGCCTCAGCCCCAAGAAAGCAAACCAGCTTTAATCAAAACTATTAGTCACTAACTACACTTATTGAAGGGTTGGCAAGCACTTTGTCTCACTGAATTTCCCTTACCAAGTTATTTGAATCTCAGCATGACATGTTTTTAAATGATTATACAAAACTAACAAGGGTAGTCAGAAAACACTTCCCATACTTAAGGATTCAAATAGGTTACAAAACACTTTAATTACATTTATGATTCATGAAGTAGTTTGGTTTCCACAGCTCCTATTCTCCTAAGTCAAAAGAAGCAATTTTATATCCTAATACTACCCATAAGGTTTTCAAGGCAAAGAGGTAATCAGTTGCCTACAGCTCCTTTAGCCATACAGTCCCTTACACTGACTTCCAACATCTGTTAAAGTCTTTGCTCATGTTTCTCCCTTTTACTGCACTTCCAGTATGACTGCCATTTTTAAATTAATTCAATTTAAATGAGCCATTAAGAAGTCACTGACACTTTCACTTCCATAGCAGATACATCATGCAAGGATGACTTTGGAAAATTTAGCAGTTTAGGAGGTATGTTTTGCCTAGACATATGTAAGCCCAGCTTCTTCCAGTAGATTTCCAGCTGTAAATACCTGTAGAATCCCAGAGACTATGACGTAGATTCTAAATGGATGTTGCTGAAAGCTTTGTCTTTGCAAAAGTCTCATTCCACCTGGATGTCCTTCAGCACAAATGGCTCTTCTCCTGTTTTCTCTTTTGGAACAATAAAAACTATGCAGGACATACAGCTACATTGTAGGCAAATTTTACCTGGATACACATGACTGTTCCATTAAAACAAATACATACTAGCTGTTTCTAAAACATGTGGCACTTCTAGAACAGCTAATACCTTTAAGAAGTGCAATTTTTCCTGTTTAGAAATATAATAATATACTACAGTTTTGTACCAAGCAATTGGCACAAATTGATAGTTTTGTACCAAACAATTGTAGCATCTAACAGGTTTTAATTTTATTTTCAGTTCATTACAGTCTAGCACCTTAAATTCAAAAAACAGTATGAATAAGCACAGATGTTTGTGTCTAGCCATACAAGGAGGAATCAAACAATCAATACCTTTTGATTTTCTTTTCTGTTAACCCCCCAGTGGCTTAAACTACTGCCTGAGGTCACCTGAGGCACATGAGAAAGTACAGTATATAGCAGTACTAAGTTATAAATTTATGAATAAATTTATTTTGGCTTCCTATAAACATTGCTTACCTACATTCATCAGCTCTTTGCCCTTGTCTTCAGATCTACTTGGGATGCAGTTTACAAGCACTAAGTATATTGCTCTTTTGTATTCCCAAATGTGGTTTCAAATTAAAAATAATTTTTAAAAAATTAACAAAAAAAAATTAAAAAAAAAAAAAAAGACAAGTTCTGAGAACCCTGTCCAAAGACTTTTACAGCAGGTAACACTTCCCTAATATTCTTCTTCTTTTTCCATACAATAATTGTCAACCTCTCTGTCCATACAGACACAGGATACATGAACTCATTTAGATTCCAGAGAGTACATCGCCAAAAATACCCCAAACATTAACAGAATATGTGAAAATGGATCACATCTCAATTATTGCTTCTTTTACAGGACTGATGTTTATGAATAGTCTGCATTCAGTGGAACGCTCAAGCAGCGCTGGGAGGAACTAATCTGAACCTCTTCCAGTGAATGAGCAAGTCTCAGGGCTCAGGTTTTTGTGTTTCCTCTGCTCCAGTGATAATCCTTTGGCTGAGCTCCTTGTCACAGTGAAACACCTTCTGAAGAATGGATAGTGCTCTCCCATTTTTCTTCTCAGCCTAGTTAGATAACTGCAGCATTCTAAGAGGTAGCAGATTTGAACTCATTCTCTGCTAAGGAGAGTTTTGACCCTGCATTTCTCACACCATAGACTGTTCTCCTTTTGTTTCTAGAAATTTATTCCTTGTCAGTGTCTGTTGAGTTAATTTCATATGTCAAGCTCTTATGGGGCTACAGGAGAACTTGGTCCCCCTGTCTCAAGAGATGGAGCTTACCAGTCATGTGCAGTTCTGTGCTGCACAGGATATCTAAAAATAGAACCCCATTAACATGTCTTGTAGCCACCCCAGTTTTTCCTGAATCTTATTTTACAGCTCATAGTTTTCATTTGTTGAATTTTTACTCAAGTTGATCTCAGACATTTATGAACTCACGGCAGTGTCACTCATGGAAATGGGGTTCACTGTTGTCTACAAAGATGGACACAAAACTGCCTATCACAAGACTTCAAAAAACACCTCCACAAACATTTAGTTTCATTTGAATACTCTCTGTCTTGACAAACCTCATCCTAAGCACATTTAATTTGTTTCTGCTATGACTTATATCATATGGATTATCTTGCCTTGACATCTCCAAGATGCTGACATAAGAGAGATCAGGGCAAGGTGCTCTGAAGCTTTTTCTCTTCCAGTACAAATATGTGAGATACAAAGGAGCCTTATGAGAGAATCAGAATTTTGATAGAATGTGGTGCTTATAGCTATTATGTCTTTTATACAAATAAAAACAAGACAAATGGAAATTCTGAACATAATCTAGAAATAATGTATTTCTAATTCTCTTTGCTGCTGTGACTTAATACTTCAAAGGAGGCAGGCAGAAAAACAACCCAGGCAACTGCCTGGCTATATTCCACAGCCTTTTGGAGGCACAGGGAAGTTGAGTGTTTGCCTCTTTACCTCAAATTTCCATAATCAATTTGCTAATCACTTCCAGGTAGACCACCACCAAACTCAACTTAATTCAGTGGAGCTGATGCATCACACTGCTTAATTCATATTGTGAAGCATCAAGCTCTACATCAGATCTTTCCAGTTCAAACATTTTTACAGGTACAATTTTTTTGCAGGTACATGATTCAAGAAGTTTTGAAATGTAATGCATAGTGATTATAAGTACTCCATGAGAGCAATGGAGTTTGAATGCTGTAACACCCTACTGGATATAAGCCTTTTGTAGCTAAAAAGAAACAAGTTTTCATGGAAATAAAGAAAAGTGTAATGATGCACGTACATTAAAGAACTCTGCCATGTGAACCCAAAACTTAACATAACCAGAATTATCATTTTAATGTGTGGCTTAACATATGAGCTCTTGTTTGAAACAGGCAGAAAGCCATCTGGCACCAGATATTAGCCAGCACCATTTTCTTTCAGCTTCATCCAGGCATAAAGAATTCAAAATCACAACTGTCTTTTGTCATAGCAACCCAGTCCAGCTGCATGTCCACCACCAGACTTTCCCATTTTCCATGTACTTAACCCAGAAATCTCACTGGCTAGAAAGTGAGATGCAAGCAAACAAAATGTTCCCTCTCTGGGTTTAGTATTTTGGTGGAAATCAAACACTCTTGGATAAAGAAACCAACCACCTCACCTATTTTAGCATAATCCATCAGCACTTCTTACAACAACAGAATTCCAGGGCTCAGGAATGCTGGTTTCTTTCAATTTGTTACTTAGTGTACTTAATTATAAAATTAATCTTTCTTTCTATGTCTGCTATGTGGTAGCCTGTGTCACAAAAGCACAGAAGAAAATCTAAGGTAGGAAGTTTGTTTTTACAAAGATAGGTCTGATTTTCCAGGAGCTAACAGGTGTTCAACATGTCTGACAAAATCAACTGGTTGCATAAGTAACCTACGTTTGAGTTTATCCTAGGCTACTGCACTTCCTTAAAGCAAGTGTCTTTGCTAAGCCAAATACATGTACAAATTGTTTAATGGATGGAGACCTATAATATCCTTCAGTAAAGTAGCATGTAGACACTGTAGATATTGTCATAGAATCATAGAATTCTTTCAGTTGAACGCGTCTAGTGATTAATGGGGTTTGTTTTTTCTTTCTTTCAGAACAACCTCACCAGCATTTTCTGATAAGTCAATAGAAACAGAATTTAAAGCTTTTCAACAATGCTTAAAAAATCACCACCACCACAGAAAACACCATTCTGTGTCATACGTGTTTCACAGAATCACAGAATTGCATAGATTGTAAAGGACCTTTAGGAGCATCGAGTTGAGTCATTAACCTAACACCAAAGAGTCCTTGACTGAACCATAACCCTAAGAACTAAGTCTACAAGACTCTTCTACAGCCCCGGGAATGGTGGCCACCACTGGGCAAGATGTTACAACCTTTTCAGTAAAGAAAATCTTCCTAATACCCATCTAAACTTCCCCTGGCACTACTTAAGGAATTGTGTTAATCTGGATAAGCATAACATTTTGCCTGTACATCACTTCTCTATTTAGCAGGTTTTGTAACTGCATGCATCTGCTGCAGGTATAATACAAGAGCAGAAAGGAATTGTAATATCAGTTGTGAAAAACAGCAAAATAGGGACTCTGCTACCAAAACTGCTGTTTTATAACTGAGAGGTGACAGACACTGAAGTATGGAAATTTTAGATTGGAAATGAGCCATTGTTAACTACTGAAACAATGCAACTCAAACAAAGTCCAGCTGCCTCCCTTACAAAAACAACACAATAGACTAGAGATCAAATCATGTCTGAGCACTTAAAGCAGAATGTGTTCAATACATCATTTAACCTGAGTTGTTAGCACTCAAGAGTACCAAATACCTTTTTTTCCAGTTACTTTAACATTTCTGACTTTTATTATCTCCCTTTCTATCACTTTGCCCCTCTGCAGTTCTCCTGCTGTTTTGATTAGTATCTTTGAATTTTCCTACATGGTTTATGTCACCCATATCTTTTACATGAAATTCTGTTCCCCCAGAAAGAGTCATTATTAATGAATGCATATCAACTCAAGATGAAGTTTTGAATTAGATGATTTTCAACATAAAAGAAGAGAATGATGTTAAAAATGAAGCTTACCACACAGTCAGACCTTAAGCAGCTATAAAGGTGTCAGCATGACCTTCGGGGAAACAAAGCATATGTATTCTCATTTCTCACATTTCCTTGACTTTGATATTACTCTAAAAACCTATTAACAGGTGCCTTTTAAAAGAATTCATTAAAACCATTCTCCCTGAAGCTGTTTCATTGCTTTTAAATGGACATGAAACAAGAATCATACTAATTTGTTTCAATAGCACCAAATACAAAGTTTCTTTTCAGATATTTAATTTGTATTGGTCAGTTTAAAGAAGCTTTACACATGTAGAAAGTTTAAAAAGTTGTTTGTTGAATAATTCAGTTATAATTCATTTAAAAATTCTATTATGTTTGGTTACACAAGACTGCATTTAATATACTTAAGGATGCAGTACTGCTTGGCTGTGACATATTTATGGGCTGCACATTAAAAAGTATATAAAATAAGGCAGTATATTCTCAGTGTCAAACAGCTCTCAATGAAGACAATTATTCAGACTGTCTGTTTGTAATTAGGTATGAAATAATTTATGATTATGAAGATAAGTGAGCAATTTTTTTTAAAATGCTGTATTTTGTTACAGAAAGGTTCCAAGGCTATAGTCAGAGCCCATAAATTACTCACCTTAGTTTTCAGGCAAATTTCTTGTGGATTTAATAAACATATGGATTCAATCTCAATAGCATGGTTCAAAAAATAATGAACAGGATACATAACTACCAAGGAATTCTCCACACTGCTGAAAATAAATCCAGGATTGACATTGATTGATCTGGGACTGGGAACTGGTGGAACTGACAGCACCTATGCCCCTTAGTAAGGAGGTGAGGAAAAAACCTCAAAAGGTTCATCTTAGATAAGGATTCCAAGGCTGGATATTTATCTGGTTTATAACCAGTTTTTATCTGCTAACCTGCAAACTGAGCTGGAAAGTTCGTGTGATCAGACTCTCTCCTAAGACTTCTACAGAGTTTCAGACAGGCTACATGACCACCAGAAACAGCCTCTGTCATGGCGCTGTAGGCCTTTGGTGACAACAAAAATAAGTTCAGTAAAAGATTTTACTGTAACCATAAGAAATAAAAAGAAACATGTAGTATATGTAAAAGTTTAGTTTAATTGATTCAGATTTTTTCATCTGACTCTTTATATACATTAATGGAGTTTAGATCTCCTTATAAGGGCTGAATATTACATATTATGAGTAGAATATAAACCCACCTAATGGTTCTGGAAAATAAAGCTATGTGGAGGAATGCTTGTTCTATTTTGCCTAAGTCCACAGAAAAGCTGCATCAAGGATGTTCATAGCTGCCTTCTACACATTCACAGATAAAGGAGGCAGGCTGAAAGACCATTTCAGCTTCTGCCTCCCTGCGAAGCTCAGTAGATGATCCCAGCAGTAGTCAAAACCACACAAATAAGGAGCAAGTAAGTGAATCCTAAATAGCAACACACAAGAACTAGCCACACAGTCAAGATAGGCCATAAAAATCTCTTGGTGTTTTCTAGAGATGCTTGCTTTACATGTAGATTAAATCCCTAATAATTCGACTGTCAATAAGATATTTGTTTTCCATGTGGTGCATGCAAAGAATCTGGAATAATTAAAGTTAGAACAGCTTGGCTTGCTATTCAAAAAATGATGATACATAAAATTATTAAAGTCACTGTACTGGGGAAAAAAAAGTCACCTCTGACATTAAAAGAAGTCTCAGAAAATTTTACATAACACGCAAGCTTTTCTTCCTGCAAAATTACCAGTTTCCAAAAGAGAGGCAGGTAATGAATGTGCTTCTTCAACCATGACAATAGTATTGCTACTTCATTCTCATAATGTTATGGGACCCCAGGCAGCTCCCAACTTCATGCTGGAATGATAGTATATTTCATTATTATGTCCAACTCTGGCAGATAAGGGCATTTATATGCTAATAACAGCAATATGGGTAGCTCTAGAATTTCACCATAAGCAGTGAAGCTTTTAATCACAATAAGCCTTGCGGGCCTAATTTATCTACATTTAAAAAAAAAGATCATAATACCTGCATAGGTATTCCAAAATGTATTTCCTTTACATCAACTTTTAGGGCTGTGTAAA
This sequence comes from Melanerpes formicivorus, assembly GCF_026170545.1. Lineage (NCBI taxonomy): Eukaryota > Metazoa > Chordata > Aves > Piciformes > Picidae > Melanerpes > Melanerpes formicivorus. Next base: position 4,289,850 of record NW_027142369.1, read on the forward strand.
ATATTAAATGAACAGGAAATTAGAGTATTTGGTACCTCAGAGAACTGGATTATTAATAAGAGGTGGATTTTTCACGGCCTCAAATTGCAGGAGAAAAGGAAAGCTACATCATGGGGACTGGGAGGTGTTTGGGTAAACGCAGAACCAAGAGCTATGCAAGAACCCACTAAGCCATCTTTCCATAGGAAGAATTAATTCACAGCCACAACAATTAATCCTACCAAAAGATTGCTAAGATTTTGATTACTTTGATATGCAAAATAGAAAGCACTTTTGAAACACAAATTCTGGGAAAGAGAAAATGTTATTTTTGCTCTGAAACATTCATTTGTACATGTGCTTTAAGAGTTTTTCACATAATCTTCTGGGTATGCTACAAAAGAATCTGATATGTGCAGTAGAAATATAAGAATAGAATAGAATTAACCAGGTTGGAAAAGACCTTTGTGATTGACTCCAGCCTATCATCCAATACCATCTAAACAACTAAGCCATAGCACCACGAACCCCATCCAGTCTCTTCCTAAACACCTCCAGTGGTGGTGACTCCACCACTTACGTAGCACTTCAGTATTGCTCACACATATGTCCTAAGAACACAAAGAATAAAACAAGTATTCCAGACCACAGTAATTTCTTTCTTTTTAACACATGGAACAAATGAAGCCTAGCTTCTAATTACATTCCTAGAGTCCCACAGATTAAAATAACTAAATAAAATTTGACATTTTATCTCTTGAATTGTATAGGTATAAATTCCAGTTTCTTCTAGAAAGGACAATAATAGGCACTAGAGAACGCTAATACCTTAAACAGAATCTACCACCTCAGCAATAAAGATCAAGAAATACAATGAAAAATTATTCCTTCCTTTCCTATCTCTTAGATAGGAAGTTTAACCTCCTCGATTAAAATCTTTTCAGGATCCAATATTGAATATCCTAAATTGCATTAAAATAATGTGGTATTAGTACAAAATTTTTTACATCTCTAGTTAAGACATGACATTAAAAGGTGACTCAAACCAACCATGTCCTGAACATACAGCTTAGCTAGACTGCCTACTCCCAACCTGAAAGCTGCAGCGGACACCAAGGTATACTCCTGCAGCTCTTCAAAGTGAAGGCAGTGTGCAGTGTCAGATGTCTGGGTAAATCTTGAGGCAGCATACAGCAACCTGTTTAATAGGGCTTCCACCACCAAAATAAACTGAGATTAGCCTAAAATATCAAGCCACTATTAACTCCAGCCTCTAGGGCTTTCAGCTACCACAGTGATTGAATTTTAAGAATCTGGAGAGAACAAAAAGATTTACTATTTACTTTCCAGATGAACAACAGCAGGAATAGCAGACAGAACTACACACAGCAGATGTTCAATCAAGTCATTAATGCAGTTCAGGAAGATGCTCAGGCATTACAATGATATGAGGACTACAGACTTAGATATAACACATGATAAGAAACATCTCCTACAAGATGCCTTTGACAATTTCTTCAGTCCTTAAAACGGCTTAAAGTGTTCACATAATATGAATATGAATTTGAACTTTTTAGTTGCTATCAAAGCAAAACACTTGGAGAGTCTCCCCACAGGGTCTTAAATCAGGCAACAACTATGTAATATACACAGCTGAACTGTAGTTATCCTTATTAAATAACTTGTTAGCAGTCAATGAGAATTTAAATTACAATCCTCTTCCATTTAAATGCATAATTAGGGCACGTAATTTGAAACATTATTTTACATGAGCCAAACCACTAAAATAAAATTACTCCTTATTAGAGATTAAATTGTGAAAAATAGCTAAAAAGCTCCGAAAAGTCCAGACTTAGTTTGGTTTTTGTCCTTTTTTTCTCTGACAGGAATCATTTAACTGTAGTACTAGAAAGAAGCTGTGCACTTCAGAGTCCTTGTTTTATTTGTCATTTTTGATGTGTTTTATCAAGAGCAAACATTTCTTGCAAAGTATTGATTTGATTGAAATGGACCAGTGACTGAATTTTGGTTTAACCAAATGGCTGCAAAGATACAGCTGCACCAAAGCAAATGACTAATAAAAGGTGATGGTACCAAGCTACTTTTAAGGCACCAATGTACATGCCTAAAAACTGTCCTTTCTCCTTTGATTTCACATGTGTAGCCTGCAACTTAACTCTATTAGAATCAATCTGTGATTCAGCAGTAATACATTGTATTTCTGTTTCTAATGTATTGTTATTTTCAAAATATGAAAGCTACTTCAAGAGTCCTTTCTTTCCCAGGAACATTGTCTCTGCTTTCCTATACCTAACTTCCTGTCCAAGTAGCCTTTCCTATACTACAGTCCTGTACATGACTTCATCTGTGTGATGTCCACTCCACTGATTTAATGGAGGATATCTTTCTTTCTTCATTTCCAGTGCTAAAGCATGAAAATTTTAGCATAAAAGGCACAAAGTGTGCCACTTTGCAGTAAGTAAATTTGAAATGTTAGAGTAGAAACAGTTGTGCAATGTGATCTGCAGTGGTCACTTCTGTTTCCATAGCGAGGATTCTAACGATAACACAGAAAATCCCAAATTACTTCTGTTTGTACAGATCTGTAATGTTACAAATAGAGCCAGAGAGTGCATGCGGTCATGCCTCAGCTGCACCAGTGGCCCAGATTAGCCTGTTCTAATGACAAATATGCAAGACCTGACACTGCCTTTGCTCAAAGCAATACTTGGGAAAAGGTCTGAATTGTCATTACTTTTCAGTTCTCACTTTTTTGCAGTAACCTCAATACTTTCAGAATCTTACCTGTGTTGATGTTCAGAGCCAGCCAGCACGAAAAGTTTTTCAAGATAAAACTTCCTTGGATGATAACATTTCAAGCTCAAGCATTATACTGCTGGCAGAAATAAAATTTTTATCCCAAAGCCAGTTATTTATTTTATATTTTAAGAGATTGCAGCCCTTAAGAACTACAGCTCAGTGCTTATCCTCTCAGAAGCACACACTTGAATGAAAACAGAATGGAATCCAACCAAACAGCAGGGAAAAAGAGCCAGACTCTCCTTTGGTGCAAAACTGCTTCCAGGGACCTAAGCTGATAAATAGTAGCTGACAGTTTAGCTTATGCATTTTGAGAAAGAAAAATAAATAAACAAACAAATAAAGCAATGCTATCAGACACTGGTTCCAGTCTCTGGCGATACAGCAGCATTTGAAATTCTTTCTTTTTAAAAATCTTGTAATGCCTTTGGTAACTATTAATATGCAAAAGAGAAATGAGAAATAAATCAACTGACAGACTTGTTCAAGCAAACCTTCACAGGCCAAGTAGCACAGATGACTAGGAATGTTCTTGTGGCTTTATGTCCCTGAGGCTGCAGGAGGGAAGACCACTGCAGCTACACACACACACACAAAAAGTTTCATTATGGCTTAGAATGAATCAACACCTACATCTTCTAAAACTTGTAGAAGCAGAAAGCGATGGTAATTCTCATCACAATCTTTCTTTTTATGCCATAATACTTAAAAGCCACTATGATCACACTACAGTTCCTGTATTTATGTTTCAAGCAATGTTTCTATTGCCTAGTCTTTCCTATTTGTTCTCTCCACACAGCTAAAGTGTCGGTTCAAATTCTTCTCAAGCAGTATTATTATTTCTTGCCTTGTTAAAGACTTTCCTGTCCTACTGGCACTTGGAGCACTACTGCAAAGACTATTACTTCAGCTATGTTACTTCTCTTTGGTCATTTCTTTACTGATCCCACTTATTCTTTCTTTTAGCTGACATGGCGTCTCGCAGCTCATTTCTTCTCTAATTTCTATTTCTTGTTGCATATCAGTCCATGAAACCAGACTCCTTCCCTGGTATGTCACATTTGTGTATATGCACCTTTGGTCTTTGTTTCCCCTTTTCCACATGACTGTTCTCAGGTAAGGCAGAAGCTATCCAACTTTGCAATTGTTTTTCTAATACTTCTCTCACCATGAGGAAAGTGACACATTTGCCAGACAAGCAATGTTATTCAGTAGAAAATATTGCTCACAACATTTTAAATAAATCAACAGCGCTTCAAATTTCAGATTAGAAGGATGAGTAAGGGATGGGAACATCTGTCTTAAGTCTATTAAAATATGTAATTACTTCACCTATAAGCTAAAAAGAAATTGTAAAGAGTTGCTACCTAAAGCAAAAGTATTGACAATGACTGTAAGTCAATTGTCTTGGAATTGGTTATTCTTGCAAAATTTGTATATGCATTTGAATGTGTACAGAAGTGGCATTACTCTGCTTCTTCTAACCAATGCTTTGCCTCCATTAATTGGGAAGCAGTACACTTGTTGGAGTGTTGGCTATATAACATCCTGCCCTGATGTGAGCTGAAACAGAATTAATTCTGTTCAGTGATTATACTTTTCAGCTGCAATTTTTTAATTTAACAGCATATTTTGGCAGCCAGTGTCTGTCTGGAGAAATAGTAATGCCTGATGTTTATAACTACCACCAAGGAATGGTATGCACGAGAGCACTTGTTCATATTCACTTCTGTGAAGACCAAGGTCACTGCTAAATCTCATGTGCCATATTGGGGATGTAGTAAGAGGATGCACCTGCAGAGGGGAGTGCGCAGGACAAGTGACTTTAAACTGACCAACAAAATATTCCTTTCCATATACATCATACTCAGTATAAAGCTGAGGTCACAAGATTTAAGTGCTCTTCTAAAATGACTGTCATCCAAGAACTCCATTCTGCCTTCAATCTCCAATTATGCATTCCTTAATCCAGTTCCATATAAACACATTTATTTATTTGTTTGTTTGTTCATTTTTAATTAGAGCTGGTTTAGTTTTCCAATCCATAGGTCTCTCTTCCTTATAACTTTTCTCCTCCTCTTCTGGATAGAAGAAGGTTTAATAGCATCTACCATTTGCCTAGTGCCCAGCACAACATTAATCCCAACACATTCCATTTCAGGTCAGAGGAACTTGAGAAGGAAATAATCTAGAGCTATCCCTTGACACTTGCACTTGTCTTGATTTCAACTTATACTGACGTATTTTGGATGACTGAAGAAAGTAGCTATTTTTTAATCTATTTATTATTGGAATTTGATTTATGGGTTTAATTCCTATACAATACTAAAGACAGATTGCTTAGTTCCATTTTTGTGAATAAAGAATTTCCTTGTCTGGCATTCTTGCAACATACTTGCCCCTTAATAGAATAGTGTTAAAAGGTAACATTTTTTTAAGTAAGGACTTTTCTGTTCTTCTAGACCATAAACAATAAATTTAAAATTACATTTCCTTAAGTAAGCTCATGCCTATGAGACAGAGAGAAAATAAGAGAGAAATGAACTCCAAAACAGACAACTGATACAAATATTCTAGTATATTTTGTGCTTCTACTCTCCAAGGCAGATTAGCACAAATTAAATTCTGCATTGGCTTTGCATAGCTGTGACTACTCCATTTGATTCTAGGGGATTTGATTAATTTGAATTATTTAGGTGCTGCATGAATAGCCCCAAACCACTTGATTGCATTCTTGATTGAGTTACACTATATTTGTATGGGTACATGTAGCTACTGTTATTATTCTTATATTAATGTTAAATAAATATGTCCTTCTGATAAGAAATGGTGTCTGTGGTCTTTCATTTGTATCATGTTATTAAGATTTTTCTTACGATACAATGAAATTTAGCTAAAGGGAAAAAAAGGGAAAAAAAAATGCTGAGCACCAATGCTTCAATTAATTAACTTCTGTTTCTGTAAACAGCCATAAGTGAAAGAATCAAACTATTATGTTTTGTAGATGAATGATCAGCAAATGCTCAAACTCATCTGTCACAGTCTAGTTTCATAGCCTGACAAGAAAAATTAAGCCAGCATTTTCTGAACTCATAAGAAGTTTGAGTTGTGGTTTACATAAAATCCGCATTTCATTACAGTGAAACCAGTGCAGAGTTTGAATCCCTGTTTAGTTTGGCAGTAGGGTAAAGGGCTTATCATCTATCCTTCACAGACATGAAAGGTTAGGACAAAGTGTATGCTTGTTTTCACAACACCTAACCTTTGGATCAATTGTGTTTTCAGCTTAATGTAGTGAGTCAACCTTGCTGTGGTCAGAATTTTTCATGAGGGACACATTATTTCTCTAGAGGTTTAAACACTCACTTTGGTCACTCAGTTATTCTGCCAGGATGTCCTTTACTGAAAGAGACCCTAAAAATAAAACAGACACTGCATTAGTGGAATGAAAACTCATTCTTCCCCTTGGTCTTGTTTTTCTTTAAGAAGAAGAAAAAATATTCCTTTCATGGCCTTAGCTAAATATAAATCACTGAGGAGGAGGGATCTTTGTAACAAGTTGTATTTCTTTCTTCTCTAGACTGCTGTCAGAGCTGCACCAATATCATAAATATGTATCTGTGATGCAGCTTCACGTATCCCAGCTGTATGAGTCCTTTAGAGTGAAATTACCCATTAACAGTGATAGGTACAGGTTTAGAGCATCTGCAAATGAAAGAACAAATATCTGAAAGTCTCTTTTGTCATCAAATCATACAGTCACATGCATACAGAAATAACCATTTACACAGACTTAGTGGCTACTACTGTGTGACTCTAATAGTACCTCTACCATCTCTTCTTTAGGAAAAAAAATACAAAATTCATATAGCTAGATATCTTTATTTTATGTATGTAGTAGTGTATCAATATTTTATATGATACATGCTATCATATGAATAATGGCACACACATACGCACATATGTAAATAAAAAGCACTATCACTCAAGGCAAAGTGCTTTTAAGTAAAATCTGTAGATTTTCAGGCAGTAAGTCTTCAAACCACTGGAAGATCTGGAAATTTCTTTTCTAATCAATCAACAGTTAGACTACAAATATTTATGTATTTTATATACTTGTGTTTGAAGATGGTAGGTGGGGGGAAAAAAAACAAACAACTTTTGTTATTTTCCAGTTGCTTTGGAAAAATCCTGAACCACTGCAGATGTTTAGTACACTTTTTAGTTTACCTCTCCAAAGTGCTGAATACGATCACACACCTTACACTGGACATGAGAATCTTTCACATCTTTTCAGTTCCTCGAAAGGGTGAAAAGTAGTATCTTTACTATGTAAAACAGCAAAGTTAACTGAGTGCATGTGGGACTAAAACCTTTGAACCACAAGATAACAGTTAATATATCTTACAAAGTGCAGAATCACATAGAAACTCTATAGCAGTGTGACAGAGGAATAGAAAGGGCCACTGACATCTGGTACAAATACAAACAAGTGCACTTGAATCCATTTTTCCTTTCCTCCATTCAAACTTGATATGGGTGTTTAACTATTTAGTTTAAAGACAGGGCAGTTGACTAAGCCAAAAATTAGCACAGGCCATTAAGAAGGAGATGTCATGCAAACAGGAGCAGGGCTCCTTTCCAACAGTTGCAGAGCCTCTTCTGAGCTCCCACAGCCAGCTCAGCCATAGCTGGCCCAGTTTCCATAGCTTACACCAACTCTTTTCTGCTTTCTTTTAATCAGTGGCCATTGTCAGAGATGTGGAGAAATTTTAAGTTCAGTAGTAACTATTCACAAGACAATTCTCCGCTTTTAGCACTGAATTTTGTTTCCCACTGCATCACTTAGCTGAGAGCAGAACACCAGATTAAATGGAGCTACCATAGCTCTAACTTTAAAGAAAAACCTGCTTTAAAGAAAGAATCAGTGACTGCTAAATGGCTTCTTTAGGTTATATCCCCCCTGAAAGGGGAATAGAACTCATATGGAAAATTTACTGACATTAACCACACAGTTAGGCTCTTTAGGATCTGTCTGCTAACACTTGTAAAAGCAACAAAAACATTGCCCAATGAATTGGGGACTTTTTGTAATTTTTCTTCTGTAATTTGTTTTTATTACTTCTTTCTAAAAAGAAAAAAAAAATAAACATAATAAAAAGAAGAGGGAAATTTATGTATCCTTGGGTGATGATGTTCGAATGTTCGGCTGCATCAAACTCAACTGGTCTAATAATTTAGAAGATCTAAAGATTTCAAGGAAGCAGATTATAGTGAAAATATTGCAGAAAAAATCATCTGAAGGAGGAAACAAATTTAGTAGTTCTGCAGAGTGACTTCACCTTTAAATCAACACTGGGCCAGCTCCCAGAATGCTGGACAACTGTGATCTAATGAAAAGGCTGTGACTTAAATAAGATGTAACATGAAGCAGAATTCAGAGATCATTAAAAAATCCTGGAAATCGTATTTCCAAAAATGAAAAATAAAATAATGTCAAGAATTAGTTTCTTTCCAGTCTCTCCATCTTTAATACACTCTTGGCAATATGCAGTGAAGAGGAGATTAAAAAAATAAGTCAACTACTAACAAAGCAAAAGCTAACAAAACAGCAACTGGACTGGTTTCAGTAATGTCAAACCACCCTCAAGACTACCTCCTGTACCCACATAACATCATGTTTTAAACATTTTTCTTGTCCACACAACCTAGAAGTTTATTTTTTCTGAATGATAGCTGAAATTCTCGGGCCAGTACTGTGATTTAGTGCCAAGTATCATGAAATTCACATTAAAATTAAAGGAGCTGGGAACCTTGCTGAGGTCTTCACTATCTTGCTTAATTACCTTCTGTGACTTTGGGTGTAGTAGCTTTAGCAGAAAAGGCCTATTATCCGGTAATTATTCAATGCTCATCTTAAAAGGTCAATCTGTACTCATTCCAGTTTGTTAAAGGAGGTCAATAAATGACGATTCATGCCCTTCAGTATTGCAACAGCTTGACTTTTCTAGCATTTTCATGTGCTAAATATGGACTTATTTACAAATCCTAGAAGGACCATTCAGGAGGGATTCACTAAAGAGGTTCAATCACATCACAGGTTAGAAATTCACCCAGTTCCCCTACCCTGCTTGCCTCTACTTAAACTAATAGATGTTCTTCTCCAGACATACCCCTTCATCAACTACTGCCTACCTTATCACAGAGCAAGAGTCTACAGAGTCAAGCATAAGATAACACACAAATTCTAAAAATAACCATTCTCCATTTACCCTAAGAACTCTAGCTCTTCTCACCTTTGCTCAGTTCAGCTCCTGGCAGTGGAGAGAAAGAGGGATAAGTCCCAACTGTCTCTTTGGTTTTGATGCTATCTGTGCTCCTGCCACAGTCTCAGCTAGCTTCAGCTTTCAAATAATTTGCCAAATAACGGGCAACATATCTCACTCTCTTTTATTAAGCTGTCAGTTTCCCTTAAAATAATTGTATCTTATTATAATAAAGAGTATATCAGTAAGTCTTACCAACTAAGCACTGTCTGTCGGGTTGCCTTCCACTTAACTATCCTCGGGGCAAGGTTAAACCTTCACTGCAGTAAAATAGTCTTACCCCATCCTTCTGTATTTCTGTACTGTTTGTGCTCTACAGCTGAAGCTAACAGATAACATCATTTATAAATGTCACCTTGAGTATAATCTGTCTGGCCCAGTTCAAACTTCTTTGGTCACAGAGCAGTTTATCCAGAGATGTCTTCTCATTTTTAAGGATTAGAGCCCAGGAGAAGAACTCTGGTCTTCACATGCAGGAAGGAAGGCATCAAAAAATGCAAGGAAATTATATTATACTTCTCAAAGAAAAATAATAATCCTTTTTTTCTGAAATCAATCATAGTAGCAGACAGAAAAAAAATAGCATGAAGTTCCTTTATCTATTCTACTTATTCAGTTTATGCATCTTGTGGAAGCATTTATAAACTAGTAAGTTATTTTCTAGATGATGAGTACACCAGATCACAGGGAGATGCATGGTTAAGCTACAGTAATTAGTTGTCCAAATCAGGCAGCACCTACATAGACTTTCTAACAGCTTGTAACCCTGAACTACAAAAATGGAGAACAAAGCAATTCCAATAATTTACTTGTAATACTTGACACTCTTTGTTAATTGTTAGACCCAAGCTTAAGCTAAATCTACTAAAGCCCTAACAGTTTCATAGAGCTTTTCGGTATGTGTTTGGTCTGTTTCTCCTTACTTCAGGTTTTTTATATTCTGCCATAGATCTGCAATGGAAGAAGTGCTCAGAGTGAACAGACTGAAAGAACAGACTGCATCTCCAAGAGATTACCTGCCTCAACAACAACAAAAAACATTCTCTTGTGATAACCAGCCACGTTAAACATCTTCTAGGTTAGGTTGAATTAAATATTTGTTTATGTGCTATAGTAAAGCCTCTTCCTTTTGTTCCTGAATTCCTAGATATTCCTAGCTGCTTGTCAAAAACTGCCTAGCTTGCCATGGGACAGGACATGACATAATTTTCACATTGGACAAATGTTTCCTTCTCCTGTAAAGAGAAGGAAAACTCAGCCCCTTTTCAATCCAGTCTTAAATAGAAGGGACTACCAAACAAGTCCTGATTCTGTATTCCTTGTCACAGGAGGCATACATATTCAGGCAATCCCAAATCCGCTGTGCCTGTCACTTTAAAACAATTAGACCATGTTATTATTTTAAATTTCTGATCTATGTCAGAGCAAGAGGCACCAAAAAGTGGAGGCAGGTGTTAATTTTGCCAAATAGCTCCAGCAAGAGTCCTGGGCTCCGAGACAGGTAAACGTCAAGGTCATCCTTTTAAATGACACTGCTCCACAGAAACTATTAACTTCCAGATTTGCATTTTCATAGCAGTGAACAACAATTTGGACAGAGAAGAAAAAATGGGCTGCTGATTCTTTCTTCATTGTCTTAAATATCACCTATGTTGTACCACACTGGCCAGCCTCTTAATAGGCCTTCTTTTCTTACATTACTGAACTGAAAGATGTGCTGGGTTTTGTGTAGGAACCTGATTATTAGAGAGGAGGACAAGAGCCCTCTGCAACTGAATGACAGTGACTAATGTTTGTGAGACCTCTGATGCATCTGTGGGTTTAGCATAGAGATATTTTTTTTTTCCCTGCTTGCTCCTTTGCTCTTTTAAATGCACACATTCACATTTCCACTTGAGGAGAAAATTCATGAAGTCCTCTGTCAAATCCCTTCAGGATTTGGGAAGATTAACTGAAACATTAGGGAGATTAATCATTAAACAATCATGCTGCTTTTTCAAACCCAAATGTCAATGCCAGACAGATGAGCTGCCTTTTTTTTTCTTTTTTTTTTTTTTTTTTTTTTGGCAGCAGATACCTAAGTGATAGTGTGTGTTTCCTTACAGCCCAACTAATCACAACTCAGAAAGTTGCACTGAGAGATAATGAGCAAGAAATCCGTATCACCCAGAAAGGAAACCAGCTCTCAAGACATTCATTACAGCAACTGCCTCTGTATAACACTTCAACACAAAACTGCTGAATAATTTCAGGAATGGTGTAGTATTTTTCATAGTATGTTTTTATTTCATCTGAGGAGATCAAAGGGCTCCAGTTGCTATCCCACTGAATATTACTAAATTTCTCATTTTTAGAAAATGAGGGGGGTTGGAGGGGGGAAGAAAAATAACTTTTACATCTTTGCAGAGTATGTGGCAATTAATGGCACTTCTCTGTTCTAAGTCGCATATAGCATATACTCACACTGTATAACCTAAAGGAATATATATATATATATGTAATTGTTATGAATGTAGACCTGCAGAATGTTGATGAGATATTACAATATTAGCTTTAAAAAATTATTAATTGTAACTACTTTTAAGAGCTTATCTTACTTGAAAGAGGCACAGAAATTTCAAACCAGATGGGCTGTAAAGTAATTCTTACTATGAAGCTTTAAAGCATTTCCCAACATATATATATATATATATATTTCCTTCCCCTTGTATTTGCTATTAACTGCATTTATTCACTTTCATGATGCAAATAACCAGGTTGCCTGGATGTTTCCAGTTCATTCATTTCTCTCTTCCCTGCTGTACAGAGAAAACTTTTATTTTCATGGATTTAGAAATCAAGTAGCCAAAGGAGTTGCTAGCATTAAATTTTCTAAGTTACTTTCAGTCTGATACTCAGACTGTGTATCACATTTTATACTAAAGCACGGCAAGGGAATATTTTGTACCTAACCTGGAACAAAGGCGAATTTAGAAGAAAAAATACATAAAGATGTCCTGTGTCATCTTCTTTCTCAGTTCCAGAGCACAGCAAGTCCACCTGTGTGCACTGGCATTGAAACTTGATCCTCCATTTTGCATGTGTATATTAACTGACACACTTAGGTGCCCCTGTGTAGCTGCACTTCCAGTCTTACTGATTAGTGGATACGGCTTCGAGAGTTGCATGACTGTTGCAAGGTCTTCCATCTCAGAAGAAACATGGAAGAATAAAATGCATAAGAACCTTTCTCTTCCCGTATCACATATTGAATGAGAACATTTGTATGCAGCTTCTACAAAAAAAAGCTAATAAGTATGTAAGACAAGACACATGGTTTTCTCAAAGCTAGAAAAACACGCTCAAAGCTAGACAAGACATGGAGGCCAGACATCATTAGCCCAATTCCTCTGTGACTCTAACCACATACTGATGATGTAGATTTCTACCAAATAATAATAAAAAAAAATTAAAAATAATAAAAATTAGTAATAGGAGTCCTAGATCTGTCAGCATAATTGTTCACACCATTTTTTTTTCTTTCTGAATACTCATCTATTTAACCCAAGGAGGTTTCTTATCTACCTTTTACGAGCATGATAGCACTTTTATCTCTATTTTAAATTTACTGTATCTTTTCACAATGTTATCTTCTAATTTCTGAGATACTCTAGGTGTCTTAAATTTCCAAAATTACTTTGTCCCCTTTCTGTGCTTGCTCTGAGGAAGGTATATCAGCATTAACATTCTGAACTGCATCACATTTGTAGACGGGAAGTCTGGGATGGCCAACTCCCTGAGTCTGTCATCATTCTAATACTAATTCTTTGTATGACTGTAGATAAATTAAATATCTGCCTCGGTTCCCCCAGCAACAAAAGGGAAATAAAAAGTACATATTAATTAGCACAGCAATAGAATGCATTTCAAAAGATTCTTGCAACAGGTGCTATAAGCATTGATGCAGAGAAAACTAGACAACAATGTATTTAAATACTTTTCTCACCTGTGAGAGTCAGTGAATGCTATCTATAAGAAAGATTTTAATTTCCTTTCTTTAATTTCTCAGTCAGTTAAAAACCCAAGTAACCAATTCATAGTACAGAACATTTTTCTATGACTCACTTACAAAGAGATGTATGAAAGTGCCATCTTCCCTCCCTCTTTCCACTGAGGAAAAAAATGAATCCTACATAATCAAGGTCACCAAGGAAACTTCACTTTGAGACTTCAATTCATTCTAGCTGAGCTTTTAGTGGAATAGTTCAAAATTAAGATACATTTTTGAAAGACTGTCTCTCAATGTCGTAAAAGAACTTATATTCATGAGGAACATCAGAATTAAAATCTTATTAAAAAAAACCAAGAACTTAGAATTCTCAAAACAACAAAAAATAATTATAAGATCTGCTAAGGGTTGTATGAAGAGGATGGTAGATTGAATCAAATCTTTCAGTGGAGTTCTGTGCATTATGTTAACAAAAATACCTCAGATGTCTGAAAACCAGAGAGTAATCATTGCTAAAGGAACAAGTTTAAAATATTCAATTCAACATTTGTACATTTGCCTTGTGTTTTTCTAGCCCCAAATACACACTATGTCACACAACCTCCCAAAACTCTTAATATCTCTGCCTATCTTTCTTTATTGGCATTGTTTCACTGCTCCAGAACTATCAAACAAGATCACACTGCAGCTTCAGTTTAGAGAAGTTAAGGTAGTGCCAAAGGGAAAATGTGGTTCAGTTTAAACATCTTACAGTAAAGCCAGTGATAATATTAGTGTCACAGTGACAACAGGGAATGAGACTACTATACAGTAAGAATATGTTTGTAGTCTTCACTGAGGGAATCCTTGGTCAAGCGGAATCTGTTATCCCTTCTTTGTGTCTGTACTTTACACTTCACACATCAATATAATCTTTCACTTGCACTTGCACTTGACATCCTTTCTACCTAAGTGAACAAAGACAAGGTATCTAACCTCATAGGATTCAGTGCTCTCAGTAATTAAACGACTGGGTACATCAGTGACAATTTGAGGTAACTTATATTGACTTGAGTCAAAGTACTTGGATTTATACCATAATATTGTCATCAGCACACAGGGTGTTTCTCTCCATATATCAGAACCACTCCCCAAGGGCTCTACTGTTCCAAATGCATGGACAAGAGCTCACAATACTTCCAGACCCACCCGTCTCTCTTACAGATAAAGATATTTCACACACTATCCTTCCAAAATATCTATTCCATGTTAATTGAATATTAAAATAAAGGTACGTGGGGGCTTCATCATCCTGCTTAGTCCAAAACACACTAGTGATGCTTTCAGGTCTGATGCATGGATATACACTGTATCTGGCATTACAGAAGACTTGTGACAACCTCACAAAAGACACTCTACACTTTTGTATTTCCTCATTTCAATAAGGGGAAGTGAAAAATCCTGCACCTGGGAAAGAACAGGCCTATACATCAGTATATACCAGCTGGAAAGCAGTTCAAGAAAAAGACCTTGGGACCCCTAGAATCATCTAGTAGATTCACTTTTTTTGTTTGGTTGGTTTTGTTTGGTTGGTTTTGTTGGAAGAAGCCTATAAGATCATCAAGTCCAACTGTTAACCCAGCACTGCCAAGTTCACCACAAAGCCATGTCCCTCTAGTATCACATTTACATGTCTCTTAAATCCCTCCAGGGGTGATAACTCCACCACTTCTCTGGCAGCCAGTTCCAGGTCTTGACAACACTTTTGGTGGAGAAATTTTTCCTAATATGCAGTGTAAACCTCTCCTGATGCAACTTGAGGCCATTTCCTTTTGTCCTATCACTTCTTACTCAGGAGAAGAGACTGACCCCACCTTGCTACAGCTTCCTTTCAGGTAGTTGTAGAGAGCAATGAAATCTCCCCTCAGCTACTTTTTTTCCAGGCTAAACAACCACAGCTCCCTCAGACAGTCCTCAGAGAGCTTGCTCCTTCCAGAGGCCTGTTAGTCTACTCTGAAAAATAAAATAAAAAAACTAAATCCTCATCCATTGATATTTCTTCTTCCTTCTCAGTACATTAACATTATATTAACAATTACAACTGCCATTCCCTGCATTCCAAGCATCCTAATTAGGCTCAAGGCACAGCCTCTCACACTGCAAAATGCCCAATGCAGGCTGGCAAATGAGTGACCCTGGCCTTCTCACACTGGCACCATCCATCTTCTGTGGCCATGATGGCTGTGACAGCCACATGCAGCACTTTCCACAGGGAGACTGAGAAAGTTTAATCACACTGTGCTGAGGGAAGCTGTGCCCATCCCCCTGCCCATCAAACCCTTGTGGACACCAAATTGTTATGAGCCAACAATGTGCCCAGGCAGCAGAGCAGGTGAATGGTGTACTGGGATGCATTAGAAATTTCGACAGCAGGTCCGCTCTGTGCAGCACAGGAGTACTGTGCCCACCTCTGGGCTCCCTAGTGGAAGAGAGAGATGGACATGCTAGAGAGATCTGCAAAGGGCCACAGATTCTCTTAAAGGACCGAAATAGCTTTCCTATGAGGAAAGGCTGAGAGAGTTCTGGGGCTTTTCTGCCTGGAGAAGAAAGGTCTCAGAGGGATCACATCAAAGTGATGTCCTGAATAAAGAAGATGAAACCAGGTTCTTTTTCAGTGGTGTCCAGTGATGGGACCAGAGGTAATGGGAACAAACTGAAACGCAGGAGGTTCTGTCTGATTGAGCATTGGCCAAGGTTCCCTTGAGAGCTTTTGGAATCTCCGTCCTTGGAGATATCAAAAGCTGTCTGCACATGGTTCTGGTCAGCCTTCTCTAGATGACCTTGGTTGAGCAGGTAGGTTAGACCAGATGACCTCTGGACTTCCTTCTGACCTCTGGACTTCCTTCTGACCTCTGGACTTCCTTCCAACCTCATCCAGACTGCGATTCTCCTGCATCATTGAATTCAGCCGTCTCTGAGGCAGAATATGATAACTGTTACCAATTTGGTATTTTGTGTCTAAGAGAAATCACCACAGGACTTTTGAACAGATGTATTCTTGTTCAGAGTAAGGTAGTCAAGGAATGCTTCATGCTGCTACCGCTTTTTGTCCAGATTTTTCTACCCTCAATTGAATTCCTTCTATGAATGCTTCCATAAATTCAAAGAAAATAAAAACTGAAACAGCTAGGCAGAGACATTCAAAACAACTATGGATGAGTGGGAAACTGTCAGACATTCTGGTACTCCAGTTACTTGAGATAAGGTCAGAGAAGGTAAGCTGGTTAAGGAGAAATCTCTCTCCACATTCACACCTAAATGTAATATAGGGATAACAACAGCATGCACTGATAGCACAGATGGTGTTTATGAAGTGGCTTTTTTACTGCATCTTCAAATTTGTGTTATGATTTGGAAAGGAGTGCCCAACAAAAGCCTAGGAAAGACAAATACTGGAATAGCTCAGATGGTTAAATTTGAAGAGTTTTGAATCAAGCATAGTCATATTTCAGAATGCTATCACTAACCCACTTGTTTAGGAAAGGCATTGCCTCCAGGCCTAAAATGCTTGAAATTCAGAATTAGGAGAAAAAGGAAAATATTCTTGAGAAGCAGCACTACTAAATCCTAGAGATGTCAGTTCTGTCTTGGCAACAAGCTGAGGCAGTGAGTAGAAAAAAGGGGGAAAATTCTATTTCAACAAAAACAAGCACATCTCTGTTAGAACTTACATTGATCATTACAACCTGAACACTGTAGTACAATGGTATTGACAGAACTGCTAAGATTTGGCCTATAGAGCTAGACAACATTCTCAGTAACTGGTTTGTGTTTCATTTGATGTAGTAAAATGCAATGTGATGGAAGTTTTTATTGGCTCAAAGTGATAGATAAACCCTCCCAACTTAAAGTATGATTTAAAATCCATAGGCTGTGTGCAAATTAATTCAAATCATCAATGACATATTCTACAAGCTTCAGCAACAATTTCTAGTTATGGGACACTACACTGAAGGACCAATTTGTGTGTCTAAACAGGAACATAAAGCATGGATATATTCCCTGCTGTCCACTAGAGTGTTTTTTCTAGGTAATATATTAATCACCTATTCTTAGCATGAGTTGGAGAAGTAGGAGGAAGGTAGTCTTCCAGCATTAATGCCATTTAATGGAAATTACTGCAGTAACCACAGGTTCTTCCTTCAGCATACTTTGTTCCCTAATATTGCCAGTCCTCTTTGAGAGGCTGTAACTCCACCATCTGAAGCTGTCAGTGCATTAGTACAGTCCCACCACGCTCAAACCAAAATGTCTATTTGACTTACAGAGATGTGCCAAACTGCCTGTCATCACATCTCAATGCCATGCCTCATCCCAAAGCTCCCAAGACTCAAGCCAGTAAACACTCAAGATTTGTTTTGCAGTGCAGTCTTCCCAGTGCTGATGGTTTATTTCCAATTCTATCCATTTCCTAGGCCAGTTACTACAATTTGCTCAGGTGCTACTGTAAATAATCACAAATGATGCCTGTGTATTTGCTGTCTGTGAAGCCAAATAAGCTTTTTGAACCCTTGGAGAAACATTATTAAGGAAATAAATAAATAAATAAATAATCCTAACATGTGTTGCTCTTTTCCATACAGTTATGGGTCTGGTATTTGCTGGATTCTAAGACATTAGGTAACAACCTCTCCTTTGGGAATAAGTGTTTCCCCAGTCTAATATAACAAAGCTGTGGTTTGGAATGGGCTGATTCTTCATGATTTTTCATTCTTTTCTCTTTTTAAGCAGATAATTTTCTGCTGGTATGAGTCCAGCTTGCTTTATGTTCACAAGAATGGCTATGCAGGTTAAATACTTCCACTGGAATGAACCAATGAAAAATCAAAAAGGTATAGCATTAAAACAAGGGCCAATGTTGTTGCCAAACACTTGAAACAAAGTTTATACAGAAACAACATAGCAGCTATCAGAAATCACACAGTTATAAATGTTTTGTACACTTCAATTCTGAAAGATTGGTAGAAAAGAGATAAAGTCCAAATGAAAGCTCCAGGTAATGAAAAAAAAACAAACCACAGGCTGCTCCCAACACTCCCCCTTCTGTTTTCTGAATGTAGCAATTGCCATAGAAAATATTTTCAGAAGTTCTGAAAGACCCATATTTCACTTCAAAACCCCAATCCATTGTGGACCTAAATCACCAGTCTCTCAGAGGGAAGCACTAGTAATCTAAACTCACAAATGTATAAAGAAAACGAGAAAGACATAACAAATTATTACTTCCTTTTGTTACAACACATGGCAGAAAGGATATTCCCCCAGACATTGCTATGCCTATAAGAAGAGTTCAGATTAATGCATTCTGAGGTATATTTCAATTCTTTTTCATATCCTTTCATAATTACTTTAAGCAGGGTAACACCAGGAAAAAATAACTATTGAGAAGAATAAGTGCTCTTACCTCAATCTGAAAAAGCAATACTGAGTTAATATATGATGCCCACATCTGCGTTTACTGCTGCAGAAACTCATTCTGGTTGACATGGTGGTCATGAGTACTTTGGGATTTTGAGAACATTACCAGAGTAAAATACTGAATTGCTTTCACCAGAGAGAAGAATATAAGATAAAGAAAGAAATAATACTGGGGAACTATTAGTCAAACACTCAGTGTATTCCTAACTCCAGGTTTCCCATTTGACAAGTGACAGTTGCTTACAACTGGTAAGAGAGCAAAAGCTCTTTAACGCACAGCAAAGGATATTTGTCTCAGAATTAAAGAATGCTCTAGCACATGTCTCCTCCAGGAAACATTATTATGTACCCATTGATTTTCTTTTTCCTTTAATTTGAAGCATTCTGAAGGCTACTGAGGGCTTGAATATGGAAACCTGAGTCATGCTTCTGTCTTCACTGGAGTGACTGAACAATTGTCTGTCAGCCTCAATTATAGAGTTCTACAAACAGTTAATATCCAGCACAGAGGCTGGATTGAGAGGGGGAAAGTAAAGCATCTTTACTCCCCTATAGCAGTTAGAAAAGCAGCAGAAGCACAGACAGATTTCAAGTCAGCTTCCTTAGGAAGAAGTGAAAAAAAAAAAATTACAGTGTAGCAGCCAGGATAGAAGCAGAGACAGTTGCTCTGAATAACACATTGGGCAGCAAGGTAGTGGTGGCAGTAAGGCACTGTGGAAAAAAACCTGGAACTGATATTCCACCACATCTATTCCAGCTCCATCCTTTATAAATACATCAAGCCTTGTATTCCCTTGTCTGAGAAACAGTACTCTGACTCTCTCATGGGTAGGATCAGCCACAAAGTAGAGTCATAATCTGTGCACAAATCAACATGTGTACCTATCTCTCTGTGACATGAAAAAGGAGTCGAGCGTGCAGTGGCTTTTACTTCTCAGCTGTATCAGTTTGTCTAATAAAATACACTATTAACTCTACAAATTAATGTGTCTAATATCACAACCATATGTACTGCCTGTTATTAGAGGGTCAAGTTAATCTGCAGGCAAATCTTTACAATGGCTTGTTATCATGAAAGAGCTAGTCTGACAAAGATACTTTTTTCCATATTATTGTCTGTGCTTTGAGTGACCTTTTAGAAACTTTATATAAAGTTTTCTAGAGGTTCTTAATAACTTTCAGTACTTTTATATGGAATGTAGAGCACCTGTCTCTGATAACTTATTGCTATGGCAGGTTTATGTAAAGGGAATATGACCATGATCTTTTGCAAGTACTGTCTTACCTCCTTGCTAGTATTTCCATTAAGACATAAGGAAGGGAAAAGGAATAAGCTTTCTCTTTCATATGTCTCATGTCATTTCCATAAAAAAATTAACTGGTGAATATGCTCTTAGAGTCAATGAATTTATCTTTCCAGAATCCAATCAGCATGTTTTTAAAGAAAAGTTCACCTCATGCTCTTTCACTGAGAATCTGTATTCTGCTGCATTTATAATAAAATGAGAGGGAGTCAGCAATCTCTGCTGCCATCTTCTGCTGTTACTCTTCCTGCAACCAGTGAACACGGGACAGGAATATTAACATCCTATCCTTTCTGAAAATGAGTGTAACAAAGGAAAGGCTATAAATCAAGAATCAAATATCTGTCACACAATCACAGAAATTTGTGAAGAAAATGTCTCTTTGAATCACACTCAATCACCTTCACAGCACACAGTTATCCATTACGGCATAGTCTCTCATCTAATTGAGACTCTGATATTCCTCATGACAAGCTTTATATTCTCCACAAAAGCTTTTTCCTTCCCTTGTTCCCTTAGAGCCAGAGACTGCTGCTCTTTGTCACAGGGTAAAGATTCACCCCATAAGTACCTCATATTATTTTAATGGGATACTAATCCACTTGATCCAGGTTCTTGAAACCACAAAGATCTTGGGGTACAATCATAATTTGCTTTCATCTCAGTGTACCAATAGAATATTTCTTCCCTTCAACAGTAATTTCTTCCTGGATAATTATTGTTCCTTCATCTCCTCTTCAACAAACACCAAAAATCTCTTCTTTACTGAGAGACAACTGTCCTAACTTCCAAAAGTATCTTCTGAATATTGGAGAACTAACCTACCTTTATTCATTGTCCTTTATAGGTATTTTCACAGTATGCTCAAGTCCTTATCGCCTTCCTCATTGTCAGTCTGTTACAAGTAATGATCTTCTGATATGCATGATCATCCACTGCTGGGTACACTCATACAGAACATTTCTACAGGCATATAACCATAAGTAATTTTTCTTCACTACATTAAATCCGATTTGTTTTCTATTTCCTTCAAATCTCAGTCATCTATTGCACTACATCTTCTGCAGTGAAATCGTCAGAATATGTAAGATGGTTTTGCAACAACTAGTCAACTTTTATAATAGTATCACCAGGAAACAGTAGGAAAAACACAGTGCCCTGCCTTCATTCAGTATCACAGCTATCAGATACACAGCTGTATCTTCCTAAAAGTTCTATTAGTGATTCCAAATTCTTGTGATTTTTTGAGTGTTTTGAGTGCAGGGAAAACATCACCACATGTGTTTTTTAAATCTGAAAGGGAAAAAAAGATTACATTTGTACCACATTCCTTTTTATTCAATAGATTAAATACATGGAACAATAATACAGCAAGGATAAAGAAACTATCAGGAATAAGTCAGACATCATCCTTTGATTTCTTTGCTCCTATGTATCTAAGTGCTAAGCCTAGATTTTTAGTCCTCTCTATCTTACTCTTTATATAGTTGTAGATGCTTCCCATCAGCACTGCCATCAAAATGTAAAACTTTCTGCCTTCATCTTGGTTCTTCATCACATAGCCAGAACTCACTGACCCTGATTTTTTAACAGCAGACAGGAAATAAGTATTAAAATAAGTCCTCAGCCCAGCAGGAAGCTAATGTACAATTTGTCATCTAAGTTCTAAAAGAAAAACCTTCATTGTTGGCATATGCAGTACAAAGTTTCCCTGACAGATTTTAACAACTTTATAAATATACCCACATTCCTCAATTCTTGCACCACAACAAGCTTTCTAAAAATAATGTCCCATTATATTTTTCCCCTGTCTTTTCTGTATCCTTTCTTGTTACCAAGCTGTGTATCATACAGAATAATTTCTCATTACACTTTGTCAGCTGGTTGTTGTATTCCATCACTCTTACTCAGGTTTTTTTTTTAGCTTTTCTGCAGCATCTGTATCTAAGAATTCACATTTAAACTACCTCTCTTACATACATTATAAAACCTTTGTGAACACATGTATGGAGATACAAAAAGTAAGATTCTACAGTACTAGTCATCAAGCATAAAGTATCCCCAAAGGATTTGCATAAAGAAATCCAATAAGGTCATACATCATTTTTTTCAGCTTGGTGTTATAAGCCAATATTCTACCCTCCTTCCCCTTGATGCCTCAGATTCCCTGTAGACTTTCATTCTTTTACTGTATATATCACAAATGGTTTCTCTCACCTGGGTAATCAAAATAGACAAATTTGGACCAGCTCTTTTTCTGCCCACTCACAATTACCACAGCAAGAACTTATCACTTTTACAACTCTTGGTACCTGAAAATGCCTTCCACTTCTTATCATCTTATGTTCACCATCATATTACTTACTGAAGCTTCTCAATTAAAATATATTTGGAAATATGTACTAATCTTTCCTGCTTAACAAGACCAAAATCAGCTTTGCCACTCATTCCATAGGACTACTGAGTTAGTTTGAATTTTCAGAAGTGTGTCCTAGTTTTTCTTAGTCATCTCAATCTGAATTCTAAATGCTCAATGTTCTACTTAGTTCTAAAAGAGTTGCACCTTTACAGCTACTATTGACTATAATTATTCTTCTGGTCATTTACCCTTGCAAAGTTGACATCTTGTCATCTAAAAATGGGTGATTAAAAATTACCCTCAAACATATCAAAATGAAATAAAAAATTATTTTCCAGTCTGTAATGATTCCCATTTAATTTAGACTACCAGTTGATTGTATGAAGAATGTGTAAAAGCATAGTTTAAGGAGAGCAAACAACATACATTTTATTATTGTTTTACTCTCCCCCTTATTTCTTTCTGATTTAGATGACAGAAGACCTATGGATGCTTAACAGCAGAATTCAAATACATTCCTTTAGATATTCTTAAGCCTGGGTTTCCTGCAAGTAGAGGTGCAGGCTGTCAAACACCACTTGCACTCAGCTGCACACACTGAATTGAACGATGCAGTATCTCTGCATAAAGATATGTCTACCAGTAGTTTTTCTCACCCTCCTTATTACTGAACCAATGCATTGCTGAATTGTGCATCAGCAGCCACAGTAGTCCCCTTCCTCAAAACTGATAAAAGGTCACAGGATGTTTTCCTTTAGTTCTTATAGAGTATAAAATACTCGAGTTTCCCCTAGTTATTTTATGCTTTTGTGACAAAGCCTAGATTGGATTCATGCATTTGCTCCAAATGGCAGATTAGAGAAATGCATGAATATTAATTTGCAGCATGTTTTTTCGTAGACTGTGTTTACAGTAATTCTGTGATTACTTTGGTAATTGTGTACTAATAATGCTAGTTGTTTATATACAACTTCAAAAATAAATAGGAAGCTGCTTCATTAGCAATGGACTCTCAAGAGTGCTTTCATAATGAGGATAAATTTCCTCTATTTAGTATGGAGAATTTGCAAATAGATTTACAAACAGACAGGTGTAACATCACTAAGACAGTCAGATGCAGTCAAAACTCCCAAGTTTTTCGGCTGATTTCATATCCATTACCTTTTAGGTGTACCTCAAAGCATATATAAATTAGACAGTAGTAGGCAGAAATCACAACAAGGCTACCAGTACTCAGGCCAAGGCTTTACTGGGAGGTCTGAAACAGGGCTTATCATAAGTTTCAATCCATTTAAACAAAGAAAGAATCCAAAAGAGTCTCAGGATTGGCATGAATGATAAACAACAACAATGGTAATTCTGAACACATCACATCTTTCTGCACCACTGTGCTAGTGGAAACTACCTAAGAGAAGTGATACATAAAATTACAGTTTGTAAACTGAGATTTGTAAATGATCCCCACTTAAAAGCAGCAACGCTATTTGGTGATACCTGCACTCCTTCACCACCTACATCCTTTCCACTTCTTCTTGGGCAGATACATATTCTGACAGCCTCTGTGCAGTTGTTCCACTCTGAGCAATTAAACAGCTGTCAGGACTGGTAGTATGTGATGATGGCAATCTTTATCCATTTGCAGCTTTAGTCAGTGAGATTTGGAAGAACTTCAGAATCTTTGGCTGAAAGTCCCTCTGTGAATGCAAGTGGTTATTAAAAAATATGCTGTTATTATTTTAACAAAGCCCCTCAATATGCTTACTGATCTGTGGAAAAGCTTCCACTTCTCTTAAAAAGTTTGGTTCAAAGTACAGTCACCCATTCTATTCTCAGAATGAGCTGGTATCCATCCCCTGAGAGGACCTGTCATAGGCAGAGGTTCTGCCCTACAGACAAGGTCACTGCACTGAAAGATATCAGTCTTCCAGCTCCTCTTCAAGTATGGTCTTGAACTCTGGATCCAAACAAATAATCCAGATTATTTTTACTTAATCTGTTAAAAAAAAATCCTGATGCTTAAGATTGCTGACAAGCAATGCCAAATTTCCACTGCCAAAGGATCTCAGGCCACCTTTTACAACCAAAGCCCTCTTGCCATCACAAACTAGGCACCCTCAGACTTGCTGTACCTGAGCAGCTCCATCCACCATGTGATACACTGCAACCTAGTCAGAAGAAGCCAAAACCACACAGCCTACTGCATTTCATGAGAAAGTGTAAGATGGGGCATTAAACTCACCTCAGTCTGGGGAGGTTGCTCCCTGAGCAAGCACACCCCTCCCTCTGCCACTACATACTGTACATTAGTTCCATGACCGACCTGTTGCCAAACAGAGTTCCATGTCATAGCAGCAGTGCAGCCATTGGCGCTGCCTCTCAAGGCCTGGCAAGAGCTGCACCCCAGAGCAATAGACCCTTTCTGCCCATCACACAGAATCACAGAATGGTAGGGGTTGGAAAGTACCTCTGAAAATCATCTAGTCCAACATCCCTGTAGGGCAGGATCACCTTGAATAAATCACCTAGGAACAAGTCCAGGTGGGTTTTGAATATCTCCAGAGATGGACACTCCACAACATTTATAGGCAGCCTGTCCCAGTGCTCTGTCACCGTCAAAGTGAAGAAGTTTTTCATTGCTTTTTCCTTAGGGTTACATGGAGCCTTACGTATTCTAGCTCATACCCATTGCCCTTGTCCTTTCACTGGACACCACTGAGAAATGCCTGGCTTCATCGTCCTGCCAGTCACCCTTTAGATATTTACAGACACAAGAGTATACAATGCTAAACACTTTTGGGGAAAATGAAATATACCTGGGCTTTAAGGATTAGGTCTATATCACTTATGACATTCAGGAAATTAAATCCTTTGAAATATACATTATTGGTAAAGCAACAGCTTATGTTTAGAAAATGAAGCTAACTAAAATACGGCAAATACTTTGAGAGTGATGGTCCTAATCATTGCCACAACTCCATCAAGGGTATACTGGATTATTTATTGACAGTATCTTTAAAGGAGGTTCAGGAAATCGCTTCACCTTTTATTACTTTTGTTTGTTTGTTTTTCTGCTGAATTATTCTAGTCCATGACAGCCCCTGGACTTGAAGCAAGAACTAAGGCTCAGAAATCATCAATATTCCACAAGAGGTCAGACTAGAGGATCACAATAGTCCCATTTCTCAAAAATAAGTCTGAGTATGTAAGATTTGACTTGAAAAATTATTCTGTCTTGATGAATATATCACTCAAACAGAAATATACATGTGAAAAATGGACTGGCTGAAGCCAATATAGGGCAAGACACCTGGGTTCTGATACTTCACTTTCCTTTGACCTCTGATATGACTGCAGATAAATCCTTTAACCTCTGCATTCTTACTTTGCACAAGCATAAAATACAAACAATATGCTCCCAGAGCATAGTCTGTTGAGCTGCTTAATTGGTAAATATTTGTAAAGGGAATCTAAATCCTTGGATTAAAGACGAGAGAGACATGCAAATGATTATTGAATGCAGGTGTTCACAGCTCTATAGTAGCAGAAAATGTTATCCTCCCTTGTACACTATAATGTCTTAGAAATAAATGTCAACTGTAATTGTAAAAGTACCAAGAAAAAAAAACACAATAGGCTGTTTCCAGATAATTTATCCTTCTTGGTCCCATGCAACAGGGATGAATTTCTTTGTATCTTCATGAATCACCTTAATGTAGTCACTCAGGAGATGTGCAATAAGATTTGTATATTTGTAACATTGCAGGCGCTGCAAAATTTTCAGGCAGTTTAGAACTATCAGCTGTTTCTTTTCACATTTATTCCAAAGGTTTTGGCAACCATTTTTACAATAAATCACATGGATCTCTCTGTGCAATGCCCCCTTGCCTAATAAGGATTTTTTTTGCTCAAGATTCAGGCAACAGGAATCTGAGACATAGCAATGCACTGTATTGCATCAGAAAAAGGCCTGGACATCCATACAGCCTAACAAAAACAGCTGCTGAATGTGCAGCTGTTGATTGGCTTGCAGGTCAAAAGCACCACATCTGTATTAGCATACTTGGACTTGAAAGCCACAGGCAGATAACATCCTCAGGGAAGAAGGGTCTATCTAACCATGTGATTGCTAGACCATTGAAGGAGTGTCTTAACATTATCTTTCAAGCCTTTTACAACCATTGACTACTAGGCAATGGTAACTAATAGTAGGTAATCACTAGTATTACTTATATTTCCGGAAGTGTTTATAACACTTGTTCCTATTAACATTACATTCAGTGACTGTAGCTGAATCATAAAGTAATAATCAACACCACAGTGGTTTTTATTCTAGAAGTCAAGTTAACCAATTTTGTTCTTTTTGCTTTTCCCCTTTTTGTCCTTGTTTTGACAATAAAATCCCTTACTATGTCCTTATCAGAAGGGATGCATACAAAGCAGATAAAAGATCTGTCAAGAACATATACTTGAACTACAAGGTTTTCACCTTTTCCTTTATACAATAAGAGAAAGATGAATTGTCCCTGAAGTACAGAAGCAGAAAATAAGGAAGAATGAATGTTACCAACTGCCCAGCTCCTTCAGTAACACAAAATGGATTGCACAGGATACACCCATTTTAACCTAATGAATGAATCTCACCAAACGCATCAGAAAAAGTCAAAATGCCAGCGTGTTCTTTGTTTGCCTTAGTTTCCATATCCTGACTGCTAATTTTGTAACTGATTATTACTCTTATAGAAAATAAATCATCAGATAGCCAGTTCAGTAAATATTCCTGCTGCAAGCTATTATTTGCCTGTAGGACTCAAAGCTATGTGCAAATTCCAAGGTCCCTGTCAATATTCCACTGCTTCTAAAAGAAGCTCTGCTCCTGCTCCCACTAATGTAAGGGGCAGTTAATAGCATTCATGCTGAGCACAAATCCATTCAAGCCTGAGAGATGTTGAAAAAACTTTACTGAATAAAAAAAAAAAAATCTAAAAAACAAAAACAGGGGGAAATTATAAACATTGTCTCCCTTGTCACACCAAGGGGCCCAAACATTCTGAAATGTTACCAGGAAGAGATAAACACCCACCCGTTTTCATTCACTATTGCAGTCTTCTGAGGAATGGAAAAAGAAACAGCTTCCCCATGCTGCCTCAGAGCTTGACAGGGAGAACATCTCTACATATTAGTGCCATTGACAAACTGCTATTTCTTTTCTTGAGGTTTTCTTCCACTCTTCTTCTTTCTTTTTTTTGTTTTTCTGTATTGGCTTATTGTTTGAAATAGACTTTTTTATCAATGCCAGCAGTACATGCTGTGGCTCAGAGTGTCTTTAAGATGTACCTCTCAAACTTAGTTTCAGATTTGGGATTCAACTCTCTTATTGCACTTCTGTGGTTGTTTCTTCAGAGTAGAAAACCAAGTAGTGGAAAACAACCTTTTCTTATTTACTTTCAGATGTATAAAGTTCCTCCAGAAGATTAACTACCTCGATGGAATAAATATGTAGCAATCTAGGGCTGGCTGTTTGGCAAAAAAAAACACTTGTATCATCAACACAGGGTTTCTCCACTTTTCTTTAAAAATAATATGTATCTAAATAAAACCTCCAACTGCCTGAGCTGTTGAAGGAAACTCTTCTTGTTCAGGTCTATGAAGTCTTAGTTATTGAAACAAAGCTCACAGGTTACTTCTACTTTTATGCTTGCTCATGACTAGTACCTCATCTACATTTCAGCGTGCATCACAGTATGTTTTCCACTCCATGACTCACTTGATTTATGTAGCTGGAGAAAAGTCCTGACACAGCACCAAAGCTCCCCAATGAGGTATGTATGAAATGGCCCACCCTCCAAGAAACCCTGTTGAAACCAGCCCTTTCTACCTGCAGCCTTGACATGTGGCCCCTTTCCTATCATGTGGCGCCAATGCTCCGAAACAAAAGCATTCCAGACCATGGGACAGAACAGCATGATGTGGTTTGGACTCATGCAACACTGACACCTAATTCCTTTCTCCTGCAACATAAGAACTGTCGAAAGTGCAGCCAAAGAAACGAAAACCTGGAAAACTCAAGACTGACAAAATACTTTCCCCCCCTTCACAGACATTGTTATAGGCAAAACACATGGCAGGAACACATGAAGTTCATCACTGAATATTTGCTGCTGTATACTCAACCGCGTCTTAGAAGCTCCTTCTCGATACTTGTCTAGCCTGAGGCTGAGCTCTCAGGCTACTGGCATGGAGCAGACAGAGTAACAGTAAAACTCTGACAGCAAATCAGCATATACCATGTGTTCCTGTCTGGTGGTGTGGCAGTTTGGTAGCAGGGGAGGGGGCTACAAGCTTAGGTCCTGTAAGAAGCTTCTGGAATCACTCCCAACTCCAAGCAGACCTGACTGTGGCCAAGGCAGAGGCAATCAGCACCCCTTAGATAACATAGTTAAGAGGGGAAAACCTGTTGGGCAAGGTTTTCTGGGATTTCTTTTGATTTGGAGAGACAACCATGGTCATTGTGGAAGGAGGGAAGAAGGTATTCTAGAGCAGCCATTCCCTTTTGGCCCGTAGTGGGATGGCAGGCTGAGCCTCTGCAGCTCATAGCAATCAATGATTTTGCATGCAGCCCTTGGAGGACCCCACACTGGAACAGAGGATTGACTCTGAGGGAGTCCCATGATGTCATGATCCATCACTGGGAGGATCATAGCCCATAGAAAAGACCCTTGCTGGTAGGAGAATTTTGTGGAGGACTATTTCTTGTGGGAAGGACACTACATTGCAGCAGGGGAGGTCTGTGAGAGTTCCCCCTGAGGAGGAAACACAGAACAGACTAGTATTGACCACAATCCCTGTTCCTTGACTCCCTATGCCACTGGTGGGGAAGAAGTAGCAGAGCTGGGCCTGGGAAGAAAGGAGGGGTTGGGGAAGGAGAGTTTAACATTTAGCATTCCCAGTTTGTTGTCTTCGGGAATTTTACATGAAGATCCTTATTTCAGTGGTTAAATTCTGCTTATTACCTGGGCATATTAATTTAAAGCTGAACTTACATGCATATCTTCTGTGCTGCAATCTGCAGTATAGACACAAGAACTGACTATAATAAGCAGTCAAAGCAAAAATGTCCTCCCTCCTTTTCACTCTATGCCTTTGTCAGCTAAATTCTAATTAGCAGAGGACAGATAACACTAGACAAACTCCACAAATATGCAGACATAAGTTCCATAAGCAGACTGCTGTACTCATTATTAATAATGAAGATATTCCCCACTGTTACTGTGGGACCACATGTCTGATAAGGATAAACTGAATTACTGTATATACCAGATAGTCATGCCGAGTGAACAAAAGAAAGAAGAGATGGTAAAGATTTCAGCCCAAACAATGAAGAAAATCCAACTTGTAAAAATTGGAATAATAAAGCCATATTTTCTCTGGGGATAAATCAATCTGGAAAGAATAAAGACAGTGACATCCTTTAGCAAGGGTGGGTGTTGAGAATGGAAGAATTTAAAAGTACAGGACCTTTTTCTCCAGACATTTGCAGACATGAATAACTTATTTCTCTTGCTTTTACTCACACAGCAATTAAAAAACAAAACCTAAAACCATTCTAGTTTAGGATTAGAAAGATACATAATGTAGCATGTGGAGACAGTCCAGTGCTTGAATATCTCTCTAACACATTGCAATCTCTAATATGACTTTAAGAGCTGCTAATACTTAGAAATTTTTACCTCCAGGCTTTAAAAATGAGCACAAGGCCTTACATACTGTGTACAGCAATGTGTGGTGAACAGGACCTTTCACATCCCATTGCATTGCACTTACTGAACGAGTTTAAACTTCTAAATTCAATTAAAACATCTCAGGAGAATACAAACACTTGGAAATTATGTTTGGCACTATGTAGCACCCTTCTATTTAAATTTTGCTTGTTCACAACAGCAGAGGAAAAATCCAGCTGCTTTCTGAATTAGCATGCATGTTGTATCCAGCTGTTCTGGAAAATCCATAGCTAGTACTTGAAAACATTAGATTTTAAGTTATTATATACACACATCATTAACTTTTAATAGTAGAGCAAATAGAGTATTTTCATTGTATCTGCCAGCCTATGACATTTAATTGAACCACACATGAATTTTGTCCTTTTTTTAATCCATATCTTTATAAACACAGATATTGTCTTCTGATCTTCAAAGCAGTATCCTAAACTTCTGAGCGGCTGACAACAAAAAATAGACATAACTGTCTCAATTAAAAGCCACTGCATGATTGATTATTTGATGATACCCCTTTGCTCAGACATTTTTAGAACAATTAATTATAGTGTCTAACTAAATCAGGCTCATCAACTCACCATTATTCAACGGAAATCTGTGGTATTTACCAAATGAATGGCCTGAATTACATCCGTGTAAGTAAATAGCCACATTTATGTAGAGTGACGGTAAGTTGCCTCAGCAATGCTGCAGTGGCTTTTCTACTCACATTGCGAGTGTTGTGGATCTGGAATGGTGTTTTGCACCCTGTATGTCACACAAGAACATTTTCTGGTTTAACTCTACCTTTTTGCAAAACCCCATAGGCAGTGGGGTACATAGAAAATCCCCCACAAAAACTAAGCCCATAATAACAAAAACAGCACTTTAAGATAAGCCGGTATTTGAAGCTCAGTCCGATTGGTTTACTGTTCTTTGGTTCTATGAAGCAGCTCCTGTGGTTTTAGTTAGAGCCAAGCCAAACCAAAACCAGACAGGGACTCTTTCCAGACTCTGACCCAGATGTATCTGAATGAAAATCTGAAACCTGATCTGCCATTAATCTGAACTTTGAACTCTAAAGCTGTGGGTAAAACTTTAGCAGTGAAATTTACCAGTGAAACTGCATGAACTGCTCTGGGTAACTGACACCACCAGCTTCCAAGACTTTTTTTTTTTTTCTTGGTAGTTGATCTTCTGCCACCTTCCTCCTTCCCCAATTCAGCATACCACAGAGCAGCTAATACAAGCATTTCTTCCAAACCAGCCCAGTAGGCCATTCCAAGGACAAGAATGAATGGCCAGAGGGAGGCAACGCCTACTTCTGCTTCCACTGGTACTAGAAATTTGGTTGTGAAGTTCCCCTCTAGCTTAGTTCTAGTTTCCATATAGACTCTCTTAGTGTCTTTAATATCTACAGTCACTGCTGCAAAGAATTGTTTGCTATCACTGAAGACTCAGTGATTTCTGCCAACATGAAAACAGCAACTCAAAACTTGAAGAAAATAGGATAACTGGTAGCCAGAGCTGGTGCAAAGCATAGGGATGTTAAAAAATCCTTCAGCTACCAGCAAAAGAACACAATACACTCTAGTGGCATAGTACAACATTTAGTTACTATTCCTTTCTAGAGAAATGAAATGATGATAGCAATATTGTTTTGTGTTTGGAGCCTGTAAAAGAACTGAGAAGTACATCATATAAGTGTTCACCCTGGTTTGTATCCTCAGACAGGTAGAACTAGAGGGAACTGGAAAGGGAAATACTTGGTAATTCATCTTAATTGAATGACCAATATATCAACACTTAAAATTTAGCAATCAACCAAAGGTTGGTGTAGCTTAGGGCAAATGATTGAAATAATGTTTTATGCTATATTTCCATCCTTGACACTTCCCTACCAAGCACAAAGATCAATACACAGCATGATAGATGGATGTTTTGAAAACTCCAGAAGTCAGGTGGCTGACTTCTAGTTCACGGAATACGAGAAATGTGTCAAACATTGCACAATTTAGCCATTAGTTTTGGAAACCCATTTAAGAAGTATTTGTGAAAAAAGGAGAAAGACAAAAAAAAAAAAAAACCAGAAAGAAAGAAAGAAAGGATTTGTGACCTGCCTGTGTAATAACTTTCCACACAGGAGAAGGTAGATCAGCTGTTTTCTAACTCAAACTTTCTTCACACCTGAGAAAGCGAAATTGGAGTCTAAATTCAGAAAGATTTTATTATACACACTGAGTTTGCTTTCTGAAAGAGAAGTTTTATTGAAAAGCATAGTAAAGTCAAGGGGCTAGCTTTGGCAGAGGGCCCAGATTTGACTTCCAGATCACCTGCAAAATGGCAGGTTGAGGGAAGTGTGGTCCAGTGATCTCAGGTTGCCAGAGGAAACACATAGAAGTAGAAAGAAAGAGCCACCATTTAATGTGGCTTCCTCATTTGTCATCCTGGAGAAAAATCTTGTCATGACAGTTGAGCTCTGCTCAACTTCATATAAAGTTGTTAGAATTTAAGCAATTCATCAGTGAAGACCTGTGCCTTTGTTTTTTATTTATTGTGGTAGAATTTAAAGATTATTACTGATGTCCAGAAGCACATAATAATAACCTCAAAGGGTTTATTGTCACTGATACAGAATACATAAGCAGCTTGACAAATGTCCTTGTTTGGCTAGGCATGACTTTTAACTCCCTAGAACAGGGCATCATACCTTCACTCTATGGTGAGCAAAGGCATGAGGCTATCACAGTTGCCCTCTCATAGCAGATATGTATCACACATATCCTGTGCTTGGGATGCAATGTAATGGTACATGGGGACTCTATAGCCCATATTATGAAATCTCCCCTTCTATCCTCCATTTAACTCTTCAGTGAAGCATACCCTGGAATCTCATCTTTCAATGATCTAGCAGAAAACATTACACAAGCAATAAACTACAGAGTGAACAAAAAAGTCTTGGTAAGTGGATGTCAATTGATCTTAGACATCTTTAAAAATGAAAACCGTTTAAATTCTTAGGACATAAGGAAGTGAACTAACTTGGCTGCTGCTCTTCATAGCTGTACAGATACCACCATTGACGTGTCCCATCTTGTTATCACATACCTCATCTACGCTTACATTGGAGATTACCATTTCCTCTTCTCCTCTCATAGTATTGTCCTACTTAGCCATGTGTCTATTCGGTCTCTAGTACAGTCCTGCAAAGTAAACTGTTACATCGATACAGAATTTACTATGAAAAGGTCTTCAGCATAGAGCAGTGTATCCAGACTCTCATGCTATACAACAAAGACACACAGTCCACATTGTCCTCCCAGTATGAAGCCTCTGTCTATTTAAATATCTTGCTATAAAACATTTCTTAGTATACTGTGACTCAGTACAACTAGAGCTATTTTAGCTCTGTAGGCCCATGCAAGCAGAGGCAAAATTAGTATTTTGCAAAGCTAATACAATCTCTTAAAACTCCTGTTTCTCTAAAAGGTTTTCAGGAATCCTAGAGATAAGGTGTACAAACAATGCCAGCACTAGGAAAGTATAAAATAAAATATAGAATTGTGCACATAGCATGAGTATAGAGGCTACACTGCAATATACTGCATACCCACAGAGAAAGTGAGTCTTCACTGAAAGTCTATCCAGTGAGAACCTACGTTGCTGCTGGAACAAAAATAACACACAAACACACTTGCCAGGGGAAAAACTAAATAAATAAAGTGCAAAACATTGACATACAGTATTTTCATAGTTTCATAGTTTCATAGTTTCATTCAGGGTTGGAAGGGACCACAAGGATCATCTAGTTCCAACCCCCCTGCCATGGGCAGGGACACCCCACACTAGATCAGGCTGGACAGAGCCTCATCCAGCCTGCTCTTAAACACCCCCAGGGACGGGGCCTCGACCACCTCCCTGGACAACCCATTCCAGGGTTTCACCACTCTCATGGTGAAGAACCTCCTCCTCACATCCAGCCTGAATCTCCCCACCTCCAGCTTCATTCCATTCCCCCTAGTCCTATCACTACCTGATATCCTGAGAAGTCCTTCCCCAGCCTTCCTGTAGGCCCCCTTCAGATACTGGAAGGCGACAATTAGGTCACCTCGGAGCCTTCTCTTCTGCAGACTGAACAGCCCCAACTCCTTCAGTCTGTCCTCATAGGAGAGGTGCTCCAGCCCTCTGATCATCCTCGTGGCCCTTCTCTGGACACGTTCCAGCACCTCCACATCCCTCTTGTAATAGGGGCTCCAGAACTGGACACAGTACTCCAGGTGGGGTCTCACCAGGGCTGAGTAGAGGGGGAGGATCACCTCCCTCGACCTGCTAGCCACACTTCTCCTGATGCAGCCCAGGATCTGATTGGCTTTGCGGGCTGCAAGTGCAATTTTCAGACTTGATTATTTACATTTTTCACACTGAGACAACTTTATCATCTTCTTTTGTTTTATATTGTAAATTACAATGGAGTTCAAAAGTTTTAAGTCACAGCATCCCTCTACACCAATTTCACCTGCAGGTGTGCATGTTCTAAAGGATAAAGTTGTCAGAGTCTCTCAGCTAAACAATAAAAGGAACTTTTAGTGAAAGCAAAACTGTATGTCTGCCTTTAACTTTTTCTGGAAGGAGGGGAGGGAGAAAGCATGTCTTAGGAAAGCACTTCACCCTATAGCATCTGTAAACAAGCTCCTATAATTGGAAGTGACACAGTTGTCATCAATACAGAGATCTGAAATGCTGACAAGCTTTCTACCCAGGTCCTGTGTACATCTAGAGAATAATATCTTAACTTCAAAGCACATTGTGGTTTAGTAATGTTACCACCAGGTATTATTATCTTTCTTTTTATTTACACAGATGCAAATATGTGTTTTCCTATCCCCTCTTCAATCCATCACCGTGAAACAAAATATATAAATATGAAGTATCTATTCTTTTTAAACTAAACCCCTGACAGATTTCTAAATAAAAACACATCTAGAATTTAAGAGTTTGTCAAGACAAGCAGGTAACCCCATTTCCTCATGAGACTAACGTCTGGGTTGAGTTGAATCTCCTGATGATATTTAATACCACGCTGCCATCATGCCAGCTTCAAAATGAAAAGTGCTGGCTTGAGCCAGATATCATGGGGCTTCAAATTGAGATTGTAACATGTTTCAGTTGCTGCTTCTGTTTTCTGGTTTTGGGGTGTTGGTCTTTCATGCTGGACCAGCTGTGGGTGAGGGGCAAGGGGGTAGGTTGCTGGCTTCTGCTGCTGCTGCTGCATTTTGCTGCACTTTTCTGCAATAGGCTAAAGTAAGAGTGCATTACATTATCTCATTTCCAGTAAGACTCTATCTCGGCCCAAAGAGGTTTTTGTGTTACTTTCCCTCTTGTCTGTCTGGGGGAGAGGGGCTCGTGGGAGCTGGTTGTCTTAACCCAGGAATTTGGAAAACAAAAAATGATTGAATAATGTGTATTTAAAATCTTTTGACTGGAAAACTGTAACAGACTTACTGTTTAATTTTTGTTACTTAGGTGAAAAGATGATCTGCTCTAGAAATTCCTTCTGTATAACAGCTTTGTCTTGTGTAGCACCACACCTCAGCCCAGAGGATTCAAAAGGATTTTGCTGCTTTTGTCCTAACTTATCCACCTACAATTAAAGTGAATTGTGAAGGATAGGAAAAGAAGAATAATTTTCCCATGGAAGAAAGTCCCTTTTATAAGGCTTTAAATTTAACTGTATTGAATATTGATACACAATTTCTCTGTTTTCCCGCAGTAATGATATGTGCAAAACAGATACTTGTTCTTATAAATTTCTGACATTTGACCCTTTAAATACGGGAGAATTGCAACTTTAATTTCATTTTTCAGCTGTAAAATGCCTGCTCTGTATCTGCCAGCTATAAACTCACCCTCAGTCTTTTCCATCTGGTAAACAGGATTAGTTTTCCTTCTGATTTTGCTTTTGTTGCTTCCCATGACAATATCTCTGTTGGCCTTATAAATCAACACCAAAGACTATTTTTATTTTACTGGCTTTTGAGATCTTGCCCAAGCCCCTTTCATGTCCCAGTGATTAGCTGGAATGAGAATTCAATCCAAGTGGCTACATATCTCCACCATTAGAAACTGCAAGCAGAAACTTAAGTATCAGGTGTGAAGCTTTGTTGTGGGTCTGATTTAAAATCGGTGAAAGACTTACTTAATTTTGTTCTCAGTGCAACAACTGATCTGTTGCATCACTGCAGCTTATAGAGATGTCCTGATATCTTCAGTACTTCTAACAAGCCCATTGTTTCTTTCTCTGTAAAGCTATCTTATTTTCTCTCCACATCTCTCTGTCCTTTTTGTTCCTTAAGCCAGACTCAGTTTATCCTCTGTCATAACAAAGGTCCCAGCTGCGTCTTCCAGTTTTTAGCTGGGCAGCTGGATTTGTTACCTCATTAAAGTGTTTTGATCATCTTTTTCTGGAGAAACACAGTATGTTGGACCACTGCTGATGTACGTACAGGAAACTGATATACTATAAACCTGATTACAATGGAGAAGTGATTGTCAGCTTTCCTGAGAATCACTACAACATGCTTCCCAGAAGTAGTAGGTAAATGCCTCTTAGTAGTTTGTCTCCATCCTAATGGAAGCATGTTCCATCTTAAAGGAAATGTTATATTTTAATTACCTCATCAGTAGTCATATATAAGCAGCCTCTAAAGGGTGAATTTAAGTAGAGTTACTTGGACTTGTAGCTACCTATCCAATATAATGCCTCTTGTAAGATGGACAAAAGACCAAACGGACACCTTGATAAATAATTTGCTCATACGACATTTCCTTTCCTCGTCTGTGTAAGAAGGAATTGCACACCTGCCTATAGACTGCAATACATTTCCTTTTAAAAATTAAGTAATTTCTGAGCTCTTCAGTGTAAGAATTATGTTTAACTTATGATTGAAGTGACAGCACTGATATTAAAATTTTATGTTCCAAATATTGTCAATGTTACGATAAATCAGATTGTTAGAAGCTGTAAGACTCTTTCATTCTCTTTGTGAAAAGAGCTACATTTCTTTAATTTGGATGGATGCTAGCCTGTGATTAAAAACCAGGTTCTTGACAGAAAATTGCATGAATTTGTGTCTCTATCACATTCAGAGGGAGCTGCATACCTAGTTCATAAAACAGAGATCATTGCTCTCTCAGTGCCAGCTAGCATTCTGGGGCTTTATTAATACAGGCATGAAAAACTTGCAGGTAGAAATAATTATCTGTTGTTGATTGTTTGGAAAATTTGTACTTGCTTGCTTCAAGCTTCACTTTTCTTGTTAGTGCACAGAGTTTTCAAATACAAGAGTAAAAGAAAACTTTCCAAATGGAAAATAATATACCTAGTTACCTAGAAATAGAAACTGTTAACACATAACTACTTTTGTCCCATCCACAGATCTCAAAGTATAGAAAAGGAAAGGGTGAAGGTCATATTCTAATACCCTTAGTGCTCAGAAAACGCATCAACTGGAAATTTATGCTAATGACGTTAAGTGTATTTGATTTGATGGTACTAAGGACCAGAACTGGTATTGTTCCAGAATAGTTTGGGGCATCAAAAAAGACAGGGTGAACGTGTGTGCTTTCATACACATTTTAGTAGATGCACTGAACTCTAGCAAAATTTTGAATAAATTCCTTTAAATAAAACTAAGTACAAATGAGTCTTCCCTTGTGCAGCATGCTTTGTAAGTACTGAATAATAGATATCCTTTGCTTTAAAAGTAGCCTTTCTTAAGTAGACAAGTCAGAGATAAGAGATGTAACAAGCTCATGCATGAGTTGCTTTTTCTCCCGCTGGCAAAAGGAGATGGAGCATGGCTTAAAGCAAGAACAAGCTATGTGGATGTAAAAACAACAAAACTGGAGGGGTTCTGAAAGGAAATGTGGGTGGTGGAAGGGCTCTGCAGGAGCCAGTTAGGAAGGCCAGGTGTATAATAATACCAAGAGCATGTGCCAAAAAAGTTTGGAAGGTACAAGAGCATACTCAGTACTCTGCATTGGGTTTTGTGAGAAAGGCCTTGAAGTTTCTAAGCCTGAACTGGCTACAGTAGTTGTATCCAAGATCTCCTCATGTATCCTCAAAATACATCTTTCCTGAGAGCTGTCTCCATGTTCAGAGCCCTACACTTTTGCTGGGTTTCCCAGCCCAGAGGTTGGCCAGCTGTTTCATCTTGTCCAGAACAGCTGCAGACTAAACTATTTGAGAAACAGTTTCAGCACATATTAATTAAAGGGTCCACAATTTAGGGAACCTTAAGACCTGTTTCCAAAATCCCAAGTTCTTCATGATTTGAGTTAATGAGTTGAAACTAAACCTCTGGTAAGCTTTAAACATAGGCAAAGGAAGTGGTAGTTTATTGTACAAACATCTGGAGCTGCAAATGAGAAAAAAATTATTATTCACAGGCAGTCACTGCTTCCGATTAAAGTTGGCAGAGTGGTGAGAGCGATTAATCTAATTCTCTTAGAACTGTATTGGGAAATTAAGATGTTAATGGGGAAGATCAGAAAAAAATTGCTTCTGCGTTCCTTAGGAAATAAGGTACCATTGGCTCATAGCTCATGTGTCAGGTCAGCCTCCCTCATTTTTTTTTTCTATCCCAATAGATACTTAATTATTCATTGGAAGAGAGGAAAGGGAAATAAAAGTTTTGGAATCCAAAGATTAACATGACTAATGGAAAGAACATGTCTCATTTTGCCTCTTTTTGGAAAGAACTGAGCTATCCTAGATTTTAATAGGTATTTTCCATCTTCCAGTAACTTCTTTACAAGGCAGGGATTCTCTCTTAAGCCTTTCTAAACAGCACCTGCACATATTCCTGTGTGATTTGTTGATCTTGCTCATAAGCACTTTCTTTTCCCTGTGCAATGAATTAGGATGCAGGACTTCTGACTCAAGACTGAATATTCTGCCATCTGATGACATCCCAGGTTTACATGCTAAAGTTATCTAGACCTGGGGCTAGATGAATGAAGCACTCTGTCCTGGGTTAGGAAATGGCTGGAAGGCAGAGCCCAGAGAGTGGTGGTGAATGGTGCCACATCCAGCTGGCAGCCAGTCACTAGTGGTGTCCCCCAGGGATCTCTGCTGGAACCCATCCCGTTCAATATCTTTATTGATGATCTGGATGAGGGGTTTGAGTGCATCATCAGTAAATTTGCAGATGACAACAAGTAGGGAGCAGGTGTTGATCTAGAGGGCAGAAGGGCTCTGCAGAGGGACCTTGACAGGCTGGACAGATGGGCAGAGTCCAATGGCATGAGATTTAACACATCCAAGTGCCGGGTTCTACACATTGGCCACAACAACCCCACGCAATGCTACAGGCTGGGGACAGAGTGGCTGGAGAGCAGCCAGACAGAAAGGGACCTGGGGGTACTGGTTGACAGCTGGCTGAACATAAGCCAGCATTGTGCCCAGGTGGCCAAGAAGGCCAAAATAAGTGTGGCCAACAGGAGCAGGGAAGTCACTGTGCCCCTGTACTTAGCACTGGTTAGGCCACACCTTGAGTCCTGTGTCCAGTTCTGTACCTCTCAGTTTAGGAAAGATGTTAACTTGCTGGAACATGTCCAGAGAAGGGAAACAAAGATGGTGAAGGGTTTGGAGCACAAGCCCTATGAGGAGAGGCTGAGGGAGCTTGGGTTGCTTAGTCTGGAGAAGAGGAGGCTCAGGGGAGACCTTATTACCATCTACAACTACCTGAAGGGAGGTTGTAGCCAGGTGGGGGTTGGTCGTCTTCTCCCAGGCAACCAGCACGAGAACAAGAGGACACAGTCTCAAGCTGCACCAGGGGAGGTTTAGGCTGGATGTTAGGAAGTTCTTCACAGGTAGAGTGATTTGCTGTTGGAATGGGCTGTCCAAGGAGGTGGAGGATTCACCATCACTGGAAGTGTTTAAAAAGAGACTGGATGAGGCACTTGGTGCCATAGTTTAGCTGATTAGATGGTGTTGGGTGACAGGTTGGACTTGATGATCTGGAAGGTCTTTTCCAACCTGGTTAATTCTGTATTTTTTTAGTTGATTTAGCTACAGTAAAGTGAAGAATGAAATGCCCTCTGACAGAGACAGGAATTGAACCTGGCTTCTCCCTACAATCCAATTGCTCAGGATCATGGATCAAAGAGGATCGCCCTGTACTGAGATGCATGTCTAGTCAAGACCATGACCTCCTCCTCAGGAGTATGATTCTAGTTATTGATAGACTTAGTCTGCAGAACCTCCACTGTGAAACCATCTATCTTGTATTTGGGAAACTAAAATAAAAGTGAGCAACGGTGGATCTTGCAGCCACCACTGTGTTTAAAATGAATTTATGATGTTCTAAAATGTGTTCTGATTGCTTTATTTCTGA
Source organism: Melanerpes formicivorus (assembly GCF_026170545.1). Taxonomy (NCBI): domain Eukaryota; kingdom Metazoa; phylum Chordata; class Aves; order Piciformes; family Picidae; genus Melanerpes; species Melanerpes formicivorus. Next base: position 4,330,234 of record NW_027142369.1, read on the forward strand.
AGCCTCACACCACTCCTGTAGCTCAAGTGCAAATGCTTTGTACCTGGTCACATTGAGTGATTGGGAAAACTTTGGAATTAACGTCAGCTCTCCAGACCTTCTGTCTTTCACTTTAAGACTTTGTTCATTACAGACACAAATGGGAGAGAAGGCAGGGACACTCTCATGCACATGAACTGTTATATGCATTTTTTCACCACCAAGCCAACTGCTTGGTATCTTATATAAGAGGTTCCATGATTTGGAAAGAGAAGGGAGGAACTGTTAAAGAGAAGCCTAGCCTACTTACAACCCCAAAAGCAATTTTTTCAGCACTGGAAAGTAAAGGTGAAACTGGATCTCTTTTAATCATACACATGTAAATTTTCATTTAAAATAATAAAAATCTTAACTCCATCTTCTTCTGTGCTCATATCCTAGATATCATTCATAGAGAATCCCAAACATTTCCAGGACTGAATATACATACAGACTGATTTGTTAACAAATGATAAATCAATGTGGCAGGACGAAATACAGTATAGATTATAACACAAATGGTAAATGTGGAAGGCCTCCCAGATGGGAGGAGCTGAGTATTATAGAGGGGAAATTAATGATTTATGGTGTAGAAAAGAGAAAGTTTCCTTTATGATGATGGTACATTGCCATTAAACACAGCAGAAGAGCAGGGGAACAAAATTAAGAGAAAGTGAAAAAAATAATCATTTTTTTGCTAAGACATATGGAACGCAAGGTGGTGCTTTTTGAACTGCTTTGCCACTAAGATTTTATTTAAGGAAGCATTTTTCATGAGTCTCTATTCAAAGGGAGGAATAGTCCAGAGAATTCCCTAACATATTTATGAATTGCTAATTTGAAATATGAAGGCCAGGCAAAAAGGAGTTTGTTAATGCAAGCTGGAATAGTCATGCAGTCAGACAGCTACTAACAGGCAATTAGATTAAGGAAGCCAAAGGTGCAAACCAATCCTAAATTCCCTTAAGAAAACATTCTCTGCTTAAGGCAGGCATGAGCTGGGTATTTTACATTTCCAAATAATTACAAGCCTAACAACTGCTGTTTTCAGCTTAGCAATGAATTAAAGACTTCAGAATTCAGAAGGGGTTTTGCCCTGCTTGCAGACCTCTGAACTGCTGCAGATGGATCAGCTGTTGGTACAGCAGCATGATACCATCAAGGGGGTCATGCACTAAAGACACAGGCTCTAGCGAAACTCATGGTCTGCCCTCACTGTTTTATGCTGCTTAATCGGCAATCATCACAAATTAGTTTCCCTGCTTTAATTTCATTATGTCCATAGAGTACTCAAAGGCAATAAGGCAGTGCCTCCAACACTGTCAACACAATTAAAACCTCGTGTTATCAAACACCTTTACCAGGGGGGACACTTGTCATGGAAGCACTCACAAAACAGACATCAACAGCCACCCAAAAATGTGGATTTATTGTAGCTAAAATTACTTGGCACTTCTTCCAACATAATTAAATTACAAATTCAGGCATCAGTCAGGAATATTTTAGTACACAACAAATTCAGCTTTAACCTTAAGCTTCTTATACAAAGATGAATCAAAATGTGCATGCACTCACTCATACAGGGGTAATCTCCCACTCAAGGATACCCAAAGTATATACTCACAATGGCAGAGGTGAGGACTTGTTCAATCTGAGGAAGTATCCTTCGATGGCATCCCGTTCTAAGGAGAGGGGATCCAGATGACAAGCTGCTTGCTGTGCGGAGACCAACTCAAAATGGCTCTGTAGCAGGACTCCATTTACACCCTAAGGCAAGGGTACACTGTGGTCACTTCTAATTAGTCAACATGCCAAGCCCACAGAACCACGCAAAAGCAGCCTAAGAGCCTGGGCCAGGAGGTGCTAGTTAGAGGAGCTAAGCTGATCTTTATCAGCTTTTAGCAAGCCTCAGCCATTTGTCAGATGCCTGTGTTTCTGTCAGGGCAGTTGTACCTGCCACAAGATTCACACTCTGTATTTTTGGTGCCTAATTTAAATGTCTGAATAAGCACTCTAACCTTTATGAAGGCTGCACATTGGATAATCAGGGATGCTGCAGAAGGATACTCACCTAAGATTCAGCTCATAATGTAGAGTTCAAATGCCTAATTCAGGCATCTCTTTTAAATGCTATTCCACTTTCAAGTAATCACTACTCAGAGATTCTTTACTGCAAGCAGTTTACAGGCACAGTGAACAGTGAGGAGGACAAATTACAAGGCAAACTTTAACAAATGTTTTGCTTTACCACAGCAAATGGAATTCACACAGTTTTATTCTGGGAACATAACAGAGGTAGTACTCAGTCAGAACAAAGCTTCACTTAACTCTATGCCACCATGATCAGAGAATGGTAGCAGACATCCAGGGAGCAGTCATAATCTCCCCACCTTCCACATACGCCCCCAGCTTCACAGTGCATTATCTTATGTTGTACAGAACAAGCTACTTCCTTGCTTAATCGACATCTCCCTTCTTGTTTTATGAATATCTTGTAAGGGTCTTTAAAGGTAATTGTAGCTCATTGATGAACAAATGGGCTCCTAGGCAGAATGCTGACTTTATTTAGTCTGAAAGAAAAGTTTTTTTCACATGTTTCTTGCCAACCTTATTTTTTCTAGTAGCTTTACTTAGGGACAGATGGGGAGAACTTGTATACAGTTCAAATTTTACCTCATTTCTACCAAAATCACATGTTCTGTATAGAGATTATGTACCAAACTACAGAGGTGATTCCATGGTTTGTTCATTCATAAGAGCTGGACTATGATCACCCAGCTTACTACATCAAGATCATCAAACAAGCATCAACAAGGGTCAGACGGAGGAACCTGGAAACTACAGGCCTGTCAGCCTGACCTCAGTGCCAGGGGAAATTATGGAGCAGATCATCTTGGGGGCAATCACTGCACAGCTGAAGGATGGCCAAGGGATCAGGTCCAGCCAACATGGATTTAGGAAGGGCAGATCCTGCCTCTCCAATCTGATCTCCTTCTATGATCAGGTGACCGACCCACCCGTTGGATGTGGGGAGGGCTGTTGTTGTGGTCTACCTGGACTTCATAGTTTCATAGTTTCATAGTTTCATTCAGGGTTGGAAGGGACCACAAGGATCATCTAGTTCCAACCCCCCTGCCATGGGCAGGGACACCCCACACTAGATCAGGCTGGACAGAGCCTCATCCAGCCTGCTCTTAAACACCCCCAGGGACGGGGCCTCGACCACCTCCCTGGACAACCCATTCCAGGGTTTCACCACTCTCATGGTGAAGAACCTCCTCCTCACATCCAGCCTGAATCTCCCCACCTCCAGCTTCATTCCATTCCCCCTAGTCCTATCACTACCTGATATCCTGAGAAGTCCTTCCCCTGCCTTCCTGTAGGCCCCCTTCAGATACTGGAAGGCGACAATTAGGTCTCCTCGGAGCCTTCTCTTCTGCAGACTGAACAGCCCCAACTCCTTCAGTCTGCCCTCATAGGAGAGGTGCTCCAGCCCTCTGATCATCCTCGTGGCCCTTCTCTGGACACATTCCAGCACCTCCACATCCCTCTTGTAATAGGGGCTCCAGAACTGGACACAGTACTCCAGGTGGGGTCTCACCAGGGCTGAGTAGAGGGGGAGGATCACCTCCCTCGACCTGCTAGCCACACTTCTCCTGATGCAGCCCAGGATCTGATTGGCTTTGCGGGCTGCAAGTGCACACTGAGAGCTCATGTTGAGCTTTTTGTCCACCAGCACCCCCAAGTCTCTCTCCTCAGGGCTATCCTCCAGCCAGTCACTGCCTAGCCTGTATTTGTGCCTGGGATTGCCTCGACCCAGATGCAGGACCCTGCACTTGCTCTTATTGAACTTCATGAGGTTGGCCTGTGCCCACCTCTCCAGCCTGTCAAGGTCCCTCTGGATGGCCTCCCTTCCCTCCAGCGTGTCTGCTGCACCACACAGCTTGGTGTCATCAGCAAACTTGCTGAGGGTGCACTCAATGCCACTGTCCATGTCCCCCACAAAGATGTTGAATAAGATAGGTCCCAGGACTGATCCCTGAGGGACTCCACTTGTCACTGGCCTCCACTGGGACATGGAGCCATTGACAGCCACTCTCTGGGTGCAGCCATCAAGCCAGTTCCTTATCCATCTAGTGGTCCACCAATCAAACCCATGTGTCACCAGTTTGGAGACCAGGATGTGGTGTGGGACAGTGTCGAAGGCTTTGCTCAGGTCCAGGTAAATGACATCAGTTGCTCGCCCCTCATCTATTAATTTTGTCACCTGCTCATAGAAGGCCACCAGGTTGGTCAGGCAGGATTTGCCCTTGGCAAAGCCATGCTGACTGTTCCCAATCACCTCTTCACTATCCTTTTGAGCGAGTAGTGACTCCAGGAGGATCTGTTCCATGATCTTTCCAGGCACAGAGGTGAGACTGACTGGCCTGTAGTTCCCTGGTTCCTCCTTCTTGCCCTTTTTGAAGATGGGGGCAATGTTTCCCCTTTTCCAGTCTGTGGGGACTTCACCAGACTGCCAGGACTTTTGAAATATAATAGAGAGGGGTTTAGCAACCTCATCTGCCAGTTCTCTCAGCACCCGTGGGTGTAACCCGTCGGGTCCCATGGACTTGAACACTTTCAGGTTCTTCAGATGATCACGAACCTGATCTGCACTTACAATGGGCAGTTCTTCCTCCCCGTCCCTGGCTTTGACTTCCATAACATCAGGAGTGTGGCTAGAGGCCCTTGCAGTGAAGACTGAGGTAAAGAAGTTATTAAGTACCTCAGCCTTTTCCTCATCACAGGTGACCATGTCACCATTTTCTTTTCTGAGGGGGCCCACACCTTCCCTAGTCTTCTTCTTCCCATTAATATACCTGTAAAAGTTCTTAGTATTCCCTTTAATCTCCCTGGCTAGATTCAACTCAAACTCTGCTTTGGCTTTCCTGACCAGGACTCTTGCTGTTCGGGCAGCTTCCTTGTATTCCCCCTGTTCTACCTGTCCTTCCCTCCACTTCCTGTAGAGTTTCCTTTTAAGTAATAGTGTGTCCAGTAGCTCCTTGCCCATCCAGGCAGGCCTCCTAGCATTCTTACCTGCTTTTCTCTTTGTTGGTACACAGAGCTCCTGGACACAGAGGAGGTGGTCCTTGAATACTGACCAGCTGTCCTGGGTCCCTCTTCCCTCCAGGGCTTTGTCCCATGACACTTTGGCTAGCAGATCCCTGAAGCGATCAAAATCTGCATGCCTAAAGTCTAGGGTCGTGAGCTTGGAATACTTCCTCCTGATTGCCCTGAGGATGTTAAATTCAACTGCTTCATGGTCACTGCAGCCAAGGCCGTCTATGAGCCTCACATTGCTTACCAGCCCTTCCCTGTTGGTGAGAACAAGGTCCAGCATAGCACCATTTCTTGTTGGTTCCTCCACCATTTGGACTTCAGCAAGGCCTTTGACACCGTCCCCCACAGCAAACTCCTGGCCAAGCTGTCAGCCCATGGCTTGGACAGCAGCACTCTGAGCTGGGTTAGGAACTTGCTGGAGGGCAGGAGTGGTGGTGAATGGTGCCACATCCAGCTGGCAGCCAGTCACTAGTGGTGTCCCCCAGGGATCAGTGCTGGGCCCCATCCTGTTTAATGTCTTTATTGACAATCTGGATGAGGTGATTGAGTCAGTCATCAGCAAATCTGCAGATAACACCAAGTTGGGAGCAGATGTTGATATGTTAGAGGGTAGAAGGGCTCTCCAGAGGGACCTTGACTGGCTGGACAGATGGACAGAGTCCAACATGGTGGCATTCAACAAGTCCAAGTGCCTGGTGCTGCACTTTGGCCACAACAACCCCATGCAGTGCTACAGGCTGGGGTCAGAGTGGCTGGAGAGCAGACAGGCAGAAAGGGACCTGGGGGTACTGATTGACAGTAGGCTGAACATGAGCCTGCAGTGTGCCCAGGTGGCCAAGAAGGCAAATGGCATCCTGGCCTGCATCAGAAATAGTGTGGCCAGCAGGAGCAGGGAGGTCATTGTGCCCCTGTACTCAGCACTGGTTAGGCCACACCTTGAGTACTGTGTCCAGTTCTGAGCCCCTCAGTTTAAGAACGACATTGAGACTCTTGAATGTGTCCAGAGCAGGACAACAAGGCTGGTGAGAGGCCTTGAGCACAAGCCCTGTGAGGAGAGGCTGAGGGAGCTGGGATTGTTTAGCCTGGAGAAGAGGAGGCTCACGGGAGACCTTATTGCTGTCTACAACTACCTGAAGGGTGGTTGTAGCCAGGAGGGGGTTGGTCTCTTCTCCCAGGCAACCAGCACCAGAACAAGAGAACACAGTCTCAAGCTGCACCAGGGGAAGTTTAGGCTCGAGGTGAGGAGAAAGTTCTTCACAGAGAAAGTTGTTAGCCATTGGAATGGGCTGCCCAGGGAGGTGGTGGAGTCACCATCCCTGGAGGTGTTCAAGAGGGGATGGGATGTGGCACTTGGTGCTATGGTTTAGTCATGCAGTCTTGGGCGACAGGTTGAACTTCATGATCTTTGAGGTCTTTTCCAACCTTATTGATTCTATGATTCTAACAAACAACTATTAACATCTAAAATCTCAGGCTGTAGATTGCAATCTGAACTTAAACTGCTCTCTTTGCCACTACCTAGGTTTCAAGTCAGTTGGTTGCCAAATAAAGCTTCTAAATAAAGATTCTGAAACCCCTAAAAGTACTGTTTACTAACCCTTGCAAACTTAAATGGGCAGGGCCCCAGCAGGTGCAAATAGGCATAAGCAAAGAGGCATAAGCTTCACTGAAGCTTCATGGTAGAAACTGATTATGAACAGATAAAGAAATTAATTGTTCTTGGATTTTATGAGTGAAAATATATTTCCTCTGAATGATATTTGAACCTGTCTGCTTTTGGGAAAACTCCTGGGATTCTGTTCATATTAAAAAAAAAAACCAATCTACTTTCAGCACAACCACAGCAAATCATCCCTATAGCCTTTGGCTTTTATCAATATCTTTTGAAATGCACTTACCATATCCATCTGAAATTTGTTTCATAAAAAGGAACAATGTTAATCAAACAGATAAAATATTAATCTTAAACCACAGAAGAAGACAAGAAAAATTGAAATCTTTAATTTTGATTAAAACCCATAAAGGTTCAGCAATCTGCTTCTGTTGCACATTAATCATTTGAGCTACCTTTGGGAAGAAATGTCCTCTAAATCAAGTTCTACTCTGGTGCTGGAAAGAATATTGTCAATATTTAGAGGAAGTAGTGAACAAGGATTCCTCTCTTCTCTCCTTCACTGAAATAATGAAATAGAGGCACACAATCTATTCAGGCCTCTGTTTCATTAGTTAAAACTGGTACTTTACAGGGTATCATGAGACTTCATTAATTGTAGACTGCAGCAAATAGAACTAATATGGACCAGAGGAGGTGGGGTGCTGTAATGGTTTAAGACAGAACATAACTGGTCAAACAGAATGAGCAAATTAACCTGCCTGTTTTCCCAACAAAGTGAGGGAAAAGTAACACACAAAAACTCAGGATTGAGATGGAAAGTAAATAAATACAATAAGAATAGATTTACTGAGCAAAATCAGATAAACATAGTACAAAATGCATAATTACTTTAACCTATGTGCAGAAAAAGCACGTCGCAAAGCAGCAGCAAACAGAAGCAAGGGAACCAAAAGCCCAAGCCAGAAAACTACTCCCTCATCCATCCTTGTCCTGCTGCCATCCCAGCAGAAAAGACAATACCCAAAAACCTGGAACCCAGAAGCAGCAACCAGAACAGCAAGCCTCCCATGTTACAATCTGAACCTCAAGCCCCATAATACTTTGTTTCAGACAGTACTTTCATTTTTGAAGCTGTCATGAATAACAGCAGCACATTCAACTCAATCCATTACAGGTGCCACAAAAGTATTTCCCTGCACAGAAGAGAAAATGGCTGTGCTACACTCTGATTTTTGTAGAAAACATGCACACAAAACATTTGTTTTGCGTTCCTCATAATACAAAACAAAGATACATTTTTTTTTACTCCTCTTGGTTTACTTACAAAAAAAATAAATAAATATTTTATTATGTTACCTTCTGTTAAAATTATAGAAGAGGAATCAAGATGCAAAGGCATTAGTGTCACCCTTTTACTGAACTGATCATCAGACAGTATCACTTACTGTCTCTATAGTGCTGTTGCAGTTCTGATAAAGAGTGAAGAGCTTCTGAATCTGTATTTGAAACAGTTTTCTCCAGTCTCTTCATTGGAAGTCTGAGAAACACAAAGAACCCAGCTAAGAAGTTACAAATATTCATTTGTTTTACAAAAGGTACCTGTGAGAGATTAATAAGTTTGTCTCTCTTGGTGTACTCAACAAAGATAAAATCACTTGCTGTTTGCCCAGACAATATGTATTGGGCAGAGCCACTAAGGACTCTTGGATGGTGCAAAGATAACATTGCTCACTGGGCCACAGCTGGCCTACAACTATGACCCAGCCATTCACGCCTTCAGGGCAAGACAATCTCCACCCATCATGTGGGGGCATTGTCTGAATGGAGACGGGGGAGACGGAGATTCCCCCCCCTCCATCAAAAATCTTGCCCAAACACACAGCAATACACAGAACCTAAGGATTATTTCCTGCCCCTGGAATTCCTGAGGGACAATATTTGAATACATACCTAAGGACTAAAAACTGTATAAAAGACTGGAGCAACTACTGGTTTGTGGAGAGAAACAGAGGAGAAAAACGGGGAGAAAAAACGGAGATGAAGGAAAACACAGGAGATGGGCCAGGCTGCTGAGAAGGGAAAGCCGGGACAATGCTGCTCTGGAGAATAGAAGCTGCCCAGATGACCACAGCTCTTCTCCAGCCAGAGCCTCAGCACCATTTCTCTACAGACCCAGGCTGCCCAGAGGAGCCTCAACACCGTTCCTGTACCAACCCAACATCTCCCCAGAGGATCACAGCTCTTCTCCAGCAAAAGCCTCAGCACCGTTTCTCTACAGACCCAACATCTCCTGCAGCACCTTTCCTCCACAGACTCAAACTGTCTTGGGGGGGAATGAGTGGTGTGGTAATATAATTCCTTTCCTCTTCTCTCTCTCCCTCTCTCTTTTCTCCCTCTCCGCTTCTTATGTCCACTTTATTTATGTAATAAATAGTCTAGCTGTTGATACTTTGGCCTCCTTTGTGCCTCTAATTTCACAACACGGGAATACTTAAAAGAACTGTGTCTCCGGACCAAGACATTTAATGTCTCCGGACCTTGACAGTACCTCAAAAATAATACAATATCCCCTCCCACCACCCACTACCACATGCACAAGGATAAAGGGGGGAAAAATAATTAAATATTGGGTGACTGTTTAGTAAGATATTAACTAAATTGTGCAAGAAAACAAGGGCCAGCAAATGGGGAAAAGAGATGTAATTCAAAGTTACATTGCAAAAGAGAGAATGTTTGTGAGAAAGAATGATTGAATGCAGTAATAGAGAGAACTGAGACAATAACTAGAGGCTGTATAGCTGGACACATTTAAAGCAAAATATAGTCCTTCTCAATATGAATATAAAATTGGGAGTTGAGATTGCGAGAGTCCATTGCAGCAAATGTCCAATATAAGTTGTATAATAAAAGTATCTGGATTTTATAATGCAAACATCAAACCATAAAAGTTTGAATGGCTCAGTCCTGAATGTGAACACCAGCCTGATCCTTAAAGAACTCTTTGTCTATACAGTAATTATAATCACAAGTGGGGAATAACTCCAATATCTCTGGATAAGTCACCTCAAGTGTTACAGAAATAGCCCAAGGAATATTGGAGAATGTTTCCAAAAGTTGCAGTTCATTATTGATGGGACAGTAGGGTCAAATGAAAAGCTCCAGCTACTTCTAACTCTAACCACACATTACCTTTTGATCTATTTTAAACAATCTTGCCAATCTGGAGCATTTGTTGGCTGGGCACATCTTTGCTTTCTGAACACATTGTGTATTTACTTATTGAAAAGGCATGAGAGATATGTCACACTGTACATTTCTGGCTTTATAGTGAATACATACAACCTATTAAAGCTAATTTCCAAATCAAAATCTTCAAGTACGAATTTCATTTCTGCTTTCTCCAAGTGGTGAGAATGATCATTCTAAGAAATGTCTCTTGATAAAATTGGTACAGACACATTTGGAGCATGTTTCATAAAAATTGAAACAACTAAAACACTCACAGAAAATCTGTCAAATAATTTGTGTGCCTCCTTCAGGCATCCATGCAAGTAGACCTAGTCCTTGAAAAATGAGGTGTTCCATTTTAACATACAAGCTCCTCAGACTTCCATCCTTCATTCCATCTTCCTTTACCCTCTCTTTCACAAGCTTTTTCCTGAACATATTCACATTTTACTTTTTTACCTTAGGACATGGTGATGGAGAGAATTCCCTGTCTCCTCCTATGCCTCCTTAAATTTATGAAAAGTCTGTCAATATTTCAAAGGGATCATCCCTCATAATAAAAGACCTCACAGATCACCTGAAACTTTCATTACTGAAGACTTCATTATTGTCTGTAAGCATCTTTGCTACCACATCATAGAAACATAACTAAGCTGGAAAATGCCTGCTGCAAAACGTTCCAGTGCTTGATTAGTTCAGTTGCATGCCCAAGACTAAAAGAGATGTTAGATTCTCTGTGGCCTGAATATTTAAATCAAGATCAAAGGTATAGCTGTATCTCAGACAGTTTTTGATCCCAGAGTTAATGGGTGCTGCCTACATTACCCAGGAGGTAAGGTTAGCTAGACATAATAGCTTGTTATTGTCTTAAAATGTGAAAGTTTTCATTCTGATCAAGCTTCCTGACATATTATACAAATAGGCTATGAGACAGTTATGATTATTATATGAAATAACATCTCCTTTTGTTCTGCTTTTAGGATCTTACAAAATCAGAGCCTTTTGAATTGCAGCCTGCTGCAAGCACTATGTGGCATCAGCTCACTGAAGTGAGCAGCACTCATTAACTGAGAGCATATGACTACAGCCATATTAATGGCTGTTGCAGCAGAACTTCAGCTTTCCTATGTCCTTCTAGAATTCTTCTGAACTTTATGTATTGCTGTGTGTAAGCTCATGAACACAAATATATGTACTCCTGATCTGGTGAAAAGTGTTCCTTACAGCTTCATTACCAAAGCCAGCATGTTATACAAAAAATAAGAAAATGAAGGTGAACAGGTGGCAAGGGCATATACCAAAGTGTACTTGAAAAGTGGGATAGCATCATGCCATCTCTATCGTACTTTTGACAGGCTAGTTAAAGAGTAGCTGCAGAGAGGGATCTCCTGGAAGATGGGTCATTTTGACAGCTGGAATCTTCTACCAGGTGATCTAGGTGTAGAATGATAAAGCATACAGGAAGGTATCTTGTTGATAAGGAAAAGATTATTATCCCTGTTAATCTACATGGTTTGTTGCCAGGGAACCCTGAACCTAACTGTTCCAGAAAGTGAGGTGCATGTTGTGAATCATCACGAAGAAAAAGAATTGAGGATAATGTCTTTTGCCCTTCTGAGCTATTTTGACAGGTTTTCTGAGTGTTGCATTATCAGCATATCAATAACAATTCAACACTAACTTCAGCATTAATATACTGGAGAAAGATATGAACATGTCTGTCACTAAAAATTTCCAGTTTGAGTCATAGTTGATTGTTGTAGAGCCATTCATGGGGAAAAATAGTATACCAGGAGTATTTCCTTATATCTTTTAGGGAGTTCCTTCAACTAACAGGTAGTTCAGGATCATCAGGTGGTCTGATAAGGGGAAAAACAAATCACATCAAAAAAAAAGGTAACTTTGGGGTTTTTTTAAAGTACAATTTTCACTGTAGCCATCAGCTTGCAGCTATTATAAATTAGTTAAGTGTGTCATTTGCAGAATGTGTATGGAAGCACATTTAATGCTGATGCAAAGACAGCTCGGATGTGTAATGAGGTTTTTATAGCATATTGTGCTGTGTTTAATGCAGGCATGTAGGTATAGCTTCCTCAGCAATCACTAAGGGTTGGTTGAAGGTGTTTTCTTTTGATTGTAAGTCTGAAAAATGTGCATTTAAATAGGACCCTAGGTAAATTTACATAATTGTTTCAAATCTGTCAATGCCTATTCTTGGGATATGATCACTCTGTAATGTATGGAGGCTACATTAGTTATGAGAGTTATTTTTAAACTGTCACAATGCTACCAAGATGAGAAAACTAATCCTGTGCTTAATGCATGGCTGGATACTTCTGGAAAATGATGAGAGGCGTCCCAGGGAGAAAGGACTACTTACCATAAAATACATTTTCAGTATTTTTCTTCCCCTTTTTTTTATATTTTTTTTTAAAGCACATTTACATGAAAACAGGATCTCTAGCTTAGGAAACCCTTTCTCTCTGCATTCCTCACCAGCACCAGCACCTTGGTATTTTAACATCCTCTTCCAACCAGGGTCCAAATCCTGTCAACACTTACACACACTTACACATGCATGTTTTCACGACTGGGGCCCAGGTGATCATTTCCAGATGCATTTGTGCTGGAGAGAGTGGAACCAGCACTCCTGAAAGAAATCTTCAAGGAGGGGAACTCAGCTCAATGTTATACCACACAACACATTATTTGTTTGGAAGAGCTAGAGCACAGGGCAATTTTTACCAGTGCATCTCCGGAGAAGCAACTGCTACGCAGCTTCAGAAGGAACTTCAGACAGATGAGGGCAATGTTCTCACATGCAGACCCTGAAGAGATTTCTTCCTTGGGATGCTGCTGACCAGGATGGCAAAGCAGAGATGATTTATGTCCATTTCAGCTGAATCCACGGGCTAGTTTTTGCTACAGTGTTCTTGACTTAGAAGAAACCCCAACACAGTTACTTGATCAAAACCATCAGCTTTTCTAGTGTTCTTTTTTCATGATCACAGTACTGCAGAATAACGAAAACGTAAAAAAATGTGAGATACATTACAGGTTTAAAGTGTATTTCCTCTTTATTCAGAAGTGACTTTTTCTGTAGGAAGTCACATTTATTTACATTTAGCTCTAAATAAAGAGTGGTGGCTGGTTGTTTTTCACAAGAGTCTGAGCAAAATTTGTAAAAATGGACTCCATAGTCACATGTGTTGCTGTATTTTACCTTCGTAGTTGAAGTGTAGTGGCAGAAAACATCCTATCTGGGGTGGTCATAATCTGTAAGGAAACATTTCCCAGGTTACCAAACCCAACAGACATTTAGGAGAAAATAAAGGAAGAAGAATCAGGCTTACTTTGCTGGCAGGAAAAGATTAAATTTGAAGAGCAGATAATTGTGTTCCTCTGAAGGGTAGGTCTCACTCAGAATTTTATCACCAGGAGAAGCAGCCATTTTCAACCCTAGAACAAATTCACAAATACTACTGAGAGACAGATTTTCTCCAAGTCACATATAAACCTGGAGAGAATAACAAGCTTAATTCTGTTGCATTGCAGTGCACACAAAGCTTCAGTGCACCTTCTGATTTCCAGTCTACCATTCCCAGTCAACAGAATTCAAAACCTCCAAGTAAAATTCAACCTAAATCCCTGAATCTCACCCATTTGTAGGTTTACCTGGGATTTTTATATACAGTTTCAATCAGGATTCATAAGTCAGGCTATCATTTCCCAACTAAACATTACCCAAAGGACAAAGATCAGTGAATGTTTCAATAGATCTTGAGCTGTCATTCTGGTTTCCCCGTGCAATATGGAATCAGATGAATTTTCATTGTGGCTTGGAGCTTCGCTGAAGATCTTTCTTATGCATGCTTCCTCATGTGCTTCCAGCATGCACATGCCCTCCTCACTCTGTTGTAGTTTGCACCATTCTAGATAAACAGCAAAAAAATGCCAAGACTATTTTGTGAAACATTAGACATTGTCATCCTCCTACATGTCTTTATCTGTAACTGGCAGGTGACGCACAGTGTGGTTTCACTCACAGTTGCTGGCCATTGCAGATACTACTTGCAGGATGAACCTGATAAATAAAGAGAAATAAAAGTATAGGGAAAAGAAATAGATTTTGGTTAGATACTAAACCTAAGTAAACATGACATATAATTTATCAAAAGCATAAATACAGGCAATGCCAACACGTCTTTACCTCTAGAATGATGTATTTTACCAGAGGGATATTTTAGATTTTTCACTTTGTGCCAAGGTAAGTTTAATACCTCTCTAATCTACAACACATGGGTCTTATGACATTACACATTATTTGCATCACCAATAAACCAGCTCATTAATCAAACATGCCACCAAAACCTCCAGCAGTATAAACTGAAAAATGTGCTTTTTTAGTATTTTAAGTAGAATTGTTTGCTTGAAATACTCTCTTTTGGTACATTAACCATCTGTTAATTTTAACACTGGTCAAATGTACTGACAATTGTTGTAAGTCTTGGCTTAACTGAAGCCTTTCCTGAAAAAAAAAACCAAACCACTCTATGAATACATTTATTTTCAAATTATCTGTTGTGTCTTTGTTTATTATTTCATGAGAATAACTGCAATTTTATAATAGGATAATTGTGAGGTAACTAATATCTGTTCTTTGTGTAATTGTATATTTTTTTTCTCCATCTCGATCAGCCTGTAGCAGGGTCTGTTGGAAATGAAAATCAAATTTGTATGCAAGTAGATAATTGTATTTATAAAATCTCATACACTGTAATGAAGCATTTCTGTGAAGCAGGAAAATAATGTACTATTCAGAATTCTCAGGTCAGCTAATGGCTTGTAACAGCTTCAGAGTTTGAAAACAGGCCCAAAAATATTTCAGATACATGTCAGTTTATAACAACAGAAATGGCTTTTGCCTTAAACAGAAAAAGACAAGAGATCTGAAATCTGCTTTATTACTGTTACATAAAATGGATACTTAAATAATCATTCTGCATACATTTACATTAACCTAGCAGAAGTCAGCGCCCAGATGAACATGGGTTTTGTTGGCCTCCATTTAGAAAACTAATCTTAGCCCTTTGTCTACCAGATTTCATCTCCAATATTCAAACAGGGTCTGAATCAAAAAGTACTTCAGCATAGGGTTGTCCTTGAGCACATTTATTAAATCCTGAAAAAAAAAAAAAAAAAGAAAAAGAAAGAAAGAAAGAACCATAGAATCACTAAGGTTGGAAAAGACCTCAGAGATCATCAAGTCCAATCTATCATCCAACACCTCATGACTAACTAAACCATGGCTTCAAGTGCCACGTCCAATCACTTTTTGAACACCTCAAGTGATGGTGACTCCACCACCTCCCTGGGCAGCACGTTCCAATGGCCAACAACTCTTTCTGTGAAGAACTTTCTTCTCATCTCAAGCCTAAACTTCCCCTGGCACAGCTTGAGACTGTGTTCTCTTGTTCTGGTGCTGGTTGCCAGGGAGAAGAGATCAAGCCCCACCTGTCTGCAATCTCCCTTCAGGTAGTTGCAGAGAAAGAAAGGCTATGAGAAACATTTCCTTAACTGAGAACAGTTTGCCAAACCAAAAGCAGAGATATCTTCCTCACAGGTATTAGTTGTCAGTCATAAAAGCATACCCAAAGGAACATAGCTGATAAGTATTAGAGAGAAGATTTATGTTTGAGAATAAGTATGTGAATAGCCAGGATCACTGTGGACTCCATTCAATACTTTTTTTTTTGCAACTCAGTCTGTACTTTAGCCTGCTGTCTGCAAAACAAGCACAACAATACCTTTCCACTTAAGGTCACGAGGCACTCTCAGAACATACAATGCAAGGCATTAAAAGAATCACAGTGTTATTGATGTTTAGTAGAAACCACATCCCATTAACACTGACAAACACTTTCCATTAAAATTATTATTTTGAAAACAAAACATTGTTCTCATTAAGGAAGGCAAAAAGCTAGTTTCAGCTTAAATGAGACCTGACCTTAAATTTCATCCCCTACTCACGA
Source organism: Melanerpes formicivorus (assembly GCF_026170545.1). Lineage (NCBI taxonomy): Eukaryota > Metazoa > Chordata > Aves > Piciformes > Picidae > Melanerpes > Melanerpes formicivorus. The sequence continues at coordinate 4,346,227 of NW_027142369.1, forward strand.
CTTCTAACGCATCAGAAAAAGTTCAAGCACCTATTTTTATTGATTTCAGATGAGTCACATCACCAAATTGAGCACTTCTGCTATGCATATGTTCACTAGAAACTTCAGAAGGTTACTTGTATAAATTTAGGGAGGTGCATCGTTTGTAAACTCAGAGTCTACGAAAACAGTTCTCTGAATCATTGTTCCTGACATGTTAATCATAACAAACTTCTGCTGAATTTAAAGCAAAGAACTTATTTCCAGTATTTTTATTAATTATTTTCCTGGGGGAAAAAAATTGTCAAAACTGCTTAGATTTTGTAATTTCATAAGAATTTAAAAAAAAAAAAAATCTTTTCTGAAACATCAGAAGTATACTGAGCCAGACAAGAGAGGATATAAAACTGAAAAACTGTTAAATTTACACTAGGTGTCTGCCTAATGTAAATTTTCGCTAGGTGCCATGCTATCCAACTGTTGTGGAACAATAAAATACACCCTAGGAGTGCTGTATTTTTCTGCTTCTGAGTTCTGATGGCATGCACAAGCTGTTAGAGTAATATTGTCACCAGCACCCCCTAACAAAAAAATGTTCTATTTAATACAGTTGGGTGCAGTTCACTTTCTATTGTAAATATAATGCAGAATATCACATGAGAGTCGTTAAATTATGTGCCTGCTCGTGCAAACCTGTACAATATCCCTAATGGCCACTCATAAATCTGGAATATTTTTCTATTTCTTCCCCTTCTCCAGTATCTAGACTTGGATATAGTTCTTTTCAAATATTTTATTTAACTGCATAGATCTTTTTCTCTCCACAAACACCAGTGTCACAGTGAAGGTACCATTGGGGTGAAAGTTCAGTACCAGTCACTGCGCAGAGCAGGAAAGCAAAACCTGCAGACCTGCATACTTGCCATCAGCAAGAGCTACCTGCTTAACAAATGCTTCTTAAAATTAAATAAGGTAAAAAGGAACAAGTGCAGTGCTTCAGAGAACCAGACCATGGTAGCTTGGATTTAAAAAGAAAGTGTGGAAAGCCAGCACTCTCTGCTGAAACATTTAAAGATTTGCTTATGTTTCTAAATTAACATTAAAACACGTAATAGAATCCCCACTACACATGACAAAAAATCCTACAAAAGTTGATGGCACTTTCTGATAAAACTAACTGGGTTTTCCCCATCAGAAAATGACAGTTCATCAAAAAATTCCAGAAATACATCCATTTCCATGAACTTTGACCAAACCACAAGGAAGCTTATAGGGGATTGAGGCAGATATTAGCAGATCCATTTTCTCATTGCAAAAATTAATTATACCATCTCTGGTTTTCTCAAAGAATTTATTCTTTTTTGCCTACTGAGGTGCCTCATAACAAGCAGAGGACACACATTAAGAGCTTCCTCACCTGATCCTTGAATGGCTGTTTCATGACAGGGACCAGCCAGAAACCTCCTATGAGATTTAAGAGAAAAGCACGGTTTCATTCCTCTGAGCTATATCAGTCTACCAAATGTTCTGCAATGGGGACGCTTCCTGTTCTTGAGGGATTTCATGCACTTTGGCTCCTATAAATTCTAGCAGGTGACACTACAGTTTTCCTGGAAGGACCTGAGGTTTAACTGTAGTTACTTCAAAGGCAGATTAGTTAAGTACTACACAGATGAGTCAGAGATTTGTGTCCTACCTTTGAACATGGCCTTTTGTTCAAAGTAACTGAATTGAGTTAGAGTTTGAGTGCGGGCTCTGTTTAGTCATTCTATCTCTATTCACAGAATCACAGAATGATTTGGGTTGGAATTAAAGGTTACCACTTTCCTCTCAAATTTCTGGCTCTTCTTTTTGCCTGTCTCTCACTTTGATCCTAATATTATCCAACCGTGCTTAGACATCTCTTTTAATAATCTGTCCATATTCTCCTCCTGTCTTGACAGAAAACACTTATTTTCCAAGATATAGTCAGTGAAATACCTTGAATTCAGAAATTACATCTGTAGAGGAAAACAAACATTTATAGACAGGTCTCTGCCTATAATTACTGCACCACCACCTACTGCTTTATTCACATCTTTCCCACTATTTTCAGGTTCAAGAAACACATTATTTTCTTCTTCCTGTTCTGCTGTGTTTTCAGAGGTATTAAAAAGTTGCCAAGCAGTATCATACAACACTGCTGAAATCATTACAGCTAATTTCACATTTAGTATTGAGGATTAGAAGCAGATATTGAAATTTAAAAAATCAAAACAAGCCCTCCTAACCAAGAACAAGAGAAGCTGTATTTCACCATAATATTGTATAAGTGTGCAAAATAGACCTGGAAGATCATGAAACCGACTAATCTATCCTTCTCACATCAAGATCAACCATATCTAAACCATTCATCACTTTTTCTTGGACTTCTTTAAATTACAGTTGTACAGACTTTGTGTCACCTGAAACATACATTGATAAGCAAGTGTCAGTTCACTTTCTTTTTTTTTTTTTTCCCCCTTTCTCTCTTTGCTGTTTCAGAAAATTCACAGCTGTTTGCCTTACGTGCAGGGATATAGGACCAGTTTTAGTACTATTAGTCAGCTGTAGTAAATTAAGAGCTTTTTCTACCACACTCTAGATGACTGGCTTAGAGAGAGTTGAAGTGGCAGTTAAGAAACTGCTTTTGTGAATACAAAAGAAAGTTAATGCCTTGGAAAGCATCCTGTTTGGCTGAAAACTTTTGCTTATACAAAGCAATTCCTACCTAGAAGAGGAAAGCCTTCATTGTGGTCAAAGTTTGTCAGTATTTTGACCATATTGAAAACCTATTTATAAAATCTCTTGATCTCAACCTTGATCAATATTTGATCATTGCTAATTAATTCTATCAAGACAGAAATAGCTGCATCTCACTTCTCTCTGTACAAAATTTTACATTTAGCCCAGTAAGATTGTACTCTTTCTGAGTTAATTTTGGGCTCTATTTTAAAACTGTCCTTTGGTAGTGCTACATTTGGGAGAAGAAAAATAGAAAAATTTAGTAAATGTGCTCCAGGGACTCCTTCCAATATGAGACAATATTGCTTTTTGCTTACTGCCTCTTACCTGCTGTGAGAAACTCTCCCCAGATGAAGCAATCTGCACCTTCCTTCATCAAAATTCCTTTCTGTTCTCAGAAACACTCTGTGAAACATTAGTGCTTTGTTTTCAATCATTACTGTTTCTCTTCATTTCTTTCATTTGTTCAAAATATTTGTTCTGTAAGGAGGGATATGCAAGATAAATCTGACCTTTCTTAGACCAGTTGTATCACATTCTGCCACTCTCATCATCCTTCTATCCAGTAACAGTAGCTTTCTGGGACCTTACAGGAAAGCTGCTCAATGGAGAAGAAAGTTGCATGGATTCTGAAGATGCTAGTTAGTCTATTGGTTTACGTACATTTTGTTAAATTAGGTAGTCATCATATAAAACTGCTTTTGAATGTCAGCATTGTCTACTCACTGTCATCAGGGGGGCATATCCTTCCTCAGCAGCAGGCCTTTCAGTTAACTTTCTTTTTCTTTACTAACATGCCCTCTTCCTCTACCTGCCTAAGCCCTAAACCTTGCTTCATTTAAGTCTCTTTATAGATGATGGTGGAAAAGAGGTAAAAGGAAGGAAGGAAAAGAGGAAGCCTAATCAGAGGCAGCCATAGCAAGGGAGTTAATTAAAAAAAAATAATAATTAAGAAATGTAATTTCAGCCATTGAACAACTGAAGTTTAGCGAGTTGTTGGCTGCAGGTCTGCTCTGTGCCAAAATACATGTATTTCTCTCCTTGTTTGTTAGCTCTGCCTTTGGGTTTCTGTGCCAGTTCAAGATCCATTAGGGCCATATATTTTAACAATTAGGATTTTACAATTAAATGTATATTGCACAAATTAATGGTGTCCAAAACCCAAACGCACTCTCAAAATACTAACGTTTAGGGAAATAGTCCAGGGGGCTCTTCTGCCTTAATATTTATTACAGCAATACCATAGATTCTGTTAGAAAAGCCACTGCTGTGTCAGCATGTTCTGGAAAAAAATAATAAAAGAGACTATAAATAAAATGTATAAATTTAATTAAAGATTAAATCTTTAGGCAGAAATCCGTCCTTAAAAGGACTACAAATATGGTTTTTGTTGTTTTGTCTTTGTGATGTATTTTGTTTTTCTCTCCAGTTTATATTTTATTACCCTTGCTGCTTATTTACAAACACAGTAATTATTCAAAAGATGAATGGATGGGTTTACAACATCACTGAATACAAAGATATTAATCTCATAAGTAATCCAATCTGTGCTACAATAATTCCACAGAAAGGAAGCATTAAAAAAGTTTTTAAAGTGAATCTCCTACATTTTTAAGTTTGGGGTTTTTTCTTTCCTGTTTGAAAACAGTCTCAGGCTGCACCAGGGGAGGTTCAAGTTGGATGTTAGGAAGAAGTTCTGTACAGAAAGAGTGATTGCGCTATGGAATGGGCTGCCCGGGGAGGTGGTGGAGTCGCCGTCATTGAAGGTGTTCAGGAGGAGACTTGACGGGGTGCTTGGTGCCATGGGTTAGCTGTTTGGGTGGGTTGGATTGGTTGATGGGTTGGATGCGATGATCTTGAAGGTCTCTTCCAACCTGGTTTGGTTTATTCTAATAAAGGTTATTCTAAAACAAGACAACTTGTTATTCTGGGGATACACAAAAGGAAACATTCAACTAAAATGTTAAAAAACAAATCATTAAAAAACCCCAGTCAGAAACATTACACATATATTATTGTTTTAATATAACTCCTTATAATTTTGAATCATTCCCCATTTCTTCCTTTCTGTTCTGGGATAATTCCATTCTTTCCTTAAATTTCCTATGAAAGGCCTGTATTTATGCTCAGGAAATGTACACATGCTGAATTGCATAGAGCAGCCTAAAATGTCTAGAATGGGAGATGAATTCCACCTATGAATCCTGGGCATGCGAATCCCAATCTTATCACTGAAAATAAAAGACCAAATAGGTCCTGCAAAGCCTATGTTGTTAAGAGCTTTGTGGGTTTGTGTAACAGAAATAAATGTAGGACTTAACCTAAAAGAGGGCTTACAGTTTTATCAATGGGATAATAAAACAATAAAATATGTAATGTCTTAATATGTTAGCTTGAAGTACCTACAGACAAGATAATAAAGATGTTTAAATAGCCAATGTCTTTAAAAGATATTAGGGCAATCAGATTTTTGATATCATACATTTTGAGACAAGTTTTTATACTAATGCATTATGTTAATGTAAAAACTACATTTACCATGTGACAGATGAAATAAGATAGCTTAAGTATGTGTTGGTCTACATTACCCTGTATAGCTGAGAAGCGAACAGTAGCCCTGAGTGCCTCTAGGAGCTAACAGTGTTTGTTTGCAGGAGAGGTGGGTAGCTGAGAACAGTTTTTCCCAAATATATATTTGGATATGTATCATTGCCCTAGCTCCTGCAAAGTCAAGGAAATTTTACATATGATAAGAAACTGAAAAGCTGAAATTATTTCTTGATTTTCTTAACAGAGTGGGAAATGGAATCCTGCATCTTTCTCTTGCCCAAATACATAGTACTTGCTCTAATAACATTAATGACTTTTAATAAGTTCAGTAACTTCCATTTGAAAGTTTAGAGAGGCATACAGGTATTTAATGGATGTGTTGTTGATTGTTTTCTACCTAGCAGTCAACTGATCTTATTCTCATTTGTTGAGAGGACTTAGCCTGTAGCATACATTGTGATGATGGTCCCTGCACTATGGCCAAAGCACAGCTGCATCCCAGATTGCCTTAAATTTGTCAGTTCAGGAGCTGATACTAGTTTACCACCAACAGTGCGGAGCTCAGCACTAGTAAACAGCCCAGCCATTTGTTCTGCAGGAATGATTTCAAGGTAAGATCCGAGCTGTCACAGTTCTTAGTATTGGAGCTAGTTAACTGAAAATGAATCACTGCAGCTGTATTGTACTGGTGTTATTAGGCACTTGGCCTGATAGGACAAGGTCCCTCTGATACTTTAAGAAGTACACAAACTGTATTATTTCTGTGAAGTTCTGGTTGCGGGGGGGACGGAAATAAAAATCCTCTCTTGTTCTTGTTCTGTTAATTTGGGGATGTATGAGAGGAATATCCTATGTCAAAGGCCACAGCAGAAAGAGTTGCAGAGGATGGTCATTTCTCTCTCTGCTATTACATCCTCTTTCACAGCACTCTCCCAGACTACACTCCTTTCTCCTCACCCCTGGTAATCCTTCATGCTGTCCCATATCTGCTGTGCACAACACATTCCTCTCCCTCCAGTGATCATAATTTTGGCTTATAGATCTAAATTCCTTTCAGTAGCTATATTTGATGCCTAGACCTGTGCTTTAAAAGACAAAGGTCCCTCTACTATTTTATATTACTTTGCGCTCACTACCTTAGTCTTTGCAGTTTGTTTTATGAGGTGCCTAACGGTTAGGAATAGCAATATATGCCACAAATCATGGAAAATATGTGGTTATATAGGCCCTCATAAGATCATCTGTTCTTGTACTCACAGAGAAATCATGTATACTTGCATCATTACTGACAGATGTTTGCCTAAGCAAGACCTCCAAGAATAAGCCCTTCATCTTTAGGCAATCCATTCCGGTGCTTCACTACCTTTACTGGGGTTTGGGTTTTTACCTGATATCTAACCTGGGTTGTTCTTGTTGAAGTTTAGTACTTACCCCTAATACAGTGAGGCACATGGTCTTTCGGACAGGACTTGTTTTGATTTCTTTATCAGCAAAATCAAAATACCATATGAGCTTGTGAAAAGTAGCAAATGCTTTTACACTCCCTGTTAATCATATCTTTGAAAAAAAAAAAAGAGAAAACACTTTAAGCAGCATATAGAAGGTGTCAAGTTCTCCGATATGTTTGTAAAGAAATGTGTCTTCAACCCTTTCATCCCCCAGAAAAATCCCAAACAATCAACTGCAAAAGCTGAACAGTGCACAATCTCCATATGGATAGGTGTTTGCACACTTTCTCTCCAGATTTAAATGTTGGCATAGCACAAACTGAAAATGTTTTTTCATATTTACAGTCATAGCCTTGGGAAAACAAAATATTGTACCTTTTATAGTTACAAAACAGAAATGTAAGTTACTACAGCTGCTTTACACTCTTCTTTCTAGACTGGTGAGCTGCTGAAAACACAGATGTGAATGATTAGGAAAGGAAGCAAATAGCTGATTGAAAAGTGTTAAATTGCATACTGATACACAATCTTCTGTTGCATGGAAGGACAAATTGGAGAAATTCAGTTAGTGCCTGTTAAAGTTAGGAAATTTCTCTCTACTATGATTTTATCAGACACAAAATGGATTCCATTCAATACAATTAAACATTTACCTCTCCCTTCATCCTCATTATTAATATAATTCTTTACCTTTCTGAAATGGCAAGGGTAAAAACAGGCAGTGATAGAGTAGTATGAGATGCCTGTATCTATCAAAGAATTAACACAGAAATCAATAGCATAGAGGAGGATGATACTGGGAATTCTGCAGGCAGATGCATGAACAGATATCTCCAGGTATGCCAACATTTTCCTGTCTATTCTGTGACAGATTATTTCAACATTCCTAAAGTGATGTTTTTTACTGTTTTTTCTCCTATAGTTATAACAGAAACATTTCTCAGGAGACCTTGTATATGTTGTACTTAAATATATGGGTTTGTATCTATTGGAAAGTATGTTTCCCATGCACCTTTTATCCTCTTGAAGCCACTTGTTTTTCTGAACTAACATAATATCTGGCCTGCATATAAAGTCTTTCACCTCAAAGTCATTGGCAGTAATCAAATTCATTGGTATGCACTGGCTGTTAATTACCCTGGTAATGGAAAAAAAAGGTACAAGACAGGGCATCTCAGAAAGCAAGCCAAGTAGTGGTGAATTATGTCATTCCCAAAATAAAAATACAGTTTAAAGACTGAAGAAATGAGAAACTGTTATTGCACTTCTGTGCAGTCAGACAGCAACATTCCTGTGAGTAATTAGGCAGAATTTAGGCCTTCATATTTATAAAAATCATAATAATCAAACTATTTTATGACTCTATAATTGGGAAAGACACACAAATTTTGCATGCAGGTGATGTGATAAAACTGCTAATTTGGATAACAGGCTGAAACTTTCAAAACTATGGCTTTTGGGGTAAGGACATTAAATTCATGAAAATGTCAAGAGTAGCTTCAGTAAAGCTAACTGATATTTAAAAAAAAAAAAATAAAATTATTCTTAGCTAGTTATATTCCAGATGTACAAGAAGCAGAGAACAAACCCCCAAAATTCTACCAGGTGCCCCAAAAGTGCCACACAAAAGTAGCATGGGCAAACAAAGCACCTTCACTATGACTAACTGAAAACAAGTGAAGAGATTGAAACAGCTGAGGCCCACCTGGTGAACAAGCACATGAGTTAGGTTAGCTGTTAAATCCACAAAGCAGACACCATTTGTGGGTTTTAATGCTGTGTTGTCCTGTTGCTAGGCAAAGCTTAATTTTTCAAAACATTCGTGTAACTCCTCCACCTTCATGTGAACCAATTTGGATCCTTTCTACTGAACTACAGTAAGAATGGGAACACCTAAGTGAAATACTTCAAAAGATGTCAGCCACATGAGAGTAATAAATATTCTTGTACCAAAAAGATTGCAATTTGCTTTAGAGGGATTTTTTGATGTGGAACATTTACAGGATTCAGTCCAATAGCTAAGGTCTAGCATGTACCTCTCTTTGTAACAATACTGAATTTGTTCTCTAATGCTGTTCTACTATAAAGCAATTACAGGTGCATTTGATGTGGAATGAGAGATCTGGGGTTTATTTACTTACTTTATCCAAAGTGCGTTCAAGTCTACCTGGCCAGCTGGGCAGGTCTGGGCATCATCTGCTGGAGGTGATGGCATGCATCCAGGATTTGTTTGATCCCCCTGAACGATCCACTTACAGCTGGGTGAACTGGGGATAAGGATGGGGGGTTTAACACTGGATCACTTTAGTAATATTCCTTATCATCTCTAATTTTTCTTTTATGTGAACCAACGTAATTTCAGACCGATTGCTCAAGGGAGACGACTGATGAAAGAAGTTCTCCATTGTTCATTGTAAAGCTGGAGGACAGATTGTTCTCCTGATGCTTTGAAATACAGAAAATCATTAAAAGCAAAATATTAGCTGTCTGCCTTTGTCTTCTGACCCTTCAAACAAAATAAAACACAACTGATAACCAGACAGAAAGATCCAGATCTCCTTTTGTGTAGAAGCCAAAATAGCTTTGAGGCTCTACTTCAACAGAAAGAACTTGTGTTATCACTCAGGCATGACTACACTCTTACTTGGTAAAATCAGAGCTAAACCCTATTGCCAAATGTGGTTAAGCAGTTAAGGATCTTCTGATAGACCCAGAGGTATGTGAGCACATGTAAGTTTTCCAATAAGTAAAGTTTCTGATAATTCCATGCACCTTCTCTTTGTTTCTGTGTGATAAAAGGAACGTCATGCATGCAGAAGAACACTGAACAGTGTCCAGACAGGCCAAAAACCAGGTAGCTATCAGGATTAGGAAGCAAGGGGACTGTGCAAAGTTTGGAAGTTGAAAAAGACAGAGTACTATTAACTCTTTACCTCCTTTTCCAGGAATAGAGTCAGATAGTGACATTGACCACTTCCAAAATCCCAGCTTTAAAATTAAAACTTTGCAGAGAATTATGCTGGATGAGAGAAATAATATTTTCCTGTATGTATAATGAACTTTGGGTTTTAATATTATTTGACCTGCAATGTCTGCTCAATAGCATGAAAGATTAAATGGGAAATTATATTTTTCACCATACTCTATTTAAATGTTTGAACAGACTTAATTCAACTCTTCACTTGGTTGCACTTTCATAACCCTTTCCCATCCGCTTGTCAGCTCTCTGAGAGGTTTCCCTTAGATCAGCCAGTGTGAACACAATCAAATTTTATGGGGGGGAAATTAAAAACAAAATGTTGAACAAAATAAAAGACCTTTCTATCATGCAATTGTGATTTAAATTTGTATGTATCTAAACATTTCCTTTGGTAAAGCTTTTTACAGTCCCCTCTTCGAGGCAGCAATCAGCTGTTAGCAGGAGATAAATTAAATAATGGAAAATTCTAACGCACGTTCCACCTGCATATTGGCTTTAACACAAACATCAATCATTTTCCAAGGTAATTAGTATTGTGCTGGCCTGCAGGGACCAGCAAATGAAAAGGCTAAGATTGAATGCTCTATGCAACACATATAAGCACATGCAGATCCACACACATGCACAGATTTTTCGCTGCTAAAGAACTTGCTGTAAAATCTCCCTGTGAATGTGACAAATCTCTTGAGAGAAATTTAAAAACTAAAGAGCATACACTGATCACACTTATACAGAGGCAAATCCAGAATAACACCACTAATGTCCACACCATTTCTCAAAGTTCACACAGAAGTAAATGAAATTTGAATCTGGCTTAAAGTCCTTGCCAAGTTCTCAGGCAACAATACTTTCTTGATTAAGCAACAGGCTATGAAGAACAAGTAGCTATTGTCCAACAGCTGGCAGCAGACTGATTAATAATAGCACTAGCAGACATCTGAGACATGCTAAAAGTTATTGAATTCATTGAGCTAAATTCTCTTGCAACTTGAAATTACTAGGAGGCTTGCCACTGATTGTTGTTTAGGCCAGGCAGACATTATTTCCCATAAGCAATAAAGCAGCAGTAACAAAAAAATACTGAAATCAAAATTGGATGGAACTTTAGGAAATACACAAGTTGTGAAACCATTTTATTTTGGAAGCTGAGGATGAATAATATCTCTAATGGAAATCAGAGTGAAAAGACTTACGCTGCTGTTCATCAGGTACCCATAGCCCCAGTACACTCTTAGCTAATACAGTAATGCACTCATAACTAATGGGTTTTGTCCCATGGTCACATTAGAAGGTTGCAGCATCCTTTTTGAGTCTATGCATAAAAGAAAAACAACTTTTGCTACTGCAATTAAGCTTAAAACACTGGAAAAGGATGCACAAGTCATCATTCAGTAGCATGCAAAGGATTAAGAAGGTATCAGATATGTATTTTTAAGAGTTCTTGCAGTTTTAATTCCTCTTTCTGTTCTTTCTTATTTTCCTTTTGTTCTCATTTTCACTTGGAGAGACAGATAGTTCCTGACACCAAAACCTCACACCTGTGATTATTATTGCCATGGCATTTCACTTAGCTTGTACATTATGCTAATTCAGAAGATGAAAGAATAACCTGGCCATTGAGAAACCCGCATACAACCAGCATACCCGGCACTTACAGCAAATGTGTTGTACCTAATGCACTAAGTTTTGGAGAAAAGGCCAAAGAAAAGGAGGGATTTGTTGCCTTCCTGACAAATTTGCTGCCTGAAAATGAGGAAGATTTGTCCCTCAGCTATTGCTGTTGGATGATACAGACTGGACATCAGAAACTAAACCAGGGACACTTTACACTGATATTCTGTAAATGGCCTTTTCAAGTGTCATGGAAAGAAAAAGGTTCCTCAGACCAGAAGTCAAAGAGTTGGTGGTGCAGCTTCCAGGTATCTCATGGAAATACCTGAGCTAGCTCTTAGTAGCCTATATCAGGCGTAGGAAGCAGGATGGCCTCATTCTTCTGGCAGTCTGTCTAGACTTACAGATAGGCTAACAAAAGTGGGAAGAAAGTTCTGCTGAAGTGATTAAAGTGCATACAATACCAAAATTAGTTGCTCAGGAATAGCTCTATATCTGTACACCACTAGCACTGGAAGGAAAAAATCAACAGTGGAGAAAAAGCAGAGTGGAGGAGGTGGCAGAAAGTCCTTCTGTTCAATTACAGCAAGAAGTCTGGAAATGGTTCTCCATGACTAGTGCTACAATCTCATAGATCTCATGCATTATTATTCACCATCCAGTACAGGAACCATTGAGTAGAGTAGAGGAGGATTGGGACTGTAAAGTGCAGAAGGGAGAAGAGCCTGGAAAAGTTCAGGCAAAATGATCAGTGTTTGCGATGACAAAAAAAGCAAACAGAGCTTTGACCTGTTTCTCAGGCATACCTTGGCTGGCTGATGGCCTCAAGACAAGAAGCTGTTGGAAAAGGATGAAATTACACAAGAAATTTGAAGCCTGGGACTGAGATAGCAACTGATTGAGGAGGCAGGAAAAAGGGTAAGAGTTAGAAAGGCTAAGCAAGTGCCTGGTTGTAGAAACAGAGCAGAAAGAATGTGAGTTATGATCTTATGATTACTGTTCCTCCAGTATTTCCTCCATGTGAGAAGCAACAACTTTGTAATTTATGCATCCTATTAACCCCCTTGGAGGTCTAGTGAAAAAGACATTCTGCACAAATGAGGTTTGCTTTGCCCTGCTTCTAGGGCTCAGGCTGATACTTGTTTATTCTTTCCCCCATGCTGAGGATGACCTAGAAGAAATTATACTTATGCAAGAGAGGAGAACAGTGTCTAGCCTTTTCTTTTGGGGTTGGTCTTCTCACAAAGATGCTAATGATAAATTCAGAAGTTCTAAAAAACATCAGACATAGAAGTCTATCCATTTGGAAGCAGTATTTCTGCCTTAAAAATCAGGCACAGGTGACAAGGGAATTGTGTGGAAGACTTTTCTTTGTATTCTTCTCTTTTGCTTCCATGTTTCTGTTCTTGAAGACATCTTTGGAAACAGCAATTTATTCAGAGGCTGTCACACAGCAGACAGACTGCTGCTGCTATCAGGAAATACATCTTATTTCTCTTTGAGCTGAGCTGGTTTGACAGACACTTGTAAGGTTTTTCTGCTTTATGTCTTAGCTCTAGGAGACATCCTTTCAGAAACAGAGCATTCTATCCATTCCATGTGTGGCTAACAGATTATTATCATTTGTTTCTTTTCCCAGACCATCTATACTTGGCAGTCTGTCCTGAGCCACACTGCTTATATTTCTTTTTCCTGTTTGCTAGATGAGCTTTGCCCTGTTATTAACTTTATTTTCTTTCACATAAGCTGTCTCGTGAAGCTCTTTGGGGCATTGCTGTCGAGATGATTTTTCAATAGAAAACACTGCAAAATTGAAAAGTTTTTTCTAGAAAAATGGAGGAAGTGCCCAGCACTCAACCTGCCTCAAGAGCTAGTGCAGCCCATAAGGTTTCTCACTTCAGAAATGTATATCTGTATCCTGGTTAAAGGCTCAGCCATTCCAGTGTGGTGCCCTATGATAAGACATTGTGTGGGCAACGATAAGGAGGTAAATATACAAAATGAAAAAGAACCAACAGATGTGCAGATTGTAGTTCTGTGGGACTCTGCTGCATCCTCCGAATGTGCAGCTTTAGATGAAACCTTTATTAATGTGAAAATTCAGCACTTTTTTACAGATATTTTGGTGATGAAGGAAAGACATCTGTGATCTGACTTCAAGTTATTTGCCCATATTTAAATACTGGCAATATTGTGCCACTAAGCCTCGATATATCCAAGTGAGGTAGCTCAAGCTGTGTACTGTGCAAGTGTGTCCATATGGCTTAAATCAACACATGGCTTTGTTTTGCTTACATATTATTTTTGAAGAAAAAAATATTCACTAGATTATTTTTTTTTTACCTGTCTTATGATTACATCAATTAGCCCATCTTGGCCAACTCCACCAAATTTACATACTGAGCAGGATCTCCTATGGTATGGAATATCCCTTTGGCTAGTTCAAGTCAGCTGGCCTGGCCACATTCGTTCTCAGGTTTTTGTGCACTTCCTCCCTGGCAGAGAATGAAAAACTGCAAAGTCCTTAACTTAGCATAAGCACTACTTAGCAAAAACTAAAACATCGGTGTGTCACCAACATTATTCTCACACTAAATCCAAACCACAGCACTGCACCAGCTACTAGGAAGAAAATTAACTCTGTCCCAGATGAAAGGAGGACATTGAACTGCCAGACTATTGTCCTAACATAGTCTAAGGAAGAGTTAAAATAGAACAAAAAAGGTGTCTGGATCTGCACAGCAGAACTGTAGATCAAACCAATTGGAGAGATCAACTGGCACTGCAGTTGCCCCTACATTCTACTTCTACACAGACAGACACACTTTCTCTTGCATTCCCAGAGGGTCACATGCAGAAATGACTTCATGCACTATTGTGCCCAGCTGAAGGTAAATGTAACAACTAACCTGACTGCCAGGTTAATGGAATTAACACTGAGGGAAAAGTTACCCAAAGCCCCAGCATCCAGATTGCAAATGCTGCTGAGTCTGTATTTTCCAAAAATATAGGGTTTGCACCAGTAGAAAGGATGAAAAAGGCTTGGTTACAGAATTGGTACATCCACTGCTCCCCAGCTGCTCTATCTATGCCAAACACAAGCCTTTTTCCCTTTTGAACGTGAATTTGGCATTTCTTATACTGCCATTGCCTTTTTCTACAGAACTGTATCTAATTCATTTCTCAAAATAAATTCTTGGCATGAGTACAGTCTCTGTGGGGTGTGGTGTGTAAGAAGCCTTGTCAAACTTAATGCCAAAAGTTGAAAGAGCTGTCAGGCATAGAATGCTGGAAGACATGTCATGTGGTCTCCTTGCTAAGGCTGTGGAAATCAAGCCTGGTCTGGCAGAGTCCTTCACTGCTCTGCCACAGATTTCCCACACCACCATGTGAGAGGGGAAGAGGCACACTGGCCAAGAGCTGGCCACTTGCAGTAGTCTCACCTGCTGTCCCTGAAAAAAACAGGCCATGAGTTTCTCATCTCCCACTCACATATTAACAAGAACTTTGATCATAATCTCACTATACCTCCACTGTGAACCACTCCATCTGGGGAAAGGGGATAACGATAAGCCTTCACATTAGGGAATTACTTAGAAACAAATGAAAGCTCATCTATGAGAAGTTAGGTCAATCTAAAGATGAGCTGAAGTTTAAAAAAAAAATAAAGGTGAAAAGTGAGTTATTCCAATGCTAAAGCAGGATTTGAAGTAGTTTCAGGATTGTGCAGAACATTAGACAGAAAGATACGCAACCAAGAAGAAAATAAAATACTGGAAAAGCACTCAGCATCCCTCCATGAACTGAATGAGGCAAAGTTCCTGCAGAAGAAAGGATAAGTTTCCATGCATTCCAAAAGTATCTTATATAGCTCTTGAACACAAAGGTGGCATCTGGACTGTTCGGTTTCTGACTGCATAATTTGAAAAAGGGAACTCTCTATAGCTTGCCAAAAAGCAAAAGAAGGGGATTGGTTCCTAAATATATTGAGTTTAGGTACAGATGGGGGGAAAAATGGTGGAACTACATAAAGGAACAGGACCTGAAGTTTCTAAATAAATGAGCCTAAGATAAAGCTCACAAACAGCTTCACAAGGAAATCAGTCTTGCTTCTTTTGTAATGATAATCCTTCAGCACATACCATAACTGAGTCTTAAGTCATTACTATCAATAAAATACTTTGCATTGATTTCAGAAGACCAGCCCTGAAAACAGTGTAATAAACAAAAACTGAGCAAAAGATGATTTAGGTGAAAAAAGCTTCCTGACAACAAGATCTATCAAGATAGAGATCCTTAAAATCACAATGCTCCTTTACTGAGGTTATTGCATAAGAATCACTCAATTCTTATTCCACAGATCCATCTTTGCTCTGCAATTCAAAAGCAAGTGAAGATCGACAGTAATCAGATCAGCGTGCATTAATCACAAAACATGCACAGTAAGACAACAATATATTATCAATCCATTTAGTAGAGCACCCTTCAGGATGAGCTTTCTGCTCACCTCCTCAGAATACAGTGTTGACAAGAACCTTAACAGTACAACTTAGAGTTCAATTATATGGCATGGATTTTCAACTAAAGTCATCAAAACTGTCACTTGAATGTACTTCAAACTAGTTCATTATTGACATGATGCCCTGGCTACAATATGCCTTCAGACAGCTATTGTCATTAGTGGAACTGCTCTGACATACTTTGCTGTAACTCTCTAGTACAGTCATCTTCTAATTCAGTAATTCATAGAGAAACACACTTTTTCTGTGAGAGATGGGGAGAAAGAAGGGGAAATCCTTCTCTCCTCCTTTAGTTGTTTCTTCATTATGGTTGTCTTTGGAGATATGTCTTGCTTGAAAAGCATCTATGAGTTGTGGAAGGTGGACTCACCTCTGTGAACTGCGGGTAGGTAGGACACTGATTGAATTTATTAACACCATTTATTAGAAGCATGACCTCCAGTACAACCCCAAAGAGGCATCTTCTAGTGGGCTCTCTTCTAGTCTGAGCAACCTGACACATTTTTATAGGTAGAAGGTAGAAATTCTACACCAAGTATCATTAGGGGCTTCCAAACATTCTCTCTGTCACATAATGATAGAAGTGAACTTCCTCTGTGGCTTCCTAGTTACTGCAATTATATGTCAGCCTGGCCTTCAAAGCCCAAGTTTATCTTGCCAGGAAATTAAGAAGACAGACAATAAACAATTGCTAGGAGTGTTGTGTGTCATAAAACAGAGGGAAACATTTCCTTCTCCTTCCCAACTTGACACATATAATAGAGGGGTTTGATGCAGCCCTGCATGTACAGTTGTGTTCAATAGAGTGAAGCTCAATCACTAAGATGGGAACCACTGCAGGCCACAGCTGAAGTAGCTGGTGTGGTCAGATCTTAAATGTCAGAAAGAAGCCAGCAGTCATCAGAAATTAGTAAAAAAATCATGGCTTGAATGACACAGAATAAGACATTGTATGAATTAGGTGGGATTTTTAACTGAAAATTCTCCCTCTTAACTAAGTGATCTGACAAACACCACCTACACCACACTTAGATATCATAGTGGTATAAACACAAACACCTTCAGAAATAGGTCAGCAGCAAGTCAACTATACAAAACTGGTTTTACTCACAGGGAGACAAGTATTAGCCCTTAAAGGAAGTGGGTTTTGTGGAGAGACTTCAGCATCCCATTTACATGAAATTCAGTGATGTGCTAATAGAAATCTGTTCTACAAAGAAGGTTTACCTTTTAGTAAGACCTTCAACATTTTTTAAACCACCATGCCTGATGCATTTGGATATGCTTATGCATAATGTCTGGAACTGTCTTTTGCACTTTCAGCTCTGGGACTCCAGAAAATGGAGGCTAGGATTGGCTGGCAGCAATGTGTGGTCAAAGTGAGTCCACAAAGAAATACAAATGTATTACTGGCTAAAATTTGATGGCCTGCCATAGATCAGATTAGATTATCATAATGATCCCTCCTGGCCTTCAAAACCTATTAATTTATAATAAAAAATGAATTCATCTCAAACACCATCTTGTCTTTTCTATGATACTGCATTAAGATGAATTATTGGGATCTGTTATGCAAAATATTTCAATTAAGTCTTAAAGTATAACTCTCAAAGATACATCTGTGGGCAGGACTAAAAATGCCCTTCATTTTTCAAATGTATTCACCTTATAAAATATCTCTCTCCCAACTTAACCCTCAATATTCATAACGCAGTGCTCCTAATATTGCACTATATACATGGAAGCATAAATACAAAAACAAACTGCTCTGTGAAATTTCCCAGATTACAGTTCTTGCCAGATGTTTGCTGCTTACTGGGCAAAATAAATAATTTGTTCCTACCTGATGATGTCATAAGCAAAGAAGGGGCACTTCCTTGACTCTGAAGCCATGCAGATCTCTCAGGCTGTCTGTGGATTTGCTAAATGACATAAGGTTGCCAAAATCTCTTATCTGTAAAGTCAAACAATGGTATATTCCTTAAACTAACACAAAGGCTATACTCTGTGTCAGAGCAGAATAATAAGACAAAGGAATCTGCAGGAACAGATTGTAGAGTGTAGTGGAAATATCTCTTAGCATTTTGCCCTCTTCCCCACCCATCTTTCTCTAGGTACTGCCATATTCCATTTTTTCTACTTCCTATCCTGTCATCAGCTTTCCCCTCTGCCCTTTCTCATGATAACCAACCTAGGCTGAAACAGGAAACCAATAAATTCTGTGGTTCTGTCAGACTTTCAAACCCACAAATACTTATGTGAATTCTAAATTGGCTGACCTGACCACAGGATGGACAAAAATTCATTCATGTGTGCATAGTCCTTCTGGAAACAATGCTTCATCTAATCTGCCTTTTAGCAATTCCAGTAGCAGCCCCAGTGACAGCCACGATAGCCACTCTGTGGTGAAAGAGCATTAACAACATTTTACATTTATATTTTCTGCTGCATCAGAGAATTTTCAATTTAATTTCAATTCTCATTACATAAGGGTCTGATCAAAAGTAACAAACCTAAAATGAAAGTGATCTCATTTAATCGTAGTGCATGGTTACACTTCATTTTTAAAGGTTACTTTCACTTTATTTTATGTAACTGGTATTATTTTTTTAATGACAAATAGTAAGGGGGTTTCATTTTAAATCGTACTCAGCAACTTGATATGCCTCACTAACAGAAAGCACAAACAATGAATGAATTACAGGCTTCATTTATCTTTCCCTTTTTATCAGCCATTTGCTACGTTAAGAAACTCACTTATTGTGAGTGCTGTTGGCTCACATTCTTTTGGAGCTGGCATATGTTGCGTTGCAATGATTGATCATTGTGCACTGCTGCAGTGCTATGAGAAGTGAATGAATAGCAAATGAAAAAGTGTCTCTGGGAAAGGAAGGCAAAATATGCCCAGTTTAAGACTAATTACAATAGTTCTTATCACTGAAAACTTGTGAAATATAGACCAAGAGCACAATGACACACAGCATTGTTGTTGCTTATCACACATTACTATCCTTAACAAACAAAAAAGATACAAACCTCAACACTCATCAAACAACAAAGATAGGCTTTCTGCACGCTATTTCTTGAACACAACTCTGCTGTTACACAGCAAATCAATCCCACTTTGTGTTCCTATCTTGTAAGGCAGAATAATGTAAAAAGACAAACTAATAGCACTGATTGACTAGTGGAAAAGGGGAAGAACAAGTAGCAAATAGATTAAAAAACCTACATCCAGCCCCATGTGAGAACTGAAGTGTAAAAATATGAGCAGTAACAGATAACCGAACAGATGGATTATTATCTTCACTAATCTTCATTGAAGCAGAGCATTTGCACAGGTGAATGGCTTTACCGGTTTATCAAGATTAGCACTTTGCTCTCAGCAGTGGCCATTACTGAGTGCTCAATTTGTTTAAAAAAAAAATAAGGCAGGATGTACATAGTCATAGTCACTGAGTACTGTGTCCAGTTCTGGGCCCTCTAGTTTAGGAAAGATGTTGACTTTCTGGAACATGTCCAGAGAAGGGCAACAAAGCTGCTGAGGGGGTTTGGAACACAAGCCCTATGAGGAGAGGCTGAGCAAGCTGGGGTTGCTTAGCCTGGAAAAGAGGAGGCTCAGGGGAGACTTTATTGCTCTTTATG
Source organism: Melanerpes formicivorus (assembly GCF_026170545.1). Lineage (NCBI taxonomy): Eukaryota > Metazoa > Chordata > Aves > Piciformes > Picidae > Melanerpes > Melanerpes formicivorus. Next base: position 4,365,723 of record NW_027142369.1, read on the forward strand.
ACTACCTGAAGAGAGGTTGTAGCCAGGTGGGGGCTGGTCTCTTCTCCCAGGCAACCAGCACCAGAACAAGAGGACACAGTCTCAAGCTGCGCCAGGGATGGTTTAGACTCGAGGTGAGGAGAATGTTCTTCACTGAGAGAGTCATTCACCACTGGAATGTGCTGCCCAGGGAGGTGGTGGAGTCACCATCCCTGGAGGTGTTCAAGAGGGGATTGGACGTGGCACTTGGTGCCACGGCCTAGTCACAAGGTCTGTGGTGACAGGTTGGACCGGATGATCCTCGAGGTCTCTTCCAATCTTAGTGATACTGTGATACTGTGATTTGCCATTGGAATGGGCTGCCCAGGGAGGTGGTGGAGTTGCCATCATTGGAGGTGTTTAGGAGGAGACTTGACAGGGTGCTTGGTGCCATGGTTTAGTTGATTAGATGGTGTTGGATGATGGGTCGGACGCAATGATCTTGAAGGACTCTTCCAACATGGTTTATTCTATTCTATTCAGAGTCCTCACTACCATGTGACAGTAGTTCACGTTTTTGAGTCAAAGCAGGTACACACTCTTGAAATTTGCCTGTGGGTTTTGGTTCAAAAACACAACCCTCCAATTAAATGTGAATTTTAAGCCGAGGTTCAGATTAGTGTCATCCACAGCCTCAGAAGTAATAGGAGGTTTTGATATAACCAAAGCATCAGAATTTAAGCAGAAGTGGTGCAGCAAAAATCACTGAAGGTTTCGGTCCTAAACTAATAATCCTGAAAAAGAAATTCACAATTGTCCCCATATATCCAGGTATGACTCTTCCAGGAGGATCCTCTAAAACAAAGATATTCCCAGTGAACTTCAATTTTCTCTTTTGCCAGCACAGAGAGTTACCTAAAGTCAGACTGTGGGAAATAGAAGTCAGGGAAAAAAGTGTTTTTATTAAAAAAACAATCTCAGAATGGGAGAACATTTTTCTAAAGGTTATCTCTGCTCCAGGAAATAGGCTAATCCAGCTGGACATATTTACCCTAAGATGTTTCAAGAGTTTGGACATGGTTTGAGATTTTGTGCCATGGTTTGTTTTGATTTCTAACCAGATCAAGAAATAATTTCAACCATTCTGTATCTCTCCATATTGCAAAAATGTTCAGTAAAAATGTCTGAACCAATTTTATCCTCTTAATGATGCTTACATTACTACCACTTCCCACTGCCTTACTAAGGGTGGAGGGGAGAGTGGGTAAGGTTTCATCACGACTTCTTGTGTAACTTAACTAATTTTTTCTATTTGTGTACATTGAAAAAGCCAGGTTGTGAACTTGTTAAACTGGATATTAAATGCTTTGACAGATATTGCATTTCAAATGAGATTAACCTCTCTCTTCAACCTGCAAAGTCTTACAAGGATACCAACAGCAAACAGTTAGAATCCACCAGGTGGAAACTTCAGTGCTGTAGCCTTAAGCAATACACAGGTAGACAGGAAGCAACAAAGAAAAATGGCATGGATAATTATGAAATATATTAGTAGACCCAGCCAGGAACAGAACTGCCATGCTCCATTAAGAAGATATAAAGGCAGATGGCAGCAAGCTCTGATATACCAGATATAGTATGGGGAAAGAAAAGAAAAGGAAAAAACATAAACAGAAGAAAGGTATTTCTCTAAGAGCAGAAGCCCCAGGGAAGAAATAAGGATGTGGCAGACTCCTGGACAGTCGATTGGGAAATCTTTCCTACTCATCTGATTTCCCCTCTCACAACAGCAGAAAGAAACTGGAAGGCAGCTTGAATTTAAGACTGATCAGAAAACAATACTTTTCTGACAAAGAGCTAAGGTTTTGAAAGATTTCATTACACATTGACAGCAGCTGTGGATTTTTAATTATTTTAGATAGAAAGCTGTGTTTTATATTTTCTTGTTGCTGATTTTTTGATGGAAAACAGTGTCCTTCCCCAGATCATTCAGCTATTCATGGGTTAGGTCAGCTTCATGGATCCATGCAAACTTCAGATTTTAGGCCAATGTCCTAAGAATGAAATTACTGGGCACATAGACAAAGGTTGGTGATTCATTATTCTGTGATGATCTGTAACAAATTTCCCAAAAGCAAGGACCTTATAGGCCTGTACAAGGAAGAAAAGAGCTGGGGAAGGTATAGAGTTACCCTGGATCCAACAGACTTCAGGAATGGCAGGAGTCTTCCAATCACAGGTGCATTTGTCACACCTACCTGCCTGCCTGTCCTTTCCAGGGTACTAATATTCTCATCACTTCAAATCTGGCCACAACATACTTCATGTCTGGAAAGAAGTGATTCTCCAGCAACAGTGGCTTTTGGCTTAAGGGTAGTCTTCACAAGTTGGTGAAAATCAGGTAAGAGTCATCAATGTACTGTTCCTGATCATCTAGCTCTCTCTACATGCAAACTGTATTTCCAGCCAAGAATGTGCATTTTATCTTTTTTTCTAGCACTCAGAAAATAAAATAACTTGTGACCCCTGAGATGATGCAGCTACTACAGAGCTCAAAGTGGTAGGAACTAAACCATGCCTATGATCTATAGTGAGACAGTTACACAGGTTTTACAGAAACTAGGCAATACCAAATATTACCTGCTCAACAAAGGTAGTTAAAAAAATGAAAACATTTATTTCACTCTGTTTCAGGAGCTTCTCATCAGAAATTCATCAGATGGCATTCATATCCTGTTGGCAAGCTACCACATCATAGGTGTTTTGTGGAGTATATTCATGTGAGTGTCATAGTATCATAGTAGCAGTCAGGGTTGGAAGGGACCACATGGATCAGCTAGTTCCAACCCCCCTGCCATGGGCAGGGACACCCCACACTAGATCAGGCTGGACAGAGCCTCATCCAGCCTGGTCTTAAACACCTCCAGGGACGGGGCTTCAACCACCTCCCTAGACAACCCATTCCAGGATTTCACCACTCTCATGGTGAAGAACCTCCTCCTCATGTCCAGCCTGAATCTCCCCACCTCCAGCTTCATTCCATTCCCCCTAGTCCTATCACTACCTGAGATCCTAAGAAGTCCCTCCCCAGCCTTCCTGCAGGCCCCCTTCAGATACTGGAAGGCCACAATTAGGTCACCTCGGAGCCTTCTCTTCTCCAGACTGAGCAGCCCCAACTCCTTCAGTCTGCCCTCAGAGGAGAGGTGCTCCAGCCCTCTCATCATCCTCGTGGCCCTTCTCTGGACACATTCCAGCACCTCCACATCCCTCTTGTAATAGGGGCTCCAGAACTGGAGACAGTACTCCAGGTGGGGTCTCACCAGGGCTGAGTAGAGGGGGAGGATCACCTCCCTCGACCTGCTAGCCACACTTCTCCTGATGCAGCCCAGGATCTGATTGGCTTTGCGGGCTGCAAGTGCACACTGAGAGCTCATGTTGAGCTTCTTGTCCACCAGCACCCCCAAGTCTCTCTCCTCAGGGCTGCTTTCCAGCCAGTCACTGCCCAGCCTGTATTTGTGCCTGGGATTGCCTCGACCCAGATGCAGGACCCTGCACTTGGTCTTGTTGAACCTCATGAGGTTGGCTTGTGCCCACCTCTCCAGCCTGTCAAGGTCTCTCTGGATGGCCTCCCTTCCCTCCAGCGTGTCTGCTGCACCACACAGCTTGGTGTCATCAGCAAACTTGCTGAGGGTGCACTCAATGCCACTGTCCATGTCGTGAATGTCTGGGGGGGAAAAAAAATAAATAAATAAAAATTCTTGACTTCAAAATTCAGGTAGGCTATGAAAATATCAACATGTGATATAGATAATGATGAAAGAAAATGTTTAGGTCATCTAATTATTATTTTTTTAAGAAAAAGAAAAGGGGGGGCAGAAATTATATATATAGTTAGATGACCAAATATCCAATTTTAACATTCAATTCCAGCATAAGAACAAAAATTTGCAGTAAAGAGTCATAAGATACTCATGGGTAGATATTTGTTTATACCCAAAAAAAAAAATAATTAAAAAAAATAACAAATCCTAATAGTTAAATAGTCCCCGGGGGGGGGGGGGGGGGGGGGGAGCAGAAATACAACAGGGAAAAGGTCTTAATTTGTAAAATAAATTGCTTGGTTGGAATTTTTTTTCTCCAGATGAAATTTCCATTTTGAATAATTAATTTAGTCCTTTATCTCCCACATTCTTTTGTTCACCCCTGTAAAAAAAAAAAAAAAAAGAAGGGAAAAAAAAAAGTTTTCTTCCTTTTCAGATGGGCAAATACATAAAGTCAGGACTGTTTATTACCTGACATGCACCAATTTGAAAATAAAACAAAGGAATGTATTTTTTAAACAATAAATTTCCAGTATGTTTACCCCATGCATAAACAAACAGAGCTGGAGTTTGCAAGAAATATTAAAGTTAATTTAAATTGCAAATCTGACCTTATTAAAATGGTTTTTCAGAGACCTATAAATAAACAGTGTGTGAGCTGGTAATGTAGCCAAAATAACAGAACACATTCTCAAATAGCATTATAATTAAAGTAAAAAAATATTGTTTTCACAGTCCTGAAAATCTCAGAAGGGAAGGAGTAGCGGGGAAAATGTTTTAAAGAAAACCTCAAGGTTGAGGAGGAAAAAGTGTTCCAGTTGGATGTCTCATTTAAGAGTTCTTGTGACATTTCCTCTTTCAAACTCAAAATAAATTATAACGAACAGCTTGAAAATGTTATTAAGCACCTACTAACTTAATGCATTTTGAATATTTTTCTCCTACAGCTACTACATTGCCTCTTAATGTTTGAAGCACGACCATTAAGATTTACAGTATTTTCTGTTAGAATAAAAATGGAGCAATTAAGACTGTGCTTGTATCTGCAATAGATGCAGAGAGCTAATAAATTTCAGAATTAAAAGCCAACAGATAAGCCGGGCTGGTTTTTTTGGTTTATGGAAAAATCTATACTTGAAGGTCTATTTAAACCAGTGTATTGTTAGCAAGCAAATTGTTTCCTTTAACTTAGAAAAATAATGAAGGCTCCAGAAGACCAGGGAAATTAGATGGAGCAGAGGTGAAACTCAACAGGATAATTTTACATGCATACACTCCCCCCCAAAAATCTTACATGGTTATGGCTTTTCAGTGCAGAATGCATGTGGAAGTGTAAAGGAGTACCAGCTCTCTGTGTGTAGGTGTTCTCTTATCACAAACATGTTTTTAACTCACGTTCATTTTACTAATGCACATGTCAGAATGGTTTGTTTGCACATTTGTTACATTAAGTTGGTTTTAAACCAAGTTAATTACATTAAAATAAATGTGTTTTTTAAGTGGATCATCATAAGCGCATTCTCATTTGGACTCAATTCATCCGAACAGAAAATGGCCAAAGACTACTTCACTGAAAGAAAAGGAGTAAACTGAATACTCAAAATGGTCAGTGATCCTCCATGGCTACTTTAGGCAGAATTCAAAAGCAGACATTCACTTTCAGTATCTATGTGGGGATCGTTAGTATTTTGTATGAGTGGATTTGATTATCAGTTGCTTTCTCGTTTAAATGGAGAATGAAAGGATGGAATAGCAGCATACAGAGTCAAGGTACTGCTTCTCATGGCTTCACAAGCACAAAGCATGCTAAAACTTTCCAACAAGCAGAGACACACATTCTTCAATTTTCAGACCTCTGCCTGAGAAGCACCATGTGGCTCCTGATGAAAACATCTTTCAGTCCTTCTTACTGTAGGAAACGTATCACAGAAGTTCTTTGCACAACCTGCTCTCATGTCACAGCAGGGCCTCGTGCAAGTATGTATGGCTATTCATGCCAGACTCTGGGCTTTGAGGCAGTTTCTGGATCTCCAGGGAGGAGACTTCTCTTTCACCGCCTTTGGCATTTGCAGCAGTTTCAGTTCTTTGGCTGAACATCAGCATGAACTAAGCACAAAACAGGAAAACATGAATCACTGAAAGATAATCAAAGTATTTCAAATCTTGATAAAAGTTATCAGACCTGGCACAGATTGGGGTTTAGGTTTGTGGCAGGTCTGTCTATTTGCAAGGTAAGTCCCCAAGTTATGTTCTGTGGGAGTCAAAGCAGTAACCAAAGTTGTTTGTGTGGATTATTCTTTTTCAGAGGGTACTAACTTGCTAATAACATCTCTGCTTCAGTCTTCAGCTCTGTTTACCAATGGACTGAAAAATGAGCCATCTCCTTCCAAAACAAAGAGGCAGAACAGAACAGGAAGGAAGACACATGAGAAGCTGCAGGGTTGCAAAGGTATTTTGTATGACTAAAGTGATTCTTTTCCCAGGATTCATTCAGACTCAAGCTTCAAATCTCCTATCAGCAACATGTGAAACCTGGATTTATAAGACTACACAGATATGAGGAACTTGTATTTGCTTTCTCTTGTTCCTGTATACAGAACTTGAATCTATTTCAACTAAGACTGGATTCTGACCTCTCAGCACAAGGCTCCACTTGAATCATGAGCTGCAGAGCACAGGCATGTAGCCAATACCACCATGCAGTTCTCTGGCCTTATTTTCAGGCCCCTTAGACTATGCTCCCATCTTCCTCACCCATAACTGCACTATGAAGTGTTGGCCTACAGACAATGGGTATTACATTACACCAAGCTTTAGGTTATTTCTGGCATAAAAACAACAGTGATCACTTTGTTGAGCTGCATCATCTGTATAACTGTATAAGATCAAAACTACTTAATGCTAAACAGGGAATTAAAAAATTTAAGTACCCACTGTGTGACAACGGAACTAAGACTAGCTCCTTATGCTATAAAGTCTGCCTGGGTATCCTTGCCCATCTGGAAGAGTCTTAGTTCCTGTTGGCATCAGTACAAATATAGCCTCCTTTTTAGATCAAGCAAAAGAAATCATAGTTTAGAGCAGATGTCCCCCCTCTCCTTCAATTCTTTGGATGAGAATGGAGAGAGCAGTAGACAAGATGCAGGCATGTCACACAGCATATGTGCCAGTGCCAGACATGCAGGAATGTGAGCCATGTGGGGACTGATCCAGGAACTGGGATTGAGAGGAAATTCAATGGGAGCCAAAGCATCAGCCAAGAAAGAGCTACCTGCATCTGTATCATTATGAGGGAAATACAACCTAAGGAAATATTTTCCATATCATAGCAGATGGAATGATTGTTATGGAATATACTATATATATTTTAGAGGATTACATTACTAAAAGAAGCCATCATACATCTTTAGTTCTTTTTTTGCCACATCTTAACAGGTGCGTGTGAAGTGGGATCATTAAATACACACCAAATATTAGTTCCATCTTTTTTAGTAAAGGGAAAAAAAAAGACACTGAGAAAATATTCAAAATTAGGACTTTAGGTATGACAGAGGTGACTACATGAATCAACACTTACACTGTCACACCAAGGTTCTTAGAAACTCAAACTGGTTTCAGAGTTATCCAGACAGCTCTGATTACAAATCTTCAAAGCTGTACAAAGTAGATGTGCTTTAGTAACAGCATCATAAAGCTTCTGCATTCATGACACACTGTAAATGTGATGGGGTATGAGGGGAAAGACCACCTTATCAGTGCAACCATCTGAATTCTATTTCAACTTCCCAATAAAGTTGATCTCATTCTATGTTAGGGAATTTTTCACATGGGAAAAAGTGAAGATGGACATTACTGGGCTGGTCATTTCATAGTTTCATAGTTTCATAGTTTCATAGTTTCATTCAGGGTTGGAAGGGACCACAAGGATCATCTAGTTCCAACCCCCCTGCCATGGGCAGGGACACCCCACACTAGATCAGGCTGGACAGAGCCTCATCCAGCCTGCTCTTAAACACCCCCAGGGACGGGGCCTCGACCACCTCCCTGGACAACCCATTCCAGGGTTTCACCACTCTCATGGTGAAGAACCTCCTCCTCACATCTAGCCTGAATCTCCCCACCTCCAGCTTCATTCCATTCCCCCTAGTCCTATCACTACCTGATATCCTGAGAAGTCCTTCCCCAGCCTTCCTGTAGGCCCCCTTCAGATACTGGAAGGCGACAATTAGGTCACCTCGGAGCCTTCTCTTCTGCAGACTGTACAGCCCCAACTCCTTCAGACTGTCCTCATAGGAGAGGTGCTCCAGCCCTCTGATCATCCTCGTGGCCCTTCTCTGGACACGTTCCAGCACCTCCACATCCCTCTTGTAATAGGGGCTCCAGAACTGGACACAGTACTCCAGGTGGGGTCTCACCAGGGCTGAGTAGAGGGGGAGGATCACCTCCCTCGACCTGCTAGCCACACTTCTCCTGATGCAGCCCAGGATCTGATTGGCTTTGCGGGCTGCAAGTGCACACTGAGAGCTCATGTTGAGCTTTTTGTCCACCAGCACCCCCAAGTCTCTCTCCTCAGGGCTATCCTCCAGCCAGTCACTGCCTAGCCTGTATTTGTGCCTGGGATTGCCTCGACCCAGATGCAGGACCCTGCACTTGCTCTTATTGAACTTCATGAGGTTGGCCTGTGCCCACCTCTCCAGCCTGTCAAGGTCCCTCTGGATGGCCTCCCTTCCCTCCAGCGTGTCTGCTGCACCACACAGCTTGGTGTCATCAGCAAACTTGCTGAGGGTGCACTCAATGCCACTGTCCATGTCCCCCACAAAGATGTTGAATAAGATAGGTCCCAGGACTGATCCCTGAGGGACTCCACTTGTCACTGGCCTCCACTGGGACATGGAGCCATTGACAGCCACTCTTTCCATTTCCATTGATTGTTTCCATTTGTCAGTGTGAAAATCAGTCAAACAGCAACAAAAGATTTCCTTTTCACTGTTTTCCCACTGCTGAAAAATTACTCCTCCTTCCAAGCAGGATGTCCAGATTAAAAAACATATAAAGTTACCCTCAGTCACAGATAACATTTGCATTATTAACTATCAGAGAAGATAACCCATTTTCTGACCTGTTACAGATCACAGAATGGGGTATACATGTCATTATTAGGGTCGTGAAAGTTAAGCCATAGGATAGTTATTAGAGAGCTGATGAAGAAGAAAAGAGAAAGATGTGAAGTCAGGCTTTCAGAGGTAAAAGACTTCTGAAGGGTGTTTTCTTTTGCAGGTTCACATTTGGCCTTCTGTATCAGCGTCTTGCTGATTCCTACATCGACAGTCCTTCTCCACCTCTGCTTCCAGGCTCCCTGCCTAACCTACTCCAGTTTTTTGCACCCCCTGCATTTAAATAAGAGCTTCACCACAGCACCACTGTCTAGAGAGTCTCATAGAATTCACAGGTGAAATCACACTGCATAGTTCTGACTGAAGCACATTTTATGAGAATAGTAAACAGATGACTAATCAGTCACTTGAAAGAAATACAAGGCAGTGGAGGATGCTCAGAGAGATGTAGAATTGCAGCTTAAAACCATAACTACTTTTGCCCTAGGCATGGAAAATGAATTATTGCCCTCCTCCTTGCAGCACACTCTTATATATATTAGAAGATCAAACAGCCACACATTCATAATTTTTACACAGTATTACAAAGCTTGGAAGAGACCTCAAAGTCCAATCAGTCACCACAGACCTCATGACTAGATCATGACACCAAGTGCTACATCCAATCCCCTCTTGAACACCTGCAGGTACAGTGACTCCACCACCTCCCTGGGCCCATTCCAATGACAAATGACTCTCTCTGTAAAGAACTTTCTCCTCACCTCGAGCCTAAACTTCCCCTGGCGCAGCATGAGACTGTGTCACTTCTTACAACCTCTGTGTCCCCGCTCACAACCTCTATGTCCCTTCTTACAACCCATGGTTCTCTAAGCTGTTGCTCAGTCCCATTGCCCTTCTCTTCAACTACATCCACATACTTCTTTGCAAACATACAATTAACACTAATAATAGTCAGTAGATGTAATGACCAGGCCTTCCAAACTGGTGATAGAGAACAGATCTCAAGACTGAATTTGCTACTTGGACTTCAAGTTTTAACGGTGCGAATTGTTTATACCATCAGTAGGTATAAGACTAGGCAATAAACCCCTCTAGAGATGTTTCTAGAAGTATTAATCTGAAGAAGAAACACAAGAGAACTCTGAAAAGAAGGGAAAATGTGAAATATTTAACTATAGAACAGCACAGCATAGCACAGAATGTTGAAATGGACCTGCAACAATCATTTAGTCCAAATGCCTGACCACTTTGGGACAGAACAAAAGTTAATGCAGGTTGTCCAAATGCCTCTTAAACACTGACAGGCTTGAGGCATCACCCACCTCAATTACAGGACCAATAGTATTTCAAAGGATGATACAAGTTCTGCCTACAAGAAAAAACAACCCACTAAAACACTTGATGCCTGCACAGCCCAGTGTGTGGGCTCACTACTCTGGAAATAAGGGAACCCACTGTCTGAACCCAAAGTAGGCATACAGATATCCCTGAAGATATATTAAAATCCTGTCTTCAATTTGCAAGGCTGTTACCACCTCCTCTATTTAAAACCTTTTCCCTGAAGGCAATAACTAGCTCAGAGGTGAGCTAAGTGAAAGCAGCTTATATGTTTTGCCCTGTGTACTAACACTACTTCTGAGACAATAATTACAGTGCTTGCAACGTTTTTAAAACAGGCATCTCTGGCACAACTCATGGCATGTACTGTCTGTCCTACGAGCTTATTTGTATTTGCAGAGGTCCAGAGAAGTCAGGGAAATGTTGTTTCCTCCCCAGTGCTTCCCTCCCCTTCTTAGATTTAATAATAGTAGTAATTCACTGTGAGCATGTACGAGCATGTAGGTTTGAAAAGGTCTGTATGTTAATCCCTGCAGAGAAGTTAGGGGTTTGGCTGATAGTATAAACTGTGCTACATTCTTTGTTCTTATTAAATTACAAATCATCTGCTAACATACTTCTTTCCTATACTCCCACCCCCTTCATGCTGACCCTGCAACAGATTGACTAATACCAGAAGCAAAGACCAAAACCAAACTTCGAAAATAAACTCAGAAAGCACATTTTGCACAGCACTGAAAGTGATTTCAAGTACAGGAAAAAAAAATCAATATTAATCCTAAATCATGGGAGTAAAATGCAAATATCCATTGGTGGGAGATTATATATATGATTTATATATATATATAATATAAATATAAAATAGCTGAAAATTTACATTCACAAGCAGCCACATGCACCATATCAGAGAGTTTCTCTGTTATTGCCTTAGATAATGATCAGACCAGGAAAAACATCAGGTGACACATGAAGGACATACTGTAATATTTACATCTCCATGATTCTTACTTCATAGGGTTGTCCAAACCCTAATAAAATTAAACAGTTAAAGGCTAAAGGACAGTATTCAGCTAATCTATAGCCCACAACACATGAAAATGTCAGCAAGAAGCAAATGCACCTTGACTATGGAGTTGCTTGTCAGTTTTTAATAGAACTCAAAATATATTGAAGGTACAGTGCCTTGTACCATGTACAGCAGGTACATATCACACAGATTGTTATGGAAACACATTATGATTGTCATTTGAGTGGAAATTCTTAGAAAATTGTATGAATCACTTGTAAAAAGCAACAACAGCCATGTCCTTACATCTCAGGAACTGAATCAAATACATACCCCCCAAAGACAACCCTTTGACACCAAAGAAAGTGTGCTCAAATGTAAAAGGGAGAGAGGCACAGACTGGTAAGGAGACTTGCTGTTGTTTGAGTTCCAGGATGTCCCAATATCCTACAATAAGCAAAGCAAAATTTGACAGTTCAAAGATGGTTTGGGGTAACAAAATGCTGAAAAACTTAATGGAAATTGACTTACACAAGTACTAAATATAAGGCAAATAGAGTTACTGTTAAATTAATAAAGCAATAGTTCAGGCCCTGAAACACAGCCAAGCTGCCACATGCTCATTTTGCAGATGAAAACTGACTCAGATATTAACCTCAGGTGGATGGAGAGTTCAGTGAGGAGTAAGATACTAGGACAGATTGACCTGGAGGGCTATCTAGAAATGAATCTACAGAGTCAGCTCCGCTTTGATGGTCAGCAGGGGGGTGAATAGGACATAACGTTTCTTTTCACAAGGACTAGGTGAAAGAGGTTAGTACTAAGAACTGTTTTAATAGAGGGAAGGCTAACAGGTGAGGATTTGACATTTCCAAGCGTAGAGTCAGGCAGAGACGCTTCCTTTGGTAGAAGCAGTGGGAATTCCAGGCAGTGAGAGCTAAACGTCTCACAAGCCCATCAGGCAAATATTTGAAAGAATAATGACACAATAAATGTGGCATTTTATAGCCTCAGCTAATGAGCAGGCTTCAGCACCTACAGATCTAACATAATTGAAAAGCAGAGCATTACTTAACCTATTTCTCATTAGTGTAGGTGTTTCATCCTCAAGGCTCTGTTCAATCTCCTTCATTCACTTATTCCACCAGTGACCTGCAAAGACTATTTCCCCCTTTGCTAGGCTGGTGAATTCTGCCTTCTGTAAAAAGCAGGACTAATAACTGGAATAGCTCTCTTGCATTTGCTTATATTCTTAGTTTTTATGGATAAGCACCAGGTTCCACTGCTTTTTTGTTCTTTATTTATATTGCTTTTGTAAGATCTATCAAAAGTAAAAAATAACTTTCATGCAGGTTTTGTAACAGTCCTTAGAATAAAAATAGATAAATAGGTAAAAAAGGCAGGTTAAAGACAAGCACACAAGGCATCACTCTGATGTAATACGGTTGCTGCAGCTCTTATATGGACTCATTCTGAGAGGCTGATCAGCCCAAAACTCTTCTTCCAGTCTGCTTTAGTTGTTGAAGTTCAACTTCTCTCTTTGATTAATCACACCAATAGCTCATGAACCAGTTTTGACATAATTTTCCAAAGAACTCAAGGTTTTACTATCACACTGAAATCACAGAGCAGACCAGCAGTTGCTGGCTGATCCATTGATGTAAAAGTTGTGGGTCAACAACACTCTTGAAAAGCTGTCTTGGAAGTCAGAATCCTGCAAATGAAGAAATCATCAATAGAGAACCAGCTTACTTATTCAGTTAGGATTGTTCTAGCACTGTTTGAGCCTTGCCAATCTCTTTTGTAGCTCTCCAAGAAAATCTCCAGCCAACCAGAAAACCTAAACCAAACATTCCCATCACTGACAGAGATAGAAAAGAAATTTAGGGAAAATCCTTATTTTTTTTCCTTTGATAAGACATTTAGGGTTGTTTCTGCTCTCAGATAAAGCTATGCAAAAGAAATATGCAGGTCATCTTCACAGCCCTGATGAAATAATAGACACAAGGATGTTGTGGCCCTCTTATAAGACAGCAGTCCTCTGACCTGCTTAGAGCAAGTTGTGCCTCTGTAAAACAGGTTGCACTGATATGTTTACAGCCTTCAGCCCATTACAAAGGCTGAAGAGAGATGGAGGAAGAAAGGGATGCATGTTTTCTGGGATTTATGTCTACAGGGGGGCATGGTTTAAAGACTCCTATGGTAAATAGAAGATAGAGACTAATCCTCTTTTATTTCTTGTCTCTGTATCAGAAGTAGAAAGGTCCACAGGCAGCAGCAGCACTTGCTTGGGAGAGGCAGGAAAAGAGTCTGTGCACCCTTGACTGTATTTGTGAAGTCCAGATAGGGAGCTGTGACACTCATACGGGAGAGTCAAGGCACTGACTAAAAGATCTGCTGCTCTTGTCTGGAAACACCTAGCCCTCCTCTGCAGAAACCTTGCTAGCAGCTGCTATGGCAACAGGATGAGAAGGATGCAGGAAGGGGTATTAGTTGTTCCCCCCCCCGGCGTGCTGAGTCACCTGCTCCACCATGAAGAGCAAATGAGACTGTTTCATCCTGAAGTCAGTGGGTTGTTTCTGTAGTTCAGAACAAAGCACCACAGAGCAGTTAGTGCTTATCACAGTTGTATTCCCATTATTCTGTATTAAATAGGTCCTACTTACTATGCTCACCACTGAAACATCACCGCAGAGGGACAGTGATGCAGAAGACATCTTACAAATAACCAAGAACCAGTGTAGGTAGTCAGAGCACAGTGCGCATTATTACAGGTGACAGGTCTCACAGCCTCAGTGTTGCAAAGCCTGACACTGCCTAAATAAGTCCTGCAAATAATAAGCCTTATGTCATACCACATCTAAAAGGCAGTTATTGAGAAGGCACCATGCACCCTAACATCACTCACTGGCTGATGCATGGGCCAGTGAGTGGCCTACACCACCCTGGGTTTCCCTGAGAGCTTTTCTGTCAAAGTTCTGACCAGATTATGAAGACCAATGTGCTCAGGGTCTCGGAGTGTTTGTGCTCTGGACATGTGCTGGGGTAATAAGATACCTGTTTTCACCCTCAGTTGACTCCATCAGCTGTCGTGGAAGGAATGATGACGGTACTCTACTCTACAGGGGAAGCCTTACAACCACTGTCTAGGGAAAAAACGCTACTCCTGTAAATATACATCATTATTTTGGGAGGGATTTTCTTAGTAATTAACATAATGGTCCAAAAACCCAGACCCCTTCACTGTGCAAAGCGCATTCCAGAAAACATATTGCTTCCAAAGAATTGGTTCCTCCAAAAACCAGGACAAAGACTATGAGCAGGAAACAGAATCATGTGCAAAAGAGATTTACTAACAGTGTTGTGCCAGAAGTGTGTAGCCAAGCCCAGCTGCTTTGAGACCTGTCAGTCTAATAGGTAAATCACAAGATGTCCTTCCCTTTGTATGCCAAACCCTGGCAAACTTTCAGCTTGATTTTGAACCTTTTATTTCACTTCACTTTCACTGCTAAAAGTAATACTGATTACCCCAAGAGGAGAAGGAGAATATTTCTTTGCCTCTCTGAGATGCCTTGGCAATTAAAAAGGATATAACTTTTTAGGAAGGTACAGAAATGGAAGACACTGCAGAAGTTCAAAGCAATATTATTATATGGCTCAGAAAATGATACAATATGCTGACAGAAATTATGCAGTATAGTACTTAATAAACTTACAGCCAGCATAATAAAAATTCTGTCAGTAATAAACTCTTTTCCCAGTTGACTGTAGACCTGTATTGCCAAAAATTATTACCTCCTTGCAGATTCTATAGCACTCCACCTTCATAGCAAAATGGTTATCCAATGGCATTGGAAACTACTTTATTTATTATCTAGTACTGAAAAATACAAATAACTGACCTTAGAATTCTTTGGCTTAGTCCTAAACTGATATATTAAATAAGACTTCATGCATATTCAGGTGAATGTTTTTCCATCTAAGTAAGTCATCAAGCTGCAGACCTACCTGAACCTAATAACTTAGAAGTAACCTCTAATCCCCTTTCTCTTTCTTGCTGCCCTAGATGTTGCTTACACCATGTTTATTACAGAATCATCTGGGCAATCTGTTCTTGCATCCTTGTCTGGCCTGCAAAAATCAAGAGACAACCAGAAGCCTTAAAGATTAATACAAAAAACCAGTAATGCATTAGTGGATACTTACTCACTTCTAGCATGATGTCAGTTTTTCCTATGGTTTTAACAAGTAGCAATGAGTGATGTATTTGTGCACACAAGTGATTGTGGAGATTAAACATGCCATCACAAAGGCCACAAGCCAGTAGTATGCATGGGACCATTTTGAAAGGCCTTTGATTTACCTTTCTTGTTAGGTACAAAAATGTAGTAATTGGCTGATCAAAAAACCACCATCTTGTCCACCCAGCTGTCCACACTTTCCAGAAGGAGGATAACACAGTCAGAGAATAACTTGTGAATAACAGAATGAAAGCTGTTCACATAAACAGATTGAAGAACAAATGCATAGAGAAAACAAGGCCTATTGACAGATTAGTGCTAAAAAGAAGTTATTAGAATCAGTATTACCAGTTTAACAGCTTTAACTATCACACTGCAGCAGACACTGGATCTGAGAAGACATGGCTCAGTAGTTTCAGAACAACGTTTGAAGCATTTGAATGCCTATAAACTACTGGTTTGAATCGAGGCATCAGCAAAACCTTTTGTCCCTTTAGGGATGATAGGCCACATATTGAGATGTTTACGGAATGCAGATAAGATTTAGAGAGCAGTCTCCCCTGCCAGGATAAAAACTATCACATATTAGCTTTTCATTAAAGCAAAAATAGCCAACAATGGCAAATCTTCTCAAGTCCAGCATGAGCATGCTATATACAACTCATCTTTCTGCTCATTGCAAAGCTGTGGATTGGGGGGGGGGGGGGAGGGAGGGGATGGTGGTGTTTATGCATACCACGTATTTCTGTTTCTGTGCAGTCCCCTGCCTCGTCAAACTGACCTGAAAGCTTAGTGCAGACCATGAAAGCTACAGTTTTTGTCTATTTCATTTACCAGGCTGGACCTTAACTAAGATCACTAACAGAGAGAATGTGTTTGTCTTTCCCATGTGAATTGACAGGTCTTCCCTATGCCAAATTCAGCTGAACTGTAAAAATACAGCCAAGAATCAAAAATGGGGTCACACAAAAGTAGCGAGGATGAGGGGTGGGAGGGAAAGAGGGGAGTCCCTAGGACCCACTGATACCAGGGTTGAGTTATCTCATCCCTGCAAACAATTTCTATTTCAAAGGCTGTTGAAGCCGTGTGATTTCCAGAGGAATCAGAGCAGGGCATGAAAATACAGTGCTTGTCCACCCATAGGTGGAACATCCAGTTTTAAGAGAAAGCTGCTGACTAGACTATTTGATTCAAGTGCAATGGGATAGACAGTGCTGACCCTATCCAAAGCTGACTGATGGAGTGTGCCTAACCAAACAGCATCAATGGGAAATGTAATTCATTACAGGTTAAATATTTACCTGGAGCCTACCAAAAGGCTTAAGCATCATCCTTATGAGATTCTTCTCTTTGCATATGTTTTGCAAGAGCAGCAGTGACTTGCAACTGATTCAGAGAAAAATTGGGTGAAATACGTAATAGCTAAGACCAGCCTGGTCCTTCTTCTACTAAATATTTTCTTATGGATCCTTTAAAAAGGACCAAAAATGAAACAGATATCTAAGGAAGTCATTTGGCAAAGGAAACCATGAAGAGGGAAGTGCTTTCTCAGCACAATAATGTCTCAAGAACAATGCAAATTTATTGTGCTGTGGGAAACATCAGAATACTTCTCGTATATTTACAGTACTGTTATCTCATGTTGTGTCTTCTAAGGATGCGATGACCAAATGCCACAAGGTCTTCTCAGAAATGTAGCATAGATCTAATAAATACATAAATAATCCAACATTTCTTTGGCATTTCTTGACTTCCTAGGGGCTCCTGGAATGTGAAAGACAGGCCTCTGGAATTTTAAGCAGTGTGACCTCATGCTGTTGAAAGGCAAAATATGGAAGGACTGAGGAAAATATGGAAGGACTGAGGAAAATATGGAAGACCTGTAGTCTGAGATGCAAAGAGAATACAACCTGAAGGAAGCAGCTACTGAGCATGTTCTGAAGCCAGAGATAATACAGGTACTACTTATCCAGAGAGCACACGAGTTAAATCTCCTCTATCAGAGCAACCTGGAATTGGTGTTTAACATTCATAATCCATAACAGAAAGTAGAATTTTGGGTTGTGCACATCTCAGGACACCTTGTCATCTTACAGTGGCTTGGCTGTGATTTTGCTCTTATTCACTGTATTGGGATCTGGATAGTGCTATGATTGTTCAGTGCAGAATCAGAAAAAAAGGTTTTCTCCCTTCCCCTATCAGACCCCATCAGGTAGATGGGAAATCGATGTTGTCATTATTCGGGTATGTAGTCTTTCTACAAGATGCTTCAAAATGTGATTTATGAAGATACTCGGTTTGGACAAGAAGGAAGGTACTGAGGAGGATTTCACAAAGCAAAACTAGTGTTCTGGCTGATGGCTGGTACAGTGTTGCAAAGATCTAAAAAGGTCTTGCTGCTGCCTATCAAATGTATTGTGGCTGTGAGCACTGAATTACAAAACTGCATATGCAAATACTTTAAATGTCTGTGCATACACACATCAGAAAAGAAGCAGACTGTAAAGACAATGGAATAGCTCGAACTCCAGCTATCATGCTTGCAGAATTTGATTTACTGTTTTTAATAGGGTGTCTTCTCTGTACTGGAGCTGTCTTAAGCATCATTAAATTACTAAAATTTGTTGCAAGCTAAGAATATACATGTTTTTGCAACAGCTCAGCTCAACTATCATAACTCATTTGACAGCAATTGTAAACCACTATAAAATGAGACTGAGCCCAGAGTGAGTCTTCAATGTAGCCCTCCAAAATTGCAAACAACTTCAATATTAGGGGAAAATGGACTGCCAGTTTAATTTCCAAGACTCAGAGAGAACAAGGGTCTGAATTTTTTTTTTTCCTTCCAAATCCAGACTCAACAATGTGGCTGCCAGGCTGTGTGTTGCTCTGAAATGCTAACTCTTCTTTCCTCTTCCTAATCTGCTCTGGAATGGTAATATATCATTTTAATACCAGCATTAGGAAGGCCTTCATATATCTACTATAAGCCATGAAATACGCATAGAAAGCACTGAAGTCAAGCTTGAAGTCACTTGTTCTGGTGCTTTTTGTTGAATCCAAGACAAGGGGACCAGCCAGATTCATCAAGTAGATTCAAGGTGAAATCCTGACTCCTAAACTTCCATAATCATCTGAGTAGTCTTCCTGTCTTTTCACCGAGTTGTTAGGACAAACTGCATGAACAAAACCTAACTAGAAACCTTCACAGATCTGATCTGTGAAAGGGCTAAGTACCCACAGCTCCAGCAGAAGGTCACCAAATTCCATACCTTCACTTCCTCTGGGAATTAGGTCCATTCCCTCACTTAAAACATCTTATAACCAATAGAGGGTTGTTCCTCAGCCACCTATTCCCAGGTATTCTGCCTCTCTCCCTTAGCCTAGAGACTGGCACAAGCCGGTCCTTCATTTGATGTGGCATTTTACACATTACAGCTCTCAGAAGAATGTGCCCTGCCAAGCATTACATATGGCTCTCTGAGGCATCAGATTATAGCTCATCTCTGGTACTAGAACTCTTCCTTATTAACTTTACTGCCCTGTGCTATGCATTGCAGCAAGAAGCAGTTCAAACGCCCACCAGCACTGCACATGGACTCAGTGTCATTACAGATGGGGAAGGCAGAAACAGGAGCTCTTGCCAGGAACCGGCAAGTGTAGATTTGCAACAGCAGCTCATCAGGGTTCCTCTGTATCTCTCACAAGCTAAAGGCTCTGTCTTCAGTAAATTCACTCACCAAATAATCCACAAGAAACTTTTCAAAGTGACTCAAGACATTGCTTACAGATTGGCAAGATACATCTCTACACTGACTGCACAAAACACAGTCGACCTGGGGTTTCCTTGCCCTACAAGACAGGGCTATATAACTCACCTGTTCCAAAGATGCATGTAAATAACCACTGTCCTCTACAGGCCATACAGTAACTTAAAATCTCTCTTCCCCTTTATATCCTTTGCTTATCCAAACACGGTTTTGGTCAGCAATTTGCCTTCAAGCACTGTGAGTGAAAGGGAAAAATCTATCAAGGTTTAGTGATTATATTTTTATCCCTTAGCACCTCAAGGAAAGGTTTCTCTCTCCCGGTTACACCAGAAGCTAAAGTTACAGCAAAGAAGGGCTAAATGAAAACTTGAGACCTTCCAAAGATCAAGTTCTGTCAGAGCAAACTGCAAGGAAAACAGCTGTGACCCAAACAACACAGGACCTGTGTTTTGCTTTCCATGAGGCAATGCATGGCAGTACCTTATCATGCCAGGATCTGGTTTCTTTGTTTTAAATTTGACAATGTCATTCTGTTTCTCAGTCCCTACACACATCTGGATTCTAGGGCAATGCAAAGGGCACAGGGAAAAAAAAAATAGCTGTGAATCTGTAACTAAGGATTTCCTTTGCAGAGAGCCTAAGCTGAGATGGCACATGCTTGTGCTCAGCATTGAGCTGCCTGCCGTTGGTGGTCTGTAAGGGACAGGGAAAGATATCACCTTAAGAAGTCTAGGGCTTAATCCAGAATGAAGGCAAATAGCTGGATACTAACCTATAGCTCATAAAGCTTTTGAAAACCTGGCATTGCTTTCCTGGTAATCACCACTCATTTACCTCTCCCACATTTCTGGTTACACCATTCTGAAATTCTTGGTAACAGCCAAAGCTATCCTCCCTTTCTGCTCTCACACTGTTCAGCCTTTCATTTTCATACATCTCTCAATCACCCCAAAGTCAGACGGTTCCAGTTTCCAACACACTCTTTGTGTTCTCCCTTCACATGATTACAAGGTTGCTGTCTTTTCTTGTCTCCAGACCTTTTATAGCAAATAACTGCTTTGTTTGAGGGTAAACTGGATTACAAACACACTGCTGCTTTCTCCAAAGCGTCTGTCCCTTACAGCTACCCAAGCTGTCGATTTGATATTTTAAAATTAAAGCAGAAAATACAAGTCTCACACCTCAGAAAACCTCAAGCAACAGGAAATAATCTTTCAGCTGTGTGCTGTAAGAAGTTCCTATATACCTCTCATTCTCTGTTACCTAATCCAGGGCTTCATCCTGTGACTGCACCTGTGCACATGCAGATCTCTCCTGTACAGTCTCAGTAGAGCACATCACATACAGCTACATGTAGTAGCACACATGTATGCACATAGGGGAGATCTTCCAATATCAGAGCTGTGGCATGTTAAACGCTTCTAGGATACGGGCTGTAGCAGTACAATCATCAGTGAAGAGCAAACTCATTTTGTACTAAATCATTGCAGATCCTTTCCTAGCTCGAACACATGAGTTAAAGGTTACTAAGATGCATGCAAAACTATGCCACTGGCAGCAACTGGACGTTTGGAGCTTTTTCTTGGTTCTATTACTTTTATCCAGACAAACCCACTGTAGGCAACAGATGCTTTACAAAGCATTTAGGTTTCTTATAGGTTAATCTGCTTAGAGCAGATGCAAAATTATTAAAAGACAAATTAGTATCCCTTGTAAGGGAAGCCTTGGGTTTTGTGCACAGAAGGTCATCCATAGTTTCAGCCTTATCTTTCCTCTCGAGTAAAGCTGCCTTCCTTCCTTGTTTTCATGACTCAGAGTCTAGCCTCAAACCCACCAAGATACCTGCTTTCTTAGTTGTACTTCCACTGCCATCTAGTGCCTCGAGCACAGACTGCAAGGTCCAATTTCTTTATGAACTTGTCACAGAAGATAAAAAGTCCTGAGGTTCATGTCAAACCTCAATTTTTCATTCGGAAACCAATCTTTGTGATCCCACTATAGATTTTTTCCTGAGTACAGATCAGACTTTCTGTAATGAGGTGGGTTTTTTTGTAGCCTGAAGTATGAGCTACCCCTCCTGACTGTCTGGGCTGAGTGCTGGTTTCAAATACCATGTCAGTCACACTCAGTGAGCTGGAATAGCATTCCTGCTTATCTGGTTTTGGTTAGAACCAAGAGACTTTTCACAGGGAATTAGGTCTTCAGAAGAAAAGAAGTAGCTATAGTTAAGCAATAATGTGATCAACACTCATTAGCTTCAGAAATACAACATTGAGAAAAGATGACTACAGATATAAACAGGTGTACTTGGCCTTGTTTCCCCTCTCACACCTTCTGCTCTTGTACTAGATATGACTTACACCATTTTTTTTCCTCAATGAAAAGAAAGGAGAAAGCCTGGAATTGAGCATTTCTGAGGGCATACTATGAAGTCAGGATATTTATAGTTTCTCCTACCTTTTTAAGTCATGACAAGTAGATGGAGCCTGATAGAACTGCAAGGAGACTCTATGTAAGCTTTACATCACTCCTTTATGCATTTCTATACCAAATAATGCCATTTCCAATCTATCCTACTCGACTCCATTCTACTGGTTCCACTAGAAATGCATCTCCATGAAGCACAGCAAGTTGCTTTACCTTCTCTGGTAAAGGAGATTTCCTTTCAGGCAGTGACAGCTGCTGGTGATGTGCCTGTGTTTCCGCTCACGGACTCCATCACTTTCGCTTGTTTTTTTCCTCTCATGTGAGCCTGTTGGACAGAGAATCCATACTGTTGGTACACGGAATCAAGGGAGTCCCTTCCAAAACTCTCTGAAGAGACTCTCACCCATAGTGTGATTATCATTAAAAGCAGTGTGTCTAACATGAAGAATAAAAAGGGCAAGAGATTCAGAGGCAGATTTAATAGAAAATAAAGTCATCACTGCAAGTCCCCCACCATCACTAATGCAGAGGTGGCAACTGTCAAGTAAAGGCACATCAGCAGTGGCTTGCTTTCAGAGCACTGTCATTTTCCCCCTTACACTTTTGACAGGAGGTGGCACTAAGCTTTTAATTAGTGCTTTTCCCTGCTAACACTTTCAGTCTTTGTAGGAAGAAAATTAAAGCAGCAGCTCTATTTGAGGTCCATTAAGCAAGAGTGCTCAGTGCCACTATGTCCCTGTGTTGAATCCATCTTCTAATGAGGAAACTGAGGCACAGAGTGTATCCTGGGACACTTGTATGGGACAAAAATCATACTGTGAGATCTAAGAACACATCCAAATGCCGGGTTCTGCACATTGGCCACAACAACCCCATGCAGTGCTACAGGCTGGGGTCAGAGTGGCTAGAGAGCAGCCAGGCAGAGAGGGACCTGGGGGTGCTGGTTGATGGTAGGATGAACATGAGCCTGCAGTGTGCCCAGGCAGCCAAGAGGGCCAATGGCATCCTGGCCTGCATCAAGAACAGTGTGGCCAGCAGGAGCAGGGAGGTCATTCTGCCCCTGTACACTGCACTGGTTAGGCCACACCTCGAGTACTGTGTCCAGTTCTGGGCCCCTCAGTTTAGGAAGGATGTTGACTTGCTGGAACGAGTCCAGAGAAGAGCAACAAAGTTGGTGAGGGGTTTGGAACACAAGCCCTATGAGGAGAGACTGAGGGAGCTGGGTCTGCTTAGCCTGGAGAAGAGGAGACTCAGGGGTGACCTTATCACTCTCTACAACTACCTGAAGGGAGGTTGTAGACAGGCTGATGATGGTCTCTTCTCCCAGGCACCCAGTACCAGAACAAGAGGACACAGTCTCAGGCTGCGCCAGGGGAGGTTCAGGTTGGATGTTAGGAAGAAGTTCTATACAGAAAGAGTGATTGTGCTATGGAATGGGTTGCCTGGGGAGGTGGTGGAGTCGCCGTCATTGAAGGTGTTCAGAAGGAGACTTGATGGGGTGCTTGGTGCCATGGGTTAGCTGTTTGGGTGGGTTGGATTGGTTGATGGGTTGGACACGATGATCTTGAAGGTCTCTTCCAACCTGGTTTGGTTTATTCTAATAAAGGTTTATTCTAATTCTTTAAATCTTCAGACTGCTCATATTCATTCCAGGTTGCACAGGCATTCTGAACAACAGTTGCAGTTTTCTGTCCTCTGAATGATGCACTCCAGATCTCCATCCAGCACACACATAAAGCTCTGGTAATTGTAGTGAATTTAAACATTCTGAAAATACTCCAAGACTACACACAGTACTCCATAATCACTGAAAAACAGAACAGTACATTTTGAAAAGTCAACACAGCTTCCCAAGTAATTTCATTATATTCTGCTCTCAAAGCACTGGCCTCAACAGAGATAAACCTAAACAGAGAAACTCCAGCTCACCAGAAATGTACATCATGCAACATGCACTTCCCTTTCATCTGCAGTAGAGGGAACACGGTAACAAGCTCCTTGCAGGATTAAAGAACTGAGATGCAAGCAGGCGCAGAGAGACATTTCATTCAGGCAATGAAAGGCTGAAACCTCACAGGGAAGGAAGTAAACATCATCACACTTATAATCAGAACATTACCTTAATAGAAACTAGCAACTCTTGCAGAGAAACTGCCTTCTGAAATGACCTAACATGAATAACTATCCCCAGCAGAAGTCTTCAAAGGCACCTGAGAATGCAGTATATACTCATCAGGGATGTTGCCAAACACAAAACTGCTGTGATCAGGTTTTGGTATTATAAAAGCACACTAGTACCCTTTGTGCATCAGACTTTGGTGGGGGGTGTCAAATGTGAACATCTTGGTGGGAAAAGGAGAAATGATAAATAAAAATGTGCTGCAAAAGAAAAGAAAGAAAATAAATTCAGACTATTAGCATTCCAATGCCTGATACAATAAAAAAAACGGACTTCTAGGAGGTTGAGTTCTACAAAGAAGGTAAAGAAGCTTGGCATCTAGTGTAGGGTGTCCCTGCCCATGGCAGGGGGGTTGGAACTAGATGATCCTTGTGGTCCCTTCCAACCCTGAATGAAACTATGAAACTGTCTACTATTACAAATTCACCATGTAACGTACAAGAAAATCACCTTCAATCCATAATGCTACCATTAAGAGTATTATTCTGATAGCCACCCTATAAGGTTCTGGGCAGTGTGTGAGATGATAAAGGTAAGGAAGACAAAATACAGGTAAGATGAATTGTGGTTTGGCAGCTAAAACACTCAAAAAAAAGTTTAGTTGCCTACAGGATCCTCCTGATGCCTCCTTGGCGAACACAGTTTATACAAATTCAATTTATTACAAAAATCAAGTCCCCTTGGAAAACTACTCAGAGTCATTAACTGTAGACTGGTAAAATCCAGTGAAGTGACAATAATCACATTCAGCACTCAAAATAAATTAAAAAAAAAAAAAAGAAAGCCACAATACAGAGCTCAAAAGATTGAATTTTACAAAAGACAATGATCTTTGCATTTTCAGCCTGCTAAGTATTTGAGGAGGAAGGGAGACAGACATCTGAGAATATTCACCATTTTAAAAGTGTAAAAGGGTAAGGAGAATGAAACCACAGACTTTAAAGATTATATTTACATTTATATTTGTGAGGGTGGGGTCTTTGTTATTTACATCTTTGGCATTATGACACTGAAAGAAGCCTCTCACACATCTTCAGTAACATCATGACAGAAACTCCCATTGGCTTGGTAATTAGGCAGTCATAGTTGATCCACACCTGGAGTACTGTGTCCAGTTCTGGGCCCCTCACTTTAGGAAAGATGTTGACTTGCTGCAATGTGTCCAGAGAAGGGCAACAAAGCTGGAGAGGAGTTTGGAGCACAAGCCCTATGAGGAGAGGCTGAAGGAGCTGGGGTTGCTTAGCCTGGAGAAGAGGAGGCTCAGGAAAGACCCTTATTGCTGTCTACAACTACCTGAAGGGAGGTTGTAGCCAGGTGGAGGTTGGTCTCATCTCCCAGGCAACCAGAACCAGAACAAGAGGACACAGTCTCAAGCTGCACCAGGGGAGGTTTAGACTGGATGTTAGGAAGAAATTCTTCATGGAAATAGTGATTGGCCATTGGAATGGGCTGCCTGGGGAGGTGGTGGAGTCACCATCACTGGGGGTGTTTAGGAAGAGACTTGGTGGGACACTTGGTGCCATGGTTCAGTTGATTAGATGGTGTTGGGTGATGGGTTGGACTTGATCTCAAAGGTTTTTCCAACCTGGTTAATTCTATTATATTCCTATGCAAAAGCACCCATCTAACCAAAACATCTTGTCTCTCAAGGTGGAAGCCTTCTCACAAATAAATAATATCGCTCAATAAACATTCTGCAGTACCAACCTTTCTTTTAGCATGAAGCAGGAAGAATACCCGGACTATCTCCCTCCACCCCTTACATAGACTATAGAAATCAAACTAATGATGCTGTTTATTTTAAACCAATAGCTGAATGGCCACCTACAGAAAAGAATCGGAACCTTTTGTTTCAGCACTCAACTAAGGCAGGCCCCAAAACTGTGTAACAGGAAAAATTTCTCATTTGGCAAGGAGGTGTGCTGAACAATAATGGCATTCTAACTCTCCTCCTTCTGGTACAGAAGCCTTGCTGCATTAAGTGAATTTCTCATAATGGTGGCAAAATATTTTTCTTAAGATAAACTGTCAGCTGAGCAGCAAGGAAAAAAAAGTGTTAAGCAGCAATCTTACACTGAAAAGGAAAGAGGCAGCTTATGCCAGAAACATCGTGCTTCCCAGTGCAGGTTTATAGATCTCTGCACTGAGACACTAGTGTAAACCTCAGCTCAGCACAAAACCTGTATAATATCTACATAATAAACACTGTAATTTACTGCTGCTGCTACAGGAGCAATCACATCAGAAAGGAATATGCACTTCATTCATAGGATTTGCTGTTCATCATTGCCGTGTCCTCTTCCAAATGATTTAACTCTCTATAATCAAGCTAAGAGGCTACAATGCTGCTCCAGTCTTAGACTGGCTGATGTGCACCAAGCTTCCCAAAACCTTGGAAGGAGGGCAGCAGTAACAAGAATCTCTTCTTCCAAGCTCAGGATCAGACCATCCTTACAGGTAGGAAATCAAGAAGAGGAGCCAGAAGACCCACATGGTGAAACAGGGTACTGCTGGGCAAACTCAAGTGGAAGAAAAGATTCTACGGATCATGGAAGGAGGGGCTGGCTACTTGGGAGGAATGTAAGACTGTTGTCAGAGGCCTCCTTGGAATTAAACCTTGCAAGAGAGTTCAAGGGCCACAGAAAGGGCTTCTCCAAATACACTGCAGACAAAACTAACACTAGAGGCAATGTAGTCCCACTTGCTGAGTGAGGTGGGTGCCACAGAGAATAAAAAGAAGACAGAGCTACTGAATGCCTTGTCTCTGTCCCTGCTGCTGGAGATTTTCCTCAGAAGCCCCATAGCAAGCCAGAACAAAGGAGGAGTTTGCCTTGATTGATGACAACTTTGTTAGGGATCAGTTAAGCAATCTGGTCTCCCATAAATCCATGGGTCCTGATGGGATGCACCCACAGGTCTGAGGGAGCTCACAGAAGTCACTGTTAGGCCACTCTCCATCATCTCGGGCAAGTCTTAGGGAACAGGAGAGGTACCTGAGGACTAGAAGAAAGCAGATGTCACTCCAGTCCTCAAAAAGGGCAAGAAGGAAGACCTAGGTAACTATTACCAGTCAGCTTCACTTCCATCCTCAGAAAGGCGGTGAAGCAACTTACCACTCAGTGCTGTCTCCAAGCGTAAGAAGGTCATTGTGAGTAGTCAGTGTGTTTTTTCCAAAGGGAAGGTATGTTCTACCAACCTGACAGCCTTTTATGAGGACATAACCAGGCAGATAGATGATGGTAGAGCTGTGGATGTCTCCCACAGAACCCTTGCAGCTAAACTGAGGACGTGTGGTCAGGATGATCAGGTAGTGACATGGATTATGACCTGGTGGAATGAAACAAGTCAGGGACTTGTGATCAACTGAACAGTCCAGTTGGCAGCCTGTTTATAGTGGATACCCTCAGGCATCAGTACTGGGACCAGTACTACTCAGTATACTCATCAGTGACCTGGATGAGGGCACAGAGTGCACTGTCAGCAAGTTTGCTGAAGACAGAAGTGGGAGGAGTGGCTGACTCACCCAAAAGCTGTGCTGCCAGTCAGTGAGACCTGGACAGGTTGGAGAGTTGGGCAGGGAGAAATTTAACATAATACAACAAGGGTAAGTGTAGAGTCTTGCACTAGGAAAACAACCCCATGGACCAGCATAGGCTGGAGACTGACTTGTTGGAAAGCAGCATAGGGGAAAGGGACCTAGGGGATCCTGGTGGGCCGCAGCATGAACATGAGCCAGCAACGTGCCTTTGTGGCCAAGGCAAATGGCATCCTGGAGAGTATTAGAAGGGGTGTGGCTAGTAGATCAAGAGAGATTCTCCTCACACTCTAGTCTGCCCTGCCACACCTTAATTACTGTGTCCAGTTCTAGGCCCATCAGTTCAAGAAGGAAAAGGAACTCCTTGAAAGAGTCCCATGCAGAGCCACAGAGATTAAGAGAGTGGAACATTTCCCTTATGACAAAAGACTGAGGGAGTTGAGGCTCTTTAGCTTGGAGGAGACTAAAGGGTGACCTCATTAATGTTTATAAGTGACGGGTGTCAAGAGGGCAGAGCCAGGCACCTCTTAGCGATGTCCAGTGCTAGGACAAGGTGCAATAGATGCAAGCTGGAGCACAGGACATTCCATATGAACATAAGGAAAAACTTTTTCACCGTGAGGGTGACAGAGCACTGGAACAAGCTGCCGAGAGAGGTTGTAGAGTCTCCTTCTCTGAAGATATTCAGAACCCACCTGGAAGCATTCCTGTTTGACATAGGCGATCCTGCTTTGGCAGCAGGGTTGGGCTGGATGATCTTTTGAGGTCCATTGGAACCTTCTCTCCAGAGAAGGAGACTTGACAATCTCTCTGGGCAGTACATACAAGGGAGTTAAAAAAAGAGAAAGAAACCAAACCATTTATGTGAGAACAATAAGGTCTCCAAGCACTGTCCCTCTTTGATCATGGTGCTGAAACTGTCAGACAGCAGCAGTGGCTATTTTCTATGTACACCCTCCAGGAAACAGATTCTGGACAAAAATTTCAGATAAGCCAATGAAAACATAACCAACCTCCTGCCATCACGCAATAAAACTGATTCAATAAGGAAAGAGCAAATCACTACCACTCCAAATCAAATCTTGAACTAGAAATTTAATAAAGTGAAATCAGGAGCCAGCTGCAAAAGGAACCATCACCAGCAGCATAAAGTAATACTTTTCCATAATTTTAAAGCAAAGGCGTTCTGTTTTGCAGGAACTTGAAAATCCCAAGAATGGCTCATGTTTAACCCCAAAGATGGGGTGGCAGAGAAGGGACAATTAATTCTGATTCAGTGTTTGTGTAGGTGGCAGCACATACCTGGCTACTAGACAACAATATTTTCAGGGCAATTCCTATCTGCTGGCACAATGGCCTGGAAAATATGACTACCTCTGTGGAATTTGTTCTCCCCTCTTGAGCAGTTGACAGAATAAAAAATTAAAGTCCTTAAAAATAAATTAAAAATAGTAATTTTAAAAACCCCAACCAACCAAAAATGAAGCAAAAAGTATATTGAGCACTACAAGATAAAAAAATCCACCCCTCCAAAACCCCACCAACAACCAAACAGCCACATCAAAATGTTCTATCCACAGCACAAGTCTTAAAGCATTTGAATTTTGAGGTATTTATTAATGAGGACCGTTTGGCTATTCTGAGTGTCATAAAAACCATTCCAACCCAGTTAAGCTAATGCAAAGCATACGTATCAAGAACCACAATGAAAAAAAATGTCAGCTTTCTTCCTGGAGAAAAGCAAGACCCACTTACAGAAGCGCTCTGCACAAATACAGGGGGTTTAAGTGTTTTATTTGTCCATTTGGAATTATTAGTATATAATTTATAATCAACAATATAAATCCACCCCTCTGTAAAAGACTTGACAGCTTGTTATTGCCAAACATATTGCAGCCTGCTGGAGGGTGAAGAATTACAGACATATAAAGAGGAATCACATTTTATCACCATTAAATCACTTACTCTGTTCATAACAGTTTAATCCTCTAATATTATAAATTAAGATTAGAAAAAAAAAAAAAAAAAATCAACACTTCCAGTGATAAAATATAAATGTGCTTAGTTTGCAATATTCAGTATTTTACATTAGTGCATTAAACAGTAAAAAAAACTGGACAGCTCCTTTGGACTTAACTGTATCATTGTTGATCTCTCTTACACAAACACTACTTGCAGACATAAGGTACCAAGAAGTCTCCAAGAAGTAGGGAAACCATCACAGCTAAAATAATTTTATTCTGTGAGCTACATCTCTTATACTCATGTTACTTGAAAATGAGGACTTAAGAGTGACCAGTGATATCCCTTCTGAAACCAAGTAAGTAATGAATAGATTTGAATCCAAACTTCAACCATCAAATGGAACCAAAGTGGAAAAATGGCTTTCATTTTTCACCCAGCCAAGTAAATAGTTACTTAGTATTTGGAAGCCTTCTACAAGAGTTTTGAATTTTGTTGTTTGAATCATTTTCCAAAGTTACTAGCATGCACCAAACTTGCATGTATGAATGACTCATAATCAATCAATAGCAATAGCAGTACTGTGATTCTGTGATAACAATTACAGCATTCTTACTTATTAGAGATGGACTTTTGAAATCTCTTCTCCAAAAGCTCATTTGGGAGACAAACCTTCACATAAAATGATTCATATTACATTAACTCTTTATCAAATAACAACTCTGAAGACTGAAATTAACACGCACAGGAATCAGCCTTCAAAATAAAGTGGATCAGAATAATAATCCAGAAAAATCAAAGTATATTGCAAATCAAGACAAGATAGAGCTATTAGTGCCCTATCAACTCTGTGGAACTTCTTACTTGTCAGTTAAATACAATGTGAGCATGAAAAGTAGATGGACACAGGAGGTGTGTTTTGTTACGGCAACAGACATCATCTTCATTCAACAACAACAAACAAGAAATTCAGAAGCAAACTGCATGACTTGGAATGTATGTGATGAAAATCTCATTCAGTACCTCATGATATTCTCATTTTGTAGCACAGTAACTTGTTAGAAACCCAAGGATCTGCAATACTCTCTGAACTTTATGACACCTAAGAAAATTTAGAAACAGACACTAGTGTTGTCAACATCACTGCCTAGCACGCTAAACAATTCTGAGTCTGCCTGCTGTCACTTACGTTATGAATAGATCCAATCTCTTAGGGGCAAAGACTGTTTTCTTACTCATCTTCCTTCATACCAAGATGTGATAACATCCGTATCTCCTCTGTGCTACAGTAATATAGAAGTGTTTGTGTGTATATACACACACACACACACATACATACAGCATATACGCTTTAATTATTTTCTGCTCTAAGTTTCAGATCCATCAAAAGTGAGAGATCATTGCCCAAGTTTCTATGAACAAAGGACAGTATTTCCACATGTGACCTGACGTGAAAGTAAGCAGTCTGCTTGCTAGCATCAATGAGGCAAAGTTTTGATTCTTTGTACCATAGGGGGGAGGGGAAGAAGAAAACACACAACACACAAAAAAGGACAAAAAACAGCCAACCAAACCCCACAAAACTAAACCACACCTACACACAGGTACAACTAAGAAGCAGCAAGTTATGCTATCTTTTAATCTATTTCAACGTTTTCATTGGAACAAGGAGGTAGTCTAGGAGTAAAGCACATCCTGCACTGCCTGATCAACCCTAAAACCCATTTCCATTCCACTGAAAATATGATCTATTTTAAGGCTGTTAACTAAAATTGGAAAAAGTAATCAAGTGCACTTGGAGTACTTGTAATGTCCAGCCTCAGACTGCAGCAGAAAAATGAGATATCTTTTTCTCAACAGAAAAAGTAGGTGTTTCATCCAAATGAAATTTGAAGGATACGCATATAGAAGTATGGAGCCCCTGGCTCAAGGCTTACTGGCATTTAACTTTTTCTTTCAGAGTGAAAGGAATGGACACAGTCATGTAGTGATAAAAATACAGTTTGAGATGCCTTTGTCTTCTGTTAACCTCTAAAGTTATCTTACGTTAAAAGTGAGCTGGGAAGTTAACTTATTGTTATTAAACTAGATTTAATTCCCATGACTTTGTTTTCATCATTACCTTGAGCAAAAATTTATCCCAAAAAAATCAAAGGGCAAAAGCATCACAGGGGATAAAGTTACAGTCATGTTGATACTCAGTCAAGTAAACCTTTAACAAATAATAAGGACAGAATTCAGATTCCGTGACAACAGATCAATGTCAGCATAGCACTGAGTTGTCCTCCAAGTCTGAACTGGCTCTTCTTCAAAGTAACACAAGGACTGGGTTCACCA
Source organism: Melanerpes formicivorus (assembly GCF_026170545.1). Taxonomy (NCBI): domain Eukaryota; kingdom Metazoa; phylum Chordata; class Aves; order Piciformes; family Picidae; genus Melanerpes; species Melanerpes formicivorus. Next base: position 4,397,411 of record NW_027142369.1, read on the forward strand.
AACACAAAAGCCACCTCAGCTAGCTTCAACATGAAAGTTGTCAAACTGTGCAAACTCGAAGGAACGAGTTCCAATAGCAGCCCAGCCATTACTTGGTTTAGAAATGGTGACATTCTCCCAGAGTGGATAACCATTTAACTGTCCTGAGGCAGAAGTGCCCTGTCAAAAACAAAGAAAGAGTTAGCTTTGTATCCATTGATTGTGTTGACACCAAGTCTGCTCATGTGGGAGAATCAACATGGCAGGAAGATGTCAATGTTCAACTACATTTCACGTATTTTCCATGCAGAGCAGCTTTGAAATAGTGCACAGAATCCTCCAGTGTCTATCAGCTCTCTGAAACAGATCCATTGCCTTTACAGTTAATACGTAAAAGACTCACCTTCCTCTAACTCACAGCTTTGTAAACTCATTGTAGAATCTGAAAGGTTTTACAGCAACACTATGTCCATGCATCTTCAGTACAGGATAGAAGCATAGCAGCTCACTTGAGCTCCCCAGTCCTTAACTAGCTCCACATACAAGTCCTCAGTATGAAAAGAGAATTGGCGAGTGACAGATTTGTAAAACAAGGCTAGTTCAGTAGTTTACTGACAATCTTCAGAACAGAAAGTCAGGTCATGATATTTTCATTAGGTTAAAGATTTGCCTCTCAGCCTTCCTATCTCCAGCTTTCAGCTCATCTTCCCAGTTATTTTTTTATACCCTCTCTAGTTCTGTGTCCTTACCTGAATGTTGAGAGTAAGCGTGTGCCACGCATTATCCCGGACACCAGAAAGTCCTTTCATTAATATTTCTTCTCCAGCTGCAAAACATGCTTGAGGTTAGGAAATTTTACTTCACCCTTTTTCTGAAACTGAGAAATAACAAGCCAGCAAAAAGAAAATAATACCTATTTTTCAAAAATGTTCAGGACCGATGTCTCATCAATTTTAACTGTAGCATGGCAGGCTTAACATGCACATCTGGACTTCACATTATCAGCACATTTGCCTGTTCTGACAGGACTGGTTTTCCACTGAAATCTCCAACACTTTGGGGAATTTGGCCTGAGACACAGAATCCTTCTACTGAGAGTGTGGGTTTATGAAGTGTGACACTAGCTACTGCTCTGCTTGTTCTACAGACCTCCTTCTTTATATAAAGGAGATTCTTTAAATCAGAGGGTTTGAGTTGCCACATCATCACATTGCTTAGATCTAGTCAAAATTTAAGCTAAGGAAAAATTCAATATGACTAACACCTGTATGGAAGACCTGAAAAGAAAAACTAAGTACTACAAGTAGAATCTTCAACTATTCAGTAGACAGTCTTAGATGAAAGTTAATTAAGCAAACTATGTTTGAGAAAAATACAAAGATTATTGAAAATAGTTGTACAGAAAAGAGTTATCATATTGTGTAACGGGTGCCTTAGACTGAAATTATGAAATGGGTTGAAAACCTGGAATTGGGTAATCAAAATCCTCTCATTGCATCTAGGAGAAAATATTTTTGACAGCCTGAGAAACTAATCAGATAATGCTGCTATAGCTAATTAAAATAAATACTGGAGTCAATCCTAAACACAAGTATGTTTTTACATACAGATGAAACTTAAGTTGTTATAAAGCTGGACACTGAAGTTTCCTTAAGGAGCACCAGTATGTTTAGAGAAGGTAAATGTGAAGTCTTTTTATACCACCCATGCATGCTAAAAACTGAACAAACTCAAAACAAAACAGACAAACAACACCAACACCCCAAAATATTAGGGGATCTGAGAAGCTACAACTACCAAATAAACAATGAGACTACTTTTAAGATCCAGTACAGTGTGGAATGAGTCATTCTAGGCTGTTTTCATATCAGATATACTGTAGATCTGGAAGTTGTATTTGACTCACCAGAAACTATTTAAAGTATTAATTTATACTCATGAAGTGTTAAGAAATACATTTAAACAACAAACTTGCCACTATTCCAAAGCAAATTAAAAACAACTTCTAGCTACTGATAAAGTATTACTGCATGCACTCTTTCAAACACTTGTCAAGTGCTCTTCAGATGAACACAAACATTAGCATCACAAGCAGAATATGCTCTCACTTCACTAGGACAGACTAAAAGTAGAATGCATAATTTGTGGAAGCAGGCCACTCATCATCATCACCACCTAAGCTATACGTATCTACATGGACTTGTGCTACTCTACAAGACAAGCTACTGTATTTCAAGGACGAATTCCTTTTTAGGTGTAACATAAAAATATAGATCAAACCTTTTCATAAATATTCTGGTATAATATCAGCTACACCAGAGTATTTACTAAAAGGAAAATAATTTATGTTTGCTAATGTAAAATAAGTTTTGTCAGCAGAAAAAATAATAAATCCATAAAGCTGGATACCAGCCAGTAACCATCAGACATACAAAACGTGGTCATCAGTAGAGCACAGCAGATTAAATTTGTACTGATGACAACTGAATTGCAAAGTCTGAATGTCAAGTCACTTTTATCAAGGTTAGGAAAATTATATGTCCATATAACAGCACCCACTGTGGCAAAGAACTGCTTACCTAGGTCACCAGTGACTCTGTAGGTGCCATCTGCAAAAACCCAGAAGAAAACTCCTTGGGCACGTCGAACATATATCCCACCGTTGTTGACCCTTCCTGCAATAAACACGCCCCCATCACGTGCTTTTTCTATGTAGATGTCACATGTGACTGTCATGTTTACCCTGTAAGAAAAGTTTAGTGTGTTAACAAGCAAGAAAATTATTTTTCTGAGCAGGCATTAAGTAGAAGACTTAGGAGAAAACTCCCTATGCAGTACTGCAACCTCTACAGGTACAAGACACACGACTTGTCTAGACTGGTTGTTTCCACCTGTGAGTCCATGGGTTTTCTTAGGAAGAGGAATTTTTCTCAAGACACCAATAACAAAAATATAAATAAATAACTTTTTTAAAGGTCAAAAAATGCCACCACCAGACCAAAACAAACAAACTAAAAAAAAAAACAAACAAACAACAACTTAAAACCACCATCACCACAGAAAAACAAACCCCAAAACAACGCAAGCCACACAGAAGGGTTGTATTTTCACAGAAATACTTCTTTCAGGTCTGTGAAATGAAAAGTTGCTTTTAGATTAAGTAAATCAAACCCAAGGGTCAAGGTCATAGCACCACATCTGCTAAAAGCTGATCTTCCTTTCTCCAGAACTTTGAATTCAGGCCAAGTTTTAAGTAATGCAGACTTCTCACCCAAAAGCCAAAACAGAACTCTTTTTAAAACAAAATGTTCAAATTGGCTGAATTTAGTTGATTTTCCTGAGGTGATACATCACCTCAACACTAAACTACCAAGTTGTATATATAATGACAGCTGTAAAGCGTGAATAAAGAGAAAGAATCCTAGAACATGGCACATTAAAAATTTACACAATTTTCCCTGCCCGGAAACAGTGCTACAAACCTCTTAACACTAAAAATTAAAAGCCTTCTTTACTTATACTAATGTGCATTCAAGTTTTCAAAAAACAAAACAAAACAAATCTACATGCTAGGTCTGAAAGGACTTGCAATAAAGATACAGCCACTAGGTTGCATATTTCAAAAGTAACTAGGTATCTATAACTAGAATGTGAAGAGACATCAGCTCACCTGGTAATTAAATGGCAAAGAACATTTTTTGGCAGCTCTTACACAATAGCAAGAACCACCTGGACCTCCACTCTAATGTAATGTTATTAGATGCATTTGATTTTTGGATACATATTCATTACATAAACATGATTTCTTCTTTGCCTCCCTGTGTATTAACAGGAGACCTCCATCCACATCTTGCTTAAGCCATTATAAAGAGATTTGGCAGTAATACAAAATGAATCAACGGTAATATTTCCAGGATACAGCTAGGTTCAATAAAGCTATCAGAGGAATACACTAAGAAATTCAAGAATAGAAACAAAAAAGCTTTCACAAGCACAGGACTAAAATCCAAACTAAAACCAGCTAAGTAATCCTGAAAGTTAATCCTAATACATTGCCATCAATGACTGACGTCAAATATCATTCCACAGAGGAATTCAGTGCAAGATTGGTTCTGTATTTCAATAGCATGTACTGATACTTGTAAACATCTGCCCAGGCCAAAATGAGCTTTAAAAATCAGAGGGCCTGAAATTCACAATTATTGGCATTCATATTACTGATCTGCACCTTTTCACAATCAGCTGAATATTTAGGAAGCAAGCTGGTTCTGAAAACAAGATTAAAATTATGGAAGAAAAAAAAATAGAGGAGGTTTTTAGGAATTTTAAGGATATATCCTGGATAACTTAAGAAATCACTCAATGTGAAATACTGTGAGGAAAAGCTGATACAGGGAGAAAAACTGAAGAACAAACTCCAACCACAAGATGGTGGTATTCTTCCAGGCTTCAGAGCAAAGTGATTCAATCACTCGTCCAGGACAGAAATTACAAATATGAAGCATGTTCTGAAAAAGCATTTAGGGGCTCAATGATCGATCTCAAACTGAAAAAACATTGACAGAATAGATATTTTAAAGAACATATCAAAAGAATTTAAGCCAAACTTCCAAACAGATGAAAAAGGTTGAAGTATAAAGTTCATGATTACTACTTATTACTATAACAATTAGTTAACAGCCTCTTTCCTAAATTCTTATTAATGTTAAATAAATATTACACTAAAATATTCTGCTTGATTCCAAATTACCATTATTTTAACTCCCAGAAAGAACTGCAATCATAACATACTCTTATCAAATCAGTAAATCTCAGTTACATTTACCCAGAAATAAAACTGTTTAGCTAGCTATTCAATCAAATCCACACAATCCTAGAACTGCTCAGAAGGTGGCAGTCTGCAACAAATAACTGAATTAACTCCCAGACTATGATAGGAGACTGATCAAATCTTCAACAATCAAGGAAAGCAGCTCAAAATGTTAAGTAATTCAAACTGAATCTTTTTTTTTTTTTTTGGTCTGTTTAAAAACGGTCTGAAACTCAGTGCACATTTTGAATTAGAACTTTGAGTTGGTCACTCTTTATAAGTACACCAACCTGAATCCACTATTGTGACAAATCAGCTTGAGCAAATACACCCAACAGGACATCAGGGCGGGGGGGGGGAATAATTAAAAAATCCCAAAACAGTGCAGCAGTGGGCCAAGATACCTGGGAATGTGATGGACTCTCCAAAAGACTCATTTAGTCAAAACCACAGTTGGTATCTTAGAGCTGGCCGCAGCCCTGAGGCAGGGCTCCATGACTATGGAAGTTCCTTTAAGCCATTACTTCTACAAGCTTTCAGATACTTTGAATGCAAAAGCCCTCTGTCCAAGAAAAACAAAGTCTGAGACAGATTAACTGACAATAACTCACACCAGTAGGAGACTATTTTCTGGTGACATCTGGAAAAATGTTATATACATACCACTTAAAATTTCCTATGATACTGATGGTCTGGTCTGCATCAGAAGCCCAAGTGATGGGTCTCTGAATCACCACCTGGCGGAGTGTGAACACATGATCTCCAGGGTCTGAAGTATTTACGAAGTATTCAAATACACCTGTCTGATCTGCAAAATTTGGGGCTTCACTGAAAGGTGGATTACCTGTTCAGAAAATGAAATACATATTGACACATTATTTTTCTGATTGTTCTCCTCTGTTCAGAAATTTCTTTAGAAAATTTTCTCTGGGGCTTTGAATTACTCTATCAAAAGTACAGTCTCCAAAACTGAAGTTTTGGGAGCTGGAAGGTGATTTTAGTGTTAGGTTTAAGCAGACACAGTTATTTTAAAACATATGAACAAAGTAAATTACTTTCTTCCCTATCTTCCTTCCAAAAACTAGTTCACTATAATTATGAGCAATATCATTTGCAGTAAGACATCCATGTGAACATACAGAATTACATATACCTTATGGCAAGTAAAGTATACAAGTGTAAATTGTTGGATCACTAGCTATAAACAAACAAAAATAAAACACACATTCAGACCACTTCATGCCTCTTACATTAGGTGACTAACATGATTGTTGTTTGTTGCCTTTCTACTTTAAGGCTGCATCTGTGTGTAAATTCATTTCTTCAATAAGAGAAATACAACTTACGAATATTGAAATCATCTTTGTAATTTGAAGGAAAGGGCTGAGGTGGTGGAGGCTCTGGGCAACCACATTTCTGCCCTGTCTTGAGTGTGGTTAAAGTGTAGACTTCATCCACATTTAGATCTAAAGAAAAACTTCCCCTCCACACCTAGAATTAAAGAAAGCTCAAGCTGTAAAAGATGTAACAGCTAAATAACAAAATGCCCAAGTTCCTGAATTAGAGATTCTCTAAAGTCCTCATTTAAGGTAAAACCAATGTCTTGCCTCAACATTGAGTATCTCCAAGCTATTCTGAAAACCCCTTTCTCCCAAACTCTTCTTTACCTCCATCTAAGCTTATATACATATAAGCTAGTAAAAGTGTAGTTGAACAATTAATAAAACATTCCTTAGTTACACACTTCAGTCATGGAAGTCCAGGAGTTTCAGCAAAGGAAGAAGAAAGACCTGAAATTGCAGAGAGACTTATGAAAACTCATCTACTTACCTTTATAGGATGGAGTTGCTGGAAAAGACTAGAATTTCCAGATTCGAAACCAAGTCGTGAATGCCACACTTGAAGGGTTTCCACCTTATACTACAATGAAACACAATATTAAACAACAAAAAAAACCCCAAAACAAACTACAACCAAACAATAAAGCACACAAAAAGACCCCCACCAAACCAAAAAATACTTTAATACCTGGAGAAATATCACTCCCCTACAGGTGCCTAATTTTTGTTGTTTTAGAGCTACTGATCACATTAGATGCCATCTATTCAGCTATTACAAGTGATTACCCTTTTATAGATTATACATTAATAAGCCATTAACATGAAGTAAAATTGCTCATGAAGAGAGAAAACACTGTAATCACACATACAGCCTTCAACTTATCTATTACCAATAACTGTATCACTTCAGTACAAGCTCTCTGCCCAAGAGTAACCAGATTGAAATAATCTGCTGCTAATTTTGCTTATTTGATTTAAAGAGATCTTCAGTTCAGCTACTGTTTCTTTGCTATTCAATTTTGAGCAAAGTACTTCACTTACAGATCAACAAACTTGTGCAATACTATGGCATATCCACTACATTAGTTACAGATTTTAGTCATATCCAGCCCCCACAATTTTTATTTTTCTTTGTTTCTCAGGTGAATAACAAAACAAGTCAGTTTAGTTTGAGTAAGTTCTCTGATAGTCCCCCCAGAGGGAGCTGTACATCACAAATAACACTCAACTACTTTTCCTAAGCAGTTAATTTTATGAACAGGAGCACTGTCCAAACTATCTCCTTCTAAATGAAAACAGACTAATGCCACCAAAATCGATTTCCAAATAAGTAAACACTCTTAACTTCTTAGTAGAAATTAAATTAACTAACAAAGATTCAATCCAGTTTACACTGTGAAAGCATTGTTCACATTTCAGAGGGAAAGCGAGATCAAATTTTTACATTAAAAAAATAAGAAAGAACGAACAACTGGGAGATTTTCAGAATCTCTGCTGAAAAGATGGAACAACATATCTTACAGTACATGGTCAAGTGCAGTTACTGTCCTGGAAAGGAGCTGATAACAACTAGGAATGTCATGGTCATGACGGCCAAACTGTATCAGTATGCCAGAATACCCATGCTTGGAATAAATGCTAAAGAAAAATCCAGTTGCATTGCTGTGGAATTTCTTCTTCAACATACAAATGATTAGACTAGAGTTAGTCATTCTATGAATTCAGTTATGACATCTCATGGTAAAAGCAGAACTAAAATGCTTAAAAGTTTGCTAGGTAAAAACCTCTAGTATTGGAGCTAAAGAGCTCCCATTTATTGCTGACCTGTGATACTGTCTCACACGTATTTGATTATAAATAGCATCCATTTTATAAGACTGATGAAATGTAATCAAGATCTACTTACAAATGACCCTTTGAGGTAGAAAGTTGCTCTCTGAGGTGTCACACTAAAATGAGGCAGTGGAGGTCTGATACACTGAGAGTGATTATGAGTCTGATGCAAAACAAAATACATGAAAGAGAACACTTTACTGGAACGTATCATATCAATGTTCATGAAAACATACAGAATAAACTGAAACTACAAAAGCAACATAGATCAATTTGCAGCTATTTATTTCACTGTTATCTTAATGATAACTGCAACTATACTAGGTTAAAATTTTATCTTGAATTCTGCTTTAAAATAACCATGATTTAATTTCCCCCCAGTAGGTCATCCAATTAAAGCTAATTTGTGATATAAAGATGACACATACATTGGTCTCGAAAAAAGATTCAATTAACTATTCAAAATTTAGACAGAAAAAATCTCTGGTTGTCTCATTAACAAAGAAACAAGCATCAAAGAACATATTCACAGATATCAAACTATCTAAATCAAAACAGGCTCTTCGACAAAACACTTCATCTTTTCTTGTTCATTGGAACTGCTGATACACACACCATAGTTTCAATGATGATGGTAAGGTTTCCTAGGCCATCTGTCAGAGCCACATAACTGCCACCTCCTTTTAAGTGTCCATCCACTTGCAAGTATGACCAGCCTGGCTGAGTAAACTGTGTTGTATGTGCTTAGACAAAACAGAAAAAAAAATAAATCAGAAGAAAATAATTGTCTTCAAAAATAATCCCATTTGTATTCTGATTTAAATTTCTTTCATACATTCTTACACAATAAGAACTTCAATTTTGGAAGGAAGTAATGGAACTTCCAAAACACATTTTACCTATACAAGAATAAAGATTGAAAGATTATACTAAGGCACAACTGAAAACATCAGCTCTGTGGCAAATGAAACAGTGGAAATGATAGTGATTACTCGGGAGTAAAAGAATAATTACACAACTAAGTAAAAAAAGTACATGCAATGTGAATATTCATCACAGCTTAGATTTTTCCAAACCTTGGGGGAGGTATTCAGTTTTGTCTGTTTATTTTTCTGTTTTAAACAGTTGAGCTAGAGAAAGCATAGATGAGCATCTCCACAACAAATTAACTAACTAACTAACTAACTAACATTTTCAGCATATAAGGGAGAGAACTATTACCTAGATCATGAAAATCTTGAGCAACATGGAAACAAGAACTGCTCAGGTGTCCTGAACTGTTCATGTAACAGCATGGCAAATTTTACTCTTTTTTTTTAATGCTTTTACACATACAGCAAACTAGCAGAATAACATCCTGTTCCTCCTTTAGGGCATTATATCGGCTACTTGCTCTACTGAACTGTGACAAAGAGAGTGAAATACTACAGGATTACAAAGCAGCCAGTGAATCCATGTGCATGTAGGCCTGATGTATACAAACCCACCCTTCCCTCAAGCATGAGGAAGTGCTGACTTGCACAAGCCAAGTATCTCAAGCAAGACAGTAATACAGAGGTTCTTTGTTCTGTTTTCTCAAATGGAGAGGTATGAAGCGTCTACTTAAGGATTCAAAAAGGAAAAGGAACTAGAAAAGCACACTAACCTTTATGGGCACTTTGGATCAAAGTATTTTAATAGTAACAGCTATAAAAGGCAGTAGTTTATTAATTTCTGCTGTATCCAATGGCCAAATATTAAGATTCCCTTTGCCATTAGATCTTTCCCATTTCTACTGAGAGAAGCTATTTTCTTTTTCTTCCTCTTCTTTCAAGTACTCGCAAAACTCTCCATGAATCTACTTTAATTTGGTACTAAAAATAATACACATACAAACCACTGAACAAATAAAGGCCTTGGGAAATACAGTTATGCTTTGTTAGACCGGCAAACTTAGCAGTGAACTTTTTACCTGTAATCCAAATAGGAGCTTCAACTTTGTAGTGGCCACTCCATGGCTCTTGTGCTGTCATTAATCCACACCGTCCAAAGGGCAACTCTTCATAGTAACTAGCCACCAAATTCCATGCAATAGTTCTGGAAGAAAGAAAAGGTTTGTTTGCTCCATTCATAGGGATGGCATTACATAAATTTCATACAAGAATTTCTCTGTTTTCTCCAGCATACAGTGAAAGGAAATTTAAGGGAGTGGCAGAGGGAAATAACATTAAAAAAAATAATTCCTTCTTTTATCTTTAAAAATTATGACTAGAAAACAATTGTAACCAGCTATCCTCCAGGAGGTGTTGCTATTTCAAGAAGTTGTCAGGATACTGACATTGTTAATTGCTTAGATCTTTTGATTTGGTCTGCACTAGAAATTTTTTGCTGGGACTTTAAACTTGGGACCTATTTGCCATTAGTATGGAAGTAGAGCTTAATAAAGCAGTTAGGTAAAAAGTAAAAGCTGGCACACTATTCTGCTACTGCATATACGTGAATGCAAAGGCCTCCTTCTGAAGTCAGTGCCATAGCTATATCACAATATATTTGCATTTCAAAAGATACCCTGAAATCCTACAAAAAGGTGCTTATAAAATAAAACAAATCTCAAGCTGTAAACACTTGCTCACATTAAACTTATTCTCCAGATTTTCAAACTTAGAATAGAAATGCAAGGAACTCGATTTCAAAAGGAAACAAGCTTAGCAGAAAGACAAGCTGCCTTTCATCAGTTAGGCTGTTTTCAATATAAAAGCCAAGACAACTTCAATATTGGATACAGACTTGAAACTACAACAGCTTCTGCATACAATATATAGATGTGGCTGCTAAGCAAATGGGGCATATCTAATTAAAAAGGGCTTGTAAAAATGAAAAACAATGGGAAAAGAAAGACCCCCAAAGTCAGATATTAAAGCACAAGAAAATCAAGAGGCAACCAGGACAGACAGGAATACATGTAGGAAATAACCATATTAGAATTTCAGCTTGCAGAGGAGACAGAAAATTCATAGAAACTAGGCAGCTCTAGAAAATTCCCTTTAGCAGTATCTAAGTGCTTCATGCCGTGGTCTGTTTCAAGGATTTCAGACAAAAGACTTCTCTGTATTTTTCCAAAATTCAGTTACATAAAAACTAAAAACTTTGAAAAATGTTGCTTGATGCCTACGCTTTCTTTAATCGGACTTCTTTTATTCACTCTTCAAATCAGTAGTCAGTGCACTGGAAACATCGTAGTATGCTTTCTACTCTCTTCTAAAACTGCAAACTGTATAACTTCAGAGTAAATAGAACAGATTTATTCCTGCTTTAAGTATGGAAAGCAAACATGCAGGAAACAGCAAACATATTAAAAGACTGCAACATGTTTTAGAATGGGGTCAAGAAAGAAGTTGCATGCAAAAACTTCATAATTACATCCATACCTACTGCTTTTAACTGAAGACAAAAAACCTGATTAAGACCTTAAAAAAATACAGATTAACACAGCTTTATTTTCATTTTCCTCCAAGGTCTTTTCTGTTGTTACTTCCTCTTAAAAATACTCTCTTTTTAACAAATGTCATCAAAGGCATCTGAACTCAGGCACTGGGCGCCGTTGAACACCAACTCAAGAATACATTTAAACTTATGGGACTACCACCATGGAAAGAGGTAAAAACAGCAGACTTCATACCCTATTACATTTTAATACAGATTGACAGTGCAAAGAGTTTTAGTTTATGTACGATCTCAATACAGCAGATGTATGTGTTCCATAGTACTTTAAACAGTTCTTACATAGGAAGTTGTAAAAGCAAGCAGTGCACAACACTTACGAGGTCATGTTTCCATTCACGTAGTTTTGGTTCAGGATCCGAGCCCAGCAGCCTGCACCTACTTCATCATTGAATGTACTGTAATCTTCTGAAGACCACAGTTTCTTCTTAGTTAATAAGGCATTTGGCACAGTTTTTGTTCCAGGATAGTGAGCCCTACGTGACGTTTTAAAAAGAAAGAGCACTTAGCACATAAATATCTAAGCCTGGAAGTATATACTACTGCAATTTTTTACCTCCTCCAAAATAGAAACAAAATAAACCCCACAACCTTTCTTTAGAATAATACTAATGGAATAAAAGAAAATGGAATGACAAAGAGAGGTAAAATTCTGTAGCTTATTGTATTTGCATCAGTAGAAGATTGTATCTTTTGATACGTGTCAGGATGTAAGTAAACTCAGATTTATGTTGTGCAACTTCTGCAGCTTCTAAAGCTAAGCTTTATCCTTGAATTCAGCGTGAATGTTTTCATAACTGTAATGTGCTGAACAGAGGAATATATGCTACTTTGAACTATCTTAAACAAAACTGTAGATAACCAGTAAATCAACAGTAAAATACAGTACTATGTGTTATTCTGAGAACTTCACTGCATTAATGTCTTAGGACCTCAACACAGAATAACAGAATCATTTTGGTTGAAAAGGCCTTTAAGATCATGAGGCCCAAATGTTAACACAGCACTGCCAGGTCACCACTAAACTACATCCCTCAGCACCACATCTATAGAGCTTTCCATTCCCTCCAGGGATGAGGATTCCACCATTTTCTTGGGCAGCCTGTTCCACGACTTGACAACCCTTTCAAGAAAGAAATTCTTCCTAACATTCAACCCTGTCAAAACTTGAGGCTGTTTCCTTTTTTAACTCTATGGCTTGTTCCTTGGGAGAAAGTATCAACCAACCTCTACCTCACTACTGGCCATTTCCCAAGTACTGCAGTCCTTCACACATAGCTTCACATGATATAACAGGATAGTAGAGATTTTAGCTACATTCTTCTCTGTGTATAGATTACTGTATATTCCACCTTTGGCTTGGAAATACAAGTATTACTATAATACCAAGTAGAGGTTTTCATAGGGCCATAAAGTGTGCAGCTTGCATAGACAAATCAAAAAAGGAGTAATTTGTCTTTCTGCACTCCACACCTTGAAGAGCTGTTTCTTAAAAGTCAACATCCCTGGCAAATACAAAATCAACTATACAAAGAGGGGAAGGAAAAAAAAAAAAAAAAGGAAGAAAAAAAAAAAAGAGTGGGGTGTTACAGAGAGAGCTTTACTTAAGATTACACAGGAACAAGATCTATCGATTTCCCATTTCCTGCACTAAGAATGACGGTCACCCTTATTGGCATAAGAGGGAAGAAAGATAATTTAACACTAAAGCTATGGAAATAAAGTGGAAAAAAAATAGGGATGATAAAATTAGAGGGAAAAGAGATTCAAGAGGCACACTTCTTTATTGGAAGCTCTGCTCCACTTAAAGCTCACACAGTTTTAACCTTCTCATTTGGTCCCACTGATACACAATCAGGTAAAACTGCTTCACCGCCAATTAAGAAATTAATCCTTTTTCTCTGCTCTTAGATGCAACTTCCATTACTGGTAATGAATAGTTGTATATTCTTTGCACTTACACCACAGTCAACTAATGAGTTTTATGTTCATTAATATCTACATTAGTCCTCAAAAGGTAGGACACGACTAAGGAGTGTGTAACTCCTTTCCATAACAAAACTTTTTTACTCCAAGTACACCAATTCAAAAAGTACACACTGCAGTGCGTACTTTAAAAAGACCTACCCAAATGCACTAAATAAACAGGTGCTATGTGATATAGTGAAGGCTTTCACACCTGGTGTGTACTGGATTTCTTGAACTCTATGCGATTTATACTTGAAGAGAACATTAAATCATGCTACAGCCCTCTTTTAGACATTTGTGCTGCTCCACAGCCTCAACAACTAACACAAGATGTGCAGCAAAGGACATATGCTCTGCTCCTTCGGTAGTGCAAACAATCTTTTTACTTCCCTGTAAATGAAGCCTCCAAAAAAGGGGGACTGTAGTCTCAGGAAACAAGTGGTCCACACAAAGACCATCATAATTTGGAAAGACTTGAATATCCTCATTAAAATCTCAAGAAAAAACACCTATCTTTCTATGATAAGCACCACTAAATGTCTAGTAGCCAACTGATTATCCATAATAAGGGGAGAATTTCATGTTCCTGTTAAGACTGAATCAGAGTAAGAACATAAATCTTACACTTACAATGATTTAAGCAACTACAACTTACTGAGGTAGTGTAAAAGCAGCTGAGCTTCAGAAACTGACTGTGTGCATATTTGCAGCTGTCAAAACCAGAAAGGAAGCACGCTCACTAAAACTACCACAGGGGGTCAGGGCAACTTTAATTTACACCTGGTCAGAGCAAGATCACAGTTGCTTTCACTTGCTGATCTACACATCATCCAAGACTCCACCTGCAAAGACCTGTCAGGATACTTATTGTTGTTCAGGAAGGATTGATGGAGGAGCGCTGACTGCCAATTTGCATTTAGAGGGAAAACCTTCATTCCAACACCTCCTATGGGTCAGACAGTTTAAATCCAGAGTGACTGGATTAAAAGTTCATGAGCAAGTCTTACAGACATTTCCACTGAGGAGATGAGCAATCAATCTCAAATTTAGTCTACCACTGAAAAATATTAGCATCATATGATGAAACACCAGACTAGAAAAACAAGTCAGCTGGTTTCATGCTTTCCAAATACAGCCTTCCTATCAAAACGAAATGGGAACTAAGACATTATCTTAACTTAAAAATAAGCATAGCCTAAATTCATTTCTGGATCACATCCTGTTCTGTAACAGACCAGTGGAAGTCAGTGATACAAAGCTGTATACAAAGCTCTCGAATACTTTTTTTGCATACCAAAACAAGACCAAAACAACCCTCAAAAGGGTGCAACCACAGGCAACAGGAATCTTTCACATGACAAGAGTCTCACGATTCAAATAAAGGGTTGTAGCCAATGTGATTTGTTAGTGAGAAATATAGTATCAATCTATTCATTGTAAACATATTGAGAGGTAAAGTTTTGATTATTTGTAACTAGCACAGCCAAGAGGAAGGCAAACTATGAACAAACCATCTAGAAAGAAAAACAGAGAGAACCCCCTACCCAATGACATCGACCACTCCATGGAGCTCAGAGTCAAGCAGCAAGACAAAGGAAATGGGCTCCCACAGTCTATCGCTGGCTATGATCCTCACCTGCTGCAGACCGTGCTTATCCAATGTGTACCTCAACAGCTTGGGGGAAAAAGAAGAGCAAAGAACAGAGAGAAGAGAGAAATAAAAAAATGTTTTTTGAATTGTCAAAAATTTATACTGGGAAAGGCAGCATCTTCTTCAGCACTACTTGAACATATTTCAAAAACAAATCACGTTCCAATTTAGTTTTGCAACTTGGACAGCAACTGTTACACAAAGCAGAATGTAATAGATTGTCAAGCACAAAGCAGCTTCCAAGAAGGACACCGTCTTCCTCTACCATGCCAAATCACAAAGCACATAAAAGGAAATTTTAAAAACGTTTGGTTCTTATAAAACTGCAGATAAAGACAAAGCCTACCACATTTCATGCAAGATACCACACTTGCAGATTAGCCATTTAGATGTTACAGTGCTAAAGGTTAGGCTACAAGGACAACATAGAGGACAAGAACAACTGAATTGTAACTCATAAATCTTGTTAAAGTACAGTAAACATCTAATTAAGATGATTGCTCCTATTATCCATACTAGTCAACTATTTAATAGTTAAGCAATACAAATGAGATCAGCTCTTCCTAAACACAACCAACACACGAAATGAGAAAAGCTCCAGACACATACACACTTTATTACTCAGCTGCATTTTATTTCCATTTTTAAAACTGCAACCACTGTACACTTGCCTAGAGACGTTTTAAGGCCTCAAGATGCAGTGAAACAAATCTGAAATGTCACACAAGACAGAGTCTAACAATGTAGATTCTTGAAGTCCAGAGTACACTAAACAGTGTTTGCTGTACTTGTAAGTTCAAATAGTATGAAATGCCCAACTACCTTCAAATCATTCTGTATAATTCTACTATACATAATCTTTTCTAACAGGGAACACTATCAGCAGGAAACATTGCTGCAAGATTATTTTTTTCCACAGATCAGAAACTGAAGTAGCATATGTGCAGTCTGACAGTAGCCTGAAACACCAAGACTTCCTGCCCCAAAGCACCTTGAAAACAATGTTAGTACTACTTCTGTATTTGTATTTTTCTGCTACTTCTTGCATTAGAATAAGGCAGTACTTGGTTTGTGCACATAACATACATGCAAAGGCTAAAGTATTTGCAATTAGGGGAGGTTTTAATGCTTATCTTCAGAAAGGAGGATCTGAAAAACTACAGGGCCATCACTCTAGCCTCAGTACCCAGAAAGGTTGTAGAGCAAGTCTTCCAGAAAGCCATTTTCAAGCACAAGAAGGAGGATGACTGAGAGCAGCACCATGAATTTACCAAGGGCAAATCATGCATGACAAACACAATTGCTTTCCACAAGATGACTATCTGTTTAAGCAGGGTAAAAATCAATGGATGTCATGTACAGAAGATAAAGCTTCACTGGAAAGCCAATGGCATAAAGGCAAAAATTACCTGATGCAAAAATAAAGAAAGAAAAGGTAAAAAGAAAATCAAAGGAAACAAAGAAAGGAAAAGGTTGGTTACTTTTGATGGATGGATGCCACTTCAATTAGCTTGGTAATTTCTAAATAAAAATTTAAAATTTAGCTTCAGGTTTCTATTCTAAAGCAGAAGAACCAACAAGTCAGAGAAAAGGTTATACTCAACAAGAGATTACAGAGCAATGTACAGAAAAGTGTTTCTCAGAAAATAATTTAAGACTGTTTAGGAAAAAGGACTGACTACAGGATTTTGCAACAACTAGAGACCATTATCTTAAAGACGTGATCTTTTAACAACTTTTTGACCATTTTGAAGGACAGACACTAAAATACTATCTTTTCCTAGGTCAGCAAGAACTCTGACAGTTTGTGCCTTAAAGTCAGCACTGACAGAGAAACATGGTGTTCTCATTTTGCACTAACCTTAATTTCTTGATAGATAACAAGACTACTGCACAGGAAATATTCTGCTACCTCTGAGTTTTATAATGAGCAGGGGTGGGGGAGTCAGGGAAGACATCTGTATGGCATTCAAGAAAAATTTCTCATAAAGAGAACTTTCATCTCAAAGAACAATTAGAACATGTCTATAGTCCTAAAGGCTACAAACAAAAAGCTAGGGCCTTAGTTCTGTCTGGCTCTTAAAAAATTAAGAGCTGCACACACTTAGCACAGAAACTTCAGAAGCTTCACTCTGCAAGTTTCATTGCACTGCAAATCATAACTAAAAACACTTCCCAAAATGCACTGTAACTTGCTGAGGTGCAAGTCTTTCTTAACCTAAGAAACTTATAAGTTTTTAAACTGAATTAGTTACTCATTATAGTTGTCATTTCTCAGGTAGACACTTGCAGGTGGTTAGTGTTTACAAGCTCAAGACATAAAAAGCATTTACAAAATCCCTGCTTAACTGACCTTTGAACCAAGTATTAATTTAAACAACTATGAGCATAGCAAACCCAATGGTTTTAAACTGAAAAAGGGAAGATTTCAACTAGATAAGGAACAAGGTTTCACAAAGACGGTTGTGAAACATTGGAACAGGTTGCTCAGAGAGATTGTATGTCTCCCATACATATGCTCAAGGTCAGGTTAGATGTGGCTCTGAGCAACCCAATTTATTTGAAGATGGCTGTGTGTTATGGTTTGGAGCTGGTAGCTTAACTCACTGCTGAAGTGTTGAACTAGATGGTCTTTAAAGATATCTGACAACGCAAAACATTCTAAGAGTCTAAATGGTACACTAGTAACAGTAAGGTTAACAACAGTGTTAGCAAGTCAACAGCTGCAACACAAGCTAAGAATACATACACTTATAGTTCATTTCCACCAGCAACATGCTGTAATTGTTAAAAAACCTTTATATAGTTTTGAGAAATCAGAGATTACCAAGAAAGCAAGAGCAGCAGAATAAGTATCAAGCCAGCTGACAGAAGCAAGGTACTAAGAAAGCATACTGTGGAGCAGGAGTGCAGACATATCACCAAGTCGTCATTTTCTAGAACAATAGTGGGCACCCCTCACTGCTAAAATTGAAACAGATTTTATTAAGGTTTGGGTTTCTTTTAATAAGGCAAACTAAAAACCAACAAATAAAGCAAAAACAAACAAAAGCCCATAAAACACTGGATGCTCATTTTTACTTGTACTTTCTTGTCTGTGTGTGTGCTTCTAATACTCCCAGTCTTAGGACACAACCAGAAAAATCTCGAGTAAAGGATATGTAACAGGGAAAGTCCTAGTGCGATAAGTTTCAGTGTGAAAGTTCAAGTTCTCCTGAAATTAAAACTAACTGCAGACAAAGAATTCAGCCCTAAGGTTTTTCTGACTTTGAAGATACATATGTAGATCAGCTAGAAGTCTCCTGTCATTCCTAGTGCCAAGGTAAGAAGTCTAAAAAATAGCTCCTAAAGAAATGATGGAGGAGAGGTAAGGTTACTTTATGCATGTGCTGAACTGAAGGAAGAGAGGAAGACAGTAAAGAGTAATCATTCACCACTGTACACAGTGATGAGAAAAAACAACCCTGTGAATGGCTACAAAGTATAAAATAAGAGCATGCAATTTCTCATAATGGAGATGAAGACTTACAGAAATGAAGCAATAAGCAATATGTAAAACTCCTCCCTCCACCCACACTTACCCGACTACCTCAATAGCATCATTAAGATAGGGATCAACTATCATCTCCTTTGAAATGTTCCAATCTCCATCTGCAGCGATGATGCCAATGTTCCTTAGACCCAGTCTGTCCAAAGATTGTCGAAGTACCTTAGTAATAGATAACACCACTTAAAGTACAGCCTTCATCAAGCAGGCAATATGAAAATATGAAAATTTAAGGCTGAAAACAATTTAAGAACTGTAGAAGTAGTTGGTGGAAGCATGCCTTCAAATCAAGAAGGATAAGAGAAGTCCTCACTTCTCAAAGAAGAGTCATAAGGGCAACTGAGACTAAGTTAATGCTAAGTGTTTTTAACATTTATTGCAGAAAAATGGGCTTCTCAATCCTTGGATTACTTTTGACACCCTATATGTATACATGTACTCCACTTGAACACTCACGACATACTAATAATTCATTACATATGAGTAACGGGGGCATCATGAAGTCAGTGACATTAAGATGATCTAAAAATTATGAGTGGCTGGAGTATGGAAGTGGATATACCTACCTACATAATTAGAAGTAAAAGTTAACCTGAACCAAAAAAAAAAAAAGAGTATATTGAGAAAGCAGAAAATAGAAAAGAACAGAAAATGTTGCCTTTTCAAGTGAAGAGCACCTAAGCATTCTTTTCATAGGCTGAACTAAAAAATCCTTGATGTTCTAAGCACCTGATATTTAGGTTTACTCACTATTTGGCTCTCATGTGTCTCACTAATTTTCAGGAATATAATACAGAAAACTGAAATTGTATATTTACAACAAAATTGAGTGCAGTCAAGTTTGAACTCCAACATGCCAGCAAAAGGTAATCCCCATTCTCTCTTTCCAGTTTCTCCTTACTGTTTTACTGACAAGAATAATAAACTTCTCATGGAACTTCTTATACCAAATATACCCAGCTCTAACAGTTAAGAATGAATCAGACTTATACATGGCTGTTACAAAAGCATATTTTATCTGAATGCTCAATGAAAAAAAAATTAAGACCTTTCAGCAGCTTCCACATACAGTTGCATCTGAAAAAGACATCAGTCCACAGTCAAAAAAATCCTGGTTTTGGTCATGGGTATAAAGGAATGATGCACTATGTGCTATTTGTGTGCATGCACAAGAAAGTTTTTTCCAACCATTTCAAGATGGGTAGCCATAAATCCTTAAAGAATTTCTTGTAATAGCAATCCAGCAATGTGGAGGAGAACAGGGAGCATTTCTCTTTTGACTTGTAGTCAAATAAGGACACAAAGCAAAGTGGAAGTGTTGGTGACAATAAATGATATATAACTTAAGAAAAAGAAAGTAGCAATTAAGTTCAGCTGCTTGAAGCCTTTGAAGCATAAATTCCTAATAGTAGAAATACTTAGAGTAAGGTCCTTGTAATTTAAAGCTTTCTATCTAGCTAGATTAGTGCTGATAGATGCCATGTGACAATACAGACTAAGAGAACGAACAGTGTTAAATAAAAAGCCTTGTATCGCTCTATATACAGTGGAGGCTTTTGAGACTGACATTTCTCAGCAAATATTTGGCTGACTAAGCTCTAACTTTAAAGTAAGCATTTAGTTCTAGAAGCCAAAAGCTGTCTCAATTCAACAGCAATTAAAGAGCTAGCAAGTAGAATGCCATGCCTACACTGGACAATTTATTCTCCATGTTCATTCTCCACACGTCAGGAAGACAAAGAGATGGCAAAGCCTTAGGTGACATGGCACAGGACTGAGAAAAACAGAAGACTTCTGTTTCTTACAAGACATACTGAATGCCAGGAAACCAGTTTTTAAGGAAAAGCCAATCAGTGATATAAGAAAAGAGAATTTATAGTAAGATCTGCCTTCTCTCTGATGATTATTTTTACACAGGGTTCACTCCTGTAGGGATTCCAAGCACTGTAACATCTAGTCAGCGATGAAATAACACTTGAGGCTCAAAAAACAACAACAACAACAACAAAATCACACACAAACAAACAAAAACCACACCAAACATTCACTATGTACCTTCCACCTTACTTACATTGTTTTATTTCAGCCTGCAAACAAGTGTTTTGATTTCTGTTTGGGTTTGCTTCTCTAACATACTTACAGAAGAACTAGAGATTTCTATTTGAAGTACATAAACACATTTTCCCCTCCTCCCCTAGAAGACTACTAGACTTCTTAGTGAGTTTTCCATTTCTCCATAGCTTTAGGGAAAGTTACATATGGTATGTACTGAACACACTGGAATGAGATATTTTGTGAGGATTCTAAGCACACTCACTGAACAAGTTTAGACAGGAATTTAGCTTCACTAGCAAAATCTAAAGCATCTACACACTGGTCACGAGTTTTGTTACTCAACTTGCCCGAAGAAACGAGACAGACTGACACAGATGCCGTGATAGCCAGTGTCATACTTCATTGTATTTGTGTTTCCTCTGGAAGGGATTTTGTAACTCAGTCAAAAAGTTTAGTACTAAACCTGTGTCCAAAAGGAACAGTATAGAAGCCTACAAAAATGAGACTCCAGAAAAATACCTTTAATGAAACTACTAGTGAAGTATACATGATTTGGTCTAAGACATGGTAAGACTTGGAAACTACCGTGGTGGCAGAGGACACAGTTAATCAGTTTAGAATGCATGGGTGATTAACATTTGCTAACAACAAACCCATAAAGCTGGATATAAAGTATTCCTCTTCCATGGTACAAGGTGTATGACCACAACAGATCTTTATGACAGTGCTTCCTGCTCTTTCTCAAAGCATTGCACAAATCATAGGAACCAGCTGGAAGGGTATTCATCTAATTCTAGGAAATCTAACTTTTAATGTAGATCTTCATAGAAGAGCATTCTTAGTCTTCAGGAATAGGCAGAATTTTATATATTGCAGCCTTATGAAAAATAGGTGTTTTTATTTTAATTGTCAAGCTACCTGTATTGTTTATTAGAACTAATCATTGAACAAAATAAATACTAAAGTTGCCAAAGACAAATGATGTGACAAACCTCATTCAGTGTACACAAGGTGTAAGAAGTGAGATTTCAAATAGACACTTTCTTATTTTAAGATAATGGAAGCCAATTCCTGCTGATTTCTGTTTTTCTATACACTCAATTTAAGTCTTACTTGCTTTTTAAAATTGGAAATGCTACTGTTTCTTAGCCTCAAAGCAGCTATAAGGAAATGAACAAAGCAGAAGCTTGTACTTAAGATTCTACTTCAATGTAAAATAATGAAAAGACATGCATTTTCCAAGAAGGGCAGAGGAGCAGCAGGGGCAGACAGCAGAGAGAGATACTGGAGAACTGAAGGTTTGTTATGTGAAATACTGTGTTCTTCCAAACCTTTTTAGAACAGGAAGGCCTGAATTTTGCACCACTGAAAAACATATTTTCCATCAAATAAGAACCTCAAGCCTTATAGCAATAATTTAAGTGCATTACATTCACTGGAACTTTGTTACAGGATCTTAAGTAATTCTGGATTTTGGCACAAATATGACAAATTTGCATGATTTCAGTAGCATCAACTGGAGTTTCCATTAAAACATAAAGGTTTCAAACATTTAGCATATATTCACAAAGTTCAAAATAACAGTTTCAGACACACACGCAGAAAAACAAAGCAAAAATCTAGAGATCTGATCGTGTTAGACTGCCACACCTGCAACTACAAGAGTTCAGTAAGGGAAGTGTAGGATTAAGGTCTCTCCGTCTAGGCAAATTCAGAAAAGCTACCTATTTTTTTACATATTATAGAAGAGACAAACATGTCACTGTAGAAAAATAAGAAAAAAAATACATACCTTAATATATTTGCTATTAAACGCCCTTTCATTCCATATCTATAAAGGAAAAGTAAAAAGTCATTTAGAAAAGTCAGGATGTGACAACACAAGAAAAAAAATTTACTTCTGTGTATGTAAGATTATACAATCCGTTAATGAACTGCATGGGTTTGTTTTGCTACAATGAATGCTCTGGTTGTTTTTGTTACCAGCTCTTCAGGGGAAAACACTGTATGAAGGTTCAAAATAGCTACTTGTCTATCAATCTCGAAGGTATACTGATTGCCGCCTTGCTGAAAAGAACTCTAGAGCTGCTTGAGCTCTACAATGGTAGCAGTGTTACACATGACATCATTACCAATAGATCTACAGCTTAGAAAACATTAAGAACATTGCGGCTTCAAGGTATGGTCCTAACGAATGTGCCCTGCCATAGGAAAGCTAGAATAAATGTATATTGAACAACTGCCTACAATTTCAATGACACTTATAAGACTTATAATTTATACAGCACAATATCCATACTTGAACACAAAGAGATATTCAACATAATTTAAGTAAACAGACACAAAACAACCTCACAGAATAGTAGGGGTTGGAAGGGACCCTCCAGGGATTATCTAGTCCAATCTGCCTGCTAAAGCAATTTTGCCTAGATCAGGTTGCACAGGAACCTATCCAAGCAGATTTTGCAAGTCTCCAGAGAAGACTACACATCCTCTCTGGGCAGCCTTTTCCAGTGCTCTGTCACCCTTAAAGTTGTTCCTTATGTTTAGGTGGAACACATTGCTCTGGACATTTCATCTTCTATGGAAAGAGTCTTTAAGCTCAACGCAACACTGACCAATAAAACACAACCAGAAACATCTTTAATTTCTTTTCTAAGCAGAACATGAACCCTGTGACTCAGGGTAAAGGAAAATGTATTGCTCTGTAGCAACCATCTACAAGCAGACAGTTTCAGTAGAACTGGAAAGCATTTTACACTGGTTCTGTTCTAAGGGCCATTATTGCACAAAGACTGTAAGCTAACATAACTTCTGTCTTTCCCTAGCAACAGAAAAAAGCCAAAACTGCCATTACAAAACAGTATCTCTTCCTATGACTCTCTTCAAATAACCAACAGAGACAAGACAAAGACTTTAGTAATGAAGACAGATAACATACAGAGAAATTTTTGCTTTACTGACCCCAATATAATCAATGTCTAAATCATGATACTGTTTAGCTCCCAATATCCAAGAAACAATATAGTAAGCAGTGACATCTGGATAGTCATAGGGCCAGTTTTCACCCTTCCCTATCCACCCTGGAAATGTCCACGGTAACCCTGGAAAGAAGAAAAAAAAAACACAAATGAGTAAGTGGCTGGTCTACCATACTCAGTAAGCTTCAACAGCAAGTTGTAATTTCTTCTACCTAAAAGAAAGGAGTCAAGAAGCACTTCAAACTCACATAGTTCCAGTACAGAAAATAAAACATAACTTACGTAACTGGTGAATATGCCCAACTATAAATGCTTCTCAAACATTAGTATCTGTGAGGGGGAGTTTTAGGCTAGAAAACCTTCCCTACTAGAGAACTGACTACATATAACCTTTCAATTTTATAGCATTAGCTCTAATAGGTTTAAAATTGCAAAGATTTTAGGATAAAAATTGGCAAAGTTATAGACAAAAGATCAATACTGAACACCAAAAATCATTAATCTCCTGAATATGAACTTCAGAAGTGACAATCTGATTGTAATAAAGGAAAAAAGATTAGGATCAAGAAAAAGCATTTCCAAGTGTCAGCAGTTTACTACACCTTGTATCAAATATGAACAACAAATTAACCTTAATAGATTCTGCTGAGTTTTCATCTGACTTTGTACAAGACACTAGAGGCTAATTCCAAAGCAAATCCTCCTTCCTTTGTTGGAAAATTGATCTGAGGGAGGAGGGAAGTTTTTAATAATCACTATTAGTCACAGATGGTAAGCTTACTGTTTGTCACAGTGCCCAACTAGCATATCCTGCACTAGCCTTGGAGCCTGATCCTTGAAAGAGGGGAGATTAGACCTGTTAATTAATAGATTTCTTACCTTGTTTCATATGAAATACATTTTATAAAGCATATCCATTACAATCGAGAGTTACACATTTGTACTGTAACAACATGCACACAACCCACAATCCAAACAGAGACAGGCAAGTCCTCTTACAGCACAACAACATACATAAGACAAATCCAGAAGATAAGATCCACTGTAGTGGGGAAGAGATCATGGGTTTGTAATAAGAACCTATAATAGAATTTAACTTGTAAAAAAAAAAGCATAAATCTGTAAATTTTGTAAGTTTACTTTATCCTTCCAAAACTTTTACTCCATTATTCAGAAACTCAGTTCTCAAAGCAAATAATTTATGATCATTGCTGTGATATAGCCTAAGCATTAATGTTACTTGAAACAACCAAATGCTTTAGAGTCATTTCTTATCCTATGCTACTTGTTGCTACTCCTTTGGGTAACTAAGCAAAACACACCAAGTTCAAGTGAAGCATCAAGGCAAGCTTACTAAATGTTCAGAGGTTTTAATTTGTCTAAGGTAACATCAAAGCATCTGCCCATTAAAATAATTTTGCTAATTAAGGGTTAAATATTTAATTTAGCTGAGGGGGAAGAAAGCACTCAAATTCTAATATTTGAAGCAGCTTACCAATCATTTTAATTTTGGGGTTCCTCTTCTTAGCTTCTTTCATTAGCCACCATTCATAGCCCCGGAAGTAGTTCTCATCATTTTCATAGTGCATATGGGAGGGTTCAGTACCATCTAGGAAGGAAAGAGACAGGTACCTCACAATTATCTTCTGTGTCATAGATTGTAATGTCTCTGTATTGTTCACTGCCATAGTATGTAAGCACATACCTCCAACATGGTTCACATATTCTTTGGTATATATGTCAAAGCAAAGCAGGAGGTGGGGGGGAAAACATGCCACCTTCATTCTTAGCCTATTAATTGTTGGGCATTTTACATCCCTAGCTAAGACACTACAAAGTTTATACTCATTATCTTGTCTCAATAACCACTAGGAGTTACAGAATTAAGACCAGAAGTAGAAAAAAATTAAAGATTGTAGAAGCAGGTTATATCTAAACAAAAAGAAAGCAAAAGAAGGTTCTACTATGTTTCTTTTGTAGAAGACAAGTCTAGGCATAGAAAAGAAAAACTGTCAAAGGTTTTCAGTGACAGGAAAAGTTTTGGGTTTTTTTGTTTTGTGTTTTTTTTAGTAAAGATCTAATTTGTAATTTCCATGATGTTCTGCAACTGCTGGAAGAGCTTTTGGAGTGGAATGCTATGCACTAAATTCCCTCAGGCAAAAGTGAGAAAAGAAGCGGGGAAGTGTTGCATGACTTGCGCATGCAACTGCAATAATTACTTATGGTCAACCATATGCCCAGCTGTTCCAGAGATCTCTTATGATAAGACTTTTTATTTTTCCAATGAACCTGCTGAAACAGTGCATTTCATTACAGAAAATACAGTTGATTTGAGGGGTTTGGTGTTGGTTTTTTTTTTTACCTTACTAACACTTCGTTGTTTAGAATTTCTATTTGTCAGAAACTTAGAATAACAATTACGTTCCAAAATTAAGACTCCTGATCACAGTTCAAACAGGATGCTGATCATACTTCTAACAAGAGTAAGAGCTGCAGTCTAGTGTGTTAAGACACATGCATCGTGTTGCTCTCCTAGAATCTGGAAAGTCATAATGCCAGTATGTAACATTCTCCTTAGCCAGCAGCAAGCCTTTGAGAGGAGGTCTGTGCATACATGAAGGCAACTCCATTTGCCTCTAACCAGCAA
This sequence comes from Melanerpes formicivorus, assembly GCF_026170545.1. Classification (NCBI taxonomy): domain Eukaryota; kingdom Metazoa; phylum Chordata; class Aves; order Piciformes; family Picidae; genus Melanerpes; species Melanerpes formicivorus. Next base: position 4,423,702 of record NW_027142369.1, read on the forward strand.
GCCAGTGACCAAATACTGGGCTCTTAAATCCAGTATAATGATTTTCAACATTAATTCTTCTTAAGGAAAGTAAACCAAAGAACGAAAAATGGTATTAAGTTATACCAATATATAATTCAAAAAGAAAAGTTCGTAAGACTTCACAAAGACAAACGTTATGCTTTCTTTGTAGTATTGGAGTCTGCTTTAAGTTTATTCTTGATGTGGTTAACTTATTTATGGCAAAGAAAGGAAAAAAAGACAATGCAAACTGTAGTGTAATTACTGCTTCTTGGCTTCCAATCACAAGCAGTTACTAAACTGTGCCTCCTATATGTAAATACAGTAGGCTAGGAAAATAATGCCAAAACATTTTCATTTGCAATTGTGGCCAGACAAAAGAGAAAGACAAAAAAGTAGTTCCTTCTGACCATCTGTTTTTGCATTTCCATACTTTTAAGACATAAACTACCTAGTCATTTACAAATTTTACAGCTTGCATTGCAAAAATGATGTTAGATAAGTGCTCTGCAATTCAGAAAGCTACTAACCCTTAGTATCTTTCAGCTTTAACATCATTATCAATGATCTGGACAAGGTAAGTCTGCAGATGACACTAAGCTGGGAGGGAGTGCTGATGTGCTTGAGGTTAGGAAGGCTCTACAGAGAGGCCTGGACAGGCTGGATCAATGAGCTGCGGGCAAATGTGTAAGGTTCAACAAGGCCAAGTGGTGAGTGCTGCACCTGGGTCACAACAACCCCATGAAATGATACATCTTCGGGGAAGAGTAGCTGGAAAGCTGCCCATCAGAGATGGGGGTGCTGGCTGATAGCTGGTTGAATATGAGTGTGTCCAGGTGGCCAAGAGACCAGCAGCATCCTGGACTGTATCAGGAACAGTGTGACAAACAGGACCAGGGAAGTGACTGTCCTGCTGTACCCAGCACCGGTGAGGCCACACTTATGTACTGTGTTCAGTTTTGGAACCCTCACTACAAGAAAGACATTTGATGTGTTGGAGCAGGTCCAGAGGAATCACAGAAACGTTCAGGTTGGAAAAGAGCCTCAGGATCACCAAGGGTAACAAAACTAGTGAAGTAAAAGGTCTGGATAATACATCTTATGAGGAGCAGCTGAGGTTGCTGGGGTGGTTTAAACTGGAGAAAAGGAGGCTGAGGGGAGACTTAATTGCTCTGTACAAACTCCCTGAAAGGTTGTAGTGAGGTACATGTTGATCTTTTCCCCCCCGTAACAACTGACAGAATAGAAGGAATTGGCCCCAAGTTCCAGCAAGGGAGGTTTAGATTGGATATTAAAAGAAACTTTTTACTGAAAGGGTTATCAAACACAGGAATAGGCTTCCCAGAAAGGTGGCTGAATCCTCATCTCTGGAGCATTTTAAGAGAGGCAGAGATGTAGTGCTAAGGGACATGTTTTAGTGATGACATGGTAACTATGTGATCATTGTGGTCAATGATTCTAAGTCTTTAGCAAACAAAACAATCCTATGATACTAATCTTCCCACTTTAATCTTGGAGGGGAATAAAACTCATTTGCTCTAGAATGCAGCTTATTAACCATATGATAGTGCAAACTGTCTCCATAGTGTTAATATAAATTTCTCCTCTACCACTTAGCTGACATTTTTTATAGTTTTCTGCAACTTCAGTACAACTACAGAATGCATCTCCATGCTTCAGCTACAGGGACACATGCAGGACACACTACTTACAGATTCACCGCAATGCAAAGTTAAACGCCGCTCAGGCAAAATCCATACCTGTTGATTGTCCATCACCTCCAATCTCTACTTTGAGGATATGTAAAGACGCACCAAAATTTGGCTAGAAATAAAGACAGACAGAAAAACAAACAGGATTCTGCTGTTAAGAAGAATGCAGTAAGTGTACAATTTTGAGGATACCAAAAATTCAATACTTGGGTTTTTTTGTTATATGCAAATTATAGATGCAATCCAAAATTCTGCTTCAAAACCAAACTGAGTACAATAAATTGCACGCCTATCTTTAGTCAGTTTTGCTGACCCTTGCACCCTTAAGGATATTGCTCCATGGAACTACTCAATTATAATTTTGGCATCTAAAAAAAAGCTTTGAGATGAGAGAATGCAGTATGATTTAAAGAAAAAAGAAAAAAGTGCTGCACAGACAGTAGCTTTCTTGGCTTACAAGCTTTGCATTTTTTTTAAATAAGAAAATATTGCAAGTTTACCACTTCTCTTCCTGTCATTTCTGCTTTTAGACATTTAATGCATTGGTTTTCCCATCCCATCACACAAACTGAATGACATTAGAAGACAAGGTGAATGAGGCAAAGTATATCTGGGTGCCTCAAAATAGCTTAGGAGGTTTTAATGAAAAAACGCATAAAAATTATTGGAAAATCATGATCTCCCAGACCCACACATCCACTGCATGTCTTGCATGTCTACTGACTCCTTCAGAAAACTCCTATTCCTAACACATGGCTTCAGTCTCCTAAAAACATAGGGTTTGGGACCCCAGTCACATACATGTCTTACTCTAGCCTTTGAACCCAATTCATTAAACTACACAGTAAATTATTCCCCTCCAGGCATTTGGATTGCACTACTTGAAAGGGACATGACATCCTCTTCCAGCAGTGTAACATACAGTGCCAAAAGCAAAATAAAGTATGACTATTCAGTGAAATAATCTTACCATATATTAAGTTGGAAAACTACACAGGTAACGCTAGCCAAAGCAGCTTACCAACTAATAATGTACACATGCCTTCTAGAGTAACTGCACCTATATTTGAGACTAGTTTGGAACACAAAAGCTATAGAAATTATGTAGTCTGTATAGCCATTTTCACATTATGTCAATCTATCTGTACTCCAAATAACAAAGAAACAAAACAAGAAAAGTTTCAAAACCCCACTTCCTGCAATCACTACAGACAAATAAACCCCTCATTTTAAACACAAAACCAATTTAACCTTCATTAAGTCCACGTGGATGATTCAAATATGTTGAAAACATGTAAGGAATTTTCGTAATAAACTGAAGAGAAGGGTCCTTAGCAACATACTGATTGTCAAAAACAACAGCTGAAACGTAAGGTTCTGATAAAAATCAGCATTGAACTCAGTGCTTTGCAAGATGGGTATTTTCTAATTTAAAGTAGTACTGAATATAGCACAGGAGTTCCAACACTATACAGTTAAGGAACTCTGCACGAAACTAGACATTATTGTATTAGCGAAACTGACTTTACCTTGAAAAGATAATCTAAAATCTGCGAGCGATAAGGTTCCGGGTAGTTCACCAGGAGTCTAGATGTGGCCTAAAATGGAAAGAAAACACCAAAATATTAAAAACTAACTTTCAAACATTTAAGTACCTTGCAGTTCATTAGCCTAGGACTCACACAGCTAACAAACCTACAAAAATATTTACAGCACCAGGAATTCAGCTAAGCCCCAGCGAAAACTTTTCTGACCTTTCAATCGTGCATTTCTGGTTTTGCAGTTTGCAATTGATCTGTACTCTGGTTAGCTGTAATTTACCGCAGAGTCCAGAGAACAGAAAAACAAAGGCATTTTACAGATGTAGCACAAGCAAAACACAGCTCCCTCACAGCTCTCTATTTCCCACTATTGCTTTGGCTCGCCGTACACTAACGGGAGCTCACGAGACACACAGGCGGGTAGCAACTCAGCAGGTCCACGCGTGGCTAATAACTCTCAGAATCTCACAGCTCTGCTTGCTGAACCACAGGAAAGCGTACGACTGGCTGTTGCCTTGTCCAGCATTAGGATGATCTGCTACAAGGGGAAAAAAACCAAACCACCCAGGCATTGCCCTTCTCCAACAGTACCGAGGATGCCGCGGGTACCCTGAGGAAAAAGCCACTGCACAGCTAACCCGAAGCCAGGCCCCCTGCCTGCCCAACTCCTCTGAGAGCTTCCAGGACTCCCCAGCAGAACTTCATTCCCGCCTGATCGCCCACCTGCTCATACGGCTGCCCTCAGAAGTTCTCTCTCCCACCTCTCGTGGCTCGTCTCAGCGACACCACACAGCCCTTACGACCTCCCTCGGGGACACCCTCCGGCCCAGGCCCCGCCAAAGCCTCGAGGGCCTGCACTGAACCCACCAAACACTCCCACTGACGGAAACCCCCAGCCAAATGTCCGTTTGAACCGCCACCCCGAAGAGCGCATTAAGTATCATAGCATCGAAAGAGCCCCCACGCTCGCCGGCGCCGCTCACCCCGCCGCCGCTGACAGCCCCAATCCCGTCGAACTGTCTGCTCAGCCCACCGGCATCGTCAAGCACATAAGTGGCCGTTGAGATTGCAGCGGCACCAACCCCAAGGGGCCCAGGGCCCCAGCTGCAGCCAAGCAGGAGCCAGCCCCACAGCAGAGCCGCGCACCCCATCCCACCAGCTCCGCGCTGCCGCAAGCACCCCCGCCCAGCCCCGTCCCTACGGCGACTCGCCCCTACCCGGCTCCGCCTAGTACATGACCGCACAACCTGGCAGTCACCTTGGAGGCGGGGCAGGAGCGCCCTTCGCCGCCATTTTACTAAAGGGAAAGGCGAAAGGAGGGGGAGGCTGTCAGCCTTTACGGGCAACCTCTTCCTAGGCTGAAGTTAGCAGTTGCTATTTTGAGAAAGGGGGAGGCAAGTTCCGGCTAGTAGGAGCTGTACCGCCATGCTGGAAGGGGGCACTGAAGCGAGAGACGCTATCGTGGAGCCATCTTAGTTGTGGGAAAGCTGACGGGTTGTGGGGCGAGGCGGGGTGTGGGCGTCACTACGGTATAGGGTTTCTGCGAGGAGGCACGAGGAAGTTGTGCTGAGAACCTGCGGAGTAGTCAGGTGGTGAGAGCTGAACCAAACTGCACTTCTTTTCGGGGCCTCTGGCATTTTCCTGAGAGGGATGCTCATTTCCAGGCTCTCACCAGGACACAGCAGCCAGTTTCCTGGGTGTGCTGCGCTCTCGGGCTCCTACCAAATCCTTCTTAAACTACGCAAATATCGGCACTTTGAAGTAGAAAATTCCAGCACCTTGTCAGAAAGACCTTTGAATTCTTGCACAGGAAAAGCAAGGTGTGTCCTGGGGTACAGGGCGAGGCACCAAGAGGCCTTACTCAGGAGCTGAGTGCTGTAGCTTCAGGGGTTTCCTGGGGACTTTTAGTTTGCCCCAGTTAGATCCACAGCTGTGTTAGCAAGCCCCCGGAGAGAGATCGTGAACGTTGGTTTTGACTTGCGGCACTAGCAAGACTGAACCAGCCTTTCTCTTTTACAGCCATCACGGTACACAGTAGGGCAGCTGCACAAGAATACAACCAGCTGAGGTGGAGTTGTGCCACATGTTAAAAAGTTTCCATCAAACACCAGCTCATGAAACCATTGGGCTCAGAGGAAAAGTAATCAGGAGATTGTCAATGAGCTTGATTGTCCTATAACACTGCTTACAGGAGAATTGGCTGGCTGCTGACCTCAACATTTCAGAGTCAATGCTCCATGCACTTAAAAGGAGGAATAAGACATGGGAGACGTACTGGCTGATGTCATGTGGGCAATGTGTTAGAGCTTTGGAAAAGCCTAGATTTTGGGTGTTTCTGTCCATAAAGAATGCTGTTATTCAAGCTGCTGCCTCCCTTGTCAATGTCATTGAGGGATATAATGTCTCAGTGATGACATTAGCTGACTGTCGTTTCCTGTTTATTTTAATAACAATACCAAACACAAAACAATTTGCACTTTACAGCAATATCAAGCATTAATTAATGAACCTGCTCACACCCCAGTGAGCTATAAGATGTCATTATTACATGCAGAGGGACAGTGACTTCCTCGAGGCTACAATGAGTCACTAGCAGAGGTAGAATTATGCCCATAGTCCTAAATCACATTCGTTCCAACAGACTGCACAACTTTGCATACTTGAAAGCGTTACAAAACCGTAATGAATTATTAATCAGTTAACTTTAATAATTTCTTAAATTAATGCATCAATTTATCCCAGATAGAAAGTTTCAGATGTGGAATAAATTTCTTAATCATTCATGGGAGCCAAAAAGTGTCAGCTTTTAAAACTCCTATTACCATCTTGTGATATGCTGATTGCCTCTCCTTTTCTGTTGATAAAGAGAAACATTCTTAGAGTCTGTTTTGATGGAAAGGGTATTTTGGTGAGACTCTAAAGACATTTCTTTTCCATTAGGAAACTGCTCTTTACCAGTTTTGTTGTCTTTACACCTTTGTCCATGACTCAAGGACACACAATCATTTGTAAGCCCAAATATAGCCAATAAAATTATTGAGCACTTACTAATTGCTTCTTTTATAGAGAAGCTACTTTTCCATTGTTAATACTTTTCTATTTCAGTGGTTTTTCTTTGACAGTACTTGAACTTCAGGTGACCCAAACATTTGTTATTCTGAGATGACTGATTGAGATATCATGTATGTTCAGATCTAAAATAAATGAATAAATAAATGAAAGAACACTGAAAAACTATGTGTCAGAAATTAAATTATTCCACATGGGCCCAGTCAAAAGTTGTTTTTTGCATATAGCTACACTTCCAGAATGTATAAAATGCATCACCTCTGCTCTTTGCTTCCTTTCATCTCTTAGTCCCACTCTGAATTGTTGCAGTGAAGAACTTTGAAAATAGAGAAATATAGTTGATACATTTCTAATGATAAGAATCACTTTTTCTTCAGTGAAGAACAGGAATCCTCAATAGAAAAGCAGAACCATCTCACCATGAAAAGTCAGGTGAAAAGTGATAACAGGTCTTTTTCTCTAGTGACTTTTCTCTCAATGAAAATATTTGACTGGAACTTATTTTAGAAATTCATCTTGACCAAGTAACTAGAAAACCTCCCTTTCACCAGACTGGAGGGGAATATCATGCCATTTCAGGAATGACTACATTTATGGCATGATTTCTTTAATTTAGTCTTCATATAATCAGCACATCTGTACAAAAACAGTGGATGAGAAAGTCATGCTCTGACTGGAGAAAAAAGAAAAATGAAAGGAAAAAGGAACTGAATTATCTGTTAAAAGGATCACTCCTGCAAAAGCCACATCCAACATTAGATTCAGTTTATATAACATATATAAATATATAACCTGTTATAAAATTCTGCTATTATTTGTTAATTAAAACTGGTCACAAACTTCCTTCCATGAGTAGGCAAATGGGGGAAAAAAAATACAGTAATACAAATTCTGATAATAATCCTTTTTGCACAAATTCCTAAAGTCATTGTGTTAAATTTTTGTTCTATGGGCTCTCCTTAAGTAGATTCTTATTTGATTCTGTGATAAATTTGTTCTGAAAGGCTAGTGACAAGGCCTTCAGTCAAAACAAGACCATATGTTCTGAATGTATATGAGTAAACAATTACATATACACACCACAGTATTTTATTTCTGTCAGTGGATTCCTCTGGAGAATGTATTGTGTCCGAGATACGAGGTTTGGAATGTACTCCACAGGTGCAATTAGGCAATATTTTCAATACAACTTTTATAAACTTACTAAAAGTATTCCTGGACCAATGTTGGCACCATCCTTTGTGCGCATTTCTAGGTAACTATCATAGTATCATAGAATCAGTCAGGGTTGGAAGGGACCACAAGGATCATCTAGTTCCAATCCCCCTGCCATGGGCAGGGACACCCCACACTAGATCAGCCTGGCCAGAGCCTCATCCAGCCTGCTCCTAAACACCTCCAGGGATGGGACCTCAACCACCTCCCTGGACAACCCATTCCAGGGCTTCACCACTCTCATGGTGAAGAACTTCCTCCTCACATCCAGCCTGAATCTCCACACCTCCAGCTTCATTCCATTCCCCCTAATCCTAACACTACCTGGTATCCTGAGAAGTCCCTCCCCAGCCTTCTTGTAGGCCCCCTTCAGATACTGGAAGGCCACAGTTAGGTCACCTTCTCCAGACTGAACAGCCCCAACTCCTCATAGGAGAGGTGCTCCAGCCCTCTGATCATCCTTGTGGCCCTTCTCTGGACACATTCCAGCATGTCCATATCCCTTTTCTAATAGGGGCTCCAGAACTGGACACAATACTGCAGGTGGGCAACTATGTTGCCTTGTTTCCAGTGAGTAAGTTTAGATTTTTTTTTATTTTTTTTTTTAAAAAAAAGGGGGGGTAGAGGGGGAGAAGGGAAAAAAAAAAGAAGAAATGAAACTTATGAGCTGTTACCTCATTGCTGCTGCAGAGCAGCTTCCTGTTGCTTTATCTGATGAAGAAGCTTTTCTGAGAAGCAGACACTGGTTACACTACCAATGGTATCACTGCAAAACTGCTACATGGGGACACATGGCTGCCTAGGTAAGTGTTCTAAATCAAAGTCAGATGCACAATTTACGTTCTGGTACAGACTGCAACCAGGCAACCTTAGTGTGATGCTGACATCATACAGCAAAAAGAAAGGACACAAAAGGGGATGGAAAAGATTGCTTTGGGAGAAGGGAGTATTTCACAACCAGCACAAGTGAAACATGAGACAAAAGGACAAATTGCATCAAAAGATAAAATTAGGAAAGACATGCCAGCTTGATTTATTGTTGTGGTGATGTTTCCATGATCAACATACCTGTTGTTTAGGAGAGGGGGGATGGATGGATGGAGAGAAACAGTATTTGGGATCAAGTTTCCAGGATTCTGAACTGTCTTATCTTCACTGCAACAAATGCCTCAGGCATCACAGGGGGTCCCAGTAGCTTTTCTGTTACTGTTCTTTAATATCTTTTGGCACTAACAAGGCACTAACTATTTAAATCAATATGAACAATGCTTAAAACTTGGCAGAAGAAGAAGCTGTGCTAAAAATAGCTTCCTAGAATACCAAGTAACATGTACATGAAAATTGTTTTGTACAGAATCTTTCTGTGTGCATCGAAGGAAATACGATGAATGTAACAGTATAGCAGAATAATACTTGCCCTCATGGCCTACATCCTAAAAAACTAAAGCTTTTCTTTCTGTTTGCTCATGTTAGCAGAATTTTTATGTGCTATTAAACAGTCCATAAAATGTATGACAAAAAGTCTGAGGTCTTTTAAACCAATTTGTCTCTAGAGAAACTCACGGAGTCCTGCAAGTGAAATGTAGTGTTGCACGAGGAAAAATGTTGCTCATTTTAAGTAAAAACGATACTGAAAGGCATATTTCAACTCTCCTAAATGGTGAAGTTTTTCAGAAGTTTTGAGATCTGCTTATGAGGGGGAAAAATCTACCTGTGGAAGATCCTTGTACTGAGGAAATCAGCTTGGCACTTTAACTTATTTTGAGAACACAAAGCAACCTACTTTGTTGAAATTGCTCTGAGAGAAAAAAAGCAATCATGAAAATCCTCTGTCCTTCCATCTTAGGGCTGATCTACAGCACAAGTACAGAAGCTACTGCACTAGCTCATACAACCTTGTTTCCTTTACACGAAACTTAGCTAAAAAGCAAAGTACTTTCAAAAACTTCCCAATTTATATTGAATGTTACTTACAGCAACTTGCCCTTTTATGAGCTTGAATTTGAAATAAAAGGTGAAATGTATCAGTTGCAGGTATTTCCAAAATTAAACTGGTGTTTATTAGCTAATGGATTTATTTTAATTGGTGACTAAAATGTTCTGTTAATAACACAAAATCCTCACAGTCTTATTAATCTTTCCTAATTTCCCTAACTATAGTAGAATTAATTTATCTGAAAAATAAAGATTCTTCCATTCTTCCATTCTTCCCTTAGTCATTTACAGCTTAGAGTATTTGTACTTATGAAAGTATAACTAACTTTGTTATACTTTGTTAATTTCAGAATGTCATAGATTGAGAGACTGCTTAAAGCCCTTTGAATCTGAAAAAGAACTGAAAAAGATCTGCAAGATTGCACAATATGTAGCAAGTACTTTTCTCCAGCAATTTATGAGCTTGTTTGCATACTTTACTTGAAGCATAGCATTTACTCATCCGTTTGTCTATTAATTTTACGTCTGACTGACTTTTTAGAGTTGTTGTGCAGCAGATTCTTAGTGGCAAACAGAGATTATGACAATAGTAATCATTGAATAATGTGGCTAAAAAAAGCCAAAACTGTAGAATTATTATTTTTTTCACACAAAACACATCTCATCCCAAAAGGAGTATAAAGTAAGTCATAAGTGTACAGAATTAGTCACAGTGGGTTTGGACTATGAAAGTCAAACCATTACACTATACAGCTAAACAGAAAACTCTCAATAGTTTTAAAGAAAAAAAAAATAGTCAGTTTGAAAAATTATCAAATGTTGTGTTTTAGGATAGCTGTACACCACTACCATCTTCCTGGGCAAAACCAACAGGTACACTCAACAGCCAAGTGAAAACCTGGGAATGCTTCAGATCATGCATTCAGGTAAGGCAAATAGTTTTTCATTGCACAGTCCTAATTATCAGACAATAACTAAGCAAGGAAGTATGATATGGACCATTTCCCCTGAGATAAGGCCCCAAGTAAATGTAATGAAATGTGTTGTAATCAGAGCAAAACAGTGCTTTCTGCTTCGATGTTTCCGTGCAAGAAAATGCGCCATGCATTGTGATATGCTTCATTTGCTGGCTCTTTGACAAACTTCATTAAAGGTCATCATTACATGCCAGAATGACACACTTATTAGTCTCATTGAAAGCATGTCCTCATGTATGTAGCATTAATGTGTCATCAAAACTGGGACATGGATTCCCTGGGGAATTTTATACAGCCTCCAGGGCTTTGTTCATAGAGTATATTGATGGTCTTGGTTGAAAATAAAACCATGGGGTGTGATGACCTGTGAGCATGAAGGGCAGAAAAAAAATTGCCAAGGTGGCAAATTTCATGGGATGTCAACCCTGCTTTGAATCCCATCTTCAGTGCCCCAGGCTGCCATTAGCCAGTAATATATTAAGATATTAGTTCCTTAAGGCAAATGGTAGAAAGGCAAAGTCTTCCCCAAAGAAGGCATAACTGCATCAGGTAAGTGCAATGTAAAGACAAGCGTTTAACCCTGTGATTATTGCAATTAACAGAACAAAGCTTTTAGAAACAATGAGCTAAAAAGAGAAAGCTGAAAAAAGGAAGGTGGGTAGTATAAAGAAATAGGCATGTTTGCCTGTGAGTAGATATGAAGGTGTTGATAAAGGTAACTGAGAAAGGAACTGTTGTGAGTAACATGGAGACAAGTCGTGACCTTGTAAGGATGATAAGTCTGTAATACAACAAGTTGACTTAACAATGGAGAAAGAGTTTGCGGGGGAGGGAGAAGGAATTCCAGTTTCTCAGTCACAGGACTAGTGAACACTGCCTCATACACTTGCTACATTACATGCTGCTGAAAGGGCACAGTTTTCCTGTTAGACATGAAAAGACCTGTCATAAGAAAAGAGATGCTAAAATGTGATTAGACAAAGGAGGTAGGTATTTTATCTTTTAACTCATTTGATCAGTTACGCTCACTTCAAGTTTGGTGAGAACTGGATCAGCAAAACCCCGTGATCAAATTTCTAGAGCTAGATTTTTAGTTCGTGGTACTTGCTTATACTGATAAGCTTGTGATGCCCTATTTGGTTTTAATAAACAACACTGAAAAGCAAACATCTTACATGTGTCTTAGAGACACTGTGCTTGTTGTAATTAGTCATCAAGTAAGTAAAGCTGCTCAATGAACCAAACTGGCAAGTCCTTCTCAAGTATCTTCCTTGTCTTTAAGCTTGTGGATGAATGTAGCCCTAACTGTGAAAAGTTAACCAACTTGATCAAATAAAACAATATCTGGTAAAATGAAAGTGTTTGGGGTTTATTACGGGTTAGGCCAATAAACCTACTTGAACTTCTCTGATAAACCCACAAACTTACATGTGTACACACATGAAACCCATAAAGGCAGAATGAATTTGACTACCAGATGGGAAAATCCCTGCACCCAAGTTTTCCTCAGTTTGAGCTGTTTCCTACGTGGGAACAGTTGTAGACATTTCTGTCCTACTTGTTCTACAACCTCTTCACCTCTGCTGGCAGTCTGTGCTCAAACCACAGATGAGTTATCACAGGCAGTCTCTGAGGCGGTATATTTGGCAGTAGATTGGACTACAACAAATATTCCTCATTCTCGTATTTCCTGATTTTAACAATGTGTCAGAGCTGTGATTTAATCAGTGAGTACAAGCTGTCTCATAGCTATGGTTGTACACTCTTTCTTACTTAAAGGTCATCTTTCCTAAATGCTTCTAAGGTTCATGCATGCAAGTCCTTCAGTCATATTGCTTTAGTCAGGGCTGCCATTTTACTGGTACTATCATGTTGAAGCTGTTGACACTGACAGCCCTGGCAATATCTAATATATGCTTAATTGCTAATGGGTTTATAAACTCATGCATGGCAACTGCAATGCTTAGAGGGAAGAAGTGTAAATTAAAAGTTATGCTGAGAGACTCTTTACTTCATGTGAGTCTAAGTGACACCCTGGAAGATTCTCCTATACATGCAGGAACCCCGCAGCCTGCTAGATTTCACATGAGGGTAAAAGTTTACCATGCAGTAAACTTTGGTAGCATAGCACAGTTGATGACAAATTCCTGGGGGATCACATACAAGGAAGGGAGGAAAAGTGGGGAAACACAAGGATGTGATGAGAGAAGAGAGTGGTTTACAATAAGGAGATATACCAGCCACACATTCTCCTCTCCTGAGCAGATTCCAACATCTAGTGCTACCTGAATCCTTGTCTTTCTATCCTTGTCTCTGCATTAGAGGGGAGGAAGTTGTTTGGGGTAAGAAATCTGGTGTATTCTTATGGCCAAAGGGTATTCTGCCCACCAGAATAATGGAAGGTGCACTTGTTATTTGTGGTGCACTTTCTGATCTCCTTCAACTCTCCCACAAGAGAGACCTGGGATTACAGGACCTTACCTCTCTGGAAGTGTCTTGACTACTTATCCTAATTCTGCTCCAAAAGTTTGCATGTAACTGACCTTGGCCACCTTAGACATTTGGGTTCATTTTCCCATGCACTGGTAATTTCAGGAGTGTTTAAAACCTTTGACCTCCTACAAACAGAGTTTCTTTCTTCTAAAAAAAAATAAATAAATAAAAAGTCAAGAGGATACAAAAAAACCAAAACCACCAACAAAACAACTTCAAACTCAAAATGTTATTATAGCTGATATTTTTCCTTTTGGTAACAGAAGGCTGGAATTTTACCAACCAGGTCCTGAAGAACTAACAGATGACCATTCATCAGACTGCAGAGGGTTTACATTGCATCCAGACTGGAATTTGCCCAAAGATAATACTCGGGGTGGACAATGAACAGCACTGCTAAGTGCCATGATGATCACGCCTTGGATAAGTATTTGTTTCCATTTGTGTACAGCACTGTGATGATCATCAGTATTCCCATCAACTGCATATCCCTCTATGCATCTTGCATTCAGGTGAGAAAAAAGAATGAGTTAGCAGTCTACATCTTCAGCCTATCCCTGGCTGACCTTTTGTACTCTCTGATTCTGCCTCTGTGGATAGACTATGCCTGGAACGGTGACAACTGGAGGTTCTCTCCCTTGCTTTGTCAGATTTCTGCATTCCTTATGTATATGAATTTCTACACCAGCACCGCATTCCTTGCTTGCATCTCTGTTGACAGGTACTTGGCATTAGTTCACCCCTTGAAGCTCCAGCACTTGCGCACAAGAAGAATTTCATTGTTTGTCAGCATACTTGTTTGGCTTTTGGAAAGTGTCTTAAATTCAGCCATACTGGTGAACAATGAAGTGTTCAATGATCCTTGCAATTTCACTAATCATACATTGTGCTATGATAAATACCCCCTGGAACAGTGGCAGTCACAGATGAATTTATTGCGCATATGCTCAGGGTACCTGCTCCCCTTGATAATCATTGTGTTTTGCTACCATAAAATCTACCAAGTAGTGAGATGTAACCAAGCCACAGTAGATGAAGAAAAGAAAAAAGTGAAGAAACTTATTCTGAATATCATAATTACTTTCATTGTTTGCTTCACTCCTTATCATGTTGTATTGCTTATTCGCAGCATCAAAGAACCTTACACCAAAGACCCACAGATTTTGCTGCTGATATATAAGGTTTACAGAATCACACAGGCCTTAACAAGTTTGAATTGCATTGCTGATCCCATTCTTTACTGCTTTGTGAGTGAAACTACACGAACAGACATACTGAATTTACTCAGGTGTTGCTTGTGCCTACAAAAGCATGAGGGAGACCAAACAAAAGACCTTTGTCTGTACAGTTCTGCTACAAAGAGCAGTGCACTAATCACCTACAGAACTTCCTGTGAAGTGGTGACTGTCAAAAGGCCTGAGCAAGCAGTACAATAAAATTGGGTATCCTAAAGGGGAGAGAAGGAAAGGGAAAAATTCTTTCCCAACCTGCACCTAGGAAATACCCAGCAAGTCACAGACACTACTCGAAGTGAAACCAGGAGCTGGATCTAAGAAGTTATTAGAGGGTTAACAAAATCAATGGAGCATCAACACATATCTTTAAATCAGGCATGGTACATAATAAATTAACGTCAACAAACAAACACACAGTCAAGAAAGATGACCATGACACGCAGGTTTCACCGCAGAACTGCCTCATGTCACAGCTTGCTAGCTAGCTAATGGGATGGACATAAACATCTTCAGCTGGAAGAAGGCTGGAGTCCTCTTACCTTAGTCATTTGTCTTCCCATTTTAGTAGAAACCTAAACTTTTGTTCAGTTATCAGGAAGAATGTTGGTTGTGGATGTTGTAGAGTTTCATAGGGGGGAAAAGTAATTTTCTTTTCATCAAAAAAGTCTTTCTCTTACAAGCCTGCGGTGGAAAGATCTCAACCAACATTTTTTTTTCAGCACATTTCTAGGTCTGACATTATACTTATGTAGTGGTCACAAGCAACATGGAAATTCTTACAAGATCACTCTGCATGTAAATTACACATTTTTCCATTACAAAGAACCACTTTCATTTGTGTCTAGTTATACTTTCAATTAATTGCACATTCTGAGAGGGGAACTTGAGAGGATCTTCATAAGAGTCCATAGCAGGAGGACAAGAAATCATGTGCATGAATTGAAGCAAAAAGGGTCAGAGTTAATACAAGGAAAAACTTTTGAACTAGAGGACTGCCAAGGAGTTGAGCAAATTGCACCAAGATACTCTTCATGCTCCACACTCACAAGTTTTCAAAACCCAAATGAACAAAGCCCTGAGTAACCTGATCTGGCCTCATAGCTAACCTTCCTTTGAGTAGAAGGTTGGACTAGAGACTGTCTGAGGTCACTCCCAACCAGAATTTTCCTGTGATCCTATGAACTGCATACATCACTATTCTGGCTGTTTTCTCTCTAAAATGTATGTCACTTCCCTTCTCTGTTTCCATTTGTTGGATTTTGCTTTGTTTCAATGTGAGGTTTTTTCCCTGTAATACCTGCTTATATATTAACAAAGGAAAAACTATGCAAGCAGCAGTGCAAGTTATTTTACCACAGCTTTGTTACTGTGCTGACCTATGTATTTTGCAACAGAATGTGAAGTTTCACTGCAGCACTGGAATAAAAGAGGAACTGAGATTCACTGTAACTTCATGGAAAAAATAACTCAGTGGTTCATTTCTTGACATGCCAGAAAACCTGGGAAGTTAATTCTAAAGAGACTTTGAATTTATTTCAAATAAAGAATAATGAAAACTAAGCGACAAAACTGAGTCAAATTTACATTATACTTCAGGGAGTACTCAGAACTGACTGTGCTGTGAGAGATGGAGAACCAGGAGCCAAGAGTGACAGGCAGGCAGACTGAGCAGCATCTTCACCAAGAAGCCATGCATGCCCACAGCACCCCAGCAAGGCACACAGAACAGCTCTGGTGATGTAACCAGTGTTGGCCAACAAGTCTGCGATCACCAGACAAATCTGTAGCGGCAAGGCAGGTCTGAGGTCAAGCCAGGAATCCAAGTCAGGAAACTATGGTCAGGATCAGCAAGCTATGAGACCAGGCACAGCCACACCATGTGAGTGCTGGCCTCAGCACATGCATCCAAACCCCAAGTAGGCAAGAGATGACAAACTCGGGTGGTAAACTTAGGGTGCTTATCATGTGCAAAGAGTTTAATTTCCACAAGCTTTTTAATATTCAACCAATGTTCATGAAAGCCTTATGCTGCACCAGCTTACACTGGTACATGTAGATGTTATTCCTCCCTTTATTTCCTATAGTGCCTCCCTGTATTTCTGAAGATTGACTTCAAGGTAAAGGAAAGCAATGATGGCTGGCCTGTAGGCTGGGCTTCATTGAAAGGGTTCTGTCACCCCGGGTAGCTACCTAATCCCTTTGATTGTTCTGAAATGCTCTACAAACCCAAATCACAACCCTCTGGAGAAATGAGGAAACTTGGAGGTAGAGCCTACAGTGTCTTGCATTTCAAACATTTTTGTATTTACTTCATTATTCTTACATAGTTAAAAACCTTACACATTTTCAATCTCTCCAAATTTGTTGGTCCCAGCTGGACCATATTTACCATGTGAAAGTGAACATCTATGTTCTTTTTAAAATTGCACTGTTATAGAGGTACTTTTCACTATGCAAAAGTGGCATAAGTGGGAAGTAGATGTCTTCATCCAGGCTCAAGTCTATACTGTGTGTTATTGTTACTGAATATTACACTTAGAATTCCTAATGGCTCTGCAGGCAAGAAACAGGTGCAAATTCATTAAAAACTCTTCCCAAAATAAGAGCATTCCTTACAGAAATGTCTATTTAATATTAGGAAGAAATTCAGTTTTCCTCATAGACAATGCCTAAAAGCATTAATGTTTAGCCTCAGTAAGTCTCTCTAGTTCATATCTCCTTCCCAATCTATACAATAACAACATGGATAATTAAAAGGTCTGTGATAGTAACTTAGTTAATATCCAGAGGATATGACCTGTCAGTGGCAAGTGATATTGTTGTCAGCATAACAACAGCCAATGTAAATTTATATGTCAATAATTCACTTAAAGCAGAATCTGTTTGCCAAAAATGCACCAAAGCTGTAGTTCAGCTCCATGAGTTGGGAGCTTTTCAGTGAACTGAAAAGTGAACTGTGGTGACCTAGCTGGTGATATTTCAGACTTAATTTAATCTGGAATCTTAACCACAAGCTGCATCACCGTGTTCTAGATGGAGAGCAGCATTCTTTTCTGATGTAGCTACACATCAGCTTTGCTTTGTTGATGTCACTGTGGTCAGTCCTGGCTCACAGAGACCTAACCTTTTTTGGTTTGTTTTTTTTTTTAGTCTCTAAAATGTCTAGCTTCAAAACCACTGAGAAAGATGAAGGGAAGTGTGAATTCAGGTTTTACATATTCCACTTTCTGTTTCCATGCACGGAAAGTGATGCTACTGAAATAATTCATATTAGTCTGGGAACAATCTTCAGCAATGTCAGTCTCAAATTAATGCCAGAAAAGAAGGGAGCATTGGGCCATAGTTTGGCCATGTGCCACTTTCCAAAACACTTTGTGCATGCCATAAAGATTTTTCTATGCTGCAAAACTGATAAACTGCTATCCCAATCTGACACAGGAAGGTTTGGGCTGCTCAGCTATGAATTACAAGTAACCAAGCTATTTCACCTAAATCTTGTAATATCCTTGAAAGACACAAAGTCTGTTCTGAACTGGGGCTTTGCGGGGGGAAAACCCCAGCAAACAAACAAACAAACCAATAACAAGAAGAAACTATACAGAGCACTGTAAAGACTGTATCCAGTGATACGTAAAAG
This sequence comes from Melanerpes formicivorus, assembly GCF_026170545.1. Taxonomy (NCBI): domain Eukaryota; kingdom Metazoa; phylum Chordata; class Aves; order Piciformes; family Picidae; genus Melanerpes; species Melanerpes formicivorus. The sequence continues at coordinate 4,441,516 of NW_027142369.1, forward strand.
GCCCAATACAGGTGGATTTCAAAGACACTCCCCAAGACACAGTAAGCCTGGAGATGAGAAGGCTCCAGGAAGACCTTAAAACAGCCTTCCAGTACCCAAAGGGGGCCTACAAGAAAGCTAGGGAGGGACTATTTACAAGGGCAGCTAGCAATAGGACAACAAGCAACAAAGTAGAAAAGGGTGGATTTAGATTGGACATTAGGAAGAAGTTCTTGATCATGAGGGTGGTGGAACACTGGAACGGATTTCCCAGGTATGTGGTGGAGGCCCCATCCCTGGAGACATTCAAAGTCACTTTGATGGGGCTTCAGGCAATCTGATCTGTTGGGGATGTCCCTGCTTACTGCAGGGCAGTTGGACTAGATGACACCCATCAGTCCCTTCCAACACAGTGCATTCTGATTCTATGATTCAATGCCAACCCAAAGGTATGGTCGGCAGAGTGTAGCACCTACCACCTCCACAGTTAGAACACACGTCCCATAGCATCTCTCACTGAGCATCAGTGCACACATATATACTAAACACATCCCTAATGTGGAAAACAAATGATAAAACAGCTTCTTTAAATGGAGTGTGACAAACAAGAAAAAACAACACTCTAAAAATATGATATCTCACAAGAGATGAGGTAGCTCTCAGGAGCTGTTAAATTTAGTATTTTGAGAAATGTTATTGCTATGGCAACTATTTGGTTAAGGATTCACTACCAGGGACAGAAGACACATTTCTTTTCCAGTGCTTGTTTTCCTGATAAAGTCAAGTTCTGTTGCTGGATGGACAATTAAGGAGGTGAAAGAATGAGTAAAAGCATACCCAGATACTGTAATAGTGTCAAATATATATATAAACATCACATTTAGTTTTAGCTTCATTGTACATGAAAGTAAACAAGATAAGGGTGTGGCTCATGCCTTATCATGGATTTCTTTGTGGCACTCCAGATCATTTAGATGTGGCACATTGCATTTCTGAGGAGATACTGAAGCTCATTTTGCATAAACAATGATTTTCACAACTTCCCCCCCCCCAACACTGGTCCTAGTATTCACAAATCTGTGCTATATTGCATCCCAGATGAAGCTTTATTTTGATATCTTGTAAAAACTTGATCTTACCTGTCATTTCTTACTTTTTAAAAGCCTCCTCCCTTTTAACAACAATATGCAAAATAATGTCTATTTTCCAGCCCCACATTAAAAATTACACCCAGCAACAATCTTGTTTCAAATTTCTAGCATTTTAGCAGTTTACTTGTGTCTCAATCCCAGCCCTATCTCAGGGGAAACATGTAATCTCACTTTCCTTCATCTGATAGCTGTTACCTTAGCAGATGTCACAGCAAGTACTAAATCCAGATAGCTGCAGTTTACTTAATTATACTTAATTATATGTGAGGAAACACGTAAGGAAAATGCAATGTAACCTCTAAATGGCAGTATTGGCAGAATCCCTTAGGCTCACATCCTTAAATGAAATGAACTGATGAGAGTGAGGAGGCACAAACAATGAGATTGACTTTTCTGGGGAAATTGCAGAGATTAACAGCTCTACTCCAATGAACACAAAGAAAGAAGGCAGGGTTGGAAAAAACAATGCCAGTGAAAATACATCCTCCCCTCACATTCCCTTGAACAAGCTACTTCTAGATGCCAGATGGAAAACAGTCAAAGCACTACAGCACCTACATCGGGTCAGTGCTTCTGGCTCAGCAACTCTTACAGTAAGTCTCTTCCACTTCAGCTTTCCACAGTCCATCCACACAATAGATGAGTACTGTGTGTGAGAGCATGCTGTAAATGGCCTTAGGACACAGCTCTTTCTCACTGTTCCCACTACACCCACTGTTCCTGTTGGTATCCTTGTTAGAGGCACCAGGGCTCATATATGACATCTCCAGGGTCTCACAAAGCAGGCTGTCTTATGGCAACTCATCTTCCAAGTTATCTATTCACCTGAGGTGACCCAAAGGCTCATGAATGGGAAGGACAGTAAAAAACTCTAACTCTGAGAGGGCAAGAGGAATTCTGTTGTCAAGTATCTATGAAGCAATTCTTGAGATTCATTGTATTCTCAGAATGAGGGAATAAACATATGGCTCCACCCATCTTTGTTTATCCTCATGGAGTGCAACACAATAAATAATTCTCAGTAAACTAAAGTTTCTGCTCCCTCTTAAAATGCAGCACAGCAGAAAACCCCAGAAATGGTCAATTGTCAGTGACTGCTGATATATTCATGGTAAAACCACGTGGGCAGAAGTGAGCTCTCTTTCTTGGCACGCAGAGAATGAGTGTGTGTCACTGTCTGGCAGCTCAGTCACCATATATGAACGTACTACAGGTTCTGTGTAGTGTAACCAAACTAAAAATAAAGCTTCATACTGAGATGTTGTACAGGGAAACCATAATACATTCAAATCTTTTATAGAATTAGTGCTAGAATTATGTGAAATACAAGATGCCATTTCTTGGACATCTGTTTTGATGTGTTCTGTGCCTGTCATCCTTCCCTATCTATATGGCTGTTGCACAATGCAGTGTCTCAACCCAGTTCACATATTACTTTGGGAACTCCTAAGAGAAGCAGTAAGATACTATAATGTATTCTGAAGGCATTTCCAGTGACTCAATGTTTAACCTCACATTGAAGTTTGCATCCATTGTAATTCCCCACGTTCTGCTTGAGTAGTACATTTCATCATTAAGTCTGGTGATCACACTTAGAGAGTGATTTATCGTTGTGGAAAGTAGGAATAAATTTAGACAGTAGCATATAGCAGTTTAAAAGTAGCTCCTTTTGGAAAGGAAAAATACAGTCCCAAAGTTTTTTTAGATGCTTGTTACCTCACTAGCAGATTCAAAATCTGACTAGATAAGCCAGGCGTAGGCAGTTTCAAAAAGATCTTGACATATTTATCAGCAGCAAGCACAACTCCGTTTCTGCCAAGGGAAGTCAAGGGAAACAACTTCATTTGATAAAAACACACCTGATGCTTCCTGTCTCACTTGTATACTCACAATTTCTTCAGAACTTTTTCATGTGGTTACTTGAAAGTCACCGTTGTAACAGTAGGTTCTTGTGTACTTTTCTTTACCATTTCTTCTGTTTTAAGTTTATCACTGCACAAAGTCTTGACAATTTGAATTTCAAATGCCTAAATATAGGAAGAGGGGAAAAGGACTTGAAATAATGCATGTTTAAAATGTTACTATTTTTAAATAAAGTCTTAACAGTGATTTGCTGTACAGTTTTTTTTAAGCTTTACAAAAAAAATGGGACCCTGGGAAGCACTATCTGAGCAGGAGTACAGAAGACACCCAGTGCAGACATTACGTCTGGCCCTTCACTCAAGACCCCGTATAAATATACTCTGAAGACACTAAAGTACTTTAATGACTGCAGCAAGAGGTGGTAGGAATCTCCATGCTTAAATACATATTATTTCCTGAAAAAGTATCTGCTTTCCTGTCACCTCATCAAATTAAATTTTCCTTAAATGCTTTATTTGTTCTTGTAAAGTATTATGTACTATTTCACTCAAAGAAATGTAGCAAAATATTATGCACTGACAGTCGCCCCTGTTGCATTTACAGCAGACTGCAAAGCAAGAGAACTGAGAGACTGTCCTCACTCACTAGGTGGCGATTTTGGCCTGTTTAGCTGGGTTTTGTAGAGGAGGAGAAAAATCCTAGTCCAAAAATGTGTTTCTTCAGAAGAAGTGGAATGGGCTGCCCAGGGAGGTGGTGGAGTCACCGTCCCTGGAGGCATTCAAAAGGGCATTGGATGTGGCACTTGAAGCTATGGTTTAGTAGTCATGAGGTCTTGGGTGACAGGTTGGACTTGATGATCCTTGAGGTTTTTTCCCAACCTTATTGATTCTGTGATTCTATGATAAGTAAAGAGAGTCTATGGGAACAGAGCTGGCCACTGTGCCACGAGTTCCTGTGAAGCTGGGATGAGCCATCATGACCATTTCAGTCTCTGTCTTGAGCTGCTGCAGGCTGTCAGGCTGTGAATTGTCAGACACAGAAGCCTCAAATGGAGGCACTGACACTGAGCCTTGGGAGCTTTCTTCCAGCCTGGATTTATTAACAGTTAGTTTGTGCTTACTTTGCAACAACTCTTTAATTGTGTCTCCTTTCTTCCCAATATAAATATGCACATACTCATATAAGCAACAGGCATCTATGTTGCTAAACAAAGCAGGGTCTTCCATCTCCTAGCCTGATGAGTTTCTCACTGGTTCAAAAACTCATCCCATTAGCAATTTAATTATTGTGTCCTAGTTGAGCTCTGCTCCTGGGGCTAGCACCAGTTGCAGGCTACCATCAGTGCTCACTTAGAGCTGCTGTAATGCTCCCGTGTGCCTGCCAAAACACCGTATTTGATGTATCACATCAGCACATTTCACCAACGGTTCAAACTCATGATCAGACAGCTTGTCTCCTCAGGCATTTGTAGCAGATGAGTTCCCAAGGCTACAGGACTCTTATTGTCAGCCTCCAAGCACATTAGAATATAGGCTTTGTACTGCTGAGTAACACCACACAGCCTCCAGCCCCAATCCTGCCCCACAAGAAATTTATGTGTTACCTCTTTATTTATTTGCAGATGTTCACTTCCCTGAGGTATAGTAAATCACCTTCACCTGCTTGTTTTCCCAATGATCAGACCTTTCAGTTGCTGTACTAGAGTCACTTTCTTCCACATCACTTCTTTAATCTTTGTGGTATCCAGCTTCATCTGCTAAAGAGTACTGGTTCATCCTGTTTTCTCCCAGGAGCTCACTTCAGAGTAAAGCTTTTCAGGTGCTTTATAATCACCATGTCTGCTTCTCAGAGGGATTAATCCTCTTCCTGGTGTTCTTAGATGTTTCCTTTTTTTGGAGATGGGCAAATAAAAACAGTAGTTATTTAATCAAACAGATAAGAACACCACATTTATTGATTCATATCAGCTGAAGCCAAATACTTTAGAAGACAATATTTGCGACACCAGTACTGCTTTCTTTTCACATTTTCAATCATGGATTATTTGAAAGAGTGTTCTCTTTATACAATTTTCTAATGCTTTGGAGATGTTATTATTTTAAAAGTGAAAGCCACAATGAAACATTTCTATTTTAAACAAAACATTAAGGGCAATTTTTTCTCTTCTGTTTAACTAGAAAAAAAATATTATTAGATTTATTTTGTGCTCTGCAGGAAACCGACCTAAAGCTCTGAATCTGCTTTCATATTTAAATAAAAATGAAGAACATTGGGCATAAGAAGATATTGTCAGTGGAAACAGGCAGCTTTACATCCATTACAAAGCTAGACTTTGGATAGTAAAGCCTCCTGTTGCTGCTGTCAGGACCTCTGGCTCTTTCTGTCAGTTCACATCAGGCTTTTATTTCAGGAAAGCTTTCAACTTGTAAATTCTAGGTGTCACTCAGCACTCTGCTTTGTGCACACTCATTGGAAAATTATCATATACATCCTCAGAGGGCCAGCAGGACAGATCTTTAACCTTTTACTACCACACTGCTCTTCCACATGCTGCTTTAGCTATTGCTAGCTCACTACTAGTTCATTTTACTCTCATTTGAGAAGAATAATGAGAAGAAGCTTACTGAGCTCTTACATCATATTAATAATCATATGGAAATAAATACAGTATGAATAACTGTAGGGTGCTATGTTTGGTAGGAATAACAACTACTTACTTAAACCAGGATGTTTTTTCCTCTGTGAAATGAAAGGCTGGGGGGGTGGGAATTGCCAGAGAATGAGATGTGTTTGTTAGTTAAAATAAAAAAAAATAGCTTTCTTTGTCCTGCATCATCAACTGAGTGTAATTTTCTTGGGCTGAGAGTCTTCCTTGAGTCTTCTTGACTCAGGAAAGACTGATATGTATTTCATAAGCTATTTTTAGGACAACCATCATTGCAGTGACACTTAAGGTAAAAGTCATATAATAAAAGCTAGGGTACCAAATGAAACCATGGTTTAGAAATTCAGCCATGAACCAGGCTGTGGGGGTACCACAGTAAGTTAATTATGCATGTGCTAAACTCACCAGCAAAAACCCCATCAGTCTGTTGGAAACCTAATTAAAGAGTCAATAATGCTTTTCTAACACCTAGGTATGAAATACACATCTAGACTCTTAAAAATATAAGCAAACACCTACATTTCAGAACTTGAGTTACAGTAGCACTAATTAATAATTACATGGCTCTTGAATTATTCCCTTCTCCTACAGAATTGTCCCCCATTGTCTTTTCATTAATATAATTTCAAAAGTGAAGACATTTCTATCATTAACTTGGCTAATCTATAGTCAGCTTTCATTGTCAAGAAATTGGCTTCATATCCTCAGATATCAGTAGCAGCGAGGGGAGTATTGCATGTATTTATTTGCTTTGAAATGTTTTCATAGATATGCAAGCATGGCAATGAGGTGCTCAAAGGATTACATGACCTATGTCTAATTAGAAGTCCTCTGAGCTGCTGACCATGGAGCTTGATGCAAGATCCACAGAAATCCTTTCCAGCTCCCTCAGGACCTTGTTGCTTGCTTATCCTCTAATTACAGCTTGCCAAAGAAGCACAGTTAAAAGGACAGCCAGGCTGCTGTGGAATGGACACACGCAGCTGAAAAACTTCCTAGGATGAGTAGTGAGAACATTCACAGGAAGCTTTGAAAAGGCTACATACCTCTCTTCCAGTTCTGAGTGTGCTTCATATAATGGAGAACTTGTTCTGCTTCCACACTGTGTCTTCAGATGTCAAGACAGCACTTGTATGAGCCATGATGGAACTTGTGCTTTGATGACATGAGAAAACACAGGTAACAAAGATGAAAGATGTGTTGTTTCTAGCCCTAGATCCCACTGCCAGTATTTCATACTTAGCCTACCGCTTTTGTGAAAAGGTCTCAGAGCAGCACCAGAAACAGAAATTTCCAGAATTGCAGTCCATTACCACTCTTATCTAGTGCTTCCTCTAATTAAATTAACCAAAGTCTTCTTCTGAGAATAAAAACCCCTCAAACTCAGTATTTCACCTAGCCAGTACTATAAAAAAAGATAAAGAGGAAGCAATCTAGTTCAGTATCCCACAAATTTGTGTGTTTTAATGTATCTGCTCCTTGTGGGTGTTTGTGTTTTCCTTACAGTGTGCCATTGCTTTAAAAATGCACTCTATTTTCTTTTATGGTTTTGTCATTCCTACCCACAGACTTAACCCATGTTTACATTATCAGACAAAGCAAGTTTATCAAGAATTAAGGATATGGTTGTGGGTTTGGGTTTTTTTTGAGTTCTTCTATTTATACTTAGCTCTTAAGAAGAGAAGTTTTTTTTTTTTTCCTTTGAAAAATGTCCTTCATCCTTCCTTTTGCAGTCTAGGAAGAGTAATTTCTGTCACAGCCAAATGTAGAGAGGATGCATGTTCTCTCCTCAATTAGTATTGACTCTATCATGGTCTGCAGTTGTGAACAATGCCAACAGCACTTATCAACAACAAAAACCATCAATAATGGGTCAGGAGGACCAGTGGTCCATTCAGGTTTTGGTAGTATAAATCCTTGGCAAGAAAACACAATTTTAGCCTCAAGTGTTGGAAGCAGGTTTACATTTTTGTCTCAGAATATATTTTGATAATGTTCCCAATAGCTCACATCAACACTGCCTTTTTTACTTTACTTTATTGTCATCATTTCCCACTAACACAATCATTTTTCAAGAACAAGTGGCTGCGTAATTCACCAGAAGAAAAACAGACATCCAAATCATGTCCATTCTATGTCATTCAGGACAGAATGAGAAAAGATGTGATAGACATTTTTGTTAATAAGGAAGATGTCTGAAAATTTCTGGTCTTGTGGGAACATGACCAAATGAAACAGGTATTAAAGGAACATACATGCCTGATGCTCTGCTGTTTATATAATTAGCATTAGCAATATCTGTGCTTGTGATTCATACTAAGCCCCGTACAGGATTTTTGATTACGGTAGAGGCTTGTCTGCTGGGCCAGTCACCCTGCTCACTCTTCCCTCTTCTATCAAGCTGTCATTCTGGGTTATTGTTTTGCTCTCTTCTTGCACTGGGCATCACTTCTCCTTGAGGATATGCTGCATGTGGTCAGCAGGGGAGCAGCATGCGTGCAAATATATATGGGCAGTCACAGAAATCTAAGACTGCTGGAAAACAGCCTTGCAGAGAATCACCAGAACCAAGAAATTTCCCTTTCCTAACACATGGGAAACCAGGACAAGACAGATCCTCTATCAGGGACTGCAAGAAACAGTAAAAAAAAAGGCTATGGCAGTGCTGGTCAGTCACCACACGTGGATGTAAACCTCCTACAGCAAAGACAGAAATAAGATCAGACCCTGAATACACTGTAGTGGGTAGTCTAACTATATATGTGTCATATATGTCATGCTAGTATCAAGTCCTATAGATAATTGAAGCCAAGCAGACAATACAGAGTTCTGAAAATAACCTCTTTATCCTGAGTTCATTGTATTTCTTCCTTGCTCTCAGCCATTTGTAGAAAAGTATTAAGTTTAGTGTGAGATGCTAAACCATGAAGACTTTGATTAAGAGGGTATTGAAGAAGTTTTCATCTCAGCACAGAATGGGAGAACCTCATTTTCTTCAAACTGGCTTTCATTTTTCGATCAATAGCACTTCAGAATTCACATAAAAACCTGCGGCTTTTAGAACTTATGTGCAGGTAGTGAGCTTTAACTATAGCATGCACCAATTCAGTAAATTAATTCAGGTAAGTGTAAAAATAAAATTGTGATTCCCTTGGGTATGGCAGCAGTGATTGCCTTGCAGAATTCAGCTTTCTGTAATGACACTATTCAAAACTGCATATGAATACAGTACCTTTTTTTGTTAAAAAAAGGCAGATTCTTATTCTAAAAAAGACCTTAAATCCCTGGTGAATGCTGTGTCTTGGGGGAAAAATAGCAGGGTACCTGATCAAGCCAATTGAAGACATAAATTATTCGATGAGAGGAAATCAATATTTTATTAGAAGCACATGGTTTACTATGATGAACCTTGCAGACAAGTGCCTTTCTGTTTATAGGTAAATCATTAGTTTTCCTAAAATAGACTTGGCTGCTAGACAGCTGATTTCTGCAGCTTGGAGCAACGGGGTTTGTAATAGAGGCATAAAGGAAGAGAGTAAAGAATGGGAAATTTAGCTATAAAAATCCTCTTGAAGGGAACAGAGAAGGAGGAAGGTACAAATGTGGCTATATGACCAACATGCACCTGCCTTCTTCTGAATATTTTACTACTGTTGGCAGTATGCAGTTATTAAATAGAGCTTATTTTACAATGCTGTTTTTCCTGATAAGCTGATTCTGAGTTGTTCTGAGCATGTGAGATTCCAGTTGAAGTCTGTTTGCCAAGATCCTGAGGGGTTCTCAAAGCCCTTTAAAGTTATTAATTATAGCTTATCCAGGAGCTTTCAAGAGCAAGATCCAAGACAGCATAGTGCTAACAGGGATGGAGGCTGCTGAGCTTCTGACAGGTGCTTGAAACCTTATGGAAGTGGAGTCTTGCTACCTGGCACTGAGGAGAGTGAGCTCTTTCTGTGCATGCTAGGGAGAGAGGTATCAAGCATGTGCAAGCCCATGCCAAACTTACTCATCTTAAATTATAATGTACCCCTGGGCCTGAGAGTAGACTTCTGTGGAAATCCTTCAGGCACAGGTATCTTTTTGGCATATTTCAAATATATTTCTCTCTTCTCTCAAGCTGTGTCTCCTTGCATGTAGATACGATGGTGAAGAAATAGCCTCACAGAGCTCCAGAAGGCTGTCAAAATGACCATTCACATATTTGTGCAGCCAAACCCCACTATTGATTAAAATGGACTTGATGAATTCTGATCTAAAGATCATCTAAAGATCATAGGAAAGCAAGAAAATATAATTCTAAATGGAAAGATTGAAAAGGTTTAGTGGGCTTATTGGAAACTTACCCAGAACTAAATTTTGCCTGAAACCCTTTGCAGGGACACATTGGGAATATTCCTTTCTGATACCCAGACTCAGTGCAATTTGTGAATTGAACATAAATCACATTAGAGAAGTGATTAATTATAACAGTAGTAAAGTATATTACTTATTTCTCTTTCTCACCATCTTGTCTCAGCTTGAAAATGGTTTTTTCATAGAGCAACTTCATTCTCAAAATCAGTGCAAAAGGCATAAGCTAGCTCCCATCAGACCGTGAGAGAATATTCCTAGTGACTCTGGTGAGATTTGGACTACATCCTATTTCACAGAATGAGTAGCATTTGTGATATTAGCAACAGCAAGTTCAAATTTTAAATAGAAAATAGTATTTAATCAGTGTTACCCACTGTTCCAAAACAGTCTCATTGCTAAAGGTTTCATTTGGTTAGGCTGCTCTTTTGGACCATCTTAAGTATTACTACACTGTTTTGAAAACACTGTATTGTAGATCTAACCATATTCTTTAGCTTTACCAAGAACAGCCTTCTTCATGCAGATCCTGGCATTCCTATATTAATTACCATTTCAGTAGATGGTATGTTATAGGACATTCTGCTGCCAATGTCACTTCACTGTCACTGCAGAATTGGGTTTTTTTGGACCAGTGGGAAACCCTATCAGTCAATCCAAAATAAACCTAGCCACCATCAGCAGTCATACCTGAACACATTACATAGTTTGTCACACTGTGATGGTGTTCTGGAGGAAAAATACTGCTCTTGGCTATTGCTGTGCAGTTGCACTGCCAGCGTTTGGGTTGTGATGTGCAGCACCGTCAGCACACCTGCCTTCACAGGTGAATTATTCTGGTAACCATCACTGATTGCTCCGGGTGCAGCCTCTTCCTGCTGTCGAGAAATTAGCCCCATGCTCTGTGTGACACGAACCCCACCCAGATCCATTTGTTTGGATCCATTTTTTTTCCATCTGCCACCATGCTCTATACTATCTGTAGGACACTGCCTCAGAATCCTTATGAATCATCTTTCTCTAGCCTCTCAATATCCTACTGTAACAGATGGGCATAGCATATACTCCATAATAAGCATTTTGGGTATAGCTGCCCTTTGTTATATTAATGAGTTAATAAGAAAAGAGACAACTAGCTGACATTACTAAATTACTAACCTTTCAGGTGGAAAGGGCTAAAGTCTAAATCTGCCTTAGCAACACAAGAGAAGGCATACTTGTGAAATAACACATTTCCTCCTGGTTTGACTGGATATCGATACGTGAGTTATAATCCAAATCTTTGCCAGTACCACTAACTATGGCAGAGTAATTGCTAGAGAGAAGAAGCCCAATGAGCAACACTAGGGCTAAATAAATGGGGTGTTCAATAGCTATGACATTTGGAAACAAAGCACAGATGAGCCTATAGTAGGAGAGAAGCATCTTGTGCAGATAATTTTGTATGATAAATTCTTAACTGCATGTGAAGTTTTAGCAGATGTGAACTATTTTCTGCTGCACAGTCCAAATTTCACTGTACTTACCCAAGGTCTAGAAAACCATATTGTACGTCATAAAGATTTAATAGATTTGACTCAAAAAGGAAGCTGAGGAATAGTTTGATCACTTCCTTATACATTTAGACATTGAAAATTTGCATGTGACTGGAGGCAGCTTCTTTTCATGGCTAGCTAGGAAGGCATCACAGGACCAAAGCTGCAATTTGACAGTCACATATGAAAACAGACAAGTTTCCTGGTGGCAGAGGTGTTTAAAGATTGGCAAGCTCCCTAGGCAGCAGCACCATCACTTGGAGTTTCTAAAATGATGCAAGATGATTTCAAACAATCAATAATCCATTTATCCCCCCACTTAATATTCCACATACAAGGCTGCAAAATAGATAAGCAAGATAGGCTGTGATGCCCCTTCTGTTGGTGAAGCCTCAGCACTTATCCTGAATGCAAGCAGAGATTTTCTAGGATGGTTGCAGGAGCTAAAGCTGTACCTTCTGCACAGCTAGCACAATAATATGTTTTATCTGCTCTGTGCAACATGAGGAGGAGCACAGGCTGTGCCTTGAGAAGTTTCATTCCTGCTGCTTCCTCAATATCGCAGCTATAGCCACTACTGCTGAAACTGAGTAACTCAATACCAAGGATGGGGGGAAAAAAGCCATGAGGCTTGATATGTGCAGTAAGGGATCTATAATTTGACTAATTACAGGCTAACATCCAGGGAGGCTGAAGCATTTTGGAATCAAAGAGGACAGAGGGTCTCCAGGATTCTTATTCCTTCTCTGATATAATAATAATTTGTCTGGCAGTTCTGGTAGGTGCTGGTTCGCCTTGGGCTATCAAGTTTTCACTTAAACTGGTTGGCTGCACTGGATATGAGAAGTGAGGTGTGTGCTGGTATCCATGTAGGTGCCTTGAATATAGAAAATGATTTCTGGTTCTTTTAGTGATGAACATTTCTTAGTTACTTTGCTGATCTCTTCACTGGTGATTGGATTTTTCACATCAACACCCCAAAACTTTAAAATTAACCAGTTACTGTATATTTATATGGTGATATATGTAACACTTTAGTGCTAAAAGGGGCAAATCCAGTCTGAATTTTACATAAGGAAATTACTTTTGAAGACATATCCCCATCTGATTTCAGAGGACCTTGGACATTGCCAAACCCACACCCTCCTTGCCTCAGAAACATTCATGGCATGTCCATGAGAATCTACATTCAGAGGCCCTTGCTTTCATGCAAATACAAAACTAACTTGCTCTGAATATTGAAAAACACCTAAAATGTGCTTTTTTTTTTTTAAACTAAGGGTGTGGTAAACCAATTTATTATTCTTTGTAAGTGACAGAATTTATTCCAATAATTTAACAGGTTTTATCTAAAATTTGTATTTTCTTTTCTGTAATTTTTTCTTTGCTTTCAATTTCACAACAGCTAATTAAGATTTGTAAGTAAATCCAGAAATGAGACAAATTCAGCACAGTTAACTGATATAATACTAATAATGCATTTTTTATAGTGCAGCTTTCTAGTTATGAATATCCCTTGATGGTGTAATTACAGGCTATAAATAAAATTGCTTGTCCTGCATTTATTTAAGATTTGTACTAATGCCTCTAAGTACTGCATCATCATTAATAATAATATTTAGATCCATGAATCATTAAAGGAATCATTTCTGCAGCAGTTCATGTGGATCCTTCACCTGTAAAACTCTTTTCTTCTCTTACAGTGCTGAAGGGAGGGCTCTGAATCTCCCCATCCTTTGCCATTGCTGGCAACTACAGCATTTAAACAAATCCAAGACACTACTTTTGGCTGAGCCATCAGAGAAAGTCTACTCTGTGGTAGGAACCTAGCTAGTAAGAGATCTTTGCTTTGAGATTGTTCATCATGTTACACTGACACAGAGAAAAAAACCTACCTTTTGTAAGGAGGCTTCAACATCATAAATCAGAGAGACACATGCTGGCAAGACAACATCTATCCTTGTATTCAAAGCACTTTCTCCTCATAATTCATCTATTAGGACACAGAAAGTAGCAATTGACTACTATGAGTGATATACTGAAAGAATGAAAGAAACTCAGTGATCTTTGCCACTATTTTCATTACATGCATTTGCCATTTATAAAAACACATTGCACATGTGCATGCGGTAGGAGACAATTGATCTTCATTGAGCTTCTAGGTAATAGCCTTCAAAGTTTCTCTGGAGGCAACACTACCATGATGGATTCATTCATTAAACAACCACAAGACACCTAACATGTTTCAATTAAAAAAATATTACTCCCTCAATCTGCAGTTCTTCACTCCTCTTGAAAAATCCAATTAAATGTCTTTTCATATAGTTTCATGCACATATACCTGTATGCACACATCTATCCAATATTTGATACAAGACAGTAGTAATGAAACTATGCTGGATATTAAAGAACTATAGGAGCCAGTTTCAGACTCACTATAATGGGATGTAAATCCAGATCCTGTTTATTCATGCCCTGAATTTAAGTACTTCAAACATTCACTACTAGTTATTTGCAGGATTAATTTGGAGATACCCCACTAATGAAAAAGTGCATTAATGACTGTTATATCTTACTATATTTAGGAAAAAATATAGTTGATATTGACCTTAAAATTCCAAAGGGACCAAGTTTTTTAATAGTCATGATATTGAGGCTAAAAAAGTATTAGCACAAATGTAATTCTAAGGGAGCTGAGGATTAAGGCACCCCAGCAGCATGTGTGAAATTCAGCTGCAGTTTGAACACAGCTCTCATAGCAACAAACGTTACAAGGCACTGTTATGAGTCTTAAAAGGCACTTAGAATAGAGAATTAACCAGGTTGGAAAAGATCTTCAAGCCAACCTATCACCCAACACTATCTAATCAATTAAACCATGGCACTAAGTGCCTCATCCAGTCTTTTTTTAAACATTTCCAGTGATGGTGACTCCACCACCTCCCTGGGCAGCACATTCCAATTGCCAGTCACTGGAATCACTTCAGAAATTATGTTACTATTTCTATACATCCACACTGACAGACATGAGCCATGTTCAGCTGCTCTTTTTGTTGTTGTGGTTTTTTTTTTTGTTGGTGGTGGGTTTGGTTCTGGGTGGTGGTTTTTTTTTGCCCTGGAGACTCCAGCATAAATGGTTCAAAATGCTTTATGAAAAATAATTAAAATATTACTTCCACAAAGTAGATATTATGCACTGTAGAGAAAGAGATTAAGATTTCAGAACTGGAAAGTGTGAGAGCCAGAGTTATTTGGGGTACCTCATCTATGAATTTATTCATGAATTTCATTCATTATCCATATTCAGAAATTTCATCCATGACCCAAAATAAATAGACTTACCCTGATGCTCTCAGGCAATGGCAGAAATTGGCGACCTTCACCCCCAGGCTCAATGCTGCTTCAACCTCCACAGGTGCACAGCTGCCTTCCTATAGCCTTGAAGAGGTAGTGAAATGTTGAACACTGTTATGGGTCTGTTGCAAAGTTTGTACAAAATCTGTAAACAAAATCTGTAAATAAAATCAAAGCTTACTCTTTTGAAAAGGGAATAATCGGCAGATTGAATGGGAAAACATATTGTAATTAATTCTCTTGGATGACACTTCAGTCTCTATAATCATGACATAATGACTCTTCATTCAGGAACAGGGATGCAACTTCTTTATCTCTTCCACCATAATTGAGCATGAATAATGTGCACTGAAAGACAAATGTCACCCAAACTGATGCCATTAAGAATGAACTAGCATCTATCTGTGTAGCTGAACTATTGCTGAACCTGCACACTTATGTGATTCTTGTCACTAAGAAGCCCATCAGTATTGCATAATGACATGCAAATGAGTACAAGTCGTTCTGAGTGAGAAATAGTAGACAAAAAATTTCCACTATATAGCAAAATAATATCTAGAAAGCTCTTCTCAACAGCTCCAGAAATGGTGGGGGTTGTCAGCGAGATCATGATGCAAGTCCCTGTACATATCTGTGTCTTTCTCTTCACTCCTTTCTTTCTCTGTTTAGGCATATAATTCTCACGTATACTTAGCTTATGTTTTTATAATAATTAGAAAATAATGCCTACTAAGGTGAACGACACTAACTTAAAAACTACAGATTTGCAGAATTAATCTTTATGTTTTTCTATGAACAGAAGAAAATAATAGCAGCTAGCAAGACTCCCTGCCCTGTCTGTCCCTCCTTGCCTGAAGCAAATATCTGAAGACCTCAAAATGTTCCACAGAATGAATCAATCATTCCATATTGAATAAGGACAAAGTTAAGACACACTAGAAAATTAATCTGAAGTCATATGATCAATTGTATATTTCAATAATTCTGCTGAAGGATCATGTGCTTTTTAATTTCTAGCTCTCAGCCCTATGCACAGCCCCATGTTGCTTTTTAATCCACAATGATGCTTGTACGCATTTCCTTTTGTATGTACTCACATACACACACAAATGTAGATTTATACTTCATTTTGTTCTTCTGCCATGTGTGCATACCTTTAATACTTGGGACTGGCCAGAAAACTACAATTTCATCATATGAAACATTTGAACTTTCAAGGATATAGACAGGAAATTATTCATAACCTTAAAAGCTCCCTACTGTTTTTAATTAAACACTTAGATGTACCGCTACAGCAATGCCACTCTATATGCTAGCCAACAAACACAACCATGAAAATCCTTCCAAACTCTTTTAAACCTTTAATATTTTTTTCTCTTTAACAATAGCTGTTGTTTATTAATTGTAACTAAGTCAGTGAAAGGGAAAGTGCGGCGCCAAGGCAGCTTGCTATCAGCCTCTTTACACTAATGGCTTGGAAGACACTGTTAGTATGATCATACACCTTTGCTAAAGAATCAAATTATTTCAGCTTTCACACAGACAGCATTCAAGTAAATTACTGGAGGTGCCCTTTAACACTTCCTGCATGGCCAACTACCAAATGCCATTACTTTCATATACAATGCAATGTTTGGTACCAGAAGGTTAAAGAGAAAACCTATTTGGAATGAATGAAAGGGCAGAAAATGTCACATAGAGAAACGGAAAGACAGATTGAATAGTTACAGCCGAAGTCAGAGGTCCAAAGCAGAGCTGGTTTCCCCAGTAACATTGCTAGCTGTGCATTAAATGGGATATTCACCTGAGATACAGAAGAATCTGCACAGTGATGGATTCTAAACTGTATGCTAAATTCTTTATGCAGGCTCCTGTGAAGGAGAGAAGAAGTTGAGTATTTACTTTTACGTGACATTGCGTTTAACACATTTCAAAGAAAAAAAGCATCTAGCAGAAATTGCTGTGCTGTCTCTGGGCAACCTTTCCATATCTAAATAATGCCCTTTAAACTTATGAATATTCTTGGGCTTGGTGAAACAATTAGGACACACCAGATTTGCATTCATAATCTGCAGTCTGTAGGTAAGAATTACCTTTGAGGAGAAGTTTGCCTTCTGTTACATCACGTTTCCTTATCACAACAGGCATTTTGCACTGTAAACTGAAATAATTTCAGATTAAAAGCAGTCAAAAAGTCTGGAGTCCAGTTTCTATGAAAAAGAGTCCCAGCTTCAGGTGCAGATATAAGTCTGGAGCACAAGACAATTGAATCTACTTCAAAATGCCTGCTATTTTCAACAATATGAAATTATTACATGCACAAAAAACACTGGTTATTATGCAGGTGTACACATTGCTTATGAAATCCAAGAAAATCTGCTGATATCAGAAGAGGCTTTTTAAATATGTTCTCCATTATTTGTCCACAACTATGAGTAACCACCAGCAAAATAATAGGAGTGGGCTTGTTGTCAGAAATCAGCTGACAAAATCATTACAAATAAATAAGCCAGGAGAGTGTATTTCTCTCCACCACAAAATCTGGTATTTTAGAAGAGCTATAGATTTTATCTTTTGCTGGGTTTTTGTTGTTTGCCTGGGGGCTTTTGTTGTTGTCGTCATTTTAGCCGTACTAGTGCCTATTCCCCAGCATTCCCACCCATTTGTCATTTATTTCCCTCCAGCTAGTGATTTCTGCTTTCCCTTCTGGCTAATAGTGTCTGACTTCAATTACTTCACTTCCTTGGAAGTCCAGTTCCTACAGTGAATTGAGAATTTGTAGTTTTCTTTATTACCCTAGGCACTTCATTTTAACACGAGCGTCCCCTGTATCATGGCATCTCAGAAAGGCTTGTGTCTTGTTATCTACAATTCCCTTAGCTGTACATTTTGCCATTCACGTTCCCTTCACTGGTTTTTTCCCTCCTTTTCAGACACCTAAAACCCCTTTAAAATCTCTACTTTCAAAACCATCTTTCTATGATACATAAATGTGTGAAAAACTTTCCATGACAATTAAAAAGACACTGGGGTAGTAGAAATGTAAGACCAGGAGAGAACATAGTAGTTCCAAAAACTTGACTGCACAGCAGGAGGCACAGGAACATCCATGGAGTACCTATTTTCCTTATTCCCAGATATCATGATGGATCTTCCCAAACCCCTCTAAAAGTTTAAAATCTTTAATAAAATACCCACAGGCACAACTTTAAAACAAACAAACAAACACACCCACACATTAAAAACAGTCATGGAGACAGTAGGAGAACTCAAGGACAGTGCCAATGTCCTTTCCCTAGAATGGAAACTGTAAGACAAGAGATCCAAGGCTGTGATCAAATCATACACAGCCATGAAGGAAAGTATTCAGCAGCACAAGTGAAAAAGGATTAACACATGAAAAATCTAGGATGGATCTGAGTTTCAAACACACTAAGAAGTCTGACTAATAGCTCTCCCAGTGGCCAGTCTGCCAAGATACAAAGAAACTGAGACAAAAGGACTGCCTTGTATAATACCACCAGATGTAGAGGTAAAAAGGGTTAAACCAGGAGATAAGTATTTCAAAAGTCAAACAATTTCTGTTCCTAAATCTTTTATATGATTTTGACACCTCCCCCCCCTTAGATATTTCACATTTCTAGATGCAGATTTATGTATGTCTATAGATTTGATAAAGATTTTAAGGGTTTATGAGCAGACAATATTTTGAAAGTTAAACTGATTAAAAAAAAAAATCGTTAACTTCATCCCAGATTTTTTAGGAGGAAGAAAAGAGCAAGCCAGTGCAACGCAAACTGTGCATGTTGGAATTTCTCTCTCCCCAATTTCTCTCTCTTCTTGTCCAGAAGGCTGAGCTTCATCTCTCTCACACAGAAGTCAGAGCTTTTTTTTGTTAATTATCTACACACTGAGGATAGGTTCTATATGATTAGGACTGAAGTCCAGAATCAAGCAAAACATTAAGACTGGCAGTGAGACATAGAATTGAGAGCTCTTGAGTTGCCCCCCATACCTCTAACCCCCTGCTGTCATTTCCAGCAACAACTCCTTCCCTAGGGAATAAAATCTGGAATACTCCTGAAAGCAGGGAAACAGCAGGAAAGTTAAGGCTAGAGTCAGAGCATAGCAAATCAGACCTGTCTTTCACAGGCTGTTCTGGAGAGACAGCAGATAAGGTGATAAAGCACAAAACCTTCGACAGCAGAGGGAACAAAGGCGACCACAACTAAAGAACATTTCTCTGTGTGTAAAATGGCCATTTTCAAAAACTTGCTGTTACACGAAAAAGATCTTTTGTAGTTTGAACCAAAAGAACCAAAACCAGATGATATAAATGTCTTATCATGTATCAGTGATTAAAGGGAAAAGAGGGTTTGATTACAGGGAAACAGCTGATTTTGGGTTTACTCAGAGTTATTTTTTTCAAAGAGTAAGCATTTCTCATGGTTTTTCATATCAAAAAAGAGACATTCTATAAGGCATCTTTTCTGCAGCTATTCAAACCCTGAAATCCATTGGAGCCAGTCAGAATTCAAGAAGAAAGGACTTCAGTATAAACCTTTGAGCCTTTTCTTTCCATACTCCCTGTTGACATAGTTGGCCATTATATATAATAATTCTCTCTAACCTTTGCATAGATGTTTTTAAACATCAGAGAGTTATCTCTGCCTGTATTTTTAATAGGGGAAAGAGATCATCATGCATGTTACCTAGGTAACCAGGAAGACAAATGCACCTAGCTAGCTGCCAGTTAATCAATGGGAATATAATCTCTAATAGTTGCATGGAAAATCAAATAATTTCCCTTGTTTCTTTCCATCCTTTATAAGAACAGAAGCTGAACAATTGGGGAAGCTCTGAGCGTTATTAATGGATTCTCTTGGAAGCCCAAGGTTCTAATGACTGTGGTGCAGAGAGCTGGGACCACTGGGCCTTATTTTCATACTATATCACATAAAATTACAGCACTCCTATTGCCAAATATCTTCAGCTTCCTGTGCCTTTATTTATACATTAATTATAGGAACAAAATGGGAGTAAAATATCTCACAAGGGTGCACTGAAACTTGTTCAATCAGTATTTATAAAACTATTTGAGACAGGCAGATGAAAGCTTATATATTTAAGTATATAAATGGTTATTATTTTCATACTCATTTGTGAGGACTGATTTCCCACTGCCTCTTCTATTATGCTTGTATTTCAGCTGCTTTGCTAATGGTCCTCAGTAGATAGTCTCAGTCTGGTTGCCTGGTTCACATGTGTGCCAAGAGAGACACTAAAATACTGGATATTTTTCCATGGCCACTAGAAGCAGTCCATTTCTTGATGCATCATATTACTGCCATGAAGCTAGATGTTTAATGTTATTAGTATTATCTTTATGCCAATCACAGATAGCAACAAGGGTTGGGTTCAAATTGAAAGGGATCACTAATAAAATTCCAGCTACAGCATCTTGCTCAGAAACCCAGGGAAAACAAAATTCCGTTTTCTACCTGTACTTTCTCTTAGCCAAGGGAAGCAAATGGCTTAACAATTTTATCATATAGGAAGGAAAGAAAGAAAAAGGAAATAAAGAGAGCAATACACAACATCTAATTCCTGACCACCAAGGCAGGCATTTGCCCAACCCAGTGCTTTCTCCTTGCAGCAACACTGCAACTCCACTTGGCTATATTCACAGCTCTTTCCTTTCTGCATGTCTCACTGGTGTGCAGAACTCACAGTAAAGGTATTTTTGGGCACACAAATTAGAACTGTATTCTAGTCTGTCCATCTCCCAGGAAAAGTGCAGGCTCAGAGCAGCTCTAATTCACTATAATAAATAATAAAAAAACTGTGATAATTAAGTCAGCTCTCCATATTTTACTATTTTCACAACCTTTCTGCTAAGATAGCTAATGAAACCACCTACATCTATTCTGATTCAGTAAAATGTCATCATTTTCAGGGTGCAAGGAGATGTTCATGTGTATTTCTCTGATGGTGACTTGCATATCACTCCATGCCATGACAGAAGCCCTATCCCTGGAAATTTTTAAGGCCAGACTGGACGCGGCTCTGGGCAACCTGATCTAGTGGAAAGTGTCCCTGCCCATGGCATGGGGTTTGGAATTAGATGATCCTTGCGGTCCCTTCCAACCCTGACAATTCTGTGATTGTATGCCTCATCATGTTATTACCTTCAGTTAAAGAGGAGAAAAGAGATGGACGGAGATATGTATACATAATCCTTCCTCAGATTGTTTTATCTGCCTTAACTTGATTTTGAATCTGTCCTGATGTTGTTGGCTCTTTCTTCATTCTTCCACACTTTCTCATTAAGTGCCACAAATGCCAAAATAATATGACAAAGCTAATTATTTGCAGTACCCCAAGAATTAGTTTGGTCTGAATTCTGGTCCATCATGGATCAAGCTGCATTTGAATCAGTGAAGTGGAAGTCAGAGGCTTGTTTTCTAGGCATTACTAGTTTTTTGAGTCATCTATCTCCTAGTTTATCATGGAAAATAATTATTCATTGTCACTATAATTGTTCTGATCCATAATCAAGGAAAAGCAATCCTGACAGATGGTCTGGGACTATCTAGGTACAGATAAACACCACACGAGATTATGAAACTCCTTGCTGTAACCTTTAGTATTATCAAAGTTTATTCCAATAAACAGGAAAATTGAACTTACCCAAAATGTTAACTGCTTCCAAAAGAACACACTAAAGAAGAGCTCAAACATTCTGAAATTACTGAGAAATACCACACCTGCACATGCATTCTACAGAACAAGAAAGCTAAGAGGTCATTTCTTAACACAGAAAAAATTCATAATGACAATACTATGTTTGAGTAAAGACCTGACTTTGACTAGGAGCCTCTGTAGTGTTTAGAGTTGTGTTTTGTACAGGTGCTAACACTTATTTGCCTTTCCAGAAAGCAGCAAGAAGAAACACAGTCATTCTTAACCACAATTATCTTAGGTTAGGTGTGAGACAGAAAACCACCACTAAAAATTACTGAAGACTAGGATTCCATCAAAATAAATATCTTGTTCATGAGTTATTGAAATGACATTTTTTTACAAAATTATATTTGTGCTTACTATGTCTGTATGTGGTTTGTGCTTGATCTCTAGGTATAGAAAGCCTGATGTTCATAAGTGTCCAGGACTCCAGCTGGACTCCAACAGAGATGCCATATTTAACCTTCTTGGAAAACAAGCACTTTAAATGAATGAATTGTGTGTCATCACTTCTATCATTTCTCCATTCTGAACAATTTAACCTTTGTGGTTAAACACTGACACCCTGATGGCTGTGCCCATATGTTATTGGAAAGGCCATTTACCCTGGATTAGGAAAAAACTATCTCCTGTTTCACTGGTGACCCTTTCATGAGAATATGTTAGACTAGCTGTGCAGGGTAAATAATTGCACAGGGCTGGAGGCTGAGCAGGTGACTTGCAGCTGTGCCGACGGGCAAGAACATGCCTGATTTCACATTAGCAGGGAAGCCTTGGCACATTTCATGGTTTAACTTCTCCCTGTCATTGTGCTGAAAATCTGTATCCTTAATTTTCTGTTTCTGTTGAACAGTTATAAAGCAGACGGGTAAAACAGACAGGAAATCAGATACCCTTTTAACACACTCCATTGGAAAGTCGCAGGCTAGTGTTTCAGATCTGAATTATATAATGAAATTAAATGCTAAGAACAAAACAGCAGCTTTAAATGCATCAAAACACACAGAAAATTGTGTTTATGTGACCATTCCTTTTCTCCACAATGCTACCACTGGCACCTGACTGGGAGGTGGATAATATGCTCAAATATTACAGTGACAAATGTGAGAGGAAACCTTTAAAGGACAGAAGAAAGACCCCCAAAAAAAATCACAGAAGGGTAGGGGAAATCATCTAGTCCAGCCCCCCTGATAAAGCAGGTTTGCCTAGATTAAGCTGCACAGGAAGGTGTCCAGGTGGGTTTTGAAAGTCTCCATAGTTTCCCTGGGCAGCCTTTCCAATGCTGTGTCATCCTCAAAAGAAAGAAGCTTTTCATAAGTTCAAGTGAAATTCAAGTCTTCATCTTATACCTGTGAAAGTTAATACATCTTGATACTGATTTCAATGAGATTTACCTTTGATGACTAATTTATAATTATTATCACTAGCTATTTTTTATCATTTCTTTTAAAATCACAAAGCATATTGAAATTGTATGTTGTTAAAAAATATCATTAAATGCAAAATAAACTTGATTTCCTTACTCCTACCATCAAAAAGCTCCCTGTAAACTACCAGCCATTATACACAAATTATTCAGATATTCATCTCAATTTAACACATTCATTGCCCTTAACCAGAGACTAACAGAGGAAAGACAAGATTATGTCTATGATGATCTTTCGGTTTTCCAGAGATTCGCTGCTCCCAGCATTTAAATAATTGATCCCTGTGTCCTAGACTTCATGAAAATGCCTGTTAAGGTCCGCTGGACATTATCTTGCCATGGAGGTGACATTTTATTTGGAACTACACAGCTGTTGGTAAAGATGCTGTTACTCATTAGTCTTTGACTGAGTCCAGAGGCTCTGAAGTCACTGGGAAATTTCCTACCAAATTCAAGTGGGTAGCTTTACCCCTGTGGTTTGATAAAGCTCCTTGCAGAAGTAGGCTCTGTTACAGCTTAACAAGAGTAATTTACATGCAACTAATTTGTAATCATGTAGCAAACTATCTTCTAGTCTATCAGGCACTTCCTCCCTTAACAGGATTTTCCCCTTGATTTAAATGGAGGCAAATTGAATATTTCATTAACTTTTTCTTTAATGACCGCTATTTTTAGGCAAAGAAGACTAAATTTTAGTCTATGGAGCCCAGACAATTGAGTCATCTGACAATTTCAGGAGAAAAAAATATGTTGAACTAATGCTATGCTGCAGATTATTCAGATGAGTGCTTATGTACGTGCAAGTGCTAGGACCAGAGAAAGTACAGCGAACCACTCAGATTCAAGTATCACTCTTCTCTTTAAAACATTGCTATCAGAGGTCCTGTTCTCTGTTTACCACCAAGTCTGCCTCTGAGCAGCACCCACTACCATATTCCTTTAAACTTGTCTTGCTGACTACTTGTGCTGGCAGAAGACAAACATATTTGGAAGTTGAATGAAGATAAGGACAGGAAAAACACTGAGTAGTGATGGACATTTTTATAGCAAAAAGAGTAATTACTTGCATATATCTACCAAAAATATATTCCTGCTCTTGCTTACACTACTCAGCTTCCTGTCATCTGAGCTTTAAATTAAAAACATTTCAGCTTTGCCTTATGTATTTTACTATAAACAAACATTCAGTCACCATGACAACTGTTTATTATTGTAATGCTTTTAACTTTTAGTGATGGGCAGGGAAAGCTTCCTTTGCCTTCTACATTTTATTTAATCGTTCTGCTATTCAGTTTTGCAGTCAGTGAATCAAATTTTAGTCCAAATCCACTGCAACAATTCTGACTCTACAAGAAATTAAATTCCATCTTTTGTTGTCGATATGCAAACCCGAAACAAATATATTACAAAGTAGAAAAGATGCAGTAGGTGCATTAAACTGCTGGCTATTCATTTTGTTATTCTGTATGAATAGCCTTGATGCTCCAGCAGTGGCTATGATTCAGAGGCAACAGGCAGGGTGAGTAGTATCAGGATGGGTCACTGATGGAGCTCCAAAAAACATCTACCTCCTGAAGGAAATGGTGAGTCAGATGTCAGAAGCTTCCCCTCCAAATGCCTTTGTATGGTTCAAGGCTTGGATTAAAAATTAAGTTAAAGCTTGAGCTAGACTATAATTCTTGTAGCCCTTGCAGCCTGAGGTTATAACCTGCCTGTACTATAGGCTGTTATGCAGAATTTGACTTATTAAGAGGTTACTTCTACCTAGTGATGACTCCAGAGTCTTTTGGCCAGTGGGGATCCCTGATGCAGGTACTGTGCTGGCACAGTATGCTTGGTGTCTTGGTGTGACATAGTAAGGTACTAGCCTATGTGTCATCACCACATAGTGCAGCTGGGAAATAAGATTTTAGGATTCTCAGCTTGAGCCCTAGTGATTACAGGCCCCACCATTCCCAGGTATAAGGTGATACAGAGGTATGAAAGCCTTGGTTTTGACCAAAGATTGTTTTGCCCACTACCTCTTGCATTCTTTCACACAAATATGGGTGCACCCACAGACATGCCTGTCCCCTGCATAAACAGGAATAATGAGCTCAATGCCTGGAGCAAGCTCCTACTCTAATGACAATGTTATTCCTCAGATTTCCCCTTGCAGTCTCAAACAGCTGTCTCCTTGCACACAGCCTGTCCAATGCTGGGTTGTATGGCTATTCATCCTAACTGCAAACCATCAAAAAAATGGGTCCAGCATGAAACTCAGCTGCAGGGTTTTGAGAGGCCACATTTCAAAGCAGCCTGTGCCATTACAGATCAGGAGGAACTTTCCAGCTTCATTTCTGTTATGACCTTCACAGACTCCAAAAATGAGGGTAGCAAGAAATACCATTCTTTTAAGAGAAATGGAGGTCCTGATTTCAAGACTCTTTGACACTAATGATCTAGGAGGATCTGGGCCCCGTTCTTCACATGTCTCTGCTCACATAGCATGCACACTGCAGCTGTGTTTACTGTAATTATTTTCTTGTGATCACTAAGGCAGAGCACTCTGCAGTAGACAGGAGAAGGAGAAAGACAAAATATCGCGTTTAAGTGTTTTCATCAAATGCTACAGCTCAGTTTTAATTTGCTTGTTTATGTATACCTGCTATTAGCTAAAGACTTCTTGGTGAACTCTCCTTTGGTTAGGCTGCAGTCTTGACCTCTAGTAGCATGTGTAATGTACGAGATAAGTATTAGCCAATATATTCTCTGAGGAAATATTCCATATATTGCTTCTTTTGCTTGCTCTCTGTGACAAGCTACACTATAAATCTCAGGTTATGTACACAAGGACAGAACACAACTCCTGTAACTAACATCACACATTCAGCTGCTTATTTATTGCACTACACATAACTTGCAGCCAGAGAGTTATTCAGCAAGGAAAATCATAGATCAAATAATTAAAAGGTCCAAGACTTTGCAATCTGTCAGCCAACAATTCAAGAAAAGTGAAACTCCTCAAATTATTATTCAATGAGAATCCTGTTCCCTCTATTACATACAGGAATTTTTTCATGTCATGCAGATTGTATGGAGTAATGGCCCTTTTTACTCCTGTTCCCTTACACTGACACTTCTTGTGCACTCATTCGTGAGTTATATCTGTAAGCCAGTCCCAAAATAGCTGCAGGGAAAATGTTTCTTCAATATTAATGCTTTTGCTGTAAGGCTGTACAAAATTAATCTGGATGTGGCAGCAGGAGTGATAGATCAGAGTGAAAACAGAAAAAGCAGCGCAGAACAAAATATCTAAGTGCCTAATCTTTGTAAATAGAACTGATACAAAGTAATTATTTTTCTATTGGTCTCATCCATCAAGAAAAGAGGTTTAATAAAAAGGCCTATAACCAAAAACTAAAACCTTTGAAAGGATCACCCAGCCAACAGCTGTGCTTGGTTTGCTGTGGTGAGAACACGCATGAGCAGCTTCGTGTTCCTGTCACGGACTCTTTGTGTTAAATGTACCTTTGAAACACACTGCACAATTCATTCATAAAGGCAATGCATTCAAGTGGACGTTCTTCTGGGTCTTTCATTACCTGAATCCAGAACATCATGTCTAAGCACAAATATTGTGTGGCACTTCCATTTAGAAATGAAGGTGAAACTCTTCTTTGCTGTGTGAAGCTCGCCTTGCACTTCTGCCTTAAAATACACATAGCTTTCAGTTCACTGTTCAGGCAAGTATGCTCTATTATTTCAAGGTACTGGATTTCATGGATTCAAGGCATTTTTGATTTTGCTGCCTGTGGAATGCCTCTCTATACCCAGCTGTGCAGTAGCAGACAGTAAAGGGATTGTCCTGCATTCTCACTGTTCTTTAATGATGCTTTATTCTCTTAATTTCATCAGAATACTGGCCTGCCTCATGGACCATGCCATTACAACTGTTCACTTCAACCATTCTGTCCACATTTCAGACTCTGAACATCAAGAAATCACCAAATCTGCAAAGTATCATACAAAAATGAAGACAGGCAAAAACATCTCACACTCTGAATGGAAAAAAAAATAAATATGGCAGCCAGAACTCAGGTTTGATGAAGTGAACAAAGGAAAACCTGCTTTTTCCATATACTCATTTGTAGATCAAGAAGATTCTCACTTTCCCTTGGATAGATTCTTGAGTTCTCAGCATGCCCAGCACCCAGAAGGTTCTCAGGTGACTACCTTCAAGTTGATAGAAGTAGGCATGTATAGGCTGTTTCCACAGTGCTCTTCTATTAAAAAAAATTCTCACAATATGCTTCCTATTAATCAAGATTTTGTTATCTCCAAAGGCACACAATCATCATCATTCTAGACACCAGACGGATTATTGATGACAGGGGATGTGAGTGGGCAGGATAGGGACAAAACAGCTAGAATAAAACAGAATGAACTTTGCAAGCCAGACACATTTGGCAAATGTACATTCGTGCTTTTAATATTTGTTAGGAGCTTAGCCGAGCCTTCCACTAAATGTTGGCAATTTAGTATGTAGATTCTCATAACAGTTTTAGTCATGACCCAGCTGCTTTAGTCATGCAACAAGTTTAGATTCATGACTTCGGCTGCTCATTTTGTTTTCCTTTGCAGGAATGTAAAGAAGCTATATTGTCTCAAAGATATCTTATTCCTCTCAGTGCCTCTATACTTTCCTTTGTCAGGAAGCCCAAGAACTGTTTCCATTCATCAGGTGCAAAGTTGGGTTTGTATGTGTATGTCCTTCCATTATTTCTATTTACACTTGGCTTGGAGCTAGGTGGTACAAAGTTGATTTGTGGTAGATCCTCTTACCTTACAGGAATCCTCCTCTGCTAAAATCCCCATGGACCAGCATTGTTACCACTACTTTTTCTCTTTGCAAGTTAAATAACTGACAATTGTCTCCTATACATTTTTGCACCTTAGGAAGTCATCAACATGATTGCAAATTCTCTCTCTGGGAGTGCAAGCAAGAAACTGGTTAGGATGGGCAATGGAAGATGGACAAGCATTCTGCTAAATCACTGCATGACACTGAAAAGCAGAAACAGGTTAACTATGATCATGTTTACCCTAATATGCAGAAGAATTACGATAATACAAGTGGTGAATTTCAAGACAAAGCTTACTTTTATGTCAGTATTTTAGAGAAAGGAAAGGTTCACACAGGCCCCTGAGATGGACTCCTCCATCCTTGTGAGAGGCAGTGGTTGGTATATTGGAGAAAGACAGATGGCAACCAGCTTCTTTTAGAGCAGGCAAATGAGGCATGATGAAGTCTTAAGAAGTGAAACAACTAGAAATGCAAGATTGCGTGGAACAAGCAGCACTAGGCAGAATGGTTGATACAATCCTTGTACACAGCTTTCAAACTCGGGTCCAGGCACAGGCAGCTTTTGCTAAGGCAGCTTCCAACACTGTCTAGAATTCACAAAGTGCCCAACCTAAGTTATTTTTATTCTACATCAGTTTCATTCTACATTGACATTATATTTTCCCCAAAGCAGCACTTTTGTGATTCGCCTAGACTGAATGTTATAATATAAAATCTTTTCAATTAGTACAGTTTGTTTGCACTAAAAAAGTGGGAACAGTCACGTGAAGGGACCTACCAGGCACAGTATGGGATTTTTCCTGTATTTATGCCAATTCAAACAGATGTATCAGTCCTGTCCTACCCATTAACATTTCAAGAGACAGAAGATATCATTTGCTGACATACAGAGAATATACAATTCAACAGCTAGCTAGTAAAAGAAAGCTCACTGAAGAACATTTTGAAAGTAAAGCACTAATACATACATTTGGAAGCACATTGAATATATTAACTCATTTACATGATCCATTATTTACATTAATGAGATATCTCTGGGGCTTTTTGTTTATTTTAATTTACCTGCCACACTACTCCAATCAAATGGCAATAAGAAGGACTTCAGAATATAAATTCCTGAGCAATTAAATTATGTTTAAATCATTAACCTAACTACACAGCTATTAAAGTTCTGTCTGAAGTGCCACAGTACTATAAGCTGGCAAGACAAAACCAAATCCCCTCTCATGTGACTTCTGCAGGGCGACTTTGAATACGATAGGACTAGTAGTGGTAGGACTAGGGGGAATGGAACAAAAATAGAAATTGGTAGGTTCAGATTGGATGTTAGAAAGTTCTTTACCATGATGGTGGTGAGATGCTGGAACAGGTTGCCTAGGGAGGTGGTAGAAGCCTCATGCCTGGAGGTTTTGAAGGACAGGCTGAATGTGGTGCTGAGCAACCTGATCTAGTGTGAGGTGTCCCTGCCCATGGCAGGGGGGTTGGAACTGGATGATCCTTGAGGTCGCTTCCAACCCTCACAATTCCATGATTCTATGATTATGAGGGGTTGGGGAGAGGCATGGGAATTGATAAGATCCACCAATGTATTAGGAGCAGAGAAACAAGGATCACACAAATTTTTTTGCATTAAGGAATAACTTCATGGAAATATCTATTCCATTTGCAGGATTACCCTCAGATATTTCACTACACCTAAAGGATCTGCTGTCATATACTATAAGGGCAGAGAAGCATATGATACAGTAAGCACATTTTTATACTCTAGGTAGTTGGGAAAAGTTGCTGTAGTATTTATTAATATAAAATATAAAGAACATGTGCTTACATTTAAAATTGATAATAGCAAGATAGGTTGTCTTCCAGACAACTGGCCTTCTGAACTGGCAGATGGAGTCAGAGAGCAGTATAGCTCCCCTGTAATCCAGGAGGAAGTAGTTAGAGACCTGCTTAGCCACTTGGATCCCCACAGGTCCATGGTACTGGATGGGATCCATCCTAGGGCGCTGAGAGAGATGGCAGATGAGCTGGCCAAGCCGCTCTCCATCATTTTTCAACAGTCTGGCTCACTGGAGAGGTCTCAGATGACTGGAAGATGCCCATCCACAAGAAGGGCTGGTAGGAAGAACCAGGGAATTACAGACCTGTCAGTGTTGGGTGATAGGTTGAATTTGATAATCTCAAAGGTCTTTTCCAAACTGGTAAATTCTATTCTATTCTATCTAAACACCCCTCTTTTCAGCAATCTATGGATCCTTAAGAACTGTTGAAAGACCTTCATACACACGGTTGCTTTCCTCCTTTGAACACTACATGTAGTCTCCAGCAGTAAGCCAGACCTCACCTTACTGAAAAAGCAAAAGCTGCCAATACTAACCAGCTCTGAAGAGGAAAGACCTCAGCAGAATCAAAAGTAAACATTATTTCCTGCTACGAATGCAGAATACTCATTAAAATTAAGGCTCAGTATTGCTGTAATCCACATCTATCCAGAGGAAAAGCAGCACAATATACCTGAGGTAGCCACTGACACCAGACACATGGATCATTTCTCAGTGATCTTCCACCCAGTAAATTATGAGATTATTCCTCTTTCCCATATTTATGCATCATGAAAACATCTGTAATTAAATACAAATTTTGCTAATATATTTTCCCTGTGTTCAATCTATGTTTAAGAATCTACCCATGTCAACTGGTATTTCTAAATCTTAGTGACTTTTCTAACAGTTCCATGGAAAAGGATTAACTGCAAAGTATCTTAGAATCATTTTACTGACGTGAGTAGTAAGTTACCAGTTAGAGAAAGGTATTTAGAAAGAATTATAAACAACAACAAGCAATATACTGAATTTCATAAGCTATCTCAATATGAAATGTCACTGAAATCTCCTTGATTCTTATTTTTTTTTTAATTAATACTTTTTTATCTGCTAGCTATAGATATTTAGAAATCTCTTCCTGTCTTGCCTTCATTTCCTTCTGGCTGACACAGAAACCCTTCCAACAAAAGCAGTACGACTTGTAAAAGCAATGATTATTATTTACAAGAAGATTGTCCTCTCACACAGTATGTGTCCATTTTCTAATGTGTAAATGGAGAGCATCTGAGGTTGGAACAGCACTTAGTAAGACAGGAACCTAAGCAACTCTAAACATGCTGTCAGTGTATCCAAATTCTCTGCAACTTGACCCTTGCAGAACTGTTTGCACGCCTTCAAATCCACAACATACCCACCAAATTAGGCTTGCCCAGTGCTCTCCAGGCAGAGCACTGAAGGGTGAGGTGGTGAATAACCATGTTGTTCACATATGCCACATCAATGCTGTGACCTGCTGAAATAGCTTAACTTTTCATGGTTAGAATAAGCCAAAAAAGGTGAAACGTAGGGAAAAAATGACAGAAGCCTTCATTGAAAAGCTAAATGCAGGGAAGTCTGTGTGCAAAAATAGCAGCAATATAAAATGAGATTCAAGTATGTTCAGCATCAAAGGACATTTGCAACCGCTGATGTGCTACAAAATAGATCTCAGGGATGGATGGGAGATGCAGGTCAAGAAGCCATCAAAAAGCTGGCTGCTTCCATAGACAACTACTTGCTGCTTTTTTGCTGCTACCTGACAGGTGAGTTATTTTTCAAAAAGAAACTAGGGCAAAACTTGAAATACATGCTGTGATTTTTTTCCTTATTAACTGTTAGTTTTACCTAATTCTGTAATTGTTTTTATGACCAGAACAAATTGGTGGTTTAGGGTTGCAGCTGAAACAGTAAAAATATGTCTCCACAATCCGCAAAGGTCACTGCTTTAAAGGGCTGAGAAACTTCATTTTTTCATCTGCTGCTTCTCTCGGGGAGAAAAGGAAAATCAGGCAAGAAACATCCTACCCTTCCTTTACATCAAACTTCCATTAAAGTCACTGGTACCTGCCAGCAGATATTCAAGACTATTACAGTGAGATTTATCATTAATGCTTGCTACATTTACGACATTGTTCCAGTCCTTTTTGTTGTTGCTGCTGTTCATATTTTTAAAGTTGTAGTCAGATGACCCTTCTCAGCTAGAGACCTGAGTTGAAATCTGATGACTACATGTGAGCAACATCTGATGAAAATATAGTTCTAAATAAATTCTTATCTCATTGTGTGCATACAAATTATGAGACACAGGCCCAGTTTAGGATTGACATATATGAGCACAAGTAAGCAGACAACCCAGTGAGTATTGCACCTTGGAGAGCAGAAGATCCTCTATTTCCAGTCTTATGGAGAATGAAAATTCTCACTTTCTGCTTCAAACCCAGATGAAAAAGGCAGCTCACAGAAAGCTGTTCATAATTTGTCTATCTGAATTGTTTGACAGAAAACCTGAGCTTTGAGAAGATCCAGTGTTGGCCTTACATTTACCTTTAATATTGAGGGGATTCACCATAAGGTGTATCATTCCTTACTGATTTTAAGGGTGGAAATTTTAGCCTCTTTAGATGTTGACTTAGATGCATTTGAAATAGTTTCCAAAGGATAAAAAATTAACTACCTTGCCTGCTACATTTATACCCAAATTGGGTCCTTGATGACAAAACACCAGGAAGTTATAGTGGGGGGAAAAATAAGTAAAATTACCTTCTCCTTTACCCAGTGAAGTGATTGTGCTGGACAATCTATTTTTCTCTGGGACTAAATGCAAAACAAACAAAAAAATTCACAGGACAGGAAGCAACAAAGCCTGTTCTCAGAAGAAGTAATCTGTGACCTAAGAATTTCAATATTACAGGTGATTTCAATACTCTCTCTGGTGGTTTTTGGCAGCCTGCTTCCTATTCAAATGAAAATATCTATGGTTGCTGCAGTGCCCTTCTAAATCAAACCTTATGTCAGCACACTGGAGGTCCAGCACTGAGCTGTGATTAATCTTTCTTCTCTGTCCTGCAATGATATCCTTTTGTTTCACTGAAAGGGATGCACAAGCCATTTTTTTTCTCTGGGCTGTAAACAGTACACCATTATATGAGAAGTGGAGAAAAAGGAGCTCATGCAAAGAGCGTTGTGGTGTGAACTCCACTTCCTTTTGGGGTGGGGAGAAAAAGAAACCATAGAAAGAAAAAGCTTTTTGCAGAAGGGAGAAAGAATTAG
Organism: Melanerpes formicivorus; assembly: GCF_026170545.1. NCBI lineage: Eukaryota > Metazoa > Chordata > Aves > Piciformes > Picidae > Melanerpes > Melanerpes formicivorus. The sequence goes on from NW_027142369.1 coordinate 4,474,558, forward strand.
CATCCTGTTTCTAGAAAATTTCCTTCCAAAGGTGAGCAAAAGAGGCTTTGGGGGATGAAAAAGACACATATCCATAAAAACTACACAAACTTCAGAGGCAGATTTCAACAACAGTACTTCTTGTAATACCTGCCACTTAAGACACAGAGTCCCTTATCATGTCACCTGAAAATATAGATTAATATGATGATTCTGATACAGCTAAAAAGCCATCCATGCCACAGTGGAGTATTAGCAAGGTTATCGTAGGAATGCCTGTAGAATGCAGTTCCTGTTGGTTGGGTTAAACAAGCATTACCAGTATTTGAGCTCTTGCATCATAGCAAAACTGGCTGTACCTGTTTGCCCTAAGCTTATACATTTATGAAAATGTCAGCCACAACAACAAATATGTGGCTTTCTGGGTATGCCAGGAGCATGTGCTCATAACTGGACTTTCCAAAGGAATCTTTAGAATGCAGTTCAGCTGGACTTGAGCTAAGGGTAACATATTCCTACAGTCACTCATGCTGAATTAAGTTTTCCATAGTCATTTTAATTGAAATATTGTATGACTACTGTTTAAGTACTATGGATCCACTTCCTGGGTATTAACTACTGGCTCAGATGAATGGACAAATCATTATCTCCACAAAATAATTAATTGTTCCCCAAATCTCTTTTTCCTGGTCATTATTAAAAGCAGAGTATGTGGTCATCAAAGTAAATACTGAAATGAATCACCATTCAGGAAAGCCTTGGGGAATGGAGTAGGGGGTTTGGGTTGGTTTGAGTTTTTTTGGGTTTGAGAGGGGTTTTGGGGTAGGGTTTTTTGACTGTAGTCTTTCAAGCCCTTTTTTTCATATAAGAATTTGGTCCACATAGTTGTTAGTTGTCTAAAGTAATGGTCATCTATGCAACCATTCAATGAAATTGAGGGGAAATTATACCAAGGCCTGATTTTGGACATTTCTCTGTACACATTCAGTATAATTTTTTACATGCAAAAGAAACAGCAGCTCTGCATATATCTATTCCTGCTGGCAGCCCAATCCCGATTTGGATCCGAGGAACAGCTTGGAAATGGATGGGCAGAAGTAGGCTGCTTCCATTAAGGAAAGATTTCAGTTCACTTCCCCAAAGGCTCCTTAGATCTGGTTTGTACATCAGAAGTTTTAGCAAGAGCACATGACTAGAAACAACACCCAGACTGATGCCCACTTAGGCTACCATGTGCCACATACAAATCTACTTGAAAAGTATCAAGGGGAAGTCTATGACATGTTCCACCCAGCAGCACCAGCCACTTCCCAACACCTTCAACAAAATTAAGATCTGTAAAGACCAAAAAAATAAAATTAAAAAATATAACAAATCACAGCTATGATGTGCCCTAAGAGATTACAAAAGTACATCAATGCCACAGATGATGCCACAGGTCTCTAAATTGTTGCTATTATAAATCAGGCTGTATCTAGAAGTGAGTAAGCATTAAGAGACATAAGGCACACGTGTGGTTCTCAGGTCAGAAAGGTTACTGCTTTGAGAGAAGTTCACAAACCCAAGCTGACTGTAGAAAATAAATAATAATGTCTATCATGTACTTTTTTTTTCACCATCAGTCAGATTCATCATCTATGGCACAAATTAAATGTTTTTCCCTCTTTAAACAATCTCTTTCCATCGCCCCATCTTGCCCCGCACCTCATCATGCTGTTGAAATGTACCTACAATTTGTTCTAACCCTCTCTCTGATTAGTTAGGATAAAGAAACCAGTGTTTGCTTCAAATATCAGGTTCCCCAATCATCCTAGTGGATTTACCTGCACCTGTTCTCATTTAAATTCCTTTTTTGACAGCAATATGCAGCATTCCAAACCAAAGCTTCCTGAATGGCAAAAGCAGGGTCACATCAGCTAAAATTCCTTTTCAGACATGAACCAATTTAACATTTCTTAATCATCATCCAGTCCACCCACCCACTCAGGTTTTTCTCCTATTCTTCAAACTGGCAAGTCCACAGTTCAGAGCAGAAATAGTTCTTCCTAGTGTATTAAGTGTACGATCTGGCATTTCATTCATTTTTCTGTTTTTAAAGGAATTTGGTCTTTCTTTTGAGGACAAAAGTTTCCTACTTTGTTTCATTCTGCCATTGACCACCATATCCATTCTGTATGTCTAGGAATCTCTTCCATAAGAATTTTGTCCATTTGAGTCTGGAAAGCCAAAGACTATTGGGATATAGTCTTTCATTATGGGGAGATAGACTCAAGTTCAGAGCTTCCCAACAAAAAGCAAGGGGTTATGGATTTCAGAAAGTATCCCCACCCTCCAAAGAAGGAGACTGGGGTTATCTTGTACTAGAAACCTTACAAGAAAACCTCCTCAAGAAACATTACAAGAAAACCTAAAATGAGCCAGTCCCTTCTCTCCCTACCCCTCTGGCTAATGACTGCAGTGGTGAGTCACATTTTTACTGTGAACTTTGTGCATTTTTTTTTTGCACAGTGTTTGCAGTAGGCTGGCAGTTTGCATGCATTATTATGAAACAGTATTTGCTGCTCCATAGTTGAGACTGAGCTGGATAAAGCTCTGCACTTCTATCCCATTAGATCTCCAATCAAGAGAATAATGAGGCCAAATTTGCCACAGAAAGGCTCTCAGGTGAATGCAACAAATCACAGTGTAAATTCAAAGTAGTTACATAGCAGTGAGCATAGGAGGGTCCTTTGCTTCCCACTTCTATCTTTTCTGACCTATTAAGGTTTGAGAATGGCATGGAAGCAGGCCCTGGGTCCTGAAGGACCCTTGATGGTGGTAGAAGATATGAAAAGCAAGGGATGGGCAAATACTCCTAGACTTTGCAGATTAATAAAACATAGAATGGCCTCTCTTTCTGCAGACTCTTAAAGGTAATGGACTTAGGAAAACCAAAAGATATTCGATAAATCTCAGTGGGTTTTGTTGTTTAAGTACCAAACCTCAGTTTGGTAATTTTTAGGTGACACAGGCAAAAAGAAGATATGCTTGCATTGGAAAGACTCAATATCAAAATCTGAACAAAAAACAGCCAAATTGTCCTATCTGCCTTCCAGCAATTGATGATGGCTTCAAACTATTGTTTTGATCCCAAATTGTTATGGGAAGATTAGTTTGTCTGCTTGATTTTCCTGCATCTTGACATAGATTTAAAGTTCTCACTACCTGTGATATTCAAGTCTCCCAGAATAGACCCAGCATGATATAGATGAGATACATTCTTGCCTAAATAGGTGATGCCTGTAATGTGAAGAGACGCCCTGAATAGTATTAGTAGGCAGGAAAAAAAGGTCTGGGGTCTACACTTAGGAGTCCAGGCCACAGCTAGTGCAGCACCAACCCATCAGAGCATAGGAAATGAGTGCTACAGAGTGTGTGGCACCAACTTTAAAGTCTCTTTTTTCAGACTGGTTTATAAATTAAGGCTTAATAAGACTCTTATCTTAAGCTTTATTGTCTCCTTTTGACATGAGAGGAAGGGGAATGATCACAAGCAAAAGGAAGCACTAGCAGTGAACTTTTCACCTAAATGTTAGAGAGGATCCCAGAATGAGGTCTGACTAGCTTAGGTAACCACAGATACAAAAATGAGCCTGAAGGTTAGAACTAGTTTGCTCATCAACACTTTGATAATTTAGCTACACCCACTTATACCTGTAATGCTGAAGCTCTCCATTAGTGATCAGGTAATACAGACGGGCCATGCCCATCCACGGCATTCCTCTGTCCTTGGCTCTTGCTTTTTCTCAATTTATCAAGTCCAGAAGCTTGGGTGAGATCTAACACTAGTGGCCTGGACACATATTAACATTTCTCAATGATGTAAAGCTTATGAAGATTCCATCATGAAGATGCCTATCTTCATCTGTTAAGGGTATATTTGATAGTAGCTTGAGCATTTCTTTAAGGCAGCATTGGCTTTACTGTATTTCAATTTGCCATATTCAATTAATAGCATTTTCCATAAATTTCCTCATAAAAACTGTTCTATGGGATACTTGGGAGGAAAAGGGACACTGATACCTTTAGTTTTCAAGCTCATATCACAGATAAGAAAATAGTAGTTCAACTTCGACAAAGAGAAGATGTTTGGAAATAGGTTAAAAACTGCCTGGGGAGTAGGAAAAAGAACTCAAGATCTTTAAAGATGCCTTTTAGCAGTCACAAGACAAAAGAAATTCCTTGAATAACACAGGTGAGAACATCAGTCTGAGACTTTGGGCCCATAAATTCCTCTGAGCAGGTTATCTGAAGTAAAAGGGTCATATGTAGGTAACTTCAAGCAGAAAAGTTCTTTTCTTAATTGGTTTAAACTAAAACCAAATCAAATAGTATTTCCTTGCTTGCAATGATCACATTCGAGCAGAACTCAACTGCCCTTGATTGAATTTTTAAAAAAGATTTCCTCCATAATGGTTCCCTCTGCCAATAAGGCAAGAGATTATTACATTTCCACTGGGAGGAGTTTGGAGATTTGTTTTCTTTTATAATACCTAGTTCTAATAGCTTGTAAAGCTGCTAAATTCTATGTTCACTGGAGTCACATGAGTTTCCCCAAAGCACTAGCTCTGAAATAGGTCAAAATAATTACTGTTTACAGGGAGTTTATATATTTAATAACAATTGAAATCTAATTTTCTGTTCATGCAAAACTTGCAGGAAAAAGTTGGAGATAACCAGTGTTTAGTAATCACAGGATTAATTCTTTCCATAAAGGCATCTACATACCTAACTGTATGCCGAAATGGTGGGAGGGGGGAAATTGAGAGTTTTCTCTCCCAGATCTAAATATTCATAATGTTTTTGAGTCTATTTAATATATATTGGGAATTTTTGCATTTCAGACATCAGACCTGTCTAATCTCCAGTTGTAATATTACCTCAGGTTTAAACAGGTGCTAGTGACTTTCCTCCATCACTCCACATCCAGGGAGGGTGAACATGCCAGTATTTACCATTTGGAAGAGACCAGCCTTGTATCTCTGTTCACAGCACTAGCACTCAAACCCTTCACAACTTTTCACCTCTTGTGCAGGAGTCATTGTAGAACACAGTTACGAAATCACCATCCCCTCTGGAAAAAATCCTCAACCAAAAACACCCACACCCTGCAATATGAGTCCTTTGTACTGTAATATCTGCTCATATGTCACCTTTTCAAGCAGACAAAGTTTAACTGTCTCGCAGCTTTCTCGCGTAGCACACCAACCCACATACGGGCACCCATCCCTCCTTCCTGCCACTACTGCCAGCTCACAGGTCTGTCTGATTTCCCCACGTTCTTATACCCTTTCTACTCCACGTCACCTATACACAGAAACCATTTGAGGACTGTCATAAAAAGACCCTCTGAATATTTTGAGGAGGATAAAAATAAATAAATAAACGAGCAGGGAAATTTATTTAATCCATACAAGGGGAGTAAGGAAGAAATGAGCTGGTCCTACCTACTCTTGAACTCTTTTTCCTGAGCTGGCAGGCAGCCTGCACTCTTGCAGAGGTGGAAATGAGGATAGTTAATGCTGTCAGAGCTAAATACTACGTAACCAAAAGCACCAGTGTGGTGCGCTTGCAGCTGAGTTGGGAAGTGTGTAGGCTGCAGAGGAAACGCAGCTGCAGCCCCGACCTTTCCAGCCCTGCTTAAGTGCAGCAAGCCGGGCTCCCAGAAATCAGGCAGCCCTGCCCTTCCTGCTCCACTTGCACATGGGTTTGGCTGCACACGGGGGGAGCTGCCTGCTGTGAAATTTCACCACAGCCTGCTGAGCCAGCCTCGATGGGATGTGACATCTCAGGCAGTGGGTCCAGACTGAGACAACTCCCTTACTGGAGTGTTAAACACATATGGCTATTGAATACCCAGCAAGCAGAATCAATGGAGCAATTAATTTCCAGGGCTGGAGTTGCCCTCCTTGGCCCCAATCAGCTGGTGTATGTACTTAGTCTTCTAGTTCTCTAACAATCCCCTCACTCACACTTTCTAGGTCTGTTTCTGTATAGTTGTGCTAGATATTATGAAGCTGCTTACAGTGATGCCTAGCTGTCCTGAAATTGCTTCTGCAGTATTTCTTCAGCACTAAAAAGTTCACCCTGTTCACTGTGTTACCTTCCAAACTTTCAGCTCCTGCTGTTTGCAGCATCAGAGTAAAAATGATTGTTAAATCACAGTATCACAGTATAACTAACGTTGGAAGAGACCTCGAGGATCATCGAGTCCAACCTATCACCACAGACCCCATGACTAGACCATGGCACCAAGTGCCACGTCCCATCCCCTCTTGAACACCTCCAGGGACGGTGACTCCACCACCTCCCTGGGCAGCCCATTCCAGTGACAAGCAACTCGCTCGGTGAAGAACTTTCTCCTCACCTCGAGCCTAAACCTCCCCTGGCACAGCTGGAGACTATGTCCCCTTGTTCTGGTGCTGGTTGCCTGGGAGAAGAGACCAACCCCTTCCCGGCTACAACCACCTTTCAGGTAGTTGTAGAAGGCCATGAGGTCACCTCTTCTCCAGGCTAAACAATCCCAGCTCCCTCAGCTATCTGGATGATTAGCAACATAAATTACTTTTGCTAAATGCAGCAAGAGAGAGAAAAGTATAGTCGGGCTGCTTTGCTAATAGTAATAACCAGCCAGGAAGTCTGAGGTCTCATGAGCTGTATTGTGTGGTAGTTTAAACAGGGAGATGGAGAAGCAGCAGCAAGCAAGAGGATGAGGATTTGGTGCCTGTTCATTCTTACCTCCGTATCTCCTGTTACTGTCATGCAAAGTGTAACAGGGAGTTTCGTGAGACATGAAGCCAAGACAGACACTTGGTCTGGGCTAGCAGAACAGTGTTCTTGGTATGAAGTGCTAAAGCTCTTTTCTAAAATGCTCTCTGATTCTCAAATAGACAAGTAGTTTCCCAGTAGTGTACTGCAGTATTTATTTTCCTTGGATTGAACCTCTCAGGACTGAACAGTATTACTACCACTGGCAAGCTTTTTTCAAGTGTTTGGATTTATCACAACACTCAGGCAAGGGTCTGAACAGGTAAGCAATCTGCCTCTGAGGATGACAGCTTCAGTGTCTGCAGTGTGCAGTGCTCTCCCTTTTCTTCTTTGGATTGCAGAGTCCATGCTGAGTGGCAGGTGGGGGAGCTAGTGCAGAGGAGAGAACAGCAGGTTTCCCTCCCATACCCACCCACATTCGCTATACTTCAGGGGTGAATGTTGTAGTTCTGTCTTAAACTCACTCAAGAAACAGCCTGAAAAACATGAAAGTTAAGATTAGCAGGTTGCTCAGGTGGAGAAGCTGCTCATTTCTCTGGAAAACTTTGTAGTTTTCCATCCAGTCACTCTCCAGTGCTGAGTCAGCTTCAGCCATATTGTTCCCCACAGGATATCACCGTGATTAATGCTGTTTTTTCTCAATAGGAGAAACTGCTATAGTGTTATCATGCAATGGATGATGTCCTGAGTGCTAGCTGGAGCAGGAGTGGCTGGGGTGGGCTCCATACATTCTCCATGAGCAGCAGGGTGATAACACAGCTTTGTTTCTCTGTGCATAGAGCCCTGGAAGTTCAAACACACACCAATGTGATACAACTATGAACCTATCTCCAAAGACATGTGGTACAGAATTTAGGTGCCAGGCTAAAAGTGTAGTGGGTGCAAGACAGGAAAGAGGTTCATTAGCTTTTTTTTACTGAAGCATGACAAATCTCTCTTCAGTTCAGACACACTGGGTTTGTTGCTACCAATGTCATCAGTGCTGTAACTAGCTATACTGGAAATAGCTTAGCGCAGAGCACTTGAGTCTCTGACCACCCATAGCTAGAGCCATCTCATATGTTCAGTTCCTTACCTATCTCACCCACTTCCCTAGCCCACAGCTCTTCCTAACCCATACAAGGGGGAGAGACACTTCATGGCCACTCTCCCCTTCCTTTCCAGACTGAATGAGCAGCACCCCAACTAGACTGGAGTGTATCACATCAACCACCCAAGCTGACCCAGGCACAGTGACTTTGAGGACAGCAAATACAACAGCACACCCACAGCTGGCATGGATGCTCTGTGCTGCTGCAGTGGGTCTGAGACATTTCCTAGTAGCTAGATCTCCCTAGCTGAACATTGTTGGTTGGATTGCCAAGACAAGAGTTTTTGTCAAGTTGTCACAGTTTTTTATCCGGTAAAGCTTGCAACTTGATGTGCTAACCCTGCTGCCCCAGTATTAGGGGTTTTTTGATAGGACAGCTTACATTGCACCAATCCCTTTGACTGTGTGGCAAATACTTGAGAGATGCTCATAAATTGCAAGTCAGTCTGCTCTCTGAAAGGCCCCACCAAACACCTGAGAAAGACTTTCACTTCTCTCCTGGAATAGAAAACCTTTTCAATATTGCCTCATGATGCTTAGGCTCTCCCATGGGTTTGTGATTCAAAGGAGTGATGACCGTCAGCAGCACAACAGGTTTTACCCATGTGCATGTCCACAAACATGTCCTGGCAGTACTCCTGCCCCTTCTAACATCAGTGGGGTCTCTCTCCATACATATGTCTTGTGATCAGTGGCCTTCTCTGGGATCAGGTGTCAGCTCTCCCCAGCTGACTTTATGCAGTGCTGGGCACCACAATTAGCTGTGATGTAATTAGAAGTGAGGAGCAGAACATACTTTGCAGGCACAGTTTAAAAACCCAAGGCAAAATACTTTTGTCCATCAGCTGGTGGGCTAAGTAAATTAGAAATCCTTAAATAAGTGGTGGTGAGCTCTAGCAAGACTTCAGATGGAAGATCAGAGAAGGAATTCAGGAATTTCATCTCTATGTCATCTGAGAAAACAAGCAATAAAGGGAGGTAATAAGAAGTTCTAGTGGTTTCTTTTAAAATAGGTATATCATGAACAGCATGAAATAACATCAAAAGCTTGTGTGTAAAAATGCACACAATCTGACATGTGTTGACTAGAGACTTTCCTGTGATAAAAGGCAAGTAGAAAAGCTATATTAAAATGAGATCAGTACTCTAAAAGGTAAGGCCCAAGGAACAATAGCTTCATTCTGTGCTTCTGACAAGTCCAGGCAATGGCTGCAGTTTTCCTAACATTAAAAAAGGTGGTTTTTACTGTCTAGAAGAGCATCTGACATCCTCTCTCTCCTTATGAGAGTTATCAGGACATAGCATGGAAAGGGCAGGTGGAGAGAGAATAAACCTTTATTAGGATAAACCAAACCAGGTTGGAAGAGACCTTCAAGATCATCGTGTCCAACCCATCAACCAATCCAACCCACCCAAACAGCTAACCCATGGCACCAAGCACCCCATCAAGTCTCCTTCTGAACACCTTCAATGACGGCGACTCCACCACCTCCCCGGGCAACCCATTCCATAGCACAATCACTCTTTCTGTATAGAACTTCTTCCTAACATCCATCCTGAACCTCCCCTGGCGCAGCCTGAGACTGTGTCCTCTTGTTCTGGTACTGGGTGCCTGGGAGAAGAGACCATCATCCGCCTGTCTACAACCTCCCTTCAGGTAGTTGTAGAGAGTGATAAGGTCACCCCTGAGCCTCTTCTCCAGGCTGAGCAACCCCAGCTCCCTCAGCCTCTCCTCATAGGGCTTGTGTTCCAAACCCCTCACCAACTTTGTTGCTCTTCTCTGGACTCGTTCCAGCAAGTCAACATCCTTCCTAAACTGAGGGGCCCAGAACTGGACACAGTACTCGAGGTGTGGCCTAACCAGTGCAGTATACAGGGGCAGAATGACCTCCCTGCCTGCAGTGGTGAGAGGAGCTGTGGAGAGGAGCAGTCCCCACAAGAAGGGTCAGAGAGGGAACACAGAGCATACACTGCATGGCATGGCACAGCAGCCACCCAAGACCATTTTCACCAGGGACTGGCCATAAAGCCCAGAACCACCTCAACACACAGCAAGGGCATAATTTTGCCATCTTAGTGAGTAGATTCTGCTTTCTTACCACCTGCTAGTTGTAAATTTACTGTACAGTGAAGACTGAAATGCATTAGAATATGTAAGCAAAAGACCAATCTGTATGGTTTCCATAGTCCATTGAATTACCTGCAGGCTCATCAGTAATCACTCAACCATCTAACTGAGCACTAAGACCTCAAGGAGGAAATGACACTTTTGCAGAGATGATTTTGCCCCTCTCTCCCTTTCCTGTCAGTCCCTTGAGATTGGAAGAAAACCAGCATTTATTTCTTCAGCACTAAAGAATCACACACTTCAGAGCCACAGCTAATCAGTGCTGCAGAGTAGAGGGAGTACCAAGCAGTCACATACAGCACTAGGCAATGAAGAGAAGAGGTGTCATCTCCTTGTTTGTCCAAAAATACTTTATCACAAAGCATCCAGCATGCACAGTAGCACTGCCACAAAGCACAGCTGGTCCCAGGTGGTATGCCAGAGTCAATGTTCCAGAGGGAGAGCTCATCACCTCTCTCCTGGCTTCTTAGGCTTCTTCTCAGACCTCACTTTTGGGATACTTTGGTGCTCTAGACAGACAGCAGCTGCCAAGCACAGCGACATTACATCTTTCTGGATGAAATAGCACAAGCCCTTTGTGAAGTTAATCTTCAGTAAAAATGTATGAAGTTCCAAGAGGGGGAGGGAGACAGCAGACTCATGGGTCTGGTTGAAAAAGGCAGATGTGAACACCTTTAAATGACATATTCAAATTTGGGTCCTTTCATTCACCACAGGCCTTTGTTGCCTTTATACCTGCTTAGGAGACAACAGCAAGAAGGTATTGTTGTCAAACCATTCTGTGGCAGGCAGGAATCTACATTAATTACTCCATACTGGCTGCTGAGGAGCTCAGGAAAAAAATGGCATATCCCAGCTTGAACTAGCATGACAGTTAGAAGCCACTTGTAAATTAATGTAGATAACCTCAGAAGACTATGTCTGGCTAAACTGAATGTGGTGAGTGACTCACAAAATGGAAGAAGAGAAGAAAAGCTTAATCAATAATTCAGAAGGTTTCCTGAGCAAGAAATGTTATGATGCAGAATGCTCCAAACCCTCAGTTATTATTTATTCTCTTTCTGCTTATAGCTCACTGAAATTAAACATATTTTTACCCCCTTTGACACATATATAAACAGATAACCTCAATGAAGTGTCATGGCATGATAACATGTGTTGATGGTACTGGATATGTGCAACCCTATTTTATTTATCTATGACCATTAGGAAGGGTCCTCAGAGACATTGCCATATTGAAATGAAGTCTCTATCCTTATCCAAGACACAATACGATATAGTTATAGTGGTATGTAAATCCAGCACTGTAATTTTGGATTTACACACCTAAGAGTACAGAAGCTAGTCTTTACCCAGTACTTCAGGACCTGATTTCCTGAAGAAAATTTATTTCCAATATTTCATTCTAAGTAGCAAAGGCTGTAAACTATTTGGCTTTTCCCCCAGTCCTTATCCATGAACCCCACAGGAATATTTTCTGAAACAATGAAAAATCCACATCTCAATTTCTCATTTTGAAATATGTGTTTTCCTATCACCATTCCTACTTCTAAACTCTTCAGTGAAATAAGTACAGTGATGTCAGCAGTAGGAAATAGAACAGCCTGTGAATACTGGGCTTCAGAGAGAGCTACCTGTTTGGCAGGATTTTTCCCCAGCAACCGCAGCACCTGTTCTAGCCTATAATATGGGCAAAAATGTGATCTCTTCCCAATTTAAATTCATCTAACTCCTGACATAACTCTACAGGTAAGCAAAGCAGCTGTCATTCTCCTTTGGCCTCAATACCCGTCTTCATCTCCATATGTTTCAGTTCTTTGATAGTAAAAGGAGTTAAATCAAAAGCCACTGCAGCTGGAGTTCTATCAAAAGCAGCATACCCAAAATGGACGGGTACTGGTGGTCCCAACCACACTGCCAGATCTCTGAGGAGCTGGTGCATCATTTAGTCACTCTAAGGACAAGGAAGTGTCTGAAAAATCTTGTCTCTTCGGATGCTTAGATATCTTACTTTGGTTCCCAGAGAGACTTCACTGCTCTAGAGGGAAAAGATGACGATTCATCTGGACATGCATGTCTCCGTCAAGTTTTTACCCACGAAACGCCAGAAGGGCAGATGCACATTGAAGGGCTTCACTGCTTACAAAGTTAATATCGCCTATGGGATACAGCTGGAGGGAAATTTATCCTCTGCCTCCTCCCCCCCCCCCAGATTTCCGTAGAAGTAATATCCTGGCCACTCAGTTTTCTCGAATGGGGCTCTTTCAATAGCTGGGTTCGTGCAATATAAATTAGATATTGTCTAGTTCAGCAAATGGAAGCATAAGGCTTTTATTTCAGTGGCCCACTGCTGGCCAGTCCCCATTCCTGACAAATGTCATATTTGCTCTGCCACACTCAGTTGGCAGCTAAATCTGAAAATGCAGCACATAAAGAGGTCTGTGAAAACGTTGCTTCAATGTATTTGCAATTTGTGATTGTAAATCAGAGTATTTTCTGATGGGACCAAAGGGTGAATTTTCATTTCTCCATTCCTCTTTGTTCACAAAGGTCCACAAATCCCTACATTGGAATCATAGGATTGTTAGGGTTGAAAGGACCTCCAGGATCATCCGAGGCTTCCATCACCTCCCTGGACTACATGTACCAGTGTCTCACCACCCTCATGGTGAAGTGCTCCTTCCTAACATGCAATCTGAAACTACCAATTTCTATTTTCTTCCATTCCCCCTAGTCCTGTCATTACCAGACACCCTAGAAGTCCCTCCCCAGCTTTCTTGTAGCCTCTTTCAGATACTGGAAGGCCACAATTAGGTCTCCTCAGAACCTTCTCTTCTCCAGACTGAATAGCCCCAACTCTCTCAGTCTGTCTCCATAGGAGAGGAGCTCCAGCCCTCTCATCATCCTCGTGGCCCTTCTCTGGACATATTCCAGCACATCCAGATCCTTCCTGTAATAGGGGCTCCAGAACTGGATGCAGTACTCCAGGTGGGGTCTCACCAGAGCCATGCTTCTCTTGATGCAGCCCAGGATGTGATTAGCTTTCTGGGCTTCAAGTGCGCACTGATGGCTTATATTGAGCTTCCCATCCACCAGCACCCCCAAGTCCTTATTTTCAGGGCTGCTCTCAAGCCAGTCACTGCCCAGCCTATATTGGTGCTTGGGATTGCCCTGACCCAGATGCAGGACTTTGCATTTGGTCTTGTTGAACTTCATAAGGTTGACTTGGGCCCACCTCTCCAGACTGTCAAGGTCCCTCTGGAAACTGAAGTGACTTGCATGAGAATTAAAATTCCCATGTTTTCCTCATGTTGTTCATATATAATTAAAATGCCCTTTGATAATACTATATCCAAGTAATTTCCTCAGCTTGAAACTGAACTGAATGTTTACTGTATAGAAATTTTTAGCTTGAACATAAATCTGAACTCTTTGGCAAAGCCTTCTGTTCTATGATTAATATTCTACGAGATTCAGAAACAAAAGTTCTCAAAACACAGTCTGTTGGAGCTGAGTAAAAACGCATTTCTTTTCCCATTCCAAATCCTTTAAGTTACAATACCTGTAATAACCTTGAAAAGTTACAGGATGAGCCATAAATTTTTATCCTTCCAGTTTTACAGGTGATATGTGACATGTTCTACCCGAGAAAGGTAGAGCATGTTTCACACCTAGAAAAGGACAAATCCATGCTTGTTTTGATCTCAAAATCAGATGATAAACATGAAGCTGATAGAGTTAGAGTGGAACTGCACTAGTTGCTATATAAAACTGGTAATTGAGCTTGTCCACTTTGTGGTGTGTATTCAAAGCTATAACAAAGCAGTGCCAAAACCAAATACCATCTGCTTCTATTTCTGTCAGCAAATCACAATTAATGCAGCCAAGCAAGATGGCACTGCACCCATCTCACTGAGATAAATGTAGTGGGCTCAGCCATTGCAGACATCTCAGCCAGAAGAGGCAAAATGATTGATCTTTATAAAACTGGTAGAGCTTTATAAAACAGACCCTCACTATGGATACTGGGGGGGAGGGGGAAGTATTCTGTAAGATGCTCCACACCAAAGACTTAAAGATCTCAGCCTGCAACTGCCCTGTAAAAAGAGGTATTTTCTGTAGGTCACTAGAAGATGAGCTGGGGCATTTTTATGGCAATTAAAAAACAAACAAACAAAGCCAACCAACAAACAAAAGCCAACCAGGGGGAAAAAATACAACAACACAGACAAACAAGAACCAAAACAAACAAAACCCCCCACAACAACAAAACAAACAAAAAAATCCAAACCAACCAAACAAAACCAACAATAACAAACCCACACAACAAAAGCAGAACTAATCACAGCCCATAGAACAAGAATTGCATTAAGGACAAAACCACAATTCTTTCTAAATGTAGTCACAGTCTGTGTACAAGTAGAAAGAAATACAATGAAATATAAACAAGTAATAAAAACAATGGATTCCTCAGATTCTAAGTGTCATGTTCAGCAGACATAAAAACTTCAAAGTTGCCCTCTAACTTTGCATTGGTAAAGTCTGATATTTGCAATTACTTAGGAAATAAACAAACAAAAAAATATGATGCTGCTGCTGCAAAAAAAATACACACTTAGAACAAAAGAGAAAAAGCTTTGGCAAAAAGAGACTGGACTGGTGTTACTATACACTGTGGAGAAGGGTCTTAATTCAGGACCATTCTTGGTATCTCCTCACTCACTTTTCAGCAACTTTTCAACCGTTACAGGACACAAAGGGGTAGTCATGAAAAGATGGAAGTGGTAATGGAGATGGAGACAGAATGTTAAGCAATGCAAGAGCTCAGTGCATTTACCATGTGGAGGGGAGTTCAACAGGCAGTTCAAAAATGTCAAGCTTTCATCTTTGATCAAAGAGGAACCCATAATCCATGATCAACTTTAGAAACATTTTGGGGATAAAGAAAATAAAGCGAAGCCCAAAAAAGGAAAGTTTTGCTTGAAGAAAGAGGAGTGCAAACTCTGCCATTTCTGAAGCTGATTTTCCTGGCTGCATGTCACTTTAATGTCCCTTTAGAAATCTGAAACCCCATGACTTCCTGCATACTTCAGCTGGAAAGCTGGCCTTTCATTATGCCATATGAAGAGTTTTCTCCTTCCTTGCAGATGAAAAGTGCCCAGATTTAGAGAACAGAAGAAAGCTCACTCTTAAAAGCAGGGAAAGATTGTATTGGAAATATTGCACCTCACCCCTGAGGAAGAGAAGGAGGTACCATAAGGAGTTAGAGGAGTTGAGAGAATTCAAAATGAAAGAGAAAGGAATTTGGCACAATCATCTCCAAAGTTTCAAGAGAGATGCGTGGTATTTTGTCCACATGATAATTCTAGGGATGAATCATTACCATGCAGTAGAGGTCTACTGTCTTCAAAATCTCCAATGCAGAAGTTACATGAGGTCTCTTAGTTTAGGAAATTAAATGTCATGATATTAAACAGGATTCTTTCTTTTTATCTCTGCTTGGAAATGCTGAACAAGTCACCTAACCAGGATTTTCTAAGCTGATCAGAATTGGTTTCATTCTCATTTTCTGGACACTTACCTCTGGGGCTGATTTGCTGAACAGCTGGATCTTTATATTCCTAAGTCTGAAGTGATACATAATACTAGAGTAAAACCTCAGGTTCCAAACTCCTCAGACTGAACCCATAGCACTAATGGAAAGACACTCTATTTGCTTCATCCCTGCCCTTATTAGAGCAGAGGAATACCATTGCCTTACCTCCCTGTGGCATCACAGAAGAGCAGTTAATATTTGTCAATCATTCTAAGAACAAGCACTTGTTTCCCAAACACTAGCTTGTTTTTTTCTAGATGTTTAGAGGCTCTGGTGCTGCTCAGAGATTTGGTGTACAAGAAAGAAGCAACTTTGAACCATTTATGCCTCCTGCTGGCTAAACGGTTTGATTCTTCTTTGGTTTAACAAACCAAAAATGAGATGCATAACTCGTTTGTAAGCCTTTTTGTGTTTTAATTTGAAGTAATAGATAGTACCTTTCATTACCAGGGAAAAGATCATTTTAAATGGAAATATGACATTCTGGTTCAGGCAGATTGAGTTTGGTTGGAGATTGTTACTGCTTTTGCATACCACTGAGATAGTATTTCATTTTGGTTTGACTTCCTAATTACTATTTTGTCTTCCAAATTTTAGCTTTCAGCTGAAAGATCAGTAATTCTGAGCTCCAGTTTTACCAAGATTTCATATCTTTTCCAGTCTATTCTTAACCCAGAGTTTTCCATGGTATTTTTCCAGTATTGTCCACTTTTGCACTTAATGCTTAATCAAACCACTAATTAAAGTCTTGTGCAAACATAGTATCCCTTAAATGCAACCCACTCCCATTTTGCTTTCCTAAAATTGTGAAACAACAACAACAAAAACCAACATTTAGCAGAGTTTGCCTCCAACTACACCTAGTATCTGTCAAGATGTGACAGAATTTTTTAATACAACGAAAACATATTCAGACTTTGGTCATTAAAATACTCAGAACCAAAGTGATATTTTTGCCCTCTAAATGAACCAGAGCTGCTGGAGAAGGCCGTCCCCAACACAGAAAAAAAGACACCTCACAGCTGTCTGCTCTGCACTATTTCTCATTTAATGCTGGCACCGCAGTGTCCTAACATCCATCTGCTTCACAGCCAATAACACACTCAAGCCTTTGCCTAGCCATGGGACCCCGACGTATCCAAGTTTGCTGCCTGACAGATTGACATTTCAGACATTTTCTGACCTTCTGCACGCCACACACATATTGATTGCGACCCAACCTATTGACGATTACATTAATGGACATGAAAACCTCCTCCACAGAGCCTGCAGTTTCTCTCTACATACCAGTTCTTCCTTTCCAAAGCTCACAGGGCTGTTAAACAAATCTCTTTTCCTGGGTCCATTGTATATTTCTTTTTAATTCTTAGTACAAACTGACGAGTAAACTGCCTAAATAAATGAGCAGTACCAGTGAATACAGAGGGGAACAGACTGAACTATCTCCTCTCATTGAGCTACGCTATATTTCTTTGAAAAATTTTTTTCATCACCTGAAGGCACCCTTAGTATGGATACCTTGGATGCTCAATGGGAATTTACCAAATATGCTAAAACAGGTCATTCTGTATAGATCAATGTGCAGAGATCCACACAGTGGCTGTTGCCTAAAATAGAGTTGACTAAAATAGCCGCAGGACCACAAATATGATAATCACTATCATATTTATAGAAAGTACCTCATTTTTCTTGGCCTTCACAGCTTCTCCTCACACATGGAAAAAAAAACAAAACAAAACAAAAAAAACCATCACCAGCCACCTTGCAGAGAGCTTAGATTAAATTTACTGTAGGTGGGCCCCTTGCTAGGGGTGTAAATGAGGAGCAGATGAGAAGGAGTAGGAATCCCAGGGAGGGGTGTGTGACTGATGACAGGCAAGAGAAATTGCCAAGCACAGCCTGAACCTTTTTTGCTGTTGCATTAAATTGCCTTGTTTGGGTACTGCCAAATAGGAGCTAATGAGATCAGATTGCTTCATGCAGGATTACAAGTGAGCATGGCTAATTTATTAGTGCTCAGCCCCAGTGAGGCAGGTCTGGCCTTTAAAGTGGCAGTCACCTGTTTTAACAGAGCAGAGCAGACTTGGCAGGGCAGAAAACTTAAGTGATGAGAAGCAGAGATTAAATTATTTATTTAAGGTTATTGTTAGATAGTGAAAGATAAAATAACTTCCTATTAAAAAGGAAGTCATATTGGCAAGGTGAGATAGTAAACATTTTAATTCCAGTTTATTTTAAGACAAGCTTAGACTTCAGGGAGATCCTTCCTCTTCTCTATCCCACAAAAAGAAATCCAGTTATAAACCTTCCCTCAAGCAGCAAGACTGCTGTTTGTTATAAGTAATTCTCAGCAGGTAGTTGTGCAGAAGGGTTTCAAGGGGAAAAGGTGATAGTAACAGCCCATAAGGGGGTGGGGGGGTTGGGGGAGGTGTTGTTTTGCTTTAACCTGACAAACTATGCTTAGTTTATCAAATTGAGCTACATCAGAGTAAGAAATGGAAATACAACAATATAATTGGCTTTACAGCATAGCATGCATTCTCCTCAAGATGGACCTGCTCTCAGAAAGAGTCTGGGCTGAACAGCTGAGTAAGCTGTTGTCTTTGAGACCCCTCCTCAGCTGGAGGATTAAACACTTCTGTGTAGACCTGACAACACAGCTTTTCTGTTTCCCCACCTAAGACTCCTCAGAAATCTTGTTACTACTCAGAGAGTGCTCATTTCCCTTGTAACAAAAACATGCAGTCATCATTCCTGCCTAATCCATCAAAAGCCTGCTGTGGAGGAGTATTACTGAGCCTGGCTCCAACCTCTCAACACACTTCTGTAACAGATGACAATGGTTGCTGGAGCTCGTTTTCTCCTGTTGCAATAACTTAAAGTCATCTGCAGGTCTGTAATGTCACATAGAAATGACTTCATTAGGGTTTTGTCTGTCTTTATTGTCTTTTTGCAGAACAGCCTCAGTTTACACAATGGTATGTTTCCTTTTCAATCCTTGCATTCCTAGTTTGTCCTGAAAGAGAACTGCAGGCCCATCTCTGTCCTTCATGAAATTTTCTGTGTCTCTTTTTCTGCCCAGCTATTCATGCAAGAGGAAACAATTAACTGGCACTTGTTACACCTGTAGGTAGTGAATACAAGGCTATTAATATAGCCAGATGACTTTCTCCTTGCTGGATTAGCTCTGAAAGGTTGACAAGAACAAAATGCAGTGTGCATGTCTTTATTCTCATTGACTGCCATCCAAAAACATGAAAAGCACACAAGCCCAGATATGATCAGTAAGATGGTGGTTTAGGGGAAATCTTTTGGTCCACCACAATTGTCCAACTCAACAAATATTCAGATTTCAGCTAAAAAGTAAGACAATGTAGCTCATTTCTAATTCTTCTTTTTAAGAAATTGTTATCTTAGTTTTAAATGAGAGAGGACTGTGGGTTTTGTACCTCCACCAATTCATCTCTTAGCACATTGTGGTTTAGTTTATTTAATGGAGTGGATATGATAAACAAGTTCTTTCTGTGTACAACCAAGACTCACAATCCCAATGTGCTTATTTTACTGCTCTGCTGTTCTTAATTGTATAATAATTCTTAGAAGGAAATACTGGCAGAGGTTCACTTACCTAACTGCTTCAAGTCAAATCTATGGTGTCTATCCTTCCTCTTTAAATTTGTCAGTAATGATATTTTCCCAAAAGATAGCAGGGGGCTCTGCCCAAGAAATGGGACCATCACAAGAGCACCATCAAAGAAAAACACCAGCACCTTGCGCCAAAAGGGTAGGAAGGGATGATCTAGAGGCAGTCTCCTACAGTGGGGATAGTCTCCAGTGTTCGTGGAAATGATCTGAAGCTTTAACAGAAAGCAGCTTAACATCTGCTGGCCCAAACAATGTGCTGTGAATTCTGTGTGGAATCCTCCTTCCTGTGCTATTGTTGTTAGTCTGTTAATTCTAAATGTATTAATTTTAATGCATCTTTAATATTATTCTTCTTTTCTACCATGTAACAATTTGCTTCACAAAAAACATTTGGTGTTTTGCAGGAAAAAAAAAATTGATCTTGATGAGAAAGATCATATTTCAGCAGGATTCTTAATGCAACCCTTAGCAGCCTGCATACAGATTTTGGAGCAGGGAAAATGAGTATTTCACAACTTGTCACACATCCACCCACTTGCCTTTTCTTTTTTTCTTTCCCATTGTCTTTTTGAATCACCTCTAGAAACAATTCATTAGGTCTGCTAGCTAGGTAAATCAGCTTGATGGAACAGGTCACAAAGTCAAAGCAAACAGCTGTAGCTAGATAAGGTCATGGCCTGGAAATGGAAATCAGGTGAACAAGCAAAATGAGAATGTGCATGAACTAGAAAATGCAAATACCCATTTCTGCAAGGGAAAAAAAACCAAGAGCAATAGGGAGTAACTAAAGGCAGAAGTGGTTAAGAAATGTGCTCACAGGGGAAGACAGATAATTTGGAAATAAGGAGTGGGCTTTGGAGAAATATATGTTGACTTACAGAGTGAATACAGGGTAAGTAACAAGGACTAGTATGGACTGTGTAGCATAAACGGCATATAAAGGGTAGCATAAAACCAGGGGAGGGTTTTTTTTTTCCCCTCAAGGTCAAGGGAAGGCTCAGCCAGTTCTGTACACTCTACAGAAGTATCAACCACGCTTGTGGGAACTCTCTGTCACTCTATTTTTTTGACAGAGGAACCAGAGTTCAATAGTTTTCACTCTCTGAGTGTAATATGACTGGCCTGCATTGCAAGTTGATGGGAAAACCTAAAAAGCTGCAAAAAGACAAAAGAACTCAGAGTAAAAGATAACCCAAACCTTGTCTGTACTTCCCAAAATCTAAAAACTTCACCATTTCCCTCCTTTCTGCATTAGTAATTTCTTCCAGACATCCTGACAAATAATTCCTATGGAGAGAGACTAGGAAAAAAGAGCTGAAATCTCCTCAGTGCTCTGCTTCTTGCTTCCCTAACTGACTGGTCACCAGATGCAGAAACGCAGTTCAGTACTGATAAAGGTATGGCTACAAATTTGTGCCTCTCATGGACACCAACCCAGCACCACTACTTCCCGAATTAGAGACGCAGAAAATGCTGGAATATGGATTGTCAACCAGAGAGAAAAGACAGGAGGGGCAAAACCAAGCAGAAATATCTGGCGACAGTGAGATTGCCAGCAATGCATTGTTTTCCACAGAGATTAGCAAAAGGCAAGATTAATTAGAGCTCCTCTGCCCTTGCTGGATAATAGGACAACAGAGAACGACAAAGAACAACAGGAAAAGCGGTTTCATCATCCAGGTCTTTGTTGCAATTCTTTTTTTTTTTTCCATCTTTGTAAAACATTACATCATAAAATAAAGACAGTAGCAGCAAAACTTATCAAGAAGGTACAAGCACGTTCTGCTCTGTACCCTGGTCATGACATTTTTGAAATTGTCCTTTTTCTGAAAATGCCTTTCTAAAGCACCATATAATCTTACACAGAGAGAGGGAGAGATAAAGAGGGACAGAGACAAGAGAGTAGATAGAACATCCTTGTAAGTGGATTTACTGGGAAAAGAATAGATCGGCATCCCATTGAAATGTTTTCCCAAGTATTAAGAAAGTTGGGATATTTTTTTTTCCAAATGCAAAGCTGAAAATTACTAATCATAGTTTCTCAGCCCTGTCCAAAATGTCTAGATCCAGTCCCATTAGAACTTTGAAAAAATGTGGTCTACAACTGCATTGGAACACTAACCTGAATAAATTCAAATTTTTGAGAAGTTCTGGTCGAGGCACAAATCCTGCCTTTTGCTACTTAGAGCTACTACACAACTCCAGGATCTGAGAAACTACTTAACAGTAGGCTGAAAGCTGGAATATTTGCTTACATCTTGCAACAGGCACCATAAGTTTTCCTTTTTAAGTGCTCAGCTCTCAGAAGGGAAAAAGACAGTGTGGGTAGAATATATTTGGGAAACTAAAATATATTCTCTCACACATACCAGCTATCACCTGCCTGTGATTTGCTCATAAGGAGTTCAGCCAAGGAAAGCAAATCCTATTTGCTTCAAAAGGCCACCTGCTAGAAAAAATGTCCACTTTCCCCACTTGAACTCATCAGTGTTGTGGATAATACCTGCCTATAGTGTGACCTTCTCAACCCAGCATGACCCAGCTCAGAAACATGTGCTGGCTATTTCAGGACACCCCCAAATTAGCTTTCACAATTGCTTCCTCAATTTTTAATATCAACAGCATGAGTCAAGAGAGTCTGACATCATTAAGTACTTCAGCTGCACTAGAAGGAGGTGAAAAAATACAGTCCAGATCAGCAATAATATTGAGAAGGCTAACTGCCACAGGTAGCTAAGGAGATGTGGACTTCAGGAAGAATTAGGCAACCTAAAGGAATTACCAGGTCTGCCTTTTTTTTTTTTTAATGCTCTTTTCCAAGCAACATTAATCTACAAGCCTTTATTTGAATTTCATTGATTTGTGTTCATTTGCACTTCTGTTTTCATTGGTATTTAATTGCCTAGGGAACTGTTTCTGAAGTTGGATTTATTTGTACTTAGTACTGATATAATGCCATCCCAGTAAGTGTAAATGGCACTGGAGAGATGAGTTAAAACAGCAAGCCTTTGCTATAAAAAAGCTTAAAAATAACAAGCTAGCTCCAATTTACTGCACTGTCTTGATGGGGGACAAATTTGGCCTTAGATTAGACAAAACAGTTCAGATCAAATAGATGTACAGGAAGGACTGAAGCAGTACCCCATCCCTTTTTAAATTCATATCTGTTCAGTAGTTCTTGTTCTAGATTAGTGTGCAACATAACATAAAGCTTGGTCTTTGCCTG
The DNA here is from genome assembly GCF_026170545.1 of Melanerpes formicivorus. NCBI lineage: Eukaryota > Metazoa > Chordata > Aves > Piciformes > Picidae > Melanerpes > Melanerpes formicivorus. Next base: position 4,497,029 of record NW_027142369.1, read on the forward strand.
TTACTTATTTTTACTACATGATGGGAAAAGCCAAGACCAGCTGACATCATGCAACCTGACAACACAAATAAGCCCTGAGAAAACCAAAGCTGGCAAGCAAACAGCCCATGTACAGCATAAACACACATTCTTCACGTTTTTCAGGAAAATGCTGGGGGTTTAAGGAGAGGGGTTTTAACACCCTGAACTCACACACATACTTTCATTTTTCTGAGTCAGAGAATTTGCAGAAAGACTCTGGCATAGCTCATTAGTGGCTTTGGAAAAAGCAGACTTGTACTAGTGACATCATAAAGCCAGACAGCAGGAGCTCTGATGATTTATAATTTTACAGCAACAACCAAAATCAGATTTAATGAACATAAATCACTGGAATTTTTATTTACTATTATTTCTAATAATATTTATTAGAAATAATGTTCCCTGTTAAAGACTAATGAAATTCACAGATTGCCACATGAATGAGGTTACGAAGATTTTCAAAACCACTCATGCAAAATCTGCACAAGTTCAGTGATGGTTAATGGTTCAAGAGGATCCCCCAAGGAACGTACCAGAATTCTCCTGCATAAGACAGTAGGAAGTGGGACTGCAGAGCTGAAAGCTGTAGAAGAACAGAAGCTGAGTTGTCCTCTATGTGGGAGGGCTGCAGCTACATAAAAATCCATGTATCCTTTGATCTTTCAGGTCCCATTTTCCATGTCAAGTCATGTTGCACTCTGGGCAGGATCTGAGAATTACAGCCAGCAACTCATCCTTTTGTTTCACTTTGTATTTTCTCAGGCTGGTGTGAAAGTGTGGAACTTAGAGCAAGGAGATTTAGATAATGGTTCAGACAATCTTTTGCTAAGACTTCCAATAAGGGTGGAATAGCCTCACTAGAAATAGTTTCACAAGTTCTTTACAAGTATTATTAAATGCCAAAGGATGAGAATCTTAGCCATAAAAACACTTGATGTTTGAACTGAGATTCCCTCCTAAGGTGTTGCATACTACTAAACCCAGGGGATGGCCTTTACAAGTGGAGAAGCAATTTAGGATATTAAAATGTCATTTTAGTTGTCAGATGTTTCTGTCTGGCCCCTTATGCAACACACCACTTGTACTTCCCATATAATAAAAAATATATATATTGAGGTATTTAATAGGCAATCCTATAGGAGAAAATATTTCCTCCAGCAGAGGACTGGCTGCTTTTTCTTTAAGTTCCACACACAGAAATGTGTGAGAATGAAAGAGAGCATTCTGCTTTCATGTAAAAGATCATTAAATGCTATGTTCAGTATCTCACTGGAAATTTATTCAGCATTGCCCTAAAAATATCATATCCCAAACCAGCAGTTGCTGTAGAGAAGACACATCTGATAAATGTCAGGCAGGGATTTCTGCATGGCCAGGTGGAAACTAGAGCGAGACACACACACCATCAGCTAGAACCTGGACAGAGGTCAGGCTGAGAACTCGGAAAGCTTAGAGATGAAGAATGTTCCAAGAATGCATCAGAACAATTAGTTCTAATTTGGCCTCCAAACTTTGCCTTCTCAGTCACTTTGTCCATGTTGTTTTCCTGTGACTTGCCCAACTGTCCAGCTCCCTGCTCACATAGACAAGTCCTACAAGACAGACTTTTGCTTTCCCTGACCCTAATTAGCAGAAATGCTGTGGCTATGACTAAGCCTTAAATTTCACATACAGGAAATGCATCTCCCGTGTTCTTATAGCTGCATCTGTGCAGGACTTTTCCATTACAGGCATGCATTTCTCGTGAGAAGAACTCAGCTGAGGAACAAATAACACTGCATGGATGATGCTGGGTTTGGCATTTGGTAACTAAGGAGCATTGTTAGCACAATCTGTATGCATTGATTGCTTTCAGAGTCAGACAGGATACTTTCATGTGCCTGATTCTCTGCCTCCAGTAAACTAAAGCCAGAGTGCAGTTCTGCACTGAAAGAGATTCATTGGTGTACTAAGCAGAATTTAATTTCTGTTGGACCTTATTGAGTTAAAGCAATCCCAAATGACTTGACATTTTTCAGATACTCTTTTTTCATCCTTAATTTTCAGGCAGATAATAAAATTACAAAGATGACATGGTATTTCAAGTGAAGTGAGCCTGCAGACAGAATACACAAGAATTTCTTCTCTCCTTTGTACTAGTAGTATTTGGCTCACTCCTGCAAATTCTCCAATCAATTAGATATGCAAAGAGGCATACACAGAATTTGCATTTGCATTGCCATGGTTCTCTTCGTAGCCACAGCAATCGTACTCCAATGACCTGTTAGATTTTGAGTTGGCTCATTGTGTATAAAATGTTAGAAACACCACAGAAACTGAAGCATGCATCTCTGTGTATGCAGACATGGGCATGCATTCCTAAAGTCTGTGCCTGTATGACCTGTGTCTGTACGTTTGACTAACTTGTAAGACTCAGTATGTCTCTGCCACTTACATCCACGCTTACTTTATCTCTAAGCCTACGGTTTGAATTGCAGGCTATTTAGGATTTTGTGAAGGTGCAGGGAAAGCATTGCTGGTGCAATCATATGTATCTCATTTCCAACATGCAAAATCTTCTATCTGCAATGGCAAACACAGTAGCCCACAGGCTGAGGCTACCAAAATTTACTGTGTTTTGCAATTCCATTAATTATTTTGCAGCCTTTCTTTGACTATTTACTGTGAAGTCTAGGGATATTTGTATTTCTTGTATCCATATATCCAGACACCACAAAAGATACATAAAAAATGCCCATAGTTTGGTTACATTTAAGTCTAGAAATGCAGAAGCTCATGTTCAGATTTTATCAAGAGAGCAAATGACAAACGAAGACGGTATCTGAAAGGAAATAAACCAAATAATTTAAAACACCTGTTTAAAAAGTTACAAAATATGACAGGATTAATGGCACTTAAAGCTTTAAGCACTTAAAAGATTACCACCATATTTTTCTCAACTTCTTTTCCTAAATTTCTTTTTTCTTTCATCTTTTTCTGAGATTATGACTGCAGCTCATGTCTAAACCCAAATCCAGCAAAAAGGAGTAGAGAGCCCTGAGATTCTGTGGTGCCCTGGCCCTCATTTGAATAACATGTATGCCTTTGTGTCTATTTGTTAAAGTTCAGATTCAGCTACAGAGAACAGCAGTTTGCTGACATGCAAAAGCTCTATCTTTCCTTCTGTCTTCATAGTCTTAAGCATTAAAATTGAAGGGTGTTTTTCAGTGGTAGAAAGTGGGAATGAGAAATTCTTTTTAGAAAACCTGTTGACCCACTATTTTATACAACTAGCCAAATATCATTAAATTAATGTTTCTCTTCTTTTAAACAACATAGCACAAGATGTTGTATTTTCTTCATATGCTCTTTCTTGCTGTGAGTTTTCATTGAATATTTCCTACACAAGGAAAAAAAATCCATTTGTTTATTTTGTTTTGTCGTTGCTGTTTTGTTGTGGTTTCTTTTTTTTAAAGTTTAATACCCACAGAGGTTTTTTTTTTCTTTTTTTTTTTTTTAACTTTTTAAATTTTATTTTAATGAAAAGAGCAATCCGACCCTTAAAATATGTCTCTGGTTTTCCATCCAGCACCCAGCTGGTGGCTGTGCCCATGGACATTCTTCTGGAGTTTAGAAAGATGATGCATCTCATTCAAAAACAAAACAAAACCAAGAAAAATCTAGCTTGGATCACGTGCCAAAATGTAAACTAAGCCTTACTGAAAGTTTCTAGTTTGTTCCAATCATTTCTCCTCTTTTAAATCACCAGGGGAAGGCTTTATGGATGCATACTCTATTACAAAGACAGACTCCTTTTCATCCCTTTCAAATGCTCTTCTTACATAGCTGCCCTTTGTCTAATATGGTAGGAGCACTCTGGTGATGTTGCCATGGTTCAGTCTCTTCCTTTGTGTCTTGCCCAGGTAATCTTCCACGGGCTGAAATTTCCATGTGCGTAGCTTTCTGTTGCCATTATGCAGTGCTGCGTTCCTGAATTGTTTTGGCAGAGCAAGCTTGAGTCTTTATGGCACAGTGAAATATTCTTCGATGCTATATAATTCAGACTGAATAAGGAGTCTGTATAAGGCACGTGTCTCAATATAGATATGTATATAAAAACACTAACATTGTTAATTCAAGTCAAGCATCTTTTACATTTAATTTCCATCTTCAAGTAATGCTTTGTTTTCATGTTCCTTTTCTTTGGTTTCATTTGGGATCACTCCATTCTCCAGATCTGAGTGCTGCTGGATGCAGTTGGTTAGGACTGCAGTGCTAGAAGAGTCCTCAGAATTACACATCTTCTCCGTCTCGTCTTCCTTTTTTTCTTCATCCAAGGAGTAGTTTCGGAAGGTCTCGTAAATTTTACGCACATCTTCAGGAATGGTCTTTTTGAGGTCTTTATTTTTTCTTTTGGTCATCTTAGCAGATGATCCAAATTTGTTAATGATGTTGTCCTCAGATGCCCCCTGACCATGCTTGTTGAGCTGGTCTGGCCCTTTAAGGCGCAGGTTGTTAGGCCTGTTGTTGATGCTTTCCTGAGAAGAGGCCTTGAAGCGTCCCGTCTCCAAGGCAGTAAAGACAGAGCGCTTCTCTGGAGACAGCATGTCTAAGGAGTGGGCTCGTTGATCCAGGCCCAGGCGCCTGCGCTCCATGCTCCGGATGGTGGCTGCCCGCTGAAGTTTGTCATGGATCTCCACGCTGAGCCGCCTCCGCGTCTCTCTGAACTCAGCCGTCACATTTGCTTTCCACTCAGCTGCATGGGCTTTGATTTCTCCAACCTTTACAACAACAGGAAAGATAAATGAACTAAAGAAAAAGCCAAATGAAGCAATTGTCTTCCTACAGAAGAGTAGTACAAAAACTTTATTGTCTGGTGTAGAATCAGAGACTGGTCCCAGCTACAGTACATCTACTTGAACCTAAACTTCAGCACTGCCTATACTGGGCAAGTTCTAAGAACATCAACTAGCAGCTAACTAATGACTTGTGTGGCACGTAACTTGTCTGCTCTTTCACATTTTGCTACCCCACACATTTTACAGCGGTGTTACATGATTGGAGGTGTTCATGATAATCACTCATTAGTTAAGAACAAGAATTCCGGCTTGCAATGTCAGTGGTAGATGGTTAGGAATGAGCAAAATTCATCTCCTGCAGTTATACCAATATGTTTTAGAATAGCACAACAACCAGTGTAGCAGTACAGTAATGTATCTTCCCACATTGCTCATGGGTGGAATTGTTTGGTCTCACTGAAGCTTCTGTTTGGTGCCACAGAGAAATGGAAATGCCTCTTAGATAATTTCAAGCAGACCTGATCCAGTCAAGAGTTCATTCTCAGGGATAAATGTAGCTGTCTTTAATGGAGGCTTCCATTGCATAACTGTCCAAATACCACCCTCTCAAGCTAGCTGCAGGAGTTGTCAACACATATTCTGTGTGGGCACATGAGCACATTTTAAATGTGCTTTGCTCTGCTTTGCTCTCTTTTCCTCCTTTGCACCTGAGAGTGGAATAATGGCTAGGAATAAAGCACCTACATGGCTGCTGTATTGAATGAAGATTTATTCCAAAAATGAGAAAAAGAGGACAAATGACCAAGCAATATCACAGTCAAAGAACAGCTCAACTAAAGAACAGATTCAGGAGTATGATGTCTACATCCATCAATGGTCTCTTTGGGCTGCTGTAGCTAGAACTCAATTTCTCCATTCAGTGATCCACAAGAAAGTCATCTTTGGTTTCTCAGGTCAGATATGCAGGTGTCCAATTAGAACTGTATAACTTATGGCAGCAACACATTCACCATGATAGATCAGATTCCCATCTTTGGGTGCCTACTGATGATCAATCTGACAGCTAAACTCTCTGTGAGGCCCTGTTTATTCATGGAGATGCACTGGGAATGCACTGGGCTTTGCGAAGTGCAGATGCCTTCACAAAATTATAAACTTTTTCTATGCTTGCTCTTTGGCTAATGCTTTGCTAGTAATGAAGTAGGATACTGCCCTCAAAACTGAAATTATCTTATTAGCATCATCCACAACAGGCTTCATCTCTGGAGTCATGGCAATTGCCTTCTATTTCCCATTCTTGAGTGAAGCTATAACAATACTGTCTTTGAAGCATGGAGGGCGTGTTCTCAGTGAGTTTAATCATGATTCTGCTGATGTTCACTATGCAGTTCAATTTTTAATCATGGTATTCTGTAAGGGACTTGACATTAAACTCTTATTCAGAACTATAATCTCTTTCACAGGGAAAGATGGGAAAACTCAATATAAAACCCTGGTTTAAAGGCAGATTCTTGTCTCATAATGAAGAGAGCCACACAATGTATTCAAAGCTTAAGCATCTCCAGTTTTCAAAGACAGAACACTGCCATTTTTGTCACAATTTTGCAGCTAGTTTCAGAGTAAAGATTGGCCTCCCTTAATCCATAATTGCGATCTTACTGATGTGTTCTGTGTACTCGGTAGTACTGATAGAGGTGTAACAATCTAGGCTGGTTCAGTTGCTTTGTTTTGCCTTTGTGAAGAAGCTAAAGCTGGATACCAAAGACAGTCAGTGGAGTAAACCACAGGGAATATTGAGTATTGGTCACACAGAGGAGCATCCTTCTTTAGACAAGCAGAAATCAGGCACTTAGAGTGTTTTTATAAAATGACAAGCCACTGACAAATTATTAGTCATACCTCTTCTTTTGTCTTTTTAGACAAGACTCTTAGCCAGTCTCCAATCATACTCAGGACAGCAGTAAAATAGGCAAGGCCAACAAGGATCCAGAACCACACTAAGGGCTTATACCACTCCCGGTAATGGATGTCAGCATTTCCTCCTGAAAGAAACATACATTTATGCCTAGGAATCATGAAATGCTAAAATTATGACAAAATATCTGTAACTGTGAGAAATTCCTGAAAGTATTTCTTAACTCTTGCCAATACCACTGTAGTTCTAATACTAGCGGAGAGGCCTGTCAAATGGGAGGAATGTGATCAAACATCCCTGCATAACCTCAGATATTTAAGAACTGGCAGGGACCTAAATATTGATTTTGATATGAATCTCTCTGCATGAATCACTCTCTTTATTCCAGTCTTTACGAGAAGGAAACAATGGGAGGTGGGAGCTGCTGTTGCTATGGCACAACGAAGCTCTTCTGATCATATGTGTCCCTGAGGAAGCTTGCTGTTAAGCAGATTGTCTAGGTCTGTTTTACAGAGTGATCAGGCGACTTGAGAAAGCATGAGACCACTTTTTTCAGCCTATCAGAAATTCTGTTCTTTCTGGCTCCGCCTACAATTTCATGTGCAACAGTAGTACAGCAACTTTATCAGTTTGGCAAGAGCTCAGACACATTCTAGGTGGAATAAATCAGCATAGCACCATTGATGCAGTTTTACCAAATACAATGTAGTGTTTTCCCTTTGATATCGAAGGGAGAGAGATCCTGAGAGTTTAAAGTGACAGACAATAAAAGCGACAGAAAATCTGTCCCAAAATCCGCAATGAAACCCAAATCTTCTAGTGATCGTCTGCCTTAAACATCATGAGATCACCTCGGAAAGTTTTGCATTCAGAGTCCTTGAAAAATCCTGGTTGCTAGTAGCCACCCTGCTTTGGACTGTATTCTCCTAATCATACTGGCTTTAGAAAAATTTCATCTAATATTCAGGGCTTTTTAACTATTATATTATTAAAGAAAACAATGCTGAAGTGTAATATGCTTGAGAAAAAACATTGTGTTATTTTTATTTCACACTGTGCTACCACAAAGACAAAATATTTTATCAGCGAGCTTCTGTTCACATTCAAGTAGTTAAAATGGACAAAGCTCATGCAGTCACTTCTGTGCATTAATTCTTGTACAATGTTTGGGGATTTTTTTCATATCTAGGGCTCTCTTTTTTCAGTGCTTTTTTCCCCTCAATATTTCATGTCTTCTATATGAGTATATCATTTCAAAAAAATAAGTAATAAACTCACATTCTTGTCTACAAAAAGACTTGTCTATAGCTCTTCTGGAAAGAAAATTTCATATATCCCTGTAGTTTCATTTGATTTTTTTAGCTTATTCATATTTCATGGATTTATAGAAAGTAACAAACCAGCAAGATAATATGACTGTAACATAGGCATCTTAATGCCTTCTATTAGGAACACTAACAGGAATGAGGTGTGGGGGGCATGTACTACCAGGAAAAAAATCCACTTATTTTAACCACCTTTTTTCCTAGCAAAGCAGTAAAGTGAAAAAGAAAAATCTCCCATCTCTCCAGTCAACAGTCTTGACTCCCTCTTTGGAAACTGATAAGGATGGATATTAATAGTTCTTGCTAGTGTTGTATTAATCTTGGAGAGCATCCTCCTAGAACTGAGATGCATACCCCATTACTCCTCATCCTAAATCAGTTTTTCCTAACAGCATAACTGCAATGTCAAAATTTCTGCCAAGGTTATGGAACAAAATGCAGCTTCAGAAAATCTGCAGCTCCTGCAGCCCAGTACTGAACCCAACCACAGATTTCTCCAGCCCTATGGCTCAACCTTACTTTCTAAAAACTTCATCCGTTCATCATTTTGACTACTTGCTCCAGCAATCAGCTTCAGATTGAGGCCTAATAGACCAGTACAAATCTCAAATTCAAGAAAGTCATTTGACTTGTGCATAATTCATTGCATGATAAAAGATTATCAGGATGTACCAGGATCATGTTATCTGTATTGCTGAAAGCTTGCAATCTGTAGATGGCAAAACACCTGGAACTTATATTAACCTGGTGTCCTGTTGCACAGTAACCCCAACAGAAACACCTGGCATCATTTCACTGGAACATTGTGAAAAGCCTCCTTTCTAAATCAGAAAACAAATTCTAAGAACCAAAGTTCTCATACACAGCACCTATGCTTGGAGCTGCTCACCTGCTACAAAGTCACCAAAGCCAACAGTAGTTAGAGTGACAACCACAAAGTAGATGGACTCCAAGGCTGTCCATCCCTCGATGTGTTTGAAGATAACTGCAGGAATGGTCACAAAGACAATGCAGCCTGCCAGGATGAAGAGGATGGTAGAGATCACCCGGATCTTTGTTTGACTCACTTGCTTTTTCTAGAGAAAGGAAATAAGGAAAAAAAAAAAAAACCACAACATTTTTTTTGGTGGATTTCTGTGACTGTACATTTTGTGAAAGGCAGACTGATCATGCCAATGTCACCTGACATTTCTCTTTCTGTGTTTTGTGAGCATGTTATGCAGAAAACAACCCCCTCTTCATGTTGGAACCCTGCCCCCAGAAAATTGTGATTCCCATCTTCCATGCATTAGGCAATTACTAACTTACCAGAAACATATCTTACAATCCTGAGCTTCAGAAAGGCTCCAGTGCACTCCAGTTCAGATTTGATGCATATGCACACCTCTGTCCTTCTATATGTACACCCACATTGCCTCAGGAGCACCAAGCATTCAACAAGCCAGACCAAGACTAAAACAAAAGTGAATCCTTTTTTCTTTAAATCCCTGAGATTTTATGTAGAAATAATTCATGGTTTGGGTTTTCTAAGCTCAGGATTTCCAACTTTCATTCACAAAGGCTAAATCTCCTTTTTAAAAAATAGATAATTATATTATTGGTTTAAATAAAGGATTTATGTCAAATACCAAGCAACCTGAGATAAAATTACCTACATAAATCCACATTAGAAATCTCTTGAACAAATAGTATGAATGTTACTAGCTGCTATAAACTGAATACAAATATGAGCAGTATAATTGCAACATTTTAAACTCCTAGATCACATAAATCTCCATTAATACTGAAATAACACAAAATACTCCAGCAGATGTATTTCAGATTTTCTGTGCTGTAAATAAACTCAAAATTCAATACAGACTCGTAAGAAATTAATAGAAATCCTACTGGATTAATTACAGTGGCAGTGTAAATTCTGCATTTATCCTAGAAAAGGAATGTGGAGGTCACTGCAAGTCACATATTTCCAAATTAGTTTTCCAAATCAAGTATATTCCTTGATACAGAAAAGTGATCTCATTTCAGATTACAACATTGCCTAGACAGGAAATAAGGTCTCAGAAGTTATCTTTTTAATATACAGAAGGGATATTGCTTCAACAGGTCAATATCTAAGCAGCTTGTGAACAGTACTACTGCTGCCCCTGAAGCAAGAGTGTTTATTTTGGAGGTGCAATGTCTGACACTCATTAGGCACTCATCTGACCTGGGATGCTCTGCCTTTAGAATTCAGGTAGAAGAATAAATATACCATGTTTCAGAAATAGTTTTAGTTCTGAAACTGTTTGAGATGATCTTTACACTTTATTTTCTTTTTGTGTGTGTGCATTGTTTTCTGTGTCTGGCTGAACCAAAATAGTTAAATAGAAATAGTAATATAATGTCATAAATAATGTTAACCAATTACTAGCCTTAGGAAAACCTGCAACTGAAATTCCAAGGAGAAAAACAACGTGAGAATACAAAACCTTACTTGACCTCTTAGTTCCTCTTTTCCTGGGGAGCCATTGGAACAATTTGCTAAAATACTAAGACATGATCTAACTTCTTTATGAGTTAAAGACCCACATCCCCTACAGTGGGGTTTCAGACTTAATTATGTGCAGTGAAGGAAAAGTAACTGATCACATGGATGTTACATGCTGTCTTGGATTGGTGCAAGTGTATTTTGTCATGGAGGACCAGGATTTAACCATGTTCTTGTTTATTTTAACTGTTTGGACAAGGTGACTTATTCACTTCTATGAAACATTTCTGTTTCATGGTACATAAAAATAAAATGGGAAACACCTCACTACAGTGGAAGTTACAAGGTACGTGCAGCGCTGTACAATACCAGGAATCCTTGGACAAAAAGTAGTTTGGAGCTGCCAGGTATTGCTAATAAACCAAAGTTATGCATAGTAAACCTTCCTCCAGTCCCCATAAATCAACATTAAAATGCATTTCAATATGTGCCAAGGTTGTCACGTCTCATGATAGAAACAGGAGTAGAGAGAATGGCCTACAAATCAGCACCAAATGTTCAGGACATCCACTTGTTAATGAGCAATAAACTCAGCCAAAGGTTTTTGGGGTTTTTAAAGTAAAAATGGTAATAATGTTGATGAGTGGCTCTTCTGAAAGGCCTGATTCATGGTTATTGTACACCTCAGTAATTTCCACGAAAGCAGAACAGCTGAGGGTCTGCCTTTTCCTTATTCTTTCACTGGTGCAAATGAAGTCAGAAAGCAATGGTGAATCAGGCAGAGGATTTTTAGAGCTACTGAAAGGGGAAAAAAAAACACAAAACCAAAACCAATAAACCACCATAAAAGCAATACTCAGAAGTAGAATTACTTCATGGAAAATGACACATGAGATTCAGGATGCAGGTGAAAAGGGAGTCTTTTTACAGCTAGATATGCATTCCAGGGGCATTCATAGTAGAGTATAACTGCTACAGACCAAAAATGCTAAGGCATACATGTTATTATTCATGGAACATGTACATTGTAGTAATTGCACATTACAAAAACGTTTGCTTGCATATTTTCCTTGTGTATGGAGCTAGCCTTGCCATTAGAATAGAATAGAATTAACCAGGTTGGAAAAGACCTTCGAGATCATCAAGTCCAACCCATCACCCAACACCATCTAATCAACTGAACCATGGAACCAAGTGCCTCATCCAGTCCCCTCTTAAGCACCTCCAGTGATAGTGACTCCATCACCTCCCTGGGCAGCCCATTCCAAAGGCCAATCATTCTTTCTGTGAAGAACTTCTTTCTAACATCCAGCCTACAATGAAAATAATTTTGTGCTGCCCAGGTTCTCAAGAATAGGGAAATACAACCTTTATATTGCAGGTCTGGCACAGCTATATTAACACAAGACTAGATTACCCTGTAATCTAATCAGTATCAGCAGTATTACCCTGCTACCAAGTCATTATTAAAAGATATACACACAGATTATAGAGATAGATAGACAGATAGATATATAGATATAAATATACCTAGTATGAGAAATCTGAAAAGGTTCATATCTAAAGCCTTTGACTTACAGAGTTTGAAAAAAATTAGACTAAAATTTTCACAAGATTAAAAATACCCATAAAAGATCTCTCTTTTTTACAGCCTAATGCCCTGATCACCATGGTATAGAATTGGTTTTCCACTTGCCACCTTTCTCTCTTCCTTCCTGGCCTTGTCATACCATTCAGATTCTGATACAGGACTCCAAATAAACTCATTAAGATCTGCAGATTTTTGCAGTGTAATAGGTCTGTCTGCCAAAGAAATGTAGGTAAATCCAGTGTTCCCACAGTATGTGAACTTCTAACAGACTTGTGGAAAATGTTCTCCAGCAGTACACTGGCTTTACTAACATACAAGAATCATATTGAGGAATCTATTACTGAAAGAACTTTCTGTTTCAAATAGTATTTGCAATCTGAAGCCAAACACAGGCAAATAGCTGGCCAATTCAAGCCAGGCTTATGCATTCTCTGTGCCCATTTTGTGGCATAAATACATAATTTTCTATACATATCAAAGTGAAACAGTTCCCCACTATTAATTTTTTTTGTAAGTTTTGTTTTTCCAACAAGTACTATCCATATTGATGAAGCAGATAATTTCTGAGACATTCATCAAATACAAATAAATTAGTGCCTACTAATGAGAGAGGCTTCAATATAATTCAACTTTGAGATAATCTGGAAAAGATCAAAGGAGGGATCTAAGAAGAGCAGTTGGATAATTTTCCTTCATATAACAATCTATAAGGGATCATTTCTAGTCATTAACTCAGGCAGGTTCTTAACTTCCTATGCTGAGGCCACAGAGATGGTATATGTTCCTTTCCATGAACAGCATATTTCAAGTAGACAGATTCCAAGATTTTTGTAGTGTCACCTCCCATTTCACAGAAACTCCCTCAGCATACAATACTACTCAACCAAAAATAGCACTGGAACATTTGCTGCTTCACAGTGAGCTCAGATGGTTCCTCTGTCTTCCAAATATTTTCTTTCCTGAATTACTGACAAATGTCTACAAGATTCAAAGCAAGTTGTTTACCTTTTTGGCTACAGGACCAATGGCATACTTTTAGTGCTAGTATATTGTGTCTTCCTGAAAAACACTGCCCTCATCTCTCCATAAGACTGCATTCTGGAGCACTTTTCTGAAGAAAATATATTACTTTAACATTTCTTTTGTCTGCTTCACCTACTGCCAGTTACTTTTGGAACAGATTGTCTCTGCCCATGCACTAATTAGTGTGTCTTCTAAATCACTTTCTCCAGATCAAAATATTTTAACAAGAGGAAAGCTATCTTTGTACTCAAAGAATAAAACAGAATATCAGATATATTGGTTCCATTTTTCCCTCTGCCTCAAACATCAGGTATCTCTATAGTCAAAACATTTTTGCTAGGCTGCTGTAGGTACAGTATACACTATACAGTATCACTAAGGTTGGAAGAGACCTCAAAGATCATCGAGTCCAACCTGTCACCACAAACCTCATGACTAGAGCAGGGAGGACACTACTGCCCACTGCAGGCTTGAACTCATGACCTTCCCATTAAGGGTCTTATGCGCTACCAACTGAGCCACTCGTGCAGATAGACAAATGTTCACATTGATTGCCTTTGAAATCAGTCAAATGAAAGGTAGCCCTGTTCCAGAGCCTGACACATATCTCAATGGACATGATGGACAGAAAGACTGGCACAGCACTGGCCTCACAGAGCTCCACCAGTGACCAGCAGTATGGTTGTGTGAACCTCACTGCTGTATATAACTGTCATTGTGGATTTCTTTCTAACTTGTCCTAGCTCCTTCACAGTCTAAATGTGGCCAAACCAAAATGAATTTTAAGCATTGCTGGCTTAGAGATAACATCTGAGAGCAATATACAAATCTTTTGTTCTTCTATGGTCTCTGAACACAGTTGGTAGCATCCAGCTCCAACAGATGCCACTAAGTCTTCTCAGCCAACACTGAGGCACCTCTGGGAAAATGCATTTTTTTAAAGTGTCAAAATACTGGACAGGCAGAGGAGGATGGAATGGAGGAAATAACAAGATCAGGAGAATGGGAGGTGCTCAGTGGCAGATCACATGCTTCCTTGGGAAAACTGTGGCCCATGGAAAACCAGCACTAGAGCAGGCAGAGTGTGCGCTGACCACAAGCGCTGCGCTGTTCATTGCTGCACTGGAGGGACTGAGTGTAATCTGTGGCAATAACATGGGTGGAGGAGAGGTGCCTGAAGTGAAGCTGAATCTGGGAAAGGGGGATGAAAGACAGTTTGAGTATGTCATGTTAAAATAGAAGGTCACATTGTTTGCCTGTCTCAGAGCCCAGAACTCCTGTGTGAATTATTTAGCAAAATTAACTTTTGCCTCCACTTTTCAGTGTCTCAATAAGGACTTGCTCTGACACAGCCCAGACAGTTAAAACAATCAAATTGGTCAAAGTGACAGATACAACAAATTTGGGATTGCCGGTGATACATGCACTGACTGCAAGATGGTCTCAGGATTAATAAATCCTGGGTAACACCCAATGGAGATGCAAACCTTTGCTATAGCTCTAACAGTAATGCAACAAAAGTTCAGCCACATATTGAAGGCATGGTTCTCACCAAGAAAGCTGTCCCTGTCCTGGGTGGAGGAAAAGGAGCACAGACTGTTGGCTGTCCTCTTCTCTGTCCTCTCCCCTGGTCTCAGTTGCTGCTGCAGCTGGTGGTGGTGCTGGCCCACACTTGTACCCTCCCTCACTGATCTTGGTACCAGTGCCAGGAGCACCTGCACTCCCTGATGCCAGAGGAAGCATGCATCAAGATGTCCCTCTCAGGAGTTTTGCACCCCAGCCCATGTTATCCCTTCATTCTAGGTGACATTTAGTATGATTTTGGAGGAACATTGAGTAGCATAGTCATATATGTCTAGCATTGAGGGGCATCAGTTTTAATATTAAAATTACAGTTAATTAGGCAAAAGTCTTTGTTTGGGCACCCTGGTCCTCAAAAACTGATTTGAACTTGAGTGTTTATGTTATTTGAGCCCGATTCACCATTTTTAGCCAAAACAGGGCCATCTTATCTTTGTAAGACTCCCTCCTTCAGCTCTTTGGCAGGCCTGCTTGGCAGATCCTCATTTAAAAAAGCACTTGCTGATTGTAAATAACCTTGGTCTCAAAGCATGGTAAATCAACTTGCCTTCCTTCCTGTCCCACAGCAAGCTAGGTGGTTTCACGACAGAATGCTTGTCTCTTCTGGTTTTTGTGGGTTTGCTTTATTTTTAATTTATAAATACCCAGCTCAGTAATTAAAAATTTAAACAAATTTGTGATAAATTAAAATCCCCCAGTCAAGTCTGGTTGCTCATGACAGTACCTGGTAAGTGATTTTGCTGTCTTTATTCTGACCCATGAGTTTTATTAATCTTGTCCATCCTATTTTCTCCCCACTCTGTTGTAGGGAGGAGAGTGAGCAAGCAGCTGTATGATTGCTTGATGCCAGCCAGGGCCTACTCACCACCCTTCTTTCAAAGCATAGCAGCAAAATTCTACATAACATATTTTTAAATATTTATGACATTTCAGACACTTTTATGGGTTAAGAACAGTGGTTTGAACCATTCCACTAGAAACAGGCTTCCCCTACTGTGTCTAACTAGCTCTTTTGGTGCCTCAGTGCTATTTTAGTTATCATATTTTATAAAGAATACTGCTATTGCTGCACACGATGCAAAACCATCCCCTATTTCTTAACTGTAGTAAGTACCATAGGGCAGACAGATATAAAAAGCTGTAAACACTGACATTTGTTACTAAGCTTGGGAGAGAGAGTCCCGAAGACATGCAAAGCATGGGGCAGAGTAAAGAAGGATTTCTTTTTTGCACATTGCTGGTTTTCCCCATAAACCCACACTTCTGCAGGCTGTTTGTTTAGACCCAGATGGAATATGTAGCAAGCTTCTCACAGAGCAGCAGCTTTCTCCAGTTATTTTTGCAAACCTCTATGCATGGATCTTGTTGCAGTCATAATGTGAGTGCTGATACTGTGTTATGAAAATACAGAAGCACTGGCTCCAAAATTTTCCAGGCTTGATATGCCCATTTTCAGCCTTCTTTAGAATAGAATAGAATAGAATAGAATAGAATAGAATAGAATAGAATAGAATAGAATAGAATAGAATAGAATAGAATAGAATAGAATAGAATAGACCAGGTTGGAAGAGACATTTGAGATCATCAAGACCAACCCATCATCCAACACTATCTAATCAACTAAACCGTGGCACCAAGCACCCCATCAAGTCTCTTCCTAAAGAGCTCCAGTGATGGTGACTCCACCACCTCCCTGGGCAGCCCATTCCAATGGCCAATCACTCTTTCTATGAAGAACTTCTTCCTAACATTCAGCCTAAACCTTCCCTGGCACAGCTTGAGTCTGTGTCCTCTTGTTCTGGTGATGGTTGCCTTGTTGTTTATTAGGCTACTGAAGAAACAAAAATATCAACAGTGAGCTGAAATCTCTGTGCTGTTCATAATCCATAGACAGGTTTGGGAACTCAGTTGTCAATTGCCAAATACGTTCTTACTTTGGATTAATTTTTAAGCCACCAATAGCCTACTACACATGTCTTTGATTTATTAATGAATTCTTTGTACACATTCAAACAGTTCCAAAAACATTAGGCACCCTACAACAGAAAAGGCAAAGTAGGGGAAGAAAACCCCTGAAGACAGCAAAGAATCTTGGGTTTATATACTACAATGGTTCCTTTCTATCCACAATCAGAAAGTAATGGTTGTCTTTTTTTAACAGACACGTTACTGATAACTCAGATGAAAACACACCAAGAGTTTTCCAACATGGAGCACACATGTTGACAATGAAACCCTTCATTTCAGGTGTGCTCAACAGACTTAAACAGTTATCAGGCAGCATTTTCTGGAAGTTTTCCTGAAGGCGTCTTACCAAGTTCATATGGAACATTACTTTGGCTGTTGAAAGTGACTTCTGGAAAATTTGAGGGAAAATTTCCTCTGTCATAGAATCATAAAATCATTTAAGTTGGAAAAGACTTTTAGGATTATCAAGTCCAACCATTATATAAGTCTACCATGTCTGTTGCTAAACCATGTCCCTAAACACTACATGTACACATCATTTAAATACTTCTAGGGATGGTGATTCAACCACTCCTTTGGGCAGCTTGTTCCAATGTTTCACAACTCTTTCAGTGAAGAAATTTTTCCTAATATCCAATCTAAACCCCTTGTCTTATTGCTTGTCACTTGGGAGAAGAGACCAACACCCACCTCACTGCCTCCTTTCAGGTAACTGTAGAAAGCAAAAAGGCCCCCTCTGAGCCTCTTTTTCTCCAGCCTAAAGAAGCTCTGTTCCAACAGCCACTTGTCATAAGACTTTTTCTCGAAACCCTTCATCAGTTTTGTTATTCTTCTTTGAACACAATGCAGCACCTCAATGTCATGGAATCTTCCTCCAGTGAGGGGCCAAGACTGAACACTGTATTCAAGGTGTGGCCTCAACAGTGCTGATGGCAGTAATGGCACTCAAGATGATCTGGCCCATAAGCTTCGCTGGCACTGAGGTCAGACTGACAGGTCTGTAGATCCCTGGATCCTCCTCCCGTGCCTTCTTGTAGATGGGCATCACATTTGCCAACCTCCATTTAACTGGGACCTCCCTAATTAGCCATGACTGCTAAAAAATGGTTGAAAATGGCTTGGTGAGAAATTCTGCCCACTCCATCAGTACCTTTAGATTGATCCCATCTGACCTGACAAACTTGTGTGTATCCAAGTAGTGTAGCAAGTCACTAACCACCTCCCCTTGGATTATAGGGGCTTTATTCTTCTCCCTGACCCTGTCCTCCAGCTCAGGGGCCTGGGCACATGGAGAAAACTGGTCATACTTTTAAAGATTGAGGCAAAGAAGGCATTAAGTACCTCATCCATTGCCATTGTTACCCTTCTCATCCAATAAAGGATGGAGATTCTCCTTTTCCCTCCTTCCACTGCTAATGCACTTGCAGAAACATTTTTACTATCTTTCATAGCAGTAGCCAAATTAACTTCTAGATGGGATTTGGCTCTTCTAATTTTCTCTCTGCACAGCCTCACAACATCTTTACAGTTCTCCTTCAACAAGTGGCTGTTTGCTCCTACTTTCCCATTATTCTAGAAGTATCTTCACATCAGCTTCATTTAATTTCTACCATACCTAAGCACTTCTTCCAACTGTTGCTACTATTGCCTTTTCTCTACCTATATATTTTCCTAACCATTTAAAAGCATTGTTTACAGAGCAGTGTTTCCACAATGTCTTAGTACATTGAGGCCCTGTTTCTGGCTGGCTTCTATAGTACTGAGGTGCTAACAACCAGTCACAGAATGCAATTAGCTCTCTACTTTATTTACTGCAACAAAAAGAAATTCTTACTAGTTTGTGGAAATGAAGGATTCCTTTCTGGTGACTTGATTTTCTTATATTTCTCAGCCATCTTGTTTTGGTGGAAATAAACCAGGAAATTGTTAGGTTAGGCTCTGAACATTGACATGTCAGCTCATGGATCCTGTACCATTTTTGAATAATTCTGTCTACGTGCACTAGCAGGTAGAATTTCACACCCCATCCTGACAGCTCTGTCCAGAGACAGAGAGACAGGATGCCAGCAGATGGCAGATTGATCATTGTCCTGTGGAAGTTCTTAACTGAATTTAAAAAAAAAAAAAAAAAAAAACCAAACAAATAGGGTTTTCCATTACAGAAAATCACAATGAATAACACTTTATTAAAAAAGGAAAGATAGTGTGTTAATATCCTCACTGGGCTTTTAGCAGCTTATGTAATAACATACTGATGCTGGCTAGTAATGAAATGCCACAAAAGAAAATGATAGAGATTGTGTTGATTCTTGGCATATTTTGATTAGATATCAGCAAGTGCTGAGGAAACTTTTCCATCAGTCTTCCATTAACTTAATTACTCAGAATCACATGTGCCAGGCCATATATTCAGAACTACAAAGAGGATCTTACTAGCTAATGTATCACTTAGGTTATAATACATTGATCTATTGAACATGTTCCAGATTTTTCATTCAGTGACAAGAGTGCAAATACAGAATGATTTCACTGATTTGACTAAGCAGTGATCTGGATTTGAATTTCTGACTTTGAGGACAATCTCATCTGAAACTTTGATTCAGCTGCCAAAAATGAGAAAAATCCATGCCATCTGAGGGCTGGAAGAGAAAGTGCAGGGTGAGGACTGTCTGGCATGAAGCAGACAGGGCTCTTGTACTATGGCATTAGCATAGGAAAGAAGAGGTAAAGGTGGTACTTCAAGATAACATGAAATAACTTCTATGAACATCACATTTTGCTGAGAACTCACCAGTCACACATCTATGTCAGGTATAATGTTATGGGTTTGATGTGAGCCAAGGGTAAGAAGAGGAGAAGAGAGAGCGAAGGTAGAGATAATAAAGCAAATGGATGGACAGAGGGGAGACAAAGAAACGAGACTGTGTTTTTAACTGTTCTTCCTCTCTTGTACAAAGTTTTTTTCTCAGAATTTGTTTTCCCAGGATCTTACCTTTTCAGATAAGGATTTGTAAAGACAATTCCTGTGACTTGTACAGTAATAAAAAAGAAGTTGAATATCTAAGTGAAAGAGTAGCTATTGTAGTTGTTCTATATTCAGAAAGACAAACACCAAAGTTTAGGAAAGCTAAATCTTTGGCGGTCAGTTTCTACCAGCTCAGCCCAACTAAAAACTACTTTTCCTAGGACTGTTTCAAGATTAAGGTGATGCCTATTATTGACTTTCAGAAAAAGAAAAAGAAAAAAAGAAAAAGTATATATAATTTTCATAACACAAGTCTCTTAATCTAGAGCAAACCATTTCTCAAGAGAACAATAAGCAAACAAGTTCTCTAAGCTGAAAACCTGACAGGCATGTAGCAGATGTGTCTGTTCTGACAAGTCCCTGGTTCAGTGAAGCATGAGTTGTTTACAGGGGTGTTGTGTTTCTGTGCAGAGTAGTGTATTTTCTTGAGATATAAGCTTCAGTGGTGCATCCTTGTCATTATCCATGTCTCTGACTGCTCACTCACATCTCTATATTGCAACTCACCCTACCAGCTCTGTTGCTAGACTCATCCTGTAGTCATGCTGTATGGCAGAGGAGTGAAAGAAGTAACCAAGTCCCAGAACTGTTTGCAGTGACTTCATCCTAGAAGCCATAAAATCCTGGAATACTCTCACAAGCATGTTATGCCTAGGCTGAATGCCTGAATCTGTACTGAACTGCAAGAAGAGGGAAGATCTGTCAGTTTATGCTCATCCCATATATTCCCAGTGAGAACCTAAACACTTGTTACAAGGTTTGAAAAAAAGAGTGCCTGAATTTAGCCTATATTTAACTCATGTTAATGACAGCTGTTGTGTTCTGTAACAGTGCACTCTGCCTATGGAGTGCTTTTCTTGCTATCTTTAGATGCTTGAAGCCTCTGTGTGTACAGAGGAAGCCAAAAGAATGGGGATTGTTCTGCTGTTTATTATAGAAACAGTTTCAGGTCGTTCATGAGATCCCTCACACATGTAAGATAACAATATTACTTTTATAAGAATTATTAACATTTTTATTACATTTTGAACGTGTACATGGTTTTCTCAGTCAGGCTGGGAGAACTGATTCATCCCTGAACCCAGATACTGGATGCTTATGGACAGTGCACACAGTGATCCTGTACAGATTCTGGCAAATCACACTTGTATCCATGTGAGAACAGACTAGTGGCCAGGATCTTCCCCAGATTGTTGAAGATGGGATATATAGGAAATATCAGTAGCTGAATAGGTAGGGCATCCATGGGGTACCTTTGTTTATGTCTTTAACATGGTTAATATTTATTTATTTGTATCAAACACAATCAGTTCAGTAGGACAGATGGCACAGACTAGCCGGTGTGTGGTGTTTGAGATACCAGTGCCAGTGCCTCCTTTCCTTAAAATGAAAACACGAAAAGTTTCAGTTTTAATGAAGCATTATTTTGCAATTAAATACTTCCAGCCCTACCTAGTCACAATTGAACAGCTGTTTTTCTGGTTATCTACACATTAAAATAATGGCAACATTTTGGATGGCAAGATGAGCAGTGGCATGTGTCCAACTCCTCTGCTGACATATTCTGTCAATACAGTGGGGGTAGTGTGTATCTGATAAAAGCAGATCTCTTTGCCCCTTTTTGGAGTTCAAATTGTTCTTAAAATTGCTACTCTGTGTGTGGGCTGATCACTGCAATAGCTAAGTGTACCATTCTTAGGCTCTAATTTGTGCTGCTAATTAATGTAAGTTTGGTGGAGCTCAGCACAGGTCACATCAGAAGCAGCAGAAGTTCACTAGCACAACTCCTCTTGGAGGAGTTCTTCTTTCATCTTTCCAGCTATGCTGGAGGATGCCAGGGGCAAGCTGTCCATTGTGTGTTGTGGGATCACGCTCATGGTTATGCTGTTGGGTGGAGCAAGTGAGCTACCTCACTTGCATTGGGTGAAAAGATTGCTGTGCTGACAGCAAAACCCTCTCCTTCTCACGTGCTAGGGTATGCATACTGCCTTTTACCTAGCTTCAGAATTATCTTAACCACATTGCAAGGTCAAGTTGCCTTCAAGCCCTATCCACCTGCATAGATGAAGATAAAGTTACTAGGCTTTCAGGAACTCTTGGCTGCTCCAATACAATCTGTGCAACATCCTAAAGGGTGAATGGGACAGAGGTAACTGGAGACAGACAGAAGCAGAGTGTTGAGGTATATGCACATGGAAACTTGGTATGTTGTAATGTCCAGGACACATGCAAAGTTTCTTCTTATTCCTTTCCCAAGCGTACAAGCCGGACTGTCCTGAATTGTCACTGGGAACCCACAAAAAGGCAAATAATATAGGCAGATAGTGAATGCCATCTTAAGAGACTCAGCTACAAGGCCTGTGTGAGTAGACTTAGCACCTTATTTTTATTTCATGAAAATGTTAGCCACTTCCGAGCATTCTCCAGTCAGGCACATACATGCTCACTCACCCATAATCACTAGGCACCTTTTTCCATATCTAGCATGAGAGATACTCTTATGACTGGTCCGGGACACATCACACAAATTCAATCAGAAAGGAAATTGCTTATACTACAGTTTAATAATCAATTACTTCCTTTCAAAAACAGCTACAAGTAATTTGCTTTCATCTGTGGGAATGTTTTAGAAATAGATGCCTATTAAACTAACCAGCTTGGACAGCTCCTTGTCCACTCCATCCCCAGAAAAACTGCTCAACAGGGCAACATCACATGGGTCACTTCTAGAAGTTCTGCTTCAAAGAGAGATTCCCTGAAGTGAACCACCAGCAAGTTCACAAAACAGCATTTGCAAGCCCTCAGAACTAGAGGGTAATTGCAAAAGAAAGGGAAATTACATAGGAGAAAGTCTATGCAGAAATCTAGCATAGGGTATATTCATGATAAGCAGGTAAATACCGGGAAGATGATTCCAGTCAGCATCTTTATGCCAGTTTTTGCAGCTGCAGATCAACTCCAGTGGACCCGTCCTCTTGCAGTCAAAGCACATCACTTAGACATCTCTCTTCACAAGTTCACGTTCATTCCAGAAACCCCTCTTTCTAAATCTTAGGATCTTTATTAGTAATGTGGTCAAGACCTGTTCTGCATCCCTGTTCCTCCAGAAGTACATTACCCTCTCTCTGTTTTCAGTGAACTGATGTACATGTCCAAAGCAGCCCAAGGTATTTTGAAAGCTTTTACAATGAGTCCTTGTAAAGAACCTAGATTAGGAAATACATTCCCCAGAGACAGCCTTAAGAGGGAAATCCAGATCCTGATTTATAATGACTGTATCACCATCTAAAGAAGCCTATTTCCCTCCACAGACTACAGAAGCCCCTAGGAACATTAAGTATCATCTCATCTAGACATGTAAATATTTCATGATGCCAAACATGTGAAAAGGACTGCAGGTAACAGCAACAGAATTAAAAGCAAGTTATACAACACAAGCAAAAAACTGACAGTGAACTTACTCTGAAAACTTTCTCCACCCTTGCAATACTCTTCCCAAAGATGGTTCCCAGTTGGTCTCCAATCCCAGCCAGCAAGAAGCCAAACAGTGGAATACCAAAGATGGCATACAAGATGCAGAAAACTTTGCCTCCAACAGTGCTTGGGGCCATGTTTCCATACCCTGAGGAGAAAAACAATTGTCAGACTTTCAGACATGTTGCATTGCATCCTCCTAACTGTACCCACACTAAGCAAATCTGTCCTTGAACTGTATTCAGTTCATCTTTCAGTTTGATAGTAAAGAGCCTAACAGTTGTATTTCATGAGGGAGTTTTAATAATTTTTAACAAGGAAGTTTGTAAGACTTCCCTTTGAAGTTCCTATTCCATTTATATTTAAAAATCATTACTAATGTTGTAATAAAGGTGCATACATGCCTGCCATCCATCCTTTCCTAGGGTAACCTGGGGCTGTTGAAAAGATGAGAGTTTCTGACCAAGACAGCTGCATATTCTGAGTGAAAAGGCTTGGTTTGGCCCAAGCATGTTTGGGCATGTTTGGTTTCAATTCCCAGTCATGTAACTCCAAATAAAATATTGGGAATATCTGAGATTGGTAGGAAGGCTCCTCTGCCCCCATTCTATGCAGTAAAATATGTACAGTCACTATAGTTTGTTCAGGCACTTCTTCCCTTCATGCACAATCCATGTGAATTTAACCACAGGAATCTGCACAGAACATTGTGACTTCAGTAGCCATGGTATTTCTGTTAAAATGTTAATGTTAAAGAAAAAAAAATATAAAAATTGTGTTGATTAATATTTGTACCCTTTAATTTAAGATGAAGTATCTTTATTGAAATGTTATGGAGATTTGCATGTTGACTACACATAGTTAGTGTGGACCCACAGTCCTTTTCATAACGGCATGAGTGATCTCAGATTTCTCCTAAAAGTCCATGAAATCCAGGCTCCATAGGCCAGTGGACTGAGATTGACCACACAGTATGCTAAGTGTCTGCCTAAGAGGAATCCTAACAGGTGGATAAACTAAAATCATTTTCATGCCTGGCCACAACATGTAGACTTCATGCAGCCTACAAAGATCTCATTCATGGAGACTTTAAAGCAAATATGGGCAAAACTCCAAGCTCTTTTCAATAAGCTATTTAAATAGCAGATGTCATTGAATATGCCTACATAAACTATGCCTACATAGTGGCATTTATTTTAATGAATAATTTAAAAGCTTGTCACTTTGGTCTATTGAGTAAACAAATATTAACGGAAGGGTTTCTTACATTTAATTCAGAAATGTTTTCTTTCTCCCTACCCACTGGTTTTATGCTACCACTAACAATAAATGGAAATGTAGTTCAGCATACAAGGAATACAGCAGGACTATGCTCTATGCAGTCATCCTTACTCTGACAACAAAGACAACGTAGAGCCAAAGACACAGGCTCCACTGTTTGAGATGATCACCACAGCACTTCTTGTAACTGCCACAATCAGGTTGTTTTGTTGTTATTGTTATACTACCTGCATTAAAAGCTTGGAAAATTCAGTCAGATAGTCATACTTTAATGAAGGGTTATGTGATTGCCAGATTTTTTGTCTACACATCCACCAGTATGAGCATCACTTTATCTAATTTTTAAATCAGAAGAATATTCAGGGGCAATGCAAATAAAAAGCAACTATTTGCCAGTGGTTTCCAAGTAACCCAGTCTCATGACCTCTAACCATGCCAGCACTGAATTCAAGCTTAAAGTTATAAAAGCACTGTATAATTATCAGCAGATTAACTTTATCATTAGTTTATCACACTTTATCTTCAGACCATCTTCTGAAACCTCAGCTGCTTGGACAATCTTCATGAGAGGAGAGGACAAAAGCTTTAGAATAACTATTGCCAGCATTCAGAGATCAAGAGAAAATACACTGGACCCAATATATAGGGGAGATAGACAGTAAGGGCCTAAATTATGGACTTACTAAAATGAGTGGCAAATGGATCAGTTCTTTATGCCCTTCATCTAACACAGAGAAATGTGTTACTACTTCAAGGCCACAAATTCTAGAATGGAAAAAAATGTTGGGTTTTTTACACTACACGCAATTCATGGAATTCCTTCCAATTCTTAGTCTGAGAGTAGGAAGGATTTTAAAGAGGATGTGAATACATTTCCAGTTGCAAAGAGAATTACTTATATCAAACTTCAAAGCATAAGCCAAAATTAATTCACTGAGGAATTAAGTGCATTGGTGCACTTAGGAAGAAAGTTACCATTATGGGTAAATTCACCTAGAAGATTAAAATCCAAATTTCCAACAACCTTAAATTAGTTATTTCATTGGGATCTTGATCTTTTTAGTGAAATATTAAGATTATATGCACCTACATCACAAGAGAGTAATAATGCCTTAGCTAGATCAGTGCTACTTGTTTTCAATTCAGCATTGCTATTTTACCCTAACTGTGTAAATACCTTCTGCTAAGTACTCAGAGGTTCAATACACTTGACACATACCACAGGCATGCCTCCTGAAAACTGAGAGAAATAGAGTACAGCCACTTTATTTCATTATCCAGGTCTCAGCAATGACCATACCTATTGTTGTGATGACTGTTCCAGCAAAAAAAAAGGCACTTCCAAGATCCCAATGACTGCTGTTGTTAGAGGAATTTCCTATGGGACTGACTCCTGCATTATCAGCATCAATAGCATGCTGCAAAGAAAGAGACAACAAATCAGCCTTATGCATGGATATGGTAAGACTATATATACCTCCAAAGGTAATTTTCTAGGACCATGGGAATAGCTTAAACTTTTTAATACCTGCTCAAAGTATAGTAGCATTCACTATACATGGAGCTGAATATGAAACTGAACTAAATAGCTATTAAGGTGCAAGAAAGACATAATGCATAGACAAATGACCAAAGATACAAAGCAATTAAGAAGAGGACTGACATCACAAAGAGATCCATAACTATCAGTCTTGTAGCAAGAAGTACTAAAGGAAAAATTCCCCAGTGGTAATAGCTGATGTTAGAAGCAGCAAAAAGGGTGCTAAATACAAATAATGTTTGTGCAGTCAGCTGTAATTAATCACTCAAGGATTTTAATTCCCAGACATTAAATAATTGATTCTTATTTATATTTTCTGCTAACTAAAGAAAAAATAGAATATATATGTTTCCCATTTGAAATTAACAAACAGGATAGCTGTGGAAACATCACAAAACAACTTTGTGATCAGCTAGGACTTCCCAGTTGCTACACTGGACATGACTGCATCTCTACAAATATAGCATGGTACAGAGACTCACAGCTAAGTACATGTATGAACTAAATCCAGAAGCTATACGTCTTCCAGGACAGTGTCCTATGTCTCACACAATACTGACTCAAACCAGGCAGACATAAGAGTTTGCTGAATGTTTGCTTGGGAAGTTCTAAAAATGCACCATATTGTATGATGGGGATGTACACATATGTCTTTCCTTGCAGCTTCACAGTCCAAAGGAAGACAGAAGTAAATACAACAGCTTCCAAAGCACAGAAAGAAATCTCTCATCTTAATCTGTCACATTCAGATGAATTGCTCTAAGTTGACTTTTTAGATGCCTTTTGGTACATGCTCTCTAGTTGCTTGTAGATCTGAACGCAATCTATTGCCTTTTGCGAAGGAACTGAGACCTCACTCTGGAACAGCAGCTAAAATGACTGCCTTTCTAAGTATACCTCTCCAGCCCAGTGTTCCAAATGAGATTAATTTCCATAAAACCAATGCAAAGGAACCAAGTTTCTCTCTTCCTGCCTCATCATTTTCAGCTCTTTGCCTTTATCCTGTTTTGTTCCAACCTCACTTCATGTTGCTGTCATGATACTCACACTACTACCAGATTTTCTCCTTCTCTTTCACTCTATTTCCTCCTAAATATTGTCACCAGCCTTTAGCCTTGATTATTTCAGTGAACCTACTGCTGAGATGAAAAGCAAAGTGATGCCTCTTACATCATCTTTTTTGACTTTCTTCAACACAGAATTCACACCACAAAAACAAAATTTCTTTTCACTTATTTAATTTTTTTAATCAATTCTCTTTTCTCTCTGACTTATAATCTATGAATTGTCACTGTGATTTTTTTAATTTACCATTGTTCCACTTGTCATCTTTTCATGTCTATTATTTCTTGCCTAATCTTCTCTATAATATCATATTCTCTTGTACTTTTAGCACAGATTTTAAATTACATCCATTTCACTTCTGCTATGTGTAGCTTTCATGAAATATTTTTCTCCTCATTCACCTCTTACCTCTGGTAGCTCATTTACAACATTTTTCTTTTCTTCTCCTTCTACTTTGCACTTTTGCCCACTCATTTTTTGACTATATTGTCACAAATATTCCTCTACCAATTTGTTTTCCTTGGGATAGTTACAGCTAATCTGCTCCCCAATTTTTAGTTATTCATCACATTGCCCCACAAAAAAGGTAAAGGAGTAGGAGAAGAGCTGCATGGGCAGGAACAGAGGCCAAGTATATCTAAAGAGATAGCACAGGACAGCCATTTTTAACACTAGAGTTGCTACATGCCAGGCTAAGCTGATTGTGAAATTACAACATGAGCAAGCTCCAGACTGGACTGGTTGCATTTCATGTGAGCAGAAAGCCAGGGTTCCTCAGCACCTGTCCTTACTTCAAGAAACAGGGATATACAGAAAGGAAGTGTTTAGGACCAGGTCTTTGGAAAGGTTCCTGTACCAGTTTCTGGCATATTGCAGGTGGTGTGAAAGCAGAGATCATTTGTTTGTTTACCTAGAAGAGCATAAATCAGCGTAACAAACAGGTTGCCTGTTTAAATAGGCCATGACACACTGTCAGCTACCCTGCATGTTACTTCTGCCAAGAAATGCTTCTTGCATTCCCCTTGAGTGTGTGAATATCAGTGAGCTAATTACACCACCTTAATCGCATTTGAGTTTACACAGTTTAGCAAGTCTATTAGAGCCAAGCACTAACCCTTGAAGTGAAGGAGTGTCCCATTGCCTTAGATAGCTTCGAGTTTCTCAACCTCGCTTCTCTTCCAGAACAAATTAATTTTTCTTTAAAGCTTGACTGACATCATACATTTATAAATATCCAACTATCCTAATACTACCTCTTAATAGACAGTATTTTGCATACAGAGACAGAGGACAGAAAGGGAGCAGAAAGAAGAGAACAGTCCTGCAGTTAGCAGAACTTACATACACAATTTCAGATCACGCAGTGAGTAAAGGATGCCTGAATACCACCACCACAATTCCACCTACACAGAAGTGTCATGCTAGATGAAGACTGACACAAAACTCAAACAAGGACACTATCACTGCCAAGAATTCCAATTCACACAGAGCCATCTGTGAAACTTCAGATAGGCTTTGCATCATAACCTGAAGACCTATATCCTCAAGTTATCCTGGAGTAGGAAAAGAACCAATTTCCAGAGTTCTAATAGCTCTGTTAAAAACCTTCCACATTTTAGACATTTTAAACTAGTAGGTTTAGGTATTTTTATAGTTGAAGTATCATCAAAACTAACAGGTCATCAAAGTATCCATAACTGTTTCACACGCCTTCCCTGATGCCTCCTTCTTTCTCAAGAGGAGTTACATGCACAGTGCACAACAATTTCCCCTTTTTTTTTTTTTTAAACAAATTCACAAAACATTCTTTAAAAAATAATGATTAAGATATGGTAATGTATCTTCTGAAATGCCCTGCATCCAGGGAAGGCAATAACTTGGAATATCTCAAAGGGCTGAAATTGTCTTTCTTGCTCTTCAAGTAATGTCCTAAAGCCAGCAGGCAGATTGGAGTGAGGGAGATGACAAAACTACCAAAGTAAATCCAAGTACTCATTTTTTTTGTTTTTTTAAAAACTAGATACATATCTGCTCCTGCTTGATGTGTGATTGAGTACATGTACTATTGTATTTGGTGCCTTGATTAAATTATGTCCAGAAAAAGTCTAGAGTTATGCCCTTAGGCAGCAAGATAGCTGGGATCCCGTGCAGCTGATGAGGAGACAAGAACCAAACAGACTGTTTCTGATTTCTCTGCAAAGAAATGTTTTTATCTGGTTCACTTGTTCATGTTACTTCAATTTCTCCAGCAAGATCCAAAGTGTGAAGGATACAAATATTTTCCAAGGACACGCATACTACCCTTCTTGAATGCTGAACCACTGGAAGGATGTACCCTATGTGTAACCAGAGGTAAGAATTTGGTAAGAAAAGAAAATTCCTGTAATCTTTTTATAGTTTCATTCATTCCTCTCCAAAGATCATGCTAATCCAATAATGATTATCTCCCTCTACAATTCTTTTCCAAGCAGATTCCTATCAAGCATACAAAAAGTTGTTTCAATTGCCTTTCACATTCTGATGTTTCTCTATTATCATTTCTGAGATGCTTCTCTTAGAAAGCAGCTTTTAAAGACTAATTTCTCTATACTTCCTACCTCTCTAATTATTCTCACCATCCCTTCATTAAGGGATCCTTACAAATTCTCACTTATTCTCTTTTCTGCAACAGCAATTTCAAAAGACTAAGGCCAGCAATTTTTATTCAGGTATAATCAAAAGTAGCAACCTTTGAAAGCCCATCCCTTAAATATTCTGCCTTTCCCATAAAGGTCTTTTGGTGACAATCAGCCAGACAGTGAGCTTATCTACACTTACAGTGATTTGATTGTTGTGCTTGCATTGGCATCTTCCTTACAAGTTTTTCAAAGGAGAACCCTTTGAATGATGGACATTTAGGTAAAGAGTTACATTTTTCCATCATTAGTCTTGTAAAAACCATGATACTCCTCTGCTCTTCTCCCTAAAATATTGTTCTGGAGCCATCTCCACAGCAGAAGGTAAAAGCCCATTCTAAGGTCTCTCTTTTTGTAATTTTTCCATATTCCTCAAAGCACAGAGTTGAATTGACACCATCACTCTGGAGAGTATGATCTGTGTACATCCAAAGGCATTCAGACAGTCAAATAATATTAATTGACTTCAGGTAGCCAAATAACACTAATTATAAATAACTCCCTTAGTGGTAGTCAAGTGTTGACAGCACAGAACACAGCAGGTAGGACCCATGGAGGTTGTTGCCACATCATTTGGAAATCACAGCTGTAAAGGCAAATGCAGCATTTGGTACAATGCAGAAAGGTATTGTGCCAGCCAGGGAGATATCATTTTTCAGATCATTGACATAAAACATGAAAGCACAAGATTAACCCCCTGACATTATATTCAAGCAGTAGTTCACTATTATTCTGTACAAGTCAGTTGCAATCAGAATTTTCTCTATCAGCACACCCTGATCCCTGGAGCCAGTTTCACCCCCAGACATACAGAATAATACAAATTTCTTTATTGGCAAATCTGTTTCAATATTTCACATCACTTGGCCCTACGACATTCACATGCAAAGATGCTAAAGCCATGTAATTTACGTTTGCAAAATGATTTCCAGTTATCCAGTGCAATGCCTGAAGGCATATTGAAATCTCAGGAGACCACAAATTTTGTTCAAACTATCTGCCTTCTAATGACACAGTATGCCTGTTTGTTTTGAGGACTTTTTTTTAGTGTCATGACTTTTGAGGTGAAAGAAGGAAAATCTTGTGTAAAATAAAGAATTAAAACTGGTACATAGCTTAGGCTAAAGAATAGGGGCTATTTAGAAAACTTTGTACCACAGTTGGTATGCAAGATTCTACCATCCTGTTGAGGTGTTTTGATTGTTACATCTATTACCTGTTCTGCTTTCTGCTTAAAAAGAAAACATTTGTTTTAATAGTGACATTCCCATCAGGTGAATAGAAACTTCTTGCTTTTAGTATTTTTTTAAAATCCTGTAATAGTCAGGACACATTAGACTTAAGGGAAATGCAGATCTCTTGCAACACTGCCATGAGAAACAAATGTGAACCAATATCCCCAAGCAGAATTAACCTTGACAACCAAGAATGTTCACCTGTCTTTTGAAGAGAGGTGAAGGACATGATCCAAGCCAGCCCTGATCCAAAAGCTGTATAGTCACATCAGCACAATACCACTTCCTGCTGAAGTAGGTTTGGCTTCTCAGCTACAGTACCAGGCTAACCAAAGGTACATATACACAGCTTCTGACTCAGAACTGACCTGCATTCTTGAACACAGAGCACAAGCAAGGACAGCCCACATCTATCTGCAAAGAAACAGAAATATTTTTTTGTTTGTTTAGGAGAAGGAGAACAGAATTGCTGTCTATACAAGTGGGCAAGTGACAGAAATCAATTAAGCAATGGGATATCTATCAAAGACACTGAATAAGTTTAAACTGAAAAGCAGAATAATGATTCCTACATCACAGTAATGAACTACTAGAATAGCTTCTTAAAAGAAATACTAAGCTTATAAATTTGATTCAGTTACAGAAAGCATTCTATAACACAGTTGGATTGATGGACACAAGAATTCAGAGATTCAGGGTCCTTTTGGTCTGAAATCACAACAGAGTGCTTGTGCAGCATGCCAGAGGGAAACACAGGGTACTCTTGGAAGGCTCATACACAAATTCAGATCTGAAATGTGAGGCTGAAACTCAGCTTTGTAATATTCCTTAGGTAACTTTAAATCAATCTTACTGTTCTATGATTTCTTATCTCTGTTTACTCCAGGCTGATACGTTGCTACATAAGATCCTAGAAGATACTCCACTGAAGTCTCATAAGATCCATAATACTTTCCTTTTCAGCCAATGAAAAATAACTCTATCCTTGGTAGGCCTTTCTTGCATGTTATTCCATTTTTCACTTATGCCTACATACAGGATATTTATTTTCTTCAACACTGATCCTACAGCTTTGCATATTAGACCAGACTAAAAATTCTATAAATCTTACATGCCAGTTGTCATCTGTTTTTCATTGTACACCTCATCATCATTCACTTACCTAAAATTTGCAACAGTAAACCTGTACATTCATATATTAACAAGTTAAGAATTCTTGGCTGAATATTTATTTCAATATTGCCACCTATCATTTTCTCATGGCCTCCTTGGTTGCTGTGTTTAATTTTGGAAGAATTAAGAACTTAAAGTAATTTGAAAATTTACAGAGATGATGGCCAAATGCCATGCAAATACATCATCACTCACAAAAACTTCTTCAGACATTAAAGTTTGATTTTCTTTGCATAATTGTTATTAATCTAAGTGAATACATATAATTTCTATTTACAATGTTCTGGAGACACACTTTCTGTTTCCCACACCTTGAAATTACTGGGTAAGAGCCTGCTCTTTATACTACCCATTGAGAGGGCTCTGGTAAAAAAAAACATTTCCCCCACCATCTCAGCTGATCAATGAACCACCTATTTGTTTATCCTAACTTCCAAGAAGTAGTCTTCTTCATGTGGCCTACCTGAATCAGCGTCTCCAACTCTAGCTGGGTTACACAAACATGCTCCCGAAGAAAGTCAGCCTTCTCTAGTGCAATTGTGTTCTTCTGCTTGCTTTCAAAGGGCTGCTCCAGAGCACGGAAGACAAGTCCTCCTGTCACCAGGTAAACTACCACCACAACAAAGATGGCCACCACTGTCTTCCACTTCATGACTGTTTGCAGGCCTTGAGAAGGTGCTTCCATGGTCGCAATAACAGTGGCTCGGGATGAAACAGAGAGTCGTGGAGTTGGGTAGTGCCCGTTAGTTTTAGGCTCAGGTTCACAAGCTGGCACTGGTGAGGGAACAGCCACTGAAATACAAAGTAAAAAAAATCTTATTCCAGATCAAATCAGAGGGCTTTACCTCAATCTCCATATAAAACTTTCCTAAATACTATTTTCAACACTATTACAGAAACCATGTTATTCACATAGATGCAATTCTTCTCATTTGAAAGGCTCTATGTGCATTTTGTCCAGCCATACACAAGCTGTCTCAAAGGTTTGTTTCACCCGTTATCTCTAGAACTGGACAGGCCAGCTGCATATGCAAAAAAAAACCAGAAAGATACAGAAACCATTTATTCAAAAAGAGCATGAAAATTATAAATTATATAAGGTATATAAAGGTGTATAAATTATACAAGGTTGTGTTTGTTTGGGACACTGCCAGTGATTTATGTCCTTAAATCACAATAATAATTGTATTAGTATTAATAGTGCTAGGAAATTGAACTATTAATGATCAGTGTCACTACCTGGCCTGGTACTGACAGGAACAGAAAATGCTTTGCAAACCACAACACTGTTTGGCACATCAACATAAGCAAGACCATATTATTTACATAGATTCACAAAAACATCACTTCTGCAAATGCTCTTAAAGCCTACAAGCTTCACAAAGTTTAGCGTAAATTGCTCTTCAGTCAAAGCATACTGGATATGTGAGGTCAAAGTCACTCACATGCCAAGTACAGTGATGGACCTCCCAGCTTGGGACCGAGACACCATATAATCCACGTGACCTTAGCAGTATATCAGCGCTTGTAAGTCATGCCTTGCAGCCAAACTTGTTAGCCCAGTCACTGTGTCAAGCTACCAAGGCATCCAAATCAAAACTGGCTCACCTCCAAATACTTCAGTATCTCATCAGCATCATACTTCACCACTCTCTCCTACCAGTGTTAATAATGGCAGGATGAGTCTGGGTTCCTCAGCATCCACTGGTATAATGGTAGCACATACAAGATTTAAAGATGCTGATTTCATTTAAAACTAAATCCCTGCTGTAATCTTACTGTGGTGAAGCTGTCATTAGCCTGTAATTTCTTTGAAACCGGATAGATTTATTTCATATCAGACCTAAATCAGATTACAGTTAAAATACAGTCACTTTAGCTGCATTCTCTGAAGCTATTCCCAAAGTGTCATTGCTGTTTTGCATCAGATCAGAGTGATACTGCAAACCAATTCTATACAATTTGAACATACGAAGTGATTACACCTTGAATCTGAAGTAGGCTTTGAGTCTTTCCCAATAGAAACCATTTTATGATACTGAATAATTTAGGAACTCAACTGTTCACTACAGTCATGGTTTTCTAGAAGGGCTATGTCTCTGAAGTGCTGCAGTGATGACAGAGCTTCCCACCTACTTGCTAACCAATAAACCACTGAAATTTTAGTTGTTCTAACCTTACAGTTAATATTTCTTCTCATTTCTAACTAGGAGTCTCCAAATACTAAATAGATTAGAAAATATCCAAGAACAGATGAAAAGCCTCTGTGGCTGATCTCTTTTGTGTATATCTGAGTTTTCCATCACTCTGTGGCACAGCTGTTTGGTACAAGACCATCAAAACATCATTATGGTTCCCAACACTTATCAGACAGGACTGAGTGGCATCAGACCTGAAAGGATACTTTCTCTTAGTTCCACATATATTTCACATAACTTGTAAGAACTTGGAAAACCAGTGTAAATACTCTGTCTAGCAGCTATCTCACTCTTTACAAGAAGAAAATGAGGTTAGTGACTTGAGCACGTAACTAATTGGAATTCTTTCTTCATGAACCTGTGCTCTCATAAAAGTGCTATCACTGGATTTTGAGCATGGTTTCAACAACCAGAAAAAGATAAGAGTGCTTACTTTTCTAACATGAATGTTCAAAGGGAAAATCTACAGACAGAGAAGTTCAAAGCATAGGTGCCTCAGAAGGACAGCTTCAAATAAGAACCAAAATGCAGAGATGTTCGGCTGGCTTTTGACTATCAAAATATAAAGCGTGGCTTTGCCACTGACCTACATCCTGACAACTATCCTGAGTAATATGCCAACAAACATAGAAGATACTAAAGAAAATAGGTTTTTGAGAGTTTCTCAATTGGTTTAAACTAAATAATACATTTGGGGATTTTTTCAAACAACATACCCAACTCTTTTGTAGTGCGGTCACAATTTTTTATCTGTGAGAAAATGTAAGTCAAGTTTAATGGAGTGTCTTATTTAGTACTTTATTTTCTTCCATGTTCCTGTGTTACATGAGCAAACAGAAATGTATGCGTGTTTTAATGAGAGCATAATA
Source organism: Melanerpes formicivorus (assembly GCF_026170545.1). Taxonomy (NCBI): domain Eukaryota; kingdom Metazoa; phylum Chordata; class Aves; order Piciformes; family Picidae; genus Melanerpes; species Melanerpes formicivorus. The sequence goes on from NW_027142369.1 coordinate 4,532,233, forward strand.
CAGTACACTTTGTGTGTTGCTTTCACACGATTCAGCACAGACTTAGATTGAGGTCATATGTACTTACACATTCATAAATCAAACAGCTGCCTTTAGGTTTAATACATGAGTTGATCAAAAATTATAGTGGACATTTCTTCTCCCATATTTGTGGGTCCATCCAAGGAATATAACAAAGTACTTTCAGCTCAAGTAAAAAGGTTCTTTGATGTGCATCTGAAGCTAAATACCACTAAGTTTGCCCCAAAATGCTCATAATATGAGAAGAGGTTTTGTTTAAGGAAGCAAATTATGTTTTCTTCATTTCAGGAACTCAAAATTTTCCATGGAATCTTCTTTATCTTTGTTTTGAAACTAGGAATTTAGTTCAAATTATAAAGTAATCTTATTTTGCAGTCCAGTTTCACTAAGAAAATTCATGAGTAGTTCATCCTTCCTACAGTTTACACAATGAGGACAATCATACATTGGGTTATCAGCACTTTCACATCCTTCCTGATTCACTGCTTAATAAGCCTATATTCCCTCTCCAAGTAGCTTAGAAATATGAGACTTTGTCAAGTATACAAAGTTGCAAAACAGATATATGGAGTACCAAGGCTTGAACATGTCTGAAATGGACACACTCTGAAGATAGTATCAAAAAGCTTCCTGACTGAACAGTGAAAAGGCAAGAAAACGGGCAGCCCACCAGTGGATAACTTAGGATCTTGCATTCCAAGCCTCTGGCTCATGTCCAATTGGAAGTTTCTAGGGGATATGGGTATCTAGTTTTCAACCTTAAAACCTTCCCACAGACTCCCCAAAGTGATTTCAGCTAATAACTGCTTGGGTTAAGATGGCAGGGCTGTGCCTGGAAGTGAGAGCAAGGACAAGAGATATGTTAGAGGAAGAACAGAGGCAATCAGTGTATAAAGTTACCAGCTATATGAATCTCTCATGAATGTGTCACAAATAGAAAATGCATGCAGGTTCATGCTTGAAGGGAAGCAGGTGGATGCCATATGCATGACAGAACTATTGAAACATGGAAGTTTCTGTGCATGAATAACCAAAAAATCACTAAGTAATTAAAAATGTGCATTATGAAGACATGACTAATCATTTCCACCATTTGCTTTGCTTGTTATTCCAGGCCCCCCACCATTCCTATTCTTATTTCTCTCTGTTATTTTAACAGGTTTTGTAGAGACGATCAATTTAGACAACACAATGAATGCTGGATTGTTACACACTAAGCACATTCAAAAATATGACAGTGGTTTAGAAAACATGCCTTTTAAAGCAAAAATCCCAGTAGACAATGATTGTGGTGCCTCTGTGTTTGCGCAGCATACTTGCGTGATGTGGACTAATTAACAGGTGACATTTCAGCTGTGATCAAGAAATGGGACACAAAATCCTGCCTGCAGGCTACGATTACATATGGGGCAGAACACTAGTATTCCTGTCTGTCCTTCTAGGTTGAGGCACCATAATAATAAGCCGTGCTACCTGGGGACCCCAGGATCCATACAGCCATGGACTGAGAAAACTGCTCTCATTGCTGACATGTTTTGCACCAGTTTTGCCTTGGTCCTTCTGCATATCCCCAAAGTGTTCAACTACATGACTTGAGTACTGAAAGTCACTGAGAGCCAGCCACACAAGGGGAATTTCACCCTACTGTTTGTATACCATTTTGCTGCAAACTGCCATTGAAGTGAGAAGCATTACTATTATTTACTGTTCATGACAGCAAAGCTTGACATATTGCTTGTTTGGAAAACATAGAGAGTGTCTCTGAAAATATAGTTTTCAACTGCAGCAGTACCCCACTGGTTCAATGTAACATTGTTTTCCCTAAAGTGGATTCTTTAATGCAGTATTCGTGATGCTGACTTCAGCAACATCTCAGCAGTTTGCTGCAAATGCAGTCAGCAGTGGCTAAGCATTCAACAATGTATTGAAAGAGAGACAGGTAGTTTCATAGTTTCATAGTTTCATTCAGGGTTGGAAGGGACCACAAGGATCATCTAGTTCCAACCCCCCTGCCATGGGCAGGGACACCCCACACTAGATCAGGCTGGACAGAGCCTCATCCAGCCTGCTCTTAAACACCCCCAGGGACGGGGCCTCGACCACCTCCCTGGACAACCCATTCCAGGGTTTCACCACTCTCATGGTGAAGAACCTCCTCCTCACATCCAGCCTGAATCTCCCCACCTCCAGCTTCATTCCATTCCCCCTAGTCCTATCACTACCTGAGATCCTGAGAAGTCCTTCCCCTGCCTTCCTGTAGGCCCCCTTCAGATACTGGAAGGCGACAATTAGGTCACCTCGGAGCCTTCTCTTCTGCAGACTGTACAGCCCCAACTCCTTCAGTCTGTCCTCATAGGAGAGGTGCTCCAGCCCTCTGATCATCCTCGTGGCCCTTCTCTGGACACGTTCCAGCACCTCCACATCCCTCTTGTAATAGGGGCTCCAGAACTGGACACAGTACTCCAGGTGGGGTCTCACCAGGGCTGAGTAGAGGGGGAGGATCACCTCCCTCGACCTGCTAGCCACACTTCTCCTGATGCAGCCCAGGATCTGATTGGCTTTGCGGGCTGCAAGTGCACACTGAGAGCTCATGTTGAGCTTTTTGTCCACCAGCACCCCCAAGTCTCTCTCCTCAGGGCTATCCTCCAGCCAGTCACTGCCTAGCCTGTATTTGTGCCTGGGATTGCCTCGACCCAGATGCAGGACCCTGCACTTGCTCTTATTGAACTTCATGAGGTTGGCCTGTGCCCACCTCTCCAGCCTGTCAAGGTCCCTCTGGATAGCCTCCCTTCCCTCCAGCGTGTCTGCTGCACCACACAGCTTGGTGTCATCAGCAAACTTGCTGAGGGTGCACTCAATGCCACTGTCCATGTCCCCCACAAAGATGTTGAATAAGACAGGTCCCAGGACTGATCCCTGAGGGACTCCACTTGTCACTGGCCTCCACTGGGACATGGAGCCATTGACAGCCACTCTCTGGGTGCGGCCATCAAGCCAGTTCCTTATCCATCTAGTGGTCCACCAATCAAACCCATGTGTCACCAGTTTGGAGACCAGGATGTGGTGCGGGACAGTGTCGAAGGCTTTGCTCAGGTCCAGGTAAATGACATCAGTTGCTCGCCCCTCATCTATTAATTTTGTCACCTGCTCATAGAAGGCAACCAGGTTGGTCAGGCAGGATTTGCCCTTGGCAAAGCCATGCTGACTGTTCCCAATCACCTCTTCACTATTCTTTTGAGGTAAAGACATATTAAACAGAAAGATTGATAATACTGTTAGAAAGAACATAGCACTGGTTGCCCCCAGTTGCTCCTTTCCCAGAGTGAGATGGGGAGAAGGGTTACAAAAAGGCATGCTAGGTTACAAAAAGGTATGAGCAATAAAATCACTGTTTCCTATTATAGGAAAATGATAATGAAACAGAGCAAATGTTCATATATTGTGTTCTCTCTGTCAGTGGGGAGAGAAATGCCAGTAATATGTACCAGAAGGAATTGTGTCTAACCATTGCTTTGCCAGCCCTGGCAGCAGCTTTGAAGAAAATGTTATATAAAAAGCCTCCTGCAATCTTTGTACCTTTTGTCATATATTCACAGCTAATGTTCAAAATTATGATTCTCAGTAAGTTTCACCCCAAAAAATCTACATAATTTTGCTTCATCAGTTATAATTGTAACATACTAATTAATAGCTCTTGGAATACCACAACTGCTTAATTGATTTGGAACACAGTTGTTACAAGCAAACAAAAAAAGCATCCCCATTATTTTAATGTGTCTTTCATTCTTCTTCATTAGAAAATTATTGTTTAGGCAAAAACAAAAAAAACCCTTAAATAGTCTAAATTGGAACATGGCAAAGATTAAGAAATCAATGTGGTCCAAGTTAAGGGCTCTCCTTCTTGTAGAACAAGCTTCCCAGATATGAACGCCTTCACAGAGTGGTGATGCTGGTATACTGGAGATCAGAAAAGCCAAGGGGAACTTAAGCTTCTTCTCTGTTCCTGAAGAGCTTCTGTAGTGGCAGATAAGAAACTTAGCTATGCAATAAGACACCAGAATTAATCTTGCTTTCCACTATGGACACTGTCACTCCTATTTGATAGCAGTTTCTTCCAAAGGATAAATCTTGTGGGAATCTCCTCCAGTTTCTACCCTACATACTACCAGGGCATCGCAAGGAGTGCAAGAGCAGTTGGGTGGGCATCTGGCAGCCAGCCAAGGTCAGCCCATCACAGTTTGCCTAGGAGCAATAAAGTTGAGGTCACAAGTCAGACTGCATTGTTCAGCACTGTTTTTCCTCTGAGTCTTACAAGTCACAAGGCCTGTACAGATTTTGATGAAAAAGTCATCAGTCCATTACAATCATGCCCTAAGAATAACAATGCATATCAGCACTTAAACTATGATGAAGAACATGATTTACCTACAGAGAGAGGAAGCAGCCTTCCAACAATAATGCCTTTGTGTCACTCTCCTTTGGAGTTGGGTCAATATACAACAAAAACATTAATTTGTCTTGTAGAGTGGATTTGATTGATTCACTTTTTATCATCTTTCATTCTCATTTTTCCTCCCCACGCACACACATAAGCATTTTATTTCACTCATTTTCTGGACTCACTTAATAAAATGGATGTTAGCAGCATACATTCTCATCTAAAGCTAAATGTCAAATTCATTAAATATTTCATGCTGGCAGGAAGTGCCTGCACTCCTTACCAGCAAAGGGAAAGCAGCAACACAATGTGAGATATCTGACTGACAATTTTTTAAAGTGTAAGAAAATCACAGTCTGCTTGCTGATGTTAAATGGCTGGATTCTGGGTAGACTTGCTTGGTTGGATTATTTATTAATCTACTTGTGCTTAGTTGAACAAGTGTGTAAAAGATTAAAAGATCTGTGCAATTACCATTGCCCTGAGCTATGGCGTGTTCTTTTTCTTTGTTTTCAAAGCATTTTGTCAGGCCATTAAAACCTCTCTGGTATTCTGTCATTGCAGTCCAGCAATTCTTAACCTACTCTCTCAAAAGAAATAGAGAAGTATGTACAAGAAAAATTCTATTTCAGTCAAGAAAGTATAGTAAGAAAGAGAGGAGGGTCTGGGTATCATTTTTATACTTACTGTATTTCTGCAGGTACTGCCATTTCTAATTCTAAATACTTTAAAGCACAGAAGAATGGCAGTTCAAGCATGCATCTCACAAGGAGTTTCAAAGAAGGGAAAGGAAAAAACCACAATGGCTGCTTAGAAAAATTTTACATCTGCAGAAATAAAATCTCAATGCTCTTAACCATATAAAACCCAGAAAATCTTACTATGCCAACAAAGCCAATCCTAAATCAATTTTTACATATGTCCTTGTTAATAGTTGCTTATTATTTATTTTCTAGAGAATAAACTCTTCAGAACAGGGGCCACAGCATCAGCAATGTTTACGACAGGAGTGCAGCTGCACTGACTATATTGAAAATGGCAGTACGATCTGTCTTTGTTTTTACATTCATTCTGGGAAAATCTGATGCCAAACAACACTATTTTTCCTTGCTCTTTCATGTGAGGAATTCAAAAGTACTTTTAGGCTCCTTCTTGCAGACTGATCTAACTTTCATTAGTATAGTGCTGAGCTTCTGTTCTTAAGCAGGACATACTTGGTTCTAAACAGTGCTGTTTCAGATCATTTCAAGTTCACAGTTTCCTTAGGCTACCCCAGCTCAGAGAGCAGCACTCAACTCTCACTAAATACAACTGTGTAAGTGTAGCCTAGACAAAAAATAAATTTAAAAATGTACTTGCCTAAGATCACACAACAAACAAGAAGGCTGGAGTAGAAATCCACTCTCCTACTCACAAACTTGTGTGTTGTAAGACTTACAGAAAAAGAGCCACTCCTATTTTGGGCATCTGTACTTTATTTCTTTAACTTTATGTCCATTTCTGGCTTCTGCACAGTCTTTCATGTGACAGTTAGAAACCAGCAAAGATGAAGGTACGCTTTTCACTCTTCAGACTAATAGAAAATGGAAGCAAAATCTGAATGGAATGGAAAAGGCTGCTTTATTCAGCATCTTTCTCCACTTACCATCAAAATATTGCAGGGTGACTAAAGACTTACATGGTTCATTGAAACTGAGCATTAAGAGCATACAAATATAGAATGAGAGAATGAGTTAGCAAACTACAGAAAGCAAACACTGGACCTGTATTTAACAAATACTGGAAATATCAATCTCTTCCTTCAATCAGTTTTGACTGATCTCTTATCTTGGTTTGAACTAGAGTAAATTAAGCCCCATCACACATTCAAACATCATTTGTCCATGACACAGAATTATTATCAACGTAGTCATATTTTCAATATTCCACTTAATTTTCACTGCAACTTTACAAATTATTATCTTAATATAAATGAAAATGTTGTTTGGGATAAGTGTAAAAATGTGGACTGCAGTCTCACAAGGGAAAATAAGCTACTAATTGAAGACAGTGATGAATTCTTCCCTAGATCCCTTAAGGATAGGGCAAGAAGAGCCATTAAGCGTAGGGCAAGAAATAACTGATTAATATATACCAGGGAAGTAGGGGATTACATATTAGGAAAACATTCTAGCTACAAGGATAACTAAGCATAGCAACAACCATCAAGATACTGAAATCACCTTAATTGGAAATACCTAAGAACAGGGCATAAAATATCTACCAGAAACCTTTAGGTTAGTGATTTCAGTCTGGGTCCTGCATACCTCTATGGACTCAAGAAGAAAAGCTGTCAGTGAAGGGTAACAAACAGCCTAATGTTGCACACTTGTAATCATCATTCAGAATCTGTAAACAAAGTGGTAAAATGCCAAGTGTATAAAAAGGTGGGTTTTTTTAAAAATCAATCATTAATCTTGACATTCTAGTCCTGACTCACAGTGGGAAAATGCTCTTGATATCTTTTCCCTCCCTTTCTGTGTAAGATACTCAAACACATCTCAACATTCCGCTTTGCATTAGTTCTGCCAGTCTATTATGATATTTCATCATTATCTAAATATCTCAAAGCATTTCACAAATAATAGATAAATCCCTGTGACACTGAGGAAAAACAATGCTGTCTGTGTTCACAGTTTGTCTCATGTAAACACTGCTGCAGAGATTTTAGCAAATTAATCAAATTCAGGAGTAATTCTAAAAGTTTACAACACGGTCTTTGTCCTACGTGCATCAAGCAGGTACCATGACTTTCTCTTTTCCACTATACGTAACAAAACACTGGTCTGTTTGTTACAAGATTAATAGACAGCCATAAATCAGACTCCTTTCTTTTGCTGATTGTAAAGGGAAAATGTTACCCATGTTCAAGCTGCTCTTGCGGATTATTTACAAGAACTTTCAGATTCTGAAGCAGCTTCTCTGCTGTCAGTGCCTGCCCATGAACCTAAAATTGGCTGCCCAAGAATTACCCTCTGGCAAATACAGCCTTAGCGCTCCTGTCTCCTGAGGCTATGCAAATGGCAGGGAAACAATAGGAAGCCCAAAGCTGGTTTGTGCAGGGATCAAGCAGATTTAAGCCACTGACATTAAAAAGAAACAACCTGCAAAAGTCACAGTCATGGGATGCTGGGATACTTGCCCCTCCCTCTTCCCTCTCCCAGACATTGCACTTTTCTAAGGCATACGTGACAGCTTGCTGGTTGAAAGAATGGATGTGCTAAGGCAGGACATGAACTCCAGGAACAGCTGAAAGCATCTTTGTTGTTTTTTTTTCTTCCTGGTTTGGCTCTAGGACAGCAGTCCTGGGGGATTCCTAGCTAACGCTTATTGGCATTAACATGAAGATGCACTGCTACTGACACCATTTGTAGCACTACTTACAGAGCTGCCAAGTCCAGATGATTACTTGAGGGAGATTTGTCTTGTGCTGGAGTGAGATTGTACACTGCTGTAGGGCAGTTCAAATTTTGTTTCCCTTGGTTTGCTTTCTCTCTTGACTTATTTTCCACCGTGCCCTCCTCCAAATCCATACATCTGCTCTTGTCCCTCACTTCTCTCCAACCACTCTGGCAATGTGGGAGGCAGCATACCTGTAACTCCCTGCTCAGTTCCTCTTTTCAGCACTCAGCACTCAGCTACCCTCCCTGTTGCCTCTGACACTTGAGCCGAGAGCAAAGAGCCAAGAACATGCTCACAATGTGGCAGGACTCATCAATGAAAATCATGTATAAGAAAATGGAAAACAGAGTAGAAGAGCATTACAGTGAGAAGCAGGAAGAACTGAGGGGAGATTAAAAATGATTGACAAGAGCAAGTCCCAAATAAGGAGCACTCCTGCTTCAAGACTGGTGACTATGTTTGTTCCAACACATTCACTGGCAGCAGTACTATCATCCAGTTTATGAAGCTATTTATAGAGAAACTGAGTACAGAGAAACCCAAGATAAATTCTTACCTTTACCTTTCTGAAATAAGATTAAACTCAACAGATCACTGATAAAACTCGTTCCCCTAGCATTAAGTCAGTATTTCTTGTTTAGGAGTTCTAGTTCACGCAGACCTCTGCTCTGTCAAGAGCCAAATAGGAAGCAAGCACTCTCTTAGGTGAATAGCCAAGGAACAGACCTTTCATGAATAAGGTCAGAAAAACACTCTAACCCCAGAATAAGAATAATAACAGCACTAATTGCTCCCTTTCAAAGAATTCCTGGGAGACCCTTAAAGATGTATCTGCACATTAATGACAAAACCTCAGAGCTCATACTGATTTCCTCTGTATAGACAAGAAGTACAAATTTCTACATCAGTCCAGTGGTGTCTGGCTAATAATTGAAATCTACAGCAATTCAAGCCAATTGAATTCAAGCAAATTTCATTAATAACTCACCATTTGAATTAAGTGATAGTTTCTCAAATGTTGTGGACAACAGCAATAAAAGTCAACCTTTCATCATATAGTCAGAAATCTTGTAAGAAGCGCTTCCATTAGGCTGTATTTTTAGTTCACTGGAGCTATACTATTTGCATATCCTGGGAACACAGTCTATTTAGTGGTCTTATCTTCCCATACACAGTAACAGTCTTAGTTAAAGAGGAAGTGGAAGCAAATGGAAGCTAAAGAGACCCATTATGCAGCTCATGGCAGTATGTAATAGAACAGACAAACAGTGTCATGAGGACGCTGGTCAGGCACACAGAGCCCCAGCTCAATGCCAGGCTGATTCTGGCTGCACAAAACAGGCTTGTAGTTTGCTATATAGTATACAATATATGGTATTTTGGTAATAAAGAGTCTGCTACAACAACTAAATTACACAAGACTTTTCTTATGCTCAGCTTATATTCAGATGGTGCAGTAGAAGTACAGCTGTAATTTGAACTATGATAACACTTCACAGCTACACAAGGACGGCATCTGCTGATACTGTATGGTCTCTAGCATCTCACAATGTGTCACAGCAGTGCATTAACAGATCAGACTTAAGAAAGAGACAGCTGTGGCTTTCTAATCAGTTGTGCTGATAATTAAACTTCACTTAAACCAAAGTATGCCTGCACAGTGTACAGGAGGTGGACATGAACTCTCCTGCATTCAGAGCTGGTGAAAGTAAAAGAAATCACTACTAACACTGCCAAGCTCAAAGTAGTATTTTATAACTTTCAGTAGAGCTGCACTAACCAGGATGTTGTAACTTCTTGTAATCCCAAAGCATGCACAAATTGAGAATTAATCCACCAGGAAAGAAGATGCCTGTCCTAAGTTCTCCTAGTGAGAAGCTACCTAACGCTGCTTGAGCTGAAGTTCAAAATGTGAGTAGGAGTAACACTGGTCTCATTTCTTTCCTTTGCTGCAGTTTGGAATATATCCCATGAGGGTCAATACAGATCTGCTCAAATTGGTCAGTGCAGCCAGGAGAGAGATTCTGCTGACCCTAAACCAGAGATCTATTGAAAGTTCTCCAGGCTCCACAAACCATATTTGATTCTATCTCCCTCAGCGATAGCAGGTCTTAGAAACTTGGAATATCTCTGTACTTCAGATACCTATTTAAGTGGTTTAGTTTCTAACTAATTCACAGGCAAATGGCTTAATTCAGTTGTTCATTCATAGTACATAATACCAACTAAGAGGTCCTCAGATATTCTAACTGGCTTTAAACTGTTGCTCCACAAGGGCAGAACTCTCATTATTATATATACCAGGCCTCTGTAAATGTCTCAGCTGCCTTAGGTCCCCTAAATGGCAGCAGATTCACATTTTTGAAAGCTTAATTGACAAAAAATGACTGGTAGCATTGAGAAATCCAGGTCACAAGGTTATATGTTAGTGTATAATTATAACCCAGTAATGAACTCTGCTTCTCATGAAGGCAGACTACTGTGGCTCTGATGTTTCTTTAGCCATCATGACCACCGCTACCCAAGGATATCTGCATGACTTCTTCTTGTGCAATCCAAACTTAGAAATCTTAACATTTAATTAGTGAGTTAAGCTGGACAATTGTATTTGATATGAGAGAGTTGATTCCTTCATTTCAGCTGGGAGTTTGTGCAGTACCAATTTTTTATTAATTCTTTCATCATTGAGGTTTTTCACACATATTAGCTAGTGGCTGCTTTTTCACAGTATCACAGTATCACAGTATAACTAAGGTTGGAAAGGACCTCGAGGATCATCGAGTACAACCTATCAACACAGACCCCATGACTAGACCATGGCACCAAGTGCCACATCCAATCCCCTCTTGAATGCCTCCAGGGACTGTGACTCCACCACCTCCCTGGGCAGCCCTTTCCAATGACGAATGACTCGCTCGGTGAAGAACTTCCTCCTCACCTCGAGTCTAAACCTCCCCTTTTTGTTCCTTTAAAAATCTGAAAGGATAAAAACCCTGACAACTTTACAGTAAACAGAGCCTACAGGAAAGACTACAATAAGTGTAGTCATAGGATAAGGTGTAATGGTTTTAAAGTGGAAGAGATAGGGTTATGATTAAATATTAGGTAGATATTCTCTAATGCAAGGGTGGTGAGACACTGGAACGGGTTGCCCAGAGATGTTGAAGTATTCAACACCAAGTTGGATGAGGCTTTGAGCAACCTGAGCTAGTGGAGGTGTCCCAGCCCATGGCAGGGGTGTGGAACTAGATGATCTTTAAGGTCCTTTCCAACACAAACCATTCTATGCTCTATGATTCTGTGACAAGCCATCAGTATATATTTCACATCATGCCAGTACTATTATATTACAGTATCAAGTAAGACAGAAATAATAAAAGGAAGTTCAACTGACAGGACAGAGGAAATGGCATTACGTTACACCAGGGGATGTTTAGGTTAGGCATTAGGGAAACTTCTATACCAAAAGGGTTATCAAAGACAGGAATAGTCCCAAGGAAGGGGTTGAAATGCCATCCCTGGGTACATTTAAAAGCTGTCTAGATAAGGTGGTCAAGGACACAGTATAGCAGTGTCCCTGGCAGAATTAGATAATGACTGGACTTTATCTTAGACATCTTTTCCAACCATGGTGATTCTGTGATTCTCTGAATCCAAGTACCCTCTTAACAGTGATCAATGGATCTTAGGAATCTTAGTGGCACAAGACTAAGGTGCCAAAATTCTCATCCAGTAAAGCCAGTAACATGTTGTTTTTTCTTCCTAGGGAAGAGAAGATGAGTCAGTCCTGCTGAGATATGAACATATGGCTCTAACAAATCTAGGTACTCAAAGCTTGATGCTCAAAGCACTGTGATGATCCTGTAGGATAGTGATGCCAAAATAACTTTTATTGTTCTGCAAGATGACCATAGAATCAAAGAATAATTTAGGTTGGAAAAGACCTTCAGTAACACTGAGTCCAACCATTAACCTAGCACAGCCAAGTCCACCACTAAAACATGTCCCTAGGCATCACATCTACACATCTTTTAAATACCTCCAGAGGTGGTGACTCAACCACTTCCCTGGGCAGTTCTCCCAAAAGCAAACTCCACCACTGCAGGTAGCATCAGTTTTCAAGAATTGCCCAACGGACTTTTCATTTCAAAAGCCTATAAATGGATTACTCTCATACACAGCAAAAAACAGCATTAGTCCTCTTCACTGAAACAGAAATTCTGTCTTAACCTCTCCCACTGCTGGCAGTTCTACTACTCTCCCTGCCTTAGTCTTATAGCTTCATATTGCCTTTGATTATTTCCAATCCCTTTTTCTCACAGTAAAGATGACATCTTAATGACACCCTACCCTTCATCTTTCTTACTTTGACTAGAGTTCAATCATTCCTTACTATTACTAAGAAAGCTGCCATCCAGACTTTTACTCTGGCAATTTCTTATAACTAACTTTATTTTTATTAATCCTTCATTGTTGCATTTCTAGGGCATCCTAATGACAGCAATGTTGAAACTAATAGCTCTCTGCTGTCTATCTTTCTCTCCTGCTAATTCAGTCCCATCTTCCTATCTCTTATCATATTAGGGCCCACCAGTATTTATCTGTCTCTCCTGCAGGCTCCATATAAGCCTTTAGTAAAGTTATGTTTTCTTCCTTTTATTTTTTTTTTTTACCAAACTCTTCAAATTTTCCACCTTACTGTATTTGGCACTGTTGCACCTACCTCATGCACTGACAGGAGTGCCTTCCTGTTTATGCATTTCCATTCTCTTTTAAACCTCTCTTTAAAATAAACTAGTTACAGTTGTTCTATAACTCGTGCTTAATATACATAACTGAGTCTTGGTCTATTGGATGATTCAGCAGTCAACACAACTTTTGATCAAATAGCACATGGTCAGCACCATGCTGACTATGGGTCATTTGCTGGGATCAGAGCTACTTTTTTACATATTATAATTTTCCACAGCAGTCTTCTTCGACTGATCTACTAAGAACAGACTTACTAATGCAGAAAGATATTGTCTAACTCACAGTTGCACTCCATTTCTTTTCATACATCTTCTCAAAAACAGAAGACAGCAATGCATACCCTCATCCTACTTATCTATGCCTTTATAATCAAGTTTGCCTTCTGCATTGGTCTCTTTGAATGAAAGGACAGGAAAAAAACAGGAACTGCAGCAGTCAGTAACACTCTTAAGGCAGCATCAATTTAATTCACACTGAGTAGCTGATGCTGAAGATTTCTGCAACAGTTATCAAGGGATAATCCAATCCTGATACCTGCACAAAGGCATTTGAGACCCAGCTCAGCTGTTCCACATAAAGGTATTCAGTTCTGCCTGAGGTGTCTCAGGTGAAGTGAGAAATCCTGTGTGGCAGGCAACATAGAACCTATGGAGGACAGGAGCACCTCTAAAGCAGCAGCTGGGGAATACCAAAAAAAAAAAATTCTACATAACTCTAATGGAAACCCAATTGAGTCTCCACTGTCTGTAAAGAAACACAAGTTACACTATTTTCCTCCAGTTACAAAGTGCAGAGAAAACCTTATTTCTTAATTTATGGAATCTATGTATGATGTTTTGCTCCCTCCTAATTGTTTTAGCATTTGATTGCAATACATATGCTCTTCTCTCAATAGCAGATCTTAGATTGCTCTAAACAAGTTAATTATATTTCACAACACCCTGGTGCATTAGAGAAGTATTAATATTCCTGTTTTGCAGTCAAGGAAAAAGGGAGGGTAAGGAAAACAAAGGGTAAGTGGCTTACTGAAGGTTAAACAATAAGTCAGTGACAAAATCTGAAGAGGAACTCCAGATGCTCGACCACAGCTTGAATTCCCCGATGACACCACCTCCCATGCTAAATGTAAGGATGATAATAAATGCATGATTTTAGGGTTCCAAACTGCAGAAAGCCATCTTACACAAACAATGTCTTTGTGGAAGGACATAGGAACTTGTATCCAAACTTGAGAGTTCCAAAATATCAATGTAACATCTACCTGACAGTAAAAGAAATGCAGGCACAAAGAATGGGTAAAGACTAAACTTCATTATCTGCCTACTAAGAGCGCCATCAAGACAGACATCCTTCCCTTGAAAAAGACATCTCACCATCACCCTGCAAGAAAGTCATGCTTGGGGATAATTTCTGAGCATATTGGGAAAAGTCTCATCTATCATTTTCTACAAAGGAATAGCAATTTTAGGTAGATAATTTGTCGGAAGAAGAAACTGATGTTGCTGTAGCATCCACATGTCTCAGGATGAGGGACTCACTGTGGTTTGGGTACTGTATAAAAGCATATGTGCAAAGAGATTCCAAACCAATTTAAGCACGGACAACAGGTGGATGTAACAAACAGCAGGAGGAATGCAGAAAAGAGGAGATGAGAACAACAGTGTCAAGAACTAATGTCTTTATGCTATTGTAATCCCAGTCTTATTATCTGAAAAGTATAGCTGGGAAGTTGTACAAGGTGTGAAATTCAAAATCTGGTCTTTCACTAATTTCAATTATCAATGCTCTACCTGAATTGCACCAAATGGGAGAAGCAAAAGATAGTGATAAGCAGATCAAGTGTTTTACGATAGTATATATCCAGCCTGATTCGATCAGTAATACAAATGGCAGGCTTGGTTTTCAAACATAAAGCCAGGTAATGTGAGATCCTATACCCCTACTCAGTGTGTCCATCTCTGTCTAAAACATCCAGGAGGCTTTAAACTCTTTTCCTACACCATTCACTTGCTGCATATGAATAGTAGTTTTTTTTTAGTAAATATGTGAGAATCTAGGCCATATTTTACACTGGACTGTGGGGCACAAACCCCAAAGACTTTTAGGATGAAATTTGACCTGTTTGTTAGTGGGATTGTACATTGATTGCCTAGGATAGTAAGAGCGTTCATTGGAGCAATCCTCCTCCAGGTGTATGAAATATTTGGTTCATCTAGAAAATGTATTAAGCATTTACAGGGAACACACAAATATACTTTATACCCAAGACATGTGAAGATACTGCATAACAAGATACAGTTCAATCTTCATGCCCGCTCTGATCATTCCAGTTTAATGGCTAAGAAATCAGCCTCCCATTAGCTGTCTGTCAGACACCATTCCCTCACATAAATTCTATTGTTTTAAACCTGTTCTCTCCACAAAGTCTTTCTATGGTGTATTGATCTTTGCTGAAGTGAACTGAGAATACCAGCTTTATGACATTAAAGATACTAGAAGACTCTAATCTATTTATCTATGCATATACTTATAGTTCAGTAAGCATTATGGAGTTACTCATTTCAATGACTATCATTCTGACCTGGGTTCAAACCAGTAACATCATCAGTCCCAAGCCAGCTATACCTCCACAGCAAGGATCATGACCTTTAGAAATGTGAATAGAATAGAATAGAATAGAATAGAATAGAATAGAATAGAATAGAATAGAATAGAATAGAATAGACCAGGTTGAAAGAGATCTTAGAGATCAAGTCTAACCTATCATCCAACACTATCTAATCAACTAAACAATGGCACCAAGCGCCCCATTGAGTCTCTTCCTAAACACCTCCAGTGATGGTGACTCCACCACCTCCCTGGGCAGCCCATTCCAATGGCCAATTACTCTCTCTATGAAGAATTTCTTCCTAACAACCAGCCTAAACCTCCCCTGGCACAGCTTGAGACTGTGTTCTCTTGTTCTGGTACTGGTTGCTTGGGAGAAGAGACCAACCTCTGGCTACAACCTCCCTTCAGGTAGTTGTAGACAGCGATGAGGTCTGCCCTGAGCCTACTCCAGGCTAAGCAACCCAAGCTCCCTCAGCCTCTCCTCATAGGGCTTGTGCTCCAAACCCCTCCCCAGCTTTGTTGCCCTTCTCTGGACACATTCCAGCAACTCAACATCTTTCCTAAAGTGAGGGGCCCAGAACTGGACACAGTACTCAAGGTGTGTACAGTTTTTAGAAAATATTGTCTGCAATAATCTAAACAATTTTTGAGATACCATAGCTCTCACTTACAATGTTGGACTGCTAGCTTGCTTGCCAGGAACATCAGTTGATATATTTCAAATGCTGTTAGCATAAGTTAGCACAATTCCTACTAGACAAAACTGTGGAAACTGCACATTCTCTGTCTGGCAACCAGAACAAGGCACAATCATACAATGCACACTGAAATGAGCCTGGTATTTGAATGTGAACATTAAGTAGACATGAGCTCTGCTTCTTTTTATACTTAGGACTCAGTATTCTTGCACCACCAGCTTTCTACATGTTGATCTTTGTATCTGAGAAAAGCTGCTTCAGTTCGTACCTCCAAGGATAACACATAGGACACAACACATAACATCATTCTTCACATGTACATGCAGAGAACAGACTATGTATATGACTGCATATTAAAATCTCTAAGTGATTTTTTGTAGATCTTTGCTAACATTGCTACATAAATATGTTTTAATTTCAAAAACTATGGAACTCTGATCTACCTGCTCTTCCATCATCACTAATTCTCCAGTGGGACTATGAGTACAATGTCATTGCACTTGGCTAAAGGATTACACATTAAATAACCTTTCTTTACCATTTTTTGCCTTTTTCCATTCCACCAAATTTTATCTATTTGTTGAGTCTCTTGGAGAATTAGCAGTTAACATTTTTTGCTTCCTTCCTGTCTATACATTATCATCCTTGCTGCTGGGCTAACAAAGTCAATACAGTGAGAGGAAATAACTGCAAGATTAACTGGTAAGATTCTACAGTCCTTTAGAAGCAATTCAGCTTAGCAGAGAACAAGCCTGCTGGTTTAAGATCTTTTGACTGTTACATTACTCTACAGTTTTGCACACAATAAATTGTGACCAACAACCTGTTGGATCCATGTTTTAAAGCTGATTGCATTTAAAGGCTTTTTGCATTAAAAGGTATTTTGCAGTACATAAAATGAAGCAACAGCACATAGATTCAGAAAAGCACCTGGGAAGAGCAAGTTTTCACCATATAGAATTTTGACCCTAGAATATAATATATATTACTCAGGGGTGACCTTATTGCTCTATACAACTACCTTAAGGAAGGTTGTAGACAGGTGGAGGTTGGTCTCTTCTCCCAGGCAACCAGCACCAGAACAAGAGGATACAGTCTCAAGCTGCACCAGGGGAGGTTTAGGCTGGATGTTAGGAAGAGGTTCTACACAGAGAGAGTAATTGCCCATTGGAATGTGCTGCCTGGGGAGGTGGTGGAGTCACCATCATTGAAAGTGTTCAGGAGGAGACTTGATGGGGTGGTTGGTTGCATGGTTTAGTTGATTAGGTGGGTTGGATGACAGGTTTGACGCGATGATCTTGAAGGTCTCTTCCAACCTGGTCTATTCTATTCTATTATATTCTATAACTTGATATTATAAGGAATTCCTTCACTGAAAGGGTTATCAGGCACTGCAATAGGCACCCCAGAGAGGTGGCTGAATCACTATGCCTGAAGGAGTTTAAAAGAGATGTGTTTGTAAGAGATGTGGTTCAGCACCAGATTTGGTAGAGTTAGGTAATGGCTGGACGCAATGATCTTAAGGTCTTTTCTAACCAAAATGGTTCTATGGCTTTATGATGAGGAATATATTGCTACTAAGATAATAAATTCTCTTAGCCCTATTATCCATGCGTTCATTGTGAAGATGAGGGTGGAGGAGGCTGATGTGTTGATTTCAGCCTTCATCTAATTAAAGATGTAGTAAGGCTTAAACTAAATCTTGTGTATACTGTTTAAACAGCACATCAGATCTGATGCAGATCTGTGCAGAAAAAGGTCTGTTCTGCTGTATTCCTTGTATTTGAGAAGAAACAGTCCCTAACATTTAATTTTGTAGATATGAGGGCACGTAGGACGACAGACAAATTGACCACTAAAACCAAACCTGCGGCATAAAGGTGAATAATCAAAGCCCATGATATCACTTCATACTTTCTGCAAGCACTGCTGTACAGTGACTGGCTGCCAGCAGTTCTGCTGCAAATCTGAGCATATGGCTTCAAGTTGCTCTGCTCCTGTATCAATGCACAGAAATATGACACATCAGTACACAAATTGCCAGTAGGGATTTTTTCAGTCACTTCTTCTGTAGGTTGCATATGAGCCTCCTCCTCATGCCAGCAAAGGAAAGCATTTCATTATGGTTTATTTTAAAACACTACTTGGATGGCTTTATTGAAAACCACTGCACTGGCATAAATCTCCTTCTACCATCACACAAACACACTCCCCAAGACAGACTTCAAGCCTAACTATAGAGTTAATCAAACTATCCACTTAGGCTGATCAGTTGTTAACAGGACAGTGAAGAGCCTAAATGTCCTTTGGGGTCCATTATTTAATGTGTCTTTTTATACCATCCACACTCTAGGTTATGCTGCAGCAGCATTTTCCTTCAGTTGCTTGCCAACAAAAATTTGCCTTCGAGGAGCCCTGAGTAAGCAGCTACATCTGTGTCCACTCCTGTACCACCCATTTATCAGAGACAATGTTCACTAGAAACAACAAAGGAACCACAGATAAAACAAGCAATGCTGTGAGACTGAGATCACTGCCATCCTAGGCAAGTTTGGCATGAAAATAAAAAAAGGGAGGGAATAGAGATATCAAATATAGAACTATAAAACTTGACACCTAGAAGAGGTTTTACCCACGCACTCACCCAACCCCACATCTGAGGAGCATTTTCCAACGCACTAAGACTGAGCAAGAAAGACTGAGCAATGCACATGGGAAGCAGACAAGCATCCAATGTCTCCTCCCATTTGAAGTCAAATAGTCTCCTACGAGTCACTAGACACAAGGAATAATAATAACTGTTGTTATTATAGTAATGATAGTAATAGAAAATCACCAACCTTGAGGATCCCAGTTCACCTGTTTTCTTGGAGTCTCGATTGGAAATTTCATCGCTTCCTTTTTGCTCAGGGAGGAAAAAGAATTAAATAAATTCCCAACCTTCCTGTCTCAATGCTGCAGTCAAACAAATTAATTTCAAATTATAGGGAGCCTGCGCTGCTTGTCTGAGGAGAACTGGTGGTTGCCAAGGAAAGAAATACACAAATAAATCAAAGGTGGAGACGGGCAGGGAGGGGACTGGAGTAGAGGGGTTTATACCGACGAGGTGACGAGGGGTGCAAGCACCCCAGTAGAGAGAGGAGGAGGAGAAGGGATGGAGTGAGGACCGGAGAGAGTCTAGGGAAGAGCGAAAAGGAGCAGGCTGAGATGGGCAGTGATTCCAGGGTGCCGCTGGCTCCTGGGGAGGATCCCGCAGCTGGCTTGCTCAGTCCACCTGCAGATGTCAGGGTGGCGGGGTCTCCGCTGCAGCCCAGCCTCTCTGCTGCGCCCACCTGAGGGGGCACACGGGCTGGCGAGGATCGGGGAGTATGCCAGATTCCCCCCACCCCCAGGGACGCCTCCCACACGTGCACACGCTCTCTAGCCTCAGCCGCCTCCCAAAAATGAGCCCACCTCTGCTCAGCCCAGGCACTAGGGGGTAACAAAAGTCAGCCGTGAGGGGTGAGCCGCATCAGCATGGCTGGGGCGAGGCTGGGGACCACCCCGGCTGAATGCAGCAGCAGCCTGGCTCGCCGGGGAGAGCCAGAGCAGATAGAGGAGGAGGAGGGAGCCACCCTATATCTTTGGAGGGAATTTACGGAGCCCTTCTCTGCACCGGTTTAAAAAGGGGGTGGGGAGAGACTGCAAGTCCCTTTGTAAGAGGTGGTGGCGGAGTGCCCTAGGGAGGAGGCAGGCTCCGACTGGTACTTACTGGGTATCCTTCCCTGGAGGAGGATGCAGGCTTGTTTGGCGGAGTTTGCAGCCGGAGACACGCTCGGCTAAGCTAGGAGCAGCAGAGGCGGCGGCGGCAGCACATGGCAGGAGTACGACAGCATCCAGAGCCTCTGCAGCGCAGGGGGAGGGGAAGGGTAGGAGATGGTCCGAGCTCCGCCAGTCCCTGGGGGTCTTGGACTGGGCAGGAGTCTAAATGCTACCCTTTCCGTCCCCGCTCCTTTCCGCGCTGGGGACAGGGACAGGCACAGGCACCTCGCGTCAAGGCAAACGCTGACACGGCGGAGCTGAAAGATGTGGCCAGGCTGCAGGGCGGGGTAGGAGGGCTGAGAGGGAGCTTGGAGGCCTCTCGGAGACCCCTAAGCTCTCAGCGGGCTTCGGGGAAAATGAGGACACTTGGCTTTACCTTATGCAATTATCAGACACCCGCTGCCTTCCACATCTTCTTTTTCCTTCCTCTCCCTCCTGCTCCAGGCTTTCCCGCAAACCCAAACCAGGCTGGTAACACCAAAAAGGTCTCCAGTTCCAGTTACAATAGTGTCCCAGCTTCCCTCCCTTGGCTAGGAAAACAAAACCCCAGCGCCTCTCTTGGGGTCTGAAGAAAGACTGTGTGAGGTTAACCCTGTCCTGCCTCCTCTGCTTCATAGTGGAAATCAGCCTCTTGTGTGAAGGGGATCATTCACTGCAGATGGCTTCAGGGAGAGATCCATAAATTCATGTGGGTTGTAGCTCATTCAAATCAGTCCTGAGGTCCATAGCCAAGTCTTTCTGAATTTTCAGGAAACATGCTTGTGTTCTAAACCTGGTCCCTGAGATAACTTGTCCCCTGCTTTTTGCCCTGTATTTCTTTTCACTCAACTACCATCTGTCCGTCTTGCTTTCCTATCTGTTGCTCACATGTCAGCTAACATTTTAAGACCAAAGGGAGAAATCTGCCCTGGTGGGAGGGAAGAAAAAAAAAAAAAAAGGAAGAAAACAAAGAAAGAGAAAAAAGGAAAAGAAGTCTAAAAAGTGTGGCTTACCTCAGGAAACTTAGTGTGGAGGTTGGCACACTCTTTTCATATCCACGTTCAGAAGCTAAATAAATGCATACATGCTTGTCCCCAGTCTTTGTTCAGACTCTAAATAGGAAGGGGAAATCAATATTTGTGAATCCACACCTCCACTTGGTAGTAGTGTGCAAAGTCCTGTAAAGCATTATGTAGTCTGAAGAAACTAGATGGAAGTAATGCTGCAAGTTTTCCGGGGGGGGAGGTGCTGGGTGTCTCTCTTTTCCTTAATCCAAGCACCCCTGTGGCTCTTGTTTTGTGTGGTACAGGAGGAGGCGGGAGAGGCTGTTCTAAGGCTGGACATGGTGAGAATGATAATGAGCCTGCTTAGTCAGACTTGAATCTGAGATGATTGCAATGATGACATCAGAAGAACAAGGTATTTCCTTGGCAAACAAATCATGATGCATTTTGAACAGGCTTTGGAATTTCTGTTGACACTACTTCTGCAAACTGAATGGAAAGAAAAGTGAGGGTAGGCTTTGCAGTTGTGCTGTGTGATTTCTTAAATCATGGGTGGCAAATCTTTTAATCATTCCAATAATCAAAAAGGATGCCTAAGAAGGATTCTGAACCCCCAGAATTTGATCATTTATCAAATATGTATCAATAAAGAACGATCTATGTATTTATACACACATATATATAACATACATACGCGTGTATATAACTTTTCCTCAGCATTCAAAACAGTTTCCAATTTACAGGAATTTCCCTTGTACTTTACTGGGGAAAATGAACATACAGACATATATTACTCAGTTGTGTCACCCTAATCCAAGCACTACTTTGTCTTTGTGCCATAATTATCGGCAGATAACTGATGAGGCAGCTATTATACCACAGACATCTGCCCACTGAGAACACGCCCAAGATCACCAAACTCAAACAGGCCACTGAAAGGCCAACAGCATTAAATTCCTGCTAACATACGCAGGAAGTTTATAGTCTAAAGTTGAAATCTTCTGGTAGTTTATTACCAGAAACACACCATGTCTGAAGTGGAGGGATATTTATGTGGCCATGCAAATTCTTTATTATTAAATTGACCTTAAGGAAATATCTCATATTCATTTGACTTACAGTAACAATTAAGAAGATATTAATGACAAAATACCATATTCCAGTTTCTTGTCTCCTCCTAATGTTCTTATATTCCCAAAAAGCATCTGTAAGCTCTCTATAAGTGTTTGCCCTAACTATACGGTTTAAAAATGTCACAGCAAATCAATTGTGATCTGTCAGGTACAGAAATACATGAGACCATACAATTGTTTTGAAATTTTTTACCATGATCTGATCATGGAAATCTTGATCAATTATTTTGATACCTCAGACCTGCAGATTTATCTACTGGGCCAATTTATTCCCAAGAAACTCATTTAAAATCAATGGGGTTACTCCAGAGATAGACTTGGCACAATGAGCGTGTCTTTCACTGACAGCACAGCTGTTGCATAGAAACGTAACTATTATCTTATGCAAATAAAAGGCCTCTCACCCCCCAGTGATGTTGAATTCTCATGATAGGAAGAACTGGTGCCTCGAAGCTATAATGTTTCAAGCTGTTACTCTGTCAACTTTTATAAGCTAAGTGGATTCAGTAATTTTTAATATCTAAATGAAAGACCACCAAGAAAAATAAAATAAAAATGGGATGATCAATCTATTTTAGCACCTGCATAAGAATTTTCAGGGCTCCACTTAATATCAGTAGTTTATCAAACTGGTCTGCCTAAATCCCCCTTTTCATTTAGGGCTCATTGTTCACACTTAATGTCCTTAGAGCTGCTGCTGGTTGAGAATCAGTGCCTTACAGGACTGGGCCTGTGTAGGGCACAACACAACATGACAGGAAGCTTTCTATTACAAGTAATCTCATTGAAAGAAAAATAAAATAACAAGTACCCTTTTACTGTTTATAGTAATATGGCATGAGTGACATAGAAGCTTTTTTGATGTAACTGAAAGGAAACCATAGGAGAACAGATGGACAAATAGTTCCTATACATAAATCCAGTAAGCAGGAATGGGAAAATCCATCAATAATAGGTGGAAATCATCTGTAATTTGTGTGTTCCATTTCTTGGATGCACTAAAGAGATGACACATGGTTAGATGGAAGTCTAGACCATCTTTGTGTCATTACTTGGCAATATCCTCATTTGTATATGTATCTATTCAGTTTATGGTTAACTATATGGTTTTTTAAAATCTGGTGTTTCTGATTGTGAAGATCGTTCCATTTATTGCCACAAGAGAGCTGTTATTTACACCCAGACCAAGAGAGACAGAAAATAACCCAAGCAAAGCACATCCTATTCTTTATATTCTGTTGGCCTGTCCTTTATCAGTATGAATTTGAACAGGACCAAGTGCACAATCCTTTTGCAATTTTTCATACTTTAAGCCTTCTGTCTAAGTGGACTTTTAAAGCCTTTTCTCTAGGATAACCTGAAGACTTTTTGTTCAGGTGGTTTTCAGAAGCTTTAGTGGAGTTAGGAATCAAGAAGTTAACTAAGAGTCAGGTCTACTGTATACTGACTAGATGATCTCCAGACGTCCATTCCAAGCCCTACCTTTCTGTGATTCTGTGGTTCTGAGAAAGCAAACTACTATTTCTATTGTCATCTACTTCTTTTTTTCACTGGAAGGGTTCCCAAAAACTGGAACAGGCTGTCCAAGAAAGTGGTTGAGTCACAGTTCCTGGAAATATTTAAAAGACGTGCAGACACGGTGCTAGGGATACAGTTTAGCAGTGGACTTGGTAGTGCTAGGCTAGTGGTTGGAGTCAATGATTTAAAAATTCTTTTCCAGTCTAAAAAGTTCTATGATTTATGCAGTTTCACTCCAGTTTTTAAGTTGTAGCATGCAGCATTATGTCTTCATTCATTCAGAAATGAATCCACAGAATAGAAAATTCACTTATTGGCAAAAATGGTTTCAATTAAATTGAGGCAATTACACCTCAGTAATAACCTTTGCCAGGTCGATATCTGCTCAGATCTGACCTGTTTGAGTTACTACAGCCTGCCTGCAGGTTCTTTTGACTAGTTATCCTAAACAGAGCACACTATGGATCCTGCCTCTCATATTCTAACACATCATTCATATCATCAGACCCATGTGAAGCATCTACCCTCTCAATGCCAGAACAGGATTATAGTACTTGGTTTATCCTTCCTCATCCTCATTTTTTTTCTGGTAACCATTTCTCATTAGCCAGACTGCAGCCTTCAGACACCTGTTATATCAGTCCCAGCAACGACAGCAAGGCCTACAGTGGAATAGTTGCCTTGCTTTTTTATTCTATCTGAAGAAGTACATGCACATTATCAGTGTAATAGTACATTGTAGCTTTGTCTTTTCAGTAAAAGATCTGCAATATAATAAATATTAACTTGAAGTCTCTGTCTGGACCCATTTACATCTGTTTCACATTCGTTTAATTTCACTTCAGTACAATTACTCCTGAATCATAGTCATGGGACAATTACAGTCTGGCTCTCAATTTTTCTGTGTCCCTGAAGAATCCTCATAAGATCAAAGGATGATATCTGACAATAATAGCAAGCCTGATAAATAAAAACAAGCAACCAAATTCACTTTATAGCAGGACTATTTTCTTCCATTGCACAATTTTTTTACAGTTTCTTGCTAGATAGATACCCTAACCCTAATGCTTTCCCTTAGAACGCTGATAACCTTCTTCTATAGTAAACCGGAATCTGGGGGTCAGCTTTCAAAGATACCTATGTTTGTCGTTCACACCAGTAGCAGTCACAAAATTCCTTTCATACACGCGGAAGCAACCCAGTCTGACGGTGGCTCTCAGGACCCTGGACAGTGACAAGCGGGCGGGCAGCCCCCTGCCATCCCGCTGTCTATTCATCCACCAGACAGAGGACCGGGCATCGCAGAGGCTGCGCAGACCCCTGAGACTGATTGTATGGAGGAAGTCAGTCATGCTAGAAAACATGGGTATATGCCTCCCTGTTGTATGAGCTTCCTGTGACATCTTGGCCTGCCATGGCAATGCAGTGTCATTGCAGTGAAAATGGCAGACTTTGTGAATGAACACAGCAGCAGGCATAAAGGAAGAGTGGCACAGAAAATATCCAGAGGAAAAATAAGGAGCACCAAAGGAAAGACAGTATCAGGAACGTACTGACAGAAGTATGGGCAACCATACTAATGATGAGGTAAAGAGGGAAAATTGAAAAAACAAGCCGGTGGTATGAATGAAGGAATGGAGAATAGATGGCCTTGACATAAGAAGGTAAGGAGTCAGAGTCTTTAGCTTGAAGGCACAATGGTGGACAAACAAGTGGAACTGCTAAATGCTGCACAGCCTATCCCCTTCTTAATCTGCACTACCAGTAGAACTAATTCACAACATGGAAGAATGCTTATTCTGTAGTCTGACTTTACTTCCAGCAGACATGACAGCAGCCTCATCTATCAGCAGGGCAGGGTCAGGGGCCACACACACCAAAGATTTTAAGGCTTGTCTCAGAAGCATTGTCTTACCACCCATTTTACTGAGAACTTTCATCATTTGTCAGAATCAAGTACTCCACTAACTGCAGCTGTTCTTTCAGTATTTTTCAATGCAGAATATTGTCTCAGCAGTCTATTAAATGTGGGGATTAATGCTGCTATGGAATAGTTAAAGTAGGGGGGAACAATCCACACAGACACCATTCACTGTGTCCAGTCCTATAGCTTTCAGTCTCACTTTCTTTTCTACTCAGAGCAGTAGGGAAGAAAGAAGCTATAATGAACAACAGAATTGCCTGAGTCCTGTATCTGCAGACCACTGGCACCTTCAGTGCTGGATCTCTCAAGAAAAAATGACTATGAAATAGGATGATATTTCAAGTAAAATCAAATCAATAAATTCTTCTGTTTCCGGAAAAGTGGAGGCTATGTTCTGAGCATAAATTAGAAATCATTACTATTAATTACATGAACAGTGTGCCAGGCACTTCAATAACAATTAGGAAAACAACTTATGACTGACTGTCTTGATATACTAGCAAGGAAAAAGCTAGTTCTGTACTTCTGAAGAAATGCTTAACAGTAGGGACATCCCAATTTCAGTTCCTACACAAATTATACAACCACATACATTTAGACTTATGCAAAAGTAATAAAAACACAAACTTCTGAGTAGAGCCTAGTAGATTTGGTAAAAAAGAAAGCAATGAAAAAAATACACTCATCCTAGTATATAACGTCCCTTTCTACAACAGCTACCGTTCTCCATTTCATTAACTGTCTCGTATTATTTTGTGGAAGAAGATGTAGTGGAATTACAATAGTTTAAATGCAACATAGCAAGAGACTGCAGTGCTATTCACACATGACATACTCTCAGCAAAGTGAGAAGTTCACTGTGAATCAACCCATAGGCAGTGGTTTCTCACAGTTAACAGAGTTGCTACACCCTACAGACCAATAGGAGACATTAATTTAATTCTGCTACCCATGAAAACAAATATATCACCATATATAATTATAAGTTTATGGACTATGTATTCTAGAAATATAAAGGCAATAAAAAAGGTCATGTGAACAGAGAATTGTATTGAGATAACAAATCTGTGTGCTGAACAATGGGAAAATGTAATGCACATTAACCTCCTAAACTAATGCTTGTATATTGTCTACAAGTAGCCTCTTTTACACATCTACATTTTAAATGCACAGATTCTTTAAGCCTTTTACGGAGTAATCCAGGAATGCAACACTACAGCTCTAAAACAGCTGCAGTTACTTCTGTGTATAATACACAGTAAAGCCTTGAGAACTTCTGTTAAAAAGGAACAACATAAACCACTATACACTATACATACTCCTTTAAAACATCTCCAATTGATCATTCAAAAATTTAGGAATCCAGACCAATTAGCTCTGATCCATAGTTATAAATAATTATAGCACAAATTCCCAAAGGTATTTAGGCAAGCAACTCTAAGTCAATGGCAGTTAGGAAACTAAATGTCTTGTGAATCTGATTATAAGCACACACAACCAAATCCATCAGTACTGTAATCACACTAATGGAATTAAAGAAGAAAAGAATTTAGCACAGAACTATGCTGGCAAGCATTTTAAGCAAAGGAAGGCGATGGAATAAATAAAGGCTGTTACCAGCATAATTAGCTAAATGCACAGACAGTGGTAAAAAATGGATTCTATTGTAGAGTTTGGCACTGAGAAAGGGTACATTTATGGTGCAAATTTTCTGAATGTCAAGTTGGAACTCAGAGCAGCTACGGTTATAAAAATCTTGACAGAAATTTGACTCTGCTAACATTAGATGCTGTTAAATATATAAACAGTCATGGAAGTTTGCTGTGACAGGTCCCTGCTACATGGATTGATAATTTGCCTTTGCCAATGCCAGTACTTGATATTTAAAGGAGAAATAATACAGCTAATTTTATTTTCTTTAACATCTTCCAGCTGAGTATCTTAAAACATTCTACTAGCAAAAGAGAATCATGGAAACTTTCTAGGATAAGTATTATCATGGCCATTTACAGATGAAGCAACTGGTATATGAAATGGTCTGGCATCTCATCTAATTTCATTAAAATCTTGAACAAAGCAAAAAATGAAATGAGATTTTCCAAAGCCCAACCACATAAAGAAAAATGGTAACTTTATGAGATAAAAACCCAGAGTAGCATACTAACAATTAGAGTTGTTAAAGAAATAATGTAAGAATCAAGACACAGGCAAATCTGTTACTACCATTTTACATGGTAAAAATATATGTCTAATTCCAGCAATTTATTCCATACAAAATCTGGCATAAAACCACCCTCCCTCTCAATTATCGCAGATGCCTGTAACTTATACATGCTGGCTACATGGGTTATAAATCAGCATTTCCTACTACTTTCTGTCAATATAGCATCATCTTTTAATCATAATATAGATCTCATTATCCTGCATGCTTTGGAACACCACAAAGCATTTTGTTTCTGGATAAAGACATATAGTCAACATGAAGTACAGAAAAGTCAGGATCCTATCATTTCCCCATTTCCTTTAGAAAATTCACTGAGCCACTGCAATCAGTACTCAAACTGTGATGAACTCTAAACTAAATAAGGTGATAGTTGGTATGTGACTCTTCACAGGTTTTTTCTGCTTCAGAAGTGTGGCATCTTCATGGCAGATATGACTTGGTTTGGTTCTCCTTCCCTCAGATTTGGGATGGAAATTTAAACAACTGGGGGATTTGTTTATGCAATGAACACAAAACAAGTTTTGAGATACAGTGAATAAGTGCTTTGTGCAGGAAAATTCTCTAAGATTGCGACTGCTTGTCATAAATTTTCCAAAATCAATGCTATTTTAGTTTTGACTTTAGGAATGACACCATTAATCCAAACACCTGTGTTTGGCCTACTTTATCCTCTACCATGACATTCAGTATTCATTAACCAGGTGCTACTAATAAAGGACAGTCAAGTTCCTTTTGTTAGTAGTCATTACTGACTCACACATAGTGGTAGGAGGAAATCCAGCTGCTGCAAACATTGGATACACAACAGCCTGACAGCCCACAGCATCTTCAGAGATGGAGAGGATGCCATTGGAACTGTGAAAACTAAACCAATGTAGCTACATGTTTAATTATTTTGGAAAAATAAGTTTTAAGATCAGTAACACTGCAGCAGCCACTACACAGCAAACAAGAGCTCAATAATACTAATGCAATCCTCAGTGAAATTTTCAAATTAAAATAAAATTATCAGTAGTCAAAAAAAGAAAGGCAGTCTGGCTCTACTTTCAACAAACAAAATTATAACAATTTTTTTCTCACACACAAAAAACACCAGCACAATTGACATGGCTGAGCTACATCCATCCCCATTTATACTTGGTAAATCAAACACTTTTGCTACTGTCTCAACTTCTACTAAAAGAATCTATTTTTCTTCAGTCATTTCCAACAAGGAAAATACATCTCTATGCCTGCAAATCTAGAGAAAACAACCTTACAGAGAGCCTTGCATTCACCTTCATTTTGTTTTGATCATAAATGCTTTGTTTAATCCATGTCTTCTTTCTTCTCATTTTATTCCACCTAAAAAAATTGCTAGTGTTGTTAATGCCAAGTACAATTGAGACTATTTAAAGCTTGCATTAAGCTTCAATCAATCAAGTAAC
Source organism: Melanerpes formicivorus (assembly GCF_026170545.1). Lineage (NCBI taxonomy): Eukaryota > Metazoa > Chordata > Aves > Piciformes > Picidae > Melanerpes > Melanerpes formicivorus. The sequence continues at coordinate 4,561,203 of NW_027142369.1, forward strand.
TTGTGTCTTACATTTCTACCTCCTCAATCCCTAGACTTATTGACAAACACCACTAAGAATCAAATTACTACACCTCCTGTGAAGTGAATAGAAATTCCTTCCCCGTAACTTCTGCTGAGCTGGAAGAACTTGTTAATCTTCTCTAACTTCTGTTACTAATGTATAAGTTACTGGGTACTTACTGAAGAGGGTGCTGCCTTACGGTTGTCAAGTGTCACAGCCCTTCACAGATGAAGGTGATGACATTGGTCCCCATTGATCAGACAGCTAGTTTATGAAGTTTCCTTTCATAGTTCTGAGAAAACTGAAAAAAAAAGAAGAAAATAATTGTATAAGGGAGAGAAACATAGCTATCTACCAAGCTCAAAGTGATTTAAATAAGAAAAAGGAAAACTGTGAACATAATATCTGTAATCCAGAAAGGAGGAAAATGATCCAAGTAGTAACAGGCCTGCTAGCTTAACCTCAACAGTCTTTAATGACCTAGCAAACTTCCAGTGCCTGAAGGGGGCCTGCAAGAAGGTGGAGAGAGACTGTTTACAAAGGCCTCTAGTGATAGGACAAGGGGCAATGGTTTCACACTTGAGAAGAGTAGATTTAAACTGGATGTTAGGAACAAGTTCTTTACCATGAGGGTGGTGGAGCACTGGAAAGGGTTGCCCAGGGAGGTGTTTGAGGCTCCATCCCTGGAGATATTCAAGGTGAGGCTCAACAGGGCTCTGTGCAACCTGATCTAGTTGATTATATCCTTGCTTACTAGAGAGGTGGTTTGACTAGATGACCTTTAGAAGATCCTTCCAACCCAAACCATTCTATGATGCTATGATATTTCTGAAAGGAAGCAGAAACCAAGGGCATGTGTAAGTAATTAGCAAATACAATAAAACCAAATGTGTTTTACTAAACAAATAGTACCTGAAAGGTTCTTTAGATGCACTGAGCTAAAAGGGGTTTCCTGATATGGAAAGTACAAAGACTGGAGAGAGGTGATGATGCTGGAAGACTAATCTTGGAAGACTTTTGATACTTTCACAGTGCATTTTGTAAAATAACTGTGCATATATATAATGTATGGGATGTGGGAATGACACAAATTGGAAGGTATTGCCAATACTGAGAAGGAAGACATAATTTTGAAAATACTTTTTAATACTGCAAATCTGTGTGGTACAGATTAGAACACAATTAGTAGTAGTAGCACCAAGTGCAAAAGCATGCATTGAAGGACAAAGAAGAATTATTATTATGAACAGTAGGTGGCATAAGAAGAAAGAGGCATGGGAATATTAACTGAGTATGGGAAGTCTGGAAAAATAGAATTCATATGAATGAGGTAACTGTTTCTAGTACATATCTTACTAGACTACATCAAGAAAAACATGAACTGAGAAAATGGGAATTTTAACTTCTGAAAAGTGAATAGAAGAGCACAAGAGTAATATTAGTACAACGTTAACTGAGTATACACTAATCTTGAAGGAATTCTCTTTGGCACACAGGATCCCATTTGTTCCAGCATGTGCATGGATTAATACACCGCTAGGCAAGCCTTAACAAGCAGTAGTAGCTGTGTGAAAGGTGGATGTGCCACACAAAATCCCACACTGACATTCTTCTGTCTACCTGCCACAGGCTGGGTAGACATAGGTGATCCATCTCAGCCTAAGGAATAGCTTCAATTGATTTAATGGAGTTGCATCATTTATATATGTGAGTCCTGATTTTCTGATATTGACTGAAATCTTAAAAATGTTTTCATCCTATTTCTCATTAATTACTATGAGTAAGCATTTGATGTGACACAATAGCTATGTCTATTGAAAGTATATCTTATGGTCTAGACAACTACGTTATGACATTTACATCTTTTTTTTTCCCTTTAAAATTCCAGCTGCTCTGCTAGTTACTGAAATATGCATTTTAATACCTAACAGTTCATGTAAATTAATGAGAAAAGAACAGCCCTCAGCAGTTAGTCCTAATAAAGGACAGTTTTTCACATACATGATTCCTCTCTGCAAACCTTCATGGGAACAGTAGATAAGCAGAATATGACACAGGGTATGTAGAAATATAAGCAGATCTTGAGTCACCCCAGCTACTAGGTTTCACATTACAGTGGAGAATAATTTGGTTTACAGTTTATAAAGATCTTTTCCTTGCACACATTTAAAAATGCTCTTGTATCACAGGGATAGATGGATTGTAAGACTCTGCACAGATGTAAAGAGAAAGAACAATACAGAGTACCTCTGCACAACAGCTTCCGGAAAGGGTTTTAGTAGTAGTTATTCATACTGCAGGGGAAACTTCTAATCTGATAAATAGTATGGCAGTTCAACACTATGTTCATGGAAACTTCATGTCATTATATATTCCAACCTGGTTAATTCTATTCTATTCTATTCTATTCTATTCTATTCTATTCTATTCTATTCTATTCTATTCTATTCTATTCTATTCTATTCCTACATTTCCCCTCATCTTCCTCATCACGTCCCTTTTTACTGTAAGTTAGCTCCCTTATTGCATTCTAAATTGCAAAGTACTAAAAACTGCAGTTTTAAAAATATGGATCATCTCCTCTAAATTGTTTCTGTATCACCTTTCCCACTGGAGCCCCAGATTTACAAAGAAAATCCTGACTGCTGCTGTCATACAGACAATACAAAACAACTAAATGGATTGCCATGAAGAAAGGGAGTCTCCAGTTGTGCCAGAACCAATCACTTTCTATCACTGACAAAGGTTCAATAATATTTCAAGACTGTACATGATTTTAAATAACTCAAAGAATATGTAGCAAACATGAGGCAGAAAAGATCTTGTTATTCGCCCTGGAAAAACATGCTTTTTACAAAAACAACAACCAAGAAAACCCCAAAAACAGAACTATTTCAGTAGTTAAGGCTTCTTTTCCCTCACACCACCAGCTTGAGGGCTACTGCAATAGTTTGACACAACTATTTCCTAAGTCGGTAGCAAAGCAGTGTGCTTAGACAGCCTGATTAAATGCATTTAGAAAGCACTGCCTCTTATCATCTTCCAGGGAAACATTTGGCTTTCCATATAGTCATAGAGGAATGGATTGCAAAGTTAATGGTCCAAATGTGCTGTCTGGGGATTGCTGCAAGCCAGCAGTCAGCTTGGAATGCTGACATCTCAAGTCAAGGGCAGGTGAAAAACCCAAACTGAGAAAGGCCACTGAATATAAAAACTCATTTAAAGTTGGGAGTTTTTTTTTCCATCAGAAAGTACAAAGTATGATGACTTTAGGGGGTTTCTAGAATAGTCTGTGAATATGGTGTGCAGATCTGGTAGCTGGGATGTTTTCTGTCTGCATATGTTGGCCTACTTTGATCGGCAACTGTAAGGAATCAATGGTTTGACATCAGCAAAGACTCTCTGAAAACCTGCACATTTGAACTTTATATATAAAGTATGTTTTCCAAGAAAGCCAAATTCCTTCAAATGCAGTGTTCTGACACTATGAACAGATCTCTGTTGCACATGAGCAGGTAACTGTGAGCTCCTGCCAGATGTGATGTTTTTCAAAGGAAACTTGTCCTGTCTCTGAGCTAATCATGCAGAAGGAAGTAGGCATCATATGCGTATGCACTTTCACAGGCCAAAGGATCATAAGTCAGAGTGATTCAAAATACACAGAACTTCAGTATACATTGCCATTGGAGGTCAAACATTTAAGGGCCAGGACATTTCTAGAATGCTGTAGCTGCTGATTGAGAGGTAAACAGTGAAAATTGCTACATTTCTTCAGCGTTGCCTAGAAACCAGGGAAATAGAATAGAATAAACCAGGTTGGAAGAGACCTTCAAGATCATCGCGTCCAACCTATCACCCAACACCGCCTAATCAACTAACCCATGTAACCAAGCACCCTGTCAAGTCTCCTCCTGAACACCTCCAGTGACAGTGACTCCACCACCTCCCCAGGCAGTCCATTCCAATGGGCAATCACTCTCTCCGTGTAAAACTTCCTCCTGACCTCCAGCCTGAATTTCCCCTGGCGCAGCCTGAGACTGTGTCCTCTTGTTCTGGTGCTGGCTGCCTGGGAGAAGAGACCAACCTCTGCCTGTTTACAACCCCCCTTCAGGTAGTTGTAGAGAGCAATAAGGTCACCCCTGAGGCTCCTCCTCTCCAGGCTAAGCAGCCCCAGCTCCCTCAGTCTCTCCTCATAGGGCTTGTGTTCCAAGCCCCTCACTAACTTCGTTGCCCTTCTCTGGACTCGTTCCAGCAAGTCAACATCCTTCCTAAACTGAGGGGCCCAAAACTGGACACAGTACTCGAGGTGTGGCCTAACCAGTGCAGTGTACAGGGGCAGAATGACCTCCCTGCTCCTGCTGGCCACACTGTTCTTAATGCAGGCCAGGATGCCATTGGCCCTCCTGGCCACCTGGCCACCTGGGCACACTGCAGGCTCATGTTCATCCTACCATCAACCAGCACCCCCAGGTCCCTCTCTGCCTGGCTGCTCTCCAGCCACTCTGACCCCAGCCTGTATCACTGCATGGGGTTGTTGTGGCCAATGTGCAGAACCCGGCACTTGGATGTGTTCAATCTCATGCCGTTGGACTCTGCCCATCTGTCCAGCCTGTCGAGGTCTCTCTGCAAAGCCTCTCTACCCTCTAGCAGATCAACTCCTGTCCCCAGCTTGGTGTCATCAGTAAATTTACTGATGATAGACTCAATGCCCTCATCCAGATCATCAATAAAGATGTTAAAGAGGATGGGGCCCAGCACTGATCCCTGGGGGTCTCCACTACTGACTGGCCGCCAGCTGGATGTGACACCATTCACCACCACTCTCTGGGTTCGGTTGTGATATGTTTCTGAAACTGCTCACTTACATTTGAGTGTTTTAATATCTACATGGTGAAAAAATAGTATAGGAACAATATGTCTATGAGAAATTTGTCATTTGGGTCAGACAGAAAAGCCCACTTAACTGCACACTGAGAGTTTGGGAACCTGAAATTCAGAATTCAGATAATGAAACAATATAAAAAGACTTCTATTCTCTCCAGTATTGACAGATATCTGAAATGGAAAAGGGTTTAAGACTTATCTCTGCCTCTACAATCTACAGATGTAACCATTTGGATTATACCAAAGTCCAAACCAGAGATGCTGAAACACAAGAACTATGGTAACTAATATCCTGAAACACTTTCCTCAGATCTCCGATTTCACATGCAACCAAAAATCTGCTTCAGAGGAAAAAAATAGCCCAAAACAACAGTCAAACAGAAAAAGTATGATCAGTTTGGGGCTTTGTGGATTTGTAGGCTTTGTGAGGAGGAGTGAAAGGATCAGATACACTCCATGACAATACCCTCACATCCAAGAGACAAAAGAGGAAATCATGGAATCACAGATTGGGAGGGGTTGGAAAGGACCTCTAGAGATCATATAGACAAACCTCCCTGTAAACCAAGTTCACTTTGAGCAGGCTGCATAGGAATGCATCCAGGCATCTTTTGAATACCTGCAGAGGAGACTCCACAACCTCCCTGGGCAGCCTGTTCCAGTGCTCCATCACCCTCAAAGTATAGAAGTGTGTCCTCATGTTCAGATAGAATTTGCAGCATTGCAGGCTGTGTCCTTAGTCTTTTGTCTTTGTACCACTAAGAACTAAGGTTATATCCAAATAGTACTGCATATAACTAATAGGAATATCTAAAGTTGTAAGGGAAATCACAGGCCAATCATCAATAGCTAAGAGTTAGTAAGACATTTCAGCTAACATTCAATAGTCAGCTACTGGAAAGTTTTCTTAAGTATTTTTTGAATCTATATAAGGTACTGGGGTAGATTGCATGCGGCATGAATGTTTGTGTGACTTAGCAGGAGGCTCGAAGAAGGCAGAAATAAGGAAGAAAATTTGTTTTAAAACATTATCCCACTCTATTTTTCCTAGCATGTAAGTAAAGGTATTAAATCATACAAAACCACCCTGTGTTTAGTCTGTAATTAATCATTCTTTCTAGATGGTGAGGGGGAATGTCCCTCTAGCTGGGACAACATGTAGCCTTTTTTGAGCTGTGCAGCTATGGAGGTGACTGCAGTGTCCCTCCTGGCCGGTAAGCAAGAAGCTTCACCCAAGAAAGGGTTTTCTGGAAAAAAATCCCTCAGAGATTTCACATTAAGAAAAACAGCAAACTGCCTGACAAAAAGCAAATATGCACTCATCAGCGATGGGATAAAATGCTGCTTTTCAAAAGGTTACTTGTGTGGTTTATTTCTAAGGTGTTTTGTTATTTTGAAAGATACTGAGAATTAATTCCACAGAATCACAGAACAGTCAGGCTCAGAAGCGACCTCAAAGATCATCCAGTTCCAACCACCCTGCCAGGCACTGTGACACCTCACACTAGATCAGGTTGCTCAGAGCCCCATCCCTCTAGGCCTTAAAAACTTCCAGGGATGGGACTTCCACCAGCTTCATCAGTGTAAGGCACTGTGAATGCTCTAGGCGCTCAGTTTGTCACTTGCTCCACTGTAACATGAGCAATTTGTCTCAAATCACTCCCTGGCATCCATTATTCTTCAACTTCCTCTCGAGTTGAACGAAAAAGGCACCTTTCACTGCCGAGGCAAAACTTTCGCTTGGCTGCAATGCACCGCGTGAAGAGCCAGCTCGGGGCCAAGCCCTAGGGGTGAAAGGACACCCGCAGCGCCCTGCGCCTCCTCCACCTCGCCAACGCTGGACTGGGGATGCGAGATGGAGCAACCCTTACACCGAGGCACGGAGGCCGCGGACTGGGGCGGCAGGGCGCAGGCCTCCCGCCCGTCGCCGCGTCCCCGTGGCCGTGGCAACGGCGGAGGCGGCCGAGCCAGGCCTTGGCGGGCGAGGCCCAGCGCCCCGCCCCACCCCGGCTGCCCGCTCGCGGCAGAGCGTGAGCTGGAGCGAGCCCGGCCGGGAGCATGGGGCTGAGAATGGAGAGCGGCAGCAGGCGGAGCCAAGGTGCTGGGGGGATCCATGGCGGCTGGAGGCGGTGGGGTGGGGGCTGCCTGTCTGTCTGTCCTGTCTTTGCTGGGCATGTGGGTGCTGGGCTCGGCCCGTCTTCCTGCCCGGGGCTGGGGGCTTCCCTGCCGGAGTGCGGCGGGCATGGCGGCACGGCAGTGTGGTGGGGGCCGGGCGTGGAGCCAGCCCGGGGCTACAGGGCCCATTTGAGGAGTCATAGCTTTTGCAGCCGGCGCTAAAGGGTGCTCGGGCTTACTCCTCGCATATTCGACTGCCCTTATCTATGCCACGCTGTTTGTCACGCGTGGGGAGCTGTGGCCGGGACTGGGCTGTGAGGCAGCGCTGCTGTGCCACTCGTGCGGCGTTGCAAACAGCGACGGGCAGCCGCTTGCCCTCGGAGAGCGAGGCTTGAGACCTAGGGGCCGTGAAAGGTTACACATAAAACCCCTGAAAGGTTATAAAAGGTTATAATTCCCAGAAACCTGACCTTAAATTTTCCAGTTTACAGGCAAGTGTGCGTTTAGTGGTGCAGTGGAGAATGTTTCAGTATCAGCCGCTGCATTTTCAAGGCCTAAATTTCTGTGCCGGTTGGAGTCAACTTTTTTCTTTTCCAGACTTTTTTCTGTTCATGGGCTATAGTGGATTTTACCCTGTGTGTAGAGCCATCACTTACGTAGTATTTGGATGTAAATCCACGGTTTTGGGTTTGGTGGGTTTTTAATGCAAGGACAATCGGGAAATAAAAGAAGCTTTGAAGCTCTTCTAAAGTGATTCCTTACCCAGATTTAACCAGCTTTGGGCTGCGCTTGTGCTCTGTACCTATGAATAATCTTGTGGGCATTTGTTATTAATGTTAAAAAGAGGCGTAAACATTAAAAAATATTTGCATGAGGCAACTCTGGCTCTTGGAAAATACCTAAAATGTTTTAGATCTGAACTGGATGACCTGCATGATATAAAACAGTGGTAGAAATTAGGCAGGGCTGTGCTGTAATGTCAAATTCATCCATGGCTGCATTAGTTCAGGTCTTCTGGGATAGTGGTGTGCTTTCATGTAGTATCTCTGTGTCACTTCCAGTCTTTGGAGATAGTGACAAATGTCACAGCAGAAGATGCCTGATACTAGAGTTTGAACGTGAATTTTAGTCCTACATAAAAATATGAAATTTAGAACAAATTAGTATCTTGTGTGTTCATTTTTTAGGCTTTCTTATGTAACATGATAGCAATTTCATGACAAATGTATCCTTTTTCTGCTTATTTTTTATTTTCAAATATTCTATAGTCAATCAGAAAGCATGCCAGTTGCCTCTTGACCATAAAATGAACATAAAAAGGGCGCAAGATGTAAATTTCATTCAGGTTGCAGCACAGTCTGCATGATTGACTCCTGATTTACAACAACAAAAAACAAAGAAAAAAGAAAGGAAAGTTCAAAGGTAGAAAAGACTAAATGTGTGTCTGTTTACATGGGAAGCTCTTGCTAGTCTGCACAGGAAGTTATCAGAGGGTCAGTAGTATGTGAAATGGGTATCCCAATGTCTCATTTCACAGACACAAAAAAAGATATTTATACACACCAGGGATTAGCACAGGCAGAGATACTAATTCCTTGTGGTGAGCTAACCTAGAAATCTGTGTGTCTGAGCACCCTTGACAGAACAGCCATTCAGTTGCTTGCAGACAGTTTATGAAAGAGGCAGAAAACATTGTGGTTTCTGTATAAAGAAATTTTATCCACACACTGTCTATCCAAAACATTAACACAGAATAGTGGGATACCCTGTTTCATGTCATAGTGTATTCTATTCAAAGTTTCTTGTTCAGACCTAGCCTTGCCATTGTAAAGAGAGAACCAAACTTGTATACTTGTTTTGTACCAGGATTCTTCCCTTGTCCAGTGACAGGACTGAGCAAAAAGGAGGGGAAAAAGTCTTTTTAATACATATTGGACTATATAGTATTTGGATGTAGATCTATTCAAAGTTCAAATAAGGCAAATTTTTTTCTGCTGTAAAACTATCAAAGAATTAATCCTGTATTTTTTTTGTGAATTCCAGGTATACAACTCAAATTATTTCCTACAGTAGTTTCAGGAGTTGGCTAATACGATCACAGTATGACCTCAGCTGTAACTCTAAACCAGCTTTGTCATCTAAATCCAGACGTCTGCACTGAGCTGTGTAATTCCCACAGGCAGTGATTGGCACACAGCTGACCAGCAAGGAAATCAGATGCTTGTTGTTAACCAATGACATCTATTTATGTCACTGTTATGTTACAGCAACAGGCAAGTCGTCATCATTGCCGCATGGAGGTTACTGTTAGGTTTAGGCAGTTTGCACAAGCTTCAAAGATGCTAAAATAAAATGGAAATGTTTTGCATATTTGCAGAAAACACTAATGGAGGGAGCTTTCTTATGGGAATTATGCTAACAAAAGAGGTATGTAGTGTGTCCATTCATTTAGATGTATACAGTTGCTCAGTTTGACACTAGATATTGAATTGCCTTCAAAATGCATGGGATTGACGTGAGATTGAGCTGCTTACAGCTGCCAGCTTGGACAGGCAACTATCCAGTGAACTCAGGTTGCTAACTATTTAAGATAAAAGTTCCTAAAGTGTGATATGAGTATTGCTTGTTGTACACATACAATTTAAAAGTAGCATAATGACACTTCTGAAACACTATCCTTCACATACCTTTCAGGAAAACCGGAAACTCATGGTGCCACTGCTAACTCAAGCAAATGTTGAGGGGACTGACAATAAACGCGTTTGCTTCTGTCTGCAGTTTGAATAACAAAATGTGCTGTTGGCAGACACAGTGGTTTGTTTCCGCTTTTGAAGTATGAATAGAGCAATAACCTGCATCCAGAACTTCCCTTTCTGATTGTGTGAAGTTGTAGATAGGAAAATTGTAACAAGCCTTTTTCAATAATTGCTTCATCAAATATGACTCATCATATTTTGAGGCTACTGTATACAACTGTTTCATTAGAGTTCTTAAATACATCACAGGAGTTTTTAATCCTGAAATGGAAATAGAATTTTGGTTGAACGTTTTTCATTTATGCATAAGACTGTTAGATTATTAGTTGTAAAAGACTGAGAGACCTAACTCTGAGGCATTAGGAGGAGATGTAAATAAGAGCTTTTGTGTAATCCAGCATAGTAACTGTATAAATAGCACACATCTAATTAACGGCTTAGAACATTATGTATGGTGCATATGTGAGGGAGTGATGCATTCAACATATTTTGCTTCTGACACAAATGATCCCATGCAAGATTCAAATGGAACATTTAGGATTTTATTTTAGCTTCTTGGGGCTTTATTAATAAAATTTTGCATCAGAAAACAACTATATTTTGTCCTCTGGTGGATTCTGACAGTTCTTAATAAACCTTAAATGTGATTCTGTTAAAGTCAGCTTCACTTCTAAGGCTTTGTAGTCTCAGAATTGATGGGAGTTTTGTAATCGGTGAAACCAGAAATGGGTCCAAGAGGCATGCTTCTATTTTGCTTGCATAAACAGGAAAAAAAATACAGGTGTGATTATGAAGTGTTTGGTTTTGCCTCATTGTACCTTTCAAATAAAATGGAGGGGTGGGACTTAAAGAAGATAACCATACAGACACCCAGGACAATGAGGAAGGAGTGAGGGAAGCGCACCAGACCATCCACTCCCCTTTGATGCAGAGTGAGATGGCAGGCTGAGTGGACCCAGCCTGTGGAGGACCCCAATCTGCTCCTGAAGGTGGCCACGATTTTGAGGAAAGCTCACTCTGAACCTCCATTGCTGGGAGGATTGCAGCCTGTGGGAAGGATGTATGCTGTAGAAGTTTGTGGAGGACTGTTGCTCGTGGGAGGGACAACATGGTGTAGCAGGGGAGGACTGTGAGGAGTTACTTTCAGAGGAGAAAGCAGTGGCAGAAAAAACGTGGAACAGACTGATGATGACTGCAGACCCCCTTCCCTGGCCTCTGTGCTGCTGAGGGGGAAGAGGTAGCAGAGCTGGGCCTAGAATAAGATCCAGCTGGGTTTATCACTGCTCTGCTCAGATTCAGTTGGTGAATTGATGGTGATTTAGTTTAAATTAAATTGGGTTTGTTTCCTCAAGTGGAATATGTCTTTTGCTGATGACCATAACTGGAGAGTTGAGTCCTCCTGGCCCTTGAGCTTTTTATTGTACTTTCTCCTCCCCATCCACTTTTCATGTTACAGACTTCTGTTCTCTAGTTGAAACTATAATAAAAGACACTATTTGCCAGGACAGAGCCTCAGTAATCCAAGCAGATATTAAAAAAAAAAAAAAAAAAAAAAAAAAAAAAAAAAAAAAAGTTTGGTGTAAACTTTTTTCTGGCAAGAAAATACTGTAAACAGCAAGAAGATACTATCTGTTAATAACGTGAAACCTTTGAGCAGGTCCTAGTGGGGCTGCAGCCCTGGCCATTCAAGGGCATCCTAAAATCGGAGCAGTCAGAAACATCTACTTTTAAAGTTCCTCCACTTTCCAGTTCAATATTGTAATGGCCTAGACATTTCCTAGATGTTTCAGAGATTCATGTGAAAGGACTAAGTATTGTTGTTATCCCACAATTAGCAGGAGATTGGTTGGAAATCAATTTGGTTGGATTGAGGGTCTGAAACCTTAGTGTAATAGGAGTTACGGTGTGCAGGAGGAACCGAGTTCTGGGAAGATAGCACAGGAAGTGTGAGTGTCTGCATTAAGACTGTGACATCTTCACATGGTGGTGTGTTTCCAGTGCTTTTGGAACTTCTGCAATTGGGGATTTCTGTGTGGATTGGAGGTTATCTTTGCACTGTGCACACATCCATGATCAAACTAGTCAAAACAAATTGTCAAGTATTTCTCCCCCTGGCCCTTTCTGACATTTTTTTCTCTACCTATGGAATAATGCAGGGAGAGGGGAGGCTGATGTTTTACTTTTTCCCTTTCCCCTCAAAGGCTGATAGAGATGAATCGTAAAGGACACAGTAGCTCTTTCATTAGAGTTTATCCATGTGCCATCTGCTGGTGATGGTAAGCAAGTGAACATTTGAAAATAATCTGGCAGTGCTGAACAGATGCATCTCCAGCTGAAGATGGTGACAGCAACAGGTTTCTGACAGTTTCTGATCATTTTTAACTCAAAGACATTTTTCTTATATGAAGAGAACCACCTGCAGTTAGTTTGGCAACCTCCCAGCAAGGAGTAATAGGAGCACTATTATTGCAGACACTGCCTCTAATACTCTAAAGCCACAGGGGCCCCTACTGTATACAGGCTGACTTTTCTAAATATGAAATCCTTACACTGATTTAGAATTCCCTTGATATTTGTTAGGCATCATAAGAGTGGGAACTGAATTTATTGATTCAGATTTAGTGTAATTTCACAGCAGGGTCCCGAGAAAATACTCTGCAATGTTCAACATATTACTTTAATTTTCTCAAGACACCTTTTGTTGCTTTTCCAGATAACCCTTGAAATTGCAAGGGTTTTTTATGAGGCCTTTGGGGAAATGATACTAAGACATTATTAAAGAAACTATTTGTTTGGCTGCAATCTGCTAATTTGTAGGCACTTTGTTAGCCATGTTGTACAACATGCTGTTGCACTTACAGTAGAGCTACAGAATGTAGTAGTTGGTTTAGGCTAGATGTTAGGAAAATTTCACTGAAAGACTAGTCAAGCATGGTAACAGGCTGGCCAAGGTGGTGGCTGAGTCACCATCCCTGGATGTGTTTAAAGGTTGTCTAGATATGGCACTTAGCAGTATGATTTAGTGGTGAGCTTTGTAGAATGGGGTTAAGGTTTGGACATGATGAACTTCAGAGTCTTTTCCAACCTGAATGATTTTGTGACTCTAGGAAATAGAACGTCTGAAAAAGACAGATGCTGGGTGTGCAGGAGGTAAGAAGCCATGTGAGGTAGAATTAAGGGGCTTTTAACTTGTGTAGCCTTTAGTTAGTCTGTAGTCATATCTCCCATTTTTAGCCCAGCTGAAGGCCACCGAGAGAATATTCCCACTCATCTTGAGTAGCTCCAGCTTGCTCCTTCATCCAAAGAAGGGTGGAAAGCTGTAGGTGACCACTAAGTGTAGAGCAGTAGTTACTGCTCCAGAGTTGTAGTGCCTCCAATTTCTAGGAAATGCTTACATGGCAACTGACAGGTGAGAAGTAGGATAGGAATGGGAAGGCCTTGATGGTAGTAATACATTTGTAGAAATGGGCTGCATGGTTTTATCATTAATGTTAAGTAAGTGAGGTATATTTACTCTGTTGAAAGAAATCCTGTTTGTTTAGATTTAAATTTTAAGTAGGGTTTTGGAAACCTTACAGGAGTGCTTTGAATGCACTGGTATTTATGTATACACTGGACATAGGGTATCTTTTGCTAAAATTTGCTCTAAAAATGATGCAGCTTTGTACTTAATTCTTCTTGCATTAATCACAGATTTTTGAAATAATGAGTTCTCATTGATAGGATGATTTTTCTGACAAGCATAATCCTTTAGTCTATTAAACTTGCATATTTATTTGCAACAGATACTAACCACAATCGTAAAATTCAATCAATAAAAATTTAAATGGGAGATTAGCATAGGTACAAAACTGTGGGCATATCTCTGTGAAGTTTAGTGACCAATTTAAAGGTTAGACTCAACTGATCTAATTGTTTTTTCTTCTGTTTAGCTCCCTGAATGACTGAAAGTACTTGCACTGGATCACTGTATTGGTGTTTTAGGTCAAATTGCTTAATTACACTGTCATACTTCAGTAATAATGCAACGTTTAGATAGGACTTCTTTTTCTTCTGTGAAGAAGGTTCACTACAGTGATTCATGCATTCTTTGGGGGGAGATTCTCTGCTTTGTCTTGTCTATCAAAATATGTATTTTCTTTTTTTCCTAACATTTGTTTTGTTTGACATTTTGTTAAAGCAAGTGAATACCCAACAGCTGGCATTCCCAGATGTGGTCCAGCAAGTCCATTTAAAGGACACTTGAGTACTAACAGTAATGGTAAGTAATACATGTGCTTTCATCAGCAGATTGACATGGTTCCTTTAATTTATTTACTTCATTATTAAAATGTTTTTACAATAAAGACCTTTGCATTGAGCTCAGTTGGTGAGGTTTAATAGTACTTGCATTTAGTACACTTTACTGAAAATACTTTTGAAGAATGAGTTTTGACTAGACTATACTGTTAGCTAGAAACACTTAACAAGATATCCATATATAGATATATGTGACATCTGTATCAGCTGAAATATAGATATGGTTACTGCTTACTCCTCACAGTCAGTAGTTTACATGAGCTAGTATGTTTCTGTGCCATACTACTACCTCAGACACTTTTTTTCTGAAGCATAGGATGGAGAAACAAGGAACTTCCATGCTGACGTTTTCATAGTCCAACTTCAGCCCCTTCTGTAGCTATTTCTTGAGTTAATGGCTCAACGTGGACCCCGCCCCCCCCCAAAAAAAAAAAAACAGAAGAGACTGGATGCTTTCCTGTGATAGAAGCTGCTAAAGAAAAATGACTGCCTTTGGCACAGCAGTTTAAAATTTGTGGCTTCAAATTGTGGTTAATAACTGTTAAAAATTTCAGTGTTCTTGTGCCTGCCTTCATAACATTTAAATATCTTCTAATCTTTCAGCTTTCTGCATTGGCTCCTGCCGAAGTCTAACTAGCCAGTACCTGATCAGAGATCACATGGTGGTTCATTTTAACAAAATCCTTTCAGCCAAAGGTAAAAATGGCATATATGAATGAACTTTCTACCTGCAGACTTACCTCATTCTTTCAGAATCAGCTGATATCAAGATGGAACAAACTAGACTGAAGTGTAGTTTTCTTCCTGTTCCATACTCAGACTGATGTCAGAATAGAGATACAGCTCCTACTTAATAATACTTTTATATTATTGCAGTGAGGAAATTTTGTATGGAAACATTTTCCTGAAGTGCTACCAAAGATACTACTTTAATGTTAAGGTACTTGGTGCTGTATTCTCTTCATTCTGATTTCGATGAAATAATATGCTGAACTGAAAATCACAGAGAAAGCAAGTATATGGAATTTATTTTAGGTATGAATGCAGAACATGTTCAGTTAAACTCAGACACTGTGTCTTTTTGAGTTTAAAAACGTTCATTCTCTTCTGTTCCGATTTCAGTCAATGGCAGTAGGTACTTTTAAGGACTTTGGAAATTGCCCTCTGTTACTAATCTGTATTACTGCACACTAAATGTGCTAATGTATATGATTATTTTTTTTCATGTCATTTTAGTGTTAGAATGTGCATTTCTCAAAATACAAATGTTAAGAAATCTTAACATGTTAAAATGTTAAAAGCTTAATGGACCTGTAAAAGATTGTATATTTCTTAATTACTCTAATCAAAAATTGTTCAGATTTAAAATGGTTACTCCATTATGAACTGACAATACCCTGTTGTTAGTGTTACAGTTGACAACAAACTATATTACAGACAAAGGTGTATTTTTAAGGTCATATAAGGAGCATGAAGTACCATATTTAAGTCTCATGCACAGTGCTCAGAAAAGTCTGTTGATAGTTGTCAATGTGGTTTACAGTTCACAGCCTATTTTCTTTCCTTATGGCATAAACCTGTCTTGAGGATCTCAGTCCTGGAGATACTAATACTTGTGAAGATGTCCTGACAATATAAATTAAGTGCATGGAAGTTTACAGGATATGGGTGGTGAGGCAAATGTTTTATGAATGCCTCCCAAAACATTGTATGCTCTTTTTGCAGGTATTGTCTTAAATAGGATTTTGGAGGTGGTTCTGCAGATTCCCTTCATCATCCCTCCTTTTCTTATGTCTGGTTTAAGGAGAGGTACACTGGGACTACGAATTCTGCCAGAGTGACCATATACTGTCACCTCTACCATGTAACATACTTGCTCTCCCAGGTGTGCAGTTAAATGCCATCAGCACAAAGTATATAGAAACCTCTCATCCTTAAGGAACCTTCATTTAAATGATGATTCTTCCTTCAAATACCTATTTGACTTTAATATCTTTGTCTCAAAAATGCTGTGACTGTATTAATATCAATCTAATACTTTAAATAAACAGTAACTAGCATATTTTAAAATAGAGAAAAATTGCCATGTGCTAATTAATTAGTCTTTCTTCTGTGATGTTTTATTGCTACTTTTTTCTAGTCACCACGAATGCTAAGTAAAGATTGAATCACTCACATCTATTTGTTTCTTGTTTTTAGCTGCCGTAGACTGTTCAATGCCCAAAAGTAGGCTGGCCAACATCAGGCGTAAGTATTTCTGATGCATTAATTCTGCAAAAGGTTCTGTAAAACTAACTTAACAAAACAAAAGAGCCAAAGAAGTAGAGAGTAACAATAGAATAAAGCATTAATAAAGCATTCATGCATCTGTTTCTTCAGCATTTCCTATACTGCTGCAGCTATTTATAAAAATCTGCAATGCATGTAATGCTAATGCTAGAGATGGACCTAGTCTGTCTGGTGATCAGGTATGTTAAGGATCAGAATTAATTTTGCTCAGGATTCTTTTTATCCACACAGTAAGGAGAGTGTCAGCATTTTGTCTCCCTTCTGTTATGATGTGAACTTGAACTTTTAAGAAGTGAGCTTACTAGTGCAAGGTCAAAAAGAATTTTGGGAATGTGGGCATCTGGGGACTGTTCAATTTCACAGAATAAGAGTCAGTTACAAGCACTCAGCCCCACAACCTGGATTAAACTGCAGTTACTTTTTCTAAGAGTTACTTCATTTCTTAAGACTGTTTAAAGGTATCAGTACTGTAGCCTTTCTGCATAGGGCTAGCTGAAGGACAATACTTTCAAATCATTGATTTATGGAATTTGGAACAAAATATATTAGTCAGGATAAATAGCAGTTGTTTGTTAAATTAACAAAGGTGTATTTCTGTTATCTTGTCTTTTTCACTTATGCAATTGGAGAAAGTTCTTCTTTCCCCAATAACAATTGCTGAGGTACTGAAAAAAATGAAGTAGTTTTTAGGATGGAACAATAAATCTTGTGAGGACAGAATACTTTGTGGTTGGTCTCAAATCCAGTTAAACCACAGTGGTACTGCCTTGTAAAATGATCAGAATAACTGGAGCTGAAAGGAAATCAGTCATCCTTTCGAGAGAAAGGCTCAGTTTCATTAGAATTTTTTCAGCACTTCTACATACTGGGTTGAGACTGAAATAAGCAACAAGCTGCACCAGAATCAAAGATGCTGTATCTGGGCTTTTCTTTTCCTGTTTTTAAAAGGTGCAGCATAAGCAGCAGTGTTGTAAGGATGTCTTGTGTCTGCAGACTCCAGCATGAATTTCAGATTATCTGTTCTGCAGTCATCTGAAAAAAAGTCTTCCTTCTCATGCTTCAGTTCTACTAAGATTTGCTTTGAAACAAGCATGAACATACAGAATTGGTGCAAGAAAAAAAATTTATACCTATGTGTTTCTGTAATACATAGCTTTTCTTTCTGGGTCTGCTAAAATCTTTTTTAGGTTCCCTAATTAACAAGTATTCTTCCATAGCTTTTCAGGCCTTTGGTCTCTCTCCACAGCAGGAAATGCCCATTTATTTAAAAATCTGCTCTCTTTACAGATAAAATTCTTCAGAGCTGATAGCTTGCGTGTTTCACACCAGAATGAGTTTCCCTGATAAGGACTTCATTTTGGGATGCCTTAAGCTTAACAGATGATTGTCATGACACTAGCAGGTGTGCTATAAGCAAGGAAATTTCCGTTTCATATAGCAATGCTTTGTGTAATGTGTTTCTTTCAGTTCATCTTACCCAGGCAAATGTCTGACTGTGTAACTCTGTATGGGTCACAGACAGAACCTTAATCTCCAGTACAAGGTGTGATGGAAGCACTTCACCTTTACTGCTGCTTTTGTGTATATCCCTCTGTTTGGTAAAATTCGTACACTAAATCCTAGCTAAATTACTCTTTCACCTCTTTTCAAACTGGGCTGGAAAAAGCTACTGCTGCATTTGATCCTACTAGAACATGCATGCAGCCAACACCCCCTAGATGTTTCCTGTTCACAAAGGAAGAAAAAAAAACCAGAATTAGCAAAGGCAGCATTTAATGGGGCAAACTTTCAAATTCTTTGTTATTGGACTCACTGCCTTCAATGTATTGAAGGTTAAAACTACCCAGGCATCCCTTATCCAGTGCCTGCACTGTTCTTATAAGCTCTAGATGTTTAGAATGAAATTGCAAATTATTTCAATTTATTTCATGCCTAGAATTTGAGTGGTTGGGATTTTTTTTCCTACTGCTCCTCAAGAGCTACAGATTTCTGTGCTGTTATAGCAGCACAACCAAATGTTCTGTGTTCCTCTGATGTTTATGAAGCAGATTATGTGGAAATGGCTGCCAATAGCTCAGGTAGTGAGAATAGTGAACATACACTGAAGAATAAACTAAAGGAAAAGATTTTTTAGAATTTTTCAAACCCATTTCTTTTTTTCTTGATGGAATTGGGATGCACAGTTTGTCCAGGCACAGTTGCTGTATCAGTCTAACTGAATACTGGGGGAATCTCAATAGTCCAGGGGTTTATACCTTTATTCTTCAGTAGTTCTTTGTCTATCATTGCCTCAACTGAAGCATGTTACTACTTTTTTCCTTTTCTGTTCCTTGTCACATCTGCATCCCAGATAAGGTTTCCATTACCCCTCTATTTCAAAAGAGACTTGGAAAGGGGGGAGATTTTCAGTTTGAAATGCTGATTTATTAATAGCAGAGTTACAAAACAGAATTCCTGCAGACAGAATTTAAAAACATCCCCTGAAAAATGTGCATCATGTAATGCTAAAATAGCAGGTATTTCCCTTTGGGGTTGTTGCCATGAGTCAGTCATTAGTGTTTAAGAATTAAACATGATACTGTAGTTGGCATTCTCGCTGGCCAACTGAATGTGTTCTGTCCTTAAAGTAGATTTAGTTTCCACTGTTCTTTTCCTGGCATCTTAGCTGACAGTGAAATAGGCGAGCTGCCATGCCATTGGGCTGGCAGTGAGCATGTTCTTGTATATTAGATCAGCCTTATTGACTTAAAATAGTTGTTAAAATGTGAAACTTCTTGAAATGTGAAACTTCTGTGTTCAGAATTAGTCCAAGCATGTTGATTGATACCAGTAGCCATTAGAAGTCTGTGGTTGTGGAATTTGTGCCAGCAAGCTTGACAAAAGCTATGCCAAGTAAGACAGCTGCTACTATACATGCTTGGTTTCTAACAGTACTAACTTTTCAACTGGTATGTTTAGAGGTTTTTCCACAGGGCATATTGATAGCACAGCCTGAGCTCAGTGATCAGTGTGGGAATGCAGGCCTCTTTGATACCAGGGGATGGGGGGAGAACAAGTGAAAAATTTGTGTTCTAAGAAGTTACCACCAGAAACCTATTTTGGACCAGTGGCACTTGAGTACTTGGGAGGGGATTGTGAGATGGGGAAACACAAGAATTCAAATCAGTCAATAATGTTGTTGTTCTACTTTTTAGGAGGTTAGATTCAAGTAGAAATAAATTTTAAAACCCCATATTCTTAGATAATTCTGTATTTAAACTTTTTATGTGATCACATATTTTTACATTGTCTATCTACTCAATGCTATGAAAAGCAGAGATTTGTGAAAAGCTGTCTTATTTTGTTGTTGCTGTTGGTTTACAAGAAGCTTTCAGAAAATCTCCCGGGTTCTTTTCTAGTGAGTCTTGTCCTTACATACGTATTTCTGAAAATGAAAGTTATAATCAACTAATGCAAGTTCTTTCAAGTCTAACACTCAGCTGATGCTAACATACATGTTTTCGGAGTTTATGTCTTTGGAAAGTTCTAGTGTATTTATCCTGTCTGAATTTTTAGAGAGCAGGAAAACTCACTGTGTATAAAAAAAATCCTGTACTTTTAAGCTGTAGTAATTTTACTTTCTTTTTACAGAAGTTACTTTTTTATGAGAAAGTTTTTTTTTTTTTTTAATGAGAGGTAGTTAATTTTAGATATGTATTCAATGCATCAAAAATACATTTGTCGTTTGTAGTTGCATCCATCCACGTGGAACTTACCAGCCATACGGAATAGGGTAAATAAAGGACTGTCCCAGTGGTACTCTGAGACAAAAGCCACTGTCCAAGACCACATAGAAGCCAGATGGACCTCTCTTTAGGGTATACAAATGGAGGTTTACCTGATCAGGCTCAGAAGTTTTCTTCAGCATTAGTGCAGCATTCCACAGATTCTGTGTAGTAGGCTGTGCACAGGCTGCTGTATTCTTCGTATGACTGACAGAAGTATCTATGAGATGTCTGTCAGATGAGGACCCCACATGAAAATCAGAGGGGGATGGATTTGGGTTAATTTCCTCTCCTGAAATTCCTCTGTATGATTCATGTCTCACTGTTAGGCTTTACTGACAAGCTTTAGCAATGGCCAGATTTTGCCATTAGTAGCTTTGCCAAGCACTATCATGTTTCTGAACACGTACTCTGATACAAACAGTGCTTTATATTTGATACCAGCAAAGCTGTGGTATCAAGCCTTTAATACATTTTTGTCACCTTTTTTCATCCCTTATTGGATGCAACTGTGCTACTGATAACTAATGTGCAGAATCATCTATTAAGAGTTATTAGAATTTTCATGTTAAGAAATTTAGATACAGATTTATGAGACACCCAAACTTCACATCCAGTGCCAAAATCCAATTTGTATTTGATGAGGTCTTGCTTCATGTGCTTAAATCATGGTGTACTGGGGATTTGTGTACAGCTAGGAAGCTGATAGTAAAAGTTATTACAGAAGGAAGAGCTTGCTTCAGAAAGAATATCACCAACTGATACACTGAACGCTTTAATTGTGGTCACTGTAGGCACTTCCAGCTCAGCAGAAATTAGATTGATGCTTGCATTTTTTATTGATAGGAGAAATAATAACCACAAGTGTTTTACTGCAAAAATAGCTGATACAGGAACAGTGGAGAAGTGATCCATTTTGGTCAACTTTTGGAAATAACGTTGTTTTGCAAGTTGAACATAATTTAAATCTAACAATATTCCATATTTACACAAAATTAAATTATTTGAAGGCTACCTGCCAATTGTACTCTGATGTGACATATAAATACAGAGATTGGGAATTCAGTCACTGTCATTCCAAATCATGCTATCCTTGTAAGTGCAGAGCTTTCAAGCTGCTTAGGAGTGTGGTGTGCATGATTACTTCGTTCCTTCCAGGTTTATGACATTTGTTTTATAATTTTAAGCATGTGTCTAGTGCTGCAGCCTGAGCTTCAGGAGTGAAAACTCAAGCCTGTAGAGGGAAATGCGATGACATGATCTCTGCTTTGGAAGCATGGGGTGCTCTTTGTGAAAAAGGCTCTTGCCTAGGCAAAAGTACTGCTTCTGTGACAGACTGATCAATGTTTTCACAGTATCACCAAGGTTGGAAGAGACCTCAAAGATCATCAAATCCAACCTGTCACCACAGACCTCATGACTAGACCATGGCACCAAGTTTTACAGATTGCTCTTTATGAAATATGCTACAGTTTAACTTCTAAAATTCATGATCTTTCTTGTGCTCTTCTCACTGACAGTAGAATGAAGAGAACAATTCATGGGGTGAATGCATTAAGTTGTGAGGTTTAGCCTCACAATCTGAATTTATTTGATGTACAAAAATCACTGCTTTGTTTATATTCTAATATGTCTTTGTGGTGGTGTTGAGCGCAACAATTAATGAGATGCAACAAACTCTTGAGGCTTTAAAAGGGACTCTTGTTAGTTGTATCTATAGACTGTAATTTTTCATTTCAAAACATTGAGTTTTCCATTTTTAGAGATGTTAAAAAAAAAAAAAAAAGTGGTTTTCTCTTTTCTTTGCCACATGATAATTATAGGCTTGAACTTTTCCCATATTGAACTCTACAGAAGCGGTATGTTTCTGGAGCAAATGCACAGTAAAATCTACCTGCAGTGAAACTGCTAAGTAGCTGCTAACAAATGCAGGTTTTATGTGTAATGCAGTTGTTAGTATGCCAAATTCAGTTCATTAACCTCACTGAAACTAAAGCTATATCTGTGATTCATTTGAAGCAGAAGATATCTTCAACAGTGAACAACCTTTCCAATTAACAGATAAATATCCCTTTTAAACCTGCATGTTTCTTCCTGAATGCTGGTCTCATTAATATAGTCACAGCTGCAGGAGAAGTGGTTACATATGGCAGCTTTAAGTATCTTCAGCTCCCATCAATTGTAATATGTAACTAGTGCCTCAAAGATTCAGGTCACTAGGTCACCATTTTCTGTCTGACTAAAGTCAAATGGAAAGACTGGATTCTCCCGTCCCTGCTAGGGAAAAGGACATGAAATAAGGAGAGGTAGGCACCATGCCTGTTTTTGTGTCTGTATTCTTACTCTTGTCTGTGTTAACTTGATGCTCTCTCAGGGCTATTCTAACTTATATCTAGCTGTCTGTTTACATCTATATTAACCCCTTTTGAGAATGATTTCTGTATCACCTGCTTTGCTGGTTTCATAGTTCCTAGCTGTTACAGCTGATCTAGCCTGAAAATTACCTAATTTGGTGACTAGATGGGTACACTGCTGAGCTTTTCTGCTATTCTGTTTTGCATATGCCTGCTCTGCTTTTCAGTATGCATGAGTGACTTTATAGCTTTTGGAACACACTAAATGAATTAGCTGAGCCAAGCTCGCTAGATGCCTGGTGTGAGGCAAAGCCTTTACATTTCCCAAGCAGATGACAGTATTCCCAATGGATCATTCTTGACATCCAAAGATAGCATTAGTTGGCATTCTTACTGTTCTTTATTTCTTTACTCATGGGCACAAGCTGTGCTTTGGCTGAGAAGAGCTGGAGCACACAGTCCTGGAGGAGGTGTGTAGTGGTTGGCTTTTATAGCTTTGAATGCCGGTAGTGAGGGCATAGCTTGTGCTTGTAAATCTTAGATGTTATCCTGTAAAGAGCAGAGTAAGGACAACATGAGAACTCAGTTTTCAATAATATTCACACTGCTTTGCACTTTGCCCAGAAACTCCTGTTCAGAAATGGTATGTGATTAAGCCTGCATTGTCTTAAACCCACTTTTCACCTGAACACTTGAGTATAAGGAAGTTTCTTTCAGACATCTGCTCACACATACAAAATTAGACACCCATATTTTCTCTGCTTTTTTTTTGTTTGTTTGTTTTGTAGAGCTGTCATTCATTTATTGTATCCCCAGATATTTATTCAACACTAAGTCATCACCATTTCACTTGAGCAGTAGTCAGGTTTTGAGTTTTTACAATTTCCATGCATGTGCACACAGACATGCTCTGCTGGCCCAGTGAAGTTATCTCAAACATGTAAAACTTCTGGCCTGTAGCTAATTTTTGAGTGCTCATCTGTACCTTTTAAGACAAAGACAATTATAAACAATAGTAATTTGGAATAGCCACATAGTAGTAGTTTAATGTAGGAAGGAAATAATTGTGTTTTAATTATTAAATGATACAGTATATTTTTCCTTGTTAGAAGGCATATTTTTAATTCAGAGTTGTGGAATTTAGTATATCTTAACTTCAGCTAATGTTTTTTCAGTGATAAAAGCCACTTCATATTGTAAACACTCTAATGGAATATGCTGAATAAATCAACATCCATAAAAGGAATTACTTTACATATCAATTTAAGAATTGAAAGAAAAATTAATGTCCCTGAGGAATGAGAGCAAGTATTTTGCATCTGAAAGAGTGTTTTCCAGTTAAAAAGGGGACTAAAACATTTAATAAAATGAATACATATACTTAAATAATTCCTACAGAAGAACATGTCTGTAGGGTCAATGTACACAGGCTAATGTAGTTTAAAGATTGATTAAATGTCCTCAGATTGCTGTAGTTCTCAGCTGTCTAGAAGAATGTACCACACCAATATACAGTTACTTCTACTTCCATGCACTAAGTATAGTAGTGTGTGAAAACTGGAGTCTACCAGAGTATGATAGAAATACATTGTGGAACCAAAGAAGAAAGCCATAAAGGTCTTTCTGTCTGTGTGTCTGTATGAAACAAACTATTCATATACTTGGGTGTGTGTTAAGTGAATGAGAAACACATTCAAGAGTTAAAGCAGATTTCTCAAGTGTGCTTGCTTATATAAACCCCTTTATTTCCTGTTGGGAAATTAAATTCTTAATGGTTTTCATCAACTTCATTTGGACTTTTCAGTTTTGAGTTTCATCTGTGGCACCTGAGTGCTCACAATATACAAAAACTAGATTATATTATGCAAGGTATCAGATGAAGGTGACTGATAACAAACTTGAAAACAGAAAATGTACTCGCCTTTGGGGTCCTTTCAATCTGATGGCATAGATTTTTAACTCCTGTGCTGCATAGACATTGAACAGGGCCCTGGACGGTAAATCAGTGTAGACTGATAATTTCCCCTTCTTATCTGACAGTGGCCCTTTCACAGTTGTCTTGGGTTCAGCTAGGATAGGGTTAATTTTTTCACAAGAAGCTGGGAGGGACCAAACCCAGGATAGCCACCCCAACCAGCTACTGGGGCACTCCATACCATATTGATGTCATGTCTGATAGATAAGAGGAGGGCTGAGCTGGGCAGGTGGATTTTAATGCTGGGCAGCACTTGGTGTGATAGTTACCTTCTATATCACTTGGTTTTATAATATTTCATTAGTATTATTACTGTTGTTTTTTATGATTCTATGATTCTTTCCTTACCTCAGCCCACAGGGTTTTTGATTTTGCTTCTGATTTTCCTTCCCATCTCACCGTCCCTAGGGTGGGGAGGCCATATGAGTAGCTGCATAGGGGTCAGTTGCCAACTGGCTCTAAACCATGACAGCAGTGTTCACCACCATTTTTTATGTTCTTGACATGCACTTGCTTGTTTTGCTTTGGATTTCTGTACTTGGGAGACTACTTGCTATTTTTCCATGGTGTGCACATGGATTTTTTTTACATATCAAATTTGCTAATAGTAAAAGTGAAGTTTTTAATGAAATGCTGGATGAGGGCACAGTCAAAGGAGTTCTATCTGTACAAAATTGAGAGCAAAGTTGTGAGGTTTTGAGCAGAGTGCTCTGTTAGCAATACCAATCTTAGAATTCCTGCAGACCAATGAGATGAGAATACTTCAGGGAAGCTAAGGTACAGCTTCAGCTACCAGCATACCCTTAATATTTTTTTCTTCTAAAGATACAGGTAATTTGTTACAGTTGTTCTGCATTGGAAGTGGAATACATCTCAGTAGTCTGACTGTACTGAGCAACTGGAAATCCCATGAGGTTTTCAAGTCATCTAGGACATAAAAAAAAAAAAAATACTTTTTCCTTTGCATCTGACAAATATTGTCTCTTTCCTAAGTTGCTGACCAGCAAAGAAGAGAGAAACTCAAAAAGAAGATAGCCAGGTGTGAAGAGAAAATGAGTGTGGGTAAAACTGCCTCCCGGTCCAGCTCAAGAGAGAGTGGAAGGCTGCTGCCATCCTCTTTTGGAAAGGTAGATATTTTAATTTTGTTTACTAGATATCATGGTCTACCAGCCTCCCATAATAATAGCGGATCACTGCAGGTTGTGAGGGAGAGCCAGCATATTTCAAGCAGGAGAAAATAGATGAGGGTCTTCATGACGTATGCCCAACACCAAATGCATGTGTCAGCCTTCTGACAAAGATTGCAGGTATCTAGATAAAAGAGTGCTTGTGGTACATTCAGACTCAAGCTACACTTGAATTCTCTTACTTTCATCTCAGCTGAAAGTCCCTTGTCTGTCACTCCAGATTGTTGTTTCCCAAGGCAGAACTTTCAGTTTTCACAAATCTTCCTAGCAGAAGAATTGAGAATCTTTTATTTCCCTACAAGAAGCATCTGAAGGAGCTGGAATTGTTGAGTCTGGAGAAGAGGAGGTTGAGGGGAGACCTCATTGCTCTCTACAATTACCTGAAGGGAGGTAGGAGCAAGGAGGGGACAGCCTCTTCTCCTTGGTGTGAAGTGACAGGACTAGAGGAAATGGTTTTAGTCTGTGCCAGTGGAGGTACAGGCTAGATATCAGGAAATATTTCTTCACAGAAAGGGTTATCAAACATTGGAAAGGTCTGCCCAGGGCAATGGTGGAGTCACCACACCTGGAGGTGTTTAAGCAGTATGTGGACCTGACACTTAGGGATATGGTTTAGTGTTGACCCTTCAGTGCTGGGTCAAGGGTTGGACTGGATGATCTTTGAGGACTTTTGCAACCAGATTCTTTTTGTGATTCTGATTTTCTTGTGGTATCCAAAGTCCTGCTTTGGAAATACATTTCTTATCTAACAGTATACTACTTGCTCAAAGTTACTGAAAATAAAATAGTGCTTAAGCCATCAAAGTAAGTCCTTTTCTGTCTGTATACATAAGTTCACATATTTTGGCTGACATTTCATCCAGATGTGGCATATGTTTCCAAATAATAAATAGCCTAGTAAATTGTATTCTCCTGATCATCACTGTAATTGAGTAATTGCAGTTTAGAACAGAATGATGTTTTAACCTCTGTTAATTTTAACAGCAAATGCTTTGTATGTTGTTTAAATATCTGTAGCCCTTGAGAACATTTCCAAGTAGTACAGAAAACTTCCCTCAGTTTCTTTCTGTGTTTTTACAGTAGGCAGTCCGAGTGTAACCTTATTGCAGTACAGAGAAATAATGCTTTGAAATTAAGTACATTGCTCTTGGTTATGGATGGAAGCACAGGCATGCATAAGAAAAGGGAGGAAATGCTACATTTAATTTTACACTGGGTTTGGTCTTCCATGTTACTGTCTGCAGACTGGGGGTAGAAGTTTCCTTAAATTAATTCACCCCAAAACACATGTAAAGTGTGCTGCATAAATTCTCAGTTTTAAAATGAAAGATTGCACCTGTTGTCTTTAATATAGCATTATAACAGGCTGTTGCTTTTTTCCTTTGTTTTAATATTTTGCAAAATAAAGTCTTTCTAAACAATACCTGTCCCAGGTATTGAAAATGTAGTCTGTATCACGCTAAGAGAAACTGCAGCTTTCCCTGTCTGCTGGCCTCAGGGTGTATAATTCAAGAAACTGTCTGAATTTGAACTTACCAACTGCAAAGTACACTACAGAAAGTGATGTTGGGAGACTTGCCAAATTATTCTTTAGGCACACACATAAAAAGCAATTTTTGGATGTAATATTTTTTTTTTTGCCTCCAGATTTTTTTAACTTTACAAATGCAAGGAATAATCCTCACCAAAATACTGTTTGCCACTTCGTTAATCAGCAGCATTGCTTGCTGCATAGTGGAAAAAAAAAAGTGAAAATCTGTAAGTGAACCTTCTGGTAAAAGGACAGGCTGTGGAAGTAATTGGGCTGTCATATTTTTATGCTAAGGATGAAGCCTTACTTAAACATTTGCCAAAATATACATTGATTCCCTACGCTTGTTTATAAACCAAGGGAGGATTCACCTACATTACTGGTTAGATGTCCTGTAATGCATTGTGGGGATAAGTTAGCCATTCTAATTGTATTCTCTAACCATCAAGATAAATCAGTAGGTGACAGTTGGAAAACAAATTCTAAGGATGCCTCATAAAGCATATGATAATATAGAGGATATTTGCCACAGAGTAATCATATTACTGCCAATGTTCCCGTTCCAATTGTTTTATTAAATTAGGGTATTTCTGGGTTGGGATAGTTTGAAAATTATTTAAAGCAGTCAATCTTAAGAGTACTCTAGGTTTCCAAGGAGGTAATGGCCAGAGTAGAATGTGTGTAATAAGCATCTTGCAATATTACAGGAAGCATGTGAGAAAAAGACAATTAGAATTCTCCTTTGACATTGCCACTGTTAGAATACAAAAGTTAAAGAAATTACTTTCATAGTGTGTAATTTCTTGATTAATGTGCATTTTCCTACATGTATCGATTTAGGAGTAACATAAGTATCTTATGAAAAAATTTAACAACCCTTGTAACTCTGACAAGGTCACTATCTGACTAAATTATAGGCTAAATACATGTTTACTGGATTTGATATATGCGCCTGACTTTCTGTTTTCATAAAGGCTTCATTCATCAGCGTTCCTTGTCTCTGGTTTCAGTAGAGACTGTGCTTTGTGCATGGTAAGATCAAAAAGAAGCAGAAATAATTCTTCTATATAATACATTTATTAAAAGCTCTGTGGTTTAGTCAGTGTATTTTATACACTGAGCCAACTGTGAAACTGAAGAACTATAATGTTTCTTGGGTTTGACTGGCCTGCTTTTTGTTTTGTGCAAGGGTTTAAGTGCACAGGAGCAGTGAATTCTTTATCTGTTGTATCTAGCTATAAATGTAAAGTTACTGTAATATGGGAATTTGCTATGATATGTAATGATCTAAGAAAGTTGTCTCTATAGTGATAAACTAGATTTCGTTGCTGATTTTTTGAAATGATTGATGGTTTTAATCAAAGAGTATTCTGATCAAGGAGATAAAAATATGCCACCTACAGGCATGGGTTAAGATGTGATAGATGTTTATAGTGCCTCATGCATTTCTCTGCTTTTAGCAGAAAACATAAGCTAAGGAGCAGGCTCATTTTCAAATGGCACAATAGAGTAGTCTTTGAGTGGTATCTACAGCAACTAAATTACTTGAGGCACAGTCAAGTGGAGGGGCAGGGAAAGCATAAGAAGACCTGGGAACATCCATACTTCTCATTTGCTCCTCTTTCCCTGTAGTGTAATAATGATGGCTGATGCCTTGAGTGAAAGTTAATCAAAACAGGGTGATGAACTACAGGTAGGGAGGCTGAAAGGGCTGCAAACTTTGTGTGTCTTTGTGGATGTGTAATTTTTAAGTGAGCATTTGGAGACTTAGATTGAAAAGCTTGAGGATCTATAAGCAGCACATTTGTGAGTATCCACTTACATACACTCATGCTTTAATTAATTTACATGTTCTCACAATAACAAAGGCTGTTTGACTGAATCTGGAAATATCATGATATCTATGCATAGAATGGCACTACCATGTGGTCTTTTCACCAGCTGCCAGGGATGGAAAGCTATATCCTAGAGAAATCTGCAGGTTTTTCATTTTTGTTTTTCTGTACAAAGCTGATTTGAGCAAGATTTCACATCCCATGTTTAGATAATCCTATTAATTGGCATTTCCAACTGCCAATGGAATTTTTGAAAGAAATTAATCCATGCAAAAAGTCATTTGGAGGAAGGCTCCTCCCTAGGAGAATAAATGTTCTCTTTTAACCATTTCAAGTATTGTTGTCATTACCTTAGCATTTCAACTCCCTTCCAGCCCTTATTTTTTTGAGACTTACTGATTTCTTAAGAATGACAGTTATGACCATCTGCTTGTACATAGGAAATACAGATTAGGAAACACCATCAACTGTTTCTAATCTCTCTTGTTAATTGTGTATGCAGCACAAACGCATGGCTATCTGAGTTGTCTACTCAAAAGCTTTCTATTTCAAGATTTATTATACTGTTACGATGTTAACAGCCTGAAGATGTATTGTGCCTGCAATAGTTTTGTCAGAATGAGAGATGTGAGTGACTAATGAAAGCAGAAGAACCTTCTGAGCATCAAAGAAAGATGTTTAGATCAGGAATATTAATTACAGATTTCCTCTTTTGAAGCCTTTATCTTGGAGTAAACCTTTACTGCCCAAACAGGCAGACAGTTCAGCCTTCAGATACACAAAGAAACAGTATCAGACACAAGGAACTACGCTGGCAACTTCAAAAATATTTTGAGGAGTGTTGAGAATACTGTTTGTCTGCAGTTTGTCACCAACCTTACAGAAAATTACTGAGAGTAAAAAGTAGGCATCATCAGAAAGGGGTTATTTTGGCTCAGCTAACTGAGAAAAACAAACAACAAACCAACCAATCCCTTTGCATTAGGTGTCAGTAACTAAGGATATTTTGGGGTACTGGAACAGCACATACAGGTCTTACTGATGTGAGAAGAAAGTAGTGTGGAAGTGTGAGGATATGACATGTTTTGACAGCCATGTGATTTGTGACTTTGTTTTGGTGGTAAACTGTCTGCATTTTGTATTAGTCCTTTAAATACACTTTGGCATGTAGTAAATGATAAATTCATCATCTCAAGTTTTAATTTAAAATATTTAAGTGGTTCTCAAAGAAAAAAAAACAAAAGGGTAGATTCAAAGCAGGAACAGTGGCAGTGTTTGAGAAAATGCAGTATTTATACAATAAGAATAATATTGCTTAGAATATTTAAGAACACCCTTTATAGGATTTGAATGATAGAAAATCTGTGTATATTTACAAGCTATATTATTAATTAGCTTAATATGCTATACTAATTAACTAGTAATATAGTACTGTCCTACACTATAAAGTAGGTTGCAATGTCATGAATTTTCAACTAATATATAAGGATTTCAAAGCTTGGTTGTTTGATTTTTAATTTTTTACCCCCCTTACTACCTGCCCCAGTAGGAAACTCACAAGAAGTATTGATAGTCTTGCAGAATTCCCACAGGTACCTTCTTTTATAATTCATTTTGCCTCTCTTGTTGGCATTCAGGCCATTGCCACTTTCTGCTGGAGCAAATCACACATCCAACCTTCAATCCACATTTCAATGATCAGTATTATTTTCAAAAAGTGAGGCATTCCTGAGGATTTTCTCCAGGTTTATATTGCACTCAGCCAGTGAAGCACCTCTAGAATTTCCTGGAATCCATGCTTCAGCATTAGTGTCTCAAACTAATTTCCAGATGGATTAATTATAAGATCAGATTGGGCTGCAGGGTGAATCTGTGTCTTCTCAGCTGGCAGTTAGGGTTGTATGTCATTAATAAATGCGTATCACAGCATCTGCTGAAGTTACATCTTATTGAATCCACTATTTCTTAGGCTTTCTATTGGGAAGTTATCCCTTCAGTGACTTAGCAACGTAATGCTTCCTCTTAATAGCTCTTACTTGTTTGATAGAAGCACAGTAGACATGAATGGAACATGTATGGAAATCTATGTCCCTTTTTCCCTTTCTTCATTGCAGAATTTTATGGCCTGTCCAGGTTCCTCCTTGTCTTTCTGTTCTTTGTACAGATGGTGGAGGCACATCAGCAACTTAATCTCTGTGTTGGTCTATCTAAACCTAAACATCCTTAATTGCCTCAAATGCAGTGATTCCTTGACTTTTAAGCATTTATTGAGCCTTTGGATGAAAACTCCTGGTTTGATGTAGCTATCAATATTCTGTCCAAAACGTGTGTCAGTTAAGCAAACCATGGTCCAGTGATGAGGTTGTAAAATTTGTTACCACTCAGGCTGCTCACTTTACAAAAAGTTTGACATAGTTTCTACATAGAAAATAGCTCTAAGCTGGTAAGGATAATAGCTAGGTCCACCAACTTGAGCAAAGCTGGTAACTTGCAAAGCAATTAAGTCTTAATATTATTTTTTTTTTTTCCCCAGAGTTTCTTGGAAGTAGAAGACAGAGATGATGTCTTCCCCTGTGCTCAGCAGGCACAGTACCTATCAAGAGCACTGTCTCCTTACAGCGAGCATGGCTTTGTTCGCTCCAGTCCAGTCCAGTATGCCAGAAAAGGTTCTCGGAATACATCTAATGCATCAAACTCAAGTGTCAGTTCTTCAAGTACACCAAGAAAACGCTCTGGACTCTCATGCAATTGCTCCACTGATAGTTTCGTGAGCATTAGTCATTCGCAGAGGTGTCGAGGAAGCAACTCCAAAGTACAGAGCGGGGATCTTCTGGACAGGCATTCTGAATTCTTTACCGATAGCCAAAAGCCTTTTACTCCACGCACCTTAATATCAGGTGCTAAATCTCTGCTGTCAGAGTACAGGTATTACACTCCTGCTCGGAGGAAGAAGAAAAAGCACTGCAAGCAGCATGCTGAAGCACAAACACAGACTGATGTGATCAGGTACAGAGGTTAAAAACTTTATTTTGAAACTGTGGAGTTTAGATGTCATCAGAACAGTATCTTCATAAAACCAACACATTTGGCACTCATTTACACTGTATGAACCCAGAATAATAAGTTTGAAATTACTCTAGATATGCCTTAGCAAAAGTAGAGCAGAATGTGGTTTTTCCTTTTTTTAACTGGCATATTTTGTTGTCTTCACTCTGGAGGAACTGGCTTCATTTGTACAAACTGGATTCAGATTGGCACTAAATCAAAACTGTAGGGTCTTGCATCTGCTGGGAGTAGTCATTCCCTCTATCTTTTTTTTGTTCTCTCTGGTATATAGTTGTGCTTTCTGTCTTCTAAAGAATTAACCACTGTGAGCATCCCTACTGTTGCTCCTCTAGTCTCATACTTTCCAATTCATTAACAAAGCATACAAAAATCCCTTTGTTTTAAAGTTTTGAATACTGCTTTTTATTGTCTTCATTTTAATGCCTTCATATAGATCCTATATAAAATATTTTATACAACATGAATGTCTTTTTCTGGTATTGAATTCCTTAGCAAATTACAGTTTTTCATTTAGCTTTGTTTGTACTGATGCTGCCTCCTAAGGAGAAATATTTCTTTTGTGCCCACATGTCTAACTCTGGTTTTGTCCTAGAGCAAAGTTGGAATTTCACTAAAGTTATGATAGTTTTGGATCCATATTGCAACTGTTCATTTTCTGGTTGTGTGCTATATTTTCATGATGCATTTTTATGTATAGGATCATTTCCATTCTCGATTTTGAACAATTATTTTGGATAGTTTAGCTATCCTTTGTAAACACCCAGCCAGATAGTGACTTTGGATCACCTATGTATGACTGTTGTCATCCTTCAAAATCAATGATAACTTAGTTTTATTATGTGAATAGAAGTGTGACAGAAATGTTCTAGCTGTCTGAGACATTTTTGTACTAGGGCCCATTCAGATTGCTGGGAAATTTCCACAGTGGCAGTAGTATTCTCAGCCTACAGATTTTGAAAGTAGCCTTCCTGGAAATCTAATATATCTCTCAATTTTATAGCCTTCCATCTTCAGACAAAGCACCTGAGAGAACAGTCAAGACTGAACAGCAGAAGATCACATTAAAGGTAATTCATCTCTCAAATCATCTGGACCCTTCACTGTCATTTTGGAGTATGTACTTTATCTGCCACAGCAGTATACAACTGATTTCTTTTTCTTTATTGTCATGAGGTGATTTAGTTCTGTAAAGAAGAGTTTCAGAAAAATGACTGTAAACAATGAGGAAAAAATACTGAGGCATTTGAAGAGATCTTAGGATATTACAAAACTGTAAACTTCTAATAAAGATTTTATGTCTGTGTTATAGGCTGAAGATAGAAGATACACTGTTGATGAGCCTGAGAGGGGAAGAGCTCCTTTGCCATACACCTTTCCAAGGTACCTGATTTATAGCTGCTTCTTAGGCTATAAGCCTTCACTACCAGTTCTCTGTATAAGCCTGTTCTCACAGGAATTTTATTTGTTAGGTTTCTCACACCAGTAGCCTTTCCCAAATGCAAAATTATTTTCTTGTGTACATGTGAGTATAAATCTGAGCTTACAGATTATGTATTTCTTATACAATACTACAACTAAATAATGGATTAGTATTCCAGTTAGTATTTCCTTTAAAAAAAAAAAAAAAGGCTCTTCAGACATCTTGCCTTTTGCATCTATGAGCTGCAGGAATTTAGACCAGAACCACATCCCACATCTTTTACTGAAAACTTAACTCTCTGATTTAGAATATTGACTACAATACAAGGACAGTTTTGAAAATCAGGCCAGAACCTCAGGGCTCCCAGCTGAGTCTACTCATTGCTGACCTAAAGGTCATGCATGACTTGCTGATTTTCTCTCTAACCTTTTCTTGTGAAGACATTTTTACCTGAGGAAAGAATTGTAATCTGAGTTTTTAAAAAGGCCTTCTTATGCGTAGGGGAGGTCTGTGCAGCATCTGAAGTGACACAGAGATGTTTTGAGATACTAGAGCACTGCATCAAGTGAGGTGTTAAAATGCTCTTCAACCTTTCAGGCTTCATTGTAAGCAGTGGATTTTCCTCCTGGGGCAGGGCTTAGGGGTGTTCCAGTGTGTTGTTTTTTCCCAAGCGGAACTGGGGTAATGACACAGCCTGGCACCAGAAGAAAGTGAGATGCAAGACAGGCTTTTTAGAATGTTGCTCTCTTTCTTACTCTGATTTTCTTCTTAGAGAGACGTTGTTGTATTCTCAGCAGTCTTCAGCAAGGAGGACTGTGAATGTGGAGTAAGTATGCTTAAACCATTTATCTGCTAGTTCACAACATTACAATAGAAACTATTCCTCAAAACCGATGAGCTTGAAACAGCAAATGAAGGCTAAGAAGAAACTTGTCAATTCTCCCATAGATGGTGAACAAGACTGAATTGTTACACAGTGCTTCAAAATCTCCATGTGCATCTAAAAATTAAGAGAATTCATTTTAACTTCAGAAGAAACGCAGACATCTTCTCTTATCCCACGGTTTCACTTTAAACATTTCCAGTTCTTTTTTGGCAAAACCAAATGTCAAGCGTGATGGCATTCTGGCCACATTTCTGCACTGAAATTTGATGAGAATTAGAAGAGACTTGAGTTACATTCAGAAGCACTATAAATGCTTTCTTATTGGAACTCGGAAAAGCTATTTAATTCTTTGTGCTGTAGGACCATCTTGTTCTTGCTAACTTGAAGGGTGTAGTATAGGTATCAGATCAGCTGTAAGTATCTTTCATGACTATAGAAGGAACCAAAGTGACAATCTTTGGGCTGGATGACAAATTTGACGTAATGGAAGTCATGCAAGATGTATCCCATTTTTTTTTGAACTTCTGTTTAGACTGGAGGATGATTTGGTAGAGTTCGATTGGATACTGTGGGATATTTAGAAAGATGCTATGAAAGAGAAACAACACCGAACTGGTTTCTTTTGGGGTTTTCTTTCTTGTTTTCCAAACAGAACTCCAAACTTTTGAAGTCTCCAATTTAGAGCAATTGGCATCAATATGGCTTTAAGAGGTATTAAAATAGAGAGACATTTGATCAAAGAGGTAAAAGCTCTATCTCACACTAACAAGGATTTTGAACATCAAAGAGTTGTTGTTTGAAAGGAATGGAGGCTGTCAAACAAGCATGCACATTTTTCTGAGCTTCCATTGAGGACTAGCAATTTTCAGCTGCAGTCAGATTCTTTAGAAGCAACTTTGGAAGCCTTTACTCAGAGCATCAAAGTGCAGTTGTGCACTGTTTTCCCAGTTAGTAAACTTTTCTTTGTAAGTGCAGAGCAGGTTCTGAATACTTTCTAAGATGTACTGATTAGCTCACTCAGATTCACTGTGCTAATTTATACCACAACAGAAAGCATAAACACAGAGCACCATAGTGGCCTTTCTAAAAGTCTAGTATTTTGCATGGTGTTTATGATTATTCAAATTGAAAAGGCCTTAGTTTGTCTAGATGGAATTAATATTTGAAAAGTACCATCTGGTGCCAAGAAGTAGGTAATCTTAATGGCATTTCCTATAAAGGTGATGGGAGCTGTGCAATCTAATATGTATCTCTGTTTTAAAACATTCCACACTGGATTTTCTATTTTCCCTGCAGAGAGGAAGAGCTTTTATATTTACCTTTCATTGAAGATGTAACAAATGAAATTCTTAGCCTTGGGCTGTTTTCTAACAGGTAGGTTACAGTTGTGTTCAAATTTATAATGCTGGACTCTGTAGGAGAGGGAAGTAGTGTTCAGTGGTAATTTATTTACTCTTAAGAATATATAGATACAAAGTTAGAATAGGACAGACCAGACCAGGTTGGAAAAGACCTTTGAGATCATCAAGTCCCTATCACCCAACACCATCTAATCAACAAAACCATGGCACCAAGTGCCCCATCCAGTCTCTTCCTAAACACCTCCAGTGATGGTGACTCCACCACCTCCCTGGGCAGCACATTCCAGTGGCCAATTACTCTTTCTGGGAAGAACTTTCTCCTCACCTCCAGCTTAAACCTCCCCTGGCACAGCTTAAGACTGTGTCCCCTTCTGGTGCTGGGTGCCTGGGAGAAGAGACCAACCCCCACCTGGCTACAACCTCCCTTCAGGTAGTTGTAGAGAGCAATATGGTATTCATACAGCTGTTGAACAATGCTTCCAAGTCCTCTTCCTCCAGGCAGGAATCTTAGTACTCCCATTCAGCTATGAAATAAAATTTAAAAACTACAGTAATTAATTTATGTAGGTCTGTTAAAAGTTGTCTTTCTTCTTGTGAAACCATTTAATTGTTCCTTTGTAGAGTTCTGGAACAACTGTTTGAGTGTCATATACAAGAAAACAAGAATCGTTTGGATGAGGTAGGTAATGCCCCTGTAATGTTTTCTCTCTCTGCATGTGACTTCAGCAATGTTTCCAGAGCAGTGTAAAGGCACTGCTGTATTTGCAGGTAAAGGTAACCATCTCTCTCCATAAATGAGATTTGGAGATTCACAGATCACAGTAGAACAGGAGGCACAGTCACAAAAAAAGAGACTCTAGTCAGCTCAGTTTGGTGACACTCCCAGTATAATTTAGACACAATTGCAAGCTGCTTCCCTTTCCTTATGTCAGAATTAAGCCCTGAGTTCTGGGCACACAGGCGCTGTGGAGCTGGAGTACTCTCACCTCTTTCTTCCTTCACCCCCTAGAGCAAAATGCGCCACTGGTTGGATGTACTGAAAGCAGACCTTGGCTGCAGCCCAGGCAGCAGTGCAGAACAGATCCACAGAGGCTGGGAAGCCTTTGACTCGCTGGATCTGCAAGAGTTTGATACAATGTATGGGCTCGAGCTTACCAATGAAAGAAGTCAGATGCAAAGAAAAGCTACAGAAAGTGAGGAATTCTTTGGGACCATGGATTTACCACTGAAGGAACCAAACCAGTGTGAATCACCAGTAATCAGAGAAGGGTCAAAGGAGACACAGAGCAATGATGACTTTTCACAAGATGTCACTGAAATGATGGATGGTGGGACAGAGTCTGATTCTTGCGTGAAAGCTGAAGAGGACCAAAAAACTTCACCCTCATGCGAGGCAACTTTAAACTTGGTCACTTGTGACAGTGATTTGGAAGCCACCAAAGAAATGGATGATCTTGAGGAAAGCTTTGCAGAGGCCCTTCATATCTCACAGGACTACTCATAATAGTAGCCAAAGCTCAGCTATTAAGTAATGATAGAGCAGTTCTGTAGAGAACTGTCATTTCTTAAACAGCAGTAAATGTATTTATTTTCAGTTTATTTTAGTTTTAAATAATGATAAAAACTCTCCAGCACTGGGCATTAATTAACCTCTGTATTAATGTAGAGTCTAAAGGATATCATGTCAGTTATTTTAAAAAATCATGTGTATTTTGTCTATAATTGTATAACTCAGAACTTTTGAGAATATTAAAATTAGCTTTATATTTTTAGAAATCTGTAATAGTAAGTTATGAAATATTTATTGGGGGGGTGGGGGTGTTATTTGTAATAAATAAATTCATTGCTAGGGCAGTTGTGGTCCTGGTACAAAGATCCAAGGTTTTGTAATCTGCAAGAATCTAACTTAACCACATCAAAACCCTGTATACAACATACCTGTAGGGCAAACATGGAGCTATTTGTCCACCCTCAGAGAGGGCTTTGTTTGTTGTTAAATCCTACTGAGGCAGCAATTCTTATAATCACCTTTTGTCCTGTTACTGTAGAGCATAAGAACATACCCTTTCCTAGCATGACCTAGAGTGAAATTAGGAATGAGCGTGGACAGGCAACTTTCTGAAGATAATTTGGTGCTGGTAAATAGTCATTCCTTCTCCAGCCCTCAACCATGAGCTCATTTGTCTTATTCCTTACACCAACAGGTATAAAGAGCTGTTTTGCAGTATTAGCTGTTCTCAGTCTTTGCCTAACCTCCTGTCAGCTTTCTGGCCTGAAAAGTACATTTATCTCTAGCTACTGCATATGGCAGCTCTTGAACTGTTTAATACACAGCTCTTTTGTTTGTTTTATATGCAGCTCTTAAGCTGTTTAATCCTAGTTGTCCATGATTCAGCTGCTATTTCTGGAAAGTGAAGACTGCAACACTTTTCAGACTGCACAACACTAAACTACACAATTCAATTTTCTGCATTAATGGCAACTTTGCCATAGAATTCTTGCATCAAGCTTTGGGTCTGAAACAAGCTTGAGTTTGGTACTGATTGAAGACTAGGACTATCTAGCAAGAGACACATAAGATAGCTTGTACTGCAAATGAAGCACAAGTGGTTTGCTTTATGATTAAAGTTTAAATTAGTGGATGCATTGCACAAAATCAGCCCAAATTTATTTGTCTAATCAGAGTACAGCTTTTATCTGGCATTCACACAACTACAGAATGAGCTTACGGTTCCAAGGAAACACCAGGCAGTCTTGCTGTAGGTGAGGAACTATAAAAAGCCATAGGACCTGGATAAAGCCTGTCCCCAAAGACCTCTTAGGGTTGGTCTTAATCTGCTTCCTCCAGTGACAAAGCCAGTTGGTTGTGGTTGCAGTTGATACATACAACTGCTACCACCTGCCTCTGCAAGCAAGATGACTGATTGCAGCTGTATCCCCAATAGACATACACCACTGCTTTATCTGTGAAGCATGAATGTGGTTTTTTGGGAAGAAAAAAAAATCTCTGAAGTACTCTATAGAGAAAGCAAATCAAAAGCAACATTTCTGGCACAGGTGTCAGCATTTAGTGCAGCACATAATTCCCCCCCACAAACAAAAAGAGCAAAAGGCACTTTCCTGGCTGCCTTGGCCACAATAATAAATTACCCTTGTTGACAGTGACAGCAGACTAAGGTTTATTTTAGCCATGTAGATGTGGCTGTGCAGATGGGCACCAGCCTTTCATCTGCTGCACTCAGCTGGCTGGCTTGTAAATCTGGCCTGCAGCTTGAGTGCTCTGGCTCACTGAAAAGTAGTTCAGATAACGTAAGGGTTTTGCATCCCTGTTAGAGCTTGCTTTGTTGGAAAGGCACACCCTGTTCACTATTGTTCAAAGCCCCTTTCCCATTCCCAAGGAAACTCCTCCATTCTTCACTCCACAGGGGGAGGGGAAGTCTCAGGGTGGCCTGGTTAGAAAACTGAAGTGTGGTTAGCTGTATACAAGTATAAGGCCTCTTTGGCCCTTAAGCAGGACTTCACCTACTCTTGGCACCCTTGCCTCTACTCTGCCCTGCTGAGGCTGCATCTGGAATTTTATGTCCAAGTCTGGGCCCCTCAGATCAAGAAGAATCTCAGGGAACTGCTTGAAAGTGTCCAGCACAGAGCCACAAAGATGATGAAGGGAGTGGAAGGAAAGGCTGAGCTGGGTCTCTAGCTTGGAGAAGAGGAGACTGAGCAGTGATCTCATTCACGTTTACAAAAATGTGAAGGGCAAGTGTCAGGAGGATGGAGCCAGGCTCTTCTCGGTGATGTTCAATGATATGACAAGGGCCAAGGGGTGCAAGGTGGTGCATAGGAGGTTCCACCTAAACAAGGAAAAACTTTCACATTTAAATTCCACAAATTAACAAAAAAAACCCAACCAAACACCACCACTAAATACTATAGCAGTGAAAGTGGTCATGACATCACCTTACAGAAAGGTGCAAATAATGACACACTCATTTTCTGTAGCATGAGTAATATGAATATAAACAAAACCAGTTCCTTGGCCTGTTCCCTGTTGATGAGCCATCTGAATACCAATGGCATTTTTTTCTGGTTAGATGGAACTTAAAAGACTAAGCAAATTCATTAAACAGACCTTTTACAAAGAAAGCATCTGTCTGCCTAAACTGTAACTGTGAACATTTCTGGGATTCAGAGTGAAATCTCCAGTGAAGTACCAGACCACACACTCCAGTATCCCCGCCACTGGTGCAGTCAGCCCAGTCCAAGGAACTAGTTCCTCACTGTACAGCTGCTCCCACTGGAAAATGGGGAAAACCCACTCCAGATAAAGGTTTACTACATAAACTAATTGATTTTATCTACAGACCCAAAAGCAAATTCTGGCTGTCCATGGTGTAAAACTTTATCCCTTTTATTCACATTTACTTTAAAGTGGTGCTTGAAACACAAGTTGTTTAAGCAACCTGATAGGTAAGCCAAACCCACATCACTGATATGATTAATCAACAGCACAAGCTTTAGGGGTTTTTTGTTTGTTTTTTTCAGAGGGGGGCAGGTGTGGGGTGTGTGGTGTGGTTGTTGGGTTTTTTTCTCATCACTTTTCACTTGATATACTCGGGTGTTGGCACAAGCAACAGATACTCATAACACCATTACACATATGAACGCTTCAGAAGTAAAAACCTTGGGAGCAGTCAGCAGCTATGACCTTCAATGCAAAAACTTGTTTCTGCCCAGATTTCTGTGATGAGCACAGGCATAATAACATCCTTTACTTCAGAGGTGCCAAAGCCCTCTATTATAACTTCGCTCTGCAACAGACTGACCTCTTATCTTTCAAGCTTACAGTTTGCTCATCATCACTCGCTCTTGTTTTCAAAGGTAGGATTCTGTTTATTTAGGAAGCAAAGTGGGACTTTTGGTCATTTGAAGTAACAATGATGACGATGAAAAGAAAATGTGCTTAGATATCTTAGGGTTGACCAGAAAACAAAAACCTGCAATCAAAACCCAAGCTGTCATTTTATCCCTGATCAATACCAATCTGAGAGCCTACACTTTTTTTCATTTAGGCTTAGTTGCAAAATGACTAAAAATTAATAAAAAGGGGGAAACCTACAGAATTGTAACTCAGAGTGCATTTCATGGAGTTATGGGAAACACCAGAATCCCACTCTTGGGTTTGGCCACCTGGAGCATACACTGATAAAGCAAGTTCAAAGCACTACAGCTGCATGATGTCTCTACAGCCACCAAACCTTTCTTCTCCCTGGCACTTCCCAGGCACTTCGCCTACTGTTCTCAGGAGCCAACGCCTGGTCTGTACACAGACTACAAGGAACAAAACAGCAAGCAGTGATTTTAATAAAAACTATTTCTTTCTCCCCAAAACAACCAAACCAGATACAAGTAATCTAGCCTTAGTATTTCCTTTATCAGCAGTGAAATCTGCTTCATTCAGAAACAGCCATCTCCAGTTTCTATTCCAAGTAGCAAAGCAAGCGATACGCAAACAGGTGAGTGGTAAATTAATCTGCCACACCAGCCCCTGCGCCAGAATGGGTCACAACCAGTCAAGGGATCCAGTTTCAAAGCCTCTAGCAGATTGTGGGCCAGCGGAAGCTGAGCATGTCACAGGGATAAAGCATTGCTGGGAAGGGAAAGAAGAATCAGCAGTTATCACTGCCATAAATCAGTTGAGTGGTAGAGTACCCATAGCTCATCTCCATCCCAACTGCCTTAAAGAAAACCTAGGAGGACTTCAGAATGTCAGA
Source organism: Melanerpes formicivorus (assembly GCF_026170545.1). NCBI lineage: Eukaryota > Metazoa > Chordata > Aves > Piciformes > Picidae > Melanerpes > Melanerpes formicivorus. Next base: position 4,602,696 of record NW_027142369.1, read on the forward strand.
CAGTGCACAAGCAGCAGGAAGAAAAGCTAGTTCAAGTGAATGGAAACAAAATTAAGAATGCTGTATCTACTGTGCACCAAACTTTCTGTTCTCAATGGAAAGCCTCCAGAAGAGCTGGGCTCCCACTTCAGACCTCCTAAAAGAGACTGATCATGTTAGCTCACCCACTAAAGTGTATTCCAAGTTGATAGCAGAAGGCAGGATGTGTGCCCAACACCCAGGTGACAACACACAAAAGTTACAGTTTAAAAGATGAATGAAAATGTAAGATTAGGCTGCAAAAGGTGTGGGCTTTAACTCAGCACCATGTTTCAAGCTGGAGGAATGTCAGAGGTGCCAAACACCCATCCCCACCAGGCACAGGCGCAGGCTGCCCCCACTGCTCCTCTAGATCACAGGCTTCAGCACACACTGCACTCCTCCCAGCTCTCACGTATTGGGGGAATGAAATTAGACCTTGAGAAGGCAAGTAAAGGCTGCATAAATGGGGCAGGGAGGCATATGAAACTTGAGAGAGAAATGCAGCCTCAGCCTGGCAAGCCACAGAGTTATGCTGTCCCATTCTTACAGAGGACAGGCAGCGTGATCTGTAGCACGAGGTGCAGAGCTCTCTGCAGCTATCTCAGGAATTCAGCAAGCCAGTCAGACTCCCCGTACAGTATCAGTGCGAGGGCTGCAGCATACCTTACATCTCATAGCTGCCAGAGCCTGATCCCAGAAGATGAGTAACAGAACTATGAGGTGACCCCAGCTCTTCCCAGGTATCTATTTCTCTCACTTGTAAGCACACTCACATGCCAAATAAGATGTGAAGCAACATGTCAAAGGCCATCAGCTCTTCTCTCAGCCTGAGAATTCCTTGCAGGACCTCAGAGGTGTAGCCTCTCCAAACAGAAATTCAAGTCAGAGGCATTTCACGCTCTCCTTTTTCCTGATGTTTGACACAAGCAAGACCAGAGACGATACACATAGCACAAGTTTGGGAGCTGGCTATGAGGCTTCTCAAATACTGGGCACAACCATCTCAGGTAACAGTAGATTGTAAGAGAAAGAAGAGCTCCTTGAGCCCTCAGTTTCCCTTTCCCCAGAAACAAGCTTGCATGGTGGGTCATCCACTCCCACCTTGAAAGCTTTACACAGGGGCTTTCAGCTTAAATATTGGTCTTTTAAAGGCTCTCTATCTGTACCTTTCCATAGCACAGGTTTTCTCTGTGGCTGTTCCTCAATGTTGGAACTTGGTAATATCTGCTCAACCAGCTCCTTCTTGTCCATCCATTCACCCAAAGAAGCAAGAAACAGCTGAGAGCACGCCTCTGTCATAAAGCAGCCATGATGCAGTCTCAGGCATGCTCCAGGAGCAAAGCTGTGGGGCAGGTGAGCAAAGGGACATGCCAGCTTACGGCCAAAGTTACCAGGACAATTCTGTCTGTAGTATTAGTGTTGTATTTCCAGTTTCAACAGAGAATGCAAATTAGCCTGAATTCTGATTATTTATCATTACTTAAACACTAGCATTACACAGAGGAATATGGCTGACCTTGTGCCTTGAAAACAGGCTCAAATGGAGCATTTTATTTCCAGCTTGATAGCATTAATGCACTGCAAGTGCTAAACTCACTTTGGCAGCCCTCCTAACTAATGCCTTGGCACTAAGGATAAATTTTGCTCTGACTACAGGGAGTGCATACATTCACCAATGCTTATTTTAGGTGGATTTTTGCAGTGCAACAAAGCTATTACATCTAATACCTGTCATGTCCTATGGCTCTTCTGATTGAGGTGGATGTGAAACAGCTCCTTCTCTCTTTAAAACCCAAGAGGAACTTGGGAATAAGACAAATCCTTCATCAACATTCTATGTTTCTATTTTTGGTGAACAATTGCCCTTTCCTCCTTCTTCATAAGAACATTTTGATCCTGACTACTTATACAATGCAGTGTTTCCCTTCTCTTTATGAAGGAGAAAACAGATGTCATCATTTGAGCAAAGCAATGCTACAGGAGCCCATGAAGCCTAGGAAGAGTCACAGTGCATTTATGGAAGGTGGTAGGGATCATTTTCAGATAAGGCTGAAAAGAGCCATGCAGAGGAAGAAAGAATCACCCACCAGCACCCTGGAAGGAATTGAGTCCTTGGGTCCAGTGTCCCAAGGGAATGTTTCACCATAACAAGTGGGATCAGCAAGCCAGCTGTCTCAGACAGGCTGAGCCATTGCACTGCATGTGATTTTTTTCCTTAATCCTTCTGGAGCTGCTATCAGACTTGATTCTTGACTATATGCCTCTTCTTTTCAAGCCAGAAGTCACCCTCAAAGAAAAATCTAATCAAATTCACTGACTGTCATGGCTGGCCTACCTCTGCATGATAGCTTTTAGGACCATAAGAGTCAGGAAATAAAAATACATCGTATTTTCAGGATGTAAGGATGGCTTAAACAGGTAAGTTGAGGCAGGACAATTCCCTAGGATTTATATGGCAACTGATTGAATTTAAAGTGATGGAGACCTACAGCTGCTGGTCTTCAAGGAACAACTGAAATACAGTAAACTCTTGCTATTTCTGGGGCTCAGAGACCATCACTTCAAAACAAATTATTTCTATAATGTGCTATGGTGTACAAAAATCAATAAATCCTGATGAATTTGTTAAAACAGTATCTTCAGCATTAGAAGATTTGGTTTAGTTTGATAATTTCCTGAAGCCTTTTGCTAAAGATTTTGTCAATGGAAAGACATTTTCAGCTTCAGTCAGTCACAAATAGCACAGCATGCAGACAGAAGAAATCAGATACACACATGCATGAGCAAAGTATGCAGCTCCTTCAAATCACTGATTGTCAGTATTAGCCAGGCTTGACAGGGGCTTTCTTCACAGGTACTTAACACCAGTGAAAATTCTTCATTCGCCTCTGGGTATGATAATTCAGGGTCTGTTCGTGGAAGGATTTGATGTCCTTCTAAATTTATAAAAGGCACATGATTGTCATTTTAGAAATGACTAATAATAATAATCTGAACCTCATCTGCAAGCCCTCCAAGACTTTTCTGGTTATTTTGTTTATTACAGCAGATATTTTAGATCCATAGAATAAGCAGGGCAGCAAATAATACTGGTCTGGTACGTTTGGGGTGGCAGACGTTTGGTTTAAAATTAGGCATCTGTCTGAAAGACCGTGATGCAGATCAGCCTGGGAGATGGGATTGACCAGAAAATGCACAGAATTTTTCTAAGGTCTACCCCTTCTAGCTCTTACACCTATGTTGTGCTATTTTACAAAGAGAGGGCCCCAAAATACCCATGTGCCCACAATTCCCCGCTTCAGAGCAGCTCCCAACAAATGCCATGAAGTCAAATTTTACAATGTGTCTTCTACCCTGTGCACTCCTGAAAGACAAAAGTGTTTATGGTATAACAGTCCCAGGCTCACCCATATCCTACTAATACTTAGTTTTTCTTTGAATTAATGAGTCTATTTTAAGTAACAACAGTACTAGCTTTTAAGGTTCAAAACCAGCATTTCCCTAAGCATTATGTTCTGCTGGAGCTACAGAAATGCCATCAAACTCAAATGCAAGTGTTGACAGCAGAAGGTTCAACTTGCCCAAGAGCCAGACTGAGCCAATGGGACACAGAGCAATGCAAATCAATTTGTTTAGTTCAGAGTTGATGAGCATTCACCTATCACCCAGTCTCACATCTCCAGCTCCCCTGTAACACCACTGTCCTGTCAGTACCCGAGTAAGTGACATTCTCATCATACTCACAAATTGTGATCATCCACAAATAGTTCTCAGGCTGCAGGAGGTAAACTGGCAACATGTCTATGGTACCGGAAAGCTTTTGTCTTCATGCAAAGTCCAGCCTTGCAGTCAATGCTCAAACAGAGGAGAGAGAGAAAACACACATTTATATGTTGCCATTGACCCCTCAGAGAAAAGGAATAGGGGTAAAACAATAACAGCAGCAAAGAAAAAAAACAAAGTAAACCCATCAGATCCTAAGCAAAGCAACTACCACGTGTAAAACTTTCAGCTAGGTACCTAGCATAGCTGAGTTCCATGTAACCTTCACCTATTCACAGCCATTACAGATTTAAACAACCCTAAGAGCTGAATAAGAGCTAATTCAGTTTCCCAAGTCAAGGCCCTAGCTAGGAACCTCTCTCATTACCTACCCCTAGTTTCTCCTGTAGCAAGTCCTGAAGCTCCTGCTGAGGAAGCTGTGGTAAATCCAAGAATCAATCTGCTTCCCTATCAGCTAGCTCTGGTCACCAAAAAGCTCCTGTGGGGACTTCACAGAGGCTGGAAAATAACAGATACAGTTTAGAGCAATAGGGGTTTAGAGGAAATTTAGTTTCTGAAGCGACCTTTGCATCACATCTAGTTTAAATAATACCTGATCAGAACAGCTGGATCTTTTTATCATGTGCTTAGGACTGTCTCATTTTCACCCCATGCCAAGTAAGAGAGCTTTGCCCACACTGAGTACACGTTCCCCAGGATTTGAGAAAGGATCCAAGTACACGGATAGCTGGAATGTCTTACCTTTAGCTGATCAATGCTATCAAATTGAGCATACCTAGAAGACAAATTTTTGTTACAAGCCTCATCTTTTCAGATACAGTTAAGTGGGCAGCATACTAGGTAGGCATTTGGAAAAGACAAGGGAAATGCAATTGTCCATGTGAAATCGCAATGTCCAGCACAAAACTCATTTATTACCATGTTTATGAGGTCTAGTGCCACACCAGGTGTTACACAGCAAGGCTTCTATACCACCTCCCTTTATAACTGTCATTATAAAAATGAAGAAAAACTTCAGTGTTAGTTATGGGCACAGCCCCAATGACAGTAAGCATACAATCAAATGTTTCCACTCTCACATGCATTTGGAAAGGGTTTTTCAACTTTCAAAATCACTTTTATCTCTCCATGACTTAAAGGTTACAAGGAAATTGAATGTTCAATACTAAAAATAGCTGTAGAAAATGCAAAACATTCTGAACAGTAATGACAGGGCAGCAGGCACAAGACTTTCCTGCCTCAAAGATGACAGCTAATAACATTTGACAGCATAAGTTTTATATTTGTACCAAGATGTAGGACTGCACTTGCAGTGCTTTAGAAAAGGGACGGCATCTTTGTGCACAGAAGGGAAAGTCTGAACCTAGAACCACATGTTATAACTAAGTTCTCTGGGTTTTATTCCTTTTAACAATGGAACAATAAAAACTCATAATTGCTTCAAATATTTATTTCCATGGCAAAAATAGACTATGATATATTCATTTCACATATATTACATTCAGTAATACAAGCTTTTCTGTCTATGAAACACAATTTGTACATTGTTTTACAAACCAATTTCAGTTTTACAAGAATTAAAGCTGTTTGGATTATACATTTTTACAGTATTGGTTGCAAGACAGCAAAAATAGACATATTAACCACTAGCTTAGTACTAGAAAATAATACTTCATGTTTGCTACTCTTTAAACAAAGTCCCATTTAAATCCTTGCATACTGGATCAAATGAAAATGGAAAAAAAATGAAGCCAGATGCTGCATTCCTCTGACATTAAGGACTCAATCCTCCAAAACTGCTGAAAGGACTTCAAACACCCCATTTCTTTAAGCGAATGAAGAGATTTCAGCATTGTGCAGGATTTGTACTGATTTGCTAGGTCAAGCCTCTAGAATTTCCATCTAACCCCCCCACATCAGCCATAAAGACAACAGGCATGGTGGGCATTCCAAAGGAAAGCACACACCTTGTCTGTCAGAATTATCCAGGATTGGCAAAGTGACAAACTAGAGGATTCTGCATAGTTTCTCCCCATCATATTTCCTATCATTCTAAAAATTGATGGCATTTGCAAAATATTTAAAGTCTCCTAATTTTACCTAAGTATTTCCAAATGGAAAAACAGCCTTTAAATTCCCTTTATAAAAGTTAGGCACCTTCTGAAACTGTGGTCATAAAATTAATGATTTGGTAGTTTTGATTGCCACACATCTGAACCAAAATAATATCGTGGTATCTACAGACTTGCTCTCTAACTTGCTGGATCTGTTTTGAACTCTATTCACTTAGATCTTTGCATTTTGCTCTATCTTCATTCCCTATTTAGAGCTGAAAAACAGACTTCTAAAGAACAAATATATACTGGAGGTTATTCTTCACCACTTAACACAGCATCATATGGAAAGTAGCAAAGAATAGAACTGAAGGCCACTTAGCAACTGGTTTTTTAACTGCTCATTGAAATTAACAAAATCTTTCTTTTAAAGCCCCTGTGGACCTTCAAGTCACAAGCAATGCCAACAGAATGCACCAAGTGAGCTGGTCCCCAATAGCTTACTACTTTTTTTTTTACAGACATGTTTACAACAGCTGTTAAAAGAGCATGGTAGTTTTCCCCTACCATAGCACAGTGTTATGTAATTTTAATGTCAGTGTATTGTAAATGCTGCACTGGGTACATGATTTCTAAAGCACACTACAATGGCCTGATTTTCAGCCCAGCCTTAACATGGTGCAATTCACACCTACTGTAAATGCCTGGCTGCATTCATAAAGTGTTTAGACTTTTAAATCGTTTAACTTGCATCCATCAGAAGTTATCATTGCAAAACTGCATGCATGCCTATTTCCCTCTGCATTTTACATGTGGAAAACCGGAGAGCACGGCTTGAAAAATTTGACCTTTAGTAAGTAAACAGAAGCTGAGCTGACAGATTACACTGAATATATTTGGAAATGAAGATATATAAAAATAACAGAGCCTCTCAGAAAAATATTTGGAGTTTCAAAAATCACATTCTAAAAAGCCAGTAAAAATAATTCCTATGACTACATATTCACTTACCCTACCATGCCATGAAAAACATATCATATGAATCATACCCATCAGAAGCTCTATTGTGGATACAAGAGATTCCAAAACCTCCTCCAAATGCCTCCAGCCATTCCTCAAATCCTCACTCTACTTCCAATATTTCATACTTTCACAGGAGAATTTCTTCCAAACTATCTTAGTTACTCTTCCTTTTATTGCTGTAGCTTCATGCCTGCACATTCCTGCTGCATTCTTTTGATTAATTCTTGTGATCTGTATTTAAATTTAAAGGAGACATATAAGTATTTGTGCTTTAAAGGCTCAAGCTTTCATTGGCAATAAGCCCATTTTAATTCCTACAGTATCAGGGTGAACTGCAGGAATTTTGCATCTTGCAGGACTGGACTATGGCTTTGTATGACTTCACAGTATTGAAAAAACAACAATGCCAAACCCCAAACCCCTTAAACTCTAAAAACCAGAGATCTTAGCTACTGTTGTTTCTTTTAAATTATGAATTTGAACTATGTGTTGAAATACAGTAATGAGTTTGCTACTTTTAAGTCCAGGGTTTTAGTTACTGATATAAAATCCGAGGTCTCATTACATAGCTAGCTTGTATGATAAACAACCCTGCACTTCCCAACTTTGGTCCAGAGGTCTATGAGCCACTCAAATTTTACAGCTGCTCCAACAAGAAAAATATAGCAGCAGCCTCACACAGCCCTAGTTATTAAATTCAAAAAGCTGTTTTTTTGAGAAAATGGTCTCAAATGTCATCCACTTCAAAAAAAAAGATACATAAGATTACAAGAGCAGCCAAAAAGGAATTTCTCAAAATGAGGAGACTTTTTTCCATTTTAGTGCACGTTTATTTTACTTTTAGTAGCTATTACTTTACTTTTTTTTTTTTACTAAATGCTGATGGTTAACTTAGAACAGCTTTTAATCTCCAGAAATTATAGGAGATCTTCTTTGCTCATCTGCTTCAAACTCAAGGTATTCTAGACATAAATCACAGCACCCTACACTTGTATTTTTCACTGTTCACTTGTGCAAAAGGTATCACAATGACAATGATACTATGGTATAAAACTTTTTCTGCTCTTCATGGGAGACAGTAGAAAAAGGAGAGCACTGCTGTGCAGGCTGCAGAAGTGCTACACAAAACTGTGTAGCATCTTTCTTATAAAACAGGGTGAGGAGTGATTTGAAGTCTACAGCTAAGCCTGCTAAGTCAGTGACATCTTTGCAATCAGTAGGGCTTTGACTTACATTCTTAGAGAAGAGCTGCTAGCCCAAGTCTGCAAAGATTCACTGGCCAAAATCTCTCTCCTTAGAGCAGTCAAGAAAGAAATCAAACGTGCAGAAACCCTTACTACAATTTGTGAGTTCTTCTCCCAATTCCTTATATAATTCAATCCTTACAATCATTTTTCCACCTAGCCCACCAAAGATAGGCAACTCTGTCTCTTGACAGTATATAGCACCTTTATTTATCCCTGAGAGCTCTGATATGCCTAGAGATTAGTATCATCTTTGCCATTTACTGCAAGAATGTCTTCATACAACTTTTCTTATTAAAAAAAAGACAACTCAAATCTTGCATAACTATCTGGTTTCATCCCCATAAAAACAGAAGCACATTTGGCAAAACAGACAGGCCTACTGTGGAATTTTAAGCTTTTGACAAATAAATCCACCTCCAACTAACAATATTACTGGATTTGGACAGTGAATATTCTTAAAATGTCCAACACTTCATGAAGCACTCAGTGCAGCTGCATGTAAAAAAGCATCCCTTTTCAAGGCTCAGAACAAAGTGCTAAAAAAACTGAATTTTCTTTTAAAACTTAACAGAAAAATCTAAACAATGGTTGCAAAATTGATACTATTTTTGTTTTTTACAGGAGATTATGACGTTTATTTCCATTTGGTATCTTTTAGAACAAAAACTGCTCGTTTTCAGTGCTCACTAGGAGCCATGTGCTTACATACAAAGCAATCCTGCTATCTTCAGTAGGAAAACTCACATGAAGCCAAATCTATTGAGTTTCAACCTATTAATGCAAAAATGGACACTGGTGGACAAAACTGAAAGCTGAAGTAGAGGAGGTAGCAGTGTTATGCTTAACAAAATTAATAAATTGAGACTGTGACTACCAGATTAGCGAGCAACTGCCTCTAAAGCACACGTACAACAACTTTGAGCAAACCAAAAGAGAACACCAAAAGATACACATTTCCTCATGTAATCCTTCAACTTTTGGATTAAATTACTTGTTTTAACTGCTCCTTTTAATGCCTCAGAGCTTTTGTTCTATCCCAGTTACTGCTGAATAGCTAAAAGTTGCTGCTTGAACCGGTGGTTGCATGCAATCTCATTGAGAGCCACATGTACCGGGTTATGAAGATCACAGTCCAAAGTTCAGCAATGGAAATGGTCCAAGCTACAATTTAGAGCATACCTTCTGATTAAAAAATACTTCCAAAGACAGAAGTGAACTGTGACCAAAAAAAGTAACATTTTGAAAACACAGCATGATACAAATAGCTAAGCACATTTGTTTCAATACTTCTGTTAACACAGGTAATGTCAAATTGGTCTGTTTGCAAGATTTATCTATACAGAATCAGTCTTCAGTAACTGTTTTCCTCTAGACTTCCAGTTTCACATTTGGCAGTTACAAGTAGAACAATTCAGACTGCCTGAAAGCAGAAAACACGCACCAGATTAATACAATGTAATGTGGGCCATGTGTTTTTCATTGTGCAAGTAGCTTATTATGGAGGAAATTGAGGCAGTCTGTTTATTATATTTAATTAATTGTTTGGGAAACAATTACTGTTTTGAAAGGGGTTTAACTATTCATAATAGCTTCCAAACCCTTGCTACAGCTCAGAGAAATAATTTCACCAGTGATAACAAAACAAACGAACAAACAAAAATCCTTTCAGTCTCATTTCATTTTGCTAAGCAGGTATCTAGGGAAATGGACCTTCAACATGCCTACTGACTGGTTTACCACAGGCATGTTTTTAAATTAAACCAGATACCTACAAACTAATAGCTCATTTTTGAATTGGCATTTTCAACTCAGCATCTCAAAATACTTGAAAAGGCAGGTAAATCCACACTGTCTCCATTTGAAAACCACAAGATTGAGGATTACTTAGGGATACTGTCATCAGCCCAGACCCATGGGACAAATGGAATTTACCAGACACAATTCACCTTCAGGTCCATTGGTTCGGCCACATGCACAGCCACTAAAATACCCCTATCTCCACTGTCGCCTCTAAAAGTACTTAGGTTCTGCAGGTCTTTTCAACAAACTTCTGTGAATATTCTTCATTGCCACACTGCACAGCATTAGCAAAATCTCTTCTGGTACTGACATAACAATCCAGAGGATTCTACAGAAACTTTCAGTGCTTTAAAGGCTTTCATAACTGGGAACATAAACATTTTTAACAGTCACCTTTGCACTGTGTAAACCAGCAATCATAGCTGCCCCGCCTCCTTTCTGTTTCATACAATCCTTCCTGCATTGCCACCATGCACCTTCTTCTTATGCACACTCCTATTTTGGTTCTCCCACTTCATCAACTTAAAAGGCTCTTCCTAAAATAACTGGTTAATAATGGTACATTACCCTATGAAGAAAATGCATTAATATAGTTTCTATGTTTAACTACATAAATAACAGCAAGAAAAGTGCTTAAACATTTGCGTCCGCTTTGATTTCAGCCAGTAAAAAAAAATCAAACTGTTCTCCAAGCATGAGTAATACTGAATATGTAATTTTGCTCATCCATTTGTTTCCAATAACCTTGTAGATAACTAGAATATTGTTACAGGTTAACATCCTCCACTCAGATGGAAGTTATCGACAGTTAACATCATCTTTCACTTGTCAGTTTTAGTACACAGCTCTATAACCATCAATAGCTTCCCCTAGTACTTTATGCATTACTTTTGAAAAGTTAGCTCAAACATTGTTACTTCTCCCCTGAAAAATACTACAGTGTTTATAAAAGTTTTTGGTTGTGTGTTTTGTTGTGGGGTTTTGTTTTGTTTTTAAATTAAAAAATGCTGACTATAAAAATAACTGTCCTTAAAGCAGCAGCTTAAAATATTTAAGAGCTGCAAGTTTTGCTGAGTAAACCAGAGGAAACCAAAAGCTATCTTTAAAAAATACAAATGTATTGTTCTAAATATAAAATTGAAAGCAGAATGAAACTGCGTAAGACCTTGACATTCCCAAGGAGCAGGTTCCTCCCCTCATTGTGCACTTACAGATTTTAGCTTTCACACAGTTAACCATTACATTATTAAACATCATGTTAGTACAACTGTGCCATGTACTTCCATTCCATAAGATACTTACTTTGCTCACAGTAACACCACTCTAAAGAGCATATGCAAGTACTACAGACCAGTACAAGTAAAATCATTCCTTAATATGACTGCAGCTGAACATGGGAAAAATTTAGTCCGGCGAAGATCCTGCTCTACAGTGAGTGCTACACTGACACACATTGAACAGTCACATGCCAGCCCTAAAAGGTTACTGTGTGGTTCATCATGTGAAGAAAACACCAGTGAGAGCAGGTCTTCCTGTACAACTGTAGTTTTATTTCTGTAACCTCTTGCAGTATTCCTTAGGAAGTGGAAGGGATTATATAAGTCTAGAACTTTTGAGAAACTGAATGAGAACTCCATAGACGAAAGTGTACTGTGAAAGTGTCTGCACCATCATCATTCTCTGCTGCCTCAACATGTCCAGCACTCGTGGGATGTCCAGCATCTGGAGGAAGAGAACAAAATATTACAAGTGACTGGTGAACAAAGAGAATGGTTTGCACATTCTCAGCAGAAGGCTCACAACAGTGCTAGTGATCTAAGGGCAGAATCAGCTGCTCTAATTTCAGCTCTGACAATTCACTGCTCATGTCTGCAGTATGGACGGCACTACACTACTGCCTCATCTGTGAAATATGTATTATGTTAAACTTGCCTAATTCATGGGGTGTGTGATCTTCACAAATCTACTGCCTGCAAAAGTCTGTCATAGTGCTAGCACAGGGGTGCAAAATGAAGCAATCAGTTTGTTGAGTCTCAGCTGGCATACTGTATTATTAATAAACACTCTAATAACTGTTCACTTCTGGCTAAAAGCTAATAGGACCAGGTTTTATTCTATTAAACTACTGCTTTTGTCCTCTACTGAGACACTACAATGAACAACAAAGCATTTAATAACAAACTCAAAGCATGTTCTTGAATATAGGCATCTAACAAATTAAAGCACGAGAAAGAAAGCGATCACCTCATTGTGCTCCAAGCAAGAGATCATGACCTCTGACAAGATGACCACTCCTGTTCGTCCTACACCTGCACTGCAATGTACCAGGACAGGAGGATTTGAGCTCTTAGGATCCGCAGTGCTGTTTGTATGGCGCCGCACTGACTGTATCTCTTCCAAGTACGCTATTAAGTTCAACAAGATAAAATAACAAATTTAAGAGATGAAGCCCCATAAACCATGCTATTACCCTGTGTGTCCACCAGGAAAGTAGTAATTTAACAAAAGACACCCCACAGGAAAATAACATACTGTATAAATCACAAGTCGTATCCCAAAGCAATACAGATCTATAAAGGTCGTCTAACTTCTGTAAGGCTTTCCTTGCCTTGTTCCCCTATTCCCCAACAAAGACAGCTCACAGCCACCTTGCTATTGCTGGAACATACTCAAATGTGTGGTATGTGATGCAATGATGTTTTGATCTGCATGAATCATAGAATGTCAGGGGTTGGAAAGGATCTGTAGATACAATCTAGTCAAATACCCCCTCCAAAGTAGGATCACCTAGGGAAGGCCACACAAGAATGCATCCAGGCTAGTCACTTTAACAAACTGGCAGGTATATTCCCACCAAAAATAAAATTCAGTATCTCTTGTTGCTGTACAGAAACCTTTTACACAAAATGCATGGTGTACTTATCAAAAGCTAATTCACATATAGCAGCCATTTTAGGAGGTATTAAAACAATAAAAACACACCCTCAAACCAAAGCTGTTAAAAACTACTTACAGAGAAATCCCTTTAAATCCTCTGGACAGCCATGTTCTGGCCAGTCAGTATACTGCAGATGCCAAACTGTTCTTTCCTGTCCTGTGAGAAGATGTTTAATCTTCAAACCCGTAGTTGCATAGCAGCCTGAGTCAGTACGGAACCGTGTGGTAATCTTAAACCTTCCATATGTTACAGTGTTGTGTCTTGAACCAAGGCGTGGCCAGTATCTGAAGCTTTTTTCTCGTCCACTTTCCTGAAAAGTAAAACATTTGCTTAACAAGAAACATAAGGACACTCATATAATTAATGCTCCTGTACCAACTGTACTTCTCCTCTAGTATGTACTACTACAGTCTTACGGTGTCTCACTGAGTACACCAATTGAACCAACCTTCCAGCAGGAAGTTTTCAAATTTACATCTTTCTGCCAAGGAAAGCAAGATAGAATGGCAAAGGAGACACTAGAAATTTCTCTTTGATCGCTGGAGCAAAGATCCCCTTCCTCTCACAGATTATAGAAAAAAAAAAATCACCGTGGAACTTGGGGGAGAAACCTGACTCAGTTTATACTCACTTCCTCTGCCGTCACCATAGCTATAATGGCAATGCCTTGTTCCCAGATCATCTGCCAGAAATCCTGACATGTATTCTGCAAAGGGCCCTGTGTGGCAATATAATCCCATTCTATGCCACCAACAGAGATCTGTAAAAAGAAAGGTATTAGATTAGTAATTATTGAAAACTCTCTTTTCTTAGGCCAGCTACTTGAAGATTCACAAACTGAGAAGAAAAAAAACCACAACAAACACAAGAGGAAAATGCAGTAAGAATTATCACTGAAGTTCAAAAATACCATAAGCAACACAAAGGATCCTGATTTGTTACAAAGCTATTTGTCTTCTTAATGATGGGAACATCTGACGTATCTTTTGTTAGTACCAAGCCACAGAAAGGCAAGACAGAGAAAGGAGACAGAAGATCAATGCAGAATTGAAATGCAGACCTCTTCAATAATTAGCCCTCCATTATTCCATGTAATGAGGAAAAATAGGTTCCTTCTTTCCCCAGAGAAACCTCTGCAGAAAAAGAGAGAGAGATGGAGGGATTCTCTCTCATCTGACCAAACCAAAAAAATAACCCATTTATAAGTTACAAAATGGACTGAAAAGTATTTCTCCAACAGCGTTTTTCTCACCTTGATATGAGATGCATTGATGTAACCCGTGTTATTTTCTTTGGTGGGGACTAGCTCTACTCTGGTATCATCGTAAGGAAGGACATCCTGGAAGCGGTTTCTTTCAGCATTCTCGGGAAGCCGGGCTATTGAGCACTCCCCATCCCTAAGTCTTTTTTTCTGAATGCGCTCGTATTCAGTGAACACCATTCCCTGCTCCAGCCGCTGCTCCAGAACTTTACACTGCAAGACAGCGCACACATAACCATACAAAGTCACATTCTAAGGCAAGCCTATTTTAACAGGGCGTTCAGGAAGGATAAAATGTATGTGTTTTCCTCTCCCACATAATTTTTCGATCCTTTTCCAGCTATTAATGTTTCCACAAACATACCAGAATAAATCAGAAGCAAACCTAACCAGCAGAAATTTTGTTCAAGTGAAAACTAAGAAACCTGTGATAATTCATCAAGTCACAAAAAAACTGTGGATACCACTGGTGAAAGGAAAAATTACTTCATTGTTTTTATTAAAAAAAACTTAGTTAGGCAAATAAATGTTTGGCCTAACTAGATAGCTACACTATACTACAAACCATATTTGAAGAAGAAATACTTATTAATCCTTCTGCTCAAATAGCATGTTAGATTACATCATGTGATAAGGTCTCCTTAAATCTTGTAGTAGAAACATTAAAAATATTAAGTCAACTTTCTGATTTGGATGGAGGAAATAAACCTCTGAAAGTGTCAAACAAAACACTTGCATCAGTCAAGCTAGTAATTCACTGCCAATATTCTGTTTTCCGAAGCTAAAGACATTCAACTTTTCATACAACAGCAAAGCCTTTTTAGAACCTGTAGCTGCAGCTGAGGTATAAACTTAGAATATTTTTTTTTTCTGGTATAATTCAATATGGTTTATTTAATAAGCTGCTCCCTCTCTCCCTGCCCTGCCAATTTATTCTTGCGAAACCAAATTCTTTCTAAATCATAAGACACTTCTGGAATTTCAGCATCTCTTTGCCAACAATAATTAGAGGAATAATATGTAAGATTTCAGCCAGAAAATTTCATCTATGTCACATGTCCCCAGCCTCTCACACCAACTGCTCAGTGGTATCAAGTCAGAAAAGTGTCTTGTATCAAGTAACCCTTGCCAAATGTTGCAGAGGAAAGCGTAAAACCTCAATCACAGGCAATTTGCACATCAATACATCAACTGTACAAACACCTTTATTACCTTTAGCCTAAATTCCCTCATTTAAACTAATGATAACATGAAACAAGCACTGAATCGACCTGAAAGTTGTCTTCTAAAATATCTGCAGGCTGGATTTCCTTTGTACCACGTCTACTTTGCACTGCCTCTTCTGAACTGTTTTAGGAATTACCTCGTTTCATGGTATCTACTCTGCCTCTGCACAACTGCCTGAAGAGAAAGCATAGTGACATCTCTTTCATCAGTTGATATCACAGACACTTCTTTTACCTCAACACTCTAGGCAAAACTAGGTGAATAATAATATGGTTGAATTCAACAAAGATCAATCCAGGAAGAGATTATGGACATAAACCAAAATAACCAACACAGGTACTAAATGCAGAACTGTATCTCAATAATACGTTAATCTTTGTTCTTTAGCTTCTTTAAGGAGTACATATATATATATATAATGTAGTTCAAAAAGAACTTCAACTATGTTAAAACAGAACAGTCAATCCCTCCTATAGATCTCGATCCAAGCCTTCAAACTCCAAGACTGAATTTCCACCGTGTGACTGAGTTTCTATCATGGCCTGCCCCTTAAAACCGCATCTGGTGCAAGCAGGACTGTTCTTTCAGGTTCTAAACACTGCCCAGTGACCATCAACAAATGGAGTTAGGGGGGTCTGAAGAAGGTGAGGATGCCCAACCATGCTCAGAAACAGATTCTAGGAGGATCACTAGTTGCAGAATGTACAATAGTCACCACAGACCTTGGTGTGTCTAGCTACTCCCTGGTCAGTTGTGTGATGACAGCACTGATCCAAGCAGCCCGTCCCAGGCTGCATATAGAGACTGTATTTCATTTTCCTGCACCTATTTAATGATACATGGGGCAGGCTGAAGTATGTCTACTGATGTTGTTTACTATGACACAAGCAGACAGAGTCTTTTATTTCCCAAGGAAGGGTCCTCAAATTTTAGAATCTGATGTCCTCTCAGTGATCTCAGATCTTCTACCACATTTAAAATTTCTGCAGATCACAAAAGTTCCATCTATCTATATTTTCAGACATCCACCTGAGAAAAACACAGAAACACAACCTGCACGCTGGGGATGCAATTTAACTACAAAATTTATTTAAAAAAAAAAAACATGAGTTACAAATAATTACAACTCATTTCAATCTCACACTCAGAGTTTTAATTTTCATCCATTTTCAGTCCAGAAAACTCAAATATCAGAAAGACTTGGCACAAAAATGTTATCAGTAGATACTAGTTAATTTGCTTGGTCTATAACCTGAACCACTGTCATCTTCAGTCTTAAGGAAAAATCTGAATTATACCCAATACTTGTAGTGATGACATCAATTAGAAGCTTCTTAATTTTGTTTCTATTCTCGGGATTCAAATTGCTTTGAAACTGAAGCATTTTAATGTCAACATAAAGCACCATTCACACACGTTTTTAAGACTCACCAGTGTAACAGAGAAATCATGCATAAAAAACTCCAACATACCCGTTCATCATTAGTTGCTCTTGTTGATTCTTCCTTTCCCTCATCTGGCAGAGGCATTCTGGTCAAAGCTAGTCCATTTAGGGCAGCTAGCTTCAGAGGCCCTATTTTTTTTGCATCATTTTTGTTCTTTTTCATGCCCTAGAAAAGAAAAAACAAAACTTGTAAATATTCTTAAACAGCCAATGAAGTTATAAAGCAGAAACCAGATTAGTTCAATTAAGCAAAGGATACTTTTCTGACCCCTTCTGCAAACAGCTCTGATTTTGTTTCTTTTGATAAGCACTGCAGTGAGAGATTAGGGTGGTGGGACTACATTCCTCCAAGGACACAACACAAGTCTGTCTTCATTCCAGACAGGTTAATGAAACTGCATAAGAATGACAAATATTGTTCCCTACAAAGCTCACAACTGAGGTGACAACTCTGGATAATTAACATTCTTGGACAGATTTGAAACCACTTTCCAACCACAAAATACATAAAGATTATTCCTTACTAGACTACTCAGTTTTGCAGGCATTTCTCTTCACCACAAGCAGGCACAACAATGAGCTCATACCTCTAAAACATTTGAATACAGTTAAATGTTTAACTAAGTTTCCAACAAACTGCACATACAAAACATGAACACGGAACTGAAGACAGATCTGAGCCCTGAACCAGACCATGAATCTAAATTATAAAGTTACCACTTGTGACATTAGTTGAGAGAAATGCTCAAGGGCATTTTTTATGAAAGTATACATTCAAATTATTCTTCTTAAATTCTAAGGGAAAAATGCATCATTCTTGCAGTTGCTAAGCTTGCTTGTCAACATAATTACACTGAAAATGTGAGTGTATATGCTGCTTGAATGACAACCACTGCTTTCAAAAGTAAATGGTAGTAAATAACAAGAAACAAATCTAGGAGGATGAGACCACATTTAAAAGTGAATACAAACACAACAGTAAGAGTTCATTGAAGAGCAAAATGTACAAACAGTAGCTGGAGCCATATATTTTTTTTAACCAGACTATTCATCCCAATATCAAATATAAAAAGGTAATAATCTGTATTATGCAATGGAACTCTTAAATATTATTAAACTAGAATGTAATTTACTGAACCTTTTAAACAATGTAATTTCAGTGGCTGACTTGAACATTTACATAGGAATGTAAATGGAATTCAGTATAAAAGGAAGAAAAAGGCAAGGTATGATTTTCAATTTTTGTAGACTCATCAGTGGCTGAAAATGTCTCTTTCAGAGGACAAAATACTGAGTGACTAACACAAGGAGAAAGTTACCACCTTTTTTCCCTGTATCTACATAACAGGAGGGAGGAGATTTAGAAAATCATACAAAAATGTAATACAAACTGAAGTGAGTTAATTTCATTGCAATCAACCCCACCTATATCAAGTCTGACAGACAAAAAAAAGCCTGTGAGAGCCGTAATTACTTAGATGCAGATTTCACATATGTTAGCTTTTGCAGCAACATCTCTAACATTTACCACAGCAGCACTTACAAAGTAATTCCATTGCAGCCCAGTTTGTCCAGAAAACTATCTGATACTAACTCTGGCAGGTAAAATTAGCAATGATCAATTTTTACATGCAAAACATGCATCTGAAGTATGTCACAGGGTACAGAAATCTGACCAAAAGTTTAAAGCAAAATGAGTGGTGAAATTGTACAGTCCCACACAGATCATATTTTTATGAGGTGAGAATTACAGGGAAGGTGAAATGTGCAGTTGTTCACTATTTATGGCTTTGTAAGATTGCAGTATGAGAAAGAAACATAGCCAGTAAGAAATACCTTATTGGGATAAAAACAGCTTGAAGAGTAAGAGTAAGGAAAAGGGCAAGGATATGAAAAGGAGAAGGGGTGGAGGAAAGAAGTGAATGCAAGGGAAGAATTTATTGCCGAATGCATCAGGTCTCCCTCCTCACATCAGAAAAACAAAGCAAGTACTTTAAAAAGTAAACATTCAGCTACGTCTTATTTTTCAGTGAAAGGAAGATAAGAAAGCTCCTACTGGAATGGAAAGATTTGTGTCTGTTCCAGATAAGGACAGCTAGGGCAGAATTTGGTATCTAGAACTGACTTTACATTAGCTCATTCTACAGTTGCTAGCCAGGTTACCAGGTGGAGGTGGCACAGCTGAATTTGTGAGGGAGGACAATACAAACACATGGCAGAGAAGCAGATAAAAGCTAAACAAAGCTAATCAGGGAAAAACAGACAAATAAAGGTCAAGCTTATGGTAGCTTTTAAATTGCATGTTTTAAAAGCATTGCAAGTTGATTTAAAAACTCCAAACTTTAAAGAAAAAACCCACACAACTCCCACTGCAAGACAACCCAAACCAAGAGGAACAGTATCCACTTACACCTAGCGGGGGAAGGCCTTCCACAATATTCTTCTTCCCAGACAAAAGATCAGACACAGGTCTCTTCTTTACTGAATCTTTCCTTACTCTGTATCTCCCTGATGTTGTAAGATCAGATTCTGACATCGATGGAGTAAGCAGTCCTTCTCCTCTTCTCTGTACCTGGCTGTCTACTAGTAAATGAAGAGGGCTCATATCTTTCATTCTTTTTTCTGTCTCTGTAATATGCAATTTAGGCTCAAGAATATGCAAAGGGCCAGCAGATGAAGCAACAGAGCAGTAAGGGTAGTTCAGTACAGAATCATGAGAATAACCACCCATAACAGATGAAAGTTGGGTTTGATCTTCAGGGAGAGGAGAAAGACATGAACTAGCCTTGCTTTCTTCTTCAAATTCTTCTTCTTCCTCACTACTATGAATCAGCATAGTGGCATCTGAAAGGGTTTTCTTATGATCACAGTTCACACTTTCTTCTTGCCCACTTTCTTTTTGCTTTGTTCTCTCCATCAGAATGTTGGGTTGTGACCCTTCTGAGATAATTCTTGGAAGAGCCACATCTGCTGCAGAAGCTGACATGGTCCTCTCTTTAATTCTTATTCCTTCAAAGGTGGGAGTTAAGCCTGCTATTTCAATACTGTTCCTTTTCTGCAGCTGAGCATGGCGTGCTGATGTTAGAGGTTCACTGACTTCCTGAAGAGAATGTGCCACAGGCAGACTGTCTTCTTGAAATGTCTGGACAGAATGGTGCACTCGCCTTGTGATAAGATCTGGATTGCTGCTGCTAATGTAGATGTGTCGGGAAAGGTCCGGAGTACTATTTGCAGGTCTTGGGTACGGGTATGGGGGAGGTGGTCGATAGACTTGGGTCTTCATTATATTAGGTGCTGGATAGTCCTGAGCCTGGAGCTGCACATTTGTCAACTCCGGCACACTGACTGCCCCAACAACTGGGCGCTTTTCAGCAGGATATGGATAGGGGGATTGGCTATGAAAACTGTAGTTCAGGTTAAATGGATAATGGTTAGATTGTGGGGAAGCAAAATGAGCATGTTCACGTATTTCAGGCTGACTGTAAACTAAGGCATCAGGCCTGCTGTAAGCATATGAATTGCTGATGTTAAGATTTCTCATTGAATGACTCTGCCTATCTGTGTGCACCATTCCCCTGTTGAGTTGTCTCATTACAGTTTCATAGTCTGGTGTGGGCCGATACGAAGGTGGTATTAGTGCACTGTGTCTATGTGATGGGACATAATCAGTTCTGAGGACATCGCTTCCAGTAATGCTTGGGTTAGAGGACATGGGGGACGGCTGCAAGTAATGTTGTGGGTTGTTCAGGGAGTTTGTGCTGTGTGCACTATAGACACTACCGTTGCGGATCCGACCACTGTAGTCATGAGGGGCTCTATCCAAGCTAGTCTGAGAGTGACAGTAGTATCCATTCTGATTGCTCACAAAGAGGTTATCTGAAAGTAAAGTTTAAGAACAATCTTTATATCCAAGACATGAAAGAAAAATACCCCTTATTAAGACATAGCTAACTAATGTTTGAGATCTTGAAAACCTCGGTTATTCTCAGCTATGTACTGAATTGAGAAAAAAACAATGAAAATAAAACTAAACACAACAATGTAAGTAACACCTCAGCTTTGTTATAGTTGATACCTAAGATATTTACAGCAGAATAACTCATTATGTTCCCTTAGATGATGCAAATTCCTATTGGAAAACATTGTCTCAGTTTAAGAAAGGTTTTCTTCTGTTTAGGATAGGCTTGGTAAATTTCAATCCAAGTTATAATCTGTATCAGTCTTAAGTCACACTAACTGAAAGAAAGAACATCTACATCAGGGTTTGCACTAATCTAATGAAATCAGTTTAAACAGCAAGAAAGAAAAAAAGCAAAGAATAAACAAAAGCATCAAAACAGATTCCCACACAACCAACTAACCAAAAAAAACCTCACTCTTCTACCCCTAGTACCAGATGACCTTAAAAACACAAGAAAACAAAACCACATCCAAAAAAACCCAACCAACAACCAACCACCCAAACACAAAACCAAATTAACTTTTCTTCAGAAATTCTGGAGACAATTTAAACCACCATGTACTGTTTGACCACTAACATATACCCATTCTGATGGGTAGAGAAAACGATCTAACCATTAATATATGATTTGCTAAGGTCAAGAAGAGAACAATTCAGTCACTGCTTTAGATGTCTTTCACAATTTAAACTTTGGATATTCACGAAAATAATGGCCACACTTCATGAATTTGCTGACAATCCAACATCTTCCTTTTGTCAACAAACTGTTCAAAAATCAGGCAAGTGCGGCTGCAAGTATCCCGCAGTAATTCCAACACTATATTGAAAACAATTCAGCTACTTTTTGAATTTATCTATCTGTACCTTCATGAATACTTGTGCAACTCTAGATAGATAGAAAATGTGCTTAATTCCTTACCAGTGAGACGTTAAGAGTATTTTTTTAATCCATCTCACTTGTAGCATTGGAAGGTCCCTACCGAAATTGCGGGAACTTCGTGGAAGATGAGATTAAGCCTTCAGGACAGCACCTGTAGCCTAGTGAACTCTGAAACTTCTCTCTTGCTGCATCCTGCCTTTAATTTTTTTTTTTTTAATTTATTTTTTAGTTCTCTGAATTGGCTGAAACCTCAGTCACTCTTTACAACTGTTAAAATCAGTATCGAGGAGGATTTCACAATGCTGTAACATACCAGGTTTGGTACATGAACCAAAAAACCAAAACCAACATAGGTCAGTTTAAACTCACACAAGGGACCACAGTTCATAGTTGCTGTATATGTATCATTAACTAACTTTGCTCATGTCACATACGAGTGGATGTAACAGAGAAGCATCTGGGGGAATTGAGGTGATTTAGTCTGGAGAAAAAGATGGCTGAGAGGAGACCTTACTGCTCTCTACAATTACCTGAAAAGAGATTGTTGCAAGATGTATGTTGATCTCTCCTTCCTAGTAACAAGCAGGAAATGGCCTCAAGGTGCACCAGGGAAGATTTCAATTGGGTATCAAGAAAAGCTTCTTCACCAAAAGGGCTGTCAAACATTGGAACAGGCTACCATCCTTGAAGGTATATGAAATCCATGTAGATGTGGTGCTTAGGCACATGATTTAGTGGTGGACTTTGCTGTGCTAGGTTAATGGCTGGACTTGGTGATCTTGTCTCTCTTTATCAACCTAAATTATTCTGACATCACCAACCTGGACTTGTGGGAAACATTAAACACTGTACAGCACAACATCCTTTTCCCTAAATTGGTGAGACTTCAATTTGATAGATGAACCACTCAAAGGATAAAGAATTGACAGGATGGTCACTTCTCAGAGTTGTGGTCAATGGCTCAACATTTAAGTGGAGACCAGCGATGAGTGTTATTCCATAGGGGTCAGTATTGGGATTGCTACTCTCTAGCATTTTTTGTTGGTGACACAGACGGTCCAATTATGTGCACCCTCAGCAAGACTGCTAAACTGTCACAGCTGCCAACACCTACAACCCATGTGATGTGATCAGCATCCTGGAGGGAAGGGATGCCATTCAGAAGGACCTTGACAGGCTTGAGAGGTGGGCCTGTGTGAACCTCATGAAATTCAACAAGGCCAAGTGCAAGGTCCTGCCCCTGGGTCTGAGCAATCCCAAGCTCAAATATAGGCTGGGGAATGAGTGGATTGAGAGCAGCCCTAAGGATAAAGGACTTGGAGATGCTGATGGAAAAACTGAGTACGAACCAGCAATGCACACTTGCAGCCCAGAAAGCAAATCAAGAGAAGCATGGCTGGCAGGCTGAGCAGATTGATTCTATTTCTCTGCTCTGTTCTTGTGAGACTCCACCTGGAGCAGAGTGGTCAGCTCTAGGATCCTCAGCTCAAGCGGGTCCAGAGGAGGGCCACAAAGATGATCTGGGATCAGGAGCCCCTCCACTGTGAGGATATGCTGAGAGAGTTGGAGTTTTTCAGGCTGGAGAAGTTCCAGGGAGACTTTAAAGTGGCCTTTCAGTATTAAAGGGGCCTACAGGAAATATGGGGAGGGACTCTTAATCAGAGTGTAGTGGTACAATGGTTTGAAATTGAAAAAGAGGATATTTAGATGAGATATTAGAAGACATTCCTTACTGTGAGGATGATGAGACACTGGAACAGGTTGCCTAGAGAAGTTATTGATGCTCCTTTCCTGGCATTCAAGGCCAGGTTGGATAGGGCTTTGAGCACCTGATCTAACAGAAGGTGTCCCTGCCCATGGCAGAGAGATTGGAACTAGATGATCTTGAAGGGCCTTTCCAACCAAAATCTTTCTATGATTCTACTTCACAATAGCCTGTATGCCTAGAGAAGCAGCAAACACTTCAGTCAGCATTGTAGTACAAACCTATCCTGTGTTCATCTTATGAATGTACTCAGCTCTCATGAGGTGTTGGGCGATAGGTTGGACTTGATCTCTGAGGTCTTTTCCAACCTTATTGATTCTATGATAATGTAGATATAAATGTGAATGAAAGATTTTACCTTCTAAAGCTGTGTAGTGTGGCCTTGGATTTAATTAACTTACCTTGGGAGGATGCATAGGGTTCAGTATAATGACCATTGTAATGCAGCTGAGGTGGTGGAGGCATCATATAAGGCTGAGGTTTGGGCTAAAAAACAGCAAGCATCTTACTGTTAGTTAAAGATTCAAGACTGAATGTAGAAATAAGTCAACAATTTTTTAAACTATATAATACATCATGTATTCTATATATATAATACACACACGAAGTTTTAGTCTGAAACCATCTCCAAATCTGCAACGTAAGCTTCTCCCATGAGGACATTAATTAAAAAATTAAAAAGGAAACAAAACCACACACCACCAATAAAAGACTCTGTCTTGCCATCTGATGTCTAGGACAATCTCCTAGATGAGCCTCCTAGAGACAGAGCAATAAAACTAGGAACAGAAGCATTCAAAGTATCTTTCATTACAATAATTTTAGTTCCCTTTTTCAGATATTACATAGCAGCTTTCTCTACAAGTCATAAACAGTTCCTCACATCCTAGACTCATCTTTTTCACAGCTCATTTTATTTCACTGAAACAAACTCATGTCTGAAACTAATGTGAGCTTAAATCCATAAAAATGCAACCATAAAACTATTTGCTCTCCTTACCATAGACATCCTGGATGAAGAGCGCCTTCTGACAGGATTCACTGTAACGGGCTGCGTTTGCCTACAGAAGAAATTTTATGGTGAGAAATTATTCTCTACACCACCAAGACCTATTTCAAATCTTGGATCATGCTCCAAGTTCAGTTTAAAATCACTTTACATTTCATAGAGCTATGCCCTGTGTTAAATATTCTTACTCAAAGGGAAGAGTTTTGTGGATAAGCCACCATCACAGTATAAACAGAATCACATAAGCAGGATCAAAAAAAATCTCATTTATTTCTTTGCTTCTTTTCTGTGAAGCATAAAAAGCAGCCACTCCTGAAGCAGTACAGCAGGGCAGAAAAAGCAGTGGAGTTACTGAGGACTAGTTCAAAATTGGAACCACATATAAATTCTCATACTGTAAATTACCTGTTCTACACAACCAGACATAAATGCAGAATGTAATGTTCCAGATGTTACAGGAACTCGAAAGTGTGACTGTACAGCATGTGCATTTATACGTTCTAGCATTCAAGCAGACATAAATTTTCTTCATTTCTTGGGTTGTCTCAGAAAACTTAAACTCTTTTTTTCCCCACCCTACACTGCACACATGCTCTGCATCTTGCAGCCAGACAGAGGTCAAGACAGCAGAATAATACAAATACGAGAACTGCCAGATTTCTGGAAGAAAGATGATTTTTCAGCTCACCCTTTGGGAAGTGAAGGACGAGAAAGGATTGGAAAGCGTGGAAGGGAAAGAATTAAGGAAGATTTCTGAGGGCCCTCCTCAGGTGGAGAGTCCAGGGAGTCTCTAAAGACAAGGTACATGCAGATTAAGAAAATTAAAAAAAAAAAAAAATAGAATGTAATACAGGCATGCATAAGACAGTTTTCAGCAGCAGGACCAGATGACAAGGAACCTTAGAGACTATCAATTTTAAAACCATGTTGTGGCAAAAGAGACTGACATTCATTACAGAACTATAGAACTGATATTATTCAGATAGCAGTGCACAAGTCCCACAAATACACTACTTTTACCTGTATTTCTTATCTTCCTCAAAAGGCTTCCAGGTTTACAAGTTTTTATAAGGTCTGATCTATTCCAAATTAGCCTTACTCTTATAAAGTAAATTAACATGAAACACACTAGCAACTCCTCTGTGACACAAAATATTCCATTACCTTCTCACTGGCCTCAGCACATTCTGAACCAGTATCTCCATAGCTATCTTCCATGTACAAAGACAAGGAACAGAACATTTAGGAATCAAGCTCTTTTATGACAGAATATCTACTGGGTTTATTTTTCTGTTCTTTCACTGAAATAATTCAGCTGAGGAAAGCTGTAGAAGTGGACTCTCTAGTCCTCGATTTACAAGTTGGCGATCAGCCCATTTAAATTTCATTTGAAGAATTGTATTAAATTTACTTTGTGCCTGTGCTACATGAGCTACATGGATTCCGTGGATATCCAAAGGACCACATACCTCTCACTTGTCAGTCCAGCACATTTCAGGAGTGCTTCACATACACTTCCCGCTCTTTTAAAGGCTTCTAGAGTGTCCTTTCAGAGCAACTCATGCAAGCCCAGGGCAAAATCCCAATGATTCTAGCAGCTCACAAACATTCGAGCAATAGCAGGCCCCAAAGTCTGTAACAACACTGAGACCCAGCAATAGGGGACAAACACTAATATTGTCCTCTGTTGTTAAGTAGAATGTATTTGAGGAACTGGTAAGTATTTTCTCACAAAAGATTATTAAAAAGACCCCAAGTCATTAATCACTACCATCTAAAAAGGACAATAAAGACATTACAGTTCTAAAATATTTCTCTTCCCAATGGAAGCTTTAAGGGCACCAAGAGTTATGTTAATGTATTCTACTTACAGGCTGCATTTATTTAGTCTGTAAAACTTATGTCTAGCCACACACATCCTCCACACGTACTTTGCTGTTTCCATATCTTCCTGAAGAAAACATTAACAAAATTAAAAGAAAATTGCATATTAGACCAAATCAGACAAGTTACTAACATTTTTAAGATTAAATCAGCACTGACCAATTTATTTTAATGTAACTTCACTGCAGTCACTAATTTTTTCCCTAAAACTGTACTTTGAGGGCCTGAACATGCAGTCTAGCCTAATAACATTATTATTGATAAAGGCAACCAATAGATGCCACATAAAATTAGCTCTGCAAGGAACACTGTGGCCCATTCCAGCAAAGCTCTAAGACTATGTTTATCTTTAAATGCCACAGATTTCCAAGTAAGAATAACATGCTAGAAGTTCTACTGGAATGGATAAAAATGTTTATGACCACCTGGAACCAAACTTGTCTACATACCCAACATAAAGGGTCAGACTTTTAACACCTTCCTGTAGAAAGCTAGCCAGAGACGGTATCACTTGTTTTGACTCATACAGTTCAAAGTTGCTAAATATGTAAAAAGTAGGTTTTATCCTTTGAGTTAAATTAGAGATCTTAGATTCTGTTTTTAATTATTGATGCCTTAATGAAAAAGAAAAAAAAGGTAAAAATGTACTCACAGTCTGGAATTGGATTGTCTCTTCTTTGTTTGCCAGCTCTAATGCGAAAAAGGATTTATTGTGGGACATGTTGGCAATATCATGCCATCTGGAGACAAAAGAGATATAACATGACTGGCAAGTAATATGTTTATTACTTGTCTTGCTTTCCACCTGAAATTCTTTCAAGTGCTCTTTTTAAATAAAAAATAAATTTAAAATAATCAAATTTAGATAAATTTGGTTTCCAATAAATAATAATGTCCTAATTGTTTCAAAGCAAACTATACATTCTAGGGGAAAAAAATCTACATTAAACAAGCCATGAAGGCATTATTATACATATTTCCTAGAACTCTTGTATTTTGACAGGTAAGAAAAGGTTTGATTGCAAGAAATACAACACCATATATTTATTCAACTTCCTTTTAAATCTAAATCCAGTTCAATTCACTGGACTTATGTTAGTGAAAATAAAGCCTGTATCATTGCTTTTTTAAAAAGAGTATTCTATAGTGTGCTGATGGAGAAAAACATTTGTATGGCTTCCATTTTCATTATACAGATGTGGCTGATAGCATTTTCTACAGCTATGCATGAGGTAGAGAAACATGAATGCCCCCACTTTTATGTAGAACATATCTAAGGCCTTGTTTCATAGGCATTTATGGAAACAATTATTTAAACCAAGCTGAAGTAAAACCCAGGCTTTGTAACTTTTATTAGTGGGCCATTTATCTATGCTTTTTCATCACCCAAGCATCATGATGTATCTATCCCCAGTAGAACTGCCCATAGTCATATAGCAAATAAACAACTGAGCAGAAAACTGGATCCTGAAATTGGCTATGAATACTTTCTGATGCTCCTCAATGTGCAATTTTTTTCTTATGTTTACATAGACACTGCATCCAGAATTCTTTGTGTTTACATAGACACTGCATCCAGAATTCTTTGTAAACTTATATGAAATGCATGGACAAATACCCTAAGTGCTTCTTTATAAAGTCAGACAGCAGAGCCGTTGCTGCCTCATCCCACAAGAAAGCAGAGCCGGGCACTTCTACCACCCTACACCACTAAGAACTTGGCATCAGCTCTTCTATAAACAACAAAGATATTTTTGTGATGGACAGTTACTGAATTTATAATCTGTATTAAATACCAATAGTAGAAAGAAGCATAGTTGCTGCTTTCTCTAACCCCAGAAATTCATCATGAGTTCCAGTAACTGTTAGACCACAGGATTTCAAGATTATGCTCACATTCAACCAGAATGTATATTCTAGAAGATTAAAGTTCACTAAGAATAAAGCTTTTCCTGCTCCTCTGACAGATTAACTAAGACTCATTAAAAAATAACCTCAATATGTACTCCAAGATGCCCAAGCAATCCCTCTTGAAGTCAATGAGAACCAGGCCATTTCACAGGAAATAGGTAAACTGCAGATACGCCTGTGTCTACAGTGTAACTATCATAACATTAACTAATAAACTAAACAATGTGGGAAAACAAAAAAATGCTATTATGTGACTTTCCTCTATCTCTTTTACATATGGTATGTATGAAAAGAACTCCTGAACAATTTTACAATTGAATATTTCTAAATAAATCAATATGGCCATCCCAGGATGGGCAGAGAATTGCACCTTTTTGACTCAGTGAATCTTTTGCAATGGAACAGATATTAAATATTCATCTCTTAGAGTCCACTGGCTTTAAATGATTCATCGTTCAGTCAATATGTTGACAAATTTCCATGGGCTTCAGTATTGACCATCGTGTGATGACTACAAGACAATGTTGGGGTTTATGAAATTAATAACTACACATAACATGCAAGAGCCATTCACACTAGTGAGGAACAGACATAAAACGTGAAGTGCACAAAGATACACTGAGAAGGAACAATACTAACCTAAATACAACAGGAGGACGACCATTTTTGTGTTTCACAAAGATACCATCAAGACATGCTCCAATGAATATATCACTTCCTTGGCTGTCCTGTAAGAAGTTGCAAGAATTATGCAAATATTTTAAAAAAATATTTTAAATATTTGCATGAGAAGCTACTACTTTTACAAATCTGGTGGAGAAGAAAGGTGGTGTGGAGTTTTGTTTTTATTTATTTATGGTAGGAAGCAATCCTTTTTACACAGGGAAAAAAGCAGCAACCAGGACAAAGCTTAAAGCCCTGTTTACCTTTGCAGGATAGGTCTCTTCACCATAGCCCTCCATTCTCTCCACTTCTTGCATATATAACATTTCTGCATCAGGAGGAGTGAGACCTCTACAAATGAAAACAACAACCAGCTAGTACTGCCAAGAAGAATTTTTTGGTTTTTTTTAAGTCTGAGACTATCAAAACTTGAAAAGCATCCCCAAGACATCCAGGCAATCAGCAAATCATGCTGTTTTCATCTGTACTTTTTACTGACAACAGAAAACTTAACTTTCCCTTGTCTTGGGCTACTGCATTTAACTACCTTTTAACTAAGATCACAAGCATTCTGGCGCAGTGATTGTCTCTACACTCCTACTACCCTCCATATCTGCCGATGTTGTTTATCAAGAAAGATCCTTACTGCGGTCACAACTTCATATATACAAGTTTGAGAAGCATTATACAGGTGAAGTTACACTATTTTATTGTGCCCTGTACTCTTAATTTTCAAGCAGAATCCTTGTATTTAATTTATCAGTCATTCTGTTCTCTTTCCACTTTAATTCAACAAATTTTTCTGGTAATTTTAATGCAGATATATCAGTGAAAAAGTCATTTAAACAGGAGCTGTCTTTTGAGATTCCCAACTTACTCACATACTGAAGCAATCACATCAAAATTAAGTAATAGTTTAGAAATGTTACCTGTACTTCTGATGTAGCAAGGCAACTTTCTGTGTTGCTTCTTCCAATATTTTTTCTTCTTGTAGCCAGCCCTTAAAGTAAAATGGCATTTATAGAATGAAGCACCAAAAATTCTACAAAATGTAACGGTTATTGTTTCTTAACACAGGTGAACCAACCCTCCACTTTAGCCTTGGAACTTAGACGCAGTAATATCACACTATCACAGTGTCACCAAGGTTGGAAGAGACCACAAGGATCATCGAGTCCAACCTGTAACCACAGACCTCATGACTAGACCATGGCACCAAGTGCCATGTCCAATTCCCTCTTGAACACCTCCAGGGACGGTGACTCCACCACCTCCCCGGGCAGCCCATTCCAATGACTAATGACTCCCTTGGTGAAGAACTTTCTCCTCACCTCCTATGCCACCTCCTCACCACCTATGCACAAACAAAATGCATAGACACTGTTTTGAAGTGGTTTTATTCACTTTTCCATTTCTAGCCCAATCTTCTTTTCTGTGTAATTTACAATAAAATTGAAAATATCTTGCAGTATCTTTGCTTCTGTGTAACGTAAGATTTCATATCTCGTGCCAGTCTCAAAGAAAATCTTTACTGAATTGGCTCATTAGAATTAGATGGCTCATGGAGTCTTTAAAAATCATTTGCATTTAGAAAGCCGAAGAAAGATTTAAATTTATCAGTTTAAGAGTTTAAATTTAATCAATTTACCATACATACTTACCACTGGAAACAAAGCAAATCTTTGCAGAAACTCCTGAGATTCATACTGATCATAGTCCCCAAAATCAGCTAAAAAATAATTTCAAAAAATTGTATTCAAACATTTTTACAAGATTATTCAATATTTGATTAATTGCATCAAGATCTCCAAGTAGCAAATGTCCATCCTATTGCATCACAATCTGAGAGCAAAACAACAGAGCAAACCAACCAGTAATGCTCACGAAGGGGCCAAGAAAAACATTTCCCATCCTTTTACATTGTTCAGAAAAAACGGTAACACTCCTTGTGGACAGGAAAAGAAGAAGAAATGATAAAACAATCAAAGTGTTGCTCCAAGTATTTGTTTCACTTTTTAATCACATAATGGTTCAGGCTGGAAGGGGACCCTAGAGATCTATCCTAAGCAGGGTCAGCTATAGCAGATTGTCTCAGAGTCTTCTCTCATCAAGTTATGAATACAGAAGCTGAAGACTTAAGAATTTCTCTGGACAACTTGTTACAGCATCTCACCACTCTCATGACAAATGACTCATGTTTAGAAAAAAATTCCTGTTTGTGCCCATTGCCTGAGAAGAGTCAGGCTCTATCTTCTTCACTCACTCCTGTCAGATACTTAATTACTTGCAGTACATCAGATTCTCTACCCTGCAGCTGGACTCAAACACTCTACAGAGCTAATGGAGCACTCTTCCACTCTCAACTATAATGTAGCTCCCTGCTCTGAGACATGCAGAAAGTGGTACCTAGAAGTCTTCCCAGACTCAGGGGCATGTTCAAAAGGTACTTAACAGTTTTGATTTTACATCATACCAAAGGGCATTGCAAGGAATTTGTCTCTTTCTCTGTTTCCAGGAGAAAAATAGCCAACTTTTCAAACAGAAGTAAACCAGGCTAACGTGGAAAAGTTATGTACCAGCCTCACAAGAGAAACTGGAACAGCAGTCTGTATGGAACAGCTGCTCCCAAAAGTATGAATACAATCCCCAAGTACACAGATCCTATTAACATTACTACAGTTTCTGACCTATAATAGTGAGTATAGTATACTATACTCTATACTAACTATAATAGTATAAATTTAGAAACCAGATTTTTATTAAGCAATAACAATACGCAAGTTACAAGGAGAGGTTGTGACGTGCCACAGCAGCACAGCAATTGAGACGGAGCAGGGTTTACAATAAGCCTATTGTAATTATTTCAAATACAGATATTCTTGAAACAGCAAACAACTGCTTCTGTTCATTCACCAGCTAAAATTAACTAACCTATCTGGTATAAGCTACTTCAGACATCAGAGAACATTAATTTAGAACCTGCGTTGTTTTCTGATTTTTTCACTATGTTATCAACACATATAGTTCCCCTCTTATGACTGGAGATGGAATGTGAAAGCTAAAAGGATAAATATTTTCCATCTGGATAGGCAACTATATTAAAAGATTTCTATAAACAACTCACTGAACAGAGACACGTTTATACTGTCTAAAGATATGGAAATAACAAGATTTTGTCACATGAAGACCAATCAATCCGGGCCAGGACTAAACAGACTCACTATTATTAAAACAAGGCACTAATATAT
Organism: Melanerpes formicivorus; assembly: GCF_026170545.1. Taxonomy (NCBI): domain Eukaryota; kingdom Metazoa; phylum Chordata; class Aves; order Piciformes; family Picidae; genus Melanerpes; species Melanerpes formicivorus. Next base: position 4,634,815 of record NW_027142369.1, read on the forward strand.
TAATCCAGCCCCACTGGTGACTACATTAAAAAAAAAAAAAAATAATTGTAGTCTTTAATGTGATTACCAACACACATAATTAAAGACAACCTCCCCCTAAAGTTGTGTGTATTGTCAATGATTTTAAGGCCCTTTTGGTTTTGGCATATTTACAATTGCTGTTAGACACACTGGAGTAGCATTCACTGTGAAGCAATAAACAAACACACTAAACAAAGCTGCTGTCATTAAAAAAGTCTACTTTGAGAGATTTAAGATTGGACAAGCATGTTAGAAGGGAACACCAGACATGATCAGTGCAGACCGACTTAGAACTGGTAGCTATCTGGTATATACTCTATTCCATCCGACCCCAGCTAGGAAAAATAAAGCAGCCATTTTCTCAGAAGTATCACAGAAATGGGTCTTCAGGAGTGAAGAACATAAGAATTCTTAACAGTCTGGCATACTTAGTTAAAACAATCTTATATGTTAGGCTATTTTGGAGAGAAAGTGGAGATACAAGTACTACTTTATATTTGAACTTGCTTATTTATTAAAACATGCTTCTTTCTCTTGTTACCATGCCAGAATAAAGAGTCTTCTTTAACAGAAGTAGATGGAAGGTCTGTTGACATAGGCAGATGACTAAAGCCTTTGCCCCAAAAGGAACTATAATGCCTAATTCAAACCCAGCTCCTGAAAATGCCTATTAGATAGTCAGGCACACTTCTGGGGCAGACACAGGAATACTGGCAAGTTCAGGGCCACTGATCCCACCGCTCCCCCTCCTCAGCCCTTATGACATAGCTCAAAGGAGTAAGCCTTTCGTAATGTAATAAATTGGGTCTTCGAGTGATAACTAGAAAATATGCAATAGAAAATGTATCAGCAAAGTTACTTATGCTGCATTAGCTAATTGGCACAACTGTATTACTTACCTTGAACAGCTAAACCAGCCAGATGTATTGCTTGCTCCAGTGTGCAAGGAATGTTGCCCTCCAAGATATCCTTCTTTAATTGCAAATAATACTGATACCTACGTGAGAAAAAAAGAAAAAGCTAACATGGGTTTCTTAATTTGAAGAGACTATAGATTAATATACCTGCATTTCCTATTCTTTCATTTCCCATTCCTCTCTACACTTCCCAGTTTGTGTGGAGGGTAGCCTTCCTCATCATTCAGACCCAGTATTTCATGGTGTTTAACAACTCCTCCTTTAACTTCCACACATCAATGTAGAATCAAATACTGCTACCTCTTAAAACATAGCATCTTCACAATTTCTATCTATTACCATACCCTAACAAATATTTTGGTTTTCCCTCTTCCTTTTGCTTTCATCTGACCTTTTCCTGGGTCACGTCCAACCACGACTAGCTACATCATTTGTCAAACGGTCACAGTCTGAATCACTATTTAGTTGATTTCTCCCCCTTTCAGCCATCCATGGAACACCCTATCCAGTGCCCAAAACACCTCAAAATGCAAAAATGCCATTATGGTTACAGAGATTTTGCAAAGGATATTTTTCTTCTATAAGCCTAGTTTTAAAACCTTCTTTAACTTCTTCATATGGTACGTTAACTGTAGTGAAGTAAGGCTTTAATACTGAGAACACACAGAAGAGCATGCTGCAATTATGTCAATGTTTAGAAAGGTCTGGTAAAATCCACATTAATTTTCCAGAGGCTAAAAGATGGTTATCTTCCCTTACTATTTAACACAGACTGTTAAAATATAGTGACATTTTATAAGTATTTTTTAAACCCTCCCACCACAGAAAGAGTAAACCATATAACAGTAGACAACATTCTTATACAAGACACACAAGAACAGTTGAGACTAAACCCAGGCCTTAAAAAAGAAGACAGGAAAAAGCCATGGCCTATCAAGACATTTGGTGAAGTCAGTCATGCCAGTCAGGCAGCAGAACATAAGCTCATTCCACAGAACTGCTATGAAAAGTAAACATACAGACAAAAAAAACCCAACTTGATACTACTTCATTACAGTAAAAATACCGTATCTTTTGCCTATGATGTTTCTATTTCCTGGCATACATTAAACACATGATTTGCTTAAACACATTCAATCTCATTCATATTGAAAAGGCATGAAAAAAATCCACAGATATGTGAAGCTATTCCAGACTCTCACTGTTGTACATTACAGTAAGTACCACCTTCTAGGACTTGAGTATAAGGTTGGCACAAATTCCTGCTTTCTATGTGGCAGTACACTGTGAAGTGCTGTTAAAGCTCCAGCAGAGGCATCATACTCTTTAAATAAAAGTGCCAGAGAAGAGCAGTCAAGATTTTCCAGGCAATTTAGTTATTTAATGCAATGCTATGTCAGAAAGAAAATAATATTACAGAAATTACACATAAAATAAGAACTAAAGCTGCCAGACATTGAACAATCATCACACCAGCAGTATCTCCACGGAGAAGCTGATCTCTATGAAAAGCTCTCACACCACAATTAGTAGGAAAGGACTCTGGCAAGGTATTTTAGCACTGACTACTATATAGAGGCAGTTGCATGTAGCCACAGAATAAATTAAACTGGAAAGGACTTCTGAGTGGCCATGTGGTTTAATTTCCCACTCAAAGCAGGGCCAACTTCAAGTAACAAGCTTAAATGGGTTAATTAATGCAAGTACATATTTCTGAAATAACAATTCTAAGGTTTTGATGCATTTATTGGTTTTGTACTTATTTCCTTGTTACAAATAAATCAGTGCAACTACGCACACTGAGATACTAGAAGACAATGGAGAAGCCCATAGGAATAACTGGCCAGTATATATGCTGAACTTTCGTTTTTCCCTGCAGTCAACACCACTTATGTGATGTTCCACAAATTCACAGCAGAAATGTATGTATGATAAAGATAACATCCCAGTGACATATAAACAAAACAAGCTGAAGTGTAAAAAAAAGACCAACACGAAGAGACTAAAACAATTAAAAGTCTGCCCACGTGAGTACCTGAAAACAGGTTTGAATACCTAAGATCACTAAAAAGTCAGTTGTTTGCTTAGCCTGTCCATCATTTAAATATTTGAAAAAGACACAAACAGTTTGAACATAAATTATGCCTAAGGTATTAATTTCCATTGCTATAGGAGTGGGAGAGGGGAAAGCGTACATTTGAGAATGCTGAAAGCAAAATGGTTGACATACGTATGAAGACTACCTGGTAATCTCCTGCTGAAGCTGAGAAACAGTAGGCACATAGAACACTACTCCAAAATACACAGTTGGCTCCAAGGCATATTTGTCCAGCTGCTTTTTCAGAGGCTTGTCCAAATCTACCCATCTGCGCTGATTCTGCTTATTATAATACCACAGACTGAAATATGTAATCTGTAAAACAGGCATTTCAATTATGAAAAATGTTATTATTCTGATGTTAAATAAAATGCATTTCATTAAAATCTTGCTACTTAGAACTAATGCTTTTAAAAGACTGCCTATAACTATGGGTTTATTGAAAACTTGGAGAACCAGAGAGACATTTAATATCAAAACCAGACATTACTTTCACATGAGCAATCCATGTACATAAGGTCCCCCCCCCACTTAAAACATTATCAAAATTATTCTTCATTTGTTAATAGTCCCTGACCCTGTTGTGGCACCTCAGAGATACTAGTAGTAAGCTTGTACATGTGACAGGAAAAATAGTGGAAGTGAGGAGAACAAATAGAAAATTACACTGGACAGCAGGAGAGAAAGTACAGCTTCTCTGGGGTACTAGCAGGCAGGTTCACATGAAGGATGCTGGAGGACAAAAGAGCACAGGACAGCTGGTCAAAGACAAGCTCATTACAGAACATTTATGGCTCAGCCAATGAGCAAGAAAATGACCAGGTACAGCAGCAAGCTACCTTGCATGGGCAGGCAACTCTCAACCAAAAGAAGATACAAAATACAGTATGCACTGGAACAGATTGCCCTGAGAAGCTGAGCGATGTCCATGCCTGGAATGCCAAATCACACTGGACAACATGCAATCTAACTGATTAAATCTCCTCTGAGGAGGAGTTTGGACCAGAATACTTTTCTATCTCTCCACAGTCCAGTTCTAAATTCACATGGTAGAGCCACTCATTCAAATTTTACATTTCTCCAGTATGTTTAAAATTACTGTTCAGTACTGTTCAGTAGTTACTTCATTCAGTCCTGGATCAGCAGACTTGAGGACTGCAAAATACTCATAATATTATCATAGCAAAAGTAGAAAACTTAATTGCAAGTGTTTTAATTGAGGAAGAGAGATGAGAGAATGCTACACATTACCAATTAAGTCTGTATGTATATGCATGGAAATTCTCCAAGTCCTTGCTACATAAACAGTATTATGGATGGAAATGGTAGAAATACCAACAGTGTTAATTCAACACTTGCTTTTGACTTAGACAAAAGAAAGGTGGTAAGACAGAGTTTTATAAAACAAAAGACTATTCATCAAAATTATTTGTGCAACACTAATAATTTCTGTGAACTATACTTGGAAAAACTGTCTGGAAAAAAGAAGGCAGAACACGGATACATACAAAATAGTTTCATGATAAGAACATTTTAAGAACCACCACAAGAAATAATGTGTAGTAAGCTGGGCTATCCCACAAAGATATTGAGAAGACAGTACATATTGAGAAGGAGGTACCTTAAGATTCCTTAAGGTGTTAGGAATGATTAACAGTAGTATCACACTAACTCCATTAAGAACTGCAACATCAGCATACACCCAAAAGCACAAAACACACCAAACTACAGCTCCTCAATCTTTCCTGCAGACTGAATGAGGAAAGGACTGAATGTGAAAAGTTGTATCCCTCTCTCATTACACGATTGTTAACACTACACATACAGGGACAGAATCCAAAGTCAGATTGTGATGGTCACATTCTGTAACTTCCAAGTGTTATAAAAATGCAATGTACATATAATGCAAGATAATAAGGAAACTAGAGGACAAAAAACTAAAAGTAACATTTAAAGTTGAACTACCTGCCACAAGTTACCTGATCTCACTTGCTAGGAGGACCTTTAAAAAGAAAGCCTACTGTGCTGGCCCAGTCCACCTGCCCAACAGGTCAGCCTGAATAACTTGCATCTGCAGCCCTGGTGTATTTAAGCCCCAAAGGAGATAGATGTGTAACAGAAAGATAAGGAAAGAAAGAGCACAATCTTCTGTTAACACCACAACAATTCCAAACTCCCTGATGTAAGAAACTCCTGGTTATACACTTTGAAATTCAAACTGAATACATAACTCATTTTTCAGACATGATAATCATTTGCATTCATCTGTTTCTTTAAAACACTGACCACTTGCCTACGAAGAGAATGGAGTGGTTACTGGCAACAGACTAAGAAAAACATATCTGCATTTTTAAATATTCTCTGGAATCCAGCATATCTTTAATCAAGACTTTTCTGCATGATATTTTCCCTTGTAAACTTTGGCAATCTGGGCTACCAAGAATAACATTAAACCCAAGCAAAATGCTATGCACCAAAGCCTGTCTTCTGACTTGTATGCAAACCTTTCACTTAACTTCAAGGACAGAATTTGATCCTGTGAGTTTTCAGAGGAGCTTATGCACCCTAGAATATTCGCACTGATTAAAATAGAATCCACTTTTATTCATTGCTAAAACATTTTATTATTAGCAGCTCAGGACAACAACCAATGCTAAAAAAATGTCATGACAGAATTCTCAAAATATGTTAAGCTGTTAAGATTAATACTACTTTGAGGTTCATTTTAGTGAATTATTTGTGACCTGATCCCTTTAAAGAAAATACAATAGAAATAAAAATAACACAATTTCAATACAGTCACGTTCTAATTTCTAGCTGCTTTCTGCCATTACACACAAGAATAGTAAGCGTTTTTGCATAAAAATTCAAGTGTTATCAAGAACACAGAAGTACCAAAAGCTCCACACAGTGTTACAGCTCACAAATTGGTGAAAGTGGAGTGACTTCAGCTATGAAGTCAAGCAGACTTTATAAGCTAAGCAGAGAAGCTTCATCTGGTATGAGTGCCACAAAACTACAGTACTGTAACTATATTACATATTTTGGCAAGAAAAACAATGAGCATCAGAGAAGTGGAGCTGATAAGTCTTAAAAAGAAACCAGCGTAAAATCTTACTGTGCACTACAATTGCCTAAGAGTGGGGTATAGAGAAGACAGTGAAAGACAGCTTCTTGGAAGAAGCACTGCAACATGGGAAATTCCAATCAGATCAGGACAAAAATTTCACAAGACTAGCCAAGTATTCAACAGGTAACCCGAAAAGTTACCCAAATCCTTACCCTTGGAAGCATTCAAACTCACACAGGCAGTCAATCCCTGAGCCATCTGATCCAAGCTGTCTTCCTGAGTAGAGGGTGGGAGCATGCATCCCTCAGAGGTCACTTAAAACTCAAAAATACTATGGAATTCAGTATCATTATAAAATTGGAGCTGACAAAGTGAAACAGCTTACTGAGAAATTCTTGTATGCAAAATAAATTAACATCGCTTTTTTAAAAAGCACTCTAAAACCTGACCTTTACATCTGAAAATTCTCACCAACTTCTGTATCTGTTGAACATGCTTTATCATTCATCTGTTTTATACTTTGAAATGGCATCAGTGAGCTAGACAGTTGTTCTTCGGTGTGCCAACTGGCTGATATTAGTTAACTACAACTAATTGCAGCATTGAATTTTATTTTCCTTAATACGAATCAGCCTCATCCGTAATAGAATTCCACTCTGGCTCTAATCTCAACATCATTTGCATACCTCACTTATTCTGATTAGCAGTGTAAGAAATATGTTTTCATATAGAAACCTCAGAGGGGTCTATTTTGGTCACAGTTAACACTATCCAGAAAAGGAATAAAAATGACAATTACGTATGACAGATATCAAATGTATGTAAATCATTCCACTTGAGCTTAACAGTACCTGTTATGATCCCCAAACTGGACTGGGCCTTTCATTTTTCAGCAATATAATATGAACAAAAAATTGTATTCCTTAGGATCTTGAGACAACATTACTGTTACTGCCCTCTTTAAAGAGCAAGCAAGCAAAACCGCAATAAACAAAAAAATCAAACCAAACCAAACCAAAATTTAAAAAGCAAGGGTGGGGTGGGGTGTGAAGTTAAGTACATCTTCTGTTAAAACTTGGACTAAAGGAAAGAAGTCCAACCACTTTCTGTGGAACAAAGCAGGGAGGACAAACAGACTTTACCACACACTCCTCTGAAGCACAGCAGTATTCAGAGTTTATGTATTTAATTATATACTTCCCAGATAACTTCCATATGCTGTATTACAGAATATCTCACCAGTAACAAATAGAATTGAAAAGATAATTGTTTTCTAATTGTTAATACAGTGCCTTCTAATTAATGCAGTCTGCTACCTGACTCAAGAGCACCATGACCTGAGGAATTACCATGCTAAGGTGATAGAAATTTAAAAAAAAGAAACAATACCAGGTTTTACAGAAGAATGCAAACAAAATCTACTTTCAGCTGTTCCTCTTTTACATTGGTACAAACAAAACAAGCTGTCGGACTTTCCTGAAGAGAGTTGAAAACACAACCTTGGTATTGAAGGATAAGCACTGCATCTGAAGTTACAAACACCTACTTAGCCCATGGGCTCCATTGTATCTAGCTTTATTATATGCTTGGATACAAACAGCTCCTGAGTTCAAGGTATCACAGTTAAACAAACTGCCTGCAGAAGAACTGAGTCAATATTCTGATATTACACACGACTGACAGGTACCAAGAGAAAGCTTTACCCAATGCCTGATGCAAGAGCTATGGAAGGAGACAAGAGGCCCTGAAAATTCTCCACTCTTATCACAGCAATCTCTTCCACAAATCTCCATTTCTAGGGGAAAAAGGATGTGGAGCAGCCTGGACTGACGAGTGTACAAGATTCCAGACTGACTGGAAATGGTGAATAGAAAAAAAAACCCTGAGTCTTGCCAGGTACCAACCCCAGAGTGGAAAGTTGCACAATCCTACATAGTACCACAACCAATTCTTGCAGAAAAAGGAAGATCATTGGCTAGCCTCATATAATCTCTCTCTTTTCCCTATCCTCACTTCACGGTATTTTTGCTTTGCCTTTTGTTGTCATTGCGGTTATTATTCTAGTACTGACAAGATCCTCAGCTGCAGGAGGGAGTATTTAGCAGGGTAGCTACACAAATACAGGGAGAAGTCTTAAGTCTTAGTTTTTTAATAATAGAAACCTTTTTTCCCCACACACCTATGCAACTGTTTTCTAACTACTCCAATATGGGTTTCACAAATGCTATTTAAATAAAGCAATTGACAACTATAGTTTAAAATATGATAGCAGGGATAAAGAAACAAAATCAATACTTCGCAAGGTAGCCTGGCATTCTAATTTACTTGAATTAAAATAAGGCCCAAATCACAACACACTGTTTTACACCCTTTGTTTATCTTGAATAATTTTCTGACAGGCAAGTCACATTATACTCATCAGCACATTCAACGAAAGCAAACAGGCTAATTTACAAGCTAAAGAGCAATACCTTCATAGTACAGAGCAGATGTTATATCCATGTCATATTTTAACCTCTTACAGAAATAAATCACTCATCAACATGACTATGAAATGTAGAAACTTCTTTTATTTTTATTATGTTACTTTTTTATTACCACTGACCAAGGCTCCAAGGAGGATGGACTCGCATACCTGCTTTTGAGTCACACCTTACAGAGCACTGACATTAAACACATTGTGTTCCCATTCATCAGAGGCTTATTCTGATTGCTTTACAACAAGGAAATGCAAAATGTCAAAGTAGCCTAAAAAAAATAATGTCTTTCCTTCTAAAAAAAATAATGTCTTTCCTTCTAAAAACAGTATCTTCTGCCAAAATTAGTCTAAGTCTAAACCTGTATAGTAATGCATAAGACACTGTGACAGTGAAAAAGAAATACACTTATAGCGGTATATTCAAATTCTGACCTCACTTTATAAAAAGCTAAAGAAATCAGGGACAAGGCTTCTAACTGCCACTACTGCCTTCATAGGAAAAACTTCATTTTGTACTGCTCAGTGTAACAAAACTAAATGCTAATCCTATACTTTTCCTTCATAAAACCGAAGAACAACAATAATTGCAACAAGGCCGCTCTGTCCTTCCATTTACCTTGGATCCTAAATTACAATTACACTTAATATACTTTTTAGATGGAGTTGTTTGTTTTCCAATAAACACTCTTCCAAGACAATTTCTCCTTTTCTAATTTTAAAGATTTGGTTCACGCAGGAAACCATAGAAGTTCAGCTACAAGCACTGCTTCTCCTCTTATTTCTTCACACATTAGCTAAAATTTTGGCAGACTTTGATACAAGGCATGAACATATTGATGACCCCTCTTGTCATGACTCAGCTCAACTTTTATTTGCCAGTTAATATACTTACTAACATACACAGTAGAAATGATAATGTTTGCACTTAGTCTTACTTTTAAAACACTCTTTACGTATGCAAAACACATTTAAGAAACCACTATGTTGAACTAAAAGGGTTTTTTAATGTGTGCTTTCTCCAAACAAAAGCTGGTATTTTAAAATTCAGAGCAAAGTTTTATAGCATATTTTACATGTTTCTGAAGCACTGTTTCAGAACTTCCCAGTTATTCCAGACAACCTTGATTCCTTCTTTTCTATTAACGTCCAAAACAAACACAGGAACTTGCATACGCACACTCCACTTAAGTTCTCTGCTATTAGTTCTTGTACCTGGGTCCAACGCTCTACCATGAACGTACAGCAGAGTCTGACTCTGCTTGTACACAGAGGCTCAATTTGCCCCATCATTCTGGTTTAGAAGCGTTATTAGAAAACAGAAATAAAAGAAGATCCAGCAAGAGAAGGTAAATCACTTGTGACATTTCCCACCACATGTTTTATAGGTATCTAGGTGCATTAACATTAAAAAAATAAAAATTTTAAAAATCTGTATTTTCATGCCCTAGCTGCATGGTGCTGTGGGTGCATGTTCACTGCAGGTGAACAGTGTTGCACATGCTTTTAAAGTCAGTTAACAATCCCAGCGCTCAGTAGTTTTTCAGAACTTGTAATTCCAGAATGATTTTCCACACCAAATACAGCCTTTTTGCATAAATCAAGTTTGGTTATAGTTCTCTCACATGATAAAAGGCAGGCTGTGCTACAAAAGGTAACTAACTTGTGTTCCCTGTTCCCTTTGGCTGCTTTCCTCAGTTCCTCAGATTAACAGAGCTAGATTACATACCCGCTGCTGATGAGTCACATTCTGGGAATACTAGATGATGTTCTTAGTTTAGAGCATTCATTTCACTTTTCTGTAAAGTATACTATTCAGTTAAAAAAGTAAAATTGTCAACATATTTAAGACTTTCTAAACCCTAAGTATCTGTCCATACTTGTATGCAATTTGGAAATTGAGAGTACTCTTTAGAAAATCAAAAGAATAACAATGTTTTGCCATACAAAGCATAAGTTGAAGATGTTTACATAAAGATCTGTTAAACATCTTAAAAGATGGCACAGCATTAAAAACTAACTTTTCAGTTCGCTGTCCAAATTCAGTAGCTGCAAACTACACCAGAAGAGTAAAATTTGCAAAATATACCATTCTGTGTGTAGGACAAAAAAGGTCAAGATTTCCCTCACACCCCCTGCAAAAGACTGTTTTGAAGGTGCATGGGAACCACGTGTCATAACTGCACAGCCCATACACAGCAATCCAAAATTGATGCCTTGGCTTTTGTAACTGTTTTAAGTCTCAGCATTAAATAATTGAACACTCCTACTTTAACACTTTGAATTCGCTCATGCTTTAAAGGTGCTTAGCACATTAACAGTATGAAACATCTTATAGAAAGTAGTTAGCATTTTACAGTATCAAGGACTAATACTGGTTTTCCACATTTCAGCAAAGTGCTGAGCAAATTTTTCTGTCTGAAAACTTTCTACTAAGCAAGCAGTTAAGAATGATCCAGTATCTGCTTGACAAATCTGACTATTTAAAGGTAGAACAACACTTTTTTGAATGCAAGCTCTGGAAAGTAATTTTTATCCCTGTTTTCCATTCCCCTTTATTGGAACACATTTCCCTGCCAAAATAATCCATGCAAGAATGCATGACTGAAGGAATCTGATATGAGTTCAATAGTATACTGTCAACTTCCTTTGCCTGATATATGACTCTTAATTGAGGGAATTTCCATCTTTTTCTTTTTCTTTTTTTTTTTTTGTCTTTTCCAAACATATTTTTAGGGAGTAGCTCCAAAGAGATAATGAAGAATCGCTGGAAAAAACTGCACCTCCAACATTCTTTGACTAGTTCAATAAAAGTTAGCAGTCATCGTTCAGGAAGACAAAGTCTTTGTTTTTTGCAAACCAAATATAGTTGAAATTCTCTACCTTCTGTTGACTTAGCAGAGACATTTGAAAGCAGATAGATAAAAACTGACAAACTCCAGTCACATAACAATAACTCAATTCTAAAATATATGATAGCTGATACATTCAAAATGCCAAAGCTACAAGAGTAGTTAGATTCTCCCTTTGCTAGAAGGACCAGTATAAAAAAATACAGAAGTCATACTGTTGCATAGAATAGCATTTTTCCAAAATAACTGCACACTAAATACAGTATTTCAATAATCTATAGGAATACATATTGGGATTGAAACCAACCTCAGTAAGCAATCACTTAGCGATGAATAGATTCACATCCATTTAATAATTATTCTCCAAAGAGAAAAATAAAATATTTCTGATAACAGCTATATACATAGCATTTCCTACGGAGAAACCCTACAGTAATGAATGCTGCATACAGTAATAAATGTTTGCAGGATTGCATCCTAAGTGTATTTGCTCAATTTTTGATTGTCACAAGTAGTTTCCATTGCTTAATAACAGATATAACATTAAAAATAAAAATCAAAGTTATCAGATAGATAACCAAGATAAGAGTAATCACTAAAATAACTAAGTGTAGGGTTTTCATTCCTATATTTGAATCTCATATTCAAAACATCATTATGTGACAGATCACATAGTGACAGAGCAAATACGTGACAGAGCAAAAGCATCTGTCTCAGAAGAATGTTAGCAAGACTGTACTTCTATTGCAAGTTTTTTTCTCTTCTGCCCCCCAAAAATGCACATGCTGTCACAGTTTAATGACTACAAAATCAACTAAGCCTTTTGACACTCTAGTGGTAAATATCACTTCACACAGGACCAAGAGCATTTAAATACTGCAATCAAATCCAGCTGTGTTCAACAAAACTATCAAACATGACTTTGGTTCGTCTGTTGGTAGTCCATGTTGATTTCTACAAACATTTTGCAGCTCAGCATTTCAGAAGTAGTTAAATTAATACAGGAGACGTATTAATAATCACTAAATGCGCGGGAGAAGAGCGAATTCCAGTTCCAAAAGGATCCTTCAAAATACCAAGTAAAAGCTCCAGCAAATGCCTAACAGTAATAGGTTACACAGATAAATACAGATTCAACTAGTGCAAACCATGTTTCCTCATGAGGCCACCACTTGATCTAAATGACTGCATCATTACTCCAAGACAGTGTCTGCAAATATGTTTGTGGTATTTGAACAAGGAATACAAACAGTCAGTCACTGGTACACTTATCACATTTTGTTCTTTAAGTTCTTTCCACAGCATTAATACATCACTAAAAAAAATTCATGCACCCAAATAACACTCTCTTTCATATTGTTAGCTAAAAGTTGTCTCAAGTCTTGCACGAATTCTTAAGCATGTTGCTTAGGTAGAAATCCTTGTTGTTGCTTTGTGTTTTTCTTTTAAAATAGAAGTATCAGCATTGTCAGGCTTAAAGAACAGTGGTTTCTTTATTGCTCTAAGCTTCCATTCACTGCTACTTCTCACATGTTCTCCCCTTGGGCATTCGCTAGCTTTGTAAAGCAAGTTGTACAACTCTTTTGGAAAAATCCAAGTCCCCATTGTGACCAAAAGGTGAAGGAACAATGGGAACACGGAAAAGCTGCTCCAGTAAACATAATGATTACCCCAAATGGTACGGATTCACCACGTAGGTCATCTAGAGGTAAAAAAACCCAAAACTGACACTTAGCTTACCTCACGCAATTCAAGCCTCTGAGCCACAGCTTCCAGACTTTCTTGACCCGTGCTTTCCACTGACAGCGTGAACTCCACAAATTCGTTGTTGAGGAGCTGGATACGAGCCACCAAGCAACTCTTGCTGGATACTGTGTAACGTCTAGTTCTTTTCAATTTTAACCCAAAAGGTAGAGGCATTTTCTTTTTTGCCCACAGATGGTTACTGATAAAAAGCTACTACCAAGATGACCTTGAGAGGAGAGAGATAGCTATCTCTCTTCAAAAAGTAAGGAGCTGTGAAGTCTCCAGAGATCAACCAGCAGCAGTATCCATTAAAGACAAGTTTTCCACCAAGAGACAAGCAGGAGAGGCATCAACTGGAATCCTAGTACAGAGCAAAAAGAGAATAAACACAACAATCAGAAATTATTTGACTGAAAAGCGAATGGCAACATGGGAAAAATAGCATGTATATTTTTTCAAAATCTAAATGATCGTAATAATCAGTCTACTTTTCCAAAATGCAGAGCTGTTATGTATTCAAATAATGAAATAAGTACCAGAGTTTCTGGTTTTTCAACAGACACTACCAGTCTTTGGCAAGTCGACACTTTATTTGTAAAAAAATCTTTCACAAGTGAGTAATGAATCTTAATCAAATGTGGCTGCAATGTCTTAAAATATATCTAAGTTTCATCAGTATTTAAAGAAAAAACATCTACAAAATCCAAGTTGCCCAAGTTACTAATACTGAACAAAATCACATTTTAAAGAGCAAATCCAGTCATCAGGCTTGTTTTGCAGAGCAGGAGCATACAGACTCAAAGGCTGATTAAACACAAACCCAAGCCCCATAACGATTATGGGAAAACATAAAGGCAGGAAGAGCGGCATTGAAGCTCACGCTTTATCCATTTCCTATCAGACAATTAAAAGCTAATTCCTCCAATTTTCCCTGAACTGCAGCGAGCTGTACGACGTTCCCGGTTATGTTTCGCCGCCTCAAAAGAGCATGTGAATTCCGATAACCATTCATGGGCTTTTTTTTTTTTCCTTGGAAAGCATACTTATTCGCAGTCTAAAGTAACCCACCTATTTCCCCACTTTTTGCCAACACCTTCTCGCCCTCTCTTCCTACTATCAACTCCGTAATATACAGGCTTCGCTGTTCTCTTCTGTCAAGCGTTTGCTTACCGCATGCACCCTAGCCTAAGAAACGTGTCACTCTTGCCAGTGTTGCTTTGCAGGAGGACACGCGAAATAAAAGCATTCTGTGGATACAAGGGGTTTTTTCAGCATTAGAACGCAGGTTGTAAGGGCAGTCGCTACTACGGCTGTCACAGGAATGAATGCGTGGCCTCTCCGGGGGATTGCACCGCTTCCTGAACCGCCCGCGACCCCAGCCCGCCTAAGCACTGCCAGCAAGGGCCCGCCTGCAGCGCTGTTCGCCCAGCGCGGCTCTACGAGGCGGAGCAGAGCAGGGCAGGGCCGGGCCTCCCCGCGCCCAGCGGTGGGAGCAAGCGCCCTGCGCGTGGCGGCCGTGCCCGGCCCGCGCCGAGGCGACAGCCGCGCCCCGGCCTGCACTGTCCAGGGGCCTCGCCTCAGGCCGGGCCGCGCCGCCCCGGGAACAGCTAAGCTTCTTCCTCTCATTGTTAGCCGTTGCTGGCGTGGGGAGCTCTGCCCGGGGACCTCTAGTGGCAGCACCCCACCGCCTGAGGGAAAAAAAAAAAAAACCACCACCAATTTTTTTTTCCCCAGGCTGGTATGTATTAGAAGCACATTTTAGAAAGCGTCATTTGGTTTCTGAAGACTCTTAGAATTATCAGGCAGCAATAACATCAGGATACCCATTTATTTGGTGTGGGGGAACCAGAAGTACTCTTCCTAGCACACATGTTTTTAAACTCGACAGCCACATACTACTTTTACATTTCTATTCATACCTAGAAATTCAATGTTAGTCAACACAACCAAAGACTTTAGGTTGAAAACCTCGCATCAGACTCTGCACTCCCTTGTAAGCAGCAGCATGGCAAAGAAGGAGGCAAAAGACCAAGTCCAAAAATGGGGAAGAGGAGACAGTACAGCATTTTTCCCCAGTGACATCTTTGTAACTGTACTCTAAGGAACGATCATAAGCATATTACATGGCAATATTTCTAATAATCTGGAAGCAGTTATACCATCCTACACAATCCCCATCCTCAAGAGCTATCACCTTAAATCTAAATAAATACATATATTTAAACAAAACAAAAAAAAAAAAACAAACTGATTCCATTTAATTTTGGGTGCAGCTGCAGAATACATTAACAACCAACAGCAACAGGTTTCTCTGAAAACTTTAGGGATACACAGGGACTTCTCACTTTATTACTCGCTCTGCACTTTGATCCTCCAAATCCTGCCCCCCTGGAGCAGCATGCAGGGAATGCTGTAGAGATAGGAGCTTTTCTTTTCCTGCCCACTGCCAGCAGAATCTCTCACTGGGTTTATTCCTGGCAGAGTAACTTCTAGCTGACTGACCTCAGCTCACGTCCTCAGGGCCTATTTTCCAACACATTCTGTGCAGAGTTACACACTTTCTTTGGTGCTCAAGCACTGAGAGAAACCAACTTTTTCAAAGCTGCAATCAGAAGTATATTGCTGTTTCAATCTCAGATTTTATGTAGTACCACTGACTATAAAAGACTTTTAACCTTTCACGTCCCAAACAGACCTTTAGGGACGTATCCTAATTTAAAATCACTAACCAGAAGCTGACCTGACAGGTGAAATTGCCTCATATCAGCATTGATGTTTCCAGAATCTCAGACTTTCGGTTACTTGGCTATACAACACAGGTAGCAATACAAGCACAGGAAGGAAGCTTAAAGCAGAATTTTCAGAACATGCCAGAAGTGGTCTTCACGTTATGATCCGTTGTTTGCATTGACTGTTCTACATGTCTGATATAATTAATTACTTCTGGAACGCATTTATATCAAGGAAAACTTAATTAACAAACTTTCAGTTCATGTCACAGAAGACCAACTGGAAAAAAAATATTCCTGACATAAAAAATAGGTTAGAATAACGTAACTTGATGAATAACACTGAGCCATGTGTACTTCCAGCAAACACAGCTGTCCTGTTTTTATTCAGCAGCTGTGCATTCTGCAATGCTAAGTGCCCTGATATTGGCCTTCTGCATTACTTTAAATCGGATACATCTGCATTGTTATGAAGTTACTTTAGCAAAAAGCAACTACATAATGCCAGGAGTTACCTCTACAATAACAAGCCTTTATTTAGCAAGCCTGGAATTTTCACACAAAAACTAAAACTGTTTTCAGTGGCAAAACTTTGTAATATTTCAACACAAACACATAGTTTCAAAAATGGTAGAATTACAGCAGCATGGCCATCACTGACACAAGATTACTGAGTGTTGTGGTATCTTTCCCCTTTATCTACACCTCCCGCTCCCCCTCACTAATTAGCATTTTGCTTTAAAAGACTTTTTAAACAGCCTGCAAAAATGACAGCACGTGAAATAAAACTGCAATATATGATGACGAGAACAGGTTCCTATTATTTCAACTGCTTAAAATACATATATTTAGTTGAGAAATACCTGGGGACCCAAAAAAATCATTACTCCACCCTCCCCTAGTTTTACCAGTTAATCTTTGACATGACTCTTGGACTGAAAGAGCAGCAGTAAGTGCACATCTCAGACCTCCCCTGCCTCCAGAAGCACAGTTCTACAGCCTTTACTTTTCAAAAAGCAAATGCTTGAAACTTCACACATACAGTACACAGCAGAGACGATCACCCGCTATTTTTTAAACTATCCGCTGTTTTCCCTTACCTTGTGCAGCAATCCAAAGACACCGAGCCTCCTTTCACATACGCGTAACCAAATAAACCCTGGAGCCCACCAAGACTTTTTCTCCCGGAGCCATCTCATCTGTATTCCTCGGGAACTGACTTACTGTGTTTCTCTTGTGTGAAACAGCTGCTATCTCTGCTAACCCACCTTCTTCTCAGATCACTCATACTGAAAACATTCCTCACTTCCTGTCTCAAAAAACTTGCTCTGGGTATCATTCCACTGGGTAAAGAGCTGGGGGTGGAAGAAAATATTTCAACAAAATAAACCTGTGCCAGCCAGCTCTTCAGGCAGCCTCTTTCATGTGACGTTGTGCTGCATGAGCGTAAACTGCCTTCTCGGGAATATTTTCAAATCGCCCGTCTCTGTATGCCTCTGTCTGTGTGCATTTAATTTCTTTTCCTGGAGGCGTTCCCCTCGCTCTATCCATGCGGAAGGATACGCTGAAAGAATTAAAGCGAAGGCCCGTATGCTTGTAGCCCATTACCTCAGAGAGTTGGAATGCCTGGCAGGGAGAATGTCAGCAATGAACAGCTGCTTCTCTGGCTACAGGGGCATTACAGAAATAGGGGTTACAACAAATAGCAGGCAATCCTTGCTTTTTAAAATCATATGATCATTTATTTTAAGCCTTTCCAATTAAGACAAATCGCTTACCAAAAATCTGTTGGTTTTATTTTCATGCAGCTTGGAAACACTTTCAAGGTTTAATCTACATGTGCCATACCAAATGATCCATGCACATATATTTATGTCTACAGCTAAACCCAAGTCCTTGAAAAGCTTCAGCTCTTAGTAATACACACATCAAAAAAATGCAGATTAAAGACTGACCTTTCAGCCTTTGTTTGGACTTAAAACACCAAAGGTGACAGTAGAAATTAGGCCCTTAGTAACAACTGTTTCCAAAAGCATTAAATGCATACCAATTAAGCAGTATCAATAGCATTTAACCAATGTAAATATCATATAAAGGGCTGCATTCGAGTCCTAAAAATATATGGAGACCTCTGTACATGTGCTACATCAGCAACTGTACACAGTTGGGAATTGTATGTCTCTTCACATTGTGTGAGCCTGGCAAAAGCATATACAAACTTGAAACAGGTCAGGGATGAGGAAAAAGGTAAAGTGAGTATGTGAATGCTGACTCATGACTGTAAAACTTAGAAAGTGTTTCAGTAATGTAAAGCGCACAAAACATGCTGCTGTCTGAGCAGGTCTAACCTGCAGACCTGCTATGCAAATAGCATGTTACTCAGGACACTAATCCCAGATGAAATATGTAGGTAATTTTGTACTATGATGAATTCTGAGGTATTTCTTAGACACAATGGGCTTTCCTTTAGTCAGAGGAATATGTCCCTGGCTCCTGCCATAGTTGCAATGAACAGTCCCTAAGACATGGAAAGAACTTGCTCAGAGGAATTTTATATTGAGTAAAATAAATCAACATTGAACTTATCCAAGCAGATACCCCTTTCTAGTATCTGCTACAGGCCAGAACTATGGTTACTTGCTGGAGGAAACTAACCAATACAATGCATGCCAAATCCAAGCCATGAAAATTGAGGCTAACAAAGCCAACTTTTCATATATCTAAACAATTCATACTGGAAACAAAGTCTCAGTTCTCTGTCACATTATAAATCTTGATTACATCAATTTCCTGTCCAATTCCCTGCATTTACATTAAAGACAGCATATCCTCTTAAAAGAGACAAGCAGGACACTACCAATATGCTCCTCTGCAGCTTACATTTTCTCTTTTGAAGCTCATGAAACTCATTCCTGAATGAATTTTTTCTTCTCCTTCCTATCCAGTTTGAATTGTGTTTTTCCGCATTTGTTTTGTCCTATATATTTTTTTTGCCTTATCAACTCTCCATTACCTGCTTTGCTCCAACTATTAACTCTAGTAAAAAGGACAGAGACAAAGGCATCCATGAACACGTGATGAACTCTGATAAAGACACATCAATAAGAGAGAATGATTGCCTCAGGGCACTATACCATGCTTCTGCTTCTCCCCTTTAACCCTCGTGACATGTGTGGGTAGAAACACTTGCATCTTCTGCTATACTCTCTACCTTCTTTTTGAAGACTATGGGAAGAAGAGACTAATTTCTTACAGCTAAATGTTGCAGCCTTTGTTCTGTAATTTAAAAGGTTTCTGCCCAATGGGTTGAATACTGCCTGCCCGTAATGGAACAGGGGTAAACCCTTTTGTTATTGACATCTTGCCTCCTGGAACAGCTTTGATTTTTCTTACATGCTAGTGCAAATATGTGATTGCATTTTAGTGTATCAGCCAACAGGGTGAAGATTGAGCCAAGTATTCACCTTGTTCTGATGCTGGCAACTCTGTCCAGCATCAGGTCTTTGCATTGAATAATGGTATGACAGAAAGTTGAAAATGAGCCAAATAGGAAGCAGAACCAGTCACCCTCCCAACAGAGTTATCCATTTGTGATAGAAACACAGACCGGATAATCTAGAAACTGCTAGTTACAGGGGCATTCCCAGGATGCTGAAACAATGAAGAAATCATGTGGAAAAACATCTTGATTTACTCACTAGCTATGCAAAATAAGGATTTCATGACCAGAAATGTCATACTACTTCTGATTCTACATGTGACTCAAAGCTATTCTCTGAACAAATTAACTTTATTCATCACCTCTATGTTTTCGCTGTGCCTAAAGCCTCCATGGTTTATCATTTCTTATTTGTAATTTCTTATTTGTAATAAAGCAAAAGATAGCTGGGGCTTTATTGAATCATTACGTACTTCTAGATGGTAGTAGAAAGAATGGGCTAGAAAAACAAGCAATGCAAGATGTCCATTACAAGCTTGAAGCTTGAAATTTCGTATCTGCAAGATTTTTACTTACAAGGCACTGTACAATGTTGAACCATGTTGTACTAAGTAACTGAAGTCATAGAATTTTTGTTATTAGAAGAAAACAGGCAGTTTGCCTTCACATAACAGTGCTGAACTTGAAGCAATAAGCTCCTGTTGTTACTCACAGAAGATAATTTTGGGTTTTTAAACACGCTATTTCTTTCTAAAGTAAATTATTAGTTATGAATTCCTATTTGTGTCCTTCCACAGTTATTTTCTTGTTCCAATTACAAAGCAATATTAACTTATTTAAAATCTTCAGGTAGCAAAACACATCTCTTGGAAGGTTGAAATGGAATGTTGTAATTAAACCAATCTGTTACTAGTTGTATCTTACGGTTACACCAGTGTAAGTGCAGTCAGGCAAACAGCTCAAATCATTAGCAATAATTAGTCTAGGCTATCTCTGTATGATGTTTGGTTTATATTAGGAGCAGTGATGCAGAAAGAGATTAATACAGCTGTTAACTACAATGCCTGGAGTTTATTTTACCCAGTGGCATTACTTGTAAAAAGTTGTTTATCTGTGATCTTTCCATAATGTTACTACTCACTAAAATCAGCTGAAGTGAAACTGGAACAGTGGTATAAAAGATAACTGGTGTGGCTGAAACACGATTTCCACATAGTTCTTCTGCAGCTGATCCCTTGTTGCAATAAAGGCTAGTAGATGCTGCATCCTTTTACAAAGGAAAAAACAAACCCAAAGGCATGTTGTATCAGTGCAACATGGGACCACAGAACTAAAATTCAGTAGTAAGCCACTTTTATAGTACACCTGTAGTATAGCATTACAAGTTACTTTTATACTTTGTGTTGCAGCAGCATAAACATTTTTAAACCCAAACATATTAAATCTTCAAATTCTGTAACATTTAAGGAAGAGCATGCTTATCCTAAGCAATGTGGCGGGACTTCATAAACCAGTTTTATCAAAAACAGGAATGAAGAAGGCGGCAACGCAAATATTTAGAAGTAAGTTTAAAAAAAAAAAAAAATTCTTTACTCCAGAGCCAGGCTCCGAGCGTGTGGTGGCTGCCTGATGCAGGCTGTCGCCCCAGGCTCAGAAGCGGTCTGCGGTGACAGCCCACGGCGGCCGAGCGTTCCAGCCCGCCGGACCCCCCAGCTGGGGCCACAGGACCCCCTCCTCTCCGCGGCACCGCTTCCGGGGTGCTCCGACCCACCCGGCCGCCCTAGGACCTGTGCAGGCAACGCTGCCCGAGCTCTCACAGGTAAAGCGGCGGAGTTTGGTACGCGCCTCCAGCGCCAGGCACCCGCTGTAGCAGCTCAGGGAGAAAGCGGGCACTGAGGAGGGGTGTCAGAGTGAGCTCGGGACCTTTCACCCTACCACCGTTAGGGCCTGCTGATTTGCTGGAGCGTACCTCACTGCAAGCCCAGCTGTCTCTCCCCGCCCCATCGTGCAGACATCGGCCGCCGAGCTGGCAGTGGGAGGCGGCGGCACGGCAGTGGCGCTGCTGCCCGGCAGGGGGCGCCGCAGGCGGAGGCCGCGCACTTGGCGGCGCGACGCTCGAGCTGGCGGCGCCTGCGGCGGGAGTGGAGGGGTCACGGCGCGACGGGAAGGGACGGGACCGGGGCGGTGTGACCATGGAGATCGGCACCGAGATCAGCCGCAAGATCCGGGTGAGGGAGAAGCACACAGGTCTCTTCCTCTCCACCCGTGCCCAGAACCTGACCCTGCTTGTTGGGGGCAGGCCTGGCCGATGGCTAAGGCGCCGGGCTCTCTCCCGCTTTCCCTCAGAGGCGGAGGTGGCGGGCGTGCTGCGGCCGCTGCACAGTCGAGCCCTCCCTCAGCGGAAGGAAGCGGCGGGATGAACTCCCGGCCGGGCCGGGATTATCGGGAATTACCCGCTACGGGCGGGCTTCGGCCTGGGGGCTCCCCGGGGAGGGGAACAAGCTGGAGAGTCGTTGTTTTGGGAAGCGGAGTCATGGCCCTGCCGTACCCAGAAGGACAGCTGCCACCTCTCCCAGAGCTGCCCTGCAGCGGCCTGCTAGGGATGTAGGCCCAAAACCGAGGGCTGCCCGGGAGAGGGAGCAGCCATAGCCGGATGTCAGCTGCTCCCTTTTAATAACCACAGTTTGAAAATCCTGTCAGGTTGCTTTTCTTGCTGAGCTTGGTATGACCTTTAGTCAAACCATCTGGGATGCATTGTCTTTGCACCCTGTGAGCCCGGATGGTCTCAGCTTGAAAAAGGACAGCTGGGACTTGGGGGTTGTCTGGTAGGACATGGAACTGGTAGATAGGAAATACGGTAGTGTGAGATTCCTGACAGTTCTTGCTGTTCTGCTGTCAGTCCCTTACTCATACAACGTTTACATTATAACTAGTGGAGAACAGGAAAACGAACACGTTAAGCCAAGCTATTCAAACAGTTAATAGAGAAAAACTTTGATAAGCTGCTCACTATTTTGCAGTTAGCAATACTTTGTTGCTCCATGCTTTAAATACAATTTCATTATTTTTTAGGGTGCTATAAAAGGAAAATTGCAGGAGCTGGGGGCTTATGTTGGTAAGTTTTATCATGTGTTCAGCAACATTACTTAGGTTTGTTCTTAGGAAACAATCAGCTAGTTAATGGAATGACAGATTTACTCATTGTATTACTGTGTACCAGAATCCTTAAGCATGACATGAATTATCTGAAGTGTTGGACAACTATGAAAGAAGACGACTTACAACAAATAGGTATAGTCTAAATATAAAACAAGGCAATATATGGACATCAATGTATATGATGAACTAAAAGTAAATAACTAAGAAGACTAACCGTCTCCCCTTTCCAGGACAAATGAGTGTCAAGAGATTTGAAGGAAAACCAAACAAGCAACAGTATGTCTGCGAGTATTTAAGGAAGTTTCTTTGAAACCCAAGGAGAAACATACAAAGCAACATCCTTCCAAATACAGCAGCAGTTACCTGTGACAACTTTGAGATGGAGTCAGTCAGTCTGTCTTAGGCATCCTGTCAACAGCCTTTTGAATTCAGGGTGAGACATTTGTCAAAACTAGGAGGAAGGATAAGACAGAGATAATAGGCTGACTGTTCTCAGAGATGGAAAGGCCATGTCAAAAACATTATGTAGGACAAATCTGCAAAACGTAAAAGCCCTACATAAACCTGCCGTTGAGGAAACATACCTGAATCTTAGCATAACTGAATCTTTGGGTGAGATTTTATTTTGGATTGTGAGGAGTGAAGCAGCATGAATGTCTGTCTGTGGTGTGTGTGTTTTTCTTTTCCCTGAATCCAAGATTAAATGGATATTGCACTCTGGAGCAGTTAGGTATTTACAGCAGCAAAAGTTGGTAATTAACGCAGTGTTCTGTTGGTAGTGGAATACCTCAGTCTTGCAGTTGCCTTGGATGTAGTACTAACTGGATTTCACATGAAGGAAAGGAATTGAGAGCATAGTCCATGAGAAACATCTTTGGGCCAAGTTCAAAGTTTGTAGTTTGTTCTCAAATTAATCTTACTTCCTATTTAAAGGGGACCATTGTATTTACATGATCAAAATACCTTGACTCTGTAGAAGGGAGTCACCTGTGAGCTGAGAACAGGTATTTAGAATCTTTTCATTGCAACTTTGTCTTTTTCAGTAACTTACTTTTCATTTTTTGCTAGCATTCCAGGTTTCAGTTTCTGAGCGTTTGATTCTTTGCATTCTCCCGTGTTTCCAAAAAGACCCCAAGCTCTTATCTCTAATAGATGCTGGTATAATATTAATAATCTTTTATCTCAGCTGTGGCTGGTTTTTTTTTTTTTTTTTTCTTCTGTATTTTTTCTTTTCTTTCTCTGTTTTTTCTTTACTTTCTGTTTCCTTTTTTCAGAAGCTAGTTCCCAAAATCAGCATACAGTATTTGGACTTTCTTCTTGGCCAGCTTCAGAACTTCTTTAAATAACTTTGTATTCTTTATCATCAATCTAACTTCCCTCTTTAGTTTTTAAACCACTCTTTAGAAATTTCTGCCATTTTTCAGGTTTCATTTTTTGACTATTTTGGCCAACTTTTCAAGTAATGTTTTTTGAAAAATCTCTGTTTCTTTTAGGTAACCCCCAGTCTAGCCACTGTGAGCAAAACCCATGCTTCTGTATCTTTCTGTAACTGCTAGTTCTTTTATTTTGAAAAGTTGTCTGGAACAAGACATGTTGGAACTTACTTGTTGCATACAAGTTATAAAGGAAAAAATCGTGGTTTTGAAGCAAAATAAAGATAGTTAAATATTAATCAACTATCAAAATTTTCAACAGGCTGTAGTTTTGCATACAATTTAAGTTGTCATAAGCCAGCACAGTCACTGAGAGAAGAATTAACCTAATGAAATGAGTACAGCTATGTTAGTGTTTTGATTCAAAATTCACAATTTCAAATGGATTTCCCAGCCGTGTTCACTTACTATTGGTATGTGCATGTCATGGGGTGGTGTTGAAGAGCATGAGGTGTTTGATTAAATGGAATTGAAACGTGCACAAAAAGTGTATGTAATGCCCTCAATAAATGTGCCATGCAGTCCTTGAGAGTGGGTCAGAGCTAGGTCAAAATAAATAGCCAGATACTCAAATCCTCAAACTTTCCTTATTGTATTAGTGTGAGATTCTGAGCTCTTTCCTAATCCATCCTGACGAGTAAGCATATCCTGTGTGAGTAGTCCAGCAAGGGAATGGATTTCTTGCTGTGTATGAGATTGCATACGTTAGGGAGTTAAGAGAATCAGACTCTCAGGGCTGCTAGGTTTTGGTTTGATTTGGGGTTGTTTTATTGGGTTTTTTTCAGGTTTTCTTTTTGGTAGATGAAAAATCTGGAAGCTAATATTTTATTTGTTTTAATGCGCAAACCAGATAGGATATTTACCTGGTTTATGACAAGGATAAGGTGCTGTGTTTGGCAGATTCAAAGTTGTCGGAATTGTAGATCATATGATTGCTAATGTTCAAGTAAAAGGGTTTAGAGAATGAGTAGCTTTCTTTTATCTTGGTTTTGTATTTGCTCATGTGACCGTTTGAGGTTGTGCATTTAAGAAAAGGGCTTTAATACTTTAATCTTACCTTCAGCATATACTTTTGTGAAGGTGGTGACGTTTTCTTCCTCTCTTACAGCTTGTATTAAGCCTCAAAGGAAATTGAAGTCTTGCTGATGCTTACCCAATCCACTGCCTGCAGTGTCTTGATAGTAAAACTGGAAAAGAAAAATAATTGTTGCATGTTTAAAGATGTTTGCTATGTATTCTATGATTTTTTTATACTTTAAAATAACAATATTTCTCTTCTTGTTAGATGAAGAGCTCCCTGATTATATTATGGTCATGGTGGCAAATAAGAAGAGTCAGGAGCAGATGACAGAAGACCTTTCTCTTTTCCTTGGAAACAATACTGTCAGATTTACAGTCTGGTATGTTTGTCAACTACTTGTCATAATGCTTACCGGTAGTCAGAACTGATTTCTGTAAGTGAAACCTGAGAATTTGGTAAGAGTTTACTTGTCTTCCCATTGTGTCATTTACATTAATCAAAGCTTTTACTTTGTAAATCTGATAAGTAAATTACCTGTAGTCCATCAACAGGCTACTGCAGTGATAATTCAGTGGCAGAGAGCTGGAGGGCTTATATTCTTTGTTTATTCCTAAGTCTAGTCAAATATTTGAAGGAAATGTGAAATGCTCTGGTAAGCGAAGGCTGTAAGTTGATTTTATTTTCAATACAGTTATTCCTGCAAAGCCCACTGTGAGCATGAGAGGGTTATTCACTGTAGTTAGAGGTAAAAAAGTTCTTCAAAGACAGAATTCTTTGCTTTCATGCTGGTAGCGCTCCAGATTGCAGTTGTGCATGGGAATTTCTATATCAGGACAGATGAGCAGTGGATCTAATTCTGTGTGCCGTCTTTGCCAAGGCTTAGCACCAAATGCTTACATATTCCCACCTCTCAGGCTGTTTATTTATTACCACCATGGAGCTCTACAAAGCAAAAGTAGAACTACAGAATTATTGTGAGCAGGACAAACCAGCAACAGATAAACTCTTTTCTAAACTCCTGACTGCAGATTAATTTATTTTATGCTGCATGACAACCTTAGCCGTTATATTTCTCATGTATTTCCTAATACTGGATTTGGCTTGCAGTATAAACCTTTAATTAACTCCATGTTGCAGAATATCCAAGCAGATATCTCAATCCAGAGATTTTTTTTCTCACTTTCAGGGTTGTGTATTTTTTTGAGTTAATCTTCTGACTCTGGAAACTTTTCCCAGTTTTCAGTATGTTTTTGTTCCTTGTCAAGTCTAAAGGATGGAGATGCACATGATAAGGTTTGAATTCCAAGCAGGACATGCATTTAAATGTTGGGATACTTTCACTGTAGTATGTTTATTTTAAAATAGCCTTATTATTTTATAGCATTTTGATTTTCTATATTGCTTCAGCTTGGCAAATGGCAAGTTTGGAACCTCATGGAAATGGTTTTGCTCACCAATATCTTAAAAAATACCATTGGTGTATACAAAGCATGCTGGAAGAATATTGATTATGAAAATGAATAACTGAAAAGTCATGGCAGTCAGGTGAAGTCCCTGGTGACTAGAAGTGAAATATTGTGCCCATTTTTAAAAGGGATGGCAAATAGGACCCTGGAAATGACCAACCTGTCAGCCTCAATTCTGTGCCCTGGAAGATCTTGGAACAGATCCTCCTAGAAACTATGCTAAAGCACAGAGAGGTGATTTGAGACAACCAGCATGACTTTACCAAGGTCAAGTCCTGCTTCACCAACCTAGTGGCTTTCTACAGTGGTGGAACTACAACAGTGGACAAGGGAAGACCAACAGATGTCATCTCTTGACACCTGTAAAGCCTTTGATGCAGTCACCCACAGCATCCTTCTGTCTAAACTGGAGACAGATGGATTTGATGGGTGGACTATCCTTCAGTGGATAAGGAACTGATTGGATGGTGGCATACAAAGGGCAGTGGTCAATGGCTTGATGTCCAGGTGGACACAGATGTCCCTCAGAGGTCTGTATTGGGACCAGTGCTATTTGATATCTTCATCAATGATATGGACAGTGAGATTGAGTGCACTCTCAGCAAGTCTGCAGATGATACCAAGCTGTGTGGTTGATAAGACTGAAGGATGGGATGCCATCCAGAGGAACCTAGACAGGCTGGGAGGTAGGCTGAGGAGAATCTCATGAAGTTCAATAAAGCAAACTATAAGGCCCTGCACCTAGGTTGGGCCAATCCTTGCTATCAATACAGGCTGGGGGGTGATGAGTTTGAGAGCAGCCTTGCAGAAAAGGACTTGGGGGTACTGTTGGATAAGTTAGCCATGAGTCAACAATGTGCACTTACAGCCCAGAAGGCAAATCATGTACAGGGCTGCATCAAAAGAAATGTGACCAGCAGATTGAGAGGTGATTCTGCCTCTCTGGTCTGATCAGACCTCACCTGGGGTACTGTGTCCTTCTCAAGCAACCAACACAGGAAGGATGTGGACCTGCTCTAGTGTGTCCAGAGGAGGGCCATGAGGATGATCAGGGCACTGGGGCATCTCTCCTATGAGAACAGGCTGAGAGAGTTGGACCTATTCAACCTGGAGGAGAGTAGGTTCCAGGCAGACCATACACAGCATTTCAGTATCTGAAAGGGCCCTATAGGAAGATGTTTGTAGCAACAGGGTGAGGGGCAATGGTTTTAAATTGGAGTTTAGACATATGAAGGAAGTTCTTTACAATGAGAGTGGTGAAATACTGGAAGAGGTTGCCCAGAGATGTGGTGGAGGCCCTGTCCCTGGAGACATTCAAGGTCAGGCTTGGTGGGGCCCTGAACAACCTGATCTAGTTGGAGATGCCCCACCTTAACTGCGGGGGAGTTGGGCACAATGACCTTTTAGGTTCCCTTCCAAACCTATGCAATCTGTGATTATGTGATGTTAAATGCTGTGAATCATATGTTGCTTAGGTTTGTATTTAGAATTATGTTTAACAACTGTGTAGTTAAAGTTTCATGCACAAAGTAAAATTTTCAGCTATACTTTTAAGTTCTGATTTAGTTTTTTTGAATCATTCCTTTCAAAGGAATTCCTCCTCGGGCTGCCTGAGGAGGTGGTGGAGTCACCATCACTGGAGGTGTTCAGGAGGAGACTTGATAGGGAGCTTGGTTGCATGGTTTAGGTGATTAGGTGGTGTTGGATGATAGGTTGGACACGATGATCTTGAAGGTCTCTTCCAACCTGGTCTGGTCTGGTCTGGTCTATTCTATTCTATTCTATTCTATTCTATTCTATTCTATTCTATTCTATTCTATTCTATTCTATTCTCGTCTAGTCTAGTCTAGTCTAAAGATGCTTAACTCACACCATTGATAGTAGTGAAAGAATGGAAAGTACTGGCTTTAATTATACAAACCAACTAAATACCAAAAGTAGATGGTGTGATGAATACCCTGCCTGCATGTGTGAAGTCTCAATGGAGGCATCATACTTAAAGACTCCATTTTTGGGGTTAAACACACAACAGCTGATGGAAAGTGAAATCTTAGATAAATGAGATGCTTGTCTTAGGGGGGGGGGGGGGAAGCAGCTGTTTCGTGAAAGGTGATTACTTTGAATCTGAGTTAAAATTCTTTTATTTCTTGTTTTTCCTTTTGCTTCCTGCCCTGTTGCCCTCCTGTTTCAGGCTCCATGGTGTTTTGGATAAACTGCGATCTGTGACTACTGGTGAGTAAGAAAATTAATTGAGAGTGAAAGCAGGTTTATCTTTTATGTATGGTGTTGTCTGTCTTAGGAGTTTCAAAAAAGGTCTTTGCTGATCGTTTCATTAATTTTAATTTTAGATGGTCTTCTGGGTCCTGACTCTTTAGAAAATTGCTTTATATGTTGAGATAAAGAATTTGTTTTTGAGTCCAGAATTCATTTCTGGATGTTTCTTGATGATGTTTTCAGCTGAAACAGTTTTCAGTTTGTTGTGTTTTCAGATCTGTACAATGTCTTCTTTGCATTTTCTTAGCTACATTTACTGCAGAATCTGTATGCTGTGTGCATTCATGTAAAAATTAAAAGCACCTGTCTCCACAGAACCAGCTAGTGTGAAATCTTCAGAACCTAGTATCTTTGAGGGTAACCTTCCTTCCAGCAAAAGCAGCTCAAGTGATGAAAGGAGGCGTGAAGAGATCATGCCACCCCTTGCAGTTTCCAGCACTCGAACTGAGAGAAATGACTCAAGAGTTTCAACTAGCTCACAGGAGCAAAGGAATGCTGCTGCACGGTAAAGCTTCTGATTACTTACTAATGCACATTCAGACATTAGTAGTTGTGTGACTACAGTAGCCATTTGGAAGAGCACAGGCATTTGGAAAGATCAAAGTTGTTTTGAAGAGTAAAGCTTTGCTGCAACTTGTTGCATAAAAAACCATTAAACCAGGAATTTACTTCCATTTTTCAAGAAACAAATGAGGTTGTATTAATTCACTAAAGTAAAAAAGCAATCAGTGTGTTAGATTTGTAGAAACAGTAATACTTTAATGATTTCTTCCCTGCTGGCTTAGTTTAAAAAAGAGTTTTCATCTTCTAAAATTTTTTTGCAGATGAGTTTAATAATTGACAGTTTCTTATTTTATCAGGCAGTCTTCTGAAGATGGTTCGGCATCTCGCTTAACATCTACAGTCAAGCCTTTGAGGGAATTGTCACCTTCTGAAGCTGTCATTGACATTAAACCTGAACCAGATGACCTCATTGATGAAGACTTGAACTTCATGCAGGAGAATCCTTTGTCACGGAAGAAACCTATTGTAACTGTAACTTATGGTTCCTCTCGTCCTTCCACTGAAATCTACCGACCACCAGCTAGCAGAAGTGCAGATGGAAATACACATGTGTACATACTGTCACAACAGGGCAACTTACAGGGGAGTCGGCAGTTAGACATTCAAAGCTGCAAGTCATTGGAAGCAGGCCAGCTCTGCGGTCCAGAAGCATTTAGCAGCTTAGCAGAAAGTTACAGACCCACCTCCAAACTTAGTGCTGATAAAGTAGGCAGTGAGGTTAGTAGGGTCTAAACTATTGCAATATTCTACACTTGATAGGAACCTAAGTTACTAGGTGCACTTCCAGTAAAATCTGGATGCCAGACAATCAAAGTCAACTTCTGTCACTGATAGTATGCTTGGAATTTCATTCTTGGGGCCCACTTGATAGAAAGAGATTGCACAGTTCAATATTGTCACCTGATGGATTGCTGCATCTCAGAATTAATCAGCTTGGACATCTTCATGCCATGCTGAGTCGGACTAATGGCTTATCACATTGTTGTGATGTGTGTGATGAATCAGAAAGATTGGAACAAGATCCTTAAGTGCTGTGTACATCGCCAGCTTTACACAGCTTTGTAAATCAGTATTTTTGGGATGCTGTGTGTTCATGCTTATGCTGGATATACATTAGGCCCTAAAGCCCAGATACACTGCATATTAGGATTATTTTATGATTTAGAACCATAGCATTTAAGAACCCCTTGAGATGGGTAAAAGGACAAACTAGAAGGTGATTGCTGCCCTACATACTCGGAGGCCAGAGTAAGCCAGACAGGGTGATAGGCCTGCCTCATGGTTTTAAGACTATCCATGTGAATCTGCTAAGAGACCTTTGAATGTGGAATGAAGATTGTTTTGTCAGATAATGTACTGAAGCAGGAGTTTTACATACCTTGTAGTCCAACTTCACCTGTGTTACTAATATAGTTTTTTGTCTTTGCTACTTCTTAGTTATTTGTAAAGGGCAACCAAATTTTATTCTGAAATCTGATGCTTTGCAAAGATACGTGGCAGTGTCTTTCTTTGTCAAGATGGGGACGTGAGAATCAGAATATAAGTGATTTGTTTAGGGTTGTAAGTCATTGATGACTGACAGTCACATCCTCCTTGGAAACATTAGAAAAAGCGTTTATGATAGTTTTCTTCTATTACTATTTCCTGAATAATATCCAGAAGAGTGCTGTTGCAGAAGCATTTCTTAGAACTGTGGACCTTGCTGTATTCTACCTTCTCTTAGGTTAGGTCTTGTGCTTTGGAAAGTTTTACCTTTAAAAAGGTAATTAAGTATTGGATTTGTACTGTATGACTCTTCTCTAACAGTGTAGTCCAGGTCCATCCCTGAGGGTGTTTCTTTCTTGGAGGATATAGGATCATTTAAAGGGTACTGTGTACAAACCTGGCATCCAGGTGTCTCATTGTGCACCTGTGTAGTTAAGTGCTGAGTAATGGTTCTTCAGGAATTGTTGATTTGTGCTTTCTCCTGTGCTTTCACTCAAGCCAGCATTTGAATTTGTCACTACCATGTGCACTGTGGTGGTGGTGAGTGGCTGGTGTCAGATCAGGGATCTTGCACTACCTAAACTGGATCGCCCTGTCTCTGCATGGCTATTGAGCATCCTTTGGGAAGTATCAGCTTGCTGGAAATTAATCCTTAACAGTAAACTGAAATTAGGGTTGATAGAGAGGAGAAAGTCGTCCATACTGATTGGAGGTGCATCTTTTCTAAACGTTATTTCCAGTTACATTTTTTCCTCTAGGTGTTTCAGGGTAGATACATCTGATACTCATTTTCTCTAGCGTTTTCTTGTTTCTGCAGACAGTTATGGTAGTCCTAATGTAACTCGAATGGAAGGTCTCCACCTTCTGGTTATAGGTAGAATTGCAGTATTGTTTTTGCTGGCTTAATGCATATTTTATGCTAAATTAATTGTTTTGGCTGCTCTGTTTGTTGTAGGAAGAAGGCTCCAGGAAGAGACGGTTGCCTGTTGTAAGCTCAGTAGTCAAAGTGAAAAAGTTCTGTAATGATGGGGAAGATGAGGAGGAGGAGGAGGAAGACTACGGACTACGAACAGGAAGCATCTCCAGCAGTGTGTCTGTACCTGCAAAGCCAGAAAGGAGGTACTTAAGACCTCATTGATTCTGTGTGGTTTCCAGAAGGAATTTAATGAACAAAACTTTTGAAAGTTGATAAAAGTGTTTTTCAGTTTTGAAAACTGACAGAATTCAGTAAGGCATTTTTGTAGTTGTACTATCTTACAACTCTGTGGGTGAGATGTCTGTTCATACCACCTTTTTTCCTCTGATTTTGTACTGCTGTGCATTAAGTGGTTCACAAGCCACAATGGATGTGTAATTTTACAGTATTTGGGAAAAGTACTGGCAAAAGGCCATTAATGTTGGCATATTTGAAATGAAGTGTTTAATGTGGAAAAATACCTTTCTAGGAGTTTTAGTTGCTTTATTTTTAATTTCCAGAATAGTCTTCCTACCAATTATCCCTTGTCCTTTAAGGTGATTTTTAACTTTTCAAAAGTCTTGAGAGTTTTTCCTTTTTTTTTTCTGCTCACTGTCTGAATGTCAGGTGTCAGAGTACATCAGTGTTTGATTTTCAACAATGAGAGGTGGAATGTTTAAACTATGGAAGAGATAGTTCTACTGATCTACAGCGCTAGCTTGTGTAAGATGTGTTTTAAGGAAATGTACTTTATTGAAATTAGCACCACAGTGCATTTATCTAATCTAATTTCCTTTGTGTGTGTGTGTGTGTGTGTGTGTGTTCAAGGACAAGCAAAGCTCTTTTTTTAACTACAAATATGTTTTAATAGAGCCGATTTTCAGCTGGATCTTACCCCCTAGGGCAGCTGCATAATTACTAGTACCAACACAAAGGTAGCAACAGGCATGTGAGGAAATGAATGGCAGAGTCTGTGCTTTTCAGGTGCAGCTTTGTTTTACTGTAACTTAAAAGTGAAATTATGCCTCTGGACTTACCATTTTTGAGAGCATTTTGTGGATCCTTGTCCACTGAGAGCATGGATTAACAAGTTGAAAACAAAGAGTGATTGCAGATGATGATTTCTCTCAGTACTATGCATAACTGTTAACCTTTTAAAACACCAGTGCCTAACATGGATATAGTTGCTTTTGCAATTCATGTACAATTAATTGTCATTTTTTTTATCTCCCTCAGACCTTCATTGCCGCCTTCAAAACAGGCCAATAAGAATTTAATATTGAAAGCAATCTCTGAAGCACAGGAATCAGTCACAAAAACAACCAATTATTCCAATGGTAATTAACATTATTCTGTTTGTGCTAATCTGTATTTCAAATCCCTGTTTTATAAATCCAAGATAAAGATAACGCTTACAGATAAACCAGAATGTTAAATAGCTTTTATCAGTGGTACACATAGGGGATTTTCCATGTCCTGTGAATGGTACATTAATCTTCAGTGATGAAATATGAAAACATCAACAAGAGAGAAAAGAGTTATTTAAATTAATCAAGATAGTAAGTCCATACAGTTTACAGAGACAAAATGGAAGTGCCAGAAGCTTTCTGCAGATAATAATTGCCAGGCAGAAGGTGTTCAGTATTAGTCAGGTTCTTTGATCTAACTGATGGCTCTTTTTTCCCTTTCTGCACTCCCTTCCCTCTCAGAGAGGAGGGGGGAAAAAAGGCAGACAGCCAAATATCAAAAAGTACTGGATATAGGTAATAGAAGTGCAAAATAACAAGCAACATAGCAAATGATATATCAGTGTGCATTGTCTTCAAAGGGTGAGGCTGCAATTTTAGTTTGGAAAACTAATGTTGTGTGATTTAGGTTGTATGTAAATGATTTACCATTGTCTCTGTATTTAAAGTTCCACAGAAACAAACTGTTCCAGTTGCACCAAGAACTCGAATTAGCCCAGAAGAATCTCCAGTAGAAGTAATCCATGTGCAAAACAGGCTGCCTGCTCTGAGTTCTCAGTTTCAAGCAGAAGAGCCAAAGGAGCAGACAGTTGAAGGAATTCAAGGTCATTTGATAATGTTCTTTAGAAGTTTATACTGGGGAATGCCATTTTACAGCAAACTGAGCAGAGAGAAGAAATGCTTTTAATTTTTAAGCCAGCATCAAAAGTTGCATGTGAAAATGCCCTGAAAGCCAAGAAGCTCTCTAAAGAGAGATTATCTACATTTGGAATAATTTTTCAGTATATTGAAGTATTAAAAGATTTCAACATATGGTTATCACACAGTTCTAGTGAGGTGGGTTTTTTTGATGGTAAATATTGGAGTGCTATATTTGCTGTTACAGGACAGCTGATACCAGGATAACTGTGTCAACAGTACGCTTTGTTCTTACTTCTGTTACAAAACTCCTGAAGGAAAATGGCATAACATTTTAAGGCAATCAAAAGTATCTTTTCAGTATGATTTTGCAACAAAGAATGTGTGTGTGTCAGTTACAAGGAATCATGGAAATAAGACAGTGGGAAAATTCTTCTGTAAAAAGTAGTTAATCCTGCTAAATGTTTAGATATTTAGATTGTTGAGTGAAATTTTTGAGTTGAGTAAGAACTTTGTGACATCAGCTCACAGTGCTGGAATGATAAATGTTTGTTACTAAAATTAATATTTTTTTTCAGTCTCTTTTTTCTCAAATAGATGTATTTGGGATCCTCCTGACAAAATAGTTGAAATTGTATCAAAGTACATAAGAATAAGAGCTTAATCAGCTTTTCAATTAATGTACAGAAGTTATGCTACATATTACTGCTCTCTCACCATTGAAATGACAGCTTGCTTAGGAAACCTACAGAAAGCAAAATATAACCAAATGTAGAGCAGTTCTGCTCTGATTTGTGTCGCCCTTTTTAGGAAGACCTTGAAGTAGTTCCTTATAGTTTGCGTCTTTTCTCCATGTGTGTGGAGAGGAAGAATTTGGTCTTTATCATTTGCCATACCCACAGGCCTAGTTTGTACTGAGCAGTGATTATGGGGAAGACCAGAGTCTTTCGTTACTTAGATTTTTGCCATGCCATTTGGATGGAGAAAACTTACTACTGTTCCTGAAACAATGAAAATGGAGTTAATAATGATGAGATGGCTTCTTTTTTGTTAGAAGTGTGGAGGGGTTTGGTTTTATCAAAGGAGTTCAAATACTGTGCTTCAGGTCATTATAGTTTCATTTTAACAAGCAGTAAAATGTGCTTCTAATTTTGTTGTTGTTGTTGTTTTAGGAGCTGAGCAAAAGGAGCTCTCTTCTCGGCTCCAGATTGATCCTGTGATGGAAGACACTTTGCAAGTGACTCAAGGTTAAGTCTTGTGATTGATTTTATTTTTTAATTCCTTAATACAAAATTCCTAGTTTTCAAATTTACCACTACTGATCAGTGAGTGTTAAAAGATAACTTGCTTTTCAGTGAGTTGTGTTGCTTTCTAGTATTTTCTAGTTTCTGCATCTCTAAGGAATAAAAGTTGTTAATGTCAGCAAGCGTTCAAAGCATTAGAGATTTTGGGGGTGCGTGGACCTTCTTCAGTGCTGTTTCAGCACAGCCATTCCAGTAACAAGTTTTCTGGTCTGGCCTAATATGGCCTGCGGCTCCCAGGGATCCACTTCTATGGAATAAGCAAGTAGCTTTCTGGAAGCTACTAGTAAGAAATTAAAATAAAATTAGCTCATCAGCAATGTAAATTCATATTCAAAAATACAGTATGAAAGTACAACTACAATTTTATTTGTGTCTTTTCTATGCAACTTTTCTCTCAATTCAGATTACTATGATGCAGAATCTATGGTCCATACAGATACTAGGTCGTTCATCCTGAAGAAGCCCAAGTTATCTGAGGAGATAGTGTCACAGAATCAGCAGTTGGGAAGGAGAGCTACAGAGGCAATACGAGTCCTCTCAGGACGTCTCATACAGACACGGTAAAAAGTTACTACTTTTAGAACTGTTATGAGTCAAATTGCTCATTTGTGGTTTAGATGGAATCATTCAGTCACACATGTGCTTTGTCAGTCCAGTCAGGATCTGGGACGTGGAAAATGAGCTGACACTGAATAGCAAAGTCAAAAAACAAGGGCAGAAAAATGTCCAGAAATCCATCCACATGGAAATAATTATTTTTAAATGTATTTTAGCACAATATTGAGTGTGGTGGAGCCTGAGCTCTTGGTGCTGGAGGGCACACAGCCCATTCTGCATGCAGGTAGCCCAGTAAACAAACAGTAATGTGTCACATGGGACAAGTGATTTAAGGCTTCTTACTGGTGAGTTTGGCCACGAGAAACTTAAAGTTCATGTCAGCTTCAAATGTCATTCTCTTAACTTGTAAAAGGCTTTGATAGTTCCTGCTACCAACTCATTTTTTATATCTTACCTGTTAGTTAAAAACCTCTCAGAACAGTGTCACGTACCTCATTGTTGTGGGCTGCAGTGTTTTAAAAGCTTTTTGTTTTCTCCTCCATGAGTAGCTTTAAACAGCCTGTGTTTAAAACCAACAATGTACAAACAAACTCCAAAAGTTAACCTTGTAATATCACAGTTGAAAACTGTGGCTGGGCTACAGGAGAATGGTATTTCTTTCCATGTGAACAGGTCAATTTCTGGTTGCTTGAACCTGAAAGTTCTGGCTCGTGACATTTTCAATATGTTGTTCGTCTCCCTTCTTAAAGGCCTTCTACACTGTGGTTGCTCTTAGCCCAGTTTCATAGAGAAGCTAAGTTTATACCATCGCTGCTTGTCAAGGATGAGAACTCTACAGTGCATTTCCAAATGTTTAGAATAATGTGCCACTCAGGAAATCCCTCAGAGGGAAGGGGTGGGACAGTGGAAGACTGGAGAAAATGTCTGCACTCCTTTTTGATATACTTCCTCTTTTATCCATGATAAATACTGTCAGATACAGGATACTAGGGGTAGACTGATCTTTCGATCAGGCTCAGCATAGAAGTTCTTAGTGTCAGTATTTCAGTTCTCTGTTCCTAATCCTAAAAACTTGTACACACACTGTTTCATAATGCACTTCTCAGTATTTTTGAGGAAACACCTGTTTTGTATATTAAAAGGTTCATGATTCCAAGAGAGATCACAGAATCACAGAAATATTCAGGTTGGAAAAGACCCTCAAGATCACCAAGCCCAGCCGAGAACCCTACTCTACAAGGTTCACCCCTAAACCATATCCCCAAGCACCATATCCAAATGACCCTTAAACACATCCAGGGTTGGTGACTCTACCACCTCCCAGGACAGCACATTCCAATGCCTGACCACTCTTTCTGTGGAAATTTTTTTCCTAATGTCTGCTCTAAACCTACCCAGTTGTGGCTTGAGGCCATTCCCTCTTGTTCTAGCACTAATTACCTGGAAGAAGAGAACAGCACAAGCCTCTCAATAATGTCCTTTCAGGTAGTTATAGAGAGCAATGAGGTGTCCCCTCAGCCTCCTCTTTTCCAAACTAAACAGCCCTAGCTCCTTCAGTCACTCTTCATAAGATTTATTCTCCAGGCCCTAACCCAGCTTTGTTTCCCTCCTCTGCACTCACTCCAGCACCTCAACATCTTTCTTGTATTGAGGTGGCCAAAACTGGACACAATACTCAAGGTATGGCCTCACCAGAGCCAAGACTATTCTCTCCCTGCTGTCTGCCAGCATGCATTCAGGAAGTTGAAGTCTCCCATGAAAACAAGGGCTAGCAATTGTGAAACCTCTCTCAACTTATGGAAAGTTTCATCTACCTCTTCATCCTGGTTGGGTGGTCTATAACAGATTCCCACCATAATACCACTCTTGCTGGCCTTACTCCTGATTCTTACTCATAAGGACTCAACCCTATCATCATCTTCATTAGTTTGCATGGTTTCACATGTCTTCCTAACATAGAGGGCCACTCCACCATCTCCTTTCCTTGCCTGTCCTTTCTGAAAAGTTGGTACTCATTGATGGCAGCACTCCAGTTGTGGGAGTCATCCCACCAGATTTCCATGATGGCTGCTATCATAGTTTCACTGTAGCACAACAGCCCCCAGCTCATCCTGTTTATTGCCCATGCTGCATGCATTGGTGTATAAGCATTTCAGGGCAGCAGCTGAGTACATAGTTCTCAACCTTGAGGTGGGTTGACCTTCTGGTTATCTAAGATGCCAACACAGTGCTCCACAAGTGTTGGGCTATTATACCCAGAGTTCTCGCTACTACACCCGGGGAGTTCCTGTCCCCCTTTAAAACTAGATATTTGCTCTCACATTTTATCTCAAAACTGTAAATTCCTCACTTAAAATCACTTTATTTAATTGTGTCTGTAAATGAGCTTTTAGATCTGTCTGTTGAGGAGAATGCAATAAACTGAAATACATGTGCCAAATGCTCTGCTGCAGGCCATTGAAAGCTATATTTCATATTAGTACTTCAGGGAGACTAGAACTGCTAATTGGAGTACATTATTAGTAGTATTAGAAAGTTTGCTACACTGTGACTCTCCATAGATTAACTTGTACTACTTCTAGTTCACTCTTGAGTCAGAAAATCTATTATTTCTTTGTTTGACAGAGACCAGATTGCACAGCCAGAGAAACCATCCAGTCCCAAATTCATCGTGACACTGGATGGTGTGCCCAGTCCACCAGGATACCTTTCTGATCAAGAAGAGGAAGATATGTGTATGACTGAAGGACTAAAGCCAGTTACCCAAAACCTGTGTGCCAGCAAAGGATTAAAAGGCCTTCGAGTACAGCAGATGCAAATTGTAACCAGGCAGCTAGAGAGCTGTGATGGTAATTATACTTACCAACAGGTTCTAACATTAATGTGGTGGCTTGGTTGTGGCTAATACTCTTGGATATATTATTTCCCAAGAAATCAGTCATGGTCTTTATGCTTCAAATTAGAGTTATGTTTTGGGCAAATGAAATGTGGTAGTTCAGTGGGGTCACATCTTTGGAAGCCTTTGCAATACAGCACATAGCTATTTCTCCACACATCTCAGTGTTGGTAAAATTTGGGGGTTTTGTTTTGAAAATACAGTTTATTTTCAGTGCTAGAAATGTGCATTTCTGTTTGATATGTTAGCATTTGTCCCCATGTTGATGGATAGGAGGTTTTATGATGAATCGTTTTGATTGGAAAAGATGTCTAAGATCATCAAGTTCAACTACTGACTTCACACCACCATGGCCATTAAACCACGTCCTGAAGTGCCATGTCTACATAATTTTTTAACACTTTCAGGGAGGTGACTCCACCACCTCCCTGGGCAGCTTATTCCAATGCCTGACCATTTTCAGTAAAGAAAGAATTCTCAATATCCAATCTAAATTTCCCAAGGCACAACTTGAGCCTGCTGCCTCTCATTGTATCACTTGGTACTAGAGAGAAGGGATCGACACCCACCTCACTACAACCTTCTTTCAGGTGTTTGTAGAGAGCAGTAAGGTCTCTATTCAGCCTCCAATCCTCCAGGTTAAACAATCCCAGTTCCCACAGCTCTTCATGAGGTTTATTCTTCAGACCCTTCACTGGCTTTATTGCTCTTCTCTGGACATGCTTGAGCACCTCAATGTACTTCTTGTAGTGTGGTGCCGAAAACTGACCACAGTACTTCCGGTGTGGCTTCACCAGTGCCACAGGGCCCAAACAGGGCACAGGAGACAGTGAAAGTCCCAGGTTTCCATAAGAGCAGTGTAAAAACTGAATGTTTCAGTGTGGAATTTCTGAAAATACTTTTTGGATTGGAGTATTGGTTTAGGTAACTGAAGTAAATGTAGTACCTGTCTGAGCAAATTACATGAAAGTGGTTCTTTCTTCATGTGTGCCCCCATCCTAAGAAATCATGTCTGGTTAGTGTGAAAATTGAGTTTTTTACTTTATCTCTTGAAATGATTTTATAGAGCCAAAAGTATCTTGGAGATAGGAAGCACAGCTGTTAACACATGGCTCAGCAGCACAGTCCTAACTAAGGTTCAGTTAACAATCTTTGCCTTGTCTGTTTTGACTTTCGCACTTCAGTTTGGATTTGTGAGGAAAATAAAGTAGGTTTGCTTGTTATCAATGCAGGTTTGCTGGCAGCTCTCAGCTCAATATTATGACAGTTTCACTTTGTGAATTTTGGAAGTTTTCTTCACATAGTATAATTGTAAATAAATCTGTACTGTCATGACTTTTTGATTTACAGAGACTTAACCAAGAAGTGGATTAAAAGAAGGGAGAGAGAGCAGGAAATACTGTGAATTTTAATTTAATTTATTATTAATTTAATTTTAATTTAATTTATTGTTTGTGCTGAGTTGCACATATAGAATCATCAAGGTCCCAGCTTGGGCTTTTTTTTTTTTGTGTGTTCTTTTTTCTTTCTTTCCTAGTGGATATGGACCAGTTAAATGTCCTGCAAAAGCAGGAGAAGGTGCTTGAGCGCTGCAAGTACTGGCCTGCCTGTAAAAATGGAGATGAGTGTGTGTACCATCACCCCACGCTACCTTGCAAGTGAGTAGTGCAAAGCTCATCCACCTGACATTTTTATTTCAGTGCTACAAATTTCCCTCTGTGTTAGTAAATACTCCAAGCAGGGTTAAGTCTGTTAGGGTAGCAGCAGAGCTAAATTATCACATTGTAATTTCTTCTGTTTTCCTCCCATCTGCCATGTGTCAGAATATGGTGATGTTTTTCTTAAGTAGAGTCACAGCTGTGCATGTGCAGAAGACAGCTTAGTCTGGCATGCATGCTGGTGTTTTGGTGTTGCTTAGACATGTGGAAATTGGTGTCCTCTGAAAACAAGAGGCATTCCTCTGCTAACTGTAGAAGTGCTTTTGAACATGTTAGGTTACCATTACACAGTAATGTAGTGATTGGGTTTTTTTTATTTGAAAGCAAAGCTAACTCTTGGATGTGCATTGTGCCTTTGACTTCTCTTTCACAAGCAGCAACAGTCTAGAAAAATTCTGTCTGAGGTAAATGTTACCAGAATGAGTAGCTTCTTTTACTCAGACATTTGAATGTTGTTTTAATATCTGACACTTGGTCCTTAGTGTATGAACCATGTTACCTGGGGAGATCTGTACCTCTCTCTGTGATGGTCTGAATTGAGAGTGCCTGCACTGCATGCCAGGAGTAACACGTCTTAGCTTGCAACAAGGAGCTTACTTCTGAGCCCCACTGAGTGTGAGCTGGTTGAGCTTTTACCACATGTAGGGCGTCCAGATGCAAATCTGTTTGTGTGCAGCTGGCACACTGCATCTGCCTGCCCTCTCTGGAAGGAACTGACAGAGCTGCACAAGCCCTGTCATAGTTCCAGCTCTCTGTGATATTCTCACTTTCCTGTGCAACAGCTGTTTGGGGATTTTGCTCTGAGTATTGGCTTATGACTCAATTTCTTCTCCCTCAGAGTTTTTCCTAACTGCAAATTTGCTGATAAATGCTTGTTCATCCATCCAAACTGTAAATATGATGCAAAATGCACTAAGCCAGACTGCCCTTACACTCATGCCAGTCGACGAACTCCCCATCCGTGTCCTAAACCAGGTGAGAACTCTTTTTTTTCTGAGCCTCAAATGAAAGTGCTGAATGGAAAGCAGCATTTTTGGAAACAGAAGCTGACACTGGTGAAAAAAAATAAGTTTTTGCTTGATTTAATTTTTTTCAACTCTTAATGCTAAATGAAGAATAATAACCAAGTGTCAGAGCAAGAGTAGGTAGTGCCTTCTTCTGGTAGATTAACCAGCATTGCAGCGTTATGCAAATGTGTTTCTTAAATTGGATACATGTTCTACCAAGAGCTTGTGACACAAACTGTAAAACAGAAATCTCTCTCTTGGTGTGAGTAAAACATTTTTCTTTAATGACTGTAGGAGTTAACTTTATGCAAAGATGAGACTTTGAAGGATGAGGTTACCCAGTGAAGGCTGTCATTGTACTTGGATTCTGGGTTGGTATTCCTGAGCCTTTGAACAGTGCCAAGGTGGAGGGCCTTTACTCCACTGAAGGCATGATCCTTTGGAAGCAGTTTAGCTATTAGTCATAGTATGATGCAGTTTTGTTGCTTTGCCAGAAGGCAGAGTACCCTGTGCTTATCTCTTGTACCACATCCAGCAGCTCCTCTCTGTTCCTAGAAAGTGCACTGCCTGCACTTTTCAGCTTAGTTAGCTTTAAACTCTTGAGACACCAGAAAGCCTGTTTGGTTAACATTTGAATTTCTCCCTACCAGAAACTCTGCTTAATTTGTTTGAAGCATTGCCATGGCCAAGCTACCTTCTGTCCTGAAATGGTGAGGAACCAAGACTAATCATTATGGATAGTCTTGTTCTGCCCCAGGATGAGATTCACTTAGTGCACTGTGATAGGCCTGATATTTCTTGCAGAACTCTGGTGTCTTACAAAATGTAATTTCTTGCGGAACGATTGACAGATCTATGTTTGTGTGGAACAGTATTAAAAAACCTATTTATTCTGATCTGGGCTCACTTCCTGTTCTGTTCTTTTCTACTGTAGCACCACTACCCACACCATCTATATCCTCTAGTAGTCCGCTGTGCAAGTTTTTTCCTGCTTGTAAGAAAATGGAGTGTCCATTTTACCACCCAAAAGTAAGAATGCTCTCCTATCTATTACATTGGTTTCTAGGAAGACCTTGAAATGGTACTTTGGGTTGGGAAATGCCACAAGCATATTAGCAATTTTTGCTTTTGCTTTTCACATTTTAACTTTAGCTCAGAAACAGAATATGCAAAAGGAAGTCTTAAAGAATTTGGAAAAGTCTATTTTAAATAATCTTTCTATAGGGTGGCAGCCATAACAGTTGTCAAGTACCTGTCTAGCCAGGATGCTGGGGGCAGAGGAGGGGGACATCTGATAGCCTATATGGAAGGAGTGTGTTTCAAACTCTTCATTCAGATGTGCTGCAATATACAAGAACTTCAAAGATTGCCCACTTACCCTGGAGTATATTAATGTCGTGTACCTGGGGCAAGAGTATGGAACCGGGGTACTTGTTTAGAATGATGTTCCCTGCCTGTTCTTGCACCAGGAAGTTTGGTGCTTTTTTCAAGCCCTAACAATGAAGAAGTGCTCT
Source organism: Melanerpes formicivorus (assembly GCF_026170545.1). Taxonomy (NCBI): domain Eukaryota; kingdom Metazoa; phylum Chordata; class Aves; order Piciformes; family Picidae; genus Melanerpes; species Melanerpes formicivorus. The sequence continues at coordinate 4,677,622 of NW_027142369.1, forward strand.
GGGTCCCCACCACTCTGTGCCCAGATACTGTTAGGCTGGCACTCTGGATTTTCCTTCCTTTCAGGTAAGGGTGGGTCATGCACTTGTACATGCAGCTGAATTGAAACTGACAAAGGAACTTCCACCTGTCAGTGCAGTGGCAGTTTTGGAACATTTAACTCCTAGTAAGTGCTTTTGAAAAAGGATTTCCCTCTCATTGGGCTGAACTGATACTGCATTGGTCTATGTAGCTGTTGATTCCCTTACCTATCAGATGTGTTGTACAGTAGCACACCTTTGCCTGCAACACCTTGTAGGTTAGCCTGTTAGGAGCTCAGCCAGCCAGCATTGACTAGCCTCTTCTGAGATGCTTTCGGTTTATTTTAGCATTGTAGATTTAATACCCAGTGTACACGACCAGACTGCACTTTCTACCATCCAACTATTGCTGTACCTCCACGCCATGCCTTGAAATGGACTCGGACTCAAACCAGGTGAGACACTTTATTTTTCTTGATTAGGTTTAGAGTGTATGTTGTGACTTAAATCACCAATGTAATTTTACTCACGGGAGTAATGTGTGTGATGAACACAGAGACTATGAAGAACGATACCTCTTTGTTGTAGGCATCTTTCTTTTAAAGAGGACTCCATACTGTTTGGTTTTCAGCAGTACAAATATTAACTAACGTGATGCAACCCTGAAAAGCAAGTACCCTGCAGATAGGACATGGCAGTCACTGGATTCCTGACCTGGACATGCTGTGTTTACTGAGTTGTATTTGGACAAAGCTGAAAATCCAACCTCATCTCTTCTTTACTGTCATTTCATCTTGTATCCAAACTGTCTTCCACAACATGTCCAGATGTTTCTCAGTGTTTCTGGCAGAATAGCTTCATCCTGTCATCTCTTCATGACTTTATAAACTGGTAGCAAACTTGCTAAAGTTGCAGTCATTGCCCTGTCTTAAAGACAGTCAAGCTGCATAAGGCTTTCACTCTGACCAACCTCATCTGCAAAGGTCTTAATCATCACAGAAGTAAGATGCAAATTAGTCCTCAGGTTCTCTTTACAGACTGCTAGGGCTGTTACTTATGTGAATTGTTTTTCTGCTTTCCCTTAGTGAATGATTGCTACAACTTTGGGACTGAACTTTGCCTCTGGACAGTAGTGGAAAGGACAATAACCACCAGGAGCACAGGATGTTAGAAAAACTCATACATTTTGAACTTTTAATACACATTGTTTTCATAAAATGATGTTGATTGCATACTTGAAATGTCTCTAATTTTCCAAGTTTGTAAGTTTAAGCAATTTTACATTTTTTTTACACTGTAAGAAGAAAATGCCTGTGTAAAGAAGTTTTGCTTTGGATTCCATTAAAACTTTCAAAGCACATTTTGTGTTCTACTTGGATGCTGTTTCTTGCTTATGATCAGGTGTGTGGAAGAAGTGTCACCAGGAGGTCTTCCAAGGCTTATTTGTGTATTTGAGTCATACTGGAAGTAGTTTTTGTTCAGCAGATGTTTGGTACAATGAACACAACTGATATCCTGGCAAATGGTGACTGAACTTTTCACCTGCTCACAAAAGGGTAAAGGATTTGTCTTTTGGGTGTTTTTCCAGTGTAACAGTAGTCATACCTCTGACACTTCCTCAAAGAGGGAGAAGACAAAGGAACAAAAATGTTTGTAAGTGGTGGAAGCACAAATATTGGAAATGGGAAAGCATGGCTTGCTGATAAGCATCTAGGTCTGAAGCAGACACTGCTACTGGGAGAAGGCCCAGCTCTCCGGGAGGTTGGCTGAGGCCAGGTGTGGAATGCCTTTGTCTCACTCTCACAGCAGTTAGCTACCCTTGGCAGACGGTGACTTTTTCATCAAGTTTGAAAGGTCATGAAGAAATGTTTGTGCAACTAACAGCCCACTCAGTGATAAGGGTGCAGTCCCACCCTCACACTTCACACAACAGAAAACAGAGGTATCAATGTTAGCCTTTTTGGAGCCCAATCTGTGGACGAGAATTCAATGAACAAAACCCTGGGGATACTTGGGACAATTTTGTCTTCCTCGCCCTCCCCAGAAGGGGTGCCCTTGTGGTAAGCTGTGTCTTCGGGGCTACTGAGTGTACTGAGTCCCTGGGAATGGAGTAATTACAAGTGTGTTTTCTTAAAGCGGTATAGCAATTTCTGCAGTGAAGTGTCCATCACTGGCAATCAGTAGGAGCATCTGTATAGATGTTGCAAGTGTAAATAGATCTCTGAGGACTTCGCTAGAGAACAAGGGGGTTCATCTCTGACTAAATTTATCCCCACTTCACACAGCAGTAAGCAAAGCCAATTACTATCACAGTGCTTCATTAAAAAAGCTCACGAAATTAAATACCACTTCACTTGAAAAGAAATGGTTTCAGCTGTCACTATTTACACCTGGAGAACAAAGCACCTCTCCGAATCTCCTGAAGAAATGGTTTTCTTCCAGTACCTATGACTTCTGGGCATACTTTCTCACTATCTTATTTGAGAAAGTTCTTGTGACTTACGTTGTAAAAAGTAATTGTGGGAAGTGACCACAAAGATGTTTGAGAGCCGCATGACTATTGTCTCAAAACGATGTGTGACTTACCTGACCTGAATACACAGGGTGATGGCTTTGATGGACCTTAATAGCACTGCAGGAGAGCTGCTGGCCTGGCAGATGGCTTAGCAATGAAGAGAGAGTTTCTGTGGCGGTGAGAATTCCCTCTTTAAAACCACTGCACCAGCGCCACAGAACGGCCAATAGCAGACATTGCACTGGAGCATTCACGGCTGCGCACGCCTCAGTCTGCACCCGCCTTTGTGATGGGGAGAGTCTGTCCTCTCCTCACATCCACCAAAAGGCTACAAAAGGAATGCAATTTCTGGGGTCCACGCGTGGCATCTACCACAGAAGTCCCTACAGGAATATACACCCTCCACCAACAACTTGGACTATGCCTGGGAGATGTCCTGGGAACCAAGGGTGGTGATACCTTTTCCTCTTACTTCTTAACTCTATATATGTTTGGGTTTTTCTCCTTCTTTTTTTCTTGCAATTTGCCCTCTGCTCTGGCCCATTAGTGGTAGTTTTCACCGGCTCTAACAAACCCAACTCATCAGCTGTTGTGTCAGTTTCCTTTAATTTACTCCAAGGCACTTTCAAAACCTTAGCACGACCTCCCACACTGCCCAAGGCTGGCCCTGGGTACCAGGTGGTGCCGGTAGAGTTTGAGTGGCATTACAATGATGAGAGGTGCTGAGCAGTAAGGTAAATGCACTTTTTTATTAAATCTCTTGTGTCTTCTGGGGAACTACATCTTCACAAAAATATACAAAATAATTTCTTTATACAAATATTTACATTCTATACCAGAAAACAGCGTTAGCTACATATTTGAAACTGAAATCTGACAAATAAAGAGTCTTGAATTCTGAAACTTAACACGCCAGGAAAGTATTTTTAAATCTTTTCACTTTTTTTTTCTCCTTTTTTTTTTTTTTTTCTTTTTTTGTGAAATAAAGTACTCAAAGTTCATATTCAAATTTAAAAAAAAACCTTAATGCAAAAATCTGACAATTAATTTATATATATATGTATGTATATGTATATACTTTAAAGAAACATACAACATTGTTACAGGGATCAGATGCCCAGGGTGAAACCAAAATGGAATACACTTAACCCCACCATGATCCTTACTACAGCAGTACAGGACCATACCTTTGGACTGGTTTAAAATACCCTTTTTCCCCCCCCGTTGAAGCAAGAGGGATTATCTGACACACTCCATAATGAAACACAACAAATCTGAACAGACAACTGGATTTTAAGCTTAAAGAACTACAGTAAAATATTTTCCTAAGCTGACCTGACAGGGGAGTGGAGGAAGGAAGGATAAACTCCTGTGCTATACAGAGCAACGCTGAGATGGATTTCCAGATAAAAGACTGCAAATTACATTACTTGTCTACAGAATTCTCCCGTGCCTTCATTAGCTGTCCCTTGCAGAAATAGCTGCCACCATGAAGCTATTTTCCTTCACAGTGTGAGATGAGGAGATGATAATTTGTAAGGGCAGCAGAAAACTAGTATTACCTCCATTGCTGAATTGCAACAGCTTTGATGGGTTTTAACCTACTGTACAATGTTTACTGTAAGACAAGCTGCTGCTTTTTCTCTGCTAAACAAAGGGAAAAAAAGTGAATAAAAGCAAAGCTAAAAATGTTTGTATTCTAAAGAGAGTGGTTCTAATGCAGCTACTTAATTTTTACAGTATTTTAAGTGATCGTTGTAGTCTTCAGTGTATTCTTAAGTGAAATTTTACATTAAAAAAATGCATTAACGAATGCAGCTTTTCCATTACTTAATACAATATGCTGTATGCCCCTAAAGGAACTAAAAAAGCATAAACAAAGCTTACAATTACCCTTGTTTAAAAAAAAACAACAAAAAGAAGAGCTCTTTTGCATCTAAAACCACAACACAATGCTAAGTTGCAGCAAGTAAAGGAAAAACAGACCAGAAACATGGAAAGTAGAACCCAACAGCACCAACATTTCACAACAGTACAGAAAACCAGTTTGTTTGTTTGCTTTTTTTATGTTCATGCAGATTGTGCCTGTGTTCATGCTTGAGTTTCTTTAGAAGATGTGTGTATTAAATTCTCAAAGAGTACAGTACAGAGCATGTCCTGGGTGTGACCAGAGTTTCAAAAAATCATGGAGTTATGGAAGTAACATTTACAGCTCCACAGCTGAACATCACACATTCAGGTTTTTAAGTAATGTCCTGGGAAAAGGAATTTAACTGCTTTGTTTCTGTTTGTTTTTCACCTGCTGGACATGAAAAGACTTCTCCCCAGTCTCAGGAATTTGCAGCTAAGTTAACAGAAAATTCATTTTCAGCGACATAATAGTATTGCAAATTGTCACAGTAGCAGTAAAGCCGTGGCAAAAGTCAGCTGGCCTCTGGCAGCCACTACATCTGGAAAAAATACTTACTTGGGGGTTAGGAGGGGGAGGATTGTGTTAAGAACTTCTCTGGAAAGAGGGAGAAAAAAAAAATAGCAGTAATGGCAAAAGCTAATGAATGAATAATTGGAGGCCATTACAAGAAAATACTTCTTTCTCCCCTCCCCAGTCTTATAATGTACAGAGGACCGAAACAAAGATCCCCCTGCTGCCTCCCTTTTTCAGAACCCACCAATGCAAAACTCCTTCCAATAATCTATTTTTTCCTTAAGCACTCATCTCCTGCCCCAGCCCCACCAAGACCAGATGAAGATGGCACTGCCTTTATGAAAGCTGCAGTTTCCCATACTGATGGGACAGCAGCTTTTGTTTCCTGCAAAAGAAGAATTCATCTTACAAAAGACCGGTAAAGCACGAATTACCTTCATCCTCTAGTTTAAAATACCTGTTAAGTAGGCACAACTAGCCTTCTTGTAAGAGTGTAGAACAACATCAATCAGACACCTCTTACAGCGCTGGAATGGACATGACATAGTATCTTTTACAAAGCAAGGAAAGTTGGAGCTTGGGTTGGGTTGCTTTGGGTGGGGGGTTTGTTTTTAAATAAACTTTCATGTGACTAAGCAAGGCATTGTACCACTAAGGGCAAAATCCCTTTGTCAGGTCTTGATGTTATCCCAAAAGCAGCTACAGAAACTCAGGAAATTCCTATTTTGGCTTTTGGAAGAGAAATCCAAACACACTGAGCAATAGGAACAAAGTGCCTCTCATGTCCCAAACCTAACCATCCTCTAGCAGGTGAAAGTTACCTTCCTCTCTGGAGATAGTCAAGACCCTCCTGGATGTGTTCCTGTGTCATCCGGTCTAGGTGACCCTGCTCTGGCAGGAGGGTTGGACTGGATAAGCTTTCAAGGTCCCTTCCAACCCCTAACATTCTGTGATTCTGTGAAACATCAGCCCAGCTATTTGTGCACAGATTTTATGGTAGAAGTCCAGTTCAGCTGGCTAAGTGGCACCTTCAGTCAAATACTCCCTTATTTTGTAATGATTTATTACAGGATAAAAATCAAGAACTTCACTAATTTATTTCTACTCCTACGTATTCATTGGCCTGAATTACATTCACCTTCCCTGACATAACCACACCTGTATTTGGGGACATAAGGCAAGGAAGCACCAAAGTAAAACTGAGCTCAGGTATGAGTTGAATTGCCCTCTGCAGACACCTGTCTCCTCTAATTAAACAGAACAAACACAAGCCACAGCATTAATATCTGGCATATTAAATGTAGTGCACATCTGGGCACAGAACCAAGAACTGGTGAAAAATGTTTCAATAGGAAAGAAATGAAAGAGGCAGTAGTTGATACAGCTTGGTTAGGAAGAGTTCTAGAGTGCAGTATTTCTTTGTGGTTGTTTTTTACTTTGTTTGTTTTAGTTTTTGTTTAAAGAGAATGCATTTAAGCCCAGATGCAGAGGAAACTGAAATATGGATAAATTAGAACAGGCCCATTAAAACAATCTATGGGTTTTTTTATGTGGGAAACCTGAGCTCTCAGTACTATAATAGCAATTTTATCTTTATAGTGTTTTCTGTGTAGCCACACTGCAACAGTGGCTAATCTGTGTTGGCTGCTGTACATCAAGGCTAAATAGCTGTCCTATAGGCATGGGGGGAAAGAGCAGTTAATGGTAGCAGCTGCAGCTTCCCCAAAACAGCAAACAAGGTTGTGTGAAGCCTTTCCTCAAGCACTCCACTGCTCACCACCAGCCACTGAGTGCTTCCCAACTGAAACAAGATGTTTGCCAGAAAGTGGCATGACTCCCCACCTACCACTCCCCCTGCTGCTCCTTTGGTCCTGCATATTAGGAGTGTTCCTTCCTCTGTTTTCCTTTTCTTCTTCCTTTTCTCCAGGTTTACATTTACTGGTTAATTGTTACTGTTTCATCCTAGATTCCATGATTTCAAAATGAAGCTGCCTGTTGTCACTGTGCTCAGACCTTACAACAGCTCTTGGTTTGTTTTACTCTTGGTGGGGGGAAGAGAACATGTTCCACACCCATGCAAAGATTTTTTCATTTCTTTTGCCCCCCCAAAAAAGTGAATTGGTTGGATTGCTGGTTTAACAGTTAACAAAAATGTCAAGGTTATGACTGGCATCCTGTTGGTAATCTGAGAAAGGTAAGGTGAGTGGTTTTACTGTTCTAGCATCAAGTAGTAGACTGGAGAAAACTCCCCATCAAAACCACCTACTAAGTTTTAGTTAATTTTGAAGGACTTTGGCAAGGAAATCTGTTGTGGCTTTTATGCATGATCTGCACCTAAACTACTCTTTTTTTTCTGAAATGAGACATGCAGAGTTTAAGTCTGAAGTCAAAGTTAATTGACAAAGTTAACTGACTTCAGCTGGAGACAGCCAAAGAAATGGTCTTGGTGTAACCACATCACAGTGACTGGTACAGAGAATGCAAGGCAGGCTTTGGCAAGTTCACGTGCTTATCCACATGAGCAAAAATCCAATGGCTCTATATGGACAGCAGAGCAGATGACAAGGAAACATAAAAGCCACCCATGGGAACAAGAGTCTGCAAATGCAGTACAGCTAAGTGATGTAAAAAATCACTGATGTGGCAAGTTTTGTGACTCTGTTCCTTCCCTTTCTGCAGAGTCCACAGGATGATTCACTCTGTCCAAAGCACTGGCAAGACCTTTGTCTACATCTTATGCTAACAGAATTTGAAAAAAGGTTAAGGCTTTTCACAACTGTGACACTGATAATGAAACAGGGAAAATGCCACCCTGCTGCTGCGAGAAATGTATTTGAAACCAAGATCTTTCCCTTGTCACACTACTACACCATGCACAGCAAGTCCCCTAAAAGGGGCTCCACAAGAGTAAAGTTCATGCCTAGAGTGAGGTCCATGTTCAAGTGGAGACTTGAGCACTGCTGGGTGCAAGCCAGAAAGCAGGTGCGGTGGTGCAGAGGGAGGTGCTCAGGGCGTGCTGAAAGAAGGGCACTGTTTGCCTTGGCAAACCTGCAAATCTAACAGTGGGGTTTAGGCAGCAGTGGAGAAAAATGGATCATGGTTTTAAACCATGCTACGAATGCCATCAAAGTCCTGCTCCTAGTACTCAAGGCCTTCCTTTTGATCTGCTTTCCAGATCCAGGAGATAACTTGTCTGCAATGTGTCTGCTTTCTGATGGTACAACTGCAGGACAGCATTAACCAGACTTGTGTGATGTTCAGGTGTTCTGAAATTAATCTTGCTAATAGTGAAACCCTGATACTGAGCAAAGTCAGAAGTTACTCTGAACAAGTACTTTCCTTCATCTGTCACCAAGCAATAAAGGAAACCTAATATCCTGAAATGCTTTCCTTATCTTCAGTTTTACATCATCTCTTGCCTTCCCTATCAAAATCAGAAAGTCATATACAACAATTACCTTCTTGAGAATAAAAAAAAGATAAAACTTAAAGTCTAAATGATTCAATACACTTGGCTGATCTGCTCTTCCGAGCCTAAACTCAACTGTGTTGTACAGTTTCTGCACTATGGCAATTTTCAGTTCTAAATGTGTTTACTTTCAATTTTTGTTTGCTGCTAGGAGCTGGATTTTCCTTCTCTCATTTTTCTAAGCACACTTAAATAGCTTTCAAGGGCACATTTATATTAAGTGAAATGTCACTTTGCTTTTACTGAATCAGTTTTCTATTTATTAAAAAAAATATCACTGACTTTAACGGTCCCAATGATGTATGTTTGCCGCTAGGCAATTAATCTAGAGAACAAAATCAATTATGAGTGAATAAATTATACAAAGAACCTTTCCCTCCCCTTCCTTGGTTCTTTATAATCACAGAACAAAAAAAAACAAGCTTTCTCCAGCTTCACACAGAGCCCTCCTGCCCAATTTTTTTCCAAACAAAAGGCTGTTACTAGTCCCTCCACATTCCAGCTTCTTCCCTGGCATAACCTACTGGGCTATGTCATGTTACTTCTGCTGAGTAACCAGTGAGCTCCCACAGCCTACAGAAATTGACAGTCCCTTCCTATATAGGTCTGCTTGAAGCTTGCGTGGCAACAATTAGCAAGTTACTTCAGTAATATTTAATGTAAACATCAAATGAGGCACAGTAACAAGCACCATCACAGACAGAAAGACCAAAAATAGCACAAAGCTGCCATGTTTAACCATGCTTACAGCCAGCTGTTCTCTTCAGCAGAGAACTACGCCTTGTCCTAGAAAATATGCTCCAAATCATCCTCCAGAAGAAAGCTGCAACTGAGGCTCTACTTCACTCCTCAACATGAATGACCCTTCCCAGCAGGCTGGCCTGAGCGGTGTACCAGGGAAAACACTAACTACCAATGCTGGCTGCAGTACAAGAAACAAGGCTGCTAGTTGTGGTTTTTAAAGAGCTCCTCAGCTTACAGGTCCCATCCCAGTCCTATACAGCAGCAGTGAGGTTTGGAAGAGAGGGAAGAAGCATGGAGATCTGGAGGCTCAGACTTTCACAATGCAGTGATCAGCCTTGCACTGCCGAGGGCAGCCCTGTGGCAATTTGCTTATCAGCTTCTGACTGGTACTTCACTGCTGGTGTGGCATTTGAAGCTCCTCAGGGCAAAAGCACCCACAACAAATTACCAGTGGAGAGGCACAGCCTTAATGAAGGGGATGGCAAGGAGGAAAAGACATGAACAATGATAGGGACCCGAGGAACAAACCTTTCACTGGGTGATCATAGGGTGGGGAGACACTGAGCCTAGGATTTTGAAGAGAAAATTCATAGAAACAGAAAACTTCGACTTCGATCTGGCAGTCTTCCAGGACAGACTATAAGGGAGCTCTGAACAGCCATCCTGCTCAAACCCATGAAAGGCAACTTTAAAACAGAGACCAGATAAACCTCACTTCAAGTCAGGAAGCCCTGCACGTTTAACAAGGGCTAGAATCACAGCTATAGAATAGCATATTGCAATTGATTTCTCTGACCTAGGCAAGACATGTAAAACAGACAGGCAAAAACGTTTTAAGATAGGTAAGGTCTAACCTCAATTCTCATCTGCAATTCCCCTAAAGTATGAAATGTTACCAGCAAGATCTCCCTGTACACTCAACAACCAAATTCACAGCTTTTTCTCCCATAGAACAGCAGCTGTACAACTGGCAAGACTTTCCTGAGAACCTTCACGCCAAAACACCTGGTAATTGTTTAGTTCACTGACTTCTTTACAATAGCTATTCATTATGGCATGGTATATAAAATACACAATCTCAGACCATTGAGTAACTATCGTTGTATAGCATGCAACAAGCATTTTTAGACCTAGCAGACTACAGAAGTCTGTTAAACTTTCTCCCCCTTCTCTTCCACAGGCAAGCCCTCCCATTCCCTCTATAACCACCACACATACAAAATGCTTACAAGAAGAGATGAGCCTTATTTGTTTTGTACTTTAATCTGGCATATGAGAATGCAAGAGGTGAATAATATCAAAGCTAACAAATGCCGCTGTTAAAGCAGTGCTGACTTGCACAGAGAAAAAGAGCTTTGCCCGTACAGCAGAATGGCACTATGACAGCAGCGCTCCTAGCCAGTGACTGCTGTTCCCTTCTGTGTTGCATGAACGTTCACTGCACTGATTAAAGAACAGGTTCAGGGTGTAATGCATCTCTACAACATGACTTAGACAAAGTTGATGAAATCTTCCTCACTTGTACCCAAATCACAGCTTCGTTCAGGTTTTCATGATCACTGCAATCTTCTGTTCAACCTAGAGCCGCAGTTACATTGCAGGACAGAATAAATGCACTTAACGCTAGTGGTGACAGCAGGTCCATTAAAGAAGCATATGACTGGACATTTTTTACATTTTGGAAGAGAAATCCAAGTGGAGACCTCCCCCAGCTAGTCCTAACTCTGTTAAAAAATTGAATTGTACAAAATATAATGCTTGGAAATTTTATATTCTCTCTGAAAACCCCCTATGATGCTGAGAAAATAAAATAAATTCATATTGCTATGAAATTCTATTTTTGCAACTGGTGACATCCCAAGCTCTATCCATTATGAAGACTATAAAATCCTCACTCTGGTCCACATTTCCAGCACAGAGGCTAAGAGCCCAATTAAGTAACACAGCAATAATCTCTCTTCCACTGAGAATATGTTTATTCACAAGGCAAGAATTTGAGTTAGAATTTTAGGTTGTGGGCAAGGCACTCGCAAAGTGAGCAAACGTGGTTTTGCTCACAGAACTAATTTAATGTTTAAGTGCAACAAAAACACTAAATTAGCCATGAAGATCATGCATATCCAATGGCCTTCACCAGACATGACTGTGACCCAGGCCTCTAAACACAGAAATATTTAAGTCCTAAGAAATTAGCTCTATTCTGCTTCACCAGATGATGTTCCTTTTGACCAGTCATAGAAATATAATTGCCATTATAATAACTAAACATTTATTAAAATACTATCTATTTAAGAGTTAATATATGGTTTCTTTCAGTAATAAAATATGGAACACCCCCTTTTTTTTTTTTTCTTTGTTTTTTTTTTTCTCATGATATCCAGACCCCAAAACTTAAAGAAGAAACATTCATGCTGAAAACAGATCAATGTACAGCACTAGGTCAGAAATAACATATCTCGATTAAAACTCCAGGATCTTACTGTGAAACTGTACATTGATTAACCATTCACTTTTTCCTTTTATCCACACACTTCAACACCTGGCAGTGAGTGAAATACAAACCCAGATTATCCAACACTGAAGCAAACCTAAGAGCCTCAGTGTCTCTCTTACAGTCTATCCTTCTGACAGGCTCTAGATACTTGTCTTCCAGAGACAGGTTGCTCTGTGTCTGAAATCAGCACCATTTCTTACGCATGCAGGGCACAGTAGAATGTCACATTGCAATCCTGGGTATTTCATGCCTGGTAATTCATGCAGGGTCCTCTTTGCAAGTCTCCATGTCTCTCTCAATGAGGCATATGCACACATTTCCAAACAAATAAGCTGTTATTTTTGGAAAGAGATGAAATAGTAAATACAAAACACTACAATATTGTTAAAAGAATTGTCTAGCACTCACAATTTCCATTAAAAGTATAATTCTCTGAATACACATCTCAGCATATTTAGATCTACTGAATCTTAAGCATTATATTAAGATCTGGGCTGTTCATTTTGTTGCAAGTATCCATTTATTTATATAAAACACAGAATAGCAAGAGCACAGATAAAAACCCCAAAGATTCTGAACTTCAGCTTTAGGCTGTCCAAGTCCACTGCTCTGTACTTTCTGTCCAACATAGAAGATACATACCTGCAGTCATCCCCTCCAGCACTGACCACGTATCTGTCTCCACTTGTAAATCGAATATTAGTTAAGTGGGCAGAGTGGCCTAAAAATCGTTTGTGTTTTGCCTGGAGAAAAAACAAACAAACAAAACCAAAACAACAAACCAAAAATCAACAACAAAATGAGGAAGTCTGAATACTTTCTATGACTCTAAATCAAGTAAGGCATGCATATTTTTATCTACCTTCTTACTGCATCACACATTTGTATCATTCAGAATGTTCTGTAGGTTTTCAAACATGACAGATCACTACTATTGAGCTGCAATGCAGATCAAATTGTCAGCAAATGAGACAGCACCTGCAAACTGGGAACAATGCTCAAGCTAACTCAATAAAATTACATGTATCTTGTCACATTATCAACCTCTAGATTTTGTGTATAATCCTAACACTGGAAAAAAAAATCATATTAAGTGTGTAAACAGTTTACACCGTGCTGTCTCAAACCCTGAAGATTAACAGCGCTAGTGTCTGCAAAAAATCTTTAAACTCTTCATCCATGGAAATACAAAGATGGAACTAGAATTACCAGGTATATTGGTAAACAGTACAGCTGGTTGTCTGTCAAACAGACAACAGAGATGTGGAAAAATAGAACAAAGCACTTTGAGGGTTTCAGTATGAAGATGCAGCCTGGCAGACAGTACTAACACCTGCAAGAGCTATTCCAGAAAACAGTCAGAAAATTTTGAGGTGAAGCAAGCTTACCAGACGACAGAGCTGAAGTTACACAGATGCATTTAAAAGCTACAAATTTAGAAAAGGAAATATTTCCACTGTATATCTTCTAGAAAAAAAACCCAAAACAACACAAGACCATAATATCAACAGTAGTTATTGTTATAAAAATGCAAAACCCAAGTTCTTACAAATTTTTCGGGACACGGAAAGTCAAACAATTTGACCATGCCAAAGTCATCGCCTGTTACAAGATTGATTCCCGAGTGAGAGACACAGGCACAGTTGACATCAGCTTTTTCTGCATGCCTGGACCAGATTCCAATTACTTCATCCCCTAGGACACTGAAACAGAAAAGCAAGAGATTCTTTTGAACACTGCAGCAGTAACAACAGAGTAAGGAAACAGTAAGCAACTCTCGTAACTGGGTTTACAAAGGGTAATTTTTGCATTTTCTCTCCACACATACACATCTGTTGCAGGTTTCACTCTGCAATTCATTTCTTTTTAAATCATCCCATAGCTGCTTATGAAACTCATGCAGCTATAGAAGTCCCCAAAATAACACAGCCTGTGACAACAGTAAGAAGCAGAGGTGAAATCAGTAGTATTAATACTGTCCAGTGAGGCACTAGGAAAATTAGAACTGGTATGTTTTCATTGTAACGATGCTTTGTTGATTCTGTAACATTTTCACATCAATTAGATTAAAAGGTTTCCTGAGTATGGTGAACCTTCCTCACTATAAGAGAGAGAGAGAGATTGTCTTTAACAAGAAACATCATGAGATTCCCAAACAGACATTTCAATGAAATTTCCTTTGCAAAGCCTCTAGCAGAGCTGCTTTTCTACTCAGCTCTGCTCATGATGTACGTGCATACTTTTAAGAATGCACAGAAACAAGCCCTTTATATTATAATTTGTTAAGAACTGAGTGGTTTGGGAACTTTTCTGTGACTCTTTCCATCCAAATCAGAGCACAGTACACTACATTAAAAAGCCAATGCTTTACTTCAGACACCCTCAACTGGTTTGGAAAGCACCAGTTTGGGGTTTTTTTGTATCAAAGAGAGAGAAAAATAAAAGGATTACGCAAACAGAAAGCAGAAAGCTAGCAAAGTGAGTTTCTCAGACCCCTCTTAGTAAGGGCTTGCAGCAAATAGTCAGGATTGCTCAAAACAGCTCATATGTGGAAATTTTTCAAGTACTTATTCTCACTTTTTGTCTGAATGTGCTAATCAGGCTGACTACTGAAGGCAGGCAAAGGAGCCTGACAATGGCCCAGAAAATCAGATGTGCATGGAACATAAATGATTTAAATGTGAGATACAAATAAAAAGTGGTGTAATTCTTCATGTAATGTCTAAGCCTATTTTTAATGAAATATAGGCACTTTAACATAAAGAACTGCTGTATACCTTTTACTATGCAAATGTTAGTAACAACTGTAATATCATTAGATACCGTAAGTATACTACTGTAAATAAAACTTGACTTATCAGTCTTACATGACCTTTTCGCTCTTCGATATCTATTCATTTTCTCTGTATCCTTATGCCCAAATCACTGTTTTGAAGCAAACAGCACAGTATTCCAGAACATTTGCACAGTGCAACAAGGAACTACTGAGGCTGGTAGAGATGTACCAAAGGAAGCCAGAGTTACACAGCGAGTAGGAAGACACACATGAGAGAGGTGAGTTTTTATCATCAGATGTCCTCATTGGTCAAACAGCTCATGTTCTACTGAGGGAATCTGCTCTGTACTGTCATCTTCTGTACTGTACTTACTTGATCTGTTGCTGGAGCAGATGGGTGCACTAAATGAAAATACCTGACTGAAGGGATGAATTATGCTTTTAAACAGTAGGTTCTTCTCCCGGAAGTTACAAGTGTTTTAACAGGTGTCAATGTGTGGATTGTTTACCTTGTCCAAGTAGCCCATGTTATTCTGTCAATCAAAGCCTGGTCCACAAGCTGCTTTCCTGAAGGCACTTCATAGACTTGCCTTTTGTAAGACCCGGTAGAGACCTTTGAGATTACCACAGAGAATTCAGAATACATGAACTTGAATTCTGAAGGGCTTTGAAAAGCATTTTCTTCATGGGTTATCTTCTAGTCTACAAGTAACAGCTATTAATAAACTTGCCCAACAAGTTGAGAATTCTCAAAAATCTACACAAGCATAAAGCAACAGTAAGAAGCATAAGAAATCTTACATTTAAAAATATTTAATAAAAAATAATTGAAACACCTCATATTCTGCACATATTAATTCTCTCTACTTTGTGTTAGTATGTGTGTGTATAAATAAGGCAAAATAAACTTATCTTTAGAACGGACACAAAGGTACTCCTCTCAGACTGATCTGATAATCATAGAACGACTTAGGTCAGAAGGGACCTTAGAGATCATCTACTCCAACCTCCCCAATATGGGCAGGGACACCTCACAGCTAGACTCAGCTGCTCAAGGCCTCAATCAAAGAGGATGTTTTTGTGAGTGGCTCATACTAAGGAGCAGGTACTGTAAGGAATTTCTAAGATAATCCTTTGTATTTACTGCTTAATTCTTTTCATTACCTATGTATCATTTATCTGCTTGGAAAGGACCTAACATTTCTAACATTTATGCTTTACCAATTCTATTAGATGTTGCTGTATGAAATGTAAGTCAAGAGATGAGAGACATTTACTCTTCCTCTGAGATGTAAGCAAAATACAGAAAGCAAAGTGTGCCTTCTTTATTATGATTTTTAACAAATGTCTTGATCCCTGCTGCTGGGAGCTTTAACACTATGATTTTGATGCGAAGCAATGTGCAGTGCTACCATTCTGACATGACAAAAAGAATTCACAGGTCTCTGGAGCTCTGAGAATGACAGACTGTACTTCCTTCTCTTTTAAGACATCAGCTTCAAGAGGTAAATGGGCAGAGAGACACATTACAGATATTTTGGAATGTATTTCTCATTTCTATGCATATTTCTTCTATGTAGTATCCAAGATAACTATTTCTGTCACCCACTTATCACTACAACAAAGGAACAACAATAACCTACTACAACATTTCATCAGAAAATTGAGCAGTTGTGAAGGGAGAATACTTGCAGACTATGTGTCATGAGTATGCTTATCACTGAAAAATAAACAATTAACTGATACCTGAAGATAAGAGCTATCTGCAGAGAAGTCCATCTGGATCACAAAACTTGGGATATCTTTGCAATAGCTGACTCGATTTAGTGTGGGACCAAGTGTCAAGTCATAAAAGTCTACTGCATTTTCACTGGAACCAACAGCCAGGTAACGAGAATCTGGGCTAAACCTGAAGAGATAAAAGGGTTTTTTTGAACATAGTTGCCGTAACAGATTCTAATATTTGAGAAGCAAGGACAAACTTGCCTATCAAGAGGGAGGGAGAGTATTTTGTCTCGTAAGGAAGATAACTTTTGAAGCAAAATTTTCAGGGAATGTATATGCAGTAGAAGGTGCCAATAATTTTGGCACAGTTGTCCCATGTAAGTGAACGGGGAACATCTCTGGAATAACTGTTCATTATCTAATGACTGACTCTTTAACACTATTCTTGCAAGGCTCCAAACTAGAAAAATTAAATGCTGTAAATGAAGAAATGACCTTCTAGATTAAATGTCCCGAATAAAAAGATGTGAAATGAAACCTTTTATCTGCTCAGTGTGATTTCTTCCCTCCAGTTTTCCCTTCTAGTCTTGAAATTAAGTAGCTTCCTGAGCTGAACACATTCCCCACAGCCCTTTTTGCATTAATAGGGAAGTTTCTTTATTTTTATTATATCCAAGACATACTTTGGGACAGCTTTCCGATTCCAGCAACCCCCTAAACATTGAGCAGGGCTCTCCTGCCTTCCTGCAGTAAAGTCCCCATTTGCTCTCTCTCTCCCACTCATCACACTTTGCTCTCCAGAAGTTTTTCTTAGCTGATCATGATCAATTTACCTCAGAGGAACAGTCCTGTCCTCCACCTAAGAACAGAAGCAAAATTTTACTTCTGCTAAATCACATCTAACAAAACACAACAAAGAGCAAACTAACAGAGAGGCAACACCATTGTCTCTCACAATTCAGTCTTCATCTGTAAACTTCTGATCTCATTTTACTTCCTATACATCAGCTCATTCTGCTCCTTTTCACATGTAGTCATCTGCCTCTTGACTGGAATGGTTGCTTCCTATTGTCCATTTGCTTCCCCATTCACCCTTCATTTTAACCAACCCGTGGCAACATTATCTGACACTGCCCCTACTGTACTGCCTGTTTTTTTAACTGATTGCTATCTCTTATCTTCATGTGCCTCCTCCTTCCTTTTTATTCTTGCTGTCAGAATAATCACAGGAACTCCACAATTCACCCATCAATTTCAGCTCTCTGAAACACCATTGCAATGCTTTTCAGAACATGAAATTTTATTTTTAAACATCAAAATAATACAGGTTTCTAGAATACTACAACAGACCATGGCATTATATTTTCTGACCTGATATCTTGAATAGCCGATCTTCTGTCCCTTTTTTTCCCCCAAATTTTTAGAGAGGTCACAAGCAAGATAATAAATTCTCCATTTTTCATGCCAATAGCTACCATATCACCTTCTGGGCTGTAGCAAACAGTACGAGCTGCATGCCCTAAGCTGACTTTGTTCAGCATCTTCTGTGAAGAAATAAAAATCCAGAAGAGTAAGTATTTCTATTTGCTCATGTTTCAAAAGCAGCTTATCACAGAATCACAGAATGTTAGGGGCTGGAAGGGACCTCAGAACATCATCCAGTCCAATGCTCTTGCCAGAGCAGGATCACCTAGAGTAGATCTTGACGGAACGCTTCCAGGTGGGTTTTGAGTATCTCCAGCTCCCCTGGGCAGCCTGTGTTCTGTCACCTTCACAGGGAAAAATTTTTTCCTCATGTTTCCATGGAACTTCCTATGCCTCAACTTCCACCCATTGCCCCTTGTCCTGTCATTGGGCATCACCAAGAAGAGCCTGACTCCATCTTCTTGGCACTTATCCTTTACATATTTATAAATATTAATGAGGTCACCCCTTAGTCTCCTCTGCTCCAAGATGAAGAACCCCAGCTCCCTCAGTCTCTCCTCATAAGGAAGATGTTCCACTCCCTTAACCATTTTTGCGGCTCTGCACTGGACTCTTTCAAGCAGTTCCTTGAGGTCTTTCTTGAGCTGAGTGGCCCAGTACACAATATTCCAGGTCCAGGACACAATATTCCAGGTGCAGCCTCTACCAGAGTAGAGGGGGAGGAGAACCTCTCTTGACCTACTAACCACAGCCCTTCTAATACACCCCAAGATAGCACTGGCCTCCTTGGCCACAAGAGC
The DNA here is from genome assembly GCF_026170545.1 of Melanerpes formicivorus. Taxonomy (NCBI): domain Eukaryota; kingdom Metazoa; phylum Chordata; class Aves; order Piciformes; family Picidae; genus Melanerpes; species Melanerpes formicivorus. The sequence goes on from NW_027142369.1 coordinate 4,696,013, forward strand.
ACACTGCTGGCTGGTGGTCAACCTTCCATCCACTAGGATTCCCAGGTCCTTTTCCCTTTCATTGGTCTCCAACAGGTCAGATCCGAACCTGTACTGATACATTGGGTTTTCTTTCCCAGGTGCAAGACTTTACACTTGCCCTTGTTGAATTTCATTAATTTTCTTATGCTAACAGTTTGCCACTACCATATGGACTATTTCCAGAATATATCAGAAAACAAGGTTCAAACCCTCAACACCACAACAGGTCTAGGATTTTTATTTGTTTTTATTTCCTAAACCACAACACCTACCTTTTCAGCAATATCCCAGAGTCTTACTGTACCATCTTCTGCAGCAGAAAGGAAAAAATCTCTGGAAGGATGTGTTGCCAGACCCCAGATTGGTCCATCCATATGACCATTAATTAGGATGTTACATGCAGCATTTTTCTCACCAACTTCAATTATTTCAGCATTTCTTGTCCCAACGAGGATTTTTCCCTTGAAAGAATTATCCCAGATATAATACACTAATTACTTATGATGAACAATAATAAAGATACAATCCAAAGCAACAGTTCTGTCAAGAATGTTTGCTGAAATCAAGTAATCAAAAAAATCAGAGATAATTCATTTTTTTAAACTCAATGATTCACTGAAGTTCAAAGTCACCTGCAAATCATGATGCTACTGGAATTATTGTTTGTAAGTCAGATATCTGGAGTGTGATATCACAGATATCTGAAAAGGAAATAGAGCATCATTCCTTAGTTAGTCTTTTAATATAAATATACACTGAGTAATATCCTAAGTAAGACTAAGATGTCTCAATGTAGCATTTTTTTCCTGCTGTAAAATCAGTTGTAGACCCCTTCTAGCTCACCCTTTAATTTTGAGTACTAAGAGGAAGCAATTTATCACTTATTTAATGCTTCAGATCAACCAACAAATGGTAAGTTTTGTTTTAAAGATGCGATGCATTCTCTACCTTGCCTCTACAAACAGAACGAACACAGTCTGTCATCTGTCCTGTCTCTAGTCTGAAGGCACGGCATCGTTTCAGCTCTTGATCCCACAGCTTAACTGCTCCTCCTTCCTTTGAACTGTGACAACAAGTCAGGAACAATCATGAGCATAATGTCAGGCACAAACAGGCAATTAACATATGAAAGAACTCTATTATTTAATACAGTGGATCGTAGACAAGACATTTTACTATGTTTGAAATCATTAATAATTTCTATTTGTTTTTACTGAACAGGTGATGTTAATATGCTGAGCCTTCTAGCTAAGGAAGAAATACTAATGAAAAACCCTTGTTGTACTCCTTTATAGAATGAGTTGAAAGATGGTCACTGCTGAATTAGTCTGTATTAGCAGCTCTTAGGGAACTTGTCTAGGCAAAGGCACAGGTAGGTGTGCAAACAAACTTCCATCTTATTATTAAGAAAGGCTCAGATTATGAAAATGTAGTTGGAGAGAAACAAGAAACATGAAATAAATGACAAGATTTTCACATCTTTTGAAAATTTCACTACTGTCACTGCTGTGATATAAATGGCAGTTACAGGAGAAAAATCACACCATATTAATTGCACAAGATATTCAGTTAATAAGTATTCATCATGAAAGCACTAAGTATTTCCCACCCACTTTCAAGAGAACTGGTATTTCAGTAAAGAACACAGTAAAATAAAAGTAAGTTTCTGAAAAGGAGACAATGTTTAATGAAACACTTATGAATGTGGTGTTTTCAGTTGAGCTTGGACATGTTTTATCTGTCTTCACAGAGAAAAGAATCTCCCCCCAAACCAACAAAGTTCCACAAAACGGAGCCAGCTGCCAGTGTTGCAACTTTGATTACAGAGCAAACTGACAAAGAACTCCAAGAAGTTTAATCACAATTACTGCTTTTGTACTATTGCTACTAAAAGAACTGCAATGAACTACAAATGCTAGTCCTTCCAATGCAATATTCTTTGCTTTGCAATAGCAGTGTTTTGACATATGACTGTTTATCATACTCAGCAAAAAGATTTTATCAAAAGAAGCTGGTGAGCTGCAATTAATAATGCCAAGGCCAAAGGAAACATGCTGTAGAACTTGGTTTGTATACATTCAGCATTCCATTTTCCCACAGCAGATGAATTAGTGTTTCTTATTGCTATTCATTACTTTGTCTTTCAGATCAAATACTAATTCCTAAGAGGCTCTGAGGTGAAGTGGTAGAGAGATCATTCTCCAAATAAACTCACAGTGATATTTAGAAATATTAGAAGAAAATAGTTCAAAAGCACAGGAGTAAGTTTTCATCTGGGACTGAATATCAAGCAGGATCTTTGAGAACTATTTAGAGAAAAAGTAGTCAAGGGCCTGTGTCCTGCAAAATGTCATCAGCTGGCCTGTGTTACAGATGAAGCTTTTTCTGTGTGTGTATGTGTATACACACACACACACACATATATATATATAAAAATAATTAGCAAGGCACTAAGAAAAAAAATGAAATGCTTTAAGAGATATTTTCCTTACAACCCCACAAACAAAGGATGTTGCTCTACCTTAGATTTGAGAGAAGACAGTTTGCCTCTGCCATTGTAACTAAACAGATCCTTCCTTTAAAAGAAACTGTGCATTACGCTGTTATGATGTTTATCGTTCTCTTATTTGATCAGAGTTTTGAAAATCACCCAGATTAACAGCCTCAGCTGAACTTCAGCAAAAGTAATAATCCACCAGGGAATCAGTAACTTTTTATTGCTTAAAGCCGTATTTCAAACTAAGCGTTTTTGCCTTCTCTCAAAAATTATAGTGTCGTGACAAATATCACTGAACCATCTAGTAATATGAAGAAGCGATTTCAAGGCTGTGTTTGATACAGTAACTCACCCCTTTTCAGCTTAAGGAGGGAGAACTATCATCTCTTTGATAATGGCGTATTTGTACTTGGAGAATCATTACCTGACTGACATAGAGTAGTATAACTGACAACTCAATATAATTTGTTTTACATTTGCCTATTATTTTAAACCAAAATAATGTAAAGCAATGATAAAATGTCTCAAGAATCTTGCACATGTGCTTTAGTAAGATGACTGTCATTTAGAAGCTAAAATTACAATGAACTACTTGTACAGCATTTAGATTCTGATTCATCCCCCTTGACTTCAGGTACTTGAGCAAACCACAGAGATAAGGACCCTAGCAACTCTAAGCTTTCTCTTACAATCGATGGAAGAAACTGAGGTACTTGAAGCTCAGGTGGGCTTACCTGCACACCGGAGGTGGTGACTTTTTTTCCTACCGCCTATTCAGGGATCCAAAAGTGAGTACTCTTCTAGCATTGATGTCTCAACTGCCTAGTGTTAGATGGGACGAATCCAAACCATTTTTAAAGAATACAAGTGCATGCAGAAAAATGAAATAAAGAAGACTCACGGCCTTTCTTTGCCTCCTGTAACGATCAAACCGTCTCGTAATGTGGTGTACATTGTGAAAACAGGTCCATTGTGAGCCTTCGCCACAATTCGTATCAACACATGATCTTTCCAAACACAAACATCTCCACTGATAGTACCTGTAAATGTCAAGTTATTCTGAAAAGGGGAAAAATACACTCATCATCTGATTCTCAGTAGGGCAGGAAGAAAAGCATTCAGAAATAAAGGTATCACCATTTGCATTTAGGCTGGATTGCTCTTCATAGAATCATAGAATCAACAAGGTTGGAAAAGACCTTAGAGATCATCAAGTCCAACTTATCACCCAACACCTCATGACTAACTACCATGGCTTCAAGTGCCACGTCCACATTCAAGTGCTGCTGTAGGAGAGTAAATTGTGGAAGAGGTAATAAGCACCTGCAAGGGTAAGACAATGAGCTACAATATTCATTCTTGAAGTCTGAAACATAGAATGCTTTCTTGTAGCCAAAAGGCTCTGCACTGCAAGAAGAAATGCAATGATAAACTTCAACCATAGGGACATCTATGTTTCCAGCCTATCAGATGTGCTAAATGTGGTAAAAAAGTAGAAAAACAAGAATAATTTTGACATTTCACATACGGTGTGAAGGTACTCACTAGCTTACTGTAACCACTAGTTTATGGAGAAAGCAGTTTGACTTAACTCAGAACCAAAAGCTGGCTGTTCTTTACTTCTGCTTCCTGTTTTTGAAAAGCAATACCAAAAAATGTCATTATCCTTGAAATTTAAGGGCAATTTATTAGCCTACACTTAAAACAGTTGCCCTTAAAAAAAGGGGCAACAGGTGCAAGCTGAAGTGTAGGAGGTTTCATGTAAACATAAGGAAAAACTTTGACAGAGCACAGTAACAGACTGCCATTGAGGCTGTGGAGTCTCCTTTTCTGGAGACAGTCAAAACCTGCCTGGACATGTTCCTGTGTGACCTACTCTAGGTGATCCTGTTCTGGCAGGGGGCTTGGTATTTCGAGGTCCCTTCCAACCCCTAACATTCTGTGATTCTCTGAAAACCATCAGGAACTGGTTATTGTTCAAAGCTCTTCTAGTAACTTACACAAACAATGCTCAAATTCAGTATTATGTGTAGTATTTCAGAGCACCAGTGTACATGTATAGATTGGCAGGAACACTTTTCTTGACTTGAGGTGAGTTGATGTTCTACACTCTTATTTTAAGGGCTATGTGTGCAGATGCCCTAATAAAAAGTAAAATAAGAGTACTGGAAATTCATGTGGGAGCAGATCCTCTGACCATCCTCACACCATAACTGTTGGGCTGTTTCCAACTCCTATTTAGGAGCACGTGAATTAGCTCCTTCCAAGACAGAATCAAAGAAGAAAAGCACTCCCAGAACTGCTTCCTACAGGAAAAACAGATCTGATTTGGCTTTATTCAGTTTGCACATCTATTCATAAAACCCTTGCAAGCTTTGCATCCTCAACAACCTTACACCATACTCCCAACATGAAGCATACAGCCTTATTTATTATGCCAAATATCTGCTGCTCCATAAGAAAGTTCACAGAGATTTCTCTAACATCTCCTAACCGTTATCATGTGGACAGTAACTTGCTGCTTTGTGGGACTCTCTTAAATCAGAGGTACCTGAGAAAGACACAAATCACTCTGAAAAAGAGACAGTCTCATGCAAAATGAAACTATAGGCCAGTTCCAGTTTCAAAAACCAAAATCAGTAGCATAAATTCAGTCTGGACCCAACAGGCAGATCTGCAAGCAGGACAGTAACGCACACAATAGAAGAGAAGCACTGCTCCACCGAAGAAATTTATGGCTGTCTGCCCAGCTGAAAAGATGAGCGCTCCTCATACAGAGCAATGCCTGAAACGGCAAAGTAATGGAACTGAGCTACAAGGCCTGCATCTGTCAAAAAACCCAAAACAAACCCACAGCAAAACAAAACCTTACTGCAGTGCTAACAGTCAAAGCTTTTAAGGAGTGCCCCAGGACAACGGTGCTCTCAGACTACCCACGTGAAGTAATGCATATGGATCATAATACAATCACCCCCAGGTGGGCATGAGGTTAGCTTCCTTTCTACTGTATGGTTCCTGCAGTCTAGGAGTCAGCTCTGTTTTACCTGGTTTAGCAGCATCCAAAGCACCTATGTTTGTTTAGTTTGAAAACCTACCAATCCATCTTTCTACTTTTCTCTTCTAAAGAAAGCTGGTATTACCTCTAACTAGCAGGCAAGTATTAGAAACACTTAACTGAGTTTAATGAAACAACTGATATATTCATTAGCAGGTTAGAAAAGTCTCATTAAACTATGGCCAGAAAAGGTAAAATATTCCTGACTGTATGCATTTTAAAATCGTAAGGTTACGTACCGCTCCAAAAGCTACAGAGAGCATCGTCTGCATTCGGGCATCTTCTATGGAGCTCAGCAGCCCTTTCTTACTCAGAAGAGCTCTCCCAGCCAGTGTCCAGAACCTCACGTGTTTTACTCCCACAGAAACAAACTGGGTATCTGAATCTGGTCTGAATTCTGCTACAAATATACGCTGGTTGTGACCAGCTCGGCTGGCAATTTTGGCACCTGGCAGAAGGAAAATGGACATTGCTAATTCACTGAGAAAAATACACATTTATGCTTTTAAAAAGTATAAAATTATGGAGAACAATGAGTCATCCAAGACCACGAAGGTCAGGAAGAAAAGTACAAACTGCTCCTAAGATAAAACTAAATTAACATGTAGATTTAAAAAAAAATAGTAATAATTTAAAAATCCTGTTAATAACACCCAGTAGCCAAGTGTAGCATCTAATAAAGGTGCCATCTACTTATCATTCTCAATTTCCTTAGGAGTATAAAAGAGTTAGCAGCTCAGATCCAATTAAGTTTCCATCTCCCCTGAAATTCCTACAGCTCATCTGAAAATCCCAAGCTTTGGAAATCCAATTACAAAAGGCTAATGAATTACTTGTCTGCAAATTTTGCCTAGAGTTATAAAACTTTCTTCCTTCTGCAGAAAATGCAGAAACTAACTGCTACATGCAGTCTTAAATAGAAAGACAATGCTCTTCCAGTCTCTTCAGATGTGTTAACATCAGACATTTTGACCCATATGAAGATTCCTTCACCTAAATCCTGCCTGGGCACATTCTGACAGAAATGGCAGTGGATTTTTACCACACATCCTTCATACTGCCTAAGATTGTACAAATACACATTTGACACCACATCTGCCTCCACAGAAGCTAGCAGACAAGCTGTGAAGACTCAATTTTCATTAACTTTATAGCTGATCTTTACACTTCTGAGAGATACTAGTTGATCAACAGAAATCTCCAAAGTGAGAGGAGATAAATCATTGAGACTAGAAAATCTGTATCATAATCTTGGCATGGCTTTGACAGATAGAAAGGAGCTGAGGAAAGGAGTTGACCAACCAAACTAGTCTAAATCCTGAGCTCAGATCAAAGGCAACCTGAAAACATGCAGTATAGTTTAAGACACCAATTGCACTGCTCCACAGAGGAACTCTACTAGCCTCGTATTTCAGCAATTTGTAATTTTGAGGGGTAACTTCAACAGTACAAAAACCTAGCCAGTAATCACACATCAGAGCAGAGTAAGAAAGAGAAGAACAGAAGATTTCTCTGGGAGCAAAACACCATTTTACAGAGAGTTTTTACTGAGCAGCAAAGAAATTACTGAACTGAAAAAAACCAAACAAACAAAACCAACAAATACTACAATTTTCTTTAATTATTCTAACCTGGAATCCATGAACTATCTTGATGTTTACACAACAGAGGAGATATATTTAGCAGTTAACAGAATGGGCAAGTACATTTAGTTTGTCTCTTTTGTACAGCACATAGTGTAGAGAATTTATTTGTAGTAATTTTCAATGTGCTGACATTTTCATGTTACAGTTGCCCTTGACTCAAGGCAACATATCTCTAACAGCATAAATACATTCTACAAAACCAATCATTTTCCTACCTTCTTGCCACTTCCAAATGGTAATGGTATGCTCAGGATCCAGCCCTACAGACAGCAGCAGTTTGCCAGTGGCACTGAAACTGACTGAGCAAACGCCCTTTGAGTGGTAGCACCGCAGTACTGACAGTGTCTGCTTGTTCATTGCATCCCACACATGAATAGAAGGAGCTGTTGCTACACAAATATAAAAACATGCAATTAGCATACATTGTAAAAGAGTCTAATGATTTACCTATCGAAGCAGTTAGTATTTTTAGTAAGACAAAATCGTTCTGGTCAGATAGAAAATAATAAATAAAGGAGATTTTGGCCTCCCTTTGGAAACCAATTTATGGTAAACAAGATCAAGTAGAACTAAAAAGTTGGCCTCACTACACTGCTGGGGATGAAAACTTGTCTTAACCTGTTTCTAGACTTCTGAAGCACAGGAGGAGCTTGAAAGCAAGTTGCCTTCTGTTTTCCTCCAACGTAAAACTAAGCATGCTAACCCAAAACCCTTCATAAATATTGAATACATCATCAAGAATGTAATTTCTGCATGTACCTTTTGGATAACTGATAGCTGTAGAGAAGTCAGTTTACAGTGCAAGGCCAAAATCTCCTTGTCTACAAAATGACCATCTGTCTGAAAGGAGAATGACAGCTGAATAATCAGCTTGCTTACTGATGTAGAAGAATGAGCATATTTAATTTAGTTTGCATTGTTTAGACTGCAAGATCTGTGCAGTAAGAAGTGTCTTTCTCTGCCACTATTGCATGTGACCATTTCTACTGTGATGACAGCTAGGGTATTTTCCAAATGGCAATGCCTTCTCCAAAGATCCTGCAACCCATGTATAGTTTGCAGTCTCTGAACAGCATCTAGGACACTTCCAGGACAGTAAGTTTCTCTCTCAAACCTCCATACTTCTCATCTCTAGTAAATCTGATGGCAGAACCTGGAGATTACTGGCTATTGTTGTAGACTCAGATTCACATACACTGTTATTTCAGCTCCATGCCTTGTATTTCAAAACAGTTAAATCTAAACCCTCAAAGGAACATAATGGAGCTGCAGGTGCAGGGTCATAGGTAACATTTTAGCCACTTGAAACTAAGGTTTTTGAGCACAATTCCGCCGCTGTTCCAAAACAGTATTTAGAGAAGTAATTAGGAAGAGAATTTTCTCACTGAAATTTTCTCATTTCATCACTTTCTGAGAGGTATTACACCATAGTATAGACATGACATTAAACAGAAAAGGCAAGGGTGGGAACAACTGGCATGTCTCCTTGCTGTCCTTATGGAAAGCTGAGGGAAGGCAAAAGCTTTACTGTGGATCTGAATTTTATATTTCTCTTCAGCATTCCCCGTGCTAAAACTCTGTACCACCCTTGACCTGTGCACTTCCCCTATAACCTTGTCCTTTTGGGTGGCAGAGAAAAGCTTTCATCTAGACTTCATGAATAATAACTGACAAAATCTTTCAGATTAAGATTTTTCAGGGCAGAGAACATGGACTGATGAGTCCTCCTATTTGACAGTGCTTTTCTGAAAGTCTGTCCAGATATTGTGTCCTGCTTGTGGAGTGCTCCAGCTGCTTAACATCTGCTCTCACAAAAGAGACTTTCTAAGGTGTTATCTCCTTCTGGGAGAAGTTCGATAAAGCTAGCATGGGCTGGTAGGACAAAAATATCTTCAGTAAGATGAAACAGATCTGTACCAAGTCATTATGAAACTTAATTTGCCATTCCAGCCTATTACAAATGTTACTGTTCCAAGAACTCCTGCATCGCTGCAGACAACAGAAAATTGAAACTAGAAAAGTGTAAGTTGACAGTTAGAAAGATGCCCAATAGCCATCAATAAATTTTAAGTGAAACTCTGCAACCTTCTAATGAAAACAGGCAGCAGCTTGGATTCCAGGCTAATGGTTCCTTACAGAAGAAAAGAAGTAAGAGTGCTGGTTTCAGACAGTGACAATAGAATATAGTAATATACATAAGCTCAAACTGAAGTTGCAGTAGGAAGCAGGCAAGTGAGAGAGGGGAAGTCCAGGCATTGCATGCAGGACTAGAGACATTCTTTCATACGAAAGAACCATATCATCACTGCTTCTTTTGCACAGTTAAGAAGCGTGGGAAAAGGTGCCTATATTCTTCCTCCCATGCTTAGAGCAAGCACAATTTGGCATATTTGAAAGAAGTTAATGCACATTAAAAATGTACATTTGTTCTTCGCAGAACAAGCTTTAGATCCACATGAAGATCATTATACTTTCTAGGTACACATGAACACACATTTATGCATCTCTAAATATGTGTCACAACACAGTTACAGCTTCTCAACAATGAACTCACTCACACGTGATGGTGATGAATTTTTAAGATTACAGTTGGAAAAACAACATATTAATAAAAAAATAGCTCTGTCAAGACTGTCAAAGATCCAAAATGAAAACAGGAAAAAAATTAAAATGACATCATAACAAGCATTTTGGATCAGTGTAAATAATTGCATGACAACCATAAATAAATGTGAAAGGTGATCTTTTTTTTTTTTTTTTCACTCAGTCACCTAGGCCTCCTCAATGAAATTACACTTTGGAAATGCATTTTTTAAATTATACTCAATTGAGTGTCTAAACAAAATGTTAACTGTCAGCCCCAACATGTTCATAAAGGCTACTGTAGCACTAGAACTCACTAATCACTGGGCAGCAAGATGGGAACAAAAGCTGGCTTTAAGTACGTTCTAACATTTTTACTGTTTCTGTATTTACAGCTTGCTGAACTGATGTGGTTTCTATTCAGTGCTAACAGCAATAGGACTGATACAGGGTTTTAATAAATCAAAAATGGATTCACATCACTTAGTACTCTATAAAGCTGTACACAGCTGATGAAACACTAACTACACCTGAAGATGTTAAAATTTTATTTCCCTTACCTGACATATCTGCTGAGTCTCCTGTAATGGAAAAGCAGCAGAAAAATAATTAGATCAGAAATAAGATAACTGCTAAAGAAAATATATGCCTCAGTGTAATCTCTTAACACACAATTTGATGTCATGTCTTTGCATTGCAGCAGCACCAATACTGCTTTTAGTGTTAAAGATGAACAATTACTGATAAAAGGCAGTCACATCAGAAATAAAAATTTGCAGAATAAATGTATTTTCATTTCCATATTGAGTTACCACACAAAAATCTAGTTTTGGTGTATGTTGGGTGTCTCGCTTCCAAACTAAATTAAAAAAATAATCCATATCTTACATGTTACTGAATGAAGTTTAAAAGAAATATTATTGCTATTCTGCTAAGAAATGTTTGAGTCTGATCTTGCCAGGATCATAACGGTTCAGCTACTGGGAAGTATTACTGAGACTGCATAGCATCATTACAGTGTAAAAATACTTGAAATAGTATTTCTGTAAACCTTTTGAAGATTTAAATTATGAAGCCATGTTTGTGCCAGTCATATTCAGTAGAAAAAAGTAGATGCACTTAAGTATGGCCTTTATGGAGTATGTACTCCTTAACATCTGTTCAGAATCTAAAAATAACTATTCTTTGAAGGTATTTTGCTCCCAGTTCATTTTTCAGATTTAATTCTCCCCTTAAAAACATGTTTTGTAGTTTAATCCTTAAGGGTCATCCTCTCCTGATTTGTATGCCTTATTCCACATTACCAAACAGTTATAATTGTTCTACTGCTAGTTAATGTAGAAATGATTATGAAATAAACAGTCATTAAGGGTCCCGTGCCTCTTCTTCAGTAAGATGAAGAAAACACTGAAGAAAATCCATACAAAGAACAGATTTTCATATTATATCTACATTCTTTCCATATATTCTATCATATGGAAAGGTAAATAGGGCTAGGTTAAGAAATACACTGGAAAAAAGCAAATTCCTAAAGACAATAAAAGGTCTGTAATTCCTGCAAATTTTCTTTGCAATCACACTATAAACAAAAAGCCACTGATGACTTTTCCCATTTAAATACTTTGCATTAGTGATTATTTAAATTGATATGAGGCAAACTCACGAAGAAATGAAGCAATTTTAGCTAAGCAGTTACTACTATCAATGAGTTCAATACTAATGAGACATGCACCTAAAAATCCAAAAGACAGAGGGAGGCAAGTAATAAACTCTGAAAAACTCAACATTATTAGATGAAAAACAAAACAAACGTACAGGGTAAAAGACCAAACAACTACTCTGGATAAAATAAATTAAGAGGGTTTTTCTTTAATTCTATGAGCTAAGGAAAACAATGTGGGTTTGAATCCACTAAGATATATCTGAAGCTATCAAAACTGCAAGTGGATTGCAGCACCACAGAAAATGCACTTTAAAAACTTAGAAACAGCAGTATTAGCTCAGCTATGCAGATGCACAGTGGGATTTTGTTATGTTTATTTGTTTGATTTAACGTGGTTAATTTATAGATCGATTTTTATGTTACTATGCAACATATATATTTCCCTTTTGAATCTAAATCAGTAACACCACTATGGGTTTGGTTCTGCCTAGAATGTTACAACTCTGTATTGCCAAAACACCAATCTGCCTGATGAGACAAAATCTACATGAAGTAACACCTGTTCTGGGTTTGGTCCATATATAAATGAAGACTAGCTCAATTAAGCTTCTTTGGAAGGGCTATGACTCTGTGGAACGCCTAAGACAAGCTGGTAGTTAAATAAAACTGGACTAATTTAATGGGGCTTAAGATTTCTAAAGAAATATATTTGGTAATGTTCCAAACAAAACACAAACTCAATCTTTCATGCCTAAATATTTCTCCAGTGTTATTATTAAATTAAACTCAAAGAAAGATATATAGAGGACAGGTAACTGAGTAACACTCATACAAACAGAGATAGTGTAATCACCTATTTTTGTGATTTATCATGAACTCACAAGACCCTAAGAGCATGCTCTTATGTTAATTTCTCTTTACAAATATACAAACATACCTACTTGGCCAGTTGCCACTATGTTGGTAAACTTGGGGTGCTGATTTACAGTGAGGCACAAAATATCATCATTGTGTTCCTGGTAAAAAGACTGAGAACCTAAATAAAAAAAAAGAGTCCAACATTAATTAAAATATTTGCACAAGGATAGACATGGCTAATGTTTGAAAACTGTACAATATTTGTTAGAACAAAGCACTACGATGATGTTGTGGTTTGGAACTTAAAAGCAGGAAACAAAAACTCCTCAATTGCAAATTTCAGAAGCTAGCATCAAAATAATCAAGTCTACTTCCTTCCAAAATTTAGTCACCAGAAACATTTAAATTTACTTAGTTTGCTTATGAAGCTATTATGAATCATCTCCACAGGTTGAATTTTGAGAACTCTATAGTAACTTTTCCATAAAGCATACACTACTTACTTAATAAACTCTAACTGCAAGTGTGTGAAAGAAAAGACTTTTCCTCAAAGGGATTTTCTCCTACCTGTTGCCACATTATACAAGATCCCAACAGATGCAGTATGATATATTACATCAGCGCCATCATTCAAATAGTGCACATTATTTCTGCAGTCCTTGCCTCTGTACCCAAATACCAGCTCCAAAATGAGGTCCTTAAAAAAAACAAAAGTTAACAAAATGTTAACACATATTAGCTATTCAAATCCTTAAAAAAAAAAAATGAAATCTGCTTTCCATGGTTTTATTTTTCAAATACATTAATATACAGTGAAGGAAAAGCAATTTAACAATGTTCTAAACCAAGAGAAACTGATATCCTTGCCTTCCCTGTCAGCTTATATTGCTGTTCATTCTTGTCATACAGTTATGTCATCTGTTTGGTGAATACTGCAGAAATGTAGAATACACATGTGTAGATACACAGAAGGAGGTACATAAATAAATTATAGTGAGCCAAGCAGAGCACAGCTCTTTTGATGCAAAAACACACTAAAAAACAAAGAATGGCAATCACTGGTCCACAATTTAACCCCTTTGGCAATTAAGAAAGTCGAATTATATTAGAAGTTCTAAAATGTCTAGAACATTGATGTCAAAAGGCCATCTGTCATGTCTCACCAAAATTTTGTTTTGTATCCTAGAAGATATTCCAGTTGCTATGAACAACTGCATTTTGTCCAGGTTAGAAGAAATTAACACTTCACATAAACCAAAAGCAAGTATATTTATTTGCATGGGCTATGTAATGAAAAAACAAACCAAACCCAAACCAAAACTAAACACCCCCCCCCCACCCCCCCCCCACCCCCCCCCCCACACTAATCACAAACCGCAGTGCCTCAGGTAAAGACATCATTAATAGATTTTTGTAAACAGTTTTATTTTTTAAGCTGTTAACAATGATGATTTTTAAACAAAGTTTTAAACTAAACTTTTAAAAGTCTTGCAGTAAAAGACGCTTAGTTTTGTTAGTGATAATACACCTATTAACATTACAGTTATCTCAACAGGGCATATTGCTTTCTACATACTCTTAAATACTCTTAATGCTTTGCTGTTACTAAGAATTAAGTTGTGCTCCATTTTGTGTGAAATAAAAAGTCACATAAGGCTTTCTCCCACTTTTTTGTTACTTATTCACAACTCATTTCCACCTTTAATAATACGTTTTAAACGAAACAATCATTTATTATGTCCATGTATGTGTCAATTTCTGGCCAAAAAGATAAAAAACAATCCTAAATAAGGAAGAGCAGATCAATGTTTCCTTACCTCTATAGGTCTCTTCTTTTTCCCAACATTATTTGTCTGCAGTTTCTCCGGCTGTGGCAATGCCCTACTAACTGGTGGTCTGAAATAAAGAACTGTGAATAAGAGAAGGCTGTCCGTCACCCATTCCATACTAACACAGTAACTTCCAACCTGCTATTGCATATGGAAAATTTACAGCCCTACTTTGCCTAACTGACATTTATATTCAACTTTAAAAAAAAAACCAAAACACTCTGTCAAAGGGAAAAAAAACACAAAACACCTTTGTTTAACATGCTAGGTTTCCTGAGAATTCCTCAACAACTCATGAGGTTAACATACAACTTTGGTTTATACTGAATGACCACTAACACAATATTCAGCTTTTTCATGCTATATTCCTAAGGTACTTGCATCTTCTCTATACCAGTTTTCATGAGATGAACTTTGAAGGCCTACCTAATTAATTTAAATACCTGAGATCACCATTCCTGCTCCCACATGCCTTCAGAAGGCCCTAACTTTTCCTATTTTTTGTAATAGTTCATCAGGAACTCCAGGTACACCTGCACATCCATTCATATTAATAAGTTACTGATCAACAACATCTATTTTGAGGTAAACTATCACCATAGCAGCCATCAGTTCCACTGTTCTGAATACCCCAGGCTTAGTTAAGAAACTCAAATAAATATGTCTGATAAGTATCAGTAACATTTTCCAGATTACATTAAGTTGCTCATATACAAAGAAACATGCACCTAGGTTTTATCAAAATTATGCAGTTTTTGATGATGATTTACAGTTACTGATTCTATTTATATAATGTATGTGGCCATGAAAAGAAAGTTAGATCATAGCGGAACAAGTGATTTAAAAATAAATTCTACATAAAGATTCTATGAAATCCAGATGGTTTAACCCAGTAGGCAGCATGACAAACTAATACCACACATAAAGTAACAGGTCAGCTCTCCTTCATATGCCTTTTCCAGTATGAGGTACTTTCAACTCCATACCTGCTTTTGAATGATGATTTTGATGCAAAATAATCACCACAGCTTTTCTAAGAGCAGACTACAATTTCTTTGTACAGTGTGTATTGTCAACTACATCCCATCAGCTACATTCAAAACTTATCTTCTCAGATATTAAATTTGCTATAAATTCATGTCACAGCACCAATCAAAAGATTTGTACAGATTATAATGCAAATTGCACAGCAAGTATAAACTGTGTTCTGAGACACTTTCATTAATTCCTCTATGCTTAGAAGCCTGGAAAATACCTATGGAACAAAAGTGAATTGCAAAAATAAAACTGATGGGGAAAAATTCACAAGGAAAATTCAAGGTATGAAGGAAAACAACTAAAGCTGATATTTAATAGTCATTCATAATTAAGAGCAAATTAAACCAGAGAAGGCCAACTGAAGTATGGAGAAAAACTTCTGTAACTTCACCAGAAAAAAATAAAATAGTCTAATGCTTTTTTTTAGCTACTCCAAAATTTTTACTCTTGGAAGAACTTCTAATAAACTGTCAGCAAAGGCAAAACCTAGGGACATCTATCAGACACAGCAGTGCAGGTCAGGAAAGAAGTCCAATGTGGACATGGACAAAAGGTCTCCTTGCTCAGAGGCAAATACTGAAAGATGGCAGCATTTAAATACACTCTTTCAGTCCTGCTTGAAAAATACATGGTGTGAATGTAACACCAGACTTCTCAAAGGTCTTCAGTTACAGATCTTTTTTTTTCCTGTCAGAGGTCTCCAATTAGAAGGAATCCACTTTAAGATTCCCTCTTCTCTCAAAAAAACCAAATTTTTTTAAATGGTCACATTAAGTCCAGTTTTGTTACGACAATTCATAATCTATCCATAAAAACATTTTATGTCCACCTTGATTTAGAGCTTCTAAGAAGAAAGAAGGCTTTCTCAGAAATGCTACAATTTAGGAGGAACAGTGTACATTTATCACTTGCCAGAGGCTAGACCTGTTTTGACTGCTGTTGCAAAGACACATAAAAATAAGAGACCAAGGGAGGACTGCCTAGGTCAAGAAAATAAAAAAGATGCATCTAAAACAGCAGACAAAATCCTTGTAATTATGCACTGAAACTAAAGAAAATGAAAAGCAGGTTCAACAAGTTTACCCTTGGAAAAGAAGACAACCAACCTCCCCCATCCCCCAACAGAAATACTACAAAAAAAAACAAAACCAAGAAAAAAAAAAAAACAAAAACACCAAAAAACCCACCAAAAAAACACCAAAAAGCACCAAAAAAAAACACCCAACCAAAACCAAGCCAACCAATCAGGGAAAAAAACTCCACATCCAAAAGTAAAAAAAACAAACCAACCAAACAGAAAGGCCCAAAGGATAAAACCAAACACAAACCACCAAAATCAGTCTTAATAGCAGCAGGAAACCTGAAGACCATAGGTTATCCAGAAAACTGTAAATATTATATATCCAGAAATATTATATATCCAGAAAACTGACAATATTGCTGCTGAGCTGGCTGGTAGCATGCAAAGTATAGGTTCTATCACTGGAGGTCAGTCCTGCTTTACAGATGGATGTAGGAGAAGACTGAACAAAACTGATGATTCCACCTCCTGCACACTTTCCCAATAGTTTGTATTTTTAATTTCAGATTTCTCACAGACAATTCAGCAGTAACAGTCTTATTACTGTTCCTCTAGAAACTGATAAAATACAGCATAAACAGCCCTTTTCCACCTGTCACCCTGACATCTGACACAGCAATGAAGCCTTACTTCCATCCTTTCCACCCTTCCCTCACCCCTTATTTCATTTGTGTCCCTGAAAGATATAGGGAAAAAAAAGGGAGTTGGAAAGAAAATCAAGCAAAAAACCTAAAAGCAGGAAAACATATCTGAAGTTTCATTAAAGCAGTAAAACCTGAAAGGATAGGGTTCTGGCACAGGTTTATGTAACTGAACTGATTGAAAGCAAACATCCCTCTGCTGCTTGGATCTAGAATGTGGCATTTTTATTAACATCTGCTGTCTGCTAATCTCTTGTGATAGAATAGGAGAAGAAGTAAAACAATCTCACAGTATACAACTACTTGAAGATATCATCTATACTTAAAGGTGGTACAGATAAACAAATAAAAATATAGACTACACTAGAATAGACCAGACCAGACCAGGTTGGAAGAGACCTTTGAGATCATTGAGACCAACCTATCATCCAACACCATCTAATCAACTAAACCATGGCACCAAGCACCCCATCAAGTCTCCTCCTAAACACCTCCAGTGATGGCAACTCTACCACCTCCCCGGGCAGCCCATTCTAATGGCCAATCACTCTTTCTGTGAAGGACTTCCTCCTAACATCCAGCCTAAACCTCCCCTGGTGCAGCTTGAGACTGTGTCCTCTTGTTCTGGTGCTGGTTGCCTGAGAATAGAGACCAGCCCCCACCTGGCTACAACCTCCCTTCAGGTAGTTGTAGACAGCAAGGAGGTCTCCTCTGAGCCTCCTCTTCTCCAGGCTAAGTAACCTCAGCTCCCTCAGCCTCTCCTCACATGGCTTGTGCTCCAAACCCCTCACCAGCTTTATTGCCCTTCTCTGGACACATTCCAGCAAGTCAACATCTTTCCTAAACTGTGGGGCCCAGAACTGGACACAGGACTCAAGATGTGGCCTAACCAGTGCTGAGTACAGGGGCAGAATAACTTCCCTGCTCCTGCTGGCCACACTGTTCCTGGTACAGGCCAAGATGCCATTGGCCTTCTTGGCTGCCTGGGCACACTGCTGGCTCATGTTCAACCTACTATCAACCGGTACCCCCCAGGTCCCTTGCTGCCTGTACGTTCTCCAGCCACTCTGACCCCAGCCTGTAGCACTGCATGGGGTTGCTGTGGCCAATGTGTAGAACACAGCACTTGGATGTATTAAATCTCATGCTGTTGGACTCTGCCCGTCTGTCCAGCCTGTCAAGGTCCCTCTGCAGAGTTCTCCTACGCTCCCAGCAGATCAACACCTGCCCCCAGCTTGGTGTCATCTGCAAACTTACTGATGATGAACTCAATCCCCTCATCCAGATCATCAATAAAGATATTAAAGAGCATGGAGCCCAGCACTGATCCCTGAGGGACCCCAACAGTGACTGGCCACCAGGTGGATGTGGCTCCATTCACCACCACTCTCTGGGCTTGGCCTGCCAGCCAGTTCCTGACCCAGCGCAGAGTGCTGCTGTCCAAGCCACAAGCTGCCAGCTTGGGCAGGAGTTTGCTGTGGGGGATGGTGTCAAAGGCCTTTCATTTGCCAAGCACTAGAGTACATGTACATTTGCACATTATCATACAAATTAGTAAAGTGAATGTAAAATGAGTAAAACTTGACAATTTATACTCAGCTATACTGCCTCAGAAGTCACCTAAACAATTTACACAAGTATCCACACATCTATGAAAGACTAATTCTATACTGATTCAGAGCAGTGGAACTGGAATGCAAATTACAAGCAGAATATATTTTCCAAGTGTTTTTTCTTTTTTTAAAGGTACAAAAGCTGAAGATATTTTTCATTTGCCATTTAATATGTAGGAAAGTGGCTGATGGCACATACAACACACACTGGTCAATATAACTGCATGTATAACTGGCTTGCATGCTTTAAAACTGTGTGCAAAAGATGGCAAGGAGAGCATGAATAACATTTTGGGGTGAATGAATGTATGGATGGGGTCAGTATGAACATGTGGAAGGAATTCCAGCCATCTATCATAGGGAAAACTGGCACTTTATTTTCAACACTAAAATAAAATCAGTGTATAAATGTCAATATTTCTTTTTATAAAAGCATAAAAAGGGAATACAAACATTTTGGAGTAGTGTGAGAAACAAATCTCTTTGTGTCATGGTTTTAGACATAGTTTCAATAGTGTTGTTACTGCTACTCATGTCCTGTATGACATTGTATTTCACTTCCTATTTTTAATATTGAAAATTAATTTCTGAAGTTATTAACAGAACAAGAGATGGTCTTATGTGGTTAATGCAAAACTGCCATGAATCCTTTTGAGTTCTATGACAAATTATGACAATTACAACATTTATTTCTATTTTAAAAATCCAAGTGTTACTTTGAGCATGATTTCATAGAGTAAATTACAGGCACAAAAGAAAAAGTCCCTTTCTGTGAGGGTTACCATAGTGGCACCTCATCCCTTGGGGGACCTGCAAAGAACAGTCTGATTTGCATTAGAAGATAATGAAATTTGATAGTTCTTAAATACTGCTTCTTGACAATGATTAGTCATAATCATTTTTATGTGTCCTAAGAGCAGTGCCATTCTGTACACATCAATGTAGATATAGGTAATCTAATACTTAAGTAATTTAGCAACATGTATACCTTGATATGTTAGGCAAGACTGAGCCATTGCATGTAAAACAGATGGGGAGCAGAGAGAGGGCTCATTTCTGTGTTTTAATAAATATTATAGAAAAATACTATTAGCAAAACATAGGCAAGTTTAATGGTCCAAGGAATGAATTTTATATTGGTATGCAAATAAATATCTAGTTTATTGTATGGAACAGTACAATACAGGCTGAGGGAGCTGAGGTTGTTCAGCCTGGAGAAGAGGGGGCTCCAGGGAGACCTGATAGAAGCCTTCCAGTACCTGAAGGGGGCCTACAGGAAGGATGGGGAGAGATTGTGTTTACAAGGGTCTGTGGCGACAGGACAAAGGGCAATGGCTTCAAAGTAGAGAAGGGCAGATTTAGATTGGATATCAGGCAGAAGTTCTCTACCATGAAGGTGGTGGAGCACTGGAACAGGTTGCCCAAGGATGTGGTTGAGGCCCCTTCCCTGGAGATATCGAAGGTAAGGTTCAACAAGGCCCTAGACAGCCTGGTCTAGTTGGGTTGGACTAGACAAGCATCAGAGGTCCCTTCTGGCCCAGACTATTCTATGAATACTCATACATTTAAAATTTGTAACACAGCAATATTCTGAAGAGTGTTAAGTGCATAGTATAGCACCCAACATGATAGATGGCTTTTAAAGGAAAATACAGTGAAATACAGACTAGATAGCAAAATAAAAGCATTACCTGGAACCTCTTTTCAGCAGCAGGTGGGAAAGAGAAAAGGATTACTTATACAAGTTTGTCTGAAGGCTAGGTGTTGCAATTATTATTGACTTTCTGGTTTGTTTACTTCTTTTTACAAAAAGGGGATTATTCATAACTTCAGAGGTTACTTAAATCTATCATCTGTACAGAAAAATCCCACTCAGTTAAATGGGAAATATAAATATGTGCTGGAATGACAATATAATTCTTAGGAATTATTGCCACCATAAATAGAAAGCAGAAGCAGAAAAAGTAATTACCTTAAACTGGTAAAGGGACACTATTCCTTTCTGTAACACTGTTCTAGTCTATGGCTAGTGCTCAGACACAGTAACAGAAGTAACTAATGAATATAAAATTCCTGCTTGTGAAGAATGAAATTTCAGGGTTTTCAATGACCTGCACTAATATACATTTCCATGTGCAGAAAGTGATTTACAGAAAGGTTAGTTTCAAAAAAGTCCTGCTTTCTTTTTAAAATTGCAAACAAACAAACCAAAGTTGACTACAATTTAAACTTTCCTGCAAGCTAATTTATTCTGCGAACAGAGAGAGGGAAGAAGCTGTTAATAGAAAACCTCTTGCTACGATTTTTCATTTTGATTCCTGGCTTCTCTGCTTTCCCAAATCATGTAAGTTGACAGAAGGGTTGGGGTTTTTTTTTGTGTGTGTGTAAAAAGAACTTAGACCTATGTCCAGTTGAGGAGTGAGAGTGATAGAGCAGCTTTGGTGGACATTTGGCATCCAACCAGGGTCAACCCACCACAGCAGTATACCCAAATACTCTGTAAATGAATCAACACAGAGGTATGATCTAAAATTTAGATAAGACAGTGGCTTTCTTGATTATCAAGGTGTGTGAAGAAGAATACACCAAGATCACACAATTCTATCATGTGTCACCACAGAGATGTGATTTCATCCATGGAAACAGGGACCAGGGCAGTCCTCCATCAGTGTAGGTCCAAGTGTCCTGGCAGCTAAGCCTACAAGTCTGAAGGATAGCCTACAGTGTATTTGTTGTGCTACAAATGCAAGAGCAAGTTTTTGAGTATGCAGGTATTCTAAACAGAGTATGTGCAGAGACTCATTACCTAACACAAGCACCTGAGCTAGTGACTGCATGTCATGTGAAAGCTGGGTGGACCTAGCAGCTCAGATCCTTAAGTACTATAGGTGCATTGGTAAAATCCTGCAGCCAAGCCAGTAACGTTCCTCTTGTCCCTGAAGCTTTTTCAGCACCAGCACAGTGCAGGTGGGGTGATACTGTTCATATGGCAACTTCAGGCATCTCTGCAACACACTCCCTGCACTTTTACTTTTGGACAGAGACACACACTGTGACACAGTCTTAAAGAAGTTAACAAGGTGTTATGAAAGCTCTCTGATCATAGCTACTTCAGTCAACTCATTTCTCAGCCATACCAAAGTACGGAGGAAGAGGATGAGATTTCTTCACTTCATTTAGCACTCACTCACCTTTATTCAAACTGAGAACTAGGCTTATTCTTTGTCCCTTGTTCCTTTTCCATCTATTAGTAAGCCACCACTTAATTCTTTACTATTAACGCTTTCACTTTTATTTCAAAGTATAACCACTTTCTGAAGCAGCTTAAGTGATCAGAATGCATTTGATTCTGGATTTTGTGTAAATGAACTTACCTCACTACCCCCTGCCTTCATAGGAAGCAAAAGGGAAATAAAGATGAAATTATTATCTATGAATGAACTAAAATATTTATCGATCTTATACAGAATTACTTCCACAGAACAGAAATTAAACTGCATATAGCAACCACATCCTGGTTTTATTCTTCACAAAAACTTATCTAAAGTCTGGTGGCCCTAAACTTTTAAACCATGAAAGAATCCTGATGCCTGCATTAACTTTTGTAAATTCTGAATCAGAGCTCAGCTGCCTTACTTCATTTTATTGATATTTTATTTGAATCAAACACCTCACTCTACTTCCAGAAGCAACTATTGAAATGCAAGAGTTTTGCAATATCATTTTTTAACAAAGTAAAATCTTGCACTACAGCTTTCATTAACAAGACTAAATATAAATCTGAAAGGCTGATACCATGCAGGTTATTTCTAATTTCCACATTGGCTATCTCTAATTAATGAGCAGAAAGACTGTATCTCATTTTAAATGCAAGACAGGGAGCCATGGTGTTACACACGAGCATCTACTCTGTCCTTCAGCAACACCATTTAAAAACAAAAGACAACACCAATGCTTCCACAAATATCAGGCTGCCTTTCTCAACAAAGGTATCACAGATCTCAGCTTCAGTGCAGAAAAGAGGCACGTGCATCATAACAGAACTCCTCACTTTCCTGCAGGGAGTTTCCAGTCTGGTATTTCTCCTTACACCTAAGGATACTATGTTGTGTTTTCCTCACTTCCCCCTTTAATACCAGCATTCCTCAATTGCCACTGTGTCATGTTAGGAAAACTTCTTTTTCCTTTTCCCTCACATACACTGTCCACACCTTTTTTGCTGACAACAGCCATCAACTTGCAGGGTCCTGTGCTCTATTGCAGATGCAACAAGAAACAGTGTTGTACTGGTTGTAAATTCTTTCTCAATTCACATCTGCTTTACCTACTGGTCTTCTACTCTCCCCCCCAGCCCCTTTTCTTCTAAAGCAGTAGTGAAGCAAGCCATACAACTAACACTGCAGAGCAATGAACCTCATTTTCTAAGATTCATTAGTAGAAACCACAGAACCACTGTGGACAGATTTTTCAAATAAGGTGGTAATTATCTGGAGACAGAAACAATGCAAGGAGAAGTAATGGATGAATTAGTCACTAAATACCATTCAGTATTTAAATTTAAAAAAGAACACACACATCAAACACCAGCAAATAATTATCTCAAGAATGTCCTCAAACGTAATAATACATATACATCATTTGCACTCTTTTGCACTCTCAGAATAAGAGATACAGCCTAGTCCTCAGGCATATATCATCCAAACATTTTACTATTACTCATCTTTCCAGATTGTTTTCTAGGCTAGAATTGTAACTTAGCAATTACCTTTCATCTAAGGTTGGCTCTTTCTGTTGTAGATGAGGCTTGATTCCAAACATTGGTCTAATGTTCGTTGATAAGGCTTTGATGGTGTAATTAATTTCATTTTCCCTTGTCACATCACTGTCATAACCTAACAAAATGAGAATGAACAGTATCAGAACTAAGTAAGACACCAAGTTAAAAAATAATTAAAAAAAAATAAAATTCATAATTTGTGCAGGTTTCAAAGGTGTTCAGGACTACAACAACAATTATACTGTGTATCATTAGTAACAAATACATAAGAAGAGAAAGCAGCTGAGAATCACAAACACTCTTAAAAGATACTCCACAAAAAGCAGAAAGACAGTGCATGAAAATTCTTTTC
This sequence comes from Melanerpes formicivorus, assembly GCF_026170545.1. NCBI lineage: Eukaryota > Metazoa > Chordata > Aves > Piciformes > Picidae > Melanerpes > Melanerpes formicivorus. The sequence goes on from NW_027142369.1 coordinate 4,719,667, forward strand.
CAATGAATGTTGGAATATTCCTCTAATATTTAGAGTGTTTCTTTGGTCATTTAGCAGATTTTAGTGAAAACTGAAGTTATTTGTTACACAGAACTATTTCAAGTAGCAGTGATAATTAAAAAATGCTTGAAAACTGAGGAGTTGACAAGGAGGAAAGATTGCACTTGGCACAGAAAGAATAAATCTGGAGGCTCATTAACTCTTGAAATTGTAACATCAAAAGGAAAACATTTAAGTATGGCAAAACCAGCATAATTTAATTCTACAAAATGTAATTAGCACTTTGTAAGTATTGATATTATGTACTTGCAATAGATTGTTCCATATTTGAGCATCAGTTTACCTTGGTCTACCATGCTTTCATGATGGCTGTAACATCAGGGTAACGCTGATCTCACTTTGTATGTATTTCAACGTAATTCCATTAAAGTCAGTGCCCAAATCTAAACTGTGATTAATGTACTTCTCCAGATAGATTTTTGGAACTTACCTATAATTGGCACTTCTTATTTTTTCATTTAAAGGATGTCAAGAGCCCTTTTGCACACTCTGACTCAAAAGCAGTATTTCTTCACAACAGTTTATCAGTCCTTTCCCCCAGAGAAACCTTTACTTAATTTTTTGGAAGTGTTTTCATTATTTAAGATTAAACCAGTCATATACAAAACTTGACTATTTCTGAATTAGCAGTTTTCCATTAATAAAGTCTCCTTGAGACAGAATAATCCAGCTAGTTTTATTAATTATTACTGACCACCATCTTCTTCAGAATCTAGATCAGACTCTTCACTGTCACACTGCCTGCTATCCCGATGTCCTTCCATTTCATAAGTCCACAGCATTAAAGAGGTGTCTGCTCCTCCAACAGTGACCAACAAACTGTCGTCATAGGTCCAACGGACATTAGTTACGTGGGTGCTGTGAGCAACATACCTCTTAAATTTTCCAAACTTTCCCTAAGAAGAGAGAAGAAAAAGCACAGATTGAATCTAACCACTATACTAGACAAAACTGAAAAGAGTTGCCAGTGCACAACACAGTCTTAATTTCTTTATATTTATGCTTCAGCTGGTTTCCGTTTGTATGCATTGTATGATTTGCCGAGTTCTTCTCCCTGTACTCAGCACAGGTTAGGCCACAGTTGAGTACGGTGTCCATTCTGGGCCCCACAGTTTAGGAAAGATGTTGACTTGCTGGAACGTGTCCAGAGGAGGGCAATAAAGCTGGGGAGGGGTTTGGAGCACAAGCCCTATGAAGAGAGGCTGAGGGAGCTGGGGTGGCTTAGCCTGAAGAAGAGGGCAGACCTCCTTGCTGTCTACAACTACCTGAAGGGAGGTTGTAGCCAAGTGGGGGCTGGTCTCTATTCTCAGGCAGCCAGCACCAGAACAAGAGGACACAGTCTCAGGTTCTGCCAGGGGAGGTTTAGGCTGGATGTTAGGAAGAAATTCTTCACAGAAAGAGTGATTGGCCATTGGAATGTGCTGCCCGGGGAGGTGGTGGAGTCGCCATCACTGGAGGTGTTTAGGAGGAGACTTGATGGGGTGCTTGGTGCCACGGTTTAGTTGATTAGATGGTGTTGGTTGATAGGTTGGACTCAATCTCAAATGTCCCTTCCAAACTGGTTAATCCTATGCTATGCTATGCTATGCTATGCTATGCTATTCTATTGCAACTTCATGAAATGTTAACCATACTTCCATACTAAGCAAGCAACAATTTGTTTATAAACACACTCCAGCAATAAACACTGGATCAGTGTTTATTAGATTAGGAACAAAATGCACATAAAATACTCTGAGTACACTGTCACTATCCCTAGCATGGCAAAACATTCAAAATTTAAGACATATTTCATGATACAATAAAACTGGATACTGATAGAGGAAAAACTGGAAAGATTCCAGAAGCATAGTAGAAACATTATGTGCTTCTGGAATGGATTATTCTATGATGCATGGCTGAATAATACTAAAGCTCTTCATCTTAGAGAAAAATGACTGAGGTTGGACAGAATGAAGGTGTATAAAATGATGACTGAAATGAAGGTGAGGAAGAAACATTCATTACCTTCCAAAACAAGAGCTTAAGGGGCTAAAAATGACACTGATAGAAAACACACTGAAGGTATTAATGCCTAAGATGTTATCAGACAGTGTCTGACCCATTCTCAGTCTTCCATTTTTTTCTATGCCTTTAGCACTGTCAGTTATAGGACACTACGTGAGATGACTCTTTAGGTTCATCCGGAATGGTCATTCTTACTAACTGAAAGTTCAATGCATTGCAAATTGCAGGGTAATACTGAATGCCTTCTTTGACCATTAGGGCAGAAGTATAAAAGCACTATTTATTTTTGAGTGATGAATTTTTACAGTTTTGAAAAGGCAGCTTTATCAATCAGTCTTTTCCATGAACAATTGAAAATTACTTACTTTAGCAGGGTATCGAAAGAGTTTCACAAATCCAAAATCATCTCCTGTGGCTAACACTTTACTATCACTAGTGAGGCATGAAGCAGTTACATCTGTGACTTCACCAATTATTGGCCAGATTCCTTCACAGCAAGAGCCCAAAACACTTGTCCATGATGCCCAGCCAATCTTTTCTACCTACAAAAACAACTTGTTTAAGACAGAGCATGCTTCTTCTCAGGCAGTTTTCTTCCATACCTCATTTCAAGACAAATTCCTTGCACTGAAAAACATGTCACATCTAAAAGAAAATACTCTAACATAATAGCCACTTATTTTCTAACTATTCAGGATTTCATTTGAGACCCTTCATTTCACCTCTATTTGCTTCCAGTTCCAAAACCTCTACAAGTATTTAACAAATTTTGACTTTCCCAGCCCTTTCCAGGTTAAAGAAAACTAACTGCATTTGTCAGTGCTGTCTTCAAATCTTGCAAAAAATACTATTTGGAAATGATTCTCTTTCACTCTCTGTCCTATGAAAATGCTCTATGACTGCGAAAACAAATCAATTATACAGGTAAAACATAATACATTTGCCTATGCCTATTATGTATACTATACTGTATTGTTATATGAAGAGAGACACGAGGTCTTCCACAGCAAGGTTAAGGCTAAGTAATCTGCAACAGGTTTTCAAACCTGTTTAGGTACCAAAAGTGGCATATGGAAGTCCAGTGAGATCTTCATGTGTGTGCAATTCAGCCAAATGTTTATTTCCTAACAGAAGAGACAAATGTGATATCCCCTATGTATTTTATCATTCTGATTACATTGCCTAATTGAATAGGCTGCAAAAAAGGACAAAGGATAGCAAATGCCTAAACAGAAGGGTTTTTGACACTTAAAATTACAGTTTGATACATCATTCTCTGTGGTGTAGATGGTTGCATCGTAACTCTAATTTGTAGCAAATTGGGAAGGAAGTCTATTTCCTTACCTCCAAACTAGGAATTGTCTGTTTTTTCCCACGAGGAGCTTCAAAAAACAATTGCTCTTTAGCACCAGTGTTGACTTGCAAGAGCTTCCCTATAAAATACATTACATATTGGAAATTAACATTATACTGAATATTCCACTTCACAAAAACTACAAAAGAAAAAAAAAAAGGCTATTTTTGACAAGTACACAAATTCCTGAACTACAGATGCAACTGCATTACAGGGTACATTATTCAAGAAGTTAAACAAACACAATGCAAAAAAACCCACCACCACCAACACACAACAAATACAGAACCAAATAAATCAATATACAGACACATCTGTTTTACTTCAAATTGCACAACTTCTAAATACAAAACAGTGGAAAATTCATGGGTTTATATTTATTCAGATGCTGTGAGCATATTCATAAACTGAAGAAATAAATCTGTCAGTGGTATCACGAAATCATTCTGTAGATGTACTGTATTTAGTTTATAAAGCAATCAATCTTAATAGCAGGTTTTTAGAATGAATGCTACTTACCTCTTATGTCCCAGTCCATGTGTGTGATATAGCTGGAGGCTCCCTTGCAGATTCCTACTCGTTTACTGCTCATTACATTGTAAATATCTACAAAGTTATCACAGGATGCCACAGCTAAGTACTTCCCAGCTCCTAAAACACGTCATTAGAAACATAAAACATTATCAAGAATTAGTATTCTTGACATTTGCCAAAACATAGTCTTTGTGCTTGGTGAAATCCAAGGCACATGGAAAGATGATCTTTACCAACATGCATGGATGTACCTGTTGCATTGCCTGTCCTGAACCTGTATATGCTGAGGTGAATTTTCTTTTGTGTGGTCAGGCCCAGAAAGACACTGGAAACACTAACACTCCAGAGTGCCAAAACTTTACAGGCATATTTGCTGGTTGTGGATCCACACCAGGACATGGAAATCAGTGTCAATATGTGGAGATAATCTTTGGGGTTTTCCCTTGTTGTGCAAACTACAAATGGCATTAAAATGTCACTAATGGGGTGAGATGCTTGCTTTCAAGGCACTGCCCTTAGAGGGGCTGGGACAGAGGATCTGACTGCACATTCAGCTCCTTCCACCACTGTGAAACAAGTTACTCTTGGAAATCTAAGTCAAGAAATGAGAAGGAAACACTCTTCTGTTCCGGCAGTTCTTGTCCAGAAAGATAGAGCTGAAGGGATGAAAGTCTTACACTTCCATGCAAGTCTATTTTTAGAAGTGAAAGCTATTCAGGAGAGGAAGTACTGATTTTTCTCCTTTCCATCTTGATTGTTATAATTTCTTCAGTTTGTGTGTAACAGACTACACATAAAGCTATTCTTACTTCTTCTCCCCTTCTGCGCTAAATATATGAGCGCAGAAGCAAGGATGTAGGGCCTTTGCTAAAATTATTTTTACATGGTGCATGCCATATCCAGAACCTCAGATGGCTCTCATGTTGGCAGAGCACTGTGAGACTGTAATGGTCATGCCAGAACTGTGAATGACTTCAGGAAGAAAGATAACAGCAGGCACTGCCCTGCAGATAAGCTGGAGAGAGCGGCAGTGAACGGCTAACTTGTTACTCCGGGCCACTAATGAGTTCCGGCCACCAACTGTATGTCTCATCAAGCCTAAAGAGATGAAGGGGCCATTTCCAGCATTGAGGTTAAAACAAAAGGACCATCTTCGGGCGTATCTGGCAGCAATAGGCATGATCTGGCTACACCACCTACCCTGCTCCATTGATGTATGTGTCTGTTCTCAAGCAAACAACAAGATGTACTCCTGGCTCTCTGGGTCTGACCAGATTTTATTTGGCTTTTGCTTAAAAATGCCACATGACAGATTCCTCTGGGACTCATGCAAGATGGCTGTACTAGGTGACTGATATGGATGGTGTAGTTTATTTGGAGTTTCAGAGGTGTCCTTCAGACAGACACAGTCCTCCATCAGACACAGGTCTCTTCCTGGGTTGCTTTGTTGCAACAAGGCCCTGGTCATGTAGTCACCAGGGCACGTAGTCACCAGCAGCACTGGTACCAGGCTTCAGCAGTGCTGAGTCTGTTGCCTTCGCCAGTGAACCATGTGTCCGCAAGCTACATGGAGTCTCAAATCGTTCTTCTACTCCACAGGCACCTCAAATCCAGACCATGCTGGTCCAAGGGTGCATCTGATAAAATCTCTGTCACTGGAACAGACTCCACAGGAAATTTGCCACAGCCTGTCAGAATTCAAGGAATGCCTGGATGACATCTAATCATACAGTTTAGTTTTAGGCAGTTTTGTGAGGAGCAGGGAGGTGGACTCATGATCCTTATGGGTCCTTCCAACCTGAGAGATATTCTATGAGTCTATGAATTGTTACATGCCAAAGAGTACCACACATCTCTACCTCTTTTATCTTTTAATAGTTACAAAGCTTGCTTGAACAACCTTGATATAAAAATCTTCATTTTAAAATCACTTACCAGGAGAAAATCGGATTTCTGAAATAACATCTTTCCTGTGCTGGAAAGAGACTAGATCCTCCAGGGTATCTGCATTAACTATCAAAAAACTTCCATCATTGAGACCAACGGCTAATGCTTTTCCATCAGGAGAAAAGCAGCAACATCTACCTCCTATGAAGAAGATGGAAACGACATTTAGGTCATTTACAGTGTATAATCCCTCTTTTAAAATTATTTTTCCAGTAGCAAAGAAAAGCTATTCTCACAGTATATCTCATAGTCTAATTAATTTTCTTAGATGCTACCAAGATAATTTCCAAGCTCTACATCTGTGACAGCGAACAGAAGCTCTTGGCAAATTGGCAGGTACGCAGCCCCAGAATCTTAATTATTTACTTGCATATTAATTGAAATATGTTCCACATTAGTAATTCAGATTAATCACTATTGTCTTTATATTTTTAATTTTCTCTCCTTCTTAGTAGCTGCTGCCTGTTATTTGTTACCTCTTGCTCTGGTAAGGAGAAAACAGCTGGAAAAGACCTTCTGGATCCACAGAATCCAGTGGTTTGCTATCATAATCACTATGTCCTATAATCCTTTTAATAAAAATGTCAAGTTTCATTTGGAAAAAATTAATTTCCAATCTAAATTTATTTGTGGTCAGCTTACACAGATTTGTTTCCATGCCAGAATTTTCCATTAGCATAATTATTTTTCCCCATTATTTGGTCTTGTAATTAACTTGCAGACAGTATTTCTTTATTTAGCTGACTTCACCTCAAACCCTCTCATTAATGATCCTGCAGTGCTTCCTTCTCCACACTCAACTTTCAGTTTCATTTCTGTCAGCTGAACACAGATGAAAAGTGTACACCAAAAATACTCTGATTAATCTCTTGTAAATTACACGAATACTTCAATATGTTCTGGGAAAAATCCACTATCACACAATATTGCCCTCCTGCAATCAACTAGAACATCCTGAGACTTCTGCTGCTCAGTTACTCAGCTACAAGTTTTGTTTATAGAGTCTTGCCACTTGTAATTATCAAACATTATCTCCTTTCCAGAGTATCCATCTCTTTAAGTACACTACATTGGTGATTTGTAAGATCAAAGCATCTCAAAATGTGTCTCATGAAAAAATGAAGTCATTGCATTATTCTCCTGTCGAAACTACTCACTAAAACATTACAAAATATTGGCTTTAAAACTTGAGCAGACTTCACCAATTTGAAACCTTATTGTTTAATCACTACCTGTGTCAGCTCATAACTCCTTATATTTACTTTATTAATAAAAATCACCTTCAACTAAGCTACCTAAAAGTTTTGCATCATAATACTTTACTAAACACCAAACAGATAAAGCCTTCATCTAGCAAAACATATATACATACATATAGATATAGATATATACACACACACACAGAGCATTGTTAAAGCCACTCTGGCATAATCACAAAGTCTTGTGATATGGTAAGACTTGTAACTGATTTTCCATCTGTCAAAGCAGAATTTACTTATATGGTATACAATAAGTAAGAATTTTATGACTATTGCCTTTCCTTAACATTTCATATTCTTCTAACATTCACAAAGAGATTCAACATTACTTTTAAGACTTCTTCCAAAAAATCTCTAGATTAAGTCCTCCACCATTCAGCAAAGCTTACAATACTATAAGTAACAACATAGATTCAAGCAATTCAATCAAATTTTCTTGTAAAGTCACTAACTTAAGTATGTTACAATTGCAAATAATCTTAAGAACAGCAATACATAGAGATCTTTCAAATAGTAGCTTAAGGGCTACATAACTCACGAACATCACACTTAATTGAGCAAAGAAAAAACTTCTTCAGTCTTGCTTTCCAAAGATTCATGTTAGCAAACAACAACAGTTAAATATTTTTTCATACTAAGCATCTTACCCTTCTTCAATTTGCGAACAGCTAACATACAATGGCTAGGAGATAAATCCCATATTCTTAAGGTTTTGTCATCACTTACAGTGGCACAAATAGGTAAATGAGGATGAGTAGCTAGACCCCAAACTTCCCCCTCCATGTGACCCTGCAAAAAAACCATAATGAATCATATGACTTTGTATTGTAAACTGAAATGAGACATTTAAGGAAGTTTAAACCAAACCAAACAAAACAACACAAAAAATCCAGAGAGAGAAGGTGCACATCTTTACAAGATAATAAGGAAACAGCTGAATAGAAATATAGAAAACCTGAAAAAATCTCACCCTGATATTTACAATAAAAAGAGCAAATGAATAATTGGCGTAACAGGAAACCTCTACCTGAGAAATAATCCTCACACACATCTATGCCAATGACAGACTGTGGGATTGAGTGCACCTCAGCAAGTTTGCAGATGACACCAAGCTGAGCAGTGCAGCTGACATGCCTAAGGGACAGAATGCCATCCAGAGGGACCTGGACAAGCTCGAAGAAGTGTGCCAGTGTGAACGTCACACAACAATGTATGCCTACAGGCCAGGTCAAACATACCCTGAACTGGATCAAAAGAACCATGGCTAGCAGGTCAAAGGAGCTGATTCTGCCCCTCCACTCTGCTCCCCTGAGATGCCACCTAGAGTATTATGCTCAGGTCTGGAGTTCTCAGTACAAAGACAGGGACCTGTAGGAGTGGGCCCAGAGGAGGGCCGCAAAAATGACCAGAGTGCTACACCACCTCTCCTGTGAAGAAAGGCTGAGAAAGTTGGAATTGTTCAGCTGGACAAGACAAGGCCCTGGAGAGACATTGTTGCGGCTTTTCAGTACTTAAATGGGGCCTATAGCCACAACACATGAAAGAAAATCATGATGATGCAGCCTAAAAAAATTGTTCTTTAGTGAGGCTTAAGAAAAAGGCAGTCCATTTGGTAAGGTAAAGAACACTGAGATGTTTTCAATGAAATTACAAATAAAATCCAAAAGTAAACCTCAAGGAGACAACTTAAAAAGTAATAGTAGTTACTACTCAGAAAAAGTTAATAATGGAGGATCTGCTGTTTCACACACTTTAAATAGACAACCAAACCCCCCCAAAGCCCCAACAAACAAAACCAGAAATATTATCTTGGTGTGTTTGAAAGGATGAGCTTTTTGAACAAACTCATATATGAAATACAGTGATCTGTTTTGCTGACCAAAGATCTAGCCTAGCATTAAAATTCTATGAAGTGGTAGTAACTTGCTAATTTCACTAGTAATTAGAATAATTTTTATATCATAATAGACTTTACTTGAAAAATCACATAGTGGTTGTGGTATGGAATATTTGACTGATAAATTAACATGTACCTGAACCAGCAGAGTTATTGGTCCACTTTTATCCACCTCCAATATTTCACCATTCTTTGTGCCCACTAAAATATGACCATGTCCTAAAGATATGGCACGTATAGAAGGATTATCTTCTAAAAGGAGACCTACAATGTTAAAATGTTAGAAGACAGAAGATTCTCAAGTATGTCTTAAAGAGGATTTTTCACATATATAGATGCTGCATTCTCACTGTAGAAAAATATACAGTTTTAAACAAGTGAAAATATATTCCTGCATGGAAGAACTTACTTGTTTGGATTCATTTAGGATTATTTAGCAATTACCCATCTGACAATAATCCTTCTCAACTAAGTATCTGAAATTTAATCAGCCTGACTCACTGGCAGTCTTGGTGTAAAAATGCTCATGTGAAATATGAGCTATACTACTATATTGCTAAAATTTGTGGTACCTTTAGATCTAGCTTTTTATTAAAGAGACGTGAGAATGAGATATACTGCAGTACAATGTTTCAGTTAATGGGTATTTCCATTCATGATTTTTGAAAATCAAACCATGGAAACTAGAACACAGCAAATGTAATTTTAAGGGGGGGTTGGGGGTGGGCAGGATAGGAGTTGGGGGTGAACAAGAATAAATGGAAGAAACAGGAATATAGGACTGAAAATGTTCTTTAAAAAATTTAAAAGATATGTACTTGTAGAAAATAAAATCACTAAATGTACCAATACTTTACAAAACTAACCACAATTCTGAATTTCATTCCTCCTCCAAAACAAAAAAAAAAAATCTGACAAAACACTTCTCCTAACTAGTAGTGTTAGAAAATTTATAGTTTTAGCTGCCACTTTAATAAAACACCCAAAAAAATCTCCTTAGTAAGAGACTCAAGGTTAAATTAACTCATTATGGCAGATACTAAGGTATATATTATATCTGCACCCATGAAATGTGCAAACAGACACTACAATGTACCATTCCCCTCCCAACAGAAAATTACTTACTTAGAATCAATAAAGCTTTAAGAAAGTAATTTTTAGTATTTAGGTCAAATGTGGATTTCCTCGTGCTGGGAAAGTAATTCCACAGACAGAGTTTTCTAAAGAAATAATTTTAATTAGAATAAAAAATAGGTTGAAATCTGTGTTACCTTTAGATCCAGGGGCCAAAGCAGCCCTTTTGATGGCATAGGTTTTGAGACAACGTTCAAAGGTATCATCCCAGAGAGCTACTACCCCATCTTTTCCTCCTGTGACGAATCCCTGGCAAAAAAAACCAAGAAACAAACAAGCAAAAATCACAAGTTACAATCAATTATTATAGTTCCTCAAATTTTCTGTAATTTTCATCAATACTGAAAATAGATTATATACAACGTTGTAATACAGAAGTGAGAGATTAAAAGATCAGGAGCAACAAAATGATTGTATTCTCCTCTTGACAAAGGCAGCACAGAACCTCTTGTAGTCCATGTACATATGCTGGACTTAAAAGTTCAAAGCAATAAGCTTCTACCATACTAGAAATATAATTTAGCTGACACACTGAAATGTTTTTCTTGATATTTAGCCTCAATATCCTTTTGGCATTTCACCTCATTACTCCAAATAAAAAAAGAAGAATTAGTGCTTAAATTGTTCAACTACATGCATGTTTGTGCAATTCTATCTCCAGAAATTATTTGCAGGTTACTGAAAGAAGCAACAGGTATATTTAATACAGAAATCATGAGCACTTTCCTTCAGAGCACTTAGTTTTTGCAATATGCATAAACTACCTTTATCCAAAGCTACTATACCTAAACTCAAATATCAGAAGGTGGAGTAACTTCGTCTAAGCAAGCAAAATACAAACAAAATACAAACTTGAAACATACAACCAATCCTGCTGAAACATCCATACACATTTAAGAACATGCTTAAAAGTTTCCTGAGTCAAAAGAATAAGGAAAATACTTAGTGATCTACAGATTAATACTGCTATAGTAGATGGCAATTATAACACAAAACAGTAAGAATATGATTTTTCTCCTCTCTCAGAAGCTCACAGATTCCATTAAATTTATGGATGCTTATACAAAAAAGTACTTTGACTTAGCAGAGATTACTACTATTTCTTTAATAAAAGGTCATGAAAATTGAGTAAGTCGTCACTGGATGACAAGGGTTTGCAAAAGAGCATGCTACACAAAAAGGTTTAGTATGCTTTGAATCTAGAGTGCAAATAAAGTCACGGATTCCTGAGTTTGGGAAAGGCCTAACTTCACAGACGTTTTTGTTCAGACATCAAAAAACAACAAGCAGCTTATTTACTTTTTCCAACGCGTGCATGCTGAACACAGGACCATCATGTGCTTTGACAGTTTTCATGAGAAACACATCTCTCCAAATACACACATCCCCCGTGGAAGTTCCAGAGAATGACATCTCTTCAGTCCAGCCATACACTGCACACATCATTGTATCAGTTCTTCCCAATGCACCTATGCAGCCCTTTCTCCCAATTAGTCCTCCACCTGTTCAAATCAAGAAGAAGTCATGAGATGTTTTCTTAGACCTATTTTCCAAAAACTCTACAAACTTATACAGATCAACAAATTCTTTTCTCCCGATTCACTCATGTGCCTCAAAAAGTTGAATCATTGAATAGTTTAGGTTGGAAGGGACCTCCAAAGGTCAAAAGCATCCTCAGAAAACAAGATTTTTGTGCTATTCAGCACCTTTCAAGACTAAAACCCAACTTACTTTTAACTTAGTACTTGTATCTGGATTTGAATAGGTACATACACCCACACAAACATACAAAGAGAAGGTGCAATTGCAAACTCACACCTACACAAAAAAAACTTAACATCTACCACACAGTTACTAAAAATTCCAATGAAATTAACTTGAAAGAAAAAAAAATAAAGAATTAAATCTTGACATCCCATCCAGGGCTGAGTAGAGGGGAGAAGAACCTCCCTAGACCTATTGGACACAACTTTTCTTGATGCACCCCAGGAAATCATTGGCCCTCTTGGCCACAAAGGCACATTGCTGTCCCATGGAGAACTTGCAGTCCACTAGGACTCCAAGGTCTTCCTCTGTGGAGCTGCTCTCCAGCAGGGCAACCCCTAACCTGTACTGGTGCCTGCTGTTATTCATCCCCAGGCGCAGGACCCTGCATTTGTCCTTATTGAACTTCATGAGGTTTGCCTTCACCCAGCCCTCCAGCCTGTCCAGATCTCATTGGATGGCAGTACAGCCTAACAGGGTGCCAGTCACTGAACCCCCTGCTCCTCCAGTCTTGTATCATTCAACTTGAAAAGAATTCCCAGTACTGCCATAATGCCAATCAATGTTATTTCTATTAAAACAAAGGTAACTTAGACAAACAGAGAAAATATTTGCCATTAATACATAAAACATACCATAAGAGATGCAGTATTTACACTTTTCTTAAAAAAGCTGTGATTCTGAAGAGTTTCCTTACCTGCTCTACGCCAGAATTTCATGTGTTTAATTCCAACTGTAATCAATTTATCAGGCATATAAGGATTAATCTTAACAACAAAAATCTTATCTTTGCTTCCCCTGAAAAGCAAAGCAAAATATTTTAAATAATAATATAACTATTTATATTTTTAATATGTTTTTTAGAGAGAGAGAGATAATGTCATTGAAGAGCAATAATGAATTGAATGCATAAAAAGTTGTATCTGCAGAGAAGAATATAATCCTTTCATATCTACCTAGGATCATATTTAGAGTATACACATTGAATCGAGACAGAACAGGGGAAAACCCATCCACATCACTGCTCTAATTAAAGGATATATTAGAAAAAACAAAAGGTTTCAAAAAACATTATTCAACACTAGAAATAAGATTCTATTTTACAGATTAAAACTCTACTTAATAAATACCCATGAAATAATCTGTGTGCAGAAATTTCCAAATGATTTAACTTTTGGAGATTATTCAGTCCAATTTACTCTTCAAAGTAGAGCTAACTTCAAAATTAGATCAGGTTGCTCAGGACTCAGAAAGGAGAAACAAAGAACCTCAAAGAAACAAGCACTGAGCAAACAACTGCAAACTACTGTCCCAGGAAAAGATGTAAAGATCTGAAAAACAGAGCGCACGCTGCTATCTCTGGGACGGCCAACACAAGTGCATGGAGAGGTTTTAAAGACATTATCCGAGAACGCATCAAATAAATGCAAACAAACTTTGTCATCAGTGTCTCCTTTCTTCACCAGTTGAGCTGTCATTGTAGTAGTTCTTGCTATCAGAACTTCTTTTTTTTTTCCTTAAGAAAGTTTTAAGGCCATGCTAAATGTTACTGAGACAAACCCCTAATGTATTGGAGAACTCTTATTCTTTAATGAATCTATTCTGCTTTGTTATTTGATGACCAGCCAAATCTAGGTGCAAATTTTAAAATAAAGTTAAATTCCTACCTTACTGCTGAAAGCTTTTCTCCTTTCTTCCAATCCCAGAGTACAATAGTGTGATTATCATCTATTCCAACTGAAGCCAATCGTTTCCCATCCGCTAGAAAAACAAATTTATGATTACGAGAGTAGATTGATAATATTCTGTCACAATTGCAAGAAACCCTATTAAAGAACATTATAACTTCACAAATACTATCAGAAGAATGTCCAAACTGGTAAACAATTTTATGTCTTGCGATTAGAGGCACAATTGCTTTGAAACTTGAGTGGTCAGCTGGACAGAGCTTAGGACTTTAGGTTACCCTGTAATGCAGAAACAATACTCAAGATCTGTATGCCTGCCTCATAACCAAAAGAAACCCCTAAGTGACCAGCTCAGATGTTAAACAGCACAGAACCTGTTCTTGCATTTCCTGATGAGCAAGAGTACACAGGAGCTCTTTTTAAATTACTTGAAGACAGCCTCTCTTATTTCACAGAATCATAGAATGGCTTGAGTTGGAAGGGATCTTAAGGGTCATCTACTTCCAACTCTACTGCCATGGGCAGAGACACCTCCCACTAGACCAGGTTGCTCAAAGCTTCATCCAGCTTGGTCTTAAACACTTCCAGGGATGAAGCATCTACAACTTCTCTTTGTCACTGATCAATGGAGAATATTTTTAATACAAAATTGTCAGTGTGATGGAATTCACAATTGCTCATTAGAGCTCATTAGCTTGTATTTTCATGCAGAAAAAGAAAATTGTAAATAAATAACTAAATACTTATTACCTGAAAAATCAACAGCACAAACACCATACTGGTGATAGCCCTTTAATACCGAGAGTGGTTTTATTGTTTCTGTATCCCAAATGTGTATTGAGGAATCTCGACCAACCTGTAAGTATACATATTTATAACCATTTCTCATCATTTCTCATGTTACTTCACACAGTTGTTTAAAAGTATAATATTGACAAAGTCTTTTAATTAAAAGCATTTGAAAGCATTTCCTAGTATCATTTCTACCTGGCTACTAGGGTGCTATTACTTTTGTTTTACAAATACCACTCCCCACTTGGCTCACTCTTACCTCCAAAAACTCAGGTACATTAATCACAATTAATTAGAGTCCTATGGGGGAGGAGGGGAAAAGAGCCCTTCATTGATTATGCTGTGGTATATTTATTCCATCAAATCTCTATCAATCATTCCATATCTAAAAATAAAAAGTTATTTTTATTGCTAGTATGTAAGCTAATCTTATGTTGGAGAAATCAAGGTGACTTCTGTTGCTTTCTGATGGCATTACAAGCACCTCCAAGTCAGAGTCTAACGCACTGATACCGGTGGAGTCATCTCCATTGGAATGACACAAATGCAGGTAACAGACCTTGGTAAGAAATGGAACTTGGTAAGAAGTTTTGCACTTCAAGAGACAAAAAAAGGTTGTAAAACCTTTAAGAATGCTCTCCTGTGTTTAAAACCAGGGGTAGGACTCAAGAAAATGAGACTCTGTTTCTGGTTTTGCCACAAAATGAATATGTGATGTTAGCAAAGCTTTTTCAAACATCCATTATCAGGATTAGTTGATTACTGCTGGTAATGCAGTATACAACCGTATGTAGTGTGCATATATGAACAGTATATAATGGAGTGTATCATTCTGTTGACAGCACAAACTGTTTTAAAATATAGTAAAACCAGGCACATTTTTATCCATATGTGCTTTTATTCTCTACTACTCCAACATTAAACAGAACCAATTATCACATTTAAGCATTTAATCTCTAAATGGACTTGCAAATTTATGTTAAGCTCAAATATTTTTACACAAATTAAGGGCATTATAAGGGGAAGTTTATTTCTATTAAAAATTTATGTTCACATGTGCTCCAATTTCCTATATAATAGCAGTGCAAATTATAATGAAAGCAATTAAAAACCTATGAAATATCAAATGAAATCATCAAGTTCTGGTGTATAAAAATGTATAGGAAGTAAAGTGTGTGCATAAACATAAGTGAGAAAAAGGTACCTGAAATCACTGTCTGGCAAAAGATGAAACTATTATAAATGCTTCAGCAACATACTTCTCTGTGTTACATGTACAAACAGCAAATAGTTCAGCTATAGGTAACAGCCAAAGACAGTGTATGAAATTGAAATGCCAGAATGCAGTAACAACTGCTAACTTCACGCTATTTAGTAATGCTGCAGGTAAATTCACAGCTAAGGTAATAAAAAAATTGTATTTCTTAATTACACATTTTTCTACCTGTTATGAAGCAGCCAGGTAACACTGAACAAAAAATAAGTAAAATTATTCTTAAACAAAAAAAAAAGAAAGATATTAAGAATGTGGTTTTTTTAAGAAAACCCACTTATGTTGCAGATTTTTTACATGAGTCCATCTGCAAGAGACATGCAGTCTTTCACATGAATAAATCTAGACTGGACTTCCTTCCTCAAAAAAAGGCTTTTCTAAATTCAGGAGTAACAACTTCAGATTCTTGCTGCAGATGAATATGCATCCTACCTGGCCTGTTGCCACGTAGTCCTTTAAGGGATGAATAGCAAGGCAAAGAATGTCATCATCATGACCTAGATAAAAGCGCTGTGTATTCTGCTGTCGATTGTACACCACTCCCACCGCTGCAACGTGGTATACAATTTCACCCGTCTGAGTGTAAAATAAATTGCTTCGACAGTCGTAACCTCTGTAACTAATTAAAGGACAAAAAGTTTGTTCATCAAGGTCATCACCGTCTATATACTAAAGCTTTGAGACAAAACTACGCAAGGTGCATTTTGCACATGTAAAGATTCAGATTACTTACCAAATACAGACATTTAGAAAGCTTAAGTGACACAGATATTATTCAATCCAAGTAGAAAGTTAAGTATTTAATAAAATTATATATAGCTTTTCTTGCACACATGATGCAACCATATGCACTGATCAAGTAAACTATCTTTAAGGCAATTGATCAACTTTAGTTTAATGAATACTGGTCTGAAAACTCCAGCCATGAATCGACGTTCGCAAATACTAGGCCTATGCATTACTGGAAAACACCATCTGGAACAAGTCTAAAGATACTGTTTTCCTGTTGGTTCACCTACACTACATGTAACAGTACATATGTCATATCAAATGTGATTACAGAAGAAGTGCTACATTGATCTCACAAAGCTTTTTAACAGACCAGCAGGACCATTCCTTCCCAAATACAGAGCACTGCATTCCCCCTTTCTGAAGTTCATGACATTATTCCTTGTCCAGTTCTCTAGCCTGTGCAGGTCCTTCTCAAAGGCAGCAGAGCCATCTGGTGCAACAGCCACTCCGCCCAGTTTTGTGCTGTCTGTGATACTGTGTGAAGTCCAAAGCTGTGCCTCATTAGATGACAAACAAGTGAAGTTTTTAAAGCAGCAAAAACTGTGATAGCACAGAAATAAAAGCTTTTAAATAAGTCTCTCTCGAACTTAGGTTTTATATTGGTACCCACAGGCAGATGCTCAACTTCAGGTTTGGTTCTAGTGCAGTAACTTTTTGGAGTTGCCTGAGTTACTTGGCATCTCAAGGTCTCTAGAAAAATCTCTCTCTCCCCTAGGTCTGAGACACAGGTATATGTCTGCTCCCTGCTCTTCTCAAAATGACCAACACTTTAGACCTAAAATATAGATGAAGACCCTTCAGGCATCCTTCACTTTCCTTCCATTCATATTCTTCGCTAACAACTTCAACCAGCAGCAAAACATGCAGCTGTTTAAAGCTGAGTTCTGCCAGGCTCAAACTGCTGCCTGCTTGTCCTGCACAGCTGCATACTTTTTTGATGTCCAGCCATTAAGTTTTTAAATGGACATAATATAAAATGACCTATAAAAAATACAAAGAAAGAAAACAAAAATAACCTATTACAGTATCCAACATCAACAGTTTAAGGACACAGCAATGTTCATTCAGGGGCAGGGATTACAAAGGCAGGCACAATGCCAACGACCATCTCTGGACCTATCACTGCTGAGGAATCACAGGATAACAGGATGCCAGGGGTTGGACAGGACGCAAAGAGATCATCGAATCCAACCCCCCTGCCAGAGCAGGACCACACAATCTAGCTTCAGTCACACAGGAATGCACCCAGACAAGCCTTGAAATTCTCCAGAGGAGACTCCACAACCTCTCTGGGGAGCCTGTTCTAGTGCTCTGTGACCCTTACGGTAAAGAAGTTCCCCCTTGTGTTGAGACGGAACCTCCTGTGTTGCAGCTTACATCCACTGCCCTTTGTCCTATCACAGCGAGCAAGTGAGAAGAGCCTGTCCCCACCCTCCTGACACCCAGCCCTCAGATATTTATAAACATTTATTAAATCCCCTCTAAGTCTTCTCTTTTCCAGACTAACAAGTCCCAGGTTCCTCAGCCTCTCCTCATAAGGCACATGCTCCACTGGACCCTCACCAGCAGATCCCTGTGAGTTATCTTCCTGTCCCTCACTCTGCACTTGTCCTCCAGAAAAAATACTGAATTTTCTCTGCAAGTACAGCACCATTAAAAAAAAAAAAGAGTATATAAGACTATTTTACAAACCAACTACAAGAATATGTATGCAGAAAGTAGTAATGCTCTAGAAATACTGAGTAATTTCTTACAAGTTTAGAAAGCCATCTCTAAAAGTAAATGGCCTCAGATCCTTCTAACTCCAACTCGGAAATGTATCTCAAATATATATATCCAAAATGTGTCTAGGATGCAGGAAAACAGTTGTTACTCATATCTACAACTTTTTATGATTGGAAGTCTGGATGTTAGTTCATTTCCTTCAGTTACTAAAAGAAAAAAGTCTACAATCAGTTTTTATAATTAAAACAAAACACATTTTGCCAAAGTATCAAACAGTGCAAAGACTTTTTGTAACCCAATTAAACACATCTGGTCTTTCCCAGGTGCCAGTTTACTGACTCCATGACCAGATAGGTACTTTTCAGTTTTAGATTTTAGAAGAGCAAATTTCAGTGTGTTCAGGGCTCAGTTGGAAAGAATCCAGTGGGAAGTTTCCACGGAGGATAAAGGAGCCAGCGAGTGCTGGGAGTTTTTAAAGAACACTCTCCTAGACACCAGATCATCCACTCTGGAGGCAAAGGAAGTTGGCAGAATAAGAGACCCCCTTGGTTTAACTCTGAGCTTCTGGGTCTGCTCAGCATCAACAGGGAAATGTATCAGAGATGGAAAAGTGGACCATTACCTATTGAAGATTACAAGAGCAGAAGAAGGGTAATCTCAACTGGGAAGATTCTGATCGGAATCCAATACAAAATTTTTCACAGTGAGAACGGTTAGACATGGAATAATATCACAAGAGAAGTAGTGGATTTCACAAGAATCCACTACACAAGAGAAGTATTGGATACACTCCTTATGATCCATTGATTGTATCTCCACTGACTGTGACAGAAGTTTAGATACACATAAAAACCCATCTACCTTTAGGCCCACAACTGTAAATTCTTTAACCTGTAGCTGGATCCTACCCACAGTTGCAAGTTACACATCTATAGCAAAGAACTTCATGTGTACTGTCTTCTCTGGGAAAAGTGTCAAAGTCCACAGTCTGTCTGATGCTGTTAGAGTTTAGAAATTTGTATGGTACTATCCAATGCATATATGGGAAATCTCCAAACCCTCTCCCAAGAATCTCCAGAAGAACCAAATGTCAAAATAAACATGGCTGAGGTCAACATCTTTAGCACAAAGGTAGAGATTGTTTTTTTTCTAAATACTTCCACATGGCAATAGTGTTTTCTCAATAGGACTCACTTAGGACCTAGTCCCTTTAGATGCTATTTGTAGCCTCTGGTAGGAATCCATGCAAGGTGTCGTAGGATACATTTAAGTCTGTAAGACATCCCATGTTGTCTTGAAATCGTAATCAAATTTCATCTTATGATAAAAATAAAAATAGATCATTCTTATGAGAGCAGTAGTGTAGCTTTGAGAGAATACTAGACACACATACTGTATTTGCATCCCTACTCTCTGCCAGCAACAAGAAAGTATTACAAGCATTGAGTCTGAGAAAGGGGTTCCTCTGAATGTCCTTTTTATGCTTCTGACTCACCACCACTGTCAAAGATGTGGTAAAAAGAAAATGCAGGAATAGTCAAAAAGAGGCCAAACTAGCACACCACTTTAACAACATGTTTCTGATCATCATGATTGCATCAGATCTCTTAGAGAAAGGTGCACTTAAAGATCAAGCTGTTAATAAAAGTTGCTTTCTCGCCTCTATTAGTGGGTGGCTCACATACTCAGCATTATTCTTTTTATCCCCTTCCAAAAACATGAAGTAACGATATAGACTTTAAAATTTCTAGCAGGTGATGAAGAGATCTTTTAAAGTTCATCTTATAAGGCAGCTGACAAATTCAAAACACAAAACCAACGTGCTCAAAAACAAAGAAAGGAAATAAGAGTTTCCTGTTCACCTAGTTCAAAAAAGTACCAGTTTCACAATTTTATGGAACATCCAAGACATTTTCATCAGCTAAAGAAAGGTGAAGCAAAGAAGACTTCCTCAATCAGAGAATATGCCTATTACTCACTTGGATGTGGGTCACTTTAAAGTTAACAGCCTGGACATTGAGAAAAATCTGTTGGCCAGCATGGATTCTTCATTAGTTTCCTTGATGCCCACTGGATAACCAGACAGAACTCAACTGGACATTCTACTTCTGGTCATTCCTGGATATTCTGGTCAAGCTTCACTTCTGTTGTGAAGGAAATAACAATAATCCCAAGGATCCAGGGCCCTTGCTTGTGCTACACCTTCTTCAGGATCATTTGTTTTGATTCTTAGACCAAATTTTAAAGACTATATACAGCTACCCACTTTAATGCATTTTCTACACATAAGAAAATCTCCAACTGAGAATTCTGGAGTATCAAAAATAGGGGGAAAAAAGTAATAATAAAAAAATTCAACCCTGTACCAAGCTTCTCAGTTGTCATTATCTCCAAAGCTACTGCTCAGACTCCATCTCTTCTACAGTCAAAATTGCTGAGTTGAATGATTAACTATTCTTAGCCAACCAATTTATTAAGCATTCCATGTGAAGCCCTTCTAAAGTTGGTTAAGTGTCATTATAAAGCCAGACAGTATCAGTAACTTATCTGCACATTTAGTTATCTCTAAAAAGAAGCTGCATTCCTGCAATGAGGTATCTCTTGAAAGGAAAACATAGTATTACCTGATTTCCAATGCCTGCCATTTAATAAAGGCTTTGGGTTTTCTTTGTGTGAAGGTGTCCTGATTTAACACAGTCTGCTCTAGCAAGAATTTATATTTTCTAATGTAGTAGCATATACTGCTAGTTTGCTTTAAAACATCTTTGCTCTAATAAAAAAATCTTCTGTTATGAAGAGTTACAGGAGAATACCAATCCTAAAGATGAAATCATGACATTCAAGGATGCATCTGAAAGGCATTTTGTTACTCAAATTAACACCAAAAAAGAGAATGAAATTGAATTTTAACACACCCAGAGGACCTATTAACAATTAAATTTAGTTCCTAATCATGGGGATGATGATTAGGAACAAACAGTTGATACTTTTTTTTAATTTTAATTAAAACACTGAGAGAACGCCACTTAGTACAACCCAGCCATCTTCAACTACACAAAGTTTCTGTTGTAGATTCCAAAATAATCCACCAAAGAGAACTATTGCTTATTATTAAATAAGAAACATCAATCTCCAAAACACAAACAATCTACTTGCATATTTTAAAGAATCCTAGTTTTCATACCCATGAACAAAATGTAATCGTATACTGTTCCCTGGAGCTCGCTCTCGTCTCTTAGAAGCTGCACTTTTTCTTTTCTCTTTGCATTGCTCTTTAAGTTGAGGTAGATCTTCTTTGTAAACCTTTAATACAGAACACACTTATGAATTAAGAGACATGTAAGAAAAACATGTTTCTGATAATTCAACTACTGACACAGTTGAAAAAAAAAAATCTCCAATAACTGTAGCTGGTTGTTGTTTAGTGTAACTTGTTTTGAGATTACAACCAGAACTCAAGTAGAACAAGCTAAGCATATAGGTAATCACTATTTTTTTCCATAATTTGAATGCATCAGATAACAATTCTAAAGGTTTGGTGAATTCTTTCTCAGCTGTCTTCTCAATTTTCAAATTGCAAATGGTCTTCATAAAAGACAAACTTAAATGCTGGGAAGCTTTCCAATTGCCATTAAAACTAAAATCCTTACCTGTCGACGATAGGTGATCTGTGTCTCTTGTTCAATTTCAGAGTCCAGCTCTGGAACATCAGACTGATCTGAATCTGATTCATCACTATTGGAATCAACGAGACTCTCTGCCATCAAGAAAACATACAGAAAATGAAGCAACTGAAATGACAAACCAGAAAATTTTAAAGTAACCACTTAATGTCTCTGATATGATAATCAATGCTTCTGTTAGAAGCAGAAGGTTCTAATAACTGATAGGCTGACACGATCAGTTCCGCTGACAAAGGTCGGTTTATTTCTACTCTAAGTGTGAAAATTTTCTTTGTTTCTGGGAGCAAATTAGTTTTCATTCATTATTTAATCAACACTAGTGCTAGAAGGAAAGATGAAATTTATGGTTAGGTGAGCCATTGATGTAAGCAGCAAACCTACAAATAGACTGGGGGGGGGCAGAAATCATATATGGGAAGGAAGTGGAAAAATTTTCAGCAAGTCTGGAGAAAAAAAAGCAACTACTTAACATTTTTACATTCATTTACCTATCAGCTGGGTAACACTGATACTGCTTTATATGATATTAGCAATTAAAGGCTGAAACAGTCAATTTCATTGTCATTCTACACATTTACTTCCCCAAAGGACGCTCTTAAGTTCCTTTAGGAATTTTCAAGCGACACATTCAGTTAGTAGTTTGATTATGGGAAACTCAGTCATGAGAATAATTGCTGATTAGTCACTGGTGGAAACATGTTCTCATCTTTTTCCAAGTATTAAACACCTATAGTCTGCATTAAGGGGAAAAAAAACCAAACCAAATCAATTACAAAGTTTAAATTATCATCTGAATACTTCAAAATTTTTAATCAAATTAGCAGATATATCTTTTTTTCCCCATTGAAATCTGGGCATCCAGCTGCTGTCAGTTTAAAGGATGGTATGTATAGAAGTCATAAATTCACATCTATGATCCAAATGTTTAATATTTCCCTTTGCACAGGGAACACAGTGGTGAATTTTGTTCACAGACTTGCTAGACTGAAACACAGAAAGTACAGGGAAGTACCAGGGAATACTATCAGGTACTTCAAGCAGCTGCAAAGTACAGGAATAATTTTGTGCAGCATGAAAATTCTGAATTCCTATTTCTATATTTGCATGAAAGAATTTTACTTCTCTTTTAGCCTACTATCCTCCCACTTTTTTTTGTTTGTTTTGTTTAATAAGCTACTTACCTTGGGGTGCTATATGAAGAGAATCCTTCAACTTCCGGTCAGGGACAAATTTCCACTGAAAGACAGAATGATCAGCTCCCCCAATGGAAACAACCCACTGGTGATCATGAGACCATCTGACATTTGTCACATGAGCAGAATGACCAAGATATTTTTTAAACTTTGCTCCTAGAACAAGAATAAAAATCTCTTTCAATGTATGTGTAATAAATGTCTGGGAAGCAGCTTAGGAAGATAATAGTTTAATAAAAATGTTCTAATTACTAATGATATTTTGTTCAATAGCAGCAACTTTTTGCAGTCTTTTTGTCTTTAAGATACATTTAAAAATTTGGCTTCCAGGATACAGTATCTTTAACAAGTGAAACACAGAGAAGACATATGAGAGCGCTGTATGAGCTGCAGTAAAGAAAGATTTTGGTTCTAATTTTATTGTAATTTTATTTTTATATATCAAGCTTTTGACAATTACTGCTTTTGCACTGAGAAGGCAGTTATTTAAATGGTAAATTACATATACTTAGCTCTATGAAAACACCTAGATGTATGATCATTGCACTGGTTCCCACTGTGCAATTGAGTGCTAAGCACTTCTAGCAATTCATATCCCCACACCTCTAGTAGAAGTAGCAGTAGTAGTATAATTACATCAAGTTAAAATTTTCACTGACTGCTTCATAATTACAACAATCATTGGATCAGTTACTAAAAAAAAGTTCCTAATAGCACTCTCTATAGAGAGATTCTTGTGCCTTTTCTTCCATTTCTAGCGCAAAATAGGGGATAAAAGCAAATTCAGCTTCCCTTAAATGGACTGAAGACTGTTCTCAGCAACCTATTTTTTTATGACCTCAGGTACCAATAGAACCCTATCACCGTAGAAAAAGAATAAATTTGTTTTATTTTGTTTTCATATACTATCTTTTACAAAAGGACTTACCACTACAGGGGAATGAGTCATTTTAATCAGTTATTAAAAAAAGAAATAAATTCTCTAAATGCATTTGTTGCAGTTCAACTTGAATAATGCCTAGAATGAAGCTACTGAAAGAACTCCAAAGAAAATGAAGCCTTTCATGTTCAGTCAGCCTTGCACACTAAACTTGAAAATTATATACCTTGCTTTAGGCTCCAGTTTTAAAAGTTTCACATGAGATTTGTCCTTACTGATAACAGTATAGTTTTGAATAAGAAAATGTGTTGGAAAAGTTTGTAAACCGCAAGTAACAAAGTGGCATACTCTGATTAAAGACCAATTTGCTGTTCATTTAATTATTGCATCCAATCATTTAGAAATGTTACTTTTTCTAGTCCCTAACCCAAATCTCCATCATAGATCCAGAGGAAGGATGAAAACTAACTGAAGACCAAGGTGAAATAAAGATATATGTATATCTCATAACAGGATACAGATATTGCATCACCTCATGAAATCCTGTCATGCACACACCCCCAAACCAGAACTATTTTACAAAATAAATGTTAAACTTTTATCTAACCTTTTCAAAATGCAAATTAGAAACTGTTATTATTAGTTATCCATACACCAGAATTCTTTGTTTTCCATCTTTGAGCTCAAACTAAACTCTAAGAATAAATATGAGTCATTTCTAAAAATTTTCAAAAGCTTTTTCTTAAATCACCAAAATTCAAAACAATACATTTATAACTGAACTTAAAGGCACTACCTTTTCTTAGACATGGGTATCGGAAGAGCTTTACTATTCCATAATCATCAGCTGTAACCATAACTTGTCCAATAAAATTTGCATCCACAGAATTTATATCATTTATATCTGAGTATTTGGGCCAGATTCCATTAACTTCAAGGCCAGAAACACAGGTCCATGATGCCCACTGGACGACTTTTACTTCCTCCTTGTTTGTTACTTCTTTTCCACCTAAGAACAAAAACAAAGACCTATTTTCCAATATTCACTTATGCACATGTAAAGAATGCAATTTAAGAAGAAAAATTATCCAGAAATCAAATCCAACTGAGAGAGAACTAAAACCTCACATCTAAAACTGTCCTTCCTGGAGGGGAACTCAACTGCCTTGTCGGAAGATCCCTCAGCTCTGGTGAAATAACTGAGTAACTGCACCTTTTGACAAGGTTAAATTTACAATCTCTTTCATTCACTAATCCAAGTAAATGATGACTACCTATACCCACGACTGATTCCTGCAGATCTTATGTTAAGCAATTTTATGCTCTCTATTCATTTATAGTGCAATTTCAAGTGATATGATTCTAATCAGTATTTTTAAATATTTAGGAGATTCCTCTACCTTCACTGACTTTCCTATACTTTTTTCATAAACAAGTTTTCAGAATCCCACATTCCAGCTGAAAGCTGCCTACATCAGCTCAAATTGCTCCTCCTGTGTCTCTCTTTCTTATAGTCTAATTAAATTCTCACTATCTTTTCTTGCCTATATTCTGTCTCATTCAGTGCAAAAATCAAACTTTTGAATAGAATGAATTAGATGCTTCAGCACAGAGTCACAAAAGATTCCATGCAACTATGAATAATGTACAGTGTGAAGTGTAAGTATTGTATAATGAACTAAAGGACAATGTAGTAAGTGGTAATGACACAAATGTAGGATAAGTGGAAAAAAATATAGAATGATATTATGTGAAAGGTGTACACACACAGAAGAAACAAGTCAACCCTTGTGACACAGACTGCCCTTGACATCTTTAAATCTGGACTATTTAAATTTGGAGCTTTAAGATATACATTCTAGATGCACATGTCCTCTGCAGAGGGAATTGACTTGATGAAAGCTCTTTCTAGAGTATAGGACAGGTCAGTAAAGTTTTCAAGGCACTGCTGTCTTGAAAATATTTACAATAATGGAATTGTTACAAACTTTGAACCGGAAAACTGTATTTCAGTATTATGTATAATAATAAATATAACATTACTGTCATAAAACAATAATGACACATCTGAATTTGCATTATCAGTACATTGACCAGCTAAATTTAATTTTGATTTTTTTTTTCATCTTGAAGATTGCATGATTGAATCATGTATGTATCACAGCTTCAATATTTCTTGTGTCAAGTAATTCCTAACATTCTGAAATCCTTATATCAGTTACTCTATTTGTTCTATAGTTATCTAATCCCATTATACTTTCAAATTCATTTACATTCTCATTGTTTCTATTACAGATTTCTCACTGTAAAAGTTCTTTCAAGTTAAATTCATCAGTTCTGCTGCAAACAAAGTTCTAGAAAAATAGATTCAGTGTATTCATTCTTCCACACATTTAAAAAAACCAAGTTCAGTCAAATGATAATCCGTTTCATTTCCAACTCAGTAAGCACACAGCTAGTAAGCTACCAAAACATTGGATGTGAATGCAATCTTTTCCTAAAAATGTGGGAGTAAAGATGTAGCTTTGAGAAATAAATTATAAGCCAACATCTCCATCATGAAAACATATATAACAAAGAACAGCAAACACATACGGATATATATTGAAGTAACTTTGCTAGACAATGCTGTGTTTATTCAAATATAATACATACTTAAGCAAACTTAGAAGAAAATATTCTATAACCCAGTGGTTTGAACCAAGATCTACATCTGGCTATGTTTACGAAACTACTTTCTGTAAAAAAGGCAACTAAGAATCTTACTTGGCATTCTGTAAAAAAGTCTCTTCCCATTGCCATCATTGGTCTGTAAGTATTTACTGTCTGAAGACCAATCCATATGGGTGATGAAACTTAAAGATCCAATACATTCTCCAACTTTCTTGTATCGCTGAACAACACCATATATGTCCACAGAGCTGTCATTGGAACCAACAGCTAGGAAATTCCCATCTGGTGAATATTTCAGTTCATGAATAGCTTCTTTCCTGTCTTTGATATGAACAACCTCAGTCATATCTCTGTAGTATGAAAGAAAGCATGTCATAAGTATGGAAGGGCCTTATCATACTGTCACGTTCCCAGTTTTAAAAAATGGACAAAACTGAAATGAAGTGAACTTTACTCCCATATCTGCAAACACAACACTGCTATATTTAGAGTTGGGTAGGGATTTATCCCCCAAAAGACAAGCAGTGACAGAAGGTTCTGCACCGGGCTGAGAGAGAGAGAACAAAAGCAACTGTTCAAGCTGGGTCCACAAAACCAAAAATTTTTTTAAAAATTAAAGTCATCTGGATCAACAGATCTTTATTCACTCAGGGAAGAAAACATCACTGACATGAGACAAAACTCATTTTCCCTTTAAAACTGTGGGATGACAGCAAGAAGGCAGCACTGGTTTTGTATGTGTGATGCACTGACACCAGTGCTCTACCACATCGAAACAATTCAGGAACTAGTGAAAATTTATTTCTTAACAATTCAAGAATAATTAATAAAGCTAAATCCTGAAGGAAAACACTCCCTAGAACACCACCATTCTTTGCAAATAACGAGTACACTTTTTTCAAACGCGTTGTGGAAGGACAGGGAGACAAGCAGCACATATTTAAAAAAACCTGAGCACCCTCAAGATCAGTAACTTAAAACAGAAATGTAAGTCATCTTCTCATGTGCGGTCATTACAGTGTCAACACAGATGCCATTTATAACAGCAATTACATAAGATCCCTGACAGAGTGAATAACTTCTCTGTTGGTAATTTTTGTGACGTACCGGACCCGAAGCACAGTGAAGGAGCCATCCTTCATCCCGAGAGCCAGATGGATTCCATCAGTACTAACTGCAGCACAGCGAATGGGCTCCTCCATATTGCACCGGGCAATCAAAGCATGGTCTATTAAACTCCAAATTCTAAAATAAATAATTACAAAGATAAGGAGTGGTTTGTAGCTGTGTCATATATAACACAAAGCCTGCAATTTCTGCAGAGCATTGGACATGGCAGTTTCCTATTTTAAAATAATGTCCCACAAGGAAAAAAAAACTCCAGACCAAAGTCTGGATTTTGCATATAGCAAAATATTCTTGTGTTCCCTAATGGGAAATTGCAGAGGCAGATTAACCTTATTTGACTTCCTGAATATTAAAAAGAGTGGCAACATATGACAATATGTACTTTTAGGTAGCCACGAGGGGGTTGGTCCCTTCTTCCAGGCAACCAGCACCGGAACAAGAGGACGCAGTCTCAAGCTGCACCAGGGGAAGTTTAGGCTCAAGGTGAGGAGAAAGCTCTTCACTGAGAGAGTCGTCAGCCATTGGAATGGGCTGCCCAGGGAGATGGTGGAGTCACCACCCCTGGAGGTGTTGAAGAGGGGATTGGACATGGCACTTGGTTTTCATGACATCTATCATTTACAAAATATATCTGGAATTCTAAAGCATTATTTTAATATTCATAATTCAACTCCTATTTGCTAATGCTTAAGATATTCCACAAAAATGCCAACACATTTCATTTCTAAGAAGAGAACAGGTGTTTTTGATTAAAAGAAGATGAACTTGTAAAAGCAAGCAATTTACTGGGTTTTCTCAGAATATAGATTCAATTTACTATACATGCATTAAGTTTGACAAAACTCCCAAGCCAGAAGTTAATTTGCAGCTTGTGGAAAAAGTGAATATATTAAGAGCAAAAATTTTAAGTTTTTATTACAATTAGTTTCATTGTAACTGTGAACAATTGAAAGAACCCCTAAAAAGGAAACACAGGATTCTTCTGACTGCTTAATGGGAGTGTAACTGAAATTTGTTCAAATTTTTATGTTTTATTTCTGTGGAATATACATTGGAGAGCACTAATTTCATGCATCACTTCACTGGTTCCAAAGCACTTCAACGCCACTTTTGAATGCGTTTAAAAGATATAAATTTCGAGTGGGTGATCTACAAAATAAACTGCTTGTATAAAACTGTACCAAGTTAAACAAACAAGATTTAACCTGACTGATCGATCATCACTTCCAGTCATTGCTAGTGGTTTTGTTGGATGGACAGCCAATGCCCACAGCTCTCCTTCACAATGTCCCTGCATTATCAGGAAAGGTTTATTACGCTCATGCACCACTATTTCAAAAATTTCACTGTCTTGTGTCCCGACGAGTATATGGTCTCCTCTCCAGCAAACACTTCTTACAGACAGACCTGTAGAAGAGATTGTTACTGAGATATATAGATTCTGAGAGTATGTGAAACAAAAGGTAACATAGCTCATGACAAAACATAAAAGCAAGAAAATGTGCAGCTTCTGTGCTCTCTGCTGTTTTACACTGTACATCTCAGCATTTGCTGAATTCTCTTAAAGCATTACCTTTCTTTGTTAAAAACTGCTGTGCTACACAAAAGATGTGCATTTATTGGTTTACAAGAAAAAAAAAGAAGTTTGTCTACAACTTCATAGTATGTTTTACAGTAACTTTGGAGGACCACATGACCATCATTCAAGTGGACATATTAAAAAACTATTTTGGCAAACAGTTCATAGTAGCATACATGAAACAATCTTCTTGGGTTTCTTCAAATCACTGGTACATTTCCCATCTTACTGGTTCAGAAGTAAAAAATTTCATTTTACCTTTATATCCTTGGTCTGTTTCCCTGAGATCAATCACAGTAATTGGTTTAAAATTTAAGTCCCACAAACGAACACAGCCATCCCTGCCACCAGTGGCAAATCCCTCTTCACATGCATTCATGCTGAAAATTCCTGCCTAAAGAGAGAAGAAAAGTTATGCACAGATTAGGTACCAATATGATAAGTGGATCTCTTCTCCAAGCCAGTATTGACTGTCTTCTTGTCTTCCTATGCAAGACACTGTGGAAACAGCATAAACATATGCAGCTTGATGATCTATGAGGTCTTTTCCAAACTTATTGATTCCATGATTCTATGATTTCTAATGCAGGCTTTAAATATGAAAGAGTCAGAAATAGAAACCCCTCTAAAATGAGCAAAATTCACATTTACTGACAAAATAATTGTTGGCAATAATGTTTTCATGCTGAAGATGATTATCTGATGCTGCTTGTTATCCCCAGAGTTTAGTTTCATATCCTCTTGTCTTAGGGCCTGATCCAGCTCTCACAAATGTCAGCAGGAAGACTTCCACTGATCTCCATTAGGCTTGGTTTAGATCCTTTGCAGATATTACTTGGCTTCTACACTTTTTTTTACATTTTTAAAGTCAAGCAAGATTGACTGAAAAATTAAGTTTACAAGCAAAATGCAAGAAAAACAGCAATCACTTTACACCTTTTAAAAATAAGTAATATAATCTCTTATTTTAAAGGTGGACATGAGGACACAAAACACATTTTCTATTACTCACTTTATGTATGTTTTCTTTAGGATAACAAAGAGGCAAGGATCATATGTCCATTATTGAAATAAAGATACTGTATCCACATAGCCACTATATTTGATGTAAAGATGATGCATTTTCTAAATGGCATATACACTTTTTTCTCCCACAAACATCTTCACAATTCACTATTCTCTTTTTCAGAAGTAATTCACACATTTCTGTAAGCAAAGCCACTGAAAGAGCTACTTTGGCTAGTAAGTGTATGGGAAGTTTTAAAAAAAAATTATTCTGTATCAAAAATATTTAATAGTCAGCTATGACAGAAGAAAAACAGCAGTGCATTAAAAATGACTGAATGCACTGGTTAGGCCACACCTCAAGTACTGTGTCCAGTTCTGGGCCCCTCAGTTTAGGAAGGATGTTGACTTGCTGGAACGAGTCCAGAGAAGGGCAACGAAGTTAGTGAGGGGCTTGGAACACAAGCCCTATGAGGAGAGACTGAGGGAGCTGGGGCTGCTTAGCCTGGAGAGGAGGAGACTCAGGGGTGACCTTATTGCTCTCTACAACTACCTGAAGGGGGGTTGTAAACAGGCAGAGGTTGGTCTCTTCTCCCAGGCAGCCAGCACCAGAACAAGAGGACACAGTCTCAGGCTGCGCCAGGGGAAGTTCAGGCTGGAGGTCAGGAGGAAGTTTTACACAGAGAGAGTGATTGCCCATTGGAATGGGCTGCCTGGGGAGGTGGTGGAGTCGCCGTCACTGGAGGTGTTCAGGAGGAGACTTGACAGGGTGCTTGGTTACATGGGTTAGTTGATTGGGTGGTGTTGGGTGATAGGTTGGACGCGATGATCTTGAAGGTCTCTTCCAACCTGGTTTATTCTATTCTATTCTATTCTATTCTATTCTATTCTATTCTATTCTAAAATTCATTGGCTAGCAGGGCTGGAAAGCAATACCTGCTGCTTTCTGGTTTAACACTGACTAGCTTCAGTTCACAGACAGTGTCTTAAATCTTTATTTGCTCATCTGAAAAACTCTATATTGGAAGACACCATCTTTTTATGTTTGTATTTCAACACAGGACTCTATCAAAAGAGAGGCTCTTAAAGCTCTTCTCTGGTGGAGTCGCCGTCCCTGGAGGTGTTCAGGAGGGGATTGGATGTGGCGCTTGGTGCCATGGTCTAGTCATGAGGTCTGTGTTGATAGGTTGGACTTGATGATCCTCGAGGTCTCTTCCAACCTTAGTTATACTGTGATACTGAAAATCTAGCTTCAACTCATGTCCAGAAAAAAGGTAGAAAAGACAGTTGTTATATATATTCTAAAATATTGTTCTGAAATTTCAGTTTTGCAAGGAAGTAAATGTGAAGTTCCATTTGGTTGGAGGTCTGGATTTTACAGTAATGAAGCAAATTAACCCACAAAGTGAAAGCCTTTTCTAAAAAGTGAGATTGGCTTTTGAGGGAAAATAAAGCCGTACACTTAAAGCACAAATTAGCATCAATGTTGTGGCTTGTGAGAATTCCTAAGTACTCATGACTATTCTCTCTTACTAAGCTGTTTTTCCTTCTTAAATTGTAACTAAAGAAAAATATCATAACAAACTGATGTGACTGAAATACAAAATACGTTTGCTTCTGTAACATCAGGTCACAAAATCATTTTTCAAGTTGAGAAAAAAGAAAGCTCTTAGCTTTCAGCAAAGGAAAACATATTACTAGAATGTCAAATGACAATCAAAACTAAAAAACTAGGGTGACAGAACTCGGGTTTTTGGACATGTCCATCCTCAGGATAAAGACTTAAGGCAAACCATATTTTCAAGAGCAGTGCATGTCTAAACAGAAACGTAGTGGAATTTTTAAGTCATAAGCAGATTAGAAGGCTAACTCCCATTATCTCTAACATCCTGAAAATCCTTTCTATTCTTTATGAGCCTGTAGGGTTTTTTTAAAACACAATCCCAAATGTATTTATTTCTCCATGTGTGTGTCTGTTTTATTGCATTAATCTTTTAGTGTCATTTAGCAAATAAAAAGCTAGAGGAATTTTGGCTCTTTTCATACCATACAGTGAATTCTGCCCAAGTTCTGGCATCCTTAAATCTTTTAAAGCTCTTTCTGGAATGCAACCTTGATAAGAGATTTATTCTCTTTTCTCTAATTAACACATCCTGAAATCCATTATTTAATTAGTATTAAAAAATGAATCAGACATTTAGCAATGTGGGAAGCTGGCTGAACTCTCTGAAGATAAAATCAAGTGGATCCAGGATTCATCTGTTTCCCATTTTACAGAATATCCTTATCTTGAAAAGGACATACTCGTTGTCAAGGAGATTTGGCAGATGTTGTGTTTGCTCAATCACTTGAAATGCAATAGGACATTCTCATTCCAGTCTATGTGCCACTGGAATAGAAGATTTAGATGAAAACTAGAAAAAGGATCTCTTATTCTTTGGGACTCTAAGTGCCTAATGGAAGAAGCTGCGCTTAGCTATTCTTAATTTAATTTTTAGGCTCAGACTTAATGGGAAAAAAGACAGATCTGTTTCTCTGATAGCTTGGCTAGTCATAATTCCTCTACTAAATTCTTCCTTTTAGAAGTTGTCAAGATAGTTAATGCAAATCAACTTTGGAGTCTTCATGGTTCTGAATGACAATTTCAGGCTGAAGGATTAACATAAGTTGATTCTTGGTGGTCAACAGGCTTCTAGCAGTAATGGGAGGCAAACAATTGACTTTGATCCCATTGCACAATGTGAGCAAAATATACCGATTGTGCTCCTGAAGCAAAAATAAGAAGGTGTAGAATGAAGTCTTTAATTTTAAAATAAGTCAAGAGTTTGACGTATGAACTGCATTCTTCTGTTAGTAATTTTTCATTACACTTCCTAATGAATGGAATAATTATAGAAATAACATCTCAATCAGCAGCAGTATTCTCAGAATGCAGCTGGTACCACATCTGTTTTTCTTCATATTCTAAAAAAGAGTTGCATGACAGCAAAAATAAATAAATAAACAAATGCCCAGGTGTACCAGAAATTATAGTTGAAAGCTGAAGTACAAGAACAACTTGACAAACATAGTCTCTACAGCATTAACATTTTGCCACTGTTTGTATTTAAGAAGCTTCCAATAATGAAGTAGTTTCAGGTTTTCTGTTGCTGATGTTCCTACCTTGCCTCCAATGGACAAAAATCAAGGGCTAATTAATCTAAATGCAGTCATTTCTATAAACTCCATCACACGAACTCTGACTATGCAACTCCTTAAACATATGACTGCAGTTAGCTATAATTAGGACCAAGCTTGAAAGACCATATGGAAACTTCAGAAGCAACTGACTACTACTGATCAATATGGAGAACAGAGATTATATACCAGTTCAGTAAGAAGCCCAGTGCCCCTTTTTTGTTCCTAGATATAATTCAAGATATGGCTAACATGTAAAGCAACATGTGTTGGGCACTTATTTGAAGATATTGTCTCTCCCACGATATACTGCATAGCAAGGAAATGGATTGCAAACATTTTTAAGGTTGATGTAAGTAGCCTTACAGTGGAGAGTCACTACTGTGAAACTGAATCACACTAACAAAACACTCATAAAATAGGTTAAAAATTGGCATATTACTAGAAAAAGTTGCCTATACACCTCTAATTGACTGAAATAAATGGACAGTTACCTTTCAAATCCAAAACTAGTCAAGGCAGTAGGAGAAAAACACTGCATGACTCAATGTGTCAGTACATGATACCAGCTTAAAACCATTCATTTAAGTTCATTATATTGTTTCCATCTATATTTAATCAGTATTCAGCCAGCTGACATAGGCGTGCAATAGTTTTAACAGAGTGCCTGTTACTTAACCTCGAGCCTGTTATTTAACCTCAGTTTCTGACATCAATCCACACAACTTTAATGTGTACCTCTGAAAGCCTATCTCAAAATGAATTATTCAGATGCCACAAAAGCATCTTATGTACATTTACTATGCAAGGCAAAGGCATAGCACATAAGAACCTTAAAACCACTGTATGTTTTACAATAAGCACAATATTTTGCTGTAATACCTGAGTAACATCTTGTGTGTGTTTGTATATATATATAAAAATTATCATGGACCACCTCAACTTTGGAACATGAAAGATGATAAATAGAACAATCTGTCCCTTGCACTGGTACAAGAATGATATGTCTAGTAAAAGATCATTTAATGCCTTTTTTTTCCAGTCAAGGTATATATTTACTTCCCAGAACCAGATGCAAAGCCTACAAACAACATCCTGAAGTATTACCAATGTCAATGAACTTAATATATGCTTTCAAGTTGCTCTGTTCTCTTTCTCCCTTCTAACACTTTCTTTATTAGCATTATTAATTAGGAGTGATCAGCAAATTTACAGTTTCCCATTGCTACCCAGTGTTCCCTGCACATGAACTCTTTTATACTTTTACTCTTAACCCTGCTCATTTCCACTTTTTCCTACTTTTCACTTCTGCTTCCACACAGTGAACTCTCCAGTTCTCTTCCAACCACTTCTCCAGTCATTCCAATCTGCTTGCTTTCAAGTTTTCTTTTTTTTTTTCTTCTTTCTATTGAGGCAGCCTCTTTTCTCTGTCTACAGTTCTTAGTACTGCTGTGACAGAAGACAGATCATTTGCCTTAGCTGGGAATTCTTATTTTGCTTGCTAATGTTGAAGTTGCTATCTGTTTCCTCAGTTGTTTATACTGGGACAGCAAGGTTTATTTTTCACATTGAATTACTCTTAAAATAAAAAATGTCTTTTCACCTAGAGCAACTGTAACAGAAATATCCAACCTTTGAAAAGAACCCATTTTCTGTATTAATGCACATGACAGTCCGCTGGATGAACGATATCCCCACATCACTAATGTGCTTTAGAAGATGCTTTCCTGCATCTCAGATACCTACTGTTCATTCTGCAAGAAAGGAACACGTGGTACTTTATGCAGATAATGAGATACGTTTTCCTTGAATAAATTCTCACTTTAATTCCAGCCTGTTGAGGAGTAATGATGTGGGATGACAAACAGGCATACAGGGATGACAATTCCAACACTATCATACTGAACTGAAATTTATACCAATTCCTTACTAAGCACACACTATGCTTTTAACAACACACGCACATCACAAATGTTGTCATTGTGTTTTCATGGACAAGAAGGACATGATTCATATAACTAAGTACAAAATAACTGCCAAGTGTTATGGTAATGTTTTAGTATAGCTGAAGAGACACTCTTACTCCAAGATGCTATATTCTGTGTTTACAATAGTCTGATGATATTATCCTTAAAGGTAAACATTTTACTGAAAACTAACGTTTTATTCTGCTGGAAAGTAAGCTTCCAGAAGAGATTTTACTCATGCTTTTTTCCCCCCTGCCAATTGGTGAGATTTTGCAGTGACTCTAATCTCTTCTGAAAACAATTCCAAAGCCATGGACTACTGCCCCTAATTAATTCTTAGTACTGCAAAGTACAATTCCATTGAGCCTAAAACACAGAATCAAAAATAGAAGGCTAGATGAGACCTACACTCCAAGGTCACCTGAGCTTCATCCAGTGATGCTGCTTAAGATAAGGAGCAAGGCACTTCAAATTTGATCCTGTGGTCAACAAAGAACTGACACAGCACAGAAGATAATGGAGCAACAAGCTCTCATCATACTACTTTTATCAGCTAGGTCATTTCACACTGAAACACCTGTAAAGTAGTGCACACAGACCAGGTGATCTTTCAATGCCCTTTCCACCTCTCCAGAAATCTGTTTAGAATATTATATTAATTATAAGAGATATACTTACAGCATGTGCTCCCTGTATTGTCCGTACAAGGTTGATTCCTTTCCATACATATATATCTCCATTCAGTGCACCAGAGTACGTCACTTCATCCCTTGCACAAGCTAGGCACAATATAGTTTGGAGATCACCAGTCTTGCCAAAAACACCACGTTTTGGTGTCAATGAATTGCCACACAAGCTCCAGAACTGCAACAGAAAGTGATTTAGAAAGATGGATATTTCACTAATATCTTATAATTTAATATTTACATCTGAAAAGGAAGCACCTTACCTCCAAAAGACATCATCATTCATACCCTTTCCCCTGCTTTAGTTCTCCATCTGGTTTACAACTTTTTATGTTATTAACCAATTTTATCTTTCCACAAAATCAGCACAGCAGCCTAGTTGGGAAGGAGTTTCAGGCTATCAGTATTAAAACAAACTGAAATTCTTTCAAATTATAATTTGTGAGTCAGTTTTACTTTCACATATTTTTGAAAAGTGTTTATAGAATTATCTGATCTTTCTGTGGTGTAGGACTTCCACTTGATCCATGCTGTATTTGTACTTTATGTTACTTTAGGCATTTAAAGATGCAATCTAAGCATGTAAGTTTCTGATAAGGTTGACATTTCTCTGTTTGAAAGAATCTGACTTGATTATAGACTTGCCACTTCTCATCAGAACCACTGATCATGCAAAACAGTCACAGAAATCTAAGGGAGACATTGTTGAGAGCTTTCTAATAAACCATTATGTGATTGTTGTAATCACATGGTGAAAATGAATTTTCTCCTAGGTGATCCACTTTTATTAATGACTTGTAAACTAAAGATATTCAAAGTCTCTTGTCACAGAGCAATACTTGCCACTAGTTTCTGCGATTTCTGCAGACAAGCACTGCTTGTCTGCACCACTCCCTTCAAACCCTCCTATCCAAATACATAAACATGCACTGTAAGGTCAACTAGCTGCTTCAGTGATCCAGTGCAAAATGTGAAAGAATGTATTTCATCACTGCTGACAGGTTACTCTTACATTCCCTCAGCACATTCCATATATGCATAAGTGTTTATGGAACTGTATTTCACAGCAAGTTACTCTCTTATCTGTAATCTACTCAAAACCTCTTCTTAGAGACTTCAATTCATACAGGATAATGCAAGCAGTTACAATGCACAGATTTGTGTGCTGTAATACCATAATTAAGAAATAACCATATACTAATTGGACAAACCCCTGTATCTTAACTAGTGTATCTTTAACCAAAGTATGCACAGGTCATAGATTATGGCATTGCTTGAGAAGCAACTGCACAATCATCACATAAATTAATCGCCTAGCTCCAATATGGAAGTAGATAACATATTTAAAACCCATAATTCCACAATATATATATTCCACTTGGAATTATCTATATAACCTGATTAAGTGTTATCACAATTTGCATAAAATTCATCGGAGGAAAAAAATACAATAGTATCACAAGCATGAAAGTAATCATTGGTGTCTGAAAGAACAAGAAGAAGGGATTGTTTAAGAAAAATACACATCAACAAAATGCTCTTGCATGATCCAAATGCCTAATCTCTAGGATTCAGATTTTTAGTTCATGGTTTCTCAAAGGAAGCACTTATTATTTTTAAAATGTTACTGTCATTTTAAAAGGCTTTGCAGAGTCTTAATAGCTGTTCAAATGAACTTTTGCTTATCTAAATAGCTATGTTTTGACATCATTAAGCCACCTTAAATATAATAAATCATTACTGGCAAACATTAGGTCCCTATTGGTAGAATAGTCCTTTTAGATCTTGAAGTAGAAAAAAAAGACCATTATTAATCAAGCACATGGAAAGCCATAAATGACATGCTAAGCACTATGCTAAATCAAAGATATGCAATCTAGCCAACACTGAACACTTTTTTCCAATAATCTATTAATACATATTAATCTAAAAGTTAATTATCTACAAATCAACACATTTTTCCCACCATAGGAACCTACACCTAAGAGCAATACAGAACTTTCAAGCTGCCATCTACTGCTGTTATGTGGTAACACAGAAGATAGTGCATAGGAGAAAGTAGTGACTGCAGGAAACATATCTGATGGTACTCAAGCATTGATAAAACTGCTGACAGAGTTAAATCTGAAAAAGAAGCTGTTTCTGCACAACAGTTGGCAGATGCTCACAGCACAGTGTTTCAGAGTGCTGCTGCTCTGCTTGAAAAAAAACATGAAATGTACAAATTATGAGTTGTGCAACAGGTGCAGAGTGCCCAAAACGACAGTGTCAGGAATAACAGGAGGAGGAAGAGGAAAAAGACTGAAAGAAAGAAAGATCAGGGGTTTTCCTTTCTCTTTCCACTATACAAATTGTATGTAAATTATAAAAAATGTTTTCTAAACTCATTTCACCTTTGCAGCATAACAGCAAACTTTAGATAATCTAAATATTATATTGCAATCAATTACATACACTGAACATGACAACTGTATTCCTTCTATGACAGCATAAACTCTTGAGTACAGATGTCTGCTTTCCACTATAAACAATCTTGTGAATGTCTATTGTGTCTAGTATAGCCAGGTGTGATCCACGATTGCAGTTTCTAAGTGGTAGTATTATTCTTACAGATGACATTTCATATTATAATCACATGTTGCCTTTAGATTCTATTTTTACATATTTTATAAGCTACTGCAGCTTAAATATTTTAAGACTTAACATATATTTCATTACCTTGATGTGTTTCACACCACAGCTGACAAGCTTGTTTGGCTGGTACAAATCCCAAGAAATATCAAATATCTGCACAGAGAAACAATCAAGTATGTCAGCAGAGACGGCCTTTCTAGCATGGGACAGATAACAAAAGTTAAAACCTTGTAACAAATTAACAGTCAGAAATGCTTTAAAGGGAACTACTGGAGAAATTTCACCCTCTCATTCAATTTAGCAATCGTAACACATAGCTCTTATTATTTCTGTTTGGGTTTTTCTCCTGCAAGAATTACAAGGCATAATGAAACAACTTTAAGGTTCATTTACAGATTAGAAAAATGTAAATGATTATTTGCATTTTGATTTCCCTTCTGGGAATTAGGGTCTAGGAAGCACATTAGTTTTGCACTTCCCCTACATGCTTACAGTTTCAACAAACCATACACAAATACATGGTGAGTAAGGTGTTCTATTTTTAAAATAAATGTGTATCTCTTAAGTGTATTCACATATCTTAATATTTATTCAAGCTTTATGTAAATTCAATTTCTAAAACATAAAATGTTTTTTGTTCAGACATAGCTCTAGTATCTATACACAGACATGGCTTAACAAACTAAAATTACACTGATGCTCAAATATTTTAGTTATACTTACTCTGTCTGTATGACCAGGAGCCACTGATAACAATTTTCCTTTTCTCCAGTCCCATACACAAACTGTGTTTTTTGAATCCAAACCAACTGAGACCAAACGCTAAAAATGTCCAAATTAAATAAGAAACATATTAAAGAAAGCCTAAGTCATCATTTTTAATGGCAACAAACTCGTAACACAATTGAGTTAGAAGCAAAAGCTACATTTCAATATAGAAGAAAACTAAAGATACAACGTCTTATGTCATAGATGCTTCCATAATAATAATGATCACAAAGAACCTTAAGATCTTCTCAGATAAAAACATACTTCTGATTTATAATGATTAATATATATATAATTGTATACAGCACACATGCTGAGCAGCAGTCAGGAGATCTGATTCTTAAAAAATGTTCCTTTCTAAACCCTTTCTCAAACTAGAATCCAACACGACTCCAAGCGCACTATTTCACCAAGCCTAAAACTCAGAAAGATTCTGAAGCCAGTTACTCTGTAAAACCAGAAAGGACAAAAAGATTCTTCCAAGAAAACATAGCAAAATACATTGGAGATTGTCTCATGCTTTGCAGCTCAACTTATTTTCAATTGTTAAACATTTCTGCACAGGGTAACACATAAAGAATAAACAATGTCTTCCTGAGCTAGCCAGTGCAGTTGAGGGTGGGCAGGAGTGTCTATATAGCACAGTCCCACATAAAGTATAAAACTCAATCAACTAATAAAACAGATTTTGAACTGCGTTATGTCTTTGAGCTCACTTCAGCCCACATATTTCTTCTCAGTGACTGGAGATGCTGAGCATCATGACACTGATCATACAGATACCAGTAACACAAATTACATTTTTTCTTGTGCTTCATCTGTATACCACAACTGCTTGTGCCATGATTTCAGTATATTGCTCTATCACTTTAGTAAGTCAAAATCCCATATAACACCAAATAGATCAAATAAGTATGCTTAATATCAAACATTAAACCCTCTAAAAGAAGGGTCAGGGACTCTGACAAATGTAGTTTCAAAAGGATAGGCAAGATGTAAACACATATATTTGCACATCTTCCTGAACTAGATTTGTGTTTTACTCTATTTCCAAACAGAGACAACTCTGGAGATGCAGATCTTGAAAACCCTGTATCCAGCTTTCCTTTGTGACCACAAAATTCTAACTAAAAGCAACAAAAAAAGGTGATCATATGGAAATGCTGAGAAAAGTAAACATCCCAAATTCTGACCATTTATGGCTTTAAACACAAGAATCAGCACTGGGTACCCCTAGAATAAATCACAGATCTACATAGAGATCTCTCCAACACACACAGAGGATACATATCTGCATTCTAAAGAAAAGAGAGAGAAAGACCTCAATCACAGTTAAATACATTTTGACCTTAAATTATTAAGGCTGTTCAAGAGAGGAGTCACACAGACAAGAGAGAAAAGATAACTGACAAGGAAAAACGGTGTTTGAGAAAGACACTGACTCTTGAAGTTGACTCCCCAAACCAATAAACCTAAATTATAAGATCTGTAGATGATTCAAACAAACTCAAAACCTCCCTATAACAACTACGAAATGTTTTAACAAATTACAATTAAACATTCCTCTATTTGTGTTCAATTGAGCTCCATTCAACATTGTCATAGTAAGGACTGCAACTGGTCTCTACCATGCATCCTCACTTGCAACAGCATGAGTAAGTTATAGATATTAACCTTTTTAGTAACCAACTGAGAATACAGCTAAATCTGAATTACTGTATTGCAGGGCTAAGCCATAGGGCTAGAAATGCTGCATAAGATCAGGACAACACAAATGGAGAAAGGAGTTTCTTGGCTAATACTCTCTAGCTGCCGCCTAATGTGTATTTCCCATTTCAAATGCATCAATCAAGAAAGCCTCCTCACTCACAGGAGCAAGTGTCATGTCAAAATCATCTCCCTTGTAAGTAGCAGCTCTGAGAGCCAATTTACCACCCAATGTTTTAAAATAAAACCTTTTTTCTAGACTCTTAGATCCAGGATACATGAGTCTGGACAAACAATCACAATGTGGAGAGCCACCGATGCATGCAAAACACATGACAGAGAAGGGGACATTGTCCAAAGACATTCAGAGTCCAAGAGAGTTAATACAATGGAACTGCCATCACTTTGTGTACAAGGCATACTCCTACATAGCGATGGTTCACTGTCTCCAACCATTTGGTGTAACCCTGAACTACAGCCCAGAGGCCACAAGAATCTCCATAACACCCCATCTTCATTCAGAACTCTGTTGAAGTTACATTTTTCTTGCCAAATGTATTTGTCCGTCATTATTAATGCCAACTATTTTCCCTCAACTTGAGAAATAATCAGATAAAATTTGAGTCAATGCACTTGCTTAAAAAAAGGAAAACTACATAAGATTTATGACAAATAAACAATTCAGGTGTTTGAAAAAAATTGTTACATACCTGACCATCTAAATCAAAAGCCAAGCAAGCTATACCATGTGTGTGAACATCTTTCAGAACAGATATGGTTTGCACAGTGTATGAGTCCCAAACGCAGATGTAAGGCTCTTTTCCAACTTGACCTGTTGCCACCAATACACGTTCAGGATGCAAAGCAAGGCTGCCAAAGAAAAAGATACAAAATATTTTTACATTTGCCTAGCTGGCTGCACTAATATTTTTCCTTTAAAAATTACTTTACTAATCTTCCCATTGATAGTAGCTATTAATGTCATTTTGTATCACAGATTCCCCAAAAGCTGCAAAATTATTTTCATGTAGTATATGTCACTACCTTTCTTGAATTTGAAGTCTCAAGCCTTCTCAAATTAAACTAACTGCATTAATCTCCTGTTCCAAAATAGAGAGTTTACTAAATGAGATCAGATTTCTATGCACTAAAAAATATGTTCTCCCTTCCTTTCTTCATAACACTTAAAAAGACAATGGTTGTGTAACAAAAGTTGGGGTTTGGCTATTTACATAATTATCATCAAGAGAGGAGGAGATCTATCTCCAAAAGTACTTTATTTCACATAGTATTTGATGTCCTTTTTAAGAGAGGGCTGAAGAGCCTTCTGAAGCTATCTCTGCTGAGCCAAAGCTTAGATAAGATGTTATGACTAGACATTAGATGACTAAACTGAAGATCAAGAATATCTTACATGTCTTAATTTTACTACTGAAGAATTGAGTATAGTTTATTTCAGATAATTATTAACTTCTCCATTTTCAAACATTGCACAGAACTTTCTTAATAGTTCACACTGCAAAGTCTTTCAAGGTCCACAGAGGATCACCACAACTGTTTTGTCATGTCTGGGACCAAGCTAGAAAGCATGCTAGTCAGTAAGATAATTTTTTGTTTTGCAAGAAAGCTGCAAGGCAGCACACAGAGGTCTGAAGATTCAATTTCACAATACACAAACATCAGTGAGAATACCTTCTAACAGAAACCCAAAAAAGCTACTTGCTGACATTCTACACAAACTAAGAACAGCAGCCCAAAATGATGTGAGAAATACCATACATAAGTCAGGAAGATAAAACTTCAAAAGTTGGCTATTTGGTTAAAAATATCTCCTCCTCTAACTAATCAGAGAGTAATGATCTTGGGAAACTGGTAGACAGAACTATTAACAACATATACTACATGTATTTATCTTCTCAGCATCATGTGGAAAGGAGGGAGATTGAACATTGCAATGGTAAAATGATCTTCCACTGAAAACAGATTTTGATAAATTAAGTTCAAAGAGTGGAGACAAGGGGCAGGTCTATAAACACAGAAGAAAAAGACAGGATAAAGCTAATCAAGAAATTATCAGAGAAAATTATCTACCTCAAAATATGTACATTTTCTATATACAAAAAAGAGCAAGAGAAAAATATGTCAGAAGTTGCTTACTATTTCACTGAGTCATACTACGCTATGCAATACACCCTTCCTGCCCCCCCCCCCCCCCCCCAACTATTTCAATGCAGCATTTCAGTTGTTTGACATTGCTTGGCAAATTCCACATGCACAACTGAGGGAACATTTGACTTCAAAGCTTGTACAAAAGGTAAAAAGCCTCTGGACCTTTCAACTTTTCAATGGGAATTCCTTTTGCTACTACACCTTACTGTCAGCACCAGCATCAAGCAATCATCGTTTCCCCATTTCACTTCTCTAATTCCAGAGTTGTTTCTCTGGTTTTTCTTTCTTTATTTGACAGAGCAATTTCATAATTAAAAAAATATGCAGAAAGGAATTGGCATTCAAAACCTATCACATTTCACTTTGGTATTGCCACCTAATCCTGACCAACACCTGCACATCTCCCAGAGCACACAGAGACAGATGGTATATGCATGGAGAAAAAGGAAAAGCATCTGGAAGGGGAGAAAATGATGCATTTGAAATGATCTCATTTTTACAATGATACCACAGAGAGGGAGAAATGAGACCCTATAGACAATAATGAAATTGAAGAAGAGAAAGGAAGTGAAAAGAATATGTGGGGGATGGGGGGATTTTAAAAAAAAAAAAAAAAAAAAAAAAAAAAAAGGACAGACAGAAAATGAAACTAAGAGAAAAAAAGTTAAAATCCAGCTGTCTTGTAACTTCTGACCTCTTCAGTCCTGTACTTAGCTCTGCTATTAGTGCATTCTGCAATTTCAGGCAAGTGAAAATGACCCCCCAAACTGCAACTTTGAAAAATGCCCAACTATTACCCTGGACACAGAAACATGCCTGAGCACCCCTACAAAATGCCTTCCAGCAAGCAAGAACGAGCTTAGAATATTTTTAAGTAAAGACCAAAGTGACAAATCTAACACACTAGAGATGGAAGGGACAATAATAAAGTCACTACCAAGGTACAGGAAAATATTTCCCTAGCCCACGTATCCCAACTAATTCCACTCAAAGCATACCAGGTGGAAACAGAGAATGTTTCCTCTTTCTGACAAATAAATACCAAATAGTAAGTAGTAGCAACATCATCATATCGTTTCTACATCATAATATAGAATAGAATAAACCAGGTTGGAAGAGACCTTCAAG
The DNA here is from genome assembly GCF_026170545.1 of Melanerpes formicivorus. NCBI lineage: Eukaryota > Metazoa > Chordata > Aves > Piciformes > Picidae > Melanerpes > Melanerpes formicivorus. Next base: position 4,764,270 of record NW_027142369.1, read on the forward strand.
ATCATCGCGTCCAACCTATCATCCAACACCACCCAATCAACTAACCCATGTAACCAAGCACCCTGTCAAGTCTCCTCCTGAACACCTCCAGTGACGGCGACTCCACCACCTCCCCAGGCAGCCCATTCCAATGGGCAATCACTCTCTCTGTGTAAAACTTCCTCCTGACCTCCAGCCTGAACTTCCCCTGGCGCAGCCTGAGACTGTGTCCTCTTGTTCTGGTGCTGGCTGCCTGGGAGAAGAGACCAACCTCTGCCTGTTTACAACCTCCCTTCAGGTAGTTGTAGAGAGCAATAAGGTCACCCCTGAGTCTCCTCCTCTCCAGGCTAAGCAGCCCCAGCTCCCTCAGTCTCTCCTCATAGGGCTTGTGTTCCAAGCCCCTCACTAACTTCGTTGCCCTTCTCTGGACTCAAGTTCCAGCAAGTCAACATCCTTCCTAAACTGAGGGGCCCAGAACTGGACACAGTACTCGAGGTGTGGCCTAACAAACTGAGAACAAATTCTGCCTTGATATGGGATAATGCAGCAGAAATTAAGATCCAAAGCCTGTATTTTAATCACTTTAATCTCTATAGTAAATTGCTAACAACCTTTCTATACAGTCATTGAAAGCAGAAGAAAATAAACATATGATAAATATTTTAAAACAAAAAGCTTTTCATTTTTTTAATGCCAATATGCAGTAATTTCAGGGAAACAACAGCAGAGCTACTGGCAGTGACTGAAAACACTTACCTGAAAACACCTCCCCTCACCTTTTCTTCCAGATCAAAGAGAGAAGGATAGGTTAAAGTAAAACTATTTTATGTGACAGGCATGAGATTTAACACATCCAAGTGCCGGGTTCTGCACATTGGCCACAACAACCCCATGCAGTGCTACAGGCTGGAGTCAGAGTGGCTGGAGAGCAGCCAGGCAGAGAGGGACCTGGGGGTGCTGGTTGATGGTAGGATGAACATGAGCCTGCAGTGTGCCCAGGCAGCCAAGAGGGCCAATGGCATCCTGGCCTGCATCAAGAACAGTGTGGCCAGCAGGAGCAGGGAGGTCATTCTGCCCCTGTACACTGCACTGGTTAGGCCACACCTCGAGTACTGTGTCCAGTTCTGGGCCCCTCAGTTTAGGAAGGATGTTGACTTGCTGGAACGAGTCCAGAGAAGGGCAACGAAGTTAGTGAGGGGCTTGGAGCACAAGCCCTATGAGGAGAGACTGAGGGAGCTGGGGCTGCTTAGCCTGGAGAGGAGGAGACTCAGGGGTGACCTTATTGCTCTCTACAACTACCTGAAGGGGGGTTGTAAACAGGCAGAGGTTGGTCTCTTCTCCCAGGCAGCCAGCACCAGAACAAGAGGACACAGTCTCAGGCTGCACCAGGGGAAGTTCAGGCTGGAGGTCAGGAGGAAGTTTTACACGGAGAGAGTGATTGCCCATTGGAATGGGCTGCCTGGGGAGGTGGTGGAGTCGCCATCACTGGAGGTGTTCAGGAGGAGACTTGACAGGGTGCTTGGTTACATGGGTTAGTTGATTGGGTAGTGTTGGGTGATAGGTTGGACGTGATGATCTTGAAGGTCTCTTCCAACCTGGTTTATTCTATTCTATTCTATTCTAAAAGGAAAACACAGAAAGAGTCAGGGGACTGCTATTTCTAAAACCAACTCTAAGGAAAGGAACTGCCACATTTATTTACATGATTTTCACATGAAATGTGAATGACAAGAAGCTTTTCCTCAATACTCAAGTCTTGACTGTTATTACACCCATGAGGCACCACACAGAATTTCAGGTCTGAAAACCTGAGTTGCTGATGAAACTCAAAGATTAGACTCCAGCTGTATGCAATATAGAGACCCTTTTCAGTTCATTCACTGGACTTACAGGCATCTAACCTGTAGAGTAAAAGCACTGATATAACTCACATATTCAAGAACTTCCATTAACCCAACAGTCCTGAGCAAAGAATTTTGTGCAGTGTAGAAAGAAAACCAACCAAACAAAACAAAACCACTGGAATAGATGCCCAGAAAATACAACCATAAATGTTTGCTCTATGTTGACTCATAGCATGATGCAGTTAACAGGATCAAACACTGAGTGCAAGCTGCCTCTGGATAACCTGGGTAATATGTCTGAGGCATCTTGACAGAGACATTAATAATACATAACTATTGGGACAGTATTTGAAATAGTTGCTTACTATCCATCCAGTCACTCTCTGAGGACAAGACAGAAAAGCGTGAGTGTGGCTCAGCTCTTAAGATAGCTTCCAAATGTGTTGAGGTGGGCTCCATGGACTTAAGTACACTCGCCCCCTCACACAGGAAGAAGAAGATTGTTTAGTGGAATCAAAAGCTCTGCACTCAGGAGAGAGCTCATGTTACTTCTATGGCCCTGGTAATGAAAACTGGAATGACCTGCCCAGGTTCAAATGCTGAAAGTGTACTTGCACCTAGCCCACACAGCTAGACTGTAAACTTGCACTTGATTTCCCTTAAGTCATCCTTTAAGAATGACTAAGTTGATGAATGAAATATCACCGCTTGTTCAAAAAAGGAAACAAAAAAATCCAAACGAGAAGTTTTTCAGTCCTTTTTTCTTGCCTCTGGCCTTTCTGACCAGGCTTTTCAAGAATAGATGTTATATCTAATGCAGTGTCTCTGCAGAGACAAAGGAAAATGTCCAAAAGGCAAACGTGACTATCAAACACAGTAAGAATTAGGCTAACAAGCTGCTAAGTAAAATTAATTTTGAAATTGGCTATAAAATTTGATACTTCTGAGAAGAGTTCAGAAGCAGAAAATCCAAAAATTCTGCTTGTCATTGCTGCCAACAAAACCAAACAACTGGACCTGTAGAGAGAACTGAGATTTCCACCAGTATTTCTGACTGACAGGTCTTTTCCTAGAGAGATGTTCAAAGCAGGCTGAAACACAGTATTACCAGTATTACTATCTGAACAGTATAATGCAAAGGAGGATGCTTCTCAATTTACTACATTCAAGCTCCTCTTTTATACTTCATATAGAAAAGGTTCATTCTCCCTCTCAAAGCAGCATGTAAGCATTCCCACCATTTTGACTAGATCCACACACCATAGATTAACGATATTAAATATTCATGGCAGCCTATGGGAAAAAAAGCATTAAAAGTGTCCATACCATGTCTGTTTGGGATGAGATCAGAGATGCAGACATGACCTTCCAATTTGTGTGAGGTCTGTAGTGGCAGGGGATCTTGAAGAATAGCCTATAATAAACTATGTTATCATACAAGAAATTATGAATTTTTTTTAAATCTTTATGTGGCATTGATTAATACAGACAAGCTGCACACAAGGATACAGTATTAAAGATGATGTTTCCTTAGCAACACTATTGGATGAAAATCCAAGAATATATTCATGTGACTATTCCTGAGCTTCATAAATCTAGGGCACCAGTAAAAATGCACAAAATAATACTGCAGTAAAATAAGAGCATCTCAGATATCCATTAACTAACAGTTAATTTCAAGTGTGAATTTGTTTCTATGATAAAATACACAAAACATTTTCATTGTATGTTGACATACATTTTGCTCATAGCTGTAGATATTTTCTTATTTGTTGCCACTCATCCATATTTCTCCAGAAAGAATGACAGGAGAAGCTAAAAACCATTTCTGGCATACTACTGAAGTGTTAAAAGCAGAAAGAACTGTAATCAGCAAACATCTCTCCACAAAGTTTAAATAGATCAAGTCAGAGCACACTTACTTCCCATAGACAAAATAAAGCAGTACTCATCATGAAGAACCACTGCTGGGTCCTCCATATAGTTGTTGTCATAGCATCAGTAATGCCAAATATATCTTAAACTGTACAAGCATCCAATTTCAAAGTAAGAGAGTCTGAACTGGAAACAGGGAGGGTGGACTAAAACTGTATGCTGATTATTCCCAGCTGCAGCTTATCTCATTACCATTCTATATTCTCCCATCTCAGATTCAAATACTTTTAGATTAATAAGAAATGTTTATAAGCAACCTAGAGAATCCTAACAACTGCCTTGGGCTCCTATTGGTTCCAAAATTCAGCAGACAGGAGGGGAGGATAATTAAAAAATGAAAGACCAGATGAACTTCAAACAGAAGGAAACAGAGAGTGAGCACAGTAACACTGGTGCACAGTCATGTCCTGCACTGATCAGAAAGGGATTGGCTTAAGCTTCCTAGTAAAAGAGTTACCATCTCTAGAAAACAGGTTAAAAATAAATATATTCCCCTTCTCTTCAAAAATGAATGATTTTGCAGTGCCAATAGGAGAACTCATTTTTTTAGTAGAGAGTGCTGGATTTTTTCCAAATTCTACATGATACTGACACTTTCATCACAAGACTTTAAGTATCCAAGAGATGTTGCTTTTCTAACATGTCCCTTGAAAAAGAAAGCAGCAAAATTACTTGCATTGACCTAGCCAAAAATTTCTTCTCACAGTCAGAAATATCATACACTCCAAAATTATTTAGAGAAAGATTTGCAATAACAATATTGTATTCTTTTTACTAGCGATTCATATAAAAGAATCAATTCTGATTATAATAACTGATGGTACAATAGCATGACATACTAAAGCCTGAAGGTAAACAAGGAATGGAATTCCACATACTAAAACATTCAACTTCATTCTTTTCTCATGAGACAATGCAAGGACTTAAAACCCATTCTTTAAGCCTAAATTCTGTCAAACACAGCCTCCCCAGCACCATCAAAAAGAAAAAAAGGAGGGAAAAACAGTGGGAAAAAATATTACACAAGAGCAGGCTCTGCAGAAAGAAAAGGTACTAGAGTCATCTGTCAACCAGCAAGTTATGAGGGAGGCAGTTCAGGTTTTCAGCTCCCTTGGGTCACTACATTTGATGACCCAAAAGAGATCCCTTAAATCACAAGCACTAAGAAATGACTGGGTTAGGGTCTGTTAGCTAAAAAGTTAGAAAACGTTTCTTCATGCCTGAGCACAAGTGGTGAAAAAGTATAGACACCTACAAAATTATCACAGATTAAAAAACTGACACAGCCTAAAATTAAAGTGGAACTACTGATACTCCATTCTAAGCAGTTTACAAGCTAAGAAACTACTTCATCAACTTCAGTATTATTGTGCTGTAGCCACTTAATAATGCGGACACTGAGTCAAGTATGGCTATAAAATCAGACATTACTGTTTGCTACTTTCTCTGTAGGAGATTTTAATCTAGTAGTTTTTAACTACTAATTCTCCTGTTAACTTTGAAATTTATACTACATCTTCTACATTCAGTATTACATAGAAAAACAATAATCACAGATTGTACAATTTTCTTTCATATTTCTGAAGAAGCATATTAAACAGAAATTCAGGCTTCTTATCTATGGTATATATTATGAAAAACGTACCTGAATATGTGAGAAGTTATCTGAATATTCAAGAGTGGAGTCACAGAGTAATTAGTGACAACTTTCGAAAGGGTTTTCTTTTATACAAAAAGGTCACCTTGGTAAAATTAGCAGTTGATTTAAAATAAGGAACAGTGGGAAGCAGGCAGTGGCAGAGCTGCTAGTAAAATAAGGCAAGATAAGCACAACATTCTGTGCTTCAATGAACTGGATTTCATTACCAATCAAAGAAGGTGTAGAGCAGGAGAGCACTAAGATGATCTCTAATTTCCCAAGCCTGAACACTACAGATACACTAGATTTCTTCTTGAGAACACCAGGCCTACAGATGTTCTCCACGTGTTAGTCAAAGGTGTTTTCTTACAGAAAAGGAAAGCCAAATACATCTGTAAACACTTATCTCAAATTTACAATCCCAACATCTAGCTTCATGGCCAGAAAGGCCAAAATGAGCCTTGAAGCTGGGACAACATCTAAACATCACTTACAAAAACATGATCATTGTTTAGAAAAACTACAAAAATGTGATGAGACCACAGAACAGCATAATGTGCACAAGCATACTCTGTAACTTGCAAAAGATAAAAATCACAGTTACTTATAAATTAACTTCTTATTGTGTGATGTTCCACAGGCTATTTATTTTTATGGTATTAATTTCTATGATGAAACAGCAATTGATAAAGTAGTAAGTAAAGGAACCTATAACTAAAAATGTAAATATCATCTAAAGTGCAACTTCCATTTAAAAAAACACCAAACGAAACATTTACCAGCACTCCCTGTTATTTCCCTAAGCTATGTGGAGGACTTCAGTTTGAAATGTCACACTCACCACAATGAATCTTCAGGCAATTTCCAATTGCTGTCAGATGCCTTGTCTTGATCTAAGATAAAGCATCATTCACCTTGCTTGCTCTTGTAGAGGCATTATAAACAGGGCACAAGGATTAACACAGTTCTAAAAGTCAGAAGAAGGTTTATGCGGTTGTCAGCTAACCAAAACATAGAATTAATCCACTCATTCTGAGTGCATGCTGTCATGATAAAAAGGAGACAACTACTCAGCTCAAATGGCTACAATGCATAAACATTATTAAGTGACCTCTACCTTTATATATGTTTTGGGTTGTGTGTGTGTATGATGCTTGCCTGCACCTATATTATAGTCTGGTATTTTCAGGAGTCGTATTATAAAAATAAGTTACCCTATAATTCAGAAAATTCAGAAGAGTAACTGTTACTTGCAACATTACATCCAACTAGATTTAGCCACAAGAAAAGTACCACATAAAGATGCAAAGCAGTAAAACAATTATTTTCCATCTAGTCTTTTAGAACATTATTATAAACCCATGCCGTAACTACAAATTCCATTCTCCAATTCTTGTAAAGAAAAAAGCACGATAGTGAAGTAAGAGTGAGAAGTCTGAGCTGGAGGTGAAAACAATGACTTACTGTAACTATGATTTTCAACTTGGACACATTTGCTTTATTATTAGGGCTGGTGTTTTGCCTCAAGTTTTGTTTCTCTTCAGTTGAGTTCTTCAAGTGAACTGGGCATTTTATCTTATATACATATCATTTTATTTAAAATATCCATTCAATATACATTGTATGAAGCCGAAGTTTAAACAGTAACACATCCTATTGTCAAAACAAGGTAAGAAGCATGTCCATCACAGATCCAGTTAAACCATTAGCAGAAGTACCACTTGTGGTACCTATAAAACTGACCACTTCGCTCAAAAAATGACATTATCCTCTCCAAAGTTTTGGCACTAACTCTTTGGACACAGATCTCTTGACTCTTGCATTCAAACGTGAGAAACGTTCACTCCATCGAGCAATCCTCATGAAAAGGAATGTTCAGATATGAACAGGACACCTGAGTCTGCTCAGGTGTCCTCCTGTGAAACCACAAATCCTACCCACTATCTACTGATTAGGCACAGGTTGTTCTAAAAGGATGCACAGGTGAGGATTTTCTGGAGATGGGGTCCTGTTTCTGACACTGGGTGTTCATCCCAGCAGTTTGTTAGGTGAATCAATTGCAGACAAATCTCTTAGAACTAATCCGAAGCATACGTTTAAGATTCTTTTATTTCCACGTATCTATTGGTTTGGATAGTCTAAGGTAAACAAATCCCTGTGAACAAAAGCACTTCAATTAGTGGCTCAAGAGGAGTTTTCCTGAATCCAATACTTTTCAGCACAGGAACATCATTCTGATGAAGAACACTAATCCACTGACAAACAATACCAAGATACCTCAAAAAAAGTGAGCTCCCAAGTAAATTTGTCAATGATGACCCCATGAATATTTAAGTAATAAGAAGTCAGACATCACTGTTAGGAGGGGAGTTACAGGTAAGGGAATTCATAGTGCACCAGATGGAATTTGTACCAGCATTTCAGTGCACAGAAAATCCTGACTAGATGTACTTTGAAGAGAACATTCAATAGAACCTAGGTTAAACATTTAACTCGATTATTAAGATAGCATGAGGAACTTTCAAATTCTGCCACATAAGTTCAAGGAATACCACAACTTTCTTTTACTGAAACATGCTAAGCTGATATCACTATCACAACATTGTAAACACAACCAATAAGTTAACTTTATAATACTAAAAAAAGAAAAGAAAAAAAAAAATCAGTCAGGAACATCATCTATTTTCCTATTTGTATCAAGAGGATGGGTTGAAAATTCCCCCCAACATGAAATTTGCCAGACCAGCTCTGTTGGAAGCAAATAAAAGCTGTATTTACAAGCAAAACTACAACCTGCAATGAAATGCAATGAATATGTACAAAATATATAGTATTTACAAACATTTACAGGTATTTACAATTGATAAGCAGAACAGGATCCCCCCCCAGCCAAAGACCAGGGGAGCTGCAAGAGCTTCTCCCTTCCCTGCCTCCTTCCCTAACGCCCTATACACAAAAAGGGACAAGAGAAAAGAGCAGAGAAGTTGTTGTTAATACCAGTCATAACAAAAGCAGAGCAGCCAAGCTCAGTAAAGCCAGGAGAAACAACAACCAGAGCCAAAGAAGTGAAAAGAGAAAAAGATTGTTTTCGTAAACTAGCTCTAAGTCCCTTATCTCTCCAATGTGATTGTTTAGATTTATCAGTATTTTCCTTTTTTACACCCAATAGGGATTTATTTACATTCTACCACTTTCTGTTCAAGATCTGTGAAAAATTTTAAAGGCATAGCCTAAAACTACCACAATCCACCCCTTCTAAACAATTCCACTGGCTGCTAATACTATCCATCTAATCTAAAACAATATCTACAATAACGAATAAATAAAGTTCATTTCTTCACATTATTTCCCATTCCAGCTATCTTAGATGCAAACTATTCAAAAGTTAAAACAACAGGAAATAAGAAAACAGTTTGTCTCTTCACAGATGAGACAAACAAAAGGACAGGGACTCCCAGTTGACTCAGTGCTCTCAGGGTTTGCGCACCGTAGATTCCTCATGGATTCTTCCTTTGGGTGCAATGTTGTATCTGTACTATACACTCTGAATTTAAACTCTCTCAGCTAACGTTAAATTTCTTTGTGGAATACACTGAATTTCACCATTCTTTTGCATCACCCAGTAAGTGTGGCTATGATTTAGAAAAGCAAAAAGATTAAGGCAGACCTCAAAATTTCTGCAGAAAAACCTTTAAAATTTTTAATGATCAAACATTTTTAAGCCCTGGATTATATTTCCTGTTCTTCTCTGACATTGTCCTAGAGTCTCATGTTGTTGCATTAGTTCTGAGAAAAAGAGCCAACTATCAAGAAAAACATTTTCTACACCACCAAGATGTTTTCTCATTTAAGTATTGACCTGAACCAACCATGCCTGTGAGTGCTGACAGAATCAGATCAGAAGGTGATGTGACTGCTGGCTATGAAAAGCATAATGCATGAAGGCAACCTCGTAAGCCTGTAGTTCCTTGCTGTGTCAGTCTACTTTAATCAACTTCTAGTATGCTTTAGATGTTTGGTTATTTTTGGAATTTCTATTCATGTGGTTTTAATTAGGGAAAATAAAGTTTTCAATGGTATGCAGGCATATTAAACAACAGGGACACTCTAGTCCCACTACAAAAATGAATTTTATTCGGTATTCCTAAAATAGTTCTGTTTTATCAAACTAAATCCATGCAGGTTGGACTCAATGATCTTTGAGGTCTCTTCCAACCTTAGTGATACTGTGATATTTTAAAAAGATGGTACATAAATTTTTCTGTAAAAAAACCCCAAAGACTTGTAATGAATATTCGACAATAAATCCCTTGAAGTACACCTTCCAGTCTGGTAGAATATGTGTTTCAGAACAGCACAAGAACTACCCAGAAAACTTACTTTTCCTCAAGGAAAAAAAAGGGATTTGTCCTTGTGAGCCACGGCATAAATGAAGCAGTCAGCAGAATAATTATCTCACTTCTTGTCCTAGCAATTACTTCTGCTGTAAGAAATGCCATTTTGACTGATAGTGAAAAGATACTTGCACTTAAGGCTCATAGGAGGAGTGATTACTTTAATTATGACATGACTTAATAAGACCTAAATTATGAGTTCTTTAGTGGAGGGAAATAAACTGATTATGCCCTTAAAGATCATCTAGAGATAACTAAATGAGAGTAGATGGATTTATCATTACTATGAACAAAACAAACATGGCACCACATCATTCTAAGAATAAGTTAAGGAGAAGACTTCATTTTTAAGTTGCTAATCTGAACGTTCAGGGAAAAAACTCAATCAGTCCCTCAAAATACTGTATCCAGAACAGGAAAATGCCTTATCCAGAAAGATTAATTCATTAGGCTAATGTAATTCTGTTCAAGTGAGTTGCTGTGTATATAGCTCTTGGAATGGTACACATTACATGATTTCAGCATTACATTGCTCTCATTCTTGGAAACAAGAACGTGATACTCCCATCAAAAGTGCACAGAGAACAAACCACAGTTGTCACATTTGAACACCAACACACCTGCAAATACTCCAAAACTTGCTGCTCTTTGCAGAAAGTAAGACTATTACAGATGTTAGGTTTCACAGTAAACATTCCACAGCATACCAAAAAAACACAATCTATTCTTGATGTCTAATTTTCTTCAAGACAAAATAATGTCAAAAATAATTTCCTTACACTTACATGAAATTACTTGACTTTGCATGTGGGAAGAAGATAAAAAATGGATGTTTGTCATCAAAATCTTGAAGCTCTGGAACTGAATTCCCAATTCTGAAAGCCCCCAGTGTTCAGACTGGGGCTCCAATTTTGATTTTTGGTTAGAAAGTCACTTGACCTGTCAGTGGACATCCTGGCTCCATCATTTTTATGCTTTCTTTTCAGGTATTTATATACATTGACACAATCCCCTTTGAGCCTCCTCTTTTATAGGCTAAATGGCTCCATCTATCAGCTGTTTGGCAGGAGAGATGGTCCAGTTCCTTAATCACCTTTGTGGCCCATCACTGAACTTCCTCTAATAGCACCATAACAGTCTTGTACTGGGAAGCCCAGAACTGGAACAGAGTACTCAAGGTGGGGCCTCACCAGCACTGAGTAGAGGGGAAGGATTCCTACCAAAAACTTCCTCTGGGACTTAAGAACAAAGACTGGTTTCCCAGGACTATCCTAAATAACCCATAATGTATGGCCCTTGCAGGTTTCCTAAGTATCATAAAGGCAACATTTTGAGGTGTTTCTATGTATGACCCATTTCACATTTCAGACAACTCTAAGATGTATTCTACTCCTGTTTTCCTCTAGTAAAATTATTAGAGAATTCAAGGGAGGATGACTGTCTTTATTCAAAGGTTATGATTGTTGAAATAATTTCAGCGGTTACATTGTGCAAATAAGCAAACAAACAGGAGTTGTCTTCTAGAAAGAAAGATCTGGACTGTACAGAATTCAAGGGCATGCAAAGAATTCCTCACCAGAATATGATGGATATTCTTTTTCCACCTATCAAATTAGTAATTCAAGGAAATGACGGAAAATGATGCACACACAGTGGAAAATTAAGACATTTTTCCTCATGGGCAACTGTTACGTTAATTCAATTCAATTCCCTGGAATTTAAAATACACAACTCATCATGAAATTCCTGGTGAAAATTCATAATCTATTGACAAACCAAATGACAGAAATCCATCTGATAAATGTTTGTAGCTATATATAATATCTATTATTTAACATTTATGCTTGACTGTCATCAGGAGTTAGGCCAGAGAAATACACCACTTATTCCAGACAAAAGCAAGACAACAAACCTGAGAGCATATACCTGAACTTTCAATTACTTATTTGTTGAAGTTTTTGAGAACTAGAGTAGATCTTAGGGTGTTAGAACACTGGAGGAATAGAAAAGATGGAAATAAAACAGCCTCCCTCTGCATTATTGTGAAACCTTTTATCTCTTTTTCTGAGGAAATATATTCTCCTCTATCATAAGAGGAAAACCTCTTTCCTAAGGTTTTCCTTCCATGGACTAATGAAAAGGGGGAACACAAAGAGAGGCGATCCAATCAGGTGGCAGAAATAAACAGCATCTTTACAGAGGAAGTCCAAAAGCTAGTCACTCAAAGTCATAACAATCCATAGTTAACAAAAGAGAGGATGAGGGAAAGACCAGAGTTGTCATTCAAAACTGGGATTTGTCTAATCACTGCACTGCTAGAATGTCTGTTTACAAACCACAGCTAAAAGACACACAGAGGAAGCCTGGACCTCCCATCTGGAGAACATTACCTACTAGCAGTCTTAGAAAGCAACAGATAGGAGTCCAACAATTTCACAGTATCACAGTATAACCAAGGTTGGAAGAGACCTCGAGGATCATCGAGTCCAACCTATAAACACAGACCCCATGACTAGACCATGGCACCAAGTGCCACGTCCAATCCCCTCTTGAACGCCTCCAGGGACGGTGACTCCACCACCTCCCTGGGCAGCCCGTTCCAATGATGAACAACTCGCTCGGTGAAGAACTTTCTCCTCACCTCAAGGCTAAACCTCCCCTGGCGCAGCTTGAGACTGTGTCCCCTTGTTCTGGTGCTGGTTGCCTGGGAGAAGAGATCAACCCCCTCCTGGCTACAACCACCTTTCAGACAGTTGTAGAGGGCAATGAGGTCACCCCCGAGCCTCCTCTTCTCCAGGCTAAACAATCCCAGAATTTCTTAGATGCTGACAGTGGGACTCATGATGAAGGTGCATAAACAGGCAGAAAATCTCCTTCAGAGTCAGCAGATAGCACTAACACCAAGGAGCAGACATGATTTTAGTGATTTAAATTTTCACTAGAACCTCAGAAATGTTGACACTAGAAAGCAATAGTTTATTTCACCTTGGAATAAAGAAGCAAGATCACAAAATCTCAGGCAGGACAAGCTCTTGTAGATTGAGCTAAATTCTGAAATACAGAAAGATGACAGTCTCAAAGTACCCAGTAAGACCACAGATTAGTGATCAGAGTTTTGGCTGCTTCTTTTTGTTCCTTGAGGGGAAAAAAGTCCAAAGTGATTCCTATAGAGTGTGCAGCAACAAGAAAAACTGACTTAAAACCTGTGATTTAGACAAGTAAACTATTTTGCTGAAAACAGTCAAACCTTATCTCTTTCAGAATAGAGAGAAATGTTTTGTCCTTCTTTCTACCTCTCCCACATATACCTGTGCTTTCTGTATTCATGTTATTTTCCTCTCTACAATCTTGGATATAGCGGGCCAGGAAGGGGGAAAGAACCAGATGTTCTTAACCAAACTGAAGACAGTAGTAATTTCTTTCTCCTCTGTCTTTGTAGCAGGGAATCTTAATAGTAAAGAATTTAAATGTTTTCTGAATAATCATTTAAGCTATGTCTGCCCATAAAAACAGAACTCTGCATGAGTCCTAGGACAAATAATACATAATTTCTTTCCCCTAACTCAGACCAAGTCAAGGAAAAATACTCAAATTTTTGACAAGTAGGGCAATGAGCTTATTAGACACAACCTATGGTTGTCCTACAGCAAAGCTAGAGATGACATTACCAGCAGAAATCCAAGTGTGTTTTCTAGCACAGGATGCGCCAGCTACTTCCTTTAGCAACAAAATCTAAATGTACCAGTCATCTTACTCAAATAGTCACAGTTTACTGGTGATACAGTTGTAGGAAGTATATTCAACAGGGCTATTATTTTCCAGCTAATTCACATGAGGGATATTTAAAAAGTAGGAAAGCTATAACAGCTCTTCAGAATGTGCCTCATTTTGACAGAGAAACGTAGCCATTCTTTCTCTGAACTGCATGGTTGTGTGGTAGCTTTGTGCTACCATGAAGATAATGGTGCACAAGGACAGACCTATGAATGAGGGCTGCAGCTGAACTGAAGAACAGGTGCCATGGAAAGCAAAATGTGCATTTTTGCCAAGTCTACTCAGCAAAGGTAATATTCCTGGTAACATCAAAGGTTTTTGACAGACATTTTAAAAGGTTGATGAGATCAGGTTTTCCAATTTTCCCACTTTCCATCAGATAAAGTACATAAAGATGCTTTAGGAAGCCCAGACAAATAAGAACCTCAACATGAGCACTGGTTTCCATTATGACAAATTGAAACTCTGAGGGGGCATCTTCTGAATCTTTATGCAGATCAGGATTAACTATGATCCCCCTAAGGTCTCTCAGAGAAGGACAGCCTACATTAAATAACTCATGCCCTATAAGCCACTAAAATTATGAAGAAACAATGAAGAAAACCTATAACCAAACACACAAAGACACTGCTTCCTTCTCTCTATCATAAAGGAAACCAATCTATATCTCACAAGCTACTTTGGTGATTTATGAACTCCTACAGAATATCCAGTTTAAATCAGTAACTTTGCAGGAATAATACTGATTTTGAATGAACCATGAGAATCTCCTACATACAAACAGCCTAAGCTGGACAGGGGATCTCAACTTCTGCAAGCACAGCAAATGTACAAGTTATGCTGCTGGCAATGGATAGCACTACCAAAGCAAGTCACCTCAGGTTTCAGGTACAGTATTCCCCTCCCTCTTTACTCCTAAAAATGCAAGGAAAAAACAAATAATCAGTTAGCAGCACTACCAAAAGATGCAGATTTTCACAGCAATTCTGCATCTAAGTGACATGTTCCACAAGTGTCCACACACAGAGAAGACTGAAACAAAAATGTACAGATGCCATAAAAATGGGAGACAAACAGGATGGAAAAGATAATATCCTCTATCTTCCAGGCAGGTGGGTTGATTTCTGGGTAGAAATTCTCAGAAGATATAAAAAAATAATATAAAAACTAAAAGCTCATCAGAAAGCAAGAAAGTCTTTTTTACAGACAAATCAAAGATACAAGATTGCCCAATGCAAAAATCAGACTAATAAAAGAGGGCCCAAGTGATCTCAACTATACCCTTGTCTATACCAAAAGAGCAATCAATGGAACAGAGGGACAAAACACTGAAGGAAAGTTCTCATATTTTCAGTACAGAGTTAACCAAGGCTGGGGATTGGAGAAAGTGTGGCCACTAATTAAAATTGAAATGAGATTATTTTTATTAGAAATAAGCTATGCTAAAACACCTAATCATATTTAAAAAATCTTCTGGTAGGTTTTGTATATTTTTCTTTAACAAAAGGAGGTAAAGCTTCACAGTAAAAGGCATACTAATTGTTAACCAAGGCTGAGAGGGGATATTATCTATGTTAATAAATATCTGAGGAGTGGGTGTTAAGATGAAGGTGCCAGTTTCTTTTTGGTGGTGCCCAGTGACAGGACAAGGAACAGGTACAAGCCAGAACACAGGAGGTTCCACATTTACACAAGGAGACACTTCTTTACAGTGAGGGTGACAGAGCGCTGGAACAGGCTCCCCAGAGAGGTTGTAGAGTCTCCTTCTCTGGAGACTTTCCTGTGCAGCCTGCTATAGGTGATCCTGTTTTGGCAGGGGGGTTGGACTCAATCTCTGGAGGTCCCTTCCAACCCCGTACAATCTGTGATTCTGTGAATTGATCCGTGACTTAAGAATTGCAATTCCTCTCTTCCTGACTAATGCTTAAAATAGAATGTCATCCAAAGTATGATAATGATATAAAAGTTCTCATAATGAATAGTACTAATAATATCACCATGTAGCATGCAACATGTCCTGCTTAGTCTTTGTAGCTATGGAGCTGTGCTCACGGAAGCTTGATTCTTTAAATATATAAGACTTTCAAACACCAGATCTGCTGCCACAAGTAAGATCCCATGCTAGTAAAAAGACACTCAAACTTCCCATTGCATTCACTAAAACATCACAAACGCCTCAGCATTTGGACAGTACTTGCTGAGCCTACTGAAACACAAATGCTGGGGGTTCTGCACTACAACAGTTGAGTTTGCTATCTTCAGAGAAAATTCAGTAACATTGGTTCTGTATTACATAATTCCATTTTTGCAATGTTTCTTGTATTTTAAAAATCCAACATTTTGCTACTTAACCTTCATACTATGACTGCTTTAAATATTGAGAACTGATACATCTCGGTACCCAAGTTTAACCAGGAAAAGCACAGGATGACATTTGAATGGTACCATGCTGCTTTTAGACAAAAGCAGCAAGTGAACACTGATCACTGCAATTCTAATCTTACTATTAGAAATAGACATGCTGCTTTTAAATGGAGCATTCTTCTATAAGCATACTAATATTTTTGGATAGCTTTTGCATTTAAGAAGCATGCAAAATTCTAATTGCCTAGAACTGCAATGCTTTAACATACTTTGAATTATATTCTTTCAACATCAGCACAACTCAAAGCAGGAGAAACTCCAGTGCACCAGGTTGAAGTACCATGCAAACTGACGCACATACCTATACAAATCAGATAAAGCCATATTCTTCCTCTCTGGTTTGCTGACTTTTGACAGATTGTTTGTTTGTGGTAGTACATTCTGAATAATGAGTTCTGTCATATTTTGGCCAAATGTAGTAGTACATTGTACCAAAACTGAGAGTGAGCAAGAAACTGCCACCACAGGAAAACACAACATCCCCAGTTGTATCTCAAAACATGCAATTCTTACAGTATAGTCCTACTATAGAAGTCCTACTGAAACAGTGTCATTTGGAAGCACTTGTAAACACATGGCATTAAACATGTAAAATTACACGGCAACCTTGGACCTCAGATCAGAAGACATAATGAGCCAACACTTTGAAATACAATGGGAAGTTGCAGATCTAGATTTCCTGCAACACGTAACAACAGAGGCAGCTAGCTGTTCTTAAGAAACACTTTCCTGGACTACAATGAGAACATTAAAGCACTAGATGATGCAAATAACAGTGATTCAAACTTCCAATTCAACATCTATAGTACAACAGTCTATAATGGTACATTATCTGCCATTATTTCTCCTTCATATTTTTACTATCAAGAAGATGTATACTACAGACATGACATCCCAAGGGACATTCACAGTCATATAAGATTTAAACGAAGAAAAAAAATTGGCCATTATGACCAAGTTTTCTAGTGTGTCTAAGAGCTAAATGAAAGGCATTGTACCTATTCTGCTCTCCAAAGGCAATACCTGTTACTTGTAAGAGTAACACATACAGAAGGTATGCCTTGGAGCACTAAGCATCATAAAAAACTAATTTTGTGCTGAATGTTATCTACAAAATTGTCTCCTGCTAGCTCTTGCCCCATGAGGAAGAGCAAAGGAGATCAGATTTTAAAATTCATCCGCAATGACACCTACTGGAAGGGAAAGGATTGATGAGTCAGGCTCACATCTACCCTTCACACTCCTCAAATTCTCTCCCTGATCTCACACCATTAGGCTTATAAAAGCATCCTTGGAGTGAAGAATACTTAGAAACAAACACCAGCACACGTCTTCTGCACCATGAGTTTATAATTATTTTTTCATGAACTTCAGCACCTGATAACATTCACTGCCAAATAAACTATTGAGCTACAGAAGAAAACTCCATTTTGCAAGAAAGGCTCGTCTTTTAAGATTACCCTAAAAGTTGCATGAGTTACAGGCAGGCCAATAATTCCCCATGTAATCGTTGCCTTTTAAATGTGAGCCAAAGGTCTACCTGCTGCAGATTAACCTCCTCCGCAGCCCAAGTACTTCAGGGCACAAAAGATTACTCCTCCTGCCGCCGGCCCTTTGACATTCAGAGGCCCTCTGACATTCAGGGACCAAGCAGCGACCCTCAAGCTGCCGGGCAGGGTAGGCTAACCTGGCGCACTAGCCGCCCGTTCAAGTTTCGGCACCGCTCACCGGTGGCCAGAGGACAAGTCATGGCCCGTTAAACCCGACCGCCGAAAGCCGTTTCCAGCCTGATTCTCCCACGGCAAAGCCCGGGCGGCGACGCAGAGAGGGTGAGAAAGCGCTGACTGCCCTTGATGTATCTCGATCCGCGCCACGAATCCCCACAGCACTGACTGATGCGGGAGCTGGACTGCCGGCGCAGCCCGGGACGGTACCTGGGGCAAGCGGCGGCGGAGGGATACTCGCCCCTCGCTTCAGAGGGGAGGGAAACACCGAGCGGGGGGTGAGCCGGAATGCGGGGCAAGGGCGCCCAGAGGGGGCCGGGGGCCGGGGCCCGCGGCGGGATGCGGCCCGGGTGTCCGCGGCGGCGGTGGTACCTGATGATGTCGTCCTGGTGCCCCAGGTAGAATTTCTGCCGGTGCTCACGGGGGCTGTAGACAACGCCGACCCCCGCCACGAAGTAGACGATCTCCTTGGCCGCCGTGTAGTAGAGGTTGTTGCGGCACTGGTGACCCCGGTAACCGTAGACCCACTCTAGCCGCAGGTGGCAGCTCGGCGCGCTTCGGTCAGCCATGTCCCTCCGCCCCCGCCAGCCGGGTACGGCTCTCTCCGGCCAGAGACCCCGCGGGAATGGGGCGACGGGTCGGCCGCCCCCTCCGCTTGGCTGGGTGTCCGCCGCGCTACTCCCTGCCAGCCGACATGAATGCCGTCCGCCGCCGCGCGTCCACCGCCGCCTCACAGAGGGCGCCGCCGACCATGCCCGCCCCGTCGCCTCGCGCCGCCAGACATGGCTGCACTGAGACACCGCCCGGGACGAGGAGCGAGGGCGCGGCGCGGCGCCGCTCCGACCCCCCCCTCCCCCCCACCCCCCCCCCGCGCCCCGGCCTGCGCCTGCGCCGAGGGCCGCGCCGTCAGGCGGCTGGGCGGGACTGCGCGGGACTGCGCGGGAGTGCGCGGACGCTCAGCGGCGGGAGGCGCGGGCCGAGGCGTCGACGTGCAGAGATGGCGGTGTGGGGAGAAAGCAGATCGACCGCCGAGAAGTCGTGGCCAGGAGGTGACGGGCTTTACTATCGCACCTTCTTGGGGTTTGGGGGGCTTCTTTATTTACATTTTTTTCCTTTTATTCCCCCCCACTACCTCGTGTTTTAAGCGAGGCTGTGACTTCTCCCCGTTTCACAAGTTTAGTTACACGTTTTTACTCTCCCTTTGATGCCTTTCTGTCGACCCACTGCCACTTAGCCCCCAGCAGCCGCTGGGGCTGAATGAGGCCCTCGTCCATGTGTTTACCGCCAACACTGCTCTATTTAGGGGCAGCGCTATTTCATCCCAGTGTCAACTGTGGGTTTTTAACCCTTTAACACTACCACCTGCCTCATACACCACACAAAAGTCACCTCCACATCTGTGCTGACACAACTTTTCATCCTTAGCTCTCGAAACGGTTTTTACACGGGAAAAAACATCATTTTCTAATCCCACAGATGGGAAAGTGACATCTCTGTAGTGCTTGAGCCAGCAGTGTAAGGGAGTAAGTCTGCCTCTGCGTCCCAAAATTTTGGTTGGGGGAACATAGTCCTTCCCAGCTTTGTCACACTACAAGGTACCTAACTGACTAAATAAATGTACGTTATATGATCGTGCAAACAGTTTCACACTATAAGCTTTAATACCTGTTCTAAAAGCTCCGGGATATCTAGCTGGGGTTTACAATTCAAAATAAAACCAATAATTTTCCTATTACTTCTAGCACAGATTTGGCTTTACAAACCCATGAATTTTATTACAATTTATTTGTACATCTCCATTTCTTCTATTTCTATTTATATTTCTCTTTTACTATTTAATTAGTCATACTGACATTTTTTCAAAGAACTAACTAGTTACTTTATGTTGGAGACATTTTTTCATGCTTCTGTACTTAGGCTTTAATTAGTGGGAGATTTTCTTCGTAAATCTCCTTGTTTTGGAAAAATAATTCTTTTGTGAAAACATGCATTTAAGCATTCTTGTGAGTTAGCTTCATATTAGCATGTTTTCACAGTTTAGAACACAGACATAGTATTCTTCTCAAGCTCTGACAGTAAGCTCATGACACCAGGATCAGATGCAGCTTTCAATCCCACATGTTGAAAATAACAGACCTCTGTGGAGAGATTCATGCAGCCTGAACCTTGATGCAAATACACAACTGAGGAAACTTCTCCTTCCACAAAAAATTCCTTTTTTTTTTTTTTTTAAAGTAAGGAAAAGGACTTTTATCCCTAACCTGGACAAAAAGTTGTATATGTTCACCAATAAACAAAACATATGTTAGTTCCACAAAAATCATGCAAGCAGTCATTTCTCCTTCTATTTAGTTCCTAAACAGCCAGAGTACCTTGGGACTTGGGTAGCTGCAGTTTCTCAGGAGCCCCCAAGATGTGAGACACGCCAGGGAAACAGGCTGGAAAATTCCCCCCTTGCTCATCTTAGAGGTATGAAATGTCTTATTCTTGCTGATGTTAACTCTGCATGGCTGTTCTATGTTGTTATCTCTTTTCATGTAACCTCTTTTCTGGCTACAGGAAAAGTCTGTAACGATGATTAGTATAATTCTGGAAATAACATGGAAAAAAATAATAACATTAGCTGCTTTTAGAAAAACAAAACTCCCCAGAATTTGTATTTCTGCATTGCTTCCCCTTGAATTTCACAGAATGTTTTGAATGTTGGTATACATTTCATTCAACTGCTAGTAAGAGATGGTGCAGTTCTATAAATTACAATTATATTGATGCTAAAAATAAGATTACAACTACAAGACTGTTTATAAACTGAAGCTTATGAAAAGGAGGTTTGAAAAATAATGTAGATGATGACTGAAATAACTTCTTTCAAACGTTAAACTGTTAGTTGCATTATCAGCAAACAGGCATTTGATACATATTTGACTTTGGTTGCAAAAGTTTGTTTGATAGTGGGAGTGGTTTTGTGGTATAAATTAACATATTTTCTCTTTACTGCACACTTATTTCATATTTAAACACAAATGTACAAAAATACATAATTATAGTGTCTCTAATTTCTTCGAGTCTCTATATATACTTTCATTTTGTTATTACTCAAAGTGAAATTTTGGACCTCTTGAGATCAATACTAATGTGTCATATTAACTTCAGTGGAGGTACAATTTTAATCTTGTGGGTTTTTGTTTTCCACAACTCAGAAATTAGAACAGATGAGTATTTGGTTAATGGAAAGGGGATAGGCTGTTTTCAGCTTCATGTTCCAAACCCACCATTACTAAAATTGAAAAAAGAAAACAATTGGGAAGAAATGTTGACATGTAATGCCATTGGCTCTAACTGGAAGTTGCAGATTGTATTTTCTGTAATGATCAGGAGAAAACAAAAGTCAGAAAAGCTATGTATATGCAATGCAGGGAACAGCTGTATGTCACACACCACACCAGCAGCCAGTATTTCCTTTTGGTTGGTCCAGAATTGACTGCCATCTCTAAGATGAGGGAATGCCTGAGATAAAGTTCCAATAGAAGAACTATTCATTATTGTAGTTGGCTGAAATTATGCCTATACATAAGCAGTGCAAGTGAAATTTTACAGACTCAGCATCTATTTTTGCCAGGAACAGGAAGCAGTGTGGTATTACAACCTCTTCCTTTATCCTTGTGCTGTCTAGCTTTTCCGCTCAGCTCCAGCACACATAATTCCTTTGGCCTGTACCAGCCTGGCCGTCTCCAACCAGTTTCTCTGGTACCGGGCGGTCTTGGCTTCAGGAGCCACCAGGACCTCTGACATCCTCCATCAGCGTTGTACCACACTGATGTACCCAGGGACTCTGACGCCAGCCCATTTCCGTCCCCTTTCTCGGTGTCTCGTCCCCACGGCCGCGGACCAGAGGCCGCGGATGCGCTGTCCGCGGTGCTGATCTGGGCAGGCAGGGACAGCTCCCGCAGCCAGGCGGCTCTCGCAGGAGCATGAAAAGGTCTTACAAGACCTACAGAGGCAAAGAAACGAGTTTTTAGCCAAGTGTGACATTTTTGTTCTTCCAGTATGGTGTTTCACAAGGGAAATACGGTGTTTAGCTGTTTTGCCTTAGCTGTCAGTGATGGGGTTTATATCTGTCCAAAGATGCCAGATACATCACTTCAAATGACGTTCCATTAACATACAGTAACACAGGTACATCAGTTCTCTAAATAAAATCAATTGGCATACTTCCTGTCATATTGAAAATATATTGACAATGTATCTCATGTTCTGCTAAATGGAACATAGCTTAAAGAAGTGATTTCTTAAACAAATGCTCTTCTACAGCTAATTCAAGAGCACACAAGATGAGAGATTATTCTCTGTTAAGTCCTCTGTTAAGTAATACAGAGTAGCTCGTTCGAGTAGTAATTATGAAACAGATGAGCAACAGTGCAACATTAATCTCAACATCCTTGGGGATAAAAACGTCTCAGTCTATTATGGGAACACAATGCTGAAAATAATAATTTGGAAAACTAAGGAACCTATTTAAGAGAGAAATAGTAAGAATTACTTGCTACCATTTAATAGCACTGAAGCAAACACTAAGGATCACAAAAGCCTTTTTACTACTGGATAAACATATAAGAAGTCTGGGAAAAAAAGGTAGTGATGCAAACTCAACTACTATTTGAATTAATTCTGCTTTAGAAAAGGGAAAATTTAATGAGAGATTTTATATCATATCAGCCAACATATAAGATTCAAGTTATTAAAAAAAAAATCAAAGGACTAAGATATAGATTAAAAATAAAGAGGTTTGTTTTTTAAAAAAATGACATTAGAAATTAGAAAATAATCAGTAGGTCTACTTGTGGGAGACCAAGTGGAAAGCTAAACAAACTCAAACAACAGTCCTGGTATCTTTTCCTGACCCATAAATCTCTGAGCAGAGGATCGCTGGCTTATCAGAAAATGCGGAACAACAAAGAAGAAACCTGGTAAAAATATGTGTGGGGTGAAGACTCCCCTAAGCTTCTCTGAGGAATGCCTCAAACACTCACAACAGATGCCAAATTCCCAGGAAAAAAGTTTCAAAGATTTGCCCAGAAATTAAACTTTCAAAGAGGGCAGTCTGTATTGAGGGATGAGGATAAAAGGGAATGGCAAAGAGCAGCAGACAGGACTTCAAGACAAACACTCCCAGAGACTGAAGACGCCTGGTGGCAGAATCAACACTGGAACCTGGTCTAGTGATACCTCTTTCTCTATCTTCTTTTCTCTTGCACTCTCTGGTGAGAGGAAAGGCAAACCACAGCTTCTCATGAGCTGCAAGTATATTCTTTTATTCAGTACTGAGAAGCTTTTGTGGAAAAAGAAAATGAGTGTAGGCTAGAGGATCTTTGGTGTTGTGTGCACTTTATTGCACTCAAGGGAATCTGCGAATCTGAGTCACTCCCTCCCCCTCAGGTCAAGCAGGATGTGATACTACTGCATCATCCAGAAGAAAAAAAATCAATTATGGTTAAGAAAATGTCACAGAAAAATATTTAGTGGTTTCTTCACCTCTCTCCTCCACACAGAAGAGTCTGGAAAATACAAGTTGGGAGCACGTCAAGGGTATGGTCACCAATGGAGGTATCTTCACAACAAGGTGCTGGAAAATGATGAGCTAAAGACTAACAAGCTACAAATACATTATACTGTACCTCCAAAAATTCTGACAGATTCAAAATGTTGTAGCTGGCACGCTCTGAAGAGAAAAAGCTAACTGCTCTTTAAAATCATATCCTATGTTGAAGCATCATCCAATACTCTAAATGTAGTAACTACAAATCCATGTAGTTTCTTTTAGTACTGTCTGATAAACTAGATACAGTGATTGAAGTTAAAATAAAACAATTAAATATTAAGGACATTATTTTGTCCTGCTTCTGCAAGATAAATTACACTTTGATAACTAGAGGAATTTAACTCATTTGGTAAACATTCATTCTGGGCACAAGAAGTAGATACCATATAAAAAAGACAACAAACATGTAGTTTTCACAATGCAGACAGCAAATAGGGCTGCAGTACATTTACTCACATAAATTTGATTTAGAAATGTCCTCATATAATGGTTTCCTAATATACAGCTGGTAAAGAGATGGGCAAGATACAAACACTGAAATTAAATTAATTCATCATTAGAACAGAAAGCAACAACTTCTGGACATTCTAAAGCAGAAATAAATCTGTTTAGGGCAGGAAATTATGTGAGTACGTCAGTGAACAATACCAGCTGAAATTGCAAAGGGCACTCAATTACTGAAAACCATATTCTGCCTTCCTTAGTTGTGACACTTTTAGCTAAAGATCTTGTTTTAGGGTCTGTCCTATAATCCAAAATTCAAATCCTCTCTCTTCTAAAACTGAGAGAAGGGTTTCTACCATGGATTTTAATGGTTTGTCTATGACAAACTATAAAAACTGGCCCTAAAATCTGTGTTAACACATGGTATCAGTTCACTAAACCAAATTTATTTTTAGTCTATATACAATAAAAAAACAACTGTGTTTCAGACTACCAACAGTCTGACACCAGAATGCATTTAAAGCCACTCAATGGAGCACTTAATTTCTTTCAGTACTGTGTTTACACGACATGGCTGCAGTCATCTTACACACACTGTGATCTAAACAGTTTTTTTTCCAGCTTGCATTTCATGCACAATTATACACACACTAAAGGCACTCACCTAGATGGTTTGAAGAACTTCTGTTAAGCATCAGCACTTCAAATATCATAAACCTACAGAGGCTTAAGTGAGGCTCATAAAGAGAGACTGATTAAATCCCAATACAATTTCTATCCAATACACTTATGATGAAAATCTGATCCTGAACTCAAAAATTTATTCCAACAGCTGAATAAACTAAATAGCAAATGCAATTTGATGTTGGAGACAGATTGAGAGAGTTAAGGCTATTCAGTCTGGAAAAGAGAAGGCTCTGAGGAGACCTTATTGTGGCCTTTCAGTATCTTAAGGGGGCCTATATGGAAGCTGGTGAGGGGCTTTTTAGGATGTTGGGTAGTGATAGGCCTAGGAGAACGGAGCAAAACTAGAAGTGGATAGTTTCAGATTGGATGTCAGGAAGAAGTTCTTCACCATGAGGGTGGTGAGACACTGGAACAGGTTGACCAGGGAGGTGGTAGAAGCCCCATCCCTGGAAGTTTTTAAGGCCAGGCTGCATGAGCCTCTGAGCAGTCTGACCTAGTGACTAAGCACTGGAATAGATTGGGTAAGGGCTGGATTTTTTTTTCTGGTGGGAGCTAACATATGTAACAAATGATGATACTGGAATAACACTGTAATTAATACAGTAGGCTAAGTACCAGTAGGCTAAGTATTTTCTCTTCAGATAAAACTAGTAACAGTATTGTTACTAGGGTTCCTCCTTTGATACTCATAATCCATGCAAATAAGCATTCTAGTCTAGGCATTCTAAACTTGAGAAGAAAGAAAAACAGTCAAGCCTCATGTTTTTTAGCTGAGCATTCAGTCATCAGTAGATGCTTTGCAATTTTTTGCAGCCTATCTTCAAATGGAAATAACATAGAAACCTTTTTCATAGGCCACTTTTTTTTTTTTTTTACATAGCTGCAGTGATTCCTGCTAGTGTGATGAACACAGGATAAAAGGATATGAAAATTCCTCTATAGTCTTTTCCTACTACTCATCTCAATATTAGTCTGAGAGGACTGCAACTCAGTCCTGGAAAGAACAGCCAGAGCTGTAGAGTATTTAGTCATCAGATTCTGTTTTACCTCCTCCATCCACCACTGCCAAAGCAGCACTACAGTTAGTCCTAAACCATGATAAAGATGTTTTTTATATCCCAAGTCAGAAAAAGAGTTTATGCCTTCAAGGTCTTCTGCATTCCTGCAGGTAGTTTTTTCCCATGTAGTCTTATTTCATGTACTACCTGTGACATGCTGGCTTCCAAAATTCTGTTTTCACTGTCCCATAAAGTGGGTAACAAGTATTATGAGTACTTGTTGGACTACCCATCTGGCTTCTATGCTATGTTTGAGAGTCACAGAAGTGTGCAAGGGTGACTCTATACATGTGACAACTAAGTATTCAGACCCAGATTTACATGGCAAGTATTGCAGGCAGATGGATAAAAGTCAGTCACTCAATGGAACAGGTATGAAACTTCTCCCAATTTTATGTCATTTAGCTTCTGCTAACAACTTTAGAACTGAAGTACTGACCTCAAAATGTGTCTCTACAAAGTGAAAGTGTCATTCACATTGTGTTCTATAAAAAAAAACCACAGCAGCCCAGTCAGGCTGAATTA
Organism: Melanerpes formicivorus; assembly: GCF_026170545.1. Taxonomy (NCBI): domain Eukaryota; kingdom Metazoa; phylum Chordata; class Aves; order Piciformes; family Picidae; genus Melanerpes; species Melanerpes formicivorus. The sequence goes on from NW_027142369.1 coordinate 4,790,296, forward strand.
CTTAGCATGGTAATAGCAAGCATTTAAAGCATTTAAAATGAGACCATCTCATAAATGTACAAAAAAGTAGAACTTCAAGTTGGTATTTTTAATAAATCTGTAGGTTTTGACTGATGTTCACAATCTCTCTGAACAGCATATCCTGCTCATCTTGCTTAAGCCTAACTATAAAACATGTTGAAGGATTTGCCATTTAAAAGAATTCATAAACAAAATGAGATAACATCTTATAGTTCCATAGTTACCCAGAGCAGGCACATTAACACAGCAGCATAGCAGTACAAAAGTAGATGGTCTGACTGTTCACTCTAATGAAAAACCTGAGGTATACAGTGAGTCTCCTTGTGCCAGTCTCCTATGTGTTTTGTGACCACTCAGCATGCACTAACTTCCACAATGATTTAAGAACAGAGAAGTGTCAGGAACTATAGCACGGTTTCCTTTCCACTCTCCTTAAGTAGGAATGCCATGGGTCCCAGAAAAGATTTCAATCAGATAATTGTTTCCCTGTGCACTCTCCACAGGACAGCCAAACCCCAGCTGTATACAGGTGTTACTTCAGTTCAAACCATTTACTCCCATATTAGAATAAGCCATAGTCCTGGGAGTGCACTTCTGCTTCTGTTTCAGCATTTTTCAACTTCATGTTAATCTTACTAACCTGGATATCCATTTCCTGGATCTTGGACAAACTGTGTTGGTCAGTAAGAAGCAATAAAACCAGAATAATCTGTTAAAATACCAAAGACTTGATTTTAGCAATCGTGTCTGCGTTCAACCATCAAGAGATTTTTGCATCACAAGCTCACTTCCCCAAGCATCGCTAGACATTTTCCTGCTTTTTACTTGGTTACATGGTTGTTATCAGCATCTAACAATCTATAGAAAGTAATTATCTCCAAATATTTTTACTGCAAAAACTAATAAACTAAAGGAACTAATGGAGTCCACAAAGACTGAAAGCAATGCTTTTCACAGCAATCTACTTTATTCAACCTGGCCTCCCACACTTCTAACAGATTTTTTACCCAAATAGGGATTTAAGTACTCTGTTATTCTTGTTTAGGCATGTGTTCCAATTCGAAATGGCTCTTGATAATAGGACAGCAAATAATAGGACACAGCTAAAAATAGTGATTTGAAATCTGCCGTTCCCAGTATTACAGACCAAACTTCTTTCAGTGATCAGTATCGGCCTACAAGAGGCTCTTGCAGGGAGAGGCTTGGCCTCAGCACCCTGAGGCGAACCGCAGTTTGCTGGGTCTGGCTGCAAGCGAGCAGATGCCACCCAGAGGTGCGGGCCGCCCGTTATCCCTGAGGCCTCACGGCTTGGCGCGCAGGCCCCGCCAGGCTGAGGCGGGGCCTCTTATTTCCGCGGCAGCAGATCGGCCTCCTGTGCTCCGCCCCAGGCCCTGCTCTGCACGCAGCGAGCCGGGAGGAGCGGGCGCCTGGCGGCCGCCGCTGCAGCTGTCCTGCCGGTAGGATGGGGCTGGACCCACTGTTCCAGGCCTGGAGCTACTTCAGGCGGAGGAAGTTCCGGCAGTGCTCGGAGCTTTGCTCGGAGTTGCTGGAGAGGCCACCCGGCGAGCAGGTACCGGGAGGCGGGGCGGCCGAGAGGCCAGCTGGCCGGGCGGGGGGGGAGGTGGTGGCGGTCGGTAACGAGCCGCGTCCCCGCTCCTTCTGCCGCCCGCCGGCGCTGGCACAAGTAGGACTCCCTTTCTACCTGTTGCAGCCCCTGTTAGCGGGTCGGGGAGAGCTAGGCCTCACTGTGCTCCACGAAGAGGAGGTGGGTGGGGTCGGGCTCGGCCGGGCCAGGCAGTGCCTTCCCACAGTGCCCCCTTTAGCTCTTCTGAAAACGGAGGCGGTGCGTGTGGGGCTGCTGGCTGCTTATGCTGGTCCTGGTAGTACCCCTCCCGCTCTTATCTGGTTTCAACGTGGAAATATAAAGACAAATTATTTTCTGCTGTGTGCTGAAACTCAAGTGTAAAATTGTTTTGTTACGCATGGCAACTTCAGATTTTTGCTGGGCTGTTCCCAGTAGCACTGGGGAACTTGTTGGGGACATCTGCAACTGACAGAAGATAAGTAAGGAATAGCACGTGTACGAGGCTGAGAAAAATGTTTAAGAGGAAAACATCAAAGCAGTGAGATAATGTAGATCCCATTTGAGTTTTGATCATAGATGCTGCAAACTTTTCAGTAAATTTAAATTGTTCTTAGTAAAGCTACACATTGTCCTTAAAGACCCAGGACCTTGCATAGCAGCAGTATGAGAGCTTTTTTCAAATGCTATATAAAGTTGGGACAAACAGTTGATTGCTTAATTAAATCTTTTAAATGATCACATCAGCACATAAGTTTAATCTTCTGTAAGGATGAAACAGCAAAAATATTCAAGATAATTATCCTTTGAGAAATGGTGTAAAATGGGGTTGTGGATGATGCCTATACTGCATCAAATTGAAAGCTCTTAGAGGACCTGTGCAAATTTTAAGATCTAGTTTTCATCAGTGTGACTTCTAGGTCATGGTTATCCGCAAAAGACTGCGGTTTATGCCTGCAGTATGTTGATTTCAGAACTGTTCAATTTTATGTGAAAATGTTACTCTTCGGCAGCAGTGTATTTCGAACCTTCCTGGAAGTCTTGATGGAAAAGAAATCATAGAGTTATAGAATCAATAAGGTTGGAAAAGACCTCAGAGATCAAGTCCAACCTATCACTCAACACCTCATGACTAACAGCCATGGCTTCAAGTGCCATGTCCAGTTCCCTCTTAAACACCTCCAGGGATGGTGACTCCACCACCTCCCTGGGCAGCCCATTCCAATGGCCGATCACTCTTTTTGTGAAGAACTTTCTCCTCACCTCCAGCCTGAACTTCCCAGGATGCAGCTTGAGACTGTGTCCTCTTGTTCTGGTGCTGGTTGCCTGGGAGAAAAGACCAATCCCCTCCTGGCTACAACCTCCCTTCAGGTAGTTGTAGACAGCAATAATGTCTCCCCTGAGCCTCCTCCAGGCTGAACAATCCCAGCTTACTCAGCTTCTCCTCATAGGGCTTGTGCTCGAGGCTTCTTACCAGTCTCATTGCCCTTCTCTGGACACATTCAAGTGTCTCAATGTCCCTCTTAAATCGAGGGGCCCAGAAGTGGACCCAATACTCAAGGTGTGGCCTAACCAGTGCTGAGTACAGGGGCAGAATGACATCCCTGTTCTTGCTGGCTTTTTGTAGAGGCAACCTTGAAATATGGGATCCTTATTAAGAGCTATTTTTAAGCAAGAATTAATTACTTCTAAATAATTAAAAAAAAATCATTCCATGCACTTTTAAAATGTTAGTGTTTGAAAAAAGATTTCAGAGTGGTGATTGAATAAAGCACATCTCAAGCTCAGAAACACTATCAAGTACTTTAAGTGGACTAACAATTTAGAGGCTTGTAAAAAGATAAAATAAACATAGAAGTGGTTATTAAATGCCAATTCAGCATGTTTCTTCAGAAGGATCATGGTGTAAACTGTACTTCATGGAGTATAATGTAATGGCTGTACAGCTTTCTTCCATCCTTCATCTCTGCTAGTTCAGAAAAAGAGAACAGCTCCTGATGGGAGAAGCTGTAGCATTATTTATACTTCATTTTCATTTTGGTACAGCAGGCTGGATAAACCAAAATATCAGTTAAATAACTTTCAAGAGTACAACTTGAACCAAACTCAAAACAACTCAACGAACAAAACTTGAAATCCTGTAAAGCAAAACATAAAAATACAGCAGACATAGAATGGAATAGCATTTATCTTCTTTGGTCAGTTGTGCTAATGATGGTTTAGATTTTACACTTTCTATTGTAATCAACACAGTTTTAGTATCATCTGTGCAATAAAACTGTTTTTTATCATTGTCGCCGTCACTGGAGGTGTTCAGGAGGAGACTTGACAGGGTGCTTGGTTACATGGGTTAGTTGATTAGGCGGTGTTGGGTGATAGGTTGGACGCGATGATCTTGAAGGTCTCTTCCAACCTGGTTTATTCTATTCTATTCTATTTCTAAAGTCTTACCAGTCTTTTCCCTAGCTATTTCGTTGCACTTTCAGCTCATTACTTTGTAACACTTCTGCTATCAGGTACCTGTTTATAAGGTTAGCCCTACTAGACTTCTGGCATAGATAAAGGAAACGGAATGAAAACACAAATAATGTTTATGTATTGCAGCAGGTATACTGTTATTTTTATAAAGCCTTCAAAAATAGTAATCTCCAAGGCTGCCCACAGATAAATAAAATTCCTGAAAATTTAGTTCTCCTGGCTTGCCTCATCTAATACTATTTATATTACACTGTATTTATTCTAAAGGTAGCATATCATCAGTTTAGTTGCTTCAGTTGTCAATACTAGAAACATGATCTAAGATTACAGTTTGGGGTTTTTAAAATTAAGAATCCAAGACCATTATCAAGCAGATTGACTGTTGATTCCCAAAGTCTGTTGCTTTTGAAGTTGGCATGTTAGTTAAAGCAGTAGTTCCTAAATATTTTGATAGAACTTTATTTCTGTGTTCTTCAGCCACCTACCAGAAAATGGTGTTGTCTTCCATGTGTGAATTGCATTAGTAGTATTTTAGTATCACCTGGAGAAATTTCTGAAATTATGTTTGTATAAATTTTGGTATTAACCCAATGTGTGTGGTTTATTATGTTTTAGAAACACATTGGAATTCTAAAACATTTACTGGTCAAACCCTTCATTGGAGTGCTTCTGCAAAACAAGCTCAAGATATGTCATGATGGGCACCAGGAGAGCCAACAGACAAATGACAACACTTACAGAAAATTTAGATTGAGATCCTGTGCAGCATAAGGGAATACCTAACTGCTGTAATCTTTGTGCCGTGTGTTCTCATCCTCTGGTCCCACATTCTGTTAACTGTGGGCCTCCCAACCTCTGCAACCAGGAAAAAAAGGATCTTGTAACAGTACCCTTGATCACTGTTGGGGAATTTGCTTCTTTGAACAGCAGGCCTTAGGGTGTGGTGTGATACAAACTTAGCCCTAGGTAGTGGTGTCCTCTAAAGAGATGCTCAGGAATGGTTGAGTTAATCTGTGAGTGTTAAATGTCAGACCTTTTTCATGCTCAGGCAGCTAGCCTTTTAAGATATGTAATGTAACAATAAGTAAAAGAAGAGACTAAGAATGCATAATCTGAGAGTGTTTTCATGCCTGAAGAGACAACCTTGCTTGTGTGAAGGCCTTTCTGTTCTTTTTTTTCCAGCTATCAACTGGTCTGTTAAGTGATAGCACCACTTCAGCTTGGTTGCATCTGCAACATTAACAAAACTAAGGGCAGATGAAATCAGCTTTCTCCAGTAATCTTTAGAAGATGACATCTTTGCCAGTCACCCTTATACTTGTAGTAAGACATTTTCTTGACCAGTGCATCTTGATATATCTTTCAGTTTACCACTGTTTGTATGTATAGCTTATTATGTAAGCGCTATATATATATATTCAGAATATAATCACAAGTATAAAGATGCTTAAGAAGTTTTCCTTTAAGAACATGGTAAAAGATTATTTGAGGCCTGAAAAACAAGTTTACTGATGATCCGATCAATAGTTACATGTATGTGTACTTGGAAGCTATCTTAATTTGTTAGAACTCTCTTTGAACTCTCTCATCAGACGCAGTAAACCATAGGAGGTTTTTAAGGTATGGTGTTGATCTTTTAGCCAACCTTTTTTGTAGCAGTATCAAATGCTATACCATTATAAACTTGAATTCTTAAAGGACACATTTATGAAATAAAACATTTTAAAATTAGTTCCATTTTCCTGAAAAGTTCTTAATCGATAAAATGTGCTGAACATTATAGTAGAAGAAGAATTAGCTGATATTGAACTTGATTTTTAAGGAAGGTTGAAATACTAATTTCTGGAAAATGTCCTGTGCATTTCTTCATTTAATAATTAGGAACAGAATTTTTCATGATGGAATTTCCTTCTATACTGACAATCTTATCTCAGGATAGATAAAAATTACATTTTCTGTGACTAGCATTTGAGCATGCAAACACATAAAGCACTGATGTTCAGTTTAATTATTCCCTGTTGTAAGCAAACAGGTGTTGTCTTATATGTTTATAGTAACAGCATGACCTAGAGGAAATACAATCCGAGGCTCTTTTGATCATCCTGATTAGTTACCTAATCTGATTACTCTTCTTTGTGTTCCATATGTCGGATTCAAGGCAATAACCAGCACCAGTGTTTGAGATCTGCTGTAGTTAAACAATAAGCACAAAAAAGTGCATATTGAAGTTAATAGACATACAGTTGATGTCCTGCCTTTAACTTCATTGGTGGCCTACTGGGAGGATTTGCTTTTGTTCATATGCCCTTTCTTCTCCAGTGGTGCACTTTCAGCTACTGTTACTTGTGTACTGTTTTTATAAGGTTGTCGTAGTTATTTCAGATGTTTCTGTACATGGATCTTGAAGAAGTATGTCCAAGTGGAATCAGTTATTGGTTGAAAAGACTAATTATTAAGTTTATGCGTAACAATTAGTGATACATACAGCCATTGTTCATGAGAAATGTTTTTTCTATATTCCTGCTCTTAATAATTTGAAAAGCATTTTCGGAATATACTAGTTTTAATGTAATACATGTATTAAATCCTACTCATCTGAAATTAATTGTAGAATGAAGCTTTATTAGAATCAGATGTGTAATTTTGTTTCATTCCCTCTTTCAGGCTATAAGCAAAAGAGAGCTGCATTTTTAGCTTTCAGACTGACTTTGCACATTATTTTGAAATGTCCTCAGTTGATTTAGAGATCTGGGTTAAATCCTTCCTTCATTGCTTTAAATCTTATGCATTTCAAAGGAGCTTTATATGTGTAAATGAAGAATAAATTTGACCTTTTGTTTTGAGATACAAGCTTACAGGGCAACGCTATTTGTTAATCCTCTCAAAGAAATCTTTATTTGGAATCTGGTTCCAGTGGATTACTTGCACGAGTAGCAACTGCTGGATCCAACCGTGTTAAAATATGTGCGGTAATGCTGAGACACAATGGGATGAATAAAATACAAATTGAAATATGTCAATGCCCTTTTATTTATTACTTAGAAAGCTAGAACAGTTTTATTTTTTAGAAGACAAATATTATAAATAAAGCAATATATTAAAGACCTTGACGTTCTTTTAGTCATACATCTAAAATGTAAAGACAGTTCCAGTCCACGTACGTCACAGACAACTGCGATTAATAGCTCAGTGAATGTTTAGTTCCATAGCACACTCATTTTATAAGTCATGTTATGCATTCTAACACTGGTTAACAAGGCTGTGATTCCAAATGGGATCCTTAAAAGGCCACAGAAATTCCAGTACACTACAGAAGGAGGATGAAAAAGCATCATCAGTCTTCCAGGTCCCTGCTGTTGTGGACGGTCTTCAAATTGGAAGAAGTAAACCGTATCTTACACTGCAGAGAAACAGCAAGCTAGACCTTGCCATTCTCTTGGTGAAGCATGAGCCAGCAGTGTGCCCTGGCTGCAAAGGGAGCTGACTGGATGCTGGGCAGTGCTTCAGCTAGCTTGGAGGAGACATTGGTGTGATCTAATAGCAGCTTTCTACTACATACAAGGAGATTGACAAGAAGATGAAGCTAGGCTTCTCACAGTTGGAGAGTGAGACAGCAAACAAATTGAAATGAAGGAGATTTTGGCTTGATAGTAAGGAAAAACGTTTCTCCGTAAGGACAGTCAGGCAGTGAAACAGGTTGCACAGGGTTACTGTGCAGTCTTCATCCTTGGAATTTTTCAAGAGCCAGCTAGTCAAAGGTCTGAGCAACCTCAGTTGACCTCAGAGCTGACCTTGCTTTGAGCAGGGCTTTGGACTAGAGACCTCCTGAAGTTCCTTTCTAGTCTGAATTACTCTAAAGTTCTATATTCGATCTAATACAGATAGCTTAACTGTGATAGATTTACACAAGCCCAGATAGGTAAGAAATTTTCCACTACCTCTAGGAGCAGAAATGATCTGACTATACAAAAGACTAACAGTGATTTAGGAAAAAGTAACATCTATCTCTCATCTTTTCTCCTAAAGTGAAGTAATAAATTAGAGAAGAAAAACTCCTTTCCAGTCCCTGGAAATGAGCAGCAAAAGCCCTGAAGTATAGTTTAAATGTTAACATGATAATTATGCAGTAAATTATGTTAAGACTACATTTTCTGTTGCTAGTATTTACTGGCTTTTACCTCAACTTCTCAAGTAGATGCAAGTTCCTGCTTTTCAGGTTGCAGTAAACATTACCTGGTAGTTTTCCTTTATTTATTGTACGGTGCAGTTAGCCATGAGTTTGATGTTTGTTCCACTTACAGCATTACTGACCAGAATACAATAAGTACAGAGTTTCTATCACAAAAGTACCCAAGAAAAATTAAGTATGTTCATAAATTTTCTTTGTGTGATCACCACCAGCAGCTAACAAAAATACACAAAGATGGCTTTTAGTGCAAAGGTATTCTGAAGCCATGGCCTAATAAACTGGTTAACTTTTGTGAGATTCGCTTACAGCTTGCAGGGTTTCTTTTTTCTTTTTTTTATGTACCATTTTTCAGTTTAATAATTCTGTAATGTTAATGCAAGATTTGGCCAGCAGAAGCAAGAAAGCAAAAAGTATCTTAAAGTATTTACTGACAATGTGCTTTCTTTCTGTAAAATGTTGATTATCTTCATAACATGTGAATATATACAAGGTGTTCACAGAGTTTGATTTCTTCTTTTTGTTGTTTATTCTTTGGCATTTTCATTCCTCAATTTGTGTATCCTCTTTTTGCAGGAGCCTGATGCTGAATACACAGTGTTTCAGGTAAGATTCTTTTCATAAATACAATTATTAGATACAATCATTAGGAAGAATTGCTGTTACACTGAATAATATTTATTTAGTTGTTTAGAATAGAAGTTTTTCTTTCATATATTCCCTATGCATAAGCAGTTCAGTAGCACAGTGCCTTCTAAAAGCCAAATTGAATCTATCTTGAACTGAATGACCTTCATCTATTGATGAGATTAGGAAAAAGTCTGTGTGTTTATTTCACAGACAAAACAGCATTTATGCTCACAGGGAGAACTTTCATGTTTCATTTAATGCAACATAATGGTGGACTGTTGCCCATGCCCTTCCAGCTCGTACAGCTCATTCTCTCTGCCTGCCTTCTGCAGAGTCTGGTAATCTTGAAACTAAATGATGATGTTTTGCCTAAATTGTGGAACACCAAGTGATTGGTCAGTTTTTATTCTGCCTACATTAGCCCTAGATTACTGCAATGGGGAGAATAGTAATGTGCAGATGGTGGCATCTTTTGGCTGCAGCCCACAGTCAGAAGAGATTAAATGCAACATGAAACCGCATTTTTAAATATGGATCAATAACATATTTTACCAGTCTCCAATTACATTCCAATAAAGTTATGAAAGTTGTTTGCATACAAAATGGTTTCAGTGAAATATGACTGGGTATCTTCTTGACTTCAATGATTACACTTCACAAGGTACTTGTTGTCTTATGGGGTTTTCACTGTGTGTGGAATAAAATTTATGATAATGGAAAAGATTATTGGAGAATGAAATTTCTCAGAAATGTATAGGTTCAGAATTACCAGATTCAGAAAATAAATTTAGAATTTAAGGTTTGAGTTTCTACTGCTTAAGAAATACTCTATCACATTTCTGTACTTACAGTATTTAATATATTGCTTCTCTCTTTAATTACTATTTGTTGTTGTCAAGTTCTGGTTATGTTTTAAATAAGCTAAATCTGTTACCATGCTGTGTATATAGGGGTTGTCTGAAATGAAGCAACCCTTTCTTGTTCTTACCATTTAAGAGCCTACCTCATAAAAATGGAAATCTTCATAAATGTCAGACATGTTGCTTGTCACAAATGAAAGTTATTGATCCTGGGAGAAAAAGAGCAGCTAATATAAATGGGTTCTGAGGTAACAGTCTGAGTGGACAAACTTGTACTAAGTCAAGGTGTAAATAATATTATCATGTAGTTACTCAGAAATGTGTGCATTTATTTTTATGGCTTCTTGTGATTAGAAGTGAGTCTTCCTGTTGCGGTATGGTTCTTCCAGTTTTGTGCTGCTCTTACTAATTTTAGTTGTAGTTTTCCAAATTAAGTTCTTCTGTATTAGTCTCAGGTTAAACTCTAACTGGTTTTCACTGAACAAAAAAATCTGTATATTGTGCTGGGGTTACTTTCAACAGAATTAGTAAAATTTCTCTGGATAACTGAAAAACTGCAACACAGAAAGTAGGCTTCATGCAAGGATAAATTAGCTGTAGGAAATACCAGGACTACTGGTAGAAATTCTCTATATAAGGTCAGCAAAAGTTGAAATTGCTGATCTGTTAAGAATCTCTAAACATCATTTGATAAAAGATATTTATAAAATGTATTTTTATGAACAAAAAAGCGAATATATATTTGTTTGGGGTGATCATTTTCAACATCTCTCAGACTTCCTTTTTAAAAGTAAGACAATAGCCGTGTACCATAGTTTTAATAATGTCCTATGTGACTTTTTTATGAATTAAAAGGGGGTGAGGAATTTAATTATTTAGAAAAAAAATATTTACCTCTCCCTTTGTATTTGTGTATCAGTATACATTTCTAATTCCATTTCCCATGTCTTGATTTTTTTCAGATGTTCAGCATAACTGTGTTCTGCATAGAAATGATATTTCCGTTTCATATTTGTCCTGTAATTAGTAGTTTGGAATTTTGAATTATCTTGTCTCCCACAGTAAACTTTCTATAAGTCATGAATGTAACATTTGTCTTTGTCTTCCTGTTCTGATCAGAAGTCCTGTAACAAATATTGCTGCAGGCAATACTCTGATGTACAGACTAGTGTTCAATTCAGGAATAATATTTTTTTGGCTGTGAAGTCTCAGACTAGGAGCTTGAGACTGAAAGAGCAGTCCTAGGAATCTATTTTTATGACAAATATTTTCCCAATAGTGAGAGGGACATGTTGCTTTAAAAAACATATTATCTCATGTTTGTTACTGGAAAAATTACAATGGTAAGAGCTGGCCCCAGTTTTAGCGAGTAGTGTAGAGAAGTTGCTGCTTTTAATTCCCATGAAAAGATCATTGCTATGTTCAGCTTTTCTTATCTCTGCCAGGAAATTAGCCTATGTATGGCTATACTGAGAGCTCTAATTTCATTATGTTCCCAATATAGACATGGTTATGTTAACTTCAGACATATATCTTTGGAAAAAAACAAACAAAGAAAACAAAACCAGAGTTACCATCAAGATCTTAAAAATGCCACTAGCTAAATATTTCTGTAAAATAATGAAAACAAGCTGAGGGCTTTAACAGCCAGCTGCAAATCTCAATGCTAATTAAAGACTACCTACTACATCAGAAGAAACTAAAAGATAATAAGGCAGATGTAGATTATCTCTGTCTGGCCTAGATTCAAACCATCCTGATCTGTTCCTCTCACTTAATACTTGAAAAATGGTTTCCATTTGTGGTTAAACTGGCTGGTTAAGTCACTTGCAAGAAAGCAGTTTTAAAAAAAGGAGAGTTAAATCTTCCAGCATTTTTAGATATACTCTTTTTGATAAGCAGTTACAAAGTTGCATAGAAATACAAGGGAATTGTAGAGGAAGGGATTATCAGAGGCATAATAAATAAGAATTGTTCCATTAAATGATGACTTAAATTTTTAAATAATCCTGAGGTCCGGATCTTTTCCTACCCCTTATTTAAAGGGGTAGGAATGAATGTTTCCATGTGTTTGACCTTTAGTTTTATTAAGGTAGCATCAGTCTGTTTTTATTTTTAAATGTCTCCTTAGCAAACATTAAACATGGTTTTCCACCAGACTGCTGTATCTTGTGTCAGAAAAGAAACAAATCTAATTGCATTGACAGTGATTTTTACTCTGGAAAATTTGTGATGATCTGTTCAATATCTGAAGGAAGATCAGGAATTGGACTTCTGGCTCTCTCTGTCATACCAGCTCCATAAGTACATTACAGGCATATTAAATTACTGAAGTGGTTGGATCTGCACTTACTTTGTTGCTACTTCTGTATGGCTGCCACTGGGTTTTCTTTTTCCCATTGATATACTGTCCCTACAGTCTGCACAAAGCTTGTCACGTAGGCTAGAATTATGCGTGCCTTTCCATGCTGCTCACATAATCCTCCAAGACATTCAGTGTAGTCAGTTCAATTCACTAACAAATACTCCAATAATCTCACAATTGAGAGATGCTCTGTCTACGCATTTTTACATTTTTCACATCTGAGGCTGTGAACAAAAGTGTTTTAGATTGTTTCTATAGACTGTCACTTGAGGGTAGTAATGTTAATTGCCATTTAAGATTTTCCTTCTTTCTCTACAGATGCTTGGCAAGGACATTACTTTGCATTACACTGGTTTACTTACCTTCCCCTCCCATCTTAAGATGTGTGTCAGCAGAGGGTTTTGAATGGCACTGGTAGCTGGGGATTTCTTCAGAAGCACAGCATCTCAGAGAGTTGCCTGTGAACTAAATTAGTCATAATTTTTCATGAGGCATGAAATTCTGTCCTCCAAACTCAGTGACTATAGCTGTTCCACTCCAAAAGGGTTGTCTAAATCTTAGTCCCTTTTCCACCTCCATCAGGCAATGGATGGATATACCAACATGTTTAAGTTAATAGTTTATTCAGCCCTATTAAAACTGTGACAGGAATAATAATAAAAATTGGCAGAATTGCTGAGTAGATTATTTACTTGATGTACTGAAGATGTTTTTCTTTTTACTTTATCCTGTTCAGGCTGCCTGGAGCCTGAAAACACGAGCTTTGACAGAAATGGTGTACGTGGATGAAATTGAGATGGATCAAGAAGGAATTGCAGAGATGATGCTAGATGAAAATGCCATTGCTCAGGTCGCACGTAAGAACAACTTTCACTGAAATGCATTGAAGCAACAAGACCTCTTTTGGTCAGGATTGCCATCTAGCATAAAATTGTCACCTAGCATGCTGAGGTGACCTAATAGTTTTTATGGTTGTATGGCAATGTGAAGATACACCACATGATCTTGATGTAGCGCTTCGTGCTGTCAGACAGGAGGTCACGCAGTGTTTTCTCAGTTTTCTATATGTATTTGTACTCACTAGCTCTCTTCATTCAGCACACTTTTTTTTTTAAACTCATTTCCAGCTTCTCTAGGCAGTGTGGGAAACTAGAGATACCTATGTCTTTGATGTATTGTGGATCTCATCCGTATGCCTGCACTGTAGGCAATAGTCTGGCCAAATCTGACATCGCCTTTTTGTATTATTTCTGTAAACATTTTCTGAACCGGTTTTCTCTCTTCTGCTTTTCTTTACTCTCCCTTTGCAGGGCAGTTCTTCATCCCTATCACTGATTCTTATATGCACCCCTTCCAGCTTAGACAACGTAAAGACTAAATTGCCTGTGGTGAGATCAAGGGAACTAAATCCTGTAGGCATTCTCCCCATACACCAAAAGCACAAAACAATCATAGTTATTAAAACATGTCTGGACAAGGGATTTTAGTTCCCTTTTTCATATTACTGTAAAGGCTCAGACAGTGGAAGATTAGGTCTTTGGATGGTAGCATGAAAAGTTGAAAGCTGCTTTTCCTGTTTCTCAGAAGAGTGCCCTAGTTACTGTATTAGAAACTGCTAGGTGGACTGTTCACTCTGTTGTGAAGTGAAAAATTCAAGCAAGTAAGAAACAAAACCAGCCATCCTGAGTTTTGGTCCTTGTATTAATATTATTTACATACTAATTTGACTTTACCAAGGGGATCATGATTAACACTTTTAAAAACTATTATTTAACTTTAAATACAGTTGGTGCCACTAAAATGTTAGAGTCAGAGGTGCTTGGTATTGGCATGGATTAAAAAAGCTAGAAGGTAGATGTTGGAAGCTACTGATTTGAACAAGTCTATTAACCTTCTTAAACTGTAGACCAGTAGTATCTCAGATGTAATTACAGCTTGAAGGCAAGAGAGAAAGCTGACAAAGGGCAAAATTTGGCTTTGTCTTGGGAAGGGAAAAAAAAGAAGGAAAGAAACTGTCTACCTCCCAATTTAACTTCAGTTCTTGGAAAAATTAGGAATGAAAGCAGTTCCTATGTATCTAGAAAGTAAGTCAATGAGTAATAGTGATATGTCAAGAACTGGCTAGGTCAACTGAAATCTCATTTCTTTCTGTAAATGGTAATAAGTAGTGAACAGACCAGAAGGTGTAAATGTCATATCTTGATTTTAACCACAGTTTTGTAACCATCTCTTAGACATTAATTTAGGAGGTGAGAAAAACTGACTATAATCAAATGCCAGAGAAGGTGATGGAAAATCTACATGCAGGAACTTCCATTCTTAGTGATCCACTGTTAAAAGATAAATACATGAAAACCGGCACCCTTCATTGGTTCACCTGGGCTCAAGGCAGTTCAGTGTTTTCATTCATGACCTTTGGATATGGTTGAATTTGAACTTTACAGAGCCCTAAATTGTGAAGGGTGTCCTACATAGGTCTAACAGCATGAGGTATCATTCTCCATCTGACCTACAACTGAAAATTTTGGTTTATTCAAGTTTAGTTGCTATTTTAGTCCCAGACAGAAAACATACTATTTCAAATTAGCATGATATCATTGTTCCAATAGCCTTTTCTACTCTGGTGCTATCTGTTGCTCCCAAGAAGTTCTTGAGAATTGTGGTTTAACCTCAGTAGACAGCTAACCCTACACAGCTGCTTGTTTACTCCCCCTAAGTGGAATAGGGGAGAGAATGGGAAGGATAAGAGTGAGAAAACCATGCTCTTTGTGGCAGGTTCCTTGCAATAATCTGACAATTTATCAGTATTACAATGCAGTATTTGTTTTCTATCTTCTTTTTATAATTCTATGTCCTCTCAGTTTGAACAAAGAAATGATTAGTTTATTGTAAGACAATATTTTTTTAAGTCCCTTGGACAAAGGTGTAGTAACTCAATATGAAGTGAGAAATGCTTTTATTTTGTAGGACCAGGAACATCTTTGAAGCTCCCTGGAACTAGCCAAGGTGGAGGCCCCAGCCCAGCTGTTAGGTATGTGATTGTTTACTTTCAAAAAATGTGACTAGTTACAGATGAGCAAATCCTAAATTTAACTTCTGAAAATGAAATGCTTCAGTTATAAGTGTTTAAATTCTCTGTCAATAAACACCACTCAACTTAAGGCTAACATGCTTAACATCTTCAGGCCGGTAACTCAATCAGGAAGACCTATTACAGGATTTGTGAGACCCAGCACGCAAAGTGGGCGGCCAAGTACTATGGAGCAGGCTATAAGAACACCTCGAACAGCGCTCACAGCTCGTCCAATTACCAGTGCTTCTGGGAGATATGGCAGGCTAGGAACGGTACGTTGTTTTTCTTATGAATGATGGTTTCCTTAGTCATAGCATATGGTCCAGTGACATTGTAGCTCACTGAAAAGCTGCACCTAAACTCAGATTTAAAGGAGGTGAACATTTTCAGATTTTTTGTTTAAAGTGTTTTCAAAGTGGAGTTTGAAAATATTACTTCTTGTTCATTTGCTGGTCTGTTTACATTAAAAATGCACATAAATTCACTTGTCTGTTGTCCAAATTAATAAGCTTTAACTGGCACAAATATATAATAGAGATTAATGTCACATTAATGGCAAGATGTGTTATCTTCTCACTGTCACAGGCATGAACTGATCTTCCTGAATTGCTCTTGCATATTTTTTTATGTATCCCAAGTGCCTTTGGTCCATCTAACAAGTTAGTGCAGGCAACGTGCTTAGGCTCATTATGGTAATAGTGGTGACAGGGAAGAAAAAAGTTAGTTCCAAAAGGTAATTCATGCAGCCTCTTTCAGGGTCTGTATGGGAGTAAGACAAATTCTTTCAGAAAAGATAAAATTCAGTAAGAAGAGTATGTACTGCACAGCAGAGCAATGCATCTAGAAAAGCTTTGATAGTTGGGGTGGGGGTTTTTTGTATACTACTGCTATTTTCAAAGTTTTCAGGAGAAGAATAGAGTGTATTTCCATTAAAAAAAACTTCTTTCTTCCCTCCAGGCTTCAATGATAACAAATCCAGATGGCCCCTTCATAAATCTGTCTCGACTGAATTTAGCAAAATATGCTCAAAAACCAAAACTGGCAAAGGTACGTAACTATTTTGGTTAGTGTTGTGATATCTGTTCCTTGTTTTCTAGCATCATTCCAATACAACTGTACGTGGGGTTTGGAATACAATAGTGAGCTGTGTTGTAAATACAAAGTTCAAAAAACAGTATGTTACTTCACTTTTGGTAGTGATTACCAGACTTGAAAATGAAAATACGTCTACAAAGGTTATGTTGAAAGCATAACCTAGGTAAAGCGTTTGTATAAAATAAAATGTTCTATTGGTCAATAACTTTGAGCTGTGCATACAGGAGTGGCAAAAGGCAACTAAAAGCAATAAAAGTCAGGAGGAAGAAAAAAAATCAGCAGAACCCTCTTTGGCATCTGAAAATGTGGTTCTAGTATTCAGTATTCCTAAGGTTGGAAGAGACCTCAAAGATCATCGAGTCCAACCTGTCACCACAGACCACATGACTAGAGTAGGGCAGACACTACTGTCCACAGCAGGTTTGAACTCACGGCCTTTTCATTAAGGGTCTGATGCACTACCAACCTGAGCCACCTAGTAAAGGCACTCAAATATACAAATAGATGTATACAAATAGATGGCAATCCTGGCCCAAAAATGTTCAAAGGGTTTGTATTTTTCCCTTTGATTTTTCTGGCATGTGTTAACACTTTTATATTAAAAGATTTCTTTTTTTTTTTTGTTCATAATTCTTCCTGTTCAATTAAGATCCTATGATTGACAGCCATGAAACAGACTGTCTGCCCTTACAGCAGGTTTATGCAGGTTATCTGCCCAACTGACAAGTTTGATTGGAGGGAAAAGGAACTAAAAGCTGTGTAATGATTTATCACTCTGTGGTCTTTTGGTTGAATCTTTCCCCAACACAACCGGTTAACTGTATAAATGAGGACATTTTCTGTGCATACTTTGTTCACAAAAACAAACCAACTCTTGTGCTGAGACCAAAAACTCACTTTACACAGGGTATCAAACAACCATCAGGTATACTCTCAGGACCTGTATTTGCCTAGCAACTTAGAGTTGCAAGAACCCATATATTTAGACTGCTTTGGAAAACAGTGGTAAACGCTGTTAGAAGGCTAGTAGTACCTAATAATCTGCCAAGTGGAAATTAGCTCCTCCAGCCTAAAACTTCAGTTAATAATTTTTCAAAAATTATTAGCAAACTCCTTTGCTTTTTAAAACATGATCTAGGGTGATGTTGGGGCATTGCTTTTCAGTGTGGAAATAAATTTTGTGTGATTGCAGTTTTCTCCTGCTCATCACAAGAAGCCAAGGTCCCTTGGCTGCTTAACCAAATCTAGGCTAAAGATCAAGTATAGGAAGTTCTGGTCTAGCAAGATAATAAAAGACTTCCAAAATACCATCTGAGGGCAGTTAGGAGTCAATTCTTTGAGTTCTGAAAAAACTGCAGGCCTTTTTTCCCAGGAATCAGCCAGCACACATTATTTTAAATCCATCAGTCTGTAAAGCAAGGAGAATGTAAGAAACCTAGGAAGGATTAAGAAACACAAGACATGGCCATAAAAATCTAGGCTTAGTAGTTCTGCTTGAAGACAGATAGCTTTTGTGTTTGGTAACTATACACTATTTAAGAAGGTAGGTTAGCTATCAGATGAAGTACTTACAGCAGCAGCTCTCAGGTATGTTAAACTTATATAATTTTAAACATTTGGGGGTTTAATTACCATTTTCTGGGACAATGGTGTACCTCTGACTTCTTCCACTTCCATATGAAAAGAGGCTTAAGCAAAAACTGTAAAGCAAGTCATAGAAACATCCATAGGCAGCAAGTGTACTTGTCAGTATTATGAAGTTAATACGTTATGACAGTAACATTTCACACAGAATGTAAGATCTAAATTTAAATTTGGAGCTACATGGATTTAAACTTCTTTTTTTTCTTTAACAAGACAGTATTAAGGCTAAAGTCAAAGCAGGAGGTGAGACTCCAGACTGCATTCTGTGTTAAGAATCATTGCTTAAAGTTTTAAAACTCTTTGAGCTGTCACCTCTCCCGGGTGCAAAAAGATGATAAATCTGGCAACTGTTAAATTAACCTAATTAGCCTGTGCATTCATGTTGGTATAAATGTCTATGTACTTCTTTCATATGTGTTTGTGAAGTGTGCTGATTGCATCTTCTTTTTAAGGTAGAGTATCCATCATTCCATTGTGTGACTAGGTCTTCCTATTTTTTGAAGCATAGAATAATATAGTTTCTTTCTGACTACCATCAGCCAGGATGCAGGAAACCCCATAGTAAATATGTGAGGTATCATCTGCCACCAGAGAGGGCCTCCGGTAAATCTGTTAGCAACTGGGTTATGGCATGAAACAGTAAATTTGATTCTTTTTAGCTTTTGGATTTTTCATAAAGTTACCTTAATTCTAGATATTTTTATCCAAGTGAACATTCTTTTTTTTTTTTTTTCAATCCTTTTGAAGGTCATGGCCTATAGATAACAGTAAATTCCTTGTGCCAGCCATGCAAAAATTGTATTTTTTAGTGCTTTACCTTTGCTCATTTTTACTGGATGCTTCCCTGTTACTGAACTGGAGGAAGAAGTGCCTCAGTACACCTTTATTTTCTGTTCTTCTGTTATCTGCTTACATAATATGTATACAATTATTTAATGTCTTTCAATCACCTGTTCAGATTCCTTTCTGAGCAAAAGTAGAAGAAAGTGGGTTGGGGTTCACTTTCCTCACCAGGCATGACAATTCTGTAGTAAGAGTCATGGCAGTCCTTAGAAAACAGCTGTCCTCTTACTTGTTTTTTTTTTACTTACGGGGCAGTACTTTCTTTTAGGTTTATATAATGAATAATAAAAATTTAGAACAACATTCTCTTCTTTTGAAGTAATTAAAGCCTGGAATTTGGGTGCAGAAAAAGATCAAGATTCCGTTCAACTGAACCTTGTGTTACTGGCATGCATACTGTATTTTTGGGAATAAATGCTTCTAGTCTTCACTGTTACCTACTATCTTTCAACATAATTTTATTCACTTAAAATGCTCTGCCACTATTACCTGTTACATGCTCTACTCTAGTGCAGAACAAGTACTACAAGGTAGTATGACTGGCTTAACTTTATACAAGAGTAAACAGATGCAGTTATCTTGCTGTGCAGTTGTTGTGGTCTTGTGAGCAGTTATCACAGCATAACTGATGCATGTAAATGATTTTAGTTTTGGTATGATGATGGTGTGTTTGAGCTTCAGAAGTGCAGTATTGTTAGCATTTGTCATTCACAAATTGAAAAACAGACAAAAATTTTTCCTTTACAGACCCAAAAATTCTGTAGGTTGTGTATTTATGTATTTTTCCCTAAGGCAAAAATTTGCTTAGCTTACATTCTTAATAAACCTATATTTAATTTGAGTGGATTTTGCACTGCATAAACATCTAACTATACTTTTCACAAAGCCTTTGTTTGATCATTTGCTGATTTTTACAGTTAAAAAGCCATGAAAATGGTACCAGATTTTCAAATCTGTATTCACGTTCTAACTGTAGCTGCCATTGTTTGGGTGGGATTTTTTTAAGGGCCAAATATAAAAAAAAAAAAAAAAACAAAAAACACCAAACAATTCCACTAATCTCTTGCAACAAATTAAGAATTTAAATGCTCCCCTGTAATGGCAATGGAGCACATAGTTTTTGTCTATTCATGTCTTAATTAAAAGTTCATGTCAGCAATTGTGATGTGTGATTGTTTTCACAAAGAATTAATTTCTGCCTAATGTAATCAATAATAATATAAAGTTTTGTCTTAAAAATATGACAATGTTTTTAAATATTCTTCCAACAGGCATTGTTTGAATATATTTTTTACCATGAAAATGATGTAAAAAATGTGAGTATGAATTTTCATACAATGCACTTTCAGTTTTTATTAACTATCGTTATTTCTGTCAGTATGCTGCTAAAGACCCAGCTAGTACATTATGTCTGAATACAGAAGTGAAGCATTAGAAGATGTTTGAGAGAAATCCTTTCTTACAGGAATGGTAACTGGGGATTATAATTTGCAAATACTAAGATATGCACTGCTCTCTATTTTGAGAAGCAAAACATTGTAATGCTTAAAACTAGGTCACTCGTCTATGAATGTGATAAGATCCCTGTATGTGATGATTCCTTATTAACAGAATTTACTGGACCTTGAGCAGTAGCTTCAACCATATCCACAAAGTACAGAGCTCCTGAGGCTTGAGAGAAAGCAGTAGGTTACAGAAGACTGTCCATTAACAGAAGTTGATTGACTTAAACATAATTTGACATTTTAAATTATTGAGATGGTGGTTTATGCATTTGGGTGAGCAGAAAGAAAAGGTATTTGGTGAAACTGGGGGGGAAAAAAAAATCACTAGAACTCTGGACACTCTTTCAAGAAATCTAATCCCATATGCTGAGGTGTTTTGTGGTCTCAAAAGAAAAATTGTTATCCATATGATTTTTTTAATAACATTTATTCTCCAAAAGTTTTAGAATCATAGCTTTGTAGAATCGTTAGGGTTGGAAGGGACCTCAAGAATCATCTGGTTCCAACCCCCCCGCCATGGGCAGGGACACCTCACACTAGATGAGGCTGCTCAGAGCCACATCCAGCCTGGCCTTAAAACCCTCCAGGGATGAGGCTTCTACCACTTCAGCTGCTTGGTGCCATGGTTTAGTTGATTAGATAGAGTTGGATGGTAGGTTGGACTTGATCTCAAAGGTCTCTTCCAACCTGGTTTATTCTACTCTGTTGCTATTCTTTACTTCTTCTTGGGGATCTTGGGGAAGATCCACTTGGGGCTGTTTATTGTTTAAATTTTCAGAAATAGATAATGGTTGTGCAACTTTTTTGGCAGTTGACTGAGGGAAATAATTATTCTATGAATAGAGTGCCGAGTACTTAACTACTGTTATATATATATTTATATATGGAATAAAACTTTCTGCTTGTTTGTTTGAAAGAACTGCTTGTGTTAATAATGCATATGTGACTAAACAGTTACTGAATTTTTGCAATACTACTAACTGTTATGTGATTAGGTCTGAAGTTAAACTCTCCAGTTAATAACCAAAAAAAACCCCTTGTTGTTGTTGACATAGATCAGAACTATTTCCAAAGGTACAGCTTTTTAGTCCAGTATCAAATGATTATAGTTGTACACTGTCAATTTATTGCATAGAATTCTTTTAAGAGGATTGAATTGCGGTGAGCTATTAATCCAAAATGTGGTTAGAACTCTAAGGACAAGCATCAGAAATGTCAGAGGGAAATTACAGTTACCATTTATTCTGTTACTATGAACAAAGTGCCTGGGTTTTATGCCACTAATTACAATTTACGCTGTTTGTTACTTAGAACTCATTTCACTGAGAATGAAAGGATTACATGATAAATACCACACATGTCTCCCATCTATACTTTAAGGACATGCAAGATCTCTAGACTAGACAGATAATTTTAAAAAATGGAAGGAATTTTCCAGATACTCCAGGAAAAAAACAACTGTGACATGTATTTACACTGTATTGCATATATTTTGCAACCCTTTCAGAAAATCCCAAATCACCGTTTCTGGCTTTGTGGGGTTTTTTTAATTGTTGTTTTGATTTGGGTTCTTGGTGTTGTTTGTGCTGTTGAGTTTTGTGGTAGGGTGTTTTTTTTTGGGGTGTGTGGGGTTTTGTGGTTTTGTTGTTTTATGTTTTGGATTTTGTTTGGTTTGGTTTTGTGTACCCCTAGCCACTTGAATAAATATCTCTAAACAAAGTAGTCTCAGCTTAGTCACCACAGTTTATTGTGTAATGAGGAGATCATCAACATGTTTGGCTGATGATAGCATCTTGCAGGAGAAAAATTAGTGCCACATTTAACAGTACAAGGGGCCTTTTAAATGTAATGTGTATCTCAGGAGAGATTTTTTTGGTTTTTAAGTGTTCAATTTGCTTTATCTTGTTTAGTTTCATTCCTCTTCTGCACTTTCTGCACCACTTTCAACATAATTCTGTTCTCCAAACTTTTGAACCTCATGTACATTAATTTTTCTTTTTAAAAAAAATACTTTAACATCTGCTTAGACTTATCTGCATTTATTCACCTCTCTTACAAACAGCATTTCACAGATTTAGTTTCTTGTTTCTTCCTGAGGAGAATTTGATTGCTTAATATTCAGCAGAGAAAGAGCACATATGTTAACTATTTGGAAGTTGATTTGGATCTTGCCTAGATGACCCATTAGGACATTCACTGACAGTTCCTGCATCTTTGCATTATGTGCTACTGTGTGATGTTGCATGTTCTTAAAAAGAAAACCAATATTTTTCTCCATGAGATTAAATGAAGATGAAAGAGCTTGGAAGCCTGGGAAGTTGGTTTAAGCTTGTGACTATATAGACTGAAAAGCCTCTACTTATGGACTTCCTGTGTGGGTGGGATTGGAAGACTGGTTCCTGCAGTTTTATGAATAAACACGGAAGTAGTAGTGATGGTATTTTTCCTTTGTCATTGTGCTGAGCTGGAACAGTCTGAAATAAAGGCAATTTTATCATCTATGTTCTGTTTAGTATTCAGCATATATGAAAATATATATGTAAAACCTCAGAAATTTCAGCTGAGAAATATTACTGTGTATCATTCAGCTGGCCAGATAATGCTAGGAACTCAGTTCAGATTAAAAGTAAATACATCTGTAATCTATCAATTATCAGAAATGTGGGGATGCAAGAAGAGAGAAACATTGAGCTGCTTCAGAAGTCTTTCATCTTATTTAATTAAAATTAAACTGTTAGCTGAAAAAAATACTATTGTCCTATCCAGTATTGTTCCTGATGTTTCCCTTTGAAAACATACATAATTAATAAGTGGTTTCCTGTACCCTTTGAGCTGTTTCTAAACATTGTTTTTATTTGCTAAACAGCGTAAGACAAGGGCAGTTTAAAAGACTTGGCCACTGTACTTATTTTCAGCAGTAGACTGTGACATTGTGTTCTGCCATTATTCACAGGTGGGTAATGATGACAGGACACTTTGTTGTGAGGAAGAACAGTGAGTGTATGATATATACTTGGGGCCAGAAGTCATGACCTCTGATATTTCCTTAGTTCTTTCTGATATACTTAAATACTCTGATAGAAATCTGTTTATAATGGAGTTATGTTAGATTTGCAAACTATAGAAATCTGTAAGACGTTCACCAAATTGTCTGTGGTTAATTTAATTTACTCAGTTATGTTATAAACTGTCCTGTGCTGATTTATCTTCAAATAAGATTTTTAGTCAATAACCATTGCTGGGTGAATTACTGCCATTCAACAGCACATGAAAGCAGGGGCAGACACTTGCTATCATTTCTATCTATTTAATTCCTTGGTGCATGCAGTCCTATATATGAAATTATTATGTTTAAACAAAAGTACATTTACCTGCCAAGGCACACTGCTGTTTTTCCCTTAGAACAGAATAGAATTAACCATGTTGGAAAAGACCTTCAAGATCACCAAGTCCAATCTGTTACCCAACACCATCTCATCAACTAAACCATGGCACCAAGGGCCTCATCCGGTCTCTTCTTTAACGCCTCCAGTCATGGTGACTCCATCACCTCCCTGGGCAGCCCATTCCAATGGCCAGTCACTCTTTCTGTGAAGAATTTCTTCCATGTTAAATCTCATGCCATTGGACTCTGCCCATCTGTCCAGTCTAAATCTGCCTTTCCTAAATCCATACTGACAGGGCCTGATTCCTTGGCCATCCTGTAAGTGCTGTGTGATTGCACTCAAGATGACCTGTTCCATAATCTTACCTGGCACTGAGGTTAGGCTTACAGGCCTGTAATTCCCCGGTTCCTTCTTCCGGCCCTTCTTGTGGATGGGCATCATGTTGGCAGCTTCCAGTCATCTGGAACCTTTCCAGTGAGCCAGGACTGTTGAAAAATGGAGTGCAGCTTGGCCAGCTCATCTGCCAGCTCTCTTAGCACCCTAGGATGAATCCCCTCTGGTCCCATGGACCAGTGGGGATCCAAATGGCTAAGCAGGTCTCTTAAGTACTTCCTCCTGGATCACAGGGGAACTATACTGCTCCCTGACTCCATCTGCCAGCTCAGAAGGCCAGTTGTCTGGAAGATAACCTATCTTGCTATTAAAAATTGAGGCAAAGAAGGTGTTAAGTACCTGTGCCTTTTCCTGATCTTTAGTGATAATATTCCCATCCATGTCCACTAAGGAGTGGAGGTTGTCCTTGCCCCTCCTTTTGCCGTTAATATATTTATAAAAGGATTTTTTGTTGTCCTTCACAGTCTAAGCTCTAAATGTGCTTTTGCCTCTAATTTTTTTCCTACATGACCTAGCAACATCCTTAAACATTTCATAGGTAACCTCTCCTCCCTTCCAAAGATGATACACCCTCTTTTTTCCCCCTTAATTCATTCAGAAGTTCATTGCCCACCCAGGCCAGCAGTCTACCCCGTCAGCTCATGTTCCAGCACATTGGCACCGCCTGTTCCTGCGCCTTCAAGATTTCTTTCTTGAAGTAGGTCCAGCCCTTCGGGACCCCTTTGTTTTTATGGGCTGTGGTTATTGGTACAACTACCCCAGCATTCAGCATTGCACAGGAACGCAGCACAGGCATAATACTTGCTATTGCTATTATAGTTTATATATGGTTTATATAAACATGCTTTGCAGATTAACATCGATTTGTGTCTAAACTCTGCAATTGAAGTTTGTGGCAAACATAAATTGAAGGATGCTAGTAATTGGTATGGATGTGGCAAGATAAAAAGTTAAAGCCTTCAAAAGTCTAATTTCATCAATTTATGAACATTTCAGAGCCATGTTGTCAAAAGATTTTGTTGTAATACCCACAGAACGTCTAACTACTAGCATAGAAAAAGCTGACACTGATACTTACACTTTTCAGACAGACAATTTTAGAAATACTGGTAACATGTAGTATTTGGGGAATCAAGTTTGTGGTCACTTGTATACTATCCAAAACAGGCTTTTTCTAGTCCTTTCCTACTTTCTTAATAAGAAAATATAAAAGTAAGACCTAATTTCACAAACTAACTTTAAAACTACTATTTTTTTCTGCCGTTAGGAATGAGATCCCAGCTAGATAAACTTATGTTACTGTCTACTAAGCCTGAAGTAGTCTTAGTTCCCACTTTACAATAGCAGCCAGAATTGTTAGCCTTGCATAAAATAGTTATCAGAAGTAATTAGGGCACCAGGAAAAAAAAAGCCAAGTGTGTAGCTACAGAAGAGATTGTTCTCTGTAATTCAGTCCTCCTCTTTTAATACTTGTCATCAGAGCTTCCTAAGGAAAGCTCTTTGAAGCATGTTATTTGCAGTATGATCCTTGCTCATAAGTGTTAGCTCATGCAGCATTAGAATCAGGTGTGGTAGTTGACAGACAAATAATTTTTATAAATGCAACAGAAGTAATCAGTGTTTTACCATTAACTACTTCCCCAAATTTTCACAGTACTGGGATAAAATTACTTGTATATCTTAAAATGAAAGAAATTACTTGTCTAGAAGAGGAACCAATAATTTCTGTCTCGAAGCAAATATGTTCCTCGTTGTATCTGTAGCTCCAGGGGACCTATTGTGCAATTTAAAAAGCTGCTAAGAAACAAAGGGCAACTAAGATTAAGAGCTGCCATATGAGGCCTTTAAGGGTTCCACCTAACTGGAAGAAATAATGACTTCAAAGTTGTAAGCTTTCCTCAGTTCTCTCTCTCCCATCACAGAAGCAGGGGATGACAGTTATCTCTTTGTCTTTGAGAAGAGAATCAATGCAACTCCTTAACCTGAATTGCTACAGAAAATAAATCATTCTTTCTCAGAGCCAAAAGAGAGAAACTTTTGTAAGTTGTCACAGCACTCTGATTTTGCTGTGCTATGTCAAATCTACACCCATTGATTACTTGCAGCCTCATTTTGCTAACAAGACAAACAGGAATTAAACCCAGAGGTATGTGTCATGAAATTGGGTATTTTCTAGTATTTCTAGCATTTTCTAGTTTGTTTTGGTTTGGTTTTTTTTCTGGAAATTATTGGTTCCTCAGCTACTTAGTGGCTAGTGCACAGAACTGTTCACAATAGATAGCTGGTTTCTGATTTCTGTGGCCTGCAAAATGTTTGTGAAAACAAATGAAACAAGTCAGTTCTTTGGTATAAAAATAGTGCTTTAAAATTTTTTAGATTGTTTCTGATGATACCACTAAAATATGGCAAACAGATGTGGCATGGCTTGGACGTGTTCTGGGACAAAATGGAATTATAAATAAGGGATGCTAACAATTACTGCTTTGATAGGTGTTGGTATGGAACACACATCAATTTGTCTTAACAGAAATGTTGAAATTATAGCTAAAACATGTAAAGCATGATTCTGTCTGTGGTGGCTGATGGTAGCACGTTGATTAGCATACCTACTTTACCAATATACCAGCTAAAACAGATTTTAGACCTCCACCCTCATCAGTAGCTTTCTATTTCTTAAAATATCTCTTTCCTATGTATCATAAAATGAATCAAAAAGCTCCAACCAAACAACAACTTAGCGTTTTCAAAGGAAGAAGTAATTCTTACTGTACACATCTAAGAGCTCTCATAAATGGAGGAAGCCCTTATTAACAATGAGATGACAGTTTCTGCAGATTTTCAGATGGGCTGAACTGTTCATTTTAGTATATTTTTACTTGCTTTTAACAACTCTTAGTGCAAAAGGATGGGAAGCTCGGAGAAAATGTGTTGGCTTACACAAATATTCTGTATGTTCTGAAGCTGCACTTCAGCTTACTTATTTCAGCTTATATTTTTTCTTGAAATTGCTAGAAGTTGTTTGGATTACATGTTTTATAGGGACTAATTATCCTTTCAGCTACTTTATGCACTAAGGTGTAAAAATAGTAAATATAAAAGCAGTCCCCACACCCCAAGTTCACCAGGACTTTTTGTTCAAAATTTTCCCTTTATAAAAACCTTCAGATTGTTCACTTCATGTTCTTTCTTGTAAACATTGATGGTATTAATGCTAACATCATGGGTTTGTTTTTGAAGGCTCTAGATTTGGCAGCCCTTGCCACTGAGCATGCGCAGTTCAAGGACTGGTGGTGGAAAGTCCAAATTGGGAAGTGCTACTATAGGTAAGCCAATGTTCATTTCTTTTGTAATCAGAGTGTGAAAGTGGGACCTGAACTTCTGGGTCTGCTGTGCACTGCAGAAATAGTTCAGTAAGTATTTAGAGGAGAGCACTGTGCTTACAGTTAGGTCTCCTTAAATATACTGAGATGATGTTAAACTGTTTCAGGTAAAGGCATCTACACTGACTACCTTGAAGTAACTGAAAGTTGCATATTCATGTTTGTTAATGTTTCAAAGTAATTGTTTGAAAACTGTTGTTAAACATGACCACACAAAATTAACATTGCTGTATTAGCTTGAGAAATTAAGTCAATAATTATTAAGGTCTTCAGATTGATGAAGTAATAAAAAGTTTTTATAAAAAAGTTCTTAAAAACCTGAAGCAATATCTGCAGTCTTTACAATTCCATAAGCATTTTTTTCATGAACAGTCTGACGATGCAGAGCAGTTAGCTCTTTAAAAGTCCATGTTGCATCTTGGCTTGAAACCATTTCTTCTTTTTAGATGCCCAAATGAATGAAATTCTTCATTATCCTTAACCTTTATTTGACATTCATTAAAAGATTAAACTGAATTGTATTTTATTTTAAGCTGTATTGTGTTGATCCTGGCTGGATGCCAGGTACCCACCAAAGCCACTCTATCACTCATCTCCTCAGCTGGACAAGGGAGAGAAAATATAATTAAAGGCTCTTGGGTCAAGATAAGGACACAGAGATTGCTTGCCAATTGCCATCATGGGCAAAACAGACTCAACTTGGGGAAAAATTAATTTAATTTATTGCCAATCAAAACAGAATAGGGTACTGAGAAATTAGCACCTTTCCTCCAGCCTTCCCTTCTTCATGGACTCACCTTCACTCCATAAACCTCTCCAGTGTAAGTCATGCTTACGGGCTACAGTTCTTCATGACCTGCTCCAGCGTGGGTCCTTTCCACAGACTGTAGAGCTTCAGGAACAGACTGCTCCAGCATGAGTCTCCTGCTGGGTCACAGGTCATGTCAGAGAACCTGCTCCAGTATGGGCTTCTCTCTGCAAGGGTTCACAAGTCCTGCCAGGAGCCTGATCCAGTGTGGGCTTGCCACAAGGTTCTAGCCTTCTTCAGGTGCATCCGCCTGCTCCATTGTAGGGTTATCCACAGGCTGCAAGTGGATACATGCTCCACCATGGACCAATGTGCTACAGGGGTGCAGACTGTCACACCATCATCATCATCACAGTCTGCAGGGGAATCTCTGCTCTTTCACTTGGAGCACTTCCTCCCCCTTTATCTTCACTGACTTTGCAGAGTTGTTTCTCTCATGTTCTCACTCCTCTCTCTAGCTGCAGTTCCTCCTCTTCTTAAATATGTAGTCACAGAGGCACTACTACCATCACTTGTTGGACCTGGCCTTTGTAGTGGCCTATCCATGTTGTATCTACCTGGCATTGTCTCTATTGGACAGAGGGGCAACTTCTAGAAGCTTCTCACAGAAGCCACCCTGTAGCCTTTTTTTGTAGTTTTGAATAGTTGTCTTCAATATATTTAGAAGCATGGGTTAATGTGGTCACAAATATATGACTTTGAAGTATGCTTTTAGATACTTCGTGTTTGATCTACTGCGCACTGCTTCACTATTTAACAAGCATTTCCAAACCAAGGAACCAACACCTTTTATACCGCTCTGTTGTCTCTTTAGGTTAGGATTATTTCGCGAAGCCGAGAAACAATTTAAGTCAGCTCTCAAGCAGCAAGACATGGTTGATACAATCTTGTATTTGGCAAAAGTAAGTCATAGATTTGCTTGTTGAAGAATCAAGTGGAATTCCATACTATCCTTGAGAAGTTAATACACCAGAACAGAGGAATATTGAGCTTGGTACACCCTTAAGTTTAATCGTGTGTGATTTCCAGATAGACCTGAGGCAATACATGCTAACAGTTGAAGTCTATAGTTTACAAAAAACCTTCAATATTTCACCAAAAAACCCCAAACACCTCTGTTACTGTATTCTGTGCTCTAAACTCCAATGAGGACTAGAAGGGTAAAGAATTATTTGAGTTCCAGTATGAAGAACAGTGTAGCTATGTGTAGCTATATATGGTCTCCTGTGAAAATAAATCAGTGAAAAGTGAAGCTCAAAATCCTAGTTTCACAAGCAAAATCAAAACAAAGTGAGCTTAAAGGAAGCAGAGACTTTGAAACAGAGTGTGTTGTCAAAATAAAGGCACTGAATGTTTTAAAAGGCCAAGTAGCACAGCTAAGCCTCAGATTTACTTGTTTACCAGAGTATACATCAGTTTCTAAATATTTTTGTAAGACATTCCAGACAAGGTGGCCTGTGAGAAGTTAGAACTATTTTTCTTCTTGTTGTGCTAGAGAGATTAAATCAGTTGCTCTTTAAAAGCTGTCTTTAAGCTGGCTGTCACAGGCCTATCCAAAAGTGGATAGACTGAGATACTCATATTATTATATGTGCTTTACCTTCACATTTCTTGATCAATTTACACTTTGTATTTAAACTATTATCCTAGATGTCTGGAGACTCATCTTCAACACAGCAGTTGGAGTTAGTTTACTCAACTGAGCTTAATAATTTTAGATTTCCAGCACTAGTTGATGTCATTCTTTAAAATACATGAGCTACACAGACTGATTAAATTGGCAGAGTAATTGGATTAACAAACAATGCTTCTTTCTTTATGGGAGATATGCATCCTCCCTGCATCATTATTAACTCAAGTAGGAGCTGCCTTTGAACTTCTACCTCCCACTCCACAGACCAGCTCACTCAAGTGTAAAGCATCTCACAACATGATTTAGTGACTGTGGGTGGACAGGCTATAGAGCAGGGCACTGAGATAAAGCTCAGTATGACAGTACTGAAAAGATAAGACTTGAGTTAAACAGCCGTTAAAAACAATAGAGAACTGTGTCAAGTTCTATGCAAACAGACCAATACTACAGTACCAGTTAGATTTTGTTTATATTAAGTTTTTTAACAGCTATCTAGTTTTTTAAAAAGTATTTTCCAGAAAGCTCTCTCTTGAAATGTTAATTTATTAATAGATTGGAAAAAAAAGAAATCTTTAAAGAATTCAAGGCTGCCAAGAAGTTACAAAATATTTTGTGACCCGGAAGAGCTGGAAATGGCATTTTTTACCAGAGAGAAGAGACATACAAAATGAAAATGAAGCTATTCTGTGTTTAGCATCTAGAAGTTTAATGACTACAGCTTTAGTACCCTTAAAGAGCAGGTCTCACCCAAAGCAGCTGTGAGTAGGTAGAAGTTGTCCCACGTATCTTTTAAGGTCTTTTGATACTCATCTGGACAGCAGCTCTACAATCTGTAGAGATTCTGGACTGGATATAGAAATTGGATAGCAGAGTACCATGGATGTGTTGCCTTGGTGTATTATTTGCACAGTATTTGTAGCGAGTCCATCTTTGGTGTGAACATCCAGATGAAGCAATAGAGCAGACCTAAGTCGTCATATTCAGAAAATATACTTCATCAACAAGCCAAAAAAACTTTTCGAAAGACCAGATGTAGCAGAGCTTCCTATCCTCCATTTGTCGTATTTGTTACCCTAAGAATGTGAAGACAGCTGTGCTTCATAGCTGGATCAGGCAAAAATTAAGCAAGCAAGGAAAACAAACCTCAGTTTAAAGTAAATACAAGATGGTTTGTAGGTATGGCAGTGTGTACTGGCTTACTATACATATTTAGCACAAATTGTATAAGTCATTCATGTAGGTGATACTTAGAAGTGAAACAAGAAGTCAAAGTTCTTCTTAATTAAACTGTAACCAGCTGTTATGTATTCTTTCTGTGTACTTTCCACTGAAGCTCTTGACATATTAATTTTTTTGTAGAAAACTTGCTAGGAAAAATAAGAACCTTGACAGTCACAACTGAAACAATTAGATGTGGTGCTGAAGGATATTGTTTAGCACCAGACTTGGTTGTGTTAGATGATGGTTGGACTCAATGATCTTAAAGGTATTTCCAACCAAAACTATCTGATAATTTTATGATTCTCTGAATTTAGTTTAACATTTAATACAGACATGAAATTAATGAAAAAGCAATGCATAGTTTAAAAACTATAGCAAATGACTTTATATCTGGTTTAGACAGGGCAGCAAGCCTAGATAGAGTGCATTAGGAACAAATTGTTAATTGTTCATTGATGGTATTACTAGTGCAGTCCTAGTCTACCAAGGACCACACCCCTGAAAAAAAAACCCAACCCCTCACTCTTTTATTGCTTTTCCCAAGACAGCATTTGTCTTCTAGCTTGATACAAGAAGTGCAACTGACATTAGCAAAATGACTGGAGAAAAGTGCCTGTGGGTTTGGGGTTTTGTTTGTTTGTTTTGATGTGGTTGGGTTTTTTTGTTGTGTGGCTTTTTTTCTTCCTGTTTGTCAGCAATCAACTCAAAATGGCAGTCCCTTTATTAGGAAGGCTTTCACAGTCCACACCTCTGACAATTAATAATGTCACTTGAGTGATCATAGGAAATAATTCTTTGCAAATGTCTACAGAATTATATATCTATAGGGATAAGAATTAATACTTTATGGCTTTGATTACTTATTTTATTACAGGCACTCAAAAGTCCACGAAGCAGATAATATCTGGAGGTTTCTCAGGTGCTCAGTCAAACATAAGTTTTCTTATACTGCATTGCAAAATGTGTCAGCATACCAGTCACAGATTCTTTCCCTTTCTTTGTTATATCAAGCATTAGTACTATTTAATGCAATATATGTAATGTTTCTCCAACAGGAGCACTCAGAACACTCCCATTTTTCAGTGGGAGACAGATTTATCATTCTAGCCATCTAGTTTCCAAAAAGAAGTGTTAAGGGCTTTTTCTTTTGCTGTAGCTGTATTTACCATACCCCACCCAGGAGGGCTTTACAAGTCTGCTCTGACAGATGCAGAGGTGGTCTCTATGAGCTCTCTATCGGGTAGTCTCTATATGTTGATATCCTCTAATTCAATTCTCACACAAAAGTATGGACAGTACACATTGTCATAATTAACACAGAAGCCACATCACAGAGACCAAACTGCACTCATTCTGTTACAGGATTTTTTTGTTTGGGACAGAGGAGGTTGGCAGAGCAGTAAGTAAATCTGAAAGTGTCAGCGCAGTTCAGTCTTGACTAAGTAAAGTATTTTGGTATTCCAGCACTGTAAACCTGAAGGTACAGTTCTTTCAAGCCTAAACATAAACTTTTAAAAATACAGCAAGACAGGCAAATATTCAAGGTACCAGTGACACCAGTGTCAAAGTATATTATGTTGATGCAATGATAAATAGCAATTTCCTTCTTTGATTTATAAGTAATGTCCAGATGAATTAATAATGTCTAGATGATATGCATGTAATTTTAATTATCTTCATTACAGAGGTTTACTCAGTATTTAGTCTTTTATTTCCCCAGTATTATTCACCATCTTGGCTAATGGCTTACTGCATAAAGGGAGGTATCATCCCTTTTATTTGACTCCCTTGTTAAACAGCAGTACAAGTATAAAAGTCAGATGTTTGACATTTATATTTGCTCTCCATCTGTGTAGGTGTATTTGCGCTTGGATCAGCCTGTAACAGCTATGAACCTTTTCAAGCAAGGGTTAGATCGATTTCCTGGAGAAGTAACTCTTATTTGTGGAATTGCCAGAATCCATGAGGTATGCACCCACTATGCAGTCCCTGTTGTGATCAGGTTAGCTGCCTGAGCAAGGAAAAAGAGCTAATGCTTGAATATAAGGTCATAAAGAAGTCAGCTATGCTGATTTTTGGTATTGCTAATACAAAACAGGTAACAGTACACAAAGATACCCAAGTGATGTCAGGGGTGCCTTGCAGTCTTACTTGCTTCAATGGTTAATCATCCTTGTGAAATCCTGTTTACCCTTGACACTCAGAAGCAAGTCCATTTTAAGTCAAGAGGTCCAGATGTTGTCCATGTAGCTAGGTCTAGTTTATATGTTTCATTATACTAAGACTGCTTAAGTCACCCTGCCATCAGGATTAAAAGCAAAACAGTCCAGTTGATGATGTTGTCTTTCTTAGCACTATGTGTTACTGTACGTTTTTTAAACCAGAGAACAGTTCTTGAGAACACTGGAATGTGAATATTTCTTAGTTTAGGAAGTAGATGTTATTTCAAGTAGGTTTAATTTTAGTTTCAATTTAGCTTGGTAACCGTATATTTTGTATTTTAAAAGGATGTATTTTCAAGTGAAAGAGTGAACTTAATACTGTTTTTCACCGACAGTTGGTAATGATGCTATTCCAGGACAAATATTTTAAAGTCATGCATTTTTTATTTATTTTGTCTACATTCATACTTGGCATTCTTTCCTGTTCTCATCATTCCCATCTAACCCCTAAGCATTAATCCATTTTCATATTAAATCCTTTTTGTCCTTCAGCAAGAATAAAACATCTGCATAATTTTTGGAGGCTTTTCTTTCTGAATTGTTAAACAGTTTTTAATATGGATATTATTGTGCAGAATCACACATAACATTGCATAGCCCTTTAAGGAATTATTAAAGAGCAGCATATAGTTCACAAGATCTAGTTTTGCACTGACACCTGAGTGCAGGATTATAGCTTCATTAGCAAAGATTTGTACTGCAGCACAGGGCTGTTCTCATTACATAAACTCGCAAGTGAAGTATATGCATCAAGCAGCTTAGTCAGAGCTTCTCTTCTCTGTCACTACCTTTTGACAGTAGGAAGAGTTGTAGACCTTTTTTGGGTTTAAAATAAAAACAACACTATTTCCTTTAATCACAGGAAATAAATTTTTCCATAGCTAAACATTCTGCTGAGGTTAAATAAAAGCACATTCTTTAAATGAGTTGAAAGTACAGTGTATCTGCAGCACACTGCAGGATTTATTCTGCTCTTAAAACAGAAGTGTACTTTGATCTTTTAAATTAATTTCTTCTGATATGGGTTAGAATCTTCTCATGATTTGCAGGCCTCAGATACAGTGTGATGTTGGAAGGTGAATTCAGGTGAATTCATTACTGTAAACAAGTAGCTTACATCCAAGCCTATATTTTTATACAATATCATTCTCTTAACTGGCATATTCTAGCTAGTACAAGCTTGAGTAACAAATGCATAGTTCCTGTTCTCAAAGGCATGTAGTAATTTTTCATATACAATTATATTCTCATTTGTGTTCAGAGCAATTCATGAGATGACTTCCAAAGCATTGAAAATAACAGAGACATTGACTGAGGAAATGTCTGTGCCATGTTACCATACCGGGAAACTAACTGCACAGCGCTGTGTATCAAAAGACATTGTGCGAAAAGTAGCAAATAACCATTGCACATGCAAGCTTCTGAGCAATCTCTTTCTCTAAGAAATAATAATAAAAATTAATATTTATGCCATAGTGACAACAAAGACTTAATGACAGGTACAGCTAGCACTGGTAAATGTGCATTCTTCATGGATTTGTGTGTTGCTTGTGAAGATGCCAGTCAGTGACATTGCATTGTGCTGTCAGAGAACCATAAGAGCATACACAATTAATCTCAGTTAAGTAGTATACAGGGCATAGATAAAGCACCCAACAGATTGATATTTTAATGAGTTTTATGATAAAAAACAGTGATAAAAAGTAGGATTAATCTGATTTATTTGTTTTGTTTTGTTTTTTATCCTGTTGTTTAGGAAATGAACAATATCTCCTCGGCTGCAGAGTACTATAAAGAGGTCTTAAAACAAGACAATACTCACGTGGAAGCCATTGCTTGCATTGGCAGTAACCATTTTTATTCAGACCAACCTGAGATAGCTCTGCGGTTTTATAGGTATCTACACTTGTGGGACAGGAGAGGGAACTGAAGATGTGGGAAAGTAATATGAAGCACTGAATTCTGTGATGCTCATAGCAGAAAAGGGACATTAGGAGTTTGGCATGAGAGAGTGATTAAGCATTTGGACAAAAATCACCAGAAAATCAGTATAGCAACTTATGTATCTACTCTGCCAGTAATAATTACATCTCTCTCTTAATATGAGTATGTAGAAGTATCAACAAAGATTATCAAACTAGTTAATAATGATGATGAAATGATTAATAAACAGTTATCTTTTGCAACATGAGGCAGTTTAAGAACACTGAACCATACTCTCAACTCCAATTGTATCCAGAAGGCACATGGACTAACTACTTAGCCCTTTGAAAAAGACTTTACCTGAAGACATGAGCAGTTGTGACCAAAAAAATCCCTTGTTTGAATGTGGGTTCCCATAGATTTTACTAAATCCCATAGATTTAGTAATGGTATTAAACAACACTCCTTGCTTTTTATTTCAGTGGAGCTGGAGTGCAAAGGATCTGACTCCTGTTCTTAAGTCTAAGAGCAGATTAAGTCAGTATAAGCACTACCATCTCATTTCTGTTGGACCTGAGCACTTTCATGTTTTGTACATTTTATGTTCAGAAGCTCACAGTCATGCTATGGACAGCAGCCTTCTTTTTCCCTAGCTCTCTTGGCATATCTGTTTTTCCTATAAATATTAACAAACAGGATTTTTATAAGACATCTCCATTCTAAAACAACACATTAAACAATATCAGTTTGAATCAAAATCTGAGTTAAGCTTCAGCTGTAAGACTAATGTAGATTCACATGCTATGTGTAATAGTGCTGATTAAAGCAATGCTGAAGGAAAGGAAGCCGGCAAAAAAAAGGAAGCCTGAAGAGTCACAAAAAGTAACTGCAGCAAATCACAGCTTGATTGAGGTTGAAGGAGTGGAAGAAGGAAATGGAAAATGTCTACATACAGCTCTGTCTTATGTGACACAGTCAAGAAGACAAATGTTACCTAATTTAAACAAAGTCTGTTTTGCATAGTTTGGATTCTACTATCAAAAGTGCCCCGCACTACCCTTTACTAAGCGTAAGACTACAACACTTGGTTATTGCACACTCTCAGAAGAGGGAGAAAGGAGAAGAAAACATTGTCATTTAAAATAGAATTCATATTCTAAAAGAATATTAAAAAAACTAATTACTTATTTCCTTTCAATCTAGACGGCTCCTGCAGATGGGTGTTTATAACTGCCAACTTTTTAACAATCTGGGTCTCTGTTGCTTCTATGCTCAGCAATATGATATGACGCTGTCTTCCTTTGAACGTGCACTCTTTCTGGCTGAAAATGAAGAGGAGACAGCAGATGTGTGGTACAACCTGGGACATGTGGCTGTGGTATGAAAAATATTCACAACTTCTGAATAAGTACAATTACTCAAAACCTGGAAAAAGAATAAGCAGAAGTCATTGCCCTACTTTGCAATAGCATGTAGGAGAGAGTACACTGTAGATGAGTGGCTTATTTGCGCTTCACTAAAGAGGCAAAACAATAAAGTTCTGTACACATTCAGAGAGTATGACTTTTAACTGCAAAAAAATACTCCCTTCCCACCATCTTTAACCTTCCCTTCTTTCTAAAATGTTGCAACATATACCTGCCTATGAAGCCCTTTGCTGCAATACTGGCTAACCTGTACAAATTCAAGATGTTTTCTCTGATTGTTATTTGTGTTACATGCAGCATCAGACTGTTTCTGTTGTCATAAAAATAGACATTCAGCAGCATGCAGCACTGTAGCACATACATGTCATAGTTGAGAAGGCAAGTTCCTCTGACAGGCAGCTCTAGAAATATTGTATAATTGTGTGATAAAGTGTGTTCAATTTCTACACTAACTTGCATTCATTACACATTTTTGCAGATGTTTTTCCAGAAGTTATGTTAGATTTCTGTTTGGCTTTGTGTCCAGAAGGTTACTGAATAAAGTTTTTGACAGCTTTCTATCATGAGTTGTCTTCAAATCCTGACTATGATTTAACTTAAGTCAAAGAGAAACTGAACTGTCCATCTTGGTTTCACTGCAGTAAACACATTAATTTATACTGCATAAAATACTGATTTTTGAACTGATATATTTTTTCAGCTCCATACAAAGAAATTAATACCCCTTATTTTTTTATTTTCTAAAAACTAGATTTACAAGTGGTATTTTTTATAATTGGTGTAGAAAGAGAGGTTGACAGTATGACTTCACATTTGGAGACATCTTTTTTTCTTGCTTTACTGTAGACAGTAGCAGATACTGTAGTCTTTAGATTATAATAGTAATTTAAAAGCTACATTAGATTAAGTGCATATCTCTTGGAGCGTGGAAGTTTGTGCTAGAGAAAAATGATTCTGTTTGGAGAGAGAGTAGGATGGTATGGAAAGAAGGCACATATGGTTCTTACCAGTGTGTTTTTATTGTAATTTTTATTCCATGCTAGTACATATGGATGAAAAGATATTCCAGACAACAGAACAGATGCATGTTGTTTCCAATTGTTTCATAAATTACAATATAATTTTACTTCTAGGGAATAGGAGACCTGAATCTGGCTTACCAGTGTTTTAAGCTCACATTAGTCAACAATAATGACTATGCTGAAGCTTACAACAACTTGGCTGTGCTGGAAATGCAAAAAGGTCACATTGAGCAGGTAGGTGTTCAACTTCATCCTAAGCAGAATGCTTCCTTTTGCCCCTTTGTACTTACAAATCATGTCTTTTGCCTGAGGTGGAGGTAGCACATGAACACGTAGTTTACTATTACAGGCAGAAAATGTGGATAACTTTTATGCATGTTCCAGTGTAACCTCCACTTGTCATGCTGTCTCCCATTAGGCTGTTCATTCTTAGGCATGTCCAAGTGGTTCATCAAAGACAAAGTTTACAGTGGCTTTGCAGTTGTGAGATCTTTGTTCTAAATTGATACCCAGACAAAAACCTAGCATTCTGTGATTG
The DNA here is from genome assembly GCF_026170545.1 of Melanerpes formicivorus. Classification (NCBI taxonomy): domain Eukaryota; kingdom Metazoa; phylum Chordata; class Aves; order Piciformes; family Picidae; genus Melanerpes; species Melanerpes formicivorus. The sequence continues at coordinate 4,828,531 of NW_027142369.1, forward strand.
TCACTTGAATGACAACTTTTACTATAGATTTAGGTAATCAGATCAGATCTAAAAGATATTTTCAACAAGGGTACTTCAGAGTTTTGTCCCAAAGCAGCAGGGTCCTGATAAATACTTTTGCATCAGTAAGCTTGATGGTTTGTCTTAGCAAATGTGAGTATACCAAGATTGTATTGTGCTGGGGTGTATAATTGGCATGCACAGGGGATTTGATGCATTCAGGCTTTTATATGAAGGCAGGGAAAATCAATATGCATTTATTGGACTACCATAGGCTTGTTTTAACCCTTACGGAAGTAAGCCTAGTTTGAAAGATTCATGTATACATCAGAGTGATAGATTGATACAAAGACTTGTAAATACCTCTGTAAAGAGCAAATTATCAAAGTTAACTTTATTCAGATAACCTATCAATTACCATGGGAACACTGAAACAAACACAGCACTGGATCTTTCAAATGACAAGTAAAATATGGGTTTAGTTTCAGTTCCACAATCAGTAAATTTACAGACTTCTAATTCCTAGGTGAATCCAGTTGTGGAGGCTGTGGATGCCATTAATTAGTACTGCAGAGCCTTTCCATTTTAACTGTTTCCTGTCTATTTTAGTTTTCAGGTTAAAATGTTCTGTTTTCTTCTTGTATCACATGTATAGTTAAAAATCAGGATCGTTATGGAAATAAAATTATGCACAGAAGGCTAAAAATGTGAAGACATTTTGCTTATTCTGTATTTTATTTTATCTTACATTTTTGTTCCATAAGTATTGCTGCCTGTCCTCAGAGTTGTCAGGTTTGGGCAGTTTTAGTAAATTCCTAATTCTACCTTCCCAAACAGCTTACATACACTTTATTGTTTTCATTCCCAAACACTTTATGGATAACTTTTTGTTTTAAAAAGATTGGTTTTTTTTTCCCTCCAAAGTTCTCCATCTTTAATACAAGTATTCACAGGACCTTAATTTTGTGTTGGATTTACAGTATGAAACTGTGTACTCTGATAACTATTTATTAGTTTTTAATGCTACTGTTTTGCTAGTCAGAAAAAAAGAAGTTAATTTTATTAAATTTCTTGAGCATCAAAACTTGCATTTTAATGTCTTCAGGGGTGCTGAAGACAGTGCTGTCAGTGATAACATATAAATACAATGGGATGGGACTTTAAACATATTTTTTTAATTAGTATAGCCTGTCCAGTCTTTAGAATTGAATTGCTTAGTTGAGAAAGTTGCAACAGGTTTTTTTCTGACTCAACCAAAAGTCGTCTTCACTACAATGCTATTAAACTGTGTAGTTCCTAAATCTGCACTGGTGTAACTCATACATAGTTGAAGATGGCTTATTTAGGAAAGGCCTAGTAAAGAAAACACATGATGATTTCTTTTAAGAATGGTGAAAACTGCATTTAGATTCTTGTAACTTTCATCCCCTCACAGATTTTGTTTGTTTGTTGTTTGGGTTTTTTTCTTTCTCTGTGTAGGCAAGAGCTTTGCTGCAGACTGCTTCATCTTTAGCACCTCATATGTATGAACCCCATTTCAATTTTGCAATACTCTCAGAGAAGGTAATGCAATACACTATCCTATTCTAACTTGGTGGGTAAGTTGGGTATTCATTATTACTGAGAATTCCAAATAGGTAAGAGAAAAGAAGAGAGAGTGCATAAACTCAAGAAAAACTGAAGTTGCGTACTGATTTTAATACCCAGGGGCTTTGGAAGCAGTCATTCAGATGTTTGCTTTCAGAATAAGTGAGGTCATCTAGCTACAACATAATCTTGTAACTTTTCAAATGTCCAGAAGATTAACAATGTGTTAACAATTCTACACATAGTCTTTGGACTCCTTGGCTTTTTCAGAATATGAAGGGAAATAGTATCATCTGATTTATCAGTAATTACAGGAATAATATCATTCATTTGTCCTATGATCTCCAAAGAAAAGGCTTTTCTTCAGCTTTACAACCTTTGAGTTTTGTGTGTTAATAATTTCTTTCATAAAGAAATGTGGTAATGGTTGTGACAGGCAGTGTGAGCAATCTGGCGGTGTAGGCCTAGAGTCTGACATGGTGGTAGGCCGTGCCCAGCATGAGTGCGGAAGTGGCTAGCAGTACAGCAGAACAGTGCTGTGCCCGCTCTGTGTAACCAAAGCAGGGCACTGGTAGCCATAAACATAGAGAGTTATCTTGGAATGGCAGGACACACACGTATATCAACAATCCCACGTGTTAACCAATAATCCACAGTAGTACAGTGTGTGGTCACTCGTGAGGGGCCAATGAAGCCATGCCAGCAATGCCCCCCGAGCTTATATAAGTTGTAAAGTTTTTCTTAACACGCACTTCTTCTGCACACTCCTTACTAGCCTGTCAGCTCTACTGTCTGCTTTGCACTATGCTTGCTTTATAACGGAACAATGATGAAGTAATAAAGGAACAATACTAGATCATATTGATCAGCCGTATTGGTTCCAATCTCCGTCGTCCCCAGAAAGAAATTACTCTTTCATAAAGAGTATCTCAGACACTGAATTAAGTGTCCAGCATTGCTATTAATAAGGAGAAACTTGTACAAGTCCTTACATTTTTCACAAGAAAAATTGCTCCTTTTCTTGTGCCTCCACCTTCAAGATACTCTTATGAGTGTGTTGTGTGGGCAGCCAAGCTCCTACAGATACCAAAGTACATGTGTCAAGGAAAGAACAACCCATTAATTTGTAAGCATATCTTATCCATTGTGAAACATAAAATGGTGTTGAATAATGGCATTTTATACTTACCAAATGCGGTGTAAATCCTAGTCTGCAAATGTCTTGTTCCTTAGCTTTTGCACAAAGAGTGTGCTTGAGTTCTTGGAGAAAATAGGTGACCAGATCAGCTAGCTGTTGATGGCAGTGTGGTGATGCAATCTTTGGATTCAGTGTAAGGCCAGCATTTACAAAACATAACTTCTCTGTCCAGAGACAGAAACAGAAGGGTTTCTTCCCTTTCAGAGAATTCTTCCTGCACAAAGCTCTTTGTTGACTGATGCATAGGCAACAGAGACCTCCTGCTTATGCTTTTCACCTGGGATTTATCACTTTTAGTAGATGTGTTGTTCCCAAATATTTGTGGGTTTTTTTTTATGAGATACTGTTCTTAATTATGCTTCCTCCTTCTAAAAAATCTGGCTATTTAGCAAAAAGTCAAGTTTGGTACATAGAAAATGGTGTGGAAACACCTCTAATAGCAGAGGAGTAATGTCAGCTCTCCAACACTCTTGTGCCTTTCTCAGAAGGAAGCAGGTAGTCACACGGTGTTGCAGCTTTTACAGAGGCCTGACTGATTGTTTGGACTGTGCATACAACAACACTTCAATGGAGCTTGAAAACAAATCCTCTCTTTTTTATTTCTCCTCTCTTCAAACACTGAGCATACTGTTCCTGGCTAACTGTTCTCCAGGAAATCAAGTAGAATGGGATGTAAAGTTACTGTCTTGAAGCATCCCTCCTATTACATTTCTTTTTCTTCTCATGTCTTGACGTAAGAGGAACATAACCTTGAGTTCAGAAACCCCATTATTGATCTGATTTATTTGTTCAATCTCAGGACCAGCTGTGTTTAAGCATTTGTGAGCATCAGAAATGTACTGCACAGAACACATGATGTAAATACTGCTGTGTATCACAGTATCACAGTACATTAGAGGTTGGAAGGGACCTCCAGAGATCATGGAGTCCAACCCCACTGCCCAAGCAGGATTACCTAGGGTAGTCTGCACAGGAATGCATCCAGAGGGGTTTTGAATGTGTCCAGAGAAGGAGACTCCACAACCTCTCTGGGCAGCCTGTTCCAGTGCTCCATCACCCTCACTGTAAAGAAGTTTCTCCTCATATTGAGGCGAAACTTTCTGTGTTTAAGTTTGAGCCTGTTGTTCCTTGGGTTTACAAAATGAATTTCTATGTTTCTAACAGGTTGGAGATCTGCAGAGGAGTTATAGTGCTGCTCAGAAGTCAGAAGAAGCGTTTCCAGGCCATGTTGATACACAACAGCTCATCAAACAGTTAAAACAGCACTTTGCTATGCTCTGATGAGCATATTTTTTATGATGTAAAAACAGTAACCAATGCAAATGTCCCACACATCTTTTTGAAAATCCGAGCAGATAAACCATAGTTAATGCATTCCTGTGGCAAAGCCTGTGGTACTTTGGGTAGAGGTAAGGTTTAGAGGTCCTAATTAGTTTCTGTCATCCTAAAACAGATCGCTTACTGAAATACAAAGATACGTCATAGCTATACATGAGAGGTGACAGAAATGGCAGGATACTACTGGTATGACAGCTGTGAAATGGTTTTCTGGTATATAAGGAAGCAAGTCTCCATTTAATATTAATGAACAGTTTAAAATGCTTTTTCTGACTTTTCTGCTGGAAAAAAAAGTGGTTTTTAAAATATTCCTGGGTGACTGTCTGTCAAGTAACACAGAATAATCATACTTCCTAACTGGTCTTCAATCTTGGCTTTTGATAGTATCCTTTCTTACTGAATGTTGAGTTTTAAAAATACAATACCTAAAAAGAGTTTAAAATAACATATGTAAAGCAGAAGTTCTTGTATTCCTTGTTGCACTGTGTGTATGAAATAAACTCCAGTTTGTATATTTTCTCGTTTGTTTATGTAAGTAAAAATTACATCCTTCCTGCCATGAAAATTAGAATCTTAACGTATTTCGAAGGACTCCACAGAACTGGTCAAAACAGCACAAATCTGGGTTTTCTTTTCCTTCCAGGAGTTAATTCCTGGTCTCAGCAAGGGAGAAGGCTATTTAGAAGCTTGTGGAGTTCAGTACTGATAATTGAGAACAAGGTATTGATTGGATGGTTACCTGTGCTACCACATAAGCACTCTTGCCAAACATATTTGGATCATGCTAACTACAAGAATACAATTAATAGCAATGAACAAAGACTTTCCCTCTGTCATATATCTACATGTTCTAACCAAAAGGGATAAACCCTGACTGGTACTATGATACTACTATGATACTACGAAATATGTATGATTTCCCCACCTGACCATTTTAAAATACCTTTAAGATATATGGGCAGTTGAAGCACTCTGAAATGGCACATTCTGAAACAGCCTTTAAAATCTTTTCATGTTTCTGATACATTAAGGGATTATCCTATTTTAGGAAGCAACCCTAAACATGCTTTATGAATATTATGTCGTCTTTTTTACTATTTGTTACTTCCTCATCTTTATGACTGTGAACATGAGCCAGCAGTGTGTCCAGGTGGCCAAGAAGGCCAATGGCATCCTGGCCTATATCAGGAATAGTGTGGTCCGCAGGCGCAGGGAAGTCATTCTTCCCCTATACTCAGCACTGGTTAGGCCACACCTTGAGTACTGTGTCCAGTTCTGGGCTCCTCAATTTAAGGACATTGAGATACTTGAACGTGTCCAGAGAAGGGCAACGAGGCTGGAGAGAGGTCTTGAGTACAAGTCCTATGAAGAGAGGTTGAGGGAGCTGTGGTTGTTTAGCCTGGAGAAGAGGAGGTTCATGGGAGATCTTACTGCTCTCTACAACTACCTGAAAGGAGGTTGAGACAGGTGAGGGTTGGTCTCTTCTCCCAGGCAACCAGTGGCAGAACAAGAGGACACAGTCACAAGCTGTGCCAAGGGAAGTTTAGGCTTGAGGTGAGGAGAAAGTTCTTCACAGAAAGAATAATTTGCCATTGGAATGGGCTGCCCAGGGAGGTGGTGGAGTCACTGTCCCTGAAGGTGTTCAAAAAAAGATTGGATGTGGCACTTGGAGCCATGGTTCACTTGTCATGAGGTATTAGGTAATAGGTTGGACTTCATGATCTTTGAGGTCTTTTCCAACCTGGTTGATTATGTGTGTGGTTCTGTGTATCTGGTGAAGGCAGCTGCTTGGGAGCGTAGAGAAGTGTACCCACAGACAGTTTGTAGGTGAGAGAGACAGTGTCATTAACTGGTGTCACATCATACTGTGAAATGCATTATTGGCTGAGTAGATGCAACATTTTTAAGGGATTATTTTTTTCCCCATTGATCTTTATATTGTTAGAAATTTGTCACAAACATATAAAGAGAACCTTAGTTATCATTAGTTTTCATTACCTTAATAAAGATTTTACTTTCTGCTGAGTAATTTGTAGGGGATTTCTGTCCTTCAATCTGCTCTACTTGTGTCTTTCCAGTTGATAGTATTGAACTTAGGAAGCTACTAAAAAGATTTGTCTTAGCAGTTTAAGCACTCATAGCACTTGAGAATTTTTGAATGACATACTATTAAATACTTATAAAATTGCATAGTAAATAAGATTTTTTTTTTCTTACATGAACTATTAATACAACTTTAGTTCTTAAACCAGTGTGACAGCTCAATAGTTCCTCATAGCTGTTTACAAGAATTCATTTACTGTGATCACTGCTGAAGTTAGGGATCAGACTAACTGTTCTTTATAGCAAACAGTACTCCTTAGAACATATATCTGATACTATTATTTTACTATTGTGAATGTGTAGAGACTGAAAGGGAGAAGGCTCCTGTGGGGTAAGGAATCCTTTACAGAAGATGCTTGTGCAAGTTAATTATAAAAAACCCACTGCACACAAACATGAAGTTGTAGATAAGGATTAAAACCTTTATGTGCAGCATCTGCAAGCCATTCCAAATTTACCTCATATTGTGTATTTTGATTGCCCAAAAGGGAAGCAGCTTTTTTTTTGTTGATCATTTATGCCCCAAAGCAAGGGTACTACAGTATTTTTTGTACAGAACTAGCACAAATTAAATCAAATGTAGTAATGAGAACAGCACCACAATGGAACAACAGATGAATGAGCAGGCTGTTTGTGGTGGAAGGATCTTTTGATTTTGTTGTATGTTAATTGGGTGTGAGCTCCAACGAACAGATGAATTGTCAGGCCCCAGGACAAACTGCCTTCAGTTAATTGAGGACGACATGACGCATCAGAATCTGTATTCATCTCTGCAGCAGGATCACGTTAGGACGGTGTGACCTTAATATTGCAAGCAACATTTCTGTAACGGAAATTAGTTTTCCTTCAACCTGTAGCACAGCTCTATGTTCAGCCAGCAGTTGGAACGCCCCCTGGAAGTAGGAAATAAAATACAATGAAAGAAACCCCACAAGCAATTCTTTTTAATCTACAGGGGAGATGGTGTTCACAACAATGATGCCTGGAAGGAAGTTCAAAGCAGATTGCTGGGAGGTCTTGAAGTTTCTATGTCCCTGCAGGAAAGTTCTGTACAGTTTATAGCTGTTACCACTACTTCCAGTCAATCTTTTGACCAGCTCTGTTGCTGGGGTGTTTCTCATGGATTAATCCATTTAAAAGCTGATAATGAGGAGTTAAGTTGTAAGCAGATTTTCATTGTTTTGCCAAATGTTATAGCCACAGCACCAGCCACAAAACTGGCTGAAAGTTTTCACAGTTCAGGGCTGTGAATTGTTTTGGCTGCAAAAGCTTCTTCAGAGGTTATTGAGCAGGACAGGAGCAGTTTGCAGTTAAGTGCCAGTTTAGTCACTGTAAGACTGTTGTTGCTGGTGACGGTGGATTTGTTTTTTAATTTCATTGTTTCCTGTACTTGTAGGCTAGGGAAAGAGATTTTGATGTCATTCTGTCTGATCTCTGATATGATATAGGCCAAACATTTTAAGCCAGGAGCTTATTTTAATGAACCAAGTTTGTGCTCAACTATTACCTGCCAGAGCAGCAGAAAATTTTGATACGAAAAAGCTACAGCATCATCCTTGAAAGATTCTGTATTTAGTGTGTGTGTATGTAGTGACTCCCATATGTGTGTTGTCTTTGTGATGGATGATTTCTAGCTGATTCATGCCCCCTCTCATTCACCTACTCTTCCCCTGCCCCTTAGGGTCTGCTATAGCTGAGTAGAACCATGGTAGTTTTGTCTGCTTTAGGCAATACCTATGTTGCCTGTGTCATAAAAGCCGTCACTAGCATGTGGTGGTTATTTTTGACCAAATACACTGCTTCCCTACCATAGAGAGCATAAAATAGAGAGCTTAGAAAAATCCTTTGCACCAACCCACTTGTCTAAACTGGGACATGCCATTTTACTCCAAACAGCAAGAAGTTGCTGTGACAAGTTATTGGCAGGTATCAGCTATGCCCCTTCAGCAAGGACAGAACTGGGTAGTCTGAAATGCAGGTCAAAAATCAGTTCAAGATAAATGCAGGGGAAAGGCAGCTGCCTACCAGGAAACTAAATAAGCTGAGTAAAAATAAGCTTGAGATCCCAGCCTATTCCTCACCTACTCTAGACTCCAACCCTCTGATTTTAACCCACAGGCACTCAATCCTTTTATCTTCTACCTCAAGTTCTGTGGCATCAAGAGATTCCCTGATAAACAGGGCCCCCCCTCCTCCTCTTCTGCCTCACTTGTCTTGCCTAAAGAGCTTGTAACCATCCAGTGCAGTACTCCAATTGTGTGAATCGTCCCACCATGTTTCTGTAATGGCAACTACATCATAGTTTTCCTGGTGAACCAAGACTTCCAGTTCCTCTTGTTACCCATACTGCATGCATTGGTATACATGCACTTCAGCTGGGCTGCTGATTTCTCATCTAACTCTAGTTTATGTCCCTCTCTTTCTCTTCCAGAGAGACTGGTTTCACCACCCACCCCCTTCAAACATAGTTTAAGGCCCTCCCAATGAGCCCTGCCAACTCTAGTTCTAGAGCTCTTTTGCCCATTCTAGATAGATTCACCCCATCTAGGTCCAGCAGGTCAGGTGTGGTAAAAGTTGCCCCTTGATCAAAGAACCCAAAATTCTGTTGCTGGCACCATCCCTTGAGCCATTTGTTGATGGCATGGGTTCTCCTGTTCCTTTCAGTGCAGACCCCTGCCACTGACGGAACTGAGCAGAACACCACTTGAGCTCCTGCCCCATCAATCGTCTTAAGACCTTGAATTCCTTTCTGACTGTCCTGGTGCCCTCCTTATCAATCTCATTGCTACCAGCTTGGATTATCAGCAATGGGTAATAGTCAGAGGGCTGGATTAGCTTTGGTAGTCTCGTGGTGATGTCCCTTACCCAGGCCCCAGGTAGGCAACAGACTTCCCTGTGAGATGGGTCAGGACAATATATACAACCCTCTGTTCCCCTCAGGACAGAGTTCCCAACAACAATTACCTTTCTTTGTCATTATGGCACTAGTCCTGATGGTTGGTGGGGACTGATTTGCTTTAGGCATCCCCTTAGATGTTTCCTCTTCTGTCATCTTATCCACAGTGCCCTCAACCTGCAGGGCCTCATGCTTACTGTGCAAGGGCAATAGAGGAGGCATAGAGGGCTGGGATGGATTCCCCATGCTTCTCCTAACAGGCACCTGTATCCATTCTCCCCTCCTCAACAGGGGAGGTCTGTAAAGCCTGCTCCCACATATCTAACTCCCTTTCCCATTCCTTTATAGTCCTGAGGCTTGATACTTCATCCTTTAGCTCAGCCTTTCCTTCTCCAGCTGCTGTGTAAGCCTGGATGTTTCCAAAGACAAACTACAGCTCCATCTGCACAAGGCCTAGGGAGAATGGGATGGAACGTGAAAAGGATGGAGGGTGAAAGAGATGGAGCGTGCTTTGAACACATGGGCTCTGTTCTCGGCATAGGGTCAGTGCAGGGCAGGTGAGAACAATCTATGGTGACCAAACTCCTGGAAAATGCTAGAGAAAGGTAAAATAGCAGGTAGATCTGAACAGAAGTCAGCTGGTAACAGCATTACTCCACAAAACATCAGAGACAGGACATTTGAGGAATATGTGCTAAACAGCACTGAAGTAGTACTTGCTTAAGTAATTCGATCTGCCAGAAGTGTGCCCCTTAAGATCAATAATGAGGTCACAGTAAGCATAAGAGTCCTAGATCTACCTAAAAATCAGCACCCTCACCTTGCCATCACCAGCACATCCCTCTTAGCTGGCAAGAAGCAGAGGGAAATGGGAAGCTCTGAAGAAGCTTTCATGTCTCCTTACATTGTGCCAGCCAAGAAGATGGATTTGCCTGAGCTCATTATCAAGGTGATCCTGGTGAGTGCTTAGCTTCTGCAAGAGAAGCTAAGTGTCTCTGAGGGCAACAGATGCTGAAGCTGCTCAGCACTTTCTCTGGTACTCCTAGCCCTTTTTAACTTTAAAATTATTAGCAGCTTTCTGTACCAAACATTTCCTATTATCGCACAGTGGCATGGCATATTGGCCTCTTCCCCTCCTTCCTCCTTGTACTGTCTGAAAGGAATGGGAATTAAAACATGGGTACAGGGTGCAGTTGGCATGGTAGCCCTCAAACATCTTAATGGAGTGTAAAAAGAGGCTCAAGTGAGCTAGATCATACAAACAGCCACAGAGCTGCCAGCTGAGGAATGTTCACCAAAAACACCTGGTGGTCCTCAAGAGGCAGTGCAAGTATGACTGAGGGTCAGTGAGGTCAGCTGAACCTGAAAAGGCTCTGTGAAGCTCTCCTGGTAAGTTCTAGCCACGCTTAATAAAAGTGTACCCAGTAGCAATTGCATGTTGTGGTGACACAGTATCTCCTGGTGGTTAGAGGAAAGACCTGGGAAGGGGAGCTCCCAGGTACCAGGCCTAACTGGTGCTTCCACCTTCAGCACACTGTGCTTTTCCATGCCTCCATTTCCATATGTGTGGCATGAGGCTGATGGGATTGTTGCTGCTATCATTATTATTACAGATTAATGCGTTTTCTGTTAGCTGATCCCCTTTTCCAGTGCTTGTACCTGGTGAGCACTGAGGGGTTTCTGTTAATAGTCCTCCTTAAATGATGATGCGAGTCAGTGTGCAGGGGGTGTCACAAATGAACTTTAAAAGGATTTTGTCTTTGATTTCCCACAGTAACACTCACAAGCACCAGAGAATAAAAACTGTGCAGGAAGCTGGAGCACTGCAGGTCTGCTGGGTTCACAGCATTTCTCTTGGACAAAGGCAGCATCTTCCCTCACCAGCCATCACCTCCCATTAATGTCAGGAAAGTTCACTTGCTGCAGCTTTTACAAATGAAAAGCTAATATGTTCATGAGGAGGGAGAAGAGGCCATTTGTTTAAGTAAGATAATGCTAACATCACAAATGGCAAGTCAGGATCCAGGAAAGAGCATTTCTTTTTAAATCACAAAGGAGATCCTCTTCATTTTATTTATTCACAGGGCCTGAATCAACAGCTGCCCAGACAAAGATATTTAAAGAGAGCAAATAAAAAAGGAGGCTGTTCACCTTGGGCTCCATATACAAATAGGGAAGGCAGAAGAAAATGTCAAATCTGCATAAACCCTGGATGGCTCCCTGATGGGTATAAAAATACCTCTTTTGATTACCATCTTGTAGCTACAAAAAAGTTGAGGTAACCTTTCTTATTTCTAGCAGATATTTCCCTTCTAATTCCATTTTTCCCTTGGTAAAAATGCAATCAAAACCCAAACCTGTACATTGTTCCATTATTCAAATCTCCCATCCATTCTATTTATTCACACAACATAAGTATTTTCTTGCCATATCTTATTACAAGATATGGAATATATAGTCTGTTGTTGACTCTGGAAATGTGCAACGCAGAATGGCAAAACAACTGCTCGTGGAGTCACGAAACTTGTGACAAGTGATTATTAATGATGAATTCTGATAGAGTAAATAAGATTGTTGCTAGCAAATGAGGAAAAAAAACATCTGGCCCTGGAGGCAAACTGCACTGCCTCAGGAACTTCTGCTTTCAAAAGAATACAAGATTTTTGTCAAGATACAAAATAGTTTTGTGTCAAATAAATTATTCATGTGTCCATTACTCATCACAGATTTCCTCTTCATACTCTTCCATGTACATATAGAGATAAAAGTCATCACAATATTCTTAGGAATATCACAATATTCATTACATTTTCACCTAGTCCACTTTCTGGGCAGTTTTTGTAGCATATTTAACCCTTAAGTTGACACAAGGCTGTAGGACAAGAGCCCACAGAATATATCCTATGAAAAGGATGGTGCGTTGTGGAAGGAAACCATGTATTTAGCACACCTGAAACTCATGGTCACGAAATGCACGACCTCTTGTGAGAAACAGAGTTCAGTCATCAGCATCTGGAGTCCTGAGAGCCTTTTTACCACTATCTAAATAGAAAATCACTTGTTTTCACTGGCTGGATCTCACCTTCTGGAGGAAGGCCTGGACAAAGTTGGGTGATCCTGATGATCTGCCTCCCTGATACTCCCTGGACCATTCGCTGCCCAACACTGAAGACAAGTTCCAAGTATCTCTTGCCTGATACAAGCACAAAAAGCTTCTGGAATATCTGGAATAAAAGCAAAATGAGAAGGAAGCTATAATAATTTCCCAGGATCTTTATTTTCAGAGATTTTTCATTAAATGGGTCCTGCCTGCCTGCCTCTTTATCAAGACAGTCCACCACTCTGGGGAAGTGGTTTAAATGCAGACATTCATTGCCTCTCTGAAATGACTAGATAATGAACAGCTTTAAAGGAAGGGAAAAAAAAGGTACACATTTGAAGTATGAACCAAACTGGAGGATTTTCTGCCTCCAGGACCTTACTGCTGCTCTGTGCACAACACAGTGAACAGTAGCAGAAGGTGCTGACTGCAGCAAGCCTTCATCTGTGTAAGGACAATAATGTAAAGAAATAGGTAGATGTATTGTTTCACAGCAGGGTTGCCATTGCTGAATAAGGAACAGTCATAGGATACCACAAATGCGTGCAATTTGACTCAGTTGCCAATGAGAAATGTAAGGCTGAAAGCTGGGGAAAAGAAACATCTGCCATTTGCAAACCCAAGTAGCACAAGTAAAAGGAGGGCAAGTCATGCTCCTCTGGGTTCATGTGGCTTAGATTCTCTAACCATGCCATTTCATGAAATACTGCTTCCCACAGCACTCTCTGCAGTGCAGTCTACAAGGGTGGAAGTAATCTGGGCTGCACACTTGACTTCAGCTCTGATAAAATACTCGGTTGTGTTATGTATGATGTTCATGTTATTGTCAGTATGCCAGTAAATGTCAGTAGGTTTTTTTGGAATATGCCATGTTAGAAAATCATTTGGGGTAAGATTTTAGTTTGCTGATTGGATTCAGCAGCAGATGAATGTTTGCCTTGGTGCAAGCCAGCAGTACGGACAGGTACTGCCCTGCTGCGTCCTGTCAGCACAAGGCAAAACAGCTTCCAGTCTTGGCAGCTGCAACTCCCCCATACGTGAGTGAAATCAGCATTTGTGCCTTTTGTGCATGTTGGGACTTGTTTTCTCTTCTTTGCAGCACTACACTTTTTGAGGCTTCAACAACAGTGACAGGAGCCCTCAGCACCCTGTCACAGCATTGCTCTACAAGATGTCTTTTTGGCAAGTCCAGGTTTCAGGATGATGAGTTGAAAAGCCTGTATCCCACTGAGTTATAAATGCTGGGTTATTGCCTCAATGGGCAAATCTGAAGACCCCATGGGGCAGACTCCAACCAAATCTAGGAGAGACAGTCCCAGCTCCAGGGGCTTAAAACCTAGAAAACCAATTGGGATGCCTACCTTTCCTGCCCTCTGGGAAAACTCCCTGCTGGTGTTCAAGGTGGGGACTACATGACTCTAAACACTTCTCAATGTCTCAGCTCTTTGCTCATAAAAACAATGTGGCACAGTTCTTTCACCTACATGGAGTTGTGTAATTAATTATAAATGGCTTTGAGTTCATTATCTGAGAGGAGCTATGGAAGTGTGACTGTTATTTTTAATAATGCATAAGCAATAATTTATTTAACATTTCTCTGTATTCTTCATCGGGTCCTGAACCTGCCTGCATTTTCCAGCTTGGTTAGCAAGTTTTCTAATGGAAGTTGACAATGAGCTGCAAATTTGTTTGTTGAGTAGTTTATCTTTTTTCATATTTTTTTTACCATACTGAGATACTGTGTCTCAAGTCACTAAAGTCAGGGCACCTGTTTGGTTAAAAAATGGGATATCAAGTTTAAATGGAATAGGATATGACAAGAAATTAAAAGAGTCAAACAGCTACTTTGGGAACATAATCTGTTAAATCCAGTAACTAGAAATAGTGTTATTTCATTTCAAAGCCATAGTATCTGGATGGAGCTAGACAAGCAATTTAAACATTGAATGGTGCATGGTCTGCAGAATGCTTCAGAATGACACAAAAAGACAGTAACTGTTTATTTAGATGACATTGGAGGATATTTTTCCAGGTAGAAAATAAGTAAATAACATGGCCTTCTGACACTCTCCATTGCAGGGATTCATGTCTGCAGTGAAGCAGACAGCTATTCAGAGGCTGAGGCATAAAGCACAGCCCAGCTGGTAAAAACTGGTGAACTTTGCCAAATAAAGCACAGAATATCCTGAGTCAGTCTCACCTCCAAAATCAAGCCACTGTAAATATAAAGCAGTCTGTATCTATGTTTTTCTAGATATTCTGGAGCTTTCTGTTTTCTGTAAGAGCAAGAAACATCCTGTGGATTTGATTTGAAACTTAATCTGAGCTGCTTCTCTCACTGAGGGCAACAGCAGCCCCAAGGAAAAGCCAAAATACCACTGGTCCTATGGGCACTTATGGCTTGCTGTACCTAACACAAGAATGGGAGAGGCTGATGGCCATGTGGACTTTAGGTAAGGAGAAGCACGTGTGTCCTTCCTTGGGTTTAGCCTTCCTCACAGAGATGCAGTCACTATGGGCATTCCTGGAACAAATGTTGCAGCATGCTTGTTCATATTACTCTTTCTCCATCCAGGCCACTCAGACTAAGGCAACTTAGACAACCTCAGGAGTCACTGAGTCACTTCTATTTCCATGGAGCCATGGGACCAGTTGCTCTTCCTCATGAATGCTGTAGTTACAGATTAAACAAAAAATAGATAAAAAGAGATATCAAGGTGTCCACTCTTGGCATGACCTGAAGAGGGGGAGCATCTTGCCAGGTAACAGATAACAGTGCAAGGGTAACAGGAGGGAGGCAATATGCAAGGGGCCTGTTGGTCTCCCCATGGCTACACATACATACTACATATACAATGTGCATACCTGCACACATGAACTGTACATTCTTTCCAGTTTCCCATGACTCCTGTGATATGTGCCCAGTGAACTGCTGAGCTCTTGTTAACAGGGACTATGTCGTTGAGCAGTACGGTACAAGTAACCAGCAGAATACTTTCTGTTAGAGAGCAGGTTTCTTTGTTGAACATTCAGTCCAGTTCAGTTCATCAGTGCTGGGGCCCATACTGTTCAATATCTTTTACTGATGATCTGGATGAGGGGATTGAGTTCATCATCAGTAAATTTGCAGATGACACCAAGCTGGGGGCAGGTGTTGATCTGCTGGAGCATAGGAGAGCTCTGCAGAGGGACTTTGACAGGCTGGACAGATGGGCAGAGTCCAATGGCATGAGATTTAACACATCCAAGTGCCAGGTTCTACACATTGGCCACAACAACCCCATGCAGTGCTACAGGCTGGGGTCAGAGTGGCTGGAGAGTGGCCAGACAGAAAGGGACCTGGGGGTGCTGTTTGACAGCTGGCTGAACATGAGCCAGCAGAGTGCCCAGGTGGCCAAGAAGGCCAATGGCATCCTGGCCTGTATCAGGAATAGTGTGGCCAGCAGGAGCAGGGAAGTCATTGTGCCCCTGTACTCAGCACTGGTTAGGCCACACCTTGAACACTGTGTCCAGTTCTGGGCCCCTCAGTTTAGGAAGGATGTTGACTTGCTGGAACATGTCCAGAGAAGGGCAACAAAGCTGGGGAGGAGTTTGGAGCACAAGCCCTGTGAGGAGAGGCTGAGGGAGCTGGGGTTGCTTAGCCTGGAGAAGAGGAGGCTCAGAGGAGACTTTCTTGCTGTCTACACCTACCTGAAGGGAGGTTGTAGCCAGGTGGGGGTTGGTCTCTTCTCCCAGGCAGCTAGTACCAGAACAAGAGGACACAGTCTCAGGCTGTGCAAGGGGAGGTTTAGGTTGGATGTTAGGAAGAAGTTCTTCATAAAAGGAGTGATTTGCCATTGGAATATGCTACCCAGGGAGGTGGTGGAGTCACCATCACTGGAGGTGTTTAAGAAGAGACTGGATGAGGCACTTGGTGCCATGGTTTAGTTGATTAGATAGTGTTGGGTGATGGGTTGGACTTGATGATCTCAAAGGTCTTTTCCAACCTGGTTAATTCCATTCTATTCTGTTCATTTGTCATCTGCTCAGATTAATCAGCTGCACAACATCAGTGACAGAGATTTCCCATTTTTCCAGATCCTACCATAGCTTGTACTGTGACCAAAACCCTTCCAGCCAGGCTACCTGCCAGTCAATGCTGCAGCTTGTCTCTCACTACAAGATGTTGCCCATTAGCACAGCTGTTGCAGCTGGGTAGGAGGCAAATCAGGCATATGAGCACACACAGCGATGGACACCTCACTGCAGTATGTGTGAGGCCAGCCACATGGACAGCAGGCACCAGGGCCAAAGGAGCACAGGTCATACCAAAGCCTTGAGCTGTGACATTTCTATACATAAGGGACCTCTTGAACTGAAGGATTTATTTCCTCCTAAAGAACCATCCAGTAAAATCCATCTTCTGAATACTCTCAGAGAAGGGTGGTAAAACACTGCAACAGGTTGCCCAGGGAGCTAGTGGAGGCACCATCCCTGGTGACATTCAAGGTCAGGCTTGATAGGGCTCTAAGCAATCTGATCTAGTTGGGGATGTCCCCACTTACTGCAGCAGGGTTGGATCAGATGATCTCCAGAAGTCCCTTCCAACCAAATGCATTCTATAATTCTATGATTCTATGAATCCTATGAATCTAAGTCCTGCAGGTTGTGAGTTATCTTAAGCATGTAAATCTATCTTTATTAGCTAATTTCCCTTGGAAGAATGATGCTATTGACTTTTTGCTGTTTAACCAACATTTCTGCAGTATGACTATGCTCAGTGCAACATCTTTTAGAGCACACCATCTATTCCTTAACTATTTTTCACTTAAATAACATAGACCTTGTAAAAATGTGGAAGACCATATTTGGTGTAAAAAGGTGGAAGACCAAGATTCTTTTTCTGTTGCCTGGAATTAGGGAAGGCACCATTTCTTTCATTAAGTATCCAGGCTGGCTCTGCCTCCTCCCTACTCTCCCAAAAGGGAGCAGTACAGCCACTCCTCTGTTTCTATGCTCTTCCTGGCCTCCACCCCTAACAGGGACTTCTCATGCAGCTCAGGGGGCAGTATACTCTATTACTAGAAGGCGTGTAGCCTTTCACAGCTGGCTCCTGAGCAGCAACCTAAAGGCAAATAATAGGAAAGACAAAAGAAAACACACATAGAATAAGAGGAAAAACAACCTAGAAAACAAGTGCAAACACAACAAAAATTGTAGCTGCTGCCTTAAGAGTGCTTTTCTCTCCTGTAGTTGTAATCAGAGCTGCAACACTGTGTTGCCTGGCAGTCTCCAGCGCTGGGTAACTGAACCCAGGTGTGTAACCCTGCCATTGTTTCTGCTAGGAAATGGTAGAGGACTCAGCAAGGGTCAAAAGTTTATGAGAGGCTGTGGTTGTGCTGACACGTGGAGAGGAGCATGCTTTCACGGCATGCACAGCACTCCATGCGCTTGAAAGGTCACCACAGCTGGCAGGCTGAGAACAGCCTGGATGGAAAAGAGCCTGAGTGGAAGCTGCTCTGGGAAGGGAAGAGCTGAAGCTTGGCATGTGGAGACACTGGCCAGGGCCTGTGTGGGGAAAGGAGTGTGGTGAGAGAGGCACAGATTTTGAGGAGGGAAGCGGAAAGGGAAGCAATACTGGCAGACGAGCATCACAGGCTGGGGTGACAAGAGGCTGGACTCACATGGGGAGATGTGTTTGGCAGGGTTAAGCAGGAGACAAAAGGTCTGTTTGGTCACCTGGGAATGGGAAAAGGTCATCCTACCAACAATACTGATTAAGAAATTATTTTCTGTCTGCAATTATTTTAGAAAGGAAGAATGAGATATGAAGCAAAGCAAGCTGCATGCTAGATGCTGTGCCTTGTGAAGGGAAGCTCTGCTCTCTTCTATGTATATCTCCAGAGAGAAGCATCCCACATCAACCAGAGTATCTCTTTAATAGATAAGAAAACACCCAGCAGCTGGGTTTAGCCTGTCTGCAGCAATCCACGAGGTGTGACCTTCAGGGGGCATCCCCAGTGTGCTGCCTGCAACAGGGGCTGCTGATGCCACTCCAGCTGCCAGGCACTCTCTTTGCACATAAAAACTTGACAACAAAATCTTTTGACACCAATGACTGTGATGGTGGGATGAAGACAAGATTTGATTGGGAATGTATGCCCCACATCTGTAAAAAACAATCAAAGAGAGAAATGACTGATTTTCTTCCACCTATGGTTTCATAATCCCTTACCTCCAAGTAAAAGCGGTATGAGCTAAGACTGCCAGCCCATCACATTGACTTCACCCTTTCTCCGTGCATTAAAGTATCTGACATTAGAGACTTAAAGAAGAATCAGTGTCTCCACTATGCTGGAGTGAATTTGAGTCTTGTCTTTGGCTTTTTAATTTCCTGCAGTAATAAACAGCACTTCTTACTAATAACAGAAGAGTAATGGAAGGCAAAATCTCCATTATCTGTATCTAAGTGCAGAAAAGGAAGATTAGTGATCAACCTGACTGATCTGAGTATTATTGTTTCAGAGCAAGCAGGCTCCATCAGTGCATAACTACCTTCGCCATTGAAGAGCCCTTGACTCATCTGAGACTGGTACTCACTGTGCTAGGTATGGACGTCTGTTAAGAGCCAGTCCTTGTCCCCATGAGTCATCTAAGTGGGTAAAACATTTCAAAAAGGCAGGGAACAAGCAGATCCCTGAGCAGCAGGACTAGGCAGAGCTGGTTTCCCAAGGACATTTTTTGAGGCAACTGTTTTTGTACAGAAGGTATAAATTCTTGTGTTTTATCTTTGACTGGCATACATAAAAAGACTTTAACACTTGCATCCTCTGCAGACTAATGGTGCATGAGATTCCCACCCCGTTTCCTTCCCAGTCAATGCACTTAGAGTTGGCCTTCTGCACAGAACCACCTGTGTTTATGCGAAAACATCATCTCCTTCAGCCCATTACCTCTCTGCCAAATGTCACTGAAACCTGAAGGCATATCGAGAGACATACAGAAAGACAGCACGTTCTTGCCAAACCTCATTCCCACAGGAAAACAGTACCAAATTTCAAGTAGAATAGAAAACAGAATGGCAGGAAACATCATAAGACTAATGCTTGAAAAGAGATTTTAACTTTGTGTCCTTGCTAAATGTCACTTCGGGGTGCCAGACATTTCAGCTGCGAGATCAAGTTTGGTATTTAAACGATTCTCCAGCTACACTGTGAGGATAACTGAACTTGAAATTAGTTCAGTGATCTAGATGAAACAAAAGAGAAAGAAAGGTCTTTGGCTTAATTACAGGAGCATTTGGAAGACCTGCAGTATTGGGGCTGGAGTGCAAGGACAGGCTTTAGCACCCACCAGCAATGCTGTGCAGTGCTTCCAGTGGCAAACTCAGCTGCATGGAGAGATGAGGAAAACTT
This sequence comes from Melanerpes formicivorus, assembly GCF_026170545.1. Taxonomy (NCBI): domain Eukaryota; kingdom Metazoa; phylum Chordata; class Aves; order Piciformes; family Picidae; genus Melanerpes; species Melanerpes formicivorus. The sequence goes on from NW_027142369.1 coordinate 4,848,147, forward strand.
TTAAAGAAGCTTTGAGAAATCAGTGGTGAAACCCTCGAAGACAAGCTGTCTGGGGTCTTCCATGCTTTAGTGTTCATGACTTAGAGTAGAATATAAGATAAATCACATTGAGTCAACAGTAAATTTTCTTGGCCATTAGAAAGGTATTAAAGAATGTCTGCTTTCTGACGATTCTACACCAGGAAGGTGCCTTGCTTTTGGTGAAAGCATGTTGAGGCTTTTGCATCAAGAAAACTATTAAAAATCTCTTCTTTGAGAGATTCTTTATTTCTTCTTTATCTTTGTAATGACCAGGGCTGCAGTCTTCAGTTCACAGATCCCATGACATTAAAGTCTCGATGATATTTTGCATACCTTAGTTTCTTTACCTGTGAAACAGAACTGGAATATTTGTCTCTGTTTGGAGATTTAATGTCTTAAAACAGAAGCACTTGGAGATTTTTCAAGCACAGCTCACAAGTATGAAATTTTAATAAATAAAATACTAAAATCACAAATAAAACCAAATCCTGAGCTTCCTTTTGTCAACATGTGAAATTTAAGCACGAAGCATCAGAAGCATTTTACCATAGTTACATAACAATGTGTGTATTAATTTATCCAGTGGGCTAGCTCATATTCCCACTGTTAAATACATAATCTTCAGATATTATTTAGAACCTTTCATCCACAGATGTCAAAATACATTACAAATATTGTGGTGCCTTTTGTCAATGCATAACTTCCATTAACATCAGTGGAAGAAGAATTAAGCCTAATATGTTTCCTTGAAATAAATACTTATTAAGAAATTACCTTGTTTGTTCCACCTCACTGTCTTTCAATCATGTCATCACAGCATTCACTATTTACCCAAGGGCAGTGACTCATCTGTGCTCTGAAGGAGACAGCTCTCAGAGGCCAGCAGTCATCTTTGTCGGGGGACAGAGAGCACTACAGGAGTGACTGACCATATCATGCTGCCAATCTCCAACTCTTGCAGCCTTCAAAGCAAATGAAAGCACAGACGTAAATTAATCACACAATTGCATTAGTGCCCTCTGAACCAGCACACTCAGCTAGTCCTCCACTGAACTCTGCTGTACTGAAAAGACCTTCAGCTGGATTATGCTTAACCAAAAGCATTAGCACTGAGTGCAGAGTGCTACCCTGTTCCTTCCCACATGGATTCGTGTTAGCGTAACATCACCACAGAGCCTCTGGTCTGATGGCAGCATCTGTGAATGTTTGGCGGTGAAATAATTTGGGTTACACGTGTCTTATTATAGATCGGCATCTGATAGCTAAAAGGCAGTCTAGTGTCCAGGCTGAGAGGCCAGGTTAATGCTGAGCAGCTAACCCTGAAGCATGAATGTCTCCTCCAGACTACTGCTGGTCTGGCATCACTTGGTGCTGCTACTCTTGCCCAGCTGGTGAAAATGCACCCTGTAGCCTCATGCAGACCACAGGATTTTATCCTCCTGCTCTACCTTGGGGTGAGGATGAGCACAGCTGGGCCTTAGGCACTCTGTTGGAAATTCCCACATGGGTTTTTTTGCTACTATCTTCCCCATCCACTGAGTGTGTGATTTCTAATCAAAGTGCAGTTGCTAGATAAACATCCGGTAGCAGAACTTTAGAAGCAAGAGCTTAGAGACTTGTGGCTTTTGAGTGTGTGGGGCATAGGCAATCTTTGTGGAGCTGTGTTCTTGAACTTGAACATTGCCTTTGTTCTTGTGAGAATACAGTCCTCAAGCTGTAGCTCCATAATGCAGACTTGAGAAGTTCAGCTGGGGTATGAAGCACAGGGATGCCTCTCTGAGCCAAACTCAGTGTGCTCTTGATGGAGGAAGAATTCTGTTTAACGATAAATGTTTTTGCAGCAACCCTAGTGAGAATGGAAGCCTCATCTCTTCATTTCTCATGTGACAGGTGTCTGGTGTCAGCCACAACAGAATGAGATTTCATCCTATTGTAAAACTTTTCTTTGCACTGCAGACGTTGAAGGTGCCCCACAGAAACTGCAACATAATTAGATGTCCCATTGGTCTGTTTATTTGAATGCTTTCAATCCCTATTTCAATGCCATTTCAGCTGAAAGCAAGATGCTTTATTTCACCAAGAAGTTAAATGTATTTAACAGATTAATTGACAACTGGAGCAAGCAAATGTAACTCCAGTGAGACCAGCACAGTTGATTCTACTCATGATAGTCAATGTGGCCTTTGAAAGATTTTAAGACCCAGTGTAACTGGGTCTCTGGAGCTTGCCAGCTCTTATTAACCTTGACCAGGAGGCAGGCAGGCAGGCAGAACTAAGAGGTCCTCATGACTCAACATGGCAGAATCTGTTGACCTCTGTGTTTACCTCCTGTGCAAATTCAAGCAGAACAAATTAATGCTTAAATGCTGCTTCTCCACCAGATACATGGAAAGCCAAATACAGCCAGTTCTGTCCAAACTGTCCCCAGAGTCTGAAGCTCAGTTCAGGACCATGGATGCAAAAAATGCAAAGCCCACCTGAGCCAAAAGCCCCGGGGCTCTAGGAAACTCAAGGTCAATGGGCATTGACTGATTTCATCAGGAAAGTCCATATGGTTCTGGAAGCAAGAGTAATTTCTTATGCTGCCCAAAGAGCTGCGGGTAAGAAGCTGCTACCCCTCCACAGGCTAGCACGGGTGCTTGGCAGCAGCTGCAAGACAGCAGAGCTGGGTGCATGTGGGATGTCAGAGGTTTTGCAAAGGGCAGAAGAGTGGTTGTGCGAGGGAGGGCTGAGACCAGTTTATGCAGTGAGGGGAAACAAACAGTAAACAGCACCAGCCAGAAAATGGGAGTCCTGCAGGTCCTGGTATCTGTCCAGAGCAAAGTGAAGTAAAGTAAAATAAAAAGTGACTCTCTGTGATTCAGTCCTTGCCTCAGCCTAAAATAACCAGTTCTCCAAGGCTCCCAAATCATACATTAGAAAAAGTGCCCCCCCTTCCCCAACAGAAAAAAGCACATATTTGTCTCCCTTGAATTCTTCACAGTGCTTTCAACAGCTAAAAGCCTGAATATATTTTCACAGTTTTTCTTCTGTGAACAATAAATCTCTCTCTAGAGTATGTACAAATGTGGAACAGGCAGCACTTTTTAAGAGAGGATTTTTATTCAGGTTTTTTAATTATTGATGTTATTCTGCATTGTATTTCATGTTATTATTACATTAAATTCAGTCTTGTATGAAACTGTGGCATTTCATATTTACCTCTAGGGACTGCCTGCTTATGTTAAATCAGCATACTGTTTCTTAGGTTTTAATGTTAAGCTGGGAGCTAAGGTTTGCTTTGATCAACTGAATTTTCTGCCTGAGCATATTAGTGCTCCAGATTAACCTGAAGATTAGGAAAGACTATCTAGCTGTAAGTATTTCTGGAACTGTGAAACATCTTTGCTCTTTTGCACATTTTTTTCATGTTTTATATAGAAATGCATAAAATGTAGTTTTAATGTAATTGTTTCTGCTACATTATTTTTTAATTCTAAAAAAAAGAAATCAGAGATATGATCTTAGTATCTAAGCAGAGATAAATAATCTTGTTTCTCTTAAATCAGTAATATATTTGAGAGCATTTATAGTAATAGTACAGTAATGCCAAGGGTTTCCACACTTGTATTTGCTAATAGCAGATGCTGTACAAAGAACAAGGTATAATCAGTCTCTGGAGAGAAAGAAGGTTTAAAAGAGAGGGCTTACAAGAAGAAGGAGGAACAAGCAGCTGTTTTTCAAACTGTGACCTTCCCTCTTCCTAACATGCTTCACCTTTTCCATCACTGTGTGATTGTACCTCCTGATCAGGTCAGGTTTTGGAGAGAATAACACCTACACTGGGAGCCTCTGCAAAGGGAGGAATACATGCAGAAAACACACAGAGTCACAGCTGAAAAATGAGACAAGCTGGGTAGTGTATTCACCATCTGTGGTACAAATAGAAAAGGCTGAAGACCACATCTAAATTTTCTGCCTGAAAATGGCTGTGGGCGAGCATTTGGCTTGCATTTAAATGCAATAACATGAGCTTTCTTCCTCCTCCTCCTCTGGTAGAAGCGATCAGCCAGTGCTGCCAGTTATCACACATCTCAGTCAGTGACCTCCATGTTATCAGACTGTCCTTCACTTTTCATCATTTCAATCCTCCTGCTCAGTGGGCTTGAGTTGGGCAGACTGGGTCTCTGTTTCACAGTGGGGATTGAGAGCAATCCCAGTGAAGAAGGGAGTTCTGCTCCTATTGCAGCCTGCTCACTCCAGTTGAAGGGAAGGAATAAAAACACAGGAAAAAATGCAACTTCAGGGAGATCTTCCCATGATGAATCCATCTTTGAAGAACTTGTGTATACAAGGCAGCCACAGACACATGGGTGATGGTGGCAGCTGCTAAGGTTGCATGGTGTGGCTGTAGATGGAAGGCAGGCAAAAGATAGCCCTGAGTGCCAAGATGTGTTCCTGCCATCTGCATTCCTTCTGGGAAAGGCGGTTGTAGAGAGCTTGAGCACACAGGTTTCCCCTGAGGCTCTCTGAGCTACTAGAGTGATAATGATGGAGCAGTGTCAATCACCATTTAGTCTGGCAGTGAGCACCTGAGAGCTGGAAGAGACTGACACACAAGGTCAAAGGAGTGACTACATGCAAACCAGCAGGACTGTGGGTGCAGTGGGAAGATACTTGACCAAAATACTGGTATTTAGTTTTGTTCAGTGTATGTTGACTCTGCACCCACTTTCAGGGTAGTTGAAGCACATGCCCAGGGCCAGCAGATAAAACATAAGACCTTGAAGGAAACCAAGGGGGATTCTCTCAAGCATCGCTGCTGTCACTGAGTTCCTGACTTTGGGCAGTGAGTCACCAAATGTCTTCAAACTGCTGTGTAATTTCATGTTCTTTCTTATCTGGATGCCATGTTTTATCCAGAGACCAAACATCTCATATAGACAAGAATTTGGCAAACCCTTCTGTCTCATTTAATTGTAAGGACCAATGCAACGCCCTGCAAAGGAGCCTAATCCTACAAGCATCACTGCATTGGGAAGGAGTGGTGCAGACATTTGGCTCAGGGTCAGTACTTAAGTCACTGACTTGGTATCTCTATTTGAAAATTCCTTTGCCATAGCATGTAGAAGTGGTGCTTCACGGAACAGTTTAGTGGTCATGGTAGTTGGGTTATGGTTGGACTTGATGATCTTAAAGGTCTTTTCCTACCTTAATGATTCTATGATTCTATGAATGTTTATTGACTATTCTCTTATTTATCTGCCATTCTCAGCACCTTGTCATTATCTCATGCTGTTTATTTATTTCATTTCACTTTTGTTGTAAGTGTAATTAGCAGCAAAGCTGCTAGCAATGCTTGAATGTTTCTGTTCTCATTTTCAAAAGAAATGCTGGCTGTGATCTGCTGCTACAGATGGTAATATATAACTTGTCAAGACCATGAGTAACCTTTTGTTTTGTTTTGTTTTTAATTAGTAATTCTAGCAGGGGTCAGAGCTGTCATGCCTGACTGACAGACTGTAGCCCTTTGCTTTCTGCCAGAGGATAAGACTGAGCTTCTGGTGTTTGCAGACAACACTACTTTATGTCTCTCCAAAACTCTTCCTATCTGGGCTTCAAAGCACCCAACCTGCAAAAGCAGTCCTGGGTTCAGCTAAGTGGCCTGCCTGCAGGGGCAAAAATGGGAGGTGGGTGAAAAAACCTAGTCTACAATGATTACTCAAGTATTTCAGACCTAATAGCATATGTATATAATTAACCACAAATGCAAACAGCTTCAAAATGATTTACAACTCTTTGCATAATAACTACATTTGCACATTGAGGAATAAGGGCATGTTTCCCACCAATCAGCAGCTCCCATAAGATTTATGGTGAATTTCCCTGACAGAGATTAAAGTAAACTGGAGACAGGTCACAGCTGATATTCATCTGAACATCTTTTCTCAATTAAGTTGTTATCCTGCCTGTAATCCATTTGTTTATTATGATGACCAGACAACCACCAGAGTACTTTCAATTACTCCCTTCAGTATACACACATGCACCCTGTTACCTGCATGGAACAAGAGCTGAGGGGCTGACCCCAGCTAGTTCCTCAGACATGGAGGCTTGTACTGACACACCAGTGGGTTCTGTAGAGCCCTCGGGGTCCTTTGTTTCACTAAGTATGTGTTTCAGCCTGCAGATTCTTTCTGTATACAGCAGCCCCTGCTGTCTTTGAGGTGGTCTGAGTTACACACCATGGTGGACACTGGTTTTTATGCTGGTGTGCTGGTTTGGCAGCCTTTTTGTGTCATAAGTTTATCAGTTCTTGTGGATTCAACAGTACCCAAGCACCCTCTGGTGCTTATTAGCTCTTGGGAAGCATTCATACTTCGCCTCTTTGTGTGAACTTGCCTCTTTTCAGTCTCCTGTTTCCTTCTATTTCTCCATCCATACACATGGACACCCACAGAGATCATTCCCACAAACTCAAGCAGAAATGACTTCTGAACATGTTAAGGAAAGCAAAAACCAGAAAATTATATTTCCTCCCCTGTACATATAACTGAAGTCTGAAACCAAGAATCCACAGCTCTAAGGAGGAAATTCAGCTAATCCAGCCTGAATTACTATCTAGCTCAGGCAGAAAGTCAAGCTACTGCAGTTACAAAGCTTTGGGGACAGAGTCAACCATCTCAGAGGCTAAGTGGGGGCCCATCTGCATATTTTTATTTGTGAGACAGCAAAAATGGAGACAGCAGGACTGAGTGACTCTCTTACAGGGTCAGCAAGCTCACTATAACGCATGGGGGAACTGGATAGGATAGGATAGGATAGGAACAGGTTGGAAAAGACCTTTGAGATCAAGTTCAACCCAACACCATCTAATCAACTAAACCATGGCACCTAGTGCCTCATCCAGTCTCTTCTTAAACACCTCCAATGATGGTGACTCCACCACTTCCCTGGGCAGCCCATTCCCATGGCCAATCGCTCTTTCTGTGAAGAACTTCTTCCTAACATCCAGCCTAAACCTCCCCTGGCACAGCTTGAGACCAGCTGGGCTGGTTTTGATAAAAAGTTAATATAAATCTGTCAGTGGCTGCAAAGGGCAGCTCACAGAGCCTCTGAATTAAAGTTTATTTAAAGGAGCTTAATTCTTCACTCTAACCTAGGCTATTGTGTGAATTCTTTCCTTTCCTTCATAGCTGTAGTTTATGTATAGTGCAACTTGTCATGGTAAGAACCGTGCCTGTGCATATGCCTACAACGCCCTAGTGTTTCCAGAGGTTGGGTGAATGAAGGCTGCCATAATTCAGTCATATAAGGAAACACAGGTCGTGTTCCTCCCATAATTTCTGTATTTCCTTGGCTTTGCCTGCCTAAAATCAAAATCCTTCTGCTCTCCTAATTGAAGGAGTATGCTTTGGCAGGGAATATAAATTTTATTTTTAGATCTCTGGTTGGACAATCTTAAAATAACTGTCAGCCTTAGTTCATTCAGAGACTGGATAGTGGATAGTGTGGATATATATAGCAAAACTGATTTGATAGGTTAAGACTGAAAAATTAGAATTTATATTACATTTCAAAATATTACTGTACAGTTTTGAGATGCTGCCATGGTGACTGCAGCATTACCCTGCTTTACATGCACATTCAGTCACTAGATCTCCCCAGGCTTTCAGAACAGTTCAGTATCCTGGGTTTTTTTCTCCTTCTTGTTGCAACTTTTCTGTCTGATGGCTCAAATATTTGCAAGTCCTTGTCAAGGAAACAGAGACCTAGCTACATGCTTAGCCATGGCAGTACCAGTTTGATCTGTAGGGCTGCTATCCAAAGTTCTAAACTGCTCCTAAAAAAGGCAAGAAAGAAAGGGATCTGGACACAGCCATCCCTTCTGACTCCAGACCATGGGCACCCAGTTACTTAGGCAAGTAAGAATGGCCAGTTAAAAAATGTAATAGAGGAAATATTGCACCTGAGCCTTCACCTTAATCTTCCTTTTAAACACTGACTTGGCTATCAGTGCATGTACATACTTAGCTGTCAGCCCATAGACTCCAGGCCAGACATCTTAGCTCACTTCTGCCTCTCTCTGGCCACAATCCCCTTCTACCTTCCAGCTACAATGCCCCAGTTCACTCTTCAATGCAAAATAGCTGTCATAGCCATTAACAGTAGCTTAAGACTAGCTTTCCAATGGCTTCCCAGCTTGGCCCTCACTCTGCCCTTCCTTGACCCCCAGAGTGCAAAGCCAGGGTTGGCAGCAGGAATCTGCACAAGTCATGCACACTGACATATGAATGAGACCTGAGAACAGTAGGAACAACTGGGGTTTGTTTTTTTATTTTCCAGCTTAGCCCACTTACCAGAGATACAACTTCACCCCCTAGCCCACACCCACCTGGAAAGACGTTTGGCCTTTCTCAAGGGATGTGGTGGAGTTAGGATGCAGAACAAACAACAAAAATAGGCAATCCTATGGCCCAGTATAAGATGTGTTTGTTCTTTCCACTTTGAATTTCATTTGTGCAGTGTGCTTCCTCTATTTTATTGCTTTATCTTTCATTATAGTAAAATATTATTGATGCAGTTATTCACAAAGCTGCCTCATAAAATATCTGTCCTGTTATCATGCTGATCCCAGTGGGAAGCAGCCATGCAATCTCCAGTCCAATATTCTTCTGAGCAGCTCAAAGCATATAAAGCAAGACTTGCAATTGAAGCTGTCAGGGACAGCTGAGTTGAAATGAAAACATCAAGGCCTTTGAAAAAAGTAACGCAATAAAAAATGTCTGAGTCAAGTAACTAGGGGGTTTTATTCAGCAGACAGGTTTGGGGAGGCCACTAGACTGACCAATTAAGACATATAAGACTACCTGACATTTGTTACTCATCACATGGTTTCCTCCTCTGTACCTAAACCAGACACCCACAAAATATCTAGAGTGAGGCCCATGTTTGATCTTAATACATTCATAGCACTTGCAATCTACTACCTTCTCTTGAAGTCCACCAAAATCAATTAAGTCAAAAAGGATTTGGATCAGGCCCTCAATACCCATATTATCATTAAAGAATAATACATTTTACAGAGTCTGGAAATAGCTTCATAATGATCAGGACAGGCACAATCTTCTGTGTTACCTATTTGAACACTAACATTTGATTTCTAGCAAAGTCTTACACAGCATCAGACCAGAATAAGAGATAACAAGAAAAAAAGTACAACATGAAAGTTATTGACCTACAAAACTATACAATAACCTAAATTAATAGGACTATGGCTGCAGTGATGCTGGTGACCTTGAAGGTGATTGGGTTAATCATCTACACTTCATTATCTCAAAGAGTTTCTCAGACTTTTCAGTTTTGACAGGTGCCCTCTTAGAACAATTTTCACAAAACTAATGTCCTGCAATGGTTTAACATTATGGTTTAAGAAGTCACTGCAGAACTCTCAATACCTGTGGATAGCCATGAGGCTTCTGCTTTTATGCTTACCATTTGCTTACTGCTGTGGAGGCACAGAAGTGCCTCATTCAGTGTGAATGCCCCAGAACACAGCATAGTATGTTCAGGTTTCTCAGGCTCATGGCTGTGCTGTCTCTTGTCTGAAGCAATCTGCTGAGCGTCAGCTATCAGCAGACAGCACAATTACTAGTTTCTAATGCAATGAAAGTGGAGGTGCCCTGTAAAAAAACACCTTTCCCCAGGCTGGCACAAGGAGAACCATTTCTCATTAAATGCAAATGCTTCAGAGTATGGGTCACATACCTAACTTCAGATAACAGAGAGGATTTAATAACTGCAGCAGATGCTGCTCAAGCACCTCTCTGCAGCAGGAAGAAGCAATGCTGTGCCAGTTGCTCTCAAGCAACTGACTCTTGTGTCATGTCCTGCAGCACACTCTTAGGTGACCTAATGCAATAGGTAATACAATCTGTGCCAAGTTATTGAATAGAAGAATTTTTTTTCTTTTTAAACAGACTGTGTTGACAGGTTGAATACAGCTGTCATGCTGGACATGCTTTTCTGGCCAAATAAAGCATTCATACCTAGTCTATACGCATGCTTTGTTCCCAGAGAAGGGAAGCAGTGGCAGTTACTGCCATCACAGTGGATATTGCCACCTGCATTCATAGGGTCAGTTGTCCAAAGGCCATTTATAATTTTGACTGGAACACCTAGATTAGAAGAGTGCCATCAGGAAAGACCTCATGAATCACCACAAGTGAAGCACAAGGCTGTCAGAACTGCAATGAGCAGTCACATAATCATCTCTTTCCTCATTCACAGCTTGTGGATCTGTTTGGGATGTAAGATAGGAATCCCAGTATATTTGCTTCTACTTTGTGGATAAAAATGTCAAGGAACTATCTGCTACATCACAGCCAGGACATGGAAGCTCTTATTATCTGGCTGTCCCATGCCCATATGCTGCTTTTGAACCAGGAATGCAGAACAGGTACCTGCAATACTCTTGAAAAGGGAAATTATGAAAACATGAAATTATGCCCTACTTGTATGCTAACACTTTCTTCAGTATAATAATCTGGAATACAGTTAAATTCTGGAGAGTATCCTGTACCTAGACTTCCAGGTTTTGGGGATGTCATTCCACTGCCAGACCATGGCTGCACCACATACACGGTATCTCACTGTCACAGAACAACTTAATTACCCCACTGCAATGAGATTTAATTAACCATTTTCAGTAACCATCCACATGACTTCAGTATCATAAACAAAACCTGAGGAAAAAACCTACTTCTAGCTGGTTCTAGGAGGAGCACACAGGCAGAGCATTGTGTGTGTGAACGCAATGTAGTCACATTCCAAATGCAATCGCACGCACCCCAAAGTTCTCAACATTTGGCTTTGTACTGCTTTTAACACAGGCACACAAAAAAACTGTGAGCAGCTCCCATCCCCAGACACACACAAGAAAAAGAACAATTTCTGCTTAGATGAAGCCCATTGGAGTGATGAACTCATTGCTTCCAGCACAGTAACTCCAGAGGGGGGATAGGGTTGGTGTCCCTCAACTGCTAAGACAGTCTTTGCACTTTAAATAGTTCAGAGAGTCAGCAAATTTCACAAGAAATCAACTACAGAAGACTCTGGCCTAACATCTCTCCTAGCTGACTAGATGCATTAACTTGTTCTGAAACCCCAGGGGCCAGAGTGGGAGGGCATCAAAGCAGACAGTGCTGTTTCAGTACTGACCCAACAGCACAAGAGCTGTGCCTTGCCCTGATGCAAATCCCATCAAATCAACTCAAGCAACATGCATATCTTTGCAGAGAAGAAACAAGGCCCGTCCCACATTCTGAAGATCAGTCACTGTCTGCAGATACTTCCAGAAATTATACCTGTCTGTGTAGGCAGAAGAATGATTGTGGAATCACCAGGATACAGCATTACTGCTGATAACTGTCAGAAGAATTTGCATCCCAGGTATGTCACTGGTAAAAAAAAAAATTAAAAAAGTGTAGTTCCCTGGTATTTCCTTAAATGTAATTCTGCAGCTGGACACGGCTGATATTTCTTCTCTTGGGCTGTTGCAAGGTCAGGGAAATTACCAAATGCAAAGAGCTCATGATGCGACACCTTTCCTGATTCCCTGCTCAAAAGAAAGCTCTAGGGTATCTAGAGCTCCTGCTGAGCTTTTGCTACTGTTCTCAGAGAGTCTAAAAAAACTCTTTGTAGCTTTGAATCATTATCATGAGGAATTAAGTATTGCCTACAGCTGCAGCTTTATGATGATGGGTACTGATGATGTAGAGAAATGCTTTCCACATGCTTCCAGAAATACATTAAAACTCACCTTCTTTTCTGGGCAATGTAGAAAGAACATTCAAAATTTATTGCTAGAGCCTTCATCTATATCTGTGCTTTTTCCCAGAATCACCAAAGGGATACAAAGAGGCTTGTCAAAATATGTAGAAAGCCTCGACCTTTTAGGTGGCAGAGCCAATAATATATTGTTACTTCCTTTCACTATGCCAGAGACACACTAAGGAACCCAACAGCAGCTTCAGTCGCTGACTTAAAGCAGAGGCTTTCAAAAACCCTATCATATCTAGAAAATTCCAGCAATACAACTACTGCTTGACACATAGCTGAGATCATGTTTACCAACAAAAATGCATTCAAACAACATGTTTTCAACATCATTTGTCCATAATACAGAATAGAAAGACAACTGTAATTACTCCGCCTTTTTTTCTCATTAACTGTTGTAGATGTGCTGGTGGAAGCAGGTACAGCCACAGTAGGCACTGACCTTCAGGGAGAAGACAAATCATTTTCAGGTGTCTTTTTGATTCCTTTACCCATGCTAAATAATATCATACTTCATCTGGGTTGCAGAGGGTAGCACCCTCTGAACCACTCAACAGATGCACAGTAATGCACGTGTTTCATTTGTCCAGGAGGAGCAAGACTTTTCCTCCGTGACTTCTTGGATACCAGGCAATCTGATCAAAATGTCCTGCCCTAAAAGAAGACCTCTTGGAAGTATCCATACAATATGGTATGGTTTCTTTAGTGTTGTGGGTTTAACACTAACCATAGAGTTTAAAAGTCCTCCAAGCGGCTAGATAGGTAGAAGAATTGTAACCATCTGTTATTCTATCCCATAAGCCCGGCATCTGCTATATAAACAGGTTGCAGCATCAATCTGGCCCTTTCTGCTACTCTTCCCAGCTTGGATCTCTTATCGCTTGCAATGCGGGGGAGGTTTGTGGCCTGGCTTGGCCTTGGCAAAGCTACTTTTGTAGTGGAGCTTGTGTTCCAAACCCCTCACCAGCTTGGCTTATCCGGGCATTAAGGTTCTTAGGCAATGCCCCAGCCTTCACAGGTCTGACAAAAAGCACTAGCTACCAGGTTTCCGTGCTGTTTACCTCTCTATCCTGGAACAATGGTGTAGTCATGAAGACCTAAGCTAGTGCCAGTTTTTCCCTGGTTTCTTTCTCTACCTTTTTTGACAAGTCATTTTGATGTCATCTACTCAGCAGTAATAGCTAATTTTGAAGAACTTAGATACATAGCCTAGTTTTCATAATCCTTCTATAGGTTCTGGTTTACTAAAGGAAGCTTACTAAAGGAAGCAGAGGTGGTTTCAGGCATACTTTTAAATATTTTAAACATTTTTTTACCTATGATTCATTCTACTTGCCTTGGAAAGTTGTGGGGTTTCTTTGCCAGAGGACATAGTTTTGAGTTTGTTGCATTATTCATATGTAATATCAGTTGTCACTGCTCTAAGATAGGTAAGTAAAGTACTAGAACTAACTGTCATTTTAACTGTACTGTTTAAACAGGATCATTTGGTTATGGGGAAGAGCAAGAGGTAACATAAGCAGTAAACACTATGTCTAAGCATCTCTCACTTGCAAGGACCTGAATGGCAGTGTCAGTGTGTTCCATGTTTAAGGACAAAAAAAAATACTATGTGTCTCTTATTTATCTCCTGACCTATCATTCAGTAACTACTTATGGCTCCATAGTTGCCTTCCATGACACTGCAGCACAACAAACACATTGGGAAATGTAATTTCCAAGGTGTGCAGTCTTTGTTATGATGACAAGCACTAGTAAGCACTGAGACAAAGCTTTGGTCCAGACACCAGAGAGCACATCCCTGCTCACAAAACCTGAAATTAGCAGTTTGATTTCCCAGCTGCTCTGTTACAATCAGAGCTTGTATTTCTCCTAAATCAAATAACAGCTACTTCCATCTCAGGGATTAAGTCAATTCAGACTTTGTTTACTGCCTATAACATCAAAGAATTAAAATTATATAGGCTGATAGCAAATTTCCTTTCTCCTCCCTGGTACCTTAGAAAAAAGTGGTCCCTGTAGGAAACAAGAGAAAAGTTATCAGTCCTGTTGGACTGAGAGTTCAGCTCTTACTGTCACTGGGCAATCATGTGGAAGGCAAGTTCTAATTTTATCTTCAATCCTATGAATATAATTGCCATCAATTTCCAGTTATCTCTAGAAAAAGAAATCTCAGTACAAATGTATTCTGCAGTCCAACAACAGTTGGCAACAGCATATTTATTACCAGTCACATAGTGAGTGGGAAAATCACCTGTGTGAATGTTTTGGGGGGTTTTCATGGAAAGTTTCTCTATTTCACACCCATTGGATCAGCAGGTATCCTCTTAATTACAGTATAGTCATACCAAGTCTCCACGGGTGATAAACCCACTTCAATGGAACCACATCTCTGCAGGAATCCTTCCGGAGCAGCCATGACCTTATCAGCAGCATTTGAGCTGCACTTTTCATTTGTTTGGAGTGAAACCCAAATGCCAAGCACATGGTTCTTAACACAGGTAGCAATTTATCTGATAAGGAGAATTTTTGTTGATGAGAAAAGTTAGACTGCAATCCTTTTATAGCAGAGACTTGAAGGAGCCTGAGGCATACAGCTGACATTAAAAAAAAGTCAGAAGTTTACAAAAATTTTTTAAAATAAAAATTTAAAAAAGGAGAGAAAAATGGGACTAACATTTCAGACTCTTTGTGTCCTCCTGCAATCAGAAGTCCACAGGCACAGAGGGGTTCCTTGATTTCTGTTTAGCAGAAGACAAACAATGCCTCGTTATTCCTTTCTCCTGTTACAACAGAGAAGACATTTTGATTTCTTTACGTATACACCAGCCACCTTCCACACCTAGACAGTACCTGTAATTGATTAACACAAAGTGAATTATTCCTGTAACAGCAGGAGAATTAATCTGTGAAGCTAAGATAGCAAGACAGAAAGAGACCTCTCCTTAGACACCAGTGCTCTATTGTCAGCCACCTTTCTGTTGAGGAGGCTTAGGGCTCAACAAGGCTGCTGAGCATGGGGTAGTATTTCCACCAAAGAAACTCCTCTGGTTCAAAAGTACACCAGGGTTATCCAGGATCAGAATTTTCCTCTAGACATTAGCCTGCACCTTCTGTATTGGTACTATAGCCAAGAGCAACACATGCACCACTTGAGAATTTGGAGAGATTACTTCACTATTTACGCACAATACATCCTGTATTGCATTTAGATACAGCCTGCTTACTGAACACCCTTTGAAGATGTACTCAGTGCCTTTGATTCATTATACAGAAACTTTGCAAAAATCCCAACCCTCTGCATTTTCAGTCTGTCTCACTGCCTGTTACTCCATGCACTGCCCCATCCTACTTGGCTGGATCAACCTGGAAGTTTGATCTCAGAAAAATATTTCTAACAGCCTAGCAAAAACCCCTGTGGTCCTTTGAAGTTCCCATTAGCTCCTATGTAGCGCAACAACACAGAGCGAGTATTCAACTGCCTATTGTTTGTGGTGGTTTTCCTCATCTCTCATTTTCTGGCACAAGAAATCCACCATGAAAGATGCCCCATATCAAATATGAACATTATCCTTGTTCTTGGTATATCCCAGAGTGTGAGCAACAAAGCTGGTGAGGGGTTTGGAGCACAACCCCTATGAGGAGAGGCTGAGGGAGCTGGGGTTGCTTAGCCTGGAGAAGAGGAGGCTCAGGGGAGACCTTATTGCTCTCTACAACTACCTGAAGGGAGGTTGTAGCCAGGTGGGGGTTGGTCTCTTCTCCCATGCAACCAGCACCAGAACAAGAGGACACAGTCTCAAGGAAGAAGTTCTTCATAGAAAGAGTTATTGGCCATTGGACTGGGCTGCCCAGGGATGTGGTGGAGTCACCATCACTGAAGTGTTTAGAAAGAGACTTGATGGAGTGCTTGGTGCCATGGTTTAGTTGATTAGATAGTGTTGGATGATAGGTTGGACTCGATGATCTCAAAGGTCTCTTCCAACCTGGTCTATTCTATTATGTTCTGTTCTATTCTATTCTATTGTATATTCTCACAGAAAATAAACAATTTCCAGCAAAATCAAAATCAGGTATTTTTCATCTAAAGCAGACACAGCAATAGAAGCAGCTAAGGAATGCCATCTTTACAATGAAAATAAACTGTCAAATCAGAGGAGTAACACAGAAATTGCAATGTATTTTGTGCAGATACCCATCTATCCCGAGATTTTAGTTTTGCAACTGTAGGTCCATTTAATAGTAAAGGTTCATATTTCCTACTTCAAGATCAATACTTTAGGTTATTTCTCACTCTGAGAATTGATGAATTTTGAATATAAATACTAGATATTAGTCAATGGGCAGACACTTTTGATTAAGTCTACTGAAGTCAAAGGTCTTTTGGGGAAACTGTAGAACCACTGAAGATACATGGACATGATTGATAAGCCTATAGCACACAGCTTCTGTGTAGATATCATGCTTTTCTGCCACACTGTATTGAGGCTTTATGTGGTAGAATCCATGGCCCAAATGCTGCATAGTGGTCTGAGGTCTCTTGCTCCTCAAAACTTTTCCACATATTCATTTTTAACTCTAAGTGTAGGTGAGGGGCAGAAATATTTAAATTTAAGTTTATTGGCTTTTTTGTTTAGGGTTTTTTTTTGTTGTTTTTTTGTAAGCCAAAATTAGGCTGCCACTCATTCAAATCCATCTGGCAATGTGAATATTTGCATTTATTACAGGAAGCAGTGATTATGATTTGTTCCAAATAACTTCTGTTTGAATTAACTGAGATCACAGATGAATGCAGATTTCCTCTACTTCACAGATCTTAGAGGATGGTTTTGGAGATACTTCTCTGCACTTAGCAGAGAAGGCACAGTCCTCTAATGGATATGTGCCACAAATACTGCCAGTTCAGCATCAGCTGAAGGGTGTATCTAAAATAGTTCAGATCAGGTCACTCTGGAAGTGAATTCCTAGTAATGTACACATTACCATGCTTTAGATAAACGCAGTTCTCAAGACCAGTCTAGAAATAGATTGAAATGAATGCTCTGGAAGCTGTGCAGTGTGGATCCACAGCAGAAGCAGTTTTGGTCTAGACATCCATTCTCATTATGCTGCACTATTTGTTAAGGCAATCATTTTCTAAAATGCTGTAATTTGGAAAAGTTTTCACAGAAAAAGCACTAGATAAATGGGTAGTTGATGTGCTTACCTACTCCTGTTTTTCCCTGCCATGAGCTATGAAGTTATAGATAGAAGTTATTAAGCTGACCTCAAATATATTAGAGAGAGAAGATTTGCTCAGTTACAGGGTTTCAAAATATTTTTCTCTCTTCTGTTGAAGCTAGAACCTTAACCAGATCATAATATGAAAGCTATTTTAAAACAAAAAGTTCCTCTATCCTAAAGATTACATCATCAGGCATGTTGCTTGAGTAAAGAAGTAGTTCTTGTTTTGAATAAAGCCTGTTCTTAGTAATTTCCAACAAGCTATACCTGATTCACAGGAGTCCAATTATTGTGAATAACTTGAAGTATTCAGTGTGTGTATTGCTTGCCATGACATATGAAGCCAGTGGTTAAGCCAGTGGCTAAGCCAGCATCAGAACAGAGGAATTTTGACCACAGTGGTTCTCGATTGCTTTAGCCATAAATGTTACTTTATAAAGCCACTGGCTAATGAAAGAAAATTCTCCTCATACTTTAAAATATGTACTTACAATATTTAGCAATTGGTTCAGATCACTCTCTGCCTCATTATGTTTTCTTCCTTTACCTTACAGAGTCATATTAGTATTTAGCAGGATTCACCTTCATCTCCATCAGTGTTACACCTTAATCAGCCAGATGGTTGCTCTGGCCCCAGCCTTGAAGGATATATTGCTTGACGGAGTTCCCTGACAAGCAGCGCTGCCTCGGATGTGAAGCAAGGTGAGTACAGCAGGAGAGTTCCTCCATTCTTCCAAAGGGGAAAAAAAACATAATTGTAGATAGCTTTTATGAAAAGATTATTTCTCTGGGAAATACTTTGTAACCGGAATGAGAAGCTCCCTGTTCAAAGATACCGCTCTGTCACTATCAATTACCTATGAAACACCACCAGGACAGGCAAAAGTACCTGAGAGGCTAAAAGTAGCTAGGTTTTATATGATCTCCCATTATCTCATTACAATGAATGAATAAAGCAATAACTTAACCAAGCAATGTGCTATATCAGTAACTGGTCTTGATACGAGCTTTTTAAACAGGAATGTAACAATCCAGGCTACAGCCAGGCCTCAGAAAAGGAACTGCAGAATGATGAGAAGTGTTGCCCCCAAATTATTATCACATGTACAGTGAGTTTTACATTCAGATATCTGGCACAATTCCCTTACTGCCCACAGACTCATTAAACCCCATTAAATACCCCATTAAACTCAAGAAGCAATTTACCACAGAGTCCAAGAAAAGTATTATGGGATTGCTGATTTCTTTGACTCTCCTTGTTTCTCTCAATTTGCCTTCTTGCCCTGCAAAGAGCTTTGATTCAGCTGCATAAAGACAAATGATTATCTTGGGAAGTGTGTACATAGGGGAGACTTTGTCCATGCAATGGTAAATACTGCTGCAGGAGCTGGTGCTGACACTGAACTACTGCAACCTCTGAGCACTGGGCTTGAAAAACGCCAATGGAGAGATCATTTGTGTCACTTAAACAACCTCATTCTTCACTGATTCCACTTCAGGGACTGAGACAAGCGTTTCCATGGTGCAGAATAGCACTGCGCATGCCTCAGTGAAATTAGAAACAAACCCCTCTTCTCTCTGTTGGGTAAGTCCCACTATGCAGTTGTAGATGATGATACATTAGAATATTGCCTCAGATTTTCATAGATTACTTTTAAGGTGCAGCTCTCTGGGTTTTTTTTTGGCAGAACAGTTGGTAATATACATGAGTTTAATATGGAACTTAGTATAACTAATTATACTGTAAGCAGTATAGCCAGCTATGCTGATGGGGAAAGGCACAATGAGGAATGAATGAAACATGTTTATATCCATGGAAAAAATTCCTATTAGCAAACATTAGCAAAACATTCCAAAACTGGAAGGGAACCAAAGGAAAATATGATCTTCCTTGATGGTAATAAAGAATCCACCATTACCTCTGTTTCTACAAGCTCATAGTAACAACTTCTACACTATTTCTATAGAGAATAAACTGAAAAAGAAAATGGACTCAAAGGGCCACTGAATGCAACCCATTCGTAATGTTTCAGAAAGAGGAAATGAAAATCCTAAAACCAGTAGTTTTGAACAAGCAAGCAAGAGTAAACATTTTTTTCTCCACCACAGCAAATGAAGAATCTCTATCTTGAAAGATGAAAGTTTATTTTTGCTCTGCTTCTCACAAAAGACATAAAAAATTATGGCTTTGAATACCTTTAAACCATATCAAGAGGATTCCTTTACTCTTGCACCCTACCAAGATTATATATTGTACAAAGACTTTTTATTGCTTTCAGATGCTCTTTGTATTAACATAATCTATTTTGTTATGTTTCATTATGCCAAATCAAGATTTTATTAGTTATAGTTGGTCTAAATGGGCAGATACTTTCAATTTAGCTTGAGCCAAAGTCAGCTCAAAATAAATTTAAATCAGCAGCTTCCCAAATGTTAGTGATATTCTGGAGCAGCAAAACCAGAAAAAGTAGACCCTACAACAGACTCAGATTTTACCACATAGCTTCAGGGTTTGTAATGGATAAAGAGAAGTTTCAGAATCTTAGCAGCTCATTGGTGTTTGAAACCCTAAATTTGACTTTTGTAGTTTGACTTAATGTCCTATTTTAATATAAATGATGCAGGACTATTTACTTACCATGCTCAATCCAGGAAGCAGGGCCTGGCTTTGAATTGTGAACACAACAGAATTGTGAAGTCATGTAGGCCTACCCATGGACCTGCAACACTAGAAAAAGGGATAGTGACAGTCATCTTTAATGATACCTTCTGGAATTGCAGGAAATTTTTATAAAGGTACATGAAAAATATTAGAAAGAGCACAGCTAGCAACTCGGACCAAATTCAGCTCTAATGCATTTGCCCTCTGCCATTTGATTTTAGAAATGTACCTTATGAATAGAAGAATGTAAAGTAGGGAAAAACATGAAGAAAGTATCTACAGATTTGTAGAGTCCTACCACCAAGACTTGGCAACCTCTTTTTCAAAGCACCCTACACTGCTGTTCCATACCCAGAAGTGAGAGGACACCTACACTGTAAAAGGACATTCCTATAAGGTGCTTGTCTTTTGGCTTGGTACACTTAGCATGGTATATACATAGTGACATATTGGGACATAATATTTTCCCATAGACAAATAACAATGGTGAATGTTTTCTATTCAAACAACCTAGAGTTGGAGAGGGTCTAAGACACATATTCCTGCATGAGCTCCTCAAAAATCCTAAAGCAGTGTTGGAGACATCTGCACAACTCTGCAGTGACTGAGCAATTGGCAGCATTTCATTCTGGAAACACATCTGTTGCTAAGACTTTGACCAAGACTGCTTTGACCATGCTACATAAAGGCCCAAGTATCGCACAACATGGCACTTCCACAGCTTTTGAGAAACAGAACATGAAGAGGACAAGGTTGCAGGGCTCTTTAAGTGTCAGTTTGTTTAAGAAAAGAACTCAGGAAACAGAGTGGTCCATTAGATTGACTATGCCTCAGCAAGCTAGGCTGTAGAGAGATGTGTTTAGATTCATAGATTCATTCATAGAATAGTTTGGGTTGGAAGGGACCTTAAAGATCATCTAGTTCCAAGCCCTACTGGCATTGGCAGGGACACCTTCCACTAGACCAGGTTGCTCAAGGCCTCATCTAACCTGGCCTTGAACACCTCCAGGGAGGTGGCATTTATTACGTCCCTAGGCAACCTGTTCCAGTGTCTCATCACCCTTACTGTAATGAACTTCTTCCTAGTATCTAGTCTAAATCTGCTCTCTTCAAGCTTCCATCCATTCCCTCTCATGCTATCACTTCAAGCCCTTGTAAAAAGTCCCTTCCCGCCTTTCTTGTTGGCCCCTTCAGGTACTAGAAGACCACTATAAGGTCTTCCTGGAGCCTCCTCTTCTCCAGGCTCAACAGCCCCAGCTCTCTCAGCCTGTCGCCACACAAGAGGTAGTCTGTCTCCCTGAACATCTTCGTGGCCCCTCAAGGCCCTTTGTTCTGTGTAATATTAGCTTACCAAGTGGTAAACGAGAGTCTTGCCTATGTAACTTCCCTGCCATCTTGTCAATCTGCCTCTCTGGGAGATTTTTAGAATTGCCAGCAAAGATTTAAGCTTTAAGAAATTCAAGTCCATCAGGGTGCATAGAAAAATCATTGCACACAAAAACATTTTACTGTGAGTCAAGTAAAGTTTAAATAAATGTTTGAGACATTTTTATATTTTTTTTTCCACTGTATTGCACCTGGCAAAATTCCAGACAGAAATAAGCCCTGAGATCTAGGAGACAGACTGGAAGCCTCTGAAAAACAAAATGAAAAGTTACATGCAGCTTCATTAAAAACATTATACTGTTTTAGAAGAAATGCAGATTATAAATCTAGTTGGAGTGAAGTTAGGTCCTGACTAATAGCTAAATTGCTCTTGCAGATTTCGTAGTTTGCATTTCCACCACCATATTTCATCTATGGCATAAATATAGAAAATACAGCTTTTAATGCCAGGCATAAAAGAGATTTAAAGTTATTCCCTTTTTGAGCACTGCTTTTCCAGCACTTTAGATATATAGTATTTGCAGATTTTAAACACCATCCATTAGACACACAGTTTCCCAAAGTGTTCATTTTTTCAGACAGACTAATACTTCAGCTGCCTCACAAAACCTTCTCTTTTAGGATTTCTAGCTGAAAGATCTCCTTTTTTATCACAATGATGTCACAGATTAGTGAGGGTGGCTACTTCCTCCCCACCCCCGTTATTCAAGATTTTGTTGCATTGGTTAGTTTCATTTTTCATCCTCTGCTTTCAAAATTAACTCAGCTGTGGATGAAGACATATATCCTATTAGCACTATCCCTTTGGGGGATGCTTAGAACAGCTGCAGCTGCCATTTCATTTCTCCTTAATACCCTTGTGTCCTAGAATACAAATAAAACAAATGTTGGTATCTTGTCCAGAGCACACCCCACGTCGCATTATTTTAAACACAAAATGCCCCCGATAAGACAGTCAGTCACTTGCAAAGAAGCCATTAGAATAACAGTTTGTGCCTCCATAATCTGTCCTAGAATAATGAAACTCCACACTGAATACCGATAAATGATCCAAGATCTCATAAGCCTTCCTAATTCTGAACAGTGAAACGTTAAAATATTGCAGAAACCATGACAGCTGACAGGTGGAGTCATTAGAAAAATGCATGCAAATCCAGCAGCAAATGAATCTTCATAAAGTAAAGGAGTTTACAGCTAATGTGCAGTCCCATATTCTGAAAACATCTAACATTTATATTGATGACAAGTAAAATGGTAATGTATTTAAATTCAGGTATCTTTTGTCCTGCACTTAGCTCAAATGGGGGAGATAGACTTGAAAACTTAATAATAAAGATCTCAGATCTTGCTTATACTTACATTTTGACATGTCGCCTTATGCATTTAAAATTCACCTAAGGATAAGAACCCAACATGTCATCAGCACTGAATTTCCACCTGGAAGTAAACAGTGACTAAAGTAAGACCTTGTCTTGTTCCTATGCCATCAAATAACACAGAAAATGAATGTTAGACTCATTGGCTGACATTGTCTTGTATGTTTGATACTTCCCCCTCCTAGGAGTGGTATGATATACCAAAAGAGAAGCTGATGATAAATAAGGATGCACAAATGATACCAAATACCATCCAACCCTTAGCATGATTGTGGCAAGGGCTGCACTTCAGCCCAGGTGCAATGAATGTTAATGAATTCATCTTTGTAATGTTCTCAAGTGTGTCCTAAAGTGCACATATATATCCCCTTACAAAACCAGGAATGAGAGGCAGCCGTCT
The DNA here is from genome assembly GCF_026170545.1 of Melanerpes formicivorus. Lineage (NCBI taxonomy): Eukaryota > Metazoa > Chordata > Aves > Piciformes > Picidae > Melanerpes > Melanerpes formicivorus. Next base: position 4,871,029 of record NW_027142369.1, read on the forward strand.
GAATTCCCTGTTTTAAAGCTTCATCAAATTTCTTGTGCCTGTTCCAAAGTATAGCACAGTGGCTTAAAAAGAAGAGAGAAGCAGAGGTCTATTCAATTATCATTGCACTCAGATTATATGGGATTTGGGGATAGGTAAAACTGATCCAGGAACCTTGCAACTTTTAATTGCTTTTAAATGGCATTTTTAATTATAGTACTCTTTCTCCAAGTATATTTGCATTTTCCTTGAACCTGTTTTTAAAAGCATACAGGATAATTTTAGTAGACTCCACTAACATTTCTTTCATCCATTCAGTAACTTGTACCATTTAGACTGGCATCATCTGCAGCAATCTCAAACCCAGGTACCATCCTGCAGTCACCAAAACTGTACAAATCACCTAACAAGGAGAGTTCATCATGAATTAAGATACACAAATACTTAAAATCCCCAAAAACAGATTCAGGAAACATTTCTCATTGAGATTCCATTGATGATCTTATGTAAAAAAAAAAAAAACAACCACACATAATAAAATAACTGTAATAATCACTTCCCTTCAGGGATGTATGGCTTGGGAACTTTTACTAGTCATCTCAAACTAATCTGCAAATAGTGGTACCAGAAATGGTTCTGGTTTCTGCAAGGGCTACCTATGCTCATCAGGAAATAAATACTGTGTATTTCTGTGGGTCACTGCCAGCCCTTGGCATTCTCTTACAGCTGACCAGGGACCTGAGGCTGTAACCAAGGATGGGAAGGTTGGTGACAGAAAGGGAAAACCAGGGCAGGGTGCCATGCTCATGGCAGGGCTAAACAGAATGTGGGAGAAGAGTCACACTGGATTCTTTTTTGCTATTCTTGTTCTATGCCTCTGTTGTTCTCAAAGCATGAAGCAGCTATGTAATCTCATGATAATGGGCATCTCCTAGTTCAGTCCTTCTTCAGAGTTCTTCCTTCACTGTATCTTTTAGCAACTATTCACAACATTCCTTCACATGGAAAAAGAAGTAAAGAGAAAATGCCAACAGGAGGTATGCAACCATATTAATTATAGTTTGGGGTCTTCCAGCTGTCTTAGTCTTAGGTGTGTCTTTTAGAGCACTAACTGTTCATAACAAAGATAATTGTATGTAAATAATGCTGTTTCATTCCCCAGACTAAGTGTACATCTGGAGTGAATTTACTAGATAGTTTTGGACAGATTTCTATGGCTAGATCCACAGCACTGCTGGAAGGGTGATGCTGGTAATGATAAAACATTTTCTCACAATAAGACCTCCAGTGTTACATGAAATGAGGGTATGGTCTTATATCTGCTCTTGGTTGTGCTGATAGTATCCATATTCAGCAAAGCGATTTCCAATGAGAACAGAAGGCAGAGAGCTTGCAACAAGAAACATGCAGAACCCACAGATAAAAACAAGAAACGTATGGGTAATGTGTGTGGTAAAATATGCCTGGGTCTCAAGCAATGATGTATCATGTACTTCAGAAATGACATATGGCACTTGCCTACAACCCTGGCTGGCTATATGCCCAGCGCAATGTGGAGTACACATAATTGCTTCACACCAGTGAAAAGCCCCTTCTGTGTATTACAAACATACTCACATTGACTCCTTACTTAGGACATAGGCAATAGTGGCAAAGGAAAAGAATTTCAGAGAGGAGTATGGTGGGTTGCAGTACAACTGGTACATTTTATGAAATATATTACTACATAGCATATCTTGAGACATGCCCAAATACTAACAGACTCTAATTTCATGTTCTCCATAGAAATATGTATTAGAATATAAACAAAATGTTCTTCTGTATGTTTTGCAAGAGTTAGTGATTGTTAAAATATTTCTTACTGGAGACAAGATGAGACCCTATAGCACTTGAGCAGGCCCACAGACCAGCCTTCTTCAAATTTTCTGCAAACTAAAGAATAGCCCAGTATAGCTATCTTACGAATTTAAAACAGAGCTGTTGCAGGAAAAAAAAATTAAAAAATAAAAAAAAAATACCCCTTTGCTTCCTGCTTACTGATTTTTATTTCATTTTCAAAAGTTGTTCCGAGCTACTTAAACGGCTGCAGCCAACTGCCAGCCTTGAGCTCAGATCAGAGAATTCCCAACCTTATCTTGTAAGAGAATTATAGACCAGGCACACTTGAACTTAATTTTATGCTACATGTTTTTTTTTAGGATATGCTCTTTGTACATCCTTACATTTTTAAGATTTCCATCAGTGACTTCTGGGGATATAGTGGCACTTCAGCAGCAGCAGGATACAAGCTTCCAGCTATGCTTGTTTGATGAAAAACCCTTCCATCATTTCCTCCTGACACCACCACTTCCTTATCTATAATTATCTTATTTGATTCTTACTACCAAGTGCTAGAATTATAGAAACAAGTTGTTTGAAATGTGCAGAGTGGTTGCGTGTAAAACATTTGGCTCTGCCCTTGCAGGATAAAGATGTTTTATACTGTAAATAAGGAGTAGGTTGCAATGCCACACATCTGTTCATTATCACTACATGAAACTAGCTGGGAAAAAAATAAAAGAGTATGTGACACATGAGCTCACTCCTAATGGATTTGGCTTATTTTCCCTGATTTTTCTGTTTCATAGCTCACTATGTATGACTGAGAGACACCCAGCAAGATGGCAGGAGGGGCAGGACAGACGTCTGCCACTTGTGAACAGGAACCAATAGCAGGAAGGTCAGTAGGTTTTCAGCCAAATTCCTTAAATTGCTTTCAGGAACCACATCCTCTGATTTTCATTGTACATTCACTTGCAGTATTTGCTGCTTGTCTGCTGTTCCTGGGATACATCTGGGTGTTGCCAGGGTTGATAAATCTGCCTGACTACTGCCAGCTTACCCATATGAATTCTAAACTGCAACATCACCAGGCTCAGATATACCAGAAAAACAATTTGATTCTATTTCCAGAAAAGTCTACCTAATTTCTGTTGTGGATATCAAAGAGAATAGACCACCTGGAGAAGCCAAGAATCCTTTTGTAGACATACACTTGAAGTTACTTTTTTTCTAAAGAAAGTCTCAGTTCCTTAGTTCTACCTTATTGTAGCTTAAAAAAAAAATCAAACCAAACCAATCCAAACAAACAAACAAACCAACCAACAAAAAAGCACAATGATTAGTACGGGGCAGCTGTGAGTGAACTGAGTTCTTACTGCTTCATCAAGAAACTGTAAATTTCCTGACTCTCATTCTGCACATAACTAGTCAACTTTCGGATATGTATTTAATTTGTTGAATTTCTCAAGACTTGTTCATTCATCACATTCTTGAGAGTTTAGTCCTTTGTTATATTGTATATTATTTTTTCTTCCACCAGTGCATTTGATGAAACCATTTCCAAAATGTCCATGAGCTGCAGGCACTGAAGAAGAGATGATAAATCAAACTTTCCATTGATGGACCAAATGTAATCGATGTCTCAAAACACTTTACAAATACAGGCATGTGGAATGTTCCTCTTTTTAGAGGTGGGGAAACCAAGGCACAAACACATTAAAAATATTAGAAAAAGAAGACCAAAATGTGAAAGCCCAGATTTCCCAATTTTCATCCCATTATTCATTCAATGCACTAAAAATCAGAACATCCAGACTGAATTCTGATCTGGATCTTAAATGCTTCTGCATATGCAGAAGCATTTGAAATTTTCAGGCTTTTTTAAGAAATTTGAATAAACAAGTAGCATATAAAAAGCTGCCTTTTATAGTGATACAGATGCCACTATTCACTGTTACAGATCACATTTGAGAATTTTTTTCAGTATTATGTAAAATGAAAGAGCAGTAAGAGGACTCAAATGAACAAACACTAAGAGGACCATTTTAGCAGTGCATGCTATGCTATGCCACAAAGCTTTTAAGTCCTGATTTACCTCTTTCTTCTTCATGGTCCCAAGTTAATAATCTCAGTATTATGTCAAATGAACCAAGCAGTAAGAGGACCCAAATGAACAAGCAGTAAGAGGACCCCAATGAACAAGCAGTAAGAGGACCATTTTAGCAGTGCATGCTATTCTATGCTATGAAGCTTTTAAGTCCTGATTTACCTCTTTCTTCTTCATAGTCCCAAGTTAATAATCTCATTATTGAGAAATTTTGACAAATGCTTAATCATCTGCACATATAATACATTGTAGATTCAATTCACAGACATGCAATTGAGAGCCATGCAAGTTTCCAGATGAAATAACTATCAGAGCAATGCAGACTCAGACTAATACAAAACCTGTGCATGTCTTGGGTGCTTCCAATACCTGAGTTCAAATAAGTAAGTTAACCAGGTCTTTTACAAGGCCATTTTATTTTCCCTTTCCCACTAAGTGGAGAACAGAACAGATGGTTCAGGAAAGTGACTGCTGTTGATTCTAGCTTCACTTGTCATTGAAAGACTCAGCTATGTGAACTTTATGCAAGGTCTGTGAGAAATGTGGACAGCTGCTTCCTTGTGTGACGCGCTTATTGGTCTCAGTTTAGACCAAAACACTGTTTGTTGTATTGGACCAATGGATTTTTGCTGTTTGATTACTTTCTTTTTACTAATTCTGGGAACATCTGCCATTTTGAGAAACATATCATAATATTCAAGACAATACTGAGAGATTTTCATCACAGACACTACAAATGTCCAGCTTTCAAATGGATTAATGACAAACACAAAAACCACATAATATATCTTGCACAACAGGCACTGCATATTACAAAAGTTTTGGCCAAATGTTAATAAATATAAAATATCTAAGAAGCTTTTTTCCAAGCCTGTCAGTTGTTGTAAATGTATATAAAATTTTCTCTTTATGGACAATTAATGTTTACCATGCAAAGAGCAGCTCAATATAGGCCCTACTCATCCTTTCTAACACCAGATTTGTTTTTATTGCTGTATGAAAAGCATTTAACTAGTCTGGGTTTTATGAATTCTGTTAACATAATACAACTCCAGAACATTATGACAGTCTAGGAAAAAGATAAATTGCAACTAATGATACAATGTGATAAAATGCTACAGCAAACTGGCAAATTTTGTAAAAAATTTGGGAAAAGGAGTCTTCCAAAAGCAAATCATTAAAGCTGAAGCCATAACAGAAAATTATTCTTTAAAAAAAAAAAAACATTGAATATTGCTGAATTCTTTTATACTCAATTACCATGATGTATCACGGTCATGCTCACTCAAAATGTGACAAAAAAATCCCCATGGAGATAGATCCTGGGTCATTACATTTATGTCAACCAGGTTTAGCGTGACTTGGGATGGAAGAGGGAGTGACATACACTGTGCAAAGTGAGACAGTCACCTGGAATTCCATCTTAGCTGCGTGAACTGTTCTGGCCACCTTGGGAAGAGTGAAAGGATCTAGGAAACCCACACAACAGTTTCATCTCCACCTCTGACCAGGAATACAATATGAATACTTTAAGTGCATGCCAGGTAAATCCAATCTTTTCTTTACTGTTTCTTATGAAGAAAAAAAAAGCAAAAAGTATTTCCTGATAGCTCTGAGTAACCTTTGACATTGCTGAAGCTCTTGTAACCTGTTGCTACTTGCAGAAAGAAGAAAAGCTGTAGCTGGTCCACGAATGGCATCAATTATATGATCCTGTGTTTAAGTTGTTTGTTCCTTACTTTGAGTTTAGTGCCATTTCTAGGTGTGTCTGTGTATGAAATAGTACTAGATTTACACAAATTCAAATAATGTACCTTAAGTATTTTAACAGAGGTGGTATGATGTTAGATTATTCATGTATGTGAACACCCACCACGGTTTGTGGCAAAGCACCAATGAAAATAAGTAGAGACAATTCAGCCAAATATTTTTTTCCTCTGTGTCCTTGTGACTATTTGACAGTTTTTTACACTTAGAGAATACCAAAGTACAGACTCCAAAATGAAATGTTATTCTTGTACTTTAGTACACAAGAGTTGAGGGTGTTCAAGACCAAGACTCCGATACTGGGAATGTAGATTTGCCTCAGTCAGAAGCTCAAATCTGCCTAGTAGGAGAGCTTCTTTCACTGGTCCTAGCTTTCTGACTTCAGACAGAAAACAATCGTTAGAAATTTTATATGCAGCAAAATCCACTCTCTTCTATCCATTTGACAGCTATCTAGTAACCTCCCAAATGACCAGTCAAAGATCAAGACAGTGAAGAACTCCAGCTGTTTCCTCACTGTCAGAAACAGCCATTGTGTCTCACTCCAGCAAGCCCCTTGGGCATTAAAACTTTTGCGGATGGCATAAATTAAGGAAAAACTCAGCATAAATTAAAGAGCATTGAAGTGAAAAGTATGTTGAAGAATCAGTTGGGTTAGAATGTTCACAGCAGTGGATGAACTGAGAGTGAGTTTTGAACTGAGCCACTGATACATTTTATGCAGATACAGAAGTTGAGATGGGCTCCGGCCCCACAGGACAAACTGTTTTTCCAACGTACAGGGAGATCTCTCTGCATACAAGGCATGAAAGAGCATTCCCAAATGAGCTTTAGGCTGACCTTTCTGGTAAACAGAAATACCAGATTGCATTTCACATTTTATTAAGTAGACTCAGCCTGGTGTGAGTTGGAAATGGGACTGAAAGGAAAGTAGGGTGCAGCAATGGCTAGCAGCTCCCTGCGGCGTGGGGTGCCCCAAGATGGCTGGGCAGGGTCTGGCAGCTTGGGCCCATCTCACTTCCCCAGCCAGAAACAGGATGCTTAGGCACAAGGGGCAGCTGCAGCCATGGAATGGGGAACACAGGAACACTGGGAATCAGGCAGCTCAAGCCATGGCAGAACTGTAGGGAGCTGTAGACCAGCCCTGCTGCAGCATCACTGGGGCAGGAACTGATGGGCTGTGAATACAGCTGGGGAGACTCCAGATTGGGCAGATAGGGCTTGTAAAGTCTGTTAGTGCTCTGACAAGGAGATCCTCATCATGTCTGCTAAATCCAGCAGCCAGTGTAAATAAGCAGGAAATGTGGGGCAATGTGCATTTCACCGAGGAGATCAGACATCAGGACTCTGAATTTGGGTTGTTCAGCACTTCACTCAACCAGTTCCAGTATCAGACAGACAAAAAGCTCAAGTTCGAATCACAGCAATAATGAAAGCAAATGAGCTTGGATGTCAAAAAGCCACTGAAATACCCAAAACAAGATTTAAGGAGGGAATACTAAATATGTAGCTGTTACATAATGTCTATCATATACATTGCTTCCCTTCTCATGGCAAGGAGAGTTCTACTTCACCATTACCCTTGTCCAAGGCCAGGACAAATCCGCTGTGCTGTAGCTAGTGGAGAGTTTCAAATTCCTTGACTTTAAAATTTAATGAACCACCTACTCTTTCACAACAATAATTGTTTTCCACATATTGCTTATCCATAAAATATGTATCCAATCTGTACTCTTCAATTCCTATTTACTGTAGTAAATAGATCTTCTGTTCTGCACAGGCAGCCCTGTCACCATTCTTAAAGTCCAGGGACACATCCAGAAATCTTTGTACAATAATTACAGAAAGTTAGTGGGGTAGAAGGAAATGTTATCAGCCATTACCTCTTGCTCCAGAGGTTGTGAGGAGAATATAAATAAATCCAGACACTGCAAATGCTTTGCTGCAAGCTAGGCGATTAAAGTATTGCAGATTCCTACAAGTCTATTTAAAGCAACTTAAATCTTTTTGATGGCCAGTAGTTCACTACAGCCTAGCTGCTTGCACAGGCTAAGCTTCCCTAACACACTGCTCAAAGTCCACAGGAAAATGGCTTCAGCTGCTGATGAATATTAAAACAATGAGACATTAGGTTACAGACAGATCTTCAGAAAATGTTTGAGATTACTTTTATTTACACAAGCTCCCTTACAGGGCTTAGACTGTTTCTTAGGCTTATATACTTCAGCCTTCTTTCATGTTGGTAAGAATTCCACCCTCAGAGTAGTGGCAAGTCAGTTGATTTTGCAACAGCTTATAGAGCTGGGGAACAATTTAACTCTCTCTCACAAACAGTGAAGAAGTGCTGCCCAGTATTTGCTGACAATGTTGAAAATACCAGCGCTGTCACAGCTTGACTGGCCGCTATATGTGCAGGCTATTTGGAAGGCTATGCAGTGCTTTCACTGTCAGACACTCTAAATGCCTGAAGCTGCTCACAACCACTGAGATGTGAACTCAGCTTACATGCTGCAGAGGAAGAAGCCTAATGTTAGTAAGGGAGGGGAGAGAAAAGAGTGTGGGAGTGGGTGGAAGGGAAGAATATTGCTTACTTGCAGCAGTTTAAGCATATCTAAGAAGCCAGTAGAGAAAAAATTAGTATCTTGCATTTTACAAGACAATTCTCCCTCCCCCGTTGGATAGAGTACAGATTATAATCAGCCTCAAGAAAAATTAGAAATATAACTCATGCATCATTTGGAATAAATCTATGGGGAAAAAAAAAAACTATCTTAAAACTAAAAATATAAATAATTGCCTAAAGAAGTCTGGTCAGTAAATGGAATTATGCAGGAGAACAGTTTCTGTGCTTTAGCAGAGGCTGGAGAAGTAGTGAAATTCAAGAAGAGGAACAACAGTGTTATACAATTCAGCAGAGAAACAAACTGATCAGAGTTATCACCCCAAGAAAAGTCTAGAATGTCTAGAAATATAGTTTTGGGACAAAGTGCTATTTGAATAACTTGGAACTGTGAGCAAAGACTAATTGAGAGAAACACTATTTTGTAGATACCTTTTGTAAACAAATGTAATTGCATCAAAGATGTCAGGTTCCAATAAACTGCAAAATTGTTTATGATGCTTGGGAGCTTCACACTCACAAATTATTCCTGTATACTTTATAAATTCAGAAGTTACATCATCTAACCAGCTTGTTGCTTCCACAGACATGCAAGGCAACAGTCCATTTAAATGCTCACCACGCCACTCTACAGCGAACTACATGGTAGGGAAAACACCACTGAAATAGCAGGAAGTATAGTTAAGCAGGACAGAATTCCACAAATCAGAAATGGGCCCACACATCGAGGCCCATCATAATGGCTCTGTTCTTAGAGAAAGAGAAGTAGAGCCTTTGTGCTCATCCACAATCTACCATTAGTGACCTCACCTCACTCCTATCAATATTCTGGAGAACTGGTACTCCACTCACTAAATCCAGGCCTAGTGAGCATATTTCAGTCCACTTAATGCATGTTGAAAGAAAGCAGAAAAAGCTAGGTAAAGAGCTGTAATTTTGATATGAATAGTGCACACTTTTTATACTGATTTGCAAAGAAGAAACAATTATTTCATTCCTTTTTAAAATGTGTAAGTGTGAAAGACAGAATAATGGAGACTAAATTTTTCCCACAGCAAATAGAAGTATTAGATATTATTGGCACTTTGAACATATCAAGATGTCAGCTACTATCTGTCCCCACTGGGGAAGATTCTTCAGCATTTCCTTCATGGGGAGGAACACTGGGGCCTTTAACAGTGAAAACAATGATTAGACCTTTTTCTGCCAACTACTTGTTTACTGTTTGAGAAGATGTGTTGCAAAAACAGGTAACACAAAACTTCACTGTGTTTTCAAACAATACAAGTAATTCCCTCCCTTTCAGTTGCTCAGCAATATTTTCTTGGTATTTTCAATTTTAAAAAAGCAGGAAAATGCATTGCAGGGAAAATCCTGTATTTGTAACCTATAAACAAGTTTTCTTCCATGTTATTGCATTTGAGTCAAAAAGAACTCAAGAAAAAAATACTTTCCACATTCCTATTTCATCTTTCTTGAAATGCCCTTTCAACATTATTTCAGCTTATGCTGCAAAGGGAATCTAATGAGCATTTTTTTTAATTCCACACTCGTCATGTTCCTTCCCTTCAATTTCAGTTCTTATCAGCTTGTGTTATACATAAAAAAGAACCAAAATCTTGAAGATACGCTCTGTGGTGAAAAATCTCACAGTTCTTTCCAACACAATTAAGGCTAATCAGCTAATAACAGCTATAAAATATTTTTTTTTTTTAAAAAGTAATAAATCAGCTCCAGAAATTCCAAAGTGAGGGAAAAACAAGTAAGTCAGACAATCCTAAGAGGTTTGGTTCTTCTCAAATAACAAAATCCATTTGAAGCCTTTTTTTTTTTTTCCCTGGGAAATTTAGTGATAACTAAGGGAATACAGAGTCAATATATCATGAAGAAGATTTTGGAGGTCAGTCACTATTTCTTGTTCCCTTCACTCAGCACTTGAGAACAATGAATCCAGCACCAAACTGAGTGGCAGCAACAGCATCAAGATTTAAAGCTCATTATAAGTACTTTTTAAAGTGCAAAGAGACTTTGTAAGCAAGGAAGTAGTAGGTTCCACTCACATTAAATAGCTATATGCTTAATAGAACTGCTATGGGTTTATTACATAGCAACTGCACAGCTTTATTTTGAGCAGCTCTATCCATGATGAACAATATGGATCTATAGAGAACTGATGGGCTCCTGTCAGGAAAAGACAGACCACATATTGTTCATGTTTTCTGCCGCTGACTTTCAATAGCCAGTGGAGACTCATACTCCAATGTTTAAATTAGAAATACTATTACATGGCATAGTCTACCCATTGTATTTAATCTAACCATGTCCAAAATGCTTGTCTTCATTTTGCTAACCTCCAGTCACAGCCCAGGGATATCAGCGTACCATCACAATTAGCTGAAAGTGCCCAACCACCAGAGAATGGAGACTATTTGGTGCCTGGGAAGAGCATCTCAGTGTCAGCACAAGGCAGTGTTTGTCAGAGGCACACAAATAATTTGACAGCATTTCACTGAACAGCATTAGCAGCCATAGCTCAACTCTCATAGAAAATAAGGAAGCATAATTACAAGCAAAGTCAACCAGATAATTATCAAGAGCAGTGAGACCTTGTACTTCTTAAATCAAGACTGACCATTACTTACAGAACCAGATGGCTCTGACCAGCTTCAGTCAGAGAAATGCAAAAGATTCGGATTGTTCCTGTATTTATTTTATAATTTGACCTTTTGAGCTCTTTCTGATTAGCTGTAAGAATTATTTGTATTGAGATGCCAGTTGCTTTAAGAATCTCATCTGAGTTCCATCTGGCCTAAACTATAAGGCAGTCTGATATCATCAGCTACTTTCAGCAGTGAGCCCAGACACAGCTGGTTTGAAATTCTGAGCTAAGACACACCAGACCATGAGCTGTGTCAAATGTCAGTTTGCCTCAATAGTATGTGCAAAGCGTGAGGCAAAGCTGAGTGCCTGAATAAAACCCAAATGCTCTCAGAAGTGACAATACCTATCAAAACGTGAGTCCTGGAGCACCTTGTTATAACTGCAGGAAGCAAAGCACTGATCACATCGATGCTACTTGCTGTGTACCACCACACCGGGCTGTCTGAGAATATCTCTTCTCTACTAATTCTGTGGTTTTGCAGATAGAAGCCACAAAACAAACACATTGGAGAATTAACAGTACCAGACATCATTAATGCTTACTGCTCACATCTTGGTCGTACAAGTATTTTCAGGTGTTAAGAAATGTTAATTCTGATTAATGTTAGCAACATAACATTCTTTGTGAGATGTATTTATTTGTGAGATGTATTGATCATGGAAGTTGTAATTTCTTTTTTTTTAATTGAAGGTTTGGGGTTTTTTTTAATCAAATAACTGATTCTCCATGAAAAAAATACGCTTTACTTTGTGTCAGTCATATAGTGTTCCCCTGACAGCCTCAGCTATCTGTACAAACCAATATACTTAGTCTGACTTTATCAACTCCTCATATGTCCATAACCTTACTTACTTTTGTTACTCTAAACTTCTGATTATATCAGAAGACCTCCATCTTTGGCTCATTGACTGTGCATAGCCTGTAAGGAGAATTAACTCAGAGGAGCCTTCTCTGGGTGTTCTGCTCTCCATTGCCATAGCTTTCAAGAGTGCCCTGCCCCAAGCCCTTGACACCATTCTGTTCTGCCAAGCCGCACAGCGCAAGGGTACTTACGTATTACATTTCTTCTGTCACCTTCTTTTGATTTGGATTAGATTAACAAGGCGAGTATTATAAAAATAGTTATCTTTATTTTTCCTGAAAACCACTCCCCCAAATTATGTACAAACTAGTTGGATTTTATTTACAGGTTCTATTCGGTCGCGAATTCTACCAGGATGCTTATGGGCAACTTTAGTACAATTTAGAGAACTCAGAAGCTGGAAAAGGCTAAGCCACAAAACAGCTTCATCCCACTTACAAAATCAGAAGCCAGCCAGGACCTTAGGGAAAGCCGAAGAGAATGCCGGTTGTACTCAGGAGGACGGAGCAGGAATTTGGAGATAGTCCCTGGGTCTCTCTTCAGCGGCAGGCTCCACAACTGTGAGCTTATAATGCAATGTGTGGATAAGGCGGCACAAATCCAAAGGAAAAGGCACCCGCCAAAATCAAAGTGTCCTTGGGCACAGCTGCCACGAGGCAAGACTCGCGGAGCAGCGCTGTCTGAGCAGTGCAAGGGAAGCCGCACTGCCAGCCCGTTCCAGCCAACAGCCGCAGTTCTACGGCAGGCAGGGTCACTCCAGCAGCAGGCAGGGAGCAGGACCCCAGGGTAGGCAGAGCCCGGGGCAAGCCAGGTCCGAGTGCTGATCTCTCCAATTTCGTCACGAATCCAGAGCGAGAGCAGAGCGAGTCCAAAAATGAGTGCCAAAACTGATCCAAAAATGAGAGCGAACATGAGCCCAGACCGCTTTCTGGTCACGCTAAGATTTTCCTAGACAATGTGTCACTAGATGTGCCACTAAATACTGGACGGGGGGAACCCAGGCAATCACAGTTCCAAATGCCAGCGCGGGCCTCCCCACACGGGTGAATACACGTGAGGGGCTTCAGCTTCCGGCGGGAAGAACGGGCGCCTTGTCACCTGTCCCCCAGCGGGAGGGGAAGGCAATTTCGCGCCTTTGTCTTCCCCCATCAAACCTCCGCTGATGGAGTTGGGGGAAGGGGGGGTTGGAGCACCCCATAACACACCTCCTAGGCGTGAGATAGTGTCAGCAGAATGAAACAATGGTATTCACCCCTACCCAGCCACCAGAATGAGCCATAGGGTCTGCTCTTCCAAGAAGACTGGATCCAGTTGGATCACACAACTCATTTGGATGAGCTGAACAATGTGTCTTGGAGTCTGCTGTGAAATCCAAGAAGTCTGATGTACTGCTGCTGACAATGTAACTGCCCTCGCAGGAGAGTGAAGGCAAACATGCCAAACGCTACTATTTGCTAATGATACATATCTGCTGTAACCATCACAGACAACTGGAAGTGGCAGAGTGGAGAGAAGAACCTCAGGGAAATCAGTCTGAAACAAACTTCTGGAGTTGGCCAAGGAAATAGGAAGGCTCTAAATTGAGGAAGACTCTTACTACAATTAGAAGTCCTCTCAGTTAAGGCATCAAAACTTATGAGGTGATTTTGCAGGTTTTGGCCATGAGTTGTTTTCAGAGCTGTACATCTCACACACTGTATCTACTAGGAAATTGGACTGACTTTAAAAGAGCCTTTACAAAGATGTGCAAAACTTAATGAAACTTTTATAACCTTTGAAAGATGTAATTATAAATCAGAGTATCCATGAAGGTGGGGACAGAGGTGGTCTGTGGGAGGATATCCTTAACCTAGCTGGGGAATCAGCACAGGTCTTGGGGCTGAGGAGAGCTGGACTGTGGAGCTCTACATTTTCAAAGAAAAGCAAATGAGCAAACAGTCTGCCATGCCAAACTAGTTTATTATGAGTCAGATCCTTTGACTGCTTCATCACTGTGGTTGAGTTCAGCATCAAAGTGAACCTCCAGAACAGGGATCTAACAGAGATTATAACAAAGTAAATTTACAGTTTATTCAAGTAGAGAAATAAAGAACAGAAAGATAGATTTCCAAGGACAATTAATATGCAAAAGTCAGATATACATCTACTGGGCTTCAGCTCTACTGTTGCTAACAAAGCATTTTCCACTATTTTGACAGTTCTCAGTGACTAATTTGTTCTTAGTTGGATGATCTTCACCCAAGAAAATTCACCACTTAGCTAGAAACAAAAATCCTAACTTGTCCAGGAAAAAGGTATACAGTTCATCTAGAAACCAGGGATAACTGTGGCATTTACAGAAAGTTTTACAGTTCTGCCATCTGGTACCACAGTACTAAAGGTCTGTGTTCCCCATGGAAATGGCCTTAAGGCTGCATGCTTGTTCTTTGATATGGATCCCCCACATGCACTTATACCCTACAGAAGGCAAAAAGGGCTTTCTTTGCCAGATCTCTACTGCCAGTAAGTCAGGATTGTAAGTACAGGATTGCTGTAATGGAGCATTATCTGATGTTCTAGCCATGTTAGATATATTCAGTCCATTTTTATTTTCTCCTTCTTCGCTCCTATTCCTGGGGATGTTGTCCATTTTTGAAACACTGTTATTAATATAGCAGGCTTAATGAAATCTTATTTCATCTTATATGCAGCCTGTCAAAACCCAAATTCTTCTGAAATGAGATCAATTTGCTATGATTTCTTTTGTATAGACTAAAATGGAAAAAAATAAGTTCATCCAATGCTGAGACATCCTTTTGACATTTTTGGAATATAATACAGCAGTGTTCTATATTAAAACAATAGCAGGTTATCCCTCTGCAGAGGAGAGATAAGAAGTATTATAAATGCTCATATCAAGAACATCAAAAGCTTGCTAATGACCTAAACATCAAAAATTAATTGTTTAAAAATGGAAACACGGATGCTCACTAAACATAAAGTGATTTTCAGATAGCATCAGAAAATCTGAGGCGTAAAATGAGCTGCAACCAGCAAAGAACATAAAAGGCAGTGAGAAAAGCTTTTATAAATACATTTGAGATAAAAGATGGAGAGCATTGCACTGGTGAAAAATGTGTGAAAGAATGTGAAAGGATGAAGTGCTCAGAGCCTAAACCTACATGAAAACAAACCAACCAACCAAACCAAGCCAAACCAAACCAACCAACCTCCCCCTCCCCCCAAACAAACAAAAACCCACAACACCACACCCCCTCCCCCCCACCCCCCTGAAAAAAAAAAACAAAACAGTTGTGACCAGAGTCTTAATGCATTTCAGTGATCTGGAACACCAGCAAAACTTAGAAGAGAAAAGACAGCAGATATCTACCCGAAAGAGGTGTGCATGATAATGGAGCCTGCTGAAATTCACCATAGAAGATTAACTGAACTACTGAACTGAACTAATCTGAACCACTCTGAGGACAAACAAAGGACAGGTAAGAGCAACTACAATGCTCTTCCACAGAAAGGGAAAAGGAGAAGCTCCAAAACTGTAGGCTAGTCACCCTAATACCTGAAACGATACCACCATAAAATGTGAAGCAGTCCTTGTATAAGCATCTGGAGACATAAACATGGTAAGACAGAGATAGCTTGTGTTTATGCAATTGAAGTGTGTTAAACAAAGATAACTTCTTACCAAGTGAATAACTTGGCTTTTCAGACTAACTTGCCTTTTTGAATGGAGGAAAGTAGTAGAGAAAATGGATGTTCAGTTTAGTGGAATTGTTTTGTTGCCACCTCAGATAACCTTCTCCACATGCAGACTCAGGCAATGTGGTCTCTGTTATATCACCTTAAAATAAGGCTGTCAGCTGGGGGGGGGTGGGGGGGGGTGGGGGGCGGGGGACGGTGTGAGAAAGCCTCTTCAAGGAATAATCAGTGGTATTCTCCAGTTTGAAATTACACCAGGTTTTCATATACTGAAATCCTTTGCAGTTTGGAGCTTCTGCTCTCCGCACATCTGTAATGGGAAGGTGTGATTTCTAGCCAGCAGTGAGAGCAGCCCTGTGCAGGGCAAGTGTGCCAGACCATACCTGTGCTTATCACAGAACAAAGTGATGGAGCCTGAGGTAACTATTTGTCTGGAAGCACTAAAACATCTCTGTGGAAGAGCTGCTGCTCAGCAAATTCTCTGCCCATGCAGGATGACTGGTGCTGTCAGTGCAGAGGGAAGAGGCCACAATTAAATTCCTGTGACTGGGACTGTCAGCAACTGTTAATACAATTAGCAGTTTTACCTCTGTCTGTGAACTCAAGTATTCCTAGCCAATAGCGTTAGTATTGCATTACTTCACTGCAGCCTCTGTCTATGCTTGAGTTTCTCTTCTTGGGTACCCTTTGGCCTGAAGATCCTATGACATTGCCAAGCAGAAAAAAATGCTTCTCTGAGAGAGCACTTCAAAGAGCACCCTGTTCAGCACATCAGCAAAATGGAAGGAGACAAATACCTATCTCATATCCTAGAGGTACAGCAAACATTTTCAGTCTGGTTTACCAGCATCATGATGAATGTCTGGGAATATTTAGTCCCAGACGGGAAAGACACATGCCCACATAAATTCATCCAGCTGGTCTTGACTCTTTATAATTTGAACTATCTACAATTTGATCAAAATATTCAGATTCAGAGATTGTACCATAATATATTTATACTAATTCACAGTGACTGCATTGATACTTTCAGGTTATTAACTACAAGTCCTTAATTTTTATATATACAAAATTCCCCTAAAACATATAATTCAGGAGGAATGGGATGTTTTTTAATATACAATATGAATTATTTTTCAGGTTTGTTTATATAGATATGTATATTTGTTTACAAGGAGTATCAATATGTTACTTACAGTCCTAAGTTACTGATTCATCAGCTGAGATACATGAACTGAGAAATTAACCGAGCAATTGAGGCATCCATGCATTTCCCTATAGTAACTTTAGTTGACAGGCTGCCATAGTTAATTGGATCACATTAGATTGGATCACACTGGATTGGATCACATGTGCTTAAGTCCTGTATTACATCTGAATTCAGTTCACTATATATTTATATGTCTTTCCTGAACTTCTCTAGATTTCTGTATTAATATATAATAATAGTCCTTTACTAGTAAAAGCAGTTAAGGTTGTTGCTTTTCTCATCTTTAAAAACAGGAGATCAAGTAATAGGCTCTGTTCTTACCATGAAGTAAAAATACATCTTTAATAATAAATATTCTGTGGCTAACTTTTTTTTTTTTTTTTCCTATCAGCTTTCCTATGGGTCATTTTCTTTCAAAAAGCAAGGTCAGGGACAGCTGCTAGGCCATGCAAGACTAATCTCTCCCTCAGGAGGGTTTTAAATTATATCTTACCTTATCTGATTGAACTTCAAGTAGAAACTGATCTATAGGTTTTGCTTGTGGACTTTGTGGCATTACAGAAATGAGGTTATTAGCAAGAGTCACCGAAGGGCTTGTCTGCAGGGGAAACTCAAAAGAGATGTAAGATTGCACCAAAAGGCATACAATTCAAGGGCAGAATGCCTGTGATTAGCAAGTTAAGACAAAGGTGTAGTGGCAGATGACTACCCCATGTCAAACAGCAAGCGTTATGACATCTTTGCCTTCTTATATTCCTGCTCTCAAGTTGATGAGGGTGGAGAAGAGGGAATGGAGGAATCTTCATCAGAAGTCCAAACTACAGGCCACATTCATTACCCTTGAGTCAAAAGCAAAGTGTGTTACCAAATTTGCTTCTTCATCCCCATCAAAGTAGTACCATCTACATTAGCAAAACAACTTTGCATAAAATAGCATTTGTTCTGTGGGGCTTGGAGTAGAAGGGTAATGACAAGAGCCTAAGACCGCCATGCCAAGTTATCATTCAGTCAAAAGCATTCTTAACTAGAAAGGAACTTTAGTAGAAGAGGCAGTCATTCATCAGAAAGATACTAGAAAGCAGTCAGGTGGTCAAGGTGAAAAGGTCTACTTCCAGCACTATGTAGAAATCTTTTCTGATGTTTCCTCCCTATCATGGATGATCTCCATCCCACAGCAATGGATGTCTCCCATTCATTGGCAGCAATGACAGAAACTTTACTGTACAAGGAGTTTGCGAGTATTTGTACTACACGTTAAGTTGACAGAGGGGATGAAGGGCTTTTTTCCACTCTGCTGTGTGGACTGTCTGAATGTCAAGGTAATAAGAAATGCACCCCTGAGGAACTAGAGAGTTCACTATTGTTGATATCACCACTAAGACCTCATTAGGAATGATTTGCAGCTCAGAAACTTGCTAGTGTGATTGTGTATCTGATCTCTGGATTCAACAGAGTCCTCTGCAGCATTTACTTTTCTTTGCCCACCCAGCCTCAGATGATTCTTGTGACTGACTAAAATTTCGCTTAATTCTTTCATCAACTTTAGGATGAGAGAACTTCTGGTCTACTCTGCAGTATTTCACTGTCCTAGCATTTGCAAATTTGTATGGAGGAAGTTACACTAGAATTTAAGTTTGAAATATAGGCTATGTATATTAGGAATTTAATTATAATAACCTTGGGGACAGTGTTTTGAATAGTTCTCTTGAACTAATTAGTTGACTGGCTTTTTAAAGCTTAACTGCTAATAATTTTATTGTCACAGATAATAATTTGAAATGCAGCTAACAATGAGTGCAATTACATCCTTCACTATTTTTTCAGTAGGTAAGCTTTATCAAGATAATAGGTCTGATCACTCTTTGCGTTAGCTGCCACGTTGCATTGTTACTGTGGTTTGCGAGTGTCAGGAAAAAGTAAAAACTACCTCTCAGTGTCTGCAAGGTTTCATTTTCTTTGTTTTCTCACCATGACTTTTTGCTATCACAAAACTCTTTGGTGCTAACTGCAATATATCAGAAACATTTTCAGGGCTTCTTTCAGCTAGCCCTGCTTTCAATGCCAGCATTAGAAAGCATTTTGTGTTGTAGGAGCTGAAAAGAGAGACAAGGAAATATTCTGAGGGACTTTTTGGTGGGTTTTGGGTTTTTTACACAAAAATTAGAGAAAGTCAGGAGGCAGTATGAAGTGAAGTCAAAATGATTGTTCATGGGAAGGTAATGAATTAATTAAGAATACATACCATAACCTTGATTTACCCAGGAAACAACAGTTTAACCAATTAATATTTTTTGTTATCCTTAGCAGCAGCTTTGTCAAAACCACATCTCAGAAATTCAGGGTATGTAATAACCAAAAATGGGCACTGCCTAGAATGGGACTTAGTAACTTTCCATTCTGCTACTGCAAGTTTAAAAGCTGTAACTTTTAATTTACCATTAAACATAGAGATTGTGCAGAACTCACAGTGTAATTCCCACTCTTAGTCTTGCACTTCACTGACATTCTGTGTCAATACAGTTCCTTTTATCTGTGCACTTTTTATATACAGACCGATGAACTTGCACTCAGAACCAAATATGGAAGTCCTTAGTTAGCATCACAGTATCACAGGATGTTAGGGGTTGGAAGGGACCTCAGGAGATCATGAAGTCCAATTCCCCTGCCAGAGCAGGACCATAGAATCTATCTCAGGTCACACAAGAATGCATCCAGATGAGTCTTGAAAGTCTCCAGAGGAGACTCCACAACCTCTCTGGGGAGATTGTTCCAGTGCTCTGTGAGCCTCGCAGTGAAGAAGTTCCTCCTTATGTTGAGATGGAACCTCCTGTGCTGTAGTTTATATCCATTGCCCCTTTTATAAGTATTTATTAAATCCCCTCTCAGTCTTTTCTTCTCCAGACTAAAAAGGCCCAGGTCTCTCAGCCTCTCCTCAGAGGGCATGTGCTCCTGTCCCTTATCCTCATAGCCCTCTGTGTGACTCTCTCAAGTAGATCCCTGTTCCTCTCGAACTGGGGAACCCAAAACTGGATGCAACATTCCAGGTGACGTCTCACCGGGGCAGAGCAGAGGGAGAGGAGAATCTCTCTTGATCTGCTGGACCCACTCCTTTTAATGCACCCCAGGATCCCATTGGCCTTCCTGGCCACAAGGGCACATAGCTGGTCCTTGGATAATTTGTTATCCACCAGGACTCCCAGTCCTTCTCCACGGGGCCGCTCTCTTCTAGTAGATCACCTCCTAACATGTACTAGTGCAGTTTATTATTCCTTTCCAGATGAAGGACTCTGCACTTATCCTTATTGAACCTCATTAGGTTCCCCTTTGCCCAGCTCTCCAGTGTGTCCAGACAGCACTTCCTCAGGATGAAGTCAGTGGAAGCTGTGTGATAGATACGGGTGACTGAAGAGGCTGCCATGGAGCAGCAAATATAAGTGAATTGACCTTGCTTTCATTTAAATGAAATACACTGGACCAAGATGCTGGATGAAGTAGGTCTCATATTCCAGTAACCCAGTCCCATCCCAGTGGACTTTAATTTTCCTACTCAGTTATAGGACTTTAATTCTATTACTACTAAATAACTGATGCCAATGTCCTTTTGACTCAAGCAGATATGACATAACTTTCATGAGACAAAATAACACGTCACCATAATATTATTTTAGGATTTTATTTCTGACTTAAGCTTTGTAGGCCACGGTGGGCAACTGTATTAAGGAATCTGGGGACTGTTGATAGCAGGAGTTGCTTCAGGAAAGTTTATTAAAAAGAATCCTCGGTAAATCATTTAGCAGAGCACTGAGGATTAAGCAAACTATTCAGCCTGAATCCCCATCGTCTGCAAAACTGATATTTATAGAGTTCTCTGTATTGCCTAGACCTTTAGCAAACTATTTTTAGTGGCTAATTGTCCAGCTGCATTACATCTTCACCTAGATTCTGTTTCTTAGCCAAAAGGAAATTGAACCCCTGAGAAAGAAGAAATAAAAATGGAATATTAAATGACATTGGAAATGCTGGAGTAGTAGAACATTAATGTCTTGCAAAAAATCACAGGAAAATCTATCTTTAAAAACAATAAAATTAACTTGTCTGTGAGAGTGTGTTGAAAAAGCAATCTAAGGGCTTTTGCAGCGAGGTTAAGCAACAAAGAGATATAAATTAAGGATTGGCTTTTAAAAAGCAGATCAGAACAGTAAGAGATAAATGCAAATGAAGGGTAGAAGCTGCATGAAGCCAAGAGAGCAAGAATATGTGGAAAGCCCAAGGGAGGATGGATAAATGGATAAAAGACATGCTGGATCAGAGGCTCGAGCTGTTATAGCAACATCACTGAAGGCTGGATGAGATACAGGCTGCTGTCAGTGGTGGTTTAGGCATACTAGGTTTGCCTGAACCAGTCTGACGTTTCCTCAGATGTGTTTATCAACTCTGTTTGAGGGCAGCTGGCCCCTGGCACTTTGCAGCTCTAAGGGGAGGAGCAAGAATTGATTCCTCATGATTGATGCTGCTGTGCTTGAGTTCAGTCACTAATTCCTCTGCACAGCTGCACAGCAAGTCCCCTCATCCCTGAAGCACAGCTGGAACACAGCCTGTCTGTGCTATGCTGGGCTGTATGCTGTAACAGTTCCAGTTTCTGAGGGACACCTGTAATACTCCAGTACACTGCTTTTGCATCAGCTGGCTGGAGGTGAATTGAGCAGACATGCTAAGAAAGCTCTGCAGAATGGGTCAGAGAGATGAAAATCGCAGTGAAAACTAGGCATTAAAAATCCCTGATTCTAATGTCAAGGCATTATCTGAAATTTCTACCCGGTTTAGACTCAGACCTTTGTTTTCTTCTCTGCTACTCAGAATGTGGGCTATTTGTGTTAGCACTTTAATTATAATAACCTCATAGGCAATGTTTTGAAAAGCTTCACTGAACTAATTGGCTGACTGACATTTTTAAGCTAAGCAAGCAGCAGTGGTGTTGCAGTATGCCACAGCTAGCACACTGTCTCCAGTTACATCTCTGCTACTGTTCTGACTCAGGACTCAAGCTCTACATTAAACACTAACTGTTTTATCATCCACAAGGCCCACAACTTTGAATTCTTCCTGGCTCAAATTTGGAACAAGCACCAAAGCCCAGAAGGGCCACCTCAGGCTGACAGGCAGCCTGTTATACCCAGTAAGTTCAAACTTCCAAAAACCAGCCAAAAGGTACAGCTGGAGCAAAGTATGAGAGGCTTAGCTTGGGCTGAAAAAAACAGTCCACGGTGGTGGACACTGACCCAGATAGCAAGCTCCTGAAGTCCAGATTGCTGCATTTTCCCAGATACTAGTACCTAACATAGGCAAATTACAGTTTATTCAGGTGTTACAGCACTTGTTGCAACACAAAAGTTATCGCAGAGCCTCTGAAATGTGGTCTGAGTTTTGAAAAAAAAGCAGACATGTTTCCTCTCTGAGTATACAGAGCAGGCAGCAGGGACACACTGCTCAAGCCAGCATCCAGCAGAAATATTTTCAAGGGGCAACCAGATGGTTTTAGAGCAGTCATGACAATGCTTTCCATTTTTGCTCCCACTATTCTACTGGTAAGGAGTCTGCAGTTATGAAGCAGTTAATTATAACAGCTGAACAAGCTTTTCTTCCCTCCACCAATAAATCCAGTCTGCCTAGTTAAAAAAAATCTAGTAGCCTCAGATGGCCCTTCTTTGCGAGCTGAATACTCTGTTGGCACACAGATATCTGACTGACCTGGAGATCTGCTGTAACATGCACTGTGATTGTAATTTTTGAAGTTCTACATTGAATAACAGCTGCTATTATTAATTGAAAGAGGACCCAGCATTTCCATCAGCCTCATAGGAGAAGAGACCTGCAGAGCCCAGGAAACTCGTTAAATGTAAGGAAAAGTATAAAAAATATAGGAAAAAAATTCCCTTTTGTTCAAAACATAAAAGAAGCAGGAATAGCCTTCTTAGTAGTCTGCCAACTGGCAGGGTATGTTGCCAAAGGCAGGGCTCTTCGTACCAGAAAGCAAAACTCTTTCCAATTCACTGAAAACGTTTACAGTTTAACTAATTCTCAAAAAGCGGTGAACAATGTATAAGACAAACAATGAATACAAAACCCATCATGATAGCTAGATGCAAATACTACTGTTTCTTTGCAAATCCAAGATTTAAGAAGAGCCCTTTCTATGCTGAAGGTCATGTTGTTACTTTTCCAGCTATTCATAATCTTCATGGAAGCCCACTCTGCAAATATGGTAGATACTTTTCATGCAGCCATTTCTAGGATCCTAGGAATTCTTGGGAATTTTTCCATCTAGCTTCCAGAAAAAAGCAAGTTACAAGTAGTAACTGCATTTATCTTGCTGCAAATTAAACATGCACATCCCAAGTTCTCACACAGATAATTCTAAAACGACAAGCCCAGACAAAATGTGATACTCAAGTTACTCAGTGCTTATAAAGTTATAAATAACTGAGGAATTTCTAATCTACAAGGAAAGTTTCTCATGGATTACACTTCAGCATTCTGAGATTAAAACTTTCTCATGTTATTTAGTTTAATTTATAATACAGTACTTTCAATAAAAATTAAGCATAGAAACCACATCCTTGTCTTGAGGAAGCCTCTACAGGAAGATATGTTCATGTTTAAATTATGGTCTCTTTATTGCATAGTTCAACAGAATGGTTTTTCAATGGTGTGTTTTATCAAGCTAAACAAATATTAGCATGTTGGTAGAGACTGTTGTCTCAATACAGTTGCTACATGCAGAAATATCCTTGTGGGTTTGCCCTTTATTAATTTCTATTACAAATAGCATTTGGTATGGATTAAAGTTCATGATATGGTGATGCAATCAACAATACCAAGCCTTTAAGGACCAAGGAGACGTATTTGTAGCCTCTTTTCAGGAGGGAATATATTGCATGATTTGAAACTGTTTATATGTACGGGTACCAGGGTTATTTGCAAGTCTCACAATCACAGCAGGGGGATTACAAGCAAGAGCATTGTTATCCAAAAATAGCCTGTAGCTTGGTGACCAAAAGGAATAACTCCTCTGTTTATCTTCAGAAGGAAAGAACGTGCTTTGCCTGTGAGAAGCCTATGCACAGGGTCTGTCTGAGAGGTAATCAGATATAGCCAGATGGGCAGTCAGATACATGCAGCATTAGGCAACGTTCTGCCTGCTCTGTTGTCAGCAGAGCAGCCTCTTTGCTTTGAATAGAGATGGACACAGTTGAAAATAGCCTTATTTCAAGGTATAAATTCTCCATTTACAGTCTCCAGATTAATTTATGTTCACATTATGGATACATTTAGAGAGCCAGTCACAGAGAAACAGGCAAAAAAGACAAACTATCATTTTGGTTTTCCTAATACTTTAGGGTTATGTTTCTAAATTTGATTCCAGCTTCACCTTGTCCTGAAGACTAGTTCTACTTGCATGAAGGCAAGAAAGATTGTAATAACCTGAAGAATCCATTTGGTTTAGTGATGCCAGCAAGGATTAATTGTCTATATGTAAGATACATAGATTCTAAATTAACAGTGCTTCATCCTTTCTAAACTCAAACTCTCTTGCTCTTTTTCATCCTCCCTCAAGTCACAATAAATTACACACAAATAAGATTTTTAAAGGATTCTTCCTTTTACTGCTCTATGCATTTCATTAAGTTCAAATGTTTTGTACTGCACCTGCAGTCTGTACAGCCAGGACCTGGTGTTCCCATCACTAGATTATAAACTGCATGGTAAAAAGGCCACATTTTATCTCTGCAACATCTCTCCACTTTAGCACACCATCAAAGCCTATAGACAGACATCAGTATAAAAATGCAAGCAAAGTTAATATCACATCTTGCACAGATAGTTAGTTAAATATCTTGGGGAGTTGCAGTAAGATATTCCTGGTTGCTTTTCTTCTATGATTCAAGTGTTAGGAAATATTCCCTGAAAATATAGAAAACATTATTTTTCTTTAAACACAACAGTCAGTCTCCTGGTAAACAGTGAAGAATTTAATTCATCTGCACTTTCTCATTACCAAAGAGACCTCTGTTCTTTTTAAGCATCCTTATTCATATGCTAACAGCACAGCAAATAACATCCATACTAGAAGCCAAACAGATTCATTAGTTGTCCTTCCACTCATAGCTAACTGGCTCCAAGATATGATCTCTTGCCAATAGATCCAGTAAGCGTGGATTTACCTACTGTTATTCCCTTGTGAAGATTGCCTTGCATCATCATTCAAAATCCCAACACACTGAGCTCCCTCTTCATCTGGGGATGCATTTGGCCTGTGTCTGGTCTTGAACACCAGTATTTTAATTACTTTCTTTTAAAAGGGAGAGATTTAATGACAAAGGAGCAGGGGCAAGGAGAAGTTTGATCTGGAGGTCGGGACACACAGAACTGGGTCAATATTGTAGCTGCTGACTGTGGTGTTCAGACTTCTTTCTACTCACCTTCAAACAACTCTTGCAATTTTTTTAATAACACTCTATGAAAGGAACTCTACACAAATTAACAGGAATATTAAACTTGTGAAATAAGTGATCAGGCATCAAAGTGTGGAACACCCTGGAAGAGCCTGACATGATAGCATGATAGCTTGTTATGCTGAAGGAATTCTGTGTTGTTTTAGCAAGCAGAAGAGAATTAAAAGAGCAATGTCTGATTAAAAATAGTATCTTTAGAAGACAAACATATTTTTCTTTTTAGTGTTACAGTTAACACCTTAGGTTATTACAAGTAAACATTTTCACTGTTCCTTGATGGTTGTCAGTTACTTTCTTGATGGCTGTATTTGCATCAGGTGAGGAAAAAAAAGGTCTCAGCTTTCACTCTTTGGCTTTACCTCACTGGCACAAATCCAGAGCCATCAAACTTAATTACTTGCAGAAAGTCTAGAAACATAAGTCAGAATTTCTTCACTTCTTTTCTGACTAAAGAAAAGTAGACATTTTTCATTATCCTTAGATTTTGAAAGTGCTTGGAGTTAGATATGAGAGATTGGGGTTTTTTAGAAATGTATGATGTTTTAGCAGAATCTGTACAACATTAAAGCATGTGGTATATTGAAAGAGTTTATATTTAATTTCTCTTCTGCTGGCTAAACCAAATTAAAAATTATTGACTCTGATTCCCTAGTCCCATTGTCAAAAGTGATATCACCTTGCCATAAGCTATGCTTAGATATGTCAATTTATATTACATATCTGGAAAGCAAAATAGTAGACTTGTGAAGAAAACTGTCTCTTCTGTAAGGTCTCCTGCTGTTGAACTGAGCAAGAGGAGTATAAAGTTTCTTAAAAAAGACATAACAATAAATATCTCTGAGATGTGCTCAGAATCCCTGGCGTTCTCAAAGGCTCTGCTACCAGTCCAGAATGAAAATGCAATTGGTACTCTCCAGGCCCCTTACCACAATCTGGAGAAACAAACCATTTATTAATGATCTCGCTAATGACTGTATCACCAGACCTAGAATATCACCTCAGCTTTTTGAGCAAAGTTTTGTCATAGTTATCACCTTCAGTAACAACAGCTACTAATAAAGCTTCCTTTGTAGTAAGAAACAGAGTGACATCGCTTATAGAAGATGGGAATGTAATTTTGGGGTCAGTCCTTGGCTGGAATCAGGGAATGGTATAGAAGTGTCCCATGCTGTCTGGAGAAGACAGGGAAAAATCATCATAAAGGAAGCCTGGGCACATCTGCTTTCTATTCACAGGTGCGCTGGGGGCAGGGAAGGTGATACTGATTGTTTCTGCCACTGGGCAGAGCTAACAAGCAGGTCCAGCAGAAGGACATGCAGTAGTGCCTTACCAAGGCTAACTGCCCCCAGCCCTGGGAGCAGCCATTTTAACCGAGGGGCCAGCAGAATGCCTGGTCCCAGTATCTGTCCCCCACTGCAGGAGCCTGCAGCTTTCTGCTGGGTTAGGTCTGCTGTGTGTAATTTGACAGCAGAACAATTGTAAAAGACTGTTAAGTTTGCCATCTGAAATAGCCCCTGTTTGTTTGCAAAGAATCTTTGAAAAATCTTTGAAAAAATGGAAACCCAACCACATTAGTGGAAAGCTCGGGATTTTAGGCAGTACCCAATGCAGTGCCTCTTCCTCTGCATACGAGTGGCACTGCGGGTCCTGCATCCAGGCCCGCGGGTGCCCAGCAGCAGCAGCCGCGGAGGCTGCTTTCGCCCCAAGTTCCCACCACAGGCACCTCGTAGTGCTGGGGCTGGCCAGGTCCATTACCGCCCCACAACGCAGCACCTGCCGCTGAGGGGATTTCAAACACAAATCTAACGGGGTGAAAGGAGGCGTATGCTCCCGTGTTCCTTAACTAATCCCGGCTCCCTCTCCTTTCAGCTTGTTACGACCCACACCGCCCGCTTTGGGCCCACTCTCAGGCGCTGCCGCGAGCCGGCTGCAACTGCCCTGAGGCGTGTGACAGCCGAGAGCGCGGCCGGCGCGCTCCGCTCGCTCCGAGGAGCTGGCTCTCCCTCTGGAGGCCTCCGACAGCATCGGCCGCCCTCCGCCGCTTGTGTAACCACCGCATCCAGGGTGCCCAGGGCTCGTTCGGCCTGAAATGAAAGCGCAATCTGCGTGCTAACACTAGGCGGTTTATCTCCCACTTCCAAACTGCTATAGCGGCACGCGCAGCGACCTGTCAGCTGTCTAGAAAAGCCTCCGTGGCAGGTCAGATACACAGCTAAGACAAACAGGAATAGCTGAATCCTATTCCTAAACCAGTGAATGGATGTGGAGAGCACAGCAGCCAAGAGCTGCGTGCATGATCTTCCTTTCTACGGCTGCAACGTTACAGCCTCATACCTGAACACAGGTATCAGTTACACTGGGCTGTTGCTCGGAAAGCTGCAGAGGCAGTTCTTGAACGTTTGCTCTGGATGAGTCTATGAGAATAAACAATGCAGCCTTTATAAGCACGCATGTCTGCTTCTTGAGACCATCTGTGGCATCTTCAGTGCTTATTGGTCATGGTGAAGCCCAGCTCCCTGTTTTCACTCTGAACATCCTCTCGAGAGATTGGTTTTATCACCGCCTCCGTGAACCTGCCCCAAAGCCTCTGGGAGGACTGCCAAACCAAGGAACTGTCTAGGATGATAGTCAACTAGTAACACTGAGATTAGAGCCAAGCACTGTTTTCCCAGATGGGATGGGGAGGCAATGCTGCAAACAAGGAGTCATTCCAAGCAAATTCTTATGAGCAAGAACCCCAAAGCACAGCAAATTCAAGCATTTTTTGGGCCTCATGGTGAAAAAACGAATGCATATTTTTGAAGTGTGGTGTAAAAGAGGATTTGTGTGTGGCGGTTTCTATCTCTTTGGATATCTAAAAGGGGAAAAAAAACAACACCCCCCCAACAACAACAAACCCACAAAAACAAGCAAGCAAGCAAACAAACAAACAAACAAAACCCACAAAGGATTATTATACCTCCTCTGTCCAGCCTCCAGCAGGGAAATAAAACTAACAGCTCGGTTTGCCTGACAAGCTGTGAAGAGTCAGGTAATCCTGTCCAGTTTATTCTCCACTCAGGGGCAATTTGTTCCTTTTAAACCCCTTAACAGCATTTTGCCAAAGCTTCCATCAGGGAAATTGCGATGCGAGCTGTACACACATTGACTCTCCCATCCCCACACTGCTCCACCCAAGTCCACAGCCAGCACAAACCCATGGGTTAATTCAGCAGCCAACGTTAGCACAGGTTTAATCAAGTGTTTGTTTCCAAGCCGTTCCCCTTCATTACCATACCCCCGCACACCGCCCATTGTAGCCCTCCACCACCAAAATACCCCAAAATTATTTTCTTTGCTCATGCGGCCCCGGGATAGGGGCACCTTTTAAAACATAAGTGAAGGCCCCAGCGAGGATCGAACTCGCGACCCCTGGTTTACAAGACCAGTGCTCTAACCACTGAGCTATGGAGCCACCGCTAAAAGGTGGCCCAGCTGTCCCTAACAGCCCGGCATAGGCGTTCCCCGCCGCCCCCGGCTAGGCCCTACGACCCCGCGCGGCCCGGCGCAGCGCCTGCAGCCCGCCGGCCCCGGCGGGAGGCAGATCGCGCTGCAGAGCAGCATCTGGGCCGCCGCCGGGAGGAGCCCGCGGCCCGCCGACAGCCGCTCCTCGCCCGGCGGGAAGGGGGCGGTGCCCCGGCCGCCAGTACCGAGCGGTCGCTTCCGGCGCTTCCGGCCGATCGACGCCGCGGCTGCGTGGGGCGTGCCCGGGCTGAAGGCGCGGTGGGGCGTTCGCGAGGCGGGATAGGAAATCCCTGGGGAATCCGCAGCCGTTCAAGGAAAAAGCAAAAACGACAAGAGAATTCAGAAGTAGGTGAATGTTTGAAATACAGCCTGACTTTTGCAGGTTAGCAGTAAAAACTGCCGCGACAAAGCTGTGCGAGATGGTCCAAGTTGTTTTTTTTTCCTGAAAAGGCTTGGATCCTCTTGGGAAGTTTGAGAAGCGGTGCGGCAGGACTGAGGTATTACCTCGGCCTCTCCAAGTATCACTTGCCCTCTGACCCCTAGGGTAGGGCTGAGCGCTAACCTTAGAGGAGATTTCTAGCTTGTTCTTCCTTCTGGTACCACAGAGGGTGGAGGCTGTGGAGTTCGGACGTGGAAACTGGAAGCTCCCGCTAGTAACTGGAGGGTGGAAGGTGGCAATGCCGCAGGGCCTGTTTAAGGGTACCCGGATCCAGTGCTGGTGCTGGGTATCATCACTGGGTATTATCGCTGCACACGTTAAAGCAGATGCCTTGCATCTGGATGATATTAATTACATGTGTAGTAATTATTGTGAAAATACTCAGTGAAAATGAAGTGTTTAATTCCACTAAGAGCTTCCTTTTAATTTCGTGTTCTGGAAATAACAAGAAAGTGTAAGCTGTATTTCTAGTTATCAGAACAAAGATATTCTTGTTAAAATTGCAGAACTATCTGTTAATCAGATATTATTTGCTGTGTTGTTTCTTGCTAGGGATATGTCTTCTCTGAGATACTATCCTTGATAATAAGCCAGGTTGCAAGGTCTTTAAAACTAGGATCAATGCCAATACCAGCATTCATGTTTTTCTGGATGGCAGAGATCTTGCCAGAAGGTTTTATAAGATGTGTGCTGGCATGTGTCTATGTACACCTCTGTAATGCACTGGAAGTTTAAGAGAACTACATTGTAGAAAACAGATTATTCATTATCATGATAGCATTGACATGATTAGTTGGATACCCTGGAAAACAGAAAATATCCTATTACCTTTTAAAAGACTGCAGTTTTCTCCTGTGCAGCACTTTTCCCACTCAGCCTGACTTACCACATGCCCACCTGTGAACACAGGAAAGTCAGTGAAATCCCCACTGGAGGCTATTATGCTAATGCATCAGTGCATAGCAAGTCCAGAACATATTTTTAAGCATTACTGAAAACAACACACCCTCCCCTCAAAACACCAAAAAACCAAACCAAAACACACACAAAAAAATCCAATAAAAAGAACCCTTTATGAAAACTTGTAGCACGTTACTGTATCATTCTATTAAACCTCCCTTGTGTTCTTCTGCTACAGCACATCACTGCTAAGGCAGAACAACCCAAAAATATTTCAGGAATTTTTTGAAGTCCTAATGGGGATAGATCTGCCACCCCTAGGGCAAGAGCTGTCCCAAATTCCAGCTATAGGACAAAGGAACCCTCTTTGAACAAGAATAATTGTACAGTTTAGTGTTATAACCCTTACACCCTTGAGAAAGATGGTTCTCAAGAACTAATGGGCACTTCTGCTGATTAAATTAACCTGAGTAAAGCAGACAAGTATACACTGAAAAAAAAACACAGTACAGAATGCAGCTGATACTTTAAGAGCTGAGACTCACAAAGACAGGATTGTACAAAACCTGTGTGAGAGCTAGCAGCACAGCTGAAGCGACGGGCGTTTAGCTTCTCACTTCAACAGTGCCTGACTGCTGGAGTAAAAGGTGTTCACCTCTCACACACCAAAAGATACTGGAGGAGAACAAAACTGATAGTGGTAGCACATACCAATGGGAGCAGTAAAGTATTTTCTGCATTCTTCAAAGGGAGCATTATATTAAAAAAACCCCAACCACCACAATGATAATTAGAAATAAATTCTTACCTCTCTTATCAGCATCTTAAATGACTGAAAGTAAGAGTTTGAAAGCTTGGCTTTTTCTGTCCCTGTTCTCTATTCTAAGCTCATTTACAACAGTAAAACAAGATTGGTTTTCATTTGGTCCTGGAGGACATGCATCAAACCCCCACAGCAAGAATACCAAATCTTGATTAAGCAGTTACTTAGTCCAAAAATGAGTGACAACGTCAGAGGTGTCTGAATCCGAGATAAGTGAACGGATCTGGTTCTCAAAGTGGAGCTAACTGCGCTTTATAATTTTCATGCACTGGCACTTTGTTGCTATGTACACATCACTTTAGGGAAGTACAAATCATCTCTAAACCCCCCTTCTGATTACTATGGAAATAAGAATCAACAAATAAACCGATACATCATTTGCATTCATATCAGTACTCTTCTATTCCTCTACACTGCTCTATTTTATCTCTCCTCCCCATCTTTCAGACATTTTCAGAGCCAAACCAGTATGTACTTGGCAGTATTCCTTTAAACACATATTCTTATTTCACGTCAATATTACTGAGTATCCCAGAGGGCAATTCTTTGCATTTGAAGTCTACAAATGCTTGTCTATATTAAGCTCCTAAAATCTATTATTGTGGTAATCTCTGCCTCACTAAGTCTGTACATCAGTGCCTGAGCTGGGAAAGCCTCTGTTTCTTCAGTGCATTAGTATTGACAAAGCTAGTCCTTCAAATACATTTTTAATAACCTTTTTATATGGTGCAATATCACTGAAAGTTCACTGCATTTATTTTTGTCAGTTCAGAACATTGTGATTTCAGCTGAGAGGATGGAAAATACTTTGGTATTAGTGCTCATCATTTTAAGGGCCCCAAAATGTTAATACTGCGAACATTAATATTCTGGCTTCATAAGTAAGCTGGTTCTGCACATATTGCAGTTGGACTAATGGGAGAAACCAGAAAAGTAGCTTTGTGGATCAGGAGCACTGCCAAATTGCAGGGATCTCCTCTAAAGTTACTGATTTCTTTCTTTTTTGATTCTTTTTAATGTCACTGTACCAGAGTAGTAGCATAGTCTTGCCTTTCATGTTACTTGAGACATCAAAGGGGAGGTACTGAGCATCTGCCTCTTTGCTGTTTTCCACCTTTTCCAGGCACTGACATCTAATGACTACAACACACTGCAAAAATAGAATAGCATCCCTATGCACGAGTGGCATGCTGGTCTTTATTGTGCCAGAGGCTTCAGCTAAGAGCTTTCCAGCTGCTAGAATCTGTGAGAGTAAGTCTAGTCACATCTAGCCACATGGTAAACGCACTCATACCCTGGACCATGCTCTGGTCCTGCTCCTGAGCTCACCAGGTCATGGCATAGGTTAGGACCCATGACAAGGCTGTGGGCAGGAGAAGAAAAGCACCCAGCTAGCTGCCTCTTTCCCATAGCAAAACCTGTTCTGGGCAAGTGAGGTGCCAAAGCAGAAAGCTGTGCTAGCGGTGTGATGAATGTCCAGCTGGGAAGTCTCATGTCAATGAGGAAGAGACAAAGTCCATAGGAATGAGTTTTCAGAGTCAGCACATGATGCTCCAATGGTCTGCCTCAGGCAGTTGCCTAAGTTCCCACCAAAGTAAAGGAAGAAGCAGCTCTGAAGTGCCAAATAGGGTGGTCACAGCTCTGAACCTGTATGTGTTTCAGGAGCCACTAATGGGGCTGGCACTGACTGGGATTCTTCCTGGCAATATGAATAGATGAGACAAGCAGTAAATTGATTTGCCCTGCACATTTACAACAGTTTACTGATCTTGTCCCTTGCTCACTGGTGAGGGCCTTGGAAGAGGATATGCCTGTGTTGTGAATCAGCAGAGGATTTTGACATCATCCATTGTCTTTCAAGAACATGAAATTTGTTTCCCAGATGTCCCTCACAATTAATCTATGTATTCATGGGTAAAGTTTAATTCTCTCACATTATGCTGCTATGCAGGTCATCTGTGTGTTCTCTGTGCCAGTCTGTTTCCTAAGTCAAGAAGGAATTTCTTCAGAGTGGACTCCTTCCTGCAGGGGGCCTGCTACAGTCTATCTCTCATCGCAATGAAGGAAAAAAACACTTTGCATTTCCCTCTCTTTAGTTCTTTCTATGTTCACTTCCATTATGGGCTTATTTTTTCATTAGGAGGGTAGGCCAGGAGGAAGGCCTGCCAGACAGCTCCATTGTGTGTATGAGATAATACTGTAGCAAATGAAAACACCAAAGTAAGTTTCTTTTTTCAATAGGCAAGCTGGTAGGAAATGGGTTCCCAATGGGAGAGAGCTGGAGCAGAGTGGAGTTCATATGAGATTTTCCACAGCATTTCATAGCTATCCAGTTAAGAACAGGCATCAAGCTACAGCAAGGGTCAACACGTAATTTTCTCTGACACAAAGTGCATGCTGCTCATGCCATTAAACCATGTCAAGGTAATGCAGTGAATATTACACTGACGTGCCAAACTGCATTAACTGTAATGCTTTCTCTCCAAGACTTTAAGGTGATGCCTGTGGAATAATAGTTGCATGAGGCTGCTGGGATATCTGACCTAGTATTAGCATCTTTGCAAAGGCTCAAATCCTTCCACCCTCTTGAAACAGGAAAAAAAAATCATTCCTGTGAACAAGCACCCTAATATTAATATAAAATACTACATTACACTTTCAAAAGGGAGAAGAATGGGTTATTAAATAGAGCACCTCACCAAGAACAGAGCAGGTCTGGTTTTCCTTAAAAAGGAAAGAAACTATCAGAAGCTTGAATATTATTTCAGACAATCCTGGCTGTAAAATCAATGCAGGGACCAGTCTCATATATAATTTTTATTTTGCACTGTGCAGTATTATAAGGAGTGGAAGCAGCTCAATCTGCCATTCCTATGAAAACATCATTGGGCATTATTGGAAGACCAGGCAAGTATGACAGTCTCTTTGAGAGCACTGGGAGCAGAGGCCTATTTCAGTTTATATGGAATTTCAATGTAGCCAGTATATTTCATCACAAGCCCTATCATATCTCCAGATTTCTGAGTTATTTTCACTATTTGGGAGGGGGATTATCACTTCCTCCAGTCCTTTGTTTGATTTCAGCTGAATCCCCCAGAAAGCAGTACATCACTCTTCTCTACCTACATTTTATCTTGACATCCTCCTGTGAAAAATGACAGGTTTTCTTGCTTACGCAAGACTTCTTTTATAGCGTAATAAAATTTCACTGCTTTTAGGTGGCTTATTTAGAATCCTGGGGCTATTCCAGTTGAAACCTAGGAGCTCTGTGTTCCAGTAACAGGCTCTGAACCAATAGCACTCTATTCTCTTGATAAAACATTTCGTTTTTGGTTGGGAGAATAATTCAAGTGTTCACTTAGGCCGTTTGTTGAAACTTCAAGCAGTCTTTTGCTCCTGCTTGCTTATTGTCAACAGGAGTATCTATTGCAAATTAAAACTCGACCAACTCACTTAAACAGGCTGCAAGAGTGATGACTTCATCATCACCAAGTTGAGCTGCATCTGAATCTCAGCCCGATTGTCATACTCCTCCACTGTGTGACCAAGAACCCCATTTTTATATTCACTAACCACTGACAGATTTAGAGGTCAAAGCTAAGCAGTGTCAACACAGCCCAATCTCAGTGATCCGGAGTTAAGGCCAATGTGAAGTCTGCAGGAGGAAAGAGGTAGCATTTTTCTCTCTGTTCTTAGATATGAGACACGTGGTCTCAGAACTTTCAGGGAAAAACTAAACATTAGTTTTCTATCTGGAATTTTGTCTTACAGATATCACAGCTTCAAGTATTTAGTTATAATAATGAAAAAGAAAGGCCCTAAACCAGAAATTAATTAATATGGAAAGATCTGGCTTTCTAATTAAAAAAAAAAGGGGGGAGTTTGCAAATAATTACTTGAGTTTCTAAAGTAAATAGATTTCATTTTCCAAATATGTGTGGAGATTTGCTTTTAAAGCTGGCACTTACACATGCCAGTATAATTTTCTTATCATTAATGCACTTCCAAAAAAACATTCTCTGATTATTCATTCACCTGGTTTACATCCCAGTGGTAGATACTGAGTCTTGAAATGTAGTTCTTTGGGGATGCTGAGCAGCGATATGCTGGAGCTTTTAATATATTGCATTATTATTCTTTATTAACACAAATGGTAAAAATGACTTTATGTTACTATCACAATTACTCCAGTCTTATGGGGGGTGGGGAAAGGGCAAAAAATCTGACAGAAATCATCATCACAGCTCTTGGCAGTATCTTCAGTATGAGTTATTAAGGACTGTTCTGTCAAAAAGCCAAGTTTCTTGTTTTGAAAAAAGCCCAAAGAATTCATTTAAAATTACAGAATAAAATGGCTTGGAGAAGCTATTAAGCATTGTACAGTAAATAAAATCAGTCTGTTTTAATATAGTAAATACTCTTGGCTGACAGTCATATTTTAGCATACATTTATTATAAGAAACTACTTAGATAATGAAAGTAAAGGAAGTCTAATTTTATTTTCATCATTTATGCAGTTTGCTTGCTTATTTCATTTAATTCTGCTTGGAAAAGGAAAACAGACCACTTTTTTTCCTTGGCAATATCATTTTTCTGCAGTGATTTTGTTTCAGACACCTTAGGGAAAATGGTTAAATCCTGTTTTCAGTGGAGAGATGGGAAGGGGTATTCTTGGAAACACACATATGTAATTTGTCAGATCAGAGCCTGCCCATGAACACTTTACTGACCATAAGCCAAACAGCACTTACTAGGCCATGCTTTGAGTCTAGACCCAAGGTTTCTGTCACACATTCTAACTCTCAGAAATCAGTGCCCACTAGAAAATGTGCCCACAAGCCACTCCCATGCCATGTTCTCAGCCAGGAACCAGCACTTGGGTTTGGTTTGGTTCCAGAAGCGCCTGCATTTTGATCAGGTTCCAGACTTATACTGGACATGGGGCACTGAACTGCCACCATAGGCCCCAACAAGGCAAACTCAGTTGGCTCCTATCAGTGACGGATTCTCCCCTGTTTAACACAATGAGGAGAATTTGGCATAAGTGGAGTCACATCTGAAGAATAAAGAAGCAATCCACAGTTATGAGAAATTTTTCAAAGGTGTTTTAAGACCCAGCTTCAAACAGTGCAGTGCAGGCCACTATCAGAAGTTAGAAGTCTATTTACTTGTGAAAATCTGGACAGTAGTTATTGGAATCCAGTTAAGCACATACCTCTCTTTTTACAGTTCTTAACTGGAGTAAAACTCAGATCCAAAGATGTCTATCCATCAGTGAAACACAGCTACAGACTTTATCTCACTAATGGGCTGAAGCTCGATCTGACATCCTTGAATTTCAGGAAGACCTCTATCTGAATCGTCTGTTTTCAATACAGTCTCAGGTTTTTTTACTGCAAATCCCTGATCTTCCAGTGAGATAAAAATTCAGCTCAGTAGAACCCATTTCCTGGTCCTATGTTTGCTGAGTACAGGGACATGAGGGATTACACCTAAGGCAATCTTGGAGTTTACAATCCTTTCTCCTGAAGTTGTTAAGATTGTAACAGGGAGATTTTATTACAGTTTAATATTAAACATCTTCATTCAGCTAAGGTTGTTAGAAGAACCTTATTTCTTGCAAATTCTTATACACTAGAGGGTGCAAACATCCTTGTAATAAGTCCAGAAATAAGTGGTCTTACCAGTAGCAGCAAGGGAAGTGCCTGGTCCTGTACTAAAGCTTATGTGGAAAATATCTAATTTTTAAGTGATGTTTGACTCATAGGAATGAATAAATAAGAGCACTGCTTTCAGTAGCAGCTTTTTGATGTTTTCTGGGTTTATATGTGGAGCAGAGAAAATGCTAATTCAGGAGTTACATAAGAGAAGTCAGGCTGAGCCTTCTATGCCATTGCCTGCAGCTTTCTCATGTTCTGTGGTGACTCAGACATTGCCATAAGCTTTGTGAAGGGACAGTCTCAACTTTTTACCTCTACATTTTAATGTATTTGTGTCATGAGCTAAGCTTCTAACACAGGCACTAGCTGAAGTCCTTGTTTCAGAGCACATCCTTCTGTTGTTAGATTAAGATCTGGTTCTTGCAAGTCATGGTATGAGATACAGTGGACTAAGCAAGGCAATGTTATTCCACCTGCATGAGTTCCACCTGACAGAGTGTTGATTTTCTCAGCTTGTGCCAACAGGGCATTTAAGCATGCACTTAACAAGAAGCAGTAGTGGTGTGTTGAAAGTGATGGGATTGCTCACATGCACAGTCATTAATCAGGCGTTTATGTACCTGTAAAAGCAACAGATCTGTGTTGGGTACAAGCACAGAATTCCAGCTCCAGCAGCAGTAAGCCCTGAGTCCCTCTTTTTATGCATCATTACTAATGTGCCTTTACTCACAGATAGGGAACAGAGAGCATCTGAAGAAATATCACCCTCTCATGATAACGTATTCTCCTTTTAGGTCACAGAAATCATTCTGCAGCTACAAAGAAATGCTTATGAATGCAGGATCCTCTTGTGCAACATTTCTTCCTTTGCATTTATTCATTTTCCCATTCCTTATCTCAGTAACGCATGATCAGAGTCAGAAAGCCCCTTCTCCTAAATCATGTACACCAATGACTAAAATCTGAACTAATAAATTAAGGTTGGAAAGAAAATCTCATGGTTTAATGCACTTAGGCTTTTACATCTATCTTGCCTGGATTCCGTTTGTCCAAATGTATGGGAGTTTTGTAGATGTCTTTGCATCTCAAACACAAATGCTGCCTTGTGATTTGTGGAACTCTACCTAAATACTTCAGACTCTCTGCCTGCAACTTGGTACCATTCATGCCATCATCTTTTATTTACGCAGAATGTTTCATATTACCCTTTTTTGTTTGTTTTTTTTTTTCCTTGTGATACCTTCTGTGCCACTTCATTACATCAAAATAAAACAAGTGGATTAAAGCAATTTAATGCATTATGGTTATTTCTTTCTAAGGGAGAGTAGATCATTCAGAACACCGTTAAGACAGAATCCTGATTGAATCTGGTGCAGCCATAAACTATCTTAAATGAATGTTAATAGAGAAGGACAATTATTGTTGACTTCAGAATGCAAACAGGAACTTCAGATTGATCACTATCAGCCCATTAGAGCTGACTGAATTCTGCAGTGTTTTAACAGTTGCTTGGCAATGTTAAATAAGCTCCTCTGTCTCTTATCAGTAGAGGTATAGTTAGAACAATACCTATTATTGAACTGAATAGGTATGAAATTAGCTTATATTGTGCCTCTCTTTGAGGTGGCACTTGGCAGCAAAGTGAGTTTAGGCTGCAGGCAGAAGCAGTGTTGGTTGTTTTTTTCTGGGAGCTATCTGTGGAGATAAAATTAAGCTGAGG
This sequence comes from Melanerpes formicivorus, assembly GCF_026170545.1. Taxonomy (NCBI): domain Eukaryota; kingdom Metazoa; phylum Chordata; class Aves; order Piciformes; family Picidae; genus Melanerpes; species Melanerpes formicivorus. Next base: position 4,909,312 of record NW_027142369.1, read on the forward strand.
CTTTGCTGTAGCTGTTTATCAGCAATCGTCATCAAAAAACTTTTCTTGTGTTTGTGTGTGCAGGAAGAAAGAGGTTCTCCTTCAGATATCTTCTTTGGGTGAATTTTCAGGGATGTGACAACATTAATGACTAGAGCCTATCCAAAAATGCACATGCAGCTGTACTGCACAGCCACCTCCTCTCCTTCCGCCCCAAGCACATCCAGTGAAGTACTTCAGCTCTGATCTGGGGCAACATACTGGAGATTAAGTCACCAAAGACAAGAATCAGAAGGACAACTCAGGCACTTAAGTGTTCACACAGCTGCAAAAGTCAACATCTGCAGCAACATTCACACTTAGCATGCAGGGTGCACAGTCATCACAATAGGGAATGTTTAGCAGAGCAGTGTGGTGTAATTCGTGACTCTGTGAGGTCTTAATTATGTCTTCCTAGTTAGAATTCATACTTACAGCTCCTGCCTCCCACATGAATACCCTAATAGAATCACAGAATGCCAGGTTGGAAAGGACCCTAAGGATCATCTGTTCCAACCTTTCTAGATTGTAGTGTAGTTTAAATGAGATGGCCCAGCAGCCTGTCAAGTAGAACCTTAAAACTGACCACTGTAGAGGAATCCACTATTTCACTTGGGAGATGATTCCAATGTCTAACTGTTCTCATTGTGAAAAATTTTCTTCTGGATTCTCATCGGAATCTCCCCAGAAGTAGCTTGTACCTGTTAGACCTTGTCTTTTCCATGTGACTCCTCATAAAAAAAGAGGTAAATAACATGGTTGTAGGCTGCTTTGAGCTAGATACTTTAAAAGACAAAGTGATCGTAGACAAGGGCTGTTTACCCAAACAAAAAAATTCAGATTTTAGGCCAGCTCGTCTGGTGTCTTGTCCAGGCGTGTGTGTGGAAATGAAGAACACTTCTACTTTGCAATAGACTGGTTTGTATCTAGTACTTTGGGGCAGTGGAAGGTTTGGGTCTGAGTATCTCAGTCTGAGGAAATAATTTATCTTGCATCTTTGTGAACTCTCTTAACAGAGAGATCTGCTAAGCTACTGCAGAGATAACATGGCACTGCTTGCTCTTTCTCCAGCTACACTTCATAGAAACCAGGACCCACATAACTGATCTGTATTGCTGGTTCTCAGATCATGTACCAGGTTTAATCAGGACAGTCTAACAAAGGAATCCCTGTTTCTGAAACCTGAGTGTAACACTCTGTGATTTTATGTACCTGGCTTCTGAAGCTTCTCAGTATTGAAGCACTCTTTTGCGCAGGCAAAAGCAGAAGTACCTGTGAAACAACAGATGCCTTGGGTTCCTAGCACTCTACTGGCAACACTGTAAGGAGGCCAGGAAGCAAAGGGACTGTCAAGTTGTTGGATGCAAAAATACAACAGAAGACAGGTCATGTACCAGCTGAATACAGGGTCCATGGAAGTGCAGAATGTTTGATGTTTGAAGGGACCTTCTGAGATCATCTAGTCCAGTGCCTCTGCACAAGCAGAGAGTCACTTGGAACCAGAACTGTGTCTGGTTGGGCTTTGATAGATCCATAGATGCAGACATGGCCTCTCTGTGTAATTTGTGGCAGTGGCTGACCATCTTCAGAGTTAAAAATAAAGACTTCCTGTGTTCAGTTTGAATTTCATGTGGTTTAACTTGTATCACTGAGCACTACTAAGAAGAGTTTGTCTCCCTTGCCTGCCTGCCTGCCTTCCTTCTGAAAATTGCTTCAATCCTTTAGTCACCTTCATGTTAAGTCCATATTTGTCTTGTATGAGGAAACCCAGAACTGAACACAATTCTGATGTAGAATGCAGGCAACTCTAGTTCCTCTCTTGACTTGAGCCTTTGTATTCACGTTCATTAATTTTTTCAGTCCTCAGCCCTTTGTTGCAGCTTCTAACACATGTGAAAAGGATAGTAGTGACAATTTAGGGTTTGCACACCTTTCAGTCAGAAGCAGGTTTGCAACTGTTGGATTCATTATGCCAACAAGCACACATACTCTGTGAATGACTTAGGAATTCTTGCAATGCAAGTTACTCTCATGTTCCATAAAATGAGCTCTCATGTTCCATAAAATGAGCTTTTCCAAAATGTGCCAAATGCTGCCTCTTTCATTAATCATCCATGTAACTTTCCAGTGTACTTCATGGGAAAAAAATTATAATTTTTTTTCTTGAGATATGGGGTTCTTAAAATGCCTATGGTAATAATCAGTCATTTACACTGATTTAAATTAGCCCAGTTAGTATTTTTCCTAATAATTTGATTGCAATAACCAGACACAGTAAGAGCAGTTTAACCTGAGCTTAAAGCTGGAGTCAGAGATGAAAGGTTTGATCGCTCATTCTTCCCTGAATTCCTGTCCTGCAGCTAAATAACTACTTTCAGCAAACTAAATGAAAAAATGAAATTCTCAAGTAGAAATATAAAATGAAGTGGAACTACAAAATTTCCCATTAAAAGTATAAAGGAGTCCTCATGAGAAAAGCACAGCTGGGAAGATGGGCAAGTTGAAAAGTGGCTTTGGCTGCCTGGTAACCAAGCAGTCATGTCCTAGAAGGCACTGTCCAGGGGCCAAGCCATAGTGGAGCCATCTTCCCATTTCCCCAGTTGTGTGGATTAGAAAATTAGATGTGGGCTTCCTGCTCGTGAAGAGTGATTGATATTTGTGATGGATTAAATAAAGAGAAAATATTTCAGGGTGTTTGAAAATGATAACTAAACACTGGGGGTTTGACCCATCACATAATTGTGTGCCCTGAATAATGCCAAGGAAGTCATCTAAGGCTATAAATGGTTCTGTTCCTAAATGCCAACAGATGCTGCATCTCCTCATCTTTTGCCTTCTGTTGTGAAAATTCTTCACTAGAACTGTAATCTCACTAATACTTACTCTTGAGGCTTGCAAACTAGATTATGGTTTTAAAATACTAGGCTTCCTGGTATCTCTCTCAAATCCTACACCATCTCTGTTGTTGTCTCACATCCCTGAAGAGATTAACAACATTTCCAAGGTTTCAAATATAGTATTTCTTTCCAGAGCTGTCTGCTTTGCCTAGTATGAGCAATGTTGTTTTCATTTAAATAGCTCTACCCACATCACTGTTTTTAAAGCTATGACAATTGTTGTCATACCACAACCACCTAATGATAGGATCTAAAGTTCTGGGCCTAATAGCTGTCATCTACCACAACCCAACTGAAAATCCTGATGAGAACCCCTCACTTAGAGCGACCAAGACTGTGGCACACAGAAGTCATGCATCTTAAATGCAGTGTAGGATCCTGTGTATATTCAATATAGGAAATAGATTAAAAAAACAAACCAAACCAAAAAACCCAACATAGAATCCTGCTCATGCAAAGCCAGCAACAATTTCACACTCCATTCTCCTGGACTGGGGTTTCACAGTGAGGATTAAACTTTCTACTTTCTCTCTAAAATTGTCTGCTAATGTTTCACATTTTATAATACTTTTTATTAATTTTTCAAATATTACCTTCTGTTTCATGAGCTCTTAAACAAAAAAATCCTGAAAATGGAATAGGATTTGTGTCACCCACCATCACAGAGTGAATAGGAACCTCATACAACATTCAGCAGATAATCAGCTCCAAGAGTTTGCAGTATTTTTGTCATGGAGTAGCTCTAGCCTGCAGTTTGATCCTCTGCTTTCTCATCTTCTGTGATATGCTTCTTCTGGCTGCTGGAACTGGAGGTTAAAAAAAACCCAACCACAGAAAACTTGTCTGTGTGCAAACTACTGTCAGTGCTGCAACAGATCTTTTTCTCCTTTAATGTGTTACATGTAGTTCTCTCAGGTGTTAATTAAATCAGCAGAATGAGCGTTGAGTAAGTTTTTTTGGAATTTACAAGATTTTTTTTTAGTAAAAAGATGAGTGCCTCTTTGAATCAGTCCTGCTATTAGAGTGCAGTATTAGCAGGAGGTTTTTTCCCTACCTTATTATATGATAAATGTTACACACAACATCCTTTGCAGTTTGAGTTCCTGTCAGAAGGCAAAAATGAACACCGACATTTCCTAACAGCCAAGCATCACATATACCAGGATTACAAGCTATATTACTGTTTCCCAGACTCTAGCATCTAAGCTTGGCCTCATCCAACTTCCCCATCCATCACAGCACACTACTTTTTTGGTATCATGTCATCATATTTCCATAATCATTAATCATGTTATCCAATAAATCCTAGAGCTATTATTTAAGCTGCTCTCTTAACAGCTGTCCATTCACATATTGCCAGCTTGGGTGCTCATTTACCAGCGTGCCTTTGATCTGGGAACTGTTCAATCAGATCAATAGAATGTAAGGGAAATGCAAATGGTTTGAAACAAGAGAAATTCTTTCATATGCAATATTCACATTTGGAACAAGCCTTTCAACTCTGCAGCTGAAGCTTTTCTTTATAGTGATAAACTTCATTATAACGATTTAACAAATTACAGCTAGGTAATGGCAAAGCATACTGCATTTAGCAACAGAGTAAGTGCTGGCTGTGAGGAGGAGCTGGTAGCTCCCAGTCACACATGCACTGGCAAGCCCCCTCCTTCTCAGTGACAGAGGAGATGGGAAACCAGACATTTCCCTGTGGGAGACGGATATAGTGAGAGACAAAGGCCATCTGCATGTTCAGGTCTGTGGGAAACCGTTTATCCCTGTGCTTCCCAGAGGTCTCAGACTTGCCTTCTGCATCTCTTTGTGGGTCCTGGTCCACCCTTCAGATCCTTTCCCATCAAACTCTTCCACTCCTTTTCACACCCTTTCCTGCTCTCCTGTGTGTTGCTATCACAGAACTATTGACTTTGGGTGATCATTTTTATTGGCCTGGTTTGCATGATAGGTTTTATCATGTATGAGAGGACCACTTTGGCTTCAGGGAGATGTACAGCTCCTATCTGTCTGTCAAGAAGATGCATGAGGAATGAGCAAGATTACTAAACACAGTTTCCTGTCTGTAATGACCAAATGCCAAATGCAGATATAAATTGTAGTGCAGCTGGAAAGCTGATTAATTAAAAAATCCTAATGCCACAGACAAATACTCAAGTGTTGAATGTTATTTTATCAGCATCCTAGAATGAGGGCAGATTATGATAAAATATTTTTCAGCTTCCTCTAGTGAAGCTTTCTTAGGCATTTTAGTATTGTGAAACAATACTTTTTCTGCAGCCCTGTTTTTTAATGGCACCAACATTCTTAGTCACAATTTACCATGGTGTTGTATAAATTTCCCCTCTAAAGAAGATGAAAAGGAAGAAAAAGTAATACACATCTCTATAAATTATTCTATTCCATGCTTTGTTTGTTGAAGTGAAAGCTGTATGATAAATGATGCCACATGGCTGTGCAGTTCATCATTTTACCACAAACCTGCACAACCTAACATTTGTATTGTAATACCACCCCTGGGCCTCCAGTGGGGCAACCCCCCTGTGCTTGATGTTGTACACGTATAATGAGTGGCAGGCCATTCCTCAAAGGCTTTACAAGCTGGAGACAACAGATTCCTACTAATCAAAGATGCCTCCTTTCTCCAAACAAACAAGCAGCACAGATATGTTTGGCAGGGGGTTGGGACATGGGGACAATTTTTATGATGCTGTAGGTAGAAGCTGAAGAAAATAGTCTTCCTTCATGAGAGACAGAAGGGATGCAGTGGAGGGCACTTAAAATTTGAAATAGCCAAAAGCAATCACCTGTGGTACATACGGAGTTCAGACTTCTGTGGTGCAGCAATATGGTTTTAAAGACCTTCATTCAGGACAATTTATTTCCCTCTTACCTGTCCACCCCTTGTCAATAGTTTAGTCCCTAAGTTCCTACTGATAAATATATGATATGTATATACGTATATAAATAAAGGATTGAATCCACAACAGAGGAACAGGTGTTTGACCACAACTCAATCTTTTAATATAAATAGTTACTATGATATGATTAATGAGTGTCTGTCTATCTATCTATCTATGCATAGCATCATCATTGACTAGTAAATGTAAGGATATACTTGATCTCAACTTCGACATTTTATTGGGGAAGGTTAGCAAAATCTGGTGCAATTTGGTGCTTTCTCTTGAGAAGGTACATTGTAACCTGCTCTGAAAAGAATAGAAGAACTTGAAAGACTGTCAAAAGGTTCTTGTTACATGTAATTTGCACATGAAGCTGAAATGCAGTCCACCTTCCATTCAAGGCACTGTGAACACTATCACGTAGTTCAAAATGGGTAAAATAACCTCCAAACTGAATATTACAGAATGGTTAATCAAGTGAAAGAGACAAATAGGTAAGATGAAAACTGATTAGTTGTGATTTAACTCTATCCAGCAACTAAGCACCACACAGATGCTCACTCACTCCTCCGCCCTCCCAATGGGACAGAGAGAACAGGGAAAAAATAAAAGTAAAAATTGTGGGTTGAGATAAGAATAGTATAACAATTGAAATAAGATAAAATAACAAGTTATAATAAAAGTATCAATAGAACATACAGACAAGTTATATGCAACGCTATTGCTCACCACCCACCAGCCAATTCCTGGTCCAGTCCCAGCTAGCAATCCCAGAGGAGAAAAGCCTGAAACTGCAATCTGGAAGAGAAAGAGCTTCTTGGCCAACCCTCACCTATCTACTGAGCATGATGTTGTATGATACGGAATATTCTCTAGGCTCATCTGGGTCCGTTGCTCTGGCTATGCTCCCTTCCAGCTTCTGGGGCACTTGCAGACTAGTAAGACATGGGAATTTGAAAAGTCTTCACTTTCTTAGCAAAAACTAAAATGATCAGTATATTGTCAGCATTGTTGTCATACGAAATCCCATACTGAATCCAAAACACAGAACTACTCTAGCTACTAAGAGGGAATAATTAAATCTATTCCAGCCAAAATTAGGAATGGAATGGAATGGAATGGAATGGAATGGAATGGAATGGAATAGAATAGAATAGAATAGAATAGAATAGAATAGAATAGAATACAATACAATACAATACAATACAATACAATAGAATACAATAGAATCAACCAGGTTGGAAAAGACCTCAGAGATCATCAAGTCCAACCTATTATCCAACACCATCTAATCAACTAAACCATGGCACCAAGTGCCTCATCCAGTCTCTTCTTAAACAACTCCAGTGATGGTGACTCCACCACCTCCCTGGGCAGCCCATCCCAATGGCCAATCACGCTTCCTGTGAAGAATTTTCTCCTAACCTCCAGTCTAAACCTCCCCTGGCACAGCTTGAGACTGTGTCCTCTTGTTCTGTTGGTGGTTACCTGGGAGAAGAGACCAACCTCCACCTGGCTGCAACCTCCCTTCAGGTAGTTGTAGACAGCAAGAGGGTCTCCTCTGAGCCTCCTCTTCTCCAGGCTGAACAACCCCAGCTCCCTCAGCCTCTCCTCATAGGGCTTGTGCTCCAAACCTCTCCCCAGCTTTGTTGCCCTTCTCTGGACACGTTCTAGCAACTCAACATCTTTCCTAAACTGAGGAGGCCCAAACTGGACACAGTACTCGAGGTGTGGCCTAACCAGTGCTGAGTAGAGGGGCAAAATTACTTTCCGGCTCTTGCTGGCCACACTTCCTGATACAGGCCAGGATGCCATTGGCCTTCTTGGCCACCTGGGCACACTGCTGGCTTGTGCTCAGCCTACTACCCCTAGGTCCCTTTCTGCCTGTCCGCTCTCCAGCCATTCTGACCCCAGCCTGTAGCACTGCATGGACAATCCTTTGGGGGATATACTTGAGATTTTGTTAATCACACCTTGTGCTGAGAAAACCATCCTTATTCCAAGGATTTTGCTCTTAAGACATGCACAGGCAACCTGTGGACATAAGAAGATGCACATGTTTACAACAGCAGGTCAAGTCATGGGCTGACATAATAAACAGCATAGTTCCTTGGGCTTTGGCAGCTTCCATGAAGCTTCTGTGACTGCTCATGAGCAATGAGGATTTCTGCCACTAAGATACTTCCACTGCATGTTTGTGAGCAATACTGGATATGACCAAGTTATCAGATCTGGTAACAAATGATAATGTGGAATTCTGGGGAAAGAAAGTGTCTGATCACAACTGGGGAGTCATTTATGTGTTGAAACATGGGTGCCTAGTGCTACTTTAAAATCCTTTAAGATTTCACAAGATGATGGCAAATATGATTCAGGTGAACTGTATCCTTGTTAAAAGGATACAAAGAAAGGACAGGTGATACCTCTTAGCATATCTGACTGCAACAGCATCAATAACTACTACTAGGAGCCCAAACCCCGCTGCTGACTTCCCATGCAGAAGAAAGAAACATGTTTTGAAGTGCTAGGAAGCAGCAGATCAGCAAAACACAGGCAAACATGAGTAGTGGAAATTAAATATAGGAGGAATATTTAAATTGAAAAAACAGAGACTGGGAGTAGGAGGGAAGGAGAGAGATGGCTTGAGAGAGGAAGGAATAGCATGAAATAGATGTTCCTTTTGTGGTATGTATAGCACTACCACTACAAAACCTGCTTAAGAGAGAAACGTGGCCTAAAATCGAGAGGGACCTCCTGCTGTTGCTGCTGCTGATAGTGCAGCTACAAATAAAGTGTGGAAAGTGGCATAGTAGAAGGAAATGAAGCAGTGGCAAGGAATGAGATATATCTGGAGAATGAGAAGTAAGAAGTTTATGTCCGTTCCATCTTGTACAGATTGCAGTGGGAGCATGGTGTCTTCTAATGATATGAACCAGTATTCAGCAGTCTTGGCTGATGGAAATGACTCCATGCTCCTGAGGGAAAAAACAGCCTGACCTTCTCCCTGGCTTTATTCCTACAATTCATAATCACAGGTATGTGTTGTCTTCATTACTTTCCAGGCAGATGACAGTAAAATGATGGTGGCTGACAGTCTTTTAAATAGAATATGTCAAGAGTAAATGTTCCAAAGAACATGCACAATTGTTCAGCAACAACAAAAATAGTTAATATGTCCCACTTTCTATTAAGCAACTGTAAAATATTGTAAACCCTTTCAGATTTTTGTTTTTTATTCTGTAATTCATCTGATTTCCAAAACTTATTTGAAACCAGTCCCAAATCTTCAACAACGTACATATAGTTGCTGTGACTGGATCTCATTTAACCTGGTGAGAAGCTTTCAAAGAGCTGGTTCCTACCAGTGCTCACAGCAGTATGGGCATAACTGTTGATACCATGCAATCTGGGTTGATACAGGCTGACATCTGTACTCCTGGCTCAGATTTTCTCCAGTGGCTCATCTTCTTAAGTTCTTCTGAGATGTAGCTCATCCAGATGCTTAGTTTCCACTTGTGGTTTACCATTGCTACTAATGAAAGGAGTTTATTTCTAACAAATGGTTTTGCACTGTGGGATGTTAATGTGTCTTCAGTTTAGAATCGATGATTCTAAACAAGAAATAAAAGGCTGCCATGCAAAACCAGGGTAAAAGTAGCAGGGAACTTAAGGGGTATGGCTATGAGAAACTAGCCAGAATTAATCCTTCTGAAAATGTACTAACAGTAACTCCTCACCCATGAACATACCTCATCCCACCAGGAAAAAAGCAAAGCACCCTTAGGGCTCACATGCAAACAGACACATGGGAATGCGGTGTAAACATAGACAAGACATAAAACTGCTTTAGAAATAACTTCCAGCAGCAGAAATCTACCAGCAGGGAAAGGTCATTTGTAAGGTTTGTTTACAACAAGGCAAGACTAAACACTGTGTGCAGTCTCCTGGCTTTCTGAGTCACAAAAGGTTTTCCACAGGCCACTGACTCCTCCTTTGGGAAACATGGGCAAGATATTTCAGAAGTCCTGTCTAAACACTGGCCCTGAAGAGTGTAGAAAGTAATACAATAATCTTAGAGAGATCACAAATGGCTTCTAGAATTACCTATTTCTACCAAGTAAGTGGAAGGTGGGTTTGCTTCATATTCTGCTGCAATTTCTTACAGAATTGGAAGTCCTCTTCTTTAACAACCATCTCCTTTGAAAAGGAATTTCCCTTCCTCCCTACGGCAGTTTCTGCATGCCCAGGGACAAAAGCTCCCCACATTAACCTGCTGTGTCAGGGTACTGGTTGGGAAAATATGACCTTGAGTGCCTGAACACAAATGACCACCAAGTTTTTCCTCACACCAGTAACCCTGGGAAGCTGTGTCTTTCAGTGAAGTTGACAGAAAAAAAGCTTTTGTGGCCTCTGTGTGTCTGTATTTGTGTGAATTGTATGCTCCTCCATAGATCTCCACCTCCTGTTGTGAGATGCCAACTCACAAATACCAACTTTTTGGAGGAGCTGCCCGTGCATCAGGACCCCTCTCAGACAGCACACCTGGGTAAGGAGGAAACATGGGCATTTTGGCACACATAGGAGTTCAGTTTGAGGGACCAGTCTAGCATTCTGTTTCGATACAGTAGCTGTTATTTTAGTCATACCTCATGCCATCCATTTGTGTTGCAGATGTCCTTAAAGTGGAATGTCAATCTGCTGGATGCCAACACTCAACCCTCAGAGCAATCTGTGCTGTGCAGTGTCAGTAGCCATGGCTTCAATGTACACAAGACAGGTAACATGGATCATTATTTTTTCCATTGAGTGCTCAGCCAATTTTGGCTTATTTTTGTTGTTGGACATGCCTCTTATCTACCTGAGATGTATGCATCTCACATGTTCAAGATAAATAATTGATTTGATCAGAGGGCTGGAGCACCTCTCCTATGAGGACAGACTGAAGGAGTTGGGGCTGTTCAGTCTGCAGAAGAGAAGGCTCCGAGGTGACCTAATTGTGGCCTTCCAGTATCTGAAGGGGGCCTACAGGAAGGCTGGGGAAGGACTTCTCAGGATATCAGGTAGTGATAGGACTAGGGGGAATGGAATGAAGCTGGGGGTGGGGAGATTCAGGCTAGATGTGAGGAGGAGGTTCCTCACCATGAGAGTGGTGAAGCCCTGGAATGGGTTGTCCAGGGAGGTGGTCGAGGCCCCGTCCCTGGGGGTGTTTAAGAGCAGGCTGGATGAGGCTCTGGCCAGCCTGATCTAGTGTTGGGTGTCCCTGCCCATGGCAGGGGGGTTGGAACTAGATGATCCTTGTGGTCCCTTCCAACCCTGAATGATACTATGATACTATGATAATTGGATCCTGACCAGACAACACTAAACAATCATATTTTTCACTGATAATCTAAATTTAGTTCTAATATAAAGGAAATATGGATTTATTATTAATATATGAATTTATTTCTAATATGGATGGCTCTTCTGTCTGTATGCTTTAGCCAATAATCAATAGAAGGCATAGGACTATTCAGGGTCTCATTCCTCAGACTCCACTTTTTATGCCAGTCGTAGACAAATTACAAATATGTAACAAATGTTACCAAGAAAAAATAAATTTAATTTACACTGTGACCCAGCTGGAGAAGCAACACATAAGCCATGCCAGGAAAATGTTCAGAACAAGCCAGTGATTCCCATTTATCATTTGCTCAGTCGTATTCAATATTTTTTTTTTAACATGTAGAATATATTTTCCTTTAGTTGAAGTGCTGTTTGTTCGTTGGAGTTTTGTTTTGTTTTGTTTTGTTTTGTTTTGTTTTTTTCTGAAAGGCTGTGGGTTTTTTTTTGTTCAGGATGGCACAACTCTTATATTGTTGGTCATTTGCTTTACAGTGGCCTCATGCTTCAGAATACAAATTCAAATATGGAAAAAAACCCCAGACAACCAATTACCAGGGCTGAGACACAAAAGGTTCTGCTTTTCTGCATGGAAGCTAACCAAGTTGCATTTACAAATTTTCTGAGCACACCATGAGTGGTAACATATCCTTTAACCTGTTTTTCCCCCCCTTCTCTTTTACAAGCAGATTGCTGCATTCATTTAACAAACAAATCAAACCAAACCTGGAATTTTGCTTCTCGTCATTATTATGACATTTTGTGAAATTAATCTTACCTATTAAACAAGAATAAATAGGTGAAATTATGGACTGTGCTATTTAATTAGCCATCTAATAGTTTTACTGACCTGCTGTATTTCTTCTGTCCAGGCTGTTTTTTAAGTTTTGTACTTGCATTGATTGTTCTCTGTTTATACTTCCTATTTCTTTTGGGTATGAACAGGCTTCAGTACACAGGATCCTGCCAACATTTTTTTTTGGACAGTACCATCCCACCTTTGTGCAGTTCAACAAGAAAAGAGATAAGGCTGGGTTGCATCACAAACACCTTGTGCTCAGGTATGCTCTAGTCACTGCAGACTATTCTGCTAACTAGACACTCTCTTCTACAGGAATAAAAATCTTTTCATTTCCCTACTCAGGCACAGGCTGATGTTAATCCTTCCTGTATGGATATTAACTCAGTTGAGAGAAAGAGGGCTAGAGAGATTGTGGAAATAAAAACCTGAGAAATAGTCTAAGGAAAGCATCTGAGCTGGAGCAGTCCAGAGGTGGTGGTTGGCACAGGGGCAGTTACAACATACTCCATAGTGGATACCCACCTGCAGCCAGAATCCAATACACAGTCTTCCTGTGAAGCACTCAGTGTGAGAGAAAGAGGCTGAGTGTCCCTTTTCCATGAGTGGTAACTGCAGTCAGAGGACCAAAACAATTTTGTTGTGTGTGGCAATTCCTCCTTTCAATCTGCAGCCCCCTGCTCTCAGTATTCTTCCTACAGAAATTAACTCTGCATTGCATGAGAAGGGACCTATTGTTGTACTGCCTGCTGGCTGTGTGGTGCAGTACAGAGAAGGAGGAATCCTTTCCCTTCTATGTTGTCTTAGACCGCTGTGAGGACCATATTCCAGCATGGAAGCCAGTAGACAAATATGACATCTCTCATGACAGAAAGACAGGGAGTGCTTTAGCAACACAGTAATCCACCAAACAAATACAGACACAGTGTATGGGGGAGAAAATGTTGCATTTTCTGTTTGGTTTTGGAAACTTGCCAGCATAACTATTTAATTCTGTCTCCTGATGTCTTTATTCCTCACTTTTAAGTAAATTTTATTAGAAGATGGACTAATTCCAAGTGACCTTTCTCTTGTTTTTTTGGTTTTGAGTGTTAGAAATTTTTGATAAAAGCTGATGGCCAAAAGGCAAAAAAAATCAATTAGCTAAGCATGCCATTTGCCCTCAAAACACCTTCACAGATACACTTGTGCAAAGTGAGGAACAAGAGGGAACCAGATAACAGAAAGACTTTGGGATTTTTCTTTTCCCATTGCACAGTCAGAAGAATAAAAGGAGATATTTGTGAAAAGCCACCATGGACTGAGCCTGCAGTCTGATAAACAACAATAACCTTTTCTTGACACTAATTCCTTTATTATATTTTTAGAAGAATTTAAAAGCCACTTATTTCTGAAAACTATGATTTCAGGAAAAAGTGTAATTTTCACATTTCCTCTGATGTCTTGTATGCCCTGCTGTGTTATGACATTTCAAGTTTCATCAAGTCACATTAATTTACATTCTCACATGTTTTCTCAGTGGAACCTGCTCTTTGGGTCAATTTTCATTCATTGCTTGATCACTTTAATGTATTTGTATTGCTGAATACTTGGGCCATATTAACTGATCTTTCCCTACCCCATGCTTGCAATTCATTAGCAATCATTTCTCTTCTCTGCACGAAGAAAGGAAAAAAGAAATGAGACAGAGAGAGAGAAAATGAGAGAAAGACAAAGACTTGGAAAGAAAGTGAACAGCAGTTCAGTATACAGCCTGGGGTGCAGCCTGCTCTGTTGCTTAGGATTTGGTTATATTAGGTGTGATCCTGGTGTGATCAATGTAGACTGGTGATCCAGTAGAATGCTGTATAATAAATGCAGTTAACTGGTTGTAAGATAGCCTTTATTTCAGCCTTCTGAGCTTTGCTAGGTGTGTTCAAATCAGTGCAGGTAAGCCTCTGTTAGAGGTTTGTATTGGTGTTAGGTAAAGCAATCTGTTGGATCCCATCAGTGTGGAAAGCTGATGAATTTTCCAGGTTCATGCAATTATGAGGTAGAGTTGGGCATTAAGCCCCATTTGTGGGCTTGTTCCTTACAGCACTATTTCAGTTGTCCACGCCTCAACTTGAGCTTCAGAAGAAGCCCAAATTTCCAAACATGAGCCCCCTAAACTGAGTTTGTTTGGAGCTGTGTTTGGAGTGGAGCACCTCTCCTATGAGGACAGGCTAAGGGAGTTGGGGTTGTTCAGTTTGGAGAAGAGAAGGTTCCGAGGAGACCTTATTGTGGCCTTCCAGTATCTGAAGGGGGCCTACAGGAAAGCTGGGGAGAGACTTTTTGGGATATCAGGCAGTGACAGGACTAGGAGGTTTGGGTCCAAGCTAGAGGAGGGGGGAGATTTAGATTAGACATCAGGAAGAAGTTCTTTACTATAAGGGTGGTGAGACACTGGAACAGATTGCCCAGGGAGGTGGTGGAAGCCCCATTCCTGGATGTTTTTGAAGCCAGGCTGGATGTGGCTCTGGGCAACATGAGGGTGTCCCTGCCTATGGCAGGGGGGTTGGATCATGTAATACCCTTTGGGTGCCTTCCAATCCTGACAATTCTGTGATTCTGTGAAAATATCACCATTCATCTCCTGACACAGATAAAGGTCAAATGATAAAGCATTAAGTAAAGAAAACAGCCAATTTTGTCTACCCTTTCCTTGTATTTATTAGATTAATGACTGAATGAACCATGATGTTTCTCCCCAGCTCTTGCCACTCTCTGCTCGAAGGTGGCACTTTAATACAAATGAGCAATAAGGCACTTAGAAAACTTTGCAAGCCCTCAGTAAACTCCCATTTCCTCTTCAATATAAGGAAACCTCATCTCTGGTACTGCTCCAATACTCTTACTGCCAACCACAATGAAAGTCAGGTAAAATGGGCTCTGATGCACTGTGTAGGTAGCTGCTAATCAGCAAGGGTTTCAATGCCTGCACAAGATAGGAGTCTTTTTTTCGGCCATGGTTTAGCCAAACATGGTGAGGGCTGGAAGCCTCACTTTGGGTGAAAGGAAGCAACCTGCACTTAAAGAAATCATGTTGCCTACAGCTCTCTGTCAGTGAGGAGTCATATGCATATCTGATAAGATCATGCATCTTAATCAGTCCCCTCCTGCTGGTAACATACTCTCTTGACTTACCCCATAGTGAGATTTTGCCTGTAACCCCATCTTAAGGAGTTTGCAACCAAACCATGATCTCCACAGGTAAGTGGAGCCTGCAGCAACATAGCAAGTGCAGCTATATTTATCCATGTGGATAAACACCTATCCCTCCCACACGTACCCTGAGAAGTGAGGACGTTGTAAAAAATCTAGCTGATGACTAATCTCAAGCTATATAATTCCATCTCCTATCCTAAAAGCAGCTCCACCAGTGGAAGGAGGGAAGGTTGGAGGTGGGGAATTGTCCAAGACAAACATTTCTGGCACTTTGGTTGCATTGTCATTAAGTTGTTTGAAGCAACGAGGCCACACAGAACTTGAGTGGTAGCTGGATTTCATTGCAAACCTCTTCTCCAAGCTCTGGCAAATGCTGGGGGAGTTGCCCTGAAGGTCTGACACCACAAAAATCTAAGGTCAGAGGAGAGACTTTCAAACGTGACCACAGCCACAGAGAGTCCAGCCTGCCCATAGTGATGTCCTCCTATCCCTGAATGAGTAGAAGGATGATGCTAAAGCTTCCTGTAGAGAGTCGAGTGGAGCAACCTGATAGATCAAAGCCTAGGAGAGCAGGGGGCACAGAAGGCTTATCCCAGTCTGTATATCAAGTGGTCCAGTGCCATGTGCTCAGTGGGAGAGCGATCAGCACAGCCCAGGGAAAGCAGCACAGATCTGACAGCACAGCTGTTCCCCACTGAACACTGGTGGCAGAATGGAATGTAATCTGTGTGCTCGTGTTCAGAGATTAAAGAAAACAACTGGCTCGACAGGACATGTTGTCCTGCCATGGAGAACAGAAAAGGATGCTTACATAAAATGGCCTGGCAGCGGCACACGGGAGGTACAAGCAGACTCATTTTCTCCTGCAGGCAGCACAGAAAGGGATTACTATTTGTGGGGGAAGGGAGGGAGGGAGGCAGGCAGGAACAGGGAGACAGAAATTAGGAGTCCAGATGTCTGTTCTCTATATACAGTTTCCAAGGGCTTTGGAAATAAAATAGAATAAAGCATACTGTGCCACAAAGTCAGACATGTAGGCAGGACTCCACATCTGTTCACGACTGAGTTTGTGTTACATGACCTTAAGCAAAACTAACCAGCTGGACTGAGTCTCCTCAGTCTTCTCCAGCACCTGTGAACCTGAGAGGCAGGTTTTGCAGAGCTAAAAGTCAATCCTTCCCTTCCACTGAGATGCAGCTGTCTAAATGTCTTGGTGTGTCTTAAGAGATCTCTGAGTATAGGGTGGGAGAACTGCAAGGGAAGCAGGGGCTAGTGCAGCTAGCTGCAGAGCTAGCTAGCTGTAGCTTTGGCAGCTACAGTCCATATTAACTCTGCTTCAGAAAGGTTAATCACTGGCTATGGAATAATTCATCCCATTCTGGAACCTAAGTACAAAATGGGGCAAGCTGAGGCTGGCCAAAATATAGTAAGTCAGAACTGAAATAGTATTATAAGAAGTATTCAAACTATTTATATTCTTTCAAACAGAGAAACAATGCCAAAATGCCAGAGGCTGCTTTACCTTACCCCTTAGAGGAATATGATTCTCAGCACTAGGAGACTGAAAGAATGAAACAGTTTAGAAGTCCTGATACCTTCCAAACACCAGGTGCAGCATCTTACCTAGACCACCTTGACTTTTTCGCTCCATTTTGTGTCTTTTCTCATGGGAGGTCATCTCTGCTGTGATAAAAATAGAAAACTTGCCATCTGCGTGTGCCCAAAGTTAAGAAATAAGAGAAGAATATAAGAAACAAACAAGCAACACTCTTCTTGGTATTTCTCCCCTGCTTCCTTCTTGAAGCCATGTTCTGTGTTCTTAAGGATGCTGTCTGCTGGTGGTAAGCAGCAAGATGGGAGCCTGTCACAGGAAAATGTGCAGAAGTTTCCTATTTTACTTACTGCCAGTTGCCAGCAGGACAGAAAATCATCCCTTAGCCAGTCAGCATAGGAAAATTACTTTTTAAATGATGTGCACTGCACAGTATGTGGAGACTGAGATCAATGGAGGACAATAGAAATGTAAATTGACAGATCACTAATAATTGTTGGCATTAACTAATCAGATGGGATTTTAAAGTTCACACTGTGAACATTGATATTTTCTGTGTGATGGGAAGATGGTTTCAACTGATATTTTTTCTATTAATAAGTGTTTGAAAGGCTGTTGGAAGAAATTATTGCTGTAGTAATCAGAGCTCGCTGTGTGAAATCGCTTCATAGGCTTTGAGTTTCATAAAGCAGGAGACAGTCTGTATTGAAAATAGTGTGAGCCTTTACCTGGCTACCTAATAACAAAGTTAAATGTATCTTTGCTCTTTTCAGTCATTCATCAATATGCTGTTTTCATTATAATCTCTGGAGGACAGGCAAAGCCACTGAAGAATTTCTGGGATTTACCTGGAGAAGGGCTTCTGCCCTTCTGCCACCCACCAGTGCTGGACAAGAGTTCTGCTGTGCTGCCTAGAACGTCTGCAGACTTCACCAGACAGTGGTCTGCCAGTATGGGACTACCCATGTAGACTCTCCTGGGTTGCTGCCAAAGGGAACAGAGACAAAGGATGCCAGCTCTGTGAATTTCTGATAAAACTGATAGATGCCACTGGCTTATATGCCTGCAGCCCCGAGGGATCCTGCATCAGCACTGCAGTGAGTGCAGTTATATTTGTTTAAGCAAACACTGACATGTTTATCTTCTCACTAATGAGGGTCAAGCCATATCAGATTTAATGGCATCTTTAGACTATAGTGCACATTGAGTTAGACATTTCCCTGTGTTTGCACAGGTGTTCAGTGCATCAGCCAGGGCCTATGGAAGAGCCCCACTGGTTGTTACAAATGCAAACACGTTGATTTGTAAAGATTAGAATGTTCTCAGAATCATCGAATCATCTACACTGAAAAAGACTCTTAAGATTATCAAGTCCAGCTCTTAACCTAACACTACCAGGTCTGTTTTCTGAGTGTGCATCAGTTGTGTGATTAGTTCATGTAATTTATCATGAGATGACTACACACCATGGTTTCTGGCTCTCACTTGGACTGGGAAAAACATATTCCCATTTCCCAGAGTGGAGCTGAACTAATAGTGTAACTTGTAGTGATATGCAGCAATGCTGTGCTAGCTACTGCATGTGAAATTCAAACCACCCTTCCTTTTGGCTAAAGGGCTGTATTCATGGCATAATACACCTACAATATTATGCAAGAAGGAGTCTGGAAATCAGTGTTTGGCCCTCAGTCCATAATAGAATAGATCTTTGGTCAAGAAAGACAATGACTGTTAACACCTTCTGATAGTCTTTCCCAGCAGCCTGCTCCAGGGGTGAACAGGTCCACTCCCACGTCATATCAAATGCTTTTGTTTCCTCCTCATGTTCCCCACTCTCCTTTCTGCTTTTACCTTATGATCAATACAGCCTTAAGCTTAGGGAATATTATCAGAGCCATGATTGCAACCTCTAACGTTATAATCCATAGGGTTGCTGGGAGCATTAGAACATCCAGGATAAATTAATTCAGTGTAAGTAAAAGCTTTGAAGCTAGGAGCATCACCAGGCTTTTGAAGCTTAAGCCCTGTTTAGATTACTTGATTAAAGTAGGTCCAAAGCTTCACCAGTCAATATATTTTGCTTGGGAGCAGTGTTGATACAGAAGCATGTTTAATTGGATCTGCAGAACCCCACCCAGAAGAGGTCCTTCAGAGCAAAATGAGATAATGTGCATGGTGGGGAGAGGGGCAAAATCATTGCTGTGGTTTTGTGTGTGCCTGTGGAGATTACTTGCAGCAGTTGAACAGAATAGCCTGTGTAAAGGGAAAGGGAGCAGGGAAATGACTGGAAAATTATAGGCTTGAAAAAGAAATAACAGAATCTTCTGAAAGTGTCTTCCTGCTGAGCTGTTCTCAAGGTAACTGAGTTCTGCTGCTCAGAGCACAGCACAGCTGGGATACCCTGACCTGTTCACTTGGCACCAACTGCCTTGTGTACCTGCACCCAGGGTTCCCACCAACTAACCAGTCTCTTATCACCCCAGTTGCTGAGTGGGCTTAGCTCTGTCAGGCTGAAGATTTTCCTCACCAGTTAGGAGTGGAAAACGGTTTGCATGTTGCACCATATGCCCACATGCCTCCCCAGATATGTAACGAACGTCCACATTCAGGCTCTGGGTAAGTGTGAGCCACAGTACAAGAGAGAGTACAAGTTTCTGTTGCCAGAGGTGGCTAAAACCCAGCCAGGATGTGCTGTGTATTTAGAGGCAATAAATCCACGCAGTATTTGCCTCCGTAATAGCCAGAGCCTGAGACCAAAAATTTACAGTTTGAAAGCTCCAATTCAAAGATAGACAGGCAGTGAGATGTCTTGGGTAATAGTAAGACTGGGCTGGGGTCTTTTCTGTCAGTTCATATATCAGCAGATGAAACCCAGCAATTTGCTAAGGGCCACAGCAAAGGAGAGGCAATCAAAACCTTCTGGCCCCAGATGAAAATGTTGTCAGGGCAGGACCCTTTCAGCTGATTATCCCTGTTGAATCCTCATTCACACCTCAGCTCTAGGCTTCAGCTGTTTCTCTACCTAGGCATGGGCTGAGGCTTTGCTCTAGAGTCCCAGTCCTGACTCCCATGAAAAATATCAGTCTTGTCTACATGCTCCTTTCTTTTGGCAGCTCCTTTGCAGCCTGAGCTGTACCAGGCCTCCAGGTTTTTTCTCCCTCCTAACACTAACTTTAACATTAGGAGTGAGCTAAATCTCATCCAAAAACCCTGGCCATGTCCCAGGCAAAAAGTCCTCATGGCAGCTCACCCATTCCTTTGGCAGTCACTTTCAAGTGTCTCATTTTTTTCTCAAAATCTGTGTTTTCTACTAACGTCTTCTTTCTAAAATGAAATAGGTTTGTCTTTTTATAAGCATCATGTATTTTAGTGGCATTTACAGTGTGCATGAATAAACAACTGGAGGCACTTGAAGGGATACAAGCTTTGCCTGCCTTTGAGCAAATAGTCTTTTATTCTGCCCCTGAACCAGAAATAATTATAATTCTACCTTGCTAACACAGCCAGGCACAAGTTATTACTTTGCTGTTTCAAGATGAATTGCTAAAAAAATTTAAAATCTCCTAACTCTTGGAAATAATTAATCCTTTTATTATTTTTTTTTTTAAATTTGCCACTGCTGCCTACCCCTAAAGCTGAGCACCCAATCTAGGCTTCTCAGCCCAGCTGTTCGTGGCTTCTTGTCCATGCCCAGTCCTTCTTCAGCGGTGACTTGTACTGCAGTCAGGGTTCCTGCATGATGACTCCATTTGCTGTAAACACCATGTTGATGGAGAGGATATGACCGGCGTGGTGGAGGTGACTGATTTGCTTTCAGTTAGATACATTGTCATAGACTATTAATTTTACTGCAGCCTCATTTCAAGGAGTGGCAAAGCAGAGGGCAAGCAAACAGCTACCATCTGCATGGGAGCATTAAATGCCCAGGCAATTAGGTTTCTTGTTCACCAAATTTCAGCAGTCCCCTGTTTTCACGTTTGTTTACACTGCAGCTTACTAAGGCAAAGACAGTGCCTGTGTGAGACCTAAGTGGCCAGACACCAGGTTAAGTCAGAGGGATCTGCAAATAGCTGCAGAAACGGAGAGGTGAAAGGTACTTAGTACCCAGATTTCATGTTTCAGGCTGCCTGCCACCACCTAGGGTATGGTTCAGTTGCCTGAAATGAAGCAAAAAAAGATAGTGAAGAAGAAGAAAGGAGACTGGAGACGTGATTTTTCAGCAGCAGAGGTGTATCCTGACACAGTACCCAGGAATCAGTTGATGATTCTCTTCTGAATCATTTAACAAGTGGAATAATTTCAAGGCAATTTTGTTCTCACTCACATTAGCATTCATCAATCTTCATCCAGCCCACTGGAGGTAATGGCATTTAATCTAACTAAGGTTCAGGAAAGCCTTGTAGGCAGTTTTAAAATATCTTGGTCCAGCAGATGGAAGGAGGTTCTCCTCACTCTCTGCTCTGCCCTAGTGAGACCACACCTGGAATATTACATCCAGTTTTGGGCTCCCCAGTTCAACAGGGCCAGAGATCTACTCAAGAGAGTCCAACAAAGGGCTGTGGGGATGATTAAGGGCACATGCCCTTTGAGGAGAGGCTGAGAGACCTGGGGCTTTTTAGTCTGGAGAAGGGAAGACTGAGAGGGGATTTAATAAATGTTTATAACTATCTGAGGACTGGGTGTCAAGAGGGAGGGGACAGGCTCTTCTCAGCTGCACCCTGTGATAGGAAAAGGGGCGGTGGATATAACCTACAGCACAGAAGGTTCCACCTCAACATGAGGAGGAACTTCTTCACTGTGAGGGTGTGATGGAGAGGTTATTAATTATAAATTATTAAATATTAATTATAAAAATAACGGTTATTAACAACTATTAATAACCGATAATTACTATTTTATATACAGATTTTAGTGCACGATTGTGAGATATACCCCATAACTGGTTTAGTATTTACAATTTGAACCCAATTAGAATATTTACAGAATTAATTCCAATTAAAGGAACGAAGGGTGCAATTCCGCCGCTTGTCCACCAGGCGGCGACTCGACAAGACTCTGGCGGCTTAACTATATGCAGAGAAAGTATTAGTGTGTCAGAGGCAATTCGAGCAGAGGCTTAAGCCTCTGTCATGACGCTAGGCGCGGGTGCTTTAAACTGAGGGTTAGCGAGTGCCAGCATGTGAACGATGCACTGGGTCTTCTGTTTGTAGCGAGGTTAGTTGCTAGGCTGCGGCAGGCTGCCGTCCGCCCGGGGCTGGCTCCTGGGCTGCTCCGTTCCGCGGGGAGGGCTTCCCTCCGGAAGATGACGGTGGGGGGCAACCTCCTCCCTCCCGCGGCGGCTGAGAGGGGGCGAAACACGGGCTAGCCCGTCGGCAGGCTCCCTTAGCCGGACACGGGCGGCTCCCTTGGAGAGGCAGGGAGCGGTCCTGCGGGGTTGGCCCTAGCGGAGTCGGGCCGCTCGGCCGGGTGGGGCCGGGGTCTGCCCTCGCGCGGCAGCAGGCCTCAGGGCCGGCGGGAGGGGCGCGGGCGCGAGGAGCGGCGGCTTCCCCTTTGCTTGGCGCAAAGGAGCGGGAGGAACTTTCTCGAAGTGCTCCCGGCTTTGAGTTACCCTGGGAGCGGGGGAAGCGGCGGCACCGGCGGCGCCTCTTCCCTCCTGCAACGGCGGGGTCAGGCAGGCACGCCCGGGGCATCAGCCTTCACCACAGAGGGTCATGGAGAACTGGAACAGGCTTCCCAGAGAGGTTGTGGAATCTCCTTCTCTGGAGACTTGCAAGATCCGCTTGGATGCATTCCTGTGCGACCTCAGGTAGAATCTACAGTCCTGCTCTGGCAGGGGGGGTTGGATTCGATGATCTTCGGAGGTCCCTTCCAACCGCTAACATCCTGTGTGTGTGCTTTGGTGCCTAGGTGAGGCACATGGGCAGCTGGGCCCCAGGTGGCCGGGGAGCGTCACAGTGCCAGGACAGTGGCAGTGGTGGCATGGAACACACGGCCATGGTACTTTGGAATAGGCAAAAAGTGATGAGGGAGAAGTCCTTCAGGAACAAAAGGGCTAGCAGAGACAAAACCACATCAGCTTCCTACATCAGATGCTTATCATAGAACTGCCATACCCTAGTATCTCCCTGTATACAGCTGTTAGGGACAGAACTAACGGAGCTTCTCGCCCAGTCCTTTCCCTATGGCTCTTGGATGCCTCAGGCAGCACTAGGAACCTCTCATGCTATCACTCTTCCTCCTTGGCAGCCAGTGGGATCTTTTCGTTCCCTTCCCCCCTTGCACGGCTCAGCAGTTCAAAATGGCTGACTGAATCCTCTTTGCAGGCTTGTAGACAATATTCCCCAAAGCCTTTTTCTTTGGTGAATCACCAGCTAGATTTCGCTGCAGGGGCACAGCTCCTCCCCACTGCTGCACCAGGAGGAGATAGCAGGTGGTGGCTGCCAGGAGCAGGGTTCTGGTCTCTCCTCCTGATTGATGAGCGGCTTTGTACAACACTGTCATACGCCAAGCCAGTTCTATTTGATTACACCCCAGGTAGCGTGGCTTCTGTAACTGAGATGGTGAATGAACTAAGTTGGAATGAGCAAGTGTATTAATTAGTATGCTGATAGCAGAATAAAGTTATTTTTGAAATCACTGAACAGCACTGCTCTTTACTATGATTGCAGGGATTATGTAAGATGATGATTAAAATCAGGTCCCTGCATCACAGTCTGATCCGTGGCTTAGAGATGCAAAAACAAAGCTGCAAAGGAACGAGAGGAGGCTGTATTATTTTAAAAGGCTCTCGGTTTGCCTGTCCTAATGAAGGGGCGAGCAGCTATGCCATCCACCTCTTTGTTGTCATTCTAACTCACCATATTTTTTCTATCATATTTTGTTAATAAGCCATTTGGGGGTTTTTAAGACTAGGTGCATACATCTGGAAATGTCGGCTCAGGAGGAATCTGCTGCATCATCCCACAATTCAGAGATGAGTTACAGGGTGTCCCTAATGCGCAGCTTCTGACCCTTAAAGTGCTTCTAGCAAGGGTGGGTTCTTCCTATTTGTTGTACTAAAATTCATTTCAAAAAGCAGGAGAAGAAAAATGTAATCACTGTCTTTGTGGATTGTCTAACTGATTGCAAACAGTTAGTGAGAAGTTGTGTCTCAGCAGCAGGACCAAGCTACCAAAAAAGATGCAGTTGCTTTCAGTGGCAGTTATTTGGGAAAAGCCTCTAGAAATTGATTGTCATTAAAGACCTGGAGAGAACATTGCTTATGACGATAAGCAGAGATTTTGAAATACTGTGTTTACAGTCTCCTGCACTGTAATGCTCAGATTGCTGTATGTACACAATCATCATCTGATTTCTTACACCGCGGTGAATGGCAGCACTGCTGATCAGACAGAAAGCAGCAACCAATCCTAATGTGAAGAGAAATACAAACAAAATCTGCAGATTTATAGGCAATCAAAATTATGTCAAACAGTGTAAGATTAAGAGCAGTGTCTGTGTTTGTTATTAATTTTGACAGATGTTTGCTGTAGAGTATTTTCCACGGAGTTTCTCACCACTGTTAATCATCTTTGTTTTATGATGAAGTTTAAAAACTCTCTAATTATCTTGTGTGGGTTGAAATGTGTCCAGTCAAAGCACCACACTGTGTTAAAGCTGAAGATTTATTGCTTTATAATATTTCTTTAAGAAGCAGACCTCACAGAAATAATATCCTGTCATAACAGAGGATTTGCAGTACATAGAACAAAGCTTTTGTTGTTATTTATGTTCTCTTCTTTCTTTCTAGGTAGTTTCACCAGACTGCATATGACAGCAGAAGGGTCAAAGGCAGCCTCTTCACAGGGGAGCCCTTGTATGAAGGAAGGAGGCCATCTAGACCTAGGTATTTAGCGCATACTCGTTTTGTGTGAGACACCCTTAAGTACCTACTTAAGTACCTACCCAACACACAAGCTGGGGGAGCCTGGGGAGCCTGCATGGCTTCCCCTGAGTGCCCTATCTAGGCGAGGTCTGCCTTGCTCACTTATTAGAGTCCTTCAAAGCCTTCCACCTCTGGCTGCACAGCTGCTGAACTTCAGCAAGGAGACTCCAGATGGGGACATGTGGTAGCTCCACAGTCTCAATGGGAAGCAACCTGCTGTGCAACTGTATTCTGTAGTTAAAATTTGCAATGTAAAAGCTCAATCCTGTACACACCTTGTGTTGCACACTGGTACAACCATACATGTTCCCAGCCACATCTGTTTCTACATGGTGAGGAGGAGCAGGTGCCCTGCCAGCGCACTTTACCTGGAGAGTACCAAAGGGGAGATGCACAAGGGGGGCTGCCCCCCTTGTGCACAGCACAGAGGCAGCTGCCCCAAGGTGTCTGTCTGTACCAGTGATTGTCATCTTGGCCACGAGTTTAGGTTGGTGCTTTCCCTCTAGCCCATGCAGCCCCTGAGGGCTCCATTCTGGAGTACAGCCATGGTTCCTGGCCCCTGGATTTCTCAGGGCCAGGATGGGTTCTGAGTGGGCCAAGCTCAACCACCACCACAGTTGAGGGGGGTGATGAGCTGCAGAGGCTAGGAGATTGCAGCATGGGAGCAGCAGCACCAACCTGATGGGAGCCCAGGGTGTGACCCTGAGATGGTCACAGCTGGCTCCAGCCAGCTGAAGGCTGAGGTTAACAACAGGGAGGAACTGACTGGGCACCACCACTGTGGACAGTCAGAGGACAGGGTTCTCCTTCTCAGCTGTCTTTAATAAAGGAATTAGTAAATGGTAGGCTGCTGGAGACCCATTTTATATGAAAAGGGATCTGTGTGCCCCTGAGGAACTGCAGCTCATGGTCCACCCAGGCCAGGGCAGGAAGGCACTCAAGTATCTGCAGCCTGTGGGCCACCTGTGCCAGAGCAGGAAGATGCCTAAAGAAAAAGTAACAAGGGAATCAAATATGCTTAAAGCAGTAGGACAACCAGGGTGAGCCAAAGAGCAGCAGAAGGGGCTGGTACATACAACTACACATGCTGCCCAACAGCTTGCCAGAGGCATTTGGCAGATTAAGTGTAACCTGTGGTGGAAATATGGGTGCTGAGACTAGAGAGGAGGTAGGACAGGTGTTTCTCTAAGTGGTTGGCTTTTTTGGTCCATTCTAAATACCCAAATGAGTGATCGAAAGTCTGTATTAATTGGCAATGAAGTAAATCTTGCCACTTCGGGTTGCTTTGCCCATGGCAGGCCCATTGCAAGGCTGTACAAAAATGCCTTTAGCAGAACTGGGATTGAAATAGCACACCTGGTCTAACAGGTTTAAGGCCCTCATGTCAAGCCCAAGCCTGGTCTCTTGGCAAGCTTGCTGGCTTACATGTAAAGGCTCAACCATTTTCTGTGGAGTCTGCAGGTTTCGCCCTCTTTGACATGTCTCTATGGATCCATCCACAAACAGTGCTTCATGGTACATGCTTAACTGGTAGTGGATGGGAGGGGGGAATCCGTTAGAGGAAGATGATGGTCCAGAGCACAGTTGTTTTTAATCCTTTTTACCAGTCTCCTCTCATCTACAGGGCTGAGGTGTTTTGTTGTTGTTTCTGGTTGGTTTTTAATTTTTTTGTTGTATTGCAGTGGCAGATGCTAAGGATAGGCTATAAGCAAAGTATGAATTGCCTGGTCAGATACTGGCATTTTTACCCTCCTTTCTGTGTATCTTGGACATTTACTGCTTCTACCCCACTTGCCCTAGAACCTGTTGACACCCACCTTGTTCCTCAGATGTCTACTGTAGTGGTCTCCAATACAAACCACTCAGGAGGTGTCAAAACAAGTGAGGGGGACGCTTGGATAGCTCTGGGTCAGCTGGAGTTCCAGCTTCAGCAACTGCACATTGTCATTACACAAGTGAGAAAAGACTGCCCTGCTTCAGCATCATCTCAAAGCGGGTGGGGGCAGGCTGTGGGGTGATGAAGGAGGGGCTTTTTCATTCTCAGCCCTTTAAAAAGTTTAACCTATAGATATGTAGGGCAGTTCACAGAACACTTTCAAACCAGTATTTTTAAGATTTTACTATTTAGTATAACTGGAGAAAGCTATGAGGCAAGCACAATTTTTTCTTATCCACTGTCTGAAGAGATGACTTTTGCCCTCTTTTCTTTAACTCCAGACAGACTGGATTGCTGGATCTATTGAAAGAGGTGCTGAACAGGCTGAGTTTAGCACTGGTGAACAAAGACCATTACTGATTTCTGCAACAGCCCAAGGTAACCATGGAAGGTATGAAGTATCTGAAGAGGAGGCTACTTCTAGCTGGATACAGACTGAGTAAGTTGAGGCAACTAGCTTTGCAGCTCTTAGCTCCACAGGATTTTCTCCTGCAAAATGTCCCTTCATCCTGCAAGGTAAAACGGTAAAGTAATTTTGAGTTCTGGTGCTACAGAAACCAGAAAAAAACCTAGGGAGATTAGAAAGTGGTGCTTTTCAGGATTATATATATATATATATATATATATATATATAGTTATATATGTCTTGTTACTGAACCTGACTGTTGCTAATTAAAATAAAAGAAGATACACCTCCCAGTGAAACCAGCTGTTTCCAGGCTGCCAAACTGATGAGAAAGGAAGATGAGGCCCTAACTTAACAGCAGTTTACTGTGTCTGGCCATTTGCACAACAGCAAATTAACAGGTGCTGATACCTGCTGCTGTGCAGGTACAGGTAACATCCCACAAGGACCAGAACTGTTTAATAATGAAAGAAGTAATTCATAATGAAAAAAAAAACCACCCACAAAAAAATCACTGTTGTTCCTCCTTGTATTGGGGCATATTTTGAAGCCAATACTCACACAACTACAGTTGTTCAATTGATGCAACTCAGTAATTTTTATTGCAACTGGAAGACAATACATCACAGAAACTTTATGGTAGGTTTTGGGAAAGTGTTATTTACAATAATAATTGATGAAATAGTTTGTCTTTGGCAATATGATTACACATCAAGAAAATGTAAAATGCAAGTATGCCTCTAAATCAACATTTCATATTTCCTAAAGATCAGTTGATTGCACTTGCCTTCGGACTGCTCGTTTAGGTAAACACAAATACAACTTAACATCACTGTTCATTCCCCGTCACAGTTTGTATTTTAATATTGATGAGACTGGCAGTTTCTGGTGCCAAGTACAGCAAAAAAAACTGGCTTATCACTGTACTAAATTAACTTATTGGCCAGTTAAGGTCCTGTGACCCTTAAGCATTAATACTACATCTCTTGGTCTTTTGATTGCTTTATCACTTTTTTTTTTTTTTCTGTAAAACAAAATATTTCAGAAATTACAGATCAGAGTATAAAAAAAATGTACAAGTCCATAATGCTTTTCTTACACACACAAATCATTCCCCCCGACATTTTACATCATGGCAGTTTTAAGTAGTGAGTGTGAATGATGCAGGCATGGAACTGGTTATCAAATACAAGTACGACTTTAAATTGTTGTCCCACACACATACTCAGGAAATGCACAGTGCTCTAGCAACTTAAAAATGTACTTGAGTTCAATGTTATTTGAACAAAAAAGGAAGTCTTGGGATTTCAGGCCAGAGTAAACAAATGAAAAAAGATTCCTGTTTCTGGATTATTTGCCACCCCAGAATCTAGCATGTAATTTTAGCATCTAAAAATCTCCTCCAGCACTGAGGACCAGCACAAGTTGTCATTTATCCCTTAAACCCTCAGATGATGAGCTCTTGTAACTTCTGGCCTGATCCAAAGCCCAATGAAATCAACTGAAAAAAAAACCCACAAGTGAAACAACCACCCCCCTGCCCCGCCTTCCACTGATTGTGAAAGGATGTTATATTGGGTTGATTTCCTCCTCTTTGCAAAGGAAATGTGATACAGTAGAAAAAACATTATATAGCTTCAGATAAATATACCTTGTTTCAGTACTAAAACAAAACCCAAACTTCCCAAACCAGGAAAGGCTACTTATTAGTACAACTCAAAAGTGACCTTTAAATCATTTCTGGTTTTAAATGTACACCAGCAAAATACAGCACCATAGACACATTAGGTTGAGACTTTTTTTTCTTTTGGTCAGTGAAGCTAGTACTTGCTTGCTGAACTGTGGAAGAATTATAAGGTCATGTACATGATCAAAGATAAAGCAACCCAGCTGACAAGTCTCTGCTTAATTCAAGAATAACCAGTACTAAAATTAAAAAAGCAAAAATAAAACCCCCTAATAAACCACCATGAATTAATACTTCCTAAATAAAAGGGGATCAACAGATGAATTCACAAATGTATGCAGAATTTATACAGAACACCAAATGTTGTGTGTAAATCTTATAAACTCCAGCTCAAAACAGAAACACACAAAATGTATAGTTTGACTTACACATCCCATTTCAAAGGAAAAGAGACATCATTACAACTTGGTAACTGTGCTAACTGCAATATAAACCAAACAGAAATTCAGAGTTTGGCAGATAACTAAGAAGAGGGTTATCACTTAGGTTATATAGCAAAGTGTTGATGTATATTACATAGAGTAGTATAAATAATAAAAAAGTATTATTTAAATTAGATCACAGTGCTGCATTATGTGCATAACAGTGTTTGTTATATTACTGGAGGGCTGTGAAGAACACTACTAAAACTTAACTGGTCAGACAGTCAACACTGATACTCTGTTACAACCAGGAGGATGTGTGGTGTAAATGCTCTTTTGGTGGCAAAGTCAAGAAAATGTTTAAAAATATTTCTGTAAAATATGCCAATGAGCTTCTCAGGTGGTAGTGACATACCTGAAGGACCTGGGTTTGCATTCTCCATGATGTGAAGTAAACTGCATCTGAAATTGGAAATTCATTCTCTAAACAGTTTTAATCTGATCCTGGAACATGGGAGAATAATGTCTTCAAAAATGCCTATGGTCAAATCCGAGGAAAATTGGTAATAGTGAAATGGTAAAGATGTCCAGGAGCACTTGGGTGTCTATAGCTCTACTGACTGCAGAGGAGTTTAAACACCCTCAGGTTTTAGATAAGCTCAGATCGTGTCTGCCTGCATCTTTAGATCTAGATGTCAGAGGCAAAATCTCAGTCAAAATCAATCACAGCTAGAGAGAAGCTAGGACAAAATGTTCTGATCATTTTATCCATGGTGCCATTTGTTGTACAATTCCAGACTACATTCTCTGCTTATCTGTGTTGATGAAACTCTACCTCACTCCAGTGAAGAATGCAGCCCCCAGAATGTCTCTGTATCTTTTCTGAAGGTACAAAGTAATTCAGTCAAATAGTGGTATCTGATGCACCTCTTTTGGGATTCCCTTCTCCCAGTATGATAAGAGAGGAACCAGAATAAGGACCTCAACTGAATTTCCAGAGAGAAGAGAACACAGCCACATGACAGTTTTCTAGTCCTGCATCAGCCTTTTCAGCTGTAAACCTCTGTGATCTTGGTAGAACTACTGTTGGTTTTGCCAGGAGAAGACCAGAAATAGACTGCTTTCAGAAACATTTATAGGGTGATACATTAAAGCTGCCCGAGATCTGTGCTTGGACTTTTAAATGCAGGCAAAATCTGCATCAGAATGCAGCAGGA
Source organism: Melanerpes formicivorus (assembly GCF_026170545.1). Lineage (NCBI taxonomy): Eukaryota > Metazoa > Chordata > Aves > Piciformes > Picidae > Melanerpes > Melanerpes formicivorus. The sequence goes on from NW_027142369.1 coordinate 4,939,647, forward strand.
CATTCAAGTGCTTGAAGAATGCAAGCAGGACTGGCAGGTTTCACCTTCCCTGCAGACAATGGTGAAAACTGCTTGTGACATTAGCTCTGGCCTGTAAGAGCTCTTTGCAGCAGAAGGCATATTCTAATGGAACCCAGCAGTCCTTACAATTCATGCCTATGTGAAACTCAACACTAAGTGCTTGCTGACTTGCTGGGATTCCGCTAGCCTCCACTGAAGAAATGCTAATTTGGCAATACTGATAAAGTGAGGAAAATAGAAAGTTACGAGATCTGACAACTTCTCACCCCAAAATGGCTTAGTAAGGAAAGCAAACAAGCAAAACCATGCTACCTTATGTCTGGCAAGTGAGAGAGTTCATAATACAGTGCAATTTCCACTCTGGTTTGGCATGATTCAGTCAAAGTGGAGACAACTGGATTCAAATGCTGACATGTTTTCTGGAAAACAAATCAGTCTCAATTCTTATAAAAAAGAGTAGTTCCCTGATGGAACAACCAGTTTTGACAAAGCCACCATTGTCAGCCAGGCACAAAAACTTTTCTAAACCTGACTCCTAAATGTTTTATTCCAATACAAATTATGTAATTCTCAACAATAGTTACGAGTAAGGGTCAGGAAGAACAAGTTGTTTTTAAACTCCGGAAATAATCTGTCAATGGCATTAGCCCTCAACTGAACTGCTTGGTTCCTCTATGTAACTTTGTAAACTCCTACTGAACACTTCCTTAGCAGACCAGACTAGGAGCAACAAATTTTACATGAAAATAGATGCTTGCCAACATTTTAGGTTTACCAGCAATTTTATAAAGGAGTTGTTGAAGTCTTAGATAGATTATTATTTATATATAGAGAGATAGATAACTTGCCTAATTAGATCTTTATGCAAAATGACTGTTTTCTAAGGTGAGTAGTACTAGTGGTAAATATGTATTTAGCCACCAAGAGTCCACATTACTGAATGGTAGTGTTCAGCAAACATTGATCTCATTGCACTGGGACGCTGCAATTGTTCCAGGGAAGTTGCTCCAGAATAAGCATCCTGACTGTGGACAGAATCTGGCAACTGGCACACAACCACATCACTTTCTCTAGATGACAGAGATGGATGAGCCACAGTTTGATTGTATTTCCTGTCACTAAATTTGACTTTTCAATGTTGCTTTTTTAGTAAATACTACACCACTCTCAAGCTGGTACAACCATGCATTAATGATCAAAGGTGGTGGCAAGCTAATACTATAGTACTTTATATTTCAAATGATTCTTCCCAAAGTCCATAAAAAGATGAAGGACCAAGTGTTTTTGTGCAGGGGTTGTGTGGTCCATTGCCTGTAGACTCTGGCTGCAGGGAGCATGGGTCTGGGAAGAAACTGATTATCCCAGTCCAATCACACAAGGGAAAAGCTATGGCTCGCTCATCCCTGTGCTACCTAACCAAAGGACTATTTTTTCCTGCTTTTGCCACCTGTACTCCCTCTAAACTAATGTTGGAAATCAACCTTGCATGCATCAGTCCCAGCAAATGAAGGGAAGTGCAGAGCTGTTCCTTGCACCGTCCTTGGCTCTCTCCTTCCTTATCTGCATAGCTGGCAGTTGTGCTGGGCTATGGCACTTGTCAGGCAGCTCCTGGATCACACTGGGCGAGACGGGAGAGCTGCTGCGCTGTCCCTAGCGTGGACCTGTTCTCTACTTGGTGAAGTGCTTGCGGAGCGTGTGAACAGGTCCACACAAACCCACTCTCCAGTCCTGCTGTTTCCTAACCAAAGGCACACCACGGGCATCTCCAAATGAAATTTTTAGTTCACTTCACTGACTGGGAAGTTGAAACCTTCTCTAACTCACTCTTTATAAACTAGATCTGTCTTGGTGAAACTGCTGCCTGAAACAGTTGTTAGCGACAAATACAAGTTTGTAGTTTATTTAAGAAACAGACTGTTTTGTTCTGTTAAATGCTTGGTTCCTGGGATTTTCCTTTTGCTTCTAGGATATTCTAAGTGTAGAATTTTTCATGCCAAATTCACATATCAAGGTGAGAGAGACTGTCTTATTTATGTCACAGCTTCCCTCTGCTGCCAGGATCTCCTGTCTAAGAGTGGTCACTACCAGGAGAGTAGCACTGTACCTGAATCGCTCTCTCTGTAACACTGTTTTGTTCCTCTGGACACCTCAGTAAGGCTCTTTACTAACTTCATTTTCTCATGGCAAATTAGCAAAGCTATTTTCTTGTCTACTTATTCCTGAATCAAATCAGATAATTTACCTCAATTACCTCCCATTTATTCTCTTGATTCTGTCATACACACTCACTACTAAATTTGCCCTCAGATTATTGCGTCATGTTACACATGTACAGACGAAGAAAGGACACACTTTTACTTTTTTTTTTTTTTCTACTTTTTTAAAACAGAAGTAGGGAGAGGGGGGCTGAATGTGCAGACAAGGCAGTATAATTCAACCATCCAAGCCCTACCAGAGCATGAAGATTTTATTTTTTTAATATTGCAGAGTAAGTTCCCCAACAGTCAGTGTTTGTCCCTGAAGAAGGTTAAACCTTAAACACCTGCTTCAAAAAAAACCTCAACAACAACAAAAAAGAACCAAAACAAAACCAAAAACCCAAAACAAACAAAAATAACCCCCCCCAAATGCTAAGCCTAAGGGCTTAAAAATTAGAGGCATAGCCTTTTTCTCTGTTTTCTATATTTATATGAAAATAATTCATGCTTCATGCTAAATACATTATTTACCTTACAAGAACTTTGTAATCTTTGAATTAAAAAAATGGTTTGCTTTTTGTATTCACCCCCTCCCAAAAGGAATCCATGTAATGCAGATCAAATTTCTTCTGCTGGCTACGCTGGTTGAATCTGAAAATCTGTTGTCATTTTTGCACAGACGAATCCTGACTGATGGCAACTGCACTCTCATTTCTGAGGGCAGCGCAGGAGCTCTTTTGCTGAACTTCTGAATTTTGCTGTTCACCAATACTCTTTCCTTTTATTTTTATATTTATTACTAATGGCAGGTTTTGTAGCTTTGTTTTCCCAATCAGATCAAGAATTTGATCCACAGAAAAAGATTCTGATGAATTTCCTTCTTTAACATCTACTGTAATTTCTTACACTTGATTGCTTTTCACTCAGGCAGTTTAGAAGACATAGCTTGTTTTTCCCTATTACTATTTTTTGCACGCAGTGCCAATCTTTGGGCTTATGGCTTTTTGAACATTGTTTTAATTTAATGTAGAAGACAGAATTCAATGATTAATGATGCTACTAACAGTGACTCCCCTCCCATTTCTTGTTATTTCACTGAAACCCATTGCATACATAGTTCAAACTTCCTCAAACTTTAAGTTGTCAGTCTTCACATTATGAGCCACATACAATATGTGAAGCACTGAAAGTGCATTACGGTTTGCACAGTTGCCACCAGTGGCTGTCCAAAGACTTTTATGGCACAAAGTATGCAAGTGCCACTAGATCTTGGTTTGGTGCTGAGAAGTACAATGCTCCTCTTTCCCCCAAACCTCTTTTATTCACATTCACTTCTAACCCAATCATAAAAACAATTTCTTAAGGGCCAGGCCTGAATGATTACCAAATTCTGCACCGCTCTTCTAGTGTAAGAGAGGTTTCAAAGTGCCGAATTTTACTCCCATCACATCAATGTTGATGTCACTGTGTATTCAACCATGCATTTTTGACAAGCTGGAGAAAGCAATGGCGATTTTTTGTTTTCCCTGTTAGCTTTTTGTCTTCAGGTAATGAAAAGCTTTTGTAAATTAGCTGAATGTCAGTATGAGTTCTATGGCTTCAATCTCCTTTAAAAATAAAAATCTTAAGGGTCCAAAAAAAAAAAAAAAGGAAAAAGAAACAAAAGAAAAATCAAACAGAAAGAAAAACAAAAAAGGAATAAATTGCTGATATTGCCACAAATCATTAGAATTCACCTGACGTGCTGAAACAAAACTTTTAAAGTTCAAACAAATCATTGATTTGTTCTAATTTTTTGTGGTTTCCTTTTGCTCTTTTTGCCCCTTTGCCGTCCGATTGGTGATGTTATTCAAACAGGATCGAATTCCTGCTAAATGCAGGAGAGATCCTGCTGCTTCTTTCATCTCCTCATCATCACTCTCAGGGGGCTTTTCTGTACGTCTCTTTTTAAGAGGCAGTGTGTCACTTGGTACTTTTTTCGCCTTCATTAAATGTTGCCTTTTCTTATGCTGGGATGCGTACCCACTGTCAGCTAAGGAATCCTTGGTCTCCTTCCGATTTTGCCTTTTGTCCTCCTCCTCTGTTTCACTATGGCTCTCGTGGCTCTGGAAGCTAACTTCACTTCCTTCACTGCTGTCTTGGCTACCTTTAGTTGCAAATTCATACTGGTCGTCAGCAGATGAAGAGGAAATGGAGTCACTAGCAGGTGATGTGCTCCTGTGGTTGGAAGATTTGGCACTGCTGTAGTTGTGATCCTCCTTTGGGTCACCACTAACAACTGGAGAGCCACAGCACTGCTCACTTTCTGTCCGCATCCGGTAGTTTGTTACTCCATTCCTGTAAAAACAAACCAAATCAATCTTAGAGGCCATAGAGATGTGATCCTGCTTTGCTGCAAAAGCCAACTGACAGACAATGTAAAATTATGACTATAAAAGTAATGTCCATGCAAGCTGTTCTCAAAGTTTGACTCAAAATGTTTGTGGATTGGACCCCATGTGTAAAACAAGCTGGAAGACATGTAACGGCACAAGAGGCAAGAGCAAGTAGGGGATGGTTATGAATAAATGATGTCTGAACAGTCTTGATTTACATTTGAAATAATAGTTTACACTTGCAGAAAAAGTTAGAAAGAAAAAACCTCACATAGTAAATTAACTCTGATAGTAAATGGATAGTAAATTAACTCTGATAAACTTGCCTAAATATCCTCTCCCCATTTCCATATGAAATGATACTCCCAAAAACGTGGGTAAGAGACACTAGCTTTCTGGAGTAGTTCTTTGCCTCCTTTCAATGACTCTTCTCCAACCCTAGTCTTCTAAGGTAGGGGACATTTTACCTCAAAGTAGCACAACTTCCATTTAAGGACTCCTTCCAATAGAAGCAGCAACTCAGTATAAACCCCCATGTCAAGTTTGATTATGTTCAGGTTCTGAATAACCTTAAAAGCACTACAATCTAAAGCTGCTAGCTGCCAACAAAATAATACAAGAGGTTTGAAAACAAAGTGATATCTGCTTTTGCTCTAGAAGGTGTCATTTTCCCCTTCAGTTGTACTGCACTTGGTGCTGTGGGAACTACTGCAGCACGATGTATTTACAAACCAGCAGTCTTCCTTCCTGCACTGTAAAGTATAAGAGCATTGCCACTGACTTTACAACACAGAATACAAAGCTTGCAAATCTGTAAAAGAAGGGACTGACTCTGTGGAGTGCTTAACTCCTGCTGAAAAAAAGGGAAACTATACTTATCACTGAGTAAAGACATCATAGCGACCTGCCAGTCCACCAGCCTTGAACCCCTATATCAGTTAAAAAAACCTTCCAAGCAAGACTGTTTTAGCTACCATATGATAAACTACTTTAAAATCTAGCTTTGCCATCTTCAGGCTACCACTAGGGTGCTTTTGCACATGCACAGCAGTATTAAAGGCTTTTCTTAAATGTATGCACTGTACACAGGTATTTCTTAAGAGGAATGACACTTGCAAGTCCAGAGTATTACTGCTCTTCTACTCAAAAAAGGGAAAAGTGCTTTAGGTTCCAGGGAGTGGCCCTCATGCCTGGTTTCTTTATAGAAACAGCAGAGCATTATCCATTTCTGAAAGGGAAACCTGAAAGATGGAAAATATAAGGATGGTATACAATTCCACAGTTCCTATTCATCTAAATGCACAAGAAACAGGCTTTTGTGAGCCAGTGACAAGACAATGCTTAGAAGGTAGCAAATTAATCAGTCATTCCAAATATTTTCATTTACAGTATTTTCAAAGATATGCATGTAATAGAAGGCCCAGCTATTAGCAAACAAAGTCTCTTGCTCCACAAAATTATTTTCCCCTAGATTTTTGAGTAGCTTTATGATCCATAAATTATACACAGAACCCAGAAGGAATACACAAAGCTTCTTCAATTATTAATAACTAAATGCAATGTCATTCATGATTGTGCAGCAAGCCAGCTGCATTTACTCTTGTGATGGTTTGACACTGCAGGGGTTGCCATTACAGGATGCCTAATGCTTAAAAGAAATCATCCATACTAAACTAGTTGTAAGGTGAATTTATAACCAACTTCTTAAGATCAGTCATTACAGGGAGGCATGTGATGCATTTTAAGTGACAGATTCTTCATTTTTAGGGTAAATTTACATTTAAATATGTTAAAAATTATCATAAATTAGCATAAAATTAAAGTTATTTGATTTTACTAGACAGCTAATAGTCATAGCACTGTGGCTCAAGAAAAATCATGTGCTACTAATTTTCCATTAAGAAATAGGAATAAATTAATGCTCCAAGGAAATAAATGCAGGACAGAATTGGTGGGAACTCAAATGAGATTCCTATTGACTAGGTTATTAGTGAACAAAACTTCTAATGCACAGGGTATCAAGATGCCCATTTTCATGTTTATTAGAGAGACTCCTATTTTTTAGTTTGTACTGAGACTGTTAATAAATATAAAGCTACAGTTCCACAGAGCAGAGCAACCATATGCCAAGAAGATATCCCTGATTTGCCCCACTCTTGAGTCTCTTGTGTTTGCTTTTACATAAAAGGGCTATAATTTGGATTCAAAAGCTCTGCCCATGGGACTTACTCTAGATCACAATCCTTTCAAAGTAGTAATGAACAAAGAATGAAAGGCAATGCCCAGGGACAAGGTGTACTGCTATAGGGTAAGCATCCCATAGGGAGAAACTGCAAATCGGGATAATGATAAAGAAAAATAGAAATCCACAGAAAGGTGCAAAAAAGAAACCACTTAAAAAAAAATGAGGTAAGGAAATACCAATACACTTTGGAAGAAAGGTATCTATGGTGGAACTGGTCAGGAAATGGGATAGTATTTGCATCTCAGAAAAATACTTGGTTTTCACTTACATTTTGAAAGATTTCCAACCAGTTCTGCTTGGGGACATAAAAAAGGGAAGAGAAAGCATGTCAAATAGAGAATTATCAAAGGACATCCACAGAAATGAAAATGAGTTATACAGGCAGAGTGTTTTAGGATATTCTCAAGACCAAAAGTCATGAACCCTGAAAGTAAATTAATCTGATTTTTATTTTGATACCCAATAGCTTAAACATAAGATATAACAAATTACATGATGCAAGGAGAGAAATAAAGAGCTGAATAAATTAATACTGAAGGAATTTGCATTCTGCATGCACTTTTGGGATATCCTAAAGCTTTATATTGTACTTATACACTCACATACATAACTGCTCACAAATTAATCTATGATCCACTTAATTCAATCTAGATCATCAGTGGACAGAACACCCCTAGCTTTCAGGGGATAGCTGAATCTATTTTTGCTCATGGTTCTGATTTGTTACTTAAGCTATAGCAGATTTTTAAAACAAGTGCTTGCTCTGGTGTGTGGAGAGGGGAAGAAAAGTTATTTAAGGACTCTGTGCTTATTTAACAGCGAGGGGAAATTTGTATCAGGTCATACCTTAGTTTTTCCCTGTTTGTTTTGTTTGTTTTGTTCAGAACTTTATTTCAGAATTTCTAGAAACATATTCTCAGATGCTTTAAAGCAGTGGCTTGCCCTTTCAGGAAAGTCCATGTGACAGTCTTCTAGAGAGGATTTGTTTGACAGATCTTATCTGCAGTTACACAGAGGTAGAATGCACAGATTCTTCTTGAAATATTTCAATTTGTCTGTAGCACAATGTCACAACCTTCAAGCACTGCAGAGTTAACTAAGCCTGACTCCATTCCCATTGTTAATGAATGGGAGTTCTGCTACTAACATTGTCTGGAGCCAGACGGGACTCACAGAAGCTAGGGAAGTCAGTAAGGAAATAATGTCCTTTCCACACTGTTAGTGCCTCTGCCTTTCAAAGGAGTCTTCCTCAGGATGTGACAAAAGTAAGTCTGTCATTTCACCAGACACAGATGTATCTTCCTTAAATTTCTCTACTAGCTTAAAAAAAAAAGATACATAATCACACTCTGCAAAATAGCAGTAAGTTTTGCTGAAAAATACTGTATTCCACACCAGAGACAGGCATATTCCTTTGATCGAAAAAAGCAAGCCTATGTGGACTTTAAATATCACCTTATCTATCACCCAATCCTTCTGGATGACAGCTATTGTGTATCTATAGGTGACAGCTTTGGTATATAATTGGAAACATCCAGTTAAAAGATACAAAGAAAGCAGTACAGGTAAGTTGGGTTTGTGGATTTTGACAGGTTTCAGGTTTGCTAAAAAAAACCCAAAACTAAACAAAAAAATAAACCCACAACACTTTTTTACTGTACAGGTAACACAGTTTCAAAGGGAAATTCAGGACACTCAGAACTTTTAGCTACAGGCAGTTGAACACAAAACCACTTAGTTAGTTACCACTATGCACCAGCAGACATGAGGACGAGCAAGCATATGAAAAGGAAGTGGTGCTCACTTGCTTTATGGTAAGAGTCTGTCAGGTGTTACTGAGTTAAAAGTCAACAAGTTGGTTACATTATTGATAGAAGCTCTTAAAAGGTACTTCACAGTATAACTGTATGCAAAGGACCACAATAAATGTGGGTCATAAACTGCCAGTAGCAAGAGCACTGTCAGTAACAACAGCAGATCTGAAGTTAAGACAAATGCAGCCCTCTGCATTTTACTAAAAATATAATAATCAAACCAGCCAGTTATTTTTTCATTTAGTTAAAGCTCCCTTCAGGTCGCAATGATATCTCATCCTGCTTGTTACAGGTGGAAAGGGGGATGTAATACAACCAGGATGACTGGAGCTTTGTTAAACCAATTGTGCCAGTGCTAAGCAAGAACGTTAATAATATACAGTTAAGAATTTATTAAAGGAAGCACCTACCAGTTCCTTTACTTAAGCAAAAATTCTAATTCACTGATAATGTAAGCATAATTTTACTCATGCTTTGGAATCTATGCTGCACATGTTACTTATGATCGATTTAATCACTGCTTGAACAGCCACTTCAAGGCAGTAAGAAATACGGAAAAATAAAGCCAGCATGAGACATTAAGTCACCCTAATGAAAGCTGGGCCCGAGGAATAATCTAGTAATTATCCTATATAGTGAAAATAATAATAAATAACAACCTTGTATTTTTAGCAAATACTACCAAAAGTAATTTAAGTTACTACCTAGGCATAAGTGGCACAAAGAAGTTTTGCCAAGGTTTTCAACTAGCCTGAAATAATAGCTTAGATTCTTTCTGAGAAAATAGAAGCCAAATAGGCAGTTAAGCAAAAAAGTCTATGCTATCCTTCATCCTGAGATTTTTGATGCATTGATAAAAAAAAGGCACATCTGGCCAAAGCATCTTTACTAGGACTGGCTCTCATTATCTCTTCCCAGATCCTAAAGGTTTTACTCAGTTCTTAAGGCTTCTCATGAACTGCAAACTCTTCTTCCCTCTTTTTTACCTCCATCTCTCATGCATTTCCTGGCTTGTGTTATAAGATGGGGTTTTCACCTGGCCTTCTCATCAGAAAAGGTAACACAACAGACCATTAGGGCCTGCTGGCCAGGACTAACAGCACCTTAATCTGGCCATGGAAATGAGGAAGCCTAGCCTACATGGTAGAAAATGTACTCAAGACCTCATAATCCCTGGATTCCCTGTGAGCCCATATGAACCATGTTCACTGGCCTCTGCAGCAGTGAACATTTGGGGCAGAGAAAAAAGAAGGCCTATTACATAAAAATTACCAAGGATATTTTACAAAACATCTTTCACTGAACTGGACCAGCTTAAAAGGCTACACAGCTGGTGGACCCTCTGTGGACTGAAATTTCATCAATCTCGCCTCAGTGGATTTGCCCACTTCAGGGAGATGAGGCTTAAGCTCAGTAAGTCTGCTGCACTGCATCAGAATGTGGACACTAACACAAACCACTCATGCAATAGAGATAATCCGAAGTAACTACAAACATCCAGGTGGAAGATGTCTGCTGAATGTACTGAAATCATATCTCAAACAGCTCTAATATGTCAGCTTCCAAGACTATGCTCTTTCAAAAGGTTAGTGTAATTTGTGACACCATACTATGTGGAAGGTGATTATACATGATAAAGCTTCTTGAATGTTAACAGATGCATTGGCCACTTTGACAGAGACCATGCCTACTGATGTGGACTAAGTCCTCCTAAATAAACATTTAACAGGTGTTTTTCACCTTTAGATATACATAGTAAGAGCAAGGGCTCACCTTCAAAGCACAACTAACTCCTTGCTGTGTACGTAGGGCTCTACTGGCTTTGCTTTCTTCCATTTAATACCTTCGTTAAGTCAGTATTTTATATACATCCAGACCATCACTGCATTTGCTTTTAGATTCTCTCAGGGAACTATATGGGGATATGGTCTACCAAAAATGTATGCGATGGATCTCATGTTAGAGACACACTACACGCTGTGCAGCTTCGAAGCGTTATTTTCCCCTGCTGTCTTCGGGTGGGCCTTAAACGTGTCAGCCACAACAGGGAAAATATAGATAGTAAACAAGCTAAAAGTGGTATGAATAAAGTAAATAAAAAGCTACTGTCAAAACACATTCAATTATGCTCTGCTGTGGAGATTTAACACCAGAGGATGATTTTCAAAATAAAAATAGTGTGGGATGGCTTTGCCATTTGTAGATTAGCTTGGAACGAAAGGCCTGTTTGTGCAATTTAAGCCAAATGCGCTACAACATAATGATGCTCTCCTCAACTGCTTTTCTTTATTCATGGAAAGTGATGGATTTGTTGTGTTTGTTAAATGCTTCTCAGTAGGGTTTTATAAAATCCAAACTATTTAATTCAATTGCACTTTATATATAAAAATTGCATGTAAGTACATGGGAACAGCAACACAGCAATACATTGTACAGCAACAAAATGTGCCAATACATTCAGTCACACTCTTAAAGAACAATAGCACAATAAACTTTACAACTGATGGAGCTAACACATCAGAAATCACAGATTTCAGCATCTTACCCCAGTTTTATGGTTTTGGCCTCCTTTCTCAGTAACAGATTAGTCAAAACACTCCACCAAATTACAACTGCATATATAAACCCAGGCCAAGCTTTCTGTTACTCTGTTTTGACAATAATGGCACAACAGGACAACACACTGCAAGTTATTTGTGTGCAGTCTGGGGGGCAACAAAACCAAAGATCATTAAAATATTTAGAAAATTAACATAAAATGAAATAAACAGCTCAGATACCAAAGAAATGCCAAAAGAAGACCAGCACCTTATAGAAGAACCTGCAACTCCTTCCTCTATATAATAACTAAAGAAAGCCAGTTAAGAGTTTTTATTTATTATGCAAGCATCTACTGCAACAAAACCACTACATCTTATGTGAATGATGAACCCACATTTTAAAAGTAGGTTTAGGCCTTTCATTTTGAGCACTGAAGGAACTCTTCCCAAGAAAATACACATTTGAGTAAAAACCTCTTGTAAAGAAGCTGCCTGCCTTCTCAATATATAGGCAGAGGCACATAATTTCTGCAAATAACTTTTAATAGGAGACTGCACCATCTCAAGTAGCTGCCCAGCAGACCTCTCTCCTGGTAAAAGCTGGAAGGGGAAAGCAAACTTCCTGCTCCTGAACAGCCCTGCCAGCCTGACTGGAATATCTCCCTCTATGTAGGAATGATAGCTCTGTGAGCAGTACTCCTAATCTTAACAGCAACAGAAGGTGGCTGCATTGGAAGTTCAACATGACAGGCCCTACTTAGCCCTGTGTATCTGAGAAAGGAGTAAGCACCAAGAGACAGGGTGTCATTTCTACACTAACTGGTAACAATATAGTTACTGTATTACAGTAATAATACAGTTTTGAGAGGACCAGATGATCCAAGAGGGATCATGCATCCAGACTGACCTTACTAATTAGAAATTCTGAACCTTATTCTCACTGAGAGAAACAAGACAAAACTGCCTGCTGAACTGGTTCTATTGCAGAGTCCCCTAACTTCTCAAAAGCTTTCAAAGCTCCTTCTGCCCCCCCTTGCTGCCCCCTTTTCAATAACTGTAAGGAGGAACTTTTAAATATGAGGAGACATCATGCAGACCAGGAATATATTCATAGCAAGCTATTTCCTTTCCTGCCTTAGGCAGTATTAGAGAACAAAAAGAATTAGAAATGTCTGCATTAGCTAATTATAAATACTTTTCTCTGAGACACAGCAAAAAGAATGCAAGCAAGGGAGGGCTAAAATCCCTTATTTCCCAGTTCTATAATAGCAGGTAGCTTGTAAAGACCCTATTTTTCCTGCTGGAAAAAATAATGAAAAGTAATCCTGAGAAAATATGTAAAATTTAACTATATACAGCCTTACAGCATAGCAATTTGAAGAAATTATGAAGAAACTTATGAAAAATGGTCTGAGCATTAAATGCAGATAAACTCAAGGAAGAACATTCAGACTACTATGTCCTTCCATGTAGCTTGGACACCTCATTAAAATTATGTATAATTAATGATCCAGTAGTCCCACAGCTCTGTAATTCCCACTGGAGCAGAATATAACTCCTGGCTAAAGCCAGTGGCAAAGCTACTGAAGACAGCTGACTTTCAGTGATAGCAAGACCAGATGTAGTAAAGAGATATGTGGAGGAACTCTGCAGACTTTCAGAGGATGATCCTCAGGGTTGCATCCCTTCAATGCAGCAAGTATGAAAACCAGCTGAAACAGCTGCCCCAAAATTACAGATTTTACTGCAATTAGTGTCTTTCCCCTCCATGCATTTTAAGCATCCAGAGTACACAAATGTCATAGGTTCTCACTTTCTCTTGAAATACTGTACTCAAAGGGTTAGACACTGGTTCTGAAAGGGACAAAAAATCAAGAGCAAATGGGGGAAAAAAATCCCAAGTAAACAATAACAGAGTAAGTAGCTGCCAAGATACTTTTATTTCACTACCTTGCAGCCATTTAGTGAGATACGAGGGTGCAATTGGAAGAGCCCAGTAAAGTCAGATCAGTGTCAAGTATGAAACCCCACCCAGAATACCCAACTGCCTGGGCTGAAATGACTTTTGCAGATACTGGAAGTTCAGAAAGATAAGAGCACTGGCAGAGCACTTAACTAAATTAAACTGCTGGACTGATGGAAAATTGAGCTACACCAGAGGCAAACTGTTCTTCCACTGAACCACAGTTCTTAGTGCCATCACTAGATGTCTCTTACTGCCCTGCTTTCTGAAAAAGCTGAGTATCTTCAAACAACATTTTACCCTTGAATATTTTTGTATAACCTTGAAATGGAACCTGTAGTGAAAGAAACTGCCTCAGAAAGACCTAAATTAATAACAAACTAACAGTTTTATGTTTAGATATCTTTCAGAATTTGTTTTAACATTATTGTCACTGCTGTTTAATACAGGAAATGGTTTTCTGGGAAAGTGAGGAGCATGAGAAAGCATTTGCACTTCGAAAAAAGGTCGCTGAAGTAGGTTCTCACTACAACCTGCTTTTTACACATCAGTGTGCAACAGACAGACATGCCACAACTATTCTGCAAATAACAACAACCCAAGAACTTTACCTGGCAGAATTTTACTTAATTTAGAACCGCAGAAGTATTAGCAAGCAGTAAGTATCTGCTGACCAGAGCTTACATACGCTTTTACTGATCTATTTCATAATGGTGCCACTATGAGCCACCCTTACCTTACGGCAACAGCCATGCTTCCTATAGGGTTGATTGGCAATGGCCTGGCTCCAGGAAGTATTCCTCTGCTCAGAACTCGAGCTCCATTTTGTATCACTCCCGCAGGAACTAGAAAAAATAAAAGGGGAAAAAAATAAAGAAACAAAGAGAACATTTTTCCCTTTCTGAAAAGTTAGAAAAATGAAGGAACAAAATGTGGGCCCGAAGCTGTTCAGTGAATTGAGAGAGGCTTTTGTAGTACACTGCTTACCGTGAACATTGCAGCCTCGCCTCTTGTGGATGCCATGCTATTTCCAATGCTATTTTCATGGCAAAAAGTTAACAGCAACCAATGATAACATGGCTTGTGGAAGCCACTGCCTGACCTAGGTTGCTACAGACCATTCTTTGTACAAGCAAATCACTTTTGTAATCACCATTCTGCTGGGAATGCATGTGCTTAAGAGTCAAAACCAGCTACAAGCATTAACATAAAAATGTCATCTACAGTAAGAAACGCTGAATCTTTACAGGTGAACAGAATACAAGCACTGCATAGTAAAAACATAGGTATAGCCTTTTATCATCCAGTGTACTTCTTGAGCAGCAATTTCTTGACCTCTGTCTCCAGCAAAATAAAACATTAACTACAAATATGGATTTAATAGTAAGGGAAGGAGGCTAAAAAGGCATTGGCTCCATACCACTAATTAGCCCAGCTCTTTTGCCAGTGATGACCTCTCTCACCCAGCCTGATAGCAGTTATGCTACTCACACAGCACACAGCTGAGTCACAACCAAGTCTCCCCTGCCCAATGCGGAGTGCTGATGCCACTGACACTGAACTACAGGTAGCGGCCACTAGAGATGAGAGATTTCACTGAGGCCTTTTAGCTGGGCTGTGTATCAAACCCTGCAGCTCTGGACAGCAAGATTTTAACCTACAACCAAATGCTTCTTTTCTGTCCAGGCATATTCCTGTGTGCTGCTCAGCTTAGGGCAACCAGCTGAAGGAGTAGCAGAGGAAGCACTATTAAGACACCACCAAAGGAAGAGTCTGTCCTTAGCAGATCTTAAGCATTTTCCTCCTCCACTGTGGGATGCAGGACTACTGAAGACATTTCTTATCCTAGGCACTTGCAACTTATGTGTCGTGCCACTTGTTTGCACAGTTATTCTGTCCCCTCAGTTTGGAACAGTAAGCTCCAATAGCCTGTCCACAGCTGGATAATTCACTGGCTTTTTCTTTATGTCATCATTCACACTGTAACTTCCCCTGATGAGTAATGTCCAAACCCGGAATGGTCATCATTACTCTGGATGTGTTAAACACAATAAATACCTCAGAGAACCATAAACCACATCGCTTTACATACGCCCATAGAGTTTTATGTTTAAACAAATAACAGGCAAACTAGAAAAAGCATTCAGTCTAAGAATCCACATACACTTTATATGCCCAGATGCTCACACACAGGAATGTTAGTGTATTCTGAGGCAGAGAAACAGAGGCTCAGAACTACATTATTTCTAAACTGCTGAAGGTACATTTCAACTTCCTATCAACACCAAGCCAGATTCACACATCCCTCCCTGCTATCCTGATGCACACCTTGCTTTACTCCAGACTACACAGGTTAGTTTTGAGAAAATAATCTTTTTCCTAGTGGTGATAGCACATCACCCCCTATAATCAAATCCTGTCACTGCATTATACCCACCTTTGCTTTCGGGACCCTCTAAAGAACAAGTCACTTATATTTAGGCATTTTAGTACAGGCTCAAATGGCTAAAATTACAGGACCCTCTTTATAATAACAAGAGATAGCTTTCAATGACCAAAATAATTAAAAAATCTTTTGCCTTCTATTTATACATCACTACACTGTGCACTTTTCCCTCCAGCACTAGATTATAAGAAATTGATCAAATCTGAATGTTGTCTTATATTTGTTTCAACAGCATGACCTTTAGTTGCCCAAATTCCAGTGTCATGAAAGAAAAGCCACCTGCTCAAAGATATGGCTAACCTAACATGAACAGATAAAAGGTGAATTCAAAGCAATAGATACACCTGCTAAGTGTCAAAAGACTGACAAAAAGACAATTTCCAGTGGGAATGGTTTTTCCAACAGGCTTTCAAGAGGGACAGATTTTGTACTGCAATACAAAGTACACTTTCTCCACATTAACAAAGTCCTGTTAAAAGAAATGAACTAGTTTTGACCAAGACAGATCTGGGGATTTTCTCTTACTCTGATAAAACCACAGAGTTTTATATTGAAATTAAACATGTATGCATACACAGAGAACTATGGCAGTTAGCTATGGATGTTGTGTACATATACACATATGTAAAACTACAAAGCAAGCACACTTAAAGTTCTGTTGCAGAAGGAGAGTGACAGGCTCCTTGATGCCCAGACTCTTCCTACTATGGTTACCCCATTATCCTAGTTTGTTGGCATTTAGCTGATGCTTACCTTATGCCTTCTTCTGTCCTATTCTCTCTTTCTACCTCCTGACAACTCTTATTGTTTAAAATATATCCTGTTCACTTCTTCATTAACTTCTCTAAAAAGAATGTCTCATGTCTTTCCTTCTTTACGTTCTCCAAGTTTCCTATACATATGTAAAATATGCTGCCAAGTGTCATTGCTTAGACTTCTATACCCTGGCATCCTCCCTGGAACACACCCTTGACCCTTGCAGTTTTGCAAGCCATGGCATGCTATCCAGGAACATGCTGTTGTCCTTCCCACCCCACCATTAAAAAATACAAAACAAAAAAAGAGAAGAAGAAAAGTTAGCTGTCCTCTTAAAATGTCCCCAAGGATACAACTTGGTATCTACTGCCTATGAAATTCACTTCATTTACGTCTGGACTCTTCATGCCAGAGGAGGCTTTAACTATGATTCTAACTTTTCTGTGAAGTACACCGCAGCTCTGTACATTGAACCACCGCTCAGAATTCAGTAACTGTTTCACCTTGAAGCAGCACTGTTACTGCTACTGATTTTTATTGTTTCCCTAAACTCTGAATTATGATGCAGTACTACCACTACACATCACCAATTAAGTTATGCAGACAGTCAAACAGAAAGGTTGTATGCAAGGGATCAACTGAAGGACACTGGATGATGCAGTAAACATCTGGAACCATAATGAAAAACCACACCAAAACAACCCACCACAACTGGCTGGTAAATTAGTTTCTGTAGCATTCTAACCTAAAATGAAAACTGGGATTAAAATACTTCAATGATAAATGGTATTAATTTCTAGTTATCCACCTAGCTAAGGTACCAAGACTGATACACTGTTCATACATCCCTACTTACAGCAATTAAAGCATCAACACTCATCCTTCCCCTACCAAAATGACAGTAATTATTTTTCAAATGTCTATGTACACCAACTGGAAATACACTTCTGCCTTTGTGCAGGCATACGAGGATCTTTGCTTATTAACCAAGGGATTACTTTCACATGTTGGTACTTTTGAAGGGCTGTGGATTATTTACTAGAAAATACATGACGCTTTTATTCCCAAGTTGTATTTATGCCCTACAAGCTTTAACTATGTTTCAAAACCATGCTTTGAGGCATTTATATTTTAGATTGAACTGAAGTTGTGGAGGTAAGGAAATTTACTCTAAGCCCTATCATCAATCAGTGCCAGTGTGGACTAACACCTTACAGTCCAGATCCCTCCTTTTTTCTAATGCTTCTTTAGCCAACAGTGCAGGCAGGTCACATGGCTCCCAATTCCTGGGTGGAACTGTGAAGTATCATTTAGATCTTTTCTATGCAAGTGCCAGGCAGGTGTTTATGTCTGAGAAAACCATGTAAAAGGATCTGTACTTGTACTCAAGCCTCTGGAGGAGCATGGCCTTGTACATACATTAGCTGAGTAGAATAACCCAAACTATACTTCTTTCATCACATTCCTCAGCAGAGTGCATCCATAATACCTTACATCTAAGTGTGCATGCGAGTGAAGGGAACTTCCCCCTTCCAGGTGAGCTAACGATATCATCCAAGACCTTCCTAAAAATCAGACGCATGTTAGATTGGATCCCTTCCCAAAGATTTGATTGTCTAAGATGCAACACAGCAATTTGACAAAATTGAACCGGAAAGGAGGAAATACTTGATGAACAGAGTCACCAGGCACACCGACACCTAACAGCTCACTAAATAAGGAAATGAACTTGCTGGTTAAATGTTGGCATGTGGAAGTTCAACTGTAAGCACTGCGAGTGATCAGCTGTGAACCAAGAAAATGAAAAAGAAAGGGGTAACAAGCATGTTCTTCATGTCATGAGGGAAACAAGCATACACTCCATTAAACTGTCTAGCTCAAGGTAGCCAATATTTAAACTGAGAAAGGTTGAACAGTATTTACTGAAAATGAACTTTAAAAACTTGAATGTCAGAGCATGAAGATATTCTGAAGGGACAGAATGGTTCTCTGCCTCTTCTGTCATCTAGTGGCAGATGCATTTCTCAGGGCTCTCTTCTCTGAGCCATCTCTTGTAGCACAGAAGAAACCATTACAGACATGAGAACTGAGTTTCTGCTATTATCTGTCAGCTTTGGCTTTTTTCTTTCCATTTCTCTTCCAGGACAGGGTTTATCGGAACACTTTCTGTCAGGTTACAAGAATGGAACATAGAGAATTGCTAATGAAGTATAATCAATGGGACATTAGAATTTGCCAAAAAGCAAATGTCACTTGCAGAATAGAATAGAATAGAATAGAATAGAATAGACCAGACCAGACCAGGTTGGAAGAGACCTTCAAGATCATTGCATCCAACCTATCATCCAACCCACCTAAACAACTAAACCATGCAACCAAGGCAACTTTATTCACTTCAACTCTCTTATCTGAGGCATAAATCTGATGCCACGAACCTAACTTCTGTTTTACTCCTCAAGGACAGTTTTGCAGCTCTTATATTCCATAGTCTGTAGTCCTAAAACTACAAATCAAGGATGCATCCAACAAGCCGCTTACTCTAAACAAAAATCCGAGTGGGGAGGAGGGAAATATATCCTGATAATCCTATGACATTCATACCATGTCTAAGGACATTTAATAAAAATAATTCAATATCCTGAGTTATTTTTTGTACAAGCAGAAAAACAGAGTAGCAATTCCTTGTTTTGCTAATGCTGGAACCGCTCAATCACAAACTAAACCATGCTGCTAAATGAAAACACGAAGAGTAAGAATAAAGAAGTATCATAGAACTGCCTGGCTGCAAAAGATCTTATGATCACCAAGTCAAGTCACAACCAAGTATCTTCCTGGACACAACTGTTAGAAACTATTTAAAAAAAAAAGTTTTCTTTCAGATTCTATTTCCCCACTTTAATTACTTAATAATTACTTAATAACTTAATACTTAATAATTACTTAATAACACTGAAGTTAAAAAACAAAACAAAACAAAAAACCCTCTAAATTAGAAGCTGAGGATGCCACACCCCCCACCCCCCCCCCAGTCCCAGTAACTGCTATGGAAAGTTTCAAACCTATGCAAATGTTTTTTCTCAAATTTTCACTTGATACAGAACTGCCAGCAAAAATAGCTTCATGAAAATTTTCCTGTCAATGATTTATCACTTTCTGATATAAAAAGTTAGGCTGGAAGCTGTCTAATAATAAGTGACTCTTCCACAAGCTGTACAAATAGGTCACCCCTGAGTCTCCTCCAGGCTAAGCAATCCCAGCTCCCTCAGTCTTTCCTCATAGGGCTTGTGTTCCAAACCCCTCACCAACTTCGTTGCCATTCTCTGGACTCATTCCAGCAAGTCAACATCCTTCCTAAACTGAAGGGCCCAGAACTGGACACAGGACTCGAGGTGCAGCCTAACCAGTGCAGTGTACAGGGGCAGAATGACCTCCCTGCTCCTGCTGGCCACACTGTTCTTGATGCAGGCCAGGATACCATTGGCCCTCTTGGCTGCCTGGGCACACTGCAGGCTCATGTTCAGCCTACCAGGTTTCATAAACAATTAAAAATATTCATGAAAACAGCATGTTCTAGTTGATCCTGTTTGGAGTATTAAAGTCTGTTATTAAGGCAATTTTATATATTTTTTCCTGATTCCTCTAAATAAATCTTCCACATATACAATCCCCTTACATTAGCTTAGAAAGCAATTTCACTGGGGTACAATTTTAGAAGCATAGAGACAGAGTATTAGTAGCTATCTCTTTAGGGAATTATTTCTCCCATCAAATGTAAAATATATCCTGGAGTTTATACGCTTTGAGACAAAGATTAATAAAGATTTCCAACTAGGGAGATGCTAATCTCAGTCTTGGAAAGTATTTTATTTTTAAGAAGTACCCAGCAAAACTATGTCACTACTTTCCCAAACATCTGTACCACAGAACTTCAGTGTTCTGTAAAGAACCACCTTCCAGAAAGCCACCACTTTCCAGCTAACCTGGGTGAATTGTGGTGAGCGGTATCAAAAACCAAAGATGAATGTTCAGAACTGAGAGGATTCAGTTTCCTGGTTTCTACCCAAACCATTTCTGGAATCACTGTTCGCAGTTGTTTGTTGTATTAAACTTCAGCTTGTGCAATGTGCTTCTATTTCTGTGCAACAGGCAAAGGACTACTCATGAATTTGAAGCCATGTATGATATCACTGAGTTTGGAGCTTCTTGAATTAAATTGAGATTGCAAGTATAATGAGTTTGACCACAGCACTGTTTCACTAACAGTACACTATACACACTCCCTTCTGGTCTTTCCTGAATAGCCAATGGTTCCACATTCAGAATGATCTTACTATTAAGAAGGTATTGCTACTTAAAATGCTTACAGTGACTTGAGTCTCAGGAAGTCCAAACACATTGCAAACCCACCAAAACTAATCTCCACTCCATCAAAGGCAAAACCACAATGGTTTGGTAAAACTGAATGACATGCCCAGGACACTGCATTCTTAAGAGTCTGGAATGCTGCAGTGGAGTGAGAGCTGGCAACACCGGGAAGAACAGAAGTATTGAAAATCTTAAAAAGACGTACAAAATGAACGAAGGAGCTAGTAG
Organism: Melanerpes formicivorus; assembly: GCF_026170545.1. Taxonomy (NCBI): domain Eukaryota; kingdom Metazoa; phylum Chordata; class Aves; order Piciformes; family Picidae; genus Melanerpes; species Melanerpes formicivorus. The sequence continues at coordinate 4,960,598 of NW_027142369.1, forward strand.
CAGTGACTTCTAAATTGAACTTTATCATTTGTTCACCATGTCCTTTTCCTCTGTCCCCTCCATCAATCAGATTTTCATCAGGGAATACAGGCCCAGAAAACTGACACAACTTGCCCAAGATGGCCCAGCCCAAACCCAGCTCCCTGCAGGCTGAAATATAGTTTTCAGTGCAAGTCATATAGTTTTAAATTAATATTCATGTACTGGGTACTAATAACATCCAAAGCACTTGTGATAGCTACTGCTGAAGAAAGCAGACATTTCAGTTGCTGTTTCTTTCTAGACATAATCAAACCATACAAAACTTAATGAAATACACAGATTCACCTAAAATAAGGCCTAAAAAATGTTAAAACTGTGTTCCATAGCATGGGTTTCCTTAGGCTACCAACAGTATCTTTCATGCTTTAGTTTTGGTGCCGGGTGGATTGTCTATTTCAGCAGTCTTGCATAAAGCTGGCTACTTTGAACTTCTACCTTGAAACACCTGGGCTGTGAAAACACTGCAGATTTCTGATGTCAACACATCAACTATAACTGTATTATTCCTAACCTTTAATGACAATGTCAGCAATCAATTTAATGAATCTATAAAGGAAAACCTGTCCAGACACAAGCCAATCACATTAATGGTGGCTTGGTCTTTTATTCTGCCATCTTTTTCTGTGCATGGAAACTAAAGCATAGTGTGAATGGGGTAAATGGTAAGAAACATTTATGCCAGACCAGATATCACTTCAAGATTTCATACTAAAGCAAGAGCTGATTTTAAAATTAATGTGTGGCTGTTATCAGCTTCACATTGGGTATGGTATTTTAAATGGCCATTTTAAACTGTAAAGCTAACTGATCAATCTGTTACAAGTCAGGAGTAGTTTACTCTGGATTTTCTAATGCCGCCGAGAGACTTTCTGACAGACTGTATTGAAAGACTAGGTTTTAATAAGACTTTGAACGATGGCTGTAGCTAACTTCATTGTAAAGCTTTTATCATCCACATTGCCTAGATGAGCATGGATTTTTATCCTGTTCAGAAGGTAGCTTTTAATCCAAGAAGATGCCTTCAAAGTCAAAAGCCAACACACATAACCATCCACACAAGCATGAATCCAGACTCTGTCACCATCTGCTTTTGAGGTATCTACGTTTCACAACAATGGTTAAACATTTGTAGGACAGGCAAAGGCCTTAATGGACTGGAGTTTAAACTTGTTGATTTGTCAAGGTGTTATACTGTGAAATGACTCAACTTCTGCCTTCATCTGACCATCTTTGTTGTGGAAGTAATTGGCACACTAAGTCAGACATTCAGACTGAAAGGGTGCTCACAGTCAGGTATGAACACCTCTGGTCAAACTATGTCTCTCTCTCTCTGCAGATCACTTCCTCACAAGTTTATCTTCAGAAGACAGGGCATTCTGCAGCCCCCATGGCTTGTGCACACTTGACACCAGTCTGATATGACAAACAGAACTGTAAATCTTCAAGCCATCAAACAGCAGCACCATGCTTACTACCCTGATCATTCACAGCTTGATTTACAGACCACCATAGTCACTGATAGAGCAGAGAATAATCTGTGAGCTTCTAGATGATGCTGAGCATCGTGATGAAATTTTTATAGCCTTTTACTTGAAAACGGATTTTAAATGTGATTTTTCACGCAATTGTTTCTTAATGTGCAGTAGTTAATTTTCTTTAAGCTGCTTTTAATTTTCTTATTATGGTGAGTAAATGAGACTCAACTGAAGTTCACAGGATAGGTTGATTTAATTCCTCAGGTATCCATACACATGCACACAACAATATTTCTCCTTTGTAAGTTAAAGCAATTCTGAGGTTACAATAAAAGCTTCTGCACTTTCTTCTTGGCAGTAGCCAATTCTACCCAGTATCTGGAAGGATACATCAATTTCTGAGCAGACTCTGCATTTCAGCTTAAAGACACAGAGGAAGGCCTTGATATTTGCAGACATCAAGGAGGAAGCAATGTGAATGAAGAGCCACCTTTCTGTTCTCATCTCTCTTTCACTTTTGACATCCTGACACAACAGCCCACTGTGAAGGTGACACAGGGGGAGACATATGGCAAACTCATAGAAGCCCAGAATTTCGTTCTGTAGAATGCTCTCTGCAATTTTAAATAGCAATAAGCCATTTGCCAACCTGCACAATGTGATCTCTATGAAATGACAATGATCAAGTCTCCAAAAAATTTCCACACTAACACCTGGAATGCCAGCAAACGTGTACATGTGACAAAAATCTGCTGCATGCTTTAGTACATGCAGCTTATTATGGATTTCCTCCCTTTGACTGCAGTGTTCTGCTCTCCAGTTCCTACAGGAGCTCAGATTATTCGTTGTTTTCTCCATCCTTTTCTGTGCACATACTGATTTATGTCTCCTTCCCCCCGTCTTATACCCTTTTACCCCTACACTCTCTTTCTCACCATTCCCTGCCCCCCCTCCCCCAATTCTCTGCCCCACCAATCTGACATTTCAATTTTTGATCCTTTGCAGGTCTCTCCTTTCAGTCTTCCCACTATAAGCAATGATAACCTCCTCTTGTCATAAAAGCTTGCCTTTTTTTTTTTTGTTACTTATACACAGCAGGGATTGCAAGCCTGGTGCACAGTCCTTGAAGACTGTTTAGGAGAGGAGGGCAAGGACCACTCTTCTCTCTTACCAGTTTCTTGGTACATCCCGCTCTCCCCCAAGAGGAGCTTCTCAAGAGGCATTTCTCTGGCAGGGTCACAAAGCAGGCTGACAATAGCTTTCCTCAGCTGCACAGGAAATGCTTTGATGGCAACTGACTCTCTTCCCCAGGCAGAGTAACGAAGTGCGAATCAGGGCTTCCCCTGGAATTTAGATTTGGTTGCCCGAGCTAGAACAATAGAAGGGATGCTAGACAGCCTTGATAATGGCTTCTACTTCAACTTCTGCTTTTACTTTTTAGAGCTGCCTGTCACTTGACATTACTACTGTGCCTGCTGACCAGTGATATGTTTGTTTTCTTGTACTCCCTGCTTTTGTGCAGCTGTATTTCCCAATGAATTCCTCTAATACCTTCATTGCAAGCTCTGTAGGGCAGGATGATTCCTGCATTATCTGCACACCCCGGTAGAGTGGGGGCCAAGGACCCGTCAGTGCTGTTAATACAGAACATCAAAACCTCAGGTCTGGTCACAGAATAAGGAGGACAGTATTGGCAGGAAATGAGACCTTTCCTTGCTCCCTGGAGCCTGCCTACTGCTTTGCATCAGACAGAGCAAAAAAGAGGAACAGGCAGGATGTGTGCAGGGAAGGAGTTGAAACAGTGCCCAAGTGAATGGAAGGTATCCAGATGGCTGTGGTAACTCACATGATGGGAGTCAAATCAAAACAAAATGAAAACAAAACCATATGCCATGTACACTTCATTCTCTTGCTCTCTTTCTCTCCCTGCCTTTCTCCTGGCTGTTGCCCCAGGTCTTTCTATCAGTATGGATAAGAGTATGTTAGTTAATGATGTGTATGCCATGAATAACAATAAACCCTCTTTTACATTGGAGATCACGGATTATTATTATTCATGTAACAAAGAATGTAACAGGAACCACAAAATTATACTCATGTAAGGGTCAAGGAAGTGTAAGGATCTACAAGGGAAGTTAAATTTCTTCATTAAATTCTTCTTTGTATCTGGTATGCTATATACTTACAAAAGAGAATAGTAACTTTACATGTCTATGTTGCTATAGGCTATAGAAATATCTACTCACAACCTGCTTGTATCTCAGGGGGAGTATTCAAAAGCATCATGGCAGTGGCAGCATCAATGTCAGGATCTGGAAAAATCAACCAATAAATACATTATTTACAACTGGGCTAATCTTCTTGCCCCAACTGCTAAACTATAGGTTCAATCAAATCTCTTCAGTGAAAAGGTTCATTATTTGGAGGCCTCGTTGACCACACATGAATTTACCCCCAAACCTGCATATGATCCCGTTACTACTATTAAGTAAAGCACAGTGATGAATGTCACTAAACCAGGGCTGTGTGTGCATGATAGCTTCACTGTTAGCCTCATGAACTTGCTGCTTAATTCTGTGGAGAGATCTGTGAAAGCAGGTGCAACATCACAATTTGGAAGCAGTACATCGAGGATAAGCTGACAGGTGAGTGGAAAAGTGTATGGGACACCTACACATAGCCAAATGCAGAAGATACTGCTTAGTCAATTTTGATATGTTGGTAAGCATTTCAGTGATGTCTGAGAAAGTGTTGGAAGCCACACTGCTAGAATTAGGAGAGAAAAAAAAAAGGAACGAGCATTTCACTGCAGTATCAACTTATTTCCATCCTCATCCATTGTTACTTTAATATAAGCAAAAATAATCGGTTGGCTGCTCTTAAATGGGGTTCTGAATCCATCACTAACAGTTAGTTGACAGATGGTAAGTTATAGAGACAACAAAATATGATCCTTTTATAACTATATTCACTTGTTCCACGCACAGCAGCTCTGCTGCTATGGAAATGTAGGGTAGCTATGACAACAGTAAACAACCCCACAACGGCCACTGAATAAGCTGAAAAGAACATCTGCCCCAGCAAAGCGTCCCAGCTGCCCTGGGGCGCAACTTGCTAATCGTGCAGTGATGCCCTGTGACAGAGAAAGCCACCTATGCCATGTCCAAATAAATGAAGTGTGCAATTGAAGCAGACATAAAAATGCACACCCTGGCCGACCGCTGCCTCTGTGCTGCTAAACTGAATGACTAATGAGTATGCGTTTGTTGTCTGGCTTTGCTTTTTTTCAGCTTGTCAGTATTTATACTACATTACAGACCAAAAAATTCAATTTACTACTAATGGCTTCATGGCACTTTATTTTGGCTATTATGTCAGAAAATTACTTTTCACTGCTAAAAATATATGTATGTTGTACTTTTAAATATTTCAGATCTATTTTCAGTAATGCGATGTAGTGTAAAGCCCTGAAATTCATTAACAATACGAATGACACACAGAGGATTTCGGTATCTGCTTAAGCAAAATAGAAATTCACTTGACTGGTTAAAAAAAGATAAATCTTAACTAGTCTGAGTAGGTACTGCATTTCTCTGGATAGCTGGAAATGAACTCTAACGGCCACCCTATTTAATTGCTAGAACAATGAGCAACAGTGTAGCAAGTGCAAAACTAAAGTTGAAACAGCAGCACACTAAGTTAGTATGAAAGGTGCCCACATATAGGAGAGCAGGTGCACATCTGTCTCTTGGACAGGTCAGCATATCCTTTTCCAAAAGACCAACAGACTACTGAGAAAAGCAGCTTTACTAACTTCTGTTCATCAGCAAGTCTGGAGATACGTCAAAAGCAGTATTCCTGCTGTGAGCGTCTATGCTGGAAGTGCCATTTCCCAACAGCTTCACTCCCGAACACGTGCCATGTTGCAGGCCATGCTCCACACACCACACACAGCAAGAGTTTCCCTTCAGCAAACTGACAAGGGTTAATCTATCCAACATAAAAAAGCAAGACAAAAAGTAAAGAAGCCTGAGAAATCAAGTCAAATCAAATTCGGCTTCTTCTGTTCTTTCACATCACGGAATCAGAAGATTGTGAGACACTGAATTTACTGTATCGTAATTCCTGCAGCCAACTCCAGTGTTTTTTCATGGCCTGTACCTAAACTCTTTTTTTTACCCATCACCAGGCAACATTGTAGCAGTGTTAATTCTGCTGTTGAAAGAATAAAAGGACACAACTGGAAAAAATAAATTTCCTGCTGACTTCAGGTTTTGTCCAAGTAACAAACTCTATGCTTTGAGATAAAATTGATGCAACCAGTGTATCTTGAAAGGTGTATTTTCAGCTTTCAGACTACTATTTCTGTAATGACTTCACAATGCTCCACACATACTATGGAGTCCAGCTCTGCTTCTATTTATATGTTCTCAAAAAACCACCAAACAGCTATTCTCAAAAAACCCAGACACCTATTCCATAATGCTTTGTCAGAGGTAAGAGGGTTTGGTGACATGCACCCAGGGTGGTGTCAGTTGAATCCAGGACAACATGGTTTGGCTTGTCCTGCTGAGAGAAAAGGAGGGACTAGGTGCACAAGGAAGACAAGAGCCAGCAGTCAAAGACCACAGAAAGAGGTGCAGAAGCAACGTCTCTGGGCAAACAGAAAGGTCAGTTCATTATTGTGCAGTGTTTATGCTTGCAATTTGGAGGTGCTCTCCTGAGGAACCAGGAAGTAGTCATGAGGCGCAGCACCGAAGGCAAATGAAGGGTGTCTTTATTTGGATAAGACACCTGGTACCCACTGGTGTCCCCATGCTGATGGCTCTTTCTCCACAACTGTTATCTTTATGAAGTCTCTTCCATGTACATCCTCAACTTCTAAGCAGTAAGGGCTGACCTGGTAGCTGGATTCTCTCCCTTCTAACCTGCCTGTCTGCCTTCATGAAACTGAGATCTGTGCCCTACCTGAAGTCCGTGATCAACGTAAAGCTTCTGAAGTTGCTAACAGTAGGTGGTTAGTGAAAAATGATTACCAGAACATCTTTCCTGAGCAAACTAGGTTAAAAATAACTACAGGTAGCTTCAGGATTTAGAAAATTGAGTATTTAAATGAATGCATTCTGTTTGCAGAGATTAAGTGGTGAATTAACTGCATGCACAAACTGTATGTCCATTTTTTCCTAGTGGAAAATATAAAATACCCAACTTTCCCAGTGGAAGAGGAAAGTAAGGAATAACAAAGAAGGAAGGATTGTGGGTGTTGTATGAAGGAGTATGTCCAAGTCTCAAACAGGAAATATTGGAGAGTGACAGAAAAATAGTGACAAAAATTGTGAACAGCCACCGCTCTCCCTAACAGATGACTGCTGTCTTCACACTCAAGAGCTTCAGGCTGCAATTTGAAGTTATTTTCAGTGCTTGATCCCTCATGCACCAAGCATCCTTCATAGTGTATGAGAAAGGACCTCAAAGGAATCTTAAGCACTTACACAAACTCGTAAGGCGTGAACGCATACATTTCAATACAGTTCAAAACCAGCAAGAGGCAGGAACTCTACCACAGCTGCCAAAGACAGAACTTTATTTGATGAAGAAGATACAAACAAAGAGTAAGTAACAAACCTCACAGCAGGTCTGTTTGCTGCATTTTAAATTCAAATCCCTTGTTCAGAAAAGTGTTTGAAAGTGAACACCAAATCAGTTGCCAATATCTAGTTCTTTCACTGAGGAATTAACCTACAACTCATCACTTTGCAGAGTGCATAGTGCCCAGTGCATAATGTCCAGATGAGCCTTGAGCCAAACTTCACTCTGCACATTACCTGTATAGATCAGAATCTGCTCTGCACAGACACGTGAAGTGGTGAAATAGTAGGCATGAAATATTTTGGCATGAGATTACATACAAACATTGAGCAACGCAGAGGATAACTCTCAGGTATCAGACTGGTTATTCGAGAATCGACAAATAAACAATTAAATCCAAACAGGCATGCAAGAAAGCTGGATGTGACAACTGTCTTTTATTATGTTGTGATCTCTGATCTGAGTCCACTTCACAGAAGTGGTTTATAGTAATTCATATTATTTTGAGATTTTTATTTCAAACTTTGATCTGATTTCCTTGAATGCTTCAAATCCATCCCCTTACGATTAAATTGCAACATAAATTAGGATAACATACTCCCTCTTGATTTTGGCTACAGAGTATTTATTTTCATGCCATACTATAAGGTTTTAAAGAAACATCAGTGGCATCAGTTCAAAGCAGCCACAGTTCCTGCACAGAAGCCCAGAAAGAGACATTTAAGATGCATACTTAGGTACTACTAAAATCTTGCTGCCAACTGATGTAAAAAATATGATTAGCAAATAAACTGCACCATCTGTACACTACAACCATTGCTGTGTTACCTCATCAGGAAGGAATTTAGATCTTTTAATGTGAAGTCATTAGATCCAAAATGTAACCATTTTTGTGAAGAATTTCACTTCACTATTTGGAATGCTACTTCCCAGCCCCTTCCACTATTGCCTCAGCATCCTGCACTGCTTTCTTCCATTCAAGTGCTCTGCTCTAGCTAGAATGTGTAAAACTTACTGCCACTGTACTCAGAAGATGTAAGACAGTTTATTCCTTTTCTACAAGGTCAGCCTTTTTACTCCCTGCCTCAATTCCTAGCATAGCCCATTCCTACACTTTTTTTGTGACTTGATTCTTTGATATTTTCCATTTTCAGCAGGAAGAAAATGTTGCAAAAGCAACACTGTCTTCCACCTTTTACCTTTGTGCTTATTAAGCTGCGACAGAGCAAACAGCAACTTGCCCCTGTTTAACTTATCTGTTAATAGATGTGCCTTCTACCTTCCCACATCATGATGGTTAACCTTGGTATGAGGCAGGTTAGGTCAAAGACATAGAGAATAATTAATAGAGTGGAGGCTTCTCCCCCCCCCCCCCCCCCCGCCTTTTGTTTTTTTTAGATTTATTTTGCCTGATAACAGAATAAGAACATAAGTCAAAATAGAACTGCAATGTGCAAGATAGAAAGAAATACCTGAAGAGAACCGTAAGTACTGTAAGCGTGTCAAACTCCTTGATGTAGGATGCCACTCAGTCCACTTCGACATATTTGACTAAGTTTGAGAAGAGCTCTTAAAAAGAGTACTTGTGGAAGCGTTTAGCAAACCAACAGGATTTAGAACCAAGATCTTGGGAAGAAACAACAAATTATATTCAACAGCACATGAAAGACCAAGATTTAGAATTCTAGACGCTACATAATAAAGAGGCGAGGAGGAAGCAATTTCACTACCAACACGCAACTGGTCTGGCAGTCACAGTGGTTCTCCCACTCCTTTGAAAGGGTCTACCATGAGACACAGAAGAAGAAACGTATTGGTCCAAACAAACCACTAATTTCTCCTGGGTTTTAAGTTCCTTTCCAGCACTGCCAAGTAAGCTACATCATGAATTCTTCTGGGAGGTCTAATTTTAAAAAATACAGAACATTTGTAACAAACATTCTTCATGCTCCTCTCTTCACTGTATCATCTGTATCATGGTGAAACAACACACTATTTCCATTCTCTAACAACACTGCTTGATCAGCTGAGCGCTGTTATGTTGCAACAAAGAGTTACAACATCAATTCTTGTTAATTATATTAGCTTTGATAAAAAGAACAGTAGGAGAAAGTTACAGGTCTTGCACATGCACAAACTCCAAAGAGGGTCATCTATCATTTGGAAAACTGTATTAAACTAGAACACATCATCCTAACATTTCCTCCCATTAGTAAAATTTAAGATCCATTAACTGTTAAAAGAAAGACTCACAACACTGATACATATCTTACCAGTGCAAGATTAAATCTTTTAAGAGACAGCTCATTACAGAAAGACGAGATACACATTTTATACATGAAACTGCTGCATTTTAACACATTCTCTGCTTAGGAACAGGGTGGAGATGCCTGCTTTAGTTTTGTTCCTTTATTTATTTTTTGTTTTCATTTTGATGTGCATTACTGGCAAGTTTAGTTTGCACTGCTGAAGAATGTGAAAATAAAATTTACCCACCACAAAGGCAACAGTAAACTCCTTTTTCACTCCATCCAGCCTGTGCAGCAAGTAGTACTAAACAAAGTATCATCAGCAGAAAGCACTAGCCAGTAAACCTAGCACAGAAGAATTACGAAACCCAAACAGTTTGCTGTTCCATCATGTACTTACCTAATTTGTGATCGGGAATTTCAACCATCTTCTTAACTGACTGCTGCAGCCTCAGCTTCTACAGTAGAAGATGGGATTATGAGGGCTTTTCCTTTCAGCTTTACAGGTTGCACACACATATTTTTTTTGTGACCAAAGGATAAACAGACACACAAACACTCATACTTTTTGCCCCCAGTTATGCAGATGTGTGTTATCTCTAACTGGGACACCAAGGTCATCACTGCTAAAGCTTTCGTAATGTCTCTGCTGTTAATAATAGATTTTTCTTCCAGCATGAAGGATTGGCTGGCAGGAGGAAGACCCCTATAAAATCTTTACAACTGAAGACCAAATAATACATATCTTACTGTCCCATATGTGTGTTTGTTGCAAGCACTCATTTCCCTCTTATGCTGTTTCAAAACACACTCATATTCACCAGACCTTGAGAACTAAGTATATCTTTCAGTCCAGCATGGCAACTGGAAAAGAACCAACACATCTCACACAGTCCAGGTGGCCCTTGGGGAAATGCTTACAGTCCCCTCCTCCTAAGCCACTGTACTGCAGGAAATGGTGGCTTTTGGGTACTTTCACTGCCAAATGAGTCTTCAGGAGAGCTTCACCCAAACATCCCAACTACAGGAATCAACCTGGCACAATTCACAGCATGAACACAGCAAGAGGGTGGCTGGGTGGGGTAGGGCAAACAAACTGCGTAACAGTTTCAGACTACAAAAACCAAAGTGGAACATATCAGATAAACATGAAAACAACATTGAGAGAGGTTTTCCAGGGATTTGAAGGAAAAAATGCTACTAATGATGAGAAAACGAGTATGGCATGTTATGCTGCCAGTGAAAGGACTGTGTATAGTCCAAGCAGGGAGCCAAGTACAGCCTAAAACAAAAAATGAGAGCAGAAAATGTGAATGAAAAACCCTGCAGCTAAAATAGCTGTGTGCTAATAATGCAGGCAGACTGACTTAATGAAAGAGGAATTTGATGCACCAGTGCTATTACAGGAAAATTCACAAACAGGGAGGAACAGCAATTCTTACTGAAACAGGTGTCAGATGTTTGCGCTGTTCAAGGAAAAGAAACCGAGGTCTGTATGCAAAGGTAGTGTAATGCAGTAATGAAACAGCTACCTGTGGACATAGCATCTATGGAAATACTGTAGAAGGATCGTCAAAGACGACTTCTAAAGAGAGAGACACAGCATCTGCTCTTGACTTTTTGCACCAAATATGGATCTGGATAGATCTGTGCATCATTAAAGAAATGGAAATTATAACAACATAAGAGAATATCTTTACAGCATAGACTGGGGAACAAATGCTATTAACCATGGTGAGGCCAGTTATTCCTGGATGCAACAGCTGATTACAAGTTTCTTTCTCCACATTGCTGAGTGAGTAAGAACAGATGACTTTCTGCTCTTTATCTTAAGTAAGGAGAATGACTTTGGAACAGGAGACCACAAAGTATTTACTCTGCTCTGGTAAGACCTCCCCTGGATTACTGTGTCCAGCCCTCAATACAGGAAGGACATGGACCTGATGGAGCAGGTCCAGAGAAGGCCCATGAAAATGATCAGGAGGCTGAAACACCTCTCCTAGAAGATAGGCTGCAAAAGCTGGGATTGTTCAGCCTGGAGAAGGCTCCAGGGAGACCAAATAGCAGCCTTACAGTACCTGAAGGGGCCCTACAGGAATGATGGAGAGAGACTGTTTACAAAGGCCTGTGGTGATAGGATGAGCAGCAATGGTTTCAAACTTGGGAAGAGTAGATTTATGTTGGATGTCAGGTACAAGGTCTTTACCATGTGGGTGGTGGAGCACTTGAACGGGTTGCCCAGGGAGGTGTTTGAGGCTCCATCCCTGGGGATATTCAAGGTGAGGCTTGACAGGGCTCTGGGCAACCTGATCTAGTTGAGGATGCCCCTGCTTACTTCAGGGTGAAGTTGGACTAGATGACCTTTAGAGGTTCCTTCCAACCCAAACCATTCTATGAAAGTCATTCAGTTTAGATTAAGTGGGAAGGTTAAGGGCAAGCCTTATTTTGTTTAAGATCTATGACTTCCAAAGAGAAAGTTTTGATGAAATAAATGGTTCCTGTGGAATCTCTGGGAAACAGACTGGGGTGAAGATCTCTAGACCCCAGCCTGGAGAAGGCAGCAGTTTCTGCAAGTCATTCCAACTTGTATCCTGAGAAAAGTAGGAAAAATTAATTCTGTGGAAAAAAAAAAAGAACAAAATGCTAAACCCACAGGTGGACAACTGAGCTGACATGGAACCTGACTTTATGAGAAAAAACACAGAATGGTAGGGATTGGAAGGGACCTCTGAAGGTCATCTAAGTCCAACCTCTGAGAGCTTGGCTAGCTCAGTTAAGCAAAATAAAGGCAGAAAAGAAATAAGACTATCAATACAATGAGGAGTCCATGGGATGCAGCAGGTTAAAAACAAGGATGTTTAAAGATGGTTTCAGTGTATCAATACTGACTGAAGACAAACTGGTAACCAGAACATTATGCTAGACAAAAGAGTGATGGTGTGTTGGGAAAACTCTTCTAACAGGAGCTGGAACAAAGGAAGAAGTCTGAATGCGAGTTTTCCCAAGTGTTGCTCACAATGTGACTCAGAAAAAGTGACTCTCCAGAAACTGCCTTCCAAACTGTGCTTCTCTAGAGCAGGTAAGGCCTCTGCAAAACTCTGTCAGAGTGGGAAAACATACAGAAAACACAGTAATGGCGAAACAGTGCCAGTGGAAGCCTATTTGGTCAGACGCTCCTCTACATAAACCTACAGAAGCACCGTGATGATGTCTGATATTAGAGGACCAGACCTCTCACCACTTCATGATGAAGCTGACCTTCAAAAAGCTTGTGGGCAGTGCTACAGATGCACAGGACCCATTGCCTATCAGCTTCCAGAGTGCAATGTGCCTTGAGCTGCTGAATTCAGGCAGGATGCCTGAAGCTTGGTAGCTATGTGCATTTGGAGGAAGAACAATGCAGAGCTAGAGCCTCACAGTCAACACAATGCAGAGTGGTGATCTATTCCCACAGCTGTCATAAGCAGCCAGTCTGAGCTTTGTGGCAGCAGCGTTAAGCATGTAAGTGAGACTCCTGGTAAAATTAAAAGGAATTGGCCAGAGGCTACTGCAGTAGCACTTGAATCATGACACCATGAAGGAAAGCAGTGAGACCTAGCTTGTAAATGGTCTCACCTCTCCCACTGCATTTGCCTGCCTGCAAACTTGTGTTCAGATTCTGCTGCCATCTCTCTACTGCTTTCCTCTGCAGGATGGCGCAGAGACGTGCCAGCAGGCAGAACCTCATATGTAGGAGACTGGGAGAGTCAGCAGGGAATGACAGTGGTCCACAACATACAGGAGGTCAGTGCACAAGACCTTGTTTGTGAACCTAGAAAAGGCTGGGAAAATAGACTACAAGCCAAACAGTTCCCCATTCTGTTGTACACTATGTAATCCTGGTGTAGATGTATGCAGGGCAGCTAGACTTGCCACTAGAAGTATGTTAAAACCCCAAACATTGTACATTCAACCAACTAGTAGGTACACAAATGGGCAGGCATTCCATCTGCTGTGGACACAGCCATGACGGCCAGCCCAGGCTTGACTGCCAGTTCTTAGACTAGGTACTTCCTCCCAGGACGGACAGTGGATAAATGGAGGTGTGTTACATGGGAGGGAACAGATCTTCCTGTTTGAGAAGTCACCTCTAATACAGGTAGGCATATTATATACAAAGCAAAATCCAAGTCCATACCATTTACTTCCCTTCTTCTTAAGATTGGGACCAACAGTCACTAGCATGACTCAATCAATAAACAAATGCAAATCAAGCACTAGTTCTGGAAAGGAAAACCCTGCTGGGGCAGCTGTTTCTCCCTTAGCAATCTTCTGCAAGTATATCCCCATTAAAGACCAACAGGACTAGGCACAAACCTACCCAAACAAAAGGAAGCCTGTTTTCCAAGAGTACTTGAAAATTGTTATTCTGCATTGAGTAAGCCAGGCTCACCCTGTATATTAACGTGCTAAACGCTTGCCCAGGTCTGTGGATGAAGGCTGAGCACTCTCCACAGGGAGTCAAGTTCAGGATGGCTGGAACAAGATGCTCCTCTGCTTCTCAGAGCGAATCAATGGAGAAAGGAAGAAAACCCCAGCAACACTGCCATCATCTAGCAAAATGGGTTACACTCTTCCTGCCATACTCCTTCCAAACTTCTTTAATTTTCAATCAAAGGAAAATTACAGAAATGTGGTGTTTAAGGCCTTTTGACTTCTGTTGATGCAGAGCTTCTCAAATGGGCTGAGGGATGAGACACAGGCCAATGGTATGGTAGTGCAGGAAGTAATGTCATTTTTCAAAAGGATTACTATTGTGAAATACAAACCCAAAGATAGCCCTTGAAAATCTTGACATTCCTACTGCAGATATCCAGAGCAGTAGCAGAATTACTTTCTAATCACAACACTCAATATTTTCAGACCATACTAGCCTTTGTCATGGATTGAGTCGAACCTGCTGCTGCTGTGATTCATACCATGCTGTAGTCACACCAGCTTCAAAAATTAAAGTGCAAACTGGAGCAAAGTATTAGGGGGCTTCAAGTTCAGACTGCAACACAGAGGCCCCCTGTTCTGGTTGCTGCTTATGGGTTCTGGGTTCTTGGATGTTGACTCTCTTCTGCAGGCATGGCGGTGGAGCAGGTGGGAGCTGGGTAGCTGCCAGTTTTGGTTTTCTGTTTTATGATCCCCTCCCTGTATTTCACTGTGTTTCTTCAGCGAATAGGCTAAGAAAAGGTAATCATGCATTGTATTATTAGATTAATTAAGTTATTAGCTAAAGTAACCGTGCATTGTAATTATGATAAATTATATTTAACTCTTATTTCTTTATCTCAACCCTGAGTTTTGTGTGTTACCTTTCCCCTCACTTTTGTGTTGCAGGAGCAGGGAGTCTAGCCCTTGCACTAAACCATTACACCTTTTGTAGTGAAAGCTCCTGCTTGAAAGCAGCACAATGAACACAAGCTGCCTGAGCACTGAAGAGACTCCAAAGAGTGAAATTAGTCAGCCTTAGGTTAGAGCTTTAACTTAAATAGCATATATAACAGTATTTATTTTAAACAACTTCAGCACAGTTTGTTCCATCCTAGTTATTAGAGGGGTTGTGTTTCTTACTTAAATACTTAATAGAAGAGATTTTGTAGAATATATGTTGCAAAACTGATCAACACCTGTGAAACTTGCTTTCATGAATTCAGCTGGATATGCATCTCAGATCTTCCTGTAAACACTGAGCTAATGCAAAGAGTAACATCTGTGCTATATAGAAGCAAATGTGTATGTTAAATGTTGTCATTGCTCAATTTATTTACTTAAACATTTCAAAAACAGAGGAAATATGAAATGCCATGAACTGAAATATGGTGAGAGAATAATTCACTTGAGTCTCTAAAGAGCAAGTGCTAAGGTGAGCCTTTGCAGCCAAGTCACATTTATAGGCCCCTTAGATGCTTTTAACATGCCAAAGTCCTATCATGTAGCTCCTTTCTATTGAAAATAATTGAATCAACCTTTTGCATGTTATTATCTGTTATGTTTGCTTAATAAAGAAGAAGGGTAGAGACAGCATTCTAATTCTGCCAGCCTCTGATTCTAGAAGTTCAAACTCCTTGGGACTCTGAATTGCCACTAGCTGACAGGAGAGATTACCAGAGGAGTAAGGAATGTGCAAAATACAACTACAATTTTGATGCAAACTTTTTCAGGACCTCATCTGAATGGTATAAAGTGTATCTACTTCACATAATAGTGGGTAAGCTAAAGGGCTCTTGTCCCATTTTCTTTCTTTTTTTCACTGAACAGGGACCCAAGCAGACCATGTGCTCTGTCTATAAGAAGTTGCTGGATGTTTAAGAAAAAAAGAAGAAATTCAGCTTTATCCAGCTAGTAGTGAGAGCTGTGGCTGTAATCCAGGAAAGCACCTTTATGTGTATACAAGCCAGGGAACGAGTAGTGACTTTGGAAAAGGACCAGAGTACCAGCATCTTGCAGGGCTCAGCCCAGGCTGAGCAGCTGGGAAGCTTAACTGTACCTGAGGAGAGTTTTGTTAAAGAACAGTGCTTTCACTAAGAATCACAAGTGTGATTTGCTCTATTCTAATAGCCATACAGCTAGGCTAGGAAGAAAACACCTCTTAAACGGTGTTAGATCTCATGTCCTCCACAGCTCCCTAATGCAGCTCCTCACCCCAGGCATGCATGTCCATGCTGGGGTCATCACTGCAGCCAGCAAGACAAGCACTGCCACAAAGAAAGAGAGAGTTTGCTTTTAGTAAGCCTGAACTCTTCTTGTAAAATTTGTGTTTACAAATAGAAAAAACATCCCAGGCATAGCCTAAACCCACCACAGTACTCCCAAAATTTCAGCAACTCTAGCGAGTGATGGTTTATTGACTTTCTGTACAGGCTCCTGCAGTCCTCGCCAGTGCTGGCATCTTCCTGGCCTTCTTATAGAGTTCTACTTCATGTACATACCAGTAAACAGTTCATACTAACTCTGCCCACTCAAACTCAATTTATTTGCATGATCTGTGTGTCAGAGCTGTGTGTCTGCAAGACCAAAGAACTGTCTGTGTCTAAGGAAACAGATCTTAATAATGTTTGGCAATCAGTATTCAGTATTCAGTATTCCTAAGGTTGGAAGAGACCTCAAAGATCATCGAGTCCAACCTGTCACCACAGACCACATGACTAGAGTACGGAAGACACTACTGCCCACTGCAGGCTTGAACTCACGACCTTCCCATTAAGGGTCTGATGCAACAAAACAGAGAAGAACATTCACCTTGCTCCCCTCCCCATCCCTGCCTCTCTGTGCCCTGCTCTTTAACAATTGCCTGCCCTCTAATGGGAGAGTCAAACAGACAGCTACCCACCACTGTGCAGAGGCCCTCCCAGCTCGTCTCACCACCTTTCAGGGCCAGAAGATGAAGACTTTCTAAGCATCCCAGCTTCTGTTGAAGGTGTCCCTCCCCACTTTGAATCTTTCTGCTTCTTTTCTTTCTGTGTCCAGCAGGGGGTAGAAAAATCTCAAAGTATGAAGGTGGCAGACCTTCAGAACAGCAAATGCAAAAAGAAAGTAGCTCCTATTTATTTTTCTTTTTAATGCTATCATTTATAAGCAAACAGCTGTCATGCACAGAACTGAAAACCCTACAGTGCACAATGCTTACACAGTCATGGAAAACACAGCCTTAAAATGGATGGAGATAAGCTGCACCGCACATTTCAGAGAAGACCAACAGTGGTAATTACACCTCATTAAAACCCAACATTGCAACAATTAATGTTTCCTGGGAAGGGCCTGGAATTCATAAACCCCCAAACTCCTAATGCTGGAAAAGCATCTTCCTTTTTTTTCAGGGGTTCATGTACGCAGCTCACTTCCGTTTATTTTCAAGGCAGTCTCTGTCTGAGATCAATTTTCATATCATTACTGGGTATTTTAACAGAAGTGTGAGGATGTATTTGTAGTGTTCCAAAAAGCTTATTTATAAAGTTAGTTTCAGAAGTGGGAAAACTTCCTTTCCCATTCCTCTCGTCAGCCAGCAACATCAAATCTGATCTGGCCCTCAATCATGATAATGCAGCACAGCTTGCTTAGGCTTTTTACTGATGAGACTGCTTTGAAATTGCTAGAAACGATGCTGATGAGTATTAACTATGATGTCTGTCATTTTGTATCTCTGGGTAATCCTACAGCACTATCATTATGATAGCAGAGTGCCTCTCAAGAACTTAAACACAAAAATTCTCTCTTCTTTCAGAACTTTTAGATTAAATAGTTTGACTACGGGTATGCGTGTACCTCAAAGAAAAAGAGACCCAAATGTGCATACAAGGCACCAGAGAAAAGTCACAAAAGGTAGAAAAATTAATTTTGCGTCAAAATCTGTGATTGCACTGCCTGTGTATCCTACATGAACTCCACCTTCCATGGCCCTCAAAGCTAAGGCTACACTGCAACATAATAATTACTAAAGGAGGTCGCAGCTTTTCAGGGGACGGAACTCAAGGAAAGCTCTTGGAAAGCTTAAACTATTTGGACAATAATGTTGGCTTTCCAGGCACAGCACAGCAGAAGATTTTGTTTCAAATCAGTTGAAAGGGTTCTGTCAGAGCAGCAACTTCATTTTTACTGGAAAGTCACATAACATACTCCACCCAGACCAACAAAGAGGGCTTAAGTCCACTGTTACAGATGGATGGAGCAGATATTTCTTGCTGGCCTAGCACAGTAGTCAAGCAATAGCTCCAATAAACTGAAAGGCCTCCAGAGCAGAGGCATAAGAAACAGACTACCATGTAAAAGGGCATTCTGTCCCACCTTCTTCAACACCACACTTTTGTAATTTGCTCACAGAAATCTGGATTGGTAAAAGAGACCAAAGCCCTGGTTGGAAAGAGCTGCAGGACTGCCTCCCATGTTGGCTTATGCCATCATCTCCATGGGATGAGATGCACAATTCTCACATCACCACAGTGCCACCAGCTGATCAAATCTAGAGGAAGCTCCTCACTGACCCCACACAGATGTTTAGTCTTCTCCAAATTCCCTCAGTTACATGTACTATCTAACCAACCCCTAGGTGAGGCAAGTCTCACTTTAGGAGTGTGGCTAAGGAAGAGTTGCTGTCACCTCTGAATTTCACAAGCTGGCTAAACAGTTTTCGTTTCAGACACCCTAAGCATACTGCCAGCTACTGCCATTAGTGCCTTGCCTCTCCACCCTACAGAGCGCAGCTGAAAACATGTTTCTGGTGAAAACCTTTCATAATACTTAAAACATCACTCCCCTCCAATTTTCCTTTGTTTCTATTTTCCAGACTTTCTCCCTTTTTCTGCACAGACAAGTGCATGGTGCCATTGCTGTGGTACCACAGCTCCTCACCACCAAACAAATGTACCAACATGCCCTGGCCAAGACTCTCAGCAAGGCTGGTACAGGGCTGGGGCCCCAGTTTCAGTGGTGTTGGAAACACAACACCTCTGGGGCAGACAGCCATAGCTGCACACTGAAATACAATGTGTTAATAAGTAGGTCAGCTTGTTCCTGTAAGAGCAACGGGTTTTACACCGACTGTGCCTGCCAGTGGAGTAGGAAGCTGCTGCAGTTTTCCCTGTTTCCCACATTCAGATCATGACACTCCCCTGCTCTCACCCTCCCCATAGCAGGGCATGTGGGGTGCTAGAGGCCCTGCTGTACCCTGGCCTGCAGCAACTCTGCCTTTTTGCAGGGCACTGCTGAAACCTTGCACCAGAAAGCAAATTCCAAGAAAACAAACACTATCACTAGGCAATTGAAACGCAGTTGGTAGCAACAAACAAACCATCTGCACCAAGTATCTAGGACTCTGCTCTTACCAACAGGTTCAGCAGGTTTTGAATATTAGGTCATCTCAAGCTTTATTAGCATCTAGAAGGGAAACACTACAAAGATCTTGTCACCTGGATTTTCACTGCTCTCTCTGCTTTAGCGCAGCTCCCCTGCTCCCCTTTGGCAAGGAAGTAGTTCGCCTCTCTTTAAATTGGCCAAGAAAAACATTTATCTGCTGTCTAACTAAAACACTTCAGTGTCCCAGCATATTGTGCATGCCTATGGCAGGGCTGGGTGCAGGCACCCGTGGGAAGTAGGGAACAGCACCCTGCCTGCAGGAGAGCAGGAACACTTCTCAGTTTGCATCAGTTGCAACAAACTAGACACTGGAGTGAAATGCAGTGCCAGGCAGTGCACCAGCATTTGTACAGAAGAAGCACACCTGGGCTGCCTGCTTGCCAGGCCCACTGCAGGTGACCCACAGCCCTGCAGCTGTAAAACCTGGGGCTGAACCTTACTTACATGGCTTCTTCACCTTATAACAATATAGAAAGCTCTCCTGAACAGAATGATCATCACTTGCAAAGGACACCAGTTGATTTTAATAGACTGATATACTCTTGTAATTTTCTTCAAATAGAACAGCAGTCAATGGAATTTACTAAACACAGCACAGAGGGCAAGAAAGTGCATTCAAATGTTTCCTCTCAATGAAGAAGCTCACTGTGATGTCTTTGCAAATGGATCACCATGAATCAGCTCAACATGGCATCGTTTGGACTGCAAGACCACAACACAATGCCCAAACGCCATCTGCTCCTCCCATGAGTGGGTCTTGAAATCCTTTAGCTTTTGTAAACAACTGCTGGTCCGTTTTATTTTGAGATGCTCTACAATGTTGCAGAACACACTTACAAGCTGACTATAATCTAAAGCTTTATAGTCCTCTAAACTACTTTTAAATAATGCATAAATACCAAAAGAGACACACTGCACTCTTCATCAATTTTCATATGAACTCAGTTCCCTGTTGCATTTTCTGTTTATAGCATCAGGGCTTTAAACCACAGAATAAATAGTATTATTTTCTGTTCCCTTTTAACTCTGTTGAAAAAACATATATTACATTTAATTACTGTTTTGGTAGAGTCCACCTATGCAGACAGGCTGTGCTTGCATGAATGAACTGGTATCTTTGGATTCGGAGCACAGGAGAGGGTAAAAAAGAAATAAATGAGGGCACTTATGTCAACCCCTCCTTACTCTCCCCTGCATTTCATCACACTGAAAGGGTTTAAAAGTAAAAAATTCCTTCCACACCATAGAACATTGGCATCTGCTGTGCAGCAAATCAAACTCACTCATTTTGCTGTGTTATTCCCAAAAGTAAATGTATAGATTTGGGTCCAGATCTCCATTTTCTACTCCCTGAAGTTTCCACATACCTGGTTTTCCTATTTAGGCACATGAGAAAAAAGCAGTAAACACAGCTAGTAAAAACAAAGCAATCTTCTCTGTCTAAGTGCAATGCTGATTGCATTACTTAAGAAATATAATTTCCTGAGGGTTTTTACTACCTTATTTTATGATACATGTGATATGGTATCAATCTACCAACTTCCTTCAGCTGCCCCTTTCTCCAGTGGCCTGACATTATGTAGTTCAAATATGAAGCCATTACTAAGATTAAGCCACAGAAGGAATCCAGTCTAGGAAGTGAGTAGGTCACTGTGGTCATGTTTATTATTTAATAACAGTGGGAATAATTCATATCACAGCAACAATTCTCTACACCATTCCATTTATCAGTTTTGAAATAAAGTACATCAGACCTCCAGGCAATGACGGGTGACTGAAGGCTCAATCCATCTGGACTCCCTCTGTTAAGCCCTGGGCCCATATTTAAGTATGTATGCTCTCTAGAGTAAGATATATGGGGACAGTCGTTTTTCACCTATAACTATGTCCAGCAAACCTGTGTCAGTAAAACCTTGGGAGTATCCTGGCCTCAGATTCACATTCTATTTGGATGCAGACATTGTGGTTTCAGGTAACGTATTTCATCTTCCCTTCTAAACAAAATGAAGTTTCATTTTTCTCCTTTGCGTGGGCTTCTGGGCTGGTGTGCTCACTCTGTAAACCTTCTGAGGTAAAGACTGGTTCTTTCTACATGTGTCTCAGTTGACAATAACTGCTGTAGTTGTCCTGCTTACATTTTCTCAGGTCTTTTAAACATCACTGAATAAGAAATCTAATGTCCTCTCTAATATCTTTCTCAGCTATAACCTCTTTGCAAAACAGGGCAGTGCCTTAGTCACTAAGCTAACAGAATCATTAATTTTCTTCTTTAACATACTTTTCTTCACATCCTTGCCATATGATTTTCAATACATATTGCAGCTGCAGTGAAACAAAAAGGAAAAGTAAAGCTGCAAACTCCCCTCTTTTCTACAAGTTTCTCAGATGAGACATTTTACTTTTGGTTTGCTTCTTCCTTCATGCCTTTATCTTGCAGCCTCAACAATTGATGAACTACTGACTAGGTTTCCAAATCCTTACAACAGGGTCAGTGTTTGGCTAATCTTTTCACCTCTGTTTACTTTGCTGCTAAACTAAACAGCACATAAGTGATTTGGGTTCATTCAATAGATTCCATATTTGGAGCCTGCCTATTTTGTTTGCTTTAGGGCAAAAGGAGGAAGCAAACACTAGCTTTTTAAGTGAAGTTCCCAATATTCTTCTCTCAATTATGGTTGTGAAAAGATAAAGAAATGCAAAATACTCTTTATAAACAGAGTCACTTCATGCTGATCCAACTTGTTTCAGTGCACTTTAATTTGATTCTACCTTTAGAAGTGGTTTAACTTTGATACCTACTATTTTTTTTTGCTCAGCAGGACCAACTACTGTTAATAAATTCCATTCAGTTTTAAGTATTTGCTTAGTAGCAGGCTGGGAGTTCACAACCTGCAAACCTCACAACCCTGGGGCTATAATCTTGGTGTCCAGTGCTATCTTCTCATTTGTATCATCTGACCAATTTCCAGTGCTGAGACTTTTAAACAGTTTTAAGACTTTTCCACTATGGTGGAAAAGAAAAAGCTTCTTTAAATGCCTAAAATAACCCTCACAAAAACATTGTTTGCCATTGATGTACTGCTGCGTAATAATTTTGCAGAGGAGCTGCAGCAGGCAATCAGGTCTGGCATATGGTAGTCCAGATGCAGTTTGAAATAGGTACTGCTTTGAAGCACAGCTTCGCTGCTCCATGACTTTACAGCAATCATTGGAAGAATTCTTACCACAGCTAAACGAAACAAAAAGAACCCCCTGGAATCAACATATTCTTTAAGAAAATAAATTATTTTGAAACTTTCCAAGCTCATTCAGCTTCTTCCCAGTCTGGCCCTGGCAACTAAACAAGTACAACACACACCATGGCAAGAGGCCAGAGTAATATCGCAGCTAGAAATCCCCTTTCTTTAAAAGTCCACCCAATTTCACGAATGAGATTCATCATTTCTTATGTGGGCTTTAAAACCCAAACAATTCCGGCATCTTCACTGAAAAGAAAACTGTCTCTCTCTTAGAAAATTATGCAAGGAGCAGAGTCCAAGAGCAAAAGAGACAAAGAGGCTTAACTCACTTGATTCCTCTCCAGCAGAGTAGGGACATCTCCTCGTTCAGCTCCACCATAAGCACTACAGTCACTGACAGACAACTGTGAATTCAGCAACATCATGCTGGGATGTAAAACCCCGTAGCTGCCAAACACAACTGTCAGAAAAAACCTAACCACTTACTACAGTAATGGCACCTCTATGATTAATTTATTATTTTAAAAAATTTTTAAAGTAATTGAGATTATTGCTGGGGGGGAGGACTGAGGAGTGAATGAAGGGGAGAGAAGGAACAACAAATCTCTTACCTGGTATCACCACCAAGATGTGTAAGAAAAGAACTAGGAAGATGTCACCCTCGGAAGCCCAAGACATTCTGGGCAACTGGTCAGGCAAATACAAAAACATACAACCAATACCAGACTGATGGACCTGAAGTGGGATGGAAGTTTGCTCCTTCGTAAGCTGAAGGCGGAAGTAAAGCAAAAAGACATGAACAGATCTCCACAAAGTTGACCCAACTGTAGTTTATGGTGTGGTTTACAGGGAGACATCCCACAACCTCCCACCCCTCCTCACCCCCCCACCCTGCACTTCTCACACTAAGATTCTTGTGTTGTACAAACACTACACATGATTAAAAATGACATGAAATTTTACAAAATTACACGGCATGTGGCTGCTTCTGTTGCCAGCCCCGAAGTGTTTAGCACGCTGTTATGTTATCAAGTTTTGTACTCTGTGCCAGTCACTCCCCAAGGTGTTTATGTGAAGCACTCAGGCAAAATGAACAGAACATCTGTATTCTATTTGCTAATGAGCAATCATCATTTCTACAATTCTCCAGCCAGGCATTTTGCTGTTTGGAATACTAATGCCAGTTTAAAAAATTAAAGGGAAAAAATAATAATGTTCTGCTCATTAGTACTACACTTACTAAAAAATACCTCTGCACTATTTACAATGCAACTAGACTTCTATTTCCATTGCTCTCCAGTATTCTTATAAAATTAGAGCTTTCAGAAATAAAGCTTTTCATGATACACACTTAATTTATTTTCAGCATTAGCACCATTCACAGTGTAGCGCTTGCTGTAATTACATTTTACCGATACACAAGCAAGGATTTAAAATAAACTATTACAAAAGCCTACTGAACATTCCCTTCATTGCTGGCTTTTTATATAGTGGCAGCACCCACAGCAGGCTAGAAGAGGTAAAAAAAAGAGCTACAAAAATACAGTCTACAAACTTAATTATATGAAATTCCTATGCGAGTAGAGAGCATGAGGGAATACAACAGCTTTGCAACGGAGGACGTGTTTTGTCTGTAGACAGAAACAGCTATCAGCTTCCATTCCTAACCGGTGGATATTTGTATCACATGAGAAACAGGATTATTCTCTGATGGAAAGGCCACACTGTGAAAACAGCAATGTGCAAGGCAGCGTGCATAGCTGCCTCCCTCCACTGCAGTGCTCGGGTATTTCAGATGTGAACCTCCCTTAGCATCCTGTACATCAGAAATTATTCTCCTGAGGTCAGTGAAGTTGAAGAGCAGCAAATGAGATCAGGATGGGATATTAAAGTTGACAAACTCAATTAAAGTGGCTTATATAAGAAACATATTTCTACTTGCTCATGGTGTACTGAAATGTAACTTACCAAGCAAGAGAAAGACAACTAAATACACGATTTGACTGACAGCTAAGCAAGTCTGCTGTAGTACTTGTGCTCTTGTGTGGGAGCAGGTGAGGGGAAAGAATCCCCGCTAGGCAGAAGGAACACAGTATACCAGAAATGTGTTTTTCCACACGAGAGCAGAGATGTATTTCAGTATGCTGTGATACCCTTTCAGTCTAAAAATAAGCACTCTCATCCCATGATCCACAATCTCATTGGGTAGGGTCAGTACATTTCAATCACTGACGAGATACTCCCTACAGGATGAGATGTCTCTGCCGCTGTAGCCATTTCCAAGTGATGACATCGCCATGGAGTGTTTCTGTCCTCAGCTGGGGAGGCTTTCTATTGCCATGGCAACTGGCAGTGGTCCATACACCACAGAGGACCGCATCACATCACCTTGGCAGGACAGGAAATACTGTGCTATACATAAAAGCCTTAAAGAGAAAATAACACAGAAGAGAGCAAGACCCTGACTCTTCCAGATGCTGGATGAAATAATCTGCTCATCACAAACTTCTCCCTTGCCTTGCATGCTCGGCTGCAGACTGTACGTTAAATCATTCCAAGGAAGATGTTTTTTTGTTTGACTGAGACACCCAGCTGGCCTCATTTTGGTCAGCCAGACAGGAGACAGCCTTTGTTTTTTCAGTATTTACCTCTCCTTTCGAGAAGATACCAACCAGCCTGGAAATACCTGTTTGTTCTTGCAGAGCTTCTGTCTCTGTGGAGGAGTAGGAGGCCCCCAAAGCCCCACCACACATGAAGCAGATCAAAACCAAAGCTATAGAATAAACAGGAACAAGAAGCTATTTCTTGTGCTATGATAATTTCCACCTATTCTCTTCTGCCCTCAGTGCAGGCTGCTCTAGGAAAGCCAACGAAAAATGCCCTACTAGGACTAGTTCAATTTGGTTAATGTCACTTCCTTAGAACTAATTATATACATGTCACTGGAATGTCATACATCACTCTCTTTCCACCTAGAGAAGACATTTTTCACTGCCATAGTCTAACACATTCTACACTGAACAGCACTCTCCATGCTACAGTTTAGGGAAAAGCCCCTGCTCCTTCAAATGATGTATATACCTTTACAAATTCACCTAGAAATAACAGTGAGCTATAGTGGTTATTATTTAACAACATATCCAATGGGGGAAAATAACACACACCTTACATAAATATCAACAGAAACCTTTCTATTGCTGTGTTAGTAGTAGCCTAAATCCACACCACCAGCAAATGTAAAGAACACAATATACTGAAACTGCAAGTGTGCCTTTACTGTAAAGCAAAGCAAGAAGCCATGTTTAAAGGCAAACAATCTTAAAACCTGACCCATGCTAAACACAAAGCTACAGTTTGCTTGAAAGTACAAGCGTCATGATCTCACAGTCTGAGACAACCTGAGACATTATCTGTTATCTTTTAAAGGAAACTACAAGAGGAATGCCCCTCAGAAGCTACTGAAAGAAACTATTAAACTGACCATGTATAAATGCCTGTGATAAAACAGTGGGGAAACACTGAACTGAAAGACTGAAAGAGAAACCAGCTTATGCAGATACAGAGTGCCTTCATTTACATGTCAGGATTCCCCTTCTTACTAAATAAAATGGATACCCAGAGGCAAAATCAGTTGTTTTCATCACACAATACCCAGGATATACGAGCAAAAAAGTACACCAATTATGTTTCAAAATGCATTACAATCACAAATATTGATGTGTTCTTTAACCTCAAGAGCAGAAAAACCAAAACTAGCAATGGAAGTTGAATAGCTCACACTAAAAACTAATGAAATATACCTGACAAAAAAGCCAAAACAAACATGAGAAAGCATAGACAGGCCTTTGCCTCCTCTCAATCTTCAAACACACCTTCCTCCCCAAGCATGCTGTATTGGGCCATGTACCAGAGATACATTACAAATAGAACAGGCTGCACTATTAAATCAACATGAAGAAAACATCTCTTAAAACGACATTTCAAACAAAACACTGTAATGGAAATGAAAAAACACAGGGACACCAATAAGTCTGATAAATTTTTCATG
Organism: Melanerpes formicivorus; assembly: GCF_026170545.1. NCBI lineage: Eukaryota > Metazoa > Chordata > Aves > Piciformes > Picidae > Melanerpes > Melanerpes formicivorus. The sequence goes on from NW_027142369.1 coordinate 4,987,116, forward strand.
TTTTACGATCCAGATTTAGAGGATGTTCTTACAGTATGTCCACCAGGGAGGAGGTTTGATGTTTTGAGCATAAACCCCAGTACACTAAAATTTTAAGCATGGGCATAGTCACCTATCTTCAAAGTACTTGTTGACCAGCAGAAGCCAATGGAGTTGAATCTTGCTTTCTTCTTACACATTAATGAAATAATGACCATTCTTGTGATTGCTAAACTAGTTTAAGCAGTGCAAGATTGTAATTAGGAGAGAAAATTCCTAAGGTAGTCCCAAAAGGACAGACATACAAAGAGCATCAAGCAGCTGGATTGCAGGAAACATCTGATAACCAAATGTGTGCACACAACATAAAATGGAGACATTTGTTTATTGACAGTCGCAAAGTAGGCTGAACGTTGTATTTACTGTAATCTCATTTTCAGTATTACACAGATCATTTGAAAGAGGGCAACAGGGATGTAAGTTTAACAAGCATGAAGCACATCCGTGTGCATATGTTTATGCTAACAACCATGGGGAACTTCAGCTCTTTACCTTCTGTCTTTTTCCTGCATGGGGCTATGACAGCAGAACAACTTCAGTGCATGCCAAGCACGCAGAATAGATTCTCTCCTCCCGTCTTTAGGCAGCTGCTGAACCAGGCTAACTGCTGGCTGCCAGGGCCATTCCCTCTTTGGCAGCAGCACTGCCCACTCTAGGCAGGGTTTGCAGCTCTCTGTCTGCTTCCCTCTCCATCCCTCTGAAATGAGGGTTCAGCTCATTCTCCCAATCAAACCTTGGCTCCCAGTACAGAGAACTGGCAGAGAACACTTCCGCTAGCAGAAGATACAGCCACGCACTCAAGTGTTTTACAGTCCAACTTTTCAGGATGGGAAAATGCACTGGTCAGGCATCTACTGCTATAGCTTGAAATACAAAGTCCCCAAAATATCCAGCCCTCTCACATTGTTTGGATCTCCTTTAAGATCAAACATTACCCAAGTAGATTTTTAAACATTAGTGCTGTGACAAGAGACATGCTGACAGAATCAGAAGGCCAAGCCAATGTGAGCACTGTGCAAGCAATGGAGTACGTTTCTTACTCCTTCCTGTAAGACAGAGAGCATGACTGCACAAGCCTAAAGACATAGACACCCTTCCAAACCAGCCCCTCTCTAAGCACCTCTGCTCTAGGTGTGCCTTATCTTTCAAGTGCACTGCATTAGACAATTTCACAAGAGCTACTTGTTAAAATGATTCTCACTCCACAATTAGGACCTGTGTGATCATGCAAAATCAGACCTATGGCTCATGTTCAGTTCCAGGCCCCTGTACTGAGTCCAGAAAAACAATTTTATAACACACTGCAGTATCCTGTACAGCTGTGTCAAAATGGTGTAACACTGATTGCTTGTGACAGGAGGCATTTGTACTAAGAGATTTCTGAAAGCAGTTCAGTATTTCTTTGTGTGAAGTAGCTGAGAAATAATATTCTCAACCCCCCAACCTTTCTTTTCCTTTGTGCACTGCCAAGGAAAATGGGCCCAAAACCATGTTCTCTTTATTCTTTAACTGATGGAAATTACATTAGAGAGAAGCCCAGCACAAAGGAAGTTTTGGCAAGGAATATGCCTTTTATGTTGCATTCCATAAAACACTTGGAGATGTATTGACTGATATTTATAAAGAGATGCTCCTCATACATCTGTACATGGCGGCTGCTGCAATGTTGACTTGATCTGCACTTCAAACTGGAAATATGAATCAAAACATTTTAAAACATATTTGAGATAAGCCATTTTTAAAGAAACAAAGTCTTGGAAGTAACAACCCCAAAACCTATTCTTTTGTCTATATTTAAAGCTAATTAGAACAAAGAAATTCTCACCTCAAATGTATTTGAATATTACTGCAAACATAAGTGCTCTACAGTATAAGCAACTGGTTATGTACCATAGAATCATAGAGAATGCACTGGGTTGGAAGGGACCCTTGAAAGGCATCTTGTCCAATGCCCCTGCAGTGAGCTGGGATAAATGTGTATGGAGACTTTGTTTCTAAATAAAAAACACTGCAACTGAATGCATGGGGAATCCCAGTACCATCCTTTTCTGAACCCTAGAGCCAGATTTACTCCTCTTGCTTGTTCAGTGCTTTGCCACTGGTAGCATTAATTTTCTGTCCTCCTTGGTTGACTGCTGGAACTTCAAATCCAGAAAGTATTTTGGTTTCAAACTTGTGCTCCATTTCCAGCAGTAGAAACAGTGGTCTGAGTACCTTTAGCTGAGAGACAGCAAAAAGCCAACAGTCCACACAAACATGGGCAGGTGTGCAGCAGTGTGCCAGAATAAACAGTCCTTCCCAGTAAAAAACCTTTCCATCACAGGTGTGATCTAATCTACAGCTATGGACTTTTGCTTAGTTCTGATACTATTGCTGTGCTCTCAGATGTTCTAATAGCATTTGACTGCCCACAAGACAGTCTTACACCACATGAAGCTGTTCAGCAGTAACAATGCTAAGAAATTTTCCAGTTTTAATAAGGTTAAATAATGCACTAATATTGGCTACTTCCCACTTCTTTCCCAGGTATAGTCGGTGTATGCTGGTGCATTCTCCCCTGGGTGGCACTCACCCAGAACTGCATGTCCCAGTGCAGCAGGATCTTGCCCCACTGCTAGCCAGGGACACAGCCACATCACCTTAGATGAAACCAGGGGCAATTAGAGTGCAGCAGTGCCAGGGAACTACTTTGGTGTGCAACATCTTGCACTCCTGAAGAACCAGATGACAGCCAGTTCTCATCAGGTACCCAGGCTTGAATACTGCTTCAGCATAACACAGAGTCACCATGTGGATGCAGTTCTGCATTTCTTGCAGAACATAGCACCACCCATCAAGTAAGAAAAAGTGCTCTGTACTATTTCCAAAGGGGTACTTCTAAATATAGAAATTGCCACGATGCTTTGAAGAGTTACAGGTATTGCCAAATATTGCTCCTCTGCATATGTATAATTTTTACTACACGTACAAGAGTTAGAAGCTTAAAGGTCTGGAAGATCTTTGAAGAAAGAAGTTTTCAAAACAGTACAGAAATTCAATTGCCTGTTTTTTGTCAAATTGTATCAGCACTGTAACTTACACTGTGGTGGTAAATGACTCTCTTCCCCAAACACAAGAAGGGATTAAAATGGGCCCAACATCTGGGAGGAGTTTTCAGTTACAGGCAAAAGAAACATTTTAAAATACAGAAACTGAAGTAATTACTCACAACCCACTGCATTTCCCTAAATTTACTTCACCAATTCTATTATTTTGGGTTCTGTCTGTTGTTTCTGGAAAGCCTGGAGATAACTTGCTTAAAAGATCCAACTGAGTAACAGCCATGGGGGCTTGTTTGCCTACTGTACACGTGTTGTCCCCAGTAATGTGACTGGCAGTCAGAGACACCAGTACAGACAAGAGAAATGCACACAAAGAAAGTATTTAAAGTTGATTAGCAGTCAAAAGGCCCCTTAGATAACATGAGAGTTTCAGTCTATTTATTTTTGAACGGCTGCACCAGGTGTAAAATGTACAAATATATCATGGTGCTGCATAAAAATCCATGAGTCACCAGGAGGAAAAGCTAGTCAGACAGAAATCTCACTTCCCTCCCATCTTCCAAAATTACAATAAAATCTTAACTTTTTAAAGTCAAAGTTATGTTATATTCAGTAATTGATATTTATGTAATTAACCACTCATCAATACTGCGGCAAAGTAAAGCCACTGGGAAAGTCAAAGCTGCCACTGAAGTCTTGCTTACAAACGTTGCCCTGCCACAGGATCTGCCTTGTGCAAATACCCAGCAGAAATGCAGGCTCTGTATGAGTCACTTCCCTACCACATCTCTTGAACATTAAACTGTTATAGCAAGATCATTTTGCTTGCTTCCCTGTCCATTTATCACCCTGTACATCTCTGCATTAATTGTTTTTTAAACACTGCTCACACTTAAAATTCAGTCTCAGCCTATACCATTTCCTTCCTGACAAACCTTGCTGTTCAGAGTAAAACATGGAATTACTGTATAAAGTTTGCACAAATAGAATTTAAAATAAGGTGGAAACTTTTGCCCCCCCCTTTTTACAACATAAATACCCTAATTAAGCTTAAAGCCCCTGGTTTATGCTAGTATTTTGGAATGAGCTCTTTTTTTGCCTGTTTGAACTATGGCTACACAAAGGGACTTACTCGTCACCACCAACTCCCACAGCACACTCTAAGCCTTTCTGGGAAAATTTTCTTTAAATTCCCTTCACTGAAAACAGCACAGTGGGAAATTTATTTGGTGAAATCTCTTCTAACTCAACAGACTTCTAGAGGCCAAACAGTGTTCTTCATGTGACACAGGTGAACACCATTCCTGTCACCTGCAGAGTAGCCCACCAGTGATCACACTGTGCTGTGTGCACCAGATGTGCAGGCTGGTACCAGGACTCCACACGTGGGCAATGAAGTGGTGGCTTTAGCACTAGTATTTGTACCTATGTATGTAAAAGCTTTTATTCTGCTCTATCAGCTGATACATTGCTCTCTGAAGGTCTCTTGTAAAAGAAAGGAAACAATTAAATCCTGTAACTAGAGAAGGCATCACTGTTCTCTGTATTAACTGTAAATAGTCACAGTGCAAATCTTGTGCTAACCTTTTTCTTTATTAATATGTCTGTGTGAAGTCAGGAATTCCCCCAAAATGAATCAAAACAAAACACTGGGTGTGTGTGTGACTTTTCCACCTCACAAGAAATGGTAAAAATTACCATTTTTATTACATCCAGCACTGTTCACTGTGAACACTGCCCTACACCAAAGGCTCCAATAAAAGGACGCTGTTTGCTTTTGTTCCACTACTGGCCACAGGAAAAAATGACTGCAGGAATTATCATCAAACCTGAAGCATCATTATCTTGAATCTGTTTACCCTCTTAGGAAATCCAAATTTTTATTCATACCTCTGGATAACAAGAAGCTCTGATCTTCTCTGCAAACTCTGGAGTTAATTATTCCTGGAAAAGAAAGATTTTCAGGAAGAAATGTAGTTGCAAATTGTAAGATGCTCTGGGTTTAGTTCAACAGGATAATACTTTCTTTTCAATTATGTGCTATGCAAGTGCTTTGGGTCATTACTGATTTTCTTTGAAACTCGGGGACTAACTCTTCCTTCTCTAGCGCATACACATTTGTTTCTGCAATCTCCCTTCTAGGACAGGACATCCATCCCCTGGGAACTGTAAATATGAGCACGCCCAGTCTTTCTTCAGTCAGTGGCTGCTGCAGAAATGAAGACAATTCAAAACTTCAAACATCTTGAGAGTGTGAGTCGTTTCATTTCAGGGCAAAAACTTGTAAGTTGAAGTGGCTGCTACAGCACACTAGGGACTCACGACACAATTGATAGATGGTCCCAAACTTTAAGTAGTTGGCACCTCATTTGAAGCTTTTGATTAGAAATCATGCTAGTTACTGATGGATCCCTCCACCAGCCACAGCAATGCTTCTGAGCAAATGTAATCATACATTTCCTACTAAATAATCTTTTTGTGATGCTGGTACAATGACACGTGCCTTCCTCTACAATTACATGATTTAATTGGAAGTGGTAGAACAGAGATGGGAAAAAAGGGAAAAGCATGGCTAGGGAACTGTGATCAAAGCCAGAGCGGATCAACATTTTGCTCCTGCTGTTTGACCAGAGCAAACTGGTGTCTCCTGAAATAGGCACGTGTTGCCCCCCAAATAAACAACCAATCTGTACTAAAACACTACCAGCCAATAAGACACAGCATCAATGCAGCAAATACTGTGCCAGGGAAGAGAAACCTAGGCTTGCAACAGATGCTGCAATTAAAATGAAAAGAGCTGCAAAGCTATTCTTAATTTCATTCCAGAAGTAAACTGTTTAACTGTAATTAATGATCAGTTTATTAAATAAGCATCAGGCTTTTACGTCATAATTCTCCTAAAATCCTCAGCTGTTACATAACACTTCAGAATGAATTTACATGGGTTGCTTTGATTCTGAAATATCAGTGTTCATCTATCCATCAGGGGTGCAGCAGGATTCATTTTACCATTCCTTTCAAAGTCAAATACAATGCAATTTTGCTTGTGCTTCAAGATTAGCTTGGTGTTTGCACTTTCACATGTCAGGCCAGTTTAAAAGACTCACAAGCCTCTGGAACCCACTACATTTATCACAGCAACAAAGCCACAGGAAAGGTCTTTTGTGTTTGTGTGGGTTTTTGTTGTTTGTTTGTTTCTTTCATTTTGTTTTTCTTTTAAATTTCATGTTAAGTCTTTTTTCTGCCCCTTTGTAAAAGTATAGTACTTTCTGGCATTCTTTTCAGTCACTTTTAACAGACCAACACTCCAACAAATAGAACACATTTCATCACATTTACTGAATCCTTATTTTGAGGACAGAGTATAGATTTGCAGTGCTAAGAAAATTTGCTCTAACACAGTGCAGTGCAAATAGTTAATCCCAGCTAGTCTGCAGGACACAGTAAAAACAAGCATGTTCTCAGTGGTAATATTGTTGTGCTTTCCAGGGTACTACCAGACACCTCAGCTTCAGCACTAACATAGATAAAAGAGTCTTCAAGTTATGCTTGAAAACCCCTAGTCCACTGCAAAGAATCACAGGTTTTATAGCCCTTTCCACTAACTCCAGAGAACACGAACAAAGAACAAAATATCACCCTGTCAGCTTTGAGAGAGCCGTTATGCTCTGCTACCCATCAATGCAGGGAATGATTAAGTCTTGATTCCTAGTACCAAAGACTTCAGATAAAGCAGCAAATCATTCATTTCCAGCCATGATCACACTTAGCAAAGCAAGCAAGGGAATCACCAGTAAGGTATGCTTGGCTACTGAAGTTTATTGAGAATCACTTGGAAGCAAGATTTCTTTCTACGATGATGCAGAAAAATCCATTAAGTGGAGGCACCAGCAGATATTTATTTATCTGAGGTTAGCATGGCTTCATGAAGAAGCAAAAAATACTTACTTTGGATGACAAATCATTACACAAATATTATTAATCCTCTGCGTAGTACATATTTCAGCTTTCAAGAGCCAATTAGAAAGGTCAGCATTTATCTTTTTGTCTGTTTCTAGCCTTAATAACTTTTGCACTCTGCAAAAGATTAATCATTGAAGAGAAAGATAGAGAGGTTTATAAAGATGAAAAATAAGCTAAGCATAATAAGAGAGGGTCCAGACTGGACAAAAATTATCTCTACCTGTTCTGATTTTGATGACTACAGCCTACCTTAATCCAAAATCTAATTATTTGGATTAGATTAGGAGAGCGGATTTTCCTGAAATGCCCAGGAAAACCACATGCAATTTCATACTTGGCACACAGGGCTGAATTTCATTTTCAAATCCCTTTTAATTCTGTACACGCATTTGTAACTCCTTTTTCCCATGACAGGAAGTATTTGTCCCTCTGCAAAAGTTAAAAAACCCAAATCCCTGCCTCTAAACCTAGAAGTGGACTGCGATTTGGCTTTCATTGTTCACCATTTGCTGTATGTGAGGTCATTGCAGTTATGATGAAATCAAGAAATTCTGCAGTTTCTCAAGTGAGAAATATTTTTCAGGGGGATTGTTTTGATTTGGCTTTTCAGGCAGTATGTGTCTATTTTCCATAAGAAGGTAAAGTAGCAAATGAAATATCAGTAGTACCTCTGCCAGGGCATGAGATCATTTCACCTGAGACACAGAACATAGGATGTTACACAGAAGCAAGGATGCACACAAATTGGAGTCATGAGTGCACCGTAAAACAGGAAAGAAAGCAAAACTGACAAGATAATCAAAATATGGCTTAATTCGACTGCTTTTTGGGATCAGTGGGATCATTGCTGGGCCCAATCCTATTACATGCCTTTATTGATGATCTAGATGGGGGATTGAGTCCACCATTAGTAAGTTTGCAGATGACACAAAGTTGGAAGCAGGTGCTGAGGGTAGAAGGGCTCTCCAGAGGGACCTTGACAGACTGGACAGATGGACAGAGTCCAACAAGATGGCATTTAACAAGTCCAAGTGCTGGGTGCTGCACTTTGGTGACAACAACCCCATGCAGCGCTACAGGCTGGGGTTGGAGTGGCTGGAGAGCAGCCAGGCAGAAAGGCACCTGGGGGTAGTGGAGGACAGCTGGCTGAACATAAGCCAGTAGTGTTCCCAGGTGGCCAAGAAGGCCAATAGCATCCTGACCTGCATCAGAAATAGTGTGGCCAGTAGGAGCAGCGAAGTCATTCTGCCCCTGTACTCAGCAGTGGTTAGGCCACACCTTGAGTACTGTGTCCACTACTCAATTTAAGAAGGATATTGAGACACTTGAACGTGTCCAGAGAAGGGCAACAAGGCTGGTGAGAGGTCTTGAGCACAAGCCCTAAGAGAAGAGGCTGAGGGAGCTGGGGTTGTTTAGCCTGGAGAAGAGGAGGCTCAGGGGAGACCTTATTGCTCTCTACAATTACCTGAATGGAGGTTGTAGCCAGGTGGGAGTTGGTCTCTTTTCCCAGGCAACCAGTACCAGAACAAGAGGACACAGTCTCAAGCTGCACCCAGGGAAGTTTAGGCTCGAGGTGAGGAAAAAGTTCTCCACAGAAAGAGTGATTGGCCATTGGAATGTGCTGCCCAGGGAGGTGGTGGAGTCACCATCCCTGGAGGTGTTCAAAAGGGGATTAGATGTGGCATGGTTTAGTTAGTCATGAGGTGTTGGGTGATAGGTTGGACTTGATGATCTCTGAGGTCTTTTCCAACCTTGCTGATACTATGATTCCATGATTCAAGTACTTTAAACGGAAAATACTGCAGTAAATGAGAGACCTCTTACTTATGTGATGGCTCCAACAGCTGTATGGACAGAGTGAGCTTCATGTGTATGTGCAGCCCCAGCTGCCAGTACAGACACTTGAGCAACAACACCTGAGAAATCTTTAGTCTCCTGGCTGAAATTTCAGAGGGTTCATATGAATGTTCAGGATCACACAGCAGAAAGTGTCGCTGGGCTTTATCACATGGAATGTAGCCCAGATCTTACACAGCAGCTACACTTACAGTGAAGTTGTACAGATAATCAGAGATAAAGATACTCTCCCTGGTCATGGAAGTACTAATGGGATTTACAGCCACTTCACACATGGAAAGCTCTAAATTGCTATTTTTTCCTCTAGCCTATACACTACTTGCAGAGGACAATTCGCTCGCAGTAGCTCATTAATGTAACTAACAACCTGCTTTGTTGGTAGAATAAATTACAGATGAAAGGCAAACTGATGGGGTTCAGAAGGAGTAGAAGAAATAAGACTTGTGAAACCACCACCATGAACCAGTGCAGTGAAAACTGGAACAATCTTTGTGGTGCAACAAGAACAGCATGTCAAAACCTTCCTGAACTTCAGCATTTTGTAAACACATAAAACTGTTCCTTGCCAGCTCAGGGAATTCAAGCAGAGGAAAATGTACAACCAAATTCTCAGCCAGGTGAGTCTGACGCAATGAGATCTTCCTAAAGATGCCTTCAATCCCAACTACAGTTTACACCATTTAGCTCTTGTCACCTGGTTTCTCCTTTCACAGGGCCCCACGCTGCTTTTCAAATTGCTTCTTTTCAAAACAGTAGCTGCCCAGATGAACTGCGGGCATTGTCTTACTTTACTGAGGTCAGCTGAGTATCACCACCTTCCAGAAGGCTGACTTCAGCTCCCCAATATAGAGCCCTAAACAGCCCAGCCAGTCTCCTGGCCAAAGGCAGCCCCTGCGTTCCAACCAGTGAGGACAAGGGGAAGCCCTGGTTTATTACTTTGCATGCAGTTTGCATACCTGGAGCTACTCATCACATAGGATTTTTTTTGCTTCTGAATAACCAAACATCACGGGGAACAACTTCTACAGGCTTCAGCTTGTAGGCTTCCTATGTAAATTCAACAGCACTTTGCTTCCTAATTTTTGGTTAATAAATACTTGAGAAACAATCAAAATGAAAGAAACCTGGAAAGATGAGGTGTAGAAAAAGATACCCTTAGTAAGAGACTTCCACCAGTGTGTTGGGTGCTGCACTTCAACACAATAGACAGTCCCAAACAGTAGCATGTGTGACTGGTTTAACTAGCACAGGCATACAAACAGAGGCTCATGACACTAATTACAGTTGCCACCCACTGTTTCACACAATTCACATCCTTTGATATGAATATTCTGTGTTTCATCAAATTATTTCTGAAATATAATTAAGGAATCTGAAACACATCTGAAGTGTGGTGAGGCATTACACATTTACAGACATGGTTGCTCAGGCGAGTTGAGAGTTCAAAATGAAATCATGTCTAGTAATTTTCAGACCAGAGTTTTCCATGGTGATAGACAGGCAGCAGGAACTGCTAAAGGTCACAGCTTCTCTCCTCTCTCAGGACACTTGGCCAGCCACTGCAACACTCGGGTGTGTCGCTAATTGCAGGTTACAGGCTGTTCCAAGAAGCAGTTTTAAGATTCTTCACGTATTGTCTCCACTCTATAAAGCTGTCCCTCCTCCTGTCAGGCTTACAGAGCACACTCCCCTAGGATATTATCTGGAGAAGAATTTCAGCTTATAAAACAGGTTTACCAGCCGAATAAAACATCTAGAGGAACTGTATACTTTAGAATCTGTTTTCAGACAACAGATCTAAGAAACATTTTTTCTTTATTACTGTTTTACATCTTCAGTGGAAAGTATTACCCTGCTCAGAGTACTGCCACATCTCTAACAACAACAACAAAAAGAAGATAAATTACTTTAGACAGACTAGTAGCTCACCATCATCTTGAAATATTTTACTCAATCCATGGATGGCAAACCAGCTGTTAAGTAGTCTTGTGTACTAGCACATCTCATTGTTGACCTTTACATTTCATTTTCCTTCTCTTGCAAAATAAATATTTAAGATTTGCTGTTGCAGTTAATCACAGAGAAGGGAAAAGATCAGTGAAAAACTCAGCAATGTTTGTTTTACAATCTTTGCTCACTGTTATCCCAGGAGTGGAAATTAACAGCTACCTGGAAGTTGAATGTGTCACTCTTCAAGAACATTTACATGTAGGCAGAGGGGACATCTCTAAAGATAGCAGTCAAATCATGCAATGTTTACAAAATACATCACGATGCCACTGACCTATATGCATCTACCAGTTTGGCAGGAGAGTAACTACTAATCCTAGCAACAAAATTTCAGAAGGATTAATTTCAGACATCTTCGAGTAAATTTGGATCCTGTTCTTCAGAAGTAATCGGAGCTCTGCTAGTCCCATCGTGACTATCAGAAAAGCCAGGGAGTTGTGACCCTGCAGTATGTGTGCTTGCTAGGTTCTGTCCCCATTCAATTTTGCCCTGTCTCATTTATGCCTCTAAGTATTAAGCTGTTCAACAGATACCATGAAGAAAATTAAGGGTTTGAGAGTATTTTGAGTAGCAATTCAAATAGACTGTGTCAAGCTACTTCTCTTGCCTTTCTGTACAAACCACCACTCCAAGCCCTCATGTCATACACAGGTTGCCTTGCCAGCAATTAATGCCACCCAAAGCACTAAAGTGTCAGTGATGTATTCCGTACCTGCTGTGCTAAACCTTCACTCAGACACCAGTTCACATGCTTCTAGTTTTATTTTCTTACCAATTCTACACCAGCTTCATTTCCACAGGAAAGGAACAGCTTATTTGTGCATGACAACACTGTAACCCATTTAAAGCAGCAGCTAAGCTACAGATACGGTGAGGGGAGCCATCTGGAAAAGCCATAAAGCAAAAGCAAATAGACAGAACTCCTTGGACAGAACTGATGACAGCACAAAGAAACAATCAAATAAAATTCTCCAGTTCTTAACTCATGATGCATTTGGGCCCCATTTGCTGTTTTATGCTTTTAAGCCACTAACTCATTTGAAAATGTTTGAAAATGGAGACCTAGTTATTATTGTGATTTCAGTGTAATCAAGGCAACAACAAAAAAATCTCTTTCAGCAGCCACTACAGCCAAGTTTGCAAGAGACAGGTCCAGAAGTATAGCTTGGCCTCTCTGGATATCAAACAAGGTGCCTTTTAACTAAGACGCACAGAGAAACCTATCTTTGTTTGGTAATAGAGTATGCTGTTATTGATGTAGTAACATCCAAGGAAATGTTGGAGGGGACGTCAACAAGAACTCGCAGTAGTGTAAGATTAAACTAATTTATGTTAAACACCACCACTACCCCTGCCGACACAAACTTACAACACACCTAATGTTTTTTAACTTAAAAGTGCTTTAAGCATTAGCAATGTCAACTGCAGTGATCAAAACTGGAACTGCTTATAGAGGAGTGGTGCAGAAGGAACAGCTTCAGATTTGCTCCAAAAGACAAAAAAGGGCAGACTGACAGAAAATCATATAGAGAAGAAAATGTTTCTAGAGAAAAAAATAGGGGGGACATGGAGAGATAAAAGATGTGGTGGGAAGGACAGTATTCACCACCAAAACCCACTAGTAAAACGTAGCATTTATTTGTATTGGTGTCTCAAGCCTAGCATTTGGAAGAGCCAGGAAACATTTCTGAACACGAATGGAAATATTCAGGTATCTCAGAAAAACACTAGAACATATTTACAGTAAGTTTCAATCTTTGAGAACAGGGTGGGTGCACTACATTTCTAGCATAAAAAAGGGATATTTTCCTACATAACTGTTTCTTTGTATGTGTTCAACCTATCAGACAACTGCACCAGAACAAGAGGACACAGTCTCAAGCTGTGCCAGGGGAGGTTTAGGCTGGAGGTTAGGAAGCAACTCTACACAAAGAGAGTGATTGCAGATTGGAACGGGTTGCCCGGGAATGTGGTGGAGTCACCATCATTGGAGGCGTTCAGGAGGAGACTTGATAGGGTGCTTAGTTGCATGGTTTAGTTGATTAGGTGGTGTTGGATAATAGGTTGGATGCAATTATCTCGAAGGTCTCTTCCAACCTGGTCTGGTCTGGTCTATTCTATTCTATTCTACTTATACTTAAATGCACTTATTTAAACATGCACACCAGCACAGACTTGTCACATACAGCTGATCAGGCGGTCAGGACTTAGTTATTTTATTTTTTCTTCTCCAGAAGAAACAACCTTATGCTCTAGTTTCCCAGCAGAAACAAATTAATATATCAGTAAAAGAAACTGAGTGCTGAAATGCGGTATGTGGTTCACAAAGCAGCACATCCTATTTTATAAACAAAGAAAAACAACATATGTATCTGTACAAATCGATAAAGTGCAAAAGCTGCACAGCTGGGGTGGACTGCAGAAACGTGACAGTGAAAGATGTGCAGGGAGTCTTCTTAGTATTTTCATTCAGATTGTGCATATGTGTAAAAGTCAGGACTGGAATTTCCCATTACTGTATGAACAATGTTGATTTGAATTTCACCTTATCCTTCTCATGCACTACAGAGCAGACTGATGGACTAGAGGCAGAAGTAAATACTATCAGAGAGAAGAAGAATTTATTACCTTTACTGTATGCTATTGCAAGTATTGTGAAACTTTGACTTTTAAAGAGAAACAGCACCAAGAGACTCATGTAAGATGAATTCAGGGATTCTGCAATGGTACATCTAAATTGATGGAGGTTCTCATAAATAACTGTAAGGAAAGTCCTGCTCTTTGTTATTTTGTGGTTGGAATTAAAAATTCTTTTACCAGCCAAAAAGTGTTATGGACCGTTCCCAAAGATCACTTTTAAGAAAATGAGAGTTTATCCCATTTTGCTGATTAGAGAGGACTATTTCATCCTTCAGAATATGGACCCAACTTATCTTTCCCTTACAAAGGAGGGATGTAAGGAATAAGTGCTGTATGCAGCATTTTCATGTTCACAGTCTACTGGCCTTGGCAGGTGCACCTCAAGTAGCATGAAACCAGTAGCGTAAAGCACTGTTTACCACAAAAGGATCCCTAGCCTTATTTTGGGGGGTTCTGAACACACTGTACATTTATTGATAAAGAAAAGTAATTCTGCTTCCTTCCCTCTTGAAGTTCCAGTTCACTTTTGAGTCTGAAATAAATTGCAGGAAAATCAAGTGCTGCATTCACAGTTTTAAGAGCAAACTTGGCCATGCTAGAGCTCTGCATACTCTCAAGTGTACAGCTGAAAAATTTCTAGTGGTAAGATTTATTCCAATGTCTGATACCAACAGATTTTCTTCACTTTTTTCCTAAATAGCACACTGAAACATGCAAGCCACTGCCCATCCTTCCATTTTAAGACAGTCTCTACTTTTCCAAACCATTCAAATAAAATCAAGCTCTCTCAGTAATACGTCATTTGCACTAATTTGCCATTTTTCCTCGATGGTATAAGAAGTGTCTTTTATACAAACAAGAACATACCAATCTTTAAGCAGCAGCACACAGATCTGCTCTGATCAGCAAAGAGAAATCCTTAGTATGTTAGAGAGGAAAAATTATTCCCAGTGTTAACCATGAACAACATCAAACACAAATAGCATACAAAAAACCTCACAGGACACGACTGCACTTCATTACCTTCACTATTTTTCACTAGTTACGAAGGTTTGGCTTCCCCAGGGATTAAAAAACATCTAATGGTCCATCACACAAGCAGGTCATAGCAAGAGAGCTTTGTAAAAACTCCCAGAGCTCCTGTTTTAATTCTCTCAATACAGTCTGTCTCAAGAAACCCAACAAGTAGTTAAGAACAGCTCAACTTGGTAGCAGGTTTCTCCTGCTCATAGCCATCTGCACGTTACCAAAAACTGATCACAGCAACACAACTGCAATATTGCTCTTATTTTAGTCATCTCCATGTAAAGCACAGGCTTATGCCTCTTTTGTAACTGTGCTCTCAGACTCTAGAATTATGAAAGCCAAGATTACTTCTAATATCAGCCACCTTCACATCTTAGGAATGCCAAACATTCACAGGTTCTCAGCATGGAGCATATGTTCCAGCTCATCAGCCCAGAGATTTTGATGGCAATAATCACAATAATTTCACAGTTATGGAAAAGAAATCTTTGTATGCTCTACCATTTTTCATGTTACCATGCAAATCTTACTGCTAGTTTCTAACCATGACTTTTTTCAGAGAACTACTGTAAAATGGGAACTAACTGGTGGTCCCTGTCACAGGCAACTGGTATTTCCTACTCTTAAGTCCCATCCTAGCCAGAGGTGGCTTGGCTCCAAATTCCATCTACCCAAAAGTGCTGACACTTGCTGCTGTCAGACTTGTCTCTGTATGTGTAGTGATCATGTCTAGCTACATGATGGCCCCTCAAAGAGATGCTCCCACCATACTGCCAGGCATCCAGAGACCAGAGGCCACACCTTGAGTACTGTGTCCAGTTCTGGGCCCCTCAATTTAAGAAGGACATTGAGACTCTTGAACATGTCCAGAGAAGGACAACAAGGCTGGTGAGAGGCCTGAAGCACAAGCCCTATGAGGAGAGGCTGAGGGAGCTGGGGTTGTTTAGCCTGGAGAAGAGGAGGCTCAGGGGAGACCCTCTTGCTGTCTACAACTACCTGAAGGGACATTGTAGCCAGGTGGGGACTGTTCTCTTCTCCCAGGCAACCAGCACCAGAACAAGAGGACACAGTTTCAAACTCTGCCAGGGGAAGTTTAGGCTCAAGGTGAGGTGAAAGTTCTTCATAGAAAGAGTGATTGGCCGTTGGAATGTGCTGCCCAGGGAGGTGGTGCAGTCACCATCCCTGGAGGTGTTCAAAAAGAGATTGGACGTGGCACTTGAAGCCATGTTTAGTAGTCATGAGGTCTTGGGTGACAGGTTGGACTTGATGATCTTTGAGGTCTTTTCCAACCTTATTGATTCTATGATTTCTTTTGCTGTATCTAGTCTACATCTTCCTTCGCCCAACTGAAACCTAAGGGCAGCGCTGTTAGTTTGTAAGTCCCATATGTGTGTTTTGGGGGGCGAGGGAGTGGGAAGGAACAGTATCTCTAGACAAAAAAAAACTGTGCCAATGCCTACAGAAGGGCCAGTCACAGAAAATACTTTTCTTGAAAAGGCTGAGATCAGCTGCTGGTAATTTAAGGGAAGTAGATTTCAGTATTCAAATATCAAGGTCACAGCCACATAACCTGCAGGACCAACCTGAAAAGTAGCTAAGAACGTATTTGAAGCCATTTAGCATCATCCTTGGAGCAACAGTACTTGTGGATTACTTCAGCACTGAACTCTGGGTGAGGACCACCTAGCTTCTCAAATGCTCCATGCTTTGGGCTTTCTCCCTGTTGCTTCCTGCACTATGTTAGTTATTGAGGCAGCCAAGCCAGAAGTGCAGGGACTGACAGCAGCAGCAGTTATTTTCTCTTTGGTGCGTTCTGTGAGGTGCTGTTTTACTGTTCTGGTTCACACAGCAGCTGACATGGAAGGTTGGACAGGCAGGTACACACAGATGTATCCCCTCCTCTCCCCAAGGTTAGCACTGTGGTAGGACTTGTCTTGCAGCACTCACCCACACTCCCTAGTTGTCAGGGTAAGTAAACAAAGCCAGTAAACTTCATCTTGAGTCACTAAGAAGTAATAATTTCAAATGTCACTACATGAGACTGTTACAAAATAAGCAAAGTTATCTGTAAAGATAGCAAACACAACTATGCAGATCCAAACCATAAATCACAGAGTTTAAACACAGTAGGAATTTAACTTATCTTCATGAACTCTGCAATGTGAGCAAGATGTGTCTGCTGCAGTCCAGTTTTCTTCCTTCTCAATTTTAGAGGCCAAAAGTAGCTCAGATATTTTGGTCATAAGGCATATAAACAGGCAGAAGACACATATGCTTACTAATGCCTCCAACATCCATGTTAACAGGACGACACTTCAGGCACTAACTAAATTACAGCTTTTGCTATTGTCTTAAAACACTCAGCTAGAAAAATAGAAATAAACCCCCCAGGAACATACTGTGCAACTGATCTGTGGATACAGCATATATAGCACCATATACACAAATGTACTACACAGAACAGAGAGCTGAAACTGTCATACCAGTGTGACTATTTCTGTATGAATCACTCCAAAATGCTGTTTCTCACTGAGATTTTTCATTGAATGCACAGTGTTAATGCCATTTTAAAATCCTCTCACAAACACAAGCCCTTACCAGCACCCTCAAGACCCCAGCAGCCCCACAAGGGTTTTACCCACTTTCCCAAACAAAGGAGAGCTCTGTTGTTCAAATTACTCCCTTAGGGACATGCTGCACAAGCCTTCTGACTTAATTTTACTTCTTCAATAACACTGCTGCAAACACATTGAATGCCAATAATAAATAAATTACTCAAATATTCGGTCTCTATGGAAGCACCACATGAATCACCTTCCTGAAAAGAAACTCCTGAAGGGACTGTAAGGTACCCTTCAAGGGGGAGAGAGGGAAAGAGGAGGAAAACTCCATAATTTAAATAATAATGCAATGTGAATGAAAACTGCTTTATTGTTAAGGAGATAGAGCAGCTTTGCTGTTAATTCTATAGGTTGACCAAAGCCAAGACACCAGCAAACACAGAACATGACTGTGGCCACAGTTTCAAAGAGGGTGGAACTGGAAGTTGCAAAAAGCAAAATTTGAAGAAAAGACATAGTGAAGTCAAAAGATTTTGCACTCTTCTGATGAAGATAACTAAACTGGACATTCAAACCCCAGTTCTCCACAAGAATCAGTCATTTATGGAGGCAATTTCCAAGTGTACTTCTCAAAGTAAGGAGCTTAATTGAAACTTCAAGGAGGAAAAAAAGTACCCACCAAAATCTAAACCACACCTCCCTCCAAAGGCTAACAAGCAGCACTGTTGCTTTATACAGTTTAGGTTCCCTCAGTTCTCCCATTAGTGGAGCACTGGAATATGATACAGAGCCAGTATTTTGCAGACTAACAGCTCTGGGCAGTGAGAAGAACAATTACTATCCTCATCTCAGAGAGCAGAAACCCAAGGCATTATGACCCAAGGTAAAAAAAGTATTCAGATTCACAGGGAAGGTGAGACACCCAAATGTGCATTGGGAAACAAGTGCTTTGTTGGCCTGAGCATAAGGGTTTTGCCCAAGGCTGTGTTACAGATCACAGCACCTAAGTCTGCCAAACCTAGAGCTGGACTGCCTTCCACTCCTTTTGGCCTTTCTTCTCATAGTCATCATTACATTTAAGCATTATATAATATTAAATTATCTGTATCATACATGCTACCTTGCCATACTGGTTTTTGTTTGCACCTCTAGGCAACAGAAGAAAGCATTTCTCTCCAAGTTCAGTTTTATTCTGAGGTGTAAGGCATGCAATCCTGAAAGTTAAATGTATGTGAGACTTACTGAATCCTCTCATTTTTCAGGTCTCCCCTGCTCCTTGCTCTTCCTCTCCTCACCCTCGTGAGCAGCACCTGTTCCAGAATGGGCTGCATCTCTGCCCTATCTGCCCAGGATTTGCTCCTGTCTTTCTCAAGCAGTGGCAAGAGCAAATGAACTGAATTTCCACCAGAAGAAAGAAGTCCGCCTTGCCTGCTGGGGCCCTATGGTATTTGTTGGCCAGTGCTGACAAACTTCCCTATTCTTCCACATTATTAGAATGTATGAGTGGATGTATACATACAGGCAATTTTGTACATCTGTTGTCAACTTCCATCTTGAAGGTAACAAATCCTCCCAAACCTCTCCAGAGAGAAGACTGAGTAGCTGGTATGGGTAACACTTGTTTTCCAAAAAACCTGGTCCCTGCTGTTGTTGTGTTTTTCTCCTAATATTACATAAAAATGCAGGATAGACATCTTCCTTTTTTAAGAGAGAATTATTTTACTTTAGCCTTCTCAAAGGCAATGAACAACTGAACCCTTTTTTCCTCCTCCCCAATGGTTCATTTCCACCTCAGCAAGTGCTTCTACTAATACTTAACACCTGAAAATGTCAAGCCCAAAATCTGTTCAATGTATTTCTTACAACTGCTCATCAGACAATGGATTAATGGCCTGTTTGGTCATTTCAAGGATCCTCAGGCTTACTAGAGAAGGAAAACATCTACTGTATAAATGGGTGAATGTATCCATAGAAGAGTTTGCTTCCCATCTTTTTATGTAGGACTTTTCAGGTCTAGTCTGCTTGTATTTTGTACAAAATAAATGTTCTGAGTTAGGGATGCAATTTTCTTGCTGTCTTAAATAAATCACCATTCTCAACCAAGAATAAACTGATCCATGTGCTTTGGCAATCTCCTGAAAGTCTCACATTATGGTCAGATATCAGATGTCAGTACTCTAAACGTGAAAACCGCCATCTTAGATTGATGGCATCAAATGTTGATTTAGCAGCAGCGACCTGAGCTTCCATTTCCACTCTGCAATGAACTGTGGAGTCACTGTCTCATGCTGGTTTTGGTGACACCTGACCCTGTGAAGACAGCGTCTTCCCAGTCTTCGCTGACAGAGCTCCTCCAGGCAGTACCAGCTAGTGGCAGCTGGACCAAGTGAGATCATGTATGGTCTGCTGGAAACATCAGTCTGAGATGAAAATGTCTTACACAGTTCCTCCCCAGAGAAGAAGAGGCCAAGTCATTCCCGTGTAAGCTTGTTCTGTGGATGATGATAGAGAGAGAACACAGCAGCTTGTGATGTCTGGGGATGACAATCCCTCCTTTCTCAAGATTGCTCAGCCTTGAAGGACCAGAGGCCACATGCAACTCCTCACACCTTCTCTCCTTTGTCCTATGAATGGGACGTGATTTTTGCCAATCTTTTTTCCATTCTAATTAAAAGAGAAACACAGCTTCAACAGAAGCCATGAACTCAGTTCACTGACTGATGAATCCTGTTCAGATGTGTGAGTCCAGGTATGCAGGATCTCTGGAACAAGAGCTCCTATCTTTGATTTCATGTTTACAGACAGCAGGCTTAAATTTTACTGACTGTCAGAAGAGGAAGTGGAGGACCTTGTTGACAGAGAAAAGCAGATAGCATGGCAAGGATCACGGATGTCTCTCTAGTTGGTCAGGAACAGCCAGAAGCAGCAATTCCATGGAGGACCACCTTGTCACAGTGATGAGGGCTGTCTCCGTTTTCAGCTTCAACAGCAATAGGGACTGGATTACCCAGGTTCACTTTCCTTACCCGCATGATGAAGAATCACTATCTGTGCTACCATGAAGGCCTGCTTCTGCCAGGCTTTGACTAGAAACTCAGAAAGCTTACCAAAGAATGGCATTAAGCCTGGCAGATGTGTACTTGCTGTAAATAAGAGGGGAGGCATTGCTTTATGTCAGCCACTGCCCAGTCACAGGGCTCTCAAATCTTCTGGGGCAACTCTTGCAAGTTTTGCACTCTTGTTTCAATGCCCACTGCAGCATCAACAGCAGATGGAGACCACTGTTTCACTGTATGGAGCTGGTTTTATTCCAGCTGTAATTACACCCACAAGCTCCTTCTACGCATGCTTCCACGCAACCCAGAACAAAACAAATATGATTCAAGGAGGCACAGCAATATGTTGCATTTAGTTTAATATTAAAGTGTGAGGGTAAATATGGCTACCAAGAGGGTGTGGTAATTTTGGGGCAGGCTGTTACTTCAAAAGGAAAATTTTACTTTTAAGAAGAAAGACCCAAACCCCTCCACCATCCAGTTATGCAGCACAGAGCAGCTGGGATTCACACAGCTGCTACTGAAAGGCAATTTGAAGATGTATTTTTAATGTATTCAGCAAGAACGTTAGGTACATTGACAGCATGATAGTCTTACTATTGCCTGTCACCTGGGAGCAACTGCATCCCACCCTACCCTACGAAACTGACCTTATCTGAACACAACGCATTACTTTTAACGGTCTTAATGTGATTATGTGGCCATCTATCTTAACCAGCACAAGTTTATGAACAGTTTAGAAAACATCTAGATCTTTTCCACCACAAAGACTTCTTCCTGTCATACTTTTTATTAAATAAAAATGAACCTGCAATGACAGCTGAGAATATAAAAAAAGTGGGAACAAAGGCTCTCCATGCAGGTTTAAAAAAATTAAGCCATGATTGAAACAAAACCACATGTACAGGAACAAAGTTACAAAACCTGAGAAAGAAACATGAAAAAGCAAAACAGTAATGAGTATAAACTGGTTTTATCCTGAAGGCTACAATGGATACAGATGTATCAGTAAGTTCTGAGAGAAGGTATACAAGTCTGGTAGGGCTGAAGGTCCTACCTATATTAAGCTCTTCATGGGACTTCATAATTAGACCAAAGAGCACATGGATGAAAGGAGCAATCCTCACCTAGTAGAAGTAGCTCAACATTTCAAAGAGCACCTGAGCAGGTGACTTAACACAAACCCTAAATTTGCTAGTTTCTTTGATTACAGAATTAATGCTTGGAACACCAGTAGCATGAACCTGAAAAAAGAAATGGGAGGTAGACATCTCCTATCTAATAAAAACCTAAGCAAAAAGAAAATGCCACAAATATTTTGTTCAAAATTCTTCAGCAAAGTACAAGCAAAGACAGCCAGAAAGAAACAAATAATTAATCCTGCTCATGTTGAAGACTTTAAGGACACAACAGCTAGAATGAATTTTAGCTTCCCTTTTTCTTCCTTTGCTATTTTGAGGTACACAGGTAACTGGTTTCTCGGTCATTTTCTCGGAAGAGGTACATTAAATTCTTTAAAGCTGTTAGGGTTACTTAGCCAAATAATTCAGGTACATTATGAATGAAAACAATGAGCATCCACAAATCTTTCTTGGCTAAAAAAAGT
Organism: Melanerpes formicivorus; assembly: GCF_026170545.1. Taxonomy (NCBI): domain Eukaryota; kingdom Metazoa; phylum Chordata; class Aves; order Piciformes; family Picidae; genus Melanerpes; species Melanerpes formicivorus. The sequence continues at coordinate 5,008,915 of NW_027142369.1, forward strand.
TACTACTTACATTGTGGAACTATTTTCTCTTCATTCCGCAGTCCAGAAGAAGAGCATTTGCCTCAGTAACTCAGAAGAAATGCAGTGTGACAAGTGCACGTGAGTATCACATTCATTAAAATTTCAGAATGATTCTGTACTCTTGTAACACACCCTGAATGTTCTTTTCAAATGTAACAGGAAAAATAATCTTCACATCCCTTTGTTAACCAAGCTTTTCCCAATCAAAAGGCAAAACTTGAAACTAATATCTGACTCAAAAATTCATTCTCCAGTTTGCATTAAGATGGATATAAGCACTGGAAAAAAAAGACTTAAGATGGTCATGTATAGTACTACTCAACAAACCTCTCTGCTCCTTCATACTACACCCCTTGCACCTACTACTAGTGTACCCAAGTCTTCTGGAAAAAGACAGTCAGAAGTAGGAAAGAAGTAGGCACGCTATTTTCACACAACCTGCTGAAGCCTGTACATGAAAGTGCTCATTGAAGGGAAAAAAATATAGACAGAAAGACAGAAAGGCTTAGTTGAGTTATTTTCTTGTTTTAAAGTTAAATCCAGGAAGTGTTAAAAGACTACTATAATGAGGTTTTTCTTTACACACTTCTCATCCTTCCAACCTCAGCTGCATCGTGCATATTAGAGCTCAAATTGGCTAGGTTTTCCACTTGAAATGGCAACGCAGAATGCCAACTCCATTAAAGGTCTGTTAGGCTTTGTTAGTTGCTTGAAAAGGCAGTCATCTCTCTCTCTTTCTCTATTGCTTTAATACGCTGAAAAGTTTTTGGCCTTTAGGGTTTTCTTTTCCCAATGTGGAAAGCAGAGGAGGGCAGAAAAGAGAGTAGAGAATGGCATACCCTTCTTTATGGGGAAAAGGCTTTAAGCAACCACTGAGATAAGAAGGACTATCAAACAGTTGTTCTGAATTCCTGGATATCTTGCATGATAAGAAGAGGTAAAAAACATTTGTGCCATATGGACTTGATAGTTTACCTTTTAGGAACTCACACTACAAAGACTGCGTATGCGCAGGTACACAGTTAAAGCCACAATTGTTCAACAACTGAAAAAAAAATATCAATCATATTCACAACACTGGTGTGTTTTCCTTAAAAGTAAGTAAATCTACTTTTTTCCCATTAGCAAGGAGTATAAAGGTCGCAGATCTGTCCTAACAAGACTGAAGCCAAAAGCTGACCACAGTTTATACCATCTCCTAGTGTTAAAGCGATAATCTGAATGCTGTAATGACTTTAAAATTCATTTGAAACTCAGCATAAATGTTAGACAATAGAATGATGCAAATTCTTAGACATGTGCAAGGAGTCAGTTGAAAAATGCTCTTGGGTAAACTACAGATGCCAGATTACTCTGGTGCGTGGAAGCTGAGCAGCACTGCCAAATATTTGCTTGTGATCTTTGTTGTAAGACTCCATCCTAGGTGATTTGGATAAATGTTCCAGGACATTATATAGCGTTTTCTGGTAGGAAAAAGGCCAGAAAGCTCTTAGCATCATAAGACTGACACATTTCATGGACAAATACTTGCATCTAAATAGTGTAAGCTACTTTTGCATCACAAACAAATACATGCAGGCTGGGGAAAGAGCCTTCTGTGTTCCCAAAACACTTCCACCAAGAGCAGTGGTGGTTTGATGTACCCAATGGCAGAAATATAAACACACTCAGCAGTGGATAGTGATTTAAAAGTGTAGTAAGGTAGACTGAAAATCTTCACCTATCAAAACCACAGACATATAGCTTCTGTTTATATGGTCCATCCAATGGAAGTAAGAGATTTAGTGCTCCTTTATAAATACAAATGGCATTAAACACAGTAGGTTTCTCGAGACAAAGACTCAGCCAGTTTGCCCCAATACGATGCTGCTACCTACCTTTGGGTACATTTTGCTATCAGCATAGTTAGGGAGCAAAAGAAAGGATCTCTCTCAAAGAACAACCTTGATTCAATCTCAGAGCTAAAAAGCAACATTCATAGAACATTTCCTTCTGGCTACTCTTTAGCCATACAAAGGGGAGGGAAAAAAAAAAAAAAAAAAAAAAGACACTCTTTGCCACATTCTAAAATAAGCAAATTAACAATCCAAGGAAGGAAAAAAAGCAGCCACTTCCACAGACTACACTCACTGTATGTAATAAATCATAATTTTCAAGGCATCAGATGTGCAATAAAGGAGACAGGTAAAAGAAACAAAAAACATTTGGTTACTTCTTGCCCACTGATTACTACAAAAGGGGTGCAATTTGTAAGAGTTATTTTTTTAAGTAGAACTGTTACTCCAAAGCATAGTATCCATCACCTACCTTGTAGAAGGGCTCCATTTCTCTTGAAAAAGGTGCTTCCTGGCCAAATGGGTGGACCTGATGTGCTAAAAATAACAAGAAATAATTGTAAGAAAATCTCTTTTATATTAAGCAGTTATAAGTTACTACTTGCACTAATTGTGTTTTGTTTTCACAGCTAATGTAATACCACAACACTTTTGCCTTCAAGCAAGGGTCTAAAATTGCACGTTTGAAACAAGGTTAATTTGATTCAAGATTCACATTCTTTTCATAAGTAAAAACCTCCTCTGCAAAGTACGTGCTTTCACTCTGTTAGAGGAAGAGAGTAAAAACAACAATTTAGAATAAATAATGAAAAAAGCCCCCACCAAATCAGTGCCAAAATACTTATTGAATTCAGTACAGCAACATTTATTTACATTTTACTACTTTTCTGCTCAAGAGCTGTGAAAAATTTTAAAGGCATAGCCTAAAACCACCACAATGCCTTTTCCCAAGGACAGCTTCTAAACCCCAAAATTCTTTATGGCTTTTACTCTGTCCTAAACATTGGCTTTACTGAGCTGTAACATTGTGCTGCCCCCAGCTAATGCATCAACCTGGAAAAGCCTCAGCCGGACACCAGGTGCTTTCTCTGCTTCCAGCAGAGCACTGCTGGGTCCCTCTTTTGTTTCCTGCCCAAAGGAAATGGTCTCTGAGAGGATTCTTTACCAACAAGCGCAGCTGAATGCTAGGAACAGATTCAAATATGGGAAATGGAAGAGGAGGATAAGGAGCTAACATTGGTATGATCCTCTAAAACTTGTTCTCTTCATTGCCTCAGAGCAGCCCATGATCCTGTGGGTAGCAGGACTGACAACAACTTGCGATGCTGATGAGCTGGAGAAGAGGGGAGGCTGAGACTAAGTGCCTGATGGCCACTTGCACTCCTTGTTTCCCACAAAGGTGCCAGAGCATTGCTGCACCACCACACCAGAACAACTCTCCTTCCTACAGCAGATGCCCCCAGCCATCATTGTTGGGAGAAGGTCCTAACCTCCCAGAGAAAAAGGCAGCCTTCCTCTTAACAGAGCAGATGACTGCTGCTCAGGCATGATCCTCCTACCAGCAGGGCACAGCTTGCCCTCCCCAGGGAAATCCACAGGCAGTGCTGCCCAGAGCAAGAGTGTTGCTGCTGCCACTGCTGTGTGGGGAGTCCTTGACGGAGGAGGTGCTACCTGCTGGATTTCACTGATCACATCTTAGGGCTCAGGTGCATCAGTATTTTAAAAGCACATTACCTAGGGTAAAGAACTGATAATATGGAAAAGACTTCTTGTAGTGTTGTCAAGACAAGTGGAAGAGAGACTAGCCAGGAGGTCAATTCCTGTAGTCATGAAAGACATTTCAAACTCCTCTGAAGACAGTCATAGTTTTAGCGAAATCAGTACCATGAAACTATGCTATCAATATAGAAGTAATTGCCCTCTGCCCAAATTCAAATACAAATTAAAAGCAAGGGCGTAGATGCACTTTGGTAAGATTTATGTAAGGAAGCCTGCCTTTTTAAGGTAATCCACCCTCCTCTGGATGAAAATTGTAAACCAATCCCACACACCATTGCTGCTCAAAGTGAACTTTGTCTTGTCTTGACTAGCACTTCACAAACTGCAATGAAATGGAAAACAGGTGCTGTCTACTACATTGACAACATTAGCAAACATCTGATAAAATGCCATATATAAAACCCATACTGCTTTCACAATTATTCTGCAGAGATTCTTGTGCTAATGTATAAAAATGTCACTGTCTTAAAACACAGAATGTAAAAGGATCCAATAATAATAATATAAAAAGGCTTTCAATACTCATGAACAAAAAGAGGAGAAGGGAGAGAAGGGGAAAGAGAATAAGCAAAATGGCCAGAAAAAAGTAAGTCTACATTCATAGCTGGAGTGTGCTAGAGCATGCACTCATGTGAATATGCATGCTCACTTCATAGGGTTTAATGTAACCAGTTGTTTGCATTCCTTATTGTAAGTGCAGCTCTTCAAGTGTACCTCCTCAATGCACATGGAAGGTCAAGAGCTGTTGAGGGCATTTGTACTCCTGTAGGACAAGCTGAGAGTCCAGGATAACCTCTGAGACAGGACTCATCAAGCTACAAGCAGAAAGCCATAGTATATTCTTCCTACTGTACAGATTTACCAGAGAGATCAGAAATCTCGGAATGGTAACTATGTGCCTTTCAAAAACCCAAGGGAAAAAAATAGTCTAAAAAAATCTGAAATGAAACCACAGAAAAGTTTACTCCCAGGTGGCCATATACATGTACATGGGTGGAAGAGAGTTAAAGAAAGAAGAGGGAAAAGTATATGTATTTGAATGGACAAAATGTCTCCACTAGAGAAACACAGTGATAGTGATGTATCTTATTTTCCAACTTGAAAAAAAGGCCCAAGGCTCTCACAAATAACCCCTCTACCTGATTCATCACAAACCCACATGAACTCAAAAAATAAACTGTGCCTTCCCAGGGAAGGAAGCTAAAGAATTCAGGCATGTAAATAATGTACTACAGTGACCAGTCAAGTTTTCAAACAACAAACTTCAGTGTTTGTAGGGCTTTGCTAAGGTTTTGCTATGCCTAATCTATGTTGGATAAATTCTCCTTCTTTCCCTAAACTTTTGCACGTGAAGTCTCAGATGGTATCAATTATTAAAACATACTTCAATCTAAGGAATGACCAAGTTAAACTCCCACTTTAAAGTGTTCAAATACCTGATTCCTCCCTCTTCCACATTACAAAACCATCTGAAGAAGTTCCTTCTTTTAAAGACCATCTAAATTAAAAACCCATTCTGTCTATCACAGGTGTTTTTTGTAATGAATTGTATCTTCAGTGTAGTCTGTAACTACTGGGGAAGACTGCTGGGTTCTCCTACAGAGGTACAATCTGGTTTTAGAATTCTTTTTATCAATACATGTTATAAGATTAATATTTATGCAAGTAGCATTACTGATGGCAGAGTTTTCCCCAAACTTATCAACCAAACACAGTATAAAATAGTGTTTGATTTCTAATAAATCCCCAGAGAGTTACTAGAAGAAAAGCAGTAACTAGATTGAACTCTGGTATCAGTGAGAAGAAACTTGTGGCCTAATACAATTTTGTTATGTACAGCTTTGGACTGACTGAATTTCCAGTAGCAGACGTGCACAGGGTATTGAGCCATGGGTATGAGTGTGAGGGTAAGATGGACTTGAACCAATCATATAGATTTGAGATTTCAAAGAAACGTCTTGAAAGAACATGAATTAGTATAGTTTACAGATAAGATGACAGGTGAAACACCAACAGTCATTGTTGGTTTGATCTGCAGAAAACATTAATTACCAGCTCAAGCATACCTTCAGCCAAAGGGGTATGCAGGCTGCAACAGTGTGTTGCAGTGTGTGGCACAGAAGTGCCAGTTCACATCCATCCAGTGCAGGATCCACCCCTCTTTGAAGTGCAGTCATTGTCCGTGCAGCATCCATGCACCACCCACAGGAAGCAAATGAAGTATTCACACACTTGCTGAAAACTAACAGCTGAGAGAACTGACAACTAATGTGCAAACTGTGAGCATCTGCTTGTGTAGAACAGAACAGAGCAGAGCAGAGCAGGTAGGAAAAGACCCCCGAGATCACGGAGTCCGACCTGTCATCCAACACTATCTAATCAACTAAACCGTGGCACCAAGCACCCTATCCAGTCTCCTCCTAAACACCTCCAGTGATGGTGACTCCACCACCTCCCTGGGCAGCCCATCCCAATGGCCAATCACTCTTTCTATGAAGAACTTCTTCCTAACATCCAGCCTAAACCTCCCCTGGTGCAGCTTGAGACTGTGTCCTCTTGTTCTGGTGCTGGTTGCCTGGGAGAAGAAACCAACCCCCACCTGGCTACAACCTCCCTTCAGGTAGGTGTAGACAGCAAGAAGGTCTCCTCTGAGCCTCCTCTTCTCCAGGCTAAGCAACCCCAGCTCCCTCAGCCTCTCCTCATAGGGCTTGTGCTCCAAACCCCTCCCCACCTTTGTTGCCCTTCTCTGGACACATTCCAGCAAGTCAACATCTTTCCTAAACTGAGGGGCCCAGAACTGGACACAGGACTCAAGGTGTGGCCTAACCAGTGCTGAGTACAGGGGCACAATGACTTCCCCGCTCCTGCTGGCCACCAGGAGCCACCCTTGATCAAATCCAACCTTTCCCAGTGATTCACTATTGATTTTTAACAATAACTGGGACTCAATTTCCATTCAAGGCAAGTGATTAAATGTTTTTCCTCTAAGGACACAGTCAGAGAGCTGCCCCTCCATCACACTGCTAGGCCCTGAGCATGGGGAAACTCCCTGACCAAGGGCTAGCAGGGATTTTTCAGAGAGAAGGCTTTTCCATAGGAAAATGTTAATCTGCTGAAATCTAAAACATTGCATGGGAATAGTGTTGATTTTGACACCACTTGTGCTGGAAACCAAGCTGATGTGAAAGCTGGCTGGTCAGCCAGCAGGGGTTTGTGACAGCTGATGAGCCTGATCAGGAGCTCCCAGGGTATACAGAAGCAGTAATACATATGAACCCCTCCAATTATTTCTACCAAAACATATGCCACACACTAAAACAAACCTTTAAAAAGTGCATAGGCTTCAAGAAATTAAAAAAAAAAAAAAAAAGAAATTATAAATCTTTTGTCTTCTGGAGTTCACAGTAGAGCAAGACGACTGCAGTTCTTAAAGCCCAGTACTTCAAAAAGGCAGGTATGAATTCTCTCTCACAGTTGCAGTATTTCAAACTATGCCAAAAACTCTCACAGGCTTCTTTGTCAGAGATGCCTGATTAACAAACAGATTTTAAAAATCCAAACTAAAAATTCAAACTAAGTTCAATTGTGTGGGACTACACACCACAATTAAAGGATGATGAAAACACAGAAGAAAGGCAATAAATATAGGGCAATTACTGTCATCAAACACGTTCAGAGGGTGATGGTAAAGCAGGAGTCACAGAAAAGGAATAAAACAAATAAAAAAGGCAAGGAGTCCCCATCCCTGGAATGCACACTTCAATGGCCTCTCAGGTTGACTCAGTGGGGAGACAGGGAGGATGCACCACACACACACTTCAGCTCACCTGGCCAAGAGGTGGTGGGTTCAGCTGCTGGGGCATAGTTAATGCCAAAACACACTCTGGCTCCCAGGAAAGCTTTTGACTACAGGGCAGGACAGCTCAGTAAGGCATAGAAACATGAACAATGTCAGCTGAAGCTAACAAGCTGCCGCATACAACATACCCAACACAAGATTCTGCAGTAAGCAAAAAGTTCTAGACCACAAACAGGCCTCAGTGACTGAGGGCCCCTTGCCAGCCCTTAGCAGTGGCAAAAAAGATGACCACAGGCAAAGATGACTGATTGAAGTCTCTACATCCAGCTCAGCCTGTGGGTTTTACAAAAAGGAAGAAATACAACTCCTACTTTTATGAGAAGCACATTAAGTTCCCAGTAATGCAGAACAAGTGGATTAGAAGAGCACCCAGTTCACTGTGATCACTGCCCTTTGCACCGGGATTGACAGCAGCTGTCTGAACAGCAATACAGTTGAAAATTCCAAGGAGCAGAGGCTACAGCTGCCAGAGGAAGGGAACAAAGGCATTGCTGTACCCATGCTCTGAGTACAAAATACTTCAAAATACCCTAAGTGCAAAATACATCACTGAAAGTCTCACCAACACCTCTGATGAACAGCCAGCTGAAGGAAATGTACAGAACATCAGAGAAACAACCATTTTATCAGAGTAACCAATGGAGAAGTCAACTTCCAAAAGTTTCCAAGAAGAATAAAAGCAAAATTATTACATTTAGGTTGCTGAGATAACAATAGCTGCAGGTACCTCTATCTGGCTGGAGCCCATGAAACCTTGCATCTAGTGGCAGCATGGAATGATGCTCTTGACAAGTACATTCAGCTCCTGGTGCAAGCTGGACTCAGACTGTTACCATAAGGTATATAAATGGATGTCTAACAAAGCTGGGAAACTGTAGTTTTTGTCAAACCTTGAAAAGTAAAGTTTAGGATAGGGTGGCAATTGAGGAGAAAAGGCTTCAGAAGCATACTTTGGTGGGAATATAGCATCCTTTGATGCTGAAGATGAACAGTACTTCCTTACAGCAGCCACACTCTGTAAGGCATGAGAAACATTCATGACCACAGCACTGAGTATCCCTCTTGACTGTCATGTTGCACAAATGTGATCTGCAGAGCGGTTGTTGGATGACAGGGCAGGAGGTCACTCAGTCCAAACTACACCACCACAAACTAGTAAAGTGAATATGAGACAGATGGTATCTCAGTCTGGTTGGGAACTCCTCTAATGCATGTCAGCCCTTCACTGCTTGCACTGAAGAGCTGGCATTCTTCTATTGCTCTATCAGCTCCGTTTTCTACCCTCAACTGGATGGGGACCAACAAGACCACTGCACTGCAAAAGGGAGGTTAATGCTCTACACATGGGTATATGACCACAGCTGTATACAAGGATTTATCACTCAGGTTATAAATTTTGAGCAGTAAGAAGGGTTTAAATAGTGCCACACCTGTAACACATGCATTTTGTTAGAAAGGGAAAAAGCAAACAACAACAAACAAAATCCCCACACACAACAAAACAAATACCTCCCCCCCAAAAAATCCCAAAATAAAACAAAAAACCCAACCAAATTATACCCCTGCCAGTAGCTTTCTGGCAGTTAATATCACAATTAGCAATTACCTAGCAACAGCTTCCTCACCAATCACAGGGAAAAATCCTCTGCTAACCTGGGCTAATGACAATACATTAAAAGTATCTGGGAAGTCTGTGTTAAGGCATTTCCTGATTTTAATGAAAACTGATTACTTTAAAAATTTGTAATATAAAAACCCATTAATCCATTTCTTTTTCTGTTTTCCCATAACTGACAAAAACATCATTCTTGAAGAGATTTAAGAATTCACAATACTAATTTTTAATTTATGAAGGCTGCTCTAATATTCTGGCAATGCTTCTCTTTCTCTCCTGCAACTCCCTCTTTTATTGTCTCGGTATCTCTCACTTACTGCTACATGTGGGACCAAGACTGCAAGCTCCTCCATGGGTGCCTTTCCTGGTTTCTTCAAGGTGTCTAACACATTTTTGAGTAATTAATAGAATTTTGATCTCCTGTGCACTCTAAATGAGTTTTCTATATGATACTACTGCCAGCGGGATTCCATCTAAATTTGTATTAAAGATAAAAGAAAAGTTGCTCAGGAAAGCTGTTCATGAACAAAATGCCTGGAAATGAAATCTAATGCTACTTTTTGAAGGAAGAAGTGGGAAGCTGGTCCAATCATTATGTTCTCCAAATAGCCAAAGCCATCCATGTGAAATAATTAAGCAAGAAACAGAAAGAGAGAGGGAGACAGACAAGGTGGGGGGGAGGGGGCGGGGAATACAGGAAAAGCTGCTTGAATTTCCAGGAAGAGTGATAAAAAGGGTAACTCCTAATTTCAAGGAAAAAGCAGTCATGTGTCCTTTGGAGCCTATCAGTAACTCCGCTGTGGTGATCGAAGACTAGTCATGTGATATATGAAGCCTTCTTGATCCTTTGGTGAGATTCTGTAGCTTTCAGACAGAACTTTGGTCTTTGCTGAGAGTTGAATATATGTTCATGGACAACAACAGAGGATTTGTTGTTCAGATAAATGAAAACATCTAATTCTGCCTCAACCATTGGATTTTACACTGATTTTGGGCAAGTCAAATGACTTTCCTTTCTGTCTATGGTGGGTAAGTGTCCCCCCAGCATTAATTTTGCCAGCCCAATTCAGTTAGAAGCAAATGAAGCTGTATTTACAAGCAAAAACTACACTCTATGATGGAATGCAATGAATATGTACAAAATGTACAGTATTTACAATAGTATACAGATACTTGCTATTAGCAAACAACATGAAAACTCCCCTGGTCAGAGACCACTGCCCTCCCCCACTGCCCCCCCGCCCCACAAGAGAGAGAGAAGCAGGGAGAAAGCAGTGGGTTTGATGTAACTAAACAATTTCAGCCAAGACCAGACAACAAGCAGGTTAATCTCTCCTGAGCAAAGCAAAACAGCACAGGTCAGGAAAGAAGTAAAAATTGGTTAGGTACAGCCCATTTTATTCTAGATATTTATCCAGTGAATTTGTTTAGAATAATATTTTGTTTTCCTTTTTACACCCAATAGTGATTTATTTTTTTCCTACTTTTCTGCTCAAAATCTGTAACTAAATTTTAAAGGCATAGCCTAAAAATGTGTTGAGAATGGGAATAATTCTTACTGACATAGTCTACATGTATTTGTGAGGAATAAAGAATTGTTAAGTAACAACACAAGAGGTGAGGGAATATTCTTTTGAGGTGCATATAGTTAAAGAAGGAACAACACAGCTCACTTCTACAACATGGGCTGTTATTTGCTGCTGCTTTCCTTATTTTGAAGTAAGGAAAACCACTGCAGATTACTTCACATGCTGCAGTGCTCTGTTTCTTTTTACTTTGCAACTGCTAGTAGATGGGTCCTCAACCATCCCTGGATGAAAAACATGGTGGTCATCAGGATGGGAAAACTTCCAAGGTATCTAAACTTGCTTATGTGCTATGGATCATGGCTCTGCCAGCTCATGCAGGCAGCTCTGAGACTGTTGCCTCTCTTGGACCCCAGCATCATCAAACACTGGCATGGCCAGTGGAGAAATTGTTGACTTTCCTCTATTCCATAAAACCACAAATAGAACACTCCTGTTTTCTGATGATAGTCTTTGTTTGCTGCAAAAACAAGTGATGAGGAAGAAGAGGTTTGTTTCTGTTTTGGTTTTACTTGATTAGAATTGTACTGGAGGGGAAAAAAAATCTTTAATCTCAGGTTCCAGAAAACAAATGAGTCCTAGCAATTGCCTGCATCATCATTTTCAACTTGATGTAAAGCGTCTGCTCTGATAGCTAATGCTGCAGCACAGACAAGACTCTGGAGAAATTCCATGCCAACCACCTGAACCACAGTGAAACTGCAGAGCTGCCACCCATACACAAACTGTGAAGTTCAACCAAAAGAAGCATTTCTCCAAAATAGAAATGGATGACACTTTTGGAAAAGCCAGGGTTTGACATCAGCATGCCTTACCCACACACACAGTCGCCAATACGCGCATAGCCAAGCGGGCAAATCTGATCTCCCATGAAAGCAAAATAAATGGGAAAAAGAAAGGGGAGGCCTTCAATTTCATCCCACCCCCTAAATGCTTCATATTGCTTACATAAATTCTTGTTTATTTGGTATGGTGCAATTCTCCATTTCAACAATTTAAGTACTAAGGAAACTCAAAACTAAACGTGACCCGCAGGCTGCTGCCAGTATGATCTCCCCTTCCACCGCTGCTCAAAGCTGAGGCGCTTACCAGTTGAAATTTTCCATACTTGGTCCTTCTCATTAATCTTGAATGAGTGTGGTTCAGATGATTCAGAACTAATCTGGCTTCTGGAATTACAGCAGCAGAGGACAAAACAAATGTTTAACCTCCCCCTTGGAACATTTAACCTCTCCCAGATGCTGAGGATATTTTTCTCTGGGAAGCTTAATGTGCTTAGAGACTTTGCAAGCACTGCTGCAGAAGAGCATGCAAAGATCTGTAGTCACTGGGCCACACACCAAAGTGCTTGAAGCACATGTCAGAAAGTTATGTAAATGTAGAAAACATGATGATAGTAATAATAAAAGTCAAGTAGTCACATTTGGAAAGCCTCAATTACATTTTCTGATTATCTCAATTCTACCTTTTCATATGTATCCACCACATGAGTCCTGCACTCAGTGGTCACACTCTTATCCCCCGCAAGATCAGGGTCTGATCATACTGCACAGTATGCCAGGGGCACAAAAAAATCAATTAGAGAGAGTTTGTGGGTGCTTCTATGACCAACACAAGTTTAGTGAATAAATATCAACTTATCTTTAGAGAGACATTTTTAGAAATAAACTGCTAAGGAATAACAAATTTAGCATCAAAACTTTGTCAGTTTTCACACATACATGAAATTACAGCACCTAACACCAGGCTTGCAGTCTGGGTCTACAGATGTAGCAAGAGGTTAGAGAACACAGAACCTTTTGCATTCAGAAGCACTGTAGAGACATTACCTAGACCAATCCTCCCACAGAAATAGTATTTCCATTCATGGAAAGGAAAAACATACACACAAAGATAATTATGCATCTCCAAAGACCCAGTAAACTGTAGCAGACATGAGCTAGCCCCCACATGCCCCAGCTCTCAACTCCAGGCTCCTGTTAACAACCCCTAATGCTATTGTCTTAGGGCTCCACATCACTGACTGACATCAGTTGCCTCTACAAGAATTTAGTGTCTGTCCTGAATGGATCCCAAATGACTCAAGTTAGGTGGAGAGGAAATTAAAAGCAAAAATATAATATGCCCTCCACTATATAGTAAATTTAAAGCAAACAGAACAAATTCCACTAAATTCATCCTATCAGCCCAATCCAGTCATAAAAAGATGGGAATTTTCCATTCCTTCCAGAAAAATCTTCAACTCAACAAAGCCTCAAATTCAAGAAGCAGAGCAGGTAAGACCTCAAAGGTATTTAGACTGCAAAAGTCTACTCCCTCTTTACAGCCTCTGCCAAAATGAAGCAGCTCCACTGAACTGTGGCTGGGAACTGCACATGGTGTGTAGCTCTCTGGTCTTCAGAATGCGGCTGTTCCTAGTTATCTTCACAGTACCAATAAGCACAGCATCCAAATACTAGTATCTTCTACTTCACATTTTCAAAGCAGAGCTATGAAATAATGAATTTCACACATTCTGCAAATCTAACTGCAAATAAATACTCAGAGGACTTAATTTTGACACATTGTAAAATTATCTTTAGCCACTTTCATCTTAGCAGGAAAATAAACCTCCCACCTATAATGGAAAATAAAACTCAGTGTGCATCTTTATCCCTAATTCTTACCTCTCCAAACAGCTCTTCAGCCTGTTAAGAATACTAACATTGCACTTAATAATATTTAATGATTCTCTCAAGTTACCATAACACCTGAATGAATGAAGGAACTCACTAAGAAAAGCTCATCTTCATGTAATTTATAGTGAGAAGTCATCCTACTTTTAAGGCAGCAATTCTTCATATGACTGATGAAGCTGTACCTTCCAACAACTGTCTTCCAGCATTGTTATTTCAAAAAACCCCCAGCTTCCATGCTGGAATCCACAATGTGGTCTAACTTTGCTTCTTCTCCTCAGCTGTTTGTGCAGAAATTGAATGCAACTCAGTAAGACAAGGACTTAAACACTCTGCCCTTCACTTTGGCATTTGCAGCAGAAGGCAGAGGTGTAGAGACAAAGGCTATATGAAAAAAATGTTGCAATGCTTTTCCAAAGTGATACTGGTTTCTGTACCTCTGGTCTGTCCACTTCAACTCCACACACTTGTTTTCACTGTTTCCGCACAAAACATCTAAATAGCAGAATCATAGAATCAGTCAGGGTTGGAAGGGACCACAAGGATCATCTAGTTCCAACCCCCCTGCCATGGGCAGGGACACCCCACACTACATCAGGCTGGCCAGAGCCTCATCCAGCCTGGCCTTAAACACCTCCAGGGATGGGGCCCTCAACCACCTCCCTGGACAACCCATTCCAGGGCTTCACCACTCTCATGGGGAAGAACTTCTTCCTCACATCCAGTCTGAATCTCCCCACCTCCAGCTTCATTCCATTCCCCCTAGTCCTATCACTACCTGATATCCTAAGAAGTCCCTCCCCAGCCTTCTTGTAGGCCCCCTTCAGATACTGGAAGGCCACAACAAGGTCACCTCAGAGCCTTCTTTTCTCCAGCCTGAACAGCCCCAACTCCTTCAGTCTGTCCTCATAGGAGAGGTGCTCCAGCCCTCTGATCATCCTCGTGGCCCTTCTCAGGACATGTTCTAGCATGACCATATCCCTCTTGTAGTTTGGCAATAACCTCGTGCCAAAACATGGAAGAATCTAGGATGTTCACTCTCTCTTGATAAAGGTCAAGAAAGTTAAAGAATAAAATCAAATAGACAATTCAGCAATTCTGTGCTGCTCACGGAATAGCTCTAACGTAACAGGCAGCAGAGGAGACCACAAGATCTCTCCTTGACAAACCAAGAGGTTCTAGGAGTTCCATCTACTGATGGGCACCCCCAAACCCAGAAGTATTTCACTAACAAAGAATACAATCTTTACAAGCATCCAAAAGAGCTGCTAAGGATGGGCACTGTATCTATCAGATACTGTGCAACTCTCCTTCCAGTTGGATCAGTATCTGCCATGTGGGTGAAAAAACTCCTCATTAGTATGAACTAGCAAAAATATGTTCATGAGTGTATGCACACTCTCCCTCTCTCTTTGTAATTAATCCCTGGAGAAAAGCTGTTCCTTGGATCACCTCAAACATAGAAAATCAGTGAGTTGGATTACAGGAAGCAATTAATTATGGTTCTCTGGTGTTTAGAAAGAGACACTGACACCCTGACATACCCATTTGAGCTCTCTAAAGCTGCAAATCATAGAAAGTAACCAACTATGCTTTTCAAACACCAGATGACCTCAAGCTTGCTCATTCTAGTGAAATGATACTAATCAGTCTCAGAATGAAGGAGACATAACCTTTTAAAGAGGCAATTAATTTTTATCTCATCCGTTTACTACAACAAATTAAGCAGAAATATTTTCTTCATGTGTTAGTGTAACTTCTGACAAATCACAGGGGGTAAAAATGGAACAAATGACTTAGCCACACCACTCCAGTTAATTCTCATGTTGGTGGCTTTGATAGTCAAGTCTCAGTTTTCAAAGTCATACACTGTGCATCACTGAATTTTCCAGCCAACACATAAAAAACTGAGAGTAAATACTCACATATTGGAAAGCAGCAAGCTCAGTCATGGCAGCACTGAATCGCTCGGACAGCTGCCTCTGCTAGGTGCAGCAAATATCACCTGTGGTTCTCAGTTTAGCTGGAACATGCTCAACAAATAATTCCTTTTTAGAAATCCCTGCACTTAAATTTCAGATCATAGAGAAACGTGACTTGAAGTAAAGCAGGACTTGCATGTCATCAGCAGAAATTGTTGTCATTTCACTGCACTCTTTATCCTTTTCAAACTATTGTTCTGCCCTGCTCCTAAGAGGACTTGCCATTCTGCCATCATTGCCAGTACTTGTTTAAACTGTTTCCTCCTCCACATTAATTTGTCTGCTGAACTCCTTTTGGACTTTATTACTGTCTTTATTCTTTTTCCGAAAGTTTATGGCTATTTTGTAAGTCCTTTAGCATCTCAGCATGGGAGAACTTCACATCTAAAGCCTTATTAAAGCCATTTACACAAGTCCCATAAACAGGATGAGAGGTTGTGTTTCTTCATCAATTTCCATGGAAACTACTGAAAAGTTCATCTCTTGGTCTCTTTTTCCCTCTTTTCTTGGAGAGACTCTGGAATACGTTGTGAAGGCTAGAAAGCAGCAAGTAAGATTCACTAGATTATATGAGAACTGTGTAATGGAATAAAAAACAAAGTGGAGAAAAATTTAGCATTTAACAAGTGTTTTAGATGGGAATTAAAATACTCATTGATAAACAAGTCCAGAGAGAACAACTCAACTCAAAGAACAGTATGCACAATGCCCTATTTTAATGGTTTTCTCTAGGGAAAAAGGGTCTCCTCTATTAAAAGAGAGGTTTTTCTCAAAGAGTATACAATAGCCTGAGTGGCAAGATGATGCCCGCTAAGCTCTCAGTGCCACACTGGAAGACAGCTTTAAGCATTTGCCTTTGAAAGCAGATTTAACAAAGGCTCTTGTGAAACTCGGCAGCAAGGGAAATCAAGAGCATGGCAGAACTTACTACTCCTTCATGCCGACAAACTCCTCTAAACTTGTGGGCACAGTGAACTGAACGCAAGGCTTTCAAACCTGCCTACATAGGTTGTACAGGGAGGAATTCCACTGAAAAAGAAAAGAAGGAAAAAGCTGACAAAAGATACATTCATAATCCCTCCACACCTTTGGAATCTAAGCTACGCTAAGAGAAAACAGCTTCTGTCTTGGAAAGGGCAGAAAAAGAGCCATCATTTCACACAGGCTTTGATGAATAGACTAAACCACAACATTTCCTATTAAATCCACAATGTAATTCTGTTCAGTAATTCTTCCATTTATAATTCTCCTTCTGGAGGGAGAGGGAGCGGGAAGACCTCTCTTTGTTGTCTCCAAGCAAGCTCCAGTCTTCAACCACAGACATGCTCACTGTTACATGAGCATGTATCATGATCTCAATAGGGCAGCAAAAGCTTAGTGCTGGCTGCCCTCCCAGAGGAAGGCACATACACCACTACAACACTGACAGAAGAGGTGCTTTTAGTTGAAGTAGGAACTGCCTGATTTACATCTCTGAGCAGGTCAACAAACAAAAACTGGAAGTGAAACTCATCTGTAGGACAAGCAGGGAAAGGGTGACTCCTATGCTGGTCTCATAGTAACCACCAGCAAAAATGTTTCCCCAGAGGAAAAAAGGAAGTTCAATGTGGCTCCTCTCCTTGGTGCCCTTCTCAAAGAATACAAATAAGCTTCCTAAAAACAACAGGCCTTTTGATGAGGCAATAGCTTTCCTCTCTGTTTTTGTTTGTTTGTTAAAAAAACTTTGATTTCGCAGGAAGCACTAAGAAATGCAACCAGGGATCAACTTAAAGAACCTTAAATAGCAAAAGAACACACATCTCCTGCTTCAGCCACTAAACTGGATTGTCTCACTGGCTTGAGCAAAACTGCTGAATTATTTCCCTAACAAAAGAAAGGCGCTTTTAGGTCCTATAATCTCATTTCAAATCCTTTTACCCACTCCTTACTCTTTTTGGCCTTGAAATTGCAATCCTCTTTCAGGACTAATCTTGGGACTAATTGGTGCACTCCAGTTTCTCTTGCCATTTCTTCCCCCTCCCTCCCACATTGTTCAGGTGCTGAAAAGGATGGCGGGCCAGGGCTCAGTGCCCCTGTAATGAATTTGTTCCTACAGAGTAACTGTTAATAATTAGCAGGAAGCATTTTGTCTTTAAACTGCACAGCATAAGCAGCAAGATTTCACAGAGCCTAAGAACTGCTCCACTGATGCTCAAGGAGCTCTGCAGGTTTGCAAGCGATCTGCAACACATGGGAGGGCTGAGTGGCTTGCAGAGCGCCATGCCTGGGCCAAGCCCTGTTAACACAACACATAGGGCAGCACAAGCATTTTTCAGAGCTCCACCAGCAGTAGGAACCAAGAGGGAAGTGAGGAAGTGCTCAACAAATCTCACTTCCAGCACTGCAACAAGGTTGCTGCTAAAGAATGCACCAATGTGAGGGGTCTGAGGCAGTATGGAGAAAAGGACTGCCTTTGTTTAGGAAACATTGCAGAATACAATTCCCTGAAGGATAATAAGCAAAGAGGAGATTTAATAAATCAGCTAATGACTGTATTTGCAGGTAGTGCCAAAAAGGAACAATGACTTCTCTTACTGATGTACTATCAGTGTTGACCATTTCCCAGCCAGACTTTCTGGAAGCAAAATTAGTTCTTCCGTAACTGGAAACTTCAATCTAGCAAATGCATTAAAACCAAACCACAAAGAAGCTACATCCAATGGACACTTGTTTCCAGCAAAACCAAGGCTAATCTTGAGCTCTGAATCAGGCAAAATAGGACAAAAGCTTCAAAAGTTTTTCAAGTTGGTAAAACTCTGTCACCAGGAGTCCACGTAAAGTTTTAACACTTTGATATTGCACAGTATCTTTATTGTCTTGAAGGACAACACAAGAAACACAATCTGATGAGATACACATTGCTTCCATCATACCTGGAAGGAGTGCTCTGGAGCTTAAATATAGTTGTGACTACACCCACACCCTCACTCACTACTGCACACCTTTAAAGAATCAAAGAATGTTAGGGGTTGGAAGGGACCTCGAAATATCTAGCCCAGCCCCCCTGCCTGAGCAAGTCACACAGGAACACATCCAGGCAGGTTTTGAATGTCTCCTGTAAAGGAGACTCCACAACCTCACTGGGCAGCCTGTTTCAGCACTGTGTCATACTCACAGTGAAAAAGTTTTTCCTTACGTTTACATGGAACCGCTTATGCTCCAGCTTGTACCCACTGCCCTTTGTCCTATCACTGGACATCACTGAGAAGACCCTGGCTTTGTCCTCCTGACACTTGCTATTCCCGTATTTATAAACATTAATGAGATCACCCCTGAGTCTCTTTCTCTCCAAGCTAAAGAGACCCACTCGCTCAGTCTTTCCTCATAACGAAGATGTTCCACTCCCTTTTAGGTATCTGAAAGCAGGTATCTTATGAATACATTAGCACTTACAGAGAAAAAAGGTAATACTTGCCTCACTGTCCTAAGAGATCAACCCTTCCTGCGAAGCATCACTAAGAGATGGTTTGTCGGGTGCTGAGACTCTACAGAAGCCAGTATACAAGACACAAGGTTTCACTAGATTTAGGGAATCTACGGTTAGTGCAAAGAGGCAATACCAAACTTGTTGCGTAAGGCATGTGCTCTGACACATGCAGCCAGGATCTACTAACACTGGGGGAAAAAGCACATCTGTTAATGCAAGTATCCTCTAGAAATGGTGTGGGTAGAGTCACACAGTGGGAACTTGTCATGTATCTCCAGTCACAGAAATCGACCACAGGTTTGAACACAGCTGAAATTACTGATGATTTTTCTTCACTTGCACCAGAGCCTTGGTGGTTTTTGAATTAAGATGGGTAATAAGTCTGCTTAGCTCTGTGCATATTACCATTCTCTGAACACTAGGCTCCCCACCACTAGAACAAGTTCATTTTAATTCTCCATCTCTTGAAAATGCCATCCACAAACCTTTTGCACAGGATCCATCACTTATTTCTGTTTGCCTTTGCATTAGAAATTTCAGACAGAGGACTCTCCTCAGGTCATCCAATTCAGCTTTCTGCCAAAAGAAAACTCCTTCCTGCAGTCAATTTTCTACAATTTTATTGAGTCTGCTTTTCAGCACTCTACCAGATGTATTTCAGACCATTTCCTTTAAGGGATTAATTCAGTCTAATAAGTTCATTATTTGTGCCTGGTCAGCGACCAAAGAAAGATAAGCCAGAGTCTATCTGCTTGCTTCCTCCTCACATGCCATCAAAATGTCAAGTTTTCCACCCAAGTGTCAATGTTCACAATCGCAATACAACTGAGCCAGAGACTTGCCCGTGAAAATCGAGCATATGCATTAGCAGAGGGATACTGTTAATTTGTTTATAGCATCAAAGCAACCTCTCTTTTCTACCTTGCTGTTTGACAACTGGCAGTTTGAAGAAAACCTAATTCCTTGAACAAAACAACCACAGAAAAACAAATCACCGGGATCCCACTTATGGTGCAACTACAAGAGTGTCTTCACCAGCACAACTGAGGTGACAGTTTGCTATTGTACAAGGACAGCAATAGCATCTTAAAATGACTTTACAAAGGCAAGGCCAAAGACAATACAAAAATAAGGATAAAACCCCCACAAAATAAAACCAAACACTAAAATTCTGCTGAGCAATCAGACATCACTGATCCCAGGGTTCTTAGGCAGCTGTTTGAGACCTAGTCTGGAGGCTGTCACATGTATGGTTAAAGCTCAAATATGCCTTTGTCATCCTAGACTAGCCAAAGGGCAAACTCAGTGGCAAATCCAAACAGCTTGTGCAAAGTTCCACCTGTCAGTTTTGGGTGTTTTTAACTGATCACATGTCAACTGTTAATGGGGTTTTCAACTGTAGTGCCTGAGAGTACCACCCGCAGAGTGATAGCCATTCTTCTCAAAGGCATTTCATACCCACTGTAGCAAATTAAGGGTGGCAAATGGGCACAGAAATAGGCAAAAATGAACTGCAGCATGCTCAACATAAACTGAACTCCGAGAGCTCTTGTTCCTTTATCATTACAAAACAGAGAGCTCATCAGTACAACTTGTTTTGAAAACAGGGTTCTGATGGTAATATACCCAGGGAGCAGAAAAAGATTATGGAATAAATGTATCTGTATAAATACCACAGAATAAACATATTTGTATAAAGTCTTCCATGTACATTATGTTATACTTGCTAGTGGCAAAATCAAAGCTGGCTACAGCAGAAGCTTTGTTTGTTATTAATTCCCTTTAGAAAATTATTTCATTCTAATTAATGGTTTTCCTTTTTTAATCTCATGAGTCTTCACCTCTCATATGCAAAACAGCTAACAAGAGAACTATTCTTCATATAGAGAAGGAACTCCAATTAATAGACAACTTAAATACTTGGGGAGTTGTTATGAATTTTGCCATTGATCAGACAGCTGCCTAGGAAAAAAAAAGCCCTTTCAGGGAAGTTACATAATTGAAAGTAACCCAGTTTCTTTTTGCTTACATTTTTTCCCTCCACCTTCTGACCCAGATCAAAATTAATAATGCTATAAAAATTAATGATGCCAAATTTGCTACATGTACATCTCTTTGTCATACACTTTTACTAGAACCTGCATCCTGCAATGACATTCTGTCTTGAAAAACTACATCACCACCACACTCACACAGAACTATATATGCTTCTAAACACTAAAGTGTCCAAAAAAAGCTTGTTCTGAGCATTAGTGTTTCAAATAAACCTTATTAAGTTTTCCATCAAGTCTGTAACACCATTTGAACAGAACTTCTTTTGGAAAGATATATAGTGGAATCCTGATAAAAATAGTTACAGAAAAGAAAAACAGTGAGAAGCATAGACCTCTGCAATATTTATATTATCCAGGCACACAACACAGAGAGCCCATCAGTGATGTCGAAAACTGTAGCATAGAGAACAACTGGGAACAGCAGTCAAGGGGCCATATGCAACAAATGTGAAAATTCACCAGCTGTAGAAACTTGGACACTGACTGCTATCTTTGAAAAGGGCAAAATAATAAACTACAGTTATCCCATTTTCACAACTAAAAGTCCTTGTAGTATGGGCTGTAATACCTAAAATATGTCATACAAGCTAATGAAAAGAACATTTAACAAGTGCATGCATGCTGCAGCAAGCCAAGAAAGAAATACATTTACATTTGTATTAGTAAGACCCATTGGCTGTGCAATCTTGGATGCTTTAAGAGCAGAGCAATGAGTAATTACCCTACACAACTGAAGCATATGCATGAGCCTACAGAGCAAATCTGGCAATTAAAAGGAGATTTCCAACAAAGTAGAAATGAGTCAAGGTGAAGAGAAAGGAAAGATATTTTATAAAACTCTGATCCAGCCTCATATCTGACCAGGTCAATCTCTTCAGGCATTCCCCTTTTACAAAGGAAGAAAAAAAAAAATCTTAAAACACAGAGGTGGTAAGTAGAGAGGTGTACGTGACAACCCGAACAACTGCACTTCAAGCGGCAGCAGAGCCAGGCTTTACATTACCAGCACTCCTTTTCTGGTTTCCACGAGTTATTCATCAACAAAATGAACTTCTCTAATGTTTTTGCTAGTCAAACTGTCTGCACAAACCTACTTCAGGCAAGCTGTCTAAAGCAATTCTGTCGTCACTGTTGCTCTAAGTACTTACTCTTTTGTAATGAAAATAGGTCACCTGCACTAAACCAGTACATTTTGATTCTAAGTGCAAAAGACAGCAGCTTCCCTGGCAGCCAAGCTGCCTTGTGACGTAAAAAAGTGCACTGTGTTTGCATATACCTGTGCACTGAAACCCCACAGGTTTGCACATTTATCACTAAAAATGCATGCAATCATAAGGTAGAACAGCTTCAGCTGCAAAAAAACCAGGTATCTTATAAAAATTATAACAAGATGAAAACCATAAAGTCAAAATTCAAAATCCAAGCGTAAAAAAAGTTTCAGTATGAAAAAAAACCCAAACCTCTATGCTTTTTATTCAGAATGAGATATTTTAATACCATTTAAGGCCAGTCAATTTTTATTCCTCCAAGGCATGGACGTTCCTGTGAATGGAAACAACTCTAGCAAAATAGTTTTATTCATACAAAACCCAGTTCCACCAAAATAGGAAGAATGTCACTTTTACATAGTAGGATCATACAATCAGAGGACAGATTCACACACATTAAAAACTGGACACAAACAGAAATCCAGGTACCATGGTGATCAAGGGAGTTACAAAAGCAGACAAACATTGTCAGTAATCATAACCTGAAACTCTAACCCTGAGCTGAAGTTTTATGACATTAAAAGTCATAATCACAATTCAAGAGTTCAAATATTAACAAACTTATCCCCAAATTTGCTTTTTTGAAATGAACAAATTAACCCCCCTGCCTTCTTCAGAAAGCATACCAAGACACATACAGAGATACCACACTATCAGCATACAGCATACTGTGTATGCAGCATAAGGAACCCAGAAAAAGTGTGTTGGCTAATAAAGATTCAGACAGTCTCATCTGTTGAAATTTGTTTTGATTTTATGTGGGTTCTTTTTAATCTGAGAATAAAACTGAAGAAACAGCTTCAAGGGGAATCAACTCTCAGTTTGAGATTTAGGGTATTTAGGATTTTAAACAACGATTTGCAGAAAGACTGATTGATACACAGGCTGGGATTACAGATGCCTAACACAGGCATGAAATACAAATGTACTTACAACTGTATGTATAAAATAACTGGAAACACTATTGAGACAATGTGGACTGGTACAGATTCCCCTTATGACAGGGTGGTGTGCAAACCAGAGAGGATTGGTTTTTTGACAACAAAGACATGCTGGCCTATGAGGTCTGAAGGTCAGTACATCTTTCTCTGAAGCTCAGCATCTCCCAACTTGCTGTCAGCTGGCCTAAGTTCCAGGCTGGGGGTCTACTATGTAGTTCAGTATTTTACCCCTTGATGGTTAACTCAAGACCTGGTGGTTCACCTATATCACATGGACCTCATCTCATTCAGATTTTCCAGTCACACCACAAGCAGCAATGAAACAAGACTGTGCAGAGAAAAGAGGAACTGATTCTCCCTGGCCATGCTCATCTC
This sequence comes from Melanerpes formicivorus, assembly GCF_026170545.1. Taxonomy (NCBI): domain Eukaryota; kingdom Metazoa; phylum Chordata; class Aves; order Piciformes; family Picidae; genus Melanerpes; species Melanerpes formicivorus. The sequence goes on from NW_027142369.1 coordinate 5,032,371, forward strand.
CCAGGATGTTTCCCTATGGGCAGCCAGTGTTTCTATAGTACAGTTGTCACCTTTTGTTATAACCTGGAGAGAAGGTGGGTCACTTGCAGCCAGTTTCTCCACCTCTTGGACACAACTGGACTGCCCCAAGATGATGAGGGGCTGTCAAGTATGTGCTTGGTCTCTTCCCTTAGGCAAGGCTATTGAATCTGTGTGCAGAACTGACATTATCAGAAGGATATTACATATAGAACAAATAATTTAGACAAATGGTGGGAGTGTCACACACAGAGCAAAAACTCCCCCTTGTACTTTAAATACGTTCTCCATTCCCTAATATGCATTCAAATGTCAGGTAAAAGGAAGAAAGGTCCATGCAGGCTTTTGTTGAAGCCAGAGCTGCAATTCTTTCCTATTTATTCAACGCACTTTACTTTGCGTCTAAATGAGCACTGAACAAATCACGAAGAGTTAAAGTGCACAACGTCTTAAAATCACAAGAGTAGCCTTTCCAGGAAAGTCACTCCTTCCCTACTGTTTGGAAGATTCTATAATTATCATAACTTTTTTTTAAAACACAGTAACTTTATTACTATTAACATGACATTAGAAACTCTTCTGAGAATTTCAGCCTTACAACAGAACAGCAAGTAAGGTGATTTTCCCCTGTACATCTTACTCGCTACAGGCACCAAAGGAAAGAAAGCAAGTAACTAAAGGAGAAGTGAAGAAAATCCAAAATTAAAAAATAAATTAAAAATTAATTTGAGTTCTGGAAATAACATTTCCTGACTCCAACAGCAATAAGATATGACACACTATGATACTATTTGCAGCTTCCCAAGCCTCATGAGTCTGTTTTCAAATGCAGAAGTCAGATAATTTCCACTGCTTAATACTGTTAACAAACATGATGCTCGTATCATCCACTGTTCATCACACAAATACTTGCTCCCAAGTCTTAATTTTCAACTACTAAAATTTCAGTGAACTGTTACTGAATTTCCTTACAAGGATTCCCCACACATGCAACTGCTGCAAGTTATAATAGTGATGCAATGGCTATTAATGGGACAAAGGGTGAAAGATGGACTGAACCCTGCCAAGTAACCAAAGGAGATGCGTGTCCCATGCTTTCTGCTTTTTGCTGTAACATACAGCTCATGCACTGCAAAACATATGCCCTAACATATGCCCTAACAAGAACACACCCTGAAGACAGCAAAGAAGAGAGATGGGGTGTTGCAGAAGACAGTCTCAGTCACTTGCTTCCAAGTTTCTGCAGTCAGCAATTTACAGCTCTGTCAATGAGGCCACTCTAACAATTCTCATAGTGAAATTTCCAGGGTTAGAGAGGGATTTACAAATAAACAAAATACATACCTAGGCTATCCTTCTCCCATGAACCAAAGTGGAAATACCTATGGTACCATTCCAAGCTATCTTTGGAATAAGGCTGTATCTATCCATAGAAGTCATAGAGTAGGGGAAGAAAAAAAATAATAACCATCCCCCTTCCCCCCACATACCTGGGAAGATTGTTCAACAAATGTGACTATGAATAATACAATGTAAAGCAAAGGCTGCTCAGCATCTAAGGAAAGGATGCTCCCTCACAGCTCTTTACCAAATGTCTGCAAACATACAGCCAAAACAAAGACACAACCAAATCTTCATGTATTCCGAAAATGGGAAAAAATACATTTGTATTATTTTGAGAGTATAGATGAGGAAAAATTGGTAACATCTCAGCTGAGCATTTATTTAATTTTGAGAGGGACAAAGACATGACTAGAGGGTTGCTTTTATTTCCACCAGCTGTTCCTGCTAAACAGAAGCGTGCTGAAGAACAGATGCATAAAACTCTTGTGTGAAAGAGGGCAGACTCGGACTTTCTGCTCTTCTTTCTCTCTCCAGGCTCTGCTGCCACCTTTCCTAATTTATCTCCCTCCCCCCTGCCTCCTTCATACTAAATTCCTTTTAAAAGTTAAGAGCTGATCTGTTTTGTTTTCTGAAACTATGCTCAATGGGCCACTTCTCATATCATGGAAATCTACCAGCTAGAGATCTGATACGAATATGTCCTCAAATACTTATGTACTTACAGCATTACAGTTATCCACTCAACAAAAAATTCTGTTTTCTTTTGTTATTCCTACCTGATATCCATTCCAGAAAGCACAAATAAAGGGGCACAATCCTGAAGTACAGATGCTCTTCAAACCTGCATTTCCTGCCATTCTGAACTACAAAAGCAACAAAAAATTCCCCAAAGACTCCAACTTAACACCACACCAAGAGAAAAAAATTCATTCTGGTGTTATTCAGGGAGTAAGCATTTAGATTGATTTTTATAAAGGGATTGTAACATGCACAGAAATTAATATTACACTGCTCTATGGTCAGCTTCATTTCCTATTGAAAGCAAAACCCAGAAATACAGAATTCAATCTGTACTTCCAGACTGCAAAGGACAACCAATCAATTTATTTTCTAAGTCCCTTCTTGCAAGGAGACATCCTGCAGTGTCTTTCATTGCCTTGAAATTTTCAGTGAATGGCAAAAGGTTGCTTCACCAGCTTCACCAAATGGCCTCAGAAGATCACTTCTGATCTCAGCTTAAAAAGTGTACAGATAAAAAGAGTGCTTATATGTTATCCAAAAGGAGCTCTTTCAATAGGAAGGAGCAAATCAACAAGGAGCCCAGTGAAGCCTTTATGAACGAGTAGACTAATGCAATGCGAAAAAGAAACCACTCTTCAGTTTCCATCCTGGGCAACTTAGGACAGATGTGTCAACGTTTGCCAGTGGTTTGAAAACTACAGTTAGCAAAACACACTGTAAATATGAAAAGCAGTGCAATAATGCTCCACAAGTCTGTAAAGGGATCTACTTTTTATCCACCTGTGAAACTATTTCCGTTATTTTACATTTCCTGACAATTTTCAGCAATAGAAGAAATACAGCTGAGAATTAGTCCTGTGTAATACATACAGGGAAAAGAAAAATCTATTTAAGATCTCCTTGAAGCACTACTAGAAGAAAAAATATACCCCCTACTGCTCAGTTATAGAAGACACAGACTTACATAGTTACCTAGCTGATGTTGTGTCTATAAATATATTTAAAGGTCGCTATCGACAACGCAACTGTAAATATTTAAAGAAACACATCAGAATAAAGCACTGATTTTTCCACACCAAGGAGAGCCTTTTCTTTAGAGTGCTGTGCATGAGTGCTAGTTCATCCCTGAAATTAATCCTAAGTGACATGATATATGCTTCAATTAGAAGAACCAGATAAAAATCCAAGGGCTTTTTAGCTATTTGGCCTAAGTATTGTTTTTTAAGAATACACACTCAACACCCAATTAAAATGGAAACAATTCACACTACTATACTTTCCTTCTTAAAGATAATCTTCACCCTGAACTGCGGAAGCAATTCAGACAACTGTAGTCTGAAGTCCTTTTTCATGTACAAAGACTGAAAGGTTGCCCTTTTTTCCCTTGCACTTCTACACATAGAACCGAATGTAATCCAAACTTACTGGTTTGAGTCATATGTCTAATCTCAAACGATACGAATGTAACACTGACTCCATCATCCAGATGTGTAAAACTCCTTCATAGAAGGTTCTTCCTGTTATGTTTATGCAGGACGCTCTAATGAAGTTGTAAGGTTAAATTATCTGATTTAATTAACTCTGCTCAGAAAGGGACACTTTGTCTGTTCAGTGATCATCTTGCTTGTGATATTTTTACAATACATTCCTTCACTCTGTGCTCAATTCACCCTTAAGCTGCTTATGCAGATACTAAACAGAACATGTGATTCATTTGTGTATCCTTATTCTTTTAAAACATCTGATAAAGACAAGCAATAGGTCAATTTGCCTCTGTGGAATTGTGCCAACTGATCCTTATAAACCTTGTAATACCTCTGATTAATTCCCTTCCTTCCTAGAGGCAAGAGTACTATTGGCAAATTCTCTGGTTCCAGACATACTTCATTAATATCAGGTTATACAGATTTTCGTAGCTGTGGGCTTCAGTTACATAAGATGGATGCTCAGCAAAACCTTTGCCACTCAAGGATTTTTTTTTAGACATGTTATCTTCGCCATCAGAAAAGCTTTCCCTCGGAATCTGTTATTATGACAATGCATTGTTTTGGAGATCCAAAAGTGAATTTACATTTTCTATTCATTATTGAAGCCTTTGTACACATGAGAAAGAAATCACACACATATGGGATTACTGTTTATCCAAATGCAGGGAATGTTCAGCTCCTTATCAATATATCAGAAATATATTTGAAAAAGAATTGTCACATAACTGCCAATGCATAATTAAATCAATCCAGCAGTCATTGATGGTCTAGATCAGCCTTGTTTTGATACTTTGCCTGTAATTAGTAGAGAACAAATAAGTATTTTAGAAAACCATAGGAAAATTACGTTTTACTTGACAGTGGAACTTCTGAAAGACATCCAGCTAAAAATAACAATAAGACCAAAACTTCTTCATACAAAATCCAGCCTCCTTTGGGTCTCTCTATTCATGAAGCATCTGCTACTGCAGCCACACAAGCTCTTTGGTTTGTGATGCAGCCACTACAAAGAACGACTGGAAAGCACTTAGCAGCAGAAGCAGCGCAGCAGCAGCTCTGACACCCCCTGGTTTCCGAGGAGAGGAAGTTTATCTTTTGGTTTTGGGACTCACTCATGGGTTATTTTGGTAGCATTCTTCCTCTGCCTCACTCAGAAGACAACTTTGCTATTGCCCAGATACATTTGGGGACTGATGAATGCAGGCAGTCTTTGAAAATGCTTTCTTAAATCTCATGCTGTTTGGCACTTGTCAGTACACCTCTGATCTCCCACACATGAAAACATGTCATCAGGTTCTAGCCACGCAGGGGGCAGCATGACCTCTGCCCAAGGTCTGCATGGGCATTCTTTACCACATGCAGCAAGTAGAGCAGCGGGCCCACAGTCTGCATGGCAGTCACCCAGGACAGACTCCCTAACACCCAGCCAGGGCATCTGTATGGTTCATCCCTGCAAGCACTGCTAGCACCAGCACTGCTGCATCACTTCCTTCTATCTAACCTGGAAAAGCTATCTGTGAGCTCCTACAGGCAACATTTGCCAGCAAATTTCTCAGTGGTTCTGGCAGACCTGATCCATTAAGTCAACAGTCACTTCAAACATTAAAAAAAAAAATAAATCCACCTGTTTTCAACCCTGTATCTTTACTGGAGTTATTTGTTTGGGGGGATTAGAAGGGAGCAAAATCCCTCCATTTCTGTGTTAGATGTGCATTACACTTTTACTTGATACAACAATATTTGAATAAATCTGTACGGGCATGATTCAAATACTCTTTAAACAGAAACAATGAAGTGATGTTCTGGATACACGCCCTGTTTAAACACACAACTTACAATTTCAATGCAGTTATTCAAATTATTTATCAATCCTTCTGCAAAACACTGCAGTAGTGAAATCGCTGGAACTGGAGAAAATGTAAGCGAAAAAAATCCCTTTGCTCACACACATCAGAGAAGGAGCAAGCTGCAGCTATACTGCTCCAGGAAACCTTCCTCACCGGCTTACCATCAGCCGGCCGCTGACTTCAAAGCGGGGGAAAGCCCTCGGCCTGCCGCGGAACACAACACCCGGTAGTGGGCCCCGACTCCGAAAGAGCGCGGCGGGGCTGCCGTCGCTGAGCGGGACCACTCGGCACCGCCCGGTACCCGCCGTTACCACAGCAACGGCGCGCGGCGCCCCCACGGCCGGCCCCTTCGCCACACAGAGCCGCGCGGCCCCGTGACGCAACGGCTCCGCGTTGCCAGGGAGACGCCCGCGTTGCTATGGCGACCATCACGCTCCCCGGGCGGCAAGGGCGGGAGGCCGCCTCTCGCGCACCAGCCCCGCGGCCCAGTCCTCGACCCTAGTCCTGTCCCATCGGGCTCAGCGCAGATGCTGAAACTACTCCGGAAAAGCATCACCCCACACACACCCCCGCCCCCACCTCCAAACCCCAAGAGAGCTATCGCAGTCACTCAGTCCCGGTGGTGCCGTTGATCCCTGCTACGGCTGGTTAAAGACACCTTCCTGGCTTTATGAGGTATGGTACGGTGCTGACCGGCATTTCTGCCCCTACTGTGACACGCTGCCAACATTTGGGAAAAGTGAAAGAAACAAGCTCCGCACTAGCAGCAAAGCAAGAGCATCCCCACATGGGGCATGGCAGTTGTAGATATACTTCTTCCTTCACTACCTTCAAAACCAAATGCAAATCAAGTTAAAACCCCCACCCCACGCCTAATTTCACTGAGGCAGGGCAGAAAAATGTCTCTTGCTCTCCCTCTCACCCCTCTGGTATAACCTGGAAAGCAGGCACTTAGGCAGGGGGTGTAACTACAACGAAGGCCACGGGGCTCGACTAGAAACCTGAGAGCAGCACAGGCAGCACAAGACCCATAGCTCACCTGCGGAAAAAAACATCCCATCTCCTTCAAGTGAGGGTACTGTGCTTCTATCTATGCAAAGGAGTAAGTGGATACTTCAGAACTCTTCATCTGGTTACATGCATTTTAATTTCAGGTGTTCTTTTGCCAAAGGGCTCTGTGGCTCATGTGGGAGGACTGCCACGCAGGAGAATGGGTAGTAAGGCATCTTAAATGCAGGCCAAGCAATGCCAGGCTGCCACCAGCACTCCAGGGCTTTCTTTGCTAGCACATTTCTAAACTGCATCACTTAATTACATTTAACATCTTACCCAAGATTCATACACAACACTGGATGAAAACATTGAGAGTTGTAAAATGCATCTAGTTCTTACCTTTGATATGCCTGAGGAGATGTGGGAGGTGTATTGAACACATGCGAATATGGGTGATAGGGTGTCTTTTTCAAAGCCTGAATAAGATTTTGTCTATATTCTGGGTCTATACACCACAAGGACCCCTTTCCAATACTCTGCAAAGAAAAAAGAATTAAAAAAAAAATCAAATATTTGATCTAATGGCATAGCCTTCTTTAGTTAGCAGTATTTGTCAGGAAAAGCATTGAGTTTGGGATTTTTGTTTTGAAAGAAGTGAATATAGTTTGCTTGCAAGAGACTATTGCTCCATCAATAACATACTGCAACTGTACAGTTCTTGGGGTAAAAAACCCCTAAGAATGAATGTTTGGTTGCTTCCCCACTCCCCACCTCCACCCCCCCTTGTTACTAGTTAAGATGATTTAGTAACATCTGGCAATTTCCCCATCACTTTACACTGAAAAATAAAAAGCTACCATTACTGTTAAGTGGAAACTTTAAATAAAATTATATTATTTGTGAAAGTGGCTTTTGATGCTATACTAACTTTGATGTTACACTAACAAGAAATAGGCCTAAAAAAGAAGGGGTTTAAACACCCTAGAAACTGTTTTAAAAATAAAAGGACTTAATCCTTCAACCCACATGACATCAGTGCATTATACTACAAGAAGAAATTAATCATTCCCCTCCCTGCTGCCAGAGGGGAAAAAAAATACCCAAATCCCACAAAACAAACAAACAACCAAATACCCATGGTATAATCAGAGTCTAAACCATTTAAGGGTGTTGTGAGACTGTGAACAGTTAGAACAACAACTACTTTTATCACCCTTTCTGGACACATAGCAACTCAAGCAGTCAATTTGTAATGCTAAGACTACACTAAAATTCTGTATTTATTCTGCAGTTACAAGCAGTGCAACTTCAGTTCTTGTCTCAGTCCTATCAGAGGTCAGGATGAAGATATTTTTAATTGTTTTGTGTAAGTTCTCTAATAGAAAAATAACTATCCCTCAGCTCCACTAAGAAAGCACACAAAATGATAGGTCAGGAGCAGCCTTGGTCTGCTTGAGCAAACCAAACACCAGTCTTAATTATTGACTGAACTCCACTGGCAGGCTTTCAAGGCATTACAATAAGATTTTTGGTAAATGTTGACTTTGTCTGGAACAGATGGAGGGGGCTGTGCTACCAATCCAGCCACTTTTCAGCCTAGGACTACCTTTCTCTCATGTCCAACTTCTATCAGCAGAAGCAAGGCTCTCAGTTTCATGTGTTGAAGAAAACACACACACAAAAATCACACCAGAAGTGGGATATTATTTCCTAAAGCCACAGGGAAGACCAAAACCCAACACGTTTGTGTTCAAAAACTTATCTTTGCAGAACCGTACCAACTCCTAAGTGCTCCTCTGCCTCATGGATAGCTTTGGGATACACAATGCGACATGCAAAATGCTTAGAAACGTCCTTCTGAGACTACAGATAGCAAATCTGTCCTGAAATCTCTCCCCCCTCCCTGACAGAAGAATTAAAATTAATCTTCCCCAGTATCACTGGATGACTGTGGGGGAACATCTAGCAAGTTCATGTGAGACCTGGTTTGGAAATAAAGGACAGAAGCTCAACCAACCCACAGGAGTTGTAACTGCTTTCTTTCAGAAATGAACACATCTGCTAGAGGGGAGAGAGAGGAAATCATGCTGCTCTGGTGGAAGCAGAAATGTGGGGTCAAGCCTCTTCAGGATATCTGGGTTCAAGACTGTCTCTCCTCTTGTTTCCCAGGGGTGCCCCACCAGAAGGCCACTGAACAGCCTAAGGAAAGACATCTTCCAGCTCTTGAGCCAAAACCAGGTCCTCACTTGACCAAAAAACCCAAGACCTAGTGGGCTAGAGAAAAGGAGCAAGATATTTGTGCTTTCACTTCAGTAAAGCACTACTGCAGATGACTAAAGGATCTACTGCTGGTGTCAGTGGTAGAAGCTATATGCCACACATCTCAAACCAGTCTGCAAAAACGAGGTTGTTATGTTTAACCCTCCTTTAAATACGGGACAATAAACCAGAGACTTAACACAGTAAGTTTGGTAAGTGACTTTTTAGGCAAAGGACAGAGTCAAAAATAGAATCCAAACCTCTTGCATTCCACTTCCATGCTCCATCCAAGCAAAAAGAACACAAAATTTCCTTTTAAGCAAGCAACAAGCAAAACTGGGAACATTTTCCAGAGAAAACCTTTGCTGGATTCCTTACTCCTTACATCATGGGATAAGCTTTAAAAAATAATAAATAAATAAAGTTGCACTTAAATACCATCTACCTTATTTGTACTTACTGGAACATAACATATTGTTTCCAAACCTCTCTGGGTTTTCATTTATTTTCAAGAGAGACTTTTCATCTACCTGGAAGAGATTACTCCTCAAAACCCATCAGAGTCAGTTCAAGTTGAGGGCCTTGCAAGATGAAGTCACTACTGAACAGTAACTTCAAAACCTTTCATTACTGTTAAGCTAAATTTATTTGGCTTGCCTGTATTCTGGCAAAAGCCAAAAATAATCTCACTGAAAACCAGAAACTCTCTCACAGAAAAAGTATTAAGAATTATACTTCTTGTTTGAAGAAACAGTGGGAAGGCAGATAAACTGCATTTTCACTGCAGCTTAGCTGACTTATAATTTAGCAGCAAAAACAAATGCAATGATCTCCAACCATGAAAAGTTCCTTTTTTAAAGATTGTTACTTTTGTTTTTCCACAATCACACAAGAGAACAAAAATAAAAAGAAAACTGAAGTGTCATCCAGTTAAGAATCCTTCTTGACTGACAGAGGTGTGAAGAGCTCCGTTAACTCTCTTTAGATTTGTCATTAGTCTTTCCATATACAGAGCAATCACAGGAACAGAAATCACTGGAAATCAGATCCATTGGTTAGTGATTAATTTCCATCTTATGACACTTGGCGTGCTCCTTCACTATGTCCTCCAAGCCAGAAGTCAATAGTGGCTCCAATCAAAAAACAGCAAGGAAGGGAAAAAAAAAAAAGAAAGAAATAATAAAAATTTAAAAATCACTGGATTAGATTTGTCTCCCAGGCAACAAGCAACTGAGGGGTGGATAACAGTCCCCTGATCATCTCAGTGCTGGAGTGCTTTCCCATCTCCCAACAAGCCATCTCCTCCCCAGGCCAGGGACCTTCCTCCAACTTACCACAGGTTACTGTTTTTGCACTGAATTTAAGTTTAAGATTATTAAGAACAGTGAGAATGTTACTATGGGTACCTTTCACCTTGTCCAAATGGAGGCCATAGTTGCAGGCAAGCTATTTCAGAGGTACTAATAGGGAGAGAAAGCAACATGTAGAAATTACCCCATAGAAGTTTTTAACTACATACTTTTTAAAACATCCTGATTATCTTTTCTATTCTATCAGCATACTGTGTACTCTATCCCAACTTATTAATTCATTTGCTCTCTCATACCTCAAATACACAAATCTCATTCCTCCCCCAACAATTAAAACCAATGCATCGCCATGAATAGGTACATGACATACCCAGTGTCCAATTGTTTTTTTCTAATAGACAGCATACAAAAGTTTCCAATCCCTCTTTATACAACTTATTAGTACTCTATCATATTAAGACCCAACAAAAATGCTTGGTCATCTTTTAGTATAATGGAAACAAAAGTTGGAAATTTAAAAGTAAAATAATTAAAATGCTGCTTGCCAGCTCTTCTGGTTGTTATAGCTGAGGATAACAAGCATTATCCACTATAAACACTCTTCATTATAAAGCTTTTGCTTCCATACACCTCACCATTATCTGTCTGGCCTTACAAATCACCTATGATCTGCCCAAAGTGCAATAAAAAAAAAAAAAATTCTTGTGCACTGAGCTCTTTCCAAGACCAATGGCTGAGAGTAAATACATACTCTGTCTAAGACACAAATGCCAGAAAACGTTTATTTGAGGATTTTTTCCCCTGGTTATTTTAGCACAGACTTGAAATGTGTTAGGAACACAACTCTTTTCCAGTGTTGTTCTTTTCATCGCTGTACAAGCAGTCTGACCCAAAAAAAAAAGCTTTGGGAAGAGAGTAGATAGAGGAACTACAGAATGTGGGCTCTGAGGGATGCTGGCATTTCCAATTGCACCTTCTGAAGCTCTGGTTACATGTTCACTTTGAATCCACACAGGACTCCGCAGCAGAAACCATGCAGAAGCAGCTCCAGGCACCATCTCTCACAGCAGCATCACCGCCAAGAGGGTCTCTCTAACAGAACAGATCCCTAAGGGAACAACCCCCAAAAAGTACAGTGGTCTGACTTGCTGCTGCTGTTGTTTCCCTGGTCCTTGCTGCACTGTTGTCCTGCCTGTCTTCTTGCATGTGCCTGGCTCTTCTTCCAAAACCCAATTTCACTAATTTTCCTTGAAGAAGACTAGCTGGCAATTTTTTTTGGCATTTAAAGTCATTACACCGGCTCACATGAAGGGTCTGAAGAGCGCTTAGCACTGCTGCAAAGCAGGGCATGGAAGCTGAAGTCCAGGAGAAGAACAGGAGTTGTCTTCTCCTGTAGCAGGACTCACAGTGACATCCCTGTGAGTATCTTGGAAAAAGCAGGAAAAGCGAACCAGGACTCTGGCTGGACACAAAAGTTGCTCAGAAGAGGAATGGTAAAATTGGTGTAGCATAGAGTAGGGATACATGGACAGCTGAGCAGCAACACTGGCAGACACAGACCCAAGGGAAAGACCAGCAAGGCCATGCAGACAAGATCAGAGATGTCAAGATGCTGGGCTGGAAAGACAGGAACCAAAATGAGTGCACCTGAGCAATCTCATAGCTCTGCACAGGCACCCAGGCTAGGCCAGCAAATTGAGAATTACATTGAACTCTTTGAGTTAAGACCCTGCTACTTCAAACAAGTTAAAGCCAAGCCAACAGCGCCACACTGAGCAGCTATGACCTTTTTCTTCTCGACTACCAAACCAGGAGGAGATGAGTGGGCATGGCTACACTCTCCTGAACCAAAACTGTCAAGAATATGAATTTGGAATATGGCAGCTACTCCAGATGTACACACCATCTTTGAGAAATATGCTACACTGTCTACAGGCATGCTTTAGGAACTATAAAAGCAGTCCTAAGCTACCAAATTTTGAATTCACACCACTGACTTCTCAGCCCCTACCTAGCTCAGCAGGAGTTGTGGCAGTCTAAAGACAGGACCTGCAAATAACACTTCTGCAGCGATGAGGAACGTTTTTGGTGTCACTAATCACCTTTACTGATCTAAGGTCTGCTCTCATGGATGAAACCTCTATTGTTATGACAAATGACCTCTTTGCAAGTACCAGTGGAAGGATTACTGGGTATCAAAGGTTCTTATTCTAAGGAAAGATTTATCCCAAGCTTACTGTGCCCAGTTACCCTGAAACAGCTGGCTTGGAGCAAGCCTTTCACATAGATTTGCCACCAGGTTTCTCCATGAGAATGCCATACAGCTTATCCATGTGTCCAAGAATGCCATGCATGCAAGCAGAGAAGTGTTTCTACAGAATTAAATATAATTGGATGACAGAAACATCATGTCGCCGCAGAATTGAAAAGCAGTTTGAGTAACTACAGCCAGGACCAGAATCTGAAAAAGTAATTGGTTTAGACCAGAAATAGATTGCTGTGCGTAAGGTGGAAGCATGAATGTTTCTCAGCTTCTGCATCTGCACCACATCGAAATGAGATGCCACAAAGTCATTGGCCTCCTGCACATGAAAACTCTAGGGGAGGGTGAAAGCATGTCCAGGGCTGATAGACAGTAAGGACCCATACAGGCTCCAGGATGACAGAAATGTCTACCCATGAAAAGAGCATAGTATTTCACTCACCACCCAACACTACAGTCACCCAAAACACAGAGCAAGAGAATAGAATAGAGCAGAGCAGAGCAGAGCGGAAGAGACCTTTGAGATCGAGTCCAACCTGTCATCCAACACTATCTAATCAACTAAACCGTGGCACCAAGCACCTCATTCAGTCTCTTCTTAAACACCTCCAGTGATGGTGACTCCATCACCTCCCCAGGCAGCCCATTCCGATGGCCAATCACTCTTCCTGTGAAGAACTTCTTCCTAACATCCAGCCTAAACTTCCCCTGGCACAGCTTGAGACTGTGTCCTCTTGTTTGGGTGCTGGTTGCCTGGGAGAAGAGACCAAGCCTCACCTGGCTACAACCTCCCTTCAGGCAGTTGTAGACAGCAAGGTTTCCTCTGAGCCTCCTCTTCTCCAAGCTAAGCAACCCCAGCTCCCTCAGTCTCCTTGTGCTCCAAACCCCTCACCAACTTCGTTGCCCTTCTCTAGACATGTTCCAGCAAATCAACATCTTTCCTAAACTTAGGGGACCAGAACTGGACACAGGACTCAAGGCTCGGCCTAACCAGTGCTCAGTACAGGGGCAGAATGACTTCCCTGCTTCTGCTGGCCACACTGTTCCTGATACAGACCAGGATGCCATTGGCCTTCTTGGCCACCTGGGCACACTGCTGGCTCATGTTCAGCTTACTATCACCCAGTATCCCCATGTCCCTTTCTGCCTGGCCACTCTCCAGCCACTCTGACCCCAAAAACTCTGGGAGCTTTCACTACAACACATTTCTGGTTGCACTGGGCTCTCTAGTTACCTGTTTTTAAAGCAAATTAAGTAATTGGCAGAAAGACCCAGAGCACTGGAATCATCTGAGGTCAGCTAGGGCTTGTTTGTTTGCTTAAATTAAGACAACTACTAATGAATTCATAAAGAAAAACAAAGCCATTGCAAATAACTACTATTATAAAACACATTCCTTAGATCCACTGTAATCTCTCACAAAATTACAAATAACTATTCATGCAGATGAAGAGATTTTCTTCATTCTATTCCAACATTTCTGGCACTGACCAGTTGAATTCTATATGGCTGGTTTTAAAGAATTGCACTATGAACAGTAGTTTTAATGACAGTAACAACTGTGTGGCAAGCATTTAATTTTCAGAAACCCTCACCACAAAATCCCCCCTTACCTATGAATTCAAAAGAGAAACTTCCCCTGCTCTTCTGAGGAAGTTTGTCAATGTTATGTGACAGCTTGATGCTGAGAAGAAACTGAAGCAGTATCTGCATGCAGCATAACACAATCCTCACATACATCTCCTGAACATTTCCAGCTCTTTTTTCTAGTAAACTTACAGTCCCAGCTCAGCTCATGCACAAGCTGAAAAAGAACTCTGACCAGCTCAAACACAATTACATGACTATAAATGTATGTTCAGTGGATGCATGAACTTTTAAAAAGTTTGATGGCAAGGCTGGCTGGGGTGCAGTCTTCAACCCCAGTAAACCGACTGCATCAAGAAATCACCAGCTTTTCTCCGGAAAAGTTGGGGCTTTAAACATCTTAATTTGCTCCAAGGGAAAACACCCATTAGTTCAAATCACACAAGTCCTAGTCTCTGCTTTCATGCTTGTCTCTCAATATTTTAGTTCACTTGCTCAATGAGCTATCCTAGACACCAACACAGCCACCAGTCTTCTAAACCTCATTTGCCTTTAGGAAACTGGCTTTATTCTGCCCCAAGTAGTACAGGGGCATGATAATTACAAAGTGGGCAGTGTCTTTCCAACTGGAGAGACTGCTTGAGTAACTAACTTCACCAAGAATGAGAATCCTAGAATCAAAATTGTAGGGGGTGCAAGCAGCCTCTGGAGACCATCTAGTCCAACCCCCCTACAAATTCAGGTTCACCTAAATGAGGTCACAAAGAAATACACACAGGAAGGTTTTGAATGTCTCCAGAGGAGACTCCACAACGTCTCTGGACAGCTGTTCCAGGACTCTGGCACCCTTGAAATAAAGAAGTTTCTCCTTAAGTTCAAGAGAAACCTCCTGTGTTCTACTTTGTACCCACTATGCCTTATTCTATCACTGGCCACCACTGGGAAGAGCCCAGCCCCATCCTCATGACTTCCACCCTTTAGACATTTATATGCATTTATAAGACCCCTTCTCAGTCTTTTCCCAGCTAAAGAGTCTCAGGTCTCTTAGCCTTGCCTCATAAGAGAGATGCTCCAGTCCCCTAATTATCCTTGTGGCCCTTCACTGGACTCTCTCCAATAGTTCTCTGCCTCTCCTGAACTAGGGAGCCTGGAACTGTACACAATAGTCCAGTTGTGACCTCACAAGGGAGAGCAGAGGAGGAGGAAGAAAACCTCCCTAGGCCTGCTGGTCACACTCTTCTTAATTTACCCCAGAATAGTATTGGCTTCCCCAGGTGCAGAACTCTACACTTGCTCTTGTTGAATTTCATGAGGTTCACCTCTGTCCAACTCTCCATACAGCATGTCCAGCTGGGTCTTGCTGAATGGCAGCACAGCCTTCCAGTGTGTCAACTACTCCTCCCAGTTTTGAGTCATCAGCAAACTTGCTGAGAGTATACTCTGCTCCTTCGTCCAAGTCACTGATGAAGATGTTGAACAAGAGCAGACTCAATACTGACCTCTGGAGAACACCACTAGTCACAGGCCTCCAACTAGACCCTGCACTGTTGTTTGCAGCCCTCTGCACTCTGTCATTCAACCAGTTCTCAATCCACCTCACTGCCCGCTCATCTAACCCGTATTTCCTAAGGTTACCTATAAGGATGTTATGGGAGACAGTGTCAAAAGCCTTGCCAAAGTTGAGATAGAAAGCGTCCGTTGATCTTCCATTATCTACCCAGCTGGTCACACCATCATAGAAGGCTACTAGATTGGTGAAGCACGAGTTCCCCTTTGTGAATCCATGCTAACTATTCCTGATAAAACTTATGCATTATCTGCATGTATGATTATAGTGGAAAAGGACTTCTTAGCCTCAAAATGGAACTAAACCAAAAAAAAACCCAAACCAAACGGGAAGCCAAGAATGCAAATAAACAGTGCTAAATAATAATATCTAATAATGATTAGGCCATAATCAAGAGGCCAGACCAATGATGTGAAGCAACAGCTGGAGAAAAGGAAAGCCTGTGGTAATCTCGCCCAAAACCACCAACTATTTCACAGGCAAGATGCAGTCCAAGATCCTGCAACACAAGAAAGTGCTTCTGAAATGCACACTGTTCAGCGGTCTTCCAATGATAAAGGATTTCAAGCTTCACCATCACAAGACATTAGAAATTTGCTTTATAGTTTTGGACTTTTATGTGCTACCCAAGTGAAGAGCTCTGCTCCCTTCAGCAAAATCCACAAAGAGTGCCTCATAAGTAGAGCTACAGGCACAGGCCTTGTCTACCTCACACAACCAGACCAAAGAAATAGTGGTTAACATCTCAAGGCAATGGCTGAGAGTAAATGAAGGCATTCATGGACTTTTAAGCATTTTTATACCTCAGCACTCCCTCCCATGAGTACAGAGAAGCCATAAATGCCTTCTAGTGCAAGACCTAGACACTCAGCAAGTTTGCACTGCTGCCTAGGACTACCAACCCAAGGTATGCCTCCAGACCCCAGGCTCCTGATCCCACGATGGGCACTTTTACATTGGGTCCAGAATGATTCTCTATCATTCTTTCAGTCATGGTGACCCACTGCCAGATACCACCATAGGAATAGCTGGTCCACTGCTTCTCCAACACATGAGCACTTGTAGATCCATTAGTACAGGTAATCTGACTCAATACTACTGCCTACAGCTGGCAGTAGATCTGCTACACCACATCAGCTTTCCACTACCCTCATTATAAAATGATTCCTTCAACAGGCTCAGGAATTGTTGCATTATGTCACTCAACTCCAAGAGCCATATTTAGCCTGTTTATATGCAAACCACCCTAATAAAGCTATTAGGCTGCCATATGGAAATCCTGCAAGCAAATGAAGAAAGTGCTGTCATTAACTGCTCTTAAACAAGGCCTGGCTCCTATGTAAAGTAGTACTACGCTGTTTCATGCTAGCGCCTAGCAACCTCAGATCTTCCTCAAAGCCTCCCCAGGCTAGATGGAAGTTCAGGTGCTGAAAAAGACAGGCTGTGACACTGCTAGGGAGGTACAAAGTGTAAGATCAACCAGACATAGGGAGACTGGGTTGGGAAGGCCAGAAATCCCAGAAGACAAGCCTGTCAGAATGACAGGCCATCACATGGCATACTTGAGGGAGATTAGGTAGCAAGTAGCATTAAGAATGCTGTTTAAGTCTATAGAATTTCTGTGTGTACATGGAAAGCCTAATTATCCTTACTCTATTGAAAACAAAATTTAGGAGACACAGAAACAGAAGAATAAAAAAAGAATCTAAGTCAAGGCTCAAGGTCACCCATAAAGTCAAAGGCAAAAGGGAAAAAAAAATCCTGACACTCCAGACCAATAGTCCATCTAGTAGAACATGCTACTTTCATGGTAAAGAGACACTCAATTCATTACCCTCTGGCCATCAGATACTCTTCAGATAATAGTATATTAATAATTAAATTAGCCAGCGAGTGAATTTCCAGGGGAAAGGGTTAACAGCTAGTATAGACAGGTGGGAGGAAACAGATTGCACTAAATCTATTAGCAGTGACAAATGAAAATAGAAATGAAGAATGCCTGACAAAAGGTGATCAATTTGCACCATTTCCCCCATAACTGTTTACTTAATGTAGAGTTTTTCCTTGCATTGGTTTGCACACCAAACTGACAGGAAAAACAAGGCAGCTGGATAAATGGTTTGAGAGGATGCCTGGATGTGGAGTTTCCAAGTGTCCCTGAACTCTTTAAGGAAGCAAAACTCCATTCTGAGCCCTGCTCAGCAGCCTCAACAAATGCCTGTAACCTGCACTGCAAGCAGGCAGACAGCGAAGACAACCCATCTATCACATACATATCTGTCTGCACACCTATCAACATACAAATACCTATTTCTGTCATTTACATACTCTACTCTCTTCTATCTCTACAGTATCTGGAGAGATACTTGTTTTTTACTATAACTTCTCTTTCCCTCTCCTCTTTCTCACGGTTAATGAAACCTCAGAAAGCAGAACAAAACAACCCCCATGCTGGAAACATCCCCCCAAATGAGGCAACTTCTTGACTGCATTTGAGGCTTTCACCTCCTTCACACAGCATAATGTTGCCTCAACCCAAATGTTACAAGTCCAAACCTCACAGACTCAAAAAAACCTGGGTCTTCACCATAACTCAGTATCTTTTCAAGTAGCCTACAGCAATCCTCTTTCCTCCCAAATGCCACAATGTCACCAGGCTCTGAGGAACACCTCCTAAATCAGTCAGTAAGAACAATGGTTCTGCAATGAAGGCAAACCAAGCTCCAAGAGTGAACCACCATCCTGTGCAGGTCGAATTCCAGCCACTCCACCAACATGCTCCTCATCTTAAGTCACGGATCACCCTGGTGAGACTAAAATGGTAGTACCTGTGGGAGAGGGTTTTCCTCACCTTGTGGGATTTGGCACCTTGTTTTCATTGTAATACAAAACAAGCAAGAAATCCCACTAGAGAGCCACAACACTTGAGATCTACACAGGCACAGACAGGGAGCAGCAAGCCCTTGCCACACCTAGCTGTGCCAGAAGAGTACCACTACCTTCAGCACTAACCTCTTGCTGTGTTTTCTGGCCATAAAAAGCCTTCCCTTGAGAGGCAGAAATACACCCCAATTGACTCAGAGCCTTCCAGCACAGGGAGGATTTGACCTCAAGACTGTAGGGGAATTACACACCTAGGCAGAGATGCAGAGTTGGCTGCTAAGCTGCCCGCCTGCCTCCACCAACCACACTGCATGTCACTATAAAATAAACTTTATTAGAATAAACCAAACCAGGTTGGAAGAGACCTTCAAGATCATCGCGTCCAACCCATCAACCAATCCAACCCACCCAAACAGCTAACCCATGGCTCCAAGCACCCCATCAAGTCTCCTTCTGAACACCTTCAATGACGGCGACTCCACCACCTCCCCGGGCAACCCATTCCATAGCGCAATCACTCTTTCTGTATAGAACTTCTTCCTAACATCCAACCTGAACCTCCCCTGGCGCAGCCTGAGACTGTGTCCTCTTGTTCTGGTACTGGCTGCCTGGGAGAAGAGACCATCATTCGCCTGTCTACAACCTCCCTTCAGGTAGTTGTAGAGAGTGATAAGGTCACCCCTGAGTGTCCTCTTCTCCAGGCTGAGCAACCCCAGCTCCCTCAGCCTCTCCTCATAGGGCTTGTGTTCCAAACCCCTCACCAACTTCGTTGCCCTTCTCTGGACTCGTTCCAGCAAGTCAACATCCTTCCTAAACTGAGGGGCCCAGAACTGGACACAGTACTCGAGGTGTGGCCTAACCAGTGCAGTGTACAGGGGCAGAATCTTCCTCTCCCAATCCTACCTCTAACTTTCAGCTTCCCTGGCAGCTATCCTGCAGCCCACCTGTGCAGAAGTGCACAAAGACTCTTCTTACTCCAGCTGGTGAGATGCCCCAGCCCACCAGTGGCAGGAGACAGACAGGGCTGTGGCATTACCACAAGCACAAACAGGAGACACCATAACGTGAGGCTTAAGCACAGTGTGTCCTCCTACCCTTCCTGCATAGGCTGCAAGCACAGTCCTCTCCCTCCCGCAGGTTTATGGCACCTGACACATGAGCCTGAGCTAAGCCCCATGGAAGAAGCATCCTACCACAAAGGTCAGGGAGGGAGAAGTAGATGAGAAATTGTCCTACTCAGCAGAAGGATGCAGTGGCAGGGGGAGAAACCAAGCTATGTTGCCGAGTCTCATCAAGTTCATCCTCAAGGTGAAGATTAAAGGAATAATATGAGCACTTCTCATTGTGAGATTAATAAATTTGGTTGTACTTACATTTCCTCCCATTTTAACTTAAGTTCACTATAAAGGCACAGGCTTGCAAAAATAGCAAGAAGATGAACTTGCTTAGCCTTCAAAGTTTTACTCACAGCAAGATTTGTTAAAACTGTAAGAAGATTCCCTTTAATATTTTTTCTGTGCAGCATCTCAAAAATAGAGTTGACAGTTTTAAGTATTTTTTTGTTGTTGTTGCCTTGGGTTTTTTTGATGCCTGTATTTTTCCAAGCATGGCTGTGTGGCTTGCAGTTGCTAAAATGTTAAAAGCAGTAGATGCAACAAAGCTAGCATGGGGGACTTCTGCAGCATGAGCCACTCAATCAAGCATATTGTAGAGTAGATAATTAATACTGCATTTCAGGTTCCCTGAGCACCTTCACCAGTAAAACAGATTTGAAACTGTGCAGACAGATTATCAAATATGGCAAAAGTGATTACTTTAGAGAATTAAAATGTAGACTCACTGGTGTGTGTGGATTAAAAGTAGAACAACTATTTAAATCTAGATTTTTCCTATAGCTTGGCAAAAGTAGGATTCACAGGTTTATTCATGTTACTTCCCAGACAGACTAGTTCTGTTAGCAGAGCATTAATCAAAGTCTAGATACTTAAAGATCCTGACTCAATATAGATTCCTCATCTGTTCAAACTCCACTTCATTTTTCCAGACCCAATTCCAAATCCCAAGTGATTTTGCTATTTCATACAAAAAGCAAAGGAAAAGCGGGTGTCCTCAAATTCACAGAAGAGAATCAAAAGGCACGTGACAGAGCCAGCAGCAGAGAACCAGCAGCAGAGAGCCAGCCTGCTAACTCCCTGAAAGAAACCCAACAGAAACAGAAATGTCACTCTCCAGGGCGCTCTTTTGGCTAAGCTGGTAGCAAACAGGATGTGAGCATCAGTCGCTGTGTGCAGAGAAGAGGTTATTCAGAATAGCAAGTTCAGGCACAGCCCTCATCTTTTACCCGTTAAGGAAAGAGTGGGAGGAAATGGAGGGGGGGGAAGGGGAAGCTTTCAACCCACACACCGCAGCCCTGCCTGCTTGGGTTTTCCCCGGTCTCTTTTTAACTGAACTATCTCACAAGCACTCATTCTCAAATGCATGTTCATAGGCAGACCCCATGAAAGAGGGCTGCAGGGGAAGCCTGCATGTGTTTTGAGTGTGCTGTAGAGGAGGAGGAGAAGTGACAGGATCCTTGAGACAATGAGATGGTGCACAGTCTCAGCAGCACCAGCATCCTAAGAGGGATTGGGACACTTGCAGATGCTGTGACAGAATGGAGTAATTACTGCTTGCCTTGAACGTAAGTACATGAAGGAAGACAGAATTTGGCACATGAGAGAGAAAAAAAGGGAAGAAAACATTGTTTGATGGAGCCTAGAAACCCCCAGGAATTAGAAAAGTAGTATCAACTTCTACACCCTCCCACTCCTTGGTGTTTACCAGCAAACTATTACCCATTCTGATCATTGTATACAAAAAGGCTGATGATCAATATTGCACAAGGGTGATTAGTGCTCAGTGATTAAACATCACTGTTTGAATTTATCTGACTCAACATGCTTGAAGTGGAAGAAAACAGGGAGAAAACATGTTTGAACAGACTCCAGTAATGAAAATTGACAACTTGCAGAACATCAGTTGATGTTCTGAAGAGTTCAGAAGTAACAATGAAGAGAAGATGTACGATATTCTCAGAGGGACAGAAAATTGTTTTCCTCCAAATTATTCACAATCAAATACGCTTTTCAAAAGATATACCACCTAAAGGAAAAGAAAATCTCATTTAAGGATACCAAAGCAAGGCTATTTTGATGACATAGGTGTCATGCAAACAGGCCTGCTGTGACCTGGGTCACTGCTCCAGGTCTCCTGTGATCTTTTTCACTATTGGTTTCATACAGGAAGCCTTCATATTTGACACACCAAAAATAGCAGACGGTTTACAAATTAAAATCTTGCTTCAAAAAGACCTGCAACAGTTTTCTTTTCCAAAATGCAGATGCACTTGCAGCACAGTGCAACAATGATTTAAAGCACCTGTCCCTGCCACATGTTCTTCAGACAGGCATTTATGAATGATTCCATTTCTAGATGATGCAAGTAAGAAAAGAGAGAACTAGGGGCGAACACACACAAAAAAGCAATAGGAAATGAATACCTGAATGTGAAAAGCAACCAAAAATGATGTACACGCTCTCTTACAAGAAAAATAAGTAGCCAGGAAATGAGGTCCAAACTGCTGAAAGCCCTATGCAAAACAGAGAGCTTAACTTTCAGAGCAGCATAATGTACCAAATCCTGCTGAAAAACAGTAACCAGCCTTTGTGCGTGCCACTGGTGTGAAAATCCACCATCACTTGCCCCACAAAAGGAAACCAGATATACCAGCTCCAAATTGCCAGCCCATGGAAAAGAGCTGGCATCCTTCAGGGGATCCTTCTTTTCTTCATAGTTGCACCCTGTGACAACAAATGTTGACGTCGGCACTGCACAGTAGAGGATTTCTCTAACTGCTGTGTTTTTCTTACAAAAGACTCTGCAGGGAAATACTAAACCAAAAGAGTTTGAAAGAGACCTGACAGATAGCAGCTTTTTTGCAACTCCCAGAACCTGACTTTAATACTGCAAATTCATAGAATTTTAGCATGTTGAGATTCTAGGTGCTACTACTAGAAAGCCATGAGCAATGCAAAACCACGGGGTGAAGGAGAACCCAAACCAAAATGTTTCCAACTGTCTTCTGCAGAAAAGCCTGCAAAAGACCTTAAAGGCTCTAAAAAAAGGTGTACAACCAATCCCCCATGATTTTAAAGGACAGTATGATTTTTAAGACAATTTCATAACTTCTAAGGCCCAAGTCTCTCTATAAATAACCCCTCCCCCCATATCCATCCTATTATTACACACATCCCTGTGGATGCTAATGTTACTTGGTCCAACTTAAAAGCCACAGAACACAAACACAGAGAATTTATTTGGGCAATTACAAAATTCCCCCCCTTTGCAAACAAAAGCCCTTTTCTGTACACAATGTGAGAAGACTGAGGCTACACATGGCATGGACTGAAAAGACATTTAAACCAGCTCTGGAACCATTTTATTGTTTAGCCTGATGACAAACAACAGGGATAAACAGTTAAAACGGGAAAAAACTAAACTTACTGATGAAGCAAATAATTCTTCTTTTTAATGAATACCTAGATTAAAGATTCAGAGTGTAAATCCAACAGGTTTGTGTACCCTGTTCTGTAAATTCTGAGAAAAATCAATCAAAATTGATGTGGCACAGAAGTGGATAATACTACTACAATTAAGATATGGCCTCTTGTCCCATTAGCTCAAGCCTAGGCAAATGCATTTTTGGCATACTAGGCACTGGAGGATGAGTGGGATTCAAGTGCTGGTGAAGAAGCAGATGGCAATTAGTAGAAGTGGTTAGTTCATAAGCATGTTTACTTTAAAACTAAAGTAATGCAAGTGTTTTAGCTAGGAGGCAGGACATTTTCCTGTTGTTTTTCCTAGTCAGCAGAAAAAGCAGGATGAGAAAGCAACATCTCTCCTACAATTTCAATACTACAAATTAAAATCAAAGTTTTCTAAATGAAAATTTTGTGTTTCTTCTTAAACAATAATGACAGAAAACTCTCTCTCTTAATGGAAAGGGTCATAATTACATTTCTGCTTTTCCAAATTCAATATTACTCAGCTCTAAAAGCCATCCAAATGACACATCCAAGGGGCCATGCTAAGCCAGGAACAAGGACTTTATTGCTCTGAGCAAAAGCAGTGTGGCCCAAAAGCCAGTGATTTTTTTACAGGTGTTTTGGCAAAATCTGAAAGAACAAAAAATTAGCCAGCATGGAGGTATTTGCCTAAGTTTTAGTGCTGGTGAGTTTTGGAGAGAAAAAACCCAGACTGGTGAGCTTGGTTAAACTCTTAGAGTGATCTGTTTAGACTAATTGGTAACCAGTTGTGGCAACACAATGTGTCTGTCCTAAGAAAATTTCATGGAGATGTACCACTAGGACAGGGTTTTGTTTGCCTAGCACAGCAATACAAGTAGATAGAAAGCTCTGTGTAACAACCCAAACTCATACTACATTTGCTCCCACATTTTACCCTAAAAACGTTCAGATGATCTAAAACCCAATATGACTATGCACTGCTTTTAGTGCATAAAATGCACTTGTAAACACATACATACAGATAGAGATACAAAAATAAAGTAAAAAAAAAGAGGTGCAACCTGTACAATAAAATTGCATTTGTCTCAACATCTGGGAGCTAGCACTGTACTGAGTCTTCTGTGCAATCTGTCTTCATGACAGCTTCCTTCCCTCTTTCTCTGCCACACAGCCAAAAGGCTAGAAAGTATTAGAACCTGACTTAAAACTCTGAAAAGCAAATCTACTCTGCTTTACAACAGTAAGGTTTGCATATTTGACCCTAAGCACTGAGGAGGGAGGTAAAAGAGAGAAAATCCAAGTAACTTAGTGCAATGAGGTAGCTATGTAACAATAAATATGTTAATTGCCAAACCAGGAAAAAACACTTTTGGATAAGTTCATCTGCCTGCTTCAAAACAAACCATACAATGCTAAAAGCACCAGCATTTGATTCCCAGCCACTCTGGCCACATCCTGACTCCCTCATTTCCCACCTTTCCCAACTGAAGACTGAAAACCCATGTTTCCCATGCACACCATGCACTTCTTCCTGCATTAGCTGATCATGTACTATTTAGATTGGATAGCAGCGAAAAAAAAGTCTTCAGCAAAAGGGTTGTCAAGCATTGAAAAAGGCTGTCCAGAGAAGTGGTTAAGTCCCCTTCCGTGGCAATATTTAGCATAGACGCAGTGCTGAGGGACATGGGTTAGGGGTGGACTTCACAGTATTAGGTTAACGGTTGGACTTAATGGTCTTAAAGGCCTTTCCCAACCTAAGCAGTTCTATGACTAGCTCCTGAGTCCTAAGGTACTTCAAGGAGGGCAGAATTATGTTAAGAATCACATCATTATTTCCAGTTAAATTTATAAATAATCTCTGAAGGGGACTCCTGCAGAACTAAGTATCTTTTGACATGGGAGCTCTGCATCATTTTCTCTCAAAGTCTAATTGTAGTTCCATCTGTGCCAGCAGCATGCAGTTCTTCAAGCTGTCAGACCTTCCTCTCCAAAAGCCTTCAAAGAGCTCCCAGGAGCAGTAAGGATCTTTGAAAGCACAGTGCTTCTGTGTTATCCTAGAGCTGAATAAGGCTGCACGCAGACAGCCAGTGCAAGTCAGTGGTACTAAGGAGAATCTTACAAATACAGCTTTTCCCACATGGCAAGGACTCTGTTCCTATAGACAAACTATGAAAGAATGATTTTGTTTTCCCCAACAACTTAAAGAAAACAGATCTGATTGCAAAACCACTGTGTTCATTATATTTGCTATCACTTAACAGTGATTTTTACTCACCTAACTTAATACCAGAGCATTTCCTGACCGATTTCCCTATTTTCACTGGAACACACACAACCTAAGGAGAGGTGTGTTCCCACTCTCCACCCCCGAAGAGTAAGAAAAAAAGATAGAATATGTAAATGAAAGCCTGTGATAAGATATCCAAGTACCTAACCCTAATCTTGCATTAACACCCACAGTCCACAATAGTTGTTTGCTTCAGTGAGTACCCTTCCACAGTAGGCAGCCATGGGCTCTCACAAACATAGCTCTGGAAAAGAGCCTGACTTTCTGCTCATGGCTTGAATGTGAATTCAGCATTCAACTAGCTTCTCTTATGCAAAATTCCATCAGTATATGGAATGGATTATTATATCAGTATGCCTGTCACAGACACTTTTCCATCCCTTCCCCCCAAAGTCTGTTTAGTCCTCTCCTTACCAACAGCTGTCTTTCAGAAAGTTACACTGGCCTTTCAAAAGCTGGATACTACTCAGATAGCAGTAAACTGCTACCAGTCACCGGTGCAACCAAATACAGCAGTTCAGCATGCCACAGACAGCATCTTGGTATCTTAAAAGTCACTGGCTGAGGGCAGCAGTTTGGTTTCTTTTCTACTGTAGCAAGGGAAAATCCACTCACATTTCATATCCTTGGAATGAGTTCTCCCACAAATTCCTGCAACATTTAGCAGAACAAATCTTTTGTAACACCCAGAACAGAATTTGAAGAACACAACTAACAAATTAAAATGTACTGTCTCCAAAATTACTCTTACAGATAACTGAGTAAGATCCAGAGACATTATTTACTGCTACAACTCCTATTTCCGTAGCTCTCAGTCCCAGTTCTGCTGTTTACTCAAGAGTAAATCAAATGCAGCTCTTCTGAAGCCAGGAGTCCAAACTGGTGGAGAACAGAATAAAGTAAGTAACATCCAGCCTATGAAAGGGCAGTAGTGACCTGCCAAAAATTCAGGAGGGAAAAAACCAGAAAAGAAACGCCAAAGTGGGAAGGCCACTTCACTTCTTCCTCTCTACTCTCTACTGTTGCTTTATCTTACTTATTATTGATTGAGTCTGGCATCACTTAGAGCTGTAAGAAATTTAAGACTTTGTGGAAGCTAGTTGAGTTGCCAAGAAGTAGATAAATCTTGTCAGCATTGCGACTACTATAAATGTGATTATTCTCCAGAAAAGATAACCCCAGTTTTATTGCCACTGCAGGAATATGCACTAAATGACCAGACACCGCAGCAATGATGAGCATGGTGTGGGTGCAGTATCTCAACTACACAGCACCTCAGCAACTCCAGCCACTTCTTCAGTAAGATCTGAAGGCAGGCTTAGAGGAATCATGGACACAATGGAATGGCAGAGCTAAAGCACTCTGCACTCCCTTGAGTAATTTAATGTGAGAATGGCTGTGAACCTCAGTCCTGGACACCCATTTTTCTGAAAGGAAAAACATCTCTGGAAGTTCTCACTAAAAGCAGCACAGCCAAGGAAGGTGTCCCTTGTCCTCATCTATGAGTCCCAGGTGAGGCAGACTGTTGAACTGTGAGTATCCCAGTAGTCATCCAAAGGGCCATGAAGCATTTCTGCCCTTCTGAAAGCACCACCTTTATCTCCACAATTAAAGGAAATGCATGGTACTACTTCTGTGACTGAATTTGTCCAAACCAGAGAAAATTGATACAGGAATTAAGTCAGAAAAAACAATAGACAAGACTGTATTCAAGCATTCAAGCAGATATACAGATTTCCTTTCTACCTTTAAAGACATCAGAGTGCAAGCATTGAGGACAGGGACTTTTAAGTGCACCTGAATGAACTGTCTCTGTTTTATTGCTGCTTACCAGTTAAGCACTGCCAAACAAACCATTTTGGCATCTCCTCCCACCAGTGTTAGGAAGCAAAACTGAACAGTTTTGTCCTTGAGACCAAACTTAAATACTGAATCATAACAAGCCAGTCACTACTACTGAAAAAAAAATCAAAATCTCATTGTCCTTAAACTACTTAGTAACAAACCAACTTAAACCAAAATACCAGAAAATCAACAAGATTCACATGCATCTCATTAAAGCAAACTGTTTTTTCAATATCTCCTAGAAGACAGCAGACTTGACTTATACTCGTCCAAAACACAAGGTTATAAATCAAGAGATAAAAGCAAATACCTGTAGAGAGAAATCACTATTAGCCTAAAAAACACCTCTAAGCACGCAGAAGTCCTTCCCTAGATGCTTACAGACCAAAACTTAACCAGAGGCAGCCACAGGGGGTTTGTTTAAGCAAATCTATGCTCATGCTGCGTCGCAACATACTGCTTTGTTACAGCTATGTGCTGCGCTTCTACCACCACCTCATCTAGAAATGGTCTGCCCAGCCTTGAAATTTCAACAGAAGTCAATTACTTCTATGGGCTAAGCCATCACTGATCAACACACAAATACCTACAAACTGAATTAAAAGAAGCATCACACCGAGTTCCTTTTCCCTAAGGATTCCAGCTTATGTTGCCCTGGACCATTTATTTGTTTTAACTAGATTTACGATGAAGACACAGCAGTTAGGTGAAAGTAACACAGAAGAACCTGGCCTGAGCAGCCTGGCAACTGCTTCTCAGCCCACACTGGGTCAGTCATTTGAATTACTTTACCAGGAAGCAGAGATGCTGCAGGAATGAGCCAAGGTTGCTGCCTGGGTCAGCAAGTGGGACACAGCAACTGCCTGAAACAAGAGCAAGAAAAGGAAGCTTCTCCAGTACCCAAAAGGCTACTTCAGGCTGTGTGAAGAGTATTTTCAACTACTCAGTTATTTTCAACTGCTCAGTTAGGATCAGGTCTTTTAAATGGTTGTGTTTGTTTTTTTTTTTTCCCCACAAGATCTTCACCCGTGAGAGGAAGCCACACTGCACAATTTTATGTTTGTTTCAACCCATGTACAACATTTCACTTCCCTTTTAGAAAAGGAAGGAGGAAGTCTAAGGGAAAAGTACTTTGTAATGGAAATGTAGTCTTTGATGCTTTGTTGAAGAGCAGAAGTGCAGGACAGAAGAGTGAGTGCTTGGCCAGACCAGTAAGCCCAGTTCACCTCTGATGTTCTTCCATAACTGGAGGTAGCACAGCCACCATGGTGCTCACTGACACATGTTGCTTACTACCCTGGGAGTGTCATGATGATGCCCTGCCCTCATCAGCAGGCACGTGAAGTGCTCCTGTGTACTCCAGACCCATCATCAGGGATAACAGCAGTTCATTAGCCCTCCAATAATTAGGAAGAAACCTAGATGGTGATGGGGACATAAAGACAGCTGCATAGAAAACCCTGACAACTGACATTATGAATATCCTTCCCTCTTCCATGAGAGCCCTTCTGAGTGGAGCTGTACTGTGGATCTTCTGAGCCACCTCTACTGTCAATATTAAGACTTTTGGGCAACAGACAAAAAACAGCCTTGCAAAGATAAGAAAACATGCACCTATATGGGCACACACTCCTTGCAGGTTTATCAGAATCGTTTCACCCATGTTGTATGGGCCCAGTCTAGCACCAAGCACACACCTGACTGAACATACAAGCAGTACCAGTGACTTAGACATAGCCTGTGTTCTTGAAGATAAAAGCATCTTCCCTTCACCATCTTCTGCTGCTTCCAGGTCACCTCAGAGCTGGCTGAAAGCCAGGAGCATGGTTTCATGCCAAATTAAACAGAAGTGAGCCCATGACCTGTGCTGACACTGGCGCTCTGCTAACCACGGTGATGATGAGCTAAGCAGGGAGATGAAAATGAATTCAACTAAATTCACCCACTGAAGAATAAACCAAATTAAAATAAACACAAATAGTTTTCAGCCTGCTCACCACGTGGTGACTCACATGCCAGTATGAACTTGAGAAAGGCTGACAATACAGACAGTTCAATGCCCCATCAAAAGCAACAGGCAGCCAGGTTGGGCAGGGACCATGCCTGGTGGTGGTAGGCCCGACCTTGATCACTTTAAATCAGATGAAAGAGCTCCTAACACATGACACTTGAACAACTATGTGTTTCCAGGGGAAAACCAAAAGAAAGGCCTCCAGCAGAAGAAAGTCTCTGTATTTAAACTTCTCATTTCATCCTAGCCTTTACCTTCTAGTTGTGAGCACCTAACCTCAATGGCTGAAGAGTGACTTACTCCAGGCTTTGCTGCCTGGACTCCTTCAGTGCTGCTCAAGAGATTTTGTATCATCTTTGCGGTGGAGCACAGACATCATCAGTTACTCTAGTTTGTTTAGCCTAAGTAGTCATTCCCCTCTGGTAGGTCAATAGCCTGTCAATGTGCAGGGCACCAGCCCACAGGCTATCATAACCAAGAGCAAGACAACATAAATTCCTGAAATTTAATGCTCAGGGGACTCCTGGATATTGCCATCATGACTTGGAAAGAACTGATAATGCTTTGTACAGCTTTAAACCAGTTAATACAGGCACTGTAAAGAGTAAGCTCTCATGCAAACTCAGCCAGCTGGAAGCCAGTGAAATGGAAGTGGGGTTTTTTCCCACACACAGCTTCAAGAAATGTATTATTTATTCTGTATAATGTCTTGGGTTTGCACTTCAAAAACAAAACTGAAAGGGTTCAAGAAAAGCTCTCCATAAACTGTCTGATATCTGGAAACTCCACATTACTGTACGTGTCTAGAGACTTTTATGCTTGCTCTGGAATGAGATGACCAATTCAAGATGAAAAATTCTGATGCTAGCAAGCTTCTTAGTATGACAGACTGAAGAAAATGGATTTCAAGTTAAACTAGATGTATTTCTGCTTAAAACCACAACATCTTCTTTTAACAATTTGGGAAATTAACAGTTGGACAAGTGTATTTAGGACAGCATTTTATTAATGGAGTCAACATCATCTGAAGCCTTTAACATGAATCTGAAGGGTTGTTCTGCTGTGGGTTTGTTTGGTTTGTTGGTTTGTTGTTTGTTTTACACTTTAGCTTCACCAGATGCTGTAAATGCAGTGAAATTCTGATGCTTCTGTTATTTGGGTCAGTCTAGATGATAACAATATTAAAAACAGAGGAGGTAATTTCTGTCCTCAAGAGTGCCACCCATCTATCTTCTTGAATACTAATGTTAAAAGAAGGAGGACAAGGTCCCCGGTCCCTCACCTTTGTGAATATGCAGATAGGATTAGGAGATTCTAACGAAGAACAAGCAGGTTCCTTTTCCTCTCTCTCTGGCTAGTGCTTACCTTTCTGTAAGCCCATACATTATCACATTAGAGGAAAGATGCTGGCAGGAGAGACCCCTGAAAATTCTCCTGTGCACAAAGAGTTTCCCATGGATCTTGTCTGATGCCCTGGCAGAGCACTTGGGAGAGGCAGTGCCTTAGATAAGGACAAACTGGTTGTCAGCTCTCACAGTGCCCAAGGACCACTCAGGAGTCCTCAGATCTCAGAGCCTGCTCCAGACAGAGGAGGAGCCTGGCTGGATCTCCCATGACCCAGTTATGGACCATGTACTTCTAAGAATAACTTCTACATCAAGTAAGGAGAATTTTCTTCTCCCATCTCCATTAACATATCCTTTACCCTCATTGCATTTTTATTAAGACGTCCCTCAATGGGACTGCCAAACAACCCTTTAAGAGACTTTAATTTCTTCAGCATGCAGGCAGCCAGGAGCACATGTGCATTTCCCTATCTCAGACAATGCAGAACAGACACAAAGAGGAACTGTCTTGATAGGATGGATGCCTGAAGAAGCACAGACTAGGGAAAAGATAACAAAACACTGAAAACAAGCATGGGACAAGAGCCCCAGGTTCTATAACTGTGGGCTGTTGACAGAGACAAAAAAATGTAGAGAAGTCAATGAGGTTAAACATCCATTCCCCTCTTTTAATAGCAATGATTGAGAAAGTTTGCATTCATAAAAGGTGCAGACATACCATATGTCCTGAAAATACAACCCTGCCAGCCTCTGTTCGACGCAGAAATCCCTACAAGAATAAGATATTTGAGGGAGAAAAAAAAAATAGGGCTTATAACAAAATTTTTCGACAGACCCTTAGCTAGAGCAGCACTAGTGGGCACAGCTATAATTACAGCAAACCTACATAATGCGTCTGAACTGGCTTAGCCCTTTCCCTGCAAGCAGAGAAGCTGCCACATCAGTAACTCCGTTGCTAAGGCAACTGCTTACTTTCCATATCAACTGCAAACTCGTTGCTATGGAGACACATATACAAGAAAAATTCCTCTCTATAGCCAAGGACCAGATGGTAGGGAAGTCAGGGAAGTCATGGTCTAACAGGCTGCACTAAATGGGACACACACTAGAGGACATTTAGATCTGTACGTTCACAATAGGATTAATCTGAATGACTGAATTCACAGGTCCAGCAGTATAAACAAAGCCAGGGAACTCCTCATCTACTCCCCATCATGTGATACTTCATACTCTGGCCAACTATTATTAAACTGCTGAGCTCAATGCAAAAAGGTTTGTACAATCAAGCACTCAGCATTTTCCCTTCTTCAGCCTGGCTCTCTGTCTCCACTCAGGAGATCAAGCTCATCATGAAGTTACATGAATAGTCACTCTGTCAGATTGCCAGGTAAGCCTGATGGCACTGCAGATGAAGCAGAATAGCAGCAATACATAAACAAATCCAAGAAGGAAAATGTCTTTTCCTGGCATTCCACACTCGATCTAAAAGCACCAAGACACGGCAAGTCAAAAGCTGAAGTGTTGCAGCCTGTAGGTCTTTTGCCCCTGGCTCCCCACCTCTGTTACAAGGATCTGTCAAGAGGGGACTGGACATGGCACTTGAAGCCATGGTTTAGTTGTCAGAAGGTGTTAGCTATTAGGTAATAGGTTGGACTTGATGATCTCTGAGGTCTTTTCCAACCTTATTGATTCTGTGATTCTGTGATCTCACATCAGGAAATGCAAGCATTCGGATGCAGGCAGAAAAGCTGCATACTATTAAAGACATATTTAGTCCCATGAATATAAATTTGTGGAACCCAAGACTGAGAAAAATAGTATGCAGAGGGAATGAAAAAAATAAAAATCAAGTGTTCAGCAGAACTTTTTTTTAAGAAAAACAATTACTGAAAGGCTATACAAACACTGGAAAGCACAACTTGAGAGGAAAAGCTTCTAGCTTTTCACAGTGTGTCAATGCATATCAACTGGCAAATGCCTGCAATTTGAGCACTGATTAACTCCTTCTCCCCATACTGTACACATTGCAGAGCCTATCTTTCTAGCATTTTATAACATGCCGATTGCTAAATGCTTTTTTTTTCCACATGAAAGCAGTATGACAGGCAGACTTCAAAACTGTAATTTACAGAATCTGGCATGAAATGATTCCTTACAGAAGAGAGTTCTGCCTTCCCCTGTACCAAACCCCAGCCCAAAGCCAGAGAATCCTTTACACACCTCCCCTCCGAACAGCAGAGATGCTTGCTGCAAGGTACCTAAATCAACCCCAAGTGCGCGTGTGCACACACACAAGCTTATTTTCACAGCCAGCAGATGATGTTTACTGCTTTCCAAGTCCACAATTAGCTTTCAAGCACCTGATCTGGCAACTATTGACTGTGCACCAATTCTGTGCTCGGGACTGTCTGCCACAGCCATCAGCCAGAACATGAAAAAGCCCAGCAGAGGATTTAAACAACCTGCCTTGGCACAGTTTACGTTTGAGATTCTCACTTCATTCACCTTAAGGCCGGCTACCTGCAGTTATTAGAATTTCTTCCATCTCCTGGAGAGGCTTTCTCAGAACCTAGGATTTTGAGGAATGAATAAAACCCCACCTTGTTATTCATAAAGGCAAGGTCTTCCACCCCACTTTGTTGTCTGGCTATGTAACCATGGCTCTAATCATGAATTTGAGGCGTAGGTGACTAGTCATGCATTGTGCTCTGCCACTTCCCTGTAGAGCAGCAGCACGTTGTGGTATTGTTCATATGAGATCAGCAGACTGCCGGATATCTGACAGATAGACATGAAAACAAGTTCCTTATAGGAAGGAAGCTGTAATCTAAATAGTCAACTTGTAAACAGAGGAAGAGGGACTGAAAAAAACCCACAAATGGCAATGGTAAACATATGCCTTGTCAGTTACAATATTTTGGAGTCTTCTACATGTATTGTGTGAAGGTTTCTTATGGCCTGGGACAAGATCATAAAAGTCTGGTGTGGCACTTGTTATTACAGCCTCATTTCCAAACAGGAATTTAAGACTGATTTACACAAAAATAGATCTGGTTCAGGAACAGTTTTTTAAAAAACTCATATACATGCTTTTACAGCAAACCAATGGAAAAAATAATCCAACAGGTAACAGATCAGCAACACCTGGACAGTGGATTCTAGGCAATAACATTTTGACATTTTTTTAAGAGAAAAGTGCTGATCATTTAAAAAATGAAAGAAAATAATGTCAAGCAATCTAAAGATGAAAACTTGCTCATTTAGGGCAATGTATTTCTAGAGTTACTTGAGCTCCTGCTCCACAGCACTTAAGAGTTAAATCGCACACAAAATAGGGAGAACAGCACCACCAACAGAAGTCTAGTTTCAGGCTAACCAGTTACAAGACAATCACAGCATTTACTTCACTGAAATGCAAAAGTTGCATGCATCTACTGTTTCTGCCACGAGAAAGTGTCCACTTTCTGATGTTCAGCCATTTTTAAGACAAATGATCAGTGATGTGATTTTACTTGCTATTTATTTCACTGACCTGTGAGAAAGCCTGTGAAATTAATCTGCAAGCTGGTATTTTTATCAGTATACTTGGACTTTGCCAAAGATGAATCCAGGGCACTGTTTCTTGAGATGGTCCCTTTTGTAAACTGATACCTGCCCCTAGGCAGGCTGAGACGGTAGAAGGCTACTAAGTGAAGGACTGCCTCCATTGCTCGGCTTGCGTTGCCATACCCTTGCACATGGCCTTTTCCTGCAAACATCGCTGATCATTCAGCAGTGAAAACCAGGAGGAAACAGAGATACAAGGGCAAAAATGTGCTCCCCAGGCTTCTGTCACTGCACCAGTCTCAGAGGCTACAAGAGCCCCAGGGAAAGAAGGACTGAAATTTTGGTGAATGGTAACTTCCACTTTGCATGCCAGACTACCTGCTCTCTTTGGAAGAGTTTCTGAAAAACCTGCCTGAAATGGAACAAAGCTTCAACACCAAATTTCAGAACTACTTCTGTTCAGTAGGAAAAGAAAAAAAAAAGTTTTCAAATTACAGCACAAACCAAGGAAAAGTGATGGACTCTTACATCAGGCATACCATTTCTCTACACATTTGTATAAGCCAAGAACAGCAAGCAGCCTATTTATAACATGATTACATTCATCTAGTATAGCTGGTAACCATTACCACAGCATGATAACTAAAAACAATATTTAGCCACTATGCATGACGACACCAGCTGGGGGGAAAAGAAAAAACACACACACTGAGTACTTTCTTATAGATGTCTAGACAATTAATTTAATAAAATCAGAATGAGCCATGCTGAAGAAACATTGACTCTCTGACTTTAATGAACTATGTTACCAGGGACAGCATTGAATATGCTGCATTTCACTTTTATGGACACATTCTGGGATTAGGAGGTGAGTATTTTCAGAGTCAAATGGGTTTCCACAGTTCCAAACTTACCTGACTCCTGTCTTTGTCCACTTTCTTAAAACACTTATTCAAGGACAGATTATGTCTCACAGAATTTTTCCATCCAGTGGGTGCATTTGCAAAATAAGGAAAGTGTTCCAAGATCCAGTTGTATATATCCTTTACAGGCAGTCTTTTGGTTGGCGAGTCCTCGATGGCCATAAATATGAGGCAGCTAAAGGAATATGGAGGTTTGCAGTTGGGGTTCTGCTTGGCATCATAGGGCATGTCAGAGTGGGCAGGAGACGGTGGTGTGTCATCACCAATGTCCTGAACAGGGCTAACACTCCTTAACACTGAGTCCCCAAAGCTTTTCAGCAAGTTCTTGCTCTCATGTAACCAGTTCAAATTAGTTAGCTCTTCATCTTCCATGGCCCCTTTATCTAATCTGATGGCAGGCAAAGAGAAATCTAGGTCCTCATCATCATGAAGTGCCTTTGATAAATCACTGTCTTGGTAACGCTGGCTCAATCCACTGGGAACACTAATTCCTGAGCCCTCCGGCTTTTTACTTGGAGGCATGACTGGACCCATTTAGACAGCAACTCCTAGGACAGCAAATCCAAAGAAAGGGAGAAAAAGAAAGAAAAAAGTTAGCTCATAAAAAGATACTGTGTAACATTTCAGCAGCTTCTCCCTAACTGGTCACTAGGTCTTTTGCTATCTGTGTTAAAAAGGACACACACAAACACTCATTTACGGCTGTTTAAACATAAAGTCAGGGCAAGGGAAGAAATTTCAGTTGATGGAATAAGACAATAATCCACATACACCTTGGTTCTGTGTGTATGAGAAGCTTCACACAAAGGAAATCCTAGAGATATGTCCCTTTAACAATGAATATGTGTACCAAATCATTCAATACTTCATTGTATTACTTTAATAAGCATGTGAACTAAAAATAATTTAAAAAATAAAGGGGCTTAAGGCCAGTTACTTCAGATTAAGTTCAGCTGTTTCCCTTTCGAGTGGAATACAACAGCACTGTGATTAAAGTCGTTCTAGCTAAAGGCTGAGAGGCTAATCTGACTATAGTCACATCTGTAAAGAAACCTCAGGAACGACAGTAGAACTTCAAAACCAGCAAGGGTGAGAGAAGAAGGAAAGCAATGCACAGTAGTTTTGGGACCAGGGCCAAGACACCGGGAAACAAATGCCAGAGGAATAGGGCACTTTAAAGATGTATGTAAACAGATGATCATAATGTAAGCTGGACTTTATTTCAAACATGGTAGAAAGGCTGCTGTCATGCTCAATAGTGGCCCAAGAGATGTGGAGATGCTGAAGGTACTGCACTAGCAGGTCTTGAGTGGGGGAGGGGGACACCTGCAAGGAGTAATATTTGGGAGGGACCTGAGCCTCTCAGAAGCTGAGTGAAGCTGGGCACCTGCCTAACTCAAGGGAAACTGACAGGAACCCAATGATTCTACTTCAGAAGCAAGAGGGGCTCCTTAGCTTCTCCATGCAGTAAAACTGCCAAGCATTAGGTCTGGAGATGTGAAGAGTAGCGAAACAAACATTTCAAGAGTGAGTACAAAATTTTAAAATAACAAAACCTCCTGCACAAACTCTAAACAAAAAGCAAAATGACTCCCTGTATCCAACACGTATCCTCAGCAGCTTCCTGAAGACATACAGTCACACAGTCAATGCAATAAAGGGCAAAAAATCTGCAAATAAAACCAGAATGAAACGCCCATCTACAAGAAAAAACAACAACTATTTGACCATTTTGGGGAAGAGAAATGATGGACTTCATATCAATTGTTACAAAAGGGCAGAAATGAAAAACTCAAGTTTCTCAGTTTTTTTCTAGAAGCACTTTATACCAAAACAACCAAAGAAACATATAGAACTTTATGCATAGAAGCCCATTAATACACAATCCCTCAAGAAGCTCAACAAACGTGTGGTTTTACACGAGTACCTAGAGGAGGAAAAAATACCGAGGCAGATATAAACACCGAGAGACCAAACTTACGTAGGTCCCACTTCCTAGCTTTCAAAACAACGTCCAGCACAGCCAGAAGGTAAACACGAGTATCGCCGGCGTCTAGGGGCACTGGCACCGGTACTGCCTATGCTATGCCGCATACTCAACTTTGACTCCAAAAGGAAGTTATGTCCCATGAGCTTCTAAACAGGAAAATTATATGATGGCTGACAGTAAAGTAATTTAATTGCACTGTTGCTATGACAACATGCTGCTCTCTTTCTGTTTAATTTGCTTATTTGTCAGTATCCTCCCAAAGGGCCATATCATACCATCTCTGTTTTCTTCCTTTCTTTTTTCCCCCCTCTCCAAGCAGCGGTCCTCACGGGTGCCGAGGGTGACCAGGCAGCCGCGGACCTGCCGAGACCCCTCGGGCCGGCCACCGGCGACTGCAGGACAGCCCAGCGGAGCCCGGACAGAGTGCTTCCCAGCATGGCCGCCGCGGGCGGGAGAGGTGCCCAGAGCCGCCCCCAGTGGCGCCGGGGCCCGGCCGTCCCTGCGCTCGGGAGGTGTATAGGGGGTTGCTACCGAGGCCCGTGGCGGCTGCCGCGGCGCCCCGCCGTCAGACAAAGGAGTGCCGGTCACATGAGAGTCCGCAGTTGGGCGAACATTTTTAATGCGCTGCCAATTGCGGGTACTCCACCAAGTACCTACACAGCCACCCAGCTAGCCGCCCGCCCGAGCCCCCTCGCCTGCGGCCCGGCGGGGGCGGGGGGAGAAGCGGCCTCGGGCCGGCCCCCCCGCGTCGCGCTCCCACCGTACTTGTCGTGCGGCGGGGTGGGGGGTGTGAGGGAAGGAAGAGAGCGAGCGCCCATTGGCCGCCGCGGCAGCCAATCAATGGGGTTGCTAGGAGACTAGGGCTGCTCTGGCCGGGCGGGTGAGGGCGGCCGGCGACGCGCATACCTCCAATGCCGGCCAGATGTCACCGGCCCGCGCCGGCCCCGCCGCGCCGGGAATGCAACTTCTCTCCGCGCCCGCCTCCCAAACGCGCGCACCCGGCGGCGCCTCTTTCTGCCTCTGATTTATACATATGCGAGTGTCGGTGTGTCTGCATATTCAAAAGTCCTTGCTCTAGCAGCTCCCGGACCCCACCGGCGGGACTACGTCGGGCTGGAGACGGCCCCCGTGGCTCGGCCCCGCGGCGCCGCCGGTGGGGCTCGGGGGGGACACGGCGGGGCGCGCCGCTGCCACGCACCAACTCCTGGCCAAGTTGTGGTGCGGGGCGGCGGCGGGGCCCGCGCCGGGCGAGCCATGCCGAGCCGCACCGGGCCGGGCGGGACCGCGGGGCAGCCCAGGCGGACCCGCTGGAGCCTTGCGCAATCCCCGCAAATAACAACAACTTACCTGGCGGGGAAGGGGGGGCGGCGTCGGCGTCACCGCGGTCCCTTCATGGCTGTGGCGCAAACTTTCATCTGACGGAGCCGGGCATCGCGCGCCCCCCACCTCAGCCCGAGCCCCGAGGGTGCCGCGGGGGTCCTGGCTCAGGAGGCACCGTCGCCAGCATGGGGCCTGGCTGCTGCCCGCCCCCTGCCCGCCCCGCGCTCCCGACGGGCAGCGGTCCGCCTCGCTGCGAGCCGAAGAGCGAGAAATTGTTTCCACTGCAAACAAAAAAGGCGACACATGACCAGGGAGGGAGGGGAGAGAGGGAAAACGTGGGCTGGGCCAGCCGAGACGGGAGAAGCCGTGGAAGGGAGGGCCGCCGGCGGTGGGGGAGGGCGACGGCGCGGGCGGCGCTGCTCACGGCAGGCCGCGGGCAACCTGGCCTGCGGCCACCCTCAGGGGGCACCCGCCGCCGTCAGCTGCTCGGACGTGTCGCCCCGCGTGTCCGCCAGTCCCCGCCCGGCAGCGTGGCGCAAGGCCCCCGGCGAGGCGGGCGCCGCGGGCCCAGCAGCGTCGGGGGCGCGCCGAGCCGGCGGCGTTTGCCTGGGGCGGGCAGGTATTCGAGGTCGGGAGGGAGGGCGGGAAGCCCCCGCGAAAACGTCTGCGGAGTCGGGAGAACTGACAACGCTGCCCGTCCTCGCCGGCGGCACCGGCGCTCCCACTTGTACGATTTTCTCCCTCTGCCCGCGGCATGACGGGAGGCCCGGCCAGACCCACCCCGGATAAACTGCAATGAACTACAGGGTCGCCACTGAAGGCACCACCACGTACCAGGAGTCCACAGCTCAATACACCGGAGCCTTGCTTCTCCCTTTCGCCTCGAGAGGAGCAGGAGAGACATCTTCTCACCCGACTCCATCCTCCACATCTCCCAGCAAGCAATTAATGCCTGCCGAGGAGGGGACACCTGCCAGCCCACCACCGACACGCGACTCGAGCCTCCGGTCAGCCAATTTCAAACACAGCTGTCCTGCAAATGTGTGCAGGAGCCAGATCCTAGGGAGAGACGTGCGGGCCGGAGAAAGCTCGTCCGCCAGCAGCAACAAGCAGGGGACAATGCGAGGGGTCTACACTGCTGGCGGTCTATCATGAAACTACGGGCTCTGAGGGTTTGTCCTCACATGGTGCAGCAAAGAATCCTGTTACAGAAATCTGTAATAACAGCTGAGGGAAAAAAAAAAAAACAAAAAAAACCACAACACAAGTTCATAGTCTAAGGGAATTTGCTTTAAAATGAGGCCTGATTTAATTAGGAAGAATGGTGCATTTTCCTCCTCTGCTACCATATCCTGACATAATTAGTGTTAACTTGAGTAAAAAATGTTACCATCAGCTAAATTAATTGTAAGAAAACTAACTTGGTTTAAAAATAAAAAAGAAGTTGCTCGCTATAGACAGCACTAGTTAAACATACGGTCTCCCATGCAACGCAACATGCTTCAGTGACTCATTGCACAGAATTAAGGTATGGCTGCCCACCCACAAGACAAGCACATGAAATTCTTTTGTAGCTGATCCACAAAAATCAAACATTTTCCACTCCAGGGAAACAAGGCATGCAGATTTAGCATACTTCAAAATTAGTTTTCCTTTCAGCATAGAAAATAGGTCTGCTGTAGAAATGTATAAAAACCAACATAGTGCAAGTTAGAAATACACGTATATTGGTAGTTCTTTTCCAGTGCAGCTCTGGTCACAGAAACTATCCCCAAGCCAAGAAGAAAGCATTTTAGTCATTTTGTTTAGAAAAGTTAGGACAGCTGTCTCAAGAACTTGAAGGAATTCTGTGCTGGCCCACACAGTCAATCTTACCCCATTTAACCAGGATCACCACTATCCTGCATGTCTGTGTCTGCTTAGCCATTTCCCAAGATATGAGCTACCTCTTTTAATCTCTGTGACACTCGGAAAATTCACATCCTTAGACAGGAGTGGCAACTACCTCATTCTCAAAGTGCAGGGCTGAAAAGCATTTAGTTGATTCTCTCAAATTAGAAATTCCTGTCATAACTTGCTAAGAGCTTCTTTTTGCCGACAGCTTTCTCTCCCCTACCCAGTGAACTGATATTTCACATTCTTGCATATTTTCAAGAAGACACATGAGCAGCTGGATTAAAGAATAGGACGAGTACCTATCAGGACAGTATCATCATTATTCACCAGTAACCCTGCCCTCTGACTCCACCAGCCCTAACACTCCAACAGTCACCAGACCATTAGTTTACACAGTTCTTATCTCATGGCCATTTGGTTTCAAACCTGAACTAAATTACCAAGTCGTAACTCCACCCACCTGAATTTATTCCAAACGCTTCAGATATTTTTCCTGAGTAAATCAACATGTCTCTATCAACAAGCAAAATTTACTGCATTTATCATCACTTGCAAAAGTCAAGTGTCTTAGAGCAGACAACCAAGGCAAATTCAGTTAATGAGAAGTATTTCTGAAGTGAAAAGAAGGAAGCCTCATGAGATGCAGGGTACTATGTTGCAGCCACTGTTCAGAGGGCAGCTGCTGGACACGTGCAGAGTGCACGATTCCTCAGCTGACCAATTCCTTAGAACACTGCATAGAGCAACACTCCATGTGTGCCAAGAACAACATCCTCATGTTGGCACCCTTTGACTGGAAGATGCTTCAGAAGCCACCTCCTTGATATGCTCGCACCTCTTCTTGGGAAAATATTTTAGCTTATATATGTAGTTGGATTTTACTGGTTAAGGGATTGACAACAAAGAGTATAAAAACACCCACTCTGAGCAATAGTTACCTTCAGTTAGGGTGGTTAGGGACTACTTCTTCTGTTAGCTAATTCCTCTGGCTATGGCCTCAGTGTAGGGATGCTGTGAGGGATATGCTTGGGACTTTTGTAAGCTGCTTTGTCTGTTAAAGGCTGCTGGGACTACTTCTGTAAGTGGGACTCTGAGACTGTGCAATGCTAGGGATTCTACAATGCAGCAATAAAGGACTTCTGGGATGACTTCTGAGATTCGCTGCTCTCTGCATTTCTGGAATCTCGTTGCTATATGGCAATGGGGT
Source organism: Melanerpes formicivorus (assembly GCF_026170545.1). Classification (NCBI taxonomy): domain Eukaryota; kingdom Metazoa; phylum Chordata; class Aves; order Piciformes; family Picidae; genus Melanerpes; species Melanerpes formicivorus. The sequence continues at coordinate 5,073,606 of NW_027142369.1, forward strand.
TTCTGCCTTCATTCATCGCCCAATGGCCCCCAAACTGGGTAGAAGAACAACAGTAGTACACAACCCATTCAGGTACACAGCTCAGTTCCATCCAAAAATTCTGGCAAAATTCACCATCAATATTGGTGGAGTACGATCAGTTCCAGAGATTTCTACTTTTCCACAGTGGGCAGGAATTTCCCCAGAGTGCAAACTAAGGATTACAGTGAAGGGCCACCATGAGAGATGTGCCACTTAGGCAGACAAGCCAGTGTGATCAAAGTGTAGGGGCCAGCTGTGTGTGACACAGAAGCCAAGGGACAGACATGGGGACAGACTGCACACTGGAAGGCTGGCACAGGGCTCCCTGCTGAGGCACCCCATGAGTGCAGTGGTGCAGAGCAGTCTCTCACTGGTTCCTACTCAACTCTGAGCTCAGCTGCAACTGCAGCTGCTGACTTGCAGAGTGGTAAAATACCAGCAGCAAGGTACACACTGGCATCTTGCCTCTTTGGAAGACTGTTCCCCAGCTGCTTCTGACTCTTTGCTGGAATACTTAATACAACCAATTTAACAAAGGAGACTGCAGTCTCACACAGCACCACTGATCAAAACATCCAAAGTATGGCCACCAAGTAACTCAGTAATCTCAGGCAAGCCACCAAATTTATTAGAGTATTTATTTCCTCATTTTAAGACAGGAAAATTACAAACACATTTAGCCAAATTTCCGCAATACTAACAGATGAAAACTGTGCATCCAGACTAAAGTATTCACCATACCAAAAGGATGGAAGCACCAACAGTGAAAGAACTGCACTTTAGCCTTGTAGGCTAATATACAACAGTCTAATCTTTCCACTCAGATTTCAAAATACCAGCTGCAGATGTTGCAGCATCTTATTTAATGAGGATTTCCAACCATCTCCCTATACTTCTTTATCTCTTCTCCTCTACACTGGAATCCCTGATAACCTCCACAGGCACAGGAAAGGTCATATGCTCTGTATCAACCTTCCAAAGCTCATCTTCCCCCCCTCCATCTCTGCTGGGAACTTTCCTCTGCTACTATTATGACCATGCCACATGACCTTGCTAAATATTTCTACCTTCTGCCCTCTGACCTCATCTCCCTGTTCAGTCAGCTGTTCTATCACCCAATGACATCCCCACCTCCCTGCCCTGAGAAGGGGAACTGGGAAAAGGAAAGAAGACTTGTGGGGTGAAAAGGAAACAGATTTAATAAAGTAATAATAAAACCCTAATAATCATACTAAGATAAAGCACACAAAGTTATACTCTGCCCATGTAGTGGCCGTGAGCTGCACACTCCCAGCAGTGAATGCTGGATCTCAAGTGCTGCAAGCACCACAGCTCCAGCAAAAGCACAGCAGTCACAGCAAACAGGAGAGTAGGCCTTGGGAACAGAATGATAGATGAGACCCTCTAGAGATGGTGGCCATTGAGGGGATGAGACCTTCCCCTTTCTTTCCAATTTGTAGTGAGTTTATGGTATGGAACACGCCTGTTGGCCAGCTTGGGTCAGCTGCCCTGGCTTTCTCTCATCCTGGCTTTAGTATATAGCTACCTCAAAGCTACTCAAGACCATGATCAGTATGGAAGCTCACATATGATGGCTGGTGTCATGGTTTAACCCACTGACATCAACAAAAACTCGGCTGGGTTCCTAGCTTCAAGGTACAGCCTAAACTGTCACAGCTGGCCACAAGTGAAAACAAAGTGTCTCATCAACTTTCTTCTCACCAAACCAGGTGCTGCAGTCTTCTCAAAGATGCAACTTTCTGGAATAGGAAATTGATGATGACTGTACCCCAGCTAAACCAGGACACCTCACTAGTCTCACCATGTAACAGACCTGCACTTACCTTCATGTTTAAGCCCCGCTTCCCAACCTGATCTCCAATTATAATGTCCTCATTGACTGGCATCCTTGTCAATGTTGAGGTTCCCAATTCACAAATGGTCCTGATGTGCAAGTGTTGTGGCTTAACCCCATCTGGGAACTAATCCCCACACAGCCACTCACTCACTCTCCTTCAGTGGGACTGGGAGGAGAATTGGAAAAATACAAGTGAGAATACTTGTGGATTGAAATAAAGACAGTTTAATAGGTAATTCAAAAGCCACACATGCAAGCAAAGCCAGACAATTCCGAGCCAAACAGTCAGTCTCTGCCTCCTACAGAAGTAACACACCTAATCGGCTGGCACTCAGTGCCCCACTCCTGTGCAAAAGCAGCTCTTGCCTCGCAGCTGCTCCGATCGCAGTCATACTGTGCCTTTCTGCCCCATGCCTTTTACAAGCATGCACTTCCCTTCCTTCTTCCACTCCAAGCACTAGCTAAAGATATAAGCTGTACACGCGGTGAAGGCCCAGCTTACTCCAACTGGCTGATAGATCTATCTTTTGCACATTCATTTGAGATGATGAAATCAGATTAACAAAGCCATGTTCCCAACCTTTCATTTAATTGTTCTTCAAGATCTCATTTACCCTAACTGGTGAAGCCCAACAGAAACAGAACTGAATTGCTGAAAAAAGGATCACTGATATGAAGCTTTGTCAGAAGTGTGAGCAAACAAAAGTATCCATAGCATTTCTGCAGGCTAAAATGTAATTAATTTCTTACAATAAAATCCAGAGTTTTTATGTGGAAGTTCCTTTATAAAATAATGTATGCACAATTATGATGTGATTGTAGTAACACTTGCTTGCAGCTTCTAAGAAAATGAGTATACTTAGTACTAAAATTATATACAGCTGACAAGCTACCATCAAGTGTGTCTCCGTACATGAGCACGGTGGGAGGAGAGTATCATGCATGCTAGCTTGTCCTAGAGACATTTGTCAAAACAGGTCCATATGAGAAATGCTTTCCCAGTATAATTACACCAACATACTAGTACCCCATGCAAAAACCTAGCTTCTACTGGTAAATGGAAGCTTCTGCCAGTGCAGTTTATCTTAGTAGCACAACTACTAGGAAGCAAAATATGGCTGGGATAAATACATCTTTATTGGAGTCTTCTACTCTAATTGCTATATTGGTCTGAAATCACATCTAACCTAACACAGCTGATATATTAATGGCAATATAAGCCAGTATTTCTGGTACCGTTACAGTGTTTGGCTGAAAAAAAGAATTAACTGCTTTTTGGAGTTTGGAGCCTGCACTCCGCTATCTGTTGCACACGTGTAATGCCACAAAATGTGTCTGGCAGTTATCTCAACATTAGTATTCACCATTTGGCAGCTGAAGTCAAACTTTTAAGTAATCAGCAGAACCAGAAATCAACTGAATTTCTGTTCTTAAAAGCAAAATGGAGGAAGAACAGCAGCCAACACCACACAGAACTAAATAACAGAAGTTTGGGGGGAGAACTATAACAGAGAACCAAATTCTCTTATAAAGTTCCCAAATGGTATTGCCAAATTTAATTTCTAAAACTAAGACAATTTTTTTTCTGGACAACATCTCAACTTTCCTGAACACAAGCTGTTCATGTCATCTAAGATTTAAGGAGTTTGTCCTTTATTTGTGTATCTATGCATGCAACCTTAAAATTACAACAGTACCTCACAGGTGGTGAAGTTTCTGTTCACATCTCATCAGCTGAGGATCTCAGTTTACTATGCAGTTTACTATCATTAGAGCTGTACGCTACTGTTCTTTTCTGACTATTTTCTTGTGCCAGGTGGATCTCCTAGCCATGATTGTACTGAGTCCCAGCTTGATTTCCAGCTCTTTGTAGCTCAGGATATTCCTGGGTGCTTTCCTCTACTTACCACCCAGCACTGCTCTTTCTGTGCATTTGTTGAACACCGCTCCCACAGGAAATCCTTGATATGTGGGGTCCAGTTTCCCCGACTGTGGCAATGCACAGAAAAGTTACAAGAGCCCGTATGAGGAGATAGAGCGCTGAAGCACAAACATAGCTGGCCTACAGTTGTGTCTGCAAAGAGATGCTGAGAAGATGCAGGCTTTGGGAGACAAGCAGAGTGTCATACAATGATTAAGCTGATTTCTATTATAGGTGTCATTTTACTACCACATAACAGGTTACCAAATGCATCACAGAGCAAGGCACAGAAAGCAATGAGAAACTGCTGTGGAAAGACTAAAAAAGTCAGTAGTGTCAGCAGAAAGCTCCTATGTTGTCCTCTGTTCCCCTCCACAATGAGAGGAGGTGAGATGGGCTCCATACTGAACCAGAGAGCAGCCACCAGGCAGACCAGGTAAGTGAGATTTGAGAAGGAGGGAAAGCTGACACAGAATAAAAGCCACATCCCAGCAGCAATTGCCGTTGCCAGCTTTGGCTGGAGAACCACCCCCTGGCTGCCACATTCATGTCCTGTGAGGTGCATTTCCCTGTGAGTAGCTTTTGGCTTCTACACACTAACAAAAGTTCATTATGATTAGGGTCTGATTTACCCACTGGGGCATTAATTTATGCCAGGCACTGCTCCAGTCTTTTTGGCAACAGGCAACTTCAATGAACAGCTGCTGTGATCTGGGAGATCCACTGCATCTGACACCTTGCTGATTTTTTGCAGGTAAATTTGTCATTCTACAGGTTTCTCATAAGGATGCCACAAGGATGGAGTGGGTCTTGGAGGCCAAAGCACCAAGATGTAATCTTGGGATTTTAGTGGTTTTTTTCAAATGCAGTCCTGTAAACAATGATAGTTGTGCCTCCTTCTAAGGTGCAGGTAGTTGTTCCAGAACAGTTTAGCACTTCCACAAGCATTTCAAAGACAAGAAAAATGGTATTACTACAAGAAAATTTTGAAGCAAGTTTGAGAGAAAAGGTCATTTTTATTGCTTGTGCACAGGTAGAGGGTTCTACTTATTCCACATCACTTGTCACATAACCTTCAGCATTCTGTTCCATAATGGAAAAGAGAAATACAACAGGAAAACAACGCAATACCAAACCAAACACATATAACCAAAAAAATGGTGACAAACAAACCAACCAATCAACTACACTTCACTGGAGAAATCCCTGCAGGTTGCTGGCCCAGCACTGGGCAGCAGAGTGGGGGATTTCAGTAGAAGACAAAGGCCAGTCCAGGCAGGAAGGAGACAGGCTGTTCTGCCACAAGCCAGCCAGCCAGCCGCCAAGCTGTCCTTTTGCCATACCGTTGAACAGAAGGCCCATGTAATGACAACCGCAGAACTCATTTAAGCTCTGAAAAGGTGACTAATGAGCTCATTCATGCTGCCTATAAATTATTCACTACAACACTGACCCACTCAAGACAAACAGCAAAGTAAACTTTAAATAGAGGGACTAGGAGCCTCCAGTGTTGTTTGCTTCTGCCCGTAAAACTTTTTACAATCAGAGAGACACTTGCTTGCTTCTGCCCCCTTGTAAAACTCCCTCGACTGTTTAGGCCTTTTTTCACTCTGGCAGAGCCAACGCAGCTGCAGCTGTTACATATTTACTTCTCTGTTGCCAAGTCTTTTTTTGCTAGTAGTTGCAGGTAATCACAAAGTGCTATAAATAGCTTTAAATTATATTCCTCAGAAATTACAGTCAGACTTCAAAATGAAGGTCTAAAGAAGTAAGAAGACAATGGCACACGCACATGTTTGATGAGAAGCAGCCCACCTTCAGAGATCTGTGCTTACAGATACTTCTATGAACATCTATGATTTCTGCCAAAATGAAAACACAGGACTTTAAAAGCCACACTTTTTTTAGCTGCTGGGCCAAACAAGCTTTTGATATGTTTAGAAACATCCCAGAATACTTTTGTTGTCTTATTTAGCATGAAATAGGAGCCAGGTTACAGTTCAATGTTAGCAGTGTGAGCCGTGGTGTTTGCTGCTGGAGTGGCTGGAACAGCCGCTGGCTCTCTTCAAACAGTACTTTTCTCTGGAAGATAAATTGCTCACAATATTTATAGATTAAGTTTATTAACTTGTAGCTTGTTGAACTAGCAACTACACAGTGACATTAAAGACACTGTCTTATATGACATATATCTGATCTCCAGTGGAAAAATGTTACTTGCACCTCTGGTTACACAACCCAACTCCAAAGGTTGGAAACAACTAGATAAAAGGAAAAGCCAGGAATTACACAGCTAAAGTCCAGTCACTGTGTTTAAAACAAGGAAAAGTATGGGAGACATAAAGCAGCATCACAGCAATATCTAAACATGAGAAGAAAAAGGGGCTAGCAAAAGCAGCTCACAGAGATAATCATTGCAATTTTCATTAACCAGTTCCTTCCAAGCTGGAAACACTGTAACTAAGCAGAATATGAACTCCTGCACTATTTGAAGGACTTTACCAAAAACCATGTATGACTCTTCATTTACTTACAACCATGATTCTGAATTTACCAGAGATGCACAGAAACTCTATTGCCCTGATAGTACTGACTTTAAAATGACAATTAAACCCCACCACCACCAAACACCAAGACAGCAACAGAACAGCCTACGCTACACAGCATACAAGTCTTAACTTATCAAAAACTCTCCACCTGATGAGATTCCTGAGCCTCTTGTAGCTGAAGGGTGTTGTCAAAGGGCTGCTTTGAAACCCCATTACATGCTGGACCCCACTAACCTGTCTAGCAAGCAGAGTTCACCTCTCAGTTCAGTGGTGGGAAACGGAGGCACTTCCTGCAGCCAGCTCCCCACACCCTGCTCCTCATTTCCCTAATGAGGCTCAGCAGTGATGTCAGTTTTGCCCCAAGGCATGATTTTGTCCAAATAAAAACAATCTGCAGTTGGCTGCAAAATCAGAGGAATGCCAAATCTGGGGGAGGATAAGCAAACAAACTGACGATACAGCTTTTAATTGTGTGCAACAAAGCCAACCCTTGGCTACAACTGCCAATGAATCTCTTGACTGATCAAATGCTGCTACCCTTGCTGAGGGTGCCATAGACAGCTTTGATCTAAGAGGTCACCTGGATGGCTCTGAGACACTAGTCTCAGCAAATTCATGCATACAATAGGTAGGGTGCACAGCCAGCACCATCCAACTGGGTAATCCTAACCACCACTCAGACCAGACAATGCTGCTAAAACAAAGGCAGATAGATCATGCTGAGTACCAGGGCAAACTCAGCCCAATCCAAAGCCATGCACAGCTGTTACCTCTATTGGAAAACCACTCCTGCATCTCCTCCTCCCCTTGCATCTCCAAACCACATAATTTCATGGCTCTTAAGACCCCAGTGTGTGTCCATCTGTCAACAAGGTTGGGTTCCTCCGTACTTTGGTCATACCATTACAACAAACTATAACTATTTCTTAACAGAAATCAGCACATTCAGATGTTCACAAATTGAAAATCTCAGATATTCAACTCAAAGAAAAAGCTGTGCCTTCCCTACTCATCTAGTACCAGATGCAGGTCCCAGTCCAAAGAAATTTAACGTTTTTACACTCCAAGAGCTACAGGGGAGTCAGTGGGAGAGTGCAGCTTCCAAAAGCCCATAAACTGTGCCCAAATGAGGCCAGAGAGTAACACTGTAATACCCTTACTTTTACTTTTTTTCTATCTATTGTCACAAGTACTGCAGTAGTGAAGACCAAGCAAATGGCCTTAAACAAGCACTGTCATCACTAATTTACGACTTGCTTTTCTGACATAGCACTGGTCTGATGCACTCCTCATACACAGCCATGGCTGACTCTGGATTCTCATACACACCTGTCAGATTTAGGGAGCCAGAGACATAGTGCACTCACATATGAAGTGTAGGGTTGCACCTGGGCCCCACAAATCCATTGTAAGGAGTCATCCGTAGCACATGAGGTGCTCTGGGAAAAGTATACCCTGGCACTTATTCTGTAGTTATGGACCAAGAGCCTGTGGTACTAACCAAGCAAAGGAAGAGCAACTGTCTCTGCTTCAAAATGCTGTATTGGGTTTGTGTGGCAAGGTTTTACAGGGGTGGCTTCTGTGAGAAGCTACTAGAAGCTTCCACAATGTTCAACAGAGCTGCAGGCCAAGGCTGAGCCAACCAGTACTAGTGGTAGTACTTCTGTGATAATACATGTTAAGAGTGGAAATAACTTGTGTAGTGCCAGCCTAAACAAGGAGTGAGAATATGCAGACTCCAAGGTCATTGGAGAAGGCTGGAGAGGAGGTGTTCCAGGCACCAGAACAGAGGTGACCCTGGTGGAGACCACGGTGAGGTGGGCTGTACCCCTGCAAGCCATGGAAGTTACTGGTGCAGCAGATACCCGGTTGCAGCCTGTAGACAAGCCCATACTGAAGCAGGTGGATGTACTCAAAGGAGGCTGTGGGAAGCCTGTGGCTCCTAGCAGGACTTATGGACCCATGGGGAAAGAAACCCATGCTGGAGCACCTTTCCTGGCAGGACTTGTGACCCCACAGGTAACCAAGAACAGAAGCAGTCTGCTCCTGAAGGACTGCACTTTGTGAAAGTGACTCAAGCTGGAGCAGCTCATGAAGAGCTGGAGCAGCTCATGAAGAGCTGGAGCAGCTCATGAAGAACTGCAGCCTGTGGGAAGGACTCATATTGGGGAAGTTTGTAGAGAACCATCTCCCATGGGAAGGTCACCATGCTGGAGCAGAAGAAGAGTGTAACAAGTCCTCCCCTGAGGAGAAAGGAGCAGCAGAAACAACATGTGATCACAACCCCCATTCCTCATCCCCCTGTGCTGCTCAGGGGGAAAAGGGAAAGAAAATCATTAGTGCAGCTAAGCCCAGGAAGAAGGGAGGGGTGGGGGCAAGGTACTTTTAGGATATTTTTACTTCTCATTACCCTACTTTTATTGGTAATAAATTAAATTAATTTTTCTAAGTTGAGTCTATTTTGCCTGTGACAGTAATTGGTGAGTGATCTCCCTGTCCTTATCTCGACCTAGGAACCTGTCATTATATTTTCTCTCCCCTGTCCAGCTGTGGGAGTGAGTGATAGAGCAACTTTGGTGGGGCACATAGTATCCAGCAAGGGTTAACCCACCTCAAATGCTTATCAGCAAGTTTCAAGAGACAACAGGGAAACAACAGAACAATAAGGCAAATTTGTCCACTTAGGTACACACTACTGGATTTGGACAAGAACTGTGTCATTCTATTGGATTGTTTCGGATGGCTTTCCTAGTGACAGTACACTTGGACTTGGCATCTACAAACTCCTCTGGGCTTGCAGAACAACCCCTGTCAAGCAGCTAATCTCCACGAGTGAGCAAGCACCTGTGTGCAAGGAGGTGTGTATGGACACGCACACCATTGGAAGTCAATGGGTCTCTTCAAGATGGGAAGTTTAGTTGTCAAGTACCCAGACAAGTTTCTTTCTGAAGTTAACAGGTTCTACTTCAGCAGGGCTTTTTCCTTCATAGGTCAGGCAGATGGAATAAGATTTGAAAGTGATCAGATGGAAATCTATGCCTAAGCCTATACTTGCCCTATTGAGTGGGAAGCAGAATACTGGTGCCTGCAGGGTCCTTAGGGAGGTAGGCTGAAGCTGCTTTCAGGTACCCCAATGCACTGTGGCTCTCATGCACTACTTGATTACAGTAGTTTGGATTTAAGCCAGTGCTAACCAAATCAACATCCAACCCACTACCATTATTTATCCTTTCATGTCTCTATCACATAGCTCCATGTAGCCTTTACTGTAAGAGCTGAAAACAAAAGTCATAGATAGATAGAATCATAGTATCAGTCAGGGTTGGAAGGGACCACAAGGATCATCTAGTTCCAACCCCCCTGCCATGGGCAGGGACACCCCACACTAGATCAGCCTGGCCAGAGCCTCATCCAGCCTGCTCTTAAACACCTTCAGGGACGGGGCCTCAACCACCTCCCTGGACAACCCATTCCAGGGCTTCACCACTCTCATGGTGACGAACTTCTTGCTCACATCCAGCCTGAATCTCCCCACCTCCAGCTTCATTCCATTCCCCTTAGTCCTATCCCTACCTGATATCCTGAGAAGTCCCTCCCCAGCCTTCTTGTAGGCCCCCTTCAGATACTGGAAGGCCACAATAAGGTCACCTCAGAACCTTCTCTTCTCCAGACTGAATAGCCCCAAGTCAGACCAAAGCTTCTCTTGCCCATGTCCTGGTTCTAGCCATGTCTTAAGAAAGAGCAGGGCAAATGCAGTGATGCCCTACAGCATTTGCCTGTGTTTATAGAGATCTGCTCCTTGAAAGCTTCAGCAAGAAATGCAATTAGATGCTGTGTTATGGTATAGGCCCAGGATACATTTCTAAAAAAAGTCATGTAAGCTTCAGCATCAACAGCAGCCTATAGCAAGGAGTTCCATGTTGTAACTATTGACTATGTATAAAAAGTTCTTCCTTTGCTTTAAATCTGCCACCTGGTAATTTTCAACCCACCGCATACTGAAACCCCTCTTTATTGTATTATGGTAATTACTGTATATCTAGGACATGTGACTCATGTCTATACAGACTCCTCTTGATTTTATAGTGCCTTTTCACTGTTCAGACAGTGTTACTAATACACTTAATTCTGTATTTCATTCCTTGAAGTAACTACAGGTATACAGAAACAATAAACATACCTATCAATGACCATACAGTCATAATTATCAATATTGTATCTATGCAGACAGGAGCAAAGAGTGTTCCTTTTTAGTAAGATGGTCCTCCCAATATGCCTTCCCTTGTAGTCTCATGCTCTAGTTTTCCCTTTATAGTCTCATCTGAAGTACCTGGAGCACTTAGTATGTCCATACAAAATATGGAAGCAGATGACTCCAGCTGACAATATCTTTATCCATGGAGAGAACAGCAGATGGAAGATGCTAGCTCACACAGGTACAAGTTGTAACAGATAAGGCCCTGTGCAGGTTCAGTTCTTTAAAAAACCCTGCAGCTTCAGAATGACCAAATTTCCCAGAGGCACTCCAGTGCATGTCACAGCCTCTGGCTTACACCTGGTACCTGCCTTAGACAGCAGAAGCATGGCCAAGGTAGAAATGGTCTGAGACCTAAGGAGGAATTGTGGGGAATGGTGGGAAGGGCTATGGTGAAGGGACACAGAGAGAGTGCTTTCAAAGAGTGGCATGGGGCTAGGTCAAGTCTGGGGCAGTGACATGGAGGCAATCGCCTTGCATCATCTTCTACTCAAGTTTCAGCTCTGGTCCCATGACAAATGGCCAACTCTTCCTCCAACAGCCTGCACTCATCATTATATATGACCTTCTTGTGCTTGGACCAATGTAATAACTGATAAATAAGGGTGAATATACATACAGAAACTTAAATTCCACTCAAAGTATTCTGAATTCTTCACGTGTGTTTCCAGTTCCTGGAAGCACTTCCTAACTGCAGTGTACAGCGTGGGGCAGGAGACCTGTCCATTTTGAGGCAAAGACCAGCAGTGTTTTGCAGCTCAGCTGGCACAATGTTTTTGAAAGCAGATCAGTTCAGTCAACAATCTCCCCCTAGAGTCCAAGTACCTCACCTCAAAAATATGTCCCAGCTCTTCTGGCACAGAGCCTGGGAACCCAAATTTGTTCCTGATCCAGGTACTCTAGCTGGCAGCCTAACAAACTCCTGCACTGCCGTCAGGGTGGATAAAGTAATTTTGCACTCATTATGTTATTCAAAAATAGAGCAGGAGCTTTATTTAAAACAAGAATGCAATAACACTCTGCTTCAGGAAATTAACAAGGTAAAAAAGCTCTTTTGCTTTATCAACCACAAGGACAAGAGACTGAGTCAGAACAATGAGAGTTAATAACCCAAGAAGCCTGACCAGAAAAAACATACTCTGGTTACAAATTCTAACGCTCCCAGTCTTGTGGCTAAGCCTAGTGTTACATCCACGTCAGGCAGCCTGGCTTTTCCTGCACATCATGAATATTTTTCCCTGCAGTCTACAGAATGGCCTCAGGCAAAATGGTACAGACCCATACCAGCTGCTGGATGGGATAACCTGCAGATGTTTTCCTCCATAAGAATGGGATATAGGTGAAGCATACTGCAATTAGTGATACCTCTGCTATTCTGATTACAACTTCCTTGGGTGTGAGGCATCACTCTCCTGAGGTGCAATCCTGCAGTTGCTCCAAACAAGAGGCAGCCCTGAGAAGTAGAACTCTGAGCACAAACCCTGTTTATCTAACAAACAGCAAAGACTCCACTGGACTTCTGTCAGGGGCTTGTGACAGTGGTAACAACAGTCACTTTAAATCCAAGCTGTGACTTAACAGACAGAAGAAGAGTGGGCAGGTGTATCTTGTGTCACCCAGCTACAGCTGACTCACTCACTAGCTCCCAATGAGACTCTGCCTTCCCCTAAGCAACTCTATCTTGCACTCTCCCTTGCTGTGGTGAGGGAAGGACTGGCCACATAAACCGCTATGCCCAACTGCTGGCCTTTGCCTACAGGATCCTTCCATCCTCTCACAGCCTCTCATCCACCCAAACCACATTCCTCAAAAAGTGATTTACCATCAGCTTTTATTACTGACTGGGTTATTTTTCCTATTAACCTAAATCAATATACTCACACAGTAAACATCCCAAAACTCAAGTCAATATAGAGAATTCATAAGGTATTACAGATTTATAGATATTTACAGCTTTGATTAGAGATCCTCAGATGGATGGTGCAATGGAGGCATAGCTAACAGATTAGATTTTCAAGTACTGATGGCAACTTGTAAGAAAAGCACTGGAAAGATTTAAGAGCTCAGGTCTCGCTGACTTCTAACTGACTTTCAGGCTGGATTGGTACAGCTTTTGGGTACTTCCGAAAGTGTCATCTTAAAGCCCTGCCTAGAGGTTTGCCTGACTCTCCCCACCAACACAGAGCGCTTGTGAGAGAGGAGGGCAGATACAGTGGGATGTTCATGTTGCTTGTCTTGCCTAGGGGCAACAAACTGCACAGAAATTAGCATGATCCTACCCTCAGCCAGGCCTCAGCTATTACACCAGCCAGTATGGACAAACTATCTGTGGCTGCTGTTAGTCTTGCACCCATCCTGTTCCAAGGCCAGCAGGAGATGGCAATGTAGATAAATGAATTGCTGTCTTCCTGTCCTCTGGTAGCTTTACTTTTAGTTTCTAACTCTGATGGATGAGATGGTAACACACCATTATACTGTTTCTTCTGTGAAGTACTGGTTTAAAGTCCTACTCCTGAGAAGTACTGATCCTCAAAAGTGATGTGCCCAGCTCAACACCTACTGAGAAAGCACACTCACAGGTCACCTGACAGGGAAGAATATCTATGCAGAACTTCAGTAAAGCCAACAGATTTCTGGTCAAGGCTGACATCTGCAAGAGTTATAGATTTCTATAGATTCATTCCTTACAGCACAGAAATCATTTGCCCATGGAAAAATCTCACACACATTACTACAAAAGGTAACAACTTCCCTTCCGTGCTTTTGGATCATCCTCTAGAATATCCAAATTGCGCAACTCTGTTACAGAGTTCTGAAAGTGGATCAAAAGTCCTATATAAGGAGAGATTCTGTATTTAGCTTCAATTAATTTGACTTCAGTACAGATATGCTGGAGCCAAAAATAGACCCTAGACTGTTTGACTCCCATTTTCTGTCCTAGGCACTCCACCACGCTTTGACAATGATAGGCACTTTACATAAACGCTGGTTTCTCTCAGTATTACCTATTTTCAGTTGCCCTTTCAAATGCACTCCTCTTCAAGTGCACTGCCACATGTATGTATTCTTTCATTGAAAGAGTTCAGCTTGATACACAGAACTACTTTACAACCCTTGTGATGTATCAGCTAGGACCTAAATATATGTGTTTTATCAGAAGACATCTATCAGAGTTCATTACCCTGCTGACTGCTGCCAGCTGAGCGTAGTACAGGCACAAAATCTGGAAACAACTGCTTCAGAGCACAGAAACAGGAATGGGACTTCAGCAAGAAGTAAAGTCAGGGCAAACAACAGTTAGAGAAATATCCAGTATTGCTGCCACCAGCCCTATGCAGGCCAGGTCTCACTGTTAAGTGTGTTAGTTTAAGGACTTTGGGGAAAAAAACCCAGCAACTTGACTTGGATGCCAGTCTGAGGAACTGGGAAGGGCAGGTCTTTCCAAATTGGCACCAAATCCTGCACTCTTTCTTCTTGGAAAGGGTTGATTTACACTATTGCAATTCTGCACAAAGACTGCAAGACACAACTCTGACATCAGACCTCTAATCCTGCCTCTGCTGCATTGATTGTGCTCTTTTAGACTCCAATCTCACCACTCCTGCTTAGTGCAGGCTCCCTCTGTGAGGATGGGGAATTAAAATGGGATTCAGCTAAAAAGCTGAGGCAGAGCACTGAACGATGAAAACAGATCATCTGCCATGAGCAGCCCTCGCTACTGTTAAATTTGAAATGTAGGCTCCTCAAGCAGAGAGATGATCCTCTTTCCCTGTGGGGCACCAGTCGTACAGTGGTGCACACATATTAAAATAATAATTGATGATTAATAATGGCTTCCTTTTCCTCAGGACCATCTCTACTGCTATAAGAAATATTAATTTGCTTTCTTCTAGGTGCAGACACCATGATTCAAAAGCGTACCTCCTTACAGAAAACTCACTTTCCCACTCCTTCTCACTAAAATATTATTTTCTGTGGCCTTGGACATGAGATTCTGGACCATTCACAGGCACTCTATTTAAGAAATAAACACAAATTTTAAAAGCTTCAGAAACCACTATAACCAAAATAAACATCAAGAAAGCAAAGTTGAGGCATGGGGGGGGAAAAAAGAAAGAAAAAACCCAAGGCAAATGTGTTTATTCTCTCTTGCTCTAGAACCATGTCCTCTATAAAAACAAAAGTCTTTCACTCTCTGACAAGCATCCAGGTATGCCTGCATTCCTTTGGTGACTGTAGAGACAGACATCTGACTCTGATCTTATAGCTGCCTTGTATGAGTGTATTGTTCTGGGCTTTGGTTTCCAGCAAATCTGGTCTCTGTAAAAGTAGAAAACCTCCAGAAATGCAGCAGCCACCAGTTTCTTTTGCCTAAAATCTTGTTCTGCCTATCTCTTCCTAACCCAGGGCAGCTTTATCACATATCCATCAATCAGTCTCACTTCTGCTACCAGCAGCTATTGAGCACTGCTAGTGACATCATAGTTTTCTAGCAGACCTCCTTTGTCCTCCATATGCCATATTCTCCCAGCTCCTCAAGCTCCAAAGTTGGTTTCTGCAGCCTGAAGGCATTTCTCTCCACCTCAGCCCGCTTCCTTAATATTAGATCCTGCCAAAGACTGTCCTTACCAATGAGACTACTACTTATCTTCCTCCTAACCCTTTATTCTGTTGGGTTTTTTTTTTGCTTTCCCCCCAAATAACCAGCCATAGTCTTTTTGAGCTGCTCAGCTCTGTGGGTGTCAACCATCTAGAAATCACTGACCAAGCCTTAAATCAAAGACTAAGCCTTAAAATCCACTTTCGCTTTTGGGATAATCAATAGTTACATGTTTGTTGTGGTTTAACCCGAGACAGCAACTAAGCACTACACAGCCACTTGCCCATTCCCCTCCCTCCCAGCGGGATGAGGGAGAGAACTGGATAAAAAGTAAAACCTTGTCTCCCTGTTCAGTCAGCTGTTCTATCACCCAATGACCTCCCCACCTCCCTGCCCTGAGAAGGGGAACTGGGAAAAGGAAAGAAGACTTGTGGGGTGAAATGGAAACAGATTTAATAAAGTAATAATAAAACCCTAATAATCACATTAAGATAAAGCACACAAAGTTATATTCTGCCCATGCAGTGGCCATGAGCTGCATGCACACTCCCAGCAGTGAATGCTGGATCTCAAGTGCTGCAAGCACCACAGCTCCAGCAAAAGCACAGCAGTCACAGCAAACAGGAGAGTAGGCCTTGGGAACAGAATGATAGATGAGACCCTCTAGAGATGGTGGCCATTGAGGGGATGAGACCTTCCCCTTTCTTTCCAATTTGTAGTGAGTTTATGGTATGGAACACTCCTGTTGGCCAGCTTGGGTCAGCTGCCCTGGCTTTCTCTCATCCTGGCTTTGGCACACAGCTACCTCAAAGCTACTCAAGACCATGATCATTATGGAAGCTCACATACTATGGCTGGCCACAAGTGAAAACAAAGTGTCTCATCAACTTTCTTCTCACCAAACCAGGTGCTGCAGTCTTCTCAAAGATGCAACTTTCTGGAATAGGAAATTCATTCTATGATTGTATCCCAGCAAAACCAGAACTCCTGAGTTAAGATAAAGGCAGTTTAACAGGATATCATCATCATAACAAGTGATGTACAATGTAACTGGTCACCACTGGCCAAGTGATGTTCAGTGAGTTCTGCAGCAGCTGCCCCAGCCAGCTTTCCCCCCAGTTTATATAGTGGGCGTGATGCCGTACGGTATGGACCGTTCCTTTGGCCAGTTTGGGTCAGCTGCCCTGGCTGTGTCTCCTCCCAGTTTCTTGTGCCACTCCAGCCTTCTTGCTGGCAGGGCATGAGAAGCTGAAAAGTCCTTGACTTAGTATAAACACTACTTAGCAACAACTAAAACATCAGTGTGTCATCAGTATTATTCTCAAATAAAATCCAAACCACAGCACTGTACCATCTTCTAGGAAAAAAAAATAAGCCTGTCCCAGCTGAAAACAGGACAGTTTTTTAAAGAGTATTCAATCTTCTTGTGGGAAAAAATAACATCATCCAGAACGTCAGCATTTATCTAGGAAATTTCTTTGTGGTATTTTTACTGATAATGAATGCCATCCCTTAATAATCCCCCAGGTCCTCTTTAGGGACAATTATCATAAAAACAGTTCTTCCTAATGAATATAGAGTTACCAAGTCCAGAAGTTCTAAATCACTAATGAGGATGGCTGTGAGACTCCGTGCAGCAATTAGTTTTAAAACCAGTTTTAAGATGAAGTTGGACCACTTTCTGAAAGGGATGCTTTAGCCCAGAGACCAGTGAACCCTGAGAGGCCCTGTCTGCTTATAGCCATGCAACAGCAATGCACTGGGACCTACTAGGTCACATGCAGCATCTACATTGGTGTGTATGTGTTACAGAAGCACAGGAAGACTAAAAGTACCTGCAAAGATTGAAGGATGAATTAAACCAACCGGAGACCCAAGTGCAGGAAGCAGCATGGGGAATGCGTCAGGGAGTCCTGCAGCCCAACCCCACCAGGGAGACTAATGAGAGCACGTGCAGGTAGTATGCACTGCGAAGTGCTTAGCACCAGCTGACATGGCTGTAAGCATGAGAGATTTTTGGCTTCACCCGATTGTCCTGTACACAATGAACAGCAGTCTGGATGGAGAAGACTCCCTCTGCAAATAGTTTTTGCACATTTTTAAAGCCCATAGCAAAATGATAGCTCTTGTCTCCAGAACACCATCATGACACGATGGATGACATTCACCAGTATGCTAGAAACCTGTTTTAAAAATAACTGGGCAAATGAGCGAGGGCCCAAGACTTCAACCCAGCTCCTGCAGCCCCCTGTTCAGGCAGGGGGTTCCTGCATCCTTGTGGGAGGAGGGCCTCAACAAATGACTGCAATTAAAGCATAGATAATGCATCTGAACATGTGCATCCCTTATTTATTTAACAAGCACAGTTTAGCATTAATTATTTATGATAGCACTTCAGAAGAAACTAGAAAACATAGTGCAGAAGACTCTACAAAAGAAAGCAAGCCTTTGCTGAGGGAGACTGCTCTGTTACCTCCTGCTGGGACAGGGACGCAAATCTCACTTAATAAAGGAATTACGACATGTGAGGATGAGGGCAAATAAGGAATTTAAGGAAGTATTTGACTTTTTAAAAAACCCAACTAAACAAAAAACAGCGACAACAACCAAAAAACCCCACAAAATCTAGCACTGAAAACAGTGAACAATATTACAAATAAAACTTTCCATCAGCACAGCCTCATTCTGAGTTGTCAATGTTGAAATCCTCTCATCTCACCTACACATG
This sequence comes from Melanerpes formicivorus, assembly GCF_026170545.1. NCBI lineage: Eukaryota > Metazoa > Chordata > Aves > Piciformes > Picidae > Melanerpes > Melanerpes formicivorus. The sequence goes on from NW_027142369.1 coordinate 5,091,538, forward strand.
CAGGATGATGAATAGGTGGAAGTGACTCAAGGGATCTTTAGGTCTATTCATCTATTTGTCCTTCCTCTCCTACCAGAAAAATGAAGAGTTGTTTCAGACAGTGTATTTACTATACAAGTAGTGAAGGCAAAGGTCCATTTAAGCCAGGCAATGTGGGATCAGACATTGCCCCAAAGAGGCCCATAGCCTGCATTAGGGCTGAGGACAGCAGCACCCTGCATGAACAGAGTGAGTTTGCAAATGTCAGGATGGTGTTAATCTATTAAATGCAGTTGAGGATGAGCTTTGTTGGTTAGAACTTAAAAGTAAAGGGCAGGGGAGGTCTGGACATGGAAAAAGAGAAGGGGAAAGAAGCCATAAGAAGAGTAGGAGCACAAAAACAGGCGCCCCAGGATTGACTGTCCAGCATTGGCTACAGGCCAAGGGATTGCTGACCTGCTCTCACTGCAGGCAAGAGGACCTCCTGGAGAACACCTGATACACCTCTCTGGACTTCTGCCATCCTTCCAAATGCAGCTGAGGAGGAAACAGAGCTTTTGTGTCTCCCTCCCTCCTTGTTAGTAAAGCCCCTGTCCTGTGAGGGGAACCTCTTCCCTCTCTGTGCATGGCTCACTGTTACTGCTCTCAGAGATCACTGGAAATTTTAGTGGAGAACTGAAATTCCAGCGTTGCAGCAGGAGGGAAATGATGGCCTGTTCTCAGTTGCACTGCTGCCTGTCAGTTGCCATAAAACATGCTGCTGTCTCTTAGCCTGGATCAGCACACCAAAAGGTGTACAACAGAATGTCTTGAGGCTGAAAATACTCAAAAATCACAGTACTGCTCCCTGAGACAACTGCAACACGAAGAATCTGTGTTGTCTACTGAAATCCAAAAATAACTGCCAATAAAGATCATCACACAGAGCACTGCCAGGCCATTTCAGGTCATCTGAATTGATACTATGTTCAGTTGCTTCACACATACCTTTTTGAGTGGGTGAGTAGCATATCTGGAGGAACTGGCAACCAACTCAAAACTGTGCTTATGCACAGTTGTACAGAAAGGCCATGCAGCCCCTTCCAGACAGCCATGAATGAAAGCAGAGATAGCCAGTCTCAGACCAAATTGGGATTGTTATTCACCAGGGAAACCTGAAACTATGTTCAGCACTTACCTGGAATCAATTCTTTCACCCTCACTCTATAAAAGTCAAGCCTCTTCCTTAATGAAAAAGGTGCTATGCACTCTAGCTTTGCCTTTTCTGTATTTCACCTTAAGGTATCACTGGTTGTGTTTAATAGTTTTGCTCCTGCAGAGCAACCTCCTGCAAAGGTCAAAATAAAAAACACTAGGAGCCAAATTCATCGCTGGTCCAACTCCATTGAGTTCAGCAGCATTACACCTGGGATAGATCCAGCCATAACCATTTCCATTAAGGTAAGTGAAAAAGAAGTGTACTTGTTGTCGTAACTTTACTTTTCAATTGATCTGTTCTATTCTGTGTGTTTCGTTGCAATCAATAGGAATATATCTATTAGAGAAAGTTGCAGCACAAAACATCTAAATAGCTTTTATAAAACTTGGCTTCTCAGTTGATAATGAATGTCAGGGAGATGAGTAGGTAGCAGACATTCAGTATGCATTCAAGTGCTTTATCTTTCAGAAGAGGACAGATGTAAGCAGCTACCGTAAATATTTTTATGTATAAGCAACATCCCAGCCAACAGTGATCTTCCTTAAAGATCTACTCTTGATAGCAGATATGAGCTGCCAGTCCTCAAACACATCAAATATAGCTCAAATATTACAAGGGTGGGGGCTGTAAATGCTTATAAACAGATTAGGAAGGAAGAAAGTTCTCTGGAATTTTGTTTATGCTCATGTTCTGCCCTGCACCATGTCAGCCATGCTGACACACTCCTTCTTTGAGGCAGAGGTAAGATTATGGGTATCTCAGATGTACTTTAACTGCTTGGTTTTCTTTCCAACTTTCCAGTGGCCCTTGTTCTGCTTTATACACCGTGATGGCACTTTACCTCTCACAACAGTGCCCATTGCTCTGGCTGAAACACCATCCAAAGCACCACTAAGCCATTTTTAATGAGTAATCCTGGAAAAATGCTACAAATCAATCTTATGGATCAGCTTTAGTCATTGAGAATGTCATTAAATGAGATGACATTACCAGACTAGATAGCTTCTAGCATTAAATTGGAGTCATGTGGCTATTTTAATTTGACATTTAGAATTTCATTTAAATCTTTGCCTCAGAATTACAGAAATTTCTACTAATGCCTGCTATTATTCCAGATTTTAATTTCTACTGCATTTCAGTGTCATGCATCATTGCACTGGAAGCCTCAGAAAGACGCTGCAGACCATGCCTAGCAGTGTGCAGCACCACCCAAACCGGCACATGGGACAGGAAATGGGTGAGACCAAGAGACAAGCAAGCAAAACTAAACTGCAGTTTCATCAGACCAGCACACATATGGTATATACCATTTTCATGTGTGGGTTCTGTGTCACAGCACTCTCTCCTCTGCTTATGCCTATGACTATGCAAACTCTCCAAGGTGGTCTTAGCACCCTGAAGGACCAAGCCCTAGAGTATACCATGTGCTACTTCTTCCACAAGATCACAGAACCAGAGAATGACTTATGTGGGAAGGAACCTTAATGATCATCTAGCTCCAAGCCCCCTGCCATGGGCAGGAATACCTCCCTCAAAGCTACTTCCTAATGCCTAATCTAAATCTACCCAGCTCTAGTTCAAAACCATTGTCCCTTGTCCTGTCACCAGAGGCCCTTATAAATAGTCCCCCTCCAGCTTTTCTCTAGATGAAGATTTCTAGGATAATGACCTTCTACCCCATACTGGCAACTGACACATGCTTTCACCAACCCCCAGTATGAAGACTCCATTGTGAAATTCAGAAGGAATTTACCAACTCTAGCATACAGATCCTTCACAATTTATCTTGTGTCAGCTCAGCCAGTGCCAGTGACCAGGTCTCAGGTGCTAATCATGCTCAGCTATCATTTAAAGGTTGCTTTTAATGCACAGTCAGTCAAGGAAAAAGGAATAATTTTAAGGAATACTATTATACTGATGTAGTTTGCATCACTGGGATGTCTTAGCCTAATGGTTAAGGTATTCATGACCAGCGTGCCATGCTATTCCCTGTGAAAACATTCTTAAGATGCAAATCATGAAGGATTTGGGAAAGAGGCTTTTTCTGCTCTTCATATTTGCTTGCTCTTCTTTTAAACTCAGTATCATTCACTTTAGCATACACATTCTGAATAGCTATGCAACTGAGAGTAATTCAATTTTCCAACCACAATCAACAAAATGTTCTTTCCTTGATCACTCCACTTTGTACATTACTTTGTGGCCACTTCAGTGGCAAATTTGGTCTTCCCTGCAATACCCAAATGCTACTAACACAATTTGTGGCCTACTCAGAAAGTACCTTCTTGGAAATAATGTTAATCAGGATAATTTCTCCCCTTACTTTAAAGAGCTCTTGATTGGGTGCTTTCAATCAGCTGTTAGCCAGAGTTACCTCAGGATTTCTCAAGTTCTTATGGTAAAATGGGACAAGGCGATTTAGCAGTCGGAGAGCATGTTTAATGGATCACGCTAATCTCAAGGAGGACCCATGAAACTCTAATTTGTCAGGTTTCATTACATTCAATAATGGCTGTAATTTTCCTGAAGCATTCTGCTCACTGGAAAATTATGTACCATATTTTTGCACCCCATTCTATCTAATTCTTTATTCAGAACAATTGAAGGCCTCTTGTTCTCCATGGCTACTACACCAAAAGGGCCTGCGGAAGAGGGGTTAAGAGTTCACTGTCAGATGTATTTGTCTCAGAAGCAGGTATAATTCTTTTGCAAACAGTTAAGTGTCAGTGCAAAGCCAAGCTGATTCAGGGTAATAAAAGCACTTCTGCAAAGCTTTTAGGTGACACTATATCCCTCACAAGCTTTCTCCACCCCTGTATCTACTTTATCATCCAATACCATCATTACCTTGACCAATCTGTACATTATTTCCTTTCCAAATGGATCGATTTCAAACCAGCTCATCTGCTAATGCTCAGCACAGGTTTGGGTGATTCTCCTATTGTTTCAATTACTTCTTTGAGGAAAATTCGATCCTGTTAAGCAAACAAAGCTTTTATCTCAGCTGAAGACGCCCAAGCTACGGTAACCACTGACAGATCAAGAGTTTCTTTTTAAACCCTCCTCACAGTTGTAACACCCTCAAGTGACAGAGATGTCTCAGGTCAGTTCATTAAACATAACAGATGGTGCTAGATATAACCCAGCTCATTAAATAGGTAAGCTATTAAAATTAACCCAGTCCTGCTTATTTCTAAAAGAATATGTGCCATCGTGGTAAATGCCTCAGTGATTGCCCTGGTTTTGATCTGCTGTGGCAAAGAAATGGCTTCCCAAAAAGCAAAACAAAAGGCACATATGTCTCACCCCAATTTCTAGGGTCTGCTGTCTGTGCAGCTAATTCTGATTTGGAGGGCAAATCAGCATTGATCAAGATTTGAAAGTGAACCTGTCACATTTTCTTAAATGTCTTCAAAGATTTGGCCTGGCAGTCCATAAGTAACTCAGTGAGCAGACAAGAAAGCCCCAGGCAGAAGAAAGTGATCACAAAGGAATAAATAGAGCAAAATAGATGATCTTCCAGGCACTGCTTGTGTGGCAAGTGTACTGTACCTTTATACCTCTTCATTCCAAGGCTACAGTGCCTGCATGCTTTACAAATAGAGGCTAGAGTGGATCTGTCCAGAGCCATTCAAAGTCCCCTTTACAAGGCACTGGACGCTGAATGCACACAAAGTAATTTGATTATAAATGTCTGCAGTTAAATTCTCAACTCTACAATTATCTTCCAGGATAATATTATGTAAAATTTTGGATATGAACAACTGTTTGGTCAGAGATTCTTACTAGCGGGTTCACTACAGCAGCATTTATATCATCTTCCTAGTCTCACTTGGATATGCATGAAGAGCCCAAAAAGAACAGCCTGTAAGCATGAGACCAAAGAGAGTTACTTTCTGTTCATTATTTCCCTCAATAGATCAGTCTGGGGCTGTATAGACCTTTCTGTCAGCACCAGTGAAACCATGAGCATCAGCCATAGCTTTCTAACACTGGGTATTTAGTGCTAGTCCAGAACCTGGGAGAGAATTAACTTTGCAAAAGTGTCACCTGACAGATGCAGAGCATTGTTTCACCTAAATCCCTCTAGGATTCCCACAGGCACAATTTTGCACACACAGACTTTTCAGTTTTTGTACAGTAGCCAGAAGAGGGTAACTTCACATGGTACTCAACCAAATTTACTTTACAAGTGACTTATGTTCACAAGAGAGCAGCTGCTGGGGGCTAGGAAATCAGCCCTGTTCAAAGCAAGAGATTCAAATCTTAAACTTGTAGATGGCTGGAACATGAATGCAAACTGTGTGGCTCAGCCCATCACCAGGTTATCTAGAGATGCCTTAGTACACCAAAGTAAACCCAGTAAACATCCCTATTATTTCCACACAGCATTCTCATTCTTGATTTGAAAAAAATGCTTTTCAAATGAAACCTGCTTTGTGCTACCTGAATGAAGAGACAGCCCACTGTTCTGAAGCATGCTGTAAAAATGTTTCAAATGGCCCTTGGTCTTCTCTGCCTAGGGCTGACGCACACTCACTTGTATCAGCAACTCCTAGGCTTAAGCACTCACTGATGAAAAAGCCAATTTGCTGTTCACTGCTTTACCATCAACATAGCAAGAATCAGAACACTTGAAATATCCCCCTTGATCATGTTTGTGACTTGAGCACAATTCAAGCCACTTTGAATGATGTTGTTTTATGGGGAGAACATGAGAAGCAGCAGGATGTCTTACATTGCCAGACATAAGGGATCAAAGTCATCCCTGGCGGAACTCCATAACCTTCAACAGACGGGACAAATTTGGCCTCCTATGCCTGTGGCAGCTGGGGACTACGATTGTTTTCCTCTTTTCATCCGTATTTTGAAGATATGGAGCCTGATCTGCTGCTTGCGAAGCAACTTGAGATTTTTTGCATATGTGCAATGCGAGGCAAACAATTTGCATTGTCATACAAGGCCCTGGTATGATTGCTACAGTCATCTGGGGCACAGAGCTAAATTTCAAATTAAACACACGACATAAATAGTCTGGGAAGAACCAAGCTGGAGATTATTTTATCACATTCAGCAATCTGTTCAACTGGCTTTCATGCTTACTAAACATGGCATCAGAATCCATTTTGAATATACAATTGTGTTTTCTTTATGTAGCATCTCCTATCATCTATTGTATTCATATATAGAGGAGCAGCTCGTAAATAGCATTTCACATTCCAAACAATTTGCTATAGGCAACTACATCGCTGCTTTGTTCAAATAATTTACATAAATCATTATTAGAATGTTTTATCTAAGCAACTTTGTTTTGCTCCCAGAGCACAAATCAAATGTGTGCTTAAAGCAGAATATTTTAGAGGGAGTTATTCCTGAACTGTTTATGCGACAGGCATAGACATTGCCATCTATTTTTTCATTCATAATGTAATTTATTTCGTTTTCTCTGTATATGTAAAAACCACACATCTAATTTGCAGGGGTTTCCCTGGAAGTGCGCAGTAGAATAGATGACTGTGCCACAATCTGTTCATCCATCAGACAGTGCTTCCTATGACTCACTCCACGTTCTGCTCCAAACACTTTGCAGGAAAGGCCAGGAACGACAGTAAGTCCCATTTGCTGCTTGACATGATTATGTTATGAGCAAACTGTTGTTGTTAACCAAAATTTGCAAATAAAGCCATTGGAAGATAAATCTATTTCTAGTAAATATTTCTGTGTTTGGATTAATTGAACAGAGCCAGTTCTTGCCAGCTCAGATTTAGAGCCCGGCACCCATCCATGCATCTCGTAACAAACTGCATTGTTCTCGTTAGCATTATTCAATTACGAATGCATACAGCCTGATTGTGCTTGACACATGGGCCGCAACGACTGACTTGGACAGTAAGAGCGGAGGGCACAGTCACCCAGTAACTGTCCCTCAAGCCCAGCTCTTGCCACTTGCCAAGTCTGAAGACACAGCGAACCCTTTCCATGGCTGTCCATACCCTGTGACGGGCTCACATCTGCTCATCAGTGCCACCGACAGGAGTCGAAGGACAACCAGCACTCGGCAGCTCCCAGCTTCACAAGTGTCTTGTCCCTGTGCATCTCCATCCAGTGCCCCAGGGCCACATCATTACTCCACACACAGGGACCAATTTTGAGAGACTTGTCAGGCCCATGCCTGACAGTGCCAGGCTGTAGATTCCCTGTGACGTCCTGGCTGCAGCTTTTCCCATAATGCTGCCCTGGCTCCCAAAGCTCAGTGATGTGCTACATGATCTGGCCTCTTAGCACCATGGCTCCTACACACTGTGGACCTGTCCTAGGACAAGCTAAGCTACTCCTTCAATATGCTCCCGAACTAAAATACAAGCTTTTAAACAGAACACATATTAAGCAAAACTTGATCTTTGATTTATCTGTGTCCAACATTGCTCTCACTTGCCCCCTCAACTTCATGACCATTCAGAGAGTTGCCTTATTCCCTCAAATACCTTGTAGGGAAGAACAACCCAGAATAAGCGTCAAGAGCAAAAGTAAAGGCCTCAGGAATTAAGGAAACCAGAAGAATTTATTACTCTGCACTGCTATCATAGATCACTTTTCTATATGTAAGGAACTTCTGCTGGCTGAGCACATATCTCCAAAGCTATACCAGTTTCTTTTGAAATGAAACCTAGGTACATGGATAAGAAAACACCAGTCTATTTGATCCAGGAAGCTCCCAACAAGCACTGTGGACTTCATCATAATCCTAGAATAGAATAGAATAGAATAGAATAGAATAGAATAGAATAGACCAGACCAGGTTGGAAGAGACCTTTGAGGTCATCATGTCCAACCTATCATCCAACACTATTTAATAAGCTAAACTGTGGCACCAAGCATGCCATCAAGTCTCTTCCTAAACACCTCCAGTGACAGTGACTTCACCACCTCCCCGGGCAGCCCAATGGCCAATCACTCTCTCTATGAAGAACTTCTTCCTAACATCCAGCCTAAACCTCCCCTGGCGCAGTTTGAGACTGTGTCCTCTTGTTCTGGTGCTGGTTGCCTGGGAGAAGAGACCAGCCCCAACCTGGCTACAAACTCCCTTCAGGTAGCTGTAGAGAGCAATAAATAAGTATAGATCTTGCTAAGTATTATAATGCAGAAGCCTTGATGAGAACTTCTGTGTGACCCTTTCTTCCTTCAGAAATGTGGAATACCACATTTGCTGTTACACTTACCCCACCTGCATGTCCTGTTGCATAGGCATCACCAGTAGATCTTGGCTGCTAGCCCATCAGCTATACACAGTTTAAATGGACATGAAAAATGCAGCAGAAGCAGAGACACAGCTGAGAAGCCTGTGCCAGAATTCATTGCAAATACCACCTGCCCCATCGGTGTTTCATCTCCGTCACCATCTCAGAGATAAATTGGATTTGTGCAATCCAGAGCTACATCTAAGTCAAACTGAGGATGTGGGAGGGGTTCAGGCCAGATGATGCTCACTTACAGACTCTGACAATTTTGTGCCAGCATAGATAATTCTATGCTATTTGGGATAAAAGGTGGGGGGGTGACTGCAGATAGTGAAAAAACATGTTGCAGGTCCTTGCTTTTCACCTTCCCAAGCATTCCTGCCCTCACAAACCAGCAGAATTTCATGCAGAGAAAAGGACCAACCCAAATCTCTTTACTTAAACTTAATCTAAGTATACTGCATATCCTTATAGGTCTGGTAAAATCTGTTCTCAAACTAGCATATCATAGAAAATTGCTTCAAACATACAGGCTTTTCATTCCCCAGCCACAGTGATACCATGTGAATAGCAAGTAACTGAGGGCTGGGAACCCAGTGAAGCTTCAGTAATATAGCCATGGAAGATGGCAATAATTTATCATCTCTGCAGTAGTTTTATCCCAGATGCACCATTTGCTAATTTATTTCCATATGTACCTGGCAGACAGATTAATCAGCCATCTCTCTCTGAAACCTAGATTGCACTTTATCCCTTTAGAAAGCAAGAGAAAACAAATGTACACAGCAAACTAAAAATGCCTTACAGAGGAGCTTCATCAACCTTTACAGATTGCAGTTTCCTCTTCTAGTTTAACAATGGCTTTTCAAACACGTAACACCAAAATCAGCTTTCATATCAGTGCACTTCTCCATCTACATAAGCCACAGAATCACAGAATGTTAGGGGTTGGAAGGGATCTTGAAAAATCATCTAGTCCAACCCCTCTGCCAGAGCAGGATCACCTATACCAGATCAGACAGGAATGCATCCAGGTGCTTCTTGCTAATGTTTGTGAAAACAAAGGTGGAGATAGGGAGGGGACACACCTTCTACTTCTGAAGTCAGCTGGAGAGAGAGCAATGTGGTCCAAAGAAAAGGGCAACAGCCCTGCACCCAGGGCCAAGACCATCCCCATGGTCAGCAGTGACTCCTCCAAGCAGAGGAGGCTGTTTCTCTCTGCTAGTGTTTGTGGAGTTGCAGAATTGGGATAAAAATATTTTCCCAAACATTTAGAGCTCTACTAAAATAATTACTATTATCAGCAATAATGTGCTTACGATGCACTTAGCCCTTCTTCTGGAAAAGTCTGCAAAGGGGCCACGCTTGCCAGAGCTGAGCAGCTGTTAGCACTTCAGCGATGTTGTTGGCAATAAATATGGTGTCAATTCTGTGCCTCGTGCCCTTTAAGGATCTGTTTGCAATCCACTCTTTATTTTGATTCTAAGACATTATCTGCATTAAACATAATTAGTCATATTATATCATTTGCCAATCTAAGTGCAGTCACTTGACAAGGCGGGTCTGAGTTGAATGAAAGTGCAGCATGGACTGAAGCCCAAGGAGATGAATTGAGCAGGGGCTGTTTCAGACCCAGAGGGCACATGGGCTCAGGCATCCCCTAACTCCTTGTGAAGGGTGTCACTTGCATAGCCACACGGTGACTCTGTTCCCTATATCAGAGCCTGAACAGGCACATGCAAGATATTATTATCAAGCCATGGAAGAGTAATAAAATGATTGCTGAAAATGAAATTATTTATGAGCTTCAGTATCTGCGTAGCAGTTACAATAATCAAAATACATAAATATTTGGATATGCTACTGACAGATGGCATATACTGGAATAGTCCTACAGAACGTGTCAGTTTTCAGAATCAGCTTCTTCCAGAGTTGGCATGTTTCAGGGCTTTCTGCAACTAAAATAAGCACCTGGCATTTGATCCTCAAAAAATGTATTTTCACAAACACACAGTTGTCTTTTGATAGAAGACCTACCGGGCTTGTCACCATCTACATATGCCACCCAAATAACCGTGCACTGCCACCACCTTCCTTTGCTTCAACTGCACATCAGCTGGAAGGGCAGTGGAGACCCATATAATTAGAGAAGAGGTTGTCAGGATGGAGTGACAGTGCCCACCACACTTGCCAAACTCTATTGGCAGTTTGGGTTTGATGCACATGTTGCCTGTGAGACAGGAAGAACAACCTGCTTCTTTTTCCTATGTGTCTCTATCAGCAAGTCTGAAAAAATCAGGGCTTTTGGGGAGTTTGCATTGGAAATAATTGATGTTGAGTAACAATTAATAAAACAATTAGAGTGGACAAACATTCATTTGTATTGGGCATCAATGAAGCAATAGTCTGTGGGGTGGGCTAAGAGAATCACATGCAGAAGACGACTCCAGGTAGAGAGCAAAGGCTATGTCCTCAGCAGGCTGCTCCTCTGTCCCTGCACCCAGGACAGCAGAAGATAGGACCAGCATGTATGCTGTCACTCCTCCAAAGTTATTACTGAATAGCAGCCCCCTTTCTCCCCAGGAAAAGTGTACAACCTGGAGAAGATTGTCTCAGGTGGGTCTCAGCTGCCACTGGCCCCAGGATTTCTTCAGGCTCCATCCTCCCCTCAGTGAGCCTGAAATGCTTTGGCCACAGCCCTCGCAGGCAGTAATTCTGTTCCACAAATACCAGTATTTTGGAAAAGCTGTGTACAGCATCATGTCACAAGCCATTTCAGTAGACAGTAGTTGGTGGCAAACAGACAAACTCAAAAGATTAATAGGCATTCATTTATTATGTTACACACTTTTCAATTTTCCCAGACAATCAAATTGGCAAATTAGAGCCATAATTTTCCACCAATTAATACCAGATGTGATGCATTTTGACATTAAAAAAGATAAAAGAACCGTCAAATACTTCATACCCCTAATGTAATACTGCCTGAATTGAAAACCTAAAATCCCCATGCCTCAGACCTGTCCTGAAGCATGAAGGATGCTGATGCTTCCAATGACTCTGCATTCACAAGCTGCATGCTGACCCCCAAGCAGTCACTAGCACCTTTCCCAAATGTGCATTGACTGAAAAGCCCAAATCCTGAATTATTATTTACACCTGTAAGGCAGTACAGGACATACTGGTTTAATATAAAGGGAGATGCAAATAAAAAGTAACAGAAGAAAAAAAGACAAACCAGGGTCATTGCACATTTTCAGCACAGTGCAGGGAAATGAAAGTTACCAAAGCTTTCAGAAAAATCTTGATTTGGCTGCATTTGTGGTCAGCTGATCTGGTCCTTCTGCTTTGCAACAGTTTCAACCCTGGGACACTGGAGCATCAGTTACAGGGTGAGCTGCAGCATGCCACCATTCTGGAGTCAGCCAGAATCCGTGTCAATATCACTGACAAGCATGACTGAATCAAGGGGGCCTGCCTGGCACAAGGGGACTGCAGCAAGCAGGGGCCAAGGGATGGGGACACAGACCTTCCGGCAGCTGTCTTGGCTCCCCCAGCCATGCTGGACCCTGCTGCATCAGACCAAGTGGTGCTGCCAGCACTGTTCCAGTGCAGCTCTGCTATCCAGAGACGAAGGACACGGAGCTCTGGGAGCAATTAAGGCTTATCTGCTTTTGATTCTGCATCAACCACAGTTCTCGGGAGGAGGGAACATAACACACAGCAGCTCTCTTTTACTTAAATTATAACAATATCCCCTTTTTCCATATAGTTCTAGGAGCATGGATTTTATAAACAGGCTGAAGGTGACTTTGCAAAGAAGGAAATATCCCCTTCACAAGCTGCATGCCTCTGCCCAGACACTCACAAGTAAATCTTCCTATGAATTTTACCCACTTGCACTGTGGGTCCACCACCGGTATCTCTCTCTGTTGGTTGTCTGCCACAACCTCCAGCATTGCTTCCCAAACTCACCAGGCAGCAACAGATGCACAGACTTCAGGCTTCACCACAATTACAGTGAAAGGGAGTGAAACCAGGAGGATGCCTGGGAAAGGAGAGGCTTCTTTTCCAGGGCAAAAGGCAAAGCTCCTACTGGCAAAGTCACTGAGGTAAAATGTGTCCGGCTGGAAATTGCTCTCACTCTGGAGTCTCACCATGCTCACAGCAAACAGGCTTCTCATGCTTAACCATATGCCATGTTTTGCCAGTACAGAAACATACCTGGCACGTTTCCTAGTGGCTACACTTAAGTGGCCAAAATCTGATACTCACTTGACTTTTATTCCTGATTAGAAGTCACAGGCTTTGCCTGCCTTTTGACTCTAATTAACTGGCTCCATCAAGCTCCAAAATCTGCTGAGACTTTCAGCCAAAAGAAAAAAAAAGCTGGACTGAAAAGGGGCTCAGCCACATCTGCAGCGATGTTACCAGGAATCTATAGATGGGTCACTGCAGGGTCCTGATTCAAAGCAGACAGTAGAAAGCTACAGTCAGCTGGCACAGGGGAAGACAATCCCTACTGGCCTTGCAACGTTTGTGATGGGATGAAATACAGCCTGAAACTCTAGAGCAACTACAACTCCCAGCTCAGCCTCTGCCCATACACTTTTCTGGAAAGACGTGAGGATAGGGCTCAAAGCACAATCAGAGCCCGGGCAGGGATCTTCCCTGTTTCAGTCTTTTCCGATAGATGGGCAGTAGGGGGGAAAGGGGAATCGACTTTAAATGGTTTTGCTAAGGGAACCTAGATGAAAGCAAATCAGCTACAACTGAGAAAATCCAATCTACTTAACTGTCCTGCACAGAACTAATTTTGCTCAGTGCAGCTGTGACCTTCATGAACATCAGGTCAGTAGCAGCCTTACTATCTCCAAATGAAGGTGGAGGATAGTCCTCCCTTAGCAGGCCACTGCAATGTCAGAGAGAAAAGAGCTCTTTTATAAAACATGATCTCTGGATCAAGAGAATGTTACTGGAAGATTACACTGCAAATCTAATCCCCTATCCCTAATGCTCAACAATCTGATAAATGAACTTGCCTTTCATCAAAGAGGCTGGCAATTGCAGTATTAGGCAATTTGAGCCATGGGTAGGGAATGAGGTTGCCAGCTGTATCAGCCAGCTCAGGCACAGGTGGATGGCCACATCACCTCCTCCCTGTGAGGAGACCTTATACACATGTTCATCCAGGTACCTGTTGCATCACATCTGAGCAATGAGTTTTTAGAAGAATCTTAACATTTTCCATAATGCTGGTAAAAACTATCTCCTGACCACTGTCCTGGTTTAAACCCATCCAGCAGCCAAACACTGTGCAGCCACTCACTCATCCTCCCCTGCCCTAGGGAGAGGGTGAGAGAATTGGAGCGGTAAAGGTAGAGAGATTCATGGGTTGACATAAAAACAACTTAGTAATTGAAATAATATTAGAATTAATAATAATGACAATAATAGTAATAATGAGACATACAAATTAGTGATGCACAATGCAATCCCTCACCACCTGCCAAACAATGCCCAGCCCATTCTCAGCTGGCAACCCTAGAGGAGAGAACATCCTGAAACCACCATCCCAGAAAAGAGAGAAAGCGCTCCCTGGCCTGTTGTATAATATGGAGTATTCCACCAGCCAATCTGAGTCCTTTGCTCTGGCTATGCTTCTTCCCAGCTTCTGAGGCACCTGCACACTAGCAAGACATGGAAGGTGAAAAGTCTTTGCTTTCTTAGCAACAACAAAAACCATAAGTATAATTCTTAGCTTTCTTATCATACCAAACCCCATACTGAATCCAAACCACAGCACTACTCTAGCTACTAAGAAGGAAATACTAGCTCTATCCCAACCTAAACCAGGACAACCAACTTGTCTCTGAGTACTCGTGGAATGCTTATCAAAGTTGTATCTGACCACTTTCAGTCCTCAGCGTTCAAACTGACTTCTAGCAATCTCATTTTCACCTCCCAGAAAGTAGAGGCCAACCACAGAAGAAGTCATATCCACTAACCTTGGCTACCCAAAAGCCAGGTGTGTACAAAGTCACACCTTCACAAGGCAGAGGAGGTCAAAGGAGCAAAGGGGCCAAGTGACTTGGCCAGTAAGTGCTGCTTAATTGTTGATAAGTCATTAGCAGATATTACTGGTGTTGCTCCTCACCTTCCAATGAGCACCATGCTGGGGCAAGCAGAGGAGGCTATTACACATGTATTTCTAAGCTCACCATCTGGTAAAACAAAGATTTTACTTACACAGTCTTAAATTAGGAATAACCTTACCACAAGCTGACATATAATCACTACTTTGAAATCACAATCAGACCCATGAACTACAGTAAGTTGTTTAAAAATACTCAGAGCATACGGTCTAAAAACAGTGGTTTACATCTCTCTCCCCTGCAGAACTAATTTCAAAGTGCACATAAACTACCTTTGTGTACCAGTATAAATATTGAGAACCACATTTAAAGTATCTGCAAACAGTAATGAGGTGGAGCAAGCTTCTTGTCAGCAGATGTACATTCGCTACACAAGAAACCCACATCGCCATGAAAAATTTTTAAGTGGCCCACAGTGGAAAGACGTGTAAAACCACTGCTGGAGATGTCTCTGTAATTGGCTATGGGACAGAGACTGCCATCTGTCTCTGCAGCAGATAATTCATTTGGATGTTGAAAACAATTTGGCCAAAGGGAGAAAACATGCGCAGAAAGTTTCATCTTAATTTTACTCATTCGGCTCCTATCACTTCCACAGAAATAAACAGCAGTCGGTTACAAGCACCATGCGTACGTGGAAGCACAGTGCCCAACACTACTCACCACCAGTACTGCTAGAATAGCTTCAACTTTAGGTGTAACAATTTTTGTCATCTGTTTTATCACACATCATCCTTATCACCATTTGTTGCCATACGCTGGTTTTGCAGGAGCCTGCATTCATGCTCTCTGAAGACAAGTCCCAGGCTGTCGTCCTGAGAGAGCAGGGCACCTCTGAACGTGTATCTCCTTGCTTTGTGGAGAGATGCATGTCAGCTGATAGCTGGAGGTGAAAATTAAGCAGACTGAGATTAAAAATAGCAGTAATTTACCAATGGAACAAACTACTAAGGAAAACAGTGATCTATGTCCTGCCATTTCTGGCGTGTCTGTACACAAATCTTAATGGCAGTAATCCAGTTATTGGGAGCACTACTTGTCTGTACTATGTAGAGTGTGATGCTGTCTAGCATATTGAGGTCTCCACTTAAAATCTGGGACTCTACAAGTCCTCATCCATGTACACAACAGAGTGACTGCTGTACTTGCTTTATGATACATTAGAGCTGTGAACCATTTTGGCCTTCTTCCAAATCAGCAAACTTTTTTTTTTCCTCCTGAAGCAATCTCCAATCTGGACTTCATCTGGTTTTGTTGGAGGAGTTCTCAGTGACTCACATGTGGATTGGGAGCTTTCTCAGCCCACAGCTGAAGGCAAGGGTGTTAAATATTTAATAAAGAGACACAGCTTTTCTCCCAAATGTTTTGGATAAATAGCTGCTAAGAAAATCAAAATACAAACTACTTTTAGTTGCTGGAATAAAAATATCTTTTTTCCTTTTTTGAACAACTGGCTGCCCTTGCCTAGGTTCCCTTGCTGGGTGCTCAGAGCTGTCCCCAGTTGTCACCACTGACCTATATCTGCACTTGAGAGGAAACCACGCTTCAGCCAGAGCCCTGAGGCCATACATATCCTGCAGCCAGGATCAGCTTCAGTCAGGTTTAAGTAGCACAGTAGTCCAGAAGTTGGTCTGATCTTAGGAGCCCAGTGCTCCTGGTGAGGCCCAGCTGGTGCAGTGGTCATGCAGCAGAGATGGTAACAGTGGTAGGGTGCCTGGGGAATTTTTTGTTAAATACCCTGTAACTGTTAGTGCATCACAGGGAGACATGGACCCCTCACACGGTCTCTTGTCTGACTTTCTTTTAACAACAGGAAAGCAGTGAACATTCAAGAACTTCCACTTTTCAATATCCAATAGAGTATGCACTATATCTAAGCAACTGGACCTTCCTAGGTCTATGGTTCCCAATACTTTATCTTTATTCTGTGTAAGTTCTATGCAGTTAAAATACTGTTAAGTTGGAAAGAAAAAATAAAGTGAAAGGAAGGATTGAACCCTTGGATAGTGAATTATCAACTGTTTGGTATCTGCCTAAAGGCACAGCAGGATGAAATCTTTACTTAAGCATCAAATAAGATTTATTTCAGTATTCTGTTATCTCTGTTGAGGTATTATAACAGCACATATCATTGTAATGCCAACTTCCCCTATCGGAGTACCTGCCCCATACAGCAGTGGTAAGATGTATGCACACTGGGCTGGGATTTGGCCACTGCTCAGATGAGAAGCTGAAATGCACTTCCTCAGTGGCCGTCCTCTAGCTCCACGCTCCATCTATGACTCTGAGTATATCCTGAAGGGATATACCTTAATCCTTGGAGTTACTAATCTAGCATCTGATGATCTCCAAGACCCTCAATTTTTCAAATAAATCCCAAAGAAGCTTTGCAACAAGCCATCCATAGCACAAACTTCTACTTCACCAGTTTATTTGCTGCAGATGTAAAAACTGATGAAATTCAGCTTGCACAGCCTTGACCTTCCTAGAAAGTAACCTTGGGATGGTCACCTGCAATGTGCTGTTATAAAGGTTAGCTTTGGCATTTATCATCCGCAGGACAAGAGGCAAGACTCATCTGCTTCGGTGAACCTTCCTCCAAGCCAGTGGCACTGCTGGGGTGCAACCACCACAGCCTGCATTGTTTCAAAGCTGTCGGTATCTATCGGGAATAGCAAATTTTACCTTCTCTCATTTAAGTGAAATGGGCTTCTGTAAAAATTAGGTAATAGGAACATTAACAATAATAAAGAAAATTAAGTGAAACAGCATATCAGCAATTAGCCACAGGTCTTGTGGGGATGAGGCAAACAATGCAGCAACGTGCTGCTAACAGACACAGCCTGAGCCCTGCAATCCATGGGACAAAGGCTGTGTAGCTGTACTCAGTACAATGCAAGACAGGGTCCATACTTAAAATAACAGTTGCTGCTGGAACTCAGATTTTAACTTCATGACAACTTTAGCCAAAAAAACATAAAGCCAAAATTTGAAGAAATCAACTTGAAAGCTTGTTACTGATACAAAACGAACAGAGCAATGATGACTAACTCAGAAACATCAAGTAGAGGTCAATATTGGCCTCTTTCTGTACCTCACATAAAAACACAGCCCTTTCTAGTCACTTCAATGGCCACTTCAAATGCAGCAAGCTCTTTGAGATATTTTACTAGACTAAAATCACAAGTTCTGATTTTGCTTATCCCTTTCTTCTGCTGCCTGCAGTCTCCTCATCCTGTTTTATTACAGGATGTAACTGCAAGCAGAATGAAACCACCTTCTCCTGTGCCATGGTGAGCAATAGACAGGATTGAAGTCCTGGAAATGAGTGGGCCAGCAGGGATGGTCAGCAGCACCTAAAAACAGAGCTAGGCTGTTGCCCATCAGTAGCCAACAAACAATAGCTAAGCATCTGCAGTTATATTCATGGGAACAGTTAACATACCAGATATAAATTCCTTATTTTTGAGGAACTGTAAGTACAAATGGTTCATCTTCACAGAATCACAGAAACATTCAGGTTGGAAAAGACCCTCAGGATCACCAAGTCCAACTGATAACCCTACTTCTACAAGGTTCACCCTAAACCATATCCCCAAGCAGCACATCCAAATGACCCTTAAACACATCAAGGGTGGGTGACTCAACCACCTCCCTGGGCAGCACATTCCAATGCCTGACCACTTCGTAATGTCCACTCTAAACCTACCCAGTCACAGCTTGAGGCCATTCCCTCTTGTCCTATCATTAATAACCTGTGAGAAGAGATCAGCATCAGCCTCTCTACAATGTCCTTTCAGGTAGTTGTAGGCAGCAATAAGATCTCCCCTCAGCCTCCTCTTCTCCAAACTAAACAGCCTCAGCTCCCTCAGTCATTCCTCATAAGATTCAGTCTTCCTATAACCTCTGGAAAGACTAAAATAACAAATTTCTTTTCTTTTCCAAAAAATATCACTAGTGCATGCCCACTTGAGTCAGAGAAGATGACTTTGCTTGTACTTTCTTCAAATATTAGTAGGGAACTGCCAAGGCACATTTCTTATTGTGATGCACCTGTACAGCTCTGAGTAATTCCCACTGGCATTAACGAGAATCACTTGTTTAAATCTCCTTGCAGCAGGTTAAGAACCTCATGACACAGCCATGGTTGTGGCTTTAAAGAGACCATTAATGGACAGTTCCCATGTTCCAGTTGACTGTATATCCCTAGTGAAGAAAAGCTACACTAGTCAAACAACAGGTTAGGGTGTCGTCCCAGCTCTGTCTCTCAAGAAGCCAAACCTTAATCACTTTCCTAAGGAAAGTACTGTCCTGGACACAACATTGTGTCTGAGCCACTGGTGGCTCTGCTTTGGGACCTGTCCTGGTTTCTGCTGCAAAAGAGTTATTTTCTTCCCAGTAGCTGGTGCATTGCTGTGTTTCAGATTTAGTGTGAGAATAATATTGGTAACACACTGATGTTTTAGTTGTTACTAAAGTAGTGCTTACCCTAAGTCAGTGACTTTTCAGTTTCCCATGCTCTGCAAGTGAGCAGATGGACATAAAGCTGGGAGGGGACATGGCCAAGACAGCTGACCCGAAAGAGCCAAAGGGATATTCCATACCATAGCATGTCACGCTTAGTATATGAACTGAGGGAAGCTGACCAAGAGGTGCCAGTTGCTGCTAAGGCATCAGTCATCTAGCAGTGAGCAACTGCACTGTGCACCACTTGTCTTTTCTTGGGTTTTATGTGTCTTTTTCAAGGAATAGAGAATTGTTTCATTTGGAAAAGACCCTTAAAACCATCATGTCCAACCACCAACCTAAGACCACCACCGCCATTCAAGCACATCCCAAAGTGTCATGTCCACATGTTTCCTGAACACCTCCAGGGATGCTGACTGCACCACTTCCCAGGGCAACCCATTCCAACGCCTGACTACTCTTTCCATAAAGAATTTTTTCCTAATATCCATTCTAAACCTCCCCTGGCACAATTTCAAGACATTTACTCTCATCCTATCACCTGATACTAGGGTGAAGAGACCAAATGCCTTTCAGGTAACTGTAGAGAGCACTGAGGTCTGCGCTCAGCCACCTCTTCTCCAGATTAAACAGTCCCAGTTTCCTCAGCCACTCCTTGTAAGACCTGTTCTCTAGACTCTTCAGCAGTTTTGTTGCCCTTCTCCGGACACACTCCAGCAGTTCAATGTCCTTCTTGTAGTTAGGTGCCCAAACGTGAACACAGTGTTTGAGGTGTGGCCTCACAATCACTTCCCTACTCTTGCAGGCCGCACTATTCCTGACACAGGCCAGGATGCTATTGGCCTTGCTGGCTGCCTGAGCACACTGATGGCTCATGTTCAGTTGGCTGGGCAAGTTTCCAGCCACTCTGCCCCAACCTGGCAGCATTTCACGGGGTTGGTGTGACCCAAGTGCATGACCTGGCACTTGGCTTTGTTAAACCTGATACAATTGACCTCAGTCCATCAATCCATCTTGCCCAGATCTCTTTGCAGAGCCTTCCTGCCCTCAAACAGATCACCATTCATGCTCAATTTGGTGTCACCTGCAATCTTACTTAGGGAGCACTCAATTACCTCATCCAGATCTTTGATAAAGATACTAAAGAGAACTGGCCCCACTAATGAGCCCTGGGAACACCACTAGTGACCAGACACCAACTGGATTTAATTCCATTCACCACCACTCTTTGGGCCTGCCCATCCAGCCAGTTTTTAACCCAGAGAAGCATGAGCAGCCAGTTTTCCTTACTAGTATTGTTATATTTAAGTTCTTAAATTCTTATCTCAACCCATGACTTTTTTCTCCTTTTCAATTCTCCTCCTCATCCCCCTGGAAGTGGGGAGGAGCAAGTAAGTGACTGCATGGTGTTTAGTTGCTGGTTGGGCTTACACCACAACATGTTCTTATATTCCTGGCTGGAAGGAAGATCATAAAATGCTTATTTTCATTTACTGTATTATCCCATTATAGCGGTTCCCATTAGCACCATTTCATATCCCTTTCCTTTTCAGAATCACTTAGAGGGCTTTTAGAGTGAAGTAAAGCCTTCCACCTCACAGCAACAACCTCAACCTGATGTTCATCTTAAGAGTGCTTCAAAAAGTGGAGAGGGCCTCCTCCAGTACCAGCAGGTAAATTCCTGAATCTCTGTGGCTTGCAGGAGCTGCTGGATCCTCTCCCACCCAGAGACTTTCCTCAATTCATCCTAGGAAGCCCCTCTGAGAGCAAGGTTCCCCTGGCGCCACTTGGATGCTGCAGCTCTGGTTTGCTGAGCAACATCTGTCTAATTTTGAACCAAATCCATTCTTGCATTACAACAATGCTAGCTCATCTGAGTGCAGTGAAACCTCCAAAGAACAATTAATATAAAAATGAAGCATATTGACTTTCAGTTCATTATCACACTTGCAACATGGAATTTTGGAAATTTTATAGTTTAAGTGCAGCAGCATGCTACAGGCTGCACACCTCTTGAGATATGCCTGAGAGAGATGTCCTTTCCTTTTCTCTGATTTCCCTCTCTCCTTAGAGGGTAATTAGGGCAGCAGAGAACTTTAAAAACTTTGATCTATTCATGATCTAGAATCATAGGATCATTAAGGTTGGAAAAGACCTCTAAGATCATGAAGTCCAACCCCCAACCAAACACCACCATGTGCACTAAACCACTGTACCCACAATACAAAATCTAAGGTAACACATGAACCAAAGGAAACTCCATATTTAACCTGGTAGACCAGATCCAGCATAACAGCTTACTCTGTGCAAGGACAAGTAGGGTCTTTAGTATTTTTTCTTTAGTATCCCTCTGACAGAACCCTGGGCTGGTGCACAAATAAGCATGACTGCTCAAATGAGCTATACTTCTTTTCTAGAGTCTTGTTCTGGCAAAACTCCCATTGACCTCATCAGGCAGTTGGCAGAGTGGAAACTGAGGAGCAAGCAACCCGTGACCCAGATCTACAGGATGGGTATGTGAGCATAGGGCAGCATTTAATTAAATACATCCAAGTTCTACAATGTGTGAATATTCGAAATCTTCATGAGGCAAAACAATACAATTAAAATCAAAATTCTCTGCCTGGAGACAAGACAAAAGTGGTGCTGAGATGCCAGATTGCATCGTTATCAACTCTTAAAGCTCATGGTACCTTAAGTGCATTTAAAGGATAATAACTATTACAGCCCAATTACCAGTGGGATCCCAGAGCAGGTGCATGCATCTAAACAGAAGCTTCAGAGAAAGCAATTCAAACTGAAATTGCTACAGGATTTTCAAAGTGTGAAAGGGACTTGCTGAGAGTAATTAAAGGCTCCAAGATGCAAAATAAAAGGGATACACCATATCTGGACACAAAAGAAAGAAAGCACCTTCTCCAGGTATACAAACTGATGGTAGGAGGTGAGATCCCCAGGCAGCTAATGAGCACCAAGAGGGTGTCAGGGTAGACAAACTGGTAGGATAAGCAGAGGAATGTGCTATGTGCACCCTGCTTGATACCATGTAGTTATCATGAAATAATTAGTGTGACAATTACTGCCTAACAAGAACGCCAGTTTCAAGATAAACATGGTGTCCACCATAGGCTGGCATGGCCAAAGGAAGACCTTGGCAAACAAGGGTGGCAGCTCATAGGAAGACTATTTCCATGGATTTAGGGTGAGACACTTTGGTGGTTATCAGGTGGAAGTGCCAGGAGGTTCCTGAAATGCAGCAATCAGCAGCAAAACAAACTTGAGTGTCACACACTCAACTGGAGCTAAAAAAATCCTAACCAACCGTCTTCCAGACAGAAAACAGAATGCAACAAAGAAACTACGGGGAGAAAGGAAGAGGTTTCCCAGAACACGCTGCAGGTGCAGTTGGGACCCAGACAATCCTGAGCCTATTTCAAGAGATGCTCCCACTGGCAGAGCAAGATGAGAAATGCAGGACCTATTCCAATTTGGGTCATGATACTTCTGATTTTTCTTCCATTAAAAAAGTCCTGAGTGTGGTGGTCTTGGGCTCCAGTTACCTCGGAAGGAAAAACAATCTACCACGTAAGTCAGAAGACTACAGGCCTACTCTAAGGAGAATGTGCTTGAACTTCAGTGAGCAGCCGGCGGGGAAGAGTTGCCAGAAGCAGAGGAGCAGCAAGGTGGGAGCCACCAGGACTGTGGGGCATTGCACCTTACCTCTGCTTTGGCCACACCACAAGGACTTGAGTCTTGGTTCCGTTCCCTAGGAATAGAATTAAGCAAGTTGGAAAAGGCCTTTGAGATCATCTAGTCCAACCTATCACCCAACACCATCCAATCAACTAAACCAGTGATGGTGACTCCACCACCTCCCTGGGCAGCACATTCCAATGGCCAATCACTCTTTCTGTGAAGAACTTCCTAACATCCAGCCTAAACCTCCCCTGGTGCAGCTTGAGATTGTGTCTTCTTGTTCTGGTGCTGGTTGCCTGGAAGAAGAGACCAACCTCCACCCGGCTACAACCTCCATTCAGGTAGCTTTTCAATAGCCTGTGATGTTCCAGCTTGGGGATTTTCACAGGACACCTGGGCACTTCAGCTTATTCTCTGAAGTCAAAAAGTGACTTAGACATTGGGAAAAAATGCATGGCAGTGCTACTCTGCAGAGGTTATTAAAGCAGTAATTTCAGCAGACAGATGGTGTGGAAAGAGAAGGCCTATGTACAGAAGAGTGGAGCCAAGAGCTGGACATGATTTTTTACCTCTGACATTTTCACCCTTTTAAATATCTCCTCCTTTTGTGAAGGAGGAAATAAATTACTTTACAACACAGCTTGCACCTTCCATTTGTAGCGGTAACATGGGGCTAGAAAAGTGCTGCCATTGAAGACTGTGAGCCTGAGGTTTGCCACAAGCCAGTAAATAATGACTTTCAGAGGAGGTGCTGTAGCAGTAGTTTGTTTCCCACTATCAAAACCCACACAAAAGCCCCTACTGTGTTTTAGTGCTCCAGCAGCTCCTTGCAGTGCTGTGCTCTGGGGCCGAACACCACAGCCCAAGGTGCTAAGCAGGTGCACAGCAAATTCAGCATCATCTCTTTCTTCTACAGCTTGGTTCAGTTTATATGCCACCTGACTGGGACAATACACAGAAGTGAGGAAAAGTAATCTTTCAACTGCCAGAAATTCATACTTTCAGTGCAGTAATATATCTGTCACAACAGTGATCTGCCAGCAGCTATTCCACTTTATGCCACAATCCCATCAGATCTCAAAACCCAAATGAGGAAGCACAAGCTGAGATCAGGAGGCACCCTGGCACACATCCCACACCATTGGCCCTGACCCTGGGCCCTGAATCTGAGTCAAGGGGGTGGAGCACTGAGGATGAGGATGCACTGCCTTTCATCCAAGCCCACTGCTTTAACCACCACATTGCCTGCTCCACACCCCAGGTGTCATCACTGGAGGTCCTAGTACTCCCATAACAGTGTTCTTCCCTGATTTCCCTGGCCCTCCCTTATCCTGAAACCCCCCAGCTCTAAGATGACAGGGGTGGTGCTCATGCCAGCTGAGGAGCAGTAGGGAGTTAAAGTCAAGTTTTGCCAACACTGCTGAAATAACTAGATTCATCTCTGGGCATATGGTGGTATCTTCAGGGAGAAAGGAAGCTGCTGCTGCCTCCTTGCCAAATTCCTAGTATTTATGGAGTATTTACATGTTGTGTATCTCGGGTTTTTCTTCTCACTCCGTCTGCTCGCTGTGGCAGGATGACGCAGCCCTGCCAGCAGGGGCCGAGGATATCCTGCCCACAGTCCCCTGCTCGTGAACTATGGATGTGCAATTTCAGCTTCTCCAATCTACTGTGGTTTTCTCCTAGATTTCAGCAGCAGAAAAGAGCAATTTTTAAATGCATCCATAAAACACCATGGCCTTCCCCTCAAGACTACAATACAGTCCAAGGAGAGTTCAGGAGAGGAAGAAACCTGTCTGAGCCCACCACAGAGGTGGGTTCCTCATCCCTGGAGGACCTCTGCAGGAAGAATGATACAGAAGAGAATCTTGTCTTCCACTAAAAAAAATGCACTGCCCTTGCTCTCAGAACCGAAACAGTAAAGCTAAGAAATAAAATGATGCAGCTGACTGTCAAGGCTAGAAGCTAGGGAATCACTGGAGATTTCTTACAGATCCTAACTTTGATTTGGGCTTCACTAGAAGTTTCCCTCAGCCATCCCACAATGTGGCCCATGCCCCAGCAGCAATGGGCTACACAAGCACAAGAGCTGAGGCTGCTTCTGACTGCATTTAGGTTTACCAACTCAACCCTTGACTGTGGCAATCATAGCAGTAAGTGGTATGAGCAATCTGGTAATATAAGCTTAGAGCTTGATATAGTGGTATGCCATGCTTAGCATAAGTGTAGAAGTAACTAGCAGTTAAGCAAAATAGTGCTGTGCTAGCAGCATGTAACTAAAACAAAGCACAGGTAGCTGTAAACACAAAGAGCTATCTTGGAATAACAGGATGCACAGTCAATCAACAACTTTGAATGATAGTAGTAGTTTAACCAGTAATGTATAACAGTAGGATGTGTGGACAATTGTGGGGAACCAATGAAGTTATGCCAACTATGCTCTGTGAGTCTGTGTGTCTATATAAGCTGTAGAGGTTCCTTAATTAAACTGAACAATACTTACATCATATTGGTCGTCTGTGTTGATAACAGTATCCATAAGGTTGGAAGAGAACTCAAAGATCATCGAGTCCAACCTGTCACCACAGACCTCATGACTAGACCATGGCACCAAGTGCCACATCCAATCCCCTCTTGAACACCTCCAGGGATGGCGACTCCACCACCTTCCTGGGCAGCCCAGTCCAATGACGAATTACTCTCTCGGTGAAGAACTTTCTCCTCACCTCGAGCCTAATTCCGAACTCTGTCGTCAACACTTGACTTCCTTCAAAACAATGCTCACGTATGGAAGTTTATTGTATTGTAGAACACTTCCCTTCCAACTAGCTGTCCTGTGTTCAAACACAACCATCAAAAAAGACACGTGTCCTGAAATGTTCAAAACCTCAAGGGAGGCACAAGCAGCTTGCAGCATTAGCAGATGAAGAACCACAGCCACAGGTCACTCCATGGGAAGACAAAGAGAAGCCAGCAAGCACATGGTGTTTGGAGGCTCCTCCCTGACCCAGTGCTTGCTGATCATCAGCCACAGACTCCACCTGCTCAGCAGTTCATCCCAGGAACCCGAACACGTTCCAGAACCACAGTTTCAGACATTTCAGCTTATGTACCTTCTAGATAAAAGGAGCACTGCCATGTTCATGTAACCATTGGCAAGCACAGCTACTTAACTTTGAACTGTGAGGAAAAAAAAGAATAAATCACTTGAATGCCCAAACTGAAGCCAAGAACAATTTTGCCAATACATCCAGAAAAAGCAGAGTCTTATGTTTCCCAAATATTTCCAGAAGATATTACAGAAGAGTCAGACTTCCATTAAAACATGACCACAGGATAAAACTACATCACAATGATAAAGAATAATACATACATATATATATATCTTCTCTATACTACGTTTCTGGAAGGAAGCCAGCTGGCATACAAACAGGTGATGTATTGAACAGGTCACAAAGACATGTTCCAACAAAAATGTTTGCAACTTTTTCCACCAAGCATCTAAAGGATATTCACAGCAATAATTAAGATGTTCTTTGAATATTTAACAGATCTGGCTACATTTCAAGAAACCCACTTTCCAAATACTGCATATAATTCTGTGTGCCAGAAAGCTACATTAGAGCAACAACGACACACTTTTTCTTTTTCAAATACATATATGTATGACCAGGGCAGCCTGGTCTAATTGGGGAAGCCCCTGCTTACTGCAGCAGGGCTTGGACTAAATGACCTTTGGAGGTCCCTTCCAACCCAGACCATTCTATGATTCTATGATTTACAATACATAAATATTTACTTATATTCATAAATACATACACTTTATGCATATATATTATATATACATGAAATACACATATAGAGAAACAAGCAATGTTTAAAATTAAGAAGTAGAATTCTATCAGAAGACAAACTGCAGATTGAATTCAAGAGCAATGAATCTGCCTGACATGAGGACGGGCAAAATGCTTCTGCTCCAGGTTTTTCTTTCGTACTAAAATCTGCACAGGCCCTGTGGCACCAGTTTGGTTTAATTTTTACTGATTGTTTTCACAATTAGCATTTCACTCTTGCTATCACAATCTGGAAATCAAGGTTTAGGGCTGGCTGACACAAGTGATGAGAAGTTAGTGAGGAACAAACTCTCACGAGGTCCTGGTAGCAGTTGGGATTTACAAGCCCTCATGCCCCATCAGGTAAAGACATATCATGAAGCCTTCACATTCACAGGGTAACTGGTAAAGTTCAGTAAAGAGACTAACCTTTATGTATTTCCCTTAATTTCATTCACAGTCCTGAGATAAATGCCTTTTCCAACACAAAATCTTCTAAATCATCCCCAGGAATTTCAGTAATTTCCCCACCCCCACCCCAAAGTTTTTTAGCTCAACTACACTTCACAGTAAGCCCCAGCTTCCCAAAAGGAACAAAGCTTTATTCCTAAGTGTCTTCATGAACTACTCCTAGATGTCTTCATGAACTGATCATCCTTTTTAAGCCATTACAGCCCTGCACATGCCCGGATCTTCCCTGCCCCCTTAAGAAAAAGAGGGAAATACAGCAGCTTTAGCCTTCAGCCAGCCGCAGCATCACATAGCCATCACCCATGTAGATATAAACTGCTCCCATACAAATCATGGCATAGCTATCCTGCTGCCCTCCCTATTAACTTTCTCTACCAGATCAGGATGGTGGAGATTCCAGACTTGCACTGACTAGTAAAGATGAACAGCTACTATGGGAGACCCAGGTGAAATGCAAAACTTCTCCCTCCATCTCAGTTTAATTCCAATCTCTGCAACATCCTTTAGTCAACAGAAATAGCCTAGAAACTTCTAAATGACAGAGTTCTCTCGAGCAGGGAAAATGAATTAAGAAGGCCCTCTTTCTCTTTTTCGCAGAAGCTCTCTGTGGATATTTGTGAGAACTTACAAATTATTCCAACAGCAGCAAGATCAGCTCTGCCAATTATTCCTATGCCTATCTATTAAATTTAAGAAACCCCTGAGATGCTGAGCCTATCACAGACTGGGAACTGAAATTAATTCACCAAGTAAGAAAATTTTTTAGAAAACTCTTGCCACAGATTGCTGTCTTGGACCCTCACTGAAGAGGGACTTGTGGTCCTCACCTTCAAGAGCAAAACACTAGCAGACCTGTGTATTTTCCTCAGTGGAGCATGACACAATTAGCAGCACTAATGGATAGACTATTCCTTTAATTCAGGTTTTTGTTCCACAAATAAAGTCACCTAACTGTTTTGGGGTTTTTTTTTAATTTGGATTTATAAATTAATCTCTTTCTTTTCTCATTAAGTAAACAATGAATGAAGGATTACTTGGTGGGAAAGATGTAAGTGCAAAGGGCAGTGGTTTTATACTGCTGAAGCAATTTCCCTTCATGCTTCCAAATAACTCTGTTCTGGAAGGCAGAAAATCATTGATGTCTAATCATTTATTTAGTAAGATACACTGTTTTCTTTCAGCTAAGGGAAACTTGTGGCTGGAAAGCCACACTAGAAGTTGGTCTGTTTATGAATGGACCCCAGTCCTTCAAACAGAAATGGAGAAACTGCTTGCACCAGACATTAAGCAGTAGGTAGTACAGGGAAAGAAAGAGCACAATCTGATGCACCTTGTTACATGGACCTGAAGTTCTCATCAGTCTCATCCCAGGCATTTCTATCTTCACTGTACCACTACTGTAACATAGTTACACAGCTGAGGATCCCAGAGGCCTAGCCAAGCCATAGCTGACTCTCAGGTGGACCTCTCCAGGGGGCACTTCATTGCTACTTTCTTTGCCCCGAGGTTCACTTTGTTCTGGTCTGACTGAAACTCACTTTCCCTCTATGGGTTTTAAAACAGCCACATGCTGGGATCATGCTGAGAAAAGCTAAGCTTTACTAAGCCAAATTTTGGCTTTACTAAGCCTTTTTTTTTTCTTTCTTTTCTCCTTAAAGCATATTCTCTTAAAGCATAACAGCAGGTAGACAGAAATTACCATTTGTCTCTGCTCAGCACCTGTGAGGCCACTCTACTGCACTGGCTCAAGAGACATTGATACACTGCAGCAAGTCCTGTGGATGGCCACTAAGAAGGTCAGGGGGCTGGAGGACAGGACATAGATGGAGATGCTGAGGGAGCAGAGTTTTTTTAGTCCAGATAAAACAATGCTCTGGGGATTACTTATCACTGTATACAGTTACTTAGCAGAAAGGCATCATAGGCTGAGCTGGATTTCCCTTGGAGGTCTGCAGGAACAGGGCAAGAGAATAGACAGAAGCTGAACACAGAAAGGTCCTGACAGATCAAGAATTAAAAAGAAACAAAACTACAATGAGGGTAGTCAAATGTTTAAGCAGAGCACCCAGATAGGCTGTGAAATTTCCATCTTGGAGCAAATGGCTCTTGTTGACCCTGAGCTGACTGTTGGACTGCCTAAAGTCCCTTTGAGCCTAAAAACTCTCTAATCCTGTGATGGTTCAGGTTTTGAAAATAAGGAAGGTCCCAGCACTACCTGCACAAGCCAATGTGTCTCACTCAAACCAAAAAAAGAGGCAGAAGAGCTGTTACCTCCTCTGCCTTTTCAAAACCTCTAATGCAAAAAAACTGAAGATATTTCCAGATTTTTTTTTTTCTCTGTATCACTTCTCCCTTGGTCTCATCAGGAGGAAAAGCCTTGGTGTGCCACAGAACGCATGCCCGTGCATCTGTGGTGTGCAAGTAATCGTGGATCCAAGGAGCTCCTGCACTTACAAATAGCCTCTGTTACATGCTAAGCAAACAACTCAATATAGCCATGATATGAGTATGCAGTATCTCTGTGTTTTCGCTTCACTACTATTGCCTAGATTAAGTTTGGAGGTGCTAACAGAGAATTAAAAGCCAGTAACACCAGGACAGACCTTACCCCACACTCAAGCTAAACTCTACTCCCATGTTTCTGTGATACAGCTCTAGGGGCATCTTCAAATGCCTCAAATAGGCAAAAGTTAATGAGAAAACACACTGACAGATGTACACAGATCTCACAGATACACAACCAAACACAATAGTTTAACCAGTCTCAAATCCACAGCACTATGGTTGAAGAGCTGTTTCTTACAAGGAGCCTCCTCAGGGAAGCTTCTCTAACAGTAGTACTGCTGAGCCATGGACCAGCACTGCTGTCACACAGAGGCTGAGGGATCCTGCAGGTAAACAGCTTCCTCCCTAAGGAAGTCTCCTTTCTCCGGAGAGGTCAGCAGACTGAAAATGCTCTCACAAACCTACTTTTCAGGATATGCAATAGCTCTGTGCTGCACTCCTCTCCAAATGCATGAAAACTTTTTGATTTAGTTATATTTAAAGGAAATTTTGAATTTTGTTTCAATAGGGACAACTAACCAAGTGACCGAGAGCACTGTTATCCTACTGCCCTCATTCTCACTTCAGTCATTGTGTCACCCACAAATTTTATCAGAAATAATTTTGTACTTACTTCCAGATCACTGACAAAAATTATGAGTAGCATGGAAGCTCTGACTCATCCCTGCAGTTACACTAATATGTTCCCATTCAGTGATGATTCCCTATTGACAACTACTTTTTGAGGTCTGTCAGTTACTTGATTCTTAATACATTGAACATGTCCTTCAGTGAAAGTATCTAGTACTAATATTTTAGTCATAATATCATGTGGAATAAAATCAAACACCTTACAGAAGTTTAAGTATATTATATCTACCCAGCTATCTTATCCCCCAAACTCACAATCTCATCAGATAAATCAGGTTTGTTTGACAAGGCATATTCTCCAAAAAAAAGAACGTTGAACGGCATTAATTATATTCCCTACCTTTAATTCTCTAAATCCTCTACCAGTTCTATTCTTTTGCCTGGGGCTAAGCTGCCTGCAGCTACCCAGGATCTTCCTCTTGCACACATTCACTCCGAATTTCGAAGAGGTGTAAGAAGCTAACAAGAAGCAGACCAAAGATCTGCATCAACTTCTTTTCAGATTTCTGACTACAAGTTATCTGGTCCAGATAACATGTTTAAACACTACCTCACATCACAATACTGTATGGACTGAGCTGCTGATGCTCTGAATACAATACTTAGCTCTACCTGGCCTTCACCACACACAGTGGCATCAGTCCACTGACAAAGATCAACTAGTCAAAGATGTGAGAAGGCAAAGATGAGTTTGGTGGGAAAACCCTGAGTAGTCTGCTCACACTGAGCAGGTCCCTTCATTGTAAGGAATCATCTCCCTTGATCCCTACCCTATCCCCATCAGTCAACCCAGCCTGCAGCCAGGCCTACATTTCACACCAAGAATAAACAACCTCACAGCAACAAACTACTGTGTCAATTTCAGGCTAAATTGCCATGCCATTCTGGTAGATGATGACCTTGCTGCAACTTTTTGTGGTTTATCACCTCTCAATTACCAATAGCCATGCAATCTACCTAAGCATGAACCCTTCAGGACTATGGAGAACGCTGCTACTTGTATGAAATGCCTCAGCATACTTCTTCGTCAAAATGAGACACGACCATCCTATAATCTTTGTACCACGTAACACAGATCAGTGTCTTCTCTTCATAAAGTCCCCTGCACAATGGGTCCATGCTGTCTACAGTATCTCCAACAGTGCCTAACTGAGGGCTATGGTCAGTAGTTTGGGTCTTCAAGCACAGCTTTTTACTCCATTGGGAAGCACTGCATGAAATGTACTTCCCAGTGAGCTGGGTGAAGTCTGAGGCTAGCCTCTCAGGAATTAAGGGAATCTTACCTAAAAGTATATAAAATAATGCAAAAAAATCACCTACCACAAAAGACCCAGGACTGCATCCCAAAAAGGGACCTGACAGATCAATGCATCTCACTGAAAAGCCTTCTACTGCCTAGGGATAATTCATCTGACAGTAGGAGGTGGTGCTGAAGACAGCTAGGACACGTACCAGACAGGGAGCTTTATAAATACCATCAGCCTGATGTACATCCAGAAGGGAATACAGAGCCAGAGTGTTTGCTCCAGTCAGTGTAGCTAAAATAGGAGAAATTCATGCATTTAAAGAAAACTCTCCTAGCAGGAGGTACAGCAGCAGTTCAATGAGTAGCACTGAACACACTTACTCCACTTCACCCATTAACTATTTTTAATTTTTAAGCAAGTTATTACAGCTACTATAATATTATAAATATTATATTACTCATTCAAAAAGATTAAATGGTCTAAAATAAGTGAAGATATTCTTGTGGCTGCTTTAGCAGTTCGTTGTGATGAGCTACCTGGCTTCTCTGCCCTTCCCCCATAGTCCTCCTGGACAACTTCCTCCATGGCACTTGGTGACCTCAAATCCTTCCCCTAAGGAAAAGCAGAAACACCAAGCACCTGAACATATTCCAGTTACATGAAACCATGCCTGTTTTGGCATTACATCTGTGATTCATATCATGAAAACTAGGACGCTGCGTAGTGCTGACCTCTGCCTACAGCTACACCGGACATCTGGGCTCCAGATGAGAGGCAGAACAGTATTCATGAACGTGATCACCTCATCAGAAGCACTCCTTGGGCTGAGCTGATTTGCACCCTGAGCACCCACTTCTCTCTGCAGAATATGAGGGGTGCCAGCTGCTTGCAGCACGTAAGGTGTCAGCACAACCCTG
The DNA here is from genome assembly GCF_026170545.1 of Melanerpes formicivorus. Lineage (NCBI taxonomy): Eukaryota > Metazoa > Chordata > Aves > Piciformes > Picidae > Melanerpes > Melanerpes formicivorus. The sequence goes on from NW_027142369.1 coordinate 5,123,934, forward strand.
GCCAGGTAAAGTCTGACCCTACAGGACAAACAGCAGGACTGAAATACTTCCTCTGTCTGTAGTAATGGCTCTAATCTATAAGTTCACCTGCCCCTACTACAGGATGGTTTCTTAAATTGCAAATCCTTTACGGTGGGATATGGTCCTGTTGGGTTTGTGTTTGTACAGCACTGATCCGGTCAGAAACAGGCTCCTCAGGAGTCTTTAAAATGCAAATTAATGACATACTCATTAGTGTTAGCACCGACAAGGGTAAACAGGCCTGTGCAGACCTCTACTAACACTCTTTTCACTGTGTGGCTTACAGCACATTCCCATCTGACTCCTCAGTGAGCTGAAGAAAAAAAAGTCAACCTAACCACGGGAAGGAAAGTCTTTCTTTGATGTTTCTCTGAAACGGGAACCCATGGCCAGCAAACTACTGCCTCTGTCAAAAGCAGCAGGACTCATCCCCCCTCATCTTAGCTACAGAGAGGATCAAATACCAGTCCCTCTTAACTGAGTGACTATGGCAAGAGTGGTGCTTGGACTGGGAAAGGAGCAAGACCACTTGTTCCTTGATCACACTTTCCATTATAAGGAATGCTTCTCACCAAGAAGTCATGATTCATTCAGTTAAAACCTTAATATGGAGCCTTTTGTTGCTCCCACCTGGTAAACATGGTATTAGTTTTTCCATAGTTTTTATTCACTTCCCAACAATTAAGCACACAAGCATGGTGAAAACATAACTTCTTTCAAGTTTCAGGCATCTAATGTTCTGCTTCCAGGTACTCCTCTCTGCTGCCTTGTGTACAGCAATTTCAGAAACAGCACAGACAAAAACAAAGGCATTGTCACTGAACAAAGCTCCACTATCCAGGTGATGGAAGTTATCAATCTGGAGTTGAAGGACTTCAGCAAAATGAGTAAGAAAAAAACCCATGTAAGGTGGAGGACCAAGGAGACAGAACAGCAGTTTTTCAATCAGGAGCCACACACCACAGGCTTTTGAAAATAACAAGTTCAATAGTCACTTAATAAATAGCTTGCCACCAGAAACTGCATTTGAAATGGCATGTAATTGCCCCATATATAAGCACAGAGTAAGCAAGAGCCATGCTGAAACACTCCACACGCAGCTCCCTGCTGCAGCTTGTTTTCCCTGCCTGCTAATACAAACACCATCTCTGAGAGCCAGCCCCTGCAACCCTAATGTCATGGGCACATCAACAGAGTCACCCCAGAACAGGGGTGCAATGAAGTGTCTCAGAGCAGCTCCATACCCACCAATAACTGCTCCTGGTGAAGCAATGGAGAGAGGAACACATATTAAAATGGGGCAGTGTTTCTTGGGTTGGGACAGATTTATCTCAGTTTAAGGGGCCGCATCATGTGGCTGCAAATATTTTTCCCCGCAGGACAGTTGGTGCTTCCCCCAATGTCCCTTTCATGTTTCTACAACTGTCAACATTTAGACCATATCTGGAGCTAAACTACAGCAGCCACTCTATCACTTGTTGACTCCTCTCCAGCTGACAAGAGGAATCAGGAAAAGGAGGTAAGACCTGTAGGTTGAAATGAAAGCAGATTTAATGAAACAGCCAAACTAAAAGTAATGCAAATATAAAGCATGCAAACTTATACTCAGTCCAGCAAATCCACAGGAAACTAGTCCACAAGAGAAGAAGCAGGATCAGAAGCAGCCCAAGCAGAAGACACCCCACCCCCCTTCCTCAGAAAATTTCCCCTTTTATACTGAGCATGACATTCATGGTCTCAGACACACCTGTAACCAGGTCAGGTCAGCTGCACTGTCTGACTTGAAACTGCTAATGGCCTGCAGTACATGGCAGGCCTGCAATTCTATCCCAGCAAAATAAGGGTAATATCCTAATCTGGTGTGGTCAAAGAACTTCATCTGACAGCATCTGAGCCAACACAGCCCTTTACTGCCTTCCCCAGGCCTGTTCTGCTGGCTTAGCAGCACTACTCACACAGGCCCAGATCCAGCAAAACACACATTTAAGTTTAAACCTATCAAAGGGTTCATTAGCTTCAATGGGACTATTAAAAGATTTAAAGCAAAGTGCAATCATTACTTCAGGTTTGATTCAGGAACGAAGTTAAGAGCTTGTGAACATAAATAAAGGCACCATAGCCAGACCATGAAACATATCCAAATTATGCAGGTAGGATTTTTGTGTGAGCGTTTCAGCACAATTTAGCTCCAATTGCTGTAAATGTGCAAGAATTTAAAATTAATTCTAGAGTGTGGGATTGGCACATCTTCTAAAGTAATATACACAGTGATTAAATGCATCTTACAATAATTAAATATTCCATAAGATTAAAGGACACTGTCAGGTCTTACTTGACTTCAAAATGTTGGCATTACACAACTCTCCAAGAGAAAGAGCCCTCTGGTTTCTCCAGAGGCTTCTGAGGCTGGAGCCTGATGGTCCCTGCCCCACTGTGTGCATAGCCAGGAGTCCCAATGCTGGACAACCACAAGATGGGGAAGAGTGAAAGTCAGATCAGGCCCTGCCCTAGCTAAGGCAAATTCAGCAGCTAAAGAAACTATCAGAAAAATAGAGCTCAGCAGCACAACAGTTGCTGAGCTCCTACAGCCTATGGATTTATTTATTACATGTGAGGGTCTTTCTAAACAGGAGGGAGAAATTTTGCTGGCAATGTGGCTTTAAGAGCACAAGGGAGGGGAAGAGCGATGCCAATGGTATGAACAAGCTCGCAGCACCTGCTCCCAAACCTACATGATGCAGTCAGCCGAATATCAGTTCTAACAAGGACAGCGTGAAATCCATTTTATCCAGCCCTGGCACATGCACCACCTCTTGAGAGCCTAGGCATCCCCCACCGGCTGAGCCCCCGTGCCCGTCCCCTGGGTACATGGAGGATGTGGTACTAGGAATGTATTGCGGCTCAGCTAAAAGCAGAACGAGTGGCAGGACATCCATCTTCCTCTGGGAAGGTTGCTGGGCAACTGGCAAGCTCTCGCCTGGGCGCTGACGTCTGAGAGCACACGCAGACCTCCTCCATCACTTGCAACTAACTGATTTTGATGGATTAACATAAAATGAAAATCTACTGTGCTTCTCTCTTTCTCCTCACCCCGACCCCAACACACAGGAATCAGTGAGATACAAAGACAAATACCATAGCATTGACTTATAAAGTGTGCAGAAGACCATTCAAAGGAAAATACAGGCACTAATGAGATTAATGCCCTGAAGTGATCCCTTATTCTATGGTAGAGAAAATATTTAGTTGGTCAAATCTTGTAATAATAATAATAATCAAAGCAGATACAGGTCTGAACTGTGACTCTCTTGCACCCTTGACTTTCGCATCCTTCAGAAGTGTCATCTTGTCTTTCACTGCTCTTTGTCAGATGATGTTTGAAGAGTATTTCCCTTCACCTGCTGGAGATGCACCACTGGGGGACAGAAGTTCCCTCTAATCCCAGCCAGCCAGGCATTTATACCACTATTATTAGCTGGGTATCCAGTACCCTACTGAGCTGCATTATCATTAATTGTTTCTCAAGTGTCAGCTACAGGCTCAGCTTTACACAGTACAAAGCAAAACCAGGATCCCTGCCCCAAGGAGTTTTACATGCTAAACAGATGGGTAATGACAGCGGTGTATGACAGCCTTTGGACTGGTAGGGGATAACATTATGGAATGGGGAATAAATTAGCCAGGATTCATGACAAACTGCACTTGCTTTTCTTGGAAGACTGAAAAATCTCCTGGTTTTCCATGGTACCCTGGAAATACGTACCAGTCTTGCAAACCAAAAGACAGAACCTCAGTGGTTTTTGCAAACAACAGGCTTTATTTTAACTGTTTTTTTTCACTGAGAAACTGACCAATCTTCTTCTACCAAACACACACAGGGTGTTTTGCCAGAAAGGAGAATTTTAACCAAAGTAAAAATATTTAATGTAAAAAAAAAAAAAATTAAATGTTTACCCCAAGTTTACAAAAGTTCTTCCAAAAACAAACATAATCATGAAAAGGGAAAATTGAAAACAACCTAAGAGCTGAACAGGAATTGGAGATTAAGGCAGGACATCATGCCACTGGAGTGAATGCTGTGCCAAAGATACAGTAACAAGGCTTTGGGCAGGTGCAAATAAGGAGCTGGGCAGAAACTGTTCAGTTCAAGGACAAGAAATTCAGACCAGCAAGACAGGCAATGGAAGCTGATGAGGATAACCACACCCTGCATGCATTATTTATTTCTCAAAGTCTGACATGAGTTACAGTGCAAGCAGCCCCAGGAAGCAGCAGGGACACTGCTGCTGGAGTTAGGCTGGGGGGACTCATGGACATCCACCACCAGAGCTGGGGCCACCAGAAGGGACAGGCTGCGGGCTGACAGCAGCACTCAACAAACTAACCCTAGATGACTGGGGGATTTATCACACCCCTAACATCTGGTCATGCTTCTGTGTTCCTCACCAGTACACATTATTTGTTTCAAATATACATACAAGAGGACTATTTGCTCTTGTTAGTTAAGAGACCATAAATCCACACAGCCCAACTTGTGGAGTACCCCATGCACAGCTTGTTTACAAGGTCAGAAACTATCTGAATTCTTCTAATTCCCACTGGGTTTTGCTATTGATAATGGTGCCAGTATCTTCAGTGCCAGAAAGCTATTCATAATTTGGTAATAAGTACAGGGTATTTTCATATGATCTCTAGAAGCAAATTCTTCATTCTACAGTATAACCATGTAAACATTTTTTCTACTCTGTTTTGCAGTGTAATGCACAAAACAGCTGATTGTTTTTTTCTTTCAGTCTTAATGCACCCTTCTGGTATTGGGCAGGCCACATAGGAGAGCTTTTCCCCACATGCCGGTCTTACTGCATTCTAGAAACACATATCCAGTTTCTTACTCAACAATGACTCACTCTAAAATTCCCTGTGGACTTCACAGATTTTTAGATAAAAGGCTGAAGCAACAACTCTAACAACAGAAAGACTTCTCTTGGACAGTGAAAGATGCAGCTCTCAGTTTGGCCGCCCCAGTTATAGCCCTCCAGGTAACATTTTCAAAGGCTGTTAAAAGGCAAGGTCCTTTTCCCATTCTAACTTAAGTATTTAAGATCTTATAGCTCACCAAGGGTCAAAGAAACTTGGTCATTCATGCTATTACTAAACAGACCTGCATTATTATTTCTGTGTGGGCAACCAGAAGTTTGCATATGCAAGACAAGTAAAGTACCTGCAAAAAACAAGGATGCAGAAAAAAACCAAATCCTCAGCATTAAGACCAAAAAAAGGTGTAACCACTGAGCTTTTAAACAGGGAGAAAACAGAACCTTCTTCCCATTTAGATCAAAATCTTTACACCTCCCAGAAACCTCAACGCAAATTCAATTTAGAACAGTTCTGAGACAATCTAAAAATGAATTTGTGAATAGAATAATTGATAAGACTCTTGAGTCCTTGTTTCTGTGTGCTCTCATAATGGCAATTAAAGTTAAGCACCTTTGAACAGCCTCTAAACAAGCACATGGAAATCTAGGACAACCTCTGAGTGAGGATTATGAATTAACCCAATGTTCATAATCATGCTCAGAAAGTTTGCTCTTTCAAAGCTTGAAACAGAAATGTTAATAGTCTCAGGCAAGTAAAAAACTTTAAGCTATTGCAAAAGGCAACTTCTGAATCAAGTATATAATAGGTAATAAAACTTCAAAGGATTCACTGCACACTGCAATTAAAATACCCAACACAGATTTTCTGAATAGCCTTCTCTTTTCTAAGGAAAATTCTTCCTCCTAATAAATGGCTAAACTCAGGTGAGGATCAGATCATTATTTAGGAATAAACAAGTGCTTTCATCTGTGCTGCAGTGAAAAGAGCACAACGTAACAGTCCAATGTGGCAATCAAAGCCAGTTCTACCTAGTCTAATTTTGCTCTTTAAGGGTTTGCTGTATCAAGCCTCTTGTAAGAAATCTGCAGGTGCCAATGCAAAACAATGAGTGGCTATACATGAGAGCGTAGTAAGAAGACTGTAGGAAAAAATCGTAGAATCATTTTGGTTGGAAAAAACCTTTAAGACATTGAGTCCAAACATCTGATTCTACCAAGCCTGGTGCTAAACTATGTCTCTTAGCACCACATCTATGCACCTTCAAGGATGGGGATTCAACCACCTCCCTGGGGAGCCTATTCCAGTGTTTGATAACCCTTTCAGTGAAGAATTTTCTTCTAATAGCCAATTTAAATCCCCCTGGAGCAACTTGAAGTCGTTTCTTTTTTTCCTATCACTTGTCACTAGGGAGAAGAGACCAACACCAACCTGGCTACAACCTTCCTTCAGGTACTTGTAGAGTGCAATCAGGTCTCCCTTCAGCCTCCTCTCCTCCAAGGTAAACAACCACATTCCCCTCAGTCACTCCTTCTTAGACTTGCCCTCCGGACCCTTCACCAGCTTTGTTGCCCTTCTCTGGACTTGCTCCAGCACCTCAATGTCTTTCCTGCAGAGAGAGGCCCAGGTCTTTCTCTGCGGGGTAGCTTTCCAGCCACTCTTCCCCAAGCCTGTAGCACTGCATAGGAACAATCCCATTCCCTCACAGATTTCCTGAAAATTAACTAGAAATTTTCCATATTTTGGAGGAGAGGATGTCTTTCTGCTGCATGATGACAGATTTGAGCCACAGATAAGCAATAATTTCTGCTTAGCATGCTGAACACAGGGGGAAAAAGGAAAAAAAAAGACCATCCCTGTGGAAAATGAAACTTGTAGCGATGCTTTTACAATGAATTGCCAAACAAACAGCACACAGCAGACAACTCACTGTCAGATCTGACAAAACACCTACAACTCCTATTCTTGTTATCATAACTGCCATTACACAGCCTACAATATTGTAACTGAAGTCAGTGCACCCCCACAGACCCAGCCAGGTGAAATCACCCTGTTTTGATTGCAGTCCTCAAGCTGCAGTAGCAGGATGGATGCATCATTAGGATGAGAATCCTCCATGAATGCCTTACCCAAACAGTGGGAATAACTGTGGCATGAGGGCAAGTGTTGGGCACCAAACAGTATTGTATCAGCCTGCAAAAAACTGTGATGGATATTCTTTAAACAATACACAAAGAAATCACAGCAGGGCAGAGGAATGAGTGGCATTTTTGTAATTCAATCAAATCACATAAAATAGAAACTGCATAGTATTTGTTGGAAGAAGTCACATACATCAGCCAGAAGGCCCTGTTTGAGAGTGGTCCTGGTTAACAGCTGAACTAACTTGAAGTCTTACAAACTACACAGTTTGGGCACTCCTTACTTCTATTCATAGGTTTCAAAACACAGCTCTTTTGTAGCACAGAACTGAACAACTGGGAAAAAAAATCTGAAGCACTGTATCAAAACTCACTTGAGCTTTTTTGGTGCCTTCCATTTTCACATGAAAACATCAACTTATTTCCAAATCACTTTGCACTTTATCCCTTGTAGCCTGTGCAAAGCTGTAACAAAAATCAAGACACCTCTGTTTTTCAAAGACCCTAATCTGAGCATGACTGTTTCCTCTTCTTCATTAGCAGAAGCATGCATGTGTGAGACACAAGATGAAAACATAACAATGCTTAGATCTGAGGGCAAACGAAAAAAACAAAACCAGGACAAAAGGAGCAATCAAGAGAACAAAAATTAGAGAACGACGTTCCTGCGGCCTGCCAGAGTCTCTTTCACAGTATCTAACAGAGGTGATGAGGTCAGTCTACCACACATGACCTCAGGATCCTCAAAGGTCATTCATTAGGACTCGGATCTTATCCCAGTCTCCGATAATTTGCATCCTTTCTGCAGATGTCCTAAACAGAAGTTAAAGTTACTACTCTATCTTCTCAATCACTATTTCAGCTAGGGCAAAATCTCACAAACAAAATCTGAAATCAAAGCCTCCCATGGCCACTCACAGCAGCTCCAACAGACCCCAAATGAGGTCCTTTCTATTTCTGCTAAGGGGAGCAACACTTTGTGAGTGATCTCAGCTACTTACCTGGACACACGTGGATTTTCAAAGGACTTGTGTTTGAAAGGACACTTCTAGAAATCCCTGCTTTGCCCCAGATTGGAAGCGGCAAGACCAGAGCATGCTGCATGCTTCACCAGCATGGAACTGCTTTCAGCTGTAAGCAGCTTCCCAAGAGAAGGGTAAGTCTTGCACCAATATCACTTCACAGACAGAATATCTGCACTTTGCTCCACGTGTGCCACATGCTGCTAGTAACATCCAGCCACTTCGAGCATCACAGTTCCCATCTGCTGAATAAGGCAAAATTGCTTTGTGGGACACAAGAAATCCTATAGATATCAGGTTAAAAAGCAACTTCACTTTTTTCTTTTCCTATTGGCCACTATGCCAGTGTTCTTCTCATGAAAACAAAAAACCTCAAAGTCCCCCTGTTACAGCTTTGCTACAGGAATCTGCTAAGTTTAGAGACCCACAGCAAAAACATCAGGTGTAAATGCAGAAAGTGCATTATGTCAGTAGATGTACTGTGCCAACAGACACATACCAGCTGAGGAACTGATATAAGCATATGTTTAAATCAGAAGACAGAGACCTAGACCAAAACAGAACTGAAGGAGAAGCTGTTTACTCTCTGAAAAGGCACTGTGTAGGAAGAAAATGCTTTTGGCTGTGTTAAAACATCTCAAGCTTCTTCCTTCTTGTTTTTCTTATGCTTTCAAAATGAGACCTCCATACAGAACAGTGTGAGCAGAACTTACTGCATTAAAGTATAAACAGCTTTCTCCTCGGGAGCAGCCACAGATCAGTATGTGTATGGTGGCACTGAGCTTGCAAAACTTGGCTAAACTCCTGACTACAGGCACCAGCAGTTTGCCAGAGAAAGGCTACTGAAGCCTTTTATAGCAATTGAAGCTACAAAAGGACATCCCTCTATGCACAATCATCACAGCCTGCCCTATCAAAGCACTTCGTAAGTCTTCACACTCAGCATTGTTATTTTTTACCAGTTATTGTTCTGATGAGTAACCCTTGGGCAGTGTCCAAGAATAAGGGGAATTTCTGCTATGGGATGCCTGGAGTGTTCCTCCTCTGCAAAATGAGGCAATAAAATCAGCATGTGAACGTGTCCTGAAATATTGCAACTTGCCTCCATTTCAGTTGTGCCCAAAGAGGTCACAGGGTGAAAAAGCAGTCCAGCTAATCAAGAGATCTGTAGGAGCTGCCTCTCAGGTATCTTAGGCATTATGAAGGAGACCTAAAAGTGGGTGGCTGCTGTTCCAGGTATGTTAGCAGCAGCTGGCTTTCACTGAACCAGCCATCCAAGCCCAGGAAAAGGGGCTGGTTGTGAAAGCACATTTAGGGAATGAACCAACAAGGAAAGAAGTCAGAGAGTTGTGGCCAGTGGGATGCAGTCTAGGTGGACTCTAGCAGAGTTCCTCAGGGAATGGTAGTGGGACCAGTACTATTCAATATATTCATCAGCGACTTGGATGAGGGAACAGAGCACACTGTCAGCAAGTTTGCTGATGACACCAAACTGGGAGGAGTGGCTGACACACCTGAAGGTTGTGCTGCCATTCAGCAAGACCTGGACAGCCTGGAGAGGCGGGTGGGGACAAATTTAATGAAATAGAACAAGGACAAGTGTAGAGTCTTGCATCTGGGAAAGAACAACCTCATGTACCAGCATACGTTGGGGTTTGTTTGGCCCTGGATTATCGAATATACCACCTGATAAGAGCAACTGGAGATTAATAGCATGTAACTGTTTGGCTAGATGGCACCCTATAGGACCAAGTACATTAATGTCAGCAGAGAACTAGTTTGTCTTAACCCAGCTCTAATACTACAAGGATGCAATGAATTTGGGAAATATGAAGGCCAGGCTCTCAGATCCACTTTCTATCATCAAGGTTTAGTGGTGGCCAGTTCTCATGAGGGAGGATCACCATGCAAAGGGACTTCAGCTCCCCCACAGCACATTGCAGAGGGGTGTCTCAGCTGCAATGTCACCCTGCAGGAGTGTGACTGAGTGTGACAGCTTCAGGGCAGCATAGGCTACATAAGTAAGAGCAGGTCATTCCACCTCCAGCCAGTGCCATGATGGAGGCAGCCTGAGACTTAGGCAACCACAGGCATTTCTCTGACCCCATCAGTTCTTTGACTGGCACATCTTTGTAAAGGAGGGAAATACAGGCCACACTTACCTTATGCTTGGTCACTGTATTTAATTGGTAAAAATTCACTGCTCTAACATTTGCATAAATACACTTTTTGCTCTGCTTTCCAAACCTGGGGTGTTTCCATAGCAGTTAGGATCCAGTCCCTGACCAGTGGCCAAGCTTGCTGGAGCACCTGAGCTACCGATGCATGCAGGCTATATAGCTGAAACACTGCCACTTGCAGCAGTACTCCTCAAATCTGGATCCCTATGCTTATGCCTATACATAGTCCTCAGATCTGCCTGAATTAAGGTTATCTGATTATTCAGTCACTCCATTTGGGGGGAAAAAGAAACAACAGATAATCCAGAGATTAAACCAGAACAAGTCTTCCTGAGAATCTGCCTTCTGGAAAGCATAGTAAAGAAACAAACAAACAAATAAACAAACCACAAACAAACTAAAAAGTAACTTATACAGCTCCCAGGGAAAAAATAATATCCCAGTTGCCCTTAAAAAGGTCCAGTAAAAGTGCTGAGTAAATTTGTAAACACATGATGCTGAACCTCCTTTGAACTCCTTCAGGTGAATATTTTCCTCACATCTTTCAGGTAGCAGAAATTATGTTTGTGAAACCACTGTTCATAAGCAACTTCTAAGTACAGACAAGAGTCTATTAATACCAAAAAAAAAGGTTGTATTGCCCTCTGCTATGTCTTCAACCAACGGAATAGTTTGAAATAAGTTACAAAAACTCTGTCTAAGCCCCTCTGGCTTTTGGTTTCTTGTGTGGAAGGCCCAGAAGGAGTGAAAAGGGAAGGATAATCCTGCGGTGCCTCATAGGGATGGCACTGTTAATACCCACGCCACAGATAGTGAGCTGCTTTGATACGACAGGAGCAGAAGCCACAGCAGCCAGGCCATCCTTCCACACTCAGCACATGCTTGGGAAGTGTGTTTTGGCTACAGAGGTCATACTGCTTTCAGAGATGCTCCAAGCACTCACAGAGGAGATGGTGAGCAACCCACTGATGCCTCGCAAACGCCACAGCTTCCCACGGAGCCAGCAGCAGCCACAGCTCTCTTGCAGTGGCACAAGGCCCCCTCAGCACCAGATCCTCCCCTCCTTGCTAACTCCAGCAAAATCCCTTAAAGAGGACCTGGGAAGAGCTACAGGTATCAGCCCCTAAAACACTGCTATGGAGCACAGTGGAGCAAATAGATGGTAGAGCACATGAAAGGAAGAAACAGGTGGTAAAAAGTGGCAGCCTACAAATGCAGCTTTCGACAATTTTTATTCTGCAGTCTCCTCAGCCAACACTGTTTTAATGAAATATAGTGAAATGAGCCAGCTGCAACCTGCCTCTGAAGGCAAGCACACCTCTGGCAATGAGTGGGCATGGGACAAATGAGGGTTTCTGTTCCAAATACCATCCCTTCTCCCCCCCTTCCAAATCCTCACCTAACTTCACATACCTGCCCAAGACAGCAAGCTCTTTGGGGCAGAAACCCTTTTATTTGAATGTCTGCAGTATGCACTCTGCAGCCAGTCCCTGAGCCTCATTGTGCTTCAATCCCATCAATGCTACAGCAAGGTCCACCATAGCTGTTCCACACTCAAGTGTGAAATCAGCTGTCTAGCCAGAGAAGAGCAAAAAGAGACCAAAACAAAACCCTGAGCACATTATTCACTGTTAACTGTTCTTTCCAGAAACATAATACTGAGGGGATTTCCTGGTAGGGAGATTTTGTGCTGGCTTTTGAAAATGGATGATTAGTAAGATATAAATCCTCACAGCTAAGATCAGCAAGAAAGCTTTTCAAACACACACATATACATATTTTAAAACATGACTATTTTACCTTTCTCCAAAAAGGCAATTGCTGCTGTCAAGCACACCCTCACATTACAGCCACATGCTCTTTTTAAGAATAGCTAATCAGAAAAACATACAGAGGTATTTAACCAAGTTGCTTTTTTTTTTGCTTTAATGATCTAATGTTTTGGTTTGGAACCACTGCCAACTCATGCTGGGTGGAAATTTAGTACTGTCAGCATTTAATTATTATTTTAACACAGGTTGCTCTAACTTCCTACAGTGAAGAAATAGCTTGAAAAAAATGCAGCAATGAGCAGCTTTTAAAGACAGGAGACGCAATCTTCCTTGTTCAGCTGTATTGGAAATTGCCATTTAAGGATACACAAAACCTCACTCTGCCCTCCCGATAGGGCAGATACTCCCCAGTCTACACCTCTGCAGCTGACCAGAGGGACAGGCAGGAGGGACTGCAAACACCTTGCCCTGGAAGCTGCCAAGCTGTGACCCAGCTCATCAAAATGTATGCCAAAGAACTGAAATGCAGAGTACCTGGTTTGTGTTGTACCTTGGGCCATAAACAACAAATCACACTGGTTCTTTTTGTCAGCTTAAAATCTGTTTTCCTAATTTTTCCCCTTGCTGCCTGAAATAAACTCAATTTTTCAATCTGTAACAGGCTACAGGGAAAATATGTGCATTGATCAGCTGCAGACTGGAAGGCAGGTTTATTTGTTTCACACAGTGGGGGGGACGGAGGGGGAATCAAAAAAAACCCTGAGGTTGTGTGATTTCAGAAGAAATCCAGAGCTGTGCTGCTCACAGTGAACACCCAGCACCACACAATGGTTCCACTTTGTGGTGCTCTGGAACCCAGACAGGCCTGTGGAGTGGACCCTCCCTACACTCCCAGCCAGCCTATTGAGAGCTTTCTCCTTGTTTTATCCAAAACCCCAAGATTTAGGATTCAGCCCTCACAATAAACAATGGAGGGACTGCAGCAAAGCAGGGCTCATGACAGCGTGTTAAATGGTGCAAAGCAGGAAGGGCTGTGAGGATGCAGGTGGATAACTTTATCTTCCAGAGCGGATGGAGTAGTCAGCCAGACACTTATTAAAACAAGTCTTAGTCTGTGATAACAATCTTTGATAACACTAAGAGGCCTGTCACCTAAAGGAAAAAATAAGAGACAAAAAAAATGATGCTATTGCTGGACCGGTGTCCATAGAAACCACATTTAACCTTAACAGAGGATCTCACTACACAGATGACTCCTTACTTGAGAAACACAAAAGCACCCTGACCTTTGCATACAGTCACACTCATATTTAAAAGAGAAACATGTCCATAAACAGACAAAAATGTAAGTTAGGAACAAGAAGGCAACACATTTTATTTCTCTAACAGCAAGGTAAGGCTCTCTTACCAGTTGGCAGGAATGAAGCATTGCTCTTTTCTACCTGAAAAAAAACACAAAACCGCACTCATGAATGTGGGGTTAAATATCCAGATAGTCACTGTAAGTGCAACCTATCTGTGACAGAGTGGCAGCTACTTAATATTAACTCTCCTCACAGTGCACTTTACAAGTCACACTCTTGAGCAAAGAGCACACGTCTGACAAACCACATACAGCCTATAGTTTTGTAGAGTATAACAGAGGGGAATCAGAAAGGGTCAACATGGATTCATGAAGAGGAAATCATGCTTGACCAACCTGATATCAGAAAGCTGCAATTCAGTGAGACCCAGACAGGCTACATGGCTGGCTGGAGAGGAACTTAATAAAGTTCTAAAAGGCCAAGTGTCAAGTCCTGCACCTGGAGAGGAATAACCTCATGCATCAGTACAGTGTAGGGGGTGGATCTATTGGAAAGAAGCTCTGAGGAAAAAGACCTTGAAGTGCTGGTGAACAGCAAGTTAACCATGAGCCACCAGTGTGCTCTTGTGGCCAAGAAGGACAATAGTATCCAGGGGAGGCATTAAGAAGAGTGTGGCCAGCAGGTCAAGGGAGGTTCTCCTCTGGAAACTTTCAAAACCCGCCTGGATGAGATCCTGTGCAACCTGATCTAGGCAAACCTGCTATAGCAGGGGCACTGGACTGGATGATCCCTCAAGGTCCCTTCTAACCCCTTCCATTCTGTGGCTCTGTGAAATAGCTTTGGTCATTCAGAGTATCTGAATGTCACTTTGTTAGGTAGTGCATTGCATTTGACAGAGCCAGCAAAGGAAATGAGAAGTGATAACTGATAGTGCCATGATTAGATCAGCCACCTTGGGAAAGGTGCTGAAGCAGAGATATTTCACTAAAATAAGGAGAATCCTGGGAATAGATTTCTGTCAAGTGATCGCAAAGGAGATATGGCTAGAATTAGAAATGGATTTTGCAGGCAGATAAAACCTAATAGAGAGAAGGTAGCTCAAAATGATGCATCGTGAGAGCCTACAGAGCAACTATGAAGTTTGTTAGCAGTTACTTAACAGAGAAATTCTAGCAAAACACACTTTGCTGTTTGATTAACATTAATGTACACAAATAAAACAATGTTGTGGTAAAGCACTCTGGTAATGAAGTAAGCTGCTTCCTCTGTAGCTATGCACTTCCGACTTCAGCGGCGTTGCGTTACTTCATATCACGACACATAAACGGAACAGAAAGCTCCTCTTGGGCTTCTGACTGACAGAAACAAACAAAAATGCATGTCCCGTTGTCTTATCTTGAAGGAAGTTGCTTTAATAATGAAGGTTAACTATGGGTAGTGGTAATTAACATTTGTAACAAACTTGTTATATGCAGTAATCTTGCAGGCACAGGAACAGGTTGTGCCAGTGTGCCAGAAGGTGAGCTGCTGGGGCAGACGGCCAGCCTGGTTGGGCAATGAACTTCTGAGTGAATTAAGGGAAAAAAAGAGGGTGTATCATCTTTGGAAGGAAGGAGAGGTTACCCATGAAATGTTTAAGGATGTTGCTAGGTCACATAGGAAAAAAATTAGAGAGGCAAAAGCCCATTTTGAGCTTAGACTGGCCACTGCTGTGAAGGACAACAAAAAATCCTTTTACAAACATATTAATGGCAAGAGGAGGGGCAAAGACAACCTCCACTCCTTAGTGGACATGGAGGGGAATATTGTAACTAAAGATGAGGAAAAGGCAGAGGTACTTAACACCTTTGCCTCAATTTTTAATAGCAAGATAGGTTGTCTTCTGGACAACTGGCCTCCTGAGCTGGCAGATGGAGTCAGTATAGTTCCCCTGTAACCCAGGAGGAAGTAGTTGGAGACCTGCTTAGCCACTTGCATCCCCTCAAGTCCACTTCAATTATCAGCTGTCTACATGTCCAAACTCCATGCTCCTTGCTCCAGCAAAATCTTCATTGAAGTCAGCTAGGACAACCTGAGTCAGCAGATTTTGGTAGAAAAAGGAACAAGCTTCAATTTTTGTCAGTGTTCACGCCCAAAACGGCACCAGAAGGAACAACTGGCTAGATTTTCCAAAGTGCCACACTGCTTGCTTCAACACCTGTGGAAGTCAAGTTACTATCTCACCTACAGATGTTGCACCTGGGATGAACTTCTTGTCCCTCATGTTTGGAAATAAAAGTTTCATTCCTAGCCCTAGTACCTGAGAGTATCCATCAAAACAAAGCTCTACTTTTAAAATTAAACAAGCTGTTCCCAACAGCCCATGAGCTGAATCCTGTTGCCTGACTTTGTCATTGTTGCTTTGAATGAGAAGTGGGAGAAAAATTTCTGTCTATATTGATCAATATTTAGATGGTTTCCTGCCCATTCACTTATGTTCTGAAAGTGTTTTCGACAGTAAGAAACCCACTGAATGTAAGCAGGTCAGTAGCTACTGCTCAAGAAATGCCAACAATACTGTTCATACCACCCAAATTTCCCCAATATTCATATGTTACTAGCAGGTAACAGAAACTTAACAGTATATGAAGTATGGAGAAGGACAAATAATTATATTGGTGTAGACACTTCTGTTCTGAAGCAATTTTTTCTCCAAATACACTATTTAGGCTGGAGGTTCTGGGGGTCTGAAAGAAAACCTTTTTTTCACACTATGACAGAGCAGAGTGTTTGAGATGCCTGCTGCTCTGTGGTCCCAGCCCCTGCTCCCACACAATTAGCAGTAGGCTTACAGTTGTAAGCAAGAATGAACACAAGCTCAGAATGAAAATTACTACCAAAAAAATTCCTGCTCCAGATTTCAAAACAATTCCTGAACTGCCCATGTCACACAGTGAACAGCCATCCTCTTTTGAGCAGAAAATACTTCACACAAAAAAACAGCAAAGAGGAAGCCTGGCTTGAATAAACCAAGCACAGCACACATGAAGAATGGGTAGAGTCCCACCAGCATAGGACATAAACCTTTCCAGGGAGAAAGGGCTGGTGGGCAAGACCAATACTATTCCTACCATCACTGTAGCAAAGGCTGTTTCATGCAGCCCCTCAAAGAAAGGTAAAAAAAAAGCCTTTGCTACTAGCGCTGTGGAATTATCCCCTCAATAAGGGGCTTGAGGGCTATATAGTTGTGCCCAGCCCTTTCCTTATCTGTTGCATTCCTTCAACACTTCTGTATGACTCTCCAACCCGATGGTCCAGGCTCCAATCACTAGGATGTCTGATTTTACAGTCAACTTCAACCAGTGCATTGATTTCTGAGGGTGTACAGCCCTGTGGTCAGCTCATGAGGAAACAGAGAAAGGCCGCTTTTGGGAGCTCACACTGGTCCTCAACATCCCAGCAACTGCATGGCACCAGGAGCCACTCATGAGCCACTCAGCTCTGGAACCACTGACAGCCATTGTCAGAGGATAACTACCGCTTTCTGGAGACAGTCCACTTGAGCAACCTGTGTTGAAAGGCTTTGCATTCCACTACTTTGCCTCTGAGCCCTCCATGTCTTTCCTTGCTTTCCCCAGGAGTCATCTCTCGACTATTTTAGCTTCAGGATGCTCAGCCTTTTTCCCCTCAAACTGCTGCAATGGCAGCAACATATGTTTTTGATAGAAGTAGGAAAGTAATAAATTATTCCATTTGGAAAGCCAAAATGTTTTCTGTTTCTAAAGACACCAACTTTCCATCTCAGGCTGGCTGCCTTTGAGGTGCTGAGCAGGGAGACCCACCAGAGTCATGATCAAGGAATGGGAATGTACCCAACCATCAAAAATGGCACATTGGCTTACAAATACACACATACCAAAAAAAAAATGCACTTCACACACTTGAGGCTGTTTGGGTTTTGGGGTTTTTTTTTTGGGGGGGAGGGTACTTTTTCTTGTCTTGCTACAATTAAGCCAGTCTCATGTCTAGACAGGCTGTATCAACTTGTTGCAGTGGGCCCCAGGACTGCAAAGGGGTTGAAGTTGCTTCAGTAAGGAGACCTGCTGGTGAACAAGGGTGACTATCCTAACACACAGGCCTAACTTCTACATTTTCCCTATATCTTGCTGCATTTTTTCCAGTCTGTGTTCTCTTCTTCCTTGCACAAAATTACTCCATATCAAAATAAGCCCAAAGTGACATTACCTATTTGGTCATAACACAAGATGAAGCTGTGATATTTTTCCCAAATCTTCTTCATCACACTCCAGCTCTGCTCCCACCAGATGTCACAGGCCAGAGGGGAACAGAGTAGAGTAGAGTAGAGTAGAGTAGAGTAGAGTAGAGTAGAGTAGAGTAGAGTAGAGTAGAATAAACCAGGTTGGAAGAGACCTTCAAGATCATCGAGTCCAACCTATCATCCAACATCATCTAATCACCTAAACCATGGCACCAAGCACCCTGTCAAGTCTCCTCCTAAACACCTCCAGTGATGGCAATTCCACCACCTCCCTGGGCAGCACATTCCAATGGCCAATCACTCTCTCTGTGAAGAATTTCTTCCTAACATCCAGCCTAAACCTCCCCTGGCACAGCTTGAGACTGTGTCCTCTTGTTCTGGTGCTGGTTGTCTGGGAGAAGAGACCAACCTCCACCTGGCGACAACTTCCCTTCAGGTAGTTGCAGACAGCAATAAGGTATCTCCTGAGCCTCCTCTTCTCCAGGCTAAGCAACCCCAGCTCCCTCAGCCTCTCTTCATAGGGCTTGTGCTCCAAACCCCTCCCCAGCTTTGTTGCCCTTCTCTGGACATGTTCCAGCAACTCAACATCTTTCCTAAACTGAGGGGCCCAGAACTGGACACAGGACTCAAGGTGTGGCCTAACCAGTGCTGAGTACAGGGGCACAATGACTTCCCTGCTCCTGCTGGCCACTGTTCCTGATACAGGCCATGATGCCATTGGCGTTCTTGGCCACCTGGGCACACTGCTGGCTCATTTTCAGCCTACTGTCAACCAGTACCCCCAGGTCTCTTTCTGCCACTCTGACCCCAGCCTGTAGCACTGCATGGGGTTGTTGTGGCCAATGTGCAGAACCCGGCACTTGGATGTGCTAAATCTCATGCCGTTGAACTCTGCCCATCTGTCAAGCCTGTCAAGGTCCCTCTGCAGAGCTCTCCTACCCTCTAACAGATCAACACATGCCCCCCAGCTTGGTGTCATCTGCAAACTTGCTGATGATGGACTCAATACCCTCATCCAGATCATCGATAAAGATATTAAAGAGAATCCACCTGCCACCTCCCCTGCTCACATGTGGTTCAACACCACCCTGCTCCCCAATAAGGGGCCTGTTAACTATGGCAACCACAGATACAGTGTTGGTATATTTAATCAAAATTCTGCAATTTCCCAGCATCTGTTTGAATTTCCTGAGCAAAAAACCTGACTGCAATACCTCCCCCAGAACTCCAATTGCAGCAGGCACACCAGCCAGCTGCAGGTCCCCAGGGTAAACAAGGGCTGACAGGGCCACCTCAGCCTCCGGGACAGTGAGGCGCAGAGCTCTGCACAGAGCAGCCACTGCAGCATCACATAGCACAGCATCAATTAGAGATGCTGCTGCAACCATCCCCAGGACATTAAGGTCTGCTGCACCATTACATGAGACTACTTTGTAACAACAGAAGACAGGGGAAAAAATTAGACATACCAGTTAAGATGTTGTTTATTTATAGCTCAGCTTTTCAAAGATTAGTAATTGCAGCAGAGATTGTTCATGGCTCATGTCTCTAAAGAAGCCAATGTCATTCCCCTTCTCTTTGTCATTCCCTTTCTCTTTTCAACCCCAAATAATATTTGTTTTTTCTATTCCTCCTTCCAGACTAAAAAACTTTTGTCCCACCTTGGCTTTGTGAGACGTTGTCTTCTGGCCCTCCTTGTCTAGTGATTGCTCTGTACCTCCAGATCCACTCCTCCAGCTCCTGCCTTTGGCCTTGGACTTTCTTTACCCCTTCCTCCCCACCCTGTGTGTTTCTTGTTCACTCACCCATCAATCACTACAGTGTCAACAGAAGTGTGCTTTCCATCATCACCTCTCCTCTCTCCATCCAAGCCCACCTCTCAGCCTGCCTTGACATCTCTTGGCTGGGTATCTCATCATCAGATCAAAGCAAGTATAGCTGAAATGTACCTTTCGATCTTTATTCAATTGTCCAGCTTCTCTATCACTTCTGAAGAAACTTCCACCCTCCCTGTTGCTCAGGCTTGTAACCTCTTCCAATTTCCTCATTCTTCACTCTTGCAATACCACCAGACAGACCATCAGCTGGTATAAGTCAGTGTAATTCCACTGACGCCAGTGGCATTACACCAATTTACAAGAGATGAGTTTCTGGTGCCTCTAGAAACAAGTATATTCTATTTGACAACAAAAAACCTTCAGCTAGGCCACTCAACATCTCCTGTATTTGTGAACTCTTGTTCTCTGGTCTGAGAACAGCCACTATTTTAAATACTTGTAACCTCATGAAATTCTTATCTGGCCCTTAGATCTTGACTGGTCACAAGTCAGAAGTCTCCTTTCCACTCTCAAACCTCCTAAACCTACCCACTCTCCACTCCGTAACCATGTTCAGCTTCTTATGCCTTCCAAAGATACCAGAAGTAATTTGGTGTGCTAACAGTATTAAATTAGCAGTAACAAATCATGCATTAATTCAGATGTTTATTGTATGCAAAATGATGCAAACAATATCTCAGTAACACCATCTTGTTGTGCTCTCTAGATCACACCATTGAGTTTCGTAATGGTTGGAGGCTTGGCACTTAGTGGCTCCAACCTAACCAGTACAGTCATCTTTGCATAAATGTTTACATTTTGCAAAACCAAATCCAAACCAAACAAGCAAGCAACAACAACCAGCTCCTCCCCCACCCACCCATAAAAACCAAAGAATAAACAACACCAAAAAACCCCACCACTGCAAAACACCTTGCATGGTAAACCCCACCACTGCAAAACACCTTGCATGGTTTGTTCATTTTACCATCTACTGAAAAAATGAGACAAGCTCTTCCCAAAAACGCAGAACAGCACCTGTGTTCAGGGGCTTCCACACCTGGAGGGGTGTGAGAGTATGGGGGCAAGATCAAGCCCTTAATGAGAGTACTAAGGAGTTCACCATATGCACAATGCCAGAATGATAAAATGTTAATGAAATGGAAGTATATTAGTGAATTATTAAAATTTTTCTCCTCTCTGCAAAGCGCAGTGCGAGAAAACCTCGGTGAAAATAATGATAAAAATAGGATCAAAACATTTGGATCCCTTCTCTACTTTCAATAAAAAAGCTTTACAAAATCTGGTGTTAAAATTAGCATATTAATTGGGTAGCTTCTACAAATGATCTACTGTAAAACCTAGATCAAAACAAGCTGAAGTTGGGGGTAAAATGAAATTTAATCCAGTTTAATCTGGATGGGTCAGACCTTCATCTTTCTTCCCTAATAACCTCTTGTAACCCCGCTAATGCCTCTCTGCTCCTTTCCAAAGCAAGCCCAGACAGCAATTAAACTGGAAACGAGAAGACCTTACTGAGGGGAGTAACACTGAGTGCAGCTCTCCAAGGATGGATTGGACCGCAGAGTTCACATCTGCTTGCTGGAAGCTGACTTTATCCAGGGAAAAAGTTGGCCTCTTTACAAAGCCCAAGAGGGAAAAAAAAAAAGGCAGCTCTGCGCTGAGGAGACATAGAGCTGCCAGGAGTTGGAGGGGAGACCAGGGAGCAGGGTCAGAGGAAACATAAGGCCGCTGCCCAGTTCAGTGGGGCGGGTGCAGGTCTTGCAAAGAACTACACTAAAAAGAGCAGCAGCTTTGCCACGCAGTATTAAGAAGTAGTTTCCAATAAAGCTGCCATCCTGTGAAACGTTCTCCAGAATCCAGCTTGGATTGCCTTGTACGCAAAGTCCCGTCTGTTAGGAAGTCTGCTGTATTTTCCTTTACAACAAAAATAAGTATGCCCAGACTCCATGAGTGGGCTGTATCAGCAAACAGGTGGCAGGTAAGCAGTTTGCAGTTAGGATCGCACCACGGAACCTCACACTCAGCCTGAGTAAACAGAGCTCACGTACAGGGTCCCACCACAACCCAGCACATGGGAGGTGAGAAAAGGAAGAAGCTGGTGTGGGCCAAAACCCAGAGGTTAAAACAGGTTTAAACCTATTTTCTGTAAAAGGTAGAAACACCCAGTGCTGGAAACTTCAGTGTATTGGATAGCATTGCTGTAAATTCCTGCTAATGTGGGGGGGGGGAAAAGTGTCACAAACAGCCAAGCAGGCCTTCTCATTCAGAGGCACCTATCAACCCTGACCACGAGTCACAACCTTGCAGTCAGCACCAACATCGAAAAAGACTATCTTCAGCAAAGAGACTCTTAAAAGTAATAAAAGACCAACAAAATACTGTCCAGCACAATAAGTTTCACCTCCAGCAGACTCAGGGTGTCCAGGTTTTGCAGACATTACAGAATAGATGAGCTTTAGGCAGAGTTTTGAAAGAGCGTAACATGTTCCTCCCTAATAAAGGGGGCAAACAACCAGCCATCACCTCCTGCGCTGACACAAGGGACTTGGATCACCTGAAAGTTGTGTATCCTAGTCATGGTGAGTTTAGCCACTCCTCAGATCCCTCTCACCAGCCACCTCTAGAGTGGTGGGGGTTCATACCCATCCTCAAGGTGGACAACCAGGAGACAGGAAGCCTCACTTCTTCATAACCTACACAAGCAGCCAAGGTGCAAACTTTAGGCTAGACAACCAGCCTCAGTCCAGCCTCAGATCAGTTAAATGTCCCAAGACTGCTAAAGGCACCTAAAGTATTATTGTGAAGTTAAGGAGGCTTTGAGTTACCCTGATGTTTGGCAGCTCAATTCTGGGCACCTTAAACGGAGAATAGAATTTCCAAAGCCTTCCCAAAAAGTGCCTTTCCTTCCAGAGCTTTAGGCTGGTTTCCCAGAATCAGCTGATGGCTTCTGAAAAAACAGGGCTGAGTTTTACATTTAAATTGACTGTTTTGTAAGACTCCTTTTTTTTTTCTTCTTCTTCGTTATTTTGTTACAGTTTTCCTCTGGCTGGGGGAGCAGGTAATGAGCCAAATGCGGTTTCACTAGAAATATTTCAAAACTGCAGCCCAAGTCGTGCTGCACTGTGCTACGTCTGAAGTCATGAACTGGCAAATTCCAGCATCGGCCAGGACGGTCCCGTTCCAGCCCAGCTTAGGCTTCCAGACAGTCCTTATGGTCTCTTCTGCCAGGAACGGCTTCTAACTCCAAGACAACTCCTACACCAAAAATCACTGCTTGAAGCATGCCAGGCAGATTCTTACAAGTTTATGTAACTTCCACATTTACCCCTCAACTCTGCAAAAGCTCAGCTTGACAACATAAATAGCCCATCATGAGCCAACATGGGAGAGAGAACGTTTATTTCCCTGCTTACTGTAACAGGAAGACCTAAATCCCCAGCCCTCATCCTTAGTCTGGACCTTTGTCCAAAGATGTGTCTAAACTTACAAGCCTCCAACCTGACGTCCCAGTCATGACAGGCCAGAGAGGGACCAGCAAAACCCTGGTATTTCCTGGAACCAGTGAACAGATTCTCACCCTCGACCCAACATCACAAATACATACACACTGCCTCTGCTTGTTAGGAAGAGTGCACTCAAAAAAGGCAGAAGCATTTTCAAAGTTTTAATCCATTAGCAATTGCTAATTAAGAGGCTATTAATTTGACTGTGAGCTCTGCTCTTAATTTGCCTTGCAACTTTGGGCAGTCCATGCGAAATGCTACATTTTGGCTTCCCTATGCTCATACAACTTCTGTGGATATTAAAAAATGAATTTCTGTAAAGTGATTTATGATCCATGATGAAAGGTAGTTCAGACGTGTAAGGACTGCCCCTATTAGTAAATTAACTGGTACATTTTTTTGATCTTTTATCCTAAGGGAGCAGCGAAGCCTATCCAAGTATCATTAATGAGGCTCAAAAGGTATAAATTGCAAATAGGATACTTTTGAAAACGTGGCCCAGAGAGGCTAGTGGGGTGGTTTTTTATAACAGCAAAAATGGCCAGACAACACAGGCATTTAACTTCTTGCTCTTCCCTTGGGAATGACCAAGATCATAAAACTTTACAAACAAAAACTGTTAGGGTAAATAGAGTAGACAGACATGGAGGACGACGAAGGGTAAATCTAGAAAGTACCCAATCCAGCTCATTTCCTTTGCTGTGTAAAAACAAGTAACTGACACACTTCCTGCCGGCAAACCTTCCTGCAGATAAGGGGGCTCCCGACAACAGGAAATTTGCTTCTAGAAGCAATCACGCTTTTGCTACCAAGCCAAACTTTCTCCATTTCAACTTTGCGGCAATTAAAAGCAGCCTCTCAATAATCTGAGCTGGATTGAATACACAATTGCCCAACTCTCTGAGCCTTTCCCTGACACCAGGAGCAGGGTCCCAGCCCCCACACTCCATTGCCATCCCAGCTGAGCCACTAACGGAGACTCCTTGAGGAAAAGCGGGCACTGTTCCCTCCAAGTTTAACATTCCTTCAGGCTGCTCTGCCCACAGTTAGATTTTAAAGCCAGACCTTGGGTTTCGCAGACGGCAAGATCCAAAGGTGTGCGTGGAGAGGGCACTGAGCCACCCTCACTTCAGTGCCCTGCAGGATTTACCTCCTAATTCACAAAACCTGCTCTCCAGCCTCTGCTTTTCTTTTAAAATTGTAATGCAAAAAGTGAAATGTGCAACCAAAGAGGCAACAGAGGTCAAACCAGTCATTTAAGTTTTCAAAGTGATGATTTATACAGTGGGTGAAGTGCTCAACTGCTTTTTCTCAGCTTGGTCACTGCAAAATAAAGATTAAACAGAGAAACAAAATAAAATGTTTCTGAGAAAACACAGTGAATAGTCAAAGATATCTCCTTCACAAACATCTGAAATCAACACCTGCTGCCCACGAAAATAAGCAAGAACATTAAAACCTTTCTTGTGTTTGCTGTGAAATAATTCTCTCCTACTCCAAAAGCAGAATAGCTCTCTTCTTTCACACACAATAAACTTCCAATAGTCCAGCAAAGTAAAATTTAAATTTGCCACAATAATAGTCTGATTTTCTCATGCCGCACTCATCATAATGAAGCGCATTTTATTCTTCTATTTCTACTTTTGTCCTCAAATAGCATGCTATAACCAAATGGTGATTTCATTTATGAAAAGTAATTGCACAGGGTTTCCCACTGCCATTTGCCTGGTTTTTGTTGTGTATTTTTAGTGTATGCAGGCAAGGCAGGGTTGTGAAAATAGCCTTAACACTCAAGTCCAAACCATTTCATTTTAATAGAACTTCAAAATGATGAGGGAGATCTAATCAATCCCAGCTTTCCCTCCCAGGTCCATAGATTCCCATGAAAAGAAATGTGGCCTAGTCATTCAATTAAAGTCACCTCTCACTGCTTCTGTTTTTAACCCCCACAGTGGTCCTGCTCTGAGCCCATCCCTGGCTACAGCCCTGGCTGGGGCAGGAAACCCACCATACAGAGGGCAGCCAGTGGGCAAGGAGAAGGTGAGCTCTGTCTCCCAAACTCTTCCTTAGGTGGAAAGCATGGGGCAACGTCCAGAGAGGAAAAAGAAGAGAAAGCGGCACGGGGTTTCATTGTAAAATGACCTTGATTTGACAGGCAGGTTCTCAGGTTTCAACAGATGCTGTGGGAAAGCCAAGGGGCAGCCAAGGCGGTGTGCCGGCATTCCTGACGCCAGGCAGGCTTTTCCCTTCTTTTTCTTTTTTTTTTTTTCTTTTTTTTTTTAATATATGGAGGGGGGAGTCTTCTCAGTTTCCATGACAACAGTGTCTCCACTTGTCTGTTATTAGATACCATCCGCTTCCTGTGTCTAAATTTTTAAACCAATCAGAAAAGTGTTTATAGATTTTACAGCTCCTGGGACAGTTCCTCTCCTCCAAGAGCTACTTTACTGACACGTAACGCTTAGGCAGCCAGAGCTGCAAGGCCCTATATTCTCGGCTGCAAAGTGATCCCACTTTGCGTTGTTTACTGGCAGATACATGGGCTACGCTGGAGCGAACTGGGGGTTTGCTGCTTAATCTGCCGTGCCCGTAACAGCCGTTAGCACATTGGGGGTTTTAATACCACATAAACTCATAGTCGTTGTCTGCTCATTTTTGTTTCTGATTCATGCCATGAAACAGCACGAGCCCTCCCTACACGAAAAGCCATCGCCTGAGAAACGCTGTTATCCCACCGGAGTAACACTGCTCTGACGTAAATGGCTCCACAGCAGAACATCCCCTGCTGCAATTAAAGTTTCAGCAAACTGGGCTGTAAGAGCAGTGGTGCCATGACCGCGTGAACTGATTTTCACAGACGTGTATTTAATAATATAAGTAACAACCAACCGCCATGGTTGGCAGATTATCAGGAAAACCTTCTCCAGGGTGCAGGGGTGCATGCATGTGTGGTGAAGAAATTAATTAACTATAACTCCAGATAAGTTAAGAGACAGCAGCAAAGACGATCAAGCAAAAGGTAGCTACTGGGAGAATAAGAAAATACCTTTCGCGGCATCATTGACAGACCAGCCCTACCAAAGGATGCCCTTCAGGCGTGTGTGCAGACGTACACGGAGCCCCTGAAGTACGAAGCGTCTTCTTCCCGGGCACGGATCTAACAGTCGGCGGCACGCAGGAACAAAAGGGAGACGGCAGGGTGGCTGCCCGCCGCCGGGGCCCGGTGCAGACACCGCGTTCCTCCCGCCCAGCCCCACTGCCGCGGCCACCTCCCGGCGTCCCCGCGGAACCGGGTTCGGCGGGGCGGCGCCGTGGGGGCAGAGCCCGTCAGCAATGGGGCACAGCTTCAGCGACGCGGCCGGGTCCGCCAGTGATGGGGCACAGCCAGGCAACAACGCGGCCCGACCCGGGGCGCCCTTTCCCGCTGCCTGCCACCGGACTGCCACCTCCACGCAGCACTCCGCGTCCCCAGAGCAGCGACACTGCGCGCCCTGTGGGGCTCGGCGGCAGGACAGGGGCGGCCAGAGCAAGGGTGCCCCGAACAAGTCCCCGGAGCGGAGCCGCTGCTGGCCTGCGGCGGTCAGAGGCCCAGACACCCCAAAAGTTTGACTGAGGCTCCCTGTCTCGGGAGGGACGGGGTGCGGGGGTTGCCGCGGGGGCTGGAATCCACCCACCCGCACACGTTCCCAAGGACACCACGAAACGCCATCGCCGCGGCCGTTACCTCCTCGCCGCAGCCCTTTGCTCCCGTCGCCGCCGCGGGGTTCGGTGCTCGCTGCGGCCAGCTCCTCTCCGCGCCCCGCGGCGGGAGGCAGCCGGAGGCAGCCGCAGCCCGCGCCGCCGCCTGCCCCCCCACCCCAGCCCCGGCGGCGGCGCCGCGCCCCGCCGGGCCCTAGCACCGCCCACCCGCGCGCCCGCCCCGCCTCACCCCGCCGGGCTGCCCGCCTCTCCCTCACGGATCCCCGGGCCGGGCGTCCCTGAACGAAACTTCGGGTGAGGGCGAAGTGCGGGAGCGGGGAGCCGGCGCAGGCGACAGACGGGCTGGAGGTGCTGCTGCCCGGGGTGTGTTTTCCTGAGGACGCAGCTGCCCTGGGGCCGGGGCAGGCGGCGATGGCGTCTCCCACGCTTTCCTCACCACGGGCCCGCTATTCCACGGGGGTACCCGGCCCGGTCATCCCGCCAACCGCGAGGGACACGACCCGCCGTGCATGCCTGCACACCTTGGCCGCCTGCCTTGGCCATCACACTGCAACTTCGTGCCACTGGAGCCGGACTTCTACGTGTTGGAAACTGAGAACTAAACGGTTATCTTAGTTACCGTCTTACCAGCCGGGAGCTCCAGCCGAGGCCTGGCAGCTCGCTATACTGCACTCTACAGCTGTAAACGGAGAGCTTGCACTACGAAGGGTGCACCTTGTCTCCATACCATCGCTTCTCTAACCCTTTGCAACCCTTATCCTATACTCGCTCCTGCTGCGCCTCCAGCCTTGCCCCAATGAAAGCAGGTGGGAGAGCTTTGGCCTGAACGGAGACCCACCTATGAGTGCAAAGGCTGGCAGGGTCACAGAGGGAGCTGGCACTATCAGCACTGCTACACACCCGGAGAACTGTCAAACCTGTGAAGGGTATTTAATTGTTTGCTGTAATGTTACCTTTCTCCAACCAACCCTATAGAGTGACAATTTAAGATATGCGCAATTGCTCTGGTGGTTATAGGAAAAGCCTAGCTTTATCCCTTTATCGATTTATTTTGCAATACTATGGGAGTGTCTGGTTTTGGATGAGATGAGATGAGATTTCTTCCCCCCACATCCTTTCCTTGACACTGAGCCTGGACAGAGAGTAGAACAAGACCTGTGGTCTGACAACCCTTTTCCCTGCTCACACAAAATCCACTAGTCAACTACACAGGGCTCACAACCCCAGGCACAACGCAGTTGGGTGTGGGAGTGACACAAAGAAACCCAGATTTGACATCAGTGTATTGAAAACGTTGGGTGTCAACAATTATACAAAAAGTAGCAATTCTGAATTTTGATAATAAGATTTTTAAAAAGAGTTTTTCCATGTCAAATACAGATTTACTGGTAGAAGGGAATGGAAGCATCATTCCTCTGCTCTCTTTTACCTGCTGTTTCAGGATGGATTTTGGAAAGCCAGTATAGGTTGAAGTAGCAGCACGGTCCTTTCATTTGTAAAGATTGCTGGCACAAAACTTCTTCCTGCCCCCACCTTGGTCCTAGCTATATCCCTGGGCACTGCTTGTCTGCACAGATGGCCATAACCTCCTGTTGATTCCCTGATGCTCCATCTTCAATGGATGGATGGGCTCAGTTTATTTCAAAGTGAATAAAACCCCCTGGGATTTCCTGAGCAAAGTTACAGTTTTCCTTTTATAGCTAGTTTTGGTGCCATGGAGATGAAGGCATTCCCATCCCACAGGATTCCTGCATAGGACACATAGGTCCCCTCATTCTGTTTGGTTGAGCGTTCTCAACTGACTGCTCTGCAATATGCCTGAAAGTGTGGCAGGAGAGGTCAGCCCTGCTCGCTGAATGCCTAACAGCACCCTTAGATCAAAGCACTGACAAAAATCCGAAGGCATGGAATAAACCCAATGCTGGGGTCCTTTCCCAGGCTTCTTTTCATAGTTTCATAGTTTCATAGTTTCATTCAGGGTTGGAAGGGACCACAAGGATCATCTAGTTCCAACCCCCCTGCCATGGGCAGGGACACCCCACACTACATCAGGCTGGACAGAGCCTCATCCAGCCTGCTCTTAAACACCCCCAGGGACGGGGCCTCGACCACCTCCCTTGACAACACATTCCAGGGTTTCACCACTCTCATGGTGAAGAACCTCCTCTTCACATCCAGCCTGAATCTCCCCACCTCCAGCTTCATTCCATTCCCCCTAGTCCTATCACTACCTGAGATCCTGAGAAGTCCTTCCCCAGCCTTCCTGTAGGCCCCCTTCAGATACCGGAAGGCCACAATTAGGTCACCTCGGAGCCTTCTCTTCTGCAGACTGAACAGCCCCAACTCCTTCAGTCTGTCCTCATAGGAGAGGTGCTCCAGCCCTCTGATCATCCTCGTGGCCCTTCTCTGGACACGTTCCAGCGCCTCCACATCCCTCTTGCAATAGAGGCTCCAGAACTGGACACAGTACTCCAGGTGGGGTCTCACCAGGGCTGAGTAGAGGGGGAGGATCACCTCCCTCGACCTGCTAGCCACACTTCTCCTGATGCAGCCCAGGATCTGATTGGCTTTGCGGGCTGCAAGTGCACATTGAGAGCTCATGTTGAGCTTTTTGTCCACCAGCACCCCCAAGTCTCTCTCCTCAGGGCTACTTTCCAGCCAGTCACTGCCCAGTCACTTTTGTAGTTCAGATGGGTAACCACTGGTGTGGAGGCCACTGGAAATGCTCTCAATGTGGAAATACCTGTTTTTAATAAAAACACTCCCAAGAGTAGCTGAGCCTTTGGGCTCAGCTATTCATTCACCTAGAGCTGGGCACTAGAGGCGCCGTGTTAATAACAAGGTATTTATTAATTGTTTTCTAAAAATATAAATATCTGCTTGCAACATCACCTCATAAAAAAATCCCAGAGGTGCTAACAATGTCTCCATGAAGGGCAAAGTCCTGGCCCCATTAAAGTAAACCCTAAATTGCCTCACTGCTATAGGCACTGCAGGCAGCGATTACCCTTTGCAGGGCTACTCCATATTAACATTATAAAGAAGGTTTTTTTCCTGTGCTTAACCATTAACTCTAAGCCAGATAATTTTCCTAATGAAATCAGTAGTAATGTTGCTTTGTCCTTTGATTAGGTCATCTGAATTACTCTGTGCCTCCATGCTAACCACAGCAGTTTTAGACCTCAGCCGAGTCCCTGCAAAATTTATCCACAAGTACATGCATTTCCCTTCTTCTGTTTGCTCTCTGTGATGCAAGCTTCATTATTCTTTAATTTCTTCCTCCTGCCTCCCACTCATGGATTTGAGGCATTCTTACATGCTTTGTAGCTACTTCCCACCTCCTCCTCATTTAGATCCTTCCTAAAAAATAGAGTGTTTTAGAAGACCCACATTTGCAAGGGAAAAACATTAATAGTGGAAACTTTCTCAGAGATGCGCTTTTCTTATGTTTCCAAGTGCATCTTGTCTCTCTGTATCAATCTTAGCAATTAGAGGGATGTTTTGTTATCTGCATCTGCTGGATAAAATTAATGGAGATCAAATTCTTGCCTCTCTTCAAAATGAAGAGAATTTGTGGTTTATGCTTTAGAATGTATTCCCATGTCCACGTCAGTTCATTTTGTCTAATTTTCCTTTGAGGTTTTCATTAAGCCTTATTTTCTTGGACAGTCTGTAAATCCTCTCCAGCTGGCAGCTCCTGGGTTATTTCTGGCTTCTTGGCCTGGGTTTACAGCCCCCAGAGCAACCCCAGGGCACAGGTGACTCTTCTATCTCAAGAAAAAGTGTCTCTGCCGCATCCTCTCTGCTGCCAGCACAATGTAGTGCTTGCTCCATGGACAGACAGATGAGAGGCACTTTGCCACAGGGATAGCTTTTGGGAATGGCTCCAGTCCCAGGGGAGTGGCAGCTCAAGTGGAGCTTGACTGCCTCTGCAAAGCAGATGTAGGTCCTGCTATAAAACCCCTGACATCTCTTCAAGGACTTGCTGTAGCACATTGTGATTATTTACCAAGAAGAAAGGGTTAGGAAGTGGTGTAGGGGATTTGCATAGTGCTCCTGTGCACACCTTGCTCCACAGCTCCATTATTTTCTGTTACTAACCATTCCCTTTTTTTTGCTCCAAAATTTGTTTATTGAGACTGGTATGACTGGGAAGCCCCCAGGCCAGCTACTGTTGGTAATGGGGCCCACATCAAAATGAACATAACAACACTGTGAAATTGTTCACCATGCAACCGCTCTTTCACTTCCAAAATGGCATTTTATAGCTGTGCTCCTTGCCCTTTTTGTTTATTGAGCATATTTAGTTTCTTAGTTTGAACACAAAAGATAAAAATGCCAGAGCTTTAAGACAGATCTCATGTTTGCAAG
This sequence comes from Melanerpes formicivorus, assembly GCF_026170545.1. NCBI lineage: Eukaryota > Metazoa > Chordata > Aves > Piciformes > Picidae > Melanerpes > Melanerpes formicivorus. Next base: position 5,154,921 of record NW_027142369.1, read on the forward strand.
GGCAGGAAGATGTCAATGCCTTTTCCCCACTTAGCTATTTGCCATTCATATCTGACAGAGCAAAACCAGAAGCCAAATAGAAAAATGTTAGTGTAAGTTTTCAGATATACCTAATACACCTAATTCCTCATTTTTTTTGAGTGCCTACTTGAGTTACACCTAATATTTTCATAGGACAACTACTCACCTACGCAGTTCCAGGTGTATGGGGCATACAGCCTGCACCAAAACACTCCTGTTCCCAGCACTGTGCACCCAACCACTCCAATACATATGGCTGAGCCCCGGACAAAGCAGTGAAATATGGGAGTATCATGGTAATGACATTCCCTCTTTCATGCTTATGAATCAAGTCCCACTTGCAATCCCCTTGGACAGCTGGACAGACTGCTTATGGTTACATAGGAGTATTTAACTGTGCACATATATGTGTTCTTGTACTGCTTTGATAACAGTGCAAGAGTCACTTGAGCAACAGATTTGATTTTTATGAACCCAAACCTCAGCTTCTCTGATGGACAATGAAACTGTATTTTTCCACTCTCCCTAGTTTTATTTTTGTTAATATCACCATTAAACTTTGAGTTATCCTGCAAGTATTGGGGCTCATTAACTTTCTTGCAGCTTGTACTTTGTGTTAATGGGATGGGGTTTTGTAACAGATGTGAATTGCTTGAATACTAAGGCTTCAAGTTTTAATAAAAGTCATTAGCAGAATTACGTGTGAGGACTTAGATGATGGTGATGTTATGGGCCTGGTGTATCTGGCTATATGTGGCCTTTCTGACTTACTTTCTGCTTAAGCCAGCCCTTCAGCTTTTACATTGCCATGCATGGGGTAACCTGATTCATGCATGCCTAGGACAAGCTGTAGGCTACATACCCAGTACATTCTTCAAGCTCCCGCATGTGTACAAGAACAGACACCTGCAGCCTTCCTGCAGGACCCAAACAACATTTTTAAAACAGAAGGAGCATTTAACCATCGAAAGAAACCATGCCAGTTAAAAAATATTTCACATCCACTTTATCTTCTAGCTTTGCCAGCGTCTACTAGATTAAACATCTACAGATGTGAGCACTTTCAACCCCTTCTGGAGTCTTGTTCTAAAAAGAAATCTCTTTTTAAATGATCCACTGCAAATTCACTGGGGTCTTTCATGTCTTGCTTTTCAGGTGCCCACATTCCTCCTAGAAATCTCTCTCCAGCAAGCATAGGAGAGGCTCACCCAAAACATCTCAGTAAAGGGCACTTGCTTTGTTTCCCAAGTGTTTCCTCAAAAAAATGTGTCTGGATCCACTTTTTTGCCTCATGGGTATGTTACTTGACAATCCAGCTATTGAAGTTGCTCAATGTATGCACACAGTAAACATGTCAACACATCACATTCATAAATTATTGCAGGCAATGCCAAACCTGCCACAAAGATTTTTCAACTTGAAGCCCTAGGAGGGGATCTTCAGTGGCAGAAATGCTTGAAAGACCAAAACCAAAAAATGAGAAGGTAGTTATGTGTTATCTTCAGGCAGCTAGGATCCAAGACAGCATATGCTTTATTGCCAGTGGAAAAAAAGACTGAAGAGTATTCGGAGCCAGATTTCAGAATAATGAAAAGATACCAGAAAATGCTTATGAAACTGTGCTGGTACTGACAAACTTAGTCCTATCTGTCTTTCTGAGGGGATTCCTGGGAAGTGTGGTAGTCTGTGAAGTTTTGTAAAACCAGTTTTCTTTTTCTTTTCAATTCTTTTAATTAAACATCCCCAAATTTATACAGTAGTTACAAGTGTTGCTCTGGCTGCAGCCATGCCAATAAGATTCACTTCATTTTTCTGGTTATTCTAGGTCAAGCCTGGGGTAAAGGGATGCTCACTGCCTCATTTACATCAGCATCAGCTCCCCAAGAATTTTCCCCACTCTCCCTCACTCTTCTACTTCTTTCCCAGGCTGCCCCTCCGTGCTACCCTTCCACCATGCTGTCAAGTACAGGCAGGTATACTTTCCTGCATCTCAGTTGAGGGGGTTAAGAATTACGGTCCCTGGCATAGGTCTGCTCCTCTTTTGAAGTGACACTGCTGAGCCATCATCACACCCTGTGTGACAGCACAGCAAAAGGTGCAGGCCACTTTTTCAGGCAGTTTGAGCAAATCTACTTTATTTGGCATAGAAATTGATTAGAAAGGTAGAGAACCTCAGTTCTTTGTGGCTGAAGAACAGTCAGAAAGTGCTACAATGCTGCTGCAGCTACCCCAATAAATCTCCTGAAGTTCTTTGCCACATCAGCAAATCCAGCTGCCTCATCCCCAAATCTGCCACAGAGGACAGCCACAAGGCCACACACCTGGCTATAGGGGCATTTGCCTATGGCCAGAAGAAAGGTCATTATCCTCTTCATCTACATTACTTGGGGATTTGTCAAAACTTGGAATTGCACATGGTGTGTAACGGCTGTGCCTGGCAGCTTCCCAAGGCATAGCCTGGGCAGTTGATGGCAATTTGAGTTCTACCAGTGTCCAGGGCTGTGGAAGAGCAGCTTCAGGTCTGCTCTGGTGGTGTGCTCAGTAGCTGTGCACCGCTGTGGCTGACTGTTCATCCTGCAAGCCTCTGTTTTGAAATTAACTCGTAGCTTCGTCTGGCTTTGCATTTCCCAGTTACATAGACCTGTATCCTTCCAGCAATGTTTTCAGCAGGGCTCCCTACAGATTATACACTTGTCATAATTTTAATTATGGCAGATTTTTTCATTTTTTGCAGCATCTTGGTTATTTTGCTGGCTTTCAAGTTACGAGATGAATGGCATCTAATTCATTTGGTGTCTTTTTTCAATCAACTTCTGATATTCTCATGTCTTTCATGTGTGTAAAGGGTAAATGGAGCAGAGAGAGATTTTTACTACCATCCTACTTGTCCAATATGCCAGTCGTATGTTTGATACTTCTTAGGCATGTAACACACACCACACCCTGATGTCTGTACCAAAATGAAGGAAGTGAAAGTAAATGAGGAAACTTGGCAGGTATTTAGCCTCCATACCTGATACAAGCAGGTAGGACTGGAGTGTTGTACAGCAAGAGGATAAGAACCTTTTGGCTGTTCTGCCTTGAGAGGGATGGAGAACCCTGGCCACAGATTTCATAGAATCACAAAATTGTTAGGGTTGGAAAGGACCTCAAGGATCATCTAGTTCCAACCCCCCTGCCATGGGCAGGGACACCTCACACTAGATCAGGTTGCCAAGAGCCACATCCAGTCTGGCCTTAAAAACCTCCAGGGATGGGGCTTTTACTACCTCCCTAGGCAACCTGTTCCAGTGTCTCACCACCCTCATGGTGAAAAACTTCTTCCTAACATCCAGTCTGAATCTACCCATTTCTATTTTTTTCCATTGCCCCTAGTCCTATCATTACCTGACACCTTAAAAAGTCCCTCCCCAGCTTTCTTGTAGGGCCCCTTAAGATACTGGAAGGCCACAATAAGGTCTCCTCAGAGCCTTCTCTCCTCCAGACTGAGTAGCCCCAACTGTTTCAGTCTGTCTTCATACGAGAGAAGCTCCAGCCCTCTGATCATCCTCATGGCCCTCCTCTGTACATGTTCCAGCACATCCATATCTTTCTTGTAATAGGGGCTCCAGAACTTCCTCCTAAACTCTCTTTTTCTCGCTTGGCAAAGTTTGTGCCCTGTTCTATTAATCTCACCCAGGCTGCTATTAGCAACATAGCTTTGCTGGATCACATTTAATTGTTCATATATTTGGATTAATTTAATCAAGATTCAGGTTTCTAGTAAGGTTGGAGTTCACACTCAGGTTTGGGCTACTATAAATAAAGTAGGGATTAGCTGTATAATCTACATGCAAACCCAGGTTTGGATGCTGCACCCTGTGAAGTTCAGTGACAACTGAATGTTCGTGTCTCCAGACATTTCCCCCTAGAACTGGGGTCTTAATAGTTTGGTGCCACCAATAGAATAGAATAGAATAAACCAGGTTGGAAGAGACCTTCAAGATCATCGCGTCCAACCTATCATCCAACACCACCTAATCAACTAACCCATGTAACCAAGCACCCCATCAAGTCTCCTCCTGAACACCTCCAGTGATGGCGATTCCACCACATCGGGCAATCACTCTCTCTGTGAAGAACTTCTTCCTAACATCCAGCCTAAACCTCCCCTGGCACAGCTTGAGACTGTGTCCTCTTGTTCTGGTGCTGGTTGCCTGGGAGAAGAGACCAGCCCCTGCCTGTCTAGAATCTCCCTTCAGGTAGCTGTAGAGAGCAATAAGGTCTCTCCTGAGCCTCTGCTTCTCCAGGCTAAGCAACCCCAGCTCCCTCAGTCTCTCCTCATAGGGCTTGTGTTCTAAACCCCTCACCAACTTTGTTGCCCTTCTCTGGACACATTCCAGCAAGTCAACATCTTTCCTAAACTGAGGGGCCCAGAACTGGACACAGTACTCAAGGTGTGGCCTAACCAGTGCTGAGTACAGAGGCAGAATGACCTCCCTGTTCCTACTGGCCACACTGTTCCTGATACAGGCCAGGATGCCATTGGCCCTCTTGGTCACCTGGGCACACTGTAGGCTCACATTCAGCCTACTATCAACCAGTACCCCCAGGTCCCTCTCTGCCTGGCCACTCTCCAGCCACTCTGAACCCCAACCTATAGCACTGCATGGGGTTGCTGTGGCCAATGTGCAGAACCCGGCACTTGGATGTGTTAAATCTCATGCTGTTGGACTCTGCCCATCTGTCCAGCCTGTCGAGGTCCCTCTGCAAAGCCTCTCTACCCTCTAGCAGATCAACATATGCCCCCTGGCTTGGTGTTGTCCACAAATTTACTGATGATGGACTCAATCCCCTCATCCAGATCATCAATAAAGATGTTAAAGAGCATGGGGCCCAGCACTGATCCTTAGGGCATACCACTAGTGACTGGCCACCAGCTAGACGTGGCACCATTCACCACCACTCTCTGGGCTTGGCCCTCCAATACAAATGTAAATGAATGTGTCCACTTCGTGGTGATGGTCTCAGTACCATTCATGTAGTACTTCTCAATGTTCAAAGAAACATTACTGTCTCCATTTTACAGGTGAGGCATGAAGGTGCAAAAAGACTAAGTCACATATGGAATTTTGGTACATCTGCTTGAGTCCTCAATGAATTCCCAAGATGAATTTGACATGGCATGCTGCTACAGAAATCTGATACCTAAATAACACTCCCCCTGCACAGTTCCCGAAACCTTTTGTAAAGGTGGATGAATAGCCTTCTTCCCAATTTGCAGGTGGAAAACTGAAAACAAGCAAATCCCTATGCACGGGTCTTGCCCACTGCAATGAATACTTGAACAGAAAAAGACCAGGCTTGTGAAATGCTTTGAAATAGCTGGGTGGGACATTTACCAAATTTTAAGGAATGATTAAATACAGTTACTGTTTCTTCATAAACTGCTACAGGATGCTGTATCTAATCACAGTGGAAACTCAGAAATCCCTGTGAGTCCTTGTTTGGGAAGAGTAAGAGGTGCCAGGATGACAAAGTGTTGTATGCGGGCCCATTTCGGCCGCTCTGGATACATCCAGCCACGTGGAACTGATAAGAGAGCTTTGAAGCTATCTGACTGATTTGTATAGACTGTGGAGCAAGTTGTCATTTAGCCTCTTTCAGATAACTGATGTGGCCACTGGTTTTCATTACTAAGTGACCATCAAGATAAAGAGAGATTTATTGCTTTTAAGGCAATGAGGCAAGTGATGCATTCTTCACATGCCAAAGCAGATGTGGGTAGTTCCTTCAGCAACACCTGGAGGTTTATAATGGGACAGGACTGAATAGAAGTTGGAGATCTGAACCACTGCCTGCTTTAAAAGATAGCATATCCAGAGGCTGAAGCATTACAGTTTGGATCTTTCTCTTTGGTGGGTCATCTTGGAACATGGGGACTTTTTTTTTCTTTTTCTCTTGTCTTGGACTAGCATCTATCTGGAGTGTTGCCACCAAGGCCACACAGCTCCTCCACACTACAACAACCGCTGTATTCCTCTGCTGGGGGACAGAGCACCCCCTGGCATGACTAGGAAGAGACTGTTTGGCTGGTGGTTGCTCTTGTGCTGTGCAGCTGCATATAGAGTGCAGGCTGGGACTGGCAGAGAGGAGGGGGTTTCCTGACTTTATGCATTTGTCTCTCTGTGTCTGGGCCCAAACAAAGGGAATTACAAAATTTGTCAAGGTTTTCACCTTCAGAGTAAAATTCAGATAAGATGATGCTATGATAAAACATTTGAAATAACAGGGGAACATAGGAATGCTGGTGGAGAAGGCAGGACACAACGTGTGGATTAGAGCCAGCAGGGGCTGGTACTTACTCATGAAATTTTGGTTCTCTGTCCTGCTCTATCACTGCTGAAAAAAGAGAGGAGGACCTCAGGCAGAGAGTTTGCCACAGATTCTCTGAGTTCTTGGGGTGGATATTTAGCGTCTTGCTGGTTCAGTCCCTCCCTGTGAAATGGGGATAAAAGTTCTTCCCTACTTCACAGGGCTGCTGTGCAGATAAACACATTAACAAGTGTGAAGCCTTCAGCTACCAAAGCGGTGAAGGCCACAAGTGCAGTAAATAGAGCAGAAGATACAACATTGTGTGAGGATGCTGATTAGCCTGGGTCACTCCCAAGTTCAGCAAACACCCACTGATCACTGGCCTTGACATACAGCATGGGTTGTCCCCTTCACTAACACCAGGATCATACCTTCAGGTCACCAGAAATTCCACATCTGCCTTAGAACATCTGATGCCTAGCATCAGCCACTGAAAGTTTTCATCTACAAGCCTCTCAGCTGTGTTTGGCTTTTGCAGGGACAGATGTGGGGGTCACAGGGACAGGTGTGGAGGTTGCAGGCATCTCCCAACCTACTGTACCTTGAAGCTTCTCATGGACCCGCTGAGAAACACTTGTGGAGCCGACTTCAGAATTTTCACGTACAGTATTCATTCAGAATACTTGATTTTATGGTTGTTGTGGGAACTATAACTGGGAATTTCCTAACGTTAGCGTAGACAAAAATCTCTGCACAGGGTAACATGGCCCAGCAGGGCTGTGGAGCTGGTGCTGGCACCACACACAGTTGGGGTGTGGTGTAAATCAGGGCTACTGCTGTGTGCCTGCCAAAGCTGGAATTTGACTTAGATGATCTTTCAACAAAGATGCACATTATATTTTGCCCAGCAAGCATGCTTTGCAGTCATGTAGTCCTCCATCATGGCACACTGCTTCCCCTCTTGCTCATCCCATGGGAACACTATGTATATCAAGGGCTCATCTTTCCTGGGAGAATGGACTACAGTAAGATCTTTTGCTTGTAACTGCAATCAAAGATGGAAGAAGCAGCACTGGGAAAAAACCATCCAGCTCTATTTTCCTGGAAATCTCTACTATTGGGAAGCACAATGCATTGAACATCAGTGTTTCAAAAATATGAGTGACTTGGCCTAAAGATCCTTCTGGAAAATGCGTGTTAGCTAGTGCAGGCTAGGTTGTTTCAGATAAAAATCAGAAATGCAGCAAGATTCTTACTCTTCAGGAGGATGTTTTATGAGTCCCAGGGCTAGGTCATTTCTAGCTGGGCTGGCTCAGAAGCATCTAGTCAGTCAGACTCAGGGAGAGCACCCCAGCTGCCCATCTCTGGGGATGCTGCTTGTGTCATGGAGGATAAAGCATGTATGTACTGCACTTTACTCCCCTAATGAAGACACCACTGTGATAAATACTGCTCCTGCACTGTTATACATATGTGCAAGATACACAGGGTACTGCTGTGGGTTTACTACCCTTACTGTGAATTAAGATGTCTGAGCATCACTACGGATATATTGTCATCACGCTTGCCAGGGGGAGAAAAGGAACAAATCACTTAAGGATACATGGAGTTGGGAAGGAGCAAAGAGTTTGAGTCTGCACTTCTCACTGAACTTTCATCTCTGGACAGTGTTGCCACTCCACAAACACCTCCTTAGGCCTCCCTGTCAGAGAAGTGCCCTCTGCACAACTTGTTTCTATCAGAATTAGCTGTATGAAATATTTAGATACAACTCCCACTTTTCTCCACTTTTCCTCTCGCCCTAGGAATACAGATAACGTCCCTCTGCAGCCAGGCTTATCAGCCAGGAATGCTTGGGTGAGCTGTGAAAAGCAGCACATCCACCAGTTGTTAGAAAAACCTCCTAGTGCTTGCACAGCATTGTTCTGAGGTGACTAAAGACAAAACACATATGGTATAGATCATCGTGGGAAATGCACCAAAAGCAGCAGTTACATTCAGAAACTGCTTTTAGAGCCATTGTCAAGCCAAAATAAGAGGGAGATTTGCTCATGGATAGCAGGGCTTTGCTTTGGAAGCAGACTTACTGACCTTAGTTCAAACAGGTTGGGAACAAGGACTTCTTTCACTGCAGGAGGGACCTCAGGCTTTTGCCCTGAAAGAGATTACAGGAAGGCCAGGCAGCAGAGGAAAGTGATACACTGACATGACCTCCACCAGTGATCCACCACCCATTTCAGCCAGCGGCTCAGCCAAACCCATCACCACTCTGCTCCCAGTCTGGTTTGTGTGTCTGAGCTGGGCATCTTGGGGCCTGCCTGAGGTTCTGCAGAGAGAAAAGCTTTCTGCTGGGAGAAAGCTGTTTGGCCTCAGCAGCAAAGGTGTCCCAGGTTCACCTGGCTGCTGTGCCATGTCCTCAAGACCTGGAAAGAGTAAATGACATCAGGAAAAGACAGTGGCACAGGCAGAAGAGCAGGAAAACAATTGAGACTGTGGGACATGATGTTGAACCCATTTCCTTCCTGCTTCAAGTCTTGTGCAGGTAATGAAAGGAAGAGGACATGAGGACATCTGAGAAATTTGAATGACGCCACCTGCCACTTCCCAGAGACATTAAAGGCAATCCAGAATAAAAAATACTATGTCCTGGGAGGCCAAATCAGCAAGTCATTACTATAAAGAATAAAGAGTGACATTATTTCTCAGGAAGCAGCAAGCACAGGGTCCTCAGAGGGATCAAGCAATCAAAAATAGTCTTTTACCTTTGTTTCTTCTAGTCAGGAATGAACCAGATGCATATGAAGCATTTTTTAAAACACAAATCCCTTCATTACCCAGTATGCAATTCTGCATGGTGAAAAAAAAGCATTGCAACCAATTACTTGCCTTAATAAGAAATGGGTCTGTCTCTCCTCACCCCTTTCCCCCTTGTAAAAACATCTGCATGCTCGGATCTTGGTTGATTCCCTCAACTCTACACTGACATTTGCTGGTCTGTCTGAAACCAAAAATCCGAGAAGCTAAAGGAAGAAGGTCCATTTTCCACCTACCCAGAGACATGGATTCATTGTTTCAAATGAAAATTTTAACCAAAAATAATTTATTCCTTCTTTGAAAAATCTTGAAATTATAAATGGTGAATCTGGCCTCGCTTCTACCCATGTTTTGTCCTGAGATTCTTAAAAATGTATTTTGGCTATTATCAGGCTGGATAATGTCCTCCCCAGAAATCACATGTCAGGGCCTTTTGCTCAGCCAGTGAGTCAAGGCTGTCTCAGTTTTCTCAGACTTGCTACACAAATGAGAGTTTCTCACTGAGGCTGTTCTGCTTTTTCCTCTGGAAGGATGGAGCATGTGGGCAGGAGAAGCAAAGGACCATTGGAGTTAGGCTGGGAGCTTCACACATTACAGATACATACACAAATATCCAAGAAACAGCAACCTTGAACTTCAACATTTCAAACTGGAGACTGCATACTCATAAAGCAAAATAAAATATTTTTTAATTTCCCATACCATCTACTGTGACAACAATGTGTATTGAAGTGTCTGCTGTATTGGTGGAAGGCAGGATGGCTGCACATTTGCAAACCAATGAGTTAAATATTTGTAATTATATGAAAGATCACAAGAGCTGTGATGGAATCACTCTGACCAGAGTCTCTTCTGCCACTCAGTAAATGATGTTTCTAATTCAACAACATTCACATCTAGTTTTTATCTATATAGAAGTCTCAAAAAGTAATCTTCCATTGCCCTGCAATGAAGCTGGCTGTATTTTTTGATGAACTGCACTCTAAAAATATGTCTGCACTTGTTATCACCATGCCTTGGTTATGAAAGCCTAATGCCAAAAAAATGAACTTGCTTACTACATTATCAGGACATGCTGGGGTTTTTTTCTTGCTTTCACCATCTGCTTGCTTTCATATGCTTTCCATTACTGAGACAGCATATTACACTGCTAGCAGAATTAGGAGGAATAATTTAGCTCCCAAAACAAACATGATAGTAAATACAATGGGCAACATTCTGCTCTCCCTTCAGTCTGTGCAATCTATTGAAGTCTGTTCAGGGACATCTAACTGGGTCAAATTATTTTCTTAATCCTAAAGGTGCAGCTCCAATCGACTTCAGTGAACAAATCTGGGTATAGATGAAGGAAGAATGCAGCTCACATTGTGCCGAACATATAATTGCTTGGAATAAGGGGTTTTCTTCGTTGCTGTGGTATTCTATACTTCCAAGCTACTGACTGAAGTCAGTGCAATCTATTTAAGGCTTATCTAACATATACCATGCGTGGCAATTGCAAGGAAATGTCTCACTAGGCTGGTGTGCCTGCTGGGTGAGGGCAGCCAGCAAAACCAGCTTCACAGAGCAGCAGTGAGCTAGAGGTCCTTTGAAAAGCCAGCCATAAAGGGGTGGCTGAGGAGAGGCTGTGCTCTGCACACAGGCTGGTGGAAAGAGGCATCCCAGCACAGCAGTCACCAGCTATCAGGGACTGCAGCTGCTTCCCCCTCTTATGAAGACCTGGACCAAACAGACTGCTGACTGGCAATGCCTTGGGAACCCATGCCTTGTACTTGGGCTTGGCTTGTGAAGAAGGAGAGTGGCTAGACTGAAACACTGTGTTGCTTAAATGCAGAAATTTTGTGCTGATTCAGTTAGCAGGTGGTTCTGTAGAGCAGCCTGAGGAAAAGGAAAACCAGCCACACTTGTAGGTACATGACAGATTAGGAGCAGAGAGGAAGGATATACAGCAGCATTGCCACACCACTCCACAATGAATGCTAGGAAAGCACCAGCTGTGTTGTTTGGGGAGCATAATCTGCTTGCAACAGTGGCACAGTTAGTGGTGCTGGGGTTAGCAGCATCACCCACTCACACCCAGCCTACTTCAATTAAGAATTCTGGCCTTTGGAGTTATACTTTGAGGCAGGGAAGAACTGGTCCAGAAAACAGTTTGGGTACCACTCCACTAGCAGGGTTGTTACTCATATCATGAAGTGCTTTTGAGAACATACCCACAAGTTTTCAGGGATCACAAACAAGAGTGCAGGCTTTGTATTAACAAAATATAAACCAGAGGAATACTTTTATATGCTACAACATGGAAAATAAAAGCATGCTAGCAATCTGTAATGACTTGGCCATTCCTGGTTTTTCTTACAAAGAAAAATATGGTTCTGCTGTGTATCATTCTCTCATGCTGCTGAGGAATCATGCACTCAACTTTCATGAATGCTTTTCAGCATCAAGATGATGCTATACCCCTTAGTCTCAATCACTTCCACTAGGATCTCCACAAAGAGATGATTAGTCTGAATAAAAAGAAAATAGCAAAGTGAAGAGGTTCCCTCCATTGCATAAGAAGAGCAAGGCAGGAGGACTTCAAGGTGAAGCTGAACATCTTCTCTTTATTACATAATTACAGAGAACAGAGAAGCACCACTTGTTACTGGCTTATATGCTCTCCATTCTGCCACATTTACTAAAGCTTGTTTTCAGGTTTCACCATAAAAGAAATGAATGGAATCAGGTTTATCTCCGAAATGAATTGAGCACATGGCTGCTGATTCTTTTCACCCATGCAGCACCATTTTGAATGTTCTGAATTAAATCACTGCTTAACAAAATAAACCATAGTATATAAACATTAATTAATATTCATAGTATGTGAACTTCCTCCCAGATTTACTTACGGTGAATAGATCTTGGCTCTAGTCCTTGAAAACCAGCACTAAAAGAGCAGAGCTGAAGCTGTTATAAATTATTGTTCGTGATGGCAGTGTCATAGACTAGAAGTCTATCAATGTGAATCATCATAAATCAGGAAGGAACTTACACAAAATGGGCTACTGCAATAAACAACAGGCTTCTGCAACTGAAAGGCAGGATTGACATCAAGTTCTTGATTCAATAAAACATTACTTTTCTCACAAAACAAGCTTTGCTTTCACAGTATGGCCCTGCACTGTTTTGCATTAGGATGTTAGAAATGTTACTTCCTTGAGCTGTTCAACACGGTCTCTCCCACATTTGGAGATGATGCAGGCAAATGAAACTTAATAGGAAATTTAGGACATTGATATAGAGTACTATTGTTTTAGTAGGTTTACTTTGACTTCATAACAAAAGGAAAACAATTTGTCCAGAATATATATGGCTAATATACCTAAGAAACATGGTTATCATAGTATCATAGTATCAGTCAGGGTTGGAAGGGACCACAAGGATCATCTAGTTCCAACCCCCCTGCCATGAGCAGGGACACCCCACATTAGATCAGGCTGGCCAGAGCCTCAGCCAGCCTGGGCTTAAACACCTCCAGGGACGGGGCCCCAACCAGCTTCCTGGACAACCCATTCCAGGGCTTCACCACTCTCATGGTGAAGAACCTCCTCCTCACATCCAGCCTGAATCTCCCCACCTCCAGCTTCATTCCATTCCCCCTAGTCCTATCACTACCTGAGATCCTGAGAGATCTAATGCAGCATCCAGCTTACTTGCAGGAACTGTAATGGACTCTTCCCTGTGACATGGTAAATCATGAAGAAGGCAAAAACAGGTAGATCTGAAGATGAGAAACACTATTGGGGATCTACCTGGCAACAGACACACATTGGAAAAGCAAATGACCAACATGGTATAAATTGTTTGTTATTGGGTTGCTTGGTTGTGGTTACTTGAAAATTAATTTCATTATTAGAAAAGGGAAGATAATAACCAGGAAATATTTGTGCTCAGCAAGTTGTATATATATCCCTGTTGACTTCAAAATGTGTCTAAACACATACAAATCAAAACAAGTTAGTGGCATCAGTACCTTCATTATTCAATCCACTTCATTTTATGAACTTAAAATTAGGTCCTCACATATTTGTCATGATTCGGTTATGTTTATGAGTGACTCATAATAGATGGATAGTGGAGTACACAATAAAGGATGAAGGAAAACCAAGGAGGCTGGTGTCTCTGGTATGCCTCAGGCAGGGATGATATGTGGTAAACATGCTAAGAACACTCCTTTCCTCCAGAGGGGTGGTGGACATTAGCATAGTATTTGTACAGCTCAGATATTCCAAATAAAACCCTGAAATACCTGTTCCACATACAAGACAAACAGGTTTCCAAGGCAAGACTTTCTGCCTTTTTTTTTTTCCCTAAACCTGTAAACAGAGAGAGAAATGGTTTGCATTGCTATTTTTGTTGGGATCTCACAGTAAACTTCAGTGCAAGAAAAGCTGTAACAGAAACTCTGCATGATTCAGCACATCGATAAAAGTATGTGCCTCGATTCCCTGTTGGCTTAAGACAGAAGATGAAGTTAAGAAAAGTTAGAGAGGGCTACTTAGCCTTTACTAGTGCAGATTAAGGACTTGAAAGGCTTAAGGAAAAATGCTGCCCTAAAAATGACTCAATTTGGTTGTGTTTCAGAAATCCTTGAAAAGCACATGCTGTTCAGGGAAGACAGAAATCCAAGCATTCTGTGATTATCAATGGCAGATTAACATTGCAATGCCACGATGCAGTAGTTTGTAAAGGAAAGAGAAAACACAGCACCAACAATGGGCTCTGGCTAAAATAAGTCCAAGGAAGGAGAGTGAAGGTTGTTTCTGCTGCATCTCTAACAGCCTCCAGGAAAAGTTATCCTCCATAATGCTCACACAGAAATATCAGGTCTCATGCCTCCATTTTGCAGAGCAAACACTGCTGTCAATATTACGGCCTAAATACTTGTGGACTGAGACAGGCAGATTTCTTCATCAAAGATCCACTGAATGCAGAGTAGCAGCTAGACCTGGTTTTGGTGAGCAGGGAATGAATCATGCAAGACCTAATCATAGACAAGAATTTCGCAGTGAGTGGGCATGGGCTGACTTAGTTAAAATTAAATCAAAGACTAAACAAAAATAGACCTGTTACTATTTATTGAGCTAACTACCAGAAACAACTAGTGAAAATAAGTGACCAAATAATTCAGGGACCTCAATTTAAGAAGGGCTTGACATTTAGATCAAAGAAAGCTTCAAGTAAGTTAGGGAAAAAAACCCAACAACTGCTGGTGAAGTGTTTCAGATCTAACAGGATGAATAATCACTTCAAAATGGCTGTTACTCAGTGAGATCAGACATCTCAGACTGCCACCGCCATCCTGAAACACAGAGATTGACCTATATATTTTGTCCTGACAAAAATCTCTGAGACTATTGAGTTCTGGAATTTCCCTTTTACCCCTCCAGGCAGTAAGAATGAACCCATTCCCAATGCCACTGGCACAGAAAGGTGGAGACTTCAGCCCCTCACCAGGTCACGCACCCCAGTGTGAGGGATTTGCCTCTTGATGCAAGACCCCATGTGCCTTTTATAATAAAGCAAAGTTAATCACTTGAAGTCTAAGTAATCAAAGCACTTACAAGAAATTGAAAAAGAGACAGATTAGCAATGAAAACTGACTTGGAGGTCAGAGAGTGTAGAAATACAGTAGAAACTGTTGGAAGTGAAGCATTACAAAGGAAATTAAAGTAACAAATGGCTCCTCAACTATACAAATAGAAGGAAAACGAGGGGAAAACGGAACTGCTCTAAACCAGGAATGATGTGAAGATTAAAGATAATTCAAGTATGGTTCCAAGTCTAAATGACTACTTTACTTTGGTTTTCCTTAATGACAGCAATACCAAATTTAATGGCAGAAAGCTGGATGGACAACAGGAAAGAAGGTCCTTGCCTGGAAGAGTAAGGGAGCATGTTCAGGCAGGGAAGGAGGGAACAAGAGGAGGTGCTGTCTATGCCCGATTGTGAATGATGCAGCACAGTAACCAGGACACCAAATGACACTGTCAAGGAGCACTGGCTCAGGGTGGGTCCTACAGGATGGGTGCACAGGGCCATCTCAGAGTACTGGCCCCTCTGAGAGGGTTTTGGTGCAGATGCAATGATACTGGGAGGTAGCATGTAGCACAGAGCCAAAGTCAGGGCTCGCAAGTTCCACAGAGCCTACACTGGATTCCTGCAAAGAGGCAGAAATGCCTCTGCAGCTCCTGCCCCACTGTAGACTCTGACCAGACTGGATACTGGCTAAAATCTCTCCTTTCCCTCTACATCACCCCAGATAATGACAAAACATTCTGGCAGCTGAAAACAGCACTTCATTTCTGATGACCAGAGGTTACATCCTCAGGTAGTCCAAACCAGCAAAGCTACATTAGCTTTCTCTGGATAGAGAGAAAATAGGTTAAAACTCCACAGATACTTAGCAGGGCTTTGTGTTGCAGCTAGCACTCGTGCCCTGAAGGCTCTGCTTCACTGAGGGGTCCTGACACAGGAAAGGGAACAACACATATTGCAGTGTTAGCTTCCTTCCTGCTTCATGGTGCTCCAAGGCCCAAATCCACAAATTTTCACAACTGCCCCAAGACATGGCTGTGTGAAGCACAGGTGAATTCCTCTGTTTTGTCAAATGCTGCTGTATACATGATTGCTGAAGCCAGCTAGGCAGGTGAAATAATCCTGGCTTCTATTTCTGTGCTTTTTCAGCAGGACCTGAAATATTTTAAGGACAGCCTATAAATCTAGCTGTACACACATACACGTGCATTCATTTAATTTCACTGTTACGAGTAGCTATATAAAACTCCATGGAAATACTTTGCCTGATTCCTAACCCTTCTTTAGCTAGGTTATAACAGCTGGTATATGGATTTATATTTTGGGCCTAATACAGTAATTGCAACTTTAATACTGTATTATGCTTTTCCTCTTGATAGACCTGGCTAAGAGTGTCATCTTAAAATTAAATTCCATCTCTGTATACATAACAGTCACATATTTTCTGATCTTTAAGACAAGCTTTAAGACAATCTTTAAGACAAGTAGGATGAATAGTGAACTCTAACAAAGTGATTGCAAAATGTCTTTTTTTCCAAGGGTTGCAATTTATAAAGTTTTACCACTGTATCCTTAGCACAAGAGTCCTAGCAGTCAGGAGGAAACACACAAAATAGCTTGGCTTGCAGGAAGAGAAGAATGGCTATTCACCTGCCTACCTGCACAGGTCAGGTGAGATGAGGTGAGGTGAGGTGAGGTGAGATGAGGTGAGGTGAGGTGAGGTGAGGTATCCTCAGCAGCAGGGAGGAGAAATGGTGGTCCTAAGGAAGCCTCAGGATACCCATCCTGGGATAGGTGGGATGGTAAGCAGGCAGATTCCTGGGCTAGGAAATGGTGAAACAACATAGAAAGATCTTAAGTGAGAACACAGAATTGCAATTTTCTCTCAGCTTTCTCTGTTGCAATCCTACATTTTTGGCCCTTGCTTTGCATAAATAAAGTAAGTGTACACCTTTCTTATCCAGTTATGAAACTAACTGGGATGAGAGGTGTATTTGAGCTGCATTGGACTGCTCTCTCCATCGGGGAATCTCTGCTAGGTTAACAAACTGAGAGTTGGAGAAAAATTTCTCAAGTTGCAAGGCTGCAAGCTATCAATTATGTAGACATTTGTGACGTATATATTAAGATTCATCTAGCTGACATATGAATAGAAATGCCTGAGTGTCAACACACCAGAAGAAACAAGAGCAATGTTTAAAAGAATATTCTACACTGATTAGCAAGGATGCAACTGGCAGAAATTGAGCTATAAATCCTGTGCAGTATGTTCTCATGGAGGCCAGACAGCTTCTTTGCAGTAAGACCCCATCAGGGATGGTTCACCAGCAAAGTCCTATACTTTGGTAATAGCTAGAAAGGAGCAAGGATATACCACAACTCTTTTGCCATCATCCTCCTTTCACCTCAACAGGAAAGAGTATTATAAACTTAAAATTGGGAAACAAAGGAGTGTAACCTTGCTTTACACCCGTGGAGTAAGGACTGAGCAAGATTTGAAGTCAGTATGTAACATCACAGTTATTTCTCAACTCCTAAAGATTATAAAGGGACTATCCAAAAGGGACTTGTTTGTGCCTCCCCAGGCACAGGCAGCAGAAAGCTCTTGAGAGGGTGTGAATGTGAGAAACGTGTATGCATAGATGAGCAATCTGAGAAAATGAGCACAAGGAATTTGACATAGATTTGTTCAAAATGGAATCAATCTTCCTTTTCAAAATATCCTACACTGAGCTTTGTTAGGTTCATTTCCTGCAACACATAGTGACAAATGTTAAGGAGGAGTGTTCATCACCTTCTTTGGCAAGCCTTAAGGTATTAGAAGTACCACCTGAAATTTGGGGGTGACTTCCCTATTGCCAAGATTCTTTTCACTTGTCCAAAGTACCACGTTTTCTGGTCACCCAGCACCACTTTGCTTTTTATGAAATACCATTCCCTATCTCTTGCAGTGATGTTTATTTCCCTCCTTTTTACATTCG
Organism: Melanerpes formicivorus; assembly: GCF_026170545.1. Taxonomy (NCBI): domain Eukaryota; kingdom Metazoa; phylum Chordata; class Aves; order Piciformes; family Picidae; genus Melanerpes; species Melanerpes formicivorus. The sequence goes on from NW_027142369.1 coordinate 5,172,611, forward strand.
CTAGTCAAAATACGCCTTTGATTTGACATGTAAATCAACATTGGTCAATTTGCAGCCACTGAGCAGTGTAACACTCTTGGCCAGGTTCAGGATATTGCTAACATCATACTTCTGTGTATTTGTGTGTTGCTGTATGGTTTGGCTTGTCTGTTTCCAAAAGGATACTTGGATTTCACTTTCCATTAGAAATACATTATTTACATTCTGAGGGAGCAAAAGTTAAGGTCATATAATTACTCTCATACTGACCCTTGTGACTTTCTCACGTTACCTTTGTCTTTCTGCTAAATATCCTGAACACCCTTTGTTCTAATGTTTGTCATGACTTACCCATTACAGTAAGTTTACTTCACTTGTTAGAGTCTTGGGTATGTTAATTTTGGGATTAATTTTCTAGTACAGCTATGATATCATCACTAGTGCTGCTGTGTTTTAGCAATCCTAAATTAGGAAGATACAAGAGAAGAGACTTCTTAGTAGAGGTAAATTTCCTTTACTACTGTATTTAGTATAATGAAAAAGGGAAAAACTGAAAATAAGATAGTATGTCATTAAAATATTTTCTGGACAAATGCTGTCCCTTCTTGACATGAGTCTGTGTCCATCTTGGGCTCCCAGTAACCAGTGACACACCCAAAAGGCAGAGATCTCTCACTGGGTAACCTTAAAAACACATGAAGTAATTCTTGCTTGTTGGTTCAGCACTGGTGATGTCACATCTCCAGTATGTCCCAAGGAGGACCCAAATCAGCCAGGGACATACCAGATGGGAGGATCAAAAAAGATTAGCTCTCTAGAAATCACAATCTGGAGGAACTATCACAATCTGAATGAACTAAAGGAAAGTCTAAGATGGGACAAACAGCATCCTTTAACTTCAACCAGGCTGTCGCACAGAGAAAGGAAATTATTTCCATGCCCATGATAGGTTGAACAGGAAGTAACTGCAGAAAAGTAAAGGATGAGAATGTAATCCCAACAGTGACAATCAGAGGTTTAGGTTTGATATTAGGAAAACCATAAACAGGAGATAATCTAGAAGAGATTCACGGAAGTGGTAGTGGAATCACCACACTTTAACAACTGGCTAAACCAGCTATCCTCAGGGCACATAGTCAGACTTTTAGTCAAGCAGAAAACTGATGCCTTGCAGCCACATCTAGCTCTGTTCCATAGGCCATGTCTACCACAGCAGTTTCTACAGAGGTCCCCACAATCCCAGTGCTCTGTCTCAGTTCTGACAACCACAAAGAAAACAGTTCTCCACATGTAATTCACCTTCTAAATGTGGGCAGCATGGGGTCTATTGACTGACAGATGTAGCAACAGAGATGTCAAACCTCCTGTACACTGTGCAGAGACCTGTGATGTCCAAGCATCAGCTGACTCATATCAGCATGTGCACTGCTATATGTGCCCTTCCTGAGCTGTATTATTTATATGAACCTTCTACTTCAATTTATGCAAGTGGGGGGAACTAGTGAGTTCAAAGAGAGCACTGTCATGAGCTTAAACAGCACAAGAAGTCAAAGAAAGTGCAGTCTTTAGTATCCTGGGAGGCTTCTAAACATTATCTCACTTCAGCCATGCACAGATGGCCCTTATCTATGTTAAGGAGGAACACATTTTCTTTATGTCAAAGCAGCAAGATGTTCTAAGGATGTTGCTTCACCCCTGGTATCATGGCAATAGAAGCAGCAGCAAGAGAGACAGGACAGAGCTGCAGTTTCTGTAGACCTACCATAGTGCTGCTCGCTTTCTCTGTGTATCTCTGGGATTTTGACTGTGCAACTCTCCTGGAGACTCTACATTACAGTTCCCCTGCTTGTAGCTTGCAGCTTGCTGGGTAAAAGGCATTAGCTGTGACTGGCTGTATTACATTGTGATGGATAGAAATAGCCCAGATTCATTCTGAATCCCAGTTTCTACATCACTGTGGAGATTATCATTGAACTGCCACTTGCTGGAGGAGGAAAAAGGAGTGCTTCTTAGTGAGAAACTCTTAATTTCTGACCTAGCTGATGCCAGCAGTAGCCACAGCATGAGGCATGGTGACCACTGTGAAGTCCTTTGTTGGTCCCTGGCTTGCAACAATACATAAATCACTCCCTAAGGCTTTGTGAAGATTAATTAGCTAATGTTCATGAAGCTTTGAAAATACAACCCACTCTGTGTTAAAGAATTATTATCCTGATGTGTCACCAGGATCAAGGAACTTGCTCTGCAAGGCACAGTTACTTCAGGTGATCCTACACAGCAAGCTAATTTTCCCACACACACTTATGCTAAATTTAAAACTTGATTGGGGAATTATTTCAGTGAAAGATGCAGGAATCTTCCCTTCATCCCAGACTTCCCTCACTTGCATGGGCCGTGTCCAGACTGCCCCAAGACTGTGTCACGAGCAATGTTCCTGACAGGTTTGTTTAAGCTTTCCAATGCAGTTAACTGTAGGAGAAACCATGGTGCTGGGATGCCAAGAGGAGCAGATGTAGCACACATAGATATGTATAATCACAAAATGTTTGTAATATACAAGCTGCAGCTCAGATGCCAGTGGTCCACTGCACCAGGGCTGGTCACAATTCACTGCTTCTGGAATATCACCTGGCTCACATCTGAGTTGAAATCCTTCTCTTAAAAAGTCAGTTAATCCTCATTCAACCTTGAGTGCTTACAATTGGTTGTAAATCCAAAACAACTGTGTGGCAGTTTTGTACATATTCATTGCATTCCATTGTAGAGTGTAGTTTTTGCTTGTAAATACAGCTTTCATTTGCTTCCAACTGAATTAGTTGTGCTAAGTTAATGTTGATGGGAAACTTCAACCCACCACAAACTGTCAGCTTCTAAGCATCTTAGAAACTGTAAACAATGCTTAATGAAAGAAAGAGGTGGGGAAAAAAAACCCCTCTACTCTCCTCTGGTGAAACATCACCTGAAGTACTGTGTCCAGCTACAGGACCCCCAACACAAGAGAGACAAAGACCTGCTGCAGTGGGCCCAGAGGGCCACAAAGATGATCAGAGGGCTGGAGCACCTCTCCTATGAAGACATGCTGAAAGAATTCAGGTTATTCAGCTTGGAGAAAAGAAGGCTCTGGGGAGACCTTATAGCTGCATTTTAATATCTGAAGGGGACCTACAGGAATGCTGGGGAAGGACTGTTTAGAAGGGCTTTTAGCCATAGGACAAGGGGCAGTGGTTTTAAATTGGAGCAGGGTAGATTTAGATTAGACATAAGGAAGAAGTTCTTTACAGTGAGAGTGGTAAAATCCTGGAACAATGTACCCAGGGATGTGGTTGAGGCCCTGTCCCTGGAGACATTCAAGGTCAGACATGATGTGGCCCTGGGCAGCCTGATCTAGTTGGAGGTGTATCTGGTCACTGCAGGGCAGTTGAACAAGATGACCTTTGAGGGTCCCTTCTAACCTGATGCAACCTGTGAATCTGTGATCTGTGAATCAAGGCTAGGGGCAGATTTACAAAGCTAAGTAGAATCTGGAAGCAGACATCAGATGGTGTATTTTGTGGTATCTCTTAGTACCCAATTTATCTCACTGTTATTGTAAATCAGTAAACTGCCTAGACTTAAATCTCTCTTGTTTTTTCTTGAACCAAAAGCCATTATTTGTTTTTAAAATGGCAGAAAATGAAACATATGGCACTTTTTTTTTGTCTAAAATACCCTCTGCTTCAGTTGGATGAGGCAGTGTTTTCTAAGGGAGAAGCTGTTTTGCTAAAGAACAACAGTCCTTCCAGTTTGACATGCTTGGAGAACATTAGAAAAGGTCTACATCTCCCATCCTCAGGAAAGGACAGGGTTTTGCAGAATTCAGCATAAGAAATTCTTTCTCAGCCTCTCTGGGTGTAAGATTTAATATGTGACATAGGCAAATGAATTTTATCCTTCAAACAGAAGTTCACAGAAATGTAGGTGAAGATGTAAGATGATATTACACATGTTAGAAAACTACCAAACATTCAAGAGCTTCCTGCTATTAATAATCAGCCACACAAACTTCTTCACAAAAAACAAAAAAAGACTAGCAGGCATCACAGAAAATTAGTTAGACAGATGACCACTCAGATTTATTGTTTATTTCACAAAGGGACTACCATGTGCTCTCAGCCAAAATGGCCCAGATAAGGCAATGCTACATGTTGTAACCATAACTGAGTGAGATGCAGAGCTAGAAATCCTGGTAGGGCTATTTTAGCTACAGTAGCGTTCCTCTTGCAGTTTCTGGGTTTTATCCCTATGCTATGCAGACATTCTCAGCTCCAGAATGCTCCCTATTTTTAGTAGGAAATTTGAATTAAAAATTAAACAAAATAGGAAATAGCAGACTGGAAATCACTGCCCTAAAGCACTGTATGCTAATTGCAGGCATACTACATGTCTTGGCCTTGTTCTCTTTCCACGAGTTGAGTGCAAGTTTAAGAGATCTTCCTTCCTTGCTCCTGTGCTTGTCTGTTGTCCTTGTTTTGCTCAGTGTATATGTGGTTCCTTCCTTTGCTTTTATCCTCTCTTAGTTGCTTTTTATTTCCTTTCTCATATCAGAGTTGCTCTGGGATAATTCCTAATGTGCTTGCACCGATTAAGTTCCTATTGACTAAAATGCTGAGGAACAGCTAGGGCCAGGAGAGACATAGGAAGAACTGGAGAGCAAAACCAAGTTTATATAGATGAAAAAGTTAAGTGGCACAAATAAAAAGTAAGTCTGAAGCATAAAGTTTTCACTCATCCAGAAATGCTTAAATGTTAATAAAAAATAAAGTCCTTGTAAGAGGGTATGAGGATACAATCACTGTCTGTTACTCACTTTTATTTGTAAAGCACCCTATATTGCCTGGTGATAAACAGGTGTATAACAGGCAAAGAGTTTAAGTGATGGAAATGCAGAGTAACTTCCTGCAGCAGGCAGTAATTCCATCAGTGTAAATGCCTTCAGAATTGAGTCTCTATTCTAAGAGATTAATAGTATTACAGTCTGCTCCAGAGACCTCTGGAATCAGCAGAGATCTTTCAGTCTATTTTATCTAGCTTTTGATTAGCCTCTTTGCATAGACTGAAAACATGACGAGGTACAATAGAGCTGAGAAACAAGGAGCAGGGGAGGAAAGGTTTGCCAGAATGTTACAGACAACCCTCATTAATTCAAGACAATTATGATGTCAAGTCCCAAATAACTGAAAAATGTTTGAACTAGTATGCTCTTTCTAATCCATACTTTATTTTTAAAGTTAAATCATTATGCAAGTATCACCTGAAAGATCTTCACTGCTTAAATTTGCTACATTAGCCTTAAAATTACTGTGCTATTAGAATCTAAGATTACTACGGCTAATCTGCAAATAGCTCTGACCAGAAGCATCACAGATTGCATCTCTCCTGGATATAAAAATCATCAAAGTTCAGACTGAGGTTCACTGGACCATGGCACCCGAGCCCATCACAGCCACACTCTATGGCAGCTGGTGCTTGCAGTATTTTGGCAGGCTGACTCCCATTTCCCATACCTGTTGTCTTCTTTGAGGACATGCAGCTGGCATGTGGCATGCCCTGAACCTCTAGCATGACCTCTGACAAGTGTCCTGTCTGCTTTGGCCTTTTAGTACACAGATGGCTCTTGCCATACAAGCAGATGCCCTATTTCACAGTGGTACCCAACTGAGAGGTCAGCTCAGAGCAATTTTTCTGAGTAGGCTTTGAAATACAAGCCATTCCTGTACATCAGGACTCTGCTATTGCCCTAAACAACACAGCTACCCTCAAACTGGCAAAACCCAATACAGGGGAGATGCAGCCCATGACAATTGCAAGATATGTTTGAAATCCTAGGACACATAATTTCACCCAGTGTTTACAATTGCCAAACACATAGTGCTTTCATGTATTATGGCTTAGCAGCCTACATTAGCAGCAGCCTACGCACATCGGTAACCTGTTACAGGAGCCTAGTGCTATGTGCACACAAAGAAAAAAGAATATGAAAACCCAAACCAAAAAACATATTTCTTTGTACCAGTTAAAAGAGCCTAGGAAACACCTAGGCTACTTCACATTCTGATACAACCAAGACAATGTACCTACTGGCCTCTTTGTGACAAGCCAGTGCCTATTCTTGCTGCATCAGGAACAGGATCAGAATACCAGGCCACTCAGCTTCTCCCACCAGAGGTGCTCACAGTCACCTTAACTGTAAAAGCATGAATGAGGCTTCTGCAGGGCATCCAGGTTACATTTGACATGCTTAGCATCACTACCATTGCTGACAGACTGTTTCATGGGGTGTCTCTTACCCATTCCTCTCCCTACAGTGCACATGCACAAGTAGGATTAGAAAGAGCAGTCCACACGAAACCTCCCTAGGGCAAGGAGAAGGACCTCTCCTGGGGTGCTAGGGTGTGGGGAGCTTTTGTGGGACCCCAGTCTATGCTGCATGGCCTGCAGCCCAGTCCTGTGTGGTTACCTCCGGCTTCACTTCCTCTTGCCTCACAGAGCAGATACCCATGGTGCACCATGGGTCATGTGCTAGCATCTGTGGGTATCTGCTCTGTGAGACAAGAGAAAGCAAAAGCAAAGGACACCAAGGCCTTAATTAGTGCTGATCCCTGATTGAAGCTTCTGAGGCACTGGCTGAACTTTACTGCCAAGCTTTCAAATGTGTCTAAGTACCAAATCCACTTCTGGGTATTTAGGCTAAAGTGGTCTGGTCTGATTTTTTTGTGAAGTGTATCTGGGACTCCCATTGCAACTCAACATATGGGACCTTTCAAATAAAAAGATTGTGCTTTTCAAGATATTCATTCACTCTCCACCTTTTGTTTTATGCTTGAGACATCATTTGAATAAGAAGAGAATATATCAGCTGTCTCCCTATTCTTTAATGCTTTTCAAACAGTATTCTTTCCTGCTCTAGTAAAAGCAATGTTAAAGGAACAAATCTGGCACAGATTTGAAGCAAAATGTTTCACATAATTAGAGATCAATGGGCATGTTTTAAGGGCTTTCTTTTTAAATCCTTCCCAGTGAAATGTGTTTAAACACAAATAATTATGTCCTGACAGTATTTTCTAATTGAACAAGGAAATATTATTGTATTGAAACATCAAAGCCTAGAAGTAACATTGACAGGAAACACATATGAACAGAAGTGCAATGTTAGTAAATGCAAACATGTAAAAATTTAACCTAACTGGCTAAGAAAAAGGGAATTAAGACCTGATCTCACTTTTCTAAGCTGCAGTGTTAGGAAAAAAAGAGAACAGAAGCTCTAAAATGTGTTGTCTGGTATGATTATTTCTCATACCACAGAAATACAAAGAAGCCTCTATTTCAGAACTCACTAGGTTGAAATGCAGTACTCCAGCCCTCTGCTCCACAGTAGCAACCCATTTTTTGTCCCTGTTCTTTTAAAAAACCCATACTGTTCATTTTGGGTTAGTACATTATTTTTTTCATTGCATAAACTTCAAGGAATTGCTCCTTTTAATTTGTTTTATGACAGAATATAGTTTGTTTGTTTTCAATGCAAAAACCACATTGTAGTACCTGTGAAGAAAACATACCTGCATGAGGAATGACAACGCGGCAATGCACTCTCACTAATCTGACTGGGCACATGGTCACAAATCACTCACCTGAGTTCACTATTCATATTCAGTTTATCCACTGAATTATTGTTCAAGGTGCTTTGGCCAAGAATTATATAAGCCTTCTTGACAATGTCAGAAAACCCACCAAGAGTAATAATGTATCAGATATAAGTAGTTTGCCTGCACCAAGTAAATGTTCATCTGCATGTCTGCAGCTGAAACTACCCACCATGGCTTTTCAGGAGAGTAGAGGGAATCACATCTCTTTGCTAGTTTGCAGTCAATTCTGAAATAAGAAGTATGCCTGCTGGGCTCCCTAATGCACCTTAGCAGAGGTATAATAAAGTGTTATGTGAGCAGACGCTGTTACTGACTGACCTGGAGCACAAGTGCTACTGAGTTTGCAGGGGAGCTGAGCTCATATGTGCTGGAGGAACTTTTGAAATTCCCACTTAAGGTTTCTCAGTTGTGCCTAAATCTTATAATTTGCCCCTGGAACTGAATCAAACCACAGAGAGCAGTGTGGGCTCATTGTGGTAATGGACAAATTGATGTTGCCTGAGGACAGCAAATGCTCCAACTGCCTAGAAATTTAGGCAGCATCTCACACTTGCTGTGAGAAGCTGAAGTGTGGAATTTTAAGCCATAAAGCCTGGTAAACTTTGAAGAGGCTTGAAAATTAGATTGATTGAGCATCATACACAAGATCATTATTCTTACAAAACTCTTTCACTGTTCCAAATAAAAAAGGTTGTTGCAAGCACAGAGATGTAAAGTGCTTTGACAAGAAAAAGCAACAGCAAAAAAGTAGACATTGGCTGACTTCTGTAAACCTGAAAAGAATTAATCTTTTGAAAATAGAAGTCAGATTCTCAGCTGTGGGATAAAAAAGGCTCAATTCCACTGTCTTCAACATAATTGTGCTGTCAGAGCCATCTACCACTGTGTCATAGTCACAAGGCACTCATACTATTATCACAGATTCCTTTCTCTAGCATGGGCAAGGAGACTGCAGGGCAGGATATGGTGGGTAGAGAAGTACAAAACAGAGAAGAAAAAAAAAATAACCCTTTAAGGAAAGAATGAAATGTAATTAAAAAGCCCAAGCAACTGCAGTGTTAGCCACTGTCTAGATATAATTGCTTTCAAGTACACAGGGTCATCACAAATTTTAGAGAAGCCACAATGCATACTGAAAGGTCTTTCCCCAGACCAGCTTTCTCCAGGGCACTGGGAGTGGGAAAACAGTATTCCCAGAAACTCATCTGACACCCATTGTCAGAGCCCACAGAATGGAGATAGATAAGCAGGAGACAAGTTCTCAGTCTAGAGACTGTAAGGAAGAGAGAGGTGAATTGAGCATTGCTCATTTCATGGGCACTAGTGGGGAAACCAGTCTCAGTTCATAAAAGTGGGATTTGAGGAATGAATTAGAGAAAAAGAACCTGGCAATAACTGTCTGCAAGAAAGGCCAAGGCAGGAACATAACACCAGAAAGAAGGGCAGAAAAAGGGCCTAATTGAATCCTGGCCCCAGGCTTGGCTCTCAGACATGAGCAGGGGCCTGAGACTTCAGTGGGCTTGTGTGGCATTTGGGACAGCAGCAGAGAGCACCAGAAGAAGCTGCAGGTACTGTGGTAGAGGCCTTCACTGTGCTCAGGTATCCTGTGCTCTGAATGGATTTTCTTCCCTCTGTTCTTGTCCTTCTCTCCACCAGGTCCCCTCCCTGTCACAAGCTGTCCATATCCAAAGCCTCCCCAGAGTGCCCATTTTGTCCTCATCCCCCTAATTCTACAGCAGCCCTGCCTTTCCCTTTGCTGCCCCTTCTCCCATGGCTTTTCATTTCCAGCTGCCCTCACCTAACTACATGTGTTAAGAGAGAGATGCTGGTGGGCTGGCAGCACCTGCAGTGCCTGAGCACTGACACTGATCATGATATGGGCCAGGCCTCTCCTCCCAGTTTTGTCCGTGGGCTTCTTAGGACTGGGCATTATCATTAGCTGGAGCCCCAGGACACTAGCCTAAAAAAACATGTTTTGTATAGAGAGTCAGCACCTGGAAGCTGAGAAGCTTTTTCATAGCTCTGTACGTGGGAGGACAAATTGGAGATGGTGGCCATGAGGCTTCCTGAAAGCCTGAAATGGGCAGCAGAGAATTTGTTTGAAAGGGTCCACAATGTGTCTGTTGTTGTCAGTCCAAGGAAACTGAGGGAGCTGTGGTTCAGAGCAAACCAGTGCTCTTGCTGGCTACTAAGGATCTGTTAGGTGACCTGACATGGTTGTTCAGCCAAGGAGGACTGAGGACTACAGCTTGTTGGCCATCTGTGCCTGCTAGGTTGCAGCCAAAATAGGTCCCCACAGGAACCTGCACTGATGCTTCTGCTCATTTTGGCAGGCAAGGAAGGGGATGATGGAAGACTGGTACAAAGCTCTGTCTTAAGGAGGATTATTAGTGTCAATGAATTTCTGTTTTCCTGTAAGAGCTGTGACTGATTGCATCAAACTCCTCTTGCAGACAAAATCTCAAAAGTTGAAGAGTAGAATGTAAAAATTGCATGTGTTATGCAAAGCCATACTTGTCTTATCACTCTCCTACCTGCAGCACATCCTGTGTGCCACAGACTTCATTTAAGCTATATTAGACTGAGTTGTTCTTTTAAAGAAGCACCCACTGTCGAACCCAAAAGCATAAATTCATATGGATACCTACACTCAAGCATCAGATGTTGAACCTCTCATATACTGAATTCAATGCCTGAGCAAAGCAAATTTGGATCTGAATAAATGCCTCTTGCATATTTATTGAAGTCTAAAATTCTCCATGAAATATTAATGTACCTAACTATCTACTTGCACAATAGAACTTTACACTAGCTTTCTAGACACATATGACTGGACTTCAGGAGCAGCACCTTGTAAGCCATCCTCAGTGCATCAAGGTGTCAGGTGCCTCTGAGCATTTTTACTCCTTGTGTGTAATATCCCACACTTCTGCCAGCCTACGTATGGTTATTTACTTAGTCCCTTCTCTCTGCCTTAAACACCCAACATGAAGCAAAAATGGAGAAAAGGGACTGGGTGAAGGGTATTCAGTAACCATCTAGCTGTCAGCTCTGAAACACTGCATGTGCCATGGGCTGTATTTTTGACAAGCCTTCAGATACAGATTTCTCCCAGCACATCCCCATGCTGTGAAGAGCATAATCTGATCACAGACACTTGACTTCCTTGTTCAGGAAAGCCTCCTGGCCACTTCAGTGGGAATTTCAGGAAATGCCTCAGGCTTCCCCAACTGCAGGCTGCAGTGCCATAGCCACTTGGAGTTGCTTGTAGCCATATTTGCTATGTCTGAATCAAACTAGATGACATAATAAGAAGTCATGAATTTGTAGATAATTTTAACACAAAATTGCACTGAATGAAGCATTAGCTTCACCAAAAAGCCAAATGGTGCTGGAGTTATCAAGCATCACTCAGCTATGAACAAAACACTGTTACTCCTTTTTTGTGCTCATTTGCTCTTTTCACATCCTTTGCATTTATTTCCCTCGGGTTTCCTACCCCTAAGTACTGTCTGATGAGGAGTCTTGCATTTAGCCCCTGTTATACGATACTGCAACTGCCTGGTGACAACAGACATAATTAGCCCAAACTGGAAGGAATGACAAAAGCTAATCCTGTGAAGTGACAGCTGCAAACATCCCGTTTGATAGTCTTCAGCGTGTGCTAATGACTGTTTTCAACACATGCCAGTGAAACACTGCAAACACGACTGCGGCGCGGGCACACAGGAGAGCTGGAGAAACTAATGCAAAATCTCCTACCAAATGAAAAGCAGGCAAAGAATCATTACAGATAATTCCTTGCTGACATACATGAGCAGACAGATCTTGGTTTATTTCTGCCTTCAATTACATGGTGCAGTGACCAGGCAATTTAAGGGAAATGCCACCTGTGTTAGTGATGGCACCCTGGATTCTCCATATATTATAATTACAGGACAAAGGGCAAGTTCTCAAACATACCTAAGTAGAGCTTACCCTTAGTTCTGTGAATGAAGCATATTGAGTATACCAATATTTATTGTTCTAGTTTTATACCTCATAATTGTATCTAATAAAATCAATCTAATAACTAAGCAAATACAAAGGAAGTAGCATTTTGTCACAGAAACATATATTTTTGAGTTTCACACTCATTGGAGCACTTACTCTAGTGAATCATGTCTTTATCTCCCCAGCCTTTCAGAGGATGTATTAGAATAGAATAGACTAGAACAGAATTAACCAGGTTGGAAAAGACCTTTGAGATCATCGAGTTCAACCTATCATTCCAATGGCAAATCACTCTTTCTGTGAAGAATTGCTTCCTAACATCCAGCCTAAACCTCCTCTGCCACAGCTTGAGACTGTGTCCTCTTGTCCTGGTGCTGGTTGCTTGGGAGAAGAGACCAACCCCCACGTGGCTACAACCTCCCTTCTGGTAGTTGTAGACAACAATAAGGTCTCCTCTGAGCCTCCTCTTCTCCAGGCTAAGCAACCCCAGCTCCTTCAGCCTCTTCTCATAGGGCTTGTGCTTGAGACCTCTCACTAACTTTGTTGCCCTTCTCTGGACATGTTCCACCAACTCAACATCTTTCCTAAACTGATTGGATTAAGCTTTATTATAAAACCTTTAGGGAAAAAAAAAAAAAAAAAAAAAGACTGGAGCTTCATTGGAGATTGGTTTGTTCAGCTACTTCTACTAGCCTTAAGGAAGGGAACAGACTTCTGGAGCTAACAATGTTCTCCATTTTGGAAGAGACTTAGGCATACAAAAATGTATTGTCAGGGAGGACAACATAAATAACTGTTAAAGCCTATTGATAATGTTCCCTGCTCATTATCACTAATAATAAAATTCTAAAAGTGAAAACAGATGTGCTGGATTTAATGTAGACAACCACCAGAGAATAAGTCAGACTATTTTGGGGGCACCTCAAGACAGAGGTCTTACTGTGTGGGGAAGAAAAGGGAATTTGTTACTTGACATGACAATGCTTTTATGTTAATATACATTGACCTACAAGATTTACAGTGAAGGTTGCACAGTCTTTAAGTATAAATTTAATTGCTTTTAAGTCTTATTGTGTAAATGTTGTAATAGACAATTACCTGTAGTCATTTTATAAGCGTGATTTTTGGAAAGATGTTTATTTTACACATTTTCAGGTTCTTCAGCTGTATTTTTCAGATTTTACTTTTCTGATAGATAGCTAGACAACATAATAAAATACATGGAGTCACCAAGGATACCAGATAACTAAAAAAGAATGAAGGTAGCTGTTGCTGGAACTGAATATTGATGTCCCATTGTAATTATACCTGGAAAGCAGCAGACAGCAAAAGTACACTATCTGCACAGAATTTGAGTTGTCAACATACTCACAAAGGTGTGGAGCACTGCAGCTGCCAGGCAGCACACTGGGTGCCAGCAATACCCCGGGCAGCTCTCTGCTTTGCCCACAGACAGCATGGACAAAGAGGACACACAGCACTGTACAGCATATACTCTGCTTTGCCCTCAGCTCTGCTATGGAGATGTGCTCCCAGTTCTTAGATAAAGGCAATTCCCTTTCTATTCTACTATTTCTCACGTTGAATGCTGTGTGATTTAATATCAAGAGCCTACGTATCTAATGGCGTCTCTACAGCACTGATCACTGTGGTGTAATAGAATTACAGGAAGACTGCCTATGGGCAGCCTGCAAGTATTTTCATTTACACTACTATTTCTATATGTAGTTTTGAAATAAATAGTGTTTACCTCCTCAGCTTCCTGTGAAAAGGTTTGTTATTTTTTTTTCTGTTTCTCCTGAGTTTCTTCTTTTTTCCTATCCTGCGGTTGAATTTCCTCTCTTACTTCTTCTACAGTGCCCCTAAAAGATGTGAGAACAAAACCAGTCAGACTTCTTTTACAGAACATTTTCAAAAGGCTTTCTAAAGAAAATGATCGTGCAAGCCAAAAGAATGTGAATTGCATCTGCTCTTGCTTAACTCACAGAGAAAACTATTTTAATTTGTAGCATGACATTGGACTGGATGAGGGTAAATAGATATGTGAGCCCTTTTGTTGTTTGAGCTTATGCCGGCTCAGGTTTAGTTCCATTGGCAAATAAATAGACCTGTTTTGACTACATTGCTATTTCTGGTGATTAGATCAAATAAACACCTAAGTAAAATCAGGTCTATTTAACAACAATTAGAAGACAGACATGGGGATATATACAATTTGAAATGGAGAAAACAGAGTTTTCATCCTGAGACAAATGAAACAAGACTGTTAGAGGGACAGCACTCAGATCAGAAAGGAGACAGTTATGTAAAATGAACAATTCAATGAAACTAAAGAAGTTGAATTAGAAAAAAGCTTAAATTATTTAAATAGTTTGCATTGAGTTCCTGGTCTTATGCATATTATTTCTAGTTGTATACTTTCTGTAGACCTAAACCTGAGTCTCTTTGCCCCCTAGAATCAGGTATAGATCCATCCTTTTACCATGTGTGTAATAATTCTCCAAAACCTGCTGGGGTTCTTAAGAGACCTTTATCTTCAGCAGATAAATAAGTATCGTGCAAATAAGAGTTTATGTTGCTATTTACAATTAAATAATGACCAACACTGCTGACCATCTTCTTCTCCATGAAAAAAAATTTAAAAATAGAATCAATGAGATCAGTGGATAAAAGGAAGAATCTTGTAATCAACCCTGAATTCAACAGGAGCAAAAAAGGTTTCTTAAATAACTGCACAGCTTTATACACACTGGTAGAAAAGTTTGCTAGGAAGCCTCATCAACTCAGGGAAACCAGATGGGGCCATGGGGAGGGCCCTGGGGGATACTAGAGGACTGGCAGTGGGGAAAACCAGGTTTTCCTGGGAAACCAGGAAAACTTCATGGTCTTATTCTGCCTTAAAGAGCCACTGAAAATAATGGGATGGGAATGTCAGGCTTGAGGGGAGGATGTACCCTGCAGGGAGAAGGGGGCAGAAGGGAGGCTTGGAGTTTTTAATAGATTGACATTTCAGCTTCTCAGCCATTCATATAAACCAAGGCCAAGTCTCTGTCTTTGAGCAAGCATTATTCTTTTTGTAATCATGACAGATGGTAAAGAATTTCCAGTGATCCAAAGATCAGCTCAGTCTATCAAAATTCTGCCCTATGAACAAGATAATTCACCATGTGCCATATCCCAGAGCTAGATATGCTTGTAACTGGCAGCATCTTGGCAAATTCCGCTCAATGTCTTAAACAAAAAGGGGTAGAAGAAAGTTTCTGACTAGCAGGTGACAAGCTCTGCTTGCAGAAAGCCAAGTCTACAGCGGAGAGCAATCCATGGGTTTCCACGGGCTCAGCAGCACAGCAAACACAATCAGCATCACATCTCCCTCGCTTCCATTTGCTTCCAGGGAGCATTTGAGGGCTATCAAGGCAACCAGACATCTATCCCCTTCACTAAGCACCTCTCTTCAAATGGTGAGATTTTCAAAATGTTGAACAGCCACAGCTCCCACTGAGATCACTGAAGGTTGTAGCAACTCAGCATGTGAGAAAGATGGGGGATTTTAATTTCCACATTTTAATGTCAACTTTGGTTCTAACTTCAGGTGTCCAACACTTATGATGGGAGCCAAAGCAAATAAGCACTTCTGCTCCTGACTAATGTTTTTTGGAAAGCTGAGAACATCAGAAAATAATCCTGGGAATGAAGGTTTCTTTCAGTAAACTTGTTTTACATCAAGTTTACCAGAACAAAGCAATATTATTTTTTTAAATTTATTTCTTAATGTATTTGTAGAAAATAACAGTACTTTCTCATACAGGACCATGTGTGCAGAGCAAGGAAAGGGAATGGGAGTTTTCTCTAGCACATCTTTTCGTATTCTCACTTCTGCATCTGCTGAGTTGGAAGCACAGTGCTGAGATGGAGTAATGCCCTATAACATGGTGTCTATGTTTAGCCTATACCTGAAGCTAAACTATGGCAGCTGCTCGATCACCCCAAGAGAAGGAGGATCAGGAAAAGGAGAGAACACCCATGAGCTGAAATGAAAACAGATTTAATGAAAAACAAAAACTGATATCAATGTCAGTATAAAGCACATAAAGTTATATTTATCCCAGCAGAGGTGCAGCAGTCACAGGAAAACAGTCCTCAAGAACAGGAGAAGGAAGAGGTGACTAAATGAGATCAGAAGCCCAAACAAGAAGCACTCTGTCCCTTGCAAACTTCCCTCATTATACTGAAGATGATGTTTATGGCATGGGATACACCTGTGAGAAAACTCAAGTTAGCTACACTGGCTGACTTGCAACTGGTAATGGCCTACAGCCCATGGTTGGCCTGTGATTCTGTCCCAGCAAAACCGGGATATATGGGATTCTAAAATTGATACCCTGTTGTTGGGTTTGGAAAAAAGCCACACATCTGCCACTCAAATCTCACACCTTCTATTAAATGTTTTACATTGGAAGTTCAAACTACTGGACGTCCACAACAGCTCAGTATTTTTACCCAAATGTTAGCTGGTGGACATAGAAATGGAGAGAGGGGAGGATCTTGGTGATAAACATTACTCTGACAAGTCCACAACTAGATGCTATCTAGATGCGTCTCCCAGATGTCCTACAAATACAGGACTTCATTTTACTTGCTGAATCATAGAATCAACAAGGTTGTAAAGACCTCAAAGATCATCAAGTCCAACCTGTCACCCAAGACCTCATGCCTACTAGACCATGGCACCAAGTGCCACGTCCAATCCCCTCTTGAACACTTCCAGGGACAGTGACTCCACCACCTCCCTGGACAGCCCATTCCAATGGCTAACAACTCTCTCTGTGAAGAACTTTCTCCTCACCTCAAACTGAAACTTCCCCTGGTGCAGCCTGAGACTGTGTCCTCTAAGGTTACAATTCATACCACTGGGAGTTTACAGAATTGGTTTTGAAAAAATGAAGAGAATGACAAACTTTGTGAACAGGCCAGCCATAAATTTGTAATCTGATAAAATATATTTTGTTCAGGACAACTCTGTAGTGAAAACATCAGTGAAGTTTAATTCTTAGTTGTGTTTAAATAGTCTGAAATATACTACATCAAAACCCTCAGCAGCAGTGAAAAGCAAGGTGCTTGTGTCCATTGAGTAATACAAGTATAAAATTCAATTCTATTTTTTCACTTTGACTGCCAATTTTATGGCACTTCATTTAAGCCTGAGTCTCCAAAGAATCAGTTCAAATTAGCTTTATAATTTTCCCCAAAGAATCTGTTTTAAAATAAATTGAATAGGAACATAAGAGTCAGTAAATGAGTATAGAATTCAAGTGAACTTCTCTGAAGGAAAACCTCTTTTAATAAGAAGACAAATAAAACTCAGGTGCAATATTATATGACAGCTCTAAAAATAGTTTGTCCTTGCTGGCAATTTAACATCAGACAACCTATACTTTGTGTAGTTGTGATGCTTTCATGCCATGTTACTAGGAATACGAGTTGCTGTATAAGATTATAGTTTAAGGACACATAAAAATGATTTATTTTTTTCCAAGAACTATCATTTCATCAAATTTTAGTGATGTTGTGGCAGAGCACTAGTGCTTTTTGACATGTCTTAGTACAGATGTGGCTCGGAATGAGTTTTCCATCACTGACAGTAGAATCATAGAATCATAGAATCAATAATGTTGGAAAAGACCTTAGAGATCATCAAGTCCAACCTACCACCCGACACCTCATGACTAAACCATGGCTTCAAGTGCCAAGTCCAATCCTTTTTTGAACACATCCAGGGTTGGTGACTGCACCACCTCCCTGGGCAGCACATTCCAATGGCCAATCCCTCTTTCTGTAAAGAACTTTCTCCTCACCTCGAGCCTAAACTTCCCCTGGCACAACTTGAGACTGTGTCCCCTTGTTCTGGTGCTGGTTGCCTGGGAGAAGAGACCATTATTTTTCACAACTTTGGACATTTTCTGGCACAGGTGTTCAAGTTTATCCTCCTAAGAAGCCAGTCAGAAGTCAGGGTACTACATAGCTGTCACCTTGACCACTGCCAGTGGGCACAGGCTCCTGGGGACAGCACAAGGAGGTGGAACAAGGCTAATTCAGCTGAGCCTTCTCCTGAGGAGAAGGAGGAGGAGAGTATGAAAGCATAGTTAGCAACCAGTGGAGTTGCCAGGGAAAAGCCGAGGACACCCACCTAAGGTGCCACTAACAGATTTTAACCAATAACAGGGTATTCAGCAGAGCACTGAGACCAGATGTTAACAGCCCTTCTGCGTCCTATCCTCATCATTAATTTTCACTATGTCTTCTTGGCAATTCATCTGGCTTTCCTTTACAGTTCTGCATAGCAAATGCTGAGGAAGTGCTAAGTTTAAGTATCATATCATATATATATTAAAATAATTTTGCATTCTACATACATATAGCTGTGTTCAAGGTGGAATGCCAAAACTGAGATAAAGTATTAATTCCAGCCATCACTTCCAGCTGCCTCAGTGTCAGGCACTGCCAATAATCTACCTAAAGAAGGACTGTCAAGACATGGGAAAGTTCTCCTTTGGACTGCTGTGGTTCTTGCTTCCTTGTAGTCTCTAGAAAATTCACTTGAAATCTGGCCGAGGGAGGTATCTTCTGTTGCTTCAGTACAGTGGCAGGAATCGAGGCCTCAGCTTGCTTGGCACCAAACACACGCATTTTCATAGTGTTTAAGAGAAAATAAAATCATGGCTTCATTTTGCTTGATGCCACACATGTGCAGAGGTACCAAGCACTCCCTCCTTTTGTCATCTTTTTTTTTTTCTTTTTCCTGTCCCTGCCCAAGAAAAGAGAAATCCCCCCAGAATTCACAGAACGGTTTTGCATTAGACAACACTTCCAGTGTATCTCTTCTACATTTCTTCTGAAGTGAAAAGAAACCACTGCACAGCCTGTGAAGGCAGCACAGGGTAGTGGCTGCGACCTGGAGCAGCAGAGCAGGGCCCAGAGGCAGGGCCCATCCCAAGGTAGCAGGGCAGGCTGGGGGCACCAGAGGCAGCCCCACCCATGGGCATCAGGCACTTCCCTGGGGAAAAGGATGAGCAAAGGGCCAGGCTGGAATGTGGGGAGCTGGAGTACAGCCCTGCTGTGGTGTCACTGGGGCGGGAGCTGCTGGCGTCACCGAAGCTAACATCAAGTCCTGGGCTATGGGCCAACAGGTGGTAGGCCCTGAGGAAAGCCAGACAGGGGCAGCCAGGCCTCTTAGTGTCTTCAAGGCCTGTGACACAAATTCAACTGATCTTGTGTCTTACCCTCTCATACAAACAGATACAGTACTGAAGAGCAAAACCCCCTCTGCATATCTGACAATCTTCATTATTTCTGGTTATGCTTGAAAAAATATATTGCTAATATTGGGCAATGTGATGCCCAAGATGTCCAGCAGAGAACAAGTAGTAGGAGTACCTCATTATCCACTTAATTCTTTGTTTTGTTTACTTACAGTAGAGATATTACACATAATATAGTGCAAATCCCTAGCATCCTGAAACACCAGATGCTGATTTTTCTCTCCAGTCCCAAAAGGACAAAATAAAGCATCACTGTGAGAATTAACAAAAAAGTCCAATTAGATTCCTTGCCAGAATATTAATTTCCCAAAGATAAAAGCAGCAAAGCAGCAAATTAATAATAAGCTTCTAGTCCCCTCCCTTATCACTTTTAAGCACATTTGTAATGACAATAATCTGTGTTTAGAATGGACATTATCAGGTAGGCAAGGAAATTTTAAAGCTGATTTTGAAAAAATAAATAAATATAATGCTTCACAGTTTTCTCATCTCAAATACAGATCAAAGAGAAGAACTGCTAAGGGCATTGCTCCCTTGAATGAAGAGTTATGCATAAATGTTGGTATAAAGGCATGGAAGATGAGAAGTCTTCACACAGAATACAGAGGACCACAGCAGAGGCTGGAGGGATCTCAGAGGTCATTCTTTCATCTCCCTGCCCCACAGCAGGATGGACTATACCTAAGCTTTTCTTGGCAGATATACATTCAGCCTATTCTTGGAACCCCCCTTGCTAATGGGCATTTGACAACTGCTCCAGGCAATAGATCCCTGCCAGTCACTCCCTGATCATTAACAAGTTTTTCCTGCTTTAAAATAAATCTCACTTGCTGCAGTTTAACCACATCACTTTTTGTACTTTAAACAGACATGAAGAAAAGGATTGATTTATTTATGTAACATATCTTCAAGTCTGTTGTGCATTTGAATAATGTTACCATGTT
Source organism: Melanerpes formicivorus (assembly GCF_026170545.1). NCBI lineage: Eukaryota > Metazoa > Chordata > Aves > Piciformes > Picidae > Melanerpes > Melanerpes formicivorus. Next base: position 5,192,528 of record NW_027142369.1, read on the forward strand.
CTTGCTCAGTTTTCACTTATTCTTGGGACATTTTCCAACTGCTCTGACATCATGTCCTGGTTTTGGGATAAAAGGGCAATTTCGTACACACTTGTATCAAAGGCAGCTTTGCCATTAACTCCAACAGACACTGGCCTGAGCCCCACCTGCTCTTCCCTACCATTTCTCCTGTGCTGGGGAAGCCCTAACAATGTGTGATAACATCAGATGAAGGCTTCACACTGCCACTCCATGCTCATAATAAAAATTAACATTTTCAAGCCCCAAACAGTCAAGTATCTTTCAGCCACATTTCCATTCAATTTAGAACAATTATTACTAAATGCACATTTTTTAAAAGGTTTTGACAAGGCATTGCTCTTTTTTTATACCAGGGTCCTACAAAATCACACAGGCTTACATTAAACACACTCCCTTCATGTGTGGGACAAAATCAGCACTTTCATTATCAATGAGCAACACATCTTAAGTTGCAACCAGATGGCACTTGAGCAATTATGCACTTATATTATCTGGCGCAGGGAGGAGAAACATCAAACATAGCTTGCCAACCTACTGTTGCCCATGTGATTTTTATGATAATACCAGAGACTTATTTCACAGAGGTGAAATATTTAGGTTTTCTGTTGATTGATTCAGGAAGGAGCATTAACAGGTTTTGCGAAACTTGCAAAAAGTGCAATATTTGCATAGCTGGGGATAAGTAAAATCAGTCAGCAAACAGCAGAGTAAAGAAGTTATCTCAGCAGGAGAAAGATGAATTATGTCCCCTGTTCTCAGAGGCAGAGACCTCTTTGTCTACTGACATCATGTGCAAGGGTAGATTCTGCTCCAGTAAATATTCCTGAAATAGTGATCAAAAGTATTTAAAGAAAATAAAGGTCTTACTGGATTACATGCAATTTCCAGCATGGAGGCTTTAAAAGTCATAAATATATGAAGTTTATAATAGCCCTAGCCCAACACTGGAGGTAAGTGAGCATCACATATAGTTTGTAATATACAGTAATGGTGTAACTGTAGAGTTAAATTGCCTGCTACGCTCTGGAAAGTGACTATAAAATTATATTGTGGTGTTTCTTGTTTATTGGGCAGCAATGATTTTTGAATCAAATATAAGCTGTAAGTAAAAGGATGCTTTGCATAGTTGCAAATCTTCTAACAGAAGTTGATGTAACTAGATTACCGTTTTCATGCGCTATTATCGGAATTCAAGATCCTGCCAACAAAGTAAAACCTTCACTAATACCTCTCATTCCACTGACTATGAACAGGACATTGAAAAATGTCCAGGGATATTTCTCTGCTATGGAGTACAATATAGAGACATCTAATAGACAGCAATAGATGAACTAGCTCAGATATCGAATGCAGCTACAGCTACTTTTTGCTGGCATAAATTAGCTCTTGAGTATCTTTATGTCCCAAGGCAAGCCCTGTAGTACTCAGTAAGGCATGCCACTAATTTTCTAGACACCTTTGAAAATCCCCCTTTTACCTTCACTGGTGCCTTCCTGCCAGTGTTGGATTTACACTGGGTGAAATGGATTACAAATCAGCAGATATAATTAATATTACTATTACAATCAGGCCTATGGTTTTATGTTAATATAATTGCTTTTGTAAGAAAACCACAATTGAATGTGTTTATATATCTCTCTCAGTACTTCAAGTGCATTTCTGTAATCATTTTGCAAGGTTTTCTCAGTCCTGCTGAGGTGCTCTGGTCAACCTGACATGACAATGACAGGCTTGGTCTAATTTGTTTCTGGACCCTTTCTAGTTTTAGTCTTCAAAACAGTGTCCTTAGTGAGTCTCTGTCAGCCATTTTGCTTTACAATCAGCAGGACTCTTTAATGACATTGACATATTTCTCTTTGTGTATAACAACTTTATGAGTTTTGTAAACTACTGTAAATTTAATTTGTGCTGTTGAAAAGTAAATAGAAAAGAAATTAGGAAGGAATTTGAAGTAATTCATATTAGACTGTGAAGATTCAGGCTACCTCTGAAAAATACTGAAGTACAATCTGTTGAATATTTGTCTTCGCTTCAGCTTCTCCTTCAGAAGAACTTTTAGATAGACTTCCCAGGGATATATGCTCAAAGGATCCTTGCATTAACTGAGATTTTATCTCCTGGAAATCTCCACTTTCTCATGTAATAACAGGATGCCACATTCATAACCACTGTGTAACAAAAAGAGTGAAGAAAACTTTTAAAGGGAGAGATGGAAGATAGGCACTTCAATTATTGCCATTCACTTGGCAAGATGCAATATTTCCTGGAATCTGAGATATTCTGTGTAAGCTCTCAGAGAAGCCCACAATTTTAAACACATACAGTTACATATAAATAACCATGCCTATGATCTTCATTTGTTCATTTTATACCATTTTAGGAATACAAATGGGTGTTTAAGAGTATAAACTACATTACACTCATTCTAACATCCCGTCACACAGTATGACATTAAAAGCCATATATATAAATAAGAACTGCAAATAACACATGAGGTAATACAACATCCAGTCAATCTGAAAACACAAAATGGTACTATATTTATGCCAAACATCAGATTTTGTTAAATAAGCTTGATATGATTTTCCTATAAAATTACAAGTCCTGTGTTGTAATACTCAGATATGACAAGCATTTGACTCAGTACTAACAACATTTGGATTTGGAAATTACTGTATAAAAGCAACACAGCATATTCTGAAGGCATTAAAGTGCCAAAAATGTATTCATTCATGAGGAAATATTTCTGAATTATTTACTAGAAGACGCATTTTGTGACCTTTAGTATTACAGTATCCTTCAATTTTTGTGTTAGCTTGTAATCAACAAAGATTTACAAATAATCAAGTGGGCAGCTCATGTTTTACCATATTTAAACACTTGACGCAATGCACAAACCCTATTGGGCACATCTTTGTGATATACAGGGGTAGGCCATTGAGAAAAAAGATAATTCTTTTAAGCCCAAAGAGACAGAGGTTTTGAAGTAAAACAGAACTGAAGGATTTTTCACCTTTTCTTCTGTGTGTAAGTCCATCTTTGATAGCAACGTCCTTGTTAAGAGCTATAGTTTTGCTGAAAGCATGATAAAAGTAATTTAAAAGAATGGGGGTGTAAGGGAGAGCAAAGCTGACACTGAAGAACTTCCTCTGTTGTCAGAAGGCTGTGGAACACTATTAATTAGCAGATAAAATCTAATCTCATTTGCACATTTCCTAGAAAATAGGAGCATGCTCTAAAAGAACAGTGAAAGACATATCTGTATAAAGGATCACAAACATACTTTGAAAGCCCTTGACTGTTTACATTTGCTTATAAGACAGTCTAAGTCTTGGGTTTTCAATGGTGACTGGAAGGGTCCAACCCACTTCAGGTTCCACTTGGTCTGTGACTGGCACTTCTTGTAAAAGCAAATGTTTTTCTCTCTCATGAATCTTTCAGACTAGCAGTGTGCCCTCCAACTTTCTTAATTGGTTGAGTATGGATGCTGGGGCAATATGTAGGCAATGAAACACAGGTAGAATCCAAGCTTGTCTGCTCTTTCTACATCATGTTTCCCATGGGCGCAGTTGGGAGACAGGCTGTTGAATTAGATGGACCATGGACCTGATGCTATAGGGCATTTCTAAATTTCTTATGATTTCAGTAGGACAAAGGTGCCTGAACTTTATGTTCCTTGGCTTATGTACACCACTGTAAAATTCCATGCTATAGTGAGAGAACTGCCATAGAGAACAGAGAACTGCAATGATGAATCACTGCACTGTCAGACTGGTACAAACCAAAGAGCTACAAATACTGTCTTTATGATCCCACTGTTCTTTTTGCCATGATCAGATCTCAACTTGAGATCCAACATGATTTCTCACCCTTGACTTACAGACCTCAGTTCTATATGCCTAAGAATTCATCCTTTCCTGATCTAAATTTTAATACCTCACACCAACTTGTAGATTGTGAGAGTTTTCACAACTAGGAACAAAATATTATAACCATGGCAGCAATGTAAACATAGTCTCTGACCAGTCTTTGTCAAAGGCACTGAGTAAGTTTCAGTATTAAATGATTTTTTAATAAATCTAGATAACTCACTTTTCTTAAGCTTCAGTAAATTTAGGTGACATGCTATGTTTAGAAATCTGCAGCTGTTCTCATGGATTGCTGTGAACAGAGAAAATCTCTCTACGCAGTAGTCTCTGTCTGATCATAATACACCCAGGTTGTGGTGCAGCATAAAGATGTGAACACTACTTGCCTAATTAGGCAGATCAAGCACAGGAGAGCATTGCAGAAGTTTCTCAGCAGATGCTGAGCAGGACTGATCCACCATTTGGAGCAGCACATCTCTGTCAGCACAGCAGAGCACAGGACCTAAACCTTGCTTCTAGGGAGTATTTTGTATGATACAGCTCTGTAGTACATAAATAAACCAGTGGTCATGTTCTAAGTGAACTGCAGAAGAGAAGCTGTTTATGGCGTGTCTGAGTTTCAAAATTCTTCTTTTTCCTATTAATCCATATGAAGCATCTAATTTAAACAACACCCCCAAGTCATTCTCAGCCAAGCAGCTTTCCAGCCACTCTTCCCCAAGCCTGCAGTGTTGCATGGAGTTGTTGTGACTGAAGTGCTGGATCTGGCACTTGGCTTTGTTGAACCTCAGGTAACAGGCCTCAGCCCATCGATCCCTCTATCCAGATCCCTCTGTAGAGCTTTTCTATCCTTGAGCAGATAAACACTTCCATTCACCTTAGTGTTGTTTGCAAACTTACTGAGGTTGACTTCAATCCCCTCGTCCAGATCATTGCTAAAGATACTAAACAGAACTGGCCTCAGTACTGAGCCCTGAGCAACACCCCTCATAACAACGGCCAAAGACTGCCAAAGACTGCTCTCTAGGCTCAGCCATCCAGACAGCTTTTACCCACTGAAGAGTACATGTCCAAGCCATGGGCAGGCAGTTTGTCATGCAATGAAGTCGTAGCGAGGTGGGTTTGGTCTCTCCTCCCTAGTAACAAGTGATAGGACGAGAGAAAATGGCCTTGAGTTGTGACAGGGGAGATTTAGATTAGGTATTAGGCAAAATATCTCCACTGAAAGATAAGCATTGGAACAAGCTGCCCAGGGAAGTGGTGGAGTCACTGTCCCTGGGAGTGTTCAAAAACAATATAGATGTGGAGCTTAAGGACATGGTTTAGTGGTGGACCTGGCAGCGTTAGGCTAACAGTTGGGATTTGATGTTCTTGGAGGTCTTTTCCATCACTGCTAACTCTATGTGACTTATCTTCCAAATGGGGACTTGAGAAATTTAGGATACTTGGGGTCCTTCTTCAGAGCTACTCCCTTTGGGCACAGCATATCAGTTGTGGAATAAGGCTTCCCTCTACTACATCCGATGCTGTCAAAAGTCAGAGTATGATTCATCTTCTGAGGCCTTTTGAGACAGTTAAATATGTCTGTGTTCTGCTTCCACAACAGAGTGGGTAAGTAGAACTTCAAATGAGTTGTTACTTGTACTCTATTATCATTAGAATTTCATATTGCTAACTCTCACTGTTGCCCTTAGCCAGGAAAAGGAACGATAACAAATATATGACACTTAGAAATTTAGTACAATATTTGACTATGACACAATTCTGTAGCATGTTATATCTCAATATGTTGCTGCATATTTCACAATTATTTAACATCTATCACAGGTCTCTTGTCCAAGAAACACTAAACATTTCAAAATCCCTTCCTTTCTAGCATAAAGGTTCTGCAGGTATTAGGGTTTTCTTGGTAGATTTGTCAGGCCTTCTAGCACAGCAACTTATCATAAGAGGTATAAAAACACTAAGATTGCAGGTGTCTTATTTTTCATAGCTAGTTCATAAGCCACCTTCATCTACATTCTTTAAGATATTCTTATATTTAGTAAATTTATTTAAAGTAAAGTGATTCAAGCAGAATTCTGCACCTAAACTCAAAATCGACCTGAGTGCACAGAAATACTCACTGGTATCAAGAGATTCCACCTAACAGGCTGAGATTTTCACCATAGCACAGGTATCAAAGTACTTTTAAGAACCAGACTCCTGGGCTAACTCTGCATTAGCAAATACTTCAGTGCAAAAGCACTACTTTAGGATTAAGATGCCACTGGTGGTGAGTCACTAGATGAAATGCTGTCACTACACATTTTGTACTGAACAGAAAACATGCTACAGAGTTGTGGCTTTCTTCTCCACAGGATCCTCCACTCTAGGAATGCTTTTATCTATCTCATGATGAAGAGACTAGCATGTCACTGCCATGTCTTCTTACGGTCTCAAATTGAAAAGCAGCTTTATTTCTGTTCTTGCTCATTTCTGGCTGTCACCCTGATGCTGGTTGCCAAACTCTGCCCCCACTCTAAGTTTGATCAACATCCAAAAGTCCCACTGAAGGGACTAATGAAGGTCTGGAACCACGGAAACAAATCTGTGGGGACAGTGTGACGGCAGTAACATTGGCTTTTCTTTCAAAAGAAAAACATGGAAAATGGGATGGCTTGCTGCTCTGATTGTTTTGCTGATGGTCAGCTGCACTGCTTGATGTAAGCTGGAGGACTTGGAGAACTTCACTGTGGTGCAAGCTAGTCATAATTCAGACTCATGTCTCTGTTAGGTATTGAAGCATTTTTTGCACGTGCCCAAAGTGGTCTTCTAGTTTACTTTCCTCCACAATGAGTCTTGATTTGCACACACCATAATGACTCTGCAAACTGAACCAATGTACACAAAATGGGAAAAATCAGGGGATTCACTCCAGAACCACACTATGTTTTGAGCCAAAATGTTAATGCATGTGCAATCTCTGGGTTCTTTTAAAATTCATCACATTTTTTTTGTATCTGCAAACAAGAGGCTCTATTATTAAAAAAGTCACTTATTATTACTGTTTCTTATAGACAATGTACAATGTACTTCCTCATATTGTTCTTGTCAATCTCTATAGAAAAAAGATAAACCAACAGGGCTGATTTTTTTTCACATTTGGGAGGCATTCCCAAAGAACAGCGTTAAGGAATCAAAACAAGAACACAGATGCAATTCATCCTAATTTTAAGATTACATTTCATTACCAGAGATGCCCAAAGCTGATCTGTTGTAGTAAATGAGAGTCTTGCCAAAGCTTTTCTTTGAACCGTGACATTTTGTGTGTCAGCTAGTTACTGGGTTTGACTTGTCAGCCACCACCCACCTAGATGATTAAAGATAGAAGGCACAGTAACACTGCCACAAACCTAAGGTACTATCTTTACACTAAGTTTTATTTTAGGAACCTTATGGAGACATATTCTATGATGCACTGCATGGGTTTTGGGGGTATTTTTGAGGGTGTTGCTGTTCTTCTCATTACTGAATTTGATATACCAGGAAAAAAGTAAACAAACCATTTCAGTGAGGGCAATTTGGTTATTGAGTTTAATTGTCTGGATTATTTTTCCATAAAAGCACTCCCAGATTTCAGTATTCTACACTGTGCAGGCTAGTCAGAATGCTATATTGCCCAAAGACCATAGTTTAACAACCACAGAATCATAGAATTGTTTTGATTGGAAAAGACTTCCAAGATTATTGAGTCAAATCATAGACTTAACACTGCCAAGGCCATTAAACCACATCCCAAAGTGCCATTTCCAGTGCCATGTTCCTTAAAACCTCCATGGATGGTGACACCACCCCCTCTCTGGGCAACCTGTTCCAATGCCTGACCACACTTTCCATAAAGAATTTTTTTCCTAATATCTGAGCACTTGAGCACACTGTTGATCATGTTTAGACAGCTGCCAACACCTCCAGTCCTTTTCCACCAGGCAACTTTCCAGCCACTCTGCCCCAAGCCTGTAGCATTTCATGGGATTGGTGTGAGTCAAGTGCAAGACCCAGAACTTGGCTTTGTTAAACCTGATACAACTGACCTCAGCCTTTCAATCCAGACCGTCCAGATCTCTTTGCAGAATCTTCCTAACCTCAAGCAGATCAACACTCCCACTCAATTTAGTGTCATCTGCAACCTTATTGAGGGTGCACTCAATTCCCCTGACCAGATCATTGCTAAAGATATTAAAGAGAACTGGCCCCAGTGCTGAGCCCTGGGGAATACCACCAGTGACCAACTTCTAATTGGATTTAACTTCTTTCACCACCAGTCTTTGAGTCTGGCCATCCAACCAGTTCTTAACCCAAGTGAACTCTCCACCCATCCAAGCTATGAGCAGCCTGTTTCTCTAGCAGGATGATGTGGGAAACAGTGTAAAAGGCTTTACTAAAGTCCAGATAAAACACATTTGCAGCCTTTCCTCATTCATTCATTTGATAAAAAATAATAGAATCATAGAATGGTTTGGGTTGAAAAGGACCTTTGAAAGTCATGTCATCTAACTTTCCTAACATGGGCAGGGGCATCTTTCACTAGATCAAGTTGCTCAAAGCCCCATTCAACCCATCCTTGAGCTCTTCCAATGACATCCACAACTTCTCTGAGCTACTTGTCCTATATATACATATCCTCTTTCAGTTTAAAACCATTGCCTGCTTTCCTGGCACTACAGACCTTGGTAAACCATCTAAATCATCTGAATCCTTCAAAAGTAAATTACAGATTACTAGATTTCAGAAGGTATAGTGAATTACAGAAGCCCCACAAGAGCAAAACAAATACACTTTGATATTTTATGGTTATACAATCTATTTGCTATTAAATGAGAGCAATAAGCTATGTGTATAAAGGATTAATTTGCAAATCATTTAAACAAATGATTCCTCACTTGAAATCTTGAGAAAAGTAAATATTTTTAAATGGATATTTTAAACAAGGAAATCTTGCTTGTTAATTAACTGAGCTGTTAGAAAACAACAACAAAAAATGCACATAATAAGATAGCAAATGTGGTCATAAACTTGCAAAAACTTGTATAATATTCTGGTAAGAAAATCCTGAAGATTCACCTCTGTGCTGTTCCACAGGGTACATGAATAATTATTTGTTAAAGAGTTACGGTTCTTTAGCTACTGCAAGTCCTTTTTTCAGTGCTGGAGGTTCAACTACAACTGAATTCTCAGGGTTGTGACAAAGTTGGTAGCTATCAAACAAAAGAAGACTTAATCTGGGTTTACATAATTCGTATCACTGATGTCCTTACACATGTCCTCATGAAGTTCAATAAGAGCAAGTGCAGGGTCCTGCATCTGGGTCGAGGCAATCCCAGGCATAAATACAGGCTGGGCAGTAACTGGATGGAAAGCAGCCCTGAGGAGAGAGACTTGGGGGTGCTGGTGGACAAAAAGCTCAACATGAGCTCTCAGTGTGCACTTGCAGCCCGCAAAGCCAATCAGATCCTGGGCTGCATCAGGAGAAGTGTGGCTAGCAGGTTGAGGGAGGTGATCCTCCCCCTCTTCTCAGCCCTGGTGAGACCCCACCTGGAGTACTGTGTCCAGTTCTGGAGCCCCTATTACAAGAGGGATGTGGAGGTGCTGGAACGTGTCCAGAGAAGGGCCACAAGGATGATCAGAGGGCTGGAGCACCTCTCCTATGAGGACAGACTGAAGGAGTTGGGGCTGTTCAGTCTGCAGAAGAGAAGGCTCCGAGGTGACCTAATTGTGGCCTTCCAGTATCTGAAGGGGGCCTACAGGAAGGCTGGGGAAGGACTTCTCAGGATCTCAGGTAGTGATAGGACTAGGGGGAATGGAATGAAGCTGGAGGTGGGGAGATTCAGGCTGGATGTGAGGAGGAAGTTCTTCACCATGAGAGTGGTGAAGCCCTGGAATGGGTTGTCCAGGGAGGTGGTCGAGGCCCCGTCCCTGGAGGTGTTTAAGAGCAGGCTGGATGAGGCTCTGTCCAGCCTGATGTAGTGTGGGGTGTCCCTGCCCATGGCAGGGGGGTTGGAACTAGATGATCCTTGTGGTCCCTTCCAACCCTGAATGATACTATGATACTATGATACATTTGTAAATGTTGCAGGTAAGACTGCAACCTGCTAATGAGTGGACAGTATCATTTCATATTACTCTAGAGTTGTCATGAGTTGTCCAAGTTGTGGCTTGTAAGCTAAGGCTGATTGTAGCTCTTAGCACTGCCAGTCCTTTCAGGTTGAGCTGTTATAATAGCAATAGAAAACATACAAAAATGAAGAGCAGGTGGTCTCTTTCATCCAATAGCTGGGTAGCTATTGCTTTTGTTGCTTACCAAATCATTACTGTGAATAGTCCATCTCCTAACTCACCTAATAAATGTCATTCCTAATTTTATCAATTTATAGTGATAGGTGAAGTATTCCTGCAGTTTGCTAGCCAAAACCTGGATAAGCACTAGCTAGTAATTAACTTTTCTTCAGCTATTCAGTAGGAAGAATGTCAGCAGGGCCTATGCAGTTCCACTGCATAGTTCAGCTGTGGTCATCTCCAGTTTCTTTCTGTCAGTTCCCATAGGGGGGGCAATGAGAACACTTATGATCCTTTAATACAGTTCTGTTATTTTCTAAAGAAATTTCCAACACAGTAAAATAATTTCATTGGCCTCTCCTGGACTTTATGTTCTCAGTAAATCAAGTTCATAACAATTTTTCATGTCCCGCAAAAAATGAGGATTGAGAGCATATGGAAATAAAGGAGACAGAAACCACTATCCTCTCTAGAATTCCTTGCCATGTAGACATTTCTGAAAATGAAAAGCACACAAAGATCTTTCAGTCTGTTATATTTAACAGATGAATATACTTGTAGTATACAGCAGATTTATTGTCAGAAATATAAACCAGACTTTTTAACTGCACCTGATGAACTACATTATTTTTAAATAAGTAAAATAATAAATAATGATAAAACATAATAAAATAATACTGCATAGATTCAGTGTCTAGGAAGGTTATAGGATCTGAGCACCATCAAAACTGAAGTCTTCTGACCAAAAAAAATGCAATGTAAGTAATATCGCAGCAAGCCAACATACATTTTTTCATGAATGTGTCTAGACCTGTAGTGACTATCCATGTGGGATAATAATTCAATCTCCTGCATTTTAGAAGAGGCTGTGATGATATTGCTGATTAACATCCATGGTGGTGACTCTTTTATGAAAACATTCATCTATTGCCTTGGCATTTCCCAGGCAAAATCTCCAATCTGTCAGCATGTCCTGCCATCGCTTTTCAAAGGTAGCACCAGCTTGCTTCCACTGATTAGCAAATAAAGCATGCTATTTGAGTTAATGCTCATTTCATCTAATGGATATCTCTTTCTTATATATAGTATCAGCTATATCTGCTGATATATTCACTGTCTCCAACTTCCTAACATTAAGTATACATTATCTACCTCAGAATTAAAAGAAAAGAAATACTTCACTTTGTCTGTACATAATGGTATACATATAATGGGAACAGAAATCATAGACACCATTTTATAAATGCTTTGCCTGTAAATTGTACTCTGGAATACCTCTCTAAAATTTGAAAGAAATTAGAGAGTCACTTGATTTAAGAGTAGAATTAATACTCTCTTTGTTTTACTGACCATTATTATTCATCGATTGGTATTTATTTAGAGCAGTATTAAGTGTGTGCTCCAGTACTCACTTGAGAAGGGGATTGTTCTGGACAGTTTCAAAAGAAATCTCTAATCCAAGCAATTTCACAACTGGTGGGTATACAGAAATGAGCAACAGAGTGGATCATATGATCAGAGACAGGACCCGTAATGAAATCTCTATTATCTGTTACTATTAATGTGAGCACACAAAGGCAGTAGGAAGTAAGTGATCACAGATAAAATAAATGTAATAAGAAAGATTTATCTCACTGTAGCACATCTTGGATGGATGTATATAAACTTACAGCAGGCAAGAACATTTATTTACTGGATAAGATCCAGAGACAGAAGGGAAGATAGCTTTGTAGACAATGACAGATTCTACATTACATTTCTCCTTAATTCTTGGGAAATTCTCTGATCTTGGTGGAGTATATACATCCAAATTCTTACCTAAATGCCAGCTGAAGGTTTGAATACACAGAACTTCCATCCTGCAAGGTTCAGGTCTATAAGGTATTCTTATGTCCATTTAAAAAACTGTTTAAAAAAACAGACAAACAACAAAACTTAAACATTTATGCTTTACTTTCTTACATACACAGTTAATGGTAATTGTTCAGAATTTAATCATGTAGATAACTAACCAATAAACGTTAAATTAAAAAATAATGTGTATTATATAACAATATATGAAAATATAACAATAAAGACAAATATACTACTGATTTTTAACAAACAGGCATTATCTGTCCTAAATTTAATCACTTGCTGTATGTGTGCAGTATTTTGGTCTGTCAATGAAGGGCTGCTAAAAAGGTAAACAAATACATTTCAAAGTAACTGAAAATCAGAGTTGCTCCTGTCACATCTGTTAAATCAAAAAAAAAATAAAGACAAAAAAGCAGAGTTGTAGTTCCTAACTAGGGTGATTTGGAATCAATTGAGATTTCAAATATTTTAAGTATTCTACACACACATACACATGTAAATTAATACACCCAACTTGTCAACAGTAAAGCTTCAAAGGCTGTTCTTCAGAGCTACACTTACAGTCAAAGTTCTTAAAATGCTGGCTGAAACAAATGAAGTTTCATTGATTTTTAAATATCTTGAGATCTTAAGTTTTTACTTTGTCTTTTCACCAGAGAATATTCTTTAGGCAAAGTACACTGGTAATACTTCATCTCATCCATACTTCACTGCAGAATCAAGCTCTTTGAAGCTGATGCGGCCATCAGAATCCCAATCGACTTCTTTGTAAGAGAAAAGAGATTTGGTATTTAAAACCCAAAAGACATTATGTAAAACAGACATTATACTTAGCTGTAGATATCCAACACCAATATTGGCTTTGAACAGCTCAAGCGTCCTACCACTTGAATTCTACCTAAATAATTATTGAACTCAATAAATGGGGTTTATGTAATATCTCTCATATGAGGTCTCAAAGCTTTTTAAGAAGAGGAAGTATCATTATGTGTATTTGTTGTGGTTTAAGGGTTAACAGGTGGAACCCAACCCTAGTGGGAGTCACTGGGTCATGTTATGCCCTCCCCTTTCCTGCCTATCCTCTATTTAAGGGAGCAGGAAGGTCCAGTAAGCTCTCTTCCCTTCCTGCTTTGTGGGAGGCTGTTTCAGGCCTGCTTCCATGTGTTTGGGCCTACATCCATATGCTGTGGGGGAATCTGTTGCCATCCTTGAGTTTTGTATATATCTGTATATATCTGTATATATATATATATATATATATATATAAGGAGACTTGACGGGGTGCTTGGTGCCATGGGTTAGCTGTTTGGGTGGGTTGGATTGGTTGATGGGTTGGACACGATGATCTTGAAGGTCTCTTCCAACCTGGTTTGGTTTATTCTAATAAAGGTTTATTCCTCCCCTCAATCTCTCTGTACATCCTTCTTCCCTAAATATCTTTTATTTTTTGTTAAAACTATTTTCTTAACTTCCAATTCTGTGCAAGTCCTTTTCTTTATCCCTTAATTGCCCTATTTCTTCCCTGAGGGAGGGCGAGAGGAGGGGTAATCTAAATTCTGCCATGTGGAAATTTTGCCCTGAAAACCTTAAACAGTGACAGTGTTCAACAGGAGGTAACAATTTGACCTGGCACTTGGGGACATGGGTTAGTGTTGATTCTTAGTGCTGGGTCGAGTGTTGGAATGTATGATCTTTGAAGCCTCTTCCAGCTGGATGCATTCTGTGATACTGTAAAAGTTAACTACAATATGACTTCTGCAAATTTAGCAGTTGTTGCACAAATTTAGTTTTTACACCTCATCCCTAATTTCCCAAATTCAGTCATCTGGGGATCCTTGAAGTTCTGTAATGCAACATACAAACCAAGACCTCTAGGTCTTAAGATAGAGCAAATTAACTTTTAGAATTTCTCAAATTGCCCCATGACATCTGTTTGGAAACAGGGATTATGTTGACAGAAGACCTTACTCCTTATGGTTTTAAGATTTAAAAAATAATTTGTATGTTAGTATGTGCTAAAATGGATATTCCAATAGTCAAAAAATGTTCTGAAAAGTAACAGCTGTTAATATTTATTTCCATAATATAAGCTGATAGAAGACAGCAATTCAATTAAGGCCATTAACACACAGTGCTGTTATTTGATGCAGTTATAAATCAGGTAGACAAAATAGTACTCTGAAAAATATTTGCCTTGGTTCTGTTTAGCATTCTTACTAGAAATACAACATGCACACAAAAGATAAAATCAAATAATTAAAAGCCTTATCACCTAGGAAAATATTTCACTTGGTTTATACCAATGTGCAGTCTGTAATTTTATTAATAATCTGGAATAGAAGTTATGCTTATAGTGATATAATTTAAAGATAACACAAGGACTGCTAGAATTACAGCTCTGCAAACTTTGCCATCACCATTAGTGTTCAATGGTAGCAGTCCTACCATCCTGCAGCATGCAAAATGGGAGGCATCTTCTACACAGACATGCATTTTATTATCCTTTGAATGCCCTGGAAATGTCAAAGAGATTCTATACCCTGTGGTCCAGCAATTCAATTTGAAAAGCCTTACACAAGGACATAGAATGTCCTGTTTGAAACTTAGTCTAAAGGTGCACTTGAGAAAAGCCTTGTAAAATAATTTATTTACAACAGCTTTAAATACAGAAAAACAGTTACAAAGGTTACACAGACTCATAAGAGGAAACAGAAAACTGCTTACCTCTGCCTACCCTTACCACAGTTACAAGCAGTTTCTCTGGATTATTCAGCTTTCAAAACATCAATGACTATCACATCATGGGACTAAAGAAAGATTTCTTCTGAAAGGAACATACTATACCTTTATGTTTGTCTTCACAGAAGGGGGTCTCAGTTTGGAATACGTGCTTCCCCTTTTCCTGAAGAAGTACTATTTAGACTAAATGTTCCAGTTCTCCTGTTCAATAAAAATTATTCATCTTTTCCAAGAATCCCTACCAGCTTCACACGTTTGAAACTTTTAACAACATTTGCTAAGATTTCTCTCATCTCTTGGCAATAAACATTATGTACTTAACTTTGCTATCTATGCAATATTGACCTCTTGTGAAACAGATTTGGTCAGCTAAAGTTCAAGCTTCATAGTGCAATGATGAACCTTACATGACCATAAACATATGAAATAACACCCTGGCATTTTGGAAAGATTTAAATGACATTAATTCCTTCAGCTCATTGTTTGCTCTAGGTTAACGCTAAAGCATTCTACTGCTTTTCAGGTAAGAAAAAGTTTAAGATGATGATCACCCTTAATCAAACTTTAGAGACAACACAATAGCTGGAGATCTACCAGTCATGCAGTTTCTTGGTGAAAAGGATCCTTTCAAACATCACATGACATAATACAAAGAAATGCAAAATTATTCACCAGTGAAGGATGAATGCAGGCCATAATTACAAAATGGAGATGCAGTCCTGGAAAGCAGTGACTGAAAAAGACTGAGTAGTCACGGAAAGTAATCAAATGAAGATTATCTCCTACTGCGATGCTTTACATAAAAGGGTGAACACGATTCTTGGATGTGTAAGTAGGATAATATCTAAAACAAAAGCAAGACTGATATACTTCTGAAGACCGTGTTAGGAAAATTATGAAGGAAATATTTTATCTACTTTCTGCTGCCCTCAGTTGAAAAAGGAACCTGAGGAACTTAAAAGAATTGAAAAAATAACTGCAGTAATTATAGAAGTTCTAGAAAACATGCCTTATAACAAGGCATGAAAATGCTCTGTTTAAAATAAAGGACTGGAGACCAGATACAGTCAACTAAAGACTGTAAGTTACCTATGGAAAATATTTTGCATAGTAAGTAGCATCTTAAGCTTACAAGGCAAAACTTGGAGCCAAAGCTAGAAAAAAAAATTATAGCTTAAATATTGTGGGGTTTTTATGTGAGGTTGATGAGCTATTGAGGTAATTTACCCAGGGTTATGGGAAGTGATACTTCCTTGTTTAGTTTCCCTTGATGTATTCTCTTTACGTGCAGGAGTTTCCTAGACAACACATGTATGTCTGCATGTAATTACTTGGGATGTTTATTGTGTGAATTTGTCCAACATCTTTTTGAACCAATGTGAAGCCCATGGCTTGAACACCTGCTCTGTGATTAAGCACTGCCTCCTAGCTGGGTTGAATCTGCAGGTCATTTGATACTCCTTATAATAAGTCACCTTCTTAGTGACTGTACATATCAAAGAGTGCATAAAAAGCACCCTTTAATAGAGATCAACCACTGAAGCAATTTTAACAAAAAGCCTATTGAATGACAGAAATTATTGTTACAACTGTGCTGTTTGCAGTGAATTAATCCATTACAACAAAATGTACATAATGACATACCTGGGATAATGTATAATTATCAAATAGCCGCCGCCTTTTTTTTTTTCTTCTTTTTTTTTTTTTTTTTTTAATATTGTGATGTATTCTCTGAAGTTCATTCTGGAAGACCACTTCATGAGTGCTTTGGAAATTCAGTATTCAGTATCACTAAGGTTGGAAGAGACCTCAAAGATCATCGAGTCCAACATGTCACCACAGACCTCATGACTAGAGTAGGGAGGACACTACTGCCCACTGTGGGCTTGAACTCACGACCTTCCCATTACAGGTCTTATGCACTACCAACTGAGCCTGACAAACTGGCTAAACTTAAGTTAATGGGAGTTGGGTGATGTATGACAGATAAACTGGTAAGTATTTAGCTGTTGTAATCTGGAGAAACACTACATTCATTTAAATGTTAGGGTTTTTCAAAATCTTGCAGAGGTAACCTGAAAGCAAGAATGGTTGTTGGAGTGTTACAGTTTCATCTAGCTGAAGCAAAAGACATATTCAGGTGTTTGATTATGAAAATACTATGTCACAGCATATTGATCTTTATTTCACAGGTCACTATTCATTTAAACCTCTCTGTAAAATATATATAGATACTGCAAAGCCTGTAGTGCCTCGGGTAGAATGTCTGATCTTTCACTGAAAATTGAGTAATAATCAGCATCATAAGTTTCTGACTGTGAGATATAAATTATTCTCTTATATAATTAGGTAATTGAAGACTCCCAAAATCAACTAAGTGTATTTTCATAGGAAACTGGATTAAATAAATGGTAATTTCCTTCTGACAGGAATACTTTAACTGGAAATCTGAATAGAGTAAATGAATAACCTGAGAGACTAATGTTTCATGTAAGTTGCTTCTTGAAGTTTGTTATCTTTATTAATGCTTAAGTCACAAAAATGAGTACCTACCAGAAAAGTATCCACATTCAAATACAGCCTAGCCTTTTGTTTTATTAACAGCTGTATAATATTAATCGGTCACTGAAGTCTTTTTCCAACTAGTCCCACAACAATTTACATATGGTCAGGTCTTGCAGTTCCTGAGATAAACCCAGAAATATAGACTTTAGCTACAATTGTTCTTTTTCTATGAAAGACTCACATAAGCACTACCTCTTAATGTAGGCATACAATTTTAAATATCTATTTAATGTATATATTTTTCATTAATGCATCATATCTGTCCAAAATATAGAAAGATATTGATAAAGAGGTTAATTTTATTTTGTATTAGTCTAGATAATTCAGTATCTGTCCTATCTGGTAAATTTGAGAATGAAGGAACCATTTTCTATCACTTAAAATCAGAGCAGCGAATGTACTGCAGAGCCTGCAGAGCCTGTCATTGAGTTGGCTTTCAACTGGTTAGCTCAGTAAAACAAGCCCCAAAAGTCAAGTAAGAGCCACGATAAATTAAACTCTGCTCAGCTCTCTAGTGCCATGGCCATACATCAGACAAAGGCAAGTGAAGAAGATGACTTCAAGCTAGCTTAGATTTCTCCATTGTGTAAACATTCTTAGAGATTGTTAATTATGCTACAAAAGATGAATGGTCCTCACTTTTACTTTGAAAGAACTGAAGTTAAAACCTGGGAAGGAAGTTTTCATTTAATCTGTTTTATGAATGCAGAAGTTTTCATAGAGATCAGTGAGGTGAAAACATCAGATATATCACAGAAATGAAATACAAGAAGATAAATGTAACATATGGGATTTACCACTGAGAATGAAAATGTCAAGGTTCCTTCTCACAGCATTTTACGTGAATAGGGGTTCACTTTGGTCACTGCTCTGGAAAAAGAATAAAAGAAAGAAAGAAAAGAAAAAGATACATTTAAGTTTGGGTAAAACACCACGAGTAGTAGTTACCATAAATAAACAAAAAAGAGAGTACTTTCTGTTTACAAATGAGCAGATTTTACTCTTCATTTATTTACAATTTATTTAGGGGGGGAAAAAAAGTTAGAAATTAGAGGAATGTGAATACTTGTTTCCAAACAATTTTGTTTCCAGTCAGCTGAGGTATTATGAGAAACAAATTACAGAGGCCCCCTACTTTCCATACACAGTTGCAATTTGACAAAAGTCTACATGTGGAGGCCTTTTACACACTGCTATAGAACCATTTTCTCAGAGCAGATGAAGATATAATGAGATATACTGCACATATAAGTAACTTATTTCTGTAATAGTCCATGAACTAGACTGATTTTCTTAACTGTATTTTTTCTTCCATACTTACACTAGTCCTGAATTAGAGACAACAGATGACAGGCACACAAAGCAGGGTCTTCAAATTATGATGTCTGCTATTTACCTCTCGGTTTATAAGACATACCAAGAATACCATTGGGTTTTCCCTATTTATATTGTAGTCACAGAATCACAGAATGGTATGAGTTGCAAGGTACCTCTCGATGTTAAAACAGGTTTGCCTAGATCAGGTCTACAGGAATACATCCAGGTGGATTTTTAAAGTCTTTGGAGGAGACTCTGCAACCTCTCTGGGCAGCTTGTTCCAGTGCTCTGCCACCCTCAAAGGAAAGAATCTTCTCCTTAAGTTCAAGTGAAACCTCCTGGGTTCTATTTTGTACCCACCACTGTTTCCCTCTTACTGGGTACCCCTAAAAAGAGCCCAGCTCCCATCCTCATGATCTCCACCCTTTAGATATGTATATTTATAAGATTCCTTCTCAGTCTTCTTGGCTAAAGAATCCCAGGTCTCTCAGACTCTTCTCATAAGAGACATGCTCCAGTCCCCTAATCATCCTCATGGCACTCCATTGAACTCTCTCCAGTAGATCCCTCTCTTGAACTGGGGAGCCCAGAACTGGACACAATAGTCCAAGTGTGGCCTTACCAGGGAGAGCAGAGGAAGAGGAGAACCTCCCTTGATCTGCTGGCTGCACTCTTTTTAATGCACCCCAGAATACCATTGGCCCTCTTGGTCGCAGGGGCACACTGCTGGCTCATACTGAACTTGTTCATCAGCACTCACAGGTCTCTGTGAGCTGCTTTCCAGCAGCTCAACCCCTAACCTGTACTGATTCAGATGCAGCATTCTACACTTGCCCTTGCTGAACTTCATGAGGTTCACCTCTGCCCAGCTCTCCAGCCTGTGAGAGACCAGTGACTAGTCATACAAATCAGATTAAGCATTCACACACATTTCTATGGTAAGTCTCTAAAATCTCTCTATATCAAGGGTTCTCTGCTATCTCATTGCTTATGTGTATACTGTGAGTAAAGAGAAGTTGTGCATTTTCTTTATTTCAGAGGAGCACTAGGGAGTGCAGGTTTCTGAATTACCATGCTAGATTGTATCTGAACGGCTTTTAAGTACTGTGAGCCATTCAGTAGAACTGCCTTGCAACTCTCATAATACAGGTATTGTCTCATTAAATATCTACTACATTTGAAATTCTGTATCTTAGACAGCAGAAGCCAGCATGCTTGCTGGCTGTGAACTATTTAGGCCTAGAGTCCTTTTTTGCAAGTATTTCTTAGCATAGTGTGCTGGGTTGAGGCAACCCCCTTCCCCACCCCTGGCAACAATAAACACTCAGACAAACGGATTGCAAAAGTGATGGAAAGTTTAAATAGAAAGCAGTGAACCTTTACAGAAAAGCAAAAGCAGAGTGACAAAGAAAAATCCCAAAGCAGACCCAGAGAGACCCCATCCCCACCTGAGGATACATCCGAGACCCCCAGGGCTCCTTCTTCTCCCTCCCACTGCTAGGCTAGTCTCAGCTGGCCAGATCTGAGACTGCCCATCCCCCCGTGGCCTTGGGCCTAGCCAGGCCCAAAGCCAGGAGACATCTCCCCAGTTACCGGCTGACGGAGGAGGAAGAAAAGAGATAGTGCTAGACTCCGCACTGCATCTTATAGTGGTGCAAAGGATTGTGGTATGAAATACTACATAATTTCCTGTGTCCACCCCTGGGCTGGATTTCTGGACACAGGAAGTAAACATTGCAGGGGGGCACCCAGCTCAAACTGTAACACATAGTTCTTTAATGCTTCTGTTACTGGCACCACTCAGGTCTAACAATGTCTGCCTTACCACGATTCTTCCAACCTGGCTGTGGCAGTGCAAAGACCATTTTCTGTTAAAATAATCTTACTCATTGTACTATTTATGGATCTCCAATATGAACATCATAGGGAGCCAGCCTATGCAGGAAACACATGGTGATTTCATAAAGAGAAGACACCTAAGAACCCCATGGCCTTTTCCACTAATATCAAATTATGCCAAATTTTGACCTAACTTCTGTTTTCAAGGAAGAAGTACTGAAGAAATGCAACTTAGCTTGTGATCCAGGGATTTCCACTTATTGCTCCTCTACTATTTTCTGCCTCAGTCAGAAACCCTGGATTCAATTTCCAAAGGAAACATCTTTCCTGTTAAAACTTTATCATCTGCTGTTTATTATTATTATGTTTATCTACTGTGTGCAAATTCTATTTAACCTGATCACTGACATTTTCTTCCAAGTTAATTTGCTCGACTGAGCCACTTGTTACAGTGTTCTCCTAGCCATCCTGGATGAAATATGGGTAAAAGACAGCTTTCATCTTACTTGCCCTTGTTTTAACTTGTTCCTTGTGACTTGAACAGTGTAAAAAGATCTGCAGGATAACATGTGGCCTGCCTGTGACAAGTCAGAGATGGTTACTACTTTACTTTTCCTCAGGTTCCACAGGTGAAAGAACATAGGGCTCAGAATTTTCTGTTTTTAGTATCTGACTGAGAACTTCAGTCCTGACTTCTTTCTTTGGGAATTACCAGAATAATTTTAAACCCCTATGAATAAGAAAATCTAAAAATACAAGCCTGTTGAATGTGTTTTTCTACTATTTAGTCACAGTTTTATAAATTAATACCAGCTCCAATAAGCAACCATCATACAACAGAAAAATAACTCATATTAACTGGAAAAAGCTTTTTTTTTTCCTCCTATGTAAACTGCTTATGGAAAGATCAATATGGAACAGAACATTTTCTTAGACTTCCCAGAGCATCAGCCTGTAAAACAAAGATTCATAAAAATATTCCATACGATTACAATGTAATTCCATAGAGAAAGCAGAAACATCACCTGAATGTTCATTAAACTATACAATGACCATAGAGACCTCTGGGTCTAAACCAGCTGAAAACAATTTGAATTGCTGTAAGTGAGAAACTCACTACTTGGTAGTTCAAAAACAAACAAACAAACTACCATGACCAAATAACCTGAAAACAATTGTGAGAAGATGCAGAAATTGATCACATGTATATAATCTCAACAGTTTAAGAATAAAGTTTTCACATCCAGAGTTTAAAAGGGATTATCTCTTACATCCCATTTTTATGGCTATTACATTTATTTGATATTTTTAAATAAACCATCAGGGAATGATTTAAAGCAGAGCCGAGAATTTCACTGCATTTAAAATGAAACCTGTCACACTGATTGAGCAGTGAGGGTAAAAATTACACTTCATGCAAGGAATCCCTGCCGAGGACAAAATGACCCACCAGTTGAAGATTCAAGGATGACAGCTTCTTCAACAAGCTGCCTTCTCTTCTGATTAGCCAGCTGGTTCTTTCTGCTTATCCTGCTTGCTTTCTTTTTGATGGGATTCCTGCAGAGTTCCGCAGCTGTTTTGTTACTAAGGTGTATATTAACTTCACTTCTTTAAAAATCCTCTGTTGAGAAAAGCCATTCTGATCTTTACTAAACATGGAAGAATTATGAACATATGCCTGGTTTTGCTCCTGGAAACAGAACATGCAACTGGAGTACTACCAGTCAGAAGTTTTAGTTAGGTAGGAGAGCTCAAGAAATCATTTAAATAATTACAGAATGATACTGCTATTAAGGTAGAAATGCACTTCACTTTGCCTTCAGTGCTGTTCAGATTTTTTAATGCTATTTTTTTAAAAGTAGACAACAAATTAATTACTAAATGGGTGGACCTCACCAACAATACACTGTCCTTTTTTCCTGAGTGTGCTGCCTGAATCCTGCTCTCAGTAATTGTAGTATACTTTCTTCTTGATGCCTAATTTACTACATGCAATACTGCTTAGCCATTCTGAACATGGAAATAGTCTTGGATACCATAGTCCTGCCAAATTTGATGCTTCTTTCTTAATTAATTTTTTGTTTTCTGAAGTCCATATTGTTAATGCCATAGCTGATCCCATAGGGATCGTAGTGGCACTTGGGTAGAGTAATTTCAGCTTATTTCTCTGAACACTTCTCAGGGAGCAAACTACTCCAGTCCCTATTCTTTTGACAACTTCTGCCTTCTTTTTCTGCTGATAAGGAGAACTCCACAGAAGAACCTCAGAGCCTCTACTTCTCTGTTTCCTAGCTCATCTTGATTATTTTGGTGTGCAACTGCCTTCTGTGGCTTGTCTTCTCACACCTTCTCACTCCCTTTCATTTAGGAAAATCATTTACCCTTTGAAAACAAAGCACCCTTGCTTATTTTAATCTTTTTTTTTTTTTTTACTTGTTTGTTTGTTTGTTTTTTAAAGCTTCTGGACCTTGGAATAGATCTACTGAAAATCTGCAAGGATCTCCATGTCTCATAAGTGAATTAAGAAATTCCTTGCAGGGCTCAAGAAGGAATTGCCATTTGGAACTGCCACTAAATGTGTGTGCTTCTGGTGAATTTATTTCATATGTAGTGGTAGGAACAATGTAATTTCCATGGGTTGAGTTGAATCTGCTGCTGATATTCAATATCATGTGCCATCATGCCAGCTTCAAAATGAAATTGCTGGCTGGAGCAAAGTGTTATGGGGCTTGAAGTTCAGATTGTACCATGAGAGGCTTCTTGTTCCAATTGCTACTTTTGATTTCCACATTAAGGGTGTTGGTCCTTTCCAATGAGTGGGCTGCAGGTGCCGAGACAAAGCTAGAAGTCTATAAAAAAGAAATGCAGATTGTATCCCTGATATCTTTTATTCTAATAATGAAAAAGAAGGATTTTGATTCTCCAGCTAACTTGCAGGAAAAAGCACATAGATATCTATTTAAAGTTTTTTTTCTTCCCATTTAAAGCTGCCTTTTCAGATTTTGCAAGTTAGGTACAATCACATCTGAAAAGTTTAAAATAAAATGCATATATTGTAAAGTAATAATGTGTTCAATATTCATTCCTCTAAGTCATTCTTGAAACAATGTTGTAGCATAGACAAAGCAGATACTCTGTGACACAGGATGCTATCTTTATAAAAAGACTAGAAGCTGAGTATTGCAGGTCATGGGCACATGAATAGGCTGAGATGTGGTGAGTTGAACTCCCCTACTTGTTCAAAGTTGCAAACCCGTGCAGCTTTGAAAGAAGTGGAAATGTCCTCCTTGATGAATGATGCTATTTTCTCACATTTTTTAATATTTGTCTTTTATGAATAGCCTGCTTGTTTCCCATGCTTTCAAATGCACATCTGCTCATCTGTGTGCAGCTGCCATGTTGCAGCACAGTTTATGCTTTGAGCTTCACAAGTTAAGACAACACTTGACACGGCAGCACAATATGTGCATATCTGAATCCAACATCACATTCAAAAGATATTCTTGCTAGATCTTATTATTATATTCTTGCTGCCTACACTTTCAGCTGGACACTACCAATCACCTGTCACAAACTGAATTTATTGTAGGCCATAAAATAGAGCATTGCTGTTACTGCCAGACAACTCACACTATGAGCACTGTAACCACCCCCGCTCTTTTTTTCCCCAACCTTTGTAGAGCTTTTGACATAGCTAATGAATTATGAACTGTATGTAAAAGAAGTTGACTGTTTTGAAAGAGTTGTTTTTTTTTTCAAGAGGGCCATAACAAGAGAGCAGCAGTAGCATAAATGTACCTCACAGTTCCCTTTTTCTTCAACCTTATTTAAAATACAGACACACAGGCTGAAAGAACTGGAAAGTGTCATGAACTCTAGTGAAAACGCTACGAAAATTCCACCCTTTTGTCATATTGTATTGCTTACAGTAACACAATGTCACCAAACTGCCTCAGTACTTCAGCTCATGGATAAAAAGCAGGAGGTGGAAGTAGAAACTGAGAAAAAAAGGTTTAAGTTATACTTGATGGCAGGAAGAAACACTTGAAAGAGCTTGTGGCACAGTGAAGTACCTACTGGCTGATGTTACACAACCCCATTTAGGCGAGTCAGTCTATAATATAAAACTGATCTTGGACTCCTCTCTCTGATAATAAATCTAAAACAGGTACAAGAATTCATGTTGTCTTTACTGTTGATGATCTGGCTTCTGTAACACATGCTTTTGTCACCTTTCAGCTGGACTAAAGCAATGGAGTATCCTGGGCACGAAGCCATTAGCCCTTAGGAAACTCAAAATAGTGCAGAACACAGCAGCACATTTCCGCTGCAACCCAGGGTACTTTAAGCACATCAAATCTGCTTTTCTTCTGCAATAGCTTCTGAAAAATACCAAGCCAAGTTTTATGTCTTTGTCATTATCTTTACAGTGTCTAATCGTCTAGGAACAGAGTACCTAAAGGATCAACTGAGAACCTGCAGCTCTGTCCCACTAAGGACAAAGCTTATTTTGTGCTGTAGATAGAGCTTTCACAAAGAACAGTCCAAAGCAGTTGAACAAATGCTCATAACACCTAAAGCATTATCACCTAATACTGAGTGCAAGATGTACTTTTTGGATCTTAATCTCAAGAACTAGTTCTTCTGTAATGACAATACAGCAGTTTGAAATGAATTTGTAAAAATCTAACAAGTTTTTGTTTGCTATAATAGGAGATAATGAAGGAAAACAAAACCACACTTAAGTGCTCCCCCTAGTTTTTCTGTAAATGACTCAGCTACAAAGATACAAAAGTACATATAAAAACCTGAGTTGAAGAGCATTCACTGTTTCTTCCACTGTAGTAGCACTACATGTCTTGCATGAACCAGGATATTCCATATCAGTGGTGATTAATCTAACTGAGAGAAAAAAAAAGAAAGAAATATACATCCAAGTAACATATCTTAGAAATCTTTAGAAAAAAAGCAAACCCAAATATTAAGAGGCTACATAAAAAATTCCAAAACACTTTATAAGTTTGAAGACCAAACTGTAATTTGTTCTCAGTGAGACAATTTCAAATGCTTGCAGAAAGTAGTGTGCTAGTAGTTAGAATGTTAGAAAGTAGGATGTTAGTAGGTAGTATGCTAGAAAGGAGTAGTACCCAGAAAGTAGTATGCTAGGCACTTTTAGTAATTCCATGTAAATTTTATTAGACAGTAGTACATTTGAGGTGATTTATGAGTGTATAGATATATATATCAATCTCATGCCACATCTCATGTGCAAAGATTAAATTTAAAAAAAGGACTGAAAATCCGGAACCATCAAAGGGCAAATAAAAAAGGAAATTTCTTCAGACAGACTAATCTTAATGTCACTGTAAAAAAATATTAAAATGAATGACATGTAATATTAACCAAAATGCTGGTTTTATAAAGATATCTTTTCTGTAATCAATTCACCTTAGGAATAGTAACAACTATATAATCAGCATGCAAGAAAAGCCGTTGAAAGCTGATGATTATTCAGGTGAAAGGTCCTGCCTTCCATTAAGCATTCTCAGGGGCATCTAGTTCCCAGTCTCTACACCTCATTCAGGTATGGAAACATTTCTTAACTTCTTAATTGTATTTATCACTATCAATGAAAAAAAGAGAGTTTGAAATCTTACCTCTAGCATATTGGTTCCTGTTAAGAGAGATTCCTACTCCAAATGTCACACAAGTCTCTAAGTAAAGGGACCATTACAAGGAACCATAAATATATTAATGAAAAGAAATCCATCTGTCTTAAACACTGTGATACCATAAAGGAGATCAAATAATCTCCGTTTCAAATATATAATCACTTCAACTGAGCTATCCAGTACCATCTTGAAGTTGATTATAAGATGAAAGAAATGGGACAGAGATGTTAATCATTTAATCCCTTAAGAACAGCTATTCTGAAGAGCTTTTCACTTTGTGCTTAGCAGTATTCTGGTATGTTGTGATCCAGATAGAAAAGAAGTATAATGATGAGGAAAATTATGTTTCCAGTAACAGAACTTTCATAGTAACAGGAAGTCCTACAAGAGAAACAATATAGGTAACTTGACCACTTTACCAGACGGTGTCACAGATGAGTGTGCTGATGCAGTCTTTGACACTGACAAGTTCATACAGTCAGATGTGGTGAGGATTTGTAATTTCAGAATTAATATAGCCGAGATCAATAAATATTTGCCAGCCCTGGATACTGAGGATTTATGCACATGGGACCGGATGGAATAAGAGACAGCATGGTTCTGACTGCACATTCACTGATCCATTCGAATTAAACGTCGTGATTCCCCAAGTGAAGGCGCAGGCAGTAGCACTGGAATACCCAAACGGCTTCGGCCGGACCGCAGGGAAAGGCAGTACGGTTGCTCAGGAGGGAGTCCCCTTGAGGACGTTTTAGTAATTGCAACCTGTCTGTCGACTTGGTGCGGCTCTTTGCCGCTGACAGCGACGGAGCCAGGAGAAAGGCATGTCTGGGATGTCCTGCAGAAACTCTTAGTGTTGCTCCCATGGAACACAGGGCTGCCACCTCCCCTTCGGGTGAGCAGCAGAACGCGGCTCCAGAGAGAATTCACTAGGGAGTTCCCTTCCTACGATATACTTAAAAGAGCATGAAAAGGACTGCACAATTTTCCCATCAGGTAATTTCTGCTGAGATCACTATAATTAAACATTTTCAATTTCGACTCTGAAACACTTTGAAGAAGCTTGTCTATTACTGTGACGTGTTTTTAAATGTTTTAGCCAAATGCTCCTGAGTGGCTGGGTAAACACAGAAGTTGCATGCAGTCTAGAAGACTAGTTTGAAGAAAACCATTAAAAATACCACCACTAAGGCAACTATCACAGCAATGCCTATATACACTTGATTTGTAAGAGCTCTTTTGCATACAAGTCACCAAACAATTATGAATAATTAGATTTCTTTTCATAATATTGTGCGTGGTCAAAGGACAGCATTCTCAACGTAGGTTATCCTTTTCAAGCCGTTAACATGATTTCCTTAAAGAACAAAATAAAAACAATGGAACATAGAAACTAACATCAGTTATTGGGCTGCAAGAAGAGACGAGTACACCTCATAGAACTCTGATTCTTAACATTGCCAAGTGTTAACAGCATCTGAAAGCAGTACATACCTCTTGACTTACTGAAGCACAGGGATAGATTTCTATCCATACTTCACTTGGTAGACCTAGCACACTGCATCTGCTAAGTTCAGGTTCATGTAACTGATCTGTGTAAAACTATGCATGAACTCTTAACAGAATTTTAAAGATTCAGTATTTGAGGTCAATTTCAGATAGGCAGTTTTTCTGTAATATTTTATAGAAAAAGTAAGAAAGTGACTGTTTTGTTACGTGCACTGGAAAAAGTAAAATGCCAACAAGATTGCTTTCTAAAAAGCTGGCGTGCATGGGATTTTGTAATGTGTGTGTATTTGGCTTTCAATGTTTTCTAAAACATTTCTACAATTATTGGAATATTAGTCTCTCTCAATTAATTTTATTTGCATCAGAAAGTCACCTTGTGAGCCCCTATTGATACTAATCGTTAACCAGAACAGACTTCAGGTTCTTTTGTGTACTTCAAGAAATACAGGCACTATGGTTTCTGTGACTAGGGTTACATGAAAGATAAATCCCTTGTCTGGTAAGTAAGAATTACTGAAGCTTGCAGTCAACCTTATACCTTTGATTATTACATTCTGCCTACCTAAACAACTCTTCATAACTGCATACAGTAGGTCTTACATATTGAGTCCAACTTGATTTTTGCCACATTTCTCCTCAGATGTGCCTTTATTCCAGTGATGGATTAATGATGGATTAATGACTTTACAAATATGTGACATGTGAAGTGAGGCAAAAATGCCAGTTTCTGAGAGTATTTGTATTCTTCACTGCAAATTACAAATTTTCTTCCAGCACTAAAGGGCCAGATTATATTACTTGTTTTGAGGCATAGATCTGTACAAACATCAGTCAGAAGGCAATACTAAGCTCCTAAAACTGTATCAGAGATGTACACATGTCACTGATGCTGTCTGCACTCTAGTAAGATTACTTCACAAGATGGACTCCTTAAAATACATACTTCCTTTGAAAGACTTGAATTTCAGTGTCCAGGGTTTTCCTACATTTTCCCCATGCACCTTCATCTCACTTTGAGAACACAGCAAATAATTTTTTTCTAGCTATTACAAGAGGGCTCAGGAAATTATCATAGGAAACTTTTTTTAAAGCAAATTAACCTGAGAAAAATAGTTACAACGAATCTGAAATAACTTTTGTGCCTCAAATTTCTATTCATTAAATATTATGGGGGGAAATATCATTGTATAAAAGGTAAAAATAACATTAACTGTGTGCCAAATGTTTTTCACTTTGAGGTTTTCAGATATTTATGACTTCTGATTAATTCCTCTCATTTTTCTGCCTGTTTAGCGACTGGATTCACCATCTGTTTCAGTATGAAGCATCACATAAGGGTAGCATAGAGCTGGATAACATAAACTGCCTCAAAAGCTGCCTTGATAAAAACAGATGGAATCATACAAACGATCTTTAAATGTGCAGTTGCTGAAGTTATACTTTTCCTTTATAAAAGGGAACTTTTAGTATTTACCTAAAGAAAACCAGGCCAGTTATTTAGACTATTTCAGTAAAAGCTATGTTGCTATATATATTTTAAACACTCAACTCAACTATCATTAAACCTGCATGCTTTATTAGCAGCGCTCACATAAATCCGTATTGTATTCAACATGAAATAAACACATGTGTCAAAGCACAAAAATGAAAATATATGCTAAAAGCAGGTTTAGGAAGAAAACAGTAGAAGAGGTAGATAAATCTCTTTTCAGAATTAGAGAAATAATATATCCAGAAGAAATCCTAGTAATTTCCTAAACTTATTAAATAAATATGTTTTATAGAATCCATTATACTACACTGGTCAAACCTTATTTTCATTAAGCTGTCTTTATTTATGTTGAATAAGAAAAAAAAAATAGGAAAGAAAAAAGAGACTTTATAGATGTACTGAAGAAAGAAAACCCTGGTTTTACCAGTATCATACCAAAGTTATTTCAAGATGCACAATACCTGCATATACTATGGTCTCATTTATATTCAAAGGACAAGAATGGTATTTACCAGTCTGTGGAGCTAGTGTATTCTGTTTCTGCAAATCCCCTCTACTGGAAAGTGCATGCTTCCACTGTTCAAAGCAAAGTGTGTGACCCAGGTACGCGCTACATCATGAATATAATGCTCTACACTGGTAACATTCTTTTTTTCTTTCAGGCATCATCTCTACAGTTGTGTCTCTGCTATTGAGATATGACTGCAATAGATAAGAAAGGCAGTGGGAAAGAGTGGAAATATCACGGTGATGTTTTTGAAACAAGAACCTGATTAAACTCAGGAAGTAGAATTTTTTAATGACACTTGAATTTCATTTTATTCCCCCCCCCCCCCAAATTTATACAGTCCTACAGCAAACTATAGAAAGCTACTTCACAGTTTCTGGATAAATGTTCTGGTACAACTGCACCCTCTAACACCATAAGAGGATTTAATGCAAAACCTAATCCATCTGAAATGAACTAGCTTTCCCTTTAACCTTATGTTTCCACATTAGAAATAAAGATTATAGATACAAAAAAATTGCCACACTACGTCTGACCTTCTACCCAACCTTTGACAGTGATCAATGGAAGATACTTCAGGAAAAAGTACTTGCCAAGTATGGAAACAAGCATTCACTAAGCAATGTTCTTATACTCTCAAGTGTTTGTATTTTCTCACCTGAAAATCTACTTAGTATAACTTTCTGTATTTTACTCCCTGTAGCAGTAAAAGGCTTAAGCCTTACATTTGTTCTGTGTTCTTCAAGCCTCACTGCATTTTTTTCACATGGTGTTTGTACTTTTATTACAATAGAAGTACTAATTTGGAGTTCCCTTTCTTTTTTTTTAACATACTTTTGTTTCTTTCAATCATGTATGTTCTTACTAATCTCTTATCCAAGGCAAATGATCTCAATCTTTCCAGTTTCTTCTCACATGCAACTTTGCCGTTATCTTTAAGAGTTTTTACCCATTTCTGGAATTTTTCCATTACAAACCAAGCCCTTCTGAGTCAGGGGGTAGAATTTATGCGGCCTAACCTGCCATCAAAAAGTTCTGTCTAGTTGAAACTAGCTATCTTGGTTTCGTCCGGCCACGGGAAAGAGGGAGAGGCACTTCCTGAGAGGAAGGCATCCATCCTACCACAGGCATCTAGAATAGGTGGAATGAATCATCCCCTGTAAATAATCCTTAAAAGATGATGAGAGATGAGACTATCAGTTTCCACTGTATCACAGGGAGCAACCAAAGGAAAGGAATAACAGCAGTTTACACCAGCATATTAGAAATACTCCAAAACTGCCTTTTTTCTTTTCTTGTTCCCTTTACTTCCTAGTAAATATACAAGCAGACATATTCATTGGCATGGCTATGATGGCATGCAGATAATTTCCTCAAGTAGCTGTTGAGTTAGTTTAGAAGTGAGAATATACTTAACTAATGAAACCTTTCGTTTGGCTATATATAAACTTAATTCTGTGGGTATATGGTCTTCATCTCCTCTTGGGCGACCAATTTACTTTGCATTGGAGGTTCCATTAGATGTCATGATAAACTCACAGAGTCTCAACCACTATGGATAATCTGACATTCTTTATAATCCAGTAACTTCATTATTTCATCTCCTTTTAGTTAATAAATGAGAAATGTAGGATTAAATAAAATGCTATCCCACTATTCAAGTCTCACGTTTGCAGTTTACTTTTTATTTTACAGTATTGCAGTATCACAGTATAACTAAGGTTGGAAGAGACCTCGAGGATCATCGAGTCCAACCTATCAGCACAGACCCCATGACCACCAAGTGCCACGTCCAATCTCCTCTTGAACGCCTCCAGGGACGGTGACTCTACCACCTCCCTGGGCAGCCCATTCCAATGACGAATGACTCGCTCGGTGAAGAACTTTCTCCTCACCTCGAGTCTAAACCTCCCCTGGCGCAGCTTGAGACTGTGTCCCCTTGTTCTGGTGCTGGTTGCCTGGGAGAAGAGAGCAACCCCTTCCTGGCTACAACCACCTTTCAGGTAGTTGTAGAGGGCAATGAGGTCACCCCTGAGCCTCCTCTTCTCCAGGCTAAGCAAGCCCAGCTCCCTCAGCCTCTCCTCATAGGGCTTGTGTTCAAGGCATGTATTATGCATGTATTATGCATGTACTTTCTCTATTTTTCAGACACAGACATAGTCCTAATCCTGAAAGTATCCATAGCTCTGATCAGCCTGGAAGCTTCTATGGAACAAAAAGTCAAATACCCCCAGAAGATCTGTAGTGTCTTTGTGGAAGGAAACCCTAAACTCTCTGAAATGAGACATGCTTTTTTCTCTAACTCCCACACCTGCCAATTAAATATATATAGGCAGCTAGGTTCACTGAAAATCCTATACCCATAAATCTCAAGGAAAGTAATGAGATCCCATTATTTATCAGTTTTGGAAAATTTAGTAAATCTACCATATGATATCATTAACTTACACAAAAATTTACTAATAATTATCTTTATATACTATAATTCACTTTTCTCAATTGCAAAAATCTCTGTAATCAGATGCAACTGGTTACTTTATGCTGAAATACTGCAAACAAACTATCAACAGCTCTATAAGCAAAACAGAAAAGCAAATGAAAGTAGAGTAAGTAATATCTGGTTTACTACTTGGATATAAATATGGTATTCTTTCCCACAAAGGTTTACAGTTGCTCTGCAAATAAGTTACATTTCTATTTCTCAAAGGAAATCACATGCAATTGGAAAGGCACTGCATAATCTGTAGAATGTGTCATTTCACTTATAAAACTGATATATGAACTTAATAACCAATCATAGACAGGATCATAAAGAAGAAATATGGCTGACAGACAGATGGTCTAGTCTAGAACTGAAGGCCTGTGTTGAGTTACTGCTGCTTCTATTTGTTCCATGTGTGACACCAACCAAGCCATTTCATCTACTCTTTGATTCAACTTTCCTGTTTACAGCATGGAGAGAATGAAACCCTTCATCCCCCTAAACCTCTCGTTATGCATTTTTAAACAGGCTGTAGGATACTAGCCTAAGGATGTAAAAGCTCCTAAGGAGTTTACTAACACTCATCATTTTATTATGATGTTCAACACAGGAATACATTATTTTCCCCATTTCATCCAACATACAGATAAAATCACAGCTGCTTAGTAGTTTAACCATGAGCCAGCTACAGCTACCTGTGCTTCTTTCTCTGTGTTTGCATTATTTATTTATTTATTTATTTTCATTGCAGCTATTGAAAAAGAGTTCAAGTAAGGAGTTTGTATTTTGGTCCTGACGACAACAAGAAGTTCAACAACTTCTTTTCTGGCAAGAGATTTAACACTTCTTTCCCTTGTATTGTGGAAACTCAGCTTTGTAGTTCACGATGGATTTAAGAGGAGACAAGTTATTGCTGGAATTTGGGATGCACCTTTTACCAATACCAACACTGCTCCACTTAATTCAGCCAAGTATAATAGGAAAAAAATACTGTTTGGCAGGAAAGATCAGACTGATGGTCTTAAACAGCTTATCTGTGCACATGGATTGCTACAGCAAAGACCGATTGGAATTTCAGCAAGTCTTTTCATTAGTTCATTTCATGAAGGCAAGCAGCACTGTAGCACCCAGGTGAGGAAGGACAGAATGCAGCCTTCTGTTTATTTGCATGCACACACATACAAAGGTGTGTGGTTTTGCACTTTTCTGGCTCACCCAGTAGTTCTGTGGATTCTTAAAAAATAGCAGTTGCAGTCAGAAAGGTGACTTGGCAACTTGAGTAAAAAGTTTTTCTATTCCAGCCTTGAAGTAGAACAAATATTACTAAGTTAAAGTACTTCCTCCTCTTAATACTATTTGTGTACTCATTTTCAGACATGTTTTAGCCAGGTTTAGTCTCTGAATCAAACCATTCTGTGATTCTATGGTTTTGTGAAGGAGTGGAAGGCAGCACTATCCATCACAACTGTAAAGGACAATGACTGCATAGAGATGACATTAAGGACTGTCATGGCACAAAAACCTGTATTAGCTTAATTGTAGCATTAAAAGAAGAAAGGCAAATGAACTATCTGAATTCCACAGGCAACTTTTTTTGTGTGATCTCAGAAAAAGCTGCTTGTCATTATTTTCAATGACAAAAAGAGATTTATAGAAAATTAATGCAGAAGTTGTGTATTCAACATTTTTATTCACTATTTTTCAGCTGCTAAAAAGGTAGAAAATGTAAATGTGGCATGGCCAGACTACTCAGTTCTGTTATTTGGTAAAGTAAGAAACATGTAACAAAGGGAATTTCATGTCTCTGAACGACAATAGTTCCTCATGCATTTCAAGGGACTAGGTAGTACTTTAAGTTGGAACTCAAACACCCAGTTTCTCTCAGACAAAGAACTTTTTTGTTTCACAATGTCAGATATGGTAAAATCGATGTAATGTCACTACTGAGTCCAAGAACTGAAAAAACTGTGGGAAGAAACAATATCTTTCATTAGACAGCTGGATAAATCAGGCAAGCATACACGTATATAAGTTATAAAAATCTTATCTCTTTTAAATGAATTATTTTTATAATAGAAACAACACATTAAATGCACTGTTGTCATTTAAAAGGAAGTAAGATAAGGGGAGTTTAAACAAATGCAGGAAGTTTTCAAAAACAAAAGTAGCATATTCAAGAATTTAGCACATTTGGAGGTCATCAATGAAAGATCTTTCATGTATGATATCTAAACAGCTAAGGGACATGAAGCTCATAGCTACAGTAAAAAAAATGAAAAACAACTTTAATACTTTATTCTATTGGACTGATGGTGATTGGAAGTGTAATTTCTGGAACACTAAATGCACTATGTACTGCACAAATGGACAGAGCTGGTCAGAGGCAGTGAAAAAAATTATTGTTGGAGAACGATGGCCAGCAAACATTTCTCCTTCCAAAATCCCACTGTTTTTGTCAAGATATTGACAAAATAAAAAATCAAATGTAATTTCTTCATAGAAAATGTGAATAAGTATCTTCACTAGCTCTAGCAAGAGTTGAGTAAGTCACATATAGTTGGTCTCTTAACATTTAGACAGTTATTACAATATCACAACTCTAGCTAGAGCTAGTGAGGATATTCATTCACATTTTCTATGATGAAATTACATTTGATTTTTTATTTTGTCAATATCTTGAATAAAAAACAGTGGGATTTTGGAAGGAGAAATGCTTGCTGGCCATCGTTCTCCAAAAATAATTTTCTTCATTGCCTCTGACCAGCTCTGTCCATTTGTGCAGTACATAGTGCATTTAGCGTTCCAGAAATTACACTTCCAATCACCATCAGTCCAATAGAATAAAGTATTAAAGTTAAATGCTGAAAAGTATATAGCTGTCTATGAATTCTGGTGGGTAATTATGCAAGACAAACATTACACATTTGCAGTAAATGGTATTTACCTTCCTTCCAGCCAACCATTTTTTTCTGTTATAGGGAGAATCATGCTTTTAATTTGTAGCTCTTCGCATTTTTACAATGCAAACCAATGAAGCAATAAATTTGTTTGTAATGAAGGAATATTTCTGCCTATTGAAATTTTAATGATAGTGGCATTACAATACAGAGTCAACCTCATAACTATGAAAGGGAACGATGAAACCAAATTCATATACACTCTAACATATCCATGAAGAAAATACAGTTCCAAAAGGTACAAAATGATATTAATGCTTTACTGACTTTACCAATTAGTAGACTGTTCACAGGTCATAAGTTCACTGTATTTTCCAATAGATGACTTATTAAATACTTCTGTGCAGATAACATTGTTTTAATAATATTTCTTTTGGTATGAAGTGTTTTAGAGAAAGAATAACAGTTGCTCTCATGTACAAATCAGTCAGAAAACAGATATATAAGCTAATAAAAGAGAATAAATAGTTTTAATGTCTCCTCATAGTCTGAAACTATATGCTACCTTCTTCTCTATCAAGACAATGACATCTCCTAATTCCTCTGCTATCACTCCTGAATTTTTTTCCTTTCTCTAAATTCCTGTTTCTAAATTCATATGCATCTTTCTAGACTACCTTACTTTTCCTTCTATTTTTTAAATCTTCAATGCTTTTTACGAAAGGATATTCATTTTTATTACTCTCCTCCTTTCTTACCAACACCTTCCCAAGTTCCTCATAAAACTAAGAGTTGTATTCAGTAGCACCTCTATGCACTTTTCCTTGATACTCCATTTGAAAACATACTGAAAAGTAATGATATGGTCAAATTAGGAATGCCAGGGTTGGAAAAGAATTACAGCTAAATGGTTTAAGTCAAATGATGAGCATTTTGTACATATAGCAACAGTTTCTTTGTCACTGTCTTCAGAGGGGGGTGAGAAATTGCCAATGTTTAGACAGATTGATAAGAATCCTGGGGGTATTGTTTGACAGTCAACTAAATACTGAGTCAGCAGTGTACTCGGGTGGCCATGAAAGCTAATGGCATCCTGGCTTGTATTAGAAACCATGTGGCCAGCAGGAACAGGGAGGTGATCATCCCCCTGTACTCAGCACTGGTTCCGTTCTGGGCCCCTCAATACAAGAGCGACATTGAGGTTCTGGACCATGTTCAGAAAAGGGCAATGAGGCCTGGAGCATATGACCTATGAGGAGCATCTGAGAGAGCCGAGGTTGTTCAGTCTGGAGAAGAGAAGGCTGAGGGGAAACCTCATTGCTCTCTACAACTAGCTGAAGGGAGGTTGGAGCAAGGAGGGGACAGCCTCTTCTCCTTGCTGTCAAGCGACAGGACTAGAGGAAATAGTTTCAAGCTGGATACAAGGCAGTATTTCTTCACAGAGAGAGGTCTCAAATATTGGAATGGTCTGCCCAGGGCAGCAGTGGAGTCGCTGTCCCTGGAGGTGTTTAAGCAGTGCATGGACCTGGTGCTTAGGGACTGAAGTGATGGGTTGAGGGTCAGACTGGACGATCTTTGGGGTCTCTTCCAACTGGACCTTTTCTGTGATTCTGTGAATACTATTCCAAGTCAAGTCCTACAGGTGCAATACAAATTGGCTATTTCTGTATCTCAAGATTCTGATATGGGACATTTTAATGAGATTTTAATACAGGGAGATGTAGCAGTTACTAATGCAATTCATAGTAATCAATACACACCAAACACCACACTCTATTATATGCCTTGGCAAGAACCTCAGAGTAATGCTATCTATTTCAGTGTAGGACACATGCTATGCCGAGCTGCAGGTCAGATAGGCCTGTCAAGCAGATTAAAGAGAAAATGACAGCAGAACTGAGACTTGTAACCTGGAGGGACAAGGAATCATGTATTTAAAAGCTTCGATAGGAAGTTGAGAAACTAAGTCATCCAGCCTCTGTACTTTCCTAACAAAAAAATTCTATGCATTCTAACTGATTTGATACTGAGTTGTTGTAATGGGTTGGGGCAAGCACCCCTCCCCACCACGCGCAGAAATAATGACTCAGACAAATGGATTGCAAAAGTGATGGAAAGTTTAAATAGAACAGTGAGTGCGTGCAGAGAACTAGAAATACAGTGACAAGAGAAAAAGAACCCAAAACAGACCCAGAGAAATCCCATCCCTACCTGAGGGTACACCCGAGACCCCCAGGGCTCCTTCTTCCCCCTCCCATTGCTAGGCTAGTCTCAGCTGGCCAGATCTGAGACTGCCCATCCCCCCGTGGCCTTGGGCCTAGCAAGGCCCAAAGCCAGGAGATCTCTCCCCCATGTTACCGACTGACGGAGGAGGAAGAAAAGAGGAAGTGCCAGACCCCGCCGCAAAACTTATAGTGGTGCAAGGGATCATGGTAGGAAATAACCTAATTTCCTGTGTCCACCCACTGGGCTGGACTTCTGGACACAGGAAACACCCCTGTAGCAGAGGGCAGCCAGCCCAAACTACGACAGTTGTCCAGCAAATTATTTGATTTCTTTAGCTGTTGCCTTATCATCTGCTTACTGTTGTGAACAGGCCGTTTAGAAGGTCCTTACTAAAGCAAACCCCTCAATTTGATTCAGTGAAAAATTGAAGAAAGAGAAAGTAAAGTGATAAATATTTAGTATTAAACAGTAAAATTTTTGGTCTATCAAATCAGACTGAAGACAAAGGTCCAAAGATGGTTCTATTGTCTCTCAAAGTAGGACTCACCTCTAAAAACATTTCCACTATCTAGTCTACATTTTGGAAAGGTAATTAAGAGCATTATTTCATATAGATATAACAGTTTACAGGTAGCAAAAAATAATTTCCTACTACATCAAAGCTTAACTAAAAAGATTTTTTTTTTCAAAATACAGAAGCACAGTGTATCAAATTATTCTCCAACCGACAACAGTTGTTCTTTCACCTTGTAGTGGCTTAAAAAACCTAAAATTCTGATGATTAATAGATTAATAGGATTAAAACTAAAATGGCTTGCTCTAACCATCTAGTCTTCTTGATCCATAATAGGACCCAAAACTTCCACCCAATAATGCCTCTGATGAAGTAAATTATTCAGTTAGGCTTTATAGCTACTCAATTTAGGTTTTTACCTCAGATATAGATAAAACTGCTTTATTTTCAGCAACCTTTGAAGAAACAGAACTGCTTTCTATGGGATAGATATCTCTATATTAAATGTTTTAATGAGCTGATTTAGATAAACGGATGAAAGGGAAAAGCTTTGATCATATACTATTTATTCTTGAAAACCATCATCTTCATTATAACCTTGAATTATATAGTTAAGGAATATCACTTCATAACATTTTATACTGTTAAGTTGTAACAGTATTATTTAATGCTGTTTATGGCTGATATACCTGCACAGCATCAAAATATTACATGAAATGTAACCTCTAAAAAACTAAATTTCAATTTAGTAGATTAATTTATCATACTGCTTTGTGACAAAGATAAAAAAGATTAACTTAATTTACAAAAAATCCACTCCTGGAATGCATACTGTGATATGCAGCATTAGCATTCTGTGAGAGAGTCTATATGACATCTCTAAATCTCCTTATATCAGCTATTCTAAGAACAGGTCTCTGAAGAAGTATGAAATCTGATGGTCCTGTCCATGTACCTCAACTATGTAATTCAGGAATGCTTTAATTTTTATGAATATTGGACTTGCTTGAGGCAGTGGAAAACCCCTTGATTTTTATATGAGCCTGAATAAATCATACTATAGAGTATATTATGTTAGTAAGGGACTTCTGAAAACATATACTGAATGCTTTCACTCATTCACAGACATTAGCCCCTTCTATCTAAGGAATCTAAAGTTAACAGGAGGGCTAGCTACAAAACCCAGTATTTTCTTTTCATATACAATTTTCACATTCCATCTTCACAGAGGAAGAGCCAAAGATAAAATTCCTATCCAAAAATCTTCATGAACCACACAGAAATTTATAGAACCCCTCACATTATATATCAGCTTGTTCAGTGCTTAACATAAAGCTTGCTAGTTGGAGAAAATAGTATAGTATCAGTATAGTATCAGTCAGGGTTGGAAGGGACCACAAGGATCATCTAGTTCCAACCCCCCTGCCATGGGCAGGGACACCCCACCTTAGATCAGGCTGGCCAGAGACTCATCCAGCCTGGTCTTAAACACCTCCAGTGATGGGGCCTCAACCACCTCCCTGGACTTCACCACTCTTACGGTGAAGAACTTCCTCCTGATGCCCAGCCTGAATCTCCCCACCTCCAGCTTCATTCCATTGTAGGAAAGCTAGTAGGACTCATCAAAATAGATTCTAGTTCCTTGCAAAATGTTGTATATGAAACAAAATATTTTGACAGGTCACTTTGCCAGTCTTAAATGCCTATAACCACGGAGGTGAAGTCTATGATGGAAGGATGCAAGTTTTACTATTGGTTTCATTCAACATTGAGAGATGCTTGTATATTTCTCTTGTGGTAAATGGAAGTAAAAGTTTGCTCTTTTGCCTGATGAACAAAGAAAATGTAATAGACCATAAATACAAGAAGTTTAAAGTTGTAAAAAAACTGTACCACCAGGACTAAAAAAGATTTGGCACAGTCCCAGATCATCCTAAGAACTGAACTAAATGTGTACAAAGCCAACACATACAAACCAAATGAGTCCTAGAATAGCAGAAACTCACTAATAAAAAGATTTGCATAATAATCATCCATCTGTATGAAGCACCATATGGCAAACAAGACTGTAATTTCACTAAATATGTTTTCTAGGAGAAACATGTTGCTTGCATTTTCAACTAAGTTAAAACCCCCAAAACCTAGTCATAAATTGCTGGTACACCCAAGTGAAGGGAAACTTGATGTAAATATGAGGAAGGCATGGAAAGTAGCATGCTGCAATAATCACACGTGAAAAATATATTCATGTGTCTAACAGAATATGTAAATAAACAGTTTCAAGAAGAAGGAGAGCAGTGGGGTACTAGTAATGAATTACATGTTCAACTATTTTTAACATAAAACATTTCAAGTTACTAACATTTCAAAAAGCAAATTCCAGCTTAGTTTTTAATACTTAGATCTGCACAAATAAAGCAAAGACTTCAATATTACTTTCCTATACACATCAGAAATAACAGAAAAGATAATTAAGATTACACATGCAGGGATAGGATCTAGAACTCTTGTATCTGTTTATGTAAGATCTGAGGATATCAATACTGACAGTTTCTTCAGGAACAAAATCAAATTGTGGTGTACCTATATAGACCACAGTCTGGTCTATCTACATTTAGATAGCTGTGCTTCACCAGCAACATGAGCTCATTGATTTTATAGTAAACAACAATTTTAGCAAAGCAGTATTTTCAACAAGGATTTTAGGGATGCTGTGGAACTGCATGTGCACTGAGCTTTCCTAGCTTTAACCATTGATGAGGCAGAATTTTAGGAAAAGCAGTTAAACAGACTATCACAGTCATTCTGATACACAAATCCATTGCTTGCCTTTTAGAAACACAGGGGCATAGAGAAATGGCAAATCAAGGAAGAAACAGAACTCAGCAATAGCTGAATGGGCCTGTTTTGTGATTATCTCGTTTTTTAACTGTGGTAAGCATGTTGAGGAGCTCTCTTGCCTTTAAACAGCAGGACAGGCAAATCTATTTTTGTAGGCATATATTCTTAGCTCTTTGGAGGTAGGGACATCAATAGAAGGCCACTCAGTAAAAAAGATACAATAACAGGATTGATATTAATGGAAGAAACCTGTTAAATATCAAGCAGTCTATGGGAGTAAATACATAAAAGTAAACAATAGAACAGAAAGGGAGTAAAAGGTGGTAGAAACTGGACCAGCTGATTGGAACTATAGAGTAGAAATATGCAGGATTATTTTGTGAATCTGAATTTAGAAATGTCTAACTGGAACTTGCACTAAAAGGATGTACCTTATGAAATGTCATTTTCATTTCTGACAAAAGAAAGTCCAAAAAGCCATCTGGGGGATTCTGTTGACAACACACTTAACTTTTGCTTCCACTAATCATGGGTTAACAACTGGAGAAAGCATTTCCTGCATGAAAGACCCTCTTGTAAGCTGACCTATGAAGCACCAGAAAATGCCACAGAAATAAAAATAAAAATAAATTGGAGAGATCTTCCCATATTAAAGAGATGCTACTGAGAACATAAATGACCAAATTAGAACTCCATTTAATGATTTTTGATGAAATCTTGTCCCTTGAAGCCAGCAGAAATTCCTAATTGTGACAGAATTAATCATTTAACTGAGAGTGATTGTAGATGGTGATAATTCAGTCTGCTATATAGAAATGCTACAGGTGGGTATCTCACTGGTACATTTATGCTTGGAGCAGCCATGCAGAGAGGGACCTGGGGGTACTGGTCGATGGTAGGCTAAACATGAGCCAGCAGTGTGCCCAGGTGGCCAAGAAGGCCAATCGCATCCTGGCCTGTATCAGAAACAGTGTGGCCAGCAGGAGCAGGGAGGTCATTCTCCACTGCACTCAACACTGGTTAGGCCACACCTTGAGTCCTGTGTCCAGTTCTGGGCCCCTCAGTTTAGGAAGGATGTTGGCCTGCTGGAAGGTGTCCAGAGAAGGGCAACGACGTTGGTGAGGGGGTTGGAGCACAAGCCCTATGAGAAGACGCTGAGGAAGCTGGGGCTGCTTAGCCTGGAGAAGAGGAGGCTCAGAGGAGACCTTCTTGCTGTCTACAACTACCTGAAGGGAGGTTGTAGCCAGTGGTTGGTCTCTTCTCCCAGGCAACCAGCACCAGACACAGTCTCAAGCTGTGCCAGGGGAGGTTTAGGCTGGATGTTAGGAAGAAGTTCTTCACAGAGGGAGTGATTGCCCATTGGAATGGGCTGCCCAGGGAGGTGGTGGAGTCACCATCACTGGAGGTGTTTAAGAAGAGACTGGATGGGGTGCTTGGTGCCATGGTTTAGTTGATTAGATAGTGTTGGATGATAGGTTGGACTTGATGATATTGAAAGTCTTTTCCAACCTGGTTAATTCTATTCTATTCTATTCTATTCTATTCTATTCTATTCTATTCTATTCTATTCTATTCTATTCTATTCTATTCCTATTCTTGGAGAACCAAGTGGAGCAATGCTTGGCAGTTTCTACTATATATATATATCATTTTTTTCCCCTGTCAGTTAAGGTTAGCCAGGAATAGAGATCCTAACAATCACATTAAAAAACTTGATCTTATGAAAAAAAGTTAGTCTTATACTGCTACTAGCTTTGGCCAGTAATGATGTTTATTACTTAACTAGAAGTCAAGATTTCATATTAATATATTAGGTTACATTAGAAAAGCATTAATCTTAAAACTACTAAAATGCAATAGGAATTTCACATATTAAAATCTTCATTCACATCCAGCACACATAAAAGAAACTGCTTCAGGCTCTACATTTTTCTTAGGTATTGTGCACAACTGCTGCTGCTACTGCAGTAGTAGTATTGGCTGGCAACCATAAAAAAAGAAACCACCTAGAGAGCAGGTAGGTGCTTCTATTTAAAGAAAGTCTCCATACTGACAGCATTTTCAAACCTCTTACATCGTTGCACATATCTATCATGTTCATTTTAATGAGCTCTACAAAAAGGTTACATTTTTGACCTTTGGAGCTCAAAGATCAAGTTATCACAGTTTTACTTCTCATTAAAAACCTCTGGAATCTATTCATATCATGGGCACTATATGACCAATTGTTTTAATGAAAATTGGGCAAATACTGAAGTATGAGTCAAACTGATGTGATGCCTACAGCCTCAGTGTCCATAATTGATTCGTTTTTAAGTAATTACCTTATCACCTATAACCCTGACAAAGCATGTTTTAAGACTTAGGACTCCCTGGAGAGCATCATGTTTTATTACTAATTGGTGCTGAGAAGAGAAGAGGGAAGGAGAAGGAGGTGAGCTTGAACTCTACTTCTTCTTCAATGTAAGCATAACAAGCAGGTAATTACTGCTTTTTATTCTGGTCTTTGGTGTTTGTGTGTTTGTTTGGTGCTCACCTATATGTAACTAGGTAGCAAATCTAACAGCAAGATAGTACCAGGTCTCCAATGACAAAACTACAAACTCTGCCTAATTTCAGCAGCTATGATGCATTAATTTCAGTTTGTGCTTTGCTTTGCTTTCTTAGCAGAGCTAATGGTGAGGAACACACAGAAGCTAAGGTAAAAATAAGAAACATGAATTATTTCAGAAAGATGGCAATAGACATCTCTGAATTTGTTTTCTTTTACAAAGGTACATAGACCCATGAACTTCAGTAATAGAACTATGACACTTGAATGTCTTCTTCACAATATTAGAAAATGGAAGACAAAATGGCTGCAATAGGAATGACTGGGGGCAAAAAAGACCTGTCCAAGCAAAGGAAAACAACTTTGGGATCACTATATGTGCCTACACTCCTAAAATGTGTATGTGTTTTGTTTCTGTTTCACCTACAGGCTTTCTGTGTTACCTTCTGTATATCTCTGGCTCTGGTTTTCCATCTGTCAAATGAGAATTGAATCCC
This sequence comes from Melanerpes formicivorus, assembly GCF_026170545.1. NCBI lineage: Eukaryota > Metazoa > Chordata > Aves > Piciformes > Picidae > Melanerpes > Melanerpes formicivorus. Next base: position 5,236,239 of record NW_027142369.1, read on the forward strand.
ATATTCCATATTTATTTTACTTCTCCTTTCCCTAAGCTCTGATGTAATTCCATTTGAGAATATAGCAATGTGAAGAGCCTGGATATATTGTCTCATAGAATTACAGAACATTCTGGGTTGGAAAGGACCTTTAAAGGTCATCTAGTCCAAGCCCCCTGCAGGAAGCAGGGATATGTATCATCAAGCAGGTCAGGTTGCTCAGAACCCTGTCCAATCTGACATTGAATGTTTTCAGGGATGGAGCATCTACTGCCTCTGTGGGCAAGTAAGTTCTGCCCTTCTCTTCTGGCCCAGCAGTCACTCTCTTACTGCCTTTTCACCATCATTCTTTCTGAAGTTGCCCATCTTGGTGTCATCAACCTATTCTACCAGCACTGACAAATCTCAAAAGTATTAAACAAAATGAAGTCATCTATGCATGTATGTCACAAAATGAACTGCAAAACCCAGAAGTAAACACCTCAATTCAACGATAACTTTCAAACAACTTTCTGAAATCTGTTCAGTCAGTTCTTGGTCCATATTAGCACATGTGTAATCACAGAATCATTTAGGTTAGAAAAGACCTTTAAGAGCACGAAGTCCAACTGTTGACCTAACACTGCCAAGTATACTGATAAGCCAGGTCCCTAAATGACTCATCTATACATCTTTTGTACCCTCAAGGGATGGTGACTCAACCATTTCCCTGGCCAGCCTGTTCAAGTGCCTCACAACTCCTTCAGTGAAGAAACATTTCCTAACATCCAATCAAAGACTCCCATGGTGCAACTTGAGGCCATTTTCTTGGGAGAAGAGGCCAACATGTACCTTGCTACAACCTCCTTTCAGGTAGTTGTAGAGAGCATTTCCCCAATTCTGTCTTGCTGGGGGCAGTAATAGAAAACTAATGAAGAGTGTGTCACACCTATTCAGTTGTCCTGTTAAATGGGGCTCTACAAGGCACAGCGAACTCATATAGCTTAGAAAATCAATGCCAACAAAAGTTCTTTAGCTTGTGTACATGAGCTGTATGCACATTATAGTGAAAAGCACATTTAACTCTCCCTTAAAAGCAGTATTTCTCTGAGACACTACAATAAAAGACTACTGATATAAAATATTCAAAAATAGTAGATTCAAATGTGACAGCATGAGTTTCTACATAGTAGCATTTTCATAAAAATAATTACAGTAGATCTGTCCAGGTCTGGGCCCCTCAGTTTAGGAAGGACATTGAGACACTTGAACATGTCCAGAGAAGGGCAAAAAGTCTGGTGAGAGGCCTTGAGCACAAGCCCTATGAGGAGAGGCTGAGGGAGCTGGGGTTGTTTAGCCTGGAGAAGAGGAGGCTCAGGGGTGACCTCATTGCCCTCTACAACTACCTGAAAGGTGGTTGTAGCCAGGAAGGGGATGGTCTCTTCTCTCTAGCAATCAGCATCAGAACAAGGGGACAGTCTCAAGCTGCACCAGGGGAAGTTTAGGCTCAAGGTGAGGAGAAAGTTCTTCACTGAGAGAGTCATTAGTCATTGGAATGGGCTGCCCAGGGAGGAGGTGGAGTCACTGTCCCTGGAAGTGTTCAAGAGGAAATTGGTCATGGCACTTGGTGCCATGGTCTAGTCATGAGGTCTGTGGTGACAGGTTGGACTTGATGATCTTTGAGGTCTCTTCCAACCTTGGTGAAACTGTAATATTGTAATCCAGTAGCTCTCTGGAGCCTTACATAATTTTTAATTCTTTTTTTTAAATTACCTGTTTTATTAGGAATGAAAACTATCAGACCATTTTTGTATTATATTTATGGGATATCATTGAACATTTTGCTTCTAAACTCATTTTACCATTTCTTCTGTACATGTCCAGCTGCAAGCCTTTCACTTCTAAACAATACATTCACAGCATAATTTTAGAGACTGCAAAAAGAAAATACTATGTTTGATATAGTAAAAAAAGCAAAAATCCATTATTCCTTTCCAGAATCCATTCTGTGTCTAGTGGAGGCAGAAAAATAGGCCTTTTAATACTAATGAGAAAAATGTGGTTGTGAGAAGAGCAACACTGCTAAGTAAGTGAATTACATAAACAGTAAAAAGAGCAAAAATAGCACTCTAAGTGTAAAGCATACTTTGATTTGGGGGTAACAAAGGAGATCAGTTAAAATTGGAAATAGTTTGTAAAATTATAAATAAATAAAGTGGATATTTTACAAGGGAAAGCCATTTTGCATGAAGACCTGGAAAGGCTGGCGAGGTGGACTAACAAGAAGTTGAAGTTCCAAAAAGACAAGTGTAAGGTCTTGCACTTGAGAAAGCAAAACCCCGGAGTGTAGCACAGACTGGGAAGCAGCTCTGTGGAAAGGAACATGGGAGTCCTGGTGGACAACAAGTGCAGTATTAGTGAACAGCAGCAAAGAAAGCCAACAGGATGCTGGCCTACGTCAACAAGGGCATCACCAGGAGATAAAGAAGTCATTACTCCTCTCTGCTCAGTACTTGTCAAGCCACACCTGGAATATTGCATTCGGTTTTGATCCCCATACCACAAAGATGTGAACAGATGTGAAACCTGCTGAGGGTGCACTCAATCCCATCATCAATAAAGATATTAAACAGAGCTGGCCCAAATACCAAGCTCTGGGGGACACGGTTTGTGACCTAACCCAAATCCTAGATCACAGCTTGTGATCTTATCCTAACACCAAACCATTTTATTTAGATAGCTTAAAACAAATATTTTCATAGATTCCAAATCATATTTGAAGACAATTAGGTAAAAAAATGTACTAAAAGGAGTTTGGTCTAAGTATTAGAAAATTAAGCTTTAAAAACAGCCACGTGAACACATTCTTTTGAGAAGCGACTCTGCGGCATAAACTGTGGGCAAATTGGTTCTAAAAGAGAATGGTATCATTTCAAACATTTGTTTTCTAAGTAATGGGAAGAATTAAAATCTGTGTTAATTCTATGTCACAAAATAAACTTTTATTATACATTAAATGTATTCTTTTGTGGGGGTTTTAAAACATTTTTCTTTATGGTGAATTCACATTTTACAATTTATGTTTCCTTAGGAAAAGCTATATTATTATTATTATTAGGGTATTATTACAGAGGAAGCTGCTTATTTTTTTTTCTAGCTAATGTTACAGGGGAAACATCAATCTACAAAGAATAAAAAAGTTTCAGTATTGCCCTTCACATTTTTAAATATTTTTTTCCCTACATCTTCACTTTTTGCATCCTTTTGGTCTCCTGGTTATTATGCCATACCATGCTATACACATGCCTCTTTCCTTTAATTACTTTTTGTACTTGTTCATCCACACTTTTACTGCCTGTTGCTAAGCAACATGCATAACATTAGGACATACATACATTTATCTTTGAACATGTTCTACTTTCTATTTGTGTCATTCTTTTCCAAGACTTTATGCCATTCAGTGATTCTGTTAATTTCCACATTTCTTCCCACCTTATTCAGAGTAACTTGCCTAAAACCATCAAATGCTAAAAACAATTCCTAAAGTCAATATAGTTTTAACACTCCATGTCGGTGCTCTTCCCCCCACACACCATTTTTATCTATATTTTTTAAAAATAATAATAAAGATGATACAGAAAATATTCTGCATGAAGAAACTTATCTTTTAACTAGGGCAGAGGTATGAAGTCAATAATGGAAGAGAAGGAGAGAGAAATGCTACCGAAAAATAGACTTTCAGTAAGGGCAAAAGATAACATCTTAGATGCACCTTGTTTCAGAAATGCAGTGAGGCCTTGAAGGTAGAAAAAAGTCTTAATCTGATGTAGTTAAAAATGCAAGAGCAAATGTAGGAGTTGGATAAACCAGTTACTTCAGCAATTTGGATGGAATCCTTTGCAACCTGATCTAGGCAAAACTTCTTTAGCAGGGAGGCTGGACTAGATGATCTCCAGAGGTTCCTCCCAACCCATACAATTCTGTGATTCTGTGACATCACAGGTACCTGCTTTTAAGGGTTCACGTTAACATTAAAAATGGAAAAAGCTTGGTTATAAACTACTACAGACTTTCAAAGAAATCATCCACCTGCCATCCTTCAGCCTCCTCTAACTATTCTCTTTTGTTCTCTTACATTCTTTCGGAGTCATGGAATATTTTAATAACTTCTCTTCAATAAGCCAGACAGGGCTATGACATGGTAGAAAGGGGTTAATAATATCCTTGTCAAATTACAGATGCTGTCAGCATCAATCCAATTTTCTCTTTCAGAAAAAATTACTTAGAGGAGCAGAAACAAGATGTTTTAATGAGTAGAAAAATAATGAATCTAGTCTTCTTTAGATTTGCTTCATCTACCTACCACAATACTCTTAATCCTCAGTGACTTCTCACTTTACAAGGCTTCAAATTCTCTTTATGATTCACACGCTTTTCCTTGTCGTTTGGCTGAGTAAGAGGCAGTGTATATCACAACTGACCAAAAAAATTTATGTATGTTTATGTATGTTTAAAAACTACATTATATGTAAGAAATTAGTAAAAACAAGCTTAACAGATAACCTGCTTCTATTTCTCAGAATTAATAAATAGTGTGTTTTCTGCCACAGCTGGAAAACAACACATACTGCTAAAATGTTAAGTTCTAGATTTCTGTCTCTGGTTTGGGTGAAAATGGTCAATGTATTAAAAATAATTAAGGCAAGATAGAAAGTGTGAATGCCTAAGATTTACTTTCCCAGAAATCCAGAATAGCATATGATGAAAAAAACCCACATTAATAGAGGTAGTATTGACCAAAAGTCACCATCTAGAATGGAAAGTCAAGATTTCTTCCTACTCCAGTGTAGGCAGCATGTTGTAATACACATCAGCTACCCATTCTTAAGTCTTTCTTCTATGTATCAGCATGTACATGATCCCTTGAGAAGACCTCTAACTTTGCACTGAACTATACAGTAAAGACTGACCTCATAAATCAAAACCACATTCAATCACTGACACAAGTATTCTGTACCCATCTGTGAACTATGGCAAATGGCCCCATTAACAAGCAATGCACATTTCCTACATGGCAGTTATAGGGTATGTCAGTCTTGAACCACACTTTCCACGCCAAGGAGGAAGTTTTATTTGTTGGAACTTTATCCTCATCTAGTTTTCCCATTTACTACAAAAATCATATTCCATTTTATATACATCTTCACAGGACTAAGAAACATTAAAAGGGGAGAGGAAGAAGGGGGTAGAAAGCAACAGTTACCTCAATATAACAATTTCATCTAAGGTTTTCTTTAATATATGATATTGTTCATACACACATATGATTCAGTCCATGTCCTACTGATTGCCCTTCTCTCCCCAAGTTTTCAGTGAATCTATAATGTCAACAAACTATAAATAAAAGCATTCTGGTTTTCCTGTCTTACAAGTTAGGCTTCTTACTAAAAAAACATAGACACAGGAGGCATTTTTTACTTACTTCACTGCAATCTGTTGGAATAGAAATCTCTTAGTTTGCGCTATTATTCATTGTGTCACTTTGGCTTTTGCCAACTTCTCCCTTCTGCTGTGTTTGAGGCAGGCATCTCAAACAAAACAAATGTGCACTTTTCTTTATTGTTACTCCCTGAAAAGCAAGCCCTGCGTATAACAGCAAACAAACTCTTCTTAGATCATCAGGAACCATTGGCAGCATCAGCCTTAGCAAACAAGCCAACCAAATTAGAGATCCCCTACCTCTCTGCTCATCAAAGGTAAATCACAGCTGTTCCTGGTTGTGACAGGGTATCTGCCATCATGTTGGATTATCATGAAGTTTCAAAATGTCAAACCAATTTAACTTGAATGACCCTAAAGACTATGAAGAATGCTTCACAATTCCCCATTAAAGCTGCACTTCCTTTAACATTTAAGAACAAGAGGACACAGTCTCAAGCTGCACCAGGGGAGGTTTAGGGGGGAGGTCAGGAGGAAGTTTTACACAGAGAGAGTGATTGCCCATTGGAATGGGCTGCCCAGGGAGGTGGTGGAATCACCATCATTGGAGGTGTTCAGGAGGAGACTTGATAGGGTGCTTGGCACCATGGTTTAGTTGATTAAGTGGTGTTGGGTGATAGGTTGGACATGATGATCTTGAAGGTCTCTTCCAACCTGGTCTGGTCTATTCTATTCTATTCTATTCTATTCTATTCTATTCTATTCTATTCTATTCTGTTCTGTTCTGTTCTGTTCTGTTCTATATAATTTTTTAAAAAATATTTTTCACTATAGAATATAAGAAAAATTTTATTTGCTACCAAGTTTGTGGTTTAGATGTGAAAGACAAACGTATTAGTATTTTTTAGATGAAGCAAGAGACACTGTCAGCTACAGTATGAAAGACAAATCAAAACTATCTGTCAAAAACCATGAGTTTCTCATTCACTCATTTCCTAAAATGATTTTCTTCCAAATGAGATTAACAGTATGGGAAGTTTATGGTCAGGGGACAAAGATGCACACACAGAACACAGTAGTAGTGTTAAAAAGTTAATAGAAATCCTCGTAAAGCTGAAACACAAACATTTGTACAAAATTTGTCCAATTCAGGAATATAAGGATTGCTAAGAGCATATGCATCATTTCAACACTATTAATAATACTCTATTCTTAATTTAAACAAAACACTAAAGGCAAAGTAAAAGGACACTGTGCAGCTATATCATAAACAGTGCAGGCTGCCATTGAATTTGAGAGCATTTTTTAAATCAAGTAATAACTTCACCCGGCATGTTAAAAGAAAGCACATTCATCAGGTATTTCTTTAAGCTAGCTAATAATTTAAGTTTTGTTAAGATGTAATATTAGATCCTAATTACAATATGTTACATTATCTCCTGTTACATCCTACATTACAATATCTTTTCCATTGTGTTGCAGTTCTGATGCTGATTAGAATCTCAAAATGATTTCTCAAAATGCAGCAGAGATTGTAAGAAAAAAGAACTAAATCCAAACCCAAAGAGAACTGGCTAACAATTTGACAGCAGGCTGCTCTTTTATTATGCTGCAGACAGGCTCATTTTTATTTTTGTCACAGTTTTCTTCTACTAGACTTTGCAAATACCCTAGACTTTGCAAATACTTTTTTTGCTACTGTGAAGTTACTGCTATTCATTTTATCTACTATTCATACTGTATTATTCTACTATATTCAATATGCTTTTTTTCTACTTAGCTTTATCAATTCTCATGAACTTTGGGCTGCCTGGTCCGCTGAGCTGGAGGACCACAAGTGTGGGCACAGTGACTTTCCTTTTGTAGATGTTGAAATTGTAAGACACCAGCTCTATGAGCTAAGTGTTTGCAAGTCTGTGGGGCCTAATGGGATTAATCCCAGAGTTCTGAAGGAGCTAATGGATATTATGGCAATACCCTTCTTCATTATCTACCACAGGTCTTCAGAGTCTGTGGAGGTTCCTGATGACTGGAAGCTGGCCAATGTTATTCCAATATAGAAAAGAGGCGTGAAGGAAGACCCAGGTCAAGATGCGTACACAGAGGGAAAGTCCTATTTAACTAATTTGATATCATTCTTTGTTAAGGTCACCCACCTAGTGTATGAAAGAAAGGCAATGTATGTCTTTTTTTCTGCATTTTAGTAAGGCTTTTGATACCGTCCCTCACAGCATCCTTCTGGACAAGTTGTCCAACTGTGTGATGAGCAGTTTTGTGGTGTGCTGGGTGAAGAACTGGCTGTATGGCAGAGCTTAAAGGGTTGTCGTGAATTAGGTTACACCTGGCTGGCAACTGGTCACAAGTGGTGTTCTTCAGGGTTCAATTCTAAGGCCAGATCTGTTCAAATTATTTACAAATTGTGTGGATGCAGGAGTTGAATGGACCATTAGCAGGTTTGCTGATGAGCAGCATCTAAGGACTTTGAACTTGTCTAGTTTGGAGGAAACAAGGCTGAGAGTGTAGCCTCATTGTTTTCTACAGCTTCCTGAGCAGTGGAGAGGGAGATGTGGATCTATTTTTCCTGGGATCCTGTGACAGGATGCATGGGAATGGGTCAAAGGTGCACCTGGTTTAAACTGAATGCTAGGAAGCATTTCTTTACCAAGAGGGTGATCCAACACTAGGCAAGCTTTCTAGAAAGGTGGTCAACAGGCCAACCCTGCCAGTGTTTCAGATGCATTTGGACAATGTTCAAAGGCCTGTTGTGTGCTTTAGCTTTTGGTCAGCTCTGGTCAGGCAGTAGGACTAGATGACCTCTGTGGGTCCCTTCTAATGGAAATGTTCTAGTCTAGTCTATTGATTAAAGTAAAAAAACCTAAAATGTATCTGGTTTTCAGTCTATCAGATAACACCAGGCATTACACTTTAAATAAAATAAGTTTATATTGCAAAAAATCTTTTATTAGCACAGGAGAAAATTCAGCTGTTAGTAAAAAATATGCTCTCAAAGAGTGTAAGAAACATTTTCTCCTCCAGGTTCTGCTTTGGATGAATATGAGCAAGAGCTGATGTCATCTACTGGCTGCTTAATAGTTTATTTGAAAAGATTTTGGTGGGGTCAGTCTTTTTCCAGTTTCTATCATCCAATGCAATTAAAAAATAATCAATATCTGTGTGGGCAGTTTTTTGTAAAGAGACCACCAAACTGAGTAAGTTACTAGTAAAATAACTGACTCACATTTGAGGCATGTTGACAGGTGGGAAAAAACATTATCTGTGCTGCTATAATCCCAGATGTTATTCATAACAAAAAAGTATTCACATTTGATGTTGTGAATTTGCCCTATTTTACAGCTGCCATAATCTGATAGTTTTAATTACACAGATCTATCCCATCTAAAAGAAACTGTCTTTAAGAGGGAGCCCTGGAGATATGATCAGTGTTATGCTTATTGTGACATGAAGACATTTTAGGAAGTTGTATCACCATGGATGCATTACGGTAACTGACCACATGCATATCTGGGCTCCACAGCAATGCAAAATAAAGCAGATTCATGTGAACTGAGAATGGTTTAAGTAAAAACAATTTACTGTGCACTTCAAGGGCCAATAAAAGAAGGCCAGTTTGAATGATATGAGTGATACTCAAAAGAGTTCAACACTTTAATTTTCTGTAGGATTGGGAAAATAGATAGATCTGAGTAATACCTGCTATAATTCCTATTCCAAATTTTTCTTAGGATGACTTGATGTCAGACTTGTTTAGATGTGAAATAGACACATAATGGTTTACTGCTCCATGGGAACAGTATGTCCAGCTCCTGCAGGATTTAGTTAGTGATGTTTTTTATTAGATAAGTGTTAGAACAATTAATAATTTGAATTAACAGTACTATAAATGTCTGGCTGGGATGGAATTAATTTCCTTCACAGTAGTGGGAATGGTGCTGTGTTTCAGATCTGTGACTAGAATAGTGTTGATAACACACCAGTGTTTTGGCTGCTGCTGAGCAGTGCTTGCACAGCCTCCAGACTCTCTTTTCCCCACTCAATTCAGCTAATGAGTAGGTTGGAAGTGAACCAGAAGTTAGAAGGAGACACAGCTGGGACAGATTATACAGAATGACCAAAGAGATGTTCCATACCATATGAAATTTGTTGCTCATGCTGTAAAGAGACTTTATAGTATCACCTACTGTTGTGGTAAAAGAAAGTTTGAGAAAGTTGAGGCCATTCAGCCTGGACAAGGGATGGCTGCAGGGAGAACTTTTTGTGGCCTTGCAATAGTTAAGGGGGTTTATAAGAGAAATAGACATTTCACCAAGGTCAGCAGAGACACAGTAGGACAATAGTCTTTAAATGAAAGAGGGTAGATTTAGATTGGCTGTAAGGAAGAAATATTTTACAGCGTGGCTGGTGAGACACTGGAATAGGTTGTCCAAAGAAGTTGTGGATGTCCCATCACTGGAAGTGCTCAAGGTCAGGTTGGATATAGCTTTGAAGAACCTGATCCATTTAAAGATGTCCCCAGTCATGATGGTGGGGGGTGGACTAGAAAGACCTTTAAACATCCTTTCCAACCCAAGCCATTCTATGATTCTATGTCGTCATGCTCAGCAATAAAAGCTTACAGAAAGCACAAAGAAGGAGGGGATGTTTGTGATTATGGTGTTTATCTTCCCAAGTGACCATTATGTGCGCTGCTTTCCACGAAGCAGCTGAACATCTGCCTGCTGAAGAGAAGCAGTGAATAAATTCCATATTCCACATTGCTTGCGTGCACAGCTTTGCTTCACCCATTGAAGTGTCCTTAGCACATGAATTTTCTTACTCTTGCTCCTCTGATGCTCTCCCCTATCCCACCATGGCGCAGTTAATAAGTGACTGAGTGCATGTTAAATTGCTGGCTGGGGTCAACCCACCAAAAGAAGCAAAGTATGCTCTTAAGTAATTGGATTACAAAATTGGTAATGGGGATACAGATAGGAAACCCAAACTAAAACTCATTAATAGTACCCAAAACATACATCTATAGTTAGGTGTTAACTCAGGATTCCCCACAAAATGTTGTCAGCCATACATGTTTTCTCACAAAGTATCAGCCCACTTAGTCAGAACCTGGGACACATTCAGCCTTAATTGTGTATCTGTTCCCTGTGCAATGAATCACAGAATAGGTGCTGCTTTGAAAAAGAACTTGCATTAGGGCACAGCTTCTCAGTGTAAAAAAAAACAGTTTGGCTCTTGTCCTCCTGAACACCATTAATACTTTTTTAGATTAATTACAATCCCCACCCCAGTTCCTCTCCTTTCTTATCTTACAAGGATAAAACATAGTGGCTATTAGAAGGCAGCTGTTGGATTTTTGTCCCCCTTAAAATTCCACCTAAGGACAGGCAGGATAATCTGCTGGATTATTTTTACTTTCCTTTGGAGTGACATACTGGTTACCTTCTTAAATCCATTTCCTGACAGAAGATAGTAAATAAAGATGATGGGCCAGGTTGTTTATGCTTTGATCTTCAGTCTGTGTTACCATTTTCTTTTACCAGTTTTAGGGCAACAGTATATATTTGTGGGCATGGGATAAGCTTTTAACCCTCAATTTGAAAAGAAAAGCACATATACTATTATGCACAGGTAGACAAAAAAAAGGAGGATGTTTTCTATTAGAGATGGTTCTCAAGAGATAAGGAAAAAGACTTGTATAGGTGATGAAATGTGATAACATGAAAAGCTGCAAGACAGTTGCTTAAGAAACAAGAACAACAAAGGAATAAACTACTGCAGGCATCAACCAGAGCTGTAGTGTGTACTATGTTTCCATGGCAACTAGCTATAAGAAGATGAATGTCTCATATTCACTGTGCTCTGCAGTACATGTCTATAAATCAAACTTGCATAAAAGAGCTAAGATTTCTTCCATGGGGTGGCTCTGAAAACCAGGTTATTTTCTCATTACTAGATAATTACATGAAAGAAATACAAGACAATTAGGTCATTTCTTTGTATTCAAAGTACCAATACATACAAAAGTACTAATATACCTTTAGTGTGTGATCCTATCAATCTGAAGGCACAGCAGCATAAAATGCAGACTATGAATACCTTCTTTTCTTCCTTAAGATCTAATTTATGCTTGCTAGCTCTAAAAACTGTATGAGACTTTTCTGTCCACTTTTGGTTTGTAAGACATTTTTCATCATTTATAGGTTCACTCACATTCACATGTGATTGGTTTTCAGCTTAGTTCTGTCACTATTTTCATTATCATGGTCAAAGGATTTAGCATACAAATAACCTACTTTTCTAACCACATGGTACAGCTCAGACAAATATTTTCTCAGCAGCAGTAATTAATAATATTGTAGAATGTGAATTTATTTGTAGTCACAACAACAGAGGAAAACAGTACTTGAAATATATTTTAAAGAATTTGAATCCCACTTTAAAAATCACCATGTTCACTTCCAGATAGCCATTTATCACAAATCATTATTGTGAAAGACTTGTCATGTTTCATATCCGTGTACCTACACGCAGAACAGCAGCACCATTATACAGAAATTCCTGTGTGTACTACCCATTACAACAAGCCTCATCATGAAAGAACACATCATCACACCATTTACCTTAGCAGGTATTTCTGTAACTCCTCTGTCAAGAATTTTTATGGTAGAGTGGTATTTCAATCAGGTGCACACCAGGTGCATGATAAGCGCTTGAGCGTTTTGTTCAATGCAATTGCAATATTAGCTCAGAAACAATACCTGTTGTGCTACTGTTCAGGCAAGGTTATGGTCAGTTAATACAGTCAAATATAAACTCAAAATTCACCCACATTTTGCAAACTTATCAACAGCCAAGGGCAGTAACTACTGACATTTTAAAGAAAATAGCCTTTCAGGAGGAAGAATGTCTACATTAAATATTATGTTATCAGTATGAGATTAAAACGTATTTATGCTTGGTTCTTTTTCAATAGAATTAATAAAAACAAACCCCAAACCAACAAACCACCCACTTCCTATACTTAGAAATACTACTGGATGAAGTGTCCTTGTTCTTTCATAAAATAGTCATTAACACTAACACTCCATCCTGAAGCTTTGTTACCAATTCAGATTAATTCAGTACATCTTTACACAATTATAAAAGAATATACAACGTTTACTTAAGTAGAGATATTAATTGTATGTTTCACAGCCCTGTACTCCAGTAAATATAGTACTGCCATTGCTAATAACAGGCTACAAACTCTGTGCTGAGTTTGAGGGCTGAGGCTTGAGGCTGTCAGACTTTACCTGAACTCACCTCATCTTCCTGGAGATTTTACTTACTTTATCTGTTAACATTACTTCTGTTAAGAACCAGGTGACTATGTCTAATGTGTTTTTCCTACCTTTACACATCTTTTAACAAATAGGAGTAATAAGGGCTGATTTACAGAACACCTGGACTGCTGGCAACAGGCAGGATCTGCCACCTTGAACTTGTGGCGGGCAGACACTGGCCTGTTTCGGAGAGTGGTGGACGGAGTCCCTTGAGAGGCATCTTGAGGGGACAAGACTCAAAGAGTGCTGGTGAATGTAGTTAAATCCAGGTGGTGGGCAGTCACTAGTGGTGTTCTCCAAGGTTCAGCACTGGGGTCAGTTCTCTTTAATATAGTTTGTAGTTATCTGGACAAAGGAATTGAGTGCACCCTCAGTAGGTTTGCAGGTGACACTAAATTGGGTAGGAGTGTTGATCTGCTTGAGGGTAGAAAGGCTCTGCAAAGGGATTGGGACAGGCTGATGGACTGAGGTCATTGCTATGAGGTTTAACAAGGTCAACTGCTGGGTCCTGGACTTGGGTCACAACAACCCCGTGAAATGCTACAGGTTTAGCAGAGTGGCTGGAAAGTTGCCTGATGGAGAAAGACCTGGGGGTGCTGGGTTGATAGCCAGTTGAACATGAGCCAGCAATGTGCTCAGGTGGCCAAGAAGGCAAACGGCATTCTGGTCTTTGTCAAGAATAGTGTGGCCAGCAGGAGGAGAGGAGTATACTCAGCACTGGTGAGGCTGCACCTCGAATACTGTGTTCAGTTTTGGGCCCTTAACTATGGGAAGGACATTGAGTTGTAGCATCTATGTGTACCATAACATATGGAGTTTCACTGACTGAAAGATAGGCCAAAATTTTCAGAACTGTTTTAAAATATTAAACTAAGCCTGAACTTATTTGACAATTTTTCAAATGAGAAAGATAATGAAAAATAGACACAGAAATGCAAAATAAAACCATATGAACAACAACTATAGATCCTTTTCTGACCTAAAAAGCATTAATATTAAAAGAACACCACATTTCAGTCACTGGACAGAAAAGTTGGACATTATGCCCTCCACAGAAGTCCTTAAGTATTTTAAAAGGATAACACCTCAAACTATTCTACCTACATTTTCCTATTCATTTCTTGACAGTACACACAAAAAAAAAAAAAGGAAAAAGGAAAAGTGACATTAAAATCACCAGGACATCAACAAGAATACACCACACAACTTTTTAACTCTTAAAATAATTACTCTCCCCAAAATATATTATATCTTTAGAGCAAAGGATTATCATCATTGAAGAACCATAAGATTATCGTTGAAGACATTAGTCACTCTACATTTTTATCGTTATTGCATACCAGTGGCTTGAAAGATGTACAGACCAATTCCTGCTCTGCTGTAATGCTTTATACTGTGACTCCAGATAACTGCACAAAGAGTTACAACCCACAAGCCAACCCCACCTTTTAAAAATGGTGCTCAGCAAACTACCTGATGCCATGTCTTCAAAAGTGAAGGACTTCTATCAATGACTGAGTTACTTACAAACCAATCAATCACATCACAAAAAGAAAGTTTTACACTTTGCAATGCAATTTTTTTCCAAAGCATTTTTTAAATAATGTTTCCTGTCAGAAGCAAAGGTAAGATCAATTTTTTATCATCTGCAAATTACTCTCAAAATTTTATCCTTTCACTTCTGAGGCAATCTCAGCTTGCAAGAAATCTCTACCCACTACTGCCTTGCAATATGCACTACAGTTTAACTGAATTTTTCAAGGGACAGCTCTTGAATGCAGATTTCCTGATTACAGGAGGAAAATGTAGAAGTAAATAATTTTAGGCTTCTTCAGAAACAGTACAGGCAACAAATTACTTTCTGTATCTGGTAATAGTTATTATTTTAATTATAGCTATAATTTTGTTATTTCTGTTTACACAATTTATATTATTTTTGTTTATACAATGTATATATTCTATCATTTAACATATTGTTTATCTTTATGATATTTATTATTAAGGGCACTGGAACAGTAATGTGCTGAAGCTTTTCTCTTTGGCTGCATGACAGATTCTAGTAATTTCAATTAACTAATATATACAGCAAAAAGCCTGCTGTCTATGAATAAGGATCTCTTTAATCTTACCTGGGGCTTCAACTGTTGTTTTTTCAGATTAACTTAGAAGAAATAAAATTGAAGGTTCTCCTCAAGTCTTCAAAGGTCAAAATCTTCTGTCTTCTAAATCAAGATTAGGCAAGAGAAAAACAATGTAACTGACAGGATTTTCAAAACTACTTCATACATTTATGTTTGTATGTAAGCTGCTCAGTTCACTCATACACTTTTTGAGTTACTGTATTTGCAATATACTTTAGGATAGCTACATTATATAGACAAGCAGTCAAAGAAAGACTTTATACTGACATTTTCTTTTTGCCACTGTGAATCCTGTTCAAAAGTACTGTGCTTACAACTCCCTTAAATATTTAAGTTCTAATTTTAAAAGTATTGAATGGAAAATTTCAGATTTGTAAAACCTTGACAATATAGACTCCAAAATGTGTAAAATTAGATTTCAAATCTATAATTTTCTTTAACATGCTGGGTACACTGAGCATTGTGTTTGAAAATTTTTCTTCCATAAAAAAATTTCTCCTTCAGTTTAGTCCTGACACAGACTACTGATCCTGATTACATTATATCAGAGTAAAATCAACTGAACAATCACTTAGGTTATGAACTCATTTCCTGATCCAACTGGAAAATAAAGCATCTCGAATAGGGCTATTGCAGATTGTGTGCAGCAGATCATAAGACAACAGCACAGTGGTTGAAATAGTTAAGTCATAGAATCATAGAATCAATAAGGTTGGAAAAGACCTCAGAGATCATCAAGTCCAACCTGTCACCCAATACCTCATGACTAACTACGCCATGGCTTAAGTCCTTTGAAGTAATTCACTAACACTTCAAAAGATACTTTTCCTTTATGGCAAAAAGCTGAGTGCAAGCTTTTCTTATCATCCCAACATCTGATCTGCCATATATTTCACTTTCCCTCTTCTCAAAGACCACAGTCCTATCTTAGACCATCTGAATGTCCGTCAGCTCAAAGGCTCCTGATGAAGTATTCTTTTCCTTAGACCAGGAAATGAGCTGGGACATGCTCTGATGGATAGCAGCAATGAAAGATTCACCTCATCTACTTCCCAAGAAGAACAAGAAAAGATTCCTTGCCGCTTTCGTTTTCTTTCCCTGGTTTAACATGTCAAGTAGAAAAGACCTATAGCCATGACACGACAAAAATCTGTAAACTACGTGGCATAAATGAGTGGAGATACAAGAGTGTCGTGGTTTAGGAGGCCAATTCTCCCACCACGGGCAAAAGTAACGACTCAGACAAACGGAGTGCAAAAATGGTGGAAAGTTTAAATGGGAAAACAAAACAAAACAAAACACCAATGAAAGTTTTACAGAGAACCACAGGCACCGTGACAAAAGAGAGAGATCCCAGAACATACCCAATAATGTCCCATCCCCACCTGGGGGTACACCCAACCCCCCCAGGGCTCTTTCTCCCCACCCCAACCCAGCCTTGGGCCTGGGCAGGCCCAAGGGAGGCAGCTCACGCCATTTTACCTAGGCAGCAGCAGGGGACAAAAGAGGAAGTAGGGATACTGCATGGATATTTTATAGAGGAGCAGAGGATTGTGGGTGAAATACCTGGTTTGCTGCGACCACCCACTGGGCTGGACCCTTTTGAGACCTCCCAGATGTGGTCTGTGCAGTGGCATCCGGGCCAGCACCCAGCCTAAAACACCACAATGAGTAACAGAAATAGTGAGGGGCACAAACAGCTGGAAGAGCTCATAGCACAACAGACAATCCAGAACTACCACCTAGAACACCACAGCCTACTAACCCTAACTTTATTTATGGTACTATCATCTTGATCTTTATTAGTCTGGTATTCTTTTATTTAACTTTGCAGCATCCAGGACATCTCCACTTCTTTGTATCTCCTTCAGGTGCTCTGTTTTGATTAACTAGTATAGAATTAAATGAATACTTGAAATACTTAGGAGAAAAAAAAATTAAATTGCACACCAAAAGCTGTAACTATTTCCCATGTTTTATTACTGTCTAACTGTGCAACACTCTTTGCACTTGTAAGATTTAAAACTTTTCAAAGAATAGACCTAGAAAAATGAAAACTGTAAATAAAACTCCCTGCAAAACAGTCAGGTTTATTTTTCTCCTCAAAAATATGCATGACTATGGTCTACAAATTATGAATAATTTTAGTTGTATAAAAACCCCACAAAAGTGAAACTGAAACAATAGCCTTCAAAGTTAGTTCACAATCATGCAAATATTTCAGCATTGTTGAAATATTCTCACTTATTTTCTATACTTAAGTATCGTGCTGCGGTTTACTTCTACTTATTCCTTTCATGTTTCTTTGCACTGGAGAGAAACATGGACTTTTCTAACTCAGTAGCACTTGCATACCATGGATAAAGGTCCATACTGCATAAACATTCTGGCATCATTCCCAGAAGTGAGAGAACTCTGAAGTAATCCATAACCTCAGCTAGAGAGTTCTTTGAAAGTCATAACAAAACTGAATGTAAAATGGGATTGGTGATTCCTCCTGTACACTACAACGAAGTCTTCACTTGTACATTTGTGTTATCTTTTCAATGAACTGCAAATGAAAGAAATTTAAATGAAAACCTGCTTTTTAAGTTCTCAATTGACTGTTTCTTTTAAAAGCAAAGCAAAATATAAAAAACAAGTAACAAATATCTACTTCAGGCCTCCCCATGAAACATGGAAAAATCTTGATGTAAAAATCCTGCAGATAGAAATTTTTTTCTGGCAAAACCAATCCCACTTCAGCTCCATATGTAAAGACATGTATTATTTTTTCATAACTCTCTAATATATGGCTTTATCCTAATTTTAAGCAATTTAGTTTTCTTTAGAAGGCAACATGATTGTATGCTGCAGGAATTGTTCTTTATCAAACAACACACAAAAGCTCTGCATTTGTCTTTTTGATTCATTCATATCCTACTCTTTCTGCAGTGGTTCAAAACCACAACTCATTCAGCTCCACCTGCTGTCTCAATTCCAATCTTAAACTACAAGCTTGAAGATTTCCAGTGTTTCTTTCCTTATTTGTCCTTGAAAAAAAATCATACCTTAAGAACTGTTACAGTCTCAGTTTCCAGAATTACAAAGTCTTGCTGCTTTCAACTGCTAGGTTCTGTACATGCACAATTTCTTTAATAACAGAGGTTGCCTAAACATACTGAACTTGCCTGCATGAACAGCTTTCCATTCAATTGGATAACTATAGAAGTGAAACCATAAAAAGCAATATGAGCCTTCCATCCATTTATTTTTCCTCTTCAGAGTAACATGAGCCCAGAAAATTATAGTATACAATTTTCCTTTTATAGAATGACTCCTATAATAGAGTGCTGCCTATTCATTGATCTTGAGAGCTGGCAATTTATGTGCTGCTAGAAGAGGCTGTAAAGCTATCTCAACATACAAAAAGGTCATCTTAAAAAAAAATAACAAAAAATTCAAGCCAATCAGGTATTAACAAATCCATAACCAATCTTTGTATCCTAGTTCACTGTTTTTGGTTCAGGCATTGATTAAGTGTTTTTTCTCCAGCACAAAAAAAAAAAAAATCTGAAAAAAAATCTTTATTTTGTATTTGTTGCCCACATTAAAGATTTATAAGTAAGGGTGTGGTTTAATGATCATGGGTTTTGGCACCAATGCTAGAATAAACAGAACCAGCCTCCACAGTGCCCTCCCTTGAATGTATACAAACACTTGTGGGGCCATGTGGTGAAAGAGATGAAAGAATTTATTGATAAAAGCAACCACATTTTTTTTGCCACTTCATTCTCTGTATGAACCATTTCTCCAGCAAGGCTTGCCACATTACTCCAGTAAAAAACAAAAATATAAAAAAGATGGGTAGGTATAATTGATAGGGTCAAGGTCGAGAAAAAAACCAAGCAGAACTAGGGGAGGTTTAGGTTGGATGTTAGGAAGAAGTTCTATACAGAGAGTGATTGCCCATTGGAATGGGCTGCCTGGGGAGGTGGTGGAGTTGCCATCATTGGAGGTGTTCAGGAGGAGACTTGATGGGGTGATTGGTACCATGGGTTAGTTGCTTAGGTAGGTTGGATTGGTTGATGGGTTGGACGCGATGATCTTGAAGGTCTCTTCCAACCTGGTCTATTCTATTCTATTCTATTCTATTCTATTCTATAAGTGGGAGTGTTGTTAAAGAAATATATTTCTCGATCCGTGGTGTAAGGCTCTGGGATGTGCCTAAGGAAACAGTGGAACAATATCAAAAATATGATTTATCCCATTTTTGTCACTTATCAACCTGAACACTAAAAATTACCAATTTGTTTTCCTCATCACTAATCTACATAATGTTGCTATTAAGAAATGCCACTTTGAGAAGTAAGAACCCGCTAAATGTAATGCACAAGCACTAAGAATATTACAAAGCTAAATTAAATCATATGATCATCTTTAATAGCCATGGTCAACTCATTTATAGAATCACAGAGTTATTTAGGTTGAAAAAGACCTTTAAGATCATTGAGTCCAATCATCATCCTAACACTGCCAAGTCCATCGTTAAACTGCGTATCTAAGCACCACATCTACACACCTTTGCATTAGGCACAGGAATGGTGACTCCACCATTTCCCTGATCAGTTTGCTCAAGCGCTTCACAGCCTTGCAGTGAATTTTTTTTTCCTAATATACAATCTAAACCTCCCCTGGTACAACCTCAAGCCATTTCCTCTTCTCCTATTGCTTGTTACTTAGGAGAAAAGATAGATACTTGCCTTGCTACAATCTCCTCTCAGGTAGTTCTAGAGAGCAATATGGAATCCTCTCAGCCTCCTTTTGTCCAGCCTAACAACCCCAGTTATCTCAGTGGCACCTCATAAGAACTGATCTCCAGACCATTCACCAGCTTTGGTGCTCTTCTTTGGACATGCTTGTGGTGTTTTGGCCCTGGCTGGAGGCCAGATGCCCCCTCAAACTGCTCTATCACTCCCATTCTTAGATGGACAAGGGAGAGGGAAAATATAACCAAAGGTCTACGAATCATAATAGAAGCAATTTAGTAGAATGAAAAGCAAAAGCAAAGGCTACACATGAAAGCAAGTGCAAAGATATTAACTACTTCCCATCAGCAGATGATGTCAGGTTGCTCCCTGACTCCAACATGCATAGGGGGTGCTCTGGAGGACAGATGCCATCAATGAACATCCCACACACTTCTCTTTTTCACTTAGCTTTTTTATCTGAGCTGATGTCATATGGCATGGAATACACCTTTGGTCAGTTTGGGTCAGCTAGCCTGGCTGTGTCCCCTACCAAGACTTTGCTCATCCCTCAACCTACTGTTGGGTGAAAATGTTGGAAAAGTACAGCACTGGTCCTTGGCTCAGCAGTAACAACACACTTGTCATCAACAAGCGTCATGAACACCCAGCTACATCACTGCAAAACAGCACTATGAAAGATGCTCTGGGGGGAATTAACTCCATCTCCACCAAATACAATACAATGCTCCAGCCCCTGAGTGTCTTTCTTGTAGTGAGAAGCCCAACCCTGAACACAGTACACATATCTTCACCAGGTTCAAGTACAGGGGGACAATCACCTCTCCTCTCTAGTCCCACTGGTCACACTATTCCTAATGCAAGCCACAATATTGTTGGCCTTCTTGGCCACCTGAGCACACTGCTGGCTCATATTCAGCAAGCCATTGACCAACACTTCCAGGTCCTTTCTGCCAGGCAGCTTTACAGCCACTCATCCCCAAGCCTGTAGCACTGTATGGTGCTGTAACCAAAGCACAGGAAAAGACATTTTACCTTGTTGCATCTCATACAGCTCAAAATTATCATTAAGCTACCTCAGGTTCTTAAAAACTCTTGAGGGTCTAAAATTCAGATTTCTTACATTTAGAAATGAAAAAGGAGTAGAAATCTTTGGTGGCTATGTGTCTGCATATTGCCTGAAATTTGTGGTCTCACAGAAGACATTAGTGAATTCACCTCCACCTGGATCACAGAACACATGCCAAGGTGGTTTTCTGCAGAAATGCTAAATATAAGCTCCTTTGTGATTTCCATTTGATATCAACAGTACATGATTTTACTAAATATTTACCACTCAACACTATATCTTATACAATAGTAATATCTATGGCATGTAAGAAAATATTTTCTTCTAATTCAAATAAATCCACCTCATTTTCATTCATGGAATTTAAAATAAACCTTTATTTTTTAGAATAAACCAAACCAGGTTGGAAGAGACCTTCAAGATCATTGTGTCCAACCCATCAACCAATCCAACCCACCCAGACAGCTAACCCATGGCACCAAGCACCCCATCAAGTCTCCTCCTGAAAACCTCCAATGACGGCGACTCCACCACCTCCTTGGGCAGCCCATTCCAAGGAAGTATATATACAGCCTTAAAGAAAAAGATCCTAATCAATACCTGAATCTTAAACTAAGTATGCTTAAACAAACATGCTTAACTTTCTGCAGATTGGAGAGCAAATACACACAAAGAACTGCAATATTCAAAACTGACATTTGGTGAGTCAACCTGCCAATTTGTTATCTCCTTTAAGTAATGAAATAACTTTCTGTTTCAATATTCAGATTCGAGACAAAATATTTCCTGAAACTTTGTTTGGTCAAAAATGATTTGTTAGATCTGTCTAAAATACAAACTTTCATAAAAATGTAGAGAATAAAAGTTTAGAAAGAAATTAAAAAATCTGTTTGCATCCTCCAGCTTCTACAACTACCCTGAAAGCAATCCATTACTGTGCTATCAAGATTCACTTAATAATATTAGTGTGTTACCAAGATTCATTATTGGTACCAAAACAAAAACCTAAACAGCATGATGAAAACAAAACACCAGAAAAGCCATGGAGTTTTCAAAACAGAAGTTGGAGACGACAAGAGATCCCTGTAAAAGATCTTTGAAGAATGCACATAACAGAAAGGGACTGTATATGCAAGGAAGCACAGAAGTCCATTTTGGACAGTGTTTCTACCGGGTTTTAGCATGACTGAGGGCTTATGAGTCCAAACTCTTGCATCTCTGTTACTAGAATGCAAGACTGTACATAGCTGCAGCACTGAGACAACTCTTAACTGAGGAGTTGACGTGCTAGCAGCTTCTAATGCAATCCAAGTGTACTTCATTTTGGCTGACAGGCCAAACATGTCATGAGCAGTTAAACTAAGACTATATGCTCCTTTTGGCCTGCACCGCTTTCCACATAGACGGTCGGGCAATACAAATAGACTAGGGAGTCCCTTTCAGAAAGCCTTGATAAGATGTGCCAGAGGAGCAGATGGAAGTTGTAAGCAGCCCTGAGCTTAGACTGCCTTTCTGTACTCTGGATGTCAGGGTGTCTTGCTGCTGGCATCCTGTTCAGCAGCAGACCAACCCATTGATCTCCTGATGTGAAAGTACAGAGTTGGGCCAGGGAAAACATTGGAAATTTTTGGGGTCCTGGCCTCTTAGGCACAGTGTAGAGCATGCTTTTAGTTAGATCTAAATGAAACTTCATCTGGGGAAACAATGCATTTCCAGAACTACTATTCCTGCAGCACCCTTTTCACCAGAATCTGCAATAAGCTATCTGAATAGTTGTTGAAATCAACTTGGATCATTTTGGGGAAAAGAAGGTCACTGAAACAAGCCTTCAGAGAAATAAAGTACAAGAGCCACAAACTGAGTTATCACAATGCTGCTAGTTCCCAGAAACGATAATTTTTATATGTGAATAAATGTACCAGCTATACATAATTAGTCTAACAATTAGAATTGTTACAGCAAATCCTTTTGAAAAAGTAAAGGCAGGAGTGTGATTCAAATTCTTAGGTCCCATCCTCTCCAATCACAAATTTCTTAATGACATCTAGTGGGTAAAGTTAGTATTACTTTGAATTTTACAGAATAAAGAAAACCTGACCAAAAAAAAAACAGATGCAAAACCAATTTATTAAAAAATGCAGTTGCTGGACTGCAGTTGATGATGCTAAGTAATTGCTGTTTCAATGGGAACAAAATATGTTAGTATATAGTATAGTTGAGAAATCAGTTTCACTCTAACTTAAGACATAACATGTACACCATTTCTCATTTCTTGGAAGGACTCTCCTTCCCAGGGCTGTTCTTAGTGACTTCAAAGAAATACCTCACTTGTTTCAACAACAAAGTAAAACATGCAATAATGCTCAAGAACTGGACCCTAACAATCAACTTTCAGGATCTTAACTTCTACATTTGGTTCCTATCTGGTGCACAGAGAAAGCTGTGTTTCTTGTAACTAGATTAGAAACTACCCAAATGATGAAAGGAACACTCAGAAAGCCTAGCCATCAGCAAAGGCAAAGGGTGTGCCTGTGCCATAAACCACAGTTAATGCACGTTAGCAAACGACACACAAAAAAGTGTCTACTCAGGGGCCTTTTAGTACTGCATAGTGAGCAGTCATTGGGTAAAGAGTACGAGTCACTGGCATTTGGCCCACTTAAGGAGCTGGCAAAACCACGAGATGACAGAATAAGTCTCAGAACAAACATTTTTGATTAATTTTTGTGCAGCTGCAGAGACAAAATGGTCTACAACCAGGTGGTCATGGCACTGCCAAGAGACACAGCAGGTGTGAGTTGGCACCTTTTCAGAAAGAATAACTGAACTACTGAACTACTACCAGGGGCAAGGCTATGCTTGACCTCCTCTTCACCAACAGGGAAGGACTGGTGGGCGATGTGGTGGCTGGAGGGTGTTTGGAGTCCAGTGACCGCGAGATAATTGAATTCTCGGTTTTTGGTCAAGCCAAGAGGGGTGGCAAGAAGACCTCCACTCTGGACTTCCGGAGGGCAGACTTCGGGTTACTCAAGGAACTAATTCAGAGGGTTCCTTGGGATAAAGCCCTTAAAAACAAAGGGGTCCAGGAGAGCTGGACCTACTTCAATGAAGAATTGTTGAAGGCTCAGGGACAGGCTGTGCCAGTGTGCCAGAAGATGAGCCGCCGGGGCAGACGGCCAGCCTGGATGGTTCATGAACTTTTAATGGAACTGAGGGAAAAAAAGAGGGTGTATCACCTTTGGAAGAGAGGGGAGGCAACCCACAGAATGTTTAAGGATGTTGCTAGGTCTTGTAGGAAGAGAATTAGGGAGGCAAAAGCACACTTGGAGCTTAAACTGGCCTCTACTGTGAAGGACAACAAAAAGTCCTTCTATAAATACGTTAATAGTAAGAGGAAGGGGAAGGACAACCTCCACTCCTTGGTGGATACGGAGGGGAACATTGTAACAAAGGATGAGGAAAAGGCAGAGATACTTAACACCTTCTTTGCCTCAATTTTTACTAGAAGGGCAGAACGTCTTCCTGACAGCTGGCCTGCAGAGCTGGCAGAAGGAGCCAGGGAGCTGCACAGTTTCCCTATGTTCCATGAGGCGGTGGTTGGAACTCTCCTTAGAAGCTTGGATCCCCACAAGTCCATGGGACCAGATGGGATTCATCCTAGGGTGCTGAGAGAGCTGGCAGATGAGCTGGCCAAGCCACTCTCCATAATTTTCCAGCAGTCCTGGCTCACTGGCGAGGTCCCAGAGGACTGGAAGCTGGCCAACGTGGTGCCCATCCATAAGAAGGGCCGGTTGGATGAGCCAGGGAATTACAGGCCTGTCAGCCTGACCTCAGTGCCAGGCAAGATCATGGAACAGGTCATCCTGAGTGCAATAACACAACACTTAGAGGATGGCCAAGGGATCAGGCCTAGCCAGCATGGATTTAGGAAGGGCAGGTCCTGCCTGACCAACCTGATCTCCTTCTATGATCAGGTGACCCGCCTGGTGGATGTGGGGATGCCTGTGGATGTAGTCTACCTGGACCTCAGCAAGGCCTTTGACACCGTCCCCCATAGCAAACTGCTGGCCAAGCTGTCAGCCCATGGCTTGGACGGGAGCACACTGCGATGGGTTAGGAACTGGCTGGAGGGCCGAGCCCAGAGAGTGGTGGTGAATGGTGCCACATCCAGCTGGCAGCCAGTCACTAGTGGTGTGCCCCAAGGATCAGTGCTGGGCCCTGTGCTCTTTAACATCTTTATTGATGATCTGGATGAGGGCATTGAGTCCATCATCAGTAAATTTGCTGACGACACCAAGCTGGGGGCAGGGGTTGATCTGCTGGAGGGTAGAGAGGCTCTGCAGAGAGACCTCGACAGGCTGGACAGATGGGCAGAGTCCAACGGCATGAGATTTAACACATCCAAATGCCGGGTTCTGCACATTGGCCACAACAACCCCATGCAGTGCTACAGGCTGGGGTCAGAGTGGCTGGAGAGCAGCCAGGCAGAGACGGACCTGGGGGTGCTGGTTGATGGTAGGATGAACATGAGCCTGCAGTGTGCCCAGGAAGCCAAGAGGGCCAATGGCATCCTGGCCTGCATCAAGAACAGTGTGGCCAGCAGGAGCAGGGAGGTCATTCTGCCCCTGTACACTGCACTGGTTAGGCCACACCTCGAGTACTGTGTCCAGTTCTGGGCCCCTCAGTTTAGGAAGGATGTTGACTTGCTGGAACGAGTCCAGAGAAGAGCAACAAAGTTGGTGAGGGGTTTGGAACACAAGCCCTATGAGGAGAGGCTGAGGGAGCTGGGGCTGCTTAGCCTGGAGAAGAGGAGACTCAGGGGTGACCTTATCACTCTCTACAACTACCTGAAGGGAGGTTGTAGACAGGCTGATGATGGTCTCTTCTCCCAGGCACCCAGTACCAGAACAAGAGGACACAGTCTCAGGCTGCGCCAGGGGAGGTTCAGGTTGGATGTTAGGAAGAAGTTCTATACAGAAAGAGTGATTGCGCTATGGAATGGGCTGCCTGGGGAGGTGGTGGAGTTGCCATCATTGAAGGTGTTCAGAAGGAGACTTGATGGGGTGCTTGGTGCCATGGGTTAGCTGTTTGGGTGGGTTGGATTGGTTGATGGGTTGGACACGATGATCTTGAAGGTCTCTTCCAACCTGGTTTGGTTTATTCTAATAAAAGGTTTATTCTAAAAGGTTTATTCAACTTTCACCTCCTATCTTCCCTGGCCTCCACGTTTACTCTCTTTCCAAGAAGGAGACATCAGTGACTTATGCACAGAACCTGCTCTTGTTTGAATGCCTGAAGCATATTTCAAGTATTCCTTCCTTCCAGAAGAAACATTCAAGGAATTTAACATAACAGCTAATTTTTACCTGAAGGTAGAAACATATAGAAGATAGATAAGAAGATAAACATTCATAATTCAGCCATTCAGACTCCAGAAATCTAACCTATTATTAGACCCCGGCCTAGCTCACAGCAGAAATGTATCAGGGATGACTACTTTCAGAGTGTAATGAAACATTTATGTGGTTTATATTTAAATGGTAACCAACCTTCTTTTTTCTTTTTCTTTATCTCATTAAGACTAGTTTCCTAAAATACAGATTTAAGTAAAAAAACCCAAACAAACAAAAAACTAGTCACAAGTGGTCCTTGGGGAAGCCAATTGCAGAAACTGGAGAACAAAAAATGAATCATAATTTCTGTGCTAAATATATTTTACAGTATATTGGTCAAACTTGTATCAACATGTGATAAGAAAGAAACTCACAAACACATGTATTCTAAGATCTCACAGGTGTTCTTTTTTGAGATTACTTGTAGTACGAGAGCAGAAACATAACTTCCAGACCTGCATCAAGCCATACAATTTATCCTCTACTGTCCTGTGAATATGCAACTTGTGATTTCCCTCAATATTCTCTTAAGATTTTTGTGCAGATTTGTAGTAGAGGCATCAAGACTAAAACTGCCCAGCTGTTACTTGAAACCCAAAATAGCTGTATTTCTTAGAATATAATATTACAATGTGGTAGTTTCATATCTACTGAAACCACTGACTAAAGAAATGGAGCATACTACCAAAACCAGTGTCAGTTATTTCACACATCTCATGCACATGTGCAATACAATGCATCCTTCTGCTCATCATAGTCTGTGGCAGAAAAGGTAGGGGGTTGATTATTTTCTTTTGTAATAAGTAACCCTGGATAGGAAAACAACTTTGAGAATCTGTAGGAATTTCTATTCACCAAGCCTACATATTTTCTTTTGTAATAAATACCTCTGAATAACAAAATTATTTCTAGAATCCGGAGGCACTTCTGTTCACCAAGCCTACAGAAATCCACTCCAATCAGTGTGGACCAGCCAGTTGTCCTGATTTGAGCTAGAACAGAACTAATTCTGTTCAGTGATTTAACTCCATCTGCTGCTGAGTCCAGTCTTGGACTTTGGCCACAGCATCAGTGGTGATGATGAGGTAATTGCTATTGGGAAAACAGGGTTCAAATGTATATTAAATTTTATTGATATAATTTTCGTTGAAGTATCTTAAGTTTTCCAATGCCTGAATCTCTCTCTTTTAATCCCTTTCCTCTTCTCTTTGGGAAATTGGAAGGGTTAATGGAGAGTGTCACTAGTTTAGTGGCTGGCTCACCCTTAACCCTAGACACCAGTACACAGAGGTCTCAATAGTGACACTTTTATAGAAACTGAAACTTCAGAATATAAATTTATATATATATATATGCCTTTTAAGGTTGATAACAAAACAGCATTATTACAGAAACTATGAAGACCTTTCTGATTAAATAGCCTTTGTTATTGTCATCACACACTTCAAAAACTACAGGAGTGATTTGCATTAAAGTCCAATAAACTTGACCTAGTATTTTTTACTTTGAATAACTGTTATAGGAAGGATAAAATAGGCACTTGCTGAATAAACCATGCTGCTAAAAACCCCACTACTGCGTATTAGTTGCATCTCTCAGAATTCTGTTCAAATGTTCTTTTACAATAACTGAAAGTGAACAGAGTCTATTTAATGTTACATTTTTGTTAAGTTAAAATAAAGTTTTCCTACTGCAACATTTTGCTTACTTATGATGAAAAGGACCTTTGTGGACTTAGAATACATGGTACAGACTTCCAGAAACCAAATTACCTTAAATTTATTTCTGCAAGACCTTGATTTTTATTTTTTTTTCTTGAAAAATTCCAGGCATCTAATTTTCAGTTAAGTCACTATAGGGATTGGAACTAGGAGGAGCAACTTGAATGCAGGCATAGACAGAAGTCACTGAATTTTCTGAAGTAATTTTAGAAACCAAATACAGTTGCCAGAGTCTTTACTTGGACAAGAGATTATGCACATAATAAACAAACTCATGCCACTTTCCCAGGAGTGTTTCCCACAGCAGACCTTCAGTAAGGGCTGATAATACAACATTCAATCTCGTAGTACTGAGACTATATCCAGAGATTGCTTCATGAAGAAGCACTATACACAACTCTGCAGAAAAGTATTTAAAAACTAGAGGTTGAAATACATATTTTTTTTGTGTGGTGTTGTTTTGGTTTTTTTTTTTTGGGTTTTTTTGTTTGTTTGTTTGTTTGTTTGTTTGTTTGTTCTAGCTTGCTGATTTAATTGCATGCCGATATAAAGAGACATTACTTGTTAACTACAGTCTCAGGCTTGTAATTGAGTAACAAGAACCAAACCCTAGTACAATACAGGCAGACAGAGCAAGCTTTGAAGTAGTCCATGCTCTTCCTTTGATGAATTTTACACCTGTTTTATCCTCCCACTCCCACCTTGGAAGTCGTCACACAGTTATTAACGGAGCACTTCAGACACAGTAATTGTCAGCGAGCTAAACAAACGTTATGCCAATACTGCACCTGCCCTAAACCTCCATTAATGTCAGAAGGCTTACTTGGGTAATTCTGGTCACTAAGACGTGACTGTCTTTACGGTTTAGCTGCTTCGAGAAACATGCCTGAGCTACTTGCGCGCCTGTCACAAGCAACCAGAGCAGCCTTTCAGACGACACGGACACCCAACCGCCGGGCCCAACTCTCCACCCGCGCTCTCCTCACAGAACACCCACAGAGGCTCCCACACCGCGGGGATCGACAGCCGCCCGGAAAGCCCACGGCGGGATTGGCTAAGCTCAGACGCGCGCCATTGGCTCGGAGGGCAGGGGCGGGGCAAAGGCGGGCCTTAGCTATCTCCACTTCGGGCGCGCTGTCGCGGAACTAGGCCCGGGGGTAAGCCGTTGCGCTGCTCGGGCGGGAGAAGACGGCCGCTGTTGGCGGGGCCGAGCGGTGCGGCTCGCCACGTTTTGGCGTAAGCGGCCGCGGCCGCCCGGCGACGGTTGGGGTTGTTAGCACCGTGGCCTGTGCGCCGCTTCGTGCTCACTGCGGTGCCGCTGTGTATTGGCGGGCCGGTGGCGGCTGCCGGTAGCCCCGCCCCGGTGCCTCCCTCCCGCCGCAGGTTCCGCTGTCCTGGCGGGGCCGCCGCACCTGGGCTTCCTGCCGCCCTCGGTTTAGCGGCGTGGCTGAGGGGCCTTGGCCGAGGCGTGGCGAGAGGTGGTAGCTCCAGACTGTGGCAGAAAGAACCGTCCTCTCTCTGTGCCCCTGCTGGAGCGCGGCCGGTAGGAGAAATGTCTATATGATGCAAATAACTCTTGACTTTTGAAACGCTTTCTTGTACGTAACCCTACCCGAGCCCGTTTTCCCTGTGCAGAGTTTCACATTAGCTGCTTCCCACTTGATGGTTGCCACCGTTGCACGTGTTTCTTTGTTTCCCGAGCACAGAAATAATCCTTGTACACTACGAGATTTTTTTCCCGAGTCAGAAGTTGTATGGTTATTCTGACAAATAACAAAAAGCAAAGTTCTTTAGTAATAAGCAGACTGAAACTAGGAAGTGAAATAGACCGAAGTGTAACAGAAAAGCATAATTTTTGTTTGGTGTTGTGTTTATTGATCTCTAGGACCATGCTTCAGGAAGCTGCACACGGAAAATGGACAGTATCTAGCAGCGATGAAAGCGCTGAGGAAAATTCTGATAGTGAAAAGCCATCTACATCTTCACTATTGGATGCTGCACATGACAGAGCGAGTGGTCCACAATATCCATGCTCTGAAGCTAGGAAAGCTGCTCACAAGAGAAAAGCTTCTCCCATGAAGTTCAATGATAAAAGTTTTTCTGCAGACGTACCCCCCGCAGGAAAACAAAGAACTAGCCAGGAAGGCTTAGGCTGGTGTCTTTCTAGTAGTGATGAAGAGCCTGAAGATCAGGAAAAGCATCCTCACAAGGAAACACTGAAAGAGGAAAAATGTAATGTAGCCAAGGAAGATCATCTGAATCTTTGCAAAGATGAGAAACTGTCAGAGAATCAGAAAGCAGAGAAGTATAATGAAACACCTAGTGAAGCCAAAGATACCTGGGATTTGTTGAGTGGGGAGAACCCTTTCAGGTTCTTTCTCACCAAAGTCAGAGGAATTGAACAACAGTATAATTCTGGAGCCCTGCATATAAAAGGTGAACAAGTGGCGTCTATAGAAGTGGGCTTTTGGGAGACTTGTTTGCAAGACAATGCTTATTTTTAGTTCATGGGTATTGTTAATGCATATATATTCATTGGTGTAGCTGAGGCTTCATATTCTAAATGTGCAAGTTGTAGGAATTGGTTCTGTTATCTTTGCCTTTCTCTTTTAGACGTACAGTGTGTAAAGCCTTAATTTGCTGATACTGTTTCTATTGTAACTTCTGAATTATGCTGTGCAAATCTAGTGTGCATTTAGCCAAGGCAGTCATATGGTGCTTGTTGCTGCTTTTCCTGTGATTTAATCTGGGAAAACAGATTGCATTTGTGACTCTTAGAGAGATGCATTCCTTGTGTGTCTAACCACCCTTCCTGAGTAGTTACTTGCACTTATCTTCATGCTGCCAAGTGGTTTGGAGCTGGTGATCCACTATCACTTGATGCAGTGCAAGGTAGCTGTTAGGAAGTTTTGTGGCTGGGATTCATGAGCCCACTCCAATCCCATTAGAAGTGAGTGTAGGTCGAGATGGAGTTAATTCTTCTTGGCATCATACTGATGCTTCAGGAATGCTGTGCAATTGTAGTTTGACATGAGGGGGAACACTTCTGTGCACCT
The DNA here is from genome assembly GCF_026170545.1 of Melanerpes formicivorus. Classification (NCBI taxonomy): domain Eukaryota; kingdom Metazoa; phylum Chordata; class Aves; order Piciformes; family Picidae; genus Melanerpes; species Melanerpes formicivorus. The sequence goes on from NW_027142369.1 coordinate 5,267,101, forward strand.
GTAAACATGATCTCATTCAGAAATTAAACCTCATGACAAGACATGAAGAAACATTGGTAAGAGATTTATGCAGAGAAATACAGAAAAATTAGGCAGGAAAGATTTGTAGTATGTTGAAGGTGAGCAAATGACTGTAGATCTACACAGTTAGGCTGTAACTTTTTCTTATGCTTTTATGCTGTGCTCCTTATGAGCACTCGTGATTGATCTCAGCCTCGTGTCAGAGACCTCAATTGCTTCATTGATGTATGCCTTTGTCTGCTTTGTGAATTCATTGAGGCTTTCAGCCACTCTCTTAGGAGTAGCTGTCCTGCTGAGTGATTAGTTGAGCTGGTGAAGGGTCTGAGGTTTTTGTTTGTTTAACCTGCAAACCCAGATTTCTGTAGATAGTGCATGAATACTGTAGAATGTGTTATCAAGTTTCTGCTGTGCTTCAGTTCCTGAGGGTATGAATCAGTCGAGTTAGCCTTCTCTGTTGCCATGAATGAAGTCAAGATACACGTATTTTAACAGTCAGTGTGCAACAGATTAAGTCTTCAAGCATTGACTATATATACTGCCACCGTCCTTCCCTGTAAGGAAGAGAGTAGTGTGATGCTCCTATGTCTGTGTGATCTTGCTGTTTCTCTTACTGAATTTCTAACATTTGTTTTCTATTTTGGGAGAATTAATTCTTTTCATAAAAATAAGACAGTAAGGGTTTCACAAGAGAACTGGTGACTTTGAAAAGTAGTAAAACTAGTAAACTTAGTAAATATTTGTTATGCTGTCTGGCATTCATGTTGTGGTGCTATCAAACTGTTCAAGATGTGAAATGTTTACTTGAACTTTTTTTACTCATGTATGCTTTAATGTTTTAAATAGATATTTTGTCTCCTCTTTTTGGGACTCTTGTGTCTTCTGCTCAGGTGAGTTTCCTGTGCTATGTTGATTTCGCTTTATTAACTTTAAACTTCATCATCCATGTTTGTGCAATGCAGCTGATATTAGTAGAGAACTTTGTTAAGATACAGAGAGAACTCCAAATATTTTTAGCTATACAACGGTTTATTGAAATAATCATCCCGTGTTCTGTGTAGAATTCAGGCAGATATTCCTGTTTTGGGGGAATGTTCAACTGAAAAATGCATGTTTATGTTTGTGTAAATTATTTTCTTATTCATATATATATTTGTATTTAAGAAAAAAAAACCCTGCAATCTAGTAATGATATTTTTATTATTGGCTTTTGCTGCCATTTGCGGTATAAGCACATGGCAAAGAGATTGTTCATGAACCAAAGCTTTTTCATGATGTGTATGGTGCTTTTTTTCTGCCTGTTTGCTTTTTATGAACACTAACACATGGTTATGAATAATTTAAATGAATCCTTGAATTGTTAAGAGGCATGTAAGAGAAAGCTTATGAAATTGAAAAACATACCTGTTTTTGAACCGTTGTGTATGATGTGATACTGAATGCTGACTTTCTGTAGGAAGCTTTTTTGCTGTGTGTCATTCATTGTTCTGACAAACTCCTTTTTCTTTTTAATGAGTCTGTTTTCTTATGTGCCAGTTCAACTACTGTATAGACGTGGGATGGCTTGTAAAGCAGTATCCGCCGGAATTCAGGTATGCTTGTCTTACAAAGATGAAATGATAGATTGTTCAAATTTATTGTGTTCATGCAAGTTTGTTAGAAGTGAATCACAAACACTTGTTAGCAGTTGCACATTACTGCAACCAATTGTGTATGTGTAGACTACTGCTTTTTCTTGTATGCTTATTCCACAGTTGAAAAGAGACAAGAAATCAATAATACAGAACAGTTAAACGGTCAGAGTTCAGTATGCTTGATTTCAGACTTTCATTAATGCTTAATATTGTTATTTCATGCTTTATGTATATATAAACTGACATATTTGGAGGTCCCACTGTGGGCCATGATGTAATGCAGTTGGTAACTTGTAAAGATGGAAGAAGCTTTTTGTTGTACAGTTTACTGAGCCAAGAGCAAGGTAATGCAAGAGAATGGAAGGACTGGAGGAAGGGCAGAGAAAAGCTAAGCAAAATTGATCAGCAAGATATGTCATGAGCATGATATTGCTGGTGTTGCTGGATATTCTCATTAAATAATTTAAAATTTTTTTTCTTAAGTCCTTTCCTGACAGTTGCAATCTCCTGCATGTGAAGTGAGCAAATGGCAGAGTTTTCTCTTTGTTCCCTTTTTTTTTCTCATCTCCATTTTACTGGAAAATCAGTAGAACAGAGTATTAGGAAGTGAACATAAAACTGCTATTAGAATAGACCTAGTCCTCTCCTCTTCCCTCACATTACTTCCATCTTCCCTGCAAGGTAGCAATGTTTAAATTGCCTTAGATCCACACTATGTATTTTAGTACTTTTGAGAGCTTCTATTTGTGTGTTGTCAGCTATACAGATGAGTTCCTTACAAGATCATGTATTATTAGCTTCTCTTTTGCTGTCAAATTTACTCCTTTTTTTTGGTGTTTTCCTTTTTTAAATACAATTTTCTCATGTCTTTCTCTTAGAGGTGCTATCGTTACTGCTTTTTTGAGCTAGTTATGGCATATAGGTTTTATTGCTGTCTTCCTGCCACACTATTAAATTTAAATCCCGGAAGTCCTAGCTATATGAAGGAGTGGTTCGGACTGATTACTAATTCACTTGATATTTTAATGCTAGTCTCCTTTTTTGTTTTAAGGAAGAAGCCATTGTTGATAGTTCATGGTGAAAAGAGAGAATCCAAAGCTGAACTGCTTGCACAAGCACGGCCTTATGAGAACATTAGCTTTTGTCAGGTAAAGAACATGACATCGTCCTTTTGTTGAAATTAAGTGATCTGTTGTCCTCAAAATCTTGTCATGGATGGAAAGAGACATACATTTTATGGCAAATTAAAAACATTGTTAAGCTTTGAACAGCATGTTTACCAGGAATGTGGTAACTGTGTTCCTGGTCTTCTGTGACTTTGGTAGATTTTCACCCACGATAGATATACACAGAGCTGCTGTTCACTAAAATATGGGGCTTGTGGAAGAGCTGTGTGCCTCCACTCATATGTTACACCCACAGTCTTGGCTGAAAAGGAAGCTTTATTTGTGTGAAGTCCAGAACTTGGTCCTAGTGTTACTGTAATCTCAAGTCTCATCAAATTACTATTAATCCAGATATGTTTTACACAAGACTATGCTGTTGCAGGTAGTCTCCATAATTTTGTTAAAACTGCTAGCAGTGCCTGGCACATGCCACTTTAACTTTGTTATGCCCACTCTTTTGCTGCCCATGAGTTGTGAAGTCATTGGCTTTAACCTCAGGGAGAGATGTCAGTGTCATTAATAGCACATAGCAGGGGAAAATGGCAGTTGTGATAGTTTTCCTATTTGAGTGTACTGCTTCAGATTTTTCTAGTAGTCTGCATGCATTCTGTTATGTTTTATTGTGAAATGAAGTGCAAACATTTTTATCTTATGCTCTATGCCCATAATAACTAGGGACAGTGTTGGAGCCATCACTGGCTTAAAGTATTTTCTTAACACCTACAACTCATGTTTTGTTTTCTCCCTAGAAACAGTGCTGTAAATGTGCTTTTTATCAGTGCTTTCCTATTATTAAAAACACTTCTCTCTGGCTTCTGTCATTTTCTTTGCAACATTAGCCATTAAGCTAGTTGTAACAGTTACTGTCTGCTTCAGAATCACAGAGGAATTATGTTTAGGACCTCTGGAGGTTATCTAGTCAAGCTCTCCTGCTCAAGCAGGGTCACTTGTAACCAGTTGTCCAGGGTAATATCCAAACAGGTTTTGAGTATTTCCAAGGAGGGAGATTTCCACAACCTCTTTGGACAACCCATGCCTGTGTTCATTTACCCTCATGGTAAAAATGTGTTTCCTGATGTTTGTACCTCTGATCTTGTCACTGGACACCAGTGAAAAAGTGCCTGGCTCCCTTTTCCTTATATCCTCCCTTCAGGTATTTATACACCCTGATCAGATCTCCTCTGAGACTTTTTCTTCTCCAGGCTGAATAGTCGCAGCTCCCTCAGCCTTTCCTCAAAGGAGGGAATAATTCAAATCATCTTAGTTTTCTTTTATTAGAGTCTCTGCACTATGTCCATGCCTTCTACAAAAATGGACCCTGTGCTGCACATCTGGCCCCACCAGTATGGAACAGAGAGGAAGGATCACCTCCCTTGACCTGCTGGCAACACTTTGCAGCCCAGGACAGTTAGTGAATCTTTGTTGCAAGGGCACATTGCTGCCTTCTCTTCAACTTGGTGTCCAACAGGAACCTCAGGTCCTACTCTGAAAAGCTGACTGTTTCTGAAAATACTGCTTTTAGGAGACCAGAAATCCTGCTGGAGCAGATCCAGCAAAAAGTTGCTGTGACATTTAAAGTTTAACTTTTAGGAATTAGTATGTTTAAAATGGTTGAGGGGGGAAAAAGAATGTATTTTGTAATCTGCCCACTAGAGTGCAGTGATGTGAAGCAAAATAAAGAAGCACCTCTCTTAACATTCTTGCATATAGGAATGCACAGTAGGAATTTTTAATGATCAACTTTTCAATTTTATAGGCTAAATTGGATATTGCATTTGGAACTCACCACACGTAAGTAACAGCTATTAAGCAGAAAACTCCCATTCTAAAGATGTCCAAACTGTTGATACATGCAGTTACCATGCTTGAACTACCAGGTAGTGCTTGGTATTTCAAAGTATTTACAGGATAGGAGGATAGATTATTACTGTTTATGAAAACACAATTCTGAATCCTAATGTTCACTAATGAAAATAAATTTGTCTTTCAGGTGCTATGTGTATCTCTTTTGTTTATCTGCAAGCTATTTTAAAGCTGTAAAAATGAGTTTCATGGAAATTGCTGAGTCTTAAAGAAAAATCCTAATTATTTTGCATTTACAGATAATAGGATTGTTTTAGTTTAAGGCAACAAGTCAGCTGTTAGGTAGATGTGAGATGTTCAAGCTAGACAAGTTGGTAAATTGCAGGCCCTGGCTCTTAACTCATGTTTTAATACTAAAACTATAATGCAGGCTTGATGAGTCATTGGCACTTCAGGCACAACACTGATTTACTGCTCAGTTGTTGTAGCTAATGTGGAGGATCTGGAAATAATTACTTAATTTTGGGGTCTTTTGAAAGAAACAAAATTATTTGATACTACAGAAGCATTACAAAAGGAACTTTGTGGATTGCAAGCTACAGATAAGAGATAACAGATTTACGTCTTACAGTAAAAGTCTTTGGGTTTAGGGCACTGCTGGTTTTTGGTGTTTTTCTTACTCAATTCTTTCATGACATTACGTTAAAACCTTGATCTGAAATGCCCACTTAAGGTACATCTCTGTTTCTGGTAGAAAGTATACAGTGCACAGCCTTTTTGGAGAACAAAATGTAAATAAAGGAAAGAAATCAGCGTCTTAAAAATTATTCTTTCTTCTCTCTGTGAGAGGTATGATAGAAATTAAGGTTTTGTTTCAAACTAATAATTTTTAAAGCTTTAGCTTATTTTCAATTCAGTTTAAGTGGCAGCTCTCATTCTCTGTATGTAGCAGTGTATTTCTGAATGTTCTGTTGCAAATGGAACACAAGTGTGTAGCAGACCAGTAAATCAGATCTCCATGGGTAATGAAGCAATTTTGTCCCAAGAGAAAGTTAACAGATTTCACCCTGTCAAATATAAAGATTTCAATTCATGTAATTCCTGTTGCATGATGTAAAAATTCAGTTACAGGTCAGTCAGTTGTTTGAGGTAGTGGTGTTTTGGTCAGTTATCACTTTGTACAGCACTTTATTTTACAGTAAAATAATACTTACTCTAAGCACAGGTCATGTTGACTATGTATCATGGCATAATGCAGATATTGAACTATTTTAAAGCTTGAGGGTCTTGCATATTGCATAAACTATAGAGTAAGCACAGGAAAACTTGTGAAAGTATTTGAATGCTAGTTGCTGCACTCTGAAAGCAGAAATTGCTGAATAAATCACTGTCTAAATTTGAGTCTGATATGATTTTTGCATAGCAGTATCTCCTTGGGACAGCACTGAAAATAATCATTTTTCCTTGCTTTTCATTCCTGAGCATTGGTTTCTATGGAAACCATCTCATCCTTCAGGGTCACATGGATATACTGTCTTTGTACACCTATTGAGAACTTGTATATGTAAATGTAAACACCTGTGCTATGAAAAATATAGACACGTTTTTAATTTAGTTACTAGTTCTAAAACTTGAGTTTGGGTTTTTTTGCCATCCCTAATGGTTAGTTACCTACATACCTTATTTTATTTTAGAAGTTGTCAGTTTAAGAGAAAAGAACTATCTTTTAATAAATTCAGCACTAAGTAAACTCCCTTAGGTGTTTATTATTTTTACTAAAGAACATAGCAAGTATAGAAAGTGTTCTCCAAGTATTCCTTTTTGCTTTGGGAAATTGTTTGCATGAGATGTTAAGCTGTACTTTAATATACTGTACAGTGGCTGCTGACAAAATATATGGGGCTAATCTAGTAACTGCCATGTGAGTTTGTTGTGTGTATGGATTGAAGTCTAATGCAGAACAAGTCTTTTAAAAGTAGCTATCTTGGAGCATTGTAATGAGTTATTTATTTCCTACTCTGTACTTGAAATAGATTAATTATTATATCTTTTTCAAGGAAAATGATGTTGTTGCAATATGAAGAAGGTCTCCGAGTTGTGATACATACATCCAATCTTATTGCTGAAGACTGGCACCAGAAAACTCAGGGGTAAGTAACAACCTCTAGCAGGAGTATATCTGCTTTAATATTTTACACAAGTATCTGCTACTGCTGGAGACAATGTACTAGGTCAGATGATCCAGTGCTACAAGCCTTGCACTCCTAGGACAGTGCTATCCTGCAAAAAATAAAATTAAAAATAAAGCAATTCAAACCCAGAACAGTGGTAGCTGTTGAAGTCTTTTCTTGCTTTCTGCTCTAAATTATGTGCTGAGTTGAGTTAGCGTCTTTTATTATGCCATACTGTCTGGAAAAACTGCATAGCTATTAAGTATTCTATGCAAATCTGTAGCAGCTATTTTAAACTTATTTTAATACTTCAAGCATAGTGTGAGTGTAAAAATGTTCTGCTTCTGCTGTGACTGTATCAAGAATGTAACCCAATAAATGCTGGGCACCGTTGGTTCCTTAATACAGTGGATGAGCCTTATTCACCCAGTGTCCTTTCTCTGTATGAAATTTTCTTCCTGTCTTTAAGGTTGACACCCAGCTTGGGACATGGTTTTGCTGAGAGCACAGAAAACAGGACTAAGTGACATCTTAATATAAGGCCCGTCAATCTCTTATTTTCTATGCTAATTTTATGGCAGCATTTTTAGCTAGATCCCCACAGTAACTCAAAGTGTAAGATTTCTTTGAAACTTATTTGAATATTTGCTTGCCATTTTCAATCAGTTCAGAAATTGCCATCAGTTTTGCTACCAGTAAATGTAACTGGGTTTTGAGGCTTTTCGCTTGTCTGAGGCAACCTGTTCTAAGGGGTTTTGAGTGGCAAAAGCATAACCAGTGTGGGCTTTTTTTCATGTGTTTGAATCTTTTACTTGGGGATGGCCAATAGTAATTAATTTACATTTTACTACTTTTCTGCTCAAAATCTGTGAACAATTTTAAAGGCATAGCCAAAAACAACCACAGGTAATTAGCTTCTCAGAAGGCTGTTAAAGGAATATTTGCCATACTTGTCAAACATAGAAAATACTTTTCTTTCTAGCTTTAGCACACTGCAGTAATACACAGTATCACTAATATGATGATTCACTGAGTCCTCTTCTTTATAAACTTCTGAATTCCAAAAGATAGTGGCAACATGTTGTAAAGTTGATAATGTAGAGCCTTTTGTTTCAATGGCCGCAATAATGTCTGACCAGAAAGAAATGCTAGATGTTTTTTCCATGTGTAGCACCCACCCTATTTTGTTTTGATATAAGTTCTAGAGAAGTAAGTTACTTTGGGCTACTCACAGAATTATTGAGGCTGGAATAGACCACTGAGATCATCAAGTCCAGCCTATGACCTAACACCACCACATCTACCAAACCATGTCACTGAGTGTCACATTTAATCTTTCCTTAAACACATTCAGGGATAGCAACTCCACCACCTCCCTGGGCAGTCCATTCCAGTGTCTAATTACCCTTTCCATTAGGAAGTGCTTCCTAACATCTAGAATATACACACACTCCTAATTGCTTACCTATATAATTTTTTTCTGTATCAGTAGCTTAGCAAAAGGTGTTGCAGGGTTCTAGTGATATATAAAATCATGATAGAAGGACTACTGGATGGTGAAGTCTGAGCCTGTTTAGTAGTGATGAAAGCTGTATACACCTGCTTGGATGCGTGTTGAGACTTCATTTGCAAGTATTAGTTTTATGGTATTGAGTGTAAGTGTGATGATTCTGTAAGGGAAAGGCAGGTTGCTTTATACCTAATATCACTGTAAGTCTTTCTAGTATTCATTTAGGATCCTCAGATGAACTTTAACTGCTTACTAAAACCATGTTTTAATGTGTGGTGTCCTTGCTTTTGTGGATTTGTATTTAGAATATGGCTAAGCCCTTTATATCCAAGGCTACCTCAAGGATCAACTGCTTCTGCTGGTGAATCTGAAACCAATTTTAGGTCTGACTTAATAAATTATTTGATGGCTTACAATTCTCCTACACTCAAGGAATGGATAGATCTGCTTCAAGAGCATGATTTGTCAGAGACAAGGTATATGTTGCTTGCATGGGGGTTTGTGGTGGGCTTTTTTCATGTTTGTTTGTATTTTGTTTTAAAAAAAATGAACACTGTTAGGATGTATTGGACCATGGGCTTTTGTAGGCGTGCTTTGTAAGCTTGCTTTGTTTCAGATGCAAGTCTTCAAACACTAGTCCAACTCCAGGCAGCTTCTAAAATCTTCTCTTGTGGCCTATGTTGAATTGACTAACTTCTAGTTTTATGAACATTTTAAAGGAATAACAGAAGGTAGCTGTAAATAATAGGGACTCAGGAGTTTCATTTAAGTCAGGCTTGCTTAAATGTTTCCTTCAATACAATTACCTATGGAAAAAACTGCATTGGATTGGGATTGTCATGTAGGAGGGATCATATAAGCAGAGGTTATTGCAACCAAGATTATGTCAAGAACAGGATTTTGTACATAAAAGGCAAAGTTCAATCCATGTACATATGTAGAACATTTTGCCCATTACAGGCATGACTTTTGTCTGGTAGGCAGTGTTATGCTTAGTAATAGTATGCTTTGTCTTGAAACAGTTTTCTCTGCTATCACATCACTGATGTTACTTAAAATCAAGATGCTTAATTTATTTCTAATAGATACATTTCAGTGGAAATGCAGAATGTATTTACTTCAAAGTGTAAATCTCTTTGGCTGCTTAATAGCAATTTTATAAGCTGACAAAAATTTGAAAAGAAAAGCTGGAAATGTCATAAACTGTGGTAGAAATAAAACTAAAACCTTGTCTAGTTTAGTATATAGAAACCATACTTTTTTCCTTTACATGGAGTCTTACAAGATTGGAGGAGGGTTAAAAAAGTACCTTACAGTCAGGTGAGCTAACAGCCTGAGCTGCTGTTCTTGTTCAGTAGATCAACTGCTAGACCTTGAAGAGGTTAGTTGAGCCCTAATTGATGTGAGTTTATGCATGGGTTAGGGAAGACTCACTTGGTTCCTTGCCATTAAAGTATGCAGGGGACATTTAATTCATAGATCAAGTTAGGCATGAGATGCTTTAAGAAGCAGTTCCTTACTGCATCCTTCTGTTGTGATTCTGGACAGGTCTCTTCTCTGTTTAAAGGCAAAGTCAAACAGGTTACTAAACCATTATTAGGAAGACAGTTGAAAAAGTTCTACTTCGCATCTGAGTGAGTGATTAGGTGCCCAAGTGAAATCTCATACCTGACTGTGATCACTTGAATGTAGCAATAGATTTGCTTTACTCAAAACTAAATGCCCAGTTCTGTGCTGAACAAAGGACATTTGCATTTAGTGCTAATATTATGTATCTTCTGCATTTTTGTACAAAGGTGCAGTTTTTGCCTATGCTCTTGTCTATGCCTAGTGGTGCATGACAGCTATATAGGATGCTAATAATAAATCATTGGGATGAAAGTCTACTTTGTTTATATCTTAAATCTGAAGTGTGAAAGGTTAAATATTGCTGGTTGAATACAGAAGTGCAGCCTTGCTGTTAGCTTTGTTTAAATCCTTCACAAAACAGACACTCCAGAGCTGTAAATAACTTGGTGTTATTTTCTTTTTGTAGAGTGTATCTCCTTGGTTCTACCCCTGGACGATATCAAGGTAGTGATAAAGAAAAGTGGGGTCATCTTAGGCTCAGAAAGGTAATACAACTGTAACCTTTTCTTGATAACATCCTTTAACTGAAAATACACTTTTGGAGACCATTCTTTATTTCCTTTCATTTATTCCAGGTATGGACAGCAATCTTTTAACACATTGTTACGTCTTAATTTGGCAATAGCATAAGCTTGCAACTTATGACATGTGCACTTTGCACAGAATATTCCTGGGTATTATTACCATGGTCAGCTTGTGGTTTGAGTAGTCGTGTGTTTACAGGTACCTGAGGAGTTGCCATCACTCAGATGGTTCCTGTCTGCTACTAGTGGCTCTAACAAGTGTGACCCTATCTAAATGCAGTCTTCTGTTACTGGGAACTGAATACAGCCTTTTGCAAAGCTGCTTGCTAAGGAAAGATGCATTGATAAAACTTGCTGCACGTAGGGAACAGGTTTATTTTATTTACACAGGATCACAGGATGTTAGGGGTTGGAAGGGACCTCTGAAGATCGAGTCCAACCCCCCCTGCCAGAGCAGGACCATGGAATCTAGCACAGGTTGCACAGGAACACATCCAGATGGGTCTGGAAAGTCCCTAGAGAATGTGACTCCACAGCCTCTCTGTGCAGCCTGTTCCAGTGCTCTGTGACACTCACAGTGAAGTTGTTCCTTCTCATGTTGAAGGGGAACCTCCTGTGCTGTAGCTTATATCCCTTGCCCCTTGTCCTATTGCAGGGTGCAACTGAGAAGAGCCTCTCCCTTCCCTCTTGACACCCAGCCCACAGATATTTGTGAACAGTTAAATCCCCTCTCAGTCTTCTCTTCTCCAGACTAAAAAGCCTCAGGGCTCTTCAGCCTTTCATGGGGCACGTGCTCAATCATCTTGGTAGCTCTCCATTGGACTCTATTGAGTAGATCACTGTCCCTCTTGAACTGGGAGTCCGAAACTGGATGCAGTATTCCGGGTGGGGCCTCACCAGGGCAGAGTAGAAGGGGAGAACCTCCTTAGATCTGCTGGACATACTCCTCACACTCCACATCCCAGTGGCCCTCTTGGCCACCAGGGCACATTGCTGGTCCATAGATAACTTGTTACCCACCTTATTTCATTTACTTAAATGTTAGGGGCTGTTCCATTTTTTTCCCTAATGACTTGGTGAAATTCTATCCAATTAAAGCAGTTTGCACATAGCTGATGTAATCAGTTCAGTCAGGTTTTTAGCTTTCATCTTCATATAAGATTGCATATCTTAGGTTTGTAGTACCTCTTCTTTTTCAGTATATATTTAGAATCAGGCAAGGTATGCCATGTCATCTGTTAAATGATCCCATAACTGGGGAATTTTCACCCTTCATCTCAGCCTGAAGTGTCACTATTTTGAATTCCATTGTGAGTTCTAGTGTGGTCTATGGCAAAATTCAGCGATACGCAAAATGTTTATTTATCACATGGCTTTTCAAGGCAGGGTTACTCTTTTAGACCTCCCCTTTCTGATACATGTTGTCTGCTTGGTTTTTTGCCTAGTAAGACACTGCATGAAGTCAAAGTAAACCAGAAGAATACTGTTAAGAATAAAGATGGTCTGGTGGCAATTTTTTCTGTGGTTAAAAAGGCTGTTCTTTAGTAACAGGGCAGATAGACCTAGAGGCATTGCATTGATGGCTGAAGCCATTTAGCTCCCCCTCTAGAGGGAGGAAAAAAGGTAGCAGCTGCATACAACTTCTGTGCCCATATCCATCTGGTTTTAATGTGACTTTAAATTCCAGTCACAGCTAAAGAACTCCGAAAAGGATGATTTCCATTTTCTCTTCAATTGTTCTTTTTGCAGGCTTCTATTGTAGATGGGGCTTTAAGATATTATAGGAATTTTATGTCCAATAACCACAAAATACAAAAAGATTTAGTTAATTTGTTGTGACTTCTGAAGCAAATGTTTCATCTTTTTTTTAGGAAGAGCTGCTAGCATTCTTTTTACCCATTATTTAATGTTGGCTTCAGTGCTTTTGAATAAAACTTCTGATGTCTGGCCTTCTCCTGAAGGAACAGTGGGTTTATTTGGAGAGTCTGACTACTTTTTATTGCAAAGTTAAATAGATGAAAGTTAATCTCATGCATTGTCAGAAGTGAATTCTACAGGATTTATTGTATCAGAAGTGATATCAAACCACTAATCCAAGATCTTCTTTGTTTGTTGAAGTCTGACAATGTTTTGATTTCCCTCAACAGCTTTTGAAAGAATGTGCTTCCTCAATACCAGCAGGGGAATCCTGGCCTGTTGTTGGACAGTTCTCAAGCATTGGTTCAATGGGAGTTGATGGGTCCAAATGGTTGTGCTCAGAGTTCCAAGAGAGCCTGGTGGCTGCAGGCAGCAGTGTGACAACTCTCCTGAAATGTGATGTTCCAATGCATTTGGTATGTCTTTTAGATGCTAGTGACCTTTAATGTCTGCTCATTTGTTGTTTAAATCTTCATCTCTGGTTTGATTTTTACCTTTTGGAAGACATTAATGTGATTTTCATCCTGAGGTCATAAAGGTGCCACTTAGTGACGCTTGTGTATGGCATACTACAAAAAAATTACGCTTTCATTCTGTTGCTTGTCTTCTATTGATTTTTTTTTGTAGATGCAGCTGTTTCTGCTACTGAGGTGTAAATGAACCCCAAGTGATTAATACCGAAACCAAATTATCTTCTACCCTGGTTATTTGTTTATTGGCACAATTAAGGGGAGGAGCAGAAGCAAGTTTGTGGCAGAAGCTTGTTAAATCAAGGAGAAAATACTGTCAAACTGCCCTTACTGTGTGCTAATTGCCCATGTAAACTCATAATGGAGATTAGTCTACAATCTCATAAAATAATGTTAAGCGCTTACTGTAATCGTTGTGGAATGGGTTGAAGCAGGATGATTTGTGTAAGCTCTGCAAGAGTGGTAAAAATATGAAAGACTGTTGCTTGCACACAACTAGTTTGAAGCTGCAGTGTAACTGATTCTGAAAAATGAAAGTTTTAATTTTTTTTTCTAAAGTAAGTTTTCTTTAAAGTTATTTTTGTTTTAAAATTGACAGTTTCTTTATTTAGAGCTGCATTATTGAAGCTTCTTTTTGTATTCCCCTTTCATGAAGGTTTATCCTACAGTGAATAATGTGAGGCAAAGTCTGGAAGGCTATCCAGGTAAGCAGATGAGCCCTCATTTATTTGCTTTTTGTGGTCCATGTCCTGTGAAATTGCTTCCATGGTTTCAAAACATAGGATGGACAAGAAGGTGATTGGGAATAATCAGCATGGAATTATCAAGGAGAAATTGATGTCCTTCTACAATGAGATGACTGGCTTGATGAATGAGAGGAGTGCACTAGATATCGTTTAACTTGGCCTGAATGGGGCTTTTGAAACGGTCTCCTGCAACATCGTTACGGAAAACCTACTGAAGTGCAGGCTGGATGAGTGGACAGTGAGTTACATGGAAAACTGGCTGAACTGCAAGGCCTCAATGGTTGTGACCAATGGCATGAAGGGCAGCTGGAGGTCAGCCACTAGTGGTGGTGTTGATTCTGGGGCCCTGCATCTAATGTCTTCATTAATGACCTGGATGGCAAGGCAGAGTTTGCCCTCAAAGAGTTGGCAAATGATACAAAATTCAAGAAGAGTGGTTGATACATATTAGATGATTGTGTTTCTAGTCAATGGGACTGTAGAGGCTGGAGAAATGGATTGGCAGGAACTTCAAAAAGCTCAACAAAGGGCAATGCAAAATACTGTTCTGGGACAAGAACAACCCCAGGTATGGGTACGTGCTGGAGGTTGACCAGGAGAAAGCAGTTGTGCAGAGAAAGACCTGAGAGTGCTGTTGGTTACTAAGCTGACGATGAGCAAGGAAGGCCAACAGCATCCTGGGCTGCATTAGGAAGCATGTCAGGAGGTGACCCATCCCCTCTTTAGCACTGGTGGGGCAATATCTGGAGAGCTGTGTCCAGTTGTTGCTTCACAGTACAAGGCAGATGTTGACATACTGAACCAAGTTCACCAAAAGGCCATGAAGATGAATAAGGGATTGGAGCATCTGCCATACAAGAAAGCAGGGAGTGATGGTTAATTTTTCAACCTGGAGAAATGAACTTTCTTGAGAGAACTCGTCAGTATGTATAAATACCTGATAGAGGGAGGCAAAGTAAGAATAATAGTCAATGGCTTCATATTTAAGTAGAGACAAGTTACGAGTGGGTGTTCCTCAGAGGCTGGGACTGATGCTATTCTACATCTTTGTTGGTGACATGGACAGTGGGATTGAGTGTGCCCTCTAAGTTTGCCAATGACACCAAACTGTGTGGTGCAGTTGACAGGCTAGAGGGAAGGAATGCCATCCAGAGGGACTTTGACAAGCTTCATGAGGTTGACATTGGCTCATCTTGAGTTCAATTAAGCCAAGTGCAAGGTCCCACATACAAATATAGACTGTTTAGGAATTTGCTGAATTCTAAGAATTAAAAGAAAGCCAACTCAATTGTATACTATTTTATACTACTGGAACATGTAACCATTTTCTGAACATAAGTCACAAGGATGGTATAGATAGCTTATTCCCCAAGATGTTTGCTGCTTTTAGAATACACTTTAAAAAACAAATGTACATGTTCTATTTTTTCCCTTAAGCTGGTGGCTCGCTTCCATACAGTATACAGACAGCACAAAAACAGCTGTGGTTGCATTCCTATTTTCAGTAAGTACTATTCATATTTTCAGTAAGTAGAACTCAATTCATTGGGGTCATTTGGGGCTTTTCTGTTTTGGTTTTGTGTTTTGTTGTTGTAGGGTGGTTGTTTTTTTCTTTAACGTTTTTCTTCAGATGTATGTTTAATGCTGTGATGTTTGAATGTTAAAAACAAGGGGAGGGAAGTGGTCAAAAGCATGGTAATCTTAATCTCTTTAAAAGTAGAGAGATTACTCTTTATAGCCCCTTATCTGCTAGTCTTACTCCAAAACATCATCAAAACTTAGCCATAGGAATGATCAGGATACCTTTGGTAATGGAGGGCAGTACCAGACCTTGGATTCTGTGTGCTTCAATTTAAGCTTTCCTGTTCTCACCTAAAATAACATTGTTTCCCTTCCTTTTTTTTTTTCTTCTTTTCCTTCTCCTTTCTTAAAATTTGTAATTCTATTTCACTTTTCCAATTGTGCCACAATATGAGCAGGATTTCAACTGAGCCACGACAGGGTTAGGAAGGCTTTTTGATTTTTTGAGTGCAGCAGTCCTGCTGCAACACTTCAGTCTCTTAAACTAATAATTTTTGTTAAGGGGTGCCTGAGTTTTTCTGTTATGAATTTCTATTTTCACGTGCTACTAATTTTACCGAATTCTAACAGTCTGACACATTCCATGCCAGATAGCTCCCTCAGGCTGAATCTTTAAAAACCTCACATGTTGTTTTCCACAGGAAAACACAAAACCAACTAAATGAAAATTAAATCTGGTGACTTGTTACAAGACTACTTCTCTCCATTCCTTTCACCAGAGATTTTTAACTCTTCTAGATGGAAATTGCTCTGGTAGGATGCTTTACCCAGATTTAATTAAGAGTGCATAAAGTTGTGTGTGTTCAGAGGACTGAATTGCTAGTTGTGGAGAGCTTCCTCCATTCTGGAGTGAATATGGTTGCTACTGTGAGCCTTGCTGATCAGTGTCCAAGGAATGGAACTAGAACAGAAAGCACATGAGGCTTTGTCTCTCTTGCCTTTGAAGTGTGCCCTATAAATATATTTGGCAAAGAATGCTAAGAACACCTTCAAGACTTCAGGATTGTTCAATCATGGATCAAAACATGGGCACATCATAAAACTAGGGGTGTTTGCAGCCTTAATTCAGTTTCTTTAAGTGTATACCTCATGAAAATCTTATTGGAAGAAAAATGTAACACTTTAATGTTTTATTAGTGCACAGTGTGTTACTTGATAATGAGATCACTCATTTTTTATTGCTGTTCAATGAGAAAGCACTCACAAACCTGTATCATTGGATGTAGTAGGGTCCTACTCTGGCAACAAAAAGGCTTTCAAATGCATCTTGAACTGACTGCAGATGACAAGTGACCCCGCTTTAATTACCCTGTAGTGACTACCCATATGCAGATTTATACGCTGCAGTAATGAGACAGAGGCCCTTGCTTAGAGCCTGCCATGTAAGGTGTTGCCATAGAGCAGATTAATGTATAGCAGCAGCTTTTCTCTGGTAATCTGAGACAGAGAAAGAGGTAAGTCCTATTTCAGTAGAATTAAATATAAAATTAATTAAGGATATTTAGTGTAAGATCTTAAGTATAAGCTTAACTAGTATGAGACTTTTCGTAATGCAAAGCTTTGGGTAGTAGAAGGATTAGAGTCTTCGTCTCATTGGAAAACCAGTAAGAAAGCAGGAATCCCACCAGAGCTGAAGAAGAGAAACACTCTTATGCTTACAGAAAAGGAAAATGAATAGCTCTTGTTTAGAAGCAGGGAGAGATTAGCAGAGTTAGAAAATATTGTCATGTATTCTCACCCAAAGAAGTAGAATCTGTGCCTCAGTGTCACGGTTCAGGCCCAGCTGGCAGTCAAGCCCCACATGGCTCTCACAACACTGTCCCCAACCCCAGTGGAATGAGAAGAACTGGCAGAAAATAGCAAAGCCACATGGGTTGAGACGAAGATTTAATAGAACAGTACAATGAGATACTGCAGCTCATCTGGCCCTGTCCAGTTGTGAAGTTGTAATGTCAGTAACCTACTCAAAGCACCTGTGTTTGCCAGTCCAGCCTTACGTTTACACAGCAGATACGATGTCAGTATGTTGTCAAATACCCAAGGCTGGTTCTGTTGGCTGTCCTAGCTATAGCCACTCCTAGCTTCTTGTGAAGGGTGAAAAAACAAACAACCCACCCACAACAAAACAAACTTAACCTGTCCTAGCTGAACCCTGGACATAATCATTGTGGGCTGCTTTTCTATCACTTCTGCAAGATGAGTGTATTAACTAATCTGTAATGCAGCTTTGAATTGTGATTTCTCAAGAGAGTAAGGTGACTAAACTTAATACTGACTTTTATGATTATAGGAAATTATTATTGGACAGCTTTGTTAGCTACTGTGTGAATGGTGTTATATTGAAATACACACTCTTCCTTGCTGTACAAAGAACTGCTTTTGTACTTTAGATTTTTTTGTAATCTCTTTGGGGGTTTTGTGTGTGGTTGGTTGGTTTTGTTTTTTTTTCTCCTTAAATAAGCCAGGAAGGTTCCATGGTGAAGTTGAAACTTAGCTTTGTTAAGGACAGATTAAATGAGTCAGTACCTGTCTGAAACCCTGTCCATTTTTTTGGTTTATCATTCCATTATGCAGTGTGGAGAGAAGATGACCTGTAGGCTGTGGAGAAGGCATTTCTTTTTCTTAACCATTATTTTGCTAATAATACTTTTACTAAAAGCATCAGTTTTTTCAATGAGGTAATTACAAAATCCAAACACTCTCAAAACAAAAAAGGCAAAACAAACATCATCAACAAAAAACTCAACCAGTGAAATCCACAAAAAATCCAAACAAAAGAAACACCAACAAAGCAAAACAAAAAAAGCTGACCACAAACAAAACCCCAAAACAACCACACCTCATCATAGTTTCATAGTTTCATTCAGGGTTGGAAGGGACCACAAGGATCATCTAGTTCCAACCCCCCTGCCATGGGCAGGGCCACCCCACACTAGATCAGGCTGGACAGAGCCTCATCCAGCCTGCTCTTAAACACCTCCAGGGACGGGGCCTCGACCACCTCCCTGGACAACCCATTCCAGGGTCTCACCACTCTCATGGTGAAGAACCTCCTCCTCACATGTAGCCTGAATCTCCCCACCTCCAGCTTCATTCCATTCCCCCTAGTCCTATCACTACCTGAGATCCTGAGAAGTCCTTCCCCAGCCTTCCTGTAGGCCCCTTTCAGATACTGGAAGGCGACAATTAGGTCACCTCGGAGCCTTCTCCTCTGCAGACTGAACAGCCCCAACTCCCTCAGTCTGTCCTCATAGGAGAGGTGCTCCAGCCCTCTGATCATCCTTGTGGCCCTTCTCTGGACACGTTCCAGCACCTCCACATCCCTCTTGTAATAGGGGCTCCAGAACTGGACACAGTACTCCAGGTGGGGTCTCACCAGGGCTGAGTAGAGGGGGAGGATCACCTCCCTCGACCTGCTGGCCACACTTCTCCTGATGCAGCCCAGGATCTGATTGGCTTTGCGGTCTGCAAGTGCACACTGAGAGCTCATGTTGAGCTTTTTGTCCACCAGCACCCCCAAGTCTCTCTCTTCAGGGCTACTTTCCAGCCAGTCACTGCCCAGCCTGTATTTGTGCCTGGGATTGCCTCGACCCAGATGCAGGACCCTGCACTTGCTCTTATTGAACTTCATGAGGTTGGCCTGTGCCCACCTCTCCAGCCTGTCAAGGTCCCTCTGGATGGCCTCCCTTCCCTCCAGCGTGTCTGCTGCACCACACAGCTTGGTGTCATCAGCAAACTTGCTGAGGGTGCACTCAATGCCACTGTCCATGTCCCCCACAAAGATGTTGAATAAGACAGGTCCCAGGACTGATCCCTGAGGGACTCCACTTGTCACTGGCCTCCACTGGGACATGGAGCCATTGACAGCCACTCTTTGGGTGCGGCCATCAAGCCAGTTCAGAACAGAATCACTTTATTTCTTTCCCTTTTTGTTCATAGATTCTTGCCCTGTCCTACTAAAGAACATATGGCTAAAATATATGTTCCTCTTCCCACTTTTAAGCTCTGGAATACCAGTTTCAATCACTTCTAATTGCATTTAATTTCAGTTCCATTACTATAGCTAGTAAATAGAAGCAGTAGTATTCTTGCTAAAATGCAGTACTTAATTGTATCTGTCAATGATGATAAGGAGACAAAAAGGCAGTAGACTAAGATAGTATCTCCAAATTATTGCAGTTAATAGTGCAGGCTGAAGTTTGTTCTCCAGTAAGGCAGTGAGATAGACCTAAAGAAAAATCTGAGTTCAATTTCTGATTTTACTGTTTTTCATTCCTACAATGCTATTGGAGTTACCTAACAATACTTGCCTAACATGGCAGTTATGAGATAAAGCTATGAACAAGAGTTGCTGAGTTACAGTACAGTTTTACAATCTATATGTATGTGAAGGGTGGAGTTCTGTAGGGGAACATGAGTTCAGTTAGCAGTTTCTGTATCGCATATCTTAGTCTGTCCTTCAGAAAGGCTTCAGTGTGGCTTGAATCTTGTTTGGTCCAAATGTGCATCCAGTGTTTCAGCTTTTGCCCTTTTAGGAATACAGGACCAGTTCTCAGAAACAGTTTTCTTTGTCAGAGGATAGGGTTGTTAATGTAATTAGGTCTTGCTGAACTGCAAAGCCTCTTGTCTTAACTCACATGAAAGTTAATCCTGAAAGTTAAGTTAAGTAATTCATTCCATCCCTTCCACTTCAGTCCTCCTAACTTTTCAAATTAATATGGTTCACTTAAGAGGTTTTTCAGAGCTCCTTGGTTCTTTTTGAGTTGCCTTTTACAAGAGAATGCTAAATTAGGGAAACAAGATTATGACCACCAAACTCAAAGCCAATTATATTCCAAAGTGAGGAAACCCCTCTGGGTGGAATAAAGTGTATTTTGAAGCCTTCTTCCTGAGTTTGAGTGAGGACTAACAACTGTGAGTGCAAAATGCTTCTGAATACCATAATTGCATACCTTCAGTTATGTATGTATATATATTCACTGCTTGCTATGGTTTGGTTCTGTAACATTAATTACACCAGCAGTGGCTTGTTTTAAACTATTTTTCATATGTGCACACAGATATGACTTCTACTCTCTTAAGCCCTCAAATTACTCAGTAGAGCACAGAAAACGGAAGAGGAAGGGTGGTGTTCAGCTATCTATCAGTTGTTCCTTCCCTCTATTTCTTGTTTAACAAATTGTAATAAGCTTGGAGATTTTTGTGAGGTTTAATATGGTGGCAAGCTCCTTTGCTTAAAGACATAACCATTGACAATCTTCAAAGGAAAACTATTGGCTGCAAGTTTGAACATAGTTCCTTGAGTTTTTCTTTCAAATGGAAGAACAAAAAAAACTTGCTAGAAGAGTAAGATATACTGAGAGAAATAACTTTCTGCTTTTGTTAAGTAAAAAAATCCCCTGCCCTTCTGACTACTAGAAGGATTGTATTATAGGATTGAAATAGTCAAAGTATTTTCAGCCTTTATGTGAAGGCAACAAGTGTTAAATGTGACCAGTATATGGTAGTATTGTTGAATGTCTGGCACTGCAGATTATTGACTATTTTTTTAGACATCAAAATAAAACTGGATATGAAAAGGATTCCTTTTTTTTTTTTCTAGCAAATGGTCAGCAGAAGTCTCAGGTCGAAGCCGTGCTATTCCGCACATTAAGACATACATGAGATCCTCTCCTGACTTCCGGAAGATTGCATGGTTCTTGGTTACCAGGTAAACAACTAACCAGACACCTCTCACTTTAAAATAAAGTAACGTGTAAAGTTCTTGTCAGTTGCAGGCCTAGCTAAGTTACTGCCATCATCCTCACAGTACCATAAGTAGTGATATGAATTTTTGTCCGTAGTTAATGTTTCTTGCACCAAAATCTTGAGCTGTAACTGCCGGTTTCAGAGTTCAGCATCAGCTGAAGCAATAGGAACTTGTAAACCCCAGGTTATGTTTCTTTAGCACATGCTGCTCTGTGTTTTGGGGTTCTACAAAAATAAATACAGGTTAAGATGAAGATTCTTCTGCTGCCTTATTATGAAACAAGCAGACACCTAATGTTTCAAATCTGATCTTTTGTCTGAGAAGTTGTTAAGCAGTCTGGCTTGAAGCATAGCTTTGCATTTCTATCATTTGGCTTTTAAAGACAAAAAGGGAGCAGGAAATTTCTTGATGTGAGGGGATAGTGTCGCATTGTGAATGACAAACACAGATATGTTTCAGTTTTCCAAAATTTTTTGTGCACCCCTATATACTATAGGTTATCTTTTTATCCTTTCTCTTAAATACTCAGTTATCATAGTATTTTGTCCTCTTTCTATTCTGGCTCAATACTGTTGCCTACTATAGTAGCAGTGATTAAGGAGTTGGGTTTTTTAAAGGATTTAAGTAATTTGAATATGATACCAAATCCACTAGATACAGAAATTCATGGTTCCTCTTATTCTTTTTCCTCACATTTCTTCTATTCCACCACTTGCTCCTATCAAAAAGCATCCAATGTGTCTGTCAGTTAAAATGTAGAGTTCAAATGTTGTATTTTGCTGTAGAAGTAGGTATTGACCATAGAATTGCATTTATATTTTGACTCCCACTTTATCTGCTTCATAGCTGATACTGATGAAGCTAAATATGGTGCTGAATAGCTTACTAAAACTGAAATACCCATTTGATAAAAACTTGCTTACATAAATACATTAAATAACAAAATGCCATGAACAAAGGATACCATTTAATTCTTGCAAAAATGCCCTGCACTAAGTTCATTATAATGTAACTAGTCATTATTGAACTAGCTTTTAATCTTCCTAAATCATCAAACTGAAGCTATTTATCAATACCAAGCTGTTTTCTGAAATGTGCAGAGAAGATTGAAAAGGCTGAATGTCTTGTAGGTCTGAATGACACAAGTAGGCTTGTATAATTATCTGTGTTGTATGAATGCCCATCTGTATATTGTCTCTGCTGCTCCCACTGTGCTGCGAAAATAGCAATAAGGAATAACACCCAGATCACTTTTCATGAAAAGACTATTCTGATTAAACTCTCCTGCTAGAAGTGTGTTGCTGCAATTGTTGTACTTACGTGTTTACTGCTGTGAAGATTACGCTTCACTGCAACGCTTTGTTTCTCTTTGCAGTGCCAATCTATCTAAAGCAGCATGGGGAGCTCTGGAGAAAAATGGCACCCAACTGATGATCCGTTCATATGAACTTGGAGTTCTTTTCTTGCCTTCAGCATTTGTAAGTACGTTGTTCTGGTACCATCCTGGGATATTGTGAGAATCTGCAAACATTGATGAATACAGATGTCAATAATCTGTATACTAGCTTCTTTGTTTGCAAGCTAGAATGCTGATAGCAAGTAGAGTTTTGTATACAAATTATTCCTAAATAGAAAGTACACCACAAGCGTGAATTTGTCTGTAACACAGAAGTCACATCAATACCAATCTCAGACATCTCCAGCATGGTTTATGTGGAAGAAAACGTAGAAAATGCATCGGTCAGAGACTGAAACATTAAAAACTCGTACACTTCCCTATAATAGGAAATACTGGGTTTGATAACACTGCACGCTAGAACAAGCAAACATCACTTGTGTAAGCAGAAGATTTAGAGATCAATTGCACTCCAAGTATGAGTACTCTACTAGTAAATAACAACATGAAGAACTTTTCTGGTGAATACTCTTTGGTAAACAGTTCCTTAAGCCTTGTGGTCATCAGGGTAAGAGGCAAAAAATGCATTGGTTGGCTCTGCTTGCATGAGACAAATACTGCAAAACTTTGACCTGTTTTCTCCCTGTTTTGGCAAACCTGTTTAGGGACTAGGGATAATTCTGCTTGGCATGAGAGAGTGGCTGAATTGCTTTTGAATCTTACAGGCTGTTCATGCATTCTGCATTCATATGCATGATGTAAATGTGTTGACTTTTGGCATTCTAATTTTTCCTTTTGATCTGCCTTCTAGAAAAAGCAGGGTGTTCCTGCTCCAATCCCCACTATCTTCAGTAAAAGATCAAATTCACCTGTTGCTATCTATTTCTGTGGTATTTTGACATTAGTTGAAAGAAGAAGCAGTGTGAAAACTTCATGTAGTGCAGAAGTGTCACTACTGAAAATTTTTCATTTTTTACTTAATAGTCAAATGTTTTTTTTCTTAGTGTAGCAAAAAATTCCAACCTTAGTGATACTGTGAAAAAGAAGGGGGGGAGCTATTAAATTTCTTATACTGAGAGCCCAAACTCCAATCTTGTATAGTATACTTGAAAGGTAATATCAGATTAATTAAAGAAGCAAGATCTGTCCACTGCCAATCCACTCCACTGCTCCCTCCTATCTGATTATTGTGACTCATCCTTTGAAAAAATATTTCAGGCTTTAACACTGTGATAGTGTTAATGTGTTGTCTTATCTAACACCAGTGTAACTGTCAACCTTGTAGCAACAATGAAGCTCTAGTTTTCATCTTGTGTGCATTCACCTTGTCTCTTAATAAGGAAAAAGTAATGAAAAAAACAGTTTCTGTGCTGCTTTCTTTTTAACATTTAATATAAACACAATTTATATTTAATATAGTCAGTGTAAAATGAAAAAGCTATGGGCCAGTGTTTTCACTGGTACTTCTAATAGAAGTTTAAGTAAGGTGCATTGGAAAGGTTAAAGTGTGGTTCTTCAAGAGCTAAACGGCTTTTCAGAGAGTTCAGAAACATACATGTCAGGGAGTATGAGTCACTACCAATGAGTACTGCTGGAAAGAAATGTTAACTGTAGGCATCACAGATTTGAATGGCTGATAGGTGTGTTTTTTTATTGCAGTGTAAATTTATGCTTATGATAATGCAATCTTATCTGAAAACCAAAACTTTTTCAATGCACAGAAGGTGTTTGTTTCTTGAGAATTACCAGTTTACTGAACTATCCTGCTATTCCTGTCAAATTGGCAAAACTCTTCAAGAACTGGAGCTGGTGCAGAGCCATGGTAGGTTTCATGTCCACATTAGTTCAAGGCTTCTTCAGGCACAGCTGTACAAGCTGCTGTCATTATAGTGACACACCTCTCATCAGTACATTTGCAGGGTTTGAGTAGACAACAATGCTTTTGGCCGAGTTTTTGCTTTATACAGCTTTAGAGAGTAGTATTTCAAGAAGATAGCTCCACATATCTTCAAATGAGATTTCATTTAGCATTGAAAACGTGCTTGAAGGCAACATTTCAGTCAAATGGATACTCTACTTTCTAGTGATAGGATCTGACCCTTGGGATTTCAGTCTGTCAAAAATCATTCATTTCAAAAGTGTCATTAGCATTTAGAGATGAGAATTTTGTCTTATGAGTCATTCTTTGTCATTAGTATGTGAAAATCTTTCACCTATATTCAGTAAAAAAGGAGCCTTCAGCAGGAACTGAAGTAGGCAATTGCTTGGAGTAAACTTAATCCAATTTCTACACATACAGTGGATCATTACAACAAAAGTTGGCCAAGGTCTTGGTTTCACATTGTGCTTCCAGGGCGTATTCAGATTTGCAAAAAGGATGCTGACAGTGTTGTGATTGTGGCAATCATTTTTGTTTGTTCAAGACCCCTCTCCCTTAAACCTATAACTGCTGCAGGCTTAATTTCTCAGCCTAGGAAGAATAATGTGTAGTGAAGCTTTGCTGCAGCTCATGATCATGTTCTGGTAACAAGTAAGTTGTTGTACCTGTTTACCTCAGCAGATCAGTCTATTTGGGAATTAACCGTGTAATAATGTAGGTTGGAATCTGGCTTCTCAAACATGTAAAAGCCTTAGATTAGCATAACATGTGAAACTGTATCAGTTGGCCCTACCTGTCTGTGACTGTGTTCACTTCCTTAGTTGTGCTGGCACTGGCGTTCAGTGGATTGCTTGTGCTTTAAACCAGTACAAACTAGTCAAAACCAAATTGTCCTGGTTTTCAAAGTGTTGTTCTGTAAACCAGCTCTGCATGATCAGGAAGAAGTAGGAAGGGCTAGTTCAAGGATGCAGACAGTAAGGAAGTCAGTGCAGCATCATGTTGAGAGAAGCATCATGTTAGAAATGACTGAACAGTTAAGTTTTTGATCAAAATAAGTGTAAATGGCTAGCACTTGGCTGAGAAAACCATTGTGCACTACAAATGGCAGTGTCCAGCCCTGAGTTCTCTCCCTTTTTGTCACTCTGGATAATTTAAAGAGGCCAGTGTTGGGTGAGAAGACTTTCGCTATGTCAGAGGAACATCTCAAAATTCTGTGACCAAAAGCAGATCTCCTGGAAAAGTATAATGGTGAGACCTGAATGTAGTAGTCTGTCCCTTGAGGCTTTTTGAATTAGAGGCTGCAGCCTCTTCTGTGAGCATCTTGTCTTCTCTTAAATGCCTGCAAACTTCTAGCATTCTCAGTTCCACAATGTCACATGAAAATTAGTTCTGAAATGTTCTGAAAATTAGTTTTGTTTGATGGTTTTCCTATTTTTCACTGAAAGATGCTGTAACCATATGATCTCAATCCACCTTTTCCATACCACTTTTTCTGTAGACTTTATTGCTTTCTAGGCTGAAGAGTCCTTAGCCTCCTCAGTTATTCCTAGGATGGAGATTTTGGAGATTTTCTTACAGAAGGGGAAAAAAAAAAAAAAAAAAAAAGAAAAGAAAAAAAAGAAAAAAAGCAGAATCCTTTGGGTTGGGAGGGTAGTGAATGGAGAGACAAAGATGTGCAAGTACAATGCTTTCTCTACAGCCCTCACAACTCTTATTTGTGCTGCTCTACAGATGGCTGTGCTAAAATCTGCCAGTGTGCTTCAGTCTGACATTTGAGTTCAGAACTCTCAGAACACAATTTATTTGAAGCTCGTGGAAAACTTGCAGGCCACAAACATTTAGTACATATTTTAGAAGAGAATACTTGGTTCTCTTCCTTGGTTTCCTAAATAGAGATGCTTAATTGAGAATAGTGGCACAAAAACGTCACCTTTCTGTAGTCATGTAAAACATTGTGTGTGTGTGCAGAATGGGGAGACTGCTTTTATGGAGAAGTGCCTGCAGAGACACCTGATAACAAGGAGGTAGTCAGAGACTAATATTAAAACTTCCTTTATGGGCATGTAGTCATCAGACATTCAAGTTGCAATGCTTAGCCTGTGAATCAGCCTTATGTGTATGCCTTGCAGTATGCCAGCTCTGCATAAAAAAATTGCTTCTTTGATAACTTAGTCTGGTTGCCACAATTTTCCTTGGTTCAGTGTGATTTTAACATACTATGTAGAAGAGTAGTCTCAGGTGAATGGAATAATAATGGAATGATAGAGAATAAGGGATAGACCAGCATTTTTAGAAACTGAATTTTCTAGGTTTTTTGCAAGTGAAAGTATACAGAATACAGAGTAGATGAAGTGCTTAGAAATGTAACTGAGTGTTCCTTGGCCATGAGAGTGAGCTCAAGGTCTTGGAATGCCAGGTTAATAGTGCTGATTTCTAAGAGGTCTGTTTATTTGTGTTTCTCCCCACAGTTTGATCACAGAGTTAATAACATTATTCTGGTGGAAGTTAACACTTGGAATGCTTTAAGTTGGGAAAAGACCTTTAATTAAGATCATAAAGACTGACAGTTAAAGTTATTGTGGCAGCGGTGGGATTCGAACCCACGCCCCCGAAGAGACTGGAGCCTTAATCCAGCGCCTTAGACCGCTCGGCCACGCTACCCTTGTGGCTTTAAATAGTACACATTTAAATTCCTGAGCTGAAACCCACAATAGCCCTGTGGTTTGTGTTGTCTGTTCTCTGCTGAACACAAACTTGGAAGTAGATCATTCCTCACTTGCCATCTCTTGACTGACAGTTCTTGTCTGGTTTTTTAAATGCTTCCAGAATTTATGCTTTGAGGTTGGGTCTTGGCCTGGTATGCTAATGCACACTCTCAGAAATGTTGAATGGTTGTTCTCAACATAGCAGCAGCTGTCATCATTTACAGTTTTAGTATTTAGGGAAAAATCAGCTGATGCTGACATTAGATCATAAGCTTCTTTTTGATTAAGAAGTAATGTTTGTAAAAAAAGCGTGTCCTGTGTTTGAACTGCATTTCCCTTTCAATCTCCATTTCTTTTTCACCTCCTACATCTTCGCTCTTGTTCATGTTCAGCTTGCTCTTTCAGCTGCTCGGGATTCCTTTCCAGAGGCTGAAATAAACTGCATCTTTAATGTCTAAAACATGTTGAGGAAACACCACCACCAAACAGCGTGGATTTCTGGGAAGCCTGTTGCAGCAATTTTAGTTAAAGCAAAACCAAAAAGCAACCTGGCAGTCTCTAATAGAAAGCTTTCTAAATAAATAGTTTCTCCTCAGAGCTTCCATCTCTGATAAGGTTTTAAGATAAACTGACCTTGACTTGTAAAATGATATAAAAGTTTATGGAATACTTAAATCTTCTAAAAGGCCTGCTGAAGGATATGGTACCAGCTAGTCAGCTGTTGGAAATACAAACTCAGAAATACAGTAGTTGCTGTTGAACTGAGAACTTACTCATGATCGCTTACTTAGTGTTACCAAATGCCACAATTATGTGTAGATAATTGGTCACAGACAATTAACAATAGTATTTCTGAGTAAAATACTTCTATAGTTGTCTGTATGGATGGGTGTGTGAGCTGAATCTGGATTAGAATGCAGCCAGCAGTTGTGTGTGTGATAATCAGAACTGAACAGTTTGCATTTTTGCTGAGTCCAAATAACTGAACCAAGCACCTTCAGTCATAGCTCAGCTTGGATCAGAACCAACATGAATTAGGCTATGTGCTTTGACTGTGTAGCCTTAACTTCCAAAGTCATGTAATTCCTTGTTCTTCGATTTCTCTAGTTTCTGGTGAAATTCTGTCCCGTGTGGAATAGAGTGGAGGAGTGGGAAAATAAGTACAATAACACAAAATTCTATGTACTTCTGGTTAAACCTCATGACAAGGTTTCTAAACTTCAGTGGTAAGGACACCCAGAAACACCTTTTCCAAGCCAAGGAACTCTGGATTTAGATACCTGAATTTGTCACTGTGGCTTCTTATTAAAAAAGTGCTCTGACACAGTTGAGTAAAGCTCTAGTTTGAATAAATATGCATCATTGTTGAGGAAGGATTATATTGTATGTTTCCCTCATCTGAGTAGCATGGTCACTGCGAAGTTTTGTGGGCATCCTTAGTTCTTGACTACCCAAGCTAGTCAGTTTTTAAACATTTGCGCTAAATAGTGGGATTTTTCTGTTTAGTGGCATGGGAGAGTCCCATAATCATCCAGTGGAACAATCATCTCTTTCCTGTAGAAGGTATTTGGTAGTATCAAAATGCCGTAACGATATGGGTGTTAGTCCCCACACAGGTGAAGGACAGCAACTCTTAACCTCTGCCTTGTGTGATGGTGTTTCATAAACTGTCATCTGCCTTGTGTTGGGGGCAAAGAAGGGTGGGAAGCAGAATTTTAAAAGCTCTTCTGCTTCATCTTCCTATTCTTGCTCCAGTACCTACTTTTAAAAATGTATGATGCTAAAGCACTAATAGAAGCCCCAACAACAGCTAAAGTTCCAGAAGTTTGGTTTTTTAAAAGAAAGCTTTCCCAACACAGAAATGTAGCTTTTAACATTTCAAAATGTATTGCTGTGAGCGGCAATACAAAGAACAAAATGCAGCTGCAGAGGGAAAAAGTCTGAAAGAATAGGTTATGATTGAGTAAAATTTACAAGGCAGGCAGAATTATTTTTTTAGGCAAGGTCTTGGTGGTTTGTTTTTTTGGAAACAGTAATGAGAGCTGTCAAGATCCAGGAAATGCCGAAACAGACAAAATGTGTGACTTGTTTCAATTTCTGTGTGAAGATAGACACGAGTTATTTTTAAAAGCATGTGAATCTCCTCAGAGAGCCTGGTTGAATAATGTATTCCATAACCTAGAGTGTTACTCCAGGATGTTTTGAGGGAAAAGGAAATATCTTTATTTAGATTAGTATTACTGTAATGAGGATCTCCACAGGTTAAATTCTGACAGGCAAATACAACAATTTGGGGATAAACTGTTGGAGCAGGATTGGAGGGCAGCATCACAGAAAAAATAAGACTTGGAGGAAAGGAAAAAAGACCTGTTGACTACTGAAGAAGAACAAGGAAGAGGAAAATAAAGATGTAGAACCAGAGAAGGAGGAAAAATACCTGAAAAGAAACACACTGAAATAACTGTCAATTCAGCCAGCATGTAAGTTTGAATAAAACAAAATTATTTACTGGTAATTAAGAAGCTTGCTTGTGATACCACCAAAAGTAATCCAGTAGGACTTGGACTGATGGATCCTACAGCTTGAATAAATTATAAGTTAAAGATTGGACATGAGCCAACAATGTGTGCTACTCATCCATAAGGCCAACCACATGTTAGTCTGCATCAGAAGTAGTGTGGCCAGAAGGTCAAAGGAGGTGACTGCCAATCTGTTCTGCTCTGAGATCCCCATCTGGAGTGCTGTGTTCAGCACAAGAAAGAAATGGAACTGTTGCAGATCCAGAGGAGGGCCACAAAAATGTTCAGAGGGCTGGAGCCCTTCTCCTGTGAGGAAAGTCTGAGGCAACTGGAGGTGTTCAGCCTGGAGAAGGTCCAGGGAGACCTTACTGCAGCCTTTCAGAATTTGAAAGAGGCTTATAAGAAACATGGGAACAGACTTCTCTTTGCCCTATCACTACAGGCCGTAATAGTAATGGCTTTAAACTAAAACAGGGTGGACTCAGACTAGATATAAGGGAAGAATATTTTTTTGTTTTTACAGTGAGGGTGATGAAACGCTGGCACAGGTTGGGCAGAGCTCTTGAACAACCTGACCTAGTTGCAAGATGTTCCTGCTCATTGCAGGGGTGTCGGACCCGATGACCATTAAAGGTCCCTTCTGACCCAAACTACCCCATGATTTTTAGGAAAAAAACCCTCTAGTTGTTCAGTAATGTCTTACAAATCAGTGATAAAAGCTTTATAGCGTTAAACTTTCAATCTGTTCTAATCAAATTGTTCTTGGTTGACAATAGGCTATTAGAAATCTTAGAGATTTACTTTTCTGTCACTCATTACAATTGATCAATGGGATCCAATCTCTTCTCTTTAGGAGTAGCTAAGCAGTATCATCTGCCAAAGTTACCTGAATTGCATTAAATCTGCCCTTTTATTGCATTATAGCTTTTATATATATATTTAGTCCTTAACCTTGTTTGAGGTCCACTGTCACTCTAATATGATGTAGTCTTTGAAACCTTTATGCAAGCAGTTTCAAATGGTCTTTTTTTTTTTTTTTAGCATATATGGATAGCATTACCCAAGATACAAAAACAAGTCTTCAAACCTACTATTTGGAGGTATCACAAATTGAATTTTAATACAGGTCATGAGGCACACTGAACATCTAATATCAGGATAAAATTAAGCATGAAGAGAAAATTTAAAGCTTTTCTCATAAGTTAAACACCAAAACTCTTAATGCTTTGTTGAATAATTACAGTTTTATTCCAATGTCCGTAAGTGTTTATGTGAAAGAAACGTATTGAGGTGTGCTGTTACGTGGTACTAGCAGAGACCTTAGGCAGTTTGAACAGAATTGCTCACAAAAGCAAGACCACCAGCAGTTTTACCTAGTGAACGTGGAACTAGATCAGTGTATGTGTAAGGGACTGAGAAGGTGGAGTATATACAATGTGAGTCCACCTGCAGGGCCAAACAAATGAATATAAAAGAAAGAGAAGTAATAAGAGAAGCAGAGTTCTTAAGAATGGAACATGCATTAGGAAGTACCTAATCTCAATAATGGAGGCAAAATATTATTAAATTTTATGTGAGAGAACCCTCTGTGGGTTAGATTTGTCTTTTCCCCCCAAAACTGATGAGGCTATCTTCTGTATGTTTATCTTCCTTCACAGGGATTGGACAAGGGTTACTTTCATGTGAGAGGGAAAATGCTTTCAGGAAGTAATAATTCAGCAACACATTTTCCTGTACCTTATGACCTGCCACCAGAACAATATGGAAACAAAGGTAAGGTGTGACTTCAGAAGAAAAGTAGGTATGTCATATATGGAGCAAACTAATCTGAGTAACTTTTGAGTCATTTGAGCACTACTGTGTTCCAAAGCTTTAGTTTAACTTTTTTGTGGTATGACTGCATTTGAGATATTATCAGTCTCACATTCTGGGTGCAACTTCAAAACAAGCAATTGTAGTCTTACAAGTCTTTTTTTTCTTTTTAACTTTTATTTATTGAGGTTGGATCAAGAACCTAAATATCTAATTTTTTTTTTTTTTTCCATTCCTCTTCTGGGATTCTTCTGTGTGTTAAGAAAATAGATATTAAATTTTTTTGCAGAATCAAAATGTCTTACTGAAGAACTAATGGGGAAAGCAGTGTTAAAAGAGGAATGTTTGTAAGAGAAAAACAATCCTCTGGAATTGAGACATGCAAGAAATTCCATAGAGCAAACGTGAAAGAATTGCTGCAAATCACAAGAAAGAGAAGTGCCTTTTAGTCCATTCTGTATTTCATAGTTTCAGACTTCATTTTCTTGATCTGTGGTGGAATCCTCTTTGGAGGGGCGAGGTGGATGTATCTCATAACACTTGAAGAGATTTACAAAATCTCAACCCTACCTACTTCTGAGACTCTATCTAGAATACACAAATCAGGAAAGTGATAAGTAAGTGCTGTTATGAGGTGATGATGGCTCAAAAAACCCTAAAAATACATTGATAATGATACTGAAGTGCAACCTGCAGTATGTGGGAAGAGTAAATTTTTATATTTGTTCTTCAACATGAGAAGTTTTTCAGCTACTTTGGGGTTGTTTTGTTGTTTTTTTTTGAGAAGCTGTGATCC
The DNA here is from genome assembly GCF_026170545.1 of Melanerpes formicivorus. Classification (NCBI taxonomy): domain Eukaryota; kingdom Metazoa; phylum Chordata; class Aves; order Piciformes; family Picidae; genus Melanerpes; species Melanerpes formicivorus. The sequence goes on from NW_027142369.1 coordinate 5,299,126, forward strand.
CAAAAGGACATAGTCTGCCACAGAGCGTGAACTAATAAAGAGTTCAGGAAGGGTAGCATCTGTAGCAACTCAAATCTTTCTGCACATTTTTGAACTAACAAATGATGTGGTGAGAGACTGTTGAAAAGCTAAGAAGTGAATAGATTTATGGAGTCATGAAAGCAAAGACACGTGGTTTCAGGGTGATTGAAGTTCCCCGGCAGGATCGGATCCTGCTAGCATGATGCTTCCTGCAGTTGATGTAGGAACGCTTTGGCAGCAGCATCCTTCTGCCTGGGTGGGCTGTCATAAACACCAACTGTGAGGTCTCCTTTGTTGGCTTGATCTCTGATTTTTCACCCAATAAGCGCTCGGCCTGTTTTTCAAACAGAGCTCTGTGCAGTCAATATACTTCCTTTTGCACACACTACAAACACTCCTCCTTCCTTCCTTGCCTCCCCTTTCTGAACAGCTTATAGCCATTGATTGCAGTGCTCCATTGTGTGATTCATCCCACCAAGTTTCAAGATGTAGCAGGGAAGAGTTAATAGGAGTTTGATTAGAAGTATCCAGCTGCCAAGGGCTGCCTGGGAATAATTGGTGTTTGCATCTGGGTGCCTGGGAATGCTTGGTGGTAAAAAAATAAATACATTTAAAAAATAGAATTAACCAGGTTGGAAAAGACCTTCAAGATCACCAAGTCCAACCTATCACCCAACACCATCTAATTAACTAAACCATGGCACCAAGTGCCATCTGCAAACTTACTAATGGTGGACTTGATCCCCTTGTCCAGATCATCAATAAAGATAATGAACAGGATGGGGCCCAGCACTGATCCCTGGTGGACACCACTAGTGACTGGCTGACAGCTGGATGTGACACCATTCACCACCACTCTCTGGGCTTGGCCCTCCAGCCAGTTCCTAACCCAGGGCACACTGCACCTGTCCAAGCCATGGGCTGACAGCTTGGCTAGGTGTTTGCTGTGGGGGATGGTGTCAAAGGCCTTGCTGAGGTCCAGGTAGACTACATCCACAGTCTTCCCCACATCCACCAGGCAGTCACCTGATCATAGGAGGAGATCAGGTTGGTGAGGCAGGACCTGCCCTTCCTAAATCCATGCTGACTGGGTTTGATCAGAAGCTCCCAGGTGCATGCTAAGAGTAACAAATAACACATCTGTGGGTTCCTCTGTATATAAAACTAAGTGGGGATGGGAATGTATTGAATGTGTTGACATCCTCACCTAACTGCAAAAGTCCTTCAAGCCCCTTGTTTGACCTGAGGAAGATGAAGATGAGGAAGGCTATTGCTGGGCAGGGGGTGTGCAACCCCTGAGTGGGCTGTGTGCAGGAGCAGTAGGATAAGGAGTTACATAACATTATGAAATATGGGAAGGGCTTTGGCCCAGCCTCCTTTGGTGTCTTGGCCTGACATTGTGGGAGGCAGGACCCTTAAAAAAACTGAAGATTGCTACTGGTGCAGGCTGCTGCTTCTCTGATTAGACAACAGCACCTGGGTTTGCAGGGACGCCTGCCCCGATGGGAGATGGCCAGCTCCGCCATTTCGCAATCTTCAGTACCACCATGTTTCTTATCGTGTTTAGATGAAGTTAGTTGTGCTTTACTGGGGATCAGGCTCTGCTTTTGGGTTGTGCCTTGGTCTCGGGTTTCATGCCTTACAGCGCTGTGGTGCAATGTGGCTGCCTTTATAATAAATAAAGCCGTACCTATCGGCACCTCTGGTACATGTAACTAATTCCTCATCCAAAAGAACTCACTAAAACAGTGAGTTCTAGCTGCACAGTGGCTTCCAGCTCCTGTTTGTTTTCCATACTCTCTGCATTGGTATGGAGGCACTTCAGGTACCACGTTTTGAGAAGAACAAGCTTCAGTTCCTTTTCAGCTTTTCATAGGTATTTCCCTGTTGGTTCCCAGTGCATCTCAACCCCTGGCTCTTTTGTGTTGCTCAAAACTCCATCCCTCCATCCCTTTCCACCACAAAGTCTAGCTTAAAGTCCTACTTAGAAGTTGGGCCAGCTCGTTGGCAAAGAGGCTCTAACCCTACTTGGTTAGGTGAATCCCATCATCTAACAAACCTGATTTCTTACTGGTAGATCCACAGTCATGGAAGCCAAAACCTTGAGTATGGCACCAACTACACAGCCAGGCACTCACCTATTCAGTATGATGTATGTTACATTTGTTAACTTGCAAAGATGATTTTTCTACTTTAAAAGCTTACTACTTATCCAAAAAATCTTAAATGGTATTTCAGGTTTCCCAGAGAAAAAAATACTGGCTCAGTGTAGAAATGACAATGCACTGTATTATACTGTCCTATATAAAACCTGCTGTCCATTTAAGTGTTGTTAGTGTTTTGGGAAGTGGTGGCAGAGATTGTGCCTGAGTTAATAGTTAAGTGAAGGGGAAGAATATATTATGACTGTTGTGCTATGGGACATGTATGCTCTGCCTGCTACCTCATGCTCAAACTGGTGGGTTTGGGGAGATTTTTCTAAAAGGTCATACTTAATTTATTTATTTTTTTTAATTTTAAAAGAAAAATTTATATTTAAAATCTGTGTGTATTCTCAAAATGTTACATAGCCTGTCTTCTTCCTGCAAATAGTAACTGTATCATTAATATTGTTCTTTCAGTTGTTGCATTTAACCTGTTGTGTCAGTGAGTTTTATGCGTGTTTCAACTAAATGTAAAGGTGGTTGGTGTTTTTTTTTTAATAGAAAGCTTATTTCTATAGTGAAGTTGTTTGTCTGTAGTTCAGCTTTCTCCCTTGATACGAACAGATGCCAGAATTGACATTTTAGAGGTTTTGGCAATGGAAGGAATGTCAACTGCTTGTGCCTTTTCACATCTCTTTCCTGAATGTTCTGTTTCAGTCTTCAGCCTCCTGGTTTAAAGAATTCCCATGCGATGGGGTAGAGTTGTAAAATAATCTGTCCTTAACAATAAAGTTATCAGAGTCTCTGGAGGGTTATATAAATAGATTTATTTTAATAAAGTCTTTAGGAGCAGAAATGAAAGTAATTATACTTTCCCTAAAGAAACCTCATTGACTGATCCTTATAACTGAAGGAGAAAAGGCTCTGGGGACTTTTCCACAAATTCACATTCTTAGACCATGGGAAAACAAAGTACACATCGCTTTCATATAATCAGAAAAATCCTGTCAAAAGCCAGAGAGACGAGAAGCAGGGAGAATAATGAACAGATGGTCAGGAGCAAAGCAAAGTAGAAAATAGGCATCTCAAAATACGCTATTCTTTTTCTTCTACTTGTGCAAATTTGAATCTTGGATCACACATACGGAATGTTACAGAATTATTAATATAATGTAACCAAGTGCAGGAAACTCAGTTCCTTGAAATAATGGCAGAAATTTTGTTATTCTGGCACAGCTTTCTGTCATATTAATTTGGACTAGACTTCCACCATGAATACTGCAGGGAAGTAAATGCATCTTGAAAAGCAATAAAATACATCTTAGGTCATAAAATGATAAACTCACCAGTAAATGATGTAAATCTGTCCAGTTTCAGCTGTGAGAATTCATGAGGTTGATAGGCAGTCTCTTTAAACCCATTAGGTTTAATAATAATGAAATTATTTGGCCCCTGTGCTACTTTTCTCTCACCTCATACCACAGGGAGGAAAATAAAAGGTTTGTCCAACGTGCCTGGTTTGCCTCATTTGTCAGGGAGTTTCATGCAAAAACTCAAGTCTAGCCAAATCAGAAAAACAGCTTCTCTTGGAGAAACAGTCATGAAGATTTTCTTCCTCTTTTTTCTTCCAAAGATTTCTAAAGAATTGTGTAAGACAGAGAACTTCTTCCTTTTGCCTTTTTTTTTTCCTTTTTTTTTTCCCAGAGCAGTGGATTATGCTTTCCTGAAAAGCAATCATAGGCTCGGCTGTAGTTACTGAAGCATACATCAATGCACTTTAAGATGTCCATGGTAGGGTAATGTTACAGAGAGTTCCAAACCCCCTTTTCCCCAGCTCCATCAGCGGAGGTTTGATGGGGGAAGACAAAGGCGCGAAATTGCCTTCCCCTCCCGCTGGGGGACAGGTGACAAGGCGCCCGTTCTCCCCGCCGGAAGCTGAAGCCCCTCACGTGTATTCACCCGTGTGGGGAGGCCCGCGCTGGCATTTGGAACTGTGATTGCCTGGGTTCCTCCCGTCCAGTATTTAGTGGCACATCTAGTGACACATTGTCTAGGAAAATCTTAGTGACCAGAAAGCAGTCTGGGCTCTCGTGTTCGCTCTCATTTTTTGATCAGTTTTGGCGCTCATTTTTGGACTCGCTCTGCCCGCGCCCTGGATTCGTGGCAAAATTGGAGAGATCAGCACTCGGACCTGGCTTGTCCCGGGCTCTGCCTACCCTGGGCTCCTGCTCCCTGCCTGCTGCTGGAGTGACCCTGCCTGCCGTAGAACTGCGGCTGTTGGCTGGAACGGGCTGGCAGTGCGGCTTCCCTTGCACTGCTCAGACAGTGCTGCTCCGCGAGTCTTGCCTCGTGGCAGCTGTGCCCAAGGACACTTTGATTTTGGCGGGCGCCTTTTCCTTTGGATTTGTGCCGCCTTATCCACACATTGCATTATAAGCTCACAGTTGTGGAGCCTGCCGCTGAAGAGAGACCCAGGGACTATCTCCAAATTCCTGCTCCGTCCTCGTGAGTACAACCGGCATTCTCTTCGGCTTTCCCTAGGGTCCTGGCTTGCCTCCGATTTTGTAAGTGGGATGAAGCTGTTTTGTGGCTTAGCCTTTTCCAGCTTCTGAGTTCTCTAAATTGTACTAAAGTTGCCCATAAGCATCCTGGTAGAATTCGCGACCGAATAGAACCTGTAAATAAGTGTAATCACTTTTGTACATCATTTTGGGGCAGGGGGGTTGGGAAAACCGAAATAACGACACTTTTATGTTTCCCGCCAGGGGATATAGCGCCCCTGTGACACATATTTAAAATCTTCCCATTGCTTTCGTTAAATTTTCATTTGTGTTTTGACTTGGCACAAAGCCACATTTTACAATACATGGACAGGTAACCTACCATCTGCTTGTGCCAGCCAGAGTCACTTGATCTTCCCGAGGGCAGCAAAGAATGAAATCGAACTGGATCTTAAACCATAGCTGGTAGCAGCATAGTCACTTCAAATTGAGATGAGGAGTTTGTACAGTTCTTTTCTGTGAGAAAAACAACACAAGACTTACTTTCATGTCAAGTACTTCATTCTAACTACATAGGATGGCTTTAAAAAAACACCCAAGAAAAACAAATCACAAACTAGAAGTAGCCCCACAACTAACCAACAGCACCCGAAAGCCACTCACAAGCACACTATTAATGCTATTTTGGGGCCTAAAACCAGCCAGAAAGTAATGATTTTGTGGTTAATTAAATCAATGAATCAGTGAATTTATGGCTTTTCTTCCTAGTGAGTTGTCCTTAATTTTCTTATTACATGTAAGTATGATTAGGTTTCTGCTTAATTTGTTCTGGTTTCTGCTTTTTTTTAGGGAGACTTAATTAGGTGAAACATTTCTCTGCATTATTATTTTGACAGATTTAGGGTTTATTAATGTCATGCCTTTGTTACAGAACTCTGTTTCAGTGCTACTGAACAGGGGATGAGCTAAAAATATATTTATCAGCAGTTCTTTGAGTTGTGACTGGGTTACAAGGCAGGAATTTGTATAAGCTATTTCTGAGCTCTTAATTCAAAATGCTTAAATCCTGTGCAAGAGAAGCCCATAAAGTAGGGGGAGGAAGTAATTTCTAATAAACAGATTATTTCTTGGTTTTCTCTTCAATGTATGCATTTAAATCAAGGAAAGAAATTAGCTGTTCAGTTGACTAAATATATGTATATATTTATATGCAAGACAATGAGGCAGGTTCCACCTCAGTTCAGATTAGAGTCAAACTACGTACATCTCTCTCTGTATGCCAGTTATACCAATTACATGAGTTTTTGGTTGTTTTGCTCTTTAAATTTTTTTTTTGCTCTAAAATTTTTTTTTTCCTGAGCTTTTATAGCAATTTGTAAGAATCTATTAAAAGGGATTTCATTACTTTTGAGTGGGAAAATCTATTTTACCATTGATAACTGGAGACCAAAGCAGTCAAATCTCATGCTATGAGAGCCTGGAAGAACAGTGGGAAAACAAGATAGAAGTTTACTTTAGTGTAAGTTGAAGCAGTGTTTGATATTCAGTTGCCACACTGCAGTGAAAGAGCAAATTGACCTTTTCCTTGTAACTTCAGATATTTGGTGTTTGATACTTTGCCTAGCTTTTAATGACTGGGAGTTGGGACTATGGTGAAATTACATTTGGTAAATATTTGTAGTGATTTCAGGGAACTAGTAAGGCCCTTTCATTTATTACACATATACTACTGCTGTGTTGGATAAAAACAAGAAGTTACATATTTGCTTCCAGCTCTGGTAGTTTCAGATAGCTACATGGAGCCTTTCTAGAGTTTGAAATAACTTGACCGGCAGCATTCTATATGAATCTTTGAAGGAATTCATGCTCTCTCATTATGCTTAATATGGTTGAAACTCTTAGGAGAATACCCTTTCTTCTGAGAAGATGACAACTGAAAGCTTTCTATTTGTGTAAGCAGCAACTATACATTGTCATTGTAGCGTATATATTGGTGCAGGTGACAGAAAGCAGGGGTTGGAACCCATCTTGCCTGTGTTGACCTCCACGTCCTTCCTAAGTGGAACCAAAAGCCCATTAAGCCTGAAATGTGAGGTTGAAACTGTTTTAAGACAGTGTGACATCAGGTGCTTCCTCACATGGGCTCCCAGAGTGCATACATGGCAGAACCTGTTTCTCTTCCAGCTTTTTATAATAACTGTAAAGAAATTAGCACTTTGTGTGAGAAGAAACTTGAGTTGCAGAGTCCCCATTTAGTTTGACTACTTCTATGTATTGTTTTGCTAGGATTACAGACTTAAAGACCAGAAGGAGCCACAAGATTGTGTGATTTGATTCAGCACATTATTTGAGCTCAAAGCTTCTTTGGTTTGGTGGGATCTTACAAAATATGCTTCAGCTTATTAGTTGAGAGCATATTCATGAGGTGGGAAATTCACTAGATGGTCAGTATTTTGCTTCAATAGTTGGTCAACCCAAGAATTTAAAAAATTGTGGCTCTCTCTTTTAAGGGTAGAAATATGATGTGCAGTACAGTTTTTGAACTTTTTATATGATTTGATCCGTCTTGTTTGGAGGGTAAGATCTGTAACTGAAGCCTGTAATAGTGTGTCACCCTAACAGGTCAGAGGTAAAAGTGCACAAAGAATTTTTATTTGGGCATTTTTCCTTCAGACTACTTCTTCCCAGCTGTTTTAAGTTGCCAGCACAAACTAGTTTTATTATGCATGATATACATGGCTTGCATCTTCCTGTTGCTGCAGGGAATGACTTGTACATTTTACATCTGGCAGTTTTAAAGTAAGGATTGACATCATTCCTACTCTGAAATGACAAAGGACCTAATTAATTTTTAGCAGATAACATTTGTCATATGCAACATGTACATTATTAATTCTTTGCAAATTGCTATTTTGAGAAATTGTGATTGTTCAATAGCTGAACAGCAGAAGGGCATTTGTGGGCAGCAGATGCATCCTCAGGGAAAAACATGTAAATTTTTAAAAAGAAAATTATCTGGTAGCTGATGGTGCTACTTAATATCTTGGCAGATAAACGATATAGATGCAATGATCTCATTAAATTCTCTATTGTTAACCAACAGATGCAGGTGGTCATAAGAAGAAAGACTATGATAAAGCTCAATGTATTGATGATACTAAGATAAAAGAAACCTATAGACCAGCAATATGTATTGAGAGTTCCTTGGAAGGAATACAGAAAATTATCCAGTCTGGTATTTAGGAAGCTTGAACATAACAGCCAATCATACCCAGAAGGATATCTTTATAAATATAATTTCTTTGTGTCTTGGAAAATTGTTTCCCTTTAGAATCTTTCAGATGAATACTGCTGTTTTGTTGTATAAAATTATCTTGCCATTGAGCTCCACTGTCACATCTCAGTGGCAATATTGCTGTTACCTCTCTGACCAAGACAAGTTGACCTGATCCTCTCATAAAAGCACAGCATTTCATTTAGAGCTTGACTTCTGATTCACCTCATCAAGTTTATTCCAGAAGACTTATATTACACTAAGGGATCCAGCCTCAAGATTTTTGGTTTCTTTTGCTTGGGAAAACATACAAGATGCTTGTGGTAGTTGAGGAATATAGTATTTGTGATTTAGTTGTGATACAGTCTACTTACTGAGGAAACCATCTGCTTTACGGGAGGAACTGGATACTTCAATACATGAGTACATCAAGGGGGCTTTTTTAGAGCCTTTTTAGAGGCCTTTTTTGGGAAAGGCCTCAGAAAAATGCAAAGAACTTTTTTTTTCTCATCACACCAACACTTTTAGAAACAAAGTAATTCCCTCTTTTAAGCTGTAGTACTGGTATTTGGCTTTCTTCTGTCCCCCAAAAGTGGTCATTGTCCTGACCTTCAGGATTCATTCCCTTGTTTGTGAATATAGATCCCCCATCTGTCTTTCCCTCTCCTTGAGATCTTTCAGGTATGGTTTTTGCATTGAGAGGAAGAAGAGGAGTTTCTTTTTAAATGCCATGTTCACCCAAAGCCAGGGGAGAAAAGAGATTGAAATATAACATTTACCTTCTGCAAATTCTGAAAGGCAGACTTTTCCAGCAGTGAGTGAGTTTGCCACGTTAGAATGTGTCTGTAGAATGGCTTGAAGAATTCTGATTATTTATGACTAACCTTTAAAGGCACATGGGGCTATGTGTAAATCAGTGGGAATTTTGACTTTCTTCTTCTTCCTCCAAAGAGAGGGAAGGAAGAGGATCGAAGTTCTACATTTAATAACTGAATTTCTCATTAGCATGTTTGTGTTTTGGATTACAGATCAGCCATGGATTTGGAATATTCCTTACACAGATGCCCCTGATACACATGGAAATATGTGGGTTCCATCGTGAACATTCTTGTGATATTTCACTTGCTGACACTGAGCCTACCACACTACTTGCAAGACTGCTTATTTCTCTTTTTTTTTAGCCATAATGTCTGCTCTAATGGCTAACTTAGAGTTGAAAGAAACATTTAAGAAATGGACGATAGGGATATTCTTGGAGAATCTCTAACTACAGTATTACAAATAAACCTGCATTTTTTAAATACCTTTTTTTATGCTTTTTCCTTACTGTGGTTCCTAATGTGCTTTTCAAGATTAAAACAAGTGTAGACTATTCTCAGAGATTCTCTCTGCATCTTTAATTGTAATGAGTCTTAAAGTTTTTGTGAGACTATCAGTTGACCTCAGTCTCTGGAGTAAAAGTTATTGTATGTAAAATCTAAATAAAGTCAACCTTGTTTATATATCCTTCACTCCATCTTCTTTCAACTATGTACATTTAAAACTGGATTGCAACTTTGCTTTGCAAATTATCACTTCTAATACAAGCTCTAACATTTGCTGTTTGGGCTTCTTTTCAGTTATTTCCTAATCTTCTTTCCCCACTCCCAGTCTTTGCAGACACCCATGTACTGTCCAAAACTCTAAACTGAAGTGGATGGGCTTGGGTGCGGGCATCTTTTAAAGTGCTGTGGGATGTATGAGCAACTGGTCCTGCAGCCTGGGGATCTTTCAGTATAGTGTGTTACTCTCTCTGGATCCCAAATAATCTGTCCGGGTTGCTGTTCAAGTGCTTCCTTGTTTATTCTGCAGTCTTTCCCCAAACTGGTTTGCAGTACACTGAGAGTGCACTACTTGCTAACATTTATCTAATGTCAATCCCTGTTTCATTCCAAAATTCCCATAGAAAATGTGTGTCTAGGAAATGGTTGCACAAGGAGAAGTTTTCTTTCTTTTTCCTATGCCATCATAGACCAAGCCACAGAGAACATCAATGAGGTACTTTTCCTTTTCTGTTTTCCCTGTCCTTTCCCTGTTCTACCCTTTCTAGTTGCATTCAGGTTCTCTGATGCAGTTACCAGATGATCGTTGTAATCAAAAAGGTTATGACTACATTGAGGAAATTATTGTATGGTCTCTAAATAAAAGGGTAAATGGAGCTAGATAGTAGAATAGCCTTGCTTGTAACAGAGGAATTTTACACTTACCTTTCACAGCGAATTATGGGAACTTAGGTGTTTAGGTTGCTCATTTCTTAGTTTGTGTTGGCAATTCAAATGTCCAGTAGTCATTATTACTGCTTTATCTGGTTTTGAGAACTTTCCAAATAAAGTGAGCCAAGTACAGCTCAGAGTGCTGCTGGAATGTTCCCAGAATAAGCTTTCTGCTTTCACCTTCTCTCAGTTCTGTATGCAGAATCATTTTTAATGCTACACGCAGAAACTGTTTTGATTCTGCTACTGCTGAGCCTGAAAAGAACAGGGATCAGGGAACATAACAAGAAAGTGGAGTGGTGCACTTTAAAAACTGAGATAACAACTTGATAGCCATTGTTACACTTCCTTTTTAACAGAGTATTATAATCTCAATTCTTTTATTTCTGTGAGAATTTAAGAAGTTCTAAGTAGGAAATTATCTTGTGAGAAAAGCTCTAAGATTTTTAGAAAGTTGGCTAGCAATTAATGAGCATTTATTCTTACTTTGTGAAGAATGCCATTTACTAATGTTGCATATATGAGTTTTTCTGTTTTGGTCATAGAGTAGTTTGACTAGCTCTGAGGAATTTATGGTTAAATTCCAGTGGCATTTTTTAAGTTCCCAAGAACATGGCATGATTTAACTTTCAGTTCTCTAGATTAATGCAGTGTCAGAAGCACCTTCCAAAGTTCATCAGTAGGAACAAATAAACCCAGGGATCGTTTCTGCCAGGAAAACTCAAGGGAATCGTTGTAACCCAAAGCAGCTTGAACTATGGTATAAGCATGGAAGTGAGGCACTGCAAAGTGGTAGAGGTGGAGGAAAGAGCTTTGGGGTTTGTCTTGCTGGACAGTTACAAGGTGTGAGGCAAACTAATGATTCAAAGAAAGAATGAATTTGGTTGAAACAGATATGCATGTAGCTCTGTTTAAACAATGCTTTCCACAACAGCAAAAAAATCTTGTTTTGAAGAAACTATCAGAATATAACTAAAACTCCAGGGTAGAAACAGTCTTTTGCAGTCAGTCCTATGCAATCCAAACACAGGATCCTGAGTTTTGTGACATGATGAAGCTGCATGGAAAGCTCTTGACAAAAACATTGGCCAGAAAATACTGTTTAATAACCATTCTCTAGATGTACAGTCTCTGTGTGTGCTAGGATAGACTTAATTATACTTAACTGTCCAGCTATAATACAATTTTTCTTGTGCAGCATATTTTGAGGTTCCATTTTTCATACCACCCTAATAATTTTTTTTCTACTTTTTTTGTCAGGGCCTGAATATTTGTAAAGTGGAACTATGAATGAAGAGAAGGAGAAAACAAATAAATGAGTCAAACCCAGAGCAGAATGTCTGACTTTCTTCTCAGATCTTTGATTTAGTGTGATACTTAGGTCTGAGACCTGTATACTTCTCCTTTATTTTGAAAAGATAGTTTGAACTGGAAAAAACAACAACAAAAAACAAACAACAAAACAGGCAATAGTATTGTCTGTAGAAGCAATTTCAGTCTGCACAACATCTTTTACTGCTCAGGGGTAGGGCAAATGCAGCAGGTTCCCTGATAATGATGTCACCAAGTGACTACTGCGGTCCTTACAGCTACTACTACAGTACGAGCTGTTTTAATAATACCTCATTAACCTGCTCCCTAAAATAAAATAAATGTAGCTTCTCTTTCACTGGAAAGGAAGAGTGTTGATACAATAACATGTTTTGCAGTGCTGAATTCTAGCCCTCAGTTATTTTAAGAGAATTTAGCACTGTAGTAATCGCCAGATATTGTCGAGTTTAGTTTTTTTCTTTTTATAGTAACAATATTTTTTCCAGAAAGCCTGGATCGAGAGCTCTTTGGCCCTGAAGATAACACATTTTTAAACCACAACCGCAGCTGGAGAGCTGCCTCTTGTCCTCCACATACCGTTTCCCTTTGAGTGCACAGTGCGGGAGGATGGAAACGAAATAACTTGTGGGAGGGCAATCAGTAGCCAGACCTGCAGAGAAAGATATGCTTTCTTTCAGCAAAGGGGAGTATTTGTCTTGCTTTGATAGCAGGGACATCTGATCAGCTGCTCACTTTTACTCCGAGTCTCTGTCGGGCCCCCGTTATCCCAGGCGGCAGGGCGCACCGCAGCCCCTTGGCTCGGGGGCAGGCCAAGGAGCGGGCGGACGGAGGGCGGCAGCCCCCCCCGGCGCCACGGGGGGCCAGTCCCACAACCCTCTGAGGGGTAGGGGTCGCGGGGCAGCCACCCTCGGCGGCCGGTCCAGGGTAGGTGCTGCCCCGCCCTGTCCGGCCCGTAGCACCGGGGAGACCCTCGAGCATAGTAGCTTCAGTTGGAGCGGCAGTCGCGCACCAGCTGAGGTTTCCCGGTGGCCATGGAGCGGAGGGCCCAGGGTCGGGGGCAGCCGTCCCCCGTGGACCGGCACGGAGGTGCCCCGCGGCGGCGGGGGAGGGCGGCGGGGCGAGCTGTTGCCACTCCCGCCTCGCCCCCCCCTCCCCAGCAGGCAGGAGGCGCCTGGTGGTGCCTGTCCCTGCGCCCCGCTCCGACGTGCTCGGGGCGGGGGGAAGGAAGGGGATATGAAACTGGCAGAGACGGGAGCCCGGCCCGGGGCCAGAACGCGGCGGGGCTGAGAGGTTCTCCGGGACGGGGCGAGACGGGACAGGACGGGTTGTTCCCTCGCCCGCAGGATGCACCGCAGCCCCGAGCCCGTCCGCCGCGGTGCCGTGCGGTGGGCGGCGGGGCAGCGCCCTGCCCCCGGGGCGGAGGTGTCGGTCGGCTCCCGGGAGCGTTGCTCGCGGCCGCCGGGCTCCGCGGTCCCCTGATCTCTGTGGCCCCGGTGCCTCGTACTCCTGGCGGGCGGCGCCGTGATGCCCGGCGGCGGGAAGGCCCCGACGTAGCGTGGCGGCGCGGTAGCCGGGTCCCGCGGGGCGGAGGATGGCGTGTCGCGGCGGCTGCTGCTCCAGCGCGGGTCGCCTGAACGCGGACAACGCGAGGTTCCTCCTGCTGGCGGTGCTGATTGTGTTGTACATGTTGTGCGGCGCCGCCGTCTTCTCGGCCATCGAACTGCCCACGGAGCGAGAGGCTAAGGAGCGCTGGGAGGAGCGGCTGGAGAACTTCACCCGGCGACACAACCTCAGCCGCACCGAGCTCCAGCACTTCCTCCGGGAGTACGAGGAGGCTAGCGTGGCCGGCATCCGCGTCGATGACATCCGGCCCCGATGGGATTTCACCGGTGCTTTCTACTTCGTGGGCACCGTTGTTTCCACTATCGGTGAGCGGAGGGACGGGCGGGGGCCGGGGCGGCGGCAGGGCGAGGGCTGCCGGCGGGGACGCGCAGCGCCCTCTTTCCTCCCCATCTCCCTGGGCTTACAGCGGGCATCGTGACGGTGCTGGTCATGGTCCTGTTTCCTCACTGCGTTTTTTTCCCCCCTCATTCTGTCAAAAAGGTGCTGCCACGGGAAGCACCTCGCTTGCGGGGAGCGCTCCCTTGACAAGTGCCTCCGGCGCTATGCTCGGGGAAAGCGGGCGGCGGGCAGGCAGGCAGGCAGCGACTGTCGGGGTTTCCCGCGGCAGTGTCGTTTCCCTGCGCTGAGCAACTTGTCCTCGGCGTGCGGTGGCAGACTGTGGGACAGCAGTCCCTCCCAGAGCCGAGAGCTTTAACTAAACGCTGTACGACTACATATCTCGAAAATCTTATTATAGCTAATCTTAGATCTGGAGGTAGGTGGGTTCATGGGCTGTAAACTCAGAAACGACCTTTTTGCGGATCTGGTATGCTCTTAATGAGAAATATAAAGCAGGTTTTGTACTGTCCATCTGCGAAGTGTAGAGCCTGGAAAGGTTGGGTTGCAAACCACTCGGCTTTCACCTCTTCTGACTTTTAGAGGCAGAAGTAACAAGCTGGTGAGACCTGCTTATTTCGTTTGTGAATAAACCAAAGTTTATTCAGTTTGAAGGGGCCTTGGGGAACATCATACTGAATTTGAAATTCCGAAGGGGCTGCTGATAGTATGAAAATGATGTAAAAGGGACAGCACCAAGAACTGATATGAGAACCCCAGGGAGTCCATGGGTGTCGACAGAAAGCCTTCAAGCAGCTGTGGACAGCTGACAGCCACGGAGAAAAAGAGCTTGCCTTAAAGACAGGCAATCTTATGTGTGTTTACTGCTGTGACAAATGGGGTCACTAAATCTTAGTAATGGTATCTCCAGTTCCCATCAGTCTTGCTCCAAGTGTGAAACACACTGAGGAATGATTGTTTAATTAACAACAGCAATTCTTCAGGAAATCTCCATTAGCCCTTGTCCCCTAAAGAGGAGTTTTGAGATGCCTTGCTTTATGTCAATTGTTTGTAAATTTGAACTGTCCTGCAGGTTGTAGAATACCTGATGCTTTCTCTACCTAATGCTGGGTTTCTTAGCTCTGGAGTTAATTTTGTTGTGAAAGTTATCTCCTACATTTTGCTGGATTTTGCTTAGTGTGATGCAGCACTAAGGTTACTTATACACTAAGTGGAAATGTAAAAAAGTAAGGAGGTAATCTGAAATACCTGGCCAACTGGGAGACTACCTAGACTGGCCAGGAGGTTATCGTCAGGAATAAGATGCGATTGAAGCCTCACCATCCCATGAGACAGGGGTCTGAGTCTAACCTACAGGAAGATGCCCACACATGTGCAGTGGGCTGCTCTGTAAGCTCACTTTGGTTTCCTATCAGTCCTTTGTCTTTCTTGCCTAGAAATCAGGTGGTAGCAGTACCGTCTCAAGATGTGAGAGCTCAGAGCAACTTATTTCTCAGGAAGGACTTGAAGTAACACCCCCATGTCTCAGCAGGGTCCCCTGAACACCATTCTGGGAAAAAAAGATGTGACTCAGTGATTTCTGTTGAAATACTTCCGTTTTGCATAAATGAATACATTTTTTGAGTGTTCAGCAGGATTAAAGTGTAGTGTTGCAATCATCAGCAAGCACTTTGAGATCTAGGGACCCCTGTGGTACCTTAGGGCAGTAGTGCCTCCAGGAGATAGGGAGCTACTGCCCAGGTGCCTGGAGACCTGTGCATTGGTTCACCACTTTTCTTTTGTGACAGACACTTGGGAACACAGTTTCACTGGAGATAGGTAGACACTACTACCCTTGAGCCAAACAGGGGGTTAGCATACTGGGGTATCTGCAACATCTAGGTCCTCCTCTGCTCTTTGAAACAGTTGGGAAAAAATAATAATTTCAGTTGCATCAAATTAATAATTTATTAGTGCATCAAAACACCCATTTCTCATGTACATGTATGGAAGAGATCTTAAAGCTAATCCATCCCTCTGACTATTACCCATTCCTGGTAATCCAAGCTGGTGGTGATGAGCTTGATAAGGAGGGCACCAGGACAGTCAGAAAGGAATTCAAGGTCCTCAGACAATTGGCAGGAGCTCAAGTAGTGTTCTGCTCAGTTCCCTCAGTGGCAGGGGTCTGCACTGAAAGGAACAGGAGAACCCATGCCATCAACAAATGGCTCAAGGGATGGTGCCAGCAGCAGAATTTTGTGTTCTTTGATCAAGGGGCACCTTTTACTGCACCTGAGCTGCTGGACCTAGATGGGGTGAATCTGTCTAGAAAGGGCAAGAGGACTCTAGCACAAGAGTTGGCAGGGCTCATTGAGAGGGCTTTAAACTAGATTTGAAGGGGGTGGGTGATGAAACCAGCCTCTTTGGAGGGGAGAGAGAGGGACATAAACTAGAGTTAGATGAGAAATCAGCAGCCCAGCTGAAGCGCATGTACACCAGTGCACACAGTATGGGTAACAAGAGGAACTGGAAGTCTTGGTTCACCAGGAAAACTATGATGTAGTTGCCATTACAGAAACATGGTGGGACGATTCACACAATTGGAGTACTGCACTGGATGGTTACAAGCTCTTTAGGCAAGACAGGTGAGGCAGAAGAGAAGGAGGAGGGGTGGCCCTGTTTATCAGGGAATCTCTTGATGCCACAGAACTTGAGGTAGAAGATGAAAGGATTGAGTGCCTGTGGGTTAAAATCAGAGGGAAGGCTAACAAAACTGACATCCTGGTTGGAATCTGTTACAGCCCACCCAACCAGGATGAAGAGGTTGATGAATTATTGTATAAGCAGCTGGAGGCCATCTCAAGATCACCACACCTTGTCCTTGTGGGGGACTTCCAACCTTCCAGACTTCTGCTGGTAACTTAACCCAGCAGAGAGGAGGCAGTCCAGAAGGTTCATAGAGTGTATGGAGGATAGCTTCTTGATGCAGCTCTTATGTAAGCCTACCAGGGGTCAGGCCCTGCTTGACCTGCTGTTCTCAGATAGAGAAGGGCTGGTGGAAGATGTGATGGCAGGAGGCTGTCTAGGGTGCAGCAACCATGAGATAGTGGAGTTTTCAATATGCAGGGAAATAAGGAGGACCAATAACAGAACCCTTACTTTGGTCTTCCAGAGGGAAGACTTCAGCTTATTTAAGCAACTAATTCAGAGAGTACCCTGGGTAGCAGCCCTTAAGAACAAAGGGGTCCAGCACAATTGGACCTACTTCAAACAGGAGCTCTTGAAGGCACAGGAACAGGCTGTGCCCATGTGCCAAAAGATGAGCTTCAGGGGAAGGCTCTGGGCCTGGATGGGCAAGCAGCTCCTGAAGGAATTAAGGGTAAAAAAGAGGATGTATCGCCTTTGAAAAGGGGGAGACTCAACTCATGATATATTTAAGGATGTTGTTAGATCATGTAGGAGAAAAATTAGAGAGGCAAAAGCCCAGTTAGAACTTAAACTGGCCACTTCTGTGAATGACAATAAAAAGCATTTTTATAAATTGAGGGTAAAAAGAGGGGCAAGAAGAACCTCCACTCTTTGTTGGACTTGGAGGGGAATGAGGGAAAGACTGAGGTACTAAATACCTTCTTTGCCTCCATTTTCAACATTAAGGCAGGAGGACGTCAGGATAACTGGCCTCCTGAATTGGTAGATGGAGGCAGGGAGCAGTATAATCCCCTTGAAATCCATGAAGAAGTAGTTAGGGACTGGCTGAGCCACTTCGATACTCACAAGTCCATCGGACCAGATGGGATCCATCCTAGGGTGCTGAGAGAGCTGGCAGATGAGCTGGCCATTTACCACCAGTAAATGGCTCACCTGAGAGGTCCCAGATGACTGGAAATTGGCCAATGTGATGCCCATCCACAAGAAGGGCCAGATGGATGAACCTGCAAACTACAGGCCTGTCAGCCTGACCTCAGTGCCTGGAAAGATTATGAAGCAGATCATCCTGGGGACAGTCATAGCACACCTGCAGGACAGCCAAGGGATCAGGCCCAGCCAACATGGATTTAGGAAGGGCAGGTCCTGCCTCACCAACCTGATCTCCTCCTATGATCAGGTGACTGCCTGGTGGATGTGGGGAAGGCTGTGGATGTGGTCTCCCTGGACTCCAGCAAGGCCTTTGGCGCCATCCCCCACAGCAAACTGCTGGCCAAGCTGTCAGCCCATGGCTTGGACAGGTGCAGTGTGCCCTGGGTTAGGAACTGGCTGGAGGGCTGAGCCCAGAGAGTGGTTGTGAATGGTGCCACATCCAACTGGCAGCCAGTCACCAGTGGTGTCCCCCAGGGATCAGTGCTGAGCCCCGTCCTGTTCATTATCTTTATTGATGATCTGGACAAGGGGATCAAGTCCACCGTTAGTAAGTTTGCAGATGACACCAAGCTGGGAGCAGGTGGTGATCTGTTAGAGGGTAGAAGAACTTTCCAGAGTGACCTTGACAGGCTGGACAGATGGACAGAGTCCAACAAGATGGCATTTAACAAGTCCAAGTGCCTGGTGCTGCACTTCAGCCACAGCCCTGTGCAGCGCTGCAGGCTGGGGTCAAGAGTGGCTGGAGAGCAACCAGGCAGAAAGGGACCTAGGGGTACTGGTTGATAGTAGGCTGAACATGAGCCATCGGTGTGTGCAGGTGGCCAAGAAGGCAAATGGCATCCTGGCCTGCATCAGAAATAGTGTGGCCAGGAGGAGCCGGGAAGTCATTGTGCCCCTGTACTCAGCACTGGTTAGGCCACACCTTGAGTACTGTGTCCAGATCTGAGCCCCTCAATTTAAGAAGGACATTGAGATGCCGGAATGTGTCCAGAGAAGGGCAATGAGGCTGGTGAGAGGTCTTGAGCACAAGCCCTATGAGGAGAGGCTGAGGGAGCTGGGGTTGTTTAGCCTGGACAAGAGGAAGCTCAGGTGAGACCTTCTTGCTCTCTACAACTACCTGAAGGGAGGTTGTAGCCAGGTGGGGGTTGGTCTCTTCTCCCAGGCAACCAGCACCTGAACAAGAGGACAGTCTCAAGCTGCACCAGGGGAAGTTTAGGCTCAAGGTGAGGGAGAAAGTTCTTCACAGAAAGAGGGATTAGCCATTGGAATGGGCTGCCCAGGGAGGTGGTGGAGACACTGTCCCTGGAGGTGTTCAAAAAGGAACTGGACGTGGCACTTGAAGCCATGGTTTAGTTAGTCATGAGGTGTTAGGTAATAGGTTGGACTTGATCTCTGAGGTCTTTTCCAAACTTATTGATTCTATGATTCTATGATTCAAGATCATTTCGTTTCAACCCCCCGGCATTAGCAGGGACACCTGCCTCTAAACCAGGTTACTCAAGGCCTCATTCAGCCTGGCCTTCAACACCTACAGGGAGGAGGCATCCACAACCTTTGAATAACTTAACAAAATTGAAAGTATTTTCTTTCCTTTTTCTTTTTAAAAAAAAACACCTGCGTCCACCTCAGTCAATATTATGATCTTGATTAAAACTCGTTTATTTAAACTGTACATGGAATAAAATGTGTCTTGTCATCATGACATAACCTGAAGCAAGTCCACAAACCAATGTATGATATGACTGCCCTTTGCACAGGCTGGTGGAATTTGGAGATCTCTGGAGATTATCTAGTCAAACACCTGTGCTCCAAGCAGGGTCAGCTACAGCCAGCCACGTAGGGTTTTGTCCTGTTGGGATTTGGATGTCTTCACAGATGGAGACTGGATTAGCTCTCAGGACAACATGTACCAGTGTTTGACTACCCTCACAGTAAAACATTTTTTTTTCTCTCCTGTTCAAATGGAATTTCCTATACTTCAGTTTGTGCCTGTTGCCCCTTGTCTTTCTGTGTGAACTGTTTATAAGCAGCAAGGCAAAGGAGGAAATTGCATCATCTTCACAAAATGAGGTACATTTTCTGGAGAATTTGTCAAAATTTGCATCCTTTCTCTCTGCAAGAAGCTGCAGCATGCTGGGTTGGAGGTGTAAAGTCTTGGTGCCAGGTGAGAAAAGAGAATTGTCTGCCAATGCATTACCTGAGGTGCAAGAGGTAAAATTTGTCAAGCAAAGGGTGAGACTTTTACTGTAGAGAGTGATGAGCCACCACACAGCACATTGTACAGGAGGGGTAGAAGGAGTCACAGCATCTTCTTTAAGCAGCCCAGAGAGGGTTGCTGATAGGAGCTTCATTTACTATCAGGGAAATCTGCATTGGGTGAGATGACCACACTGTCCATGTTACAGCAGTCTGTGGTGGAGTGAAGGAGGGAGTGCTGATCAATGCCTGCTTCCTCATTTTCACCTCTGTAACTGCGGTACCTCCTAGAGAGCAGAGTTACAGCTGTGCCAAAAAGAAGTGTGTGGGAGGGATAAATCCCATCAAACCACCAAGCTCATTTGAACCACAATGCTGGGCTACTGTTTGTAACCTTGAGATTACCTTGTCTTTGCCATATGTAGAGTGAACAAAAAGTGGCAACTGCATGAAATGCTTTCCCTGGGGACAAGGGCCAGGCTTACTCAGGCTTACACAGAAATCAAAGGATGTGCTGTTGCCTAACCATACCATGTCTGAACTATTTTAACTTGTACAACACAAGGTGTGTTGTTCTCCTAGGTAACATTTTTCTTCTTAAGTATTGTTTATGCTATAAGCAGACGTAGTAATTCAAAACAACCTGCCTTAGACACTGATCCATAAACAGGGCTTCATAATCCCATGTGAGGTGATGAGATAAGCTCACAGGAGCTGGCATTGTCATTTTCTAAGATTCAGTCAGTTTCTGGAGTTTTCTAATAATAGATTCTGGCCTTCTCTTTCTTATTGAGTGAGCCGCTTCATGAAAGTTGGGCATATATGGCAACTGTGTCCTGTCATTTAGAGGAAAGCAATACAAGTCTGTGCTTTTAGTTATGCTCCCTAGCTGTGCCCCTCATTCATTAACAAAATGGAAGGGTTGTCTCTCTGCTTTGCTTTACCTACTGAGAACAGAACTGTTCTTCAACACAGAGAGGCTGAATTATTTTTATGCCCATAGAGCATATTGTCATTCTTGCCTCTGAATCTCAGTTGCCTTGTTGGGAACTTCAGAAGACACCATCAGACCCTGAATCCTGCCCCAAATGCAACCATCTGTATGTTTTATTTTAACAACGTCCCTCTTTTCTGTAAAACCAGTGGCCTACAGCTGTGGAATAAAAGCATAGTGATTGAAGTTCTGCCACAAGAAGGAGAATTTGGGTTTTGGTTCCGTGCTTTGACCACAGCTCTCACATTGTGGCTGTTCTTGATGAAAGCCATATTTAGTAGACAGCAGTGTGCACACAATTTTCAGTTTTATGGGTCCTTTACTGATTCTAAGATGCTTTTCACCAAGGCTGCTCTCGGTGATGGAGACATTCCTGTGAAGAACTCCTGAGGAAAGAACAGCATGGGGGCTGTTTCAGATACCCTTCCGAGGTGCTTACCTTCATTCTGGTATGATACACAAAACCAGAGCATGCAAGGAAGAGGCTCTATTCTTGGAGTCACTAAGTCTCTGACTCCTTTCCTGGATACAAAATACTTTGTGTCATCCTGCCCTACTCATCAGGAGAAACACAAAGGTTGCACCAGGCTCTTCAGATTCTCATTCAGATAAATAATTAGAAATAAAACATTTAGTCTCAACAAGTTAGGTTGAAGGTAATGTATTGATGATTTCCCTGATTTCTTCTATTGTAGAGTGACCAGAAGGATAGGAATACCCCAAGTATCAATGCGGGTCATGATGACTTGAGTTGGACATCCATTCTCTTTCCCTTTGAATCTACCACTTCCTGCAGTGTGATTTGACAAGCATATGCCACTTGTACTCTGAAAAGGTGGAATACAGGTTACTAAATATCGTGTCTGCTCTCTTTTCCCATTTGGCATATATTAAAAAGTGATAGTTAGTTTCCACTGACAAACTATTCAAAGATCTCATAGTTTCAAAGCAGAAAACTAGGAATTCTGATGGGCAGAAATAGTATACAAGAAACAGTTTCATGAAAATGTCATGGTAATAATGATGACTGTAGGGTGATAGTTTAAACGTCTGAATAACATTGAACAAGGGGACAAAATGTAGAAGGGAAGATTTTGTTTTGAAATCTACAAGAAACAAAATGAAAAAAAAGACAATAAAATTGTTACACCAATTGCTTTGGAAGCTGGTTGGTTTGTTTGTCTGTTTGGGTGTGAGGTTTGTTTTGGTTTTGTTTTGGTTTTTTCTTGGAAGCATTGAAACAGTCCTGCTGGCCTTCATCGTGTAAACAGAACAGAACAGAGTTTATTTTCTTCCAGATAAGTAGCATTTACATTATGAGGACTGAAATGAGGATTCTAATTGAAGAAAAAAAAAAATCTCACTTGATAGATGGCCTAAAAGTGGAGCTACAAAAGGAAAGAGGAACAACAAGGCTTGCTCCATGCCCATGAGAGGAAACAGATACCAGGCCAAAACCATCGAATTAGAGGCAGTGAAGAAGGAGGCTTATTTAACATGCAGGGAGCTGGCAGAGTGGAGGGGAAAAAAATTAAAAATTAACTCCTCTCTTGTTTTGATACTTTGAGAAGAAGTTTTGTCTTGCATTAGTTATCTTTGAAGATGCATTACAGTACTCCTGCATTGATAGAATGAGTGTGGGAGTAATTCCCTTCTCTTTGGCTTGTGAGGGTGCTTCAGGAGAAGCATCTCTAGAGCAAGATGCTCTTCAGTTTTCATTCTTATCCATCATTTCCCTCTACCTCCACATGCCCCTCCTCCTTTCCCCCTCCCTTTGTTCTGTGTTTGTCAATAAAGGAAGTTTAGGCTGATGCTTTAGGGAAGCTGCACGTAAACTGAGGCCATTTACTTACATTACAGGGGCTACCGAGTAGTTGTCTGCTCGCTTAACTTGCAGTTGCTACCAGCCTGGGACTGCATCTGTTGGTAAATGAGAATATTCCTCACCATGCTTAAGTGGATGATCCACTACAACTTTTACTGAAAGCTTCCTGTATACATGACAGATCTGTAGGGAAAAACATGAACAGGAGAGCAGTGGTTATAATGACAGAATAGCTACCTCTCTCTGCTATATGCAGAACAAAGCAGAAATCCTCAGACAAAGCAAACCACGTAATAGAAAGGAAGTATAAAATTCAATCAACCTGGAAACCCTTTTCCAAGCAAGATCTTAAAAAGGTGTAGGCATGATAGCCTAGCATGTTGTCTCTAGGACACTGGTTGAAACTGGTGAAGGAAAAAAAAAAAGGGGAAAGGCCAGGTCAGTTCTCCTGTGTACATTTTCTTGCATCTGTTAGTTCTAGAGTCTTTAAGTGATCTTCAAGGCATCCAGTTCTACAGAAGATATTTTAAATAGGTCAGATGAATTAATGTCTTGATATGTCTGTTCCTCTTCCCTGATTGGAAGAAAACCAGCTGAGGTGCCAAGTACAAAAATACGTATTTATACTACTGGGATTGAAATTCAGGTGAAATGAATCTCACCCTAGTAGTCTAAAGATGGACACACAGGCAGTAGCAGAACCAAATCAGCACACCACTGTTGGCAGCTCTGACTAGAACTTCTCTGTAACATATTCTCGCTCTCTTAAACAAGATCAGTAAGTAGTTAAAAGTACTCTGAAGTCAGTAGAAGAAATAATTTTATCAGTTGCACCCTCTTAAGAAGATTTGGATTAAGTGTTTTAGAGGATCTGGTAAGATTCTCCGGGGCATGACTTGATCACGATAGGTGTTTATTTATGGGTAGGTGCCTGTGCTGGGAGATGAGCACAAGTTCTCTTTCAAGTATGTGAAACATAGAAGGAACTTGAGAGGAAACCTTACTGGACTTGACTGGTCTAGTTGCAGTGTGAGCGTAGAAAGCAACTTCTCTGACCACTGAGTGGCAGAGTTCATTAGTCTTTAGAGGAGAAGCAGGAAGAACAGGAGCCCAGGGAATTTCAAGAGCAAAACTTTTAATTAGCTCAGGGATGTGCAGTGTGCAGACTCAGAGGAACCAATGCTAAAATGAAAATTAGTTAAGGCCAGCAGTTTCTTGGCAAAAGATATGAATGATGCTGGCTCAAGTGGTCTAAATATAGAAAGAGGAGAGGAACTGTAAGAAACCAACAATTTAGATCAACATATCTGAATTTGTAGTTACTGATTTCAGTGGTGAGAAGGAAGCACACAGAAAATAGATAGAAGTGAAGACAAATAAAAGGAATCTTATGGAAATACTGGAACAAAAGTGCAGCCTCTCAAAACGTGATGATGTTAATCAGGGGTATCACAGGTGATGTGAACTTATCAGTGTGATTCTGATGAGAAAGACTAAGAAAAACATTGGTCTGCTGCATAGAAAAGACAAGAGTTCTCAGCAAATGATTCCAAGAAGGCTGGAATGTTTAATGCCTTTTTCTGCATTGATCTCCTGGAAAGGTCATCTCTGACTTTATGTGTGGTATAATTAACAATTTTGATTAAAGGGGGAGTAAAAGAATGGGTTAGAATCCCTAAATCTGTCAGATCTTTTCAAACCATTTAAGCCATTAGGCATTCTAGAATATTCAGAGAAATTACTAGAGAAACAGGGAGCCCTTTGACAACACGTGGGTGGAGCTGAGATTCTAGGCAACCTATAATGGCAAACATTTTGCCAGCCTTTAAAAATGACAGGAAGGAATTAAAAAGAAAATTACAGAGCAAACAGCTTAACCTTAATTTAATGAAAATTGTTTGGCTGGGTAATCAGATCAACTATTTGTAAACATCAAAATGGGAACAAGGAGTCAGTAATGCTCAGCATAAAATTACCAGAAGTTGATCTTGTCAAGTTTAAACTATTTTGTTACATGATAAGACAATTAGTTCTTTGTATAAGAAATAAACAACTAATATCTGATATCCGTGGTGGGTAGGTTGGAGTAGATGATCTTTAAGGTCCCTTCCAACCTAAGCCATTCTGTGATCTTGACTTTAGCATGACTTTTGACATTGCCTTGCATTTAATAAGCAACCTGAGGAAATGTGGTTATAATAATGGGGCCATTTGGAAATTGTATTCATGGACTGGTTTTAACTGTCAGAATAGAAGGATGTCTCAAATGGAGTTCTGCAGGGGCCTGCTGCCTGTCTCTGTTGCTATGCATTTGTAAAAAAACATACAGATTTACAAGTTATATTGAAATGTATGAGGAAGACTACAGTGTAATATTTCTACTATATGCTGTACTGGGAAGCATTATCTGGAATACAGTTTTCAGATTTGGGCTGCCTTACTTACAGAAGTAGGGTCTAGAATGAAATTATTGGTATGATCAGACATCTAGAAAACAGAACTTAAGCAAAAATTGGAAGAAATCAAGGTACTTGCACAGCTGAAGGACAGGAGTTAGTGAAGGAGAACATAATATATGAAAATGTGATGCAGGAGGGATTGAAAACTGTAAGAGTGTGTCAGCTAGGACATGGGTTAGAGGGCTTAAATTGCAACATAGAAGAATCCAGTTGTACAGAAGAAAAAGTTTCCTAGCACTAAGTGAAGCAGTTGTGCTCTCACTAGGAATGCTGTGGAGACTTCATCACCAGAGTACTTTACAGGCAGGTTAAACAGACACCCTGCAAGAATGACACTGGATTCTTTAATTCTATCATTGGACAGTGAATGGATGAGATGACCTTTTAATGCCTCTGCCAGAGCTTTTTTGCCCCCAGGTTCTATGGTAGTATGTATTCATTATCCCTATTTTCCTAAATTAAAATAAAAGAAGAAGAAGAATTAAAAACCAAAACCAAACAGACAAAACACACCAAAAAGCAGTGTTTGGCATATTGCATATAGGATCTTGATCTTTGGTAAATCTTCACTTGTATTTTTAGAATGCAGATAAAAAGAACTTTATGACAAATCTACGTGGAACTGCAGAAATTTCATTTCTTTTACACCTTCACAAAATCAGCAACATTTTAATATTAGGATGAAGCAGGTTTTGACATGTGCAATTATGTTACCCTCCTTACTATACATCTCAAATTAAATAAACTTTAAAACAGCCTAAAATTAAACCAGCCATGGATTGAGATGCACTTGTTCAATTAAAGCAGTGAAATCAGATGTAGCAGTATGTTTACTGCTGTTGGAATGGGGAAAAAAAAATACCTGAATGGTGAAAGAGTCATCAAAACCCAACTAAAAATAAACAGATCTTTACTTTGAAGGACTTAGTCCTGCAAGGTGCTAAGTACTTTGCTGGAAGTCTTTATATTGGCAGCTTGTAGTTAATTGTACGTCCTGCTACTGTTACATACACTGGTATAACTTGGAGACAGCATGAGGAAAGTTAGGGTTTTTTCCTGAAGTTGTTGCTATAAAAATATGAATAGGATATTGCTGTTGGGCTAGAACTTCCTCTTTAAAGGCAACTCTTCTTTCATATTGCAGATCAATTTCTTTTTTTTGGTTATTCCTTGTTTTTGTATTCTCCCTACATCACCTCTTTTCCATTCTATGTATACTATTCTCTGGTACTGTGGTGCTGTTTGTTGTAAGAAAAACAGTGGTTTGCAGTGGCCAGTTTCTCTTTTTTCTAAATAGGAGTTAATTTTGTTATACAGGCTGCCCTTCTTCCTTTCATCTTTTATGTATAATACATTAAATAGGAATTTTCATCTGCCCAAAGAACTAGAGTGTTCATCATCTGTCTCAGGCAGCAGTATTCCTAGTTTAGCAAGTACACAGGTACCAGCTTCTTTTGTGGCTTAAAGAGAAAGTTCTTAAGACTGTCCTACATGCTGCAGGGAGCAGCCCTGGGCAGTCCTTTCTCTGAAGTGCTACTCACCCACAAATTCTAGCATTGTGAGCTGAAAGAGACACTGCATCCCCAATGATCTGTAAACCAAAGCCCCTTCTCATTACAACTATTCTGGCCCCCTCTGTAAGGCTTTAGCTTTGCCTGTATTTTCATTTGGATGCTCCTGGTACATGTACATGAAAGGCATTCTTCCCACGTTTTCAGATGAGCATTGTGTCTGGCTGTTCTCTGATGCCTCATGGGGTTTTGTCGGCTGTTGCATTACAGCTTTGCTTCATGGTAGGACTACTATAGTTCAGTTCAGTACTGGTGATGAGACAGCTCTACATAATCTTTAAAAAATTATTTTGTAAGATGTGTTTCAGAAGTTGTTAGTATTGAAGTGTGGCAAAGAAAGAAAATGTTTACTCTTGAGTACCTTAATTTACTCTTGAGGACCATTAGTGACAATGTCAAACATTCCCTATATTTGTTTGTTGCAATTTCATTGCTTGAAATCTGCAAGAGCAGAGGGATAGGAGGTAGCACGTGACAGGCCTGTCATAACTAGATACTAAATGTTTTGTAATTCTTGCAGCAAGAGCTGGTTAGTGCTTTGTAAATTGCTCTTCTGTAAGGAGAAGTGTCCCTCTTAGGAGTATTTTTACTCTGTTCCTGCAGAATGAATTATCTCTTGCTTCAGAGGTGATTCAGGAGGGTACTGAAAATAGCAATTAGCTGGATGAGGGTTTAATGCAGAAGCTTTGGAACTGTTTTCCTGATGAGTTTAAAGTTGAGCATGTAAATGACAAGGTGGGTGAGTTCATAGATGGTTTAAAAGCCATCTTTCGCTGTGTACTTCTATATAGGTCACAGAGTGTTTTGTTTTCCTATGCAATTGAAGGACAAAATACTGTTGTTTTACTAAATAGCATTTTACTTAGTGTACAAGTCTTTGTAATATCTTGCACAGAAGGGTAGATAATTTAAAGAGCATTTTTTTATCTCAGCAGTATTCATGGGGCTAAATGCAGTGTTTAATGCAAATTTTCTGTAGATCCTTTTCACCCTAAACAAAACATTGGCTTGACTCAAAATACACACAGAACAGTTCTCCTTTGTTTACTAGGAGATACTGTAGTCATATTTCAATGCAAAATTGCACCTTAAAAATCAAGTTTTGCTCCCTTTGAATAAAAATATCAAATCTCATCCATTAGTATAGTTTATGTATTTGCTCTTCCTTGCTCAAACTGAAATGGCCCAGCTGTCTTTGAGTGTCACTGAATATTATGCAGGTATTACAGATGTCTGGCTAAAAACATGTTGAAGACACGTCTTTTGACTTGCATGTTCCTGGACTGCTTGGTTTAATGAGTCCTAAGAGATTTTGTCCCTTAAAAATGGCAATTATGACATCACACAATGTTTCGTTTCTTCATTGAGACCTTAGAGCTTGAGGCTTTATTGCTACCTGACAAATCTGTAGTTCGTGCAGAGGAAAGACCTTTAACATAATGAAAGGATCCATTCATTAGTGACGTCCATCCATTTATTTCACACAGGGAGTACCTGTTTTTCTTCTCTCCACTTCAGTGGGAGGCATTTTAATCCATTAGAGCATTTGTAGAAAATACGGTCACTTGAAGTTGGTATGGTTGGTGTTTTCTTTCACCTGTGGCAAAGGCTTAAAATTTGCATCATGTCATCCTAATCAAGAGCACAGAACTTAAAACATCATCTGTATGTAAGGATAAGGATGGGACACATCCTATGATCGTTGTAATAATTTCCTGAACAAGGAACTAATGTGCACCAGGAACCTAATTAGAGTAAAAGCCATCTCTTTCTATACATCACATCCCTCTCTCTCAGCTTCAGACTGGCAGTCCTGCTCAGAACTTTCTCCTGTGCTGTCTCAGTGTGCTGGGAACCTTCCTAAGGATTTTTTAAAGATGTCCATATTTCTGCACAATCCTTATTGCAGAGATGTATAAAATCATAGAATAGTTTGGGTTGGAAGGGACCTTAAAGATTGTCTAGTTCCACAGGGGCATCTTCCACTAGACCAGGTTGCTCAAGGCCTCATCCAACCTGGCCCTGAACACTTCTAGGGAAGGGGCATCTAGGTCCTGGCGTCTAGGTCATGAGTCCTGCTGATAGCACCTACATTGGTGTCAGAAATTTCTCCTGCAGGTTAAATACCAGTCAGACTGATATTTAAGCAGTCACCAAAGTTGATGAGGAAAGGTCCTAGGTTTCTTGCCACTGGTTCTGTATAATTTTGAGGCATCCTTTCTGAGAGTTTCTTGTGCAATCATGGATGGAAATCAGAAGTGCTCTGATTTGGCAAGGTCCCTGGAGTGATCCTGCTGCCATTCACACACCCCACACACACCCACACCCTAGCTGCTCAGGAGAAAATTTCTTTGCAGTAGAGCAATCTTTCTGACGATCTGGGGCTTAACTGTTCATACTAGGATAAATGCCGGCTACAATAAATGACTTAAACTAGTGTTTCTTCATCTCTGATTTTTCTTGTTGGTTTGTGTTTGTTTGTTTGTTTGTTCTCTTTTTTTTTCCCCTTAGAGCAGTTTTTTATATCAGCAGCACTTCTGGTTGCAAACAGATTTTTTTCATGGCAGAACATGTTGCACAAGAAGGAAGTAATAGGGAGTAGTCCAAATCAAGCATGAAAATGAGCAGCTCAGGAGCATACAAAAATACCAGCTGTTTATTTGCTCCTAGAGCTGTGAGGTACAGCAGTCTCCTACCTAGAATTACCTCCCCAGCATATTAAAGCATATTAAAGGGAACACTGGCAAGTGTTTGCAATTCTGACAAAATCATGTCAACTCCTGAAATAATAATAATAATAATAATAATAATAAAATTTTTAAAAATTGTGAAACATATTGAAGTCTTAGTTTAAGGTATCTTAATGTTGACACAGAATCAGCACCTGAGGAAAATCAAAGCAATGATATGGTTGAGAAGAAGCGCTGCTCTGACTTTTGTAAGCACTTTCCAGCACTTGCTTCTTGTGCAGACCAGCACTCTGAGGTACAGCTGTCTGCAGGGAGGAGGCTGCAGGGGTCAGAAGCCAGCTTTTGCATTGCTGTGGTATTAGAAAGGCCTAATGACTAGCTGTGGAAGAAAGGAAGAGGCTTGTCGGATTGGGCTGAAACAGAATTGTGTCATTTATTTACTTCTCATCTCAATTAGTATCTTGGTTGCGAATGCAGTCCTTTCTCCCCCCACACTGTTGTGCCTGTTAGCCTGTTAACTGGAGCCATGCCCAAATTATGTAACTGGAAAAACTGAACCCTCCTGCCTTGATTGATGCCTCCAATCTGTGAGGACAGATCTCAGCAAAGCAGTGTGTAGAAGCATTTATCCAATACTGTCTGCTGCAGGAGTCCCCTGTGACCAGGGATGCAGGATCTGTCTTACCGTCCCACAGTATCCAGTCCACTAGTCCACCACTGCCAGGGGATTATGCCGTATGTAGCTGAGGAAGGACTTGTTTCTGGCAAAAATATTTTCTTGCTCATTGTTCCATTCTTGTTCTGCAAGTCTATTTTCCATGTAATGCTTAGTGGGCCCTGCTCTGTATTCTACTGCAATGCCAAAGTCATGGAATGCAGATAACCACCTACAAAGAGGTGGATATTAAAGGGACGATCTCCTTCTGACTCCAGATGAATTTCAACTTCTGACCTGGAATAATTATTCCTCTTTGTCTGAGCTTTTGTAAATCCAAATATTTGGTCTTCATTTTATCTACCACTTAATGCTAAGTTAGGCTGCAGTTATCTCTGTGACTTCATTTCTTCAGCATTGCTGTATAATTTGGAATTACAGACCAAGTTATAAAATGCAAAATGTGTTTCTTACAGAACTGTTTACAAAACAGATGCTCAACTTTATTAAGAAAGCAGCTTGCACTAGGTAATTGGCCCACTAAACCCTTGAACTACTCCAGGAAAGTGTTAGTGCCTACTTAGAGGACAGTTGCTAGAGGACAGTTTTGCAAAAGCAGCGTGTTCAAAGGAGTTAGGGGTAGGAGGTGACCTGGTGGAGCTAGTTCAGGCCCAAGATGCTATTTACACAGACTCCACAAGATTCTACAGATCATACATAAAAAGTTGTCTACAGGAATGATTCCCTCCCCCCCACCATTTTTCAAAGCAACGTGGACCTGCCAGATACATAATGTCAGATTCTACAATGCTGCCAAGTGCACCAAGGACTCCCACTTGCTGCATCTAAAAAGGAGAGTGGTTTCTGGAAAGTTTCTGTATAGTTGGGAGACTTTTTCACAGCACTAAGTCAGTTTCTCCCCATGCTGAAGGGAGCCTGAGGAACACCGAGCATCCAACAGCCACCAGCACAGCTGGGTTGTCTTGAACCTCTGGCTCTGTGACAGATTGTTTCGGGGTTACAAGTTACTTATCACTGGACAACCCACAGAGTGGGTCTGTCTGCTTTAGCAGACCACTAAGGAAGGTGACTCCTTGATTGTCAGAATCCTGTTTGTGTTTTGGGGAAAATATGTCAAAGCCAAAATGTTTCTGTGAACCACTCGGTTTGACGCTTTGTTATTTCCTTATGACAAAATGTTTTGTTGGAAAATTCCTAGTTAATTCCACTATGCAGAAACAATTAGAATGTAACTAATTGTCTGTCTTTGTTCCCTTATTGTTTCCCATTTTAAAAAAAGTTATTCTATTTTTAGAACTAGAAACAAATCAAGCATCTGGCAGCACGGGCATTTCTTCATGTCAAGTAACTATTGTGAGACTTGGTAAGAAGTCAGTTTGTTCTGGCCAGTGAAGTTCATCTATGGTGGCCAGCAGAGTTTTAATTGAATCAAAAGAAAACAAACTGGGTTTGTTCCATAGAGAATGTCAGAAACCTCTCCTTAACCACAGAGCCAAATTCAAATTCTCTTTAGAAAAAAACCCAACAGCATTGATGGACATGAGCATAAGAAAGTGAAGTTGGCTTTCTCCAACATTTCTGATGCTTGTGCTCTTGCAGGGCTCTGACTCAGAGAACAGGTAATTCAAATTAGTGATAAGACATGGATTTAGCCTTGCAGAGAAGTGTGTAGCTCCCTGTCACGGCTTTAATGAAACTGTCCATAGCAAAACAACAGAATCCTAACACATTTTCAGTCTCTTGCGGACTTAAAGCATCCTGAGAGACATGACTTACACAGACACTTCAGCTCTTCATATTTAATTGACAACTAAAAGGTTAAAATAGAATAACCTTACTGCTTAATGCTCCTAGCACTAGAAAGGCAGAAAATGTAAAGGCTACAAAATTGTTAGCATGCAAGAAAGGAAAGTTAAGTGGGTATGACAAACTTTAACAGTATACTGTGGGTTAGAGGTAAATATAATTGGGTGTCATAACTTCATTAACTAGGAGATGAGCAAAAGACCTGTAGATAGAAGCAAAAGCCTCAAGTACATCAAATAAGTACTTAGAATAACAGCCACTTCAAAAGAATGGACAAAAACTTCTGAAGAATATGACTGCTGATTTTCTAGCATTGTGCACTTGCCTTTGCAGGAAAATTAAATCTATGGAAGATCTCATAAAGCTAAGCAATGTAAAAAACCAAGATACTCAGCAGAGATGATGCATAATTAAACACTGCACAATTAATGCTGTAAGATTTCTCAGATGCTAGAATATGATGAACTGGTTAGGTTTTATTTTCTCAAACCATGAATTCAGTTTTGATCAAGTAGAAGCTGTAGCAGTAGTGGTTTTGGAAGTTTGTTTTTTAACTGGAAATTGCAGTGTTCTGCTAATGCAGTCCTGTACCTATGGTAATACCAGTTTATGTTCTTCTGGTTTCCATATTGAAATGCAAACCATCCTAAGACTTCTGTCCTCACTTCAGGAGCCATATAGCTCTGCTATTAGGAAAAAAAGTGGTGATTGCACATTTTGCAATGCTAATGTTGTTGCTTAGCACACTGAGATATGAAACTTGCTGTTAATGGTGATTTTAGGTCCTCATTGATGGAGGCTGTGCCACTGATTATTGCTGGGAACTGAATGTACTTTGAGCCACAGGTTTGCTGTCTCGGATTAGGGCCTGATGGTTATTATCTGAGTTCAGAAAGTCCTGAATTTGGAAGCTCAGCAACACTTACTTCTTGGTAGTCAATCCATAATAGTGAAGAAAGAAAGGAGAAGGAAGTGATGTCAGTTTCTCACCTGTACAAATTTGGATTATGTGTTTTTTTTCTTTATTCTAAACTCTCTATTACAAGATATATTCCTTGAGAAGTGGTGAATTGATCTTAAAAATGAGTTTGTGATCCAGGAGAGAAATGTCATTAAGGAATGGATAATTTTATGCTTTTATGTTGATGCATCCACTTGTATTAGTTGTAGTAATTTGCATTTAATCCTGGAATTGTAACACTGGAATGGGAAATGTGCCCAAAAAAACAGCAAGCTGTGCATGCCAGGTAGTGCTTTAAGGTGTGACTTGTCTGAGACCTTTACAATACTGCACTGTCATCTTGCAAAGGTGCCTCCCTTTACAAGGTATTTGAAGTATACATTTAGAGTAAGATTGTCCTTTTGGACTGTATGGATTTGCTTACCTCATTGCAAGAGATTAGTTAGTTAGTTTTCACACTTGGGCAGATGTGGCAGCCAAGATGCTGCTGTCAATTTGTTACAGATGGTCTTCAAAATTGAAGTGAACTGTACTATGGTCTGAGTTTCAGAGATCTCAAAGTTCCCATTTGTATAAAGTCTGGGATGATTTGCAAGGTACTGAAAAGTGGTGTTTAGCTGGCTCTTTGGTGATGTTTTCTTCCAGATCTGTCTCTCTTTCCAAATCTGGTCTCACACTGTGATGATATTTGAGGCCTCCCCTTCTCAGAGTGAAAGGGATCCATGCCTCAACATATGAGAAGCTAGGAAGGTGGGTGTATGATTAGGACTGCAGGACTTCCTCACACTTTTTAAATGCTTTGGAATCTTTACAATCCCACCTCCACAGCAACCATGCACAAATAAAAGAAACACTGGCTTAATGTCTCAGCATGAGGAGAAGCATTCGTCACCTTTTTGGCCTTACATAAACAGTGCTCACCTTTCCTTGCAGTACTAATTCAAAACAGAAACAGAAGCAGAGGCAGACTGAATTCACCGGAAGAATGTCTTGTTTGCCTAAAGATTTCTTTGCAAAGAGCTGACAGCCCTGTTTACCTGCATCACATAGGAAAGTTGTGCTAGTGCTACCTCAAACCCAAGATTTTCTAACACATTTTTCTTCTTGTATGTCAGCTGAATAGCACAGTTAAATCTTGCAAGAGAAGCTTGTACTCCCTATCACAGATATCACACTACATTGTCCTTTGCATGACAGCCTTGTTTAAAGATTGCCAGATTACACCCTTGTTATTAAGAGTATATTTATTTGGTGGTATTTCCAGCTGCATTGCATAAAAAGGCGAGCCTGTCATATGGTATCAGCTCAGAAATTGCTGTCTTTGCTAGTGTGTAATGTCAGATGGCCATGCCATAGAGATCTTTCATGCTGCACTGCACAATTTGTCCCTATTTATGTGATCAGAAAAAGGAAAGAAAATTGAATTTGTTCCATGCAACAATACTGTTGAAAAGGGCTATGTTTAGCTTATATTTTGTGGGCTGACATGCAGCTGAATAAATCTGAGTTTATTAGCAAAGTAATCCTTCCATTACAAATTGTGACAGAGCCAGAATGTTCAATAATTATATCCTGTTTATACTACTGAAGCAAAATTTTCAGAGCAAAATCTGGCTACCGTGGGATCCCAAAGGGTTAAGTAAACTAGGGAGAAGAAAGTACAAAGTACACTGCCAGAGGGAGGCAAAAGTGAGCATGCAAAAGACAGCTGAAATTCAAGCAGACATACGAGGTGTTTCACTAGCAGTGAAAACCAGAAGCCATCCTCAGATTGAGTGGAGAATTTTTGTGCATATGTGACCATCATCACCACAGTACTGTAGTGGCCATCTGAACTTGGGGAGTTGTGTTAGTCTCCTAGAGGTGACAGGACAGCTGTGGCTGAACTGCATATGGGACAGCAATTCCCACTTACTAGTCCCAGTCCAGTTCCATAGAGGGCCAAGACCTGAGCACACTTCAGATGTTACTCCAAATGGTCAGAGTATCAGAGCATATCTTTTCTGAATCAGCCAAGTACATAATGGAAATAAAAAGAAAAATGCTTACATGCTTTTAAGATCTAATATATAGACTTTTACTGCAATAAGGAATAATGATCTAGTGGAGTTATCTTTCTCTGCTTCCCTAGGAAGCACTCTAACCAAAACCAAATAATTTGTGATATTCTGACAGGATACAAAGCAATCAGGAGAAAATTGCCAACCTTCATGAGGTTGTCGTCACACACCTTCCCATGCAGTGAAGAAGCATTTTCCTTCATGGCAGGCCATTAAAGGACAAGTAGGAAAGGAAAATGGAACATTTGGAGGTTTGCGGCTTAAAGGTATTTACCCCTCTTGTGACTGCTTTTCTGCCTTCTTTATATGACACAGCCACTTATTCACTTGGTACCTACAGACGGTAAGAAAGAGAATAAAAGAACTAGAAGTTACCTGTTGGAAATCATGAAATCTCAGAATTGTTTTAGTTGGGAAAGACCTTTAAGATCATTTGAGTCTATTATCTAACTTTATCAAGTCTGATGCTGTGCTGGTGAGGTCAGAGTGACAGGTCTGTAGTTTCCTGAATTATTGTTTTGTCCCTTCTTGTAGATGGGCATCACATTTGCTAACCTCCAGTCAACTTGTGACCTCCCTAGTTAGCAAAGACTGCTGATGAATGATGGAAAGTGGCTTGGTGAGCACCTGTGTCACCTCCTTCAGATCCCTTGGGTATATGCCATCCAGCCCCATAGACTTGTGAGACAGTGATTGATGTAGCAGGTCTGCTAACCATTTCTTCTTGGATTATAGGGGTTTCATTCTGTTCCCTGTCCCTGTTTTCCAGCTCAGGAAGCTGAGTACCTGGAAAACAACTGGTTCTAGTACTGAAGACTGAGGGGGGAAATACATTAAGTACCTCAGCCTTTTCCTCATCTTTAGTCAGTATGTTTTGCCTGCACCCAATAAAGCCAATAAAGGAATGAGATTCTCCTTAGTCTTCTTATTGTTGCTAATATATTTGTAGAAGCTTTTCTTATTAATAGCTGAAGCCAGATTAATTTCTAGTTGTGCTATGGCTCATAACATAGCCTCATACCATCCTCGTAGTCCTCCTGAGTGGTGGGAAGACATCTTGCTAGAAAAAGAAAACAGAAGACCTCCCTCTGCAGCATTTACTTGAGTACTTCTTAGTTCTAGCCACTGTACCTCTGAGAAAAAAGTGGAGCAAAGCTGGAGAAGGTTCACAGGAAATGTCTGAGAACTACCAGAGCCTTAAAAGATGGTTTATTAGTAATACCTAAGTTTGTGCTGAAGAAAGGAAATGGAAAGAAAATGGGGTAAGAATCTCCCACTACATGGAAGGAACCTCCAAAAGCAGAGGGAACAGTGTGCTCTCTGTCCAGTGAGCAGGGAGAGATGTGCTAGGAGGCCTGAGAAAGATTCAGACTAGATGTAATCAGAAATATATTTCAGTGCATTTTGGATCTTATGTAGCAATTAGACAGCCTAGTAAGAGGTGACCCTTTGCCGTTATTCATATTTAGATTGCAGTAGTGTAGAAGCTCTTACACCTGCTTCTGGGTTGTGTTGTGCAAGCGCGTGATGAATTGCAACCCATGTCTCTGGTGAGTTCTATAATGTTCAAATATTTTCTTCATCAGCAGCTGTATCTAAACAAACACCCTCTTGGTTTAGAAAACATAAGCAAGAGTGCTTCCCCTTCTTTACACCATCAAATGTATTTTTTTTAATCTTCCCCTCATATTTAACAGCCAGGGCCTTCTCAAACTCTCAAATTCAGCAGTTAGCCCCTGCTATTTATCATTACTGTTCTTACCCCAAATCCTCTTTCTCCTGCAATGACAGAATCCCACAGCTAAAGATAGTAGTGGCAATGAGATCATCCCACTGATGTGGACTAGGGCTTTGTGGTTCTGCACACTCTGACCACCAAATCCAGCAATTTACATAAGTGCTTCAGTAACTTCAGTTACACACATAGTACCTTAACCTGCACCGTACTTTAACTAAGTCTTATCTCCTGTTTTGTGTTCTGGGATTTGTTAGCTATTTCAATGGTTAGTCAGCTCTATGTCTTTTTAATGATGAGTTTGGTGCAGCAAATCAGGATCTCTTTTAATTGTGGAAGACTGTGGCCTTTCTTGTAATTCCTTCCAGAGTTATGCATTTGATTAATGTAGACAGGTTCATATCAGACTAATTTAGTTCATTAATTATTCTTTGCTTATTTTGCTTTATGCCTCTGCCTCTTCTGTATTTTCTTTCCTTTTTTTTTTTTTTTTTTCCTGAAGTCTGATGATGTTTTGTGTTTCTTTGGGGGAATTCTTTACTGAACCACTCTCTCACCAAAATTCAAGGCCCAGTATTGGTCTCCCTAGCTGAGGATGAAATCAGGAGGAGGGCCGGTGCACGCACCCAGTTTTAGACAGGATCAGATCCAGATGCTGTGTTGAAGCTGTCATGAAAGCCTCAGAGCTGTGATTGACATGCAAGGACATGGGCTGGCAGTGTTTTTGCATGAGGTGAAAGCCAGGGGAGAATGTAGAAGTGATTTGTATATGAAAATTGGGTTTAAGTGTCTTTGAGGTGGTTTGTTGTTACAGAACTGGGAGAGGATAACAGCATGAGAACTCTCAGCACTGCAGAATCCTGCCTTAAATAATGAGAATGCTTTCACACTTGCCATAGTAACAGCAAAATTGCTAGTAGTAAAATTAACTTAGCTTCTGTGTACTTGTATTGCAGCCACTTTAACTCTTGGTATGCTTTTTAACTTTGCCCATGGCCAGGATATATAATGAAATCAGAAAGGCTACAGTCCGTTAAAGTAGCCCATGATAGGGGTCGTAACACATGCATGCGAATGGTGGGTTTAAATCAGTGCTTGGAAACAAAATTTTAATTCAAAGCCTGTCTGCACCAGAGAAAAACTGAAAAAAAATGCTGTTTAATCTTAGGCAAAGGACACTGTGAGGGATTTACTGCCAACTGTACCTTGTATAGCTTGAGGCTGCCGTTGGATTTTAGAGTCACCACAAGCTTGAACAGGGACCTACATACAGACTTTTCTCCAAAGTGCTCTGAGTTACTCTGCTAATAGATCGTTCTTCAGAACACCAACATTAGTGGAAATTGAGTTTCAGAGCAAATGGCTGCATTAGGCTGCAGACAGCATGAGTTTCTTATATTTATGCAATTGTTACAAGTATGAATATATCACATACTTGAGCAATTTTGAAAAAAAAAGTGATAAATCTATGTGACTTTTACAGATTTTTTTAAAAAATAAGCTCTCCTTTTTCTAAGAAAGTATTCCTGCAAGTGTTTCCTTCAAAACCCAATCCAACAGTGCTCTTCCCTTTCTGACTCAGGATAATAGCATACATTTCCATTATACTCACAGAAACCAGAAAACTTAGTCATTTCATTGAGTTTTGTGGAGGTGATGAGGAACTAGAAGAAAGATGTCCTTGCTCTGAAGATGTCTGCAGTCAGGAGCTTGCCCTAGAGCACTTCTTACACTCTGTTATTTTGGTGGCAGGATAGCACCAGCTCTTGTACTGCCTGTTTAGAACTGAGCCTCTCTAGAAAACTCTCAATCTGATGGTGCCTCATGAAGCCCCCTAGAAACCTCTTTGTGTATTGATGAGTTGCACAGGATTTAGCAGTGGAGCAAACAGGTCAACTGGAACGTGTCCAGAGAAGGGCAACAAAACTGGTGGGGGGTTTGAAGCACAAGCCCTATGAGGAGAGGCTGAGGGCGCTGGGGGTGTTTAGCCTGGAGAAAAGGAGGCTCAGAGGAGACCTTATTGCTGTCTACAGCTACCTGAAGGGAGGCTGTAGCCAGGTGGGGGTTGGTCTCTTCTCCTAGGCAACCAGCACCATAACAAGAGGCACCAGGGGAGGTTTAGGCTGGATGTTAGGAAGAAGTTCTTCACAGAAAGAGTGATTGGCCATTGGAATGTGCTGCCCAGGGAGGTGGTGGAGTCACCATCACTGGAGGTGTTTAGGAAGAGACTGGATGGGGTGCTTGTTGCCATGGTTTAGTTGATTGGATAGTGTTGGATGATAGGTTGGACTCGATGATCTCAAAGGTCTTTTCCAACCTGGTTACTTCTAATTCTAAATTCTAAACTGCCACTGTTCTTGTTCACAGCCAGGCAGAGGAGAGGCAAATAGCTGGAGGGTGGCACCAAACTGGAGCAGTTCCTCCAGACACCTGGAGGGGCACAGTGGAGAATGCTTATAGGATCCTGAAATGCTTCCTTGCAATTTCATCTGAGTAAAGACACAAAGCTTATGGGATCTATTTGATTATTTTTTTCTATTCTGAAGAAAATTTTTACAGAATGAAGGGAATCTAGGGTAGAGCCACACAAATTTCCAACAGGTGAAGGAGCAGATCAATGACAGGAGGTTTGAAGAAGGCAAATATTAATGGCATGGTAAGAGTCAGTTAGGTAAGAGACCAAAATATTTGATAATACAGGATAAACTGGTGACAGCCTGTAAGTATTTTAAAATGTCAGCGTGTGAGAGGAGTGGATTTCCTAAGCAAGAAGAAGTTTAATATCAGGGCAAACTGTTAGATGTCAGTAACTGTGAATTTGAAGTAGCAGTGCTCTAGAAGATGCTTGCTGTGAAGTGTTTTAGCTATTTTGTCAATTAAAAGTCATGTGAATCTTTTGTTACTATTTCACTCTAAGTTTGCAGTTGTGCCAAGCTGAGCCTGGGGGTGGACTACAACTGCAAATGCTGAGGAAACTGACATGCTCGGTCACAAGTAGAAGAGGCACCTATGAAATATATATTCTAGTAAGATGTAGTTCTTACTAAGGAAAATGTTTTCCAATATGAATCAGTGAGGACTATGTTATTATAAGTTATGTGGATCCTACTACATGATATATTTTAGCCAAACAAAAGAAGGGTGGCCAGCAGATAGAGAGAGGTGATTCTGGCACTGTGCTCTGGTAAGACCTCATCTGGTGTATTGCATCCAGTTCTGGGGCCCTCAATGTGAGAAGAACATGGACCTGATGGAGAGGGTCCAGAAGAGGACCCCAAAAATGATCAGAAGGCTGGAACACCTCTCTATGAAGACAGGCTGAGAGAGTTGGGGTTGTTCAGCCTGGGAAAGAGAGTCTATAGGGAGACTCTGGGGAAGCCTTCCAGTACCTGAATGGAGCCTTTAAGAAAGCTGGGGAGGGACTATTTACAAGGGCATGTAGCAACAGGACAAGGGGTGATGGTTTTAATATGGAGGAGGGTAGATTTTGATTGAATATTGGGAAGAAGTTCTTTACTATGGGAGTGGTGAAACACTGCAACAGGTTGACTAGGGAGATGGTGGAGACCCCCTACCTGGAGACATTCAAGGTCAGGCTTGATGGGGTTCTGAGCAGGGCATGTCCCTGCTTACTGCGGGGGATTGGACTAGATGACCCTTGAAGGTCCCTTCCAATCCAATCCAATGATTCAGTGCATTGAAAGTCTTGATTTAATAAGGTTTCCACTTTAAGTTTTGGAATACTATCAACTTTATTTTAATGGAAAAACTATGCCCAACAGGTAGCTTTCAGAATGCTAAATATTGTCAGTTTTTTTTCTGTATAACATAAAAGTAATGTAGGTTAAATATTATATATCTTATTACCCAACAAGGATATTGAATTTTTAATTTATTTTTTTAATGTTGGTTTCCCCCCTTTTTTTGTCAGCCCTATCAGATAATATTTATTTTGCTTGGTAGATAATGGAGTCATTTGCGCAAAGTTTTACATCTGTTGTTTACAGCACATTAATATGTCACCGAATTTGCTGTCTTGGTGTCTGACTCATCATTGTGTTTCCCCTGTATAAACAGATTTTTTGGTAATGGAATTACAAAGGCATAAAAAAGGAGTAACACAGCACTAGACCAAACTCTTTGGCTAGTGTAAAGATTTTCTATGTGAATATCTCTGCATGTCTAATGAGAATATACACAAATAGAGACAATTTTTCAGAGTTGGTTGTTGTGGGTTTATTTCGTAAAGTGTGTAAATAGTTATGCTTTGGGAACTAAACTGATCTATAACTGACACAGACAGAATTAAATTTTCTGTGACCCATTTGTGTTGGAGTCAATGAGCTTTCCAAAGACTGGCTGTCTGGTTCTTCTCGGAGGTGGGATACACTGTCCTGGGCACGCAAACATCATAATGCCATATGTAATAAATCCTTGGGAAACCAAATATTAGCACAAGAATGGTGAAGTGAATGCAGTTTTTAAAAGACACTCCTGCCTTTATTTAATGCCATTTGAAACTTTTTCCATCTGTGTTACAGGCAGAATAACTGAACATCAGTGCCTTGGTCTCTTTTAAAATGACAGATGTAATAATGACAGATGTACTTAGGTGATGCTAACATGGGGAACAGCACACAAGGATGAGGGTGGCCACTGAAACTGGCCTCCGAACCTGGATGGGCAGAAATCTTAACTGTGCTGCAGGGTCAGGGAGTCTGGAAATGTGGGAATATCACATAGGCCAGAAAGCTGTGAGGCTATTGCTGTTCATGGCCTTTTGCAGTTCAGCGTTTTAAGCCAATAGAAGTGTACATAGAGTCAAATGTAGAGGTCAGCTCTGCGCTACCATGAGATGCCTTAAGCAAATGTGACTAATCTGTTAGATGATAGGAGTTGCAGACTCAGTATGTTGCATTTAGTACTTGAATATGTTTTCCTGATGAGCATTCATTTCTGTGCCCATGGGACAGCTAATTAGTCAAGGAATTAGTGCTGTGAGTTGTTTAAAGAAGTGCGAGACAAAAACTTTCAGCATCTATTTGAGATTTTGGCACCAACTGATGGACAGACTTTGCCTCTCCTGTGTCTCAGTTTAAAGATCTGTCAAATTAGGCGAAATTGCAACAAGCTTCAGTTCAGTCATGTATGACATGGAATGTAATATTTGAGTTTATGAGTTCTCAAAAGTACAAATAGATAGCAGTTTTAAAGCCTTGTTAATCAGCATTTCCATTAGCTTCTTCAGTTTTCAAGGTGATGTTTTGCCACTGATTCAGCCAAGCCAAGATTTTACTCCAAGTGAAGGGGATTTTTTTCACATGTAAAGCAATGGTACAGTTTCTTTAGCTTACCCCAAACAGGTTTACAATTGCAGCAAGACATTTGGTAAGTTGTGTGTCTATTGCCTCACCTGGTTTGAGACTAAGTAATGCCAGGGCACTGATAGTCGTTTGTTAGCACAGACTGTCTTTAAAATCTGGCTTCATTGCTTAGATTTTTTTCACTTGATCTAATGTTTCTAATAGGACACCTGAGATACATTAGTAAACTCTTCTCCAGGTTTCTGCCCCTTGGTCAAGTCTATCCTTTGTCTTTCTTGCTTCAAATTACATACAAAGAATAGGGAGAGAAGATAGAATAGAATAGAATAAACCAGGTTGGAAGAGACCTTCAAGATCATCGCGTCCAACCTATCACCCAACACCACCCAATCAACTAACCCATGTAACCAAGCACCCTGTCAAGTCTCCTCCTGAACACCTCCAGTGACGGCGACTCCACCACCTCCCCGGGCAGTCCATTCCAATGGGCAATCACTCTCTCCGTGTAAAACTTCCTCCTGACCTCCAGCCTGAACTTCCCCTGGCGCAGCCTGAGACTGTGTCCTCTTGTTCTGGTGCTGGCTGCCTGGGAGAAGAGACCAACCTCTGCCTGTTTACAACCTCCCTTCAGGTAGTTGTAGAGAGCAATAAGGTCACCCCTGAGTCTCCTCCTCTCCAGGCTAAGCAGCCCCAGCTCCCTCAGTCTCTCCTCATAGGGCTTGTGTTCCAAGCCCCTCACTAACTTCGTTGCCCTTCTCTGGACTCGCTCCAGCAAGTCAACATCCTTCCTAAACTGAGGGGCCCAGAACTGGACACAGTACTCGAGGTGTGGCCTAACCAGTGCAGTGTACAGGGGCAGAATGACCTCCCTGCTCCTGCTGGCCACACTGTTCTTAATGCAGGCCAGGATGCCATTGGCCCTCTTGGCTGCCTGGGCACACTGCAGGCTCATGTTCATCCTACCATCAACCAGCACCCCCAGGTCCCTCTCTGCCTGGCTGCTCTCCAGCCACTCTGACCCCAGCCTGTAGCACTGCATGGGGTTGTTGTGGCCAATGTGCAGAACCCGGCACTTGGATGCGTTAAATCTCATGCCGTTGGACTCTGCCCATCTGTCCAGCCTGTCGAGGTCCCTCTGCAGAGCCTCTCTACCCTCTAGCAGATCAACTCCTGTCCCCAGCTTGGTGTCATCAGCAAATTTACTGATGATAGACTCAATGCCCTCATCCAGATCATCAATAAAGATGTTAAAGAGCATGGGGCCCAGCACTGATCCCTGGGGGACTCCGCTACTGACTGGCTGCCAGCTGGATGTGACACCATTCACCACCACTCTCTGGGTTCGGCCATCCAGCCAGTTCCTAACCCAGCTCAGAGTGCTGCTGTCCAAGCCATGGGCTGACAGCTTGGCCAGGAGTTTGCTATGGGGGACGGTGTCAAAGGCCTTGCTGAGGTCCAGGTAAACTACATCCACAGGCCTCCCCACATCCACCAGGTGGGTCACCTGATCATAGAAGGAGATCAGGTTGGTCAGGCAGGACCTGCCCTTCCTAAATCCATGTTGGCTGAGCCTGATCCCTTGGCCATCCTGTAAGTGTTGTGTTATTGCACTCAGGATGACCTGTTCCATGATCTTGCCTGGCACTGAGGTCAGGCTGACAGGCCTGTAATTCCCTGGCTCATCCAACTGGCCCTTCTTATGGATGGGCACCACGTTGGCCAGCTTCCAGTCCTCTGGAACCTCGCCAGTGAGCCAGGACTGCTGAAAAATGATGGAGAGTGGCTTGGCCAGCTCCTCTGACAGCTCCCTCAGCACCCTAGGATGGATCCCATCTGGTCCCATGGACTTGTGGGGATGAAGTTCTAGGATGAAGTTCTAGATGAAGTTCTAGGAAAGAATCATGGGAACAGTAGCATATCATGAGTTTATTTTCACCTGCATTCATTCTGATTTATTAAAAAGGAGAGTGTGTGATGCTTTCATGATTGCATAAGGAACACAAAACTGGGTTTAGAGATGTCCAATCTAGCACGTTTATTTGTATGATTTGGCCAGCTCAGGTTTTCAGTGTTTCATTTTAGTTGTTGGAGCTAAGGCACAATTTGTCCATCAGCATTTACAGTTAGAGAGGGATTCTCTCATTCCAAATTCATGAAGAAGGATTTTTTTTTTGCCTGCTGAAGATTTCATTACCTTCTCATGACAAGAATTGCCAGCAAGAGTATTGATATAACTAAAAGTAAAAAAAAAGAAAAAAAGGCAGTAATTTTCTTAATCTAAAAAATGTTCTTGCTTTAAATATAATCTTCTATCTTATATATTATGTTCCACTTCAGACACAAACAATTTTTTTTTCCATATTTTAGTTGCCACATTTCTGAACTTCAAGTGATAATCAGGAAAAAAAAAAGTTACTCCACCCATATTTCTGTGCCTTCTTGACATCAAAATACATGAGAAGATGAGTGTGGAAGGTGTTTGTTTCCAGGGACAGTCTAA
The DNA here is from genome assembly GCF_026170545.1 of Melanerpes formicivorus. Lineage (NCBI taxonomy): Eukaryota > Metazoa > Chordata > Aves > Piciformes > Picidae > Melanerpes > Melanerpes formicivorus. Next base: position 5,343,243 of record NW_027142369.1, read on the forward strand.
ATCATAGAAAGAAAGCTAACATAATGGGTTTTTCCTATCTTTTAATTACTATTCCATATGCTGATGAACACATTGTTGTGAGGGGCATGCTGTTTGTTTATTACTCTATGGAAATATTTTTAAATCATAACTTTTGTGTATATTGCTGCCTGAGAATCTGCCTGGCTGTAAAAGCAAAACTTGCACCTCTTCTCACTTACTGAAAGTAACTGTGGCTCCCTCAGAAGAACCACAATTACTGACATGTGGGGCGGTTGTTACTGTTGCTGTTGGTTTTCTTACTTTCAGTTATTAATATTGAAGAAGAAATACTTGACTTTTGATTATGATTTGAATTGTAGGGACAAAATTTATCTCTGGGAGAATCAATAGTGATTTTATCGGACTCAAAGCATTTAAAAAAGTGCACAGAGCATCAGATTTCTGTGTCGCTGAAAGAACATTTCAGAGCCATCTGTGGTAACTGAAAGTGTGTTAAAAATCATCAGTGGGTCAAGAAATCATCAGTTCATCACGGCTTCAAGCCTTGAATTTCCTCCCATAGAGGAGGTTCCTGAGGACTGGAAGAGGGCCAGTGTCACTCTAGTCTTCAAAAAGGGCAAGAAGGAAGACCAGAGCAATGACAGACCAATCAGCCTCAGCTCCATCCCCTCCAGCTTGTTCTGGAGGTCATCTATAACCAGAAGAAAGAAAAGAGGGTTAGCAAGAGGAGCCAGCATGGATTCACTAAGGGGAAATCTTGCTTGACTAATCTGATATCTTTCTATGAAGGCATGACCAAATGGATAGATGAAGGGAGAGCAGTGGATATCATCTATCATGTATTCAGCAAGGCTTTTGATAACACAAGGTGGATTGGTAACTACCTCAACCAGAGAGTTCTGATCAGCAGCACAGAGTCCATCTGGAAGCCTGTTGCCAGGGGTGTTCCCCAGTATCTTCATCAGTGACCTGGATGAGTGTACCTTGAGCAAGTTTGCTGATGATTCAAAACTGGGGTGGGGGGTGGCTGATATGCAGGAAGGCTGTATGCCATCCAGTGAGATCTGGACAGGCTGGAGTGCTGGCTGAAGGCAAACCTCATGGGGTTCAATAAGGAGAGGTGCAGAGTCCTGAGGAATAACAGCCGGCACCAGTACAGACTGGGGAGGTGTCCTGCTGGAAAGAGCTCCATGAAGAAATTCCTTGGAGTCCTAGGGGGCAGCATGTTATCCATGGGACAGCAACACATCCTTGTGACCAAGATGGCAAATGACATCCTGGTGTGCATTAAGAAAAGTGTCCAGCAGGTCTAGGGAGGTACTCTGGCTTGGTGAGACCACACCTGGAATACAGTGTCCAGTTTTGGGCGCCCCGGGTTCAAGAAAGACAGGGACTTCCTGGAGAGAGTCCAATGAAGAGCTAAGAGGATGACTGTGGGACTTGAACATCTCTCCTGTGAAGACACACTGAGAGACCTATGGCTGTTTAGTCCTGAGAAGAGAAGGCTGAGAGATCTTCTCAACATCTATAAATACCTGAGAGGTGGGTGTCAAGATGAAGGTGACAGTCTCTTTTCAGCGGTGCCTAGTGACAGGACAAGGAACAATGGGTGCAAGCAAGAATGCAGGAGGTTCCACCTCAACATGAGGAGACACTTCTTTACAGTGAGACACAAAACCAGACACAGAGCTTGCTTCTATCCTCTGAGAAGTAAAAGCCTGAAAAAAATTATATGAAATGAAAAATCTGCTTGCAGATTCCAGGATGAATTCTTGTCTGTATTTGCAATTGATTTCTTGCCTTGGAAACGAATGCCATAATGTGACTCAAAGCTGCACATGAAAAACATTTCGCTGAATGAGATCCCAGGAGACTTCAGTCTTCTGGGTTTGTGTGATAAAGTGAGTAATTTGTCGTATTTGGAAAAAAAAAATAAATATTGATTTAGCTGAATCACCTTTATATAAAACAGCCGTGGATAGAGTCTATTCTGGATAAGTGTCCCCCAAAGGTGCCTAGGTCTATCATGTCCTAGTTCAAACCCCTCCTCCTGAGCTGGCTGGACCTTTGCCAGTGAAGTCTAAGGAAAAGTAACACAGGCAATCAAGGTAGCACTTTATCTTGGATCTGAGAAAGGAAAGGTAGCAGCAACAGGATGACATACTAAATTAAGAAAAATCAATAGTTTGATTGTCCAGGTGGCCTTTGAGATGGGAGTGGTAGTACTACACTCCTGAGCTCCCCTGCACCACCGGTATCTGAGTTTGAGACCCGGGGGCCAGGGGAAGCAAACTGGAGGATGGAGAAGAAAAGAATATTCTGTCATGGGTTTCCAGCAGCAGCAGCATTGACATTCCTGGCGTCTTGCTTTCACAGTGTTTTCTGGCTCAGTGCTATTTAGTCATGTGAAGTTTACCAAAGCTGAGGCATGGTGGCATGCGTGGGAGTTGTCCATCACAGACTCCTAAACACAATGGCAAAACAGCTGTAGGTGAAAGTCAGCTTTTAAATTCAGGTGTGTAGTAGCTGTTTCTGCTACTTTCTGTGCTAATGAAAAGAACTAACATTTTACTTAAATGGAAGGCTGCACAAAAGGTTATCTGCTCTTTTTCTGGACAGCTGAACTGCTCAGATTAAATTGACTTGTACAAATGCCTGTCAGACACTCTGAAAGTGCCTTTAGAGAAACTAAGCATGAATTTTCTCGATGGTTCCGAAATAGTCTTTTTAAGTGCCTAGTTAGATGTGAGAAAGGTAGTAAATTGATCACAACGGGCAACTCACCCTCTGCAGATGTCAGCTCCTCACCTTTCATGAAGGCAGGAAGCCAGCAGAGGAAGGTGCAGATCTGGCTGCTTTGCTGAGTCTCTGCACATCTCCATTTGCTTCTGATCCTCTCCCTGTCCTCAGAGGAACAGACACCTCTGTGTCTTCATTTTAGGAAGCATGAAAACTCACATCTGCTGCCAGGAGTGACAACTTTAGCCCATTGTTGCATTGGCTGTGATTTTTTTTCCTGGCAGGCTGGTTGAATTGTTGTTTTATCAGCATTTATACCCACTCTGAGAGCTGTTCCTGCTGGGCTTTTGTTTCTACTTCACCTCCCTGGCTTTCTCTTCCTCTGCCTACATTCTCCTATATACAGTTGCCCATAGCAACACCCATTTGAAAAGGCCCCTGGTGCTACCTCTCCTGTCCGCTGGAGGGGAGCTCTGCCAGTGTCATCAGCAGCACTGGAAGATTCCAGGAAGGAAAGGACAACAGATCCAAAACCAAAAGCATTTGATGAATCAATAGGAGCTCATTGGGAGCTGGTCTAGTGAAAACACCACATCCCTAACATTGCACATCTTTATTCAGAGGCAGTGCTGTACCCTATTGCCCCAAATCCCTTCCACGGCCAGCACCCAACACCACCTGCTCTCTCCCACCTACCTGGTTCTTGTGGTGCTGTGCAGTTAGCTGGATCAAGGAACCTATCTTCTTAAAAATACTCTGACAAAAGCGTTCTTTTAAACCTCTTCTCTGGATCGATTTGTGACTGCAGACAGTTGCTCTGGCATGACAAAAAATCAGTGCCTGGGTTAAGTGGGCAAGAGCTGCTTCTGCTGCCATTGCCACTGAGATAAATGCTGATCAAATTTCATTGTAAATTGAGAAAGTTATATTTTCTTAGTCAGTATAGCTGACAGCTTCCATATTTATTCTGGCAGTGCTGCAGTAACTGCAGCAACAGGGCTCAGAAAGAAGTTGATAGGTGGGGGACCCACTTGCCCTGGAGGCCTGCATTCTGATTTGCTGTCACTTGAAAGTGTAAAGGATTTGACAAAAGATGTTCAATACTGATAAAGAGCCAGGATCTGTCAAGTCTGTGTTGCTGGAGATTCGAGTCCTAATCTTCTTCAGTCTTCATGTTTGAATGTTTGGACTTAGATCTAAACTCTCTACAGCAGGTTATTTATCCTTATACCAAGTTCCTTCTGGATCTTTTTTCTTTCCTGACTGCCCAGCACTTCCCAGTTATGTGAAACCATGGATCTGTAGCTTTTCCATGGATCTGTAGCAAATTCCATTTACTCAAATAGCAAAACTGGAACAGCATTTAGTATGGCTTGACACAGTGAGGTCTTTGAGCAAGAACTGCTGAAGTTGGTGTGTTGTTACTCAGAATAGTGGTGCAGCTCAAAACGGGGCATTGAAGCTTTAAAGTCCTCCAGCCTGCCCCTCGTCAATGCTAATAATGTCTTTATTTTGTCATTTGGTGTGCATTACACTGAATTAATAGGGGGGAGTTTGTTGTTTCTCTTGTTACAGCTGTTTTCATGTCCAGATGCAAATTAGAAAAGGAGTATATATGGCAGATCTCTAATAAACATGGTGAAATAGAAGCGCATTACAGCTTTTCAATCTGAAAGTGAATTTCTATTTGTTATGTAAAGCATGTGTTTTACAGACACTCGGAAAACACATAGTAGGTGTGCAAATCCTGGAGGAGAAGCTTATAGAAACAATAGTGGGAACCTAGATTTTCCTTAGTGAACACAGTGGGAAGAAAAGCTCAAATACTCATAGATTCCTTCCTACTCAAAGCAGTCAACCCATATTTTAAATTTTTTAATTAGTGCAACCTGCAAAATTGTTTGTGTGCCTGATCCAGGTTCCAGGGACCAGTACAAGCAGCACTGTATGCATTGCATCACGCTGGAGCAGGGATTGCTGCAACAAAGGGTTGTGTAAAGTGAGGAATTCAGAAGTTTTTGAGTTATGTACTATCACTTTATAGTACAAAGCAGTAAAAGGTGATTCACTTTAAAGATATCTATACTCTATACCAGTCAGCATCATTACGTTGTGGAAGACCTGATCCTTGAGCAGGCTGCTTTAGCACATACCTGCTTTTACATCACTGGAAAATGTTCTGCACACCTGCTCAGATCATTAAGTTGTGGCTGCATTGAATTACTGCCCTCACACTGGTGAGTTTAAAAACAACCTATTTAAAATAGAATTGGAGGATACCATAATAAAGATTCAGGATCTACTAATCTGAGTAGAACAAGTAAATTAGTATTTTATTTGTAGTGTAAGAAGCAGAACTATACAGTCTGCTTAAAAGGATGAATGTGTGCTTTCATAATTTTCTTCTTATGGGGGCATATAGAAGGTGGCAGTTTGTTGACTTCTTTCTTTTAATTTGCATTTTGTCATGTACAGAAGCCAGAGAATAGCACAGACATTGATGTTTTCAGTAAATCTGCTGTGAGCAAAGTCCCTGAAAAAATTAGTTACTGTTCTCCATGCTGAATGAGGTGCAAGGCAAATGGTATCTGTGCCTGAATCATTAGAGGCCTTCTTGGATTCAATTGTTCCTTCCAACCCTGATTCTGATGATTCTGATGAAGGTAAAAATAGCAAAGTCTTCAACCAAGGTTATGAATGTGCTGTGGGAAGATGTGGAATGTTCTGTGAAAGAAGGGAATGCTGTCATCCTCAGCCTCCAAGGCCTTGGCTGTGGCAAGAGGCATAGGTAGTCATCTATGCAGTACGGTGTATTTTTATAATTGAGTTGTGAACAAAAACTGCAATGAGATGTATAGGTCAGAACTGAGCACAGTTCAAGATCTTACACTAAGATTCTTACATAGCAGCCAAATGATGCCCTCATTTCTATAATTTCAATGTTTAGTGCCCTTTTTCTAGCTGCCCCTCCACCCCGACCCCCCCCCCCCCAAAAAAAAAAAAAAAGTGTTAAAGGAATTCTTGAGGTTTACTGCACATTGAGCTAATAATTTCAGAGAAATGTCAGGAGGGACTCCAAGATCATCTTTCCACGGTGAAATGTCCTGGTCTGAGTCTGGCATTGTATAAGCATGGTTTAGGTTATTTCTCCCTCTCTATGCTTCCCTAAATTTTTACACTGATGTTCATCTGCTATCTTTCTGCAAACTCACTCCATTCTATGAAATCCTTCATTGCTGTCAGTGGCATTTGATTATCCAAACAAACCTGAGGTTCTCAGAGCCTGGTGTCTTTTCCCTGTCATTTGTGAAGATATTAACCAATACCAGTTCCTGGGGAATCAGCACATTCAGAAGATCTCCTGACTGTACCAACATACAGAATCTCTCTTCTACCTTTTTGCTGACAGTGACATAATGATAAAAAGTAAAGAAGTAAGCCAGCTTCACATTGAAGGCTCAGATGGACTCACTGATAACTAGTGAAGAAGGAATATAAGGAAAAAAGTTTGGATGTGAGTCTGAAAAGAAGCATTTTCAAATAGATATTTGATGATAAAATTATAAACCCCCAGGGTTTATAATTTTATTTCCAGTCTTCTAATCAGGTGTTCAACCTCATACTTTGTTAAAACAGTTGTGATTTATTCCTTTCCCTATTCTTAGCTCTGAAGTCCATGGAGACACCTGGCACACCTGGCATAGCACCTTATATTCAAGATATATTCAGAGGATGTCAGGAGTCTGGTACATTTGACGCAGAGCTGTAAAGGTCAGTTTAAATGTGAGTAACATGAGGGGCCAAATTCATATAGAGAAGCCTCCACCAGCATCCACTCACCAGCAAAACCTGTGGAATTTGATTACCACTTTTTGGAAGAGAAGGCAGCAATGGGCTTCTCAGGCTCGAACTATACTGAAAAGCAGAAGTTTTCAAACAGAAGGATCTGGAATCTTATGCAGATGTCTAGAAAGCAGCTTCTAAAAACCACTGATCACTTTACCTTGATCTGTCAGTGATGGCTACCCAGAGAGTAAGAGGAAAGACCACTCCTGGTCTGAACTTGCACTGGGTAAGTGTTTTGGTGGATCTGTCTAATGTTTTGAACCAAGTAAAAACACTTGAGTGTTTCAGACAAGGACATTCAGTGCTAAGGAGCTATGTTGGCAAGTCACTGAAGATAGTTTGCACTTTTGAGTGAAATCTTAAATGTTTTCTCTAACTCACTCAGTCCTTAAGTCTGCAAGAGAGAAGAGTTGCTGAAGAAGCCTGAAAGTTCTTCAAAGCCTTTTAAGAAGAAGACATATATAGCAAAAATTTTAAACAGAGAACATTTTTGATAACTTGTAAGGCAATTTGTTAAGAATTTTTGCTTCATCAATCACAGAAACAAAATACTAAATCGTTTTCTGATCCAGAGCAGCATTTGTTAAGAAGCATTTTGTTGGGATTTGAAGATTTTTGACATGGGTTTTGTCAAATGCCTGTCACATGTACTGACATTTCATGACAGATTTTGTGAGAGCAGGGAAAGGGTCTATGAGAACTCTCTGCCTTGCCTGTAACCCAGTTTCAAAGGCACATCATTTGAGGCTTTTTCCTGTAATCAAAGGTAAGCTTTTAAAAGGTTGTGAACAAATGTTTATGGCTGAACTGAATGATTCTTAAGCAAGAGACTGAAACCTGAATGATTATAAAACTCTCCTTGTTTGTGACTGAAGAGATTAAAAATGTTTCTGCTGAGAATAAAAGGCTATTTAAAAGTGCCTCTTAATTAATTACTTTGATCCAATACATGCAACAGTTGTGGAGAAGCCTTTCATCTCTGCATTACTATATTTATGAGAAAAATCCAGAGATCATAAGGTTACACTTCAGTCTTGTGATGCTTCTTATACTAATAGTTTAGTGTTACCCATTGAATTTATTCATTGGGACTATCCAACACCTTCAGTAAAACTGAATACAGATTTAAACTGGTTGTTTCTGTACATAATCAATTGGCAATCAGTTACAGAGGATATTTTTTTTTTACTATCCTACTGCATTGCCTCCCTATCTCAAGAATAAATACATTACCAGATTGTATGCAAAATCTTACAGCAAATTGCATTGCATATGTAAATAAACATTGCCCTAGCATGATTATCATTCAGAAAAGAGCAGAACAGACACATCTCTCTTAGCTTTATGAGCATTACTACAGTGGACTGGGATTTTAAAATCAAATTACTCAAGATCCTAGAAATGGAGATCTATTGCTAAGGAGGCTGGGTACATCCCTCACCTGTGATGCCTGGAACCAGCGTGTTTGGAAATATTCATTGCCTCTTTTCAACATTACAGTGGCAACCAGGTGAAAACCATAATCTTCAAAATGGCTATGGATGTGTTGCTAGATCTTCCTTACAGATAAATATTACATTAATTGTAAGGTAATGATACACAGCTGTTCAAGCACCTGGACTTGCAGTACAATTTTTGAGGTAGTTCTCTAAGCTAGGTGTCAGATGTTTTGAAAGTTTTGTCTTCAGTAGAACATTTGCTAAAACATCTTCAGCTTTAAACATTGTGGTGTCAGTTGTGAGACTGGTAAGTGGATGTTGAAAAGACCTTGATACTCAAAACCACAATATGAGGTCAGAAGGTACAAGGAAGACCACGTGCATCAGCTCTAACATGCATAGGAAACAGATGCCATTGTTAGCCAATGGTTATCAAAATGGATTCCCATCTTCCACCTTATCGTCCCTGATACTGATACATGAGCAATTCACTCATCTTACACAAAAGGTTTCTTTGGGGTGTGCCATGGTTTAGTCCCAGCTTACAGCTAAGCACCATGGAGCTGCTTGCACACTCTCACCTGCCCTGGTGGGATGGGGAGAAGATGAAGTTGATGAAGTTGAGTGCATTGGAATAGTTACTAACCTGAAGCTTCCTTTTGTTATTTCACAAAATGTTTTTGTTAGATGGTTCTGCTGGACCATCTAACTTGGTTGTTCAGCCTATTAGTGTTGGTAGGTATTGAAATCATACTCAATCCTAACAGCCTGGTGTGGGTTTGGGTTTATTTTCCTTGTTTGGCGCTTGTGGGAGTTTGGCAGTTATGGTCTCCCTGTTCTGCTGAGATGGGGTTAATTTTGCTCTGTCTATATCATCCTTCATTATAGATGTCTAGGATTTTTTTCAAAGACAACAAGCTTTATCTTTTTTCCTGCTCATTTGTCACTGTCCTCTGGAGAATATAGCTTTTTTCTCTCTTGTTAAGAAAGTTGCTATGACTTTGAAACTATTCATTTCTTCAGCTCCTGGCTGGGTGAGAAAAACAGTAATTTATATTTTTTCCTGTGTAGTTCACAAGCCTTGTTTTCAGAAGAAAACAAGTCTCTGTAATGGAAGTCTGATAAACTCTCTCAGACTACCTTACTGACAGGTGTTTTTTTATTTTAAAAGACATTCCTTTGTGACACAAGCTTTTGCACCTGTTTTTCAGTGTATGCATTATATACTATATCAAAGCACTACTTCCTTTTCATGTATGGCAAACTGGTTTGGACACAGCTCCCAGGAAGCCATTACAGAGAAACAGACGACTGCACAAAGTTCTTTTAATGCAGAAAGGATTTGATAAATGGCCTCAAAATTTGCAGATATGTTTTCAGACACTGGTCATCACAGTCCTGAGGAAACCTAATATTTAACTATATGTTTCTTTTCCAAAGTAAAATTTGCTGTTCTACTGTGGAATAAGCACTGTGAATGATGTGGTTAGAAGCATTTAAATCTCACTGGCACAGGTGACATCTGCAGAACTTCTAGAAGAGTTTTGACATTTCATGACATTTTTTTTCCGAGGGTTTTAAAATTAAACAACTACTTTGCATTTAGAGTTATTTGTGCATTTTTTTCATTCCCTGGCAGAATACATTATGAACTAAACAGATGATAGCTCGGTTCCTGGGATAAACATACATAGTAAAAGCTTTTTCCACTTCACTGTTTTCATAAGCAGAATCTGTAAAATAATTTTCATTAACTATGGTTATTTAATTAATCAGCATTGAAAATATCAAGTAAATCACAGCACATCTGTGAAAAAGGTATTTTCAAAGGAGAGTGTTGTACACAGGCTGCCAGCAGCTGAACCTCTGCTTCCAGGCTTAACAGCTTCTGAAAGAGCAGGAAAAGCCATCTCCCAAAATAATCTGAAATCTCTAGGATGATTCTAGTGATAAAGTTCTCTTTGTGCTTTTGAAAATGCCTTTCCTTCATTTAACTCCAACGTTTGAAATTATGGGTCTTGCTTAAGTGATTATTAGCACAAGAGCCAGAACATAGACCTCTGTTAGGGCTTCTGAGGTTCGAGAACATGATGCACAGAGAGCAGGACTGGTCATCTTTTAGATAGGTAGATAGTATGTTGTGTTTCTTTTAACATTTGCAATGTAACAATACTTGAACAGCAAGCCAGAGTTGCTATGAAGGATTTAGAGTAATGCAGTGTGAGGCCTCCCTGTCCTGTTTCACATATAGGTCTGGTTTTATGTAAGTGTGTGGAGCTGTAAAATGATATGAGTATTCTGAGACACTAGGCTTGACTTACAGATATATGCCACTAGATCTGTCACTAAAAGAGTGTCTCTGGCTTCAGATGGAGGTGCACATGTAATGCATTTAGGACATCCATGAGTCAGAGACTTAGTCAGTCCTTGCCTTTTGGAAAAGCCTGACATTTTGAACCCAAAGCTATACACCTTGTCATTGTGTGGATAGAAGCCAGCCTACTGTTTTGGCAGTGACTTATTCTTTTCTCCAAGCCAAAATTCACTGTGCTCTCAGCATTGGAGCTAGGTGAATCTTTAAGGTCTTTTTCAACCCAAACTTCTGTGATTCCATGCTTACTTCACAAACTCAGATTTTATTTTAAAGTCCATCTATCAGACCCCCTAGTATAAGTTTTTGTTCTAAAAATGCCAAAAAGGATGAGACATAACTTTGCCCCCTTCGTAACTCCTAGCTGAAATCTCTGACAATGTTTGCTCTCATCATTGTGAACCAGTTTTTGGTAATGTTAATCACCATATTACCATCTGCTTCTACCTTTTTGCAGAGTATTTCAGAACCCTTTGCTATATACCAGACCAACAGCCTTTTCTATACTGTGTGACCTCACGGTGCTTGCATTACATTTGCAGTCCCAGCAGCACCTGTTTGTCAGCTGTGACTTTTTGTACTTATTCTTAGCTTTTTGGGATGATCTGTCGGTCTCCAAGGAGCTATAGCAGTGTTTCTGCTGGTTTTTATATGCTCCTTTGATACGTCCTTCAGTTTGACACACCCATGCATCAGGCTAACCTGGTTTTCTTGGTGAGGTTTTCTGTTCCTTGGATGTAGCAATGCTGAAGCCCTTGGCACGCAGTGGTTTATGGTAGCAGTGGTTCCCAACTTTCTTTCTGCCATCAAGATAAGGCTTGAAATTAGTCAAGAAAATGTAATTACACACAGACACACATGCAGATATAGTAATTCTTCATGTTACCAAAAATTAGGTTTACTTACCTGTGTCCAACTTGTAATGCTGGAAATCTCTTTTCTTTTCTTTACCTTTTTTGAAGTGAATGCTCACAGATGAGGTCTTTCTGCTTTAGCTGAAGTACAAGTGACAGTGTTGCATAAAATTGCTCCGATTGTGTTGATATTTAAAGCCAGGGAAGAGATTTAATTTTAGAAAATCTCCTTCACTAAAATGCCATTAACAGCATTTCCCCAGGCTCGTGTTACCAAGGGGATACAAACAGACACAGCATCTTCTCACTTGTTTTTTTCTGCTAGTGGAAACCAAAAAATTGCATCTTTCTTTCCTTAAATTTACCTCTGAATGAGAAGAAACGCTGAAGCTTCATGCCTGAGGAAAGCTGTATGTGCCAAGAATTAAATTCACAGTACGCAAATTTGAACTAACCTTTGAAAGCTCTTAAAATATAGGCAGATTCATGATATTTAAAAGGAAAACTTTAGTGTAGATGATCCTACAGTTTAATTAGTACACATTACTTTCTTGTTCCTTAATAGCTGAAGTTATTATGTTTACATAGACTGACTGAAAACAAACCCTTGAAGCAGTGTTAATTACATTCATGATTCAGATCCTGTCAAGACAAATTATGGCTTGAAGTTACAGCTTATTGTTAGTTAAGTTAGACTGTTCAACAGAAAAAAAGGTTTATATACATGTATATGTAGCAATCATATGTACACATACTTATCTGATGGAGATAGATCAGTTTTGCATATATATGAATCCATTCATGTTCTTTTATGTTCCTTGTGCTGTGAGACAAAGAAATATTTTCAGTCCTGTTTTAGTCACACTTCAAGGTCTTTAGGCCTGGTTTTGATTCTTCACCACATTACAGACTATATATAATATATACCTGCCTTCTGAACATATTTTTATGGGATCAGTAAGAAAAGGCAAATATTTTAAAGCATTTTTTACTAAAAATACATCTTTATGGAGCCTTCTTTTGGTGCTAAATGTTAACTGAACATGCATCACAAATCAGCCTTACTGCAATTCTCAGTGTCCTTAAATCCAAAAGGGTATAACTTTGGATTTCAAATAGTGATTGGATTTCTGTTGTGATTAAAATTTTGATTTGTATCTAATTCTATGGTGTTTTTTAAACAGGAATTAAAGTGGTAACACTATTGGGTTTTACTGCATTTCATAAACTGCCTCCTCAACCATGGCATTTTCCAACTATGGAAGGGATCAGTTTGTTGTATCATATTTCCTTATTGTTCCTTTGATAAATACTTGTAAAGATTGGAGTTTAAGATTTTGCAGCTATTGTTAATTTTCAGGAAAACCAGTTCATGTTACATTATTTGCTGACCTGCCCAGGGCGGGGAGTCTTGCACTTTGCTGCAGTTTGAACTCAAGTCACAATATATGTATTACTTTTGCCAACCTCTGTGAGGCCTGTAGGCGTCCACCCTGGGAGAGAACTGTGATGCATTGGGTTAGTGGCAGGGTCAGATGAATCCTCTAGTTTTGGTGCAGTCAGGCTGGATGAACAGGTGCATCCTCGGCTTAGGGCATAGTCTGGGCATCCCTCCAGCACATAGCAACTAACTCTTTTTATTTAAACAAGAGAAACTACTGCCTTACCATCCTTCTTTTATTGAGGTATCAAACTGAGCTTTTTTCTTTATTTATTTCTTTATTTCTTTCCTTTAAAAAAAAAATATTTAATTGTAAAATGTAGAGCTTTCATATTTCAAAAAGAAACAGTAAAAAACTGGTTTCCAACAATCAGCAACCTAAGGGCTGCAGCCTCTGCCAGAGGTCTGGGACAAGGACAGTAGCACTACCAGCACTGAATGGTAATTGATGCTACTTGTCCACAGAACTGACACTCAGGGCTCAAGTACCTTTACATATGACATCCTAAAATTAGTTTTAATTAAATATTAACTACAAATGTGCTGATAACATTTAGATTATTTAATTAGATACATCTTTTTTGTGTTTTCAGACTAAATAGAAACTATACAAACCTTTAAATGACTGTTCGACAAGTCACAAAAAAGTCTGAAAATAAGAGTAAGGTGTCTTCAAAACTGATCCCTGTTCTGTGTAATACACAAAAGTTCTATACACTTACAAATCTATGGACAATGGAAAGGCACTGGGCATAGCACCTCAGGCATCAAAACAACATAAAAATTACAAAGGGAAACCAGAACTTAGGTGTGAAATATTTATACGTTGAATTTATGACAGCACAGGAACTGTAACAAGGCTTTGTAAGTCTCTTACACAAGACCTTGAAAGAACCTTAAATAAAATATAACCTTAATTATATAAAGCAGAATGGCAGAGATTCCATTAATTACCTTATACAAAAAACTTACAATAATGTAAATTACAGAAGCTGTCTCCCAAAGAGCTATCTATTATTTAAGGCCTTCAGAGACATTATAACAGAGGTATCAATAGACCCATAAAGATGCTCTCTATTAAAACTGAATTTGTATTACATTTTTTAACCAGTGTTGTCCATTTAGTGCTTTGTTTACTTATGTCTTCTATATTTCTTAATATTGGAAGCTTTTCTTAAGCTAAGTTTCTGTTCAAGGCAGAGAACATAGTTTATATATGTGAAATGACAGAAGAAGGGCAATGAGGCTGGTGAGAGGCCTTGAGCACAAGCCCTACAAGGAGAGGCTGAGGGAGCTGGGATTGTTTAGCCTGGAGAAGAGGGGGCTCAGGGGAGACCTTATTGCTGTCTACAACTACCTGAAGGGTGGTTCTAGCCAGGAGGGGTTGGTCTCTTCTCTCAAGCAACCAGCACCAGAACAAGAGGACACAGTCTCAAGCCATGCCAGGGGAAGTTTAGGCTTGAGGTGAGGAGAAAGGTCTTCACAGAGAGAGTTGTTAGCCATTGGAATGGGCTGCCCAGGGAGGTAATGGAGTCACCATCCCTGGAGGTGTTCAAGAGGAGATTGGATGTGGCACTTGGTGCCATGGTCGAGTAGATATGAGGTCTGTGGTGACAGGTTGGACTTGATGATCTTTGAGGTCTCTTCCAACCTTGGTGATTCTGTGTGATTTTCCAGATAGGTTTTAATAGTGGCTTACTGTGAGCTGAACTTTGCTGTGTTAAATACAGACATTGCCTCACACACACTAACACAAAATCAGCTTTACTTGTGCTCTCCAAAAAAACCCCAAACAAATCATTGAAATCTCCCAAGATTTTGCTGTATCTAGCTGTCTCACTCTCTCGGCTTCACACTAACCAACATTTGTTACATGACTGGTTTCTTGGGAGGCTTTTCTTGAGGCAAAGGAATGGTATTCACAATCTTTCACAGACATCCAGTATCGCCACAGTGGAGCAAACAGCACAAGAATTGTGCAGTCCTCAAAACAGTATTTCCCTACCATCTTTCAGCCTCATTGAAACAGTAGTAAGGGTGCTGTCTGCTAGGTTTGATGACTCTCCAAACAAGGTAGAGTAGGGTAAAAAACATCTCAATATATATCAGAAAGTGATGACTGTACTTGGAAAACATCCAAACGTCTTATAACATTAGTTTCAGCATCAATATTGCCCTTTAAGAATGGACTTAACCCTGCTAAGAGCTCTGAAGAAGGTTATATCTCTCTCAGCCTGCCTGAGCACAACATTGCAGGTGCAGACTGGCACAGAAGAAAACAGCATCAACAGCACTCCAGGCAGGGCCCCAGGTCTCCAGTCCAGCACAGCAGTGTAGATATGACTTGGGTCTAATAGCTTTGGAGACATTTCCAGCTTTTACAGCTCCAGAGCGCTTGGGATGCCCAAGTGGGAGGTGTAGAGCTCATTCATGAAGGCATATCTGGAAACAGCACTATTGCAGCCCTCCTGGACAGGCTGGGCCCTTCTCTACCACCTCCAATCTGCACAAGAAAATAGCATTGCCAATGAAATGAATGCTGTCACATCCTAGGCTGTCCCAAATGAAATATTTTGTCAGATAATTGTTGCAGTGAAGGAGAGCTTCAGGACATGGCCAGCTCATTCGCCTCTCTTAGTGAGAGAGAAAGTCAAGATGTTGAATGGTTGTTCACAATATGTATGGACATGTGTCTCACCAGCCAGCCACACAGCTCAGATGCTGAGCTTCCACTGAAGGGAAATTGTAGGGGTGTTGGCATGCATGTGTGCTCTTCTACATTCACTTAGTAAACTGAACCACACTAGGCATATTTTTTTTCACATCAGAAATTGGACCCAAGCCCAAGTTTACTGCTGTCAGGTAGCTGTGACAGTTTCCATGGACATGCCCTCTCATGCAGCCTTCATGGAAATATGTCCTTTTATTCTCTTCCTGGGAAGAGGGATTTTATATTGCCATTCCTTTCCAGAGCAGGGATTTCTTACAAGCTTGCTGACAAGAATGTTATATGGGAAGCAATGTGACATGATTTGAGGATGTTTTAGCTGTTGCTACGAGAGTTCCTATTGGTGACAGTTACTCTAGCATAAACATTTCCTATGACTACTTATTCTGCTGAGAGAGCACCAGAGTAGGCTATCATGGTAGAAGCTAATTTTGCCAAATTATTAGTAGAAGACACTGTCTCAAAAAGGTCTTTAAAGTACAGCCTCTCTTAGAGTTCTTTCTTCTGCCTCTGTTTCAGAAGCACAAAATATCATTACATACTTCAGTACAGAATGTATCTGAGGGAAGGAGAATCAGTATCCTTGCAGGTATTAAGACTTTAAATTTTCTTTTTCCTAATTCCTTTTTACTTGATGATCTTTTCCCTGCAACTGAAAGTCTTGGTCCTGTTTAGCTTGGTTCACAACTGTTACGATTCTCAAATCATTTTCCAGTGGCTGTTCACTGGCAAAATTCATCATGACCGAAGTAGAGATGGCAGAGAAAAAGGAGGAAAAGAATTAATTGAATAAAGAGAAAAATGCATTAGGCATACAGCCACAACATCACAGACAAAGAGCTCTGATCATAGGTTAAACTGGAAAGCTATTTTGTGATGATATTTATATTCTAGCATCAAAATGATTCATTATTGTTGCAATAGTGTTACCCCTGTTATTACCCACTTCCTCTTTGTTGAAGAGGCAGGAACAGTGAAATGCACACATTCAAAAAGGAAATTAAATCTCTCAGAAAAGAGACTTTGCAGAACAATAGTGTCCTGGTTTCAGCTGGAGTACAGTAAATTTTCTTCCTAGTAGATGGTACAGTGCTGTATTTTGGATTCAGTCTGAGAATAACATTGATTACACACTGATGTTTTAGTTGTTGCTAAATAGCGCTTACCACGAGTCAAGAACTTTGCAGTTTCCCAGGCTCTACCAGTGAGGAGGTGCACAAGAAGCTGAAGGCAACATGGCCAAAATGGCTGACTTGAACTAGGCAAAGGGATCCTTCATACTCAGTATAAAAACTGAGGGTGTTGGTCAGGACGTCACTGCTCAAGCGTTGGTCAGAGAGTACTGAACAACTGAAATTCGCTTCACTTGTCATTTCTTGGGATTTATTTCTCTTTCTTTGTTGTCTTCCTATTCATTATCTTTTGGGTTGTTGTTTTAGTATTATTGTTAATAATATTACTACTACTAATAATAATTTTTTTTCTTTTATTATTTTAGTTACTAAGTCATTCTTATATCAAGACATGAATTTTACTTCTTTATTTCAGTTCTTCTCCCCGTCCCACTAGGAGAGAGGAGGGGTGAGTGACTGTGGGATGCTTAGTCACTGACAGGGGTTAAACCACAACAAACAGAAAGACCCAACCTAGTGATCCAAAATTAATGATATAATCTATATGTCTGTCCCAGTCTTCCTACACACATGTTATATTCAGTGTTCTGGGCTTTATTTATGAGGGATTACAGTAGATGAACTGTTTTTCATACTCTTTCACAGCATCAGGCTTACCAGGAAATGAAACCTGAAGGTTTAATTAAATGTAGCCTGCGTGTGTCAGGACATCCAGAATTAAAACGTGCTAAACGTGTATCACCAGGCAAAGGGGGATGAGTCTGGGTAATGATCCAGGAGAAATACTTAGAGGAATTGGTAGCACTGGAGTAGTTTACAACAGAGCAGATGAAAGGACCTGATACTGGCCTGGCATAGGCAACTGGGCTCCCTGAGGCTTTGTGTTGTGTGTGTGTGACATGCTAGGTCTTGAGTGGCACAGGTTCCCTGGGCAGTGTCTAGGGAACGCGACCTGTGCAGAGGGAGAATGGCTGAGTGGGACGGCTGCACAGCCTCGTCCTGGGGTCTGGCTTTTGGAGGCTGGTGCTTGATTCAATTCAGCTTTTCTAGATTTTACAGCAACTAGGAGGTTTCATAGAGTTGATTAATTACAGAAATGTGATGCCTGTTTCCTCTTGTTAGATTTAAATATAAGCATGTTTCTGTTAGATTGAGGTCAGTATTTGCTTAATGTTACTCAATAGTTACCTTCTGTTCAGGATTCCATTTTGAAGAGCTTGGACCTGTTGGACCTCAGTTCTTCTTGTCAAGCTGACTATCTTCTTTGGTTATACCCTGTACTTGCTTCAGGAAATCGTGTCACATGATTACATTACACTATTGATGTATTTACACTCTTTAATTATTCTTCTGTGTAAGTATCCTCTTGGAATATGCACACAATATTACCTGAACACACAGGTGGATGTAAGAGCACATTGCAGTAACAGTCTTCAGAATAGAAGTTTTGCTACCACAACAAAATCTGCAAAATAGTTTTGCAGAGGAAGTGTGCAGTGCTATAGAAAACTAATTGACTCTACCTAGAGTTTAAATTCCTTCTAAGTTCTGAAAATGTAGCTCTGTTACAGAGAAAAATTCAGAATTAGCATGAAAATTCAGAAAAAAAAAAACTGGATTATTGCTGAATTATTTTCAAGAATGCAATATGTGAAAAAAACCAAACCACAATAATTGAAGGAAAATTGAAGCTTCAAGGAACATAGTTGCTCAGTTCAGATGAGTATTAGGATAGCTAACACCAATTTTTAGTAGTCAGTACACCATGGGAGACAGGCAAATCAGTATTATGCTGATTTCAGAACACAAATCTGAAATTTTTACTAAGAAGAATTTGTTCTTTGCTGAGCTAATAACATTAGGGTTTGTCATGCACTTCTATCAATGGTGATAATACAGTCCCATATCTGCAGATATATCTGACAAATTAATTGAAGCACTCTTTAGTATGGTAAAAAATACTCAGTTTGTCTAAGAAATGTTACCCAACTTGTAAAATAAACTTCAGTGAATTTCATCATCATTATCTCAAGCATTAAAAAAGTCACAAGCTTTTTTTTTTTCTCCTGCAGTTATTTCCTGTTTCTATTTCATCACAAGAAGCAATCTTGCATTTTAAAATAATCTCCAAGTGTCAGCCACTGATTATTTCCTCTTCTATATTATTTCATCATTTCATTTTGTAGTTGCTTCCCAATCTGCAGTTTAACTTGTTCCTCTTTCACTGTTACAATGGATCAGACTGCTGCTCTAATTGCTTCCCAAGTGTTGCAGTTTGAGCTGGGTGCCCCCTGCTGTGTTTACTTCCTGTGTCCAGAAGTCCCCCCAGAGGGGTGGACGCAGGAAATTAGGTATTTCTTACCATAATTCTTTGCACTACTGTAAGATCCAGTGCGGGGTCTAGCACTTCCTCTTTCTTCCTTACCGTCACCGATCACTGGGGGAGATGTCTCCCAGCCATGAGCCTGGCTAGGCCCAAGGCTACGGGGGGATGTGTAGTCTCAGATCTGGCCAGCTGAGACTAGCCTAGCAGTGGGAGGAGGGGGAAGAAGGAGCCCTGGGGGTCTTGGGTGTACCCTCAGGTGGGGATGGGATGTCTCTGGGTCTGTTTTGGGATCTTTCTTTGTCACTGCGCTTTTGGCTTTCCGTAAACATTCACTGCCTTCTATTTAAACTCTCCATCACTTTTGCAATCCGTTTGTCTGAGTTGTTATTTCTGCCCGTGGTGGGGAGGGGTGCTGCCTCAACCCAGCCCACCAAGTTATTTTCCTTCTCTATATTTGATGTTTGGTTTCTCCTCTGTTACTCATATTTGAGTAATCTCTTTCAAACTGCCAGGACTGAAGTTTTTCATGCAAGACTTAAAGAACTCAAACGTATCTGCTGCTTAACTAACAGTGCATTATAGCCTAAAGTCAGGTTTGGTGCAAGGAGAAGAAAAGATTAACAAATGTAGCAATAACTTATAGAAAAGGCTGAAAAGATGCTTCTGGAAACCGTAGGCCACATTAGGAAAGTGTAAATGAGAATATCATTGGTTGGGACGTTCAAAAATGCAAGAGAGATCTTGCAGAGGGAGGTTGTGTCTCACAAAATTGTAGTGTACCTGGACATTCAAAAACCTTTTCAGCAAATGTCTTCATCAAAGCCTCTAAAGAAATAAAACTCTGAATGGGATGAAAAGTGGAGTTCTACAATTGATATACAACTGTTTCAAAAGAACAGAAGAAAAGTCTAGGTGTCAATGTCTGGTTTTCAAAACACAAGCAGATTAACAACAGGATCCTGCACTTCAGACTCCATTCTCCTTTTCTGTAATGGAAGGAAATAAAGGCATTTGCCAAGCAAAGCAGGGAATCCAATTTTTTTAGTCCCTTGCCCTGTAGAGTATGGGAAGCAAAAGAGAGGGGATAAATACTATTTCTGATAGTGTCCCATCAATCTTCTGGAAAATATATGGTGAGGCATTAATGCTGTCTCTGGGTGGGGATTTTAGTGCACTTTGCCTCCATATATTCATGTGGAAATGACACCTGGCTCTGTACCAATCGTGTTCCTGTCCTTCCTCATAAAAGAGATGCTGCAAGTCCTGACCAGGTCCAGGATGCAGACAGGATGTATGGAGACCCCCAGGACAGACGTTGCAGTGCTAAGTGTTGTCTTTGCTTTCAAAGAGAACAAATCATGACTTCTCTGATGCCCAAGTAATGTGTATGAATCCAGCACATGTACAACAGGCTTATTTGGGTGTCCCTAGGTTAGAGTTTTAGTGTGAGAGCTTTCATTGACCTCATGAAGAAACTGATTTATCCATAGATCTGTGTTTGTGCAGCACGAGGTCATTGGTGATATTACTGTAACACGAATGAATCCTACTGACATGACTTTATGTCCATCAATGAGCTGCATTTTTCCTTACACACATTTAGGGAAAAGAAGATAACCTTTTACTTCTGGCTAGTGTTTGCTGGGCTGTCATATGAAAAGGATTTTTGAAGGAATTAATGTTTTAGTAGAGATTAATGAGCAGTGTGTTTCATATCTGATGGCAGGAAAAATTAAGACAAAAGCTTAACCTGAATTTGTGCTGGAATAGATTTTTTTAGACCTTTTGGAAGGACAAAAACTAATTAAATTTTCAATATGTTTGATTTTACCATTAGTGAAAGATAGCATTCCATTTGAAGATGATTAAGCCTATTAAACTCTAAAAGATGTTTTCCAAGATTTGTTTCCATTTTTTTGCTTCAAGTATTTTTTAACTAAAAGGTGATTAATACTTCAAATTTTTATTTTTTTTTCATAAAAATGCCAAAAGAAAATATTTAATTTTATTTCAACTGTTTCAGCCTTTTACCATTTTGCCCTCCTGCTTTTCTTGACTGAAGCAATTCACCAAATTTCCTTGGGCTTACAAACATTTCAAACACCCCAGGTGTTCGACTTACCGACAAACAAGTAGTAGTCTATACTACAGCATTCCAAATTAATCCCAGGTGTAATATGGTGATGGTCACAGTTAATCAAGCATAATGTGACCCAGAACATGCAAGGCATTTCAAAATCTGAAATTATTTCTGGAACTAAAAGCCTATAGCTCATTTTTGAGAAGTGGTCTTTAAAGGAAAATAATTTTTAAATTAATTAATACTTTTATGCTGCTTTCAGGTTTTCCGTTTTAGTGCTTCTTTGGAAATGCTAGTATTGATTGCTACTTAATGTTGATACATAATGAGATTTGTAAATTGGAAAATGAACAAAAAATTGCATTTACTCCAGAAGGTAAAAAGAGTGACCTCCTGAAAAGGAGGAGCTGGCAAGGAACAGTCACACTCAGATGCTCATTGCCTATCCGGATCAATGTTTTGCATCTTTTGGTATTTATAGCTCGCTGTACATTTCCTGTCATGCCTACATGGGCGCCTTTGTAAAGCCGCTGCTAGTGAGTTTTCACCCACTCAGAGCTGCGCTCAGAGACAAATTCCAGCCATCTAAACAAACAAATTTGAGTTGCGCAGGCTCTGGCTGTGAGGCTGTGGTGGGTTGGAAATTCTGCGCCACACTAACCCGGCTCCCTCCCCCCCCCCCCCTCCCCACATTAACTTTACCAGACTAATTCAGTTTGGAAGTAAATGAACCCTAAACCACCACAGATGCCAGTGGCAGAATCCTGAGAGGCCTGTGAGGTGTACTGCCACTCTGGAGGTGTGAACCGTAACTGTGTCTCTCTTGCCAGGGCATTTGCTTTATGCTGTGAGAATGTTCACCCTGTGCCAGAGGCTCTTCAATCTTTCTGCCCAGTCTGAAGCTGCTTTTATTCTTCAGCAGCCAAGGTGGGCCAGGGAAGTTCCCAACTCCCTCCCCACAGACTGCTTTGGGAAAATCCCTCCAGTTGCAGAGATTCCTCATGTCCATCGGTCTTTATATGTCTGTCCACAGGGTGGAGGTCATGACTTGCATATAAGTCAGCCTGCACAGAAAATAAGCGTCAGAACTAGGATTATAGGAGGATTGAGTCATGGAGCAGAAGGAGAGGTAGAAGTGTGTGAAAATACCTGTGTGCCAAGGGGAACAACAGCAACAAGTTCTTGTCACGAACATTCTGATTATGTGAATTTTCTCTTGTGCTGTTCCTGACACAGAGCTGCAGTCTGGCTCTCTCTGGCACAGAAATTTGATGAGGAGGCTTGAGCCTCCAGTAGTGCCTCTGGATGCTGTGGTTTGGCTGTGGGCACAGATGAAGATGCAACAACCCTCTCAAGCCCAGACTTAGGGCTGTTATTCAGAGGGGGTTATGCCAGAGGGCTGCAGGAGACATCTGTCTCTTAACCATGTGAGGCAAAAGCAGTGTTAGAGAAGAATCTGTGCTGGTAACAGGTTTCCAGTGAAGGGAAGATGAGTGCAGTTCTGCACTGTTGGAAAGATGGTTTCTTCACAGTGCACTTGTCTGTCTTCCAAGCACAAGTATATCACACTGAATGCGATTTCCTTTATTTCCCAGAGCCTAGTGTCTGTAGTTCATAATTAGCATCTCACAATTTAAAGGAGAGGGAGGAAAATAACTGTCTCTCATCCAACATGATTTTTCTGTCCTCTCATTTTGGGTTAATTGATCAGTTGTCTAATACTTTATTAATCCTAATGAAACAGCAGTAATGTTATTTATCATGAGTATTACTGCAGTTTTGCTCAGTGATGTTCTGGACATGCTTTTATTCTTTAGTCTTGTTTTACTAAAGCAAGACTCTCTTATTAATAATTTTAACCAAAATAAAATTATTGTTCACCTCTGACCTGACAAATCCCACAACAGGGAATGAGACCAGAGGCAAATCCAGACTTGATGTGGGGAGTAGGACACAGAGAAATGAGAAAACTTAAGCAATTCTGATTTTAAAAAAGGGCTGATAATGGGTGACAGACACCAGGGCAGATACAAGGTAGTTGTGATGCCTGCTGGGTATCCCTGACAGGTTGCTGACCCTGGCAGAGCCTGTGTCCTAACCTGGGCTTCCTTGACCAGGCTGCAAGGGGTACTGAGTGCAAGCTGACATGCCATTTTCACTTACAGCAGGAGCTAAGTGACTCTCGGAAAAATCTCACCTTGTATTAAAAGATCTGGTGGGGACAGACTCCTGCAAAGCAAGAGTCACCTCTGGGTTAGATTTATGGTGTCGAAGAGCATCAGAGAGAAAGAAGTGGGTGTAAGAGCCCAGACATTTGGAAGTAATTCAAAGGACAAAGAGGGAGAAAGCCTAGCAGCAAGACCAAAATTCAGACCTTTGCTAAATCCTCTTTTCTTTCCAGTGTACTTCCTCCTGCTTTTTATTTCATTCTGATTCTGGAGGAAATGCTTACGAGAGTTCCCTACTCTTATTGGTGGATCACCAGTGGGTAACAGCTGGGGACCATGTCTTTGCTTTTTTCCAGAGCTGCACTGTACCACAGGGATTTGCTGCCACTTTGTCAGTCTTGCACGTGACAAAGCTCCTGACATGCCAACTGCAGGTTTATGTTTTTTTAGCTGTTCTGTTTTGTCTTCCAGGGTTCGGCATGACCACCCCAGCCACCGTTGGAGGCAAAATTTTCCTGATATTTTATGGCCTTATAGGATGTGCAGGGACCATTTTGTTCTTTAACCTGTTCCTGGAGCGCTTGATCACTGTCATAGCCTACGTTATGAAGTCCTGCCATGAGCGACAGCTGAGGAGGAAAGGGGTTCTCCCTCACAATGGCCGACGGGGCTCAGGGACCTCTGAGGTGGACAGCCTGGCAGGCTGGAAGCCCTCTGTGTACTATGTCATGCTGATTTTATGTGTAGCATCACTCATTATTTCCTGCTGTGCCTCTGCAATGTACACACCAATTGAAGGGTGGAGTTACTTTGACTCACTTTACTTCTGCTTCGTGGCCTTCAGCACCATCGGTTTTGGTGATCTGGTCAGTAGCCAGAACATCAAGTATGAGAGCCAAGGCCTTTACCGCTTTGGCAATTTTGTCTTCATACTTATGGGAGTGTGCTGCATCTATTCCTTATTTAATGTGATCTCTATTATAATCAAACAATCTATAAACTGGATATTAAAGAAGCTGGACTCTAGGTGCTGCCACAGGTGCCAAAGAAAATTACTTCGTTCACGGAGGAATGTAGTAATGCCAGGAAACGTGCGCAGCAGGAGGAACATCTCCATCGAGACCGATGTCGTCAATGAGAGTGACACAGATGGACGCCGGTTGTCAGGCGAAATGATCTCCATGAAAGACTTCCTGGCCTCCAATAAAGTCTCACTGGCCATCATGCAGAAACAGTTGTCAGAAACTGCTAATGGCTATCCAAGGCAAATGAGCTCTAACTCAAAGCAAAATGGATTCTCTGGTGGAGTTGGAGCCCTAGCAATTATGAATAACAGACTGGTAGAGACAAGTGTGGATAGGTAAAATAATAGCAGTGAAACAGTGTGAAACACTGCAGCAAGTATAGAAACAACATGAATCAAGCAGAAATATCAAGGCAGAGAGTGTCACCAGAGGGTGGGATGGATGTGAACAGCATACCTCCTTTTGGAAGACTCTTTTTTGGGGTTGTCGTTTGAAGTCTTTGCTCTTTGAATTGTACCAGTCTCAGCCTTCCTTCCTCCCCTTCCTTCTCTTCCTCAAGCAGGTCACTGTATGAGAAATGTAATTTATCCTTGAGTTCAATCTTCCATGTCCTCTTCTCCCCCAATGTGAAATGAAGATTTCAGGATAAGAAATCTGTGGTATAGGAAGAAGCCAAATGTGTTATTTCAAAGATGGTTCTGAGCTTTCTGTCTTACCCTTGTCATATCTGTTTTCTCAAAGTAGCTTCTCTGAGACCAAAAGAGAAGGATCAGCCTTTCTCTGTGATATTGCAGATCTAATTCAATGGATTGAAAAAAAACCAAAGTATTTTATTTTATTTTATATATCACTTCTTAAAATGTATTTCTGTTGTGAAACAACAAGGCTTAAAAATCCAACTCCTGCTGGCATCTTATCTGTGTAAAGCTGGAGTAATTGTATGAAAGTTGGTAGGACTATTCTAGAGCTCTTGTGAAACAAATGAGAAGGGAATGTGGCCTTTAAATTTTAATTTAGTCTTCCCTTTAAAAGGATACTATCAAAAGTGATAGAACAAAAATTGATCTTACTTCTGTTCTCTCCGTTTACATGGGGTTTTTTCCTAGGCTAAATGTTCTTCTAGAATTGAATCACTGTGGCTTTCTGTTTCAAAAATATCAAATTAAATTGAAAACTGCCATACTGAAGAGCTGCATGAATTATTTCACAATAAGTGTCAGGACTTCTCCAAATTTCTGTTCAGATTTTGTTCAATTGTGAATGAAGCAATTGAGCATCCGCATTATGTAATGCAGTTAGTTTGCACAACAGACTTTAGTATACAATTAGATTGCTATGCCAACATTCAATGTATTATTATAAGTGACTGTGATCACAAAATCACTTTGGCAGTGTCCTTTTTACCTTTCATGTAATTGTGTCATTCTTCACCTGTTTTTCTGGCTTTCAGTGATGATAATGACAGGGTCTTGATTAGGGAAATAGAAAATGTTTAACACCTCATTTTTCTCAATGAAATGCTCCAAGTGATCATTTTGACTAGAAAGGAGACTTCAATGAAAAGAATAATAATTGTGAGGAGAATGTGAAAACAGGAAAGGAGATGAACTTTAATGGCAGCAAAATCATCCTTTATATTAGGCAACTGGAGAAATAAGGGATTAAATTAACATAAAGTCTCGCAAGAATTTAAGGAAGACTGGGCTGAATTTCTGATTCACTTTTAGCCATGTGATACATTAAAGCCAAACAGTATATGAGAGTGCAAATAAACAGGATTGGTCAAAAAGGACCTGATCCAGTTCCCCATGAGAAGGACTAAATATTTTCTCACAGCTAGAAAACCTTGCAGAATGCTACAGTTTTAGAGAATTTAAAACATTTATGCACTTCTTAGTACAGAACAATGCAGACAGCCTCTTCAATGTAAATTACATTACATTAGACATTAGTATCATATTCTTTTTCTTCATTCTGGCCTAAAGTTACTTTATTTAGTTTCCTGATACTGTAGAATAACATTTTAATACTCATTTTAAGCAATATTTGAATTTGAAAACAAAAACATACCTCTTGGAATCTTTTCATATAATAAAGGAAAAAAATACTAAGCAAATGTACTTAAATCATGAGAAGAATTGCAAGCACTTTTGACAAAGCCAAAATTAAATCCTGCTGCTCTCAGTTACAAGGAGAGCTTCAAGTTAAAGCCATTAGTCCAAATTCTGATGTCATCTCATTTCTGCAGCACTGAAATACTCCTGTTTGCATCCATGCAAAATCTGAATTGGCTCCTAACCCCTAACTTGGGTGAGAAAAGAAGTCTGACTTGTTTGAGGCAGGGTATGTACTAGCAAAACTTGCCACTGAGCTATTTTAGATGGTAATGTAGTACCTGAGGTCCATTATATTGTTGCACCTTTTTTTTCTCTTTTTTCCTGCCAAGACCTTCTTTGTCTCAACCTCGTTGAATAAAAATACTTGTATATAAAAAGACAAAAGTACTGCCTTGAAGCCTTCTTTCTAAATTCATCCAGCAATGCCTGTGTTCACTGCCTGTAACCCTAAGATCTCATTGTTACAGAAATATTACCCTCATGCTGAAAGCTCACAGAAATACTTAGGATTTGACCCATCGTGTCAGCAGGGCTCTCAGCCTGGACAGAACAGCCACAGTCTTGAAGCTGACTTTTCAGTTTGTATCAGTTATTAACTATAAGTGGCAAACAGCAGGTTTTGCTGAGCACGGAAGACAGGAAAAGTTACTCATCGCTACTTTCTTTTCCATATGATTGAGGCATTATCATCTTTGACAAGATA
The DNA here is from genome assembly GCF_026170545.1 of Melanerpes formicivorus. Lineage (NCBI taxonomy): Eukaryota > Metazoa > Chordata > Aves > Piciformes > Picidae > Melanerpes > Melanerpes formicivorus. Next base: position 5,370,195 of record NW_027142369.1, read on the forward strand.
ACCAAAACAACAATCAAGTTTCTTTAGTTCCTTTATTATTTAGTTTTGAAAGAGCCAGACTTTGTATAGGATTTTGACTCAAATCCTTACACATCTAATTAGCTTTCAAAATCTAAAATCTGATTCTGGAAGTCGGGAATATCCATAGCAAATAGGTGAGAAAGCAAATTTTAAAAGGGAAACCATATGTTCACTGATGGAAGCAGATAAAACATTACAGTCTGTATAGTCAATTTAACAAAGATTATTTAGCTTTTAGAATGTGACACATCCAAGCAGCAGATCATTAAAACGGTCTTGAGATGATTTCAACTGCTTCCATGAAGTGAGACTGTTATGCTGTTCCTTTCCATTCTTGCAATATTGAGCCTTGGTTACGTGTCACCACAGAGGAGTCTTCACCAGCTATTTTCAATAGATCTGAAAACATCTATGGTCATGAGAGGAAGACACTAACTTGTAATCTTGATCAAATAGACTGGGTAGGACTGTATGAGACTGGTGTACTCTACCTTCATTGGGTTAGTCCTGACTTTCTGCTCTCTCAAGCACTGTCTCACTCATGACCCAAGCCTGCTAGTTGCAAGGCTTTCTGCAGTGGTTTTGTAATCCAATTTCATGTCCACTGAAGACGAAGATGGAATAAGTACACTGCTTTTGTCTAATCATCTCTCTTCAGATGAATCACTGTTTCAGAGATGAAGGATATTCTGTGACTGTGCCATTTTGTATTCTGATGTCATCCTGTAGACCTCTGTCACTGAGATTCCCCCTGTAGCAGTCGTGCTGAACGTTGAATGAGGTAGCTTTACCTAAGAGACCAGTTGAATTCTTAGACAGTGTTTGGAATAAATAAAAATACTTTTGAGATCAGAAAGGGAAATCTCCTTCTCTGGAGACTTTCAAAAGCCACCTGGATGTGTTCCTGTGTGACCTGCCCTAGGTGATCCTGCTTAGCAGTGGGGTTGGATTCAATGATCTCTAGAGATGCCTTACAAGCACTAAGATTCTGTGATTCTGACTTCCAGTACAATGGTTCTATTACAATTGTTTTTTCTAAAGACATTGAATAGAGAAGTCCCCAAAAGTAGCATCAGGTTATTAAAGTCATAAAACATGTAGAGATACAATCATACATGTCCCCCCAAAAAAAGCAGAATTAAGCCTAAGAGTGACCAGTGCCCATCTTGTGTGAAAAATAAGTTTCAATTAAAATACAGACAATATCACATTTCTTGCAGTACTTTTGAAAGTATTGATGAGGTATCAAATAGCCAGGGATCTATCTGCAAAGCTGTGTAATCCAAATTTTAATGCCATATTGCTTAGCACTAAAATATCAGTGAATAAGACAAACCTGCTTCCAAAATTACTGAGTTTCCCTGTTGCCTGCCATGAATTTGCATGGTGGCTAGTGAGATAAGGGGCAAGGGGTGCAGGGAAAGTGTAATGCAGAAATGTTTCCAGGAAAACCTTGGGTGTACTGAGGCTCTGAATCTGCACTCAACAGGTCAGGAGTGCCACTAAAGTCAGTGGGTTAAACTGCAAGTTGCATCTTAGAAGACTGAAACTGAAAGTCATTCCAGAAGTAATCTCTTGGAAGCTGGGCTTAGGGTTATGCGATGCCTTAATATTATTATTGTACAATATTGTTATTGCACTTTGAAAGGAAAGATTTAATGCTAATCCAAATGTTTTAAAAAATAAAGGTAGCTCTTAGGGTTTTTTGGCTAGTCTTAGGTTTTGTAAAATTTGTGTAGCAGATGCTTTGCTGGGTACATAGATGTCAAAGGAGTTAACATTCATTTATCACCATGAAGGACACAGTCCTCTGTTTACAAGGACATGAAGAGGCTTTTCAAAGGCATCTAATTCCTGCTGAAAGTCAATTCACTTCCCACTATGCACAGACTTTAGTAAAAGTCAGGTACCTGATTCCCTTAGGCAATTGCAGAATCTCAGTCGTGCATTAGGTTTTGAATCTAAACTGACCTGGCAGTGTCCCTGAAAAGTTCAAACACTTGGAGCAAGGTTTCCGTGCTGTGGCACAGTAATAGCTGAGTTCATTTACTTAAAAGCCTTTTATGGTGAAAGTTTTGCATCAGCCACATGGCACAAGCAATGTTTACAGTTTGTTTTATTTAATCTTGGCCTCTGCCAGTTTTAATTATATTTGACACATTTGTAAATTGAATAACAAGGAGAAGGTTAGACGAGGGGTGAAAAACAAACCATCTCCATTTCTCATACTGAATTAATAAAGAGGAAGAGATCAAGTAGGGGAAAGAGTTTTCTGATTAATAGTATATTTGAATCAAGTTCCTCTGGAGGTGGTGGATATAAAGTTTGTTGCATGACTCTTCACCAACAAGTGTGGAAGTAGAACCATTTGTGATGACCTGCAGATGTCCTTGTTCTGGGAACAGCAGCTCAGTGATCCTTATGTCACAGAGGCCCCCACAAAACAGCAACAACCACCCAATGTTGTGGATTTATTGTGAACAAAGTTAGTCAGCCCTTCTTCTGATACAATTAAATTACAAATTCAGGCATCAGTCAAGAGGAATATACTAGTACATGACCAATTAAGCTTCAACCTTCAGCTTTAAGGAACATTGTACATGCACTCACCCATAAGGGGGAAACCTCCCACTCAAGGGTACCCAAAATATACACTCACCAAAAGGGGAGTGAGGAATTGCTCAGTCCATGGAAGTATCTATAGATGGCATCCCATTCTAAGGGGAGAGGATGCAACTGCCAGGCTGATTGCTCTGTGGAGACAACTCAAAATCGCTTTGTGGTGGGACTCTGTTTATACCCTAAGTCAAAGGCGCACTGTGGTCAGTTCCAATTAGTCAAAGGGACAAAGCCACAGAACCACACAAAAGCAGGGTAACAGCCTGGGCCCAGATACACCAAGCCAAGCTGATCTTTATCAACCTATAGCAAGCCTCAGACATTTGTCCGATGTCTCTCAGACATTTGTGTTTGTCAGAGCAGTTGTACCTGCCACACCTTACCTTAGAGAATGGTCAGCATTTCAATCAACACACTTTGAACCTTTTATTGTTGTGAGTCAGGTTGCTAGCATATAGCAAATGTTGCAATTTCTCAAACCCCTCGAGTAGTGAAGTTATATTGGCCAAAATCTCATCAAGCTATGAAGAATCACTAAGTGTTGTCTTTCCCCTGCACAGAAAGTGAGTTTGCTGAGTGATGCTGCTTTGCATGTAGCACACTGTTTGCAGTGTGTTGAAGTACCCTACTCTCATGAAATATTCACCACCACCTTGTACCAAGAGGAAATCACAACCCTTCCTCTGAAGCTATTGAGTTTGGGCAAACACTAAGGTCTAAGCTAAACAGTGAAGAGCATCTAGGCATCTGATTTTCTCAGCTTGATCTGTAGCAAATGGGTGTTTTGACCTGTAGGTGTCCTTGGTGGTGGTGGTCTTATTAGAGAAGGCAAGGACTGGAAAGGTCAGTCAGGCTGTCAACCCTAGGCTCTTAGGCAGGGAGCAACCCCCCACATCTTCACTTGGCTCTACATGTTGGTTGGCTCCAGTCTCAGCTCCAGAACTGATTCTGCTCCACTGGAATCAGTGGAGACTTTGATACTGGGCTATTTATCTGGCATTTCCCAGAAGAATTAATTTCCCTTTACAAAATAACTTAAAGAAATGGTGAGTATCTTTTTGCTTTGCTTTTATCACCAGTTGTGTAAATGCTAATTCTACTCCTGCAATGCTGTGTTCTGCACCAGCTTATTACACAGGGGCCATTATTTGGTCTACAAAATAATCATCTACTTAAAAGGAAGACATTTAAAATTGAAAGTATCCAGATTATTATCTCCTAGAACTGTTTGGCAGTGACTCATTTCCTCAGCTGGATAACTATGACAAATACCATGTTTTCCCTGAAACTTCCTGCAGTGCTGCAAGGGCAGGCTTTGCTCTGTGATGAGTGCCTGTGTCAGCTTGTTCTTTCTCTCAACATTCTTCCCTCAGTCCACACTTGTAAGATCCTCTTCCTTCCTTTTTTTTTTTTTTTTTAAATTTTTTATTTCTGTTTATCTTTGTGTTAGTTAATCAAATCCTTCTCCTAGCCAAATATATCATGGGCTCTGCTGAGCATCACACTTGAAAGTGGACTCACTACCAAAAAAAAATTCTTGTAAAATAAGCATCTTTATTCAATATGTGTTCAGAGCTATACCTCATCCATTAGATATAAAGATTTGCTTTTATTATTTTTCATTCCTGCTTCCACTAAGAGTAGCAAGACTGTTTTTAGGAAGTTGGAATGCAAGTATCATGTGCAGTTACCTGGATAGAAAGCAGAAGTGGCTGATGCCTTGATATCTTGTAAGGATTATTCTGCCTCTTTTTGAACATCCAATTGTCCTGCAATTTACGTGGACTCTTACAGTATTGAGTGATGCCTTCAATAGAGGCTGCTGTGTTGATTCAGCCTCATAGAGTCAATATTTATTGCTTTTGGCCTACTGCATTTTTAATAAATGAATGGGATTGCATTGCTTGGTGAGCACAGTAACAATCAGTAACACTCCAAGCTTCCCCACATAACAGGGAAACAATAGTCTTGACTTTAATTTTCTTTGTGGCTGATATAAAACACAACCATAGCATAGATGTTAAAGATTTTTATCTCATCAGCTTCTTGGCTATGATTTCACTGGCATTCAAGTGGAATTTCATGTACCAGTAACAGAGGCAGTAATAAGATTCTCTTAAAGCATGTTTGCCTGATATCTTCTGGAAATGAAGTGCATGGGCTCAGACTGTACATGCATATCTGTGCACTTCTGCTCTGTTTTAAACTTTGGCCAGTTTATTTAAAAAAAAAAAAAATGCCAAAGGGGGAGAGGTCTCACACAGGATTGATTTCCTGCACCTTTTGATAAATGTTAGTAACCTACCTGAGAAAATGTCTGAGGGGCAGGCTTGCAACTTCTTAGATACAAGAAAAAACACACATAGCAGGCCAGGAGGAAAGGAAAGCAATACACAGACAGAATGATGCTCTGAATGTCCCAATGGAGTTTACATCTCAGACTTGCAGCACAGATCCAAAGGGAAAACAGTGAGTCTTGCAATATTTTAGCATTGCTAAAAAAATGTTCCTTTTAATCTGCCAGGATTCTAACTTTTTTATTTATAGTTCAGTCCTTGTCCTGTTACCTTCTTTAGATGTCCAAGGTTTGAAGATCCTGTACTTAAACAACTGAAACTGCAGAAATGTGTCGCCGTGTTTGCAAAACATTTGGTCCTTGTTTGACATCACATAGTAGGTCCGTGCAAGAGCAACAGTTAGTATCTCCAGAACTAAGTGTGTAATGATACCAAAATGGAGAACTTTGTCATGCAGTTAATGAATTTCCAGTGTTAGAGATTCCGCAGTTGTCTCAGGCAACCTATTGCAGAGCATCATAAATTTTACTTTCAAACATTTTGTCAAATGCTTAATGTCACTCTCCATTGCTACAGCTGAGGCACTGTTTGTATCCTAGCCATGCTGAATATGGAGAACAGAGTATTTCCTTCTTTTTCCAGAGGAAGGAATTTTTCACAGTATGCCCTCTCAGTCTTCTTTTTTACAATATGTCCTCTCATGCTTCACTGCCCCAGACTAGAAAAATCTTTCTCCATATGTGACTTTTTCTATGATAGCTCTACTGTGCTCCAGTCTGCTTTCTTTCCTCTGTAGTATTGTGCTCAAAATCAGATACAGTGACACAGAAAATGTTTTATTAATAGAGCATGAAGCAGCATGATTATTTTTTACATCTTAGATACAACACCCTTTTCATTTAGGTTATAGGCTGGTGTTTGCTATTTTAAAACACTCTTGATTCATCTTCAGTTTGTCATGTGTTGTTAATGCCAAATTCTTTCTTTGCAAAGCTGTTACCTAAGCTATACTGCCTCCAGGCTGCACAGGTTATTATTCCTATGTACCATTGTTGTTGAATTGCTTCTATTTTTTCAGATCCCTTACTCATATATATTTCATTTTGAAGCCTTGTCCTTCAGCATCTTTGCCACTTCTGACAGCCTCGGATCATCTTCAGACTTAAAAATTGTGTTCTCTATCCAATCATCCAAGTTATTAATAAAAATATTAACAGAGGGTAACTTTTGCAGAACCCAGTAGATGCTTTCTGTACATACTATTTTGGTATATTGTTTCACAATTAATTTTGCACTCATCTTCCGTTAGCTTCAAGTGTAAGCTGCAATTGCAGTTTTTTTATTCCAGATTGTGAGATCTGAGCCAGAAAGACTTAGGTCTCTGAGTGAATTTGCACAACTGATTATCTGAAGGAAAAGTAGTTAAGATTTAAAATCAGACAAAAGTAAATCTTGATTTACCAAGACTCCAACACAAAACTCCACTCTGTCCTTTTACAATTATATTTTCTAAAGTAATTGTTTTCCTAGAGCTACAAAAGTAGATGAAACTACCTGAAATATTGTCTGGAAGAATTAATTCTGAAAAACACAGAAATACTTTGACAATACACAGCAGGACATGGATTGGGTTTTTTCCTCCTCACTATGTATTTCTGTATTACTGATTAAAATTAATTAAAAAATAAGTCAAGCATAAGCATGGAATATTTGTATGTGTATATATATATATAAAAGTTAATTCTCAATTTAAATTTGTACATCAAATCCTATTTTAGGTGTGATTATGCTAGACATAGTTAACCTGATTAGCTGAAACACAGAACAACTCAGGTGTGTGTGAGACAAAAAGATTTTTCAAGAACAGTTTTCCCTTGATGTGCCAGGCTATTGATTATCTTTTTGGAACCTTGATCTCTGTGAAGATAGCAGGAATAGAACCATGTGACTAGCGAATCATAGAAAATTCCTTGCTTCAATCTATAAACAAACCTTGTGAATTTATAATCATAGAATACTCAATGCAAAAGCATTAGATAAGATGGTAGTGTGGGGTGTCCCTGCCCATGGCAGGGGGGTTGGAACTAGATTATCCTTGTGGTCCCTTCCAACCCTGAAAGATACTATGATACTATGATACTATGAAATGTTAAACTATATAAAGTTGGGGAATGCACCACTTCCCAAGGGAGATTATAGTGCTAAATATAAGGGAGTTCATTATTCATTTGTCTAAGACATCTTGGTTTATGGGCCATTAACAAATGCTTATCTAATATCAGAAATAAAGGTGTAAAATGTACTTTGTGTTCCCATCAGATACTATTGTATCTTGAAGGGAAGATGCTGGAACTGAGGTTTGCTAGAAGAAAGTTTTGCATCTCTTTCTCTGAACCCTGTAGAGTTACGTGCTATATGTACACTAAATCTACTTTGCAGGGACTCTCTTGATTTTTATAAACTTTGAATGGACTTGTGAGAGGAGTTCTATTGCAACTGTTTGACAACAGCAATCACTGCAGCAACAGCTCCCAGCACAGAACAGCACAGTACTAAATGTGGCCTCTGGAAGCAAATATAAGTTAATAATAATAGCAAATGACAGAGACCATGTTAAATAGGACCACAGAGAGGAAAGTGGTAAGAGCTCACTAAGCATATCCCTCATCTTACTACCCTTAGGAAATGACCTTAGATGCTGCTGCTGCTGGGTTATAATCCATGACTTTTAAAAGGAAAGCACTGGTCTCCTTTCAGATGCATGGTAAAGTGGGAAATTTTTAGGGCTGCCCTTTTGAAAGAAGTGTGTGTGTCCTGGACTTGTTTCCTGCAACAACTGTAACATCCACATATTCCCTATATGACCAGAAAAGCAATTCAGCCCTTTTATTTCTATTCCAAATGCCACACTTAACCTATACCTCACTGGATATTCAATGTCCTATATTGAGATAGTCTCAGCTCCTTCCTATAGCCACAGCAAGCCCATTATGATATCATGTTTTTCACATATTTAATATTCCTGTTCCCTGGCCAGCACATCCTAAGCAGGGCAGGCTGCTAACAGTCTGTACAACATCTTGTCCTTCCCTTCCTTCAGGCACACTTCTCTCCCCTAGGCACACATTTGTAGAAATTTTATATCTTTCATATTTCTACCCCTGTGTCAGATGTAGCTGAAAATAACCAAGAGGTTCAAATGCTTTCAGACTAAACAGTTGTGTTCGCAGCTCAGTATCAACATAAAGTGTGAGAAGGAGGCTGTAACTATGACACACCTCTAATATTAAATAGGTGTTGTGATGGGGGAAAAGAATGTGACTCAGCCCAGCTGCCAGCACAAATACTCCAGTGACTAATTAGAATCAAGATTGTCAAGAAAGGACTATTAAAATACTTAAAGTCAGTGAAGAACCTTAACAAAGGATTCTATTTCACATTCACAGAGCTAGAGAGAACTCTGAGGCACTTCAGAAATGTGTTTTTAGCAGATGTAATACTACAAATCACTTTAGTATATTCTATTTGAAAAGGAAAACATTAAAGTGCACGAGATGGGTAGTGAATTATATTTATAGAGGCAAGTGCAAAACACATTGGCTATATCTGCAAAGGTAGCCAAACGACAACATCTGCTCAAGGTGCAAAGCAAATTAAGAAGAAGTAGCATATTAAGCTATATTAAGATGTGTTATTGTGCTGTATGATCAAATATATATATATATTATATCCTCATCCTAGTTATTATTGTAGTAGCTTGACAAAAGATGACTACAAAAGTAACAAAAAATCAAGCCCAAAATCAGAGGTCCCTAAATGCTTACTGTCAAGGTACATACATAGGAAAACAGAAAGTCAGGACTATTTGCAAATCTGAGTCATGAAATAAGTATGAGTCTTGCTTATGTGGTGACTGGAAAGAAAGAAAAACAAGGGGCACAGGGCATAACTGAGAAAAGCAAGTCCTTCAGCACAAGCACTGCCAGGTGCTCATGAAGGCATCTATTCCTGCCTGTCCACATACAACTGAAGCCAGGCTCTCAAGTCTCACTCAAGTCCCAGCATGCCCAGCAGAATGACCACTTGCAGAATAAAAGGAACAGCACAAATAAATAGTAGGACCTATTCAGTTATCCTAATTGAAAGCATTAAAAATAATTTAATTGGAATAAAATGTTTAAAAAAAAAAAAAAAAAGAAAGAAAAGGCAGCCAAATAAAAGGGGAAATCTGCATTTTAAAGATTGTGGCTAGTTATAGCAAAACAATAATCATCCATGTAATCATGGATGTGTACATAAATAATATAGAATAATGCTTCATTCTTCCAGGCAGATAATATTACGAAAAAATTTGCTATCTTCTGCAAAACATAATTTTTTTTATGACAAGTACATGGGAAGGTTTTCTCTTTAGCAGCTGCCATTAATGACTTGTAGCTAGACAAATAAACCTCTGCAGTTCTTCTAAATACTGTTTCCAGTGTTACTAAACTGGTCAGGAAGTACATAAAAAGCAAATTCATTTTAGAAATGTATCTTGTTGAAAGCAATGTGCATCCTCTAGCAGACTACTTATTGGAAAAGCACAAAATGTGTGTTTATATACTGCAACCATATCGTACACTCAAGGGTTTTCTTCTCTGCTGATGAATGCTCAGGAAAGCAACAGGTTTGTAAAAAGCAGATAGAAACTACCAAGTCCCTCTCCAGCTTTGGTAAATGCTGTGACCTGCTTAAGAGCGAGGCAGTCATACAAACAGATAGTTAGATATAGAGAGAGTTACACCAAAGAAATATTTGACCTTTAGCACTATGGAGCTATTTTTTGATTAAAATCATGTAGTGTTCTCTCTAAGGCCTTCTGGAGTGCCCATATTTCTGATTCTTGCAGTAGTCATATACTAGAATAAAAGTAGGTGTACAGTGCAGAAGGACATTTACATTAAAAGACCTGCAAGGAAATTAATAGTAGTGTGGCTCTATGAATCTTTTAGGCTGCATTGCAAGTATTGTGTTCCATCACCTTATTTTACTTTAACAGCCATTTGCTTTTTGCAGAAGATGGGAATTGGTATGTAAGCTTAGTATGAAGGATAACCCTAATGTTTCATGAAGATAGGAAACTGTGATAATGTATAATTCAAAACTCACATTTAAGAGATTTGAGTCTTTTAAAGTAATTTTCCCAGTATTTCTTGAATTATCTTTTCATTTGATGGCATTTTTTTACTCAGAGATACTTGGTTATCAACCAGCTAGCAGAAAGATTAGTGCAGTGTGATGAAAGCAATAAGGAAGAATAAGATCTGACCCTGTAACAGCACTATGGTCAACGAGTTTGGATCCGATAATGAGAGTATTAATATGATCTATGAGAGCATTAATAGCATGCCATCTATTTATTTTCAGAAATAATCTGTAAGAGATTTGAAAATCAAGATAATGATATTTTTCTATTTAATAAAAGATAGTAATGCTATCATACATGCATGGATTTTTACTTTTTTTTTTTTCATGTAACACTGACCACAATGATTGCTTGCTTAATACTACAAACCAGCAGACATTAGGAAACTTGGTTTTGTTGGGGGATTTTTTGTTGTTTGTTTGTTTTTTCCAAACAGTTTTTCAGGGTGTTGTAAGGGCAGGATGAGTGACACTGCTACAAGACACAGAAACTTGTGGCTGTCAGGATTTCAAGCCGTCCAAGCAAGAGGGCCCTTTGGTGCTCCTGTCATGTGGTGAGGATGCAGCCTGGCCCCCATAGCAGCTCCCAAAGCAGTGGGCTGCTCTCAGCCCCACATGTAGGCCCTGCTTCTCCCCCCTTCACAGCTGCCGGGTGTTTTGGGAAGGCACCAGGCACCGCCCTGACACTCAGCACAAAAGCCAGGGATGAGCTGGCCATTCTAGGCAGCGGTGTGCCTTGGCCTGTCTCCCACAGGGCTGCACTCAGTGAGGAAGGCTCAGGACAAGACTAAGCATGTGAGACCATGACAGATCCCTCCTCAAGACCTGCCAAGGGTGAGATGGGCATGCACAAGACACTGCTGAGGGGAACCAGGGTCAAACACAGCCCCAGGAGGGCTGGGCAGGGCTGGGGCCAGGCTGAGACCAGGCCAGGATGTGGGTTGCCATGCCTAGACAGGGCAGGGCTGTGGGTAGCCGAAGACCAGCCCTGCTGCAGGTTGCTGGTCTATAGGCAGGATGGGAGAGGCTGGTCAGATCCAGTGAGGTCCTCAGTGCCCTCACTCATGTGGGGTTCACTGTGGTGAGGGCGAGAGGTCCAGCTTGGACAGCCAGGGCTGCCCCTAGGTACAGGTTCTCAGCTGGTGGAGCTGAGAAGCAGCCATCTTAGGCCGGAACTTCTCAAGGGGCAGCAAGAGGATGATGAGGTTTGTGGCTTGCTTCACCTCAGCTTCAGTTCCCTGGAGATACCCTACCAGCAATCCCCCCAGATGCCCACCAGCTGTTTGCTCAGCATGGTGCTGCACAATGTGACCGATTCCTTGCAATGCTGTGAGTTCCCACCACGTCCCAAGACAGGAGAGAGCGCCAGTGTTCACTGCTGAAACAAGACCCTCTCAGTTAAGTGCTCTGTCATTTAATTTCTTTGTCATGGACTTGGGCCATTTTTTATGAGAATGTCTCAAACATAGTATGTTAGTATGTTGGATTGTCAAAATGCTCTCATGGTCTCAGCAAACAGCTAACTGTCCCTTCTAATGAGATGTATCACATCCAGTCAGCCAGCTCCCGTGCATGCTGTTTGTTGAAAGGCAGATGTTTCTGTTTATTGAAACTCAGCTGTTAGATTTGACACAGGTTTTATGTCTTCAGTTCTATGTCTTTGGAAGCTATTCTTGTTGGTTGAGTTTATGCTCCTGAGAGATTCAGTATCAGTGGTGAGGAGAGAACTCAATATTCCCACAGGGGAAGTAATGATTATGTTGCTTGCTGGGCATAACCTGGGATTCCTGAAGGCCTTTCTTCCTGCTGTGCTTGGTATAAGGTAACAAATGCTGCAAGAAAATGCATTGGTTTTGCATTAGTGGAGGACAAACATTCAAACTGAAATCCTTGTTGGAAACATCTGATCATACCTGGGTTTTGTTCTTCTAAAAATGCAGATTTCTATATCTCAGTCATGCTGTCTGTCACTAAATGCCTTCTTTGGGTTATATATGACCTAGAAAAATGCTACTACAAGTCTGAAAAGTTTCCCAACTAGTAAGTCACCAAAAAGTATTTCAAAGGAAAAATAAGCAAACTGGTGGAAAAAAAAGTCTGTTAAGGGTGCTTCCAAACACTTATTTATTTGAAAACTAACCTTTCTGATACTGCTGTGATCATTGCTGAGGCTGAGTCTATCTGGTGAGATAAGAGCTCTCCTTACTATGTCTCACAGTTCAGGTCACCCTTTCCTACACACAGGCTTTCCAGGAAAGCAGCTCAAATCACCTCCTTGACTTGTGCCACCACTTCCTTTTGCAGGAAACTTGAAGGTAAGTGTGGGTCTCAAGCACATCCACTGATGTATGTCCAGGGAAAGGTTGGGAACTAGAGCTGCAGTGTAAGTTGTAGAAGAGCTCAGTCCTGTGGCCTCTGCTCAGCATGTTTCACACTTTGTGATCAGCTGTGCAGTTTAGTTGGAGGCCTGTAGCCAGCAGTGTTCCCCAGGGGCCAGTACTAAGTCCAGTTTGATTGACATCTTCATCAATGACCTGGATGAAGGGATGGAGTTTACTCTCAGGAAGTTTGCCAATGATACCAAACTACAAATGCTGGCTGACACACCAGAAGGTTGTGCTGCCATGTAGAAAGACCTGGAAAGGCTGGAACTGGTGGAGGGTAGCCTAATGAAGTTCAGTGTGGGCAAATGTAGAGTCCTACACCTAGGGAGGAATGACCCATTGCACCAACCAGTGCAGGCAAGAGGCTGATCTGATTGAAAGCAGTGTGGAGAAGGGCATGGAAGTCCTGGTGGACAATAAGGTAATCAAGAGTCCCTTCCAACCCAATGCATTCTGTGATTCTGTAATTCCTTGAACCAGCAACATGCTCTTGTGGCCATGAAGTCCAATGGTATCCAGGAGTACATTAAAAAGAATGTAACCAGGTCAAGGGAGGTTCTTCTCCCCCTCTACTCTACCCCAGTGGGGCTACATCTGTAGTACTGGGTCCAGTTCCAGGGTCCTCAGTTCAAAAGAGACAGGGAACTGCTGGAGAAAGTTCAGCAAAGGGCTACAAAGATATTTGAGTGAGTGGAGCCTCTCTCTTACAAGGAAAGTGTGTGAGACCTAGGCTCTCACCTGGCAAAGCCTGAGAGGGAATCGTATCAATGCTTATGCTGGGGACAGTTTCTTTTCAGTTATGCCTAGTGATAGGATAAGGGGTGATGATCACAAACTAGAACACAGGAAATTCCACCTAAAAATAAGGAAAAAAAAATAAATCTTGAGGGAGCACTGGAACAGACTGCTCAGAGAGGTTGTGCATGCAGTCCTGTGCAACCTGATGTAGGTGAATGTGCTCTAGCAGGGGGGTTGGACTAGATGATCTCCAGAGACACCTTCCAACTCCTATCATTCTGTGATTCTATTTCCTTATCTTTGTAGCACAATTATACAAAGGAAAGGCAATAACTAATGTCACAGTGGAGACATTACTGCTTTTCTTTTTTGTTTGATCAAGAGAAGGTTCGTTCTAAGGCATAAACTTCAATGAGATCTCTTTTAGTCAATAGCTGGGGTAGTGAAACGCTCTGCTGTGCTAGCTGAAAAAACAACAACAAACCCCCAAAAAATCCCCAAACCCTGTTTTCATCTTGACTATAGTGCAGTCTGTGGCATAATGGAGTATATAACATCACTTTCTCTCCCTGTTCCTCATTTCCACTGCAATTGGTGCCAAGTACTTTGTTAGGAATATCATGTGATTTATGTTGAGCAGCAGGTTTTTGATGTTAGTAGCTTTGAGTACATGATGCTAGCCTTTCTTTATGTGACATTACCCTTCTTTCACACCAATACCAGTGAGTCTAGAGTAGTTTCTGGGAAGCTACAAGTATTGAAGATTCTTGCTTTGTCCCTTTAATATTTTTGGTATGTTCAAAACCCAAGTTTAAGATCCTGCCTTCCAGACACTGAATCTTCATGAATTCCAGTGAGCTTTAGAAAGTCCTTTAGAAGTTTGGATAGAAAGCCTATCCAAAAGATAGATCTTCGGACAAGGACAGTGCACTAGCATGATAAGGGAAAATAATATAAAAGGCTATGCAATTATCTTTGTACCTTGCATTTTAAATTGCCTTCCTTCAGCAAATAATCTCTTTTTTCAGTCTCTGAATTCTAAGAAACTCAGTTTTCAGATTAAATAACCACAAGTTCTGCATTTTTTTTCCAATTGTAAGTGTTACTTCTGTTATTTATTGGGTGGCTGGTTTCTCTTATCAGTGTAGTTCTAATGAAGTAGTGAGGTAGATTTTGCATGGTTTATGTTTTAGTTTGCACATTTTCTACTTCCTCTGGTTACTTTAATCATGTTTAAAAAGCTTTGTTCAGACTCTAAAGGGCAGCCAAGTAGATTAACTTCTAGCAATGTTCGGTTTGGGGTTTTTTTGTAACCAATAATGAGAGCAGCTGAGGGGAGAATTGTCCATGTCAAGTTTCAACGACCTTCTTGCTAAACATCATCTCTTTTTTACTCTTAAGGTTCCCATAATTCACTGATTACTTCCTGTTACTTCCTGATTGATTCAGGTTTTCATAGCATGTCAGTGCCACTGTGGTAATTTAAAACCACTTGTTACTGATGAAAATAAATGTAAGTTGTGTCATTTGCCTGTCTTTACCATTATTTTTTATCTGAATGTCAGAAGCTGTGCTCAGAGGAAGTCTGCATATGCAGATTGATAGAAATCTGTGTACACTCATGGAAATTTGCTACTTAATGCGCTGTCAGTTTCCTCTGCATTTATGGCAGTCACTCATCCCCCTGCATATAGCAAAAGTAGCACACTTATGCATTAATTATCTGATATACACGAGCAGAGTGAGTTATCACATCTTCCTTTACTGCAGTCTTCTACTTCTAAATTAAAATGTTTGATTGAAAAGGAGATGATTGAGGGTTCCATTTTTCCCTGATGATTACACCAGGCTACACCACACATTGTTGCTCATTTAAATGGGATTTCTGATGGGACAGACAAGGAACCATGCTTCTCCTTTCCATTCTTTATTTGCAGAAAATACAGAATATTCCATTCTATCTTCTCCAAGAACACATACAGGAAAAAAGTATATCAACTCATGTTATTTTTACCTCATCTTTTGCCTTAAACAAAGTTTAGTATTATTCTTCAGAGTCACCAGTTTTACAGATGAAGAGTCCTATGCAGTTTGGCATCACACACCCTTGCAAGTATATAAGCACACAGTTCAAAACCACAGAATTAAATACTCCAAGGCCTCTCCTTTGCTCTGCAAATGTTTCCCTTACCTATGTGCCTTTCCTTGGATGGTAGCCAAATGTTAAGAGGATAATAATACTATATGGATTAAATGGCAGCACCAGGTAAGGTAATGCTTTTTTCTTATTGTATCTCTACCAGTCTAGGAAATAAGGCTGAACTGAAATCCCCAGTATAAACTTATAGCTCAGACTGTGCAAGAGGAATGACTGAGATATATCACAGAGATATACTTGGCTACAATTCCCTTGAAAATTGCATGGTTTCTCTCTTACATGCCTGTGCCTTTTATTAGCTTTAAACGAATCTTAATATGTTCACCTTGCATAATCCTTCATGCATTCACTGTTTTAACTGATGTGCAGCTCTCCTCTCAACTTTCAGAACTGTTTGTCTCTTAATTGCTTGGTAGCAGACAAGTTTCATGGTAAAAATACTTTAAAAATATTAAAGTTACTTACTGAACCATTTAATCTCCTAGACATAGAAGGAACAGAAGTATGTGTAGTAGGAACAGGGATGACATTTTCATTTAACTGAAGGTGTTTTAACAAACCCATATCTACCTGTCACATTGTGGTTACCACCATGCAGCATGTCAAGGTCATGTGAAATTTCTCAGTGACAAAAATCTGATCATCCTACTTCAAACCCACCTTTTGTTCAAGCACAGTAGTTAACTTTGTTCCAGCTTTAGCAAGGTCACACAAAGTTGAGCAATTCCACTTGCCGCAAAGATGCAACAGCAAACCAAATACACTTTCCAATATTAAGAGAATACTTGTTCCTGGCCATGGAGTATTTAATCAAGTACGTATTGTACTTGCACAGTTATTGCCAAAGCAGTACTACTTTAAGCACATGTTTTGTGAAACAGCTTTGATCTATAATAGCTTTACTACTCCGAGCATGGCACAAGCTGCAAGGTAATTCGTAGATAATCTGATTCTTGATAAGTTGGATGAGACACTACTAGCACTTGCTTTAATGAAGCATCATAGTACAGTGGTTCCCTAGTATATTTAAGACATTTTACTTCTGTTGTCACTAGTGATTATCTTCATGAATGTCTTCTGAGAACATTGGCTTCCAGCCCACTTCACTTCTTTCAGGGAAGAGAACAGGATACCCAGCGAGCTTGCGAAGTCTCCTACTCTAGAGACTTTCAAAACCCACCTGAACTCATTCCTGTGTGGCCTGCCCTAGGTGATCCTGCTCTGGCAGGGCATTGGACTCGATCTCCAGAGGTCACTTCCAACTCCTACTATTCTATGATCCTTTGTGTAGTACTGGGTTACATCCTCACTTGGATAAAGTGTATTAAGTGTTCTGTATTTATATAACTTTTATTGGTGTTTTTCTGAAATGGTCTGTGTTTATATTTGCTAGAACAATCAAGACAAGAAAATGATCTGACTGAGAGAAATTAGATAAAACTGCAGTTCTAGCAGACATACTGAACATGAGCTGTGGGTAGAGATGCCAGACAAGGTTCTGGGTGTTTGGTTATGAAGAGGGAGGAGGAAAATACTTCTAAAACATTAAAAGTGAAAGTCTTGTCTGCAACTATCATAATTTGAAACAGCCAAATATTTCTGTGCTAAACATTACACCAGCAAAAATTTTGTGACAAAGACAGGGACTGGTTAAACATCATTAGGCCTCACCAGGCTCTCTCTTCTGAATGTCAAACAAGTGAAATTCAAAACTGTGTTTACAAATGAAGTGTTCTGAAGCTAACAAGGTATAGAATTTTTTTACTCCCAGTAGCCTGGACTGTCTTTCCTTATCAAAGTAAGACCCTACAATTTCTTCTTACCAACTATAGTAGCTACATCTCTTCCTGACAAGATTCAGAAATCTCATCAATCTCAAGAGCTCACCTAATATTAGCTTGCCTCCAACAATTACAAAATGGGGTCCATAGTGGGAGGGAGGTAATTCCATCTCTTAGTAAAGCACTCATTTGTGTTCTCTGCTCTTCAGATAAACACCTCAGAAGGAAAATGTTGTTTCCCTCTTCCTTTTGCTTATGGATGTCCCATTACCTAACTGGACTTTTCAAATATGCATTCATGTAGAGGTGGCTACAGTATGGTGGTGAGTGTTGTACTACTTATGGTTAACACAGGATAGTTGAGACTGGAAATTTGAAAATACCTTTTACTGAACAACAAGATTTCTTCTGTAATATCACTTGGAGACACTTCTTTCTGCTAACTGGTGGTGAAATAGCAGCATGTTTCCATTCCATTTTGCTCCAATGGATAGATGTGCAATCTCCTTTGTTAATGGATGTGGAAACACTTGTGCAACAGTTGAGCTTAGTGAGATATTTGTGAGCTAGGGATTACACAGAACTAACCAAACGTTCCCTGGCTTTGCCAGCTACAGCCTAGATCCACAATAGCCCTCTAGTCCATTTCTGTTTTCATCATGTAGCTTCCAACCCTTTTTATGTCCTACCCTGTATGGACTAGGACGTCACTATGACACACTTAAATGCCATGTTCTCAACTGTAAGGTGCATTATGTGGCTCTCATGTCATATGGAACATCAGCTCCACCAGCTTCATTACCCATTTGGGTACTTCTGCAGCTGTGTTTGTGCTCTCCCCACATAGCTCCATCTGGGTGGGAATGCTCCTCCCAAGCCTGTCTATGCTCAGATCCTGGTGATCTATTGCTTGGTACTTCACTTTTTTTCTTTAATTATCTTCTCAGGTAATGGGAGTTTAACAAAATAGTACATTAACAAGAAAAAGTGAATAAATTAATTGCCTGAGTCTTAAAATTCAGATGTTGGCCAAATGGTCACTAAGGAGTAATAAAAATCCCCTCTCTTATGGCTAGTGTTGATGGTGATCTTATGGTTTATGTGGTTGCAGTATATGCTCAGAGGCATGAAAGAGATCTAGCTTCAAGTTGCACCTGTATTGCACCCAAGTGTACAAGATGTTTTCTTCTTTCTCCCAAGGAGTATCTTGCTGACAGTCCAATTTTCATTTGTAGACACATACTTCCATAGGAAAAACATCTGTAAACCTTGTATTTCACCTGCTAGGTTATGTAAAAAGTCACATTATTGCACTAAGACTGTGTAAATATTCTATACAAATATTAATACAACTGCAATAAAAGAGAGGGGAAAAAAGACCTACCCTAGGGTAGCATATCATCTGGTCATTAGACTGTGCTCCAACAGGTGGAGTACTTCAAGTTTCTGATTCTTCAGAACTACTGTTTTTTTATAAATTGTTCATCAGATAGTTATTGAAAGGTGGAAAAAATATATTTACATTTAGTCTGTGCTTTGGGTTTTGTTGTTGTTGGGGGGGTGTGTGTGTGTGTTGGTTTGGTTTGGTTTTTTGTTCTTTTTTTTTCTGTTTTGTTTTTCCATTCACTGCTGGACCTGATGCTCACGCTTAAAAGGCTTCAGTTCACTGATTTTGAAGTGTCCTACCAATTCTGTTATTGCAGTCACTGTTGTGACCTCTGTCCTCCACAGTCCAACAATTTTAGTATAAATATTGTGGCATTCCCTAGATGCAAGAGTTAATATCAATATCAGTTTTCTGGCAAGTTGGTTTAGCTGGTGCCTGTCATAGCTTTGGTCCTGTTGTTTCAGATCTGTCTGGCAGCAACCAGTGCAAGATGTCTTAGAGAAGACTGCCTGAATTCTAGTGGTGGATAACTATAAAATAATCTGCTTATCTGGGAAACTTCTCTTTAATGTCTTTCACTTAGAAGGTAGTTTATGTGCAGAAACAGTAGTTTATATTGCTTAGAAAAGTGTAATATCTCAATGGTCCTGTTCAGATGGATGTTACTGTCTTGCTTTATTCTGTGTAAAAGAAATCATGTGTTGAAGTTTCATGGGTTAAATGCAATATTTTAAACATCTACACAAAGAATATGAGAGAAAAGCAGTGGATAATAAGGCCAGTGCTACTAAAATAAGAATGCTTCTGTGGGAAAAAGTTCCTGATCAAAGCTCTCCAAGACCTTAAGCATTGAACCGTCTTCATCATCTTCACTCTCACCATGCAATATTCTAACTGGCCCAGAAAAGTCTCACTGATTTGCCTTTTTCCCCATCTTTCCAAATTTACAAGGAAAACACATGATTCATTTCTCATACATTATTTGCTATTACACCTGTGAACAGCTGTATCCCTTTCAGATAGATATTTTGCAAAGTTGGTTGCAGAGTACTCATTTTTTCTTTTAAGGCAAGATAACATGTGATGCTACTTCAATAAGAGGATAGCAGCAGTAGTAATAAGAATAAAGATACTTGGTTCTCTTCTGATAAAGCATCCTTTATATGAAAAGCTACTCAAGTTTTATGAACTCTGGCTAAATTATTTATCACTTCATTTTAAGGTGTCTGACTGTACTCTGGATTTTAGTTATTGCTTTCTGATTTCTCATGGTATAACAGATGCACATACTTCATCCAAAGGACAGTTTTATTGCTTTGAAATGGCCATTTCTGCATATTCCCATTCTGGCCCAGCTCAGCTCATCCAGAGGTGCTAGTGTGCCTAACATTAATATTATGGTGGGCATGAAACCATAAGACACAAGTACAAGGGGAAGCAGCAATATATCAACTTCTGTAACCTTGTAAGTGGCCGAGGAAATCTGGAACTTGATGTTTATACACTTACCCATGTTTTGATTCCTTGGTGGCAGTTGCCACCACAGCATCTGGAAGGGGAATGAATCATCCTTTTCTATGGCTGTGAACAGGGCCTTCAGCACACTGATGAGATGCTCAGAGTCACATGCAGTCTAAGGCTATCTGGGCTTGGACCTGCAAAATGTTCTGCTTAATCTGTTCTTTGCACAGCAAAGAGTTATGACAAAGCCACATATTGGAAAGCAGTGGGGCATTGCTCCACACAGGGAGGTCCACTCAGAGGAATATTTCTCATAGAGGAACCCATAGGTAACCTGCAACAGAGCAAAAGTCAAGTTCTTTTTGTCCTCCCCACAACATGGGTAGCTTCTGAGCACTTTCAGGTAGTACAAAAATGTGTATATACATACACCCTGTATGGGGCTGAAAGGCTGACACTGTAGTGTGAGATGTGCCAAGGAAGCACAGTATTGCTTTGGGAATTTTGTCTGGTCCAGATATTTGCTAATGTTATTGTGCTCCAGTCATTTTGCCATCAGCACTAGGATTCATGCAAAATCTAGTTCTTGTTCTAAAAAGTTCACAATAAAAATATTTGTAGTTCAGTACTGCATTATTTGTTCTGTGCTTTAAAGCCTCCTTATATTACTGCTCTAACCATACATACAGTTCCATGGGTAATGAAATTGGTAGATGACTAATGTTAAGTCAAACAAGGAGAATTTAAGCTCATGTGACAGTCTCTGGGAAAGGCATGCTGTCATATATTTCCCCTGAGCCCCAGAAACTCTATAGTCATTGCTCACCATTTCAGCTTTTCAGTTTTAACATGCAGGAAGGGGGAGGTTTTGGCACTTGTTAATTAAAATTTAATCCCATGTTTGCAGTATGTCATAGTTTACTGTAGGCAAAATGATGAGTGAGAAGTGTTGATGAGTATCATTAGTGTTACAGGCTGTTACTCTGAACTTCTACTCCCTAATTTTACAGCAGGGGTTCCCAAAATGTCTCAGCTATGTACCATCATAAACAGGAGCTCTCCAGTCTAGGCAAGCTGTGTACCACTGTGAAGTGTTCTGCACCCTTCTTAATGTTACATGCATTGCTATTTGTGAGGTACAGACTGACACCAAAACTGTTCTAGGGTACTACCAGATAAGCTCATTTAATTTAAAAATATTGGGCCAGGTTCCAAATCTCTATGTTTAAGGAATTTAGTCACATAAAATATTAGCTATGTTTTTGAAACTGAAGGGAGAAATAATAAGGTTAAAAATTTATTCCAGTTAATTAGTAAGCTGCTATGAAGCTTTGTAATCATCGATACAGCCTAATAATTCATCTAATTACCATAATCACTCCTGACATCTGATCCAGGTATTTTCTTGAATTCAAAGAAAAGTATAAAATAATGGGCCTAGAATTATTTCAGAAAGGCAGGTCTGTCCTGTTTGAGCAACAGCTCCCTTTACTCTTAACAAGACAAGAAGCTTTGTGATGCTGATTCCAGAGAACTCAGCCTGAGAGAACCACAGCCTGACCCTTCTCAGTGCTTCTGTCACATGCTATTTAGAAACATGCCATGACAACTGTAGTGCTCTTTACAGAGAAGGGAATATTAATTCTGACATCTTCACTGATGAAAATGTGGAATTATACTAACTCCCTTTTCCTTCATTGTGACAGTAACTTATGACTCTGACAGAGATTTCAGGCAGTTGTAGTCTACCTTTAAGCAGTCTCATTTGGGTGACATTTGCCTAGGTTGCTTATGAAAATATGTTGGAAAGATGGCAACAGGAGTTTGCAAAGATGTAATGGTCTCTAACTCTTCTGCCCTAGTTAGAAGGTCTCTCTTTCAGGAAGGAATGACACTGATTTGCCATAACTTATTGTTGACATACCCGCGTAGTTGTGCTTCATCTTCTTGGTGCCAGAGAGTGGGCCTGACTAACAGACCACTGCCCTGTCTGCTTTGCCACTGCCAGAAACCTTCCAGCTGTCTTGGGCATGTTGTGACTCAGAAAAACATAGAAGGGAACAACTTCCAGAGAGCCCTGGGGCAAGTTTTGTCCAGCTGCAGATGATGCTTACAATTAATTCGTTTTGAGCCTACTAAGTGAACTATTCACCCTGATAGGTATGAATAAACAGGACAGGTGGTTTTTACACTAGGAAGCATTTTGATCTGAGTTGAGAAGCTGATAATTTAAGGAAGGCAATTAGGCAGATCCAGAGACAGAAAATCACTTTAGTTGTTTGTTGGATAGTTATCAATTATTATTTTTTCCCTGAGGCAAATGTAACATCCTTGAGCTAGGACTTAAACAACAAACAAAACCCAACAAAACACAAAAGACCACCATTTTTACTGCTACCTTAATGATAACTGGTAAAAGAACCAGATTGGAGAAAGAGCACACCCCTCTCTTGTAGCCCAATTATATCAGTTCTTTCTGGGAGAGGGGCCAGAAACTGGATTTTCACTTTTTGCTAGCAACACTCAGGCTTTTATGGTGGCTGTGTGCCTGGATGTAGCTGTGATTTAATTGGACTTTGAATAAAACACTACAAAAGGTTGCAGGATAGAAAAAAAATGGGGTTTGCCTCCCTAATTTAAGGTCATAAGAAATTAATTTATCCAAATTCAGGGTTACTTTCTGCTCTATTTCATCATCCTGCACAAATTTACTATTAATATGGTTCAAATAGTAACGTAAAAAGTTTTAAAAGTCTTCTTCCTATGTATTTTAAATATAATGATGACATTAAAAAAATATAAAAAGATGCAGGGAAGAAGTCAGAGTTGGTGGTAAGCAAGTCTTGGCACTAAGCATGCAGCTGGGAGACAAATCCTCTAAAATATTTATGCAAGTATTTATACAACTCAGCAAGCGTGTATGACAGTAGTCACTTGTGCTATAAAATTTGTGTGACTCTTAGGACACAGATCTTGGCTATTCAGTCACCCTAATGATTTTTTTTTTTTTTGGACCTCTGTGACATTGACTTTTGAGGCTGTAGTGGTGTGTATGTTGCCCTGTGAGCAGAGGACACCCTCATGTGTGGATTCTCAAAGCTGGCAGGCAAGGATGCAAATAGCAGTTGCAATTGCTCTCAGCACACACATCCCTTATACACAACTGTCAGCCTTGTCTTAAACGTTAGATTTGGTGGAGCCAGGAAGCTGCACAGGAGCAGCTCCAAGTCCAGATCATGGACCCATATGGAGCTGACACTTTGGCACAGACGTTGCAGCAGCTGGTGAGGAAAGCAGTAATCAGCAGAAACACCAGGCAGCACCTCAGTTTCTGGCAGTTTTGGTGCTGATGCTTTGATTCCTGTATGCTTTATAGCTGGTGTTAAATGTACTCTCAAAGGATACAGAAAAGCTTCATGGACACTGCCCTAAGCATTGCTTTAAAAGGATGAAACTACCTTTTCCCAGTCATAGAATCATAGAATCTGTAAGGTTGGAAAAGACCTCAAAGATCATCAAGTCCAACCTGTCACCACAGACCTCATGTCTACTCGACCATGGCACCAAGTGCCACATCCAGTCCCCTCTTGAACACCTCCAGGGACAGCAACTCTACCACCTCCCTGGCAGCCCATTCCAATGGCTAACAACTCTCTCTGTGGAGAACTTTCTCCTCACCTCCCTGGCACAGCTTGAGACTGTGTCCTCTTGTTCTGGTGCTGGTTGCCTGGGAGAAGAGACCAACCCCCTCCTGGCTAGAACCATCCTTCAGGTAGTTGTAGACAGCAATAAGGTCTCCCCTGAGCCTCCTCTTCTTCAGGCTAAATAACCCCAGCTTCATCAGCCTCTCCTCATAGGGCTTGTGCTTGAGGCTTCTCACCAGCCTTGTTGTTCTTCTCTGGACATGTTCAAGTGTCTCAATGTCCTTCTTAAATTGAGGGGCCCAGAACTGGACACAGTATTCAAGGTGTGGTCTAACCAGTGCTGAGTCATGCTATGTTTTGACATTGTAATGCTTAGCCTGTTGGACAAAGGTTCTGCATGTGATTTGGTTAGGAGAATGTTCACTGTAGTTTGTAGACTTGAGGAAGCTGCATGCTACTCAGGACCTTGGTTGTTGTCCACAGGCCTATAGACTATATGTTTAATGGATCTGGTTTAGATGTCCTGAAGGGCTGGGTAGTAGCAGGACAGTAATTTTGATAATCTAAATTTTTCATGTAGTTGTCTAAAACTAACATTAACTATGCTTTGTGAATCCACTCTGAAGCTCCTAATTTGATTTTTTTCCATTCTTTTTAATGGTTCAGAGGCTTTCTAAGGATAAGTGTAAAAAAACACCCTGGTTTGGGGAAAATCTCAGTTACTCATTGTATCTGGCAATGTTTGTGACTACTAAAACAACATTGCTCACACACAATGTGTCATAAATCTTGCCTGTTGTTCATGCATTTTACAGCCTAGTGAAATGATTCTGCCTCTCCACAGTACTGACTGTCATCAGAATAATTAGAAATCAACCCCAGGATCTCCCATAGCCTACTTGTGGCTTTAGGGTCTCCAAGCCAGCAAGATGCATCCTCCTTGCAGCTCCCAGCCATACTGCTTTATTACAAGATGCCTCATTCAATCTTGATTCATGATCTTGGTACCATGGATGAAGAAAATGCCACAGACGTCTCTGCCTCTGCTCAGTTCTCACTGACGTCAAGAGCTACCAATGGCACCAAAGATAGTACACAGCCTTTGTGATGCTACTAGCAAGCACAGGCAGGCCCTTTTGCACCAGGGATCAGCTAGTTTAGACATTATCTCTTCATATTGCATGAAATGGCTCAGACTGGCTGAGCTATTTGTGCTGTCAATACAGAAGACTAAACCTCCCCATATCAGCAGCTGGAAGTTGTCAACTGAGAGATGAATCACAGCCTATAAAATCTAGCACAGTCTCTTGGGATTGGGGCTTGTCAATCTGGTGATTTTTAAATTGGTGATGAGGTGCTCAGATGCCTTGGCAATGGGCAACCTGCCATACAAGCAACTGAAGCAGCTAAATAAGATTCTCAATAAAAATGAAACATAATGGCTTAAATCAAATTTAACATTCTGCAAACTGGGGCAATTGAAGTATGACACAGAAACAGGAATGACTTTGTTGGATATGGGATATATCACATTCTGAAACAACACAGACTGGATTGTAGGAAAGTCTCTGCCTTCTGAGTAAGCCTCCCAAACCCCTGGTTTTGTGCAGACAATTTGTTCTACTGACAGTTTGAAAAAGGGGAAGTCTTGTCCTCAAATACACCAAAATGCCCTGCACTGGTAACAGCAGTGACCTCATTCCCTTCGTCAGTGTGCTCTGACCAGTACCCCTAACAGCTGCAGGTCCCTAGTTTGCTGTACATGCACCTCTGCTTCCCACTTAGGCCTTCACCTGCAGCAGTCCTTCAGCTGATCTGGCAATATTCTGCAGGTCGCAGCTTCCTTGGTGGGACACAGCAAAAGCTTTGCCTCATCTTTTCTCACTGTCATGTGAGGTGAAAGAGTGACAGCATGAGAAGCAATGTCTTTATGTTGAGAGGAGCTGAATTACATGTGTTGGAAGGTACAGCACTGGTGAAGGATGTGAGAGCTGCATCTGCTCGTGTGGGTTTAGGCAGCAGCTGTGTTTTGTTCGGGCAGAAAACAGATGCTAAAAGCAAGTGTACATGGGCTGGTGAGAAACGCAGCAGCAAGGCTTGCTGGCAGCATATAAGGTAGGAGAAGGGAGACATTGAGAGAGCTCATTGATGAAGGTAGCTTTGATCAAGATAATGGGGTGGGGAGGGGGATGAGAATCTAACCGCTGTTTAAATCTAGAATAATTACAGAATGTACCCAATGATATAATGGCTGTTGCATTGATCCAAACCACTGGGCCTGTCTGGGCAGCTGTTCCCTACAATATCAATAATACTGGATGTTCTTTAAACAGAAATGTTCGATTTTTTTCTAACACAATACACAAATGAGTCTCCTGTTGGGTCCCATTTTATAAGCTTTAGAATCCTCTTCTAAGGGTCCATGTTTGGGCCTATTCATGACTAAGTCAAAATTTTATTGTGACTGGCAGAGTTAATCTTCAATTGTAAAAACAAGTGTTGCCCAATAACATATCTCTAGTCAAGACAATAACTTTGGAACTGACATCTTGCTTGTGTAGCCAAAACGCATTTATCCCACTAACTCTCTCTGTTTCTCCATTTTCCACATGTACCATGGGGAGAGGCACAGAGGTGCATGGCCAGTGGCAGTAGGTGGCTGCCTCACCATAAGCACACATGCTAGCTCATGCTGAGTGCTTGCTTGCTTAGGAAAGGAAAACAATCATACTAACTTTCCAGTCACTGTTACTCTTTACAATGGTTTGCTGCCACTGAGGGATTCTTGACCCTCCACCATCAGAGTAACATTTAGAAGCAAAAATTCCTGCCATCTGTTCAAGAGTGAGCCATATGCAGTAAATTATTTCAAACAAACATAGAAATGATAACATTAAACACCCAAATATATCACAGCATTTCAATTATCTGAAGATCACAGTTACTATTTCACTTTAAAGCTGATATGGTTTGTTTAAAAATCAAGAATATAATAATTTAATTCCCAGTTAGTCACCAGAGATTATGATCATGATTAATTATAGCTTTGCTGACTGGCAATGGCCTTTACACCTCCCTTGAAGTACACAGACTCTTTTTGAGACTACAGCTTGCTATGAGCTGTGAATAACCTTCTAATCAGGCTTGTTGTACTTGAGGTATAAAAGCCAATGAGTTTTCATCTTCCCAGCCTACAGTCTATGAATCAGTGTGCATGTTTTGGCTATGTGGCTTTTTCGTGGTTCTGTCTTGCAGGTTGTTTGAGTCTATCCTCAGTAAGGGTGCAGCAGTGTGTTACATTTTTTGTTGTTATCTGAGTTCAGATAACAGGAGGTAAACTCTCCTAGCTTAATAGGTTAGCTGTGGAACAGCCTTCTTTTCTGAGCAGCTGCAAGAGAGTTCAGAGAGTATTCTTGTGAACAGACCCACTATGGTGCTTTGTGATTGTTAAGCACAGATATATATATCACACAATAATGCTTCAGCTCTGGAGTGGCTACAAACATGTGCAACTGCATTTTTATTAAATTAGCCAGACCACAGAATAAGGAGTTTATGGCAGTTTCATGACTTCGTGAAGATGAAAGTACAAGGTTGGCAAGCCTGACAATATAAGTATTTTGAAGGAACTACAGCTACTTGAGTGAATTCTTACCAGACCAGTAATGTGCTTCATGCTTGATTCTGCATTATGAGACAATAGATGCAGCTCAAGACATAGTTTGTCAAAGTGGAAGCTGTCTCATCATCTGACTGCATCAGGTGATGCAGTCATCATTTGAAGACTACTCAGACCAGAACAGCATGCTGCTGGAGGAAAAGAGGGCATTCATCCACACTCCAAGCACTGGGGGAAAGAAAAGTCTATTCATGAGAGCTAGAGAAATCTCATGGGAGCCAAAGCCTTGGTGAAGGAGGGAGCCGCAGAGAAGGTGCAAAATCACACCCTGGTCCTAGTTTGCTTTCATTCCAGATGAATTGCAAGTCCTATGCTTTATATGGTAATTTCTAAGAGTACAAACCCAAGTCAGGGTTCAGACTGCCTGTACCACTCTCATGTTGCCTCGAATCTTGGAAAAATTTGATCTTGGCACTCAAGCTGCACTGCATTTTGCATTTAGTGGCCTTTAGTTGGGAACTTCCAGCACACCTGCTCACACAAACACATTGATGCACCTAAGGCTTGGCAATTGGATAGGCTGGCCTCCAAACTGAGATGTGAAATCTGTGACTTGGAGCACAACTCTTCCGCTTGTCTCTATGTGATTAGTAATTCACTCAGTATGATGCATCACATACAGAATCATGCAGCCTGGACCTTGCCGGGGTGATGTTGTTTCAGAGGAGGAGTTTGAAAAGGTTACCTAAGCTCTCTGCAATTCAGTTTCCCCATTTGTGGAATAGTTTGAAGTAGGTTACTTTTGTAGGATACATTGAGACCTACAAAAGAAAAGCACTGGTCATAAGCAGCATTTGTGCACTGCAGTTGCACGCTAAGGGCTTTTGATTTACCTCTGCAGACCTGAAAATAATTACAGATTGTCTTCCTCAGTGAGTATAATTGTTGAGACAGATTATTAGCTTGTAGTCTATTCTTGTGCTTCTGCTTGACAAATTGAAGACACTGAGACTCTTAAGACTAACAAATACAAAAGCTGAAGATAGTAGGAAATGCAGTCTCGTCTAGGAGAAACTCCTGTAATACAGACTACATGATTCAACAGCAGAGTGCATTTCACTCAGGAATCAATATCCTCAATTGTTTAAGCACGAGAGGCACAAACTCTTCTTATAGTAGTTGTTACTTTAATGTTGTTAGGTTTAAAAGTCCCTGGACAAAACTCAAAGCCTTCCAGAAGAGGCTGTTCGGAACAGCAGGAGCAGCACACTAACCTGTTGACTGCAACCAAACAGAAATCAGAGCAATTTGCTCCCAACTAATTATTCTCAAATACGTCTCACCACTTTGACAGAGGCCCTGTGCCAGGGTTCCTCTCTTTATGACGGGAATATTTTGATTCACAAAATACGGGGAGTTAAGTCAGACCAATGAAGCCAAGACTCACAGCCTAGTCCAAATGACAAGACTTTTTATCTCAATTTGCAGCTATCATATGATAGGTTCATTTTTTTTCCAGAAAAATTAAAGTGCTCTTCCTTTCTACAGAACATTTACCCATGATCTGAATAACTGGAGACATCTTATCAAATACAAGCTGATTTCATAATTTCCTAAGTTGACACAGTACTTCCTGGCAAGTTTGAGTGAGGAGTTCTTTAGGGAAAAAAAAAGTTAGAACTTTGTATCACTGACAGAAAACCAAACAAAACCAACCAACCAAAAACAAACAAAAAGAAGCCCCCACCAAAACCAACCCAAACAAAAAAAACCCCCACCAAAACATCACAAACAAAGCAACCCCCTTTCTTCTTATCCTCTCAGAAGAAAACTTTTTATGTTTGCCCTCTTGGATTCAGATGAGGGTGTTGCAGAGTTCGAAGGGAAGTTAGCAGTCTGCTCCCAGGTTTGCTCCCATGACATGAGCATCACAGTTATTCCTTCACAGCTCAGCCAGTGCAGAGCAAGCAGACTATCAGAGTATGCTGGGGTGCAACCATTCAGCTGCATGACTTTCTACACAAGCTGTCCAGCCTGCAGGGGAGGAGCCAGCTCTCCAGTGCTTCCATGTTGTAAACTCCCATGGTATCTTGCTTTACAGTAATAAGTCCATACTGTAGATAAGGAATTTGTAAATTTTAATTTGACCATAGCATTTTAGTCTGCTAACTGCAAGGTACTGAATAAATTCCAAGGATTATAGTTGTTAACAAAACAGTGAGTTTATTTGGTGGCATCCCTTGACCCTTTTACAGGTTGCTAGTCAGATGTAGTTTTTGAATGGTATTTGGTACCTTTGGCCCAGGTAAGTTTTCATAGGCTTTACCAGTCCTCAGCAGATCTGTACCCTGAGATCCTCATCAGCAGTTGCCACGGTACACCTCACTTGGAGGAAATGGTGCTGTGGAGGGTATAAAGAAAGCAGTTTTTAATATCTCTCCCTTCTTCCTTTGAAGAGAAGCTAGCAAAGAAACAAATATTTTTCTGTTAAAAAAAAGGTATTAATGTTGTCAGCCTTAGAGTGGAAGTGAGGCACTACAGTTCTCCGGCAGCTCCCACTGAAGTGCACAGAAAGAGCAAGGACTCAGCACTGTGATGTTGCAGTGGGGGGCAGTGATGCCAGCTGGTGGGTACCTTCAGTTCTGCATGGGTTTCAGCCCAATTAGACACAGCAGGATTCAAGCATCTGTTCTTGCTATACTGATCAGGGGCCAAGACCCTCAGAAACATTAATTAGATAAAAATGCTGCTGTTGACTCTACCAGTGTCCCTTAGCTCCTGCAGAGAACATCTGTGTAATCCTCGTAAGAAAAGCCACTTTGCTGAAGGTGCACCGTAGCTCTCCTGTGTGGCACGTGCTCTAAGGGGCAGGTAAATTATTTTCATACTGCTGAGCAATTTTAGGTCCTTCTGTGACACACCAATTCATCATTCATTTCCCAAAACATATGCTGAGGCCTGGAGACCTCCTAGCCCATAAACAGGGGCTTAAATACTTTCTTTTTCTGATGGCTATCAAAATGTTTGAGCACCAAATTATAAATGCAACACAGTGATGTGGAGCCGGTCTATAATAATCAGACCTTAGGGGATTCTACACTGTAAAAGTAATTAAGTGGTTTGTCACCTTGGTAAATGGTGAAATTGAAAACATGATTTGTAGTTCAGAAAATAATGGGATTAATTAAATAGTCATGTAAAACCAAAGATTCCTTAAGTAATAAGGAACTGAACAGAGACCCATAATTGCAGCAGAAGAGAAGGGGAAAAAAGCTGACTGGCAGCCACATTATCATCTATTGTTCCAAAATTTACTTGAATGGTGCAGTGAAAAAATGCACTGAGGAAAGAGTGATTGCAGTGAGCCATGATAGAAAAGCAGGTGGTAGCTTCATTTTTTCTTCAAGAATGGTCTGAATCATGTGGTTTGATTACAGCTGCCCAGCTCTGGAAGATGATTAGAGGCTACAGTCTATTTTGCATGATCTGCCGGTGTACGTGGCACTAAAAGCAAAGCCAGAATGTGACTCTGACCTAGGAGGGTAGCAGCATATCACAATCTGCAGACCACAAGCATTAGGATTTTGGGGTAACTTTTACAACAGGCTGTTTTGAGCTGTTCTTACCTTGACATTTCCTCTGTCAGTACAGATTGGTTTATGCTTTGACGGTAGGCAGAAAAGGAATATGCCTGTTTGACATCCGATGCAAGCCCGCATTAGCAACATATGTTCAAAGCGCTACAAGGTCCTGTTGTTGGAGGAAAGATAACTGGAAGGTCCTGTTGTTCTCAGGTCTGCTCTGTCCTGAACCCAATCAGGTATGCTTCCGAAACACCTGCAGACAAAACAGCTGGAGCAGCGTCTAAATGGCCCACAGTGTAAGCCAGCTGGTCAGCCAAAATACAGCTGCTTATGAACCCACTCTGAGGACATAACAATATGAATTACTTCAGGTACCTCCAGGACTGGACAACAACCATGTTTAGAGTTTAGCATCTCAGACTTTATTGACAGAGTGAGACCCTGACTATGTGTTAAAGAGGAGGAGGAATGTTTCAGATTCTAGGTTTCCACTGTGCATTAGTTCAATGTAGGTTGTATATCAGACTGGAAAAGGAAAATTCATACTTACCTCTCTGACCAGAAAGTCCAGACAACCATTTATTCACCTAAGAATTTTAAAAATACAGACATTTTAGGAGAGAAGCTGTTTTTCTAGGAAGGTTAATTTTACCAAGCCCTCTTCAAGACAATAGGGATTCTGTAACAGCATGACATTGGAAGCAAAGAGAAATCACAAAGGAAAGAATAGGGAGCCAGAGATGCATGTGTCTTTTTGGCCACACCAGAAGGGAAACTAGTCACTCTGCCTTTGCTCATCTCTCCCAGGGGATGTATGTATATATCAATCCCATGTTCATTTTTGCAATGTGCAAATAACCACAGTTCTGTGATTAGGTTCGCAGCATCTATAGCCTCGTTCTCCTTCCCATGAGGCAGCTACAGAGCAAAATGTCTCATTCCTCCCACTGCTGTAAGACTATTTTATTTCAGCAGAAGTCACACATTTGGCTCCATTAAACATAATAGCACCAGATTGACATGAATGCTCTTTTTAGTTACCTAAGTGAGTGCTTTTGCCTTTGAGCAGGGCAACCCTCTCTCTAAAAGCTTCCTTTCTCTACATTGTGAGACACCATTCTCTACAATGGATGACACCATTAGCTACCAGCTGCAATGTGTCTGTGCTATGGAGGGGTGGCCACAACCTGCTGGTACCTTTTGGTATTCTTGTCTGCACCCCAGCTGAGCTCTGACAGTATGGAACATGTCCTCCAATGTTTGAGAAAGCAATCTACAATCTGGTAAAATTGTATGACAGAGTTGTCCTTTGAACATCAGTGGTCTATTCTTCTAGCTGCTTATTCCTGTGAAAATAAAGCAATACAAGTTGATACCATAGCATGCTGTGAGAATTTGCAGATGTTGCAGAGCAGCTGGGGACCTGGAGTTCAGGATGTTCAAAGCATGACTCTCCCAGTTTTGTGAGGCAGTTCAGTACTCCCTAGATGTTCCAAATCCAAACGGTCTCCCCAGCTGGCATTATGACCAGTAATAACACATACATCTGCTTGGATGTATTTGTTCTAGCTTGTTAGAGTCGTTTCTAGGGGTATGAAAAGGTGGTTCACCGCAATCAGCCCTGAAGCGTTCTTGCATCTCCCACAGACAGACAGATGCACTGTCATTTTGCAGTACAAAATTCTGGGAGCTGCTCTTCTGTGGCATGCTCCTTCTTTCATGCCTCACACACAGAAGGCTCAGAGATTGCTGCTATGGGAATGAGGTAGTCCTTCAGCTTGCAGCTCTAGCTCCAAGTTAGCACCTCGTGCTAGGACAGTAACAGCAGCTACTGTGTAGTGAGGGGTCAACAGAATACAAAAGCCTTTGTATTACTACAGTTGTGCTTTCCTAATGAGAAAAGAAACCCAGCCTCTGCAGAGAAGAAGTTGGTTTCCTGACCTCAGCTGTGGGAAAGTGTTCCCTGGGTAACTTGTGTGGTTCTCTGTGAGACTAATATACAAAGTAAAATGGCAACTGAAATTTTGGGAGTGTCGGTACCTTGTTGCACCTCATCGTTGTCTTACAGTTTCATCTGGGTGGGCACTGGTACAGACAATTCTGCTCATGACAGGCTCTCTGCCCTCTGCACACATGCCTTCTAGCACAGCACTAGCTGCCCAGGTAATGGGTGCCCTGTTGTTTGCATGCAGTGCTGGGGAATGTGGGGATGATGCTCATCTGCCCATCTTTTTGTCATTCCACAGACCAGTTCCTTTCTGACAGATTTCAGATTCACTCTGTGTTGTGGCGTAGACATGCTTCATGCA
The DNA here is from genome assembly GCF_026170545.1 of Melanerpes formicivorus. Lineage (NCBI taxonomy): Eukaryota > Metazoa > Chordata > Aves > Piciformes > Picidae > Melanerpes > Melanerpes formicivorus. The sequence goes on from NW_027142369.1 coordinate 5,403,384, forward strand.
CTCCTGGTGAATCAATAAATAAATAAAGTGTGAGAAAGGTACAAGGACCATATCAAATTTTCTTTAATTTCTTTTTTCAAAATAATCACTATAGTTTCCATTTGATCTCTTGGGCAAATTTGAGCAGACTATAACACAGGGCCACTTGTGCCAGGACCTTAGGCTTGCTGAACTATGATAAATTGGTTCTAATTAGTTCCAAAGGCCTGTTCTCTCATTTGTTGCAATGGTTTCTGGCTGTAGCTTTGTGTGAGAAATCAAATCAAATTCAAGTAAACAATCTGGAATTTTCAATCAGAAGTGTTTGTCTAAGGAAAGACTGAGACAGATAGGGCTATTTAGCCTGGAGGAGACTGAGGGGGGATCTCATTAATGCTTTTCAATATTTAAGAGTGAGTGTCCAGGGATGGAGCCAGACTCTTCTCAGTGGTGTCCAATGACAGGATGAGGCAATGCATTTCCTGAAACACAGGAAACAGGAACAGCAGAACACTGGAACAGGCCGCTCAGAGATGCTGTGGAGTCTTCATCTCTGGAGGCATCCCAAAGCTGTCTGGATGTGTTCCTGTGTGATTTATTCTGGGTAATCCTGCTCTAGCAGGGGGGTTGGACTAAATGATTTTCAGAGGTCCCTACCATTCCATGATGCTTCTGTGAAGATGCTGATTGACAGCTTCTAATGAGAGGCACAAAGATGGCAATAGGCACAGTAGCAAAAATCCATGCTACTTATGGGGAGAAAAGAGGCACTGAAATTCTTTGTCCCCATTGGCAAAAGTAAGAATCTGTAGGTTAACAACTGAACTGCAGGGTGTATGGGCTGCCGTCAATTTCTAGATCACACTGGCCTGTTCACCTAATAAAGCCCTGCTGCTGCAGGGACTTGGGCTGTGATGACTCTCTCCATATCTCCTGTGCCTTTTTGCCAAATCATGCTACAGTTTTGGGGACTTGTGGTAGTGTGTACAAAAAGAGGCTACACATATCAAAGGATATGAGGAAATATTTCCATGCCAATGCTATAGCACAGAGGGGATGCTCTGGAGAACACAGTAGCTTTAAATGCCTGATGTGTGGCTGCCTGGGATCACAGGGACTGGGTTTCGTGACCCAAACATCTCCTTACAGCTTTTTGAACATGCTGTAGCATGTTATACGCTGGGTAGCTTTTAGATTCAGCTATTTTGCTATTCCAACTCCCTCTTAGACAATTCTTCCTTTGTAAAGGCACTACCTCCTTTTAATCCCATCAAAACAAAAAGACTTCTTCATTGCATAGTCCAGTGCTTTCTGTGGCTAGGAATGAGCTTCTCATTCATGACAGGGCACAGAATAGATGCAAGTGTCTTTGTGGTAGCAGTATATGCCTATTGCTACACTTTCCTGTGTACAAACCAGCCTCTATATAATAATGCACCAGAAGCTAATTAAACATACTCATGGAAGATGCCTTCATTATGCTATGTCAATCAGGTCAGGAAAAGGTCTGGTCATGCTTTTAAGAGCAGTTAGAAGCAGAAGTCCAGGGAACTTCATGCAGCAGTATCTCCATACAGCCTTTCAGCCTTCAGAGATTTTTCTGCTTTAGGATTTCCCACACAGAATGTGAGGGAATAGAAACCACAAAGAGACACCTTGTGTCCTTATAATTTGCAAATAGAGAAAAAAAAAAAGTCAAAAAAAAGAGCCCAACAGTGTCACTTAGAGGGAGAGTGAGCAGTGTAAAACAGGGTGTCAAATGGTATCTGCTAGCTTGTGGACTGACTTAAGCCCTGCAAGATCCTCCCATAGTTCCCAAACATTGTCATCCTGCAGTCAGGAGAAGCACCTGTATTGATGCTGAGTCCAGTTTAAGCTAAATTGGTATTTTCCTTCTCTGAAGATGCTGCTAATGAAGGTACTCGCTGTGCTGGTGCTTGCCAGGCAGCATCAGGTTGGTTGCAGCAAAAGCAGGGCAGTGCGCCAGGAAGGATTATCTAGCACTTGTAAGAGAGGGAGTCACCAGTGTTTGCGTGCACCTGCACTCCCAGCTGCACAGAAGTGTGTAGGCAATCCAGGCAAGTAAATTAACAAGCTTTGCTTAACAAACTGCCCCGAGTGAATTCCTGAAGCAATTTATATGTTAGGTATAAAGCAGTAAGGATGTGAAAGTTCAGACTAGCTCTTTGTAAGGGATAAATAGCATGGGATTTGTAATAAAGAGGAAATGTGACTTGTTCATTTGTTAGGAAATTAATAACTGAGCTAAAGGCAGAGTTCAGACATGAACTGCAGTATGCTTTCAGGAGGATTCTTCTGTGAAGGCTAATTACAACAATAGCTGTTCAGTAACAGCATGAAATGCTTGTGGTCCTATACACCTAAGCTATAACTTAAAGAATTCACAGGCCTGTAACAGACTCCCACTTTTCAGTGAGAAAACTTGTAATATTTGTTCTGGACTTTCACTTGAGCTCTTAACCCTGGCCTCTGCTTACTACAGGCATATACAGAGAGAGTGATTGCCCATTGGAATGGGCTGCCTGGGGAGGTGGTGGAGTCACCGTCATTGGAGGTGTTCAGGAGGAGACTTGATGGGGTGCTTGGTGCCATGGTTTAGTTGTTTAGGTGGGCTGGATTGGTTGATGGGTTGAACACAATGATCTTGAAGGTCTCTTCCAACCTGGTCTGGTCTATTCTATTCTATTCTATTCTATTCTATTCTATTCTATTCAGGCAGACTATTACAGTCAGCCTTAATGTAAACTTAATTCCAGCAAGCTGAATTAGCCTAATGAAAAAACAAGCTCCGATCCTGAGTGTTGCAATCATGATCAGACAGGGGTGGTTTATTTTCAACTAGTTGTGTACAAAAGCCATTTGAGGGTTGCCCAACAATTTTTGCCTCCTCCATGGGGTCTGACAGCACAATCAGAGACATCATATTCCTGCTGCATTTGTTTCAGCTGAGGACATGTCAGACCTCTGCCTGCCCAACACTCCTTTTTTTTATTTGGGCTGTATGTAAATGGTGATGTTCCAATATTCCTGCAACAAGCTAATGATGAAAAGAAATAATGATCCCACTATTTTTTCTATTTACACATCTCCTCCAGGTTCTCACTTTCCTCTTCTGGAAATAACTTCATGGGTGATAGGTGTCAGGAATCAGCTGAAATCCCTTTGTACTTCAGTCAGCAGTCAGGCAGCACACCCCTATGAAGCTTTGCTCACCTGTCTCACCTTTAATAACGTCAGATACTGTCACCCTCAGTCTAACCAACCAGTTCTTACTGTTATATCATGGCCTTGCAAAGTCTCCTCTTTGCTCCTGGAGATGCCATCAATAATCATGGGTTTTGTCAGCACCATTGATTTTATTGGTGTATTAAGGGTATTGAACACTTTCCTTAGAGCTCCCTGTCTCTGCATTACTGTGATCCAGGGGCCTCTCAGCTTTGTTTTATAAAAGAAAGTACTCTCCCATATTCATAAAGAAAAGCTTGAAGACAAGGCTCTAGTGCTCCCTGTAAGGTCATAAAACTGAAGACAGAGGGATCATTAAAACGTGTTTCTAAAAATCATGGGGAAGATTGGGATTCTCATTTTGGTGTTTATAGCATGGCTTTGGGATTTGGGGCAGGCAGTGCTGTGAATGTTTTGCATAAGCACTTCAGCCAGCAGTTGCTGGCATGGGGTTGGATTGTCAGAAGCCTCCACAGAAAAATCAGGAGGAGAGAGCAGAAAACTGTGAGAAGAGCTTCTTTCAAGGAATTTAGCATCTTTGAAGAGGAGAGTGTTTGGGCTCCACAAACCAGCAGGAACAGAAGGCACCCAGTGCTATGAACATGCAGACTCTCAAGTGACTGGTACTGGCTGCCTCCTGAGGGGCTGCATTGCCTTCATCCCAAACCTTTGCCTGCTCAACATGGACACTAGTGACTTCTGACAGTTCAGTTCAAATCCAGCTCTCACCCTCCCACTGCTTGTCCAGTACTCATGTGAGTTGCCCTGCTCCAGACTCAGATGAGGCATTTCACCCAGCAGTGATCCAGCTCTGCTGCCTTCTCTTGCCATGGCTGGGTCACTCATCAAAACTGGCTCCCATTTCACACTGTGTCACTGTGTGAGTAGTCTATAGAATAAACTACTGTGAACATCAGATATCAACATACACTGAGGAAGAAAAATAGATAAAATTATCATTTTCTTGGAACTGTTATTTCAGGATGTCTTGTAGCCTTTTCATTTGGCCAGCTGAATAGAGAGTGCTTATATTGTCCAGGAAATCTGGTTAGCCTCCATGACAGGACTTCTCAATTGTTAATCTCATTTCTGCCAGAGACTAAAATCTGGCTAGCATAATCAGTGTCAGCCTGTTGATCTAATATTCATAATCATATCTGTAATTACATAGACAATCAGTTTTTAACTGGCAGTAGGATCTCAGAAAAAATAGATCTGGTTAGGGTAGTAAAACCACCCACTCTAGAGAGTCCTGTTTCTAGTTTCTCTTACTTCTGATACTGAGCAATTTGCAGGCTTTCAATGAAGTCCACACAAGCCATAATTGCTAAGGCTGCTATTCACTGTACAAACACATTATTTGTATACCACTTATTTTGACACTGTTTATCCTGCTGTGATATAACCAATAGCCTAGTCATGAGGTGAAAGACAGATCAGCTGCTCCAATTACCCTGGGAGACACAAATTGTAGTTAGTTAATAAAAAGGGAGACAGTCTCCTTACAAGGCAATGAGTCATATTAGATTCCTTTTACGTTTCCTTATATTTTAAAGACAGCATATTAATAGTTTGGGACCTAGCACAAGTGAAAAAGACCATGGCTACACAGGCTACAGTGTTCTCTAGCCAAAGGACAAATATTTTTTATTAAGAGTTTTGCCTAGTTATCATAATTACTTACAGTAACATCCCTGCTTCTCCTCTGCTTGGGCATGGTTCATATGAGTTTGTGGTTGCTTATAAAGGCAAAAAATCTGGATCCTCAAATGGGTAAATGCCAAGATGGGCTTCAGACACCTGCTGAAATCCTCTGGAATCACATGACAATGATTACTTTCTCTTCATATCTTGGAAATCATTACCTTAACTTGTGTGTGGGGATTCCCCTGGGAAATATATAGAGAAAGTCAGGACCTTCAGAACAAGGTTCATAGGTCTTGTGCTGTGTTTAAGACATTTTATCTGTGGTCTGCTATAGAGAAAGTGTGGCATCTTTAAAGAATAGGCCAGGATAAAAAAATGGACAAGTTTTCATACTCTGTGATCACAGCTTATTCCTGAGACTTAAGTGCCTTTCTGGGAGCACACGATTGCTGTCTTGGTTTTAGAGGAGCATCCTCCTCCACTGTTGTGAAATCAGTGTAGAAAATATGTCTCACATTTACCCAGGCTCTGGCACAGTGCTTTCACCTTTGTTGGGATGCTCACTTCCAAGGATTCAGGTGTTGCTCCAGAGGAATGATGCTTATGTTAGGAAAAATGGCACTTACTGTCTCATTATCAGGAAAATGTAATGAAGAGACAAATTAATGTAATTTGTCACCAATATGTAGAGAAGAAAACCATTTCTTCCTCATAAGAAGTCCCACGTTCAGAGCAGAGCAGAGATGGAGTAACAGTGGAAATCAAAAACAATGGCAGAGGGCTCTTGCCTAGGTTCTAGGGAAACAATGACAGTTCTCATTTAATTGCTTGAAAGTGCTTCTAATTTAAGTAGTAACTATTCTTCAGTCTAAATGCCAAATGCCTGAATTCATTAGGAAAATGACCTGAAGTCCTTTCTAATACTCTGAAACTTCAAAGCTTGAATTTGACAAAAGAATGAAGTATGAAATAGGTTGAGTGCTGCTAAGGAACAAACAGCAAATTTGGTAGGGAATAGGTTTCCCTTCACTGCTTCCTGTAACCTTTTCTGTAACCCTGCCCCATAGAAGCCAGCAGAGCTTCCTCTTGCAGAGATGCTGCAATGCCAGGACCAACTCTTAAGCAGCAGGGCAGGGAATCTTCAGTCTGGCCACAGCCACACATCTGTGTGCCCAGCAGATGGGAAGATGGAAGGAGAGTGCCTTGAGGGGTACTTATAATTTCTGTGTAAACAAATTAACACCACCCCTTGAAAGCTCAATTTTTGACAATTCTTCCTTTATGCACTTTTGTATCATATGAGAACCTGAAGTGATGTTTGGAGTCAGAGATGAGAGATCACCCAGGTAACATGAAGAGAGATTTCCATGTTCAGAGGGCACTTTCCAAGAAAACTCAACAGTCAGTGTGTAAATGTCAGAGTCTTTAATGATTGTTTTCAGTGTGTTTACAGAGTCATAAGCAATAGAGTTGCCCAGAATAATTACAGTACCAACCACCTAAATGCAGAAAGCAGAGAACTGGAACCATGCAACATGAACTGCTTAGTGTTCCCAGCTGTTGGAGGATGAGCTGAATTTATTTTGTTGCAACAGTCCTATATTCAGTCCAATTAAATGTGCTCAAGAGATTCATATTGTATGACAATTCTTTGTTTAAAAAAGAAGCATCCTGAGCTAAAAAGACCACAAATGAGTAATTCCTGTAAATCCCAGGAAAGCAGACTTCAGCAAAAGGAAATTATGTACCACATACTGTTGGGAAGCAGAAAGTCCCTGCCCTGAACCCAGAACCACTGACAGTCATGGCAGGACATTGTCAGTAGCACGTGCCCAAACATTTGGCTAATTGTCCATTTAAATGCTTTAATTTCGGTACTCTGTTTAGAAGAATACTCCACAGACTCATCTCTGGGCAGCCTTTCTGTGAAGTAACATTATGGTCTGCTTCTTTCTGGCATCCTGCCATTTCTATTTACATACCCCTTCTTAGTAGTTGTATGATTTTGTTATTGTTCTTCCCAACCCTTGCCACCTATATACCCTGACATAGATTTCGATACTGCTTAGATTATTATTAGTTTTTGCAATGTTAAGTATTCCTTCCTTGATGATTTGTATTATCACATCCCATTCTGTCATTGTTTAGTCTCTCACTTTATTATGTATCTAAGATCTCTCTTCATTTTCTCTGCAGCTGTGATCCTTCTGTGTGGGGAGACAGTTTATTTAGATTGTATGACTACTGCATAGATGTGCACTCTCAATGAGAACAAGAACAAACAATAAATGAGTAACAATGGGGGGGGGGGGGGGAATACATTTAGAACCTAGAGCAAAAAGAGCATCTCTTCATGAAGACAAGAGCACACAAAAAGGTCTCTGCTGGCAAGTTCTATCTCAGGGTCACCAAAATGTCTAAAGATGTTTAACTGTTTAATGAACTTTACTTCTAACCATTACACATCACTTGTGTATTTGTGGAGGAATACCATCATGTTGTCATGGCACTCTTTCTCACAATTAAGGATTTGTTCTTCATGTGAATTTTCTACCAAATATAGGACTAATATAGTATCAAAAGGCCAGGCAGGTGTTTTCCAACTATTTCCCTTGCAATATATAATCTGGGCACTGTTGCCTTTTCTCCCAGACTTGTCCTGCCTTAATCTCCCTCTCAAATTCCACCTCTCGACAGTTGCAGTTCCCTTACGTTTTGTACACTTAAATGTTTTTGCACACTTAAATTAACTGAGTTATTAATCTTCCTTCAAATCGAGCATTTTGTTTCTTTGGTGTGGTCAGAAGTATCTTTAGTAACCTAAATATAAGTTAAAAAATGTTCTTATCATTTATCTTTATCTGATGAAACTATAAAAACAATCTTACAGGCAGACCCTGCCTTTGATACTTTCAGATACGGAGGGGTTTTTTCCCAACAGCTTAAACATAAAATGTATGCTGGGTGATCTAAGGCTTATACAACAGTCTGGGTTTGGAAGAGGAGAGAAACATGCTACTTACTTTACTTTTAGCCCTAAACTGAGTTTGGAGCAGGCCTCCAATAAATTAAATAGAAACAACTTAAATCTGACACTCAACATCAGACAGTTTTTGAAACTGCAATTGCTTTTCTACTCTGAATCCTGGTGAAACATGGTGTGCTAGGTTAAACCCAGCCCAGGAGGGGATGGTCTCTTCTCTCAAGCAACCAGCACCAGAACAAGAGGACTCAGTCTCAAGCTGTGCCAGGGGAAGTTTAGGCTCAAGGTGAGGAGAAAGTTCTTCACTGAGAGAGTCATTAGTCATTGGAATGGGCTGCCCAGGGAGGTGGTGGAGTCACCATCCCTGGAGGTGTTCAAGAGGGGATTGGATGTGGCACTTGGTGCCATGGTCTAGTCATGAGGTCTGTGGTGACAGGTTGGACTCGATGATCTTTGAGGTCTCTTCCAACCTTGGTGATTCTGTGATTCTGTGAACCTAGCCTCAGATGGATGAAGAAACCCAACCCAGCTGGACAGAGAATCTTAGCCTCCCTCCCAGGGAGAAAGGTCCCCAGGTTAAAGTCTATTCCACTCCCACTTCCTGTCCACAACTGTATTTAAGAGGAAGCCATGTCCTGCCCTACTTTCTTCTCCTGCTGTTGTTTTGCCAAAATCCTGCGGCTGTTAGCTGTAGGGTTGGGCCTGTTCCATGCTGTTCCATGCTGTTCCAGACTTCTAAGGAACTGCATCTAAAGAGAATCCATCTTATATCCACAGAATCCTTTGGCAGCTGCATCTGGTTTTGTATATATTTTTATTTACCTTTTGTCCTCATGCCTTTTATAACCTTCCTTTTCCTCAAATGCTTTTTATATTTTGTTAAACTTACCTTTTTACTTCCAAATTGATTCAAGACTGTCCTTTTGTAGATTTCCCTCTCTCCTCCTTCTGCCTAATTTTGCTTTCTCTACCAGGAAAAAGGGGAGAGGGGAGGCAACCTAAATCTGTTCTATTTTCAGCTTTTGGGCTAGTGGAAGATCTTAAATCACAGCACATGGTAATCATCATGTTATCTCCAAACTGATCACAGGGAGGCACAAGTGGATGGAGCACACATACTCACGAGACAGATATTGATAAACAGAACTACAATTATTCATGGCAAGACATTAATTTTTCTAGATTAAATTATGCTCTTATATCCAATGGTAGCTGCAGTTCTGTATAATGATTATAAATGGTGCACTGTGTTTAACATACCATTTGAGCTGGAATTCATTTAGTTTTGCAAAGGGGCATTGCTTCTCTGAGCGGGCCTTTTTCACTCTCAGGTGCAGAGGTTTTCCTTGCCATGACCTAATGAGCTCTCCTTTTAAGAGCTGGCAGCACGATATGTTTTCATTGTTGTAACTACTGCACCTGTTCAGGAAACCACTAACATAACAGATGATTTTACATATTACAAATGCAGTTAGGAGTAAAGAGCATAGCTTCTAAACAAGAAGATTGTGAAAGATGAGGAGACACCCAGGGTAGTTTGATGTTATTTAAAAACAGTATAATGCCACAAATCTGTCAAAGGTTAGGGCTGGGCCAGCCACTGGACAAATTACAGACTCTAGGAATGACTCTCTCTTCCCAAAGGAGAGGATAAAGGGAATAAGGGAGAGTAACTTATAAAGTGGAAAACTGCTTTAATGAAACAATAATAGTAAAATTAAATATATACAAACCCAATATTAGACCCAACACCCCCCACCCAGTGGCAGTTATATCACCATCACTATTGATGCTTTGGAGCAGGCACAGAGCAAGTCACAGACTGGACTCAGTGGTAGATGAGAACCAGACTCAGGAGATGGATTCAGGAACTAGATTCAAGAATGCATGGATTGGGATGAAGAAGAATGGACAGATTCCTCCTTGGATGCCAGCCATTGGTGGGAACAGAGTGTGACCCCTATGATCCCTCAGGTTTGTTCTGAATATGATGCATATGGACTATTCTGTTGGTCGGCTTAGGATCATCTGCCCCATCTGCTCCTCCCCACAGGTGCAACCTCTTACTTTACTGCACTTCCAAGGCAATACACAAGATATGCCAATGAATTTGGTCTCCATAGGAGCAAGAATAAGCAAAAAACTTTCTACATACCAGTCCTTGGTGCTAACTATACACTTCAAGCATTATCACTTCTAGAAGCAGACAGTGGTTGCCAAAATATGCTACTAAATTCAGAAAGCACAGTTACTTAGAAGAGACTGAGCTGAAAAGTAAAATCACTGAGCAGAATTAGTTCTGTGCTAGCAGAAACCAGGACAAAACCAAAATCATACAGTCTTTAAACACTTCACGCTAGAATATGAAGTTTATTATCCTGATAGATGCAAAACTTGAAAAATACAGTATGAAAGAAACTGCTGTGAATAAAAACAGAAGGAAACCTAAGTAGAGAGCTATTTTTACTGCAGAGCATATGGACAATCTCACCAACTATAAACCTGTATCTGCAAACCTTTGCTAAGGCTGACTTTATATGGTATCAGGGTGGGACAAAGTGTTTTCAACAGGCATCTTTGCAGAAGATGAAACACAGCTTCAGAACCACAGGCCCCACAGAACACACAGCTCTTGTGCTTTTCCAGAGGAGAATGTTATCTCCAAATATTCCTGAATTCATCACCCTGCCCATTATAGAAAATCACATATTAAGCAATACCCAAAGCAAACAGGAATTCATGCATTTTTCATTGTTTACTGTACATGACAGTGCTACACTCATTCCCACTGAATTCAGGGCCTTGCCCAGCTATTTTGGGTAGGCACGTTTTCTGCACAGTCACTATAGTAAGAGCTGATACTTCCACAATGGGGCTTTGGTTCTTATTTTCTAAGTTACCTTTCAACAAGAATATCTTTTGTGTGAATGAGTATAGAACTAGAAAAAACCTAGTTCTTCAGCAGTGGAAGAAACTGGTGCTTGCAAGTGAGGATGACTGATTTGACTAACTCAACAGATTAAATTTGCATTATTAACAATAAACATAATTACATAGGTGTATCAACCATACCTCCAGATAGTGCTGCAATTACAGGCTGATTGAACAGACCATGCATCATGAAACTGAAGCCACAATTATTCAATAGAGGATGTGAACATGGTGAGAAGCTTGTGCAGTATTAGATTACAGTGCTGCAGGAAATGACAGAGAGGAGTGATTACATTATGGAAAACAGATTAATGCAGAAGCAGTACTTCAGTGAGAAGCAATTAAACCCAGCATATCTTTATCTCAGTTCCAGTGGCAAGGTGGTGAAGCTAGTGACTCCTAGCTTACTAGGGATATTCAGATTTTTCTGCTTGTTTTTCTTATGTCCTAGACAATGACTTCCCATTCTCCTAAACTGATGACAGCTCTCTCCCTTCTCTTCACTTTCTGCTTCCCTTTAATACTCTGGTGCATTCAATCCACTTATGCTATTCATTGTTAGATTCAGCTTTTTTTTCCATTTGCTTCAGTGGGTTTTGGGTCTGTCGCTAAATGCTTTCCAATTCCAAGTATCTCCTCAAAACTGGTGCCTTTAATTATTTCCTCACTGTTGTATCTGCACTGATGTGCTTTGCCCTCTGGCCTCCCTCCTTCCCACACCACAGTGTGAGAAATGCCATGGAGCATGCATAATGCCTTTCTTGGGTTTTGCAGAGCATGAGCACTTGCAGCATTAGTTAAGTAAATGCAACAACTCTGTGCTTTCATGAGGAAAAACATACAAATCATTAGCAGTTAATAATTCAATGGAGTGCACGGAATTCATAAACTTCCATTACTGTCTAAAGATTTCACAGCCCAAGTAGTAGTCAGTCTAATATTCAGAAAGCACTCATATGTATCTTTAGAAATATTACTCTCTGTAAAATGAAGGGGGAACCCTATTTGATGCTTTCCTGTTTACATGAAAATTATTTCAGTGTCTCTTCATCAACTGACTGAGTCCTGCAAAGTGGCTCTGGAACAAATTCAATTTATGTGAATGTTGGTGTAATCAATGGCAAAGTACTCAGAGTATTACAAATGTAGCACATCAATTAGTCAACTCTGAGGAGTGCTTGGGTGACAGCATCTTTTCAACATCAGTCAGGTGAAGAACTCTTATATTCCATTTAGATGAAGTCTCTGTATTTCTTCACTTACCTTTTTTTCTTTTCCCCAAATTCAGTCACTTTCTCATCAGGGAGTCCTCTGTACCAGCTTTCATAAAGCTACCAAAAGCCCTACAAAACACAGACTGGCTAATACGTTAGACCTTACAAGCAAATCAACTGATTATTATATTTGCCTGCCACACAATAAAATATCACCATAGCAACACTGTTCTTCACTCATTGCTGAAGTACTACAGGATCTTTTCTTACAGAAGTACAAGAACTAGGAAGACACACTACCTTTTGCCAACCCCTGTTTCAAAACTATGGAGAAAGGCATTTTCTTATACTCACTTCCAATTGGGTTTAGGATGCTTTTGCTGTGCTTTCATTCATTGGAACCCTTTGGGCTAAACTTTGCCACTGCTTATAAGCATGTATTTGCCACCAGGTGAATTGGATACTGCTTACACTAAGGGAGAGGTGATTTCATTTCAGCTGTTAGATGATGAGATGGAGACAGTCTCCAGCACCTACCTGTCTCCCTACAAGATTATGAGGTTAAACTTAGGGAAATTCTGTGTTGCTTTGAGACTTCAAAAGGAGACCATATGTAGGCACAGGACATTGCAAGCATAATTTTCAATATAATCTTCTTCTGCAGCATTCTGAAAACATATGAGTCAGTCTTCAAGTGTCAGACAGCACTGAAAAATTCACAATAATTTTATTATAAACATTTTTTAAACCATCCATTCATTTTAAATGCTTTGAATTCTGCTTGTCCACTTCCAAATAATTCCTCCTCCTGCTTTTCAGTGGTACTCAGACATCTCAACACAAGCACTTATCAGTGGGAGCTGTTGTGTAGAGGAAAAAGTACTTGAAGATGAAGTGATGCAGATGAGTCTGTAGCTGGAAACTCAGGTGAACTATCCAAATGAATAGGCACTACAGAAAAATAGGTTTAAACGTATCAGTTGTGACACAAATCAGTCCTGAACACAGCCAGCAGTGAAATGGGATGGGACAGATGTTTTGCAACATGCCAGCACATAACTCCTAGAGCAGAAAGGGGAAGTACAAATGATGGCGTCCTGTTTGCATGGTAGTTAGGCATGGTGCAATTAATCCAGCTGTCCCCTTAATAATTATTAAGCTAAAAAAGAAATATTAATATTTCCTTGATTCTTGCCATTCAGCAGTTGATACTTTTTCCTTATTTCCTGATCTCCCTCTGTCAAACATACATGCTTAAGTGGAATATCTTTCTCCATCTCTAATGATATTTGGAATGAACTGTGCTTTTTGCAGATAGAAATTGTTTCCTCTGCTCCATTCAACTTGGCCTCATTTGCCCTTCAAACATATCTTTAAGGTATTAAATTTGGTCTTTCTGGCTGTAAGACCAACACCAGCTTTGCTCAGCTTTATTTAAAGTTGTTGTCAATCTGGAAAATTACTTTAAGCCTACAAGAAGTGCCCTGCTAACAGCTACCCTTCGAATAGTAGACACCAGTTAGGAGGTGGTGGGAATACCTTTCATCGCTAAAATGTTTGACCAACTTGTGTGCAGCCGACAAACTTAGCGGTTAATTGAGTACTTAGCCATATACAGACTTGTGAAAAACAATCAGAAATATTTTCCAAATGGTCCTTAATAACATGCAGTTTTATTCATTTGTCAAAGGGGGTAGTTCATAACCCACTTAAGACTCCAAATTGCAACTTCTGAAAATGTAACCCACTATATGTAGCTACAGTAGCAAGATTAATCTTTTTCTTATCTGTACCTTTATTTATATTTATGGGAAAAAAACAAAAACAAAAGCTCTAGGTGCCTAGACATGTACTAAGAGAGACAAATTAACATCAAAAACTTGAGCAATCCTAGTAATTTCCTCTATGTGCAAAGAGAAATAAATCTCTTTGCTATGTACTAATCCCAACTCCAATATTTCCCCAGCCCTCAGCTGCCCTCTTCCTCCTCAAAAGCCTGGGAACAGAGATGGGGGCTTTAAAATACGCCTAAAAGATCAGCAGTAAGCTTACTTCAGAACGAAGAGGGAGCAGAAAACACTAAGAAAAGCAAAGCAAATAAAACCCCAAAACACCCTCCCTGAACAACTCTTGAGATTTCTTTTTTTTTTTTAATATGATGAGAAGCTTTGATGTCCCCAAGGCTTTGCTCCTCTTCAGCAAACAAGGATTGTGTGTTCTTTCCTGTTATTCCTGCTCCCTCACTATTTTTCTTCATTCTAGTGAGCGTAACAAACTATCAGAGGCACCTGGATCATTAAACATATTTATTGCTTAAATTTCCTATTTTGACATTATCCATACTCTGTAATCAAAGCAAAAACCTGGATGTTGGAAAAGCAGTCCTTGTAGACAAGCAGTCAGGTTAAAGACCTTAAGTTAGCCAGCATTGCTAACCCCCAAAAGTGAAAGCCATTAATCGGATCACACAAAATCAGGAAGTTGGTTGGAAACTCACAGCAGTTCCCTGCCACGGCTGTTCCACAGCAATATCGAAGTGAATGAGCTGGGAGACAATCTTGACAACATGCTTTTACTGTTTTCCCATATGTAATTCCCTAATATTTATAAAGGCTACAGACTTGATATGCTGTCAGAGATGTGCCTCACAAATGCAAAGTTGTGCTTTTAGGTTCACCCTGCACCCTGACCATTTTAGTCAGCTTACAAAATAATTCTCTCACTTCAAATGATCTCAAAGCCACAAGTCACTAAAATGAGGGTTCTCCAAGGAAAAAAAAAGTGAAAATAAATCTGAATTGTAGCCAGCACTACCAATTACAGATATATTTCTAAATAAGTATGGGTATGTCTGAATCCAAAGTGAGTCTTAAGAGAGAAAAAGCTGCATAAATTGCATATATTTGAGGGACAGGATGTTCTAGCTTTGTTCACCGTAAGGTAATCCTACAAAACAGTAGATTTCATAAAGTGAATGCTATTAAAGCAAACAACATCTGTTTTGATTTAATTTAATTACAAGTGTCCTTAAAAGTTTCAGAACAGCTGATACCATAACAAAAATGCAGCTAATTCACAGAAGAATAAAAATAATAGAAAAGTCAAAGTAAATCCACAGTGCAAAGCAGTAACCCTTGTGAACAAATGGAACCCAACCAAAGTAAATTATCAAAACCTCACATCTTTCTATACAGCCCAGCCAGTTACATTAATAGGATATTAAATTAACTGACAACACCAAGTTAGGTGGGAGCGTTGATCTGCTTGAGGGCAGGAAGGCTCTACAGAGGGATCTGGACAGGCTGGATTGATGGACTGAGGCCAACTGCATGAGACTGAACAAGGCCAAGTGCTGGGCCCAGCCTTGGCTCACAACATCCCCATGTGATGCTACAGGCTTGGGGAAGAGTGTCTGGAATGCTACCCAGCGGAAAAGAACCTGGGGATGCTGTCTGACAGCCATCTCAACTTGAGCCAGCAGTGTGCTCAGGTGGCCAAGAAGGCAAACAGCACCCTGGCCTGTATCAGCAACAGTGTGACCAGCAGGACCAGGGAAATGATTGTCCCCCTGTACTCAGCACTGATGGGGCCCACACCTCAAATACTGTGTTCAGTTTGGGGCCCCTCAGTACAAGAAAGATGTTGAGGTCCTGGAACATGTCCAAAGAAGCTGGTGAAAAGTCTAGAGAGTAGGTCTTATGAAGAGTGGCTGAGGGAAGTGGGATTGTTTAGTCTGGAGAAAAGGAGGCTGAGAAGAGACCTTATCACTCTCTACAACTATCTGAAATGAGGTTGAAGTGAGGTTCTCTTGTCCCAAGTACTGAGATATGAGGAACCAGAAAATGCCCCCAAGTTGCACCAGGGGAGATTTAGGTTGGATATTAGGAAAAAAATATTCACAGAAAGGGTTTTCAAGCACTGGAATAGCTCCCCAGGGAAGTGGTTGAGTCACATCCAAAGATGTGTAGACATGTTGCTGAGGGACATGGTTTCATGGTGGACTTGGCAGTGTTAGGTTAATGGTTGGACTTGATGATCTTAAAGGTTTCTTCCAACCAAAACAATTCTATCATCTGTTATTTTAAATTTTAAAATAATAGATCAGATACAGTCTCAGCAGATGATCTTTCCTTCACTGTTGTAAAATGTTAGCGCTGGTTTTTCTCAGGCTGCTCTCTTGAGCTTTAAAGCTGCTGTCCTCTACACTGTTCTTGTATCTTCTTCAACAGTACCAGGCCACACATTAAAAGCAGAGTTTTCAGTATGTGCAAGGCTAAGTTACGATTGATGAATTCTTCATGATAGCATAAAAAACCAGAACCACTCCTCAAGCAGGCACACAGAACAGGCAAGAGCTGCCAACTATTAAATAAACATTTCCACTTGTGGCACAACACATCCAGACTATTTTAGGTCTTTTCAGGAACATCTATCTCCTAGTGGTTAAGTAATAGTGCTTAAGTAACTTGAATGGACTAAGGCACACTTTCTCAGCATTTTCAGGTTTTAATATCCTTTTTATGAGCATTGTGGCAGCTGGTTATTATAGGCTTTAATAGGCTTCTTGATGTGATGTGAACTAAACCTAAAAATACCTGAGAAATGTCTCACAGGGAAAGAACTCTGAATTCTTCGGTTTCTATGGTGGAGACAGCAGTTTCACACTTTTGAAGCAAAAGCTGCTGTCAGTCAGTTGGAAATGTCTTCTCCACTTAGCCACTGCAGTATTTATGCTATTAAAATAGGTGAAAAATGTTACTAATCTTAGGCTGTATTCAAAAGCTATTGCAAATTTAGTAGTGATTGAGATGTAACAGCAGAGCACCTGCCAAGGGGGCACAAACCACTTCTCCAGTACACGGCTCGCTCTACTCAAGGGAACTAGTACAGAGGATTTGAACCGTGGAGTCAGGAGTAGCAGCAGGGCCACATGGCTAGTGCTAGCACGCTTACACAGGAAGCAACCACCCAGAATCCTGAGGTCTGATGAACTAACAGTTTCAAAGCAATCGCGAAAACCGCGACGGCCAGGCACATGCAGGGCGCCGCTCCCTGCCGGCGGCCACCGCAGTGGCTCGCAGCCCTCTGCTGCTCGCTGCCGGCGCTACAACCCGAGCGCCCGCCTCAAGGGCCCCTGCGCCTCCCGGATAGCTGCGGGGGTGGATGCGCAAGGCCCTAGCTCGGGGGTGACGGCAGGCTAAGGAGCAGTGGCTGGCCGCAGGGCAGGAGGCAGGACAGCTGGCGAAAGGGAAAAACAACGACCCGCTGCCCGGCGCCGTACGCCTTTGCCTCCCGTCACCAGGCTGCCTGCCCTGTTTGGCCCTCGCTGTACCCCGTAGTGACGTCATCACCACGTCCCTCGCCGGGAGCCGTCGGAGCAGTACTTCCGGTGCGGTGCCGAGGCAGGATGGTGAGACAGCGACTTTATTCCCGGGCCTGGTCTGGGTCCCGAGAGCGCGGCCTTAGTGGAGGGAGGGGGCCATGGCCCACCGTGCGGTGTGGGGAGACCCGGGCTACTTCAGGCATCCGGCCAAGATCCGTTACCGCTCGGGGTTTTGCGCAGTCACCGCCGGCAGAGGTTTTAGGCCGCTTCCGGCGAGTGGCCCCGGGATGAGCGCGGCCGGCTACACGGAGGCCAGTCAGGGTTCTGAGCCGCGGCTTGCTGTTGCGGAAGGCTCGCTTCTTTGCTCGCTGCTGTAAGAACAAAGTAGTTTTGTAGTCGTGGGTCTGCAGAGCCCGGCCGGCCAGCAGTGCGAGCATTCCCCAGTGGGTCTGGGCATCGCCTCGGAGACGTCAGGCCTCTTGCAAGGAGCGGTAGCAGGTCTCTGCAGACAACGACAGTGGTTTGTTCTGCTTGTGGGAGTAATGTCAGGTAACTTAGCTGATAGGAGATCGTTTTGTGATTCACGTTATTTAGTGCTGTTCATTAATTCACATTACTAAGGATTGCGTTAAAATTGCAATGTAGCAACATGGTACAAACGTGTCCTTCCCTGCCTCGTAAATCCATACTTCTTTTTATTCATTCACAGTTAATTAGAATGTGTTAGTACTTTGTTTAGACAGGAGAAGTATAGTTGCAGCATTTCTTTAGCTTAGAACTATCCATAAGTTTCAAGATTCATAGCATTGTACTTTCATCTAGGTGTTGTTTTGGCTTTCTTTTTTTTCTTAGGGTCAAAGTCAGAGTGGTGGACATGGTCCTGGTGGAGGGAAGAAGGATGACAAGGTAATTAAAACAAAACAAATGTTTTTACTTGTAGGATGAACTAAAGGTGTGCTACTACAAAGGCTGGCAGAAAAAGGCTTTACTTTACAATTTTGTTTTATTCTTGTGCTTGGAATTGCATAAAAGCAGGCTCTTGCTGACTCTTATGGAATGTCTTACCTCTTTTGGATGGGTATTGGAGGAAAGAGGTTGCTGTTCAAAGGTAGAAAAAGGAGCCTAACTGTAAAGGAAAACAAAAATACCAGTAGTAATTATTTTTTTTAAAAGAATGAAACTATAAATCTGTCTGGGTTAGGAAACAGTAGTTGCCTTTGAGCTGTCACTTAAGTAACTGGGTTTGGTTGAAAAATGACATCATGCTATCACCTGCTTGAGGTCTATACTTCATGTCAAGGACCATTAGAGGCCTTTCCAGTTTCTTTTGGAGGTGGAAGTATAATAGATGTCACAAGTGATGTGTAAGCTGGCAGACTGAGTGTGCATTACCTCCAGATTGAAATGCAGGGGATGTGTTCAGATTCAGTGTTTTGCCCTCATCCTTCCCTGTATGAGTTTTATTTGTGATTTACTTAACACTTTAGCCTTACGTGTTCTGTGTTCACTGAAATCTGGCAGAAATCTAAGTTTAAAAGAAGGATTTGAAATAAGCAGAACACATTTTTGAACCTTCTTTTAAATATTGTTTTGGTGGGGCTTTTTTTCTATTTATCATAAAGGAGACAATTTTGTTACTTAGCCATTCAGTGTGAGTGGAGCTGTCACCCTGTGTGCATGACATTTGTATGTCTTTTCTCATTGTTAATGTCCTGATATTATTTCCCATGGAATTATTTTTACAAATAAGGATAAGAAGAAAAAATATGAACCTCCGGTTCCAACGAGAGTGGGGAAAAAGAAGAAGAAGACAAAGGGACCAGATGCTGCCAGCAAACTTCCCCTGGGTGAGTATTTTGCCTGCCCAGCAGTCCTGTGGACTGCCACTCATTGAGAAGTGCAGATCTGTCCTTTCCCGTAGATCTGGCTCTGTGTAGGTCACAGATGATCAAACAGAAGACCAAATGGAATTGTAATTAACATAAAAAACCAAAGTAAGATTTTTGTTTTGCAGGGTGATGCCTGAGTAAGAGAAAAATTCTGAGTTAAGAGAGAGAAGAAATGCAGGAGCAACAATATCTTTACAACTGTTTTTTCACCTTGAATTGCAGTGAGACTGGTGCTCATATAGAAGTTATTACCAGAAATTCTCTTGTGTTTTGTGACAGTGAATTCACGAGTAGTTGGTACCATTTCACACTTGGTCTAAAATGCTGTGATTTTTACTTGGATTACAGTGACTCCTCATACACAATGCAGACTCAAATTGTTGAAATTGGAGAGAATTAAAGATTATCTTCTAATGGAGGAAGAATTTATCAGAAACCAAGAACAGATGAAACCTTTGGAAGAAAAACAAGAGGTGAGATTCATTAAGAAGAATCACTGTCCAGAAAACAAAGGACTTTTTTCTAGTGATTTAATGATTTTTAGTCAAAACATACGTTGCTGCAGATGTGGCCATCTGCAATCCGTCAAAGTGCAGCTCCCAGATATCCATCAATAGAGGGGGAAAAAAGAATATTCCAGCCAGGCACATCCATATAGCAGTGTCTGTAGGACTGGAATGAAATAATAGTGGATTTTGCTACTGGCCTGTGCTTTTATGCCCTTTTGAGGCTGTGAAGTAGCAATAGCAAAGACTGGTTCTGTTGTGTTTGGTGTGAACTATTGAGCCAGTGTTGTATGAGAATAGTTTTGCCTGTGTCCTTGAGTTGATTCTTCTTGACAACAGGAAGAAAGATCAAAGGTGGATGACCTGAGGGGAACACCAATGTCTGTGGGTACTTTGGAGGAGATCATCGATGACAACCATGCTATTGTGTCCACATCAGTAGGATCAGAACACTACGTCAGTATTCTGTCTTTTGTGGACAAGGATCTGCTAGAGCCAGGCTGCTCTGTTTTGCTAAATCATAAGGTGAGTTGTTTCTGTAAAATGAAGCACAAGTTCCTCTACTGTTTCTGACTGGTCTTTTTTTCCTGAGAGTCACAGGATCAGAGGGTCTGAGACCTCATGCTGTTTGTTTCACACACCTAGGTGGGCATTTGGTTTAGGCTTGAACTTGTATTTATAATGCTTGCTTTCTTTGACAACTCTTAATGCTTGAATTAGGTTCATGCTGTGATAGGAGTTCTGATGGATGACACAGACCCTTTAGTTACGGTGATGAAAGTGGAGAAAGCTCCTCAAGAAACATACGCTGACATTGGTGGCCTTGACAACCAGATTCAAGAAATCAAGGTATTCAGTTGGTACTAATTTAACCTGTTAAGGTAAAAAAAGTAGCTGTAGTGCTGGGAGCTCAGAAGTGTAACTGTAGGACCAGCTGCTGTTCATGTAGTGTCTTGCACATGTCTCTGATTTTGCTAGGCAGACTTGCAGACCTAAATCTGTTAAGTGGGCAGTACACCCATTCAGAACTGTACACACGGAAACCTTCACAGTTGCTGTGGAATCTGTGGAGCTCTGAGCTAATAAAATCTCTGCAATAACATATTTTGCAACATATAAAATCACCAAGTGTTGTGAGAGTTAATCGTAAAAAGTGCAGAGGTTGTTTTGAGTGTCTGATGCTGTGTGATCCAGGATCTAGTGGGGAGGGGATTTTCAGGTTGGTTTGAGTTTGCATTTGTTTGTATTTTCATTGGAGGGTGTTTGTGTTTAGTTGGTTTGGGGTTGTTGTTTTACTTACCAGCAGAGCTTTATCTGAACCCTGGTAAAACTCAGCCCTTTCTCTTTGGGTATGTGTCCAAAATCACAAATTATATTAAATACTGATGTGTAGTGGAAAGCATCCTTCCAAAGCCCTCTGTGAGTGTTCAGCAGTCAAGAACTCCAGGTTTCTGAATTGGCATGATGCTTTTAGACTGGAGGAAGGCGAAATACTCCCTGCTTCTCTTACACATGCCAAGTGGAAAACCTCTTCAGATAGAGTAGTTGTCTGCATTAGAACTGGGGGGAATCAGGGAAATACTTTTGAGGTCTGTCTAGAAATCTGTTAAGTTCTTGCCTTCATTGCTTTTATTAATGCTGTTCTCAGGATCCTGAGAACTTCTGTGGAGGGTGCTCTTTATGAAAGCAGGTTTGTTTTTCTTGTGCTGCAGGAGTCTGTGGAGCTTCCTCTCACCCATCCTGAGTATTATGAAGAGATGGGTATAAAGCCACCCAAAGGAGTTATTCTGTATGGACCACCTGGCACAGGTACCTTGCAAACAGTAACAATGGAGCTGAGCTAAGACAAATAAATAAATGATGCTTAGTATGGAAGCATTTCCAAGTCTGTCACACATGTGACTCTTTTGTTAAAGCGGTTTGTTGTTCCTCCTGCTCCTCACCACCAAACTAATTATAGTATTTCTTTCCAATTAAAAATAGGTAAAACTTTACTAGCCAAAGCAGTGGCAAACCAAACTTCAGCAACCTTCCTGAGAGTGGTCGGTTCAGAACTGATACAGAAGTACTTGGGTGACGGTCCAAAACTTGTGCGTGAGCTGTTCCGTGTGGCTGAAGAGCATGCTCCATCCATTGTCTTCATTGATGAAATTGATGCCATTGGTACCAAGAGGTATAGTATTCCAACTTCCACCTCACACACCAGTATGGCCAGGGGCAATAAAAGCTTTACTAGAAACACTGCTTGATGTAAAGTATTTTTATCAAGTACAATTTCAAATCACTTTGAAACTAAAATGTATGCCAGCCTTTTCATATTAAACAGCTATGATTGCAGACTGATCTCCTGATCCCTGGTAGCATCTCCCTGATAGTGTCTTAAGCAGGAAGAGGCATGTGGTATCCTCTAAGTGCAAATCCAAATGTACAGCAATTGGCCTTAGTGAGTAAAGCAGTGTGCTTCATGCAGAATACATCCATTTGTCATTTGCCTCTCCAGACAGGTGACTTAAATACTTACTTAGAACATTATATAGTAAGTTACAGAGTGTGATGTTATGGGGAAGCATGGCTTGTGCCACACTCACCTATTGTTCAGCCTGTATCCAAGTTGTGTTACTTTGAAAATTCCCTGTGCTGGTTGGAGCTGTCCAATACAAGTAGTCTTTGAAGTTGTCACATGGGTTTTAAGTAAACAGAAAAGGTGCTCAATCAGATCACTACACAGCTATTAGCCTGAAGTCTCAGTATAAGGCAGCTTCTGCCCCATATCTTTCAGCATTTGTAGAAAGGACTGGATTGGTGGGATTGAGTAAGAGGTGGGGTTCTTCATAAAGGTTATGTTGTGTCAGACTGTTCCTGAATGTGGCTGAGCTGTTTCAGGTGTGGATTTTCTAGTCCAATATTGGCAAAATGAAATAGCAGAGAAATACAGCACCTCTGTCTCAGGAGGAGCAGTTAGACCAGGATCTACATTAGTACGGCTGAAGGGCATACAGCTGCAACTGCATGCATGAGGGGATCTCTGACATAGAGAAATGGGTGAATTTTCTAAGAAGTAGATACATGTGCTTTTCAGAACGTGGGGGTGGGGGTTTCTTTGTTAATTTTATTGTGCAGGAGAGGTTTCCAAATACATGTGAACATGGAAAAAGGATTGATTGCCTTCTTGTGACTGCTGGTGTTTCTCCCAGCTGTGAGAATAGCTCAGTGTCCCTTCCCTTACCTGAGCGTCACAGTAGGATTCTGAGACCCTTTTTGTTTTCTGTAGGTGAACATTTAAAAAAAATAAAAATCTGTTATGGTTATCTTAAAAGAAACAAACACCACACACTTGTTTATACCTCTGTGGCAGTTATGTGAAGCATGTTCTCAAATGTGCAGAGTGTTTTTTCTGACTCTGTTGTTTTCTTAAAGGTATGACTCAAATTCAGGTGGTGAGAGAGAGATCCAGCGCACAATGCTGGAGCTGCTGAACCAGCTGGATGGGTTTGACTCCCGGGGAGACGTTAAAGTTATCATGGCTACAAACAGAATAGAAACACTGGACCCAGCTTTAATTAGGCCAGGTAAGAGAATTCACTGTGTGTATCCTTGAGGCACTTTCCTTGTGAGAGGACTGGTCATAATTTCTCAAACATGGGCTGGTAAAACAAACACAAGTTACCGGTTTGTCTTTACTCACCCTGTCATCAGTGTTGGTGTATCTGTTAAAATGAGAACCCATGCACAAGTTTCCAAATGGGAGAAAAAACTACGTAAGCGAAGAAATGTGTCAGTTCTTGCCTCTGGAGACAGACTCTCAGTATTTGTCTTTTGTATTAAGATGGCACAGCTATTCGGAGTAATTGTTGAGGCAAACTGCAGCGCAGCAGCAGCATTTTATTAACATCTTCATCAGCTGGGGGAAGTCCACAAGGGCAGTGCTTCATAGAAGAGAACTTGAGACTTAACAGTCAGAGCCTGGATTATGATGCAAGGAAACCAGTCTGCTTCCAGGCATAGTGCTGTCAGTTGGGGGAGAAGTGAGGCAGAATAAAGATCTCATTTTGACATGTTACAAGATGAGTCAAGAACTTGCAGAGGCACAAGCAATGTTTTTAAATGGCCACTAAAAATGTACTGGTACATACATCTGTGGGGTCTGTGCAATGCAAAGATCGAAGTGTTAAGCTAAGCCTCCTGTTAGAGTCCTCAAGTAAACCCCAAGTATTGATGTAAAGATACTCCTTCTAAAGTACTAGGGAGCAAAGATAATTTAAGATGAATTCACTGGACTGCCTGGATGCAAAGAATTTAGAGAAAAACAAGCCCGCAGGATGAGGTTGCTGAGGGTTGCTTGTGTGTTGTGAAAAAAAACCCCTGGTTGTCACCATCTTAGCCTTCCCCTCTCCAAATCAAAACCAGTGCTGTTAAGAGTACAGAGGACACTATACCAGTATTGAAAGAAAAGCTAAGATGATCTAAAATTTGTTGGAAGGAAACTTGCTACAACTTGAGTATTTAAATGATGAGCATTGAGTGAGCGACCGAGGGGGCTGCCAGACACTGGGCAAACTGATTCATCATGAACAGCAGTGTGTGTGGTGCCATCAACCCTTCTGAAAGAAGATACTCTAAGCCAGCAAAACCAGGAGTGAGCTGATGGAAATTATCTTACAAAGCCTGTCCGCTGAAGTTGGAGCAATGAGTACCAGAACATCCCAAGTCCCTACGGACATAGAGGAAACATCTACTAGGAACTTCTTATGCAAAACTTGCCCTCATCAGTTTTTTGGATGATTTCTGGGTGTTTTTTTTTAGTTTAGTTGCAGAGGGAGGAAGAGTTCTTCAACTTCCCACAGTGATTTATTTTGTGTGTGTGTGTGTGTGCAAGAGAAAAACTTGAGAACTAAAGGTAATCTCAGAGTAAAGTTTTATTAAAGAGGAGGTATTTTTGGTACTCTGACACATTGGGGTTTTCTATTCATTGTGACTCAGGGATGGCTTTTCATAGTTCCTTGGTGAGGTGTCTCTTACCTGCTGTGATACAGACTTTCTCAGCAGGATGGTGTCCTTCAGCGCCTTGCTTCCTGTTCACAGCAAATAGCCTGCTCTCACCTTCTCCTCTAAGACATGACTGATTGTGCTGTGAAGAAACAGTTACTGCTACGCTAACCTTGAAATGTTCCTCCTGCTGTGTTTCCAAGAGCTGCATGCAAAAAATGTAAGATTGAACTTCTCTTTTGCACAGGACGTATCGATAGGAAAATAGAGTTCCCTCTGCCTGATGAGAAGACCAAGAAACGCATCTTCCAGATCCACACAAGCAGGATGACGCTGGCAGATGATGTGACTTTGGATGAGCTGATTATGGCAAAGGATGATCTCAGTGGTGCAGATATTAAGGTCTGTGTACATCACTATTGTTTATATTTCAAAACAACTTTCATTTTTACTGCATCCAAAAACACTACCTGTTGAAATACTTGTTCTCTAGTTACCTGTGGTTACAGCACTGGGGGACAGCTGGGTGGCTTTAGATCCCTTTGAGTGCCATGTACTCAGCTTTACAAATAGGAAATGTATCAGAACAGTAATGATGAGGTAGCTTGTGTTGATGGAGTAGGTGCTTGTGTTCTCTGAATGTGAAATTTCAGAAGTAGCAAAGTGAAAATTAAAAGGGGAATGTAGAATCTTGCACAAATGTGCAAAATCTCTTAAACATGACAACATAGTGCAAGAGAAGAAGCATTTTTCAAGACTATGTTGCAAGCAGATGAAAATGGAACTGTAGATAAGGAAGCTTCAGACATGCATATCCTGCTTTTCTGAAGCAGACAGGGCCTCTGGTAGAGTTACCACACTCACAGTGATGAGCTTAACCAAACATAACATCACTTTACTCTCTCACCTCCTTGCAGGAGGATAACACAGCCCACTGTTAACAGAGCTGGGTGCATCTGTTCCTCACAGGAAGGAAAGCATTACTATGCCTACAGAAGGACATACTTAGCTTTATCCAGATTGCTTTACATGCTTCAGTGCTACTGAACAGAACTCAACTAAACAATGTTAATGATGACACTCTGCACTTCTGCTAGTCAGTTGCAGCAGTAGAAAGATGCTGCTCTCTTCCGAGGTGTGGCCTGAAGGGGTTGCAGAGAGATAGGAACTTACTCTTTTCTTTCTCTGTTGCAGGCAATTTGTACAGAAGCAGGGCTGATGGCTTTGAGGGAACGGCGAATGAAAGTAACAAATGAAGACTTCAAGAAGTCTAAAGAGAACGTTCTCTATAAGAAGCAGGAGGGAACCCCTGAGGGACTGTATCTTTAGGTTCTGTGTCTCTGGGGACTATATGTTGATGGCAGTCTGTCTCCTCAACACCACATAGTCTAGCTAATTCTTGTTCTTGAAGGGGTTAAATCCTGATCAGTTGTGGTTGAGTCAGTGTAACACTTCATTTTACAATAAAACATGTATTGGGAGTGAAGGTTTTGGTGGCACAGACCTGCTCTTTTCACAGGGAACTGTCTGTTGTTTGAGTCACTTAAGAAAAAGTACAAGTGCCATGATTGTGCTTGCCCAGCCATCCAAACCCCACTGCTGGCACACCACCCTCTGCAGGGAGGAGAGCAGAAACAGCTTCCCCACTGGTCAGTCTTTTACAGCTCCTGTTTAATTGTTCTATAGCTCTTTTTAGGGGCCAAGTAACTAGGCCTAAAATAACTTCTGAGTAACCTCAGCATCTTAAGTCATATATATATATAAATTAATAAGAATGTGCAGCCCTAAATAATGTTGATACACTTTACAAGTACCCATGTCCATCTAGCACTTCTACTTACAGAAAGCAATGTGGACATTGACTGTAATGATGTGCACAGGTTTGGGTAAGGGACTCGTAACCACTGGAGGGTTACTAAATCTCTGTTTCCCAGTGGGGTTTATTATATAACCATGCCTTCTTGCTCTGAGTTAGAGCTGCCTTTCATGGGAACCAACACACCAGGTGGTTCTATAGCCCTGTGCTGCCCAGGGCAAAATATACATGCTGTTAAGGCACAATGGCCAGCCCAGATGAAGGCTTTGAATTTCTCTGCATGTCTACAGCACGGCAAACTGCAAGTCAAGTACTTGGTATTCTATTTCTTCCCCTCTAATCTGCCTGCCACACCATACCTCTAAGAGTTAATGTCTGTTTTGTCACATAAGTATTGTGTAGTGCACTTCTGTGAAGTGCTTGTTGAATTCTACATAATTAATTTCCCAACACTGTACGTGTGATTGTTAAGGCTTATATAAAGTTTTGTAGACAGACCACAGTTAAGCAATGTGCAGTCTTTGTTCTGGAAGCTTTCTGTGGGAGTGAACGCTGGCCAGTGACAGTGGAGGGCTGCACACAGAGCAATCCCTTTGATAACTGCCAGTGCTGCAAGAACAATGGCTGTAGCAAGGCCAAGAGATTCTTTTTTCCTATGCAAAAATCTTGTGGTTTGTTGGTAAAAGCAAACCCTTCAGATGAATGGAGTCTCTTATTTAATGTGGGTGACAGGAACCCTGAAATAGAGTTGTTGTTCAGCTGGAGACAGAAAAACAAACAGCAACGTTTTATAACCCATTCTTACAAACATTATGAGATCTGTCTCCTTGGAAAGGTCACAAAAGCCCAGCGATTTTTCAGCACTTTCTAATCATCATTGCTTGAGGGTCTGAAGAGCTTTATGATGTGTGTGGCAAGTAAGGCTTTTTTTTTTTCATGTGGGACATGGCTGTTACTGCTGGCAAGAAGCAACAACTGCAGAGGCTGGTTCAACAGCCTGAAGGAAAGCTGCAACATACTAAGGTCAACTAAGAACAGTGTTCTGGAACACTGCCACAACAGTAACTGAAATAGAAACACACCTGAAAACTAAATTCTTGCCTTTTGCAGAAGAATTTAACTTCTGACACTTTCTCCAACATTCCTCAACTTGACTCACAAAGATCAAGGCAAAATTAATAAATACCAGGAGAAAGTGAACTGTGAGGGCAGAAGCAGTTGCTGGGGTCTGAAGTAAAAGGCAGGACCTACTTCAGGAGCTCCAGTTGAGTGCACAGCCTCTGACCACTCAAGTGAAGGAAACAGCCCTACTACTGCATTGGGAGAAGCTGTGGAAAGGAAAGGGCCCAAAGCAAGGTGTGAATGGATGAGAAAAGTGACTGAAACAAGATCCCTGACATCACTTTTCAAGATGCAATTGGACAGGGTACCAGAAAAATCTCACCTAGGCTCCCTGCCCCACAAATGATTGGAGTGATCTTCCAAGTTCCCTCACAGCCTGGCCTGCTCTGATTGCATGGCTCTGAAGGAAAACACAAGTAGGAAGTCAGTGAAGCTTCCTCCCTCTCCAAATCCCTCCAGGTCTTTAAAGGAAACAGCACTCTGCTTTGATGGGAGACAGGGACAATTAGTGATGTTACTGTTCAGAGCACACCAGTGCAGGAGCTCTGTCAGTTCTGAAAGAAACATGGATCTTAAAAATTAAGTGTGCATTTTTTACAAAGACCAATCAATTGCTTTTAGAGCAAAACACTCACTTGCAACCACATCAATCTTACACGGCTCTGAAGAAGTGCTGTCATGCCATCTAAAATCCTGCATAACCTATAAAACATTATTAGAAAGGAATAAATTAATTGCAGCCTAAAACTAAGGTATATCTTGTATGGTGGTGCTACAGGCAAAGTTGAGCCATGGGTTGGATGGCTTTCTCCAGACAGAGTTTTCTGTGCAATCAGATCCCGGCAGCTGGATGGGTTCTGACTGATTCAGTGCCAGCTGGCTGTCTCCTGGGATACCTCTGAAAAGCTGTGGGTATTGAGTGACTGCAGGTACCCTCTTTTCAGATGAAGATCCAGTTTCTGAGTATTTGGATCTCAAGAGCAGGGCTGAAAACAGTCCTAAAGGTATAGTTATGTTACATAAGACTGTGCAGAAATATTTAAACTGTTGGCATATTTCACATCACTGCCCTAGGAGCTTGCCCAAAGACTCTTGGAATAGAAGCTACTAATTAAACAATCATGTTTTGACTACTCTGCCTTTGTTGATGAGAATAAAAACCAGACCAGATCTCTACTCTTACAATGGCTGCCTGTATTTGGGTCAAGAGTAATCAATTATGAAAGCTTTGTATGGAAGTGAGCTGCTTCAAGATGCATTATGGATACATTTTAATTTTTAATACACAATTATATTAAGTAAGAGATAAAAAATAATTCATGTTCCTTTGGAATTTTCAAGTATTAAGGTAGATTTGTTGTAAATATCCATATTAAAATGGTCACCTGTCAAAACACACCAATACAAGTCCAAAATAGGTGCCTGCCCAAGCCAAGATTCAGCTTTTACTAACAGTGTATGTACAGATGTAATGGCTGTTTGACTTGGTAGTTATATATACATGCACACGTGTGTGCCAAGCTGAAGGAAATTACTGAAGTCTGCCAACTGGAGGACAGTGGAGGATCCATTTGGCAGATGTTTATTTCCTGTGCTGCTCACCAAACCATAGTTGGCATGTACTGTTGATCTCTAGGGAACATAACTTCAAACAATAGAGTAAGAAATCTGGGCAACATTCAACAGGAGGCTATTTTTAAGAAGGTCTCCTTCTGCATGAGCCAGCAATACTTCAGAGAAATGGATGCGTTTTTGTGGGCAAAATGTATTATGTGATTCCAGGATACTTGCAGCGAGTAGAATTCCGTTCTGATAGCAATTTATGTAAAAGCCTAAAATAACAACAACAAAAGAAGTACATAGTACCTAAGTCCTCTCATCCCAACAGAGTTCCTGTTTGAAAAGTGACAGGTCTGTAGAACTAGTTTCTGTACTTTCTCCACTCATCTATGGTCTTCTTTTAAACCTCTAACAGCAGATCCAATTCTTCCATAGGCACCCGCACTCTCAATTCCTTTTCAGTCATTAGATCAAGTGTCTCTTGCAGATGATCAGGGAAGTACTCTATTGCATCCATATACAGTACCTAGAAAGACAATGAGAACATTTTTTGTGACATCTTTCCAGAGAACAGAACAGCACAGCACAGAACAGACCAGGTTGGAAGAGACCTTCAAGATCACCACGTCCAACCTATCATCCAACACCAGCCAACCAACTAAACCATGCAACCAAGCACCCTGTCAAGTCTCCTCCTGAACACCTCCAGTGATGGTGACTCCACCACCTCCTTGGGCAGCCCATTCCAATGGGCAATCACTCTCTCTGTCTAAAACTTCCTCCTAACCTCCAGCCTAAACCTCCCCTGGCGCAGCCTGAGACTGTGTCCTCTTGTTCTGGTGCTGGCTGCCTGGGAGAAGAGACCAATCTCTGCCTGTCTACAATCCCCCTTCAGGTAGTTGTAGAGAGCAATAAGGTCACCACTGAGTCTCCTCTTCTCCAGGCTAAGCAGCCCCAGCTCCCTCAGATTCTCCTCATTGGGCTTGTGTTCCAAGCCCCTCACCAACTTTGTTAACCTTGAAATGCAGTATAAAGTAGACAGCTATGCAAACAGCTCTGTAGCAAGCACATAAGAAGCACTCTGTTCTTCTTTAAAATAATACAAACAGAATTAGTTCTGCCAGTGACAGCAATATAGATGCTTGACCAATTTTGTTTCCAACTCTTACTAAATAATTTTCTTTGAAAAGACAGAATATAGGTCAAGAGGTGCTGGAGCATCTGCAGCATATACAGATAACCTAAGGAGCTGCAGGTGCTCCTGAGTAATTTCTTATACTACTAACCAAATGCATTTTTATTTGCCTGTATTTCTTCTGCTTTCATGCTCATGATAAAACTCTAAAGAGTCTGAAAGACAATTCCTTCTAAATCACACAGAGGTCTTCATTACTTCCTTCCCTCATGCAATACACACAACTCCCTTCTGTTCTGAAATGGAAACAGCACTGACCACTGTGTCTGTTTCTATTTCACATGCAACTCTTTATCTTCAGAGGATCTTACAGTACCTCTTCAGAAATCTCTCCTTTCATTGCCATCAAACTCATTACAACATCTACTAAAGTCTACTACTTTTTTTTTCCTTCAAACACAGAACTTCAAAAACGACAGGTATCACAACAGGTTTGTATCTCTTCTATGCTTACCTTTGCCCAAGGACAGTTTTGAAGGGCTTTGTAAAACAATCCTTTACTTTGTTCTTGTTTTCCTAGTGAAGCCTGTGTGAGAAAATAATGTTTGTATTTCAGTGCAGTAATAGCTGAAATAATAAAACCTGTCTCCAAGACAAAGAAATTACTGCTGGCAAGCTCAGCATCCTGCTGCCGAATCCTCATTTCTTATATACAGTGGCAGCCATGTGATTTGACAGGTTGTACACTCTCCAGTGCATTTGAAGAGATGTCTTTAAGGAGTTTCAGGGCTTTACTTGTAAAACAAAGACTGGCAGGAAGAGCCTCTGAGGAATGTTTCAGTTCAGTGCCTTTGCCTATGGGCAAGTGTGGCAAATCATTAACCAAAACTTACACCTGATATGCTACACATACACTACACAAGAACATTTTTGGTGCAGTGAAGGTGAGAATATCTTCTTTTTGTGCACTGAAGAGATTATGCACATACATTTGCTTACTCAGCAGGTGCTTGTTAAGACTGAAGTTGCTAACATACAAGAATGGGTGTACCAAATTAGTATCCTATCTGTAGTTCAAACTCAAAGTACCCATTCAACTGTGAGATACAACTACAGAGTACACTGCTGTCATGAAGTTCAAAAAGAGAAGGGTATCAGATCAGCGGAACAAAGTCTTGTTGGAGGCCAGAAACTAGCAGTGTATCACTGGGGTCAACATGGGTTCAGTCCTACTTAACATCTTCATAATCTGGCTGATAGGGCAGCCTCAGATGACACAAACCTGAAAGGAGTGGCTGATACACCTGCAGGTCATGCTGCCATCCAGAGGGGACACAAGAGGCTGGAGAAATGAGCTGACACAAGGTCAACAAGTGCAGAGTTCTGCACCTGGGAAGGAACAATTCTACACACCAGTATTATGCTGAGGGCCACTCGGCTGAAAAACAGTTTGGCAGAAAGGGATCTGGGGGTCCTGATGGGCACTGAGTTGAACAGAGGGCAACCGTGCGTGCTTGCGGCAAAGAATGGTAAACAGTACCCGGGGCTGCATTAGGCAAAGCACTGCCAGCACATTTAGAGAGGTGATCCTTCCTCTCAGCACTGGTGAGGCTGCACCTGCTACCTTGTGCCGAGTTGTTGACTTCTCAGTAAAAGACAGACATGCACATATTGGAGAGCATCCAACAAAAGGGCCACTAAGAACACTAAGAGACAAGGGCATCTGTCCTATGACTAGAGGCTGGGAGAGTGGGAGTTGTGTATCCTACAGAAGGCTCAGACGGGGGTCATGTCAATCTATACAAACACCTGAAGTGAGAATGTAAAGAAGAGGGAGCCAGGCTCTTTTCAGTGGTGCCCAGCAACAGGAAGAGAGGCAACAGACACAAACTGAAACACAGGAGGCTCTGTCAAAATGCTTTTTTACTGTGAAGGTGACTGCACACTGGCATGGCTTGCCTGGAGAGTTACAGAATCCCTATCATCAGAGACATTCAACAGTGAAAGACAACTGACTCTAGGCAGCCCTGCTTAATCAGTGGAGTTGGACAAGATGAATTCCAGGCCTCCATTCCAACATTAAACATTCTGTGATTCCATGTCCTTATAATTTCCTTACAGAGCCCTGAAGCAGGTCTGAAACACAAAGCTATCTTTGCTGATTTTACTCACATAAAAATAACAACATCCCAAGTCCCCCCAGTTTACTTCCTGTTTTCTTAAATTTTCCTCTCTTGCCCACTTACCTTTATATTGTAGGAGTGAGTGGAATCCATCTACTGACACCTGATGATGTATTTTTTATCTGTGCAAGATGGTAACCACAATGCCTTGCCTGCATATCTATTCACACTGTCAAGAATCTATTACTCCTCCTAACCCACATGAATTATGTTTTCCTTCACATTCCCAGCAATGAAGAGCACTACAGTTTCTCAGGTATTTCACCTTGCAAATCAGAGAGGAATGGCAGCGTTTTTTTATACAGTATGAGAAATCCCAAATATGGTTAAAAAAACCTCTCAAAACCCACAAGTGATACACTGCTTACCAGAAAGTTCAGATACATCCTCCAGAGCAGTGGACAATGGGTACCATTCTCACTCTGAACTGCATGTTCAAACAGAGCTATAATCCGATTTGTTAAGCCAGTTTCAGGAATAGTAGAATAGATTTCACCAACATCTGCCCTGAAACATAGAGGGGAAAAAAAAACACAGTCCCTTAAACCCAAGCTAAAGAACCACATCAAGGTAAGAGAGGGTAAGGATCAATGTACTGTCTCTGTTCACATCACACCGCATGCAGTCAGAATGTTACAAACTCTGACTGTTATAAGCCAGGTTTCTAGCACTTGCTGAGCTAATCAACATGTTCCTAAATAGCAAAATCAGTTAAAAAAAGATCAGTGAGGTATTTTTGTGAAAATCCTTTGAGTGCTTTGCAAATAAACCCTGTCCAACTGAGGGAGACAATTTGTCTTTCAGTACAATCATTTACTATCACCTGATCTTAAAACACGTATCTTAATTCTTCCTTCAAGATCATTTCCCATTCCAAGCTTGGTGTGGCAGTCCCAACCAGATTTAAGTCAAGGCCAGCAAGCCTTCCTTCTGGTGCCCAGGCAAGCCAATTCAAATTCACCCCTGTAACCTTTGTAAGATCACGTGTTGGTCTTGGATCAAGGCCTAGATTACAGCTCTGGATCTCAACCATAATTACAATAATAATTTTGTTTTTCACCCAGAGATTCAAATCCCCTAAGTTCCAGGCACAACAGGTCTACATTTTTCACTGAAGCACTGCTTTCTACCCAGAGCTGATAATGACTGGCTTATTTTTGATGCTCAAGCTTGAAGAAACAGCCTGGAGCACTCATGGCAACATCATTTCTGTCTGGGTGCGCTCTCTTAGCCTGCCAGCTTGCTCCACTCACTCTTGTTCCTAAATTGCCTCCTCCTTCAAGGGCTTTTGAGGTCATGTTTCCTCTCCTCTTAATCTTTGCCACAAGGGAAAATGATGTAATCTTCCCTGCATGCAGTCAGATATTGGAAGCATTGTACCTTATGCTGACTTACATACATGACCATTTTACCCTTCACGTTCATTTCTTTACCTGACTTCCACACACTTGAACAAACAGAAAAACAAAATGGAACAGGAAACAGTCACACATAGTACAAATAGTTTCTTATTTTGTTTGTCACAACATCACAAAACACTAGCATAATGCATGACTGACAGGCCATTTATCTTCATATCACAGCAGTTCAGATCTGCTCTTGCAACATGCAACTTGTCCCTGTACAAACAGGACTCACGGGAGAGCCTGTGCTAGTAGAGAACAATCAGGAAAGGAGCTAAATGTCACAGAGAAAATCATCATTATGGAGTTTTAATGTCAGTTTCCACTAACAATAATGAGTGTCAGTCTGTAATTAAGAGTAAATTAGATTACATTTGGTGGCTGTAGAATCCTTATTGCCGTTTAGTATGGCACACACTGACAGCTCAGGAATGTCACTGCTGCCAGACTGTGGCAATCAAAGCAGTGGGCGTGCCAACACTTTGAAGTACACTGATAATTCTGCAATTTCATCAAGTGTGAATATTGTGAGCTAACAGCTATGCAAAGCTGCCAGATAACATTTTCCTAGAAATCTCTGTTGCTATGTGCAGACACAAAGAACAAAGCTGCCAACATTATCAGAGATACGTAGGCGGCAGCACATAGGTAGATACAAGCAACAGGCAGACAACAGAGACTAAGCTCTAAGACTGAACACATTCTCTTCCCCACATCTTCTACCCTTTCCTCCTTTCTTAGGACCAAAAAGGTTTGACCCCAGACCACACTGCAAACTCAGGAAATTCCCAGCCTCTTTTACCTAGCAACAGCCCCCTATGAAAACCAAACTCTCAGGTACTCACTATGGGAACAGATCTGCTACAACTGTATTCTGTGATCCAGGAGTAAAGTAGGTCAGCAAGCTGAGTCAGAAACTGCTGGGTAGCTCTGTATGACACTCCTTATTGCTGTAGCATTAAAATGCAGCACTTTGAGATCACAGAGTCTCCCATGGCCATCAAAGCAGGCTCTTAAGTTATTTAAAAATCACTTAAAAGAAATGCACAGCATCTTGCTATCAGTAGCAATGAAGCAAAACACTAAGCAACACAATCTGATCCAGTAGAAAAGACATGAGACAATCATCTAGGTCTTTCATTGTATGCAGAATTCCGGCACTGACTCACTGTTCATTCTTGAACAAGTAACCTTCCTTACCTACAGCTTTTTCATCTGCACAATGAGAGCTAGGATGGCATTTTGCCTTCTCTGTTAAGTAATTAGACTGAAAAAAAAGCACAATTGTAAGGAGCTGCAAGATATTACCTCTGGACATTCTCAATGAGTTTTTTCCTCATCTGCTCTGCTTGGATTGCAAAGAGCCATGGCTCTAAAGAGTTAGTAGACCTTGTGACACCATCAAAAAATCTTCGTGCTTTGCTGGCACTGTGAGACTTCCTTTGGATGTGGATATATGACCTCCAAAGAGACTGGTTGCTAGGATACCGTTTCAGAGCCTCTGTTAGTGCCTCTCGCAGAGGATTCAAAGGATAAACACTAATTTTCATGTGGAATCGGAGTAAATTTGTGTGCAGTAGTGTGACAGCTTCAAGAACAGTGGGAAAATTTTGAATGCCAACACTCTCTCCAGCATTTTCACATTTCTGTGGACCAGGAGCTCCAAGTTTTTCTGAAGTCTGTGCAAACACTGACACTGCAGCATCAATCCCAACTGTCAAATACTGGAACAGTGCGTAACAACCAACCAAACTAACCAGCTGATCAGCATCACTGACCTGAGCCTGATCAGAAATCGGTATCTTACTTAAATGATCTTGCAGCGCATTCTCGTATGTTTTACGAGCTTTTAAGACGTTCACAGATAACACTTGTCCACTGTAAGGCACATAGGGTCCACTTTCAGCCAGTTTGGTCAATATATGAACAGCACGTGACATAACAGCTCCTTCTGTACTTTCTAGCAGTTCCACTTCCAGCTGAGCATAAAGCAGAGTGAGGCTGCAGAGCTGGGGACTCTTCAATCCTCCCGTCCCTGCTGTGCTGAGAGCTGTGTCAAAGACCTTCCTGGCATCATTAATGTTACCAAGCAGCCACTCTAGGTAGGCATACAGCTTCCAAAGAGAAAGGTGGTTTCGGTTGTCAGGTGCTTTAAGGAGATTCTTGGCCAACTTTTTACTCTTCTTTCCTTGTGCTTTCAGCTTCTTCTTTTTTTTTGCTTGGAGGCACTGAAGTACCTGCAGGGAAAAATGAAATAACATTAATTTTGAGAGAGGTGGGAGAACAAAGTAAAAAAACAACTCACAGCATTGTTTAACATCATTACTGTATTTGTTTTCATATTGTTCCACATTTCACCACCAACCAGATCTCTTGCTACCAAGTACTGTGAACTGTCACAGCTGCCTTTTGTGAGCTCCCTCCAACACAGCCAGATTACACAGGTTTATCTTTCTTACTCCTGCCTCTGCCATTAAGTAATATCAAATTTCACTCTTTTTAAAGGCTGACTGCTCAAATGAAGAGCTGCTAACTTGTAATGGTTGAGGAAAGGAAAATAAACTATCCCATCTGGCCAGATGCACTAGCGCAATTAAATCTCCAAGCAACTTTTCACAGTGGGAAATGTGCTGACAGACAAATCTGGGGATTGGATGGAAAGATCATGGGACATACTCTGATTAGGTAAGAGATACTCTGGAGATACTCTGTTTGGGTAAGAGACAGGGAACTTTTCCAGGAAAAAATACAATACAGAAGACATCAGGATGTGGCTCAGCTGGTAGCACATAAGACCCTTAATGGGAAGGTTGTGAGTTCAAGCCTGTAGTGGGCAGTAGTGTCCTCCCTACTCTAATCATGAGGTCTGTGGTGACAGGTTGGACTCGATCTTTGAGGTCTCTTCCAACCTTAGTGATACTGAAATACTGAAAAAAGTGCTCTGAAGTTTTAGGAAGATAACCTGGACTCTTACCTTTCTGGGGGCATTTATTAGAGCAGTTGTACTTAAATAAATCCATATTCAAGTGATAAGGTGTTATTTCCAGCACTACAAACATACAGGAAGTTGTGAGTTTCTTGATTAGGTTCTCTTACCACAGTATTGAGGATTATGAATTTAGAAGAATAGAGTGCTGGAAGTACCTGCTGACTCACCTTGCCTTCTGAAAATGGTTTGGGTTTTTGTTTTCACTTTCAGTGCAATTTAACTGTCATTTTGTGATTTGCTTACTTAGTTCTACAAGACCTTATTTTCATCAATATTTACTTTTATTCAATACAAACATTAAGGCATAATAAAGTCACACATCACAAAAGTGATTATTTGCAGATTTCCTCATTACCTTAGATATTTCATACTGTAGCCAAAAAATGGACAGGTTAGTTTTTTCCTTTCCTGGAAACAGCAGGAACAGAGAATGAAAAACATTCTGTATGAACTCCTCTCCTTCTTTATAGTGGCCTATGTGATGTCTCCCTCGTAGCATTGTGTCCATATGACCAATACTGTTGAATCCAGAAAGTGGAAAACCAACAGAAGTCAATGGCTTCTCATCAGAAAGCACACTGTCAAAGATATTATTTTCATCCATGGCTATATAGAGGTTGGAAGGAAAGAGTTTACTTGTACATGGAACTCCAAGGAACTG
This sequence comes from Melanerpes formicivorus, assembly GCF_026170545.1. Lineage (NCBI taxonomy): Eukaryota > Metazoa > Chordata > Aves > Piciformes > Picidae > Melanerpes > Melanerpes formicivorus. The sequence goes on from NW_027142369.1 coordinate 5,440,957, forward strand.
CAAAAACGAGTACAGTAGCTGATGTTGAAGATTTGGATTAGAAAGCCGGATTAGAGACGGTCCAAGATCATCAAATAATACCTACAAAAATCCAAATTAGAGCAAACTCTGTTAATTTATAAAATCAGAGAAAACTAGAAAATGTTTAATTTATGCAATTACAGCATCTTTTCATGTCAATAAAGACTTATAATTACTGTTAAATGGTAACAGAATATCATTCAAATTGAAACCACACAAGTTAAACAAGCATTATGTCCTTCCAGTTGGACTGTAAATTTGCTATCAAAAGATCTGTTTGCCCTTGAGTAACAAAGACTTCACAGAAACACAATGGTCTGGAAATTATTGCTTAGGCCATTTAACACATTTTTATCCAAAAATCTGATTCAAGCTATCTCACAAGAAGAAAAAAAATTTAAAACTCCAGCTATCTGCCTCAAAGACAACACCACCACTGTTACATAGTGCACCTATCTTCTCAAACACTAATTTCTGTGACATTTCCACGTACAGGTGAAAGAAATCACAGAAAGCAAAGGCAGACTATTTGCTGATTGCTCTTTCCAAAGTCTTCCATGAGTTTCCCATGGATTTCAGAATTCCCAGCATGAAACTGGGTAAATTTTCAATTCCAAACAACAACAAAAAAAGAACTTTTTTCCAAATTAAGATCATCACTGCTTTAAAATATCCACAAACAGTGAATTCAAACGAAAGGATAATTCCTCCTGTTATTTCCCCCTGTTTTTTTTGTATCACAGTGACCTGTCTTTCTGGATCTTCACAATCTTCTTCAGTTTCCTTTTTTGTTTTGTCAGGCCTCCAAGGTAACCAATGCCTTGCTTCACGAGAGTATTCAACATCCAACCAAATACGCCACTTGGGGAGAGTTTTATCCTTTATTTCTTCATCCTCATCTATCTCTTCATCATCATCATCGTCATCTAAAAGCAAATCAAGAAACATCCCCCCCCATACAAAATTATTCATGAAAAAATTAACCCACAGAATCAAAAGGCCAGACCTGACATACAAACTGACTGCTTCAAAAATGTAAACAAGTAAAGTGTTAATAAGACACAAGACAGAGCTGCAAATTTCCACATCACAGTTCTAGGTGTTGGCACCAGCTCTGTCAGAGTAGGTGGTTTCCAAACTGTTTGAACCAGTGACTCAGTGTTAGCACTCAAAACTTTCTCCTAGAGCAGAACAGGAAACACTGTCAGGCTGTGAACCAGTTTACTTGGAGTTTGCAATTAACAGCCCGGACTCGGTCATCTTTTTGTGCATCTTAGGTTCTTCACTTCATATCTGGACATACAATCACAGCTGTGCCCTCTGAATACTCCTGTGCCTACAACATGCTGAGGAAACCACTGTAAAACAAAAGCAGTGCTGCACTGGTAGCAGCAACTGAGCTCCAGAACAGGGCTTTGAAATCCCAGGTGTCTTCAACATTTCAACTCATGTGCCACTGAAACAAACAATGTAGTTTAAACACACGCAAAGGAAGAGCTTAACCACATCACACTTTCACGATGGTATTTCTGAACTCTTATGTACAAATTGCACATTTTTTCCATGACAGCAATATATCAATTCTGTGCTGAAACCAATAAGCAGCACTTGTAGGTGAAGGGAGAGAGCTTGCAGAAAGTTTTTAAATACTTCTTTTCTTTCTTATTGTTGAGACAGGAAAAAAAAAAAAAAAAAGTGTTCACAATTTATGGTTATCTGCACCTTTTTTTGGTTGTTTGGTTGGATAGCTGGGTTTGGGGGTTCTTTGGCTGGTTGGGGGGTTTTTTGGTAGAAAACCCAAGCCATTTCTATGCCACCTCCAAATTCTTGATCCTCACATTTGCCATTAACTGGGTGAAACATTCCCAGCCCTAGCTCTTAGATTTCAGGTAAAACAAAGAAGTGGTGGCAAGATTTCTACTCTCTATTTTAGTTTATTGTGAAGCCAGTCTCTCCTTTAGTCAGCAACTGTGTGAAAACCAGCAGCATTTCCAGGATCTAACCAAAGTTTGAAAAAAATCAACAGTTTTGGAGATCACATGCACCTGAACTGCTGGGTTTGACATGCCTGGGGAAAAGCATTGATTTATGCTGGAACTGCCCAAGATTGGCAGTGCTCCTTCTCTACCAAGTCTTTTCAGTTTGTGGGCAAAAACAATCCACAGCTATCAACAGTGGAACTGCTGACCTCTGTTAAGAAGCAAGGAAATCCCATCTTAATTCAGGGACAAGGGAAGTACAGGATCATTTTTCAGCTCCTTTGTTTACTGAAAGCATAGCCAAACTTTTGCTTCATTACAGTTGCTGCAGTAGCAGCAGAAGCAGAGATGGGACATCTCTGAATCTAGCCCCCTGCTTTCCTTTCTCAGAAATAGGCCTTGACATTAAGGAAAGCACTGCAGACCAGAAGACAAAGTGGGACTAAGCAGCAGGGAGGCATTTTCTCACCCAGAAACACTGCAACCAAGTGAAGATGCAACTCCTTCATTTTTTGCATCACAAGGAGAAAGGGTATGTTTTTCTCCTATTTTTTCTCTGTATTTGCTGTAAGAAACTGAAACCTGATCATAGAAATAGAATCATTAAGGTGGGAATCCTTGAGGTAACTATCATATAATACTACCTGCTATACCAATATGATGAAAGATAGCATTTTCAGCACAGAATGGAGGATAAGCAACCCTTTCCCTTAATTTTCATCCTTAGGAAGGACAGCTACATCCCATAAGCAGTACTGTATACAGAAGATATGCTTTTCCCTGTGAAGTGCGAGATGCTTAATCTTGGTAAATGTTTTCTACAACTTGCATGCAAAACATCAGGAGAAACAGCTTGTGTCATTCTCATTCAAATGTTTAGAAGAGTATGTGGGCATACAATTACACCTATTGACACGGACATACCAGACTTAAGCGTGACCCAGCCACCCTTTTCTTGTTGGTGCATCCATGCTTTCCAGCCTCTTGCTCCTTTTTCTCCAATGCGTGGTTCTCCACTATCCCAGAAGGGCTCAAAGAATTCCACCTACAGTTTTGGGCAACAAAACATAGAAAATTAATTTTTGCTGTTGTATAGACAATATGTGGATCAACTTCAATTTTCCAGACCATACAATCACTTATCTGGGTGCAACTTCTGTATCTGAAAACTTGTCAGATGCTGCTTAAGAATCAGAAGAACAAAATGAGTACTTCGATTATGCCAGTGGCACAGCAGGACTGTCATCAGCTCTTCTCATGAACACAGACTGTTCAAAGGAATTAGGCTTTAGAGAAAGCAGAAGATTTTTGTGCCAAATATCCATCAAAGGTAAGGATCAAAGTTCCCCAAGATGTGGCTTACAGAAACCAAATCTCCCCTCGTCACTATCTTCCATGGGACCATGAAAAACATAATAGTAACAATTCAGATGATCACTACCCTATGGTCAGATAAAAATGTTAGTTGCACATAAATATAACTAGGCTAAGGATAAAAGGAAAAGATCAGAAAGACCTTTCATGTCCCAGGTTTCAGGGCAGTCAACAACTTCAGGGCACTTTCCAGTGAATCAGAAGGGTTCTAGTCCTAACCTTGTCACTGCCTGTATGCAATCAGTGACCTTTAGATTCACCAGTTCCTCCCCCTGCTTTGTATATACTTAGTGGTAACAACCATTTCTCCTGTTTTAATCTTCTGCTATGTAATAAACCTTGGCTTGGATATTGAGATGTGACTGTTAAGACAAATACTAACAATAATGTTTACTCCAAGAAAATCAAGCATCACCATGTCAGAAAACGCAGGGCTTACAGCAGCGTCCAAATCTAATTCTGCTCCTCATGGATTTATGCTTTGCTCCAAGTGAGAAAGTGAACTGTGAAAGCAGTACAGAAACAAGTAATTCAAGACTGAGTCATAATGCTTCTGTAAGAGGGCAGAATGCGCAATCAGCTGTAAATCTGACATATTCCCTTTTTCAAGAACTGCACTTTCCAACCTAAACACTATCCTTTTAAACTGAGATTCCTTTCCGTCCTGCTTTAAGAATTTTTAAACACTACAAAGAATCTTGCTGGTTTTCAAATGACTGGTAATATAACTCAAGCTTTATCAGTGTAAACATACCAAGTCTCCTCTCCTGAATGATAATTTTGATTTAACTATAAACTTCTGGCCTTTTAGGAGAACATCACTATCATTTGAACTACAAGAAGGTTCCATTGGTGGGTACCAGCATTAATCTAAGGACAAAAACAATGCAGTCTCGGCAGTGGTTGCTGGGGAAGACAGTGAGGAAAGGAAATTCAATTTCCATCCCATATAACAACCCAGTGGCCTAACTGGTGGCTCTCCCTCCCCACTACTCATTGAAAAGGAAGCAGCTCCCTACAATCCAGTGGCACGATGCTATGCTGGCAATAGCTCCTTATAAATATTCACTTACTGATTATTAGTGGGGTGCATGCCCAACATTCTGCTGAGCAAATCAAGAGCAAAAGGGATCTAGTGTTTTAACAGAATAAGCTGAATGGAATTTCATGGGTCAAATAAAAGAATTACTGAAAACAACAGGTAATGAGGAACCTAAGGAACATTTACAAGAACAGAAAGAGATTATAGGTCCCACCAACTTTCTCCATCAACAGTAACAACACAACAGCAGCACTGAAGAAAAGAAGCTGGGGAAATGCTAACTAGATATAGACACTGGTCAGCCAGCACAGCTTTTTTCCATCTTTAATTAGTAAAAAAGACGACATGAAATGATTGGTTATTGCATTTCTATTACATACAGTAGAAGCAGGTGTTTAGCATGTAGTTCCAGAGAACCTACAAGCACTTTTCCAGCACAAGCATCACCTTGAAGAACCACAAAGTACACTGTGATTCAAAATACTTCCCTACGCCATTAAAAATTAATCAATGCTTTTCTGTTACTGCACTCTCTGTAATGCACAAGGACATACTGCCATTTAAATGGAAATTGCTACCTGTCCTCTTGTTGGCAGATCTTTCACACTGTCAGGTTTAAAGAAGGTGAAGTCAATCAGAGCCTGAAACAAAGACACTGCTTTCTCGGAATGGCCAGCCTGTCTCAGAAAGTGACACTGCTGGATAAATATAGCTGTGAAGAAAAGAAGACAAAATTTTAATATTTCATATAAATTTTGCTGAGAAGTATTTTATTGCAGCCCACAAACACAGTCACATACACACAAAACCCATACATGAAGTGCTGCAAAGCATCAAGGTGTCAAAATCCAAACCACAGGGATAGGACAAATGCATGTCAGAACTGCTGTCATTTATTAACTTTACGACCTCCTGCTTTAAACGTGCCAAAGTGATGACATTTTATTCATGCCAGGCATCCACTGTCCTTGTTGATGAATAACAGTTATATGCAACGGTCCCAACCTTAGCTTATCCAGTATCTGTCAAAGTGGGTCAGTCCTCTTTGAAGGTGCTAGGCGTGACTACAATTCACACACTAGCAACAGAAGGCCTTTTTGCCTCATTTTCGCATGAGATGGGTCACACTGGTGATGTGTTAATAATAGACCATTTTCATTCCAGCTGTCATTCCTATTTTCTTTTCCTTTGCATAAGAACACAGTGAAGAGAAATTTGGTCTTCTGGCCAAAGCAGAGGAGAGTCCTATTCCCTGCTCTTCAACAAATGATTTCTGTAATCACTGCCATATCCTTACAACACACTGAGCCTCAAGTCTGAGCCCATTTTTGGTAGTCGTATATTTGCAGTGAGAATCTTAAATGAAAGAGCTGGAGAACAGGTATTATAAAAATACCTCTCTTACTAGACAGGTCAAGGACATTTCAGAGGTACTCCATCACTCCAAACTACCAGTCTTGACAAAACACTGCCTGTTCAAAACCCAAACTGCTTTAAGTCATAATCTTAAATGGCTGAAAACAAAACAAACCAAATCAAACCAAACCAAACAAACCCACAAACAAACCCCACAACAAACCAAAGCCCACAAACCAAGACTGAAGTAATTCAGTGAGAGTTTTGAAAGCAGCTGTTGAAAGACTTTTGCTTCTTCACCAAATGCTTTGGAGGGTGTGAAATCAAAATATCCGTCTACATACACACATGTAACAACTTAGGTTAGCATCAGTTGATTCCAATGATCACCTTACTTTTTCACACTAATGAGCAGCAAATGAATTACTCTTTTTGCTCATATTCAGATGTACACCAGATATGTGCACATAGAAACTTGAATTCAGCTAGAACACAGAATCTGGGTGTTTCACCCCATTTCAATGCAAAGTCAATTATTGTTTCTGGTAACAAAGACACTGAGATTTCCGAACATCTTTAAACAACAAGAAGCGTGTTTAAATATATATAGTATGCTTCAAAGTACTTTTACAGATTTCGGCACTGTACCCAAGTGACACTGAAAAAATTGCCTTTTCTCGGCTTCTCAGCTTCAAACAGATGAATTTTGATTAAAATAGTTTGATGTAGAGAATATCTCATCAGGACTTGCTGCCAGACTGGAGCCAAAAATAAAAGATACCATAAGATTTTCTGCATGATAAAGAAGAAAAGGATATTTGAAGAAATGCAAACATCAGCATTTTCTTTGTGGTAAAAGCTGACAACAGCATGAATGCATACTTAATTCAGTCCATGATGCTGAGAGACTTCTGCAGCTGAACTGACCTGAAAGACAGTGATTTTTCTCCCATACTAGTAAGTGAAATTTGAAAAATCAGACTCCCTTTCCACAGCAAAAATTTGAGAATGCTTACCTCCATCTGCTTGATATTAGTAGTTCCTAGTCAAGTTAAAGTATTATGAATTGGTATGTCAAAATTTAAATAAAAATCCATCTAGAATTTTAAATTCATTTTTAACTGCTTTCTTAAATGTCATGGTTTCAAAACCCGACCTATTCCCAAGCAGACAGTACTGTGTACTGAACTGAACACTAGATGGCACAGTCCACCACTATTAAAATTAGCCCTTGCACTTTGTCACTAGTAAAGGTCAAAGCTACAAGCCTACCATACATCTACACTGCTGCTCACCTCATAATTAAATTGTGAAACTGTGTATTTATCTTAATGAACATGTGGTAATCTTCCTAACTGACAACACTAATTCAGCCCAAGAATTAGAAAGTTGAGTCACACACACAAAAATATCTCAGATCAAGGAGTCTTCCCACTGGATTTTTCCTTTACAACACTTTTTCCAGTGCTTGATCCAATATGAATCAACTGAAGACCATGTGAACTCCTTAAACTAATTTGTAACCCAGCATCTCAACCTACAAGTCCAGACTGGATACTGTGTAACTGACAGCAGTATGTTCAAATAGCAGTTACATGATTCGGATAACAACAGAAGTTCATTGGACCTCTTCATGCCACACATGAAGAAATATAGACTGCTTCCAGATTTTAAACAAATTTTAAGTGGTAATAAAACCCCCAAACATCACCCTATTCGTGGTGATGCCAACATTTCCCCCTCCTCAGTGTATTCATAGAGTAATAAACACAATTTCCCAAGGTAGAGAAGCAAAACTGCAATGGGATAGGTTAAGTTACTGAGCTCCAGATAAATTTAAAATCCGTGCTAGAACCAAGCATGAACTTGCTCCTTCCATGGATTCGGTCCAGTATTCTAACCATCTGACTCATTTTCCTTCCAGGGATAATTATGTATTAAATTTTAAGTGACAGATATGTGGATATAATCACTACAAAAGCTGTGACCATCATAATATTACAGTGTAGAATTTTCCAGCTACAAAATCAGAGGCTCTAGAAAATTTCACAACGTACTTCCCAGGTCCCTTCTTTTTTCTGGATTGAAGTAATCAACCACAAAACTTTTGAATGAGAGAGAATAGTTTCTTCAAGTCAAGCTTTGTTGGGTTTTTTTTGGGTTTGTTTTTTTATAAGCCTTTTTCAAAGATGAAAACATATCTCTCTCAGCTGGAAATTTCCATCCTTAATATCTGTACTGCAAACTGGTCAGCACATTAGACTTTACTGGGTGTTATTTTACAAGCTCTCCAGGGAGGAAAAGCATCTTCTATATTCATATAGGGGTGGAATGCCTGCTTTAATTCTCAGCTAAGAAATCAAGATGCCAAACATTTTGAAGGGAACAAAAACTTCCTGTAATACGTAGAAAAGTCTATTTTTACAGAGAATTTAGTCAACTCCTGTGAAAACCATTCTGACCATAACATGAAACAGAAAGAATCTTACCTAGCATAGCTTCTTCTGTGCCAGGCAGTAGAGGATGTGACACCATGCTGCCATCCTGTACAGCTGCCAGTGTAGTCAAACATTTTCCATAGAGACTATTGATTTTTGAAACAGAAAAGGTAGTGAACTGACTCTGACAGAACAGGAGATACTTCTTCCACAGCTCTGGATTATTGGGATGTAAAAAAATTAGCTTCTGCCACTCTTTGAGCAAAGCTGGCGGCTCCCAGAACTCCGCGCAAAGCTTCAGCCTGGCGAGTTTCAGATCAACATTACTTGGATTGCTTTCAATTGCCCTCTCTAAAATAGCCAGCTTCTTTTCTAAGATTAATTTCAGTGATTTTCTTCTTACTTCATGCTCTCCCTTACTGGCATAAGGGCTAGGTCCTCTCATTAATTCATCCTTAAAACAAAAAGAAAAGTCATTATAATATAGGAATAATCATCACTAGAATCAGGACAAGAACGCTGACGTTTGTGAAGATGAATTACCAGCTCATTCTTCAGCAGAAGATATACAACCCCAGCCAAATGAAATTACAATATAATGTTCACGTATTTAATACTTATAAGCAGCCAATATTGTCAGAACACATACCTGAAAAGAAACAAATTCCATCCAAGCATTAATATCTCTTGGGTTTTCTCTGACTTTCTTGTTATGTTCTTCCACTTTTGACATTAGAATGGAGTCAACATTTACCCCAGGCTCTTGAATTGTTTGTTGAGTATTTACAGGTTCGTGATCTGCATTCTTGCACCCTTTTCCTTGTAGCCACACTGTAGTTGATGAATCATAAATCCCTAGAGGATTTACCTCTGTTGTGTCTGAAGTTTCACCAGTTTCCATTTGGAAAACTGGTATAAAAGCAGTTGTCTCAGATGGAGAATTTTTATTGCAAACAGGAATCCCATCCGTGTTCAGCATCTTCACGTTGGTCTTTGTGAAGTAACGCTCAGGTCGCCTCTGTAATTGCTTCTTTTTTGATGAAGAACTGTCCCACATTATACATTGTTTCTTTGCATCGATGCCAAGACAGGAGTCTCCTCTTCTTTTATATCTTAGAAGGAAAAACACAATTAAACATCTTCTAAAACACATGTTAAAATAGATTTTTCAAAGAAAGCGTTGAAGATTTTCATTCAAACTGATCCAGAGAACATATTCATAGATCTCCAAAAGTGTAAAAACTTTGTAACTTTCTCCTTAAGATTTTATTTACTCAGTGCCATCACAATTTTATTGTCATACTAAGCTGCTTCTGAGTTCAACAGTAACTGTAATGCTCAGCAGAAGAATTTCATCTATACTAGTTTGAAATGTATTATAGAATGGTATGGGTTGGAAGGGATCTCTGGAGATCATGGAGTCAAACACCCCTGCCAAAGAAGGACCACATAGGGCAGGTCAACATGTATGTAGCAACATATAACATAGATACCCTTTGGTATAAGGTTTTTTTGCAAGGATATCAAATTACTCAAGTAAGCAAACTTCATTACATATCCAGTAAGAAATAATCAGTACCTTCATTTCTCTTTCAGATACCAAAACAGACCAACAGAGATGCAAACTGGCACTTGTCCAGAGATAATCTACAACAGAACCTGGGACGTTCAACATCAAAATTCACAGACTGAACTGGGTTGGAAAATATGCTCAAACGGCATCTTGTCCAACCCCCTGCTGTCAGAAGGGACATCAACTAGATCAGGCTGCCGAGGGCCCCATCAAGTCTGATCTTGAATATCTCCAGGGACAGGGCCTCAATCACGTACTTGGACAACCTGTTCCAGTATTTCACCACTCTCATTGTAAACAACTTCCTCTCCATGCCAAACCTGATCCAGTTTCAAACCATTGTCCCTTATCCTATCATTACAAGCCCTTCTAAACAGTCCTTCCCCACCTCTCCTGTAGGTCCCCTTCAGATACTGAAATGCAGCTGTAAGGTCTCCCCAGAATCTTCTCCAGGCTGAACAGCCCAAATTCTTTCAGCCTGTCTTCATAGGAGAGGTGCTCTGGCCCTTTGATCATCTTTGTGGCCCTCCTCCAGCAGGTCTATGTCTCTCTCCTCTGGGAGTCCCATAGCTGGACACAGTACTCCAGGTGAGGTCTCACAGAAAGTGGCAGAATCACCTCCCTTGAACTGCAGCCACACTTTTTTTGGTGCAGCCCAGGATTCATTTGGCTTTCTGGGGTGCAAGTGCACATTGCTGGCTCACGTCCAGCTTCTCATCCACCAGTACTCCCAAGTCTTTTCCTGCAGGGCTGCTCTCAATTTCATCATCCCCCAGCCTGTATTGAGGATTGCCCTGACCTAAGGGCAAGACTCTGCACTTTGACTTAACGAAGCTCATGAAGTTCTCCTGAGCCCACCCTTCCAGCTTGCCCAGGTCCCTCTGAATGGCATCCCATTCCTCAGTCTTGTCACCACACCACCCAGCTTGGCATCATGTGGAAATTTGCTGAGGGTGCACTCAATCTTGCTGTCAGTATCATTGATGATGATACTGAACAACACATGAAAAATTGCACTTCTGAAGCTGCCCCATGCTGTCGCTTCCAGATGGCAGTCCTACAAGCTCACATGCCTGCAGTCTACTACACAGAGAATGACTTTAGTAAAAAATTTAATTGTGCACTTTATTCCCATTATTTTAAGGCATCTTTTGCCTTTTAAAATTTTTATGCCTAACACAAAGAAAAATTTTGAAATAAGCTATTCAGTCATTTTATTTTCTCATCTTCCACACAGAAATTTCACAGATAAAGATTCATTCACTTGAGTCTGAGAAAGAGACCCTGTGATAGTTTGAGTATCAATAAAAAGGAAAACATCATACCTTGCTATATCCCCTCGATAGAGGGATTTGTAGGCCCAGTTTGCAGGGTCTGGTTTCTTGTCTATTCTGAAGGTTTCTGCCGTTGAAGTCTGAATGTCATCAAGCCAAACAAAACGTTCACTGGTAAGATTTGATGCTTTCTTATCTAGACTGTGGAACAGAAGAAGTATATTCTAAGCCTTTTGTGCATATACACAGCATTTACAACACCCAGGAAACATTGTATTTCTGTACTTACTCCAAGTCATGGTACATAACCCATTGTTGCATCCTTGGAAAAAAGCACCTAGACATATATCAAAACAAGACACAAATGCTCCTTGCACTTCCAAAAATTTGATTTGAAATTATGAAAGGTACTGCCTGGGCCACACCCAACTGTAACAACAATTACTCAATGTCACTAAATCCTCACTCTGGTCCCCAGGCGCAGCTGCAATCCTGTGAATTAGAGCCAGAACTGCTGATACTGAATTAAAAACACAAACTAGAGAATCTGAGAGGCAGAACAACTGTTCAAATGGTCAAATATGTTGAGAAACTGGGAAAGGTGACTTAAAGAGCCAGTTAGATTGGGGCACTTCATATGAAACAATCAAAACAGACGGAGAAAAGCACAGCTCAGTGTGACAACCTTCAGTACTCACTGCATTCTCAGAACATTTTCTATTTTCTTGGTCCATTAAAAAAAACAACCAAAACCCACAACATCTTCAGTAAAAAGCACCACAGTGCTTTATAGCTCCTGGAATTAACAAAAAAGATCTAGCAAACAATTTCAATTGTTCAAATATCCCTCTAGATGTACCACAAGCAAGAAGTACGAAGCATTGAGCATGGAGCAATAAATGGCCAGACATAATGTTAAATCATACAACAAACTTTGTCTTAATATGGAAAAAAGGAAATGTTAATTCTGTGAGGAGGAAGTTGCATTACAAAGCATACAGAGCTGTATATTAAGACCTTTGTGCTAATTAAAAATAATGTTTAATGCAATCCCTCCCTGAACTCTCCCAAAAGATCCATGAAAAGAAACAAGATGGTTACAAAACCTCAACGTAAGCCTCTACATGTCTTGAAAAATATATTTCATGACTACTACCATGCTTTGTTCTGAAAAATACGCTGTGAAGCAGTGTTCTAGTCACAGTTTTCAGATACGATTAAGCAAGTGGTTCTAATTCTATTTCCATCACTCTGAATGCCTGTTTAGTCACGTATGTTTTACCTGCAGTAAGAATTTCATTTGTAAGTTGAAGAGAGAAGTAAAAAGCCACAACAAATTCACAATATTAACAAATACATACTTTGCTGCCGCTTCCTTTTCACGATTTCTGCCACTTCTGGTGGCTTTGTCCTGGGTGTGCTTAGTGTCCAGGTCAGATTCACTACTACTACTGGAGTCCCCTTTGGTTTTCTTTTTTTTCTTATAGTGGTGATGCTTTTTCTTTTTCTTTTTCCTTTTTTTACTTGACTGTTTCAGACTCTCATCTGTATCACTTTCCCCTGACAACTCTGACCTTGAAGTAGTCCTGCTTGGAAACAAAGATATGTAAGTAGTAATACTTTAAAGAAAAAGCATTGCAACAGAGTTCAGAAACATTTTACCCTTTACCTTTACTCTCTCTGTATTTTTTGAGAATACAGTTAGCAGCAACATACACAATGAAAGTGATATAAATCTGCATTAAATCACAATTACCTTTACTTTTCAGCTGCTGGAATTACTGCCTACCACTCAAAGTTTTAATTGTCAAAGAGATTTTGATGTGTGATCTGTATAAATTGCCAAAATAATGGAGGTCTTTTCTAACCCTTATTAAAACAGAAGTTCTTTTTAAACAGTTTTTCTGGAATCTTTCAATAAAGGAAAGGAGTGACAAGTCTTCAGTCTTTTCAATATGTCAATGAAAGAAAATGCAGCACCTCAGAAGCAAGGCACAAAACCCCAAAACCCTATACAATTTATTTAAGGACACTAAGAATTACGAAGCCATGGGAGAACCATTAGCGGGCCTTTAAAATGCATACACACTCTCCCAAACCAAATCAACTAACCAAAACCTACCAACTGTATTGGAGTAATTAGTTTTCATTGAACTGAGAATGTACCCCGCCAACAGGCAAAAAGAGCAAACACTTATCTATATGCTTCTGTTTGACAATTTCTCTTTCAAAGATTAATTATAATGACATAGTAAACCCACCATAAGTATCTGAATGGGAATTTGTAAATTCTTTAGGTTTAGGACAAAGTATCACAGTCCTGAAAAAAATCTACAAGCAGAATATATGGCTGAAATGGAACAGTGATTGCATTTCAATCACTCACACAATAGATGTAAATGTAAGAATAACTATACAAAAAGCTGTGATTGTTACAACAAAGACTTTTTCTATAATGACCACTAAAGTCATACTAAAGATAGGAGCTTGTATCCAATCAAAAGTGACTGGTTTTAAACTTGATAACTGCAACTGCTTCCCATTAATTAAGTGCTAGTTACAGTATTGATATGCCACATAGAGCAGCTATCCTAGTGAAAGTACTAAAACTAATTCTTTAGCAAATGTGGCTACTGAAAGCTCATTTTTATAAACTAATATAACCACCCAGTTTGGTGATCAGCATGTTCTATTACACAGCCACACAACTCGATACATCTATTATTCATTAATGCACTTTAAAAAGTAAAAGCTCAACTATGAAATGGCTGATTGAATTGGTTTTCACAAAGAAACCACAAAGATGACACTTAATCTTTACATTATTTCAAGGGTCACTTAGGACATCCAAAAGATAATGAAGAACCATGATCACCCAGTTCCCTTTCCATTGCAGAATAACAATGATTTAAATGCAGCTGTGAGAGAAAGAAAATGGGAATGTAATTGCATAAGTATAATTTCTCATTATTTTAAGTTAAAGGACATGGACGCATTATTCATACTTTTATATATGACTCAGATCAGGCCTTTTTAAATACTGAATAGTAGAATGAAAAGCAGCCCTGAAAGCTCCTGATTTTGGTCTCACATAACAAAAAATAAGCAGGACAAAAGAGAGAGGTTATTTTAAAAGATACTGAAATATATTCTACCTTGTTAGTGGTGACTTTTCAGGGACGAGATCTGCAACTACTGTAGTGCGCTGGTGCAGTAATAGTGCATCTTCTGTAGAGAAGCTTGGGTTACTGAGCCAGTCCAATTCTGCAAGTAAAGAAATGTGTGAGATCAATACAAATCACCTTGCTGTCCTTTTCAAAGCTGGGAGTTAAGTTAGTCAGCAGACAACTACATTCACAGCAAAATGCCACTGCATCACGTGTAATAACTGAGCACATCAGAAGACAGGCCATGAACTTTCTACTTAGAAGAGCAGCAAGTTTTAACACGGTAAAACATTTAGGAGCTGGACTCTTTAACATCAATCTGAGCTTTAAAGAATGCAGTATATAATAATACTTAAAAGTCCATACTGAAAGCAGATAATATGTTTTATACATTGCTACATATTTGTAAAAAACCAAATCTATCTAGTATGAAGTTTCACCATGTAAAAACCAGTTTCTATATGTACTTGTATAAATACATGCTATATACGTGCAATTATATAAGATTTTCTAATATATTTTCATATAATTTATATATTGTTAATTATAATTATTAAAGAGTCAAATAAAAATACAAAAGGGCATCATTAAAGGTGTAGTTGAAAAATGCAAGGCAATTTACAGAGACTTACAAAAATGCAATTCACTGCACAGGTAATATTTTTAACACAATTTTATTGATAGGGACATCCATTACTGATAAGAATACTGAAGTATTTAATAGAAGGGCAAAACATGTCACTAGAGTCTCACTTCTCTAACCACCAAAATTCCATTAGATTTTTTAATAGTGTGGTAAAAGTCTAACTGATGCTAATTTTCATATATTAGACATCCTTAAGCACTCTGCATCTAAACTTCAGCCAATCCAGTCACTGGATAAGAGTAGATGCTGACAGGTTGTGGAGGGAGAATTTTTTGCCATAAGTTTATTGATATTAAAATTTCTATTACAATCTTCATAGACATTTAATTTCTAGGATTCTTTCAAGTATGTGACATTTCCTAGCATATCAAACAAATATTATTTCACATAACCGCAGAATTTAACAGCAGCCTCTCCACTGCAGATCACAGGAGGTAACAACAAAAGGAACAAATTTGATCTCCCTGCAACCATTTTTGCCTGTTTTCTTCCCGTCACATTCCTGTCTTTGTGCTTTTGACTACACTGACCTCTAATCCTTGAACATCATGATATCATTGTCTACCAAGCCATACATCACTTTTCCTTCTGAAGTCTCTCTTTCAGAAATAGCTCTTCATATCAAAAAAATCTTTCTTCCGTCTCATGTCCCTGAACTGTTGTCCAGGAAAGGATTTAAAATTAAGCAGGCTGCAAAACAGTTTGTTAACCTAAGTTAAATATATCAAGAAGTATATAGAATCAAGCAAAGCTCCAAGAGACTGCCCCTGCAACCAAAAGCTGCATGAAAAAGGGCCACCTTCTCTGGTTCACTTTGACACTTCACCTCAGTGCAGAGGAGAACCCACACAATTCATGGCACTGTCAAGACCAAGACACACTTCCCACAAGTACCTTAACCAATACACTGCAAAACACCATTTCCCAGCTCACCAAAGCAGAGGATGGAGACCACAAAATAAAAATCAAAATTCAGTTGTATACTATTGTAACTTCTGCCTGGCAATGAGAATCACCAAATCTAAGGCAACTACACTAGCCTACTTTGGTGCAAATCAGCGTGAGATTCTTCCCAACACCCACACACACACACACTTTTCAGGAAAATACTTAAGAAATGCTAAGATAGAATTTGAATAAACCCCTAAAATATTGTAAGATCTACTATGCAGTTTAAAACAACGCACCCTGGTACAAACACCTTTGTTTTAAGTATGTGCCTGTGATTCTAAAAAAGTAAGTCTGCCAGAAAACATTCTTCCAAAACCTCTGCTAGAATGGTATGATTTATGCTGGATAATATCCAAGCAACATTTCACTCACTCACTAACATAATTATTCCTCCAGATAGAGAATAAAGTGTTATGCAACAGTAAGTTAATTTCTTACTTGGATTCTGTAAAAGATGTATTAAGAACCACCCTAAAACCAGTATTACTTCTTAGAAGAAATGTATTTAATATTTTCCATGACATACCAAAATGTTTCTCATACACATTTAAGTCACACCAAAGTTAAATACACCTGATAACTACATCATCAAATGAGTTAATAATTCAAAATATGGCATGCAGTATGCTGTATAAAGGAATGCAGGAGCAAATCAAAACCCTACAATGTTTTCCCACTGGTCACACTCTGGTCTTCTTTAAACATAGAAAAATTCAAAGACAGCACAATGGTCCAGAACACTCCAGATTGCAATACACACAACTACTCTGTGCACAAAGCCATTTATTTACTTACAGAAATAAAGGAGACATTTAACACCCTTAAAATAAATAAAATACATTTTGGTTTCCATTTGTGATGTATTACCCATATTTGCTTAACATAACAAATATACTGGTTGGTGGAATCTCTGGTGTAAAGGCACACCACACTAACAGCACAAAAAACTTATTAGCCAGACACACCTCCTTCAAACTATCCTATCTGTTCTAAAGCCATACAAAACTTCTATACCTTGTATTTGTCCAGATCTCCAACAACATAATTCAGGCACAGTAATACTCTCTGTTGCTTCACTGTTCAATAAATTATTGTTTCCCTTTGTATTGTGCAATAAACCATTTACTAGCATTATTTTTTTTTTGTGAAAATAAATTTATTGTAAGGTATTTATGCATTGATTTGAATGAAGGACTATGTTTCAAAAATAATCTAAAATATATTCATACCAATTATACTTAAAAATTAATTATACTTAATAAAACGCTGTTATGGTTTTCTAAGAATGCATGAATGCGGGATGAAGTTAAATAATTTGCCTTCAGTCAGACACAGTTGTTGATAACAAAACTCAGAACTCAAGACTTAGAATATTCAGACTATTAAGAAGAAAAACCCCTGAGACATTTAACTTTTAAGATCTTGATCTAAGGTCTTTCAAAATGGTGTACACTTGAAAACAGGCTTTCCGTTGATTTGAAGAGCATAGTATCCAGACCTCCAAAGATTAATACAAAAATTGTGTTTTTACTATTATTCATCACTTTAGAGGGTATTTAAGTGTAAATATTTTAGATACAGACCATCCCAAATTAGGGAACACTGTTTGCATACAAGCATGCTAGATTTTATAATTGTAGTGCCTTACGGCACTACAGGGCAGAGTAACTTCCAAATGGAAATATAAATACTTAGTAGCAGTAAGAGCTTCATTCTTCAAGCCTGACACATTTATCTTTAAAATGGCATTATTGATCACATTGGCAAAATCAACAAGGAAAGCAGTAAAGCTCCAGCTATTTAGAAGACAAGTGGACTGGCCAACCACATAAACTTCCCTGAGGCACAAAACACACTTTAAAGAAAAGAAGCTACACCTGAACTGGCAGAAGAGTGGGAAACAGAAACTTTTTATATCAATCTTTTTATGAAGTTGTTCTAAGACCAGAAACACATTCTTAAACAACAAGAGTGAGCTGGCAAAATTTTCATTCCCCTCCTTCTCCCAGCAAATTAATCCTGAAGCTCACAAAAGGATAAATCCTCAATTTCTCAGTTGTGTCCTCTATCCCTTACGCTCCCCATCACTGCCAAAGCTTCGGAAATTATCTGGGTTCTCCAGACACTTCTACAGTACCTTGCCACAGCCTCTCTAACAGCACGGACACTTTATCTAGATTTATCTTTTCTAAGCAGATAGAGATTTTACAGACGTGCTTTACTTTTGATGTTTCTTTCTCTCCAGACAACAAGTTTGACTGAAAGGGTTAAAAATACTGAGAAGGAAGAGGTATTGAAGAAGTAAGCTGGCAGAGAGATGCAGAGTAATATCTACTATCAGCATTAACTATTAGGAATCAGCTTCCAAGAAGTTATTTTGACTTTACCTGAATTTATCTGTTACTCCCTTACAGATGTGAAGTCATTAACTTGGTGCAATAAGATTACAACAGTGAGCACAAGCAGAGTAAGGGGGAAAGGGCAGGGAGGAGGGTGGTGTGCTAATTTATTTATTGGTTTAGGGCCTCCAAGGAAAACTCACTTTGAGAAATGGTGTCATAAACATGAATCCCCTGACTGCACCTGAAGCTTGGTTTTACCTAAGAAGAAGAAATCAAATTGCATTTTTGAACACTGAAGAACCACATGCAAGAACCAACCCCTGCAGCACAGTCAATATGCCTCTGTGGATATACCAGAGAAACATTCAGAATTCGCCAACTATAGTATTTTCAGAGCAATTTAATCAAACTGACCTAATACTCTGGAAAGAACTGAACAATTGTTTCCTTCACATAATACGCACATCCAAATCTCCTTGTAAATAATCTCCAGTGAATGTTATCTGGATACAAGCATTTCAAGCATCTAAACACACTCCAAACTTTAAAACTCTACCTTTTCAATGTTCTGTTATCTTTCTTGTCAGATGTCATTTTCACAGACAAAACTTATGTTCTTGAAGAACATGAATAAAAGACACAAGTTATTTTGTGATAACATGCACTTACTTGTTATTCTACACTACCATCCACATTTATGAGCACAGTAGACTAAGCAACCCAATGGCATTCTTTTTGTACCTTCCCAAGAAAAATTAATTAAAAATTTACAGTGCATGTCCGCAGAAACAATTTTTAAGCGTAATGCAAAGTCTTTTGTTGCCTCTCAGAATACTGAACAATCTGCGTTCAGCAAAAATGACTGTGTCTTGCCTATAAAATAGTTCAGACCGTAAATAACGCGGTGCATAATGCTCCTTGTCAGCAGGGTTATTACCACCGCTCCGTTCATGGCTACTGATAAATTTGTAATTTATCTTCTACTGAAAACTAATTATGCTTGACAACATGACTGTAAGAAACCATATACAAAATTACTTTGCACTCTAGAGGTTACATCAACTCAGAACACTGGCAGGGTAGTTAGGTAGAGTGCAGGTAGACTGTACAGCAATACTTCCATTTCAGGCAGCAGCTATAAATGGGTTTTGAAGGTTTGTAAGAACCATAGAATCAGTAAGGTTGTAAAAGACCTCAGAGATCATGAAATCCAACCTATTATGTAATACCTAACACCTCACGACAACTAAACCATGGCTTCAAGTGCCATGTCCAAACCCTTTTTGAACACTTCCAGGGTCTGCGACTCCGCCACCTCCCTGGGCAGCACATTCCAATGGCCAATCCCTCTTTCTGTGAAGAACCTTCTCCCCACCTCAAGCCTAAACTTCCCCTGATGCCGCTTGAGACTCTGTCCTCTTGTTCTGCCACTCATTGCCTGGGAGAAGAGACCATCCCCCCATCTGGCTACAGTCTTCCTTCAGGTATTTGTAAAGAGCAATGAGGTCTCCCCTGAGCCTCCTCTTCTCCAGGCTAAACAACCCCAGCTCCCTCAGCCTCTCCTCATAGGGCTTGTGCTCGAGGCCTCTCACCAGCCTCACTGCCCTTCACTGGACACGTTCAAATGTCTCAATGTACTTCATAAATTGAGGAGCCCAGAACTGGACACAGTACTCAAGGTGTGGCCTAACCAATGCTGAATACAGAGGCAGAATTACTTCCCTGCTTCTGCTAGCCACACTATGCCATTGGCTCTCTTGGCCACCTGGGCACACTGCTAGCTCATGTTCATCCAGCTGTCAACCACTGCCCCCAGGTCCCTTTCTGCCTGCCTGCTCTCCAGCCACTCCAACCCCAGCCTGCAAAGGGAGACAGAGGTGGTTGGAGGAATAAAACACAGCCAGCATATTTACATTATTACATCAACTTTTTTAGAACTGAATGACTGCAAAAGACACCTCAGTTTTGCATATTGTATTAAACATATTATCTGATCTCTATTATTATGATGGACTTTGGTTTCAGCTACAGAGTCATCTCTCAGAGAAATATCAAAGTTGCCCATCAAGTTCTCACAAGCTTAAACGTAAAATTTTTACCTATGCCACCATAATCATTGTCCTGAGTTAATATTTCATTTTTATAACGGAAATGTGGCTGTTAGAAGCAAAGTACAAGACTGGCTAAAACATAAATCAAACAAATTATGAAGTTCCGTCAATAGTCCTTACACCAAAAACTTGCAGCAAACCAAAATGTAACTCATAAAGAGAGCTAATAACCAAAATTACTTTCAAAAGTCAATTACTTTCAAAAGTCAATTTTAACATCTTTTTCTGTGCAATCTGATCTTCTAGGCAGGTGGTGTGCAGTGCTACAGATTGCCTGTCTGGCAAATGTAAAGGCTTCAACAATCTAAAGGTATTAAAATATAAGCAAGATTTTAGTACTAGAGAATTTTACTTTACTTCTGCCTGTAAGAGCAGTTCCTCTCTTCCTAGAAGCTCTAATCTGGGATTTTATTATATCCACTGCTTCCTGCACCAAGGTTCTTTACCAGAAAGGGTCTTAAATGTGGTCAGATCACATCTCAGTACAGGCAGACCAAGTATGAACAGCTGCAATGCCATCAGAAGGTAATGCAGAACTAGTTAGAAAAAGAAGATAACCTCAGCCTGTATTGCTAAATTTCCAAATCTCACCATACTGACTGGACCAAACACACAAGAAATTTAGCCTAGGTAAACAATTCTCTTCATGTTTCCCCTTGCGGTGGTATCTAGAGGTCAGGCAGACCCAAGCGTAGTGGGAGCTGGCAGGCAAAAAGGATAGTTCAAAACATTTCCCAGCAGAACTAACAAAAGCTGTGCATACTTCAGAGTTTGGCAATACACCACATAGGGTTCTTTGCCCCTTCAATGAAAGTATGGACAGCAACCATGACAATCAAACCAAAACGACACACTAAGCCATAATGTCCTGCACTCCTAACCTTCAGAAAATACCCTTTACAACTAAAATTTGGCTTAGTAAGAAACTAAAGGAGAAAATGCTTTTTAAGTTACCCAAGGCGAGTGAACAGGAAAAACAAACAAACAAACACGTCTTTTTTCCACCTAAAGCAAGGCTGGTTCAGCACACAGCCTTAACGCACACGTATTTTTCAAAGACGACTATTTCTACAGCCATGCCTCCAGCAGATAACTGGAAGCACATCTGGACACACCGGAGAGCCCGCCAGCACCATTTTTATGGGAATGTCCCTATTTCGTAGTCTCCCCAAAGTCCCGTCAGGGGAAGTGACTGTACTGTCACGTACGGTAACTTTATTCAAACCGGCAGTGACACGCCAGGCGCAGGAAACGCCTGTGCGCGCCATACGTACATTCGTACCCTGCACCAAAGGGAGGAGCCAGGGCCGAGCGGCACAACGGCCGCGGGAGCAGCGCTTAGCAAGCGCCCTCGAGGCGACGCGAGCCGGCGAACGAGCTCTGCAGCCGCCAGACACCGGGGTCCCGGGCCCCAGCAGCAGCACCGCCCACGTCATAACTCCATGGCAGAGGCGGGGCGCATCCGATTCCCAATGCAGGAACGCATGGGCGACCCGGGTTATCCCGCTGGACCGCTGGCGAGCTGAGCAGGCCCGACGCGCACGGTGCGGAAGGCTCCGTGTAGCTGCCAGTGGGAGTAGAGAAGTTTCCCGAGGGTTGGGCTGCACAGGAGTATTGGGGATAGAGAATTCTCGTAGGACTTTACCTTTTCTGGAGCCCTCGCTGCTGCCTGTGGGCTTTCTGGGCTCGGCGGCATCGGCAAAAGCCGGGAACAGGGCCATGTCTCAGCTTACTGCCTCTACTAGCTGCCCGCACTGCCCCGCGGAGCGGCAGGGCAAGATGGCGCCGTGGCACCGAGCATATTGGGAGATGTAGTTCGTCCGTCCGACCGACCGCCCAAAATGGTGGCAGGGTCTGGTGACTGCTCAGGGAAGGAAGGCAGGCAGGCTCGCTCGCTCGCTCAGTGCTGCAGCTGCTGTGGGCGTCCGCTTTCTCCACGTTCCCGCGTATTTGGCCCGTTTCGCAGCCGTCGTTGAGGGGACTGGAGGCGGGAACTTCTAGGGGAAGAGGGCGAAATGGATTTTCTAGAACCAGCCTTCCCCAGCGCCCTGTCGTCCTTCATAAGGCTCACTGGGAGGGAACAAGCCCCGCAGTGTTTCCTGAGAGCGGAATGTAAAGGAAAATGTCACAAGAACCAATGCTTCGCTTCTGTTAATATCCGCTGTATGTTTGAAGACCCACATAGTGCCTCAAACACCGATAGCAAGGGCTTGGGGAAGAAAGAACCTGCAACCTTCTGATTAGGGAGTCATCCATCATGTTTTATAGCATCCCCGAGTCTCCCCTCCATAAAGAAACTGGGGGAGGACTAGTTAGTTAGTTAGTTAGTTAGTTAGTTAGTTAGTTAGTTATAAATGCTTTGCACCTAATTGTGAAGGATGTTCCATTTTTCATTAAGAATTGAGTGAAACAATTTGTGTATCAAGCTTAGTGCCTCACAAGTGAGGAAAAATACTTCTATCTGCAAAAATTTATACATGGTTAAGATGCATTACTATTCTCCTTTCTGAATGGAAAAGTCTGCCCTTTGTGTATTAAAGTTACTTCTATACTAATACTATTGTATGACCAAAATCATGTAGTGATTAAGCTATAGGTGTATGATGAGTTTAAGAAATATATACTGTGACATGACTGGTTTGTTTTCTGCTCCTTTCTTAATACCTTTAGATTACTCTGTTATGCTTGTCCCTCCTGAGCTACAATGTGTGTTAAGAACACGTTTCTGTGTGTCAAAATAGGTGACCATTATGTATAGATATTAGAACTAGCTTCTGTATATGCACTGCTTTACACTTACGAAGCTCTTTTACAAACCAGATTCAGAGCCCTTTCAAGACTGATGCTCTAGTTGCAGGATAAACTAAATGGATTTTGTAACAGAAGTATTCTGTTTGTTTGCTGAATATCATTGCATTGTCTCTCAGCTCCTAATAGTGATAGTACCTATGAGCTGGTCAACAAAGAGAATACAAAAAATGTGCTTTTTGAGAGTAAAGCAAATTACCAGAGAGAGTTTAGAAACCTAAATACAGATTTATGTCTTGTATCCCCTGAAATTAGCCCAAATTATGGGTAAATTAACAAAGGGTGTTACTGTTGTTAATGTTACTGTGACATCAAAAAACTCACCATATTTAACACTACCACATAAATGCAATTCCTGTTATCACAAGCATATTATCTGAAACATCCAGTGTTGTTTCTTCAGTTCTAGTAACAGCAAGCCATCAAGCCCTTTACAATACAGACAAAAATACAGCAGCTGTATACAAGAGTTCCCAGGAAAAAGGAACAAACTAACTAGAGGAACTAAGAAGTTCCTTACTGAAGAATACTTTGGTCTTATTTTTACATTGTATTTGTCTATTTCACATTAGTTAAAGTCTTGTATAGTTAACATTTTTTTTATTAATAATCCATTTTAAGGACTTCTTTGGAAGGTCTTACGGTAAGCAGTGTACTGAACTGGCTAAGCAGATGTAACTAATAGTTTTCAACAGATTTGGGACTCAAGTTCTCTTGCATATTTTGACAAAATTCATATTATATTTGAGGACAAAACCCCTCCTCTCATCAGGTCTATAACATTTTCTTTATTGGAAATAAGATTGTAGCAGATATTTGTGAATCTGGCTTTTGTGAAATGGGTGCCATATAAAGCAGTACTTGGGGGCCCCTTGACAGGGCCTGAAAGGACACAGCAAAGTGGTTTTGTTCTGGGTCTCACACACTCAGGTTTTCCTGTGATATCATGTTCTCCTGTCTTTCATATTTTCTGTTGTTCCTCCACACCTTCTACTTCCTCTAGAGTAAATCCTGTAGTTAGTTCTTCCTTGCACTCTGATGATAGAAATATGTTCTTCTATCTGTAAGATTAAGAGACGATTGTCTTTTCAAAGGAGGGTTTATTCTCATGTGCAAAAAGTTACAGACCAAGCCTTACAGTACAGCACTATAAATGGCATAATTTAAAGCACACACCACAGGTACCTTGAATAAAAGCATCAGAAATAATAGCAGCCATTTTGAGTAAGGGCTACATTGCACTCGTTTAAAAAATAAGCATCCTTAACATATTGTTAAAATTCATAACACTGTACATGCAGAGTTTGTGTTAGGAAGGACACAAAATCAATTCTGACCACAGAGACAGAGGGACAATTGGATGTATTTACATGCACCTTCTTTGCTCCTTTGAACAACCTGTACAGGGTAGATTAGCAGGCTTCTAGCTCTGCTCCACCAATTTCAAACCTTGATGTACTGAAAGCTGCTAGCATCATGTGTTTATGCATCAGTATCATGGTAAGAACACTTAAGCAGCTTACTCTAATAATAAAATAAGACACATTTAGCATATTCCAGTAGTGAGAGGAAGTAGACAAATTTGAAAGAAGGGTGTTGTAGCTGTATCTCCCTGCAGTGAGCCCTATGAAGTACAATGGGGTTTCTAATAACACAGGTTCCTGTTCTGATGGTGTGCCAAGTTTCCAGCCTTCCTCTACATTTTCTCAACCCTTTCTCAGGTTTCTTTCACGAAGAAATCCTTTTGTCTGTGCCAACACTACTCATATGTATTGAGATCTACTGCGTAATTTTATCAAGGGGTAATTTTTTATTGAGACCCACTTGGTAGGCAGAAATGTGAGACCTTCGGTTTCAGCCCTGCCAGGTGTGGTGCATTGCTTCCGAGCTGTAACCTCAGCATGGTCCAATTGCCAGCCTCACCAGAACAAAGATGGAGAGGTCAGCTCCTGCAGGAGCATCATCAACACATCATCAGTGTTTGGGACTTCACAGGTGCCTGATAAGGTCCCCATAGCTATTTTATTTCCTCTTTCTACCCTGCTGTCAGGGTGCTCTGTGGGCTGGCAGCTTCTGGGCGGGTTCTGTGGGTGAGAGAGGAGCTACCCCTGGGGACAAAGATGGGCTGAGCGTGGGCTGGGGCATGGGCCCCCAGGTATGCCTGGGGCCTCATTAGGGCCCATGTCTGGGAAAGGCAGGGCTATGGAGAACTGGAGAGCAGCCCTGCTGTGGCTTTGCTGGAGCAGTGGCTGATGTCCTCTGGGGTCCTGGGCTGTGGGCAGAGTTGGGGAGGCCCTGGGGAAAGCTGGGCAGGAGTATTGAGGCCTGTCAGTGTCCTCACGGTCGTGACACCACAGCTCCACTGCAATGCTGCCATTACACTTCCAACCCTTTCATCCTTCCCACCTCTGCCATTCACTTGAAGAGGGAGAGGGCTGGCCTGCCCTGAGTTGGGATGGGGCCTGGATGCCACAGCTGTTATGCTGCTGGCTGCCCTTTGCCCACCAGGTAGCCAGACTCATGCTGTGTGCATCAGATGAGACATGCCTGGGACATTTCACAGAACAAATTAATGTGGAGCATTTCAGCATTTCAGGCTTTGCTATTATTTGAAAGAGGAAGCTCAAGAGGATGTCTTCTATGAAAAAAATCTTCTTAAATGGCTAGATATTATTCATCCAATCCTCAAAAATGACAGATCAAAACTGAACATAGTTTGATAGTTTGTTTTACATCTGTCTTTTGACAGGAAATAGCTGACCCTTATTTAACAGCAAATTCCAAGTACTGACTTTCCCTTCAGTTGTTAACTATATATTGTATTATACATACAGTAGTATTTTAGGTGAAGATATTATATAATAGCACCATTAAATTTAATGTATCATATGTTACCCTCAAAGTACTATTTTGCAGGTTAGTATGTATCTATTTCATAGAGTCTTTTATGAAGAGATTTTGAAAACTACATTGTTGCTCACTGAAAACATGCAATTCTACTGCCTTGTTCTTAAAATGTAATACATAATACCTATGGGGGAAAAAAAATCAATTTACATTATTAATTAAACAGGGATATAAAATTACATAGAAGTGGTGCAAACATTTTTTCCATGAACAAATATAATTAAACAGAACAGATGAATTACTGCCAGTATTTTTATAAAGGCTGTCAGGCCATCTTTCCAATGCTTTAATAACTCTAGTGATTTATCTACTGATCCAAGTTTTGTCTTTTAAATCTTCTGTTATAATAAGCTTGCCAGGTTCAGACTTGCATTCTGATTCTACATTCAAAAACCTTGATTATTCAAGCTGTATGAGAGTGCTGGCCTTGAACACTGAATTAAAACCATGGTCAGACTGACCCTGTATGCATGTATGAAATAGAAACACAATGCTCCATAACACAAAACAGAAACCGCAATTAAATTAATACAAACCCCCTTTGCTTCAAAGCCATATTCTAGATAGGCCTATTAGGTTTTTAGCCATGGTCTAGTCATGAGGTCTGTGGTGACAGGTTGGACTCGATGATCCTCGAGGTCTCTTCCAACCTTAGTTATACTGTGATACTGTGAACCTCAAGACTTGTAAAGTATTTTAGCTTCTGCTGTAAGTGCACATATGCATATGTGAATGTCTGTATTTCTACACAGATTACAAAAAGTGAGTCTTGATATTGTTCCAAATACACTTACTGAGATTTTGCTGTGAACAAAATTACATCCAGAAGGGGAAGAAGTAATTTTGCAGACAGAGCATTCTGTTAGAAGCAAACACAAACTTTCTTGGGATGAAGACTTAGAGAATTTAAAGAAATTCAGAATGATCAAAACCTCTTATATATCAAAAACTATGCAATTTTATAATTTCTTTTCGCAGGATGTGATTCCTGGGAAAAAAAAAACCAACCACAAAACCAAACCAAACCAAATCAAAAAACAAACCAACAACCAACCAACCAATCCTTACTTTTGGCCTTTTTAAATATTTTGTACACTGGAGGCCCATGATCCTTTTTCAAAGAGCACAGGAATAGATCTTCCTGTAAGAAAAATGCATTTTACATACTTATTGTCAGATCAAAACAGGTAAGTGTTGCATGCAATTCCAATATAAAACACTCATTGCAACATTTTGAGGTGGCTTTCTGGCTTCATTAGGTAGCAACAGGTGAAGCTTCCAGTTATTGTAATGGAGTGTTTGGTATCTTGGGATCATAGGAGCAGATACTTCAGTGTGGGTGAAGGATAATATCCCTTATGAACCTTTCAAAATGCAGCCTATGAAACAGTATGCTTAAATAGTGAGTATTTGAAAAATAAATAGGCTACACTAACAGAGAGGATTTTCAGTTTTCTATTGCAGTTACCAATCCTGCACTTTCCCTGGGTGGTGTTAGAATCGAATAGAATAGAATAGAATAGAATAGAATAGAATAGAATAGAATAGAATAGAATAGAATAGAATAGAATAGAATAGACCAGGTTGGAAGAGACCTTCAAGATCATCGTGTCCAACCTATCATCCAACACCACCTAATCAACTAACCTATGTAACCAAGCACCCTGTCAAGTCTCCTCCTGAACACCTCCAGTGACGGCGATTCCACCACCTCCCCGGGCAGTCCATTCCAATGGGCAATCACTCTCTCTGTGTAAAACTTCCTCCTGACCTCCAGCCTGAACTTCCCCTGGCGCAGCCTAAGACTGTGTCCTCTTGTTCTGGTGCTGGCTGCCTGGGAGAAGAAACCAACCTCTGCCTGTTTACAACCCCCCTTCAGGTAGTTGTAGAGAGCAATAAGGTCACCCCTGAGTCTCCTCCTCTCCAGGCTAAGCAGCCCCAGCTCCCTCAATCTCTCCTCATAGGGCTTGTGTTCCAAGCCCCTCACCAACTTCGTTGCCCTTCTCTGGACTCGTTCCAGCAAGTCAACGTCCTTCCTAAACTGAGGGGCCCAGAACTGGACACAGTACTCGAGGTGTGGCCTAACCAGTGCAGTGTACAGGGACAGAATGACCTCCCTGCTCCTGCTGGCCACACTGTTCTTAATGCAGGCCAGGATGCCATTGGCCCTCCTGGCCACCTGGGCACCTGGTTAATTCTTATGTAAAATCCATGCTTATGTCTCATTAGACTTTTCCCCCAAACAAAGTTCAACTAGCCATTTATCCCTAGTCTGTAACCTCTTGTGAACACAGATCTGGAAGGGATGGTCTGAGTCACTGAGTTCTCTGCAGACAACCTTACCACATAAGTATGTTCATATACTCCAGTTTGAAATCTGTTGGGCTTTGGTACCCACAACTCCTGTGGCAAGGCAAGGCCTGAATCTTAGTTTTCCAATCCTTGAAAACATCCTGATTTCATCCTTAATTTCATTCATGCTCTGCATATATCCATATGTTCCTGGACCAGCATTTTCCTACAGTTTGAAACAGCTCTTTGCTTCACTAGGGTGCTAACCTGGATGCAATCTATGCACAGACAGTAATCATAAGCCACTCAGTCTTTCTACCAGTAAGCAATTTTAAAATTTTGTAAGATAGGTTGCTCATTCCACTGACTTATTTTCACTTTTCTCAGTTAGTCACCCAGGCATTTATTATCTGCTGCTCCTACTGGGTGAATGCCCCTGATATAATAGAAAATCTTGTTGTTAATTCCTATGTACATGGCCTTTAGTTTTGTATTAAATTTAACTTTATTACTCCAGGCTGGTAGGTCACCTGTTATCTAGGAATTAAATTCTTGATAGGGGTTGTTGTGAGCAAGGCCTCTCAGATTTGCCATCAGCAAGTTTAATTTGCACACTCTTATTTTTGTGCCATTGTCTTTGTTAAATAAGACTGTGTCAACTACTGGTATAAGGAACCCCATTTGAAATCCCTCTCTAGTCTCATAGCACCCTTTCAGCACAGACTGTCTTTCAGCACATCTGTCTTTTAGCCACTTCTTTATCTAGAGTTCTTTTGCTGTTTCCCATTTAAACTAGTAATCTTACAAGTGCTACACTGTCAAATGCTTTACTGAGATTCTAGCTTTAGTTAACTTAGCCTGCATTTTACCCCATCTTCCATTTATATCTGTCACAGGTTAATCTCATTATTTTCAAAATCTGTTTTAAACCTTTGTGTGCTATTATAGACTAACAGAATAATTTCAAATATACGTTTATAAAAAGAAAAGTTAATCTTTACCACAAGCCATAAAACTTCATGCCCTAGTTCTTTCATTGACCAGTAATGTTTCCCCATTTGAGCGAGGTGAGCTCTCCTAGTTTAGCTTCCATGCCATGGTCTTTCCACATTGATTATATTCTCTTCCAGCAGTACACTTAGCTTTGATCTTCCTTTTTATGTATTTGTTTGTTCTGAAACTTGCAAAACTTAGACTGGGGAATGTAGCTAGCTTATCTGTAACCTCAGTGCTTCTTACTGTGCTTGTTGCAATGTGCTACCTACGTTGCTAAATAGTCTTTAGCTTTGCGTTTTGCTCTTTGGCAAAATCTAGCTCTGAATTAGGTTTGGCAAATATTCCTTGAGTCCTGCACCTCCAATCTCTCTAAGCCATAGCTTCCTTCAATTATGCATTTTCTTTCTCCATTCCAAACAGACCTTTTCCTTGTTTTCACTCTTGCTGCTGTGAGGTGGTTACTCATCCCGCTTCTGTGCTTGGAATGCAAATTCCAGATGTTTCTTGCATCTCTGAGTTAGATAAATGCCAGATCTCTGTGATGTTTGAGCTTCTAATTTATTCAGTCCATTTAAATACATCAAATACTATATTTTACCTATCAACATTTGTTCTTATAGTATTTAAAAAGTCTGCCAAAAATGTAAATTTCTGAAACAGCTTTGTTTATTCTTCCATTTAATTTTGATCTTTCAGACAGGTGGGGATGGAGAGGGAACTTCTCTGTTTTTACTTTAAAAACAACCAGCTCTCTCCCTGTCATTACTACCTCCCTAAAATTAGACTAAAATAATGTCAGTTTGAGCTCATACCAAAAAAAAAAAAAATCTTTGGTTGTCACTTGCACAAATATATGGGCTGTACTGTTATTACTAGCTCATGTTTTCCACTGTACATCTGCATTTTTGAACCTCTCATCAGCTTCATCAGAAGTCTCCCTTATCCCCATGTTTCACTAACAACTGTCCTGTGATGCTTGCAGGAGATTTTCCTTTCTTCAGTTGCCATGTGTGCTGCAAAATTCCATTATTCAGCTGCCATCAAGATCCCAATCTTTCCTCTCATTTTCTAGGAAATTTCAGTTTGCTAATCATATAATATAGGTATCCATTATTGGTATTGAAAAGTTTTATTACTGAAAAACTTGTATAATGCTTCAGCTCTATGCAATATCACCTCTCAGAATGCTGGCTACTGTCACTAGACAACCAATATGACAGGCACTGAAAACAGCTGATAAATACACAGTAAAAAACAAATAAATTACAATATAATGAACTGAAATCCTGATGTCCTGAACTACTAGACTGTTCTTTTAGCACACTGAGGATTATTATGCCTATAAAAACACTAACCGAACATACCTAAATGATGGATGGCATCACCAAGTCACAGTGATACATTAACTAGGACTAATCAGCTAGGCATTTATTAAAATTAACTCCTTTATCTTATTAGCAGTGAAAGTTTTATGCATACAAACTGTGGTTATTCTGCTGAAGTGCTGCTGCTTTTGACCTCATGAGCAGCAATATGCTGCACAACCTTGAGGAGGATGTGTAGGCAAGTACACCTTATGAGTGCTGTAACAGCGTTAGGAGATTAAACTTTCATGAAGAGAAGAAATGACGTTCATGTTATTTTTATGATCCTTCCTCAAAAGTATGAGCATGCTTCTTCCATGCACTTCTTTTTCACCTTACCTGTCCCTCAGTGTTTTCCTACATACATTTAATTGCACAAAACCAGTTCTTTTTGGCTCAGAACACTGCAAAAAAACCCAGCTGTACATGCATTAAATGTATTACGAGGAAAAGTAAGGGTGATGACAATTCAAACATAGTTCTTAATGCAATAAAATAGCCTACGTCAGAATAACATGAATGTCCATGCACCTTCATCAGGGAATGAATGGATAAAATAAATAAATAAAAATATTTGTATTCCCTAGCTTATTTTATACACACACACCAGAGTGGAGCAGTTTGATATTTATGAATTTCCAAGGAAATTGAGTGTTTAAAAAATCTGCTACTCAGTCTGCATCACAAACATGAATATGCACAACCAGTGATGCAACAGTTTTAATTCCCAGGTGAGCTGGAGACTGGACTAGAGGACTTTCTGAAGGCACTGAGGCTGACCTGTGCTATGATCCTGTATGAATTCTCCCTTCCTCTAAAATTCTATCTTTCAAAACCACTATCCCACATCCAGCTATGCACAAAACCAGATTGCAAACCTTTGTCAAATAGCTCACATCAGGAATCTGTTTCCCATATAATAATTGTATTCGCTTTTAGGTAGTCAAATTCGGGATGATCATCACCATACACAAATGACCATGTATTGTAGAATAGAATAGAATAGAATAGAATAGAATAGAATAGAATAGAATAGAATAGAATAGAATAGAATAGAATAGAATAGAATAGAATAGAATAGAATAGAATTAACCAGGTTGGAAAAGACCTTCATAGTATCATAGTATCAGTCAGGGTTGGAAAGGACCACAAGGATCATCAAGTTCCAACCCCCCTGCCATGAGCAGGGACACCCCACACTAGATCAGGCTGGACAGAGCCTCATCCAGCCTGGGCTTAAACATTTCCAGGGACGGGGCCTCAACCACCTCCCTGGACAACCCATTCATAGTATCATAGTATCAGTCAGGGTTGAAGGGACCACAAGGATCATCTAGTTCCAACCCCCCTGCCACCCCCTGCCACCTTCAAGATCATCAAGTCCAACCTATCACCCAACACCATCTAATCAACTAAACCATGGCACTAAGTGCCTCATCCAGTCTCTTACTAAACACCTCCAGTGACGGTGAATCCGCCACCTCCCTGGGCATCCCATTCCAATGGCCAATCACTCTTTCTGTGAAGAACTTCTTCCGCACATCCAGCTTAAACCTCCCCTGGTGCAGTTTGAGGCTGTGTCCTCTTGTTCTGTTGGTGGTTGCCTGGGAGAAGAGACCAATCCCACCCTTGCTACAACCTTCCTTCAGGTAGTTGTAGACAGCAATAAGGTCTCCCTTGAGCCCCCTCTTCTCCAGGCTAAGCAACCCTAGCTCTCTCAGCCTCTCCTCATAGGGCTTGTGCTCCAGACCCCTCACCAGCTTTGTTGCCCTTCTCTGGACACATTCCTGATTTTCCAATCAGTCAGCATCATACAACAAGTGTTTATCTCCCTTAATAAATGTTACTTTTAAAAATTCTCCTCAGTTTCTTCATCTCACTCAGATCATCAATTTTGTTCAAAGCTGTTGGGCTTTCATGAACCCTGAGCTCATTTTCACAGCTGCAGCTATTATCTGAAATGCCTTCTACCTATCTGGCTATAAATAAGTCCTTTTTTAGTCAGAGGACTTCTTACCTATTTTCACTGCTTTACTTTTGGCAGCACATGAAATCCATCCTCAGAAATACAATCTTGAACATAACACTGGAATAAGACCAAAGCATTACTAAGACAAAGGAGCACCAACCACCACATCAGTCCAGGCTAAACCTCAAAAGCATGCAGAAGCAGCATTATATGTGGTTCAGAAAGGTGAAGGAATGGATAAATATATGAAATGTGAAAGATTATAATCTCCTTTTTCACTCATATCTATCAGTCTGTCTGTGATTATGCTCTGCTTACCAAAGACTGCGCACATCTCCACAAAACAGCAAGCTGGGAGGTAGCCATGGTGGCCTTGATGGATGAAATCAACAGATAGGTCTGTATAGGACCACTGTAGATATATCTCTCAACATATTTTGTTGCTGAACTTCTGAATACAGAGAATCTTTCCATCAGAATCAAAAGAGAGCAATGACATTAGTACTTAGCTAAATATATCTTAACATCTGCATAGCCATCTTATCAGTTCTTGGTGAGGCATAGTTTCTGGTTGTATTCCTAACAAATGAAGGCACAGCTCCCCTTCCATTTAAATGAATGTGAGCTTCACTGCACTTCCATTCAAACAGATTACTTCCTCACATGCACTTGATAGACATTGATTTTATAGGTTATCTTGCTTCTGACTATAGACTTGAATACAAATAGTTCATTTTGCTATTTCAAGATTTTGTGAGTGGCTAGCTTAAAACACAAAAGGAAGGAAATACTAACCCTTATCCTACTAAAGGTTAAACAACTCTGCAATCTATGAGGCTTGATCCCAGAACTTCATAGGACCAAGGTTGCTCATGATTTAAAATACTAGACTGAAAAAAAAAATAATTCAAGTTGCATTTAATATGTTGCCTTTCCTCTTCAAACTAGAGAGAAGTTTCCATTTTATTGAGGGCAAGTTATTGGGAAAATTACCCAATAAAATCTCAGTGCCCCAAGTGTATTATTCCTCTTGATCAAAAGTCTTTCTCTATAGCAATGTGAGATCATGTGAAAAATAATTACAAGACAGATAAAGATAAAAGAGTCAGAAAAATATGAAACTCAACTGAATTTGTACAATTTACTATTTTTTTTTTTAACTCCTTGTACAAGTAGAAGAGTATAATTTTAATACAGGAAACCTCTGAAGTGCTTCAGCGACAGTTTATTATTCCATATATTTTACTTTGATAGACAGTCCATTAATTTGTCTTTCATTATTATCTGCATTAGATATGAGCTGTTCTTTGTATAATTTAGCCTAGCAATTACGTTATTATTCCAAACTGTAAGTCATATATAATGAAATGCAGAAAATCCATATAGGAGTAAATAGAATATAGAAGTAAGTAAAAATGCAGCTAAGACAGACATACCTAACCATATTTATGCAATTTATTAATGACTAAGAATTTATTATTTGTGTTCATAAGTATATCCCAAACAACTTAATTAATCTTTAAAGTATAGCAAATCATGGGAGATAGTCGTGTATGGGAAGTGATAAAAAATTGCAGCTGCATTTCCCAGGAATTTTGACCATCAATTCCTAATATTTGGGACTGTTCAAAGTGCTAAAATCCAAATAATACAAAAATGCCATTCTACCACCTTTGCTACCAAAAGAGTGCCAGTGAGTTTTAAACTGAAGTATTTCAAAAGTTCTTCACAGAGAGAGTTGTTAGCCATTGGGATGGGCTGCCCAGGGAGGTGGTGGAGTCACCATCCCTGAAGGTGTTCAAGAGGGGATTGGACGTGGCACTTGGTGCCATGGTTAAGTAGTCATGAGTCTTGGGTGACAGGATGTACTTGATGACCTTTGAGGTCTTTTCCAATCTTATTGATTCTATGACTATGATTTGAGGTAAGTGTATTGTTGTTTAAATGAAGAAAGTATGCCATATGCTTAAACTGAGAAATTCTAGCATCTACACACTGAAAGGGGAAGCTACACTCCACCCTAAACTATATTACGGCCTTTGGCAGAAGTACACAGTAGCCTCGTATGAACTATGAAATCTCTAAACACTGTCAAAGCAGTCTCCATTTAGGAAGAGCTGCATAAAGCAGGCTCTTCTAGATTCATCCAAGTTTATTTATAGAACACTGTACCTTGCATTTGTGAGCTGGTATCCCAAATCTGTGAGCAATCAAAACAGTAATGATACACTGGAAAGGAAAAAACCCTCAAATTATGACATAGAAGTGCTTGAGCAAACATAATCATTAATGGACACCCTGTACTAGAGTACCACTACGGAAATATGAACTCTGAAGACTTTAAGACCTAGCCTAGAAAGCATCCAATCTTAAAATGCTAGGATCAGGAGTTTTCCTTGGCTGCTAGAAGTAATTACTTTTTATTGCTATTCAGTACACAACTATTTGAGAATGATAAAGTAATAGCACTAGGAGTTGCAGACAAGCCTGGAGATAGCCACATTCAGATAATCAGCACAGTATGTTAAGTAAGTTGTCAGGAACATAAGTGAGTTGGGGAGTGCTGTGGAGAAAGACCTAAGGAAAGGAAGGGATGAAAGCAATAAAAAAGGTTTGAGTTAGAAAATGAGAGCTGCTGAATGCCAATAATGTAAACTATAATAGCTATAGAGAATTTCCTGGTAATAGAAATTGTTCCTCTCAGGTCAAGAATAATACAGTATTTTCAGGTGATCTCTGTTGCTCAGGGATCTCTTTCCCTCATGTTGCCATCTGTATTTTGATAGCTGCATTGTGTGAGAGATTTCTCTTGCAGCAGATTCTGACATCTTTCTTCCCTATCAAGGAAACAGCTTGAAGCCATCAGTTCCTTTGCTTGTCAAGGGAATTTTTTTGCTCCTTGGCAAAGTTCCTGCTCTGTATTTATTCCCTTTGTTTAGATCTCTTTTCCTTTTCAATGATGTTTTCTGCACAAAACAATTCTCACCCTCTCAAGGTTAGACCTATCATATGCCACTCCAAGAAGTGTTTTCTGAAGCCTGATGATCATCTGTCTCCCCTCATCCTGTACATTTTCCTTCCTCATAAGTAGGGTGGAGCAAGAGGAGGCAGCAGCAAGGACAAACAGGGATTTATCTGCAATTTCTGGCCCTCTGAGACCATGCCTGTGGGGCAGGGAGCCCCCTGCAGCCACTTTCTTTGTAACCTTTTCACTGAAGTTGCTGACAAAAATGACTAGGAAAGCTGAGGCTTTGTTTTTCATTCCCAACAGGCCATGAAGAGCACAGTGGTACGCGGCTCAGTGAAGTCATGTAGTTTTTCCACAGAGTACTGTGTGTGGTTTGTAATTCTGCAGCCCTGCAGTTTTCTAAGTAGTGGTTCAGTACAAAAACAAAGAGAATACCATTTTCCTGTGCTAAAATGAAAGAATTCTATTTCTTAATGCCATTCTTAAATTATTTTATTTGCAGGGGAGGAAAAGCCTTCTCTCAAGTTTCCAGCTACCTACCACCAATTTTCATTTTTTGGTATTTCACCTCCCCAGAGAAAACATGTTTGGTGATCCTGGAAGTATTATTTTATTTGAGATTACTCCTCATTTACAGTGGTACAGCTATGAAAATTAGTGGAATTACAGGAGTATAGCTGCCCTGTGACTACTGTTTCACAATAAAAAATGGCAGTAATAGCTTAAAGCTTTCTTAATACCCTATCTGCCCCTCAGCTGTGCAAACATTATAGCTTGTAGGGCTTCTTAAACAACACTCATTAAAAATTGTCAGCACTAAGTCAGGGAACTGATTCAATTAAAAATCAAAAAATCTTGAAAAATTGTGCTACCACAACTGAATGGGTGACATGCCATGGGCAGAAAAGGGAACAAAAAAAAGGGAAGCAGCAGTACCTCAAGCTGATACTGCTGCATGGACAGCAGTAAAATAACAGCCTACGCCAGATCAAAAGGGAGGGCAGGCTTGTAACACCCATTGAGCAAATTCACAATTATCTGTGATTATCTAAATTTCAGATTATCTATACCACAAATGTAAACCCAACCATCCTGCACCCAGCATAGGTATTAGCTGAGTCCCACCACTGTAAAATGTCTCTTGCAAGACTCTGCCTGGTATGAAAACAATATATGTACCTTCATGCAGAGACAGAGATCATAAATTCAGTTGAACCAAAGTTGCCTTTGTGAAGAAACAGCTGAGGCTTCTCCTCACCATGTTCCCAGAATCAGGAGTGACAGACAGCATGCTGCAGTCACACCTCACTGCTTCTCCTCAGAAACAGCTCAAACGTAGCTGGGCTTCAGGCCAACTGCAGCCAGCTTCATGTGGAGATAGCTGAAATGATCCCCAGCACAGGGGATTATGGGAGGCCTTTTAGGTCAGGTGAATACGATACGGATCCAGTTTGGATATCTGACCCAACAAACTCTCTTACAGGGAGCTAAGGAGATAGCATTGACACACACCAGTAAGAAGCCTAGCCAGTTTCTTGAGGAAAGTACAGGAGCAGAATGGAAAGACTACAATGTCTTATGTGACAGCACCAGTGAGGAATTTACACTATAAAGTATAACATGCAAAAGAAAACAGGAAATATTACAGTTAGGAGTAGGATGTTGAGAAGCATTCAGTCTTTGGCTCAGCTCCAGCCTAACTAAGCTGGATGACACAGGGGATCAAGCTGGAGTTAAAATTTCTTGATTGTCTGTTGCAGTGCTAACCCAAAACTTACACACACAGTAGTTTTCCCCAAACTACAATTAAAACAACCACCTCTCAGTGTGGAAGTACATTTTAGTGATAGATAGTAGTTTTGCAGATGATTATTCTGTATGATTTATAGTGCGCCATAAATGGGTTTGGATTATTTTAAAATAATATGGGTTAGCCATAGAAAAGCAAGCAAACTTTCAAGTGAACACAAATGTTTTTACACTAGTAGCTAGCACTTTGCCTTCAATGGATCATCAACAATTCAAAACTAATTAATTATTTGCAAATATTCAAATAATGTGCACAACTTCATTAAACCAGTTAGCTTTGGGACTTTCACTTACATATGTTTTGTCTGCCCCACATAAGCAATACCAACAAAGCCAAACAGGCTTCTGGTCTGTTCCTATATTGCTATCTTGTGTGATATTATATTCTGCAGAAATGCCAATTCATTTTGGCCCAAAGAGTTGACCAGCTTTCCACATTTTTAAGGTTGTTTCCATTTGGAAATTAAATTGATGAAGTTTGTTACAATCCTCTTGATTTAGGAAGAAGGGAGGTCATTCTGCCCCTGTAGACAGCACTGGTTAGGCCACACCTTGAGTACTGTGTCCAGTTCTGGGCCCCTCAGTTTAGGAAGGATGTTGACTTGCTGGAACGAGTCCAGAGAAGGGCAACGAAGTTAGTGAGGGGCTTGGAACACAAGCCCTATGAGGAGAGGCTGAGGGAGCTGGGGCTGCTTAGCCTGGAGAGGAGGAGACTCAGGGGTGACCTTATTGCTCTCTACAACTACCTGAAGGGGGGTTGTAAACAGGCAGAGGTTGGTCTCTTCTCCCAGGCAGCCAGCACCAGAACAAGAGGACACAGTCTGAGGCTGTGCCAGGGGAAGTTCAGGCTGGAGGTCAGGAGGAAGTTTTACACAGAGAGAGTGATTGCCCATTGGAATGGACTGCCCGGGTAGGTGGTGGAGTCGCCGTCACTGGAGGTGTTCAGGAGGAGACTTGACAGGGTGCTTGGTTGCATGGGTTAGTTGATTAGGTGGTGTTGGGTGATAGGTTGGACGTGATGATCTTGAAGGTCTCTTCCAACCTGGTCTATTCTATTCTATTCTATTCTATTCTATTCTATTCTATTCTATTCTATTCTATTCTATTCTATTCTATTCTATTTATGGAGCACAAAGAAATTCAGATGGGTAGGAACAATTTATTTACCTGTAGTTCTCAGACTCTTTGTAGGCAGCTGTATTCTAAAAATCTTCCTTCCAGCATTTCTGATGCCACACAGACAGAAATACAGCAGCTTCCACATCACTTCTTCAGTGCTGAAATTATTTCTAAATCCTCAGAAAACCAGCTGGACTCTTTGAGCCTCCCCTTGTCTGTGCCTGTATGTGACTCAGTGTGAGTACAATACTTTCTAAATCAAAGTAAAAATTATTGTTACTTGGGGTTTCTGAATGGAAAGTGGCTCTCTCAGCCACAGCAAAATGGTTGAACTGTCCAATGCCTAACACAGCATGCTCTTCAGACTTCATTTTTTTGTATTGTCAAATGAATCAGAACTTCTTAGCTTAGCCACATATCACAGGCAATCCCATGTGGCCATCCACTGAAGTCAAAAGAATTATTGCAGGGATGGATTTGGCAGTACACATTTTGAACCTGAATTCCCTTAAGCAAGAAATCAGCACAAATGTACAAGTCTGGCTGTGTTTGAAGCTTCTGGTTTGCAGCCATCTGTGCAAGCTTTTATTGTTAAACAGGAGTAAAGCAAATTCTAGACTAACTGATACTCATTTATACATATCTGTGATATGTCTAGGTAAAAACAACAACAACAACAAAAACCCAACCCATGGAATTAGGAAAGCTGAAAATAACTAGAAAAAGATAGTTTGAATTATTAGAAAACCCAGAAATTAACATCAGAATTCCAATATGGTTTCTCAAGTTAAAAGATACAGGCAGCTGTAGGCAGTTTACTGTTATTTCTCAGACAAACCACAAGAGCTGAAATGTTGCCTTCCTTGTACTGGTGCATCAAATCTTGTATAATTTTTTCAGAACAAGTAATGTACTTGATTACTGTTTGCTAAATCAATGAGTAATTACATGGTGAAACATACTGCTACAGTAACCCACTGAGGTCAAGAACTGAGTACATTCTAAAAATGTACACAAGTAACAAACTACCCAGAGCTGCAGTTGTACAGAATAATTCTGGAACCCTTATTACATGTCATGCTTCAAATCTGATAAAATCTCTTACAGTGCAGAAAACAATCTTTTATGGGGATAAACTGTCTTCAGTTACCAGCTGTGAGTACCTTCTTGAAGGACCAGTTCTTGCCATAACTGTACAAAGGCAGTGACCGAGTCGGATCTTAAGTCTGGTCCAAAGTAGCATTTTCTGTGTATCAGTCCCTGGGCTCCCCACTGTTTGTCAGTTGAAGAAAGCAGAGTGGATGCCAATTTCAGTTACTTATTTTTTTGTCATTTAGCTTTATCAGTAACAATCATTTTAAGGATGAGGTGCCTAAATAATGGCATCAGTTTATAGATTTTTTTCTTTCTCAACATACCAACTCAACTATATTTTAAACTGTGCAGTCAGAGGGTTTTTTTTTTTAAATGCAGCTTGCACAAAAACTTGACCCACATTCTGCTTCCAATCAATTTAAATGAAGGAATGCAGTGAGGGTTTAACCACTGAAGTGCTCTCACATTCAGATAAGATCAATAATCCTGTTAATTAGCAACATTCTAGTGTGGGGTGTCCCTGCCCATGGCAGGGGTGTTGGAACTAGATGATCCTTGTGGTCCCTTCCAACCCTGACTGATACTATGATACTATTATTTTTGCTTGCTTAACACCCTTTAAATTGCAAGAAATGACACAAGTGCTAGATACATAACTCACTTGAGCTGTGGAGCAATCACCACCATAAAAGTAGTTCCAAGCAGTCACTAACCATTCACACTTCCAAAGTCTCCCTGCGTCTCCACTATACTCTGGCATAGAGCAGTTACTCTGAAACAGCATAGAGTAAGCAAATTACACCTGGAGTTGTGCATGTTCAGCAGCCAACACCAGCCAGATGGGCACTGATAGGCACTCTCCAGGTTAGCAGCTCCTGCCTCTCCACCATTAAGGCCCCTACTGTAGAAGCCTAGTTAGAGCCAAGACTGGGACAAGACAAGGTAGGAAGCATAACATGGATATAGTGGAGGTGGAAAAGGGGATGGAGATGGTTTTTTTTGCAGAGGTGAGGAAGACAGGTTAAAATCAGAGGCTTCAATACGTGATGCATGGGCACAGGTCCAGAAGTGGCGTAAGAGGCAGGTGTGGAAGCATGTATCCTCCTGCAAATCCACATAGTTCAGTTGAGGGACAGAAGTTTGATGCTACCAGCTGCACCAAAGGTTTGCCCCTATCTGATATATTAAGCCAGGGAGCCCTTGCTCTGTTATCAGTCTGTTTTCTTGTCATGGAATCTATGCTGGGATGGATAACAAGCAAAGTTTACACCCAGGAAGTTGATCACATCCTGTGTCTGATCAACACTCCCGCATAATGAAAGAAGGTTCAGACCCATAAACTCCTGCCATAAAACCTATGACAGAATTAGTCAAACAATCAAAGCAATGGGGTACTATAGAAAAAAACCTCATCCACAATATAACAGCCCAGTGTGGCTTTTTAAGAAACCAGACAGGATATGG
This sequence comes from Melanerpes formicivorus, assembly GCF_026170545.1. Taxonomy (NCBI): domain Eukaryota; kingdom Metazoa; phylum Chordata; class Aves; order Piciformes; family Picidae; genus Melanerpes; species Melanerpes formicivorus. The sequence goes on from NW_027142369.1 coordinate 5,482,022, forward strand.
CACGACTATTGACTGTAGGGCTTTCAGTGAAGCACCAAACCTTTTAACAGCCCTTGTTCCCAGAATACTAGATATGAACATGCTCTTCTGTAGATGGGAGCGTTAGCTGCAAAAGGTATGGTCTTTATGATCCTCATACAATAGCAAGACAAACCATGGTTTGCATTTAATTAGAGTAGAAGACAGCATAGCCACCCCAAGGTTCTAAACATGGCCCCACCCTTGCTCAAGCCATGTTGGCTAAACAGCTAGAATCTATCATTCTTCTACCTGAAGTAACAATTGGAAGACGTGATAAGAAATGGTTCACTAAATTGTGAATGCTATCATCCAGCATTTACAAGAATTACATACCAGTGTTCCTGACTTGAAATGGCAAGGACCAAGTCAAGAAGTTTCATTTTTAGGTACATGATAGACAGAAAGACAAAAAAAAACCCTGCTCTAGGACCAGTATTAGCAGAGATACAAAGCATTCAGTCACCTTCTGATAAAAAAGATTTACAAACTTTATTAGGAACTTTTGGGCTTTGGAGATCACACATTCCTGGATTCAGTATTTTAGGGGAATCTTCAATTTGCTGAAGAAAAACGCAATACGGAATCGGGTACAGCATCATCATGAAACATGACATGCTTTAAATGATGACATTTTACTAACCAATCTGTGGAGCTCCTTAACCCTGAGCACCAAATTACACTTCACATAGGCATGTTATGAGGGATATCAATGGGGATTATGACAATAAGATGTGCAAGGTAAGAAAACCTACCTATTACATTTTGCTCTAAATTATGGCAAGGCTCCCTACTACAGTCCATTTGAGAAAGTGCTATTAGCTGCATATGAAGGGCTGCTAACTACTGAGCCATTAATTCAGAAAAAAGGAAATCAAGTTTTATGTCCACCCATTCCTATTTTAAAACTAATTTTAACTGGTAAGCCTTAATATTAGCCCAGGAAACTGCTGTGCACTCATGGGGCTCTGTATGTACTTCATCAGGTGACAAGTAATGAGATGAAAAAAGAATACAAATAATCAGAGAATGTAAAGTGAATTAGGACACCTACTGAATACTCCTATCTGCCCTCCCCTCCAATAAATGATCTGCTGCCCTGGGAAGGTGAGACAGAAAAATTTGGTTCACAGTGGTGAGAGAAATGGGTGAAAAACAATCAGTAAGTAAATGGTAGAGACACACTGGGTAAAAGACACTGGAAACAGATTTATGATACAGACCAATCTAAGTGCATATCCATGTGACATGTATGTACCCACTAGTAACTCTGAGGCAAAGTGGAATCTGGTGGCTGATCATTTGGCTAAAATAAATGTATTCCAAAACTTGAGGCAGAAAGGCTAGCAAGTGGGTACAAGGATGGCTAAGGCATACTGAAAATTACTACTTATTTCAGGGGGTTCAAGGAGAGGATAGCCTGTAACAAAAGCTCTGGCAATTATTTATTTTACACACATCCTTTTTTTTTTTTTTTTTCCCAAACATGGTACAATAACTGTCAAAAGGACAACATTGTTAAGCTCACTGTGCAACACCAATTATTGTTGAATGCTGGGATAAACCAAGGGGTGTAATGTGACCAATCCACATTCCTCTACAATGGATCAAGGGTCAGAAGAGATGAGCAACAAAAATAATCTCAAGGAAGACTGTAATAACTTACCACCAGTTATCCTAAAGCTGAACTTACCTCAACACAAAGAGTAAACCTTGCTTTAAATATACAGATGTATGAACAGCCTTCCCTCAGATAACCAGTGGAGAATAATGTCTTCCCGAGCTAGCCAGACTAATGTGGCAGGGGCCAAGTGTATATGTGGCTCAGCCAAAATCAGAACAAAGTATAGAAACTGAGCAACCATCAACACCCGCCCTTTGGATAGAGCAATGGGCCTGAGCTGACTTCAGACCATGGACTCCTTCCTGGTGAACAGGGATGCCCAGCATCAGGGTTGTGAGCATAGAGAGACTTGTAACATAAATCATATTTGTACTGTGATTCACTTGTATATTGCAACTGATATTTTATCCTGGTGTTGTGATTTCTGTATCACTCTTCTAAATCAAAATGCCATGTAACACCGAATCTATTAAATGAATTTTTACATTATATATGAAACCCTCATGTGGAGTATCTGAAAGAACCTTGTCAGAGTACTGGACTCTGACACATAAAAAAATATGATATTACAATCCACCAAGATCAAATGGTGGTGAAAACCTTTTCTATATGTGGGAAGTAACTGACAAGATGAAGACTCTGCCTGGGTTTGAGTTCTTACACAAACTAATTATGATAATATTTTTATTGTGATGGTAAACCATTTTTCACATTGTCAAATTCAGTTGACAGTAATCTAAATGGCTGCTTGTGCTCAGTGTCTTTTGTTCTAGCAACAGCATCAGGGTGATACTTGCAATATGAATATTCGCAAATGACACTAAATGGAGAAAATATAATGTAAAAATATTTTCTAGTACAGGTACAACTCATTGAAATCAGACATTCTCATACGTGTCTAAATTCCAGGCATGACAAGATTTTCCAGCAACTGGTAAGATCCTGCAAAACTTCACTGAATGATGGACAGTTTGTTTAAGTTAACTGTAATTCACCTCAAACTTTTCAAAAGCAAAGTAATAAGGTCTTCCTGAGGAATCATTTTCACCTTTAAAAAATTTTGCATAAGAGAAACTAATATATACTAATACATGTTATACTAATTATAACACGCTTGTGTTCCTGTGCATTTGTTGTTGGCTGACCAAAAAGTCACATACCAGGTTTACCTGACACTGTTTTTTATAAAAATAGAACATAAATACAAACAAACAAACAAAAGAGCACCATTTTAGCAACTTTAATAGCATTGCCAAACTTTAATCACTTGGGCTGAAAATTTCCATCATAATTGTCTGCCTTGGCCATTACAAACTTAATTCAAAATTGTTCATAATAATACTCTAATAATAACAGCTACAGAAAAGCCCATATAGAAATGAACCATTTTGTCTTTAGAATAGGGCTTGACTAGCTTGCAGCAAATACAGCATAGTCACACTCCAAAACAAAGAGGCTAAAGCTAACTTCTGAAGAGCTTTTCACTAAATAGCACCATCTAACCAGAACATTTAATCAGACAGGGGTCCTGAAGAAGAAAATAGAAGATGATGATGGTGCTCAAGGCTGTCATATAATGTAAACAACCACCTTCCACAGCTTTCCCGTGCTTGAATTTGAAACTGCAATGCCTTTATTTGACTATGTAATTTACATGTGTACACTTGCATGCATACATAAATGGAATAAATACACACAACAAATAGATACAGTAAGTTAAAGTGGTGCAAGTTTTATAGGAAAGAATATATTACCTGAAAAGGGAAAATTCAAACTATTCTCCAAATATGAACATGTAGCTCCATACTCTTGTTATTTGGCAGTACCATTCAGGCTCCATAAGATGGCAGACCTGCATATATTTAACAGATGTTAGTGTAATTGCTGTAAATATGTTGCTTTAAGATGGTTGCTTTAAATAGATGGTGTGTGTTTTTAGTCAGGATGTTCAGAATGTGATATATTTAGAATTGTAATGAACTTAGCTTATTACTCTGTATTACCTTTCCCATACTCAGTGATAGCTTTGGACATGGCCTATGTAGAGCACCCATTGAAAACAAAATAAAAGAAGTGGAATTAGCACTTAGAAATAACTGATTTGAAATTACTTGAACTTGATCAATGAATAAGCATACAAATGGTATTTGTTCTGACAGATTCGTTGATTCATTCTAGCAACTTGTGCTTAAAGTAAGCCAACTCTTAGAATATAATTGATGTCCTGAACACATGAAAGTTCTTGAGTTTCTCTTTTAAACAGTCTGCTTTACAGGACACTATCTGGGGCAACAATGAATTACTTGTTAACCCTGAAACTGGTATATCACGTTCTCATTGTATGACGATGCTTTTTTCAGGTTCTTTGACATTATTGTAGCCCTATTATTTGTACAGTCATTGTAGCAAATTAATAAAACAAACTGGCCTTATAATTAATATACAATGATTATGGTTGTTCTGGAGAAGACTGTGTGGTGCCTTTACCAGTGCTTTATAGCCATTTCCTTTCCATTTGTTAAGACTTCAAGCTGTTTTAGACATATACATCATAACCTCAAATGACCAAGTAAGAAATGGAGCAAGCTTGCAATCTCACTTTTGTCTTTCACTTCCACAAACCCTCACTCATAAATGTTTTAATTATAATTACACAGGCATACAATTTTCCCATAAAGGTTTCATTGCACTTATTCCACTTGACTAGGACTACAAGGAAAAGTGGCTAGATGGCTTTTAATATTTTGAAAGAATTATTTGGAAAAAAGACAGTAAGAAGTGTTGCCAGCAAGAAGGCAGTTTATATTCAGTAAGGTTCTGAAAAGAAGATCTCAAAGTCTTCTACTTCCTAGTAAACAAACAGAATAAAAGAAAGAAATTAGCATTGAACACAAAATTCCTCAATAGCACATCAATAATTTTATTGTGAAAATCGTAATTAGGAAGAAAACTTTCATTAGGGTCAAGAAATTGGGCGGTTAGGCAAATTTGCTATTTTTTCATATGTAAACTTAGTCTTCGATAATTGTTTAACAGTGAAACTTTATTTTAAATACTGCTCCCTGACACATTCACAGACTTCTTGCTGACTCACTGTTTAAGAATGTGATTTTGAAAAAGAGCAATGGAAACACTCCAGTAACAGAAATACTGAAGAATTTAGATAGTATTCTGAGAGCCTGTAACCTACTTCTACATCCAGACAGTTATTGTATCTAGCTTTGCAGATGTGTCAGGAAGTTTTTGCTGGTTTGAAACTCCCCCAGTTTTTAAAGCAGTCCTGTAAGCCTCTTAATGGTGCAGAGAAAGCTTTGTTACTAGTTTCCTTCTGGTTTATCAATTAGAGATATGTGAAAGACCCCACATGAGTGGTTACGGCATGCCTGCAGCTCCTTATGCAACCGGGCTGCAGTGGGCTTTGGCCAGGCCTGAGCAGCCTGAGATACCCAACAATGTCCAGAAGTCCCAGATGGAGTCAGGCCAACTTCGCATGCCTCTGCGCAGCTTTGCGGCTTGGGTTTGATTTTGCAGAAGCATCTCTTTGTGTTGAAAGATTTTGCAGGGTTTTGCAAGATATTTAAGAGATCACTCATCGCTTCATCATGCATATCCTCCTCCGACTGTCACTCAAACTGTCACTTCGAGCAGCAGTCCAAGAAGTGCTTCACACACTGACAGTGGAAGGACAGAGTACACAAATTTGCACTCGCACATTTTGTAACTCTGGCACCTTGTGCTATGGAGAAGGAATGAGAAAATAAGTACTATCTTTCTGCTGCATTTTGCTGCTGAAACCTGACTCTGAAGATAACTAAGGAAAAGCTTCCTGCCAGTTCTGGCTCAGGAGCCAAGCAATTGCTCTTGCTGCAAGCTGCAGCAGCACAAAGAGGCTGCTGATATTGCCAGGCTGCTGATATTGCCAGGAAGGGCCGAAAGCCCTAGGATCTCGCAAAACTCTGCGGGCTCGGCCAGGGTCTGGCTCTGGGCAGCCGCTGCCACCGTGGCCGCCATTCCCGCTGGCGGCGGCAATCGTCCCCACAGAACCCGTCCAGTACACGCACTCCAGCATCTTCTCTTGACGCATTGCAGGTACAGCGCAACCAATCATAGGGCTTGACTCTTACCAGCTACCCATTGCAGAGTCCCGTTAGCCAATCAGGCGTTCCTTGACAAAGTCCTGCCTCAGATGCCTCGGCACCGCTTACGTCGGTTCCGCCGCCATCAGGCAGTAATCTTCCGCGAAAAGACATAGGCCCTGCTGGCCGTGGAGGCGCTGGCGAGCGGCTGGCTGTTGCCGCTCGCCGGCCCGCCCGAGTGCGAGTGGAAGCAGGCAGTCTCAAACACTGCCTCTCCCGTGCTGGCGCTGTGGGACCTGGCAGGGCGTGGGGTGCTGCCTGCAGGCTGGCTGCAGGGTAGACGTGTTCTCCCGTGCAGCTAGCGTCCAGTGCCGGGGTCCGACCCCTCACAGAGCCCTTCTGCCCCGGCATCTCTGGCTGCGGGAAAGGGAGAGGTAAAATAAAGTTCCATTTGGGAGGCTACGGGAGACTTCTGGGGTTTTGTGCTGTGCCATCCCGGCCCCTGCTGTTAGTTATAATGTTAATCGCCATCAGCAGCCCTGCGTGGAGACTGCGGAGCCTGAAGCCTCACCAGAGCCCAGTCAAGCCAAAGGCTCAATCCAAGCAAAATTTAAAGTGTCTTCTGAGGAGCTGTGTGCCAAATTAGCAAACGGCATTTGCTAGAGACACAGCTGAGTGCCCTGTAATGGCTCTCGGTTAGTAGTGAATATTAGCCACAGCACCTTTGAGAGTGACATCAGTACCTGCAGAGCTCATTGCCGAATGCAGAGACCCAAGTAGAAAGGTAAGCCCCCTAATACGGGGCAGGTGATAAGGGAAGCTTGGTGTCTTAGCAAATTTAGATCTGCAGCAATCTGAAATCCTCAGTGTATTGACAATCACTTCTCTATATCCTTCCTTTGGGGTGCCTGGTTAGAAAGTCACCTCCATCCCGATAGCTACAGATCAAGTAACACACTTCACTCTGAAGTGCAGGTTCTGTAACTGTGTCTTTGTGCCAATGCAATGCTGATGCGGTGGCTGGCCTGGGGCAGCGAGATCCCTTACCTTAGCAAACTTCCAGCTAGAACAACCTGTACAAGGGCCTAGCAAGGATATCTAAAGAGATTCATTCTGTAAGGTATGTTCCCTGGTCCCACTGGAGGCTGAGGGATTGATACAAGGATCTTGGGACAGCCAAAATTCTAATGATAATGGCTTTTTCCAAGAATTAGGCTAGATGCTGCCTGGCACTGATGGACCCATCATGGAACAGAGTTAATTTTTTGCAGAAGCTTGTGGGCCAGCAGTACATCCGTGAGGAGAGAACAAGGTAAAAGAGGAGTAGAAAGGTATCTGTTTATTTTAACCCCATAATAATAACAAAATAGTCTGAGTCGTCTTTTTTTTTTTCTTTCTTATTTGATGATGAATATCTTGTTTCAGTTATATTTTAGTTAAGGAGATTGGTGCTCTGTAAGCACCTAAAATAGAATATGGAGATAGAGACAGCAGAAGCAGAATGGATGCCAAAGTGAAATGATCTGGAGTGCTGAGCGCTGCATCAGCCCACACACAGGCCCACCCCAAGGATAGTGATGCAGAGAAGTCTTAGATGGTGCTCCCTGCTTGGAAAAATGATGTCAGTATTGGCAGACCCGAAACTAAACTGAAGGCTAACCAAAATAAACTCATTAAATGTACTTCCCTTCTATGTAGCACAAAAATTCCATTCTGAGTGCAGTGCACCTTTGTGTTAGCCTTTTGCTGTTTAACAGCACTGCTGACAGCTTCACAGCCAGCACATAACAGTGCACTTACTAAATATAAGTGCTTCATTAGCATCTAGCATACTTCTGCTACCACACACACAAAAAACCCCAACAAACCAACAAATAGCCATACTGGGGGGAAGGAAGGTGAATGCTGCTTGCCAGGGAAGGTGTGCACAAAGTGCTAGGTGCTTGGGATAGATCAGATTTTAGGCATGTTCTTATTTCACAGAAGCAGACAGCTTCAGGATAAAGCAGGCAGAATAGAGATTTAACTAACTGGCTGATGTGAACTGTACCGTCACAGAAATATCGGGAATAGCAGGCCCCATGGGACACCTCTATTTTCCAGGTTTACAAAGAAAGCCAGGTTTTCTTGGAACCCCTTCTGGGATTTCAGCAGTGATTGGAGGTGCTTTAGGGTGGAGGCACATGCATACTCTTGAGGGTCAGACATTTTAAGAGGCTGGACTACATGCATGCTAGTGCCCCCAAAGGTAAAAACCTGAAGTTCTAGACAAAAGAACTGGATCAAAGAGAAACATGAACAGAGATAGCAGAACCTAAATTCTGTAGGCATCAGATGTTCCTGTTGTTTTACAAATTACTTTTACTAAAAGACTTTAAAAGATGAGCCCTCAGTAGAGGATTTCTTAGATACTGTCATGTCAGGTTCCCAGGGGTGAGGCAGTATGTTGGTTCTTTGGCATAGGCTGTGGAGATTGAATTCATACTAGAAATGCTATCTTCAAGGTTATTGAAAGACTTAGGGATGTTTTTCCCCTAAAAAATGGTAATCAGGCAGTTCTGGAAGTTACTTCATTATCAGATGGGTTTATTACTGATGTAGGCACAAACAACACAAAACAGCTTTCCAAAGAAGTGCAACTTTTCCATAACTTTCTTCATGTACTTTATACAAATGAAGACGAGTACTGCCTGGCAATGATTCTGGCATCTGTAATTTGGGATGTACGTATACTATTTCTCACCTCAGGCCAGCTCCATAGAATGGTGGATTAAAATACTGGATGTCTCTTGGATGGCAGTATTTGACACCCATTAACTCATGTGGATTTGATCTTGTAGGTTCTAAGGAATCTGACAAACTGATTGAAACTCCATGTTCTCAGTGTGTGAGAGGAAGGAAGAATAAATCCATAACTGATGCAAATTAACATGGATTTATTGTCTTCAGGGCATGTTTACAGTTGCTGAAAATTTGAACCAGAAAACTATGATTTAAAATTATGATCACCCTTGAAATGTGTATGTGGAGTTTAATTTTTTACCTCTAGCTACAGCATGAAGACTTATGACAGTGCTACCTGACCCAAAGAAAGGTTGATTTTTTTAACACAGACCTACTAGAAAATTATAATTTGGCCTTATGTAAGGAAGGCTTGGTCATTAGGAGATGTATCTATGGATTTTACATACCTGTTGTCATATATATATATATCTTGCCCCATAGGAATATTTGTTTGAAAATTAATTACTCATGGAAAAAGGAGAGGTGTAAAAGACAATGCAGAAGGCTCAGTTAATAATTTGTGTTATGTAAAAAAAGCAATCTTTAATATCTTCAAGGATTACACCCCCCCCCATGTTAAACAGGACAAACTGAAATGAGAAACAGCCGTACTGCAGCTGAATTAACTGATTTCCACCTTTTCAGGACTTAAACTCTGAAGCATATTTGTTTACTGTTATTTATTATATCCTTATAAGCTATACATTGGTTCAAAATGTGTATCAGCAACAGCTGTTCAGCTTTTATTAGTTCTAAGACAGAAATTTGAACCTATAAAGTAAACCAATTTTTGGTCCACTCAGTTTTCCAACATATTAAGAAATTAAGTGAAAACTCAAGCCATTCCTAACAAGGTAAATATGGCTAAGAATTGTTTTATTGTTTGTCACATTGTACCTTGTAAAATTTTTGAGGAATCCATCTAGTGAAATCAGAAACAGTTATCTATCACTGGATTGTTTTCGTAAGTAACTTTCTATACAGAGTATTACCTGGATATTCTATGCAGATGCATTAACTGGAATGACCATCAGGAAATACAGTTCATGTACATGCATCCAACAGTGAGAGGCATGACCTAGGTATGCTTGACAATGTTATGTTACAATGTGAAACACTTAACAAACACATTTAAATATTGTCCTGTTCTGCACTTGAAAAATAATGCCTACGATTTGGCTTTTATCCGTAAAAATACTAACAATAACAAAATATAAACAATAGAAAAATGGAATGAGTAATCTCTGTTTATATCATGAATCATCCCATGTTTATCTTTCTATGAAACTGGCAATTACAAAAACAGAGATGGAAAATCCTGTTATGATATACTCCAATATTTCTAGAGAACTTTTCACAGGACTCTGAAGAAAAGTTGGGGTTTTAAACTGCGTGAAAGAGTTTTGTTCCTTTTTCATTTATTTTACATTGCAAATGTAAAAAAGTAAGGAGAAGCACTTTAGTTTAAAAGAATTGTATGATGTTTAATCTGCAGTTGTATGACTGAGTTTATGTATGGGAGCAGGTCTGTAATTCCTATCTGTGCAAGTCCTTTTAAGATAGGATCTTTAAGGTTCCAAACTCAAATCGCTAGGTTTAAAAACACAAAACTTGTCAAATTATATGGTCTCAAGGATGCCAGTTTACATACCTACATAGAAAGGGATTCACTAATTTAATGACAATGTGTAAATAATTTAGTCCTAACCAACAGCTAAATCAGTTTTATATCACCACCTAAAACTTTACAAGACAGAAGACACTCAATGTGGGTAGCAACTATTATTCAATTATACAGATGGACTTCCAACAATGCTCAGTGAAAATCCACAATGGTATTTGATTTTGATACATACCAGTAGGAATGAGGCAGATATAAAGAAATCATGAGCATATAAAAACTTTGGTAGTTCTAGGTTTTCTCTCTCTCTCTCAAAAAAGGAATAGTGCTCTACAGGAACATGTATGTTCCAAATTAAAGTAGCTACCAGGTCTGGAAATTTAAATGTTAAGCTTATAGCAAGTTTTATTTTCACATCTTGCATAAATGTGGTCAAATTCTATCCCATTCTATTTCAAAAGAGTTCCACCCACTTATTTGCAATCTTGGTGAAGCTCAGTGTACTTTTACAAGGATACTGGCTTAGATTTTCACAGCTGCCAATGGCATTTAGAAATATTAATTTAACATTAATTTTGTGGAAAATGGTCTCCTCAGTGAACATTACCTATATGAACAGAATTTTATAGAGAGAACAAAAAGCAGTACAACAAACTTGCAATATTATAGCCATGAAAACTAATGATTAATTTCTTCCAGTTGCACAGGTATTGCACACACGTATATACTTGATTTTGGTTTCTTATACTTCTAACTTATTATATATTGGTAGGCTACATCTCTCCCAGTTGTGCACTTAATATGACAAACTTCATCTGTTCTCACATCCATTCTCCTGAGGCAGATGCCTGTGAAATGTTTTCATTTTGGTTCTTTTTTTAACTTACGTATATATAATATGAGAAAACAATTGCTATGTGTGAAGCCATGTTCTTCTGTGTTTATGTTAATGAAGCCAAGGTGGAAAAGCAAACCTTGCATGTAAGTAGTAATGTTTATTGCTTTTTCAAGTTCTTAACAGAATTTCTCCCAAAGAATGGACATGTTAAGTCTCTGCAGAAACAGAAACCAACACTGTAACCTTACTAGGATATTAAGGCAAAATTTAGGAGTGTACTACCTGGTAGAATGGTTGTAGGTCTTTCACTGCAACTAATACGTTTTAAAAAGAACATTTTCTTAACATTGTATCTTAAAGTCAAAAAAAGCATGCTTAGTGACAGAGAGCAAAATAATTTGTAGCACTGAATCTATCCAGTCAGAAATTCATCTTAATGGCTATTACATGGCCCTCTGTTCATAAAAAAAGCTCTGTAGCAACGGAATAGCCAAGTTCTATGGTTTTAGGCACAAATACTGAGTGATTCAATGGCCCAGTCCAGCTCTCACTGAGATCCAGGACACTTTGAATGAGACTGTAGAATATTCTGGCAAATCATTTGACATTGTATGTCATTGGAATGACAGGGGCATTTCTTGCCTGCCCACAACTGAATGTAAATTTGAAGAGAACAAAGAATACTATCAAAGTCAGGCTGTACAATTGAGCGAAAGCAAAATTTCGAGGAGCAGGCGGAGGCCAATTTAGATGAGGGTTTTTTCTACATTAAATAAGCAGCAAAACATTAGTATTCTGTTTTGTTTACATTTACCACTGCCATATGTCAGATTAGGAAAAAAAAACCCCTTAGTCAGAATGTTATTTTTGAGCATTAGCTGTGAAGTATTTTCAAATACAAAATGATGCAATTTAACAGAAACTACTGCAGAACCTAACTGTGGCACTCTAATGTATCATCCTGTTTTCTTTCTTAAACAATGCAAGGTAACTATATTCCAAGTTACTTTGGCAGTAACTTTAAAATTCCTCTTAAAAAAATATAAATGAATTAACATGAACCATTAAGAGCTAGCAAAAGAAAAACCAACAAAGATTCTTTTTAAAAAAAGAAAGAATAAATGCACAGCAATCCTTCTAGTCAAAGGCCCTGTTAATCTTTGGCAACATTCACTGAGTGGCTGTCTACTTCACATTTCTAGGTTTCCTTATGTATGTCCAAATGCTGTAATGCTGATAGTTTGTAAAACAAATATATGTTTTAATTGTCTCATAGACTCTCCTCAACATATAAATTCCTTTCACCTTTGAATAAATGAAGGTTTGGATCAATGGAAGAACATACAACATGAGTTTAAAGAAAGTGAAATAAGGCACCCATGTTCTAAACTGTCACATTTAAATGTTGGGAAGATAATTCCTCTGATAATACCTTCAGCCTTCCACATTAGAAACATTTTGGCTCAAGACCATGAGGCAGCATTAGCTATCTATTTTTTCGAGATGGTATCTGCCCAATATTTTATACAGAATTAAAGTGTTTTAGTAATGAAATGTTAATCTGTGTAAGGCCAGCACAATGAGAATGATTTTTACAGGAACCCTGTTCTTCATGCATCCTTAGCAGGCTTGGAGAGTTCCACAATTCACTCACCCAAGCAAACACTCTTGTAGCCCCTATCATTGAAACATTGTGCCATGCTTCACAGAAATAAAACTGAGAAAATAGCTTTAAGTTGTTGGTCTGGTTTTAAAGTGAGATCGATTTGCATGTTCTTCCACAGCAAAAAAAAAAAAAAGAAAATAAAATAATTCAATGTCACTGCTTAGTAGTTTAAAAAAAAGTATTAAAAATAGGAGGCTGGACATTCTGCAGTCTATAAAACTATCACTTGCGAACTAGCCAGCTGCAAATTGGTTTCTTGACACCATTCCGTACACTAGTTTCTACACAATTATTAGGATGGTTTAGGAATCAAACTATGAAACAGCAAGTATGTGATTTAACTTTTTTTTAGATTGTAAACAGGTAACTGTTGTGTTCGCCAGCCTGTTACTGTGTTCCAGAAAGGTGACAAAATAAATTGTAACTTCAGTGGTAGAACTGTTGAAATTGTTAAAACAAAGAGAACCCAACTGATTTTGTCTTTTATTTCAAACACTTAAAGTATGCATGATTTTTCAAAAAAGAACAATAGAAAAATTGATTTTAAAAGACTTAGTGCTATACAACAAGCAGGCCACCACAATTATGGCCACAGTGGATATGCTGCTAGCCTCCCAATCCTGACAGGCCCATACTAAAACCTTAAGTAAAAATATCCTGAACTACAAGGATGCTCAAAATCTCTGGGTACCTGTCATGAACAGAACTAAAGTTCTTGATTCCAAGGTGGGTCCAGATTTGTTTGTGCTTGTGTTATCTATTAAAGGGTGTACAGTTTGAATGCTACAATATTTACCTGGGTTATTATCAGCTGGTGGACAAAATCTTCAAACCCAGAGCAGGTTAAGAGGTGAAATAAAGAAACTTTTAACATCAGGACATGCTTTTGCTGCTGCTCACTTACTAGTAGGCTACAGCCATTCTAAGAAGGGGCTTAAGTGACACGTCAGTCGTAGACCATCTGATTCTGGATTGAATTTTACAGTCGGATAGATTTTTGGTGCTTGACAAAAGCCCTACGATCAAAAGGCAGCTATGCTCGCTTCAACGTACCGGCTTCACAGCCTCCACGACACCCCCGTTGTTCAGATTTCCCCTAAATGTGCTTTATTAAAACAACACCCTCCCGTGCCATCATCCTCTCCCAGGTGCCGCTCCAGGCTCCCCGGGGGTGGAGGGGAGGTGGGGAGCCGCAGGCTACAGCAGCACCAGCACGGATGCTGTCTAGAACAAAAAAAAAAAAAAAGCACTAACTCGTCCGAGATTCCTCTCACCCCCGGGGGTCCCGGCCTAGAGAGCGATGGGGAAAGGCCTCGATGCGGTGCCGGCGGGGATTTGGCGGGGCCCTTGCGGTGACGCAGCGCCGCGGCGGGCAGCTCTCTCCCCGCCGGCCTCACTGGCCCCTGCGGTCTCCGATGGCACCAGTGCTCGGTGGAAAATGGCCAGTGCCCGGGCCGATCTGCCCTCAACTCTCGCCATCCGGCTTCGGGGCCGGGGAAAAGGCGCGCAGCTTGCAGCGAGCTGGGGCCGTGTCGCCCCGGAAGCTGGCGGGGGAGGGGAAGGGGGCTGCTCACCCGCCTGTCCCTGCGTGGCTCTTACCTCAGGGAACGAGGAAACAGAGAAAAGGGAGTAAAGCACGGTGGGAGGAGGGTAGGGAGGGCACCGCTTGGTCGAAGCCCTCCGCTGGCCCGGCTCCCGCAGCGGGCAGGCAGCCGCCAGCCGCGCCTCTGGAGGCGGGCGAGCTAGCGCCCGCGGGTCTGCAGGGGGGCTGGGGGAGGGGGGTAGCGGGCTCGCCGGGGGGAGGGGAGGGGCCGGGCCGCGGAGGGGGCAGGGCTGCTCGCCGCAGTCACCCTCACACATACCGCGCCGGGGAGGAGAGAAAAAGGCCCCGCTCCGGCGGAGGGATACCGCCCTACATATATAGTGGGGCCGCGCAGGCTCACAGCCCCAGCACTTCTCTGAGCCGCGCTGGGGAGGAGGCAGCAGTCGCCGCCGCTCGTGGTCGCGCAGTTCGTGCAGCCGCCGCTGGGCCCACCGCCATCACGCCATGGTAGGTAGCTCGACCGGCCGACCAAGGCTCGGGGTGTCCTCGCTGCCGCGGATTTCGCGCACAGAGGACTTGATAGAAGCTCAATGCGGAGCCAGGGACGGTCGGGTCAGTGGAGCTGGGTTCTTTTCGGGGGGGGGGAATGGGGGGGGGAAGGAAGGAGGGGGAAGGGGGAGGCCGCAGCCCTTCCCGCCGCGGTGCCTGTGGGGTGAGCGGGATGGTAAACGCTGATGCCTCCGCCCTGCGCGGGATCACCGCGGGTTTGCGGCCCTTCCTCTTCCGCCGCTTACTTCCCCTTTCCTTGGAGCCTGTCGAGTGGGCGCCCCGCTTCTTCCCGCCGCGGCCCCGCCTCGGTTTTTCCCGCAGGCGGCACTCGCTTCCCTCCGGAAAGGGACGAACACTGTTCCCCGGGGTTGCGAACCCTCCGCCGGACAGGGCGCGTTGCGGAGTGGGGGCCGTGTCGGGCGGGGCGCGAGGCTGCGGGCGAGGATCCCGTTCGGCTCCAGCTGCACTGCGCAGGGACTGGGGGGGGTGGGTGAGTGAGGGGGGGCGGCGGTGGCGGCCCGGGGGAGGGCACCGCGTTGCAGTTACTGCGTCCTTACCACTATCATCCCCCCCTCCATCTCCCAGTAAAACGCAGCAGCAGCGAAGCCCGTCGTTGTCTGCATTACATCATATCTCCTCCTCTTTCTCCGCGGCCCCCGCGCACCCCCTAGCTAGGGGAGATCGGGGCGCAATGCGTGTTGCTCGGTTGGAAACGGCCCAACGCCCGCACGAGGGGCTTGGCGTGGGGAGCGCAGCCTCTTGTCCTCCCTGGTGGGCTACGGGGGATGAGCCACCACCCCCGCCGCCGAGGGGAGGGAAGGGGATGGGGAGGGATGGCTGCGGAGCCCAGGCGGGTCCTGGCTGAAGGATGAGGACGTTGTGTGCCGGCGGCTGTAGAGGGAGGGGAAGCGGGGACGCACTGCAGCAGTGGGTGGCTGCTGGCCGGGAAAGGCGCCTGTTGCGTCCGCCGGGCTGCGAGCCGCCCGCTCCCCGGCCAGGGCGATGCCAGCCTCTGCCGTGCGTTCCGAAAAGCATCGATGGTGGGCTCTGGGAGCGGCTCACATCATCCCCGGCCGTCGGGCGCTGCGCTGCGAGCCCGGACTGCACGCAAGAGAGGGCAAGAGGAAAGGCTGGGATTTTCCCGGCCATTTTTCGCTTCCTACAAGAGTGGTGAAACAGTTGCAGGCAGACCTCTAATCACATTTCGGCAATCTGGGTGTTCCTCGGCTCTGTCTCTCCGTCTCCCCTTCCTGTCGGGGAAGGCTGACATCACCAGGACAGGATTTGATGACTTGGCTGGGTGGGGTGGTGGCTCCAGCCCTGGTACCTTTGTCCCGTAGCTAGGGCAAGCGGGCAGTAGTTGTGCCTGTTGCGTGGTAAGGTGAACCCTGAGGCGCTTTAAGGTCGGATTGTGTGCTTCTGGCATTACAGTGTGTGAAGTTGTCTGGGTTTTGTTTTGTGGTTGGCTTTTTTTTTTTTTTTTTCCTTGAAAACCGATTTTTAGAAACCTGGAATGAGCTCCGACTAATGGGGCAGTGAGCTGGTGCTGTGGGCTGGAGGTTTTTTGCCGAGGTGTGGCTCTGTTTCCTGTTCTGCAGGGCACTGAGTCTGTTATGTAAATTCCTTGGATAATCTTTCAGTAAAACCTTTCATTTTCTGGAAAATAGCAGACTGTAGAAGGAGGAACTGGCTTTTAAACACAAGTTTTCTGCTGTTATTGAAGATTTATTAAATTTGAACTCTTGTCTTTGGCTGGGTGCATTTCTACACTTTTGCCCCCTTCCACCCCACTGTGCATGTGGGAAATGGTTTAATCATTACATACAGACATTAAAATGTATAAAAAGCCCACACTTAACACCTGTTTACAGGTGAAATGTGCATATCATTTAACATATACAGCAGGCTTTCAACCCTACCCTATTTCTGTATGCAAGATCTTAGATTGTATAGCCTGTTAACTCTCCATTGTATTTGTTCTTCTTTACTACAGTAAAGTGTTTTTTATACTTGGATTCAGGAGAAGAGGGTTCCAGGATGCCTGCTTTCTCTGACCTGCAAAAGTGTCTGATCTGTTAGTGAAAACTGTCCAATCAGATGAGTTTAAAATGAGCTAGTACCATGTATTCTCTAGTATCTATGACTAGGTGTGTAAAAATGCCACATTTTTTCCTTTCTAATTAGTAGGGAAGCTTATTTTTTCATTAGGAGCTGGTTAACTACTTTGAGTCCAAGCAGCAGAGGTTTTTGTGATGCTCTATCCATACAGAGTGGGGAGGCTTCTGGAAGGATGTGGTTAGCACAGTTAAGCTCTAGGAAAGCCCATTTCTTTTCCCTTTTTGAATGTAGCAGTGGTCTTTTGATGTACCAAAGGTCTTAGACGTTTTAAATCTTTCTACTTAAAATAATGTACAAAACAACCTGCGTATCAGTGTGAGGCACCTTAGATTACTTGGCTGAATGGGAAAATAGTGCAGTGCTTGAAAAATAGGCACTTCCATTGTTAGAGATGGCAAAAAGCTCCATAATACTGAGTAGTAATTCCTCCTAATATCAGAGCACAGTCCTTTCCGTTAAGCTTACCGTAGGCTAATACTTGATGCGGTGTGGTGGGGGAGGGTAGACTTTGGTGTTAGATCACTAGGTGGCACACTTGACATTAGTCCACTGTGCAAGTACCCCCACGCAATATTAGGGTCACTGTACTGCTAGCGGTGATATCTGATGTGAGGAGAAAGCCAAACACATTAAGGATTTCATGCCTCTCTGATCAGTTGCAAGGAACTTGTCTTATATCCTTCACTTGACCAAACTGAATCCTCACAAGTTGAAGGATGGCATGTCTGGTTCTTCATTTGCAATTTCAAAACAAATCAGCTGTGAAAATGCTTTTGGAAACAGTTGCATGGTTTAGGTGAGTGGAATCTCCTTGCAGGAGAAGAATTGCAGGGGTTGAAAGTGGCTTTGTAGAAGTAGTGATCAACCACTACTGAAATCTAAAGTGTCTAGTGGCTTGACATAGCTAGAGGTAAACGATATTCTAAAATGTTCTATTCTTCGTGTAGGCTGATCAGCTGACTGAAGAACAGATTGCTGGTAAGTGTCTTGATGAGAAATGATATTTTTTTGCTAACCCCTTGTGACTGTTGTGACTAAAAGAAAATATCTTGTGCATAATGGAAAAACTTTGACAATTTCTAGCCTGTACTAACACATTTCTGAAAAGCACTCACTTGAAAAAAAAAATTAAGATTACTGGTTTGTTGCCTCTTAATTTAGACTGCTTGTTCCTTGGACTACAGATAATGATTTTTTTTAGACTTTCAGACTTGAGCCAAGTCCTTCTAGATTTCTTGCAAACAGAAATAATTGCTAGACTCAAGAGAACTTCTTGGAGTCAAAGCAGACCTAGGTACTCTCTTCTTTTTTTTTTTTTTTTTTAATAAAGTGAAGATAAGCGTGAAATGACAACAAATAAACCTGAAATGGATTTATTACACATTAATATAAGCCAGTGTCTTTTAAGTAACTTCCAGCAGTGCCTATAATTCAAGCTGGTTAGGAGAAGGAGCATTATTTGACTTTGTGGAGATCAGTCGCCTACTTGTGGCTGATACTGATTCCTGTTATCTGGTACCTTAAAAATAAGTGGTAAATGGCAACAGACATACAGGAAAAATAACTTGGTGATGAGAACCCAATGGGTCCCTTTGCTTTTATCCCAGGTAGCTTCTATGTATGTTGCAGCTGTGCCTCAAGCAAGATGATGTTCAAATGCATTCTAGAGCTTTAATGAAGATAGTAGCCACATTAAATAAATTTGAATGTACTATACAAATTGTCTTGATATTCTAAGTAAATGCTTATTGCTGTCTGAGTGTTAATTATCTCTGTACGTGGACAGTTAGCTTAAATGTTTCTTAAAATTGTACTAGGCATTGATAGGGGAGTGCTTTTTTTAGTATGGAGTTGTCTCATGCTGGTGACGTTACTAAACATTGGGACTGTTTCTGCCTCTAGAATTCAAGGAAGCCTTTTCCCTATTTGACAAAGATGGTGATGGTACTATCACAACAAAAGAACTGGGAACTGTCATGAGGTCATTGGGTCAAAATCCAACAGAAGCAGAGTTGCAGGATATGATCAACGAGGTAGATGCTGATGGTAAGTGTTGAAAAGAGTTCTTAGCACTATGATCATCTTAAGTATGTATGATCTCAACACCTGGGCTTGGACTGTGTGGAGAAGATTCTGTGATACAGATCTTTTGAAACCTTTTCAAAATTCTTGGTAGAACCTGAACTCAGAGGTGTCAATTTTTTGATTACTCTCTGCATAGCAGTTAAGATGCTAATTGTATTAGCAGGACTAAAAAGGAGATGGGCAGAGCCAAAGTTATGCTGTTTGCCTTTAATATTTTATGGGTCACAGCTTCGTATTGTTACCTGACTTGCCCTGACCTGCTGTTAACCTGTATTTCCACCCAGGGTTTGTCAGCCCGTGTTGGTATTAATAGCTGTCTGTGGTTTTTGTTGAAGGCCAAAAAATGCAGGAGCTGGAATAGTGCTAAGAATCCAAGAACTGAACATGCAACATGGAGAGATTGTATAGATTAATGTGGTGTATTGGTTCACTAATAGATGGAAGGGGTTTGAGGCAAAAGCAGGAAAACCTCCCCATATCAAGTCTATCGGAATTATTTTTAGTGGATGCCAAAAAGGGTAATTGCATATTTTGTTTCTGAGACTCCAGATGGGCAGCAGTCATAAAAAGGAATAATTCTTTCACCTGCTCAGTGAGGTGAAGGCTCTGATCTTTTATGTTGGTTGTGATAGTGAATTTTCTCTAATCTCTGAAAAAAGAGTGACAGTATTGGCAAGAGTGTAGGTTATCCAACCATGTTTTCAAGCTACATTAATTACAGCTACATTTCCTAAAAGTATAAGAGGAACTTAATAACTAACTCTTGGATGCAGAAGCTGGAAAACTTCAGTATTTTCAGTGTTAGAGTTTGTGTATGATGGCTTCTCTAGGCTGCAATCCACAGTCCTTCTCTGGTAGATGAAAGATCAGGACACTGATAAATATGATGAAAAAGAGGAGGATTTCGGATTAGTATGCCTGCCCATCTGTTTGTATTTGGTTTGTGGCAGAATGATTGGCCATTATTCTACATGTTTGCTTTTAAGTTTTTTTTAAAGCTGAGTACATGACCTCTGCTCAAATTTAGGTGATGAAATTTGACAATAAGCCTCACTCTGTAGTTCTTAAGCTGCAAAGGTTTTCTCCATTTATTTAGCTGCTTTGCTATAATTACTCAATGAGTTTGCGCATTTCCCTCAAGCAATAGGTAGATCTTAACTGTACAGTGGACTATTTAACATGGAGGTTCTGCCACACAGGACTGAATCATGACTATGCAATTCTAGTTTCTGCTGTTTTAAACTTTTTTTCTTCACAGTTCTACCTTACTTGTAGCTTTGAGCAGCCTGAAGTTTGAATTCTTACTTAGAACAAAGAACAGAAATCTTAGATCAAAGACCTGGATGTTACCAGGGTTTTTCATTTTTGCAGTGAAATACTTAAAAGAACACTGACTGCTGAGCTTATCAGAAGTGCCAAATGGCAGCTTTTTTATCACATGGCTGGAATTTAGAGATTTTGTTGCCCCTTAAAATGGAGCATTACTGTTGTGGTGTACGGCATATGTTGATAAGGAAGTTGATTTTTATCAAGTATTTGTGCAGCTTTGTGAAGTGTAATTTTCTCAGATTTTAGATATCCTGGATTTGTAGTGCCAGCCATGTGATGTATTCCTGTATTCCCTTCTGTAATCTCCCATAGCAATTGGGGGGGGTCTAAAGAAACAAAAAAATCAATTTGGGGAGCAATCTGAGGTAAACATAAGTCTCTTAATATTGGTTATCCTTGGAGCGGCAGACTAACATCTTATTTGCCACTTTGGTCTCAAATGGTATGGCTTGACCTGGAGAGAAGACAATAGTTGCTTTCACTGTGCTGAAACACTGCAGTGACAGTGGTTACTGCAAGCTGTAGTAGCAGAAAGGTAGTGGTAGTGATTTGGGGAGAAGACCGATTGGAATGATATATGGAGAATGTGTCAGTCTTGTCCCTGGCTAAATTAAATGGCAGATGATATATTTATTTTTTGGTGTGAATGAAAGCATGGAAGTTTAATTTTTGAAAGTTTCTTTTCATTAAGGCAATGGAACTATCGACTTCCCTGAATTTTTAACCATGATGGCCAGAAAAATGAAGGACACGGACAGCGAGGAAGAAATCCGTGAGGCATTCCGAGTCTTTGACAAGGTATTATTAAAAGTACAAATACTTCCTAGAAGCAGTAATGATATCTATCTTTTCCTTGGCTTTTTCTCTCTTCTGGTCTAGGAGGAAAAAAAGGTTCTCTAGTAGAAGCAGAAGAATCTGGAAACAGAGCAGGGGCTGTTTTGGAAGCAGAATTGGCATTGTTGCAAGCTGATTATACCTGCTTTACACAGCAGGTCTAAGCTTTGGCCTTCATCCAGGAGGAAAACTTATGTGGCCTTTTGTTAGGAGAAGAGATGAGCAGAACTTGATGCCTGTGGGCTTCTGGGAGGCGAGGGGCAGCAGGATGTTCAGTACCCTCTGACTTTGAGAGAAATGAAGAAATGTTTGCATGGATGCACAAGGTCTTATTTATAGAAGCTTTTGAAGCTAAGGTGTCATCTGTATTATAGAGGGAAATGAAATCATGCATGTTCTTTTTCCAAGGTGGACTCTAATGTTGCTTTCAGGAAGACTTAAGAACTGGTGCATCATCTTTTAAGGATACCTGGTCATAGATGAAAGTCAATTATTTCTAGAACAGGGTTTTTCCACTTCTAATTGCTTGAGTGTAACAGATGTCATAAGAAACTTGTGTTGAGTAGTGGATGGTGTGGCTGCTAAGCTGATGCACGTACATGTGTGGAAGATGATCTGACTGCTTTTTGTGGGGAAAACAGTGTTTAGTAATTAGGTGAAAATGTCTCAGAGGAAATAAAACCCTGTGGTGTTGTTTTTACAGACTAGGTTTATATTTAAGGCCACTGAGAAAGCTTAACAACTTGTGATCATCCTATAAAATTCTTCCCTAAGCTAGTATATTTTTCCTGTTAAAAGAAGGGTAAATTCTGAAAGAGCATGGGATGAAATCTAGGTTTGGACACTGCTAATGAAACACTGACTCTCACAACTCCTTACAAGTGTAATTTAAATGTGTTCTTTAAAGATCTATATCGTCTTATCCAAGAAGCCTACCCTAGCCACCTACAGTCTGGTTATTAGAGGTAGTGTTACATGGGAGAGAGAAATGGTTTGGGTGGGTTTTTTTGGCCTTGCTTAGGCAGTAGAGACTAAACAAAACACTTTCTGGTGGGTTTTTTGTATTTTTTTTAAAGAATATTTGTAACTACTATATTTTTCATTATTTTAAATCAAGGCATGCAGTTATTACAGTACAATAACTGTGTACGAGAACCTAGCAGCATGCATGCTTCATAAAGCAAAGGGGCTAGCACATACTGGAGAGGTATATAGTGTACCAGGTCTGTTTATCCACCCCAAGTGCTGCAAAGCTAGTTCACCAGTTGCAGGGAACCTAGATATGGTTCCAGAGGTCTTGTTGGGATTGTCAGTCATGATGTCGTGCAACTCTTTCCTGACAGGATGGCAACGGCTATATCAGTGCAGCAGAACTACGTCATGTTATGACAAACTTAGGAGAAAAGCTAACAGATGAAGAAGTAGATGAAATGATCAGAGAAGCAGACATTGATGGGGATGGGCAAGTCAACTATGAAGGTAAAAGATGCTTGTCTTGACTAAAAACCACTACTCTGAGTAAAAGTCTTGCGTAGGGCATCAATTGTACTTGAGACACCTATTTATTCAGTTACTCCATTTCTGCAAACAAACTTATATGCAGTGGAAGGGATGTTTTAATGCCAGACATGCTTAAGAGACTTACTGGTTGAAGTGTTCTGGAGACAGTAAATCACAGTGACTTTTTATCTTTTCAGAATTCGTACAGATGATGACTGCAAAGTGAAGAGACCTCCTTTACACCTTTTTTCCTCTAGAAGAATCAAATTGAATCTTTTACTTACCTCTTGCAAAAAAAAAATGTTCATTTATTCATTCTGTTTCTGTATAGCAAAACTGAATGTCAAAATACCTTCTGTCCACAAACTGCATGTAATGGTTGGTGGTCCTGTCCCCAAAAGATAAAGTTAAACATCAGTTTTACAATATAAATAATCGTACTACCTTGAAAATAATAAAAAAAGGAAGCACTTAGTGAACTCAAAAGTTCCATTTGCTAATAATTATTACACTGTTTGGGCTGGCCAGTTTTTCATGCATGCAGCTTGACAATTGAGCACAGTCAGACATTTGTATTAAGGAAGGAAAAAAAAACCAAAACAAAACCAACCTAAAGGATCCGCTCTCTTGTTCAATAGTGGATTCTAGTTCAATTTGTAGTATAAATTGTCATAGCTGGTTTACTTTAAAATTGGTTTATACCTCAGGATGGTATGCAGCAAAATGGTTGAAGGATGCAAAACTTAGAGAAAATGCCCTAAAGGTTGAATGGTTCTCCTGTACGTAGCAGTGTGCTCCAAAAATAGGATGATTTTAACTATGGATGGCATGTCTGTTAAGATATGGTTTTAACATTGTCTGCATTGCACTATAGTGAAACGGGTGTCGAGCTGTTACCGTTCACAAAATTTTTAAGAAACCTTCACCAAGGGAGCATCTTTGGACTCTCATGTTTTTAAAACCTTCTGTACCATGACTTGGAGCTGGCGGAGTAGCCTGTGGACTTCAGCACAACTATCAACATTGCTGTTCAAGATATTACAATTTATGTCCATTCCAAGTTGTAAATGCTAGTCTTTTTTTCCAATAAAAGACCATTAACTTAAAGGTGGTGTTAAATGCTTTGTAAAGCTAAAATATATATATAATTGAGAAACTAAACCAAAAAAGCAGTAGGAGGGAAGTGTTTCTATGAATGACTTGCTGCTAAATTATAATGCACATGTATGCAATAAGTTATCCCCTATCTTTTCAAGATGGCAAGAACTGACCTCCTGTAACCCAAGACCTTTGCTATAAATAAATGAACTTGTGCTTGCCTTTCATATTACGACAATGTTAATTTAGTTGGTCTCAAAGTCGTGTAATGCTGACTCGTCAACTATCAGCACAGAAGTAACACCTCATTTCACTAAAGTGGAGAGCTCTGAGCATGCTTGTCAATACTGGGGAAACATGTCTAGGTTGCTTATGTTTTTTTCTGACAGGTTATAGAAACTAGTTGGAGAATCTAAAGCACGGACTTCATAGATACGATTCTCAAACATGCCAAAAATGCATTTCTCTACCCACAGAATACAAAAGGACATTTCTTTTACAATACTGAAAAAATGACAGCAAACAACCCTTAGCCTTTTTGTAAACTGGGGCTATTATGTCTTGACTATCTTCTCAAACACTTGCATGAATTTTGTGGGGTGGAGAAGAGGACTAGGGTTAATTTAAAAACCATCTTGTTACTTCTGCTTTGCATGCACTAGCAGTGCTTAGTCATTCCAGGTCT
Source organism: Melanerpes formicivorus (assembly GCF_026170545.1). Lineage (NCBI taxonomy): Eukaryota > Metazoa > Chordata > Aves > Piciformes > Picidae > Melanerpes > Melanerpes formicivorus. The sequence goes on from NW_027142369.1 coordinate 5,506,390, forward strand.
CTGAGTAAGTGTTCTCTGATCCTTCAGCTTCCTCATGAATGAGTGGCAAAGCAGCCATGTCCACTCTCCTTTGAAAGAAGAATGCGCTTTTTTTTTTAATAGCAAAGCCTCCATATGGAGGGCTTTTATGCTTGGGAGGGAGGGACTGCAGCTTAATTACTTGACTGTAAGTTTGTTTCCAAACGTAAGGAGTTGCAAACCTTAATTGCTTAATTACCTTTGGTTTTGGAGAGTTTTGATACTATCTCTTGAAAGAGATGCAAGTCTCCATTCATCCTGTCTAACTGAGGTGCCTGTGTTAAGAACTTGGTTGCTTGAAATGCAGCTTTGCTCAGTGGGGGTCAAAAGACACCTCCAGAAGGCAGTTGAGACTATCTGCCTTCAGTGATTATTTTTTTTTCCTCCTTTTTGTTTTGTTTTCATTTCTGGGGGGTTGGGGGGGAAAGTTCTGGGTTATTATGGTCCCAGACACCTTAACCAAGTGCCTAAAAGTTAGATGGGCTGAATGTAGGCAATTGTTTAGATCTCAAGTTGTTGAAAAGGCTTTTTGCTATGGCTGTATATGCTGTCCTAGCAAACTGACCACAATGATGGGAATGTCTGACTACTGTTGGAAAGTGCAGCTGCCATGCAAGGCTAAAAATGCTACTTTACAGGTAGTGTTTGAGAATGGCTGCACAGAATCCAGACCAGCTTTTAAAGAGAACGTACTCAAGAGACAGGCAAGATAGGAGCAATGGTTGCTGCTCTGAACTAATTACTTCTGCCTGAGTGTGCAGAGAGATCTTGTTGAGTAGGTAAATGCTTCTTACCATCTATCTGTCATTCACTCACGGTTGGTAGGGTAGTTCATTTAAGAACAGCTGCTTTTAGCTTATTCGGTGTGCTCTGTGCTTGCTAGTAAAGAGACCTCATTCCTGCAAGAGGTTCTTGGCTTGATTAGAAATTGTCTGGCAGTGTGCAGTGTTGGTATGCCCTGTAACTGAATCTGCCTGGAGGTATCTAATTATTAACTGACTTCAGTACCACATCAACCTCGAGTAAATGTATCCTCTGTACAGGACTTCAGCTCTGTTCCCTTCTGCATAGTGAATATCTAGAGAAATGAAATGGTGTCATCAAGGACTTTTTTATTTTATTTTTCTGTGAGTGTGTGTGTGGCTTTGGCTTTTTCCAAATGTGAAAGTGTGGGCTGGATACACTCGGTGCATGGCTTAGAAACATGGGACTGGAAAGAACTTCCTGGGTCATCAGATCCAGTCCCCTGCTATTGCAGGCAACCGTGTCATATAATCCTTTTAATAAACTGATCAAGCTTAACCACCTGCTTGTAAGTGGCTTGTTTTCATGCAAGTTCTGTAACTCATGTTGCTCTCAACTGATGCAAGTAATACATGAAATATGAAGTTAATCTAAAGGTCCTCCAGCTTAGCTTTAGGTTTATCATTACACTTACTTAACTGGCTCTTTCAAACCTGCTATTCTTTGCACAACACTCAGGCAAGTGTTGAATCTTTACACCCCCTTGCTATGAATAAGAGTTGGTGTGCTTGCTTATTTTTTTTTTTTAATGGAAAAGATGGGTGTCTGGCTTGTTGAAATCTGTTAGATATGTTAATTGTCAAGGCAAGAAACAATTGAATTACTTGTATTTGATACATAAATTTAAGGCTAGAGTATACATAACCATTTTTAAAATACATCAACTTGCAGTGTAGTTTTATATTTAATACTGAAATTGTACTGCTAAAGTTTAAACTGCTGTTAATCATACTCCTGATCATAATGAAAAAATAAAGGGTAAGAAAATGCTTAACATAGATTACTCATTATCATGCTTATTTTATTAATTCAGGCACTGAAATGTCTCCAGGTATGGGGCATTTGTTTTATTTTTGGGGGTGGGGGTGGGAGGGGGAAGGTACTGATGTGGTAGAAGACTTAGTCCTCAACCATTTGTCACACTTGTGCAGCTTTGGAAACACAGATGCTATCAAAAACTGATCAAGTAACTGCCCAGCATCATACTAAATGCATTAAATGCACGTGTGGGAGTGGGTCTAGCCTCTGGGCAGGCTGGTGTGCTGCAGCTATCAGTCCCTGTGCCTGCCCAGGTGAGGAGGGATGAGGTTGTGCCTTGGTCCCTATACTGCCGTATGTGTGTGATGTTAATGCAGATCCTTGTTCCCAGGTGACACCACCCTAAGCTAAAAGTACAATTTTAGGATTTAGAAGTGGTTAACAGAGCTTGCTTTTTCCCTGCCATGGAACTAACTGGAACACTTGTTTTACTACAATCCAGTAAGAGTGAGTTTGGGTTTATTTTGTTTTGTGGGAGGGGGGGTTTGGTTTGATTTTAAAATTTAATGACTTAAGTAAAATCTGACAAAGGACTGTGGCAGGACCACAGCCTGTCTCCTGACTGCAGACATCTAGCAGCCACATGAGGATGGGTGATGAAGGCTGATGCCACGTTTCTCCTGACTGATGCTTAAAGTAAATGGTATATTTGCAAATAGAGCAGGTGGATGTTTAAGGTCAGTAAGACAAACATACATAGAGTTGTGTGGGGATTTTCATGTAACAGCATTGCAACTCCAAAACATTAGAAGTGTGTTTTGGTAGGGGTTTGGGGGTTTGCTGTGGGGTTGGGTTTTTGTTTTTTTCTTTTTTTTGTTTTTTTTTTTTTGTTTGTTTTTTTGTTTTTTAATCCAAATATAATATTTTGTAGTAATTAGTTAGATGATGAATTCTATATGGATCTGGAGTTCCAAAGATTCCTGATGCTATTTGCCATGGAAAATTTGTATGAGGGCATCAGTACTTGGAGGATTTATGTTTTCCAAGAACCTCTGTCGGTGAGTATCCTAGGGAAGCATTCAGACTATATAGTTGAAATTTGATTTAAGTTTGATATTAGTAAATCCAGTTTCAAACTGAACTGGCCAAGTATTCCAATAAATGTCAGAGCTGCTGATTGGGTAGACTGTATGGTCTCATGGATGATTAAGCACAGCTGATACCTAGCAATAAAATGCTGGTGGTGTTCTCCATCTTTCTGGTGCCAGTAACCAGAAGCAGAATAGGGCAGACCAGCTGCTTGTGCACTGCTCTCCAGAGCTCTGATAAGGACCCTCTTCCCTGTGCAGTACTTGGCTCTGCAGAGGCAAAGCACTGTTCAGTGCAGCACAGCTCTTTTGGCCACCAAGCTATGCTGGGATGAAAAACCCACATGTGACAGAAATCTTGGGATTAAATTTCTCCCAAGTCCCTCTGGAGTCTCATACACTGAGTGACACTAGCACTGTAGAGTATGTTACAAAGCTGAGAAACAGGTCTCCCAATATTGCCATCAGAGACCAAAAAAGTTACAAATGTCCTTTACAGCATCCATAGAGGTGTTGGACAAAGCTGGCTCTAGTTGGCAGAGAGTACCACAGCCTCGTATGTGGTGAGCTCTTGCTCTGATTTTTCATAGTTTTGTCAACTGGGAAATGTACAGATCTCCACGGAGATGCTTTCAGTTGCCTCAGAAGTCAGCATCTGCAGAAAAATTGAAAGAATTATTCATAGTGCAGTCTTCTCATGGCAAACACATCTAAGATCATTAGTGGTTGAAGTACACTATGAAAACTGGGCTGATGAATCAAAATGTTTTCTGAATATTTTTTATTATTATTTCTAGGTCTCTGCATGCAATGTATTTGAGAAGCCGTTTCTTGAACAAAAATATTACTTCCCCTGCCAGCTTAAGCATTTAAAATGAATACAATATTTGAGTAGGAGACCACTGGATCATCTGAGAATTCAATAAAGAGGCAGTAAATAGCTTTCCCTATTTTACCAGTTTGTAGTGGGGTTGGCAATGACAATGCTGGTAACATAGTAACTATTCCAAGAAAGGGTATGGTAAAAGGAAGGGATAGGATGAGAGCAAAAAGAATACCAAAGCATGGGACTGCACTGTAGTTTTGTTTCATGGAGTATTTGTTGCCTGTAAAGCTATCAATATTTGACTGTGAGCTCCCTGGACAATAAGTTTTTCTAGCAGCACTACTCTCACTTAGTTTGCCTGAACCACCTGCCAAAGCCTCCTCTGTCTCTGCTAACTCTATGTATACCTGAAGGTATGCAACCTGGAAAAGCTAGTTGTAAGCCTTCAGCAGTTCAGAATTTGCCAAACATTCTCTCCAATTTGGAGCTTTCTGTACAAATGCATTAAAAATAACTTAATTCTAGCTGGAAACAGCACCATGACTCAGGATTTTCCTGAATCTCTTTAAAATATTTTAACCCCGAGTATTTAGCTCCCTAGGAATCTGCCACATCATCAAAACTAGTTTGCAAAGGATTTTGGGATAAAATTTGACAAATATTTTCTAATCACTTACTTGTTTCTTTAGATATTAAGTAAAAATTCCTATGCACATACCCTATATGCCTATTGAGTTTTTTCCACCATATGTAGGTGAATGAAAGTCAAGTAGCTTAAATCAGTAAAGCAAGTCAATATATCAAACATTTTTTCACTATCAAAGAAGATCTCTTGCTCTACCACACAGTGAGAAAAGCACAGCTGAAGTGTGAAAATTGTCTTGCTGATTTATTTTCCATCAAATTACTTTGTGGAGGAAGGTAAGTGATTTCTTCCCCAGCTCAGTTTTCTATAGCAAACACTTATACGCATGGCAAATATGATGTCAAAAAGAATGGTCTTTGGGCTTCAAAACTAAACACTCAAAATTTAAACCCCTCCCAATTAAAGTTATCCATGAAACTCCAGTTTGATCTGTTGCAAAGATGTTATGACTCTGAATTGTCTCTTACTATGCAGCCCACAGCAACTTTGCATCCGTGTATTAAATGTTTAATTGCAAGTTTCTTTTTGAATGCATTATTCCATACCTAGTCACTAGCCAATACTTATCTCTTGTTCCAAAGACAGAATTGCTAGTTTATTTTTTTTCCTGTGACAATTATCTTGCTTTCTTGGCCACAAAGTAAGGACATGCTTTGTCTTTATCAAATGGAAGGAGCTGAGGTACAGTTTCCTGAAGTCAAAACCAGTATTTCTGACAGCTCAATCTGAGCAATTTGCATTTGTCATAATCATGTCTTATGTGTGGTACAGAGAGCTCATCAGTAACAATTTCCTTTGTGTCTGAAAATCAGTCTAAGCTTCTGTGTCAGGCAGTTCTTGACCAGCATGCCTAGTGGAAGCAACTGCCTGTACACAGCTGAATCTGAGTGGTCAACCTACTCCATGCAAGGAGTCCACAAGCAGACTCGTTCAAGACCATGAGCAGTTGTTTACCCGGGCAGCAACAGACTGCCTTGTCCCACAGGTTGGCTTTTCTCTTCTTCCAGCTTCTCTATCAGTCCCCACACATCACCTAATTCCTGCATCACAAGAAAACAGATGAACTGTTCCTCTCACTGCACCATGCTGATTCAGCCCCCCTTGTACTAGGGAAGAAGACAAAACAGGGTGATTTCATTGTAGAACCACAAAATAGGGAGCTGGGAGGAAAGTAGGGGGGAAAAGTGGCAGAGAAACTCAATTCTGGCACTTTCTAACTTTGAGGAATAACTTTGTTCTTTCACTACTGTTTCAGTCCTGTAATTCACTACTGCAACCTGAAATGGAGACAGAGTGCTTTGCCCACAGATTTGCATAAGAAAGGCAGATGTGGGCATTGAGGGCAGCTCAGGGGTCTGCATCAGGATGTGCTTTAATGATCTTAGGTTTTTCCACCCATCCACTGTAATCTCATACCGCCTGTCTTCTGCCTGTCCTGCCCCCTCCCTGTTTATTTTATTATCTACCTTTATCAGGCCCAACTTGTGCCTCAGACTTTTCTAGGTTTCCTTGTCCCATGACCCTTGCCCCCTTTTCATCTTCCCTGCTGTCAAGGGTTGCCTCAGTGGGCAGCTCAGCCCCACTAGCTGCTCACCTCACCAGTGGGATAGGGAGTGAATCAGAAGGGTTAAAGTGCAAGAATTTTGAGTTGAGATAAAATACAGTTTAATCAGGAAAGTAAAATCTCCATGTGCAAGCAAAGCAAACCAAGGAATGAATTAATCACTTTCTATCAGCAGGCAGGTGTTCAGCAAGGGCTCTGCCACACAGTGATTCTTTGGAAAGACAAAATGTCATCACTTCAAATGTCTCCCCTTTCTTCTTCTTCCTTCCCAGCTTTATGTACTCAGCATGACATTATACAATTTGCAATATGCCTTTGGTCAGCTTGGTTGTATTCCTTCCCCACTTCTTGTGCACCTCTAGCACACTTACTGACGGAGCAGCATGAGGAGCAGAAAAGATCTTGATGCTGTGTAAGCATTGCTCAGCAATAGCTAAAACATCCCAGTGTTACCAGCACTGCTTGGATCACAAATCCAAAATGCAGCACCAAGTGAGCTACTATGAAGGAAATGAACTCTCCCAGTTTGAACTGGATAATCAGCCCATCTATTTCTCCCTCTGATTAGGGCTGCTAATGACACATCTATTTTCATATCTCCACTTCCACAAACACCCACCAACGTTTTGCCTTAACCTGTTGATTTCTCACCAAGCATCTTTTTCCTCTGTGTTGCCTAAGACAGGGCGATCACACAAGTGAGGGTGCAGAAGAAAGGCTTCCTGAGCTCTGTTCATGCCCCTCCTGCTGGTAGATGTGGATTTGAGTCTTGCTTGGCTTGCAGAAATAGCTGCATTTGTGACAAAAGAAAAGAAAAGAAAAAAAATGATACAGAACAGGTTGTCCTGAGCTAAAAGCTGCAAGGGTAAGCCATTGGAAGTCTCCCTTAGCGTAAGTGTAGCTATAAGGATGCACTGCATTTCTTCACTGCTTTCCTAAAATGCTGCCTTTGTCTCAGAAGAGTTGCTGCCTTTGAAAATGTGAAGTGCCCCACAGTCTCCCATATATAGAGACACATATCCTTTTGCATTCACTTCTCCTGAGCAGAATCACATTAGATGTAAGCTCAAGCAGTCACTTGTGGTGATTTTTAAGGGATCGTCTGCACAAGGGTTTTTCCAAATGGAGATCAATGCATTAGATTTTGAATTTAGGTCCATAATGTGGTGCAAGGTGTGTGAAGTCTGAGACAGTGAGGAAAGTGGGAACAGGGCCAAACTCTCCAGAGACACTGGGATCTCTCCCAGCCCTCTTCTCCCACCAACTCTCTTCTCCCTGTCTCTTCACTTCAGACTTATTCTCCATCTCTTCTTAGGCTTCATGAGCCACAATTTATGTATTCTACAAAGAGCATCTCACTGCACTTATTTCTGTTAATAGGCAGCTTTAGATTAGGAGATCAGTTACTATTTGCTTAAACTACTGCAGAAGAACCCACATTAAAAAAAAGTACAAGTAGGAAGCTCTTGATTGCAGAAGTATGCCTGAAGATAAAGCCACATAAAGTTTGATTGCATTGATATTAAATTATTATGGTAGTTTGAAGTTTTATGAAGCAATAGTTATACCATTTCAGTACTCTGTACTTAGACACATCAGTCTTGCTTCCATACAGTAGGTACTTACTATCTGGGGGAAAACAACCTTCCTTCTCTGATGGGGCAAAAAGCTTCTTCATATCAAAGCTATATTAGTGAATATGTATACATGAAAAAGTAAAATTATTAGCATAGGTAAAGCTAGGTACTTTTTGAGACTCCTGCAGTACATTGCTTTCTATGAAATAATGGAATATAGTTTAGTGCTTCTCATTTTAACAGAATGGGGAAGAATTCAGATACTTATTCATGATTAATGTCCATCACATGCAAATGACTTCACATTGCCAAATTATGGCATTACTTCAAGGATGAAATATGAAACTAATCTGTTTGCAGGCTGTTAATTACTGAAGCAATACTGAATCTCACACACAGCTTTAAATCCTAAGCTATTACCCGGAGGTTATAGAATCAACTGGTATAGCAAGGTAGCAATTCACAACTTGTCAGGCATTGTCTTGACTAAATTCCAGATTAAATTAATTTGCGTAGTTAATGCGGTAAAAATTACAGTAGGCATTAAGGTTACATGGCTGAACTGGTGAGGAAATGGGACCATTTCTTTGGGCTATTGCTGGCTGCACCCTGTTGAATGTTAATTTTGGAATTTATTTAATCTCTTCAGTCTTATGCTATCATATTGGCAAAGTCTTTTTATGTGCAGATTTTCTAATGGATTGAGTGTACTTCCTTCTGAGTGAATAGGTTGCTGTTTAATATTTCAGTCTGCAATAAATCACAAATATATCCCATTTTTATGTTTCCAAATACAAAACTCCATCATTCTTTCCAAGACAAACAGTGAGAGCATCGCTCTACGATCATGGTGGTCTGTACCTGCACTACCAATTCAGTGCCCATGAACTCTTGTAATTAGGCAGGATGAGCTGGACAAGGCAGATTCATCGTAAGTTCAGAATTTCTTTGAATCTTTGACCAAGCTTTACAAAGCGAGAGTTTGTGGTTTAATTTTTATTTTTATGTTTAATTTTCTTTTACTATAGCCTCTATAAAAAAGAAAAAAGGTTTTAAAAGAAAAAGCTGTTACTAGTATAAATAAAGGAAGGAAAGTTGGACTGATGACCTTAGGGAGGAATAGAAGATGAATGCCTTTGGTAAAGCACTCACACAGAAGAGTCTTTCTAGAAATGATGAGAGATTTCTGTAGATCCAGCTCTGGGACAATCCTTGCAGAGAAGAGAGGTGAGTGGGGGCAGAAGTGTTTGAGGAAAGATCTAAAACAGAAGAAAAAAGGTGAAACACACAAACGGCCTTGGGAATGCAACCTGCCACAAATTACAGCAGTTCTGCTGCAGAAGCAAAGCCACAGCCTATATTAAGCTCCCAGACTCCCTGCATGGGTTAGAGAGGAAGAACCAATGCAAAGGAGAAAATTCAAGGAGTGCTCATCAGAGGTGTGTTTAATGTGGGCACTGGGGGAAAAGTACAAAGAGGTGACAACCAGACTTGCTGCTGGGAAAGCTGTTCCCCTGTATAAGCTTTGTTTAGTGCCATGCATGTTTGCCCATCTCTGGAAGGCAAGCACCTGTGGACCATGCAGTTGCTGTCACCAGACATCGTTGTGGTCAGCCCATGGATCATGCCTTCTGCTCAGCCAGTCTTCAGGCATTAACTACTTCATTTTGGGATGCTGAAAAACATCTCTGTTTTGAGAGAACTCAGTGCTCTGAGCCTGCCTGCAGCATGGGCCGCATCAGCACGATCATCCGTGAAGGTCGAACTGTCTTTTGTGATACAGGGGACAGCTTCACCTCATCCCTGTGCATCTGCCCACCTTGCACAAAATGAGTAACCACTACTTGGTGCAGAGGAAAACAACATGTATGAGCAAGGGTGCATTTCTCATATCTTACTCTTCCTGGAAAGGAGAAAGCTCCATGCCAAATCTTTGTGTCAGCAATGGTCAGTTTGAGATAGTGAATTTTTCAAGGGAACTATGGCTGGTGCCCAGGCCCATGCACCCTAGCAGTCAGGAAACACACCTGGGGTCCTACTGCATGGAACTTGAGGGGACATGGGCTACAATGGATGCAAGTTTTGAGACAAGGAGCTCACAGCCATGTCTGAGAATTCAGAAGACAATTTTCAACACCATAGCCTTTAGGTAGCAGCTGAGCAGGGGTTTAGGGAACTGATTGGAAGGAGTGACAGGCACAATTGTTTTGTGTTTCCAGTTCCAGCAATGACTCCAGTGGTGGCTTTGCTTTCCACATAGTCTTTAAAGCTGACCTTGTCTCTTGTGCTGCAGTCCATGTCACCAAGGTGGGTACTGGTTTTTTTAGGGTGTTTTCTCTATCCAGTTATTGCCCACACATAGTTCTCTTCAATTTTTGAACTATTAGCAGATTTCAGGTTAGGCCTGAAGCCTTATATGGGACTAAGCTTGAATGTGGACTATTTGATTGAAAACTGCCAGATAAGAGCTTTAAAGCTTATCTGGAAGAGTTGTGAATTTTTAAAAACACAGTACAGTATTTTCTAGCTCATTTCCTTAGCCTCTAGCTCTAATTTTTTTATTTCATCACACCAGTTTTAAAGCAAGTGAAACAGGGACTACAGAGAAGGTATAACAGGTCCCAAATTAATGCTTAGTAGCAAAATCAAATACGAACACTTTTCTCATTTTGAATACTTTAGCAAATGGAACAAGGAATATGGTGCAGAGCCATACAGCTCAAGTTCATTGGTTTGATGTGACTTGCAAGAAGTTAACAGAAGTATATGGCAGCAAATACCTGTTTGGCAGTCTGCAGGGGAGTGCTGCTCATAACTTTATACTTGTGGATGCTGATTTCTCCTCCATGGGTACTGCTATGGCAGGGGACAATAATCTCCCAATCTGGTGGTAATCCAGCTGCTAAACAGATGTCTTCGTTTTCAGTGGGATGAGCACACACAGTTCCCATGTTTAAATATATGCCTCTGAAGACCACTCTGAAAGCATAGGCCAGGGCTCAGTGTGTTACAGTGGTGACCGGGGTGACAACTAGAAAGGGCTGTCAGCTGCCAGGTGGCCTCATTGTTGCCCTTTACAGGGGACTGGGGCTCATTGCTGCAGCAGACGTGTGCCAGCCCTCCTGAGACTCACATTTGGGTGCCCACTGGCTGTCCCCCACTTCCCACAGAGGTTTTGCAGTCTGTGCTGAGCACTCTGCTGCTCCTGCCAGCACTGGTTCTTGATGAAACCACCTTAAACAAGCCAGGAAAGCCCCACACAAGTGATTTGGCTGCTGGGAATTACATCCTCAAAGTCTTATCTGTCTGCTCCATAGGGCTAGGATGGAAAAAGACTTTTGGCAAATTCAGATTTAAGCTTTGTCAGTGGTTTCTATCTTGTTAATCAAATGAAACACCTCCATTCACCTCTTACTCTCGAATGCAGCATGTTTGAAATTCCAGTGCAGAGAGAAATTTCACACTATGTTTATAGCATGCCAGATAGGCTGTTCCTTTTTTTTTCTTCCTTTTTTTTTCTTCCTTTTTGGGTCAGTATGAACTTCTTTAATATTTTTATGATTTGACTCTATGAATATTATGAGGAAAACAAAAAATAGAAAAGAAGGGCCCTTTAAGTCAAAAGACAGTTCTAGAAGGACAAATGGCTAGGTAGGGGCTCAGGGTAAATCTACACTGGAAATTCAAGGGTTCTGGCATCAGAAGAGTGTAGCTCTGGAGCCACCATTCTGTAAGTAGCCACAGGAGAAAAACAATTAGTGAACTTCTGCTCGGGTCTTACCAAAGGGATCATGTGATTGTCCTGAGGAAGAGGACTTGAGGTTGCTGGTCAATGAGAAGCTCAACATGAGCCACCAATGTACGCTTGCAGCCCAGAAAGCAAACTGAATCCTGGGCTGTATCAAGAGAAGCATGACCAGAAGGCTGATGGAAGTGATTCTCCCCCTCTCCTCTGCCCTCTTGAGAACCCACCTGGAGTACTGTGTTCAGCTCTGAGAGCCTTCAACATAAGAAGGACATGGAACTCTTAGAGTGGGTTCAGAGCAGGGCCACAAAAAATTATCAGAGGACTGGAGCACCTCTCCTATGAAGGCAAGCAAAGAGAGCTGGAGTTGCTTAGCCTGGACAAAGGAAGGCTCTGGCAATACCTTATAGGAGTCTTCCAGTGTTTGAAGGCTGCTATACAGAATAGCTGGAGAAGGATTTTTATGAAAGTAGGCAGTGATGCCACAACTTCAAACTGGAAGAAGCTAGACTGAGATTAAACTTTAGAAGGAAATTCTTCCCCACAAGAGTGATGAGGCATTGGAAGAAGTTGCCCAGAGTTGTGTAGGGCACAATGCTGGAAGTGTTCAAAGCCGGTTTGGATGGAGCATTGAGCAACCTGGTCTACTAGGAGGTGACTCTGCCTATGGCAGGTTGTTGGAACTAGATGATCCTTAAGGTCCCTTCCAACCCAAACCATTCTCCGTTTCTATTCTATGATTACCTGAATCACCCAAAAGCCAAACCCAAACCTGTCTCCTGTCTTCTTAATTGTGCTTTCAGTAGAGCCAAATAGCCAGATTCTTTATTGTAATATATTTCAGGGAGAGTTTTATGACAAATCTGGTGGTTTTCCACTGTCAGGTGAGAGTCTCTGTTCCCAACTGAAGAATTCCCTCATCTTTTGGTTTCATTTTGCTGTAGTTTTAAAATATATTTTAGCAATTACATATCCTGCTCATTGTGCTCACAGCAAACTCATGAGAAGAACTTTTGATTGAGTCCATTGAATTCTGAGTATCTTGTGTAGCGCCCCTTTTTTTTTTCCCAGTTAAAAATCTCAGTGTTTTGAAGCGATGCCGTTAGTGAGCTGCCTGCCTGCATGTAAACAGCCTTACCATAGTATTTCCTTATGTCCAGATGATTAACTCAGCTTCTGTCCATCTTCGTTTTATCTTTTTGTAAATAACTAATGAAGCTTTTAAAGTGTGTGCTCAGGTCAATGAACTCCAAAGATAATGCTCAAAGACAAGGAATTATTGGGACATTTTAGGCTGGATGTTAGGAAGAAGTTCTTCACAGAAAGAGAGATTGGCCATTGAAATGTGCTGCCAGGGAGGTGGTGGAGTCACCATCTCAGGAAGTGTTTAAGAAGAGACTGGATGAGGCACTTGGTGCCATGGTTTAGTTCATTAGATGGTGTTGGGTGATAGGTTGGACATGATGATCTTGAAGGTCTTTTCCAACCTGGTCTATTCTATTCTATTCTATTCTATTCTATTCTATTCTATTCTATTCTATTCTATTCTATTCTATTCTATTCTATTCTATTCTATTCTATTCTATTCTAGAAGACCTCAATAAGGATTTACGAGCCTCTTTCTGATAAGGCTGAAGCCTGGTCTGAGTCAATAGTGACATGTATGTCATTACCATATACCAAATATTTATTTTTTTGCTGGAACACGTTTGATAGTGACAGCTGACTTCCCCCAGGGCAAGTGGCCTCTTATGAACATTATCTTCACTGTCAGCCTTGCTGGATGTCTTGAAGGACAAGCTGAGAACTAATTGGGAACTGGATAACAAAGGGCTCATGAATAGGGAAGAGCCCTAGGCCATGGATAGGTGGGGTAAGGAAACCTGGTTTTACCACTTCCAAGCTGTATCTGTTACTAGGTAATTAGAAGATTTGATCTGCAGGGGTGCACAAACTCTGTTACCCACCCAGTTGTTCTCTGAATTATTCAGTATTCATTAAAAAAGATAAGGGAATGAAATATAAGATGTATGCACATAAATCATAGTGAGATCTTGTCAGTATCTGCATGGTCAAGAATGAAACCCAGCTTCCATCACAGTCTCTTTTTCTCACATATTCCTAACTTGGAAAAGAAAATTAGAAGCAGTAACTTTGAAGGAAATATATTTATTTTTGTCCAATATAAATATTTAATATTAATATTTAGGGGAAGTTTGACTATCACTTTTTTTACTTCACCCAGAAGTGCTTTTGTTTTGTTTTTCCTTTAAAAAGAAAACAAAGAAAGAAATTGAATGCAAAGTGTCCGCAAATGCAAATGCAAAGTCCACAAATGCTAGGATGTGCAAAAGGGAAGTTTCTGATCACCTTATTGTCTGACACGGCCTTTGTATTTCTGTTTAAGTTTAATATAAAACAAAATACAGTACCTGTAGTGAAGCTCATACCTTACAAACTGTCCATGAGGTCAGGTATTCAAAGCCATGAACAGCTCAACTGAAAAGAAAACAAAAGCTGTAGAATGGCAAATATTTTTGGAAAAAAAAATAAATCTGGCTTCCCCTGATGAGTGGAGGAGGTTTCACTCTCCCATCAGTTTGTCCCTCTGAAAAAAAGTTTCTGAGAAGGTACTGGTTGTGCAGGTTGAGTTTTAAAAATGTTCATCAGTGCACCATTTTGAAGCTGTGTATGTGTTCTCTATCTGCTTAGGTGATATACAGCACTATGCCCCCCAAAAAAGGCCAAAAAAGAATGGAATTGTGCACTCACAAAGAATAAAATGATCCATTAGAACAATACATGCATTAATGCTGAATTTCAATCAATATTTAGTATTACAAAAATGTCACTCTGAGTTACAGTTATAATATACATGCAATCCCATTTGCTTTATTTGAGGGCGAAATTTTGCCTTACGTTAGTGAATGTATCAGTGGAATCAATGTCTTTTGCGTCACTTTTCACTTTGGAACAACAGTTTCCATGTTTTGCTTTCATTTTATTTCTGATTGTTCAGACTCGTTTTCTAATGGTTTTGTCTGTGTGAGATGCAAGGGTTTAGGTGTCTGGTTGCTGCAGGCAATACAGTACTATGGTATAAATCTAATGCCTACTTAGATGGTGTTAGAGGATGCAAGGTCACTGACCAAATTAATTTAGCAAATTTACTGTGTAATAATTCCCTCACAGTGACTTGCATAGCATCTTGCTATTAAGAAATTGCTCAATTAAAATAAGAAAAACAATTGGAATTGGGTGCTATAAAAGTCATCATAGTATTGAAGAAGGATTAGGGTCCTTAGATCTTAAAGATAGTTCCTAAAGCTCTGTGGGTAGTTCAGTAAATGCCTAGGCATCAGCAGTATTTCTAGGCAATAAGATTGGTGGCTTTCATGTCTGTACATTATCATATGAAAATAGTGAAAAATAATTTTTACATGGTTTGATGCTCATGGCACTGATGATGATACTTTTATTGATGATTAGGGTGGGTGCAGCCTTTTAACCTTGTAAAACAGTGAAGATATTCACCAGTGTTTTGCCAGCTCTTACAAATACTGTATCCTCTTGACTATAATTTATGTTAACAGGTGATATGGACACTGAGTCCTTGGAACTGCACTGATGGGGTTAATGTTACCAGATGCTCAGCAATCCTATGAGATGCTGAGGGATTTCAGGTGAAGTCATTGAGAGGCAGAGTGCCAGCAGAACACAAATTAGGTCCTGTCTGCTTCTCTGCTCTTTTGCTGAAAATGCTCACTTTCATGCTGGCTAGTTATTGCTCTGCTGTATTATTGCTTATGACAAAGTAGCAGAATAATCAAAGTCAGTCTTTTTATAATCATATCGGAGTAGTGATTTAGTGAGACATCATATTTTTCTGGGGGGATTTTACAAAGTTTGTTTTAGTCATCTGGAATGGAAACACACAAAGCAGTGCAGTCCCAGCACCTTGTTAAAGATTTTTGGAACAAATACTCAACATCATCGGTGATGGAGTTGGACAGTTTATTTATTTGGAATAAAATACTGAAGAATTGCTCCAATTAGAGTGATGTTTGTGCAGACCATCTTTGTGGGACTTGAAATGAAAATACTGTGCTCTTCTTGCAGTTCTTTTCTGTATTTTATCTCCTCACATTTCCTTAACCTCCTGTTTTGCTTGCTTTCATGGCTGCTGCAAACCATGCACTTCAAGAAAAGTCCTACAAATTGGGCTGTGTGCTTGTTGCTATACATCTGTATTCAAATAAAATAAAATGTATTGTTTGAAGACAGACACAGCCTGCTGACATCACCATGGAGGCCTTTCTGAGGGCCTGGAAACCTGTCTAGTGTAGGGGGGGAAGCAAGAGGATGCACATCTTTTTTCCTCCACTCTTTTTTCATGCAGAAAACATCAGAGTTTGAGCTATGTCTTTCTGACAATCTCCTTCTGGACATGAGCATTGTGTGCAAGATCACAACAGGAAAAGATGGCATGATCTTGAAACTGAAGATAGGTCTTTAAGAACATAAAAGTCCATGGAGATAATGTCCTGCTGGCAGCCAGTCTAGTCATTAGCATGCAGACGTCGTTCTTGGTGCTTCTTTCAGATTTTTCCTGCCTGCAGCGCTTGCTTCTGGTTCCAGTTTCCTGGTGTGTGGCTGTATGAACTGCAGCTGCAGTGAAGGTCCTTGCTCCATTTCTCAGCGTGGATTGCAGATTTCAGCCCTGCAGCAAAAACAATCCTAGAAGTTTCCTGGAAGGTGCACAAACTTAGGGGCTGATCGCATTTGTCAGGAGAAGTCATGAGCCTGAGAGGTGCCCCACAGCTGCTTCATACCTCGGGACCTGCCCCTTCCCATGTAAATCATGGCAGAGTCCAAATTTAATTTTGGTTTCTTCGTATAAATCTTACTTACACTTCTAGCTAACCACCTCTTTGCGCTATGCAGAATATGGGACGAACATACTGTGTTCCCTAAAACATTGCATGATGTTCTGAGGAGCTGCAAAGACCCATGAACTGTACAAATACTAACTGTAAACTTCCTGAGACTCTCATTAATATTTTAATGTCACCCTTCTTTAGTCTAGAGAAAAAAACCCAAACCCTATCTCACCCTGCGTCTGCACACATAGCACTAGTATGATTCATCACGCTTTCCTTCTTTCTCAGAATCTGCCTTCACAGCCATTTGGTCCTCATATGTTCTTTCACATAGCTGAATTGGGCAGCTTTTCAGAATTACAGAGCAAAATGTTCACACCATAATCACAAGATGGAAGAAACTGGGATTTTAATTTTTTTTTTTCAGGCACTTGGGCATATGCATTTGTTTCCTGCAGCATATTTCCAGCTTCAGTGGTAGATACGGTACTCACAAAAGGGTTAAAGACTTCTCTGCAGTTGCTAGGTAATGATATCTTGTCATTGGGACCACTTACTCGTTAGTGACAGCCTTCCTGATGATGTAATGCTTAAATAGTAATCATGGAGTGCATTAAATTACCTTTTGTTTTTTTTCTTGTTGTCTTTAGAAAGCTGGGAAATGAAACATAAAAGCCTGCAGCATTATGATATTCTGGCTTCATGGATAAATCAACCAAAAGACAGGAAATACAGAAGCTGAACAGTAGTCTAAGGAGACATCTTCAGCTCTGAGGGAGTGAGCTCTCTTGCTAGCGTATTGCAATACAAATTTTGGTAGAAAGTACTGCTGCTTCTTAGTTCTTGGACCAACGTAGGCTGAAGTGATGGGTCCGAGTGATGGGTCACTACAGTAATAAATACAGATATGTCAAACAGGTTATATTGCAGTTTAATTTTTTTTCTCTTTACTTCAACAATTAGAGTCACCCTTATAAAACAACAATCACTGTTTAGATTCAGATTATGTTTGGGCACAGACAAAACTGCTGAAACCCAGACTGAGGATCAGCCAGAACCCATGCATCTGGATCTGTTCCAGAAGTGCATTCTTTGGATATCAGATGTGAACTTATTGTGAATTTGCTCCTAGGTAACATGAAAACACATTAAAGTAAATACAGCCATTCAACAAACATTTAATTCTCACTTCTGCTCATTTCATTCAGCCAGGTGGTCCAGTCCCAGATCCCTCTTTTCCTAGTCTGGGAAATACTGGAAGAGAGAGCTGTGTCTCTGTGGGGTTATACACCCTTTAATATCCTCAGAGCTTATGAGACCCCTTGATCCCAGCTGTGGCACACCACACCTGTGCTTGCTCTCTCATCCTCCTAGTAGTCTCTTCTCCAAATTTCCTACCTATCCCTGGCTTTCTGTGGACCAGGGCTGCTTTGTGGACACCTATCCTAAGGTTACACAACCCCAAACAAGGCTGCTTTAAAGTGAGCATAGCACAGGCTCAGCAAGCGGTTGCAGATCAGCATGCAATGCCTTCTTTCACCTGCCTTTTTCCTTTTCTCCACAAACATTTCAGACCATGAAATAGCATTGGGAGTCTGGGGATTTGAGGCAATTACAAAGTGTCTGACTATCTTGTCATGCAAGCAAGGCAAATCCACTTGTGCATGCCATCCCTGAGGCAGGATCTTACCCTAGATTAGAGAGCAATCACATAATGGAGAAGTGTGTATTTATATAGCTGGCACCATACAAATGGGAGAGAGAAAGGTATGGGTAAATACCAGGTTCTTTTGTTAATCTCCTTGTGTGATCATTTATGAACCTTTTGGTGACTAGGAAAAACTGCATGCTCACTCAAACCTAAATAATTGTGCTGAACTCAGCTGATGTACTGGGATGTTGCTGAGATTAGCTGCCTTAACCAGCAACACCAGCAACAACAGCAACCCAGCCTCTTTGTACTTCTCATTTGTCAAATTAAAGGTCCTGTTTCAGGCTTTCCCTCTGGTATACTCCTACAGCACTGTGTTGAATGGACACATGAAAGGAGACCAATTTCTCTGAGATATGTGTGGGATTTAGTGTGGGGAGAACAAGAAGTCTGCACCCAGCTTTTTTATGCTACTGACAAAATGAGCAGGAATAAAATATCCAGGCTGAAAGGAAAGGGGAAATAATTGCATTCTTACATGTACCCTTTTCTGTATTTTGGGACACACAGTCAAAATAATGGTAGACATTGCATGGATAACAATACACAAGATGAGATAATTCTTGCAGCCAGGTTCAGTACAGGTATTATTTACCAGCACCACAGTGTACAGAAACTTTGCAGGGTGAGTCTCTCCTATGACACATCTTTCAAAACCTTTGGCAAGTACAGTGACTGCTCATATGAAAAAAAAAAAGTGGTAGTAGGAAAATAACTGACTACAGATTGACAGAGAGGTTTTATTCTACTAAGTTGAATTTTAGCCTTTATGTAGTTATGTACTATAATAAGAATGGTGAAGTATCACCAGATCAGTGAATGGTATTACCAGTCACATTTGATTCCATTTGATTAGATTTCATCCTTCTTATTAATTTGTCTCATTTCAAGAAACATAATCCCCTTATACAAATATCTGATATAGAATCATAGAATCAATAAGGTTGGAAAAGACCTCAGAGATCATCAAGTCCAACCTGTCACCCAACACCTCCTGACTAACTAAACCATGGCTTCAAGTGCCACATCCAGACCCCTCTTGAATACCTCCAGGGATGGTGTCCCAGCAGCAACATCCCTAAGTATCTGTTTCTTATTGTCCACTATATAAAACTTGAGTGCTTTGGAAGAAGCAAGCAAAACAAAGCATCCACCACAGCAAACAACATGGCTGGAGATCTCTTACAACCATCAGCATCCTCCTAAGGTGTAGAGAGCAGCTTCTCTGCCACTCAGTTCTTTGCTTTTGCATCCTACTGCTGATGTGGCAGTGGCTCACATGAGCTCCCACACAGCCATCAGGACAGGGCTGAGCAAGCAGATCCTGATGCCCCCCCCCCATTTATCACACTACCTGTGCAAGTTAGGCCAGTCTGCAGCCCCTGTCTGCAGTCCCTGAGGACTCATATATCATGCATCTTCCTGGCCAAGGGAGTATGCACTGTTTTGAAGACATCCTGTTTTACACTTGTCTTTCTGCCCACACAGAGGATGTGATGGGGAAATGCCTGTTGCAATGCTGAATGGTGTCCATGGGCACCATATCCATCCTGGAGGGCTGACAAACATCTGTGTGTGAGGTGAAGGCTAGTCTACTGATTTATGCATTTCTCCATTTCTGAATCCATCATCAACAGTAGTGTCTAAAGTACTGTATCACAGTATCACAGTATCACAGTATCACAGTATCACAGTATCACTTAGGTTGGAAAGGACCTCGGGGATCATCGAGTCCAACCTATCAACACAGACCCCATGACTAGACCATGGCACCAAGTGCCACGTCCAATCTCCCCTTGAACGCCTCCAGGGTTGATGACTCAACCACCTCCCTGGGCAACCGGTTCCAATGCCGAATGACTCGCTCAGTGAAGAACTTCCTCCTTACCTCGAGTCTGAACCTCCCCTGGTGCAGCTTGAGACTGTGTCCCCTTGTTCTGGTGCTGGTTGCCTGGGAGAAGAGGCCAACCCCCTCCTGACTACAACCACCCTTCAGGTAGTTGTAGAGGGCAATGAGGTCACCCCTGAGCCTCCTCTTCTCCAGGCTAAACAATCCCAGCTCCCTCAGCCTCTCCTCATAGGGCTTGTCTTCAAGGCCTCTCACCAGCCTTGTTGCCCTTCTCTGGACACGCTCAAGTGTTTCGATGTCCTTCTTAAACTGGGGGGCCCAGAACTGGACACAGTACTCAAGGTGTGGACTAACCAGAGCAGAGTACAGGGGCACTATGACCTCCCTGCTCCTGCTGGCCACACTATTCCTAATGCAGGCCAGGATTCTATTGGCCCTCCTGGCCACCTGGGCACACTGCTGGCTCATATTCAGGTGGCTGTCGATCAGCACACCCAGGTCCCTCTCTGTTTGGGAGCTCTCCAGCCACTCCGACCCCAGCCTGTAGGTCTGCATGGGATTGCCGTAGCCAAAGTGCAGCACTCGGCACTTGGACTTGTTGAAAGCCATCCCAAATACTGGAAGCATTTGAGAGAGTTACAGAAACACTGAACACATTAACAAAAGAAGGTTTAGTGCCAAAAAACAAGGACTTCAGAGATAACATCAGGGTCTCTCATTGTCTTCCACTTAAGTAACAAATTCACCATGAAGACTGATATAGGATGGTATGAGATTGCACTACATTGCTACTGAAATGCAGCAGTCACTTTGGTCCTCTTTTAAAGAGTTATCCCTCTCACACAAATATCAGTTGCACCAAAGTACATGTAAAACCACAATGACTGAGCTGAGCTGGCAACCACTGCTACCTCTGCCTTCCAGAGAAAGAACGTAGTGTGCCAGCAGTTCACCTGTCCTCTTCAAAGTATAGAACTTGGCACAAAGTATTGACCAAAATTATTTACATGGTCTTTGATGCATCTAACCACAGATAACTGTAGTTGCTCAAGTAGCACCTGAAGCAGTCCTGACAGGGCTGCTCACAGGCACTTGCGTGCAGCTCCTGTGTTTGGATCTCTACAAGCAAGCAGCATTTCCTCTTCAGTTTCCATTGGCTTGGGAGAGAGAACACTGCCTTCATTCACTGGCTTTGCTGGAGCAGACTCAGTCTTTGCATTAGCTACGGAAAGAAATACATAGATCAAAAGCAAATCAACATGTATGTCCCAGTTTCCATTTCCCAAGCGTATCTGAGCTTAGGTCACTGTCTATCCAAGATCATTCCTCTCACTTTGTGGCTTCTGCATGGATTCACCAATCATCCTCCTTTTTTGCAATCACTTCCTTTGACCATAGCTTATTCTATAAGTAACAGGCTCCAGTATAATACAAAAGCCTTCTCCAAAGCTTTCTTTTTCTCCTTGTAAAGAGAAAACCTACCAGGTTAATGAATTCTAGCACCAACATCTGGCTTCTGTTTTCAGCAGAACACAGGCATTTTCTGGCCTCTGTTGTGGTCAAAATATCTGCCTGCTTTTACCTCCCAGCCAGCCCTTGAAGAACTCCTGTGCTGCAGGGTGGGCAGGCAGTGGAACTGTGGGGGAATCTGGGAGACCTGTACCCTTCTATATACATTCAAGTCAGAGGCACCTGTGGTTTGGGCAAGAATGGGAAATCCAGGGGCCCATGGGGAGCTCTGCAACATTTCCCTTTGCCTAGCACTGCCCAGGCCTAATTCTAAACTGTTTTGTCCTTCTCCTGGCTCAGCAAAATTTTTGGTCACCAAAAATCTTCCTCCGGCAGCTTTGTTGGTGGGGCTGGGCTTCTGACAAGTTATTTCTATTCTGTACATGCATGCGGGCATTTTCATCATTTGGCTGAAGAGGTTTGTTTCTGCTTCTCCCCTCCTCAATAAATCTGCAATTTGGGAAGCAGATTTCGTTTTGATGATTCTGTCCAACTGTTTATTATGCTTGATTTCTAAGGCACTTATGCTTGGCTCACTGATTCCTCAGAAAGGGAATGGAGTCTATTGTAGTTAACCCTGTAAAAACCCTAATGAATAATTAAATAGCATGTTGTCTGTAATTCTGCTTTGTCAGTTTGGTCAGTCAATTGCTGGTTGCTGCTCCTATCAGACAAAACCCTTGCTGTGAAGCTTGTTTAAAATTCAGCATTTGCTAATTAGCATTGTTCCGAATGAAATTCTAAGTGCCACTTCTTCAGGCAATTCAAGAGAGCAATGTAGAACTTTGGTGTCTCTATGGAGACCATCTATAATTTAAAAGACAGAAACAACAGTTTAATGCCTTGTAATACTTAAAAAAAAATCACCAGTAGCTCTTTCCAAAATACCCCCAAAATACAAATAGAAAAAGGATTGTGCCCTACCAGTATACCACGCAAATTTGTTGAAGATCACTGAATTGTGACAGAGATGATTCAGTGAAACTAGTTGAGGGCTAAGTTAAAGCACCAGGATTAGTCTCAGGGGTTTAAATTAAATACTGAATAAATATTTAAAATGTAAAAAAATAAAATCTTTAGGCACATGTGCCAGCTGTAGGATGGTAAAAGCATTTTGTTGGATTAATGCACAAAAAGACCAAGAATTAATTCAACTTCCCTGCTAACCATCTGGCTTGCAGTACTGTAAGCCATGACTGATCTTGATTTTCAGGGCAGAAGCAAAGCGGGTTTGATCACCCACACTGGGCATCTTGCCTCCAGCAACGCTTTATAACCAATGTTTCAGAGGGAAAAAAAACAACCAACATTGGGTGTGACAGAAAGACAGGGTCTCTTGTAAATAACAAGCAACCACACAGGCAAGCTTTGATGAATGAGTAATGTGAGATGAATGCACAAAGATATGCCTCCTTCTGTACAGAAGTATTCCGACTGATGAAAACCCAGTGCTGAAGCTGGTGGTGCTGCAGTGCTCTGGGGAGAGGAGAACGGCTGGTCTGCAGCAGGGAATCAGGACAAAGGCAGCTCCTGGGTCTTTTCATGCTTGCAGATATCTCACCAATGCCTTGGAAACTCTAAAATCATGGACGGAGAACAGATGTGGAAAGAATGTGCAGTGAGCAATTGCCATGTTCCCTACAACCAAGGAGCAGAGTAAAGGTGAAAGCTTATGGGGCAGAAGAGACAGCCAAAGAGCCTTATCTTGGACTAGACCTACACTTTGCACCTGGAATATTAAGGCAGCTTCCCTGTTTTGTGGCATGTCATGAAATCAGAAGGGAAATTGGGAAAGGGATCCAGGAAAGGAACAAGAGACAGGAGAGAGCCTGGGTAGGGAGTACAATGCTTCTCAAAGATGGGTTGGAGGCACCAGATATGAGGAAGGATAAGCCCTATCCCATGATGGATGGGAAAACAGCACCTTGAAAGGTCCAGTACTGTGCTAAACAGACTTTAGGAAAAAGTGCTGTGTGCCCTGAATTTCACAGGTAAAGGGGAACACAACAAGTACAAATCTCACCATGCAACCTGCAGGAAGAGGTAGGATAAAAGGCAGGCTACTCTGTCTGAAAGGACTATGTAGAAGCTAAAGAAAACTTCTAAAACTGAGGTCTTTATTGCTCAAATTTCTCTATACCTTTTTCAAGCTTTCCTTGCAGTTGAGAACTTCTGCTCTCCCAGTGTGAAAAATCCTAAAATAAATAATGTTGTCTCCTCCAATGGTGCATTATAATCACAGTAGAAGTTTTTAAAAAGCCAAGTAGAAATATGTGGTCTAATTCCTATGTGAGTCGATCAGAGATCAGTTTTCTTACCTTCTTAAAGAAATTTTTTTTTAATAGAGAGGATTTCTTATTATACCTTGTTAGATCACAGGAAATATTTACTATTCAAAGTTGTTAAGGAGTACATTTTACCCTATTTATTGTCTTATTTCCTTTGCCCCTTCAGCAATGATGTTCATTAGCGTCTGAAAAAAATAGGCATTTAATGAGATGTTTGCTTCATTTAATTAAACTCTAATATTTTCTGCCTGGAGTATAATATCTATTTAGTTCTTTTTTTTTTTCCCTACATTAGCTATATGTTAATTTTTAGCAGTGAACAGGGATTTTGGTTTTTAATACCAATAATGCTATTTTTTTCCTTATTATTCACTCCCTCTTCTAGCTGAGGTCAGTGGAAGGTCACACACAGGGAAAGCCTCATCAGACAATTCACTTTGTTTTGTATGCAGCACTATTTTTCTTGAAGAAACAAATTTTTTTACACACTAGCTTTAGGTTTATATGGTTTATGTGATTTCTTGATCACAACATCTTCATTTAGAACACTAGAGTATATGCAATCATGTACGAAAGTAATGTTTTGGTCATGGCAGTTTTCAGAAGTCCTACTTGGCATTATGATTAGGGATGACCTCACTATGCTGCTCCCTCTGCCCGCTCAGGGCTCAGCTCACTTGCTTTCGTCTCCTTCCTCCCCTTTATTTTCTTGCTGCCCCAAAGTGCACACTTGCTATGTATGACTAGTTATCAGAGCCTTCAGTAGTCACCTTGAAATACTCTCTTTGCAGAAGCCACCAGCACACACTGAAATCTTGCTCCTTCCAGGTGCTAGGGTGCTGGTCTGACCAAGGCACTGCATACCCTCTACCTGTTAAGTGTCTGCAAAAGCATACATAGGGTGCAGTTCTACACCCAAATATGCCTCTGCTGCAGCAAAGGTTAAAACCAATGGCTCACGGCCAGGGAGGTGGTGGAGTTGCCATTCCTGGAAGTGTTCAAAGGGGATGGGACGTGGCACTTGGCGCCATGGTCTAGTAGGCATGAGGTCTTGGGTGACAGGTTGGACTTGATGATCTTTGAGGTCTTTTTCATCCTTGTTAATTCTATGATTCTGTGACCACAATAACACAGATTTGAGTCTTGCATCACAACTGCTTGTGAGTTAAAGGGCATGAAATGCTGGAAGCTCCCTAACTCTTTCTCCCTACAAAACAAGCATGTGTATTGATGCACAGCTGGTTACACCAAGCCAAACAGCACAGAGTTACATCAAGTCAGCTGATGTACATCCTCCTTTCTTAATTAGCCAACATTTGGTCTGAAATTATGCTTTGTCAACAAGTTTCTGTTGAACTATTTTCTTTTCTGGTGGATCAGTGTAACTCCCACCCCCAGCCTCAGCAAGGGAGTATTTAATGGATTGGTGTAGCTGTAATCAGCTGGAGTTTGTTGCATCAAATAGGCCTCATCTCTCTAATCAGACATACATACATTTTGAAAAGAAAAAAATAGGTTCTCCCTTTGTCCCTTTTACTTTTCTTTCTCTGCTGGTATAAACAGATACAAGTCATATCTTAAGAGTCTGTGTGATACCTTCTGACCTACTGGACTACACTTCAGATATCTGCTTCAGACCTCTCTTTTAATATCATGTCTCTTTCACTTCAGACTAGGTCATCTATTACTGTGTTAAGAATATTAGAAGCATTTTTTAAATGCAGTAAATTAAAGCCTACCATTTCTTATGTGTCTCTTCTTCCTTTCCATTGACATTGTTTGGCGAATACATCATAAAAAATATGCCTTGCTACAGTGATGTATGGCAATAATCTATCATGGGAGAACTAGCTTTTGGTGATATATTAGAACAATGCATCATTAAAACATCATTGA
The DNA here is from genome assembly GCF_026170545.1 of Melanerpes formicivorus. NCBI lineage: Eukaryota > Metazoa > Chordata > Aves > Piciformes > Picidae > Melanerpes > Melanerpes formicivorus. The sequence goes on from NW_027142369.1 coordinate 5,531,769, forward strand.
ACTATATATATTACTCAGCTACCAAGTGGCTAGCAACAATACATATATAGGGACTTACATGAGTTTAATGTGTTAAATCAAAAGTACACGGATTTGAATCTAAATTAATAATGGCTATATATTGTTAAGAATGGTGGGATGTCATATATTAATAGGTTTAATGAGAGCTTCTGCAAGACATTTCAATTAAAAGAAAATGTTTTAATCAAGTGGTGGAAGCTGCCCTTCTGCCATCCACATTGTTTTCCTGTTCCAGAATGAGCTAGAAAGGAAAGAAAAAGGCAGAATGAAAAGATATAGGGCAATAATCCAAAGGCATCACTGCTGCCCACAGCTTCGATGGGAAATAGGAAAAATAATAAAAGCAAGTGAAAATTTAAACGGAGAAAAGCTGCACCATTCTTTTAGGGTTGGCTGATAGCTTTGGGTCTTTTTAATATCCCTGACTTTGAAGTTAAAACAAGGTCTCTGATCTTTAATAAACTGCAGAGAGGTGGACCATGGGTATGGGCACTAATAAAGAATGAAAGGGAAGCATGACTGTATGTGATTCCTTAGTTTCTAGCAAATTATGTAGCTTTGTCCTGAAGCATTTGTTAAATTTTCTGTCTTTTTCTAGACTTACTCCCTTTGACCAAATGAAAATACTGTATCATATCTATTGAGGACAAAACATGTTGACAGAGCCCTTTATAGACTATTTCCATTTGTGCCACCATGTCCACCTGCAGTTCTGGATGTTGTCAGCTCTTCCTGACTCCCTATGTTTTGGGAATAATCAGGAAACACTCAGGGGAGTGGGGATAGGCTGTTGCTTTGGTGGTGGTTCATCTCTTCTCTCAGGTTACAAAAGACAGGATGAGAGGAAATGGACTTAACTTGCCCCAGGGGAAGTTTAGATTGGATGTTGGCAAAAACTTCACTGAAAGAGTGCTTAAGCCTTGGAACAGGCAGCACAGGGAAGTGGTGGAATCACCATCCCTGGAAGTATTGAAAAACTGTAGATTTGGTGCTTCGGGACACTAAACTTAGGTTTAGTGATGGACTTGGCAGTGTTAGGTTGATGGTTGGACTCGATGATCTTGAAAATCTTTTTCAACCTTAATGATTGTATGATTCTAGGGTTCTTCTATATGGGTCCTTTGTGCCTCCAAATGCAAGCTAAAGGCAGAAGCTGTGTTACAAACCTCTGCCAGCTCTGGTTCCTTTTGGGGGATGTTTTTGCTTTTATAGCGATCCTCAATGACCTGTAAGCTATCTTTTTTATATATTTTTTTTTCCCTCCACATCATCTGCTCTGCATTTTACATGGTAAGAACACTCTACATGCTTAATAATGCCATCTCATAACCCACCTTTGAGCCATAGAAAAATCGACACATTTTGTGGAAGATTATTACAGCAAAGCATAACTGCTTTATCCAAGCTCAAGGATCATATTGGTATCAGAGCTGGGACTGTGGTCAGTAGTCTGCTTCCACAGACATATTTACCTTTCAAAGCTTCCAACAGTCCTCCACATTTGTTAACTAATTTTTATCAGTCTGGTTTCATACATTACCCTATTACTAGCTTAACCAAACTTTTGGGCCCATTATCATGGCACAGCAGATTCAGCTCAGTAATATGCAGTATAAATCACTATTTCCCAATCTATCTTTATGCTAAAGAGCAAAGTAGATGATTATGCTGCAAAGAAGCATTCTGTTCATAGGGTTTAGAAAGGATAATTCAAACTCCAGAGTAACCTCTAAGGCACAGAGGTACCCTGGTCTGCAAAATGAGAAAGCTACCTACTAGTATCAGACTTAAATCAGGATATATCATGATGAATTGCAAATTGCTTCACAATATTAACAGAAGAAGAGAGACACAGGAGTGAGCAGCAGCGGGTTCAGTAGCATAGGGAAACCACTTGGTAGCATTTTGTAATGATGGAGGAGAGGGAGTGTGTGTCTGATGTCTGAGTAAAAATTTTCCACACAAAGACCTTTCCTCATGTACAGCCTTGAGTACACCCTGAACTCCACTGAGACATTCAGCATTGCCAGACATTGGGTCATTGTGTGCCCTATAACTTCCAATAATTAATTACCCTTTCCACTGAAAGAATATCTTATATCAATTAATATTGTTGACATCAATTTGGCAGTGAATGTCCTGGCTCTGCTGTTAGTGATGCAATGTAGGACATATACAGAAAATAAACTGCATAGTAGTTTGAAGGTATTGTCTGGGAACATGATGTAAAAATTCAGTAGTACAGGGCACTGTAAACTCATCTGTTCTTTTTGCAGTTTGGGCCATATTTCTTCTTGAGGCTTTCTGAAAGTCCCTCAGGTTTTCTCAGCCCAGTCTTTAAAATCAGCCTTAAAGTCTTTTGTCATGTCCTGCATAAGGGAGCATTAAAGATTGATTCATTCTTGCTTGAAAATTGCTGTGAAGATGAAAACCTCAGTATAAATTCTGCCTATTGTTCCAGTGGCCTCCTGATTTCAAAGGCTGCCAGGGTTAAAATGGTTGGAGACTGATTTAAGTGGAAATCAAGACACAGTGTGGCTGATGCAGTAGTCAGACAGAACATGTTCACCAGCAGCAGCCTGACCAGAAATGATGCATGGAGAGATGATACATAAAGCTCTTCAACACCATAAAAGCACACACAGGAAAAAATTTCATTATTGCCTTTTGTGCTCTCTAACTGCTGTTCCTACAACTCTGTTGGGCTCTGCTAGTAGTGAGAAATACATTAATGAAACAGAACAGTATCTGGACCATCTAGGAAGGATACTGTGTCAGGTTGTATGATGAGATAGCCTTTAGAATCTACCAAGAGTGAGACCATAATATGCACACTTAGAATAAAACCCCTGTCTTTGTAAGCAGAGACCAAAACATCAGAGGGGCAAAGCAGTGGGAAAAGAAGCTCACACTGTGACACATAGCAGCTCTGCCAGAGTACATGAAAGGAGCTGGAAAATGCTTCATCAATGCCTTTCATAAAACCTGTCAAGGTAAGAAAAATAAATTAATACCAAAGCAACAGATAACTCTGTGACTGTCTGGGTCAGAGCCAGAGCCCAAACCCATGAATCCACCCTACAATGATGGCAAAGATGCTTGTTGCTGTGAACGGGAAAGCTGATGCAGGAAAGAATCCAGAAACTTTCACACAGAATTTCTCTTTAAGGAATTGAACAGCAAAGTTAACATAATTAATTAATAACCTCAAAAATTTATCATTAATTAAAAGCCAGCACTGACTCATTGAAGTCCAGGCATATTGGGTACTCATAGTGTGGATGATGATGCTTGAGACTGAGTTCTAATCTCACCTAATTGAACAGCACAGCAGCACTGAAACAGGCCTGAGAATGGGAAGGGCTCCAAGTGATGCGCTCATCACTGTCACCTGTTAGAGAGTTGAAAGCCACTAGGAGAGCTGAGAAAGCCTGAAAACAGGAGCTGACCTGAAATCCAATTAAATTTGTGGAAAAAGCCCCATATACAAAACAAAAGATGTTACAACTTGTGTTACAGTGCAATGTCCATCACTTCTCTGCGTCATGGCTGTCTGGTGAGCTAACCCATGGCAGGACCCATTGCTCTAGGTGGTGTACATACCTATGATGCCAGACTGGCCCCACAGCTCAGGGCTGGACTCAGCCCTGTCCAGAAGCCTGGGTCTTTGTCAGCCCCAAGGCTCAGAAAAAGATGGAAATAACACAAAAGCGTGTGGAAAAATGCCATCCAAAAGGTGAGCAGCTGCAAATGATTCAGTATGCTATTTTACTCTGTGGCTTCCTGTTGAGTTCAGACTGCCATACAATGACAATGGTCTATGGTAGCAGCCTTCCTGGTGCACACAGGAGCACAGCAGTGCAGAACAGTCTTGCAGCCTATCAAGGGGCCACTGTGATCCCCACAGCAGACCTTTCCCTCCACACATTTAGAGAACCAATAACAATTAATTAAAACATTGCCCTTCTACACTGCCTTCCAGCCATGGCATTTATATAACCAGACAAGGCTTCCCAACCCCACTGGGTTGTAAGAGTGTTTGCTATCCATGTTTTATGGCTGGATAAGCAAAAGCCTGGAGAGGTGAAAGGCTGATTGCTCCCAGCCTTGTCTGAGTGGCCAAGGGCAGAGAGCAGGGGCAAACAATGTTCCCTTTTCTCTTGTATGGCATTTCCCAGACCAGCTGTCCTCCAAGGAAAGAGCTTGGCAGCTATGAGTTATCTGGCTGTCACTGTGACAGGAGGGCTTCCTTGCAGGGATTAGACTGCACATCACACACATGCCAGCACCAAAGGTCCACTAACCAGGGTAGAGGAAACAGTATGCATTGACTAACAGACATTTTGCTTAACACCAGCAGGGATTTTTTTGTGGCTGAGGACTGGTACCCAGGACTCTCAGCACTGATTTCTTCCCAGTCAGCAAGATCACATGACTTGGGGGTAGACAAAATGAACAGTCTGTAGGTGTGTGGGGAAAAAATATATATAAAAGGGAAATGATCAGGATCAAGACATTGGAGTGACTGTTCATAACTAGGCTGTCTAACTAGATTGCTGTCTCCAATTTTGGGCCCAGATGTTGTAACATACAAAAACTGACATGAATTTATCATAGAAAAGCTGCCTTTGGGCACTCTAGTGTCTATGGTCAGCAATGCACAGAGTCATTTAATGTTTCCTCTGGGCTTCTAGGGTAAAAGTGGCTTTTCTGTAATGTACCTGTGCATAGGCACATATGTGCTGGAGGACATGGGGACAATTTCACTGCATTCTGTGTGTAGAAATTAGTCTACCTGAATGTCACGCTGTGCTCGTATCACCGCACAGCTGTGGCCCTTTCTGGCAGACCAGCAGGCTGTCTTCTGCAGCAGCTACATGGAAAAGCCTTCTGTTTGGAATGCTGCCCTCTGCAACCCTTTCCCTCCCCTAAGAGGTTTTAAATGATACAATGCATACCACTCTTTCACTTGCCTCTGCTTTTTCATGCAGCAAGATAAATGGTCATGAAAGCTCACTTTGCCTTCCTCTGAGCACAGCCTTCTCCATGTGTAGTAGAGATAAATATTCAGACAAGCTACTCATCTCAAAAAAACAAACATCTAGGCAAGAATTCACCCTATTTTAAAAACTCCCTGCCCAGTGCTGTAGTGGCAATTGCACAGAAAAGCCTATAAACAAAATAAACAAATATAATACCATTGAGAATCAGGAGACGAAAGCAATAGTAATTGCTATAAAAGCTTGCAATTCTGAAACCACTTTAAAATCCAAAACAAACCAAACAAAATTGTTTTCCTAGTTATCTTTTCATCCTTTTCCCTAGGCCTTTTCCATAAGGTACTTAGTGGAAATGAAGGCAACAGTTTTATACAGATAAATCCATAGCACTGAAAAGAGACTGATCTCTTTTCTCTAGGTGCTTGAATGCTACACCAGTCTATATGATGTTTGAAAACCATGTGGGAAGGAGATCATTCTCTCTTAAATTCAATAGGCTTTTAGAATCACATTTATTCACTTTTATAGAGTTTTTCCATATGGGATTTCAGAGTCTTTTATAAAAGAATGTGCCCCCTTTTCTCCCCTCCTTTCCTATTCCTCCTTTGTGCTTTCTTTTCACGAGCACAAAGCTGGAGTGAACAATAGTATATACTTGGCTTTACATCTCTCAACATCCAGGACTCTGGAGAACAAAGAATAAATACATGACCAAGTGGCTACAGACAGCAAGTTCAGTCCAATGGGTAACTCTGCCTCTGGTAGAAAGTTCTAGTGCTGGTGGAAGAAGGCTCACTACAGGAATTGAAGAAAATGCATGCTAAAAGCTGGTTCTGATGTGGGCTGTCTATAAAATTCTAACTGTGTCACTCTGCCTCTCCAAGCTGCATTTTCTGCTGTAAAGCACGGTTCTGGCCCAGAAGCCTGGGTAACGGTTTTATAAAGCTTCAGAAAGGACCATGAGGAAGATAAATGTTTTGTGTTTTTTCCTTTTCGTGCAGGAGGGCAGGAGGGAAAGAAAGCAAACACACTGAGTGGGAGTATAGGTACAGGAGCTGGGACAGCTTACAGCTGGGTGGATCTGCTTTTTGATCACTTTCTGCCTGGTAAACATTTCCTCAGCCCCTGTTACATGTTGGAGGCTACCCCTCACTGCCCTGCCTGCCAGCATCACTTCCCCTGTGGTGCTTGCTCTGCTTGCTTCCTCTTCGAGCAGCCGAGCCCAGCTGGGTGCTGCCTGCTTTAATTCCCTGAGGGTAGTTGGGGGCGACTGTGACTTGGCACTCTGCTGTTGTGTGACCCTGCCTTCCTTTGGTCTGAAAACCAGGCTGGGGAAACACGTCGCCCTCTCAAGCTAGTTTGTTATGGAAGAGGAGGGAAAGCTGGTTTTCTCCTCCCAGCTCAGATGTCCCTCCCAGAGACCTTGTTGCAGGGTGGAGACCAGTTATGGGACTGAGGCGAACCGGGAGGGGTAGCAGGGTAAAGTCAGAGCCCCAGGCAAAGTAATGTGGTGAAGACGAGGTCTTACTTTTGTCCCCTTCTCACCTGCATCTCTGGGAAATCATGTCTTTGCCTGATGCTATAATTCACTGCACACCATTTCCCTGTTCTATTAAAGCTGCTAGATTAATTAATATCATTCTAAAGGGCAGTCTTGGCATGAGAGAGACAGGCTGTTTTGAACTCCAGTAAATATATTTAGTTATGTGATCATAAGCAGCTACTGCAGCCTTTCTACAATGAGCAGTCAGAAAGCACCATGAGTTAATGAACTGTGTTTTAACCACCTGATGCTGGTCAAAGCTTTGGTCTATCAGATTTAAGGCTGGGTGGAGGAGGGGAGGCAGTGCTTTGCTGTGCTCCCTGGTACCACTGAAACTGTTAATCAGCCTGCTCTGCAGTCTACTGCGGAGTTTGCTTTATTAAAGCTCCCTGCTGCCTGCACACGTTCACTGGCACAGACATCGAGAGACAAGCAAACACTTACCCAAGTGCAGAGTACTCACTGCTGCATTGCAGAGTTTACTGGCATAAAATCATGGGGGTAGGTAATCGCAGGTGGAGGCTGGGGTCCTCCCTCGGTGTGCCTGCATCTACAATCTTGTGCATTGCTGTGAGGAGGGCTGGGGGCAATATATGCACCTTCAGGGCTCTCTTCCCAGCTTCTATATGTCTGGATAGGCAGTATTGTTTGTGTTAGTCTCAAGTGTGGTCTAAACTGCTTAATGTGGTTTTGTTCACGGTTATTCTATAAAACTAAGAGTTCATTTCCTTTGAGGTACTTGATGTGGCTAAGCATAATTTTATTTATTATTGTTATAAATTAAACTTGCCTCAGCCCAGAAGCCCTCTGTAAGGTTAAGGATGTTGTGCTGTTGAAGCATTCAAAGTAAATTCAGCCCCCTTTCAAGGCACTTTCAACCTGAGCATTAGAGGCTTTCTAGTTTTGCCTCATATAAAAGCCTGTGTGAGATAAAGTCACTTTTGTAGAAAATTATAGGTGATTCATTCAGTTACTTTTTTTTTTCTCCCTAATAATCTCATCTGAAGGGTTATGTTTTGGTTTGTTTGGGTTTTTTTTTTTTCCCCCTTCTTTTATGGCAGCACAGAAACATTTCATTATTCAAAGCTGGTCTTTTTTGTAATGTCTACAACCACACTGTATTTGTTGTTTTCAACAGAAGTGTTGTGGGTTTTTTTGTTTGGTTGTTTTTTTTTTTTTTCCTGGAAGAAAGTGGCTATTTTCTTAACAATTTTAAGGTGTTTCTAATCTACTGCTGTAAATATGTGTGTGGAAATTTAATTATAATGTTCTTTGTGAGCTTCTGGCTCAGGATTTCTTATGTACCTGAGGAATACAAGGGAAAATATCTCATCTCTATTTATTTTTGATGGAATAAGGATGGCTCAAATTTCTTCTCCCTATTTGTTTGCTAGTGATACAATACTGCAATCTCCACCTTACTCAGCTTATATCTAATTGCAGAGTATTTAGCAAATAATAATTCATGTGTAAGTTTTAGATTTGAAGTTACCCATCCATTATACTCAGCTTTGTTAACAGATGTCAGCTGCAGAGCAGATACAGTCTCATAGGAAGAAATATGAAGAAATTAATCTTGAGGCCTCTGTGAAAGTGGACTTGCATTGGTCTGAAACTAGAATTTGTGGCTTAGAGAAGTTTAGGGAAAGGAAATATTTTAGGCTGCTTTTCATTGAAAATGCAGGATGTTTCAGTGCAAGTGTGACATCTGTGGCAGCACTGGTTACTGACAGTCTTCTGGGATAAGCTGTACAGCAGGACTAGGTATTGTGGGAATTAAAGCTTCATGATTGTGTGGCAGCTTAACTGCTGAGTGCACACATTCTGAGGAGATACCACAACTTATCTTTAAAGAACTACTGAGGCTGATTGCTGAAACTGCTGAAGATCCCTTGACTCACACAGATATTTGTGGGAGCCCTGGATACCAGGTGCTTCCAGAAATGAAGTTTCTCATGATCAAGATGAAGATGGTAAAAGAAAAGCTAAATATTATTTCATTGTTATTTTGATCTTCCACATCCTAGTTTTTATACAAATAAAATGAGGATGATATTTGACTATCTTAAAGAAGTTCTAAGGCTTGTTGAGAGAGCAATCAGCACCAGAACAAGGGGACACAGTCTCAAGCTGTGCCAGGGGAAGTTTAGGCTTGAGGTGAGGAGAAAGTTCTTCACTGAGTCATTCGTCGTTGGAATGGGCTGCCCAGGGAGGTGGTGGAGTCACCATCCCTGGAGGTGTTCAAGAGGGAATTGGACGTGGCACTTGGTGCCATGGTCTAGTCATGAGGTCTGTGGTTACAGGTTGGACTCGATGATCTTTGAGGCCTCTTCCAACCTTAGTGATACTGTGATACTGTAATATAATCTTAGGAGTCCTTGTAGGAAAGACGTTGCGAATTACCACAGTTGTTATGCTGCTGAATTGCTCAAAAATGGCTCCTTTCTTATAATTCAAATCCTACTTTAATCCACTCCCTCCAGTGACCCTTTCAGTGTTAATCCACCACACAGAAGTGTCGCAGTTTTAATTAAAAAGGAAATCTCTATCTCGCTAAACTTAGTTTGCCATCTGATCATGCAGCATGGTTTATGGACAGTATTATCATGAAACTGTGAGCATTGGCAGCCCTTGGTGAATAATGTTGCTCTAACCAAAATCAGCAATGTTTTAAGCAAAACTCTGCTGTAATAATGCAGATGTGAGCACATCACGCATGGTGCTGCACACAAGGAGGGTTACAGGCACACAGAAATCTCAGTGGGATACCTCATTACAATGAAACCTCTAAACTGAGTTTGGAGCAGCTTCTGGAAATACATGTTCCAGCTCAACCACAAGATATGAATTTGAGGCAGGATTTACTGGCTTAAATTATTTGGAGTCTGTTATAATGAAGGCTCGTGGCCCCTACTGACCTTTAAAATCTATGATCTTAAATATTGGCAGTGGTTATGTCCCAGGTTGCTGGGAACTCCATGAATCAAATAGCAAATGCAAATCTATGAACTGTCCTGAGGGCCTGCACAAGGCAAATATTCACACTGGTCTCACTAATATCCCCAATTCACACTGGTCTCACTAATATCCCCAATTCACACTGGTCTCACTAATATCCCCAAATCCTGTCCCAGCAGGCAACAGGATCATTACAGATCCAGGGACACTGGCAGAAATCTTCTTGTAGCTGTTCTTAGGTTTGGGATGGGGTAAAGCTGCTGTCCCAGGCGAATACAAGGGTGATAAGGAGAAGTAAAACCACTTTTGCTGTTCAGCTCCAAGCACCTCTGGCACATCAAGGTAGTGAAAGTGATTCAGGAGTCACTGAGTGAAAACGGAGTCCTACAACATCTATTTTTCATATTACTGTCAGATTTTTAAAACACTGTGGGAGGAAAGCAGTGGGGGAAGTAAGAGGAGAGAGCAACTGGATCTTGTACTTTGTACTAAAAGGGGGAGGAAGGAGGTGCAAGATCTGTGTCACACTGTAAGCTCTTTACCTCAGAGGAAGGTGAACCCCACCTGTCAGAAATTAAATGTCAATGTATAAAATCATGTCCAAAAGCACATAAAGCTTAAGGGGCAGCTTATGATATCCTTTGAAAACAAGATCTAACTTAAGTCATTTGCATATCCTGATTCCCAGTCCTGCAAATTAGCATCAGTGAGTTAATGCAGTGCTAACTTTAGGCTCCCTTGAGGTCACTGGAAAAATACATTCAACGAACAGCAGGCACTGAATCAAAGTGTCTGATCAGGAAATACCAGATGAAATGACATCGTCTTAGTTGTGACCTACTTCAGGATGCAGTAGACTGACAGCAACCCTTGGTAGAAAGAAACAATAAATTGATTTTGTTGAGAACCTCATCAATCACTGATTACAGTGACCTGTAGATGATTAATCTCATTAAAAAGTTCAGCCTCATGGCAGAAGTAATAGCAGTCACACCAAAATTGGGAAAATTAGATATACAAAATTGAATGGATCTGGATGACATCTCTGAGGAGAGCTCCATTTCCAAATTGGGCAAACTCTTCACTGACTCTAGTTGAACTTCAGCCTCTTAGTCTGTATCAGATACCATTTTTAAGGCCTGTGGAAACTGTCCAGAAGGTATTTGGCCTGATATTGAGCCATGTTTATAATACTCACCAGGGAAGTAAGAGCTGATTCAATGAGTGCGGTACATCACCTCTTAATGCTGTGATCTTTTTGACAACAGACCTCTCTGCTGTCTGAGCTCTTTAGGTGAGGTGATTGGTATATGTGCTGGGAAACACATTGGACTAAGGAGTGTCCATGCTCACACATAAGTTGGAGGGCTAAGTGAAAGCTGAGGAATGGAAATGCAAAAGAAAAAGAAATGTGAGGAGATGCTTGGGTTGCAAAACAGCTGCTTTACAGCAATGTATAGCTAAGGATTCCACCTGCTTGTGGAACCAGAGCCTGTGAGGAATTGTATTGAGATGCCATCAGTATGCAGGTGATACACAGATCAATAACTCATTTCCACTCCTTCCAGTCAGTACAGAGTCCTGGTTTTCCAGGAATAAGATATACAGACCAGTGGAGTTTAAAGCTAGACAAAATGTCATTAGCCCATCAAATAAAAGGGTTGTCATATGCCTGATTGGTTCCTCTCCTCTTTTATGAGGTAGCCAGGTGAAGCTGGGGTATTTCCAAGTGCCTATTTGTAGAGATGTAACAGCATGATGCAGTTACTGAAACTGCTGTTGTGCAGGGTACAGCTGGAAAAATTGACTTGGTCCTCTTGGAATTTCTTCCAGCTGTACTGCTACGCTCAGGACAAGTAGAAGGGTCCCAATGAGGAGGGCATGCCTCTGGCATTGCTCTCAGCTCTGATAGGTGTCTTGCCTAAGTTATATGTACTGGTGAAATGAGAATTAAAAGACATGCACAGGTACAATTCTGTCTAGGAAAGATGTGCTGTGTGAGTTGGGCATTCTTCAGCAGAGATGGATGGCTCAGGGGCTGGAACAAGAGATTCATATCACCCTGTGCCTTGAGTACCACACACACAACTTCCGTGTACCAACTTTCTATGTGACAATTTGGCTGGCAGCTAAAAGCCAGGCATATAACTGGGGCAACAGCAGTGCACAAATACCATCTGACAAAAAATCAGCTCTAACAGGCATCTATGTGTAGCCACCCGTAGCCCCACTTTGAGCTGGCCTTGCCTACACCCCAGTGCATGAGGTTTTCTGTGGTGGGACTCAGACATCATGTGCTGAGGAAGCAATGGCAGCAGACATGACCACAGTAGAAACAGGCAGTTTCTCATTTTTTTGGCTCTTGAGGAGGATGCTGGTGTGGTCCTCTGCCATGCGGCGGGCAAGTGCATTCTGACCCAGGCAACCAGCACCAGAACCAGGGAACACAGTCTCAAGCTGCACCAGGGGAGGTTTAGACTCGAGGTGAGGAGGAAGTTCTTCACCGAGCGAGTCATTCATCATTGGAATGGGCTGCCCAGGGAGGTGGTGGAGTCACCATCCCTGGAGGCGTTCAAGGGGAGATTGGACGTGGCACTTGGTGCCATGGTCTAGTCATGGGGTCTCTGTTGATAGGTTGGACTCGATGATCCTCGAGGTCCTTTCCAACCTAAGTGATACTGTGACCCTGATGTTGGGGAGGCATGGGCTTGCTCAGCCTCAATTTCAGAGAGCAGTGGAGACCGGTAGGATGCCAGATTCATTTCCAGAGCACTGCAATGTGGTCGTGGCTCATGTACCGGTGGACACAGGCCAAATCAGGACAAGGGCTTGTTCCAAGTGTGAGCTGCAAAGACACTGTAAACAGGTTTTTTTGTCTTCTCCATAAATGAGTCTCAGTACATAACGGTGTGTTTGAACACAGTACTCAAACTCAAGGCTTAAGCTGAGGCATAGGGAAGTGTACCAGATCGTTGCTTCTTAGACTGTTGAGTTAAACATGCAGTGTCTAATGTTAATATTAACCTATACACTGAATGGTTCTGAAAGTACCTCTTTGTACTGAGCTCCTCCAACTGAAACACTTCAGCTGCAGATTTCTTGGTGCAGAACTTATTTTGAACGTTACTTACCTGATTAGATGGAATGACCCTGATTGTTTTCACTCTTTGGATCCCATTTTAACTCCTGTAATAGCTTTACCTGAGATAGGTTGATGAGCAGAGGTTTAACAGTGCTATGATTATGGGCTGATAACACTTTCTGCATGAATGAAACTTTCCATGTAATTGATCATGAATTTAGGGAGAGTATTTTAAAATTCAATTAGCAGTCATCTGTGTTGTCTTTTCTGACTGGTACAACTTGCATGTGTCACAGGAGGGTATTTCATTGAGTTGTGCTCTTTATTAAATGTAAATTTGGAAATCTAAACTTAAACCAAAATGAAAGTCCTGAGTCTGCTCACTCCCCAGCATTAACCCAGGGTCTCTGTTCCAGCTGGATATGACTACCGCCTGGCAATTCTGTACATAAGGTGTCAGCCTCATCCCTTCCTGATTAAAAAGTAGATTATGTGATCCCAAGCTATTGCCAGCAACCTGGCCAGACACTGCGTAACTCACAGGTACAGCATGACTAAGCCAATGGTTGGACCTGTGGTTTCACTTTGATATTGCTGGTTTTACCTATAGCTTGCATAATATCTGCCCTTCCTTTGCAGGCAATACACCATGGAATTATCAGGAAAACGTGTTTTATGAGGAAAGATTAGAATGTTTAGTTTAGAGAAAACTGAACTGAGGAAGAATGGATAAGTGTTTCCAAATATATAAAAGGTCACTGCAGAGAGGAAGGGATGCCCTGTTCATTGTATGTGCTAAGAAGTAAGGTGCTTGGATTGCAGTAGGGTAGATCAAGGGAAAACCTTCCTGTTGGTAAGGAGGTACACAATTGCATAAGTATCTGCCACAGGTGTAACTCATTAAGACTTTTTTTTCCAAACCCAATCATTAAATTGTAGAGCTGATAGAAGAATGCAGGTAATCTAGTTCTTAGTTATCTCTTCTACCCATTAGACCACAAATACCACTGTTCTCCTGAAACATGAAAATAAGCCAGACTAATAATGGCTTTTGACCACAGTACAATTTAAGACAGAGATGTTAGAAGCAACAGCTCCAAGCCAAGGGGACTACAGGAGACCTTAATTAGGAGATTTGGATTTTTCAGGGGAGGAAGTGATTTGGTGGGGTAGAAAGGTATTCGTAGTGTTCTGCCACAGAAGCTACCACGGGCAATAAAAGACCTTTGTGCCATTGTTTTTGTAGCAGGTCGTATTTTTGCGATGTCAAGCATACTGCAATAAAGCTTGCCTAATCAAAACAAGTCAGAGCTTATCTAAGCCCATAGCTAGAGATATCTCTGTGGTGGCTACAGAGCTGGGTTTCCTAGCAACCTAAAAGGCATTAGACAGGGCTTTGTCGACTTTTATCTGTTACACACAAAAACCCCCGTTTGAATAATGTTATGGGTGTGACATCAACTGACAAAAGCCAGGAAATTCAGAGCTGAGGCTGATTTTTCTATCCTTGCTGTTCATCACGCTGAAAAACAAAAGGCACAGTCATGTGAGTGATGAGCAGAGCAAGCTAACATTTATATTTCCTGGCTTTTGTCCCAAATGAGATTCCATTTAAATTAGGTACTTAGTATTAATTTCCTCTGTTTATAGCAGGTTTAATGCTCACAGTAGGTAGCATGTCGGCAGTGCTGTCATTTCCCCCACGGTTTCTTCTTCTAAGGGGTCGGCTGGTATGAGGAAAGAGATATCCCAGCTCCTTGTGATCTGCGTTTTCGCCACTGTGAAAAGAGTTTTCAGATCCATGTGTTCAAAGGCAAAGGATGCAAGCCCACGCTACACAGGGCCACCACCATGTCCTTTGGCGGTAAAGATGCTCCATGACTGTTAGCCCAGGGTGGAACTGGTGGAGACAAATTTAAAACACTTGATCTTGCTACTGGTGCCCAACTTTATCAGCAGAAGATGCCTTTTATAGGTTTGAAGAATTTCTGAGTATGGATCTTGGAATGGATCTTGTTATCAAGCATTATGAAAACAAAAGATCAGGAGAAAAAAGAATGAATGTAAGTGGGTTTTTTACAAGACCAAAAATATACTGAGGACTGATGAATGGTCTGAAAAGTGATACTTCAGCAATGTCTTCTCTTTCTCCACTTGTAGCAGTAAGAGTATTTAAAATCTTGTATCTTGCAATTTGTGGAGGAGACTGATGGAGGAAGGGGTGGAAGAACTACTGTTGCTGCTGCTTCAAATCCATGGGGAAAAGTCCTCTGGAACTGAATGGGAACTGATAACCTTTCTACTGAGTTCTTGAGTCATCCTACAGAATTTAACAGAAAATAGTTCTTTGCTTCAAATTGGCATAGTGTGGCTTAAAAGTGCTAGGGGAAAAAAAAAAGATGTATTCATGTTCACAATCTAAATTATCAGATGGGGTAAATTAACTTAATCTGACTTCTGTGCAACTTTCTGAATGCATATCAGCTCAGTCTTTAACTACACAGATTTTCATACCTGCATTTTCGATTTTGAGTGTTTCACACAAAAATAACAGCCCTTTCTTTGCAGTTGTTAGAGGCATGACATGAAGGGTTTGTTACCATGTCATTTTTTCCAGGCCTGTTGTGAAACCTCTGAAATGGTTTGTAAAGAATGGTCTGATAAACTTAGCTAGAGTTGAGTACCTTGCTGTTGTGAGGGAAAATCCCCTGAATCACTGTCTGTGGGTGAGCAGCCAGGCTTTCATCCCCTCCATTCTTCACTGTAATCTTCATTAACATAAGAGCTGATGTTTTGCTCCCTATTCCTGGATGCCATACTGTTTGAACTATAAAGGCAGGTCAAATAAAGGCTCTTATGCAGGCCTCTCTGCTGTCCACAACCAGCATTTCTTTAGCAAGCATATCATGAATATATACGCTACCTATACAACAATGCAGAGGAATTACTATGTGCAGGCCTTTGAAAGAAACAGAAGAAGCAGGAGGTTCTTGCTGCTTTCTGCCAACATCATCTTTGCTGTGCATCCATTTGTTCCTTATTTAGCCTCCCCACTGGCAAAGCCTCTATTTATGCGTGCAAAGATAATAGGAGCTCACTATGCAGGGGCAATGCACACAATGTTCCATGGTCTTAAAGAAATCCCTGTGTTCACATGACCCATTTTCCAAACTTTGGAAATTTTCTTCCTGAAGGGGGAGGGTAAGAGGAACTGGGACAATCCCTCATGGCTCTGTGCAGATTAGTGGTATGTTCATGCCCCTATACTGAGGTGGGTAAAATACTCATATCTTTCCCCAAAGTGCTTATTTGTAATGCATGCATGAACTCATTTAACAAGCTTGAAATATTTAGTGAACAGTTGAGATGAATGGAGAGTATGGGAGGAGTGCACAAAACTAGCAGAGATAATTGAATAAATAAACTTAGCAATCACAGCAGCTTTGCATAGCTGTATTCTCTCTGGATGGCACAGCTGGGATAACATGGTTAGAGTTTCAGAATGTCTAGAGACTTCTGTCTTAAGATAGTTATCAATAATTCCAAACTATAAATATTTTTAGCTACATAAAAATATATGACTCTCTAATGCATGATAAAATACTGTAAAATACAGAACATTTCCCCTTTGTCATTTCCTCAGAATTTGTGTAAGCAGGAAGGGTCTTCAAAGGCAGGTGAATTAAAACAGAGAAGACTGAAATCCTTCAGATTTGGCAGTGTTTGAAATAACAAATGAGATCAAGGAGATAGGTTGCTGTAGCACAGGTTCATATGACTTGTAAGACTGGTAAAATCCTCCAGCACTGGAGAGAATCTTGATAGATCAAATCTTAAGTTTCTGGTTTCATTTCAGATGAATCTAAATCTGAACCTTTGCCCTTGTTCTGACTAGGACCAGGACCTCAACCCACAGTTTATAGCAGCACATCCACCTCAACTCACACCTAATTAGCTGCTTAATTAGAGATGCACCTAGGAAACTTTGCTTTTAGGTTTCCTTTTCTCTCTGGTGCCTGATACCACTAGTGGCAGGACCATGGTTCAGTATGAAGTGCTCAGATTGGCTAAGCCTTCCTGGTGACATATGGCAGGTTCAAAGTAAAGGTCTCCTCTGCTTGGGCTTTTCTTCTCTCTTCTGAGATAATTGACCTTGATGCCACCATGAAGCTCTGCTCCAAGTCAAACCACTTGTGCCTCAACCAATTACTTTAGCTGGAGCTGGGAACTAATGCCTGGCTGTTTAATTTGGAAGCTCAATATGAAGGTCACTGAGGAAGGTAATGCAGTCCTGTTGATTGAACACGTGGATAAGGATACCACAAAACCATAATCTACTTTGTTGAGGATGTGATAAACTAGGTTTATGTTTGCAGTTGGCAAGCAGTACTTGTGAGTGTTACTCCATCAGATAATCCAGACAGAAAAGCAAATATATATCCTTCCAGTTCCCTAATATGGCTTTAATCTAAGCATTAGGTCATTTTCATATTTGCAGGGTTTTCTAAAACAGTAAACATGACTCTTATTTATTTCCTACTTGTTTCCTGATTTTTATTCATGCCATACTTATTCCTGTAAGCAAGTAAAGGTACTTTAAGTGGGAGATTTCTGATATTCCACAGGGCAAAACCACAATGGGACAAGCCCTCTTTTTCCAGATATCCAGGAACCCTAGGTGACTAATTAGTATTTTCAGACAGACACAGCACAGCTTCACTGCAGGTGTTCAAATGGTTGTGGTGTCCCTCAAAATAAGACTCACCTCACACATGAAACCCAGGTTGCCTGTGGATGGGCAGTGAACTTGCTGTACAGGTCTATCCAGTTCATCCATCGCAGTGCATGCCAGGGATTTTGTGTCTTTACAACAGTCCTCATGAGCTCTTGCATACCACTTTCTGACAGGAACCCTCAGCTCACTGTCCTGCACCAGGGAAGGTTATGAGAAGGAAGGAAAAAAAAGTGGGAAGCTTCTGCAGATGGGGGATGCAGATCCACATTGTGCTGCCAGCCTGTGGCCTTAAGCAAGCCCTATCTTCTAGCTCCTCCAGTCAGAGTTCTGTGTCAAAGCTGCAACAGGTTTTATATGATTTGGCTGCTAAGCAGAGGGATGCCTTTCTGACCAGGAAACATCCTGTCTGCATACATATTTGTTATCCGGTATGAACTGATTCAGTGTTGAACTCTCAGAGGTACTCTGGCAAGTTTACATTCTTCCTGAAAACAAATAACTGGGGGAGAGCTGTCATTCAAGTTGTGCCACTGTGAGCTTGGGAGAGAGTGATGCCATATGGACCAAACGCCAGGGACTGAATAGTCTGTTAGAGTTTAAAATGTGAAATAATGTAAAGAGTAGTTGGACTAGTTAAAAAAATACCTCTTTTTTACTCTGGAGAGATATTTTTTTACTCTATTTCTTGCTGTTACTTTTCTGAGATGTGTTTTGTTTGCTTGCCTCTTGCATTTTACAAAACATCATCTGAAGGGACATGTCAGTTCTATGTCAACAACATGTATAAACATACACCTGAGTACAAGCATATGTAGTTAGATGGCTCCTGTACTCAACAACAAAAGCATCTGTCTGATGTGAGGAAAGCCAGCTAAGGCAACGCCATTGCCGGGTTTGTCGGCGTTGCTTCCTCTTACCTCCCTGGCACTGGGATGCTCACACCACTACCCAAAGAAAACTTTTTGACTGTGTAGGAACTTCTCTGGGGAAGGCAAACGTGTTAGGGCAGGGGTCATCACATGAAGCCCCAGGACTGAAAGAGACTTCTAGGCTCTGTTTTCAGCCCATGTAACAGTTGAGTACTTTTTCTCTGCCCACCTCACTGATCTTTCAGTTCTTTTAATTCACTTTCTCAATGGAAATATCTTGTAGTCTCAGAACTGAGTATTTTTCTAGCCCAGAAAGGGTTATGAATGCCATTAAAGAGAGCACTGGTGAGATCTCCTCCAGACTAGTGTGTCCAGGTCTGGTCATCCCCTGCTCCAGAGTTATTAACTCCAGCAGAAATAAGTGCAGAGGATATCTGGAAGATGGACAATCTATGTGACAAGAAGAAATTAGAAGCATGACTTCTTACCTGGCAATGTGAAAGGGTAAGAGTAGAGTCTTGCTCTTTTTGGATGTGGATCCACAACTAGTTTAAATCAAGTGATGTCCAGAATTAGCACAGGATTTTTTGACATACCTCTGCCTGTGCTGCATAGTCCTGATATATCCCTTAGCCCGGTGTTTATGCTTGGATAACTGTGGGATCAGGGATTTTTTCTGAGTTAATTTTCACATAGATGAGTCTTCTAAGACTGACTGACCATGAGGTCAGCAAGAGAACCAGCACTAGTGTTGTGTGAAGGAAGAAATTTGACCACATTGTCAAAAGCAAAGATGCAGGATGCATCTGTTCCACTGGCTGGAGGGAGGTGAGGGAATGCCTCTTTGGCAGCAAGTCACACAAAGAGTCAGATTAAACAAAGTATGAAACCAGAACTGAGAGGTTAACATCATCCAGGGAGAGCTATTTAAGCTATGGTACAAGGCTGGCACAAGGACAGGTGGACATATGGCTACGAATAAAATTAGGATGGAAATTAAAAGGCTTCTAGCCACAAGAGGTGTGGGGTCCCTAAATAGCTTTCCAATGAGAGTGGAAGGGTTCGGAAGTCACCAAAGTGTGAGGTTGAACCTAAGGAGATTTGCATGACACAGTTGTTGTGGTAGTGAGGAACCTGGGCAAAAGATGCAGGGGGTGTATTTGTAGCCCATCTTCCCATGATTTTGACTTGCTATTACTCTCCTTTCTCCTTCTCTTTTTTCCTCTTCCCTTTTTCTACTTGGATGACAGGCTAGAAAATCCTCTCTTTGCATTTTCTCTGTTACTTTTACATCCATTCAGCAGAACAAGATAAGGACAAATCCTATTCTGATACATTTCAATAGGCCTATTGAAGTCCACTGGCAGACCAGTGTGGGGCTGACCTCTGGATACAGGAGCAGAGACTATGGGAGGCCATGGTGTCCTGATGACACAGCAGTCCTTGCCTTCTCTGTGCATGGGTATTTCCCCTTGCCACTGTGACACAGAGATGCTCATGTCATAGCAGGCCAGGTAGCTGCAAAGCATTTTATTTCTGCTTGGGGAAGCCAGTGACACAATATTTATCCAAGAAGATTATTGAGAGGTTAGATTCATTTAGAGGATGAGATGCCCTGAGATGTCCAAACACCTGCATAAACAACTATGTTTCTGTGGAGCAGAAATGTTCAAATTGCATGCAAGGCTGCAATGGACATCACATGTAAATATGATGGTCTGTTTAATTGGAAAGGGAGAGGCTGACCAGGTGGCATTTGTTGAGGGGAAGCAGGAGATGCCCCCAGAGTCTAGTGCCAGGAGCCATGCATGCGGCAGCTGTGCCTTGCCCTGCCAGTGGCACTGGCCGTTGAGTACCCATTGCTTCTGGAGTCCAGACCTCCCACACTCAGCAGGGCCAGTCTGAGGTGAAGCAGCAGAGTGTCATGCTGCCTCTTCTGTATCAGTGGCACCATCAGAGTGTGGGATTTGATCTTGCACCTCTAGGCTCTGAAACTGAGCTTGCAGTGAGCAGTTTGTTTTAATATATAATAAATACAGAGGGACTCTTTGGCAAGGGTTATGATGTTTCTTGGCACTGGCTGCTTCACTTGCGCTGGTGCCTGCTTGCAGTGACTGTATTTTACACCTTGCAGAAGAATTGATTGGTTTTCATGATATGCTATGCTGTAAAATGTAAGCAAGTCTTGCAAGGGGTTGGTCAATTAATACAAAACCAAGTAATTTTGATGCTAGGCAGACCAAGTCACTTTTTTCTTCCAGGGCTCTATTGCAGCAGATGTTTAGGTCACGGGCAGTCACCTGAAAAGTTGCCACAGATTTAGTAGTGGGCATTAGTGCCTTCACTTCACAGAAAGAAAACTACAGCTTTACACAGTTCAGACTATAATTCCAGAAGAACCCCAGGATGTAGCAGCTAGCTGCCATGGTCATGCTCTTCCTCCCACTCTGGCCATGGGACCCTGCCTTCCCCCTCAAACATCTCCAGTACTAACCAGTGGCTGTGTGTAGCCATTTCAGCATGATGAAGTGGCAGAAAGAGATAATGTGTTTTTTTTTTAACCAGGCCAAATGGGGCACATCTGATGTCACAGGAGCTGGCCAGAGGGCAGCCAAGCGTGAGGAACCTGCAGTTAGATGGGTTCAGGCTGATGTGCAGCAATGGCATCCATGTGCTGCACACAGTTTGTGAGGAATAGATTTAAGGAGTCCTGTGGCTTAATTCAGCTTGGGTATGATCCTGCTAGAACTTTCCTTAATTATCACAGTGATGAATTTAGCTCCTTTTGATGAAACCTGGCCATTAGAGATGATGTACATACCCATCCAAACACAATCTTAACAGCTGAGTGAAGAGGAATATTTGAACTACTGCAGTTTCCCTCTCTTGATCTGTGTTCTGTGAGTTTTTCCTTGATGGAAAAATAAATTAATAGTCATTAGATGAAAGCAAAATACAAAGTGGAAACTTCCAAAGAGTCTGTCACTTGTGTTCATGCAAATTAAAATGTCTTATTTTACAGGAAATCCTGGTTGTCTCTTCTTTCTTGCAGATTTTAGATTTCACAAACAACACTGCAACACAGGATGCACGCTGTTGTCTTGCCCACTCTAATACAGCCCACACTGCCCATCAGTCCCACAGAATCTGACAGCAAGTTGGTTTCCTACACAGTACCTGTCTCACCATCAGGTATGCCAAGGGAAAAGGCTGCCAGCTGGATGTGCCTCTGACACAGGGAGGAGGATGTGATTAGGCATCCTTTGGGTATCATGATCTCTCTGAGTTGCAGGTGAGTTGCTTGTTTGTTTTTTCCCTTTGGAAGTTACTTATAGGGTTTAACCTTAAACAAAAACATTTTCTTTACAGCTAATGAGCACAGAATCTTGTTTGTATTCTTGCAATATGAATAAAAAACATACAGGCCATTTTCATGCCCCAAATCTTCCTGCATTCTGTTCCCATAGAGCTGCCTACTGACTCCCTCTTGAGCTATACTTGCAACATCCCCTATAACTGTTTGGGGATGTTTTGCTGGTTTCCCCTCTGTCACACACATACACATTGAACCTGCATTGGTTTTGGCCAGAGAATTCTTCTGCTCAACCCTTCAGGCCCAGAGGTTGGCCTATTGATTTGTATGGCTGTTATTTTTATCAGTTGTTTCACTCTACAAAAGAATCTTTACTAGGCCTGAAGGAAAATTTCTCAGTGTTTTAATCAGACCTGTGAATTTGGGAAAGACATATTAATGCCTCTGATGTTATTAGTTCTCACGCAGGAACACTTATCAGCTGTGATGTACTTCTCATATAAATCTGAGCCTATAAATAATGAAGATCTTCCCATTCTGGAGCATCTTTGATTATCATAATCTAGAGGTATCATTATAACCTGCAGGATGTATCCATGCACGTAACAAAATCTTACATAGTGTCTTCTCAAGACATGGTCAATGCTACCACAAAACCTGACTGCTCACGCACTCAGTTGGTCATCTTTTGCATGACATCAGTGTGCAGTGCCTGCTCAGCCACCAGCTTCTGAACTTCTTGTATGAGGTTACTGTTTTGGTTTGAATACTGTGGGATTAGAATCAGCTGTGGATCTATAGATAGTTTCCTGTGCTCTCCTGCCTATTCTTTATTGGATTGTAGCTTCACAAGTATAGTTTCATTAGAGAGGCCTGCAGCAGTGATTGCCTTCCCACTCTTTCCTGTTTACATCATACTGCTCATGTGTGCTGGGCAGACTAGTCTTTTTCTTCTCTGCATTCTCTGTATCAGAAGTTTAGAGATGCACAGAGGCCACTTGGTTTTAATTTTACAGGTAGGGTCAAAGCAGTTCATTAGGGCAGAAAAACACTAGCTCCTCACTTGATATACAGATAAATCAGATAATTCAGTTACATTATTTTCTATCCTAAGTGTCTTTTTAAAATGACGCTAATGACAGTTAAATATGTGGCATCACAGCAAGCCAGAGGTGACTGTTGCAGCAGTGGGCATTGATCACTACCACTGGTAGCAAAGTAAGAGACTTCAGCCCAAGTTTTCACAGAAGTATTGTTCAAGATGTTGACAAGACTGATATAATGTGCCCTGAAGCCTGTGCCTGCTAGAGGCTGGCTTCTGGCCTGTGTGCATGTGGTTGTCTGTGCCACAGGCAGTGGTGCAGTTACAGCACAGGCTCACTTGTGTGCTTTGCTGTTCCTGTGGTGCTGTGGGCAGCCTGGAGAGGGACACAACCCAGAGCTCTTTCTAAGAGAAGCAAGAAGCACTTACTAAAACTGTCTGTGTTCTATTAGTTATCCCTTTCTCGAAAGAGAGAGTAATGTTTAGAAGAGGCAGAATTTGCTGCAATTGGTGACTGTGACCCCACCAGCCTAGTATTTTGTCTAGCAGGGATGCCCACCAGGCATCTAGGAGGACAAGACTAGAAACAGCACAGAAGGGCCAATGATGATAATCTCCAACCAGAAAAATCCACTCCAAATCCCCTATGGTAAGATATTACATGGAACTTGATTTATATTCCCTTCAAAATTCTTAGGGAGAGTGCTTATGATGTAATTTTAACTCGTTTAGGTGCCTTGTTTCCCTTTGATTCTATTCTCCACTCGGATAACAGCCTGTGACAATGAGCTTCCCTGTCTAATTATTCATTGTGTGAAAAAAACCCACAAAAAACCAACATTATTTCAAAGGCTTTGAATTACCAGACTTTCCATTCAGTGAATATCCTCTGAATCTCTGATAAGAATGCTCTGTCTTTTCTGTACCAGTTCCCCAGGACTTCACAAGGATTACAGGATGGTACGGGTTGAAAGGGACCTCTGGGGGTCATCAAGTCCAAACCCCTGCTAACACAAGTCCACCTTGATCAGGTTGCACAGGATCATGTCCAGATGGTTTTTGAAAGTGTCCAGAGAAGGAGACTACAATCTCTACAGGCAGCCTTTTCCAGTGCTTTGTCACCCTCAAGGTAAAAAAATTTTCTTCATGTTTAGGTGGAACTTACAGGTTCTGGTTTCTGCTCGTTTCCCCTTGTCCTATTAGTGGGTGCTACTGCAAAGATATTGACCCCATCCTCTTGACACCTGCCCTTTAAATATTTATAAGCACTGATAAAAGCCCCTCTCAGTTATTTCCAGCTAAAGAGCCCCAGGTTTCTCAGCCTTTTCTTTCTGTTGGAAAGAGTCCAACAGAGGACTATGAAGATGCTTCAGTCCCCTAAGCATCCTCATAGTCCTCTGCTGGACTCTCTCCGGTAGTTCTCTGTCTCTTAAACTGGATACACCAGAATTGGATCCAGTACTCCAGATGTGGTCTCACCAGAGCAGAGTAGAGGGGGAAGAGAGCACCCCTTGACCTGCTGGCCATACTCTTCTTAACACACCCCAAGAGACCATTGGCCTTCTTGGCCCCAAGAGCCCACTGCTGGCTCATGGCTCATGTGTTTGCTGAAGACACAGAGGAAAAGAGCAGGGATTAATTTATTCAACAGTGACTATAAACACATTTTATTCTCTGCCTGTAGTTACCCAATTCATTCAGAAACCAGAAAAGCAGGAATTTCTGACGTGAAAAGCTATGTTAGGTCCCCTAAGTATCTTTTGTGCCAACAGCAGGGCAGAAAAATTGACACTTACATGGAAGTTTCAGGTACTGGCTACCACATACACTTCAAACTGAAATAAGCAGAGTGTTTTTCTGTTGCAGAGTCTGACTTTGAATGTCCTTGAAGTCTGGCATTATGCATTCTGTTAAGCAAGTAGAGAAATAAGCCAGATGCATCAGTTTAGTCATATAGGGAGGTTTCTAGTAAACTTCTGCACGACGGAGTAGTGACAATGTACTTGATAAAGCCACATGCTTTTTAAAAAATAGTGCTATTGATTTTGTTAGTGTGTGTATCAAATGTTAGCATGTTCATTAGAACAGCAGCCTTCCAAGCACTGCTGTAGAACAACCAGCAGGCCTGGAGTCGATATCCATCTGAATACTGGCTCGCATTCAAAGGGCAACTTAAAAATTAGGGCATTGACTTTTCATGTTATAAAGGAAAGATTTTAAAGGGAGCATTTATCAAATAGAGTTAGGCAATATTTATCAAATTTGCCTGGGCTGCAGGTCCCATTTGAGCAGGCAAAGATGTCTACATACAATTGTGTATGACACAAACCATCATATATATATTTATACACATATATTAACATCTAGGATAATGGTTTAGTATTGATACATGAAAATAAAGAGGAAGGTATTTATCTAAGGAAACTTTTGATTCTAAATTCCTGTGTGGGTATGTTGAATCACTGAGTAGGAATGGAATGTATTACAGTGATTAAATAGATACTGTGTCCTTATAATGTAATTATTGTACAGCACTGTGAATAAAGCAGCACATTGGGACAAATATGTCCTTTGTCAGCAGTAGGTTTACTGTGACAAAACACAGTTCTTTGCACCTGTTGAAAAAGAGCTAAGGTAACAGTAAAATTACTTTTTTTTTTTTCTTTCCCCTCTCTTGTAAGGATGAGAGATAAGGGAAGAAGAGTGAAGGTTGCTTCACTTCCCACAGATTTACATGAATTTGTGACTTGTTTTTACTTTTTTTTGCCTGTTCATTTCAACCCTTTGAATCTTTCGTGGTCCCTAAGTAGAGGCTCTGGAAAATGGATTCAGTACCTGTTGTGCATCTCTGTATTCTTAATGTAAACCCTTGAGGATGAGTTATGTCTCTGAAGAACAAACCTTTCCACTATCGGGGCACTCTTTGTTTCCTCCACTAAACTCATTAGGTTTATCTAATGTCTGTGGTTGTTAGTTGGTTGCTTGTTGGGTTTTTTTGTTTGGTTGGTTTTGGTTTGGTTTTGCCAGGATTTCTTTTGACACAGTTTGCTACACTGCTCTGCTGTCAACTAGCCACCTGGAATGATGTGGGTGGGGAGAAGATGAGGTGGAGACGTCTGATACCATTGCTTTAGCTGTGAGGAAAAGTGGCCACAGGAACAAAGCCAAAACACCTAAAGTACCCCATTCCTCTTTCTTACTTAGAGAGTGACACAAGAACTTCAGAGCCTTTAACTTAAGCACCTTAGTTAGGTGGAAGAGAGTAAGCATTTCCCCCAGTTACATACAAATTTTAACTGTGTTGATTCATACTCCAGAGACACCTCCTTTACTGCTGTAACTGTGGTAGGACAATTTGGTGAGGTGTCTGGTGTCAGGGGGTACTGATGTGTCCACAGTGATGGCACCCAGCTAGTGCTGAAAACATTGAACTGTATTTTCCTTCCTTTCTATATTTTTCCTTCCTTCCTCTCTTCTAATGCAGAGTGGCAGTCTAAGACAACGATTTCATTCCTTTTGTCGTTTACAGGTCCTGTTAATTTTTAATCTCCTTGCCACAGTGACCTGTTTGGTGAGGTTTGAGTTTTGCAAACTTGTCTTAAATTTCGGCTGTGACACACTAAAAATGCTTTTGTGATCTTAGCATGTGGTAAGCAGTTAAATAAATGTCTCAGGGAACCCTTTTGTTTCTAATGGATAAATAAGGTAGACAAAACTTGGTGGTTTTATTCTTTGTCTTTATTCTTTATTCTCTCCATTCAGCTGTCAATTGGTACTGAATATCTCTTTCCAGTATACATATGAGTTCAAGTGTTCCTAATGATGTGATTTCTCTCATTTTCTTTCATGTTAAATACATTATTACTGCATCTGAATTTTACTCTTTGTCGGAAGATGCATATCCCAAAGATCTTTACTTAATTTCCTGCTCCAAAAGGAGAAACTATGGCTTTGAGCAGTCAGCCTGTGTAAAGTATAATTTTAGCAATTTTATTCTTCCCCACAGATTATGACTTCTCTGAAGTCTCTCTGAACACCTGAATCTCCTCTTACTATTAGCACTTTGACCAAAGTTAGCCTCTAGAATCTAAGGGGTCACCCAGGACTCCATACCATTATGATATATTGCATCTCTCTTGTGTCCTTCTCTGACAAATGCTAAGCAATAAGTTTAAATTTTTATTCCCTTAACAGCAGGATAGGTTTTCATCTGGAGTTGAATCTTTCCAGAACAAATCCAAGATAATCAACAGAATGAGGGAAAAGTGCATTGAGGAGCAACTATGGCACACACTGGTGGTAAACAGTGTAAATGGTGAAATTCCTGGCATCTTTTCCACTTAAACTACCAGCTCAGAAGATAGCTTTAAATAAATCTCTTATAGCAGTAACTCACAAGTGGCAGCAGAGTTGGAGTGAATTTAAAACATGGGTTTGAGAAATTTGACCCCTGTGGCAGAAATGGTAAGTTCCTAAAGTATGAAGTGTCCAAAATACGAACTCATATCTCTGTCTGGTTTTATGAAAAGAGACTAGCATTCTTTACCATGTTTGTAGTATACTCTGGATCAAGGCTGCCATGGATGTGCCAAGTATTAAATTAGACTTATTTAGGTAACCCTTCTCCTCCTTAAGCTTCGTCTCCTCCCTCTAGTTTTGGGCACCTTGTAGCTGCCAGCAACCTAGCAGGATCTGCTGCTATGTGGATTGCACAGCAAACTCTGAGAAACATTAATTGCAGATGCTGTCTGGAAATTAGCCAAACTGTCAGGCTTAGATGATTTATAAAAAGTTAGCTTTTTATGTACTTATAAAAAACCCTACAACCTTTCAAAACAATCATCTCTTTTTGGAGCATGAGAAATAAAAATTGTAGCACCAAATAATCCCATGAAAACTTCCTCTTGGCAATGCCTGACTGTTAAGTAAAACATAGTCCCCCAAACTGCTTTCCACAAGGAAAATGTTCCTAGATAGCCATGGAGATAATATGAAAAAAATGGGGTCTTTTTTAGAAACATTTGCAGGCAAAAAGCCTCAGAGGATCTTCTTGTTGCTCCAGTTACTGGACACTTCCAGCTTTGCCCATGCTGGTCCCAACCACGCTCAGCCTATGCCCACAGCAGAACCTGGGCCCATTTTTAGGGTGAGTGTTTCCAGCTGGCACAGCTGCACTGAGGGCTGCAATCTGCTCTCTGGCATCTGTACATATCAACATGCCAGGGTGGGTGAAGACAGCCATGCACACCACCCAGGGATGGATAGGGCATGAGGCTAAAGTGGAAGGGATGATAGAAAACTGTTCAGAAATCAAGAGAAGTTCTGTATGTTATGAACCTTATTTGTTACATTATCTCTACATTTTATTTTTCATTCATAATAAGGCTCCTTCCTAACTAGAAAATTATCTACTTGAAGTCTAAGTGACTTTGAGATGAAACTAAAAATTAGATTTCTGAATTTCAAAATTCCATTTTAATCAAATGTTGCAGCCCTTTGGAATTCAAAACCTTGCAACTCTCTGAAGACAAAAGGCAGACATATTATTGAAATCTGAATGTGATTTTTTCCCCTTAATTTTATCTAATTATATTAAGAGGTCTTTCTGTTAAAAAGCATTACTATGGCCAGAGAGGTGTTAGCACTAAATTGCTCGGGCTCAACTAAAGTGTATCTTGATAGCTTACCTTAAAACTCTTTGTCCTTTTACTCAGTTCAGCTGAATCCTCTGAAACAGATACGCAGCTTGGAGAAGTTCTTCACACCCCCACAAATGCTAAAAATGGCCCTGATACAACATGTATTTATGTAACAAAATCATCTGCATTAATATCTTCCTTTCCTTTCTGCAAGAAGCACAGGAGGGACCCAAGATGACACATATTCATGCAGCCCCTTCCATTATTCTCCTTGCATTTGAGGCCGCAAGGACAACCCATGTTTTCCCTTACAAAAACAGGCCACTGAATAAGCAGGAATATGACATGACTATTAATAGGGAGTTTGGCTGCAAACCTACAGCCCAAGCTTTTTGGATCTCTTTCTTTGAATATTCAGTACTGTGTTAAGAATCAAAATTCCTTGGTAACGAGAGTACTGGTCACTGTTGTTATCCTCATCTTCCAGAATAAAGAGAGCATTAAACCCAAAGCACTTCCTCTATTTTTACTGAGAAGCCAAGAGACAGGCTGTTGTATAGGACCAAATATGATGTATTGAGCCTTTAACCTCTTATTCACATCTGGCAGAACAAATTGAAAAATGGCCCCACTTGGCAGCTGTTTGCTGTCCCATTTGTCACCTTCATGTGGGCTTCTACTCTAGATCACAGCCTGTGCACAAGCACCTGGTCAGGTCTGCAGCCCTAGAAGAAGGCTTGTGCTGCTTAAACAAAGAGAGGGCCATTATCTTGGCCTCCCAGAGCTGGCTCCCTGGGCTGAGATGGAAACATGCTGTCAGGCAGATGAAGAAGAGTGAATTATAGCTACTGCTCCTGCTGCCACCAATAGGGTCAGAGAAGGTCTTGGCAACCCTGATGTCACCAAAATATCTGGGAAAATAAAAAATCAGCAAGCTTCCCTGTTTTTCATAGGGAGACTTAAGTACCAGCTCCACTATTCCCTTATGGATACTGACAGCTGAAGGTGCTGCAGTCCTTCCTCACACCATGGCTTACCGGGACAGCTTCCAGCTGTGAGCTCACTCCTTGGCGAGGTGTGTTATTCCCAAGGGGCTGTCCTGAAGAACAACCTCCTAAGCCTATTAAGCCAACACTTGCCATCCCAACCTGCTGCCTGTTGCAGAAATGAATCCTGACCAGCAGTGAGAATTAAACTGATATTTTCAGCAGCAGCTGTAAACTCGATAAGCTCCTTGTCCTCCTTTTCCTCCGCCCCATCCCTCCCTTTGGTGTTGAAATGAAGGCAGGAACATGCTGAGAAAAGCAGTGCAGTGCTCTGTTTTCAGGATAATATGCAGACCACATGTATGTATTAAAGGCTGTGTGGAGTTATAATGAGCCAGGAGCATTTAAATGCAAGCCAAGGGGAATTTGCTGTTCTGTGTGGGCAGATTTCAATTGTAAGGTTGGCAGCTCTGGTATCCTCTTCGCTAATGCCATGGGATGAGAAAAAATAGGCTTTTCTTTCAGAGCAGTTGATTATTGAATCTGTACCAGCTGTTCACCCTAATCCAAGCTTTCTGTCCTCACCCCTTGTAATAGAGGCATCCCCCATCCATCCATTTGTCCATCTCCCTGTTCTCACTTTCATGGCTCTTTTGTAATCTTTTAGAAAGGTGGTCAGCAGGTATCAGCCATCTAAAGTAACATAAGCATCAGTACCAGGCAAGGGTTATATCAATTAATGAGAGAACAAAGGTACCCTCAGCCATGTATTGAAACTCAAATTATATTTCACATCCACTGCAACACGGGGAAAAAGCCAACATGAATCAGAAGGCAGAGAAACATTTTTTAACAGTGACACCTGACTCTGTGCCCAGCAAACCACGTGAGGTCAGAGCTGGAGCGAGTCCTGAGCTGGCACAGATCTACAGCTGTCCCTCCCGCCCCACCATGAGCCAAGGGACCTGCACCCAGGCATGCGGCAGCAGCAGAGAGGAAATTAATGTTATTTTTTTTTTCATAATAAAGGGGGAGGAAGGGGTGAGATAAGAAGTGAGCTCCTTCTGGGTGCTTCTCACTCAGCCTGCAATGTTATGTAAGGCTGGCACAGCTAATGCCTGCTCTGCTTTGCCATCAGCCTGGCTGTTTCACACAATTATTTAATCAGTCTCTCCTACTAGACTTCACAGTGCTATTGCGATTAGTCACATTTATTAGGATAGCGGCTAAAATAGAATTAGCAAGCACAGGGGCCCGCTTACACAAGAGACTGGGTGAACACAGCTCCAGGTGCTCCCTGCCCCAGAGACATTCTAATCTCCTGGAGGAGCAGGGCAAGGGACAAGGGAGTGACACACAGGAACCAAAAGAGGGATGTGAAAGCAGCAGGATAAATGCTGCTTCCATGAAGAGGTTTGGCAGGGGAGGGTGAGTTTAAGTAGGAATGAGATGACTGCGAATGAAAAGCAGCAGGAGAAAGGGCATTGTAGGGGAGAGCAGCATGGAGGAAAAAGTAAAACAGTAAGTGACAAGCTGAAGAATGAAAGTTGTTGGTGAGGAAAAAAGGATTTGCTCAAAAAGGCATCCAGAACAGCAGATCCTCCCTGTCTGCATGTCTCCTGCCTGATTTGTCTGCTGCTGCTGCGTATTTTGGCTTGCTATCCAATTCCCGTGCAGTGATTATTTGTCTGAAAGGTGCCTCCTTCCCTGCTTACCTTTTCCTTCTGGGCTCAGAGGATTACCCTATGCTTTGTGAAAGGACAGTCAGTAACCTCCTCTCTGGAAATCTTGGTAGAGTGGCAGAGACTGAGTGTAATGCCAGAACCATGCAAACTGGAAAGCTGCATTAGCACTAAAGATTGTGTGTTCAGGTTTGGAAAACAGATCTGAGATGCTCTGGGGCATGGTGAGGA
Organism: Melanerpes formicivorus; assembly: GCF_026170545.1. Lineage (NCBI taxonomy): Eukaryota > Metazoa > Chordata > Aves > Piciformes > Picidae > Melanerpes > Melanerpes formicivorus. Next base: position 5,562,870 of record NW_027142369.1, read on the forward strand.
AAGTGAACTCTATGACCTGCAATGGGACAGAAGTACAGGCATGTGCAATTGCATTCCTGTATGTCATAGCCATACAGATAGAAAAATGAGCCTTTGACATGACTACTTGATTTCCAGGAGCTGGAGATGCCAAATGGTTTGTGTGATGTAGTTAACATTTTAAATCAGTATATATGGATAATTTGCAGATAACTCATTAGCTGACAGATGTTAATATTAAAAAGAGGGCTGAATGTGATTCTCAGATGAGCAGAGAGAGAAATAATAACATGCAGTAATGTGATTTTTCCTTTGCAAATGGCATCGGTGACACTTCTGATGGACTGTTGGCTAATGCTCAAATGTTGACATTCTCAGGAGAATATTGAAAAAATGATGAAGTTGTAGAGGAGAATTCAAAAAAATATTTGAGGAAATTAGAATTTTAAGTTGAGAGAATGCTTTCTAGTGAAAGGCTCAGAGTGCTTAACTGGGTGTGTTTGTCATAAAGGAGAATGAGAAATCACTCGATTATAGTGTCAGGACCTTCATGGTGAGAAAATACCAGGTATTAAGGAACTCTTTGTTCAGTGGAGAAACAATAGTTGCAAACTGAAACCGATCAGAGAAATTTAAATGAGAAATCAGGCATAATTTGCTTTGTAATGGTAGGAATTATTTCTGACTGAACAAATTTTAAGCGCAAAATTCTTCACCTCTGGATGTGTCAGACGAGGACTAAACTTCTTTCTGAAAGAGTCAGCCAAATACACATTTTTTGTGATGCATTACAAATGATATTGAGTGAATGTTGATGGTTTGTGATATAATTTGGTGGGGTGATTTTTTTGTTTTGGTTGTTTGGCTTTCTTTCTGCCTGGAACTCCATGAACAACCTATGTATCCACTAGACCTCAAAGTTTTTTCTCTAGTCACTTTATCTGGTCACTTCCTGCTTTTACCACCTTATTGGTAGGAAGCTGATGGGTCTGCACATAATTGCATAGTAGTTAGCCCAAATCCTGGAGAGCCTTCAATTCACATGCTAAATAACTGTAATTAAAAGCTAAAGCATTTATAGCCTCAGTTTAAATAAAGACTGACTTCCAAGGGTTGCTTTTTTTTTTGTCTGACAGGAAGGCAGATATGATGGTTATACATGTTGGGTGAAAACTGGACAGAGGGGTTAATTTCATTTAGTGGAAAATTGCTTACATTTGCCATGCAACAGGTGCCAAAACTGGTTAGAACTGGCACACAGTTCTTTGTGAAATACTGTCATAAGGTGGCTGGTAGGGTGCTAGGAACTGGTTGGTGTAGAGTAGATGCTGCCTGGACTCTTCTGGTTTAAATAAGTATTACATGAAATCTGCAATCAATGATGGATTCAATAATACAGTCATTTTGAGTCATACGGTCCACATATGCCAGCAGGCTGTGCTGGTATGCACCAGCAGGAGTTCTAATCCAAACACTACTGTTTGGACCAGTGTGTCTCCCTTTTCTGTGGGCACTCCCTGGGTAGTCTAACAAGGGAGCTGGGTAGCATGAATGTAGATGTCAAGAATGAATAAGGGCAAATATGTCCCAGATTTAGAACCAGTGTGTTTAGTAGTCACAGTACTTTATGGAATTGCTGAAAATGAAGTGCAGCTTCCAGGCTGATTGTTTCAGCAACTTCTACCACCCCATGGGGCCTGTCAAAAAAAACCCAAAAAAGTGTGGAGGGGGAGAACATCCCATTTGAGCAAAAGAGAGCATCCCATTTGAGCAAAAGCCTGCTACAAAGCCTGCCCAAATATGTATCGGTGCAGAGCCCTTTAAACCCCGTGGCTCAGCCCCACTTGTGGCAAATTTACCCCAGGATGAATCAGTGCTAAAATTGTCACATCTTTCGGTGCACAGCCTGCTCCTTTCTCACACTTTCAAATGCACAGCCGGCCCATTTTGCGCACAGCTGCCACGGTGTGATTTGCTTTGTGTTTATGCCTCAAGCTTTGCCTCTCTTTCCATGTCCACAGCCTCAGTCTATTTTATGCCATCCTAGATGGGGTGCGTGCAAAGGAAATATCCCCTTCAGCCACACGTGAGGGCATCAGCACTACAGTAACACTAGAAATGAACTTAGTGTCTCTGATTGACTCTGGGTGCTGTTGTGGGGTGAGGGGGTGTGCTTGTACCTATTCCCTATACTCACCCAGCACCCCATCAGGTGCGGCACAGCCATGAATCCCAATGTGCCAGTCTTTGGCATCTCTGCCACTGCATCCTGTTCATCATTTGTGCAAGGTGCTGATGCTGCATGGCAGGGGACAGACAGCCTAACAGACACAGTGTGGCAGCCGGCCCTGGCACCCTGCAGCTTCCAGCTCTCTTTGCACTAGCATCACAGATTCAGATCCAAGCCCTGAGATGTGGTGCAGACCCTGTATGGTAATGTGGATGCAAATTTGGAGCAGTGATTTTGAAGTGGGTGATGCAGCATTGGTGTGGAGTGGTGGGCTGTGCTGTGGTGAGAGAGAGAGGGTGGGAGAAAGGGAGGGAAAGCTAAGGTAACCACAGAAACACGGTATCCTTGGATATTAGCAATTGTGACCTACTTCTGGGTATTCACTGACATTTTTTTGTGCTGTTGACAAAGGAGTAAGATGGAAGGCTTAAAGCTCTGAGGGGAAAAAAGAGATCTTTCCATCATTTTCTAGGATCAGGATTATTCATTCTAATGTTCAGCCTATGCAAATCTTTTACAGTTTTATTCACTTGCACATCACACTGTTTTCATTCCTGCTTTGTATACTATAGAAAGTATTTTAATAATACATTACTGAAATACAATTCACAGAGCTGTATTGCTATGTGTATAGTGTAGATTGCAGTGACTGACTAGGGTGTCGTTGTGCATGTATAATCTAGCTGCTGTCAGTGATGCTAATCTTAGTCCATATTTGATTTAGATCAGAGAGAAACTCTTGTTCACATGTGGTATCTGAACCTGCAGGGCTCCTGGTGACCCTGCTGCAATTCAGAACAGATCTCCACTAATATCAGTGAAACCACACTGTTGTAAATGCTGGCAAAAACAAGCCCTGGCCTTCAGTGACATATGGAGAATTTATACTAGTATGTAACTAAGAACAACTGAGCCTATCTGTTTTATGTCAGATTAAATACATCTTTCAGACCAAAATCTAAATAACAAGGAAAATGACTGTGGAATTCAGTCATTCTTCAACTATGAAAGAGTGCACTTTACTGATAAACAAAAATTGAGAAGTCAAGAACGTTGCTTCTTTTGAGCAGTAAATGTCCACTGCAACGAGTGACAAACACAATTCAGGGCTTCAACTGAATACCACTTCGGTGGGCAATAAACCATTGGAGTGCAAAAATCTGTACCTAGTGTGTTAACAAAGAAAGAAATAGAGATTTAAATCCACAACTTTAGCTTCTGGTCTTCTTTTATTTTTGACAATTCTTTACCAAAAAAAATAATGAGTCTGGGCTTGTCAAGGTGTTTTTTATATTCTTCTCAGCCCCAGTTCCTTCCTGCATATGCAGTCTCAAACATGTAGAAAAATGTAGTCTATGCTGCCAAAATGAACCAGAAAGAAAAGAATCTGAAAGTCAGTGGTAGTGAAACTGTAGCTTTCCAGCATGATTTTTTTTAGCTTGGTGAAGACCAGATTAGCTAATGATCCTAACATATTTTTTTCCAAATACTATTCCAATGCTGGGTATGTGCAAAGCTACTTTCTCTACAAATTGCAATCCATATGTAGTTTATAGCTGTATCTTTTGCAGAGCTTTCATCTCAACAGCAGTGTACTGACTAAAGACATGACTTGAAGAAATCCTGCAGAGCTCTTCACCTACACCAGACATGGCTCAAGTCGTGTTGTTAATTCTCAGAGCATTAAATGATGTGCTATGGGTGAAAAACTTGTACTAGATGATGGCTAGGATAATCCATCTAATGCCACATAATGATTCATTTTGTAGGACTGAGCAGAAATTCATGACTTCCTGGCCTGACAGAGCACAAGACTGAGTCCTTTCCATTACAAACAGTGACCCCAAAATTTTCATTCTTTCTTTCACCTGCTCAGTTAGGATTCATAGTCAGATGATTTCTGCCTATGATTTAAGCATTGTCTCATGCAGAATCATAGAATCATAGAACTGCTGAATTTGGAAGAGACCTTTGAAATCATCGAGTCTAACCTCATGTGGTCATAGTGCTTTTTTTCTAAAGCAATATTAGTTTTTCTTGACCACAAATCATGCTTTGATCAAATTTAGACTATCTGGGTTGAAATCCTGGCTGCACCGATGTCAGGAAGTGTCTTACCATTGACACCAGTGGGTTATGTTTAACAAAACTCAATCTTTGCCACTGTTCTTACCAGGAGCCCTCTCTGCGCTACGTGGTAGAGACTGACATACACAGTGCTACTCTGGCAGTAAACATTACATGAACAATGGTGGAAACAATAGCAAATCTGGGACATGCACTGCACACTGCCGCCTTCTGCCTCCTTTCATCCCCCTCTATCAGCACAGACATCCTGGGGAGAGCATTAAGTATGCACAAAGAAGCAAACATGGAGAGGGGGGAATGTGTCAGTGGGCTGTGGATAATGCTGAGCTCAATGTGCAGTTTTGCAGTGCTATCTAATGCCTATGTCCTCAGGGAAGCAGACTTTCTTATTTTGAAAAGGGCTTGTGCTGCAGGTTAATGAAAGATTTTTCACAAAAAGCCTGTCTCAACAACCTATTAGTAACACAGCCTTATGGCAGACTCAGATATTTCTAAAGCTGTTAGCTTAATTTATTGCAATTGGACTGGGTGATCTGATTTTTTTTTATGTTTGGTTGGTTTTGTTTTTTTTCCAGAGGAAACTGGAGGTTTTTTTCTGTTACATTGCAAATTTGGTGGTTTTCACTTAAAAATACATGGCACAGAAGACTGTTGAATTAGAAATCTGGTCTTATTCCTCATATTCCCTGCACGATACTACACTCTCTCTGCTAGACGGTCTTATTCATTGGGTAGTAGTTCCAACAAGCCTGTAGATTTCCTTCTTCATTTAAATAGTTACTTAATCTTTCTTTCCTCTAAAGTGGAACTTAAAGTATAATTTACATAACAAGTCACTCAGAGCCCATTGTGTGTCAAATAAAAAAAACCCAAACACTGCCATATATTATCCTTTCCAGCTGACAAGTTGAAAGAAATATGCTGAAAGGGACGGACCCAGTTACTAAAAGGTTTTTGACAGCATTTTTTAATTTCAATTTTTCCTTTATTTATTTATTTTAAAAATACAGTCAGGTACCCCTGTCACAAACTACAATTTTTGAATACAAAAATTCCTGAAATACTAGACTGTGATTTCTGGACTTTATTATCAAAACCATGCAGAATTACAAGCAAATGGCTTGTAGGAGGAAGCTACAGGAAAGAGGCAAAACTAATAAGAGATCCATGATGAAGTAAAATGCCAGTAACTTGGTTCTTGCTTTCTGTACTAGGACTAGGGGGAATGGAAGGAAGCTGGAGGTGGGGAGATTCAGGTTAGATGTGAGGAGGAGGTTCTTCACCATGAGAGTGGTGAAACCCTGGAATGGGTTGTCCAGGGAGGTGGTTGGGGCCCCATCCCTGGGGGTGTTTAAGAGCAGGCTGGATGAGGCTCTGGCCAGCCTGATGTAGTGTGGGGTGTCCCTGCCCATGGCAGGGGGGTTGGAACTGGATAATCCTTGTGGTCCCTTCCAACCCTGAATGATACTATGATACTATGTACCTGAGCAGTTCTATTGATTTTAAGTAAAACACTAACACCAGATCCTTTAGTTCTTATTCATCTGCTTGATGTTGAATATGTGCTTTGCTGCTTGGGATTCACAGTGAAGAGTGCTTTGAAAGACTGAGTTGTAGGTAATTGGTAGAATTTTAGTTCACAATTAACATCAAACACCTGAAGCTGTAAGGAACGTTTGGGCAGCAGTAAAGCCTTAAAACTTATGAAATGCACAAACAAGGTCTTGATCACTCAAAGATATCAAATATCCAATAGCAGTTGGTTTTGCTGTACAGGCCACATATCAAAATGATAATAATCAGCCAATGGCAGTTTTATATACCTCCAGTTTTACACTGTCCCACACCACAGCCTAGCATGCTCTTCAATGGTTAAAAAGCTTCTGCTTCTCAGCAGAGTAGTGGCAGTCTCTCAGACAGTGACAACAATGTGCAGCAGGTAAGGTGACAAGAAAGTATTTGTGCTAAAGAGAAACATGTAATTACAAGTTTTTCCTTCAAGAAAGTAGGGTCTGCAAGGGCTTGACCCTACTTGTGAGCCCTCATGAGCTGGAAGGTTTGAAATCCTTCAGCATCAAGGAGTGACAAGTCTGTCCATGGCTTCCATCAACAGTAGTCATTTATTCCTGGAGTCTCTATGAGAAAATTATTGCAACTTCTTGCCAGTGGGAACATTGAGTATCCCACTGCAGAAAATCTAAGAATAACATTAGTAATGAAATCCTTATGAATTCAAGCATTGGTTAGAGCCTTTCAGAAGCAGTAGAAGATTCTGCAGCTAACATGGCAACTTCAGAGTGCATGGACAGTGTACTCACAATACCAGTAAGTGATATAAATACTCCTCTTAGCAACTCCCTGTTGATACAAGCTGTTCACAAGAGATCCAGGCTAAAACTATCCATAGACAGAAGGAACCCAAAAGGTGAGGATTTTTCAGATGGAAAGTACACAAGGTCAGCAAGCTCCCAGTTACTAATTATCCAGTACTTCTTTGAGTATAATTTTCTGTTATGAGCTAATCTCTGCACTTTTGCCCACCAAGCACAGCTTACTCTGGGGATGGTGAGGTCCTCCCTCACCAGAATGACATAAAACTTAGCAGGATCCTTCTGTGCAATATCCCTACGTCTGCTACGTGAGGACAGCACACGTTAGCATCAAGCCCGGCATTGTATCTCACCACAATGTGAAGTACACACCATCACTGGAAGCGTACTGTGCCTGCACAGCAGCCCTTAGCAGGGATCCCCATTCAGTCAAAAGGCCATAGCACCAACTGCAGTCCCCAGACAGGGCCTAAATAATAAAGAAGATATTATAGAAGTGCCTGCAACAGGATCAAAGGCATAGTTGAGATCCTGCAGTCAGAGGCTATGGCTACATATGACTCCACACTGATTAGGGACGACACCTTCTTTCTTGTTAGCTCAGAGCAGCTCAGCAAAGTAGAGTATTTCTGCCACTGACAACACTACAGCAATGCTTTATGCAGGCAAGATGAGTAAAAACATGCTGGCAGTGCCAGGCAGCCATAGAGAGTTGCAGTGTCCATCATGGCATCTCTATCATAAGAGTGATAAGAGTCACTCTTATCCCGGGGAGGTGGTGGAGTCGCCGTCATTGAAGGTGTTCAGAAGGAGACTTGATGGGGTGCTTGGTGCCATGGGTTAGTTGTTTGGGTGGGTTGGATTGGTTGATGGGTTGGACACGATGATCTTGAAGGTCTCTTCCAACCTGGTTTGGTTTATTCTAATAAAGGTTGTTTATTCTAATAAAGGTTGTTTATAATGCAGCTAATGAGAAAGTACCAGCAGATGCAAAGGAGATTGGAAGAGCAGAATAATTTCTCAATTTCATAGTGTTGGTTTACAGCATATAAATTGAAAAACTCTTCTAAATTATTGGTCTCACTTGATAAAGAAAATACATGAAAGTAAGATGTGGGCTACATTGTTATATATATGTCTTGTAAATTCAAAGGTGTCCACTTCATAACTCTGCAATACCATACTGACTACATCTAATTAGTTGATTAGGTGGTGTTTAGTTGATTAGGTGGTGTTGGGTGATAGGTTGGACGCGATGATCTTGAAGGTCTCTTCCAACCTGGTCTATTCTATTCTATTCCATTCCATTATTCTATTCTATTCTATTCTATTCTATTCTATTCTATTCTATTCTATTCTATTCTATTCTATTCTATTCTATTCTATTCTATTCTATTCTATTCTATTCTATGTAGGTTGCATTGTGCAGAAATGGAAAACATCCCAAAGGATCGGCTGCTTAGAGTGTGGTAGTAAGTGGCCACTAATCTTTAGGAATTGCCTCCTCTTCCCCTAAACCCCTAATTTCAAATACCATGTTTGTGAAGGTAATAATTATTTTTTTCTTCAGTATGTTCTTACTAGGCTAACAGGTACAGTGCCTCTGCCATTGGGCTACCAGATTATTTCTAAAATGAAAAGACAAAGGGTTAGCATTCATGAAGCTCACTATTGTGCTGTGGACCTTAGCACAGGGTGTATTTTGAACAGGAAAAGGGCACTACTATAGCAACATATAATGCAAACATACAGTCATTCATTCCAGCAGCTCCTTGAAGCTCCTAGAAGTTGCACAGGACTTATTTTCCTTTGGATAGTTGTGTTTGGTTTTTTTTTTCCCAAAAGAGACTTAGTGAAAAGTTGGTTGTGGGGAATGGACATCTCTTTTACCTGCTTTGACTACTGGTGAATGAGAATAGTGACTGGAGGCATTTGCAGATTATTCCATTTTTTTAAATCTTGGGTTTGCACATCCTAGGACAGCATGTGACTTTCTGGAAAAGCTGCTCATTGATTAGAGCACAAACTTGGATGCTCAGAACGCTCCTGGCTAGCTACAGAGTTGGATGACCTTGGATATGTTACTTAACCACTACACATTACTAAAAGACATCTTTCCCTTGTGAAGTAAAAGTAAAAGACTGTAAACTACTAAATGTGTTACAGTGGAAAATATACATTTAAAATAGGTATTTTTGTGTTGATAAAGCATGGATCTTATGATGTTATTTGGTGTGCTTAATTAGACAAACACTGAAATAACAGGGAACTGATTAAAAGTGTTCTGTATAACCTCAGTGAGGATGTAGCAAGTTGTCCTAATTATACTTGTTTTGGAGAATATCTTTACAGAAAAGGACCTTCCAGGCCAGAACCAGAGGCTCTCTGTATGGCCAGCAGCCAGGTCTCCCAGTTTCTATTCCTTTCATTCATTTATATATTAATGCTTTCTCCTGTGGCAGGATTTTCAAAACTGAATACACATCTTGGATGCTTTAAATTCTAGAGAGCTCTGAGGTGCCCTCTCAGTGTCCAGATGCAACTGCCACAGGCTGCAGGAACAGGAGAGCAGGAGATGCAGACCCAGAAATAGGCTCTGAGTTCAGTTTCTCTTCTCCCTGCAGAGATGCAGATGTGCAAGGCTTGAAATGAGTTCAAGCCATTCCAATTTTCTGTGGGATTCTCCTTGTATGCATCTGTGAGAAGTTCTATTGAGCCTAGGAATACATATATATATAGATGTGTATATGTATGGGATGCCAGAATATGTAGAATACATAAAGCATTGCATTCTTTGTTTTTTGCCATCCTGTAACATGGTAGAGACAGATAGAACAATAGCAGTCAGATATATTTAACTCTGGTAAATGTGATCAGTTCATTCCTGGATACTGAAGGGCTTTAAGTAGTAAGCAACTTGCCCATGTGAACACATGCTCATTATCCTGATGAACTGTGTTGTTTTAGTTTTGAAGAGCACTACACAGGCAGAAATAGCAGATAAATAATGAGGCTCCCTTTGGGTTTAGGAATAAGGATTTCCACCATCCAACAGAGTCAGTGTTAGCCAGGCCCCTGCTTCTGGGACTGTCTCCATTCAATAATTCCCTCAGGAGAAGCCATAGGAAAATGCATTGAACAGCTATGGAATAATCTGCCAACAGGGGAGGTTTATTCTACTCCTATTTAGCATTTAGCCTAGACTAGAAAATATGGAAATGAATTGCCCTTTAAAATGTTTTTAATCCTGTTTAATACAATCATGGATATTTTTGTCATTCATATCAGAATATAATTCATTTTCTCTGTCCTTTCAGGCTGAAAAGACCATCTCTGGCATTATAGTTAATGTCACAAGCTGCCCTCCAGAAAATGTGGGGCCTTGCACTGAGTTCAACCTCTCCTTCTTGCCACGCTGTGTTCTTTTCTTTCCATGCAAAGAAACTAAAGCACAGAGCCTAGCTGCACAACTGTTTGCTGCAGAGGAAGACAACTACTTGTGACCTAGCAATGGGACCAGGAGTGGCCAAAATCTAGAAGGGAACTGAAGCAGCACTAAAACCACAGGCACGGAGTCTTGGTATGTTTCCACCCCATGAGTTACCAGGGCAGCATGGTCTGCAGCACAACTTGCTCTCTGCCAGGGCACCTGTCTCAGACACACGTCAGTCTGCAGTGGCTTTGGTCACCTCATCAAGCACTAGGAGAAGCAAATATTACTATCCTTTTATAAGGTAAAGCAACCAACAGACATAAGTCAAATGAATCAGATATTCCCAGATGAAGTCTCCCTTCTAGTACTGTGTTTTACTATGATCTATTAGTTTTGCATTGAATTCTTGTTCTTCATGTAAATTCTTTTCTGGAAATTAAGTAAACGAACAAAGGTCAATAAGGACTCCCTTTAGCTACTGTTATTATTGTTGATGCAATTCTAGCACCTTGTAGCCCTCCTCACAGCAGCATCCTTGGACTATGCTTCCTACAAGCCCATGTGAACAGGTCTAAGTAGTCCTGCAATGTTCAATGTACTATACTGGCACCTAAAGAGATCAATATTCTCGGGATAACAGATTAAGAGAAATGTAGACAATATGTATACTGATACATTTAATATATAAATGTAAGGTAAAAGCACAAACATACGACTTTCTCCTTTTTATTCTTTTCCCCCTCTTTTATTGAGATTGGTCTTTTAAATATTTTTAGAAATAATGAAATAACTGGTGCATTCTAATCCCAGTAGAGGCCTCACCATTGTACCCTCAGGCATTGCTCTGCTATTTCAGGCTTTGAAAGAGTGCAGTTTGATAGAATGAGAAGATCAGAAAGCTTCATCTTTGTCCTAACTTGATGTCTGAGTCCTCTAAGATATGCTCAAATGCCCTGGAACTTCCACTTAGATCTTTTAAGCATTATTCCAGGGCTGTAAGAGAAGACTCTTGAGCTGGGACCATGCTTCATCTCCAGAGGCAAAGAAGCTTCAGGGTAATCATTTCATTGCCTAGGGATTTGGAGAATGTTTAAGGCATCATTGTGCCTGAGGATTTTAAGCTATATCAGGAACCAGAAGAGCCACTGGCATACATCAGAGTAGTTTCCACAGCCCAAATCAACCCAGAACCTCCAGAGCAGCATATGCTACAAAGCATCCTTTCATCCCTTCCATCTATGCTGGGCCTCATAAAGCATTGTTCTTGGAGGCACAGCAGGGATTGTCCTTGTCTCTTAGTTACTCAGCTCTGGTCCACATGTACCTTTAGAAATGTACACCAGGACCAGACTTAGGGCAGAATCTGTCACTGTTCAGCTGGATTTCCAATTATTTTCAAATTGTGACTGATACAAATTCACCAAAGAAAATATCTAGAGGGATCTCATGTAACATGAATAATTACTTGGGGCCATATCTGAACAATTGTTATGCGGTGTGAGTGGCTGTGCATCTCTTTCTATCTTTAGGTAATCAAACCAGCACTAGAAATAATAAATATATAATAAATAGGTAATTAATATGATAAAAAATTCTCAGGCATAGTCATTCAGACTTTAAATGAATTTCCATAAATTCTGCTTTCCTGCCATCATCAATGAATATTCAAGAAAAAGGTTCATGCTCAAAAACATTCACAAAAATAACTCACTTAAATTAAGCAATACAGAATATTCACAGAGTTGCATTTCCTATTCATAGCTGTTAAAACCACACCAGAAATCTGTCTTTAATGATTTTGGCCACTCTAGCAGAACCTGCCATCCAATCTCTGTGTCCCACCAAAGTGCTCGAGTGTTCTACAATCAGAAACTACGATCTTCTTTAACAATTTACTTTTGAAATTCTGTTTGATGCTACTTCATATCCACAACAACCTAAGTATTTTAAAAATATTGGTTTCTGCCTTCATATTTATGTAACATTTGGCATCAAAGTCCCTTTGCTGTGCAAGATGATTTAAGCAGCTGAAGCAACTGCCCAAAGCAGTGGCGAAGGGTAAGTGAAGATTTGCTTTCTGTGAACAGGAACAGGCACTTGCAAACACTGGGAAAATGCAAATTAATGGATACCTGTGGCAGAAATCCAGGAGCATGCAGAAGCTTTTTGTTCAAGATAACTGTGAAAACTTCCTTTTTATTAAACCTTACTGTCATTGTGGATTTTGTGGACATCCTTTGTAACCAAACAGGGATCTGTAAAACACATTTCCATGCACAACATGCAGCCAAAAGGTGTGATAGTTCTTGTCCTGTCAAAAATACACAGGTAGGTGTTAGAAAGCTGATATTTAGCTGATGCATCTCAAAAAAAAAGGATGACAGGGACATTAAGCCAAGGCAGAGAGGTTGCAGGGTCTAGGGTGAGAGGTCAGATGCCATGGCTGTGGGGTCTCTCTGAAGGGACTGTCTGTCCCATGGGCTGTAGTATCATCAGAAGAGGTGGGATGAAAAAGCAAATGGAGGAAGGAGGAAAAGCATTTCTAATCTACCTCAAAAAAAACCAGGAAAGCAGTTTCATACTTCTGCCAGCCATGTGGGAAAGTCACAGAGCAGACAGCCACACCTTTGTCTCAGTGCCCTCTGTGTTCTCTTAAAGCAGAGGAGGCAGCCCCTCCTGTGCTTTTGACATGGGTTTTAATAATTAATTTCATGTGAATTTCCTGCTAACATGAGGGGAAAGAGGAGCTAGGGCAGGCTTCTTTAAGGAGACTCATCGGTATGGAAGTCACACTCTCTTATGCATCTATTTAAGAAACATATTGGTGCAGTGGTGGGAAGACAGTGATGCGCAGGCGGCAGCAGCAGCAGCAGCAGCAGAGGGAACCCATTGTGGCCTCCAGCCCCCATTGCTGCCACAGCCTTGACCACCCCCCCCTGGCTGCACAATCTCCTGCCTGCCTCTGGTGCCATCAGAAGCAAAGAGGAACTTTCAGTGAGTCCCCGCCTTGTGGCCCCACCTCAGCCCTCTTCTCCCCAAGGCTGTGGAGGAACCCACCAGGGACACAGTGAGGTGTACTGGGAAGTGGGTGGGGAACATGGGGTGCAATGACAGCTTCCTCCCCTGGGAGAAGGGGTGATTTTCAGTTGTGACCTGGTGCAAGGTTTGCAACAGGGTCATTTCAGTACTCTGTAGGACCCAGCACGTCCCAGCTGCTGCAACTGCACAAGACCCAAGGACCTGCAACAGCCAGTAGCTTCCTCATCTCTCCTGGAGTGCTGGGATGACTCTAGTCACAGGGCTGCAGGGTCTTGGGCAGCAGGTCCTCAGCAGAGTGTGTGAATTTGTAACCCTTGGGGGTGCAATGTTGCCAGAAATTGAGTAGTAAAAGATGTAGAGCCCCTTTTTTTTCTGCTGTCCTGCACCTTGCAAGGTAAAATTAAATATGACCAGAACCCAGTTAGGGTAAAGGTAAGAATAACATTTGGTTATTAATAATATCAGATCAGTGAGTAGCCACTTAAAATTGGCTTAGATGCTAATTTTGCTCCTTCTCCAAAACCACCTCCCAGAAATAACTTATGAAGCTGGAGCAGAAGGCAAGGAACAACTGTACCTGAATGGTTTAGTTTTAATACAGGCCTTTATGGAGTGTATGGGGACAGTTTTAAGTTAAAATGGATTTTAATGTTGGTAATGCATGTGATTACACTCTGCCTCAGAAATCCTTTGAGGTTAGGCAAGTAATACATATCTAGATGCTGAAACATTGTAAGGTTAACACTGTGTCTCAGGTATATAAAAAATTGCAGATTCACAGGAAGAATTGCTTCATTTTTTTTTTTTTTTGCCTGAAGAGAAATAACAAGAGAGCAAGAACAACTTTCAGAATAAGAGAATTTGTGTTTTGTGAAGTGTCATGTGAGTCTAGTCTCAGAATCAGCATTGGCTATAGCAGGCCATCAGTTCAGATAAACAGCTAAACCAAACTCAAAACTTTCCTGACCAAAGCGAAGGATGTTATATTTGAAAAATTCTTCAGAAAGGCTACTCAGGAAGGAACTGCTCAGGAAGGAGCTGCTCAGGAAGGAGCTGGTCAAGGGCTTCTGTCTGTAAGTGGAAGACACCTAAGGGTTTATCTGCATTAGCAGTCTTGAGAGTAACCTGTCATTGCTCCCCAGAAAGATAACACTGAATGTAATGATTAACCCACCTCTAACCAGCGGTTTTCTTCTAACAAAGGAGTGGACAACAGCTTGTCAGAGTGTTTGCTTTCTTCACTGTTGACAGCATACCCTCGCAAGTGGTAAACTAGGAAGAGACAGTACACAATAACAGCAACTGCAGAGCAGTTAGAGGAGGGAAAAAATACTTTGATGGAAAGTTACAAACTTTGATATCCAACTGGTATTTTCAAATTAATCTAGGAGGACAATTTTCCTGCCTTTTCACCTAAAAATAAACTGCTATAAATAAATTCAGGTGCTGGTGAGAAAACAGTCTTTTTTTTTTTTGCTGGCTCTCAGTAAGATAACCTGGCTCTATGGAGAACTATCACAGTCCTATATTTTGTTTTGAGACAGAGTCTGAATTGATTGCTCAGAAAACAAGGCTACATTGAGTAAATTGAAGTGAATGCATATTTTGGCCTCAAAGGCCAAATTAAAATATTGAAAATTTAGATGCAAACATCCAGACAGGAAAACTCAAAAAGTTACTGCCAATGATTATTCTTGCCCTGCTCCTTGAAGGGGCTTCACATTCTCAGAATGGGCTCAGATCTTTCTGAAAATCAGACATTGTTAATATCCTAATTTGTTAGTGCTCCTCCAGACCCTGGGTCAAGGTCTCCACGTCTGAAGTACCACAACAGCTGGTATTTGTCAAGAGTCAAATGAGGGTGAAGCCTCATTTCTTGCCTTACATACAGTGCTGTAGGAAGGACTGACAGTTAAATAAAACTTACTGATTCAGCTAATCCAAGTAACTTCACAGAAGAGTTGCCACACTCTTGACAGCACATCAGTGTGGTGTTATGCTCCTTGAGGAGCTGAATGCATGCTAGATGGGAAATGCTCTTCATTTTTCTGCTTGCATCTATGTTACTTTCATGGGGATTTTTCTTAAGCTTACTGCTATTCTTGTCACCCTCTGTGTCAGCAAAAGGAGAAAAGGTTTGTCCTTGTTGATGCTGAATACAGATGTCTTTCCTTTGGCCTAAGCCCTGGTTATTTGGCCTCTGTAGCAGAGCAGAGGAAGGAGGAGGGAAGAGGTGAAAAACGTTCAATATTACCAGTTTTTGTTGCTAGTGCCCAGCACAGAGCAAAGACTGCAGCATGCCACTGCACCAGTCCAGCTGTCACTAGTGGTCTCTTCAAGTTATCTTTAGTCAATTCTACAAATAGGAACTTAATTGATAACAAAAACAAGCATGTTGTTTCCTTTGTGAGACCTGCTGGACTGACCTGATTGCACAATTCCCTTTGCAGCAAATCTCTGTTATAAGAATTCTTCCCTTCAGACATGGTAAAGATTCTTTCCACTGTGGCATCTGAAAGGATAGAGTTACTGTAAAGTGGGGTGACATCTTGATACCTTACAGTGAAAGCTGTTTAAGGGTCTGTACTCTTGCACTCAAGCAACAAAATTAAGCAGACTTCTGATAGTATTTTCAACATTGAGCTGGTCTGTGTGATTCTAACCACTGTGTATTACCAGTGCTTGTCAATATTGCACTGAGCAATACAAGAAAAGACATTTAGCATGTTTAGCTGATTATTTTTGTATCTTAGTCAAATGTGAGTATTTATTGGAATGCAGGGGACTACTCTTAATCTCTAAGAATCCAAAGAAATTGTGAGTAGATAGGCTATAATCTGCAATTGTTCTAGTATCTTGTGGCTTTGACTTTAAATACAAGACCATAATTAGGGAAGGAAGGATTAACACCTGAGCTCTGATTGCTAAAAGGCCCTCAGGAGTCATGAGTGATAGCCACCTAAATTTCCAACAAAGAGGGTGAGGCAGATAGTTTAAGCTTGGTATGCAAAGAGTGGACTCTGAACATCAATGAAATTTGTTCTGAGTATGGTACTAAGAGAGAAACCAGTATGTCATCTGTGATTTTGGATGCGAATCAGGTAAGCAGTAGGTGTGGTGAATGTGCTTGATGAAGAGATTCCCAGTGATAAACTAGAGATGTTTTTAGCATGATGTAGCCATGGGCTACTAATCTGAATATGATCTGGATGGATAATGATCTCGTTGGCTTTACAAGTTTTGTGATTCCTGGTGAATGTGGCTCCTGCGATGACCCTTGCTTAGTTGTGAAAGTAAATGAGAGCCTAAATGTGTGCCAGAGAAGTTCCTCTGCCCAAGGAGCAACCAGTAGCTATTACCAGACAGTACCCTGCCTTTAAATATATTATTTATAATCTTTGGTTCTTTCATGATGATAATTGAAAAATGATATAGTGGTGCAGAAATCAGAAAAAAGGCCCTAGTCACTGAAGAAGTTGTGGTATGGCTGCTGTGAAGATGTTCAATACAGTTAACTGTATTGAACTTTTGTTTAATGCCAGGAGCTGTAATCTAGCATCTCAATGTTTAAAAAAAATGTGCAAGTAATCCTTAAGTTAAAGCACAAAGCCTTAGGATTTTGTACTTTCTTAGGTTTTGTGTTATAGAATTATTCTGTTAGTTTTGATCAGTAGAGCAAAGATTGCAGTTGTACTGCTGTCTTCTAACCATGGAGTTGTTTCCAATAGTGTTTGAAAAGTTGTGTTTGAGGAGAGGGTAGTTGCTGGTGTAAATAGAGCAGGATATAGTCAAGAAGCCCAGGGGAGGTGAAAGCCTGGGCTGCAGAGGGATTGGGAGCATGCTGAAGGACCTTGCCAAAAAGAGATGAGAGAACACAAAGGAGGAGAGGCAAGAAAAGGAAGTAATGAATTTTGTGATCTAAAGAACAAAGAAAGATGACTGAGAAAAGA
The DNA here is from genome assembly GCF_026170545.1 of Melanerpes formicivorus. Classification (NCBI taxonomy): domain Eukaryota; kingdom Metazoa; phylum Chordata; class Aves; order Piciformes; family Picidae; genus Melanerpes; species Melanerpes formicivorus. The sequence goes on from NW_027142369.1 coordinate 5,579,919, forward strand.
AACAAAACATTCTGCAGTGACAGACTCAATAAAATCCTTTAGATCTGTGTTCTGCTATTGAATCCCCTGGCACCAAATTGTCCAGTGCAACATCTTAGCATTTTTGTTTTCCCAGCAGTTTTGAATCCCCAGCATGTCTTTCCTGGGTGGATTCCCTGTGTCTGAACAAGGGTTGAGCTTTGATTTCAGTGCTCCTTGGTGGGAGACCTAAAAACTTATAAGAGGGAATTAGTGATGCCTTGCTTTGAGCAGGTAATTTATATTTAGTAACTGGATGGCTGGGACACTTTTCTCTAGAGCATGCCTCACATTATGAAGGCGCCTTGGTGCCTAAGGTAGCTGAGAAGTACCTTTATTCTCTTCACCACTCATTTTTGTCCACTGATACCAGACTATCCACAGCCAGACATGTTAACACAAGGAAGAAATATCGAGCTTTAAATTCAAAAAACCCAACAAAACCACATTTGTACCTGGTCACGCTGAGTTTCAGTCTTGTGCTGTTACAATAATCATCAGACTTTTAAGGATACAGAATTGGCTTGGTTTAGTAGAAAGCGTGTGAAGTTGTATTTGTTATTTACCCAGATTTTAGACTTGTGTACATGCCTCAAAGCAAATATTAAGTTTGTAATTTTCTCTCACTGTGGTCAGATCTTACTCAGAAGAGGAGGAAGTAAAAAATAACTTGAGTGAACCTACATACTGCTTAAAATGTGTTAGTCTTAGCTGCCAGAGTTGCAGTGTGGAAACTAATTATTTCAGAGAAAGTCTTGTCTTGCTCAGCCCCCAGACAAGGCATGGGGTCAAAAGCTTGGCACCCTAGGTTTTTGGGTTTGGTTTGGCTTCATTCAGATAAAGTGCTCCCCATTATCCTAAAGCCCCTTGAGGTGGGTCAGGGTGAAAGCATTGCAGGTAGGAGGCAGCAGTGCAGAAACTTGGGGCTTTTCTTCCATTCTTCTTCATCCTCACCTGCCTTCACAGGCAGCTGTCATGCTTTCCTCCAGCCTTGTGCATGGGCAAGCTTGGGGCATCTCTGAGTGCTAGTGTCCGCAGGCCTTCCAGAGAAGTCATTGCAGTGGCTGGCACAGAAAAGAACTGTGGGAAGCCAAGGAGTGACAGCAGCACAGGAGGGACGCTACTCCTGTCCCTGGTCACCCATGGCCTCACAGCATCTTGCAGAAGCTCAGTGCAAAGCCTTGTAGGAAATGTTGCTTCCCACCCGATGTTGCCATGGTGACAGGGAAACAGGCCCAGTTTCAGGCTCTTTTCTTGGCAGCAGTGTCTGAAGGGAGCAGCCAATGCGTGGGTGCTTAAGTCAACCCTGCTCCACACAGTTATCACTGTAATCGTGTACACACACACACACACATATTAAAATACATATAGACACAGATTTTTTTGTTAGAAAGCCCTTGCAGAGCCTGTTTCAGGAAGTAACCTTAAATGATGGATATGAACCAGAGAATGAAGAAGACAGCTTAGGAAAGGGAAATTCTAATTTTGGAAAAAAAGCACTAGTCCAATGTGCGTCGTTCCATCCGAGGCAGCATTTGGTTCTTTCCACTGCTGCCAGCTGTGCAACAGGCGTGGGAGCAGCCGGATGCTGGGTGAAGAGGTAGCTCCAAGCTGAAGGGTTCCCCGTGGAGCTCCCAGGAGCTCCTTAGTCACATACAGGAAAGCACCTTCTGGAGAGAGGTGAAATGTAGGACATCTTGGCATGCCAGGGATCTTGCACCCTTTGTGGTTGACCTTGCAGTGTTCATTGACTAAGGAACTGTCAGCTGTCTAAAGGAAACAGATCTCACCACACTGTGAGGAGAAAGCACCAACAGTGACCTGCTCCAACACATTGGCTGCAGGCAACTGCATATGGACTACATATGTTTGTGGCCTATCCATCCCTTTTACTTGCCTTTGCAGAATTAATAGAGTGAGATTTTGTAGTTTTTCATGTTAATTCTTTTCTTGAAAGATCCCTGTATGCCACAGCCACATACACAAGTGACCCTGCAAGAACAAAGCAAATTGTGCTTCAACAGGAAGGAGACTCTGGAATAACATCTGGTCTGCAGCACAGGGACATTTTCTCTTTTGTAATGATATACTAAGGTTCAGTATTGGTTTAAATTGGATTATTCCAAGGACTTTTCTGGTTCAGAATACTGTGAATTCCAAGATAGTTTTCCTCCCTTGTTCATGTCATAAACTGAAGATGTGATTGATTTTTTTAATTTATGCCAGCAAAAATCAAGAGTTTCCTGTTGAAGGTACCAGAATTTTACTAATATAGAACTCTACAGACTTTTTGGTCCCCACATCAGTACCAAACCTTGGAATTTGTCTTGGATAACATTCACCTTAGCCAAGGCTTTTGATGGAGATCATCAGTTTTTCATTGTTGAATATGGCTTAGTAGACCTTATGGTATAACTTGTAGTAGTATTGCGGACTACTTGTTGACTTGAAACCCACTAAAATAAAACCATAAAATAGGAAAGAAGATTGTTGGTCTTGTAATAACAGTAATCTGTATCACATGAACAGGATGCATTTAAGCTTAAGGAGAAAAGATATTGTTACATTGTGAAATAAAAGTTTGGGTTTTTTCCCCTTATGTTTGTCTTCTTTACCAATGTAATTTTCTTACAATGTACCTCTTGAGATACATTCTCAGAAGTATAGGTTTCTGTCTGGTAGAACTCTGCAGCTGTTCTTAAAGGAAGGAATCAGAAACTCAAAAGGGAATTACTCACTGGAATTTGGCCAGAACTGCAGCAAAGTCAGTTGGCAGGATAAGAGAAAAAATGTAGCAAATACAGGCAAAGAATGAAATTTCAAGAACATGAAGTGGTTTTGTCCTAACTCATTGCACTATGCTTCTCAGATGTTGCTGATGTCATTGAACTGTAGGATATATGTATTCATGGAATTCTCTTTGTAGGAATGTGAAACTAAGGCAGTGGAAACCTACTGTTCTTGGCCTTGTATTTTAACATCTTTGGTCTCACTCCATCATGGATGCTTTCTTAGTGTTATATTTGTCAGAGTTACTTCAGTGGGAGTGTGCAAAATATCATGTAAATATGTCAGTTCATATTTAGATTGCTACTAAAATTCCTTTTGCATGCCCCTGTGCTCATTTGCATTAGTCGTTGATTATTTATTCCCGCTATCTGAGCAGCACTTGTCACTTCACTGGCTGATCTGTTTCCTGTCAAATGAGAGTTGGTCTTCTGTAGAAGAATTGCCAAGGAACAGGACAGTGTGTGTTCTTTTTCATCCTCTCTCTGCTACTTCCCCATAGAAGCAGTGCTGCCTCCAAAATGGTGCTTGGCTGATGAACTTCAACAGTGGACTTCAGACTTGAAACATAGCACTGCCTCTTTAGCAATGCATCACCCAAAATGCATGAACTGTTTGAGAGGTATTTCTGTGATTCCAGGTCCATTGTGCCACATACATGTCTTGCTAGGGATGGATGTAATGGATGTGTGAGCAGAACAAACCCTTACTTGCCTGGGTGACACAGTAAGCCCTCAGAACTTAATTCTGGAGAGGGAGAAATGGGGACAGAGCTAAGAGCTTAAATCTGGGTGGGGCTGAACAGAGATGTGAAGGATCTGCAGAGCTGGAAGTTGATAGCTGCTAAATTACTGGACCAATAGACAGCAGTGTTCAGCCCAAAATATAACCACAGAAACCCAGCATAGCTCAGTGGCAGGGGGGTTGGAACTAGATGATCCTTGCAGTCCCTTCCAACCCTGACTGATACTATGATAGTATGATTTTGGAGACAATTACTACTTTAGCCCAGATCATAACTTCAACATTTTTTAGATAACTCTTATGTACCTAGGGTAAAAATATACCTTGTTATCATTGTGCTGAGAACCACTGCAGAATTTAGTGTTCTGCTTTGCCCTCTCCACCCCCCCCCCCCCCCCCCCCCCCCCGTTTGCTGTCATCTTCTGTATACAATGATCAAAATTTACTAAAGCTTTATCACCTGCTTCTCCTGTTTCTCACTGAATCTGCAAGTTAAATACTAGTGAACTGCAGCCAGGGCAAGCTGAGTACTCTTGAGGCTCATGTAGTCAGTCTGTTAGTGTATTTAATAATTTAAAAATACAGTTATGTCAGTTACTGTTCCCTGAAAATTTTTAACTGTAGTTTAATGTTGTGGAGCACATAAACTAAATGCCTCCATAGAAAAGCTTTGTTTCTGTGGGTTTCCAATTTTGCTTTGATAGAGATTTTTAACTGTAAAATATTTATTACAGGAATGGTGGAAACCTTTTAATCATTCAGATTTTTGTTGAGACTCTTTAAGTTGCAAAAATGCACCTTTCCTTGACTGGAAACTTATTTATTGCTACCTAGAGTCATTGTAGCACTATGAAGGCAGCTCACTATAACCCAAAGCCTTGTTGTATCACCAAATTGCCCTGGTTCAAGACCAACAAAGTAAAGAGATTTCCATGACAAGTTGTAATTTCTGTTTTCTCAGTGTAATTAGGCTCTCATTAAACCCAACATATAATATTAGGGATTTAGTTAAATTCATGTCAGTATTTCATCTGAGCCACGAGTAGAAGCAAAATGACTGGATATCTTGAAAATATGTATTCCAAAACAGTGCACTGTTCCAAAAAGACCATCACATTGTTATGTATAGAATAGCACATCAGAAAGGCAGTGCCTTGAAGAGGATACAAATGCCAATTAACATCTGCCTCATAACAGGGTAAGAACCTGGTGAAGAATTCCTCAGTTACAAGGCAGCATGGCAGTCTTGACTGGATTCTCTACAACTGCACTTTCCAGTCAATGATTTTGACTCTTCCTGGAATTTTACTGTGTTCTCAGTATGTGTTTAACTTTATGAAGCAATGTGAACCTGAGGAATTCAAGCTATATGTCAATGGCCTGAATGAGTGACTAATCATAAAAGATTAGTCACTGAAGGAGTGGTTCTCTACTCATTTTTAGAAGATGGAGCTCCCCAGAACTGGCACTGTGCAGACTCATGGAGGTTAGCTCTCACACGTTATCTCTACAGCAGAGAACACAGATACACATAAACTGCAGTTATAAATGCAAAGTATTTACTGGAGATTTGGCCTGAATTAATGTTTTGTCTTGTCTTTCTCAAGTGCTCCTATTCATTGCCTTTCTCATTTCTCATGCTTCTTTCTTTGAAGAAATGTCCCAGGTAAAAATTCTCTCTTGCCATCTGTATTGTGCAGGGCAGCCCAGGATCATGACATCTTCTTTCTCTTTCTCTTCCACTCTTGACAGCAGCTGTCTCTGCTATAGACAGATAAGGTATCTGTAATTCCCATTTTTATTAGATGCAAACTCTTTTCCACAGTAAAGAAACCACAGAGGAAAGGAAAGGAGAGGAGTGTGTTTGAGCAGCATCTGCCAATCCAGTAGGCTGCTGACTTGGCTTTCTTGTGGAAAGAAAGAAATACTGAACCTTTTCTGGGGTATTAATTATTCACTACTGCAGAATGATTTCTAACACATGTGAGTTCTCTCAGCAAGCAGTCCCTAGTAAATATGTATTCTGGGAAATCCTCAGTCAGTTATGTTAATGGTAATATCTGTAGAGATTTTAAGGAGGCTAGAATCTAATCTGGCCTATTCAGTTTGGGCAAGATGACGTGGGCATCAACCTCTCCAGTAAGTGAATTATCTTATTCAGATAGATGAGTTAAGATGCACAAGCCCTACTTAAGTACTCATAAGGCTCCTGTCACTACTGCATGCAAATGTAAACTAATCTTACACAAAATCAACTTAGTAGAGCTATGCTTCATTTATAGTGGCATCAGTTGAATCAGAAATTAGAAGAAATCTCTGTGAAGTGCTTTGAGTATTATTCAGGATGTTGTAAGAGAGCAACAAAGAAAGGCATTTCATATTGGAAGTTGAACAGATTTACTGAACTGTTGCAATGCAAACACAAACACTTTACAACTAGCACACATTTCCCCAGACTCACTCCAGTCCAGGGTGCAATACAAGGTGAGATGAGTAACATGAATGGAAGGTTTCACTTACTCTCTGTTGCAGTAAGTCATAAGATTATTACTAGAAAAGAATTCTTGAGAACATTTTAACACTGCTAAGATGGTGACTAACGTTTCAGAGCTGTTATAACACTGCACCTGCATAAAGCCCAGTCCTTGAGAATCATTCCAACAGGAAAGTATAAGCTACAAGGACATAGGAGGAAAAAGACTTGCAGAATGCAGAGGCAAAAACTAGTGAGAAGTCCTAAGTACTTGTACATGTGGAGCTCATATTTCCTCAACAGGCCTGTCAGGATTTGCCAGGGCTGGATGTCCTTCTTTGTCCTCTGACATTGATCTATGAGTGCCCTGGCATTTAATTCAAGATCAAAAGTGAGTGAATCTGTGTAAGGAGAAATGTTAGAGATGGGGGGCTGCGCAAGATGAGTCCAGACCTCCTCCTGTTGAAACAAACATCCCCCTCACCAAACCCTCAGCGAGCTGTACTACTTCACCTACTTCACCACCTGTTCATAGCTGCTAGAGCTGCAGTTCCCTTGCTCAGCAACCCTGCTGCCCCTTATGACTTGAAGGAATATAGGGGTCTCGTGCAGTGTGTGAAAGCATATATCCTCCATTTTGCACAGTTATCAATGAGAATTTAAAGGGAAAGGCAGAGGAGGATGTGAGAACAACGCTGGAAGTAAGAAGGGCAAGGTTTAAATCCTTAGCAGCTATCCTTTGAGTCCCTGCATGACTGTCATGTATGGGTTTGTAGAGCCTGGTGCTGTAGGAGACTGCTCAGTTTGGGATGTGGTATTTGAAATGCTGTGCACACACACCCCGAGTGCTGACACTTTGTACCTGCTGGGGTTCTGGCTTTGCACTTTCACGGTTACAAAATCAATGGGCTTGGTGTCCCAGCCAATTTGAAGAGTGTTTTGGTTTTGTTTTTCCTGACTACCCTTCTTACCAGTTTTAATTGGAAGGAAGACTTTTCTTTTTTAAAATTTTCTGTATTTTCTTTAATTCTCTGTGTTTTACTGTAGACAGGTGTGGTGGGTTAACACCTTTTTCTGAAAACAAAAGAAGAAAGCAGGGTGGAGGGCTTGCGGGTACTTTACACTCCCTGAAGGGCGTCTCCCCCCTGGGAAAGCTGAGTCTGTTCCACTCCCCCCTCCCTGCCCAGCAAGGGTATAAAAAGCAGGACCTCATAGCTGTTGGATCTCCTTTTTGGCTCCTGCCTCTGCTGGATGAGAGCTACTGCAGCTGCTCACCTGATCCTTCTCCCTGCTGCCTCTGAGCCTCTTCAGAGACAGACTGGTTTTGTATTATTTTTTTCTATTCCCCTCCCATCCATTCTTGTTCCTTGTCCTTGTGAACCTTATTCCCTGTTATTGCTATATATATATATATTTGAAGAAAAAAAAAAAAATTATTTGCCTCTCTACTTCCAAGCTGACTCCAGATTGTTGATTAGTGGATTTGCTCCTTACCCTTTTTTTTTCCCTCCTCTCCCTGTTTGGAGGGAGGAGGTGGGGGGGAAGTGGGGAAGAGATTCTCAGCCTTTTCCCCATTTGAGCTTTTAACTCTCAGTTAAGGCTCAAACCACTACAACAGGGTTGTTCCAGAACAGATAGTCTTCAAACCTTAAACACATCAATTTCTGTGTAGTTAACCTATCATTTATCTGGGGGCTAGGAAAGTTCCCTTCAACCTGCTTTGGACCTTCACCAAATGGAAATGAAAACCTATTTAAGAGTCTTGTTCTGTTTTTTGGGGTTGTCATCTTCCTTCTTTTTTTTTTTTTTTTGTAATGATGATCTCTGTTGATGTGTTGATACTAGTTATGAAAATAGCAAGGAAACTTCCAAGCCAGCAAATTTTGAACTACTGATTAAAAAAAAAAAAAAAAAAAAAAAGCCTGAATGAACTTGTTAGCTAAATGCAGATCAGTGTCTTCCTCAATGGAACAGAGGAAGGGGTTTCAACAGCAGTTAAAGTTATTGAAACTGATGCTGCAGAAGTGAGGCCTGAAGCTATGGACAATGTCAACTTTGTTAGTCATTTCTCTTATGAAAACATCAGTCAGTCCACAAGTACAGACACATTAGTATGCTTCAGCTGACAAGTTGTCAGTGCATTACTTTCAGACAATGTCCTTACTTCTTGCTTCCTAAGGTTCCAGTTGGCCTTGAGTGCACAGCCCTGCTTTATGAGTTTCTCAAAATCACTGGAAATGGACTGTCACTATTCTGCCTTGAAGATTTTGGCATACAGAAGTCGATCTTTCTTCAGTAAGATGAAATAAGTTCTATTATCCTAAAATATCTGCTGATGGGGCTAATGGCTAGGAAACAGGAGCAGACAATTCTTCTGAAAGGTAGATACGACAGAAAGGGCTTGTGACCTTTATCAGCAGTATAGGCAAAAAGATACCTGTGAGCTTCCCCTGTTCCTCTCCATAGCACACATCAGCTCTGCCCTGCAGTGAACCTCTGGGCTAGAGCAGTAAGCTGTACGCTTGAGCACCGTGGCACAGTCAGACCTTGACATTGTTAACAAACCTGCCTTGCAGGTTACCTCTGTGGAGGCTGTTGCATGCCCTTTTGAGTCACTTAACAGGGTTGCTACAGCAGCATGGGAGAGCTGTTTTCCTCTTGTTAAATTTCTGCAGCTACTTGAGTACTGACAAAATTTCCTCTTGGCTTCTGTGTTTTCTTTTTGGGGATTTGTAGAATGAATTGCTAAAAATATCTTTTTTTTTTTCCATGTTTCAAGCATTAGAACACTGACTTCAAGAGATCACTGATAGGTCATTCTTAGTAAATAATTACTGGGCAGTAAGTTGCTATGTGGACATGTGCAATGCATGGTATCCCTACCTGCGACCAAAGTATGGGTGTGGAAAGGAAGAATTTAGGGAAAAAAAAAAACCTGATAGAAAGCAGAAAGGATTAAGATTGGCTAGCAGTAAAAAACAAAACAAGAGAGGAAGTAGAAAAATAGCTGCTCCAGAAGTTTTTGGACTGACTTGTTTCCTAAAAGCAAGCAAATAAATTAATGTAGACAGTAAGTTGAACAAAGATAGTTTTGGATGGATTTTTCTAACTCAGAACATTACATTCTAGTAACCAGGAAGTGGAAATTAGAAATGTTCCAGGTGACTGTTAGCAAAGTAGTTACCTGGGACTCCATTCTGGAAGAAGTTACGCAATGCAGCTTGTTAAAGCAATCTAATTATGACCTGAAAATAAGAAGGCAGACCAGTGAGGCTATAAAGGATGAACCCATTTGTGTTTAGATCAGGATAGTGTAGCAATACAGTGTTGAGTGACAGGGTAACTCTGGCCCATGCTTCATAAAAAATAGTTGATAATAGCACTGGAGGAGATGAAACCAATTAAGAAAGGGATGAGTCAGCCAGAGTTTAGAGGGGTTATGACTGGGTCATCCCATCATGATTATGATAATGAAATGCCAGGTATGTTTCCAGTAGCATCTTTTATTACAAGAATAGAATCTCTTTAAATGCGTTGCTTCCTCTGAGTGGGAAAGTGCAGTGGCTATGTCTGGAATGAATTCTTGGTTCTGTGTGTCAAGTTCAGTGCACGAAGGCACTACTCATAAGATAAGCAAGCACAAAAGCTGTGTGCATGTACATAAGAAGTATTGCATACTACCTTACAGTATAACAGTGAAGCATGTTGTTGGATTTAGCTGTTATTTACAAAGCTAATTCCCTTTCAGACCTATAAAAGGACAAAATATCTTAATGCCACAGAGATGTATTTTTACCACATACCAACTGGGATTGTGAGAGGATGATAAAATGTACAGATAAAATAAATAGCTAGGACAGACATAAACAGCAGATTCTAAACCTTTCACTCTGGATTCTCCTAGGAACTGTACCACCTACCCATGCTCTTTCCCATCTATAGTCTTTTGCTCAGCTCCAGGTCATGCTGTATCCATTCTGCTTCATAGAGATCTTTCTGCAAACAAGCAGAATATCACATCTACTTATGACTTGAAGATGTGACCACAAAATGCATTTAATATTGTACAGGGGGAGGGGACAGGGAAGAATTTTTCTCCTTTCTGTTAATAATAGCTCAAAATGAATTGGAGCAATTGGATTAGGGTTCTGATCTTGATGGACTAAATAAATTTAGTCAGATCTGTAGCTAAAGGAGTCATGAATGGGTGAATCAAGCACCAAGGGAGTTTGATTCGGTTCATCATGCTTTTAAAGGGCAGTGCCCTTCAAGAATTGCTATATTTTTGTTTTTTTTAACAAATAATGAAAATAAAAATTGCAAACACAGCCATTCCTCTCTGAGAGAATAGGTGGCTGGCTTTCTGTGCAAGCTCTCTATACAGTACCTTTAGCCTCCTAATCTTCATCAAGTACCAATGCATACCTGTTAAATGCCAGACTTGCTTCACATCCTCAAAGTTTATGCTGAGTGGCCATAATAGTCAGCTCAAGGGGAGGTGTGTTTTAAGAATGTATCAATGTGCATATCAGTTAAAAAGTTGCCCTGTAACTGGAAGTTACTCTTGTATTAAAATTCTGTTAAAGAACAAAAATATTAATGTTATCTGGAATTAGATGAATATGGGTTATAGAATATTTGCTAAAAGCACTTGGTTAATAGATTTCAAAATCCCAAAGTATCTATAACATGACATCCCACTTTTGATTATCAAAAACCCACCAGCTAATGTATATCATGTATGCCACATATGATATGCACTATTTCTGAGCTCACCATTCACTCTGGCTCGATTCTTATACCTAGTAGATTCTCTCTGCAACATCCTTCTGAGCAAACATCATCAGATGAGTTGAGCTCATCTCTTTTTCCCTTGTGCTGAATCAATTTCTTCCAGGTTAGCTTCATAGTCAACCAGTAAGCATTGTCTGGATAGTTCAAATAATTTATTAATGTCGACTGATCAATCACACAAGAGCATTTCTGTGCCTGCACTAAATGAGTATATTAGAACTGCCATTTCATTGTATGTGTTTGCTTGTTTGAAAGAACGAGTACTTGAATATCTGCATGTCCTGAATATATATGTGGCCATTCTCTTTATTAATGCTAGTAACTACCACATGACCTCACTTTATTGTAGCAGTAGGAACAATACACATTCACTAGAATTTCATAATTATATGAAACACATCTGCCAGTAAATTGTGCTGGGTTGCTAATGGCCATGGAACGGAATGGGAAGGTAACATGCTTTCTGGGCGTGTTCAGCAAGCGCATGTTAGAAGCTGCATAGAAATGATGACTGGTTCCTCTGTGATTTGTTTCAAGAAGTGTGACTTGTTAACTGTCCTGTAGATAAGGTATGGAGTGGGAGAACCTTGCTGACAGGTTTTGAAGGAACAGAGGAGCATAAACATTCCCACAATAGCTTGTATTTTCAGTCCAAGTTAGCATCCTATTTTTGACAAACTCATGCATCCGGCATCTTGAATGAAGGTAATGGTGTGAGAAATGTGCTGTAGGTAAATAGGAGTTTAATTATAATCTGGATTTGTAGTAGTTAGTTATTGTTATCAAAGGTAGAATTGTTATCAAAGGTAGGAATGGTCCTAGCTTTACATTTTGGACATAATTTTACATGGAGTTTATAATTAACATCAAGTAGAAAGATATTTAATAAGTTTAATATTAATTTAATGCAGCTTTTAAAATACAAATTCTGAGAGATGTCTCCAGGAGGCTTGTAGAACACTGCTCTGTGAACTATGTAGGCAAGGGAAGGCCACCTGAAAGGTGGAGGGAGAAATGACTGACAGCCAATGGGAGTAGTTTTATTCATTCTTGTCTAAACTAAACAGGAAAGAACTTCATTGAGCAGTGGGTTATAAAAAAGCTAATTGAAGAAGTCCTCCTAATTCCAAATCACAAATTAAAATTGACACTAATGCTGCACATTCAGAGAGCTGGCCTTGGTGAGAGACTCACATTGCCTGTTTTCAAATTAAAGAGGTCACTTCTTTACTCATTTGTTTGGTGTTTGTCATAATAACTGTAATTACGAGGCACTACTGTGATAATTTAATGCAATTTAGCACATAATTACTGAACAAAAATCCCACAAAATAATTCTTTCATGGAGCCATGTTACTAATAAATAGTGGCATTCAGTAACATCTTTCCTGTCAATGCACTCATCAGGCTTATGTAGCCTGTAGAATTTTCTGCTTGTCTTGATTTTTTTTATTAATTTTTTAAGAATGAGCACAAGCAACATTGCTGAAATGAGAGCTGCAAAAATTGCTCTGCCCTTTGGCAAAGAATGCTAACTTAAGCATTATCCAGTGAGTACAGCTAAAAGAAGGGTGTCCTCCAAAATCTTCATTGTCCTTTCCATGCTCCACTGATGCCCAATAATGTTATTGCTGCTGATTCCAGAGGAAAATGCTTCCACTGGTGAGAGGGGGAGAAAAAAATGTAAATAGGCTTTTCTGATGTAGACTCCTCTAAGATGATCTCTAATACAGGAAACAAGCTCTGATGTTTCCTTTATGTGTAGGAGAGGAAAGGTTTGAAAAAGCAATGTTTTGTGACTGCTCTGCATGCCTGCCACAGAAAACTCATCCTACAATCACGAAGTTGAAGGAAAAAATACCCAAAAAAATCTTTCTATCAAATCCCTCCAAAGTGTTAATGTGACTGTGTAAGAAACAATTTGTACACCTCTCTTTGCAAGGGATCAAATATCTGAAGGGATTAAATTTTCAGTCCCACAGCTTATTTTAGAGGAGTGACTTAGTACTTTTAAGTCAGATTTTTGAAATACAAGTGGGGATTTCCACTGGCAAGACTATCCCTTCAGCAGTCATTTTCAACAGCATGCCAGAAACAGACCTTAAATGTCAACCCAAGGTGTTTGGTTTATAATGCTCTGTACATAATGACAGTGTAATTACAAGAAATTATTCAAGAATTACACCTAGCACTATTTCTGAGAGACAAGAGTCATTCTTTATTTCCAATTAATAAAGGGACAGAGTTGAATTAAGTATTATGCCTGTCACTGCAGTTGAACATTGGGTTCGAGGGGAACCTCCCATCTCTTAACCTTATGTATGCTTTAGAAATGGCAAAGATTTCTTGAAATCTGTAGCTGAATGGAGCATCTGCACATAAAGCAAATTTGAGGACAAAACCAAAAGGTATCCCAGGAGTAAGGTCTCCATGAACAGATGTTGATTGCATTAAAAAAGAATGGAGACAGCACCGTATTTGCCTTTGCAATGTGATCTTGTCAGCTTGCTTGAGTGCTGGGAGGGTGTGAGCTGGTAGTCCCCACATTTCCACAAATCTGTTTTCATGAATTGTCTTCCAAACCTTTCATTCTAAAGCAGAACCCTCATGGTCCTGCCCTTTCTGTACCAGCTTATTGTATGGGGATGTGGTTAATCCCCAAGCCCTTGACCTTTGGTGATTTGTACTGCTGTCAAGACACATTATACAGCTTTTCAAACTGCTCTGCACTACAGAAGAAAATGTCCACAGCAGGAGTCTTTTGTTTAAACTACCATGCAACAGGCATCATTTTTATCATGCAAACGTTTTCTTAAATTTCCTGGAGGGAAACAAGCTCCCAACCCCCCCCAGTGCTGTTCCTGTCTGTGTCCCTCCCCACTTCTTCTCCAGAACAGTTTTGGTGGTGATAAGCTACAGTAGGTGTAGGGGAGCTGTCTGCAATTTGCAAACCAATATTATTCCTGCTGGGAAAGAAGCTGACAAGAAAACATGAGTTTAGTATTAATACCTAGGAAGATGATAGCTTGATTTTTATTTTTTATTTTTTCAAAGAAAAAAAACAACACATAATTGCTGAAGCAGCTCATAGGTTTGGCAAAAAAAAAGGTTTGCTGAAGTCTAGAAGCATCTGTAAGGTGCTCAGGGACCTCAGCCTTACTCTTCTTTTTTTTTTTTTTTCTTCTTATTTTTTTTCCCCCTCCCCTCTGGTGAATAATAGGTCTGTGGAAAGGTATAACAACTAGAGGGTGTTCTCCTTTTATCCAAAGCATAAAGACAGCAGATGAGGCACATGTATTGTCTCCCACCTTTGACATTGCTTCATTCAGAGGTTTAACCTTAAACTAGCAGGAACAATTTCTTCTCTTTGCCAATTCAGTACTGGGGGCTTTGAAGATTTCAGCATGTGCCTTAGCTGGACTAATGGGAGTTTTGAAATGGACTAAAAATAGCAACTCATTTTGCTACCATCAGTGATGACTTTCAGCCATCAGCCTAAGCTGCATGTTGATATGGAGCTGATATCAGAGAAAGGACTTAGATATATTGGAAATCACCATAAAAGAGAAGGTTGAAAAATGAGTTTGCTTCCAAAGTTTACCATGTTCTGCTTCAGAATATCATTCTCATGCCAAAGTGAGATTTCATATCAAATTTTCTAGCTATTGCATTTAAGAATCAGTCTCTCACCTCAGCTTGTCGATAGGAACATTTACCATGCATGGTAAAGGAGGTTAATATTGGATCATTTATGAGAACTGTATCCTGTAACAATAACCTTAGCCTTACATGGACAGTGATGACCTTTTTAGTAATGAGCACACCTCAGGAAAGAGATCTTTGAGTCACAGTGGATATTTCTCTGAAAATGGTATCTCAAAATCTGCCAAAAATAACGGTAGATGTTTGTATTGAAGGACCTAGGAACAAACCACTAATACACTATTGCATAAACCCATAGGTTGCTGGCATCTGGAGTAGCATCTGCTTGCAGCTCTGGTCATGCAACCTGGCAAGAACACTTGTGGAACTCAGAGGCACACTAACAAGGGTATGAAGGGTGATCACACATGGGGAACAGCCTCCGGCTCTTGTTTTAAAGAGAGATGACTGAAGTGGAGTTGATAGATTTGATACTATCACGCATCTTGTGGAGAAAGTGGAAAATGATTATTCTTCATTAGCCCTAGAAATATAAGTTAGCTAATGGTGTTATCCACCGGCAGGTATAAACCAAAGAAAACTAGGTCTGTTTTCCCCACACAATATTTCTGGCGTTAAAATTGAGAGTCACATGTTGTGGATGGCAAAAGTTCAGAAAATGATTGGACAACATTGGGAAGGGTAGGTCTCTCAAAGCCTATCAGATATCAAAGCCTGGTGGCAGCCTCAAGTTCAGACAGCTCCCAAACTGCTCAACATGAAGCTGGGAGGCTGTTGCCACCAAGAAATTGCTCTGTCCACACTTCACTTTGCTCTTTCCAGAGCATCCTCTCCTGACAGCTAGTGGAGATGGTAAGGCATAGGTGGTAGGCAGACCTATAGTCAGATCCTGTTTGTAGTTATGTCTCTCAGTTGCCATCCATGGCATTAAACATGTCAATAGATGTTACAGTCCTGATAGACTGGGTAGAAATTCATGGCAATAACAGTATGAAGCTTTCAGTGAAACATGCCCATGATTTTGATATTGTAACAATGGTCTTGCTGCAGTTTCTGCACTATGCCACAGCTGAACCATGTGGTTTACATTTCACTGTTGATTTATCTCTACACTATTATGTTTTCTAATCGTACTTCATGGATTTCTAATCAGTGAAAAATTTATTTCCTGGATTCCCTCGTGCTGCTGGCCTACCAGTTTCTATGTTCCTAAAGTCACGCTTTAATTCACTGCTTTTTATAATTGTTGGAACCACACAGCATCTCTCACAGACCCCTAGCTAGTTCCATTCATGCCAAAAAAGCATGCTTGTCAGAAAGGAGAGACCTGTCTGGCACAGTGGTAGATGGGCAACAAAGGAGAAAAGAGCTAGATATAGGGTAGATGGAGTACTTCTGGGGCTCCTACAAAAGATAAATTCCTTGTCCCTTTGCAAGGAGAGAAGCAAGAGTGAGCCCATAAACCTGCAGCAGCAAGGAGGGAAACATAATTAAAACAAGGCTGGTAGGATTGCAGCTCAGGGTCTTTTTTTATGACTGCAGCTGTACCCTAAACTGCCACAGCATTTCACCTGGTGCTTATAGAAGGGTAGGTTTGCCCAGCTTAGCAGGAGCTGGAGGCCTAAAAGGAGCAGCTGCCTCCATAAGATATGTCTACCAGTACTGGTGGGGGTCAGCCTGCCCTTCATGGTGAGGCTTTTCTTATTCCAAGGGACTCTGTTTCTAAACAAGCTCATCTCCGAGAGGGTGCTAACTTAAGAAGCCCTGGTTAGTGGCAGTGAGATAGTGACCAGTCTGTGACCCAGCAGTAGCACAGACTGGGGAGGCTAGATCCTGCCCTCTTGCTTAGGAGTGTGGAAGACCCTTCTGAGCACTCAGATGGACTTGTAATCCTGATCAGCTGTCAGTAAACTGAACATGGTAATCTGGATGCTGGCTGTCAGCAATGTCAGAAATTTGGAGTCATCTGATGGGCAGTATGCTACTGGAATAAGAAATAATTCCAGGTAAGCCATGGGGCTTGCAAAAGCTGGCACTGGAGTCCTGCATGCATTCCCAGTGGAACTGTAATGCTCCAGCATGGCATGACTCTCACAATCAAAATCAAACTTGGTGTACAACCCCATTTCAGAAGGATGCATGCGTACACACCCTGAGAGCTGCAGGAGTACCTCCTTGTGTGTACAGAGTTACTGGGGTTTCCAAAATGGTATCAACCAACAGAGCAAATTATTAAAGGAACAGACACTGGCAAGGCCAAAGTGCTTTGGAAAGATCATCAGGATATTCTTCCCCTCCAGTTACATTCCTCCTCGTGCCTCACACCTGTGTTTCCAAGCTACTTTGTAATCCATTGCAATAGCTCCCAATCTCTCCTGTGCTCTGTGTTTTCAAGTCAGTCTGCCTGTCTAGAGCCATGTCAAATGTTTTCAACCACCTCCACCTGTCAGTGCTCATAGCAACACAGGGCCACTTCTACTGCCATTGCCACAGGGTGAGTGCTTAGCCTGCCATGAGATCTCCCTCCAGTTTTCTGTGTGCTTCGGGAAACACTGTCACATGGTTGGCTGTAGTCTTTGCTGAGAAATAGGCAAAGTACATTATTTTAGTTTTTTTTAATTTTGGTTTGGTTTATTGATTACTGGGTTGTGTTTGGGGTGGGTTTTTTTTTTGGGGGGGGAAGGAGGAGAGCAGTGGTGGGATTTGTTATTTGTTAGTTATTTCCCTCACAATAATAGATTTAAGGGAGGAAAGATACTTTTGTTTTGCTGTGGGAGCTACAATATGCAATGTCAGTTCTAGAAACGGCTGCTGGCTGCAGCTGAATTCCCCCTTCCCTCTCCCTCCTCCCCAACACGTTGACTGAGGTAAAGCAGTGCATTTTGCAAATGGTCCTCAATTTTACTAAATTTCTTAAGTGAGAAGGAATCTTGAAGAAGCCTTTTAACACATGAAAATATTTTGTTGAGATGCTTTCAAATATTCTTTTCTTTTGAAGCAAGACTTTATTTAGATATTTTCCTTCCTGTTTGAAGGCTCAAGCAAAATCATCTGGGTCATTTTTAGGTTTCTTTGAATTGATAAAATAATTTGCTCCACATTTTGGTTTGCACAAAACATCTATGTTGGCTTTTTTTTGTTGTGGTTGACCTGATTTCCCAACACAGATCCAATTTTATTAATTTTTTTTTTTTTACATGAAAGAGCCAAAACATCAGCTTCTAGCATAACTCAGAGTGCATCTTGCCTGCTTATCTCACAGTAGAAAGGATGCTTTCCTTTGCTTCATCTCATCCTGGTTTATAAAGATAGAATCTTGTGTTGCCCTGACAATTCCTCTGTCTCCTCCTGTCTGTCCTCACCTCTCCAGGCCTTTCTGTTTTATCCTTCTGCTCTATATAGGTCACTACTGCACTTCCCTGGAGTCTCCTCTTGTCATTTCTGAAATGAGATGCTTCATTAGCCACTCTCCAGTCTTTTGGCATTACTGACTTTTGCAGTCAGCTTGCAGACACCTCTGCTAGTGGTTGTCTCCCTCTGCTTGCTGTTTGCCCTACAGAAATAATACCAAACATAACCATGGTTCAGAAACTCCAGGGAATGCCCATTAGTGTACACTGGGTTTCTCCTGGGTGTGTTCCACACTCTGAATCTTATGGAACCTCATTATTTTTCTCTTGTATTTAGATGTTTGGCATAGCTGATATTGGAGGAGGAGAGGTTTTAATTTTTTTCTAAATCACTTGTATGGCTGTACTTTGGGGTAGAGGGAGGAAATTTGCAAATATGAAGCAGCTTTATGTTTCCAGCTCAAATGACTCTTATTTTACCCTAAGAAAAAAGAATTAAGTGAAGAGGAAGAGAATTATGTACACGAGTCTGTGCAGCTCTGCCACGAGCGCTGAAATCGGATAAGGCATAGTGGTTGTCTTCTGCTAGGAAGAGACATTTCAAAGGTAGGAAACAGAGAGAACAAAGAGAGCATGTTCCAGAGCTCTGCACACAATCACCAACAAATAAGCCTGGCAGCATCTTCATTTGCTGTAGGAGTGTGCTCCATACAGTTAATCCCTTTGTCCTGAGTTGCCATCTGGAGCATGCCATGAGCAGGTCTCTGTAACAGAGGTGTTGCAAGTCTGTGACAAGCCGGGCAGCGTGTTGAGGCCCTGCCAGCAGCCACAGGCTGTTCTTGCTCAGTCACACTCGGAGCCTAATACACAAAATGTACTCCGTGAAGGGCAACTGCCTCTTGTGAGAGGACTCCTGGAAACAAAAGTCTGCGTTGTATCAGCAGTATTTCCCTCCCACAGCCTGGGAGTGGGATGCCCCTCAGCATGTTGCTTGAAGGGCCATTGGCACCCTGCGTCAGGGAGACTTTCAGAGAACAGGAGAAATACCAAGAGTGAACAAATACTGCTGAAGCCCATTGAGAGGATGATTGGCTCCTGCTGTTCTAGAAAAGGCCTTTCTCTGGTCTGAATGCCAGGCAAAGGCTGCATGGCAGCCAGGGGCTGGCGATTTCCCAGTTACCTGCCCTGCAACTATCCATGGTGCTCACTGCACCTCATCACACAGCCTCTCTTGACCGCTCATCCCAGTTAGCAGCATCTGGCAGTCCCTGTTACCCTACACAATAGTGCAAGGCAGCAGGCAGAGACCCTGCAACTCAACTGGAGAGCCCCAGGGCTCTCCTCATCTCTGCTGAGCTGGAGGCTGTGCCTCTCCTCTGGCCTGGTACCAGGGACCCTGCAGTGCCCCCAGCTCTTCAGCAACCTCAAGTCTCTTGATGGGGCGATGGAAAGCTTCTGTGGGCTCTTATCAGCTGTTGCTGTTTCTGCTTCTGCTTGATGATACGTTTTCTGTCTGTCCTGTTCTTCCTCAGCTTCATCAGCATTATAATTGTGCTCACCTCCCTTTTATGGTAGGTGTGTGTAGGCACGGCAAGTTTCCAGCCTCCTGGTAAAGTTTTCTATAGGAAAAGGAGAAATAATGCCTCAAAAAGAGCAACCAAGCCCTGATGGTATAACTGTGCAGGACTATTTATCTTCCAGTTTTAGGCCTGTGCTCTGTACTGAGTGGTCAGAGCAGCAACAGCTTCTGGCACTGGGGGTGCTTTTCATGCAGTGATTGCAAAGCTGTCTGCTGAGAGTGGTGGACTTTCACTAATCACACTTCAGGGACATGAAAAGGAAGAACAGAGATGGGACATGATCTGCCTGCCCTACCTTGCTCCTCTCTCTCCTGGCAACTGCAATTAATCACCACCTTGAGACTAGGGTCCTTGTGTCACATGAGGGGAAAATCATCCATTACTCTTCTTCCTCTTTTTTCCCCCAGGAGCTGCTGTGTTTGTTGAGGTGAGGATGCACTTGCTCAGAAAGGTGAGCACTTGACATCATCAGCCCCTACCCTTTCTGTACCCCGCTCTGGAGGGCCCACTCTTGCAGCAAAGAGGTGGCAGCATCCTCTTGCTTGACGTCCATCACTGGGAAACTAGCAGATGGGTCTCCTGCTGCTCCAAAACCAAAGCACAGAGCCCCTTTGTCAACATTAACCTCAGTAATGAAAGGTGAAACTTGTGTTTGCATAGAAAAAGAGAAAAAAAGGCAAATGTTTGGGTCATGTCCCTCCCTCCAATGGTTTTGATCTGTTTTGGGCTTTGGTCCAAAATCTCATTAAAAGGAAAGTACAGCCAAGTACTACTCTGAAACAGAGGAAAAAAGGCTCATCCATCAGAATAAAGACAAACAATGTCAGATACTGGTTGCTAATATGCTCTCCCCAGGGAGATCTGCTTCTTTATAACCTGCAGTTTGTTTTGCCATGGAGAGATGCCAAGTCAGCCTGACTCCTCCTTACCTCAGCCTTCTCTCTTTTCCAGCATGATCCCAGGGCAGGCATCTCCCATACCTGTTGACATCCTCTGAGGTGCCAGATGGGCACCACTTCAGAAAGAGATGGTACCAATACACATGAATTCTGCACTGATCACATTTGCAAACAATTTAAAAGTTGGAGTCTGGTGAAGAAGGAAGACATCTGCTTAATGGTACAGTGTTGCTCACTAGGATGGGTATGATGTGAAATGTCTGTTTGGCAAATGCACTGAAAGACCTGCTTCATTGTGGGAGCTGCTAGAGCTTTGTGTCTCTGATTGAATCAAGCTTTCTATCTTCAGGTACTCCTATCAGTGACTTGTCATTGTGGTGTTTCCAAGTCTGGCACACAAGGGCACAAAAATGGAGGAAGGTCAACAAATTCAGCCTATAAATAAAGGCCAGATTTTTCATGGTCAGGGGAACCTCTCCCTGTCACAGCTTGTCAAAGGTTGTGGTCATTGGGCACTCAATCCTGGGACAGGATATTTTTCTAAATGATGTGCTCATGTTCAAGAGAAGTTTATTCAGGGCAGGCCTGTGGGTGGTTTCTACTAGCAGTTTTCATGCCCCTTTTAACTGAGGACTCCAAAAATTTTTGCTCTTGAAAAGGTATATCCCTTAAATGTCATTTATGTAGCTTGTAATGCAGTTGTAATTGAAGTTATTTTATTGAACTTGCCTTGCTTAGTCATCTTTTTTTATACTTCAAAAGACAGTCTGCATGGGAACTGCAGGTCAGCTCTCATGTGGCAACTGTCAGTCCTGTCTAACTCATCCAAAAACTAATGCTCTCTAAGAGAAAGAAGCATCCTCTGGAAAAGCATTAGTCAGCAGTCTCCTCTGCTTCAGCAGTTGCTATTCTTTAGTCATTGGAAGGAGGGCTACTTTAAGAAATACCAATTGAGTCATAGGGAAATTGAGCATGGGTTCAAGTCTCACTGTCCTGAGTAGGAAGTTTCACTCCCACTTCCTTCCTGCCTCTTCCTAGAAGATCTTGATAATCCTTTCCCTCCTGCTTTTCTGTCACTGAGCTGCCTGGGGAGTGAAATCTGCCCCAGCCCCCTCAGGAGCCTAGGAAATGCTCCCAAAAATGACCTGTCCTAAACCCCACCAGCTGCCTCCTTTGAAGCTGCAGGGTATCACTAAGATTTTTTGTGAACATCTGGCTACTCTCCGCTTCATGCCCATCCCTTACTGTGTGTCTTATAGCTCCTAGAAAGGTGAGAAATCAAGTGTCTCCAGCTGTGAGATGCTGAACTGAGGGCCCCGAGGGTGGTGTGGAGCTCTTCGCAGCTGTGCCTGCCATTAGCGCCTCTTCCTGCTGGGTCACTATACCTAAGTAGTGCCCTCTTGAACAAAGCACTTTGTCAACTTCAATTATAATCGGGTTTTCTACAAGTTGATTGTTGCTTATGCATAAGGCAACTATGATTTAAACCCGTTTTGCAAACAAGGAAAGTTTAGTCCTGTTGCTGTAAGTGATGCCACAGAGGCATGTGGCACGGAAACATCACTGAGAATTGGGCTAATTTGTGGGCCAGCTTACTACAGAGGAAATGGCTGAGGATGCTTTCATCTTAGTCTAGCTGGCTGTGTGTGTGCTTTGTAAGAAGAGCTTGAGGCAGTGCTTCCTCCCTTCAGTGCACAGAGGAAGGGAGCTCAGTGACAATAACGTATGCTGGAAGGTAGTGCTGGCTTGCAAGCTGCAGGGAGGATGTGACTCCACATGTCACTGGAGCTGGGCCAGAGGAGCTGCCAGCAGCCATTGCCACTGCGTTGGCAGAGAGAGGGCATCTGCAGCTTGGATGCCATGTATGGCTAAGGAGAGAGAAAGGACCGAGCTGGGCCTGTAATAACAAAAACACTGCTGGTGCCCACACCACTCTGTGGAAGTAGAGTGGAAAGATAGGAGGAGAAGACTTGCACATCTCAGATGTACCCACTTTGGAAATGTGTGTCTTCATTACACTGGATATGTCAATGCACTCACTGAGTTTTTCTGACTGACAGACCAAATTCCCTGTATATGTTACCCTTCATCCAGGGTTTCCAGAGCCTTCTGAGCTCCTTGATTAAACCAGTGCCTTCCAGAAGTACGTTGATAACTGTCTGCAAGCACCTATACCTATAGATAATGCATTGCTAGGGAATGAAAGAGGAGGCTTCAAGTTCTTATTTTTAAGCAAAGAGAGAAGTATGATAAACTAGATCTCTTTTGCATGCTGAAGGATTTGGTGTCTTTGTGTGAGGTCCAGGCCACAGTATCTCTGAGAGCAATGGGCACAGAGACCGCTCACTAAGCATGACCAAGTGTAAGCAATGACTAGCTAGCCTCTGTCAACTGGATGCCTCTGCAAGGGGTTTACAAAAAAGTTCACCATCCCCTATATTGTCTACATATGATCAGATCCTCTGTGAACATAAAGCAATTAGCAACCTAATGTCTAGAAAAGGTGTAAAAGACAAAACAAAAAAAACACAAAAAACTTCAGATGGGTTTTTACTATGGTTTTGAGTAGAAGTATTTCTCTGCCCTGCTGTTCTGCTAGCTTTTCCCTAAGCAGGACTGGTTTGTGACCAGAAGGCATCTTGTCTGCAAACCCAGATAATCTGTTTTGCAACTGTGTTTCTGAGGAGACCTCATTATGTTCCCAAAGAACACTGAGCTGGCATAACGTGCTGGACTTCCAGGACAGCTTTGGGCAGCCAGGCACCAATCTCAGCAACCAGATGCTTTTCCTAACACTGTCTTTAGAGGCATGAGCACAGGGTCTAATGACCCTTGAACAGGGGGCTGAGGGCAGCAAAGAGGAAGGAGAAGGATGGCATTTGTGGCTGCAGGTACACAAGGAACGTAATTCATGTCAGGCTGCGATGTTGCATTAGGGTATATCCTGGGCTGCCGGGGACCCCTGGGTTTTTAAACTTTGATGGGATGATACGACATGACCCAGAAGACTTCACACAGAAAACAGGGAAGCGTTTCTGGGTTCCTCCTACTCCTTCTACATGCCCATTCTTTATTTTCACCACTATGGAGAAGTTAATCACAGGCATGCAGCAGAAGTGACTACAGTGTGTAATAGGTGGTGAAGACTTACTGTAAAACTGCTTGCTGTAACGAGCAGGAAGTCTTTCTGCAGAGAAGCCTAAAGCCAGGGAGAAGGTCAGGCTAGGTACCTGGACCATGACAGCAGACAGCAAGGTCCACTGCTTGCTGCTGCCTTCCATTTACCTGATGCTCTGGTGGCAGAAAAGTGACCTTCTCCAGGAACCAGGCTTGGGAAAAGTGTGCCAGGGAGTGAGCACGACAGACCAGACAGTGATGTTTTTGCACCCTGGAATGGTTGGGACAGCATGCAAATGTGTGGTAGGCACCACATCTGCACTCCAACGTGAAGGATAATTGGTGGTGGGTTTGCTCTTATTGCAGTATACATCAAAGCAGTATTTTTGTGGATAGCTGAACGTAGGTTTTTATGGTGTCTCCCCCTTCCAATGAAGGATAGACAATCTGAGTAAAAATAAAATGGAAATTCAGCCCAGTGTGGATTCCACCAGAATATTGCTTTAGTCAAACTACTCTGAATTGGACAACAATGTATGGAAAAGCTTCTGTGTCCCTTGACTGGCTAGAGAAAAAAATGTGCTTTATCTTGGCAAACATCCCAGCTGTCTTCAAAGTGCAGAATGCTTCTTTCCTTTTTGACCTCGTTGGTGTCGGACTCTTACACCAGCCAGAGTTTAGAAGCTCTCTGCTTATTGCAACAAACTGAAAATTAGTTCAATATATGCAGGAATAAGGTGTTTTATTTTTAATCCAGGCACAGAAGAGAGGCTTTGTCCAGCCAAGCACTGCCCAAAAAAGGTATGAAGCAGAGCAGATTTCATCACCTCCAGCCCTTCCTAGAAGGTAAACCATCATTCTGTTCCATGTAAATCAGCATTTGTCTCTGTGGGTCAGGACACCTGTCTGTGATGTACCCGACTGGGCTGCTGTAGGATCTGTCAGTAACAACATGCCACCTAATTTGCTCTTCCATGGAGTTCCAGCTGAAACACTGGAGTTAGTCATTACTACCTTATTAGCCCACTCTTCCATGACATCTTATGCAAGTACATTTTAAACTCTCATTGCAGGCTTCATGGCATTTATTTCATTGAAAGGCAAAGGAGCAACATCTGTTTCAAAGTGAGGTGCAAGTGTGGGTAGAACTGCCTCCTCTATCTGTGCATGATGAAGTCAGTTGCTGTGCTCTGGCCCTTGGGTGGGGCTTGGGAGGGAGATGAATTCATGTGTTGCTGTGCTCTGGCCATTAGGAGGGAGATGAATTCTTTGGCCCATCTGTCGGCATGGGAAGGGCAGATCCAGCCTCTGTAGGACCAGATATGAGCAGGGTGCCTGTCTTCTTGACACTGTCAGTGCCACAGAGAGATGGGCCAAGAGACTCTGCAGTTGACTCTGCAGTTACTCACTAGTGAGATTTGCCCAGTTTCTCACTCACCTCCTGCCTGTGTCCTGCAAAGTGTGAGAATTTATTTCCTGACTGTTTCCTTGTTGGCTCCCAGCCTGAGGCGGTGAATCACAGCACCAGCTTCTTACAGCCAGACTTGCCCAGAGCCAGTCACTCATAGCCAGCAGCACATCCATGATCAGCATGGCTCCTTCGCTCTGCTTCCTATTATCCCTCAGACTTTAGGCTGTTGCTGGCGTGGTTGGGAAACCTGTGGAGGGCAATCCAAAGCAACTGGGTGCTCCAAATTAGGCAGGCTTTTCACTGCGTGCTAAGGCAAGGGTGCTCTTACAACCTACACACCTACTGATAAATGAAGTGGAGAACCTTCTCCACATCAAAAGCACATGGCCTCCCTTTCATTACTTCCCCAGCTCCTTGCTCCTAGATCTGTGTATCCACATCAACATACAGGCTCTTGATTGTGGGTATTTTTAATTTAAATTTGATTTTGAGAAAGAATGAGATGAGCTCCAAATACCAGAATGTGATAGCTCTGGAATATTACACAGCATTAATATCAGCAGTGAGTGGGAGTAAGACACTGAGGGCTGAGCTTCCTGAGAAAACCAAGGAGACTCAGTAAGTAGCAAGATCATGTGAAAGCGGAGAGCTTGGGAAGATTTGGGATGATTAAGGGAGTGGAACATCTTCCTTACAAAGAGAGACTGAGGGAGCTGGGTTTCTGTACCTTGGAGAAGAGGAGACTGAGGGGTGACCTTATTAATGCTTGTATATATGTAAAGGGTGGGTACCAAGAGGACAGAACCAGGCTCTTCTTAGTGATGCCCAATAACAGGACAAGGGGCAATGGGTGGAAGCTGAGGCATAGGAAGTTCCATAGAAGCAGGAGGGAAAATTTTTTCAGTGTGGTGGATGACAGAATGCTGGAATGGGCTGCCCAGAGAGACTGTGGAGTCTCCATCTCTGGAGATATTTGAGACCTATGTGGACACATTCCTGTGTGATCTGGTAGAGGTGATCCTGCTCTGGCAGGGAGGTTGGACTAGATGATGTTTCAAGGTCCCTTCCAACCCCTAGCGTTCTGTGATTTTTGGAAGAATCAGTATAAAGAAGAGAATCCAGGCCACTTCCGTGGCAGATTTTTCAGTGAGTGCCAGCAGCTCTGTGCTGCTGGATGTGGAATTGTTTTATGGATTTCTCTCATTTCCAGGCTCTTGGAAAACTATTGTTTATTGCCTGACCTAACAGGAAGTGCAACTGCTCAACACAGGGAGCACAGCCAAGAAAAAAATTAAAAGTGAAAAATTAAATTCAGAGGTTGTCTTTTCCTATTTTTAGCTTGTCTGCAAGTTATCCAGAGATGCATGCACCTTCTTTTGGAAGATTTAGGAAGTGGGGGGTGTTGCCAGTTCTTGTAGGATGAAGAAAAAAAAAAAAGAGGGAGAGAAAAAAAAAAACCCCGAGTGCTGCATCTCTTGTGACAGCAGATGAGCTGCAAAAGATACCTTAAATAGGCAGTGTTGTTAAGGGAGGCTGGCTTTAGACAGCTGCAGTGAAGATTTTTTCCAAGTAAAAGCTGAAGCACTTGCCTCTCTAATATTAAAGAGAAGCATACAGAGAAAGGGTGAGAGAGGGACAGAGACTCTGTAGCTGGGTCATAGGCTGTGCTACTGCTCGGTAATGAATGAATTAGGAGCAGCTGTATTGGTGCTTTGTGTTCCAAACCCTCCCATAAGAGGGAGGTTGCACTCTATCGTTTGTAAAGATCCTCACAGATTTGGTGGGGATTTGGCAGCAGGAGTCTTGTCTGAGCTCCTCAAAGAGAAATCTTGAAGCTTTCACTGAGCTCTCACCTCTGAGGTACAGCCTTTCCTGGGAGAGGAACAGTGCTTTAACTCCAGCCTGTGACTGCCTTGAGTTTTCCCTCTGTGCCTTACCTTGCAGACATGGAAAACTCAATTTTGTTTTCTACTGAACTACTGTGGCTCACTGTCTTCTGAGTTTCTCCTGATGGAGAGCTGAAACAGTACCTATGCCTGATGCATATAGGCTTCTGCTTTCTCCTATCTGCATTTACTGCTAAGGGCTTTTTATCTCCCCAGTGCATTTTCTTTCCTACTTACACCAGGAATCCAGCTGAGATGCCATTCCCTTGTGCATGCTCTGGGAACTTTTTATCTCCCCAGTGCATTTTCTTTTCCTACTTAAACCAGGAATCCAGCTGAGATGCCATTCCCTTGTGCATGCTCTGGGAACTTTAGGGTCCTAGAGGTAAAGTCAGGCCAGAAGGTCATAGCTGAGGGATTTGTATTGTATTCAGCCAGGTTATTGTCTGCTATGCTCAGGCACTAATTGCTGACGAGACTATGTGTATGTAACACATCTTGTTTCTAATCATGTAAACAAGTTTTTTCCTGGCTTAGGTGCTGGCAGCCAAAATGTGATTAAAATTCAATGGGTTTCCTCTTTTCTCTGGTAGTAAGCATTCCCACCAAGCACACAAAGACAGTTGCCCAGCCAGGGCTGTGACCTGAGCTGTAGCTTGGACAATACATTCCATGAAAGAAGATGCAAAGCTCTGGGAACTGCCCGTTTCCTTGGAAGGTCTGTAGAGCCTGTTGCTCAGAGGAACCTGCAGCATCACTTCAGCAAGGAAAAAGCAGTGCTGCCCCACAATGGACAAAAGTGATGAGATATCCCGAGATCTCCTAGCATCAGCTTCCCAACTGTTTGGGAGGACAGGCAGACAAAGAGGCAGGTATGTCTGTGCTTATCCTTCTTGCATGTGGGAAGGGGTTGTTTTTGGATGACAACACTTGCACTGCCTAGAAATGCCTTAAATCTGTGCATCAGGGCTTCTGTTAGGAGGAATCGGTCAGCTCCTTGGTGCAGATGTGACTCCTGTCCTCCAGTGATGTAGAGGAGTGTAGCTTCTGCAAGTGACAGCATGTGGAGAGGCTGGGTTGTGCTCCCATTAGTGTGCCTGCTAATACCTATCAGCTTTCAACAATGTGCAGGAGGAATCACATTTTCTATGCTATGCTGATGAAAACTACAGCTTTTTCTTTCCCTTCCTTCCTTGAGAACTGCCATGAACAAGCCTCAGGGTGTTACAATGGACCTGAACATGGGCAACACCCATGGGGTCTGTGTGCTTTCTGCATGCAATATGGTTTTGTCCTTCACCAGCCTTCTGTGGAGTTGGACAGTGAGGCATGGAGGCCCCCATGTGTCCTTACTGACCTCTTAGCTAGTCTCAGACAGTCAAGAGGTCCAAGCTCATAACCCAGGTGGATGCTAATTTATCCAGGAAGGCTCGCTTCTGTGGCAGATATTCTGCATTTCACGACATCAGAGACTCAGCTGTCAGCAGAGAGGGCAACATGCATATTCAGAGCCTCCTTTAATGTCAGCGCCTGCTGCTCAGCAGTAACTGTTTGAAATGCTGGGCACTATCAGTAACACACCTCAGCACACTCTGTGCAAGTGAAGGAGCTCCTTTGCAGGTCTCCTGAATCTCCATTTATTAAAAAGGCTGATTACTCTGATATCTGCTCTGGGAGACTTTTCACTATCAAGCTAGATGGTAAATTTACAGCCCACCTGGTGTGACACACTTGTACTCTACAGGGCTACTGAAATGTAAGCTTTTCTTTTAGAAGCTGGCTTATTGCACTTCTTGCGAGTTCCTTCCTCAGTGATTGCCAGTAAGACACTTCCCACAGTCATCACACTACAGGAAGCACATGGAGATGTTAGCCTGGTTACCAAGCATTAGCTCCCTCAGGTAGTGGCCCATGGACAGACAAAGGTGGTCAAATATGCTCAGAGGTGACACTTAGTGTCTTTTGTTTTGTGCTCTAAAGCTTCTAGTTTGAGCTGAGAAAACAGTAAGTACATAGCATGTAAGGGCCTGAGTACTCTGCTAACAGCAGTGAGACAGGAGTTTGTGCACGTGCAAGAAATAGTTGTTACAGTTGAAGAACCATATTTGTGTGTTTGGGTTTTTGTTTTTGTGGGTTTTTTTATTCCCAAATTTACTCAGTGTTCCTTGCTCATAATTTCACCTCTACCAAGTGCTCGAGGCCTGTAGAGTTTGGAAAAAGTGCTGCTGAGGAACCAGGAGCATGCAGTCTGTATGGAAATCTATATGCCAGTGTCATGGGTGAAGAACTTTCTCAGTCTTGCTGGAGGAGAGTTACTGTTATCATTGCAGTGCTGTTCTTTCAGGCTCTCCAGGCGAGCACATCAGAAACTGGAACCATCATAACATAGCCTTTACTCAGTGTGCCACTGTTGCTGGGGCTTTCAGCTAAGACCTGGGCAAAAGCTGAGCTCTTTATTTCTGCCTGAGGTTACATTCACACATGGGTATTTTATTTCTCAAGCTTAGGAGGTTGAAGGGCTTCCCTGTGTCATGCTGGTTTCTAGTTATTGTGCTTCTCAAGACAGCTTTTCCAAGGGAGAGGTCAGCCAGCAGCCAAGTCATGCCAACCAGGAATGACATAGATCTGTCTTGTAGAACATTGTTTAAGTGTTTGTATAGAGTGACACCCCGTAAAACCTTTCACAACAGAAAGGTCAGCTCACACTAATCAGTATTCCTGGTGCAGCACCTCACTGCAGATTCCCTGTGTGGGACAGTCTTGCTACAGCCCATTTTGTAGCTCTGTGGTAAAGAAGACCTCCAATCTTCAGCTGTTGCACCAGTAAAAAGACTGTTGCTAAAAGATGGCCTCAGCATGAGTTTCTGCTATGAATGCTGTGTGTCCGTCTGACACACTGATCTGTACAGAAGAGAGATGGTCACAAATTATCACCAGCTGTGGCTACCAGCAGCCAGTCCGCCTTCAGCTCTGGAGCAGGGAGCTGGAGGTTCTGAGTGAGGTGGCTTATCTTAGCAAATACCTACCTTCCTTTAGGGGCACAAACAAAGCTTCAGCCAAGTGTTTGGTGTCATTTCTATGCTGAGGTATGGATTAGAGTTTCCATTAACCATACCTAGCATTAACTCATGAAAACCCTCAAGTTTGTCAGCCTGTGGATTTGTTCCACACAGACAACAGTTTCCTCAATGCTACTTCCATTCCTCCCTCAAGGTTTAGGGTTAATTACTAAATTCTCATCTCCCCTAGATGGTAATCTGGAGTTACCACAGGTACCAGCAGTGTCATCCAGCTGAATGCACCAGAAGCACTGAAGGAATATTGGTGATCAGTCAGGAAAGCAGCCTGCACTTCCAGGGGTCAACAGATTTGAAGCACTAAAAATCCCTGAGCATCTCCTGGTCAGTAGGAAAGTTTGTGTGCCATATAAATTGAGTATAGAGTCAGAGGTGCTTAGGTTGGGCCCATTAGACATCTAGTTTCTACCTCTGAAGCTTCAGCACTGCTTTGCCACAATCCTGTGCAAATGTGTCCAGGCTCTACCTCACATGGGACATGAGCATACAAGCATGGCTGCAGTGACCCCTGTCAGCCCTGTTGGAGCCTCTAGCTAGACTACAACAGCCTCAAAATTAGTCTCCACCTAGTCAATAGGATAATTCAGGTCTTGTCTAATCTGGGATGGAAGTGCTTGGATCCATAGCTCCCACAGCATAAAGGAAGACAGTCAATCAGCAGGGTAAGGAGAGGAATTAAGAGGAAAGCACTCCACTTTTGAAGCTAGCTGTCCTGTACACAGGTTTCACAAAGCCTACATGGCATACTGATTAAGGCCCTTGCCAGCAGCCTACCAAGTGAAGCTGATGAGTGCAGAGTCCCTGACTTGCAGAATACATACACTTTTCCTTTTTGAGTAAGTCGGTGACTAAGACAAAGCTCTATACCTCACAGTCACTGATACCATAAAAAAATTCTGCAAGAGATTTAGAAAAGCAGGTTTTACCAAATGAGGAAACCTAGCAGGTTTAGGACCACCCAATATACCTCTGATGGTGGCTAAAACATAGCTGAACCTGAATGCTGCAGGTCTGGCCATAGTGCCATACCATGTAATTTTTCCCGCCTCTCCTCTTGCAAGCTATTTATAGCACTCTCACTTCACATAGGCTGCAGCTGCTACTGTGCCTGAGCTGCTCTCTGGAGGATGCTTTCTTCTAATAACCAGGACACAAAAGCTGTTGGGAGTGCATTGTTCAGCATCGCCCAGTGAAACGGGAAATTGAGGACAGAGCAACATGTACCCATGTTGCCATTTACACAGAAAGAAGGCTGAAGCTTCAGAACATGGTAAGAGAATTAAAAGAAGGCAGAATCTATTTCTGCTTTTGAACTGCTAACACACAGTTCCTCCAAGACTGTGGAAAATTCTGCTTTCCTGGAGCACATCCCAGCCCTCAGGAGCTCTTGCTAGCTGTCTTGCTACTGTCCCCACTAAATTAGTGAGAATGGACTTGGATTGACACTGAAGACTTCTGAAAACGTATTAATTTCTCACTTTTGTCTAGAACCTTTTAGGCATTTAATTGCTGCATGACTTCCCAGATAGAAGGTGGCTCCCAGGGCAAAGCCCTTCTTGCTGTGTGTTTGTATAGCCACAGTACAAGGCTGCCGTGTTGCTGCTAGCTCTCTGGGTATTAAAACAGTATGGGCTTCTTGTGCCCCTGGAGAATACCTCTGGTGTAGGTTGGCACAGATTCTTTCTCTCTCAAACAAGATTAAGATCTACAGGTGGCCTTGCTCTCTAAATGTAGTTAAGACTCCATTTTGAATACTGCAGCATTATCACACCCAGTGACAATCCTATTAGAAATGTCTGCAAAGGCTGGATGCTGACAGAGCTATCTCACCAGCATGGCTAGACTGCTTGGATGGTCAATCCATCGTGTGCCAGAGCCTTGTGTTACTATTGGCCTAATTTGTGCCTACAGCAAGAGAATGATGGAAAACCTGCAACACATGATATTCAGGGCTGAATGTTTGGTAGTGACAGTAGCCAAGAATCACAAATTAAGTCCATTTTAGCCCAGGAAAGGAAACAGTTGTGCAATAGCATCACTTCCTATTCAAGTCTCTAAAGACTGGGAATTGAGGTCTGCGATAAGGATCTCAGGGTGAGGCTAAGAGGCATTGAGCTACTTTGGCCATGAGAGCTATTTTGGGTCTTCTCAGTTGTGACCTATATGATCTGTGCATCCTTTGTTCCAGCAGTTCTAACATGGCTGGGAGCTATGGGTCTAGGCTAGTGTTAATCATGAACTTACGAATTCTCAGGGTACATTGAAAGCTACTGTGAGTCCACACTATTTCTGAACAAGAACACCCAACATAAGCAGGTTGTATATTTTTATCTCTCAGATTATCATCATCACAGTTGTAATGAATGCATTTAACTTTCCTGAGCATCTCTATTATCACCTTGTCTCAAACTGTAATGCAACAAGACACAGCAGTAGCATAATACCTCAGGCTAATATTCACAGAAGAGGCATCTTAGCTGGGAATAGATACCCACCATGCTCTGCAGCCTTTGTGAATACAGGTGGGTGAGACTCAGTTGGGAACTGCCACGCTAGCTAACCTGTACTCTGCCACTCTACTTCAGCCTTTGTTTTGATGAAAGCAGTGAGGAAAATAAGAGTGAAGGTTCTCAAAACTGAAAGGGGCTCACATCACCTCCCTGCTTTTACTGTCTCCTCTGCAGTAAAAAAACTCCAAAATTAAAGGCCATGAGCACAGTGAGCTGGTCTGACTCATTCTGTAGCCTCACATTCACCAGACATGAGCAGCAAAGCAGATGTAGGGACAAGGTCTCCTATTCAACAGCAGCTGATGTTGATTTGGGTCAGGCACAGAGTGAAGTTGTACCATAATTCGCCAACCAAGACACGATTTGTTTAACCCTTTCTGTTGCTGAAGCTTAGCTTTGCAGTTCATGGTTCCCTCAGGTAAAGACTCTAAACCAGAACAGCTAAAGCATGTGCCAGAATGCTCTGACAGTAGAAGATGGAAAGTGTACAACGGGTTGTTTACATCTGTGGATGGGCTGATGCATCATGAAGCTATTGTTTGCAAACAGGTGCACTGTGATTCACTGCTTCAAGTGGTGCTGCCACCCCCTGTGGCCTCTCGGGATGGCAAGGACAGTGGACAGGAGCACTTCACTAGAAACCTGGCTTCCTGCAGACTGGCCACCAGTCGGGGCAAGTACCAATAAAAGCAAGGAAGTGGGACTTATTCCTAAAGAATGTGTGGGAAGAGTGATTTTAGCTTGAGTGTTTAGGTCCTGTGTCAGTGAATGTAGCTGCTGGGTGCTTTGGTCATTGGAACTGCCCTGCAGATTGCAGGCTTCCCATTCCAGCAGCCAGGAGGGTGTTGTCCTAAACAGGATTAGAAGGAAAAGACCCTTATAAAGGGGGAGAGAGGGGGAGGAGGAGGAAAGTGCAGTCTTAAGATTGTTGGTTTACTCCAGGTAAAGAGAGATTTTTTGCAAGGTAGTTGAAAGGGAAGCAAGGAAGCAACTTGTTATGTTTTATGGCCTCTGTTGCCCCCTCCAGTCCTACACTAGTAGTTTGTGCCATTTGGAAAACAATAATCCTGGGAAAACCTGCACTAATAATAAAGTCTGAAGCTTATTATTCATTATAGATCTAACATGTACTGGAAGTGAAAATTAAGGTCAGAATTTCCTTTTCTGACACCACCAACTTTCTCTGGGAAAAGAAAAGCCTGCTTATAGAGGAGACAGCCTTATAGGAGCTGAAGAGAACTCACAGAGCAACTTCTGAATCCTCTCAAAACTTTCTGCCAGAAGCATAAAATGCAGCTGCAAGCTGGCTTTCTGTGGCCTAGGAGCACCTGAATGCACATCTGTAGAAAAAAATTGCACTTACAAAAATGGTAAGCAAATCCATTTTTTCTCTAGGGTGGCAAGCCAGACAGCACACATGCTGATCAGATGTTTGTTCCTCAGCTGTACCAGCCAGAGGGTGCCCCAGCTTCACCACTCTCACAGCAGAGGGGAGCACAGCTATAGAAATAAATACAGAAGCATCGACTCCACAGCTTTTTAAAGCCATATCACTGTGGTAAATAACCAACAAATATTACCATTACCTTATTAAGTTTTATGTCTACTGATTGCTTTTTCCAAGCCAGAGAGGCAGGGTACCTTCAGTTATTTCATACTGAAGAGAGTCACTTTTGGGGGAAGCAATTTTAGAGGCAGAGAGGGAGCCAAGCATTAGTCATGCTACTCCAGTGGGGACAGGGGGAGAAGGCTGTAGAGATTTGTACCTGGATGAACTAGACAGGGTAATCACTCCAAGAGATGCCTGCTCATGCAAGGACACAAAGAATTCAGCACAATGACATGTGTCACTGACCCTTTAATGTCCAAAATAGGTTTTTACACTGAGTATAAAATAAGTTTTCTTCAAGTTTTCTAAGTGCATGCATATTTAGAAAGGCAAAAGCACTCTCCCTCCTACCTTTGGGAGCTTTGCTGTGTGCTCCTGCCGTTCCTGCATCCGAAGGATCACATCTGGCAGCCACTGTACTCTGAAAGTGTCTGGGCTAAAAAGACAGTACAGTGTGTAGTGCTTGTCTGTCCCATGACTGGGTATGTAAGAACATTGAGACAGAAGTTGTTACCTCTTTTCAAGGGGTTTAGAAATTAAAAGGTATAGTTTTCTCTCTTTGAAATAATAATTAGGGAGACTACAAAAGTGCGTTAAACTGGGAACTAGAAAGACCAGGTGACCAAGGTGGTAGCAAACCAGCATATCAGGACAATGTGTTCCTGAAAGGGGGAGGAGCAAATTCTGAACAACACCCATTCCACATATACTCTTCCCCAAAAAGTTTGAGGCTGCATTTCGTTCTGGTTCTCTTTAGGTCCCACTTCCTCATCCCTCTTGCTGGCTTTGCAAGTCTCGGAGTCTCCCATAAAGTTTCACATAATCAGTCATGACAACCATGCAGGCTAGAAACTGAATATTTGCTATCTTCCCTATTCTCCCTGAGTAGGATTTTTACCATCGAGCTATTTGTGATCCCACATATGCATGTGGAATTGCAACACGTTCTAGCATAGCCTGCTGGCGGGACCAGGGACAGGAGTTTGGAGATCATGAGGTTAAATGGACAAAATGCTGGAGAAGTGTACTTGCTGAAAGCATATTTTAGCACACAAGGGTTTTAACTTGATGCTAGAGGAGAAAGGATGGTGGCCAAATTGATGGTTATGAAAAATGTCATTTTAACTGGCAACGGGAACAAAGAAAGAATAAGCAAAGTCATTCTGGAACCCTGACTTATACCAGCATTCCAGGGTAGATCAGCCTACTCAAGACAAACCACATTTTTCAAGGAAAATTACAGCATTTTTAAAAATAGCCTTTGAGGTTTAAAATGCATATAATTAATGACAAAAGTTTTCACAGATACAGTCAGATTATTTCTGCTTAGACTGGTTCTCCTGTTCTTGTGATTTCCTATCAATCACGACAGCAAAAAAAAAAGGAAATTAAATTTGTGGAGTTATCTGCACCAAAAATAGACATTAATTTTAGACAATTACTTGAATATGTTTTCTTACTCTAAGTGCTGAAGAGTGAGACCTTTTATAACATGCAGCAGAGATGGTTGTTACCCTCTAGCACGTGGTTAGTACACCAAACATTACCGATTTTGAGCAGCACAAGCACACTGAAGAGTAAGGGAAGGCTCCTCTGAACCCTGCTATTCCAGTCTTATTCCAGTCTTGATGGCTGAAGATTTCAAGCTTGTGCAACTTCTCATTACAGTGATACAGTAGGAGTGCTTGACAATGCAATTTAATAACCATTTAAAACTGGTTCAAGTACGGGTGATTGTGTGGAAGGGAAGTCCTGTCTTCACTTGCACATGTTAGCATTACTACTACTGCAGCAATCAGATGAAAGAACTACCTGCAGTCTTTATCTGGCTTCTACTCAAAGCTTAGTAAAACCCTGCAGGGGCAAGGGAGCAAATGGTTGGCTTAGTTTTCAGATGGATCCCCTCCTCATTTATCTCACCATTCATAGCTATTATTTCTGAGACAAACTGGGGGAACAACAGCACCCATAAATCTGTATATCCACATAGAGATTTGCTCAGCCTCAGAGTTCAGAAGCAACCTTCATACAGATGGCACCGACCTTCTGGCACCAAGGGCAATGCTTCCCCTAGACTGGCTGTTCACACTGGCATTGCTCACTTCACTCCTGTGACTGAGATACCAGAGCAGTCTGACAGTTAATGGCAAAATGCAAATGTTTCTGTGTATCCACTAAAAGAGATAGAAAATACTCTTGGCCTTCTTGGTTAAAAACAAACCAGCAAACTAAACCACAATGAAGCAGCTGTAAAACCTAGTAACTTTTTTTTTTTTTAAGTTGAAAACTGTGTTTAAACAAGGGTTCCTGTTTAATTCATATGCTGCAAGGATTTCCACTTCTCCTGAATGTACACACTTACAGTGAAAAATCATTTTAAAATACGAGTAGCTGAGGCTATTCCCAAGAAGTACAAGAGGTAGAAGTTTGTGGATTTACAGTGAGAACTGATTCCAGCCTAAGAAAAATGAAGCAGATATTCAGGCTCACCTGATACGCACAACAGTGGTGACAACTTCTCCACTAATAAAAGATATGACACAACGAGACTGCTAACCTTTCCACTTTGGGAGTTTATCTGAAGAGGCCAGGACTTTAAATTAAATGAGAAGAATCAAAGACAAATTCAGTGATTACAGAATTTTCCTCTTCTCAACTTCTTCTGAAGCTCTCTTGAGAAAGGCCACCAGTCTCAGATCTAGGTGCAAAGTGCCTTGTTAGAAAAGCTTTGATATTATAATAGAGGGTGAATAAATATTGAAGCATGACTGTGAAAGGTATTGCAAATTTAACTAACTGAAAGGTATTAGCAGGAAGGCTCAGGAGGAATTGCATTAAACAAATACAAGTTTTGCAGTCCCTGTTGGCATACCAGGTACCATGCAGTGGATTCTGCAAGGCAGGGGGAGGAGCATGTATTGTGAGCAGGGACTAGAAAAGACAGGACAGTTGGCAAATAGGAAAGAGAAAACAAAAACCAAGGACAATAGGAAGAAAACATATAAAACAGGTGCTTTAAAAGGGGAATGAAAATGCTGATGGTTTCACAGTGAGCAAGATGACACAATTTCTACTGGCTTTTAAGTAGCCTCAGCCTAAAGGGCACATGAAATGACAGGGAGAGAAAAAGAGAGACAAAAATGTAGAGCTACCCCAGGTTTAATCCTTCTGCCATTTGAAGATTCTTACTGGAGTGTGCTGAGTCTGTGTCGCAGTGAGAATCCTCCATACATATGAGGTGAGTAAGCTCTCTGGTGAGTGACAAACATTTGCTGTTATTTTTCTGAATCATCTGGTATCTTGTGCTAAGCACTTTAAAACTGCTTCATGTGATAAATCAGGCAAGAAGCACCCAGTCTGGTGGGAAACCTGGAATTCTTCCCAGGCTCCAACACTGTAAATGAGCAGACACTAGACTACCCCAGTTCATGCACCCTGAATATTCGTTGCAACAAATAACTCTTCTCCACACACCTGAGAGAAACTTGGTATGCGTGTGTCTACTGAACACTTAGCCCTATTACTTCTGATCAGGCAGTAATAGGTTACCAGCTAACTTATCCTTCCAGGGACACAAAGTGCAGGAGATGTTGAGAAAGAATTATGAAGACAAGTAAAGAAAACCGAAGAACAGCATGTAAATATTTAACATGTTCTTCTCAAGCACTACTGAGGTATATGTAGAAGCCCATGCATTATGTAGAGGCAGGGAAATCAGGCTTCAGCAAGAGCTGGAGTGGAAAAAATAAAAAGAAGAACTGAAGATCTGAAGAAACCTGAAATCTAAGAAAACAAAACCATTGGCAAAGAGCGGATCAGCTTCTTTTCTTTAGTCTGGCCTCAGGGCATTTAATTTTGGCATCATTCATCTTTAAAGCCAGCCAGCCACAAGCCCTGTATCATAACAACGTGTTCACAAGCCATCTATTTCCCCCCCAGGGTTCTTCAGTAGGACACAGGAATGGTTCCATTTAAAAATGGTTTTATTATTAACATAATCTTCCCATTTAGCCAAGTGTGGGTCATGTATAAGGAATGTCGGTAAATATTCCATTTGAGGTTTCTTTTTACATATTTCCATTGATAAATAAACTCTGAATTCACATAGAAAAGTTAAACTTAAATAACTAATATATTTTCTGTAACAGGCATACATTGGTAAAATATAAATATTCTTGTACTCAGCCTTTGCTCTAAATAGAGATAACAGCCACACATCACAGTTATTAACAACTGGAAACAAGAACTCAACTGATTTTCTGGCCTGGACTAAAATAGAGACGGAAACAGAAAATTCACATTTTGACTTTGAGCCAGAAGAGGTTGAGAGGCAGGATGACAAAAAATTTATTAACAGCCTCGTTAAAAATAGTCTGCTCTGCCACTGAATTTTAACTTATCCTACATTTGGTAGCTGATTCCATTATAATTTTATGTAACACTCAAGTATCACTAACAAAATATGGCACATCATCAATGAACAAGATAACGATGTTTTAAAACTACCAGGGCAAAAATGCAGGGGATATGAGTGATTTGGTTCTGGCTAGCCACTTTGTCCTCTCAGTCTAACATTAATATATTGCATAATGTCACTGTTTTGGCCACTTTCCTGCAAAAGACTGGAGTTTATTACCTGCAGCTATAAAGTTTTTCAAACCAACCAGTCACCAGGCAGCCTGACACACCAGGTTTCTTCACCCAGAAGTCAGACCAAAATTGGATCCAGATGCTGTCTCAAAGGACTCTGGGAATGATGGTAAATGGGACCACAGGACTGCTAGCTTCAAGCTCCAGCGCCGTCAAGAAGCATTCAGTTGCAGCATCATCATTGCCTTGAGCCTGCAGCACCTCTCCCAGGCCATTCCAGACCTCATGGGCTGTGGAGTTCACCTGGACAGCATCTCTGAGAATCTTCTCTGCCAAGCTATAGCGCCCAAGCTGGTGAAGTATCAGAGCCTTCAAGAAAACAATGGAAAAACTGAGGTTAGCCAGCAGGACTTTCCTGAAGCTCAAATGATATGTCACAACAGCAAAATAAATGTACATAGCTGCTGGGTTCCAAGCGCTACAGATTACATAATACTTCTTTTGTGTGTGTTTTTGTTTGTTTGTTTCGTTGTTTCCTGTGTGAGGTGTGTGTGGTTAGTATTTTATACTAACTAAAAGTGAGGTATTTGAAGATTGGTAATACTTTTTCTTCCAAATACGCCAGACTATTTTCTCTGCTTGCTAAGGATACAAAGCTCTCCTTTTCAAGACCAAAGGAAACAATCAAATTTTGCAGGTAGAAGCATGTTATATTACATCTGCCCTCTTTTGCATGGAAAATAATGTTATCTGAGATTTCCAGGCGATAGAACTAGAGCAAATACTAGCTGTTTGCCTGCCATTATACTTCTCTAAGAATATAAGCTATTTAGCATTACTGAAAACTTGCAGATTTTGAGTGCATAGCTCTTCAGAGGGAGTTTCTTTCATTCAGTCTTCCACTGGTGTCTCAGGCTGGGATGGTATGAAGACCCCTGCCTTAGGCAGCAATACTGGAGCAATGATCTTTGCTTCCAAAGAACCAATGGTGAGAAAATTAGACTCATTTCATGCTGAGCATCAAAAGGATGGTGACATTTGTTCATTACAGATATAGGCTGAGCTCAAACAAATGATCTAGAAGCTAAAATACCCTGTGATCCATTAACTCTCTCAGAATGATGGTTGGATGCCATACACTGTGAATGTCCAGTTTGTAGATCTCCCTCCTGGGTGAATTCATTAAAATTCAGAGGCACAGAACATTCCAAATTGTTTACAGTCCTTGCCCAACTTTGCTCTATTAAGCATTACACTAGAGACCACAGGGAGAAGCAGCAGGCATGTTTATCATGCAGCAACTTCCTTCGGTGACCTTGCACCACAATCCATCCAAGAAAACTCACCTCCATTTTACCAGCTGTCAGCATAAGCTTGCTCTCTGTACTGAACTCTTCAGAAAAGAACACAAACAAACCCCAAACCATTTAGGCAGAAAACCCTACCTCTCCCTACCTTCCCAATACTCCTTTTCTAAGATTTCCCAGGAATTAATACAAATTATCCTAGTCCTTCACTGTTTATTTTTCTTAGCTTCCTACCTGGAAATAAAATCTCAAAGCTACCATTTCCAGCCTTAACCTATTTAGCAGCAGATGTACAAACAACATTTATTTACTGAGTAACATTAGGCCTCTTGCTTTATGGCAGGAGATGGGCCTGAACAACAGAACACCTCTGCATAAACACAGAGCAGTACCTAAGAGACGTATGGCTCATCTTCAGACTTGGCATGGCAGTCTAAAGCCTAGATAGAAAGCATTCTCCCCATATCCTCTTTATAAAGAGGCACATAAACTTAAAAAAAAAAACAAAAAAAACATGTTGGAACCTGGAAATGGCAAAACTGCTACACAGTAATTTCAGTAAAGAATAAGTAATATGAGTAGGAAAACACCCATTCTATAAAATAAGCTCCTAAGGAATCTAAAGCAATCTATTTGGGTTTTGTGCATTTTAAAATGATGCAGTGCTCAACACAGTTGTTTAAGAAACTTTTGGGATACTGATAGGAGA
Source organism: Melanerpes formicivorus (assembly GCF_026170545.1). Lineage (NCBI taxonomy): Eukaryota > Metazoa > Chordata > Aves > Piciformes > Picidae > Melanerpes > Melanerpes formicivorus. Next base: position 5,620,443 of record NW_027142369.1, read on the forward strand.
AAGAAAGATCTTCCCTGGTATTGTGTGCCTTTCACAAGCTCTGCCACAAGAGACTGATAAATTAGAGGAGACAGTCTCAAGCTGTGCCAGGGGAGGTTTAGGCTGGAGGCTAGGAAGAAATTCTACACAAAGCGAGTGATTGCCCATTGGAATGGGCTGCCCAGGGAGGTGGTAGAGTCACCATCATTGGAGGTGTTTAGGAGGAGACTTGATGGGTGCTTGGTTGCATGGGTTAGTTGATTAGGTGGTGTTGGATGATAGGTTGGACACGATGGTCTTGAAGGTCTCTTCCAACCTGGTCTGGTCTGGTCTATTCTATTCTATTCTATTCCTATTCCTATTCCTATTCCTATTCCTATTCCTATTCCAAATTCACATTTATTTCTAACAAAAAGTTCCCAAAGCTTCCAATGTTTGTGCACTTTTTCACCCTGCAGCTCAGTATGAATTTTTATTTAATTATCTTCCCTCACATTTGGTTTGCAGTGAATTCTGAGGTTCTTTCGGGCATTGTCGTTTTGTTTTGGTTTGGGGTTTTTTTTTGGCAAACCACTGATCGCCTCTAAGACTGCAGCTTCTGTCTGTTCAGGAAGTCTTTATGCTGCAAACACTCTAAAAAAATCTTGTTTCTTTTAGCCAATTCTACATTGTAGAGGTTGATTTTGTAACTCAAAAAACTCCAAGAGAAAATTCTAATCAGAAATGGCACAGGCAGAAAGTGAAGGGAATCTCTGAAGAAACAAAGAGACTTTTTTGTGCCATCATTACAAGAAGTGAAAGCAGTGCCTCATGTCTCTGATTCATTGATATTTATACAAGTCACTTCAAATAGTTAACATTACTCATAGATTTGTGGAGTTTAGATGCTCTCTGCTTAAGAAAAGGTCAGTGGCCCTTTACAGTGCCCAGGCCATCACTGGGGCTCAAGGGACTTTTCAACTTCAAGAGCTGACAGAAGCTGGCTCTCTAAAAAACCAAAACAAACACAGGAGTATTATTGTGTACTGCCTGCAACAGGGAGGTGCTGTAGTCACTGCAAACAAGGCTCTACACAAGGGTCACATCATAACAAAACAAAACCCCCTGGGAATTAATAAACAGGGGGCAAAAGTGCTTTCAACTTTCTTCTTTGCTGCAAGTTATTTTCAACATCTTGCTGATTCCTCATCAAGTCTGGAGTCATGAAGTCTCAGTGTAGTGTGGTGGGTGGAAGGGTAAGGCCAAGAAGCCTCCTCCCTTCCCCCTTGTAAGGTAAAAATTGAAGGGAAAGGAAAAAAAAAACTCGCAAGCTGAATTAGCAAAGCAGTGGAGCTATATTTACAAAGCGATGTAGGGAATGCAGGGGAATATTTACAAATTTACAATATCTACAATATATACAAAGATATACAACAGAGTAACACAGAAATGAGAGTAATCCCTCTCGGCAGAGAGGGGTCCCCCACCTCCGCTCTCCCCTCTCTCCCCCCCTTTCCCCAGAATGGGATAGAAAGAGAAAGAGAGGAAAAAAAAGTTAGAAGCAGTTTGTGTTAATTGGAAGGGAGTTAGTATACAGGCCTGTTATCTGGTTTTCAAGGCCGAGGCCTTGGCAGAAAGCCCAGCACAGAAAGCTGCTGCACGGAGAAGAGGCGGAAGCAAGACTGAAGATAAGGTGCTGGAGAAACTCAGTATAGTCCCAGCTCAGAAAAGTGCTTCCTCCCACTCATCCAATGAAATTAGTTTAGACTATTCCTTCCGTTTACCAACTTCCGTCCACCATATTCCCTTTCTTAAGGGGGCAACGTCAACCGGCCACAGTCCACCCCTTCTAAACAATTTCATTGGCTGTTCATACTGTCCATCCAATCCAAAACGATATTTACAGTTTGTGAGTAAAGTTCATAGTCCATTCCGGCTATGCTCAGATGTAGATGATTCAAAAGTCCAAGAAAATCAGAAAATGAGAAAAATGGAAAACAGTTCATTTCTTCGCCGACGAAGCAAAGAAAAGGGAAACAGGGATTCTCAGGGTCTCTTAGTTGACTCAGGGCTCTCAGGGATCTTAGGGTTCGTGCATCGTAGACTCCTCGTTGATTCTTCCTTTGGGCGCGATGTAGCTGTACAACAGTTCAAAATTAACCTCTTTCAGCTAAAGTTAAATTTCTTTGTGGAATACACTGAATTTCACCATTCTCTTGCATTACCCAATAAGTGTGACCCGGACCTTCAGCTGAAACCACCCCTCGGATAGGTTTAGCCTCTCCTGAGGGTGAAAATACCCAAACAGTTTTACCTAACAGATTCTTTTCTCTAACAACAGGAACTCTATCACCTTCTACTTTCCGTAGCAAATCTGAATGTGCAGGTCCAGCTCGGTTCACTGAACCTCTACTATTTACCAGCCAGGTTGCTTGTGCTAAATGCTTTTCCCAGTTTTTCAAAGATCCACCTCCCATGGCTTTGAGAGTGGTCTTCAACAAACCGTTGTAGCGTTCAATCTTCCCTGAAGCTGGTGCATAGTAGGGAATGTGGAATATCCACTCAATACCGTGCTCTTTTGCCCAGCTCTTTACAAGGTTGTTCTTGAAATGAGTTCCGTTGTCTGACTCAATCCTCTCTGGAGTTCCGTGTCTCCACAGGATCTGTCTCTCCAGACCGAGAATGGTGTTGCGTGCAGTTGCATGTGGAACTGGATAAGTTTCCAACCATCCAGTGTTTGCCTCTACCATAGTAAGCACGTACTGCTTACCAGAACGAGAACGTGGTAGAGTGATGTAGTCAATCTGCCAAGCTTCACCATACTTGTACTTGGACCATCTGTCACCATACCACAAGGGCTTAAGTCGTTTTGCCTGCTTAATAGCAGCACAAATGTCACAGTCATGGATGACTTGTGTGATAGCATCCATGGAAATGTCTATGGATCTGTCACGAGCCCATTGGTATGTTGCATCTCTGCCTTGATGTCCTGACGAATCGTGAGCCCACCGAGCTAAGAATATCTCACCTCGGTGTTTCCAGTCGAGATCAAGATTAGAGTCCATGTCTACTTGAGAAACTCTTGCAGCTAGATCTGCCTGATGGTTGTGTTGCTGTTCCTCAGTAGCTTTGCTCTTAGGAATGTGAGCATCGATGTGTCTCACTTTCACTGGAATTCTCTCGATTCGATCAGCAATGTCCTGCCATAGGTTGGCTGCCCAAATGGGTTTTCCTTTTCTCTGCCAACCACTCTTTTTCCAGTTCTTTAGCCAACCCCATAGAGCATTGGCTACCATCCATGAGTCGGTGTAGAGATAAAGCTTTGGCCATCTCTCACGTTCAGCCACGTCGAGAGCTAGCTGGACAGCTTTTACCTCTGCGAACTGACTGGATTCTCCTTCTCCATCTTTTGCCTCTGCAACTCGGCGTGTTGGACTCCACACTGCAGACTTCCACCTTCGCTTGTTTCCAACAAGACGACAGGAACCGTCTGTGAACAAAGCATATTTCTTTTCATCATCAGAAAGGTCATTGTAAGGAGGAGCTTCCTCAGCACGAGTTACTTTCTCCTCTGGAGGTTTAGCACAGTTGATACCTTCAGGCCAACTTGAGATCACCTCCACTAGACCAGGTCTTTCAAGATTGCCCATTCGAGCTCTCTGTGTTATCAGAGCCATCCACTTAGACCAGGTTGAGTCTGTGGCATGATGTGGTGTGGATCCTTTGCCTTTGAACATCCAATTCAAAACTGGTAATCTGGGAGCTAAGAGAAGTTGTGATTCAGTTCCAATCACTTCAGAAGATGCTTTTACTCCTTCATAGGCAGCTAAGATCTCTTTTTCTGTTGGAGTATAGTTAGCCTCTGAACCTCTGTAACCTCGACTCCAGAAACCACAACACCTTCATGTTTGCTAATTCAGCTAGAAAACACTAAATCAATCAAGTAATAAATTAAACTAATTATCTGCCGCACGTTGGGTACGCCAATAAAAAAAATGTGGTGGGTGGAAGGGTAAGGCCAAGAAGCCTCCTCCCTTCCCCCTTGTAAGGTAAAAATTGAAGGGAAAGGAAAAAAAAAACTCGCAAGCTGAATTAGCAAAGCAGTGGAGCTATATTTACAAAGCGATGTAGGGAATGCAGGGGAATATTTACAAATTTACAATATCTACAATATATACAAAGATATACAACAGAGTAACACAGAAATGAGAGTAATCCCTCTCGGCAGAGAGGGGTCCCCCACCTCCGCTCTCCCCTCTCTCCCCCCCTTTCCCCAGAATGGGATAGAAAGAGAAAGAGAGGAAAAAAAAGTTAGAAGCAGTTTGTGTTAATTGGAAGGGAGTTAGTATACAGGCCTGTTATCTGGTTTTCAAGGCCGAGGCCTTGGCAGAAAGCCCAGCACAGAAAGCTGCTGCACGGAGAAGAGGCGGAAGCAAGACTGAAGATAAGGTGCTGGAGAAACTCAGTATAGTCCCAGCTCAGAAAAGTGCTTCCTCCCACTCATCCAATGAAATTAGTTTAGACTATTCCTTCCGTTTACCAACTTCCGTCCACCATATTCCCTTTCTTAAGGGGGCAACGTCAACCGGCCACATGTAGTTAGTCAATGGTTTTACAAGTGTTTATTCCCTTGACTGTCAACCTCACACTTCATTTCATCAAACCACCTATGCAATGTTTGTTTTCACAAGGCTCAGCCAAAGAGGGCACAACTCCTAAAGGAAGGCCATGACAGTGTTGCCAAAACAGAAGTAATTTGTTGTGTTTATCGGTATATTCTAGGTACCTACGCAAATACAACCCAGAAAAAAACCAGCTATTGAGTCCAATTAGACAGAAATGTCTTAATGGACCATCCAAAACATCTGGCTGAATAACCTTCATTCATACTTATCATGCATGCATTAAGAAATGGGGATTATATCTTTTTTTGGATACTATCTTGGGACTACTTAGTGTTTTAATTAATATCACAAGAATTCTGAGAGGGATGATACAATTAGAGAAGAAAAAGTTAAGAGAATATGATATAAGAAGCAATAGGCTGATTATGAGAACTGGAATAATAGAAATATGGCAAAAGTCAGTAAAACAAGTGAAAAATAACACAGCAGTAACACAGAAGTTCTGTGGCGTGTTGGAAGCCTGTCAACCTAGCAGCCTGGGAGAAGGACTTGCATACATCAGGCAACAAAAGATGTCAGTGTGAAAGAGGAAAACTGAAGTGACATCAGGATAGGCTTCCAGTAGAGAGAAGGGCAACAGAGACTTCAGCAGCTGCGCCATACACAGCTGTAGCAGGACCTCTGGCACCTTGTGTAGTCTCTCCTCTATTCAACAAAGGTCAAACAAGAACAAGCACAGAAAATAACTAATGAGGTAATCAATAAAAATCTTAACTTACAATAGAAGACTAACAGACTTAGTTTGTTTAACCTAGCAAATCAAAAGCTGAGAGAACACGAAGTTACTTACTATAAAAACTGTGGAGAGAGTGGAATAGAGAAAACTGTTTTAGTTAAGAGAATAATGTTGGCACAAGAGTACATGTGTATGAATTGGCTGCAAGGAAGTTTACCAAATAAAAGTGAAAACATTCCTGTCAACTAGAACACAGAGATTTTGGAACAGCCTTTGCAGGGTGCAGAATAGTGTTAAGACCAGGTCCTACAGGAAGAGCTTACATGCTCTGACGTTCTGAGGAGGAGACTTGTCTAGAGAACCCAGGGAGCTTCTACTACTCTTGTTCCAGTATGAGGTTCTCCCTCAACTGCATTGAGAGGAAAGGGTGAGAAAACTTTTATGCCTATGTAATATTACTGCTAGATGCTTCTGTTGCATGAATTACTTTCTCTTGATTCCTTGGGTTACACAAAAGGAAAAGAACAGAGAACTGTTCAGCAGTATAAAGATTAAAACCACAAAGTTATCTGTCTTATTTCTGAAATAAGAAAACCAGTGTGACAAAATTAACTGATCCTGAAATCTTTTGAATCCATGAGGCCTTTTTTAAAAACCACCCAAACAACAAACCCCACACCATATTCACAGTCTTTTGCTCATAGTTTCATTCTATGGTTATGTTGTTATATAAATTAGTATCCTAGATAAACAAGTGACCTTTAAAATGTAGTCTATAGTAATGGCACAACAAAGCCAATAATTACAATGAATATCTTCTTCAATAAGCCAGAATTGTACTTTGATATGTATCTTGCACATGTCAAATTATATTTTGGCATAGTTTTTGTTTTTCCCTTGAAGTTCAACATATTAAGGTTATGGTCCATTAGCCAAATGTAAGCATTTTTAACAAGGCAAACATTCAAATGAATTCTAATTTCCAAGTGCAGCTTCACACAGTTGCCATGAAAAACCTTCGGTAAGCAGACACATCATTATGTATTAATAAAATATTACAATATTACCACTTAGAATCTGAGCAACATGATACAGTAAGCAATTCTACAAAGCCATAATTGCTTAAGTAAACATGTAGTGTAGCCTTCACTGTGAAGGTATCTTTTCTTCTGTAAGTGGGCTTTCCCTCTTTGAAAATAAACCTGTCATAACAATTAGCCAGTCAATGGAAAACACACATCCAGGAAAATGAATGTGGGACAGAAAACGAAAGCTGCTTCAATGACTGACTGCTGATTTTGAAAAGATGATTAAAACCAGCCATTCAGATGAGTCCAGTAAGGTAACTTTTCAAATTTGCTTTTAGTGCTAAACAAGATTTGCAATAGCTGCAAAAAGAAAAGAAAAAAAAGAACATAGGTAGGAGACCATAGAATCATAGAATCAATATGGTTGGAAAAGACCTCAGAGATCATCAAGTCCAACCTATCACCCCACACTTCATGACTAACTAAACCATGGCTTCAAGTGCCATGTCCAATCCCTTTTTGAACACCTCCAGGGATGGTGACTCCACCACCTCCCTGGGCAGCCCATTCTGATGGCAAATCACTCTTTCTGTGACAAAAGCAATGAAATTTATTTCTAAGTGGAAAGAATGAAATGGGAATTTTGACCATGAGTCCATTTGCACTTTTTTGTTCTTCAGAGAGGATGCTGAACTCTGCGCATCAAACTCCCTCGTAACTCTGCAAAAAGGAAACTGGTAATGGGATGAAATTGAGAATATGAGAAGAAGAAATGTGGCTGACCTAACGTGCAAAAAAACTATCAGAGATGCTCCCCATATTTAAGAATCACAGCCTCTGCTAAGCTGAAAAGACACAGCTATGGAGATGGATACAGAAGAGCAATGGCAATACTACTTGCCTGGTTTGCTGATCACCTGCTGAAGTCCAATAAGCTACCAGCTGTGAAAGTATGATCAGATATGGAGCTATGTGGAAAACAATGATTATTTTTTTAAGTTACAATTAAAGGCCTAAAGAGTTCAATACATCCAACTCCCCAGTAATTTTCCCCATTCACCATTTTATTTTAAAATAAATCCCAGTCTGCCTGGAAGACAATCAACTTTTAACTGTGGTGTGCAGGAAGATAGGATAAAAACATCCCAGCTAATCTGAAAACTTGAAAATCAAGGATTATGACCATAAGCAGTTACTAAACTTAATATGCATTGCAAATCCACATGCACTGCAATTTTAGCATCACAAAACTGCCCCTTGTTAGATGCTGCTTTTTCAGGCTATTTTGCATATGCTAAGGTGGCTGCTATTTTCAAACAAATCTATCAAACTTGAAGGTTTACCAGAAACTTGACAGCTTTATGCTATAATAATGAAACAGAAGCAGTCCTGAGGCAAAACCAAGAATTTATCATGATATATAAAAAAATATGAAAACTTCTGCAGCTGATATTTGCCATCCCCTGCGATTAAAATACACTTTAAAAATATATTCCATAATCAATAATTACACTTATGCAGAGTGAAATAGCACGTTATTTATATCCTATGCTCTCCTATTTTCCTTTTAGCTGATGAATTTGTGCTAAAACATGGAAGTACAAAGAACAAAGTCATGCAAGTATGACTTCATGCAAGATATCATTTAGCTCCTTTTGAAGTCATACACCGAGGAGTTGCATCTGTAGCATCTGCAAGTGTGAAAAAATCATGACCTGGTGCATCAGTTGGAAACAAGCCATTCTAGATGAATAAACATAGTTCTATGCCTGCAATGACAGACACAGGTGCATTTTAATGCAAATATTTTGAAGGATGCTCATATTGTAAGGTTTAAAACCAACTAGACTGTCTTGGAAATAAAGACAATTTCCCACAAAATAGATAAATACATGCTTTTTTTTAATTGCAAAAACCCTGCAATGTATATGTAATTTGGTTCCAAAATGCAAAATACAAAGTTACTTATCTCATTTTCTCTAACATTGCAATTCCTTTGATTAATAAAAAGTGCATTTCTTCAAAAATGCTCAAAATAAAACTTCCTAGCAGCTCAGTATGTTGTTTTTTTAATTTGCTAACACTGCAACCGATCACTCACTAAACCAAATCAAGCAACTGATGAACAAATATGAACCTACGCATGCAGCCAACAATTTTGTTCACTGCCTATCCCAAAACATTGGGTGTTCTACATGCCACTTCCTGCCTGTCCCCCTCGCTTGCCTTCCTCCATCTCAACACACCCAGAAACTGAGTTGTGTGCTCTGTGTGACTGCTGAAGCAAACTCCCAAGGCCAGTTTATTATTTCTTTGCCCTTCCCCCAATGCTAACATACCCTCTAAGGTATCCAATTGCTTCCCCTGCTGCAAAACACTAGTTGCTAGGAGAAAATCTACTGCTTGGCAACAGATTTTTAAAACATCAACTTTGGCTTTGTTACACACTGATCTTTACATTGCCAGCGTGAGTGGTTGTTAGTGCATCTGTGTATTTATAACCCTCTTTAAACTGACCGACCCCGTCCAACAGCGATGTGCTTGCCTTTTAGTTCCTTACTGTTCACGGCTGATAATGCAGAAAGGTTCAGAATGGTTTTTTAGAATTGCTGATTGGAGCCTCCCACCAAGATGGAAGCTTCTGGGGTACCTCTTTTCCTTTTAAGCCAACTTGCAAAAGTGTGTTTTAATTTTGATTTTCACTTTTTATGAATGTCCTATAAACTTCTAAAAATACAGCATGACCACCACACTGTATTTTGAGAGTTAATTTGTCTATGGCAAGGACACTGGAAACAAATAAAACACCTTACTGATAGAGTGAAACAGCTAGTGACTTCGGTGATTATCCAACTTATTTCCATCTGAAAATTACATTGTCTGTTTTCATATGCTGTATCTACAGGCACAGTAAAACCAAAGTGATTCCCCCTGTGCTAGTCAGATGGCTACAGCTTCAGCAAGTACTGCATCACCACTGGCATAAGAGAGTACAACCTTAGTCCTCATATTATGGCCAGTGCTGAACTTGGAGTACTTGTCATCTGGTGCATCTTCCTAATATCTAATCTAAACCACCCCTCTTTGAGTTTGAAGCTCTTACCTCTTGTCCTATCACTACATGCCCTCATAAAGAATCCCTCCCCGTCTTTTCTGTAGGCCCCTGTTACGTACTTGAAGACCCCTGTAGGATCTCCTTGAAGCCTTATCTTCTCCAGGCAGAACAACCCCAACTCTCCCAGTCTGTCCTCACAGGGAAGGTGGTTCAACCACTGATCATTTTAGCACTTTCAGAAAAATTATACAAAACAAAGCATTTATTTTATATACAGATCTGCCTTTCACAAAACCTGATGAAGTTGAAATCCAAACAGCAGTATTTTGGAAAAAAGTAATTAAAAGGCACTAAAAAGAAGATTAATGTACCTCAACAAATCAGCTTTTGCTAATACAACCTGAAAGTATAACATAAATACAAATTAAATGCCACCCACCTTTTATAATTCAACTCCATACAAGCCTATCAAATTTTCTCACAACAGTCTTTTTGTGAATCATTGTTAATTTTTTACTTAAAACTTGCAAACAATAAGTTATTTACAGTTCAATAGAGGGGTCCTCCTAGGTCATTCCTTTTCCTCCCCTGTTGTTAGAGATAACCTTAGCACATGATTTGTTGTTACACAGTGTTCAGACTGTAAGTGCTAGGAAACCTCTTCAAATCACCTTACCATTTTTTTTCTCTAGCCGGTTTGTTGTCATTTGTTCCCATGCCAAAGTCACCTAGCCTTGCTTTAATTACGCATATTCCTCTCCTATTTACAAGGAACATATATAATTAAAGTTTCCTCCTACTCTCAGACACCTCAGTTTTCACTGTGTATAAGAACACCATCAATGCAAAGCTACAGGCCAGTTTTGTCAACCAGACTGAGAGGAAACCTCAAGTGAAACCTATGCTTTAGCTCACACTGAGGATCCACTCACCCTATTGGCCAGTGCCAACTGTTTGTACTGGGCATGGCAGTATTCTGGGGACATGAAGTAGTGGAGCACGAAGACTATCAGCTTCTGGAAGGGAAGGAGAAATCTCTAGGCTTATAAAACTAAAGGTGAGACTACACTGTTGACGAGACGATGATGTTGGTAACAGCAATAGAGAACAATGGAGATGGTAGGCTCAGATCAACTACTCTGCAGCTCCTTGTCCTTCCCAGTCATTTAAACACTTGGTCTTGCTTTGGCATTTGTGGAAGCCATTGTATTTGTTTTTCTGAAGGGTCTTCAAATCTCGCTTTTAATCAAACTGATGTCTTTCTCCTGTAAGTGCTCTTCCCAAGTAGAGGCAGCATATTAACTGCCCTACAATCTTTTCTTATGTTATGTTTTTCCAAATATTACTGGACTTCCAATTTATTTAATTTACTAGTTCTTTCAGAATTCTGGACAACTCCTCTATCCTTTTCCATCAACAAATATTTGGCACCATTCCAATACTTTACTTTCCACTACTAATTTTGCCTTTGCCATCATGATGAGTATCACATTCCTGTTAAAGGTTGGGGCAAAAAATATGAGTTTAATGTGGTTATCCATCACTGCATTGATTGACACAGCACATTAAATCATATGCTGTGGTTGGTTTATGGCTCTTGAAATCCATTTTCTGAACTGTATAATAAATTAGTTCACAGGGCTGGAATCTGCAAAGCAAGTGTAATTCCAGATGTCATTTTTCTCTTTGGTTTACTCTTGTCAGCTGACAGGCAGCTGAAATAGATTTGAATCCCGCTTCCCAGAGTGTCAGAATCTTGTCCATTTGAGTCACTTTTCTAGTTCACTGGAGCACAGTTGGCAGAAAGAACACAAGAATGGCAGAAAAGGTACTCCCACACAAAGCTAGGATTTGATCAGAATAAGCAAACTGGGAAGTTAATGCTCACTGAGTGAAGGGCTGAAATGCAGAGTGGCAGCTTCTGCTTTTGAGGATAAGAACTACAGGAACAGCGTGGGTTTGGTAAGGAAAATGGGAGTTCTGGAACTTAAGGCAGCCACTGACTGTGGGGTGAAATGCAAACATTTCCTACCAGCTATTAACTTAAATATCCATGGATTTTATCTTTGGCAAAAATATTCAGATATTAATGCTACACTAAATCAAATCTAATATTACATGACAGAAAGACTGGACCTACTAATAAACTTCCTTCAGAATCAAACCTAAGCTTCCTAAATCTTTGGATGCTTAGGCTAAAGCTACATCATTTATTTTCAACAGAGATCACCAGTGGCTCACACTATCAAATCACAGTTTTAAAGGACATTAAGTTTAATGTGTTAATCACTTCAATAGAGCATTTCATACTGTTTTAGACTTTGTATTAAGAATAGTTATTTCTGGCAACTGTAACGTACCAACTTCTGGCTTGGCATTCAATTAACATGACAAAGCATCATCACAGACTGTGTTTCTTTCATAGTATTTCATAGCCCTCTGGTAACTCTCTGGGTCTGTGACCCTTACAATACCATCTGTTCTGATGCCATTGTGTCTATTGCTTTTTCAAACGGTCATAAATTAAAAACCAGACAGAATCCCAAAGAAGCTACTGTCAGCTGTCAGGACAAACTGTAACAAGAACCACGAGAAAAGTGGAAATTGAAATGGCTCTGCAGCTGACAGATGTTGTAATATAGGGTGGTTGTCGTGGATCAGCATTTGTTGTCGTATAGGTTGTTCAACCACCCTGAGCACAGCTTCCAGGACAAGATGTAAGCAGGGGAAGAAGTTTATTATGTTATACAGCAAGATTATATAGGCTTTTTGAAAGCATAGGTGTCACATCTTAATTGGCTATTTTCTACTGGAATGCATATAATTAAAGCATACAATAGATTAAAATAACAAAACTATATTTTAACACATCATTCCCTTTCCTGTCTAGATGAAACTGGAGAAAGAACTTAAAATTATGAAGGCAAAACTGACAAACGCACACACAAACAGATTTAGTAATCCTCATTTACTGAGGATATCAAGAGGATGTAGTCTCAAGGAGAAGGACTTGGGATATCAGTTGATGAAAAACTCAACATGAGTGGCAATGTGTGCTTGCAGCCCAGAAGGCTAAACATACCCTGGGCTGCATCAAAAGAAGTGTGACCAACAGGATGAGGGAGGTGACCTTCCCCCTCTACTCTGCTCTTGTGAGACCCCACTTGGAGTACTGTGTCCAGCTCTGGTGCCCCCAAGCATGAGAGGGACATCAAACTGCTGGAGCAAGTTCAGAGAAGGGCCATGAAGATGATCAGAGGGCTGGAGCAGCACCCCTATGGAGCACTGTGAGAGTTGGGGCTCTTCAGCCCCAAGAGGGGCCCCAAAGGGGTACAAGAAAGCAAGGAAGGGACATGAAGATGCTGGCTTGTAACTTCACTGTTGATGTTAATATTACATCACATCACCACGACAGCAATGAAAAGATCCATTATGCTTAGCAGGAAAGCAAATTCTAAAGGCACCCAGGCTTTCAAAACAGAAGTGAAGGAATTTTCTTTTCCAAGTCAATGTAAAACCAAAAGCAAAGACATTCATATAATCAAATTTTGAGAACTGGATTATTCCCATCTTAGAAAACAGATGAAAAATAAAAGAAACCAAAGACAAGCTAATAGTGGAAGAATTCTCACTACCAAATAGCGTTTGCATTTCAGAAATAAAATTATTATTTCAGTTTTCTTAAATTACATGTAAGGCCTGAGAACAATGCTGAAGAAAGGAACGGTTAGAGGTATGGTCATAGGGAAAAATGTCAAGCTTCTCTCTAAGAACTGTGTCCATAGATTTGGCCACAATGGTTTTACTGAGAAGACCACTCTCATTTCCTATTTCATAACTCTAGTTACAGAAGACAGCAGTCAGTTTCACACAGAGAAAACACTAGACTTTTTTAGTACACAAGGTGGCCAAGCAGCCTGTATCCTCTCCCCTAATGAGAAAACAAAGAGATGGCAGCTTTCTGAAAAATAGTAGCTTCACATTGCTTTCTTCATACCTTTTGTTTCTGCTTGTTGAAAAAAAAAAATACTCTAATATGAAGACAAATGGAAAAATAGCAATCAAACCTCAGACGTGAATACAGTCCTCAGAGTCAGACCAAGCACACTTCAGATTTTCCCATGAGTTTAAGGTCACCAAGATAATTGGCTTCTCTATTAGTTTGCTCACCTAGATTAAAAAAATACCTTGACACAAAAAAAATATCCTGGCATTAACTTTAAAGGTCAATTCTTTAACTCATTCTAAAACCAGTTAGGTACCAGAAAAGACTGTCTATGTTTAAAGAAAACTAATTGTTAAGAAATTATATTATGCTCTCCACACATACTATAAATAGTTGAATCCTTCCAAAGTGCAAGGTTCAACTCACAACTCACCTTTAAACTGTAGACTCATGAGCAGGGGAAGGACTGATAAGTACAATAACAGCTAGCAGAAAAGGAAAGCTTCAGTAAATAGAAAAGAGGTCTTCAAATAAAATTTCAAATATGATGAGTTGGAGAGATAAAGAGGCATAAAAAGATTCTTCCAGACTGGGGATTTGCAGAAAAAAAACCTCTACCAGAGTAGACAACTTATCTGGGGAATGCAGCTGTTTGACATAACCCTGGCAAAAGCAAGCATGAGAATAATTTCCTGAGGGACCATTGCTTCCAGACCTCTAGTTTTGCATTAAGGTAGGCCACTTTCTGCTCGATGAGGATAAGATAAAGCACAACTTTCAAAAACAAGTTATCGTTCCTAGTCAGAAAAAAGGAGTCATAACTGATTAGGTAACTTCTGGTTCTCTCAAGAGCAATCTGTTGTCTCAGGAAACAACTCAGACTAAAGCAAGTCAAGCTCTGCTCTGACAGATGAAAAGCAAAAGAATAATTTCATCAGGTGCAGCAGAAACACACCTGAGAATTGCCAAATCCATGCACTGGTAACTCCTGATCAATTTTGTAATAATAGGGTATTATAACAGAGACTGTTAAGATCTCTGACACTTGGCTACAGTGCTACAAGCTTCTCACACACATTTGCTAACAACCACAGCTAAACAACACGGAATGTCTCATTCAGGTTGCTGTTGATGGCAGCATTTAGTTATATTTAGTTATATTTCACCACTATGCAGAACAAGAAATGGGAAAACAAACCCCAACAAACAACAACATGTGTAGATGACTTCACATCTCAGTTGTTTCCCTGTAGCTAATGAGTTCTCACCTACAGAATTCTACAACAGACCCTTTCTCAGGAAAAGGAAAATCAAATCTCTTTTGTTCATAACACTGAAAATAACTCCTCAAAAGTATGTCTTTTTTACTTATATGAAATTCAGTTGTAGATTATTAGACACCAGATGTTGCCTACAAGCGAAAGCCATACATACCAGGTGCCACACAGCTTTCATTGCTGTGTAAGTTCTCAGCTCCAGATATAAAGCAATACTTAAATAAATTCAATGAGCACAAAAAATGCCCAGGAAAGCAAAATAATCATAATTAGCACAGTGCACACCTCAGCAGAATGACCTAATTTAAAAAGTGTTTTGCAAAGCAATTCTCATACTGAAAGGAAATTACATAGAGCAAAATAAAAGTTCTATTTTTGAAATCCATGCACAGTAAGACTGACAAGTGTCCATGAAAAAGGATGTAAGAGACTACAGAGCACAGCAGGGATTAGCACTGTCAAGGGCTAGGGCTGGGCCAGCCACTAAATGAGTGACAGACTCTACCAGCACTTCTCCTTTCCCAAAGAGAAAGGGAATAAGGGAGAGAGACTGATGGTTTGGAAATGAAAATTAAAACCACTTTAATGAAAATAATAAAATGCAATATATACAAAATATATACAAACCCAGTATCAAACCCAACCCCCCTGATAGCACTCAGTCACTGTCACCACTGATGCTGCTGCAGAAGTGCCAGACCTGATTCAGTGGCAGATGGCAACCAGATCCAGCAGCTGGATTCTGGAACAGGATTCAGGACCTCATGGATTGAGACTGAAGGTAGGACAGAAAGAGTCCTTCTTTGATGTCCACTACTGAAGAAGAGGAAGCAAAGACGAAGAAGAAGCAGCTTGATCCTCGTGATCCCTCAGCTTCATACCAAATGATGTACATGGAATGGAATACCTTACTGGTGAGTATCGGGAATGGTCCACTCCTCCATGTGGGTGCAGCCTTTCATTCTGCACTCTCAATGCAGTAGTACACAAGATTTAGGAGTGACCGTGGTCTGTATACCAGTCCTTGGTACTAACTAAAATCACTGTGCATTACCTTGGTTTCAGTAAAGCATTTGACACTGTCTCCCACAGCATCCTTGGCGCTAAGCTAAGGCAGTGTGGTCTGGAGGACCGGGTAGTGAAGCGGATTGAGAACTGGCTGAAGGAAAGAAGTCAGAGAGTTGTGTTCAATGGTATGGAGTCTAGTTGGAGGTCTGTATCTAGTAGAGTCCCTCAGGGGTTAGTACTGAGACCAGTACTATTCAATACATTGATCAACAACCTGGATGAGGGAACAAGTCAAGCAAGTTTGCTGATGACACCAAACTGGGTGGAGTGGCTGACACACCAGAGGGTTGTGCTGCCATTCAGCAAGACTTAGACAGGCTGGAGAGTTGGGCAGGGAGAAATTTAATGAAATTCAACTAGGGCAAGAGTAGTCTTGCATCTGGGAAAGGACAACCCCTTCCATCAGTATAGGTTGAGGGCTGACCTGCTG
The DNA here is from genome assembly GCF_026170545.1 of Melanerpes formicivorus. Classification (NCBI taxonomy): domain Eukaryota; kingdom Metazoa; phylum Chordata; class Aves; order Piciformes; family Picidae; genus Melanerpes; species Melanerpes formicivorus. Next base: position 5,636,566 of record NW_027142369.1, read on the forward strand.
AAGAGTAGTGAAGAGGAAAAGGACCCGGGGGTCCCAGTGGATGGGAGGTTGAACATAAGCCAACAGCGTGCTCTTGTAGCCAAGAAGGCCAATGCCATTCTGTATTAGAAGTGGTGTGGTTAGTAGGTCAAATAGAGATATTCCTCCCCCTCTACTCTGGTGAAGCTGCATCTGGAATATCGTGTCCAGTTCTGGGCCCCTCAGCTCAAGAAGGACCTCAGGGAACTGCTTGAAAGAGTCCAGTGCAGAGCCACAAAAATGAGTAGAACATCTTCCTTATGAAGAGACTGAGGGAGCTGGGGCTCTTTAGCTTGGAGAGGAGGAGACTAAGGGATGACCTCATTAATGCTTATAAATATTTAAAGGGTGAGTGCCAAGAGGATGGAGTCAGGCTTTTCTTGGTGATGCCCAATGACAGGACAAGGGGCAATGGGTAGAAGTTGAGGCATAGGAAGTTCCATGGAGACAGGAGGAAAACATTTTTTTCGCTGTGAGGGAATGCTGGAACAAGCTGCCCGGGGGCATTGTGGAGTTTCCCTCTGCAGAGATATTCAAGATCGATCTGGATGTGTTCCTGTGTGATCTGGTCTAGGTGATCCTGCTCTGGCAGAGGGGTTGGACTGGATGATCTTTCAAGGTCCCTTCCAACCCCTAACATTCTGTCATTTTGTGTGAGCAGTAGTCAAAGCAGTTAATTAGTAGAAACTGAGCTAAAAGGTAAAATCACTGAACAGAATTAGTTATATCGTAACTGAAACGAGGACAAGCACACATTTTGAATTTCTTCCAAGTCTTCTCTCACTTTCATTTTATTTTATTTTTTAAACAAAGAGAACTTAAATATCAAGAGCAGCTATTAGCACTTTAGTGACAGGAGGCCTCCTGGCCATATCCTGATTTATTTGGACTAAATCTACTGACGTTTTCATTCTGTTAACATCAGTCTTGCTTGTTAGTATTTTTCCACTAGGAAAAATCTGTAGATTTTTTTTCCATTTACTCTCTTTTAGATGGTCAGTTGCCCAGTAAAAGACATGGAGGAAAAGGCAACAATTACTTTGGGTATCAACAAAAACCCAATGACAATGACTTTAATGTAGTCAGCCCTTTTAAAGGTAAAATGCATGAGGAAATGGAAGGACTTTGGAAAGACTTTTAATGGAAATTATCCTTTCTAACACCTATGAAAAGTCCTGAAAAAGTACATTGTTCATTGTGCTGCAATCAGATGCTTTTACTAGCTTGCTGGTCTGCTCATTATCTCTACTTACTACTATGAAACAATGAGATACTTTCCATGGAAACAACTGTAAAGAATCATAAATACCTCGTGTTTCTTAAATAGTATTAGACAGACCTTTGTCTATAGAAACCTCAATGCAGATCACTGAAGTATACTTGAACCTCCCATGAGAAAATTGTGAACTGACAGAAGAGAAGCCCAAAACCTTAATTTGTGAAGATCCCAACTAAGTGTTTTCAATTGCACTGTTTTGCCACTGACTCCTCTGTATGGTCATTTCCCAGCCATACTGGATAAGCAGGATGCATGAGGATCATGAGTGGAAATATTTTGGAATCAAAAGACCATGCTTGTGGTTGCATCGTAGCATTAGAAAGCTCAAGTATTAAAAGAACCCAGCCAAATCAGGGATATAAAAATATCAGACTGGTAATAACAATAATAATAATAAAAAGCAGCACCATTATAAATTAACAGAATGGGCCATTTTAATGAACTGTGGAGTACTGCAATGCCTGCAAGACCATGACTGGTTGGTAACGACTAGGTTGTATGGGAACTGGTTTGGCAGCATCTCACTTTTTCAGTGCAAAGACAGTAAGATGTAGCCATAATTTTAAGGCAGGTTGCAGCAGAGAATATATGTATATATGTGTATATTATATGTGCATATAGACTATTAAATAAAGTTGTGAAAGATAATTTTTTGCACCTTTCTTCCATTGATTGCTATGTGTATATGGGTAACATACCATGGAAACAAGGAAAGAAAACAAAATCTTTGCTTTTGCCACCAGAAGAAAAGATTAAAATCTTGCATAATAGGACAGCTGTAACAAGACTTTGTCCCCACACAAGTGCCCCCATCATGCTGTCTAATGGAAATCGTTACCTCTATCTACAAAGCTTGTTTTACTTGTAATCCTAGACTCGTGGGATGACTGAGGCAAGAAGAGACCTCTGAATATTGTCCACATCCAAACTTACTAATAGAATAGAATAGACCAGACTAGACCAGGTTGGAAGAGACCTTCAAGACCATCGCGTCCAACCTATCATCCAACACCACCTAATCAACGAAACCATGCAACCAAGCACCCTATCAAGTCTCTTCCTAAACACTTCCAACGATGGTGACTCCACCACCTCCTCGGGCAGCCCATTCCAATGGGCAATCACTCTCTCTGTGTAAAACTTCCTCCTAACCTCCAGCCTAAACCTCCCCTGGCGCAGCCTGAGACTGTGTCCTCTTCACAGTATCACGGTATCGCTAAGGTTGGAAGAGACTTCGAGGATCATCGAGTCCAACATGTCACCACAGACCTCATGACTAGACCATGGCACCAAGTGCCACATCCAATCCCCTCCTGAACACCTCCAGGGATGGTGACTCCACCACCTCCCTGGGCAGCCCATTCCAATGACTAATGACTCTCTCAGTGAAGAACTTTCTCCTCACCTCGAGCCTAAACTTCCCCTGGTGCAGCTTGAGACTGTGTCCCCTTGTTCTGGTGCTGGTTGCCTGGGAGAAGAGGCCAACCCCTTCCTGGCTACAATCACCTTTCATGTAGTTGTAGAGGGCAATGAGGTCTCCCCTGAGCCTCCTCTTCTCCAGGCTAAACAATCCCAGCTCCCTCAGCCTCTCCTCATAGGGCTTGTGCTCAAGGCCTCTCACCAGCCTTGTTGCTCTTCTCTGGACACGTTCAAGTGTCTCAATGTCCTTCTTAAACTGAGGGGCCCAGAACTGGACACAGTATCAAGGTGCAGCCTAACCAATGTACAGGGGCACAATGACCTCCCTGCTCCTGCTGGCCACACTATTCCTAATGCAGGCCAGGATGCCATTGGCCATCTGGGCCACCTGGGCACACTGCTGGCTCATGTTTAGGCAGCTGTCAATCAGCACCCCCAGGTCTCTTGACGTAGAGTCAGCTAGAGTGGGTTGTCAAGGGCTGTGTCCTGTCAGATTTTGAATACCACCAAGCATGCCAAGGCAAGCACATTCTTTACATGAGTATTTGAAATACTGTTACCATTAGGCAAATGGTCTGTGAAGGTAGTGCCCTTGCACCCCAGCTCTCTGCTTGTCAATTACTTGAAACAGAGAGTACAAAAAAGGAAAACCCTCCTCAGATGGTTTGTTATGATGTCTAGCACAACCAAAACACTGATCCAGACTGGGCCATCTTTGGATTTCATTCATTGCCTTGAAACAGTACTTGGTTGCTACCTACCAAATTATGACTTGCTGTATGTGAAGTTAATTTTGGTAATAGAACCCAGTTCAGAGATTCATGCTATAAAACATGAATCAAAGCTTGAGATGAACATTACTTAAATTTTGACAATTGAAAACAAGGATTCTTACATTTTTCCAGGAAGAGAGAAACAACTTGGAAGTAATACTGCACACTGCAGACTGACCCGATGCAACAGCAAATTGTGATGAATTATCTGATGGGTGGAATTTTATCAGTTCCATACAATACAGGAAAAACACTGGAATGATTCATGACCTGCCAAAAAAAGAGTAACTCTAGCCAAAGCATCCCTTCCTTCTGACAGTATCTACCACTAATTAATTTTCCATTTTTAAAAATGGGAACAAATAGAAGTGAAAAAATGGTTCATGGCAAGCTAAGCCTGAATTGATAAACTGTAGAAAAATCTATCACATGGATAACATGAAAACAGACAAAACCAGATAGTTAAAGCTGAGCCTACGAGACAGAAATCCCCCTGGAAAAAAAAACCCAAAACCAAACCACCATGAAAAAACCCAAACAACACAACACTTTTTCAATTCAGAGGTAAGCTCTTTCAAACGCAAATCTCATAAAAGTTGAAGAGAATTTAAAAAACCAAACCACACACATACAAAAAAAGTTACAGAAAAAAAGTTACAGGAAGTTGCCTTAGCCCGTGCTACTAGATTCCTATAAATACTACAACCCAATGATTTCGGTTCTCCATCTTACTCCAGTTCCATTCAGTGCAACAATAGTGCATGCTGCACAAAATCAGCTTACCTTTGTATTTTCAGATATTCACACATCATATAAACCAAACAACTGATTTAAGCCTACTTTCAGTATTCCTCTTGTAATGGCTGTCAGCTGAGCACAGCACAGACAAGTTGAAAACTGTGAGAGTTCTTCTAGAGCTCACTTTCAGGTGGTGAAAGAGTGGAGGTATTTTCTTGTTGAAAGATCTGCTTCTGCTACAGCTGCTTTAAGCCACTTGCAGTAAATACAGGGTAATGTGGAAAGTAAGTCTATTATGAAGCAGGACCTATGTTTCATCAGCCCCAAAATATCACTTTCAGGAGAAAATTCTCAAGTGATAAGCACAGAGAGTCCTGCCAGAGTAAATGGGAGCTCATTGCTTGAAGTTATAAGCAAAATTAGTGCATTAAATTCCTATAGTCACTTTCTGTTTCCAAAAGAGCAACTGAATTCTAGTTTAAACTCAAATGTGTAGAAATGTATTGTCAAATACACACCAAAAATAGATCTGCTCTAAAAGAGTACTTTGTTAAATTCAGATAAATCACCCAGGAATTAAAAAATGCTACTGATCTTCTTCCAATGGCTATCTTTAAGATATGAATCAGTGGTTAACTGCTGTGCTTCAGCTCAATAACTCTAAAAATAAAAGGAGCTAACTCTGAAAACAAGGAAACAAAAAACTTCCTTGATTATTCACCTTGATCCACACTTTATTATATGTCAAAGGCTAATGACTATGCAGGTTAGTGTTATGTACTTTTTTATTGTACAAAGCACCAATGTTTTTCTGGTTTAAGGCTAAAATGTGAAATAATACTTTCAATGCAGAAAAGAACACAGCCTGTGAGTACCCAAGGCAGGTGAATAATTGAAAGTGTCTTGAAAGGGTTCTTGAGTCATTGAACTCACTGGGTGTGTTCCAGGTTAAAACACAAGTAGTGCTGCTGTTGTTTTCTCAGAGTGCAGAATGCAACTACTTGAAATATTTAGGTGTGACAGTGGTCACATCACAGTAAAATTCTTCAGTAAGAAGCAGTGAGTTTTTTGGCTGAACATATGCTTTGCCTTCTGTACTTTCTATGAAATAACTTTGAAGTTTCTGAAGGCAAAGCCACAATATTTCACTAACCAATCTAACAAAACCAGTTACCACTATTTGTCCATTCTTCCTCAACCAGCATGTGCAGAAGGATGAAGACCTAGACAATGAGTCAAACAAGCACTGAGATTTTGCATCAGCATTTAGCTTTAGTTACAACACAAACCACCCACAAGAACCAGCATAATGTACTTAGAACAAGCCTATGTGACCAAAACCAACAATTTGTACAATACAATGAAAATCAAATGAGTTATTCAGTGTTCTCCAGATGAAATCTTTGCTACGAAAGGAAGAATAAAGAATAGGATACACTGCCTTATTGAAAGAAAGAGTTTGATTGACTGTGTTTAGTCTTTAATCTTCTTTAACTCCCCTGACCCCTTCAAACTCATGTTTCCAAAGTCTTCTCTGCTTTTCCTTTCAGGCAGCTCAACATCCTTGACATAAGCTTACACTACCCCTAAGTACTGCCAGACTGCTTTCTGGCAACGTGTCTTTGGTTTGAAGAGAAATGCAAGAGATCACTGCAGTCAGATAAAAAAATAACAATATATTTAGAACTGAGAGGTAAAAAGCACATGGTTAATCTAAGCCTTTAGAGGTATGACTTAGTACATGTAGGAAACTAACAGATATATAACAGTGTGTATTGGGAAGTGTAGTTAAGATAATTATTTTTGAAAATTAATTTCTGTGTGATGAGTAATTTGGGATAATTTCTCCCTTTCTGCTGTAGTTTTCTACTTTAGAAGTTAAGCTACTGGTAAGATTAACTGGCAAGTGCTATGATGAATTACTTAATTTTAAAAAGTACTATCGTTTTCTAGGATTATCATGATAAACAGATGCTGGAAAAACTATTTCATGGAAAAGGTACATTTAGCAAAGAAATTTTCAGCCTGAGAGAGAATACATAGCTTTGTTTGCTGGACAGCGGGTTGAAATATTCATTGCCTTTCAGGCATCATTACTGAACGTTGGTCTGTTTCACATCAGCAGTAAGGACTACTTTCCACAACAGCACTCTGACTGCAGGAGATAAAAGACTTTTCTGTTTTTTTGTTTGGTTTTTTTTCCACAGAGGAAGGAAACAATGACAAAAGCATGAAGGTAGCAGTAATCTGGAGGTGATGACAGAGGGTAGAAGAATGGAGAAAGTTGCTCAAATAAATCCATTTTGGTCAAAACAGGCAGGTGACAACCAAGTATATCTCACATTCAATTGAAGTGTGGATTGTAATTTTCCAACTTAGCAATTAAAGTAAACTTTAAATCTCATTGAGTGTGATAAAAAGCAATTTGAAATAGAGGACACAAACAGAAGTATTTCAAACATTTAAAGCACAATTTTGCATTGTGTACTATGTAACCTTAAAAACAAGAAAGGACACTGCATTTGTTCAAAAGTACTGTTGCTGCACTTTGTGAACTACACTTAATTGATACTGACACGTTACTGCTTCTCTCCTGACATCCTGTGAGCAGTCAGAGCTAGCCAAATAGCAAGCTGGTATAACCCCTGGCTTGGAGAAAATGTCACTAGGAAATAACACCTGAGAACAACGCAAATCTTAAAATGATAATTGCTTAACAGAACACAGTGAATGAATGTGTGGATTTAAACATCAATTTTATGAAGAATAATTTAGTTAAACAAGCAAGTAGAGAGACTTTTAACAGCATTTTGCTTTGAAAGAATTAGTGTTGCTGTTCAGCTGATTTAATTAACAGGAACCCAAACATTTCAGATGGAAATGAAATAGCAGTGAGCATGAAACACAAACACAGTGCCCCCTGCAGCCAGGTCTCTGTCAGAATATATCACATGTTAAGTAAAGCAATGCCCAATCAGTTCCAAGTTTGAGTGGAATATAGCTAAACAAATTGTCATTTATTCATGGATAAAGCCTCCATCACTTAGTGTCATGATGTCATAGGCATTTCTTTACTAAGGCAAACACAGCACGAGTTAACCTCTCCCTCCAAATAATCCCAATTATCATTTTGTTGGTGAACTGATCTCTTCCTTCATAACTCTTCCAATTTTCACACCATTGCCAAGTTCTCTTGTTTTTAATTATAGCAAATCTTTAAAAAAGGAGTATATCATGAAGACCTTAGAGACAGTAGCAGAATTAATAATAATTTGTTTCTTTAGAAATTTGTCAGGTTTTGGAAAATATAGTCTTTTAACAGAGCACACCAACCAAAAAAAAGGGGTAACTGCATTCAGGAAATGCCTGCGACTCCTGCAAAGAGCATGTCTTCATGGTCACATCAATGGAATATAGAGGCTGCACTGGAGACAAATGCAAGAGTCTTTGTGCAGAAACTCCAAAGCACAGGATGTGCTACAGCTCACAGGAGAAAGCATGTAAGTTGTTAAGCCACAAGACTAAACTTCATAGTCTTTCTTCACACATTTCTTCAGTAATTTAGATTAATAAGGTTGTTCCTATGAAACAGTAGATTGTATTTAGGAAAAATAACTTAAAGGGAATTATGGCCAAAAAAAATTGTAGTGAAAAACAGTAAAGCCTCAGAGTTTAATTTTTCATTCTTGTTGTAAATGATCTGTCATCATTGAAAGGATGGATTATAAAAAGAGAAATCTTGCCAATAAGCCATTCTTGTTCATACAAATATAAACAAACATTTCATTTGGTTTCTGTTCTTAGTTAGACAACTACAAACAGTATCTCAAATCAAAGATTCAAATATCTAAATCACTATCACTGGGAAATTTTACTGATTACCAGAGGTCACTTGTTCTAAAATTTTAAAACAAACAAACAAAAAGCTTCCAAATTGATTTCAGGTTTAACTATTTCAGCTAGTTTTACTTGGAGAGGCAGGGGTGGATAATTATGCTATATGTGCATACTTGTGTTATCCTTCAATCTTATTTCCTTTTAATGGAAATTATACATAAGGCATTACATAGTGTTGCATACATACATACCTTTTATACATAAAGTCATTATGATCTATACTGAGTATTGGTCCATACCAGGAAATTCACCAAAGCTTATTAAATAAATCTAAGCTCTAAGGTAACTGTTATGTTGAAACAGCAGCCGAGTCCAGTAGAGAGGCATTCCTGCCTATGGCAGGAGGTTGAAGCAGATGACTGCTAAGGTCCCTTTCAGCCTAAGCTATTCTAGTATTCTGTGATAATGCTTCCTATACATTACTGCAAAGCCATATAAAATAATTTTAAAATACCAAATTAATAATGGAAAATAAGGTGGTCTTTCTCATAGAACTTTGGTTCATAAACTGTCAGCTTAGAATTGCGAACACAAATATTACAAGTTAATGCTTCAGCTGTTGTTATAGCGGCTGCTACCTCCACAGTGCTGTTGCTATAGCTCTTTTGCCATCAAGATCGTATCTGTTTGTAATAAACAGTTAAATATACACAAAGTGTTGAGAAGTGCAGATATTCATCTACACACACAGGCATGAGTAAACACTGCAAACTTCCTCCATAATATAGTTTTGCAATAGTCAAAAGGTCAAGAAAGATACAGCATCTTGTAGTCTTTCCCCACAAGGAATTTTACAGACAACTATTTTCGTAGCATACATCTTTAGCATTTCTATTTAAATAGCATAAATCCCTCAGCATCTATTCAAAACACCATGTTAGTACAGAAAAGCTCTAGAAAAATAGAGAAAGCTTTTAAAATCAAAACTTTAAATGCTAAAAAAGGACTGGCCAACCCAATGAATAGTTACCCTCCAGCCTGCATTCAGATCGCTTGTATTGGAAGCATGGTATTTATCACCTTGTGCGCCTCTGAAGGCAGCTCATTTCTCAGTCATTTTGAACAGCACTGTGTGTTTACAGGCTACTTATTCAAGGATGGATTCCGAGGAGCAAAAAAGATATCCAGAAAAACATGCTTTAACTTTCACTGAGCTGTACTGCTTTAGGGAGAGTGCCTGGCCTATTCAGAATCAGAAGCCTTTTGGCATAGGTCAGTAGGTTCAAATATCTTGAAATGTCCAAAAGATGGAACAAAAAACTTTTCCTGTTGTGCCCTCCTATCCAACCTTTTGTCTCATATGTTCCCCTTAGGGATGAACAAGACATTTCTCTGCATGATTTATAATCACCTAGGCAAAAACCTGCTTCTAATTCTGAACAAAAAGACTGGATAAGAAGCTGATTGTAGTTGTTCTACTCTGCTCTATTTGTAAAAAAAAAAATTAAGAAAAGGAAGTACTTTTCCTTACACAGTAAGCACAGAATATATACATAGATGTACATATCAAGAATATAAATAAACTTAATGCATTTATCTTAGGGAAGGCACCTTTGCACTTAAAGGTACACGCTCCTCTGAAGGTAAGATTGATTCTATACCATTGGAAAATCCAGGAAATCACATAGCAGTGAAGTAGACAGTCAATATGTAGAAATCAAGTTTTAGTTCAGAATTAGCAGAATCATCTTTCTTCTAGACTACAATATCAGCTTTTCATTTACCACGAGCCACCTTTATTTCACAGCACTACTGAAGACTAGGCAATCTCCAATAGGACAGAAATAGTCTTACTGCCTGCAGATCCTTTTCATGTCCCAACACACAATGAAGAGAGAATCAAAATCCAGAAAAGACCATTTCTAAAGCTATTGTTCTAATAAGAATATAGGTCAAAAACTTACAAGCTGTGGGTTACCCACACCAAAGTAAGACAAAAGTACTTACAAATGTAGACCAAAGACTTACCAGCCTCTGCATGCTTTTCACGTGGGTAGGACTAATAGATAAGGCCTCTTCATACCAGCGTTTGGCTTCATCGATATTTCCACGAAGTTCAGCAACCTGACCTCTCATGTAGAGAACATAGTGTGACATGGGAAAGAGATTAGCTGCTTCTTGGGTACAGGCTGTGGCCTCAGCAGGCTTCCCAATTCCTATGTAGACTTCAGCTGTGAAGGAATGTGGAGATCAACGAATGATTCTTGCTTCATCATATCATGACTAGATCTTGTCATGTGCTGTATTTGAAAACAGTTTCATTCCAAGCAAAGGTTATTCTCCTCCAAAAATCTCACACTTAAGAGAAACTATTACATTAATTATTTTAAACAAATTATTCTTTCATGCAAGTTTCTTCTCTAAATGCAGTTTAGGAGTTTAAAACTCTAAATGGCTGGTTTGAACACCAGACAACTCTTTCTAGTTTGTTAGCTTTAACAAGTTTGGAATATTTTTTTTTTTGTAGATTTATTTTTATATTTACATTGTGAGCATTCCAACACTGTTTAAGAACTGAAAACCCAACACAAAACATTACACACAGATCCTTACAGTAGGAGAGAGAACATGATCGTTTAGAGGGTTTTCTCAATTTTACATGTAGGTCATTAAGGAAGCAGTAGCAATTGCTCCAGCTACCAATCACTAAATGGCAAGCCTGGTTCTGAGTTTCCTACTTCAGAACAAACAAACTAACAAAAATATTTGATATGAGAGGTTTCCTAGTTAGATAAGCACGAGATGTGAAATGCGTAGTTAGCATTCTGATCTGAAAACATTTGTTCATGTTTCCAAGCATTTAATCTAAAATAAAAACATTTAATCTGTAACTTAAAAAAACAAAAAAAATTAGGTATATTCAATTTAACATAAATCACTCCTGATTAAAGCAGATGAGTAACCTGACATACAGTTGGCCAAGTCAGATTGACTATAGGAGAACAAAAGGTTCTTTCAGTAAGTGATTAACAACTGACAATGTATCTTACTTACATAACCTTCCCATGGCTCTAGAACCTAGCAGGAAGAATTCTTTTTTTCCCCACTAAGTAGTAAAACACTGCAGAACCATGCAGGGAGTCAAACAGTTAAATGTGGTATGAATGATAAACCTTCACTTTTATCTTAAGTATATGTGCTGTAATGACACTGTAAGGAATATTATTGCTGTTTTCTACGCAAGTAACCCATATATACTGATGAAGACATCTTCCAGAATATCTGCTTTGTATTGTACTTCTAGGAGAAATCTTTATTCTGGTTATTCCTAAACTACATTCTTCATGGATAAGGGAGTGTTTCCTTTGTTCTACAGAAGACTTTCTTGATAACAGCTGCACTATAAAACTACTGCCTTATCTTACACAAATGACCACACAGATGAGAAAATTTCTTGTCTTGCTTCAGTGCCACACACAGACCCTGAGCAAGTTTGATCTGGTAAGTGATAACAGATTCAACAGATTTATGTAAATCCTTAAGCTAGCAAGAAAGGGGAATCAACAAAAAAGAATTTTACTTTCACATACCTGCATGAAGCCATATTTGAGCCAGAGTCATCCAAGGATGAAGAGGACCTTGCTTAGGGGCACTGCTTTGCAGAGATGAAGCGACCTCAGACAGTGCTTGCTCCACTCTGGAAGCTGCTATTGATGTGGCATGAATTGAACCTGTAGAAGTAATGTACCATCATAGAAAGAAAATGAAGGCATTTTGCATAAAACAGCTAATCATGACTCTTTTCATATGGTGTTTTACTTAAAACTCCTCAAGATTTAATTTACATGTACCGTGCTGGAGAAGTTTTTTTTAAAGGTCAGGTTAATTTGCCGTGTTATGAAAGCTTTCAAACTGGTCTGAAAGGCTATATAAAGTCCACTAACTTCACCCAACACATTTTGGGTTGCTACTATGAATACTCTCTATTGAACTTGACACCTCTTTTCAGCAACGTAGGATCCAAAAAAAGGTTTGTGATGGTATCGCACACTGTAATCTCCAGGTTGCTGCCTGCATTTTCATGTTAGTAATTGCTATGTATTTCCATAGAGTGCAATTAGAGGACTATTTAAAGACTAATAACAGTACAAAAAGAGAACTAAAACATACAAGATGATCACAACATACCTCATCACAAATACACAATTAAACTGCACTGAATGTAAACCCTAGCTAATGAAGAAAGTTGAGTTAAAAACACGTGGTGGCAAAAAAGTCTCTTCTATGAGGAACATTAACAAAGCACAATATGCATCGGATGATTCTTGCAAAACAAAGCATTTACAAGCAAGATTAGAAGCTCTTTGGGAAATACTACCCTTTTGAAAGTACTGGAAATAAAATAGCTCTATGACTAGAGAATATCTAATGGCATCTGGACTTTGGATAGCCAACTACCAACAGCATATTTAGGCTTTGGTTGGTTTGGGTTGGGGTTCTTTTATTTGTTTCGGTTTGGTTTTAGTCAAGGCAATGAATATTTTAAGCTACACTCCTTGCCATCTAAGCCATCTCTACTTGTTTCATATTTACAAAGTACAAAATCTCAGACAGACTGGGCCTGACTAATAAATAACGTAAGTGAAATATATCATACTGGATCAGCTGAGAAGTCTTCTAAGCCTATCAGCATATCTGTAATGTTCAATAATGGCAGGTACCACAAAATACTGAATCCTTTACAGGTTGAACTGTACCCCACAAACTAATCCTCATCACTAGAAGCTATGAAATAAACAAAACTTTCACTCTCAAAATCACAGGTTTTCTACAAATTTTAAGAAGGTATTTGCCACATAAAACATGCATTCTGAAGTGTGACAAGAGAAATCAGCAAACCAGAAAAGCAGAAGAATCTCCTAGTACATAGCTCAGTGGGAAAGGGAAGATTGTCTGAAAGTGTACAGCATGTTTCCCTTTACTGACAGAAACAAGAGCGGCACAGGCCATAATTAGCATTTCATATGACATGAACAAGGAATTGCCCTGAAGATTTGACACAGCATCTGCTTTCCTTTACAACACAAACTCCAGCCTAAAGAGTTGAACATTCACCAAAGTTTTGTCTTATTTTTGAGGGTTAACTTCTGAAGATATATAAAAGGGAAGTCTAAGCAAGAAGCATGTGGAGACTATTCCAAGAAAAATGCTAGCCAAGGTACCATAAAATAAGCACTAGCCACCAGTAATCCTGTTCTTGTCTGAAATTCATTTCACTGCAAACTGCCACCTGTTAGCTTTTCAGGGGCTAACTGAAAAAGCCTCCTCATGTCTCCAGAAGAATTTGTAAAGAGAAAGTGAAATTTACTGTCACAAAGTATATAATCTAATCCCTTCCTTCTGGAACGCAAGTATTCAATTCAGAATTAAAAGGGACTATATTTTCTGTTATTTAAAATAAGCACTCTGGCTTCTAGCCAGGCCACAACATTTTCATATAGAAAGTGTGCTGTTAGATTTTAAGCCTCCAGTACTGCACAATAAAGCACATATGGCAACATCTTATTAAAATTTTTGTTCAACCATTTCTACATAAAAAATGAGCTATATTATGATAAAATTTGTGTGAGTTGCAAAGCCACCTATATTTAAGTTCAAAGGTAGTGGACAGAGAGTAATTCCTATGGAAATTAAGTCCTACCTTAGACTTGATTCTGAGTGGCAAAAAGAAAAGAAAACGAAATTGAAAAATATCTTGCTAGATTTCCCCCCACACACACAATGACATTATTCAAATTACCTAAAATTCCTGTTTAGGAAAAGTTATCCCTTAACATACTGCAGCAAGTATCTCTGCTGAAAACACACATATGCAAAGTAATAGTCTTCAAATGTCCCTACTTCAAACATACTACTAGAAAATAGTTACCTCCTATCTTTCACTAATTTAATACAACTGATATAAAAACATATTCTAAATTAATCACAAACAATAATCTACAATTCAATGTGGACTTAGTAACTGTTTTGGAAGCTCAGTCTGCAGGTTATTTAACATAATCAACTAAATTTAAGCTGCCTCATCCCAAATAAATGGATTCTTGGAGTTTGAAAAACAACATTGAGCAGCATATAAAGAAACCTGATGTAATATTCTGCAGGGTTGTTTGGAAATCCCAGCCTTTGAAATTCTTTATGCTTCAGTCTTACCTAAAATGTAGAAAACTTAAGGATGTTGCTAAACAGCACAAGACCACCCATAACTGGGCTTATTTGTTTGGTTTTGTTTCTTCAAAAATCCTCTTTGCAGTGGCTATTAAGAGAGATATCAAGCACAGGGCTATAGGTTCCAAAAGGAGGAGGGATGACCTCTGATACAGCCTTGCATATCTAATCAGCATAGCCACTGTGTCCTTTATCCCACTTCTACATCTTTGCCAATCCTTTTTTAAAATAAGTAACAGTAGTGTTTTGACACTGCCCAAACAGACTTCTTTTAGGTACACTGCACACATGCTGATAGCTCTAACCCATAAACCCCTAAATGTTTCTTTAGTATTGCCACAATTAGCTATCTTCTGACTCATCACTGGCTCCTTCTGTTAAGGCACAATTAGTAAGCTTTCTTTTTGTAGACAGCTATAAATCATTTAAAGATCCTGTGTATTAAAAGCTTTTTCTGACCTTCCTCCAAATTTTAGTCAACTTTTTTCTTATTAGAACTAACTAACTTGTCTGAAAAATTTGTTCCTTGCTCTAATCCAGAGGTTCTCTAAGCCAGGTCTTCATAGTCTCACAGTATCACCACCACCAAGGTTGGAAGAGACCTCGGAATAGTAATTTCAGCTACAGTTGGTGAAGATACCTAGTGGTTTGTGACAAAACGAGGGCAGTGTGGATTTTAAGGTCTGCTCAAGGCCTCACAGATCATTTCACTCACTTTCTTGTACTTAGTTTTGTTCTGAAGTTTGTGTATACTAAAAAGGCCAAATGCAAAACAGTGACTCTATCTGCATGATCTAGAATTCACTATTTAAATTATTTATTGGTTAACATCTGGAATCACAACCACACTGCACAGTGCAAATTGTGACAGAAGGTCTTAATCATAACAAAATGTTTCTAAACCAAAAAAAGTACCACCTCCTACTCAAGTTTCCTGTAATAACCTTGTCCAGAATTTAGAGTTTCTGCTCACTACACTAACACAGTCTCTGCAACAACCATGGTTATGTCAATGTTTTAATTCAATCTCAAGTAGAAAACCTAATAAAATCCCTGTACAAATGCAGTTTAACCAAGAAGTTAAGTCATCTGACTGAAACCTTTCTTTTCCAAGTCACACCCACAGTTCAATTTCTGTGAACATCAGTGTTCCTTTTACTCTCTTCAGGCTTTTTTTAGGAAAAATATTACAGGAGAGTCTACATGAAACTCATCTTTTAAATATCATTTATAAGCTACCCTATGTAAATAAGCACGTTGTGGCTTCTTCAGTTCTTCTTTGTCACTTCCCAATACATTCTTTACACTGTAGCCTCATGGACATGAACTAGGACATGGACTTTACCAGCACTTACTGGCATGCAGGCTTGGAGGAAAGAAAAAAATATTAAAAATCACTTTGAGATAGATATATATATATATATATCAGCTTTTCCTTCTGAAAATGAGTAGAAGAATAGACTGTCATGAAAGAATAGACTCTCCGTGAAATACGTTCATATCAACTAACTAAACCTCTAAACCAGGATTTCTTTTTATACCATAAAAGAGAATACCATGTTTTCAAAGTTTCAATATCTACATAAAGAAAAAAAAAAAGCTTAAACAGCAATGCTCATGCAGGAGAAAGGAAAACCCCCATGGTTTTCAACTTTACATGCACACAAAACTAGCAGTAAGAATGTTAGTGGTGTGACGGAACTCTGCTAAAAAGAACAATCATTTGATACAAAGAGGCAGTATCTTCTGCAGCACTGAAGTGATGCATTTGATAAGATAGATCGGCAGGTTTCAGCAAAAGTAAGTCTCTCCTATAAAATTTATTAAGTGTCTGAACACTTTTCAAAAACCACAAATTACAAAGTCAGCTTATCTTTTGGTTATGCTTGGAGATGCTAGTAGTTGGGTATGGTGAGAATCCTCTCAGCTCTGAAAAACACCTTCAATGCTTAGTCACTGCCGAACATGCTGGTTTATTTATCTTCTGATTTTTCTCTCCTCCACCAGATTGGTCTCATGCACTACTTCATAAAAATCTAGTCTATTACAAAGTAATTAATGAAAAACAATCCCAATATTCAAGGCTAAACACACAGTATTATAATGTAACTGGTTAGAGAAGGGGAACATTATTTCGCATCCTGGTTAAAGCGCAATTATCATTATTGATCTATATTCTTCATTCTTGCTTATTTAGCTGATTTTCATAATTTCATTATTTTAAAGTGTACTCTTAATAGATTTATTCTGCAAGTAAAATTTGTCACTCGTGAGAGCAGTTGCAATGTTGGACTCTGGACCAACATACTCCTTAGGAACAGCCGTGGCATAAAACTTTCTTTACTACAACGTACTGGCAGCTGGCCATAATGTTATACAAGACCTTGCCAATATATCTTTATTTGCAGTCCTCTAGAAATGAATACTGCCTCTTTAATTATTAAATGCAAGTGTTAGTTGAGTGCATTTAGATCTCGTAAGATTACAGCCCTAGGGGTGACTGAATGGGCAAAGAGCATCAGCCTTGCTTTACATACTATCAAACTTCTACTGCTGACAGAGAAAACGTGTGTTTTGTGGTGAAGGAAAAGGTGATGCAAGTCCTTAAGAAGTTAGTAGAACTGCATGATGAATACTACTTACACATTGAAAAAGGGGAGGAAAAACCATGAAAGTAAGCATCGGATGGACTGCCTTTGAACAGAGCAAACCACAAATTAAAATCTACAGTAAAGAGGGGGAAAAAAATAAAATACATATATATACATATGTGTATGTATATATATATATAAACAAAAAAAAACCCAAAACAAAACCAAGAACTCCCAGAAAGCCAGAGGATTTCTGATAATCTTCTAACTGTAAATCAGGTTTATCGGGTTTCCAAGGATATACATAAAGAAGAATATTACTGTTTACAATACATATTTTCATAAAGCCTTTGCTATACCTCTAAAATCATGTTCCTGATCAACATAAATTGGAAACCAAATCAATAATATAAAGTGCCTTTTTCTTCTTTCAATAGAAAAAAAATAAATGAGCTGAACAAGATACAGGACACGAGATTTTCAGCCCTGGCTAACTAACATGCTATGAGCCATCTAGGCAGACCTCTACTTAAAGATGAGACCTTTAACTTTCATTAATTATTTACACTACACAAAGGACTCTAATATCTGCTTTTTTTCGTAGTTCCACTACTACGTATGTATATGGTGGAAGTTCCTTTCCCTGAGGATACTATAGTCTTGAAATGGAAAACTTGTGCTTTACATAATGGATTTTGTGCCTGGGCTTCTGCATTGTTTGCACTCATTTTTGAGTGGGTTCTTATTAACTTGTAGCTCTGCAAAGAACAAGTTATTTAATGCTAACTGGGACATACTGTTCACAGAGTAGATCTGAGTAAGTTCAACTCACAACATCCAAACCTCTAATGGCAATTTACCAGCTACTCAAATGTTTCAAAAAGTCAGACTTCAACTAACTAAACCTCTGTAGGACACAGATTTCCTGGAGTCTAAAGGAAACACTTTTCCCTAATTGCCAGGTACAGCCTTACATCTGAGCTAGTGTTCTTAAAACCCCAATCTTTCATCAGCTGTCAATTAAAGACTAAGTGCCAAAAATTAATTTCTTAAGGCTGGATTACAGTAAATGCAGTGACAAAACCAGCACTATACATAAGGCTGTGAGTGAAGGGCAATTTAACAGAAATTAAAAGCATTTAGAATAAAATCGCTGGAAAAACTGTTGATTTTAGCCTGCCACCTAAACTTCTCTGGCAGCATTACTGTACAGTTTGTATCCAAACAACATGGGGACTGATCTTACAGCATGCTTAAACTGGCATAATTTCAATAAATAGAGAAGCTCTTCACTTGAAATACCATAATGCTGATATTCACTCTTCTAATACCTCTGAATCATTCCAATATGCCCTACCTGCAGTACGAAAATACAAACTGACATTCAGCTGATTTTTAACTTCATCCGAATTTTTCCGGAAAGATTTTGGATGCATTTAGATAAAGGCTTTCTGAAATTCATTTATTAATAACTGTATAGAGATCAAGGAAACTGTGAAAATTACAGTCCTAAGTAAAAGATGCCAGTAATGGAAACAATTTACATCAGTAAATGCTACAAAGCAGTCTTGGACAATAGCCTCTCTGACTAAACACCTATTGTGATTGTTACAGATAATGATAACAAGTATTAAACACATCTGTAACTTTACCTCTTTTAGGATCATTAAAACAATCTTGTCTGATGAAAGCCTTAAACCCATTCAGTATTTAATGAAGAGCATCTTAAAAGGCCAGATTACACTGACCCTATGTTGAAAGCTAAAATGTTTAAACACAGTTTATCAATTATGAAGATTATCAGAAAAAAAATACAGCACAAACTGACACACTCATCAGGAACACAAAGCCACTTTACAGTGAGAAGGTGAACAGGGCTCAGGAACTTGGTCACTGTACGGAGAAGCTGCATGGGGCCAGACAAAGATATCTGGTTTAGGATGAGGATGAGGAAGATGAGAAGATACAAACAGTTGGAGAGGAGACTCTGTTCTTGAGAGAGAAGATGAGGAAGTATCAGAAGCTAAAAAATGAAACAAAGAGAACGATAAGGGTGTGGGAGGGTAGGAAAGAAAAAAGATCCAACAGGGTTTCATGGAGTCATGGATGCAAAAAAAAAAACAAACCAACCAACAAAGTAGTATTGGTTTCAGTATATAAGCATCACTTCTGAAAGCAACACTAAAAATAAAATTACCCTGTACTCATATATAATCTCCTTCTATACTAAACTAGATTATAAAAAAAAAAACAACCAAACAAAACTAAACAACAAATTAAGCATGTTGTAATGCATGAATTTCTAACATGTACTTAAGGGAAATAAAGACCAAAATTTTAAACTCAGCTACTGTTGTTTCTTCCTATGATAAACTCAGCGGACTGCAACCAATACACAATAAATTGAACAATCTACTTTTAAAAAGATTGAGTGCAACTTACCTTAACTAAAATAGCCAACTCAGTCTCAAGTGATTTGAATATGCACATCAATCTGTGGGTATGAAATGCACCTGCCTTCCTCTAAGATTTTACTTCTATTCTATTCTAAAATGTCGTTTTCCCCTCCACATGTATTTACTTCATTAATAAATACAAGTATAGGTACATGCCACTCATAATAAAACAGCTGATTTGCCACATTTATTGATCAGGGCATTTGAATTAGCCATCTATCCTTTTAAGAATTCCACAATACACTCTTTTGATACTTCAAAGGTTACATATTTGAACATTTAATAATTTCTCATTATGGGATTAGTAAGAGCTCTGTATAAATGCCTTTTTGAGCTTCAATTTCTGCTTAAGTGTCATATCTAAGAAAAAGAAGGTTTTACACCCATTACAGCTTGATGTCTTTATTTTTTAAAGGCTTAAAAAATTAAATTGCAAGTCAGTAAGACTTCGGATCTAAATTTAAGTTCTCGTTTCATGGTACTCAGACTGGTTGAACTGACTAGACAGGCAAATGGGATCATCATTATAGGTGGCAAGCAAAGTATGGAAAGGGAAAATGTCAAATATGAATGTGTATACACACATATACATACGGTAGCATTATACTGCATAAAGAGGAGGGGAGGAAACATTGCTGTCCTAAGAGGATTTTATCCAATACCTTTCCTGCATACCCTTATTTTAACATTTGTTTATTTATTTGAATGTCAAACTCCTCCTGCTTTTCAGAACACTGGGGATCCACAGAATTTGCACATGAGCTCTTTCAGCCTAGAAGGGTCTACTCAATCATCTATTGTTTCTACAATCCATCTTTTGTGAACAATGTTGTTTTGACAGCCTGCTTAAAGTTTTCTCACTTGAACACAATGATAATTTGACTTCTTTTATTCCTGTAGTATTGTAACCTTTTAATTTCTGCAAAATTTTGACATTATGTTCTGGATAAAGAATTTTGGACAAAACTTGAATATGGTGCTTTTGTATGAATACTACATTGTGTGCATCTTTGATACATATATATAAAGTAGATAACAAATCTCTAGTCCTCACCATAATTTCAGTACTGATTGGTATTGCAACAAAGTTTCTTCTGCTAAAATTGGCAATGAAAAAGAAACCCAACACAAAGCCCCCCAAAATACCCAGACTTCAACTCCCCCGAAAAACATTAAAAAAGAGTCCCCACCAAACCCTTCCTCTACAATTAACTTATATATGAAAAAAATAAAAAAAAGGACCTCACATTTTTAACTTGCCCTTATGGTCTCCTTGACAGTAGAGATAACATCTAAAAACACAGCTGAGATTCAGAAAAGAAGACAAATTTGAACTGCTATAAAAAACTGAATGTATGTATAGATTTGTTTCCAATCAAGATATTGGCTGCAGGATTTGCATATGGGGCAAGCTTCTTCTAAAGCTTGCTGTTTTGGATGAGGGTTCATCTTTACATAAAAGCTTTAAAGAATATGAGTCTTTAAAAAGCACCAATTCATTATGCTCTCACAACTAACCAAAAAATCCTCCCAGAACACCCCTCCCCCCCACCCCCAGCCAGCATTTTTAAAAAAGCATAAATTATCTCTATCTATGTCTATCTATATATGTATATGAAATCTTTTAAATCTAGTTATGTCCCTAAAATGAAATAGAATTAGACCAGAATATGGGATGATCACTATAGATTGATATAATGCAATCTTTTACATTTTAATTATACGAATACAATAAGGCAGAAAATCCCACATTAGGGGCCACCTAAATTATACCATACTATATATCATAAATTATACCATATCATATATCATATACCATATCTTCTTGCAAGGTGACTTTGATATCTGTAATCAAAACCATTTCTCACTGCAGTAAGCACTGAAAACTTTCAATTAATTTACATTTGATCTAACTTCCTGAAGTTAAACATCTACACTGGATTTTTCTCTATAGCACAATTCTTAAACAGATACATTACACATCTATGCATCAGTGTATTTTAATTGATAGGCTGAAAAACTTTCCCATAAGTTGTTTGTGTCAAAGTGCAACTAAGAAGAAATTCACTTCTGAAAGGTGCCAGGAAAAGCACGCTACAGTTTTGGGATAAAACCCAGGACAGAGAAAACTCAATATTTGGAATGCAAGTAACACATTGTACGAGATTTTGGAATTAGCATTATCACGCCAATTCCTTCTGCAATTTTCACAACATGCACGGCTCACCTGATTTTTGGTTACATGATTTTTAAGGCATATCAATTTGCATAGTGATAACTGAATATATTAAAATAGGCAAACTATATACTGTACATATTTATGGACCTGTAACAATCTTCACTTTTACACAGTGCACCTGTGCACCACAACTTTTCACATATCAAAATATCGCACTCTATATGACTTGCAATAAATTTTGTCAAACCTGTCTACAGTAAGCCAAGCCACTCATGTCATTATACTTTAATATGTATTACATACTTTAATTAACAATGATATCTTCAGGTGTTTTGAGATTAAAAATGTTCTCAATTTTTTTTTCCCCAATTTACCTTTTAAAAGGAAAAAGATGTGCAAATATCAAATGGACATGAAGATATAGGACTTTGGCAAATAGTTCAGCATAATAATTTTTATCCCTTGTATAAGAAAGTACCTAATCACAGCAAGATCCACACTGCAGATATTTTAATTTTCAGAGAATGTGGTCACTAGGTACTTTATAAGTGAAAAAGAAAAAATCCTGTATTACACAGTATTTCCACTCATATGACAACAATGCCAATAAGGTTGCAAAATGAAACAAAAAACCCTACTGTAAAATCTAGTCATGACCAGACCATTTTACTTAGTTTATTGTTCAAATGGAGTTCTTACCTGTTTCAGGATCACTGAAATCTGGTAGTGTAATTGTATTGAGCTGTCGTCTGTCGGCAATAGCTCTGTCTAACAGGCTGCTCCCACGTCCAGAATCACTGCAACGAAGTACAGGAATTGAAAGCTACTAAACCATAACATTATATACACAGATACAAGTTCAATACTGCCCTCCTCCCACAAAGGTTCTTGCTATAAAAGTTCTTGCTATGAACAGATTTAGTACCAAACAGAACTTACAGGCTCAAAATCTGATTCATAGATAACAGCTTTACAAAAATGATTTATTGTACCTTAAACATTTACATAACGTGAGGTACGGTTTTTACAGAAGATGAGAAGACAGATGTAAGATTGAAAATCCAAACTTTTCCCAGACTGAAGAGAAACACTAAACTCAAGACATCTGATTTTAAGTAAATTATGAAGATGCCATATCTCTACTTCACACAGAAAGGCATCACTTCTACCTACAGAGTTTTGCGGGTTTTTATTTTGGTTGTTTGGTTGTCGCTTTTCTAAGTACAAGTGTAAACATACACATTAACTGCCTCATGTTGAATTGGATCTTAATAGCACACTAGGAAGATTATGAATACTGCAAACACCTCAGGAACCTAAGCAGGAGCAGTGTTTTTTACCGATTGCTCCTGTGTACAAACACTTCATTTCTTCTTTAGTTGTAACTCAGTATGTGTCCTTTGGGCTTCTTGTTGATATACTTGCTGGAAAAATAATTGGTCCTAGAACTGCTATTTAAGATTCAGCAGAAGAACAACAGGGACTGAAGAAATAAGTGCTCCTTCTCCCTAAGATGAGGCAAGTGTTGAGACACACTGACAGCAAAGTGTGAGGAAGCACATATGGGCAGTCCCCCTTTAACATTCTGTGGTTAATACAGTAATGACATTTTTAGGATTGCAAGTCTGATATTATTCACTATTAATTAATGATTTTTAAAGAATCTTATAAAAAAAAAAAAAAACAACACTCCACAAACTTAGAAATAATTAAGTTTAAAGCAATTGGACTGTAAGCCAAACTTAGCAGAATGCAAACTTTTGACTTTTGTCTGAACCTCGCCAAAGAGAAAAAAATCTTCACACAATTCCTAAGAGATTTTTATCAAAACTGCAAAGGCTGGAACTCAGTCTATCTTTGCCTTAACTTTAAAATTCCTTCCTTCTGAATGTGAACCAAGAAAAGATCAAGAAGCTAACTCTTTATAGCTGCATAATTCAAACACCAGTGAAACAACTTCCTCTCTTTGTACAGTTGTTTCTAAAATGGTATGAATACAATTTTTCATTACCCTAACATTACTGCACGACTGATTTCCTCACAAAATGTTGCTATTATAGAAAACCCCAGGATATGGAAGGGAACTTTCCAGGACACAGACTATCAGCTACATATTTTCTGGTTAACTGCTGTATTAATGACTTCCTCAATCCACAAGCAATGACATGTCAAATGGTGCTGACAAGGAGAGCCACTTAGCAAAAACATCTTCTAAGCACTGTACTCTCATTGTGGTTTGTTCTGTTTCCCCAATGCAAACTAAGAACTAGAAAAGATTTGAACTATTTTGTAATGAACTTCAAGCAGCAAGCTGAAGATAAATATTTACATCTTCCAAGCCTTGCACAACAAAGTAAGTTTTAAATTCATATGAACCATCTCATGAGGAAAATGTTTGTATGGCAATTAAAGGCAAAAGAAAAGTATTCTAAATCAGCTGAACAAAAGTAAGGCACAGAGCTGCATTTAGCCTTTACTTTGTGTGGTATACCCAGTTATACAAAATTTATTTCCATTATTAAAGTATTATTGAGGACACTGAATCCAAGTTTACTCCACAAAATCTGATCAACTGCAAGAAGAAATACCTAACGTGAAACACAGATCATGAAAAAAGTGTGTTCTGATCTCATTGGGAAAATGATACATCAAAATTAGTTTTCAGTCTAAATCAGAATAGAAAAAGAGGTTTCAAATAAGCATGTAGGATATTTAAATCTTTGCAAAACAGCATTTAAAAAAGGGGTTGAATTATTAAAAGAGCTTTTATTATTGGCTTAAAGAAGTATTTTTTTAAAGCTTAAATTATTTCCAGTGGGATACAGTTTACAAACAGTACTTTTCCACAAAATGAAGTCTCTGTTACAATTACAGAGATTGGGAAAATCTACAACAATGCTGCAACATCATTCTTTGGTGTTTGGAGTATGGTCGAGTGAACAGAATTTCCCAGTCACATCACGGGTCTGAGTGATAATTATTATCCCCTCAGACAGATACAGATCACCATGATTCAGTATGAAGGTATTCAGCCCTTAAATTTCACACAGACCATCCAAAGAAAGGTTAGAGCTCGGTATTGGTATCTGTATTGGGGAAACCTGTCTCCTTTTATCATGATAATTAATCACAGCTCCTGTCTATTCCATTCCTAATTTTACTTTGTTAACATAAACCAAAACTTCAAAGAAAGGTTTGAAATATCAAGATGAAAAAGCAAAGTAAAAGTAGTCCCTGGTCATTTTTCCACTTATGATGTTCTTGAAGGACAACAGTGACATGGAAGTTACCAAACACAGCACAGCAGCACTTAGCACAGCCACTACCACACAAAAAAGGCAATGACAAGCCATGATTAGAGCCCTGATCTACATAGAGGATGTAACAGCAGAAATAGAAGGTAAAAAGTTGGGCTGCAGTACATGCAAGGTCTCACTGAAATTAAGCTTATATAGACATCATAACTATTCTGCAGAGCAGAGCATTCTGACAGGAAACTCGTAAACCCCCTTCCCCCTAACCAGCCAACTAAGTTAGAAGACAAATTCTCTCTAAGGTCCCTGCTGCTAGTTCTGTGACTTTGAGCTGAAAATAGTTCACCTCAACCTTTTGGATTGCTGCTGACAGGCTTTCTATAACCCCCAAGTCCTGCTCCCTGCTCAGTATCAAAGCCTCCCAGTACACTGATTGTCTCATGTCTTTTCCCAGGTTTTTCCTGACAAACCCTCCCTCTGCTTTCTTGCTCTGAAGTGGTCACTAGCTTGCTAAGGAAAGAAGTAATTTTCCCTCTTCAGCCATTAGGCTGTCTCAGTCTTCTTAAAAAGATGCACAGGTATCTCTCTGATGCCAACTGGCACAAAACTCTTCTGCTGCAGTACCTCTGCTCCAGAAACTATGAACCTGTGAAACAGCCAGATATCAGGAAATTCTGCTGGTCCTCTTGTCTTCTTCAAGTAGTTGATAAACATGTTGAATAGTATGAGCATGGATTTCTGCAATGTGGTGCCTGTTTATTTCACAGCTTATCTAAATATATACAGAAAAAGACCTTCACAGAAGCATCATTTTGGAAATGCTTCCCAAATAGGACTGCATCAATTTAACCAGATACTTGCCAATACCTTTGAAGAACATAAACAGACCTCTCTTTAAGAAGTAAGCCATACCGACTTTGCAAGCACATATTTATACCTGTGACTTCTGATGTTACTATAGTCATAAATAACATCTAGTGCTCCATTTTATTTAGTCATTGAATTAAATTTCCATTACAGGAAGCTCTCCACTAGCCAATATAAAAGGCTCTATAATGCAAACTGAGGGACAATGAGTAAATCAAGAAAATACCAGTACTGTAAGCTCTATCAGGGATAATGGCAACTACTCAATCTCTGTAATCAGTCCTCACTGCTGCAGAGTTTATTATCATAGAATCATTCAGGTTGGAAAAGACCCTTGGGATCACCAGGTCCAACCATTAACCCTACTGTACCAAGTTCACCACTAAACTGTATCACTAAGCGCCATACCTATACGGCCTTTAAACACATCCAGGGATGGTCACTCAACCACCTTCCTGAGCAGCCTGCTCTTGCTAGCTTCAACATACCTTAATTCATGAATTCTGAGTAGTTTCTGCATGTCTATCCACTGTTGTCTTTACAATTCAGTCTCCAGATTCCCAGATGATTAGCTTGTTCACACAAAATACCAAACCAAGTAAAACTGGAACTGCTGACCTAATATTGCCCGAAAAGGTTACTGAGCAAGGTACTGAGCAGCCTAGAATTCTACAGCATCTTACCTTGGGTTAGTGAGATTGTAACAGGATTTCCAAATCTGCAGCATGTGTTTACAAGTAAGGAGTGCTTCATCTGGGCCTCTGCACAGAGACTCCAATTTGACTTTTGTAAACAGTAATCTAGTGAAAAGAGAAAGCAAATTAAAAGAGCGAGAAAGGAGATTCCAATTCAAGCAAAACATCTTTAAAAGATAACCAACATCACATCAAGATGAAGAAAAAAGAACTTCAGTGTTAAATGTTTCATGAATTACAATAAAGTCAAATATGTAACATCAAAGTAACAGTGCTTTTTAAAAGATTACCTTTTCAACCACACAGAAACAATAATTGACAAGACTTTCATTTTTTTAAGTTAAAAAAGAAAATATAGTTTAGTGACATCAACAGGACCACTGAAAATAGTGATTCATATGTTGAAGAGAGACAACCTCACTCAAGAAAATCTTTACTACTTTTATAAGAAAGGATTTTCCATTAACTGGCTGAGATAACAGTTACCTTACATATAACTCATAAAAATAAACAACTGGGTATTCATGCAAGTTACTTCCCTATAATATCAGCTTTTATTAATAGGAAATGGAAGAGGCTATACTGAAAGACAGTCAGCACTGGTGAAGTCAGCAAGAATATGTTACTCTGTGTTGCCATTAGCAGGCACTAGAATTTATGTTTGACTTGATTTTTGAGAACTTTAAACATTTACAAGTGACACCCTGAAGAAAGGACATCCTTCATCAAATATGCAGCAAATAATTCATAATGGAAGCAAAAACATTTGCTGGAAGCCACTATAAATTAATCCTGATTTAAATGCTGATGTTTTTCATGGCAGCAAGACCAAACGCATAGCCTCCTAATACGATCACTGCAAATTCCTTTTACATTCCAATTATCAGTAGAAGATTCTCCACAGAGATTAACATAGATATCTTCCTGGATAACTAAAGAATATAAATGCAAAAGACAATAAAGAAGCCAGTCAACTGGTATGCATATTTAGAGGAATCACAGCATCTGGGAACAGATAATACACTGGAAAAATACTTTTTTTAAAGCACTTTTTAGTGAGTTGCAAGATTAAAGAGCACAAAGCAGGAGGAAAGTATGCATATAAAACTCTTAGCCTACTTTCTGTTTTTAAACCCAGGTGTGTATTTAGTGCAGTGCAATGTTAATCATTCTAAGTGAAAAATTTGTATGATTGGTCATATGGTTTGTGTGGGAAGACTGAGAAGAGTGTAGAGGGTGGGCATGTGTGAAAGCTCAGAACTTTCTTATCCCAAATACAAACTTCAAGGCTACTAATAGTAACTGCAAACTGCCAGAGGGTTTTCTCAAGAGTAGGAAACGATATCTTGTGCCTCAGCACGTTACAATAGCTAAAACTTTAGTGTTGCACTGTATGTCCTTTGCAGAAACTACCCAGCATGTGTATCTAAAAACGAATCACACTATTTTAATTGTACAATGTGTGTGTTGGTGTGAAAGACAGGCTGCTGAGTTAGTTTAGCAGAATGAGCAACCTGTGGATAAGCAAGGCAAATATGGAGTCTTCATTTGATGTCTCGTAGGAGTGTAGAACAGGGTAATCACTTACACCAGTTTAGCTTTCTTCCTATCAGTAAATTGGACTTGAGTATATAGGAAACTATATAGATAATTTGAAGTCATATTTTATTTGGCAGCGTGGTCCTCTATAGATATTTTAACTGCGACTATACTGGAGGAAGAAAAACTATCCAGAACTGTACATTGTTTTACGCAAGAGAAGGGAAAATAGCAACATGTTCCTCCCCTCATGCTATTTTACCCTTAATACATGTAGACACAGCCCTGACCAAACCACAAGGCCTAGACATCAAAATCCAAATCCAAAATCACCAGAATCTACCTCATACAATTCCTTTCCTGTTTCTCTGTATGTACAAAGAGAGTACTTTTGGCAGTTTGTAGAGCCTACAGAAGTTTGGTTTTTAAAAATTCATGGTCATAAAGCATTTTTAAAAAGTTATGGAACATGCTACATTGAGGCACTGAATTTGCAACTCATCCTAGAAAGAAGATAACAATAATATATACATTATTATATATAGTTTACACAGAGACTGAATTTACATTAACAGCCTTCAAGCACTTAAGATTTTCAGGAATTCTGCAGCAGAAAGGCGGCGCAGGGTCAGTAAATCACTAAGGTTTGGCATTCAAGAGCTGAAAGAAAAACTGAACAGAATCAGGAATGGAATGGGATTTAATTGCTAAGAAATAATGTAAACACATACACAAAATAGCAGGAGTCTCTGCAACAAAAATCTAAGAACGTGATCTACTAGTATAGGATTCAAACCCCAAGATATTAGAAGACTTAAAGCAAGACAGCAGTTTTGATGGCTTTGGAGAATACACACATGCAACATCATGCCTGTTCCTTCTGCAATCAAGGGGACTGGATGGTTGTATGTTTCCCAAAATGGAAACAAAGCACGATGGACAGGGACATTTTCACAGTTGTTTTTAATACACTAGGAAAAATTAAGAAGAATGGGTAAAACTACCCAGGACAGGATTACAGAAATCAAATTGTATATTTTGTGAGTATCATGAATTATCTAGGTGTGTATGTTTGTAAGAGTCAAGAGTTTTAAATTACTGGCATATGGTGCAGATCAAAACATGAGCGAGTAACCAGAGCACAGCACAGCACGATAGCACTCATGACTAAGAATGCAAGTACTGAGGAACAGACAATAATCAAAATAGAAATGAAGAGCAGAACAATGTGTGTCAGTGATGTGTCAAATTGGAATAAACATAACAGCTAACAAGAAGAGAAGTCTGTTTTGTTCAAATCCTTAGGGAACTGGAGACAGGTAAAACATTTTCTGTTCTAGTAGATTTAATGGGGCATTTGTTCCAGCACTAGTGTTTGATATGGATGCAGATCTTTAACATTAGAGAAAAATAAAGTGAATCGTATCATTTTAGGAGACTAATTACCCAGACACAAAATGGAGAACAAATCAAACCCTTAAGTGGAAAGGCTTAGCTATTCTTGGAGCTAGTAACTGATAAATTTATGAAACAGCTACTGAAGCAGCAAATGAATCCATTACTCCAAGACTATCCTAACTAATGAAGACATAATAAAACAGCTGCTTGTAACCTAATCCATATGTTACTGGATTTATATTTTAAAACAGAACAAAAAATTCCAAATGAGTTTATAACTAAGACATTAAATTTCAGCAACACACATCCAAATAATTTGAGTGTGAAGGCTAGCAAACACATTCAAGATACAGCAGAAGCCTGGTATTTAACACAAAGCATCCCCAAAGAACATATTCTGTGTTGTCTCAGATAAGAAAACAATGACAAGTGAGGAATAGGAATAATTTGGAAATAAGGTTAATGCAGTAAAAATCAATGTTTCTCAGGATTATGGAAACAGTGACATGTAAAGTTGTCCTTTCTAAAGTGAAAACTTTAAATAAAGTATGACCACTTTAATGACAGGCGAACAGCAACTACACTTCTCATGATTTTTTTGCATATACAATCTTAATAGCACACAAAAGTGCATACTAAATCAGCACACAAAAAAATCAAGGGAGTATTAGATAACACTTTTAATGGCAAAATGAGTTATAGTTATATTTAATAAGAGGCTGTACCAAGCAGCTGTGTAACAGTTATTCCAAATCAGATCCACCTAACAGTCAGGTTCATCAAGGTGAGACAGCTGGGAAGAGGGCAGATGCAGTTTTGTAATGTACTTGTTGGAGCAGAAGGAGAAAGAGACAGTGCCATTGCACAATACCCCAGTGAGGCCACATCTGGAATGTTACAAATAATTCTCATTACAACAGTTAAAAACACACATGAGAAACTCCAAATTGGGGCAGCTGCAGAGAAGGGCGGTGAGGGTGATCAGCTGACTGGAGACTCCAGAATAGAAATACTTCATTTAGTCAGTCTAGCAAAATAAAATCCAAGAAGAAGAAATTCTATCTACAAATACAGATGAGACAAGGATCATGAAGGGAAAAGAACAATTTATCTAGAGGATAATATTGCCAGAAAACCAACTATATAAAGGCCATACAGATGATTAAAAACATTAAGGCTGGAAATTCGTTCTCAAGATTATAAATGAAACTGCTTCCTCACAATTTGTTTTGGATAGACTGTAGAGGTGAAGCAAGTAATCTAAGCTTTTGAATACAGCCAATAAATTCATGAAAGCAAAAAATTCCAAGTAGAGAAGACTGAGCTCTGCTATGCAACAAGTAACACTATTAGTACTGAGAACCCTTAGTTCTGTCAGTGGACAGCTATTGCTCACCTGTTTTAAAACCAGCCACTTTGCTTTTGGGATCAAGTAAACAATTTTTGTATGTGGCTGCGAACTGTATGAGCACACCAGCTTGCATCAGCCATCGCTGGTTGTCTGTATTCCTCACATGACTGCATGGAAAGATCTGACTTTCATTCCCCAACCTTTATTCAAATCTGGCAATACAACATGCTACTATTGTTCCACCAGATCTACCTGTTCTAGCAGTGTCACTCAACACAATGCAATTAGGAATCTTCCTAAAGTCCCTCAGGCTCAGAAACCTCCCCCATACCCTGATCAAAACTGAACAGGATGCTCTATTTCCAGTTAGGATTGGGAGTAAACTTCATTATTACCCTCTTATTATATAAATGATTTAAATTGTTCAGGGCCTAAAGGATCTAAGGAAGAACTGTGCATAGCACAGAATGTATATGCTGTGAAAAATATTAGTCCTTCATCGTAACACACAAAAGCTTGATGAGAACACTTTAAGGTCACTTCTGCATGCAGTAAGATCAAGCTACGCATATCCTTCACAACTTAGCTATCCCTCTTCAAGAAGCTAAAATTTTTAAAGATACATAAAATCCTTTTATTTACAATGCAGAATTAAAAATGCAGCTACCTTTGTTTGATGTTTAGCCTACTTTCTGTAAACTTTGAAAGTTTCTATTAAAAATTACTAAGTAATTTAACAGTTTGAACAAATGTTGTTCAACACTGATGATTTGAAAGAATCTAAATCTATTCACCTTTCCTAAAGTTTTAGCAAGTCACTTCTTGCACTCAACAATTACAAATACAGGAGAAAACTTTCAATGAATGTTAAAAGAAACATAAAAGAAATTAAGATGTAGGAGGAATTCAAACAATAAGAAATTCAGTTTTATTTAGTCAGTACATACTATCAGCATGCTCCTTTCTGCCAGTCTTGCAATTGCTCACTGTGGTGGATTGGACCTGTCTGGGGGCCAGATGCCTACCAACGCCACTCTATCACTCCACTTCATAGATGGACAGGGGAGAGGGCCCTGGGAACAATTTAATAAAGCAAAAGCAAAGGCCACATGCAGAAGGAAAAGGAAACCAAGACTTTATTCACTACGTCCCACCAGCAGACAACATCCAGCCACTCCCCAGGAAGCAGGGCTTCAATATGTGTAGCTCTGGAGGATAAACACCATCAATGAATGGCCCCCACTCCCTTTTTTTCTCTTGGCTTCTATATCTGAGCTGATATATGGTATGGAATACCCCTTTGGTCAGTTTGGGTCAGCTGGCCTGGCCATGTTCTCTCCAAAGATCTCGCCCACCCCTCATTCTACCACTGTGGGGGAGATGCTGGAAAAGCACAGCCTTGGAGCACAGCCTTGGTGCTGTGCAACCACTGCTTAGCAGTAGCCAAAACAGTCGCGTTTAATCAATGCCCTTCCAGCTCCCACCACAAAACATAGAGCTAAGAAATGTGCTATGGGGAGAAGTAACTCCATCTCAGCCAAACCTGATACACTCACAAATAGTTTAGAAGAAAAATACCAGAATTAAGAAGAAAATCCTGAGTTCCCAGTGTGTACCTCATTCACAGTCCAGAATTTCACAGCTATTTACTCTACGCAAGTTTGTAGCTTCTTTTAAAAGAATGTAGATTTGGGAATTCCATTTGAATCCAGCATGATGCTAATTTACATATAATATAGTCTCTTAATGAAGATATATTAAGTCTAATATCTTAAAACAGCACAGGAAACTTACCCAAGAATTTGTTCAGAAGCACACCTCAAGTAGGATTTCTTTTTTAAAAAACAGCATATAGAGGAACAGATAAAGCCTTTGCACTCTAATGTGGAAATGCATCACAGAAATAACTGACAAGAAGCAAATAAAAATGCCAGCAAGTAGGTAATTGAATATAAGCCTCTAACAAAGCAATTATGTTCCAAAAATTAACAGAATCCTTCTCACCAGACATGATGCAGGTGATTCACTACATAAAGCAATGGTAAATTATACTGAAATAGTTTGTGCAGCTCTTGCTTACCTGTGATGAAAACTGGCTACAGTTCAATAGTGCAACAGATAATGAATGGCTTGAGAATGTGCCCTACTTTCAGAAGCCACCAGTACTGCAGAGGGCCTAATAAAGAATTATATAAAAACAATGTCTGGAAACAAATAAGTACTCAACTCAAGAACAGAAATGCAGGCTTAATGAAGAGGGCAAATGAAACAATCTACCATATGCTGTGATGGCTTCTCCAGTTACTGATGTGTTCTTATCAAGATCAGATGTCCTCTGAAAGGTATGGTTTAGCTAAATCTATACTAATACAAAAACTAAAGTAAATTTAGCCTATTCTGACATATAGGTCAAGGGTTTTAAAAACTGATCCTCCTGGCTTCAAACTCCAGTAATTTGCACATCTGCTATTGACAGCTGTCCCTTTAATGCCTGCTTAGAAAGCTTACAGCTTCACATTAGCCAAAGTCCAAAACATCTCCATGATCATCAAAACATAAAATGACACAATCACAAAAATTTAAACTACAGGGAGAACGACAACACAAAACTAGACAGAATATGAAATACTACAGTTTTATAAAGATTTTGCTTACACATTCAGTGATTTGAGGTGCATCATTTTGATCATAGTCAAATTACAGAAAGAAATTCACAGAGGTGTCTGCTGCAATTGCAAAGTGAATCTTTGTTCTACTCCATTTTGAGTATTCAAGGAAAGTTTTATCAGGAAAGATATAAATATAAACCAGGCATTACACAATTTGTTATTTCCTTGTGCTTTCTTCTGAATTTCTATAACATGGCTACCCAATTAATTTCTCTTCCCTTACCCTGATGCTAGTTTCCTCTTTCCCAATTAATCACATCTGTTTCTCATTTTTGTTCAGTGTCAACAGTCAGGAATGAGTGTCCATTATCCAAGTTGCATTTGCAAGCTAACAAGACACGATTGCTGAGATGAGATTACTGAACAATTGCCAGCAACATCTATTTAGAAACAGCTGAAAAAATATACCTATCAATCCAGATCCTTCAGGAAATCCAATCAACTGAACCACTGCATGCCCAACCCTGGCAACAGAAGTTCAAGCAACTAAATCTAGTTTTTGTATAAACTTCACAAAATCATCTACCTTAATAAAAAAAGTCTCCTAGAATGTTTCTCAATCACCAAACATACCCAAAAGATGTGAAACCTGTTCCAAGTGATTCAGGAAAACTGACTGTAGTACCAATATTCCTCTTAAGTGTAATATCCAATGTTGGTGCACAGATCCCCAGTAGAGGAAAGTCCACATATAGAAAAATAGCAGTAAAAATAGGCAATTTGGGTTCTGTGAGAAAGCTTGATCCTCGAACAAGCAAAAGAAGCAACATAAACAACCCTCAAGCCCCCAAATAACAATTCTGAGGAAAACATGAATAGGTACCCCAGTGTGCATCAGAAGGTTTCTGATGCACCCTTTGAAATACTATTCCCTGTGCATTTGTTCACAAAGCAGTAGCACTGCTTCTGTGCATGGAAAAGCAGCAGCCAGTTCTGTGACTTTTGGTGGAGTTTATGTATACTGTATTCCACCTTATGAACTCGATGTCCTGAAGAAAATTTAAATCTGCAAACTATAATGAAGATAGTTTCTGACTAAAGCCAGAACAAATTAGTTATACTTGAAAACTTTTTGGTTCCCTGCCTTGAACACCCTGCGGCAGTCATCTCATGACCTAAACTGGGATTCCTTCAGTCAAGTTTCAAAGAAGAATCTAAAGCCCAGCAAATATAATTCAGGAATAAGGCCCTGAGGCTAATGACCAATTTGTTACATAAAGCTGTATCTATGCCTCAATGTATTTTTAATGGACAAGCCTGTAAAAGCACATAGCCACCATGAAAGGCAGGATGAAGATGAGCTCAACATGAAAAGAAAAAACACAAGCAACTGATGCTGCCTTTCATGACTTACAGAAAAATAATTCCTGAGAACAAATTAATTTAACTCCCAAGATGGACAGGATCAAAATTGAGTGCATTTGAGAAAGCACATTGTGAAATCTTGACAAGAATGAATACACCAAGCGAAAAGACACGATTTTGGCAAGCCTAGGAGACGACTACTTTACATATTACTGTCCTTTCCTCAAGTAATTCCCAGTGCTCTATTTATCAAGGAAAAAAAGAAAAAAAGA
This sequence comes from Melanerpes formicivorus, assembly GCF_026170545.1. Lineage (NCBI taxonomy): Eukaryota > Metazoa > Chordata > Aves > Piciformes > Picidae > Melanerpes > Melanerpes formicivorus. The sequence continues at coordinate 5,671,431 of NW_027142369.1, forward strand.
AAAGTGCAACTTTAACTGGCACCACACACTGTAGTGCAACTACAACCAACCTTGGGAAATCAGAATAGCATAGCATACACCAGTGTATGTATCATCATGTGCTGTATGCACCAACCAGCTCTTCTATTATGCCCACCAAGACAACTCCCAGAAGGAAAGAAGTTTACTAATCAATGAATTGAGAGTGAAGTTAAAAAGCTCAGTGATTCTGGGCTCACAAGAGTCAGGAAGGAAAGGATTTAATAAGTTTAATAAGTTTTAAGAGGAGTGACATAGTGACCTGATGCTTGTGTGAAATATTCTTGGAAGAAAAAAAAAAAAACCAACCCGTTCATCACACTTCAGCAAATGTAAATGTTTAAACTGTGAACTTAGTCTTCAGTTGTCTACAAACCTGCTACCATATGTCTTTCCTTTTTGAGTGTACTTAACATTAAAACAACATGCTTGCACTCCGCAAATAACCCATCTGCTGCTCCCTACTTCAGTTACTTCAAAAGCTTGTCAGCTGCTATCAATTGCAGTTAAATTTTCATCATAAATAACAAATATTAATGCTATTTTTATTTTGCCTAATTACACTAATTTCAGGCATCTTTAAATGCCCCAACACTTGAAGTTATGAGGGAACCCCAAACTGCCAAGACTATGAAAAAATTATCAGAAGCATTTAATTAGGAAACCTGTTTCCCTTGACTGAGAATCTATTTTTGACTAAGCATGAAGTAAGCAGAAGTGTTGTTTCAAGATTTGGAAGACCACTATGATATAGACTCCTCGTAATAAGCAGATAAAAGAACCAGGGAGGAGTCATGGAAAGGAGTTTGTAAATAGGGATCCTCAGGTAATTGCAAATATAACTGTACTATATATATTGCACAAGATAAAAAGGCCCAGTATGAACCAGTGCAACACATTCACCATTACCTTGCATCACTTGAAATACACCTTCAGACTGCAATGCACACCTCTGAAGCTTCCTATACATTCAGAGCAGGCAATCATTGGATTAAAATAAATAAAATTTGAGGAACAACCAAGCACCTAAGATCTCAAGCCTCCCTCATAGTATAAATACTCTAGTAATATAGGACATACTGTGGCTCCTTTCTGCCTAGTTTCTTTGCATTCGGGGCAACATGTCTCTACTTCTGCTTCAAGAGGAGAAATAGATCATCTCACCCAGGCTCTTACACAATTTGATGGTTAGGACTCTGAGCTACATCATATGTGAGTTCAAATCATGCCAACCTGGAGAAGAACTGAACTTCACATTTCTATTACAGGGACAAGCTGTCTAATGCAAGGTGTGGAAAAAACAGTGGAACTTTAGATGAATTAAAGTGCACCTGACTGAGATTAACTATTCAGTGTTTTTTGGTGCTGGCACCTTACTCCCACACATCTCACCAAAGCAGGGCATTCATAATCTTTTCAGTAATATTAATCTGTTCAGCAGTCTTTTGTCTAGAGATCTTTTTGTGCCTGAATCACAGCACTCTCAGATTTCATGAGACTTTAGAGGTTATTGAGCACATTGCTCTGACAAGCACAGATAACTTGTTTATAAATAGTTATGCCCTAGCATTTTAAACTTACAAAAAGTGTGAACTGATAGGGCTATAGATATTCAGCAGGTATTTTCATTATTTCTGGAAAACATTATTACATAATTATTACACTCTTAGAGGTTTCTTAGATTTTCACCAATAGTTTTTTCAATAACCCTTAAAGTCTTAGAGTAGATTGCACATTTGTGCTGCCAATATAACAAACAAGGAAGAACAATAAACTATTCAAAGACAAAACTATACATTGCTGCTAACAGCACAACTTGATATTTGCTCATTCCTTCCACTCCTTTAGATAATGATGAGACAACTGGCTCTGAAGAATGTCTTTCTACATACTGCCCTTGAGGTGTGCAGGGCAAAACCATCATCTGATTGGCCATGTTTGTTCAGCAACTTTCCAGCTTTGTAGTGCAGGAAGGTTAACACTAGTTTAAGATATGAAGGTATGCTTCCTATTTGCCTCAAATATTGAATATGAATTCTAGGAATGCACTGGATTTTCAAATGTTAAATAATTACAGACAGGATATTTACTAGTCGATTACAACAGAAGATTGCTGACAAGTATTCAATTCTCAACATGACTCACAGTGTAATCCATTACTTCCTTTTAACCTCTGGTATTTGACAAAGATGTTGTATTATAAACTTCTGAAAAGTCTTTTTAAATAAACCAAACCAAAGAAAAACCAAAACAAAAGCCCAACCACACAGCCATGAAAAGGGCTGGACAGCACTCAGGACAGCAATGCAATTACAGCATATAGAAGTATATGGGTAAGAAAACCATAAAAGAAATAACAAAAATCACAAGCCCTGTATTTTACTTTGGCATTTTCCAAGCACAGAGATTTATTACATGGAAAAGCCAATAAAATATTTACATAAGGCTCAGGTAATGGACTATAACAGAAATAAAGAGAATACCAGGAAAACTCTTGTACTATTTATCTTACTGGGAGTATAAACAGAACTGAATGACAAAACATAAAACCTTGTATTTGAAGTCTTTACAATAGCCAATAAATACCACAGGTGAATAACAAAATGTTTCACTATATCTGAAACTTAGCAAGTCTTAGAGGAACACAAGAGGATCTCTTCCCTGTCTCCTAGGAAGTACTGTGAGATTGTGGTGTTTATCAAAGTTGCAAAATAGGAAGAGGGACATACGACATACTAAGCACTTGTGTTTCGTATTTTATACATACGCATACACATGTTATCAACCATTTCAAGAGCACCAGACACAGTGTGCCAGAATAGATTGTAAACTTGAGATTTTGCTGATAAATCCCTGCAAAAATAACCCAGTTACCTGAAGGAATCAATCCATATTTTTGGTACTGACCAAATGTGTCTGCCTGGTTGTCAGTATCAGTAACACAGAGTACACAAGGAATCTCAGTCATATCTTTGAGGTCTCTGGGAACCAGAAGTAACTTGACAACACTAAAAACATGACTCTAGAAGACTGTCTAGAGATACATACAGGTGCATTTCGCCTTGTTCAATGACTTTTGCCACATCTGATGGTAATTCCTGCTGCCCAGATATTTCTCCCAAATTCCCAGATCTGTACCAGTAGGTTTTAAGACAGTACAGTGTATTACCCCAGTGTTTGTATTACACAACAGGTCTAATAATTTACAGCCTCTCTTATAATCCACATGATTAATATACAGAATGGAAAGATTAGTACTTTCCAAAAACAACTCAGGCAACAGTTAACCACAAGATGTAGTGGTTACTGCATGGTCAAAACAAGTATGCAAAGGCTATGAATTGTATTTGAAAAAATAAATGCCTTTTGAATGGCCACAAGAATATTTTTAAACATTTACTAAATGATCCTTTGTTCTTTTATTACAATAGGAAGAACTGCAGTTTCAGAAACAATTCTTCTAGACTATTATTATGAGACATACAGCAGCTTCTTTGTCATTTACATTGCCAATACGTGACAAATGAAACAAGGACACAAGATGACAGATCATGGTGCTTTGAACATATTTGGTTTTAACACTAACAGTGTACAAAATCAGATAACTGATATACAAATTGCTTCCCAAACCACGTCTTACCGACAAGTCCCTCAGACCTGAGAAAAGCACAGACATGTTTGGGAGATGAACTGCCAGGTAGTTCTGAAATTGTGAAGCATGCATGGAAGCCCCTAATAAGAACTGAGGTAATATGTGTGGGGGTAAACTAGAAAACAAGAAACAGCAAAAGGCTACAAAAAAGTTGCACAAAACAGGCTGCAAGGCACAGAAGTTCTGAGCCAAGCTGATATCCTGGTCTTGGTCAGATGTATGAGGAAAAAGGCAACAATATTTCATACAGACAGCCAAAAGGAGGCGTGGAATGTAAGGAACAAAAAACCCACTATAATCTCTATTTTCAAATTAACAACAAAGAAGTAGTATTTTTATCTGGTATGTCGACACAGTAACAAGGTATGATACAGGCCAGTCATTTAAAAGTTAAGACTAACTTAAGATACTTTAAAAAATGTTGAAATAAGCAATTAGGATATCTTTAATACTATGGACTACAGCCTTTATCATGCTTGGTAAAGCACCAGAACAGAACACTGGAAGTTAACAGAAGCTGTCCTCAAAATATTTTACTATAAAGCATTTCCTTAGTTTTGCATTAAAAATAATTTGAGGGAAAAAAAAACAAACTTACAAAAGTACAAAATCCAAATGTATTTTAAGATGTATTTAACATGAAGAATAAATAAAAATAATTATTTCTTTCTTAAACAACAAGAGAGCATCCACTAAATGTGCTTCTTCCCTGTTCACTTATATAATCATCCATCAGCCAGCTTCAGATGACTGATTATTACACGAAAGAGAAGAGTCCCTGTTGTGATGTATTTCACATCACAGATTCCATACAATATGCACAGAGTTATCTGTAGTATGGGATAAAACTATTGTATAGATGGATTAACAGTAAAGTCCTGTTTATTCTTCTCAGAATATTGCAGGAAAATACCATAAAGCATGCAACAGGGGGATATTATCTGAAGAGTTTGCAATAAGAAACAATCAACTATCCAGTTCTAACCTCCCTTCCAAAGCCAAATCATTAATCACTATTTAACAAGCCTTTAATAAAAAGTAGACTTGCATTAAATGGGCAGAGGGGAAGACTGCTGGAAAAAAACCAGACCAATCACAGAAGAATGAGATGAGAATCTAAATGAAGTAAGTTTGAAAGGAAGCATAGAAAGAACACGACATTCACTCACATAAAATTTTCAGGATATTCACTCAAGGCCATGTCAATGATATTCAAAGCATCATGATAGTGTTTCTGGGCTGATAGCAAGAGTGCAAGGAGATGAAGAGAGTTGGCATCATCTCCTTGTAGTTGCAGAGCCTGACGAACATAACCCAAAGCTTCAGGTATCTGATTTAAAAAAAAGGCAGAAAAAGAAAGCACCACTATTAGAAGTATTGCCTCTTACTTGATTGCATAGCCATAAAATTTTCAAAATATTCACCTGGATACCATGCAGAATTCTATAGACTCCTGTACTACTCAGAAGTTTAAAATGGACCTGATGCTCTACAGTGAACAGTAAAAATTAAATTATGTATTAACCCTGGAAAATAAGATACATACATTATTAAAACAGTTCCTTCAGCCTGTTAAAATATTCAGTCACTATTCCAAGTACTGGTTGTATTTCTAAATGATTTTGAAAATATTTTAGTTGTAATAAATCAACTAAAATGCACAAGTACAGGGCAGTAATAACTTTTTTCACATAGAACTTCATTGTTTCAGCTGCGTGTACTTTTGCTCAAAATAAGTACACTGAAAGTTAAACTCAAGAAATTCAATTAAGCAAAATGGGAAGTTTGGAATTCAGGAGTACAGAGTCATAGTTGCTACTGAAAAATATTTTGTGCTTGTAAAGTAACTCTAATGTGACCTACTCCAACGTCTCTGCTACTCATTAGCAATGAAAAGTAGTCACCAAGACCATGTAAACTACTGTGATCAAAACTACCTCCTAAACTAAGCATGACACAGGAAAAGGCTTACCATGACATATACAAAGCAGTTCCACATTATCCAAATTCATTTAATACATGGTAGAATCCTAAATCCCTTAAACAGAACAGCTGTACAAGTCAGACTGAGCTCTGATTTCTTTCAATAGCTTTAAAATAATTCCCAGTTTTCTTAAACATGGTTTTGTAATTTTGTCCATCCTAACCAAACCTCCTACAAGTATTCGGAAATGGCAAATACTCAAGATTTAAACACTGCCAAGATCATTAAAGCCTAGGCTCGAGTCGCACTCGACAGATAACCAGTCTGAGCAGAGGTTACACATAATAGGTCAAAATGGTGTTTTTCCCCTTTCTCCATCCAGCAACGTAAATGCTGAAACAAGATTTAATGACTTAAGTCGTATTTATGATACTAGAGATGTGACAGAACTCTGGAGAAGCGTACAAGACGGAAGATGCTCAGAGAGAGTACTTCAGGATTTTCCCCCCTGTATGTGTACATACGCGCAAGGAAAAACACGTCTTTATTTAACAAATCTTCATCTGTATCCATCAATTGATACAAATTTCAATCTTCATATGACAGTTTGAGGATGCACTTTCAAAACAAAACTAACCTGCCTGGATATGGCAAGCTGAAGTGCCAAGTAAAATGCTGCCAGATGATCTGTTGGAGACAAACTGTGAGCCCTTAAAAACAAACAAAGAAACGAAAATCTAGTTAATTTTTCTGCTGTTAACACAGCTTAAACATACAAATGCACATATATTCATGAATCCATATTTAGATCTCTGCACTACACAAAGGCTCATATTTTGATATGTGGTGTTCAAGCCAGTGACTTTTCATATTGCACTTCTCAATCATCCTTAATCTAAAGGAAGCAATTTGGCCCATTAATGAGATATTTATAATAGAAATGAACTATGTAATTTCAGCATAAATCTTAAAAATGAGCACTAAATAAATAAAAATAAGATCCCTCAGTCAAAATACAGTCCTAAACACTTAGATGTAATTGCTAAGAATAGTTTAAAAAAAAATAATAATCATTAGCCAGAGAGTTTTCTTACTGAAAAAGGAAAAAAAATCCCAACCAAACACAATCTTTCTGCTGCAAGAGAAGGATTTTTATGGGGGACACTTGAGCAAAGACATACAATTACATCTGTACCCCAAAGTGATGTGCAGTAAATACCCAGCAGTAAGCTTGGAGCTTAGGTATTTCTTTAATTTATATTTGTTGCATTCTTTTAATGAAGGCTCAGTTAGAAACAGGATGTGCAATAATCAGCTTCAGAACGATTAATGAGTCGCCATTGAGACAGAGGAACAAAAATGACCTTTAATCCATTACAATCACAAAAGAAACCTTCTGCTTCCCAACAACAATACAAAGAAAATCCCAAAGCATCAGAAAGACGCACAGAAAGCAGATGCAATTAATCCTCATGTTCCCAAGCATTCTGTGCACAAATATATATCCTGCTACTTAGCACAAATATTTCAAAGCTCTGTATCACTAAATCTTTTAGTTCTATTCAAGCTATATGGCTAAAAAGCACCTGTCATGGTTCACTTGAAAGATACTAGATATGTTTCAGATTTCAGCTGCTATTTTCACTATTTGCTGCTAGGAAGTCCTCAAAACTGAATGCTTAGGACAACATCAGGAGACTTACTGTTCAGCAGTAGAGAATGAAACAGAAAAGCTCCTGGGTGAAAGATGGCATAACACACAACCAAGAAACAATATATGGAGAGCATGAAGGAGTAATTTTACAGTGACAAGAAGATGAATATAATTTGGAAAATAGTTCTCCTAACCTGCTGTCTATTGCTTATTCTCTGTTAAACCACATGCTCTTTTGCTAGAACAACTTAATAAAATACTACCACACAAAATATTATACTAATATAAAAGGATCTTCCTACTTGGGGGTGGTCACAATACTGGACAACTTCAACTCCTAGAAACCAGAAATTTTCCAGACAGATTGATAGCAGGGAAAGACTCGGGATTTTTGGGAATTGCTATACTAAACTGGAGGCTAGAGTCAGCAGGGATGGATTTGCTTCAGGTAACAGATAATTTCATTGTTTGCAATTAGTTATTAGAACCTCAGAAGCACTGAATGGGTAGAAATGGTGAGAAATAGTTAACAGAGTATTTTTGAAACAGTAATGATTAAGTCAGTAAAAGGCATGGGTGAGGAGTTCAAGTATAAACCAGGAATTAGAAAGTTCAGTTTCAACACAGAATAATAGAATCATTAATATTGGAAAAGACCTCCAAGATCATGAAGTCCAACTGCCAACCCAGCACTACCATGACCATTAAACCATATCCCAAAGTGCCATGCCTACATGTTTTGTGAACACCTCCACAATTTCCCTAGACAGGCTGTTTCAATGCCTGACCACTCTTCCAGTAAAGATATTTTTCCTGATATTCAATGTAAACATTTCCTGGTGCAACTTCAGGACATTTTATCCCATTACTAGTTAGTTGAGAGAAGAGACCAACACACATCTCACTACAACCTCCCTTCAGGTAGTTGTAGAAAGCAGTAAGATCTCCCCTCAGGCTTCTCTGGAAGAGAATCAAATCCTTGAGATGAGCTACTGTCATCTCCAATAGCACTACTCTGTAAGGCACTTGGGAAGACAGGGCATTTATGTTGTCACTGCCTACACTGCTATTAAATCTCCAGATAGACTTTATCTCTTCCCCTCTAGATTTCACTGCTTACCCACAGCAGGAGGGCCTCAAATATTGTTCTGTTTCTACAGATACAATTGCAAAAGCCTCCTATACAATCTGATCAGTTAACCAGCTTTTCTAGAAACACTCTCATATTGAACCATGACTTTAGAAACTTGCATTATGTGATTTTATCTTCTAGATCAGAACAGTATTTTATACTACAGAGCAACACAAATGCCTTTAAAATTAAAGGCAATCCTTAGAAATCAATCTAGGTATTTCTGAAATAAAATGATGTAGACGGTAAAGAAATACATTCTCTACTCATGAAGACAGACTCCCAGAGGTGAAATCCTCATTACACAATCTTTTACGAGTTCCTCTTTTTAACACATAATGAAAGCTTTTCACTGCTTATAAAAGAATGAAATGAAAAGATTAACACCCACTCACCTCTGAAATGCGAGAAGTGCCTTTCGCTGCAAGACCTCTTGCATTCCTCGCAAGGATGCTAAAAAGGATATATTTAATCAGTGATGTGCAAGATCAAGAGATTTCATTCCACATGTTAATTGAAGAAGTTTTAACACATTGACTGAAAAAATGGTTGCACACTGAAGGTTTAACTTTTAGTATTCTGCTAGCTATTCTTTTTAAGGCAACATGGGAATTTCTAAATGTGAATATTTACTCTTATCTTACCATCAGTAGCCTGCAGACTGTAAGTCAATCCCAGTGCCAAGTAGCCTTTTGCTTTGAACTCTGATGTTTTGTCCCCAAGATCGACAACTGCTTTGGCAAATCTTTCAGCTTCTTCCAACTGAAAATATTGTAAAACATCCACATTACACAGAAGTGTAATTTCAATCTTGATCTCCATATGTTAATGTTTCAATTTTTAATATACTCTTCCCTATGTTTTAGATCACTTTCGAAATACGCTACCCCAATAACTGTTGCTATCAAATATTGCAAGCTGTCCATGCAAACACAGGTGTACATGTGCACATACATATCTGCACTGTATTTTTAGAGATGGCCAAGTGCCTGTAGTTACTGTGCAAAAATATTTGCTACATCCCTAAACCAAGATTTAGCTGCACTTTAGCACCAGTCTTACTGAAAATACAAAGAATGCCAAAACTTACCCAGTGGAGAGATCCCATACAGAGCTTTGCAGCAAGGAGTGGAATAGTTGCATCATCTGGTTTCAAACGTATACATTCCTTCAAGACTTTAACAGCTCGGGCAGACTGTTAAAAACATTTTCCACTGAAATTACTAAAAGCATAATTGTTTCACAGATATAAAATGCCCATGTCCATATCTTACTTTTCCCACGTGAAGGAGCCATTACTAAACATTTTGCTAACAAGCAGCCATTACTAAACATTTCACTAAAAATCTGCTACGATTCCTCACCCAAGTGAAAACAAGACTTCAGATACTACTGTTATTTAAACCCCTATGAATTATCATTATGTGTTTCCAGCAAATCATTTGCCCAGAATGTAATTCAACTGGTACATGATTCAGAAGACAGTTTTGAGATGTACTTAAAACTATGCTAGGCCTGTAAGCTCACAACATTTCAGGAAGGCAAATGAAAGAGCCGGAATGGGACAGTCTTCAGAGCAGTGTTTTATTTTCTTTGAGAATTACAACAGTGCTTAAGAATAGTTCTGCTGTAAGACTGTATAATAGGTTGGTACTGCTCCACTTTTTAAAACTCATTTGCCTCCATCCAGTCACAGTTTAGAAGATAACTCAAAAGTAAATGAAGAATGGAAAAGAATAAAAATTCAGCTTTGTTAAAAGCAGTGCATTTGTAAAACCATTTTCTAAAGAAAACACAAATAATTTCTTTTCCCCATACTGAAGATAAGCGTATTACCCCCACTGAGAATGATGTTTTAGTAAATCAGTATTGTTTACATTACATAATGAATGTGATTTATTTTCCACAACATGACAGGGAAAAACAAAATAACTGAAAGTAGAAGACTGCATCTGATAACCTAGTTTGTTTTGTTTTGTTTCGTTTCAATCCATCTCAATTTAATGGCAAAGAATATGCAGTCTCAAAGACAGTAATAATAAAGACAGACATAGTCAGAAATTCTCAAAGTAAAATAATGCAAGAGCATCATGAATCAGTGCTAATTTGTATCTAAGCATAAAATTCATTTAGCAAAACAGCACTAAACCAAATTTCTAATGGATAATATTATCTGGTATAATTCCTACTTACATTCAATTGGCTTAGCTTAAGCTTGTTGGCAAGACACGTCTTATCATCACCCTTATCTTCCTAAGTTAGAAACTATTGAAATAACAAGTTTTACTGTACAGTACTGTACTAAGCATAAATGCAGGAGTACAGTGCACTTAGCTGATTTAAGGATTAGAACTACTTGCAAAAACACTACAGATGAAACTTACGGAAGTGACAAATGTTGTTGTTATCAAAAGCCAGCAATAAAAGAAATACATAAAAAAACTAAATCAAAGACTTACTTTTCCTGCTGCCATCAAGGACAATGCAAATTGATACCAGAGATGGAACTCTTCAAACGCAAACTTCATGGCTCTTTCTAAACACTGATTTGGGGGGGAAAAATTGTTATTTAATGGTGCATTCTTCACATGTTCAGCAGGTATAACAGTATAAAAAAATTTTCTTACAGACTCATATCTGGATTACATGTAATTAAAAATTTAAATCATTCAAATAAGTGATGACAGCTGCCTGATTCTAGATGTGGGAAAAAAAAGAATTGAGTAAAAAAAAATTTCCTATTTATTTTGTTTCTTTAAATACTCCTGCTGGTACTGTTCTATTTAGTCTGAAAAAAGGAATGACAAATATCAGCTTGCTGAAGGTACCAGCTGCAAAAGGTAGGAGGTAAGTCATAAGTGAAATGGCAAATTGTACACACACTCATCCTAAATTGTGAATATGTAGAAGCAATGGCATAGTCACAAGTCCTTATCAGGACCCCTTCAAAGAGAAGGGTGGGGTGTAAAAGTTCACCTGACAGTATTACTTTTAAGAATTTTATCCATACATTCAATATTCTGCTGAGATTCTCACCTTAACAGAATGCCAAAAGGAAAACTGTTATTACCATATTGAATTACCATTATATGCTCATTTGGAAAATTTTGAATCTGCTGTGGTCAATATGAAATATTTCATTTTGCCTCATCAGGCCAGCTCCAGAGAACTGAAAGGTGCAGCTTTTCTGCTCTGCCAGCTAAAATGTATATAGTAAACTGTTATACCATGAATTATTTTTCACATTAAAGCTCAAGTTTGCAAAAAACCACAGGCAGGTGTGAAGCATCTTCTCACACTTTATGAGAACCCTAAGCAAAGAGCAGCACTGAAATAAAACAAACACAGAACTCATTATTTGCTGCATAAAATTTTTGCTCTTATACAATGTCCAATATCAAGACCATTACTAAATAGAATTTTTATTAACTTGTTATAAAGGAAAGAAGCTTCTACACCCAAATTCTAACGCTATTGTTAAAAGTTCACCATCACATAGTACATGCAGTAATTTAATTAAACATCTATTAAGAAATCCAATGGAGGATTTATTTTGCCACCTGACTTGTTTTCCATCAGTAAAAACAAAAAGATCACAGCAGAAAAATGAACTAAGTTAGTTGTGTGATGTCTTCCCCTATTATCTTGGATATTTTGCAGAGATGCCTCGGTGAGGAAGGCACCCTCCCCCTCCTCCCTCTATGAACTTGGCAGAAAACAAAAGCTTCTCTTTCTCCACCAGCTACTGAAATGATACCTTTTCAATGATGAACGTGACTCAGCATTAGAACAGTTTAACAAGAATGAGAGAGGGTTTTGACCATTTAATGATTTTAGATCACAATTACTTCTGTAAGCATTCAGCTATAGCTAAGCCATGAGATGATAACAAGATATTGGAACTGGTGGGTGAATATTACTTCCACCGTTACAATAATGGTGTTTTTTGACTTAAGGCTCTGACAGCTCTGCTTGAGCAAACGTAATTAGCTCACAGAGAATGAGGCCAGGAAAAAAAAAAAAGGTTATGCCTATTACATAACTGAAGAGAATATCTTCACGTTTCTGAATTTGTGTTTATTGTAATACTTCAAATTGTAAATGTTTCAGCCTATGAGTCACAGGATTTGATGGCAGATATTCTCTAACCACTCACTAAACTCACAGCTGGCAGATGAGCTGGCCAAGCCTCTCTCCATCATTTTCCACCAGTCATGGCTCACCTGAGAGGTCCCAGACAACTGGAAACTGGCCAACGTGATGCACATCCACAAGAAGGGATGGATGGAGGAACCTGGAAACTACAGGCCTGTCAGCCTGACCTCAGTGCCAGGAAAAATTATGGAGCAGATCATCTTGGGGGCAATCACTGTGCACCTGAAGGATGGCCAAGGGATCAGGTCCAGCCAACGTGGATTTAGGACGGGCAGGTCAATGGCATCCTGGCCTGCATCAAGAATAGCGTGGCCAGCAGAAGCAGGGAAGTCATTGTGCCCCTGTACTCAGCACTGGTTAGGCCACACCATGAGTACTGTGTCCAGTTCTGGGCCCCTCAGTTTAAGAAAGACATTGAGACTCTTGAACGTGTCCAGAGAAGGGCAACGAGGCTGGTGAGAGGCCTCGAGCACAAGCCCTATGACGAGAGGCTGAGGGAGCTGGGAGTGTTTAGCCTGGAGAAGAGGAGGCTCAGGGGAGACCTTATTGTTGTCTACAACTACCTGAAGGGTGTTTGTAGCCAGGAGGGGGTTGGTCTCTTCCCCCAGGCAACCAGCACCAGAACAAGAGAACACAGTATCAAGCTCCGCCAGGGGAAGTTCAGGCTCGAGGTGCCCAGATAGTTCTTCACAGAGACAGTTGTTAGCCATTGGAATGGGCTGCCCAGGGAGGTGGTGGAGTCACCATCTCTTGAGGTGTTCAAGAGGGGATTGGATGTGGCACTTGATGCCATGGTTTAGTCATGAGGTCTGTGGTGACAGGTTGGACTTGATGATCTTTGAGGTCTCTTCCAACCTTACTCATTCTATGATTCCATGAAATGAGATGTTCTAACCATTTCCTGATAAGCTCCTGCTGCAGCTGTGTATCTAGAGTAGCTGTATGCTAAAGTAAATACTTTCTTTCATGCCATGTCTTCGTAAGATTATTTTTTTCAAATGTTAAGAATAGGTATTTCATGGACATAAATACAATTATTCTGTATTGAAAAGTACTTCTCAGACAAGTAAAACTTCCTGGTTTTCAGGGAATGTTTCAAAAGAATATAGAAAATAATGATGGAATATTAACTAACAAAGATGGTTAAAAATAACCCATCTTTCCAAGGTAATATCCTAGACTTCATAGCTAAGAAGACATACCCCAGCTTTCCTGGGTAAGTAAAAAAAAAACTTCTCTATTAAAAAGGGCAAGAGTTGCAAATAGAAAGTTGTGTCTATTGTGGAATTCCAGGAACTTATAATTTCCATAGTGGTTTAACATTTAAAGACAAAAAATCCACCAAAACCCCAAACAAAAACAACAACAAAACCCCCACCAAAACAACAACACAGCACCACAGAGAAAAGATTTTTTTCTAGAATAAAAGACCACAAATCCTTTTTCTAGGTATTTATATCTACCACATATCTACCATATGGGTTTTTTGTCATTCATTCCTGCTGTGTTCCATTTAAAACATGTACATCTGTGTGAATTTCTCTGCCATTAAATATTTACCACACCTAAACACAAATTCTGTGCTTTACTGCCTCAAGTTGCTTGGATAAATTTTGACAACAATCTTCTTGGAGTGGAGACTACTTGCTGCATTTACACAATAGAAAGAGTGAGAGAGTCCTACATTTGTTGAGCCCTTAAGTGCAACCACAATTAACATGATTAACAGAAATAAGCAACACAGTTGAATAGTCACTACTGTTGACAAACCTCTGAAAGCATTTCATATTGGCCTCTTCTTCCCAAGGCTATAGTAAGTAAATCATAGACTACAGATGCACTTTGTAAACTGATGATACGGTCATTTTTGTGTTCCGGTATTCTGCTCAGTACAGCATCACGGTTAGCCTGAAACATACCATGAAAAAAAGAAACAAGTTAGCCATCTCTGGAGATATTATTCCTGGTGAGGCTCCACAGTGCTCAGGGCAACCTGATCTGATTGAGGATGTCCCTCTTTACTGCGGTGGGGGGGTTGGACTAGATGACCTTTTGAGATCCCTTCCAACCTAGACCACTCTTTGATTCTGTTGTGGATGTCCTTTCCCTGAAATTGTTCAAGACCAGGCTGGGTGGGGCTTCAAGCAACCTGGTCTAATGGAAAGGGTCCTGGCTCACGGAGGATGGTTGGAATTAGAGAATCTTTAAGGTTCCTTCCAACTCAAACCATTTTATGAGCATTTGAAACACTAAGAAATTATGATGCTAGAATGCATGACATCCCTGAAACTAGCAGTATGACTTAGGGTTCATATATACACAGTGATCTGATTACTTTTTCTTACACAGAATCATACTTGTATGTCAGATCCTTGATCTGTTTTCCAATATTTACTTGAGTGAGTTCTTGAAGGAGGGATGTCTTGACACCTTATCTGTGTTTTCACTAATTCACAGACAATGCAAGGAAGAGATCTTACTGACAACAATACTGTCTCAAAACACCAGTGACTAGTCAATCGTTCTTATTTCTACCCCAAAACACATTTCTGGTTTCAAAACACATACTACTTAACTACTGCAGATAGAAAGCAGGCGCTGAAGCTGAAGTAACAGCTCTCAACCCTCAGAAAGAAAAGTCTAGAGTGATGAGTATTTTCTTGCTCAATCTTTCCCTTTCCCCCCTCCAAAACTAATTTGAACTACATGACTTAGCCAAAGTCTGTCACGTGAAATATTTTATGCTCTCTCAAAACATTTTTTTTCCTCACATAGCCTTCAATAATCACTTGCAAAGAAAAAAAGTATAGAAGGTTTGCTAAGCATGTATGTTCTGCAGTGACAAATATTTGACATAATTAGTCAGATCTAATTCATGAAATAAAAACTGTAAGTAAGCCAAAACAAAACTTAACTGAGCAGTACTTTTAATTTGATGCTATTTTTTTTTGTTTTCTGGCTTCTTTTGGTGGGTTGAAAGTTCCCCCTCTCCAACATTAAATTTGCCAGACCAGCCGATATGCAAGAAAACATATACACAAACTCAGTAATCAATACTCATATTCTGCAGAACTAGAACTGCTTCCACTTCACACCATGACCGCAGCTCAGATCAAAGCTGTGTATATCTCCTTGAGCTGCTCAGGCACGTTACAGAGGCACAGACAACCCTTTTTTCAGCAGTAAGCATATAATGCAGCAAAACCAACACATGATGTATGGAAATGTTTGCTCAGTCTAGTCTCCTGTTGACAGATCCTGTCACAACCATTGCAAGGCAGACCGCTGGGAATGAGGAAACTTTAAAACAGTTCAAATGATACAATGTTCAATAAAATGTTCTGATCTTATTTAACTGTATCAAACCAGAAATTATGCCAGACCATGAAAACATTTGAATCACACATAGCAGTCTTGTTGATATGCAGTGAGACAAATTACAATATGATGTCTCAGATTGCATAGGTTCCACTGCTTCAGTCAGAAAAAGAGAAAAAAAATCCCTGTTTTAAATTCTGCCACCTGAGAATATATACCTGACCTGGTATAAGAGTATCAGTATGTGAGAGATGACTAGTAAAATAATGCTAGAAGAAAATATAAAAGGCTGACAAAATGCACAAGTAGGCCTTGGAACTGAATCACCTGTTGAGGAAATTACAATAAAAACAATAATCCAGTTGCCAAGGTTGAATGCCAGTATCATTAGAAACATTTACAAATTTGAGTGGCATCTGAGGTTTAACAAATAATGAAAAACTCTTTTTGGCTGTTTATTATGCCTATTTAGTAGCTTTTTTATTTAGTTTTTACAACAAAATTTAGTTAAGCTAAAGGAAAGACCTGGCTTTGTGCTCATCTGCCTATGAATAGAAGGAAGCTAGGATCAGCCACTCTAAAGGACAAAAAGTCCTATTTATAACACTAGCAGACTGCATCCTGCTGGCTCAGAGGAAACATCTGAGTTTCAGAAGTAACTGCATTCCTAACAGAAAATGAAAACCAGTCATAAAGGCATGAGAAGAAAAGTTCTATTTTCATTTACATAAAGAGAAAAGAAAAAAAAAAAAATAAAAAATAGACATACAGCACATGCATATTTGCTCTATTTTACCTACCATAGATTCACTAATAAGCAGCAACAGTAAGGCTTCTTCTGTATTTTCTTGAGGACAAAAGATGCTGTTCAAAATGAGAATTTAATTATTTAAGCAGAACATATTACTTTCAAGAGTAGCTTACATAAATATGATGAGTACTGTAAAACCTAGAAAATTTCCAGGAAAAACAAGAGAGTAACTTGCATAGAAAAAACAATTGGTTAAAGTGCATTTCATTGCAATGCTGTCAATTTGCATTTCAGAAATGTTGGCCCAACACAATAAAAGAACAAATCCACCCTAGCCGTCAGAGTTAAACACATTAAAATAACCCAAAATTACACATAATTTGACAACTGTAAAAACTGTACCCATATTTTAAACCAGCCTCTGGCACCTAATCTATCTGAGCTGAATCTACATCAGTGATGTAGAAGAAACAAGAAATTTTCTCACAGGAGCAAGACAACAATTAAGAGCCATGGCAATGCCTGCCTGCTTGCCATAACCACTGTTACTTCCAAGCAGTTAAAATGTTTACTTTGAATGAAATGCACTTCCTTATGACTTAATACTGAAAAACCTTGCACAGGGCTGGTTTGCAAGCTTTACTGTTTTCTCAGAACACTGGATGCTTTCTGAATACTTTTCTATGCTGGTGGACAAAAAACACACGCTCCCCCAGTGACTGTTTTAACTCTTCAGATTTCTTTTTCTGAGCTGTTTCTGAGTTAACACAAGTGGGGCATCCTGTTAATTAAAACCAGCAGTTCCAAAATTAATCATTTAAATATGGAAAATAATTTCTTGTTAAATAAGCAAGTCCTATAGTCCCAAGGGTGCTTAAATTACAGACGAAAACCCAAACCTGTCTGAGATTAAAACATATTTCAAGTGTTTGTTTTAAATTCACTAGAAATTTAACCAGTTAAAAACGGCCTAAATGTAAATGTAAATTGATAGGTTGGATGTGATGATCTTGAAGGTCTCTTCCAACCCCGTCTATTCTATTCTATTCTATTCGGAACCTAAAACACATTTGAACTCCAGGCAGTTTGAAGGCAACATTGTGACTCTGTAGTGGTAATACATAGCAGCTAAGACCTCAGGGTAGCTGTTTTGTTGATGAGTTTTAATTTTTTTAATCAATACAAGTTGCTCATCAGATTTTGAAGAAAGAATATTCTAACTCTCAGAACACATTTATATTTTTACATAACAAAGAAATTTCAATACACAGTTACTGGTAAATAAGTTGATGTTTGTCTCAAACACTGAAGACCCTCTTCATGCAGAAATTACTCAGAAATTTTTTTTGACCTGAGTATGCAAGAAGCTCAATTTACTTGACTGAAGTCAGACATTTTCTGTGTCTCCTGACAGATGCAGACATATGAGTCAAGTAACTCCAAGACAACAACGCAGAAAAAGAGAGGCAACTGGAAGCATGAAATGGCTCCCAACGAAAGGCAAACAAGGAAGCTTAATAGTTCAGCTAAGGATAAAGAAAACTGAAGAGGCAGTAGCACAGAGGTCTACAAAATCGTAAGTGGTATTAACCAAGGCATATTCACCATCCCCAAAAGACTGCAAAGCAGATACTTATGGTATCAGAGAACAGTATAGCTCAGATTTCGAGCTGGTGGTCAGATGAAACCCTAGGAAGAAGTTTCCTACTTATCTGTCTTGCTATTCACTTTCTTAGGTACTTACATTCAATCACTGCTGGAGATGAGACACTTGGATAGACATGTTTTATCTGATCTGGTATTAATCACTCTGATGTGACAAAAGGAAACGACTTAAATACAGGCTCTGTTGAAGCTGTGGAACTCCTCACTTGCATGTTCCAAGAACAAGAAAATTACACTAAACAAAGTCCCACTACTGCCAGGAGACATGTTTCTACAAAAGGATCAGTTAAGAATGAAGACCGTAAGTTTGAAATTCTAAGCCTGAAAACTTGCTGTAAGTTGGATGGGATGTCTGGGCATCATCTAATAAAACCTCTCCACTCAAAGTAGGGTCAACTGACAGGTTGGCCAGGACCACATCCAGCTAGAGTTTGAGTATCTCCAGTGATTTTCTTCAGACTTCACACCATCTGCTTACATTTAAATGGAATTCAAATCTTCTCTATCCACATTACTCAGCACTGCCCTACCATGGCAAATTACAATCCTGCCTAGATCATTATATTCATTGCTACAACTAGTTCCTCAGTTCTCTAGCTTACACTGCCTTCCAGCACATTTCAAAACAAGCAAACAACAGCGGTGGACTATATTAAACATTTTTTTTTTTATATATATATACACACACACACACACACAAAGACTTGTGTGTAGAATGTAAGTCAAGTAGTGCATGTCTATAAGTAGGTATGCATCAAAGTTTCATCAGATCAAACTTAGTATCAGTGACAAAAAAAGAATAAAGATGGTGCCAAATGGTTAAGATTTTACCACTATGCTTTGACACAAGCACGTTCCTTCCAGGCAGTAGGCGACACAGAAGGATTTCAAGAAAGCACAAAACCATGTCAATGTATATTTTTGGCACTGTCAGAGAGTGTCTAACTTTACCTTAGGAACCATTTTTCATTTGATCAGACACAAACAAATAACAAGCTATCAAGAAAAAGTTCAGATTTGAGGAAATGGCTATCCAAGTTTAATGCTAATGATAATGGGCTTTGAAAAAAACACACACACATTTTCAAGAGATACATATCAAAGCTACTCTAAAATTAACCATGGGATGTGCTACACAAAAATGACCCATAGCATACCATTTATCTGACTCAGTGAAAAAACAAAATTCAGCAAAAAGGTGGCATCACAAAAAAAAATACCAAAACTAACATAAGAAGATTAAAAGGTAGCTGTCTTGGGAAATAAACTATCTTTGAAACTGCTAGCTAAATTGCTAGATATGTATTGGTTTCTTATCATGTTTCAGGGATTAATTTGAATGTTCACATTGCTTTCCATGGTAAAGCAGAATATAGGTCTAGAAACGGCACACAACTCCTACAGTGTGCAATCTGAGTTTTACCACGCAGTTCACGTTTGCTTTTTTATCTCACTTATAGGAAGAGATATTGACTCTACCATACATGTCAGCATACAGCAAACAAACAAAAATATTTTGAGAATTGAGAACAAAAGGTCTCATGCATACAGTGCAAAGTTCTGCTTGGAGAAGCATGTTGATTCCCTAGTTCTCTTCACAGAAAATACACACACACACACACACACATTCACCATGGGAAACATTCCCATTCACATTTCCCAACTCCTTCTACACTTTGAAAAATATAAATTACTCAGAGGACTGGGTAACAATTGCAGTTATTGAAACAGGAGAGGTATAAACTCAGCCATACTTTTCTCCAGTGTATACCCGCGGTCTTCTACTGAGTGCGTAATTCTTAGTATTTGAACCTTTTCGAAGTGGATCATCTAGGGGTGACTGGTGAGGAGGATCTTCCAGGGGATTCCAATAACTCTGTTCACACATGCCTCGTAACAAAATTTCCGCTAGTTGTCTTGCTATTGTCTGTTAAATGAAAGACAAGTATGTTTCTTAGAAATGCTGAATACAAACTCTTAAAGGTTTGCATTATTTCTAAAGAACAGTAGCCATGTCGAATACATTTTGTTATTTTAGAACACCAAAAAAACCATCAGGTATGCTGCTCTTGAAGTGTACCTGGTACACTTCCCTAAACACAAAGAAAGAAAACGGCATTAACAAATTTCCATTTTGTCAGTTAAACCCTGATACTTCTGAAGCATCAACATCAACTCCTAAGAGAGGAGCACATCCAGTATATTTTCAGATATTTTGTGTTCAATAATTTCTGCCATCTCTCCAGGCCTGAAAGCAGACATTTCTGTGAGAAACAACAGTGAAGCAGATGTCCACACTGCAGCCTGCTAAGAGGTGACACCATGGAGTGGAACATGTTGATATTCCCTGAATCAACTGCAACTCCTGAGAGGAACCTCACACTGAAGCTAGGAAGAGGTATGAGGAGCAAGGAGCAGCAGAGAGGAACTACTATGGACTCATCACAACTTTCCACCCACTGTGCACCACTCAGAGAGTAAGATGGTAGGGAGGAGAGGTAGAAGAGTCAGGAATGAAGGACTGAAGTTGATCTTGGGAAGAGGGGGTGGGGAGAAGGTGTTGTAGTTTATGTCTCTGTTTTTTACCATCCCACTCTCTTCCCCCAAGCTGAGCCTGTTTTGCCGATGAGAGTAACTGGTAAGCAAACTCCTGTCTTTACCTCAACCCACAAGCTTTTCTATTTATTTCCTCCTTGCTATGTTTTGGAAGGGGAGTGAGAGCAGCTTGGGTGGGCATCTGGCAGTTAGTCAAGATCAACCCTCTGGAGACAGTTACAATCCAAACCCCAAAGGATCTGGGCTTCTGACAACTTGTCCTTGGAGGTGCTAGTGTTTGCTACTGTTGGTAAGGCTCAGAAAGAGTGAAATGAGGGTGCAGACCAGCAAGAAAGTTTATTTTGACCAACTGTTCTTGTCACCATATAATTAAGTGTAGAAATACTTACATAAATATTATTTAAATTAATTATTTTAATTTAAAGCTCTGAAGTCATCATATAATCCACAACTATCAGGTTAATCTCCTCTTTTATGTTTCCTATATATATGTATAAAAGCAGCACAACTATATATCATGATGATGAAAGCTCAGAGATCAGTACCACAGCAGTAGAAAGAAGGTAAGATCTAAATTTGCATTAAAAAGATTTCCCAGTAACATGTGTAATGTTTAAACCATGGACAAGCACTACACAATCTGCATCTTCCACTTTAATCCCTGTATCATAAGAAGTCCTCCCTCTCCATTAAATGTGTATTATTTAATAATTTCAACATCCTTACTAGGAATCCATTATTAAATGAATTAAGAAACCAATTACCTTCCATATTATCACTTTGGAATTTTACAGACTTAATATTAGGAAGTTAAACTAGGACATTTAGAAAATCATTACATTAGAGCAAAACATACAAGACAGCCTTTTATATATAAAGACTCAAAAAAAGCTACATCAATTTTTGGTAAAGGTTTATTTTCTGACAATATAAATAACAAATCTTAGTGATTTTGCTTTACTGCTTTCATTTAAGAGGCTTTGTCCTAAATATATTAATAAAAAACCAACAAACAACTTCATAACTTCCAGCTTAATAGAACACAAAGACACTGCACTTTGTCCTCATTCCTATTCCGTTACAAAACTATGAAACAATACTCTTGTGAAACTATTGTAAGTCATCAACGGTGTGATTATGATTAAGGGTGGAAGTGTGGTCAGTCAGAAACCCACCAGATTTTAACCATAACCACAAATGGGAAAGAGAAATAGGGAAGAGGCTGGGTATGAAACATTCTTTTTTGTTTTTGTCATTCACTTAAGCCAAGAAATTTAACCTTTTGAAGTAGTGGATAAAAAACCCTGATCAATATGCTTTGTATCTGGTTATTTGTCTCTCTTATATGCTATATGTGTTTTACCTGTCTACTAAAATTCAGATGCTGCAATAGGAATGTGGTTTAATATAACTTACCATTCGCAGATTTTGTGTCGTCCTTGTTTCAACAGCTCTTAGTAACTCTCTAAATCTACCAACTCCTCTTGTCAAGTTCCTGTATACAAACATAGATTGTGACAGTATTCCAAATTCGGTGTAGTAACACCTTAGTATATTGACAGAATTTTAAAAAACATGCTATCATCTTTTTCCTGAAGATCATCATCTTTCTGTGTGAGATTTTTATTTATTTTTCTCATCTGGAACCCCCCCCACTGACTACTGTAACAACATTCCCATGCCAGTTTATTATAAAAATAAACATTTTCATGATCAGCGTACTTCAAGAGAAAGCGAGGAAAAGTGTAGAAGTGACCACTCCAAAAAAGGGAAAACACAAAACTGAAGTTGGTCTTGCTACTACAATGGTTTTAATTTCCAATTACACTAGGCTTCAAAGTAGAAACCTGGGGGCAGGGAAAAGGTGTGCCATTTTATCTGCCTCTTGATACCTTAAAATGGGGAAAGGAGTAAACCTCATAATCCTCAGTGCAAGTAATGTAATATTTTAAACTCCTTTTCAGAGAGGAATGAGCACAAACACAGCCTGTGTGACCTCTTCTGTGTGGCCAGAAGAGGACTAGGGGCTCAGTGCTCTGTTCTCAACTCCATTAATTTTTTGGTGTAGCATCTCCAACTCAAGGTTCTTTGTCTATGTTTCTTTCACTTCTGCTGCCTAAACAGCTTTTCCAAAGACACTCAAGACCCTCAGAATGGAGGCATCACTCATACTAACAATTTTAGCAGATCTGAACGTTTTCTTCTCAAACAACAGATGAATGGTCTCACAGATTCATCTTTTTCTCATCGATATATTAGTTTGCTATCTGGTTTTTATTGCACTTAAAAGAAGTTGAGAATATAATATATAGATACAGTTCATCACTGAACTGATGAAGGACTGGGGTGGTATTTTTGCTGAGCTGAATGACTGAATTCTTCAACCTCTACACATAAACAGAATTTTTCATGCAGTTGTCCCATGTTATTTCAGTATTTCACACAGGCAGGCCTCTCAATAGCTAATTAATATTATACCAATTTCATACAGTAATGAAGTGCAGAAAGTCAGTAGGTCAGATTTTAAGAAAACCTCTGAAATCAATGGAAGCTGGCTACCTTCAGCACTTTTGGAAAGCCAAAACACATACCATTCAGTAATACCACATGCCAAATATTTTAGAGAGCCAAAATCAGACCACTGGAATCTCATCTTTAAGTCCTCTGTTCTAAGTATGTATTTCCCATGAATGGAGCTTTGTCTCAAAGACTGCATTGCAAAGTCACAGATGTGCTCTCATAACAAGATTTAAAAACACAGACAGACTTGTCAAAAACCCTGAAATGTTCCCTGCAAAACTGTCCAAAAAAAAAAGAGCAAAAGCAAGAACTTGTCAGCTTGAAGCACTACTTCCCAGTACAGGTGAAACATATACTATGCAATAGAACTTCAAATCACAACAATGTAAATATTTATGAAATTTTTGGCATTAGCATTCTTTTCCATATTAAGTTTCTATCTTTGTATTTGCTATAATAACAACAACAAAATAAAGAACTTTATGAAACAGGATGCAAGTCCTTAAGGGCTGCTACTAGTTACCCATTACATTTCTGTAACCATCTGCAAGCAAATGAAACTTGTGACTGAAGTTCTATTGTGCCATGGAAAAAGCAGTAACTTTGTACAAGAATAAAAGACAACTTAAAATACAGAATTAGGTTTTGCTTCATAAAGCATTTAACACCGATCCACTGCACAAGGGAACACAAACACCATACGGATTCGTATAGCATCTTCTATATGAAATATACTAAAATAAAGCAAAATCACTTCTGAACCACAATCTAAATCACCCCAAAATTGAGTTAAATGCTTTAAGATGAGTAGCGAAGCAAAATATACCATGAACAATATGGTAGATCTCCACACCACACTGCTTTTGTCAAAGTACATTTCCTATATTTGTTAAGAGTTTGTAACAGTGGGAAGAAGACAAGGGTGGTGGCTATTCTGGTGCGTACTTTTCCCGCCTAGCCTAGGAAGCACACAGCTTTTACCTGCTTTTCACTATGATGTGCCTTCGTGCTAGCAGTTCCGCCCATGCTGACTGAAGGCCAGAGCAAAAGGGCAGGTTAACTTAGAAAACAACATCCCACAGTGTCTGTAAATGACTTTGAGATCTCTTCCATTCTCAACACAAGGAATTTTAAGGTACATTAACACGGACTCACAGCTCATTTCAGACAAGACAAAGACAGCCCACAGACAGACACTGCTAGTTGCATACATGTTTGTTCATGTGACTGCCTGCCATCAGAACATGCTCATATCAAGCCCTTTGATTCACATCTTCCCAGTTTTTAAAGAACAATTTAAATATTTGCTGCTTTAAAAAGCCCACACCCAACCAAACAACTAGTTTGACTCTCCAAGTAGCACTACGCTTGTTTAAAACTGACAATCAGGGTTTAAAGGTACAATCTACTATTTTGGTGTCCTTAGGGCTAATTTGCATCCCTTGTGGTCCAAGTGCCATCTCCAGTGGTCCCTTCCAACCCCTATAATTCTAAGATTCTCATAGCCACACCAGCTATTATCACAATTTCCAGTGAATCAGTCTCACTAAGATGACAAAAAGCTGTAATTTCTTTGCTTTTTGTTTTCTATTGTTTTGGAGAATAAAATTACACCAGAAGAGAGCCAAACAAGAACCTGAACTAGTAAAAAACAAACAAGAAAAATGCATCCTAAGAGTGGGCTGCCTGGGGAGGTGGTGGAGTCACCATCATGGAGGTGTTTAGGAGGAGACTTGATAGGGTGCTTGGTTGCATGGTTTAGTTGATTAGGTGGGCTGAATAATAGGTTGGATGTGATGATCTCAAAGTTCTCTTCCAACCTGGTTTATTCTATTCTATATGTAAGTATGGGGAAGAAAAAATAAAAAAACTCCAAAATATAGGAGCAGAATTTTTATTAGAAATCACTTTCCTTTATACTCCTCCTCTTCATTGTAGGCAAGAATTCAAAGAGTATTTCTAAGCATGAGGCTTACAGCAACACTTCTCTCAGGAAGGAGAACATAAGACCACCTCTATAAAACGTCCTACCATTAGTCTTATAAAAATATGTGAAGTAAATGAGAATACTTCATCACTGAGTTGAAAACTCATTTTTATTACCAATCACAAACCAGTGATTTTTGTCTCTATCTTGAATATATTCTGCCTTAGTTTCCTAACTGCACAAATACAAAAGCAGTAACCTCTAGATAGTCAAAAGATATTTTGAAAATTGTAACAGATTCATTTCATTTACTTTCCAATACAGCAGTGATATCTCACGTGTCAAGAATGTAATACTTCATGGGATTTAAATGTTTTTTAATTTCATCTTTCCACTCTTTACTTAATGATCAGTGTGTTTTGAGACTGATAGCCAACAAGACCTCAACAGATTCAGACAGAGATAGGTAGCTACCACTGTATTCTACTACAGTTGGACAGCTGGTCATAGTGTCTTAATGTGTATTTATGTCAAGCATTTCCATCAGAGAAGAATTGATGTATTTCATCACTGTAAAATCCCGAGCTGTGAGCCCTATATAGTTATATATGTGCAACAGAAGCACTACGGACTGGTTTCCATCCAACCTCCCTCACTTACTAACATGAGAGATATATTCCTGTGCTGTTCCTTCTTATACTACGGTGGAAGAAGAAACACAGATCCAAAAAAACAAATTATAGTTTCATAGTTTCATTCAGGGTTGGAAGGGACCACAAGGATCATCTAGTTCCAACCCCCCTGCCATGGGCAGGGACACCCCACACTAGATCAGGCTGGACAGAGCCTCATCCAGCCTGCTCTTAAACACCCCCAGGGACGGGGCCTCGACCACCTCCCTGGACAACCCATTCCAGGGTCTCACCACTCTCATGGTGAAGAACCTCCTCCTCACATCTAGCCTGAATCTCCCCACCTCCAGCTTCATTCCATTCCCCCTAGTTCTATCACTACCTGAGATCCTACATTGACAAGTCAATTATATGTAGAAAAAACTGGTTTAGTTGTTCTTTGTTTTGTATTGTTTTGAGGCGTGTTGGTTTCTACTGAGAAAAAGCCAGTCTCTGAGAAACAAGACCAGGAAGGTATTCCTTCATGGCAGCTGTGCCAGCAGCGGTATTGGCACCATGAGGAGTACAGACATGATACAGGTTCTTCAGGCTTCAATTCAGCATGTAAAGCATGATGGAGACTAGACCGAATTGCTGTCTAGACACTAGACACTCTTACAGAACCATATCTTTGCACAAGAACTCTAAGAGGTAGCTAAGTCTGGTTTTCACACGAAAGAACTTCTGCTTTAAAAACCACACACTTCCAGCATATTTCTGAACACTACCACCTCTAAAATAAAAACTGGTTACAGTATCAGTCTCTCTTGTTTGTCTCATGACATGAATACAAGACAAATACTGATGTTTTGACAAGAAATTTAGTTCCTGTGCTCATAGCTTTTCTTGCAACAACATCAAGACTTTGAACTCCTTCAATCTGAAATTACAAAGCAACTACTAAACTAAATAGAAGTTACATAATCAGCCTGCAAGACTTTTAGCGTTATGTATTTCAGAATGTGTTTTTTAAAAGCACAATAAACACCACTTTGTTTCTTGTTTCCAAGCTGAAATGTTCCTCTACTCCCAAGTGAAAGTAGTTCCATTCTTTACGAAAATTCTGTGCTCTTTGGAAGAAAATATTAATTTCAGATTTCTGTCTTAATAGAGCACTAAAATAGCATTCTTCTGTTCAGACTTTGTGTTTATATGGTTCAAGATAATTGCTTTTCCATGTATTTCAAAATGCCAGCACTTAGCAGTTAGGGTAAGTTAGGTTTCAGACACTTTCTATTTTTTCATACAAGATAATGAATACCTGAAGGACAGTCACTTAATCCTCTACAAAAAAAATAACATCTTGGCTTAAAAGAAAATCTCTGTACAGTTTGTGAAGAAAATGGAAATTTAAATTGAATCAACCAGCTTTCAGGGTAGCAGGCAATACTTCCTATATTACTCCTAAAATTATGCTCTTGCAGCTAGTATAAGAGTTATTTTCTTTTTCAGCTTGTAACTGACACACATGGACCAGAATGATGCTTTCACTGCTACTGGAATTAGTGTAACTAAAAGCAGTGATTAGCCAACTGATTCTTACTTATGCAACAAAAAAAACCCAAGTGCACAGCAAAAGGACTTCAGACAAATTCAGTGGATTTTGAGAGACGTTTATTAGTTGGAGTGGAACTGGAGTCCAGAAAACCTAGCCAAAAAAAAAATCCAGAAACATCTACTCAGACCTTCACCATGCTCTAATGCATAAATTACTACAGCCACTGTGCTGGTAACAGGAAAACTTTTGAACTGCCTCAAACCAGTGCCAAGTTTGGTAAAAGGAACTCTTCAGAATGAACATTTGAGTGTCTGCCTCACTTAATGAACATACACAGATAAGAGATTCCGCTTCACTGCAATATGAATAGGAGATTTAGTCTGCCTGTAAAAACAGACAAGTACACTTTTCCTCTTCGTCCACCCCACTGCTCATAAGCAATTAAAGGGTGGTGATTCTCTGTCTCCACCACAGGACTGAAGCTTTTTTATAACATCTACAGCTTCAACTGCAAAAAGTTAATTTAAAAGAAAAACCTATGTTTCTATTGCCTGTATTAAACATATCTACATTTCCTCTTGCTTAAAGTGTTCATATGATCTTTACAACTTCAGATAACACTCAGATTTGAAGTATGGTGCCAAACTTAACGTAAAGGTCTTGACTCTAATTTCTATAAACCTAGCATCAGAAGAGATGGCAAATTTTAAAACTATGTAAAGCATTCTTAAAATAAATTTATTAAAAAGCATGCTATAAATTTGTCCCTATTAGGAAAGTATATACTTAAAGTTTTGTTCAAGTTTAAAAATTACTAAAGGGAAAAAATTAAAAATAAATAAATAAAAGGACCCATGAAAGCAGGAACATAACTAGCAAACTAGCAGCCTGGAACAACGGCCATATTAGGAAATCTTGAAAGAACTCAGATGGGTGCTAAATTAAGAATGGAAACTCAAGGACATAATGGCAGGAATATGTAAAATAATGGTTGGCACAGAGCTATTTTTTGTAACACCTCACTTCCTCTCATATCACAATTAAAATTAGCATTGGCCAGTGAAAATGGAAGAAGACATTTTCAGTGAAATACATAATGTGTAATTAGCCTGTAAACTGCAAGTGATCATTGTACTAAAGACTGCAAAAAAATGATACATGCTTATGTAGGAGTTAACAGGAACACCAACAGCTTCACCATGAAGGATTAAAGCATTCACTGAATACAATCAACCTTTCAAAGTTCACACCACACCAATTGATATGGTCTACAAAAAACACTCCTATGGCGTGGATGTTCCTTAATAACCCACTGAATGACTTCTTTGTGCTGGTTTTTATTTTGTCGTCTTAATTGATCTTAATCTGCCATGTCTATTACTGATTGCTTTTAAAATCATGTCAGATTAAATGTACCATTTCCATTCACAGCTTTCAATTAAAATCCTTAAAATTGTGAAATTATCAGCTTATTCTTAACCACAACAGCCACTGTGATTTTTTCAGTAAGTGTGTTTTATTTATCTTTTGTGCACACATGAAAATAGAAATTTTATTTTAGCCCTGGTAAGTGGAAAAAAAAAAAAAAGAACTTTCAGAACATTCCATTCCTCCTACAATTAAATGATGAAAACAGGACTAAAATGTAACTCTCAGATCATGTGTTACTGCAGCACTACTATGTTACTCAAGAATGAGATTTCAAGAGCCTAGTGATCATTTCCATGTTGAAATCCCTAAACAGTTGAAAACTTGGGAGAGCCTTTTGTTACCCTACCATCAGTACATTCACATCTCGAACTCTTTACAGACACTGCATGATTTCCTATCATGTCCTTTTTATGTATTTGAAAATATATGAAACATTTTTGGTACAAAACAGTAGTCTTATCATGATTTCCAATATTTCAAATAAATCATGTTTTCCTCGTGAAATAAAAACCCTGCAAACAAATTTTTAACTATGTGATTTCAACAACAAATGTCAGAAATGTACTTAAAAACCATTTATGCCAAGTTTTAAAGCTCTTAAAAACAAGAGTTGTATTCATTTTTTTTTCAGTTTTTGTGATATCTGAATTTATTTTTAGGCTTTTAAAAAAAAGCCTTATTTAAAATAAATTATATCAGATCTCCCATGCAGAATCTAAAAGGATCTATAGGGCAGGTTACACACAGATTTTGTACTTGTATACATACTGTTGATCTTCATGCACATTTATCCTGCAGCATAATGTTAAAATAAGTGATAACTGAAGAGATTTGGGAAAAAATTACAAAATCAAAATTATAAAAATCAAAGAGTTTCAGTATGTTGTCAACCATGTTCTAACGGTGCCTATTAATAAAGTAATTTCAAATAGTGAAAGATAGCTTAAGTTCTCCAATTTGGTAAGTAATTATATACAAAACTTTCTGTTTAATATACTTTGATTAAAGGATTTTACAATATATAAATGCAGTATGGGCAGCCTTACTATTTCAATCAAAATTTTACTTCTAAGAGGTCTCATAATTACACAATCCACAAGTTCTAAAGCTGATGACACCCAGTTAGACCACAAATCCAAAAGCTGGACTAAAAACCAAATAAAAAAAGGAGAATCAAATCTTACCCATTCTTGAAATATAAAACATGTGCTCTCTGAAGTCCTGTTTCCAGGAAAAACCCAAGTTCTTGTTCATGTGTAGTGGGCCCTGGCTTAGGGCTCCTGTTTTGTATATTGGCATTAATTACCTAAGAGAACAAAAGGGAAAAAAAAAATTAAACCCCATTTAAATCAAGTTTTATGGACTTTCACACAGAAGGTAATACTTAATGTTGGAGGAATTTCTGTAGGTGGTGGCTAATAGAATATTTCCCACTTAAATATAAAGCTTTTCGATCTTGGCTCTATCCTCAAAGGTAATTTCTTCACCAAGCAACAATACCACTAAAAAAAAAAACCTATGCAGTATTTTTTGTGGTTTTTTTTTTTTTTGTGAAGAAATGTACACAAAAGGCAAGTAGATGAAAAAGCATATTTACAAACTTATTCAGTAGCTGGAGGTGACAATAGTCAAAACTTCACCTGCTGGATTAGGAAGGACTGCTGCAGAAAGCAGTAAGATTAAAAGCCATCTCCAAATCACTCCAAAAAGTTATTTTGAAATAATTTAATTTGTATTACATCAACATTAAAAATCCTCTCAAAATGGAGAGCTACTAGCTTTCATTTGCCTTCACATACACCCCACACAGTCTACCAGCCACTAAAAGATGGCAAGAAAACAAAACTCCCAAAGCAAAAAACCTTCAGAAAATAAAATTGTGTATGCATTTTTTAAAGTGTCGATTGCTTTCCTTTCCTCCATCGCCTCAAAGTTTTCTTTCCTCTTCCTTTTGCTTGTGTAACCCTAACTGTATCTAATAATCCTTTCAAAGACAATTGGCCTGAGGCTTGTAAGCAATAGGTCTGAAAAAGAGGGTCAGACTGATATTGCTAACTTGCTTCATTTTAATAGTATTCACAAGCCAAAGCACAGAGCCCCAAGAGCATTGTATTTTGTCCAGACATACCTCAAAGTCTAAATAAAATGCAGTAGTGTGTAACTCCTAGAAACACAGGGTACCACAAACGTTTTTGTCTCTTAAAAGAAGTGTTTACAACACTTAAAGGGGTTCTGTAGTAAGAACAAGAGGAGGAAATAGAAGAGCCAATGTATCCTTTCACATTCAGACAAAGCCTGAAGCATTTCAACAATGACATGTGACACTCTTTATGAATAGAGTCTCACTTTAATTTTCCATAATTCCTAATCAATCCAAAACGGAGGGGAGGAGAGACAACAAAAACTTGCCTAATTTTCTGCAGACCAGTTTGTAGCTTATATTTGATCTAACATTAAGAATTTCAGGTCAACTTTCATCACTAAAAACCATATCTCCTACACACCCTAGTACCACAAATTTTAACAGCAACTGTAGTTTCATACACACAGTGAGTAGTATATTAATGAGAAGAAATGACAAATAGGCTATAAGTTCAAGAACATTGTCCTGGTAAAATGTATAGAGATATTAAGATTTATATGATTTTGAAATATAGATGAACTTCAGATGTTTATCTGGCTATCAGCTCTGATCATATTTTCATTGTCCCAGGATTGTGCCTATTAATTGAAGCAAACACTTTGAGTTCCTATTCTGGCCATCCCAAGTGTCTTCTCACAGGTAAAATGTAATTTCAGAATTTTACCTATAAGTAGTTTACTGAAGATAGCTTAAGAGCAGTTATTAGCTCCAAATAGAATTCATAATCAATCTTCACAGATTCCTTCTGAATTGAATTCTTTTTAAGAATTATCTGAAAAGCTGTGACATGTGTGTTTGAAAGACACCATAATCCCACATTCATGGTCAGCATTTTTAATAGGGTGGTTCAGAGGAGCACTATTTTCTAAGAGATCAGAATGACAGAACAGTCAGGGGGGCAGCTACTAGACACCCATTTAAGGTACATTAATTTATTGTCCAGTGTTAAAGAGTCCTTTGAAATCCTAAGAACACTGATATTAGGTATCTTTTCTCTGAGTTACCAAAAACATTGGTAACATCACATCAATGAAAGATGAGCCACACAATTATTTAACTAAGCAAATAATCCCATCTTACCCTTTCTATCTCCTGAAGGTACAGAAGAGCAATATCCCCAGCCTTCTCGTAGCACGTAACAATTTCTTGTTCACGGTCCACATGGAGGTTGCTAGCTGAAGATGAAATTGGCAATTTCTCAAGACAAAGACCTGGAGGAGAGGGAGAGAATTAGGTTTTAAAAAATGTAAGACTCAAGTATTAGTACCTAATGTCATACATATGTATAGGTATGTATACATATATATGGGGGGGGGTGCCTGTACATATACATATATACACACACACATACACACACATATATATGAAAACAGTCCAATCTTTGGTCAGGAGAAGAAAGAAACAAACAAAAATTACCAAAAAAATTATGAAGGTATCATCCTCTGATACAGACACTAATAAATAATCTTGTATCTATTTGAATACTTATTTATATTTGACATATAGTACTTTCCAAATGTTCGTAAGAGATGTATTTCAGGTTGTTCTTCCAGCTTGTCAGCAGTAAATGCTGATCCTTAAGTGCTTTCAATAGCTCCCACATTAATATAATTCACCATGTAACTGATGGTATTCTCTAGTGAGAACCACTGCTGGAGAAAGTGAAAAAAATAGCAATAACAAAACACAGTCATTGAACAGATGTCTCTATGATGTCAAGTAGTACAAAACTCCAGTTTGGAGAATACTTCATCATTATTGATGAACTCAGAGCTATGCAATATTTGTGACCTCCAGGTCGTTCTAAAATATCCACCAAGTTTTAGTATCTCCCTGTAAAAGCATAACTCATCTTTACAAAAAATACTATTTTTCAAAACCCCACATATATCTGAACTACAGCAAACACACAAGCAGTCTGTTCCTTAAAAACCTGCCAAACCTGAGTACCACAGACACCGGTCTTTTCTGACAGGCTATGAGTTTCACCTAACATTAAAAAATTAACTGTATTTGAAAATAGTCTAGAGTAACCTGTGTTAATCTTTTTTTCAATTTGTCAATCAAACAGCAAAAATCCATGAAGATTTTGTTGTTAACTGTAAATCATAGACCCCAAACCAGAAAGACTAAATTACAGAAAAAAAACCCTCATAGTAATCCTCTACTACATGAAACACATTACTCAGCTAGCTGTTTGTAGGTTTGACTTGGAATTATTACTTCTATTTTTATATTTTATTGCCATAACTACTATATTTTTAATCTGAAAAACTCACTATAAGAACATTCTCTGATGTTTGTTTAGAATTTTCTTTAAAATATGAAAGCACCTCTGCCAGAAATTTCAGTAAATCAGAAGGTGAGTACAAGATTCTAAGTGTCCTTTGGTGAACTATGCAATACTGCTTCTTAGAGTAACTTCATTATACAATTAGTACTCCCTCTATTTTCTCTAGTATATTTTAAGCATGCAATGCTTTGGAGCAGAAAGTTGATTTGGGATAACTACCCTGAAATGACCACTTAACAAGATGGCTTGGACACTTTATCTGTTTTGATGGCACAAGGAATAAATTACAATTTCTGTAACGGGCTAAAATTAAGAGTCCCACCAGACTACTGGTTTAATTTTTCCCTTAAAGATGAACAACATTTAAGAAATAATGTATTAAAAGTACTTTAAAGTACTCTTTAATTTTAAATAGACAACAAGAGCAACATGGCAATAACACAGCCACATAACATACTGCTCACTTCGCCATAAGAATACTGAGATAAAATAGGGATTATTTATTAGAGCCCTGAAAAGAGAGGAATTGGTAACGTACAAAACTGGGAAACGTGAATTTCAAGGAAATAAATCCCCAAAATTATCTGCTGAAGACTTCTGCATATATTCAGACAAGGTCTCCCCTCTGTGTTGTTCCCATTCTTTACAGTCAGGAATGTCTAATCTCTGGAAAGGCCAGGAATTTCTTTAACTCTTTATAAACATCTTTGAGATATTTGGAAAAGAGGGACATTGTACTTCTACAAAATATTGTTGTATGTGTTGTGAAGTCATAGCTAGTGGTTTATTTAACTTTTATTGGTTAGTTTTGTTTATTCTGAATTCAAGAATATCGTGCCTTTGGTATCACAAGGTGATTTGATATTATTGGTGCTTAAGTTTAAGCCCTTTCAGTAAAAATCATCTTCAAGTGAAAGTTTCCAACAAACTGGGTCAGTTTACTTTGGGAAGACACTTAATCTCATACATATCTAGTCCTGAGATCAAGCAAGATGACTCCCAAGGGAAAAGAAAGTGAGAAGCAGTGAAATGAATACGAGTCTGCAACTCATTAAGCTTCTACGTTTTGCAAAGTCACTCTAAAATTTGCTTGTCAAAAGAGCACAATGGCAACAAACAGTATTAGGACTAGAAAAGAGCGCAGAATCATAGAATGGTCTGGATGGGAAGGGACCTCCACAGGTCATCTAGTCCAACCCCTTCTGCAGTAGGCAGGGGCACCCTCCACTCTATCAGCGTGCCTGATACTGAAATCACATTATGAATTGCAAAGGTTTCTTGTAAAATCTTCAAAAACTTTATAAATTATCCATAAAAGATTCAGAAAGCAAACAGTGAATACTTTTAGCACTTATTCCAAGTGGCATTCCTGCATCTATGGTCTCACACAAATGGCCAAGGTTATGCCAAGTAAACTATTACATTTTTTACAAATCCAAGAACAGATCAGCCCTACCACCACACAGGTACACACTGACCACCACCTCAAAAAAAACAAACAAAAAAAACCCACCAAAAACCCAAAGGACTTCTCAGTCAGAACAAGTGACTAACAATTTCTAAAAAGTCCTTGTGCAATAGATTTCCTTACTCTTACACAGCCAACTGCTAACCTGTTGGGGCAATTACAGTAATTTCTTTTGTCTTATAAACTACTTTTTAAAATGAAAATAAAATAAAATACAGTTTTTCAAGCAGACTTAACAGGTTCTGTCAGAAAAGCAATTAACTCTCAGTCCTATTTCATAATACAAGCAAAAATTACTCTCAGACAAAAGGGAACCCAGAGTATAGTTCAGATCTTTACCAAGATCATATTTACTGCATTGTAGATCACAGGATTTTCTATTATGCCTGCCAGTAGCTTGCCTGTATAAATTTTAGAGATGACAAATAGTAAAGGACAGTATAGTTTACCTACTGTTTTCACTAGACAAATCAAAGGACAGAGGGAAAACAGTGAGACTGCTTTATACTCAAATAAATAAACATGCTTTTGCAACAGAGGAGTCATGTCAACTGATGAAGATCTCTGGGTTTGCTTCTTGTGCTTAAACGGACACAAAATTTGAGTATGTTTGAGTCTACAACATTTACTCTTCCCTATGTGATCAGCAAAGCAACACCAGCAATGTAACAAATGCTGTAAATTGCTGTAAAAACACCCCTTTAATCTCCTTTTAAAGAAACTTCACATTTAGCTTTCATATATTTAGAACAAACAATTATCTAGGTTCTGGCAAACATTAATTGGTTACTGTGACCAAGGAACTCCCATAGTTCATTTCAGAGCTTAGAACAAACACTGCTAATCTCACTGAGCGGAAAGACTTCACAGAATCACAGAATCAACCAGGTTGGAAAAGACCTCAGAGATCAAGTCCAACCTATTACCTAATACCTAACACCTCATGACAACTAAACCATGGCTCCCAGTGCCACATCCAATCTTTTTTTGAACACCTCCAGGGACAGCAACTCCACCACCTCCCTGGGCAGCACATTCCAATGGCCAATTACTCTTTCTGTGAAGAACTTTCTCCTTACCTTGAGCCCAGACTTCCCCTAGCACAGCTTTAGACTGTGTCCACTTGTTCTGTCACTGGTTGCCTTCATATTTTAAAGAAGATTCTTAATGAAAATCAGGGAATATTCTTATAGTGAGTTTTTCAGACTAAAAATAACATAGTTATGGCAATATAGTATAAAAATAGATGATGTTCAGTTTTGGGAACCTCAATATGAGAGAGATATGGAAGTGCTGGAGCAAATGCAGAGGAGGGTAACAAAGCTGGTGAAGGGCCTGAAGAATAAATCTTATGAACAGCAGCTGAAGGAGCTGGGGATGTCTAGTTTGAAAAAGAGGAGGCTAAGGGGAGACCTCATCACTCTCTACAACTACCTGAAAGGACATTGTAGAGAGGTTGGTGTTGATCTCACAGGTATTTGGCAACAGAACAAGAGGGAATGGCCTTCAACTGCAACAGGGTAGGTTTAGACTGGACATTATTAAAAAAATTTCACAGGAGTGCTCAGACATTGAATAGGCTGCCCAGGGAGGTGGTTGAGTCACCAAACCTAGATGCGTTTAAAGGTCTTTTACATGTGGTGCTTGGTGATATGGTTTAGGGGTGAACTTTGTAGAGTAGGGTTAATGGTTGGACTTGATGATCCCAAGCATCTTTTCCAGCTTGAATGATGATTCTGTGATGACTGCTGTGAAAGAATTGGTCTTACTTTTCTCTAAATATAGTGACATTCAAATCTTTGTACTTTCTTAGGAGCACAAAATAGATTATTAAAGTATTTTTTAACAGAAGTGATCAGTATTTTCACATATGCATTTGATTATTTTAAGAACCACATGCCAGCCAATTTTTGCTTTACAGTGCAGCCCTTTAACAGAAGCACCCTTTAGAAGGGCTGAAATTAGTGGTAAAAGCTGAGAAAAGGACTCATAATTGTTGTAGATCCTGGACTGAACGTGTATCTCTCTGATGAACTCTCCCCAGAGCAGAAGAGCTACACACCAGTGTAGAGAGTGGTCATCAAGGAAGCTGCTCACTCAGGAGAAACAGAATGGTTTACCTATGGAATTTAAACCATTTTGCTGCAAATAGGTTGTTTATACAAGCACCTCTGAGGAAAACCCATTAGACTCTACTGTGATGTTACTTCTGGCTGTGGCATAAAAGTTAAAAAAAAAAGGCCAGTATCACTGATTTTTAATTTTGGACCAACATTCTCTCCCTCTCATCACTCTGCCAAAGGCAAGATTCTGAAGAAATTCTAAAGCTATGGAAGCAAGAACGAGAAAAACACAACCCCAAAACATTCAGGTCCCAAAGAAGTCTATTTTAATAAGAAGCATATTATTTTAATTCACTGTTTGGATTCCAAATACCAGAATTAAAAGTAGCACTGAGAAAAGCAGGAAAATCGCCTGGGTTCCTCCCCAGTCCCTGCTGCAGCAGGACAGAAATCATAAAAATAGACTGGGGAAAGGGAAGCTTTAACACACAAAGTTTAAAGTATCTGTGGCACAGGCTTCCTACTCATGGTCAGCAGGCTGATTGATGATGGGCTGCTATGTTTGCACAGCAACACAGGAGGAGGAAACATAAGCTGAGTTCTTGACCCATTGCCTAATGAGGCTAGAGATCCCTGGCATAATTACTAAAACAGTTTTCATTTAGCATTCTTCCATGAAGAGCTGCTTGGTGTCTGCTGACACGAGCTGGCAGTGCACAAGATCCCATTACAATATGATTAAAGTTAACTGCAGCAGCATCTTCTGCTAACTGCAAAGTAGCAATTCACATGCACCTGACACTTCCACTGAACCTAATGAGTATTTCCACGTTTCTGTAAACAGAACTAATTAATGGCCAATCATTTAACTTAGTAAATGCAGCATTAAATTTGAATATGGGTCAGCAGCAGTAAAGACAGTCTCACTTTACTCAACATACACCAACTAAATATAAACACAGCTATTTGAACAGGCAATATGAGACTAAACTGGTCTGCAGCAATAAAGCTGCAATCATGTAACGTCACAGTCTAACTTACAGAGGACATCCTTCACATACTTAACAGGTAGTTGTTACGGTAATACACAGCCATCTTGACAGATATCTGGAGTAATCTACTATCTACACAATACAGCAATTAAAAACCACAATTTCTTTACTAAAATCAAGTTTACAAAGTTGTAGACTTTCAGAAAAGTCAGACCTGTAAATTGCTATGTTCATCTATATGACTTGTAGAAACGTTCACTAATTTATAATGCCAACTACTATAAATTAATTTTTCAAGTATGTCTTTGACTTAAGGAGCACTATTAGAATCTGAAACCTAAGATTTGAATAAGCTTATTTCCTAGTTAAATATGTGCTTTTTATTTCAGAGTTACTGGCAAGTTCCACCTCTCTAAATTAACACCTCAATATCACACGGTGACTATCTCATCTCGGCTTCCATAAGCAAAGAAAAATTGCTTAGAAATGTAAGAGATGCAGCCATGCACAGTACCTGAATAATGCCTACGTGTACTTTGCAGTATATTACCTTATTCATATACTGCAGAAAACTTGCAGAAACTTAATTGTTCTGTTCCCAGGAGCCATATACCTAGAAGAATAGTAATTTCGGGCATTATTAAAATGGATTCTAAATATATGCTTCTGTATCGTAACAGCATACACAGTTGTTTTTCTGGTTGGTCTTGTAAAAGAAGGGAGCAGGTAAGCTGGAGGTGCCTACACAAGCCAAACAGAAAAAAGGAAAAAAGTCAGACATATAAAGATTTTAATCACTTCTTTATGGATGTGTAA
Organism: Melanerpes formicivorus; assembly: GCF_026170545.1. Classification (NCBI taxonomy): domain Eukaryota; kingdom Metazoa; phylum Chordata; class Aves; order Piciformes; family Picidae; genus Melanerpes; species Melanerpes formicivorus. Next base: position 5,710,078 of record NW_027142369.1, read on the forward strand.
CTTGCCTTATTTCCATTCTCCATAAGTTAAGATTTGCCTCAGCCTCAGTACTGAGAATTACCAATTAAACTGATGTGGTGAAGACAGTAAATGCATACTGAAGAGACAAAAATTACCCTTTTTATACCAAGAGAACCTCCTCTACTTCTCAGAACATAGTCCCTCCTGAGCAGGTACTTAAATATCAAGTGATAAGGCCAGAAATGCACAAAACCCCTCAACATTTTACTGTGAGGCCAGAATTGCCATCACAATCTCAAGATTGTCTTTCCCTTCTCCTCCTCAGCCTTATTTCTTAGCTTTGTTCTCTCTGTGTAAGACAGCTTTAATAACTGGTACTAATGTCAAAGCTACAGCTTGTGGCAGAGGTAAAAAAACCAAAAACCAAAAACCCCACACTGCTTATTTTGTGCATTGCTTCTTGAAACTTCTTATTAAAGGTATGATGTGCTACTGTGACCTGCTATTTTATGTGCTGCTACAAAGAAGGAGAGGCAAAGCTTCAAGGAGCCATCTCTAGCAACTTTCATACACCCACTTGCAGGATTAACCACTTTGTCCCAATAAAGATCAGCAAGTTTGCTTGATCTCCTCAATGACATCCTTCTTTTATGTCCTTTTTTCTCCCCTCATCACTCCCTATTGAAATAAGCTGGCACCTCCAGCCACAGACATTTTTACAGGATGCTTCAGCTTCACTTTTGTCAAGTGTAATTACAAGCAGATGGGGAGAAAAGCTAACCAACAGGCCTAAGGAGGATTCTCATGTTTTTGAAAATGTGGAGTGGCCTGTTGATTCGAAATGCTCCATCTTTTCATTTCTATGTTTTGCATGACATTTAAAAGTTGCCCTAATCAAGTAAATCTTTGAATCTAAGAAAATTCTGTATCTAATTTCAAAACACTGCTTTTATTAATACTCTATCTCACATCACACCTTCTACACATACACATACAGAATCTGTGGTGCATCAGAAGTACCACATGAAAATCAGCTCTTCTCTTAAAGAAGATCTACTCTCTTAAGAGATCTACTAGATCTAACGCACACACACACACATACAAACCCATCTATACAAGGTAAAAAAGTATAAAAGATCATCCTTCACTACATTCAGTTTAGGAAGGATGTTGACTTGCTCAAACGAGTCCAGAGAAGGGCAACGAAGTTGGTGAGGGGCTTGGAACACAAGCCCTATGAGGAGAGACTGAGGGAGCTGGGGCTGCTTAGCCTGGAGAGGAGGAGACTCAGGGGTGACCTTATTGCTCCCTACAACTACCTGAAGGGGAGCTGTAAACAGGCAGAGGTTGGTCTCTTCTCCCAGGCAGCCAGCACCAGAACAAGAGGACACAGTCTCGGGCTGCACCAGGGGAGGTTCAGGCTGGAGGTCAGGAGGAAGTTTTACACAGAGAGAGTGATTGCCCATTGGAATGGACTGCCCGGGGAGGTGGTGGAATCGCCATCACTGGAGGTGTTCAGGAGGAGACTTGACAGGGTGCTTGGTTACATGGGTTAGTTGATTAGGTGGTGCTGGATGATAGGTTGGACGCGATGATCTTGAAGGTCTCTTCCAACCTGGTCTATTCTATTCTATTCTATTCTATTCTGTTCTATTCTATTCTATTCTATTCCCATTTTCAAACTTGTGAATTTGAGGTAATGATGAAGAAAAGCAGGAAAATATTAGAATTACACTGCATTCAATGTGCTGTGCAGTAGTTACCACCTTGCAACTTTTGCATGCGGGATATTTAAATAGTGCTGAGTACTGACCTATGCTAATGCATACGCACATGGCTAAACTACTCCACTGTTATAATGGACACAGAAGCAGACAACTTTTCAACAAACCACTCTTTGATCTTCTCCTGCTCAAGATTAAGACATCACTACTAGCAGCACTTTTTCTTGCCAGAAGCCAGGGGGAAGCTGACAACTTGTCCTAAGTTTCTTTCCAAAGCATTTTTTTCCTCACTATTATAAGTAACTGTCCACGAGCTTTTTGATCTGATAAAATACAGGAGTTACTTCATCACCCCCCTAACAACTTTAAACATTTTCCCTAGGAGGAGTGACACACAGCAACTACTTTATAGCACTGCTTGGGCACGAAGGCCCTGTGATTCTCCACATATCACAGATTGGCAAAGAGCTGCATGCAAAGGACATGGAAAGATTTCAAAAGCCATTTGACAGAATTTTTCTTAGAATTTTGTTGACATTTTAAAGTGTTGCATTGTGACAAATCTATAGAAAAGCTTTCTTTGAAAGATCTAAAGCAGCATCTCATGAACTAGGTACTTCCAAGAAAAAAGTAACAATCATTTAAGCCTTGGAATCCTTTGTTTGACTTACTATCATTCCATATTACACCTCTCACTTATATTCTCCTAAATAGCTATCCTCACCTAAGCTTTAAGCAACAGATACTTAAAAGCATTCCTTTAATGATATATATGCATTTAATTCATTTATGCAATAAAAATTTTGAGGACCTGCTCTGTGAGTGCACTGCAGCCAGTAGATGGCTTCAGTTCTTCAATCTGGTGACATTATTATTCCAAGTTGAAGACCACAAAGGTGTGAAGACACTAAATTTCATGTTCTGGACTACTGTAATGAAGACTTTTGTAATGAAGACTATTGAACATTTTGGAACCCCAATGGACAACACACTCACTCTGGAGAGTCTGAAGAGGCAGTAAAATTTTCCACTTTTGATTTTTGTCACAGCTTACTTTTTAACACAAATACATACGGATATATATTTATGTGCGCATACATGTACGTACACAAACACCCACCCTCCATAATTGAGCAAGTGTTTGAGGATCTCACTTCCCCTGGCACATTCCAATGACATTTTCTCTTCCCACAATTGTCACTACTGCTCTTCCTCTTCCCCTACCTTCTAGTCATCGATAGAACTCCAGCTGTGAAGCACAGAAGGACGTACTTTGTATTTTCTACAACCAAAAGATGGCACCTATAGAAAGCAGGTCACTTCTAAGGACTTGTTGTGAACTGTTAACTGTCTAGCATTAAAGCTGAGAGGCTCATTTAGGCACTCTGTAATAAGTGTAGAAGAAACATGTCAACTCAAGTATCCCACTTCATCAACCACCTTTAAGGTTACAGAATGAAATCTCAGAGTAAAAAGATAAGCACTTGGAGGTGGTCCCACCTTAAATAAGGAAAACTACCATCAACTACCCTATGCCTTTGTCAGAGGTAAGCACATCAGTATCAGATCGCTACATAATAGCATACAAGACTGCAAATCTGGATTGAAATGCGGTCACTAAAAAAGATGCCTTTAACTGCCTGTGTAGGTTGCTGCATTGAATAGTGCAGCCAGGCTGATGCTAGCCAACAGTACAGACAGTTCCTCATTGCTTAATAAGACGGTGCTATGTTCATGACTGCCAAAGAAATAAAATTTGAACACTCCAAAGAGTCCTGTCATTATATAATCAGGTTATCCTTACATTTGCAAGCAAAATTACAAATCCCAATGAAGCACAAAATCCCTATAAGAATAACTTGTGTTTTCTTGGGTAATACCTACAAGCTTCAAACACCTCTGGAGAGACTCTGAATTCAGACTGTGAAGTTTTACAGTTCACTTTTACAAAGAGAAATAAAATTCAGGGGAAGGGAGAAGAGAGTGAGAATTAATTGTACACTGTTGGGTAGAAACATGCTATTTACTTGTGAATTTCTCTAAACTTACCTAGACTGTGAATACTAAATGTAAGACTGTGACTTCTACCTCATTTTAGAACACACAGAAGACATTCTTGCAACCTGACACCATGGGAAGAAGGGATATTAAATTTCATTAATCTTTCATTCAGACTGGAAACATAGTAGCAAAAAAAAGATGATTCTAAACATGAACAGAGCAGCAACAAAAAAACAACAGCTTGTGTAGGTAAAATGGTAGCCAGGCAATCAGGAGAAGTGACCATACTAAGGAAGTGTGATCAAGATTAGGTCAGGCTTGCCATCACAGATTTCAATGATAAAGTTTTAAACTCATAACCAGAAGCAAATTCCACTCGCACCTCCTATCTAGGCTGAAGGCACGCTAGTTTTCTTCGCCCCACCTCACCTCCTGCATTGTTTTCTTTAATAAGCTGAACCAGGGTAGAAACATTCCAGGGTAGAAAAAGATATTTATTGTACTATTTTCTAGAAATAATTTTATGTTGAGTAAAATCTGTAATACTAATAGTTTCTGAAAAATTGATGTCTTTATGTTTCAACTTTTTATATACTTATGAAATCAAAAAGAATAGACCAGAAGGGCTAGGCCCTAGAAAAAGGTTCAATTAAATTACTGGGACTCCTTGGAGTTAAGCAATTTAGGTACTTAAATTTGATCAAGTCCAAGACTGCATTTTCATGAAAAGAACAAATTCAAAAGACATTCTCACAGATTAAAAAGTAAAACAAAAAACATAACCAAAACCCACAAAGCTGAGTCCACTTATACCAGACATTGCCAAAAAGCCCACACACATGCTGTATGAGAGAACTGGGCAGATTTACATCACATGCAAGAAGTCCTCATGTGCTCCCTTCCCACTTTAATCTAAATATTGCCCAGATTTACGAAGCATCCTTTTGTCTCTGCTACCACTTCGTTCTCTTATTTCCTTGACACTGTTAGAGAGAATGATTAATGCCTGTCTAAAGTTTACTAGAGGACTGTGTTGGTGGGAAACAGCCAGTTCCTTCCAAGACTAATGTTAGAAACAATCCTTGACCAGTTGTCAGTGAATGCTACTGAAGTCTTTCATACAATGTGCTTGCTGACTTTGCGCTGCACACCAAACCCAAGCTTAAACACAGCAGACCAAAGCAAACATTTAGGCACAGCAAATTCTAAGAAACCCACGGCATACAAACTGCCACATTCCTCAACACACTGACCCAACTTACAGTCTATTAATGAGTTTTCTAAACTGAAGTGGCACTGCCACCTTAAGACACAATGCCAGCATTACACAATTTTCACTATACGGCAGAAGAAAAAAATTTAAATTGACTTCACTTTCTGAATTGTTCAGAAAAAGGATGCTAATGCAAGAAGACAAAAAAACCCACAAAACTGCACAAGAAATGCACTGTTTTAAGTAATTTTATCATGCTATTATTATTTTTCTCAATTAAGTAGCAATTTGGCTAAGCAATTTAGCTTAGGCTGAGCACTTCAGCATTCAATAAATTGCATCATGGTGAATCTAGTGCAAAATTGCACTACTTTTATACCTTTTAGCTTTCAGGAACAGTGAAAATACTTTTGGTACCTAGCAACACTTACTGCAACATCTACATATAGAAGGACTTTTAAAAACATACATAAAAATATCATGGGATGACAGCACAGTTAGGATATTAATTGAGGTAGAAGTCTTGTCAAGCTAGCACAAACTCTGAATAATTTAAAGGAGCCAAGCCATCCTCTTATTTACCTACCACTGTGATGCTATGCACACCAAAAAATTTTAACTTCAGACAAGAAAACTGATTGTTTTTAAAAACTATTGTATCACTGTACTAGAAGAAGCAATCTTACCTTTAGTAGAATATGCTTCAGCAATCATCCGTAGCCTATATGGTGGCACTGCAGCTAGTTGCAAGTCATCAACTCCAACTCTGGCATACGTGTTCAGAGCTTCTTTGTAATCACCTTCCACATAGTTTAACTTGGCCATGATTAGGTTAGCTTCTTGTAGGAATTCTGGCTAGAAGGAAGAGGATTAAGAAAGGGTTTTTCTCCCTGAGAAATGACACGTAATTCTTTGTGATAATTATTTGGTCTGGTTTCTGTATATATTCACAGTAGAAACCCTTAGGATATCTCTTGTAATAAAGTAACAAGCACACAAAATTCTGTCTCCATGTATTACTGCAGTAGAAGATGAATCCACAAAATCTCACTCCACCAAGCTACTGAGAAGCATTACCAGTCATTTTATATACTCATATACTTATTTACACATGTACTAGAAACACCTCTCAGTCATAATCCAGCTTTGCCAGGTCACAAAATCATTTAAAGACAGCCTATCATTACAACCCTTCCAATGATTTGTTCTAACACCACAAGCACAGTTGGAAATAACATAGCATCAAAACTTAATGATATATGTTGCACAGCCTATACTTGTTTTTGAACAATTTCATAGTAGCAGTTTCAAGAAATGTCTTGAAAAAAAGATTCATGGAAGAATGAAGAAAGAAAAGGAAGATAAACTAATACTCCCACACATTGCAGGAAAGAAAACATTACAGGTGACTGTAAAGCAAAGTCCTTCTGATCTCTCAAAAGATGGACACTGAGCACAGAAAAGATAAACTGATGTGGTAGTTATGACAGTTAAAAAGGGAAAAAATGGTCAAGAATATCAAAAGGTTGCACAGAAAATGTTCTCTAGTTATGAACCTCACTTTCCATACCTGCAAACATAATTTAAAGAACATTTTCTAAATACTTAAGAGACTATTACAGAGATTTGTGAAATGTTACATATTTAGTAACACTTCTAATTAATGCACTACATAGAACAATACAGTTACATACTGCACGAAAAACTTCCAGAGAATGGGTTCTAAACATTTCACTTATGCATCCCAGAAGTCAATGACAAGTTTTTTTATTCTTCTAATGAAAGAAGATTTGAGAAATTTATCTGGAAAATCCACAAAAAACAAAGAGCCATGAAACTCTGATGACGATGTTCTGAGAGTAGAAGTGACAGTGAAAGATCACACAAGCACTTTCCACACTTTCCTCCAAGCTCAGCAGAGCACTGTAGCCAATTTCAGCTTTTCAAATTCTCACTCAGGCTGTGACCTACCTTTAGGTTTCCCCTGTCAAGTGCTGCCGTGAGATGTTTCCTGACCTCAGTCAACTTTGGCCGGGGGCCCCGGGGACTACTACTCTGTTTAAGAATATTGTCCTTCAAAAATTGTTCTAGTTTGGACTCCCCAAGAAGTAGTTCTGCCATGTCATCTGTAAATAAAGCCAAACACATTAAATATTAGAAATCATTTTCTTTTGCTAACACTTCAGTGTAGGGAACCGCTGCATGAATCTTAAATAAAAACTAACCAAAACACACACAGCATCAAGTATTCGGATTTAACACAAGACACATGGTAATTTGTTTTACTTTTCTATTTATCTTTCACATGCCTGATTCATTGTAGAATCAAGTCTTCTGCCTTCTAAGCTACAAAGAATTGGAACATTAACCTGAAGTCAGTATATCCCCCTTCCTCCTTATAAAGCAACACTTGGTTAAACAGCCTCAAGTAGCCTTCTGAACATGACAAGATAGTCTCCTGAAATTTCCTTTATCAAAAAAATAGCCCATGTTTCATAAAATGCTTATAGCAGTTTCAAATATAAATAATTAAATTAATTGATGCAACTAATTTAAAGTCACATGGTCCTCACATTTTTGATTACCAGCCCTACGTGGGAGATACAGATAAAAACGGAAATATCGCTCAGACTTTGTTAAGGCTCCAGCCCTCCCAAGTCTGTGGAAAAGTCAATTTCTTTTCACTTTTCCCATTTCTTAGGAGGCTTATCAGCACTTCTTAGACATAAAGGTAGAACATAATACCAGGCTGCCCAGCAAAGTTGCAGCTAGCACATTTGCCAGACTTCAAGAACCTGGACCAATCTAGAAACACATAACTTATTTTACCAAAATGTGTTGAGCTCCTCTAGTGAGAAGAGAGCCGTAAAAGTCATCACCTCATCATCTGGCATCAGGTCATGTCCTGCAGACAATGTCTGAATAACCCAAATTTGAACTAATAATAAATAAAACAGATTTTAAGAAGGGGAAAGGCAAAAAGAAGAGTTCTCACCAACCTATGACCTATGGTACTGTCCTTGGAGGTCATGGGAAGGGACAAATAGAACAGGACATGGGTAAGTCATTGTTACCATAGAGGAAAAGCTTTTGACTCCAGATGTATAAAAAAATGCAACAGCATTATCCCACCTTTTAAACACAGCAAATTTCAGTCTTCAGTTGGACTAGTACATGACTCATGTACAATGTCATTATACAGTAAGCTATATGGACCTGTGCTGTCCTATAATACAGCCTATCAAGTAGACAGACAAAAATAACTAAGTTTCTTTTCTTTATTTAAAACCTCCAGCTAACTGCTGACTCTTAAACCACAACTTCTTAAAGAGAGAGCTTAAGCAAGCAGACAAATAGCAAAACCATCAAGGGAGTGCTCATTTTCCCATTTATATTTTTCATTTGTTCTGGGAAATATAACCATGATAATCTGGACATTTATTTGTTCTCGGCTACCATCCACTTACATTTTACTGTTTAAACTCTACTACAATAGTAAAAGATCTCAGCATGCAAATAAAGACAAACCATGCCACAGGTGCAGCCTGGTTACCAGCCTGTGTAAATTTCTTTTAGACTATAGTTGCCAAATTCATCGATATTGAATTTGCAGTAACAGTTCTATTTCTTTGCCCACCAGTTTCTCCTGATGCTTCAGCTGTACTAATCTCCAGATCAGAGAACACCAAATAATCTGAAGTGGTATGTTCTCCATGCACTTTCTTCTTTTAAGGGCACCTTTCTGACTCTTCACAGGCATTTTATTTTGCTTAAACTGTGCACCTTCTGCTCAGTTTATTTTCACAGCAATGTACTGTGGATACAGCTTTGATACATGCTAGCCAAAAATGTTGGTTCTTTCAAAGGAGGGGGAAAACAAATTATCTTCCTGGTGAAGCACTACTTTAGAGACATCTGAAGAAACAATGATATTATTCTTTCAAACACATATTAAAGGTGTACAGTTCCCATTTAAAGAAAATTAAAATAACTACAACTCAACAACACATCTACAGTATAACAATGAGATCTTATTGCCCATTACTTTACAACAGGGGGATAAAAAGGGGGGGGGATACCTATTTAATGCTTATACAGCAAATGACAGCCTGACAACCATTAGTAAGTCCATCATACAATTTGTACATCTCTTTATAAACTGATCAATTTCTTTAAGGTTGACTGAAATGTTTTAATCTCAAACATCTGATGTACACTTGAGTTTGACTGCTCTTGTTTTGTAAGAACTTTAATAAAGTGTTTTAGATACCGCTGAGGGCACACTGCATCGAAGGTTAGCCAGTCTCCTTGCAAGCTGGAAATTTAGTGTTTCTGAACAGAACTAAAATGAGATGGTTCTATAGCAAATAAGAATTATTTTGGTAGTACACAAGAAACCCATTGTTAACTGCATCAGGAAATGAGTGCATTAGAGGTTTTTAGCACTTGATCTAACAAGACTGAGTATATTTATGACTTAATAAGGCTTGCAGAGTCCTTTGTGGACTCAAGAGGAAAGAAAATATTTCCTTTACTACAGCACAACTTTTACCCACATGTTATACTGGAGCATATTAGAAAGCAGGGAAAGATGCAGTAAATACTTGCAGTGTAAGAACCCAGGGGAACCACACCAGGCTTTGAAATTCCTTGTCCATAGCCTCCCCTGCTCTACCGCCTTGCAGCTGCAACAGCCACAAGCTCCAGAGTCAAATGCGCTCCCCTAAAAAATGGCCCAAACCAGAGACTCCAGACTGCCTCCCACCCCTAACCATAGGCCAGGACTCCGGCAGGCTCAGAGACTGAAGCCTGGGATGAGGCTGGCCAAAGGCAAACAACCACACTTAGCCCTCCAGAGAAGCACAAGACAGCCAGCCAGAAAACCAGCCCTTTTTATGGCACCCAGCTCATCATCCTGGACAACTCTACTCATCTGTAATTTGCACAGTTGCCATTTTAATATCATAGGCTCTCAGAATCATTTGAAATTCTTCTAACCCATTACACCCCAAATTCTAAATCCTCTGACAAAATAAAAAATAGAACCAGTTTGTTCCCATGCATTCACAATGTTATTGTTGTAATTCCCAGAAATTTTTAAGCAATTTACACTAATTTTTTTAGTTTTTCATTCAAGTCTGTGTAGGAAAAATTAAATGTACTAAGTGCAGAACAAGACATAAAAGCATACTTCAACATTAGCACAGGCAACTCAAGATCACACCCAATTTTGAGCATTTCCACAAGTTACAAAACCTCTCCAGACACCTTTCCCAATATAAGACTGTTATTTTTTTTCCTTGCTATCCACTCCCCTATTGCTTCTGATACCTTCACTGTGCATTGCTGAGAGGAGGCCACCTCCACACTCAAAGGTGAGAGCTGCAGGGGTGGAAGGGAGGTTGCAGCAGTAGGATCCATTCTTAGTCTTCCCTTTCTAAGATTTAACAAATGCAACTCTCTTAACTGTTTCCCTGAGGTTATGTGATTTCATTTGGATTCCTTGCTAAAATCAGTGCTTTGGCTCAGGAGCTGAAATAGTATCAAGGCGGTTTGCAATGGAAAAAGTGAGATCTATCATTGATATTCTTCAACATTACAAACAGCAGAACATCAAACATGCCAAACGAAAAAGTATCATGCAAGCCTTCAATTCCACATGCATTCCATTAAGTAGGTCTGAAAAACTCTTCTGGCCCACACTCCTATAACAAGTATTTCTTCAAGTTTAATACAGTGGATGTACTGTCATGGAGAGACAGGTTAAAAACACAGCTAGACTATGCACCAGCTGCCAGAGGTATTTTGTGTATATATACTGCAAAATTGTTACAAAAGCAAGTGAAACAACTAGTTTAGATGTTAGCAGGTATCTTGAAGAACAGGTTGGACACTAGAGAAAGAGAAAATAAACCTCACACTGTTAGGTGTGAAAAATACATTCCCTGAAGCATGAGGATTCTTAAAATGAAGCGCTGAAACCACCCTTATTACTAAAGAGGAAAATAAACATTTTGCCTATAACCAAAGAAGAGCACTAGAACATACAAGAGCTGAGTGTAGCCATACTCCCTCTCCATACTCAGTTGCACAACAGCTGTACCACAAATAGGAAGAACAGCTCTAAAAGCTCCAATCCTCACTCATTTGAGAAGCCAAAGTAGAACAGGACAGGCATAGACAGGTACAGATCTAGCACTCTGCAGAAAGTTTGTAAGATTATTGCTCTCATACACAGCAGAAGTTCTCACACTGGGGAAAGTAAGAGAAGAAACTGCCTCTGGAAAATGTAAATTTAGCCTCTCTCGTTTCCCTCTGTCATGTCCCCCATCAATATAACTTTCTTTGCTCTGACAATGACTTGAAAAATTATGATGTAGTCTCTAAAGACAGGACACAGGCAATAGCAAAGTCTTAACTTCATGCTGGTGCATACTCTGAAACCTTAAGATGAGAATCAAAATAATTTATAGCACCCAGATATTTTTTTCCCATTGCTGATGTAAGTCAGAGTCCATACAGGTCTTGAAAGTCACTAGAGAAGTTGACTCCACAGCCTCTCATATACAGTACACCGCTCAGCTCACACTTTCCCTACATCACTACTGAGACAGAACCACAACAAAATGTTACTGTCACACTGGATTTCATCACAGAAGCACTGCATGCACGCAGCTGCTGATGACTAACACTGGAAGACAACAGGTTCCATAATGCAAACCATAAATGCTACTGCAAACATAGACTTTTCTTATTTACTGAGTCACTTATCTGCTAAGACAGTCAGTGCCAGAGACTGGCAACAAATTTTAAACCAAATTATGACTGAGAAGGTGCTTTATTAACAGAGCATAGGCTTGAGGAACGCAAACCATTCCGTTCCCGTAAGATTGAGCCTCAATGGTGCTTAGAACAAAATTCCAATTCCGTGGATATTTCTGAAAGAAACCATTTATGAAAGCACAGTTCCAGCAGAGCTTTTAATCAGTTTTACCTATCCATTAAGACATCCTGAAATAACGTAAGTAATGTTGGAGAAGAAATTGCTTTTTCTTCCAGCACAATGTGAATATTCTAGATTATATTCTTCTACAAATATAATCATATATGAAGACAGAAATAAACTGTGCAAGTTTTCTAGATACCTGGAAATCTAGCATTCTTTCAGACAGTTTAGATGTTTCAGAAGAAAAAAGCCTATCAGAAAAAGTTTCAATACTATGACAACCCGTTTCCCACCTTCAGAAAACTGAGATAGTTACAGGTCAATATAAAATTCTTGATCAAAGGAAAACTGCCCCTTACCCACCCAATCTTCTGCTTAGAAGTTCAGCAGCAGCAAACACTTAGCAGAGTTAGGGGATATTTGATGACTTGTATTACAGCTGCATTGAAAAACCATTTCCTAACTGAAGGACAGCCTAGCTGCCCATTTGTTTCTGCAATATCACAGTTATCACTGAAATAATCCACCTGCCTAATAGAATGTCCTCTACTCGTAATGAAAGACAAATCTGACCACCTTGGAACTACAAGACAAATGAAAGGATGCTTTAGGTGAAATTGCGAGTTCTGTTAGCACTGAAAGCAAATAGGTCCCTTCCAACCCCTGACATTCTCTAATTCGACACATGCAAGCTGCTTGCTTTCAGTTTAGTGAAAGCTTAGATACAAAATGCCTTGAGAAGAACCTTGTGCAGCCATTACTATCCGTCTTTGGAACACAGATCAACCCTAACTGATTTCAAAATGAGAATAAAGGCTGGCATAAACATATGGTGGGGGGAAAAAAATGCGTATGATGACATATTTTTTAAAACAGTGTCTAAAAATATCATGACAGCTGCTTTGCTACTTGATTTTTAACATCTGCTTATTGAAGCAAAATTGTTACCACATTATGAAGATACAAGAGCAGTTACTCACCAAAAAGCAGAGAATTGAAAGAGGATTAATCTTCATTTATCCTGAGTCAAGAATAATGATGAATACTTACTAATATTAGTTTAATACCACAGTCCATCTTGAATCATCCATGAAACACATGCTACAACGCAAAATAATCCATCTTCTGATGAATGCTACCACAGGCTCCAGGCATTTCTTGAAGAACCCAGGGGGCTGTAAGCAAGCTAGCTGAGAAGACTCTAAATTCCTTTCTAAAAGTAAATTTAGGGAGAAAGGGAGAGAAAGGAAGGAATGGCAATACTTCTCCATTCTGATGCTCCTAATCTTCCTAGAAAAAAAATAGCTTGGGAGTGAGAAAGGAAATTCCTGCTACTCAATGTCTAAAACTGTTACTTTCTCTAAAGGTAAAATTGAAGGCTCAGAGTATCTGAAAGGCTACATGTTGCATTATTTTGAGGATTTTTCCTCATACTTCCTAAAACATTACCATTACACCTAAACCTGAAAGACAAACTTAGCAGGTTTTTTTCCAGGAGGGGAATGCAGCAAGAAGGGTCTCAAAGGGGTCAATCATTCCATATAATACCCAGAAGAAATAGAGAGTAAACTTTCTGTAAAAATAGCTTAAAAGGAGAAAAATCTTGAATCCTGAATGCAGAGCTGATTTCATATTAATCTGGCCAAAAAGAACATGAAACACTTGTTTCCTAACTGGGGAAAAGTTGACCATATTCTTAGAACACATTTGCTTTGTTCAAGATGCATGTAACAGTCACTAAATGCATTGGCTGCACCTGAAGAGGGGTATTAGCAGATCTACAAATGCTCATTCAAGTAATTCTGACCAGAAGTTACTTAAAATTAATACTAAAACTAATCTTACACTTATACAAGTATTACATTACAGAAAAACCAATATATGGGGGGATGGGGTTTTAGTAGTGGGGAAGGGGGTTACAGGGTGGCTCTTGTGAGAACCTTCTAGAAGCTTCCTCACTTCCAAGCTGGACCTACCTCTAGCTAAGCCTGAGGCAATCAGCACCTCTACAATGACTTATTTAAAGGGGGGGGATGGGGGGTGGGCAGAAAACCCTGGGCAAATTCTTTTGTTTTGGAAAGGAGGTGGATGTGAGAGGAACAACTCTATGGATACTGAGGTCAGTGGAGGAGGGTGGGGAGGTGTACTGAAACTGAGATACCTGTGCAGCCCATGGTGAGATAGCAGGCTGAGCCCCTAATGAGGATGCTAATGGTGGAGCATATACTCACTTGCAGCCAACCCCTGTAGGACTCCAAGGGAGGGCTTTGCCTGAAGACCATAACTCAAAGGAAAGTCCATGCACTAGAGCAGTCCATAAGGAGCTGCAGCCTGTGGGAAAGACTGCAGAAGTTCATGAAGGACTATCTCCTATCAGAAGTACCCTGTACTGGAGGAAGGAGTGCCAGTGACAACGCAAAATGAACTGACTGTAACTCCTGTTCCCTGTCCCCCTGTGCTACCTGCAAGTTAGACACCTGGCAGCAGAGCTGAGCCTGGGAAGAAGGGAGAGTTGGGAGGAAGGTGCTTCAAAGATGTGGTTGTATTTCTCATTATTCTACTCCAATCTAACTGGTTAATTGGTGGTTATTTCATTGTTTAAATTTAATTTTGAAGTTTCCCTAAGTCGAGTCTGCTTTTTGCCCATGACCATAACTGGTGAGTGAGCCCTCCTTGTCCTCTGGACTTGAGAGCCTTTTGTTCTATTTTCTCCTCCCCAGTGAGGGAGCTGCTGCATAGTGCTTTGTTGCCAGCTGAGTGAGCTTAAACCATGACATGGATATACAGATGTCACTTACAATTCCATCAGCGTCTACCAAGTAGCAAGAATTCACAGCATTACAGGATGTTTGAGGTCAGAAGGAATCATCTAGTCAAACACCCCTGCTTCAAGCAAGACCAAGTAGAGCAGGTTGCCCAGGATTTTGTCCACTAAGGTCTCTGGGGACAACAGAAGAGAAGCTAGAGAACATATTCAGACCAATAGGCACCACTGGCAGAAAGGCTGCAGGCTGATGCAGACAATACACATGTAAAACCAGAAACAGAAAATACAGAGTCAGCTGCTTAAAGAAACTTAACTCTACTTATGAACACTTTTAATTATACATGGTCATTCACTTCCCTGCCTCTTAAGTACACAGGGAGCATGGTACCCTTTTACTGTGCAGCTAGGTAGTATCTAGGCGATTTTCCTGTTTGACAGCCAAACCTCACTTTGAAGAAAAATGTTAGAGGCTTCTTGGATTATTTATGCATATGCAAATTTACTTCCAAATTATCACTACAAGAGAAATTTATTTTATGAGGGCACATACTAAGAACAGAAAATTGCAGCAATTGTTTCAAATCATATTACTTTTATGGCTTTAAAAATAAATAAATAATTCAAGCTCCCAAATTTTGTGGGACCATCAGAATAGTAAATAATCAAGCCAGGACAGTCACAATGTATCACCTAGATACACTGATAAGTTTATGTTTGAATCAAATTTCACCCATTCAGCAAAATACAATGTAACACCAAGAAATAAGAATGTGGGTCATACCTAAGACTGGGAAGCATGAAGTGTGGGAAACTGTTTCACCAGGGTGCATCCCGATCGAGGGAGGTTCTCCTCCCCCTCTACTCTGCCGTAGTGAGACTTCACCTGGAATATTTTGTCCAGTTTTGGGCTCCCCAGTTCAAGAGCAACAGGGATCTGCTTGAGAGTCCAATGGAGAGCTACCAGGATGATTAAGGGACTGGAGCATTGCCCTATGAGGAGAGGCTGAGAGCCCTGGAGCTTTTTAGTCTGGAGAAGAGAAGACTGAGAGGGGATTTAATAACTCTTTATAAATATCTGAGGGCTGGGTGTCAAGAGGGAGGGGACAGGCTCTTCTTGGTTGCACCCTGTGATAGGACAAGAGGTAATGGATATAAAATACAGCACTGGAGGTTCCACCTCAGCATGAGAACTTCACTGTGAGGGTCACAAAGCAGGAACAGGCTGCCCAGAGAAGTTGTGGAGTCTCCTTCTCTGGAGACGTTCAAGACCCATCTGGATGTGCTCCTGTGCAACCTGTGATGGATTCTGTGGCCCTGCTCTGGCAGGGGGGTTGGACTTGATGATCTTCGAAGGTCCCTTCCAACCCCTAATATCATATGATCACCATCACATTTGGAACTGGGAACAGTTCAAGCAACCACATTGAGGGCAGATGATCAAAATTTACCTTTTCATTTATGTTTTGTTTAGTTTACAAAGAAGAGCAAAGAGTGACTCAGAAAATGGGAAAAGCACACACTGAGATAGCAAAGAATTCTTTTCAATCTTGCTTCTTGCCATGATTTGTTTTTCAAAGGACAAACCAGTTTTCCAGTTGCTACTAACAACAACAGAAAAAAACCTACTCAAAACTATTTAGATGGAAGGCAAAACTAACCAATATCATGAGAACAGTGTCTTCTGTTCATGCCCTACCAAACAGTACATTGCAGTACAGCACAAATTTTACAGATGATAATGAAATCCAACATTTGTTCTCCCAAGGTAAAGAAAATGGTTGACAAAATAGAAGAAATAAGAGATTGAACAGATCCTGACTGCACAACTTCTTATGCATCAGGAATACTTCCTTATTCTCAAACCTCACTATCTAAAGATTTTGGTTAGCACCTTCACTCTCTGTGTATTAACAATCACTGATTGTCAGGACAGAAGAGGGACATTTGTCATCTATGGAACAACCCAAAGTTCAGCTTCTGTTTCCCAGAAGAGGAGATCTTGCAGTTCTCTACCATTTCCAAAATCCAATGACTCACAAAAATACAGCCTCTTCTCTTCTCCTCCACTCAGCTTCACCTGGGAAACAGAAATCCTTGAAATCCTTGAAAGGCAGCAGCCTACACCTGTCACTCTCAGAGATTACTGTCTCAGGTACCTAATTACCAGTTTTAAGACAGAAAGCATCTCTGAGCAACTTCTTTTATGGGTTTGTTGTTTTGGGTTTTTTTAATTCTATCAGCTGTTCTAAAAGCAGTAGGTCCCGCACTTCTGCCTCTCCTTAAACCCAGCTTTAAAGCAATCCCATTACAGCCTTGAATTAATGCACAGCATTGTCTCCACATTAAGGTAAAGGGACTATAACTAAATGGTGAAAAAAAAAAAACCAAACCAGAAGTGTGGCTGGAAGCTGAGTCCAGGCAAACATGAATTTTAAATTAGGCATACTTGAAAGATAAGCACCAATTTGTTCATGTAATTAACTGCAGAAGAAAAAAAAAACAGAGGAGGGGCTACGAGCTGTAGGTATTTTCACATCCTGGTTGCCTTTGCAAAAGTTTTATGGAGACAAAACAAGTTACTGGGCTCAGGTGAGCTGTATTCAAGATTTCTCTAGAGCCAAAAGGGACTTCCACCCACTTTTTGTGTAAAAAGAACAGCTTACATCTCTTTTGGGGAAAAGGTGAGTCTTTTGTGAAACGTGGCAACACTTTCCACCTCAGGACTCTGTGTAACTACATAACAGGTGCCAGCTCTCCAAGAAGCTGTTTGCACCAGGGCTCTAGAACCTAACAAGCGCAAGGCTGAAAAGACTACTCCTTATTCTAATAAAGGGGAAGCTCTAATTAATATAACCAGGGAATTAACCCACTTAAACAGGGAACTTAACAGTGGAGACCAGCATTTGCCAAATACTGTAACACATATGTCCTCTTTTATTTCCTCATTTCTTTCAATGCAGCTTAAGCATTTAGGATCGACTTTCATCAAAGAAACAACTACTAAGTATCTGTAGGGTCAGACCTCAATCCTCTCATCTTTTCCAGATAACATAAGCACATGTTTCTAAGTCCTTCCTTTGCTTTATTGCCATTTACAGCTTTCACAGCAGGAATATCATCTGTAGAGCAGCTGTATGAAAACCTGAGCTGTTGATTAATCATTGTTAATAGACCATTTCTACAGAATATTAATATGGGTGGCAAACTTAGTAGCAGAGTGCTTATGGCAAGCAGCTTTCTTCCTACTACAGAATCACAGATTTTATAGACTTCTTATGCAGTAATTACACAGGCAGTGATCAAGAGAATTATAAAGATGATGAATTATTTGACAAAAGTATTTGATTCTGGTCTTAAGATTTATGGCTCTATCTCCAGGGGCCTGTCTATTCTGCGAACAGAATGAACATCTCTGATCAGAACAGCTTACTAATAACTGCCACTATGCATTATGCCACACATTTGCTGACACCAGAGAAAAGCCTAGATTCGGCACTCTTCCTCCAGAGCCTGGAGCAGAGATCAAGTGCTCTCCAATTATTAAAGACCTTGATACCAACAAACATAGCAGTAAATCAGACATCCTCACTTCCTCCAATTTATCTGAACATCCTGCCACTTTGCTTTTTGACAAAGTTACTGTCTTCAGTTGTTCCTTATCAGATCACCAATTAAATTGTGTTCAGTGAAGAGAAAACTGCAGGGAATTTAATCACCAAACTCTAAAATTTACAGGACAGATTTGTGGGAGAGTGAATGGCACACATTGGGCAGGGTTAAGGACCTTCTGTCCTCTTCTTTGCTACCATGCCAATCAAACTCAAACAAAACTGGTATCAATGATTCTGAATTTATGTTAATGAACTTATTTCTCTGTAGAGAAGTTAATATTAACCTTTAACCCCTGACATTAGGTTAAAGGAACCTAGAGCAGCTATAATACAGGCATATTCTGTACACTGATCAATCAAGCTACAATTTCTTCCTATAACTTTTAAACAATGCAACAGAGTGCAGCGAATTCAACATTAATATGTGAAATTTCTGTAATAATTACATTCATAACATATGGAAGTATCCTTATAAAGACAAGCAGTTATAGACTTCAAATACCCAGAAGTACTTTGTTTATTCCACTCAGACCTGTTACATGCATCCTCAGAGTGGAAGAAAGTTTCCCTTGCCTTTATCCTTCACTAGATGCTGTCAGTGTTCATTTCCCATCAGCTGTTACACTCTTCAGACCTCTGTGGGAGACAAATCAGCCCATTAAGCCAGCAGACACTAGCCCCAGAAAGAGGAGCACAGAGTTTTATGTTGACCCAGAACACTGAAGTCCCACCTCTGGTGTTCACCAACACAATGGAGAAACCAGGAACATGTAGCCCAGAGACATTACACAGAGGAGCAGCTTGAGTAAAGGCAGGAATCAAGAGCCCTAACAATGGCAGCAAGGTGTTAGACTAGCTTGGATACTTGTGAAATCACAATGACTGAGCGAGCATTTACTTTTCCAGATGACAAGTCACTTGGAATACAAGCAGCAGGTCTACATCATCACTTATGCTGTTGCAACACCTGGCTATCTGAAGAAATAAAGCTGTCAATTAAAAATAAGACATCTTAGTACTGTCACCATCTCTGGTCTTCATTCAGAAAAAAAAAAAGTGCATCCTTAGTACATTTTTTCTGTAAATGTGATAGTAAAGGAAGGAGAAGGAAGACAAACAATCAAACAAAAAGAACAAATTCAGAGATAGCTTCACTTCCACTTCTGTGGAAATGCAAAAAAGGCACATCACATCACCATCTGCAAACTTTTCTGGTAGAGATGTAGATCTCTGCAAAGCTTTGCATATGTAAATGGCATTACAGCTCTATGTATTAAAAAAAATAAATAAAAATTTGATAAACACCTTCTAAGTAGGGCATGAGTCCTAAGAGGTTTAGAAATCCCTAGTTTACTCTGAGGATAAGCTTTAACCATACATCTGAGGTCTTGTATTTCACAAGGGAGAAAAAACAATGAAAACTGGTAAGATGTTTATATTTTCACAAGTTAATTACAGCCAAATAAAGAAACAGCACAGAAAACAAAACAAAGAAAGAAACATGTATAATATTCCTGATCCTTTGGGTTTGCTACTCAGCTGCTACCTCCTCTCTGCAAGGTTAGGTATGATGAAAGATACAAGAAAAAACTCTAGAAACAAGGATGATCAGAGGGCTGGAGCACCTCTCCTATGAGGACAGACTGAGGGAGTTGGGGCTGTTCAGTCTGCAGAAGAGAAGGCTCCGAGGTGACCTAATTGTGGCCTTCCAGTATCTGAAGGGGGCCTACAGGAAGGCTGGGGAAGGACTTCTCAGGATCTCAGGTAGTGATAGGACTAGGGGGAATGGAATGAAGCTGGAGGTGGGGAGATTCAGGCTGGATGTGAGGAGGAGGTTCTTCACCATGAGAGTGGTGAAACCCTGGAATGCGTTGTCCAGGGAGGTGGTTGAGGCCCAGTCCCTGGGGGTGTTTAAGAGCAGGCTGGATGAGGCTCTGGCCAGCCTGATCTAGTGTGGGGTGTCCCTGCCCATGGCAGGGGCGTTGGAACTAGATGATCCTTGTGGTCCCTTCCAACCCTGAATGAAACTATGAGACTATGAAACTATGAAACAAGCTGTTGAGAGGAAAGGCAATCAGAGGAAAGGTCACACACAAAACAAAATGACAGAAAAGGGGTAGTAATGATAGCAAGAAATTCAATTGTTAAGAAAGCAGTTATGTTAAAAGGCTGATGTATTTCCATCTGCAAACTTGACACCTGGAGGTAACATTCTGTTTTCATGGCAATGTCACAATGCTCTTGGTAGGATATAGATCCATGAACTTCCAGGACGTGCATTCTCTCCCCACAGTAATACAATACTTCACACTGGCTAAGGTTTCTGCAGAAGTACATCATTCTACCTTACTTGAACTATAGAAATTTGCCTCCTCAGTGCTTTTCCAGATGGAGCCATACATCTCGCTGAACGTGAACAAGGTCACGTTCCGATTGCAGCTACAATGAATGGCCGGAAATACCCACAGAAACTCATGGATCCTTTACTTTATCCATTCAGATTACCAATGAGCTGACCTAAGGTTTCCTCAATATTTCCAAAGGAAGGGAAAAAAAAAAAAAAACACCAAACCAAACCAACATTAGAGCACTGACACCCTGAGAACACTCTGAACAGACGCTATCTTCATGCTGAACTCCACTGTAACCGCTTGCTTCAAGATGCTGTTTCATCGAAAATTCATGACAAACTTGTAATCAACTTTGAAATGTGATTGCTGGCTTCCAAAATTATCACTCAAACACCACAAAGTTCCAGAAACCCTGAGAATCCAAATTCCCAAAGCCATGAATGACATGGTATTCTCATTAAATTTGTTGCAGAGGTTTCAAAACACAATCCTCTAAAACCTAACCACATCAATAAATACACAAGTCCTCATGAAAAAGAATCATCACTGGTATTTTGTAAGCTTTACTTTTCAATGTTTGAGACAAACAACTTCACAAATCTCTTCAAAAAGAAAAGTTTCAATGAAGCAAAAGTAATAGGGATTTTCAAATACATATGATAAGTTTCACCTCAACATGAAGAAAAATTTCTTCACTTGAGCACTGGAACAGGCTGCCTAGAGAGACTGTGGAGTCTCTTTCTCTAGAGACTTTCAAAACCTGCCTGAACATGGTCTTGTGTGGCCTGCCCTAGGAGATCCTGCCTAGGCAGGGGCGTTGGACAGCCTCCAGAGGTCACTTCCAACCCCTACCATTCTGTGATCATTGAAGTGCTGTGGTCATCACCAGCTATTTTGGGGACTGCTACACTAAACTGTGATCTTAGAGGAAATCTCTGTCTTATGGCATGTTGTGTTTCATTCACACAGCTGTGGTTGATACCAAGCAAGTTTTCCAGTACCAAGGTATACATGGTGCTCCTACAGATTAAGCCCTTTATTTAATAAAGTAGTCCATTCAGAATGACTTAAAAGATAAAACAACCCTATAACCAATGCTTCACAACTCTGGGGGCACTTAAAATGCATTCTCTTTAATTTCAGACGTTCAACAGTCACTAATTTGCCTCTTCCAATAATCTGTGAACAAGTAATTTTGTACTTGGAGCTTTTGCTAACTCCCATGGTCTTGCTTCACCACCACACTACTCATTTGCAATGTTAAACAATAGTCAATAAACAGAATCAGAACTTCTTCAGGTCATCTTCTTAGAAGGAACCTTTTCATGTTTAACTAGCTGTTAAGCATTCAGAAAATTTCATTAGTGAAAACTGGTTTAAGATTTTATTTCTAAGAACCAAACAGCCTACATATTAGACAAGGACCACAACTTCATGAACCTCAGAGTAGCAAAATAACTTCTATGCCAGCTGCTACAGTTTCATCAATACTGCTGTATTGTGTGTAAATGGCAAGGTGCTGGCTGCAGGGTGGCCCCTGTGGGAGGAGGCCAAGGGCTGCCTTGTCCCAGGCTCAGCTGGCTCCAAAAGACCCACCGAAGAACCCAACTGAGTCACTCAGTTTAGGAAAGATGTTGAGTGGCTGGAACATGTCCAGAGAAGGGCAACAAAGCTGGTGAGAGGTTTGGAGCACAAGCCCTATGAGGAGAGGCTGAGGGAGCTGGGGTTGCTCAGCCTGGAGAAGAGGAGGTTCAGGGGAGACCTTATTGATGTCTACAACTACCTGAAGGGAGACTGCAGCCAGGTGGGGGTTGGTCTCTTCTCCCAGGTAACCAGCACCAGAACAAGGGGACACAGTCTCAAGCCATGCCAGGGGAGGTTTAGGCTGGATGTTAGGAAGAAGTTCTTCACAGAAAGAGTAATTGACCATTGGAATGGGTTGCCCTGAGAGGTGGTGGAGTCACCATCACTGCAAGTGTTTAAGAAGAGACTGGATGAGGCACTTGGTGCCATGGTTTAGCTGATTAGATGGTGTTGAGTGATAGGTTGGATTTGATGATCTCAAAGGTCTTTTCCAACCTGGTTAATTCTATTCTATTCTACTCAGTGAAGCTGGCGGCACCTCTAGGGAAAGAGTATTTAAGAAAAAGCAGAAAATGCCACAGAGAAGAGGAGGGAACCAAAAGAATGAGGAACACCAGAGGGAACACCAAGGTCAGAGAAGAAACAGGAGGAGGTGCTCTGGGTGCCAGCACAGATATCCAGCACTGCAGCCTGGGAAGGATCCAAGCTGGAGTAGACATGCCTTGAAGGACCTGTGCACTTGAAGAGCCTGTTGTAAGGACTGCAACCAGAGGGAAGCCCATGCCAGAGCAGAGGAAAAATGCAAGAAGAGAGGAACAGCAGCAGAAGTCACCCCGTACCAACTGTATCCCCTCTGCACCCTCCACCATATGGGGAGGGGCACAGGAGTGAAGTTGAGCATGGGAAAGCAGGGAGGAAAAGTGTTGTTTTCATGTCTGTCTGTTTCTTACTACCTACATCTATTTTAACTGGCAAGAAACTAAATTAATTTTCCTCAAGTCAAATCTGTTTTGCCCACAAGTAATTATTAAGTAATGTCTTTGTCTTTTTCTGAAGCTATGAGTCTTCTCATCCTATTCTCTGCCCCTGCCCCACTAAGGAAGGGAAGAAAACAAGCAGCTGTGTGGGCATTTGTTACTCGCCAAGGCTAACCCACCACACCTGCACGTAACAGTTTTGATCCAATTTTTTATGGGAGTGGTGAAGAAGCAAGAGCTCAAACAGAGCTCTGTATTACAAAACATGGATCTTAATACTGCTGCTGACTGCTGGTTCTGAAGGACAGAAATGTAATACAAACAGGGCAAGTGCCTAATCATTCTGAGTTAAAGATCCTTCTTTCATCTATCTATCCTTCATGAAAAAATTGCAAGTCACAGGCTTGACACAAAGAACACATTTTCCATGATCCAAATTGTGACTATTACTTAGAGAACAGGAAAGGCAAAGACCAATCCATTAATATTTCTCTTCTCTCTTCATCTTAAAGCTCAGCACACTCACAAAGCATTTCAACTATAATCCATCAGATACAAAAAAATAGTTCTACTAAGTGTCATTTTCATGCCTTCCAAACACTACATAAACTGCCACTTGTATTTGATCCAATGTCAGGCTTTATAGAGACTCCTAATTCTATGGGAGAGCAGATAGGACCCATCATCAGAACAAAACACATTAAACAATACACTAATCATGTCCACTTAAAATACTGCACCTCTCAAGTGTTGCACTTCTTCAGAAGTATATACCCCTGCCTTATGCATTCACACAGACCTTTATCATGGGAGTTCTCATTGCTGTTTCTTCCCTCATCCAGTTTGGGTTGCAAGCTTTAAGGGATGAGTAGTGGATAACAAGAAGCACTACATAAATTCAAGATGGCCTAAATTATAATCTGGCCCATTAATATTTACATTGAGTTCTCTAATCCCCACTTGAAAACAGGAGGTATAATTAAATCCTGGTCAAGTCAATGTCTTGGCTTTTACAGTGGTGTATAATTGAAAAGATTACAAAAGGGATTCCCCAACAGATTCCTTCCCATCTGTGTTCAAAGAGCAATAAACCCTATACCTATCAATATTGATAACCACAGTTAAAATGCTCCAGCATTCAAGAGTCAGAATCAATTCCCTACACGCCAATATACAAACAGAATGAAGATCCTCTCCCCTCTTTCTCCTCCTCTCACACCTCTGCATTAATCCTACAACGTATTGTTACACATTCAGCCAAACACTCGTTCATTTGTTATCTACTCCCTATCTGATTTGTAAAACTGAACACTACTACAGAAGGAAGCAGTGAAGTTCTGAGCACTTTTTCTTCAATTCATTATTTCAGATTAACTAACATATCAGAGCACCTTTCCATTTGTTTCTCTTCACAGGTGGAACAGAGGCACTGCCTGGCCTCCACAATCTTGCATCCAGTAATAACCTTGGCCTGCAACACCAGCTTAAGCTTTAGACACTCAAAGTAAGGCACATATTTCCTTAAATACTCTTCACCTGTACTACTCCAGTACAAAACAAGCATCCCTTATGATCACTTAACTTACTGACTGTTGATGTTCTCAGCTAGAACTTGGAAGCCATGCACATTTGATTTAATCATTCCTGTGCTGTCAGGAAGAGACAAAAATCCATGTACGATACCCATGTTTTAAAAATCAGGAAACACTCAAAGGTTTAAAGTATTGGATATATTGAGTATATGGAAACTAGAAACTACATAATAGGAAAATCACTGAAGTGTAAAGTTGTGTAGACTGCATAATCTTCTGTGATATGCTTCAGTTAGGTAAAAAGTACCCAAACACCAGTAACATCTTCTACCAAGCTCCCCCTACCTATCTGAAATACCTTATTATGGCTTAACACATGAAGATCATGTTTCTCAACCAGACAGCCAAAACTCCTTTGCCATTCATAGTCCCTTACTCAATGAAGCATGTCCTTAAACATAATACTTTCCACCTTTTCACTTGCGTTTATTTTTAGTTAGCACAATACCAGTATCATCACGCAGTTGTTGTTAAGGCAAACACATGTAACATTATCTACGTCTGCCTATTCTTAAATTCTCCCTCTTTTCTTTACTTCGATTCAGGCTTTTCTTCTTTTATTTGTATTTCTAAACAGCTGAACCATGCAATTTCCTTCCGTCTAAACATACAAAGCAATCGCTGCCTCTGTAACATGCTCACAGTGACACCAACCTTACACCTCATCCTCTCTGTTAACCTATCACCTCTGAATTCACCCTAAGTTCTCTCTTTGTAAACTTGAGTTCTCTCTGAAAATACCTTCAGGTCCACCTCAAGCAGATAACCGAGCCCAAACAGGCAGACACTATCTCTGTATCTTTTCTCACACGCAGAATGAAACCATCCATGCCAAAAAGACCTGCCCTGCATCTCCCTTGTTCATGAGGCACTACTACTCAGAACGAAGCACTGCTTTTTCATCTCCTTCAGCTAAACACTCAAAGGCTTGTGATACAAGAATTAAGAAACCAAGCAAACCCTTGATAGCTTTTATAAGAAAACAGATACAGCTGCATTATATTCCTGGGGTGTATTTTTAAGCAAAACAGAAGCCTTCATGTGACACGTTGTGTCCAGATACTCTGGCTGCGCACAGGACATTTAAGGTTTTCTCCACACAGCGTATGTGGCTGCAAAATGCAACACTCGTGCTAAAACACTAGACTGCTCAGCAGTGCAGGACGCAAATCCGCCGGGCCCCGCCGCTGGCGAAACGAAATGCGGCCTCCCTAGGACTTCAGAGGGCTGCTCAAGCAGGGGGTGCTCAAGCGTGGGGTGCGTGCCCCAGCTCTCGCCCCGGGGGCGACTGCCGCCCGCACGCCGGGGTCAGGGCCACGGCGGCACCCGCTTCCCCGCCACCCTCCTCGGGCATCCCGCGCCGCGGGGCCGCGCCAGCCGACCCGCTCCCCGCCCCTCCAGTGGCCTCCACGCCCCACCTCCTCCCCGGGCACCGCGGGGCGGCCCGCAGGCCCTCACGCCGGCCCGCCCGGCTGCACCTGCCGGGCCCTGAGTTCGGGAGCCCCGCTGGCCGCCCCCCGCCCCGCGACCCTTCCGTCGCGGCCTCCCTCCAAGCGCCACACCGTTAGCGATGAGCTTGGCCGAGAGCTGCTTGACGAGATCGGGGATCCGCTCCCACTGGCACTCCGACCGGCACCGCTCGATCTCCGTCTCCAGCCGCGAGCCCGCCTTCTTGGTGGCCATGGCCACCGATGGGCCCCGGCAAGGGAAGAGGCCGAGGAGGCGGAAGGGGGAAGGTGGGGAAAAGACGGCAACAGCACCGGGCGCCTGGGCGGCGGCAGCGGCGCCTGGAGCGGCGGAACTCGAGGGCTGCGGCCCGCGCCGCGC
The DNA here is from genome assembly GCF_026170545.1 of Melanerpes formicivorus. Lineage (NCBI taxonomy): Eukaryota > Metazoa > Chordata > Aves > Piciformes > Picidae > Melanerpes > Melanerpes formicivorus. The sequence continues at coordinate 5,736,632 of NW_027142369.1, forward strand.
TGGCGGCCGACCGGCCGCCGTGGCGCCACCTGCCGGGCAGCGGCAGGGACCGCGGGGCGGGGCCAGAGCGCTGCCGTCATGGCCCCGAAGCCCGGCGGGAAGGAGCGAGGCGGCAGAACGGGACGGTGCTGCTAGAGGTGGCAGGGCCGGTACAGCCAGACTGCTTCGGCCACCGGCAGGAACTGCTGCTTTCAAACGATTTACACATGGAAGGGGAAAAAAAAAAAAAAAAAGAATGATCTCATCTCCTCTTTCCGCAGGCTAATGATTAGTACACAGCAGGGCCCTGCCTTCTCTGCTCTACCACTTCCACAGAAGTGTAACACAAAATTAGGCACCTCCTGCCCAACCTTGAGTCACTCACCCGCGCTCACTCTAGTTTTAATCCATTCAGAGGTCTTAGTGCACATACCACACACCACGCTTTCTCTGCCGTCTTGTTTAGCTTGCACATCTTATGCCACCAGAAGGTGGACCTCAGCATTGCCCACTAGCGCCAGTGCTCTTCGGTTAAACAACCGGGGATAGAGCAGTGCCTGCGGAAAGAGCTGCACTGCAGGAATATTATGCTCTTTGGCTTGAGAAGATAAATGCATTTCCAGCATTTGGCTGGAATAAAAATACTAGCTGAAATCTTTTCACTAATAAACACTCTGTTCTTTCACACAGAAGACTATGACAACTAAAATTTCAACTTTTGGAAGGAGTTAATTTGCTTATAAAGATTCATATTTATTCACAGTTTTAACACATTTTGTTAGCAATGATCACATCATTTCAGTAAAAGCAACCAGCAAAAGAATAGCTTCAAAATATTTACATAACAATTCATCAGGTTTATTATCTCAACAGCTACTACGTATGAAGTGAGACATCTATTAAAAAGGAATTATTATATTGTGAAATGCATTGGTACAATTAGGAAATCTATTTTAACATTAATGAAACTTCCATATATCTAATACTGTGCTGAGAAGATTTCACGGTAGATGACCCGTAATGAATCTGGAATTAATAGCATAAAAGTGATTCAGAAAGTAAGTCTGATCCCACAAACTTTGTCAATTGCCACTTAGTTTTTCCAAGCATTCATTTCTGGAAATGTCTTGTTTAGCAAGTTGTTGGCACAGCCTGAAGCATACATGCACTTTGCTAAAAATTGGAAGTCTGCTTGTCAAGGTGAGGTAGCTGTGTAGCTAGAAGACAGCAATACCTGGCTTCTGAAAACAATGGAAAATTGAAATGCAGGAAAATTAACTCAGATGTATTGGTAAACTATTTTGCCCTATGCCACCTTTCCCATTTCAAGTCCCCAAAATACAGGGCAAACAGGAGAAATAAGAGATTGTTCAGTGCAGTTTTTTGAGTTTGGGATGAAAGAAAAGGAACTTGCAGGAACACATCAATATAGTATTCTGTTACTTCTGGTAACCCGAAAGTAAACTTGACAAAGAAACTTTCTGCACTAGTACTTCATACAGGACTATGAGAAGCAAAAGTGATAGGGGTTTAAACTGCAAAAATGTAAAAGTTATATCAAACATAAGCTTACTTAAGTGAAACAATATTTTTATCTCTACTAAGATATCAAATACTCTGCAACAATCAGAAAAAACAATTCAAAAAGTATTTGCATTTTTAAAGACATATTCAAATAGAATGCTCAGAATCGCATCAGAAAAAAAGGGGGGGGGGGGGGGGGGCGGGGGGGCGAGGAGGAGGGGAGAGAAGAAGAGCAAGCAAACTCACAAGATCAATGGGTTTTACTCCAGACTGAGTTTCTGCCTTCTTAAGCAAATACTAGCCACAGCTCAAGTGGAAGGAGAGGAACCAAACCTCAACTTTGTTCTAGCTTTCCTTTATTCTAAAAAATGTTAAAAATAATAAAAAAATCAGGATGTATGAAACTATTATTTTCAATATTTTCATCATGGCTCACTGGTATGGGGGCCCTTGAGAAAATAAGCTAGTCAAAGTTTACCATCCAATTTGTGTCAGTCCATCAGTGTTTTCAAGGCAAGTGTTGTTTTACTATTAACAGAAGTTTACCTATTACTCTCATTTTAGTCTAGCAAGCTGACCGGTGGTCTGGGGCTTTTTTCATTGACTGAAGCTGCTAATCAAAATGGTGATTATTAAAACTGTTTTCTTCTGCAGAGTTTCTGTAACACATATCAAAGAAAGATTATGATTTTGAGAGAAGTATAATGTTACAGAAAACAGCTACAAATGTGCTTTTTTTATCCCCAAAGTGTGAAATAGAATTTTAAAAGTTAATATTAAAAAGTTTTTCTTCAGCGCAAATCCTTATTTTACCATTTTCCTTTATTTCAATTCAATTCAAATCAACATTTTAATGCCTATTAAACTGCTGAATGCATTCTACATATTCTATTGCAAAGAATCAGAGATGCAATTCAAACATTACTTGTATTTTAAAGCAGTCTTTCAAGTCTTACTACTGTCTGCCATTTTCTCAAATATGAAGTGCAAAACTTTTCAGGCCAAAATGCATTCACATGAGCAGTAATTTCTCTGCAGTGAAGATCACAACTCATAAGCATTATAGAAGCAAAACCTTTTATTTTTTTTCTAGTTAGCATAACATTGTTAGTGAAACAAGGGGACTGCAGAGTCCTACTGAAGCCAGTAATCTCTGTGAAGTTTAGAAAAGATAGTATGCAAATTGTTAGAGAAAATAATTTTGCGGTGACACTCGCTTCCTTTCTGAGCAATATATTGCAATTTAAAGTGAAGTAGTAAGACTGAAGAGCATCTGCAAAATCAACAGTTTGATGACATGGCAGGAAGAGTCATCTAAGAAGTTATACATGCTTTACCAAACTATTTCAGCATTTCAAGGTTTTGTACTTTGATAAGTTTATTTTCTTAATGATAAAGGAGTTACATCTGTGAATGTACTTTATTTTGTAAACCAGTATGTCCCTATTGCTGTTTGAAAGTTAAAATCAATACATCAAACAGTTCAGGAAAAAAATAGGAACCTGGAATATTTTTGCTTGCAAACTGATTCAATTCCTACTGCCCTTGTCAAATAATGGTCAGTACAACTGATACTTAAAAATGAGTGTATGCCTGTACAATCAGGCAAGTGCTTATTTTTCACTATTCTATGAAATCCATTGATGTTAGAATTCTTAGTCTTTACTAAATGACAGTGCTAATAGTCATTGCTATTGATAAGCTGAATCTGAAGTTTAATTACTAATGGTGCTGGAAAAGATAAAAAGTCAGACTCTAAAAGGGATCATTTCCAAGCCCACTCATGCTAAATAGGAACCAGCATTGCTACTGAAAAGCAAGTCAACTGGTAATATATATTTAAATCATGTTGATTCAGACCAGTATTTCATACTGCATTTTAAATCTGTCATACCACTTCTGGAAATATCTTCCATGTCACAAATGCAGATATTTACCTAAACAAACAAAAAAAATCAAAACCAACCCCCCCCCAAAAAAAAACAGGAAAAAAACCAACCCTCATTTCGCTCATGTTTATAGGCCAGAATGATGTATTCATATCTGAATTGCTGCTTGTTCCACAATTCTATTTTTACAAAGCTATATTGCCAGGAAAGTTGCTATCCTATATTAACATGAAGTAACTAACAGGAGGAAAAACAGGAAGAAAAATACTATTGTTTCTCACGCTTATTGTGCCTGTGTAAATCTTTTCAGCCTTGTCCAAACATCTAAGGATTTCAAATAAATGCTTGGACTACTTTTAAGCTCAGGGTAGAGCTAAGGTCAAGTCTAATCTTGGGCCTTCCATTGTGTCATGCTCACAGTAAGCCTCTTTCCTCCTGTATTTCAAACTGTTGTCGTAGGGCAATAGTTAAAGAGGGTCTCCACAGATTGTAGCTTAATCTCCTGTTTGAACTCAAGGGGGGAAAAAAAAAGATCATCCCAGACAAACTGAACCTCAGTGACAAAGACATTTTTCTATTCTTTTGACTCATTTAGGCAAAAAGTTCCTAGAATAGAGCTATTCTGGATTTAAAAAAAAAAAAAAATAAATAAAAAGGTAGTATTTTTAGAATGCAAGCTTCTTAACACTTTAATTACCCCACTGCATTTCAGTTCATTTCATTCTATTCAGCACTGAAAATGAGCCATATACCATTTTTAACTATTTATTAAGAGTAAAAATAAGATGCCTGTTACATTAGGAAATCAGAAAAGTAGATGTTTCTAAATATGAACCTCTTCTTAAATTTGAACAATGTCTCTTTAAGCTAAAGAGCAATAGCTCTTCTCTCTGTAGTACAATTTTTATATTTCATTACATTATTGGCTAAAATCAGACTTAGGTTCTATTCCCAGATCAGTTTCCCCTCTGCATAGGAATTACTGTCTTCACAATTGCTGTTTCAAACTGCACTTCCACTGCCATTTAATAGAAGATGAAGACCAAGTGTTTCTCACATTGAATTTACTGAGTGCAGCAGTTGAGTAACATCTCTTCTTGACTTCCTAAATTAAATTCCTTAACATAAATTCAATTGTTACATAGAAGAAAAGCTTTGACTTGACACCTTTTCTTTTCTCATCCCATTCCCCGCCTCCATGTTTCTAGCTACTTAGTTGTAATAAAAAGTACCACAGAATCACAGAGGGCTTGATTACCTACTCCAACTTCCCCTGCCAGAGCAGGATCACCTAAGTAGATCACACAGGAACTCATCCAGGCAGATGTTTAATATCTCCAGAGAAAGACATTCCACAACTCCCCTGGGCAGCCTGTTCCAGTGTTCTATATTATTAATTAGCATCAATATTTTCCCCATTGCTGTTTAAATACATCTGGGACAAACAATAGTGGTTAGAGCAGGAGCATCTACAGTGTTGTACTGCATTCAAACATTTTACTTGCTGTCAGTATTAGCAGCTAAACAACTTGACAACTACCACTCCCAGACCACCAGAGGGAGTCGAAAACTGCATATAATTTGCAAATGTTTCTAAACCTGTGGGGTGGAGTTTAAAACATTAGCAGAAATTGCTCTATGTGTTGAGTACTATGACAAATGCAAAAGTAAAGCAAAATACATTAAAGGGATCCACAGAGATCAGGAGCTGCTGAGGATAAAGACAATGAAAAAATTGTAGCAACCTCATCAGTTCATTACTATCCAGAGGTAAGAATGTTTGGGACATAGATAATGTTCTGCAACTATTTTTGTTCTGTATTTGGAAAGAATGAAAATCGTGAATTTAAATTAGTTTTTTTCAATAATGTTAATAACTAGAGAGACATCTTAAAAATCAGTACATTCAGAATTGGCACACAAAAGTCCTATCACAAAATGTTGCCCCCTTTTGTCTCACCATGTCCCTCTGGATAAGCTCATGATGAGGGACATGATGAGGATTCTGGGCTTGGGCCTGTGTAGGCAGAAGGCAGAGTAAAGGCTGCCTAGCCTGATGTGGTCCTAAGAGAAAACCACAGAAATTTGTATATAGGGTTCCAATGGTCCAAAAGCAAGGTCCTTTGCAGAGATGAGAGAAGGAAGCTTCCCAATATTAGCTGGGGCAAATTCCAAGAAACCTGTACTTCAACTGGGCAGAGAAACTAGGAACTGGCAAAATGTGGATCCAGTAAGAGAAGCATTAGCTGCTATTTCTGCATGGCAAATCCGAGTTAAACTAATCCAGCCAACCAACAATCTCTGCCTCAATAATTGGCAGAACCAGCAAAATACTAACTCTGTGTTTTGGAAATTAAACCTCATGTAAAGAAAACAGCATTTACAAATAGATTAAGCAAGACAGTAAAATAGTACCACAAAGCTGGAGACCTGCAACAAATACATTTAGATAAGAAATTAGGCCTTTTTAAAAGCCACCCAGCCAATAAACTGTTTGGTCAAATATCAAAGAGGCAGTGGATTCATCATGTCTTGACTTCTCCAAAATAAAACTGGATACCTTCCAGGTATCATGAACTGGTGAAACAGAATTTATTTGCTCTACACAAGACTGATTTACATTTGATACCCTACCTATCCAGGACATCAGAGAGCAAATGGCAGACAATCCCCTGAAATCCTTACTGCACTGTGCAGTGGCAGCCTACAAAACACCTAGGCATCACCAGGAAGGCTACTGAGAACACATCAGCAAGCATCATCCTGCCACTCTGTAAACCATGGCATGCCTGCATCTTGAATACTGCATGCACTTCTGGTCTCATTGGTTTGACTCAGTAGGGCATTTCTTAGGTTCTCACATATTCAGTTGGCTTTATACACTGCAATTTTATCTGGCCCTACTCAATCTTTCAGAGCTCTGTTGGCTAACACTTGTTTTCATTGGCAGAAAGACATACTCTGCTTATGTATTCTAAGATTCCTCTTCACACACTTAGACTACGTCACTTTCAGTCACTTAGCATTCCCAATGGGTCCAAGTACAGTTTCCTAAAAATCTGAAGTTACAGATCTGTTGGACTAAGCAGAATTCTCCTGCATGCTTTTGACCTAACCCTACTTTGAAGTATAAAAAGCAAATGAGCCAGCTAGATCTGACATTGTTGTTCAGAGCATTAGATCCAAGTTTGAAGGTATTTGAGGCTGTACCTCAAACAACAACAAACCACCAACAAAACAACTTAAAAAAAATTGTTCTTTTTATACTTCTAACACTATTCATAATAAGGGGAAGTGTCTCCAAGACAGAAACCCCAAAAACAGATGTTAATAAACCCATGTCTCTGACAGGACTGGCCAACACCAGGTTGGGCTTACCATTATCTGTATTGGCATGGTTAGGCCAAGAAGATTCAGCTGACACCTGGTTTTACAGATCTTCTAGGAGTTCTGAACAGCCTTCCAGAAAATACCTTGTATTTCTTCCACCACTAAATTCACAAAATGTTCCTACCTTCTAGTGTTTTTTCAGCTCCAAAATCAGAACCCTATTGTCATTCCTTTTCTGAATACCCTCATATTGGTTAAAATAAACCATTGCAATTACTAATGTTGCTTTTTGGTAAACTTCTGCCACAAGGTTTTGCACTTTGCTAATGTGACTAAATTTTAGAAAGGGCGTATTTGTCAGAAAGAAAACTTCACTGTAATCTGTTGATAAGTGGCACGTAGTGAGTTAAAGAAATCAGTGTTCCTATTTATGCCTTTTTAAGTGGCACCATTTCCCTCCAAGACAAAAAAAGCTGTCAGGTGAATCTGGTTTTGCTTTGGTTTGGGTTTCTGTTGGTTCTGTTTGGGTTTTTTTGTTTGTTTGGTGCATGTGGGTAGCTTGTCTTTTTTCTTGAAGATTTTAATGTGGAGACCACTGCTTCTTCAAAAGCAATGATGTGCAACCAGAATGTCCTATACATTATGGTGAAGCAAAGCAGTCAGCATTCCCTTCTTCCCATTTCTTCTGCTTTCTCCCTCCCTGCTTACCCTGACACAAGAAATAGCATGCCTTGTTCCATTTACTGCAGAAGAACACAGCCTGCTCCTTTACAACTAGCTGTCAGAATCTGTCATCAATTCATTTCTTGCCTTTATAGCTTCAGAAGTAAAGGTAGGAATTATGGATGATCTTTACTACTGGGACTCTAGCAAAATATATATTTTTTTTTTCTGACAAGAAATAATTTTGCAGGTTTCTTTCTCTACAGATAAAAGAGATCAGTAAATCTATCTGTAGACAGCAAAATTTGCTGCAGTAGCATCTTAGTGATAGAAGGTTGAAAGACAACACCAAGCTTTTATCCATTTTTGTAATCCAGATGTAGGTTAACATTAAAGGCCTGCTCTCACTTTGGTGTTGAAGGAGAGTAAGCTTGCCTTTAAATCTGAAAGCTTTAAAATTGAACTTGGTGACCTGCCAGGGAGGCACACAAATGAATTGACATGGCAACACATACTAAGTAGAATAGTATTAACACAAACTTAAAAGCAGCAGGATATAGCAACCTGATTTCTAATTTGTACGATCACAATGAACACACCACCAGTCAGTAGGATCCTGCTCCCTCAAGTAGGCACAGCTTCAACAGAGTAACTATTAGGTATAGCTGAATTATACTTTTCAAGGACAAGGAGTCATTAAGGAGACATCTGAGAAAGGCTTTGAGGTACATGCTGCTTTTATGCATTAATTTAGTTTCTCTTCTCCACTGTATACTGATTTTAAAGGAAAAAGGATACATACTGTTATTAATGGGTAAGCTCCTACAGACAATATGGTGGTACCACTGCCTAGTCACCAATGCCAGTGTAACTTACAAGACAAACCTCGAGCACCGTCCCTCCTTTGCACCATCTTTAAATGTCACACAAAATCACATCCCAAACTGATGTAAAATGTACTTGGTTGGACATAGCTATATCAGCAATGTCAGTGATAATGCAGGATTATGAATTAAACTAGCCAAAGATAGTGATTACCTTTCCCAGCAGACTTCTGGTTATTCACAAGGCCTGAACCTAGCCCTCAGATTTTTTCTTACTTATGAAACCTTTGGTCATAATCATACTAAGACAAATATGTATTTCCAAAGAAACCCCAAGGAAAATCAGATGAACACAAGTGAGATGCCAGTTTTAAGAACTGAAGCTTGACTTGTTCACAAAGTAAAACTATCTTTGTATTTTAAAAAAATGCAGCAAGTTTGCAATCAATTTGCAAGTTTCATCTGTGAAATTAAAGAGTTATGATCTTGTTTTATTGTTGGCATTTCAAAGGAAGCTAATTTTCTGCATGGATTCTGTGAATACAGCCCAGCTGGTTGTCAATTTCAGAAGGTGATTTATGTGCAGATAAGATGGATTTACTTCTACCTCTGTAATACTTTTATTCTTATATAATAGTTACTTGTTTTCAAAAATCTTAGCCTTATAGCATATTAGGTTTTACAATGTTTGATTGCTACTTTTACTTCAGATTAACCATGAAACCAGTTAATCCAGTGTTAATGAAAATGCCTTAACTAAATTAATTCAACACCTTTATTTTCCCATCTCTGCTGGCTGAGAGGTGATACAAACACCCGAACCAAGCAACAAGTAAAGCACGTGGCCAGGAAATAGGATCAGGAATGACCCTGTGAGTGATAGCTGTCAGACCAGACCATACCATCTCCATCTCAGCTACCTAAATACTTAACCACTGATTCCCAGGCCACTGGGGACTTCCCTTTCTATTACACTGAACGCGAAGAGTGTCAAAATACATGGGGTTTTTCAAGTTTACATTGCTGCATTATTATCCTTCTCTGTCCTTCTTCCAGGCACAACAAATAAGACTGCTCCAGCTGGTCTGTGTAATTGAAAGCATCACTTTATTTACTAGTGCAAACTACAGGAATCATCCTAAGGTTTCTTTTCTACATAGGTGTTCTGAACATCCAAAATCTACTCATTATAGTGATATGTAAAAATGCTGGATGGCAGGCAACAGCTAATCAATAGCTCTGCACTTCTTATTTTTTATAGAACCCAGTGTCCTGTGGGTTAAAGGAGCAAACTGAGAAGTGTTTCTCACAGGCAGACAAAGATCAAAGCACTTAAACCTTTACAGCAAAACCAGTCACATTATTTCCTGTTCTCTCACCACAGAATATTCAGATGAGTATCTCAACTGAAGGAAAGCAATGTCATGTTTTGAAGCGTAAGAACAGGTGCTGAAAAAGGCTGTCAGGTATAAGGGAAAAGAATGAAGACCACCAGCTTGGTAAAACCACCGGAATGACATGAGAAGTAACAAAAAATTCCAACTGAAGACCAAAGTGTCACCTACATGTAGACACACACACACACTCAGACCTGCAGAGTTAGGTAATGTGTTTATAATGGCTGAGTGGCGAGAAAGCTTCCAATTCAGTATCAGTGAATACTACACATATATGGATATAGCAAGGGAAGAAATTTACCTCTGAAAACATCTTCCCAGAAGCCTGTCATCTCTGACTTCCCATAACCCCTTTCTACTGCAGTAGCCCCCTTGTCTTGTCCTCTGAACCTGTGTGAGTAGAGTGCTCACTTTTAAGTACAGGTTCTCTTAAATGAGGCATGTTACTTTAAACTGAGGCCTAGACATGCAATACAACATGTGTCTACATACATGCACATAACGCATGCACATAACGCATGCACATATTAAAAATGTAAGTCACTTGTGCAACATTTAATCACACCAAATAAGCATACATCATCATTCTGCAAAGGTTTCCTGCCAGGAATTCTTCTGTTCCTAGATGAGTGCTGGGGAACATGGCTGTGAAGGTACCATAATCTTGTTCAGAAAAGCAGCCATAGAAAAGGGCTGAGAAAATACACACACCAGCCATGCCAACTTGGAGCCTCAATCCATTCTGATGCAATACTGTATTTTTATGTTACCTTTCCAAGACTGTTTAATAAAGCATTTTAATAAAGGCATTTGTTTGTTTTGTTTTTCACAGCAGTAAACAATACACATATGACTAATGCACTGACCCTTCTATTAAGAAACAATGAATATTTCATCTGCTTTTGCCTGATTTCCCTCAGGCAGAAGAACAGTAAGTCATGTAACCACCTTTGCACTCCGCTAAATCTTTTAGCAGAACTACCTCTTAATGACTAATATTTGTGTTTCTGGAAGTATTACAATGAAATAGCTTTAAAGAATATTGAGTAATTTAAAGATTGGATTAGTAACCACATTAGTTATTTAAATCTTTACTAACAGACATTTGATCTTTCAAACAAATCTGCCCACAGTATTGCTGTGTTACATTTCTGACAGTAGAGAGTTATCGTTACTAGACATTAATGTTGTTGCTTGATGCACAGCAGCACAGTGAAAGAAAATTAATCTGAGTATAAACATAATTCACAGTCAACTTTACTAAGACAACATAAAGTATTTAAAGTACTAATGAGGATTGGCTTATACACCTCAGATTTTAAATAGTGGCAAGAACATTTGGCCCATGGTCTTTATATGGCCTACAGTGCCAGGCTGGGCAACAGATGAAACCGAGACAACATTATTCTGCCAAGAGTCACTAGTGTCCTGCAGGAACATCTGAATAAAACATGACTATCTTCTTGAGCTGCCTAGTTTGAAACTCAGTTTTATCAATGTAAATGGAGATCAGCAGTTGTTTATGTAAAATGATAATCTAAACATTCAGACAGATTAATGTCAAACACACCTCCTCAAGAGCTCTGTTTCTGGAGGCAGCTGAAAAGTCAGAGCTGATAAACATTTCAGGCACCCCAGGTAATCACTTCAAAGCAAATCCAATGTGACACCTCAGTTCACTTACCCCTGCCAAAAAGAACTACACTGTTTCCTAATTTTTATTTAAGAACTGCTGTTAGAGCACAGAGAAGACACAGAAATATTAATAAAAATTGTCTTTGATACAAATGTTGCAGTCTATTTTAGTCTGGCAACAATCTCTCAAAACCTGTGTGAAAAACCTCTGACAGTACAGCCATTCTCTCTAGTGTTTAGAATCTTGTGCAACCATTCTTTGTCTTGCTTCACCACTTTGTCAAGCAACAGTTTAAATTTCCCAATAGAGAAACAACTGTACTGTGTTTCTAACTAAGAAATTATGTCAGCTGGGTCACAACATTCTAAATCCACCTGGTATTCATAAGTTTCTTACACTAAAATAAAATCAAATTGAAAATTGCTTTTCATTGTCCTCAACCCTGAAGACACTGAAGTCCAAGAACTCTTCAAAGTGCAAACTTCACATACAACCTGTTCTCCCACCTCCCAATTTACTTGTACTCTCTGCATAACAAGTATTAATGGTGGATTGTTTTGTTGTATTTACAGCAAGTTTATTTGGGAGAGGGAAAGTACTCTTTTACAAATGAGCCATGTTCACTATTGAGATTACTTCCAAAGAGAGCATTCAGAAAGCAAACCTGAATATATTACATTGACAATTATTTCTCAATATTTTAACATCAGCCACTTAAAATCGGTTGTGTTTTTAGCACATACACTGATCTTTAAATATACTACTTCTACATAAACAGTGCAAATCTCAATATTCACATCAACCTGAAATTAATGCTGCAATTACTGTTGACATTCACATCAAGAAAGTAGTAAACTATTTCACATGAGCAATTCCAAAACCTCAGAATGCCATTATTAATATTAAAGAAACACAGAACAAACATGTTGGGCTTCAAAGCCTTGTTTTGATACACACAATCCCTGTAAACATGGATGTATTTTATTTGTCAATACTGATATCTGATAGATTCTTTAAATAAAGCCACCGATATAAACATTTCCTATAACCTTTTTTGCATAGGATTTGGATTAAGGTTATTTTAGGATCAAGCAAGCTGTTAACAAATACCCCTCGTCAATTAGTCTTCCATCGCACAATTTAGACACATGATTAACTTTACACAAGGACTCTCTGCCTTCAGTGGAGACTTACATATGTAAGCATTTGCAAAACTGGAGTTCTCTTTTGCACATAAGTTACTCCTAGTCAGTGAGAATGCGAGCAATAAAAGAGCTCACCATAAATTTATAAAACATACTAATTTAAAAGTTTATGCTGATGTTTCTGTAAGTCACATTTATAATTCCAAACAGTTATGTACATACTATACTATCACAGTAGGAAATACTTCACTGTAGAACACCACAGTGAACAAGTTGTGAAGCACAGTGTTCAAAATAATTTCCCTTTAGTATTCCCAGTGCATAAGTTGTTAACATCTACACTACACAAGGTGCTCAGGTCTAGTATTTGTTATATACAATGTAAAAGCAAGATAGAAAGATCTTTGCATTTTAAAGTAAGGAATGAAAACAGTGGGTAATATACAGGGATTCACTCCTGCAAAGTACAGAGTTCTCCTTCACAATTACTTCTACCACCCAAGTACAGTGGATTAAGTTATTCAACCCAGTAAAACAGTGCTCAGCACCTTGTAGGAAGAAAGATCTGAGTGCACTTTATTGTAAAACATCTCCTTGTGATGTTATAAAGTGCAAAAAAGAAAACATATATTCTAATACTTTACAGTCACTATTAAACTGCCGGTATTTGCACGATGCAAAAGTCAAATAACGTGGTACACATTTTGTATGGACCCTATAATAACAAACGTTGAAACTGGAGTTTTCTCAGCTTTTAAAAAACCTTAGTATTTTAAAGTTATCATGTAAATATAAAAAGAAAATATAAATTATAGTTAATTCTTCAAATAGATATTTTAACATGTGACCGTTTTCCAAAGCATTTAATATGAAATTTCACTTTCTCTCGTAGCATTACATTTTAGAATCTCTACAACATTTTAAAAGTTTATAACTTCAAAAAAGTAGAAATAAAAATTACTGTATCACAGTACTAGACACCTCAGCCTTTCAGGTATCTCTTGCCCTAGATGTTTATTATAAAAATAAATAAATTAAACCCCCAAATCTAAGATTTATATTCCCAATTGTTTAGAACAAGATATATGGTGTTACCTTTTAAAACAACGTGAGTGTTCCACAATGCCTCATTTTGCTCTTGAAATTCAAATAAATAGGATAGAATCTATCCACAAATTTAAAAGGCCTTAAAGTACTATACTGCTTTGGTGCACTGTACCAATCATTCTTTGCATGCATGAAGAATCAAATTCTATGACATTCTTCACAGAGCTGGCTACAAGAAGATCCAAGAGTTCTAATACATTTTACAGAGCTTTCCTTTCTTTGAACAGTGGGGAGGAAACTGGGAAGAAGATTCTGACACTGACAAAGTCTTCCTCCAAGCTGTACCACGAGCAGCATAGCTCCTTGAGCTTGACTGCTCACTAGTAATTTAGCCCTAAGAGAATACAATGTTAATTGTATAATAGTATTATACCATATCCAGCGATACCAAACTTAATGCTAAAAAGAAATGTATTGATATACAAAGCTAAAAAGGTATGATTGAAATACATATTTAAAGCGACAGACGTATTCCTGCAGCGTTCAAGCCACAGGGAGAAGAGGTGGGAGACGACAATATATATACTGCCAAGTTTATAACAACTTAAATCTTCAAGACAGGATATTCTCTGCTTTTCAGTCAGAGAACTGGAAGATGGTTTCTGGGTTATTGCTGTCTGTAGGGTTTGTTGGCTGCAGTGTCTTTGTAGGTGTAGTTTTACCATGAGAATGAGAGGAAGAAGAATGTGAACTTTCACTGGAGCTGCTACGTGTCTCTGTGCTCGTACTTGTTTTTTTCATTTTCCTTCTCTTTGCAAGAGGTGCCTTGTCAACATTCTGGAGACAAAATCCTTCCCTTTTGTACTTGTTAAAGGCCTGTTTAAAAATAAAAGGTAATTCCAAGCTTTTCAAGAGGTTTCAGACATGATGAGGCTTGTTGCTTACTATGAATGTTCTGTGTTAAGATGTAAGATAAACAGTTGTCTCTTGACAGGTCTCTACTAATTCTTACTGCAGCTGTAACAACAACTTTACCAGCCTTTACATGTATATAAGAGCCAATATGTAACATTGGCTCATTCTTCACCTTTTTAATTTAGAAGTATTTTTTATTAAGCCTTAAACCTATTTTAAACTTTGTTTTCAGATTCTACAGTTAGTTAAACTACATCTTTTTTTTCAACCCACACTATGTTGCATTAGCAGGGCCTCTCAAAGCACCAATTCCTTTCTTACTTTCTTCTTAATAATTGGTGTCTACTCAATTTCAGTTAATGCTCTGTAAAAGGAATCATGATGATCCATGCAATGTTTGTATAATACTGTTTGTGTTACACAGTTTGTATAATGCAGTTCAAATGTTCTCAGTAATTACAAAATGGTAGACAAGAGACTCCATTTTAAAAAGTATCTTTGATCCTAAAACATGAACTAGGTACGTTCCAGAAATTCTAAATTCATTTTGTAACCATAAAGACAAAAAGTCAAACTGTTACTTAAGTTAAATAGAAAGTTTATTCTCTTTTTTATCAAAGTGTGGAATACCTTTCAATGGATTCCTCTAAGAAACAGAATATTTCTAACAGCTACTTCATGAACAGAGGTCTCTCAGTGCCCCCACACCCAATTAGTGTAAGTTTTTTCAAGAAATTTATTCTTGCCTCATGATTCATGTTTTTACTGCATTCAAACATAGATGCTGTGTACAGAGAAAAGAATTGCAGCTCTAAGCAATCACTGAATTATAGGGACAGAGACTTTTTTTAACAAAGAAAAAACATTCACACCTTACAAAATTTAGCACAACATGAGATTTCTTAGAACTTACATGAAAAGTGGCTTTGACATACGTATGCACCGCAGCTCCTGAAGAGCCCAAGTTATCAGGAGTCATTAGAGGGTTGGATGAGAGCTGGCTGCCATCCTGAAGCCATTCGTTGTATCTCAGGCTGGACATTTTAATTCTTTTGTTTGGATCCACTGTTAGAAGTCCTAATAGAAATACATTAAATACATTAAATTCTGTTAAATCATGAGCTATGTATCTTCTTTTATCCTAGATATGCCAATATTTATCCTAGAAAAGGCTCACACAATGTTACGCTCTCCAGAGGAATCATTAAATACAAGAAATTGCTGCTTAACTGTTCAATAACTCACATCTTTTCGCATTAATTCAGAACTACCAAGTGATTTCTTCATTTGCAACCTGTCTAGGATAAAGTTCAAGACCCTGAGATTCTCTGCATGATCCACTGAAGTCTGCATCTGGAGAGGCATACATTTTTGGCAGGAAAAAAAAATATCCTCGCAAACCTGCTTCCACAGAAATTCAAAACTCCATCCTTACACTGCTGTTTATCTCATGGTGAAAACAATTAGATGCTTAAAAGCCACAGGGGAGTCAAAGTATAGCACACCTGAATCTCAGAAATACAGTAGTCTTGGTACACACATTCAAAAACAACACAAGGAAAAAATTATTATAATAAATGAATTTCCTGCAAAAGCTCAGCTTTTGTAACATTTATTTTAAAACCTGGTGTTTTTACAAATGAAAAAACCAACAGAAAATAAAACCTCTGCTTTTACATATATTTTCAAGAGTGACTTTGCTTTTTCTGAAGTTCTTCAGTTACTTCTAACCCCCCTAAGCTTCTGTCAGTCACTATCTCACTACTTAAGAAAGCTCTCTGCTAGTCATACAAGCAATGTGTAATGCTATTTTGATGTGTTCACCTTTACCCATAACTTGCATTAGGGGTCAGCACATAGCAGGTTAGGCACTCTTGATGCTGATCATAGCACCCAGATATATAGTTCTCTAAACTTTTTTTATAGTTCTCTAGATTTTTTTTCTTTTGAGATAAAAGTATACTGTGCATGAAATATTTATGAATACATACCTTGAATTAACTCTTTAGCCTCTTCAGAAACATTTTTCCAAGCTTCTCCTTCAAAAGAAAATTCTCCCTTTTTTATTTTCTTCATAATTTCCAACGCACTGGTACATGTTAAACTTTTATCATGAGACTGAAACGGTACCTGTCCTGATAGCATTGTATACTGTCATGAGAACAAAAGTAGTATCAACAAACACAGTATAATTAATGACAACCCCACAGCTAGAGTACTGCCTTTTGCATCACCAATGCTATGCAGTTAAACTTTAACAAGCTTAATAAAAAGGCTACAGAAACTTTTTTAAATGGATGAGTTCTCTGCAGTTCTTGCTAGGAAAAAACAAACCAACCCATCCCAACAACAAAACAAGAACAACAAAACCGAAACAAAACAAAACAAAACCCACCAAAAAACACTCATATGCTACAGGAAACTGTAAATAAAACACAATAGCATTTCTACCCAAATTGTATCTACTCAAATTAATTTTGTGCATATCAGAATGTGGCTGATTCCATCTCTGAATTTAAGCTGCAGGAAGACTATATGGATGCCTATGAAATTTCCTAATAAGAATATCTTTTTAAGAATGAGACTCTATCAACTATTTTTTCCATTGCCAGCAATGTTGAATTTAATTTACTGCTTGAGGAAAAAAAAAGTCTGCCCCTGGAAAACATCTGTCTTATGCAACAGTATTTTTGTCTCACCTGAACTTGGTGTCTACTGAATTCTGAAATTGTGTCAAATCATTTGCATTGTAACAAAAAGTAGATACATAAAGGTGCAACAGAAAACCTTATTCACTCACCAAAATGACCCCCAAACTCCACAAATCACATGATTCATCATAACCATTGTGATTCAAGAGCTCTGGTGCAGCATAATGAAGAGTAAAACAGGGAGTCTTAAGAGGCTGGTTGTCAGGTGGTTTCAGACGAGCAAACCCAAAATCAATTATTTTTATTTCTGAATTATCAGTTTCATCTGTAAACAATAAATTCTGAAAAAACAAAGACAAAATCAATAACAGCATTGGGTAGAAAACTGGTTAGAATACTCAATAGGTTTTTTCCCCCCCTACATTTATTACTACTGAAAACTTCCCATTATTTAGAGAAAATGGGAACTGGGAGACCGAGAGAAACAGAAAAGTAGAATACAGAATACTCTGGGATGTATGAAAATGTGTTTCTCTACCTCCTGGATATCTGCAAGTCAGGATAGTTCTACCTGACATCATTAGTGAGAACGATTATTTAGCAGAGAACAGTGAGGAAAATAATTCAGGGAACACAAGAAAAGAAGCAAATACATCAACACAAATGGAGAACTGCCTCCTTCCTCCAACAGAAGTAAATTTTCTTCTTAAGCTTCCACTTCCTTCTGGTATGTTGCAAATGACAGTTTTCTTGTGTGTGGAGCTCTTGTTGCATGTCTTGTCTTGTGACTGACTAATCTTTGGTCCTCAAATATTGTCATAAAGGAAAAAAATTTAAAACCAAAGGATGATGGACTACAAAGTGCACCAAGAGCTTAGTAACTGTGCTGACTACTGTCTGCCATAGATCTCAAAGTCAGTATAGCTACTTTATGGAAGAGACCTGGGACAAATGGCACTTACACACAGAGAGTAACACAGCAATTTCACCTTGAACCAACAGGCTACTTCTTACAACAAAGTGAAGAAATTTTGGTAAATAGTTCCTGAGAACTCCAGCTTTACAGACTGGAATGGGGCATCTTAGACTTGAAGACAGACAAGTCATTATCAGTTTGGAAGACGACTTAAAATAAGTTATCCATGGGACAGCAATATGCCCTTGTGGCCAGTTCAAGAGGGACAGGGATCTACTCGAGAAAGTCCAACAGAGGGCTACAAAAATGATTAAGGGTCTGGAGCATGTACCTCATGAGGAAAGGCTGAGAGACCTTGGCTTTTTAGTCTGGAGAGGAGAAGACTGAGAGGGGATCTAATAAAAGTCTATAAATATATGAGGGCTGGGTGTCAAGAAGGAAGGGACAGCCTCTTCTCACTTGTGCCCTGTGATAGGACAAGGAGCAATGGATGTGAGCTACAGCACAGGAAATTCCACCTCAACATGAGAAAGAACTTCTTTATTCTAAGGGGCACAGAACACTGGAACAGGATCCCCAAAGAGGTTCTGGAGTCTCCTTCTCTGGAGACTTTCAAGACCTGTCAGGATGCGTTCCTGGGTGACCTGTGCTAGATTATAGGGCCCTGCAATGGCAAGGGGGTTGGACTTGAAGATCCTCAGAGGTCCCTTCCAACCCCTAACATCTTCTGATCCTTTAATCTGTTGTTCTTTTCCTAAGTATTTATATTTTTCAAGAAAGATACAGGAGTGAAGCTAAGTCTTAGAACTGGCAGAGGCCAAGATGAGTTACAAATTAGTTCTACTCCCCCTTCAAACTGCTGATGGAAGATAAAAGAGCAAAATTCTGCTGTTGTTTCTGCTGTTTAATCTATGAAATGCTAGAAAAAGTGTCAATAGTATAAATCCTATAGCCCTATGTAATTTTGTTATGCAAAAGGTGAAAGATTCCAAGTATTTAATGTCAAGTTCACTAACAAGGGGAAAAAATGATTGCTAGTTGCAAGCAGTCAGTAAAGAGAACCTGAGAGCATTCATTATGGATCAAAGAGAATAGCTGCTACAAAACAGTGTTTCACATTCTGTATTGCTGTTACAGCTTAATGTACAATTTGAAAAGTCAGTTTTCCACATTAAAATGTTGTACAAAATGGACCTAATGAAGCCTAGTTTTACCAAAAATATTGGTATGAGGACAGGTGATTAATACAATGATCTTTATTCTATAGTGATTTTATATAGCCAACAAGTAAATGAAAAACTGAGGTAACCTTGGGTTAAAAAGATCTCCTTTCCTAAGACAAGAATGAAACTGGTTATGTACAGAAATAAGGTACAGTCCTGAGTTGATTTAGACTACTTTGTTGATTAGGTAAAAAGTTTCACAAAATCTCACACTTAAAGCTATATTCTACACATTTTAAAAATATATAAACAATTTGGTATGGTTTTTGCAGATTAGTGATCACTTCAGAAACAGTCCTCAAATCCTCTACTGAGAGGCCCCACATGGTCACATATACTGGATGATTTTTTTAATTTCTGTGAATTCCCATTTTCTAGCCAGTACTTCCCCTTTATTTTGCAGAGCACCATACAAGATCGAATTACTATTGCTTAAGCAGAAGAGACTTCCAGTCCATGCAATTAAACCCCCCCTCATCCTTAGTGACATGCAACTAGCTCTATTTTTTACAATAGACTTCACATAAGATGTCAAAAATCATCATAAAAAATAAAAATAAGTGGATGTGATAGAAGGGCAAAAGAACTTCCAATCTATCTTTTCACAGAAAGGTGCACTAACCACATCTATATTGAGAAGCCTGCAGATTCCATACTAAGTTCATGCCTGAAGCTAAAATAGTAACTTTCAAAACAACAAGCAGGAAGGAGACAGGCTGGTTAAGTCCAGCTTTGTGGAGGCAACGCACTCTGCAAGCTGTTTGCTAACCCTTCATTACTTGGACTTCCCAGACTTCTGTTCTTGAACATGATGCAAAATTGAAGACTGCCTAATTGACCATGCAGCTGAAGCTCTGCTTTACAGAATCTGGCTTTTATATTCAAGAGGGTAATAAGACTAAAATGATGAACATAAGAAGAGAGGAAGGATTTCTGGGCTCAATCCTCTTAAAAGCTGTTTTCTTTTTTGTGATGAAGTCAGCAGAAAAAAAATTTTGCAAGAATCACAATTTCACAATAGCTCCTCCTAGTTTTAGTACTCCAGTACAAAGACCTTTTCAAATGCATGTATTTTGGACTGATTTGCCAAAACAGTTTAATACAAACACCTACAAACTTCTTTACCTGTTAAATGATAATTACTATAAAGGAAGTAAGTTTACAATACACCAGAAGGTATGTTACAGACGGATAAACACAGGTAGGAACAGTGAAACATTTTGAACTCCAGATATGAAAGCAGTACCTATTTCCCAAAGTACGATGACTGTAATTACCAATACAATGTAACATCCTTGCTGGATGAACTACCAGAAATCTACACTATTAATAGGATAAAGAAAACTAACACATATCCAAGCTCATTGATGGCATAGAAAAATAAGCAAATATTGGTTCCAGGAAGCAGAATAAAGTCTGTGGTCAACTTTACCACCATAAAGTGAATTATCTGGAAGGCAAGATGCTGCTGCACAATAAAAATATCAAACTAAGAAATTACTGAAAACTCTATTAAATATAGTTTTTCATTTTGGAAAAATATTAAACTCACTGAACTCAAATCATACATCTTTATTAGCTGTCTGTGTCAGCTTACAGTTCATTTTGTGCAGACAGTACAAGGGTGTTGCAGTTACCTCCGAAAAAAGCCCTGTTGAGTGAATTAAGATCACACAAAAGGTAGAAAAGGCTAAGTACCCAGGCAACCTATCTCTGCTTGTGACCTGTTTCATGCAATAAATATACACTTAGCATGAGTAAAAACTGTCCCCAAATAGGCAACAAGTTGGAGTGTAAATTCCTTATAAAATTAAAAATGTTTCCTAACAGTTACCTATGACCAGAAAAATATAAACAGAATTTCCTAAGTGAAAGTGATACCATTTTATTTAAAACATAGAAGTAGAAAAGTCTGTAAAAGCTGAAGGAAAGAAATACATCACACCACAGGTATTCAATAATGTCTAAACATACTGCATAAACATAAATCAAGTCACTACACCTCAGGTTTCAGATCTCTATGGACAACTCCAACATCGTGCATATGGCTCACTGCTGAAACAAGTCTGCGCATAATGTGACTAGCTTCAGTCTCACTGAAATGTTTCTTTTTCTGAATACGTTCCAGCAATTCTCCTCCCTTCAGCAGTTCCATTACTAGAAATGTGTGAAGCTGAAACAAAACAAGAAAAATACTGCATGTTAGAAATTTAACCTTACAAGCTATCCTTCATGCAGGAGCTAGGTGCTAACTCCAATATTCCCAAAGTTTGAACATACAAAACTGCTTCTCACAGCGATTTAGAAGGCCCATAAGAAGCACCATATGGACATTTCCCCCCATCAGTCTCACTGAGGTTGAAAAATGTTGATGTCTTTCCCATGCTCACTCATATTTATTAACAAAACTGCGAGGCCACCATGTAAACAGATAATTTGTAGGGGGAAGAAATGCCTCTCTTTAGGCCAGCAAATAAAGCTGGGGAAAGCTAGACTTTTACTGCTTAAGACTATTCTGATGTAGGAATCTATTCCTATTAATGTTACCAAATAATTGAAAAGCATCCTTAAACAACAACGTGAAATGAAAGATTGTCTAGAATTTCTTCTGATTTCATCCCCTACAGAGCAGTAGCCAAAGTTACTCTATTATTAGAATAGATATCTTCCCAAACCATTATTTTTTTATTTAAAAGGTAATGGTTGATTTTAAATTTTTTCAAGACAATCATTAAGAAGATACTTCCTTGGTTATAAGACAACATTAGCACACAATCAACTGCAAATCAAATGTCTTGCCATTAAACAAACAGCAGACTTCTCAGGACAGAAAGTTAACATTCTCAGAAGGCCACAGATGTAGACATGTGATGGCTTCTAGCATTTCCTTCCCCTGAGTAACAGTAACAAAAGTAGTATTTGCAAGCAAAGGAGAGGTAGAAAGAAAAAGAAATAAAATCAAATAAATAGTCAGAAACAGAAGATGCACAGTATTTAAGTGTCAAGGAACATAAGCAGAGCTATGTGGACAGAAAGTGAGAAAGCTTCTTAGAAAAAACAGTGTGTCTACTAGTCCCATGCTAGTAGTGCTTGTAAAGAAACCATTTCCTGCAGTATGTATTGGGAATAGCGGCCAGCAAAGTCAGAAAGGATAAGGAGACTTTTCTCTGCTAGAAAACTTCTTGGGGGTCACCAGAAGACTGCAGCTCAATTTTCTATGGTTGCATTACTAATGTAGAATTTGATCAGACTGATAGCAAAGCAAGTTAAAAAATTTGTATTTTTTTTTTTTTTAGACAAACTTCAGAAATGTGAAAGCCAGAAAATTGTGATCAGTCCTGGTTTTCAGAGTATTTGTGCATTAAGTATCCAGATAACACCTTGGATCTACATGAGACAACTGAAGAAACAGTGGTTCGGCTGGTTGCAAGTAGTTTATTCAGTTGCAATCTGAAGAACTGGGGTTCTTTTTAGATATTCCCAACTATAGTTATTTCACTCAAGAAAAAGTGAAAAAAGTGTCCTGTTCTGCACACATGTACTCATACTTCACATAAACACAAAAAAAACAAGGCTTCCTTGTCATTCAAGATTACAATACAGATTTTTCATCCTCACAGATCATTTTACAAGTGCTCCATATGAGCATTTTACTGGTCTTTGCATAAAGAGCATGATAGGAACAGACTGGGTTATGTGGGCAGGCAAGAGAGCCCATCCTCTGTTACAGAATCACAGACTAGAATCACAAAGTAGTTTAGCTTGGAAGGAACCTCTACGGGGCATGTGGTCCAAACCTCTCGCTCAAACCAGGGTCAGTATCCAATAATTTTGCTAACTAATAGGGGGAGAAAATATTTTAAAAAGCTAAATATGTAATCTTAGTATGTAAGATTTCCAAATCCAAGGGAACTGATTAGGTTCCCTCAGTACCACAGATGTAGAAACTGGGTCATGAATATATTGTATGATGATTAACAGAGTAGACCATAGACAGAACCAGAGACAGAATCGAGGGTCAATTCTTCCAAATACGTTTTTGATTTGTGAGAGTAACTGAAAGTTCCCTTGAATGCAGAACTGCTGCTTCATCTTCAGTACTGACTAGACAAAATCCTTAGGAAAAAAGTGGCCTCCACCGTGACAGTAAGGTTAATTCCTAAAAGTTCTTGGCAAAACACATGGCAATGTGTTTGGAAGTGCTGATTAGAGTTTCTTCAAAATACCTGGTCATGATAAACTTCATGTAACTTCACTACATTCGGGTGTCCTTCGCAGAGTTTCAGAGCTGTTATTTCTCTCTGGGTGTTGGCTTCCATTCTGGAAAAATTGAGCAGTCATTTTGTACCAATTTTACTAAGTCATGGCACATTCAAAGTGTTATATCTGTTGTTTTGTTTTGTTTTTTTAACCTAATAACCCTGCAAGTTAGGACAGTGAAAAAACCACACCCAAATAAAAGAGTTATTCATGTAACTGCAACTTGCTACAGCAAAAGTTGAAGTGGTATTACAGAATATCTATCAGTTACAGTTTCTATCTAAACCAAACTTTTCACTCAGTCCAGGGTAATTTGACTTCACCTCTGTTCCCACTGATATTTGTTAGTTCAATTTTATCTTAAAAGACTCAAGATTATTGGCCAAATTCTTTTCCATTCTTATATGGGCAAGTATGGAAATTATGAGCTCCTACTTCCTTTATATATGAACTGTGTTACATAAATAAAACTCTAAACAGAACACTGTGAAAATCTGAAATGGAATAGATAGGAAGATACTGCTCCAGAGCAAAAATCATCACACAAAATGCTTTCAAGTACTGAAATCAATAGCCAAAAAAAAAAAAAAAGTGCAAATGGTGAACATTACAAAAACTATTTGAATGGAGAGCAGAAAACTTTGTTTTCCTCTAAGTACATATATTGATTTATTTTAGGTAAATAATGGCTGGCTTTTTTTGCCAAAACTGTCTTCAAGCCTAGTCCTCTACTGATTTAGAGAACGGCCTTATGGATAACATAGATAGAATCTCTCTCACATTTTCTTAATTTTGGGCTTCTTTTTATTTTCCTCTTCTAATAAGGACCAGAAGTGTGATGAGAGTTTTGTGCAATAGAATTCTGTTTTTCTGCAGGCTTCATATCATCAACATGCAAACTAAGCTGTTCCACCTGCATCCTTGCTGATGTTTTTTTAAAATCGAATTTATGTCAGGTCCTTAAGAAATTAAAAAGCCTGATAGTCTTTCCCCAGTAAATTACTATCAAGAGAAGATGGGCCTGGGAAAGAGATGAAGTTCAGTATCATGAACATAAATCTTTGAAATTTATGCATGGGCTTTTCTGAGAATGTCTTCTCTTTAAGTAGTTACTATCTCAGATTGTACACAGACAATATCATGAAAAACAAATGGGAAGCTCTAAAACAGTAACTCAAGCAAGCTTACAGGACTCCACTGGTTCATTGGCCTTCAGACACAGACAGCCTCAAACTGTCAGATAGAGGCAAGTCCAGCACAAACTAACAAAGCAACACCAAATCTGAAATTTCACCTCAAGGTGTAGGATTCACTTTTTTTGACACCTTTGGTGGGCAGGAGTGAAAGATTATCTGACTTCAAGGCAAAAAAAAATTCTAGAAATCTATCATTCTTTTCCTTACAGCTACAGTTACTACTGTGGTCCTCAGAGCAGTATTATTTACAGTATGAAAGATTTTTATTAAAACAATGTCTATACAGACCACTTCTTACCATCATTTAGCCTAGTCCACCAAGGTGAAGGGGGAAGAGCAAAAGACCCTCTGAGTAATATCACTTAGGGACATAATTCCTAAAAGTGTAGTTCTATGGAGAAAAATTAATACTATTTTTCTCACTGTTACTGAGAAACAAAAAATCCATTAGCATGAGATGGGAGTACTGATCTGCAGCTCTGTGCACAGCAGAAAAAAACACATTTGAATACAGACAGAAGGCAAAGGATTTCAGATTAAAATACCCAATGTAGGTGTCTACTGCATACTACTTGCCTAAGGTCTCATTATGAGTAAAATTCTAGTTAATGTATCTTAGACCCTAAAATACATATCTATAGTAGGTTTCAGTGGCCTAAGCATAGGAGAGCCTGGAAGATATTAGTCACAAAGACATCTACATAAAAGGTAGCAGTCACAAGATTGATAGGAACTGAAGGACAGAGAAGACATCAACAAATGTTAAAATGGCACTATGTATATACCTATGTTCAAGTTAATTCCCACCGGTAGTGCCTGATCATTCAAATCTCTCTGTAGGCTCCACTAATAGTTTTGAGTAGGACTCCACTATTCATAGCAGACCTCACAAAACTGACTCATTAGTTGTCTTATTCTTGAATTTATCCTATCCAAAAAGCAAATGATGATGAAATACTTAAGTCTGGTGGACAATTACTTCTAGAGTCTGGAAAGCCAGAGGTACAGCCAAATATCTTGGAGAAGAGATTGCTGTGAGTTATCATTCAGATAGAAAAACACTGACACTTTCCTAGCAACATTCTACAACACACTAGGGACATAATTACTAATGTTACATTGCAAAATGGAGCTAAAAATCCATCCACTTCTCAAAGAACCTCCTACTTTCCTCTGGGCAGAAATTACCAGAGGTATCTATTCTGTAAGAAGACCAGATGATCCCTATGTACAAAAGAATTCAGCTGCTCTAGTGTGGTGTTCTCCTCAGAACATTCATAAACCAAGGCACAACTTAGAACTCCATAGCCCAATTTCATCTTACATAAACACACCATTAATTAAATCTGAGGCAATCCACACTACAGATCCTTCTTAACAGCAATGTCCTAGGAAATCAATTGGGTTGTTTAGGAAAGGGAGCTGGCATAAGCTTAGCTTCAGTTCACTATGGTTTTAAGGTAAGAGGGCCTTATACTTTACTGTGGTTAGGAGTGAAATAAGGGGAAATTAGGGTAGAATGCAATTAAGAATCAGGAAAGTAGTCTTTAGGATTCTTCTTGTGTCCTCCCCAACAAGTACAACATTTTGTTTCAAAAGAATGTTAGAATATTTTAAACATCATGAGATTACTATAAGTTTATGTAGATTTTTCAAATAGGATTTTTTTAAAGTTATTTTCCACTTCCAAAAATGTAGCAAACATTATTCTAATCCATGGGTAAGCAAAGAAAATATTTTTATTGTCTTACAGAATATTTATACCTTTTGCTAATTATTTTTACTGCATACTCTTGGCTAGTTTTCTTGTGTAAGCACTTTCGACAAATGGAAAAACTTCCTTCTCCCAATGGTTTCTCTTTCAGATCCAGTTCATAATGATGATAAAATGGAGAGTCCTGTTAGGAAACTGTCTGTATTTAGTTCTGCAGAATACTTTTAGTATACACAGTCAAAAACAAAGAGTAAAGTTCCATGAGATTGTTTCATCTACATTTAAAACTGTAAAAGAGCTCTTTTTTGATAAAATGAAATCTTAGCTTCTACTTAATAAAATGTATAGAACTCATTATAACAGAGTAAATATTACATTACATTAAACAGAATCACAAAATAAATCATTACTGCTACAATAATTTAAGATACAAAATATTCAGGCAAATGGGATCATATATGGCTGCACATCTATTTATCCACAAAACCATGTCCTTGTTTTAAGACATCACAATAACATGTGTTTTTCTAAGGCTTCACACAATTACACATACTTCAGGGCAAATACATCAAAGAAGAAATTCAGATATAATTAAAATAGCTTTGAAAATATCTACAATGTTTGGCTGAATAAGAACTATCAGGAATAAAATTACTATTACTACTATACATCAGTCTTCTGGAAAACTACACAATCACCCCATTTTTCAAATTAAACCTCAACCACTTCCTAACAGTGCCACACACAAATTGTGTTATTGGATCATCTGAAGAGCCATTAGAGAGAACAGATAAATGAATAATGACTACTTTGTAATCTGTGATTACTACTTTGAAAGTTATACGCAGTTCCAAGTTAATTAAATTAATTCAGCTCTTGATATTATTACCTTCATCATGGCACTTCTGGCAATAGTTGTAGTTCCAGGCCGCTCATCCCCCATATAAAACTGAAGAGGATCGACTGTAGCTGCATTGCGTTTAAACAAAATAGAAGGTGCAACAAAAGAATATCCCTGTGAAATGAAGACACCAGAAAAGGGCATGGTTTGAAATTATTGCACACAAACTGTCATACTGCATAGAAAACACTAGAAGTTTCAGAACAATTGTTCAAATAAATCAGAATTTTCAGAACATAATACAGAAATCATAACTGAGTCACTGATGGATGGATATTTCCCTGTTCAAAGTGGACAGCTATCTCCCTGGAATTAGTTATATGATTCTCCAAAGTTACAGATGAAACAATAACAACACAAAAATTCTCATACATAATGATAAAAAACTGGCTCTGCTTCAATTATTCTACAATAGTGATAAAGGCTCATACTTCAAACTAGGTAGCTTCCTAGAGCATCTTTAAGTTAAGGCATGAAATAGTTTTTATGGGGTGATGTAATTATTTTATCTGGCAAAACAAAAATGCTTCATATTAATGATTTGGTATTGCAACAACAGTTGTGACTATCAGGGCAGGATGAATCAGATCATATTATGAAAGGCATAAATTACTTGCTACCATCACCACAAGCCTAACAACTTCCCAAATATGATGCTATATTCCTGTACGTTTAGCTTCAATCTGATCAAAACCAGACAATAAAACAAAGAAACAAAAAAACTCAACAACAACAAAACCCCCACAACAATGCACAAGAAGAGGGAGGACTGAAAGCAATCTGAACTGCAGTTCACTTCTGCAGCTTTGGTACCAAGCTGGCTGTACATGAGCTGTTTCTGCCCATTTGACGTCCAGACTGTGCAGTCCAAGAGGAATCATTCTTTTACAGCATGTAGGAGATGGTGAGGAAAGCTTAGTTATTGACCTGTATGTAGTACTCCAGTTATTAGAACACTCCTGCAGGACACAGAAGGCCCACTTTCAACTCTGCAGTTGAACTCTCCCACTTCCCAAAGGAATACCTCAAATGTAGCAAAATGTGGACATGTGGAAACTACATTGCTGTTGTTAAAGCTGGTAGCTCAGGAATCAAGATGACAAGACTCATAAGATATGAAGAACCAACAAAGAACAGACTGACTTTAGTCCAGAAAGTAGGACATTCAGTGGGTAATGGAAACACCTGGAAGTGCAAATGTTTGCAACTGGTCTGTTTACACATTTCTCACTTTGCATTTGCTGAACAACCAATCCTGGAACTGTGATTAGAAAAGACAGTTAATTTCCAATAACTTAGAGGGTGGTAGGTAAAAAAAAAAAAAAAAAAGGCAGCAGCTAGGTATATACATGGAATTATTCAGTATTTTTTAAAAAAATTAATGTGAATTCTTAAAATACCTGAAATATTCTTTCTGATGTCTGAGGGGTTGCTGCAGGAGAGTATGTTGGATCCATTTCTGTAAACTCTTCTGCAAAATTACTCACATCCAACTCATCTCTGATTACTGGTTTAAAAGGAGCTGGTACTTTTTTGGCAGCTAAATCATCCCAATTCATATTCTAAACCAAAACCAGGAAAACAAGTTTGCATCAAATGAAAATTCATCAAGAAACAGATACTGGAAAGAGACTTGTGCAGAAACGTTCCTAACTCCATTTTGCTATGTACCACAGGCATATGAAATGCATTCAAACTATGCCTTACTCATTTGTTTAGATAAAGGCAAGAAATATCAAACTTACTTGTAAGCAGAGAAGATTCTATTTTTTTAATTTAAAAAAAAATGAAGGGAAAAAAAAACAACATAAAGAAATTTAATAGTGGAGATAAGCCAAGCAATTAGTGTGACAGCCATTAAATTACTTCCTCTATTTCAGAGGAAATAATATTTGTATTTTGGTAAGCCATAATGCATGCATGCAGAATCTTCAACTTTTCATTGCTGATTCTAGGCTTAATTATTAATCTCAGCTTCCAGAGCCCTGAGAGCATAATGGTTCTGGATTCTTACTTAAATGAATGTCTAGAAGTGGGAAGCATAGATACAGTAGTTACAAGAAAATGGCCCCATTACTGCAAAGCAGTAGAACCGAAACAAAGTCAAGATTAGAAAGCACTGTAAGAGGAAATAAAGTATATTCCAAAACAAACAGTGACTAAAGGAAGCTTAACACTTAGACTCTCCTATAAAAGAGATAAGGAATTCAGAATTTTAAAAGCCCAGATAATGCCAATGTTGAATGTAATGATAATTGAATTAAAAATATTTATTTTAAAGGCTATATTTTTGCTACCAATTTTAAATACACCAAAAATTATGCTAATTCAAATGTATTAAATTTCAGAAGCATCAGAAATATGTTTGCTGTGGAGGTTTTTTGGTTGGGGTGGGAGGGGTGTTTGCTTGTTGTTTTTTTTTCAAACTGCACACAAACAATTTCAATCACCAGGGATGGAACAGTTCAGATGTAAGCAAATCCAGTCTTGGTGATTGAAACCAAATGTTAATACACTGAAATTTGAGCAGGATTATAATCTACTAAACATGGCTAAGGATTTGATTTTTAGGAGATGTTTATCTCTAAGAGTTAGTTTTATTAATATTCAAATCTGACTAAAAATGTTAATGGCAAACTTTCTTTTAAAGAAAAAAAAACACACACAACATAAAATTTAAATGCTTTCCATTAAAACTTCTGGGTTAAATAGCCTGTCTTTTGGCTGCTTGAGGTATCTGTTAGAAACAGACATAAAATATTAAAAGTCTCCCATGCTCTTCTTAGAAGTATGCACAAAATCCATATACACAAGCACGTGGATACTCATTACTAACTTCAATGCATTCCCCATGAAATTAACATGCCTTGACACTATTCTTTTAACAAAACAGCTGAATTTCTTTAGATTTGGATTTCAAAGGCACCAGTGTGGAGGAAGTGCTGTCTGGGGAGTTCTGTTGTTTGCTTTACCTGGAAAAAGGGATGCTGTTTGATTTCATCAGCGTCAGTGGGACCGCAACCTAGTCTCTTCTTAGGGTCTTTCATCAAAAGACGCTGAATTATATCCTTGGACAGTGCACTCATTTCTGGTGGATAAGGTGGCTCACTTTTTAGTATTCTCCTGTAAAACAAATAAAAACCCAATTCTTTTGTAATTATTTAATGTGAGTGTTAAATAAAAGAGCTACCATACAAATGGTAGCATTTCACATTTTACTTAAACTTCCATTGTACTCAAAGACAGGAGGATATGAAACCATCTTTTGTGTTTTTAAACAAAGTAAGGTTTGAAGAAATGTAGACATGAACACAACATCTGTAGGTGATAAATTATGTAACTTAATCCACAAAAGAAGAACAATCCTCATTTCATGCATACTGGGCTTACAATTAATGTTCAAACAAAACCCCATAGCTACAATGTATAGCCCACAAAGACATCAACTTGATGCCTAACAACACTCAAAAAGCCCCAAATAATACCAATGTTAAAAATTATTTGAAGGGGATGGGGGAGGGGCAGCGGACACAAAAGAGATCTTAAAAACCATCTTGAGACACTTGAGGTTTGTCTGCACCTTGTGTACAATGCTCATGCCCTCTTCTCAAAGGAGGCATTATGACTAGAAAAGTTGTAGAGAAAAGTAACAAGACACATCAGAAATAAAGAATGGTTTTCATATGAATCTCCACGAAAAAGGCTAGGACTATCCAGCTTAGTGAAAAGGGGGTGTAAGGAACATAGTGTTCCTCTCAAAACGACAAATGGTAAAGTGGATAGGGACCACTCTCTCTTTTTCAATACAAGAAAAGAAGTCCACCAAAGAAAGCTAATGGGAGTTCAAAATCTTAAAAGCCTAAGCAGAATCAGATTTCAATGGCTTTCTTTTGTATGTGTAGCTCCCACTGTCTTATATGAAGAGGAAGATAAGTTTTCCTTCACCTACTACAAATGTAGATATTGATGCTAAGGACACTGAAGGAAAATTGGGACGATACTCACAGACAACATAGACAAAAGATATGTCAACAGGCTTAAAGAGACACACACACAAAACCATTCAGCACACAGAACCACAGAATGGTTGAAAGGGAACTCTGGAGGTCTGGTCCAAACCCCCAGCTCAGTCAGGGTTGCCTAGAGTCACTTGCCTACTACCATGTCCAGAAGCCTTGTAAATATTCGCAAGAAGAGTGACTCCATCCCCTTACTGGGCAACCTGTGACAGTGCTCAATTACCCGCACAGGAGAAAAACAGTTTCCTTATGTGCAAAGGGCAGGAACCTCCTGTGTTTCAGGCTTTGCCCACTGCCTCTAGTCCTGGCACTGGGTACTGCTGAAAAGAGCCTGGCTCCTCTTTCTTAGCACCCTTTCTTCAGACATTTATATACACTGATGAGGGCGGCAGTTCCAGCTCTCCGTCTTTCCTCATGCATTTCGGTACATTCATTTCCTTTTTGGCCCTTTGCTGTACTCTCTGCAGTGTATTTATGTCTCTCTTGTACTATGAAGACATGAACTGTGCACTGTACTAAAGCTTGGAAATCACTACTGCTGAGTAGAGAGGAAAGATGATCTCTTTCAATTGCTGATATTTTTCCTAATGCAGCCTAGGGTCTCTGCTGCATCTGCCACAAGAATACATTGCTGGCTCATGTTCAACTTGGTGTCTATATAGCCGTATGCATACTGTAACTGTAGTGACTTCAGAAAGCACAATGAATAGAAGGACTTTGAGTGCCTCCACTAAACAGACTGAAAGACTCTGAAACTATGAGAGACTGTGAAGCTGAAATTTACAAGGTTGTGACAGCACTAAGATCTCAATTGTCTCTGACAGAGCTTAAGTCAATTACTGCAGGACATTTCTAAATTTTGTTTAAAATTACAGCATGACATATCCTTAGAGTCATCTATCCCATGGGAAATTTTTTATCTTGAAATATGTAACTTCTTGGATTACTCCAAAAATAGATGTAAACAGATTGTTTTCTAAATAATCTTGTCCAGTCAGCGTGAGAGTACAAAACCATGTCCAACATGCACATATCCCAGGGGCTGCTTTACTGATGTAGTATTCCATTTCCAGCAAACAAAAGGACAAAGCAAGATAAACCCTTGGTTTAAACAACACTGAAATGATTCAGGAAAACGCAGTCTATCTTTTCAAATGGATTCTACCTCCAAATGATGTAAGGATGTTCTGCCAGTAAATGTATAAATCACAGCCACTCTGCTAGCAGAAGTAACAGCAACCGTAAGCCTTGTCTTCAATTTCGGGACACACTTCACTTTACAGAAAATGAGAAGGCAGCAAAATATTGCCAAATGGTTCCTTAATTAGGGATGTTAATGCCAAATTTAAACATCACTGAACAAGAGGATTCTTACACTGTAGGCCTGGTGAAGAAGTAAAGATTCAGCCTCTTCAGAAATCATCCAGTTTCAGAAAGGGGAAGCGGGTAAGGAAGTAAGAAAACTTTCCTGTTGTAAGACAGAAGACAGGACATCTTGATAGCAAAATTACTGGTTTTACAGGAGATCCAACAAAATCTACAATGCCTTCTTAGTTTGAATTTATAGAACTTCAAGGAAACATATTTTATCAACCTTTCTGATGAGAGAACCAGAATGGTACATAACAAAGATCCAGGAAAGAGACAAGTTGTTTCTGGACTCTCAGAAGGGGGAAAAACCCACCCTAAGTCAGTACTTTTAAGAAATTATTTCTGAAGGAATAGGATTCAGACTCTGGGATGTCCTTAGAATGCAAAAGAGAAATTTTAGTGCACTTTCTTGTCTGAAAAAT
The DNA here is from genome assembly GCF_026170545.1 of Melanerpes formicivorus. Lineage (NCBI taxonomy): Eukaryota > Metazoa > Chordata > Aves > Piciformes > Picidae > Melanerpes > Melanerpes formicivorus. The sequence goes on from NW_027142369.1 coordinate 5,769,654, forward strand.
GTCAGAGATTACAGACAGTCAAGTCAGATAAAAAATTGAAAATCTCTCTGGAAAGAAGATGCTGAACTGGGATGATTTGTAATACAGGTAATGAAGAGAACAAATTAGTACAATTTTTCTGTGCAGGCTCAGAAGATCAGTCTCTGTACTGGTGATGCTGATATGCACTAGCAATAAAATTCTTACCCGTGTCTCAGGCTTCTGATGCAAACACAAACATTCACACAAGAGAGTGAAACAAACATAAGGATTGGAAAGTCTTTTATAGAACTCTGCATTGCAAAGTTACCAGAAAGTTCTTAGCCAAAAGAACTACTTTTGCAGCCACACTAGTAAGTCTCATCCTTCTAACTGCAAACTTCCAGTGACATACCACATGTATTCAGTCATCCTGGGAAATGCAACTGTTGATGTGGTAACTGAGCAAAGAGTCTCAGATGTAGCCGAGATTTACAAAGTAACTTTTTGTGCTACTAGACATTCCACTCTTGCAGGGAAACTACTCCTTAAATTCTCTGGGGTAAGAACACGCTATAAAAATTGTATCTGTCAAAATAATAGTTTGATATAACACCGTGTTTTATCTAGTGGAAAACTTATGTGGCAACATAATAACAATTGCTGCCTTTTGCCAAGATTATTGTTTGTAATTATTTACTTCTATACACAGATTTAACAATAAAGTGGTAATTAGCTATGTTAAATTCTAGCTACGATTATACTGAGGGATATCTTCCATCTGTTAACCCTGCTAGAGCCCACTGTACAGAAGGCAGCATTTTGCTGCACAAGCAGACTCCATGTAAGCTGTATTTATATGTGCCAGTAGCATTCGTTCAGAAATACTTTCGAGGTTGGTTGATACTATAAAACACTCATGATGCACTGGACTGGCTGACAGAACTGCACTACAGAAGTAGTGAAGAAGGAAGCTAATTTCTTTAAATAGTTCCAGGAGCTATTTCCAGTTATCAGGGAACTGAAATATGTGAAGTTCTATACACATTAACAAGGATGGAAAGCAAGCTGCTAGAAAAGAAAGACCATATGGTCTCACACAACATGTAAAAATGCAAAATCATTGAAGACTAATCAAATGGCTTTATCAAGTAAAGAGAGTCTGACTTCTGTGGCACAACACTTGTGAAGGGTACTGAAGTTTAAGTCACTCAAAGCTCTGACTGTAGCCCATCAAGCGTTCAAAGAAAGCAAGCTGTATATGTGAAAAGTTCTTCACAGGATGTTTGCACTTCTTAAAAGAGGCTATGGCCTTTAACATTAACCTTCCTTTCCATTTCTGAATCACCTCCACCCTCTATTTCATGCTTATATGATGCAGTAATAGTGACAGAAGTAAGCATGAAGAATTGAAGTATTACCAGTAGCAACTGTGCTCAAAGCTGCCAAAGGACTACTTGACTACTCCACTGTATTTTCTGCCTTCTTCTAGTCTACCCCTTTGAGCTGGGATGAACTGATATTACCCCTGTTCATGAGAATACTCTGAAAGTACTTCGAGCAAAACCATCCCTTACATAGGTCAAGGAAGTTATCAATTTGAAGTTCTGGATGACTTACATTTTATTCTTCTCTATGGCAGACCACACAGAGTCAGGAGCTAACACCACTGGCATTGTGTTTCAGCAGTATGGCCTGATGGATTTCTCCCATAAATACTACGGACTGAAGGAGAAGGAGGAAATGCTTAATCTTTAGTGGAGGGGATAACACAGTAGAGAAATTACACCTTAACCTTCAGATGCTCCTCCTCTTTACCAGCATCTTCAGAGCCACTCCTGTGTAACACGTGCAGGCTGCTGAGCCTGACTCATCACCTAAGAAAATCACTCAATTTGTTATGAAAAACTTGCAGAGTGGTCACCAACGATCTGTGCTAGCTTGTAGTTTTAAAAAGCAGGTAAGAAACTTGCGGCCAGTGTATTGTATTCTTCACCAGAGATGTGAACAAGCGTGTGAACAAGAGTCTTCAGAAACAGAGACGTATGATAATTTAAAGTATGCACTTCAATTTCTCATTATGAAAGAGAAGTTCCCAGTGTTGTCACAAAGTTTATGGTAAAAGAACTGAACACAATCTCTTATCACGAAGTGTAAGAAAAGATATGACCACACAGTAACTATATCTGACAGGAGAACTGAAGAGTTCATTAGAGAGGTATCTCAGAACAGAGGTTCACGGTCAAATTTAACAGCAGAGAGCCACTGTGCAACACCCAGGTAAAATAAAAGGAGGACCTGGATTCATTTAGAAGATGACTTATCTCCTTAAACTCAGAAAAATCAAAGGCTGTGGAAACTCTGCTTTCATCAGAAAAACACAGAAAAGGCTGCAGACATAACTGAAAGAATTAACATTAAGTGTAAATTGCAAATGTACCTTCAGTGACAAAATTATCAAAGAAAAAAGGAAACAAAGATCATAGCTTCTAGGCCAGGCAGGCTCAGGATAAAGACAGGTACTGAAAATTCAGCTTTATTTCTCAAAAGAGCTCAGTTTACTCACCGCAGAGACAAAGAGGGCATTTCTGAAAAGCCACTAATACAGTAATAAGAATTCCTAAATTTAGAAAGCTAGTATGTTTTGAAGAGCGGATCATTTCTCTCAAGTATATTCTCAAGTGAGTAGCTCAACAGCTTCCTAAGTCTTAGCAAACTGTACACAGTCCCCTGAAATCATTAGAATAAGGTTTTCTTTCAACCATCAAAGATGTCCTTCTCCCTACTCTACTTACCTTCGGTCTGGGCTGAAGAAGTGCTACCACCTGCAGATACCTCACACCTGCCTGCTATACCCTAACCTCAAGCAAAGCCCTAAACACACTCCTGTCACTCCCCAAGGCACACAGCAACCACTATTCCCCAGAAAGGTCCATGTGACTCAGTGTAGCAGCCAGGACAGAGAAAACAGCAGTGTTCTCATATGCTGAGCTGCATGCTTAAAATGAGCATAACATTAATTACATAATGAACCACAAACACACAAAACAGGCGTCAACCAGCATAGATACTGCTGTCAATGGAAAGGATTCAGAAAGCATGAGTCTTATGAGTATTTATGTAATAGCAGAGATGTGATCAAGTTTGAAATGCAGTCATAGTTGGGACTAATGAGATTTCAGGTATAAACTAGGGGCTTATCATGGGAAGCAACAGAAAAGGAGAAGGAATTACATCTATCAGGCCATTGCCATCAACAGAGGAACTCAAAAGAAAGAGAAGACTGTATTTTTTCCAGATGGCAAATTATTACTTTCATTAAATAACATCCTCTTGAAATATCAACAAGAATAAATTGTCCATATAGAAGAAAGAGTAACACAATCTGAGTTACAAAAAGGCTTTTTCTGGAAACAAGAAGACTGAGTAACAGGCAGAAAACTGTACGCATTTACCATCTAAACTTACCAAAACATAAGCTGAAAGACTACAAGATTGTTGTCTATAAATGTGTACCGTGAACACCAACCAGAACAAAAGCATACTGAGCAATAACACAGTAAGCTTGCAGAACTAAACCTAGATCAGAAATTAGGTTATTAGCCATTAAAGGATGGACATTAGCAACCTTGCAGTTTCTTGGCTTTGAATTTAATCTTAGATTATCAGAAAGATTAATATATGAAAGAACACACAAGGACCTACCAAAAGACAGTCAAATCCTGTAGAATACATGTTAAAGGTTGCCAAGATTTTGGATAAAATGCTTATCTGTAAAATTCAGACCAAGAACTCCTTCAGAGTTCCATTCAGTAAATCCTGGGAGTCTTTTGACAAATTTAAGCATGGCATAGGTAGGCAATCCACAAAATGTCTGAACTTAAATAGGTCAGAAGGAGTTCATTTAATGATCAAGAGGATCAAGTTCTGAACATCTTTTTTGTTAATGGATTCCACTCTCCCCCTCATATTTTGTCTAGAGACCTAGAGACCAATAAAGAGGCCTCAACCTTTCAAGAAATTATCTGAATTTGTACCTGAAGTAAAATAATCCAAATTGTTGATGCAACTATTAAAACCTTAAATATCAAATTACTTCAGATGAGGGTCAAAACCATGGTAATGTTAATGGTAATGGTAATGTATTCCAATAGGTACAAAAAACACTAAGTTTGGGAATTGGACCTACAAGCTAATCTTGGCAGCAATTATCAAGTTGTGCAATTTAAATCCTGAACTTCCTGCTCCAAGAGAAATCCAGCAACAGGAAATGCTCATCTGGGGGACACATTTCACTGATCTGTTTGGGGCAAGCCTCTTGTTTTGTCTTTTTTAAATGCCACAATGTTTTCACATAGGTACTGAAAGCAAAAAAAAGTGCAGTTTACTAAACATAAAAGCTTACATGTAAAACATAGGAATGCTATATGTTATTATATTATCGTATTCATTTCTTCTCACATATGCAAGTATTGCTAGAAGGGATCACATTCTTCGTCCCACATTATAGACTAATAAATTTGGTATTACCTGTGACAGAGGTGAGAGTACATTCTGACATTTTATACTTGTAGCCTCAGTGACCTAGCAAGAACCGACAAAAACCTCCCTAGCTAAGTATGTTTCATTACATATCAATATTTTGAATGTGAGCATTACATTCACATATAATTTCGTATTTTATTTGACATACTTTTCAAAGTAAATGTGCAACAGGGTTAAATATCTAAAAAGCTGTGGTTCCAACACAGTTTAAATAAAACATGTCTTTTGTAGAGATCAGTTGTATTACTTTAATAACCTGCTGACGTTAATAAAACCTATCTGCTTCAAGATGTCATTCTCTTAAACAGAACTGGAGCATCTAAAATGCTACTATAGAAAACTCTCAGCAAGCATATATTATGGCACAAGCATCATTTTGCGAGCAAGTATGTACACTTTACTGTTTTGAACCTTACCTCGAAATCTCTGCTTGGGAATTCTTCTCTCCATCAACTGTAAATGGTGATGCTCCAGTTAATAATTCATACATAAGAACACCGACACTCCACCAATCAACAGCCTATAGAACAACAGTAATTTATGTCTGATATGTTGAAGTACAATTGTTACAAAGGAAGAAACAAAGTACCCAGAAAGCAACTAGTAAAGAAGAGCTCATCTATCGATACAAAGGCAAAACTGGATACAGTAAAGCATAACAATTGAAGTACTGATTGGAGGTTTGCTACGTTAAACTAATTTTATTTTTAAATCTCTCCACTTAGCTCCTTCAACTGATCTCTCAACCTGAACTTTTTTCACTGACTACCAAAGCTCCTTCCGCTTGCCTCCCTACACCCCAAATAATTTTCGTTTTCACCATTATGAAGTTTTAAGAACTCTAAAACATACTCAAAATATCAGAAGTATTGAAATCTGAGCCTTTAGGAACTGGAGAATGACACCAAGGAACTCTGAAAAAGCACAATTTAAAGGCATAGGTAACAGTCAATCAGGGCACCTGAAAACACTACAAATTTTTATCTTTTGTTCTTTCTAATACCTCAAAAGTTACAAAATATTTCTCTATTTCAAAAGAAATGATGCTATTGTGAATAGTAAAAGGAAGCAATTCAGTCATTTCAACCAAATGAATTTAACTATAGGTGTTTGAACTGCTCCCTTTTACTCCCATGGAATTTGCAAATCAATGAAACAGAAGTTCTGCTTTACTTATGTTGACAACATTAATATGATACTGGAAGACAGTGAAATTATGCCAATTTGGCCTCATACTTTAGATTTTTTTCCTTTGGGATTTTTCATATATTCAGCCAAAAGCTTCTAGAAGAACTTGTTGAAGAAGTCTCCGTACTGTTAGTGATTATCTTTGCAAATGCATAATGATGAGAGAAAATCCCAAGGATTTTATTTTTTTCCCTTGGAATGAGTTTTTCCAAAAGAAAAGGGGAGCTGCAGAATCAGAAATCAATTTTTAAAAAAAATACTGAAATACTAGAGCAAGTCTTTTAGACAAACAATACAGCTATCTAGAAGTCATTAACGAGAGCATAGCATACTACGGCAACTTCCTTTTTTAAGTGAAGATCTTTGACTTCTAACACTGCATTGCATGACTTTGCCAACAGTAAGGCAAAGAGTATGTGGTGTAAACAGTTACCATCACAGAGGTGTAAACAATTACCATCACAGGGGTGTAAACAATTACCATCACAGAGGTAACTGTATGATCACCCTTATTTGTCAACTAACAATTAGTATCAAATTGTGCAGCTGTTTCTTGTAGAATACTGTATGGCTCTGCACTACATCTAATGAAAGCTTCACATAGAAGCAGTCAACAATAAAAAAGGTCCCTCTTTAAATCAGCTTTAATGTTGAATTTGTAATCACATAAGAAGACTGCATTGTAATTCAGTGACTGACACATTGGAGAGATGTGCTGAAAATGGCAAGACTAAACTAAGAAAAAGGGGAGAGAAAAGCTTCGATTCATGTTTGTAAAATTACATTTTTCATAATGACTAGGCAAGCAATATGATATAAAAAGATGCAGAAATTATAGTGGAATACAAAGTAGGTGTGACACAATGACTAAGTAAAAAGACAATGCACTTTCTATTTTGTTCAACAGAATCAGGGAGGTGATCATTCTGCAGTTCTTCAAACTGCCAGCTCTTAGCTAAAACAACCTGCTGACTACAGTGCTCTCTCCCCAAAGAAATACACAGGCAAACTCAGACCAAAAGAGAAGAAAATTGCATAGAGAATGTGAAGAAAGAACCTTCTCTGGCAAAAGTAAGACGGAGTGCACCTAGTCTAGAAAAAGGAGATGGAAAGTGATGTAACATTTTCCAGTGCATGAAAGAGCTGTTAGAAGAGGAACTGTGATTAAATACATTCTGTAACCCCCAATAGAAAAGGTGTAACCCCCAACTCAAGCTACAGAAATAACAAAACGCCTAGAAATTAAGTACTCTCCAAAGCTTCTCAGTAAAATGAGCAATCAGAAGATTTTATCTAGGAACAGTGCAGAATTCTTCTGGGGAGCAGGCTTTTTTTGGACTCGATTATCTGTGAATTACAGTTGTCTTGATCTTTCCAATCAAATACTGACACTTTGATGCACAACAAAACTTGATCCTCAAGCCAAACAGAAAGAATTTTTATAATGAGAATATTTATAACATTAATATAATTAAGAACCCACTCCATCCTTCAAGAAAGATAAGAGATTTCCCTGACATACAATTAAAAATGCATCAAAATTTGCCACAAAACTATCATTTTTCCACACTGGGTAATATTTTTTTTTGCATTTAAAAGGAAGTGTCAGCTAAGTTTTTTTGTCCCACTGCATGTTTAGAACAGAAGACCTTAAATAGTTTTATAAAGATCCTTTTTGCTTAAGATTAAAACCTGACAATACACCATACTGATGTTTTTAAATATAGGCAATAATCTATTTTAGGAGAATCTGAAATGGGGCATATTTATATAAGACACTAACACATTTTACAAAAACCCCTCAAGCTGAACAACAGTGTTACCAAAAGAATTTCTTTTTAGTAACAAGCTTAGATACAACATACCTTGTCATGTCCTGTATCTCCCCCTTTTACAATATCTGGAGCCATGTATTCTATTGTTCCACAGAAAGAATATGCTCTCTCATTCTAGCAAAAAAAAAATACAGCAAAATCCAGGTCAATTACATTGTACAAAAAACATGGGACAGATATGGCTAACAGATCCAAGATGCTGGTAGCAATTCTTCTCCATATAGCTCAAAACTGTTAGCTAAATCATATTCCATCATATGTAGAGATGTATCACATAATGCTACAGAATATTTACAGTCTTCTACAAAAAAATAAAATGTCAAAGGTTTGTGTGGCAGCCCAAGGTAAACACACAAAAATTAACATAATGTTACTTAAAAACCTTTCCCGTAGGTCTAAATGATCTATTTATTTCAGAACTACACAAGATTCCCCATGGCAATACAGACATTCTGAAGGCTGCAACATCAATACTCTATAGACAACAAATGTAACCTTTCCATTAAAATGAGCATCTGATTGTAAGATGTACAATTTGACTACACTAGATACAAGTTCCTTTGGGTTCCCCTTATTTAGGAATTTATTGTGACCTCTAGAAAAGCATTTTATTTTGCAACACAAACATATACATAAAACCCACAACATTCTCTCAAGAAATGACTTGGAGAGAGACAAGAGAGAGAAAGAGAAAGGCAGAGAGACAGAGTTGTAAAACTAGTTTTATTCTACACACTGAAGTTACTGTCTTGATTATGTGCAAAGCTAAGCTCTTTTCACAGGCATGTATAATTGTTCCCTATTAGCATTTACCTTTGAGGTCAACATGAGGTCATGCTGTACCTTGCTAATGACGAAAGCACATGTGTATGGGCCATGCAACACTGTTCCTCCCTTATCCTTCAAGCTTCTAGCATTTTGGGGAGAGATCCTGATAGGTCCTTTAAAGAAGAGTGTTCAAAAAAGCAAATATTTCAAAAGTCAGGTTTTACATATGTAGATTCAAATTTGGAGTTTAAAACAGGTGCTATATAAAAGAATGAGCTACACTAATGAGAGGAATCTTATAAAAGTAGAAATAGTGCTCAGTGCTACCCTGAGGCATGAAAATTAAACAGTCCAACAGCATATTAATAAACTGGATTTATTAAAATACATATACTGTGACTGGTTTTGGGGTGTAAAATTCTGAGTTTAAAATAGTTATAGGTCTCATTTTGTTCAAATATTAACTTGAAATATTAACTTCTGAGACAAAACCATAAAGTAATAAACTTTTCATGATTCCATTGTCTTCTGATATTGTTTCTCTGATTATCTTTCCCAATACCTGTTAGCTAAAAGAAAAATTCGTGTGAAAAAAAGCAAAACCAAAAAAATATTTCAGAAATTCCTAGCCCTGCATCGTGGTTTCAGCCAATATAAAGCTATTCATGTATCCCTCTCCTCATTTTTCCTTCAGCTGGGAGGACAGGAAGAAGGGGAAAAGGGAAAGAAGGAAAAGGAAGGGGAGCGAAAATTTTTAAAATGGAACTTTTCTTCACTTGTTACCTCTCCAAAGAGTAAAGAAAATGCAGCCAAGTTGAGACTGATGAAAACCATTTATAATGCCAACATATCAAAAGAAACAGATTAAAACTGTTATCATTTAGTTAGCATCAAATTCAGCACATCATCCACACAATTATGTCTTCTTTGTCTCCATGTTTTGTAATAAAGCTAGGCTACAGAACACTACAGTGACAAGAAATAGACTGGGGAGCTTTATTTGAACATACACAGTGGTACAGCAGAACCCTTAGGATCTCAGGTACGTTTTGCTGGTGAAAAGGCCCACTAAACATTTCAGAACAGTAGCTTTTTTTGAGGAACAATTATAACCCTTACTATACATAATTTGTGGTTCTGATTTTAGATTTTACCTTTCATAATAATTTTAGCTTTTACTATGAGAAATGGAATTTCTGAAAGACTATTTGAATATTAGCTTTGTTTCTTAAATGAACATCTGAGATATTGTTTTGTCCTTCGCAAAATTCAGTGTTTAAACCCCCTGAAATAACTTCTGAGGTTTAAAAACATGTTATTATATAATTTAATATAATTTCTTATTTTTAAACTTCAATATCAAAAACTCACACTGTAAGTCACAAACAGGCATCTATAAATTGAAAATATTTTGAAATATGTTTGTAACAAGGTTTAGAAAAAAACCAATTTCTAATCCACATAGGTAAGAACTTGTATCCTATACCTCTTTTATCCTTTTCCATTTAGAAGTGATCTACAGCTGAAATTCAAGGCTGAACAGAGTCAAGAGGAAAGCAGATAATTATAACAAGTGGAATTCTTAGCAAGAAATTAAATAGTATATGGAACTCATCATTAAGTAGGAAATAAAAACAATGGACTCATGAGAAGTTTCTTCATAACAAACACTGGTTTGCCATTACACATACTAGGATCACATTCCAGAAGCTATGTTGGATCCAGCTTATGGACTGTTATAGGGAGCCCATTAAGAAACTAGTTGTAGCTTCTGACTCAACTGTACATGAAGTTCAGAGGACTAAAGCACTCCTTAGAACATTAACAAAGCCAACTGATTGAAACCGAAACATTCTGATTTGACTACAAACTGACATAGATTTGCCCTCAGAAGAGCTCAGCATCCCAGAATGCTAGGGGTTGGAAGGCACCTCTGGCAACCATCTAATCCAACCCTCCTGCTAACACAGGTTCACCTAGATAAGGTTGCACAGGAACACATCCAGGTGGGTTTTGAAAGCCTCCAGAGGATGCTCCACAACCTCTCTGGGTAGCCTGTTCCAGGGCTCCATGATCCTCAAAGTAAAGAAGTTTCTCCTTTAATTCAAATGAAACCTCCTGTGTTCTAGGCTGTACTCATTGCCCCTTGTCACAGAAATCACTAGGGTTGTAAAGGACCTTCAAAATCATCAAGTCAAACCACTATCTAACTCTACCAGAGCTATTACTACACTGTATCTTTGAGCACCGTATCTAGACAGCTTTTAAATATGCCCAGGGTTAGCAATTCAACCACTTCCCTGGGTAGCCTGTTCCAGCTTTTGATAACCCTTTTGGTACAGAAGTTTTTCCTAATACCTAACCTAAATTTACCCTGGTATAACTTGATACCATTTCCTCTTGTCCAGTCAGTTGTGACTTGTGAGAAGTGATATCACTGGCCACTACAAAGAGTGCAGCCCCATCCTCATGACCTCCACCCTTTAGATATATATGCATTTCTAAGATGCCCTCTGTCTTTTCTTTTCCAGGCTAAAGACTCCCAGGTATCTCAGCCTTTCCATATATGAGAGATGCTCCAGTATCCTAATGATCCTCGTGGGCCTCCACTGGAATCTATCTAGTAGTTCCCCATCACTCTTGAATTTGAGAGCCCAGAATTGGACACAGTACTCCAGATCCAGCCTCACCAGGGCAGAGGGGAAGAGAATCTCCCTTGACCTGCTGGCCATGCTCTTCTAATGTACCTCGATTGCTCATGGCCAGCCTCTTGTTCACCAGGAATTCCAGGTCCTTCTCTGAAGGAGTGCTGGCACAGCTTGCCCAGAAAGGTAGTGGAGTCACTCTTCTTGTTAACATTCACAAGGCTTCTGGACATGGTAGCACACAACTGGCTCTCACTAACTCTGAGGGGGGGTTTGAACTAGATGACCTCCAGAAGTCCCTTCCAACATCAAACATTCTGTGACAGAAAGTTACTGTAAACTGCATCTCACCATTCATTTGTACAATCACGTTTAACTCACAAATGAAATTTCAGAAGCCACAAACAAACCCTATTTTGTATTTTGCCCCCTCAAAATTTATATTTCATTCAACTTCATAACATGGATCCAAATTCCAGGATTGGCATTATTAACACTTCTATGTTGGGAGATGCAAGACAAGAAAGGAAGTTATTAAACAACAGCTGGATTTGGATTACCTCCAGGTGAATTCTCACTAGACACATATCTTGCAAATACTTGAATTTAAGCATAATTTGCATATTACAGAATATTCATTTTCTTCCCTCACTCAGCATGCACACCTTACAGATCATGGTTCCCTCTTCTGAGTTGCAGTACAGCGAGGAATCAGACACTACCATAAAGAGACAGAAGTGTGGCTCATCCATTTCTAATAACTCAATATGATAATATGATAATCATCTTTGAAAGAGTGGTGCTATGTTTATCCCAAATTAGCAGTGTTTCCATGTTTACAGATAATCTGAAGATGGTCTTCAGTCTTCAAACATTCTTTATCAAGTTCAGCATAATTTCTAAATGTTTATGGAATACTACATGTATACTAAGTGGATAGTTCAAAGCAGCTAACTGCTTAAGAGTGCAAAAACTTTTCATGAAGCCACTGATACAAAGAGTTTTGTTAAGAGTTCTTATGAGTGAACACAGACAGGCTCACTTGGAAAGTGAGGATGTTCACCTTATTAAACCATCCATCTTAAATTAGAAAAACAAGTTGAAGTCCCTTAACACTGAGCTATGCACTGACACTGTGGATGTGCCTCTCTATGTATTACCAGGCTGTTTCTAGTAAATACTTCAGTACTACACGTGGTAGACCTCTAACTTTTCCCACTCATGGCATTCTGAAAAAATAAGAGTGCACTGCCCTCTTTCAAACTTCCTTGCAAACATTATGACTGATCTGAGCATCCCAGTGAAATACAACCACTTTAACTTGCAAGGGCACTTTCAATACTAACTCCTTCATCAAAAGAAAAAAAAAAAAAGGGGTGTGTGTGCATAATTTGTCTTCCAACCAGGAAATGTTTAGGACAGAGAATTAGAATTCTGTGACTGCTGAAGGTGGAGAGGTGTAATGTGGATTAGCATATGTCCTGGAAGACAGTCACCGCACCAAAGAAAAACCCCTCAGAGCAGTATCGTCTTTGCTAAAACTATGTACATTGGCCTTGGCACACTGGCTAAAATTACACCATTTCCACAGATCAAAACCCACTAGCTTCAGAATTCAACTAAGTGTTGAGACAAAGATGGAAGTCTTGCACACGATCTTGTGGTATCACCACTTTGCCCTGACTTATAACCAAGGAATACTTTGCAGGCATTTGAAACTACCTGAAGTTGTAGAAAGCATCTATGTAAACTTTTGTCCTGGGAGACATACAGGACTTACGCTTTCAGAGTTCTCTAGGGAGTTCCCTCACCAAGTAAAACAGGCACATTGCCAATTGCCAAAAAAAAACCCATAAAGGCAAGCAAGAGAAAACAACTCCATTTCTCTGCAGAAACGAATCAAATTAATCATATCTACAGAAAAAAACAACAACTGAGTAACAGAGAAACAGTCACTACTACAATGCAAGAATGTGTCTTGAAAGTAGACATCCTACCCTACAGCAATGTAAAATCCATTTAGCAACATATGCAGCGGTAGCTAGACAGTTAACTGTTCAACAGGTCATGACACGGTATGTGGGACAAGAACTGCAATTTCAAAGAGAAACCACAGGAATTAGATGAGACTTCAGGGGAGCCAAGGAATCTAACATGAACAACATGCTAATAGATGAGTATCTACAGGGCCAAATTGCCTTTTGGCCACCAACTATTTAGACAATAGGCTATTCTATATTATGTCTGATTTAGGAAGTTAATGTGTGAAAAGGATTGATTAGTTTCCAGTGCTAGCAAAAAAATATAAATAAAAACATCACACAGCTCAGATGCCCTGAACATGTCTGATTCAACATCATAACACATCCAAAAGGGCATGGGAACTGGACAAAGAAATAGAGGCAACAGATTCAGCATGTGTGTTTCCCAAGACCTAGAGGGTGAAGGCCTGCGTTATTTTATCACACACGCCCAAAGATTGCATCCGAGAAACAACGCTTTAATTCTTCACTGAAAACATCTTCAGCTAGGAAGACAGACAACAGAACATCAGGGGCAAACTAATGTTTTTGAAGGAAAAAAAAAGTTCTATTAGAGCAGAGGACAGGATCCCAAGAGATTGTTACACAGTATTATCAATTCCTTCAACAAGTAGAGAATATCTTTAGTCCAGGGACTCAAAAACCCTCAAGATAACCATGCCTCTGGAAACTTAAAATCTGCATAACTGTGAAGTGCATCTTATGACTGTCATGCTTGCTCACAGCATGACAGACAGGACATCCAGATCAGCTTCCAAGAAAGTACAAAGAACAAACTGGCCCCAGAGCAAAAGATGACCCACATTGAAAGGTTGAAGACTCAAGCAAGTAAGGGCTAATATGTTGAGTACCTCCTGAGTTAATGGCTGGTAAGTACTAAAGAAAATAAATTTTCTGTTTAGACTTCTGCAGGTAACTAGAAGTTACATGAAGAGAAACAATCTCTCTACAAACATTAAGCACAAAATGCACCCAATATGTTACTAAGCTGGCTGTTTGTACAAGACAGACTGAGTAAACTGGAGCATGCTATTTGACCCCTTGAAAAACAGAAGAAAAAAACACAACAGATTAAAAAAAAACAACCCAAAAAAATACCAACTTTCAAACAAAGTCTTAACCCAACAGATCTTGTTTCAGAGGCCTCAGGAACAAAATAAATGTACAAAGAAAAACACCCAAACAGCAGCATGAAAGACTACAGAGGTGTGATTGCTGGAAAGGGTGAGTTCAGATAAAGCTAGCAAACAGAGTAACATAAATAAAACAAAACACCACACTTGCAAAGAATAACCAGATGCTGTGTTCAACGTATCTGGCTCAGCATACTGAGGCACACACCAAATACATAGTTCTATGTCTGCAACAAGCCTAAGGAGAGCATCTCTGCCACATGAATACTGCTTTGGAAATTGCTTCAGAGTTTGAGCATGGGAGATCTTATCTCCAAAGTGTGAGTACAGATATGAAACACTCAAATGCCTTAAGAATCATTATGCCATTTGAAGACCTATTATTTAACATTTAAATCTATGGCCTTTGAAGTAATTCTTCAACTTAGTAAATCACATTGAAACATGCCACTGCTCCAAGAGACACTTGGGTCCTACCATCTTATTTCATTCACAATGGTCTTTGTGTAAACATATTTTAGCCGAAGGACTAGCCAAGTATTCACTGCAGTAATTCTTTTCAGCATTCACAATCAGGACCCATTTCTCCAACTATATGAAAGGTCGCCTTTGAAATGGAACAGATGCTTCTGTTCTCCTGCTACTTAATGTGCTTTGTTCTTAACTGAGCTGAACGTCAGACACGACACATACTGAAGCCACACTCCTATCATACTCCTTCAAACCATGAAACCAAATCCCTTAAATGAATTCTGCAACTTTGACAAACAAAAACCCAGACAAAAATGAACCTCAAAGCTGCTCTTCTCTAAATGTCCTTCAGTAGCGTATGTGCTCTCTAGTAAGAATTTCTTGTCAATGAAAGCAGTGGCAGGATATAGTCAAAGACTGGGTTAAATCCTAGAGTGCATAATTCCTAGTGTAAGAATTACACGAAATGCAAATCACACAATATTAGAGAAAGGGCCCTTCCCAGCTGTTAAATTTGCTGGGACTTCAATTTTCTTGCTTTCTGTTTTCATATAAAATACCATAGAAACATAATCAAATAGCTTAAGAACTACTCCTTTAGTTACTCAGCACAAAAAAAACCCCACAACAAACTGCAAACCTAGAAACTCTTAAGTGCCACTGGGCCAAAGAACAGATAAACCACCTCTAGAGCTGAAGTGTGAGAGTAGCTAGTCTCTGATGGCATGTATTTCATCTGTCAGCACAATCTCCACAATTAAGTAGCACCTAGTAACACAGGGCAAGAGGGTACAACAGAATAGAAGGGAACCAGGTAGCTAGACAGCAGCTCACTGAAAACATTCAGGGCTGTTCTCAGGACCAGCTCTCCACACATGCACTGAAAAATTCTCCAATACAGACAAGAATTTCTCACTGATTCTTGTCATGTTTTTGTTATGAAGAAATAATAGTTACTACGAATGTTTGCAACGGGTTCTCCCCCAGATTCCAGCAACATTCTTATGAGGTTCCTATGCTTGTCAATACTTGTAATTTGGCAAAATAAACTACTCCATTCACTTGATCTGACTTCATCATTATGAAGGTTTCAAAATGTAACAACCTAGCAAGACAAGGGGAATGCATAAATGCTGTTGGAGGAACTCTGAAACCACGTAGCAAGTTAAAACAAGGGTTTTAATACAGATATGGTCCTTCTACTTAAAGTCAAGAACAATTCTTCCTTGTTGCATGGGTAGTAAAATTCTTCATACTGACTTTCAGGCCAGGTCTATAGATGAAAAATCAAACTACTGAAAATCATAGTTCAGGTAAAACTCTATGCATCTTGGTGGTTCTCTTTAAGCACACTTCATGTGAACCTGTTCACCATGCAAACCGAGCTACTTGAACATTTGCAACTTCCATAAAATACTCAGGGTTGCCAGTAAAATCCACCATTCATGCATGAAAATGCTTCTCACCAGTAAGTTGGAAGCAGTCTGCATATCATATATATGACAAAAAGAAATCCACTCCCCAGAAGATTTATATTTTCAAACTAACCTTTTAGAAGGGGTAAAGTTACGAACAACATAAAGACTTTGTTCTGTATTCTATTTGGTGAATAAATATTCCAGCACATGAAAATTGGTAGTTTTGATTGTTATTCAGAAGTGTTTACAAACCAAGTTTCTTCTTTGATGAAGGGTGTTTGTGCACAGCGTGCGATAATAAAATAAAGACGCTAAAACAAAAGATGTCTTTGCACAGGGACAAAGCTCAAAATTGGTGAAGGGATCACATGGAACAGATATGAATGGTAGATGTTAAAATTTACATGACAGCATGGTATTGCAATTCTTGCACAAGATGGTACACTGCTAACACGTTCTAAAGCAAGACCTGCAGTGATGCTGTGCTTTTGGCTCTCAAGAAGTGCACTTGTGATCACAGAATGGTAGGGATTGGAAGGGCCCTCTGGGGATCATCTGCTTCAACCTCCCTGATAAAGCAAGTTTTCCTAGAGGAGGCTGCACAGTAAAGTGTTCAGATGGGTTTGAAAGTTTCTAGAGGAGGAGGCTCCACAATCTGTCTGAGCAGTCTGTTCCAGTGGTCTGTCACCAAAGCTTTTCCTCATGTTCAGATGGAATTTACTGTGTTCTAGTTTGTGCCTGTTGTCCCTTGTCAGTCACTGGACACCACAGAAAAAGACTGGCCCCATCCTCTGAACATTTGCCTTTTAGATATTTATAAGTATTGCTATGAACCCCTCTCAGTCTTGCCTTCTCCAGACCAAACAACTGCAGATCTCTCAGACTTTCCTCATAGGAGAGATATTTCAGATCCCTAATCATCTTTACAGACCTCTCTAGAGTCCCCCCAGCAGTTCTTTGACTCTCGTGACCTGGGGAGCCCAGAACTGGACACAGTACTCAGATGTGGCCTCACAAGGACAGAGTAGAGGGGAAGAAGAACCTTGTTCCACCCAATGCCACACTCTTCTTAATGCATCCCAGAATACATTTGGCTTTCTTGGCCACAAGGCCGTAGTTGTGGCTCACGGTCAGCCTGTCATCTACCAGGACTTCCAGGTCTATCCTCAATGAATTGCTTTCCAACAGGTTAACCATTAACTTGTGGTGGTGCAGGGGGTTATTTCTCCCCAGATTCAGATTACAGTTGCCCTTGAACTTCATTAAGTTATCCCCACCCAACTCTCCAGCCTGTCCACATATTGCTGACTGGCAGCACAATCTTCTGTTACATCAGCTGTTCTTTCCAGTTTTGTACCATTAGCAAACTTTCTGAGAGTACACTCTATTCCATCTTTGAGGCTATTGATGAAGTTGCTAAACAAAACTGGACCATATACTGACTGCTGAGGGACACCACTAGCTACAACATTCCAAACAGACTGTGCCACTGATCATAATCCTGTCACTCAGCCAACATTAAAAGCCTTGCTGAATTGAGATAGACAACATGCACTGTTCTCCCCTCATCCACACAGCCAGACAAGGTATCATAGAAGCCTATCAGACCAGTCAAGTATGATTTCCAGTGATTGCTTGCTGATTACTACAAGAACCACCTTCATCCCTGAAGTCATTAATGTTTCTTGGGTACATCAATGTGGTGGTTTTAGGCTACAACTTTAAAATTTAGGATTTTGAGCAGAAAAGTAGAAAAATATAAATAAATCACTATTGGGTGTATAAAGGAAAACTAAAGATTATTCTAAACAAATTAATTGGAGAAATATCTGCTATAAGATTGACTGTTGTGGTGGGTTTCTGAAAACAAAAGAAGAAAGCAGGGTGGAGGGCTTGCGGGTACTTCACACTCCCTGCAGGGCGTTTCCCCTGGGAAAGCTGAGTCTGTTCCACCTTCCCCTCCCTGCCCAGCTAGGGTATAAAAAGCAGGACATCATAGCTGTGGGATCTCCTTTTTGGCTCCCGCCTCTGCTGGATGTGAGCTACTGCAGCTGCCCTCCTGTTCCTCAGCCGGACCTGATCCTTCTCCCTGCTGCCTCTGCACCTCCTCAGAGAAAGACTGGTTTTGTATTATTTATTTTTTTTCTGTTCCCCCTGCCATCCATTCTTGTTCCTTGCCCTTGTGAACCTTTTTTCTTTCCCCTGTTGTTATATATATAATTTGAAGGAAAAAAAAAAAAATTATTTGCCTCTCTACTTCTAAGCTGACTCCAGATTGCTGTTTAGTGGATTTGCTCCTTACCCTTTTTTTTTTTCCTCTCCTTGTTTGGAGGGAGGAGGGGGGGGAGTGGGGAAGAGATTCTCAGCCTTTTCCCCATTTGAGCTTTTAACTCTCAGTTAAAGCTCAAACCACTACAACTGTACTGAAACAATTCACTTTTCTGCTCTCTTCTCTGCTTGCTTTGCTCAGGAGAGATTAACCTGCCTTTTTGGCTGACCTTGCCTGCGTCGTTAAGTCTAACCTCAGCTTTCTCTCTGTTCCTTTCTCTCTTGGGACAGGGGGAAGGGGGGCAGTGGAACAGCTTCCCTGGTCTCTGACTGGGGGGTGGTTTGTGTTGTTTGCTAATTGTAAATATCTATATAACATTGTAAATACTGTGTATTTTGTACATATTCATTGCACTCCATTGTAGAGTGTAGATTTTGCTTGTAAATACAGCTTTCATTTGCTTCTAACTGAGTTGGTCTGACAAAGTTAATGCTGGGGGGGAAATTTCAACCCATCATAAGCAACCAATCTCTAATGAAGGAAACCAGAGGTGGTTGATCTTTCCTGCAATTAGAGATCAACACAAAGATGTAATTAGAGTTCTGAAAGCTGTAACTATTATGGTTACAAGCATAAGCAATGAAAACTTTCCTAGGAAAATCATGTCAAGACCATAAGCTTATTAACAGGCTCTACAACTTCTTTCCCCAGTCCTAGGCATTAAGGCATCTGTGCTCAAGACCAACACTGACACGACGCAGCCAAGTACCCTGACAAAGCTTGCTAGGGGCCACCTTCACCTTCAGCTGGGAAGCTGGGAGCTGAAGTCCAGGTTCCCATTCTTGATGCTTGTATCAGAATGTGCTGCAGGGATGCCTGTACTTGGCTGCGTACCTCACTGATCCTCATCAAACAACTTCAAATCCTGCTTGACCTCAAGCCTCCCTCCTCAAGACAAACTTATCAGATAACCACTGGACTGTTTTCTGAGCTTGTCTTATTGCCACTAGGCTTGCTCCAATCTTGTTTGGAGTCTGTGGCACTGTGCCACTGATCAGTGAGCCTATTAATCCACGCCTGCATTGCTTGCCACTCTTAGCTCCCAGCTCCCATTAATAGCCTCAAATTTGCAGGAAAAGGAAAAAAAAAAAATCAGAAACAGAACATTACTGTGGGGGAGGAATGCATGTATGATCCACTGTCATTCCAGATGAATGTTTTGTACTAGGTTCTTCTCAAAATTCTGACTTTTTTACAGACTTCTAAAACATCATTTGATAAGAGAGAGGTAACAGTACCAAGGAGAGAGAACTGATACACAAATCAAAACCTGAAAAAATCCTTTCTTCAAAGGGAGGCAAAATTGTAAGGTAAGTACCAGTTCTGGGAAGAATTCTACTAGCTGCCACCATAAGCCTTCAAAAATCTATTTTTTAAAAAAGCAAATAAAAAGAGAAAGGAAAAAAACCAATGCTTAAGAGAAGTCAAATAAACATTTACAGTACCAGAGAGGACCAGATGTAACAGAAACCTGGGGGTATCGATCAACAGCCAGATGAACAAGAGACAGCAATGTGCCCAGCTGGCCAAAAAGTTAACAGCATCCTGGCCTGTATCAGGAATAGTGTGACCAGCAGGACCAGGGAAGTGGTTGTCACCCTGTATTCAGCACTGGTGAGGACACACCTTGCATACTGCATTCAGTTTTGGGGCCCTCACTACAGGAAAGACCTTAATAGGTGCTGGAGTGTGACCAGAGAAGCGCAAAGCAGCTGGTGAAGGGTCTGGAGAACAAGCCTTATGAGAAGTGGCTGAAGGAACTAGGGATGTTTAGCCTGGAGAAAAAGACTCTCAAGGAAGGCCTTATTGCCATCGATGACTCCCTGAATGGAAGTTGCTAGGGTGTTCACCCTAGCAAAAAGCGACAAGAGGAAATGGCCTCAAGTTGCTCCAAAGGAGGTTCAGATTGGCTATTAGAAGAAAATTCTTCAATGAAGGGGTTATCAAACACTAGAGCAGACTCGCCCAAGGGGGAGATTGAATCCCCACCCCTGCAGGTGTTTAAAAAGACTCATAGAAGTGGTGCTGTAGGACATGGTTTAGCACCAGACTTGGTAGAGTTAGGTAATGTCAGACTCAATCTTAGAAGCCTTCTCCAACCAAAACAATTCTAGGATTCTGTAAATATACTATAAGGGAAATAAGTAAGCAAAAAACCCTCAAAAAACATATGGGGTGTGGTGTGGTGTGGTGTTTTAAAAAGTAAATCAGAAGCAAGACTCTTGAAGAAGGGAAAACACAGACACACACAAAAGAGCCAACAAAGCAAATACTAAAGTGATTGCACATATACAATGAACAAAACAGTAGTTGAGAAATTTTGATACAAAGTTTCTTAGTTCTATCAATTCCCCGTGCCCCTTATAATAGCAATTTATATTTATGTCACCTGTCCATATATGCTACAGCCCAATTAAGACATGAACTCAACTGAGATGCATGAAAGTACAAGGCTAAAAAGTGTCCTTTAAGTCTGATTTTATTTGCAATTCAGTTGAGAGTTACAAATCAGAAATAGTCTTTAATTCACCGCAGGCTTAAGAATGCAAATTACAAAATTTAATACTAAAACTGTTACTATTCATTTCAATCTCAATCTTTTACCTAACCCCATTCTATGCTTAGGCTACTTACTGCAGGTCATGAGATACTAAATAAAATTTCAGTATCTTGGTAATTGAAGTCACTTCATACAAGATTTTCTTGTGATAAAAATTCACTTTTATTCAACTACTTTATTCCAGTCAGGTTATTGCTTCTTTTGCATGCAAATACAAGCATAGAGAGTTCATTTTAAAGATAAAACAAAGGCAATAGCAGCTGCCATTTCACTTGTACAAGGGAAATTTCAATTTTCAAAGAAACAGTAGTGCAAAATGCCTTAGAGCTCTTAAACCCACACTGCTTTCAGCCTGGAACTGTAATTCTTGCATGTTATAAGGACTTTTACATAATGACTGTAAAACAAAGAGGGTATTTGATAATACATTCTTCACACTCGTGCTTCAGGCAGCAATCAATAGGTTTCTGTTTTCCAGGAAGTCATGTGCATTTGCTTCTTTTCACTCTAACAGTGCTTAGGAAAAACAGCTTCCCATTTATACGTTGTTGAATAGTGATATAATCAGCCATAGTTGTTATAGCTAAGAAATTGTACACTCCTTTTATAATAAACAACTTCTGTTAGTTTTATACTTGCTCAGGTACCTGGAAAAATTTAACAGCCATCAGATTAAAGTAGGGATAATGAACACATGAACTAGGATGTGTCCTGGCACATATCCCTAACTAACAAAACCATCTGAAATTTATAAATACATGATAAAGCATTCCCTCTGATAACTATTCTAAATATAGTACGTGCTCATATTTGCTGATAACTTTTATACATTCTTAACAACCTCAATATATCGTTTCAAAAAATACAATCCAAATAGAGGGGATTACGACAATAAATCCCACTTGCGTAAACATACTACTTTAAAGGTAAAGTTCTTGCAAGCAGCAGGGCAGGCTAGAAAAGACATGTGAAGTAAAGAAAGTAAAGTCTATTGGTCTGATGAAATTACAAATGCTGCACTTGTACCTGACTTATGCAGTTGTGTAATTCTATCCAAGTCCCACACAATGAGCTTGAAAACAGACACAAAGCTATGCAAGAAAATTTCACCTCTTGTAAGCACATTACTTCAGAAGTGTAAGTTAAGTATCTTCTGTAATGTGAATTCTAAGTGTTCTAGCTGAATTGTCTACAAAGGCTACAATACAAAATGACAATTTCTGAGTAAATGAGTCATTCTAATCATGTTTAGGTTCAGTAGCTAAACTACAATAGCACACACAAAAACTGTAGTCAAGCGCAGACAACTTCTTTGAAAGTGAAGACCACAATTGCAAATACTTTTTTTCCTTAAAAGAAACACTAGAAATGTTGAGCTTTTTTGACAGGGAAGATTGAAATGGGAAGGAAAATATGAGCAAAAAATACAGTAAAATGAAGAGCTTTCTGAGGTATATACTGAAAACAGGATGGATTAGATTCAGAATGTGATGGGTTACACCCATCCCGAAAGCAGGAGGGGGGGAGGGCTTGTGAGAGTTTTGCCCTCCCTGGAGGGGGTTTTCCCCCTAGGAAACTGAGTTAGTCTGTCCCACTCCCCCTCCCTGTCCAGCAAGCCTATAAAAAGGAAGATACTGCAGCCATTACCTCTTTTTTGGCTCCTTGCTTGCCTGGACAAGGATTGCGGTTGGCTTCCTGCTTCTCTGCCACATGGTCAGGCCTGGTCCTCCTCCACCCTGCTACATCTATGCCTCTCCAAAGGACTCCAAAAGACTGGTTTTGTATACTTATTTTCCCCATCCATCCTTGTTCCTTACCCTTGTGAACCCTTCCTGTTATTGTTATAGATATTTTTATTTTTTTTTCCCCAGTCTCTCCATATATATATATATATATATATATATATTCCAGTCATCCCCAGATGACTGGAAGCTGGCCAGCGTGACACCCATCCACAAGGGCCGGCTGGGTGAGACAGAGAATTAAAGACCTATCAGCCTGAATTTGGTGCCAGGCAAGATTATGGAACAGGTCATCTTAAGTGCAACCACACAGCACTTACAGGATGGCCAAGGGATCAGGCCCAGCCAGCATGGATTTAGGAAGGACAGGTCCTGCCTCACCAACCTGATCTCCTTCTGTGATCAGGTGACCCACCTGGTGGACGTGGGGAAAGGCTGTGGCCTCTGATACCGTCCCCCACAGCAAACTCCTGCCCAAGCTGTCAGCTTGTGGCTTGGACAGGAGCACTCTGTGCTGGGTTAGGAACTGGCTGGAGGGCCAAGCCCAGAGAGTGGTGGTGAATGGGGCCACATCCAGTTGGTGGCCAGTCACTAGTGGTGTCCCCCAGCGATCAGGGCTGAGTCCCATGCTCTTTAATACCTTTATTGATGATCTAGATGAGGGGATTGAGTCCATTATCAGTACGTTTGCAGATGACACCAAGCTGGGGGCAGGTGTTGACCTGTTAGAGAGTGGGAGAGCTCTGCAGAGGGACCTTGACAGGCTGGACAGATGGGCAGAGTCCAATGGCATGAGATTCAACACGTCTAAGTGCCAGGTTCTACACATTGGCCACAACGACCCCATGCAGCACTACAGGCTGGGGTCAGAGTGGCTGGAGAGCAACCAGGCAGAAAGGGACCTGGGGATACTGGTTGATAGTAGGCTGAACATGAGCCAGCAGTGTGCCCAGGCAGCCAAGAAGGCCAGTGGCATCCTGGCCTGTATCAGGAACAGTGTGGCCAGCCGGAGCAGGTAAGTCACTGTGCCCCTGTACTCAGCACTGGTTAGGCCACACCTTGAGTACTGTGTCCACTTCTGGGCTCCTCAGTTTAAGAAAGATGTTGACTTGCTGGAACATGTCCAGAGAAGGGCAACAAAGCTGGGGAGGGGTTTGGAGCACAAGCCCTATATGAGGAGAGGCTGAGGGAGCTGGGGTTGCTTAGCCTGGAGAAGAGAAGGCTCAGGGCAGACCTTATTGCTCTCTACAACTACCTGAAGGGAGGTTGTAGCCAGGTAGGGGCTGGTCTCTTCTCCCAGGCAACCAGCACCAGAACAAGAGGACACAGTTGCAAGCTGTGCCAGGGGAGGTTTAGGCTGGATGTTAGGAAGAAGTTCTTCACAGAGAGAGTGATTGCCCATTGGAAGGGGCTGCCCAGGGAGGTGGTGGAGTCGCCATCACTGGAGGTGTTTAGGAAGAGACTTGATGGGGTGCTTGGTGCCATGGGTTAGTTGATTAGATAGTGTTGGATGATAGGTTGGACTTGATCTCAAAGGTTTGTTCCAACCTGGTTAATTCTATTCTATATATATTGTTTAAAGAAGATTTTTGCCTCTCTACTTCAAAACCAACTCCAAATTATTTCTTGATAGACTTGCTCCTTCCCTTTTCTTTTTTTTTCTCTCAATTGGGAAAGAGGGGGAGGAATTCTCAGCCTTGGCCCCCATCTGAGCTCTTAAATCCTCATTAAGGCTCAAACCACCACACAGAGGAACCAACACTAAATGACCAAGCAACAAGACTGCTTTATTTAATGACTGGAGAAAGAGAAATCGACTCAGAGTGTAAGAAAAGCTGACAGACAGCTCTGTTGCTTATCCAAGTCCTCCCCTTCCCTTGCACTACTTGTAAATATTGCCCTGAAGGTGGCATTTAGAAAGAAGTCTATTTCCTAGAAACATGTTTTGAGACTAAAAGGTGGTCTTGGATTCCTTGACATTCTTACCACAGGGAGGATGATGGTTTGGTTCATCTTTGTCTCAAAGGCCAGGGGACAACTCCTTTTCTCTCCTAATCAGTGCAGTAATACCATTCCATGTACTTCGTCTTGTGCCTAGCATAGCTTCTCTCACAATTCTAAGCAGATCCCAGCCACACCTTTTACTATCTTTCTTTCCTGCTGAAAACTACTCCTCTCTGCTCTACCAGTGCAAGTGAGGAAGTACAATCTCCTGCTAATCCCTTGTCATACCAGTTTTACCTTTTCCTCTTAGTTTCATCCTATATTTTAAAAGGAATATAGTGACATTATCTGCACTACTTCCCTGTTTCAGAAAGTAACATTTCATATCTCCTTAAACAGTATCACTCAAAAGCCAAATCCAGAATCCATTTGAAATGCAAATACTCTAGAGGAAACTATGAGTTATCTATTTTTAGAAACCCTCTCTGCTGGTTCTAACAAAGACTTTTAGATCCGCAGCCCAGATTTCAGTAACTCCGATACCTGATCTAAAAATCAGCCATTTTTAAATTCTCTCAAAAGAAAAATCCTGCACAATTTTTACCCTTAGAAATCCAAAAAGCATATTTGGAGGTAAATCTGTACCTCACAAATAATTAACAACTAATGGCAACAATCAGAGATCACTGTTAGATATTATGCACATATTTAATGAGAGATAAGCTTTTACTCTAAAAGCTTGCAATTAAGCTTATCAAAAGCAACGCAAAGACATGGGAAGGAGACAAGATAATAATACACTCATTATTATTACCATAAAGAAGAGTCATAGCATTCCATTTGCCTAGTCACTGCAAAGTATTAGCAAAGTCAAGCATTTTTAGAAAGGCATCTGACAATAATAATGAAATGTGAATCTTTCCTTTTTCATATAAGGGGAGCATGAAGGTCTTTCAGGGAAAAGCAGAAGAGACACAAACGTCTAGCAACACTAGCAGGCCAAAGACCCATGAATGGAAAGCTCTAAACCCAGTAAAACCTGACTACTAGATTTTGTTTTATGAAGAGCCTAGATGGCAGTTCTTCCTCCCCTCACAAATGTGTTTATGAATTCAATGATATGGAATCTGTGTTTGTGATCTCGCTGGACTTTGTGCACACTTACCGAAGATTCAAATACTCACCTCATCAGTAAGAAACTCCTTACTCAGACCAAAGTCTGTCAGCACCACATGCCCATCAGAATCCAGGAGAATATTCTCAAGTTTTATATCCCGATATATAATCCCCAACTGCAAACAGAATATAAAAGTATTTCCATGTCAGTGCAACCACATAAGGAGACACTGCTGAATGCATTTTAAGTAAACAGAAAGTTTTCCATTATTAAGGTAAACTGACATCTGAAAGTTGCGCTTCGGAAAGGACTATTTTAAAATGTCTTTGAAGAAGTCACTTTATGCAGTTTCTAAATTCTCCAAAATTCCACTACTCAGTAATGTCTCAAATTTAAAGGACATACTATATCCTAATCTAATACTATATCCTGAATCTAAAAGTAACTGAAGGCAGAGGATTGAGTGCAGAACTCAATTCAGCTTTCATTAAGAAAGAAAATGGATGCTTCTCTACTATATTCTAGACCATAAGTTCATGATTTGTAATAACCTACACAATTTTCATGTCTACAGTTGTGGAAAAAAAAAAAATCTCAGAACCCTGTTATTTAATTGTATCAAAACACAGACAAATGTGTAATAGTGCAACCCAAACACTCTTGGTGTTGACTACGAATCAGTTTTACTAACATACACCATTTCATAAGGATTACTAAAAAACTAGCAATCATTTGTCAGTAACAGCAATTTTCACGCTGCAGATAAAAACTTGCAGCTTTAATCTGGTGCACATGAATGGACACTTCACTGGGAAGATTTTCTAGTAATACAGCTAACGTTCCACTGCTAAAGTAACTTCACATTTAAAACAAACTAGGAATAAAAACTAAGACAGTTGTCCTTAGTGTTTTATGATGTGAAAACAAAACAGGTGTAGTTCCACAAAATCAGCACTGCAATAAATTACTTTACCTTGTGGAGATGTTCAAGTGCCAAAACTATTTCCCCAATGTAAATTTGCACCTCATTTTCTGAGAATTTCTCTCTGTGTGAAAGGTGAGTAAACAGCTCTCCTCCATTTATATAGTCTAAAAAGCAGAAGAAATTACTTTATCATTTCACTGACAACTTGGTTTTCTTATTGGAATCTTAATAGGTACTTTTCAGTTATTAAATGTTCTGGGATCAGAGTATTTTACTTCATTGTAATTCAGTAATATTTCATCATGTACAATACTCAGTTTCCTTCTCAGAGGACTGAGGTACAAATATGACCAACTTCTGAATAAGCAGCAAAACCATAAAATAAGCCTTAAGTATCCACAAGTTATAAGCATTATTTTGCAAAATCACTCCTTTAGCTATTTTGAAATAGGAAAATAAAGGCATAAAAATGATATCTACAAACAGAATTCTTGTACACTTATGAAATAACTAAGAGCAACTAGGCAGACAAAGGCATCTCAGAAAAGAGGTATCAGGTAAAATAATCAACTATGGGCAATTACAGGTTTTACCCTTTGCAAGGGGCATTTTGATGGCAAAAGTTATTGGAGGAGACTATTTCCACACACACTCATGGAAACCACACTTTCATTCTTTGCAGGCTATGACATAAGGGTTTTCCCCACAGTCAGGGCAAAAAGAAGGGCTCCACTGCAACACAAACACAATTTAGAGGTAGAACCATTTATGCCAGCAGGGTACATTAAAGCCATTAATTTGTAACCCCACAGTCCCCAGCATCATATTTGATATCTATGCATACAGGCAGGGAATATGCCTCACAACATTTTGCTCAATGTTTTCTTGAATATGGTTTCTATTGATTCATTGGTATAATACATAAATGTGGGGAAAAGGTCCAAAGCTAATACATCAAAGGAAAAAGCATATATACAAATTAGATATATTCTAATCTCTCCCCTTTATTAGTTCTTCCTGCTAGAGGAGAACATTAAGTTTTTCCCTGACAGGGAAGCAGTATTAGGGGAAAATTACTTATCTAGATCAGTAAGCACAAAAAGAGATAAAATAAAAAATATAAATAACACAGATTTTACAGGCTTCTTCCTCCTAAAACGAAAAAATCCCAAATATACATACTAAAAAACCCAACAACAACACACCCCCACTAAACATCCCAAATTTCAGCACTCTAGTCATGGAAAATACAAAGATATCAGAAACAATTTTTTAAAAATATTTCTAAATCCCAACTGCTAACTTTGTACACAGTGAGAACTGAACTCCCAGGCGCTGTTCTAAGGAATGTGACAGGTACAAACCAAAACATGGGTACTGTCACAGGAGTGGCAGAACAAGCTTAATTCCATTTAAGTTATAACACTAACTACAGCTCAATAGAACAAGCAGGCATCAAATTCTTGGTGCTAGACCAAATGCACTACTGATAATGAGAAGGGGAATAAAATCAATTACTTGATACCAAGATCAATTTCACCTGAATGTTCAGATTTTCTTCTCTTTTTTCCTTATAAGTGTTAGTAGGTTAACCTTGTATGACAAGCTCTGTCTAGAATTGGTACTCACGTGGATACAATACTTGGTTCTTTCAATCATATCTTACATTTAACCTCAAAGCTGTCATCAACCCCAAACCCTGTTGTTTTGGAAATTGGGCAGAAATGCTGCTTCATGTCCACAATTCATCTAAACTAAATTCACACTGCTATGGAATCTGATGGCACAAGGAATTGTAGTAAATATTGTGCTGAGACTCCAATTCTCTTGAAAACTGAAATGACATGTTGCTCATACACCAAGTCATCTAGATACCAAATCAAAGGCACAGTTTCCCTGAAAATTCAGAAGCTTCTGGAACTAAATCATTGAAATTATTAACAGATATTTAGATAATGAGACAGAAAAAAAACTTGCAACCAACCAATGCAGTTGGTTTGTTTGTTTTGTCAGGGAGGCAGTGAAGTACAGTTGATTATAAAGTAGCCTTAGGCCTTGTTAGGTAAATGTGATTAAGAGACATATTTTTAACGCACCCTAATTATCCCCATTTACTGCTTATAATAAAGGAAGAAGGAAAAAATATCCTTGCCCACCCAAACTGATCTTCTAAGAATGGATTCACATAGACTTTATGGGAAAGCAATACAAAAAAACAGAACAAAGCAAAAAGCCTTTAATTATACATCAACTTTTAATTTCTTACTTTAAACGCCATATTAACATTGTGTTATGGAGGGCATATTCCCAGTTTGTGCTATCTGCTATGTTCTTCTATCTGCTATCTTCACTGTCTGCTAATAGTTCCTCAGAACTGATGGGTTTGCTCACCTTTGACTCTTACAAGAATATAAGCATCAAGCTTTTAATTTACCCCTTCCTATACAAGGTTATTCTGGCCTTCCAAT
Organism: Melanerpes formicivorus; assembly: GCF_026170545.1. Taxonomy (NCBI): domain Eukaryota; kingdom Metazoa; phylum Chordata; class Aves; order Piciformes; family Picidae; genus Melanerpes; species Melanerpes formicivorus. The sequence goes on from NW_027142369.1 coordinate 5,798,742, forward strand.
TATCCTTGTCACCTAAGTTTTTCCATTACTATGTATTTATTTTTAGGTAACTACACTGATCTCAAGTGAAAGGAGATTGAACAGTGTATGTAGTTTCTTTTGGATTTGTGTTTTAGTATTTCTAATATGATCTAAACTGCAGCCTACCAAAAAAAATAAATCTGGGTTTAAAGAACAGTCCTATAATATTTACAATACATGTTCACACCTTGTCTCCATCTTATAAAAAATTCTAAATTACTAATCAATAGCTTGAATATTAACACAAAACAAACACACACCAAAAAAAACAAAAACCACCACCACCACAAACACACACCTCAATTATTAAAGGTTAACATCATGGAACCACAGAGCTCTCAAAGTATTTTTTCATTATCCCTTTAGCATTTTCCAGCATGCGACAATGTTTTACACATTTCTTCAAGGTTTTACAGGAATTTAGAATCCTTATGACAACTTTCAACCCTCATTTTCAAAAGCAATCTAGTGAGTACTCCATTTCAGCTTCCTATTCAGATACCTGTATTATCTCACTGCAGTATGTAAAACTAAGGTCTGTGCATAGAAAGCCTTCCTAAGAATTGACAGCCAGTGGTGGAGAGTCACATAACATAAATAATCAAACTTTATTAATGTCTACATCAGCCTGTTAATAAATGTTCAATAAATGGAAGTTGTGAACTGAAAGGAACTGCAAAACTTGTACTTCAATTAAAGTACCATTCAGTTATTAAAATAATTCACTACAAAATGTATTCTGCATCCAAGCATTAAGTGGATCATTGATTTTTCCAATTCTTTTAAAGTACTCTAAGTAAGCAGTCTTTACAAATTGCTTGTGATTTTCTTACAAATATATCTTATATAGCAAACACAAAATTTGCTGATCTGAAAGGCAGAAGTAATTTTCATTTTAGAGTGGTACCAAGCCTTATAAACAAGCTCTACTTCCAGCACAGAAATGTGTGGGTTTGGATTGCCTCTTAACACCCCAAAATTGAGTTACTTTGTTTCAATATTCAAAGAGTAGTTTCAAAACAAAAAAGTCTTGGCAGCAAATTCTTCCTGAAGCAGTAAGTTTTAAACTTTAATACTCTTTTCCAGCTCTTGAAGTAGTATGTCCCCTCATTGTCAGGAAAAGCCTTCATGAGGAAGACAGGACTTTTCAAAGGCAATGAAATTGGGGAATAAAGCAAAAGGAATATAAATCTGTAATCTCAGTGTCTTTTCCCAAAACATTACTGTCCCGCAAAAGGATAGCAGTAAGGAATAGAGACACACACATACAGAAATGATAACCAGTTGAAAAACCCTAAGAAAGTTTCTGATGAGTTTTTTGTCAACCTTGCCAATATACAGAAACAGAAAAGTGGTTGCTCACAACAAAATCGAAAGCAAAATGGCAATGACTGAAGTTGAATGAAAAATGTTCTCGTAAGGCTTGCTATACAATAGCTCATTATCAATCATCTCTCACAAAAGGAGATTTACAGAAGTTATTGGTAGAACTTAACAAAATCAAATACTACAATGTACAGAACAAGAAGCTTACCCACAATACAGATACTTTCACCAACTTCTTACATCCAATAATGTAATGAATTTAACCATAAATAAGCGAAGACACATTTAACTGGCATCTCCCACATTATGAATTCATTTGTAAAAACAAAGAGAAAAGACCTGCCTGATTCAATCTTTTAGCTTGCAGCATTTCAGTACTAGGACAGCATAGCCCTGTCCTCTCAGACAGATAACAACATTTTAAACTTTGATCACACCAAGGACAATATGCAACATGTCCTTAGAGTGCAATGTGCAGTATGTTTGAACTAGAATATTAGAATAAATAAACCATTATTAGAATAAACCAAACCAGGTTGGAAGAGACCTTCAAGATCATCGTGTCCAACCCATCAACCAATCCAACCCACCCAAACAGCTAACCCATGGCACCAAGCACCCCATCAAGTCTCCTAGAAGGTCTTCTGCTGCTTAAATATTTCCTTTTTTCTCCTTTCCTATCCAACTAATGCTAGTAACAAAGTCACATTTGGTACCTTCATGTCACATATGGAATGGCAGCATGCAGAGTAAATAAATTCAATCACTTTAATGTCCACATTCATACAGATTAAAAACTTTTTTCATTCATAGTAGCAATTTGTCTGAAAATCTGTAGAAATTAATACAGTATACAGCAATGGTTTTGAAAGAGTGAGTCAAAATTTCATTATCTAGGTAAGCTCAAGAATATACTTCTCAGGTTTAGGTACTTAAGTACATTCTTTGCTGCATGTAAGAGATGGGTAATACTTCCTGGTCCCCACCCCACGTCAAAGTAGCACAGTGAAATTCAAACAGGAAAACCACAAATACAGATGCTGTCGAAGGTGATCAGTATTTTACTTCCTACTGTCTCTCATACAATCACCAAACACAAGGTACTTAAGACTACATTAAAAAAAAAAGAGAGAGAGAGATATATGGTCAGCTTTTTTTTTTTTTTTAATTAATATTAAGACATGAATCCTGAGAACTACTCACCTAAAATGAGATGAAGCTTTGTATCTGTCTGGAAGGCGTAATGTAATGTGACCAAAAATGGTGATTGCCTAATGTGCTCCAACACTTGTCGTTCTGTCCTTGTGTGCTCAGTTGTTTTGGCTTTTTGAACGATTGTTGCTTTCTTCAGTACTTTCATGGCATACAGCTTTCCAGCATCATGGCCGCTTACTTTCCGTACTAGGAACACTTTTCCATAAGCTTAAAGAAAAAGTGGGGAGGAAAAGAAAAACAAAAAACAACAGTCACCTCCTCATACTACAGGTCTGGCAAACAGAAACATTCAGGCTAAAACCTTCCAGAACACTGGTTGGGATTTTTTTCCCCAGACTGATAATTTCTGAGCAAAACTTCAACTAAATGAGATTAGTGACTGAACACAGCAAGACTTGGAAAAACAATCAGACTCTCAGTAATTAAAAGAAAATTTTTTAAAAATATTTCTTCCTTTGTAATAACCTAAATCCACCACAGACACAATTTAGGAAGAGTTTGGTGTAAGACATGCCTTTCCCCCCCCCAAAAAAAATAAATTTCTTTCCGTATTCGAATGACTTATGTGCTTTCAATGGTGCCTTTATAGCACCAAAGTTGGGAAAATAAACATAGAAAAGAAAACGAAATTAATTCTTCCTGTCAGGATTTAGTACAGAGGAACTTTCTAAAGCTCCCATATGGGACTTTAATGAGAATAAGCTACAGGAGTTACTTCAAAACGAACAAATACTACACAAATAGCAAAAGAGTCACCAGGAGCAAAAGGTAGTCTTTCCAGAGTTTTAAATTGTTGAAACTAGGTGTTGAGAGCACCCTCTCTTGAACATGCAAATCACCTGAGGAGGTGATGATTACATTGATAACTGAGCAATGCCTCAACAAAGATATCCTGGATGGCTCACCTGGTAAGATAGCAGCTGCCCAGGGGGTCTGGTGGAAAGACCCCCACAATGTGCAACAAAGCTAAGATCATGAATAACCTGCCTGATGTGTCAGTTCTGACTACCAAGATAGCACACCTGGCAGTCGCATATGTATTGTGACTAGGGTGTGGGCCAGGTGGAGCTAGGATGAATAAACCAGGAACAGTGTAAAAGTTATGCAGCTTATGGGGGGCAGAGAGGGAACATCACTATTAACATCTCAGCTATTTCTCCTGATCTCTCTTTCTCCATTCTCTCTCTCTCCCTCTCTCTTCCCTTTTCATCCCTTCTGTCCTGTTTATACTCACTCTCTCTCTTTAGTAAATAGTATTGTCTGGATACATGACCTTGTTTGTGCCTTAATTTCACTCACAGGAATGTTCAAAAAAGAACTGTGTCTCCTCCCCAATCTTCAGATTGGGACAGATGTTCTGTTTACTTATTTGATACAGCTCCTGGGAACTGTACACAACTACATTTGATACCTTTACTAGATGAACATGTAGAAGCAGTAAAGGTTAGAATTAGTAGATACACAAGTAGGCTACTATGTGCATGAACAAGTATTACTTTCGTAGATGTTAACAATTGTTTGTACTAATAACTGCTCGAAGGCATCATGAAGAAGGAACAATACTACAGCTGATTGTAATGCCTAAAAAGTTCCTTTATGAAAGGGTCTGGGGGGGGGGGGGGGGAAAGATAGAAAAAGATAGGTGCAAAGAGAAGAGTGCTCTTAATTTATAAGAGTTATATTAACAGACAAAAACCCAAAAGGTTAAACAAATATTCAGCCTTTTTACAGTGAAAGGCAATCATCACAAGAATTCACCCTGCCTTAGTCATATAAAAAACGAGGAAGCTGGTTTTCTTCATTTAGTAAGTTATCCACTGAACAGGAATCAAAGCATACTAATGAAAACTGTACTACAGTATTCAGTAGCTGAAAAATAAAATGTCAGGTAGCATCCCAAATAGTCAAATGAGTAGTTCAAGTGAAGCATAATAATAAATTAATTGAGAATAATCTTATAACTGATAAATAAAGGGGGAGTGGGAGGAAAAGGAAAAAAAAGAACCAACAAACAACAAACCACACAGAGTTACCACAGATAACCCTAGAAGGAAACACCAGTGGCAACCAAAAAGCAAGCAGAGGGTTGGAATTTCAAGGAAAGCATCGAAGAGGAAAAATGACACATATAGTGCGCACCAAACCTTCAACCTAAGACCATAAATCTCTTATGCTGTAGTATAAAATATCTGTGTGCTCATATTGTGAGTGATGCACACTATTCCCATCTCTCCACTCTTCTTTCCCCAGCTCCCCACCCCACCTTCAGAAGAAAAAAAAAAACAAAACAAAAACCCATACACAAACAAAACCAAACAACAACGACCTATTATGGAGGGAACTACAAAGACTTTTTATTTAGCCTGAAAAAGTAGACCATTTAAGAAAATGCTAGAATTAAGAGTCAAAAATTGTAGGAAATTAAGTAAAAAAGTTTTTCCTTATTTCTAGAAACAAAATAATTAGCCTAACAAATTAAATCACTAATCATCAAGATTAAGAACTGCCCAAAACACACACTGTTAGATTATGCTGCAGATGTCAAAAATGGAGATGAATTCAAAGAGTATGTAAATCCCTGATGGAGAGGAAAGTATACTAAGTGCTGTTAAATACAGAAGAGAATCTCCGGCTCAGGCAGACTCCCAAACTGCAGGCTGCTACAAGTTTTCTAAGGAAGCCATTATGGCATTCTTATCCACATTCTACTAGAGCCTCCTAAGCCATCATGCGAGATAGAAAAATTAACCAGATGGAGTATTTTGCCCAACTCCTGCGTATATCTTCACATAATCTTCTCTAAGTGAATGTTTAAGTATCTCAAAACTGTAAATACACCAAACAGGCTATACTGTCCTGATGTGAGAGACACAAAATTCATTGGTCTTTAAAAACATCATAGCATATGCTACTTGCAGCCAGTAACTACATGTAACTCCAGATTGTTCCTGCTTTTTCCAGGCAGGTAATACAGAGTTTTAAGTTATCAATTGGCACGTGTTGGGGTTTTTTTGTTTGTTGTGGGATTTTTTTCCCCCCTTATGACTGAGTTCTGCTTCATTTGGCATACACAAGTGATACTGCTCATACAATGAACAATTCTTTTTAAGAAGTTCTTCACCTGACTCATCACACCCTAACAAATCATGCTTGCTTTCTTTACAGGGCCCATTATTCTCAATAAAAGTTGTCATAAAAAGTTTTCAGAACATCTCTCAAAAACACTAAACAGACTCAGACCAGATTAGTGTAAACTTATGTAATTTCAGGAGACAAATGCAAGATACTCAGGACAGTCTTTTTCAAGATCATTATTATATAGCATTCCCCAACTTTAATTGCAGTTATGAGACTAAATTTATCTAAGTCAGACTCAGTCACCAGCTGGTCATCATGAGTGATAAAATACTGCCACAGTATATATACATATTATATATGCTATATCAATAATGAAAAAATTTCTTTATTTACCTTCATACATAATCATTGATATAGAAAGACTAATTAAAATAGACAGGGGCCATAAAACTTGTCAAGGTGTACAAAGACAGATTTGAAGCGAGGTTGTACAGACCACAGTAATATTTCTATGTATAATTTTTATGTTATTCACCTATTTTCTGAATGTCAGATATTAAATTATTTTTAGCATGTAAAAAGCAGACCCCTACTACTGAGGACACTAATTAAAAACAAGAATCAACCAAATAACCAAACCTCAAATTGCTTCCAGCATATTATTTACATCTTTTTAAGGCGTTACTTCTCAAAAAATATAGATGCCACTTCTGCATTCTAACAATACAACATCAGCAGTGTAAAGAATGGTCTTAGCTTTCATTTCCCAACTGCTTAATGGAGCAGCCTTAGTTTTCACTGATTTTCAGCCGGAGCTTGGCACTGAACTTCTTAGCACCTCTCCGAAAGCCTATTCTAGAGCACTAAACAGAAGTTTCCTTAGGTTCCTGAGAAATAGTTTTATCAGACATGTTGGAGAACATTAAGTTGATCTAAATTTAAGTAAAGAAAACCCCCTGAACACTCGGGTTTCTACACCTTTAACCACGCTTTATAAAAATATATAATAATGCATCTTATGTGGCAAAAGGCTAGCAGTACATTAAGAGAGTTTGCTACAATTTTACATACAGCACAGGGGGAAATTATCTGATAAATGCAATTGCTGTGAGGAAGTCTCTAGAAACTATATGAACGTTATCATAGAATAATCTGCGACACAGAGCTTTACCATGGTACAAATTGTTTCTTCAGATGAAAAGGACTGACAGAATGATGAGGGTTCTCAGTTTTGATGAGAATAAATCTTAAGTAGCACTATTTTAATCAAATGACTCACAATATATTCAACACCAGAATCTCTGATACCACCATGAGAAATCTACTTAAAAGACAGTAATGCTACGACAATTAACTTGAGTGGCAGCAAGAAGGACCATATATATACTAGTTGCAAGAATACCCTACCTGAAAATCTTATTTCAGAGCCTTTTTAATTTCTGAGTGAGCCACACGGCAATGTTCATTCTCAAAAGCTGATGCACATCTCAACTACTTCCAAGGCAGAACTATATAGCCCAAAATATATCTCTCATGAAAAAACACAAGGAGTCACCAAATACTACTCCTCAAATTCATCTGAAGTATTTTATATTATGGAAGAACTAAAAAGATTACATAATAGATACTATAGATATCTAATATAAAAATGTGTATAGAAAAACATATATACATACATAAATATATACACATAACACAAACTATGGTAGACTGACCTCGTGGCTTAACAGAAATAAAAAAAATTAAAGAAAAATAAGCAATTATTAGTTGCAGATTAATATGACTATCAGGCCTGCAAGGTGAATAAAAGATGTCCAAATTGCTGGCATGACCAATTTTCCACCTAATTTGTGAGACAGAAAAATATAACTGGAGGTTAAAGCTTTCCTTTCATTCCTGCCTTTTCACTGTTGTGGCTTAACCCTAGCTAGCAACCATATGCACCACACAGCCACTTGCCCACTCCCCTGGTTGGATGGGAAAGAGAATCAGAAGAGCAAAAGTGAGAAAAACTTATGGGTTGAGAGAAAGACAGTTTAATAGGTAAAGTAAAAGCCACACATGCAAGCAAAACGAAACACAACAGTCTCAACAGTCAAAAAAACAAACAAAAAAAAACACACCCACAAAAAAAAACACCACAAACAGAAACAACAAAAAAAAAACACATCACCACACACAAAACCCACAAAAAACCACCAAACTCCAACACTTCCAAACAACCGAGAAAAACAAACCAATGTCACCCTTATCCTGTCCATAATTTGAAGGCAAGTTATTAACGGAGATACAATGGCTGCTTGAAGAGGTCTCTAAGTTCCAGAAAAAAAAGACAGATGAGAAAGACAGATGGACATAAAGCAAAAGCAATCAAGGAAACCCAAAAAAAAAGAATGGGGGAGAAACCAACAAAGCAACAACACAAACCCACATACACCCCACTTGAAAATATTTGACATATTTCAAATTTCTGAAATAATGAAATTACCACTTGGGTTTTTTCCTAGATGGAAGTTAAAAGGCATCTAATAAGCACCCGTGACTTGCAACCTAGCCAACAGACAGTTAATGTTGAGGGATGGCATTTAGCCTCACCATAATTACATTACCCACTACACGCAGATAAATATTATTAGATATACATTGAAGAAAATATCCTCCTATTCTTATAGAATAGAAACTATAGAACAAAATAACCCAATCTCTTATTTATCAATACAGAAAGGATGCAAATATCTTCTGAACTTTTTCCTCATTTTTTGTGAGAGCAAGCCTAAGGATGATAACCGCAAGGAGACAAGTAGTTTTGTACAAGAGAGTACAAGTTCTAAATGAGCCTTTACTCTTGTACACTATTATTTAAGACAAGCCTACAATAGAGTCTGCTACTCCAAATATTTCTGACATATTATCATGATTACAGATGGCTTTCTTTATGCTTCCCCCAGGTAAACATACCCTGGTACAAAGAACTGCAAAGTCAGAGTAGGCACTCCTCAAGCCTCAATTCAAGTATGAGAGCAAGAAGTTGCAGGCTTGAACAGGACTCCACAACTCACAACACACTTAAGTATAATTTTTAGAGAAATAATCTTTCTGCACAGAAGTTGTGAGAAAAATAATCAAGGTAAGGTGCACACGAAAAGCATACAGTCAGTGAGACAGCTAAATAACTGCATGTATAGCCCCAGACTTCTCACATGCAGCCGACACTGCAAGGTCAGTTTAGTGTCTTTTCCATACTTGATACAGTATTTCTAGAAGTTCCTCAAAATTAAGTGTTCACAAAGGGGGTTGTATGTTATTAACAGCACCAGAGTCAATCTGTAGTTCTCTCTAGATCTAGTAGGCTGAATACTCACAAAAAATTATTTCACAGTAGACCATTTCAGGATCACCTTAGCCAAATGCCTAGTATTTTGCTTTAGCTTCTGTTCAGCTCTGTTGAGTCAATGAAAAGGACACAAACCTTTGACCACACCAATTATAAATACGTTGGAAATGAAGATGGTGTTCAGAGCTGCACCAAAACTTAGTTGGATGACATTTACAGAAGAAATGCTTTAGCACAGGTATATCCTGTTGTGAAACAATGTAGTTTCAGAAAATTCTTGCAAGAATGAGAGGGCATTTTTACTTATTGCATTCCCAAAAATGCTTTTTAAGCTAGGAAATGAAATCTTCTCAAGCAAGAACATCTATGAAGGTTGCAGTGTTTCTACTACAGGAGGCTTTCAAGAATGAATCACTGTCAAGAATGAACCATTGTCAGGAATGACGCAGGTATAACTGACTGTGTCTCGGGCCAAGCAATTAGAGGACCTCTTCAAGTCCTTTGAGTTCTGTTTTCAGCAATTTCATGCTACTTCAAGCTGATGGCAACTTTCCCAAAAGCAAATACAACTACCGCCATTCAGATCAGATCATTTGCATTTAATGCTCTACCGTAATTGACAAGCAGCAACATCTGAGACACCTACTACACCTATCTTAGCTGTGACACACTTAAGACTGAGCAAAGCTTCCTGACTGCGCTGACGGTCTAGATTTGTAAAGCAAGAACCTCAGGCTACAATTGAAATTACATATTTTAAAAGTGCAACCTTTTTTTTCCTTGGACAAAACCCACCCCACACTTACTCTTCCTACAAATGCCATTCATTGATACACAAGGCCGGAGGGGGGGGGGGGGGAAATCAGGTATGGAACTGATTATCATACACACACATATGTATAATTTTTTTTTAAAAAATCAGCCAATGTTTCCATCAACAGGAAAGACATTCTCATATAAATGCATAATTATATGTAATCTCATTTTTGTCGACCTTACTCAGACCAATCTGATCACTTCAGAACATCATAGCTGCGACCTATCAATACGCAACATATACCCATGAACATTAAAGCTTCCTTGTCTCTACAACTGACTACTGAAATTTAATAGCAACGGTTGAATTCCTGAGCCTGTTAATGCTTTGGGCTTTTTTTAGTTACTTCAGAAAAATATTCTCTGAGATGATTTAATGGTTTAATGAATTCATGAAGGATTCTGTATGATAGCTCAACATTAATATCAAAATCCTTTGCTCTTTTCAGTGATGTAGCAGCCTGTGCAATTACAGCCTCACTGCTATCCAATGTCTGATAACACCCACAATTCGGTATTGGAACTAACAACTTTACAAACCTTGACGACAGTCCACCTTCATAGTTATCCCAATCTATTCAACACTGCATCTGATGTTAATACTGACAACAAAAAGTGTAAACACACTAAAAAGAATAAAGGCCATTACTTTTGGTCTGTGTACAGGTCTGTGTGCATCTTGAACAACAGAGAAATGAAGTTTTTAGATTACTTACAGTCAGCAATCCTACAACATCCTACGAATCGCCAACATTGTGCTAAAACCCACAATACAACAGTGAACATTTTCCATCTTAAAAATTACTGTGATTTGAAAAGAACAGAAATAGACTAGTAGAGCCAATGCCAGCTCTAAAACATATGAATAAAGCATTCAATAATATACTAACAGTAGTGGGGGTTTTTCAGATATTCATGAAAACAGTCTGAAAACTGAACTAAATTATCAAGATCATACCCTAACTTAGAACAGATTTTTCACAAATTGTATCAAATTGTAACAAATCTCAAGTAATCTATTTTATTTTCTTTTTTTTAAAGTGGTCTTGAAAACACTGTAAGGTAGAACATCTGACCTTCAATTTTACACATACTTCTGGGGGGAAAAAAATTATGCTAGGCAATGCAAGAGCAATATACCTTCCTAAAGAATGCTTCAAATACCAAAACTGCTGCTAGAAAACAAAACTGTGTTTAAAAGTAATGCTTCCAAAATTCAGCAATTAAAAAATTAGTGCATCTTACCTCCTGTTCCAAGAACTTTCAAGAGCTCAAAGTTTTCAATGCCAACTTTCTCTGCATGGCCTGTCAAATTTGCTGGGGGAAAAAAAAAAATTAAAAAATCACATCAGATACATAGTACACAAACATTTTTCTCAGACATTACTATGGCTTCAGGAAAAAATTAGCAGTTAAAATCAGCAGCACTTAAAGGACGTTTCAGTTGCCTATGGTACTGTCTTTTAACTTGACAAGCAAAGGATATCAATTGTCTTTCTAGGTATAAAAACACAGAACAATTGAAGCCCATCTAGCTTGTACCCTGTCTCTCATCCTATCACTGGACACCTCTGAAAAAAAAGTCTAGTTCTCCCTTATCTATAATCTCTAATCATCTAGTTTATAGACAGCAATCAGGTCATCCCTTAGCCCTAGTGAATACTCTTCACATTCTTGGATTACATGGTGTTCAAGACAACATAAGCAAAGCTTCAGTAACTATTCATGGATTTAACACAAGGTTACTGAATCTATAAAGACTCCACTACTATCAAATAAGACCGACCTTGAGTTTACATAACCAAGATGTCTGGAAAACTTTAAGCTGCTACAAAGCTGTTATATTTGTTGGGGTGTTTGGAAGGAAGAGGTTCTATATTTATACAAATCTATACCACTGAGTTTTTGGGAGTTTCTTCATCTAACAGGTATTCTTCTAAGCATGGAAGAGTCCTGTTTAAAAAAACAAAGAATTGTGGTGGGTTGGGTTGTTTTGGTGTGTTGGGTTTGGTTTGGGGTTTTTTATTGTTGTTTTGTTGGCATTTGTTGCTTTTTTTAATTTTTTTAAAATTAGATAGTAAAATAAAGCCTTAAGCAGCTGCTGGTTTTTTTTCACCCTTCATTCCTATCATAATGGGTTTTTTTCACCAGTATGACTACAGGCCATTCAGCTAAGCTGCTCACTGAATTATTCAGGTTACAAGCACTACAGCAAAAACGTGACTAAGTTTGATTATTCTTAACCAAGTTCAGTTCCCTGATTAACTTTAATGAGCAGCTGCATAATCAGTTTTATTAGCACAATTAAGGATGCAGCATCATACAGCAGAAGCTGCAGAAGCTGGTATTGCTGTTTAAAAAAAAAACAACACGTTTCAAAGTGCAACTTCAAAACAAATTTTATGTCTACAGGCTAGTTTAAAAAAAACATTAGTAAAGACATGCAAGAAACTTTCAGTAGCAGCACCACAGATTTCAAGTACAAAGATCTCTTCACCAAGAAAAATCTTTGATAAGAGACACTGAAATTAACTTACTCTATCCAGAAGAATTTCTCATTTGTTTTGGTATTTCTAAGAATCTTTACCAAGATGGTGTGCTTTCTGAATTAATTATCAAAAACTACACTTAATCTCCATTCGGGGAGCTGCAGTAACTCAGCAACTCAAAACAGAAAACTTAAAGCTTCAGAAAGATAACTCTCTGCAAAGGAGGTACAGATATAAAACAAATTCAAACACTAAATAAATTGAAATTTGTCACTTACTCTAACAATCCTAGAAACCTGCACACATACACAAAATGCATCTAGCCGGGACAGAGTAACAAAAGACCACTGGGACATTAGAAAGTCTAAGAGTTTTCTTGTAAAACCAGAAGCACGTTACAGTGTTTTTTGCAAATCAGAGGGAAGTCTACAAGCTGCCCTAATACTACATTTAAAAAAAAACCAACAACAACATCAAAACCACAAATACACATAGAACAGTAAAATTCTATTAGAGAAATGTTACTTCTGTGAACAGTTCCACTTTTATAACATGTACTGGGCAAGACAGTAACAGAATCATTAACTAATTAAGTAGTATGCAGAACATGAGTCAAACTGAAATTTGCTGTACTGTTTTCACAGCAAATAGAACAAATACTGTTGCTAGTCCTACATCACAGTCATTGCTGAAGTCAGCAGTAAGGAAGATGAACTCACAGGCTAAGAATGGAGTAGTAGCACGGAAGACAAATCTAGACTGAGTTATCTATATAATTACAGTACATTACATCACAGTCAGAAAGCAGCTTGTCTTGAAGCAACTCACTTACACATTACACATTACTGTTCTTAAAAAGTACTGAGAATGGTACTCAGTATTATGCAGCTTCAGAACAGTGTCATTCCTGCCAGTGAACACAGGAGCTGGAGACTATCCTCCAGAAGAGACTGGGTTTAGTGTCCACAGTTTTAACGAAACAGTGGACATCACTGAACAGATTCAGGACGTGGAACTTCACTGGATACTAGCTAAATCCTGAACTCAAGATTAGGAATGAATTCTTCACTGAGAAATCCACTGATTTGGATCTTTCATTATTAAGCACTCCAGAAAGCTGTTGAAGGATACAAAATGGTAAAACCTATCAGCAGAAGGCTTTTCAATTAAAAACTGTTATTTAATCATGACATTCTTAGAATTAAGAAGACAAAAGAGTGGAACACAGAAATGCTCCATCCCCAGTAACACACTGAAGATTTGTATAGCTGGCTACAGTCCTAAAAAGATACCAAAGTCCTAAACTTAATCCATTTATCTAAACTGTACCACAAACTCAATTCAATTTGTACTCCACATTCAGTAACATTTGTAAAACTTCTCCCACTTTCATGAGGTTACACAGCAAAAGGCTGAGTGGTACCTATTCTGAATTATTCCAAACTTGTTTCAAGGTGAACCATAACTTCTTAATATCCCTTTAACTCCAGATTTGACTTGCATTCAGTATGCTTAATTGCCTTATACTAAAAAGCAAGCAGGCAAAGAAATCTCACAAAAATTTTAACCTCACAAAAATATTATTTTCATAGCCTATGATCACTACATGCCTAAACTCATTATTTTTGTATTATGCTGAAGAAAAAGAGCCTTCCCACAAGGTTAGAGAGCCAAAAAGTGCTGTGTAACATATAGAGGTATGACAGACATACAAACCCTCCTTCAGAATTACTCCATATGAAGTTAAGAATTAGCCTTAGTAATAAAAAAAAATTAAAATAAATTAAAAAATAAAATAATACAAAAAAACCCACACCACACAAACCTCCACCCACCAAAGGAAAAAACACAAAAGCACGTCTTTAAAGGTACAAGATAAAAATTCCAAGGAAGTGCTTTTCCCAAAGCAGCCACAGCTGGCAACGGCTTTCTGCAGCAGCCTCAGTTGCTGCCCTCAGTCCATCTCTGAAGTCATGCCCCAAGAAAAGCAAGCTGAAGACCTTGTGCCTGTGCCACATTCTCTCCACTGACGCTATTACTGAAGTTCTCTTTCTTCATCTGGTGAGACCAGGCACAGCACTTTTCTACATTCTAGCTGAATAAAGTGCAGCTTCTCCAGAACAGATGTCTTCATACCAGCTTTCCCTTCAACTGGCTTTCAGCACAAATCCTCAAAGATCAGTTATTATATTCTACAACTACTACTGGAGGGCCTTGCATAAGAAATGCTTTCTGCAATTACAAGACATCTGTTCTAAGTTTGAGAGGCTTAAAGGATTGCAACAAGAAGGCCACCACTACTATTACTGACAGAACAGCAAAAGGCTTCTCACAGATACCACTGTATTAGGATTAGTATCAGAACCTAGCCCAACAACTGTCTGTACAAGCTGCAGTCCTTCAAAAAGGTAAGAAGACGCACACTATCATCTAGCTACCATCTTTTATACCAAATAGTACTGTTATATTTCATCATACACAGAGATGCCATTCAGAAACACCAGTGCTCTCCAGAAACAACAGAAAGCTCTTCATTTAAGAGCTGAGCACAAGGAAAGCATTTAGGAAACAGAAATCTACTGCTCCATGCCCTTTTTTATTTAAGTTTGTTGGTGCCTCACCTGAAGAGTACCATGGAAGGGAACAAAGCTTGGATATAAAGAAAGTACTGCCCAAGGCAACAAGAAAAGCTTCTCTACAAATGGCCTGATGTTACACAGACACAACAGTGAAAAGAATGGTG
This sequence comes from Melanerpes formicivorus, assembly GCF_026170545.1. Classification (NCBI taxonomy): domain Eukaryota; kingdom Metazoa; phylum Chordata; class Aves; order Piciformes; family Picidae; genus Melanerpes; species Melanerpes formicivorus. The sequence continues at coordinate 5,813,764 of NW_027142369.1, forward strand.
TTACATTTAAAAAAAAAAAAAAAACAACTCAAAACACAAGCAGTAAAATCACAGCACCTTCTAGGAGAAAAGCTAACTGCTTGGGTACAGAATTAGGAAAACCTTACATTTACTCATTTTTCTACCACAGTCAACAATAGTCAGCATTGGACCAAGAGTAAGAGGAAGAGCACGCAGCTGTATGACACAATAGATCAACTCAGAAGCAAATACTAAAGGGAAAGGCCAAGACATCATACCATCCATAAAGACAGTGAGAAAAGAGTGGTATAAGTCAAATTACCATGTCCAAAGGCAAACAAAAGCAAGTATGTAGGAATATTCCCATTGTGAAGATAAACCTCAATAAGCAAGGCCAATAACAGAGCTCACTATTGTCATTCTCAGCCCCCTGGAAGTAGCACAGTTTGTTTAACTCCAGGAACCAGAACAATGTATTTTTGCTTGATGAAGGATCTCTAGATGACATAAGGGACATGGCTTACCTACACTATACCTGAACTTTGAGACAGTTTTAACTGTGCAAGTTGATACTATGTAATAACTGGTTTTAATTGTAGTTTTAAGCTCTTAAGAAGCAATATTTAGCAGTGGCTGTTTTCAAACTAAAATGGGCTGTGTCCTTTGTTTCTGGACTACATTGCACACAGGTTATGAAGCAGACAAAATTAGAGCTTCCGCTACTAAACTAGATCAAGCAACTTTCAAAGGCAAGATTTGCCTGGAAGCTGTGACTTGCGGCAGAGACAACATGAGATCAGCTAATATTTCAAACTATTAGGTGTCCAATGAGTATCAAGAACAAGTTGGTTCTAACCTCTTCAGACAATCTTCACACACCTAACAGCTCCACTTTTTGAAGTCATAACAACAAAGAACAGATGCTGTTTTCAAAGTTATATGAACAAACTTGAGATTACCCCTTACTCAGAGTGGATAATAGGCATTTTTCCTTGAAATTAAGCAAAACAAGCATATTCCTTCTGGGGAAAAAAGAAAAAACAAAACCACACATAGAACAAAAACACAACAAACAACGCTTGGCAGACACTGAAGAAAATGCATCTAGGATGTTATACTGGTTTTCTGCTACATGTAAAATTATATTTTGATTGTAGCTGGTTATAGCAACCAAGAGCAATTCATGAAGAGAAGTGAAAAATATTCCATAGTCCTTGAAATCTGACAGACCATCACCAATCAGTAATTGTTAGATCACGAAACATGAGTACCATTTAATCAGGACAGGGAATGGCCTCACAAACCTAAAATGGAATTTAAAAAGCATACTATCTCAAGGACTACCTGCATTTTTCTTAGGCCAGAAAAGAATTCATAGCAAAAAAAAAAAAAAGCATGCATACAGTTCTGAACTCACATCAAAGAACAGAAAAAGCAATTCATGCTACTCTGAACTCTAGGATGACAACTAAGATAACCAGTGTGATAACTGTTCAAGCTCTTAACTGGGGTTGAAAAAAAAAAAAAAATTCAAGATGTTACTAAGCTGCTGACAGCATTCTAGAAGGTCTAGAAGCCAAGGCTTTATACAGCCAAAGATGACAAACATCTCTGAAGTACCATATAAGCAAAATACTGTTTGTGTACAAAATGCTGAGGGGAACATGACAGGAAACTATCATTACCATTAGGAAAACAGACAGAAGCTGTGGAAGACTATCCCCATCAGAAGCTGAAATAAAGATGAAAGTGTGGAGATCTGAGATTAACATTTCAGACTCACAGTAGTCCGAATTGGAAAATGCTGCATACCAATTCATCAGCAGTAGCCCTTTTGCTATTACAGAAGCAATTTTGCTATGAGGTTTGTCATTACTGTGAGATGAATCAGTATGAGATCACCAAGATTTAACCAGGAAGCAACTCTACAGCTACCTCGATGTTTGATGTGCAGTAACACTACACATAACAGGCAAAAACCTCCAAAATGTAATTAGGCAAGATGCTAATGAATAATGTTGCTGTAGATAATCTAATGCTAAACAGAGTTGGGAGAAAAAAAAAAAAAAAAAAAAAAAAAGAGATCAACAGTGCACACATCTTTTCAAATGAGAAATTCCAAGTACAACATATGAATCAATTTTGCTCTTTTCTATCCTCAGAAATCAGAACAACCACCAAAAAAAAACAAACCACTTTATTCAGTCACAGGCACTTCGAACATAATGCTAAATGTAACAGAATGTAGATTAATTTAACAAAAGGAGAGCAAGTGACAATCCAAATGCTGATGGAAGGTACTTACATATAAGATTATGAATTAACTAATGCATAAACTAATGCCTTAACATTAACCAGGAATCTTAAGAATTATCTTCAGAATTGTCCTCTCAAGTAAAGGTTTTCTCATGTTTATGCAACTCTGGCAAGTGTTTTCTGAATTGCTTTCCCAATAAAATCCTAAAGTGCATTAAATAATCTTCTGTGAAATCCAGCGAGAGCATTTAAACCATCACATTTAGAATACACTGGAACAAAGATAAACAACAGGCTGACAATGAAGACTGCAACTGTTAGTCTTCATTCGTATTAGATATTTTGTAAACTATCAGTGAAACAATGACAGCAAAATAAGCAATGGTACCAGACATTTTAACAGATCATTTTAGCCAGGTTTGTTAGATTCCAAAGCCTGGGGGTGAAAAACAAACCAACCACTCTCCCCTCAAAAAACCACGAAACCCACAAAACACACACAAATACCTACACAAACAAGTAACATTCTCCTCCTTCATAATCAAGGCCTATTATAATCTAAGTTACCAGAAGATAAATAGCAACAAATTCCAGGACTAGAAAACATTTTTGAAAACATGTATTCTGTAAAATGTAAAATCCAGAGATTTAAATTGTATGAAGGATGATTCATAAATTTACTCCCTTAAAATGCTCTTTATACTTGCAATATGAAAACATATGTATTCCAGGGTTCAAGAGAGAAAAGTAGAAGTAAAATAAGCCCAAGCTTTGAAAGATTCAACTACTATTTCCTGATGTCTAAACAATATACAAAGTCAGTACACAGCATCAAATTTTAAAAATCTGTGTCTTACAAAAAATATAAAACTATCTTTAAACTTCCATAAGAAAATTTCCTTTAAAAAACTGAAGAGGTGCCAGGTGTAGCTCCATAGCAGAGGTTAAATACTCCATGATTCAGCACAGTTTTCAGACTGTACTTTTCACAATGCCTTATGGTGTAACATGAACCTTATGCTTTGCAAATAAATCAGTTTTAGTTTAAGTTCTCATTCAAAAGGGGTAACTAAGAATTTGCAATATCAAGCCTTTCAGACAATCTATGCATTTATTGTCTGAAGCTTTTTATAGTTTCACACTGAATTGTAAGGTAACCTCAAGTGGAAGTTTCAACTTCTTCTGCCTCTAGTGCCCTGCAGCCCATTGCTGCATTGGCTTCCGGGCTAAACATACCTTGCATGTTGGACAAACTACAGTCTCACAAGTTCTTTAGCCCAGTCTGTGATACTGTCAAAATGAATAAAGTATTATTTTCAAATCAAACTTGCCAAAAGGAAGAGAACAACATCTTAAAGCAAAACAAGTAACATATATACAGCCTATTGGCTTATACGTGCATGGAATGTTTCTCAAGTTCCCTTCAAGATGACAGTTTTGCTAGTCTCTGCTTCTCACTGGCCAAAGGCGTGAGTACACATGCATGCTGCATGATGGACAACCTCCTGTCTAGTCACAAACTGGAAGTTCAAGATCCTTTGATCCTTACTTTATTTTTTTCTCAAAACAAGAGCTATCATAGAAGCCCCAACAGGGGATGAGGGGAAAATACCACTGTTGGTAGTTCTATTTCTTTCTTAGCTTTCTCATCACAATATTTCCCTCTCTGTCCATATCCTTCCATATCACACAATTTTTTTCCTCTAACAGGCTTTTCAATTGTCATTGTTCAGCTCCACGGCATTACCAGGAATCAGAAAATGTTTAGAGGCAACAATATTTTTTCCACTGTAAATGATACGAAATTCTTAAGTCTCTAAAAAAGATCAGAAGTTACAGTAACTTTGAGGTTAACCTTCAAAAAAGAAAACCTTGTTCTTAACAAGATTTTAGAAACAGACACTGCAAAGGTCATATTGTTATTATTTTTAGTGGAGAGCTTCAGATACGTAAGACAGTCCTGCCATTTGATCTTCAGCATATTTTTGCTTCTACTTCCTAAAAAGAGAAGGTGATTCCACTTTCCTCCAAAACCCATTTCCTTCCCAAAGTGGAATAAAATAAATTAAAAAAAAAAAAATAAATGGTGACTATTCTGAGTAGTTGAATTGTGAGATTTCTATCAAGGAAAAAATGGTTTGTGGAATGGGGGAAAAAACAATACTAAATATATTAAAAGAGAAATCATTACTAACTGAAAAGTGTCCTGAAACTCGTGTCTGTTTCTAACCTGCGAAACAACTAACTGAAGGAACAATCACTGGGACACAAGCATACTTAGTGTCCCCAGCAGCAGGGGGACATTGCAATTATTTGCATCATTAAAATAATATATATACACACACAGAGTGCTGTGCTCACTATTTGTAACACAGCATACCACAGAGGCACTCAAGCGTTATGCACCACAGTTCCTTCCCTGTCACAGACTCTACTCACATGCCTATGAAGTGATGTTTTTTGACCAACTGTTTTGTGGTCATGCTACAAAGGAGTTTCAAGGCCCTACAAGCATGGAATATAGACCTAAAATTAAGGTTGACTACTTATCAAAGCCAGCGCTGTAATTTTGAAGTTGAAGTTTAGAAGAAATCAAATTACGGTATGAGAGGGTTAACTATCAGCTGGGAGCTGTGTAGAAATAGCACTGCATATGCTCTAACTGTGCGTTTTCATATGCTGCAATACTTGTTTGAACATAACATTTAACTTTTAATTCAAGCTTTATACTATGTTTGTTTACTCACTTGGTCACAATCAATGCCTGTTTCTACCTTGATCAACATTGTCAAAGCAATTCCAAGACCCAAGTAACTGCAAATATGAAGTGTAACTGTAGGTTCACCTGTATTTAGCAGATTCAAACATGTAATTTTGGGGGCTTTGAGTTTGCTATCAAGAGGTTCCAGCAATAACTTCAACATGAAAATGAGACACTCCCTTCTCAAAGAGCCCACTATTTCTACCACAATAGTTCATTCTTTCAAAGCACTGTGGAGACTGACCTCTTTTTCATCTGGCAACTGACAGCTACTTTGGATATGTAATTCTAAATCATTCAATTAGTCATAGAGCTAGCAACATCAAAGGGGGAAAAAAAAACAGAGAGGAGGGAAACAGTAGAATCTAAACAAATTGCACATTAAAAGGATATTTGTGGTATACAACCTCAGTGTTTATGAGCAACAAAGATTCTCTGGCTCCAATTCTAATTCTTGCATGTCCTCTCACTTTGGCCAAAATGAAGCAAAAGCAAATAATCATGCTGCACGTTTTTAAACTGTAGTAGGTTGACCCTAGCTAAGCACCCACACAGAGCACAAAAAACTAAGAAAAATATCAAAAGGATCCCATTGATAGAAACAGTCTGCCATTCTCCTCAAATAATCACATCTCTATGCATTACGTAGAGACAAGTTCTGAAACAGTATCTTGATATGTCTTGCATAGTAATGACACTATTGACACCTTTAGGAGTAGGAGTCTCCCAGGAGTACATGACAGAGCAGCTCCCTCCTCCACCCTAATGCTCCAGAAATAGACAAGCCATTGCTAGAAAGCATTTCTCTAAAAGCACAGTTTTCCAAATACTTAATAAGGAGAAGAGAATGAGGAGGGGAGAAGCAACTGATTCCTATTAAACCGAATTTCAGAAGCTTTAAAAGACACAAAGAAGGCTGAGTATTTTTTAATTAAAAGTATCAGTACTTCCTGAATCTATAAAGCCTTAAGATCAGGATCAAAATTAAAATTGCTTATTAGGCTGTATGGGATAGTTCTTTGTCTAGTTTATATGAAAGTGTTTATCCTCGAACTACCTTCAAATAACTATCCCACAGGGTTATGTGTAGTCTCAGTTTTCATAAAACACACTTATACATTTATCTATTTTCCTAGATACACGTCCTACTTCCTTTCTCCTGCATACTGGAAATACTCTCAAATCTTGCAACACTCAACAAATATGTTTTCTACCAACTCTTTTGCATTTGGAAAGAAGGAAACTACAGTTACATTGGTTTCTGCGTAGCCATCAGGAAGAGAGAGTTTTTTTGTTGGCTTTTTTTTTTTTTTTAAGCTGCAGTGATAGCTATGTTCCGCTGGGGCACCTCCACACTAGACCCCAGCGACAGGGGACCGAAAAGACTCAGACCCAGCACCACCTGCCTTCCCCACTGGCACAGTAAGAAAAGTTATCAATATCTCTATGTCATCGTCATTAACCCGGGGGGCGGCTCTCTCAAACTTTTGCGATTAACAGCATGATATACTTACTTCCTCATGAAGAAAAATGTATAAAGAACATGTATTAATAGCACCTCCACTATTAATCAATATAGGGAACAAACATCCCGACTGTGTCTTACACACACTTTTAAATTAATATTAAAATCCAGATTTACTGCAATATTCAACTTGCCTAGAATCTTCCAAGAAGCACAGAACCCCTATTAAAAATATCAAGATCTTCCCCAACACAACAACCTATGATGAAGTATTTCTCCTGTATCTCGAAAGATCATAAATATTTCACGTCTTGAACTACTTCTCCAGAGGGTCTTCAAATAACTACTAAGTTACAAGATTCACAGACTGCAAAGCCAGATAACTGCGGTTACATGTTGGCACACTCCCCTCTGTAACTACGGCATTTCACCGAACTCAGAGAAAAGCTGTCACATAAAACGACGTAATTTAGGACTGTGACAAACAAACAGCTCCCCCCCAAAACTGACATAGCCATAAAAGTCAAACACACAAGAAAAGAAGAAGAAGGAAAAAAAAAAAAAAAAAGACAACTAATCCTTATCTCTTCCAACAGCGTTAAATACCACTGGGGAAGTGGGATTGCGGAGCCAAATACGCAGCAGAAGTCCAACCGAAGTACTTGTTTTCGGAAATCAAAGAAGAGACCCCTCCCCGCCTCCATTTCTTAGGCTCCCGCATATATCTTTCAGATCGTTCTCTTCCCCGCTCCCCCCGAGATTTCCCTACTGGTCCCGATCAACTCTCTCGAACCTCCTTTCTCAGCACTTCTTCCCCTAGTCCCGGCAGCTCGGCCCGTTCTGCCGCCTCCCGCGTTTCCCGCTGCCTTCCCGTCCTCAGACAGAAACGTTCCCCTCAGCGCCCTCCCGTCGACAACCGAATACCACCACCCCACCCCCGCCATGACCTCCTCGGCCCCTCAGGCCCGCCCCGCTCACCGTTCCTCAGTTCGTGCTTGACGGTGAGAAGCGGCAGCTCCCGCTCCTCCGACGGGCCCGAGGGTCCTTCCATGTTTTCACAGCCGGGCGCTCCCCCACCTCTGCCGCTCCCCGTGTGTGTGAGAGCGGAGGCGGGGGGACGTCACCTGGCCTGTGGCGGATTTTATTTTGCAGGGACGCTCCGGGATAGAGGAGCCATGCAGGCGTGCTGGGGGCGGCTGCACTCCCCTCTGCCTTGGGGAAAACGGGGGAAAAAAAAACAAAACAAAAAAAAAAACCACACCAAAAAAACCACCACCCAATAACAAACAGTTATTAAAATACAGGGAGGCACATGCACGTCGGTTTCCCTCCCCCGGCTCTCAGAGCCAGCCCATGTCCTTGCGGCTCCCCTCCCCCTTGCTCTGGCCGCCCTCCCCGCCCAACAGCCAGGGAGCAGAGCCGAGCCGAGCGGAGCCTAGCCCAGCAGGAGGGGTGAGGGGTGGTGTCAGGAGCGGCTCCTACTCAGGCGCTCGCGTCCCCTCCCTCCCCCTGCTGAGTGCTCATTGGGCTCGCGCGCCCGCGAACCCAGCGGCCGTTGGGCAGAGAACGTTCCACCTACCTCCCCCAGCCCTTCCACCGACCGGCGCCTTCCCTCATTGGATTAGCGACTGCGCCAATCGCGGGGCCCACCCCACCGATTTCCCCCCAATCCCTCTACTCCCTAATCTTGTTTGTAAACATTCGCACCCGCCTCTCCTACTCCCCCAACCCCGCTTGAGGGCGGGCGCCGGGTTGCCTAGAGGAAAGGGAAGGCGCTGATTGACTAATGGGGCTGGCAATCATTTGAGGGAGCAGCCGTGGTGCCATTCCCTCGGGTTATGGGACGGTTCCACCGTACATGGGGCGAGGGGGAGAAAAATAGTAACCATGGGCTTTTCTACTTGTAGTGGTGGCTTGGGGGAGCCGAGTATAGTCCCATTCCCTCGTGGGCGGAGGCGATAGCGGGATGTGGGAGCAGGGTATCCCTTCGTTTAGGGTCGCAATAGGACAGCATGGAGGGGCTCTCAGGATCCTGTTCGCCGGCTTAACTGCCGCCCAACCCCACGGAGTAGGCAGTGTGTGCAGCAGAGCAGCGGAGGCCTGTCCGTGCGCCTCGGCACGGCCACTTCCCTGGGCTGGGGCAGCTGGATAGCTGCCGCCGTGAATGCGGCACGTCGGTATGTCCGTTTCTAGACCAGCGTTGGGCGCCGGGTGACAGTGCCGCGGCCGTGCGGTACGCGCTCGGGTCACGTAGGCCCCAGAGCCCCACAAAATGGGAGTGTGGGTAGAGTGGTCCCCGGGCGGCAGTTGAGGGCAGGCCTAGGGCAAGGCTGCGTTCAGGGAGAGAGCTGGGGGAAAGAAGACTGCCCAGGTCGGTCCTCACGCGGCCTTCGTCCTTAGCTGGGGCTCCTCAAGCCGGGGCTGGGGGGCCTGAGTGACTGCTCTGGGGGAGGCGATATTGACCCATTGCGATACTGAAGAGGCTGGATTTGGTGGAAGATAAACAACCTGTATGATCCCTGCAAGGTCACAAAGCAAAAAGGGGCTTCGTTGGTTATGCCAACATGCATTTTATGGGGTTGCCAGTCTTGGTGTGTTTTGAGGTGGAATTGGGAGGAGGTGTGTAGGTACCCAGTTACTATTGCACTACTTGGGGTATTTTCATTTGATCCTATTAGTTGCCTAGGATGTGCTATCCTGACAGCGGGTTTTGATTTAGTTTTTTAAGAAGATGTGTTTCGAATCTTATTAGAGCTGTTTATCTTACTGGAGCCTCTAAGTCTTGTGTTTTGGAAAAAATCTGATATGTCTAAAACAGTCCTCGTTTCCTTAGGACATCACACAAATTACTTTCCTCCCCATTTCTTATTTACAGTAATTTCTGACTTGATGCTTTTAAATGCTGTTGCTTCCTGGCACTATATAACGAGATGCCAGTTTGCAATGTCAGGTCATGTGTTCCTGCAGAGTCTGATTCTATTACATCAAACATCAATGAAATAAAATCTCTTCCATAAATCCTTTCTTTACATTCCAGCATTATATATTTGTGTGTGTCTGTGCATACATATAACCTACACATGCATGTGTATGTATTTACACATTTCTACAGGTTTCCTTTGGAGAGATTGAGTTGACCTATTTAAAGCTGCTAAGAAATTCCTACTCTGAGTACCCAACCTTGCTTTAAAAGCATGGGGTGCTTTGGGGATTGGTTTCTATTATCAAAGGCCTTCATAGCACTTCTGGCAAAACTTTTGAAGGTGTTTTCCACAAAGCACAGCAGGTGTTTTGTTGAGGCACATACACACACGTATAGGTATATATGTGGTACACACATAACTTTACTAAAGATGTCTGTCAAACTACTGCCTTTCAAATAGTAAAAAGACCATATAGAAAGTCTGATCACAGATATTTTCAGACTGAAAAATAACTGGTTCATAAACTTTTGTCAGTTGGTTTTAGAAGCCTCTCTATTGCAGAAACACTATGCTACATCAGTGTAATATTAAAATACAAATGGGAAAATAACAAAAATACAAAATAAACTGATAAAATTCATTGTTAAATAAAATGTTTGCATCTTTGTAACCAACAACTCCTTTGTACAACTGGTGGGAAGTGCCAGTTCTACACAGGGATTAACAACCACTTCTGATTATTCTGTGTCCCAGATGTCACATTTTAAAGAAATTGCCGCTATATTTTATGCAGTGGCTCTACTAGCCTACATTTTGGTCTAACCGTCCCTTCAATCCCAGGAAACAAACTGCAATCTGACTCTGCTATGTTACTTACCAGCATTTGGCATGAGTGGAACTTGCGATGAATCCAGCAGCTGCTAATAGGCCTGGTTTCAGATGTTCATAGCATGACACACTTCATGTGCTTATTTTCCTCAGGCTTAAACCTTGTTTTAAATTTCAGCTAAAACAGTTTTAGAGAAAGAAGCAATAACCCTAAACCATCAAACTAATGTTAACAATCCACTGTGGTACCTGCTGACTATGCATATAGCAAGACACAGCAACTACCCTATATGATCCAGTTTAAACTGACTGAGTTTGGAAAGTACTATTGCATGAACTCAAAGTTTGTTGTTATCAGAGAGACCTGCTGATTTGCTCACACCTTGGAAAAAGGAACTTGGCAACATGGCCATTCCATTATAAAAGATTAAGATTTTTTTTTTCATAACAATCTCCAGTGTTAAAATATTTTTGCAGTAACATTTTTGTGTCGTATCCAGAAACAGCTAAGCAGCCTTACTGAATGCTTGGAAAGAGTCCTACCTTTTGACAGACAAAACAGCGATACTTGTACAGAAATTCTCAACCTGTCAGTAGTCCATCAGTATAAGTCTGTGCTCAATTTTTCATTTCAACTGAACTTTTGGTAGCAGTGGGGGATTAAAGTTGGTTGTGGGTTTAAGAATGGGGCCTACCTTCAGCAGAATGATCTAATCATTGCAGACTGGTTTCATTACCTCCATCACTTTTGTCTTTGAAGCAGTAGTGCATGCCTTTGTGGTTGTTTGTAAAAGGACATGAGTTTGTCAGCCTTAAGGGTATACAGGATTTACAAGTGGGTGGGAATATACAAGCTACATCTGTACCAGAAAATAAAGCAGATTAGGACTCATTGTTTGGACACCAAGGCAAGGGGCATGATAGAGCATGGCATAGTTTGCATACACATAACCTAATTCTTCCCCCTTCAAAACAGGGTGACCTTTTCCATAATGCCTACTGGACTTAAATAGTTTGCAAACTATTACTGAGCTATTCTAGCCCCAAACTTGTATTAAGACATTTCCTGGGAGAGTACTAGTGAGAGGACCAACCATTCCTGAAATCAGGCCAGCAGTCAGAAGTCATGTGTCAATGCTCAAATTCTGCCTTTGTCCCATTTGAATCAGTAACACAGACAGTCACAGAGGCAGACAAGGGAGGAAATTTGGCTTCAGCCTGCAGTCAAAGCTAGCATGTGAAAGTACAGAAACAGTGATGGGGTATAGACCCATAGGGAGTACAGAATAGTCTGTAAGAGATTCCTTTATAATTTGAAGAAGTAAAACTACTCATGCTATGTCAACTGTGCTTTTAGAAGTACAGCTCTGAGTGCAATTAAACTGACTGAATATTTTGTTTGCATTTTAAATACTCAATTTATGTGCACGCTATGACACTGAACAAAAAAAATACTGGTTTTGTGGTGTGTATTCAGTAAATTACCTCTTCAATGTTAAAAATATCTGGTGTAAAAATTATGTAGAACTATGAAGTGTTGTAGAGCCACCCGCTATAGTGTAAATGTTTGGAGGTTTTTTTTAAGTATCTGTTGGTGGGGCTTTTTAAGTAACATTTTCAGATTCATGTGTAAACTAAAAGCAACCTGACAGGTCAGTCAACCAACAGTTTGATGTTTGGGCTAATTGTGTGCTTTAAGTTAGGGAATGTGGAGTAATGGAATTCTAAAGATAGACGTCTCTTCTCTACCCCACAACACAACTGTTCAAAAATGTGTGTATTTACTTGCCATTCCTAATGTGAGGAGAGATAGGAAAAATACTGTGGGAAATACCCACATGGAAAGATATTATTGAACTTCATTTAAGGAAAAGTGTCACAATGTTTCAATTTTGGTTCTAAAAAAGGTGGCCTGCCAAGATGGTTTGAGGGCTGAGGAGGAGCTGAAGTGCTCATTGTACAGACTTCTGGGAGGAAATGAAGGAGAGAGAAATTATATCTCTCTGTGTGTGTGTATATATATATATATATATATATATGTATGTAAGAGCTTTATAGCTGCACGCTTCCAGGGTGTCACTGTGTTACAGTTACTTCATTTACTTTCTTTCTGAGGGGGAGCTGGATGCAAGAAATGGTTTCTTTGCAGCTAAAATTGGAGGTGTCTGGTGCTTTCCTTTGGTCATTGAATTGTTATATAAAGAGGTGTCATTTTCAAAGTAGAAATGTTGGAAAACTAGATGCTACAACGTGTTTCAGTTAATCGCTCCTTTGAGAACTTTTGCCCAGCGAGAGAAAAAGAGGGTCACATTTTGGAAACCAAGAAATTAATTGAGGGAAGGACTCTGGAAAAGACAATCATGACATGAAAGAGCTTTGTGTGAGATTTTAGTGCAGTATTAATTCTAGTTTCTAGTTTGCGTATATTCTCTGTGTTTGTTATTGCTTGGTTGGTTCTTTTTAATCTGCAACTGAACATTTTCATGCTTGATAATTACAAGTAGATTGGGTAGATAAATTTGCTGTTTAAAGCATTGATTTTTTTTATTTTTTTTAAACGAAACTGCTCTGGCCAACAGTTTTATCTTGCTGAAACCACGTCTTACCATGAAAGGAGAAGTTATGCTAAGCATCCAAGCCTAATAATTTTCTTAACGGAAGTGGTAACAACTCTGTCAGGAAATGGATCATTTCTTGATATGGTGCATATGAGTGAAGAAGGGTTACTGATTCTAGGGCTGCATCTTTGATTAAACTTAAGTGCTGTTTCAGTCAGTATTAATTTCTTCACTGAAAATTCATTTGTTTGGTTTTTCTTCAGTAAGAGCATATTCGCAACTGCTATTCCAGGCAACACTTTCTAGAGTTTAATTGTTAAAAATATTTTTATTTTATAGACATGTATATTTGTTATGTTACTTGGTCTCTGATGAGGAAAAAGAAAATACACGAACGCTGTCCAGAGAGGAAAGGAAGTAGCACTATGTATTAGAAAGGTACAGTTTTAATAACCTCTACAGTGCAGCCGAGGAGCTGCATCAGCGCTGGTTAAGGGCTGACCTGCTGGAAAGCAGCTCCACAGGGAAGGACAGGCTGGAGTCCTGGTGGGCAACGAATTCACTATGAGCCAGCAGTGTGCTCGTGGCCAAGAAGGCAAATGATGTCCTGGGGTACATTAAGAAGAGTGTAGCCAGCCGGTCAAGGGAGGTTCTCTTCCCCCTCCCCTCCACCCTAGTGAGGACACATCTAGATTACTGAGTCCAGTTGTGGGCTCCTCTGTTCAAGAGATGGGGAACTACAGAGGTCTACAGACTCAGGAGATTCACAACCTACCTGGATATGTTCCTGTGCCATCTGATTCTAGGCAAACCTTTAGCAAAGGCTTGAACTAGATGATTCCCAGAGGTCTCTCCCAACCCCTACCATTTTGTGAGGCTGTGATTTCGATTTCTGATCTGATTAAGTGCTTAAGCTAGACAGAGATGGAATTCCTAATAAATACCAAAAAAATGACTTTTGAGGCCTAGTCCTCACTCAGAATAATTTGAAATAATTTTCAGATTTGTTGGAAGAAACACACAGGGCTGTTCTACATAATATTTTCATTAAAACTCTAAGTAATACTGATTGCACTTAAAGTCAAAATCCTTTTCAGAAGACTCAGATGTGAATTCTCACTGTTTTTAAAACTGACTGTAAATTTTCAAGAAGAGGACTTTAGAAAGGCAAAGCTAATCAAGTTGTTCTGAAAGCTACACATGAGGAAATACATCCTGATACTTGCAGAAACCATGCATCTGCTTTCCACCTCCAAAGGAGGAAGCAAAACCATGAGAGTGATTAAATGGCAGAGCTTAAAGGTATGCATTCTTTGTAGATTTAAGGAAAGCCTATTGAAAAGGATGTAAGTGAAAAGAAGTGCCACATAAAATGAAGATGGGAAAGCCATTCTTGAAAAGCATAAATGAAAACTAATACATTCATTTTCACAACTTTTTTTTTCTACTGATGTTTTTCAAGATACTGCATCTGTTAAATTATCATGGAGCTAAAAAAAAACCCCAGCAGATTGAATGCAGTCAGCAACATTGCAGAGATTATTTTTTTTTTTTGTATTTCCTTTACAAAAGTCATATGGTTATTGATTTTGAACCTCTTTGAAATTAAAAATGGTAAGGTGTTTCTATGATGGAAAATAACAGAAAATAACGTCCCAAGACATGGGTAAATTAAGAGAAGTGTATTGCAGACTCAGGTGATATATTTCCTGGAGTTTAGGAGGAACTTGAAGCTCTCCAAAAAAAAAAAAAAACCATAAAAACTCCCATTAATCTCAAATACTGTATCAGGTGACTGGAAGGCACCTCTTAACATAATGCAAGCTAATATATAATATGATTTTATGCCAGCAGCCTTATAACTATGTACTGTGATAAGTCAGGTGACAAAACCAGTATCTATAACAATAAATTATGTTTTTTCAATACATCTAAAAAAAAACCACCCAAACCCAAAAAAACCCCAAAACCCAGGATTTTTAACTGAAGTTTCTTAATTGACACTAGCACTGTAGACTGTGTGATTTGGGATTAGAGCTAACTGGGTACTGTTACTTCAGCTGTTCTGTGATTTCATTGCTGGTTTTCTTTAATTTTTCATCCCATACTGATTTATTAAGATAGAGGATATAAACCAGGATATATAGGGCACAAACTAGGATATGTCTAGCTCTTGTCCTCAGGACTGACCAACAGCAGCTGTGTGGTGTCATGACAAGCTGTGGTAAAAGAATTATCATGCAGTCTGTCAATAAAGACCTCCATTTGTTTGCTTTGACTTCACATTTGCTAATTTCATCTGAGGGCCCATTGTGATTTAGTTGAAAATGGGAGCAACAAATTGTTACCTTTTACTTTCTCCATTCTTTTTTTGCATCTGCCTCTGTTTTCTTTGGCAAACCCAGAATGCAAAGCATCAGTCTCCTTCCTCACAATGCCCAGTAAAATACTTGCTGTAGGCCCCAGGTTATGCACTAGGCACTAGCAGTTCTTCAAGCTTTCAGTAATCTATACACGGCCTCACTTCTTCCATTTTTCTTTGGTAAAAGGCTTATAGGGGAAACCTAAATTATTAGGATGTTAGAGCCCTCAGTTTTAATACATCTCTTTTGTAATGTAAGGTGTTTGCTATGACAGGCTTTCAAGAGGTTATCAAAAGTCCAGTTGGTCAGAAGGCATTTTACACTTCTTTTGTAAATTCCTCAGGATTTGCTTTTTCTCAGAAGTGTTAGAGTTCTATGCAAAGAGATGTCCTATTAAGCAATTTTCCTTTGGCAGTCATTTATTAAGTCTGGATAAGAGCAGGGCTTGGCATCTACCTCCTTACCTGTCACATTCAAAGTTACTTTTCTGTTGTGACCTCTTTTCAAAATGTCAATGTGGAACATTACAGCACTGCAGATTATTGATATTGTAAATAACTCCATTAACTCTGAGCAACTTCAGCCTTCTCACTCCCCCATTATTTTCTGGGATTTAATGAAGATTTAGAATAATTCCACATCTCTCTCCAGCTTCAAAAGAGCACAGTCTTATTAATTTTTATTAGACCAAACTCTGTGGTAAGTGATTTGCTTCCGTTAGGACTCCATGTTACTTTCATACAAGTCTAGTGAGATGAATCTTCAAAATGTGAAGTCAAATGAAAAGAACCCCACAGATTCTTAGAATTACTTATAATAGACAGAGAAGTTAGGGTACGACTTCAAGTTAATTTCTCATTCTCTGGGTAACGTGTATCTGCAATGTAGCCTTATGATGTGAGATGCTTTCCATTATTTTCCAAAGTCTTTAGAGATAATAAATTGGTTAAACTGCTCCACTGTGTGACATTTTTGTGTAGAAAGTGTTTGATTGAAGACAGTGGACAAGCATGAGGTACTGGTTTAGTTTATGCGTAAAACAAGATAATTCCTTTTGGACAGCAAGTACCAAAATACCCACTGTAAATCATTTGGGATTGGACACAAACCCATTGTAGTCCTGGAGTGCTATCTTTGAATGGATATATAGGGAAGAGATGAAGGGGATTTCTGCAGAAAGCATGAGTCTTTCCCTGCTTTTGACAAACACAGAGCAAGTATTAATCCCGTATTTAATTTTGTGTTTCAAGGCAGACCAGGGCCATGCTTTCTGTAGCCTTTTATATACTTTCTGACTTAAGATATCCCATGAACAAGTAATCATTCCTTCTCTAAGGCAGCAGTTGCTTAATCTTCCTAATGCCTCCCTGCAGAAGTAAATGCCTTCTCACCTCACCCACACACCCCAGGCAAACAGCCTTCCCCCAACTCTTGCCTATGCTACAGTAGCAACAACATTCGTCTTCAGTTAGAGTCAAAGATGTTATAGATGCAAGAGAAGCTGCGCATCTGCTTATCATCATTTGTCCCTCTTAATGCTTTTACATTTCTAGGTTGAAGCTTCACAGTGCATCCTCTTCAATAGTTGAGGATTTTGGCTACAGTTAAAACTATTTTGGCCCTATTGATTTGGTTGTTCTGTTTGGTTTTGCAGACTTTATTCCCCTTGAGATTCTTAGAAGTGACAAATACTAGAAATCATAGGGTCTTGTTATCTAGAATAAAAATCAACCCAAAATATTAAAGCAAGTCTGCTTATCCATCTTATTAATAATCTTACTGTCCCTTGTTTATAGAATGGTCATTGTTAATCTTTGGGTTTTTGCTTCAGGGAGGTTTATGTCTTACCTTTCCTGGTTATTTGGTTGTCTTGCATCTATCAAGTCCACATATTCATGCAGTAAATATCCCAGCAGTGAAGTTACCTACAATATTCAGAAGTTATTTCAAAGAAGACACAAATGTATAGACATATATATACACATATATATATAAAATGAATTAATTATAAACATTATTTTGTTCGTGATATTGAGGTAATTTTCAGCAGAAATTTCAATTTGTAGTTGAAAACATACTTATGGTTGCAGTCACAGAATTCAATGCAGCTAAGAGATTACGTCACACTACAGTAATGCCGATGAACCCTTCCTATAGATTTGCACTCCCTTGTGCTGAGCTATATACAGACCCAGAACAGAAAGGTATCCCCCCTGATTTCTTAATAATATTCTAAGAGGAAAGCCCTTGGAAAACTGTGAAAGCTTATTTTTTTTCACAGAAGCCAGTAATTACAATAAAGTACAGAAATTAGTTTTCCATCAAAGCTACATGTCTATCAAGAGTGGAATGGGCCATCTGTAAGCATGGTATCCTCTCTATTTCTGCTTATTTTGAAATAAAGGCATTTGAGATGTGTAACTTCTGCACAGCTCATAAACTCAGAATCACTGACATTAGATGCATTTCTGCTAATATTCTTAGCTATTTTTAATATACCTAGATTATATCCTAAACAATGCCCACTTAATACACTTTGTTTTGCATATTTTCTTCTGTATACTTAGTAACCATGGTAAGGTCACACACAGATCATTCTATTCTTGGAACTATAGGATACTAATTTTGAACTATCCCTTATTCTATTAAATTTATGCATTCTTAAATTAACTCTCTTTAGTTGAGAACAATTTGGTTATGGAACAAAAGCATATATGTCATATATTTTTTGCCTAGTGTATGAAACCAAGTGCTAATCATAAAAATGTCCTTCTACAAAAGGAGTGGAAAATATTGCATAAGATTTTCCAAACTGAAGCTGGATCTACTCAGAATGCTTAGTTTTTAAACTTTCCAGAACATGGGAAAATAACCCACAACAACATATTTATTGTTTAATCAGGAGGATGGTTATGTACGGTTTCATATTCTTTTATATGCTTTCTGGTAAACTATATTTTTTATGTCAAGCAAGAAATCTTGCTTCTTTCCAGTCATGTATTTTCATGCTCCAGAGAACTTGCATTCTTTCTGACAATTTTTTCATGGACATAATGATGGTGTATCTCATATATCTGCAGTCTGAAGTGCTTAACAGATTCAAAGTTAGCCTTGCATACCAAACTTTCTCTGTCAAAGTCTTACAAAGACAAATAATATGAGAATAGAGGAGACAGTTCCATTAGAGAAATTTACCAGTAGAGAAGTGAGTTTTTAAATCATTATCTACCATCATTTTTTCAAATGTTTTAGTAGTAGCAATTTTTTTTTTTTTTTTAATAGCAGTCTTCAACTGCTCCATCAATCTAACTGGAAATCATAGCAGATTCTAGTAACTGATGCTTCTTTGTGATCCTTTTAGCTAATTAAAATGCTCTTTTCTTTCTTAGTGAGAAACACCTTCAGCCTGTATTCAAATCACAGAATCAGCAAGGTTGGAAGAGACCTCAAAGATCATCAAGTCCAACCTGTCACCACAGAACCCATGACTAAACCATGGCACCAACTGCCATGTCCAATCCCCTCTTGAACACCTCCAGGGATGGTGACTCCACCACCTCCCTGGGCAGCCCATTATAGTATCCTTCCATCTTTGCATATTATGAAAATACTCCCTGATAGGTATGGTTTGGCATATGATATATCTTGCTCTGTATGACTTTTTTCCTTTGTATTTATTTCCAAGTAGCTGAGCAATTATCCATTTTGAAGTTTTATCCTTCTCTGTCCAGAAATGCTGTCAAATGTTCACTCCATTTTCAAAACTGTAGGTGATCCCAAAAATGTGTCTTCATACTGATTATTTTAAAAGTTAACAGGCTTAGGTTTGAATCAAACTCATTACTCCCTTTCCCCCTCCATCAAAGCCCCACATGTTTGACTAATATTCTGGAGACAAAACATGTAGATTTTCGTGGTTGAATTTTGGCAAATGTGCGTGCTATGCTTTAATTGTATGTTTTAATTGTATGATTTGGAGCCCATTAATACAAGCTGCTGAGTGCCTTTAATTTGTCTTGTCTTTTTTCATTGCATACACTGTGTAGTCTGATGCCCCTTTAGAAAAAAACGTGTATTGCTTGTATCTTTTTCTGTACTTAACTATTCTGTTATATCTTTCTTGTCTGTGTGTAGTATGCTTCTATGCAAACATTTAGGCAAATTAAATACAAAACAGCAAATGTTTAAGCACTTCATCTGTCCTTGAACTCAATAGGACTACTTATCTACTTGTCTCTGTTACTCGTATTCATAGAGGTACTATACATTTGAGTCTTTAAACTGCATTCTCTGAGGCAAACCAGGTTTTATGCATATTACCTCAACTGTATCTGGGAACAAAGCCCTGAATTAAAAAAAATAAATAAACAAAAAGTAGTAATAGCTGCTTCTGTACAAAATACAGGCTCAAATCTGTATTAAAATGGAATTCTATAAGCAGAGCACGCCAAGGTACACAAACACCTGTAGCTTATTTTTTAAATATAACATGAAGTGATAGATACATAAGACATTTTCAGCCCTTACCTTCTTATTGTTTGGTAATGAAAATCAATGTGATGACATTAACATCTCTTTCAAATCAGCTAACTGATGGTGCAGCAGTATGAGTCATCTTCTTAACACTGAGCTGTTATTTAAAAAAAAACCAAAACACAACAGTGATAAAAGGTATGAGGGTGATAGGCCTTACTCTACCCACGGAACATAGGGGAAGCAGTAAAAGTTCAGGATTAATTCTAAGAGCTTGACAGGTAACTGTATTTCTTCTTTCTCTTCTGAAATGGTGCATGAAGGCTGCTGTTTGAGATATTCTGTTGTAACTGCACTCAACATGTTAATGTAGCGTATAAGCCACTGAATAGCTGACAAAGTGACAGAATTTACTCAGCAGATAACTGGTCTCTAACCAGGAACATGTATGAGAAGTTCTTCACATGACCTGTATTGGGACCCAAGCCTAGCACAGTTTCTAAACTTCTTCTATGCACTTGCTGCATAGTTACAGTGCTGCTGCCACCAGTGGTGACAGCTTGTGACAGACTGCCTGCATCAGAACTAATGTTGGTTAGGCAGGACATGACTGTGTCTGCGGGTGCCTGGATGCACTGAACCGACCATCAAGGGCAGTTTCCAGATCATCATGACAACTATAGTTTCCACATAATACACAGTTGTCAGGTATGCAGTAATCAAAAGAGTAATGCAGCCATAACTTGTTTGAAACTTCATGCAGCCTTTCCAGTTGGAATGGGTGCTGCAGAACAAAGCTGTATAGACATCCTTGATACAGATTAACTTTTAGTATGTGGGCAGCATGGATGCTCCAAGATAGAAGAGCAGTCCCAGCATATACCATTCGCCATCATGTAGCACAGTTGCTAACAGCACTATATCTACACTTACTCCTAGATGTTGTAGTGATTAACCTGATTGTCGAAATAACACTGCTTAAACCAGGGGTTCCATCACAGAACCAGTACTCAGTCCTTTTGATCAATTTACAGTACTACTTGGTGTAAGAGCTGAAGGGAGCAGTCTAATAACAAAAGTCAGTATCTCTCCATCAGAAGCATTTGTATAGGCAAAAATAGTTGTCCTTGGTAATGTTTGGAGAGGTACAATTCCCTGGAGGTTCCCCAGACACAACCTACTGAGACATCCACATTTCAGCACCATCTTTTTGTAAATACATAGGTTGCAATCATTCCTCTAGTGATGGTATCTGAGGAGAATTGCTTGGCAAGGAACACTAAGTGCAGTTACAGCCCCTGCAGGCAGATGTGAACTCAAAAGAAATGACACAATCCCAGGGATGGCCTGAATGAACTTATGTCAGGAGCATGATTTTTTTGGGAGCATGGTACTATTTTTATGGTGTGTGGGGAGCAGTACATTACTCACCTGCTTGTGTCCAGATGGAATTCCTCGGGAGGAATGGGCATGCCATCAGTCCTGTAACCCTGCATGATGTGACTGGGTGTAACCTAGGTGGTGACATACTTTATCAAAATAAGCACCTGTGGCTGCTGCCTTGTAAACAAAGCAGAACAAGTCACTGTACTTTGTCTTATGGACTTCCACTTTTATTCTGCATGAGCGCTTATTGCATTGGCTCCAACATGCACTACTCTGCTAGCTGGGTGATGCTGCTTCAGGTGGTGGGCGAGAGGCCATCGTTGGTGGCCTGTAGGTGAGGTCTTCTGCATCCGTGGACTGTCTCAGTGACAGAAGGGGACAAGACAGAGAACTGGTGCCTGGACTCATCCCAGAGAATTGTGGAGCAATTCTAGAGATCTTATGTAGTTCAGTGTAGATTGGGAAACTATATTTAAATACCACCCTCATGTGGTTTCTTTTTTCAGTTTCTTGAAGTTGAATAAGCACTTCTTGTCATCTCATATGAAAAACACCTCTGGTAGATTATTGCTGTCTTACTGCATCTGGTGAATATTCCTGTCAGCAGCGAAACACATGAAAGTGGCATTTTTAAATCTCAGTCAAGGTCCTTGTCTCCTCTTATGTGTGTGTTGTATCTTGCCAAAGGTGCACATAAGTAAGATAGCTGTCCTGAAGCTTGTGGGTCCTGTGATTTTGTAAGATGATGGGGCAGGGTATGCAGGTATCAGAACATAACCATGGAGTTGGAAGGCTGTGTGGATTGCAGAATAAAAAAGCCAAAACAAATGAGATCATGAATTGATTGTGCCCATGCAAGTGCAGAGCTCTGAGTGTGAGCTATTCTCTAATCACTGTCCATATTTCTGTGCCTGAGAAATTATTTATTTTGTCCCAGAGCAGAAGCAGAGTGTAAAATAGTGCAAATGCTGTGGTGGAAGTTCAAGGAGCCTGTACAAGACATGTTGCACTAACACACAGAGCAGTGTGAAATGGCTGCTCTGGAACTCATGATTGCTTTCTGTTATTTGTTCTTAATATACTGGGAGAAACTAAATGCTACGTGTCTCCGGTTTTTTTGCAAGTAAACAAGATCACATCAAAGATACATTGATTCTATCATCAGTTTCTGATCATGATACAATCTGCAGGATCTTAAGTATGGGTAGCTGCTTTAAACAGCAGAGAGAACACTAATGGAAACCAATTTAGATTTCTGTTTGCTGTCCTCATCTAAAGGTGCATAAGCTTCAAAGGCTGATACCCTGTATTTCAAGTATAGAGTTAAATCTTAATTTGCTAGATGAGCCACTGCCTGAAAATACACAAAGCCCTTCCTCTTTGGAATAATACACAAAGCACTTTTGTGCTTTGAAATGATTCATAGCAGATGGGAAGAAAAAAGGGTCATTAATTGATTCTTCAGCAAAAACATCACAAGTATAACCAAGAGACCTAGTTGGAAATTCAAATGAATTAAATTTTCAGAGAAGTTTGTTCTTTTCACAGAAGTCACTTGGCAGAATTTCAAATCAGCTTGATGATTAAGCAGCAGGTCATTTTAAACCATGTTTACATTAACAAACCTCCATAACCATATTCATACTAGGGCAAGGCATAGTACACAAAGGGTTCGTTAGATTGTAATTATTTTAGATTAGTTTCCATTATGTGTCAGTAAAGGCAGCATGTGGGCTGGCTCATGTTTCAAGCTACTCTGTTGTTCCTGTTATGCAGCTGTAGCTTTGGGTAGGATATCTATAGCACAATAGCTGTAAAACCCTGCCCAGCAGTGTTGAGTAGTGACCTCTGCTCTTTTTTGGCCAATGAACCTGTACATGCCACCACCCATTCTTATTATCTAACTTTAAACTGAAAACCGGACAAAAAGAGATGTAAACAATGCAAGATTGTATTTTGTAAGTCTTTGGGCTCCTTGCAAGCAGGTTTCTAGGTTACTCTTTGAAAAGTCACTGCGTTAAATCATGTTCTTATTAATGTATCAGTGCCACTGGAGAAACAGATCTATAATCTGTGGTATCAGAAACTGGTATCAACAGCTTTGCAGTTTTCAAACTGACTTGTTTGTTACTCTCAGAAGCAGTAGTTTTAACAGGCTACTTATTCTCAGGTGATTCCTTTGTAAACCCACAGAAATACTATATGTTTTTAGCTTTATTTCATGAATTTACTGGACATGTAGAGGTGATGCAGTCACACTGACATTTCTAAGGATGTTTTAATCATTTTGTGTTATATAATTTTTTTTTTACCTGATGTAGTTTAAGCACAGCAGTATGGCCACACCCACTGCATCTCAAAGTGTAATCTTTCTGACACTTAAATGACATTTTCCCCATTTTCTTGTGCAATGAATAATTCACAACGTGGGCCTGGAAAGAATCTATGCTCACATTTAAATATCTGTGAAATTTACAGATCCACATTTTAATTTTGAAAGCTCTAAGGTAATAAAACAATGTTTCATTTGCTGCACTTCCTTCTTTTTCTCTAAAGAGATCATGCTCAGCAGATTGTAAAATACTTTATAAACTATAGCTCAATCAATGATTTAATGTAAAGATACATAAATCTGCAAGGCTAGTTGGTGGTTCTGCTGTCAAAAATGAAGGAGGAAATAATTAGAAAAACTACTTTTAATCCAAGCCTATCTATAATTTTTTTAAAAGGGATGTATCTACAAAGGTTCAGAGGAGTCTGCATCAAACAAGTCTAGGAAAACATTTGAGCATTTGTTGTGTTTTGCCATTTCGGAAGTTAGATTATTTGGTCTCAGACTGAGAACAGAAAAAGCTTAAGTTTGAAATTGTGAGACAGTTTAAGGTATAACTGAGTGACACAGCAAGTGTATAAATTAAAACAAACTAGTAAGAAGAGGGAAGGCCAGGGGATACAGAAATACAAACCAAGGAAGCAAGCCATATGAAGGTAATTCCAATTTGGAATTCTGTCTGAGCTCAGGGAGGAAAAAGGCAGAGATGGAGGCAAACTACAGACAAAAGAAAGAGGGAGGAAACAAGAAATAGTCCAGGACGTGAACAATGCTGTGATGCACTTGTGTCCATCATACAAGGCAACTGAAAGACAAGGTAACCTCTTTACTAAACCTTGTCTGGAACTGCATTTTCTTGCTTCATGTTAGCTTGCAGATTATTTGGCAGAGGTGGATGGTCTTGGTCACTTTTCCCAAGCATTACTGTTGAATATTCAACTTGCTGTCAGACAAGGTAAATCTTTAAGTGATATGACAGGCAAAGGTACATCTTTTAGAGGAGCAGGGTTGTTTGTTTTTTTTAAACAGGATAAAGTAACCTTCCCCTCAACATTATTTTTTTCCTAGCATGAGCTGTGGGATTCAGGGGAAATAGAGCATAACATTTGCAAAGAGTTATAAAGATGAGGTTTAGAACCATGCCTGTTCCAACCATCCCAGCAAAGATCAGCACCTTAGTGCACAGTCACCCATACTCAACTCATGCACTGAGAACAGCATGTACAAGTGGTTAATGACTTAGAGCTTCACATGGCAACAACTGATCACAATTTCTGAATAAATTTTTTTAAAAAAAAATCACCTTTCAAATCTAGTCTTCCTAAAAATTGTTGTTGGCTAGGTAAAGGGGTATTTTGCAAATCAGCTGGGCCAAATTAATGATGTACTGTGTAGCTGCTTAACTCTACTGGGATGGTGCTGCACAAATATATACTAAATGAAGATGTCACATAACAATTTGATGTTATCTATTAAAGCCAGAGACAAGAACCATTGAGAACTTTTACAAAAGCTGACACACATATGTACTTCCTGACTCCTACTTTGATGCTAAGAAAATTTTTTTCCTCAATATGTCTTTTTAATATAATGTCATTTCAATACACTATTGTTTCTGACAAGTTGATTCATTACTATTAACTACTGATACGACATATGCCATACCACCATCACTGTCTGATCACACAGCTCCTTACATCATTCTTACAGATTATTCTTGTATGTTATCATTGCTTTACAGCTTTATTCATCATCCTTGTCAAGATCTGGAAGTGCAGCTCAGAATATGGTAGTACCTGCAAATTGACAGTGGGTAAGTGTCATCTTAATGTGGCAGACGGCAATGTATTTTAATATTCATTCATTGAAGTTTAGTATGTAAAACTCCAAATACACATGAAATACCTTGAATGTTCATGTAAACCTCTAAAAAGTGTTTATTGTGCTTCTAATTTAGAAACAAATATTTAAGTAAAGGTTCTTTAAGAGTAATCTTGACACTTCAGTTCTGTGAAGCTTTACGATATTGCTTGTTGATATTGCAAATTAAGAAGTCTGATGTGAGCAACATGACTTAGAACAAGGTTTTTATCAGACTGCGTGCTTTTAAGTATGAAGTCTGTCATTACAGAGCTAGTGAATGCCATACTTGCCCAGGGCTATATCTGATTTACTTTAGAGATTCATTCCATCAAAGACAACCCAGACTAGAAAGGCACAGCACATAGAATGCCCTCAGGCATAACAGCCATTTTATAATCTATCACTATCTTCTCTTAAGGTCTTTTTAACACTTAACCCTGCACCCTGTCTTTAAAAGTCCAAGGTAACCCCATGAGGTAACTGATAATTTCACATAATGCTAAGTATCTCCTAACAAAATTAAAGAAGTTGAAAAATCTCTGCAAGATGACAGATCCTGATAACTGATTAACAGCTGTACCAGACTGTTTAGTTTGAGTGCTATTTGAGGGCTCCATGGAGCCAGTCTATATACTTCATCAAGCATCCTGATGGGACAAAGGGGAAAAATTGCTGTAAGATCCAAGTTATCTTGGTGCTTCTCCCCTGTCATTCCAAACAAGCCATGGTCATGACTGTTCAAATTATTTTCTAGGAAGTCCTAGAGATAGTTGAGAAATCTAAACTTGATGATAGCCCCTAGCACAGGGACACAACATACTGCATAGAAACCAGCCTTTTTGGAGGAATTCAAATTGCAGAAGCTAGGTCTTGCTGTGAGGATCTAAGAGTTCTTATCACCTCTAAAAATTCAGCAGCTAATAAAGAAAAACAGCAGCATAATCTGTTACCGATATTGTATAGTCGATACAGTGGCCTAAAGCAATATGTTAATCCCATTGGGTTCTCCCTATAGTTTTATCAAATTATTACACAAAATTAGGTGATAGCAAATGGTCATAAAGTGAGTTTTATTTCTCCTTTGAATGAGAGGAATCTCTCTGCTTTTGTACAAAATTAATGCTTAAATTATTAACTTCCTAACATGAATATACCTTGCTTTGCAGCTAGGAGCTAGGTTCGCAGGTAAGGACCACAGGCCCAAGTGTTTCTATAAGGTGCTCACAGCCAACATTTTAGCTCTACTGACATTCACAGTCCTGCATCTTTTTAACCACTTGCCATCATATGAATGTAAAATTTCTAGGGCTCTAAATGCTTTGTTATAAAATCTTATAAAACTTCCACTTCTGCTACTGGGCACAAAGTTTATGAATTTAGCATCAAACCAGGGCTGAACCAGGCTGAAGACACCTTCTTTCCCAAACTAGCTTCCTGAATGTGTTTCAAATCCAAGCCAGCTAAGTAGTTCTTAATGCCATTGATCCTGTAGATAATTTAGATAGTTTCAAAGATGCTCAGCCAATTTTTTTTTTTTTTATTTGGATCACTGTATTTAATCTGAAACATCTTGAATGAGCAGTTCCAGACTGGTGTTTGAAATCCTCTTTACAGAACAATAATGTCTCTTAAAGTGCCACTTATAGGCCTGGATTAGAGCTCATCTACGTTTCTAAATCCAGTTTCTTGTTATCTTTAATGTGTGTGTTTGGAACCACTCCTGATTTTGTAATGAAGACCATACAGAGTGATAATGCAAAAGCAGAAAATATGAGAAGAGTTCGAAAGTATTACATTAGAACTCAGAAAAAAAAAAATCCAGCCTGATTTCTTTTGGCTGGCAATGTTATATAAAGAATTCAGAGCAAATAATATTTACAAAGCCTACTCCAAATTTCAGTGCACCTATCTTAACTTCTCAGTATTCTGTAAGTTTTGGGAAACATTTTAGATGAACAACCAATGATGGTAGTGTAATTTCAGTCAAAAACTTATCGCTGCTCTTATTTCAAGTTAGTTAATGAATGAATGAATGAATGTCTTAGATTATGCATTTTCACGAGAGTTTTTCACATACATTCCACTCCACTGTGAGAGCAAAATTTTGTACTGTTGTAGAGTACAAAAGCTGTGTGCCTTTAACAGAAAAGTTAACTTTTGTTAGAAGGTTGTAACCTCTCATTGTACATTAATTTACTGGCATCTTTTTTAAAAAGCAGCACAGCTTCTATCATTTATTATTTGTTATGAATGACAGCAAGAATGGCTTCTTCTGAATTAAGGGAAAACTTGGAGGTTGGTAATTTGATTACATGGAGAATAGTTCAATTTCTTTTCTTAAAAATTACCAAGGAAAAAATCATAAGCAGCAAAATTATTATTATGAGCTGTCTTTTACTTTTTCCTAATAATGTAATAAACTGGTTTTAGTTATTCAGTAGTTTAGGTTGAGTGGAAAATGGTGTGAATTTTGACTAGATTGCAGGAAAAAAAAATACCTTAAATCTCCAAAAGATGCAAAAAGAGTGGGATACAGATTATAATTAGGATTACTATCTCTGTTCTCATTCCAGATTGTATGATAAGTGACTTAAACATCTGCATGTGGGCTTTGCCAGTGGAAGAATAGCCACAGGGGTATTCACTTCTACATAATTAGTAACTGAGGAGTGCAATATATGTGGAATGTATTAAAATGACATTTTTGGAATGTAGTTCTCTCTTTACCATAAGGTTGCTTTGCTAATTGTCTAAAAGAATTTTGAACAGGGAAGTAGTACTACAGATTAGAGCTTGGTGGCTTAATCCATTTGTGCTTTTGCCGGTTTAGACTTACAAGGAATTTTGGAAAAGTGACTACTCTAGGAAATTAGTATTTGTCAGAGAGGAAATAAATCTCTTTCTTACATTACAGGCCAGCAAAACTTTGTGTTTTACCCTGAATGTTCAGGTGCCTGTCTCTGGTTATTTGTTGAAAGTTTCAGTTGCATTTAGTCATAAAATATCAGTAACCTTTTGACTTTGATCTGCCTTTCGGGTTATAGCTCAGGATTTCCTAGTGATAACAACTTTGATTTAACATGAGGAAGAGAGTTAAGCCAAGTTCTCCAGCAAATCAAATTTAAGGTGTTTAAAAAAAATAAATAAAATATGCAAAGTACACTTTATCTTTGTTAAGGTTGAGGAGATGTTTTTGACAAGAGGCTTGAAATCTCTCCTTCCCAATGTACTGAGAAGAATAATTCGATACAACAGACTCAGTATTAGTAATACTTCTGGAATGGCAGAAGGTAAGCAAACCTAACAGCTGTAAATGCAAAAGTGACTCCATTTTAGATTCATAGCTATCTGTTTTCTTAGCTTGTTTGTGAACGAATGTAGGAATATCTAAAGCACAGACGTAAAGCAGAAGAAAATGCTGTATTGACCTACCTTCTTAACTCACTTGGTTGTTTTTGAAATCACATTGTAAGCACCTAACACTGTTCTTAAATCATAAAGCTGCATCAGAGAAATTGTGTTGTCCTGCCTGTGTAAAGTACATGGACTTTATTTTCAGTGTTTGCAGTGCATCCCACAGTTCCTGGCTATGTTGCTTAGAAATTACAGATGCAGAAAACATTAGAAAAATATTTACCCAAATCTGGCTTTCTTGTATATGTTCTTATCACATTTGTAGTGTGATACTCATGTTCTTCACAGAGATCTTGCTTTACTTAGGGCATTGGCTACACTTTGGGGAAGAAATAGAGACGTAAAGCTACAGAAGTGTGTTTCTGCTTCATTTATTGCAGAATTTGGAAATTATTGACTCAACAAAATTGGGAATTATAAGAGGGAGAGGAAAAAGTAGTTCTATACTCAGATGCATGCTGGAAAATTTATTTGTCTTGCCTCTCATAGCTGAGAAAAGCAGAGAAGGATGTGTCATTGCTCTGATCAACTTTAAAATATAACCACATAACTAAAAATACTGTGGCAACTGTCTGATCAACAAAGATGTGTGTAGTAGCATTTCTATAATGGAAGGATATTAGGAGTAATTTTATATAATTGTAGTAAGTCTTGAAATTATTATTTTATTTTCTATTACTAAATTAGTGGAAAAATACTAATGGAAAACATATTATTGTGTTAATAATCTACAGCTTATCCCAAATGTATTTTTAACTGCCTGTATTACTGCAGTAATTTGAACATTTTTTTAAATTACAGTTTGCATACAAAACAAGTTCAGACTGTAGCCATGAGCATGTAGCTCTGTTCTGCAAAGACTGAACAAAAATTGGGTAATTGGAACTTCTCAGGAGTCCTGCCGTTATCTTATATTGTTGGGTGACATACAAGTAAAATAATTATTTCTTACTGTCCTCATTGTCATTCACTGGAGAAGTTAAAAGCTCTTTCTTCTGTGAACTGGGACATGAGTGTTGAATTAATGCATGGGCTGATCATCATGCCTAGCTTCACTAACACTGCTTGTGAGTATATCCATAATGATGGATACATAGTGCAATTATATACTTTAAAAGACATGGGAAAGGAAAAGTATCTTCCTCTATAGAAAAGTAATTTCCTCTATAATGAAAGTAAGGATAGAAAAAGAGCTTTTGGGAGGTGTAATAAGGTGGTCAAAGAGTTATAATGAAGCTGCCTGAGTTTACTGAATACCTGAAAGTTAGCTGCAGATTCAGTCTGTCAGCTGTGACTGGTATTTTAAATTCAGTGTTGTCTGAGTGGAATGCTCTGATTAAAACTGTAATTTTAAGAATTCATGAATATCACCAGCAAAGTAGAAAGTGCCTGTGGATTTCACATGGATGGCAAGGAATGAAGTTGAGGGGTAATTTAATGTAGTATTTTATTCAGTGGTAAATTTAATATGTTTATTTTAACAAAAATGTATTTCTGTCTTTAGCAAGAAACTGTTTCTGTATTTAGTAACTTTTTCTAGCAATAAAGTGAATTTCTGTGCTGAGTATTCCCCAGAGAGCAGTTTGTGGGCACATTTGGTATGCAAATACATGCTTACCTCAGCCTTTGCTTTGCATTTTTCCATCAGGAATAGAAATTTATCTTTTGGCTTCTCTGTTAGCTTTGGTCAAGAGTAAGATTTGGCTGATTTTGTACAACCTTTTGAGGCAGATCATTGATTCTATTAAATGACTGCCTCTTGGGTGACAGACTACTGTAATATTTGAGAAAGTAGGAGGTTCTATGCAGCCTTTTACTCTCTGTCTCCTATCAGACATGGCAATAACTTTTCAGGACAGTATTGATACAGGAGATAGAGACTGTAAATTGACAGGTTTATGCATCACAGACTAGTGGTACTTCAGATTTCCTCTCTGCATTTGAACAGTTGGCATTTACATGCAGGAAAATTAAAATGCCATTGCTATTAAGTGCTACTGTTTAGAAAATAAATTTTTGCTAAGTAAATTAATATGTTTTCTCTTCATTGATACTGCAGGAATGGTAATGTCTTTTGAAGCTATCACATGGCAGCAGTCAAAAACCTTTTAAATCAAAGTTAATTCCAAGTGAAGAAGATGTAACAGTTCTATTCATTCTAGGCTTTTAATTAGAAATATTAGAAATTACTGAGATTTGGTGTG
Organism: Melanerpes formicivorus; assembly: GCF_026170545.1. Taxonomy (NCBI): domain Eukaryota; kingdom Metazoa; phylum Chordata; class Aves; order Piciformes; family Picidae; genus Melanerpes; species Melanerpes formicivorus. The sequence goes on from NW_027142369.1 coordinate 5,844,552, forward strand.
ATAGGCAAGAGTTTATTCCTGAGCTGTAATTATGTCTGTTAAATTGCAGCTCACAGTAAAATTCCATAGGCAACAAACTCTAAAGAATGAGCTACATAATAGCAAGATACCTGTAGTTTACTGTTGGACTGGCCATAATTTATAGCTTGATATTATATAAAAAATTAATTTAAACATTTTTTAAATGGTGTAAGTGTGGTATGCAATAGCCCCCTTTTTTTTTTGGCTCTGTGCAAACATTTACAAAGTAAAGCATATTCCTATAGAATACAAATTTCCCAGGTTAGGTAATAAATTACATTTATATGTAAATTTACACAAGTGTTTATTAGAGTAATTACGCTGTCTTCATATTCTAGTACTACCCATGCCTGTCAACTATTTTAGCTGTGAATGTCTTTACATACAGAGTGCCTCTAGTTATGATTTTAAAAACATTTCCAAAAGTTGTTCAATATAATGAATGAGTTCTTAATCCAACATTTCTTTCAGGTAGCGTATAATGTTTTGATATTATAGACCCTCTAAAGAAATACACGCATAAAAATTACTGTTTCACAAAGAGCTGAATCATTCCTACCTTCCAAAATTTCAGGGTATAAACAGGCCAATGTTGTGATTTTGCCCAAGTCCCTGGCTGATGACTTTGAGAAGTTTTGCCATGCAAATGATGGACCTCTGCCACTGCTGTACAGAAGTAAACCAGGTGACTGGAAATGCCCTTCTCTGAGTAGCGATTCTGATATCAGGTAACTACAGACAAATTCTGCTTGTCAAAGTTCTACAGTGAATGCTAGTGAGATTAGGAAGGTTTCAGAGAACAGTCTGCTTACGCTGATGTTAATTTTGAACAAGTTTCTTTTTCTTGGAATTACACCTTTGAATTAAAACTATCATGGTATAACAGCCTGATCATCTTGTTCTTGAGAAGCATGTTATGATAACACAGTATTACATGTATTTCTCTAGAGCAAAGGTGAATTTTTGTGCAATTTCTAAATACTTTGCAGTCTGAGATAGCAGAATTAAATAATGCAGTTTTACCCCTGTTGTGCATTTGGTGGTAATGCATGTATGGTTACTGCAGGGTATTTGTAGATTCTTTGAAATTTGAAACACTAAACACTAAAAACAAGTCTTAAAACAGCTCCCTGACTTTTGAAGCCCTGTACCAAGATATGTGGAAGGGACATTGACCTATAAAACCTAAAACATAATAAAAATCTAGCATTTTCTGTTTTCCGGACTTGTGTTTGTGCAAAATAAGGTGTTCTGGGTGGGAGTTGCATGTGTTTGTTTCATTGCTAGAAAGAAAATAACTGGATAGATTAGGCTGTATCTTGTGGTTTGATACTGAGTAAATATAAATTCAAACTATTCACCTTGTTTAAAAAAGAAAATATTATAAAGCTGTGACAACTTCTTATTTCACTAGAACTGACTGCCTGCAGTACAGAATATATGAGCATGGAGCTTGTACTGGATCACTGAAAAGTCTAAAGGAATATTCTCAACAACTTAAGGACATGGTGACTTTTTATATAGGCTGCAGCTTCTCTTTTGAAAAGGCATTCCAAAATGCTGGCATTCCCATAAGAAATGTTGAGCAAAAATGTAATGTAAGCATGTATAAGGTAAGCATATGCACACATGCATATTCTTTGTCATAACTTTGCCTTTGAATATTTGCCCGTATTCACAGCATGTGCATATACCCATTGTTCAAAATCTCATCCACCAGCACCCCAACATCCTTTTCTGCAGGGCTGCTTTCAATTTCATCATCCCCCAGCCTGTATTGATATTTAGAATTGCCCCAACCTAGGTGCAGGACTGAACACTTTGCTGAATTGGATTTTAGGAGATTATCCTCAGCCTACCTCTCCAGGTCTCTCTAGATGACATCCTGTCCTTCAGACTTAACAACTGCACCACTCAGCTTGGTAGCATCAGCAAATTTGCTGAGGATGCACTCAAACTGGCTGTCTGTATCATTGGTGAAGATATTGAACAGCACTGGTCCCAGTATGGACCTTTGAGAGATACCATTTATTGAGCTTGTTTATCTTGTGTACCTTGTGCCCATGTATATCTTGTTTAGGTTCAAATGCAATTTCGATATCAGACATGATGTTCTAAAAAGCCAGACTGCTTTTATGTCTGAGTAAAACAAGTGCTTCCACATCCCAGTTAGTGAGGATGATGACTTCCATACATTTTTTCTAGAGGCACAGAAGATTTTTTTTTATGTGTAGAAGAGCTATGTTACTTCTGTAGAGGTGGTACTGCCAGCATCAGGAATTCCTCTCTTAGGAGGACAGACTGAGGGAGTTGGGGCTGTTCAGTCTGCAGAAGAGAAGGCTCCAAGGAGGCCTAATTGTGGCCTTCTAGTATCTTAAGGGGACCTACAAGAAAGCTGGTGAGGGACTTTTTTAGGGTGTCAGGTAATGATAGGACTAGGGGAATGGGAAAAAAATAAAAATGGGTAGATTCAAATTGGATGTTAGGAAGAAGTTCTCCACCATGAGGGTGGTGAGACCCTGGAACGGGTTGCTCAGGGAGGTTGTAGAAGGCACATCTGTGGAGGTTTTTAAGGCCAGGTGGGATGTGGCTCTGGGCAATCTGATTTAGTATGAGGGGTCCCTGCCCATGTCAGGGTGGTTGGAATTAGATGATCCTTGAGACCCCTTCCAACCCTAAAAATTCTGTGATTCTAGGTTACAGAGCACTGTAGCTCCCCTCCCTTCCAACACAGTGAGTAGATTCAGACCAGTTAGATTTATTTCTGCATGATACTTCTTACTAGCTTTTTCCCTTTCCATATAGAGAGGGTATCATTGTTTTCTAACAATATTCAAAACATACTGACCTCATCAAACATATGCTATATCTACTGAAGCAACAAATGCGTAACTTTGAAAATTGTTGTGATCTGTGTGAAGAAGCTCAAGTGTAGAATGCCACACTCCTGCAGTGCTGGACCTTACCAAATCAAAACAATAAATTAATAAAGTAATTTACAATTATCTAAAATACATGTTACAATGCAGCCTATCTAAACTCAAGTACAGCATAAAGTTTTAGACTTATTTCTTCGAATACTTTATAACTATTATTCAATACTGTTGCTAACACCTTGGGTTCTTTTAAACTGCCAGACAGATGTGCCTTGCTGTACCATTTCTACTTTTTGCTGCAACCTAGTAGTCACAATGAGACCTATTCCTGAAAGCAAGGTGGGAGCAGCTGTACTATCAACATCTGAGTTGAAAGAAGCCCATGGAGCACCAGTTCACATAGGTGACCCTGGTTAGTGTGTTATTTTTTAACTTTACATGCTCTTTATATTTTAATATTTTTGTATTCTATAACTTTTATATTTTAATCCTTCAGTGGTCACAAACCTGAAAGGGGTTGGGTGGGGGGATTAGAATTGAAAAGAAGGTTTTGAGTGAGCTGAACACAGAATTCTTGGATGAAACATAGCTGTCTTCTGTAGATAAGTTAAGTTAGATGGCAGGGGTGGTTTTGGTAGAAAAGTGTAATCATGTTTTTCAAAAATGTATGCAATTTCATTTCTATGTGAGTACTTTCTTACTGTCAGAGAAAGTGACAGGGTAGCAATGACTGACAGCATGAGGAGATGTATGTGTGGATGTATTTTGTGTCTTAACAGATGACTGTGAAAGGAAATACTGCATTATCTTTAAAAATAGTAAAATAGAATGCATTAAACACAACACTTAAGACAGAATAAATAAACCCCAGCACAAGTAAGTATATGCCTATTCTTTGTGGGAGAAAACAAGCAAAAAACCCAGGAAACTGTTTGGGAAGAATCAAAACCAAACAAACACCTGGGAGATGAAGATAGATTGCAATTCACAACTGAAAAAATAAGAGTAAAACCAAAAAAAATCAAAACAAACAACAAAACTTTCCTTCTGCTGAGAGAAATTTATGAATCAGTAGTCTCATAAGCCACATACACAGAAAGATCATGTTGAAGAGCATGGAAGGAGATGTCACTAATTAACATTAGACCCCAGTAATATATTTCCTCAGATTTGAACATTCAGATTAAATAAGTCATTACTTCCATAGATTCATAGAATGGTTTAGGTTGGAAGGGACCTTAAAGATCATCTAGTTCCAAGCCCCGTGCCATGGTCACCATTGTGACCAGCTCTCGATTCTCCTTTTGGAGAGGCCACACATCATCCCTAGATGCCTTTTTGTCCCTGATGTACCATTTTGAGTAGATCAACAGGATGATTGTGCAAGTATATTTTTTTTAAAAAACATAAAAGATTAATTATTACATATATAGACCATATACATTAATTCTAGAAAAGACTGTAGTATATTAAAGCAGCTAAAGAGCTTAAAACCAAGGGAAGAGAGCAAGTGCTTAGAATGACCCAGAATATTAAAAGTAGGTGTTATAATAAAGCAAAACACTATTTTTGAAAGCTGGATAAGAGTGAGATGTAGCTATCTAACCCAGAGAGGTTAAAGAGTGGTTGCTCATTTCTCTGAAGCTGAAGAATGTAAGAAGCTAAAGCACTAGCAAACATGTCTTAGAAAGAGCCCATTTTGCATTGCAGTAGTTTTCCTGTTTGCCAGGGTTATGAATACAATTCTACTCTTGATAGACTTAGAATATCTTGGAGACTCAGCATGCATGTCTAGCTTCCCTTTTGTTACAAAAAGAAAGTGAATACATTTTAATTGAAAATCAGTTTACTGATACTGATATACAAAAAGGGAAAACAAATCAGCTCAGGTTCTAGGGATGCGCACTCAAAAGCAAACTAAATACACTATTTCAGTGCCACTATTGCAATCTTATCTCTGTGTTGCTGAATACTGTTTAGGGTCCACACACCACCACCCCACATATGCTTTGCTGGATTAGCTATTGTTTGGAATCTCACATGATCTAATTTTTTATCAATTCTAGGTCTGCTGGGAATACAAGACCTTTCCAAACCAAACTATGGAGATCCAGTTCGCCTCCACCCTGGTGATATTCCAGTGTTTTGGGCCTGTGGAGTGACAGGAGTAGAAGCAGTTGTCAACAGCAGTATTTATTATGTTTGGAGACCCTCTTTAAATTATAATTATCCTTCATTCTCTTTTTCTCTCTCTCTTCATTTTTTTGATGTGGACTGAATGAGTTAGCTGATTAGCAGGCTTGATTTAGGGTGAGCTAAAAATACCCCCAAACAAGAACAAATATTCTGAAATACAGGTCTACCTTAAAAGGAAGCTTTTACTGAAGTTTCATTACTTTTTTTCTTTGAGTATTTTAAAGGCAGAAACCTAAAGCTATGGCAGCATCAAAGCATCTTTTAAAGTCATTACTGAAAACTAGAAGCTTAAAAGGCATTCATTTATAATCTCCTTCCTTTAAAATTATTATTTTATGTTACACTGCAGTAAAATAATAAGGAGGGGTGGGGGGGCGAGGTCACAAAAGCGCTAGCAGCTGTACAAAATGTTGTCAAGAGCTAGCAACTTGATTGTCCTGGAAAGGAGTTCATAATTGTCCAATGAAGTTTTGAGTTTTTAGGTTTTGTTCTGAAATGAAGTGAATGTGACACACTTTACATAAATGCTTTCTTCTCTGCACAGCACTGTCTTGCATTTTATCCAGTCACTTTTAAAGGCATAAGCGCAAAGGGCAAGGAAACACATCTAAACTGTAGTGACAGCCTGCTCTATATCACCAGTGTGGAATGAAATCTCTATTTTTGTTCTTACTAAAAAAGAAGCTTAATAATTACAGGCAATATAATTGTGAGAGCCTTGGGAGGTCATCTGCTTCGTCCTTTTCTCCTTGCAGGATCTGCTACTTCCTTGTGGTTCCTTACAAATGTTTATCTAAACTGCTCTCGACATCTGCTGTAAACATGTTTAGCATTAGGAGCAGAGAGGTTTTTAAATTTCTTACATGCAATCTCTTTTTACTCCAGTCCTACATCAAAGATGAAAGTCCTGCTCTTTCCTGTGGTCTCCTGCAGATCTATTCATTTTTCTCATGTATCTTTGTTGCAGGGAAAGGAGAGGAAAAAATTTGCAAGCCTGTTTACAATCAGCTGCCCAAAGCAGCTCTCTGTCCTGCCTTTACCTGTAACAAGTTTTTACTTTTGTTCATTTCTCCATTTTCTGCATTAAACCCAGCTGTCATTAATGAATTTCAGGAACTTTTGAACAGTTTATATCTTTCTGTGCTCCTTTCTCAGCTAGGTATTTAAAAATTCTGCCATACCACCAGTACCTATACTTCAGGTGAATCTGCTAGCTTTTCACATAAAATGTTGTCTACTCACATGGTGTGGAGAGGTGCATTAAATCTCAACAACCATGCTCTCCAACTGCTCTTAATCTACTAGCCGTAGACTCCCAACAAATCTAGCACAGACCAAGTACATATGTACTTATTAAAGAAATATCTCCTCCCTTTTCACTGTCCTAACAAAATAAAGCTTTGCTGTTTAAGTATACCAGTTGTGATTTCTCCAACAACATATCAATTTTGCCAAATCCATTGTAATCTAGATCAAGACTTTTGGAAATAGATGGCAAATATTTTCAGTTTAGGAAGCTACTGTGCTGCCAGGTCTGTATGTGTTTATTGTTCACCAGGGTTTTAGGTGCTGCTCAGATTCCATTTCCTAAAGCTTATTGACCACTTTTTGCCATTATTCCTTGCCAGTTTATAGGTCTCCTACCTAGGTTGGCAAGACACTGCAGAGATGCTAGTCTCCAATTTTCTTAATCTGATAAAGGACTGCTCCTAGTGAACAGTTGACATTTTGTCATAGTGTTACAAGACTATTCAAAGGCATAGTATAGCTTCCAGCAGCACTCTAGAACCTAGAAAATTAATGTTACAGACACAGTATCACCAGATCAGCATGCAAACTTAAGCATTAACTTGTTGTTATGTCAATGCACTAGTTTCTTTATGCATGTCAAACTCATTTTTTCAGGCTTCCCTGTTCCTGATAGACATCCTTAGTAGGTACCAGTGTTAAGTTCCTAAGTTGCCTCAAACTGGATCTCAACTACCTATGTGAGCTTTCTAAAAGTGAGAACATTTCTTTCCCAAAGTGCATTAGTTGCTGCAATGTAACTTAAAATATCACCTATTTTTATGATACAAGTATCCTTAGACGGGGACTCTGTGTTGTTAAATAGCTTTTTGCAACTTTATATTACAATAAGATCATGTTTAATTTAAGTTTTTTTTCACCCATTTTAGGACCTCCATTAGCTTTTACTCACTCTCCTGGCTGTATGTTCATTACTGACCTAAAGAATGACAATGCCACAGTCACGTCTTCAAGAGAGGTTCCACAAGTCCACTGCATTTCTCAAAGTCCTCTGCATTACAGCATTGTGTCAGCAGAAGCAGCCCAAAAGATAAAGACTCTGGAGACCCTAATTGGAATAGATCCAGGTAAAACCAGAAACCCTCTTTTCTTAGTGGACTTCTTGTAAGGTAGATATGACCTATCCTGCTTTTTAAGATATTCATACAGTTCAAGAACACCAGAAGAATCTAAAGGCAAGTTTAAGATTTTTTTCTAAATGTTGTGGAATACATTGTGTTTCTATAACAAGTTCTTAACTTTTCTATCACCGTGCTTCATACCAGAGTCTGCTCAAAACCATTCAATCTTACGGGTAACGGAATATCTGACCTTGATGGCTGTATGCCCTCAGAGTACAGAGAAGCATCAATGTTTGCAGCAGGCTGGAGAGTCCACAGAGAATAAGAACTGTTACTGAATAAAACTGAAAATGCTGTGTAAAGTACAGGGCACCCCAACATGCTGGCAACAGCTACATGGGTGTTCACTGCTAAGTAAATAGCACATTTCTTTCAGTGTATTCATGGCTATGACACTCCTATCAGAAAATTCTAGTAGTTGCGTGTCCTTTTCAAACATCCTTCTCTGATGGGTGGAATTACAGCAGGTTCTGCTGAGATACTCATCACTGAGCTGTTGTGTGATGGACCAAAGTCACCTGATCATCACAGAAGGGTGGCCAGCAGGGCTGCATGTGTGCCCAAGGAAGATGAGAAAGAAACAAGGGCGAACTGAACAGTGCAGTCTTCCTTGAAATTCACACTGAGTTAGTACCCGCTGTCTGCTGTAAATTCTGATCTCAGTTTCCCATAAATTTTCTGAAATCCTCTGTAGGCAGTGGTGGAAAACAGCTTACGCCCAGCTCTCCCAATCTCCGGGTTTGGGCTGTGTGCATATGTTTGGGTCTGTTTATTTTTACTCACAAGGCCTCTCCTTTTCCCACTCTCTGGAGTTCAGCTTGGCACAATGCCATGCTCTGCAGAATTACAGGACCTAACTTAGGAGTTAGTTCCTTTTATTGCTATAAGAGATCACAGTACTTCAGTTAATATATCCCACTTCTCAGAGGTTAATATTCCCTGCATCTGTTACTTAAGTTTTGTTCAGAACTTTTTTCTGTGATCACTCTCTGTATATTGTTTGTATGTTATGTAGGAGAAGTAGAGGGAGAAATGGCAAGGTGGAAATTTATGAGAGAAGAAGAGAAAATGTTGGGGAGAAGGTGAGAAAGATGAAGGTGTGAGCAAGCTAGAAAACAATACTGAGGATTTACCTCTCTAACAGCCAGTGAACATTGGCACATAATGCTGGTATTCATGGTTTTCAGGAGTGCTAGCAGATTGAAAGGACTGTACTGTGAATTTGTGTTTCCAAATGCCAAGGAAAAGAAAGTGGATAGGAAGTGTCTGAACAGTGAAAGGCATACACAGATAAACCAGTGTTGCCTCTTTAGGGACTGACCCATAGAAGGGGCATCTGTTAATATTCACCTGTTCCTCAAGGTTAGATAACAAGGTTTCCTACTACCTCAAGTGTTACATCTTTTAGCAGTCACTGGGATACCACTGTATGAACTAAGTTTATCAAGTCTCTTGGTAACTTACAATGTCTCTGAAACTTCACTTCAATGATTAATAATTTCTTTTAGTGGAACTTATTTGTGAATTAGCTCTTCTCTAAGGGCATCAAGTAAAAGAGACACAAAGGACCATCTTACTCGTCTGAAGCCTGCATCAAAACTTCTGTAGTATTTGGGATGCTTGAGTTGCAATCTAGCTTCAGTAGCTAGATATGGCTTAGCATGACTTTCATAACGGATCAGAAGGCCAAAGAAAAGGTTACAATATGCAATAAGCTCTTAGGAATAGAAAATACAATAGAATGGAATTAACCAGGTTAGAAAAGACCTTTGAGATCATCAAGTCCAACCCATCACCCAACACCATACAATCAACTAAACCATGGCACCAAGTGCCTCATCCAGTCTCCTCTTAAACACCTCCAGTGATGGTGACTCCACCACCTCCCTGGGCAGCCCATTCCAATGGGCAATCACTCTTTCTGTAAAGAACTTCTTCCTAACATCCAGCCTAAACCTCCCCTGGTGCAGCTTGAGGCTGTGTCCTCTTGTTCTGTAGAAGAGCTAGGTGTAGGACTTTTAAAAATGCGGTTAACTGAAATTCTTAACCTGGAAGCATAGCCCCTTATCTTTGTTACTCACATCCTACACCTTACTAGGTTTCCTGAGGAAATTACCCCAATTCCTGCCTCTTTTTTTTCTTTTTTTTTTTTCTTTTTTTTTTTTTTTTGTTAATGCATTTTATGACATTAAAGTATGCAGGTTCACACACTCGTCAGTTCCAAAAGGAGAATACATTAAAATGTACTGCTCTCTTTAAAACCACGTCTGTAGGAGACCGAGGTATAATTCATCTCCTTCGCCAGGACGAGCTGCTGAAGGCTTGCCTGTCCATGTCTCATGCTCAGTCAGTGCTGATAACAACTGGATTTCCTACCCACTTCACTCACGAACCACCGGAAGAGAACGACGGGCCCCCGGGAGCCCTTGCTATTGCAGCTATGTTGCAGGCCTTGGAGAAAGAGGTTGCCATAGTAACAGACCAGAGAGCCATGAATCTGAACAAAAAGATTATCGAAGAGGCTGTTCAAATAGGTAAGACACCGTTTTTAACTTGCTAGTTTGAGCCAGGGTTTGCTTCAGTTAATCTCACTGTCACTTAGTAGAGGAATTTCTATTTTTTTGTTGGTCTGGAAAGTGAACCAGAGTTCATCCTCTGAGCTCTGATCAGCACTGCTATGATGACACTGTTAAACCTAGCTAGCTTCAAGTCAATGCTTACATGTCTGGGTTTTGATTCTGTATTAACTATTTGTGACAAATTCTGTATGTCTGGGGGTTTTTGTGGTTTGTTTTGTTTGGTTGTTTTTTAAGCTTCTCAAGCACATATCAAGAAGAAAGGTACACAGTATCTGAATTGTATTTTGCTTTCCCATAGGTATCCTGAAGAAACCCATCCCTCTGTTGAGTTATCAAAGGGAAAGTGCTGATTCAGCTTTAACATTTTTGTGTGAGAATGGGAATCCTGGAAAACCTAGGTATGTGTATTCAACTCCTGAGAAGGGGTCACACCTCTGCTGTGTAGAGTTATAACAAAAATAATGACCATTATCTAAGAAGGTACAGTGGCTGCCAGTAAATTCTTCAGACTTGGGATGAACAAAACAAACTTTGAAGCCAAACACTGGTATTGGATCACACCAAGTACAGAATTCCATGTTATTCTGCAGTCATGCATTTCTGGAGCCCAAAAGGAACAATGATACTTTGTATTTCAATAAATACAAACATTTCTAGAAGGTTTTTCAGTTATTATTCCATTGATAGAGATATACACATGCAATATAAATCTATCATTTTACCTATTTTAAAATCAGTGAGAAAATCAGAAAGGGGAAGTATTACATCAGAATTAGTAAAGGAAACAGGAAAAGAATTTTGGAGCATGTTCACTTTCCAGAACTTTGCCTCCAATCTGACAACTGGAGAATCTGATTGGATTTAATAAAACATGTGCTTGCAATAATTGTCTTTAGGAAGAACTGTAGATGTATGCATGCACTTCTCAATTCAGCTGCTTGTGTATGCTTTTCTGAGTATACAGAGTTGGGAAAGCCGTACAAGGTGTGTGATTTGCTAACTAGCTGCACATATATTTCATTACCTAGCAGGCAACTTACCTTTCCTTTAACTAGGCATAAATTGTTCATTCTTATTGATCTTTCCTTGTAAAGCATTTTAATGTCATCGTTGCTTTTGGTTTGTTCTGTTTACTAAGACATTCTTTCCTCCTGGTTTTTGCTTCATCAGCTTATTCAGTTCACATTTCTTTCCCCAGGCCAGTGGAAAGAATGCTGTAATAATATGCATGATACTGTCATAATTTTTAATGTGTTGTTTTAAACTAAATTAGTATTGTTTTAAAAATGCATTTTGTAGCTGTGCAAAACATAGTTACAACCAGTTTCTATTTCACAGCCCCGAAAAGCTAAAATAAATATTAACTTAAAGCAGACAACTAACCTGCTTAAGGTCTCTGGAGTCACTGTAGATACCTGCCCACAGAAACATGAAGTAATTCAGTAAAACTGGAGAAACAGAAATAAAATAATTCAAATCTAGCATAGAGTACTGTGTACTAAAATTCTCCCTAAAACAGAGGTCATCTGCAGTACATCTGTCTCCTTTCATAACTAGCAAGATATTCATAGACATAGAACCCAAACCCCACAAATCTAAAGACCCAAACCAAAAAACTCTTCAGAAACAAATGTTTGCTAAACACTGTACTTTAAGCAGAGACTATACACGCACTGACAAGGATTTAGGTTATCATTAATTTGCCACTTTTTTGTTTTCTTTGAAAACCCAGAGAGTAATGTCTTACATAATATTAAGTATTTTAACATGAAACAGAGCAAGGCCTGGTGACTAATGCAAAAGACTGAGAGATTTATCTCAGGAACTTACCCATTTCTTAGTGGTAAATGTAGAATGAGGCAGTTGCACTAAAGGTATAAAGAAACTGACTAACATTTGAAAATAGACTGTAGAGAACTACATTCAGAAATAACAGTTATCCAAGTTTTACTTTCAGTCCCAAATGTCATAAAATAGGACCAAGCACAAGAGGAGGAGCAGCCAACCGGAGAGTTTAAGTGAGAATCACAGCTGTGACTCCTCTTTTCTGTTTTACCACATGTCTCTGACCAGATTTGATCACCTGGTAGCAATAGAGCGTGCTGGGATGGCTGCTGATGGCAATTATTACAATGCCAGGAAAGTTAACATTAAACATCTCGTTGATCCCATAGATGAACTATTTTTAGCTGCACAAACCATTCCAGGAGTCACAACAACAGGTATGTGTGTGTTTGTGTTATATTTTCAGAAGCCACAGAAGCACCGAACAGGAACTCTTACTTAAAGTGAAAGGAAGGAGGAGGCAAGTGCTGAATAACTGCTTGCAGGCTACAGCTGTCTGTTTTGATTGAATTTAAAGAGACCATGGCTGAAGAAAAATTACAAGTTTCTATTGAAAGGTTCTTACAGATGAAAAAAGTGAAGGAGCTGATTTCAAAGATAAAGTTATTATTTATTTAAAGATAAAAATGCAAGCCCAGATGTAGCTATTGTCTATACATCAGTGTGCATACATAAACTTCTCTAAGTGTGGGTTTTGACACTGACTTTATTCTGCTTTTTTTGTGTGAAAGACAGCATAGAAAGCAAATGACTGTTGAATTTCCATTCATTACTCGTATTATTCCATTCAGATTATCCATTACAAATTAAAATACTATAGCTATTGTTATTTTTACACCTCTACTAAAACAGCAGTCTGGATAGAATCTTAGTTTAGCTTGTCTCTTAGCAGTGCTTTTTCTTGAACTGGGGTTGCATGTTTGCATCTACTGTAATAGTTGCTTCTCCAACTAAATATACACATACAGTAATAATCTTTGAGTACACTGACCTTCATGACAAAAATACATTAGCTTTGACAGATACATCTTGTAAGAATGCTTTTAGCAACATAGTGCTCCTCTCTCTTGTTGATAGTCTTTTTTTCCTGAAAACTTCATTGTATCATCTGGTTTTGAAAAAATATATCAAAATCAAGGTGTATATATGAAGTGTAGTACAACATCCTTGCACAGTTAAATGCCTCCTGCTGCACCGTGTTGCCCAAAACACAGTTGGGAGATATGTAATTCATACAAATATTAGAAACAAAATTAGAAATGTGTCACAAAAATAGAAATAAGTACCCATAGCAGGCTGATTACAGTCACATCAAAAGTTATCTGCTGAGCTGTCTTTTTTATTTCTTCTAGCGCTGTGCACTCACTCCACAAAAGATGTTACTGAAACCACATGCTGGGTTTTTTTTTAGCTGTCATACAATTGACATAACTAGATGCTATTTATATGGGAGCTAATGAAAAGCTTTCCAAAGCAATGCATAAAATAAATGAGGTCACACTTGTTGTGCTTTCTACAAATGCTTTTTAGCACAGAAGACTGACATTTCCTGCATTTTTTTTCATGAAAGTAGTTTCAGGAACCAATGCAGTCAGTGAAAACTTGCATGGAGAGTACAACAGAACTATTTTTCCTCTTCCTGGAAAGCACTCAGGCCTTTAGGAGAGGAGGATTCATCTTGTCTATTTTCAGACATCTATATTTGAAATGTCTGCCTTGGGGTGACATGACTTGAATGTTTCTCTCTGGTGACTTTAAAAGAAGCATAGCCGACTGGCTCATGTGTGGACGGCTGTGTTTTGTCAGGTGACTCTCATGGTGGAAATCTACAGTAAAATGTAGTCCTCTGCCAATATGTAGAGGAAGAAGACAATAGATGGTGCAAGAAAATTTTCAGTGAGGTGTTCTTTTCTTCCCAGTGTAATACTGATAGGATCCATCTACAACAGAGATCTATTAACTGCATAACCAGAACATCAGCAAAGACAAGGAAAAGCAAAGCAAGGCTGACAGGGAAAAGAACCCAAAAACAATCAAGCAAGGATTAGTATCTTTTCATTAAATAAACTGTTGATAATCATTGAAGGACAAGAATTCATTTTAGCCTTTTTAAATAATATTAAGAGCAAAATTTTGTATTTTGAATGTAAGAAAAGTCAAAATGCTGTGTGGGTTGTTCCAAGAGAGTAGGGACCACTGTATTTTTGTATGATGAGAGGCATCGTGGTTGTCACTGCCTAGTTGAAAAGTGCTACCAACAAACAGGTTTTAGAAGCACCATTAAGTCTCAACACCTAAATATATGTGAGCAGGTTATTAAAGCAGCTAAGAAAAAAGGTTAGCCTTTCCATGGTAAATGCTTTTATGTCAGTTTTATGTCATTCAGTTACACTCTCTTTGACTATATAAACTTCAGGAGGTAAATAACTGATGCTGAGAAACAACTTTCAATGTCACTTAAGGAAGAAATTTGCTACAGGCTTATATGAGATGTTTATGCAGTTACTAAAGTGTTAGATTTATCCATTTGGAGGGTTGAAACGCAGATTATAAATATTGTAATTTCTCTCCTGTAGCACACGCTATTCATTAAAGCTCAGTCACATTTCAAATTCAGATACAGTATGATGCAGTGAGGAGTTGAAGCTCTTTGCTGTTCTGTTTCACAGACATTGACTAGGTTTTTCTCTATAAAGTCTTCAAACTGACAGCTTTAGACTAACTGGTGAGAAATATCAATTTCCATGTAAATGAATGGAATTTTTGTGGTTCTGATGTTATTTTTGAATGCTATCTAGAGGTACTACCCAGTTTTCATGTAACCATCTAGTTTATGTGTTGCACTCATCTCCAAATCTCTGAATGATATGTAACAATTTTATGTCCCAAACACAGAATTGTCTAGAATTTTCCTGAAATTACATAGGTGCCACTGATCAAGGCCAAAAATCAAGGCCTAACACCCTGAAAAAAAATGAGCACATTTAAAAAAAAAAAAAAAAAAGAAGAAGCTGCATAAATTACTAGAAAAAAAATTAAAAATTGATAGTACACAGTGTTGGGCTCTTCGAACATGGTGGCACAATGATCTGTATGAAACAACCAGTACACTAAGCCCTACTTCTGCCAAAGTGCTTATGTATATATTCGCTTCTCTTTCAGCAATAATTGCTAATTTTAATCTCTCTTCTTAATTAAAGCTTTTAAC
Source organism: Melanerpes formicivorus (assembly GCF_026170545.1). Lineage (NCBI taxonomy): Eukaryota > Metazoa > Chordata > Aves > Piciformes > Picidae > Melanerpes > Melanerpes formicivorus. The sequence goes on from NW_027142369.1 coordinate 5,859,706, forward strand.
ATAACAAAGTTTTCTGTGCTTGCTTTATTGTAGACTCACAGGATAATTTCTCATGTTCATTTCTTTTGTGTCGTCTTTATTTCTGCTAATGTAATTATGATCATGCATTCTGTCTTAATTCTGTCTGCAGTTCATGAGACCTTGATGGTTTTGATTTCTTTGGCTGCACCAATACTGCATATATTGCATATATACACCTACAAGCTGACATGTGATAGGTGATGCTTTCAGCTATTGCATTCACAGTCTTCTGGTTGTAGACACTTTTGATGCAAAAGAATAAATTGTCTCACATGGAGCTATGAACTGTTATAGCATCTCATGGGAAGACACTGGATGCTTCCTAAATGGATGGTTAGTTATATGTTGGGCTCGTACTGATTTAGACTTTTTCTCTTTTAATAAAGGTGTTGGAGATGGAGGAAATGAATTAGGAATGGGCAAAGTAAAAGATGCTGTAAAGAAGCACATAAAAAATGGAGATGTTATAGCTTGTGATGTTGAAGCTGATTTTACTATTGTAGCTGGTAAGGAATTTTTTTTTTTGAGGGGGTGGGAGCACTGTTGACTTTTGAAAATAGAACTGAGAAGAAAACATTTGTCTTTCCAATATATTGGCCCTTTCTTTGTACAAGCAAGCAAACAGGTCTGTCTCTGGACTGCATCAAATTTTCTGCATAGTTAAGTAGCAAGAGCTCCAGCAGGAACGTCAGAAAACTGAAGATGTGTTGTGAAGGAAGTGCATTTAATTGGAAATAGTTGGGCAAATCCTGAATACCCGTGGAGTATCACATCTTAAATAAAATAACAAGGAAGACTGCAGAATAGATCTATGTGGGAATTGTCTATGCACATACAAATTTTCACTATAATAGAAGTTGAATGCTATAGTTAAAATTCTCTTCCACCAAAACATCTTAAGCAGCACAAAATAAAATTTGCAGTGAGTGAGAGTGTGGTGGTAATTAAATATTTCTTATGGCTATATGTACCTAGGAGGGCTGCTTGGGCAATTTGGTGATTTTTGGTTTTGTTTTCCCTTCAAAAGCAACTGACCCTGCAAAGCAAAGTGAGGTGGAGTTTTGGACATGTTTAAGTGTGGAAACCTACATGCACTAAAACAACTTCAGAGTTTTTAAAAAAGATACTATTCTGTGTCTCTGGAAAAGGTATCAGGCAGCGGAGATTGATACCTTCTCACAGCAAGTTTCAGTTCTAACAATCTCCAATGCAGTCTTGACAGACAAGCTGTCAAACCAGAACATGGACTGATCTGATAACAGCCTACAGAAAATTTATGGATATTGACTACATTAGATTGGGTGTGTGATGGTGAAGGGGTTTGTATGATACTTACATCGAGGACGCTTATCAGGACACAGTTCATTTCGCTGTGGCTTCACATCTAATAAACCAGCTGAACTCTTTAATACATCATCATTTGTGACCAAAAAGGGGTTCTGCAGAATGGAACAGCATTCCTTTATAAGATCTGACAACAATTTGCCTGGTTTAGGATACTTTATACATTTTTTTTTGCCTCTGTGTGCTTAAAAGCAAAAGACAGTGGGCTGTAGCACAGCTCCTCACGGTTTGTGGACTTCATATTAAGCCAAGCTGAACTGTGCTACAGAAGGTGCCCACTGAGTCTTTGTTTTGTTGCAAAGAAAAGCCACAAACTAAGCTAGATGAAAACTTGCAGACGTACTACTGAGCACACTATAGTATGTGAAGCAATTCTGTATTTCTGAAACAAATATTCCAAATTCATAGCAATAGTTAATTCATATCCACATTCCATTTCACCCTCAATACTTGAGACTCAGTTGTACATGCCCAGTGACACGTGCAGGTTAGGAATCTTTGCAGTAAGTTTGTTGGGGTTTTTTCTTACACTTTGATTTCATGGTGACGTTCTTTTGCAGGAGTCTCTAACTGGGGAGGTTATGCCATTGCTTGTGCTCTGTATATCCTCAACACTTGTGAAATACATGACCGCTATCTGAGGAAAGCTGTTGGATTTCCACAGTTATCTAAGAGGACGATCTGGCTTTCAGCACTTCCCTCCGTTGCCAAGGTAAACTCCATAGGGCTAAAGAGTTTAAGGAGTTTGCTCATGACATGCAGGTGGAATCAGCTGCCAACTGCTAAATCCTGCCCAGTCCACTTCAATAGCTTACTTTCACATGATCTTTTGGTAACTTTTGGGAATCCCTGGGGAACGAGCAGTCACACCATACTTAAAACTCGCTGCAAAGGATTCAAGACATATGGAACATCAAAATCCTCCAAAATTAACGTATTCGTGCACTGTGATCTCAAGCACAAGATAGCACTACAGTCTTACAGACAGTGCAAGAAATCCTTCTATTGTGATACAAGGATTAAAATTTCCTGGTCTATTCCATAACATCCTTCATGGTTTTAAAAATCTCTGTTGTAGCCTCCTTTGGGTGTTTCCTTTTCCAAAATGAAAAGTCACAGTTGTAATACAGAAGCTACTCCATGTTTCTGACCTTTCCACCTTTACTAGTTCTGTTAGAACCTTTCTGTAATTTGTTTTGAATGTTCCTAAATGAAAGTTGGAGAATGACTTGAGATGAATATTTTAAAACGTGTTTTGACTAATGCAGCTCTGAACAGTGTGATATTCTGGGAATGCAAAGGTTTCAGACTGAGGAAAAGTAAAATGACTGAGAGGGGTGAGAAATGACTGTGATCTGTGCTCATCCTGCTAAGCATGTGGCTCTATTTTTAACTTGGCAGTGTTGGGGGTTTTTTGTGGTTTTTTTTTTCTTTTTTTAAAGAAGCTCAGCGCTCAAGGAAGCTTTATTCCATAGCTGTAATAACGTAGGGACTTCAGTTTTATTGGCAGAGTATCTCTACAGAGGTGCAAAACCATTACGTTTGTGAATTCCAAGAATGCTAAGCAAAGTGTAATTGTCTAACATAGATACTGCCCACAACAGTGGAGCATTTCTCCTGGGAGTATATTCTGCATGAAACGCCAACAAAGCTCCTCTTTTAGAGAGAGTGTAGAGTAGGTTCTACTTTTGCTGTTTTGATTCTTTCCATTTGAATTTTTTAACTGAGTGTCATAAACCTGAAACTGTTTCCAGCATTTAACACGGACATGTAGCCACTTCTCCTTTGATTTAGAAAGTATATGCACCTTTCAGTACAATATTTCCCAAAACCAGATTAATTACTTCTAATGTAGTGGTTTCACCCTTTGAATTAATATATCCTAAAACTACTGTGATCAAAATTCTCAATAATGAGATACTATAATTAAATGTGATAGTCTGTACAGGAAATCCTTCTTGTTTTTATTTTGTGAAGCTACACAGCTGGAAACATTGATAATGATCCATTAATGGGCTACCTTAAGTGCAATACTAAAATCTATTGAGATAAAATTAATGGAAACAGTTTTAGGGAAGAGAGAAGGTTACAAAATGTCTGACAAGACAGTATGATATCTTTAATTACAACCCACACAACAGTCAACAGTGCAGAAGATTGAACACATTAGTATCCACACACTCCATTAGTATGAAAAGATTCAGACCATTTATGTTTATATGGCTACTTTAGGCCCAACCCAGCTCTTTTAATGTGATAATAATTACCCCAGCAGGACAAAGAGCACCACCACATGTACCCAACTTAATGTTTATATCTGTCTGTTTGTAACTGGAAAGAAGATATTTGAAAGAGAGCCTAAGCACCAGACAGCTTTCTTATGTTTCATTCTTCTTCCACAAAAAGGCATTTCTCCCATTAAAAATGTAGATCATAAGCACCACACAAAGACTTCCCCTAAGATACAAAAGTTATGTCTCTGCCAGAAACCTCAGAACTGTGGAGCTCTCCATTCCCACTGATACTGAGATTGTTCTAAGTGCATGGATTAGTCTGCGCATACATGCTGCTGGGAGATACTGCAAGGCATTCGCTCCTTGAGAACTTGATGATCAAGAAACAATTTCATCTAACCAATCTTTACTCACCTTTCAGTTATGGAGTTGAATTATAATTATGTTGGTTAATACATGGTTGGTTTGATTTTTCAGATGTTCATGGTACTTTTATACTGAAGTGACTGTGGGGAGATATATTAATTCATACATATTCAAACATACTTCATGCTAAACATCCTACTGTCAACTCTGCATTTCATAGAATCAACCAGGTTGGAAAAGACCTCAGAGATCATCTAAGTTCATTTCCTTGCATCTCATATCTATTTTAATTACCAGGCAGTTGTTCTTCTACTGAACTCTTTATGAATGGAAAGAAATTTTCTGTATAGTACTGCTTTTGAATTTATGACCTATAAGAATATGAATTACTTCATGAATGAGCAATATATAAAGATGTGACATGTGTTTTAGTATTATTAGCTTTATCATTTATAGGGAGTTTTTTTCCCATGAATGAAGTGCAAATTAACAAATTCCCTTTCTGTTAATCTATTTTCCTGGTTACCCAATTCCTACATTAATTATTTACTAAAGAAATACTGTGAGCAAATTGCAGCACTTTACAGCTAAGGAAGTGTGTTGTACAATCGAGTATGTTCCTTACAAATGGAAACAATAGTATTTGATGATAGAATATGTTTTCTCAGGCAGTTACATAGTATTAAATGAGCAAGACTTTTTTTTCTACATGTAAGCAGATCAGAGAGTTCTACCATGTAAATATGTAGGAGAAAATTCAAATTAGAAATTACATTTCATGTATCCAGCTCAGGTGTCTCTTCTGTGGCTGGAAGGATCTAATTTACCACATTGGAAATAGATACTCGGTGCTGAGAAAAACCTCTCCCATGCAGAAAGATCAGGTGCTTGTATTTGCATTCATATATATATGAGCAATCTGATGACATAAGCTGATGTATGCTTTTAATTTTAGAAACTACGAAGCAACACTTTTTTATGGTACCAATGTATTCAGGTAATTGCCTTAAATGGCTGTATTAGTGCTGTGTTGCTACATGGCGTTAAGACTGACACTATGTAACCCAGCGTAGTTTTTCTTTAATAGAACTCCAGTGCCTCGTTTAACCTAACTACATGAGGAGGAAACGTAAGACAAATCTTTATAAATTGCATTCAGAAAGCAAGTCACCAAATTATACTAAGTTCTCTGCTAATTGACTGTGCAAGGTATCCTTTAATTCCTTCCAAAATGATCATATTTTGGCCATGTACTGGATTATGTACGACACAACCATATTGTGTCTTAATTCAGATCTAAAGATACTGTATTCTTTATGGTTCAGGAGTTGTCCTAGGGGGGGAAAAAAACATCTCTAGCATTTAATAAGAGAATATCAGACATTTTTACTTTCTAATTTTTTCATCATTCATTTCTGTCCAAGAGATAAAGGATTTTGTTAGGAATTTCAAATAAGAACTATTTAAACCTATAGAAATATTTGTTAAGGACACTGGTAGAGCTGTTTCAGTAGCAGTTTCCATCAAAGCAGAATCTCTCACAAATGGAAACAGAACAGTAGACCGAAGGCCAGAAAAGGCATTCCTAGCAAAGAAAGGGAAGAAAAGATAGTGCAACACTATTTTAAAGTCTTATGCAGATTACCATGGAGTTGAGGCAAGAAGCAGCTAAGTCATGAGCAGGCTTTTTATGTTACTAAATTTTTATTAACAGAACTAGAGAAATAAATTATCTTTATAGCAAATACTAAGACAGTAGGAGTTCTATTGTGTACATTAATGTCAAATGAACAGTGAAGCACTTTACAGCAGACATATGCCCAACTGAAACTAGGTCTTCTAATTTAACCGTTCGTAGCAGCAGTGTTTCTTCAGAGCTCATTTTATCCTGACTTCTCACATCACAAAGCTAACTGCCCATAGCTCACAGACAAGGATTCCCTCTGTGTACTTTAACAGATCAACTTGGAACATGCTTTTCTATATACTTACATTACTGTTAAACAAGATAATGACTGTTATAAAGGTAAAATTGAGTTGTAGGTGAAAACAAAGTACATTCTATTTCAAAAAACCCAAAGAAGAACAGCTTCAGGGTTTTCTTTCTTCTCCATGCCTATCCTAAGCAACCAGAATTGTCATAAAATCAATAGGAGAAAGAAGGAAAAAAAAACCATAATAAAAGAAAGACAGAGAGCAAGAGGCATGCAGAGATCACAGAAGATGTAGGAAATGAAAGTGATTGTGCAGCCTGTTCAGGTACTCTCTGTAACCATTTTTCCTCATGAATCCTCTTTCCCTTCTGTTCTTTTTCTTTTTAAATGTATCTGCAGTTGGCTGCTGCACTGGGGAAATGACAGGTAGTGTTCTGAGATTCTTTGGGTGGAAGTTCCTCTGATTCTGATTTGTGCAATATAGGAACTTGAAAATATATATAAAAAAAAAAAAGATTCATCTTTCTGAATTGACACTGATGTGCTGTTTGGAGAATTGTGGAGAATATAATATCATTCAGTAATTAAGCAGCAGTCAAGAATATAAGTCTTTTGACTCTGGGACAAGAGTAAAAGGGTATCATCAAATTACTATCAAAATAAATCCCAAGGATGTGGTCAATTTCTCCTAGAATTAAAAGAACAACAAAACACTTGATGAATGCTTTTTTTCTGATTCAGAGTTTTAATTATATCCTATTTCTCTCTGGTTTTTAAGGAAGACAAACTTCTGAAAACACTTGTGAGGCACGGGGTCCGCAGTGGGAAAACTGCCAGCCTGGAGATGGAAGTGGATGGGCTGCCCTTCTACACCACTCACTCACTTATGATTGAAAAGCTGCTGCAAGAAGTGCAACAGTGACTGGTTCTAATGATTTCTCTATCAAGAGTCATTCCCACTTATCCCTTTTGTTCCCACAAGGTATAAAGGATCAGAAAATGTGACCTTTCATCTCTGCTGTCTTGGTTGCACAAAACCATTCATTTTTACCCTTACAACATCTCTGTGAAGTGAGAAGAGGATATCATCATGCTGATTTTGTCTGCCTCTCTTTTCTGTAATTTTATAATGGATAATAGATATTAAGTGATATTATATACTAAGAGGTGATCTGTTTTTTACAAAGAAAGCTTCTGATTAAAATGAAATATTATTGCATTGCTGTTCCTGTTTTGCTAACCTTATAATGGTAACAGGAAGTAACTCTTGCAGCCCCTTGGATTTAAAAATACTATGTGGTGGGGAAGGCAGCTGCAGCGAAGAGGACAGGTTCAAACCAAAAAAGACCCAGTAAGCATTACAGTAGTGAAAGTTGTTAAATACAGCTCCCTTGCACTCTTCCTGTGGCCCCTCTAAAACTGTTCTCTTATGGTGGTGGATAGTTTGTGGAAGTGTGAGATTAAGTGTGGAGCTTCAGCTGAGCTAATGAAAATGAGAGCAGTGCTGCTGAACTTCTGTGTAAAGGGTGGCTACACCACGTGCCTCCTTCATATTTGTAGTTTGTCATTTATGTATTTTTTCCCTTTCTGGGTAATTTAGGAAGGTAGTAGATTTGTCAGGGTATCTCACTGTTAAGAATAAATTGATTACATACACAAATAGTGATTAAAATTAATGCTTAGAAATTAAAGCATGATAAGAAATTAAAACAAAATATTTGCATTCAGTATGAAATAAAATTATTTAAATTAACATTTAGATGATTTCCAGCTATATAAATTCAGCTTCTGATGATACTATGTGAAGCAAAATCAAATTATACCGCAAAGGCTTAGTAATGCTGAAGCAGCTCATGAGAAGTGACTGTGAATTGTGTCCGAGTTTTGTCATTTAAAGCCGTGATTCTACTTGAACTCCAGATGAGTGTCAGGGCTGAAGTCCTATGTATTGTCAGCCCTCACAGCAGAGAGGACAGGGTGTATTTGATATGTGACACTGTACTTCTCAGGCACTGGTCCATTAGTTGTCATAAACCATTGTGCTTTAACAGGATGAGAAAGGTAGTTGTATTTAGCCACTGCTTTTCAATAAAGAACAGTGGAGTTCCATCAGTCTGCAGCACCTTGCATCTACTTTCCTTTCAGGCAAGAGAGTTTTATTTTTCTTCTCTTATGTAAGACAAACAAATACCTTTTTGAGAATGAGAAAAATCAGTCTGTACCACAAATATCAGCATGCTTTCAACATGAATATTCTGAAGTCCTTTAGGATGCATAGCCTTTAAATACTTAAAACAATTGAACATGTGAGAGAAAAAAAAAATAAATCTTAATGTTAGACTTGCTGATAGACATTCAAATTCACCAAACCTCCCAACAGTTGTTTTAGGAATCACTTGTCCTTTTAGATTCATTCTACTTCATGTCTTCTTGAAGGATGTTGCAGTTAAACTGTCTTTGACGTTTCACAACTGGAAAATAACTCCTTTTGAATTCTCCACATTCTCCAAAGTCTATCTATTGAGTAAAATATTTCATATAAATTCTTGAGCTTTTTGCCAAAGCCAGTAACCCCACAGGATGGCACATGTTCACTGCTGCACAGAACCCACAACTTGAAATGGGCATAGTTTAAAATTGTCAGTTTGGGAAAACATGCAGCTGATTTATTCTGCTCAGAAGCTCATTACTCCAACAGGTGCAATTTATATTATTTTTCCCAACACTAGCTTTTGCCAAACCCCACTTTAACTTAATAAGCCTTTGCTCCTTTTTTTCCCCCTAAACAAAGGTTCTAAAAGTCAGATTTCATTAAGAAATATAAAATGAAATTATTTTTTCCCTCTAATGTGTGTTTTTTAAAACTTGTCTCCTGTGCAGTCCCCAGCCCTGCAGTTAATCTGACAGCAATGTGCAGAATATCTCTAGCAATCATATTAGGACCCTTGATTTGACTGTGTTGTGGCTGAGATGGAAAGAAAAGCTCTGAGTGAGACTTACCTCTGCCCAGTATTGGTTACAGTTCTCAGAAAGGGAAAGGGGAGGAGGAAGGAGAAGGGGAAGAGAAAAGGGAAGGAGAAGGGAAAGGGAAAAGGGAGGGAGAAGGGAAAGGGAAAAGGGAGGGAGAAGGGAAAGGGAAAAGGGAGGGAGAAGGGAAAGGGAAAAGGGAGGGAGAAGGGAAAGGGGAAGGGGAGGAGAAGGGGAAGGGAAAGGGGAGGAGAAGGGGAAGGGAAAAGGGGAGGAGAAGGGGAAGGGAGAAGGAGAAGAAAAAGGAGAAAGAGAACACACCTTTTTTTCTCTTGTGAGTTAGCAGGTTGAATGTTGACAACTGCAGCAGCAGAATGCTAGACGCTATTGCACAAGTTCCCATTTGAATTTCAAGTGCAGCAGCTGACCACATCAAAGTACCAACTCAAATAAGCCTTAATCCTTCAGATGATAGTTTGATGTAATATGGCATGCTCTGCAGTCCAGATGTCTAATTTAAACAAAGAGTAACAGTAAGAAGTGAAGCATAAACAGGACAACAAATATTTGATACTAAACCAAACCACATATCTTACAGCCTGCCAGGTCATGGTGGTCCAAGTAGGTGGCTTGGCGACTAACAACATACAAGCACAGCATTATGGCAGCTGCGGGTCCCTGCCTTATGACCCTGTTGTTACAGACAGGAGATTAGAGGAAAGATTAGGAGAAAGTAAAACTAAACAGCACTAAGAGTCAAAAGAAAAAAATGCATTTAATAAGCTAATTAATCCAGCCTGGTGAGTCATCTAAGTATAAAGAAATATAAAATAATTAAACAAACCAAATGTTAACCTAAGCAAACCTAATCCTCTCTTGAGAGTGTGGACATGAATCCTCTCTGCAAGGGGAAGGAGGAGAGACACTGTAGTACCACAAATAAAAACTGTTGGCCAAAGCCATAAGATAGTTCTTACAAACACAGAGTGAACAAACAGAGGAAACAAATAATAAAAATATTCTTTATTAAACATACCCCCTAATTTGCTAATTGTTCTCAAGGTATATTCCTTTTAGAAACTGATGACAAATAAGGCTGTGTTACAGTGACACACATCAGATACCAGGAGTAGGCTGTCTAATAAATCTTTTGATATTCAAAAAAAAAGAAATTAAACTGATCACAATGCTGGAAGTTATCTTCCCTAAACTACAGAGAGGCATTTCAAGAAAGTTTTGAAACCAGAAGTGAAAGGACGAGGTAATATTCATGGTGCAACAGTTACAGATACAAGAAGGTATGATGAGCAGATCACAAAGCATCATAAAATATTAATTATTATAATAAATAATAATAATTAAAAATAGAGAGGAGATGGTGGTAGAAAGAATACTACAGAGCACAACTCATACATCTTCAACTGCCATTATCTCCACTTTTTCCTGTTGTTGGTTTTATTCCTGTTTAAGAAAGAAACAGATCATTCATACATTATATTTCTGATGCTGCATTTACTGAATAATGACCAAACCCTAAGCCACAGTATCTGTGGGAGAAAACAGAGTTTTAATAGAATCCATGAGCAATTTCCTTACCAAATGTATTGTTATTTGTCTGCTGCACAAGACATACAAATTACAAAGGACACAATCAAAACCTCAGCAAGATGTAGAACTTAGATGTAACTAAATTTGTCTTTGACACAGGAGCTCTGAGAAGCACATGGGCGCAAAGTGCCTCATGTACTACCAACCACCTCTCCCTTTGCAAGTTATCAGACCAAATTATTTATGTCCATCAAGGCCAGGAGTTCCCATACCTCTGGTAGTCAATAGAAACTTTACGATGAGGTTAAACAGTCAAACAACTGACAACAGGTCTCAGGAGATGCTGAATGCCTTGTGCAAGAAAGTCACACATTATTGGATTGCTTATTTTAGGAGGCTTGCTCTGGCATGGTCTCTGCAGGCCTTGAGACTGACTAAAGGAGAAGTTTAGAAGTACATATGGGGGCATTTGATTCGTTCTGTCTCCAACCTTTTCAACAGATGATGGCGGCTTGTAAAGAATTATTTCCTCTAGATGCTGCAGAGGCAAAAAGAAAGCAGTTAAAGACAAATTCAGCAGAAGCACAGACCACGAGCACTAGCTTTTTCCACTCAGTGCAGTCATCAAGACATCAGTATTGAGTGGTATCACAATGCCAACAGACACGATTGCAACTCAACAGACTTAGTATGTGCCTGCCTCACTATTGCCAAGGTACAATCACCTCCAGAAGCAACATCGCTGTACTGCATTGCTAATAAGCATTTGGGAGGCAACATCAGACAGATACACAAACTCAGCCACAGTTGTAGATTTTAGATTTATGTCCCTTTTTTGATGAATCCTTTAGGCTGCCCATGTTAGCTCTGGAGAAGTCCTTCATTCCAGTATCATCATGTGATATTTATAATAATCCTGGTTGTTGCTCCTGCTCTTGTGGCCTGTTGGGAGTTTCTGGAGCATTCAGTGGATAGGATTCTTTAGTCTCAGGCCTCAGGCACCCTAAATGTGTTAAGCAAGAGTCTCGCATCTTGGCAAAGTTCTGGTAAGTGCTTTCACTGGAAAAACAGTACAATACTGGGTCAGCAACACAGTTAAAAGTAGTTAACAGGAGAGAAACATGGTAAATATTAAATATTTTCTCAGCAAATGAGCAGTTGTTCTCCAGCAAGCTGCGAACAACAAGTAGGATATGGTATGGTGCAAAGCAAACTAAAAAAATTAAAACAGTGCTTGAAACCAGTCGTTTAATTTGGATTTTCTTCTTCTTTTGAGTACCATGACTCTTGTGGACAACTCGTAAAATCCCACAGTAGGAGAAGGCCAGGAGAAAGAAGGGGAAAAGGAAGCCAGCAGAGAAGCGATAGTAATTGACATTGCACTCCCATTCTTTGATGGGATAATGCTCAAAGCACACCAGGTGGCTCTCGGCGTCCAAGCTGATCTCCCTGTGCCTAAAGACAAAGCCGCAGGTCATTATTTCTTTGGTCCAGATAACGATGCTCACAACTACAGCAGCCTTCATTGTCCTAAGCTGTTGAAACTGAAAAGGGTGCACTACTGCGAGATAGCGGTCAATGGAGATGCAGCAGAGGAAGCCCACACTGATATAGATATTCTCATACAAGAGGATGCCACAAATTTTGCACAGCAGCTCCCTATACGTCCAGTTGTCATGCTGTAAAACATACTGAAGCCAAAAGGGCAAAGAAAATATGTAGAGCAGGTCTGCTACAGTCAAATTGCAAAGGTAGATGCCCAATTCATTTTTAGCCTTGATCTGTAAATACCCATAGTACAGTGACAGGCAGTTAGCGGGCAAGCCTAATATAAATACAAATATGTACACCACAGGGGATAATGTCTGGTGGATATCATGATTAATGCTGCACCTCTCAGTTGCATTCTCTGTGAAATTCACCATCTTCTACTTCTCCCCGTGTATCACTCATCAGGGGCCCGAGTGAATAGATGTAAAATTTGATTTCATCCAGTTTCGTGTATTGCTTATTTCTTCCATGCACCTCTAGTCTGAAGTGATGGCTTGCTGCAGGATCTTAATAACCTGAAGGCAAAACACATGAAGGTCTTCATAAGGGATACAATTGTCAAATATAAAGTATGGGTTTCAGTAAGGTGTTTTTTTCCTAGCACTAAATGTATTGTAGTCCTTGACAGAAGAAAAAGCCTACCTGGGAAATCATGATTCTTATGAGTAAGTCCTAGTACTTACCAGAAAAATACCAGAAAACATTGTGTCCAAGAATGTCAAAGCAAGTTACAAACATTTGTCAATTCAGCTTTGCAAGTATCTGAAAGCTGAAGAAATATCATCTCTGTTTTGCAGATGAGGTACAAAAGCAGTAATTTGACTGGGCTATGATTGAAAAAAATTCTGGCAAAACAGCAGCCCACTCAGACTTCCTCAAAGGATGCAGAGTACACAAAACAGTTGATTTTTTAGTATTTTAGATAAAAGATACCACAGAATATGCAGTTCAGTCCATCAGGATGAAAAAAAAAATGTCTCTCTTACAGTTACTTGCAAATAGAATCCTGAAAGCAAGCTGTCTTTCTCTGTCAAAAGGACACTGTAAAACTCTGGCACAACGCATTCTCATGATCCCAAGTCCTACAGGATGTGCTATCACAGATTTGTTATTTGTCAATAACTCTCAGAAGCACTCTTTTACCATTACTACTATTTGTATCTTTCCATCTTCATTGAATCTGAATACAATTATTCTCACCTGAAGATTCTTCTATAACCCAAGCACATATCCATACAAACCATTCCTATGCTATACTACTACTATTTAAGACACTTAGGATCGCTGCTAACAATGGATTAGCAATCAGCTGAGCTAGGATAAGCATTCAGCCCTGAGTCAGCTCTTGGTGATTAAACCCGTGACTAAACCAAGGTGTCACATTCAGCATTGTATCACCTCATATAAAACGCTCACATTGCCACAAGTGCTGCAGCCTGGAAAAGAGCAGGACAAATAGTGCCCAGTCTGGAGATGCATGTTTTACCTGATGATGCAGAACAGCCAGACTGCACAGTTGTAGTGAATACTTTTGTAAGTATTTTTGTACTCTTCCTACAGCTTCAGTCAATATGGACTCAACAGGAGACAGCATTATCCAGGGACAAAGATAAGGCTGTGTTACCTTTTCCTGTTTACTATCCTAATCTGTATTTTTGTCGTCATCTGCTGTCCTGTCTAGGAACACAAATTTTTTTTCCAAGGCAGCCCTTGTGAAAACGTGATCATGCTACAGTAAAACTGCTGTCAACTGCACCATTTGAGCATGTTACTGTAAAAAGAAAAAAGAAGGAGGAAAAGGAAAAAAGGAAAAAAGGAAAAGAGGAAAAGGAAAAGGAAAAGGAAAAGGAAAAGGAAAAGGAAAAGGAAAAGGAAAAGGAAAAGGAAAAGGAAAAGGAAAAGGAAAAGGAAAAGGAAAAGGAAAAGGAAAAGGAAAAGGAAAAGGAAAAGGAAAAGGAAAAGGAAAAGGAAAAAAAAGGAAAAGAAAAAAGAAAAGAAAAAAGAAAAAGGAAAAGGATAAAAGGAAAAGGGAAAAAAGGAAAAGGAAAAGAAAAAGGATAAAAGGAAAAGGATAAAAGGAAAAGGAAAAAAGGAAAAGGAAAAGGAAAATGAAACCAACCAGCAACCCCCCAAATAACCCCCCCCAAAAACCCCAAAAACCCACACAAAAAAACCCAACCAACAACAAAAAAACCCAAAGAAAGAAACAACAAAAAACCAAACAAACCCAACAACAATAAATTTTTTTATACATTGCAGCGGCCTTTACTCATGTAGAAATTGAAAATTGCTGTATTTATGCAAGAAAATAATTGCCTAGCCAAAATAGGTGACCAAACCTTCCAAACCCTTCATGGTTTAACTTCAACCAGCATAGCAGAGTCCTATAGAAATCCTACAGCAAACTTAAAGACAAATGTAAACATTTTTAAATTGGAATATGTTTTTTTTTTTCCTTTGATTTTCCTTCTTTTCTTGCCAACAGACAGAACATCAGTCCTGGGTTTGGTGGAACTGTTCTTGGAGATCTCAGATACATTCAGTCATGGAACAACAGGCCAGCATGAGCTCCTCTCTCTCAAAATTTCTAACTTCATTGTCAAACTCAACTTGTTTAAAAGATTGGTTTGCTCTGCTCCTTTCTTCTCACTCAGCTCCTTTGGGGGTTAAGAGCCTCATTCCCTCCACTGTGGGTGGCACAATAGGTATTATGGACAAATCAAGCACAGCAGCATAAATGCTGCTTTTAAGGGACCAGGGACCGGGTTTGGTTTGAAGCTGGCTACAGGAGGTTGCCACAACCTTCACGTGGAATAATGATGCTGATGTTAGAAGTGCAGATACGTACAGCAGAAAATAATCACTGAATGCATGTACAAAGTTCCCAAAGGACTGTTACTTAGGACCCGTTAGCTCTCTTCTAACACTATCCAGTTTCTCAACAGCTTCATACCAGCACACGGCTCTTCTATCTACTAGTTACCTGGCTTCATGCCCACAAGGACAGTGCACAGAATCTTGCTAAGGCAGGTTTTGTAACCTACTTACCCCACTTTTTCCAATCCAGTTTGAGTACTTGAGTTTATATTTGATATCACTTGATTCCTGTATGGTAATTTGATGTCTTTTACTTGTGAGAGTTTGCGTGCACAGGATGATTGACACGCCTATTACAATCTAAAATGCCCCCAAATCTGGTATCTCTCATCTAATCTACTAACCAAAAGTGTCCAGTCAGTGTCCAGCTCCTGATGATGAGGCTAAATAGTAATTTAAAAGCTGTTGACAAATTTGAAAAGTCAAAACTGTCTTTAGCATAGTTCAGCAGTGCTCAGATTCGTTCGGTGTTAGCCAGTGAGTCAATATGAATCACAGGAGGAGAAAAAGCAGATCTAGTCTACAGCTGCACTGTTTTTGGAAACTGTTTCTTTTCCTCTAAGAGCTCATCATGTTTTTATTAAATTATGTTTATGTCATGGAGAACAATTGTAAAAATAATTTCTGTTTAGCTTAAAAGTCTTGCCAGAATGCTGAATGTGATAGAGACAGCAAAAGTATTATTGGTATGACATTATGCTAATGTAACATATACCCCTGATTACAGCAACATTTCCTGCTCCCCAAGGAAGTGCTGGAGTGGGTTGTTTGAGGGGGCAGGGAAAGTACAAATTCCTTCACCTTGTGCTGACAAACCCTCCCCAGTTTCAAAGATGAGGATGAAAAAAAGAAGTCAAGATTCTCACTTTTCAACAGCTGTCTCAC
Source organism: Melanerpes formicivorus (assembly GCF_026170545.1). NCBI lineage: Eukaryota > Metazoa > Chordata > Aves > Piciformes > Picidae > Melanerpes > Melanerpes formicivorus. The sequence continues at coordinate 5,875,433 of NW_027142369.1, forward strand.
ATGGACAGCTTTTCTGGTCAGTGGCAGCAGTGAGCCAGGAAATCCTTCACTCATTCCAGCATATTCAGTGTGTGCGCTCTGGGACACCTTTGTGCCCTCTGACCTGACTAGTGACAGGCACAGCAGTCGAACAGGAAATAAAAAGGTAGTTCACCTTTCCCCAGCACCAAGTTCTCGACTGGCCAGGGAGTGAAACTGATTTTTCAACAAATCTTCTATCAATGTACTGCAATGACAATGTTAAATATTATAAAGAATATAATAAATACCTTACAAGTTGTCTGGAAAAGCGGAAACTGAAGGAAAGGTGAAGGAGGGTATGGGAGAGGAAAAAACAAATAGTTCCTCCATTACTTGTGGACCTCATCTGGACAGAGGGAGGAGGAAAAATGTAAAAAGTTGATGTATGACAAACATCTGGGGTGCAGATAATCCTAAAGCTGAAAGCAGTTAGAAACAGGAACACACAGGCATTCCTTTTAGACAGCTTTAATATGGAAATAGTGCAGCTGTGTGATTCTTTAGAGCATAGTTTATGTAGTACCTTCAGGTCTGCAGATATTTGCAGGCAATATTTCTCTCTCCTGTATGAGAGACGATGCCCATCTAAGACCAAATTTTGAAGACTCGCCATTTACTTGAGCTCTAAATAATTCTCTTGCACCTGGATTAAAAATAAGACAAGGATCCCTGGGATTCAGAGAGCTTCACTTTTTCTTAGTGTAAATGAGTTAACTTTCATTACTCACTAGACACTTCAACAAGAGGTTGTCTTTTCCAGCTCCTTTGTGCCTTAAGTATTGACAAAAACAGGACCACCACCAACCCTGCACCATGGACCAGAGAGCAGCTCATGTGTTAAGTATTGTCTGCTGGTACTGACACAGGAAAAAACTTTTACAATGAGGATGGTGAAACAGTGGCACAGGTTGCCCAGAGAGATACCCCATCCCTGGAAATATCCAAGATCATGTTGGAGAGGGCTTTGAGCAACCTGATCTCGTTAAAGATATCCCTGTTCACTACAGTAAAGTTGGACTAGATGATCTTTGTATATTCCTTTTAACCCAAACCATTCTACCATTCTAGAAGTGTCTCAAGTAGAAAGAGCAATAAAGGCAGGTAAAGATGTTTCTATTAATAGGCAGAAATGTGATAGACAGACAATTACACAGGAGGCACAAGTACAGATTGTAGATCTAAACACAAGACAAGGGAGGCGATTCTCTCTCTCTACACTGCTGTCATGAGACTCCATCCGAAATACTGCATCCAGTTCTGGTGATCCCAGCACAAGAGGGACATTGAGCTGCTGGACTGGGTCCATAGGAGGGTCATGAAGATGATCAGAGGGCTGGAGGGCCTCCCCTATGGGAATAGGCTGGGAGAGCTGGGGCTGCTCAACCTGGAGAAAAGGCAGCTCCAGAAAGACCTTATAGTGGCATTTCAGTACCTGAATGGGACCTACAAGAAAGCTGGGAAGGGACTTTATACAAGGGCTTGCAGTGATAGGATGAGAGGGAATGGATTTAAGCTTTCAGAGGGTAGAGTTAGATTAGATATTAGGAAGAAATTCTTGACAGTGAGACACTGGAACGGGTCGCCCAGGGAGATTGTGAATGCCCCCTCCCTGAAGTGTTCAAGGCCAGGCTGGATGAGGCTTCAAGTAACCTGGTCTAGCGGAAGGTGCCCCTGCCCAGGGCAAGGCAGTTGGAACTAGATCACTTCCAACGTAAACCATTCCATGAAGCTATGAATCTATGAAGTATGTAGCACCAGATGTGTTACACAACCACACTTGGAAAGCAGCCTCCTGCAATTTACTATTGATCTGGAACAATGGACTAAGTTAAATGTGCAATAATCTGTCCTTTTCAGGGTGTTTCAGGGTGTTTCAGTGTTTTCATTATTCATAATTTTCTAATTGCTATCTTGTTCACAATTGGACAGAAAATGCAATTACTAAATCAACAAATTATACTGCCTTAGGAAGGAGCATTTAACACAAACAGGGTTTAAGATCATCTTGGGCTGAAAATAAAACAAAAGTCATTAATGGCAAGTGGAAAACTACTGTGTTTGGAAAGGAAAAAAAATCAGATTGTCAGTATGCAATGGGGAACAGGATGGATAACAATGCACTTTGGTTCACTCTGCTACTGCTGAGAAGAAAAGAATAAAAATTGGATGCAGTACTGAAAGGATACAAAGTCAGGTGTCATCTCTACTCATCACTGGTGAAGTCTCTGCAACATTTTGCACTCTAGGAGATACACAGTCAAACTAGAAGCTGTCCAAATATTTTGGGTAGCCAAACTATATAATGTCTATTTCTCTGTTTTCACCAATTCAAAATTCTATTCTCTTACAGACAGGAGTTTCCTGAAGGTAAATTGATAGTGTTTGTGAGGCACTCAAATATCCTACCAGGATCTGTTGTGGGCACAGCAAACAAATAGATGATAGGCACATTTATTAGAGGTAGAAACAATTCTAGTGAATAAGATATTTTATCCTTGTATAGGGCAACATATTACACAGCTACTCTTAGGGGCACAAGGCAAAGCCACAGAGAGATACTCAAGCTAGTACTGACTTATTTCAGGGGTTAGAAACAGGAAAGCTGCAGTGGTGTTATGCTTGGCCTGGCAGATCAAAGGAAAAAGGTGCAGGAAGAAGAACAAGGTGATTCCAGTCTACTGCATTATGTTTCTACAGGAAAGGTACTCAGATTTAACTCAAGCATCTCAGCAGTGCACTGGTTTTGTTGAGCTCCAACAGAATTGGCATGGGTCATACTGAGACAGAAGTCCAGTAGAAATAAAGAGTCTGCTCATTAAAAATTATGGCCTAGTTTAAATATGCAAGTGGGCTAAAACATGGCTTGCACTAGAGACCTCAAGGTTTCTAACTCCTATGTACTCTATCTTGATCCTTGCCTTCTTTTAGTGCTGCTCATTTTATGTGAACCATCAATGTGTCTTTTAAGGGCATGAGATTAATTTCTCTACTGACCACATAATGTAGTTTTTTAATTAGATCAGTTTCTAAACCATGCTCATTTATTCTGGATTTGAAGAGATACCACCCTAAAGACAGAAACATGGTCTCTAAGAGTATAACTTAAGTCACTATAAAGGAGTATGCAGAATTTTGGTTTTGTCAAATGTCTGAAGAGCAGTTGGATGCAAGGAGTTTGTTTCTGTCTTTTTTTCTGGTTGTTTTACTTGTGAAGCTTTAAAAATAAAAGCTCTCTTACAAATATAGCTCCCTGCTATACTTACTTTCCCTTTTGTTGTTTGGTTGTTTTGGGTTTTTTATTCTGTCTGCTTTTTTTGCATTGCAAGAACAAACTCTATATGTGCTTCTCTTTGCTTGAGAGTCTTCCCAGAGGCATATAGCAAAAAAACAATCAAATGCATCTTTTTAAACCTCTGAAACTACCTTACAGAAATTGGAAAGGAAAAAAAAAAACAAGATCAATTGCACCCTAAAGGGAATTCCCTTCTAAAGTTGTCTTAGGTCCACACACAATGTCTGTTAACTCGTAGGTGGACCTTTTAACACGAACTTCCGCATACAGTAATTATTACTCTGTGTGTCTGTTTCAGTGGAAGGAAACCAATAAAGTATTCCATAAATTACAAATCGCTTTACTTTCGTCACCATTGTATGACTCCGTTTATAAACCTATTGTCAAAGAAGGAAGCCAGCAACATTTTTTCAGAACCCACATAAACAAAAGCCTAATTAGTCACCGATGTCTAATTTCCCCTAACACAGATACACAATTATTCACAGCATTGGGTAAACCACTCCATTTGCTTAGGCTTTGATTTCCTGGGATATTGTAGCAACTTCTTAGTTTTCGCTTACCAAATTTCTCCAAAGTTTGAGGGAAGCTAATTGCATTAAATATTTCATTGCTAAACCTTCAGATACCATCTGGCCCACAGTGGTGGGGTAGTTGAAGATTTCATGCCCTCAGCTTATTCGTTACTAGGAACTGATTATGTGGATTTGAGTAGCAAGTTTATATTAAAATACTTAAATCATTGTGCTGGTTTTGGCTGAGAAAGAGTTAATTTTCTTCACAGTAGCTGATATGGAGCTGAGCTCTGGATTTGTGACCCAAACAGTATTGATAGTCCAGGGAAGTTTAGTTTACTGCTGAGCAGTGTTTGCACAGTGTGAGGGCCTTCTCTGTCTTCTCACACCACCCCATCACTGAGTAGGCTAGGAGTGTACAAGGAGTTGGGAGGGGACACAACCAGGATGGATGACCCCAACAGACCAAAAGGCTATCCCATACCACAGGGCACCATGCTCAGAATATAAAGCTGGGGGGAAAGAAGTTCAGGGAACATTTGGAGGAATAGCTGAATCAGTATGGATCAGAAACTTAAATGTTCTCTATTCAACCTGCTTCCTAGGTCAAATAAACTCTAAAGTAAGCAGGAAGCCACCTAGGGAGCAAGCAGATGAGCACTTTTGAATGGTCATAAGAGAGTGAAGGTACATATTGTGTATTTCCCTATGATATGAGAAGTCAATAACAAAGCATACTCTTACAGTAGAAGACTAGTAAGGATTTGGGGTTCCTGGTCACATACCAAACTGAAGTTGACAACAGAGTTTTATAGAACACACACACATATCAATCAGCAGGCTGTAGCTACTACCTCTCCATCCTATATATATTCTGTAATGCTCTGCAAAGGTACACGGATCTTCTGGGATCCGCTGTCTGTGGTCAGAAGTGCAGGGAAAAAGCCAGAGGTGCCGCAAAGTCGAAGGCTGAGATAGCCAGGCTTGTTTAGTCTAAAGGAGATCAAACTGAGAACAAACACAGCAACAACCTTCAAACATGTTAAAGATTGTTTCAAAGATGAGAGAGGCTGGGTTAAACACCGTGAAAAGCTTTCCACCAGCAAAGCCAAGTGGAGCACTGGGATAGCTAGTGCATGGGATGTAGGGCTATCACTACAGAAGATCTTGAATTTTTGCAAACAGCTTGAGAATGTTTCAGTCATTGCCCTTTGAAGGCAAAGAAATGTTTGGTGGGCTCTCAGGATTTTTCCATTCTGCTCTCCTCTACTGTTTGCCAGGTGACGTGACACAACTCATCACACTCAGTGACATGCAACAGCAAGGAAACAAGTTGTATAAATCTGACATGAATTAAATAATTTCCACAAAGGAATTTTGTTTTGGAATAAACCATTTTCTAATTATTTTTTAATGAAATGTTTCTAATTTTGAATGCTTCCCCCCACCCCCCCCAGAAATGAGAGCTATCTCAAAGTGAAATCTGCATGGCTTCACATGCACAAAAACTAACACGTAAAAAAATCCATGTTCTGCTGTTGTACCATTTTCCTTCACGCTTTTAATGACTTTGGACTTTTTAGATGAGGCCTGCACATAAGAAGGACAACTTGACATGAAGGGTAGGGCAGACAGTCCAATATCTCAGACTGCTTTATCTAAGATTGGGGGCCTTTTTACCAAATGTGAGGGCTGAACAACCAGCTGAGCACGGAGAAGTGCTGAAAAGAAACACTTTGGAAAATCTCTATTTATAGTAATAAAAACTATACAGAATGTGTAATTTCAGGCAAGCAGCCCAAGTGGTATCAGGGAGGTGAATCACGTAACAGGAATTAGTCATGCCATAGCTACCTCAAAGCTTTTAAAAATGACCCTCATCTGCCCCCTCCTTCCTGCTAAGAGGACGATATGACCCAACAAGTATTTCACCTCTGAGCTTTTGTGTCTAGCTCCTGCCTACAGGGGACATGTCCCTGAGGTTTTGTGGATGGCTTGCTCAAATACAGGAGAGTGGGTGGAGGAAAACACCTTACAACACTTTCTGCAGAAATCTTCTATTCCCTTATTCTGCAGAGAACAACTCCAAATCTTCCTTTCTCCTCCATCAATATCTCAGTCAAGTCAACCTCTCTCTCTACAACCCTCCTTGATACAGAAGTAAAAGCATCATCCTATTTCTATTGCACAAGCAGTAGGCAATTAACTAATGATCAATCACAGACAAGAGAACTGTTTATAATCCTCAATCTGTATTCTGATCCTCATTTAAAATGATAGTGAAAGAAAATCCAAGATTATGCAGCTCTTACTGATTAGAAGCCACACAAGCCATTGTCAACTTGCAATACCACCAGGAAGGAGCAAGAACTGGAACAACTGTGTTGTAGCCAGGGATTGAGAAACAGGAACTTTACCCTTCTGAACTAAATGAGTTCTGATTCATTTTACCATCTACAACCTTGGGGAAAATCACTCTTCTGATTCATTTTCCAAAACTCTGTGTAACTGCCTTTTATGTTGCAGCCTGCTCTGACGCTAGCACTGTGCTCCATCAGGAAGCATCTTGCATAGAAATCAATGACTTCAAGTCTAGGTCTGTTTTGCATTTAAATGATTTTTGCCCTCCTCATTTTGCCAGCATGCCCCTCTATCTCAAGCACTGCCACACAGTCCCTGCTTCACAGAGAACTGCTCAAAGGGAACTGTGGCCCCGTGGGACTCACCCCACAGATATTTCAGCAGCCTGAACATGGGCCACCCATTTCCAGCATGGCTCCCTGTACTGGTCATCATGAATGTCCCAAGGCTGAACAAAGCCAGTCAGCTGTTAGCCTGTAGCTTCACCCAGGTGCTTATGGCACTACACAGACATAGCCAATGCACAACTTTCTCTCTGTGCATTTGCTCATACAGAAAGAGGAGGGGTGCTGACAACAAGGAAGGCAATCCTTTCTGCCAAGCCTCCCCAGTATCCCTTGCTGGTCACAAAGGAAAATGTGTTCAAAAACTAACAAGTTGGAGACTAAAGCAGGGACTAAATTATCTTTCTGCTTCCATATTTTATAATGCAACTGCCTGCAGACAAAACAAAGTATAATTAAACCTACACACCAGCACATCATACCCTCCAAACAGAACCGTCTCATTAACCAAAAGTAGTTTAGAAAGCAACCAAATATCTATCTGTACATTTTTTTTTTATCCTCTTTTACTAATACCTCAGTGGACAGAACTGATTTGGCAGTGCCACTGAAAAGTTGCAGCTTGGGACACCAATAATCAATGCTTGACTAATGTTTGATAAATAGCAAAGGCTGGCTGAGAGAAAAAATTCTGAAGAGACTGAGCACATCTGTTCAAGGAGAAACCTCACGTTTTCATTATTCCACACATCAGGAAATAATGATACATTCAATACAGTAATCTCTCTTTAAAATGCTATTTTCTGCATATATGATTCAGTATATGAACCACTTTGTTCAGCCAAAATTTTAAGACATGTTAAAGTGAAAATCTGCTTGCAATATTTGGAGATTTTTCTCTTCCTCCACTCCATTTTTCTTTACTATGTTCTTTTTCTTCTGTTTTGATTTACTTTAATCAGAGACAAAACTCATCATGGGATGGGAGCCTGTTCAGTGGAAACATCTAACATCATGTGCGCTGTGGCCTTTTAAAACGGGAATGATTTCTTCGTGCCTTTGTACTATATTTGTGTTTCTGGCTTACACTGATCCCCACTGTGAGCGTCAAACATGTTTCTGTTCTAGATCCAACTCTTTCTAGGCTAGCACACCATCCACCCTTCCACGCACTATTGTTTAGCTGCGCTCACTTCCTTTCAAAAATCAGTTGAATCTTTTTTAGGTCCTGTTATGTATTTCTTCTTTAGATCAGGCTTTTACGGGGGGGTGGAGCTTTTGCACATGCATTTGTGCATGTCTTCAAATAGACCCCCATCTAGCCCACAGAGATTAAACTCTTTTAAGTTATTACTTTTTGCTGCCTTTAATTAAGCTTCCTCCTTTTTTGCAGTTTCCCTCTTGGAGATTAACCAAGTTTCCTTTAGATCTAAGTCAATACTCTCACAGAAGGTGTGTTCTCCAGTGTTATTTTTCAGACGTCTCACGATTATGTAAAAGGTTTTCCTCTGTGCTCTTTCCCTCACTGTTACTCTCACTCCCTACATGACTACATGACCATTGAAAACAACAGTTCTTTCTGGGTTTGTTGTTTCTTGGTTTTGTTCTTTTGGTAGTTGTTTGTTTGTTTTTGTTTTTAAATACTTGAGGATAGAAGACTCCAACAACCTTGTCTCCAAAGGATAAATAATTCTAAACAAAGTACTGGCATCTGTAGGCCTGCTTATTTCTTCATTTCCTGAATTTCCATTTCCTCAATTCCCTTAATTTTAATTTAAAAATTTTCTTTTAGTACTCACATTATTTTAAGTGCTAGTACCTTGCTTTCATTAAGGTTTAAAAAAAGTCTGGCCTTCTCTTACTCCCAACTGCCCTCATTTCCCTATGTTCCTATATCTGTCTGGCCTCACACATAGTACAAGTGCTCAGCACAGGGCTGCTCAGTTCCTGCACTTGAGCATCCTGCCTAAAAGCATAAACACTCTTTCTAGCACCTCTCCATTCCACCCTTTGGATGACACTGCCATTCACACAAGCAGTGACTGCCCACTTGCCATATCAGAGCTCCATCAGGTTTGCCACCTCTCTCCTTGAACACAAATCCCAGCATCCTGCTTGAAGGCACAAACTCAGTTACCATATGCTTGAAAACCAACTGACTCTTCTCTAGGCTTCTTTTAAAGAAAGTTGGAACAGCTTGGCCTTAATAATCATCTGGATAAAAGAGGCTCAACACAAAAATGGAAAAAAGTAGTTGAAGAACCTTGACCTCACAGAAACAAAACAAAACCACAATCCCTTTTTTAATAGTATGTGATGCCACAGCAAAAGTTGCAGCCTTACTGTAAACTAGTCATGTTTCCCAACATACATCTAACTAGAGGAAAGAGAGAGAATCAAGTACTCATTACAGAGGAGTTCTGACAAGCTCTTGGGTGGGAGATAGAAAAAGCTGGCACAGGAGATGTGAGACTCCCAAACTTGAGAGACATTTGGAAATCCAGATCCTGCTCTGGGGTGGAGCTGTAAGATCATCTCTAAAATCTCGACACAAGTTCAAATTCCAAATAATAATAATGTCCTGATGTGATAGGTTAAGGGATTTTGGATTGAGTGCCTTGCAAGAGTAAAAGATAATTCCTTGTTTGGAAGCTATGTTTGATCACTTCTCAAATGAGGAGAATAAAATAGATACATCCTCTAACTAGATATGTGAGTAGATACTAAACCATTATCCATCACGGAGTAAAAATTTTCCTTCTTCCTTTGGCAGATGGAAGACAAAATGCTTCCAGATATAAAATAATCTAACTCTAATTGTTACTAAAATATTGAGTTTTAAGAAAGCCAAGCCAAGAGATCTCTGTAATAATATTTACATTCTTCTCTATGGATGTTGTCCATTCTAGCATTTTATTTGGGTGTCATTAAAGTGACTTAAGCTTAATAGCTTGCTTCCATTTACTTTTCTAATGGATTGGGTTTTGTCCTCCCCTTTCTCTGTTAGCTACCTAATCTCCCTTCAAAGCTGTATGTCTTTGATGTTGACCCACAGCAAACAACATGAGAGAAATGAAGCTTGAAAGCTTGTGGAGGAAAATTACAATGTTCAGAAATGAAAGACTAGGCTCACCCTAGCAGCAATATCTTTCTGTAGCAGTTTTTGAGTGGAGAACATCAGGACAATTCTCATGGAGTGGCAGTAACAGCACCAGTGCTCTCTCCATTACCTGTAGACCAGATCGGTTTTGCAGTTCTACTCACCTCTGGCACAGTTACAGATCTGAGCCTAAGGAGCCCCAGATGAAACTCCAAGACAACCCGGTTGGAAACAGATTTGCTGCCACAGTAACAATTTCTGCCAAGAGGGCTTCGTGGAGAGTAAGAGAGTACACTTTCAGGTGAACACGATTCTCAGTCTCCCTCTAATAGTGTTTTAAACCTTTTTTTCCCCCCCTTCTCCTTTTTTTCTTTCTTTTTTTTTTTTTTTTTTCCCCTGAGACACAATAGCCACAGCTTCCAGATGAAGTACCTAAAATGTTCTCCTTTTGCTATCTAGTACATTAGCAGAGTTCTGAGCATGGTTTCCAGTGGAGAAAACGTCATTTCAGTGGATGAGAGTAACTGCAGCGCTATTCTCAGCTGCTGATTACTAATACCCTAACTTAAAATTATTGGCCAGTTTCTTCTAAACATTAAAGCTGCTCTGTGTCTTTTCAAAACCAGTTGCCATCAGTGTCAGGGACAGCAGCTCTGCAAATGCTTCAGCTGGCGGAATAATTAATAACAAGCACTAAAAGCCACTCAGAATAAGCTTTATAAGAAAAACAAACCTCTTAGAGAAGATATTCAGCTAATTACAAGGTAATGAGCCTCCCAAGGCCAGCACATGTGGAATTTCCTTTCCACAGTATTTCATGTACAAATAATTAGCAAATTGTGTAAAGGCCCTCACGAATCTGAAGTTTTTCTTCTGTTACCACCACACTGACACAAGAATAGTCAGCAGGAATGAAGTTCCAGAGCAACATGAATGCACCCTTGGTCAGGTCTGGAAGAACTGTTAGGAAAAAAAAAAACTTTCTTCTCCATGCACTGCTCAATGGGATGGCAAGAAAACTTGCAGTTACGGGATCAGCTGGTCAATCTGAGTGACAACATCCACAGGTCCAGTGAGCAGAGGGAAATTCGAATTAATGTGCACACCTTTGTATGCCAGGCCTTGTGCAACTGTGCTCAGCCACAGGTAAAACGTTCCCAAACTGAACCACCTCAGGAATCAGCCATCTTCCATGCTCACCCTATTTGATGGCATCTCTTATGATGCCACCTATGTAGATGTAGCTCAGCTGGGACTCATTTTCCTCCCTCATGTCCCCTTTCCCTGCATCTCCCTTTTCTCTTTTGCCACTGTCTAGGATTGCTTACACTCCTCAGGTCCCGAAACAAAAGTATCAATTTTTGTCTGCCAACCACAAACTGAAATAAATACAGCTCACTGCAGATGTCAAGTGAGATGAGGTTTTTAAATGAGATACTGGAACTGCCACATCTTTCTTCATTTAAAACTTGTGGTATTCAAATCACAATGCTGTGATGTAGAAATTGGTGCTGCCAGGGCTGTGTCCCACTATCTCAGAACAACATACTGGCCTGATCTTATAAACCCAACATTTTCTCACAGTGTACCCCCCAGACCCTGGAAAGACTCCTAAATGTTGAAGATGTACCTTCTATGCTCTCATCTAAATTACAGCTGCATAGCATCCAGTGTCAAATAAGCTGGAAACAACTACCATCTGCCTACTCCTTCATACAACAGAGAGTCTTTACAATTGCACATGTAGCAGCTGCACAATACGGGGGAACAACATACTAGTCAAAAGGTTGAGAAGCGGGAAGGACAGGGTGAGGCCAGTAAGAAATGTTGTTTCCTCAGAAGAGTAACAGAGAGTGGGTTTGCCTTCTCAATTAAAGAAAATGTGAAAGAAGAAGTGGTCAGACACTATACCCTTCTGGAGCCAGTGCGAACACAGGGTGCTGATGTGGAAAAAGTCACGGAGGGAGCTGATTAACAGGCGACTCAGAAAGTCCCGTAGTGCTCATAAAGACAGTGTCATATTTTATGAGCCTCTACATAGCTGCTTTTCCTTGCCTCACTGTTAAGTTTCCTTAAATTTTTATTCCAAATATCTGCAATCTGAATAGAAAAGGACAGGACAAAGATGTGGAGGTTTTGAAGACCAGGCTGGATGTAGCTCTGAGCAACCTGATCTAGTGTGAGGTGTCCCTGCCTGTGATAAGGGGGGGGTGGTGGAATTAGATGATCCTTGAGGTCCCTTCCAACCCTAACAATTCTATGATTTTATGACATTCTTCTCAGCTTCCCAAGCACACACGAAGCTGATCACTCAATTATTTACTTTCTTGCTTCTTTACAAATACTGTTGAGAACCAGAAAAATGTAACACAGGAAACCTACAATAATGAACCAAGGTTTTTAATCCTATTTTAAAAATAGATTCATTCCTGACCAGACAGATTTCTATTCACTAAATGAACCTTCAAACTTCATGTACACAAAGCCAGGTTCTAAATAGCAGCAAGAAAGGTGGCTTGCTGTTTGGAAAATAACTCTGAGATGCAAAGATAAACCTACATAGATCTACACCAGAGCACCCACACACCAAGGTATATAGCAATTTCCTGCTAGGTGTAACTTCTGGCTTGTGTTCTCAGAAGAAATTAAGTGTTTAACTCACTCACTCACTGACAATTCACAATAAATATATCACAATAAGTTATAAATAATTCTACTGAAATTCTCTGAAAATGGGTACTGGAATTTAAATACTGTCTATTGCTGAAAACACAAAACAGTTCCTCATTTCACCTTAACAATTTCATCGTAACAATACAACATGAACATTCAGTTCTCCTTGCACCTAAGTACAACTCAAGAGACTTCTTTTGAAAAACTTTTATTCAAAACTCTCAGTAGTAGGAACTTGCCAACTTTTGAATTTGTAAATTCTTTGGACATGTTGCTATGGTTGAGTCCTTCGACTGCCTTGTTGTTTTGCCCTAGTTGTTTTGCTTAACAACCTAGCCAAAAAACTGTCCTGCCACCTTTCCAGAGGTCACACCCTCACATAAGCTAGTCCAGTGATGGAAAATTAACTTTAAGAATGCATAGATGAAAATGACACTCACCTGTGAGCAGTTCATGCAGAGGTTTCCCCTGCAGTGTGAAGATCACAAAGCGTCCCTTTTCCCAGCTCATGTTCAGGCTGCTTGTGAGGCTGTCCACCCAGCTGTGAGTAAGACTGTCAGTGAAACAGTGCAGGGAAGGAGAAGGAGGAGGAGATTGTGTTTCAGCTCCTGTGTTCTTTGTGGCTCAACTGTGAAGGAGTCAGCCCAGCCCAGCCTGCTCCTCCCTCACCCTACTCATTCATAAAGGGAGACAATGAGAGTGCCAAAAGCAGACACTAAATTCAGAGACTGCAATGCTTGGGGAGCAGTTTTCACACATTCCCCACCACCACCACCTCACAGAAAAGAACCAGCAGATCTGATCACAGCAGCTGGTGCAAAGCCTGCTGCTTACAGCTTGTCTAAACACACACAGATGTTGCCTCACGCAGTATGCAGAGTGTTAGTGCTGTTACCAGCACTATTTACAGTATGTTATTTCTAGAGCCTGCTCAGATCAGACCCTCATTATGTCCAAACACAGCAGAAGCTGATCTCTGCACAAGGGAGCATCTTCTCTGGCTGTGCAAGAGCACAGACTGTTAGGAGGCGTTTCCTTCCTCTCTCATCTACACAGCAAGACAGACAGAGGCATACACAGATCAAAGGGCTTTCCCAAGGTCATTCAGGAAGACTATAGTAGATGTAAAAGCTGACCTCCTGCTAATTCACACCACTACTCTTATTCCCACAGGAGTGTAAGCTGCACTATGGGACAGGCATTAATGTTTCTGTAACCACCTCAGGCTCTAAACTGGTCCCTAACTCACCTGATGCAGAGCTCTGCTGTGCTTCTGTAGGGACAGCAGTTACATTTCACACATCGAATGGCTCCTAACGAGAGCTCTCATCTGCCCACTGAAACGGAATGACAGGGCTCCACGGGCCTGTCTGGAAATGAGAGTCGTGTGTGTTGTACTCTGAGACCTTCTCTCCATTTCCAACCTGGTGGTAAGCAGAATAACATAAGAACAAAAACAAAGAAGCAGAAAATCCCCTCAAACAACAATGACAGCAAACAGGGAGAAGATACAGTGGCATTTACAAAACTCCAGAAGTACCCATGGCTACCCTCTCTCTGTCAGGGCCTCTGGCAGATCAGGGAATTTAGAATTATCTGCAGTGTTAAGGGTCTTCTCTGAGTTTCTGAGTTTCTCCTCTCTGAGGAAAAAATGCAGCAGAACAAAAAAAAAAGGAAATTATTGAACATGGTCAGAAAAGGCTACAAAAAGCAGAGCCTGGCAGGGCCCACCACGCTACTCAGAGAGTGGCAGAGATGCAGGCGGCATGCCCAGCTGAATGGGCCAGGCACTGGCTCCCAGGAACACAGCCAGAAGTTGAACAAACTGTGAAATACTAAAGAATATGAAGGGTGGGTATCAAATTTATCAGGGCTACTTGTAAAGTTCCTTCTTCTCTTTGTTTGTGGTGTGATTTCTTTTAGTACTCATTTACTATTGATTTAGTATTTATATCTATTTTTATATGCATAGACAGAAATACATACCTACTAAGAAAATCACACAGACTGGGATCTTTCAGGAAGCAAAGTGAAACATTTGTTCCAATGCCTTTTAATCCACAGTTATGTATCCTTGGATATCACTGCTCTTTTATTAGACTTAAAGCATCTATAGAGGATACTATTAATAAAATGAACTACAGCTGCTTCCTTCATGATATGTGTGGTATTCTTCAATAAGGAGCATGAGAACATTACACTGGACCACTGACCTGCCCTGAGAGCCTGCCAGGGCAGGGATCACTTTGATATCCAGGTCTGGTTGGTGGCTGCAGAGAAAGGGTCCAGCCTGCAGAAGGGGAACAAGTCATGATGAGACTTGCACACAGTGACTACTCCTTTCAGCACCAGGAAAAGCAGAGACACTGGTGGAAGTAACATCCTGGGCTGTAACTCTTTCTTAGTTCCTAACTTGGATAAAATTCTCTGTCATGCTGAACTGCAAGTGTGGTCAAAGATGTGTTAGACAGATGTTAGATACAAGTGTGCAGAATATCCAGAAAGCTGAGCCAGAGCCTTGGTCATCAGACACAGTATAACTCTATCAACATGTGCTAAAAAGGCAACACTTAACCAGTGCAGCTGGTAAATCAAATCTCCCAAGTGGAGCAGAAAAAGTCACTTCCATAAGCCTCATTTTCAGAAAATTGCAGAGCAAAACAAACTTTTCATTCACCCATCCAGGCATCCTGTTTTGCTTGTCTCAGCATGCAGATGCTGAAAAGCAAGTCTTTAAAATAAAGGGATTTGGTGGGTTGTGTCACCTGCCCTTGGCACTTTCACGGGAGCAGAATAGTGTTTGTTACAGACCACAGCCTTCATCACACAGCAACTGCATGTTGGGCTGTATTTAAAACCCTAAAAATGAAAAAGACAGTATTTGCAGATTTTATCTCTACAGATTATGGATTAGCTATTAAAGCTGACAAATAGCTTATTCAGTGCAAGTGGCAATTCTTGCTTTTTGCTTGATTTGGTCAAATCATTTTAATGTATGTGATGATTAAGTAGCTCCACTGAATCAAATAGCTGCTGGCTTGTATGTGTCAGAACAAGAAGGAGCAAGTTTCACAAAGAATGGAGCTTAACTGATGCTGTAAATGTCACAGACATGCAGCAAAAAGGAGGTCATCTAGACCGCGACATTCCTCTGAGGCTCAATAAGGAAAGATAGACTACCACCTCCAGAGCTTTAGATTCTTTTCTTAAACTGCCGTTGAGGAAGATTTTGCCTTTCCTCTGCAAATGTCTCCATTGCCTGGATAGGCTTGTTCTTAAAATGCTTTCATTAATAGAAACATCTTAATCTTCCACATTGCCAGTTCATTTTTTTTTCTTGTCTTTTTGTGAGCAGACATGAAAAATGGTCCCTTGCTACATTTCTCAGTATTAATCATTTCAGTGTCTGGGAATTAATCATGCTGTCCCTCTTTTTTTTTTAGACTTAACACCATTTTTCCAGTCTTCTTAATTGATCATGATTTCCTGACATGTTGGTCTCATTTCCTTCTCTAAGCACATTCTAGCAGAGGCCCTTTCTGACAGTGTTGGCTCCATTTAATTCCAAATAACTGATCTATGCTTTGCCAGTAAGTGGCAGCCGTCCCATGCTTGATTTAAACCCTTTCAAGCACTCATTTTTGTGAGGATAGGAGGAAAACAAATAATTTCTCTCTCTTTTACAGTGATAATCAGCACACACATTCCCATTTTGTGTAGCTGAGAACTTGCCACTGCTCCTCCTTCCATTCTGGTACTATCTCTAGAGCACCTTTTGAGGGCACAAAAGTCCCTGGTCTTCCACAACTGCAGCTGACAGTCAAAATATCTGTGTACACAGTTCTCCAGATACTGTTGTTTCCTTAAAACATTACTAAGGAGATATTGCACTAAGAACAACAGACTGGGGTTACCCCATTAGTTCACTTTTTGCTTTTCTTCTCACTTTCAGACTTACAAGTACATTCTCTTTTCCTGATAAACATTGTCTATGGAGCAGCTATAACCTCTTAAATGCATGAAGGGAACATTTATTTTTATTTTAGTTACAAAACTTCACGTGGGTGAAATCTGATCCACTAACATCTTGTTAGTACCTGTCTTCATTCACTGGCCTGATTACGTAAGAAGAAAACAAGCAAGCGTTCACTTAGGACAGGGTGGGAGACCGAAGGGAATTCAAGATCTGCCAAATGGGATGCTGTTACCATTGATATGGCTGGTTAAATAAACAAGGAAAAGGATCTGTGTTCACGAGAGGTGCATGTGGGTAATAGGACTGGGCTTCAGGGATTCAAGATTTTTTTCAATTGAAGAAGCCAAAATAAGCAAGGAAGGAAATTCTGAAACAATGAAAATTATGTGGAGACTCCTCTATTGTTAAAAATATCTAAGACTAAATAGAAACAACACTGCCTCAATATGAAAAAACAAAATAGGGACTTTCTTAAATGTGTCTATCAACCCTTTCTCACAGAACTTTAACCAGCAGAGGTATCTGCTGGTCATAAAGTGTGTTAACAATTGAGTTTAGAAATTGCTGTAAGATCTGCCATTTAAATCCTGCTATAGAAAGTATTCTGTATTCATTGTTTTGAAAGACATCCCAATAACTAATACAAAGGTTTTAAAGTCTGAAAACAAGACTGGCACAAGTGGTGTTCCCCACTCCTCAGTTTTGGGACCAGCCTTGTTTAATATCTTTATCAATGATCTGGATGAGGGAATTGAGTAACCCTCAGTAAATATGCAGATGACACCAAACTGTGTGGGAGTGTTTATCTGCTTAAGGGCAGGAAGGCTCTGCAGAGGGATCTGGACAGGCTGGACTGATGGACTGAGGTCCGTTGGAGTTTTGATGAGGCCAAATGCTGGGTCCTGCACTTGGGTCACAACAACTCCATAAAATGCTACAGGCTTGGTGAAGAGTGACTGGAAAGTTGCCCAGCAGAAAAGGACCCGGGGATGCTGCTTGACAGCCAGAGGAACATGATCCAGCAATGTGCCAAGGTGGCCAGGAAGGCCAACAGTATCCTGGCCAGTATCAGGGATACTGTGGCCAGGAGAAGTAGAGAAGTGATTGTGCCCCTGTACTCAGCACTGGTGAGGCCAGAACTTGCGTAGTGTGTTCAGTTTTGGGCCCCACACTACAAGAAAGACATTGAGATCCTGGAGTGTGTCCAGAGCAGGGCACTGAAGTGGATGAAGGGCCCAGAGAACAGAATTTTCCACTGCTTATTTCAGCAGATTGCAGTTCTAAAAAACAGTTTCCAATATTTCCCTCTACAGACATTTCCCTGATTCTCAGTATTTGCACTTTCACTCACAAATAGCCAAAAGGATCCACAGGAGCATTCTCAAATGGAGTTGGATTGTTTCATCTCTCTACAAGTCTGAGATGCAGCAGCTCTGAAATAGACACATTCATGGATCATGTATTTTATGCACTTACACTTGGAGCTTCTCCCATTACAGAACAGTAAACACTATTTTAACATTCTTCTGAGAAGATTGTTATCCTCTGAACTCAATCAATTGAAATCAGGAAAGGTCTGTTCGTGATCAGATCTCAAGTTTGAGGAACAGCTGAAGAATTCCTAATAGTAAAAATGTTTCCGTGACAGAGTCTCTGTAAGGGACTCAGGCATCAGATTTCTAGATGAGGAGATACTCTGTCAGTGCAGAGCATGCATACACTGAGAAGCAACTTCACAGCAGCCATTTCTTCAAGCTGTAAGGAAAAATTCTCTCTACTTGTAAGTTCCCGTTCACAATGGAGACGGAGGTAAAAAGTTTACAGTAGTAAAATTTTATTCAAATAAAGAGAGAGTCCACAGGACAATTCCTGGTGGGGTCACTCAAATTGCTGGGAGATGCAGCTCCTCTTTTATGCTAAATTCCCAGATGCAAGTTTCCCTCTCCCTTTCTCCATAGGCTAGGGTACTCAGGATTTACAGTCTTTCCTGAAACACCTACTACATGTCCCCCTTCACATGCAACCCCCCCACTACATGTTCATTTAAATTAGGTTCTTCATGACTCTGGGTGGAGAAGTTAATATTTACTAGTCTATGAAGCCTGCGCTCTGGCCTGAAAGTTGAAGAGTTTAGGCTGTGTTCAGTGTCATATGCTCTGACAGACTCCCACTGATTTACCATGATTTGTAAGACAAGGGTATTTTGCAGATGCCCCTTTATTGCTTATGCACATAGATAAGGGGATCTGTCTGGTTCCTCTTCCAACCCCCCTCAACAATTCTTCCTTTGTAAAGACACCAGTCACTTTTAACCCCATCAAAACAAATACCATTGTCTCACAGTGCATGCCATCTCGAACAAAATTTTGTTTCTTTATGCCAAACAGCTTCACTGACTTCACAGTTTGAGCACACTACACTGAGTGGGCGCCAAAGGCAGAGAGTCCCTTGCCTTGCCCAGAAACCTGCGGGTAACTTGTCAGCCTCTGTGGGGTGGGATCCCCTTCAAAAATCTGCCCTCGAATAGAAAACACGATCTAGAGAATTCATGATCCATTTCTACAACCTGAGGCACTCCAACACTGAAACATTACTTGAAGCCTCACGTCCAGCACTGTTCACGGCACTACTTAGCACACCCCACCAGCAGTCCCAGGGAGCACGTGCTCCCCACCATATCCGGAAATAGCAACATCCTGCGGCCCGCCGCCATGCAGAGCTGGGAAAAGCACACACGCTAGGGCCTAGGGGTCCGACAGAGCTGCACCTTCTTCCCGGTGCACAGCTACCGGCGCACAGCCGCAGCCAGCGTCTCGCCAGCCTGCTGCTGGCACTGCAGGCGGCCCCCTCCCCCCGCCCTACACGGCACGGCAGACCGCAGTAGCCTTTGAACTCAGGCAAATCGAAACGGACCGTTTGGTCGCAGTTCCTCTTCTTCTAAGGAATTGAGAAGCCTGAAATGGTCTGGTAGTTAGCTCTTGCCCCCTCCACTTCTCCCTCACAGAAAAACCTACTCTGGCAGCTCATGCAAGCCAGTACCTCACAGGAATGCTACTGGCCCAGCTCCAGCAGCATAAAGGCAGGAGCATTTGCTGATTACTGTCCCTGAAGGCAATTGCCTTCTCTCACATGTTAGTTTTGACACACCAAAATGCCCGTTTATCCTTCTGATGACTGCTCTGGGCATCCTAGAAAGGCAGAGAGCAGCAGCACCTTAGTTGCAGGCAACTCTTGTTCTCCCACCCACCCCATTTCTCACTTGATGCTCCAGCACACAGGAGAGAATGGTGACTTGAGAGCCACCACATGTGTCAAAGAAGAGTTGAAAACAATTAGTGAATTAAGTAGACTGCACCTGCCACGACAGGAGAGGCACCTATACCAAAATTTTCCTCAATGTCCTCGTCAGAAAGCACTGTGTGCTTCAACAGTTGCTCCATGTACAATGCCTGCACTTAACATTATCCCGCACCTGAAAGGCACTACGTAAGTATGAAGTACATTTTTACTCAAACTCACTAGGAATTGATAGTAAATAATTGTAGGTTACTCAGAAAATGACAAGTAAAAGTAACTGGACAGGCATTCACAGCAAAAGCATATCTACAGTAATTTTAACTCCCAATCGTTTCCTTGGCAGTCAAACCTGCAGAAAAGTCAAGCATAGGACTCCAAAAAGGAGCTGAAACAAGGGAGAAGTCTCTTACCTTTACTTACCTAGCCAAGGATGAACATTGAGAGGGAATTTCTGGAAGAATTTTCACTTACCAAAACCATGGGGTAGGTTCTAAAATTGCTGTATTGCACACAATTTTCAAACTTTTCAAAACTATGGTTTGCAATTAAAGTAGCAGAGAAACCAGAGAAACCATTCTCTTCATGTTCAAAGACCAGCAATTTCTCACTTTTGTAAGGCATCCTGAGAGTTAAGCACATAATAGATTGTATAATAAGATGGTCAAAACTGACAGCATTCCTGTAGGAAATGGCCAGAAAAGCATAAAAATCTAATGGTTTGATGCTACAGTCAGCTGGAAGTGACTTCACTTGCATGATCAATCCTCCTACAGTCTTTGGTAAAAAGGTTACAATTAAATGGGAAGCTTTCTGATGCCCCTTGTGGTGCCCACAGTGATGCAAATCTATACCGAGGCTTACACAAAGCCATGACAGATGATCTTCTACATCCAGCACCATGAATCATGGGTTGGGTTCTCCCCCCACGGGAGGGGGGTGGGTGGGAAAAAGTTCACCATCCATCCATTTTATTGGAATCTTTATTATAAACAATTTTGTCGTTTCCAGAAGGAGATTACTACATACTAGATAACAAAACATCCTCAGCTGAATCGGTTACAGCTTTTACTAGATTAGATCAGAACTAGCAAAACAAGTTTTATGTTGGTGGGGTTTCTTTTGGTAGGCTTTTTTTTTTTTCCCCTCTTTTGAAGGATTTAGTCTATTGCAAGAAAAACAGCTTTACAAATAGGAAATAGAATTAAAGGTACACATTTGATCATATATACATAAGGAGCTGATGACACTGGACAGAAACATACAAGGAATTTCTTTGCACATAAATAGATTTTTTTTAAAGTATCTTTCTTTCACATGTATACAAAAGTATTTTGCTTTCTATATTGGGTAAAGTTCTTGAAGACATAAACAAGGACTTCTAAGAGACAAAATCCCACCTATCACTTAGGATGTGGGCTGTTGTGCACGCAAGGCTGTAATTATACAATTTACACCGCACTCCTATACAGTACTTGAACTTCTTATATACACACACATACGAGACAATTTTGTACATGAGATGCCACCTTTGCAAATTAAATGGCATCTACCCTGAAAACTCCAGTGTTTGCATAAAAGATAAAACAAGTTCCAAAAGGCAACGCCACTTGGCTTGTGGAGTCAAGGATCCGCTGAACTGCAGCTGTAGCGAAGACGGTGTGGTAATGATGCTGGCTTCTCTATATAGACAGCCCCAGCATGGAAGGTAAAGATGTAACCCTTGAAGTCTACATGTTATCTCTATAAAATGTGGCTCTGGCAATAACAATTGATTTTAACTGATCCATGGCTAAAGACACACACTTTTGATCTTCAGGTTTCTCTTTAGGCTATGCAAGCCAAGTGGCTGGTTCTGTCTTTGGGGAAGATGTTTGGCTTTTACATGACCTTTTTTCATATGGTTAAGTTACTTTATCAGTGGTGGGGGGCTCAGTTCAGCATACACACAATCTGTGAAACTTCTTTAATGCAGGTAGAAGGGGTGCACAGTGCAGCAATGACAGAGGGCTCTGCTAATCTTCTCCTGGAGTAGGGAATGCTCAGCACCTGAACAAATTGGGTGCAAGCCTGTTGTGAGATTAGGTCAGGCTTCCACTTTGTTTTAGGCACAGTAGTGTCAAAAAAAGGGATGGAGTTTTGCTTCTTGTTTTAATTAATCATGCTTTTTGCACCTAGAAAACAGTACCCAGAGAACACTCAGAATATCATGCAGATGATGCCACTTTAGACCTGGCACAGTGTCTAGCCAAATGCTCCCTGGACATCAGCAATGTCAAACACACATACTACTTGCTGTGCTTATAGGCTACACACACCCATACTCATACCAAACTGTCTGCTGATCCCCCTGTGGGTCTGAAGACCCGGGAGTGCTGCTGGAGCTGCTTCCTCTCATGGGCTCCTCTATAGCCCCAGCACCGACTTCTGGCAGCTTACCCTGGCACTTGGTAAGTAGAGCATCACCAGGGCCTTGCCCTAGAGAAGTATTTCCCTCGGTGCTGCTGGACACAGCTCTGACAGGGGCCACTGTGGCCACCTCTCCAGTATGAAGGGCTGGTTTGGGTTTGACTTTAGAGTGAGTGTGTGATGCAGGTGAGTAGTGTTGCCCAGGGCTCACATGCTCCTGTTGTTGCACATTCAGATTGCTGGTAGATGCAGTGGGTGAGGCAGAGAACTGATGGAAGGAGAGTGGCCTCTCATCCTTCGGTGGGGCCAGGGAAAGGCGCCTGGCATCAAGCTGCCGACAACGGGAATCAATGCCTTGGAAGGAACCTGCCACCTTCGCAGACTGTGGCCTCTCTCTTAAGGTTGTCTGTGAGCTCATTGGCACAGAAGCCTTAGAGGTCTGACTGACAGCATCCTTTCCCCCACACAGGTCTGCTGCTGGCTTCTGGGAGCTCTCCTGCCTGCATGACTCCGGGCCAGCAGCTCTAAGGAGATCAGCAGAAGCCAAGCTAAATGCCCTGCTCAGTGATGTGCTCCTCTTGCTCATGGTTCCAGGCTGCTGAGGCTGTGCCACCTGCCGCATCCCACTGGCAGGCTGGTGCTGTGGTGTGTGAGGAAGCTTAAGGGACCCTTGTGAGTTTGCCAGAGGCTCAGGTTCAACTTGTCTGAGGTTTGGCTTCATGTAATTTCCAGGCTTAGCCATTCTTCCTTCCTCATTGGTGACAGTCATCTTAACAGTTGGAGCAACAATATTCATAGGCATCTTCGCAGCCTCCTTTCTGCATGGCTGAACCAGCAGGTTCCCAGTAGCTGAAGGCTCATTTACTTTCCTAAAATAATCGCTGAGCAAGTCATCTCTGTTACTGGAGGTGTCCTGGTATGAAAAAACATGCACATGCTACATTAATGACAATTTTTTTTGTTTAAAGAACAATGCAGAGCTTAGTTTTTTTTTTTCAGACAACCTCCCTTCCCACTTAATTCAACTCAAATACAACCACAGATTTTGTATTGAAATTGGGCAACAAACGACAAATATATATGATGGGTATAAATCCTCATCAAGGAGTAACATAATAATTAGATCATGATAGCCTTGTTTGCAAGATTGTCTTAAATTTTACACATTCCATCTCACTTGCAACCTGGGCAAGAACTCTTCTGCTTCCTTTCACATCAGTCACTGTCACTGTAACATCAATATCACATTACTGACATCCATTGGTATCAGCAGGTATCAATGATTGCCTGCCATCTTCTGGAAAAAGTTCACCTGGGTAATACTCTTGTGTTAATTTCAGGGATGAGAATATCTTGGGGAGATGTGCTAGCATTACAGGAAAGGTTTGTTTCTTCTCCATGGATTCCTCTCACCTCTCCCAGTCAACACACTACATGCCTTAAAGGCAGTGTGTGCAATGTAGTGAAATGTACTCCAAAAATCATTACAAAAATGGAGAAATTAATTGCTTCCCTACAATTCACTTGAAAATTTCAAGTCAGAGAATTAATCTGGCAGTAAAAGAAAATATACACTGATTCTTTCATGAGGAATAGTGCATGGAATCCAAAACCAGTGATGCTTGGTAAACAGTCATTGGACTATTAGCACGAAGAGTGCTCAAAATAGTCAAGAGACATCATCTTTGCAAGAAACCTTGCTGAAACAAGCTCACAGAGTGCATTTCTTTACTCTTCTCTAGGCACTATATGTTAACACTTAATACATTCACTTTACTAGTGTTCCAGCTGTTTCTTCCAGTAATAAAACTCATGCTACAAGTGAACACCATCAATGGTAACAGTGCAGTGGGAAGATTTCTATGCTCAACTAAATGCTAAAGAGTTTGGGTTATTTTTAGCTTCACTTCAAACTTCTGCTGTGCACACTAAGGTTACAGAATGACTTCTCCTCCGAACCACGCATGTTTCTGAACAAGCACTGGAAACACTTCATGAGCAATTAATACAAGTGATCTGGCAGCCTTTAAAATAATAGCTAAGAGTTACAGTATGCTTCTAGTTATTAATATGCTAGCAGAAGTTGGAAGATGTTGTCTTCACAGCAAGAACAATAGACACCCTGGAGATACAGACTGAAGCAGATCTCCTGCTTCTCCTGCCTGTCCTGCGCCTCATGTTGTCAGGACATGAATGACCAAGGACCAGTTTGAGTGACTGCAAAGGTTCCTCACAGAGGGAAAGACATAGGGAGTAACAAGAGGGATGCAGCACATCAGCTTCTAACAGAAACTGGTGACATTGAATCATTTTGCTCTCATTTAAACTGCACTGACAATGAAAAGGAATGAGGATGACAGAGTAAGTGAAAACCGAAACGTGGTCAGGTAGTTACAGACAAAATAGTAAAGATGAAATTTTAAACATCTCTAAAAGCTATGCATAGTATTTAGGGTAACAAGGGAATAGGAGGTGTGTTTAAATATTGCTCTAAAACCCAAGGACCAGAATTTACTGATGCCATTAAGTGGTGCAGCTCTGTTGATTTCAATACTGTTACCAAGGCATTCATGAAAACAGAAACATCTGTTCACTTACACTATCAGTGACTTGTTCTTAACAGATTAACATGCTCAGCACTGAACCACCTCACTGCTGTATAGGATGTCTGAGCAGTAAAAGGCAAATGCCATCTAGAAAACAAACATTTCATTTCTGACAAAGCAGTTTGTTCTGCAGCATATTCTTGCAGTCATTAAACCAACAGAACAGTGCCAGTCAGCACACGAACATGCAGCATGGCAAAAGCATCAAGGACTTCATTGATAAGAAAAATATTCTCTCAAATGGTTTTTCCAGATTAGGAGATGGTTTTAACAACTTAGTGTTTTGCACTTCAATTGAAAAGTACTGTCAGATTTAATTTCTAATTACACATTTGGCAGCTGATAATTACACAGACAACATTGGTTCCCAAGGAAGAATACCTGGCGATACAACACAAAATCCTAGACAACAAGCTAATACTAAAAGCCCCAGCAGTTCAATACATTGTGTTTGCAATGAATTATCTGCCTGACTTGTCATAGATTATACACCAAAATAAATTAGCAGAGTACTGTATAGAAGTTAACCTTGCTTTAGTTGTGCAAACTGTTTCATTTACTTTTGAAGGTCCCATAATTCTTCAAGTTTCAGACATATGAACAAGGATCTTCTCCTTCCTTGTTTCCCTATGCCCTCATTACCCCGGATCAGCTTTGAGCAGTTTTTTTGACATCTGAGATGGGCTATCTCTATTTACTTACATTTTGTGGGGACAGCCTGTTGCTCTCTTCCAAGAACTGTTGCAAAGTTACTATCTCACTGCCAGGTGAGGCAGACCGTTGTCTGTCTGTGTAAGACTGGGATGAAACACTTTTCTGAGGTGTATCATAGGAGACCAAACCATTCCTGTGGGAGGACGACTCATGCCTACTGCTAGGGCTTAAGACAGAAGTGAAGTGCAATAGATAGGTGTCTCGGAGCAAGGCTGGTGCCTCTCTGCTTGGCATCGTATCCTCACTGCTGAGACTTTCAGTTCTACCATGGATATGATCTAAGGAACCTGAAGAGAAACATAAGTATCATTAAAGACATGGCTCTTCCTCCCTCATTTCAGTAGATTTCTGACCGAAGTAGGAACTTTATCAAGGGCCAATTCCACATAGACTAGGTGGCTTTTTTTACCTTACTTTCATCTCTCACACAACTCAGGGCAGTCAGAACTTTGAAAAATCTGGACCAATAAATGTCTTTACAGTGCACAGTTTGAAACCCCTGTGTTAAAAAAGCTCAACTACTTGTGCAAAGAATAGGAATAACACACGACAGTAAGAGGACCTCTTCACCACCTCTGTGCCACTACAAGATCTCCCAGTTTTGGCTGTGTGTGATCTGAGAACCCAAACCTGGCAGTGGGAAAGCACAAAGCGGATTATTCCACAGTGCCAGGTCTCCTGGCATCCTTGAAGGAGGCATAATTCCAGCAAAACCAAATCTCTAGAGCGCATACACAAGCTGTGTACAGAGTAAGAACAGCAGAGATTTGTTGTAAAAGGAGTCTAAGAGTGGCCTGATACTTCCCACGATATGATGCCAGTCAGACTGAGACAAAACTAGACTGCCTGCCTTAGAAGCCACCCCTTGCCAGAATCAATCTTAGAAAAAGACTTCTTGCCAACAGTTTTGATTCCCAAGACAGTCATGTCCAGATTGCATAATTGTTACAATTTCAAAACAACAGTCCTGGAACTTAATTGAAGGGAAAATGGCATTTTGAACACAGTTTCATGGAATTTCACTTCCTGTTTGTCAGAACTCAGCTGTAAATGCTTTACCTTTCAAATTGAGAGGGGAACTACTGCTGGAAGCATTTCTACTGCTCTCCAAACTGTTTGGCCTGGACACTGAAAAACACAAAACAAGCATTGAACAAACAGTTCTTATGTTCCCTCTGATTCTCTAAAAGACTTGGCTGCAGTCTGCCTTCTGAAAATACGACCTGTGCAACTAAGTCACTTTGAAAACATTAACAACTATGTTATATACACAGGATGCAAAAGTCTGGGCAGAGTAGAAATCACTTTAATTTTTCAATTCAAGCTGCTCAGGATCCATCTTGTTTTTCTCACTTATGTTTGACACACAAGAAGTATGTTCTGGGTGCTGCTTTTACACCAACTGTAAACAAAGTAATGCAAATACTGAAGAATTTCAAAACTAAGTTGCAGTCTCAGTTTGCTTCTTTGGAAAGAGCTGGTAACCAGCCTGCTAATCACATCTTCCACAAAACTCTAAGCAGGCAGTGCTGGACTGGTGTCCTGCTGTGCATCCACACCTTTTTTTGTATTGCTGATTCATTCCCTTAAGGAAGGAATTGAACATTGCTCAGAAAAATGCTGGGACAAGGCAACACTGTCTTTTAAATGCTGTCTTCTGAAAAAGTCCCTTAAAAGCTTCTCAACAGAAAAATACAAGTACTTAGCCCCACATTCCAAAACCATATTCTTACTGCACTTGTCACAGAAGAGACCTCAAAGATCATCCAGTCCAACTTTCGACCCAGTACTGAAGGGTCCACACTAAACTATGTCCGTAAGTGCCAGGTCCACATTCCCAGGGAAGGTGACACCATCACTGCCCTGGGCAGACCATTCCAAAATTTGAGAACCATTTCAGTGAAGAAATATTTCATAATATCCAACCTAATCCCCCGCCCTGCTGCAGCTTGAACCATTTCCTCTAGCCCTGTCACTTGTCATCAAGGAAAAGAGGCTGGCCCCCTCCTTGCCCAACCTCCTTCCAGGTAGCTGTAGAGTTATAGGGTCTCCCCTCAGCCTCCTCTCCTCTGGATTGAATAACCCCAGTTCCCTCTGACACTCGAGGACAGTTCACATGGATACAATACAGCAAGTCAAGGTAAAGGTTTAGAGCACATGCCACGATCTTACCATGCTGTCTGGTGTTTGCAAACTCTACCTCAGGGGACTGTTCACATAGATTATCTTCTGAATTGTAACCTGGAAAGAACAAAAGACTTAGAAGCCAATATTACACACAGGAAGGTCAATCCTTCAGGTCAGTCTCCAACACATTTTAGCAGTGTAAAAGACTGAGGGGATCAAGGGGCTTTTATAGATGGGGAGAGCAGCCACTTTCTAACCACAGCTGTGAACCACTGAACAGAGAACCATGGGAGAGCTGACATCCAAGTTGATAACATTGAGAGAGTAAGGAAACACTCTATCTAATCAATTCAACTACTGAGCAGATAAAGTCGTAATGAAAACACTAGTGCTCTGATCTTGTACTTCAGTGATAGTAGAAGTCGTGTTTCACCCAAGCAGGAACTACAAGTAGCCTGATTTGTACTAAGAGCTGGTCTATGAACTGCTCTGCATACCTTTTGGTCTGCTCTGGAGTCTGGAGATGGGGGTGGAAGTGTGCAGATGAATAGCTGAGGTTGAGTAAGTCCTGGGACCGAGTTCCGTGCAGTGTTTTGTTGCAGAGTCTGCTGAGACTTCAGCATTATCATTGCTGCCTCCGTGATGGGAATTCCTCTTCTGCTTTAGGTCCATTAGCACTGAGGGGGAGAGAGGTAAATAAATCCAAGTAAATGAAAAATAGCTTTAGAAGACTTGTATTCATCTGCCCATACAAACATGACAAGCAGGCACAAAGAAACTGCACAACAGAGGCGCCAGTTTTGCAAGCTTCTGCATAAACAGTTCAGTATTGGATAGCAAATTTCTGCCACCAGTTTTACAGTCATGTGTGCTCTATAAAGTGTGGGAGTGACAAGGGCTGCTTAGTGCCAGTGGGAGGGTTGATATTATACATGCAACAGTCACAATGAAAGGAGGAAGAAAAGGAGCAAAGACATGAATGTAGAAAAGATAAGCGAGGTGTGAAATTCTCATTAACATTATTCCTTGCAGGTACATTTTATAAGCACTTAGTTCAGTAATAAAATAGAATAAGGAAAGAGTGACAGCTGTCATGCTCTTATTCAAAAAGAAATAATGCTGATTTGGAAATTATCTAGCACTTGTCACACAGTAAGCTATTTTTTTTCAGGTTTAGATCTTTGCTGTGGTGCAAGAGCTTAGCCTCTACAAGGTTAAAACTCTGCTGCTCTTATGATGTTCTTATGCAAGTTTTTAAGTGGAAGTCCTGGGATCTTGGCATGAGAATGAAAAAAAAGAAGAAGAAAAAAACCAACACCAAAACCCACAAAAAACCAAAACCCTGCCAGAAAATTGTTTAGATTCAGAAAGCTGAAGAGACCTTTCCTAGTGATGAGGCAGGTTAATTAATTTCTTGGAAAGTGAACACAGCTGTTTAAGGCACACATAAAAATAGAAGTTATTATAGAAAATACCCTGGATGAGATGAAAATTCTAGGTTTTTTATATATATATGAAGCACCTGCTTAGGTAATAGAAACTACATGCTAAAAACACAGCAGACTGCAATGGTTAAACAACCCAACTAGCCAAGACAATGGGCAGATAGTTAGTTCAAAGCACAGAGCAGCAGCCAAGTTGTATTAGAGAAACTAAGTTACTGCCATCTCAGATGACACCTGGAAGCTGACTTCAGAAACAATGCCTCTCTCAGAGTCTGTGAGGGCTCCATAGTACAGGGATGCCAACTTCTCTCAATACTGAAGTTTATGGCATGTCTGTAAGGGCAATGACTAGCTAAAGCTTGACAGGCAATTGTATTTCCAATTGAATTTGTAGATGCAGTTAACACCTTGCATAGGTTGTATAGAATTTTATAGAATTACTAATTGCCCTGGAGACAAATGTTCTCCACAAATCCCAAAATAGGCAACAAGCAGCTGGTGTGCCAGTGTACTTGGTTGTGCCACAGAAAGCCACTCCTTAGAAAAGAAGAGGAGAGCTTTTAGCTTCTGCTGAGGTCTCTGTAGGGTATTGCCCATGCTGCACACATTTCTCTAACAGAGTGGGGACTGGACCCATGCATTCCTTTTGAAATCATCAGGGTGCGACTATCAGGCATTAAGAGTTCTGGGCAACAAATTCATGATGAAGGTTAGTCCCAGTCTTAAGACTGGGAATCTACTTTATTCTTCAAAAAAAATCTGTCAAAACTGAAGCATCAGAAACTGAAACTTCAGCTCAATTCAAGATGAATTTTCATAGCTGCAAGTGTGAAACCTGCTAAACAACAAGTCTGAATGCGAACGTCAAAGATACTTTGCAGAGAATAATTTTCTCAGTAGCTTCCACTCTATATTCAAAGCTAGGCTACTGAAAAGCAGACAACGATGCTAAAAACCCTGCCTTTTTTAGCATGTAGTGGCACAGAACATTGGGAAAATCTCCTGGATCTGAGACTGCTTATATATTAGACTTAGATTTTAGTAGGACTGCAACACCACAGAAAGCATAGCAACAGCAGATCAGTTCGGCACGAACTGGACACGATGCAAGTATGTGGTTGCAAGAAAATATTGAAGCACATAGCAACTTCACTTAGAACAAGCACCACAGCCAATATACATACGCAGACTGAATGCCATGAGGTCCCCTAAAAATGTGCTGCATTGAAGAAATGATCCACAGTGTGCAAGAGTGATTCGTCTTCTACAGGAAAACTTAAGTCCATGTTCACTACTCTGTGCTTGTATTTAAAGACATGCTGAGTGTTGCTATGAAGGTGTGTGGTCTTTTAAAGGCACATGGGAATTTTGTTGGGGCTTTTATTATTGTTTAAAATAATTGTCAGAAATAAATTAAGATAAATGCTAAAGAGAAGGTGTTAGAAATCTCCCAATTCCAGGAAAGAAAGAGGTTCATTAGGAGAGGATGGGATGTCGGAAGAAGACCAGAACCGGAGCCGATTAGAGAGAGACTGATGATTCGATGGAGACTTAGGAGACTTTTCTTTATCCTTGATTTTGCTTCTCAAAAAGGCAATCTTTTTGCGCTGCGCAGCTAAATTGTTATCACCCAGGTATCCCAAAAAGAAAAAGAAAAAAAAGTAAAAAACCCTGGTAAACAAAACTTAAAAGTATCTTAAACCACACTAAACAGGTTAAAGACTACACAGCCAGTAAAAAAGAAACAGGCTAAACAAAGACTAACACACCTATCTGGAGGACTGATTAATGCATAACTAATCTGACTCAGATTAATGCACAGATTAATGTGGATTATGTTAGATTACCCCAAATGTTTTTACTTCATAAATAAAATTAAATAGGTGTCCAGGTGTCCATGTTACTTGGTGATGATACAGCTCAATTTCCTAGATGCCTTCTAGAGTTTAGCACTGATGCTCATCATTTCAGCATAAACATGTTTGATACACTATCAGAAAGAATGAAGCCCCCAGGACATTCTGTTATCTCTGGCACTACATTATGGGCCTTGTTCACTAGTAACTTAAGCCCACATTCCCAGGTTGAACTTTGGATGCATGTTAAACATTTAATATCTCGTGGAATCATATGGATGATCCAAGACATATATTTCTATTTTAAGTAAATCAATAACCTCTAAGAATTAGAATGAAGAAAGGAAACACAAAACTCAGTCAAAACAAAAAAATCATCCGGATAGACACTTGCAGTAGTCTCTAACAACAATTCCACCCTCCTGAGCTGCTCCCCTTTTGTCTGACACACTCCCCAGGGGAAAGGATTGATTTCAAAAGTGTTTCTCCAAAAGTATTTCTGGAGGACAATGATCTCTACATAGAAGCAATCTCAGTAGAGTAAGCAAAACGTGGAATATATTCCACAGATCACAGAGTACTTACTTTGAGGAGCTTTCTTTTAACCTTATCATCATTAGGAACACATGATTTACTGTGTATGAACTAACTAAACAGGAAATAATTCTGTCTTTCTTACATTCACCTTAGTGTTAAAAAACCCAAACATTTAATAATTTTACATCAAGAATTATTAGTTCAAAGCAAGGTAGCATCCTCTATATTAATCAGCTTACAAAAAAAATAGCATTTTTTTATGTGATTTCTTTTGCATGGACGCCATCTCCTGGCAGTGGCTGTATGACCAGCTAGTGCCCATTTGAAAAGCAATTGCTAATGAGACAACTTTAAATAGTTTGTTGCAAAATCCCAGTACATGAAGTATTCCTACCAACTCATTTAGTAACATACAATACATTCAGACAAATCAGGAAACTATATACAATGACTGACCAGATAAGAATTCCATATAAGGAACAAACCAAACTCAAGACAAACCAAAACTCCCCACACCTTTATTTCACTTCAGGGATTTTTTTGCTTACTAAAACTTTTAGTGTGTTAATTTAAAAAAAAAAGGATCTGAACCATAATGTGATGGACTACTGACATATTCTTTACATTAAATATGCTTTAAATTGTTTTTAAGTCTTTTCCAAAACATGCCCAACTCATGAATTTCAGCTGGGCCTTCCTTACCTTTGTTTGAAGAACCCCCAGGGTTCTCTCTCTCCTCCATGGAGTTAGACCCTTGAGAGTTACTATCCTGAGTCTCTTGATGTTTCAGTTTTTGAGAGGCAGATGGGGAGTTTACCATCTCTGCAGATTCAGAATGCAATGGGGAGCTTTCTGCTGCTGGTTTCAACCGCTCCTTTGTAGTCTCCTTCTTTGGCTTGATTAGTTTGACTAAGGCTCTGGCTCCAATCCAGTGGTTTTTCCTGATAAAGCAGGTTTTGTGAATGGAATTCATAAAATAAATACTCTCCGAAGAATTTTACAGCTGTGCTAAAGCCAGCAAGTCATCCTACATCCTTATTTATTTACTGTCATGAATTAGTTGGAAAGATGTAGTGTAATGTGGTGGGCTGAAGTTTCCTCCAGCATTAACTTTTAGCCAGACTAACTGCTAGAAATCTGCAGCTGAATTTTAAAGGCATAGCCTAAACCTACCACACATGAATTTCACAAAGCTGAAGATCCATTTTTCTCCCAAAGTCAAAATTATTTTACAGAAATATTTCTTCAGCAGGAGAAATGTGAGAAAGACAACCATTCCCCTAACACATATGGACCCACATAAAACATCTTAACAGTGTGAAAAGCTCTACTACAGAAACAGACTGAGAAGGAAAGAAATGAAAACTATTTTAAAGATGATTCCCTGTCTTTGCTAAGGCTATCAGTCAGAATTCTATGATGAAATTAGCCTGGCTCTTCTTTGTTGTTCTTAATAAAATTTTTTAAGTCCTTTCTCTCAGATGGACCTCTTATCCCTTTGAAAGAGCAGCTCTGGAAGCTCCTATTGCTGCTTAGTCATCATACTGGGGGTCTCACCCTGCTGCTAGGCACAAGATTAAGTTTGTCAGGACAAAGTGGCTCTTTTCCAGTTCACACTGTTTCAGACTCCACTATTAAAACAGTGTCCCACGTCAGTTACTGTGCTTTGTAGTAATACACCCTGCTGCCTCAGGGAATCGTTTGTGAAGTGAAAGCAAAGACAGAAAGGAATAACAGAAAGGCTTAGGTTGGAAGGGACCTTAGAGATCATCTAGTCCAACCTCCCCACAACGGGAAGAGACATCTCTCAACAAGACTCAGTTGCTCAAGGATTCATCCAGTGAAGATGGCACTGTCTGTATTTCAGGTGAAATTTCTGGTATCTCCAGTTATGGAGAGTCCTTTATCAGCCTCACAAATCCATACAATAGCAGAACTGAACTAATATGGGACTTACTTTTTTGGGGTAGGATCATAAAACTTGTACTGATCCATTATCTTCTCTTTAAGCCTTTCGTTGTGTCTCCTTAAGGCATTCAATTTATCGCTGTGAGGGGAAAAGGACATTCTGAGCCATCTCATCAAGTTAAGCACAATGAAAATATAGAAGCCTGCAAGAGGGGAAAGAGACTGAAACACCTTCCTATAGCATAACCTTCAGAATCCAACTGAGCTCACGCACTTTTTAGAGAGGGCAAATGCAAAAGCCTACCAAAACTGCTGATGAGTGTCCTTTGTGCAATAAGCATGAAAGGTGGAAGAAAAACCGTAGATCGGTGCTAGATACTCACTAGTAACTCAGGAACAGTTTGTCTTGTTGATGTTAGAATACATTCATATTCAGCCCATTTCAGTAAACAATTTCTAACATTCTAACCATATAATCCATTACTGAAATAAAACTCAGTAACTCCCACATCATCCTGAGGAGCTTAGACTAAAGTTCTTGGGATTAAGAACATTTCTTCCTTCTTTCACACTCGTAAGAGAATTTTGGTGTGGTGAGAACAGTATTCTTTAGAAATCTAGAAAAGGAGTATCTTACTTAAGCATGCCACTCTGTGCATGGGGGATGTGGTGATGCATGTTGACAAAGGAAGTACTTCTTATAACGCAAATGACAAAAACTTGAGGGGTAGATTGTTTGCCTTTCTTCAGAAATCCAAATATAAAATTACTCTCATAAGACTAAATTTTTGCTGCAATTCAGCTGTTCTCCATGTTTTTCAGCAACCTTTGAGAAGTACCACTGTAATTAGTATTTCATCTTTTATAACCAAGTTTTCCACATGAGCTTTTCCACATGAACTTGTCCAGGTGGCCCCTGAGCATCCCTTTGTGTTAAGGCAATGTGAAGAAATTTTGTGATTTCTCCCCATTACATCTCCTGTTATGCATTCTCTTTTCTAGCCAGATATCAAGTATCACTCCCCTGCCTGTCCTCTTGATAGAAGGTTCATATTCTATGTTTGTCTAAGATGACTATTTTGGGCTACACAATTTCAGTGTCTAGTTTCTTACATGTACTGCTTTTGTTCTTCGTGATACTGCTCCTTGTTCTCCATGCTCCGTTCCAGCAACATCTGATTCTGCTGGCTCAGCAGCTGAATCTGACTGAGGAGATGTCGGTTTTCTTCTTCCAGATTCCCCTTTAGTCGGCACAGCAGCTGTTAAACAAGATACATTAATCTCTCCTCTGCATCTAGGTTCCCTGGAAGTGCACCATGATCAAGATAACACAATAGCATAGCAACCTAGGGTTGGGAGCTTTATTATGATCACATAGATTGACCTCCTACCTACAATGTGCCAAAAAGTTCAAACAATGAATGTTAACTCTCTAACAGGAGCCCAGCAGTACACCTACCTACAGCTACCCACCTCACAGTGGTTATCCAACTTGGTCAGCGAGATATCCATGGATTGATGCTGTTCTTTCAGCTCATCATAGCGAGCCTGCCAACGATTCAACTCCAGCTGAGAGTTGTTCAAGGAAGTTTTCAGCTCTTTAGTGTGTGAATGCAAGCCTTCATACTCTGCCTTTAATTGACTGTGCAAAAAATTCATCCTAAAAATGAAGAAGCCAGCAGGCTTATGAAGGACACTTCATAGAAAGCACCTTACATTCAAAGACAACACCATCAGTGTGCAGAGGTTACTAAATCAATCATTAAGTTCCAGAGACTATGTCCTAATGACATTTTTATTCAAAGCACATAATAACATTTTATCAAGGAAGCAGTAATAGCATTATGAAATATTTCAATCCTGAAAAAGAAAGGAAAACAGACGAAACACAAACTTGCTATTTCCTCAGTGTAAAAGCTACAGACCACAAATGTCTGATGCAGAATGTATTTAAGAGTACTTGTCAGCTTTGCTTGGCACAAATAAAGAAACCTTCCAGAACTGTTTTCCTGATGCATGAAATATAAGCATTAAAGTGTCCTGAACTGTGAAACATTGAAATGTTCTAAGATGATACTGTGGCATACTGGCTATAATGAAGAGCTCCTCAGCAGAGATACGGGCTGCAGGGATGGGTTAGTGCTGCATTATGTAAAGTTCAGATGCTAGCTTACAAAAGGGGTTTTAATAGTATCATAGTATCATTCAGGGTTGGAAGGGACCACAAGGATCATCTAGTTCCAACCCCCCTGCCATGGGCAGGGACACCCCACACTAGATCAGGCTGGACAGTGCCTCATCCAGCCTGGGCTTAAACACCTCCAGGGATGGGGTCTCGACCACCTCCCTGGACAACCCATTCCAGGGTTTCACCACTCTCATGGTGAAGAACTTCCTCCTCACATCCAGCCTGAATCTCCCCACCTCCAGCTTCATTCCATTCCCCCTAGTCCTATCACTACCTGAGATCCTGAGAAGTCCTTCCCCAGCCTTCCTGTAGGCCCCCCTCAGATACTGGAAGGCCACAATTAGGTCACCTCGGAGCCTTCTCTTCTGCAGACTGAACAGCCCCAACTCCTTCAGTCTGTCCTCATAGGAGAGGTGCTCCAGCCCTCTGATCATCCTTGTGGCCCTTCTCTGGACACATTCCAGCACCTCCACATCCCTCTTGTAATAGGGGCTCCAGAACTGGATGCAGTACTCCAGGTGGGGTCTCACCAGGGCTGAGTAGAGGGGGAAGATCACCTCCCTCAACCTGCTAGCCACACTTCTCCTGATGCAGCCCAGGATCTGATTGGCTTTGCAGGCTGCAAGTGCACACTGAGAGCTCATGTTGAGCTTTTTGTCCACCAGCACCCCCAAGTCTCTCTCCTCAGGGCTGCTTTCCAGCCAGTCACTGCCCAGCCTGTATTTGTGCCTGGGATTGCCTCGACCCAGATGCAGGACCCTGCACTTGCTCTTATTGAACTTCATGAGGTTGGCTTGTGCCCACCTCTCCAGCCTGTCAAGGTCCCTCTGGATGGCATGAAGTAAGTTACCCTATGATCATATGAATCCCTAAGCCCATTTCTAGCCATGAGAATCAAGCCTCTTTCAAGTATTAACAAAGAGCAGCTTTCTCTGGACAGCAATGGTAACTCCTGGAACTAAATAAAATTTGTGTAAAAAAAACATAATAAAGTTCTCCTTAATGGTAGGAACTCTAGATATTACTGAGGGGTTTGGGTATTTGTAGTTCTACTTCAAGACAAGCATTTGGAAATAACACATTACAGAAACACTTGTGAACTGAACCACGTGCGGAAGCTTATTTTGAATAAGCAAAACTCCCAGGATCAGACCGTGTTTGAAGCACCAGGTAACTGTATTTGTTGACAGTGTCCATGAAGGCAATAATCTTAAATGAGTTAAAATGATCAAATCAACAGAAACTGAGAAAAATTATCAAACACATTAATGAAGATATTCTGGAACTACAGTTAACACAACAAAACACAACTGCGTTTTGCATAATTGACTTATTAATTATACACAAGAATTTGGCAAGAGAACCATACCTGTCCAGTTCCTCCCTCAGCTTCTGATTTTCCCCAGTGGTAATTTCATTTGATCTCCTCTCTTGTTGCAGAGCCTCTCTCTCAGTTTCTAAAACTTTTTCCAACTCTTCCAGCTCTGACTTGTGTTTCATTAAACTGTTGTATCTGCAGAAAGAAGGTTTCATTGCTTTCATTTAAGCATTTTTCTTCCTCTAGTTTAAGATCTTTAATAGGCAATACCACAGCAACCAGAATGGATTTTTTTTCCCTGCCCATTTAGTTACATAGACATTTTTGTGGTTAAATTTCTATTAGTGCTGAAGAATTCCACACTGTGGAAATTCGGTTAAAAAGTTTCCCTGTTGATTAATTTCATCCTAAAAAGGCAAAGCATCCTTTTAAGCAAACTTGGATGCCATTGTCAGAACCTCCTTTCAATTGCCAGATTGTGATCATTTGGTAAAACAGGTCATTCCAGGGTAGATGGAAACTGCACCATTAAACTGGAATCACAGTGACAGGTTTCAAAAACCTGACTAAAAAGCAGGAACCAAACAAAAAGAGAGAGAGACAGCAATGCAGTGAGCAACAGCTTATTAGGTAACCAACAAATGCATGTTAGGTTAAATGTGTAGGTAATAGCATCCTGCATGGTTTAGTTGATTAGGTGGTGTTGGATGATAGGTTGGACCCGATGATCTTGAAGGTCTCTTCCAACCTGGTCTGCTCTGGTCTGTTCTATATAACCCCCTGCATATTCCAAACAGATGATGAGGGCAGCACAAGTGAGCTGACAGCAAAACACCTTTAAGCAGGGGCTGACCCACCTGCTTGAGTGGCTCTACTTGTTCACTAGTGAGAAACTCAAAAGCAAGACCAGTGCTCAAACCTAGGCTTCCACTGTCACTTGGTTTATACAATAAATCATTCAGTGCGGGGAGACAGGCAGAGACAGAGGGCAGAAGCCATCAAGTATGTCTTTAATTTCAATCTCTGGAATGCTAAAATAGCAGAGGTGTGGAACAATTTCCCTGATACTTGGCACAGGCATTGACTAGGCAGGCTCAGCCTCCTTGAGCTGCTACACCACCTGCATTTGGAAAATGCTGTGAAGAACAAGGTAGCTTGAAAATACTTGGTCAAAGAGCATGCTGTTCTCTGAAGATCTTTTCTATTTTTTTTCCTCTAGTGGCCTCTGTCAAGGTCTGTGGTCATACACACACAGCAGCAGAAGCCACTGGGGACCCTGGTGCAGTGAATGTCAAGTCATTATCACA
The DNA here is from genome assembly GCF_026170545.1 of Melanerpes formicivorus. Lineage (NCBI taxonomy): Eukaryota > Metazoa > Chordata > Aves > Piciformes > Picidae > Melanerpes > Melanerpes formicivorus. Next base: position 5,913,364 of record NW_027142369.1, read on the forward strand.
TTTTTCTGTGACTGTGACAAAAGCTATTGCCCAAAATCATCCCAACAGATATACCTGTGCCAGTTACAGAGAAATATCCTTCTAAATAATAAACAAGGTGGAAGATGAAGCATCGCTTGAAAAGCTAAAGAGAACAAGCATCACTGGTCTGTGACTCTCACCCCAGTGGAGATGAATGCAGTCACAAAAACTTCAAAAACACAAAAGCAGTGGACAGCACCAAACACACTGACTCCTGCCAACTTGTTTTTCTTCCAGGCAACCATTCCCTTCATTCCGTGGTCAAATCACAGACTGTCCCAAATCCAGGCCATTGGAGGGCCACACAGAAAAGTACCTGTCTCCCAGACAAAAGCTGCTTTTTGCTATTCATTCCCAATACCAGCACTGGAGTTTAATTAAACTTATTTACTTGTTTTCTTTTCAAATTCAATGTCTCCACAAAAAATGGAAGAATGTGAAAGCAGAGGAAGGTTTCACATCCAGCTCCAAGAAGCATTTAAGACAAGCTGCCTGGCAAGCCAGAATCTGAGAAGACAAGCTCCACAGTCAGTCCCTTGGCAGATTCCCAAGGCTGCTGCTTCTGCAGAAACTGTGTTGTGAATTCTTTTGCCATTACTGTATGATAGGGCTACTCTGTTCATTTTTATTCAAGCCCTCTATTCTTAAAGAGGGCTGCTTAGAGGGAAGCAATATACTGGTCCAGTTTTATGAGCTTGGCCCAGCTCCACATGGTGCCTTTGAGCACAAGAATCCCTGAGGTAGATCACAGCTGCTCCCCTTAATATTAGGTGAAAGGTAAGAAAGAAAAGACTGCAAAACCACACATGAATCTGCATCTTTGGGGCCCTAATGAAATTCCAGGCAAAATTTTCTTGTATTCTCAATTCAACACAAAGTCTACCATTTCAGCAGGACCTATGCAACCAGGTTGCCCATCCTGTGGACTACTCAATACTCATGTTCACTTTGCTTCTTTAAGCATCAGGCACTCGGACAAAGAGGATTTTAAAAAACACTCTTACACGTGTAAATAAAATCTGTTCTGCATCTGATGTAATCCATTCCTGAGACTGAATTACTGTATTTCTCTTTACTCCTTTTGGCTTTGCTAAAAAAGCATGTGGCAAAGGGAACCTAGGAAAATAATTACCAGCCAGCACTGGTAACATCATAATACAAGGCCCTGAAATATGTAACCCTCCACAGCAGTGATTCTGTTTTTCCAGCAAGATGAGTTTTTCCAGTCTGCAGGATTAGATTTCTTTAGACTAAGCCACAATGAAATGCTTAAGGATCTATAATCAGTTGTAGCTAGTAAATTATTGCCTCCCCTCATCAATATGCAGCATGTAAAGTGATTTTAAAAATGCAGCATGAGCCCAGTCTTTTTCTGTGTCCTTTGAGAACAGCCATCAGAACACCGCAAAGCCAAGAAACTGCGATTCATTGCAAACAATCCTAACATACCAGCTCCTTTTCCTAAGTCAAACACACATCTGTGGTTGGCGGGGCTATGACAGGTCATTTCACTGCAGTCACACACAACCCATTATTAAATCCCCACTGCAGTGCTAATGCTGTTCAGATAGAGCCAAGGGAAGTGCAGCAAAGTTTGCTCAAGCATAGAAAATATTCTACAGTTAGAATGCATCAGAGTGAACTATATAAACCCTGGGGACCTTGGCTGTATGTGGTGACAGGAGTCCATAAGCCAAGTAAAAGTTGCTCTGAATCCTTCTAGATGAGCTGCAGTCATAGGTTTGTGCAGGAGTGCAATTCTGCCTTAAGCAACAGAACTGTGATTAATTAGTGTTGTCATCAACTGAGAAAAAACTACCTTGGAGCTGGGACAAGCAAAACCTGTCTCTTAGACACTGCACAAGCAAAAATTTTGGCTGCACTGAACTGCTCTGGGAAAATTTAGCAGGTGGTACATTCCACCTGAAGTTGAAAGTGAGGTATTTCATCTTAGCACTTAAATGTCTCAGAGTGGTGTAAGAAAACAGTTTTCTTATAGCTGTTTCTCTAACTTTTTCCCCTGTGCTTGCTCAGCCAGCTGAATCTCACATACCACACACTGGAGGGAAAACAAAACACATGCACAGACACACAAAGTGGTTTGTTTCTGTCTCTTTTTGACAGCCAAATGGAGACACAGGCTGTCCTTGGACAAGCCACCTTAATAAGTATCTTTTGAGACTGATCTGCTCAGGAGGACACCACATGTTTAGAACTACCAAAAATCAACCTGCTTTGACTACAGAAAAGGCCACCAGATGTTCCCCTGCAACATCTCTCACTAGCAGTCACATCTCAGTAACAGGCAGTCCCAATTGCAAATGTTTACAATGGTCATCTGAGCACTTACCACTGGAGATAGTCTATTTTTAGAAAATCACTTTTTCCTTAGGATAGAATTATTTAATAACTGGTACTTATCAAGAAAAGAAAGAACTCAGCAAGCTGCCTTAATACACCAGTGTGAAAATCTCAACTAAGCCTGAATCAATGGAAACCCTTAATCAGTCTGAGAGGGACTTGGTAAGCAGGAACAGTGTCTGTGGAATCACTTAGAGCTCCTTCAGTTGACAGTTCACCAGCTGCCCTGTCACAGCCCTGATGAATTATTTTAATCACAATGGGTTTATTTCCATGCTTTATCAAAATCTACTGTGCATGGCACTGCCAGCTACTTAGTCTTTGGGAAAGAAAAGTTTAGCACCAGTTTTCAGCCCACCCTCAAAACTGCCAGTTGAGTTGCTCTGAACTCAGCTCCTGGCCTTTCACAGAAACTGAACTAAATACAGGTACTGTAAAGAAAAATCACTGAATTGTATATGAAAAGTTTTGAGGGGTAAGCAGAGTGGCATTTTCACAGTAGTACACTACCTATTGTTCAATCCACGTACAACTGTCAGAGAATGATGATGACAGAGACTAAACATTGCACAGATTACATTGACTTCACAATTCAATTGAAGGGCCTGAAGCAAAAGCCTGTCACTGAGAACTAGAAGAAAACAAACATGAGTTCTCTCAGCAGAGCTTCCATCAGAGATCCTCCTTTATCACAAGGTTGACGCCACACACAATCCTCAACGATTTGAATTTCCCAAGACACATGCTACTCACAGTGAGGTAACTACCTAGCTGAACTGCAGACCCTACTGTCTCACTGCAAAAGGTACCCCACCCAGTAGAGCTGAGAGAATCTTTTTAGAGCTGCATGTTATTATAGCACAGATCCTTAAATGCATTTAAGCTACTTCTGAAAAAGCATCCCCATGACCCAAGCCCATGTTTGCTAAATATCATCAGAGTCATATGTGGTCTGTCACCTTTAGTAGTCTAAAATCTATGGCTTTGCAAATATTGTCACCTCATCTCCTGATGATAGCAAGAATGAGATAACACCTTTTCAGAGGAACAGCTTAGCAGTTTTCATTTCTAATTGGAGACCAACATTTAAGGATAAAATTGTAACACGGGCACGTTCCAGCTACACTCTACCCTTAGCAGTGAGCATACCTCTCACCCAGACCTTTGTGCTCCAGATCCAGGGTTTTGTGTGATGTTTTCAGGCAGCGATGCTGGTTTATCAGTATTTCAAATTCTGCAGATTGTCGTTCATGCAGTGAAACAAGGTGCTCATGGTCCTGAAGCAATGATTCATAGTCAGCTTTCAGTTCCTCCTTCTGTTTCAGTAGATTTTCATTCTCATTCTCCTTGGCTGTCTGCTGATTTTGGAGTAAAGTATTCTGGGCCATCAGTGAAGCACTCTGGGAGCTGAGGGTTGAATTTTCTACCTAAAGTTTCTCAAATAAAAAGCAAGCATTACTTATTTACACCTACTGGTACATACAACAAACATGTAGCAGCAGCTTGTATCTGTATAGAGTTAATCAAGAGTCGTAAGTTCACAGGGCAATGGATGCACACCTATGGACAATCTGGCATTGCTTTGGTGTTACTGCTGGCAGCGTGCACCACATAAAGTCATGCTATCACCAGTCTGAAAAGCATCAGGATAACCTCCAAACTGAAACCCACCGTTACACTGATCCTGTAGACTAAGATAAACTGAATACTCACAACTCAGCTGCATCTCAAACAGCCATGTACCAAAGCCAGAAGTTCTCCCATGATTTTGTACAGGTAATCAAATGTTTACCCAAGCATACCAAAATTAACTGCACCGCTGTGTACCATGGCAGCACCCGTAAGAATGACTTCAGCAGATAGGTAGTGCTTTGATTTTGTATGTTGCTTATATACTTCAATTACAGGTGAGAAATAATTAAAAAACAAAGAGACAAACATAATCCGTGACCATGCACTTTCACACACTAGGTTTGTATGGCCAAAATTAAAGCAGCTTTTAACAGCACCGATCTTCCACCAGCAACTCTGACATTTTGGCTGAAAGTATAAAGCTTGTGACTAGAACTCTGCTACAATGCCTCTTGAGAGCTGAGATGTCCTCATCCCTTTCTCCCAAGCTCTTTTACAGGCATAAAAGAAAAAGAGAAAAACCAAACCAGCAAAAGAGCTTTTATTCCAGAAGCAGAGTTCTGGAATAAGACATGTGGATTTTGCTGTACTGATCTAAAAAAATTCTCTCTAAATAACAACCTCCTTAATGAAGATAGCTATGATTAGTTACAGAGCCAATTTCCCTACTAGTTCAGAGAAATTCAGACCTCAAACTAAGCTCCACCTTGTGGGCCTCACCTTTACATCACTACTCAGGCATACCAGTACAAACATTTTCTATCAGCTGTGATATTCTCTACACTACTATAGCCAAATTTAGTCTCCTGCCACAGAGGTGCAACATTGTCCTGACCTGGAGTTTGGCTGTCTGCGTCTGCAGGGCAGTGTTGTGCTCCTGAAGAAAGACATTTTGCTTCTGTAGTGTCAGGATCTGATTGTTGAAGGTGACATTCTGTGTTTCCAAATGCTTCAGCTGTTCTTTAAGCAGCTGCTTCTCAGTATTCAGGGCTGCATTCTGAAAGAGAATGGCATTGAAGAGGTGACAGGGAGAAATAAAACAGCTGTCCTGATCATTTGGAGTCCTATCAAAGGTAAGGTGATGAGCATTCTGCAACAAATGTGCAAAAGCAAACTCTTCCCAGCATTAAATGAAGATAGGACAAATGTTATACACAGGATTAATCCCTGTAATGATGTTACACGAGACACATACAGCATTAAAATCCCATGCAGCCCTAAGAAAGACTGGTAGACTTACATCCTCCAGAAAACCCATCAGATTGCTATAAGCTCAAAAATCAACTTCCCAGAAACAAACTCATGATTGCAAGGGAAATCTAAAGCACAAGAGGAAATAGGAGAAGCCTTACATTCCTTTCCAATTCAATTGCCCTGTCTTTCAGTTTCAACAACTCCATGGTAGCTTCTCGATGTCCTGTTTCTGATTTCTCATTCATTTGGTGGTTGGGAATGAATTTCTCTGCAGAACACACCACTGACTTCTGAGCATACTGCTCATCCTGCTGAGTCTGATTAAGTGCATCAAAGTCCTTCTTTACCTGCAAAATCAAAAAGCAACAACCTTCAACACCTATTTAACAGTAGGATCTTTTACTAGTAATGATGGGATATACAGTCTCTCTATTGCATTGAAGGGACTTCCAAGGGATTCAACAAGCATGGCCCTCACTTCACTGATGGGAAGCTGAGACACAGAGAGATAGAAGAATCCCTGTCTCTTGGCCTCTAGTCAGGTGTCCTTTAACTCAAAGTACTCTGTTGCCTAACAAACAGGCTATTCTTAGGTGAGATGTTTCAATTGAAGTCTTCCTCAGCCTACGCTGAGGCAGAAAACCAAGACCATAGTAATGAAAAAAGTCTTGGAAAACTGAGATGTGCAAATAGCATTTAGATACAAAAGCTTCTGATGTGCCCCAAGCCCAACAATTCTTTCTGAAGTTGGGGCCATTATACAGAAATTAACAAAAGAAAGCAGCCTAGTAAAAATATCCAAACCAAAACCAAACATACATTAGGAAGTGTGTATATGGAGGGCTGGGGGAATGAGTAGAGATAACTTGTTCTTGCTGAGGGAAAAAACCAAAAACGCCTGTCAAAGTGCAGAACCACACTGTGAGCAATTAAAATTCAGTTAACCTCTTACCATATTTAGATCATTCTGTAACTGCTGGTTCAAATTCAGGGAGTCTTTCACTTGAGCTTCCAGCATTGCTATCTTCTCCTCTTTCATAGCAAGTGTTGTTTTCAGTGCCGATTCAGTTTTGCTCTCCAGAATCTTGTATTTTCTGAAATACATGAGAGTATATTCTTCCAGTGTCTGCCACTACTATATGAACCATCATCTATGCAGGAGACTTCGCCTTCACCCATTCCAAATCTCACCACATGCTACATCATACGTGCTTGCTTCTTCAAGAAAACTATTTCCTTTACCACCACAGATCACTATTGCCATATTATGGCTGGGGAACTTGCTTTTGGGAAATTCAACCAGTTCTAGAGGCAATACCAGTATGGTTCTACAGAAACAGCTAAGAGCTACATAACTTAGAAGAAGATCAGTTTTCCTCTTTTTCCCCTAATTACGCTGCCAAAACTTCTTCTCATGGCTCTTTTTGTACATTCTTGACAGGAGAAAAATTCACAGTGGATTTCAAAGATGCCTATTGGATGGGTATGCTTCTCTAATTCAGTCTTAGTAAGAGGCCTATATACATGTGGTTTGTTGGGCTTTCTTTGTTCATTACTACAGTACTTGCAAACTCGTTCCTTGCAATTGGAAATTACTTGGCAACAGCTATGTTTATATTAACATGACATAATGACAGACACTAGTAGACACTATTCTTATAAGGAGACTGTGATGAGGAATACACACTGAAATAGCTACCTGGCTACTCTTCTGGGGAGTAGAGAAGGGACTGTAGAAACGCTGGCTAGCATGAGAGAGAAAAATGGCATCCAAGAAAAAGTTTTGCAAAACTTGCAGTATAATACCAGCCTTGCTACAGAAAACCATACTTTGTGTCTAAAATGGGTAAATGTAATTGCAGTGAGACAGATGAGAACCAAAAATAAAGGCAAAGGGCTTGAGGCTTGAATTAATTTAAGGAAGAGCCTGCAGAGTCAAAAGAATGACTAAGGGAGCTCAGTTTCCTTACGTGTCATCATTGCCATTGTCATCCTGTAGTAGCAGTTCTTTGTTCAATCCTATCTTCTCCAGTTCCTGGTTCAATTTGTCCAGCTCACTGGACAACTGTTGACTCTTCAGTTTTTCCAGGACCAAGTCCTGCAACAACACTTACATGATTAGTTGCTCTGCAAAAAAAGTGTGGTGAAAATTATCCAGCACCAAAGATATTTTTTTAAAGTACTGAAAAAAGTCATGGGATAAAATCCCAGATCCAAGAAGGTCAGCTAAAATTCTTCATCAGTGACAACTGAGTGCAGAATTAAATTGATTGCTTTATTTATAGTTTACTTGGAATAAATCTGAAGAATGCTTCTTTTGGCCTTTGGCTCTCTCACTGTACTGAATTACTTCTGCCAACGCTGGCATCCTTCCCGTCTGCCAAAAGAGGGAGCGAGTGGGGGCCAGGAGACTCCCTGCCCTTCCACCACAAAAAGGTTGCATGCAAGCCAGAGGACACCAGCAGAGGGAGCTCCCACCCCTCAGCTAGGACAAAAAGCCCTGCTGGAAAGCCCAGCTGACAGCGGCACACACACAAAAGGAGCGGCAGGACCTCAGCGTTAAAGTTTTCCGAGATAGTATGGTTATGATGCCATTATCAAGGAACTTCGTAATAGCGCATTTTCACTACCGACTCTGAGTTTTGACAGACGGCAGATTACTGCCAAAATTAAAATGCATAATGGCGTTGTCCTGTAAGACACAGGACAGCTCTGGAGTCTAGAGAGCTTGGTTATTCTGGTATTTACTGGCCTGTTCTGGTTTCTCATTTAGGTTTCTCTGGAAAAAAATTTAAGCAAAACCAGAAAAGGAAATCCTACAAGGCGATTTGATGGAGTGCTACCAGAACGTAGACTGGGACAATGCTTTGCCAGTGAAGTGGTCTGTGTGAAAATAGCCTGGGAAGATATAATACTAGCCTTGATGCTTAAGAAGGACAAATCTTTTTTTGGTGCATAGCCAAATTCAGAGATTCCTACCATTCCAAATTCTCTGAAATGCAAATGTACCATAGAAAACTGCTTTGCTCATGTGTCTGCATGAGAGTTTTCTTAAACGATGCATGAAGACATAACAACAAAGTTACTGAAACATTTCCAAGTAAGAAAAAAAAAGTTATCCTGGATATCAAACAGAAGCAAGAGTAATTTTATTTTTTTAAATGCTTTGTTAAACAAACTGTAAGTAATCAATTGTTCTCTGATACAAAAAATGTAGGCACATATCCATTCATATGGCAAGGGAAAAAAAGGTAAGGTTAAGTTAGTGACAGTCTGTGGTCTTCATGGAGGTCTTCAACATCCATGAACTGTCTAGAATCTCTAAGATAGTACTTAAGGAAAAGCAGATACACTTCTGTATGGGTCTGCACCACTGGAAATTTGCAGAAGTCTGAGGAGGGAAAGATTAAAAAGGAATCTTCTCAGAAATGCTACTATTGGATAGAAACACAACTTGAGATTGCTTTAAGTGTTTCTGATAAACTTTTTTTCCTCCTCAAAATTACACTAATACTTCAAAAATGAAAACAACTCTAAATTTTCAAGTAATTGTGCACTGTATTAGCCTTGCTAAACTTACTTATTTCACTGAGCTACCTCAGCATTGACCATTTGCCTTTGAATGCTCTTTCACAGGAAATCCTGTTTCCGGACGGACAACAGCAGCTGGGGCAGGCAACGAGAGCAAGTTGAAATAACCTGAATCTGCTCACAGGCTGTTTCTAGGAGTGTCAGGTTCTGGCACACCCATCATTAATCTGTCAACATCCTGATACTAATTGTGTGTTTTTAAAAGATCACTACTAGGAAAGATGTTGTTAATGCATTCTGCAGCGGAGAGGGTGCTGGAAGAGATGCTCAGCAGGCTCTCAACTCTGCAGAGAAGTTTTTTGGGGAAAACGCTGTAGGCAGTTGTAAAGCAGAACCTTAGTGCAGTTGTTAGTGAAAGGCTTAGGTTGTCATCTGGGATAGTTCCTGTCATAGCTAAGTCTGGTTTAAAACAGAAACACTATTAATATGTATTCAACAAGCATTCTGATTTCTAGGCTTGACAATCTCCCTTACCAGAGCTATAACGTTGGCAAGCAGTTTTGTGGTCATAGCATTACAGAAAGTATCAAAGTCGTTGGTTTACAGCTACCGCATGTGGGTGCTGTGTTAAAACTGTATTCTACATGTTAAACAGACGTTGTGTGGACACATAATGGTAAACTGCCACTTTTGACAGGTTATGCTTTTAAAGGCAACACTCTCCAATGATGGTTACTAATGCTGTGACGATTTCCTAGCTTGTGTATTCAACAGTCATGAGCCAGATGTCTCCCTTTTTTTATTTCAGAGGTGAAATTAAAAAAGCAACATATTGAAACCAGCAGTACTATTTTGCTTACCTCTCTCAATGTAGCTAGTGTTCTTTTATCAATTTTAACTTGCTTCATGAGATCTTTATTGTCCTTTTCAAATTCTTTCAGCTTATTACATGAATCTCTGAATCGAGCAATTTCCTTCTCTAGTGTCTTGTTTTCTTTCTCAGCAACTGCCAGCTTTACTGTACTATCATCCAAAATAGCCTCTTTCATCTCCACTTGCTGCCAAAGCCGTTTTGTCTCTTTCTCTAGCATTTTTTTGTCTTTCTCAAGCTGAAACATTTCTTGTTCTAGGGCTTTGTTCTCCTTTTCTAACCTCTCTAATTGTTTGGCAGAAATCTTTAGCTCCTCGAGATTTCTCTGGAGGACCTGATTTTCACCCTCCATTCCCTGTAATTCCTTTTCTAACTCTTGGATCTTTTTGCCACTGTTGTCCACAATTTGCTGAAGTCTCTGGTTTTCAGAGCTGATGGTCTGATAGCTAAGCTCCAGCCTCTCTGATTTCTTGCTCATTGCTTTTAACGTTTCCACATTCTTTCTTAAGTCCTCTTTCTCCCTCTCCAAATCTTTATTTTCTGCTTCTATTTGTGCCATTTTTGTGCTGGTAAATCTCATGGTCTCCACTATTCTCCTAAGCTCCAGATTTTCTTCATCCAATTGCTTGTTGTCCCTTTCCAGGTCCCCAAGCCGGATGGAAACATTCTGCAATGTGTCCAGGGATTTTCTTAGCTTCCTGTTTTCCACTTCCAGATCCCCATTCTCTTGCTCAAGAACCTCAACTTTTTCTGTCACTATTTTCATTGCGGCTGCCTTCTTTGTAAGCTGCTCGTTCTCCCTCTCCAGTCGATGCAGTTCTTTTTCCATTTCTTCCACTCTTTCCACTTTTTCTTTAACCTGATCAAAATCCTTTTGCAATTGTTTTTTCTCAAATTCCAGCTTGCTCAGTTTGCTACTAGTTTCTGTAACTGTTTCATGAAGCATCTTGTTCTCTTTCTCAGTATCTTTTACTCGTGCCTCACTGCTCACTTGAGATCGTTGTCTCAGGGATAAGACCACTTGATTAAGGTGATCATTTTCTTGTTTAAGGTCCTTTATCTACAGAAATAATAATAAAGTAACAGAAATACTGCTCAGCCACCTTACAAAGCACGGTACAGGTTAGCCACAAAGCAGTCAGATTGTTAACAAAATCACATCCATTTAATCCAAGACAAATTTCCCAAAAGTTTTCCCTGGCTGAAAACAACAACCCAAAGTAATGAAAAAAATCTGTTACCTCTGGTATCTCATGACTCTAACAAATTAAAAATAGTGCTGTATTCTTACTACCATATAAGAAGGTCAAGGTACATGGAGAAACTACACAGGGGATCTTCAGAGAACATCTTGGAGAAGATGCTTTCTTAGGAATCATTCCTAATGAGTAACCTGTCTAGGTTAACCTTTACCTCTGGGATCTGAAGACAAATTATCTTTGATAAGGCATCAAAAGCTCCAAAGCATTTGAACATTTATAGCAGTTATGGCTCTCATTAAGGACACAGTGGTCAAACTTCACCTGAAGCAACTGCGATCAGGCAGCAATTTGCATTTGATTCTGATCTAGACAATATCCACGGAAATAAAGAAATACTTATATCTGAAAAAAATTCTGTCTGCCCTTTTCTGACAATTGAGGATACTTCTGGTTTTACTTCCTGCCCCACTTGAAAAGTATTAATTAAATCTTGCTACAAAAGCCCGTACATCTTCTAACTAAAATATAGGAATTTGGTGGTAAAGTTCCGTTTCCTAGGTAGAAGGCCCAATAAGAATTCTTCCAGATGAAAAGCACTACACAATTAAGACATTTTGTTCATGCCACAAACCCTGGAGTAAATTTGAATACATGCTGAAAATACACAGAGTGGCCTCTAATGATCTGTGTCTGTGTTTTCTCCAGTACTCAAATTAATACAGATAATACCTTGCATGAACCTGTTAACAGGATAGTTTTAAGACCTTGCATATGAACTGCAGGGCATTGAAAATATCAGTTCAGAAGACCTAAATGCTTCCTCAGTATCTTTTAAAATAGAGCAAAGAGGGTTAAGAGGCTAAAACAAAAAAAAAACACAACAAAAAACACATGCCAAAAATCAGGACACAGGGCTGGCAGAAGACCAATCTTCTGCAGTGTAATAGGGGTTTATCTGAACATCCTAAAACCTGTAAGGATGCCATTTAATAAGATCCAGTGCTTCCCCACCCCCCCTAAAGAGAGAAGCTTTGTCCTGAAGATCCCCCTGTAGTAACAGGGACAGTAGCTAGCAAAACATGATATAAGAATCCTTTTACTTACATTTGAAGAACTTCAACTGCCCTGTCTCCCTGAGAGAATCAGATGCTCTAAATGGCATCAGTGAATTACCTCTACTGAGCATAATGCTTTTACATTATATCTGTGAAGTTTGCACCTGTCTGTCTTTGTCAGCTTTTAGCGTCTCCATGGCGACTTGTAACTGTTCTTTATCTTTTATCAGCTCCTCACTCAAGGTCTCAAGATCTTGATTACTTTGCTTCTCTTTTTCGATTTGATTTTGCAACTTCTCAATCTGTGTGGAGAGAGCACACCAAAACACATCAGCCACAGCTTGACACAATGACTGTGCACTTGAGTTATTTTGAAGAGAGGAGGAATGACACAGAGGATATGGCTGAAGCTTCCCTTCTGCATCTTGTCAGCCTCAGAGGAGGAAATGGGGTATTTTGTTTATCTCATAGTGCCAAGAATCTCCTTCATGTCTATTAAGGTCACAGCACATAAGACAGCAGTAAGATATGCTTCACCTGCCTAGCTGAATGCCCTGTTACGCTTCTGTTGGCATAACAGGATTAAGTTTCTGGTGCTCACCATTCTAAGAGACCTGACTCCTCCTAGCCTCTCCATTACTGGCGACCTTAATCTACCAGAGAAAGTTAATCATGCAGAGGAAGTTCAGACAACTCAGTGAAGAATAGAATCAAAAAAAATAAAAATAAATGAGAAACAGAAGAAAAGTAATGGAGTTGCCAAGTTCACCTTTCCTCTCCCTCTACTCTGTTGGTCTTCTGTATTCCCCAGCAGGTGACAACATTGGATTTGAAACACTTGTGAATAATGTCTCAGTCCTACAATGTGTGACGTCTTCCGACTCCCTCCTTTTCAACATTTACCTGTAATGCTCTAAGCGCTGAAAAGCAGCAGCTCTTCAGTATTTAGATGCAAGAGGTGCAGAGAGCCATATTCTCCAAGTCACCAAGTACTTCTTTTTATGCTTGTAAAGTACTGAGAGCATCTACAGCTCTACACAAGTATCAGCTCATTTTTTTGGTGTTGGCATTATGAACTTTGCCAGTAGTAAAAATGCCAGTGAAAAAAGTATTAATAATTCTTACAAGTGAGAAATAGCTGCAGGCTGGGCTCTGCCTATGTCAACATGTGCCTCATTACAGGAAGTGTTTAAACAAGCAGGGGCTGCCCAGATTGGAGATAAGGGCTTAACGGTTAGAAATGTAACCACGGTAAGGTTCATTGGTCTCAAAGGAGCTGTTCAGAGAAAGCTGGAATAAACTCAGTAACTCTGCAATAGCTGGTTTTCATTAGCACCTCCCAGAAAACTGGAGGCAAGTAAAATCTACTGTTTACACCTTATTTCAGTCCAAGAAGTCAGGAATGCAGAGAAGGCATGTACTAGGACTGCTACTACTTGAGTGTGCCTTGAAGGAAGTTTTTTCTATTACTAGCTCCTCTTAAAACCTTGCAAGGAAGGAAAAAGATGTACGGGACTTTTCCTTCATAGCTCCTCCTGTGCTACCTGAATAATCCTGGTTTAGCTACATCGTCCTTTCCAAGTACTAGATCAGTAGACTGACAAGCAAACTCATCCAACAACTTTTGAATGTCTCAGACAGTGGATAAAATCTGACTGCAGTTAAAGGACTTTATGGAAGCAAGACTTCACTATGGGTATCTCAGGAAAGCTACAAAAAAAACCCACAGGCACACAATGCCTGAGGAAAACACTGCTTTATCTCTTGACCTGAGACTTAACACACATTTGTCTTTCACAGTTCTCAAGAACTGTTGCTCTCTCCTCTGCCTGCTGTAGTAACCATTCTGCAATAAATCAGAGATGTCCCCTAATATACCCACTTCCCCTAGCACAATCTCCTGTGCACCCACATATCCTCTAGTTAAGGGGATACATGTGTGAGGGAATAAAAAAACATGTTAAAAACCCTAAAGCAAATTCAAACATCTCAAATCATGATTATTTTACCTACCATGTATCAGGTCCCTGTACAGTGAAGCATGTCTCTCACAGACTACAGAATACTGTCTACTAACTTTTTTCCTCAAGTCTCCTTGAATGGGAGGTGTCATGCATTAAAAATGTAATTGGTGTGTGGTATTCAGCCAACAGCTCCCCTTACATTCTGTGGTTCTTTGGTGAAGCATTCACACGTTTACATTGTTCGAATAGTAGTATTTTACCTGCCGTTTTTTCCTCATGGGTCTGATACACACAGTACAACCCTTTCACCACATATGCATTCCCAGATACTTCTTTTAGCTCTGTTTAACAACCCAACTTGTCTGTGCCCCCACTATATCAAGGCATTCACCATCATCATCAAAAACATAAGACAGATTCTGGAATCACAACTGTTGGCACCAATACAGTACTATAGCAAGAGATGCCCACAGGAATGTGCCTGGGGCAAATCCAAAGGCTGACCACAGCTGTTCAAGTGATTTAAATTGCTGTATACCACAGGTATCTTCTGAGTGCTTTTAAGCCTTAATCTCAAATTTAAAGCATGTAATTAGAGTTGGATCAAATTACTCATACACAACAGGTCATACAGGAGTGTGGAAAGAGGAGCGCAATGAACTGAATTGTTGCAGTTTCCCTTGTTCACAGAAGAAAGCCAGAAAGAAGAATCAGTCTCTCAACTTGGCAAAAGAATCTCTCTAGAAGATGGAATGATCCAGTGATGGATACCGGTTCTCCATGGCAGAAAAAAAAAGGCATTTGGCTAGTTCCAATCTTTTAATCCAGCATTTCTCCCCTTGTTCTTTAAAATATCCAATTAGCCCACAGACAGGCCAGAGATAGCCAGATCTTTGTATCAATGTGCAGGTTATAGCAGGAATGGGAAAAGGAGAAATGAGTCTTACATTCTGGACAATTTAGTGAAGTTAGGAGCATGGGAAAAACTGACACAGAAGTGTTTTACACTCAGTCTAGCAAGCACTTGGCTCAATCAGGATGCAAGTTACTAGCCAAAGATGAAGGTAATAGTTGAAGGTGAACTATGCACTGTTTCAAGGACAGAGGTGGCACTTTAGCTAAACGTAATCACAGTTAATAATAGAGTGTAACACATATATGTGTATAACTAAATTTTAGAAGTGATGAATGTTTGTTTAGAATGTTTGTTACACTCAGATCTCAGATCTCTGCAGAGAGGCAGACACTAGAGAACTTCTAATAGCCAAAAGGACAAGATAAAGAGCTGATCCAGGACTATGGACAGCAAAACCAACTTGCTTAAAAATATACTAACCTGAGTTCACCTATGATTTATTTGACTTACACAGAAACAGTACTGAAACTTTCCAACAAAATATTTCAATGTGTCCATGGCTTCCTTAGCTAGGAGTGGCTGTCATAAGGTGACAAAAACAAGCACTGAATGACAGCTTTTATGAAACAAGAACAGTCACTTTTTACAAAGATGGAGGTAAGAACCAGTGAAGTGGAAGTCAATGCTAGAACTCAACTAAACAGAGGGGCCCAAACCCCTGCCTAGTCTTCTGTAGAACATGGGTGAATTCCCTGCAACCCATTGCTGTTTAAGAATGCTGCACAGCCCCATGTGCACTGCGTTTAAGAACTGAAGAGCTCCGTTTGTTCCTGTGAGCAAATTACCAATTACCTTTTTGCTAAGCTGCTGATTTTCCTTTTCCAGTTCCACAAACTTTAGGCTGCTCTCTCTGGAGGTCAAGGAGGCATCTCTCAGCTCTTGGATTGTGTTCTGCAAGCTCTGATTATCCTTCTCTAGCTTCAGTATGCGACTGGAAGCACATTCATTCAACTCAAACACAAAGGACTTTCTGGCTGTTGAAACATGAGAATCAGAAGGTGGAAGTAACCAATTCACAAACATCTCCCTTCCTAGGGTCCTTAAGAATCACTTGTATAAAGACAGTTGCATTCAGATCCTTATCATTTCAGTCTGACTGCTAAGTAAACACTGTTAAAAACAGAATCTCTTTTCACAGATAACAATACCTCTAATAAATAGGGAATTATCTTAAAAATTATTTCATGTTCCTAATTCCTCTTGAAGGTTTCTTTAGTCATGTTAGTCTTTAAAGATAGGAGCAAAATATATTTTTATATCCTCTCATACTTCCATCAGAGGATATAAATTGAGGCAGGAAGTAAATTGCTGCAAAGTGTTTGCTAGAACAGCAAAATTATGCACTCCCAAAAGCTAGTGAAAACTTCAGTATTCAATCTGTAGTCACACAAGAATCCTTTACAAAGGCAAGTTACAGTGCTTATCTTCACAGCTACCTCATAAACAATATGCAGGACCAAGGAGTATATTTTACTACCAAGCACAGGACATCCATCAGAATGTTTATCATAGAGAAGCCTCTGGAGTTGAAATCTCAGAACTAATAATATTTATGCAAGTTATACAACAGAGATGTCATTTTACTCTAAATGTTTGTAGACCAAAAGTCTCATTACTTCTCAGCCTTAACTCCCAGCACTAAAGCCTCACTGTTCTATTCATTTCTTTGCTCAGCACTTAATTATAAGAGCAACTCTCTGTTTCACATGGAGAAACTGCCACCCTTCACCTCAAAACCACGTTTCATTATGAAATTGCCTTTAACATTGTCTTTACGCTTCAGAACATTATTCACTCCTGCTCAATAATCAGCACTATTACATACAGCACAGTAAGTACTTTAGAACTGGCAAGTTTTTAAGAATGGTAAAATCCCATTTGTCTTTTTTATGGAGAGTTCTGGTCAAATAAAGACTCAAATAGGCCAGTAGAGTTCTGAGTTGAAGCAAAGCCCATCAAAATTATTTTTTACCATGCTTGTTTTTAAAATTATTTTGAGTATTCCAAGGCAGCATGTAAAATCTTGTGCTGTCTGCCACCTTTGCAGACTCAACTTGAAATCCAGGAACAGGTTTTCCAAAAGAGCTTTGCAGACTGACCCTGTTTGTACAAACAAGCTGCATTCAGAACGGCAAAACGCATTGAGATGGAGCTTCTTAAAGAGAATTACTGCAAATGTAGGACAGCATTTCTGTCAAACAATTTCAATTAGGCTTCCCTCATCAAGTTTTTCCTACTAAAAAAAAAAATTAAAGCATAATAAAAAAAGAGAAGATAACTGATGTTCTCAGTTCTTAGTCTTTTGCTTAATCAAAGAGGTTCTGGAGTTCTAGTGCTGAAACACTGACATCAGTGCAGTGAAGGAATCTCATCTTCTCTTATTTTTTTTCTTTAAGCCACTCTACTGAGCAAATTTTGAAAGTCACATTTGGCAGAAATTAATATGAGACAATGAAATAAAACTAGTGTCCTCCCTTCTGTTACATTACCATTGAAACCAAATCAGGAAAGGGGCAAAACCTGTTATTTGGACTGAGCCAGAAAATAAGATGGTTTTACATTTTCCTGAAATATTCTTCATCAAGATTTCTAAGTTTCGAGACAACTGTGTTGTTTTTTTCCCACTGACTGATATAATAAGCAACACCCTTGAGTCTACATAATGAGTTATAGAGTGCCATTCACTTCTCAGGCTAAGGTAAACCTGCTTTGCAAGATTGTTAATTGAAAATAACTACTGGCCATTAGTATTAGTACTGAGACCTCAAACCCTGGACAGAAGCAGATTTGAGAACTGGTATCAGACACACATTCAGCTCTGTTACAAAACAAAGTTATTCTTCTTGAGAGCTTTACTGAAAACTGAACGTTTTCTTACTCCAATTCATTCCTATGTCTTAAACTGCTCCTGGTACACAAAGCCTAACGTGCAAGTCTTAGCAAAATCAGGTGCACTCTGAACTGCATGAAACAGTTCCACTGTTTCCCAAGTTCCACTCAGCATTGTTATTTAGGCTGGTATTATAGACAGAATGAGTGCTAGACACAGAAACCAGTGTCAAAACCTGATTAGTGAAGGAAGCGTTAGGAAATTGAACCAACCATTCAAAAAAAATATTCAGCCAGTTATTTTAACAGCACACATTTTTCACTATCTAGTGAAAATAAATGACTTCAGCATACACTGCTTCCTGGGACTTAAAGACCAGCTAATTGTCTGTGCTAATTGTACTAAAGAATACTAAAGATCACAGACTCCTCCCAGCCATTCAGTTAGAAATATCAGTTGACATTTCTGCTGTGTCATTTACAAAGGTTGTGGTTGTTTTTTAAATGTATCCTTTTAATTAAAAGTCAATCACTCAGTGACAAAATAAAATGGAAGACACTTCCAAAAGTCAAAGAACCTATAATTAATAAATTTTAGAATTCCAAAAAATTAAGTTTATAGTCACGTGGCTGAATGAAGGAAATTGAGCTTCTGTTTCCAACTTAGTCAGCCAACCTGTCTATCCTGAAAGGGACCACAAACACTGGTACTCACTATCTGCAAGATCTGTGCTTTTAGACAGCTGTTCTAGTTCCCAGCCCAGGTGTACAGATTCATTCATGCTCTGTTTCTGTGCAATCTCCAAGACCATGTTCTCCTCCAGCAGCTCTTCAATTCTCTTCTTGTCTGTGTCCCGGTCCTGTGCAAAACAGGCACGAATGAAAAGGCATCTTTGGCTTATCCATATGATTGTTCTGTCAGTTGCACTGCTACAGACACAACACATGTTGAGGATAGAAGAGTCTCCCTAAACACTGTGTGCTTTTATGCTGAAATACACACAGGGCATTAAATGTTTACTGTGAGCTACCATATGTGCTACAGAATGCAGAGCAGACACCCAACTGCTCAGGTCTGCAATACACTTGGAAGGGAAAGTGACTGGAGTGAGAACATTCTGGGTAATGACAGGGCCAGTACAGGCCAGGGCTAGAAAGCCAGGCTGGATTCAAGCTGTCTCCAGAGCTAAGCTCTCTGCAAACATGCATCAACATGCACCGACACAGTGGCGCCTCTGCAGAGACAACCTTGAACTCTACCAAGCTTCTTCGACTCATCACATCAAATTTCTATCGAGTTGTATGGAGTAGCAAGTAACATCTGGCTCAATCTGGGCTTTAAAACATCCAGAAGCGGATCTGGAGAATGAATCTACCATTGCTTCTTTTGACCATTTTATCCATTTGCATTTGTGGAAGCTGAAGTTGTGCCTCAGAGCATCCTAAATTCTCATTACTCAAAAATTCACCAAGAAAAGCATCATTCAAAATCACCAATCACTCTGGAAATGCTGGAGCATGACATAACCCTTAAAATGCACTGAATCAGTGACTAAGGGTAATATCCTCAATATCTCTGTTTCCAACAGACCCTGTTGGAAACCCTACACAGTTAAACCCACAAGAATTCAAACCAGTGGGCTAAGAGAAGACTGTTTGTTAAGGATATTTACTATTTCTAGTGGGATTTCTAGTTTTTTTTTAATTTGTAGCCAATCTGCCACTTCTTAACGTTTGTCTATGAAGCAGTAAGCCATGTCTCTGATTTGCATGGAAATAAACTTTGGCATTTTGCATCTTTTACAGTGGTGATGGATTCTTCAAGTCAGTGGAATGGCTGGGATGTTTGGTTCCATGAGAAAGATTATTTACTACAGCAGATTTAATTTCCTACATTTAGGAAGCTCCTAACTACTAACAGATTAGTAATATATTATCAGTATATATGAATATCACCATATATTATCAATACATAAGAAAGCAACCTGTATCTTAAAATTGCATCCAATTAAATTCATCAGTACCACACAAAGCAGCACTGGCAATATTTACACTGTTAACATAGTATTTCAAGAATTCATCTCTAGAAAGTTCAAACTGAAGACCTGTTCAAAAGCACTGCTGATTTATTTGCTCATCTCCACAGGTCTCTGAGATGTGAATCGGTGACCTAGCATAAAAACAGAAGTTCAGAACAATAGCACCAGGAAAAATAGAGGGCATACCAGCTCTACATCGTGAAGTTTGGATTTCAACTGTAAATTCTCCTTCTCTAATTCATGCAGTTTATCACCACGAGCTCTTGCTATCGTTAGCTGTTCTTCTAGCATGGCCTTTGTTTCAATTAATACGATGTTGTCTTCTCTTAACTCCTAGGGAGAAAATGTAACAATGTTTATCTCTACATAAATTGACTTTTCAAAGACCAGCTGACTTTCATAAGCTGAGAGAATCCATCCATACATGCTATGTCCACCCCCGCTATTTCACATGCAAATGCCATGTAATAAAGTTTCTCTCTCACAAACAGACTTCTAATCCACTTAAAAGAAGTTTGTTTATGCTTATCACATAACACACACCTTGCCTCTTCCCAAATAAACACATGAGCATCAACTGCACAAACCATGTTGCTTATCCATTACTGCTTTTGGATCTGTTTTACTGAGCAGAAGTTTACCTTATTATTCTGCTGCAGCCACAGTATTAGAAGATTGATTGCAATGCAACAAGTGAAGCTCTGAGTGTTCAAGTCTCTTAGCTCCAGAAACACAAAATGTTCAAAGCATAAGATCTGGCCATGTATACTTGGTCATGTTTTAAACATGTTTACTAAATTATGTCTAATTTCAAGTTGTAATGCCTTAATGCTACCTTTTACCCTTCGTGATTCCCAGAGACAGTTTTCTATGGCAGGAACGTATCTGATCAAATGCATACAGGAAGGAAGGATATTTTGCCCTGAAGAGTTACAATGAGGCAAGCAGCAGATTATTTGATTTCCTTTTGTCTCTTTGCTTTCCTCCCTCCTCTCCCCAGCCCTTCCCCTGCTCCAGTGAAATTTGCAAAGTGTGCACACATGCAGGTTGAAATGCTCATGGCTTGACAAGTTTATTCATGGAAAACTGTCATCAAAATGTGAAGTCTCTGCTGATGTCAGTACTTGTGTCTGCTCTCTCAGACCACAAACATCCAAACCACGTAGATTACTGAAAGATCACCAGACATGAGCAAACAGCTTTCACCAATCATCAACTACCTTCTCTTTTTTGGGAGTAGAATTCAGCCTTAAGAAGCTTTATGTGGCTCAGTTATTTAAAAAAAAAAAAGAAAAGAAAGAAAAGAAAAAATACACAATATAGTTGCAAAGCACAAGTGAAGTGACTCGTGACAGTCACTTCCCTTTGATACTGTACAAAGGGTCATGACTTAATATCCTTTTATAAGAAGTGATGTTAGCTGTTTGCCACATCTTGACTGTAGATGGCATAATATGGATCTGCCTTATGTGGTCTACCTTGTACAGCACCATTGCCCTTGATCTCTCAGTAGGCCAGCTACCAATTTGCATGATATGAAAGATCTCCCTATTACAGTGACATTAAAAGGACACACTTGTTAGTGCTTGTGAAGTGGTTCAACTGCCACAACTACAATGTCTGAGTATGCAAGTACCTAAAATAATATCGAAACACTGATTTTACACAATGAGCATTTTGGGCCAAATCTGATCTAACAGGGTCCTTCCAGGGTGGGCGATCTAAGACTGTGGATGCTAAACAGATGACAGACCAGGAGGAAGTACACAACACCAAATGTGCTGAGTATTATGTAAGCTGCCAGAATACCTATAAAGAAACAGCAACATAACAAGAGTTTACTTTGCTAGATCATCAGGCTCAATCTGGACTACAGCCCTAAGAAACAAGGTGGTGTCTGACCTCAAAAACATGGCCTCAGAACTGTCTCCAAAACTGCCTACTAAGCAGGAACTAGTTATTTTAGTGTCTCATGAAGAGTCAAGCTATGTGCCAAGTACATACACATATCCAGGCTCCTGTATAAACCACACATCACTGGGAGCTGCAATACATGGAAGACTGAAGCATTTTCTGTAGAGTGCCCAGGAGGAAGGGACATGTCAGTTCAAAGCAGTTCTGATGAAATCTTAAATTAATACCCTGGTGGGAATGCCTCCAATGGCAAGGTCAACATTGCTCACTGATGTACCCACAACCTGAGGTTGTTTTAATATTGAAAAGTTCATATAATTTAAATAATTACTCCATGGGAGCTTTGCAGAGCTACATCTCAAGGCCTGGAAGGTAAAGCTGTCCTAACCAAAACATGTCCACACTAATATTTCTCAGAAGTTGCTGGGATAACGTAGTTGATTATAAACATGTCTGGTTACAAATCACACTTACTAGACAATCAACGGTGGTGGTGTTTCCACTGGAATTGATTTGGTTTTTCTTTAATTAACAAACCCACCAACATTATTATTTAACAATGAGTTTATTCTCAAGTTGACAGCAAAACCAATTTGCTGTTATGTTTTGGGGTTTTTTTGTAAATACGCTGAATTTAGTAGACAAGGGATTAAAAAAAAACCCGCTTTTGGATTGTATCACTTAAATTGTGATGGTTTAATACCCAGCATATGTATTTCTGCTATGGTAATTTCTAAAAGTAATTATGCATTGTGGTTTGATCTTCTAGCACCGTGCCTTGAAACAGCTTTAAGAACGTGCATTGTGTACTCGTGTGGCTACAATTAACTCTGGGGGCACGTGGTTGCACAATCAGGGTGTGCTGCTGCTGGAAAACATTTTCAGATACAGAAGTAGCAATCAGATTGTTTAAATCTGAAACCAGAGGATTTGCACACACATCCAGAATAGAATAAACCAGGTTGGAAGAGACCTTCAAGATCATCACGTCCAACCTATCATCCAATACCACCCAACCAACTAAACCATGCAACCAAGCACCTTGTCAAGTCTCCTCCTGAACACCTCCAGTGATGGCGATTCCACCATCTCCCCGGGCAGTCCATTCCAATGGGCAATCACTCTCTCTGTGTAAAACTTCCTCCTGACCTCCAACCTGAACCTCCCCTGGGGCAGCCTGAGACCTAGTACTAAACAATGTTCAAACCTTTCCCTTCTGGCAGTTCAGAGGCTACCCCTGCTGAGGTGTGACATAGTTAATTAACCTCTTGTAACAATCAAATATTGCCTTGGACAGCTATACGAAAACACAGAGGAGATGTTTTTGCTTTTTTTAAACATTCACAAATATTTCATCTGTTATCCCACATGGAAATGTAATTGCAGTAAGAAGGAGGGAAAATGGGCAAGGTGTCAGAAAATAACATGAATGTCCAACAAAAATAGTACCAGAGGGAAGCTTTAGATTGGAGAGAAGCATTTCCTTGAAGCAAGCCTTGCACTGAGATTGCTTCTCCACATTCAGCTACCACCTCATTAAGCCACTCCAGCAGGAAGGTCTCCAGAGCACACTTATCTCCATGTTCCTTGAGCAATGGTCAAATTAAAATGCTACTTCCAAACAACTTTGTCAAGACATATAAAGAAGGAAAACAAGACCTATATCTAAATGTGTTACTTTTACACAAACATCTGCTCCTTTTACATCTGTTCTGCAATTGCTCCTTAAATCTCTTCCTCCTGCCAGCACTGAGCTGCATTACATGCTTTCAGAAATTACCTGTAAAGCTTGCTTGCAATTCCTGAAGCTCGCCACGGTGTCATACATAGAACACAATCTGTATTTCTTGCTCAAACTGCCGAATTTGTATGTGAAATACAAGAAGGAATGGATTTTTAAGTGCTTGTTTAACCACTATCTGCACTGATGCACAAAGGTGCACTCATTTTTTCTTCTCACTTAGTGCTGATTAACAACAACCCTGTCAAGACCCTATGAGCCTTAAGCTATCACATTACCACAGAAGAGTGGTTTATGCTGTACTTCATGTACCCACATCTCCATTCCTGTGCCTCTGTTAGATTTGTTCAAGTCGTAAGAGAGAGCTTAGCCAGCCACAACCAGTAAATTCCATGAGACCAATCAGCACTGTACTCTCTGGTGGTAAAAAAACCCACAACCTATCTCAAGCACATTACATCTCTGCACAAATCTTACAACTTTTAATTATAAGCCAAACAGTTTCTGAGGAAATGGGAAGAATCCGAGTGACTCCAGCTGTTAACCTTTCTTTCAGAAAGACAGAGGACTTAAGGAGGACAGAGGACGTAAGACAGAAAACTGGAAGTTGGACACTGGCTACTCTGCACAGCCTTTGTGCAGTATAGTTCATGACCATGAAAAAGATAAGATTAGTTTACTGTAGAATCCTCTGAATGCATCAGCATGAAACCAGTGGAGTTTGCCTAACAGTGCCACTGCCCAAGGCAGGCAGTCCATGGCTGTGCCAAAAGCTGATAAATGGTGGAAGAGGGAGTGGTGAGAATGTAAAGCTCTCTTGCTATACTAGACCACAAAGTAGCCTGCAGACAGCTGTGCAATCCTGCTGCATATTAGAAGAGCTCAGTCACTACTGCAGTGGCTTGCTGAAGACCACACTGTGGCCTGGAATTAGGAAAGCCTCATATTGATGAGAAATATTCCTTGTCCCACTGCTGTATTTCAAGGAGGTATCCTTGGAGAGCCCATAGTCGTTCCTGACATTCAGTACTTTCACCAAAAACTGATAGGGTGGAAGAGTGAGGAAAGTTATATCAAATTTGAAAATTAAGTAAAGGTGTCTCTACCGAATGCTATATTAAGCAAGATTACCATACAGACAGCAGAGCAGGAAGCTGCTGGCTCTAGGACAAGCAAAATGGCTGAGAACTCAAGAACAGAAATAACTACTCTCTTCATCTCAGATGAAGATAAGACTAAAAAAAGTCCTCTTTTAGCTCTGGTTATATTATCTGAGCAGTAAGTAGAAGCCATGTGAGTCCAGTGCACAGCCCAGAGGAAAATGCCACACTGATAGCTAGTATGTCAGGTTAATGCACAACCCCTTTGTCAGCTTAAGGGAGGAAAGTGGAGACAGACAGAGCTTCATGCTTCCCAATGTAAAACAGGAATTACTGAGAGGGAAGACAGGCTTTTGTAGTCATTTAGTAACTGTCCATTTTAGTGTGCCTATTCATAAGGAGCAGCAGCTAGCTGTCCCCTTAGATTAAAAAGGGGAAAAAATACCCAAACCAAGCAAACAAACTAAACACCAAAAAAACATCACCTACAGTGTAGAATTTATAGAGCAGAAATAAGATGCATGTTTGCAGCCAGAGGCCTGGCAAATCTGAGTTTCAACAACACTGTTCCACCTGAAATCTGGTAGTTTATCTCATTATAGTGAAGTGGACAATTACTGACCCTCCATATGTTCAGGAAGCTGAAGTGTTATATATGTGGACTACTGAGAGTTTGAATTGCTCAGAGAACTGAAAGGACATAAAATACAAGCAGTCTGACATAAATTTATGGTCAGCCACGCTGCAAACATTGAGCTTGTCTAGATGATCTCCAAGGTCCTTTTAACCTAAATTATTTAGTAATTCCAGGATGGGCACAGCTGCAGGTGACTAAGATGAGTAACTGGCATTATGGTTGGAACAAAGCTATACATTTCTCACTGACATATTCTACTTGGGGCACTAGAGAAGATCACAATTTTCTTTCTTTTCCACCACAACAGTTGCAAAAAGGGGTGGCTAGAATTTGTCATACAAGGCCATGATTAAAAATGCCCAATCATTTTAATAACAGTTTCATCTGCTACAATGCCCTAAGGAAGAACACACAGACATTCATTTAGCTAATTTATAAGTGGCATTTAAAATGCTGGTCAAAGGAACAACTCTGAAACACATACATTTTACCTACAAGTAAATCTTCAATACTAGACAAAAGGTCTGGATTCTCTAGAACCATCACCTAAAAATGTCTGTCCTGTTTAGCCACATAACACTGATTTAAGCAGAGTTTATTAAAAACTAAAGAATATGTATTTTCTGTATGCCAAGTCCCTCTTGCCACTGAAGAAAAAATTGTCATGTTCCAAGTCAATACCTATGAAATATGTTACATGATTTCCACTTGCTTTGATGTTTTGCTTCAGTCTACTCAATGACCCATGAACTGGTAACACTGCAAAACCCACACATTAAGGATTACTTAGCAAATTATTCTCCCAGTTTTCACTTGCCTCCATGCGAGCCTTGTAAAAATCCACATCATGAAGTTTCTCTTTGCACCGAACAAGCTCCATCTCAAGTCTTTCCACACGATTTGCCCTCTCTCTCAGAGAGTCGACCTCATCTCTGTATGCACGGGCAGAGCGAGCGTCTGAGGTCAGGTGGATATTCTGTGAGAAGTGTGGAATAATTTAAAGCACCTTCTTAAAGCTTTACTTTTACATATTACTTATTTTAAGCATAGACAACTAACATTTCCCTGTTCAGGAGTAAGCGAGTTCTACTACTCCGTAAATTCTCTACAAGACAGAGAGGTTTTTTTCAGTCCATCAGGGCACTGCTATGTCTAATGCCTGATGCTGCATAAGCTTCAGGAATTACTAGGCCGTTTGCAAGATGAACAGAGGAGATTGCTCTTACCAGTTAAGTGCAAAGCACAGCACTGCTATACTGTAGCTGTAATCATCAAACAGCTTGCTGGAGTAACTTGATTTCTTCATTAAAAAATAGACCTAGTAGTATTTTTAGCCTCACACTGAAAGAAGCTTTCTTAAATAGGGAAGATTGTCACAGTACAGTAAGCCCATCTTACCTCTTGTTTTATTTTTTGCAGCTCTAGGGTGAGCTGCTCAACTTCATGTTTAGAATCTACAAGCTGCTCAGACTTTTCTTCCCTGAAAAGGATTAAAAAGAAATCTTAGTAAGATTTCCCTCCCACCCCCTAAAACCCAATACTGCTTATATGGACACCATTGGGAATCTGCAAAGGAAGACAGAAATCTCCTAGCATATTCTGAACAAAGAGCCTCTGTTATCACAGCTCCATAAAAGCAAGAAGGCTTTTCTCATGATACCTTACACATATCATGGATCTTAGTTTTCAACTCTATTTTTATCCTAGGAACCTCTGTTTAAATCTCTGGTGTCACTGCTGTCATAATTAGTTTCACTGGCCACTAGTAATTAAGGAATGCAGCTAGCAGTTGGCATTTCGAAGAGAGAAAAAAGAGAGAGATGAGTCACAACCAGAAAAATGGAAGCAGCCATCACCGTGTTTAAAGACCAGCTGAGAAAGAAGGAAGATGAAATACCCATACCAGCTTCTTGCTGCTAGGAATTGAAAATCTAAAAGAAGCAATTCTGGCCCATGGAGGCCAACTGAAACCAACAAGCACCCACATTTACAGGACGCACAAAACCTAACGTAAGTCTCTCTAGAAGTGCAAATCACTGGTGACTCACAGATCCTGCCGGACTCTTCTCAATTTAGCTTTCGTGTCTGCCAGCTCAACTGCAAGGTGCTGTTTGTCCTCATTCGAAACTGGATTGGCTAGGTTTGGTGAAGAATCTGGACTTGGTGCTTTCAAAGGACTTGGTGGTTGCTGAGACTGCAAATAATCTCTCTCTTGAGTGAGGTCTACTATGACCTGAAAATACAGAGATGATGTAGTGTCAAGAGATAAACAGTATAATTATACATAGTTTTTCAAGTATCCAAACAAACATAAAACCAGAAAATTATTAGCTTGGTATTACACAGAATTCAAGTGATGGCCAGGAGGGAAGGTTACAGAGAGAAGGAAAGGAATCTCTACTATACTCAGACCACATTCAAAGAAGAATGAGCAGATGTGTAGAGACAAAAATCACAAAGTCCAACTTCAAATATTTTTTAAGATGGTTCACCCCACTCCTCTTTATCAACCATTTCACCACACCTTAGCCTTAATGTGAGAATCAACAGAAAGGTCAAAATCTTTCTACAGATTTCCAGAAGTGTAGTAGAAAGGTGCAGAAGAAATAGAAACCCAGTGCATAATCAAGATACAAGAGAAGGAAAGAAGCCAGCATCTGCAGCTTCACATAAACTCTGCACGGGAGAGGTAAGTCATCATACTTCTGTGCATTCATCTCTCTCATCAATGAGCCTCTTAAGGTGGAAAAACATATTCCTGGAGAGAGACTCCAGTGCTTCTGGGGCCGTATCTGGCAGCTCCAGCCACTGCAAGTCGAAGACGTTCTCCTGGTTCTGAGTCACCTAGGAACAGAAGCAAAAAAAGTGTCCTTCACTGGTCAACTTGTGAGTTTGTTTGCTGTATGTCCTGCATCTCCCAGGTCCTTCTACTGATTAATTAAAAAAAAAATATATATTACATTTCACCAAAAGCAGACTGTAAATAACAAACACGATTAACTGTAGCAATACCCAGCTATTTCTAGCATTCAGATTTTTATTTTAATACCTATTAGGGCTGATTTTTAGAAGTGACCAGACACATACTATGACTAATAGCACATGTGCTTGCTTATTAAAAGTAACCAGTTGTCTCACTGCAAGTACTGAGGTGGTCACCACAGGCATCTGAAGGGACTGACCCTATACTGAACATATAGGCTGGTGTCCCACTGAAAAGAAGCCCTGCTTTCAATGAATTTGCAATTTGCAGCTGGGAGGAGCTGCCTTTAGCAGAAAGGTCTCTACTTGCTGCTAGCACCATACCCTTCAACTCTAATCTTACCCAAACTGATTTTCTTTGAATTTTTTAGCAGAAGCATCAGGTAAGTCTCACCAGCTCAGCTAAAGATTGTTCCTGCTGTTGACACAACCAAGTGATTTGTTCATCACTTTTTTCTTTTTTTTTTTTTGTTAACAGAACTATTTTAAGTGTAAGAAAAAAAAGCTCCTTATGCCCTATTTGTTTCTCAAGCCTGAACATACCAAGCCCCCCACACCTGCATGCACTGGCACCTGGCTGCAGCCAATGCCCACTCCTGACAAGGTGCACTCAGCTGGGGCCATTTCCCTGTAAGTCTCCTTTGGGTCTCCAAAGCAAGCTGGCTCCCAGAACTTACCTGTATTCATTCTTTCTATGGAAACCTGAGAAATGCAGGATCACATTTCTGTTTTAAAATAGATTACATGTCCAGCTTCAGCTGCAGAAAATACTTTTCAAAACCATCTGAGCTCAGTGCCCACTGTTCAAAGCAAGCCACCTCAGGGAGCTTTTGTTCATCTGCCACAGGGCTTAGGGACTAAGTGCCTACACCATTGTTGCAAGGGGCACTGCAGCTCCTAAGTCATACGTGCTATCTGGAAACCCTACTCCCTTCTTTACAGCAGTTCCTTCTACGTAGCCTGTATCTGGCAAGCAATGCATTTACACTGCTTCTCTTTAAAAAAAACACTGAGCCAAGTAATGTTCCAATATCTATCATTTTCATCTTATAATTTAATTGCAGTAAGATACTCAATCTTGTGAGGTTCATGAACCCATTATAAAAGTCCAAGCATTAACATTTCATAGCAAAACCAACTCTGTTAAAGTCAAGCAAGGGAGAGGCAATACTGAGAGTCCCACCTCCTGAATGTGTGACACAATCGCAGCTTGGGTTTCAATATCCAGTTGTTTTATTCTTTCAATAAACTCTTGTTTTCTTTCACACTGTTAAAAGAAAGCACATCCTGAAACAGTGCTACGTATTCTAAAACTTAGTGTACCATTCTTCATGTTAATTAAAAAAAAACACTAAATCCCCACATTGCTAATTACAAACTATTCAAGATCTACACGTTGTCACACTACAAGGTCTAACGCTTCACTGCTCCATATGGAGCATGAATCAAATTACACAGTAAGTAATTTAAACTTTTTTGCAGTCAGTACAGTTAAGGGTAAGTTAAATGGCTGAATTTGCTCTTTCAAAACAAGTTGAACAAGCAGTGAGATCAAGAGGTGGGGCAGCAGCCGGAGGAAATCATCACAGCTTCATTAATGGAGCTGCTCAAATGTAAACCTACATTTACATTGCATCATTTAACCTGCCTGCTTTGGTGCTTCTATTTTCCTTAGTGTTGGCAATGAAAATAGATGCACCACTTTAGACACTATTCCCATGAATGCACAAAGTTGCTTGTGGCAGCAGATCAACATGCATGTTAGATAAAAATAAAAATGGGGTTGGGAAACATTCTGGACATTTCAGACAAACATCTTTTGCTAAATTTTTTATTAGTTAAGGCTTTAAAAGAGGCAGACATCTGCTATCTCTAGTTCTGTGATTACACACTACCAACATTATTGCCTTCTTGTAACAACTTTGCATTGCAGACAAGTTAAGCATTACATTTTAAGCAAAGGGGTTTTTTTTAAACTCATTTACAGAGTTCTTTTGGGGCCTGGTTTTGGGTTTCAACCATTCCTTTCATTACAAAGAATCTCAGACCCATAAACAGGACCTGAGGATGCACAGCGGTTTGCCAAATCCAACCTTTATTCTTTGTGCTGCAATGCAATACTAAGATAGCTCAGAGTGGCCATATGTAGACAGCTTTACCCTGACATAATTGACTTGACATAGCTGAGCAGAGTATGTGTCCTAAGGCGTAACAAAACCACTATACAGACCTACAAACAAGGTCAATTATAAGCAAAGGACAGCCCGCAACGCGTCTTTTGTTTACTGCCACAGAGGTTTGGTGGGCAGAACACTGATTTCTTTATCTGGTAACTTGTGCATTTCTGGGGAGTTTCCCATATACACTGCCTGTCTATTTATTTTAATAAATGTTGACAAAAAATCCCCACATAGATATACAAAGTAGCTATAAGTGTTGCATTTTGTAAGTGTAATATTAAATCAGAAGATTACACAAATAAACCCAGGTTTGATTAAATATTTCAATTGTTAGCTTATCTATTTGTTCAGCATTAATAAATATTGTTGCATTCTATAGTTTAGCACAGTAAGAAAATAAACCAACAACAGTCTCGATATCAGAACACTGTTCACAGCTTATCTCTGCTTAGTACTACTGTGGCTGAGTAAGCACTGGCAAAAAATTGAGGCTACTGCTATCACAAAATGTGCTTCCTTCTCCCTGGCATTTCTTTCATTCACCTATTGTATCTTCTCACAGTTTCAGCTCACATGCTGTCTTGAGCTGGAGATTTGTTCATACAGCACTGATCTTTGGGTTGATTTTCACAGTCCCAAAAAAATAGTAACAGATTTATAAAAAAAAAATTAAAACATATTTTTCAAGCCTTTAATGAATGTTCACCTGCACAGCACATCCCAGAACCAACAAGAGCAGCTTCTTAATTTCATCCATACTTTTACCTATAGAGGGAAAAAAAGGGATCAGTACATATGTACAACAAATACCTCTCCGAAACATCCCCCTGAAAAGAGCAACGAGATATCTGAACAAGTGCCTGAACAATATGTATGTGCCCATTATAATGTCACCATATATGCCATGTAAAAATACAGCTCTAATGGATTAGTTTAAACCCGAAACCCAGCAAGTCTTACTCCTCACCTACATTTTCTGAAGTTTTCTGATCAATGCAGGGAGGGGAAAAAAAATCCATTTAAAGTAGTTCAACACACATGCCCAATGCTCATCCTTTGTTTTCTAATTAACAAGGGTACCAAATCAACCACAACAACACCACCACTTCTTCCCTCCCTCCAAAAACCAGAAGTGAAGGAGGCTTCTCACAAAGAAATTGTCCTAAATCTACTGTCCATAAAACAATTCCCACTCAGACTTCCTAGAGCTGAATGCCTTTCCTTGCACATCAAGTCTCTCCAAGAGATATTTTAGCAAATGAATTCTGCCTCTGTTCTGCATCAAAGCCTCTTCACACTTTGAAGCGCAAACTCCATGTGCTAAGAAGGATAAAAAATGAGCCATGCAGAAGGGAGGATATACAGCTAACCATATGCTTGGGGAGCTGTGGTGGGGAGGAGACTAATGCATGTTGTAACTACAGTGTTGTCATGCTGCAACCAGCAGCCAGCCCTGCCACCCCCCTCCTAAGGATACCAAAGCTGCGTAAGGGGAACTGGTGCGGCTTTGAGTAAATTCAGGTCTTGTTCCAACAAAATTTATGTGGGGATTGTTGGGTGGTAAAGAAAAATAGGTGTATCAAAGTTAGTCAAAGGGAGATGGAAAGCAAATAGCTTTGATGAGGAAGTAAGTCATTATGGAGGTCAGTTTAGATGAAAGCTTGCCCTCATCCACACTGAGGGAAGAGAAGGAGAAAAAAACAAGCCACACTTAGCTTTCTCTCATCCCTATTCATCTGCATGTATGCTGACACAGTGTATAAATGCAGGGGAAGAAATTTCACTTTATACACTGCTTTACGTGAACACTCAATTGCTTCAATCACTAAATAGATAATAATTTCTGATTGCAACTGTGCTCCTTCACCAACACCATGTCCTTATAAGGCTGTGCTGGCAGAAATATAGAGGCATGTACAGGACCCAAGGCCAAGGAACTAGGCAACTGACTCATCAGGCTGCCACAGCCCCCCAGATTCACAAAGGCACACTGACCTACATTACATGCAGCTTACTTCCATTCTCACAACCATGCACACTTCAGCAGCCATGTATCAGCTGCTCAGGAAATAACTTCGTTTCTGCTTTTAGGGTGCAGAAATGCCCTACACCGGTCTTGAAATGTAGCTAATTTGTTAAACATTTTTTCAGCAACTTTTAGGAATGTTATCTTTAAAATATTTCAAGAATGCCCACCAGAAATTATCAGTATACTGTGTAAATCAACACTAGAATTCTCAGTATCCTAGTCCCATATTACTAATCATTAAGATTCTGCAAGCAGGAATTCTTCTCTTCTGAAGAGATAGACATATGTAAAATGTGTCAATTTACACACCATAAATATTGATTTATTTCCCTGCAGAATATTTAAAACCTGTCTTTGCAAGACATATAATCATTATTACTCCTCTCCCCTGTATCTAGCAGCATACATGGTTGCTCTGTTCTGAAAAATCACAGTATACAAACAATCTTTCAGTCTGTGAAAGTCTCATTGTTCTCTAAGATTCTGAATAATGCAACCTTAAATGCACACAGTGTAATAAAACAAACCCCTCAGCAACCACACAAAGGTATTTGTTACTTCCTGGACAGTTCCTTTGAGGGCAGTAGCCCAAGAAGATAGTTTAGTTTGGTCAAGAGATACTCTTTCACAAAACCGAGCTCTCATTAGCGTTTCAGTTACTTTCTGCATCAGCTTCAGAGTCGATATAGACCAGAGCACGCCTGTGGGATGAGAGAGCAAGTCACTAAGTTAGGGAGAACAAGTGACTTGAGTGCATGTGCCTCATTCTCCCAAGCTTACTCAGGGCAGAACATCTTTTCCATGAGAGAGTAAAGGAGTAACCAGGCTGCTTGCTCTGGATAATTTCAGACAAGTGTTCTAACCCTTGTGTGCTCTGAGAACCTCAGTCTGTTGACCTCAAATTCCAATCTGTTCACCACGGCATCACAGCTATCCTCAGGGTGAGCCTAGTGAAACCCCGAGCCATTTAGAAAACATCAAGGATACTTTGTAACACGGGAAGCATCTATACCACCCTAAAGATATGCCAGCTACTTAAGCCATTTAACCCACGTTGTACCTCTGCACCAAAGGCAGCAGGTGTTGCTCTTCTCCCCGCGAGGCAACAGATGGCACCAGTGATGCCAGTGAAACACCTTTCAGCTATTACTGCAGAGTAACTCAGCAAGGTCGGTTCTGTTCTCCTACCAGGGACTGACTAGGCCTGAAAACTCCACTCCAAGACTTTGTCCCAACTTAAGCCTTCCCATCAGGAAAAGCCACTGAGGCCAACATGGCAAGACCCATGGGTAAAGAAGGACAAATCAGAGTTTCTAGCAAGGAATGAGAAATCAAAAGACTCAAGGTAATCACAAGATTATTAGTTTGATGCTGTTTTAAAGACAGCATTTGGTAGTCTCATCTCCCCACTGGCAGCTTTCACAGAAATCTTAGCTGTCAGGATTTTTTCAAGATTTCTTTTTTAAGTAAGTATTTTTATAGTTGCAGACATACTATGCACATGCAATAAAAATGAGCTTTACTACCCACTAGAAACACTTTTATGTTTGAAAGGTCTTCTTAGCAGGCCTACTCTGTCAGCCACCCAAGTGTTCCAGAAGATCATATGTGACTGTTTTAAAGACCTAACTGAGCTTTCATTTAGAAGTTGTTTCCCATTGGGCAGAGACAGTTTGTTGGCATTAAGGCACTCTGAGATCACTCATACTCAAGATAGGTCTGAGCAACATTTGAAAGCCCTGTAGAATAACATTACTTACAGGAGATATTTACAAGAAATCAGGTAAGAGTATGAAAAAACTTCTCTACCAATCTGAAGTGCTTTAGAGAGCGTTTTCAATTAAACTTCAGAAGGAGCCAGGAAGGGATTAATAATAACTCTTCTCTCCTTTCATCTACTCCACAGGAGAGCTGAGAAACCACACTCTTACATGGAGTGCCCAAGGTTACTAAGTGAATCAGAAGCACATGTAGGATTTCTACAGAGCACAGCAGGTAAGTTCTACACTCGGGACAGTGCATGTATCCTGTAATGCACACTGAACAGCAAGCAATCTTTATCCCCAGTCCAGTCATGTCTCCTGAAAAATGAATGATTCCGGGGTGTTTTTCAAAAGGCTTGGTTTGTGCCAATATACTACAGTAGTAAAATTCCTTGTGCAACTCTGTAAGCAGGCTTCCCTGTGCTGGCTCACTGGAATGATACAAGTCCTTCTGAGACAAGTGGGAAGAAAGCTTGCTGCATCCACCCATGCTTATTAGCTGACTCTACCAGGACAGTGTCCTCTCACAACATAGGATGCAAATGCTTAGGTTTGGGGCAGCTCCTGGCAGACAAGCTGAAACAAATGGACAGGATTCTAACAAGTACTTAAATGGAAAAGTGCTAATTAAAACCAAACAAAACCTTCTTTTACACTTTTACAAAAATTCCAGGGCAGGTCCTCTCAGCCCCCTGTTTGTGCCTGTAAGGGGGCCAGCCACCTGGGAGATTTGCAGAAAGACCATCTGCTTTCAACTGTGAAAGAAGGCCAGTGGGTCTCCTGGAAAATAAAAGGAGGGAAAGCCAAAGCACCACCTGTGATCCTGGAAGCCTCCCTGTGCCAGAGCCAGGAGACCACCCCTCTGCTCTCACAGGCAACTGAGGATGGGAAACAGATGGCAGGACTCAGGGAGAAGCTAGGCAGAGAGATTATGAGACTGAACAACAACCAGGAGGATCAAGGTACAGAGACAATATAGAAAAAAGAGGAGGTGTAGGAAAGATATCACAGAAAAGAGGAACAAGGGAGCCCAAGCATGTGAAACCTTTAGTTCGTGCTGCTTTTTTCTCCACATTTCTGCTTCAATATTCATCCAGCAGAGACAGAGCACCAGTGTATGTAGTGCTACATACAGTGGCCTGTGCATGTGCAGAGAAGGTGGGGAGGGTGCACAAGTTCCATTTTCCCCAACTGTAGCAACATTCTGAGGGGGAAAAACCTTGAATGCTATATTTATGCTATTGCAGCAGTGTTTTGTTATTAACTTCCTATTTTATGAACTTCTGAGCCTCTGGAGGACTGTGAAACAAAACAAGGAAAGAAATCAGACATGAAAAGACACCCCAGTGACAGCAGACATCTTTTATGATTTTAATGAACATTAGTTTCTTATAGACTTGCTAGCAGGGACTTTGGGCTCTCTCACTCAAGTGATTTGAAAACCGGATCTAAATAGCGAAGTTTTTCTGAAGAGACAGAAATGAGCCTAGTTCAGGCAAATAAAACCTTGTTTCCATTCTTGGTCTGCAAAAATCCTCACTCCCTTGGCTAACTATGACTGTTTGAAAGGATTGTCCTCAGTTTCCAAGCACAGTCACTAGCTGTGTTAAACTATGCACACCTAGAAACCAATAATTTCACCACCATCTCTAAACATCCAGTTGAGGACCAGTGCTGTGTACTGATATACCTTGTGTGAACACATGAAGGAATGGCCACTTATAAGGCATGCTAAAACCAGAGGTGATTATAGAAAGTGATTACAGTGGTATGTTTAGAAGATGAATATGCTAATGATTCTTATACTGAACACAGGGAGATTTTTGGTGCAGTAATAGAATAGAATAAACCAGGTTGGAAGAGACCTTCGAGATCATCGTGTCCAACCTATCGTCCAATACCACCTACTCAACTAAACCATGCAACCAAGCACCCCATCAAGTCTCCTTCTAAACACCTCCAATGATGGTGACTCCACCACCTCCCCAGGTAGCCCATTCCAATGGGCAATCATTCTCTCTGTGCAGAATTTCTTCCTAACCTCCAGCCTAAACCTCCCCTGGTGCAGCTTGAGACTGTGTCCTCTTGTTCTGGTGCTGGTTGCCTGGGAGAAGAGACCAACCTCCACTTGCCTACAACCTCCCTTCAGGTAGTTGTAGAGAGCAATAAGGTCTCTCCTGAGCCTCCTCTTCTCCAGGCTAAGCAACCCCAGCTCCCTCAGCCTCTCCTCACAGGCCTTGTGTTCCAAGCCCCTCACCAACTTTGTTGCCCTTCTCTGAACACCTTCCAGCAAGTCAACATCCTTCCTAAACTGAGGGGCCCAGAACTGGACACAGTACTCGAGGTGTGGCGTAGCCAGTGCAGTATACAGGGGCAGAATGACCTCCCTGCTCCTGCTGGCCACACTGCTCCTGATACAGGCCAGGATGCCATTGGCTCCCATGGCTGCCTGGGCACACTGCCGGCTCATGTTCAGCCTACCATCGACCAGTACCCCCAGGTCCCTCTCTGCTGTTCAACAAGAAAAAAAAAAACAAAACATGGAAGGCAAAACCAGAAAATTTAACAGTAGTAGCTGTCTACTGTACAGAACTGAAAAAAAGCAATAAATACCATAACATCAGCTCCATCATTCTGCAAGTGAGATTCTTGTGAGACTTCTGTAAGTCCTTAAATTAAACTTGAAAGTTTCTTTTCAGCTCCCTGTATTTTAGCAGTCAGAGCCAAATATTTTTGCAATTATGTTTTACTGAATTCAGTAAAATTGCCATGGCCTGGAACAAAATTATTTAAAGGACATGAAGGCAAGTAAAGCTCCTAAACCTAGCAGCCATGTATATTCTTCTATGCAAAACTCCAGCTGCTACTGCACTTTTAGTGGTGGCAGCTCTATTTTTCTAATAGTCTCACACTCAAAGTATGGCTGCAGAAGCCCTTAATAATACCAACTGTTGAATCCTGAAGGGGAGCTAAACAGCAAGAAGAGTATTTTCAGCTCTAGAGCTGTTCAGTTTATCATTTAATACATTTAACAGCACTTTCAACTGTGTTTTAGATGGAAAAAGTAAAATTTGCAGATAGCACTGATGAGCAGACTGTTCTGAAAACAAACACTGTGAAGCATTCTGTGGGCTTCTTACAAGGACTAAGTCACTGACATTGTTACATGGTAAATCATATTGAATTATCTAACAGTCTTGGACCTACTGAGTCAATATAGTCATTAGGAACCTTCCCAGCTCAAACAGTACACAGAGCAACACTGTATTTGTTCCAGAAATGTGATCAGAGGATCAAAATTTCTTCGTAAGGTCAAGAGGGACCTTTCAGATAACCTAGGGACAGGGGAGAATGGTAAAACTGAGATTTCATCACTGCCTCTCAGATTTACTCCAGCCCTGCAGACCATCTGCACCTCTGGCTGCTCCCCACATTGCTCACCACTGTCTCTGCGGATGCCCCCTACAATACACTCCTCTGTCTCTCAATCTCTGTCCTTCACTGTTATTACTGACACAGAGAAAGAGGTTTCTCCTCTACCATTCTTGCCATTTTAAAACACTTCCCTCAAATTACTGCATCCAATCCCTCTTCTTCCCATACTGTTGTCATCCCAGGCCTCCTCCTCTCTTTCAGCTTTACCTGGGGCTTCTCCATACTCACGCCACTGTTTCCCATACTGATGACTTTGTCCTCACATCTCTATTCACTCTGCAGCCCTCCTTTAGCTCCCTCACTGATAGAATCTCTCATTTCCTGTTTTATTTTCCGCTCCCAAGCACCCCTGCCTTCCTCTCACTTCTCTCCCTGCAAGAAACTCAGCAACAAAGACATCAATCTGACAGTGACCCAATCACTGCTTACCACAGTTTGTTCCTTCAATTTTTCTCATTGGTTTTATTAACTTCTCCTCAGCCTTCTCCACCCTGTACCCTCTTTCTGAGCTTCCTGTCAGCCTTCTGCCAGGTTCCTCTTTCTGAAGGAAAATCTCTGCTTCTCTGTCAGATGTGACTTCTCTAACCACTTCTTCAGCACATCTTACCAGAGAGCATCTACCTAAGAGTAAGCTGAAGATGAGCTTCTGTTGAAATTCTATTCCTTAAACACTCTCTGAATACATTCTTTGGAACAAGTGCATCTCAAGTCTTTTTTTGTTCACTACCTTCCTCTGTAGTGGGTAAGCTGGGACTATTTCTCAAAGCCATAATACAATATTGCTAAACAAGAACTTCATATTTTTCAACACATATACACCATTAATTTTAGGCATTCACAAGTTATTTTTGCATTCTTTATCCTCTCTTCCCATCCTCTGAGTAACAGCAATGATAATCAATCAATGGATACAGCAAATGTCAAAAGACCATGTTAAAAAACAAACAAAAACACACCCACAAACAAACCAACACCCAACAACCAACCAAAACCAAGCCACCACATTTTAAAAGATGTCATAAAGTGAAGCAAAGTTTCTGGCTGTAATTAAAGGAGATAGAAGACAGAAGCACATGGATGACCAATGTCTTTTTTTCAAGAGACACATGAACTGCTTTCTTCAAAGAAAGACAGATCTACAATGCTAACAAAAACAGCAGGTCAGTGATGGGAAATTATAGCTAAATATAGGACAGCTTTCAAGTGTTCAGCTTTCCCAGGAACCAACACTGTGGTTGCTGCACTATGAATCTCCTGCCAGCTGTCGCTCAGGAATGGCCCCAACAAGAAACCAGCCAGCCTTTTCCATTGACATTTCGCCAGCAGTAACACTGCCTTGCTGGCCCAGACACCTCTATTCACTAGCATTCTTGACACGAGCAGCCCAAGCTCTGACCATTTGCCACATGACAGAAAAGCAACAGCTCTTGTATTTCAGTTTTCTTCTTCACCCACAACAGCAGCATGTACAGTAGAATTAAGGCTGGCATTGCAGACTTTAATCTGCATGCCAAAGAAGTGGATGTCTTCCTCTCAGCTTGATTTTACTTCAGAAGTGCTAAGACTACACTCTTCAATGATTCAACACCTGTAAATTAATATTCTTTTCTGATATAAACCCTTTTAGTACACATACACACACTACTGCTGCTAAGACCAGCAAAATAAAATCTTCTGCCAAGTCTTCTGTCATTTGTTCTGGAGCAGTTGATTACGATGTCACTCTTCATTGCTGCTGACAGGGTCTGCTCAAGTTTTCCTTCTTTGGTAAAAAGAAATACATTTGTGTTTGGCACTAGCATGGAGGTAAAGCAGAGATAATTCGATCTAGAAATATCTATCTAGATATCTAACTAGATGATCCTTGTGGTCCCTTCCAACCCTGAATGAAACTATGAAACTAAACTATGAAACTATCTATCTAGAAAGCAAAACCTTTCACTTCAGAAACATGGTTCTAAGGACAAGTTAACTTATTTCACCAGCAAAACAGCTGCCATTTTGTCTCACTGAAGACATCAGACTCTTAACATGAGCTCACTGGCTTCCAGATCACTTTTGATGTGGTACCTCATATAACAGATTCCTTGCTTAGACAGCATGGCCAGATAGATGTTTTTCTTTGTTGATTCTCTTCCTCGCTTTTTCCAACTCTCTTATGTGTTTTTCTCTATCTTCACACATTCTTGCCACACATCATTTACTACAGTTCCTTCACACTTTAGGGCAATTCTGCAAGGCTCTTCCGGTGTGTATGTATTGCCACAGCTGAACACATACAGGACAACCAGCTGGACGTCAGGAAAAAATTCTTCACCAAAAGGGTTGTAAAGCACTGGAACAGGCTGCCCAGGCACTAGCTCTGGAGGTATTTGAAAGACATGCAGATGTGACACTTAGGGACAGGGTTTATGTGGTTTCACGGTGGACTCAGCAGTGCTAGGTTGACAGTTTGACTCAATATACTTAAAGGTCTTTTCCAACCTAAATGCTTCTATTCTAATTTAAGAAATAAAAACAAATACAACTTTTACTTAGCACTTTAGAGGAGGGAAGTGAAGAACTCCAACTACTCACCAGAAAGAGGATCTTTGCCAATCATTAAAACATTTGGTAAATTCATTACAATCAGCTGCTGGAGGACCTCCTAAACAAGAAAGAACAGGCAAAATTCAGTGTGAAGGAATCTTAATCAATCACACCACAGAGCTTCACTGCTTACAAAGATTTTAACATACTGGCAAGTCAGAGGTCACAAGACGAAGCCCCACTTGAGAGAGAAATCAGTATTTGAAGATGGCATCAAGTTGCACTGCTAACATACACTAAGCACCTCTTTTAACAATGACAAATATAGAACTTCAAGAGTCCCATGGCACTGATCAGAGTAAATCACAGCCATGCCAGGCACACCCATCAGTCATGCCTTTACCCTAGGCATGACCTGTATTCATTTGATGTTCATCATACAGCTGCTGTTTCAGAGTGTGTAAATGCAGCTGGTTCAGAGGTACCTAAGTCAATCTGTGAAGTCTGAGTAATTCAAATAATTGGTCAAATTATTTCACGGGCCTGAGATTTTAATGATGGTCTGGGGAAGTAGGTGTAGTGGAAAGCTCCTGAGCAGGCATCTAGCACTGCTCAGACAAACTGAATTAAAAGTTAGTTATCTGTTTGCTTTTCTTTTTAATGGGAAGTAAACCAGACTTATGCATGAACCTCATTTAAAGGTCATTTTATTTCAGGGGAGACAAGGGAAAAGAGCTGCATTTCTTGGTCAGATTCAACATTTAAATGTTGGTTGCCTGAAGCTATTCAGAATTGACAGAATAGGCTTAAAAGAGAGGAAAGGTTACAAGCCCTGGGGCTGGCAAAATGCTTAAAGGTGAACAAATAAATACACTGCAAAGAGGATTCTGCATAGCAATGCAATCAGCCATGCACTTCGGTAACACAAAGAGCACAGGAGTAGAGTTGTTAGCTTCAACCTGCAGTTACCAGCACTGACTTGTAATGGTCTAAACTTTGCAGGAAATTGTTTCACATTAAAAGCCTAGGAGGAAAATGGTTGTGTGATTAGAACACTGTGCTGGGATTCAGGAAACAATGGTTTGCACATACAACACTACAAAATGTTTGGCAGGTGCCTTTTTCCCTGCTTGTCTCCCTTTCCCAGCCCACCTCTAGGCCACAGGGAGGGCACAGGCATTGATAGTCGTAGAGTATTCAGAGCCAGGGGAACAAGTGCTGCCATCCAGCACAGAAATGAGCTTCCTGAAACAATCACCCATTCACCCAAACACTTCCCCTCAGAGTTACCTCATTGTTATTTCTCTGCTTTCAGAGTTATCATAGGAGGGAAATTAGGCCTGATTGAGAGAGGAAATATTTCAGTGAGCCTGTAGCATTTGATAAGTCATCAGAACGGATATTCTTTAACAAGTTTTGGACATAACACATTTCATATTTTTTTTTCATCTAATCCATGTCCAAAACATACTCAGCAGTTTCTCTGTTGGATAAAGCAGAAATATCTCAGTGTCACAGCTGATGGGGTTTTCAGTGCTGTCAAGAAGGAAGCTCGAGAGAGCTCCATGCTATGTGAAGTTTGGCTAATTCAGATCAACCACTATGTCGAGTCATTAGCTAAATGCATTTGAGACGTATCAAAAAACATTTGTTTGCATCTGTTACCAAAACAGGTGCAGAGCTTATTGAATCTAACAGCAGATGGCTGGACTGCAATATCTGCTATGACAATACAGCATGGCATGAGACTGCAAGGAAGAGGGGGAAAAAAATAAATCAGAATTTGCATAAACTAAAGTATTGAGCTTTAACCAGCAATTTCCATGGCAAAAAAGAGAAAGAACTGTGTCTGCAGTCACCCAGCGTATGGAGTGGCATGGAGGCAGGAATGCATAAAGAATTTGCGTTGTCTTTGTGTAATCATCAGATGGCTAGCTATTTAACTGGCAGACACAAAAGACATTACAGCTAACCTTTATGCTATTAACATTCCCATGAGCTGCTTCTCTAAAATTATTTGAGTATACCATCCAACATAACCCCAACCAAATGCCCTTTGTAGCCATTTGAACTTCAGTATTTTCTGGCAAGAATCTGGCAGTCACTGAATGCAAGCTGAAATGGCCCCAAGCCTGTGAGGAGTGATTTCTTAATTCAAAGGCACTGAGCAGTTTTTAAAGTAAATAATTTAATCAGATAACTATCTTTATTGTTCTAAACACCTTCACCTTCAAATGAGTGATTGTGAAAATACCTAGCTGTTATGTAGTGTAGTTCACCAGTAGACCTCAACACACTATACACAAAGGTCAATGTCATTGTCCTCCTTTTTCAAGACAGAGAAAGTGAGTCGAAGAAACAGTTGCTTCAGTTTAACAAGGGTAGAGGGTAGAGAGGCTCTGCAGAGAGACCTTGACAGGCTGGACAGATGGGCAGAATCCAACGGCATGAGATTTAACACATCCAAATGCCGGGTTCTGCACACTGGCCACAACAACCCCATGCAGTGCTACAGGCTGGGGTCAGAGTGGCTAGAGAGCAGCCAGGCAGAGAGGGACCTGGGGGTGCTGGTTGATGGTAGGATGAACATGAGCCTGCAGTGTGCCCAGGCAGCCAAGAGGGCCAATGGCATCCTGGCCTGCATTAAGAACAGTGTGGCCAGCAGGAGCAGGGAGGTCATTCTGCCCCTGTACACTGCACTGGTTAGGCCACACCTCGAGTACTGTGTCCAGTTCTGGGCCCCTCAGTTTAGGAAGGATGTTGACTTGCTGGAACAAGTCCAGAGAAGAGCAACAAAGTTGGTGAGGGGTTTGGAACACAAGCCCTATGAGGAGAGGCTGAGGGAGCTGGGGCTGCTTAGCCTGGAGAAGAGGAGACTCAGGGGTGACCTTATCACTCTCTACAACTACCTGAAGGGAGGTTGTAGACAGGCTGATGATGGTCTCTTCTCCCAGGCACCCAGTACCAGAACAAGAGGACACAGTCTCAGGCTGCGCCAGGGGAGGTTCAGGTTGGATGTTAGGAAGAAGTTCTATACAGAAAGAGTGATTGCGCTATGGAATGGGTTGCCCGGGGAGGTGGTGGAGTCGCCGTCATTGAAGGTGTTCAGAAGGAGACTTGATGGGGTGCTTGGTGCCATGGGTTAGCTGTTTGGGTGGGTTGGATTGGTTGATGGATTGGACACGATGATCTTGAAGGTCTCTTCCAACCTGGTTTGGTTTATTCTAATAAAGAACATTGTTTATTCTAACAAACTATCCTCTGACAACAAGAGATGTACCGATGAACCATTCACTCACACAGCTACAAGCATGGCATAAATGCATTAGCTAAAAGCTCTTACACTGACAAACACGTCAGTATAGGTTGGAGACTGACCTGTTGGAGAACAGTGAAGAGGAAAAAGAACCTGGGGGTGCTAGTAGATGGATACGTTAACCATGAGCAATGTGCTCTTGTGGCCAAGAAGGCCAATGCCATTCTGGTGTGTATTAGAAGGGGTATGATTAATAGGTCAAGAGAGGTTCTCCTCCCCCTCTACTCTGTCCTGGTGAGGCTGCATCTGGAATATTGTGTCTGGGCCCCTCGGGAAACTACTTGAATTGAGTCCAACACAGAGCCACAAGGTGGAACACGTCCCTTATGAGGAGAGACTGAGGGAGCTGGGGCTCTTTAGTTTGGAGAAGAGGAGACTAAAGGGTGATCTCATTAATGCTCACAAATATGTAAAGGGGAGTGCCAAGAGGATGGAGTCAGGCTCTTCTCAGTGATGCCCACTGACAGGACAAGGGTCAATAGGTGGAAGCTGAAGAATAGCAAGTTCCATGGAAACATGAGGACAAGTTTTTTCACTGTGAGGGTGACAGAACACTGCAACAGGCTGCCCATGGGGGTTATGCAGTCTCCCTCTCTGGAGATACTCAAAACCTGCCTGGATGCGTTCCTGTGTGATCTGGTATAGGTGATCTTCCTCTGGCAGGGGGGTTTGACTAGATGATCTTTCGGGGTCCCTTCCAACCCCTAACATTCTGTAATAAAATGCAGTATTTCTGCACAAAGGCAGCAAGTTACTGTATTATATTAAAGGATGCTGTTATGCTTCCAATCAAGCATGGCTGGCAAGACACCACAGCAGAGGCAGAGGTGGTGTGTATGTGTCCTTCTGCTTCAGGTGACCAGCATGGTTAGGGAGAAGCAGCTGAAGAACAAAGCTGGGTTTTGAAACATTAAGTAGCACACAAAAATCCACAGTACTCTGTAAAGCAACTGTACAAGTGAAAAAAAAAAAAAAAAATCTAATTCCTCCTGGGAGAAATTTTTTAATCATTTTTATAGCACAATTAAAGCCTGGTTAAAACAGTAACAGTTACAGTAACAACATATGGGAACAATTTCCCTAATTATTAGAACAATTAAGGTCTGAGCTGCCAGCTTTACACCTAGACCATTAACCAACTCAGAGGCCAGCTGCTGCAAGTCAGGAATCATCTCCTTCAGTCTACTGTTTGCCTTTTTTCCCC
Source organism: Melanerpes formicivorus (assembly GCF_026170545.1). NCBI lineage: Eukaryota > Metazoa > Chordata > Aves > Piciformes > Picidae > Melanerpes > Melanerpes formicivorus. The sequence continues at coordinate 5,957,809 of NW_027142369.1, forward strand.
CCCTTCTTCTATTGTTGCCAATGAAATTTCCATGAAAACATCATGTTAGTATCAGAAGTGTTATTTAAGGAATTGAATTCAAAACAAATCCCCATCTGTACATGCCTGAAATGCTTTTCTGCCAAAGATCTGAATATTTTAAGCATGAAGATATTTGTCCAAAAATCTTAAGCACTTTTGACAGCAGTGATGGTTGCAAAAATGGGTGCTTCTAGTTAGCAGGTCAACACCGCTATCACAAAATATAAAGATCAGCAGCCAGGTTTTACACTACAGTCAGAACCTCAAACTCAGTAAACAAAGCCCAGGAAGGTTTCTGCTTGCAGAGTTACATGACCCTGTATCGATAGGGAGAGCTTTCTAAATAGGTGTTCAATCCTTGATTGCTCTCTGCTGTGCCTGCCTGCAGAGATGTGGAGCATGAAGACAACCAGCAGATCTGAGAAACAAGAAGGATATTGCCTAAGCCAGAGCTCAGATTTGCTGAAAGCAGCTATTTACTCCAGGACTGGTACCCCAAGGATTCAAAAACATCAAGTTACCTTGAAATCTTGAGGTTAAATATTAATAAAGAAGTGCTATGTTGTCATTAGCAGCCTTCTGGCATTTAAGCTATTGCTACACACTTGCTTCACATTTGCAAGGTCTTTGCAATCACTTTGCTACAAAAGCAGCTTTAAAAAAAAAAAGGCCAGCCACCACCAAAATTCTCCTGTATCGATTCTAGCAGCCAAGGGCTTTAGGAAAAATCAAGACACGTACAAGATTCAGGATAAAATTCTAAGCACCGAGTTAAGCACTTAGGCTCATTAAGAACATGAACAAACATCTTCATTCCCCCATCTAGAAGTTTCTAATTTGTTTCTGGAGTGCTGAGGAACATTTTACCTAATCGTTTTATCCTTCCAAGATCACAGAGACCAGATGTTTGCTCTCTGTCTCTGATCCCAAGAAGAGATGCAGTGGCAGCTCTCACTCTCAAATCACCATAGTTATGTATTAACCTTTTATTTACCTGTAACACAGTAAGTGGGCCCTTTGTAATTTTATAGGAACAAAGTCTCCTTGGTCCATATTACACTTAACCATTAGACATTTGCTTCTTTAAGATGCATGTCCATCATCATGGAATAAAATGGTCTCAAGGTATTATTCCTGGCTGCATTTTTACGTGCCAATGGCTGTTGCAAAAGAACGCATTGCTAGGAAAGGAGCAGGTTAAATTGTCCTTTCCATAGCTAAGAGACCAGACAAATACAAGCTCTAAGCAAAAACTTTCCCCTGCACTGCAGCAAAGCACAGCATTAACATAGAGTAACTACTAGCTTCTCGTGCAGAATTAAATTAACCTCTGCCCGAATCCTAAACAAGAAAGAGAACTAAATAAATTATGTAAGAAACGCAGCTTCCTACTGGCCATTGTAATTCAATGCTCAAGCCAAGCAATTCCATTTAAGTATATTGCTTGGCTATAAAATGCTAATTGCCAGGCTGAGTGGGAGCCAAATGGTGCTTTCCTACTTAAAATACCCATGAGGAAAAATCATCACCGGTTTTATTTATACCAGCAAGAGCAAACACTACCTAGCCAGGCAATGTGGCTTACATTTCAGCTGCAACTCAGGCCAACAAAGCAGAAAAGTTAAGCAGAATTGTGTCTGTGCAGCACAGCCAACCTCCTTCTCCAACAGTCTCAGTACAGATATGATCTCACAAGCATCCTTGGAGTGGGAAACACTGGGTGAAGGAGATGCTACATGCTTAGATACGGTCTCAGCAGAAGTCAGTGGCCACCTGCACCAGCTCATAGCCTCCCAGAAACAGGATGGGGTGGCTGTTCTGTTCCTATACATCTTAATACCCCCTTGGATGCTAATACAAGGACAGGCTGGGAGCTGCATTTTCCAGGCCTGGTGAGCTCCAAATCCAAGAGACAGCTGAGTTCCAAGTTTTAGTGAAATCACAACTTCAATGAAGAGTGAACACTCAGGTTAATAAACAAGTTTTAGCATTAAAATATATTTTAACAGCAAAATGAGATTCAATAGTTGTTTTTAAAGTGAGGTTTTTCAAAGTTTCCAGTTTAGTTTCACTATAATGAAAACAAGCTATTCTGCAGCCTTCAAAGAGGTTATGTCTTAAAAGAAAAAACAACACTTGTCTTCCAATACAGACAAATTATTTTTTTAAGGTTTTTTTATTTTGCTGTGATTATGTGAAGGATTATTAATGGTGCCAGGGAAATATATCATAGCAAGGCTGTCAACTGTACAAGGCCCCACAAAAGATCAGACAAGATGAAACAAGCTGCTGCAGAGAAATGAATGACAATGGAGTGAAACACAAACAGGTCTTTCATTGAGATGTTTTCCATGTACAACTTACCATGCAAACACGCCTGATGACACCATGTGTGTGACTCAGTACTCACTGTTTCCCTGCCAACACATTATATACATGACAAAGTTTGATTAAGAACTTTGCTCATCTCTGCAACAATTGTATTCGTTATGTGATGGACTAGAGGATTAGCTGTCTTTAAAGGGACCTTTTTTTCCCCCTGAAAACCAGCAAATTACAAAGCCACTCCTAAAGACTCTTCAAGTGGAAATCCGTAAGTCACTAAAATAACTGTTGCCTCATCTGCTGAAAGTAATCAGTTCTGACAATCGTAGACTGGAATCTCGGTGGGAGGGGATGTGAAGGAATCATACCTAGTCTCAGCTATGCTCAGCCTGTGCAGGGTGCCAATAACTAACTAAATGACAGGAATATGCCCACTGGAGAAGTATAGTGTATGAGACTAGTTTTATTAATAAAAAAAGAAAAAAAAAAGGAATAAAACCCCACACATGCAATTTGGAAAGCACAAAACAGAGCATCCTAAACAAACAAACAAAACCCCCACAAACAAAAACCTAGAAAGGACTCAGGCACAACCATTCACTCAACTCCTTGTGGCCCAGGTTTTATTATTTCTATTAGAGTGGTTCAGAGGTCCCAACCAGGAGCAAAACTTCATCCACTGCAACTTGTACAAAAGAAATAGTGAGACATCCATGTAACTAAGATCTTACGTAGATACACGTGCAAGGCATCAGTATGCTGATGAAAAAACAGTATCAAGCAGTGGTGGAAGGTGATCCACTTCACACACTGCTTTACAAGCTGCTAAATCAACTGCTCCAGGTTGGTATGGAACTAAGTCACTGCAGATATCACAGGACAAGGCAAACCCTGATAAACGCATTTGCTTTCAGATCAATGCCAGTTGTTAACAGTGTACATTGTTTGTATCAGATGACAAAAGTTCTACGTGTATTTAAATAAAAGTACTTTTATTTCTTAAACAAAATAAATACAAAAAAGTCCATTCACTTCTAAAATACACAATTAAATGTTCAGTGGCTATGTAGCAGCAAATTTCCTACCCCAGGCTCACTAACTCCGAGATCAATCACTTATGCTACAACATACAACTAGGTTGCACCTAGTGGCAATATTGATTTGACCCAGAGAAAAGAAAATCCAATTGTGGAGCACTCTGTTCCCCTGCTTTTATTGCCAGAAGCACCTACTTAACTGAAAATAAAAAGCTTATTGATTTATCCTCAACTCCTCTCTTCAAATAATGTGTATGTTTATAACAGCATTCAGACAAATTACTCTTGACTTCTATTTTATTTCACCCTGTATTTGTCCTGGGGTGGTTTATGCAGTAACAGGGAATACGAAATGTGCTGTGTTAAAGACCTGTCACTTGACATTACAAACATAACCAGTTAAAATGCAATCCATCTGTTCAACACACTTCCAGTTAATCTAGGGTGATCTCTAAGGACCATAATTTAGCATAACATGTTAAAAAGAAACGACACAGGCCATTAGAACAGACTCAAAGCACGTCTGTATTCTCTGAAACTCAGTACCAGGCATATTCACTTGTTTTAAAAGGAAATCAGTTTTCCCATACACGCTCTGAGGATATTTTGCAGGGCTAACATCACCAGAAAAACGTTTTCACATCAAACTCTGAAACTGAAAAAAGTCCATTTCAGCTTTTAGCACCAAAGCCTGATACCCAAGTACATTAGCCAGGCAGAGCTCTGAGTTACAAGCTGCCCCACTGCCCTGGAGCAATGATGTTTATTGTATTGTAAAATTCACAACATTGAAATACAGCTTGCCATCAAGAAACAAACACCAACCCAACAAAAGCATTTCTAGGAAGATTATGCATAAGATGTGGTTTCTATGTTTCCTCTTATGAGTATTTCTAAAACTATTTTATTTTTAATATGTTGATATAAAACAGACTCAGCAAACACCTAACTGGGCACATGGTACTAGTTCACATAAAATACAACTGATTTGTCAACGCAATTTCTATAAGGTCATGAAGAAGCACAAAATTAATTAATCCAAGGCAAGCATAGGGTGAGCTGTGGGGCTTATTTAGACATTCAGAGCAAGAGATATGCACTACAACTTCAACACTGCAATGTTAAGTCCTAGGCTCTGACAAAGCACCAAGAACTCCAGATCAGCAGGTCACAATCATAGTATGGTCTGTGACAAACATAGAATGGTCTGGGTCAGAAGGGATCTCTAATCCCCTCTGCAGTCAGCAGGGGTATCCTCAACTAGATCAGGTTGCCCAGAGTCCTGTGGTGCCTCACCTTGAATATCTCCAGAGATGGGACCTCAACCACCTCCCTGGGCAACCTGTTCCAGTGTTCCACTGCCCTCACAATGCAGTGCCTTAAAAAGCAGCAGCCAAAGGTACAAAAATACAAAGTGAAGTTTTCAACTGGTCTGAAAGGATGACAGAGAGCAAATAGGGATAACCTATCCCACCCTGCAAGGATGCCTAACCAGATAATGAGATGCTACAGGACAAATGAGGTGGTTGGGAAAGTATGCGGAAGAAAAGGTTGTATTGATAATGTCCATAGGTTAAAACAAAACCAAACAATATTATACATGCTACTCATCTATTACAATAGCTACTTTCTCATTCATCTCCTGACAACCTGAACTTCTCTTTACTGAGATCTCACTTGCAGACAAACTGCTGCTAGCAACCAGTTACCGGGGCACCAAAAATTCAAATACTAGTAATGTAGAAAGGGAGTTCCCACAGTTCAGGCATGGCCCTGACAAATACCCCTGGAAATTTTTAAGGGGTATGATCACAGATTAATGTTATGAGCCTTCCAATTACTTTGAAGCAGAATTTACATCCAACAACATTACCTCAACACATTACCTGCATTATCAGTAGCACCTAACGTAACCAATATCAACAAGTCAACAAGTTCAACAAACGCGTAGCCAGTCCCTAAACATTTGCCACTGCATCAACAACTGCAAATTGTTTTTCACAGGTGGGCAAGGAGAGAAACTTAAGTAAGACCCAATGATTCCTACACATACAAATGGTACAATGGTGTTTCAATTCATAGCCAACAGATTGCCCCAAGCAGGCAACATGCAAGGGATTTTGAAGGTCAATGGACCTTGCACTGTACAGGTGAAGCCATACTAAATTTCATGTGGTTTTCCCAAAGTAACCCAAGCACTCCTGTAGGAGAAAACACTCCCAGTATTTGCTGTGTCAATAACCAGTTCTGACAATAAAGCAAAAATAAAATAGATAAAGTCACAGAAGCTAGCAGCAGTAAAAATAGTGAACAAAATGGGAGAGGGCAAGGAGAGGAAATGGGGGCCGTGCCCTCAAAATAACCTGTCGGCTTCTCATCATTCTCTGTCTGAATTATCTATGCTTTCTTGTTTTGAATGGCAAAGAGCCCTCCCATCTGCAGAGTGACTGCCCCAACATCTTAGAGGGGGTGACAGGGAAGAGGTGCAGCCATTTGTAGTTGACACATGGCTGTTCATGGAGTTTACTGCCAATAATCTGCACCTTGACAAAGCCGAGATAGGCATAACCCACAGAAGCAAGTACCAGGTCAGGCTGTCAGGAGGTGACAAAGGAGCCTCCTTCCCAGTCCCACCTTAAGGAGACCTTTCACTGGCATCCGATTCTTTTGTAAATTGCCAGCCTGGAGCTACCTGAGAAAAAAGCGATGGTGCTTCACGGATGCTTAGCCCTCGGCAGGCACACAAAGCGAGTAGATCCTAGAAGGTACCTGGGGCAGCCTCAGTAAATCCTCAGCCCCAGGATATGGGGGCTCAGATCCTATTCTCCACCAAATTCACTCGCTGTCACCTTCTCTTATATAGTAACAAAAATACTATGCGTTAGAGGAAATGGATATACAAATATGTAACACAGAATTGTGTGCGTGTGTGTGTATATATATATATTCCTGCTTCTTCTCCCCACTATTACTCTAAAATTACTACACTTTTTCAAACCTGCTAAAATCCTTCTGTAAATACCATTAGATTTCATCCACGTTGAGATTTTCCCATGTTCAAAAGCTGAGTCCCATAGCTCAGCAGCAAGAGCATTACGATTTTAGCCAACTGTGCATAGCAACAGGTTGGCTTCTTAACACACACACACACACACACAAAACACTGAACAAGTCGATAAAGTGTGACACTTTCTGTACTTGATAAAATTTAGTCTTTCAGAGTCAGGAAAATTCAGTTACTCAAGTTATTTTGAGTCTGAGAAATGACACCAAAAAACTAGTTGCTCCAACAGATCCCTTAAAAAAAAACCAACCACAAAATCAAACGTTTTGAACACATATGGAAAAAACACAACACAAGGTGCAACACCAGGTTTTAAATCTGTAATCATTAAATCTTCCCTTAGGAAGGATTCATCCTCTACACATCCAACATGAAGTCACCTTCATGTTGTTTCACACACACATACAAGACAGAAAAATTAAGAAAGAAAAAACCACCAAGCCACAACTCTGGTATTCAAGCAGGAGTTAATATCACAGCATAACAAAGGTCTTACTGCTGCAACTGCACAGCAGGGGGAATATTTCACATTCAAGAAGAAAGTTATGGAGGTTAAAAAAAAAAGCAGGGAAAAAGTCACTTCCAACAGATGCCACAATTTCACCTATACACAGAACAGGAAATAGCCAATGTCCCTCTGGTAGCTGATAGGCACAATTTACTTATCAATGGTAATCCAGGCTATGCATTCTCACACATGCATACTTGCACATGCAAACACTCTCACAGACAAAATTTTCAGTCTTGCCAGTTCTTAACAGTGTTCCTTTAAGCATCTGAAAGGCTGATTAACCCTGCTTAATACAATCTGTGTAATCTACTGTGAATCTTGCAGATAACTCATAACTGTTAACATTAATTCACTCAGCAGAGCTTTACCCTTCTTGTTCCCCCACCAGCCTCATACCACAGACCTCAGTTTAAGAGCTCTCTTTCAAGACAGCCCTAGCAGACGGCTCAGGCAGTTAAGCAGCAATGGCAAGCTTCTGATGGAGAAAACCCATTTAAATAATTGAGGTACATTGTTGAAGATTACACTCTCTCCCTATTTTATGCTTTTGTTCATTAGTACTCGCTGGTAGTAATAGCACGCTTAATGCGTACAACACCCTGAAAATATCCATGATACCGTAAGAAGAAATACAAAGGGTGCAGTTGCATCCTAGAAGATCCCTTCTTTACGCCATCTGTCACAGAAACAGAGGTAAACTATGTCACTATGTTGTTATTAACATCCAGGAAAGATTAACTTCTAATACTCCTGCTATGCCAGTGTTAAGGCTTCTGACCAGTGGATTTCCTATGCCAACAAAACAAAAATTCCTTTTTAGCTGTAACGTTTAGTGTTTTCCTGAAAACAAATGTCATCTATCATGTGCTCATACAAAAGCCTCACCTATACCTGAAAGAAAAAGCTACTTTCAAGACCTTGTATTTACTGAGGACAACCTTAAAAATGGTCACAAAAATTTCAAAACCAGCAGAGCTCCCAGACACAAGGAGCTGCTCTGGCTACAGGCAGAAAAAGCAGAACTATGGGCACTACCAAAAGCCTTTGTATTATACTAATGTAATTTTTCAATTATACTTCTTAATCTTTAGTGTCCTTTAAACGTGCAATGAAGGTGCATGTGTGTTTCTAGGCAGTTTCCAAGCTGCCTCACACGTGGATCCTATCCCTTACCAACACCAGCAGAGCTCAGGTTTACTATTTAAGCAACATAATCACAAGAAACTTAATATGACATATCAAGTGACTTGCACTCCCTACCCACCAGACCACTAAACAGCAGCGCAGCCATGGATTGGCTGGCCTTTCGGCTAGCTGAAAGTAGAGGAGGGGAGGGTAAATCCCCAGAAAGATTGCTTCAGGCAAGAGTGATTCATGCCTCAAGCTGCAGAGAGCAGCAGTACCTCCTCCTGTCTAGCACATTTAGGCTGCACTGCTCTGTAAAAATAAAGATCATTAGAATTTTAAAAGATACAGGTTACAAAAAAAGTTTATACTGTTACTGCAACTGATGAGCAGCAGATCTAAGCCTAGCAATGTTCAAAGCATGCTGAGCCCTCCTTGGTGCTTTGGAAGTCTTTAATTCAGAAAGACCCTCAGGAAAATTATTTTAGGGGCACAGAGAGAAGGCACACATCAGCAGAGTGTGTTTATAGCCTTCACCTCAGTGAAGCACAAAACCCTGGTGAAGAGATCCAGCAGAATAACAGGGAAAGAAGTAACACTAGGTCTGCTGCAAACTCCAAATGTTGACTATGGCAAGTGCTATTCCCACTTACACAGAGTTTTTCACATAACATTAAAATAGTTCTGCATACTTGAACATACTTTGGTGGAGGCATTAAGTTACTCTGACAAACCTGTTTTTTTGCTAAGAGTATCATGAATTGGCTGAGCGATGAATGGCCAACCAGAAACTGGAGCTCTATGGGAATTAGTGCAGTCACTCAACAGAAGAAATACTACCCTAAACCAGTTTGTGCTTTTCAAACCTACAGTTAAGAGTTTGCATTTTGAAGCCGAACATCTGAGATAATGGTCTTACTTCTCAGGGCTCAGAAAACAAGCAGCTCCTGCTAATTTCAAAGGGAGAAATAGAATCTTATTATCTGGAGAAAATAATCAGAGAAAATCCAGCAGTTATATTACGGCAGCTGAATCCAAGTCTAGACGCCCTGGCACCTCCGCTACCTGAGTTGACCACTTCTCAGAATCTCAGCATAAACCTGTGTTTGTATCTCCATAACATTAAGGCCTATAGTAACTAGAGGTTGCTAAAATAAGACATTTGCGTTGTTTGTTAAGACTGAAGGATGGGATGCCATCCAGAAGGACCTAGACAGGCTGGAGAGGTAGGATGAGGAAAATTTCATGAGGCAAACTGCAAGGTCCTGCATCTAGGTCTGTGCAACCTTCAATATCAATGCGGCTGGGGGATGATGAAATTGAGAGCAGCCCTGGAGAAAATGACTTGGGAGAACTGGTGGATGAGAAGCTGGACACGAGCCAACATGCACACTTGCAGTCCAGAAGCCCAGGTGCATCCCAGACTACACCAGAAGAAGCATGGCTGCAGATCAAGACAGGTTGTGACTGGTTAAACACTACTATATGTCACGCTACCACACAGGTGATTCTGCCACTCTGCTCTGGTGAAACCTCACCTGGAGTACTGTGTTTAGCCCTGGGACCCCCAACGCAAGAGAGAGGTAGACCTGCTGGAGCAGGTCCAGAGAAGGGCCACAGAAACAGAGGGCTGGAGCACCTCTTCTATGAAGACATGCTGAAAGAATTGGGGCTTTTCAGCGTGGAAAAGCAAAGGCTCCTGGGAGAACTCAGAGCTGCATTTCAATATTGGGAAGGCTGGAGAAGGACTGTTTAGAAAAGCCTGTAACAATAGGACAAGGGATAATGATTTTAAATTGGGACAGGATAGATTTAGGGTAGATGTAAGGAAGTAGTTCTTTACAATGAGCAGTAAAATACTGGAAGAGGTTGCCCAGGGAAGTGGTTGAAGCCCCATCCCTGGAGACATTGAAGATATGTGGCCTGGGCAGCCTCACCTAGTTGAAGGTGTCCCTCCTCACTGCAGGGGAGTCAGACCAGCTGACCTTTGCAGGTCTCTTCCCACCGGATGCAACCTGCGAAGCTCCATGCTAAGCAATTTCTCCTGACTAAATAAGTGGAAGACCTAATAGGACCCCAAAATTTACCACTGAACATTAACCCAAAACTGTAAAACAGAGGATCTCCCCCAAGCTAATCTGCAGTCACTGCTGTCACTTTCTAAGTGACAACACAGAAACAGGCACAAGTGAAACTGAAAATAAAAAGAGCATTCGCTGCATTTCAGATTTGCAGATACATGATTCCTTGTGAACTTTGACTGATAGCCATTCTCACGAGGTGGAGGCAACAGCTCCTTTGAAATTGGCTCAGCACAATGGAGGCAGGAACTAAGCAAGCTTCTTCAAACAGCTCTTGCCAACACCATTCAGCTCCAAGCTGCAAAACTCCTGCTGTTTCCAACTCAGGACTCCTGTGAGCAGACTGCTGATTACACCAGGTTGCATGACAGGTTTTCTGATACATGCACAGGACAGAAGAATGAGAATGAAACCTGCCCAGGGGTCGTGTTACATAAAAGACTTCACGTCACACTGAAAGGACAGGACACTGCCCTTTATTGCCCTTGCCCCCCATTAAAGAGAAAATTTATTATACTGCACTATGCATACACTCCCCTTGGTGCACTTCATGCAAGTGTTACTAGACACGCTGCTATCATGGAAAAAAAAGGGAAATGGCACAATGCAAATACCCTATCTCCTAGGCAGAGCAGATATGCATGGTCAGAACAGCCAGAGTGCCAAAATACAGTGCTGCAGGACATTTAATAAAGTGGTTTATTTCCACTTACAGTTGTACATTGGAGATCTGAAACACTCAAGGAAAGGGAATTAAAACAGCAAGCATTTTTCATCCTGATTTTTAGGGGGTAGGAGGGGAGCAGAGGGATCAAACATTTACAAGTTTCCATGAAATTTTGCTGGGGGAGGCCCTTGGGTATGTCTCCCAGCAGGACTGTTAGACCAGGCAGGATCCAGACCAGCATACACTTCAACATGCACTTTACTGTCAGGTGCAAGCCATGGGGGAAAAAAAACAAAACAACAAACAACAGGGTTTGTGGAAGATCTGCAGAAAGCTCCCCCCAGTTCCCAACATAGTTTGATTTATTTATGAATTTGAGCAAAAAGGCCTTTGCTGCCTAATTACATGCAGCCCTCTTGTCTTGCAGCATCACAGCTGTGAATCTCCTAATTGCATTTTTGGTATGCAGAAGGTAAGAAGGTTTCATGAAAAGATGACACAAAAGGCCTCACTGGTTGGTCACAAACATGGACATTGGGGTCTTTCCTCAGGGAATGGCCACTACAGAAATCAGATGTTCAGAATGTATTTCTGCCCATATGGTTCAAAGTGATGAATAATGCACTTTGGAAAAAGAAGGATGACAAAAGTAATACAACACTGCAGTAAAGCAAATAAATAACAGGTGGTAAACTAAAAATGCATTTTTAATGAGCACCTCTTTATGAACACACACAAAGTGTTTTCCACTGTTCTGTTCCACACCACTCCTCATGGATTAGAAGTATCTGGGTTATATAGAGCTAGATGTGTATGGTCTTTACTTTCTCTTTGGACATACCATGGAATTTCTTTATTTGAGATTTTGCAGCCAAACAACAAGGACTTTAAATTCTGGACTTCTAACACAGATTCTTCATTTATCATTAACTTTTTTTTCCACTAGGTAGAATTGCAATTAAAATATATAGTTTGTGGTGTGTTTTCAATGCATTTGCCTCATCAAATATGCTGTTCTTCACATGTACACTACTATATGAGGAAGACGGCAGTCCAGTGGTTGATGCAGAAGACAGCATTTGAATTCCTGGGTCCAAACAGGCACAAAACACTAACCCACAGCAAAGTGAAGGACTGCATTCTCAAGCTCTTCTCAAACAGGTTTGTACAAAATCCAGTGGCCAAGAGTGAGACACTACTTCAGTAGCAAGAGATGTTCCTGTACTAAGTGTATTAAAACCTCCTAAGAATGAGAAAATCCAGGTGAGAAAATGCAATAGGAATCATTACAGAGAACAACTGGCCAAAATGTAGAAAGCAGGAGTGGTTTAAGTGAACTGTTTCTGCAGTAGAAGATGACTCCGAAGTCTCAGGCAGTTCATAGTCAGGAAACGAGACTGTGCTGTAACACCTACAGCATAACAAAGTATGTTCAGCTAAACCTGTACCCTGCTCTGTCTCAACATAAGAGCTATGGTATCTCAAGGACTGTGTCAACAGCTTAAGCAGTTACTGAAGCCTGAATCTTCTTGCACGAAAGTCAGTGTTAACAAAACATGAACACAAATGTATAGCTCCTCTCTGAAGTGCAGCTGTCTTGCTAATCTCAAAGATGACATATTCCTCGTATATCAGTCATCACTTCAAAGTCCTGATTCATACAGACTTAGGAGCACACAGGTTATTACTTCAGCAGGTTGCTTATTTCTCTGAAACATAATACTCCTTGTAATTCTTAACTGCTTTCCCCCTTGAGGGCATATAGCATATGTCGTGGGAACTGGAGCAGACTTGCTCTGAGTATCAAAGAAAAATTAATGACTTGTCATTAAAAAAGGTGAGAGGCAGCAGTTAAACTATACCCTCTCTTAGCTAGTTCCTTAGAAAGACAGTATTTTTTGGGGTTTTCTTCTGTTCAATAATTGTTTAGATGACATCCTAATAACAAAAGGCCTATCCTATTTTAGTCTGATGAGTATTTAGTACTGTATTACATTAGTCAGCCTGGCTGTTCTGCTAAGCACAAACTTCGATGGCTTCCCAAGTGCCAGGAAACCAGTTCACTCCATTCATAATTTCTCTTTGACACAGAAGCAGTGTGTGCCAAAGAGAGGGAGCTCAAAAAGGCTGGTGTCACACGGAATGGATGATGATTAAACAAACTGGGAGTGCTTTAAATGGCAAAAACCCCTCTCTCTCTCTCCCCATCCTCACAACAACATGAAGTGAGTAGATCACAGTTAACACTAAGAGCCAAATTCTTCCTTTTTATGAACATACAACTTCCCTGAGGCCTCAAGATCTGCATCAGAGTACAAAAGTCTTTCACATCCTTTCCAAATTTAAGACTAGCATGAGAAGAGAATACCCTTCTAGTAGACTTTTCAGAGCACCCACCAAAAAGCACTGTACTGTAATTCCAGCATGGCACTGAAGACTTCTTTTCATATAGAGAGCAAATAAATGACATGTCTTATTCTGGCTAGCTAGATACCATCAGTACATATTAAGACACAGTAGTCTAGTGTGGAGAGCAACTAACCACCTGTGTGCAACACACAGAAGGGGAAAAAAACCCAAAACAATCAAACCAAAAAATTATCCAGCAAGCCTCTGTCACTGTGGATGGCCCTATTTACTATGGAAATTCAAGCCATTAAAGCAAAGTCTATTCAACAGCAGCTTCCTTTTGTACTGCAAAAGACTCCAGAACAGACCACAAACTCCTCAGCAAAGCTCTGGTCTGGCAGCATGGGTGTAATGATTCATAAGGGAACCTGTTCAAGCTGAGTTTACTGAAGTTGATGAAGGTGATGAGAGGGGTCATCCCTTCAGAAGGTCTTGCTTTGTGTTATATGCCCCACACCGCATGAACAAACTTGGAAACACTTTATGCCCACCACAGCTGCAGCTTATCTGAGAGGGAGAGAACCAGTTCTCAGAACCCAGCACACATCTATCAGAAGGCTTGCACTGCAAGTTTTGGAATTCGAGAAGCTGTATGTCTCAGTTCACATGCATTCATGCTTCAGGCAACTCAAAGGTATGGTCAATATCAACAAATCTAGCAATAGAGCAGAAATATCAAAGTTTTGGATCCAGTTACTGCCATGAATCCAGCAAATGCGTTCCTATCTCATTTTTCCCTTTACACAAGTAAATACAGTTTTTGATTTGTTGGGGTCTTTTTGTTTGGTGGTTGGTTGTTTGTTTTATTGGAGGGGGGTTGATGGTGGTTTTTTTTTTGGTTGGTTGGGGTTTTGTTTGTTTGTTTTACTGGCTATCATCTAGCTTGTTAAGGGGTCAAGGCAAGCACAGCACTTTTCTGACAACTGTTCCATTTAATTCCTTCCACAATCTTAACCTATTTCATGTAAGATACACAGATATGCTTTAATACCACTACTTTTCTTGTTTCGTGAAACGAGTTCTTTTCTTCTTATTGTTTCACAAGCACCCAAAACATTTTATGCCAAATTAAACATTTCAGACCAAATTAAACATTTCATCTGGTGGCTGGGAAGGAAGAAGGATTTTAGGATAAATAAATAAATTCATGGCTCTAGTTGGAAGTGGAGTAAGGTAACAGTTAAACAAAATTATCACAGCCAAAGAAAAAGTTTAAAAATCCACACTATTTTTTCTTACCTTTTTTTTTTGTTACTGTAGAATCAAACTAACGTTTGAAACCTCAAACAACTGTTGCATTAAACATCTTGTACAAGTCTTGCATCTGTACTGACCTGTATGAAGTACTTATCAGTATTTTCTTGCTGCTGCAGCTTTCCTCCTTTACACTTAAATACACTTTATTATAACTCCCAAACTAACTCAGCACTACAACAAATCTCCACAGTGAGAAAGGAGTTTGAGGTATCTCCAAGGCTTGTGCACTTGCCTCTTTCACAATTTGTTACAATATTAAGCAGGAACTGTTCCTTATTATCCCAAAGAAAGAACAATGGTTGAGCGTATCCCACCAAAAGAACACTGTGGTAGTCAACCACTCCTCATCGTTGGCACCAGCAGACAGAGAAGACACAAAGGCAAGCAACTGCAAGGTTTATGCTTAAAGAAAAAAACACAATCACAATGAAACCTACAGTTCAAAAAGTCTTCAATGAAAATTTTTGATACAGGCAGTTGGGAGCTTCTTTTTGTTTGTGGTGGGGAAAAGGGAGTGGTGGTGTTGGGTTTGCTGGGGTTTTTGTTTTGTTTCCTTTTTTTTTTTTTTTAATATGGCTTTATTTTGGAATTGAAAACACAAGGATCATTTTCCCAGCCTTTTTTCTGCTTACACAAATGAATCTTTCATCTGCACCTCTCTATTAGTTCGGGGTGGGTGGGGGAAATCACAAATGAAGAAGTGTAGCACTATAAGGTAAAAAAAAAAAAAATATATATATATATATTAAGACAACTTAAACCTAGGGGTAGCCTGATAACTTTCTTTGGCATGTTGTTCAGACTGCTGCTTTAGAAACTCAGATTCATCTATCCAAAAGCATCACACAGCTAGCAAGTTACAGCTTTTGGTTTCATGGTGCTGAGAAGGTACATTTAAAACTACCATATAAAAAGTTTATTTAAAACGAATGTGCTGAATGCATCTTCTTGTCATTTCTTTTGCATATTAAATATGGTTGGTGAAAGCACTAAGATTCCAGGGTATAACAAAGTTGGGAATTGTATGCTGCCTGTTACAGAAAGCAGCAAACTTGTTTGTGTTTCAAGCATCACTCTGCAGTGTTCATCCAACACAAGAGAAAAAAATCACAAGAAACCAAAACCCACTACTCTTTACTATTAACCTTCTCAACTAACAAAACACTGAGGAATTAAACTTAATGCACCTTCATGGGAGAGACTTGCATGAGCATCAGCAAAATCAAAGTGGTTTGGGAGTTTTAAATGTATTTAAGATTTTCCCTTTAGAGTCTCGAGAGGTTAAGCGATTGGTCACAAATGTATTTCTACTTGTTTATAAACAATCTTCAAAGAAGCTTCAAATGATCTGCCCTTTATAAAAGGATGACTAAATACAGGCCTGACTGCAAAGCCTTCATGCCTGAAAAGCAGAGAGGTTCAAATTGTTATAAGAACTGTTTTTCACACTGTCACATCAACAGAGCTCTCTCATGTGAGGGCATCTTACTAGCAAGCTGGATAGTGTATTCAAAGCCTCCAAAACTAGGTGTCCTGCTAAGCTTATGACGGAGAAAGCATGTCAGGATGAGCCCTTCTGCAGATATTCAAGTGGTTGCCATAAACACTGTAAAAATCTGATAAAGTGCGATAAATACCTTGACAGTGGTAAAGGCTGCAATATGCTGTCAAGGAGAAGAGCCAAAACAAACCATGATCTGGCAGACAGCTCTGGTTTCACAATATCCAAGGGTATCAAAGCGAAGCTGCTTTAATACCCCATTGTGCGTGATGCTCAGCATCTCAAGGTGCACCAAGTCAGCCAGAAAAAGTCAGTGCCACTTAAAATTAGATCCTATAGCATACAAAGAAAGTGCAATTGCAAGTTAACTGAGGTGCTTTAAGATACAAGTGGCCAAACTGTGGTTGCATTTGTTGTAGAGACAAGTCTTCAAGCAATAACTAATTATTTGGAGTTTGAATCCCACAATTCCATAGAATTTAGGCACAGCAACTTACAAAGAAGAAGGGCTAAATGAAAAGGGGAGATTGAAAATCACCTTTCCAATCAAGATTTTGGCTCAGCCTACAAAGGAAATGGTTCAAGTTTAAGAACTAAAACAGAGCACTCTGGTTTAGTTTCTTCTGCATGACTGGAAGCTGGGAGCTAGATTAAGTGCCAGAGCACTGAAGTATAAGCAAGGCTTCTAATAATGGCAGCTTTTGTGGTCCTCCACTACAGATTCATTCTTTCTGCATGTAAAACTGCAAAGATACATCCGTGTGCTGTTCAGATAAGCTTGTGCCACAAAACTTGAAGACAGACAAAGCTTTCAATTCTAACCCAAAGCTTTTCCATATTTAAGAAAACACAGCACACAGGACGTTTTGTTAAGTGGGGGTTTTTGTTTGTCTCTTAGTGTTTTGGGTTTTTTCCTCCTTTTTGAAAGACTAAAATTGAAGAAGTGACCTTAAGACATTTATTACATAAACTGAATTCCTTACACTTAAATTGTAGTTCTGCTTTGAAGTAATTAAACAGTCTTTAAAGACTCCACGTAACTCAGGCAGGCAACTAGTCAAATTAGAAGGCATTTGCTTTGATTGTTTTGTGTTGCTTGTTTTTAAACAAAAACACCACCACCACAAAGTGAAAGATGCTTTACTTTTAAGGTAACTATTTCTCACTAGTGACTCCTTTTCTTTGGAGCCTGCATCCTGACAAATGAACCTTTTCATTTATGTGGTATTTCTGCATTTCATTGCAAAGCCTGAAAAGAAATTCACAGAATGTTAGGGGTTGGAAGGTATCCCGAAAGATCTCTTATCTAATCCCTGCCAGATCACACAGGAACACAACTGGGTGGGTTCTTAATATCTCCAGGAGATACTAAGCTCCTTCCAGTTTCTAGCAGCAAATGCTTATGCCTCCTGCCAGACTATACCCACTTTGCTTTACTGTAACACAGCCGCTTCAAAACAAACCACACATTAACATCAGTACCGCCCTCCCCTTTTATTCTAACACACTCTGTGTGCCAAATCGGTCTTTCTGTGACACAAATTTGATACTGCACTCCCTCACAAATAGCTTTCCAGTGGATATATTACAGATGGGATCATCATTTTTATAAAACAAATAAAACAATCAAAATCCAAACAAACCCACCCCCGACTCTTTAAAATGCCACCGAGAATTTATCACTATTCTTTTTCTTCTTAACCTTACAGCAAATAACTTAGATACCTTTTGAATCAGTTCTTTACCACCAGGTAAATAAGGTGACTTTTTCTAGGGGAAGGAGACCATCTATCATAGCTTAAAGACATTAGTAATCCACTAAATCGTTTTCACAGGACAGGAATATACTTAGATAGAATTCATACTATATTTTTCCCCTTGTGCAGAGACCAGGAGTCTTTCCTACTACTCCCCAAAGGAGTAGATGTCCACCACTGTTATTCTCATCATTTAACAGCCCCCTAACAGTGTCATTCTAAGTCTAAAAAACAAATTAAATAAACATCTAGAGACTTTCAATAACGTTAATGATGAAAGAGAACAGACAGTGACAGCCCCACAGGGGCCATTTCGGTCTGCTAAGCAGATTTTTATTTATGCACTTTTACTGGCCATATGAGGATCCAGTAAAATTTAAACACTTAACTCCCCTTCAGCTCCACCTCTTAACCACAATGGGGAACAGAACAGATACCAGTTCACACAGCTAATATTCAAATAGCCCACCTAAACACAGCTATAAATAATAACAAAACCACCAAAATGTTGCTTAAAGTCAGTACACATACATGTTTATTTTCTACTTTATTGGCTTTTTAGAGTTTGATTTTTAAATCCTTCCTTTCAAAAATTACAAATGGGAGATGCATGCATATAGCAGCAAGCAACAGCATTTCAGTATCTGTTCATTCATGAGCAGGTACCTTCCTTCTTTTGTACTGACAAAGTCCATATGCTATATAAAGTAAGAAACACACCCTTTCCTGTGGTTTGACTGCAGCAAGTAAACTAGCACATTAAGGCTTCCTCCAGTCCCCAGGTAAGTTGCTTCCTCAGGTCCAACATTCTCAACCAGGGTAGGTAACTCCACTCCCTCCAAATCTATTTCTTGGCCCAAATGCATTCAGGTTTGCCACAAGCACTGTAGGTGAGCAGATCTTTACAAACCAAACCCTATTTTGTTTTCAGAATACAACTCTGCATTTGGATACTATGCTGTATCCAAGATCCCCTACACATTTCTGAATTAACAATCACTCCTTCAAAACAACCGCTAAGCACCACTTCAAAAGACATCTCAAATATCCATCCTATGTAAGAAAAAAGTTGTGGAAGAATTGCTTACAGGTCTAGTAAGTCGTTAAAACAAAGCACTGTACAGCACAAAAATGTGAGAATTCACAGAGTATCACAGTGTCACCAAGGCTGGAAGAGACCTCAAAGATCCTCAAGTCCAACCTGTCACCACAGACATCATGACTAGACCATGGCACCAAGTGCCACATCCAATCCCGTCTTGAACCCCTTCAGGGACGGTGACTCCACCACCTCCCTGGGCAGCCCATTCCAATGGCAAAAGACTCTCTCAGTGAAGAACTTTCTCCTCAGCTCCAGCCTAAACTTCCCCTGGTGCAGCTTGAGACTGTGTCCTCTTGTTCTGGTGCTGATTGCTTGAGAGAAGAGACCAACCCCCTCCTGGCTACAACACCCCTTCAGGTAGTTGTAGACAGCAATGAGGTCTCCCCTGAGCCTCCTCTTCACCAGGCTAAACAACCCCAGCTCCCTCAGCCTCTCCTCATAGGACTTGTGCTCAAGGCCTCTCCCCAGTCTTGTTGCCCTTCTCTGGACATGTTCAAAAGCTACTTAAAAATCTCTTGGGAGTGGAAAGACTACAGCAGCTGAATTAGAGGCACAGAGACACCTTTGCTCACACTGCAGCACAGGGTCACAGATGTCATTGGAACTAATGGGTACCAACCCTGACACCAAATCTTGACACAGAACCAGAGTTGTGTAAAAACCCAAGACTCTGGACTGAATAGGGTATGCCACAATACAGCATGGGACAATATCCTCAGTAAAAGCCACACCAGATTAAACAATACTTTTGAGAGACACAACACAGAATTAAAATAAGAACCCCAATCAATTTAATTTGCCACCTGCCATTAAAAGGATGGAATTACTTGCTTTGGGACCTATAATGCAGGAAGGGAGTTTGTTTTGTAGCCATACTTCACACATTCGTGGAAGTCATCATCTTGTCTCTTTAAAGACTTTTTTTAAAGGATTAAATAACATGCAATTCACTGCAGAAACACAAGAACTAAAGCAATTTTCATTTATTATTTAGCAAAAATAAATCTCAAAGCTATTTTCAGCCACAAGGGACATGAAGACTATTTTCTAACCCAAAATTGGTAGGCTGTACTAAACCTAGTTCCCCCCACAAAACTTCAGCAGACAAAAATGGGACATTTTCCTGAAATCTAGGCAGCAGCACTGAATGTGGCTGTCTGGTTAGACTGTCTGAACAGTGACTTATGTCTAAAACCTAATATCCAAATATATATATCTGCAGTTGAAGACTAAAATACCCTGCGGCTTTAGCATTAGTAATCTCCTAGACTGTTGCTGTGATTAACATTATGGTTGTCTTTCATTAAGAAAAGCCACACACACTCTCACATTATCCTTTTTTAAGCCATATAAAACACACAGTGGATGCATTCTGTAATTCAGACATCCCAAGAATTGTTTTCAATTAACATGTCAGAGGTTAAATAAATACTGCTATATGAGAACCAAACAGCTATTCCATACTGTAAATTTCTTACAGGTCACCTCTGTTTGTGTTTTAGGACACTGCTGCTGTTTTCTTGGTTCAGTTTTCTCATTTGTCTGTGCAATTAATTCACACCCCTTCAGCTTATTAAGTAAAACAAAGACAAAACACACAGACACATGCCAACCTATTCTGCCCTTTCCCATATTCTAGCTCCAGGAAATTACAGACAATAAAGCAGTTAGAAAGCCAACCTATTCTCTTCCATCTGTTTCAGGTCACTATTTCATTCTGCATTAAAATGCATGTGGAGCCTTGGGGGGTGGGGTGTGGAAATCTCTTTAAGCCCAGTCCTCCATTAAACTTCCAGACATAATTCAATATATCAGCTGATTGCATCCTAGAATCGGAGCCAGTAATGTCAATCAGGTTGTCCAACAGCATGCAACTAGCAACCTGAAATGGTAACACTCACTAACCTGGGAACACTTTTAAAACTGATCTCTGCATAACCTTATTTCAGCTCCAGGGCAGAAAGGTTTGTCTTGCTCTTCTGGAAATGAGCAAGACACTTCTCACTAAGAAAGCATCAGACAATCTGTCTGGTAGTAATGAGTCACACATCTCAGCCTCTTTCTCACTGAAATACTTGATAAGAGGATCTACACAAAACAATCATGATCTTTGCAATTCTTATGTTAATTCCACTTGGAACAGAGGGCTATTTTCAGACAAAGGACTAAATCAAAGACTAATATCAGCAGTTCCCAGAATGTGTGTGCCAAGGTCAGTCATTTCTCTGCCTTGCACCCGCCCCCCCACAGTAACTGAATGTCTTTACCAATCTTACATGCAACCTTTATGTATCATAATCATGCTACTGCAGAACAGAAAACCTAACTCAAAACAGCTTTGCCACTGGAGAACCAAGGGGGCCTCATTAAGCTGAGTACTGCATAAATGCATATAGATAGTCTGTGCCTGCAGCACATTTAAACTAGAAGTCACATTACAAATAGGAGTTGAAATAAATAAGAGACCTAATGCCCTACTCCAGGTTATGCCAGTGGTAGAATCTGCCAAGTCCTAGCTCACTGCTTTTCTGAAACAGTGCATCTCTACAGTAATACCTTTGTACTAAGTTATTTGTCTTACTAAGTTATTAGAATAAACCTTTATTTAGAATAAACCAAACCAGGTTGGAAGAGACCTTCAAGATCATTGTGTCCAACCCATCAACCAATCCAACCCACCCAAACAGCTAACCCGTGGCACCAAGTACCCCATCAAGTCTCCTCCTGAACACCTTATAGAAACTCAGTGACTGCTCTCTGTTGTTTTTTCATGCAGCTGTAACTTCAGGTCACAAGAACACATATGCTGCCTTTGGTAGGTGCAACAATACAACTGCCAATGTAGAAATTACTAAGTATGCATATAGCCATCTCAATGTACAGAAAAGGGCAAGAACATACACTTAAAGAGTTCATGATATCAAAGTACATGAATTAGAAAGTTTATCTGTTGAAGCTTGATACCTTGTTCCTGAGAAAGCTGATATTCTTAGTTAATAATCTTGGAATTTAAAGCTCAAGTTGAGGAAAGACTGACCCTAAGCCAAGTTGCTAAGATCTCTAGGGAACAGGAATCAATGGAAAGCTGTCACCCAGGCATACTACAGTTTAACACACCAAAGGAACAACAGAAAAAACCAAAACCCCCCAAAACAAAAACCCCCACAAACAAACAACAAAACCCCCCCCACAACCACCCACCCAAAAACACGGGGAATTTTTGTCTAATTCAGTAGGCCACTGTGGGTACAAACTCTCCTGCTGAGAACAAAGGAATGCTTTTTGACTTAAGGGTGTGCAGGTTTATGTGCATTTCTAGCATTTTGCTATTTACTAAGAACTAGATTTAAAACTTCAGTGAGTAGAAAATGCTAAGGGTTACAAGTTATGTTTTTAAGCTGTGCAAGTCATACAGCCATAATTGGTTTCAGAACTGTCTCAGTAGAAATGTTTTCTTTTAATGAAGAGATATTTCCAACCTATTTAAGAAACATGAAGCTATCTGTTAGATATTTAGTGGTCATAACTGCAAGGCAAACTGGCAGCAAAAGTACAGTCATAACCACGTTGCAGCATTTCTTCTAACAGCATTTCTCATTCACATCATCCAGAGATGACCATAATACTCATGCAAGGACGAGCCAAGGAATGATCACATTGTTTATCTACTTCTCTCCATCACCATTTACATTAAAAACTTCAGGTTAAGAATTTTCACTTGAGAGTGGTGTTGGAGTGATTATTGGCATTTGTGAAGGATAGGATAACATTGGAACAGATCCTTCCACAGATTTATTTTTTATAGTCTGCTATCACACAATTTTTAGTTCCTTAGGAAAAAAAAAACACGAAATGCAAGGACTGACATGAACAGAAGCAGCACAGCAAAGTCACTTCAAGCTTCCCCTGATAGTCTGTCTTAGCCTCATACCAAAACTCTCTAGGTACAAGCATGTTCTCCAAGCACTGGAAGGAAGCAAACTAAGTATCAGTAACTACAAGACTTAGACACTCTACAGTATGGCAAAGGGATAAGTAAACACCTCTCAGATTTCCTAGCTTTCCTCTTCCATCATCACAAGTGACAGAACCAGCTTGCATAGGTTGTTGCAAACTCAAGGGTTGCTTTGGTTGTTTTTTGTTCAGGTTTTGTCCTTTTTTAAAACAAACAAACACTGCCAACAAACTCTGCCAGGTAGTGCCACACCAATATGAGGGCAGTTGCCACAGCTAGGATTAATCACTATTTGGAAAAGAAGCACAAGACCCCAGGGAATTAAGGCTGTAACAACTCACTTTCAGCAAGGGTCAAGAGTGCTTATTTCAGTGAAGCCAAACATGTTCAGTCTTGCAGTACTCACACCTGAACTATATATTCAAGCCAATTTAATCAGCCCAGTAGATAAGCATTCATGGAGCTCACAATAGAAGCACTTCAAAGCAAAGTTGTGAGAAAGAAACTTCAGAAAGTTAATGAGTTAGAAAACTTCTAAAACCAGACGTTATTTGACCTAGAAAAGACTTCTCCATTACATTTACCCCTCCCAAGTTATGTCTGCTGAAGCACAGACAGGAAGTAATCGTTATGGCTCAAATCAAAGCCAAACTCCACCAATAACCTGGTTTGTTCAGTCATTCCTGCAGAGATCCCCAGCCTAAGAGATCAAGAAAGCCTCAGCACTGTAGAGTATACCTGGATTCATGCTTCTAGATTAGACTTGTCCATGCTATCTGAAATAATATTATCTGTATTAATGAGAAACCTGCTTTAACAAAGAGATTAGCTATACAAACATAGAAAAAAATTGGTATTAGATACAGATATACTAGATAATTGTGTGATCTGAAATGTCAACTAGCCTCTGAATATCAGAGTTAATTTTAGTAGCGACTTATGTCACCTTCCTCAGATACAGTTTTGCAGTACCACGAACTCACATCACATTCTTGATGGCTTTCTGCCCAATGCATACCTCCCAGTGTCATTCAATAAAGCATGAGGTGGCATTTGAAGACCTAGTCTACCAAATTCAGTAGCTAAGCCATAAACTGACTTGAGTCAATTAACTGAAAGGGAATGTAAAATCTCAAGGCCAGCAGTGTATTTTTAGAGCTTCTGTTTCTCTTGAGGAAGCAGCATATTCATGCTCTTATTGTTTGTCAGGAACTCCCCCCTCCACTTCCAGCATGCAACTGTATCTGTTAACACTTAGCACTACTTCAAACAATGCCCACAGCCTCAAACTATTTTTAAAGATTGTCTAATATTCATGAGAGAATAGTTCTAACAACAGCTAATATACTCCACAGCATCCATTTGGTTACATGTTAAAAAAACCCACTAGTAAAAGCTACTAAGATTATGAAACACCAGAAACCCTCCAAATAGCTAACAGAGACATTATCACAGGGCTTGGTTACAGCACAGATGGCCTTAACCCCCCACCCCCACCCCCCCCCCCCAGATTATGGCGAGTTGAAGGCTGCACACCACCACATGAAAGGAATCTCAGACAGGCATCAAGACCTTGGATTTGCCCAGACCTTGTGATTGTGACAAGGACAAATAAGTTTCTTTTGTAATGTTATCTTAAAAAAAAAGAAGAAGTTATTTTATTTTAAGCTTTGCTGTAAATACAAAATTTCAGCTCTCACAACTGCTTTGTTTACATTCAGTATCGTCTTCAGGCAGCAAAATTCACAGCACTTAATTTCTGGACCATGACAGGAACACCACCATTACACCTGCCACTACTGTTTCCCATTGAAAACTCTGCATTTTAACCTATTTTAGGTGTTGCTAGCTCTATTTTAGAGCTCAACAGCTCAGTCAACAAGACACCAGGAAACATATCATGTGATGCCAAATCATTTTTCTTTTTTTTCCTAACTCTAATCTCTCTTTAGGTACTCAATTTTAAGAGATCAGATTATCAGCTCCAAGACAAACAACACACATGAATAAAAAGCTTTAGGGTCTCAACACCTGAAGGTCCAGACTCAGACTGCAACTCTTGTGGAGGTTATGAGAACAGGAGGAGGACAAAAAGTCCTGTCCCTGTCTTTAAACACAGCTCTTTTTCCTTGTAGACTATATACATTTACACCATTCAGTAGGTTAACAGATGAGGGAAAAAACCCCTTCAGCCTCTAATTATGATGAAACAGAATTTCCCCATAGGAAAAACAAGCCTCAGGAATGACATCATGTTGCATCAGCATCTCCAGTTCTCAATAGTCAAGACACAGGTCAGTTGCCTTCAGAAATATATTATATTTACTCTCCTACATCCTCTCAAATCTGAGTTACACATTTGATTTTTTTTTTTTAACAGGCCACTGGAACTTTCATGTACGAGTCATCCACCCCACCAGACTTTTCAGAAGTCATTCTTTTAGGCTTCTGTAAGCAGGTCCAGAAGCAGAGTAGTGGCAATAATACAGAATAGCAGTGGACAAGCTGTGGAAGAGTACAGCACCAAAAGGCACTACTGTAGTTGAGCATTACATCTCTCCTGTGTTTTGAAGGCAAAGCCATCACAGTCTACTCTTACACATGCAGAAAGGAAACATTCAGGATGACCACACTGACATCAACTCCTATAATTCAGTTCTTTTGTCCATTATATGATTGAGATACATGTGTAGAATCACAGAATGTTAGAGGTTGGAAAGGATCTCTAGAGATTGCCAAGTCCAACCCCCCTGCCAAAAGCAGGATCACCTAGGGTAGCCCACAGGAATGCATGCAGGCATTTCCTCATAATTATTCATTTGTCAGCAGGACCTTTAAAAGAAGCTGACTTGTTTAAAACAAGTTTAGTACCCAAAAACATCATTCCAATTTCAGCAAACTACATACATACCTCACAACCATACCACAAAAACACAATTTCTTCTTTAAATAAAATTGGGGGACAGGGAAGCAGCCTCTGGCCATAAGGGATACAGAAGGTAGTGGTATTGTCATTTCAAAAGGAAAGTGTGGCTCAAAGGACTCCTATACCAACACAATTTCCTCTCCATTTCTTGTAGTAAGCTTCTTTTTGAGCCATCAGCCCTGGCACTAGCTAGTGCAGTAATAATCTCCATGGATCAGAGCGCAGAAATCTCACCTGATAGTAAGTCTTAATGTTTCTGACTAAGATGGTCAGGTTTTGAATCCGAAGATAAGTGTCATTATTTACATGCTTGTTGACACGTTGGTTGGTTGGTCGAGGATCTCTATTGAAAGAGGAAAAAGAAAATAAAGTACATTATTAGTTTACTCAGTGCTAAGACTTAGCATCCTAACAATGCACCATTAGGAATGTCCTTAAAAAAAAATAAGCATTAAATGCACTGACATACAAGATACATCTACATTAATTAATAATAGAAGCAGCTCATTAGCTTTGCAGCTACGTATAAGCTGGAAATCTTCCTCTGCACCACAAAGCAACCTACTTTAGGTTAAGCCACACAGCCATTCATGGCAGTTTCCCTCCTTATGTACGTTTCCCCAAAGAAAAGAGCATATTTAACTTCTGCACACTAAATCAATGCAGTCTCTGATAAGGGGCTTATCTTATTCAAATAAAGGGAAGCCTAGGAAAGACTACCAGGCCTTCCTTGGCTTTGGAGTTTTGTGACAAGAGCAGGATGATCAATGATCACTGTTCAAACTGCAAAACTCAGATGTATTACACACTGAAGAGGGAAAAGAGCACTGCACTTCTTATATCCATATGATCTAACCAGAACTTTCTCATATCTACACTGTGTCTCAAAAAGAGCTCTAACTGGGCTCTAATTCTCATAGGCTTCAATATATGAACAAAATATAAACATAAGCAGAGATATAAGCAAGATGGAGAGAAAAAAAGTTGGTGGAAAGATTTTAGTGAGAAAAGTCTGGAGTTTCGGTCTGATTTTAAAGGACACAAATCAAAATTGTTCCTGAAAACATTTTATTTCTAGAATGAAAGGTGTGGGGGGGAAGCTGCAAATAATTTAATATGAATGTGCACCTTCAGATTATGTGTAAACCCTAACACCTTGGGAAATAAATAAAAAAGGAACCTGAAACTCTTTATCTGCCAATAGTATACATCAAAGCCTCGTGTCCACCATCTATTTAATAAAGACTCTTATCAGCAAACCCCTACACAATTCAAACACCTGCCTTGCAAACTTCTGCTTTAGCTGTTAATTAAGCTATTCACAACTCTTCCAGAGCCAAACACTGAATTCAGGCTTTGACAAGGAAGTAAAAGTGGAAGTGATCCAGTATTTATTTTTTTTAAATATATCTGCCAAAGTTTACACAAGTATGTCAAAGAGCTTTTTCTGTACTTTTTTTTAAGTAGAACTATCCCAAGGCATCTCTCTAGTGAAAGCAGTGCTCTGTGTATAAATATAACAGAGCATACAGGTATATGCCAGAGAGGAGAGAAAACTGCAGTGGCATCAGATAAAATCAGAGACAGCATTTAGGTACCAGGATTTAAAAACAAATTTAACCACAAACCACAGGATGTTAGGGGTTGGAAGGGACCTCTGAAGGTCATCAAGTCCAACCCCCCTGCCAAAGCAGGACCATAGAATCTATCACAGGTCGCACAGGAACGCATACAGATGCATCTTGAAAGCTTCCAGAGAAAGAGATTCCACAACTTCTCTGGGCAGCCTGTTCCAGTGCTCTGTAACCCTCACACCAAAGAAATTCCTCCTCATGTTGAGGTGGAGCCTACTGTGCTGTAGTTAATATCTGTTGCCCCTTGTCCTACCACAGGGTGCAACTGACCCAAATTGCCAGGGGCATAAACTAGCAAGATCCCACACAGCCTTTACAACAGCTAAGGATTTTGTACAATGACTGGCATGGTAATAAACTGAGAAGAAAAAGGATCAAAGATAAAAAGAAATTCTGCAACACTAATTAACTCAAACTATTCCTGTCTGGATGTATCTGAAAAATCCCTGAACACGACCTCTACCAGATACTTTTTCAGTCCCTTCATGTTTAGTCTTTCCCTTACACACAAATACAATGAAAATCACAATTCCGTTTTTAAAAATACCCATGTAATTCTCTGGGTAAAAAAAGTTACCTAGATAAGACTGAGGTAGCATGACTGAGGTGTGACTAAAGGAGGTACACCTCACAAATCAGTAAAAAACACGTAAGTCAAACAAGCAGAAGTCTCAAACCTCATAATATACCCAAATGTGCTAAAGAAGTCCTCCAGTTGGTATGTATTTGTGACTTTTACAGGTGCACAGAAGGAAGGAAAGGCCAAGCGATGAGTTCAGCAGGCACAGGGCCAGCAGCACAAATGCTTGAAGAGGCAACCCCTTAAGCAACCAATTATAATAAATGTAACAAAATATTTTATTTGTAAGATTCAAAATGACAATCCCATTTGAGCAATTTCAGACATGCAATTTTGATGAGTAAGGGGGAAGCCCACAAGCCAAGTCTGAGGGTTACAAGTCACCAGAAGGAACTGGTGTGCCCACAGTGTGCCCAGCGTCCTGCAGCACTTCTCTCTGCAGGTAACTCACTAATTGAAAATACACCACTCTTGGACCTGTATAACACTATCAGCCCACTTCCTCCTCTATCATCAAGTGAGGGGACACCACTAAAGCTGGCAAGGTTTCTAAATTGCCTGGAAAGCAGTAGAAAATTGCACCTCTAATGAGATTTTAAATTAAATGGACACATATTTAACCTTCTGGCCTTCGTGCCACTTGCTACAAGCCACAGGAACAGGCACTCACAGTGTGGCTGTTCCTGTCACGCAGTCTGAAGATGACAGATTGACAGTACCATAAACCATGGCAGCTGTGACTGAAATGTAGAAAACTATTATTGTACGGTTTTATTATGTGGTTTTATCACAACTGATTTTATCAGCTGTATTCCTAACCCACATTCTTGATTGCTAAATGTTTTAAAAGCAAAACTGAGCCTACCATCAATTAAAAGTATTAGAATAAGTCAATAAGAAAACACTTAAGTGCTTGCACATGTAAACCCCCCACATCATTTCCCACGTAAAACTTCCTATAAGAAGTTAAGCCAGGCAAATATTTGCTTATGCTTGAAGGTACTATGCCACAGCTGCAGCTGCCACACTGAAGGCAGTCTATGCAGCACTGCCATGTGTTAGTTTCATACCAGGAAGTGACTCAACCATCTGAAAAAAAAAAAGTTCTTTAAAATTTGTCCACAGAGAAGCTCCTTAACATGGTACACACAAATCCATCAGAAACACAGAAGCTCAGGAGACACCAGTTTCACTTCAAAGACTAACAAACATTTTTATATGCAGAATATTCACTCAGTACTGCAAAAATGAGTACTGCATACATGATCAGGTTGGGGGTATGCATTTGAAGAGAGCACAGGAAAAGGAAGCCACTCATTTTCAGTTGAATTACTTGAAAAAATAGTCGCCTAGTTTCAAAACATAAATGGGGAAACTGAAAAGTGCTGTCTGTCTCTTCCTATTAGATTTAATTCATTAAAGAGCTAGGCACCACTATTGGGAATGAAACAAACCCCAACACTCTTTTTAAAAGGGTTTTGCTTTGTTAGGGGTCATCAGCAAGCAAAGGTAGGACCAGCAAAGCCAAACAGTAGATTACCTACTGACTACTCAGGCCAGGATCTGTTTATGCCCAAGCTGCATTCCCTTCCCCCACCCTTGTGCCATGGCTACATTTGGTGCTCCTGAGCAAACTACATTTTATTCAAGGCTAGCATTCCTCGAGGCAGCTCATTTCTAAAGAGGATAAAAGGAAGGCATATCCCTATTTACTTCACCTCCTGTCACGCAGTCAGCAGGGACCTGGCAGGCAGGAAAAGTGATAGATGTCACATATCTCACTGGTGACACAGATGCTTTGCTGATACAAATCCACCACCTAAAAAATGTTGACACCACAACATCCAGCAGTTCGGATCATCTCCGCCCACTCTAAGCTGCCAGACAGCATTTGGGCAAAATCCAACCCATTACAACAGAAACTAGAGGCTGAGCAAACTCAGAGCACACTCAAACAGCTGAAGCCCTACTTTCACTCAGCAATCCGCATTGAACAGGTATATCTGGATTTCTTCACAGATCCACCTGTCTTTCTGGCCATAGATTAAATTTAAAGTCTGTTTAGCTGCGGGACAGAAGTGTTCTATTTTTTATAATGAAATTTGAAACCTTCACCAAAAGAAACCTGTTATCTGGGAGGTACTGCATCACACCTGGTGTTTAGATGCAGCCTCACGTGCCTAAGCCGTTTACATTCCAGTAAGCATGAAAACAGAATATTTAACCTAAAAAACTAAAAGCAGAATGACACACTAAGCAAAGAAACAGCTACCCATATCAGGACTCCAGCTCCTTCAGTCTGCTACCCCCTGCCCTCTGCAAATGAGTGTGTGTGGGCACCTCTGCTTTCAGGCAATCAACACCATCAAAGCACGGCATATCAATTTCTGGCAGATTTATCAAAGGCCTTCATTAACACAATTTCAACAAGAACAAATCTCAAGTCAAACACTAAGAGTCATCTTCTATGATCTTCAGGCACCAGAACTTGATGAGCAAGAATTTTAAAAAATACATTTATTGTTCTATTCTGAAAGGTTTGTGGGGCAGAAACATGCCCTGCAAGGCTTTCCTGATTTACAAGCAAGAGGTAATTACTCTGCCATTTCTAAAGGTTAAGCCAGGAAAAAGAGGAGGTCATAATCAGCATCTCTCCTGAGCACCTTGCTGGGTGTTGAGATACATAAATAAAACTGCAGTCTTTCCTAAGTTAAACAGTCTAGGCTCTCTGTAGAGGGCTTAAGCTCCTATAGGACACTATTAGAAGCACTTGCCAAAGCTCCTTAAAAAGGGGAAAAAGCCCTGGTTGTGTAGAATGGAACAGTTTCCTACTCTAGATTGCTTGTGCTTCCCCCACTCACACTTCTTGTGACACTGCTGGCCAAGATGCTTTTCAAAGCCAAATTTACTTTCCTGGCTGCTTAAGGCAAGCAAACATGCCAGGGCTTCTCACAAACGCATGATATCCCACAAAACGCCATCTAACGTCACTGCACTTAGCCTCTATGTTTATGTTCCTTATTTCAATGAGATCTTATTCATTCCTTGTCCTTAGAGCACTGTTAAGTTGCTCCATAGACCTGAACAATTTTATGTCTCCTTGGACACTTCAGTGGCCAACTACAAAACACTTGTTTGCATACACCACCTGGTAAAGTACTTCTAAAATACATCACTTACAAGAATGCCACAGTCATTCAAAAGTCACGTAACTTCTGCCTATTTAGTATCAAAATCCAAGAGCAAATGTTATTTTTCTTGTTTAAATAAGATATTCTCACATACTAAATAAGTGATAGTTTATTCACACTCAACTGCTGTTCCTTGGTGGTTTGGTTGGTCATCTCCATGCCAAATATAATAGCCATAAATTAAAATCTGGTTTGCCACCATGTTGGAAAACTACAAGTCTGGATCTGAATGCTCTAACTCAGGGTTCTAATTTGCAGAAGGTTCTCTTAAGGTGTAATTACTCCTTGAGAAATGCTAGAAATTATGTCTTCTCTTCACACCTCTAGTTTGCTATCCCTTGGTGGGCTGATTGATTGAGAGTTTGTTAAAAATTGTGAATCTTCACCAGCTTCACTAAGTTCATAAATTCCACTGTAACAACAAACCAGAAGAAAATTTAATGACCTTTTCAGATGGAGCTGCCAGGTACCAGAAGATAACAAAACTTGCCAACCGCAGTGGGTGGGGCAAAGGTTCTCACACTAAGTTATTTTGCAAGAATTTCGAAGATTCTAATATGAGTTCTTGATTTTAAGTGCTTGGACTATAGCTTAGTATTGCAAGTCGCTGGTCAAGCTTCAATTGATTTCATGCACTTAAATAAATACAGTGCCAAAACTAAATCATTTTCAAAAACTCTCCTTCCCTGAAAGTCAAACACTAGTCCCCACAAAGTTTTTATCAAGACATTTCAGAATATTTAAAAGCAAACAGAGGTGATAAAAACCCATCGTGATCTGCATGCAGGAAAGCAACAGGAAAGGATGCGATCTAAAAAAAAAAATACATTAACTCTATCAACAATTCACTTGTTACAGTATGTGTTCTTATACCCTATTTATAAGTTTCCTCAAGATACATCCTTACAGTGCTGCCCAAAAGAGGTACCACTGAAGCTGATTTTTTTCTAAATTGTGTTTAATGTCAAAGTTCATGCACTTCAAATTAAATGCTTCTAGTAACCTTCACATGATAAAATACTTTCATTTCCATATTTGTGCTACCACAGAACCAGAAACATGTAATTGCTTGAGAAAAAAAAAGAAACTAAATCAAACAAAACCCCAAGAAACAAAAAACAAAAAAAGGGGGGGGAAGGAGGGGGGTGAAAAAAGAAAAAAAAAAAAGAAGTTACAGCAGATTTTATATGCCCACATTGGTTTGAGTTTTGATTGGAGGGGCTGGTTGGTTTGGTTTTGTCAATTTCTAAGTGCAGCCAACAGGATAAAAAGGTAAAGCTGGTGCTTTGACCCGATATCCTGTCCTTCCAGCCTGTCTGCTGAGAAAGCGTTCCGATCAGACGCTGCCGGACCACAGAGCGACACCCGGCCCCGAAGGAGTTGGCATCTTTCTCCTTCCTTCGCTTCCTCCCTCAGCAACCTCGACGCCACCCGCGTCGGGTTGAGCGGCCGAGGCGTGCTCGGCGTTACCGCCCCCTCGGTACTCCCGGCCCGGCTCAGCGAGGGGCTACCACCCCTGCGCTCTCGCAGAAGCCCACTCACATTTGCAGCATAATTTTATTGAGGACGACGCCATCCGCCAGGTCCATGTAGACGCCAAGGTTGTCCTCATCTCCGCTCTCCAGAGCCCCGAAGGTTTTCACCTGCCGGGAGGAAGGACAGCGGGGTTGGTAGGGATGCTGGGAGGGCCTCGCCACCTCCCGCACCCTCCGCCGGGCCGGCAGCTTCCCCATCGCCCGCCTCTGCTCACCCAAGTCACCAAGGGGCTCTGCAGGAATTGCTCCAGGAGCTCGGAGATGGTCACGTCCATATTGCCGGGCTCCGGCTGGCGGCGGCAGGAGGCTACGGGAGCGGGGCCAGCTCACTCGGGAGACAAAGGCGTGGAGCTCATGGCCCGCCGCCCCGCTGCCCGCCGGGCGCTGCCTACAGGGGAAACAATACGCGGCTCATCGCTCCCCCGCCCCCGCGCCGGGGGGAGACGCGGGGCTACTCGCCGCGCCGCCGCGAACCCTCCTCCCTACAGCAACAGGCCGGTCTTCTTCGCCGAGCTCGCCCCGCAGCTGCAGGAGGGTCTGCGCGGGCAGAAGCGAACCGCAGCAGGAGAAAGGAGCGAAAGGAAACAGCCGCCCGCGGCGAACTCCCTCGAAGCCGGCAGCAGTGATACGAAGCTCCTACCCAACGGCCGCAGGCAGCTCCGACGAGCCACAATGTGCGCTCCGTCCACCGCCGCGGCGGCACTACCTGTGGTGGGGCGCACCCTTGCCCCAGCAGTTAGACCCGGGCCGTGGCAGCACCATGACGAACACGGCCCGCCGCGAATGAGAGGCGCGGAGGGGTCGGCTCCGGCCAATGGGCGGCGCCCCTGGGCGGCCGAGGGGGCGGGCCGCGGTGCAGAGCCCCGGCGAGCTGCCGCGTCGAGCTACTGCCGCTGCCCGTCTGCGCTTTGCCCTCTCTTTGCGCCTCCCGGCTGCGCCCCCCACGGCAACCCCCCCCGCCCCGCCGTCCGGCCTCCGCTGGGCAGGACCCCTCGAGCGAAAGTTTGTGAGAGGGGCGGCCGTAGCCTCTGTCCGTAGATCGGTCAGGTTCTGCTCTCCCTGCGGCTGTCTTGTTCACCTTTTTGAACGGTGGTAACGCGAGGCCCCGCGGCGAGGCTCGCTCGTGATTGTGGGACCGAACCGTAGGCGGTTACACCTGCGCCCCCGCCTGCGCCCGTTGCTCAGAACTGCGGATCTCTCTGCTCGCCTCTGCTGGGGAGCAATGCCCGAGCCGAACGCCAGCCAGCAGTTTTAAAGATTCCGCCTTAAAAAGTGAAACTTCCACAAAGTACTTAAGCGGGCAGGAACAGACTTTTTTAGGGATGCTTCAAAACGTGCAGCATAAACCCCGCGTTGCAGCACAAAAACCTAAACAGGAAAAACTTAGAAACAACGGTCAGGCGCAACCTGTTGCCTGCACGTTTGAAACCTGACGCGGCAAGGTGCAAATGGCGCCTGTCCGCTCCGCCGCTCTGCCAACGCGCGGTATCACCGCAGGTATCACCGTGCGCCGAGGACGGTGCCGAGGCTCCCTGCGTGAGCTCTCCGTCGAGGAACACTCTTCGCTCCGGGCCGGAGCGGCTGGCAGCACACGGGTGCGCGGCTGACAACCCGCCACTGAAAACAGAGGCAGCTGTAGCCGAACGGCTGTTCCACCACGGATGTGAATTATTTTTCTGCGAGGGCAGAATTTATTCTAACTTTGCGGGGGGAGAGGAATTATCCCGAGTGATCCTCGTCTCCGATTTTGAGGAAATACATTTGGTCATAAAGTTGAACATAGGTGCACAGCGTTACTAAATGAGGTTCGTGTTTGCTAGGACTGACGTTCAGTGGTTTGCTCTACTTTTCACAGATGTAATCTTTATCTCTGGTATTTTGCTGTCTACAGCTACCTGAAGGGAGGTTGTAGACAGGTGGGGGTTGGTCTCTTCTCCTAGGCAACCAGCACCAGAACAAGAGGACACAGTCTCAAGCTGTGCCAGGGGAGGTTTAGGCTGGATGTTAGGAAGAAATTCTTCATAGAAAGAGTGATTGGCCATCGGAATGGACTGCCCAGTGAGGTGGTGGAGTCACCATCACTGGAGGTGTTTAGGAAGAGACTGGATGGTGTGCTTGGTGCCATGGTTTAGTTGATTAGGTAGTGTTGGATGATAGGTTGGACTCGATGATCTCAAAGGTCTCTTTCAACCGGGTCTATTCTATTCTATTCTATTCTATTCTATTCTATTCTATTCTATTCTATTCTATTCTATTCTATTCTATTCTATTCCTTTGCATCAGCTACTTATTAGTGCATTCTCCCTGCTTCTGGTTTGATCATAATCAACCCGCAAAATATAGTTTGGCTCTTACACGGTCAGGCAAACCGTATCTGAAATTACGTTCGCGATTAACTACTTAATCTTCCATACGTGTTTTCGGCAAGGCAGGCGGGTGTGTATGTGTTTGTGTGTCGTCTGAGGGAGAGACATCTGTTGTTTTGCCTGAGGGCCCTGAGCAGTTTGCCAGCAATCCATTACTAGATGACAGACACCGGCGTTCGCTGCAGTGGCCTGTTCGTCCCACCAGAGATCGGGTTTAATTGTTTACTTCATGACGATCCTTGTTTCAGGCCACCCTGTACGTATCGAGGACCCCACTCTTAGTAGCATCAGTCACCGACACATGAATGAGATCAGACTTTGCGTTTGCTTCTCACGGTCTTTGAGCGGGAAGAGAAACTTGTCACCATGTCCTCGAGGAGTCGGGACGAAGCCCAGGAGCACTGCGCTCCCGCACCCCCGCCACTGCGCAAAGGCTCAGCCCCGTCGCACCTCCCGGGCTCCCGTTGCACCCCCATTAGACGCCGCGGGGAAAGCATCTGGGTTCTTATTAAATAAAGAGTAGCCCAAGCCTCAGGCTTGGGATTTACATTTGGATGGATCCCATTATTACACAGGAATGGTGTCAATTAGCCGGTGAGCATTCTGTTTAAGGCACGATTTATTTTTGACCCTCAAACCAGTAGATCGAGGAAGGATAACTCCTGGTTGCTAGCCGGACCTGGCCCCTGTGGGCTGCCACTTGTTTTCAAGCCAATGCAGCTGTTGTGCCCTACGTTTCTGGGGAGAGCGTATGAGGAGCGTACAAGCAGTTAAATGAACCCTTTATTTTGTGAATCGTAGTCCAAGTGTTTCTGAGACCGGAAAAAAGGAAGAAAAAGAATGGTTAATTATTTCTCAATACTTTAGAGAGCTGGGCTGCTTTATGCTTAAACTTCTTGAAGGCTTACGATCTCCTGATTTGTGAACAGATTTCACACCAAAGGATGGATATGTTAACCAACACAGTGAAAAGAGCATAGTATTTGGAAAAAAAGTAAAATAGTTCATTTCAGAGAAGACAGACTACAAATAAAAGATGCTTTCCCACTTTTCACACCTCGGGTGTGACTCCTCTGTAGGTGTGCACCTCTGCGGAATCCTGAAACGAAGTGACAACAGCGTGGTCCAATCCAGGTGTTGCCAGTAGTGATATACCTGCAGGGGAGTGCGTGTCAGCCGTGGAGCTCAGTCGCGAAAACCAGACTTCTTGTCCAGGAAATCTTCCTGGGGGTGCTATTAGATGCCAAATTCTCACGTGCGGCACAGAAAATATTTGGCCTCTAGCAGTAGCATGGTGGGTGCTGGACGTGCAGCCATAGGAGGAGGACTGGCCCAGGGAC
Organism: Melanerpes formicivorus; assembly: GCF_026170545.1. Lineage (NCBI taxonomy): Eukaryota > Metazoa > Chordata > Aves > Piciformes > Picidae > Melanerpes > Melanerpes formicivorus. Next base: position 5,994,193 of record NW_027142369.1, read on the forward strand.
GGGTCTGGGGACCGGGAGGGGATTGGAGAACGGGATGAGGCAGGGGACTAAAACGGGATTTGGGATCGGGATAGGGACTGGGACGAGGAGCCCGCTGGGGACCCGGACCGGACTGGGGGCCGGACACAGGACAGGGCTGGGCATCGGGACGGGGCTGGGCACCGGGACGCCTCGGCTTCAGCGGGCGGTGAACGGGCGCCCTCTGCCGGCTCCTCCCGCCGATCCAGGGCGGAGGCCGAGGGCAGAAACTGGGGGTTCCGGCTCCAGGGATTCGGGTGCGTTCTCACCTCTAGGGCTGAAATCAAAACAACGTTAGGAAATCGCATTTTTCTTGTTGTGAAAAGCGCTGCCACTGATGCGGTATGTAAAATATTATTAAGTGTTGCAAGGGGCTCACAGCCTTCAGCTGAGGGGTTATGAGGCAAAAGACATGGAAGACTCGCTGAGAAAAGCTAAACCATGAGTCTGTTGAAGTGCCAAGTCTAACTGTTCTCTTGAGCCTCAAACTTCAAGCTGGTCACACAAGAGCGCTGTGTGCTGGCAAAACCCTGCTGACCTGAGGAGGAATAAGACCTGGCTTGCCAGTCTTGGGTACACCATGCCCTCAAGGAGGGCAAAAAACACACCCTGACTATTGGACTCCCAAACTTCCTATGCTGGGTTTCTTCCTCTCCCATGTAACACCTGTCAGCCCTAGCTATGTTCTTTCCAAACTGTGACATAAATTCTATAGTATGAGCACTTGTATTTACCTACCTTTCACCAAAGATGTAGGTTGTAAAATTTAACTTAGATGCTACAGATCAAGTTCTCATTTCTAATGATACCTGAAGCTGCCCTCCTCCCACAGCAGACAAAGTAAAATAAGTACCTGTGAATATGTACAGTAAGATAAAATAAATGTCTGTAAATATATCCAGAAGAGTTCAGGTATGTAAATGCAATTGCATTTGGAAACCATGCTTCTTACAGTAAAGAAATGATGAAAAGTTGTAGTATTTAGTTGTAACACGATTTGCAACAACTTTCTTACCATTTTTCATACCCTTTGCATGTTGTTTTTTAAAAATTAAAATCGTAATTATCAAATAAATAAGAAGCACCAGGAAGATTTAAAACACATACAAGCAACAAAAGACACCAAGATGGTTAATGTCTCCCAGCATCATCTCTAGTTCTAAAACTCACTTCAGAGGCACAAACTACTCAACTCTCAGCAACACAGACCACAGAAGGAAATTTCTAAGCTCAGGCATTTCCAAATGTTCCTTCAGGCTGACTGTAAATGGCATGATTCACCTCCCTCAGACTGTCCCCTAGCAACGATTACAACTATCAACAAAGGTCCACCATTCATCTGCTGTCTGAAGTATAAGTTGCTGAGGAATGGGAATAACAGAATTCACAAGGTTACAATACAAGAGTTAAACTCACAGCAATCAGGAAAGGGTTTTTTCCTCCTCCTTTGCTTGGGACTGTTATTAAGCAGCTTTCTTGTAAATATGACTCCACTGTTCATCAACCAGCTTCTCAGCTATGAAGTAAGTCTCCTTTAACTAGACCCTGGAGCTGTAAACAACAGGAAAAAAGAAGGTGGCCAGAAGATAGCTTTTCTCCTTGCAATATCTCATTCTGAAATGCTGTCTTCAATACTGTTCATCTGGTAAATAAACTGTTACATAAATTTGAATGAAAACAAATCTACATGTGCTACCAAATCACAAACACCCCCCACCCAAGCATTTGTTTATGTGCCTTAGGTCAATCTGAATACAGGGTGGGGGGATGCTGGTGATGTGCAGAGTCTGTGGCTGGTGTCTGAAAGCAAACATTCAGAAAGTAACTCCCAAAAAACCTAGCATTGAACTTTGATACAGAGCAAGATGCTCATTCAGTGATGAAGTTTTAAGACAGCTGTGTAGGCTTCTGACAAAATTAACATAACACAGAATCTAAAATACAAAAAGAGAGAGTTTGGGTAGAATCTCTCATTAACATTAAAATCCATAGAAAATAGTCAAATACAGAAGGCAAACAAGTTATCATTCAGCAAAACATACAGGGAGATGAAGGGGAAGCAGTGATTTATAGGTCCTTCGCATGAACTTGAAGGCAAGGGAGGGGTACTTGCATCTCAAGAAAAGATGCAAGGAAAGATGGCATAACCTTCTTGACTTGAGCCCTTCAGAGAAGCAACAAATGCCACAGCAGTGTAGGAATGGTTGTGAACCTGAAAGAAAAGCAAATGTATTGATTTTAGCTAGACTCATAAGCTAAGGAGGTGCTAGAAACAAAGGCTTGCTGTGCTAGCAGTCAGCTTGGATACAGAAGTGCAGGAACTACACGTCCAGAAAACCAGGAAAGATGTCATTTCAAGCACCGATAATGAGAGGAAGGTGTCTTGAAGGTATTAAAGACACAGTAGAGCCTGGTGTATTGAGAAGGTGATGTCTGAAGAGGCAAGGATCAAAACAATTGTGTGAAGACTTGGGGATGTTACCCAAAAGCTTAGGTTCTATCAAAGCACAGAACAGAACCGAGGCAGATGACTGTCATGCATGTTCCTCATAGGGACTAGCATAACTGCCCAGTGATATGAAGGCAGTTTGTCTTTTGATGGAGATGCTGTAACCAGCCTGCTGTTCTCAGATGTAGCAGGCAATCTTGATGCTCTGATTATTCCTAACTTCCATATTAACATTGTGAAAAGGTTTGTCCTCTTCTTGTACCAAAAGAAGATATGGCTGCAGGTATCAGAATGACTCACCTCTTGCAGCGGGATAGCCAAAGACTGGCACCTTGCTTCTCCCTCCCATCTTGACCTCTTTGATTCTGTCTCAAAATGCAGAAAATCAGTATTAGGTATCAAAAATGAGGATATTTGGGCAGTGACTTTGGTAGAACTTCACCCAAGTTGTACTCAGAGATGAGGGCCTGAAGTTTGTTCCTCATAAAACCATCAGGCACTTCATCTGGCCCCTAGTGCTGCCAGGGTATGAGGTGGGAATGTGTTCCTCCCTTGGGATACAGTTAAGCATCATTATATTGGCAACAGGCTGCAAAAGACAGCTCTGAGCTCCAAACAAACTGCACAACTACCACAGCCATTTCCTTCAGGTATCACATCACTTAGCATGTAGCCACAGTCACAGATCTCTCAGCTAGAGTTCTCAAGACCAATTTGCACATAAACACGTCATGCAAACGTAGCTCTTCCTTGCTACAGAATTAACCTGAATTAGATGCCACTCTATCAGGAAAATTAAACATACTGTGTGGAGTTCAGATTTTAGGGTCTTGAGTCTAGCTTAGGTCACTGGTGGCAGGCACCTCACTCTACAGGGAGGTCTTCTTTTAAATGACTAAGTATGGAAAGCTTATCTTATTCACCAAACTGAGCAAGAGGGAAGTCTGAAGGTCAGCTTTCTGGGTATTTGAGAGGCTTAACTTGTTGTCCTGTTTGTAACAGTGAACACTGAGGACTGTGATTATTCTCACTCTGCTGTGCAGCACAGTTCTGATAGACAACTGTATATATACAAACACAACTGGTCTAACAAAAGAAATGAATCTCCATACTTGGTTCCAAAGGAACACAAGCTGTAAATAGTGCCTATATATAAAAATAAATGTATGGCTAGTTACATAACTACTAAGAAATTTTGTAAAGTGCTTTTCAAAGAGCACACACAAATAAAAGCTTTAGGCAGACAAACATTTGTATTATGTCTATTATTAGCTTTGGTACTTATTTGGTACTTACAATAATTTACATTTTCCTTCTTTCTTACTGCAGATAATCTAGACCTTGGTGAGGTAGATTCATTTCCACTTTGAGGTTAAATTCAAACATGCCAGAAGTTGTGCTCTGTTGTTTGATTTGCAGTTGTTGCTTGATAAGAACTGCAACTTCCAGCTTTCCTGGCTAATGAAACCGTGAGGAATTCACTTGTGTTTTAGGGGAATTGTGGAGGTAGGGAGAGCCATAGGGAGGAAACAAGATTTTCAGGATAAGATGTTCTAACTTAACACCATTCTCAGACATGAAGAAGTAGAAGCAGATTGAAAATGTAGGGGTTTTACAGTTTTACCCAAACATTCATTGTTCCTAGCAGAGACTCCTGTGAATTGGTTCAGCAGCTGCTTCATTAACCCCCATATCCTTAGTCACAATGTTGATCGAATCCTGCTGAGCGGCGAGATTAACAAATTGCACATCCCCAAGCACTATTCAACACCAATTCAGCAGCAGCGTGAAGGTACACTTTTATCATCTCTGGCCTCACTAGGAGGGTAGAAGTCTGTACTGAACTCTCCAATCTAACAGCATCAACCTCCCATTAAATAGTACAGTTGTCAAAAAGTCATTGAACATCAGCAGGTTTAAAATAAGCCTTACTGAGACAAGCACACTTTAAAATCAAATTTCCATGCTTTCAGCCACTGGAGTGTACATCTGCAGCAAAAGAGAAAAGGCTTAGCCTCATCTGAAAACTTACAACACAAGGGCTCCAGTATGCATGCACTTCCAAAAGCAACACCAACCGTGACAGATGACTATGGAATGCTTCTGAACCCTTTTAGGTGATCAGCCCACATACAATATCTTTATGCATTTCTCATTGAAATCCCTTACAAGTGGAGTATCAAAATCAGTATTATTTCATACAAATCATCCTCAGTCTAAATTAGAAAGGCGTATTTTATGAGTATAAATTCACCCTGTACTAAGTAATTCCCAGGTCTCAACCTAAACCACAGCTGTTCACATGGAGCTATTTCAGAGAACTTCTGAGACAGACACCTTGCATCTCCAGGAGATGCAACAGTGCAGAACAGGACTACCAGTCTGAAATCCCTGTAAATCAGCAGCTATTTAAATTCTTCTCCAGCAGCATTCTACTTTTTAAGTTATTATCCATTTGCTTATATTTTTACATTGTCCATTAATACAATGTCCATTAATACTTCCCTTTTTTACGTTGCCTTTTTTCCCCCCAAGCAATCCAGAGGGCTTTGTTTAATCTTTGACCAGTGTTACTGATTTCACTTTATATTAAAAAACATGCTCCAATGACTGTAACTAGCACAGTATTAAATCAAGACAGCAGCTCATCAGAGAGCCAGCCTCCCATAAAAACACAGCAAGTTATGTCTCCCGTGTATGAAACCCAGACTTTTCAATTGTTGCTATGGTTGAAGGCTGGAACCTTTCGCCACCGAAGTTTTGCTCTGTCTGCAGCATGCCCACGTTCTCTGCCTCCTTTCTGGACTAACTGTAGGTTGTATATACCTCAATTTCTTCTGGACTCCAAAGACAGCAGTACAAGCAGGTGCAGAACATGCACATGAACAGCTTTTCTTGAAAACCTTCATCTGTTGGTAACTTTGCTTCTTAGAATGCTTGCCCAGTTTTACAGTTATGCTGTGAATGAGTCTAAGCAGTAACCTATCTGATCTCCTATTTTCACAACTTACCTGGAACAGGTCCCAGTACCCTCAAGGCTGGAAAATTGCAGTACTAGTCTAGCAGGATGCTTCTGCAGCTGTACAACGGCGAATGAAGGTTAAGGCTGAACTTCCGTGGCCATTCTGCAGGCGCTGGGATCCAGAATTAAACAAAGCAACCAATGTAATTTGTGATGGATTGAAAAATAGCTCATTCCCTCTTGGAGTCACAGCAGCAATATAAGAACTCTTACCAGTTATCGAACAAACACTTTTTTTTTAATCCCAGAGACTTAAAAATTGAGCCCAAACCCATCTGAACAGTTCATCCTTAGCATGTTAAAAGGATTGGGCCTACCTGACATTTAATTCCATGATAACATGACATCTCACCTGGGTGGGCTATGAAAGGTGGATGAACACTCCTGTCTTGTTTACCAAGTAGGTCTATTACAAACAGGTACGTTTTAGAGGGATGCTCTAGCTTTCAGGTCCTTCTGCCCTCATGACACAGGCCTGGTTTTTGGTGATATGCACTGTGACCTCATTGAGCTGCCCTCTATATACGGTGGAAGAAATCTGGAAACATTCCAGATTAGCTGGAGTTACCTTCCTTAGAGTAGGAGTGCGTTTCCAGGGATGAACTTGGAGGAAAGTCCTTATACTTTTGTCTGGTATCCCTAGCAAACCCAGGCTCAAAGCTGGGAAGTGTACATCAGAGTAACCAGCACTAAGTCTTAACATCTAGAGGAATGTAAGGGTCTGTACTGATGATTCAGTAATGTTTTATCTTGCTTGTACAACACTTAAGGGTTTACCCTGTAAAGCATACTTAAGGATACAGTTAAAATGCAATTAAGATGATCAAGCCTTGCTTAATACAATGTACATGCAACTCCCTTGGGATATGGACAAACAGGGTTAAAACTAGTAATTTAAAAACCCCAAAACATCAGCCTGGAGAAAGACCTAGAATAGAATGCCGGTTTGTAAGAATTTTTTCCACCTCTCAACTCATACCCATTTTTTAATTGGTAATTTTTTATATAGACTGCTTCTCACAATCCCACTATTTCCTTTTTACCTCCTGAAACACTCAGGTTCCATAAACAGATCATCTAAATGTAGACATGCCCTATCAGGCCACAGGCATTAAGTTAACTAGGAAGCCAACTAACCACCTGCAAGTTAGCACTAAATCATGTGTAGTTTCGTATTTTACCAGTCCTTCAGAACTTCATAAAAATATAAAAAGTTCAGAAACATTCCTACTTCCATTATTATTTTGCCCAAACTTAGTAACTCAAGGGTAGGTGTTTCTTGTGTTAAATGAAATACTTCAAAAATACTTGTAAGTCCAAGCTCCAAGATTCCTACAGGGATTATGGAAGTATTTGAAAGTTGAGAAGACTGCAGCATCAAACACTACAAGATCACACATTCAGCAGATGAAGAAACATGAAAAACACTAACAACAAATGTTCTACCTTTGACCCACTCAGAAGAATGACTTCCTGAGATACAGCCCAGAGGCCACGAAGATGACTACAGGGGTAAATTTTGAAAGCTTTGTGCTTTTGAAGTTTGACAGATTGGGAAAGATTTAAATTCAGATTAATTAAAACAGCCTGCAAAATGACAGATTTCCTTGTCACAGTGTATACTCTGACAACAAAGTTACAAAAATCAGGTTTAGGACAGGTCATTGAGACAGCACAGGGACTCTCCCACTGCAGCAGAAGATTGCATCTAATCTTGTAGTGACCAAATAAATGCTTAACTCTGGCCCTCTCTGTAAAACTTATTGCTGAGAACTGCCCTCTCACGAACATGTCAAACACATTGTGAAACCCCAGTCTTGGAAAGTTATTGCAAATCAACTTTTTGATTCGAGATGGCAAATTATTTTTCGCTAATCCACACTCTTATTCAAATCTGAAATTACTAAAATGTAAAGTAAATTACTAAAATGTAAAGTCCAAGCACAACAACTTTTACTTTTGTAGTCAGCATGGAATCTGCCTGGCAATGCACAATTTTCATAAACAAAGTGCTAATTAATTAACACTCGGGTGTGATCACATCTGACCCACTCTCAGTTTTCTTTTCTCGTATTTCTATGTGATTCATTCACCTCTAACATCACAATTGTTGCAACATTCATGCTTTGAACGTTCAAAAGGAAATCAAGCCTAAAAAATGTGTATTAAAAGGTCTCGTTTGCAAAGGAACTGGGTGAACTCTTCTTTACAGGCTTCACTGCCGCACAGTAAAGTCATCTTCTGTAAAAGCAGTGAGGAAGCAAGATATAACATCTAATTTTAAATTAGTAAGTAGTAGTATTTAGATTTTTGGGGAAAGGGGAAAGAATGCAGTCATTGAGTTCAACCCAAAATTTTTCAATTGAGTATCAGAATAAATTTCAAAAGATGGTATCCTTGTGAAGAGTTTATTCTCCAACCATCTCTGATTCACTAAAACTGGTATTCCAAAGGGAAGCAGAGGTTTTAAAAAATACCACTACTGCAGTTTTCCTTCAGCTTTCATTATTTTTCTCTTTTTATTTTTGTAAGTCAAATGAATCAATATATTGGTATTCCTAAATCATCCATCTTGCATCTTGAGGAGTTGGTCTGCCATCACTGCTGTGAGTTACGAAATTTCACTGTCTCTTTGGAATACTAATTTCGTACTTGTAAGTTTAATTTCTTTTTTTTTTTTTTTTATTATTCCATCCTATTTCCCTGATTTGTTTTTTTCTTGACATTTGCTGATGTAAAATTTAATATAAAATATTTAGTCACAAAATAGTATTGCTTTTATGCACATCGTGGAAAGACTTATTTTCGTTTTCCAATAAAAACTATACCATCTTCCATAAAATCCTAAACAGAACAAAATTACACAGGGTGAAACAGGTACCAGCACAACAGTGAGATTATATTACATCAAAAAATTTTAATGGTCCCAAATATATACTCAACAACTAAGCATACACTCAGGGGGGCAAAAAAAAAAAATAATAATTATGACACAAAAGTGACCACATCTAGAATTCCACTCAATCTTTAATCAAGAAGGGACAAACAAATCCCCCACCTCCAAAAAAAAAAAAATAATTCTGCAGTTTAAAGGGCAAAGGGAACAGATTTAAAAAAACAAAAGAGGAAACTTTATATTCGGCCCTCCCCCGTAGAGGTTTTTAAAACCTGTTGTAGCTTGACTAAAATGTTCAGAATGTACGGTTTCAAAGGCAGGTCTCTTTATACAAAGAAACTGCTGGCATTCTTAACTAGTGAAGAATTATGGCAAAACCTGCCTTTTCTTCAGAAGTCTCATACATGGTCCAAGAAAGCATATTCTGATTGTAGCAACTGACCAGCCAATCCAGAGTTCCACTAACAAAACTCCTGCCCTGTTGGCTTTGTTTGTTTGTTTGTTTTGTTTTCCATTTCCTTCCCTGAGAAAAGGGCAACGTGTGGTCCAAGCTGGAGAGCTCAAAGGTGTAAGTCTTTCCTCTAAATAAAGTATTTCCTCTTCTTCTGCTCCTTTGAATTGGCACTTGATTGGCAGAAATACATTTGTATAGGTTGATCTGTGTCACACACAGTAATTCACAAAAGATTGCTGCTTTGCTGTGGGTTTGTTTGGTTTTTGGAAAAAAATCCTTCCCCCAACTGGTAATGTTCCTCAGCAGTTGCCATTATGACGACTCAAGCTTTGCTTTCTTTGACAAAGGTAAAGTTTCCTCTTTATCCTCATCTTCATCATCCTCTTCATCATCATCAGGATAATCTACAAGTCCAACGAGGCCTCCCTACAAAGACAGACACCGTTACTACAATTAAGCAAATGTTACACATTGATACTTCATGTACGTACTGGAAAATGACCTTTGCACAGGTTACTGCCATAAGCATTCATGAAGTTTTGAATACAATGAAGCAGGACAAAAATAAATCCCTCAGTAGGAATTAAAATGACATTTTCTGAAATATTACTGAATTAATAAATGCAAAGTTTTACATATCCAACTGTGCAGAAGTATTTCCAGTTGAAATTGAAGAAAATCCAAGAATTCACCTAGTTTTGTTAAGTGTCGTTGCAGCTCTGTCTGTAAACATGTAAATTTATTTTGAATGGGCACAGATGACTGCAGCAACAAACAATCCAGAAGCACTTCAGAAACAAATACAGAATATATCCTCCTGTTTTGAATTTCACAAAATTTAAACACCTTGACAGTTGAAAATGAGAGCATTTCTAGTAACATGAAAAACTCCCTTGTATTGCAAAGAACCACCAATTTTAAAAGGAGGCAGCTCTGAACCTACGAATGGTTTCTCGGTGCACTGTGTGTTCAGTGTAACCTGAATGCTATTCTTTGCTGTCACAACTTGAAATTTTGAAGTCAATATGCTCCATATGTAGACACCACGTCAGGTTCAAGGAGTTACACTCTTTGGAAGAAAACAAGTCTCTAGCAGAAATACAGAACAGACTGAACTAAATTCCAACCAGCTTCACTCCCTTTTAAAAAGAGCTTGACTAACTAATGTACTTTTTTTTTCATAAATGAAATAAATCTTCCTTTCCCCCATAGAAGGATTTAAGGAAGGTTCCCTTAGTTCCCCCATCAGCCAAACTCTTCTCATTCACGTGTTTTCAAGAGAAGGCAATCCAAACACAAACTCTTAAACCATGTTTGACTACAAGAACAAAAAAACCCCTGAACCCCCATTTGCCTTTACAAGTTTGGTTAACAAGCAGTATGACAGCTTTAAAAAATAAGGATGAATCAGGGTTATTCTGAGGCTACCTGAGACACATACCTGAGCTTTCAGAAGTGGAACCACTTTTTCTGAAAGTTAATTCTTATCCAAACTGTGCTGCACCAACACCCATTACTCTATGTCCCTGACTTGGTTTAAATAATTTTTGCCAAAATTCCAACAGCATCCTAAAATGTATTTTAAATTGATGGGTTTGTATACTCACTGCAAGTTATACTGAGTCTTATAAATGCATTTTCTTCTACTGCAGTATGTTCCAATCCAAAACTATATTACTTCAGAAAGTAAAAAAAGTCACACTGGGATATTAAAAATTTCTAATGTTTTGGCTTACAGCAACCACTCCTCCATAATCCAATTTATTTTTTTCATGTGTGCCAGTTACATAACTTTGAACAGTATTAAAACTGGTAACAGTAGAAATTCTCAATGGGGGTGATGGGACATGATGAAGTCTCGCAAAATCAGGCAATGTTTCCGAAGTATTTCTACAGTTCTACCTGCCGAATGGCCCTGTGCAATCTGAAGTGCTGTCTGTATTTCACAGTAAAGATCACATCAAACAGCTGCTAGTTGTATACCTCATACTTTAAGAGTTTGGGCATTAAAAGAATTTTTATTTCTTCTTTTTATGTATGTGTCAGATCCCCTTAGAAATGCTACAGGCCAGACAAAAAGTACACCTATCCACACAGTCCATTACTGCTTACCATGTAAGAATTCACACAAAGTTGAGAAAGGTGCTAAAGGAAATTAGTAGTCTGTAACAATGAAGTCAACCTACATTCATTCAAATTTACCTTAGTTGTAATAGCTGCCATCTGAGATGTGCTTTTAGAAACTGATCCTGGAGAACCAGGGGACCCTGGGGATCCAGGAGACCCTGGGGATCCAGGTAGATTACTTGCAGATGACTGGCTGGTAAGGTTAGATTTTGTACCACTGGAAAAAGAAAGCTTGAAACTTGGGCTCTGACGACCTGAAAGGTTAGTTTTCAGAAGAACTTCCTTTTCTTCACTCTCTTTTACTGGAGAGAAAAAAAATGAACATAACAAAATATAAAAAGGCAAAAGTAATGCAGTATTACTGACTCAAACCTTGAACTACAAATCACTTTGTGGGAAAAAGTTTACTATTTTATGTACAACTCAGCAAAGTAAGTCAGCACAGGACTTTTTTTTTTTTAATATACTACTATACCATCTATGAGCTGTTGTCATTGGCCAGGAATGAACACTTCTATTCTACCAATGACATCACGTGAACACTTACATTGAACATTTGGAATTCTAAACACGAATAAAACACAGGAAAACTTGATTATGAGCTAAGATTGCCACTCAAGTACTTTAAAGAAGCCAACAATAATATTTTGTATCATTTCACTTTTAGAGACAACAAAAGGGGCGTTTTGAAGGGGTGGTCCACCAACTTGGTGTCACAGTTTTGAGATCGAAGTATTTCAGAATAAATACACACAAGTCCTTCACTGCAGCAGGACTGACAACTGTACAAGTTAACCAATGCATAATGAATGCATAAGCCATTTTCATTGCTATTATTACTTACATTTTTTCCTTTCCATGAATTTACTGATAGGATCCATAATATCTTCATCATTTTTAGTTTTGTCAGAAGGGGGCACCACTGCTTCTCCATCTTCCATATCATCTTCATCAGTATTAAACCACATTTCCTCCTCATCCTCCAGGGTTCTTGCATCCCTTCTGTATCTGTGGTTTCTCAAAATGGAGCGCATGCTGCAGAACCATTTTCATTCAAAAAACAACACATTAATAATAAAACTTCTACTTGGCATTTATAGTGACAGCTTAAAAATAGTATAGAGCAATAAAAAACACCAGCAAAGCATTCTACAATGTCAGTCTTCATATTTAAAAATTTTCTTCATAAAGAACCAAGTAAAGTAGAACTCTGATAACAGCACATTCAGACCACTCTCTCTCTCCAAAATTCTATGGCTTTAGCTAAAGTAATTTTACTAAATGTCACTGAAGTGCTGTATTTAGGCTTGGTTTACATGTTTGGACTGATAAGTTAAAAAGTTGTAAATCACTAAGTTTAGGAACTGCAGACTTTTTGTTCCAGAAAACGTAACTTGTCAGTATTTGGGGTCCAATGTAGTAAAGAAAAACAAAACCAAACAATAACCCCCAAATCTAACATAATTATGAATCTGTTTTAAAACAGATATGTTAAAAAGACAGCTAACTCCTCCTGCCATGTGACAATTTTTGGTAACTGTCACTATTTTCAATTCTTCAGGGCCTTGGATACAAAAGTGCTACTTCTCCTCATTTGATCTATTGAGAGTGTTGGTCTGTCTCATTTCACCCTCCTTTTTTATCCTCACAGAAGCAGTATTAACGGCCTGGAAGGAGAGGGACAGTGATGTGCACACTGAAGAACAGGGGGAAGAGAAGTAGAAGAGACTGAAAACACTCTTTTGATTTGCTAGATGTTCATTCTAAATTTCTAACCAAAATTTCTAACAAAAGCTTGACAACCTTGACAAATTTTCTGTAGTGCTTCTTCAAAATTTACTGGCCACAATCTAAGTCTGAAATTTAGTATTTTTCATTTAATGTTTGTTACTGGACTCAAAATGTTAATAATACAATCTAGGCTCATTATTTTTGGCAAATCATTTTACATTACTGACTGCAGGAAAAAGCCAGAAAGGAAAAAGTAGGCAATTACAAAGTATTAAATCAGAATAATAAAATTACCAACACTATCATGTGGACCTATACGCATTGCATCATTTTACACTGCATTTAAATCCTTCATTCCTTAAGATTCCTGTTATTTTTGCATTTTTATGACTTCTAGGTTTTCACTTCAGAAATTACACAGACTGTGACAGGGCATGTGCAGCCACTGGGCTGGTTGAGCTACAAACCTCTTGAAACTGTAATTTTATTTTGGACAAACTCGGGTGGTACAACCACTTAGCTCAACTTACGCCAAGAGACGTCTAATGTTTTACTTCCTATACTGTATGGAAATCACTGAAGAAAGTGGCTGGGTGTTCTTTCCAACAGGTGCATTAATGTAGGAAATGCAGGCTTGAATTTCACAGCTGTTTAAGTGATAAGCTTAGCTGACAAGCCAAAATAGTAACATCTCACTTGTAAAACATTAGTACTCAAAACTGCAGATCCTGCATATATGCTGGAAAGCTTCAACATTTTAGAAGAAATCTACAGTTATACTCTCATTTCAATTGCACGAGACTCAAATATAAATATTGTTTAAGAAATCTTGTGGCAGGGAATAAAATAACTTAAATTCTGGAATGTCAAAATGTTCTAATATGACTCACCAGGACAAAGCTTTCAATGTGTTTTCAAACGAATTCCAAACAGAACAGGAATAAGTCTTGCTAACAAGCTAACAATTCTTAAGAGTAACTCTTCTATTCCCTCAAGAATTCCCTTTTTTTCCTTTGTAATGAAACCACACACAAAATTAATAACATTTGCTAAAAATAAATGGAGTAAAATGTCCTAAACTTCCTACTCTTATATACATTTTTACCTTGGGCAACTGTGTATGAAGGAAGAGAAGTCATGCTCTGGCAAAAATGAGTGATTCAAGGGTTATATCTGATTGATACATCATTGACAAAAGAGCATTCTAAGAAAAGCCTTTTGTATAGTCTATTTCTCAGTCATTTTGGTAGAGCTTATCTGAGTTTCTATTTCCACAACTAAATTAAAAGAAAATATGACATGAATTTTTGAAGGAAAAATCCACAGAATGGTAAATCACAACTGAATGATCTTTCTAATAAATAATGGGAGTCTGTATTTAAGCAAATGAACTTTCTGAGGTTTGCTGAAGTACCTGATAGCCTTCCAGCCTTATTGTAAGTGTACATAAGTTTAGGATGTGACAAGTTAGCATTATTACTGGTGTTTCAGCCACTAATGTTATCTGAAAGTGGATTAGGAGTTTCAAGTAACACATCTTGAAATCACACTTTTAATGAAGTAAATTCAGCAGTGCCTGAGATGCAAGTAAAAGTCTGAATTTACATTTCCCACTATCACAGAACACTCCACCAATATTCCCAAAATGTCATTAAAGCAATAATATTAATTAAGAAAATTTAGTGCATTTTACCTGTCAAGTTTTGGATTATCTTGTCTTTCCCTTTGTTGCTCAAATCGTAGTTTCAGTCCTTTAAACGTCTGCACATAATCTACATCTTCCAGTGCCTTCCAGTAATTTTCAATTACATGAGCCGTTAATGATTTTATATCTTCCTATAGAATGAACAAACAAACACAGGCTGACTTTATTTTCATTCAAATTACTTAATATAAAAAGTAATTGAAAATATTTTTCATTTTTAAGCACTCCACAGGAAGCATCATATTAATTAGCTTAAGCAAAAATGAGCATTGTGTATCCAAGTGCTAGAGGTTAAAATACTTGATTATCAAAGCACAACAGCAGCAATTTTCTAGCAGTATTCTCCTTCAAAACACATGACCAGAACCTAAAAGCCCAACAGAAAATTATACCAAACCCAATTCTCAAAGGCCTTTCCCACTGTAACTTATATTTTTATGTTGATAGACTAGTAACTGTTGTAACCAATTAAAAAATGTGTACAAGATATACACTTAACATTGTTTCTTTCCTTGCTGCAAATAAATTATTTATACATATTAAAAAATAAATTAATGCATTTGTTTAGGATGAGAGTAAGAAAAATATTTTTCATTGGAAATGATTAGCATCAACTTTTTTTCTTTGTGGCCTTACAGCGCTGGTCGAGGTTCTTCACAAAAGCCTCCCAACTGGTCTGCTCTTTCAGCTCAGCATTGTGGCTGCCCAAAGCCAGTCAAGACAGTTGAGACTAGCACTGGTCTGCACACTGCAGCAGGAAAATTTCTCCTGTGCTCTATTTGGCTTTCTTAGCACTGCACAGTCCCTTGAAATCACTGCAGAATAAATACCTACATTGCCATCTATTAAGGACAAGCAAAGCAACATAAATCTTAATACAGTGATCATCTTCCCTTTTGGTCACCTCTTAGGGGTGGTAATACATCAGTAACAACAAAAGCAAGCTTTAAAAAAAAAATCTCTCTTTAAAAGAAACCTGGATAAAAAAAAAAAAAAAAAAGACCAAAATTATGGACAGATACCAAGAAGTATTATGGAGATGCAACCTGGATGTCTATGTGAAAAGGAGAATAAAAAAAAAGGACAGATCATTCATTTCCTCATAGCTTGAACTGTAAAATCAGCACCCAATTTCATGGAGGACTGTAAGACCACAGAAATCAGGGTCACTTTTTTTCACAGCTTCAAAACCATATTTAAATCAACTCTTTCATGATGATCAGGTCAACTCAGTCTTGAATAACCTTGAGTCTCAACTAAAAGAGGAAAGAGGTTATCAGCACAGAAGACTCCAAGAGATGACAAAGCCTTTTTCCTCACCCACTTACTCCACAGCTGCTTGCACCCCAGCTTGGCTTCACTTACCACATTTACAGCCCGTATAATATTTTGTCAGAATCTGAATGCAAACAGTGAGGAAACAGTACTGTGCTGATGGCCAAACCGGCCTAAATATTTTAAGAGACTCCTGATGGAAGAGGAACTTTGTAGCATCCCACTTAATATAATCAAAAAAAGACAGGTACCTCTTCCAGATGTTCCCATATTCTGTTGAACAGATATCATAGAGCACAGCTAAATTTGATGTTTCTGTAGCACTAGTTTCAAATTACATTTCTGTCATAACAGGCCCATCCAGTCTGCATGATGAAACTTAATTAGTGCTGCCTTTGCAAATCTGGGTACTGCTAATGAACTACCATATGAATTTGGCTTTCAAGTCACAGTACTGTTTACATGCAAGAAAGATGTGCAAATATGTAACAGTGACAAAAATAGATAATGTAAATGCAGTACCATATAGTCCCATTACAACAGTATAGTTTAGGGTACATGCAAAAAGAAAAGTCATCTTGAACTACAAGATTAAACAATATAGCTATTATCTTCATCATACAAAAGCACTCACCACTCTGATAAATTCAAACATCTCTATTATGGCAGAGTTCATCAGATTATAACGGGAACCATTATTTAGAAATGCTTTGACCACAGGTTCAAACAAAAAACTTTTCATTATGTAACGGTTGTAGAATTCATCCTTTAGCCCAATTATCTTTCTCTTGAAACGAAGGGCACCTGAAACACAAGTGTTGTCAAAAGAATTTTTAAATTTAAAAGGAAAAAAATATCCAGAAATGACTCAGCAGTAGTTAGGGCAATTTGCAACCCCACTTCTTATGCAGCATTGCATTATTAAAACCAGGTGAAGACATTCAGCTATTCTCTGCTTCTCAACAATCTTGTCTACATTGCAAAAAATTACTTATCTATTTTATCCTAAAGAAATCCTCCATCATGACTGTACACGTGAAACCTCTTCTGTTCACTGAAGAAAAAATACTACTCTTTAACTACATTACTACTAACAAAAAGGTTTATTTTCATATTCTTAATATCACTTACACTAAAAGTAAAATACTTTCTCAGTAGAAGAACTGGGGAAATTGCTTATGATTCCTGTTTTTCAAATAGAAGTTTGATTACATTTAATTAAGACCTGTTTGAATAGGGTGCAAACTATCTCATTTTAAAATTAGCAAATGGCATCATCTTTGCACACACAGTGAAGCAAAGACTTTGTTTACTTCCAGTTTAAAGCACATTCACACACAGGTGTCTGAATGTTTGTGCACAAACAGAAAGTTGTCATCTTGCTCTGAGGCAGCACACAGACACTTAGGTGTCTATGAGAAAAGATTATTCAAGGGTTCTAAGACCAAACTCAGGTGATTCAATTACAAATTTCTAAAGTACTTCTTACTGTATGGATCCTACTCAGTTAGCTTTAGGTTTTGTGCACAACAGAACCATGGGGGAAAAGAAGTAAAACTCTCTTACTTGCTACTAGAATTAAGTCACACTGCTTTGCTCTTACTGGTCAAGAAACTACCAGAGTTTGAGGCGCAGCATACTGAGGTTCTGTGCAGGTCAATGCGGTCAGATAACCTTATCTCTAATTAATACTTCTGATAATTTCTACTAAAAATTATCCAAAGTTCAAATGGTTCTCCTTTGTTGACATACCACCTTCTGGTTTCACCTCTACACTGAGATTCAGAAAAAAACCTCAGCTTTTTAGAAAAAGAGACATTTATAAATGCAAAATTATTTACTAATACTAGCTGAAATATCTAGACGCTGGCATGAGAAAACAGGTATAATACTAGGATTTCTGTGTTCAGTCACAAATTGTCATGATCTGTGAACAGTTCTCTTCCAGCAGAATGAAGATATGTAACACTTCACATTCACAAAATACTACTTTATTCTTCAGATTTCAAACTTACACAATGCCAAGAAAGCGTGCTTTGAGGCCATGAGAACAAGTACTCGTCTCAGGATATCTTTGTTAATGATGTAGTTCTTTATGTGGTAAGTATGATGTTCTACACAGAAAGTTAGCAATTCCAGTATTAATGCCAAGAGTTGGGCTGTCTGAAAATCATCTGTAATAAAAAAAAACCCAAAATTATTGAACAGATCTAGGACATTGCATTCAGAGGAAAACTTCAAATATCCAACTAGTAAACATTTCAAAGTTCTTGTTTATTCCCACGCATAATTTAGGGAACATGCTACAGGGTATGTTTAGTCTTTAAAATAGAAATTAAACAGCTTGTTAAGGACTGAGTATTTTTTGTTTATACAAATATGGCAGGAAACCCTCTAAAGCTATAGAAAGAATTATGTCTTAAATCAGTGTTTGAAAGTTCAGAAACAACAGAACATTAACATAATCCATTTGGCATATTTTACCAAATATTATCATAGTATCAGTCAGGGTTGGAAGGGACCACAAGGATCATCCAGTTCCAACCCCCCTGCCATGGGCAGGGACACCCCACACTAGATCAAGCTGGCCAGAGCCTCATCCAGCCTGCTCTTAAACACCTTCAGGGACGGGGTCTCAACCACCTCCCTGGACAACCCATTCCAGGGCTTCACCACTCTCATGGTGAAGAACTTCCTCCTCACATCCAGCCTGAACCTCCCCACCTCCAGCTTCATTCCATTCCCCCTGGGGTCCACATGCCTATATCAAAGCACTGCCCTATATGCAGTGCCTTGACTAAGCCTGTACCAAAAATGCAATCTATCATGCTCTTTAACAAAAGTACTATGCAAAAAATATCTCAGGATCTTTTAATACTTCTAGGACATAAGCATATCAGCATACACAAAATATAACTCAAATCCTGCTTTTAAGTAGACAACTAATACACATTAGATATTTTTTTTTAAAGTAGTGCTACCTTTTTAAACACATTGCCAGACTGTTGACCATCAAAGAACACAAGTATTTTACACGGTAAAAAAATCTCCATTTGAATCTATCAGCAAGCCAGTTGAAATAAAACAGATTAATTTAACTGATCTCCTGGAAATCTAGGCAATAAATTAAAAACTTTAGAGGCCATTTATTCATCATTTACATATCTCCTTTTTGGATGTATTATACTAACAATAAACAAACAACACTGCTGCTAGTAGCTAGCAAGAACAGTTACTTCATCACCGATCTCCACCTTATTACTCTGATGGAGAACCAATGCCTTTAGCACAGTATTGTGACACACACCTTCTCATGCACAATTCTCTCTAGTGATGTCTGACCTTAAAAAACATTTACACATTTACAACTTTATGTCACTTAACAGTCTCTGAGTTACTAAAATTTACACAAATGTTCTAATTTTTGCTGAAGCAAAATCTGCAGCAAGTGCTGTTCACTTCTTAAATCAGGTCTCTTCACTGAATTTTATAAATTATTCAAATGACTAAATAATTAATCCACCTTTTACTTTGAACTAGGCAGCATAGTCTTAGATTCACTTTAAGCCTGAAAACATCTTTGACGCTGAGACATTCTATTTCAAACGTGGACATTCATCAGTCTTGATGTGCCCCAAATCCAGAGTGGCATTACCTTTGCTAGGCTTGTCCTCTGTAGTATTGGCCAATAAAGGAGCTGTCAGAACATGCATACAATGTTTATAGAAGAAACCCAAGAACTCCGTCTTTTCTGTTTTCTAAAGAATGAAGAAGAAATTAGGTTTAACATATATCACCAAAATCTTCTGAAAAAAACAAAGGCAGTTTCATTTGAAGGTATTTACTTACATTGGCAGTAGCAAGCATATTTTCTGGATCAACTAAAGTACGAAGCAAACCCATGAGCAGCACTGCCCCTCCAAGCTCTGGATCAGTGTCACAAATCATGTGTTCTATAATGAGGTTAATGAGTAATATATCCTAACAACAGGAGGGGGAAAAAAAGGCAAAAATTAATTCTAGTGCTACTGCCTTACCCCAAACCTGAAATTATCTTCTGAAAATGTTACTGCCTGGTTAAAAACAATGCTTATCAAAATGTAAACAACTATCAAACAAAATCCCCCAAACTTAATGGAAACAACTTAACTTTACGTGCCAGTGCCACATTCTGGTTAGTGGTTCAACAGTAAGAAGGCAAGCAGTGAAGAAGAATCTTTCAAAGCAACTAGAAACAGTTTTGAAATTAACAATCCAGTTTAGAATTTAGTCTGAGCTGAACCACCAAAAGATAAAAAGTACAGAGGCACATCGTTAACAGTCTCAAAATTCAGCTGTTTTTGGAAACATTTCCAGAGTACAGAAGTTTTAGTTTGGATCTCCCTTTAGAATACATATCAAGGGTTTTATCTACATAAACATACAACAGTATGTAACAATTTTATAATGCTACTGAACTTCTCAACTAAAAAATAACCCTAACATGTATTTGCTGAAAACAAGAATAACCTACTAAAATGGAAAATAACATTTACATTTAGGAATTTATATAATAAAGTTGTTTGGTTACCCCCATAAAGAGGCCAGTCACCAGATTCAACATTCCCTGTTCCAGCTGCCCCTGCCTTGTTCTCTGCCATGTTTTTAGCAGATAGGAGAAAAAAAATATTAACTAACTCCTCTATGGAAAAGGCAGCAAATTTTTTTTTATCCACTGAATACCATTTTGAAATACCTGTCTTACTACTAGTTATCTGCTACAGAAGATCTCTAGTAAATGCAAAACGCTGTCCAAGTGGTCACTGAAGACAGTAATTCCACTTTCGATGCTCATGATAGCAAACTGAACAGAGTTTTCCTACAAATGAATTAAAACCACATGCAAAGATCAAGACTGAAATTTGTGTTTTGGATCTTAAGGAGGTGATCATTCCAAAACATTTTGCTGTGCTTGTGTGGCAGCTAACGTTTTAACCAAAATGTTTTACTTTACACACAAAGGAACAACACTGTGTAAGGATGCAGACACTCATCTAACCTAACAGAACTTTAAAAACATGGCAGTTCAGTATCCTCTAATCATCATGACTACATTCCATACTTCTTCAGAACTAGGGCATATCACTTACAGAATTGTAAATATAAAACAACAATACAAAAAAGCAATACAGACATTTCTGGGGACTCTCTACTTACATCATCGTTCTGCTGTGCTTCCTGCATGACAAACTCTCGTACCATGGATGGGTTGTATTCAACCAAATAGGAAAATATATCAGTGGCTGCACTTCGTACTTGTGCATCATCCATACCCTGGAAAAGTCAAATAAAATTATTTATGTTTCCTTAAAAGAAAAGGCTTAAATGGAATGAAAACACGAAAGCATTAGGTTTTAATTCCTACTTGCAAGTCATATCTATTACTAAAACTGCATCCTAAACCTGAATTAAGTCTAAATTCTTCTTTGTATGTTTGACAATTGTTGGACAAAATAGATTTTATGGGTTTCCTGCCCTCTATTTCCCTATTTTTCTTACATAATTGTGTATCAGTAAGCATATAAAGATAGGAAAGTGAGTAACACAATAAAAATGACATGGCACTTTCAATGTCATATTGTAACTGCTTTCAAAGCTTCTCAAAAATATTTCAGGTGTTCTGAATCTCAAGCTCAGACAAGACAGAAGCAGCAAATACTCATAAAATTATGTGACTGAAGTTTGGCATACCTACTTTTTAAAACACCTCTCTGGAGACCAGCAAAATTGTTATCACAAATAACTGACTTACCAATATGACTTCTAGTGCTGGGAGTATGCCCATATTTGACAAGGTTTTGAAAAATGCATCTCTGTTTTGTGGCTGCAGTGTTTGAGAGAATGCACAAAACTCTTTCAGGAAATTTACCTGAAAACCAGGAATAATATACTAGTTAGTAATTAAAAAAATAAGAAGATGCAAGTATCACTTTGTAGCAACTGTCCCTTTTGTGGATATTTTACAGATATCTTACCAATTCCTGTCTTTTCTCCTCATCTGTGGCTTCATCTGTTAGTTGTGCAAACAAGTCTGTCAGAAATTTTTCATCTTCCTACAAAGGCAAAACAATACTATTTGTTTATTTACACTATCAAAAGGCATTCAAGTATAACAGTAAGTTCTTCTAAACCATGCCTCCTGCAAATGAGAGAACATACATTTATGTACTGTAGTCAATCATACCAGTATCAATTTTTTAATTCAAATTAAAAAAAAAAAATATTAATATGAATCTGTGAGTTTTCATCACACTCAACACTGCCCAACCCCTCACTGGCAGTTATGATTGTACTGCCTTTTGGCTGCCTTTTTTCTATTTCCTACTGCCATTCTCACCATTTTGTGTTTGATTTCTTCTCTATCTTCCCCTTTGTCACATGCCTGTCTCCCTAAATCACATTACAATACCTTTGCTTCAAATGTTTAGATAGCCCTACATACATGTGTCTTTGGAATGTTAGGAGACCTTTGCAGCAGAACTAAAGCAAGGCCACCATGAAGTGAGACTCAACAGCAGGAATAAAGGGACATTCTTCCCCCTCATCATTGTGAAAAGAGTGAATTCTTGAAACAAAATCAAAATTCCTATTATGTATGGCATTTATTGGACATTCTGGCTGACAGCAATCAAAAACTATTCTGTTATTTTTCATGCTACTGTACCTTAGCAAAACTATGGATGGCAGCCAGCACATTACAAATGTGTATTTAAACAGAGAGAAGCAGTAATATTTAGCTTCCCATAACATTCATAGTCCTAACAACTAGAAGATTATTAAAACATAAATAAACCTTCCTCCATTCTCTGTCCCATATTACACAATAGTAAGACAAGACTTGGTTATAAACGCTGCCAGAGAGCTGTTTCTTATGTAGTCAGAAATACTGTAAGCAATATCCCTCCAACCCAAAACCAGCGCAAGAAACCCAAGTTGTCTTATATTACTCAGGACCAAACAAGACCACTAAAGTCCTTCAGCTATGTTCTCATAAACATTCTCAGATTGCAAACTAGGTAGGTTCTTCATCCAATCTCACCTTGCTGACAAAATGAGTACCTCTGTTTGAAAAGCACCTCATGCTGATGTACCTGCAACACTGTCACAACACAATCCAGGATCTCTATAATGGCACTGCACAACACAGATAACCCCAAAAGAGGCTGGCATGAGCTATTACCCTACAAGGCATTTCACCACACTATACAGT
Organism: Melanerpes formicivorus; assembly: GCF_026170545.1. Taxonomy (NCBI): domain Eukaryota; kingdom Metazoa; phylum Chordata; class Aves; order Piciformes; family Picidae; genus Melanerpes; species Melanerpes formicivorus. The sequence goes on from NW_027142369.1 coordinate 6,017,119, forward strand.
ATTCCCTGTATTTAGGACATGCCACATGTTTCTTCTCGTTTGATGCTGTACTTCTAATCTAATGCAACATTCTAATAATAACAAGAATGAATGAATTTTGGACACAATTTCAGGTGTTATTTCCCTGATTGCCTCAAAATCAAAACAAAAAGAGGCAGGAGAGGCCTCATTCAAAGTTTACCAAAACTCACTCTGGAAAATCAAAACACTGGAAATATACAGTTTGAATTTCAGATTTCAACAGACAAACATGTTCAAAACCACTATTAATATCTTTGATGTTAAGAAATATAACATAAGCTCTGATGAAAGAATATAGTTGCTTTTAAGTTTTCTGTTTCGTTATCACAGATGTTAGGGATTGGAAGGGATCTTTGAAGGTCATTGAGTCCAACACCCTGCTGGCACAGGGCCACAGAATCTAGGACAGGTCACACAGGAATGCACCCAGAGGGGTCTTGAAAGTATCCAGAGAAGGAGACTCCACTACCTCTCTGGGGAGCCTCTTCCAGCCCTCTGTGACCTTCAAAGTAAGGAAGTTCCTCCTTATGTTGAGGTGGAACATCCTATGCTGTAGTTTATATCCATTGCCCCTTGTCCTATCACAGGGTGCAACCAAAAAGAGCCTGTCCCCTCCCTCTTGACACCCAGCCCTCAGATATTTACAAACAGTTATTAAATCCCCTCTCAGTCATCTCTTCTCCTGACTAGAAAGCTCCAGGTCCCTCAGCCTCCCTTCATAAGGGCACGTGCTCCAGTCCCTTAATTATCCTCATAGCCCTCTGTTGGACTCTCTCCATCAGATCCCTGTCCCTCTTGAATTGGGGAGCCCATAACTGGATGGAACATTCCAGGTGGTCCAGGGCAGAGTAGAGGGGGAGAAGAACCTCCCTCGATCTGCTGGACACGTTCCTATTATTTCACAGTAGAGATGCTTACAGTCTTTTTACTGAAATGAAAAACAAACAGCACAAAACCACAAACCCAAACCCCATAAAAACCAGTTCTTTTGAAGAATAAGCAAGCTATTCTCTGTGATTAGCAGTTTATTTAAGAAAAGGTAAAGTACTTTGCTTTAATTTTTGCTGTTTTGGTCAAGATCACAGTATTACAGTACATTAGAGGTTGGAAGGGACCTCCAGATATCATCAGGTCCAACCCCCTTGACAAGGCAGGATCACCTAGGGTAGTCTGCACAGGAATGCATCCAGGTGTGTTTTGAAAGCTTCCAGAGAAGGAGACTCCACAACCTTGCTGGGCAGCCTGTTACAGTGCTCCATCACCTTCACTGCAAAGAAGCTTCTCCTCATGTTGAAGTGAAATCTTCTAGCTTATACCTATTGTTTCTTGTGTTATTATTGTGCACCACCAAAAAGACATTGGCCTCTTCCAGTTGACACCCACCCCTCAGATATTTACAGATATTGACCAGATCCCCTCTCATTCTTCTCTTCATAGGGTAGAACTAGACAGCCCCAGGAAGCTCAGTCTCTCGTTGTAAGGGAGGTGCTCAAGTCTCTCAATCATCATTGTGGCTCTCCACTGGATTCTGTCCAGCAGATCCATGTCTCTCTTCAACTGTGGAGCCCAAAACTGGACACAGTGTTCCAGGTGTGGTCTCAGCAGGGCAGAGTAGAGGGGGAGAAAAACCTCCCTAGACCTGCTGGACACACTCTTCTTGATGCACCCCAGGATACCATTGGCTCTCTTGGCCATAAGGGCACATTATGGTCCCATGGAGAACTTGCTGTCCACCAGGACTCCAAGGTCTTTCTCCGTGGAGCTGCTTTCCAGCAGGGCAGCCCCTAACCTGTACTGACGTCTATAGTTATTCCTCCCCAGATGCAGGACCCTGTACTTGTCCTTGTTTAATCTTCATGTGGTTTGTCTGCACCCAGCTCTCCAGCCTGACCAGATCTTGTTGGATGGCTGCACAGCCTGACCCTACTGCAGAGCCCCAGAGACAGAGGTGGTCAGAGAAGCTGCAACTCCAGCACTACATAGCAAAGCATGGCAGACAGGGTCTCACTGGACAGGGAGACAGGGGCAGGACCTCAGCTCAGCAATTTGACCAGATCCTGCCACAACTCTGCCCAGTTCAAGATGTGGCCATCCACAGTGGAGGCCAACCCACTCACCCTATTACTGTGCTTGCAAACATACTGAATTTGTGGAAGTGATGAAGACTTCAACACTGACACTGTTCCAGGAAGAATTTGTGAGAAGTTCAGCATGTAACCATTTTTCAACCTTCTACACATATCATAGATCGCAATTTACAGTTCTGTATTAAATATAATATCAAAACATTTACCACTCCATAACCTCTCCCAAAGACCATTAAATACATTGTATTTTTAAATTAATAAGATTGTCTGAGATTTCTTATGCCTCAGAACAACTGTGATCTATGTAAAAGTGAGATGAACTAAGATGGGTGCATGTGATTTGAAACATCCCACCCTTATATGGGCAGTAAAATGCAGTTATTTTTTTAAAAAAAAACACCCCCAAATGAACCTCTTAATACATTCACAGTTACATCTTAGTCATGAAATTAATTTAGGTGCTCCCACATTCCAGGTGCTTAATAAAAGGTAGATGGGTTGCTATCAATGGGAAGATCCCCAACCCTCTCCCATTTATAGAAAAACTGTGATTGCAATGAACACTCTAAATACAAGATTCTCTCTCAAGCTGTAAAATTACTGACAAGGGTAGTGTATATAAAGATACATTCCTGAACAACTCTGTTAGAATCTATGGTAATGAACAGTCTGAAAGCAGAGTTCACATTTTGTAAGTCACAAAACATCATCCATCACCAAACGCTTGAACTGTTTTCTCCAGCTTGCAAAAATGCCCTCACATAAGTCTGTGTAGCACAGATAGGGAAAATGCATAAATTCTTTGCAGTATCTGGCCTCTTCATGCAGTTAAGTATCAAAACCCACCTGAATATATCTTAGAAGCTGTGGAGGTCACACCTGATTTCCAAGAAAACAAAACCGCAAATGACAGTTTTTGTGGTAATTCTACCATCTAGCTATTGGAACCATTCACAGAAATTAGTAGATGTTCAATACTTAAAAACTATGCATACAACAAATACTAAATGAATTAATTTAGGCTTCTGCAGGATCTAAGTAGATGCCTCTAGGATTTAATGTCTTTCAGAGTTTATGAAGATAACATTAAGCAAAGGCATCTATTCAATCAATCCTTTATGACTCTGAAAACCAAGAAAACCCAGAGACCAAATGTGATCACAAAAAAAGACACTATTCACAGTTGTGATTCAACTTGCAAAGCAGTCCTCCTTCTCAAAAAAAAACCTTAAAAAAGGATTCCTCAAAAGCAGACCTCTCTCAGCTTTCAGTTATCAGGTACTTTGTGACCACAGATAAATGATAATAAACATCCCTTTCTCAAAGTAACATTCAAGAAAATAAGTGAAACCTAAACTAGAAAAAAGAGTATACTTGCCATCCTATTTTCCACCACATTCTGCCTAAAAAGGCAGAAATAATTTCATTCTGTGAAAGCTTCAGTAAGTGTTACTAGTAAACAGAATTACAGCTCCAAACATGCATTTCTTCCTGTTACCACACCGTAAGATTTCATTGTCTAAAATGTTTCAGTCTCCTTTACCTCAGACTGCTTTCACAGATGCTTTCATTTGCTATCAATAAGCTATTTTCACTCAAGAGAACACACTGAACCAGCGGCAGGATCCACGTAACCACACCTGAAGTTTCTTAATACACTGAAAATAATTTTCCACAATGAAGAAATTCAGAAATCAATGGCATGCCCTTTTCCCATTTGCCCAGAAAGGGGCTTTTTTTTACATTTTACTGCAAGGTAAACTTTAAGTGGATCTCCAGAGTTTTACCCGAGTCAACTACAGCAAAACAGCAGACCAGCAGGAGACTTTCTAGTCCTACTACCTTTGGGCAAAACAACCAATGTGAACTAACACAACTCTTTCTCTAAAACAACAACAGATTATCACATTTAGATCCATGGGGTTCTGTTAAAAATAAGTAACTATTTGTAAAACCACTTCCATAATGAAACCAGACTATTGTTATATAGAAATCCAGTACAATGTAGAGAAGTACCTAAATGCCTACAATTTTTAAGTTATTGAAAAGGGAAATAGTGACTATCAGTAATACAATTTCTGTATTTAAAAAAGCTGATTTACCAGTAGAGTAATGACATGTTATCACTGCTCTACTAGCACATAAATAAACATTTTAACATATGTCAAATTTGCCCCTCCTACTCTTCACTTTCCTGAAAGAAAAGACTCAAAAGTAATCCTAACAATATTCTGGAAGATTAAAAACACTATAAGACCTTGCTAGTAAAAAAGAATATGCCAGTGAGAAAGGGGGGAAAGAACGGAAGGAAACGGTGTTTGCTCACTCTATGGCGCAGTTTTGCAAGTTTTTGGTTTTTAATAACTAGTTAATAATACAAAGGGAAAGAACTGGTGGCCTCCAGTGTGAACATTAGTATGTATTTTTCAAATTGCAAAAGAGCGTCATATAAAGTAAGAAACACCACTTACCTGTCCCACCCCCACTCTCAAAACTGGGCGAACTCCGTATTTCAGCAAGGTTTCTTGGTGGCTATGACATCTCAAGACTATAACAGGCTGGACCCCAAGCAGTAAAAGCATATTAGGAGGGGCTGAAATTGGAAAAAAATGTTATATACCTCTTTTTTATCTTAAGTACAGCAAATCATAAAACCTGTAATTGAGCAGGTTAATTCTGCTGACTGGCTAAGCTAGTATCATGGGTTTACTATCCATCATGATCAGTGGCATCTAGCTTAGTGGTGCAGTTACTTAAAATTATCAAAATACTTAAGAATCAGCATATTCTTTTTTCCAGTATTCAGTAATTATAATTGAAAAACCGACCTTAAACATTAGTGACCTTTAATGACTTGAAATATCCTCTCATGACACCAAATACCTTAATTAAGGCACTGTGTAGTCACCTCACCCATTGAAAAGCATAATACACAACTTGCATAGAGTCTTTAGTTAATACACTGTCTGATGTGAAAAGCGCTCTGTAGAGCTTATCTTTCTTTTCCATGATGGAGATAGCAGGCTTTCTTCTTGTTTCCTTCCCAGCCAATGAGAGAGAAAATAACAGAATATAAAACAGCTGAGTTGTGCAAGCAATACTTGCAGTAGATGACACTGGTTATCAGTTGCTCAAGGTGGTTTGCTTTAATCTGACAAGTAACATTTCCTAGAAAGATAGTTCTTTTGTCACACCCTCAAAGATCCAGGGGATTCAACCTCAAGTCAACAGCAGAAGCATTAACAACCTGTATTATATCTCAGCTAAGAACTTGAGACTCATCTGCAGTTCCCAATAAAATACTGTGAAGCATCCTAGAAACTCTTTAATTAATGACTTGAGAGTTTTTAAACTACACTCAAAGTTAGTGAGCACCAGGATCTTGTAAGAGCTACAATAATGAATGCCAGGAACTCAGAGACAACTCCTATGTTTTTAATGAAATAACATAATTCCCATCCCCAAAGTATTGTGATACAACCAGCTACAGAACTATTAAACCATACACTAATGGAAGTAAGACCTTAAGAATTAGTTATACAAGTAAAATCAACAAAACTAGTTTTAGAATTTTGTTCTGAAAACATTATTGCTTCTGTTTAAAGAAACAGGAAGAAAGCAGCATCATGTATTTTATACATGAACTGTGGGAAAGGGGGCCTGGAGAAAGGAAAGGGAAGAATGAAACTTCAAGCTGCAGAGATTATGGAAAAATGCAACCTGACATACCGCTCTGTAAATAAATGAACAGATGCCAGGTAAGGAAGTTTAAACCTTGGGTGAGAGCTACACCATGAGAACCTGAAAAAAATCAGTCAAGCCTTTTAATCTCTTAGAAAAACTATGGAAATAGTTTGTGATAGCCTGTCTTAATTCTCTTAAAACCAAGAACTGATCATCACAGGATCACAGGATGTTAGGGGTTGGAAGGGACCTCCAAAGGTCATCGAGTCCAACCCCTTACCAGAGCAGGGCCACAGAATCTAGCACAGGTCACACAGGAATGCACCCAGAGGGGTCTTGAAAGTATCCAGAGAAGGAGACTCCACTACCTCTCTGGGGAGCCTCTTCCAGCCCTCTGTGACCTTCAAAGCAAGGAAGTTCCTCCTCATGTTGAGGTGGAACCTCCTGTGCTGTAGTTTATATCCATTGCCTCTTGTCCTATCTCATGGTGCAACCAAGAAGAGCCTGTCCCCTCCCTCTTGACACCCAGCCCTCAGATATTTATAAACAGTTATTAAATCCCCTCTCAGTCATCTCTTCTCCAGACAAAAAAGCCCCAGGTCTCTCAGCCTCTCCTCATAGGGCACATGATCCAGTCCCTTAATCATCCTCATAGCCCTCTGTTGGACTCTCTCCATCAGATCCCTGTCCCTCTTGAACTGGGGAGCCCAAAACTGGATGGAACATTCCAGGCGATGTCTCACCAGGGCAGAGTAGAGGGGGAGGAGAACCTCTCTCGATCTGCTGGACACACTCCTTTTAATGCAGCCCAGGATCCCACTGGCCCTTTTGTCCATTAAGACACATCGCTGCCCTTGTTATCCACCAGGACTCCCAGGTCCTTCTCCACAGGGCTGCTCTCATCTAGCGGATCGCCTCCTAACCTTTACTGGTGCAGTTTATTATTCCTTCCCCAATGAAGGACTCTGCACTTACCCTTGTTGAACCTCATTAGGTTCCTCTCTGCTCAGCTCTTCTGTCTGTCCAAGTCTCAATGTCAAATAATTTCCAACAGGTTCTTATTTACAAACTCAGGGAGCTGCTCCTCAATGTTATGTGAACTGTGAAAGGACTAGGAAATGCAATACAGCACAGAACATATTCTCCTCCTTGTGCACTATGACTCTAGTCCTCAAAGCTGTAGAAAGCACTTCAATAATTGGAAATATTTATCTAACTTTGAAAGTTATACAATGCTGATTCTTCTGGATCTTCCACACAGGGAGTATATTTTATTCTCACACACAACACGAGAGAAGAGAAGGTTCAGAAACTTGCAGGCACAAAACAAATCAAAACCAGATCTGAGCTTCTATTTTGACTGTAAACTACAAACAATACATTTTGCAACCCTGCTAAACTTTGATATTCCAACTCAAATGCACTACTAGACTACTACAAGTTTTAAGAGGCAGAAAAAAAGGAAACTAATAAGCTACTAGTCCTCAATCATGTTACCCTAGGATTTCTTACAAACAAGCCCTTACTGAATTTGCAGGCTGTTTCTTTCTCAAAGTTCAAGATGCTTCTCAGAATCAGCCACTGACACCAACAGTCCTGAAAAATTCTTCCTCTCCTCTTCAAGCCAAAATGTATCATTCTCAGGACACTGCCAAGTTGAGACCACTCAACTGAATCTTTTTCAACACTCTCTCAATGTTAGGCTTGTAAGCTTTCTCCAACTGACCAATCCAAAATTATTAAAGCCTTGTGATTGTTTCTGACACACATCTGTGACTTTTGTTTATCAAGAACACACCTATGACACAGAGTTTGGCTCAGCTGGGCGTAAGGTGAGGTCTAGTACTACTGAAGATTTGTGAATTAAGGCCTCCAGTGGCTGCTCCAGTAAGTGATGGTCTGTCCACAAGGCACACACCTCAGCTCCCAGGACTGGGTGATGTCATGCACATCTGGCTGCTTATCAAATACTTTATGTGTAGACATGATAGATTAAAGCTCGCTCCACAAATAACAGAATCATAGAATCAATAAGGTCGGAAAAGACCTGAGAGATCAAGTCCAACTTATCACCCAGCACCTCATGACTAACTAAACCATGGCTTCAAGTGCCACGTCCAATCCTCTCTTCAACACCGGTGACTCCACCACCTCCCTGGGCAGCACAGTCCAATGGCCAATTACTCTTTCTGTGAAGAACTTTCTCCTCACCTCAAGCCTAAACCTCCCCTGGTGCAGTGTGAGACTGTGTCCTCTTGTTCTGGTGCTGGTTTCCCCACCTGGCTACAACCTCCCTTCAGGTAGTTGTAGACAGCAATAAGGTCTTTCCTGAGCCTCCTCTTCTCCAGGTTAAACAATCCCAGCTCCCTCAGCCTCTCCTCATAGGGCTTGTGCTCGAGACCTCTCACCAGCCTTGTTGCCCTTCTCTGGACATGTTCGAGTGTCTCAATATCCTTCTTAAATTGAGGGGCCCAGAAACAGACACAGTACTCAAGGTGTGGTTTAACCAGTGCTGAGTACAGGGGCACAATGATTTCCCTGCTCCTGATGGCCACACGATTTCTAATGCAGGTCAAGATGCCATTGGCCTTCTTAGCCATCTGGGCACACTGATGGCTTATTTATATTCAGCCTACTATCAACCAGTACCCCCAGGTCCCTTTCTGCCTGGCTGCTCTCCAGCCATTCCAAGCCCAGCCTGTAGCACTGCATGGGGTTGTTGTGATCGCAGTGCAGCACCCAGCACTTGGACTTGTTAAATGCCATCTTTTTGGACTCTGCCCATCTGTCCAGCCTGTCAAGGTCCCTCTGGAGAGCCCTTCTACCCTCTAACAGATCAACACTTGCTCCCAGCTTGGTGTCATCTGTAAATTTACTAATGGTGGACTCAATCTCCTCATCTTGATCATCAATAAAGATACTGAATAGGATCAAGGCCCAGCACTGATCCCTGGGGGACACCACTAGTGCCTGGCTGCCCATTGGATGTGGCACCATTCAATAGCACTTTCTGGGCTTGGCCATCCAGCCAGTTCCTAACCCAGCGCAGAGTGCACCTGTCCAAGCCACGGGCCGACAGCTTGGCCAGGAGTTTGCTGTGGGGGACGGTGTCAGTATTTTGATCAAATGTGTGTGTTGGATGAAAAGTCAAGAGGCCTAGAGCTAACAGTGACTTGCCTTATGGAAGCGCAATGGAATCTGTACTCTCCCTTGCTCTGTTTTCCATGAAATTAAACAGGGTGCATTCTGAGATTCAGTTGAAGAGAAATATAATTAAGGTAATCAGTACCATCTAGCACTATGTCCATTTCTCCAGATTAGTCAGCCTCTACAAAGACAGTGGCTAATAATTTATTAGATCATAGGAGAATTAAGATAATTGTAATTAACTTCTGTGGCCAAAATACATGTGCTGTAACACTTTGCTGAGTTAGCTGAAAGCTTAGGAAACTCCCATTACAGAGACGCACCACCCATTTCTACATAGCTCAGGAAGTTCATGTAGGTAACGTATGTAAAGCATCATGTACTATCTTTTAATTTGCATTAAGACATGCATCATAAAAAAAAATAATTAATGTCAAGCAGTACTATTTAGAGACTTAAGAAGACAAACTAATAAAACAGTCAAGCACCTCAGGCAATGTTCTGTTCTGAACCAGCACTTCCCTACTAGTCCCAAAATACAGGAAAAAAAAAACCTGAACAAAAATCAGCGGTTCAAAACACAAACAGTTCATTCCAAACAACCTCATTCATCATTCTATATAATGTTTGCTCCACTTAAATCAATTAGAGAATCTAGTCTAAAATCTGGAATTTAAGAATGTACATTCAGCAGTATTCAAATCCATGCTATGTCAGACTTCAAAATTACTTGCAGAATCACGTATGTACCTCAATCTTGACAAGAAAAATTACCCAACTTTATCTGCCCAAGCAGAGAGATGTGAAATTCTGAAACTTACCTGTAACATACCAACTATTTCCACTTTATTAAAAAAGATGAAAGAATGAAGTGTTGATAGCATATTTTCCTCAAAAACTGAGGGAGTGGGCAGAACCATATCTTGAATATACTGTACTCTGTATGTCTGATGTATTTTTTGCTTCAGCTCTGGATCAGATATGGGAATCACCTCTTTAAATTTAGCCGTTTTAGTAAGAAATTCCCTGTGTTTCCGTGACTGTGATAAAGACGGATCGTATTCTAGGCATCCAATTACGTCCATTATACATTCCTCAGAAAACATGACTTCAAAAAGTGCAGTTCTGTTCAAAAGGAAAATTCCTTTGATAATTTCATACAAGTGGTGTAGTCCTTCAATGTTTTCCAAGTCTTCACACACATGAAAAATTTCTAAGAGCTTCTTAATATAGCCCTCATTTTCCAGTGCAAGTGCGAGTTTTTCACGACGTAATGGTGAAGGCAGCGAAGATGCCACAAGTTCTGCAATTTCTTCTAATCGACTTAATTCACAAGATGGCAATTCTAGACCTGGTGATGACATATCATCAAAACGCTCCTCCTCAGATTCATCAACAAGGTCCTGAGTAATATCAACGGAAGGGTCTTTGCCTTGAACCTGCAAAAATGTGACATTGAGTACAGCTGGGTTGGAAAGTAAGAGATAATGAGAAGATTTCTTTAAACAGAAGGCTTTACAAAATAATTTCTATATTAGGTATTTCTCTTTATTTTCTATAAAAAGCAGGAAAAATGAAGAAAAGCCCCATTTTCTGAGTACTTAAAATAAAAAAATAGAATTCAAAATTACTAGTATGGATGATGACTTTTAAAATAAACTAGTGAAACTGTTTGTTTCCAGTCTTCATTTTCTGCAGACAAATTGTCAAATGCAGTGATAAACACTTATCTGTAGGCTATTTAACTGTTCTTAATGCTTTTCAAAGCTTCTGCTACCTCAAACAGAGAGACCAGTGTTGTTAATTTAGTTATTATTTACAGTTCTGGAGAGCTACAAGTCAGAATCTGCTACTGTGCACTTTCTAAATACTCATCACAGAATCCCAGCTTAAGAACAGGAAACCCCAAAGCAGCATTAACAAAAGAGCAGTGGAAATCTGGAGCTGGCAGAAAAGCTGTGTTTAGTGATATTATAATTGTAGTATCTGCTTTGAGTCTTATGTGTCAAATCCAGAAAGGCACTACTGCATAGACGTTAGAAGGTTCTGTTCTTTTTATCTTAAGAATCAGCAAACACATAGAGAAGTAAATCTTCATGGGTAACAGCATGTGACACATAAAATAAAATCTAGAATGTTGTGAAACTGTTCTACTTACATATCAGTAATCACTTCCAGTATTAGTGGCATGCAAGTTTTCCTTTTAGAAGAAGCTTTAATGACTGAGGAAGCTTATAATCTTTAAAGTACATTAGACACAAATACAATAGCACAGCCTCATAACGAGATGTAAACACACTAGATTCTTATAAAAATATTACATCTTCACATGAAGCTGACAAAGCTGAGCTTCTTATCTGAGTGTTCCCCAAGGATACCATTTTTCCTTTCCCCCATTTTGTCTCTGTCCCAAACTTTTGGTCTTTTGACTGCTAAGGTTCCTGGAAATGTTTTGGTACTTATGTATAGTTTCTGTACTTATTTACAGAAGCGGTAAGCTATTGAAATGACTCATTCCTCAAAAAAGGGAAAACATCTACACATGTGCAATTGTGAAACCAGATTTCTTTTGCTTTATTTCTGAAAACAAGAAACTTCAAAACAGAGTGCAGAGAGACAGACCTTTGTTAAGAACAGAAAATGTGCAGAAAGCATTTAATGTTTATTAGCACATATTAAAATACATACATTACATCCTTGATTTCTTTAAATTGTAAGAATTGTAGCTTTGAAGTAATAATATGGGGACAGAGCTATTTCCTACAACTATCAGATCAATCTTTCATACTCTGACAGTCAAGAGAAGCATACTGTCATATTTACTAGGAAAAATAGAGAAATTCAATATGCCCCTCACGTGAAACAAAAGAATGAGGTAAGAGAAAGAATGAGAAACATAGAAATAAACATGTGAGTAAGATACAGTTAAATCCATGCAAAATACATTACAAAATTCACTAAGAGCTCACATAGATTTTTCACTCTAAGATAAAAATTTGGACAGGTAACCTTTTCACTTCTGTCCAATCTATAGAAAGTCAAATATGAAATTAACTGTTAGGAAAATGTTAAACTTCCTTAGGTGATAATAGCGCTAAAAAGTTGTCAAGCAAAAAGACCTGAAAATGCTATAATAAAAACAAAATAACAAAATCCATAAAACCAAACCAATGAACTAAAAATCACCAAACAAAAAGCCCAAAACACCAAACAAAAAAAACCCCAACACCCAAACAAGCAAAAAACCCCCCAAACACAAAACCAACCAAACAACCAAAGAAAAAAACCCCCACCACACAACAAACCCACCCACAAAAAACCCCAAACAACAAACCCACAACCAAACAAACCCAACTCCAACAACCAAACAAACCATAGTTTAGGTTTATGTCGAATTTCTGGAGGAAGGAAAAAGTTTTCAAACTCAAAAATGAAAACCCTGGAGGAGGTGGCTAAGATGATCTATTTTTATTTTCCATCTACTGTGGTCAGATTCACCTCTTGGAACAGTCTGAAAATTGTTAACACATCAAGACAACTTATATAGTCTCAATTTTATACTATCAAACTTACCTGACATATTTTTTCCCATATTTCATCGCATCCTGCTTTTTCTTGAAAACTAAGTGCCAAATCATAGTTTTCAGCTTCAGACCACACAATCAAGGTATCCTTTGAAAAGAGGAAAAGTATCTTCAGGTAATGTATATTAGAGTTTATAAATCTGCATAGTGTTTAAATGGTAAAATGTTAAAATAATGACAGCTTGACACCCAATTATGATAAAACAATATGAAAAAACAAATGCAATCATACTTTGTACGTTTTTTATATGTTCTAAGATCCTCAGGATTTAAAGACATTTCTGCATAAACCAGAACAAGGAAGTCCGAAAGTTTTCATTCTTAATTCACATGGCCATAACATTATAAACCTCAGAAACACTGATCTACAACATGGAGGTCCCTTCCGTTCTGTGAGTCTGTGATGTACATCTACCTCAATCCATTCTCTGATAAAATACAGTAACAAATGCATAAGTTTTGGGTTGTATTTTTAATACCTGCTACAACTGAACCACATAAAACTGCATGTCTTTTTGTAGGGTCAGTATTACAATTTAATGTGTGTTTTAATAAGCCCCAGAAGATACTGTGCTAAAGCACAGAGCATCTGCTTATAAAGTAGCCTCAAGATGTGTAAAAACATTAAAGAACAGAAAATCAATTGCCTAGGAGTATGCATTCTTATCACACTGAACCAGGCACACTGTTTTTACTCATTCCAAACTATAACCCAGAAAGGATGTTTTTCCGTAGACTTCTAGAAATTTACTTCCTACAATGTTTACACACAGAAATTTAAGCTTTCATCTCCTTACTAGAATAGTTCAAGAGTTTATCCAAGCCCTCATACAGCCTGGAAAAACACTATGTGGAAGTGGAAGCTGAAGCTGCAAACAGCAATATCACACACCAATAAGGTATTTGAAGCAACTAAGTCACTGTTAGTGTAAAAATATATTAGAAAACAAAACACGAAAAAATAAGAAAATATAATCTGCATTATTTACATAGTAACAACTAGCTTAAATACAGCCACATTAAATATACATAGCCCCATGAAACTGCATTATTTCATTTAAGACCTAAAATATGCTTTTATTCACTAGAACAAGAGAAGAGAAATGTTCCACTTATATATCATGAGAACTATAAAATGAGAGTATTTTGCTTCATTAAGTTACACTTTGCTTATAGTGACTATAAAATAAGAGTATTTTGCTTCATTAAGTTTAGACTTTGCTTATAGTGATTATTCCTAAAGAAATTAAATTTAAATACTTGAAAAAGCACTACAGGTTGTCAGACATTTATGAAGTTTAAGACTGTTTATGAATTAGGCTTATTTATTTCAAATATTAAAATGAACACTGGGGATAGAGAGAAATCTTAAGTTCAGATTCTGCTATGAACTTACTAGAAGACTCCTTAAACTAGACTGTAATTTAAATAGCACAATCAACTAGCTCTATTAGGATTCAGTAAAGCAATACAACATCATCAATTTGCTATTACCAGAGCAGCTATACTGCTTCAGAGGCATTAATGGCTTTACCTTGCAAACGGTAAATAGTTTACCTTTTCCTTTTCCAAAGGGTTGAGGAAGAGGTGGTACACAGAAGAAAAGGATTTAGGAAGACCACCTCCAAAATACAAAAGGAAGAAGAAAGTCACAATTAATAGTTTATTCTCCATGAATCAGTGCAAATACTCTGGTAATAACAGATTGACAGCAACTAGTACTGCTGACTCCTATAGAGTAAGAAAAGTAACAGTTTACAAAAACTTAAAGGGAAAGTCCAAAAGAAAAGAAACTAAGAGATTCTTTGTACTATCTTTTAAAAGCAGTATGTACCTTACTGCATCATTCACCATATGTATCAGGGTCAAAATCTAATACATCAATCTCTGCTACTAGCATTTATACTGTAGCAGTTTCAAGGCAACTCTCATCAGCTTCCCACTGCATAATGCTTTTTTCATTTAAAAAGATAAACAACCCTAACACTAAAGCTTGCAATGTTTCTAGCTTGCTAAATTTCCTTTTAAGCAAAAATGGTTAGATTTCTAAGGAAGCCCTTCTCAAAAGAAGAAGAAAACATATTTTCTTCCTTGTGAAGAACATGACTAGCAAAAAGGAAAATAACTAAAAGAACATAAATAAGGTCAGTTGAATAAACAAAAACTCTAGGTCTCTAAATAAAATCCAGCACTGGACCAAGACAGGTATGTGTTTTGTTCCTCTGGGAAGAGGAGAGGTGGAGTGAGGCAGAGAAAAGAAAACGGAGAGCACAAAGGTAAAACTGCTTTTGAAATCTATAGTCACACATGTACAGTGTGTATTTGGCCATAGTATAGCAATGTTCTTGTTAAACAGAATCATCTACTATCATACATGGAAGTTCTGATTGTGTTTTGTTTACTTCCACATATTCTGATTATTTTTTTGTTTAGTCTTTAGAAAGGAAAAAACCTGCTGAAATCATATGAGCAGAACAATAATCATTCCGTGTGTTCTATTAATATGAGAAAAGTGTCTTCCAACTGCCAACATCAACAATTTCAAATGATTTGTTACCTGTTGTTTTATCATACAAGGATTTAAAATTCTAGATTAGTATCAGTGCCTCAACAAAAATCCATCAACTGCTACTCTAGATCCTTCGTAAGAGCGTATTTGTAACATACTTTACTGCCGCAAAGGGCTTTTTAAAAAGAGAACATGAAACAAAGTGAGAAATTAATTTCACTATGTTGCATAATACACAGTTCACTCGAAGTTTACATTCACTGTTAAATGCTGACAGTTATTAACGTAATTTAATTCTCTTAATCCTACAAAGCTCATAATCATCCAAAGGAAGAGCAGCACAAGAATTATACATCTGGGGAGAAGTGACTGCAGAAAATTTTACATGTGGCTAAAAACCATAAATGGAAGTCTAGTTTCTGCTTGTTGTATTTATAGGAATCTATATGATTGATCTTGGTGCAATCTAAACGCACTATTTGATCTCTCAGCTACAGGATAGGACTACCTGTTGCTTCCAAACGCAAAGCACTATTTCTGACATGTCTGTAACAGAAACAGAAATTTCTGAAGGCTGCCTCCTCTATTCCAGGAGAAAATGGGAGTGTGAATAAGTATGCCTAGTAATAGTAGCTATTGGTTAGACAGCTAAAGAGATGGACTCTTCTTGCACTTTACCCCTCTGAGCAAAAATATTTAATCATACATGATTCATGAGACCATTTCTGGCTGTTTAAGCAAAACTTTTTTTTTTTTTTTTTTTTTTAAATTATTATTACATACAAATGTCAACCTATAGACATGGGTTTGATGGGATGACTAAAATTTGTTCTCAGCTAGCTTGCTTTTGGAACACAAAGTGTGAAACTGCAGTATTAAAGTACAGCTACGCTGTATGAACTAAATTGCAAGTATGGACAAATGTTTTGCCACTGAAGACTTTTGTACTGAGTGCTCCACAAGAAACCCAGTATTATAGTTCCTCACATTTTTCAAGACAAATTAGAGTTCTTGGCAAGATCTTTTTTAAACAGTATGACAATCAGGAAGCTACTTATGTAGAGTTCACAATCTTCTGATGATGACCAGGAAACTCTTATGTAGAGTTTGCTTCTTCACTTGACAATAGCACCAGTTGGATGTCTCATCTCTGCCCTAGCCTATACAAAATTTGCTGTCTGCCTAAGGCAATTTATATAAATTTGGCTTTTTTCATATTATTGGTCATTAGGACTGCTCAGATTAATTAAGTATTCTTAATTTTACGCTAGAATTCTGAGCATGGCCTATTTTTAGAAGACCTATG
The DNA here is from genome assembly GCF_026170545.1 of Melanerpes formicivorus. NCBI lineage: Eukaryota > Metazoa > Chordata > Aves > Piciformes > Picidae > Melanerpes > Melanerpes formicivorus. Next base: position 6,033,457 of record NW_027142369.1, read on the forward strand.
TATTCAGTGCTCCCATAGAGGTATTTATTGTTTCTACCAAGAGAGATTAACTTTATGAATGCTTATTCTTAAAAAGATACAGCCTGAGGCAAAACTTCAGAATACAATCAGGGATTTGTCCACTGCTTGTTGGCTATATCAAGTCCACATGGAGCAAGCTCTGGCTAACTGAGAAGTTTTCAGGGAAGCACTACTGTGTGCTACAGCTTTATTTGAGACTTCATTCCTAGGAAGCTAACCTTCAAAAATTCTATTGTAATACTTTAATCCAGGAAGCAGGAACAAGTGCACTTAGATGGGACAGAGCTTATTACCTACCCTATAATTTTTCCCCACTTTTTGAAATTGTTTCCAAAACACATTGTGTTTATTCCACATCCTTTTCACTAAGCAATCTCAAGCTCTCACCGTAACACTCAGCAGAAGTCACACTTTTATTAGACATCAACTTTATTTAATCATTAGCAAGCTGATCAGCAGGTGTGTGTTATATAGCACTCAGACTACCTCCAAGGCAAGCCCTAGGATTTCACAATGAATTTCAGAGCAACTAGTATTCCAGATTTGATTCTGCTGTAGAATTGATTTAAGATTTTATCAATGTGATAAAATTAAGAAAACTCTTTTTTTTACGATGCCCTCTTACTGGTGTTCGTACCAAGAGAGTATACTAGTCTTCTCTGTAGCTCTTAAAAGTTTTCTTAGCATCCCAGTGAGATTTAGGCTACCCTCAAGAAGCAATGATCCCCCAAATTAGACAGTTCTTCCACAGATTCTCTGTCTTAAAATGCAAATGTATCTTTTCCTGCTAGTCCTCAAGTGATTTTGGCCTATGACAATTTCTTGGCCCTCCCTACAAGTTTGATGCAGATGGATTACTTCTGCCCCTTTTAGGGCTGCCTGATTGCTAGTCTTCTTTATCTAAGCCATGGTTTAGCTACAGATGCTTGCCTGGACATGCCAAACCACCTTTCAGCATCTTGCTAGCTAATTATTTACAATCAAAAGTATAGGATCATAAGCAGCTTTCCGCTTATGAAAATAAACTACAGGCACTACTAGCCAGGTTTAAGTTAAATACTTATTATCATGATCACACATTGCCTCAGAATCTTTAAATAAATCTGCTCAAATAATGTAATATAAAGTTTTAATACTGCCTTTGGTTTTGCACGTATGTTCACCTCGCATCTGGGTATCTGTATGCACTAACAAGTTACCCCAAAATCTGAAATAACACAAAGGCACATTTAGTCCCTTGGCAAAATGTATTCTACCCTATACGGAAGCTCCACAATGATAAATGACTTTTCAGTTTGTGATTTCATAGCTGCACTGCCATGAACCATGTGGAATAAAATAAGTTTATTAGTTCTACAACAGAACCTCAACTCACTGGTCTAGTGACCATACCCTGAAACAGCAGAGGGGAAAAAAAACAAAACAAAAGCACAGGAAAATACACATTAAGAGAAAGGAACACGTGATCATTTAAAAAGGATAAGCCACCACAAAACCAAGAGCAATCACTCCCCTTGTTTCTTCCTCACCCCACAGAACTACACCCCTTCCCATACTATCTTATCTACAATAGGCACAACTTTGATTGTTATAGTTTCACTCTTGGCCTGCTTTTCCTGAGAGCAGTTCATCTTCTCCAAGTATTCCTCCAGTGTCCTTCTGGATCTTTTAGAAATTTAGCTTTGTTTCAAGTTTTCTCTCCATTACGCAAGGGCCGTCAGCTCTGCGCTACACAGCTAGCAGATGGTACTCCAGGTGCATTTTAACTTTGTATCCTCGTGAAGAATTGAAAAAGGGACTAAAAGGCAGGGGACACAAAACACTGAATTTCTAGCTGGAAGCTGTTGAGCAACTCAAGCCTTCCATGTTCCAGGCAAAGAAAACAGGTGCAATATGTACTTCATGACTGAATTACAGGATGTGCATGGAGTAGGTATAATAGAGTTAAGTGGTTACTGTTCTATTGCTAAAGCATTGCCACAGTATTTTTGTAGGGGACTGTGATATATCTGTGAATCTTCGGAAGAGCTCTGGTGAGAAAACATCACTGTGCTCCCATGAGAATCTGGAAACTCCCTGGACAGACTGAGTGGGAATGACAAACCGCAAGATAAGACGGGAGGCCACCTGGACTAGCTTAACAAGTAAATATAGCAATGCTATCGCTGACCCATGAGAATCTTGAGAAAAGTTCATTAACCAATTGCAGGCAGCCTAACCCTAACAATACACACAATATGAGTTGTGTGCTGGAATAAATCTCCCGCCTTTGGCCTTCTATATGCTGCTCTGCTTGTGTTTGACTCCTGTCGCACAGACCGTCCCCTTATCCCTACCCTGACCCCTATACAGCGACACATATTGAAAAATATATATTGCATGACACACCTCCGTCAGCTTTCTCCCCTGGCAAACTCTATATAGGTAGCATTTATTTCTCCTTTAAGGTTGCACAGGAAGAGGCATGTTGTCCTAGAACACTAGTGAAATTATTCATTTTCTGAATAAAGATCACTTGTTTAAGAATAGCATCTCTGTCACTAGCATTTTGGAATTGTGTCATATACAGGATTAATTAAATCCTGTATATTTACTGCCAAAGTTGTAGGATCATTACTGTAAAATTTTGAAACAAAAATACTAATGAAACTTAACTTCAAACCCTAAATAAGAATATAAATCCAGAGGCTGAGTGGCTATATTGCTGTACATTTTGCCTTTGCAGAGGAAATCTTCCGTCTACAAATTGTATCTTAACATAAGAAATATGAGTGCTTTTTCTGAGCCACAAAATTGTTTTCTTTCTAGATTGTTCTCCTTAAATAGATTCCCTTATTCTTGTTCTAGTATAAATAACGGTGAATTTGCCAGGAAGTACATGGTCCAGAGCACCCAAAAACTTCCACTGATAGCAATTCTGTGTTACAGAGTAAGACATATACACGTCTTTCACTTTATATGCATAGCAGACAACATCATCTCATTGTAACAGAAAAACTGATCTAGTTTATATGACTCCTGAAAAGGAAGTTAAAAGACCGCCTGTGTTCGTGCTTTAAGGAGTGATTTCAAAGACCAGGGACTTGGATTGTCCAAACTGAAGCATCTCAGGACCATGTTGATGTACGAAGAAAAACCCGAGTCCCCAGGCAGATCTCAAGATCTGCCAAGTATGCTTCCTCTCCAAAGAGGAAAGCAGACAGTTGCTATCTACCAATTAGAACAGTATTTACATGCACACACAGATGTGACAAAAAACTCATTTCTTTCAATCCTGAGCCCTAAGAAATTGAAAGCAAACAATTTAACAAAATTTTACCTGAAGGTCTGGTTTACAGGGTATGCCTTTTATTATTTTGTTGGGGGTTTTCTGTTGATTTGGGTTTTCTTCATGGGTTCTGTGAATATTTTTACATGCCAAGAGAACAGAGGCAGCAAGGCAAATATGTACACAGGTCTTTGCACTGTTATCTTGACAAATAATAATTTAGGCTGTTGCAGTCATTAAAATACCCATACGTATATACAATTTGTTATATCAACAGTTACTGAAACAATCTGTTGCATGCTTGCACTAGCAGTTCAACGTAGCTAGGAAGTTCTTTCACCAGATGAGTAAGTTCATTGTTTATCACAAAAGGTATCTATCTATCGACTTGTTGAAGAACAAATCCATTGGCCAGTAAGACTCCCCAGGAGCTTCAGTACTACACATTTCTCCTTCCTTCCATTCATAAATTAGGTTAGTTGTTCCAATAAAAGATTTTTTCCTTCTTCCAAGCTTCACATTTGCCTAGACATAAGTCATAACTCATCCACTTTCTCCATTAGATATCTGAAGTGCCAGCAACCCACACGCCAAGTATATCACAGTAAAGTGTTCTGACATTTCTACTCTCACATGTCCCTTCAAAAAGATGTGGAGGTCCTCCCTCATCATGAACTTTTGAGCTAGGAGAATGGTAAGACCCTAACATTGGAAAAGTACTTGGAAGTTTTAAGTATTACATTTCTGGATTTTTCTTGGAACATTAGGAGTGCAACTGACAATTGCAGGCAAACTCAAGTCTACTATTCTAACAGGCTCCAATTTTGCTAGTAGCTGAGGCAACCTAAATAGCATTCTGCAGCCAAAAAAAGAAGTATCTTGCTCTTTCTCCCCACAGTTCTACAAATGTGTGAAGAGGCTTGAAACTTCTGATGACAAGAGTTACCAGTAGCTGAAAAGGGATTTTTGAGTACTAACTTGATTTTCTTATGGTTCTGTGAGTTAAGGCAGTTCACAGTGCAAGAAGCAGAGCTGGAATGAAGCAACTCTTCCTTTCAGCTGCTAAGCCACAAGCTTTGTTTATATGGAATCAGGTTTAAAATTCTGAACATTTCTTTTACCAAGGGAAAGCATAAGTAGGCTCACCTGAAAGATAACATGCTACGAAGCAGGATTAATATGAACAGCAAGGAAGATCCAGTATTTCTACAGCTCAGAGTGGAGCTCTACATTAAACCTATATTAGACACTGCTTTGCCTAAGTATGAACAATCCACTTACGAATACAGACTTCTACCTATGCAACATTTGAAAACTTTAAAACCAGCACTTTTCCTTCTCCAGCCCAGAAAACACAGTGCTGTTGTAACAGGACAGACTGTCTAATACTTTTATTTCTCTAAGCATGTTTTCAGTCACCAGTATTGATCTGTGCACTGCTAGATTACAGTATACATCTGACTCGGAGTAGCAATGAGCACAGATACAGAATGCTGTTGCACTGACAAGCACATGTGGTGGTTTGCACTCATCTTAAACTTCAATGCTTACTTTAAAAGTAGGCTTCATGTTTGATCTCACATAAAGTCTACTGACCCTGCACTGTTTTTTTTTAAATTCTTAAACCAGCAAAGCAAGTTTCAGCACTTTATGCCATTGAGCTGTGAAATATTCAAGGTAATTTTAGGAGCCCTAAAGCTTGAGTTACAGTGTAAGAGAACCATGACCTCAAGCTAGTCAGGATTATGACGAGGAGTTAGCTTGCTTAGCATTTTTGCTGGGTGTGTCTTTTCTTACTCCCTGCAATTGATTTTCCATCTGACATTGGCCTTACCAGTTATTTGCTATAGACTGTTTATATAGTGACAAGGAATTACACTGAGAACTTTCCCAAGGAGGGGTCTTTTAAATCCAGACTAGTTCTCTCGATTCAGTTCAACATACAATCCTACAAACAGTTGCAAACACACAACTACTGAGACCGCTGTGTGCAAAACTACAGAATGTCTATGCCTACAACAACACACTTCTCAGTCTTTAGCTGTAGTAGTTTAATACATCAACTGTACCTGAAGATATTTTAGGAAGTCTGAGCTGACCAGACAGGTAACAAAGAACAAAGTGGTTCAGCATTTCTAAACCTCTATGGGTAATTCTCAGCATCCATGAGATAAGAACATTAAAAAAAGAGGAAGGTCTACAGTTCACTTCTCACCCATCTCAGTAGCGTTCTTTAGGGATTCACAATGTATGGCTTAAATAATTGAAGCAAGGTGCAAACTAGAGGTGAGAAGCTGCTTTTATGTATACAGAGTGCTTTGAAGCAGTAGTAACCCATATCCATCTTCCAAGTACATGCCAAACAAAGGTAAACATGCAAATAGCTTTAAAGCCTTCTAGTCTTCTCTTAAATAAAATACATTGAAAGTTGTAGTGTCTGAAATATAAAGAAGAAAAAAGCCAGATGATATTAAGTTTCAGGTACTATAATCCTCATGAACCTCAGCTACTTTACGATTTCACAACTATGCTTTGCCCATCTGATCCAAAGCAGTTTTTGGTGTGAAACAGAGCACAGGCTTTCTATGTAATTTCAGAAAACACTCAGAAATAACAAGACATGTATGACAACATGCACAAAAATGTTGATAACTACTTTGCCTATTTTTAGTACAAGAGCATACAATGTAACTTGCAACGGAGGCAAAAACTCCACACAACTTACTGTATTGTTCAATTTTAAGAACTTGCCATTAAGCATTAAAAAAGGCATAATGTTTACCTGTTGCTTCTGGTACGCAGTGTTCGGGTTAATTTTGGACTCCAAAAGAAGAGAGCCTAGAAAATAAAGTTTCATTTATTTACACATGTACTGCAATTTTACTATTGACATTAGTTTTTTGATTACTCTTTCCTCAAGTAGGTATTTATACCTTTTCTCCTAACAGTAAGCCTGTTAAACCCATACTTTACTGTGGCTTTGTATTTCATTTTCCCCTCAAATATATTGTTCACATAGTACAGAACATTCAAGTGCTTTAAGAACAAGGCATTTTTTAACACCTTTCTTTTCTCAGTAACAACTTTTCCACAGTTTTTGTGAGTGATGATAACGTCTGCAAAAAAACCCATCAGCACACAAAAAGCATCACAGCTGAATTCTGTATGTCACCTACAGTTGTTCTGGATGAAATTTGCTGGTCATGTGGCACTTGTTCTTAAAGTTCAGGTAAAACTTATATTAGTTTGCTGGAAAGTGTATCTAGAAACTTGCTTACAGTAGCAACCATTATGACTGTCAATACCAAAAAACTTCAGATGTGGTAAACTTCAACAATAGTTTCACAGCAGCTTACACTGATTTAAGACAACATCAATTCCCTTTTTTTCTTGCTCACCCTTTTGCCTAAGCATTAAAGTTAATACATGTCACATTTAAATGGTTCACAGGGCTGATTTAGGTGAAAACAATCCTCAATACTACTGATATTTTTGGTCCTATCACTTTTGCCATCCATCTTGAGGCAGAAATGCCATCCGATATGGGACTCTCTACAGCCATAACTTAGTATTAACACACCTGCAGCACTTCATTCAACACACATGAAGTACCAATATAAACTTTTACAGCCAGTCCTGTTATTAAAACATACAGTCACAGGCACCACAAAGAGGCATTTCTCCACTCATTTATCTGCTTTAACTTATTAAGAAAAGTCCAACTTTAAGAAGTCACAATTTCTCAGTTTCACTGTTACAGTTCTAAGGCAGTCTTACATTTATATTACCAGAATATTTGCCAAATATCTTCACAACATTTACACTAAAGAAAAATTAAAATACTTCAACCACAAATAGGAAGCCTGAGAACCCGAAGACAAGCACACATATTACTTGGATTTAGAAAAGATACTTGGAATCGAAAATTGCACTTCTGAATCTCACAGCAAAATCAACGACTAACTAGGTTTCACTATCTGAAGAGTGTATCAGTTACAAAAGTCAAAGCAAAAGAATATCCTAACCCAGTGTTCTTGTATCATCATCCTTGATGTTGTAGGTTACGGTTAAAGTTGCAGAAGAAAAACACACTCCTTTCCTGAAGAACTGCTACTGATTAATACAAGATCATAGAGTGGTTTGGGTAATCTGAACTAAAATGCCTGTAGTGAGCTGGGACATCTTCACCTAGATCAGGGTGCTCAGAGCCCTGTCCAAACTGACCTGGAATGTTTCCAGGGATGGGGCATCTAACACCTCTCTGGGCAACCTGTGTCAGTGTTTCACCACCCTCATTGTAAAAGCTTTTTCCCTTGTATGTGATTTAAATCTTTAGTCTAAGAAGTCCAATACTGTAAGTTTAAAACTGTTACCCCCGTCCTATTGCTACAGGCCCTGATAAAAAGATGGTTCCTATCTTTCCTACAGGGCTATTTAAATACTGGAAGACCACACTAAGGCTGCTCTAAAGCATTCTCTTCTCCAGGCTGAACAACCCCCAAACTTTCACTTTCAGCCTGTCTTCATAGAGTAGTTGTTCCATCCTTCTATCCTTTTAGTGGCCCTCGCTTGGACTCGCTCTACCAGGTCCATGCCTTTTTTGGTCTGATGACTCTGGAGCTAGTAATCGTATTCCAGGTGGGGTAAGAAAGATTATTATTTCATTAAATTTGAAACTTTGCCACAGATTTTTATACTAAGACACAATCCAACAACAGAACTGAACTAAAGGGCCCTTGAGGGAAAACAAGACAACTAAATAGCAATATTCCTCCCAAGCTACATACGGTATCTTTTCTTCTTTAGAGGATTTCCCAAATTTTCTAGCCCACATCAGTTCTGTTAACAAAGCAGCTTAAGTGTGGCAACATAACTACAGAAAAAAATAAAAATACAGAGGACAGAAGGAAACCATCCAAGATGAGAGCCACTCTAATACACTGTAGCACTTAGGTCATAGTCTTGAGCTCTGAATTTTGTGTTTGCTTAGTAAACATTTCAAAATAGCATTTCCTTTTACCTTACAATCATTAGTTACAAGCAGCATTTCATTTCAGTCTTACTTTCAGTTTCAAAGCCTCAGTTTCAATAATGTTACATTTCAGAATACTATTTTGTGCTAATAATTTGGTTGACAAATTTCTACAAGGTCTTCAGTGCCTAGAAGTATTTAATAGCAAATATGAGTCAGAATCCTCTCAGATTTAAAAGCAATTAATAACAATATTGTATTTTAACTGCTGAACACAGATCTACAGACACAGAACTTCTAAAATTAGCATAATATCATACCTAACTTGAACATTATATTTGACAAAATGCTACTAAAAAAATGTTGAAGACAGCTGAACGCAAACTTTTCATCTACCAGGCAAACTTTTCATCTTACAGGCTATATCGAGACACTAGAGAATGACCTGCTTACTAGATTTAGCACAAAAGAGCATTTCTCCATCTCTGCTAAACCTGATGCTTGCAGCAAAGGCAGGTCAAGCCTTTTAAGGTTTGACTTGTTAATCACTGCCACGGGCTTTAACTTACTCCTCACCATATAGACAATATTTAGACAAGTATGAATTTGGAGACAGAAACATACAAAAGCATTAACCATGCTGTATAACCTAGAACTTCCCCAGATCCATCTTTCTGGAGAATGTGATCTCTCTTTGTGCAATGTATTCCCCAGAAAGGGTTCAACTACTCAAAACTAGTGACTGTTCTACTAGACATTTCAGCAAGTTTACTTTCATACAGTAGTTCTACATGATCTGGCCCCTTCCTGGTATGAGGCAATCTTAGGTCCCTCATTTGCTTCTGTGAGCTATGCAGCAGTAACAGATGTCTGTAACACAAATACATACCTTTAAAAAAAATTTACAAAAATGTAACATACAGCAAATAAAGTTGCTCTCCATTTAAAGTCACTATCAGTATTGATTCCCCAGTATTGTTCAAGATGCTTATTCTTGCATTTGTCATAAGCAATTACTTTCTATGTCAGTATTTTTCCCTTATTACTATCCTAGAATATGTTGACTATCCACTAAAAATATACCAACAAAATTTCATCTTCACTGACTCAGTGACTCTATTCAAAGTTAAGATAAAGCTGGAAACTAACCTTAACAGAAGCTGATACATCTTCCAAAACTATGCCGATCTAGACAATAAGTTACAGTACTGAATGAATCTGTATAGATAACTGCCAAACATTGGTGCCATAAAGCAACATGTGAAACCACCTAATAAACCTTTATTTAGAATAAACCAAACCAGGTTGGAAGAGACCTTCAAGATCGCGTCCAACCCATCAACCAATCCAACCCACCAACCAATCCAACCCACCCAAACAGCTAACCCATGGCACCAAGTACCCCATCAAGTCTCCTCCTGAACATCTTCAATGGCGGTGACTCCACCACCTCCTTGGGCAGCCCATTCCAATGGGCAATCACTCTTTCTGTATAGAACTTCTTCCTAACATCCAACCTGAACCTCCCCTGGCGCAGCCTGAGACTGTGTCCTCTTGTTCTGGTACTGGCTGCCTGGGAGAAGAGACCAACATCCGCCTGTCTACAACCTCCCTTCAGGTAGTTGTAGATTTGCAGATTCAGTTACGTGCCCCTGTAATAGAATATGCTAACTGAAAAAACCCTAGCTGGTGCTACAACACCACCATTCTATGCTGTGAAAGACAAGTACACAGGGAAAGACTTGCTCAAAAGGGATGACATACAATGCTATTTTCAAAGATAATCAGAGAACAAACATCCTAATCCAGTAGTCTTAAACAGATCTGCAGACTTGTTTACATAGGTGCATACAGAGACCTGCTGATACAGAATCTGCTTTTCTCCCATCAGATTGTTTTTATATATATCTCTCCTTTCTCAAAACCAGAAAGGGTACAGTGTCACACATTACTCTTCATACCTGTATAAAAATGTTTAAATGAAAATTCCAGTTCAGGAGCTGGGTTTTTTTTTAATTGTTTATGGTTTGTTTTGGTTGGTTGGTTTTGCACACAGAGGTTTAAGTTCTGCAGCCAGAGAAAATCTGGGAAAAAACTTAAGCCAAGGTCCAAGAACAAGCTCTTCACTTGCAAGAGACTATGCCTCAGTCTATCACATTTCTGAAGGGCCAAACCCAAATATTAAGGAGAAGGGAGAACCAGGAGATAAAAAACCAAAAATCCTCCCCACCTCCTTTTTTGGTCCCATCCATTTTAATCTAAGAAAAGGCCATAACCACAAAATTTTGTGTTGCATTCCTAACAACAAATGAATACATAAATAAAATTAATCCTTGAGTAAAGCAACACACACTTAGGCAAAATTCTTGTTATCCCTCTATCAGTATTATGGGGTTAGTAACAACCTAGTTTAAAGAAGCAGTGAGAATATGGATTCCCACACTATGGCAGAAGTCATTAACATACCAAATTCAGAAATGGCAATCCACAACTTCTGAATAAAAATTACTAGGTAAATCCTAAAAGACAACTATCAAGTATGGCCTCCACACTTGGGGAGTTCACTTCAGCTCATCAAAAAGTTTAGTAACAAGACTAGTAACTACTAAGCTTGAATTAAAAGTTTAAGCCTTCAAATTAACTTAGTAAGACGTTTCATTTTAGAGGTCTCTTCAGTCATCTTGGCTCAGAACAAAAACAAATGTCTAGTGAGCAGTGACAATCAAGAAACACAGAAATTTTAAGCATGAAGCATGTCCAAAGCAGCCTAAAATACCACGTGAAAAACAGGTAAGAAAGCAAAGGCTTTTGGTTATGCACAGAAACTCATGTGGAAGGGGATTGCAAGAAAAGATCACTATCACTCTATATCAAGTAGAACACATTGTAACTAGGAATCATACAAAGCAACTTCTTAGGGTTTTAAGTGAAGAAGTGAACAGTTGTTTAAGCGGGAAAAAATACATTTGCCTGTTTCAAAGCACAATATATACAATATGAAAGCAGTTTACTGTATTTCTGTACTACAATTACTCCAAATTGCCTGCAATAACTCTTGAAAGTTTAGTGCCTGAGAACACCAGATATATCAGATAGCAACACAAATTACTCATCTGCTCTAAATTCTTTTAAGATGGTGTTAAAAAGCCAAAACAAACTCATTAAAAAACACCTCTCCTAAAAAAAAAAATGTAAAAAATACTATCTTATTCAGTTCTTGTTGCTCCAGTTCCAGATGATAGCTTACCTTGGACTTGGCATACTGATTGTAGCTCTCTTATCTGAACACCCTGACCCTGCTATAAAATCTCAACCACTTGTAAAGCAGCTATAGAGCTACACCAAGTCACAGCTGCACAATCAAAAGACTGAACTGTGTGCTAGCCCCACACGGTCAGCCAAATAAACCTCTGATAATTCCACTGTTGCTCTGTGCACAGCCAAACTGGCCCTTTAACAGGAGTGGGAATTTCCTCCACTCAGGAAACAGAGCCCTCAGTTTCAGGCAAATCCCGAGGTTTTCAGTCAGCTTCCTGGAGTTAAGTCTGTAGGGTGCACAGGATGAATCTCTGCTCAAATACTAGGAAAAGCTGGTTTAGAAAAGGAGGAAGGAAGAAGTTTTATTGTGGAAAGAGGAGGAGCTGACAAAGAAAGACAACAGAAGACCTATACAGCACTTGCCTCCTTGTATGGAAGCAAGTGATGTACAGGTCAGGTTTCTAGTACTCATATGTTTTTGAGTAACTAGGGGAAAAAAATAATCAAGTCAACTACTTCACATAGGTAAAAAGGTACACACAAACTGCATAGTACCTAAACAACAAGATTGCCACTACCTTTTTCCAAGCCATTAGCTCAGGTGGAAAACTTTGCCCTCAAAATCAACTCACAAACAATTGACTGGGAGTAAACAAAATATAAATCAGGTTTTATGAGGTGTTTACACAAGCAAGTTAGAAAAACTAGCCTATTAATAGAGTGCACATTTACCCAGGACTGATACTACCTACTAAATTAAGAACTCAAGCTCTGTATATTATTCGATAGCCTTGAAGTACATGTACACTGCTTGAGAAAGTCTAGTGTGTGCACCCTATTAAATATACTTCTGTATATTAGGTGTAATTTTATGTTTGAGTCAGCTCTGCTTTGATTAGAGTATTTTAGCTATGCCATGCAAAGCAATTACTTCATCTTTGGTTTTGGATCACTGACACCAATTTATATTTTCCTTCTTACAAGATGTTGATGTAAAATAAACTGGCAACAACTGCCTAATTCAGGTTCTAATCAGTCTTAAGCACACGTATCTCACTGAAAGTTAATAAAGGGATTTCAGTTTGAATGGGTTATTTCTTCACAAGCAGGTTATGAACCACAGATCCTTTGCTTTCTTTTCACAAGAGAACCTTAAAAATGAAATCTAGCGCACAGAAGACGTGAGGGTTTTTAAACATGGGCATATTGGCCATGAGGATAAAAAGGGCTGTATTTACAGTAAAGTGTAAAGATGAGCTAAAAATTTAATGACAACCTTGTTTTACCTCTCTCATGTTGAAATTAAACTACGCTTATTTTTATCTTGAATGCTTTCTCTTACAGTATGAAGTTAGCCAAACTTCATAAATCAATATTCTTAAAAAAAAAGTATCAGTTTCACTTCTTGAAGTATAATCGAGAAACTACAAAACCCTGAGAGCTGTGCTTATCAGAAGCTCAATTATCAAGATCCTGCTCAGAGAAGTTTGACTTCTCCCTATGAATTTATGATCTTTGCTGTAGCGATCATTGTACAGTTTGCCAGAACTTTCTAAACCAGAAAGAATTAATGATTCTGAAGTTGCTTTTCATACTAGCCATATATAATAAAGAAAAGTAGAAGGTCTGTTGACAGTCACAAGCTGCAACTTCAAGTCACTAGATACAGCAGCCACGTATCTAATGAAATAATAAGCCATACACTGACAGACTTTACTAGCAAAATGGTACATGCTAGAGATATTGCAAAACATACATTTCTAAATCTGTTCTGATCATAGAAGTCATGAACTCAATCAATAATCAAGGCTAGCCCAAACATTTAGCCACAGGGGTAGATATTATTACTGAACCTATACTATTGTCCTATGTTGTTGGAAAAATGTGAAGGAAGTTGATAAAGCATTGTTTTAAAATTATTTACAGGAAGATCTAGAACTGCTGAAGGACTGAGAACTACTATTCCATTTAAAAAAAAAAGGGGGGGGGGGGGCGGGGGGGGAAGGAAAAAGAAATCTGAGAATTTGTTTTCTGTTCATTAGATTGTCTTTACTACTCTAACAACTGTACTTTGACAACTGTTGATAGCTTTTACAATGTCTTCCATAACTCTTGCTACCAAGGAAAGGAAAAGGAAGGAGTGATTAGGTATCAGCCATCCAATGACCTTTTAAAAATTTATACCAAAAAACATGATCTAAGCTTTGAACAACTGCCTTCACGAGGTGATCGTTTCCAGAAACATCTAAGGAAAGATGGATGTATCAGGATAATCAGCTTTGAAACTGAAGCACATTTGGCATCTAATGAGATATCACTAGATATCCAAACCCATACAAGATCTACCATAAGACCTGAACTTGTTTTGTACACAACGCTGTGTATTCACTACGAACCAAGTGCCTACTATGCCTGCATTTGATGGCAATCTTCTATTTCTTTCACTTGGACTAACACTAATGAACTGCAGTTAAGTGCCTACTTGCTTCTAGGAATCACACCTAAATTATGCATCAAAACATTAAGGCAAGAGAAACAAACCTAAGCCCAGTTCCTTTCTTGGGTAGGACAAGATAAGATTGTACCTTCGAACATACACACTTACCATCACTCTCTGCCCTGACTAGCAGGGACATGCCCTTCAGCCTCTCCACGTAGCAAGAGGACACATGTCCTGTGCCTCGATCATCCCACTGGCGGTCCTCATTTAGCGTGTAAACCTTCACCCTCCGCCGGGTGTCAGTCATCCTGCTGCCTGCCACACCACAGCCACCACTCTGGCTTTCAATTGCTGGAGCAGGAGTCCGGTCGGGGGCCAGGCCCCCCTCAAAGGAGGGGAGCGGGAAAGAAGGTAGCAACCCCACACGGGCACGCAAAGCAAGCTCTCCTTACTTCAGTGCTCCAACGGGATCTTCATTACCGAGGGTAACAGGACTGAGGGGCGCAGGGGAGAAGGGGGAACAAGAAAAGAGATCAAGATGAGAGAGGGGAGCTGCTCCAGGCACAAGCAGGCGCTGCAGAAAAGGCAAGTAAGCCTACGCTGGTGAGAGCCGCAGAGCGGAGACAGACTCTTTGCAGGGTGAAGGGCAGGCAGGAAAGGCAGTGAAGAAGGGATCCCGCAGAAGTGGATCCACGGGAGCAGACGCAGCGGCGGGCAGCAGATGGCACGGGCAACAAGGGGCAGCCGGCCCAGGGCGACACAACAGGAGACCCTGGAGGTCGGGACGCTGGCAAAGGAAGCAGGCGTGAGCCTGACGAAGCCGAGGTAAAAGAGCCGCTGAAAGGCAGGCTGAGAGGGGCCGTTCGCCCCGGCCTGGACCTCGGCTCTATTGTGCAGCAGCTGCCCAGGCCCGAAGCCCCTCGCTCGCCGTCCGTCAGCGCGGGGCTTCCAGAAGCTGCTTTCCTTCCCGCCGGGGCTGGCTGGAGCCTGCGGGCACTGCCTGTCCCAGGGCGGGATGAAGCTGGCAGGAGGGCTCAGCGCCCCGTCTCCCCTATGGGCTGCCGTCGTCGGCGACAGCTTCACTCCCAGCCCGACTCCGCCGCCATATTCTTCTTCCTCCTCCTCCTCCTCCTCTTCCTCCCGGTGCTGCGGCGGCTCAGTCCCGACTCCTTGGTGCGCCCTGCGACGTGGCTGCGCTCTCAGCACTCAGCAGACCAGCCGGCAGAGAGGTGCTCTGCCCTATGAAGGGGACAAGCGGCAACAGCGCGGTACAGCACGGCCGGTACGGCGCGGCCTGTCCAGCCCGGTTCCCTCCGGCTCCGCCTCAGTCACTGTACGGCCGCCATCTTGGTTTCACCTCTCACTGGAGGCGCGGGGTCTCCCAGCCAGCGGCAGCACGGGCCGCCCGCCAGTATTTAAAGAGCCAGCAGCCCTAAGCGGGTAGCGGGCGTGCCTCGCACAGGCTCGTGGGTACGCGCATCTGGGCCCCGCGCGCTCCGAGCCGCCCGCGCACAGCACCCCTGCAGCACCGCAGAGTGCCTTGCACCGCTCCTACGCAGTGCCCTGCCAGGTCGCTTTCGGATCTGCACAGGAGGGACATGTGTGGGGCCCTGGCCGGGCCATTACCGTGAACCCAGGGAACGGAGAGGCGCTGCGCTTCAGGCTAGCGACACGGGTGGCAGTGCCGGCTGCCCTCGCTGCCTGCCACGCCCGGCGGTTGCTCTTCCCGTGCTCAGCGGATGCTGCCGGGCCGGGAGGTGACCGGTAGCGCGGCCACGGCGATGAGGCGGGGCCTCTCGGCCGCCGCACGTGTGCGCAGCGGAGCCAGCGCGCGTCCCCGCGACCCACCTCAGGGGAGATCCCGGAGAGGTGTTGTCATCCCTCGCCTTTCCAGGTAGCACCTGGGGCCGTGCGTCGGTGCGTCAAAAGTGGACGGGCCCTCTCGCAAAAGGGGTGGTGGCGATTTTATCGTGTCCCACATCGCCGAGTGATCCAAAAGTTGAACAGCTTCTGGTTGAGCGTCTGTTGTATCTCTGTAGACAGAGATAGAATCTAACAATTTCAATAACAGAAGCTGTTGAGTCTCTCTGCTTTTGCCCCTGCTGCCAACATCTGAACATATGTTTGACAGATTTCCCTAAAATATGCAGAAACACTAGTGCTTTTGGGACCCCTCAGACACACCACTGCAGCAGAGTCCATTCCAGAGTATAATCTACAAACATGGGAGATCGTTGCAATTTGTATACTTATAGACGACGAAGAGGGGAATCAATACAGCTGACCAATATGATCTAGTATTGTTCCTATATTGTTCCAGTGTTGTTCAAATATAATGCAAGCATAGTACCGAGCGGATAGTCGTGCTGACAGGCTGGTAAGTGAAGGGCATATAAGAAGTGCGTATTAAGGGAACCTTTACAACTTATATAAACTCGGCGAGCATTGCTAGCATCGCTTCATTGGGTCCTCATGAGTGACCACACACCATACTACTATTGATTATTGGTTAAGCTAGTAATAACAAGTGAGGTTGTTGATGCATGTGTGCATCCTGTTACTCAAAGATAACTCTCTGTGTTTATAGCTACCAGTGTCCTGCTTTAGTTACATGGTGCAGGCACAGCACTATGCTGCTACACTGCTAGCCACTTCTGCACCCATGCTGGACACGGCCTACCACGTCAGGCTCTAGGCCTACACTGCCAGATTGCTCACACTGCTTATTGCCACCATTACCACAAGTACTCAATTAGATCGATTAATTTTTATTTTGTACTTTTAAACACAAGTACTGGTCTTTGTTTAGCAAATTACGCTGGGGCTGGATTGAGCCAAACCCACAGATATGAGTTTTCCCCTTAGAATTATAGTTTCATAGTTTCATAGTTTCATAGTTTCATTCAGGGTTGGAAGGGACCACAAGGATCATCTAGTTCCAACCCCCCTGCCATGGGCAGGGACACCCCACACTAGATCAGGCTGGACAGAGCCTCATCCAGCCTGCTCTTAAACACCTCCAGGGACGGGGCCTCGACCACCTCCCTGGACAACCCATTCCAGGGTTTCACCACTCTCATGGTGAAGAACCTCCTCCTCACATCCAGCCTGAATCTCCCCACCTCCAGCTTCATTCCATTCCCCCTAGTCCTATCACTACCTGATATCCTGAGAAGTCCTTCCCCTGCCTTCCCGTAGGCCCCCTTCAGATACTGGAAGGCGACAATTAGGTCACCTCGGAGCCTTCTCTTCTGCAGACTGAACAGCCCCAACTCCTTCAGTCTGTCCTCATAGGAGAGGTGCTCCAGCCCTCTGATCATCCTCGTGGCCCTTCTCTGGACACGTTCCAGCACCTCCACATCCCTCTTGTAATAGGGGCTCCAGAACTGGACACAGTACTCCAGGTGGGGTCTCACCAGGGCTGAGTAGAGGGGGAGGATCACCTCCCTCGACCTGCTAGCCACACTTCTCCTGATGCAATTAATTACACATGACAGGGAAACATCCAGTCAAGTGATCTTTTTCCTTCATCTTCTTTTTTTGCATGCCCCATGAGAAAGACAGTGTTCAGCACCAGACTTTATAGCCAGTTGCCTTACATGCTCAGATGAAACCTTTGCTTTCAGGCCTGGTTCTGACACCTAAGGACTGGTTAAGAATACAAATTACTTTGACGCTCTTTGCGGGCTCATAATGTAGCTGAAGCTATATTGTACTCAGGTGTTCTCAGTATGGTGTTTTTGGCTAATGCACCAAAAGGTTTAGAAAAATTCAGTTGTCAGAGAACCACAGATTATTATCCCCACCAACGAAGGGAAACCATCATGCAGAAATGCATGGAAAGCTGCATGTTGCCTTCACTTGGCAACCTGTGCGGCCCTGGAGAAGACATGCCAGAGAAGGTGCTGTGCCAGAATTTTGACAATGAGTTTTTGTGACTTGAAAAAAAATATTAATGTCACTCAGAGAAATGACTATGGAACTGTTACACTAATTTACAACTTAAAAATGGTACCCTATTGTGGCCATCAGATTAAGAATAGACCACTGTTCACTGCAGTTTTGATTGTTTGAGGGGTTTTTTTGTGAATGGAAAACAGGACATTCAGTCAATTTTCAATTTGCATAATTTGCTTTGTGAAAATTTTCGGTTCCACTCCTTTTAAATTTGCCTTGTATTATTCTGCTACTAGTCTGAACAATTCTTAGCCCAACAGTAGTACCCACTTTTAGGTTTTATCCTAGTTCTCATTATATTTGCTAAAGGGTTTTAATTTTTTCAAACATTTCCACTCTGGTGATTCCAGCAGAAAGGTTGGACATTGAGGGCAAATTCCCATGCTAGAAAGCAGATGTGGAAGAAAAAAACCCACTCTATTATGAGCTATGAGATAGAAGGCAACAGTGTGTCAAGTCACATCTCAATTATTTCTCCATTTCCAGAGGAATTATGTCCAGAAGGAAATTTCTTCGGGGATAGTGAGAGGACATTCTTAATGAAGTAAAAAATGTAGGCTCCCTTAGTGCCTGTAAATAATAAAGGACCTTCACCTGGCAGAAGTTTTAGCCCACTAGGAATTGAGTAATAAATGAGGAAATGGAGCATTGAATAAAGTTATTAAATTCTCATCTGCACAGGAAAGTAACTGCATGTAGATCAGCATAACAGAAATAAGCCTAAACTGAGTTTACCAGTGAGGACCTCCTGCACAGCAGTCAAGGCTAAAGAACAAAATAACTTTTTCTTTCAATATCTGCTCATAATTTGGGAAAATTATGTTGCTATTATGAGAAAATTCAGATCAGACATATAACTTGGAGCCATGCACTAAACCATTATTAGAGGTCCTAAAAATCCTAGCTAATAATTTTCTGACAAAAAAACACCCAACAACAACAACAACAAAAAAACCAAAACAGGAAAAAACCCCAAAACTTATTTGGGAAACTAATAACTTCAGACTTTATTATGGTAAAGATAATTGCTACAATGAAAGTCAGTGCTTGGCTACATATTTCAGGTATTGCTGCATTCAGGATGTGCAAACAAGGTTGCAATCCAAAATACACACAGAGATGGTCTCTGGCTATGTCTTCTTGTTCCCAAGAAAATCTTAGGAAAATTAATGCCCAGTTATCACTGCATTTTTAAGGATAAAAACAACACTTTAACTAAAGTAAAGAGTGTTGGTTCAAGAGCTCCTGGATAAACAACTCGGGCAGCCAGGGTGGGTGGCTAAGAATGCCCCGGTTGTGCTCTGACTTACACGTCCTAAATGGGACCATGCAGGTACAACAAAATACAAAGTCACACCTGTGGGAATAATTAGCAGGGCAGTTTCACAAGAAGTTAGGCTGCACAGTAAAACAAGCTACCCAATACAAATTTCTCATGTTGTATCTAAAAGATCTAATACCCTTTGGGTGTATCATAAGCTATGGAAAAATGTAACATCAGGACTAAAAGTAGCTTTACGCTATGTTCTGTAATTCAAGTGTCCTCACTCTTAGCAGGTTTTAAGAAACAGAAAAGAGTCAGAAAAGACTGCTCTGAACAGCTTTTTTTTGCAGATCAATGTGTTGCACTTTGATATCTCAGATTCCTGCAGTGTGCACTGTTTTGCAGCATACCTTATGAATCATGCCTCAGATGCTGCAGATCCCCTAGAAGCAGTATCCCTGTTCTCATACCTGAACCACAAACCCAAACCTCTGTATGTCAGCAGATCATACAGATCCCCTCAACAGAAATGCCATCTCTTTTCTTTCAACCCATATTGTCATCTTAAATATTCATAGTGCTAGAAAGACCCTTGTCTTCCAAGCAGAGCTTCCTTTTAAGAATTCTGTCTTACTGCATAATCAATGGCAGGGTTGTATTTGTTTTGAATTCCGGTGTGTTTCTCTGGAAATGCTATACTTTATCTAAATATATAGGCCTCATCACCAAAGACTGAAGAATTTTGAAACACTGCAGAAGCTATTGTATGCAGAGAACATGTCTGGGTCACTTATTCATATCATAGTGAAAATTTTCCCTTTTCTGAAAAGGAAACTCTCAGACATGGGAATTATGTTGTCCCTATGCAATGTATATTTCTATTTTTACATGTATTATTGTGCCTGTTGACTGTATTTCTAAACCTTTTACACAAGGTATTATTGAGTACTTTCTCCCCCCCCCCCCCCCTTTTCTATGGCAGACTTCCCATTACTACCTTTTGCTCCCATGTATCTTTTTATTGTTTTTTTTTCTCCAGGATTTGTAGTACTCTATCTGTAACTCAGACTGCAACAGGCTTCTCTTAGACCCATACAGTTTGTAGACCCATACAATTGGTAATCTCTTGAAAAAATGATGGATAGAGAGCCAGGATATACAAGATCCACATCATAACCTTGTTTTCATGAAGCTTTGAAAGTCCACCAGAAGTCCAGAAAAGAAAAAAGTAGACAAATTTTCCTTGCTCTGCTGCAAGATAACATCGATGCTGAAGTCCAACATACTACTCCAATGTGTTAATCTACTACCAGGGTCTCTTGTAGAGAGTATGGATAGCCTCAAAGCAAAGCTCTTAAGTCAGAGACTTTCTATGACTAATGGGCAAAGGCATTAGTGGCATGTGGGGATTATCAGTAGATGTGCAGGAGGAAGTAGGTTGAGAATGGTGTGCATGCCACTGAGGTCTGTGGCAGAGAGGTGCAAAGGGGGTATGGGAGCTTTCATGCTCTGGTGTGTTGAAGTGTAGTGTGAATGCACTTAGAGATGCTACAGGACCCCAAGGCCCCTCCCTGCATGTCTGTTTGATGTGTGCCAGTAGGGCTAAATAATCAGAACTAATAAATTGTCCTAAACAGATACAACTAAGCAATACTTGGTCATTGCTACCAAAAGCAGTGTAAGTATACCACTTCATTAATCATCACTGCAGTTTGTCATTATGTAGAAATTATCTAGTAGTTATTAAATATTCACTTACAATTTTCTAAACTAATTAACATGCTGCATTTATTTGTAAGGTTGATGGCTTTCATTGGTGACATAACTTGAGAAAATAATCATAAGTGAGTCTATAATCTATAGGAATATAGCTCAGTTCTACCTGTCTATTTGTGTTTAATGCTGACTAAAACATTATGGTGAGAAGAGTATTCTTTATACTCTGAAATCTTCTGCATAAAAATCTTGTAAACATACACTATGTGGAGATTTCAAAAACAATCTGAGAATGGTAACTCAGATCCTAGTGTGGAATTTACATACATAAACATTTCAGACGATCAGCAAGATATCATCAAAGCAGTAGCTAATGTTAACATAAAACACCTATAAGCAGTTCAGTAAACATATTATTTATGATACCATCATAATTTTGTCTTGGAGATGCTTCAAAGATAATGCCCAATAACAATGCAATTGGTAATATTCTGAAATGTTTCTCAGAAAAGGTCACAGCATCACAACATAAATCTGAAAAATAAAATGTTTATCATTGGTTAATTATCATTAAAATTCTATAAAAGTTCTATCCAGTACACTGAATTCATTATTTCTAACATAAACCATAAATTGTTCTCAGCACAGAGGTAGAAGAGTGTGGTCTTTTTCTCTCAGATGAAAACAATCTGGGAGCTTAGAAGAAGTTTTTCCTGCTTCAGTATGTCAGAACAAAATCACTATAGAACACAATAGAATAGAATAGAATTAACCAGGTTGGAAAAGACCTTTGAGATCACCGAGTCCAACCTATCACACTATCTAATCAACTAAACCATAGCAAGAAGCACCCCATCCAGTCTCTTCCTAAACAGTTCCAGTGATGGTGACTCCACCACCTCCCTGAACAGTCCATTCCAATGGCAAATAACTCTTTCTATGAAGAACTTCTTCCTAGCATCCAGCCTAAACCTCCCCTGGCATGGCTTGAGACTGTGTCCTCTTGTTCTGGTCCTGGCCATCTGGGAGAAGAGACTAAACCCCACCTGGCTACAACCTCCTTTCAGGTAGTTGTAGACAGCAATAAGGTCTCCCCTGAGCCTTCTCTTCTCCAGGCTAAGCAACCCCAGCTCCCTCAGTCTTTCCTCATAGGGCTTGTGCTCCAAACCCCTCACCACCTTTGTTGCCCTTCTCTGGACACATTCCAGCAAATCAACATCCTTCCTAAACTGAGGGGCCCAGAACTGGACACAGTACTCAAGGCCTAACCAGTGGTGAGTACAGGGGCGGAATGACCTCCCTGCTCCTGCTGGCCACACTATTCCTGATACAGGCCAGGATGCCATTGGCCTTCTTGGCTGCCTGGGCACACTGCTGGATCCTGTTCAGCCTACTATCAACCAGTACCCCCAGGTCCCTTTCTGCCTGGCTGCTCTCCAGCCACTCTGACCCCAGCCTGTAGCACTGCATGGGGTTGTTGTGGCCAATGTGTAGAACCTGGCACTTGGATGTGTTAAATCTCATGCCATTAGACTTGCACAAGTGAAGCTTTTTATGTAACTTACTTGTTTTTAATATGAAATGGTATGATTGTTATTTTAAATTAATAATTATAGTGAAACAATGACATGTAGTGACTATAAATGACATAAATTACAGTCTATTTATGGTACCTGAAATTCATCAGACAAGTGATGATGGAAAGGTCCAGGAATAGTTGATAATTTGAAATAGAAAAGTCCAGATCCCTTGTAAAAGAAATCATCATTGTCATTGATGGCTTCTTTCTGTTGCAGATATTTTTCTTTCAACAAAACGTAGGCTTTTCTGAGCAGAAATGTTTTGACACCATTTTCAATCAGTATCATAAGAATTGCTGCATTTTTTTAATATAAAAATCTAGCCAAAGTAAGGCTAGGGAAGAGCATAACCATGCTGCTCTTAAAAGCAATCAAGACAGGTTTAAGGGAGGACCTTCAATTGATGAACAATTTTGTCTAGGGATAGGTGGGTTTGGCATTCCAGTGCTCACAAAAGGTCTACTGGAGACACTGATACCCCAGAGCCCTGATCACCTAAAGATCTCACAGTGCTCTGTAGGCATGAGAGAATTCTAGGGCAGCTAGAGATAAAGCAAAACATGACTAATTCCAGTCAGTAAAGCTGCAGCCTTGATCCCTTCCTGCTTTCCTCTATGCTTCTCACTTCTCATAATCCCAAATCATTAGGATTATGATTTATGATTTCCTGTTAGTTTCTATTTATCACACGGACCAGTACTAAATCCCTTCCCTCACCATCTCATCTAGGAAACCATAGATCCAACCATGATATCTCTCTCCATCACTCATGCAACTGCCCTCTTTCTGTCTTCACTGTGTTTTGTCATGGACTCACTGGGGTCAAAATTGTTCCATAATTTCAATTTAAAATCATACTCACCTCTGACTTCCCAGAATGTCCTTAGGTTGACTTCAGTAACTGTGACAAAATAAGGAAATTCTAATGGACCTGAAACGGTTAAAGTGGAAATGGATTTGAGGCATTATTAGAACCTGAAATTTAAGTTGTATATTATTATATGGCTACATTTAAAGGTGAAACTGGCCTGGCTATTTTGGGCATTCGGTGTGGCTTTCAAGACTTGGTGGTGACTTGGAATGTCTCCTTTATAGTCCAGTTTGAGCACCCTGGGTGTTCTGGCCGAGTATCAGAATCTGGCTTAGTGACAGTAATTTTGATATTTCTGCTTTATTTCTTGCATTCTTTGTACAGTCTGAGAAGGCTGAAAGTGAAGATATTTTCTCAGCAAAATTACAGCTGGATTCAGTATGAGATGACTTGTTAGCACACTTTTTATACAATTCAGGAATTTGTGGGAAGGCCATGAAAAAAATTATTCCAGCTCAGTTTCTTGAATAAATCCTCAATATAAGATGTTATAAAGGGATCAGCACTGGTTGGATCCAAACCAAGGAGGAAGAGGGCCTTGAGCACAAGCCCTATGAGGAGAGGCTGAGGGAGCTGGGATTGTTTAGCCTGGAGAAGAGGAGGCTCAGGGGTAACCTCATTGCTCTCTACAACTACCTGAAAGGTGGTTGTAGCCAGGAAGGGGTTGGTCTCTTCTCCCAGGCAACCAGCACCAGAACAAGGGGACAGAGTCTCAAGCTGTGTCAAGGGAGGTTTAGACTCGAGGTGAGGAGAAAGTTCTTCACCAGGCGAGTCGTTCGTCATTGGAATGGGCTGCTCAGGGAGGTGGTGGAGTCACCGTCCCTGGAGGTGTTCAACAGGGGATTGGACGTGGCACTTGGTGCCATGGTCTAGTCATGAGGTCTGTGGTGACAGGTTGGACTCGATGATCCTCGAGGTCTCTTCCAACCTTAGTCATACTGTGATCCTGTGAGAGGGAATTCATTCCCATACATCATCTCAGCAATGACAGCAGATGCTTACTACTCATACAAATTATGTAATTTAATATATGGCCCTTTTTTTTTTTTACTAGGTACTTCAGACTCAGGATTTCCAGTTGATCTCTCACCTCTACCTGATATGACTCAGAAACTGTGTTCTGAAGACATGAGAGGCTTTCACTGTGACTGAACCCTGGGGGTGTTTAGCATGTGTTACTTTTACAGGCTTGTCTTAAGTTTAAATCAAAGAAATGAACAGAGTATATCTTACCTCGGCAATGAAATCATAAATACAAGTATAATATGAGATACAAGTTCTATTAATCAGTTGCACTTTAAACACAGGACATACACGATTTGATAGTAGTTTAAACTCAAGACCAAACATTTCACCAAATGAAACAAAATCTTGCTAGCTAAAGAAATCTTCAGGCATTTAAATAGGAGATGTTTCTGGAATGACAATTATATGATACTTTTCTAACAGTAGCACAGTGAATGGTAGCCTAATTGGGAACTGTGCGGTTTCTTGCCTCCAGCTATCTCAGTTCAAATCTTTCATACAGAACTTAAGGACTCTGAGGGGAAATTCTCTTTTCTTCTTTAACTTCTCCCCCCCCCCCCCCCAAACACTAGACTGAAAATAAAAGCCCTGGGAGGTCATAGGGTTGCATGGAAAGTAGCAATTTAATTTCTTCAGTCTAAATAGCAAAAGGCATATTTTAGCATACATTAAAATAGAATCTACTGTGTTGCGGTTTAAGCCCACCAGGCGAGCAACAAACCATCACACAGCTTCTTGCTCACTCCTACCCACCCTCCAATGGGCTGAGAAGGGAAAAAGCCCTACCACAAAGGTTTGTGTTGAGACAAAGAACAGGGAGGGCTCACTCACCAGTTATGGTCATGGGCAAAAGACAGACTCATTTTGGGGAAACAAAATTCAATTCATTTAAACAAAACCACCACCACTTTACCAATGGAATCGGAGTAGGACAGTAATAAATACAAGTAGATCTTAAAACCACCTTGTCCCTACCCCTCCCTTCTTACTTTTCCAGCCACAGTTCTTCAGTCATTGTAACTGAAGACATTTAATGAATTGATTTCCTAGCTGTGCTACCGCTCTTCAGTGTTACAATACATGCTACCGTATCACAAACATACGATGCTCCTGAGATAATCACAGTTATCATAGATTTACCCTACAGGTAGCTATGTTGTGAAAATAGTATTCTCAAAACAAAGGCATTTCAAAGGATGTAGTAAATATCATGTTTGTACTGGTGGGTATATCTGCATAGCAAAGTTTGCTCCTCCTACCTACAAACCTAGTGCAAGGGTATTTCAAAACTGGCTTTCTCCCTTTATAATGCTCCTATGGTGATCAGAAGACCATTTAACTGATTTGTCTTCTTGTTGGAAATGACCTCATAGCAAGGTGTCAAAGCCCAATTTTGTTAATTTTCAGAGTATCACACAATGCCATATTTTTACCAGAGTATTTGGTTGGTGGAAGCAGCTGCCAATTATGTACTGGTAAAACTGGTAACAGAAGCAATGTGGACAAGTATGGTAGAAGCCGATCACTGCCACACGTGACTGACAGTAACATTATATATGGGCTTGGGTATTTTTAGCTACTGGCAATGCCCACTGCACTAGAGAGGAGCGGTAGGTACAAACGGAAAGAATACTTTGAAAATGATGTTATTTTTATACTGAACTTCTCATGTTGCTCAAATGATGTTGCCTCAGCCTCAGAGTCAAAGGAAAAGTGTCTGTCACAAGACTGTAAAAACTGCCATGCTGGCCAGACCACACAGGTCTATCTATTTCATCCTTACGTGTGGTGACCAGTGTTCAGAGAAGGAGCACAATAAACAGGATTAATACAAAGTGGTCCTTTCTGACAATCAGCTGTTAAAGCATTTTAGACCATTGAATTCAATGGCAAACAATGGACATACCATACATATATTTGCCTAACGCCTTTTTAAACCTACCCATACTTCTGATTTCCAAAGCATCCTCTATGGGTGAGATTTCAATTAAACAATTGGATTAAACAAGATGTAAAAAACCAGGTGTTTCCTTTTGTTTATTTCAAAATACTACATTTTGCTGTTCTGAGAAACAATGAATCACCATTTTATACCACTTATATTATGATGAAGGAATATCCTATTGAGTTTCCCTAGTATAGAACTTATTAATTTATCTTTTGTCTTATCTGGTGCTACTACAATGATCTTAGAGATGAACAACTAGAAGTGCAAGTGTTTGAGATTGGTACAATAGCATAGTGATGTTGGCTGACTGGCTAACTAGTCCTTTATTGTACTGTAACCAAGGACAATGAAAGTGACTGTGGAAGCATTTATTTTTTAATATGTTTTTTGGCCTGTAACCTTTCCATCTCCACATATATCTGTACAAAATGTTGGTTACATTTTTTTCTTTCTGACTTCCACTACTTTGAGCTCTCCAGCCATTGGGTTTAATCCTTTCTTACAAGCCAGCTCCCCTCCTTCTTTCTGTTGTTTCTTTTCAACACACACCCACACATACACTTCTTTTAAAGTTTATCCATGTTAGTTCATGAGAGGAAATAAAGGCAACTGTAAAGGAATTTCTTGTCATGGCTGATTTTCTTTGCTTTGATCTCACTTAAAATAGGATTTATCTGAGTTTAATTATCAAAAGCTGGGTCTGCAGACAGAGGTCTGCCTTCAGTGGTCATAGAATAGTTGAGGTTGGAAGGGAGACTGGAGACTACCTAGTCTAAATCCTCTGCACAAAACAGAATCCCGTAGAAAGGGCTGCTTGGGATCTTGTCTAGTCAGGCTTTGAATATCTCCCATGACGGAGAGTCCACAAGTGGTGTTTTACCACCCTCACAATAGTTTTTTTTCTTATTTCTCAATGGAATTTCCTATGTTTCCTTTTGAGACCTTTGTCTTTGTGTTCTTTCAGCACTCCTGTGCATTACCAGGTTGCTCTGGCCAGTGCTGGTAACCAGCCAGCTCTCACATAAATTAACAGGGATGCAAACGTAAATAGAGTGACACATCCACTTCCTAAAGAGATCTGTCAGGCTGGCACATTGCATCAGGTTAAAAGGAATCTTAAGGGCACCTCTTAATTTTAAAAATTATGTGTAGCTACTTCAGTTTTCCAAAAGCTCCTGCTCTTAAGCATGCTGATCATTGACAGTACAGTCTACTAGTCAGAGCATTCACCCAGAAAGTACAAGGCCTGCGTTCAACTTCCTCCACAGCCTAAGTCCAAATCTTTTCCTCAAGAGAGCATCCTGACTGTTAGCTTATAATGCTAGATAAGCACATTGCTGCCTCTGTCTTTCTTGTTGCTGAAGAAATACTTGGTGTTGGCCAAGTACGTAAGAAAAGTAAGCAGAAATACAGAATGGTGGTTCAACCTGATAGCCCTGCAGGGCAAAGAGCAAGTCCTTAGTTGATGGCTGGAACTGTTTTTGATTTCTTACTCCAGTAACCAATAACAATAGTGTTAAGATCAGTGACCAGAATTCAACTATTAAGCTGTAGTGTCATTGTGCAGTGAGAACCCAGAATGAATAGCTCATATGCAGAGGATGGACTCTTTTGGTAGCTGTGGGAGAGAAAATTCAGGCCACAGCAATCAGAGCAAGATTGTCAGTACATTTATTAGAATAAACCAAACCAGGTTGGAAGAGACCTTCAAGATCATCGTGTCCAACCCATCAACCAATCCAACCCACCCAAACAGCTAACCCATGGCACCAAGCACCCCAGCAAGTCTCCTTCTGAACACCTTCAATGACGGCGACTCCACCACCTCCCCAGGCAACCCATTCCATAGCGCAATCACTCTTTCTGTATAGAACTTCTTCCTAACATCCAACCTGAACCTGCCCTGGCGCAGCCTGAGACTGTGTCCTCTTGTTCTGGTACTGGCTGCCTGGGAGAACAGACCATCATCAGCCTGTCTACAACCTCCCTTCAGGTAGTTGTAGAGAGTGATAAGGTCACCCCTGAGTCTCCTCTTCTCCAGGCTAAGCAGCCCCAGCTCCCTCAGTCTCTCCTCATAGGGCTTGTGTTCCAAACCCCTCACCAACTTTGTTGCTCTTCTCTGGACTCGTTCCAGCAAGTCAACATCCTTCCTAAACTGAGGGGCCCAGAACTGGACACAGTACTCGAGGTGTGGCCTAACCAGTGCAGTGTACAGGGGCAGAATGACCTCCCTGCTCCTGCTGGCCACGCTGTTCTTAATGCAGGCCAGGATGCCATTGGCCCTCTTGGCTGCCTGGGCACACTGCAGGCTCATGTTCAGCCTACCATCAACCAGCACCCCCAGGTCCCTCTCTGCCTGGCTGCTCTCTAGCCACTCTGACCCCAGCCAGTGCAGTGTGTGCAAGCATTATGGCAGCAGCACAGTTGTTTGTTTTTCCTTTTAAGAGGTGGAATGGTCATACAGGTACCACTGAAACTAATAACTAGACCTGAAAGGGTGTATACTTTTTTTCATGAAAGAATTGCTTTGTGGAACTAGGTAGGCATCTTGCTAAGTCACCTACTCCCAGCACAGTCAGCTATAAATCCTGGTATTACTCTGATATCATCAGGGTACTTGCTCAACATAGGAAAAAAGCACTGTGGTGTCAAGAATAACTTGAATTTCTTCTTGACTCCCCAGATAGGTGAGAGATATTTATCATAGTGATGGCAATAATCTCCTAAACCATTTTACCATGCAAACTTTTACCAGTAGAAATCACTTGTACCAGCAGACAAATCTCACCAAAATTCATACTTTTCACACAGTAATTGTCAAACCACACACATTGTTTTGTTGAAATTAAGATTATCTTAATTCTGATTTCTACTCCTTACATTCTCTATGCTTTTATTCTATCCATGTTCTGCTAACAAGATTATTTAAGAAGTTGTGCATATGAATCAGAGGCATTAAGCATGTCCACATGGGAAAAAAAATGCTTTAAGAAATAAATAATTCAGCTTTACTTTAAAGGCCTATACTTATGTTTATTCATTTGATTTTCCTTTGATAAAAACACAGGGTCATATGTATAGCCCAATTAATTCAATAGGACAGTGCCCACTTTTAAAATCAATTTTGAGACATTGACTCAAAATTACAAATTAACCCATAGACTTCACATTTATAACTAGCCTAGGACTTCAATTTGGCCAGTGCTAAAGTATTTGACAGAAGATAACACATGTAAGATAATGCCAAATTGAAAGAGACTTAAAAGATTTAATAACATCCAAAGTAAAGTGCTTTTATTTCTCAGCAGGAAAGACAAGAGAAACAATCTGGTAAGATTCACTTTTGGCTGATTATAAGGATGCAGAATACATTTCCCAGGCAATAGTATTTGATAAGAAGGAAGAAATATTTTAGCAGTCCTAAAGTTTAACTGAATTTTAAATGTGTTGAGGTTATTGAGCTGTGCAAAGTCACACAAACTAGCTAATGGCTGATTCATGTATTGCACACAAACTACATGCTTAAAAAAGGATTATACACCAAGTCTCTTACCTGTATATTGAGGAGCTGCTCTGAATCTGAAAGTGTAGGTTGTGTTCAGATCTAAGTATTTGATACTATTTTTTGCTGCATTATTACAGTCTTATATCTGCATCATTTGAACTTCAGGTCTCATTTTCTCCAGTTATCGTAACAAAGTCATATAAGAATCATTGCTTGGATGCAAAGTTCCTGCTGAAAGGCACCTTGTCAGGTATGATGGGCTCTGCTATACCAGTCTCACTGTCCAGAATTCTTGCGTTTAGGAAACTATTGTTACCTGTAATCAGTACTGTCTTTTCCACATCAATACATCTAAATCCAATTTTTTTACCTAAGGAAAGCTAAGCAAAGAGTTGAAGTTTGCTTCTTTATTTGCAGTATTATGTTCCTGTGGCCAATATGATCTTGATTTGGAATAATTCCTTATCCCTGCTATTTGAAAGATAACAAAGCAATAGAATCCACCCTAACAGTTTCAGTTTAAAATATTCACAAACAACGTTTATGAGTAAAATTCCTCACTCTGTAACGAATCCTTTTTAGCTACAGCAATCTCACCATTAGAGATAGAATCCATGGTACCATCAGCACTTACCTTTTGACATGATGCATAGCTATATGATTATAGCATACACCACATAATTAATTTAAAAAAAACAATTAAAAAATTGCCTTCCCTCAAAAGTACCAATGCCATTGTCACAGCTGGAGGTGGGATAGAAGAAAAGTCCTCTAGCTAATCACAAATTTAGTTTCAGTTTTGCTTGCTTCCCTTCTGACATGAGCTAACTTTTTTCAAGTGAAGAGATTAATTAAAAGACAGTTAAATTAAATCTTTAACATCCATAGAAGCCAATTTTATACTAGTATACCTACTATGCTGTAACAAATGGAAAAGGAGAAAGGACAGTGTCTGCCTCTCAAGATTCAGTGAGAATACAAGAGCTATTTGATTACATCATTCTGCATTCTGCAGCAGATGAACAAGGAATATATAGTGTATGACTGACTAGCTTGCCATGTCCATTGATGTCCTCTCAGCAAGTAATGAAGTATGACCTCTCGTGCTTAGAATAATCACATACTACACTTCCCTTATTGTAAAATGTTGCCATCACTGTAATATTTTGCCTGAAGCCTGCTGGTCTTTGACTAGATGAAGGACTGTGTGATTACAAGATTGATTCTTCCAACGACACAACAAATAAAGCACAGTACCACTACTTTCTACAAACCTTGCTTTTCTTTCAACTATTCTAACCTGGCAGTTCACTCAGAACTTACCACCAAGAAGTATTAATGTTTCTGTACATGTTTACTATACAACAGTATTGACAAGGTACATGGTTAATGCAGAAGCCTTTTCATGCAGTTGTCACACCTTGCATCACTGCAAAAGTAGGTTTACATTCCTTACCTGCTTTAGTGAAGAAAGCACTTTCTTTATCACTCTTAAATATGACTGAATGACTGTAATGTGTTTGCTTTTGTAATCTTTTCATCTTCCAGATTATTAATAATTGAAAAAAAATTGCTTCCATCACTAGGTAACCACACCTGTTAAATAAATAGTCAGTGCTGAATTACTGTGTATACTTACAGGCAGAGCTACTTCAGAGATTGCTTATTAGTTAATTAATATTTTCTGAAGGAGTACATGTCTATTCCATTAAGTATAAAAGTTCCATTTATCTTATTGCTGTAAACCACTGTGCACAGGCCAAACTGAGAGAAGATGTAACCTTGTTTACAAATAAACTCTTTTCCTGTTTATTCAAAATTTCCCTGTAACAACAACAAAAAAATTTATGTACAGCTTCTTGGGTAGACTCTAAAAAGACTAAAATGAAGGATTTCCTCACTAAAGAACAATTTCTGCCAATGGTACTGAAGGTGATAACTATTATTTCAGAAAGTCTTACAATTTAAATGAGGTTCCTGACAGAGGTGGTACATACCCTGCAAAAAATGAATGCAGTAATTAAAAGCTGTCTGAAATGAATTGTTTTGAGTTTGATATTACTGAAAGCAACAAGAACTTTGCCAAAACAGTTCTAACAGGTTTCTAACATGTTTGGACCACTTGCTTCCTGAGGGAAAAAAAAAGAGGGGAAAAAAGTGGTTAAGTTACACTCAATTATTTTCTTCACACACATACTTCATTTCCGTTAACACAGAGGAAATTACTCTGTGGGTGAAAATTTGGTGTTTGGAAATACAAGCACTGGAAATTTTGGGTGCTGATACCATTTGTGATCTCTTACATTGTAAATAGCAACTACTGACTTTTTCTGAGGAGAAAAATACACATTAAGTATCAATAGTTGATAAATAGTTATGAAATTACTATATAAACTACGAAATAAGTAAGATTAGAAAGTACACCTAATCTGGGAATGAATTTCAATTTAAAGTCAGGACAAAGCAAAACATACACGTACGCTGGAGAAGGAAAGCTGATCTTAAACATCTGTTTCCTTTAACTGGTCAAATACAGGTACTTCATGGTCACCTTTAATATTCAAGGAAGGATATTTTTTTTCCTGTTTGGAAGAGGAAAGGGTTTTAAGAAGAGGGAAAGGAGCCATAGATAAACCAAAGGAGCTGTAACTGAATCTATGGGAAGCCTGGAGAAGCAGATTGCATTTCCAGCTGAGCCTAAAAATCACTCTCATCAAAATAATTGTGCTGATGAAAAGATACTGTCACTTAAGCTTTTGGGTCTTCTGTATAGCAAGAAGAAATAGCACAGAAATGAAAGATAAAAATACATCACTCCTATTTTACAATTTTTAATGCATCGTTGGCAGAGATCTCAATTTGAGAGACCCTTAGGAGAAATTCTCTGTCAGGCAAAAGTACAATATAAACCAGAAAAGCATTTTCATCCTGTAAAATTCTCCTTGGTCTTTTCAGACTGAATTTCACACAGGGAACATATTCTTCGAAGTTCCTGTAAATTGCCACAATTTAGAAATGGAAAAACTGATACACAAAGAAACAAAGCAATTTGTCTGTACAGCAAAGAAGCTGAGAACAGCACCAAGATCTCCTGGTTTGAAGTATCTTGCCTAAACTGCTCACTAACATAGTGCAACCTTCTTTGTTCAAATATGTTAGAATGACAAGAAAGATCATTTTCTAAATCTGTCAGAATCAGAACAATAAACTTATAATCAACAAATCAGAACAATCAACTTATAAACATAATGTAAATATGCAATCCAAAGAAATTGTCCAAGCTTGAGTCTGTATGAGATCTGTGCCATAAAAATACCTATTCCTGTATTTTGCTCATACTCAGTAAGAAATGCTATTCTCTTTTGGAAGATGTCTTTGTGTCACTGAGTCCTCCAGGAAGGCAACTTGCCCAAATACGGAATTGTATAAAAACAGGTTAACACCTGAGAGAAAGAAAGTATATGGTTAGTAAATTCTACATGTTGACATCATGAATGGACTCATTTGAGTTTGCTTTTTTGTATGCTAAAGATAAAATCAGATCCACAGCATAAACTAGCTCAGTGCCACATACTGAAATATAAAGTATCAAGGTAGAATGTCTTCTTACAAACCCCATTAGCAATACTTAGATTTATACAAGTTTTGAACTTTACTTGCACAGAAGATAGCACTTCTATGAAAATGAAGCAAACTTTAATCATTCATCTGGTATCAGCAAATGGAAAACTTCACAGAATCACAGAAACATGCAGGTTGGAAAAGACCCTCAGGATACCAAGTCCAACCAATAACCATACTCTACAAGGTTCACCCCTAAACTACATCCCCAAGCACCACATCCAAATGACCCTTAAACATATTCAGGGTGGGTGACTCAACCACCTCCCTGAGCAACCCATTCAAATGCCTGACCACTCTTTCTGTGAATTTTTTTTTCCTAATATCCAGTCTAAACCTACTCAGTCATAGCAAAGGTCATCCCCTCTTGTTCTATCACTAATTACCTGTGAGAAGAGACCAGCACCAGCCTCTCTACCATGTTCTTTGAGGTAGTTGTAGACAGCAATGAGGTCTCCCCTCAGCCTCCTCTTTTTCAAACTAAACACTCCAGCTCCTTCAGTTGCTCTTCATATGATTTATCTTCCAGGCCCTTCCCCAGCTTTGTTATCCTCCTTTGCACTCATGCCAGCATCTTGACATCTCTCTTGTATCAAGGTGCCCAAAACTGGATGCAATACTCACGGTGTGGCCTCACCAGAGCTGAGTACAAGGGGACAACCACCTCTGTACTCCTGCTGGACACAGCATTTCTAATACAAGCCAGGATGCCATTTGCTTTCTTGGCCACCTGGGCACACTGCTTGGTCATATTCATTTGGGAGATGAAAGTTAAGCAGCCTTTCCTATAGGTATTCTTCTGATAAAGAATTTCAAATTAAGGTCCCTGCATCTCCACCTAAGTTGATGTATAAAGCTACTTGCAACTGCTTCACTGGTTCTAAGAGGGCCAGAGGTTACCAGCACAAATCAATGAGATTAGTAGGATATAGCATGAACTAGAATTTACTGATTAATTAATCTGGAAACTGATTTTTAAACAGCAGGTTTAAATTTCCAGTCCTGAGATACCCTATGTTAATGTTTATGGACTAGTAATATTAAAGCTTAAAATAATCAGGCAGAGAAATGGCAACAAAATAGGAATCTTGAAATTATCAAGCTATCAGTCAAACTGATCACCAAATTAGAAAAGGACAGACTTGAGGGGTGGTCCACTTACTGGATAAGGAATTGGGTGGATGGCCGCACTCTCTGGTCAACAGCTTAGTGCCTGGAGTTCTCAAATGTTGTTTGCAATCCATATTGCAAGAGTAGCTCTTTTGAATTTAAATAAGTATACTAAACAATATTAAAGAAAAAAAACAAACAACGGGTTAAAAAAAGGAAAAAGAAAATGCACTGGTATTTGATGGTGTGCCTGGCTTATACAAAATGTGTGTAAAGGATGTGTGACATGAATAGTTTAAAAATATGTGACTTGAAAAGTTTAAAATACCTGTCTATACATATTGGCTTCTATGCAAACTATGTGTGTGTATATATATATAATTTTTTTAGTCCCCCCAAATTGAAACTCGCACATGAATGCTACATGAACTAGCGAGAAAGAATCCTCATGTCGGTAAAGAGGTGTTTCTCAAGTGTCACTACACAGCATGGTTGTATCTTTGCTCTCTGTGCACAAGGTGGTGCTCTTGTCACCGGACACCCTAGTAGGTAAGGGCGTGAGGGTAAGATTCCGTACTACTTTTTTGAGCACGGTTAGAAAGCACAAGATTCTTGCCATCCAGCTTTTCCATTTTCTGCACTGACATGTCAAAATCGTGTATTTCTGTTTCTTCCACCAGAAGATGTGGATGAATATTAGAAGTAGGATAAAATCTAAGAGATTAATTAGTTCTAAAATTATAGAGATACTTGACAAGAATTGAGATGTTCACATGAACCAGGGAGTTTGGTTGTCAAGTGCCATGCACGTTTAGTGGGATACTTCTGAACTGATTTTATTACATTTTTTATTATTTTTTCCCTTCCTTTATGCGGTATTTTATCTTTACAGATTTCTGTGTTGGCTAGACAGCGGTAATTACACCATATACTTGCACTGAAATAATCATTCTATGAGAAATTAAAGAAATCAGTAAAGTGATTGCATTTCCTCTGATAAAAAGCTCTATAACTAATACGAGTTTTCTTTTAGTAATAGGCAGGCAAAATGAATGACTGATTGTATTTGGATATACCTAGATCACTTAAAGCTTGACTGATCTCAAGCTAAGAAAGATGGAACCTAGTCAGTTCTCTGAAAGAACTCCAAGGAAATAGCACATGGATTATTCAGTGAGATGTCTGAACATAGCAGCAGCAATACCACGTGCTGGATATCTAATTATACAGATACGCAAAAGTCAAAACTTTGTACATTCCGTTTAAATAGATCCCTTTACATTCTGACAAGAATATCTGCTGGTAAAATCCCAGCCAAACTCAAGTAGCTGTAACTAACATTCCAGACTGACAATCCAAAGCTGAATTTTTCTAATAGCTTGGCTTACCCTGAAACATCACTGTGTTAAGATGTTAAGCAGTTGAGCTCTTTTCTCCCAAAGAGTTCAAATATTTTCAAACAAAAATCCACTCACGTAAAGAGATTTGCAAACATGAAGACTGAAAACAGATTACATGGCCAGGTTTCTTACCGTTTGAAAGCCATGGGAGCCTCACTTTAGAGAGCTAGGGAAAGAAAGGAAGAATAAAAATAACACACAGAAAAGATAGCACAAATTGAATGCTAGTAAGAGATTTTGCGAAAAGGACACCGCAGACTGATAAGTTAGATACATTTTACATAACTCAGAACAGACCATTTTTTCACATATTGTTTGCTTTTCACACCTTAGAATCATTGTGTGTTTGTGAAAGTCCAGATATCTACACTTACCATGAACTGTAGTACTACAGATGAGATCAATGACTACCATAACATCAGCACAAGGAGATTTTGACAGCGTGATATTTATTACATAAGGTATTGGCGCATTGAGGTCTTAAGGGGATACTTTTTCACCAAGTTCTTACTGAAGAATAGCTTCTGTGGAAGAGAAATGTTCAGTCGCTTACCAGATAAAGAATGAATAAGCTGTATGCATATGAACCAGTCTTGAGATAGTATGGATTTGGGAAATAAGATGACAAATATCGTGGACAGTAGATTAAGATAGTAAGTAGAGAGAGAGTTGTTCGCCATTGGAATGGGCTGCCCAGGGAGGTGGTGGAGTCACCGTACCTGGAGGTGTTCAACAGGGGATTGGACATGGCACTTGGTGCCATGGTCTAGTCATGAGGTCTGTGGTGACAAGTTGGACTCGATGATCTTTGAGGTCTCTTCCAACCTTGGTAATACTGTGATACTGTGAAGTATGTAAGAAAAATTAATTGATTAAATAGCTTTATACTTACTATGAAGATAACACTTACTAACAAACATATACAGAAAAGAAATATCAGTGAAATATAAATCCATGCTTTTAGCACAGAGAACTCCAATTCACTAAACGTGTTGCAGTATTGGCACACACATTGTGGCAAAAAACATCTGTGTGAAATGTAAGAAT
This sequence comes from Melanerpes formicivorus, assembly GCF_026170545.1. Taxonomy (NCBI): domain Eukaryota; kingdom Metazoa; phylum Chordata; class Aves; order Piciformes; family Picidae; genus Melanerpes; species Melanerpes formicivorus. The sequence goes on from NW_027142369.1 coordinate 6,070,461, forward strand.
TTCTGAAAGTATGTTTTACCTGAACCTGTATTAAAAAGAAAAGTATAAAGATTGCAGATTAGCCTTCAGAGCTGCTAGATCTGAAACCTTATGTCTGCTGTGGCTGGCATTGGGAGAGTACACTGAATTTAGCCTCTGATTTCAACATACAGGAGGACTAGGTCCTCTTACATGTTTTTGAGTGGTAAATACATTTACTCCATGAGGCATTCTGAGTTTCATGAGTCATTCCTGTATGGGAGCAATGCCTGATTGAACATGAAAGTAATATTAATGAAATGTTTCAATCTTATAAAATACCATAGAAGATTGATACAGAGGGACATTCTTCTCTGTGCCAGCAGATCTCCTTTTTAGCAGCAATTACTGAGCAAGGACATCACTATGTAGCTAGAACAATGCATAACAAAACAATTACTTTTAAAAGTTAGCTGAACATGAGGAATACAAGAAGTCAATATTCCTGGATGTTTCACAAGTAAAAGATACTATTTTCTATCCTAGACATTCACTAGAAATGTCTTGGCTACATCAAGGCAAGCTACGAGAAAAAAATAAATGAAATGATGAAGTGCAATGTTTGCCTGTTGTTCTGAAATACAATTACTGAGTTTTATCCAGAATTACTCCTGTCACAATAGTAAGCACTAGACCAGGCAGAAGACTGCTATAGAGAACTTCAGATCAGTTGTGCGCTTGCACAATTACATAACAAAGATCCCCAATGGCAGCACACCACCATTAGCACTCATTGGAGACACTGAAAACACAGCTACTCTGGACTAAGAAGCTAGACTGTAAGGGCATTTAATGCAAAAATCACAGTGATTAGTGGCAGCAGATCTCTTTAAAAATTGGCAAGATTGGCAGGAAATGGCAGCATTAAAGTGTCCAGATACTAAACTGGGAGAGCTTGTAGGCATAAACTCTAACAAATACAAAGTTTTTTTTGTTTTGGTTTGTTTTTAAAAAGGTACTATATCAAAGATTCAATGTAGGAAAGTTTAAGCCACTCTGCAACAAGAAATATAATATGAAAACCAGATATTTTATGAGACACAAATACGAGCAACAGCAATGCTGGAAGAAACAGAGTGTTACTGGACAAAATGCAGGAATTTGAAATCAAATATGCCAGCATGAGTCTGGATGTGAACTCTCAAGTAGGGAAGAGATGTTATTAAAAAATAGTTTATAAAGACTCCATTAATTTCTGCTATAGTAAGGAATACATGGTTTGCTCATCATTTCATTTACTGCATTCCTAACAGCAAAGTCTTTGGAAAAGAAACAAACTCAAGGAAAAAAAAACACTGAAAATTTAAATGTTAAGGGGAGTTACTAAAAGCAACCACATTTAGAATGGGTATGATACATGCAAATACTTGAGTGGCAACAAAATTGGAACCAGAGCTGCACAACCTACACTAGCATGCCATAATTTATATGGTTTCTGTTCACCTGTCTGCTCACAAGAACACTGATGGTTCCAGATTTTCTAATGAATTTGTGTTAACATGATTGGTAAAATAGGACAAAGCCTGGAAAACCTCAGCAAGAGCACAGAATAGACTCTTCTCTATTTTGAATGTTTGGGTTTTTTTTCGAAAGAACAAGCTGGGACATCCATGCTGTATCAGACCTTAGTGAGAAATAGACTGAAAAATAAGCTTGGATGTCACATATCCGTGTTCTGCTTTGGCCAACTCCTTGTCAGGGCGCAACATATTTTAGGCAAGCACAGTCACAGAGAGCTGGGTACCCAGGATCATGTTCAGACAGCTTTTGAATATTTTCAAGGATGTAGACTTCACAGACTGGCTCCATTCTCTTTTACTCTGTCTTCAGGTATTAGTACACACACATTGATGAGATCCTCCCAAACCTTCTCTTCTTTAGGTTGAATGTTCACAGATCCCTATTCTTACATCTCCAGGCTGTTGAGGTCCGTCTGGATGGCATCAAAGCCCTTCTGTCTTGCACAGCTGCAATGCAGACCCCAGGAGAGGCCCTTTCTTTCTCCCCACTTACCCCTGGTGATACCTCTCAGGCCACCTCATCTGTGTTCTGCTGGAGTGGCAACCAGTGGCCATGGCTCTTTGGCTGGGTCATACTCACCTGCCTGAGGTGACCATTGGTGGTTCCAACTGTCCCCTGTGACCAGGCCTGCCACTTCAGCAAAATGGTATTACACACACATACACGCGAGAATGAACTGAGGGCTCTTTGCCTTGTTTCCTTTCACCCTTTGAACAGCAGTCTTGTCAATGGCTTCAGTCAGTACAGAGCTGAAGTTCACCCTCATGGGGTCACTTCTGATCCCATGCAGACCAGCCGTAGCAGTTTGTGTTTTCCCTTTAGCAGTTTAAAAAAGCTGACAACCAGAACTGCTGCCACCAGTCTCTCCTCCTGGTGAAACAATTAGATATGTGGTTGCAGCTAGCTGAAATAGGAGGGTTAGCAACATCTGTAGCAGCCCTCACACATCTGCTTGCAATCAACTGATCATACTGTTAATTGGTATGACCTACATTATTTACTCTGACAGGCTTATGACAAATTTCTTACTCCAGACCAGATATGGCAAAGAACAAAACAGAAAGAGAATAACTAATGGTCCTATTTTTCAAAGATGCCATTTCTTTTACAAGTATCCATATTTACCCCTCTATAGACAGTGAGAAAACATCACAGCAGCACTCAGCACTTGGTGCTTTGCTCCACTCTCTAACAGAATAAAGAGAGCCAAGTGTGGATGCAAGTTACTGTGCCAGAAACAACTATGAAACAATGTGCTGCCCACAAAGCTTTAGGCACTTCTACTAGCTGGCCAAACACCATATGGTGATGGTATCAGCACATCTAAATTTCTCCTCCACCCTCCCAAGCTATAAAGGAGAGACCTTGAAATTCTGAATAATAAAACCAGGAAATGATTGGTCATCCATGGCAAATGTCCACTAGAGCAAACTGCAAAATTATGTTGAACAGGTGGAATCAGAAACTGATTGAAGGAATAAAACCAGCAGCGACACTACTCCTCTACATAGCTTATATATGCCCTGTGCCTATTAATGTATACATATAAACATAAATGTTTGTAAAACATCAGAAGAGCCCCTTAAATAAATAGGGCCATGAAAATGACAACAGCACTAAGTCTTTCACAGTGAAACTTGTCAGAACATACACCACATTAGAACAACACATATATATCAATGCCCAGCTCACAGAATTAACTCCAAGTAACATTTGCAAAGATATTAAAGTATTTTGCAAATGCCAGCAAGCTGACTTCAAACATGCATGAGATGCAGACAGCAAATGGTGAAAAAAGACATGGTGGTGAAAACTGCTGTCCCTACCTCACCCAAAGATGTCTCTGATATATCCAGGGAAAGACCTTCAATCTCAGAACCTCAATTTCTGATTTCCAACACTGATCCAAAGCACACTGTAATCTGTACAAATACATTTATGTATTACAGAAGCTGTTGGGTCAGTCTCTGAATAATAAGACCATGCTGTCGTTATGATACCAGTATAGTATTAGTGTAGGACAGCAATGGGTGTCAAACATCGTGTTGCAAAAGCAGTGATAAGACGGTAAACCACCACAATTAACATAAGCAGTGGAAAGTTATACTTAGTACTGAAAATTAGCATTAAAACAACAGCAAATAATATTTGAAGGGAAAGAATATTTGATGAGAAGAAAAATCAGAAATAAAGGAAGCTTTTATAGTGCAGAGAATTTTAATTCAAAGGAAAGAAATCACTAGGTGTAGTAATCTCCCAAATTCAGTTCTCGCCAGGAAGTCAATCATGAGAAAGCTGAACAATCACTGAGAAGGATAAAGAATTTCATAGCATAGTCCATACTGCCAAACTTATTTCTCTTAGTCTTAAGGAAGCTGTGAGAGTTTTCCAAATACTTAATGTAAATCACAGCTCATTAGCGGATGGAAGGGTCCTAAATAGGCCACTCCCTTTCCATCACAGAATATCTAAAGCTCAGTGGTGTCCCAGAGTCTAATTTTCATAAGCTTTCAAAATGAGTTTTCACTTACTTTTTATGTTCTGAATTTCTTGCTACTACTGGGTGCTCTCTTTGCACTTCTAAGGCCTGAACTGGGGTGCAGCCCAAGAACAACAGATGCTTCTCCACCAATCCTAATCTAAAAGATCTGCTGCTGAAAGAAAAAACGTTTTATACTAGTTGCTGTAGCTGTTTAAGAAGTACAGATTTGTTCACTGTGAAATGGATAAATGCCTTCTATCATGTAATCAGATACAAGCATGTAATTGGTAATTCTCACTGTTCTGTGCTTGTTTAGGACTAGTGGTCCAAAAGTGGAAGGTTAATCACTCACCATCAATCCATCAGCTATCCAACTACCTATGCTATTTGCTAAACAAGGAGATATCTGTAATATTTAAGACATCTATGTTTTGAGAAGGCTTTGGCTTTCTCTCAACATACATTTGCATCATACTTGACCCTGAAGTACATCTATAGCAGCAAATCTCATTTTGCAAACACAGAACACAGTATGACTGTAGACTCAGCCAAATGAGAAAACAAAGGCTAAGAAAATGCATTTCTACTCACATACATTTAGGTCCAGAACTAGCAGAAGTAATATGGAAACTGCTTGGCTGAGTGCACCTATTTAAAAGGAGTTTTTTTCTGAAGTTCATTCTGGTGCTAGTATGTGTCTGTCGCTCAACTAACACGGGAACGTGAATTATTAGACGGAGAAAGCTTTTAGGATGTCCCAGATGAAACAGACCGGTACAGTTATGTTAAAACTGAAGAATTTTTTTGCAGTGAAGTCAAACTGTTCTTTAGGAACAGCAGGAAATAGCTGAGTACTTTATCTTTTATCTTAGACTCTAAGTTCTCTGGAAAAAGCATTGACCTTTTTTGTGCGTGTCTTTGGCTAAAACTTGGCAGAACAGAGACCTGCTCCATGCTTGGCCCTCATCTGTGACCACTGGGTCAGTCAAGGGAGAATTTGCCATTGGCTTCAATGGACAATGAATCAGACCCTGCAGTAATATAGAGTAAGAATAATAATGATCAGGGAGTGACACCTGAAGAGAGAGTATCCTAGGTTCTACATGTTTATTGAAAGGATGAAAATGATTGAAAGTGTCTCTCTGGATCCTAAAAGGCTGGAGAGTTCAATCAGACAACCCAGAAACCAGCTGTTTTGTACGTGTGTATACAGATTGTTGGAAGCGCAGGGCTGTCATTTTTCCTTTTCAAGTAACATGGAAACTCATTATTTTTTCAGCAAATGAAATGGCATAACTGAGCCATATTTTTACACTGAACTTTTCTTGGACAGCATAAATAAAAAGTAATACCATCCTGACTGTACATTTTGCAACCTTAAATGGAAAAAGATCAGGAATTCATGGAATTCTGTTAAGTAGTATCAGAAATGGGGTGGAAGGCAAGACACTGGTTTCACAAACTTCTTGGCCAATAATCCAGCCTAATATAGTCTCTCTAGGTATCTCTTTTAGGAAGATAAACTGGACAGGTAAACAAAAACACGTACCAGCCTCTGCACATTTTGAGGTGGGTCAAAGTTGTAGAAAAATCTGTGTTTCTTGTGCATCAGCTGTCTCCTTACTTCAGTATGCTCCTTATCAAAGACTCTATGCACACCATAAATCCATTTCTGTCAATTAAGAAACAAAAAAGGCTTCCTGATAGGCTCTTGTTCATAGCCTATGCAGTGAATAAAGCAACAGGTTCCTCACTTCACTGAAGGTAGCAGCTTGTGCCGAAATTACCAAAGCAAGCTGAGATCTGTTTCCCTTTAAATCAACTTTAAGGGGATATAGGGCTACTTTATTCCTACCTAATGGAGTCTACAACTCCCTAATAGTGGCTGTCTCTGGTTTCAACTTTGGCAGCAGCTAAAGCAGTGCCTTTATGATTCAGTACAGTTCCCCACTGAAGAGGCCAGAGCTAATGAGCAATTTGAGTATGTCTACACAACCCTGCACTGCTCAGCACTAGTGCAAGGCATCAGCTCAGATCCCAGGGAGACACATATCCACCCTGAGTGTGGGTTCAGCAGTCCTGGTGTGCTGCATGTTTTAGTGGTACCACTGCCACCTCAGAACAGCATCAGCATGGGGCCATCTGCAAGGCCGTGCTGGCTGTGCAAAGAGCAGCACGGATTGTACCTTGTTTTCAAATGGTCAGCTTACAAGATAGTAACGGTGCTAAAAGAAATGAAACTCATTTACTGTTCGTTTCCCACCACCCTCCATGAGGAGAGGAAGAGGAGAGGAAGAGGAGAGGAAGAGGAGAGGAAGAGGAGAGGAAGAGGAGAGGAAGAGGAGAGGAAGAGGAGAGGAAGAGGAGAGGAAGAGGAGAGGAAGAGGAGAGGAAGAGGAGAGGAAGAGGAGAGGAAGAGGAGAGGAAGAGGAGAGGAAGAGGAGAGGAAGAGGAGAGGAAGAGGAGAGGAAGAGGAGAGGAAGAGAACAGCTGAGCTGCTTGGGCAAGAGCCTGGGAGAAGACTCAGAGTGCGCTCATGCGCAAGCTTGGATGTGGGAGCAACAGGGATGAAGCCGAGTCTGAGGAAGAGGGAGGTCCAAACACGGCGCGGGGATTACCTTTTCCTTCACATCTCCCCACATACCGGAGGTCTGCCATGTGGTTTTCCAGCAGTTCTCCACAGCAGCCACTGAGTGGCACAAGAGATCAAGGCAATGATTTTTCTGAGGCGGGCAGCCGCCGGCTGCCGGCGGGGCACAGGCGCCATCTTGTCTGCCTGCCCTGTGCAGGCGGCTTGTGGGGACCCACGGGGCCGGGGTCAGGCACTACTGGAGAAATAATAACCTCTAGCCGAGCAAGTGTGCCATCAGCTGACAGTAAATTACTTCTAAGGGTGCGAATGAATCCAGGTGAAGGCAGTTCGTTCAGTAAATGGGCTGAGCCAACAGCCGTCACGACTTTGGCGGCCCAGAGCAGCGCTCCCCGAGCTCGTCCCCCAACCCCGGGCTGGGGTGGAGGAGGGGCTGTGTCCGGAGGAGCCGCCGAGGTGCACGGTCTGGCAGGCGGCTGTGGACCCTGGCAGAGCTGGCTCTGAGCAGAAGGCGGTGCCTGGACGTGGATGTGCGGGACAGCCAGGCAAAAGAACCAAAACCGAATTTAAAAATAATCCGCTCAGTAGAGGACAATAAGGAGAACGCCAGGGAGTTCCTGCTGGCGCGACGAGAAGAATTAAATGACTTTCCCCTTCTTACAATCCAACGTTCCATCAAAGAAACAGGAAACTTCTTGACCCATATTCACAGCAGAGTAGGGAGCTCTATTTTTAGTAAAATACTAGATTTTCTGAAAAAAACATGCTTTCAGAACATCACAATTTCTAACGAAGTCAGATGCCACTTAATTAAAGAGTTTTCTAAAGACTTGGAACCCATACAGAAAGGTCAGCATACATTGCTGCTGCAAACTCGGGACATTTTCATTTCAAAATTGCTTTTCCATGCAATACACAACAAGAAATCAAAGTAAACCCTTTTGTTTTGTGTTTACTGAAAAGTGTTCAGCTCTACCCAAACCAAAGTTATTTCTCATTTGTTTAGTTTGGCCACTGAACTGAAAAACTGTATGTCATTATCCACATGTAACAGCAAAAAAAAGCATCTTAAGGACAAAGAGGGTTTTAATTAGTTCAGTTTCAATACTTAAGATTGATGCTGAATGGAATTCCTGACAGAATATATATGTCCTAATGAGGATTTTAAATAAAAAATGCTAATTTCAAGGTTGATCTTGAGTTAGATACTAAAAGCTGCAGAAGTGAGTCACTTCTTTGAAACAATCATGGCATACAAAGAGAAGAGAGATGGTGCTGGCTCGGTGTGCTGGTAGACAACAGAAATAAACAGAGTTGGGTAATACAAATGTGATTGTCTATGGTGTAGTGTGCGTAATGAGCTACAGTCTTGGTACGTTTGCTTAAATATTGACAGAAACAAACCAAAACAATTCAAATCTACATCTCAACCAAAGCCACTGTGTTGTAACACACTTAAGGCAATACAGACTGTTTAGAGAACGGTGTTGAACATAACCATGGGAACAACTGAAGCTGAAATCCAAGCCTGCAAAAACAGGCAAAGGTACAGAAACACCCATAAGGATTTGCAAAAGTTTCAGGAAACATGATTTATATGTTAAGCAAATGGTTTTTTGATACAAACTCATGAAAATTAAAAATTTAAGGAATGTAAATGTAACTATTAATTTCTTGTTTGTTCATTGTGGGAATGCTTAGGAATTCTGTAATGGATCTGTGCCTAATAACTTGTTTGGAGAAGACTTCTGTTTTACAAACCTGTGCTACAGTTCAATTGCCAAAGTGTTTGTCTTCCATTTCTCATGGTACATTGTACAGTTTTACAGAGTGATTATATTCATTCTGAAAGGCAACCTGCATATAGCCTGGCTTTTATGTAGACTGTATTTGCAGCATATGAATGCGGGCAGTGATCTCAATGGAGCTTTTTATCTTGCTAAAAAATTTGATTAAGCTGGCCTGATAGGATGACTACTTGCATAAAACTTTAAATCCTTCACTTCTAGAAGTAACAGCTTTGCACTACGGGTTAAATGGGTTTGTAACTAAACAGAAAACTGAGAAGGCCTAAATGTTGGTTAGCTGAAAACCTTATTGCTCCAAGAAATAACTATGACAAAACTAATCCTACTTTTTGGACAGCTGATTCTCTGGCTAAACTTCAAGAGAGACTTTTGAGTCTCTCTTTTGACATGGAATGAGGAAGCAGAATAAATGTCAGTGGCCAAAAGAGTCATAAATGTCCAAATGGAAGAAAGAAAAGATCCTAGAGTAAGAAAAAACCCTGAAAGTTATTCAGATTTACACAATTGACAAAGACTTATTCATTCATGTGATCTTTTAATATGATCCTATTAAATTGCTAGTCCTTTGAGGTTGCTTTTCATTGAGCCCTGCAAAGTGAAAAACAGAGAAGCACTCCATAAACAGTCATCAGCATGTACCACAATTCTACTAATTTATTCAGCTAGATCTCAATTTGGAGGCTGTAGAATTTGACACACAATCTATGAACTACTGTAAAAAATAAATTAAAAAATAAAGGAAGATGAAATACCTTTCTTATGATTGTAAAGACAATCATGGAAATATTAGTCCATAGCCAGTCAAAGCCAGTAACACTAGGAGGGTGAACTTGAACTCTGCATCTCAATGGGTTGTTTATGCTTTCCCTGCAGGTTTCAAAGTCAGTATTCATTGCTGATCTTCACTGTTGGCTGTTCAGAGCGCTGTGTCTTTCAGGAGTTTAATTGCAGGACAACCAGCTTGTTTTGATGAGCTACTTCCTTTGATTAGCTACTCAAGTTGCTCTTCAAAAAGCACAATTAACAAAGCTTGTTTAATTTGTGGCTGATGATTAGGGTGTTTCCTGGATCATATCTTTCAGTAGCACCAGCTAAAATGTTGCTTCTAGTTGGCACTTTGAGCAGGGGCTCCAGAATCAACTCTACATACTGTACTGTTTTTTCCTGCACTCATAAACATATTATCCAGTAGTTACGTTTCAGTCCATTGGTCTGCTAGGCCTTCCCCCTGTTTTCTCATAGAAATATCTTCTAACTTTAGTATAATACCTGTTGTATATGTTGCTGCTGTGCTTTGTCAGCAGCAACATCTTTGTGTTTCCCATTGCATATCTGAGATGCCGAACTTCTGGCTGATTAGAGCTACATATTTCACTGGCTTGGTCTTAAAATCTACACTTTGTTGTGAGTTTTAGAGCAGTCAGCAGCAGGTGGAAGAGAAATTCTCAATCATGATTGTATGTGACACAATAACTAATCAGGAACCAATACATGTATTTATACAGGTAAGAAAGGAGCTATTTTCTCAGGAACCTTTCATACCAGTCAGTCACAAATGGAACGTTAGTGCCACTTGGGAAAGAGAGGTGTTTCCAGGTACCTTACCTTCTCTAGCCTCCTCAGTACAACAGATTGGGACATCACTGGTTAGGAGTTGAGGAGAAGCTGTTTATTCCACCATATCTGGCTATGAAATGTCTCCACTATTAGATGTTAAAGATTTCATTTAAGAACATATAAGAAAAAACCTTTCAGTGCCCTTATCAACCTATGGCCAACCCAGCAACAATGGCAATTACACAATTAATTGTTTCCTTCCCAAGAGGCTGCAGCAGCTCCAAATGCAGCATTTCTTTGACATATGATGAAAAAATTAACATGAGCCACCAGTCTGTGCTCGCCACCCAGAAAGCCGATACCATCGTGGGCTGCATCAAGAAAAGTGTTTCTAGCAGATCAAGAGAGGTGATTTTGCCACTCTACTCTGCTCTCATAAGACAGCCCCTGGAAGTGTCCATCTCTGGGGTCCCCAGTGTAAGAAAGACATGGGTGTGTTGGAGTGAGTCCAGAGAAGGGTCATGAAGGTGATTAGAAGGTTGGAACATCCCCCCAGTGAGGACAGGCTGAGAGAGTTGGGGTTGTTCATACTGGAGTTCAGACAGAAAGTTCAGACTGGAGAAGGGAAGGCTCTGGGGAGACCTTTTAAGGGCCTTCCAGTACTTAAGGAGGGCCTACAGGAATGATGGAGAGCGACTCTTTATCAGGGAGTGTAGTGATAAGACAATGGGTAATTGTTTCAAACTGAAAGAGGGTAGGTTTAGGTTAGATATTAGGAAGACATTCTTTACTAAGAGAGTGATGAGATGCGGGAATAGGTTGCCTTGAGAAGCTGTGGATGCCCCATCCTTGGAAATGTTCAAGGCCAGGTTGGATGCGGCACTGAACAACATGATGTAGCAGAAGATGTCCCTGCCCATAGCAGGAGTGTGTGGAACTAGATGATATTTAAGGTACCTGCCAACCCTAGTCTATGATTCTAGGATATACCATAAGGATCAGTGTTTGCATAATGACATCATCTGTCTGCAAAATTGATTTTTAATAATATGGTAAGGTTAATGAAAAGCTTGCTCAGGATTCCCCTCTTTCCTTTGACAAATGATCCACCTGAGGCATAGGTTGTTGCATTCAACACCAACAGTAGGGCGATTACTTCTGCTACACTTAGCATTCTATAGGGCTTAGGGAAAGGGTGCCTGGATTTCCTGGTCCCATTTTCTCTTGCTATACATCTGATCCATCTACACAATCTGCCTTTGCCAGTTACCCTGTCTGTGAGACTGAATCTGGGAATTTTTAGGTCCAGGCACTGCTAATAGCCCCTTTGCATGCTTTTCTGATGGTTCCAAGTTTGCATTTCAAACAGAATGATTAACTTAGCCATAAACCTCCTGCGTCAGCATGTTGATATAACCTTAATCCTTTCCCATGTTTACAGGTCATGGCAGCACTTTACCAGGCAGACTTCAAACCCTACAACGTAATTAGTTGTCATACCTCTCTCTGTATGTCTTCCTTGAGCAGACTCTTCTGGGAGCATTTCTTTGCAGGCTGGAGTTTACAAGGAAAAAGCACTGGTTGTTAACCTGCCCCGACCCTGTTATTTTAAGGGTGTGTGAGGTTTGCCTCCATCTGGGGCTGTGTAGATGCATCCGCAATTGCCACATACAGGGAAACAGTCTCACTGTAGCGATCTGTTTCACTGCCAGGGGCAAAGGACACTGATAGAATAGAATAGAATAGAATAAACCAGGTTGGAAGAGACCTTCAAGATCATCACGTCCAACCTATCACCCAACACCACCTAATCAACTAACCCATGTAACCAAGCACCCTGTCAAGTCTCCTCCCGAACACCTCCAGTGACGGCGACTCCACCACCTCCCCGGGCAGTCCATTCCAATAGTTCAAGGGGAACTAGCTTTCTCACCTGTTCATTAGGTATGCGTTCCAATGATGACCAGCTTTGCTGCTTCACAAAAGGAAGACAAAAAAGGCAAAAAGGCACAAAGGAGCCTTAAAAACCTTAAGGTCCTCTATCACCTCTGCATCTCATTTGACCTCCAGGGAAAAGGTTTCACTACAGGGAGGCCCAGGTCTTCTCTGGACCAGTTGGTTTTCAGAAATCATCCAACACCCAGTGCATTATGAATTATAAAATGTAAATTACATTATTCCAGAACTTCTAGTGCCACATTACAAGATGAGGAAACCCGGGGGCATTGAGGTAGATTCAAGATCCCGTTTGCCTTTTAAGTACAAAGGATCTTGAGCTTAGTATCTCTGTAAGTATCCAAACATCAGCAGATGCTTGTAAAATAAATAGGAAGTTAAAATTCTTGGAGATGGGCAAGAACCATCATTTCTTTTTAATATACAGTGCTTGGTGTCAAAATACATAAGGAGTATTTTTGAAAGCCATTAAGCATTCACAAGGCATGGGAAATCTTCCTCAAGCAGACACATACTGTTATGAATTACAGCATTTATCAGCCTACTGATGATACAGTTTACTGTAAGTCTGCTCTTTCAAAGTGAAACCATATGTTGAATGGGAAAGAGTGGAAGCCTAATGTCAATGTAGATAAGGCTGTTTATTAAGCTATGCTGATGGATATTTTGTGCATGAACTTTCCTTTACAATATTGTTAAGGGTTATATAAATTCTAATTGGTACAGGCAAGCAAATTTACAGACACTGAGTATAACATGATTTAAGTTAACCAGCAGGTGACAGTTCTGGAACATAGTGGGACCAGTACTACCAGATGCCAAGCACCCACAGCATCCAAACCTTGTATAGTTCTCATGTCCAGATACATATGCGTAATGCTAGCTTTTAAGGACCAAGGAGGAAGAAGAGCTGGTAGCAATTTTCCCCCCCAGTGCTCTTGGAAGTTTTACGTTGCAGAAAAAGTGTTGAATCTTGGAACGCAAGAGGAAGTCTCATTTCCAGCCATTCCCTAAGAGTTCCAAAAGCTTGAGTCTAGAAATTGTCATCCTGCTGGGTCCTTGGAGCTGCAGTTGAGAATACAGATTTGGCTTGCGACTGCCAGCCTTCTGTGTTGTCAATTGCCTAAAGTGCTTCTTTAGAGTTGCAGTCTCCTTAGGAAGACCAACTCCTAATAGAAGACAATGAGACATTTGAGCTACAACTCCCATGAGAAGAGATGGGAGTGTTTCCAAAGTGAAGCTTTTCAACTTTTGGCTAAAAGACTAGTTCTGAGTATTCAATTAGTTAATTTAAAAGAAAACAAGTTTTTTCCCGAGAAAGAAGGCTTTTTGTTTAAAAATGTGCATTTAATAAAGATCTAATTTTCCGCCAAAACTCTTTCAACCAATGCTGGGAATTATACTCTCATACAGAACTACTTGAAAATGGATTTCATAATGTAGAGTAAAATCCAGACAATTTTTTCCAGATGACTTTAGAGTGGTGTTGTTATTACTCCTAAATTAAACATGATAAACCTAGGAAACTCAGAATTAAGCTTAATGAAAATCTAGCACATTAAAGACATGGAAAATACATCATTTGAGCATGAAAATTACTTTAGTCTCTGCCATCTTATGCTTTAACTTGATAGTTATGAAAAACAGGTTATGTTTGGTTTGATTTAATCCAGAGCATTTTAAAGCAGAGTGCACTGAATAATCAAATAGTCTTCAGAAATACTTGGTATTGCCAGAGTAGCATAAGTGTCTAGACAAACTCAACTCTACTGCTTGTATCAGCTGCCTGCTACCTTTTGGGCTTCTCTGTTCTTCCCTGGGCCTTACTCCACACAAAAACTATCTTGAGGTCCTTCACCTAGGTTCTTCTATAGTTCCTTCTACAGATACCCCTGTATATAGTTAAAACCTATGTGTAAACTCACAGGAAGAAGCACACATCAACTTTCTGCTGCCCCATATTCATTTGGGTATGGCTTATTCTTAAGTCTTCTGATTCTTTTTTACTCCATCTGTGTGGAATGTACCTAATGCAATGAATAGTTTATCAAGAAAATACAGGAAATTAATGATGATTCTCTAACTTCATAATACAAGATGTATTTTCCTCAGGAATAGCATACCATTAGAAGGTACATTTCAGAATGTCCTGGGTTAACACAGCCCACTCTCACAAGCTCCCCTCATGCCCCACACAGACAGAAGGGAAAGTAACACAAAAAAACCCCTCTGGGTTGAGATAAAGAGTTTTACTGGAAATGATACAATACACAGTTACCTTAGCCTGTTTGCAGAAAAGTGCAGTAAAATGCAGATGCAGCAGCAGAATCCAGTGATAAAATAATCCCCCCCAGTCAAGCATGCAGCAGCCAGCACAGAGGAAAAGACCAACACCCCAAAACCAGAAACTGGAAGCTGCAACTGTAACAGGAAGCCCCTCATGTTACAATCTGAACTTCAAGCTCTGTAGTACTTTGCTCCAGCCGGCACTTCCCGTTTGAAGCTGGCATGACATTGGCATGGTATTGAATATCAGCAGCAGATTCAACTCAACCTGTGACACAAAAGTAACGCCATTGGTTTCACAGGGCTGTTACCCCTATAGAAAAGGCGCTCTCTTAAATGGCTTCTACTCAACATCTCAAGGGGAAATGCAGGGAAGACCCTTCTTCAGATTCATTGACAAATTAAAGCAAACACCTTTCTACAACAGTTACTCAGCTGAAATAGATTTTGTCTACAACTCCGTCCAAAGTCACTGGAGGCATAAACTGTTTGCAAGGAGGGCAGTTCTGTTACAGGAGTTTTGATTGATTGTGAAATGCAAAACCCAAACATTCAATTACAGTGTGGTTTTGATCTGTCTTTTGACCTCCCCAGCCCTATTTCCAGTGACTGAATGTGGTGAGATGTAGTTAGCCCTTTCTACTAACTCCCCAAAGCATATTTTCAGTTCCATCATTTAAAATTGTTTCTTGGTTGCTGTTGTTGTGATTTTGGTGTTTTTGTTTTGTTTTGGGGTGGTTTTTTGCTTATTTGTTTAATTTGAATGGAATATTATATTTCATATCCAAAGACTTAACATGTTTTGGTACAATTCTCTTTCTTCCCTTCAGTTATATACAAAGAAGCACTTGGAGGTATTCAGTGCAATAATGGAAAGGCAGAGCTTTTCACATTGAGATCTTACCTTAAGACTTAAGCCTTTCACAGAAAAATAGCAGTGGAGACGAACAGTAATATTTTGGTTTGTTTATTCCTTAAGAAAACAACTTCTGAAAAGAACACAGCAGTTACTACTCAATTAACACACTTAATTCTGTTCCATTTTTCATGCAGTGCTTCACATGCAAATCTTGTAACTGCTTGTGGCCACTGACTTTTTTTATTTAAATAAATACTCATTCCAAGGCAAAAGGTTTACTTTCTAATTACTTATACAAGTCTTCTGCATATTCTTCTTCTTAATCTGTACAAATCTCCATTTAGTGTTTCTGGTGTGATGTTTTTACTACCATAACACAGCCTGTGCATTTTAAAAGCTTTCTGTGCCCAGAGGAAAACTCAGAAAACCAGCTGAGCAGAGGTGAATCACAGGTGTTGTAGAAGCACCTAGCAACACTCTTGAGATGAAAAGTTGATAACCACATTACCCAGCTTAAAAAAATAACTAGAAACTAACTAAGGCAGAGTATGGTTATCATAGTTGGCCTTTGTCCAGAGCATGCAGTTTATAGTAATTAGGATTCTGTGTCAGCTAAAAATTCCTTGTTCATCAAACAGAAACTAAACTTTAACGTAAGTTGGAAACTAAAGACAGAAGGACACGTGGACTTTTTATGACAGAATTCTTGCTGATGTTGTTTTTCAAAAGATTCTATTCCATTCTGCTCTGCATCTGTGAGAGTATCCGGGGTTATTCCTGAGGCAGGTGCTCAAATGATGTTACAGTTAATGTTTAGCATCATTTTCTCATAGATCAAATCCTTTCACGCCTTATTTAAACAAAAAGTTGGCATTAGACCACACGAACGCAAAAGGGTTCAAGATTCTATACCATTCACACAATGTCATATTGCCAACAGGAAGCTCTGTAAAGGGGGAAAAAAACCCAACAAAGTTTCATATGTAAATTAAATGCAATAAAAAACGTAACCAGAAAATCAACATTAAGACATGGTAGGCCCAGTCCTGTTATACCTGGACTCATTCAGGACTCAGAGAGCTCAAACTCAACAAACATGAGTGAACGCAGAAGGGCTTTGAAAGTCAAAATGTGCTTAATCAATTTCATCTGGAAATACAGACCACAGTGTAAATGAGAATAGGTTGGGACTGAAATGTAAACAAATTAATTTTAGAAGTCTCCAGTGGTACTGCTTGAGTCTCCAGCTGTGTATTACTGTAACTTTAGAGAAGATCAAGCAAAATCTTCCTTAAACTTTACCTCATGTGTTTCATTAATATACAGTGCGTGGGGGTTTAATGATTACCTTTTACATGTTAATAAGTCAAAACACATTCAAGATCAAACCAACCACCAGTTCACCAAGTTAAGGTAAATTCAGCTTTAAACCAAGAACAGAATGTATGTTCTTGCTGCCAGTGTTCTGTTCCACATTATTAGCATAGCTCTTCACTGACTAAATCCTTGCCATGCCTATTGACAGAAATATCACATTCCACTTGCTAAGTAAAAAAGAAACTGATGGTACCAAGGGATGAGATGTAAAAAACACACCAAACCAAAAAACTAAAAACCCTTTCACTGATTTCAATATGGTTCTCCATGTTTCCATGAGAGAGAATTGTGTACTCTACCATGACTTTATTGCAGGCATCTTCATCCTGTTTCATTAGACATCGCTGTTAACAACTGAACTGATGAAAGTGTGCATGGATAGTGAAAATTAAAACAGGAGCTCTAAACTGGGATCAAAACCCAGCACTTGCTACACCTTTCCAACAGCACTGTATAAACATATTTCTGGCTGGTAGCCTGACCAGGAACCCTGTAGGCACTTGACACACCCCTTGCAATGACAGGTGCTCCAGGAATGTAGGATGAGGCCCCCGAGTGAGGAAGTCAAAAGACCTTTGTTTAAGATTTCTGCTGATACCTGATGTAATGGAAAGCTTTTACAAAACAATGTTTACGGGATAGGACAGACAATAAGGAATTGATGGATTAAACAAAAGAGATAGATACTGTGTTTGCTGAAAGTTGTGCTTTATGGTAATACTAACATTGTGATTACCATGTGGAGCATTACCGTACTGGAAATACGTATCTACCCAGTGGGTGAGCTATATAAAATCATTTCCTTGTCATCAGTGAGGTGAGTGCTTCACATTTCCTTTGTAAATTAACTTGTCAGCTTTCATTCTGAGAACTGCCAAACTTTCATGAAAGGATTAGAAAAGCTAGACAAAAAGAGATATTTTTTTTTTTATTTCATTACAATATTTTCATATCTGTATTTTTGGACTGATGGTAGCAACTGTTTTTTAAAGACTCTCCTGCAGGCTACCAAGTTAAAGTAATAAAGAAACCCACCTTTTCATTCTTCTTCAGCAATAATCTAACTTAAGATATGTAGGTTATATCTAAGCACTTTCTTCTTGCTTCAGAATTTTATACAGGTTATATGTTGCTGGGTAGTCTAAAAAATTGAAGCAGGTATTTTCTAGTTGAAAGTTCCTTGTCATCTGTGATGACATGGGTATCCAGTTCATCCCTAGAAAACACAGGGAACAGTTATTCTCTGTCCTTTGCAATAGATTTTGTGTATTAGAATATTAGAATTTTATCTCTATACTTTGTCTGTTTCAACTGAAACAATCCAGTACCTTCACTCTTTACTCACAGGTCAGATTTTCTTGCTCTTAATCTCGTAATTTCCTCTAAAGTCTCTCCATTTTGTTTGCATCTGTCTTGAAAGATGATGACTACAGCTCAATACCATGCTCCAGTTGGGGCTTTCCCCACACCAAATGAAGCAATGCCTAGCTTTGAGTCATGTGTGCAAATGTCCTCACTATGGTCTCAGGATGGTATTTCCTATTTTTGCAACAGTACTATATTGCTAGCTATTCTGAAGCACAAAATACTAGTTTCACCCTGTGAACATATATACTGTGCCCATTTCTGCTGTCAGGATGAACCTCCAGAAATTACTGTGCTATAAATCTGCCTCTGCCACCTCCTCCTTGTAAATTCCAACAGCAGGCTAATTTATTACAGACATCAGAAAATGTTTCAATGTTTTAAAAGTATGGGTAATTTGGGAGGCCTGCAATTAGCTTAAACAGCAATTAAGCAATTCACTTCATCATCCTGAAGTATTATCTCTGACATGAATATTGTCTGATGCACACTCAAAATTGAAAGGAATACAAAGAATCAGTGCCATCACATCACACCTCATTGGCTGAGATGGTGGCACATGCCATTCTGTGACTGATGACTGGATGAGTTCACAATGTCCCCATATCTGACCTTACAAATGTGATATTGAGCTATGTCCCCTGTGCACTTCATGTTATTTTGCACCTTCTTTCCACATTTACAGCCAATACAACAAAAATATCTGCTGCCAAAGTGCTGGACAGCCTTTTCTAAGGAAGCACTCGGTATAGGCTGTAGGGACTGTGAATGGAACTGAATGACTGCCAGCTTGATATTTGTGCAGAAAGATGCCAGCTTCACTGAGGGAGCTGATAAGAATTCTGGCTCCCTGACCAAACTGTGCTGTTTAGCTGTGTGGGATTTGAAGACGTGTTACTTTTTTCAGCTGGTTTATTTCTACTCACAGTAACAAGCTCACTTAACAGGGCCACCTTTTATGATGCTGTTGCCAAGACCATTTATCTCCCAGTCTACGTGCATGTCTCTCTTTATATGTATGTGCGTGTATGTAAATGTATGCATGATGGCAAGCAAGTGACAAGTCCCAGAACTCCAGAATATCAGGGATCTTTCCAATTTGCCATCTCTGGCTCTGACATCCAGGCAGTTGGATGCTAGTTTCTAACATAAACACAGTCCTGTTAGTTTCTCAGCTTTCACTCTGTGACTCTTTAACAGCACTCAGTAGCCGGTGTGCTTTACCTGGCACAACATGGCCACCTGATCATGGCCCCCATGAAGAATTTCTTTGTGGTAGCAATGCTGCTGTCTTCATCTGTGCACAGGGTACTGGCAGGAGGAAACTCTTGCGTGGCTGTCCAGTCCAGTGCAGCTTTCGGAGCATTGTCTTAGCTTGTGCTATTTGCTGCAGCATGGGGAATCAGCATGTTGTTTGTTTTCCTATGACCTATGACATCAGTGATGTATGCTTTTATACTTCAACCTTCTTTTTGTCTTGTATGTTGGGTAACTATTACATATGTTCTGTCACAGTCCTAGTAATTCTGCAGGAGCTTTTGCGAGTTGGGTGACTGCCACTGCTTTGCAAAGTCCAATGGTTTTAGCACAAAGTCACTGCAGAGTTTGTACTGTCACAGTTTCTTATCATAGTTTCCAGGTACAATCTGGTCTCTTTTGGGGCCCTCAATGAACTCCTCCAAATTTAAATATACATCACCTTGTCTTTCCAAAATGTCAGTTTTGTAGCTGTCACTTTTACTTGTAGCTCAGTCTTTATGAAACTGTCCTATAAGATGGCATAGTTTCATCACTATTAATTAGAAAGTAGCTCCCTGTTAAGAAGTAGTAAAAGCCTCAAGCACTGCATTGTCAGGTGTACTCTCAGGAGGCTGTGGCACCCAAATGCCAGGCTTCCCCCATTTCCAGACTCCTACTTCCCTGGGCATGCTTTGAAATTTGCTTGACTCTGTTCGTGTAGTACCTGTAAGCCTGGGCAATGTGGAACTCCTTAGATATCAGGGAGAGGGCTGCTGGGCTAATTGCTTAGCAGATACATTTTCAAGCATGCATTGTTGGCTCTCCTGTAAAAGACTAAGGATCACAGAAACTAGAAGCCGCTCTGCTGCACGAAAGCAGTTCATCAAAACATCTGCCAACCTTCCATTAGCCCAAGTTGCTCAAGGTCTCATCCAGTCTGGCCTCGAACAGCTCCAGGGAGGAGGCATCTGTGGCCTCCCTGGGCAATCTCTTCCAGTGTCGCATCACCCTCACTGTAGAGAATTTCTTCATTTAAATCTACCCTCCTCAAGCTTCAATCCATTCCCTCTTGTCTTACCATTACAAGCCCTTATAAAAAAATCCCTTCCATGTTTTTTTTGTAGGTCCCCTTTAGGTACTGGAAGGCTGCTATAAGGTCCCCCCGCAGCTTTCTTTTCTCCAGGCTGAACAGCCACAACTCTCGCAGCCTGTCTGCATAGGGGAGGTGCTCCAGCCCTCTGATCATCTTCGTGGCCTTCCTCTGGACCCACTCCAGCAGCTCAATGTCCCTCTTATGCTGGGGGCACAAGAAATGGATGCAGTACTCCAGGTGGGGTCTCACAAGTGCAGTGTAGAGAGGGAGAATCATGTAATCACATCCCTCATTCTGCTAGTCACACTTCTTTTCATGCATCTCAGGATACATTTACCCTTGTGGGCTGCAACTGAAACCCTCACGTCCTTCTCCTTGAGACTGCTCTTGAGCCACTCCTTGCCCAGCCTATATTTGTGCTTGGGATTGCCCTGACCCAGGTGTAGGACCTTGCACTTGGCCTTGTTGAACTTCTTCCTTCCCACTTTCATGTGAGCTGCTGGAAGTGTATTTCTCTTTTCTTGAACATCTGCTTCTGAGACACCAATGCAGCCAGCTGAAGAGATGAACAGCAACATCTTATTTTTTGGCAGAATATTGTACTTTGCACAGCTCACGTGTCCAGACCTCCAGCTGAGCTGGCTCAGATCTACCAATGCACAGTCCAGTTTATGTTGCACCAGCTGAGGATCTGCACCTGAATATTGGATTCATGGCGTGTTCTGCCAAAATTCCTGATGAAGTCTTGATGCAATTGGCATGGCTGGTATGCTTGTTGCTTTTGTTGACCAGGCTGTTACTTTGATCTGTTCCTACAGAGGGACATTTGCAAACAGTTTTGACATAAGTTTCTAAAGCACCGGAGAAACTTGTCATTCTGATGACCTTCCAGGGACTGATTAAAGGAAGTGAAACAGCTGGATGTGTTTGATTATGCTTTGTCTCTTAGGCAACTAAGAGAGGTGCAAGCAGGGACAGGGAATGAAGTGCTGATGAAATAAAGTAGCTGAGAACAAGTGGATGCCATAAATACCACTCAGTTTGACTAGAATATTAGCACCTGCTGTCTTTTGCAGAAAAGGTATTTGTAGGATTTTTACTCCCATAGCAAGGCACAGCATTAGCAGACGCAATACCGAACCCACACTGTTACATTTCTTTCTCCATCAATGTTGGCATTGCATGCAGAGTTAATACCAGAAATCCACTTGTGGTGTACTTTTGAATTCATTACACTTAAGGCTTTAATTTATGCACACAATGCAATGTGTCTGCACTAAAGAATGGCAAGCAGCAGGGTGGCATTTGGTCTACAAAATGCGGTTTGTGAGAAGAAAGCAAACTCAGACACATCCCAGAAAAGGACTAGAGCCTAAGAAGTCCTCTTCTACTCCCAAGATCTTTAGCACAAGAGCCTCTAACATCACCAAGGCACAAATTCCTTGCCTTTAAAATTAGTTGAGTGTACTAATCCTGATTTTTGTGCAGTCCTTCCTCTCTCTGTTTCTCCAGTTTTCCCTACTTTTCTTTCCTGAGCATTCTCACCCACTTTCCCCCCCATACAAGATTATCAGCTTAAGCCAGTCATGCTAGTCACAAATGCTGAATTGATTGTCACATTTTCATCCAGAATTCCTTGGGCTTACCTGTCCTGCTTTTAAACCCTCCAAGCCTTTTGATTTGAATCACCATCCAATCAAACAGTTCTTTGGGGATGTTTGTGGAACATCTCTCTGGAAGAGACTCACACTCTCTGTAAGGTGTGCGCTCCAAATCAAGTCAAACTTCCTGGAATTAAGCTGATTCCATTGGTGATTTTTTTTCCTGGTGTTCTGCACGAATCACAGAGTACATCTAAAACCAGTGGTTAGAAATCTCAGATCCTGCTCTCAAGGTTCAAGACAACTTGTAGCTGCCAGAATCAGCTCTTTGCTAGCAGAACATGGAGATTTTCAACCTCAGCACCAAGCTGACCATAGCAAGACTTGCAGTTTAAAATAGACATGCTGCATGTGAGTTTTACTGGAGTGCCAATTAGATGTACATGCTGGAAATTAGAGGGAGACAATGTCTGCTGCTGCTGGCTATTTTGTTATCTACAAATGAAACTTTTAAAGCATTTTGTTATACTAAACTCAATTATTAACTTCTGCTTCTGCTTTGAGTCCATGGTAATTTCAAAGTTCATCAAAACTGTCTTTACCAGTGTGAAGACACTACAACAACCAGGATCTTTAAAAGTGTGTTACTGTGAAACCCCAGCAAATGACCAACTCCAGAACATAATGCTCCAAAATACCCATGTTTCAACAAGTGTGTCTTCAGAGAAGCTGCTTGAGCTGCCTTGAGAACTAGTATTGCTGGAATCGTGATCAGTAATGATCTGAAAAGCTGCTCTAGCTGCTGTGTCAGAGCAGAGGAAAACACAGCTGAGCACCAGAGTCCTAAAGCAGCATGGGTTGCTTTCTCTCATTTTCTCCAAGCCTCTACAAGAATTGTTTTAGACAGTTAGTCATTGTGACGACTCATTTGCAAATCCAGGTAGATAAGGAAGAGCTATTTCCCAGTTTCCCAGATGCAGGAATCCTATATGTCAAGAGCTCAGGTCAGAGAATCCATCTGGGAGATAAACTCTGTAACTACCTGATGTCCAGGGAAAAAAAAAAAAAAAAAAAGATATTAAATTTGCTGAACTCAATTAACCATGAGAGCCAAATCCATAGGAAGGAAAGCATAACTAGTTCTAGAATTCAAAGGTCAATGAACACATCAGAGTGAAGCATTATTTAAATAAAAGATGATGAATTCACTCTCATGCCAGGGAAGTATCAAAAGAACCTAAGCAAATATCTAAATGCGTAATCTCCTGTCTTAAGTCACATCAAACAAAAACTTTGTCAATAGTTACAGGCATGTTACATTGGTTTGAAGAACAATGTTTTTTCCAAACAAAACTGCTGTCTTCACCTCCTTCACTACCTGCCTTTAACAGTCTCCCACCCAACCTGTGTTCACTGCAGGAAAAGGCACAGATAAACACGTACAGTTCCACCTCAGTTTGAAGGATTAACTATACCGATGCAGAGAAGACCCAGCCTTGCTTTGGGTGTACATACCACTTTCTTCTGATGCTCTGCATCACAGACCAAGAATTCACTCCTCTCCTATGACAAGTGACAAAGCCTGGCTATATTTAAAGCAAGTACATTCCTGTGACTGATTTTTGTGCCTTGCCGCCTTTTCTTTTTTAAGGCTCCCAAGATCTTTCAGTGCAGAGAGATCTGTGAACCATATCATTCCTCCTATGGAATATTTCCTTATTTAGCTGTTTCATAGCTCCAGAGAGTTTGGCAAGAGAGGGATAAAAAGTACGACACGTCAGCCTCTCCCCTTGGGCATCTGGCAAGGCATTCCAGTCCCCAGGCTAATAAGCATTTCTCAGATCATGTATACAAGAAGTACAAGCCTTCCTCCACCTGGAAGTGCAGTTTTTCATGACTCTTCCTTGAGCCTTCTTTTTCTCAGAGCACAGGTAATGACAGTCCAAAAGCCATAGTGTCCTCAAAGATCAGAAGTACAAACAGCTTGCTCCTTCTTATCATCAGCCAAAATGATTTCCTAAGGTAATTTTGGGGAGAGGAGAAAGGGAAGTGAAAATACCCATGCACATAATGAATTACAAATGGTTTGTCCTGTTGTCATATTCAATGGTAGTATCCGACACAAAAAACTCCAAATAGAACCATACCATCAAAACTGGGAGATAAGGGAGCTCAGGAATGCAGAGCATGAGACATGATCCAAACCTTACATCTGAAAGCCTCCTGCTTGTAGTTACTTCTTTAAACAGCAAAAGCAGGACATTTCTAATGCTGGCCCAGTAACAGATGAAGAAGGGAAACATTGCTAGAAATGCAGAAAGTTAATTGCAAAACCCAGACATTGTTTAAAAACTTGAAAACTTGTTTATGCTGAGGAAGAAGAGCAGTCTGCAGGCAAATAAAAGGCAGGGAAGAGTTGCACAGTCAGAAACATGGGGAAAAATATCAGCACAGAATATTAATTTCAAAGCCACTGAAATCTATGGGAAGAATTGTATTAAGGGATGCAGATCTACTCTCAGCAAAATTCAGGCTCTCCAGAAGCATCACTGTGAAGAGATTTTTTTTTTTCTATCAAAAAAGATAAAACATAAGCTGTGTGTTTCCTTTTGTTAGATAAATCGTATCGTCACAACGCTGCAGTAACTGAACTAGATTTGGAGACTGGTTGTTTCTGCTGAATTCAATGGAAGTTTTGCCACAGATTGGGAGAGATGATGGCCTGCTCCTCACTGCAAGCTAGAGGAAATAATGTAAATCTGCTGGAACAGTGTTTGTGGAACATGGTGCTGATTTTAGTAATGGCTTTTTCCATGCATCAAGCATGAGATCATGCACAGGGCTGTATTTACATGGTGATGTAATTTTACAGCAGAAGCTGGAAAAACAAGGAGGGTATATCATGTCCAAGCTTTCCACAACTATGCAGCCTTCCTCCCATGTCATACATATGTTGGCAGGATGAAAGTAAGAAGCGGGACAACCCTGCCCCAATTTCTAGACAACCTTATGCTTTGGCTGCAAAACCAACTCATAACTCAAAAGCAATCTCTGTCGGGCAGACAGTTTTCAAGTCCAACAGCATATGTGCTCAACTGAATGCTCACAAAATTACCTTTTGTTCTATACAAATGTCCTGCCAACAAAAGAGCAAACCAAGAATGTCTTAATGGATTTAGCAATATGGCAGTATTTGTGTTGTGATCACAAAAGATCAGATACTCAAATACACAATTATTTTCCAAGTAACATTTTCTAAGAATGTGGTTTACAAACTGTTACACCCACTCAAATTTTGAGGTAGAATGTTGCATTTTTTTACCTTAAAAGGAATGCCATGCCATGTCATTAAGACGTAAAGACTTGAAAAAGAAATCTGTTGGCCTTGTTTACATACAGAGTGCTATTAGTCACAAATAAATAAACTTAAAGCAGAATTGTTTGATTAACCACTACAATTACATACACACTTTCTGGAACATCTGATTAAGTTTAATCTGTGGTTGGTTTCTAACGAAGCAGGCGTGAGTACTCTGCGTGAGTAACATTCGGTGCAAGATTGTAACTGTTCTGACAGTTCACCCTACATCCATTTTGGAGGTGACTGAAATAAAACTTGTGCAGCTTCTGAAGCTCTGCTGCTTCCATCAAAATTCTTGCTAAGTTAGAAAGCTGAGTGAACTACCTAGAGGCACCAGCAACACCAACTATAAACCATACGTGCCTTATATCTACAAATTAAGTGAACTGACAAAACAGCTTCCCTACTTGGCAGTAACAACCAAAACAGCAGCTGAATGTGCGTTAAAGGGACAACATACAGCTGTCACCATTAGCAGAGTGCTCAGAGACACCTTTTTTCCTTCTTTTTGCATGTACCCTAGAGTACATAAAGTTCCTTGCTAATTTATATCATGGCTTGGTCTTCAAATGATGCATCATTTTCCTTTTCTGGAAAGCTGCCTTAGTCTCAATAAGCCAGGAGTTGAATTTGGAGGAGCCAAAGTCTCACATGCGTTTATAGTGAGGCAGTCACTAAGCAGTAAAGCCAAATAGTCTGCACTTAGAAGGCAGGATAACTCAGGTGATTTCTGCCTGGCCTTTTAAGACATTCAATTTGAAATAACACCTGCTGGGACACCCCACTGTATAGCCAGCTGTACACTGGGACTGGTGCTAAGAACATGCATGCATGCGCTTGCACCGTTTTCTCTCCAGGACTGTTGTCCAACGTGACAGCCATACTGAGCGGCTCTAGACACAAGGAATGCTCAATGAAAAATGCTTTATATGACAGCCAGTAAGTTTGTCCAGCTGATTGATTATACTACCCCACAATTCAAGAGTCAGTCGGTGTGTA
The DNA here is from genome assembly GCF_026170545.1 of Melanerpes formicivorus. Lineage (NCBI taxonomy): Eukaryota > Metazoa > Chordata > Aves > Piciformes > Picidae > Melanerpes > Melanerpes formicivorus. Next base: position 6,096,573 of record NW_027142369.1, read on the forward strand.
TGCACCCCAGTGTTTTCTCAACGAGCACCTGGAAAATAAAAGTAATCTACATGGACTTTTCCTTCCAACCACTTTCCATTCCTACACATCCTCTGCAGCACCTCTTGTACAGATGACCACACAACTAACTAATCATTGGCAGTCCTCATCCTCCAAAAGTTTCCTTTTCCGATGCACTTTTAGTAGTCCTTTGGACAAACTGTTTACCTGGCAGGCATCCTCAGAAGCACCAGAACAAGAATTATTGAGGACTGGATTATTATCTCAAGTGATGATAGGCTGTTCAAAGCACAGCTTTGCTGATGCACTGAACTTTTGGGTTTTGAGCTGGGCAGGTCCCTCTCCATCCCTAGATGATTTTCCTCAGCAGTGAAAGCAAAAGGAGTTCCTGGCTTCCTCCCAGGATCTTAGGCGCCAATAATTAGGACACAAGTAGGGCACAGTAGTTTCAAAAAAAAACCCCAACAACCAACCCAACAAAAAAGCCCCAACCAAAGCAGTGTAAGTTTGTTTTCTTTATCTTCTTACTGCAGCTGAGTATTGCCTGTTTCCCTCTCTAGCTTGCTATGCACTGCAAGGCTGGAGTGCACACAGAGGTGGACATCTCAATGCTCCACTGCCATGCTCTCAGTAATGGAGTGTGCACTGAGTCAGCTGAGATCACTGACAAGTGGAACTGAATTTTGTGCAGTGGGACACATTGAGGACTTTGTGCTTTCTAAATCACTATAGTGCTCTGCACAAATTAAGGGAAAAAGTCTGGGCAACAAGGAACTTAAATGCTCAGTTTAGTAGGGAAAAAAACCCAACCAACGTACTAACAGCGTCTTTAGCCAACTCTTAAGAACTCACAGAATTCTTACATGAAGGTACACACAACTGCAGAAAATCCCAAAGCCTGGGAATGAGCACAGGATGAAGCAATACCTCAGAGTACATTCTCCAGAATGCGCTAGTCCCTCTGCATATCATGCAAAGAGAGGCCTTGCATCTCTCTTCAGTGTGTTAACTGTCAACTCCTCTACATGCAACTCTACATGAAATATTGTTCCATACTTGGCATTTTCTCAGAGAAAAAGGTAGATCTTGAACTTCAGTTGGATATGCTGATGAACACTGGTATAAACAATGGGGAAAAAAGATAGAATGTTTTCTGTTCAGAATATTTATTATAAACATAAAGATTAAATATTAACACAGAAATAAAAAGAGACATTATTAGTTAGGCCTTTAAAAGGTTAAGTCCTAAACCAGTCGAAAAAGTCCATTTAACACAGCATCCACTGAGTTGGCAGTCTCTGTAGAACCACTGCCACGTAATTGAAGCCTCCAAAATGCTGGGACATTCTTTATACAGCATTCTGTATAAAGAAACAGTTTGTACTTTTGTTTAGTTCAGCCTCAATGAGTGAAAAAGATCCACATATTCAAGTAAAGATACTCCAAGAATATCAGCTCGGTCCAGTTCCATTTTACCCACAGGCCAGGCACATCTCAAATGTTGTGAAACCGTCTGAAAGTGATGCTTGTCAGTCAGGATCCTCTGAGCCTACTGGGAGCTTTGCAAAGAGTGCCAGTAAGATCTAGGATTGATGTTTGTTTTCTGAATAACATGCAAAACTTCGTCAGTTCATTTATGAAAACTAGTCAAAAGGTAGAACGTGTAAGAGCCTGGGGGAATCCTGTTTGCCCATTTTCAAAATACTAAATTTCAACACAAAAATATGAATAGTGGAAGTTTTAAAAGCTTTAATTATCAGCTGATTAAAAAAATTAAAATATCTAAGAGATTAAATTTTTTTCTTGAGCCTTACTCAAAGCCCCAGAGTAAAAAAAAGATGCTCTGAGCTCTATGTTTAAATACAATGTACTTTCCTGTTAACAGTTCTCACTGTTCCTTTACCTTCCAGCAGTGAGTGCCCTCACTGCCATTCTAGTTCAAATTATAAAAAGGACACAATTATTCAGCATCTATACAAGCAGATACATTTTACACTCCAGACAGTCAACAGGAAGTGTGTAAGCAGTGGCTTTAAAGGAATATATATATCTGAAGGGGGCCTACAGGAAGGCTGGGGAAGGACTTCTCAGGATCTCAGGTAGTGATAGAACTAGGGGGAATGGAATGAAGTTGGAGGTGGGGAGATTTAGGCTAGATGTGAGGAGGAGGTTCTTCACCATGAGAGTGGTGAGACCCTGGAATGGGTTGTCCAGGGAGGTGGTCGAGGCCCTGTCCCTGGGGGTGTTTAAGAGCAGGCTGGATGAGGCTCTGTCCAGCCTGATCTAGTGTGGGGTGTCCCTGCCCATGGCAGGGGGGTTGGAACTAGATGATCCTTGTGGTCCCTTCTAACCCTGAATGAAACTATGAAATTCAGTAGTTAAAGCGGTGACAGGAGGTCTGCACTTCTAGATCAATTATATACATGGCATTTTCCTGCTTGTGAATAAGCCCTTGAAAATATGAGGACTAATAGAAAAAAATCATCTTAGAATTTTGTAGAGAAAATAGAATTTGCAACAAAAATATGACTAACTTCTTCTTGCTATAGAAACAAGTAACAAAAATATACTCCCACGTGTGATTTTTCAGCATCTTAGACATGTAACTTCTGTAGTGGTAGCCCAGCTTTTAAACAAAGTCTGCATTTGAATAAATATCAGAAAACACTTCTGTCAGTAAATATTTGCTTACACCTTCATACATGTTAGTCTGGGTTTTAGCAATGTAAGCAAATTCTAGAACACTGTTATTAGACAGGAAGTGGTTTACATATAAGAAGTCTATATAAGAAAGTAGTTTATCTAAAAATATTGGCCTTGATCCTAGGCAGAGCTGTTGTCTCCTTTTATTATTCCATTTATTCCAAACAGAGGAAGTCTGGAGGGCCCCACTTGCAAAGATCACAGCTAGACAGAGAAACTCAGACTCAGACTCTCTCTTCAGAGAGAAGAAAGAAGGAAAGCCCAAGCTACAGGCACGTCAGGGTACTGAGGAGCCCTTTGTCAAAGAGAAGGGATTAGGAAAGCCTTTAAGTACTGCCTTATTGTGTAGGTCCCTTTATGCCTTCTCCTGCTGACTTGCTTTTCCCACTTGCTCAGGCACATGTTGCTCTGATCAAATGATGTAAACACAGGTGCACCCCAGAGGCTCAGAGGTACCTAGGACTAAGCCCACTGACCGAGCTGATGCCCAGGGACTTTGGCATCTGCCAAAGACAAGATTGCAGATGAGGATGACATCAGTGACTAGTGGAGAAGAAGCTGATTCAAGCTGCTTCTCTTGAAGATTTCTGTGCTCTTATAGAGACCCTGACAGGGGAAAAAGGAAAAAAAAAATTCAAAGCAGATTTTTAAAATTCAAACGAGTGCTTTCCCCAATTCTTAAGTCTTCCTGCTAAAAATATTTAGCCAGAATTTCTCTTGGTGAAATGGAATTTTCCCAGTTACCATGGAGGTGTGATGCAGTGGAGAACTTCTGGAGAAGTTGTGTAGACAGTATTTTTCTTCTTATTTATACCATTTTGAACAGTGTAGGAATATCTTTGTAGAAAAAAAAAGTCAGTCCTGAGTTTCATCTCCAGTCTTCAAGATAGACCAAGGCTATACCATTTCACAACAACTTTTTCAGGGTTGGCAATAGTGTCTTTCCACTGCTCTACTGCTTCGCTGTTATTGCTATCAGAACTTATCCAGATCTGCAGTAGAAAACAAAAATAAAAGTAAAAGTCAGTTCACCTGATATAAAACAGGAGCCTGCCTTTATTAGTTCCAAATAAATGCTACAGACGTGTAGCGTGAGGTAATGTGTAAACTGAACCAAAGCATGACAGCAGCAAATACAGTTCTGTTAGGACTAACACACTTTGGCTTTCAGCTGGGAACACAGGGAGTCTGGGATTAAATTTAGCTTCTGAAACAGTTTAAAGAACTCACTACATACTAATGTTTCCCTTCTTTATAAGACTTTTTAAGCCAAGCATTCCTTGCTCCATTCAAATGCACGTGCTAGGGTCATGGGCTCATCAGGGCCAGTGATGGCTCTATGCATTCAAACTCCAGTTGGCTACAAGCCATCTGGCCTCCCAAGCTAGCTGTCCAGCATTTTCATGAGCACACTCCAACAGACGGCCAAGCCTGCATTCCATGGAGGTTCTGAACATGCCCCTACCACGCATAGTCATGCAGTAAGAGTCCATTTCTTCTCAGTATTCAATTAATGAATAGTGGTCATGAAATGAGGAAATAAGTTACAAGTAGGAAGTTTTCCCCCTGAACATTATCACCAGTCTCCATTGCCAAAGAATTCTGCTTATGTAAGTAGGTATCATTATTTACAGGGCTATTTCCCCAAGTCTTCCAAGAATGAGTCCCTTTAAGACTTCTCAGAAACCTTCACCATGAAGTACATTTAGCCTACAATGCTGAGGCGTGAGTCCTCAAAGAAATGAGAGCAATGCCTTCCAGAACACTAGAGCTGATGTTTCATCCACAGAGATTCAATGTACATCTTGCTCATGATTAAAGACACGTCTGTAAAAGCAGCCTAATCTAAGTATTGTCTGCTTAGAACAGCATCCAATTAAACATCATTCTGAAGAGCAAAGATAATCGATCCAGCTATACTCATCTTTTTTCCAGCTACCCGGCCAATTGCTCAAAGTATATTTTCCCCTGAGCTATATTTTATGTCTTCATGTGTTATGTGGCAGTGTCTGCCTGCATAAGCTAATACAACCTACTCCAAATAAGCTCCTCTCCTCTAAGGAGAAGTAGCTCATTTCCTACCCCCCTAAAAATAAGGCCCATGATTAAATGTAACTCATCAGATCGAGATGACCTCACACGCTGCCAATCATACCCAGTTATTTTTGTCCCAAGTTAGCACAACCGAAAAAAACACGTGGTGGTTTGGTTGGTTTTTTTGTCCCCTTTTCCTACTCCAAATCCAGTTCCACCACCAAGAATCACAGAAAGATGGAATGTGTGACATGAGGCTTCATAAATTGGAGGAACTTCACATAATTCCTACTGGCACATCATATCTTACAGCACATCAGCATCTCCTGCAACTATACATCTTCAGTGTGTACAAGAAACATCACCAGAATGGGACAGTACCATTTTCTGTACCTAAGGATAGGAAAGTCCTTCATCTGACAAAGGAGATAGTAAAGGTCTCAAAATCAAGTCTACATAATTCCTTTATGCATATAGTAAAATTCTGCTACTAAATCTAGCTGGGTCAGGAAACATACAGAGCTCTACAAACAGCTCTGGCTTGCTATACCAAGAGGAAAAGGACAGCAAGAAGGGGCAGGAAGATGGTAAATGGGAACAACCACAAAGAAAACAGAGAATAAAAACAATCATAGAATCATTTTGGCTGGAAAAGACTGCTAGGATCATTGAGTCCAACTGTAGACCCAACACCACCATGGTCATGAAATCATGTCCCCAAGTGCCATGACTACGCATTTTTTGAACACCTCCAGAGATAGTGACTCCACCACCTCCCTGGCAGCCTATTCCAATGCCTGACCACTCTTTCTATAAATGATTTTTTCCTAACATCCAATCTAAGCCTCCTCTGGCAAAACTTGAGGAAATTCTCTCTCATTCTAGCACTTGATACTAGAAGAGAGGAGGCCAACACCAACCTCACTACAACCTCCCTTCAGGTAGCTGTAGAGAGCAACAAGGTCTTCCCTCAGGTTCCTCTTCTTCAGACTAAACAATTCAAGTTCCCTCAGTCAGTCCTCATAAGACTTGTTCTCTAAGCCCTTCACCAGCTGCATTGCCCTTCTCTGGACATTCTGCAGCACTTCAATGTCTTTCTTGTAGTTAGGCCCAATACTGAATACAATATTCAAGGTGAGGCCTCACCAGCACCAAGTACAGGGGCACCATTACTTCCCTACCCCTGCTGGCCAAACTGTTCCTGATCCAGGCAAGGATGCTGTTAGCCTTCTTGGCCACCTGGGCACACTGCTGGCTCATGTTCAGCCATCTGTCAGCCAGCATCCTCAGGTCCTGGGGCAACTATCCAGCCACTCTCCTCCCAGCCTGTGTCATTGTGGGTTGTTGTGTCCCAAGTGCAGGACCCAGCACTTGGCCTTGTTAAACCTCATACAACTGGCCTTGGCCCACTGATCCAGCCTGTCCAGATCTCTTTGAAGAGCCTTCCTACCCTCAAGCAGATCAACATTCCCACCCAATTTAGTGTCACCTGTAAACTTACTGAGGATGCACTCAACTCCCTCATCCAGATCATTGATAAAGATATTAAACAAGACTGGGCCCAAAACTAATCCCTTGGGAAGACCACTTGTGACAAGCCACCAACTGTATTTAACTCTATCCAACACCACTCTGGGCCCAGCCAGTCAGCCAGTTTTTACCAAGCAAAGCATCCCCCCATCCAAGCCATGAGCAGCCATTTTCTCCAGGAGGATACTATGGGACACTGTGTCAAATGCCTTACTAAAGTCCAGGTAAACAACATTCACAGCCCTTCCCTCATCCACTTAGTGGGTCACCTTGTCATAGATCAGGTTGGTTAAGCACAACCTGCCCTTCATGAACCCATGCTGACTGGGCCTGATCACCTGGCTGCCCTGCACATGCTGGATAATGGCACTCAAGATGATCTGCTCCGTGATTTTCTCACTTACCAAGGTCAGACCTACAGGTCTGTAGTTCTCATGGTCCTCTTGGCCCTTCTTACAGATGGGCATCACATTTGCATGCCTCTAGTCAGCTCACAAGTTCAGCAGGTGCCTTTCCCTAGTTGGCTTCTTCACCAGCTGTGTCAGGAAGTTATCCTACACACACTCCAAGAACCTTTGGAACTGCTCCCTCTCTGCTGTGTAATACTTACTGAAGACATCAGGGAATTTGAAGTCCCCCACAAGAAGAAGGGCTAGCCATTGTGAGGCTTCTGCCAGATGCCTGAAGAATATTCTCCATGTCTCTTCATCCTGGTTGTGTGGTCTGTAACAGACTCCCACCAGGATATCTGCTTTGTTGGCCTTTCTCCTGATTCTTACTCAACCCTATCATTACCATCATTAATCTCAATACAAATCAAAATACTCCCTGACACACAGGGCCACCCCACTGTCTCTTCCTTGCCCAGAGCCTAGACGACAAGTTTTATGGTGGTCAAAAATATATGGTCACAGAAATGCTTTCAAAGGAATATTACTGAAGCTCCAAAGCTGCAACTGCTTACAAAAGGAAAAAAAAAAAAAAAGGAAAAAGAGAAAGAGCACTAACTAAAAATATTAAAAAAAACCCTTGTGTTATCACTTGATCATGGATATTTACAATACTGTGCTCATGTCAGCATTATTTTAGCCAGGAAGGCAATCTGATAGCATAGCTGTTGATACTTCCTTTCACACACAGGTTTGTAATTGTATTGGTATGGTAAGCCAATGCACTCCCTTTCTGTACACTACATTGCAAGTTCTGCATCTCCTGTGAGAGCTTTGTTTCTTTTCCTTTCAAAAGCCTACAAGCAAGGAAGAGATTGTATGTCTGTCTGGGGGAAGGAATCTTCCACACAATAATACACACAAAAATTACTTAGGGATTTCTTTTGAAAGAGAACAATCAGCTCCCATCCTGATGTTAGAGCATGTTTAAGGGTTACATCTCGAAGGGTTTATTAAAATGTACTATTTTGCTGTACGGCACCTTATATAAAGTATTTGAAAACTCATACCAAGAATCTCGTGGAACCGGATTTTAAGTAAACCATGCTAGTTAGCAGAAACCAACCTGTCCTAGGAAATGTTTTCTTCTAACTGAGCTTCTGCTGTAGAGCTTGATGAGAAAGCTAATTCCTTGTTCAACTTGGCTAACTGGAAAAATCATGGTTTCTTGCCACTTCACTTGGCCGTTGGTGGACTTCAGAAGACGAGTCTTCTTCTTGTAGATAACCCCTTCTGTACTGAACATTCCAACTTTCACAAAGAAATCTAGCACAAAAGGGAGGGAAAAAGGCATAGCACACAAAGGGTTACTCACAAACATACCCAAAAAGGAACTGAGAAGATCCACATGTATGGTTCAAACTGGAACAATTTCCCAAAAGTCTGGCCAAAAAAAACTGTACAACAGCTTTCTTGACTAGTCACAGAAACAGAGTGTGTTCAATAATACTAATTTGATTAGCACAGTATCCAAGCAGCAAGTGCAAGCTAATGCTCTTGTATGTCAGGATTAATACTGGGACAAAAAATCTTCCAAAACACATAAACACATAGCTTCAACCAAACAAAAAGTAATCAAGCAAGACATCTGTGGGAACAAGCCTTGGCAGTGCTAATCTACTGCACAATATGTTAGCCTGAGGTTTGTAAGGAATGTTATGAATTGCCAACCCATTTTAGCAGTAATTTACCTGTTACAAACGCTTTTGGACAGGAGGCATGAGACAGCTAGTGCAACTTACTCGAAGAGAGCGGTGTAGATGAAACTGGAAGGTTTTGTGCTTCAAGAATCTGTAACTGAATCCTCCTGTTTACTGCTTGAAAACAAGTTCCTATTTGAAGTTCTGCACGGCGCACCTACAAACAGAAGAATGTTGCCATAACATCTGGATTAAGTTGCTTATAAACTCAGGAAACACAGGAATTCTGTCATATGTTGGGCTCCCACATTTCTCTCTGGGATTTCCTGGACAGAAATACAAGCATGCATTGTATACACAACCTGCAGATGTACAGTAAGTGCATCGTGCACTTGTCATAGCTGCAGTGCATGTGCTCCACTGATGGACTGCTTATGTGCAGAGCACATATGACACTCATGGGCTGAAGCCAGAGATAGTGGCCAAATAAACAAATCCTCCAGTTTTCACCTGGGAAGGATTCCTCGAGGGCAATAACAGACACATAGAAGGAAAAACAGACATGCAGTCTGTAGCTCTACTAAACCTGGGTATGGAAGTGAGAGACCAGGTATGCCTCACTAACACAGAAACCTTCCGAGTTCTTCTCCCACACTTGTGACTTTTGCTGTATGGAGACATAAGCAATGCTACCCAAGGCAAGGCCCCATCAAGGCCGCATCACTTAATGTCATGAATGTTTAAGGTGACTACACATTGTGGAGTTGCCTAAGTTATGCAAGTACTTGTGGTTTACATGCATGTGCATCACCCACATACACCTCCCACAGACACTCTGAAGCTACGGAGATCCCCAGTTGAATTTTTGCTAGTGGCAAAGTTGCTTTGAAGCATCTTCATTACTCTTCTGTCAAATGTTAATGTACTCTGAACACTCTAAGAGCAGCAGGAGAAGGCCAGTGGAGATCCAGCCTTCCTGACATCCTCCACTCAAAAGGACTTGCTAATCCTGGTACCCTTCAAATTTTAATGCAGTTCAGTGCACCAAAATGCACCAAGCAAGAGAGTAACAGGTCAGATAAAGAGAAGCCAGGCTCCAGTTCACCGAGACCCAAATTCTCTTTGCAGCTGAGATGAAAAAATTTCTATGTAACCCTGAGAGGAAGCCACTCATATCTGAACTTTGGCTCTCTGCTGGCAAATGGGGTAGTTTCCTGCCTCACAGGACAATACAGGGATGAATTCCAGCAGTATCTAGAGGGCTCACAGGTAAAATGGTGAGGAAAGCCAACACAGGGAGAAAAACTATGATATGATTCAAGAATTTATACGGGGGTGAAGCAGCTTCTAAAACAGCTTCCCTTTTTATTTCATCTTACTGCTTTTGAAGCAACAGAAGTAAACTTAGAATTCAGAACTAAAACATGTCAAGTATAACTTATGTTTGAAATCACTCATTTCTCAGACACACTTAGATAAAATTTGCTTTTGAATTGCTAATTCAAGTTTAATTTGTTGAAAATACAACTGTCTAGACACAATCTGTAAAAAAAACAAACAAAGTGAGGGCTGGGGGAAAGGAAATCCCACTGTGAAAACCACCTGCTTCTTATTACACTAATGGAAATGAATTGTCTGAATTATTACTTCACAGCACGCAGTCTGAACGTTAAATATATACCAATCTCTGCAGTCTCAAGCCACTGAAGATTTTAGCACTTTTCTTTCATAACATATGCAGATGCCATTTGGTCTGAGCTCTTGCTGTGAGTCGTAAGGATCTTCTGATGGATCTTTCTGGCTGGAAATGGGCAATTACCCAGTGTCCTTTGCTAAACATTTCCCCAGAATGTCCCTCCCTAAAGCTGTGGACCATGGTGTGGAAGAACTTGCTCTAGCTCTTTTCCCAGAAACAGCTGCAGTTTATGACCAGAACAGCTATGTGCAGAATTGAAAAGTCTGCATTTTTCCTCATCAAATTGCTGTTCCCAAGAAAGCGGAAAAAAAAGCAGCAGAAGAAAAGAAAAACCCACAAAGATACCTCTGTTTATTGTTAACACTGAATTAGTACTGAATGACTTGACTTCCATTTCCAGCAACTATTTCTAGGTAATATAACAACATTTTCAGTATTGGCACTTACAGGTGCTTTGGAAGGAGGAGATAAATCCAGCCAATGACTTGACTCTTCTGAGCTGAGCTCCCGCAGTGCCAAGGAGCATTCTCCAATAGTTTTTTTCCTGGGAGTCTGTGTCTGGATTTTAAATACCAATCTGACAGCTTGCAGGCTTTGCAGTTTAATAGCAAATACAAAAGTTTCCATAAATTCAATGTCCTAGAAAGAAAAAGAACAGAGGAGTAACACCACCACTGCAAGAGAGTTGCACCAAGCCTGAAACCTAGAAACCAAGGCTTCCTGGTGCTGTAGCCACTGGTCTTAGTTACCCTTTGAGGCTGCCATGGCAAAGTGTGCTTTTACAAAGGTAAGCCCCCACAGAATCACTATCTGCCACATCTTGGCAGGGACAAAGCTATGGATTTTCACTACCATAACAAGTTGAGGCCATCTCTTCTTGACCTTTACAACAGCATACACACATCATCATAGCAAATTCTCCTGTGGCCTTTTGCTGCACTATTTATTTTGCTTTATCTTTCTCCCCCCCAGTATTCCCTTACTGCCATTATCAGGAGTCTTCTCCCATGAGACTAATTCTTACTTTCTGTAGAGAGGATGGATGAACTTTGACTCTTGCTCTAGTAAGTACATCATCTACCTTCCCTGCAGTGAATGTGTACCAATAGGTATGATGCCCACCCTTCCTCCAGTCTCCCACCACTAAGCTGCCAAGGCCAGCAGCTCATGTTTCAGTCTCTTATGAGCATATCTGTCCTGCAGACTTGGGAGAGAAGTACAATGAAAGGGGAAGGAAGTGGAACAGGATTTTGAGAAGACTTTGGTGTGGGACAGGTGTGGTGGGAGAGGTAGGGGAGTGTGAAGACGTAATCTGAACCTAGGCAACTACCACAGCAAACATGGCACAGGAGCATGTTTGGTCCATTAAAAAAAAATAAAAATAGTCTATTTCACCCCAAAAGAAACATGAAATGTGAAACAGATCTCTCGGTGATTTCATTGCCTCTACTTACACTGCAACCTTCCTTGGCAGAAGACTTGAAATGCACTGGTTTGGGCAGTGTGAGAATTCCCTTGACACAGATATGAGGATTTTCCCCACAGCTAGAAGGCCAGCTGAGGTCTTTGCACTGCAACATGGAACACACAGTCAGTTTAGATAGTGTATGACTCTGGCCTTCAGTCAATAATTCTTGTAATATTGAATATAAATCAGGGCCAGTGTTATGATTGTGTCACCTCAGATAATTAAAGAATTAACTTTTACAAGCAGAGAATGTTAGTAGATTTTAATGATTTTGCTATGTGGCAGTTTGACAACAGATAAATACCAAAATCCCTTAACACAGTATTTATCACTTGATGCAGTTATGAGGTTTCTGACTAATCAAAGTTTTGTTACCTAAAAATTATTCACAGTTCCTTAAGTGTATAAAATAGCTAGTGTAACAGTATCACATTAGCTATCAGAAAAGCCACAAGAATCTACATGTCCACAAAGTGCTATTACGGTTTTGCCCTGGAAGAATTGTTAGATTTAAAGTAATTTAAATACTGTCTCCAAAGCTGGTCCAATTTTTTGTCTTCAAATTTCCACAGCAGCACCAGCCCATGACCAGCTCAGCTGCCCAGGGAGGTGGTGGAGTAACCATCCCTGAAGGTGTTCAAGAGGGGATTGGACGTGGCACTTGGTGCCATGGTTTAGTAGTCATGAGGTCTTGGGTGACAGGTTGGACTTGATGATCTTTGAGGTCTCTTCCAACCTTACTGATTCTATGAATAGGTACTTAGTCCACAATCAGAATACATATATACTAACATAAGAAGTGATATACTGCTTTTTACTACTGACTGCAGCAGAACACAGGTTGACACAGGGGAAAAAAAACCACACTGAAGACGACACTTTGAATAAAGCCCAGTATTACATTTGACTGAACTTTGTTTATATTAACACTTAGACATAATTTTCTGTTTCTCCTAAAAGTATTCTTTAAAATGACAGTCAAATGGAATGAGAATTAACACTAAGTGTAGTAAAAAAGCCATGAGTGAACAATAATCAAATTACTATTGTATTTGCTTACATGTAAAACTGTAATCCAAATCTGTTCTACGGAAGAAACATAACACAACTTCACATTCAGTCTTCCAAAGTCTCGTTCATCACCTGATAATGTAATAGTATCTGTGGAAGAAAGCCAATTAGAGCTTTTAGAAGTAATACAGTATCTTAGAAGTTCCTCTCAAAGAAAAATTGAGCTCATTAGTAAGTGGACTGCCTATCTTTGAAAACTTCTCTCAAAGTTTGAAATATCTTAACACTTACATTTTAAGGGCAAAAAACCAACCCCAATGGCAAAAGAAGGGCAAAAAAAAACACCCCCAAAGGCAAAAGAAGGGCCAAAAAAAAACCCCAAAGACAAAAGAAGGGCAAAAAAAAGACCCCAAAGACAAAAGAGGGCCGAAAAAAAACAAACCCAAGGACAAGAGAAGGGCCAAAAAAAAACAACCCCAAAGGCAAAAGAAGGGCCAAAAAAAAAAAACCCCAAAGGCAAAAGAAGGGCCAAAAAAAAAACCCAAAACCCCAAAGGCAAAAGAAGGGCCAAAAAAAAAAACCCCAAAGGCAAAAGAAGGGCCAAAAAAAACCCCAAAGGCAAAAGAAGGGCCAAAAAAAACCCCAAAGACAAAAGAAGGGCCAAAAAAAATCCCCAAAGACAAAAGAAGGGCCAAAAAAAAACCCAAAACCCCAAAGGCAAAAGAAGGGCCAAAAAAAATCCCTAAAGACAAAAGAAGGGCAAAAAAAAAAAACCCCAAGGACAAAATAAGGGCAAAAACACCCCCAAAGACAAAAGAGGGCCGAAAAAAAACAAACCCAAAGACAAAAGAAGGGCCAAAAAAAAAAAACCCCAAAGACAAAAGAAGGGCCAAAAAAAATCCCCAAAGACAAAAGAAGGGCCAAAAAAAAACCCCAAGGACAAAAGAAGGGCAAAAAAACCCCCAAAGACAAAAAGAAGGGCAAAAAAACCCCAAAGACAAAAAGAAGGGCAAAAAAAAACCCCAAAGACAAAAGAGCCTGACCTTCCACAGAGTTAAAAAGTCTTCATGTTTGCCTCAGTTATCTCTGCTGAATTTAGTAACTTCTGTTGTACTCAAACAGCTCTTAGAACAGGAAAAAAGAAAAAAAAAAGGCATGTGCCTGAGACACCCAGAAAACATTTATAATCTCTCAGTTCCCTCAATCACTTGCAATTTTAAGTTCAGAAATTAGCCTGCTTTTTATCTTACTCTTACACTTTTCCCCAAGTCAGAAGAGCCATTTAGTATCTAGTGTTTCTCTGCCATGACCAAAACTAGGTTATTGTCCTTCAGTCTTCTTTTTGAGGAGACTGGATGAAATTCTGACTTCCAGCAGGGTGATTTTTGAGGGTTTATTTTGCAGTATCTCCACTTCTTTAGAATTCTTTCATAAATAAGGATACTAGGTTTGCATGCGATATAGTTCACTAATTCTCAGTGCAGTACGGCTATTGGATTCCAGGCATTTCCCCACCAAAAAATACTAACACATGAAAAAGGACTAGAGCTATGACCAGTGTGATGCATCCTATCCTAACAGGACACCTGTAATTCAGAACAAGAGGACACAGTCCCAAGCTGCGCTAGGGGAGGTTTAGGCTGGAGGTTAGGAAGAAGTTCTACACAGAGAGAGTGATTGCCCATTGGAATGGGCTGCCCGGGGAGGTGGTGGAGTCACCATCATTGGAGGTTTCAGGAGGAGACTTGATAGGGTGCTTGGTTGCATGGTTTAGTTGATTAGGTGGGTGGGATAATAGGTTGGACACGATCTTGAAGGTCTCTTCCAACCTGGTCTATTCTATTCTAATTACTTTGTTCATTGGGGTAGTAAATCCAGGGATGAATTTTCAAAACCATGAGAACCTCTCAAAAGCTTTTTTGCTCAATCTGCTGACAACAGGAAGGTGAAAGTCCCAAACTCTTAATTTCAAAGTAATCTTCAAACTGACTTGGTAATCAGATTCCTCCTTAAAAAAATATAATTATAAACAATCAACAGTAGAGACAGCTTCATGTTTCAAATGCAAACGGAAACACCTAATTACATAGCAAACAAAACATTACCCAAACTCCTGTTACTGCCTTGTGAATCCTTCCTGGAAGAAATACTGCTAGGTACACTGGACAATGAATCATATCTCTAGGAGCAAAAAAAAAAAAGAAAAGCTACTTCATTCAGAGCAACAGATGCAAGAAGTCTGAGAGATTCTATCATTAGACAAGACATGATGCAAACAAAACAACAGTCACTTTCAAGTAATTGTCTTATTCCCTAGTAACCTCTTAATCCAGCAGCATGGAATTACTACTTTGATGCAAAAAGCTAATAGAAGACATGTATGACCAGCAGAGCCTTTTTTTGTCTTGCTGATACGTATATGCAACCAAAAAACCCCACACCCAAAACCCCACAAACAAACAAAACCCACACCAAAACAACAAAAACAAAAAACCAAACCCCAAACAAAAAAAACCAACACCCACAACCCCAAAAACAACCAAAAAAGCAGCGAGGTTTTTTGTGTCAGTTGAAACTTCTAGTGTTTCATGTTTCAACTACTGGGAGAAATCACAAGATGACTAACCACAACCTCTTGTCTGTCTTGTAATGCCTAACAGGCTATTCAGGTTTCTCGACAGCCCCATTTACCAGAAAAGCAGTAGTCAGAGGAGCCTTCAAGGAAAAGCCTCTTGGTATTGGTTGAGATGTTGAACTTTTCCCCCTAGTCCTTTCAGTGAGTAGTACAATGCCTTCACTGTTGACTTTGACAACACAATGAACAGGAACATATGCACCAAGGAAGCATAGTTTTCAGTATAACGTAAGTTACATGGGGAACTCACCCTCATGAATCGATGAGGTGGGCTTCTGAGATCGAACATTGAACGACTTACATCAAATGATCCAGGCAAAGCACCAGGTCTTAAATCACTAACTAAAAAGACAAAGAGAACAATGCAGATCATGTAAGCATCATTGCCTTTGGTAGAATTGACACCTATCTAAATAACATCTAAGGAAGGATGTAATTCAGGAAGCCATCTCTAAGCACATAGAGGAAAGGAAGATTATCAGGAATATTAAGCATAGATTCATGAAGGAGAAATCATGCTTGACCAATCTGACAGCTTTTTATGATGGTGTCATCAGCTGGGTAGATGAGAGGAGAGCATTGGATGTTGTCTACCTCCACTTCTGCAGGGCATTTGTTCCTAGTAAACCTAGTTGAAATTTTCCAATACCATGAGGGTGGTGGCAGGGAGGAGATGGTACCTTTTTCAAAAAGCCTTTATACTTAGCTTGATGAAAAATGGTTAAGAGAGGGAATGAACTGAAGATGTTCAAGACAGCTTTATAAAACCCATTTGGCTCCCACCACAGGTGCTTACAAAGCTTAGCAAAACAATATGCATTAAAAGCTGCTGAAATTTTAATGCTTTGCTCTCTTAAGAAGAAATAATGGAGTAGTCTTTTAGTGTAATCTCTATGATGATTCAGAATCAGTTTTAAAACCAGACACAGACTGAGGCATTTCCCTCAGCTGCAAAATAAGCAGGGTACCTCATTCTACATATCTTTAAAAACGCATGCTGGTGCCAGCTTCTGATTCAGTAGAGGTGTGTACATTTCTTCGAGCATATGAGTGAATGTGTTTGTCTAAGCAATCCCTTACAGCAAGGAACCCTTAGTCATCTCCTTTAAACAGCATTCATTATAGGATACAAATACCAATTTTTTTATCTAGGTAGTCAAACACCTTCTATCTAAACTTTTACTATCTCACAGCCTTCCCCTGTTCTCCAACACACGCAATGTGTGAGGACATTCTGGCACTTTCAAAAGCAAACTGCAAAAAAGCTGGCATATAGCATCACTTCCTATTTTGCACCTGTTATTATCTCCCCCAAATGGTTTTTGGTGCTTATTTCCTTCTCCGTATACACTCCTCAGGTATTCTATTTCTGTCACGCCTGTCTTTTTCACTCACTCCTATCCCTGGTAGCTGGAATCTCCAATAGTGCATGCTGGTTTGCACATCTCCCCTATGAAGAGAGACTGAAAGACCTGGGGCTGTTCAGTCTTGAGAAGGCAAGACTGAGGGGGGATCTGACCAATGTCTATAAATATCTGAGGGGTGGGTGTCAAGTGGCTATGGCCAACCTCTTTTTGGTGGTGCGCAGTAATGCGACAAGGAACAATGGGTACAGACTTGAATGTAGAAGGTTTCACCTCAACATGAGAAGAAACTTTGTTACAGTGAGGGTGACAGAGCACTGGAACAGGCTTACCCAGGTTGTGGAGTCTCATTCTCTGGAGACTTTCAAAAGCCGTCTGGATGCATTCCTGTGAGCGCTACCCTAGGTGATCCTGCTTTGGCAGGGGGGTTGGACTCAATGATCTCTAGAGGTCCCTTCCAACCGCTAACGTTCTGTGAATCATGGGCACCTACATTAGCTAGTTTTGCTAACTTGTCAACCTTGATGTGATGCATGCAAGCCTTCTTAAAGCCCTCAAAACACAGAAAGTAACAGCACAGATGGAAAGGGATCACAGATGGAAAGCTCCACAGATTGATTCACCAACAAAGAAGTGTCCCTATAAAGTTTGGGAAAGGAAGGAAGACACAGAAGTCAGCGTGTAGTGCTTCTCACCTGATCCATACAGTTTCCTATTATCTGATTTTGCTTGGAAGCGCCTAACCAGATCCGGCGAGAGGCGATGCTCCAGATAGAAGGGGTTGTACACGTCATACTGGGGCCACTGGTACGCGCCCTGCAGTTCTGCTTTCCGGTCACCAAACGAGGCTCTGGCAGATTCTGTGGAGCACAAGGAAACATCAAATGCAAGAGTTCCAGACATAACACGTACTGCCTGGCTTCCTAAGCATTTGGAGTGCCTTCAGGGCAAAGGACAAAATATTTCAACATTATCTGCTTTGGGAAAAGTAAAAGAAAAAAAGAGGAAAAAAAAGAAAAAGAAGAGACGAGACACATACACATTATGTCAGACTCCAGCATGCTAGCAAACACTGAAATTCAAATGACCATACAAAGCTATGCATACCCTGTCTTGGAGTTCCACAAAAAATGCCTAACCAGCTGAAATACAGAAGGCTCCAGACAGCAAGACAGAAATGAAGAGGAAAAGTAGGGCCATATGTACAGAACATCTCTAACCGATTTGGCTGCCTAACCCCCAGACATTCCCACTTGGCTAATGGATCCAAGACCTAGAGGAGGGTCTTGTATGGAAAGATAATGCAACTTGTGACTGCGGTCTCATTGTCATCCAGTTTCCATAAGAAGCCTGTCAATGGTAAAATCACTGGTCCAAAACGACTTGAATTGTTGGCTGAGGCTCAGTAGACAGATCTGAGAATACTTGAATCCCAGCCCTTTACTCAGCCCATTACAGCACAGCTGCCCTGTTTTATTTATAATATTTTCAGGAAAAAACACACGTATGTCTTGGTCAGCAGAACAGTAAAGATCCTTGCTGTAGTGTTTCATTTTGTCTGTTTGGAGTGAAAATAAGCCATATAGAACAGTGCAGTAGAGAATGGGGATGGGGTGACACGGACTATGCCAAGTTCTGACACTTGGTTGTTTCACCTCCCTGGACTTCAACCTATCTGTTATGAAGTTCTTTACCTCATTACGAAGTGTTTTCAATTCTGCAAGTGTGTTGCACCATAAGAGGCAAACCATTATTGAAATAAAATCCTTTCCTCAAGGTGTTGGTAGAGTAACTAAATCAGTGAGCAGGAACGTAAGAGATGATTATGCAAGAATTCAAGTATAACGGGGTTGAGGATGAATGATACAACTGAGGCCATAAAGAATGCTACAGAGAAGATGACAGAAAAGCCAGTGCTCCTGGACTGGAACACACTTCTTCCTGCTAGTTTACTTCTGTGAGAGCATGAGAGACTCTTCAGTCACCACCGAAAAAGAAACAGGCTGCCAGGACTTAATTGCTTTCAGAAGGGATGCCAAGAGCTAACATTGAGCATGTCCTGATTCTCTAAAGGAAAATGGTCAGACGTGCACAGAAAATGAAGTGGAATTGAGAGCAGAACTTAGGCTTCTACAGATATTTACCAACAGTCCAAGAAGGAAATATTCTAAATAATTTTTTAAAAATATACTGGTGCTTTGTCTAATGGGAAGAAGGACTGACAGCACACTTCTCTGTATTTAGTAAATCTCCCTACAACAGTAAACTTTGCATTTTTTTAAAACAACTCAATGAGGCTTAAAAAGCTGTGCTTGAAAAAATAAGTACTTATATTTGGGGAAAGAAATGGAAGATGTCTACTGGGCATAAGAGCCACTTTTCAAACATTTGTTCAAGAATTTAAAATATTTGCTCAAGAGAGACAATTATGTAGAGTCAGGTGATCTTGCCAGAAGATCTACCAGCTTTATAGCCTAAGGGTCACTGTTCACCAGGTTCTCCCAAAATGGTGATGAATTCACAATGAAGACAAGTCACTGGTTTATAAGACACTGATGGGTAACAAAGAAAACATTCAGCTAAAGTTGTTAGACATCTTTTCCCTGGAGAACACAAATGGCTCAAGAGTCCTTGATGGACTTCTCCATACAGTATCTTGAGGATGAGGTAAGCCAAAGCAAGGCAGAGCCTGAGTCCATACCCAGTAAGAAAGGGTTATGAGGAGCATGTCACGCATTTCCATGCTGTGTCCAAGTATGAACAAGAATAGCTACTGAAGCAGCAGGCAACTGGGATGCTGAAAAAGATCAGTCTCAGAGAAGGAGTGCCTCACATATTCTACATCCAGCTATTAGGTTGCCTGTCCATGCCTGGTGAGGCAGACATTGCAAATAAAGCCCACTAAAAAGACTGGGCACAGAATGGCCCATCTACCAAAAAGTTTTGCCTGGCTAATTAGCTTTGCTCTGGTGCAAAGCAGGGGCAAGCGAGGTTGAGAAGGCAGTTTGGCAATAGTCAATGCAGGAGCAGAAAAGAAGCAACAGCAAGGACCTAGGGAGAGGAGAGAAGAGTGGGAGTAAAATCACACAATGCAAAAAAGTAAGGTAGCACTGCAGCAGTTATTTTGCACACATGGTTGACTTATTAATTAAGGTTTCCACCCTCAGAAAAGAAATAGTCACATGGAACTAAAAGCGTATCACCAGCTTATCATGCCCTTAAGGCAAAGCAGCTCAAGAGAAAACAACCATTCAACTCTAGAGAACAATTGTGACAAAATTTTCCCTTACCTAATTCTAGGCATCTCCTGGCAGGACCAAGAGTCTAGCAATAGCATATGCTCTATAACTCGTGTTACTGGGCTAGGCTCCTATTCTTTTAAAATGCCACAGGGCCTGAATTGCATGCACATCGTTTTGGTAGCCTGAGACCAATTGGCAGAGTGTGAAGTACAGGATTATTGTGAAGCAAAGAATCACAGTGCACTATGAATATGTTATAGCTTTCTACCACTGAGAACTGTTAAGGTAAAAAGGAAGATGTGTTAGTATGTTAAAACACCTAACACATTAAGCATGAAAGCCAGACCACCCTCCTCCTTTATTTGAATGATCTGGACCTGGGGATGTGTTAGGTTTTTCCTTGCCTCAAATTCTTTACTAAAGCTTCTGTTTCCTTTAAGTGTCTTCCACTACTCTGAGTATGAGCACTGGTGTGCAAACCTCCCTTTCAGTTTTATTCATGTAATATCACAGACACTGACAGTGAAATGGCATCCATCCCAAAAGCATTCTGGGTATCCAGAAAGAAGAGAAACACGACTAGGCTTCTAGAAAAGTTTTGTAAACATTTGTTTTCAGTAGGAATACTTGACAACTTTCAAGTAAAGTTAACCAACTATTTCAGCAATGCTGTTTGTATTTTACCTTGAATTGCTCCAGCATGTGAGATACTAGGAAGGTTCTTTGGCTGCACGTAAGACAATTTGAATGGAGGGACCACAAATGGTACCTCCTGACCATCCAGGGGCAGTTTAGAAAGCAGATAATCCTCTGAACAGCCAACCTGACACTTCACTGACACAGAAGACAACGGAGGCTTCTCTACAACAGCTGGCTTGCTTGCAGCTGCTGCTTCAGAGTTCTGTACCATGGAAAATGCTAAAAATAAAGAGCAAGAAAAACAGACAGTCCACATGTGCATTAAGTTTTGAACAATACTATGAACAGATCTCCTTTTTGTTTTTTAACAGGATCTGTGCTTAGCAGCTGCTTGTATTCAGTCTTACCAGCAGTCAGGATTAGCACCTGGAAAATATATAAATCCTCATGACACCCATACTGATCCAAACTCTCTGTTGCCCAAGCCTCTGTATTTATAGCTACCTTGCTCTTCAGTTAATTTTCACAAGAGGTATACTTGTATTGTAAAAGAGATCTTCAAACAACTAAGACACCAAAGAAAATCCTAACAGTAAATCCACAGGGAGTCAAAAAAATTCAATTGTTCACTCCTGAATGTCCGAAAAACCAAGACCTTTACACAACCTTGGGTAAGAAAGCTGGCTTTCTTGGACTGTATTCAAGGCTGCAAGGAGCAGATTTCAGACAAGTGTTATTTTTCTGTTCCAATTCATAACACCAACAAGCCTGTGTTCAATCTTCAAGCAGAGGTATGGAAAGACTTTTCAATGTTGTAAAGATTCAAGTTTATCAGAAGTGACAGAGTTACATTATTAACAGAAAATCTCATAATTACTGAAGACAGAACAGTAGAATCCTTAGTTAATGTCAGAACTCACGATCATTTATCTCTTTTTCCACGCAGAAACACAATTTACAGCAGTTTTTTATACATTCTGTTGCCATTGTTTTCACTGTTGCAGTTTAGAGGAGACCACAATCTACGTTCCAGTGCAGCTATCAAACCTGAAAAATACAATAAAACAAACTAATACATGGGAATAATTGAAATCAAAATGCAGTATTATCCATTAGTTAATACTTGATTGCTTATTGGACACAGTCCTAGGGTCAGTGAGAAGGATCAGTCATAAAAGGATCAGAGCTATTGGATTTCTCACTGATACAAATTAATTTCTCTATAAAAGCATACAGAAAGAGATAGTAATTCTAATGTATGTCCTCCAAGTACTTTCAGAGACCCACTCAGACAGGTCCCTGTCTTTCAGGAACACTAAAATTCTCCTCATATTTGCGTGCCACTAGGCATTGGAGTTCACTCAGCTTTGCAGCTGTTTTGAAGTGGCCTTGTCAAGTCATTTACAACATTTCCATCCATTTCCCTGCTTCATGCCTCTCCTATCTTCTTTCACTCCTGTACTATTTTCACATACATCCATACAAGTTTACATTTTTCACTCAACATATTCCATACTTTAAATTTGAAAACACTCTTTATGAATGATGTCAAAATAGCCTTCTTTGAGGAAATACTGCTTTCTCATAATTGTATACACATGAAACTGAAGACCTGCTTTATTATATAATTGTCTACAATGCATACAGAAATAGAGAGCACCGAGTTCCAGCAAAATAAGAGGCATATAATCTACTGAAGAATGAGAACAAGTCTTTAACAGCTGGTTAACATTAGAAGAACTTTAAGACAATACTAACTGGCCTCATTTAAATGTCTTTATTCATATCCTTATGTGCTCTTTTCAGAGAGACACAGACAGCTGTGTTGCCTTCTGTCCAAAATTTTAGTTAAGTCTAGCTCTTTTACATGTACCTATAGCACACAAGTTTCTTCACAGAACATACCCAAAAAATTATTCCAACTCCACAGGCATCAAACTCCACAGACATCAAACAGAACATGAACATAAGCAGAAAGGATGAAGAAGACAAGTAAGAGAAAGGCAGAAGCACAAAGAGAACATGACAGTTACACAAAAGTGGTCATGTTTGCTCACTTAGCTCAATTGCAAGAAACTGATGAAGCACAGCTTGAACAGTGCTGCAGTTTTCTTTGCATGTGCATTCAAAGATGGCTGGGGAAACACAAATACTGTGGAAATACACACATACTGTGGAAATAACACTACTATCTCCCAAAGCTTTCATTAAATGTGCCCCAAAATTCTGACAAATGCAAAGTGGACATTAAGCTATGGACAGTTAATCTAACTTAGAGAACATGTGCTTTCTTGTCTTAACATTATTTATTTCCAAGGGTAGGGTGCAGCTGATACATTAATAGCTGTATCAATTTGCAAATACTGACCAAAGACAGTGTGTACTTACTGACGTGCTCATTTGTACTCTGCAGTACCTCTGCACTGACATTTATGTTCTAACTTATGGGTTCTGCAAAGTCTCTGAGAGCATGTGGCTTCATGACAAAGCCTTGAATTAACTTGCTGCCTTTGAAATAAAAGTGTGAAATAGAATGAAGGTTTATTATTACAGCTACATAACTCTTCTAGAATTATTCTTAATCATGAGCTGTGACAGAGCTCTAATCAGTACTTTATTAGACCTAAGCCTAAATAAATGGTTATTCTACTGCAACAAAGACCTAAGGGAGTATTTTGTTTAATGCAGTTTCTCTGAATAATTTTTGTCACTAAGTGCCATTAATTATTTCCATTAGTTTTACACTGCTCTTTATGCTCAATTGACCAAAATGAACAAAATGCAAGTGACCTGAATACAAAAACCTACTTAGAAGTAGCCTGAATACTGGTACACGTTATTCTGAAAAACAGAATGCTGCTGAAAAGATTACAGCATAGTCTCTAACCAGACAGGGCATGAGTGCAACATCCTGCTTTAAGAGGGACACCATTACTCTGCACAGAATCTATCACTCAGTACTTGCCCTGATATCAAATGAGCCCATGACTCCAAGTATGAAATCCACAGCATAGGTCTTCAGAGATGATACCACTGACTCCAAAACCTGCCCTAATGCTCTGCATCTTTACAGAGTCACAGATTCACAAATTGCACAGGGCTGGAAATGGCCCTCAAAGGTCATGTTGTCCACCTGTCCTGCAGTGAGCAGGGCCACCTCACAAGAGGCACAGCAATTTCTCATTAAATTCTCCATGTTTCTAAGGATTAACTTTTCACAGCTGCTTGTCCCTCAGAGACTCACTCATGATATCTATGCCTGCTAGAATTCAAAGTTTACTTTAAGGTTCCCTTGCAGTGATTTTCTTTCATAGCTGTTATCAGTACACAGCTGGAGTTAATATGCTTTACTCTTATTCACCATGTTTAAACTGGGCTGAAACAGCTGCTTCATTTGCTCTAAGCTTTGCAACAATGATATCTAAGCCTCAGTGGTAGTTTGCGCAGGCAGAACAGTCTTTTATCTCAAAATGAGCAGATTGAATTTATTCGCTACTGTTGGTGAAGTAACCAAACTGCTAGGAACTGCCCTGCTTTCCAGCTACATAAAGTGGAAAAAATTCAGTTTTCTGCATCAGAGAAAGTTCAGCTCATGTTAGTAATTTCTTTCCTCAAAATTGTTTAGCTGGAACCATTATTGGGAGCAAATTAACGAATGTAAATCATCTGTCACAAGCAGTTACCTTTCTGTCATGGAGTTGAGTGCCTTACCCAGAAGAAACGGCTACATATGGGTACTGAGGATCTAAGAGTAATAAAGCAATTAATTAAAAAGAAATATATTTTCCACAGTAAGATGAAGTAATCTGTCTTTGACCATTACCTTCCCCCCCCCATTTATCAGTATGCACTCATACCCTTTTTTTTTTTTGTGTGTGTGTTAATCTGAAGACAAATATAAAGCAATTCATCACTGCATAGCAGAGAGAACATGACTTACAGTTTCGTGGGCAAGGTAGTAGTATCAATAGCCAATGCCAAAGTAGACAGATATACAGCTTAGATTTTTCCAATTCAATTTCTTCTTAAATACAGTATTTTGAAATAAAGGTTCCAGGAATAAGAGACTAGAACACCATTTACACTTTTTTGTGAGCTTAAAAATGCAATAGCTTCAGTGACAAAATTTGTGCTTGTGCTCCTAGATTTATACCAAACCACATTACTAAAAAATGACAGCTGAGGGACAGATCAGATGCAGTGCTCCCTCATTCTACCTACAGCACGTTGCTTAGTTCATGAGATCACAACATGGACGGTCTCAGTTACTTTTAAGAGTTTTGATTCACTTCATTAAGCTAGGGAGACACATCTTCATGTTTGTTCAGAAGACCAACCCTGGCAATAAATTAGATGGCTTGGCTCCCCATTCATTTATATTCTCATACCTGTATTTCCCAAGTTGCCTGTGGTTAGTTATGCAACTTTCAGTGCATGCAAGTTTAGTCTTAACCATATGGGAGAGAGAAAAATTTAGCAGATTCTGTTATATATTCTATTAACTCAAAATTAACAAAAATCCTGTAGAAGATTAAAGAAGTATTTCATGATCTTGACAGAACCTGACTTTTTACCAAAGGTTAAACTTCTCTCACATGCCAGAAACATTTGCTAGTGTCAACTACCTAAAAATCCTCAGCATGTCACTTACTAGTTGTTAAAAGGTTGTGCTAACATGTATTTGTCTGACAATAAATTTACCAAATGAACCTGAACTGCAAAGACATTTTTTTCAGTGCACCGCACTGGTTAGGCCACACCTCAAGTACTGTGTCCAGTTCTGGGCCCCTCAGTTTAGGAAGGATGTTGACTTGCTGAAATGTGTCCAGAGAAGGGCAACGAAGTTGGTGAGGGGTTTGGAACACAAGCCCTATGAGGAGAGGCTGAGGGAGCTGGGGTTGCTTAGCCTGGACAGGAGGAGACTCAAGGATGACTTTATTGCTCTCTACAACTACCTGAAGGGAGGTTGTAGACAGGTGGATGCTGGTCTCTTCTCCCAGGCAGCCAGCACCAGAACAGGAGAACACAGTCTCAGGCTGTGCCAGGGGAGATTTAGGCTGGATGTTAGGAAGAAGTTCTATACAGAAAGAGTGATTGCCCATTGGAATGGGCTGCCTGGGGAGGTGGTGGAGTCACCATCACTGGAGGTGTTCAGGAGGAGACTTGATGGGGTGCTTGGTACCATGGTTTAGTTGTTTAGGTGGGTTGGACTGGTTGATGGGTTGGACATGATGATCTTGAAGGTCTCTTCCAACCTGGTTTATTCTATTCTGTTCTATTCAAAAACTGTACTGATGTCCCAGCAATGCTATCCATCTAAACAAGAAGCTAGGACTCCTTGATCCTACTTCTAAGTTTTAGAGGAAGTTTTGGTAGGCAATATGCATACAGCCAAAACATCCTCCATTTTGGAGATAATAGATTGAGAAAACGATCCTTGATTTTCAGACAAAACACTGAGACAGAAAAATCAAGTAAATTGCAGCAGAAGAGGGAACTGAACCCAGCTCTTCTCACTCGGGCTCAAATTCCCTTTCTTTCTTGAGTTTTTTCCACCGACTTCAGTAAGCTTTTTAATTTCTCTTTTCCCAGTATCAAGCCAAAATAAGATAATCAAATGTAACTTAGCAATCCTGCCACACTAAGGCAGAAGGAGAGCCAAGGTTATTAGAACATCCTGGAAAGAACAAAACTTAAAAACCACACACACACACAGAGCCTAGAGAATCACAATCACTACTAGGAGTTTAGATGGAGAACATAAATTATCTTAATGCTTTCCAGACTTCTCCGATAGAAATTTTGAATGAGGTAAAAAATCAGATAAAGAGAGTATCAAAGACTTCAGTTCCAGATGCCTCCAGAACGATTGCAAGACAGATGTTTGGAGAAGAAAGTAAGGATTTTCAACAACTCATTAAAAAGAACGTGATAGAAAAGGGACAACCACAGTATTAAATATTAAAAGCTGAAACCAGTCTGAAAAGAACCATCAGATCTTTGCTGCCTTGTGACAAAAGGGTGTGTTTTGCAACAAGTCTGTAGGCTGCCAATGGATTTTTACTGCATTTAGTCACAAGACTGCTCTATGAGAGTTGATCAGGTAACACACTTAAAGCTATGCAGTAGACACGAAGGTAAATTAGGTGATCTCAGACTGGGAAAGCTGGATAAACCAGAAGTTTCAAATGTTATGGGATTTATTACCAGCCATAAATGTTTGAAATTGATTCTCAGATCTGTGTTCCAGAAAGGCAGCACAGTAAATTTTCTAGTAGCAGCATGTCCCCACAAAACAGGAGGTGTAAAAGAAAGTCCTTGGAAAAAGGGATGATGGGTTGTTATTAAGCATTTGGGACAGATCCTCAAATGATGTAAGTGTCTAGAGCTCCAGCAGCCCCACTGAAGCCACAACAGTTTGCAACATCTGAGAATCTGCCCTGCGGAGAAAGTGAGCTCAAGCTCGCCAGTTCACACCTCAGCCAAATACCACATTTATGCTACCTCTGTGCCTTCTGCCTTCCAGGTCCAGGAGATGCTATCAATCCCAGTTATACAAACCCTTCAAAGAGCGCAACACCACCACCACAGGTCTCCAGATGTTTCACAAAAACACAGCACAGCAAAAGCTGCTTCTGATGCAAGTCAGATGGATTCTCTTTAACAGTGCAGATGCTGCAAAAGGTTTACCTTCCACAGCCAGCTGTTCTGTAGTTTTGTTTCCAGGGGAAGAGCATCTGAGAGTTGTGCATGACCTGAGCACAGCTCTTCATCTGAAGAGGAGTGGCTTGTGACCTCCACATCTCAAAATTAGTCAACACCAGTGAAACAGCTTAAATGCTTTTGAGACATTTGCCTCCAGGTACTTCGCTACTGTAGCACAAAGCACTGGATCACAAAGGAGATGCTCAAATAATACCATGAAATAAGAGAAGTTATGAGAAGGCTTTTGACGGGCACAACCAGGAAGGCACTGTTGTGAAAGACATCTTACAAACAGCTCAAAAGAAACACAATTAAGAGATGCAGAGCTCTCCAAGTGCAGCATATAAATGCAGAAAAGTGTAATTACACGTTTTAAACCTAAAGAAAAAAAAAGACAACTATGTATCATTAGCCTAGTTTAGATGATGGGATTTTATGATGGACTGTTGCAGAGTTTTCCTGGGTCAGAGAGCCTACTGATGTTAAGCAGTTACGTAATTAAACCTGGTAACAGAAATAAATGGTAAAATGTTGGGAAAAGAGTCATACTCTGTGATGCAAAAACCCACCAACTGCCCAGGCACAGGAAGCACCTGGTAAATGATGGCACAACAGCCCATAGAGTGAAGCTTTATGGTTCCTCCCATTGGTCTCAGAAACAGGAAACTGGACGGCCCACTGGTCCAAGCCAGCACGGTCCTATCCTGCAAAGTCCTCCTCATTCATTTACGGTTTGCTAAAACAGTACCTTACTTTTGAAGGCCAGAAGGCCCACTATGTACCTTTGTGCCATCCTCCTCAGTTACTGACACCACTGGATTTCAAGCAGTTACTCCTGCACTACACTGAGCAACTTAGGCAGGAAAACACTTGGGTTTCATTTCAGAAAATATTCCAATAGCTAACCACCTTGACTGTTCTTATTTCAATGCTACTTCCAGTTAGGTTATTTTCCTAGTTTTTATGTCTTTGCTATCCTAAGAGTGTTAATTATCAGTAGTACCTTTTCTTCATTCAGATCTTAAAAGACTAGGATCTAACCTTCTCTTGTTTCTTTTCAATAAGCTAAACAGACCAAAGCAAGCCATTCAGACAAGTTTAAACCTGCAGATATTGTATCATTTGAGTCTGTTTTGTACAGTTCTTCTCAAAACATTATCCTGCTTCTCTAGCTGGTTTTATTCAGGCTGATACCACAACTGAACTATGCACCTCAGACTCAACAATGTCACAGGACAATTAATTAATGGACCATTAATTAATGGTGTTAAGGGCAAGATTGCTCACATCCCCACAGCACTGTACTGAGATCCCAAACTGCTACAGATCCACTGTTTCCTGTGAACCCTCCTGACTATATTCTAAGCAAGTGGAAATTAGGAGGAGGATGGAAGCATGTAGAGAGCATCTCTACAGTCCCTCTGGTGACAGCAATAACATTCAGGTAAGATACTGTGTCAGGCTGTCCTAGAGATAATCGTTGCACAAAGTTTATAATATTTGTAATTGGCAGAACACTTCACTGCTCTCAGTTGGGCTCTGACAACTGCACAAAAGTATGACTTATTTGGCTTTAGTTGGCTTCTCCTGAGGCAAAGAAAACCACCTTGAAAGTAAATTCTTAGCTGAGCTGTTGTCAGAGCAGTAAAAGCAGAGCTCACTGTGATTCCATGAGATGCTTTATATGTTCTCTTGCCAAGGAGGTCTAGCTCTAACTGAACCACAGCAGAAGCTTTGCCAGGAACAGGCACATCTTCCTACATGCAGTTGTGAGACCATGCTGTGTCTCATTGCAACTTCCTCTTCCCTCTTCAGCTTCTTTGCCCAGATGAAGATGATCTAATATATCTCCCTCTGCACAAGCCCTCAGTTGAACCTCACAAAAAGAACATTTGTACAATCTATCTGTGGTCTTCAGCTCAGCAGCTGCTTCCTCACAGGGCTTTAGGCTGGGGGAGGCCAAATGGTCTTCAGTGCATCTGCAGACCATACAGAGTACATCAGGAGGAACTAATTGTTCATATACTTCCCTGAAGGAAAAAAAAAGGCGGGGGAGGGAAGGGGGAAATTAAAAGAGCTGAGGTATGTGTGCTTGAGCTACTGAGCTATAGGAACAACTGTCTTTGCTTTCTAGGCACCCCTTGGAGAAGGGCAACAAGCTATGGCACGAGTACACGATCCAAAGTCATCCTTGTGAAATAGCCTCCCTGACTCTGGCTTAGCATTATAGCCTTACACCTGCAGCTCTTAAAAGCTGACCTAATTCAAGCCTGCTCCAGTATGCAGAAGATTAATATCATTTACAAGGGCCAAAAGAACAATTTTCATAAATCTGAGCCAATTTTTCTCATGTGAGATTTATATTTGAATTAAGAAGGAAACATAAATCTATCCATGATAAAGCTTTAAACTTGGGATTTTAATATGCTGAATCCCCTATGCTCTGGGCTGTAAAAGTTGATATAGTGTTTCTTCCTAATGCTGCATTAGGCAAGTAACCAATTCATCCAGTTACTGAACTGACAACACTGTTCCTGTGAACTGTAGATAAATTCACTGACTTGGATAAGGATGCACAATATGGTATGTATTGGGGCAGTAAACACGAAAGAATAAATCCATTATGTTGGACTGCAGATCATTTTGGACTCAGATGGAAAACAGCAAAGCAAGAGTTGAAGTCAGGACACTAGAAAAGAAAACCTAAAGAGACTAAAATCTCAGTTAAAAGAATTTGGCTTTTGATGAGAACATGGAAGGAATTCAACATAAGATAAGTACTTTGCTCTAAGCAGATTAGAAAGAATAAATTTACAATCACCAATGGTTACTTTATAATCTAACTGAAAATTTAAGACTTGATGTATTCTGTGTCCGGTTTTAGTCCAATTTTTTATCCTTCTGCAGTAATGCCAGGAAGCCACAAAAATAGAACTGTCAGCAGTCCCTCTATAGCCCTGATACTAAAGAGAACTGGAAACATCTGGATACATTTTTCAAGAGAACAGCCAAGAAGAAGGTATTTTAGGCAAGAGCATCTGCTCTTGCAGTGGAGTTCCCTAACATGGCTAAACGTGTCTAGCTTTGAAAAGATGGCCCTTGGAAACCAATTCAATGCAACACTGAAAGACAGCACTGAATGGCATCCAGGACTCCTCAGCTTCTGCCATGACCACAAAGCCATGCAAAAAACTCAGGGATATACATGTAATATCCAGACAGCTAATGAAAATCAGCAGCTCCTGAATATATGAAAAAGAAAGTTAAAAAAAAGGAAATTCAGTTTTGCATGGGAAAAATACTGATTTGTTACTATTAAAACTACATTGAGAGAGCCCTGTTGACCTACAAGAGTCAGGATGGAACATGTCTTTATATTTTGTTACTTTACATGCACACACACATCTACTGCTTTGTTATAGGTGAAGCAGGCAGTTTTTTATTAGTTATTTTACACATAATTATCATCCTGTTTCATGACAAAACCAGAAAACCATTCAATTATGGAGTTCCCATTGAATGAGGATTCAGCATTTCTGCTCCACACTGTCACTCTATAACCAGTTACAGCATAATGGCAACAGGAAGGAAATACATGTTGCATAAATAAAGACTAAAAGACTATGGCTGAGATTAAGAAAGGAAACAGGTGACTGTAGTATATGTCATATATGAAAACAGATTCAATGAATGACTCAAGAACAGGAAATGGGAACTGATCTTAATTAATTCAAATCCAAAACACATTGTGAGTATGACTCTGCAGGGCTTTTGCAGCGAGCTGTCTAAACATACTTTTAGAGAACAGTCCAGGAGGATCTCATCTTTATAAAGGTACAATTTATTATTTTTATTGTATGTATTATTTTTCGCTTCAAATCCACTCACACCATGGCCCACAACCACTTTTAACAGCCCCCCAGCAGTGCCTCTCAGAGAGCCACACTGGCTGGAGTAGCTGGCAGCTGTCCAGACATATGACTGGTAACCAAGCACTGCAGAGCAGAAGTGTTTTCAAAAAAATTGGCATAGATGTTGGAGGAAACCAGCAGAGATCAGAACTGTCTCCATTTTATCAGAGCATCTAACATCTCCATTATTATTGGCCAAATACAGTTACAACTATGGAGCACAGTGGCAGGGCTTCGTTCCCTTCTGAGAAGACAGAGGTCCTGAGAGCAGACATTGGCAGCATAAATTCACCATTGGCTTCTTCCCCTCAGGGCAGATTTGCTTGACAGTAAAGTGAACAATAGCTACACCATGACTGTAGGAGTTTGGGGTTTTTTTATCTTGTTGGGTTTAAACCAGCACTCTTCACAAGATTTTTGACCCATGATTTCACACACCTGTGAAACTAGATCTGGAAGTTCATGCACCACTGAACTCACCAAAAGCCAGGATGATTCAGGGAGATGTTCTGTGTTGAATCAAGGTTTCATGGAGGAAGCTTTTTTGTAACCCCGGTTACTGCCGAGCAGACAGAGAAACTTCACAGGAGACTGCCATGAGAGTTCCAAATCTAGAGGAAAATAATTTAATTTTTCAGAAGTAAATTGAATAAAACCCAAAACCAACCAACCCACCCACATGGAACTAAAAGGTTTTTAATTTTCCTTTCCTGACATTACTGAGAATGTTTTGTTGCCACCTAGATCAGCATTAGACAACATTTTGTGAATCTCTCAGAAACAGGAAACAATTTGGTTTTGTACCTGTTCACAGCAGCACTGCTAGCTCAAGCCACTTTTAAACCTTGTTCAGGCTAACTCTCCCTTCTGTATGGCAGGTGCTTTCCTCATCAGAAGATGAGGAACACAAAGCAGACTGGATGTCTGAATTTAGTAAAGAGAACCTGCCTTTAGTCTTCCTTCATCTTGCCTCTCCAGCCTCTGCCAAGCTCTGGTAAAGGGCTGGGCCATCTTCTGGCCACATGAACCACCTGAGGATGTTCCTGCAGGCCCAGCTTTAACAAGGGTGGACAGGGCCACATTCAGGCCCCTCAGCCTGGAGGAATGAGAAGCTCTGTGGGAGCAAGTGGAAGGGACCCTCCAAAAGCTCTTTTGATGAGGCTGTACTACATAGGTTGGACTTGATGATCTCTGAAGTATTTTCCAACCTTATTGATTCTATGAAAAGCAAAGTAGACTGCTAGGTCTCCATGCTTCAGATGAAGCTGGGCTGCCACAAGCGTGCACTGATGTATCACAAGCATGCTCTGACAAGGAGGCTCAGCATGCTGCCCTCTGTCTTGCCTGGTCCCAGGGGCTCATGGCAGGGAGCCCGGTACCTGCCTGCCCAGTTTGGAGCACACTGAACAAACAAGTCCACATACAGTTCCAGGCTCCAAAGCATAGGTGGCAAATTCAGTATCTTACAGGTTTTGAGACCACTGGGTCATGGTTCTTCCAGATTGCTTTGCTGGTTAATTGCCAAAGTGGCATGTCCAGAACTGCTCATCAGGCCAGATCCAAAGTTCATCTCAACAGCCACACAAAACCCTCCAAACACCAAGGGCCTTCATTTGGGGCCTCATTATCTGTTCTCTCCAGTTTAAGTGTGGCTATTAGATCACTGAAAAACAAAGCTTCTAAACAAAATCACCAGGGTACAGTTTACAGGAAAGATAAGCATCAGATAGCTGACACTTATGTTTTTTATTTGGCACAGAATTAACGTAAGCCTCAGCTGCGCTGACAGGCTGACAAACACTAGTACTAAGCTTAAGAGAAGTGTCCTCACTAATTCTGTACAGTGATGTAAGTGACATGATGCAACACAGATGAGCTCAAACCACATCCAGGATTTGGACCTCTTCCCACATTAGGCTCCTCAGTTTAGGTCTGAAGGTTCATTCCAGCCACAAAAAGCTATCAAAATAATTTTTCTTTGCATAAGCAATATTTCTGACAGAGCATGGCCTGCACAACATTACTAACCATAATGACAACGTGGCTTAACCCAAACTCAGCCTGTCCTACCTAAGTCAAAGCCCACTTAGCCTTTTACTTTAAAGAGATGAGATCTTAGGTTCTCTGCTGACAGAGACTGGGTGTTGTCCAACTTAGATTACAGCGAGAATACTTACAAGATTGAAGGTACCTCAGGAGATAGCAATTCAGAGTAAACAAACTCATTCTTTTGTAAAATTAAAGAAGAGTCCAAAGAGGGGAGCAATAGAACAGGATATAAAATTCACCAAATGAAGTAAATAGCATTTTAATCAAGTTCAATAAATGTTTCCATGAAAGGGTGCTTCTGGTATAAGCCAAAGTGGGTAGGATTCACAGAAAAGCAGTGGGCCTAAGCTAACAGAAGCCTGGTTTCCTAGTGGTGGCTGCCCTTCCAACAGGCAGGCCCTCTGGCTCTGCTCACCACACATAGGGCCTGTCCTGAACTTGCTTGAAGGGCTGGCTGCCACCAGAGGGGCAGTTTGGCTCTCCCTTGCCAACGACCATTCCTGTTGGAGCTAGTAAGCATGCAGCTGCGCCACGAGTTGGCCCAGCTCACTGATCAGATGCAAAACTAAGCCACCAAAATAAACAAACATTTCTTTCTTCTTCTTTTTTAAGTAATCTTCCAACTCCCCCTGTGGTTGATTGCACAAGGTGGGGTCAGAATGTGCAATAGGAAAAACAGGAGGCCAGAGCAGAACTGCCCTTTTCACAACCAACTCATAACCCCGGGGAGAGCATTTAGAGAAACTAATGTACATCTGAAACGAAAACACCTATGAGTACAATGAACAGAGGCCGAGTGAAAAGCAAACTAGCTGATAGGAAACACAAGTGACAGAAGAAACATGAAAAATGACTGAGCCTAATGATCAGGACAAAGAGAGACCAAAGTCTGAGCTTTTTCTCCAACATTGTAAATTAATAGCCTGCACACACGACTAACTGAACAACCCTTCCATGTTTACTCTTTCCATAGCATAAGAAAGAAAGCTTAATCATCTCAAGATCCATCATCTAAGTTAAGTGCAGGGAAGGGCAGAGTAATTGATGGAACTTCTGTGGAGTCCAACATACCCTTTGGGTGTGGAGTTCTTAGTAGGTGTGATTTTTATAAGTATTTGGAAGAATCAAGGGACATTTTGATAACAAATATATTTTTCTTTAAATTCAATATTGTGTCACCACATGCATTCTGCAAATATATTTTTAATATTTAACATGCAGTTGGAAAAAGGACTAGAAATCAAGCTTCCCCACTCCTGGACTCATGCCCTAACCACTGAGTGTACGATCACAGCTCACCTAATGAATATTTCTGTATGGAAAGGAAAGCAAAGCACTTTCAGACACAAGGAGTCAGAAACCACGAGCCCCAAACACACCAGTTTATAGCTCTAGCACTGTCTTGAGAAATGAAAGGTGCAAATTCAGAGCTTGGCTCTTCACATCTGGGTTACAGCTCTAGATAAAACCTAGAAAGAATAATAAGGGGAAAAAAATAAATAAAAAGCATGGCAATATATTCCCAAGTACGTTTCTGAAGTGGTTGTAATCATCTGTATGTAATCCAGAAAAAAAACCTTGGGCTCTCCAACAGCAACTTGCCGAAGAGCGCTTTGCATCTGATCCCTTGAATGGCTTGGGCACCTAACTAACCAATGCTGTCAAAGCTAAAGGCATATCAAGCAGTGGACCTCAACACAAGTGGAGGAGTGACAGGATTGTTTAGATGCCCAAGCACTTGGCTGCTATGGCCCAGCATATGTCCCTCGAGATCTAGCTCTCCTCCTGTAAAATTACAGCAGCACTGACTGGAAATGTATATTGCAGGAACAGCCACATTATCAACCTTTCCACTCTAACCTAGAGAAATTTATCACATGAGACACTGAGCACCTTTCCACATCACAGGAAAGTTACAAGACCAGTTCAGTCTGCTGTTTAATAACCATAGTGATGTGAACCACCCAGGAATTCAGCTGTATGGTATGCATTTAAAAAGTACACTGTGGCTTTTGAACAGGACAGTTTGAAACTGCTTATAATCACAATTGCTGCTTTAACAGTGCTCTTGGATACAGCAGGCTATGACCTCAGTAAATAAAATGTATTTGCTGAAGCTATTTTCATCCAGTACAGAAGGGAAGCTCTGTTTAGCTATATTCACAACTTCCTTCTGTGTTATCTCTAATTACCTGAAGTGTTCCCAAAGAAGGTGCTCTAATTAGCTTTCATGCCTATGATAATGCTTACATGTAAATTCGCACAGAGTATTTAGATTTCATAAAAACATTTTCTTATAGAAATACCAGTTTGGTTTAAGTACAATTTCATCTCCAATCTAATTTATACAGAGATTTAATTCTGTAGTAGCTCCACAGAGTTACTACTTTTCTACCTGCCTCCATTTCTTGAGGTCTGCCACTTGATACAGTCCAGTCCCAAGCGAAACCTTGGCAGCACACTGTCAAATTAACACTCATACAGGCACAGGCAAACCAGTCCCAGGCACAGAAGTCTTCACTCCAAACCCCCTACTGACACTATAGTGTAGTGACAAGGCACTACAGATGTGCAGCATCCCCTGTAACACAAGCTGCTCAGTAACACTGCCCTTTGCAGTGTTCTGCAAGTTGAATCAGTCTGTCCAGTTTTAGCCTACTTAGAGAAGACACGTAGATCAACACGCTGACCTTAGTAAAGAACTATAAAACCGTGCTGTCCCATTCAAACTACTTGTCAGTAAGTGTGAGGTGAAATAGTTATTTCTTGGGAGCCTTACATGCACAGCGTGAAAATACTGGAGGCACTGTGAAATACTGTGAAAGTTGCAAAGGTACCACCGTATAGTCACCTTTAAACTCTCCTAAGTTCCGGTACACAAGGCAGTTACCTTACATTCAACCACAGCAGTGATGGATATGGAAGAGTCACTTTAGCAAGCCAGCCCGACAAAACACCAGCCTTCTCGGCTAGTTTTGTTCCCGTTGGCTCTCACGCATGGCCTATGTTGCTGCGATGTGCCACGAGTTAAGAGAGGGTGCTGCAGATCGGCAATGGCATAGCTCCGCTGTGAAGATAAACCCTAACTTGACACTTCTGAGGAGCGGCTAGGCAAGGAGTGCAAACCAGCGCCGCGGCGCTCCGAGGAGGGCCCGCTTGCAGGGGCCACCCGGGACATCTCCAGGCGGTCCGCCCGGCTCCGCACTCCTCCCGCGGCCGCCGGGACAGTCCCTGGCTCGGCCTCCTCGGCGGCCCCTGCCCGCACCTGCCGTCCCGCCGCTGCCTGCGCCGCGTTCCGCCGGCCCCTTCTCCTCAGAGACCCGGCAGCGGGCAGCGACGCCGCTGACCACCAGAGCGAGGGATCCAGCTTCGCTCCCCGCTCCCGCTCGCCCCGGCCCAGCGCCCCCGGCCCGGTACCTGCTGCGACGCCGCCCCTTCGCACGCTCGCGGCCGCCGCCGGCCGCCTCCTACCGCAGCTCCTGCGGGACTGCCCTGCCCCGGGGCCGCGCCCTGCTTTTTCTCCCGCCCGGCGGCTGCCGGCCCCCGCCTGCCCTTCCCAGCCAGGTACTGCCGGGCTCGCCGCCCGTACCGCGCTTCAGGTGTGCTCCCACTGCGTTTACTCACCTGTCCCTATCGCGGGGAAGGACCTGACTTGGAGCTCACCCACCTCACCAGAGCCACTCACGGGAGTAGATTTATCTCCTAATAGCTGCCAGTAACTTCTCCTTGTTGCTCGCTGGACCGTTACACCAGCAAAGTCAGTGCCAAAGCTGCCCCTTGCTTTGCCAGAAGCAAAACGAGGCCTACCTTTTAGAGAGGAACAATGCTCTTAGTAAGTGGCATGTCCAACTGGAATATGGTTCCCTGTCAAGTTGGGCTTTAGAAAGACACTGTGAGAGAAAACCTCTGCCACAGCATGCATAGCTTGTCAGATCATTTACAGATTGCACACAGTGGATTGGCTCTGAAATTTCAGGAGGAAATTCTGGTTCAGAAATTTCCTTGCAGGAAGTGAAAGTTTTGTGAGACTCCGAGTGGTCTCCTCTCTCTCTCCAATACTCTCTTACCTCTGTCCCTCTCCTCAATTCTAGTTTCTGGTAAAGAATGAAAAGTGCTATAATACCTCAGGAGGCAAGTATGAGTGAGAAGTGGGGCTGTATTAGTAGGACAAAGGGACTATTTCCTCAAGCAAATGGTTTTTACACAGCATGAAATTCCCAGTCAGTGAAGTTTCTCACAGTGGCCCAAATAACTCTTGATATAGGTAGTAGACTCCCTATCCACCAAAATTGTAGTTATAATATGATTTAAAAAAAAAAACCACCTAAATTTAATAGCACCATGGACCTGCTGCTAACTAAGAATTTCATGCCTGTTGTCATGCAGTGCAACACAGCTACTTTGAGCTCCAGAGCCACCATAAGGGTAGACCCTTTGCCACAAGCAGATTCATATTTGAACTACCAGAGCATCTCTGTTCATCTGTGCACAGAACCAGTTGCCTAGGACTGGAATATCACACTGCAGAAGGGTTCTGATTCCTGTTGATGGAGCTCATGAGATTATGCGCAGTCACTGTTTTAAAGAAAGACCAGTAACCTGGTATGCTTCCAAAGTTATTTGAGTCCTCCTGAGGTGCACATAAAGTATACATTTCAAGGCATCTCAATTAATTTACACGATCAAACAGCTTTATTTTCATTGTTCATGGTAGTGCTACTTCTACTACTACTGATAAGGCCCCTGTGTGCAGCTTGCTGCTATCAGGTTACATCAGTGCTTTCATACTCAAGGGTTTTTCAGGCTCTATAGTGATTTCCCCTCCTGCCTGAGAGGCTCTCCAGCTGCTAGAATCAGCAGTGGGGGAGCAGCCAGCCTTCATCTGTGCATGGTAAAGCTGACTTGATTTTGTGTGGAGGGGGAGAACATTACTGTGCTGTGATTTTTGTAGCTGGTATGGGAAACAAGCCTTGAACACCCCCTTAGAACAGTTTTGTCTCAAACAAACCAAATCTGAGGATCAGCAGTGATCCTCAGTTCTTTGTTGCCTAGACCTGTCACCTGCAAATGCTCCCTTCCCTGCCAGTCTCCTGCTCTAGCACTTGCCAGTCTTTCTGTAACTAAACCTTGGTTAAGAAACTCAGTGAGCTTCTCATGTCTCACTGATGCCTGTTCTCAACCCTTCTTTCCTCTGTCCATCCCAGACTGACATTACAACCAGTCATCCTGACTACTTCCTGGTGCTCTGCAACTGCTCTTTCCTCCTCGAGCTGCTTCCACCCAGAGTACCCCCAGTACTAAGACCAGGCTAATAAACTGGGCTGTTTTTGTCTGGCTGTGCCAAACCACAGCACTCTCAGGTCCAGAAACACAGGGCTGAGACACTTGAGCCAACAGAGGAGAATTTATTAGTCTGGGCTATGCTTCACCTCTCATATCCTCCAGTGAGGCCCAGCTCATCTGTTTTGAACATCTGCACAGTGCACTTTTTCACTTGATGCTGAGGCTGTTTATGCTATTGGATTAGGACTTCCCAGTGTTCTTAGTGAAAGAGGAGTAGCCAGAAGACTGTAAAAAGTAGCTATGAGCAGTAGTGCATATTATTGTCTTTAGAAAGGAGACCCAAAACAATAAAAATCCAATGTGTAAATACTGACACAAATGTTCTTGTGTAAGTCTGTATAGCAGCAAAAGCTTTCAGACATTTCTTCACTTCATGCAAATAATCTAGTTTTAAGCAGGAATGCTGATGGAAGCTGTAGCTTTGCATAAATCAAGCCTGAACTCCCCCTTGCAATCCTTTGCATCAGAAACCTGATCCCACTACTTGTGCACACTACTAAATCATGCCAACTTGCATGTTAAAAATCAAGCAGTTCTGGGGTTGAATCATGTTTGCACAGAGTACACTGAAATCTTGCAAGCAAGATCAGAGTTAAAATCCCATTTATGCTGCAATAGCCAAGTGATAAGCTCAGCTATTTGGGACTGAAAAGCAAGACCTTATCAGGACAAGTCCAGCACACAGCATACACTGTCTCACAGACTAGGTCCATGTGTAGCCACTAAATTTTCTGATGGAGATGCTTTTTGAGAGGGAAAGAATGGTTTTGCAACTTAGATTTCAGCAAAGTAGTGGAGTCCTTTTCAGCTGAAGTCTCTAAGCAGTTAATACACCTTCTTATAAACAACTTCTGCAGCCAGAGGATTTTACTACCACTAAAGTTTTTGCAGCAGTAATCTTTATCCCCTGAGGTTTTGCTGGGAGAAACATGAAACCGTTTCCTCATCCTCCCTGTTCTACTCTCAGCTGGAGCCTGGCTTTTTCCATTCCCATCATAACCTCTGGGTTTTCCCTCCTCTGCCACAGATGCTGGGTGGGGTCCACACACTTCATTATAGCAAGCTGTTATAATTCAGTTTTTGTTTTCGCCTTTTTCCTCCTTTTTTGCCCCCCCCAATGCACGTTTACTGTCATGCTTTCCTGAGCTAACCCATGGTAATTCTACCAGCTGAGACTGCAGCCAGTTGCCTCCTCCCATAGTGCTGCAGAAGAACAGCTTAACTGCACAACGTCCAGCATCTTTTGACACCATTGCTAGGATGCATAGAGAAGCAATTGCATGGAGATCCTTTATTATCCAGATTCGATCCTCTGTATCTCATTTAGGTTTGATGTACTGTGAACTTGAAAAGAAATTTGCATTATGCTATAAGGCAGATTTTCTTTGTACGTGCACACATCATTAGTACATTCTGATAATAAAATCCAAGGAGGGCTCATCCTTCATGTGCCAGAATACTTTGGTCCTGTCTATCTACAGCCAGACTCACATCTTTACAAGCTACAAGAATTACTTTTGAGCTACATAGCAGGCTTCAACATCGTAAATGGCTACCAAACTAGCCCAAAGCAAGGTGAGGTTCCTGGGCAGACAACCACAGTGGTACAGGGGTGCTGTACTGGACCTGGACTGGAGTTTTCAGACCATCAGCTTCAGCCTGAAGTGACAAAGAGGAGTGACTGTGGGTCCATATTTATGCAAGAGCACATGGTTCAATTTCTGCTGCTACTGTTTCGGAACCCAAGATCACATATCCAATACACTCAGGCGGCATTATAAACCTTCATGTACAGCCAAGGCATGCTCCCTCCAGTGTTTTCCAGTTGTATCCTTTTCTTACCTAGCTTCCTTAGGAATCACCAGCTCTTAATCCTGGCACAAGTTTGGGAGGACATTGTCACCTGCTGAAAAAAGGTAATAACACCAAATGTGATCGCCTTATTGACAATTTCCAATATTTTGTG
Source organism: Melanerpes formicivorus (assembly GCF_026170545.1). Lineage (NCBI taxonomy): Eukaryota > Metazoa > Chordata > Aves > Piciformes > Picidae > Melanerpes > Melanerpes formicivorus. Next base: position 6,136,958 of record NW_027142369.1, read on the forward strand.
GAGCTTTTATACCCACAAGATTGTGGGTAGATGTTGCTACCTCTGTTTTAAAATGGGTGTGCTACACTCAAAAAACACTTGTCATAGCAAATCTGTCATTTGGATCCAAACAATTCCAGTAGTTTCCCGTTTGATTTGGTGCTTTAAACCAATATATTTAGTGTTTGTCTGGATCCATACAGTTTGCTGTTTGAAAACCTCATTTTCAGAGCAAAAGAGAACAGAGAAAGAATGAACCTCATCTGTTGCTGATTTCAAGAAAGATTTGACATCCGATATATCTTTGAGTTCCTGTGTACCTTTCAATACAGTAGTTGGACTCAGTTCAGTAGGAGGGTTTCAAATTGTTCCCAAACCTTCATTGTTAGGAAAAAAAAGGCAATCAAACAAGCAAAAACCCAAACCCACAACCCAAACAGGAAAGACCTGTTTCAGGAAAGGCTGTTGTAGCACTGAGAAAGGCCTGATGGAGCACCTGACTGAAACACACTTCTTTATTATAAATAATTTCCATGGCGTCACATTAACAAACATAAAAGGTCACGAACTCCTGTATTTGAAGCAAATATGTTTGACATCTGGGGTCTGGCAGAAGTTCCTCCTGTGGGATAGATTGTTTGCACAGGGCTTTATTGAAGAATAATATTAAGAATGAATTACAAAATATTAGTGTAACCTAGTAAGAAATTATTGTATTTGACAAGCCAGAGACATAACAGATCTAACAGAACTGTTCTAGTTCATCTTACTCAAAGGCACATCAAGGAATGATAGCTGTGACCAGCTAGCAATGAAAATCTGTGGGGTTTAAGTATTGCAGTTAGAAATGGGCTATAATGAAAGGTCCAAATGTAGGCAGTTGCTTAAATGCATATTGTTATTTTCACTATGCCCCTGCTCTGTGAAGGGAGTGAGGAGGGAGAGCTGGCATTGAGCCTTGGTAGCAGAGGAAGCCAAGGGATCTCCCAGACAGGGAGCAGGGCAGCCCCAGCCCCAGGCATCAGACACCTCCATGGGGCTGGGGATGGACTAGGGACAGGTGGACACCAGGGTTGTGGGGAGGTGATGACCATCACTCCTACAGTTTATCACTCTTTCTTCTCTCTTACCCTATCTAGTGAAAACTTCATAGGAGCCACCCTTTCCCAATACCCAGGAGCTGCTCCTTGGGCTGCTGTGAAGCCCAGTTTCCCCAGGAGATGCTCTGTCATGGGATGGTGCCTGTGTGGTGTCTGCCCAAACATTGTTCCTGTCCTACTTGCCTGTGATGCTGCCCAAAATGCCTCTTTCAGCGTGGAAGAGGTGATGAACTCTCCAGGTCCTCCCAGTCTCCTTGGGGCCTGGGTACCTGTCTGCCCAAGCACATATCCAGATGCCTGCCTACCCCTTTCTTCCTCTGTTGTTTTGCCTGTATTTTCACACCATTGTGCCTCTGAGATCAGCTCAGGACCTCAGAACTGGCCTCTCTCCCAAAGACATAGGCCTGCCCGAGGACAAGCAGATGTTCCTCTCCCTGGGGATGCAGGGGCCAGCTAGGTGTCACCAGCACACAGAGCAAGGACAGCATGCAGAAGGGCCTTCCTGAGTCAAGAAATAGGCTCAACTTGTGAAGCACAAAAGTAATTTATTGTTTCCAGTTGTAATTTTATTCCCTTCTTCTATTTTCAGTTGAAAACAAACTTGATTTACCTTGCTAAAAGGGGTGAGGGCAAAAAGCCATCCCAGAAATTGCAACACTTTAAAGCCTACTGGTGCTGTGGAAATGAGGGAGATGGGAAGGATATGCAGGGAGGCCAGTGCCTGGTCACCCACAGAAGCTGGAATGCTGTTCTTCCAACTAAAATTGCTCAATTCAAAATGAGAGCACATGCTGACCTTCTAGCTGGAGCTTTGGGCACTTCCCTCAGGGAAAGGCAAATAGGCACAAACAGTCCAATCTGGCTTGGTACTTCAAGCCATTAAAAAATGATGTAACTTGAAACAGAGGTTACTAGTCCACACTACCTCAATTTTAATTTAATCAAGCTTCAGGGTGTTTGCCTCTGTTTTTAGGCAAACACACAAATATTCAGCACTCTTAAGGTACATGAAATAAAGCAAAACAAACCTTCTGTCCATCCTCCATGGCTTCAATTTGCAGGCCCACCAGCAGCATTGGCTGGTCCTCAACAGTGCACCCAGAAGCAAACTGCAGTGCACTGGGAAATAACCAGTGTGGTCACAAGCCTTGCTAATATCACTAGAGATTTTAATGCAGCATAAGGATGCACTCTCACACTAAAGCAGAGGGTTATGCAAATTTAACTCCAATTTAGTTATACACATGAGCATCCAGAGAGGAGAGAATATACAGTCCTCCAGAGACCGCTCCACTGAACAATTGCAGCGAGTTACCACCTTGGGTACAACTTGATTGTACACCCAAGCTGTGTGGCACAGATGTCACAAACCTGTGCTTTAACTGGAAGTGTAACAGCTGCAAGCTGCATGATATTTGTTCTTGACAGTATTTTCTTAACAGATTATTTTCAAGAATCTTGACTCAGCAGTAGTAACTGTAGGTGCAAAGATTTGTTTGCAAGACACAGTAGCTTTGCCATGTTACTTACCTGTGCTCCCCAAGCCAAAGAAGTTTATGTATGTATGACTAAGGCTGGCCTTCCACGGTGAGCAAATAATTGACTTGCCTCAAGTATTCTCAGCTGTCACTATAGCTGTAACAGCTCCATAAGAACTACATCATGTAGTAGCAAAAAAATTCAAGGGTGAAGGGTTAATCGTTTCACTGCAGCTTGGGGATTAACTTCACATTAAAACCACGTGCATTTGTATCCAAGTGACATAATGAAAAATGTGGTGAGAAGTGGAAGGTGCACTCATTCAAACAAGCAAGGAGTTATTGAACTAGTTCTTCATGATCCTAGAAAACCTAACTGAGCATTTCTCAGTCAATGCTTTGGCTGCTCCCTGGCTTAAACTGACGTGATGATCCCATGATTGACATGGATTTTCTTTAGTAGGCAGACAGAGGCTGTGTACTGGACATTAGGTGATCATTCTGTAACAGTATGGTAACTGAACTGAGCAAGAGTCCAGGAAAGGACTAAAAACACATACTAGAAAGAGAAACAATGGAAATACAGAAGTGCCATTAAAGATCAGCGACTGGCTGATCGCTGACTACAGCAGCACAGACTACAAACCCTTGCATCAGTGTGAAAGAACTGAGTTCACACATGCTGTGCTAATGAGTTACTGGTGTGAGAAAATCTTCAGCTGTATGAGACAGAGAGCTGCCATCTGGCTTCCTGGAAAAACCACACAGGGCTCATTTTTTCCATCACTGATGTGATTATGTGCTGGCTGACTCTGAAGATAGTTTAACAGCATTGAGCAGCACCTGTGGGCCCAAGGAGTAATCAGTGCCACTGAAAACAGACAGGAGGAAAAGGCAGGAGGTCTGGTACACAGAATACAGCCCATGGAACTTCTCAAGGAAATACGATTCATAGGTCACCCTTAAGGAAGTGGAGCAGGAGGTTAAATCCCTGCAGGATATCAGTTTTACAGTTCAGCCATACCCCGTCTCTCCAGCAGAAGTGTCCTTTACTAGCTGGATGGACAGCATTGACAAGAGAGAAAGTACAACCTCCTTTTCCTTTCCACAGTTGTGACTGAACTCTGGAGATACTGTTTCCTTATCCACAGAGCTCTTGCTGAATGGAGAGATCCTTGGCTGGGTGGATACTGTCAGAGCAGGTTGGTCTTACATTACCAAAAGAGCAGTAAAAGGAGAGGGGGTGCCATGTGCAATCCCATCTAAGACAAACATGACAGCATGTGCTATAAAGAACAACTGTAGCAGACTGTAAGCAGCCTAGAATAAGAAAGATGCATTACCTTAGGTCTGGAAACCTTGTATTAGGCTTCTTGAGCAATATGATAAAAGCTGAGTGGCTTTGTTTCCTAAAGTCCACCAAAATGAGTGGAAAGCCCAACCATTCAGTGGCTTCACTGGTCAGGCCATTTCTACCAAGGCACACTGGTAGGGACTGAAGAACCAGAAATCTTTGATCATGGGTCACAAACCTATTTTTTCATTTTCTTTGAGCAGTTCTAGAGAGTTGTTTGCTTCTCCTGAAATTTCACAGCCTGGCGTTCCTGCATTTGGCCTCTCCTTTTTTGCTTTGCATGTGTGCCTGTTTTAGTGTGATTCAGGATTAATGCATTTGCAGTGTGGTGGAGGGAACTGACGTGTCCTCGTGATACTGGAAATGAGCAGTGGCAATTCCTTTCGGTTCCAAACAGCTATAAAGATCTTAATCGACTTTGAGTAGCTTGTAAATCACCACAAACCCAGTGAATGGCGTATTACCTACCTCACCTCTGCAGTGAGTTATTTGAATGATGAGAATGTGAGAGAGTGAGCAATGACGTGGTGTAAGTTCATTCAGTTCCCACAAAGCAAACCTGAGCCAGGCTTAGCTGCCCTTGCAGTTTGCTGAAATAAGAACATTCCACCTGCAAAACTCAATCCCAGCCAACAAACAGCCAAACCCCATTAGGCATGGGCCATTGAGTATGGTGTGGGTGGAGAAGCCTTTCTTGTACTAAAGTCACAAGCTATGTAGTGCAGGTGGGAGTGAGAAATAGCTACTAGTTAATTATTTAGGTATGAGGAAACCAGTTCAGTCTGAATTTTCTTATATTAACACTATATGTTAAGGAGACAAGTGTTTTCTGCAGGGCTAAGCCAAATTCTGCCCCAGCAACTGGGAGAGGAGGGTGTCATCAGTCAGACTGGTAGGAGAGCTCATCTCCTGGCATCCTCCAGGAATGTCTCTAAAACTGCAGCATGCAGCCTGTAAACCCTCCCATACACCCTCTGAACACATGCTTGGGAAAGCGTGGCTGCTTGTGGGTACTGGGCAAGGGAACCTTCCCCACCGTCAGACTCAACGACTGGCTTCAACCTTCAGTTGCTGGAGTGTGGCAGTGTGTTCCTCCACTGCCCTGATATTTATTTCCTGTAACAGTGTTTCAGTGATAAATGGATGCTTCTGGTCAAAGCGTATAAAGGGAACACAGGTAACAAGCACAACAGATAGGGTGCCCACCTCACCACAATGCAGGTTAATGTCTGATTCCAGCCAAATTTGGAAGAAACCAACATATGTAGTCTGTATACAAATATGACTAAAAGTCACTTATCCTGCTGGACAGCCCCAGGGCCTGTTGAACTCTCCTGCACAGCAGTGGGCTGTATACCAAGATCCCCTATTTAAGTAGGAACACCTCTCAAGGTTGCTCCTCAAGGCTGAGAGATTCCTAGTCACAACAGATTCTTGGTAAGTGATTAATAGCACAATAAACTTTGAAATCTTAGCTAAGTGATAGGAAAGACTGATTGTGCATACATAGTCCTGTAGATATAAACTGTTGACAAGGTCTGGTTCTAGAATTTGATCTAACCACACCTAGACTCCTCTCTCAGAGAGAGCTTAGAACCTCCTGACTCAAGGGGAGGGTCTCCCTGCCAGTTTTGTCTGACTCTGTCCTCTATGCAATAAATAATAAAGCATGCCTTGCTGTTGAGTCTTGTTAAGTCACAGTTGCATTTGCTATCAAACTTTGTTAAACCACTGTTTTATATAAACAAACATATTGATACTTCTCTCTTCTGAGTGAAATGCGTCACTCTATCCATGGTGAGGGGAAAGAAATGCCTCAGATACGTCAGGCTCCTGGTACAGATAAAGTAGTATTACACAAAATGTTAATCTGAGCCTTATCATGCATAAACCCAGCAGGAAATGAAGGCAAAACACACACACATACCTGCAAGTATGGGCAACTTAACAATACCAAAACTGCAAAAGAAAATTAACCTCTTGAGAATTAATTGCATGCTTAGAAGTTTTCTCTCCTGTATATATGTTACTAGCATTTATGACCTATAGATGTAGTACTATCACTGATACTACTGCAGAACCACACTACCTTAACTAATTTTAGCTTCTGTAAATTCACCTTGTATACAGATTCATGTGCAGTACTTTACACACTCAGAGGGAAGATCCTGATACTTTTTATCTTGCTGTTAAAGAGCAGCAGAATCATGGAAATTAACACTAGCTGAGTGTTAATTTCTCTTGTTAATCTGTCCAAGTTAGAGATTTATTTCAACAGTAGTGCCTGTCAGGCTTGAATAGGTCTTACTTTTATTCTTTCATTTGTTTTTTGACATGTTTGTGCTATGAAATTTTACATGCTATACATCTACATGCTATGGAAGATGTTCAGTAGCATCTTCTATGAATAATGCAGACTGGAGAACTGAGTGACTGCAAACTGTATTAAGTCACAGAATCATAGAATCAATAAGGTTGGAAAAGATGTCAAATATCATCAAGTCCAGCCTGTCACCCAACACCTCATGACTAACTAAACCATGGCTTCAAGGGCCACATCTAATCCTTTTTGAACACCTCCAGGGATGGCGACTCCACCACCTCCCTGGGCAGCACATTCCAATAGCCAATTACTCTTTCTGTGAAGAACTTTCTCCTCACCTTGAGCCTAAACTTCCCCTGGCACAGCTTGAGACTGTGTCCTCTTGTTCTGGTGCTGGTTGCCTGAGTGAAGAGACCAAACCTCACCTGTCTACAGCCTCCTTTCAGGTAGTTGTAGAGAGCAATAAGGTCTCCCCTGAGCCTCCTCTTCTCCAGGCTAAACAAACCAAGCTCCATTGGTCTGCTTGCTCTAGACAGACAAAAATTAATACATAAGTTCTGCTGATGCTGATACCATGTTTGTGAGACAATGAAAGTTGACTCATCTAAAAGCTGAGCCAAAAAAAGGGTGAATATGAGTACTTGCAAAGGAGAAAGTTCTACATGAATGGCTCTGGACACTACAGTCAGTGATGGTGCTTAGTTATTAACAGTTATTGTTATCAGAGGAGCACAGGTTAAAAAAACAATTCTGTGGAATTCTGCAAAGTCTTAGGTGAAATAACTTTGTTAAAAAAAATGAACCCTCTAAAAATATTGCAAAGTCAGATAAGCCAGGTGATAGGACCCATTCAGCTCTACAGCACTGGATCATTGCTCTCTTGACATTCTTCTCCCTCTGACTCTTGACTAGCATGAATTGGTTCATTTATTTGAATAGATTCTCCTGCCAAATCACTATGGTCTGTATCAAGGATCACTGCCATTTCTGCTTTTATTAGCTTTGATTCTTTTTCTTGCACTGGCAATAGGTGCTACATAAACACATAGTGAGGCAGTCTTTCTCCTGAGTACCTTCATTTAAAGAGACAGCTCACAGACGGGAGAGGCACAAAGCTGTCCCTCCCCAGCAAGGCCATGGAAAGGCTCTTCCATGCTGAGTGAGGAGCACTGAGTGGCAGCCAAAGGGAAGCTGCTTGCACATACCCAGACCTGGATCAGTGCCCTCACCTGGTGCTGGCCAGAGTACTGTCTATTAACCATACACTGAACCCCTTTGTGTTAGAAAATCCTCTGCAATAAGTTCACAGTATCACAGTATCACTAAGGTTGGAAGAGACCTCAAAGGTCATCGAGTCCAACCTGTCACCACAGACCTCATGACTAGACCATGGCACCAAGTGCCATATCCAATCCCCTCTTGAACACCTCAAGGGATGGTGACTCCACCACCTCCCTGGGCAGCACATTCCAATGACGAATGACTCACTCGGTGAAGAACTTTCTCCTCACCTCGAGCCTAAACTTCCCCTGGCACAGCTTGAGACTGTGTCCCCTTGTTCTGGTGCTGGTTGCTAGAGAGAAGAGACCAACCCCTTCCTGGCTACAACCACCTTTCAGGTAGTTGTAGAGAGCAATGAGGTCTCCCCTGAGCCTCCTCTTCTCCAGGCTAAACAATCCCAGCTCCCTCAGCCTCTCCTCATAGGGCTTGTGCTCAAGTTCGAAAAAAAACATAATTTTCTGAGCAGACCCAGAATTCTGCCTGCTTTTGAGGAGGCTGGGCCTCAAAGGCAAACATGAATGTGTACAGCAGTTGTGAGTCTGCATTTTTCACTTCCATGCTGTAAAAACCTGACATGCACAGTCGGGTTTTTTTTTTTGGATTTGTGATATACAAGCCTGCAATGGTCTATTGGAAACAGACCCCTAACCAGGAAATGGAGAATTTAGATGTTATAAACTGCTAGTAATTTATTATTTTGAGATTGGCACATACATTTTGGCAAAGTTGGCTGGAGTGATGGTGAGTGATGAAAGATGTTATGGCGGTTGAGAAGTGGCTGAATTCCTTTGTTCCAGACTTTTCACTTTTTTTTTGAGGCGCAGAATGTTTATATAGAAAGTGTAATATTGTTTTATGAGTATTTGCTGGACTGTGCTAAAACCAAGCATTCAGGCTTTGCTCTTTTAACAAAGTGTTCTGTTATGGAATTCCTATGGGGTTTGATGTTTCTAAATTAGGGTTAAATCAGGTTGGTATGTGGGGGCCATTGGAGAACAGCCCAGAAGTGAGAAACCGTCTGATGTCTGACAGGGTGAGCCTCCTCTCCAGGATGTGAGAGAGAAAGAACTCCTCAACTGGGTATGAAGAAGCCATAGCACAGGGAAACAAAAGCAGGGAAAAGGATCTTTTAAACACTAGGAAAACTTTCAGCATACTAAGAGTTTAATATCTTTAATGAAAGACCCTGCTTGCCCCTACTCTGCTCTCTGTGCCACAAGAACCTGCTTGTTTCTCGCACCTCATTTCCATCATCCTTCCTGGTTATGTCTATTTTGCCCTCCAAGACTCAGTATACAAAAGACCCATGATACACTCTGGAAACACATTCTTGTTTCTGAGACTTCTCTGCATATTTCCTTTACATTTGTCTCCTCCAAGCTGGCTACTCACAAAACTCATTGGCTTCCTGTTCTCAGCTTGGTTCGCTAAACCCTGGAGTCAGACTTCAGCCTTTTTGTTTTTACACTGAAGGCCAGGCTGTGTACGGAGCTCTGAGCCACAGGACACCAGGATGTTGTAGCAGCATTGAGGAAACTTCAAACCATTGAGAAATGGAAGCTGCTGAAGCACATTCAACTCAGCATTTAATGAGCCACTGTATCAGGGCTTCCTTCAAGCTGATTACAACAAAAAAGAGCAGATCTCTACTGAAGCCTGAGGAAGACTACTCCACACTAACTCACAAAGCTTATTAAGAACAAGAGAGTCAATTTTCTGATTGTGTCATGCAGTTTGTGTTATGATAATGTTTTGAGTCTGTATTCTCCCATTTAGTACTCCACTTTAACATAGACCTCACATAATGTTTCTACTCTGCTCCAGCCTGCTTACATTATAATCTTTGTAAACTCCTTTCCCACTTCTAGTCCTCAAAAAGACAACACAAAGGTTATGTTTCCTGCCCTAGCAATGCTGGAGAGGAAGTGAAACAAAAAGTGAGGGGAGGGGTCCTTGCTTGAGAGAAAAAGAACAAGGTATATGAAGCCTCTAAAATAAAAGAAAGACCAAACTGCCAGTGGATTCAACAAGGTAAGCATTATACCTCCAAACTCTACAAGTTTTATTTCTTTTTTCAAACCCCTAAACATATATGTAGATTTAGCTTAGCACTGCAAGGCCTCAGCTGGAATACTTTGCACAGTTTTGGGCACTACACTTCAAGAAAGATGTGAACCAACTGGAGAGAATCCAATGAGAGCAACAAGAATGATCAAAGGTCCAGAAAATGTGATGTATGAGGAAAGACCAAAAGAACTGGGTTTGTTTAGACTAGAGAGGAACAGTCTGAGGGGAGACGTGTCAACAGGCTTCAGACATGTTAAAGACTGCTGCAAAGGGGAAGATAGACGGTTCTCTATTTCTACTGGAAGTAGGCTAAAAAACAATGGATTTAAATTACAACAGTGGAGATTCAAATTAGACTTTAGGAAAAGCTTCCTATTGGTTGCAGCAGTTATACCTGAGAAGACTTGGCTTATAGGAACTGGGATCCTGTTGTTTTGAGTTCTGAGTGCTAGAATGATGGGGTCTGCTTTGCAGTGGAGATGTAAATAAGACTGGTCCAAGTCCTTTTTGACTTATTTTTTCCAGTATTACAAATGTAGGAAAGAGACTGCACATGAACAGAATTTATTTTTTTCTGGAGGAATTTGCATGGGTCTGAGCTGAGTGATCTTTGAATGGAAGATTAGTTGCAAAGTTAACTACAGTTAGTATTGCTACCTTCTAACCATTCCGAACTGTTTGCAACTACCACACCCAGTAAAACAAGGAACAGTAAAGTTCTGATTCCTATCTGCTCTGAAGTCCCTGGACGTTATTCTGGCAGTGGAGGGCCTGTGCCAAAGAGCCTGGGTGGAAATAAGCCTCCTAAACATCCTAAATATTGCAAACCATACCATCCAGTGATAATTTCTATGAAATCTGTTATATAGAAAGATTTAATGCAGGAAGGAACCCAAACATGTGACACTTGGTTAGAAAGTAGAAGATTACATAGTACAACATGTATTTTGGAATGAATTTACAATGAGTTTTAACTAAAAAAATAGCAACAAAGAATAAAACAGATGAAACTAAGACAAATGCAGGGTGAATGGAGACAAAGCGCCCAACCGATAATTCCAGAGATAATTTGGAACATAAGTTAGCACTTCTGAGATCCCTTCTTTCAAGAGGTGGCTTTTTATTTCTCTTTCTGCTCATTTCTCTGCTTTCCACTTATAGTGGGGGAAAAAAAAAAAAAAGGCAAGATTGCAAAAGCCAGCTTTTTCCTCAGTTTCTTTGGTGCTTTTTGCTAGGCAGCCTTGGAGCTACAAAGGTTCACAGTCTTTCAAACACAGACTTATGCCCTAGAAGTGTTTACAATGGAAAGAAGCGTCCCTAAAGTATATGATCACACAGAGAATCATATGGGATCTGCTGACAATACACCTTCAGATGTCTGCATCCTGGTAGGGATTGCACATGAGGAAGCCTCTCTCCTCAGAAAAGCATAGGTCACCGGGTCTGTGGAAGCACTGATTTGGTTGGGAGCTGCTATATGTACTGGCTTCTGAGGAGAGAGTTCTGCGGAGGAGGAACTGTCTCTTTTCTTTGAATGTTTGCAGGGCACAGACTCAAGGTTTAGAAGGAGTACTGTGATACGTATATCGTCAGCCGGATGACAGAGCTTCCTCTGAAGTTGATGACAGTGTTTACAGTGATCATTTCCAAGTCCAACTGAATTGTACGGGGCCCCTTCACGGGGCGGGTCATCACCAGGGTAGCACTGATTGGTCCTGTTTGCTGTGTGCAAAACAAGAGAAAGCAGGTGAGATTTTCAAAACCAGCTCTTGGAAACTATTGTCTCACTAAGCTCTTTGAGCTGCCAAAATAACTGTTTTCTACTGCATTGTTTGAAACCACTGCAGTTTACAGGGGAGATGGCTTCATTGTGGCATTTGGATCCAGTGTTTTTGTATTAACTATCACCTTTTACAGTTTGTAAAGCCTTTAGGAGCCCTGGACATAAGAGGAGCTATTGAACACAGAAATGTGCTGTTGTCCAAATGGAAAAAGATGAAAACATGGATTTAAGGTCTTAACAAGCAGTGAGAATTTTTTTTTCTTTTGGTGAGAGTTTATTTTGTTTGATCTAAAGAATGTTGTTTTACTCTGAAGCAGTGAACACCAAGAAGGGATATGTTAATGGGGATGGGAGAACAGATGTTCCCATGTGAATGGGATCAGAGTTTGTTGGATAATTGCATATGTTACCTTCACAAAACTTTGCTCTCTGAAGAGAGCTTTTAATATGTGAAGGCACTTCAGAAAATCTGTCTTTTAGTAAAGTGGAAGCAGATCTTTGAAATACCTGGTCAGAACAGTGGATTATGAGCATTTAAAAACCAGAGCTTTTGACATTAAAACCAAGTGCAGTTTGTTTTCCAGCAGAAACCTGCATACACAAAGTGGGACATGTCTTTTCTAACCCAAATGATTGTATGGTTTTATGTTTTACCACCAAATGGAGCAGTTGTGTTGTTCTTGAACAGAGAAGTTGCACAAATCTGGGAGGAGAGCTTGGGAGGCCAAGTATCCTCACACCCCCCATGCCCTGCCTTTCTCCCTTCCCTTCCCTTCCCTTCCCTTCCCTTCCTTTCCCTTCCCTTCCCTTCCCTTCCCTTCCCTTCCCTTCCCTTCCCTTCCCTTCCCTTCCCTTCCCTTCCCTTCCCTTCCCTTCCCTTCCCTTCCCTTCCCTTCCCTTCCCTTCCCTTCCCTTCCCTTCCCTTCCCTTCCCTTCCCTTCCCTTCCCTTCCCTTCCCTTCCCTTCCCTTCCCCCAAGGCAAGGGAGAGGCACCACTGTCTGGCTGCTAACCTGCCAGGGTGGTGGTGCTGTTGCCAGTGCAGGGAACAGAAGCTAGGGCAAGTGAAGTGCTTTAGAGAACAAATGAGTCTATCTGTGATAGATAAGTAAAACTAGCAGACTTGACCGGCAGTACTGGTTACTGGGGCCTTAACATCTGGTGGATTGGCCCAGATGAAGGGAAAAGGTTGCTGGGATCAGTAATTATGGTGGAGTAGGAAAGCTTGTGTGAGATGTAAGTGATCATTCCTGGACACTTGCCATTTCAGGGTTTTGAAACGTTTTTTCTTTTTGCAGTAAGAATCTGAGGATCTCGTGAGATATGTGCATCAGAATCTGTCACATTGCCGGTTTCTGTGAGGTGTGGGAGCCATAAATAGCCACTAAACATCACTTAAAATTAATATCAAAGCCAGCTCTTGCCTAGGGTTAAAAATCACCCTTCTGAATGCCACAATCCCTGGTGGATGTGCCTCATTCTGTGCAGACACTCCCTGTGACTCCTGCAAGTGAAGATGGCTGCAGTAAAGATGGCTGGAGAATAGAGAAGTCTTCTAAGGAAAATTCAAATTAAAAAAGAAGAACAAAAGAGGAGTTGTGCTTTCTCTAACAATGTCTCTAACAATGTCCCACAAAGCCAATTCTTGGAATAAAGCTGGGGGGGATTGGTTACTTTCTTTGGTTTTCAGGTTTTTCAGTTGCCAATGAATAGTATAATGAAACAGTCAGTGAGAAATATTGACTCTTCCAGTGACAGTTACTGGTTAGCCACCAAATAAAAAACGGGTTGGCACAATCATTTCCCTTAAGCGTGGAAGACCTGAGCTATTCTTAGATGTGGGTATGGCCCTGGACTTTCCTGAAGCTAATGTCTCATAAAGCAAGTGTGTTTGTTTTGGGTAGGTTACCTTCCTGAAAGAGCCAGCAGCTCCTCCAGATCAGCACAGTGCTTTGCATGCCTGCATGTAAAAATGTCTCATACTGCAGATTTAAAGGATAGTCACTAAAACCTGAGTTCTGCTCTCAGAAGGATATTCAGCTAAGGAGAAGATACTCCATGATTTCTGTCAGCGAGCACCAGACTCACCCTCATGTAGAATTCCCTGCCCTCGTTCCCTGATTTGATTTGGAAGATGTAATAGGCTCCAGGGTAGCGAGTTGTTGCTTGCATCTGAAAGATGTCTGAGGGAACGGAGCGGCCGGACACCATGTCCATCACTCGGTACAGGATGGTGAAAGGCTGGTCTCTGCAGCCGGCGTTCTCGGCTGGGCACATGCAGCGGCTAGTTGTCAGAGACAGGAATGGCATCAGGGGTTACAAACTGATGTAATATTTGATTCTTTGCATGCAAATACAGCTGCACAAATAAATAAATAAATAACATTGCTGACCAGCTTGAAAGAACCAAACTTGTTATGATTTTTTTCCCCCTTACTTTTAATATTCTCTGTGTTGATATTCTGGCCTACCTATATTTTTGTCTTCTTTTTCTTGTCTTTTAGGCCAAAATATTTTGTCATCCTTTGTCTCCTGAGCCCACTCAAAGATCTGTACTTTCTTAAATGTAGCTTTTCAGGTGTAGAACACCAGTAGTAGCAATTTAAACTGAACTGACCCCAAAATTAACCAGTTAATTGTTTCACATAAATGTTGTATTCTTTTTTCAGCAATCTTTTATACACTACATGAAAGCACACAGTGAGACATCCTGGATCAAACCAAAGCTTTAGCATCAGACGCAGAACCCTAAGGAAGAGCAGGATAGCAAGCCAAGCATATGGCACTTCTACCAACAGCCTCCAGTTGTTTGTGATTCAGGAAATTTTTGAAACAGAGATGTCCTCTGTGTATTCATTAGCCCTTAATATATTTCTTACCATTTGGCTTGTCCAGCTTCTCCTTAGTCACATGAATATTTGATATACACAACCCCCTGTGGTCAGGAGCTCCATAGCCCCCTTGCTGACTGTGTCTGATGCACAAGGTTTTGCAATTGAAAGGAGAGTGACCAATCACTGCTCATCCTGCTCACTCACTGTTTCATATTTGACCCACTAAGTCTTAATCATGTCTCATAAGGAAGCTATTCCATTCTTTTGATCATCTTCATTGCTCTTGATAAACTTTTGTCCAATTATATGTCTTTTGAGAGGAGGATAAGGAACTGCACAGTCTTGAAGACATGGGTACACAATGGCATGTGCTCTAATATTATTCTCTACCTATTAATACCTCAAATTCAGATTGCTTTTGTGACCCCAATGAGTAGTACAGGTCATGGAACCATCTATAGCAACCTTCAAATTTCAGTTTGGATGGATTATGATCAGATAATAGAATAATGAGATCATAGAATACTTTGATTTGGAAGGGACCTTAAAGATCATCTAGCTCAAACCCCTCTGCCATGGGCAAGGACACCTTCATGTTTCTTGAAGCCCTGTCTAAACTAGCCTTGACACTTCCGGGGAGAGGACATGTACACCTTCTCAGGGCAACCTATTCCAGTGTTTCACCACCCACACAGTAAATTCTTCCTAATATCTAATCTAAGTCTACCCCTTTTCAGTTCATATCAGTGCTCTTTATTTAATTTGTGAATTTGTGAATTGTCTTTTTACTCTTCATCTACAATGAATGTCATCTGCCATTTTTACTGCACAGTCATTGAGGGTCCTACAATTCTTTCCTAACCATCATTTTCTCTACTATCCTGAGATACTATTACAGAGTATGTCCATTTCATGGTTTATCCTTTTTTCCAAATTGATTATGAATATGGCAGATCCAGTTCAGGCTTCTGCAAAACTTCACTGTGAAAGTTGATAATTTAACACTACACTCTGTTTTTCATCTGCCAGCTTCTTACTCTTCTGTGCCGGGGACTTTTCTCTTACTTATGACTGCTTAATTTCTGTAATAACCCTTATGTGAGGTTCATTTCAGAAGCTTTTGGACTGCATCAGCCCATGTGCCTTAGCCACATGCTGTTGCTTTCTTCAGACAGCGCCACTGAAGTTGTGAGGCAGGATGTCCCTTTATAAAAGCTATGTTAAGGAATTTACTGGAAAAGAGTTGGGTCTTTTTGTCTGTCTTTTCTATAACCTCCAGTACTGATACCAGTTTCAGACAGCTCATCTGACATGTCCCCCGTAAAAAGGCTCCTGGTATTACAAACACCCAATTCCTTTCACAGAGAGCACAGATGCAAGGAATTCACTTGGCATTTATACTGACCACTTCTAGACATATGTCATAAATTAAATGCAGTCAAATCTAGACACAAGCCAAATCCACCAAAGAAAGATCAGAAATCAAGAGTTCTGGTGCAAGCTGATTTGCGAGGACTCAATAATTGGGCTCTGGAGGCTTTAGATACAGAGGCTTCAAATTCCAGTTTAAGACTATACCACCTCTGAAGTTAGGTAAACCGATGACTGAATGAACAGAATGTGTCCAATCCTCAACTGCCCTAGTTCAGAATGCATTGTAAAGGCATCAAAAGAAGCTGATTCTTCATCCCTTGCCTTTCTGTAAAATACATTAGGATACCAAGCTATCTGAAGTAATTGGGTTTAATGTACACACTATGGATGGAACACTATGGGCTGTCTGAAACTGAAATGTTTTGAGTCCCAGGGAAATACATACAGAAATGTAAGAGACAGGCAGGTTTCTAGAAATGTGGCATTAATTTTTTGTACTTGCTCAAGTAATTCCAAATTTAGAGAGTAACAATGCTAATGGCCTGATCCAAACATAACTAGTTTCTGGACAAGGCAATTCAGTCTGTGGACTTTTCAGCCCTTTTAAGCTTTAAGCAGTGGGAAACTACTCGCATACTGCTATAACTATCATCTAATCTTTTAAAGTACTCCCCAGACATAAGCTAGATAGTTTTTAAAGGAAATACTCAAACTAATGAACAGGCTGCATTTGAGCGTGTATGAAGTTAATGAGTAACACAAGCAAGTCTCTCTCATTATATTACAAACTTTGCTGGTTTCTCTACTCACTTGTAAAAGTTTTCCCAGTCTACTTTCCCAAATATCATCATATCATGTGGTATCATATTATATATCACATGACATCATATAATATAATATATCATATTATACCATATTGTATTATACCATATTATACTATACCATATGTCATATCATATCAAGTAACCTGGTAAGGGATTTCCTTTTATTATGTTTATAAAGCTTACCAGTGCTAAATACAGCAACAGCATGCACGCTTCATGGCTGTGTTGTGAAAACGCAGCTTATTTAGATCACCCTAGATATACTTCACACAGACAGAATTTGGTTTAGTGGATGTAGGTATGTTACTCACTTCTCATTAATCTGTATATAAGGATCCTCACATCTTACTGGGTCTAAACACTTGTATTCTCCTGGGATATTGAAACACGTTTGCTGTGGGGTGCAGGTGAAGTTTCTGGTTTCACATTCGTTGATATCTTAAACACAAGAAAAAGAAAAGACAGGCTAAAGTAGGGAAATATGTGCAAGACACCACTCTTTCAAACTGCTTTCCATTTTAAAGAATTGCCCCAAAATTCATAACACTCTTCCACTGTGAGTTGTGACCTTTTGATAACAGGCCCCTCTTTTAAGGTTTTTTTCCTCCATTCATTTCTGCTTATTGAAGTGTCACCATATGCTAAGTGCTGCAAAAATAGAGAAGAAAGTGGCTGCTCAAGCTTTCTAACCATAGAGAATAGGAGACTTAAAGAGAGATGTGCATAAGAGAGAACATCTGAGGTCTTTCCTCTGTAGCTGTTTCTTTATCAGTAATAGCCTTACACCAGCACAGCAGTTTATCTCAGTGGAACTGTTCATGTGAGGACATTCTTGCCAGAATAACATCATTAGCCCCTATGAATATTTCACTGTGCAATGCCAAGATCGAGCACCTCAATTCTTGTAAACCTCTTTCTAAACACTGGATGTATTTTTTGGTCCCTTTTTGCTTTAAGCAGTGCAGGAATGTTCTTACCTTGGCAGCTTCTGTTATCATCAAGCAAGTTATAGCCTGAAGGACAGATACAGTAGTAAGAGCCGGGCCCGTTCACACATTCATGCTGGCAGAGGAACTCTGAGAAGCTGCATTCATCCATGTCTACAATGGTAAAATAAATTTTAGTGTCTTTGGCTTTGTAGTCAAAAGATCAGCCCTAGAGGCAGGTGGCCATCCAGACCACGTGCCCATCACCCCAGCTGGAAGCTGACAACCTCCAGCTCCCTAGAGCTCTGAAGCAACCTGGCAAAATGTTCTTGGTTAAACATTTTTCTTCTAAGAAAATCAAAGCTCCTCCTGAACACAATGCTTGGCTTTTATTTATTTATATTTATTTTTAAATACCTATCACCAGCTGGCCATATTTGCAATTCTGTTTTACGTCAGAGATAGAGCTACTCCAACAACAAAGCAACAACTGTAATTTGAAAGGGGAGACTTGGCAGTGCTTTGCTTTTCTTTTCATTTTTTTCCCCCTTTTTTTTCTGGAGAGAAAACTTCCCTTTCCCAGGCCCACATGGGTCCCAACAGAACTCCAGCAGCCAGCTCCAGCTGTTTTATGTTTCTTAGTCTCTAGCTAGTTACTTCCAAGGCATTCCAGCAAGACTACAGAGCTCATCTCAGCTTGGATCAGACCTACTGGAAGGCCCAGCCATCTCCAAGATACCCAGGAAGCTAAACTGTCAGATCTGTGATTGAAAGCAGAAAGTGTGCTCTTTTCTGCTTGTACTCATGAATTGATCAGTTATTGTATTCTGCAGAACTATGCCCAAGCAAGAGAGATGAACTTCAGAGCTGTACACAGAGGCATGGCTGACTGAGCCATGCAAAGGCACTGGACTCAGTGAGGCTGCATTTAATCATTTCCTTATTTTCCTGTTCGGGGGAAGAAAGAAACAAAGGCCAGAGCCCTGGCAAGGAACTCCCAAGTTCTTATTCCCAGCTCTGACATGTTGACTCTCCTAGGCAAAGCCCTTTTACTCTTCAGACTGAATTTCCCTTTCTTCTAAATTGGGCTCAGTCCATTTATCCACTTCTGGTGTTTTGTGCAGATGGATTGGAAAGTATTAGAAATCCAAATAAGTTAAAGTGGCTTTCTGTCTACAACCACATTATCAAAAGGGAGATGAAATTAAATCTTCATCTACATCATCCTGTTATTGTGTGACTTGTCCCAGCGAGTTCACTGAAAAAACCCACTCTCCTGACAAAACAAGGACTGAAAGATGATTCCATAAACGGACTGAGATATTACCCACACCCTTGAGATGTCCTAGCCTGGAATCCAGCACATTGGATTCATATAACCTGTGCTTAGCTGCTGTCAAGTGCTGAAGGGACTTAAACCCCCAAGTATCCTACATTTCTACTGCTGAGCCCCCACAGGACAGACACACCTTTACTGTTTCTGAACAGTTCTGTCATTCTGCTGACTATCTGCAGAGAACAAGATGATAGGCATTTCAGAGCATGTCTAGTGTATGTGAAAGACCTCTGAAATTTAAAAACAATGCTGATGCCAGGGAAGCCAGGTTGAAATCTCTGTCTTTTTCCCTGAATTGGGGCAGGGATTCTGTGAAATAATCCGCCAGTTGTAGAAGCACATATGAATCCTGGTTGACTTATAGGAGAGTCCTCCTAACTGGGAATTCCCACTGTGTGCCTCAGCAATGTCTAGTGATTGCTTATATAGAGAAGAACACTCATCCAGAGAAATTTTGTCTACCTTGACAAGCATTTTCTTGCACAGAACTGTCAAGAAAAGGTTTTCTGATCTACATCTGGGTGGTGGAAGTTCTCTTTTGCTGTCTTAACTCTTAGACATGAATGAAGCTAAAGCACCACCCCTTCTGTTGCCGTCTTCTACTGTTGATGTTTATGTGGCATTGCATAACTGGTTCAGGCCCCCAGCTGCACATAAAAAGGTGCAGGAGTCTAACCTGGAAGCAGAAACTCTATTAGAAAGCAGAAAATTTATGTTAGATGTTGCAGCTCTAAATTTTAAATGTGTAAGACCCTTTAGAGGTTTAAGTCTTGGTTCTTTCCCTTCTAATAAAGAACTTTACAGGGGAAACAGTTTTGGCAACACCTATTCTATTCTATTCTATTCTATTCTATTCTATTCTATTCTATTCTATTCTATTCTATTCTATTCTATTCTATTCTATTCTATGCCGTGCCGTGCCGTGCCGTGCCGTGCCGTGCCGTGCTACTCATACTGCATATCACCTATCTTCTCTTTCAGAAACAGTATGTTACACCTGTTTACTGTAAATTAAAAAATAACTATTTCCCAGTGCATTTTTCCTTCCAAAAAATATTGGCCAGATTCTCTAATGTTATCAGGCTGTGGGAACATTAAGCACAGAAGTTTTGCCTTCAACTAAAGTAAAGCAGTAAAATAAAAACAAAAACAAGAGAGGAAAAACTACAGTGACAGAAGCACTGTTTCCTCTGCTGTGTGCTGAACACATTAGTTATGGTTGTACTAAGAGCCATACAGGGAGAACTAGGGAAAGTTTCAGGCAGAAGTGTGCAGTTGTAAGAGCATGAGGAATATATGCATTCAACAGACAAATGGAAAAGTGCTTTATATAAAATACTACTTTCATCATGAAAGAATGTTCTAGGACTATCCCTACTTTACTTGCACTAATAAAGCTTCCTGTTCAGCATTACAAAGATTTTCTCATGTTTTGCTGTTATTTTTGATCTTTTTCATATTTAGCTTATTTCTTTAAAACCATTTACAGCCCTCCTCCATTGTGCTTTTCTGAGTATTTCCTGTGTGCTTTAATTGGAAAGAAGATCATATGAGTTGCAGCTATCCTGCTGCTAGCTATGATCCAAGACCAAAAAGAAAAAAAGCCTTAAAAAAAAAGCATGTACAAAACAATACATTGAAAAAAAGAAAACTTAATAGAATGAAAGAAACCAAATCAGGAAATAACTAAAGACAGTTACCACTGCAATTAACTCCATCAGCTTCCAGTTCATAGCCAGGTTCACAGCGGCAGAGGAAAGAGCCGTAGGTATTGACGCAGGTCTGAGTGCAAGGGTTTTCACTTGTACATTCATTCACATCTATGGGAAACCAATGTCCAATGCATCAGTGAGTTCTTCCCAAACTCTATTTGCAATTCATTACTCTAAAGCATTTCAAAGAGATTAGCTGTACAGTCTGAATGATTTGTTCTGAGAAAATGTAACCGAGGCAGTATTGTTTATTGGGATTCAGGCAGATGCCTGGATATAGCATGTTGGAAACATAACGTGCATGGAAATGAAGCATTTTGGGAATGTCTTTAATCAGACAAATAACATGGAAGATAGGAATGAAATATTATTACAAATACATCTGTCTTTATCCTGCAATTTTAAAACCATTGAACTGATACTATCATAACAGACCTGAGAAAAAATGTCGCAGGATATTCCTGAGAAAGACAATGCAATAAGGAGCAGTCCTCCTGGAAAACTAGAGCTAAGCTAAAACCTTTATTTATTTATTCATTAGGTTATTAGCAGTTCCTAGACATCATTAACAAAGACCATTTCCTGCAACATGTGGGAAGATGCTCCCCGCTTAGCTAGGGAGAAGCTTTATGAAGAGATTGGGTTGGCTTTGTCTGAGGTAGAACATTATAGCAAAAGGTGGTCTAATGCTTAGGACCCTAGTCTGGAACTTGGGAGCTGCAGATCTTATTTGCTGATCTGACAGAATTTTCCTTTCTCGGGCGGGTCACACACCTTCAGACTTGAACAGTAAATTCAGAGCCTAAACTTTTGGGAGTATCAGTGAATTGAGCAACTCTACATTTTAGGGGGTTTGGGCATGATGCACTGGTCATGTTGCATTCATATCCCTCTGAAGTACTATGAAACCACAGAAACACCTCAGGCAGAAAAACATATGAGCATTTTCAAAAACAGTGTTAGGAAAGTCACTTGTATTCCATGAAATAAGCAAGTTTTAAGGGTGTTAGTGTGTTGAGACCATGATTTACCATACATCAGTACCTTGGCATGATCTTCCATCATCATTAAGGGTAAAGCCTGGGTTGCATGTGCAGGAATAGGAACCGGGCACGTTGGCACACAGCTGCTGGCAGTAGCCGTAACGACATTCATCTATATCTATAGGTGAGAAAGATGGAAAGTAGTGGGGTCTGAATTTTCAAATGCAGGTACAAAGCAGCAAACAGTACCAGTAACATGGAAATGATTCAGCCTGCTTGGATCTAACAGCCAGACTTTAAGGTGTTCAGATCTGAAGTTATAGGTTATAATACATCTCTCTACCCAGTAGAACAAAACAATTTTGCCCATAGCTGACATCTATCAATGTCCTACAAACTGATTGTCATTGCTTCATTCTTCATCTTAATGTGATGTCACAAAGAAGCCCAAAGTCAATTCCTTTAAGCAGCTACCTTGAAGGATACCTCATAGCTGCCCAGCCCATCAGCACAAGCACAGCCAATGCTGCAGCAAAGTTTCGTCAGAATCAAGATGGAAACTTTTCTGACCTCCACACATACCAAAGCTACTCACTAGAAAACCATCATTTGTTACTAAATACTTTTTTCTTTCTTCTTCTTCTGTAGACTTTTACTATAAAGTATTCCTCCCTCCCCCCCCCCCCCAAATATTAACATTCAGATTTTGTATCAATTTTTAACTGACAAGTGATAGATTAAAAAAGGTAAACAGTAAATTAGTGCTAAAATAGCATTTTGGGCTGACTTGCACCTGACTGTTGTAAGCACAAGAAAATGCTGTAAGACATGTATGATGTCTAGAAGAATTTTGCTTCTGTACTAAGAACTGGAATGAAAGATCTGGAGCAGTTATCCATTCCAAGTCTTTACATTTCCTCTGGTACTCACTGGCTTTTGACTTAGGGACATTTTATAATGTCTATGCTCAAAGCTTTAAAGTTAAGTTTGTGCAGTAGAAAACCGAGAGTATTATCTCCAGTCAGTTTGCCACAAAGAGCAAGGCAGGAAGGCACAGGTTTTGTGAAATGACCCCCACCATAGGTTCCAAAACAGGTGAAAATCAAAATGACAGCATTCTCCCTATGGTTCACATGTTGGCACGAATCTCAGCAGTTCAGTATTGGTTAGCCAAATCGACTGCTTCCTGGTTTAGTATTAAATATTAAGAACGTGTTGAAAAACTGAATGCTTGAACGTTTCCATGGTGTGGTAATACCATAAAAACAATAATGTTGTGGATCTGCTGTGGAAGTGGCTACATCCTGCAATTCAAATTGATATTCTTGGCCCCATTGGGGAAGTTTTATCATATTAAGTCTCAGGAAACCATTCTGAAAATGTCAAAAGTCTTGGAAATCCTCCCTCTGTAAAATAGCAAGGAAACTGACACTCATTTTAACCCTTGTAAGCTTTTATTCCCCACTGTATTCTAAATATCAAGATAACCTAATGTCCAGAGTCAGCTATGGTAGGCACATCAGCAGCAGGCCTGGGCCAGATCCTGAATAAAAGTGGCATGGGTTGTAAGTAAATGAATACCTCATTTTACTAACACAATATGTTACTCTAAACAGATGCTTTGCTTTTTGCAGGACTGTTATCTCAGGAGTGCTACACTTTGAGGATAAGGACTTTTACAGGGCTTCTTGTGGGTGGGTTGTGTGGATACTGCTGTACTGGCTCCTCCTGTATAAACTCTACTGGGATAATTACAACAGATAGAAGTGTAGCTTTCTAATTGTGGTTTACTAGCAGTGCATCAAAAGAGTCTGTCTCTAAAACCCAGCCCAGCCAGCCCTCTGATTACAGCAAGTAGTCTTTCACTGCTTTATGCCAGCGAAAATGATTTGTCCAAGACTGGTGGAAAGTATGGAGAACAGAGACTTTTTTGACACTTAGGTAAAAATATAGCAACTCTAAACATAATTTGCTTTTTGTCTTTGATTCCCCCTGTAATAATAATCTCGCTTAATTGAGCAACACTGGGATGTTATTGCCTCTTTTAAAGAGCCTAAGCAGATACTTGAATCCATTCAGAATGCAGAAACTTTAGTTCTCTGGTATATCCATCAAGTAGTAAAATACTTTAGATTCACATCCAAGTTCTGAATGCTGCATGCAACCCTTTCACTGGGGCCATAACTGGGAGAAGTAGATGGGTAATAAAACAGATGATGCAGAGCAAATTTCTACTCACTGCCCTCCCTCATCTCCATCCTATCACGTATGCCTCTACAAATCCCAGCACAAGATTTTTTTTTCCAAAGAAGAGGATTCTCAGAGATTAAAGAAGTCTCATAGAGACTGGAGGCTTCATATCCTTGGGGAACTACAAGACAGTAACTCCCCAAAATTACTATGGATATGTAGACCCAGCTTGTGCGAGCTTCAGCTCTGTGCCTGCCAGGTGCGTTCACAGTAGCTGTTTGCAGTAGCTGGGAAAGCAGCTGTGGTCAGCACTTCACCGCAGTTGGTTCTGGGGAGAAGAAAGCTGGAAAATAACTAGAGAGGCTTCAGGGATGAATGATGGTCCAGCTCTGCAGAGCTGGCATCAAACAGCCTTCACCAAAGGGACAAAAATAGTAATCGTCAAACTCTGGAAAAGAATACTAAAAAATGTGTATCCTATCTCCTAGGTCCTATCTGCATACCTAAAATTAATGTCTGCTTCATCATATCAAGTGAGGGGAATGTGCTGGAGAACAGGGGAGCTGGAGAGTTTTCCTGTGCTATTTATTGAGGGATGTTTGGTCAGTTTTTGTTGGTTGTTTGTTGTTTTTTTTTCACCAGGGCTGAGCTAAAAGAAGAAAGGGGCATGCTGCAAGAAAAACAATAACATTGAAATGAGGCTGCTTGGAAGTTGATGAAATGGTACCCAGTTCAGAGATTTTTTTGGTTTTTGTCATCCCCAAGCAAAAGGGTCATTTGGATCTAGGGATTTACTGGCCTGTTTCATGGTATCAAGTACTGATTCCTTTGCATCCACACTCACAGAGTGCAAAAGACAGGTCTGTTTGGGAATGGATCTTTTTGTATATTTGCTTGTGATTGTTCTTACATGAAAGGGAATCCTTTGGACTGGGAATATAAAAATCCCATGTGTTAAATGGCTGTGAGTCATGTAGCATTTACAGCTACATTTTTGTTCTGAGGCATGTCTCTGCCAGACCTGCCACTGACACTTACAAAGATGAAAGTCAGTTTCCATGTAGCCAAAGGTTTAACCACGTACTTGACAGAGATGCTCAGTGACATTATTTCAGCTATTCACATACACACATACACAGATGCCCAAATACCCCATCACATGAGGTTTTTACCTAAACACTGGCCTTCTAACAGCCAGTAGCCTTCAGTGCAGGAACAGGTATAGCCCCCTTCAGTATTTATGCAGATCTGGGTGGGATTACACTGGTGAGAATCTGAAGCGCATTCGTCCACATCTGTAAAACAGAATCACAGAAAGAAAATATTAGAAATGGCAACAACAAAAGATTGTTCCCACCTTCAGGGACTTCCATTCACAAAGAGTACACCAACTCTGTGTGAGGAGCCAAAGCCTAGTGGAGTAGAACCTGAAGCAAAATTCATAACACTAAATGTCTGGGGACAGTGAGAACTGAGAGTGCTCATGAGATAGCTCCTTTTTGCAGATGATCTGGTGTTTCTCAGATCTCCTCAAGAAAGGGGTCACATTACCTCAAGAATTTTATTATTTCCAGGTTTGCTTTGTCACTTAACTGGGATTTCCATGCTACAGGGCAGTGTTCAGCCCCAAGGAAAGGTTGCTGAAAGGGCAATATAAGCCCACACCTTTACCTGACAAAAAAAAAATATATCTATGTATGCTTTCCTGGAATCAATTTCCTGACAATAAAGCTTTTTCTTTTTTTTTTTTTTTAACCATCCATATTGTTTTCAGTGTATTTGGGTTTTTATTACAACCCCTTAGGGTGTTCTTGTTGTGGGCTTAATTTTTTTATTTTATTTCTTATTTATTGCAAAGAAGGTGAATAGCATTCCTACATTTATGTAAGCCAGGACCCTGGAACCTAACTGATTAAAAATGCCTTTCAGAGTCAGAAGTTCATTTTGAATCCCTCCTTGCTCAATCTCTTCCCTGATGTTTCTGGCATTGAGTTTGCCTCTAGATGTCAGAAATGGAAATCTCAAAAGATAAATTGTGTCATTTTTTTCAGCCAACTCAGATATCTCTGTTTTATTTATTGATACCAAAATTATTTTTTATTCCAGCATGCTGTGCACTGGCCTTTGCTGAAGCAATATGTCAACTCCCTTGATCCCCTCCTGATTCTTATTAACCCAGACTATGTTGGGTCATGAGTGAAGTATCTCACAAATGCACTGGGCTGGAGCAGACAGCAGAGGGCAGGAATTATGGGTCAGTATCTGTCCATGAGGCACCTTGTACAGCCAGGCAGCTGTAAAATCCCAATAGTCACAAAATAACTGATCTAGTCTGCCACAGCAGCGTATTTAACATTTTCATATATATAAATAAATAATTCAATACATATTATATATATATATGGAGAGAGTCTAGAGTTCTTGCCAACATCCATATCAGAACAATTTATGGTGAGCCAAAGCTGGTAAGGTAACAAGAATAGCACAATTAGAGGTAATTAAGTCTGTCTGAAATTGGTTCCCACATATTTATTGGCAAAACGGTCAAGGAAGTGGGAAAATGGTAAGATAACAAGTCTAGACTATGTAAGTACATAAACACGTTGTTCAGTTCAGCTATTGCTTCTGCAGGCAGGATACAAATTCTGGATCCTCCCTTCATATAGCATATCACACATAATTAGTAGTATTTCAACACAGATTTTATCTAACCATAAATTTAATAAGAATAGCATTAATATTTTCTAGATGAAAAAGCTTTCAATTTGTCATGTCTGTGTATTGCTTTAGGAGTGAGACCTTGGGATCTGGCCAGTTCTGCTGTTTCTAGCTTATCATGAGCTTAAAGAAGGACATTTTAATTTTCCATGCTCCATGCTTCCAGGAATATTAATAGATGAAGGACAGTGTAGACATAGTGCAGGTCAGGGTCTTACCACCACGTATGGTAGAAATGCTGTTTAAAGGTTATATGCTCTCCAATCTTCTGTATCTTCTGCATCTTTCTTGCAGGGGTATAACATGCGTCCTTCACCAAAAGCAACACCAAAGGTGGCTACAAGATCAGCTTTGTTCCTGAATCACCTTTGTAGAAGTTGCATGAGCACCAGTACTCCAGAAAAGTGAGATGTTGATTCTCTTTTCTTTGCTAACTACCAAGCAGAATTTTTTGCTTATTCCCAGTCTTCAACTTTTGTGGTAGCATTTGAGACATATTTCCATTTGAACACAAAATTTTTACAAAGGCTACCTGTGGCGTTTCTGCTGTCCTTAGAAAACCTCTGCAGACCACCCCGTCTCCCTGCATTTTACACCAAATAATACCTGACTAACATTATTAATGAAGTTCTGTGCAACCAACAGGACTACTCAATAGAAGGATAACGCATGTGATCAAGAGGTCCCTGAGATGCAGTTTTCTAGGGACTAGAAGAGTGCCTCATATTCAGAATAACTTGTGTTGTAGTCTTCACCATGGAAAGAAATACCACAATGTGTTGTCTGAGCCCCAAAATAAAGTCTAATCAGAACTGAAGAGTTACTAAAGTGAAGCAAGCTAGCAAGAAACACTAGAAACACCATTGCCACCATTCAGGGTGTTAACAGATCATGATATCTGATGATTTCAGCCTCAGTACCATAAAAATATCAGATGATGCCATCCATCACTTACATCCAAGGATAGTTTTCACCATGCTTAACCTGCTTTTAGAAACTTTCAGTGCCAAGATCCTTAGAAAAGATTACCTGAATCCCAAAAGCAATTACAGGTTTTACTAATTGCTAATGTTATTGAATGCCTCTGCTAGATTGCTTGATTTTGGCAAGATTACTCAGGCTATGGCTACATGAAGAACTGCCATGAGGTGAACTAGGAAGCAAGTACAGACTGGATCCGTTGTCAATGAAAGCAGAAAAAGGTGCATGTCAATTACTATGCAGGATGGAAACTGCCACAGATTCAGTGATCACACTGTAACTCCTGTGCTGAGAATTGAACCAGTGGGGACTCCTCTTTGCTCTTCATCTTCCACTGCCCTGCTTCCTACTTGAAAAATGGGGATAAAATCTCTGTCATAGTCCAGCCTCCCTCACTGTTTAGCTGGACCTGTCCTCTTGTATACAGAGCCAGTTTGAAATTAGTCCATTTTTATTTGAAGTCTTCCAATTCCAATACAAATCAAACTGTACTATGAAGCCTTGCAATGTCTCACTGGCAGAAGTTAGAAATCCAAACCAAAACTAAAATTTTACCTGAATTAAAAACAATTAGCTTTATTACTTCCCATCAGAGAGCAATGGCATGGCCCATGCAGACCACTGTTCTCTGCCTCCTAAGAAATACCATCTAGAACATACACAGAACCTTGTGACTAGAAGCCTTATGTATTAAAGATCCTTGGTTTACTGAGCAAATGAGAGAATAGGTAGGTGGTATCTCCATACACATGTCAGGAAGCCCTTGCTGCAAGAGTCTGAGCACAAATGCTACAAAATTAACCACATCCCTCTCTCTGAGCTCAGTGTGTCTGCCTTAAAAAATATAGCTATGAAGGTTTGATCTAGGAAACCTGGTGTGTGATATTCTGTTTACTTGACATTTGGACAGAGGTGAGGTGGCTGAGGCAATGGTGTTTCATTTGGGGATTGGAAGGGTGGAGAAAGTGGGGGTTTATATTTCTAGTTGACTTTTATGGGATCTGATGTGCTGATGATTTGTTTTTATTGGTACAGCTTGTATTTTTAATGGATGGCAGGATGCCTGGTGACTGGATAAATATCATTTACAATGTCAAAATAAATAAATGAACTAATTGTGTTTAGCATGCAAATTACTGGCTTTGAGTTTTATTATCTGTAAAAGCTAGCAGAAACCTCCATGGGTTCTTTAGCATTTAGCCACATGGTAGAACAATGAACAAAATTGTTAATTCATAGCCCTTAAACTTAAAAGAAATTAGATAATTTAAAAGCTATGCATTAAAACAAAACCAAGCATATTAATATAGTCAGCATAAAAACTTAGATGTCAAACTGCAACACAACAATGCATCTCACCAGGTAGGCTAATTCTTATTAGAAGAGTGATCTTTTATGATGTCTCATGTCCACAAAGAACGCAGGAATAAGGTCACTCTCATTTGCATCAATAAACCACGGCACAAGAAGAAAACCAACACTCTAATCCATTAAATTAGGACTAGACATATTCAATACTGCTCAAACAGAAGAGGCTAAAACTAGGAGATCAGAATTCTCAAAAGAGAATAGTTTATGTTGGGTCATTCTCTGAGTGTCTACAAGACCCTGAGGACTGTGTTTTGGTCTGCTGTTTCCCACATTTGAAATAAAATGCAGAGGATCACAAGCTGATGAAGTTAAAAACTAAAAATTGAACAGAACTCTTATTTTAAAGGAATTTGCTAGGTATGGAGGGCTCATTTGGAAGTGCATTTCAAGGCAGACAAACACAAGGTCATATGTCAGGAATGAAAAATGTTGGTCATGAAAATGAGTCTGGAATGATAAAGATAGCCACTTGAACATGAACTTTTCCTGACATAGTATTGCTGAAAGGATAAGCATAAACATGAGAGCAGAGTACACACAGGAAATTGCTCTTACCACTGTATATTGCATAAGTAAAATAATTACTGAAATACATTTCTAGTGTCAACACTTCAAAAAGTTTTATTGCAAAGAGATCAGCAAAACTCCACAGAACAACTCCGAGTCACGATAAATTTGTCTCGGAACAAGATAATGCTCCATTTAATAGACTATTTTAGAGAAGTTTCAAGGTATATTTGCCTATGATCTATAAACATCTTCACAGAGACAAACTTTTGCTAGCTGAAGATGGTTAGTAGAGCTAGCAAAAAACAATGGGAAAAAAGTCAGTGTTTAAAAGTTTAAAATAAAAATAAGGTACAAATGTCAGTATTACCACCAACTAACCATGAAAAAACATAATAAAATACATGGTAGATGCTCCCTTACTTTAGGGCCTTATACCTGAACAGTATTTCTTCTTTGAAGTACACTATAGCAAAAAGATGTGTGCTTGAAACACTAATTGCTCAGTAAAGTTCTGTGGCCTCTGTTACACACACACAAAAATTATAGATTATGTGGTCAAACTGGTGTCTTAAAGTCTTTATTGAATTATTTAACATTATTCAACATTTAGTCACATTTATCTATATCCACAACCATCACACTTGAGGTTTTCTGCTTACCTTACATCTTTTTTGTTTTCATTTCCTAGGCCACTAGGACGTCTATCTTGGCCAGTGAAACTACTGAAAATGGGGCTAGGAATGTGTGAAGTTACTCCAAGTGATTTCTCCTTTGCAAAGATTTAAATGTACATGTGTGATTTATCAATAAATAATGTTTGTTGTAACTTCAATAAAAGTATGGAAAACTTAGAAAATGTGGATAACATTCTTATCCTAGAAGATGATTCAGCCTAAAGATGTTAGGCATGCCAACCACCTTTCTTTCAAGACACAAAGAATGATTGCATCTTCATGAAGCATGAAGCAAGATAAAGAGGAAGCATTCAAGACAATCTATTGAGTCAAAGAGCCTAGATAGGACTAAACTGCATGTTAGGGGAAGTGGACATGCAGGAAGAAGGAGGTTGTTGGTAAGCTAAGTGACTTTAAGAGATGGAAACTCATCAGATAAAGCCATCAGAGCAGAAGTACTTAAGAACTGGAAGCATCTGACCACTGGAAGGTGATGTTCAAAAACTAAGCAAAGACACTGTCTTTCTTCTGCTCAGAAAAAAACCCAAAAGGTCTTTGTGCAAAAACAGGACTTCATGCCTTAAAGAATACATCAGGAAACTGTACAGTCCTTAAGATCAGCTCATCAGTGCAGAAGCAATATCAGAGTCCTTCTTGATAAGAAGCTACTTCTTTAAATAAAAGTTAAATGAATACATTGATGAGGTTTACTTTGCTTTTTGTGAGCTGTGATTACGTATCACATGACAAAGTAAGTACATGTGGAGAGATTACTTAAGAAATTCCTTCTCAAGGAGATGATTTGCACCTGTCACTTCAGGAACAAGGGAGACTATTGCCTTAAATCCATCCAATGATGCTGAAAATGGTTGGATCTATGAGTCCACAAGTGTGGTCCATGGTCAGGGTGTTGTGATTGTTCCACTCCCTCCATTGTCATGCTAGCTGTCAGCTTGACAATGCCCCTAGCAGAGAGGTATCATGCAAGGACATGGACTTACCATCTGAGCTAGAACCACATTCTAGAAGACCTTGGCTTTTAGAAGAGAAACTTTGCTTGGACTCTGTACTCAGAGGGAAGCCAATGTGGACAGCAGATTTCCAAGACAATATGCTGTTGGCAATGTGTGCTGCTTCACAGATGGACTGTTACATTTTGTTCTATTTGGAACATATTTAGCATGCATTACTTCCTTTCTTAAGTAATGAACTCTGATAATCATGCCACATATTTCTGTGGGTCACAGTAGTAGATACGTTTGTGTTTCCTTCTTTTGATCAACCATTGACAAAAGTGGGTATGTTTTTTATGTGAGAGTCATTACCACTGTGGGATTCAACACAGTAAGGCTGAAGATTAATTTGACAACTGTGAGAGCATAGTTCCTGCAGGCTGAAAAAAGTTTGCCATGGAAAGTCTTCTTCCCCATTTTACAAGGAGGTGTGGGTAGTTTTGGAGTCCTACTTATTTATTTTACTCTGCCTCTATTTTAGTCCAGCTTTTGTACCACCACAATCTCAGGAGCTCAATCCATTCTCAAAATACAAAGTTCTCGCAGAGAGGCTCAAGGCTGCAAGCTTATCCCAGGATCTCTGCTCAAACACTGAAGCTCACTCAGTCGTTTATAACCCTTGGGGCTCCATTTTAAAATAATAGCAAGATTAGATGTCTGTCTTTTATAGGAATAATTGCAGGCCAGGACTAAACATCCGAGCTCAGTAACATGAGTATCAGTTCCAAGATTACTTGGAACAGAGCACTTTCCCTAAACTTCTCCCCATTCCTTATTTGGACACTGAGAAATAATTTCCTCAGTAGTAGATTTTTACTCAGTGAAATCACATGTTTTCTCAAAACTTTTTTTCTCAAGATAATGACATTTGATAAGACAAGGGAAGAAATAACAATGCCACATTCCTAAAGTGCAGATTGGAGCCAAATTCAAACTGCTGCTGTGTGGGGTCAGTGTTTCTTTTCCAGGGATGACTGACCCTGCTGAGCTTGAACATAATCCAAGATCAACTCTCTAAACACCTGTTTAATTGCATATTTCAGTGTCTGAGCATGGTTTGTTCATTGTTGAATCAATTTTTTATCTGCATCCCATATGCATTATGTGATTGATTGATTGATTGATAAACAAGGATGAAAGTGTTTGTTCATTTCTTTTTCTCTCTCTTTTATTCTTTTTTCTTTCACATAGATGGTCAGCCTGGAAGTGTGAGGCATGGATCTGTAATGCTGCTGCTTCTGCCTGGTATGAAAATTGCTCAACATGTGTCACAGGTTCTAGATCTCCTGCCAGCTATCTGAGTATTTTCTTAGCTAGCACACTAACATTACTCAGAGATGATAAACAACAGCTAAACTGTGGAAAGATGTTGCTTTTTGAGCACAGTACTAGTCCTGATTTTGTGACTGAGGTTTGTACAATGGCCATGCAGATATGTGCAGAGAAAGGGGACAAAAGGGGCAGCTGTCTCATCCTCTTCTACTCAGAATAGCCCTATGCAAGGTTTATACATTTGGCATCACTTGTATGACCACAGATCCTCACTTCCACCAATTCCTGGGGCTCCCTATTGGTACAAAATCACACCTGATTGTGTGGACTATTCCTGGTGTCCCCTGAGAGCTTTTGCACAATCTGCACGTTAATCCAGGGATCATAAATGAGGCAAATTACTGATTTCATCTAAAGGCTTTGCTTAAACATGGAAATTCATGGACTGGAGTGTAATTGTACTCTCCGGATCCATGATTTCCTGTTGCAGGTTCTGCACACTTTATGAAATCTATGATTTGGGAATCTCAGTTATCTCTCCACAATTTCAAGTAGCTGTAGTACAGCAAAAACAAGAATGACCCAACTAGCCTGCTGGAGCTGGATAGAGATGTATTAGGATCCCACTGATGACACTGAACCTGATGACTTAGGAGGCACCAAACAGTTGCTGTTCACAGCATCATCAGCAGGAAACATTTTTCAGCTGGGATGTTACTGTTGTACTTTTGCAAAAGTACCTATTTTGTATGCTACACTGAGATCTCCTGGAAGGGTGGTGAGAATTTAACTGAGAAGACTCCCAGCTGCTGGGAGGTTATGCAAGTGACACTTTTTATTGCAGTGGACATGAAAAAGATGTGCAGTCAGAGCCAGGAAATGCACACTAAGAAATTAAAGCCTATTTCTAGCAAAAAGTCCTTGCAGTCCTCCCTTTGCTGCGTGATATGAAATAGTCTCATGCAAGAACCTCTAGAGGGGCTTATAAAATTTCACAGAAGGGGAGCAGAACCATTAACACAGAGACAGTGAGTTTTCCATGGCTGAATTGTATATTTTCCCTGCAATTCTATGTGGTAGTTTAAAAAGACTCTGTGAGAAGGAATATATTTAAAATATAGAAGTTTAAAGCACTATTTATAAAGCTTTTAAACACATCTGTGATATCTTATTGGCTTCTCCTCCAAAAAAATTCTTTTAAAGACTTTTCTGTAAGGGTACAGAGCATGAGAGAACTAAAATAAGAGAACTGCTATTTGCACTTTCACACCCTGAAGAGCTTTGAGAAATCACTAGCACAAATAGTCCAGCCAACTGGTTTAGCCAACTGGTGGTCAGTTTACATTTCCTCTAATAAGTGAACTTCTTGACCATACATTTTAACTGAGTCATTAAGGACTCATTTTCCAATTCTTTTGGCAGGCTAAAGAGGTCTGAGACGGTGAATAGACCACGGTAACTAGTGAAGAGGAGAAGAGCTCTGCTTTTAATACAGCAAAAGAAACTGACCCAAATGGATCCAGAAATTAAAACTTCAATGAAAACAAAGGAATGCAAATATCCACCTGCAGGATATAACAGAAACTATTATTGGAAGGGCTGCTTCTTCCATTAAAATGCAGCCACTTCAGATGTGGAACATGACAAAAGCTTTAACCATTGCTCAGGCATGCTGTGCAGAGCCTCTAGACTCAACACCCATGTCACTAGTCTGCCTGGGTGAAGCCACAAACTCTGCAGGGAGTGGGAGTTAGAAGTCCTTCTTGAGAAGGGAGAGTTTCACTTCTCTGCTCATGGCAGCAACCATTGCCAGCTGTTCTAGAAACTGTCATGACTGACCACAAAGAGAGCACTTTGCTTGCACTAAGGGTATCGGGGAGCTTATCAGAGGATAAAAATGTTTTTCATATTTTGTGTGAGTTTCAAATCTGTCCATCTGACAGAATGCCTTATAACAATCTCAAAAACACCATAAAGCCAAGATAAAAATGTTTGGACCTTTTGGTCTCTTTGGTAAGCAGAGAATGGGTAGTGGACAAAATCCAGTGGAGAAGAAAAATCTTTGAGAATTACCTTCTGCAGATACTGGCTTCCAGGCTCAGACAGCTGTGTCCTCATTACTGTTAATAGAAAAGAGCTATGCACGTTGGACAACATTCCTTTTTGAGTGTATACAACACAAGCCATCTCTTTATTTCTGTGGTGGTGATCATTGGAAAATGCCTATAATCCCTCCTCAAAAAACTGGCTTTAACTCAGATTTGGCATTCACTGTTTTATAATGACTGAGCCACATTTGCTTGCAATGTTCCAAAAATTGCCACCAGCCAGCTGGGTTGCAAACCTTCCTGGATAAATGAAAATTGTGTGGCTATGGGAGTTTTACTTTGTTCCAATTAGTGTGTGATGTGGATGTCTACTGGCAGTTCTCCTGCTCTCCTTACTCTCAGTTCATAGCTCCCTGGAAAAATAGGTGTTTCCTCTCAAAGAGCCTTTTCTTTTTCTTTCTCCTTCATCATTTTAAACCTCATTCAGTTACCTTTAATGCATAAACTAAGAAAGAAACTTTC
The DNA here is from genome assembly GCF_026170545.1 of Melanerpes formicivorus. NCBI lineage: Eukaryota > Metazoa > Chordata > Aves > Piciformes > Picidae > Melanerpes > Melanerpes formicivorus. The sequence goes on from NW_027142369.1 coordinate 6,171,609, forward strand.
AAGATTTGTGGAATAACAAGATGATAAGCCCTCAAAGCAAATGCACTGAGCCTTTAGAGGCAGAAGGTTATGTTTTGTTTAAACCTAAAAACTGCCAGTTTTGAGCAGGACCATTACAAGTTCTGGATGGTTGTGAAACTCTCAGGCAGCACCAGATGTGAGGCAGAAACTGCAGCAAACAAAATTTCTAATAAAAGTTATCTAACACTTGTAGGAGTCCTGACACCTGCCTGTCAATCAATAAATCAATTAAGATAAAGGCAGATCTTCTGTACTACTCTAAAGATCTTACAGCACTTTAAAATTAGTGGTAAAACTTAAAAGTCTGTGTGGTTGTCCTGGGTTTAGCTAGGATAGGGTTAAGGGCTTGATATTTGCTTTTTTTTTTCCCTCACAAGGGGCTGGGAAGGGCCACAGCCAAGACAGCTCCTGAACCAATATGACTGGGAGAACTGCTTGTGAAGACAACAGGAATCTGCTACACACTGGAAAAAATGTTTGTACTGCAGATTAGTTGTAAACCTTGTTACTAGTGCAGTTCATCACGGCAGCAATATTTTGTATCTCTGCTTATAGAAACCACGTTCACACTGAGCATTTCCAAGCCAAATCATTCAATTCCAAGCAATCTTGCCTGAAAAGAACATGTTCTGTTTAGGTGACTAAAAAACCAAAGTAGTAGTAAATGAATAAACAAACCGGCAATGTTCACAACCAGCAGGAACATTTCATGTCTGTGGTTATTCCTGGAGCAAACTCTGGCCCTTATGCTCCAGAAGGCATGTCCCAGTGAATTTTCCATCATGTGGGCCTACTCTAGGGAAAATCTAAATTACTAGTTTGTTTTTTCCTTTTCCTTTAGTAACTTTCCTTTGTACTTTACGAGTCTCCAAAGACTTCAGACTGTTTAATTCAGCATTTCACATCCCTCCTCAGGTCAGAACGAATGGCCTATGGATGGATCATGTATTTCTGGAATGGTTTAATGTCCCAAGATTCTAGGTGTCAGCTTGACATTTTGTTGGAGCAGGGTGTGATGGTATTTTGTATTTTGTGATGATATACACCCCTAGTCAGCTTCAGAAAGCACATGACCTGCTGGGCCATTGATAGATATACCACAAATTTTTAGCTGCTAGTTACATTTAGAGGCATTCTCTGGTCCATATAGGACACACCTATGCCATAGCTCTCTGGGTTCAAATCTACATTTAGGTTTGAGAAATTGCTTGATGAATATGCAGATAAAATGTTCACATTTTTTCAATTAAATTCATAAGCATTGTCAGAAGTCTTATGTGTAAGCTGTAGAAAAAAGCCTTATTCTCTAATGCCATTTTTCATCTATGACTAGTTAAACCTCTTGAAAATACCAATGAGTCAAGAAAAAAAATGATTCAAAAAATCACTTATTTAATGGAGAAGTTTGTCTTAAAATGCAATGAATAACATACTACAGGTTTTACAAGCCTATTTCTTCAAATAGCACTGATTTAGTGGAGAGGATCATCTCCTTCCTAAAGCTGGCAAGCTTTTCGAATGACTGCATCAAAGCAACAGATAGCTGTCAGTGCACAGTTCTGGGCTATTCTGTCACAAAATCAGCTCTGCTTTTAATTAAAATAATTTCAATCTGCTTCTGAATTAAAGCTCCAGATGCAGTGCTTAGTGATTTGCTGGCAAGAAGTGGTGTACGTATTGCTGCAGTCTGTCTTTGAAATGCGTGAACATAATCCAAGGCTTCTCCAGCCTATGCCAGGATTGGGATTCCCCACGGGGGTTGCAATACCAGGAAATTAGCAGCCCCTGCTATTGCTCTCAGACCACATCCCCTCTCCCTGGCCCGGTTCCTGCTCCAGCAAGGAGTGGTAGTCTGGCAAATTGACTGCACTGATCCAAGATTCTTCCTTCAGAAAGGGGATGTCAGGCTACCTGTTGAAGCTATGTCAGCTTTGCCTTGCTCCACTACAGGAACAAAAACTGTTATTTAATGGGTGGGAGCTCTTACCCATGCTATGAACTTTTATCTGCAGCATTAAATAAAGCAAACTGTTTTCTTCTGTGCCTCTGTGCACCCTAGAAGCTGGAAATACATCAAAGGATGCAAAAGTACAGGAACTTAAAGAACTTAAAGATACCTGATAGCACCTACCCCACCCCCAACTTTTGCAAGATGACCTCTTGCTAACAATTGTTCCGGGCATTTTTAAATGCTTCTGCTGATACGTTTTGTACTGTTCCTCCACTGCAACACACCTAGTGCATTCTTGTGTAACCTGATATGCTTCTACTGTCATAAAGGGCTTTACTATGTTTGGTCTGAAAGCAATTTTCCTTCATTTCAGCAAATTATACCCTATTTAGGAATAATATTCTTTTGTACCACCCACCATATACAACTTCTACTTCTCTGACATTTACAGTTCAAATTGCTGTCGTTTTAGCCTAAGCTTTACAATATGTTTAGTTAAATTAATTAAAGTCACACTCAATAATGCCCCAAATATGCTGTTGCTCTTTCCTGAGTTTACCATAAATTTATCTACATTTATCTGGTGGTAAATTACTTACACTTAGTATCAGTAAGTTGGATCCATTCTCAGCAGAACATATTGAAGGACTATCTCTGTTCTGGGATTCAGAAGTCTTAATAACACTGCCAGAAACTGTCCCATGCTATACTCCTTTTGACATGACTGCCTTCTATGGTTCCTATTCCATCAGATGGCTATGTGTTAGGTTACATTTTCATCTACTGATGGGTTTCCAGTCCCTTTATTTCCTGACCACAACTGTATGTTTTCTAGATATCTGTGTATTACTGTTTGAACAATCTTCCCTTTCAGTGTCACCTGTGTTGAGGTTATACCACAAAACCAGTTAATGCCTTTAATCCAACCAGCAATTTACCAGCTCACCAGCTAATGCTTCATTTACTCAGGGGGTTGGATGGAAAACAAGGGAAAAAAAACCCAACCAAACCCAAAGGAAATAAGCTCAAAACATTAGAACAAAGCAGGCATTACAATTTTTTTGGGGGGTGGAAAACAAAAGCAAGACCCCAAACAAACAATACTGTTAGTGTCAGACCAAGCAGTAGACCATAGAATCAACAAGGTTGGAAAAGACCTCAAAGATCATTGAGTCCAAGCTGTCACCCAACACCTCATGACTATTAAGCCATGGCACCAAATACCACATCCAATCCTTTTTTGAACACCTCCAGGGATGGTGACACCACCACCTCCCTGGGCAGCCCATTCCAATGGCTAACAACTCTCTCTGTGAAGAACTTTCTCCTTACCTTGAGCCTAAACTTCCCCTGGTGCAGTTTGAGACTGTGTCCTCTTGTGCTGGTGCTGGTTGCCTGGGAGAAGAGACCAACCCCTTCCTGGCTACAACCTCCCTTCAGGTAGTTGTAGAGATGAAGTCATTCAGCCCTTGAGAGTTTATGATGCACTGTTCTCCCCCTTCTCCTAGGCTCTCCCTACTTATCTGAAGCACTTCTTGTAATTTCAGTATTGAATGCTTCATAAAAACGAACAGATTCATTCTCATAGTGTGTGACATATCATTGATGTAGAGTTGCTACTAGGAATTTTCCAGAAGGGATTAGGAGTTTGTACAGAAACAATTACAGGTGCCCAGATGAAGATACCATACACAGCCTGACTTTCAGAGAGTGGTGAAGGCCTCTGCCTGAAAACCTACATCCCTCAAAGTTTTTCATCTAGTTGCTCAAAGATTCCTCAGATAATTGGTCAATTCTGAAAAACAATATTGACCAAAGAGTTGTAGGTCATACCAGCATTCTGTGGCAAAGATCACAGGCCAGACAATGAGCATGTACGTGCTAAACGTCTGCTGAGGGTGAAGGTCAGCAAGAACAAAGGCTTCCATTTCAACCGTCCTATTTTTCCTACTCCTGTTCTATCATCTGGACCATCCTTCTCACAGTGCAGCATAGCCTTATACCACAATACAGATGCAACCACAAGTTATGGTTGAAAAGAACTAAAAGCAGAGAAGGGTTTGTGGGTGTTAAAACTGAAGATGGACTTCAACCCTTCTTGTTTTCCTTAGGTGGCGGCATGTCCCATCCAAGAGGCAGAACCCTGAAACTACTTGCCTGAACTGGGCTGCTGATGTATGATTCCCATTCATCTTCTGGCAGCTTTGTTTTCTTTGAAAAATTCTCTCATCTCGTTGAAGTACTGAAATGGGAAGCCAGTGAGTTGGCAGACAAAGGGGTCAGAGCACTTTAAACTTGCATCACATGGCTCTTCCGTTTCTGTGTGGCAGCTCCGCCATGGGTCTGCTATCTTAGGGACAAGGCTAAGCACCAGTGCCAGGCATTAACTCTGCCTATAGAGTCTGGCAAAACTTACAGCCCATCTGGCTGATTCATACTGGCAAAGGAGCCAGTTCATCCTTTCTATATATTTTGGCTTAACATCTTGATTGTGACATATAACCATGGCCAATTTCAGTCTGGAATGAAGCAAAAAGAAACAAAGCTGACCCAAAAAATTTCAGGGAGAGGCCAATAAAAACCAATGATTTTCAAGTCATTGAGAATACTTCCATCTCTACGTACTGTGGGTGCTGCAAATACATGCAGAAATAAACACAGGCCTGAACAGAGCACTGGTGCTATGAAGGCCACTGAAAATAAACAAGTCTTCCAGGTAAGGAGAGACACTCTGTCACATACTGAACTCTGCACATTATGTCACAGAGAGGTAGAGAAGGTGCCACTCATGCAATCAAGGTCCCGGAGGGTCCCAGCAGAAAGCTAGGCGTGGATCGTCATCCGTAACTAAAACGGCCACCCAGAGGGAAGTGAGAGAAGGACAAGACACAGAGCCAGTGCATGAGAAGAGTACTCATGAAGTTTGTCAATCTTCCAGCACCATTAGGTGACTCTTTTTCTTTTTTTAAAGCCCTGTAATTGTCTAGTTGGTGGGACTATCTTGTGTGACAGCTATCTCAAACAAATAAAAGCTCATGAAATCTGTTCTAGAGCAGGGAGAACTAATTGGCACATAGTGCCTTTAACGGATTTGGAGCTGCTGAAATCCCTGGAAGTAAGACACAAGGCAAGGCAGACACAAAGCCCCTTGTATCAAACTACTGTTAACAGTGAGTCTAAGGAATCATTCAGCAGAGCAGGATGAGAGCCCTACCCTGGCTAGCACATTTCTGAGGATGTGGCAGACTAGGTATGATTACTGTTTGTCTGAATTTAGTTTGTTATAGCCTTCTGCCAACTAGTTCTTGGTGATAAGTGAAGTTTATCATTACCTGGCTCAGAGCCTGCTGACCATTAATTCCCAATTCAGAGACCCACCAAGCCCCATAGAATCAGTTAAATCTGTCTTGTATATCCTTGCCCTCTGCAATCAAAAAGTGCAAAAGTGGTGGGATCCTTGGTTTCTTGCAATCTCATATACTAAAGTATCATACAATTCCAGGAAAATGAGAAAAATAAAATGCATCATGAAACAGAAAGGTCACAGTCTAAAGGGATTTTAACCTTCCTGTGTCTGGACTGTGGCCTGCACATCTGATAAGACACGGACATTGACCTTCCTGTGCTTATGCCCTTTCTCTGCATACAAGACAGTTATAGCCAGTTATGTTTGTAACATGATACACTCTCATTCAGCTGCCCACTCCCCCCCACTGTCTGTATGCCCCTGATAAACAGAAGACACTTCCACAGACAGTATCAGTTTAGCTCAAGCTAAAGTTGAAAGCAAATTCAAACACTCCTGGTGACCACAGATTTTAACCATAAGGTGATCTTCTGACCAGTTGTGTATTATTCCCACACAATGTCTAGGAAATAATTATAGTGTAAGTCTAGCAGAAACAAAATGTAACCAAACTCCCTGACCATAAGCCTTTTATGGTTGGAGGCTTAAGTGCAAGGCAGCTTAACTTCAACCTGATAAATTCACTGGAAGGACTTCTGCCCCAAGATCTGAAAATCTTCACCAAAGTCAATGAATGTGGCCCATAATTAGAGGTCTAAGAGTCTTTGGTCTCCAGCTGACTATCCTTCTACCTACCCAATACAACTACAGTTCATGCAAGTTCAGTTGTGGCTATACTGTAGTTGTGTTTATTTTCTCTTCTCACATCATCACATGTAAATACAGTCAGTCAGTGGTGCTTGAAAGGCACTGACATGTAGAATGACAGACTTGCACTTATTGTTACCTTTTGCCGCACTCAGGAGCCTGCTAGTTTTCATTCCAGTACACAGAGGTTACAGTTTTCTTAATAACACGTAAGCCTTCTTGGCTTGCATGTTATATTTCTTGGTTCAACTTTATTAATTTCTTTGTGAGTTGTAGAAGCTTCACAAATAAATGAAGCACTTGCCTGTGTTTTAACCACCAGACCATACTCCTCCCACACCGCACTTAGCCAGGAATGAAGGAAGGAATATTCCAAGCCACAGATGGCTCAGTTTACCCTGCTACAGACAGATATGTACAGCAACTTATTCTGTCAAGCCAACTCCTCCACTACAAGTGGATTCAATTCACTGAATAGCAGCATTTCCACTGTCATGGATTGGTAAAATCTGCTCTGGAAAGATACAATTATTGATGGTCAAATTTCTGTAGGAATGACCAGACTGATGGACCCTGCTGAATCTTACCTTTCTTCAGCCCTGGTCCATCATTTGTGCCGGTGCAATGGTTTCCTGAGGGAGGAAAGAGCTCTGAGTGTTTTCAGATGTACCTTGCTACCCGTGAATATTTTATGTTCAACTCACGTTTACCTTTATGATGACTGTTGAAGTTGTGAATCACTCAGGCCACTAGATCAGAAGCACTGAGGCTGGGCCGAGAAGAATTAATGTACAATGTGAGTTTCTCCAATGCAACAGGACTATGTTAAGTTAGGTCTGTATTCTATGACATTAATAATCTCTTACATTAGTCTCTTGGCTATAGTCTTCTGTCTTAACATACACAGTTTATATTTTCTGTGTCTTCATTTTACCTGGCTTGTCTAGTCTCATTACATTAGATAATCAAGGGTCAACCACCTTGAATAGTGCTAAAACAGTAAAAAGCACAGCATAAACAGATAGTGACTGAAAAAATCCAGGATATAGTAGCTACTGAAAGCTTCCATAGCACAGGTGTTCCTGAAGTAAATGGGAGATACTGATAAAGTTCTGGGACTTCCCCTCTCTGATCTGTGCAGGAACATAGATAAAGTGCCAAGTACTTTCCAACAAGTTTAGTACACCAGAGAATTAAATAGCTTCCACATGTCTCACTTTGATCTTTGCTTTTGTAGGGTTATTAAACTGAGCCTTTTTTCTCCTGTTTACATTACATGATACTTGTCAGGGAGTTTTCTCAGTACCAATCATCTACTTGTGAAATTATGCTTGGTACAATACTGAATAGGTATTCTTATTTCAGATTATACAGAATGACCTGAAGCCCCAAATTACTCAGCATGGTTATCTACAGACAGTTAGGAACTGAATTCAAAATCCTTCAACCAAAACCATAGCCACCAACTACAGCTTCTTCTTGAGATGCTTCAGAGGCAGCTTGCTTCCCTTTCCTTTTCTTCATCCTGTTTGTACATGACTGGAAAGTTCACTAGAAAAGTTACTATTAGGAGGCTTAGTGGGTAGACCATTGAATATGGAATTCTGGGCTCCATCCCCAGCACAGCCATGGGCCTATCACAAGACCTAGGCACCTCCTTTCAGTTCCCTGTATCTTCATTTCTGTCCCCTTTCCCCAGACATGCATATCTAGCTCCTTTATTTTGATTGAAAACCCACCTCAGAATAGCCTGGTTGCACACAGGGCAGGTCAGTACGATTGCAGGCTTTGGACATGGGTTTCAAGTATGCTTGCAATATAAATGATAATGATTTAAACCCCATATGTGCAAAGGTAATGTTTTGAAGGAAGGAATTTTACTTCTCAAATGTAGAACTGGGGACTTGTAGGGAATATCCTGGCAATTCTGGCAGTCTGTTTTGGCCGCCTTTGAGAAATGAGGAAAGATGAAGCAATACTGCTCCACAGATGAGGCCTGGAAGAACAGTACTCCTTCACACTTGGGAAGAACACCTTTCCATTTCCCTGATTTTGTGCTTCTTCCTTTTAGTTTTATTTAAAAAATAAAGATGATGCTTTAAAAAATTATTTTCACTTCTCTGGCCTCTTCCCTTCTTTCTGTCTCTAGGCTATATTCATCTTGCCTTAAGCAGATACCTTTCCTAACATCTATTTCTCTGGTTTTGTGGATTCCCTCCAATCTCTCTATTCAACCCCCCTAGATGCCTTCCCACTCCCATCATCTCCTTGCATTGTGCATGTGCGTTAATGAGAGAGAAAGCAGAACTAAGAACCCACCCATTCCCTTTTTTTTTCACAATGCCCAGAAGGATCTGTGTTAGAGGCATGTTTTAAAGATCATTGTAAATCAGGAAACAGCAAGGTGGAGTGAAGGGAAATTGGAAAGAGCTCTCAGCTTATGAATGTATAATGCAAGAACATGGGCATTCACTCCAGTTTCATCTTGCCAACAGTTACTAGACCAAGTTCCTGAAGAAGAAATCATTATTATGACTAACCATTCTGTATTTATGGAGAAGTAGTGTTAGAAGACAAACAGTTCAAGCAGAGCTCTTGCACTATATGTTCTTTGCTTTTTTCCAGTATGTGGTCTTTTATTCTAGCGTTAATTGTGGTTATAAATCATTCCCAACCTATGTTAGAAGGAGTTTACACAGACTTCATGCTGTTGAAAACACAGTACATTTATACATAAAAGATATTATACATTCAGTAACTCTGGGGGTAAAAATACCACATATCAGAATCAAACCCACAGATTTAAGAAGGAATTATCATTAAAATATTTCTCTGCCTGTGGCCAAAACTGGCTATGGCTATTTCTGCATCACACACAGGACACTGAAGTGGGAAAAAATGGTCACCAGCAGGTGGCTTTAAGATACGTTTGTGTTAGAAAAGGTTTTGCTTTCACAAAAGTCAAAACGTGGAGAGAAAGACTTTTTTGCTAAGACAGTGGTGAACTGGGTGGGGAAGGACACTTAACCCCTGTCTATTACCATGCAGGCCAAAAAGGATGAGGCCAAAAAAGCTTGAAAGGGAGAATGGCTTATATTTCTTTCCTTTTCTTTTTTCTTTTTTTTTCTTCAGCCCCATGACAGGGAATGTTATTTGAACCACCCAGGGTGCACATTCCTCCAAGAGCCAGGGAACATAGAGCCTTGGCAGTCAGGCCAGCCAGGTGCCAGGCTGGGACAGAGTGACACTCTCACAGCCGTCCTTTGTTTCTGTCAGATTTAGCAAAGGGGGTTGGGCAGATTAAAAACAAAACAAAACAAACAAAGCAAAAAAAACCCCAACAAAACCACAATGAGCTTGTTAAATCTCATACAGCTTTCAGATCAAATTTTTATCCTGTTTCACTTTGGAACTCCCTTGAATATGCTCAGTGCTTCAAAGTTGAGGCTGCAAATCTCCCAGGGAAGGTTCCTGGGTTTAATAAGCTGTTTTGACTGGAATTCAAAGAGAAAGTAAAGATTTCTGTTGGCTTAGCAAGAGAAAATGTGACCCAGACCTATAACCCATATCTGACCAGACAAAAATGTGTACTCTGTTAAAAACTGGACATTTCTCAGAAACATAGGCATTAGAACAGCTCTGGTTCCCCTGAAGCCAATAGCAAAAAGTCTCATCATCTCTGATGGATATACTTTAGAATAATTTTATTTGGAAAAAAAGTGCTGGAAAGTGGTGCCAGAACACCAGCTAACGAACCTGTAAGTTATACAGTGGCTCTGCTACTGGGCAAAATAGCTTCCAGTTTACTCTTTACTCCAGTTTACTCTTTTCAACCATTCCACAAAATTAACCCTTGAAGTCCTTCATATCCTTAAGGGCGTGGTAATGCTGTCAAGCAGGGAAGCATAGAGCAACTGAAATGCTATGAACATCAACAATGCTTATAATTAACTTGTATTAGGATGGAGACATGATTCATGTGATTCAGACTTTCTTGAATGACCTGAGTAAAATTTTGGTTATGTCTGAGGACCCTCTCAAGGTTCTCTGGTATCTTGTCTTCAAAGCCTCCAAGCATGAAATTGTGCATCACCCTGTAAACCACACCAGAAGTCCTGGAAATAGAGTATCAGACCTTTCTACTACCACTGTAGTGGGACATATATTCATATAACTTGGAATCCACACGTTCCATCCTAAGTCACAAAGATGCAAAACTAAATACTACATCAAGACAGTGAGTGTCTCCAGAGGATTTCATTAAATGAAAAATTAAATCCAACCCCAGCAGAGCGCCCTTCATTCCCACAAGTCTTTTCTTTAAGTTTGGTTTTTTTTTTTTTTCTCTTCCTTTAACACAAACATGTTCCACTATCTGCCTAAATTTAAAGCTGATGTAGACTTTCAAAAACTGCTCCCAGCAGTGTACTCAAAGAGCAGTCTGCCCTATCTCGTCTCTTCTTGTTAATATCTCTATTCACCAAACTTTCCCTCACAATTAAATTCCCATATTGGAAAGATAAAGTGACTGAAGTGAACAGCCCTGACTGAAGAAAGCACTAGCCCCCACATTTCTGCCAGAGCAGATACAAACTTATATATCTTTTGCAGGCTAGAAGGCCCACTGTAAAAGTTTTCCAAATCCAGCTGTTTTGATTAGTATGGTTCACATGCAGGAGGTCAGACACAGTAAAATATAGAGGTCTCATTTCCCCTTTGATTTCCCCACTTTTTTTCCACTAACTGCCCTGTTCCTTGGTTCATCAGTCAGCAAAATGAAAACACTCATGGAAAAATCTACAAATCACTGGATAAAACAACTAAGGTTGATCAGTTTGCTAAGATGACTAGTGGCAAATTTCAAAGGACTGGATGCTATACATTATTTTTTTACAGCAAATCCATCAGTTATCCCAGTGTTTCAAAACTTGCCATTAAAAACCAGACTTTTAAACTTTCAGGCAGGTATTACTACTAGCTCTGGTTGGTAACTATGTTCTTCCCACCTTGGAACATGAAGAGGGCAATGATTCAGATACAGGAAAATGTGCCCCAGAGTAGCTGTATTTAAATCTACACTCATGGCTTCTATGAAGCATCATGGTCTCTTCACTACAGAAGCAAAGTACATCTGAAATCAAGTCCTGACAGAAATTTAGGACAATAGGGCAGAATCAGCCCCCCCCCCAAAAGTCAGTTTTAGCTCTTGTGTTGTTCTGCAGCAGCATTCCAAAAAGAAATGTTCTAAGTTAAATCCAGTTCCTCAGTCTAAAGACAGGCAAAATTCTAACATCTTCTGAGGTTAGGGCTGTTTTCTTTTTTCTTGTCAAAGACTTCAGAAAAGAATTTTTAATAAAACCCTTCTGGCAATTAGCTACATGCAGTAACAGCTAAAGAACTCACCTTATCATTAGGACAACTGAGGTACAGAAATGAGTAGTGCTTACAGATCAACTTTGCGGTAGACTTGTGGGCTACATCTGCATCGTCATTTACCCTGAGCATTTACCAATCATCAGTCTGATCTCTTGATTCCATGTTTGCCATCAAAATTTTGGCCTTTGGAATTTTATTCCATTAATTTATAATTTTTTCTCCTTTCTTTCACAACATGACATTATCAAAACCAAGCAAACCAAAGGGTTATAATCTAAATCTCCCTTAAATCTGAGTAACACAGGAGTAGTTTATATGTAGGTTAAACAGTACAAAACTGAGTAAGTGGCACCAGAATCTAGCAAAAGATACTGAAGTAGAAAAAGCTACCAACACTAGAAGTTTTTCATAGGGTTATTTGGTTTTTGTATTGGAGATTGGGGAATATCAAAGTGCTGAGGCAATGTCAACACTCTGCTGGGGCAGTAATTCTTTCCTCATGTGTTTGTACAGTGCCTCAAACAAGGGAGTTCCATTCTCAGCTGAAGTCTGTAGTCATTGCAGCAGTGGTAGCACTAACACTTGTATCCCACCCTCTAGATAAGAGTGTGCTATATGCTGCAGAGGGCTTATATTCTCTGTGAAATGCAGGGTGTGGGAGGAAACAGTTCTCTCTTACCCCATTTACAGGAGGAAGATCCAGATCCAGGAATCTGAACAAGGTCACTACATGGCCAAGAACTGAACAAAGGTTTTCTCTGTTCCCATTTAACTCTTCAAATGGAGGGACTTCTTCCCTCTCAAGGACAGAATCATAGGCATCAAAGGCATGCTTTGTATGCACTGGCAAATTACCTGTGATCAGATGATTGTACACCTCATGAAAACACCAGGTCTTTCACAGAAATTGGTTTCCTGATTAACCAATAGCACTAAATCTTATGTTGGCTTGCATTGAATGATGACTATAGGAATGTACAGCTTTTTTTTTTTTTTAAGTGGCTAAATTTCAAAATACTGGGCTTAAGTGATTCAATTTCTAGAGGAAAATTGCAGGCCACTTCTCTCTGAAATGTCAGACAAGCTTTAATATACATAAAAATACAGAATAAAGAATTCTACAACTTACCAGCACACTGATTGTTTTCATCTAACTGGTAACCAAACCGACACATCAGAGGTCTTGTAACAGTAGGGTAGTTAGAAACGGGGCCTGGTGCTGGGGGTGGTGGATAAATATTTGAATAAGGATTCAGATATGGTGATCGATACACTGGGTTTGTTCGGGGTACGCATAAATAGCCACCGTTCTGGTTGACACACACCATATCTCCTCTGCAGGCCTCAGGAATAGTCCGGCATTCATCAATATCTGAAGGGAAATTGCAAAAGATAAATGCTCTTAATGGGACCTATTAAAAAAAACAACCCCAAAAGTTAATATTTTCCTCAAGACTTTGCTAAAAAATGTTATATTCTCCTTGAATGGAAAACCTAATCTTTCTTTGTGGAGCCTGACTTTGAAGTCGCATTATACCAAACCAGGAAACGTCCCATATGTTCAACATGTCCTGTGTTCTACTTGTTTTACGTCACTATTAGAGGTTAGAGAGAGAGGGGAAGCCTGTTCTGTTGTTCCATAAATGTTCAGTTTGAGCACTGATTTACACATGGCTACAGCATGCTACTGCTTGCTCCTGCTAGAGGGTCTGTCCAAACCACAACATGCAGATCAGGATTTCAAACATTGGTCGTTTGGTTTGCCCAGCTGTGAAACTTGGATCTTGATTTGGAGCTCCTAAGATCCCTCCCACAGAAAAAAATAGGGATGTTCAAATTTGAGGATACAGTTCAGGCCTCTTTCTTGCTGTGATTGAGATCACAGCTTGCTTAAGTTAGGAAAGATACAAATGGTTTAGCCAATCTGAGCATTTGTGTGGTTCCCTAGGCACAGAAAGTGTGCTGTTATGACAGGGCAAGCAACCAGTTGCTGCTTTTTCCCTTACAGTTTGAATAACTTCAGTGCAAGCAGAAGGTGCTGCCCTGGAGAATTAATAATGGTGATAAAAAGATGCTATAGGGCAAACTACATCCTTCCTTATATTGCCTCAATAATTTACTTGGAGTTGCAACACTGATCAGTGGTAGACTTTATCCAAGCCTCCAGGTGGAGGCTGTCAATAGAGATAGCAAATACTGAGTTTGGAGGAGGAAGTGATAGAGGGCAAACACCACTTGTCATTTGACAGCTACACTGAACTCCCATCAAAATGCATCAGTGCCATTTGAGAAGTACTGTCAGACAGTTAGTATCTCTATAATGTACAGACTTCTGTTATGTAAACACACACATATTTATATATACATACACACATATATTTTTGTATGCACATATACACAAGCGCATATTTGTCACACAGCAAGGATTTTTCCAGAAAAAACATACTAACAGCAGTAAAATGTTAACTCAATAAAGTCAGGATTTCTGAACTTGCAATTATATATTGATTTGAATCAAGTCCTACCTAAGCACTGCCCAGAGGCACGGTCCAGGTCAAACCCATTAGTGCATTGTTGCTATAATGAGAAAACAAAGGATGCTCAGTGACTGTGAAATGAGAGGGTTGCAGAGTCAAATGTTCATCTGGATTATCATGTTTAGTGCCATAATTCACACTATACATTACACCAAAATTAAATAATTTCCCCAAAGGACAGTCAGCAAGACATGTATCTGAGGCTTCAGCTCACATACCAGCCCCTTAACTCAGAAGGTAGTTCGCTCAGATGATGAGTGTCAGGATATTCCTCTGTCTGGGGGTAACCAACACAAAATTAGGTGCCATACCAGCTGTTAACACAGAAGTCAGGCTTTTCTGGTTTGGGGTCTTATTTTTGCCAGAACAGAGGGGTTCAGTTAAAAGGTACTAGATAAACTTTCTAACAGGGTCTAAAACTCTACAAATAAACCATACAGTACATTCAGTAGTCTCATCAAGTTAGCCATCTGACTGGAGTCACAGTTAAAACATAAGAAGCTTAATACAAGTAAGGCTTTTTGTTTACATTAAATATTTTGATTTATAGGGGATAAATCTGTAGGAGATACTTTTTCTAGGCATGCAAGATTACTGGAAGCCTTGTCCTTTCCTGTCCAGTGGTGCTGATCTTTATCAGGGCTACAACCTTGAGTCTTCAGCAGCTGATCTCAGCATTTCTAAACCAATGAGAGTCCTGGTACTGATTGTGTCATTGCCTATTAAAACACCTCCCTGCTCTCTCCAGTTTTTGACTGGGCCAAGCAATTGACACAAGCACAGGATATTCATAGTAAAGAGGCTGTACTAAAGAATGTAAGTAAAAGATATATAGAAAACAGGAACTACTGAAGTAACCAAAAGGCAAAGGACAGAGTACGCTCAAAATTCTTCCATTTATTGTTGCTGCTAATTGATAAATACACTTATTTTTTGACTTTGTGGAAGAAATCATAGTAAATCAGTGGAATAGAAAAGTACTTGGTTCACATTTGGAGAAGTAGGAAGTTGTGGATCGAAGAAAAATGGTTAGAAGGATAGGTCAGTGGAAGGAGACCATTGCAGGAATTAGGGAAGGGGCACATGGCACTGTTTGGACTGCACCTCTCACCTGCACAGATGAATACATATAACTCTGCTAAAATTGCCAAACAACTATGAAGGGATTCTGTCTTCATTTTTTTGCCATTCTAAGATATTTTGGTATCGTGTCCTGGAAAGCCAAGATGTGCTCTGGTGGGAGCACGTATAATCAGCCTCACATTTTAAAGAATGTACACAGTCTACCTTTTGTTACCTTCTCTGTGTTGTGGTCTATACACTACACCTAAGTTGGGAGGAGAAGTAAGATAGTTTTTAACAACATTTTCTTTTGGATAACAGATGATGATTCAGAAGCACTGAAACTACTGGTAGAACTGGTTTCAACAACTTTGTAGAGCTTTATTCTAGATAAAAATCCAATATTGTTGAAATGTCCAGTTTCAACATCTTCAGAAAGAATTTGTCGTTATCATTTTGATACCAAGTTTCTCTTTGCTTAGACTTCAAAAATCAATTTGTGGTTCAATATGTTTTCATAAATATCACAATGGAAGCAATATTTTTTATACTATAAAAAATAAAAATAAACCCTGAAATACATCTCAAAAATTCTCCAGGGGCATGAAAAGTCTCCTTCTCTGGAGATATTCAAGACCTGTCTGGACGATTTCCTGTGTGATCTGGTAGATGTGATCCTGTTCTGGCAGGGGGATTGGACTAGATGATCCCTTCCAGCTCTTAAGATTTTTGTGATTCTGTGAAAAGCATTTCCCAAAAAGATCCAATGTTCAGAAAAATATTAAGAAGCACATCACCTGCAGGAAATTTTCAATGTAATAGGGGGAAAAAAGAAAGAAAGAAAAAAGCTAAAAAAAAACCCCAAACAACTAAATTTGAGAGTCTTTTGGCATTCAGAA
The DNA here is from genome assembly GCF_026170545.1 of Melanerpes formicivorus. Lineage (NCBI taxonomy): Eukaryota > Metazoa > Chordata > Aves > Piciformes > Picidae > Melanerpes > Melanerpes formicivorus. Next base: position 6,187,569 of record NW_027142369.1, read on the forward strand.
ACAGCTCTGGACACTGAATATATCTGGATTATCAACTAGGAATCCAAACCTAACATGCCTTTGGGAACTGTTTTTCCTAATTTAAAGTCCACATGGAGTCCAAGAACACAAAGAACTAATGCTTCTGCTATTTCAAAACTGGACTACTTTAGTTCCACCTACCCTCAAAATTCCTGCCTCTTGAACAAAAATGGGTTTGGGCATAAATTAAAATGAAAACTTGGGTACAGTTATTCAGGGTCACAGTTCAAAATTAAACAGTCTTAAGGCAAGATCCTGCTATACACAGAAAAGGCCTGTTTATATTATTAACTTTTCCAAGAGTGGATGTTCCCCACCCAGAACTGAGCTGTCCCTGATCTCCTGGGATGGCTTTTCTTATTTCCTTTTTCAGAAGTATTCAGTTCAGAGGCAGAATCGTTTCTTTCAGTGAATTTCAGGTTTCTACAGAGACATTTTACTGAACTGGCAAGGATGAGTCAATAAGTTCAGTCCATGTTCAACTGCAGGATCCTGCTGGCTCCAAGTTCCCCGTCTAAACCCTTGGACCACACAGCTTCCTTTTCATGTAAACTCCAGACCACAGAGCTTCCTATCCACCTGTTAGCCAGTTAAGTCCCATGCCATATAGCGCTTCAGTACAAAACAGTATATAGATCTCTGTGTTCACCTCTCACCTGTGCTTTTCCAGGGCTTGAAAGGCAGATGGTCAGTGTGAAAGCAGTCAGTATCCTGTAATGTGCATAGAAAATAGGCTGAAAACTTTCTGATATCCAGAATTAAACACACATGTACAAATTAGTTCCTAGTGGCACTTCAGTCTCTGGCACAGTTTTGCTAACATGATTTGGCCTCTGAAGAAGGAGTAGTACAACTGTGGGCCAGATTCATATCTCAGTCTCACTAATTTTACTATGGTTTTATGCAGCTGGAATCAGAACCAGACCGCACACGCGTCTAATAATGGTTCTATTTTTCATCACACCCCATATAGCAACTGTTTAGTGAACAGGTGTACAATATTCATTAGACTATTTTTGCCCCAATCTGACACCTTTCTTTTGAGAATATAGAAGGGGTTTGTGCACATTTTACAGATGGGTAAACCAGAGTACAGGCCGTGCCTAAGCTCCCAGTGCAAATGCGTTGGCAGGGGCTGCAGACATGTCATGCAGGAGGTCCTGAATCCAAGCCAGTTGCTCTAACCGCTAAACCGCATTTCATCCCCAAGAGACTCTATCTGAGATTAATCCATTTTCTTAGGGCCAGATTCTGTCCCTTTACTCAATCTTGAGTAATATGTTGCTCTGCAAGCAAGCACACACTGCCGGGTCATCAGCTGCTAGAATTTGCTACCTTCAATGGAGCCTTCCCCAGTTATATCATCTTAGCATCTAGTGAGACCTACTGGATCTCTTCAATGCAGCTTGCAGAAGAGGATTCCACACTAACAGAGCACTATGGCTATTTTTGGAACTCCTTACCTGCAGTATAAAAATTCTGGTTGGCTAAGCTCCCATCCCCAAGTTTTTACTAACAGACAAAAAAAAAACCAGCGAAGGACAGTAGTTTTGCTACTGCCTTATAGGTTACTACTTCTCAATAGAATTAGACTTGCATCTTTCTTATCTTGGATTCTAGTTCTAAATGGCAACTAGCATACAATACATTCCCACAAAACTAGGACAGGAAGCATGGGATATTTTAGGTAGCCTTAATTTTGCTACCCAAGCAACCTGCCAACTTTCTTAGAGCTGTCGCTGATTTCTACTGCAAACTGAGCTGCTGAACCAGACCTACAAAAGCGTCAGACAAAGCCACAAGAAAATAGTGACCAACACATTAGAGAAAATTTGTTTTAAATTAAGAGACAGACACAAGTTCTTAAAAGTCAACCTAAACAGTAAAAAGGTTGCTTATACTGCTGCAGAGACAGATTGTGCTTGCTGGCAGGTTTGAACGACAGAGAAATGCAAATTCTGCACAGGCTTTTCCTTAGAGTGTGATGCAGATCATTCATAATCCAGTGTTATTTGTTTAGGCTTGCACTTCATTTTCTGATTCTACAAATCTCTTTGAAGAGATTTTAGATCATGCACTGATGTAAAGACTGCATACTCACTTTGTATGTATCAACAATAGCACTGGAATGAAATAAAACAGGCTGTGGCTGACCATTAAAGTAGCTAGTGACTGGGCTACAATATTGCAGAGCAGTGCATGCTCACAAAATGCCCTGTAAAACTGGTGAGAAAAAAACTCATACATTCCTAGACAGTCTTTAGTTTTCATTGTTACAAGATGATATATTCTTTCCTCTTGAGAGGAGGTGACCTTACTGCCTCATATGTGTTCTGCCAGCAACCACCCTCTCAATTTGTCAGTTACTTTAGATCTCAAATCCCCTCAAGAATTATTAACAGACATGAAGCACAACCTATCAGCACTATATGTAGCTGGTCACAGTAGCTTGCCCAGCAGGGAAAAATATTTTAAACTAGTAATTAACTTCTGCAATAGTTACTAATTAGCTTTGAATCAATCACTGTAGCCAGTGGGATCATCTGCTGTCAGAGTTCAGCACTCCCAGGGATACCAGGGTTCCTGAAGTGCAGAGTATAAGCATAGATCAAGAAGGAACTCGTCAGAGTCATCACAGCTTTAATAACAGACAGATTGTCTTTCCCCACCTCTGACCACTGAGATCCTGTCTCTTTGCAAATAGCTTTAGCAAGTGGATTGGCATACCAAATCCCTGCCACAGACATTTTCCACAGTAGGTTTCCCTTTGGTAAGTAAAGAAGTTCATGCATACCACTTACCTTTTTACTCGTTGCATGTCCAAAACTGTTCGTGAAAGGTGGAAAAAACCCAGAGTCTGTACTGATGAACAACTAGAAAGTTTTTCCAAACATTACCCTCTGCTAGCACTTTGGTTCCTTAGTCATTTATAGTCCAAAGAATGAAATAGCAAGTAATGGAGAAGATCGGAAGCCGTCTGTACCTCCTCAGACACTGGAGAGAATACAGAGAAAGCACCTGGTTTTGCTTAGTTCTCTTCTGTAATTCAGCATTAAACCAATTGGAGGAGGAATGTTAAAAATGAACACTTCATTTTCTAAGTATGTTAAACAATGCAAATGGGGGCCTCAGCCTGGGACAGCTGGTTTAGATTACAAAGCTCACCAACTGGCTAGACTCCTCACAACAACCTCGAGGAGCCTGCCAGGATAAAACACTAACAGCTTGAAGGAAAGCCTCTCCCGCTGCAGACTTCACAGTTAAATATGCCTCAGAGCAGAAAGCACCGTTATTGGACAGAAACCCTTATCAAGGGACTGGAGAAGGGAAGGGATTGTTTTCCTTGCTCTGAGGAAAAAAAAAAGAAAAAGAAAAAGAAAAAAAAAAAAAAAAAGAGTCAGGCTTTTTGGAGGCCCTCTAGCTGGTGTCACGGACAATGAATATGCAACAGTTGCTGCTTTGTGCCAATGGCATATTGATGAAAGGTCTGAGCCTCTGGGAGGTGAATAACTCCAACACATGATGATAGTAGCTACAGGAACTATATTGCTTGGGGACTGTTTGAAAACGGGAATAAACAAATTAGATGTTCAAAGGAAAACAAATGGCTTGTCTACAAACACTTTTTAAACTGGCCCTGCACTTAAGGGAGCGCTTTGTGAAATGAAATATTTCCCAGGAAAAACATATCTTGCAGGTCTCCAGTTACAATTGAAAAGGAAATAAAATACTTTTTCAGGTGTTTTGCAACTTTGCCACAGGCAGAGCTTTAGCAGGTCAAGCAGAACAATTATGAGAGGTGAGAGGAAACAATCAGGTGTTGCAAAGATTCCTGAAAATAAATACAGAATAGACATTAAATGACTACTTTGAATTTCTGTTGTCCTTCTTCTCAGGAAACACTTCTCTCCCAAGGAAAGTGAAATGTCCAACAAAATAAAACTCTATCATACATCTCTCTGTAACAGGTTGAGAAACAGGTAAACAGAGTTGTTACAACAGATATTCATAAAACTGGCCTCTTAGAATGGATACCCATCTTGAGATACAAAGATGGACCTTCATCAAGGCTCCTGAGCACCTACAAGTCATATCAGTGCCAATGGGAATTGCAAGATCTCTGCCCCTCTGCCACTAAGTGGCTGTCATTATCCAAATTACTTTTCAAAAATGACAGCACCAAATGCTCAGTGCCATTTCCAACAGTTTGTCTCTCTGTTTCTTGCCTACATCAGTTGCATGAAAAATTAAATACTGTCCTAGATTTATTCAAACAATGTCCAGGTATTTGCAGATAAACAAGAACCAATTAGTTTATTTGAGACTTCCCTAAAGCTTAATAAAAACTCACACAAGGGACTTCTGAAGAAGTTCACTGGGGATGTTTTGAGAGGAAAAGTTTGTTACGAGTCAGAAAACAGGCAAAAGATATATAAAGACTAGGCAAATTTTCATTGTAGCAAAAGGTTACCAGTGAGTATTCTTATTACTCCATAATCCAGTGTTTCTCAATACACTCCATGATGTGGAGAGCTAACAAGTCTAAAACTGGCAGTGAACACTGTATGCTAGGTGTCTGCAGATCTGCTTAAACTAAGAGAAACAGTTCTACAGCAGAACAGATGTTCTGAGCATCTACTTGATGTGGATGGAGAACTTGCTTCATATACTTGCTGATACCTCATTTGCTGATCCATTGAATTCTTTTCACTATCTCATGGCAAAAATCAGTGTTTGCACCCCAGAATCACCTTATGACTACACCACCAGTCTTTCCCCAAAGAATTGTCTTTGGGACTAAAGAATTCTGATTCATCAGCCAACTGGCAGACACTCCAGCACTGGAGACAGGAGGTGAATCAAGACCTAAACTCCTAAGAGGCTCTCTTATGAAGGAATACTGTACAAATGTTTTGATTTTTCCTGGCTCCATCTGACAGCTGGAGTGGATAAAACCCAGAATATAAAAAGTGTATCAAACCACAGCTTGGGCTAGTTTATAGTGTGGTGTGTTATTTTCCTAAATAAAAGGATTTGATGCTATGGCAAAGTGGAATTTCTGCACTACCTTTCTGTAACTACTATCAGCAACAAAATAAGGAGATGCAGCCACAGCATTCTCGCAACTCTCTTTGAAATGGAGAGATCCATAAAGGAAGACTTTTGTGGTACCCCTTTTTTCTCCCCCTAAAACCAATTCAATGTATCTTTCAACACCATGTGCCAATACCATCATTTGTCCTTAAGGTGGTGGCTAAACTTCAGCTCTAGCAGCACTCTCACTTCAATGGTCTCAATTATACCCCCCATATTATAAAATCCACTACTTTATTTAGATTACCTTGACATTTTCTTTGCCATCATGAGGAGGTGCAGAACAGTCACCAGTATGAAATGTTAAGGAGAAAGGAATAGGAATAGGAATAAACCAGGTTGGAAAAGACCTTTGAGATCAAGTCCAACCTATCATCCAACACTATCTAATCAACTACACCATGGCACCAAGCACCCCATCAAGTCTCTTCCTAAATACCACCAGTGATGGTGACTTCACCACCTCCCTGGGCAGCCCATTTAAAAGTTGGCTTTGTGCATAGCTAGGATTGAAAATATATCTCTAATTATGTTTAAGACCCGGATTTTGAAAATTGTGTAATACTTAATCATAAGGGGCACATAAACTACGTCATACAACCTTTACTCTATCCTTCTTGGATGAGATGACCCAATATATAAATTGCTGCATGCTCCTGCAGATAATGCACCATGTTGAGTTAACAGGGATCCTCAGCACTGGAGAACACAACTTAATGGTTTCTTAATGCTATGACAAAAGCTGTATAGCGGTCAGGTAACTCAATGAGTTAATTACACTTAGCACTCCTGAATAAAACATCTGCCTCACAAAAAGCAAATCCACATCTACTAACATTTTTCAGCACTTCAGTTCCCTTTTTAATTCTTACATATTATACTTACACTTCTCCAGAACTACATCTATCAAGCACCTTAGATGTTCTTAGCATTTCTTAAAGTTCAGCCTCTCTGAATATTCTCAAGAACATTATCAAACTGGGAGTAGAATCAAATCACACAGATCTGCACAGCTGTAGTCTGCAAACCCAGTCATTCTAAGTGACAGGTCTTAGACATCTTTTCCACAACCATGCAGACCTGAATTCACTAAAGGAATTTGGCAATAACTGACACCTTAAGGCCCTGCACGTCCAAATTTTAGATACTTAAACCATCCATTTTGCTTCTACCAAACATTATAGAACATAATTTTCTACCAGCAAAACTGGTAAACCACTTAGAGCAAAACTGCTGGGCATTTGCAGGAACAGCTGCATTTTGAAAGCTCCAAAGCTCCAAGAGATTCTGAAGTTGGGCTTTTGCCTAACCCTGGAGATTGATTTAAGTGTTCTTGGAGACTGCTAAAGAAGCAAGCTTTCAATATTGTCACACATTGGTATAGCACATGACAGGCAATGATGTGAAATACACACATCTTACTGTACTGCATTAAGCACATGGGAAACTTGGTCTCAATCCCTAATTCTGCCTAAAAAAAAGAGTAAGCCTTGTTTATTCTATCCCAAGAAAAGAATCTCAATTGCAAACTCTTGGTGTTTGGGGAGGGTTCCCTTTCCTTTTTCAAGGATGGACTACCTTACATTAGGAGCTGAGGTCGGCTTCATTCAGTGGCTGAATTCTAACTGCCATCTCACAACATGAATGATGCAATAACCTGTTCCAGATGGCTCAGGCCAGAAGCACAAAAGCAGTGCCACACATATTTTCCTTTCCTAGCCAAACATAACACAAGCAAGAATTATCAGTGAAAATTAACATAGCATGTAATTGTGAAAACATCACTAGTACTAACTAAAACACACTGGGAATATATATTTGTTTGGATGTTACATCACACTGATCTGCAGCTCACACTGCTGCTGTCTCTGGGGGCTCTGTTGCCTCACCTTAGTACAGTTACCACCTGTGTGAGATATCCATGGAAGAAAAGAGCAAATACAGCATCCCTTCCTTCTCTCCTGTCACTGAAGCATCTTTTGCTTTCTCAAGTTCTTCACAAACCTGTGCACCACTCTGTACAGACTAGGCACATCTGGCACAACAGCATTAGACTGACTGGAGACCTTAGTTCACCCTTCAAAGTTAACTTAGCAGTGTTCCCTATCTGCTGGAGCATGTGTGTTAGTATAGCACCTGCTATATTATATCATAGGGTACCTGTACCTGTGATTCCTTTTCTCCCCAGTACATCACATGGAACTTACATTTTGGGTGGCTTTTCTTTCTTCTTCCCTTTTTTTCCCCCCTCCCTAATTTAGTTGAGCATCCTTTCTCAACCTCCCCTTTATACATAAGTGTGGGTATATGTATGTATATACACACATACACACACGCATTTCTTTCAGTCTGCTTAGGCAATTCACTTTGTTGTTATCCAGTGCAAAAGATTACCCTCTGTAGCATCAAACATATTCTGCGTTTTCCATTAAAATGCTTCAGGTTCTGAGTAAACCCAAACAAGTCTGTGGAAATGCCATCTCTCAATGGGGATGTTTAAAAGTTCAACAGTATGAGCACTATTTTTGTAAGGGCACCTGCCAGAACCCTGCTGATGAGTCCAGAGTAGAAAAATATTTGACAACAGCCCTCTTTTCCAGAGTTCCTCTCTTTCCAAGTGGTGGAAAACATTCCCTTTTAAAACATGTTTCACTCTTAGAGGTGATAGAAGCAAAGACTTCTGGTTTCTTTTTCCAATAAAACAATCAGCAAAGATTGGATCTTTTCCCTATCTTATGAATTTCAGGGTTATACATTAGACAAATACAGGCGTGGCAAAAAGTTTCCATATGAGGAGAAGAATAATTTTGACTGTTTTGTACTTACTCAACTGCTTTCCTAACCCCAGAAGACATTTTTTAAACTTTTCTTCAATTTAAAAAATGCTACACTTAATTTACTTATTCCCATAGCAGGGATTACACCATTTCACAATTTGTCTGTTTACTTTTGGGACTTTGTAAGTTAACCATGCTGTTTGGAAATAAATTGGCTCTGAAACTGGGTGATAAAAATGCTGTGTTTCCTACTTGTTTTCAGACTCACCATTCACTGCTCTGTAGCAATGAGGGCTGCTATAAGGAAGTGATTCCGAATGCTATAGGCAACAATTCCACTGAGCGGGAGGGGGATGCTGCTCCTGTTTGTTAGTTCTGCCATACACACATTGCAGTGCTCACAGAGTCATGCAAAAGGATGCTGTTTACAGAACAGATTGTTTCTTTGTGCCTTTTTTGTTGTTGTTGTTGTTTGTTTAATCTGCTGTCTTTTTCTTTGACTTGTGCTGACTATCACAGCAGAAGGACCTGTGCCACAAGTTCACCCTGCAGAAGCAGGTTGGCTGTTCCCAGGGGCTCCAGTCTGTTTTGGTGCTGTGAGGAGACCAGAATCTCAAGCAGGCATGTGAAAAATTGGTACAACTCCTCCCTAGCAAGGCACTTTTACTGCTAACAGAGTGCATAGCTGGAGCCTGATAAATCAATCAGTCCCCATTTTGTCCACTGTTCAGAGCAAAACTCAGGAAGCTGAAGGTGTGCCAGATGAAGAAAATTGACAAGAACAAAACCTCTGACAGGTTAAATGTAAAAAACCAGAAAAGCAGGCCAAAAAATTTTGAAAAACAATTTGTAAGAGCCATAAAATCTAATAATAAATTATTTTTTTCAGACACATCAAAAGCAGGAAAACTGCCAAAGAGTCTGCAAAGCCAACAGATGAACAAGGTATAAAAATAGCCCTTAGAAAAGATAGAATCACAGTAGAAAGTTAAGTGATACTTCTTCATCTGCATTTACTAGAGAAACTTCAAGAGGTTCCCATAGTGGAATCAGAAAAAGAAAGAAGTAAGAACCTGAAAGTGAAGTACAAGCAGAAGAGGTTGTAGAACAAATCAAAGAAATTAAGAATAACAATTAATCAGAACTCACTTGACATTTAGAATTCAAGTGTTGTAACCAAATTAAGTGTGAAGATATGTAACAGCTGAATTATTTATCATAAGCATAACCTCTCACAATTTTTCCTTAGTGCTAGAAGCTACCAAATAAGGTAATGTATTTAATAGGTTTCCATATAATGCTTAATAAAAAACAGAACAGTAAATCCACTATGTCAGGCAAATCAGTAGTACAGCACAGTGTTGATCTTTTAGGAGTAGATTTTCTTGGACATTACCCTTAACTTACCTGAGAAAACTTTTTCTGTTTTGAACTTACTCTGTTATTCCATGCAACAGAAAACAGCTCTAGCCAGCTCCCAACTAGCACCTATAGATAGCAAATGTAACATTTTTCCAGCAAAAAGGTAGGAATTTGTGTATAATAGCTGTTGCTTGTTTCTGAGTCTACAACATTCACATGCAACAAACAAGTGGCCATGGAATGGGCACTGGAGCTGAGTTGGCTGTGGCTAACTCCCAGGTATCTTGGCACTGGAACATTTCATGAGGAGATCTGCTGAGATGCTAATCGAGAACCAGGGAGAGGAGAAAAAGAAAAGGATAGAAGGTGGCAAGTCCAACTGCTTTTTGAAGTAGAACATCTCAGCACTAAGTCCCCCTCCTCCACACTGTTTTTGGTAGCAGTGATAGAGGCATCAGTACCCTGGGCAACTGTGGCTATTCAGTACCAACCACAAAGTCAAGACCATGCCACTGTGCCAGAATTATGTAACCTCACTGTGAGTTACAGGCTCAGCTCAGTCTTAATTTGGCCTCTCACCAGATTTTTGTTTATGCTGCCAGAACTGGGAGTTTGGCCCTTCAGGTCTGATCAACTGCAATGACTTCTGATGATTCCCTATTCCATTTTAGTTTCTGATTAAGATGTTTCTTTTAAATAACTAGATTTACTAGTTACACTTGGCCAGGGTACTGCAGGTTTCAGGTTGCCTGCAAAGCAGTACCAGTACAAGGAAGCTGGAGCCACCAATTGAGTTCAGAAGACTATCACAGCCGAGTGATGAAGGCTTCCTGAATCCCCAGTACAAATGGGCAGGTTCTGGGCAGCACAGCACAACCATTCTGCCAAGAGTCCAGTAAAGACACAGGTAACCCCAACAAGATTTTTGCCTGCAGGTGGCACTTTGCAGGTCCTTAATCCTGAGAACCCCACAGGCAGTGTACTATTCAGAGTCTGAGTTTGGGTCCAGACAGATCTGGCAAGCTTAGTTATGACTCATTCGTTTTCTTTAGAATCCTGTACTCCTCAAATTTTTTAGTTTCATAATAAGCCTCCTTTAAGTTAGCTGAAGACTGTTAAACACATCTGTTCTTGCTCCTATTGTCAAAAATAAGGCAGTCTTCTGTTCACCTTCATTTTTATTGGCACCCACAACTTAAGCACACAGAGAAAAGTGCAGTCTAAATATTTTCCACTTCCATTTCCAGAAAAAGTTTCAGTTTTGATGACTGTTTTTCAATTCTCCAGTCTACCATTCAAATCACTGTCTCTACTAAACTTTCAGTCCTGGTACAATTTAGTATTGAATCCATGGTATGGCATGTAAACTGACACATACGGATCAAGCAGAATCAACTCAGGGATTTGCTTGTATTTCTGAAAATATCCTTTTACTGCAAACAAAAGTGTCACTCAAGTACTGATTTTAATACCTACAATAGAGAAAATTGTTGCAGAAGATAGAAAACATTTTTACAGAAAGGTTAGTTTTACAACCAACATTTCATGTAGTTGACTTCTCCGTGACTACCTGAATGCTGATGCCTTTATTTCACAGAATCACAGAATTGTGAAGGGTTGGAAGGGACCTCCAGGATCATCTACTTCCAAACTCCCTGCCATGGGCAGGGACACTTTCCACTAGATCATGTTGCGCAGAGCCACATCCAGCCTGGCTTTAAAAACATCCAGGGATGGGGTTTCCACTGCCTCTTTGGGCAACCTGTTTCAGCATCTCGACACCCTTATGAAGAACTTCTTCCTAACATCTCATCTAAATCTACACTCCTCTATCTCAGATTCATTACCTCTAGTCCTTCCTTTCCTATATGTAGTTTCCCAGGTACCTGCAGCTGAAAGTGTTTGGGATCCAGTATTAACCTTGATGATACTGGCTGATACTCCAAGTATATCCAGATGGGTCTCTCAAGTTAGGTTTCCTTTAGATTGAGGGAGATTTCAGTGAAGTTCCTTCAAGCTTGAGGTACTAAGTGGCAAAACTCCAATCCCTAGCAACAGGCACTGTATCTTTAAAATAGAAATTATTCTTGCATCCTATGCACACAATGAACAGTTTTGAATTTGTCAGGGTAATGAGTGTAAAATCTGATCAACATGTAAGTGCCTTTACCTCATTATGTTATTTTCACTTCACTCAAAAGCTAGCCTTCTGGGGCCACCCTATTACATTCATGTTTTTCTTGACTGTTGTATTGTTCTAGTCCACCTAATAAATGCCAACAGAAATAACGCAATTGTCATCTGTGATATCCCATCCCCTCTTTTTTTTTACCTTAGGCTTTCAACTTGATGTGAATCTGCACCTCTCTTTTAATAATCAGAGATGTCACTCCATTTTTTTATCTGTGAACTCAATTATGTGCAGTGCTAGAAGAAATGAAACTGAGTGGACAGTACACTGAAGATTATGTTCCAAGTAGAGTTCTACCTCTCCAAAGAAAATCTGGCCAAGGATGCTTTCCTCCTGAAACATGTCCAGAAGAACAAGATGGGTTTTGCCAGCATCAAACTGCTGCCATCCTTCAAGAAGAGTCACTTATTTTCTGGATGAAACATTTCACATAACGAGAACAAGGACCAGCAAGGGAGCTGCATTATGTTTCCCCAAAGCAGGAACATTTGTGTGTTGTTCCCAATGAGATAAAAAGAGCCCCACAAAACCCAAGGTGTAAAAGAACTCAAATTGAAGTGGCTACACAGAGCAAATGGGCTGTTTTCAGTCTGCTTAAGAGGCTTGGGAGATGTTTTTAGTGTTACTATGGATACTTACAGTAGTATTTATTAGCTGACCATCACAGACCAAAAAAGTTAACCTTTTCAAAGGCAGTTTGTCACAGACTGCCAGAAACTCAAGTGCAAGCAATAAGAATTTAGAAATCTGATCTGTGGCTATCTTAACACAAGATTAGGGAAAGATTAGTTAACTGTCAGCGCTCAAGGAGGATTGTACAGCATCTGTGAACATTTAAAAACAAATTAGATTATTAGATTTAACAGCAATACTACAAGTTCACTAAGGATGCATGGAATGATCCCATAATTACTTACTGTGATAAATGCTCCTTTTTATGTATGAAAAGATTAGCAGCTATCTTGCAATTCTAATTTCCTACAAGAAAAACAAGCCTTTAATAAGTTGATACAATTTTCTTTTGCTTGGCAAAATGTTTTGGTATAGCCAAAATCTCAACTTGTAATACATTTGTCTGAATTAGCCTTTCAACAGATTTAACACAAGCAGCAAACAACAGGCCTGTTTCGTGCACACTTGTGCTGAGAACACATTTTAATGAGTACTTGCTACAAAATGTATTTGGGTTAGAAAGGTGATGCTTTCAGATGCTGAAATTCAGAATGCTGTTTCCTCTATAAGCTTGAGACAAACACAATAGTCCAAGACTGAGTGTAGCTACTGCTGTAAACAACATGCCATGTACAAATTATCCTTTCCTTTAAACAAAATGTGAGCAGCTGCCTATTCCTTTATTTCTTTATTGAAGATTGGCTTCCGGCTTTAAGCTCTATGGAGCTGCAAATAAAATCAGCAGCATAAATGGCACAACACAATAGAACAAACACTGCAGGCTAGTAATGCTTATGAATTTTCTCTAAGAAGATTACTGACAAGATTTCCACCTGTGTACAAGGAGATGTCACGTCATGGTTGGGCTCCCTCTCCTTAAGGACTTCTCCAATGAGAAGACTATGATTCTACAAACAACTCAAGGTAACAAACTATGAAGTTGACTGGAAGGGGGGGAAAAGAGCCAAAGCAAAACAAGTATATGCAAAGTTTGTGATTTCTCAAACCTAATTGCTTACAACTGTCATATGTGTGTGTATGAAGACTACTTTGGTTTTACTGTCTAGATAAATCAGACTTCTGGTTCAAAGGATGCATGGACCTGTTATCTCTGCCAGCCATTTTCACAGTACAGTAATATCTCTCCATAGTAAACAGATGTTTGTATTTTTTCTTCACATAGGTGACAAAAGAAACATTTAATTTTATTCTAGCTAGTGCTCCCACATGGAGTGTTTTGGAGGATGTGACAAGTTTACAAGCATGTTTGACTAAATGAGCTGAGAAAATTATTCTTGAACTTTCCTATGATAACATGGCAATAAAGTCATTAAAACTGGCAGCAAGACATCAAGGCTTAACATTGCAAAGCTTACTTGAGGTATGCAGTAAGATGAAATACTTACAAAGGCAATCGTCTTAAGGAGGTTGTAGACAAGTGGCAGTTGGCCTCTTCTCCCAGGCAACCAGCACCAGCACAAGAGGACACAGTCTCAAGCTGTGCCAGGGGAAATTTAGGGTCGAAGTGAGGAGAAAGTTCTTCACAGAAAGAGTTATTTGCCATTGGAATGTGCTGCCCAGGGAGGTGGTGGAGTCATTGTCCCTGGAGGCGTTCAGAAGAGGACTGGATGTGGCACTTGAGGCCATGGTTTAGTTAGTCATGAGGTGTTAGGTGATAGGATGGACTGAATGATCTCTGAGTCTTTTCCAACCTTACTGATTCTGTGATTCTACAATCTTCCATTCTCTCTTCCTCTTCATCCATCAGCCACTGCTATTAATGTTCCAGGTAGCCTGCCTCATTAATAACTATGCAAAATGGGTTAAGAACATGAATAATAAGAAGAAATAACATGCAAGCTTGGAACTCACATTTGGTTAAAAAAATCCCACAAATGCTTTCTACAATGGTCCTTAGAGTGTGACAAGTTACACGGCTGTGACCAAGTAGTTTAATGAAGTATTGTTTAATTGAAAACAACCAACCAAACAACTGTGCAGCTTTTACAGTAACAATCAGAAAGATCAACCAGTTACTTCCTTCTCCTTGCACAGGATGCAGGATGACCAAAGAACTGCAAAATGTGAGACCCTAATGAAGAGGACAGAAAATTTTAACCTTTATTTTTTCCCCTTGATATCAAGTTCACAAAATTAATTCCTAGAATACTAATATTCTGCTACCTTACCTCTAAAACTAACCAACAACTCTTTCTTACCTTGCAAAAGCAAGGTGAAAGGGAACAAATAAGCTAAATGAAAAACTGAAATTTTCAACTACTGCACTTGCTCATAAATTCCAGAGAGAATGTGTTTCACCACCACCACCGCTGCTGCTGCATGAAAGATCCACACAATGAAAAGCATAGGCTGCATGAGTCACATACTCACATGTGGGAAACTGGTAAGGTAAATATGTATGAAACAGTTATCAAGCACAAAGTAAACACAGAAGAAAAATTAGAGGAAAAAAATTATCTTAATCTTTCAATACAGTTCTTGAATGTTTTATAATAGTCTGTGAAACAGTTTAACAAAAAAGGAGAGAAACAAGGCAATGAAGTTGTTCTACGCTTTTCAGTGGGAAAGTACTGCTTGGAACACAGAGTACATTTTATTTCTGACAAAGCAACATAATCCACCAATGTTGATGTGGAATAAGCCCTAGAACAGAAACCTCTAAGCCACAGGGATTTTCTCTGCAGTTAAACAGACCTCCTAGGACTTAAGGACTGATGCCTCTTCTGTATTTCCTGCAGAGCATTTTCTTCTCTCTCTGAAGTAGCTTAATGAGAAGTTCTAAAGTTCTTCAAAACCAGTCTGGTTTTACATTTCCTTCCTCAAACTTACAGCTTGCTGTATGAATGGAGCCGATTTACAGCATGCAGAAACAAAGGGGTTTACTGTGTGTTATTTATCGGTATTGGTAAAGCTTCCCAGAAGAGAAACATTTAAAGTTCTCTGCTACTAAAGAAAAAAATTGCACAAGTTCAGATCTGCTCAGTTAGTTTATTCAGAGGATAGTGAACAGCACAAGCCCATTTGTAACTTAAAAATTATGACTTACGTACTATAACAACTAAGTATTTCCTTCTGCTTTGACATAAGAACATGAGAGACTGCACAGAAACCATCTCAATTCCATTTTCTTTATATTTATTATAAGGGAAAAATAAGTACCTATTCCAGCCCAGTTTAAAGGAAGAAGTACATTTGAAGTACCAAATGGAAATGTTCTCAAACAAGGTAATCTCAAATTCTCATTATGTTTATTACATAATGCAGAATTTATTTTGGTATCCTCTGTGTGCTATCGTTTCAGAAATCAAATTGCCAAATTAATTACCTTGTCCATAATAGAGCAAAAAGATTGCAATTAAAACTCAGTATGGTCAGTCCTCTTCCAAATTTACGTATGTCTTCCATGAAACATTTGACACAGGGGAGAGAAGGGATTCAAGCAGTTCTTAAGGTAAACCCAGTAATTATAAAAAACCTCTGCTAAATTTCAAGGCAATGAAAGAAATTCACTATTTGACCTCTACATAAATAAATGCAAAGATTTCTGGCATTATTTTGGTTGATTCTGTACAAGTTTCAGCAATTGATTTTATTTAAATATAACTCTTACAACAATCTAATCCATGTTTTAATGAAAATGAGAAGTAAAGGTTGACAGTTCTAATATAGAACTTGCACAACAGTTACCTTAACACTGACTAAACAAGGAATTGCATATAAAAAAAATTTAGAAATGACACTTTTTAAGCTGAAGTTTTATCTCAGATTCATTATGAACATGATATTTGCAAGGTGACTTTTATCCTTTAGTATGCGACTTCATTCTTTGTCTGCTAAACAAAGTGTACAAGTTCGACAGCAAAATTTACAGAACAACTGCCCTTGGCCTTGGTCTTACAAAGACCTATTTACACATTTGAGATAAGTAAGCATCTTCTTCCCTTTCAATTCTATACATATGTTCAAGTTTTAAGCATATATTTGGATCTACAAAATCCTGCAAGGTTAAACGTCTCTCAAATACACATCTTATGCCATTGAGAGTGCTACAGTGAACCAATCTTCTGCTAAATTTGCACACCACATGGACACCGTGGTGTCCATCACATGGACACCTCTAGAAAATGAAGCACTTGCTTCCACAGTTCATTCCTTGGTGCTGAGGGGTTTGACTGCTGAAAGCAGCTATTACTCTGGGTGGGGGGCGTTGGGCAGTTTCTTCAAGGCCCACTGCCAATGGTGAATCATTTTAATGGAAAAGCAGCTATCAACACCAATGAGCAAATATCGTCTGTGCATAATTGAAGCAACTGAGAGAATAACTAAGGTTTTATACCCCTCCTATTGGTCTTATGACAATCCAGCAACAAGACAGATTTTTTTTTTCTCAGTTTAACCTGATTTAACCTGCACCCAAAATGAATGCCTGCAATATAAAGGCAGTTATTCATGCCACCATCAGAATTTCAAAAGCACTGGTTAATTACAAAAACCCCCAACCAACAAAAAAAACCCAAACAAAACAGCAACAGAAACCCCAAAGCAAGATACAATGTCAAACAAGTGTATGACTTTTTACAGAAGGCCTCGTTGTGATAAATTATATACAGCATAGTGTTCTCATTTTCTTTAAAGTGCTACTATCTTCATACTGATACATGATCACCTATTGTTTTAGGAGGTCTTTCAGTACAGCTCCAGCACTGGCATCAGGGGACACTGGCAGTGGTGTAAAACTAGGCAATGCATCAGAAATAGGTTTCATAAGCAGATGTCCAGAACTATTAGCAGGTGTTATGAGAGGAACTGCTGCAGATCGAGGTGCTAAAAATGGATTTGCATCTGGTCTTCTGCTTGTACCCAAAACTGCAGAATCTGAAATGTAAAAAAACCAAACAAAATTCAGCAACAAAAGCACTTTGTAGAAAGCATTCATAAGTATATGAAATTTTACAGCATGTTCACAAATAAGTTCTATAATGAGAACTTTTGAACATGGAAATTGTATCTTGCCATAAACCAAGGATGCTCCCATAGACTTTCATTCTATCCTTTCTCATCTTGGATCTCATCTACCATTGCTTCTTTTGTCTAAAAATTCCTGTGTCTGCACTTCAGGGCACCAGGTACAAGACTGACTTAAAGATCAGGGCACTCCTGGGACCTGCCAGCCATTTTGTGCTTGTTGGCCGCTGAAAGTCAGTAACAGTTCAGGTTACCTGAAAAAAAATATACAGATGTCTGTGACAAGCAACACAGACACCCTTTGCCGAGGTTCACTCCAAGCATACAATGCCAGATAGGAGGTATCTGTCATGTTGACTCCAGTACCACACAAAGGCATAAGAGCCCTCATGCATACACTACAAAGCAACACACAGGTAGGCTTCCCCCCCCTCAGGCATATTGTCAGTTTCCCCAGCCTCCAGCAAACTCGTGCAAATAAACATTATGCCCAGCAAGACACAGTTTAGACTTCAGACAACACTCAATGTTCGCTCATTTGTCAAATTCTGACAACATTCTAGTTTCAATAAAGCATTCATGAACTTTTTCCAAATTACTAACCAATGACTTGTCCCTCTCTCACCTTCCCTATCAAAACCTCCCTCAGCTCCAGATGTAACTTGTGCAAGGTTCTCACGCCGGATGCAGAACAGAAACTAAACTGACATTCCTGGATCTTACGGATTGGGTAGGTGTTTTTATTCAGAGTTTTTTTTTGTTTTGACAAAGGTCTTTCATCATGTGAACATCCCAATTCCCACAAATGCATTTGTGTGGATATTATACTGGCATTCGTGTCCAGCACTTAAAAACTGCTACCATGTGGCTTATTTCTAGAAAGAAAAAACTTTAAAGTATCCAAATAATTAAAACTATATAAATAACCATAGAATCATAGTGGCTGTCTAGATTTATAAGCCAGCAATTTAGCTCCTGAAAGGATAAAAAGAACCAAGAATTTAGTTCTTCTAGACACAGGAATTGTTGTGGGTTTTTTGTTTCTTTTTTATTGAGTTTACAGTCAAGAGTTTCAATTAAAACCAAACCTTTCCAAAGCAACAGAACTCAAGGTGAAGCCTTAAATGCATGTTAAAAAATTAAGTACAAGCTGAATCAATTAAACTGAAGATTTGAATCTTACATTAATATAGTTTTGTCTAAATAATTTCAATCTGCATAATATAAGCCTACTCAGTCTCTGCCTTAGGAAAAAAAATAGTTAAAAAAATCAAAGTTAACACTCACCCATGCACATCTTAGAGAGATTTCAAAACAGGCCACACACTTAATTGATTTTATGTCAGTCTGAGCAACCAGGTCTACATACCAGACAGATTGGTATAACTTCAATTCTTCACTCAGTGAGACCCAAGCTGATCAACAGGGATGCTGAAAATCAGGACTGGGTTCACTGATATACTGCATGGAATTGTCTGCACAGCATCTGTGTGGTTCTAACAGGTGCTGTTAAAGCCTCTCCATATCAAAGGGAACTTTGTCTCTCTAATCTTCTGTACTGAGATATTAGGAAGCATGGTATAGAGAGAAGCAGTGGGAAGGGATGAAGGAAAAAGGAAAAAAAAGAAGAGGAAGTAGGCAATTGGGGAGGGTAAGAAAACAAATTCATAGCTCACAAGTGAAGAAACACAGTTCTGAAATCCCCTTGAAAATGCTGGATTTAGTTATTTGTACTCTGTGTAAAGATTCAAGTTTTCTTTCGTTATGTTACCTTGCATTTGGCTGCTGGATGGAGTACCAGTTCCTGCTGCTCCTAAAGGTTTCATATCATGAACAGTGAGCTTAGGTGGAGGAAGGCTTGGGCGAGATTCTGTTTCAAGGAATTTCACAAACAATTCTGAAAAAGACTAGAGGAGGCTACAAGTTATTGTATTGTATTGATGCTCTGCTGAAAAGTGTGTGAGTAAAAAATACAGATATGCATAAAACGAAAAACTGCCTCCAAAGAATTCTGTATTGGTACAATGATTTTTTTTCCCCTCCCTAAAACACTCATTTTTTTGTCATCTCATTAAGTGGCATTCATGTGAAAAGGAAAAACTCTAAAGACAACGCACGTAATTCCACCATGGTTCCATTACTGATTTAAGCCAAGTGTTTCAAGAATGCCATGCTGTTAACAACATCAAAGGATTTCCTGTGTTCATGCTCAAGCAAATCCTTCCTCCAGAAACACATTAAACTTAAACATTTCTCTAAAACCCATTGCTTTGTTCGACAGAAAGTTTTGAATGAAAGAATCATGGAACAATTGAGGTGTCAGTAGCATGCCAAGGTAAAACTGTGCTTAGTAAAGCCTGTACTATACATGCAAAAGCATTCGTTTTCCTCTTATACATCCACAGTTAAATCAAACTACAATCCTCTGGTGGTCTAAGTGCCTGAAGGATTTTAGTGGGCAAAACCCCAATCCCTACACTTCAAGATCATTTACAAGAATTCCCTACTTGCTTTTCTGGCTCAATGAGCAAAAAAATCAAAGTTAATCCAAAAAGCTCAATCCTTGGTCTGCAAAATGGGGAAGTTCCATACATGAACTGCTCCCATGGACCATGCTATGACAGCTGCTGCTTTACAGTATCTGCAAGCTTAAAACATCAACTTTATATGCTGTACGTTAAGAGGCACTAGCTGAGAAAGCTTTTCAAATGAAATTTAAAGGACACATGGGAACATGATCATTAAAATACAGTATCACAGTATCATGCTCTTCTATGCTGTTGAGTATTGCAGAATTCTTTTCTCACACATGTATTTAACCTGCAGCACAGTCTGCAAGATAAAGTTCATACCCTAAGAAGGCAGTGATCCCAGGAATCAGTGAAATAGTACATGGATTTCTGTATTAGTCCAACATTTAGTATTGTATCACTGTCATCAATGCCTAAATATTTATTTAGTGAAGGAAAAACCACCCTTATTCCAGAGCACTTGCAGCAAGTTGACAAATAATGCAAGACACAGCAGCATCAGTAAGTGAAGCTGAATGAACCAAACATCAGCATTAACATGCAACTGCCCCATTCTTCCCACTCAAACACAAAGAATGTACAATTAATCCTTACACTATTAAAAACGTTTTGATGAGTTGGCCTCAAAGGGGTACTAGGGACACTCTTTGACCCAGCTCCTCCACCAAGCCAGCCAGTAACCCATCTCGTAACTCCTCTTTGGTCTTCAGATAACAGCTAGAAAGTATTTGTGGGGAAAAAAAACAAAACAGTTAGGAAACCAAAATAAAGCAGTAGGGAAAAGAAACTGCAACACTGTGCTCCTTATATTTATTCACCATAACTATGTGGGAATTCTACAGATAAACAAAAAAATTCAATTACAGTTAAAAATCTTCTCTGCCTCCCGGAGACCAACAGTTTAAAAACTTGGCTTTTTATATAAAGTGTAAGCCACACATTCTTCACAATACCTAGTGCTACCTACAAAACTGGCTGACTTTTCGCTGTCTGATGTATTAGAGCAGTTAGGCACAACAGTTAAAACCCTTCTTATCTGCAGTAGCATTCCTCAGGAAAATGAGATCCATTCTATTGTAACAATGCTATCAAAAGATTCCATTAAGAGCAGCATGTCCCCCATAAAAAAATTACTTCAGATGAGAGAACAAAGCCCATCATTTTCCCACAATAAGCACAGGGACAGTCACATTTAGTTAAGCAGCAAGCCACTCTATTTTCAGGTCAAGGTACCACAAGTGAAAAAAGAAGTCTGACTTTCTGCAATGTATTACCTGATCAAGTTCTTCCTTTTTTACTCCCAAGATACTTCCCATTAACCTTAACACTTCAGGGCGTTTATTCTTTGGAGTATGAAAATGTCCAACAAAGAGATTTTTCATCAGGAGCCTGCAGAACAAAGAAAGCTTGTTGTACAATGTGCTTTTATGTAACAGCAGATACTGTAATATCCACACACCTACTCCTCACACTCTTGCCTAATTTACAAGAACCCAAATAAAGAAATGTAATACAAGGAACTAAAAGCATACTTCACCAATTTCCTCCCCATACAAGTTAAAATATTTCTTATACAGTAAGTTTTGATTTGGACAGTATGAGAAATATTGTATGCACTAAGATGAAACTGAATGGTATATAAGCAAGTTTTGATGTAAGGACTATGATCAAGGAAAATGTTTATTCCAAGATCTTGACTCAGGAGAGCATTTAAACAGGTACCTATGTGCACTCCCAATTCAAGACATAAGGAAGGGGATAAGGGAAGCCATTTGTCTATCCCTCTTTCGGTCCTAGTGGGTGGAAAAAAAAAAAGCCAACAAAAAAACAACAGTGTAAGAGATTTTCACAACATTCAGGTGATGCTAGCTACATGAAAGGGCTTGCTGTTCACTTCTCAGACATTGTAACAGAAGTTCACTAAGAAGGCTTATCTCCATCTGCAGAGCTCATGCACTGAAGTGTTCCTCTACGTAAGAAACACATCAGTAATCCAAATTTACACGTATACTGGTTTTACCAAATCAAAATTACTGTTTACAACTATCAAACTAATCCAAGTACACTTACAAGATATTTAAGAAGGGCACTGAGACTCTTGGACATGTCCAGAGAAGGGCAACAAGGCTGGGGAGAGGCCTCGAACACAAGCCCTACGAGAAGAGGCTGAGGGAGCTGGGGTTGCTTAGCCTGGAGAAGAGGAGGCTCAGGGGAGACCTTCTTGCTCTCTACAACTACCTGAAGGGAGGTTGTAGCCAGGTGGGGGTTGGTCTCTTCTCCCAGGCAACCAGCACCAGAACAAGAGGACACAGTCTCAAGCTGTGCCAGGGGAGGTTTAGGCTCGAGGTGAGGAGAAAGTTCTTCAGAGAGAGTTGTTAGGCATCGGAATAGGCTGCCCAGGGAGGTGTTGGAGTCACCGTCCCTGGAGGTGTTCAAGAGGGGACTGGATGTGGCACTTGGTGCTATGGTTTAGTAGTCATGAGGTCACTTGGGTGACAGGTTGGACTTGATGATCTTTGACGTCTTTTCCAACCGTGTTGATTCTATGATTGATTGTAAGATCATATACAGAAGCCCAGTTCTGCACTGCTTCTGCAACTGAGTCAGCAACATATCTCTACAATGTGAGGAATAAAACCCAAAACCATGCATGAAGTCTGTCATCCAAGACTTACTTGTCCACTTTTCCTTCTGTGCTGTTCATAAGATTCAGGAGTTTATTCTGTACATCTTCTAACATTTCTCTTTTGATCTCACCTATAAAAAATAATACCGCAGCAAATAAGCAAAAATTGAAACTTTATTGCAAAACCTAATAATACACACTTAAAAAATATTTCATGGTGCTTTAAAAAGAACAACCAAAATCCATGTCATTCTTTACTGAAAAGTGTCAACTTAAGTGATTATTATTGTCATTTATAAGGTCAAATTTCTGAAGCTACACTAAATGCAGGAACACACAGAAAATAGATCAACTGCAGAAGATCTGATGTACTGCTTTGCTCTATATAAGTAACAGAAATGGAAAATCTCTCAATCAAGGTCCTTAGTCCTGTGATGGCAACCTTTTTCATAACCTGATCAAACTGCATGTTGACATCAGATCCTTTGATCTCAGTACTTAACCTAAAATATTTCCTAAAGCCAGCTATTCTGCATACTCCATCGGGTTGCTCAAATCTTGAAGTACTAAGAGGTCTCTCAGAAGAATTATTGGCTAGCAGAGCAACATGTTTTGTGTCTCTTCCGTTAGGACCTTTCCCAACTTCTGTTAACCAATGCAAGCTCTTGAAATGGCACACCAGGCCACCCCAATGCATCCTATAACCAGCGCTGTGCTACACAATTCTATACCGGCACAAAAGACTGCAGAGGCTTATGCCAGATCCCCCATACTTTTGGGAATACAGAGATGAAATGCCACAGCTACCATGAACCAAAGACAAAATGGAGAGGAAAATGGCTAATGCTCAGTCAGCCATTACAGCCTGCAATTTAAGTGAACAGTCCAGTATTATGTGTTACTTCAAATGAGTTTGTTTGAGAGTGTGCCAGGAGTCACTATGCTGATTTCCTGCCTTTTTTTTTGGCACACCAGTTCCCAATTCTGATGCTGTTCTGTAGTGGCTGAAATGAAATCAGTTGATGTAGAATACTACAACACTGATAATGACATTTTTAGCTAATTTTCTTCTCCACAAACCCAAACCAAGAACTATTAGAAGAGTAACAGAGGAGTTTAGATTCTGCATTCACTACTGCTGTAACTTTTCAGCTTTCTGAAATTTCTGATCTCAATCAATGATTTGTCTATTATCTACACACTTGAGCCTCACAACATCAGAGTATTTAATAAGAGACATGAATGTAGTGGCCCATGTAATTAAAAGAAGCCATGGTATGATATTGTTGTATTAACTCTTCTCCAGTAACTTCATGCACCAATACAGCTACAATTGTAAAATTCCACTAGCATGAATTACTTGTTAGCTCAAATACAGGATACACCCAATTACCCAAATCATTCTGTGCCAGCAGCTCAGCTTCCTTTGACCTCCCACAAAACTCATAAAAATAAAGCTTATAATAAAAATTAAAAAACCCTTAAAGTTTTACTTTATAAAACCTCAGATACCCTAGAAACTGGACAGAAGTAGCTGACGTGCAAGTCTCTACAAAAACCATAGAGTAAAAAACACTACCAAAAAAAGTATCTCGATTAAAACCCTAAGTGAAGGACTTCAAAACACTAGCAGTAAAATGTTCCCAGACAAAAACAAACAAAAAAAACCAACCAAAAAAAACCCCAAACAAAACCAACCACAACATAAAACCACACACACACACAAACCAACACCAAAACCACACACTACAAGGTACAAAGAGTTCTTTGTAGGATAATCTACAAGTGCCTGCACCTCAAGAGAGCAAAAATACACATTTTCACCAAACTGGAGTTCTGCATTTGAAGTTATTTGTTTCCAACCAGAAGTACTAATCTTAATAATACACAAAAGTGTTAAAAGTATAACATGGGCTGTCTGTGTGAAAACCAAGTCTACCCTACAGTAAACCAAGCAGAAATTAAGAGATTTTTCTCTTCCTCCTCTGTAAGACTGAATGCTTATATCCACATCCTATGGAAAAACTGCTGATCAACTTCATTTCCCTACCATTTTAAAACTTCTTGGGCTCATGCTAACAAAAAGCACTAAATTTAAAACCAAAACAAACTCCACAAAAGATAGATTTTCCTTGTACCTGTCTTGCAGCTGACTTCTAAAAAAAAAACCTCAGCATTTTTGTAAGAAAAGTGACTTTTAAAATTTTTATATCCTTCAAATCATCTGGGATGCACGGAAAACATTCCACTGTAGTTTCCACATGACTTTTCATCATTAATAAATGCATGCCACAACTGTGTTGATACAACATGGTTCTCAGTTAACACCAATAACTCCACAAGAACCTGCAGAGTTTTTGTGCATGTCCATCAAAGAGCTAGGCTGTGAAATGGATACAACCTGGTATGACTTGTACCTCTTAATATAAACACTTTACTTCACAAATATGAATTTCAGAGAGTGTGGACAACTGCCATACTAAGACATGATCAAGGAACCCAAGGATTAGGCTCCTTATTCAAACAAATGAAATAATACATACTATACAAGAACGTTTCTTGTAAGAACTATATCCATATTATTGGAACAAATTTTAGTGCATGTGACTGTCCTTCAGCACGCCTTTCAAAACACAGAGGTGAGGCACAGGAGAATTAATCCATGGCTCTGCAGTTTAATCTTACTTGAAATTATGATGCCTTGTACATGTGGTTAGACATGACCAAAAACTTGAAGGAATGTTTGCAATATAGTTACGGAAAGGTAACAGTTGTGGGAACACACACAGGAGCCCTTTGGGTCTCCACAGTGTGAAAACAAATTGAAAATATTCAACTACCAATGTCACATGAAGGTAAGCAGAATCTGAACACAAGTTCTAAGTCCATTTTTTGTTGCTCTTGCTCTACAAAGCCAAAGAATCACAAGCTGTTTTCCCATTTTTATTCACACACTGAATTCTAAACCAAAGGTATCAATCAATAATTTTAATTAAATATTATTGTGTTCCACTTCTTTCCTGGCAAAAATATTTTGTATCAGGAAGGATCAACTTTTAAGGACAGCTACATAGCAATATTCTACTCACCATGACTAGGCAACTATCATTAAACACATTTTTTAAATTGAAAATTTCCTTCTGAAAGTTGAACACGACTTAATCACGTACTTTGTGTCTATGAAAAGACTGAAGAACTAACATGTCCTGAGCCAAAATTCATCATGGATTGCTGTGGACCAGACATTCACAACCCTTTTCCAATTATTTGTTTATCATTTATGGCAATTCAGAAAAATGCATCTGGTACATTTTAGACTTTTCCATTAAAATCACTTCTCCTTTAAAAAAAAAAAAATCCATAAAAACATCGCTCAAAAGATTTGGCCAACAAAACCGTGTCTGGGAATGTATTTGGCAAATTTTCAATAAGACATTGTATGTTTTCTTGTGTAAATAGAGAAAACAGAGTGGTCCTTTTTCCCCCCCCACTAAAAATGATGATTTATTCTACAGCAGCTTTAAAGAGCTGTTTCCTTTATGCAACAATTCCTTTTCAATTACTTTTGACAAGGAAATCGTTTGCCAATACAGCATAGTTTCATAAGATTCCAAGATTCTTTTTTCTCACAAACTGCAAGCTGCTCCTGCTTTCTTGTGTATGCAAAGGTTTGTAATCAGAATTAACCAGTATTGAAGAGCTCCCCATTTGAGAGTGTCACATTTGGCTATACCCAAGTTAATGTCATTCCAAGGCGTCTGAAAACTTATGCTAGGAATGCCTGTAGTGATACAGAGATATACAGATCAGGCAGTTAAAAAAAACAACCAATCAATGGCTTGAAATTTATTTTAGAGTGTAAGATTCCGATGTGAGCTCAGGGAGCACTCCTATGACACCTACTCGGAAGCCAAATTGCACTTAGAAACAACTAAATTTAAGTACACATTCAAATACATAGTAGGAATGTCAGAACTGTTTTGTAGAGTTCTTGCTGAAAATCTGATCTTTCAAGTGACTTTTCACACCAACTTCTTAAAGCAAGTATGCTTTAAGAAAATACTAATTATTTCAAGAGTAAGATAAATTATAATGTAAAAATTAATAGCGATAATTAGTTGTGTATGTTCTGAGCAAGAATTACCACAGTACCCAGCAGAAATGATCCAGGTTTTCATCCAGCAAGCCTTAAAGGCATTCACCAAAAAACTTCCCACAGACATGGAGGGGAAAAAAAAACCAAAACAGAAAGTGCATGCTGTTAAACAGCCATAAGGAGCGAGCAAACCTTTGGTCTTCAAGCTCCTTTTTTAAAGCTGCTTCAGGGACCAATCACAAGTTTTCCTCTGTTTTTAGATTTATCCCATGTTCTCAGAGAAAACATGACCTTAAGAGAGGATGCTGCAATAACAGCAAAATATGGTGACCCACAGAGAGGGAAAGAGAAAACAGGACTCATTTGGAAAACTGGAGGAGAAACCAACAGATGAAGACAATAAAAAAACCCCAGAAGTCTAATATTCCCTCATGAGCCAGGCCTGTTATGTTCACCCATATCAGAAATGCCATGCAACTGTAGACAGAGAAGTAACTTTCCCTCTTTGTTCAACAAAACATTGCAGACAAAATCACAAGTCAGGGCCAAGACAAGTACATAAATCCAGCTAAATTATTATTAGTCCTAAGTCCTGCTTTAGTTAATGTTATGACTGCTTTCTGATGAAAATTAATCAGCTAAGGAAAAAAAAAAGGGACCATATGCTACTCATGAGTCTCTGAGCTTATAAATCTTAATGATGATTGATACTCAAATACATTGGACAGAAATTACTCTTCAGTTTTTACCACGTGATTAGACTGAAGAGTAAGTCTGTAAAACAGAAAGACACTGAAACAGTATCAGTTTTTAGCACAAGGTTGCTCTCTTCAGACATTCCCAGTTTTAATGTTAAACTTGTTTATGAAAGAGAAGGCTATATGCATCTCTTAAGGAATTTGTGTTTCAGTGATATAAAAAAAACCAAATCCAATGAAACCACACCCCAAAGCATTCACAGAACAACAAAATCACCTTTCTAAATACAAGCAATCAGAAAGCTTATTGGAAATGCTATCTACAAATACAACCTGAAAATGTGTCCAAGATCTTCCACATAATCTCTTTAGACAGTATCACATTTGTGCAAGAGTCCTCTATCTATATTTAGAATAGAATAGAACTAACCAGGTTGGAAGAGACCTGTGAGATCATAGTGTCCAACCTATCATCCAACACCATTTAATCAACTAAACTATGGCACCAAGCACCCCATCAAGTCTCTTCCTAAACACCTCCAGTGATGGTGACTCCACCACCTCCCCAGGCAGCCCATTCCAATGGCCAGTAACTCATTCTATAAGGAACTTCTTCCTAACTTCCAGCCTAAACCTCCCCTGGCACAGCCTAAGACTGTGTCCTCTTGTTCTGGTGCTGGTTGCCTGGGAGAAGAGACCAAGCCCCATTTCTTACCAACAGCACACAGGCTGTGTTCCTCTATGTCAAATACCACAGTTACTTACAATGGCAAATATGACAGCACTTGGCATCTTACAAACTTTTTTAAAAGGCACTGACAGACCTGTATCAAGGCCTTTGGTATTTATAGGGAAAAACCCAAATATTACAAAACTTTCCTTTGAGAAAGATCCCTAAGAGCATGTAAACCTATTTTCTCAAATTTGCTTTACAAAGACATGAGTCCTCAAAAGGTAGCACAGAATTATTCTCTTCCACATAGAAGATGAAGTTTGCTAAGTTTCTAAGAACACTGCATTGTCTCCTAAGTTGTTTGGAATATTTTAAGTGGAGATTAAAAAATGTACTTACCTTCTTTCTTAAGCTCTTCTATCTGCTCCTCTTTGATGTCAAGCTGTTCAGTAAGCCTTGATGCTGCGTCCAGTGCAGCATTTGCCTCTCCTAAACTTTCCTGAATAGAGAGTAGGAAACAAAGAGAAGCAAGGGTGTTCACTACTACAATTACACTAAAACAATACAGTCCAAACATAAAAGATTCAGAGACTTCAATGACTTTTTCTTTAGAGTACATGGATTGTAAACATCCTGAGAAAATGGACGTTCAGCAGAGGAATGCTACTTTGCTGATGATCTTTTACTGCCCTCCTCTCCATGGAAGAGAATAATTACAATAACTTGATGTATACTTTGAAACCAACAATGAGAAAATTCAGTAAAGAATCAACATTCAGTTTCACACTCACCTGCAGTGACACAACTTTTTCTTCTAAGCTTTCTGCTTTTTTCCTCCATTCTGCAGTCTGTTTTTGATGTTTCTCCAGCTCTGCTGAATACATAGCTTTTTCTTCTAAAGGGTTAAAAACATAAACCAAAACAAAACAATCTTGAATCATAACAAGTAACTCTTAGGGATACACATTACCATCTCTGGTCTTCAAGAGGCAGAGGGGGAGTTCAAATTTCATAAATGGGATCTTGACCAGCAGTTTTCACAGGCCCAGAATTGTTTTCAGAAGTTTATTAAAAGATAACAAATCTTAAAGTTGAAGCTATCGAAAACCAAGCCAGGAAACTAATAATGAAAAAGCACCAAAATATGGTAACTATCTCAGTTAAGAAAGACTTGTTACAACCTTTGCAATTGACAAAACTTACCCTGTTGGAATTGCTCTAGTACCATCTGCAGGTTGGCCAGTGACAATGCATACTGCTTCACTTGGTCCTGTGAGATGGTGAGCTGTAGCACTGTTTCATCTCTCTGCTTGGAAACCAGGTTTAGTTGCTCTTGCAAAGATTCAACTTGCAGAGTAGCTTGATGACTTAATGAAAATAAAATACATTTATGAAGGTAATAACAGATATCACCACACGGAAAAGAGAGAAACAAAAAACCCACACACCTCACAACCAAACAAAAAAAAAACCCAAAATGCAGCAGCAGATTTTAAATAAGTTTCATAAAAAAATGTTGGCAATCAAAAACCCCCAAATACTTCAGTTGGAAGTGCATTAGATGTAATTAATAACAGTTCCCATATTTTTTGTTTTCTCAGGTGCTTAGCATATTACAGAATGGCAATTCAGTAAAATAAAGCCATCCGTACCAGTCTGGCTCTGGTATTTAGAGCCAATGCCACTACTGTAGAAAATCAAAAGACTACCTGGCATTCTCCACTGCAGTGGATGAAGACACAAGTTTTTCTTCCAAAACTACAACTTTCTTTCTTAGCTTGACCTCTCTGTCTTCTGCAGCTAAAGCTTCTCGTGTGTAGGAGTCTTCCATTTCTAAAAGGTGATTACGTAGCCTCTCCAGCTCTTGATTTAGGCGCTGCTCTTTCTCACGCAAATGCTGTATCTGTGTAGACATAGCTTCAGTTGGTCACACTATCACCTTTCACAAAAACAAGTTAACATCAAAGATGTCCATTGAAGCACACTGCACATGTATTGATTTTAAATGCTTTTTGCAAGTGATTGTTACTTAAAATAATCAAAAAACACTACAGATGCAATTTCTTATTATTTTTACTTTCTTGCAACTGTAAATTATTTTGGGGGTTTACCTCACTCTGCAGAGCACTGCTCTCCATTTGCTTTTGTTTGAGTGCTACCATGACTTGGTCTCTCTCTTGCTGAAAAGTAACAGCCTTTTCCTGCATGGATTTAACTTCATGTAACAGCTGATTCAATTCTCCTGTCTTGCCCTGTTGAAAACACAAGCAAGCATTTCAAATGAAGCAAATAGTTTTTGCCCAGAAAAGCATAAAGGCAGTACTGATTTCACAAGGAAAAGAGCAGGACACACCTGGCCCTACAGCATAGTAAAAAAAACATTCTTTAAAAAGTATTATTTTGAAGTTATTTCATTCACATAAGATAGAGCAAAAATTATTGCTGAAAAGCACTATACAGATGCATTGTCTTACTTGACTGCCATGAATAAACCTAGACAAGAGATTTGCATTATGTACATAGTGACTCAGACACTCGTGTAACACTTGAAAATTTTACTTTTCCTTATGTGTCTGGAATCTCTTCCCTGTGATACCCATTTATCAGGCCATGAACACACAAAGCATCAGCCCAGGTAGGTCGCTTGACTGAACTTAAGACAAAAACATGGAGAAATCTGTTAAAACAAGCTACAAGGTGAACTCAAAGATTAGACTTCAGTGAATCATAGCAATGTCCGTATTTTCATATGTTGAATTGCAGTGAATATTGCTCCAAATTAACATGTGATTTACCAGAACTTTATATTAGCATATAAAGGAGAAGTGTATGTAAGTTACACAGAATTCACACGTAGACATGAATGCATTTTCAGTTATTTGAAACTTGAGAATGCTCTTTACCTTTTCTCTTGTAGGTTGTTGTAAAAACAGTTACTTTTATTGAGTATGTTGGATAAAAGTAAACCAATCTTTATTTTTATCATTAATATTTATGAGCTTCAATTATTTGGTTTTATTAATCAAACTGAATATAATAAAATTCTTTTGGAGTACAAGCACAGATATGCAAGCAAACCTTCTCTTGGTATCTTCTGACATACACACAAACCCCAAAACTGTTTTGAGCACTATTTTTCATAGGCCTCCATGGCCAACACAAAGAGTGTAACAGAAACTTCTCAGATTTGTGCAAGAAAAAGATCCAGACAAAATGTTCCATGCTTGTGAAACACTAAGCCACCAGTGAGTGACATTCTGCAGGCCAAAGACATGCAACACACTCAGCCAGATAAAGCACATTTCTGTGAGTTAGAACAAAGAAAATCCAACATTCTAAGTGTGAATGTGTAAAGTATTAGTATATTTTTTTATGGGCTGGACTGATGAACAAAGAAATCCCAATGGTATTAATTCAAAGCTATTTTTCACAACATAACTGCACTTTGAGACAATAAAACTTCTCATTGTAATTCTATAGTATTTGTTTAGAACAGGATAGTGAAACCTCTATGTGACCTCAACATGTGCCCTAAGTTGAACTCCTTAAAAAACCAAAATCAAAACAAATAAAAACCCCAACAAACCCCAATATCAAATAAAAAAAAATTCCTCTCATTTAATATATGCCCTGTCAAAACTGAAACTTTAAATGATACATTTCAAAAAATGCAGATATTGTTACATTAAATTTTTTTTTCTTTGATTTTACAAACGCATTACATTGCAGATTTAGCTGGTAGCTAAGTCAGGTAGCTTCAAAGAGATGCGAGGGTGGCGAGACACTGAAACAGGCTGTCCAGGAAAGTTGTGGATGCCCCATCTCTGTAAGTTTTCGAGGATAACCTAAATGAGGCTTTAAGTAATCTGATCTAGTGGATGGTGTTCCTGCTCGTGGCAGGAGGGTTGAAAGTAGGTGATCTTTAAGGTCATTTCCAACCCAAATCATTCTACAAATTTTTCTATTATACTTACAGCAGGAGAAAAAAGCTAATGGCAAGTTACTTAACAAGGCTTTGCATAAATACACCTCTCTGATAATGGGTAAGGCTCATAATCCAGAAAATGAAAAGGGATGCTAAAGGCAACAGTGAGAGTAAGAATACAGACCAAGAACACGGAAGAGCACAACTGTAAGAGAAGACTGACAAATGGCAACCAGAACCACCAAGACAAATAGAATTAGGACCTTAACAGCACAGGACAAAGGAAGGAAATATTTGTTTGGAATTAACTGCCAGAAAAGATTGCCCACTAGGACATGCTCACTTTCAAAGCCTACAAAAAAATGAATCAAAATATATTTACATACTGGAGTTTTGCTGTTGAGTATGTGTTAGAGCTCCAG
Organism: Melanerpes formicivorus; assembly: GCF_026170545.1. Classification (NCBI taxonomy): domain Eukaryota; kingdom Metazoa; phylum Chordata; class Aves; order Piciformes; family Picidae; genus Melanerpes; species Melanerpes formicivorus. The sequence goes on from NW_027142369.1 coordinate 6,219,643, forward strand.
GAAGACTTTTGTGCTGTATTTATGCCTATTTCTTAAAGAGAAACAGCAATGCACACATTACTTCATTAACTCCAGCAGCAGCAGCAGCAGCAGCTCATACAACATACTGCTGACCTGTGTATCAGTGATGCCACATAATTTGTCAGTCTTTGAAAATATATTCTTCCTCAAATGACATGTGAGAATTTATAAGCCACCTATGCTTTGGAAAAAAGTATCAATTTTCCCATGTGTCAAAGTGCAAAGAAGAAAGCATTAGTTTAGCTTATCCAATCTTCCATCGTTTTCTTTTTTTGTTGATTGTTTGTTTGTGGTGGAGTTTCTCCAGTCATAAAAGAAAGTTACATAAACTCATTAGTCTCACAGGGATGTTGTGAAGCAATCACACTGGAATGACAAACATTAGAGGAAAGCACATTGAAAAATCAGTCCTGCTGGCCAGCTCTGCAGAAGTCTGAGCACCGTACAGTAAAAATAATACAGGGAACTTCATGAACAACAGGGCCAAAGCATTTCCAAAGAAAGGAAAAATGTTGTTTATGGCTGCACAATTAATAAATAACACAGCACACTACTCACCTGCTGACTTCTAATTTCTTAACTTTGCAAGGGAAGGATTCTTTTGTTGAAGTGTATAACACAGAATGGAGTTACAAACTGATTTCAAACAAACGCTTAATGGCCACATGTACACAAAAATTCATTGCTATTTTGCTAATTTTATAAGATATTCATGGACATGCATGCACACACCTGTTCTTTTTCTTTTAACAACTTCTCAAATGCAAGAGCTTTTTCCTTCATTGAGTGAGACTCAAACTCTTTCTCTTTCAGCATCATTGAGAACTGCATATTAGTCTCCTGAAGTGCTCGGAATTCTGTTTCTTTTTCCCTACATTGTGCAACTATTTTGTCATTTTCTTCTTTCAGCTTTCGAATATCCATTTCTAAAATCAAATTTCTTTCTTTAAGATTAGTCACAGCTTGCTTCAAAAGCTCATTTTCATTTTCTTTGTTGCTAAGATTTTCACTCACAGAAAGCAACTCATCACTTTTAGATTTGATTAATATGTCTTTTTCCCTAAGAGACCTCTGTAAGACATCATGTTTTTCTTTGATTTGTCTCATCTCTGACTCAGTCCATTCTTGATTCTTTCTTTCAATCTCTGAAGCTGTAACCACAGAATCAGATAACCGTTGATTGTTTTCCTGAAGAGTCTTGATAGTTGAATCTTTTTCTTGCAACTTTTTTTTCAGCTGTTTCAACTCCTTTTGAAGGAGTTTAGACTCATCGCTGAGTACTTCAGGACTACTGTGTTGAACGTCTGAACGCTGTGAAATGGTGGAAGCTGTTGCCACAGATGGTGTTACCAAATCAAGTTTACTCAGGAGAAGATCCTTGGTGTTATGAAGCTGTCCTATGCTGTGTTGAACTTGTGCCAATTCCTGACTGAAGCTTTTCAGCTTTTTCTCATTCTGTTCATAACTCTCAATCAAGCCATTGTAATCTATTTGCAACTTGGAATTACTGTCACTTTCAACTGAAAATTGTGCTTGAAGCTTGTGCAGCTCTTCTTGAAGATGAGCTGATTCATGCTGCATGTTCTGAACTGTGGTTATGACTTGCTGCTTCCACTCTTCCATCTTCTTTACTTGCTGTTTTAATTTATCACGTTCTTGCAGAAGTTCCTCAAACTGGTTACTGTTAACACTGCCTGAGCCATTGCCAGTCCCTGTACCTGATGTCTGCAAGACAGTCAATAAAGTTTGGCATTTTTGACTTAGAGCATCTATTTCAATATCCTTTTCTCGAATGATACGAGATAAATTCTGAATAGTTTCTCTAGACATGTCCTCACTGCTGTTTTCGGATCTATTAGATAACTTTTGATTCTCCTCTTGCAACCTTACCAAAGCTGCTTCTTTAGCAGCAACCATATCCATGATATTACGATACTCTGTTTTTAACTGACTATTTTCTCTTGTCTTTTCACTTAGAACTGCTAGTACTTGCTCTCTTTCCACAACGTAAGCTTGCAACTGCTGCTGAAGACAAAGAACATCCTGCCTATAGGAAGCTGAGGAAAATCTAGCATTGAGAGCTTGTATTTCCATTTCCTTCTCTTGAATGATCTGATTAAGTTTGCCAACTTCATCCTTAGACAACTGATCAATTTGCTGACTTAGAGAAACATTCTTTTCATTTAGAAGCTTAATCTCCATTTCCCTTTCTTTGATGCCTGCTACCAGTCTTTCAATTTCAGCTTTAGATAAGTCATGTTTTTCATTTCCATTTTCTCCATTAAGAGTCTGAACTTTGGTATCCTGAAAGAGATCAGAAGAATCAGTCTGAATAATCTGTCTCTCTTTGTGCAATTGAGTTTTAATCTGTTCAATTGTTTTCTGCAAGTTTTTAATTTCCTCATCTTTCTCCAAAGAAAGTCTTTCATGTGTGACATTCATTTGCTCACACTGAAATTTAGACTCATCTATTTCCTTTCTTTGTTGCTGCAAAGACTGCTGAAGTTGTGCTGTTGTTTGATTTTGATCTTCTATTGTTTTTTTGTGAACTTCTATTTCTTCTTCAAGATTATTCTTTATCACTTTTAACTGTGTGACCTCACTTTCAAGTTCAATAATGATATCTAGAGTTTTAGGCTCAACCACAGGTGTAGATCTACTTTGCTGGTCCTTAAGGCGTTCAATTTCTTCTTTCAAGTGGTTATTTTCCTCCTTCATGACTGCAAGACTTCTGTCTTTTTCCTCCAAATTTTGTTTTAAGACATCTTGCTTTACTGAAACTTTCATATATTCCTCAAGTTCCTGCTTTACCTGTGAAGTTTGATTTTTTAATTTCTCAATAAATACCTCCTTTTCCTTTATGAGTTCTGTCAACTGCTTTTGTCCTCCTAAGCTAGTAGTCAACATTTCTTTTGTCTCCTGATGGTCAGTTTCCATCTGCTCAATGCTCCTTTGAAGTTCAGCGATCTTGAAGTCTTTCTCTTGATTGAGTTTAACTAAGCGCTCATGCTCAAGCTGCAATGCAGTGGTGTCCATACTACGTGCATTTGATAATTCCCCAATAGTCTGCTTATACTTTTGTGCTTGTTCCAAAAGCCTCTTTTCTGTCTGGTTCAATTCACTCTCTAACTGCCTTTTTTCCATTTTCAAAGCCTCCACAACAGCATCTTTTTCCAAGTAAACTTTGTTTTTCTCAGAAATGGTATTACTTAACTCCTGTTTTAGTTCTTCAATGTCTGCTATCAGTTTTCCATTTTGTGTTCTGAGATCAGACAGAGACTTCTCCAAGTCTTCACTTAGTTGTTTATTTTCTGAAATGTCCTTCTGTAATTTTTCAATTTCTACTTCTTTTTCTTTCAGAATCACATCTTGACAAATGTAGTTAGATTCCTGACTACCTTTTTCTGTTAGTTTGCTCAAGGATACAGAAAGTTCTTCTTCTTTTTCTTTTAGTCTCTGCTGTAATTCTTCCATTTCTTTTCTATTATGCAAATTACAGTCCTGGGCTTTCCTTAATTGTTCCTGAAGATCTTTAATATTATCTTGGAGTTGCTGCTTACTTATATGCAAATCATTAAGTGCATATGAACACTGGCTTAGTTTTTCTTTCTGACTATTTAACTCCTTAATAGTTTCCATCTTCTCAATTTCCAGTTCTGATACTTTCTTTCTTTCAGAATCTATGTCAAGTTTCAGCTGTTTGATGATACTATCAGTTTCTGTGTGCTGTTTTGACAGCTGCTCTTTCAGTGCAATCATATGCTGAAATAAACACAAATAAGAATTAATTAGGAGAGGAGGATGAGCCAAATGATGCAGTTCATTAATTTTTATCATCTGAACAACAACAAAAAAATAGAGAGGAAGCATAAATGCTTCCTATTTGCCAGTGGAAGTCAGCAAGTAGTATCAACTAATCAATGCTACATTAATTAAAACCAAATACCAAGTAGGGATAGATTACATTTCATTAAAGCAAAGAAGACCATCTCCCTCAGAAGAACCCTAACTACCTAAATCAAGGAACACAAAGAGAATGACTTAAGAAAAAGAACTATCAGAGTTTATCAGGGCAGTTGGAATGGGTATGAAGCAAACACCCATTACTTAAAAACAGAGAGGCACTAAATTTAAAATAACTAATTAGAAGTGAATGCATATCTGGATATTCTATTTCAAATTTCTTCTTTGAGCTTATTGTTAAATACACATGCAGGGATTCATTTAACAGGAAAGCATTCTGAATGCTCAATTCCACCAAGCTTGCAACTGTATGTTCACAGGTCAAATATATCAGAAGGTATCATTCCACTTTAATTACATGTAGTCAGTGACCTTTTTTGCTCCACAAATGCTTCTATTGTCAGCAACTTGTAATAAAGGAGCTTAATTATTCAACATAATTAAAATAATGGGAAGAAAGTAAAATTTAGAAAACATTCATTTTATGCATACTGTCACAAAACACTGCTCAAAATATTAGCAGAACAAAACCAATCAAGAGTCTTGCAAAGAAGAACAAAATAGTATTTAACTGGACTTCAGAAAGTATCATAGATAGCTCACATGAAGTATTATTTCTTTGTCCATAACAAGTGAGTTTCTTACACTTAAGAAGTTCAAATGAAGATGGAAAGTAACAAGAAACGTTGGTCCCAATACTTTTTTAAGCTTCAGAGAATAACACATTTCCTTGCGATCTATGTTCAAAGATCAACTCAACAGATAAACATGCATGCAAACAAATCTAAAAATTTACTTTAGTAGTTTAGTAATTAGTTGCCACATTTATTACCTGATTAGCTTCCTGATTCTGCTTGTCTAGTTCTTCCAACTCCACTATCAGTGTTTCTCTTTCAGCAATACTTTCACTTAATTCTTGTTCTTTTCTTTGCAAATCTTGTCTTAACTGACTTAATTCTGAATTCTGGCCCTCAGTACTTGCAGAAAGAATCTCCTCATGTTTATGCTGTGCACTTGTCAATTCCTTCTCAAGTCCTTCCTTAAGTGACAAAACAGAAGTAATTTAAACATTAGACTTTTTCTTGCTGAAATTTATAAATTGTTCAGATCCAAAATAGTTTCTTTCTCCCCCCTCAACAATTAAAAGCAAAGCATGCATTTTTATGTTACAATCTGTAAGCCTACATAAATATTATCCCAATTAAAAATTTTTGGTTGTGAAGTATTTGCCTGTACCATTCACACACACTTATTTTCTTATCACGAAGTTTAGGAACACAACTCGCATTTCTGCACAAACAGATATGGTCTGACATGTAAAGTAATAGTCGCCTCCAGGATAAACTATTTTACCTCCAAGAGATACCCTAAACATGTAGAAGGCTGCCTGGCAAGTTTCAATCAAGGACACCTCAACAGTGTCCTCATGGAAAATGCCTTGAAAACTCTTGAATACAAAACACTGAAGGCACAAGTTGAAAAACTCCACCAGACACAAGGAAAACTAAGCCAAATCTCTCATGCCTTGTAAAGAACTAAGTCAGTCTTCCCAATATCTAAAGGTGTGTTCCAGAGAAACTGTATGTTCCACTGCTTAACTTCACCAGTAAAATGGAATGTAGTATATGGAAGAAGAGAGATATTTTACAACTGCTAATATGAAAAAATATGATATGTGCCAAAGTAGAAGTGAAAAATGACAAATTTCACAGAATGTCATATTAATACTTTTTAAATGTACATTACAGTAATGGGACAGGTAGAATTCTACTGGTTTTCTTTAACAGAGTATGCTGTGGAGTTTCAGAAGCAAGGTGTATCATTTCTGTTAGTTCCATTTGTACTTACATAATTAATCTACAATTACAAAGTTATCAAGTACAAGTGTAAGTGTTCCAAAAAATGTATAGTGCCATAGTATAGTATGTGCCAATGTATAGCAACTGATTTTTTCCAATCAGTTACTACTGTTATCAACCTTTTTGTTGGCTTACTTAAGAATTGCTTTACCTGATTTAAATTTGAAAGTCTTGCTATTTCATTTTCTGCTTCTGTAATAGAAAACAAAAACAACCCATAATTTTACTACTTTCCAAACAACAACAAAACCAAATCATTCTCCCACCTTGCTCCAACAGAACTCTGCTATTCCAAAGAGACTAGTTTCACAGTATTTTGAGATTATAAAGCTCAGAGCTTTAAAGATTCAAATACACCAATCACCATATGCTGAGCATCGTTCTTACAACTGAGGCTACATTAGAAGGACTTATGTATTCCAGTGTGTCAGTTATGCATTACTAAAAGATTTTCTAGAGGTATACATCTTAAATAGATAGTATGTCAGCATTTCTGTAAGGAGAAGATACTAGCAACAGACTGCCTTTACACACAAAAAGAATACTTTAAGAATTTACCCAGACAACTTCTATTGAGGCTTTTTACTTAATTTGAAAGAAAAACTTACCAAACAGTTAGCAGACATCATTACCTACCTAATCAGAAATTCCTATGATAATCACACTAGCCCTGATAATGTCTCCTTCTCTGCTTAGCCCTACCTCAATGGGCAATGCTTTCCTAATTCAGCAACTTAAAAATTGTACATATTCTTATACTCAGTTTCAGATTCTTAAAATAAATTCTGAGCATTAAAAGTGAAAACCTGTGAAGATACACTAAAAATAGAGTAAGTAAGTATGGTCGTCATTGTACCTAAGAGTGCTTGCTGTAGTCTGACAACATCTTCTGGTAGTGGTGTCTTTGATTGCAGCTTCTTCTCCTGCTCTTTCATGAGAGCATCTTGCTCTGCAACAGAACTTTGAAGCATACTAAAGTCAGATTTAAGGTTTTCATATTCTTGTGTTATTTGGATTTGTTCTGCCTTCACCAGTTCTTTCTCTTTCAATAGAGCTTTGTTTTCTTCTTTGGCAGAAGACAATTTGTGATTTAACTTTCTTATTTCATCCTCTAGGTCCTTTACAACCTGCAACTCATCTAATTTGCCTCCTTCAAAACTCTGAGCACTTTTTTGTTGCTCATTAATTTTAGAGTTATCCATGGCATCATTGCTCACACCACCTATAAAGCAAAAAAAAAAAAAAAAGCTTATTTGCAAAATTAACCAAAGCCAGCAGTGAAAACCTTTTGCTTAAAAGTCTCTTCTTCCATCTCCTCTCCTGATATCGTCTAAGCCAAAGACATGACCACCATCAACAGAAAGCTTATTTAAATAGAATGAACATTTGAAGCAGTGCTATAAATATATGACTGGTTTGACAAGCAGTTTTTCCAGTAACTACAAATCCCTGGCCCAAAATAATTTTAAAAGGTTAAGCGTTGCAAGGCATACATGTTCATAGTTTCATTAAAATATACTTGATCTCAACCTGTCTTGGTGGGGAGATGACAGAGTCTAACAGCATTTAGAATCCTCCAGTTTTCTACGAATAATTTGTCCAATGCCATCCAATCTAGCCCAGGGTAAAAACTTTGATTAAAATTTAACTGAATTCCAAAGATTTGCCAAATGGTTATTTTAGACAACAATTTGCTACATAACAGTGCATCATTTGCTAAATTATGCATAAAACTTTCCACCTAAAGATCTCGTTTTGTAGGACTGATGTTTTTCCCAAACCACCACACTACCACAACATTCAGGGTTCTGTATAATCATCACAGTGTACTTTCCAGAGTATAAAAAGATGTCATCAAAAATGTACAAAGTTAAATGAAAGCACGCTGCTTATGAATTTATTTCAGTGTAAGCCCTAACACTTCCCTCTGTCCCAGTCTGTATGATGTTGTCAAACAAAACCAAAAAATAATATAAAATACTCTAATTCTTCAAAAGCTGTAATCAGTATTTAGTTTACAGATCACTTCTAATGCAAAATAGAATGGGATTCCTGCCTTTGACTACATTAAAATAATCCTGCTGTACATGCAGCATAGATGTATGCTATATAAATGTAGCACACACAGTAAAAGACAAATTATGTCTTGTGAGCTCTGTGATTTTAAGAAATAAATTTCCCATCAGTACTGTCTTAGAAGAGGTTGTGAATATACCTCCCATCTTTCCAAGAATAAAATTGATCTCTTTCCAAAAGGAGAGTATGCACTCTTCAGAAGTCTGACTTTTAACAGATTTAAGAGGGTTACAGGCAAATCATATGTATTTTTTGCAAAGAAGCCCCTAAAGGAAACTTAACTGAAATTACTATTTTTATAGACTATGAAATATAAGACAATGGAAAACTCCTTGTGAGAACTACTAAGCTTCTAGATTGTAATCTAGTCATATCACAGGCTATGGAGTGGTCCTTGATAGTGCTCTGTGAGCTTTTATCAAGCAACACAACTGGCATGAAGTACTTCATACCAAAATTATTTTTGTACTGAGATCTTGTCCACATCTATATTCAGAGCAAGTTAAAAAAACCCCACAACAGATGTTTAGAATTTAGAGCACAACATTTGATATGTACAGAAAATGACCCTCTAGACTGATATATGTCAGAAGATGAAATGCTATCATTCCAGTTTTCAAGCCAGCTAAAGGTAATATAAGATACCAGGACATACACGTCTTAAAACTGAACTAAAGTTGAAAGTCAGATTCCCAAACATCTTGCATTTGATATCTATTACACTGTTACATATTTGATGCTTTAACACAAATTCACTATACATTAAATAAAGCAAGCATGTGGTAATAAAGACCTTGCTGTAATTGATTCTCAAGTTCTTCAATTCGCTCTTCATATTCGCTCAGCTCTTCTCGGTGTCGACGACTAATCTCTACTAGTTTTTGTCTGTGTGCATCCTGCAGTACTGAAAGTTCATGTTGATGTTCATCTATTTCTTGACATAAATTCTGTTTCAGCTCCTAAAAATATTAGAGAAGGAGAATGATAAAATACAGCACAGAGTCTTAAGAAAAATTACAAAAGAAAGAAAAAGCTTTCCCTAGTAAATGAAAGGACTGATTGAAAGGATTTCTCCCAAGAGAGGTCAATATTCTTGCTGGTTTGGGTTTTTCTAAACATGTTAAGACAATCCTTTAAAAATACATCTGCACAAAACCAAGTATTACACCAATGTAGGGAGATATTAGGACATCTCTCTCATAACTTTTAAGGATGACATCCAAGTCAGTATTTTGTGTCTTCAATGAAAAACCACAAGATGTTTCTGAGAAGAAGAAATTACTTTGTGTCTCTAAAATTCAGTCTCATAAGTCATCAACATCTTCTGAAAGTAGCTTGCCCCTATAAATACTGATGTTCTTTTAAGCTTACATATTGTATTCATCAAACTATATAAATACCCTTTCTATGAATAACTCTTGTCTGTATGGCTGACTGAAATACTGTTGTGCTATTACATGCTCACATGCATTTGAACAGAGAAGACAAGTGCTAGAGTTGTATTTTAACTACATTTAACTACAAGTCTTGTGGCCATATGCAAAACTATCAAAAGTATAAAGTAAGAGTAGTTTGTCAAAGATGTCATCTTACCTTAACAATATTTTGCAGTTTGCATATTTCACTTTGTTCAGCATCATCTGTCCTTTGTGCTTTGGAAGACTGAGAAAAGAAAAGTCACATATCCATGTGAAAACTGTGATAAATATACTTAGTTTCCATGTAAGTGTTTCCTCCATTAATACTCAAAAGTAGAAAACAACAAAGCTAATGTGGAGCAAAATTTAAACCTACAGTAACATGGGTATATTAAAAAAAGGGCACTTTAAAGGAAACATTCTAATTTTCCATCAAAAAACCAATTATTATTACAGGCAAACGTGTAAAAGTTTGGGGTGGGGTGTGTTATTGCATCTAATAAGAATACAGGGCTGCTTAACTGAGTAATTCCACATGGGAAAATTATACCCCTGAAAGAAGGCTATAAATGATGACTGACATCACCAACAGCTTGCAAGATCCCTTGTCTCGGCAGATCATGAACTACAACTGACACACCAAGGACTGAGAGAAGAGTATGTAAAAGCAGTATGCAAGTATCCAGCTAGCACTTTGAATAGTATGATGCTGTCAGTAAATAGTCAATAGTAGAGCCAGGAAGAAATTTATGAAATCCTTTTCCTAACTTGACAAATCATGCATAAAATCATCAAGAAAAAATATTTGGAAGTTAGTCACTGAATATGCCCCTAGTCATATGACAGTAAGGAAATGACTACAAGATCAGCTTTTCCCTCAAATCATGTCACTTCTAGAAACTGTATAGTGCAACTTTCAAAAGACCCACTTCAAAACACTAAATGCAATGAAAACATTAATGTAGAGGAGAGGGGAGCATAAGATAGAGGGGAACCACTCACTAGTGCAATGTGCTTCCAGTGGTCAACTTCAGATTCAAGTGTAGAAACTTTATTGGACAACCTGTTTATTTCTTGTTGTGACCATATTATATCTCCAAAATCCATGTCATCTCCTTCAAAACCTGATGAATGTCTGACCACAGGAACATAGGAAGCTGAAGTAGCATCTGGTGGCAAAACATCAGTTCCTAACTGTGCTGACTGAGTAGCTGTCTGTACTTTCTGCAGCTGTTCCTGTAGAGCATTCTGTCTGGCTTTCAGATGGCTGATTTCCACCTGAACATACAGAATAAAATGCATTATTTGAGTAAGTGAATATCAAAATAGACTCTACTTTCTCTCTTGTGGCCGTACAAAATGTGAACCAATCACACAACTCCCCCCCCAGCACAAAATACTTCACTTTCACTAAAGAAAGGAAAAAAACCCACACTCTCCTAAGGTAGAAAAGCAGTCAACTCATATTTTACAGACTATGCGAAGTTTACAAACATGCAATGATGCACATCCAAAGTTTTAATAGGAAATTTTGGCTTCTTTAAAGATAACTGAATTAGAAATGCAGAGAAGTTAAATGTCCTTTCTCACAGTGATTCCAGAAACAACAAAAATACTGATACGTATCTTAACTATCTGCTGCCAGCTCTGCTTACATTACATGATTCCATGAGATATATGTCTTAGGCTCTCAGTGTCTATATTAATAAACCAAGAAACCTAAACTGCATAACACTTACTCTGGATTAGCACAGAAACTCTAAGAAAGAGATTAAACAGCATAATATAGGTGGTGAGACACTGGAACAGGTTGCCCAGGGAGGTGGTAGAAGCCCCATCCCTGCAAGTTTTTAAGGCTGGACTGGACTGGGCTCTGAGCAGCCTGATCTAGTGTGAGGTGTCCCTGCCTATGGCAGGGGGTTGGAACTAAATGATCCTTGAGGTCCCTTCCAGCCTTGACAATTCTACGATTATTGGGAGTACTTGTTCAAATTATTTCACTCTGTACCTTACCTCTTTCTGTTGAAGCTGCTTTCGATACTCTACAGACAACTGCTTTACTTGAAGCTCCGCTGCTTCATGCTTTTCTTCTAAATCACTACAAACTTTTTTCAGTCTCTCATTCTAGCAAAAATAAGAAATTTATGTTGGTAAATTCCAAATAGCTCTTACAGAATTAGAAAGGTTTAAGTCTGCTGAACAGTAAAGAAATCAATTAAACTGTACAGATTTCTCATGCTATTTCATTAAAATGCACAGTGACAGTAACTCCCAAGTGTTGGCCCACAGTCAGGTACACATCCAAGCTTGTAATTTTCATTTTCATATGGCATGGACTCAGCTCACTTTCAGAAAGAGGTTTGCAGTGACAAGAGATAAATGGCAAGAAGAAAAATTCAGAGCTGAATGACACCTTAGCATGATGCACAGGTGGGATTTAAGAACAGCCACACTGCACAAATTGGAGCTAATATCCACAGAGTCCAGTATTCTGATACTGGCCTGCCGCAGATAGCAAGAGTCTAGAAAAACGACAAGCACAGTTACTTCCCCAGGAATATCTTAACTATCTTTTACTTCTCAGTGCTCTTGAGGGCTGCAGACATACATGAAAGCTGTACATTTACAGCCATAAATTCACAAGACCAAGTCCTCTGTACACAAACTCATCTTCTACAAGGCGACATGGGATTTGTAAGGAGCTTTGGAAGAGCATGAGCATTTGTAGCTGTGTTAAAATGACCATACAGTAGGGCAACACAGGCAGACCTGCATCAAGGAACACAAGCACTTTATACTGAAGATAAAATTTATGAAACTTAGACGATTTTTGCATTTGCAAGCTTTTCAGAGGTAAGTCTATTACTGCAGTCCAAGTCCACGTGACAGGTATGCACTGCTGCAGGATGTGTAATTTAGCAAAAGATGAAAACTTACACCACATACACTCCAATCAACAAATGTGCCCCTGCACTGTGATGGTAGTTTGCCATCAAAAAAGAGCCACATTCTAACACCACTGTCACCCTTGTTTCTAGATTTACCCAGGGACAAGCAACTTCAGTGCCATATTTCACCTTTACAAGAAACAAATGTTATTTATTGCTTTTAATTGCAGTCATGTTCCAAAATTTCTTACTTCAAGTTTTTGTGCTGCATTAATACTTTCTATTTCTCTCAGTCTAGAATTGGACACATGGAGCTCTGTGGCTGCGTCTGAAAAAAAGGGAAAAGTTTCATTTTTATTAAAGGACTTTTAACCAGTTAAGTAGACATCAATTCAGACCACAGTTACATGAATATGAGTATCTTACTTTAGACTGCTTCAATGTTCATTCCTAAGTAAACATAAGAAACTGCTTGTATCAAATCCCTGTTAGAAGCATTTCTCAGACTAGAGTCTTTCTGAACCTGTTAGTCCTCTCTTGTTTAGGCTTTAAGTCAGATCACAAAAGTAACAGAAAAATAAGGATTTAATCTTTAAAACAAAGGAAATTAATTTTTATAAGCTTCATTGTATTACTGAATCTGTGTTTAATTTAGAACTTTGTCTATGACATGACAGCTGTGCATTTTTCACTCATCTCATGTGAAGTTTCAAAACAAGAATTACTTCCACACAATACAAAATGACAAAGTTTTTCTGAAAAAAAATCCAACAAACTCCACAAAATAATCCACACAACACATCAACCCTGCCCCACATAAAGACACAACCCTCCCACCAGACTCGCTTTCATTCACAAAGGTAGCACTATCTACCATACCAGTTTATTTAACACAAAAAGCAGGTAATTCTGTCCCTGGATACTCTTCCTTTAATGATCAACCCTCCTTAAACAGGCTATCTTTACTCCTCCCATGTCCATATTAAAGAATGGAAATACTATTTATTGTTATTAATGAGAAATTATTCTTAGCAACTGTGACAGTCTCTTAAAATTTGACAGAACTGTAATTTTCAAGGAGATACGGTATTTCATCATTTCCTATGTGCTGTTTACAACCGATGCACGCAGCCCAAGTGCTGCAGAGACATCTACTGACTCATGAAAACTGCTAAATTGAAGGTGTTAAAGTCTGTGATTAAAAAACATCTTCAGTTCAGATGGCAAAGCAGTGAATGTAAGGGAAAATATTAAAAATTAGGAAGCATTAGGAAATTAAAAAAATTCATTTTAAGAACTGCTTGAAAAGTGTTTTTTAATCCACATGTTATTTAAAAATCTTAGTGCTTGGATGCCACCCTCAAGGCTAGTAACCCATAAAAACATACTCTGAACCTTTTAGGAAATGTAAGCTGTTCACATCAGTATCTAGCAGTCAAGTAAACCTGGAAGGAAATACTGAACATCAGCACACCCCTCTTCCACAAACTAAATCACAAATGTGTGAATTGGAAGCTCAGTTTATCTTTTCAAAAGGCAAAACAACTACACTAAATGACTATATGGTCAACAGTATAAAATAAGTTTCCAAACTACATTAATATGCATTTTGGAATTTAAAACAATCCTGAACAAGTCTTCCAGAGAAGTGAAAAAAGGTAACTCTGCAGTTATCAGAACAAATTTTCTCTCCTTATTTTTGCAAAGCCCCATCCATACGTACGAGACCAGCAGTATCCACTTGCTAACAGGACTTATACAAGACTTTCACGATACTTCATAATTGTGAAGTTGCAAAGCAGAATTCTTTAACTTCATATTTAAGATGAGCATTCAGAAATCTTTGCTGTTCCATGCAGTTGCTGTTCTTACCACTCTTTCGAGAAAGCTCATTTTACTTGGCTTTTGTTTCAGATTTTAAACATAAATCATCCTAGTTTCTAATCCCCTTAAAACAAGGGCCTTGCTCTACTTGTCTGTAGCAGAATGGTAGAACTCTACTCGTTTCCCTGTGCCCAATTGAAATATAAATAACAAAACCATCAGAAACACTGGACCTTTGCCTGTGTGACACGTCAGACTTAGATCACACCACTGGCAAAAATCCTCAGTACTACTATTACTCCGTGGGTTCATGAAACTATTCTAAAAGCAGCTAATCAAAGGGCATTTTAGATAAACCAAGCAAACAGGACTGTTGTGTTTTTTCACTACTGATGAACACACTTCACTCGATTCAGAACCTTCCTAGAACAGATTTACCTCTGCTATTATAGCCTGGGAATACGTTTGTTTATTCTCCGGATCCTGAAGTCACAAGAAACAACATGCGGCCAGCAGGAGCAGGGAAGTCATTGTGCCCCTGCACTCAGCACTGGTTAGGCCACACCTTGAGTAATGTGTCCAGTATTGGGAGCCTCGGTTTAGGAAAGATGTTGACTTGCTGGAATGTGTCCAGAGAAGAGCAACAAAGCTCGGGAGGGGTTTGGAGCACAAGCCCTATGAGGAGAGGCTGAGGGAGCTGGGGTTGCTTAGCCTGGAGAAGAGGAGGCTCAGGAGAGACCTTATTGCTCTCTACAACTATCTGAAGGGAGGTTGTAGATAGGTATGGGTTGGTCTCCCAGGCAACCAGCACCAGAACAAGAGGACACAGTCTCAAGCTGTGCCAGGGGAGACTTAGGCTGGATGTTAGGAAGAAGTTCTTCACAGAAAGTGTGATTGCCCATTGGAATGGGCTGCCCAGAGAGGTGGTGGAGTCACCATCATTGGAGGTGTTTAATAAGAGACTGGATGAGGCACTTGGTGCCGCGGTTTAGTTGATCAGGTGATGTTGGGTGACAGGTTGGACTTGATGATCTCGAAGGTATTTTCCAACACCATTAATTAAAAAAAACAAACCAAACAACAAAAAACCAAAACCACCACCACCAAACCCATGAAAGCAAAGCCAGTAGTTCTCCCGAAAGGCACCGTGCCGCGGTTTAGCAGGACGGCTCTACGTTTTCGCGGCCGGCTATCACCTACAGGCCGCGCAGGCAGCAGAAGGGGGCTCCCTCACGAAACCAGGCCTATCCCAGCAGGCACGCACTGCACAGGCCAGCAAGCATCCTCCGCCCCTCTTGGCCCCGGCCGACCGGTCCAGCACTTCAACCTCACTTACCGCCCACTTCCTCGGCGCCCTCCAGCAGGATATCCTTAGTGAAGCTGGAGATCTGGCCAGTGAGCGATGACAGGCTGCCTCCCACCTGCCCCAGGGACTGACCGAGCCCCGAGCCCAGCCCACCCAACCACGACGCCATCGCCGCCGCTCAGAGGGCTCCGGGCCTCACTCAGCCCCGCACCGGACGGCCTTCACGGCTGGCAGCTGGCTCCCGCAGGCGAAGGGGCGGTCTCCCCCTCTCTTTTGCCTGTTAGAGGGTCAGGAATCCTGCTGCGGGCTCAGCAAAGCGGTCTCGGCGACCCCTCCGCCACGCACATTCTCCCGGCACGGCCCAGCTCAGCGGCTCCTCCCGGCGCTTCCAGCCCCTGCCACCTCGACGGTCGCCATGACACCAACTCCCGAAACACCATCGACAGCGACCGCTACCGGCTAGAACGTCCCCCTGGCCGCTCCGACGTGTACGCGGCCACGGAGAATGCCGGGATAGCGGTGGAGCCACCGGGGATTGGCAGTGCCGGCCAGCTGATGGCGGCTGCCGGTTCCTGTCGTAAGGGCGGTGTGGCCGACGGAAGCCGAGACAGTGTTCGTGGTAGCTGCCAGGCTACTCTGGAGGATGCGTGGGTTTAAAAGCCTGCGGGCCGTAGTCGAGTTCGAGCCGCTGCCGTCGGGCCCGGTCAGCTGGCGCGGCCGGCGTCTCTCAGCGCGTATGAAAAATTAACGAATCCACCTTAGGCTGTGCAGAAGTGCAGCTGGGCGAGGCCAAAAGCGGCACTGAAGTTGTGGCGGCCAGAAGGGGTAGGTGACGCCAGCCGCGAAGAGGGCAGGGCCGGCGGGTTGGGTACGGTCCGGTTACGCCACGGCCGCGTCAGCCGACTGCAGAGCTGGGCCAGTAGCGCCCTGTGATCAATATGAATCCCGACCCTTGCTACGTAACATACATGCTCAGGTCATGTGTCATTAATAAATTGCAGTAGGCGATAGACACGTTTTGTCTTGGAAGATTTTTTTTTTTAAACAAAATACTCAAGTTCTTGAAAGTTCTTTTTCTGGTTCATTTTATAATGCCACGTCAGGCAAGAAGTCTAGAACAGGGCACAGAAGGCTCCCCTCTCCCCGCCCCCCTGTCAAAACAAACAACAGACAAAACCAGCTCATAAAGGAGGTTGAGTGGCTTTCATGCACTGTCAATAAGGCCCACAGAAATCATCTAGTATAGACTGTATGTAGATTGAGTAAACTAAAAACAGTGCCTTGCATCCCATGTGTATTCTAGTAGCAAACGAGGAAGCAGTGGCTTATTTTTAAAAACAGAAAGCATGCAATTTTAAAAGATACCGCATTACTGTAATCAGCACCAACTTTCTTCCCAACAGGAGTATTTTCTCATACTTTTTAAAAGATCTGATATTCTAAAAAGAGATGACAAAATACCAGTTACAAGCAACAGAAAATCACCCCTCCGCTACTGTATATACACATCTGGTGCAAAGCCCACGGATATCAAACACTATGTTTTCATGTGTGATGATTCTGTGCCCAATCCACATATAAAGGAAAGCACATATGCCATTACTTGGGTGAAGAGAGAAACAGCAGAAGCTATAGCCATATTTATTTTAAAAAGTGGTATCAAATACAGCCATATATATTTGTGCCTCTTTGGAGAGCATTTTCATAATATCAAACAGCAGTGCAATTTTCCAGTGAAAACAATGACAGAACATCCCAACTCTCTCCTTTAAAAACAACAACAAAAACAAACACAAAAAACCCACAAAACCAACCCACAGAAATAAACCAAACCAACTTTTCAGTGTTATATGCTTTATATATACAAAATAGAGACAAAAACTGTATAGTAATTCAGAACCAAAAGCATGATACTGAATGCAGAGTCTCAGGATGAAAAAAAAAAAAATCTATTACTGAACATTAGTTCTAAAATGCACAACTATTAGGCGAGAGATGAAAAAAATTCCCTTACAAAATCCTAATTCTACACTCTATTGTACACATTAGGCTTCATGTAGCAAAAAATAAAGTTTTGTCAGCAAAAAATAAGATTTCATCAGCAGTTTCATGCTTTAAAGGCAAGGTTTTTCTCCTCTTTTTGCTCAGTGGCATTTAAATACTACATCACTCCGTTCTGTTCAAACCCTTGTACAGATTTCCCCTCCTCAATTCACACAGTGGTTATACATCAGGGCGGGGGGGGGGGGGGGAGCATGTTTCAAAAAAAGCAACAGCACAAACAAGATCTCCAAAAAAACCAACCAACCAACCAACACATCACCTCAGTGTACTAACAATTACCTGCTTTTCTTAAAAAAGTAAGAACACTATTTGACAAAAAACAGTTGAAACATCACCTGTATTTTAACATTCTGAAGAACCATAATTGGGGAAGGAGAGGACTATGGCAGGTAAAATACTAAAACGTTCCCTCCATGTCTGAAATGCAAATAAGGACTAGACACTAGACTCTAAATTAGTAAATGCCTTAAGACACCAGTTCAGCCATGTTGAGAAGGGTTTATCACTGAAAGAATGCACACCATAAAAATGAGATCAGCTTTTTATTGACAGCTTCTTGGCAGGTCCGCACATTCTCAACTTCAGGCCTGGGTTATAAAAATATGTATTGTCAGCAATTAGTATTAGTCTTTTCCTTTGGTGCAATTAACACATGTAGCTTAAACTGCTACCTCTTAGCTGCCTGACTAGGCAGATATGCTTACTTCATTCCTTTGACATTCCTTTGAAAATTGAATTAGTATTGGTAGAGTGACAGTGTCTCTACATAGAAAGGAATATGGCTAGCCCTGTAATGATGACACAGATGTGCTTTTCAGGCACTGTTACTTTATGCTCCTTATATACTAAAACACTTGGGTGATGAACTTGCAGCGACATGAAAATTCAAATGCAAAACTCCATGCTTTTGTAATTATAAAAATACATAATTGCCATGGATCACAATTTTTTCCCCCAAATCTAGGGCTGCTATATTATATAGCTATAGAAATAACACATTTTTATTATATTCTTGTAAGAGAGGATAAAAGGTCCAAGCTCCATATACTGGTATCAACAGCCTATACCTGTTTATAGAAATGAGTCTTATTTCAGGATCCATTTATGGCACAACAAAAGAAGGTAAATTAAAGCTGTGGATGATTTACCAACATGTACAGAAATAATTCAGTGCTTTAGAGATTCCTGTTTTCAGTTTCATATAAATTTTGAACTGAAAGCTGAAATACATATACTTAAAAATATAGCATTTCAAAATGGTATATGCACACATGGCCTTTTAAAGCCATTGATAAGCTGTATTAAATTGAGACATTAGAAATTAATTGCAATGTGCACAACAAGATTACTTTAAAAAGAAAATTTAAAATCACTTTTTAAAAAGCAGTGCTATCATGTCAAAATCCATAGTCTCACACATACCAGTGGTTCTGGTGACATTAGTGGAAATTCAGCACAATGACTGAGAAAACAGAATTTAGCCCAATTATGTATAATACCATAATATTCTATACTATCAAGAAACCACTGCTGTAAACAAATCCTTACTGAGAGGTAAGAGCCCTTTCATGTACAGTACTACTTGATGCTGAATGTATATTTCCATCTAGCTACCACTCATTTCATACTAATTAGTTAAATTTAACTACTGTGCAATGACATAACTACAAGTATTTTTATAAAGAAATTTGGGGTTATTGTCAAAAGATTCTTAGAATGCCTGTGCCAACTGTTAATTCATTAAGTGGATTACATACTCTATGACATACTTACACATAGTTTATATGTAAACAGAATTTGTATTTCAAGCACCATTTAGGAAAACGAAACATCTCAACTGTTGCATGGAAGTTGAAAGTCAGGTTTGGTCACCCTGCTACACACACATTCTGTACATCAAAACAAATGTCTTACAACCAATAGCATAAGCTATCTCACATACTTTGCTCCCCGATTTTTCTCAGGATCAGAAACAGCATGGTAAAAAACTGTAAGGTGCATGAATAAAGGCCATTCCTGAAAAAGCTGCAACATTCTGACAGACACTCATAAAAAGCATTTCAGAAAGAACACCCACACAGACAAATACTCATTCCTAAAAAAGCTACTTGCACAAGGGTCATTTCAGATTGCAGGAATGCACCTTATGTGTGTGGCACTGACTTTATGGCACCTAAAATCCCCTTCCTCCTTTCTCTTAGAGTCAGTTGCAGCTCTTTCATACTGAAAGGCCAGAATGAAAGATTGAGCTTGAAGGAAAAAAATACTCCAGAAGAAGTGGAAGAGAAAACCGTTTTAACCCAAATGATTTGGACTACCTTTTATAATAAAGACAGTTGTGTAACTAAGAGCATAAGAAAACAAAAATTAAAAACCAAAAACTCCCAAAAACTAACAAACAAGCAACAAAACAAAGTAAAGTTATTTGCCAACAGAGAATAGACCAGTGAAACAATTCTACTTTAACACAGATCTGAAAATTTTACTGTCGGAACCAAAAGTAAACCCAGAAAAATCTTAGAAGGCCATAACTCAATAAAAGGTTCAGGAGCAACTTCATGATCAACAACACACTGAAGATTTTTCTGTTGAATTGCCAATTAAAGATTTTTGGGTGTTTCTCGTGGAGAATGAGTCATTTTAGAAGTGGACAGCAAGATGGAGAAGTTGACCTTAAGTCATTCAGAACAGACAATCACCAAAAAAAATAATAATAATAATCTCAGATAGAATTCAATTCTGATTTTTTCCCATTTTAAGTGATTTCTTATGAAGAGCTTAGTCATTTATGAGCACAAGTTATTACTTGTGTCTATTTTTTCCAGGAGTACTGAAGAAAAATCAGCTGGGTTTTGGCATCTTATCTGTTTTCCACAGAATTCTTCAATAACAATTTAAACTTGCTTTTTAAATGCAAGTTACAGCTGCTACACTTGTCTAACTTTGTTTGAGTGAGAAGTTTCAGTAATTTGAATACAGCTACTCTTGTGAAGAGGTGTGCTGTGGTAGGAGTGCTACAGTTTTCTAGATTAGTGCAATCTTTTTTGCATTTGCAGATTCCCTCTAATCTCTGACCTCCAGCCCTGCTTCCATAACTGAAATGAACCCTGCTTGTGCAACATCCATACAGTAAAATGTTAATGGAGATTTAGTGTATTGACAATAATAGGGGGAAAAAAAGAAGTGATGTCATTTCTCCTCTTCTGTATTCAAGTGGTTTCTAACAGATTCCAGAGACATATTCATGGCTGCTTGAAGCATGTCTTCTTCACTCATATCACCTCCTAAAGAGAATAAATGCATATTCATTGTGACAAGTATTTTCATTATTCCTTTTGTTCATGCCTATCTGTCTACATCCCACCCTCAAAACTAGTTTTGGCCTTCTTTTTATAAACAGTTTTGCACGAGATATCCATCCACAACAGTCAGTTTGCAACAAGAAATACACATTAATTTTGAATCATTGATACCTAATACTACTAAAGCATATATACTTATGTTCTACTGAAAACTGGTTCCACTAATTTTGTCAGATATTACTCTAAGTTTATTACATTGTCACACAACTTAAAAAGTCATTTAGTAAACAAATTCTCAGCACAAATAAAGATTACAATTTGTAATGTTCAAGCCAAAAAAAACAGAGCAAAGCCAGAACTCAAATGGCCTAATTATAATGCTCTTCACTGTCAGAGTAATGGTTGTGATAGGCTGAACTCCTGGAGTAACCAAGTAGGCAGACAAGGAAAGTTAGGAAACAGTGCACAGGAAGGGTGGAAAAGACGTTACAGTGTTTGACATCAGTTTAACAAGCAATACCTGAATCAGCTTCTGGAATGCTCGAGCTTGGTGCTGGCTTATCATGTACCTTACCAGTCCGATCCTGCTGCTGTAGCTGTTGTTGCTGCCTGAAAGTGTTACAAATTTAAGAAAGTAAGACTAACATCAGTACAGAACTGTTTCAAGTCTGTTTAAAGAGTAGAAGCTATTTGATACAGTTAACACTCCTCCACCTAAAATCTCTTCAATCATTTCACTCTAACCTTCAGACATCTATCTTCCCAACATTGTATTCCAAGCCACATAACTATTTCCCCAGAATTTGCATGTTCAGCATTCTTATCCTCTCATGCAAAGTCTAACTCTTTTCATCAACAGCATTTCTCCCTGATGGTTTATTTCCTCCACCACTAGGACACAGATAAACAGAAAAGCTACAATACCCCAACTGTGTATTAAAAAGGTATTCCATGTAAATGATCATCAAGGAAGCTTGCATGTGATGCACATTAGAGGCATCATTACCAGAAGCAAAGCCTTAGAGAGCAAATATTTCACTTCAGGAAGACAATTATAGCTGTTTACAGGATTTAAATTGAAGATACTTCTAGAACACAATTGTTTCTTTCTCTACATGACTGATGTTGCACTAACAAATCCCCACTTATTTACAGGTTTCTCTTCTTTGCAGGAACCACCTGAGAATAGCAGAGATTGGGTACTGTTAGGAAAACAGATTAAGAGTGTAAAGCTGGACCTCAGAAATCCATTTGCAGCCCAAAAGCACTGAAAATTACACATGTACTTCTGCATGTGGTTTCCTGTCAACTACTTTACTTTTCAAAATATGCTTGTCTTCTCCTTCGCAGTTCTTCTGAAGAAAGGGAGTCAGTCTGACTGCTGTGGGGCAACTGAGGAACATTCTGTCGTCCTGAGTCTGGGAAGTCACTTCCACGACTACCTAAAACCAGAACATGCCATATCCTACTAATTACAGTAACATGTAGTTAGTAAATGAAATACAGCTTAAAACAATGTCATCTAACTTGAAAGGAAGAAACAGCACCTAGTTAACTTTACTTGATACTACCTCTCCTCCTCACCTTAGGACTGTTTCCCTTCCCTCCTGCCACCCTTTGACAATTTAGACTTGCTTCTTACTGAACAACGCAAATATTGAAGTTAAGACTTTTCAAAAAGCAGAATGGAGGTGGTTACAGGAAATTATGGATAATCCTTCCATGCTTCAGAGCCCACCATTTCTGAGAGCCTGATGCGTGACTGAAAGAGATTTCAGTATGCACTTAACGCCCAAAGCAACATGAACACCACAAGAGAAATTTAGATGAGCACTGCACCTTGCATGCTGAGCTGAATGGCTCTGCGAAGATCAGCTTCTTCGTCTTCCATATCAATTTCCTGCCTACTTAGAGCTAGTGCTTTCTGAAAATTCTCTTCATCTTCATCTAACATGCCTGTTCCATCAAAAGGATGGTTCACTTCTATTGCTTGGTCCACATCACTTCTGGGTAGTCTGTGAATAGATTAATTTATAGCAGAATTCCAACAGAAATTTTATTAACTGCTACTGTGAGATTTAAAGGATTTAAGTGTATTTTCTAAACTTTTTATCACTTGCAGCTGTAAACATGAAAATACAGGAACTCTTATTTATGTGCATGGAAAGATTGAATTCTTTTGAAGGTAGCTTTTTTCCCCACTTAAAAGCACAGCATATTTGTACTCATCAATTTGCTTTTATGGTATGCAACAGCAGCAAGTGTCTTGCACTCAAGGTACCTCTAATTCTAAAAGAGGGTCGTTTCCATGTAAGCATTAATCATGGAACCCAGTCATACTGAATATTATTCAAATGAACTCTCTGTTTACCTTACCTCTGATCTCTTGACTGTGCTGCCTCTTCTCCAATTAGTTTTGGTCGCTGCATCTGCTGTACCCGAATCATCTGCAGTAGCTGATCCGCCTCACATTCTGGCAGGTCACCTTTTACTACAAATATGGAATAACCTGAGAAAAACAGATTGTAAGTCTACAGCATTAAGGTGCATCCATAAACACTCCAAAACGCACGCCATATGAAAGACAATGCTGTGCAGTTTACTACAATGTGAGGCTCTACCTTTCATTATAAGGACTTGGGGTTATTTCAGTATTTCAAATCATAAAACTAAGGGTAGTTAACTGAATACACAGGTTCTAATAAATAATGATTATTACCTACTTTTAATTAATGACATTTAACATCTGCAAGTTACTATTACCTTCCTGTTGTAATTGAGCCAAGAAAAGTGCAAGATATGTATCTGATATTAGTTCTGGACCCATCAAGAGAGAGTTCAAGTTAAACCACTGTAATTAAGAAAAAAAAAAAAAAAAAGGTTTGAGAGAACAAATTAGCATAGTGATTACTTGGTAATCCATTTCTGTACATTGTGGTACTTTCCTATGATGGAATATCCAAATAAATTGAGTGAAATAAATTCTCCAATTAGGAGTCCACTGAAAAGCAACGTCTATACTGCTACAGGTTACCCTTTAAATACTCTTCAGCTAAGAGGTCTGAAGTAGGGAAATTCCTGCATACTCTCTCCCATTACTGAACCCTGGTAGCACGCAGATTAAAACAAATAAAGCAAAATACAGAAGAATTATTTCAGACATCATCGCAAAACTCTGCTCAATCCTACTTTTAAGTCCATACACAGACTAATGAAGGAAGAAATTCCACTTTCATTAAAACATTCTGCCCTTTGTTTACTTGAGGCAATTTTAAAGTAACTCAAATTTAATAGGCTGATAATACAGCTTAATATTACAACACTTGAGACAAATATCCACAGAATTTCTAGTTCCCTGAAAACATCTAGTCATTTATAATAATTCTTCTAAAGAAAAAAAACCACAAGTGTCAACATGGATGACAGAATATTCTACCTTTAAAAGCCCAAATATATTGGAATCAGTCTGGAAAGCCTTTTTATACCATACTTGTTCAATATCCAATTTTAACCAGGAAGCACCATTTCAGATAGTAAAAATTCTATCTCCATTCTCACAAAAACGACTACCCATTTATCAAAATCAATATCCCTTTCATCTACCCAAACTTCCATATAGGCAGTCATAGACTTGCAGTCAGGGCTATGCTGTAATTCACCTGGAATAAAGGTAAGTGACTACCATTTTGTCAGTCCCTAAATTTGTCAAAGACACCCTTTGCTACTAGGAAAGGGTAAGACCACCAATGGTGCAGGAGTCTAAACAAATACAATGGACAGATTAGAGACAAACTTTTAAAAGGGAATATGGAAAAGGAAGGTTTAGTGGACTAAATTTGCTTTAACTGTAATACAAGAGAAGCAGGTCAAATCTAAACCAATCCATGTTGTCTACCTTTTCTCATTACTCTCTAGATAGCAGACACCTAAATATTTATGGTAGTTTTAGACTATTCCTTTAAAGATTTTTCCCAGATCTTGAACAGAAAGTAGTAAAACTTAAATAAATCACTATTGGGTGTAAAAAGGAAAATAATGATAGTTCTAAACAATCCCAGTGGAAGACATAAAGGACTTCAGTTGTACCAAAATAACCTCTTCTTGCTTGCTTGGGGTGGGAGATACTAACTGGCTTCTGCTTCACCTTGGCTACATTGTTTTGGCGAAGTTCTAACTTCTCTGCTCTATCTCTTGTCCCTTTTATGTACAGGGGGGGTAACAGAGGGAGAAGCTGTTAGCTTCCCCTGGTCTTTGTGCTGTTTATTAATTGTAAATTACTGTATATTTTCTACATATTCATGGCATTTCATTGTAGATTGTAGTTTTGCTTGTAAATACAGAATTCATTTGCTTCCAACTGAGCTGGTCTGGAAAATCTCATGTTGGGGGAGAATTTACAACCCACCACAATATCATCTTCATGTGGTTACAAGCCACATGTAGAAGCAAAACACACCCTCCCTCCAACTTTGAACAGTGTGGGCTAGAATGCTATTTCACAGAATTCCCCCCAACATGGTTGTATACACACAAATATACACGTATGTAACTCCCCTAGACTTTTAAGGGACTATTCAGTCTTTTAGATATCAAATATACAAAAGCTGCCTTGTAAATATTAGCCATACCTTTAAACTACAGCAGTTTAGTTCATTTACTCACAGGAGAAAATTAATTTTGTTGTGGGTTCTGTGATGGTTGATGCTTGTAGGAAGTTTTTTTGTAAGTTCTGTTTGTTGGTTTGGGTTTTTTTTGGAAGAGAAAGGGGTGTTTGGTGTGGATTTTTTTAAATTTGTTTGCTTGGTTTTTGGGTTTTTTTTTGTTTTTTTTTTTTTTTTTTATTTTTTTTATTAACTGGATGACACCACAGACACTACTTACAAAAATGAACCAAGTGGGTCAAAAGACTCCTGTCCACTGTCAGAAAAAATAAAAGCTTGATTTGTGAAAGTTCTGTATGACCAAAAAATAAAAGCACCCTGAAAAAACAACCAAACTGGTTTATATTGCAAGATCCAGAATGAGGATTTGCTACTGAAATAAAAGGCTACATGTGTGTTAAAAAAGACACAGACGTGACTTGAACTATTACAGATGTGCCATATACTTGTATGGCCATCCCTCACCTTCAACAGGTAGTTCCTGCTTAAAATACCACTGTTGCAGAAACTTTACTAAAATAGTGCAACATTGTTATTCTACTTTCCCCACCCTTATTCCAACAGCTACTCGTCACCACAAATATTAATGCATTGAAATTTGAACTTTCTTGTACCTGCTGTCCGTTTAAACAAGCAAAATTATTTTTACAAGGTAAATAAGGTATTGCACCAAAATCAATCTGCATTCTATAGAGATCCTAATAGTTGGTTAGGACTTCCCCCTTCCTCTCCCCACACAATTTTTCAAGCAGGAAAAAAAAAACAAACCAACAACAACAAAGGAGCTTAAGACATCACACAGACACTACCAGCGCTGCAGCTCCCTACAGGACAGGTTCACTGCTCCTAGAGTCTTTTCCCATGCAAGTATTAATAAACAGCTGCCAGGCATTCTTGTGATTTAACAAACATTTACTCTTTGATTATTGGGCTTTGTGGTTTTTTTTTTTTTGGTAAAACAGAACACTATTGATACAAACTGCAACAAAAGTTTGCAGGAGGCAACCACTTTTCCACCCCAATTCTGAAGTCAATTTTTAAATTAAAAAGTAAAAGGCAATGTCACCTGTTTTCCTAACTTTCGAACTGTAAACCAGTGTTCCTTATAATTACAAATAAATGACTTTTCATTTCTGTAAAAAAAACAAAAGAAAAACAAAAGGTATAGATAAAATTAAATACTCTACTATTGGAGTGCATATTAACATTTAAGTTCTTTAATACCACTAACTCAACTTACATAATACAATTCCAGTAATACAACAGAGTACTTGTTCTGCTTTTATAACATTTAGGAAGTTGTCAACATTACTGAGATCTCCATATACCTGTGGTGTCACAGATACTGAAATATCATGAAGGCACAGAGGACAGATGCTCATATATACCCCCAAAATGAAAAAAAATTAAAGACAGAGGAGATGAAAGCATCATAATGCAACAGAGCTTGAAACAGCATTTTCATATCACCAATTAAGAGTATTTTTTCCAGTAAAATGAAAGCAGTGTGCTAAAGAAAATAAATGTCTTACACAGGGTCGATTCCAAGCCTCTGATACTCGGGGCTGTTGAAGAGGATTAGTTCTAAACCCCAAACTTTCAAGGCATTGCTTATAACCTGTCAAAAAACAGCACTTTTCATAAGTCAAATCTAAATTTAAACAATGAACTATTAGCTGCTGTCAACACTCTTACTGTTTTTATAAACCTTAGGTTTCGAAACATAGCTAGGAAACCTAAGATTCACATTATTCAAAACACAGCTGTCATGACTCCACAAGCCAGCTTAACACTCATACCATATCTAATAGAAAGTAACAAACCCAGTATTTTAACTGAGATGTGTTAATAAGCTTGCTCCACTAGACAAAGCTGTAACTTCACCTCCCACAAACATTTCGTAAGTTGTCATCTCTCTGCTCTCAATGTACCACTCTGCATTCCCTCCCTGCAATACAATGCCTGCCTTCCCTACAGTGATGATTGGAAAATCTTGCACCACTCAATTGTCACAGGGTCAGGTACATTAGCACAAATTCTTTTACAATGACTCTTTAAAGCTATCTCAAATAACACTGCAAGAAATATACCATATACCTTTCAGCAAGCCAACCACGTAGCAAGTGAGCACAACAATGACAGGACAAAAAGAGGCAGAAAATGAGGAAGCACAATCAAGAATACAAGAAAGGCAAAACAGTGTTTCACCAAAGACAGCCCTGTACTGCCATAAGGAAAAGAGGCTCTTGAGGGATTCTGGGACACTGACAAGCACCTATGAAAGCTTGGGAGACAACCCAAGGTGCAAAGCATTGCCTTCAGCTCTAGACATAAGCCTTGGTTTGGCATTCAATACTTTTTTTTTTCCCATTTCGTTTTAAATATTTACTATAAGTTACTTTTTCATTATGATCCTGTGACAATAAAACCCAACCCACACCACACCACGACCCACACAAAACAAAAATCCTACCTCAAACCCAAAACCCTACAAAACAAAACCCCCAAAAATCAAGCAACAAAAAAAAAACCAACACCAAGAAACAATACCCAAAACTCAAACAAAAAAAAAACCTAATGAAAAAAACCCCAAACACCAAAATCTCACAGCTCTCCAGTGTTCACACAGTGTGTTGGAAAAATCAGAATGCAGAGAGTGAAGGGTTTTTTTTCCATTCTGCAGGTTGCTGTGGTAAGCTGTAATCACTACCAAGGGCTTTACAGTCTATAATTTCAGAAAACAAGCTCAAGTCTCCTATTCCACCTGTAGCCTGCAACAGCCAAGATCTGCACTCAAAGTGCCCTTATGAAGCAAACTGGCAATCAGGCTTATTGCCAATAGGTGTTATACCACAAGTCAGGAGTCCATGCTCCCACTATATGTTTCAGGGCCCATAAAGGGAAGTACTGCAAGTCACTGCTCTTAAATGAAAAAGACTGTGAAGATTTAAAAGTCCAGCATTTAATTCTATTAAGCCTAAAAACTGGAAACTAGATGAAAAAGCACAATGCTATTTAAATTATGAGAACACACATATTGCATAAGTTAAACATTTTGTCAATATAAAGCTGGGCTTACTTGAATGGAGAAGAATCCACTGTCATCCATATTTACTGAAGGCTGCTGCTCATTGTGAGGTTGGAAGGGAGAAAAGGGAAAACAGTGTAAGCGTAAAAGGTCAGACTTAATTCAGCTTTGAAAATAAATATAACTGTACATACTTAAAGCATCCACTTGGCAAGTCATAGTCTGCAAGGCTAATTTCAATGCCCATATCAGCTTTTTAATTAAAAACTCAAACATTTAAATTGGAAGTGATTGGTGCTTAAAGGGCAGGGAGGCATGGAAATCTCTGTTCCTAATTCTGCCATTGTCTTACAAAGACAGAAGGCAAATTGCTGATGCTCCTCCTCACCATGCCTGCCCTTCCCACCTCTAAGATGATGCAGCTTTTTGTGGAATAATTGTAAAGCTGTACTAGTAATATTTGACAATGCCAAATTTAAGATGCACACATTAAAAGGCCTATAAATTTAATAAGTTCTAGCACTGGGAAATTCATCTTCTCTAGCCATGCAAGAAGAGCAGGTATGTGCTACACAATAGCAAGTATCAAGCAAATACCAAACCACCTCAAATAAGATGATTTTACCTGTAAAAATGTTCTATATTCTTCACTAGACACGCCTCCCTCTGCCATTCTCATTCTTTCTTCCTCATCCAACTGCTGTGCAATAGAAGATAACTCAACAGGACTAAAATACTCCCCTTGGAGCAAATTATTCAGACAGTGCTGAGCACACAGTGAGCCTTCTTGCTAACATCAGAAGAGAAAAAAATACCAAAGACAATGAAAAATCATGTTAGTGTTTTACTCTGTAAAAATTACTCCACCACTTCATTCTGGCAAATTTCCTGCCTTCCACACTCACCCAGAACACCGTAAATTCTTCAGAGGTAACACACTGCAAGCTATAGAACCCTCTCATCAATTTGATGGTGACAACACCCCACCCCCGCCCCATACAACATTTTACTTCCTTAAAGGAAATAAATGTCATGTAAAAATGTTGGGTTTGAAAAAGCTGTAGAAGTTGCCAGTGGCCTGACCAAATTAAAGAAGGACTCTGCAACCATCAGGACAACCCATTCTTTCCTCTACCAAAGCACTACCATGTCCTCCCCTCAATAAGAAACTCAAGACTAAACGGTAGCAGCCCTCCCTGTAGGGGGGAGGGACTACATCCCTGCTGCTGGTCATATGATAAAACTAGAGCAGAAAAACCTGCTCAGGCATCACAGGTTTCTCCACCAGAACTGAACTAAACTGATTTCAAAACAAAGAGATATTAAAGTGTCTTTGAAAATGAGTTGTATTACAAGCTGAAGTCTTAAATTCACTAAGAGGACATTTCTCTATTTGTACAGTTTTATCTTAAAGTAATAAATGTCTTCATATGCAAAATTAACATATGCTAAGTGCAAAATGCAGAAAACTGAACCTACAGTTCTCCCCACTGAAAATACTGCACCTTCCCACAATCCCAAGTCTCTTTACTTAAATCTATCCTAATACAAACTCCTTTCAGTGTTTTTAACCACTTGCATCTTATCAAAGAAAGGACCAGCTTCTAGCATACCACCTCCTTAAGCCATAGTTCCTGAAATTGTCATTGTCCTGTTAAAAATGCCATATTGTTAGGTCTTTGTTATATGAAACTTCCTTTATTGTGTTTCTAATGCCTTTTTATGGAAACATTTGAGGTGTGCAGATTCAAGTGAGGGGTGTGCATATCTATGTGGCACTTTTGGCAGGAACTGAGACAGTGAATTTGGGGGGGGGTGGGGAGAAGAACAAACTTTATTGAAAAGCACAAGAGGTTCAGTTAAAACTTCCACTAAACAACTTTAAATAAAAAACAGGCATTAGGGTGTAACTTTGTAACTGACTCAAGAACAGTTGTTTCACACGTGATACACCCAATACTGTACCTTGCCTTCCCCAAAGCCTGTAGCAACCACAAATTACAACAAACTTATAATTTCGAATGTATCATGCTCTGTCACATGTGTATCAGGAGCATTTTGCAATTAAGCTAGAATGCAACTTACTTGTAAAAAAAAATAAATATTCTCATTTCATTGTGTGATAGGCTAGGCAAGAAAAGTACACTTATTTTCAACACATTTTAAAATGTAGACTGAAACTCAAGGTCACTGTAGCAGCAGCATCATGGCTGAAATACAACACTCATTCTTTTGAGCAGCAGCTGTATAATACCACAATGCTTGCCAAGTTTTGCAAGCCAAACCCGGTTTGTAAGAATACTCTTCAGTTTCTATGGATTTCAGAATAGTTGGTGTTTCCCCCCCCCTAAATAAAAGCTATACAGATATCTTGCTTTAGTTTCAAAGTAAACCAACCATTACGCATGAGAAAAGCATGTAAAAATCTAAGTGTTAACACAACACAGGTGCAAAGCCATTGGCAAAGTACATGAAAAACAACAACTACGTTTTAGTAGCATTAAAGCACAAACAAATCATATTTGGGAACCTGGATAAATCACATTTCACATAAACAATTGTCCTCCAAAACAGCAATACTGTTCAGCATGAAGAAGCACAGCACATCAATTAGGATTTCCTTAACAGCTCTGCTTTTCCCTGCTCCTTACACAACTCCAACCAAGCCAGGCTAGATGCAGGAATACATCTTCATGCTCATCTCTAAGCCATGAGAACTCTCTCAAGAAGCGTAAGCAACCGTAGTCTGTACTTTCTCGTACCTGAGATCTATTTCTGAATAGCCAAAAGAAGCAGTTACCGTGTGAGAAAAGACTGGAGCTCAGACCCTCCCCTCCCAGATCTCCAGTAACAGCATCTTGTCGGCCCACAGAGCCAGCAAGCCTAGCAGAGCGGGCCCCGGCTCTCCCCTGAGAAAGAGGAAACCGAGTCGCTACTCCATACTGCCCCTGTAAGGATGTCGAGAAGAGGCAGCGCGGCTCAGCCGGACAGGGCAGGGCAGGAACCATGTACAGCCCGTGGAACCCGGGGTCTGACTCAGGACGCACACAGGAACGGAAGACCCAGCCGCCGCCCCAAACAGCGCCCTCAAAGAAAGCACTCCTGACTCACAGCCAACCGACGGCAAAACTCACACTACGCTGACCGGCAAACCCCCGCAAAAAGCAAAACCCAACCGCTCACTCACCCGCTCATGAAAGATCGACTCCATGTTTATTGTCAATGGCCAGCAACCTCCGCCTCACGTGACTCCACCAGCCAATCAAACCTTCCCTTGCTCGACGATCCACCGCAGCAAATCCGAACGCGCCGTCTGCGAGCCTACGCCGTCGATGGGAAGCTCGCGGGACGCCTGGCAGATGTGACAGCGCCCTCTGCTGCTAAGGAGGCTGCCAGGATAAACTGCCACCAGGTGCTGGTATGCCCAGGAGAAGGCAGGGGGAAGCCAAGCCGGTAGGAGCGCAAGCAGACACGTATTACCGGTTCTTCTCATGATTTCCTAACACCCTGATCTCCCTGCTCCCTCCCCACGTCACCGTGCTTCGCAAATACCCAGTAGCACAGTTGCCTTCTCGTTCTTACCCACCGCCAACCATTCCACCCTCCCACGCTCACAGTCGGTTGGAGTTGCAGCGCCTGACTGCTGCCGCTGCAGACAGGTCGGTATACAAAGGAACTCTGGAGAGAAGCTTGCTCGGACTCTGGGCCTATGTTCCTTTGAAAGCCAGTTCGCAAATGACCTATAAATACATGAATTCCACACCACAGAGGTCAGTAGCAACATAAATTATTTTTGCATAGTTTTTCTTTATTACATAATTCCTCCTCCCCTCTCCAGAGTATGAGTTCTGCAGACAAAAGTTTTCCAACAGGTACAGACTACTAAAATTCCTGGACACATATTAGTAATGTAATTAAATCATTGTCCAAAAAGTAAGATTGGACATTAAACTAGCACTGATGAATCATAGGTATCCTTCTCTGTAGCTCTACACATTTCAATGAAAATATTTTGCATTTCATCAGCAGCCTTTACTTCCATGTAGCTTCTTCACCAGGCTTCAGCTCTCTATGTAGAATGTATAAAAATAAGAGATGAAAAGTAGGTTAATATTAGAATAATTACTAAAGAATGTGATTAATCTACAATAATCTACCTCGATTTTGACAGTTACATATAAAATTAACTGTCCTTGCAATCCGTCAGCAATACTGACAAGCTTCCCTTTTTCTACCCAAAGCTTCAATGGATTGAGTCCCTAACTTCCATTCAGTTACAATGAAGCACAAAAGACCTCTGAGGAATCAACAGACTTTTTACATAATGGGATTCAAAAGGAAAAATTCTACTTCTTTCAAATACAAAACAATCACTACTTAAGGGGGAAGAGAACTAGGTGTGAAAGCAGTGGGGATTTTTGCAATATGCCAAAACACCAGCCCAACTTCACCAGCAAGAAAAGTGCTAAGGTAACAGTGGAGTGAATCATATGATTACTTTCATATTCAGAACTAATTGAAGAAAGACCAGGGTAAAAAGAGTCCACCTGCAAACTGGTAATAACATTTTTACTATTGAACCATGCTATGCAGCATGATTTATTTATTTTTTATTGGCTGTTATTTCATTAACCCTATGGTGTAAGACAAAATTAGGAGAACTAACACAAAGGAGGCTATACATTCACTCATCTAAATTGTCCCTGGAAAGTCCAGGCTGGTCAGTGTACATCATCACACCCTTCAGCGAAGGTGCAGCAGTTGGCAACATAAATGTCAATTTTAAACCCCCTGGTTATTATTTTTAAAGACACAAACTTATAAAAATGTTCAGTCAAAAAGTGCTGTGACTATTTTAAATTTAAGACAGAAGATTGCTATAATACACTGAAAAAACCAAAAATTCAAGCACTGCCATTTTCACTGAAGTTTTAGAGAGACCAAATAAGTCTCCAGATTTTCTAACGAAGAACTTGGCAACAATTAGGGAACCTTTCTTTGTGACTAAGATAGATCCTAAAGCCCCAATTTTCAGAGGGCATTAGTGACCTCACAGGAATGCTTGCTGAAATTTTTAGGGCTTTCTTCCCTTTAATA
This sequence comes from Melanerpes formicivorus, assembly GCF_026170545.1. Taxonomy (NCBI): domain Eukaryota; kingdom Metazoa; phylum Chordata; class Aves; order Piciformes; family Picidae; genus Melanerpes; species Melanerpes formicivorus. The sequence continues at coordinate 6,253,150 of NW_027142369.1, forward strand.
TTTTGACAATGTTACAGATTTTTTTTTCCATACTTAAGAGACTCAAAATGATCAGAGAAGCACTTTCCAAGCACCTTCTATATAACAAGCTCTTGTTTCTGAAGGCAGATAGTTTTTCATCATTCTTTCTGTCCAAATAGCATCCAATCACAAATCCCAAGGGAACGAAGATGTGAACCCAGTGATCACGCACAGCTTGGGCAAAATTCACCATGACGGCTAGAAAGAAAACCGTTAACAGATGAGTTACTGATAAATCTGTACACTGAAAACGTTCCATACCTCGCACCTTTAGTCTCAATGTAATCCTACACTGGCATAATCAACATGAGGGCCATCAAACACTTCCCTCAGTCACATGCGATTTTAAAGTCCACAGAGTTTCTTAAAAATAATCATAACTAGTCTTGGCCTTAGAAAATAGGACTTTATCCTGAAATTAATGAGAAACAGAACGTCTCTGATCAAACAGTTCAATTTAAATTTTCTAGAGTAGTTTATCCATTCAACTTACTTTACTGATACAGAAATTTGCTGTTCTGTAAAACATTACAAATGCACTTATAATCTAGAGTCCTGTAACTGGTGCATTATTACGGGTCACAAGACTGAAAGATGAGCTGTACATAGTGGGTAAGTGACAGGCAAGGAATAAAGGGCATTTCTAAAATCCAGTGACCCTTTTCCAACTTCAACAAAGCCTTCCAGATTTGCGTCTTGCTGGAAGTGATGAGATACCATGATATCGTACAGCCGTGAGCTCTGCACGCTAACTAGGAAGGACACAGCGTCATTCGTCACAGCTGTTGTAGGCCGGCGGCGCACCGAACACCGGAGGCAACGCGGGGGACTGCGGCGGGAGGCGCTGCCCTGTCCCGGCCGCTCAGGCCAGAGCTCACGGTACTGGCCCACGAGGGCCCTACCAGCCTCCTGCTGCCGCCGGACACACAGAAATGCTGCTCCTAGCCTGCTTGCTAAGACGACCGTCTCCCGCACGCCCATGCCCGCAGGGGTATAGGCACTACAAATCCCTGCCTGACCCACGTCTTAGCCGAAGGCAGCAGGGATCGGGCGAAGCGCTCCCGGAGAAGGCTGACACCGGTACCACAGAAACACCACCTCGGCAGCTCCCGCTCCCCCGCGAAATCCCCTGCTGTTACCGTTCCCCGCTACCGCCGAGCCCCACGCAGCGGCCACACCAAGGGCAACAGGCGGTGAGAGCAGGCCGGAAGAGCCCACGGCTCGCGCAGGGACAGGGGGGAGAGAGAGACACTCACCACCGCCCCCCGCCTCGTGGTGGTGCTGCCTGTTACCCGCTCAGCTTCCGTTCTCCTTCCGCTCGTCTTCCGCAAGATGGCGGAGGGTGTCATGCCGGGAGGAGGTGGCGGGCTCTCGCTCCGGTGGGCTTGAGAAAGGCCGGGCGGCCCGCGGGTGGCCCACGAGGCAGGTAGCGGCGGCGGCTCTTGGAGGTCAGCGCTGCGGCCGGCCCCGGCTCTCATTGCGAATGCGGCTTTCCTCCTGAGTCCCAGAGTCGCACTCGGCCTGGGCTGAGGCGTGAAGCGCTCGGCTTATGCTACCCGAACTGGCATTTTCTTTCTTTTTATATTGGGACTGAAGTGGGCGCAGGGCTCTTCCCTTTCATTGCAGTCTGGGCCGGTGAGACTCATTTCATCAGTGCCGGGTCGCTTTCTCGGTGTTAGGGCGCTTGAGTCCTCCTGTGCAGAACCCTCAGCCCACCCGGTGCTGGGCCCCCTTCAGGCAGTTCCTGGGCTTTGAGGGTCTACAGCCCTGGAGGCGCCAGGTCCAGGTGCTTTTATCCGATCCAAGGGGGAGCTGCTGTTAGATGACTTAGAATCGGTGCGTTGTTTGTTGGTTGTTTTGTTTTTTATAATTTTGTTTGGAGTTTGTTTTTTTTGTCTAATTGTAACACCACCCCAAACATCCCACCCCCCATTTTTCTGATAATAAAAGATCTATACGGATCCAAAGTTAATATCCGAGGTTTAACTGATGTCCAGTAGCTTTATTGAATGGTATTCATAACTGATACGCAGCACATTCTCAGAAACTTACAAAGTCAGACCTAAATAAATATTTTTCCCTTGGATTAGCCAATGAGACATTTTTTTCCCTCATTCAGATTAGTTCTTTTGAAGATTAAACACTTGGAGAGGAAAATGACATCGATTATCAAGTTGACTACGCTTTCAGGGGTGCAGGAGGAATCTGCTCTTTGCTATCTGTTGCAAGTCGATGAATTTCGTTTTCTCTTGGACTGTGGCTGGGATGAAAACTTTTCTATGGATATTATTGACTCTCTGAGGAAGTAAGTTTTTCAATTCTTACAACTTTTTGTTGTTGTAGATTTTGGCCTTTTGGGGAAAGTTTGCAAAATACCACGCAGTGCTGTGTGCATGGTGGTGTTATAGCTAAAATTGTTCTTTTTGTTTGAAGTATGTTTTATATGAAAAGAACTACGAGGCTGAAACATTTCCATTATAAACCTGGTGGGGAAGTGGTTATGAAGCTAGTGAATTTATTAACTGCAATTCTCAAACTGTTCTGTGTTTGTTTTGGCTTGGTTGTTCCGTTTTTTTCCCTAAACATGCAAGGTATCAGAGTTTTTAGGAGACAGACCTTGGCTCTAAAGTAATTTGGAGTGATTTAGTTTTAAATAAAACAATCCTCCATGTGTATAGTGTTTGAGCTCTGCTTCTTGTTGCAGTTTGAGTAGACTGTCAGTCAGAAGCACAGTTTCTGTAGTTATACCAGCCCTGCAAAGAAATAGACTTTGAAATGTCTAGATGCAAACACTGAACTACTTCTGAAGGTTGAAATGAAGGAGTTTTTCAGTTATGATAAGTAGTAAGTTTATTTTGCAAGAAAAAAAAGTCTGTTTGTAAACTGAGTAAACCCCCCAAAATTGTTGCATACGTTTTCTTTGATGATACTCCTCAGTTAATGTATCTTCTGGTGTCCAAGTATGTATTAAAGCCTTTCTAATCAGGAATTTCAAGGTCTTCCAGAAGGTCTTCCAGACCTTGAAATCATTTTCGGGAGTCACTTGCATTTTTAAGTAGTATAGGTAACTTTTGATTAAGTCTTTGAAAATTTTGTTCTAAACCTGGAAGGGCTTAAGTTCCTTGTTTGGCATTCAGGCTGTGTGTGTATTCTCAAAATAGCCATAACAGATTATTTTTTTTACCAGCTTCTGTTGTCCCTCTTTTTGTAGACATGTACACCAGGTTGATGCTGTTCTTCTTTCTCATCCTGACCCTCTACACCTTGGTGCTCTTCCTTATGCAGTTGGAAAAATGGGATTGAATTGTGCCATTTATGCAACTATTCCTGTATATAAAATGGGACAGATGTTTATGTATGATCTCTACCAGGTATATTTAAGCTTATGCTTTTGTATACAGCATTGTTGACATGGTAGAATGCTCAGGTTCTTGAATGGCCTATACTTCTTATTTGTTGTAGTCCCGCCATAATACTGAGGATTTCACTCTCTTTACCTTGGATGATGTAGATGCAGCCTTTGATAAAATACAGCAGCTGAAGTTTTCTCAGATTGTGAACTTGAAAGGTAAAGATATCACTAATGTTTCAATAAATGACTTATAGTGAAAGGCAACATAGTCATTAAGCGTTGAAGTAACTTTTTTTTTAAAGGGAGTCAGTTTTCAAATTTTAAGTTCCTTCAGAGAGCTGAATTCTGTAGCCCTGTGTCAGCCTGTATCAGCTGAATGTTTGTCTCCTTAGTTGTATGTAGAAATGGGTAGAATTTCCACTTAATGAATTGAAGGTCATATTAGACTATGTTTATATATTTGTTTCTCCTTTGTGGTTTTTTTGGTTTTCCTTGGAATTTGCTCATGTCTCTCAAAAGCATTTACTCATGACTAGTGGTGGATACCTCAGAAATCTGCAGTAATCACTAACACAAAGAAAATATTTCTAGAGAATGAATAGGTTGCAGAGCTTAGGTTACAGCATATGGATGAGGTAATGAGAAGGTCTTCACAGACTGAATGATATTCATTGTAGCTTATTGCTAGCAACTGTGGCATAAGTCTTGTTGAATTCAAAGTTTGGAATGAAATGGAAACCCTGTTCTTGAGCAAGGAAACTTAGAAACTCACCACCAGCAGCTTGTCTCCAAGGTGTAGTATCTCCCCATTCGTGAAAGCTGCTTGCCAAAGTACTTGTGCTGTGATTTGGAAAGTAGAAATAGGATGCTGTGCTTGAAATAGTTTTAGTTTTACTCTGACAAAGATATAGGCTAGCACAAATGATGAGGAGCAGCAGTGCATTAAAAAAGAAAAAGCATCAGGTGCTGAAAAGATCCATCATCCCTGGCTGCAGCACATGAACAAATTGCCTTGTGTAGTTTGACTGGCATGTTTGTCATTGTGGAAAACTTGGAGTCCGTGTAATTTGTATGTGTTTTTTGTAAGCACCTAGACTGTGAATGATACAGTAAATGTTTTGTGTTGCTCCAGAGAGGAGTCAGCCTTTTAACTGTGTACTTGATTTCATGTGATATGCTTGTTATATAATTTATTGCTGTTTAGGTTTGTAGTCAAAGCAGCTCTGCAGTGTCTCTGAGTACCAGTGGGTGGTAGAGGGAAGAGGTGATCTTCAGTTTCTTTTTCTGGGGCAAAATAGAAGCGAACTGCAAAAATTTCTGCAGTTAGTGGTTGTATGGGAAAGATAGATATGATACTGATTTTTTTCATACTTCATTTGATGTTTTTACTTAGTAACAATATTGGCATTGAGTTGTTTAAAACTACTGTCTCTTGTTAGGAGTAATAGATTTTAACAAATTTAAGATATTTAAAATACTGAAAACTTTTGTAGGCAAAGGACATGGTTTGTCAATCACCCCATTGCCAGCTGGCCACATGATAGGAGGCACAATTTGGAAAATTGTCAAGGATGGAGAAGAAGAAATTGTTTATGCAGTTGACTTCAACCACAAGAGGGAGATGTAAGTTCAACATAGTATTGTTTATTTGTTAGGCATCATTAAGCAGTGAGATGGTTTGAATGGGTCAAACCAAACCAGTGGGTTGACGTGGCTTATTTCCCAACACAGAAGTGAAGGACAAGTAACACAAGAAAAACTTGGGATTGAGACAATAACAAAGAAGTGAGAGAAGAATAGAGTTTACTGATCAAAAATCAGATAAACATGGTACAAAATGCCTATACCCTAGCCTATGTGCAGAAGCAGCACAGTGCAAAGCAAAAGCAAGCAGAAGCAAGTAAGCCGAAAACTGCTCCCCCATCTCTCATTGTCCTGCCACCATCCCAACAGAGAAGACCACCACCCAAAAAAACCTGGAACCCAGAAGCAGCAACTGGAACAGGAAGCCTCCCATGTTTCAGTCTGAACTCCAAGCCCCATAATGCTGTGCTTCAGCCATTATTTTCATTTTTGAAGCTGGCATGACTGTGGCATGGGATGAATAAAAGCAGCAGATTCAATTCAATCCATGACAGGTGGTCAGTATTTAGAGTCTGATAAAGAAGTACAGAAGTAACTTTTTCCAGCTCTAATAAGACCACTAATTTCCCTTGTGTTCCAGTTGATAGGTTTGAAACAAGCATTAACTCTGTGTTTTTTTATTCCACTGTTTTAGTTATTTGTTACTTTGAAGCAGGAAGAATCCTGCTACTGAGGAGTTTGATTTTTGTACGTGCAAAATTCTGGAAGTTAGCTGCCTTATTTGTTTTTTTCTCATAAAACAGAAATGCAAAAAAATTAAAATTTCAGGTTTGTGTGTGTTTGTTTTTTCTCTACAGCCACCTGAATGGGTGTTCCTTGGAAATGCTGAGCAGGCCTTCATTGCTTATTACAGATTCATTTAATGCTACGTATGTACAACCCAGGAGGAAACAAAGGGATGAACAGTTACTGAGTACGTATTCTCTTTGTGCTTGAAAACAGCAGTTATGTGATTTATTAGCAACTGTAAATTGTTTTTCTATGAGAAATTCATCAGCATCCAAACTAAGAACCATTATTAAAATTTAACAAATTGTGAATTACTCTTTTCTCATGGTACTGTTCTGTGGGTTAAACCTTTTCCTTCAAACAGAGAACTGTGTTTGAAAGAGTTCAAGTATTTCACCCAGTATCAATTAATCTCTTCAGGGATTTTTAAATGACCTTCCTCAGTAGATTATTTTTTAAGCTCCATTTTACTGTTTGTTTTGTGGTGTGTAGTTTGGGGTTTTTTTTTAATTTTAAATTAAAACAAAGGTAGTGTCACAGCAGTGAGATCTTCAAAGCTACTAAGAAAACTCCATCTGCCTTCAGTTTTGGTGCAAATGTGGGTTTGGGTCTCTCTCATCTCTCTCTCTCTCTTTTATTGCTCTGTTCAATTTGCCTTTGATTATGATTGCTACTGTGATATAACAAACAAACCTAAGCTACACATTTCTAATCTTGGTCCAAAGTTTAAATCGTTTTAAATTTTGTTTTTAATTCTTCTTAGCTAATGTTTTGGAGACATTACGAGGTGATGGAAATGTATTAATAGCTGTGGATACAGCAGGCAGAGTTCTGGAACTTGCTCAACTTCTTGATCAGATCTGGAGAACGAAAGATGCAGGCTTAGGAGTCTACTCCCTAGCACTTTTAAATAACGTCAGCTACAATGTAGTGGAGTTCTCTAAATCACAGGTTTGTTTTGATGTTAAAATGCAATTGTGAAAGAGGGTAATGGAACATGTTACTGTGCATTCATCTACAGCTGCATACAGCACTTCTGAGCTGTGTTGATAGGTTGGACTCGATGATCCCCGAGGTCCTTTCCAACCTAAGTGATACTGTGATGTATGCAGAAGCATTTGGTTCTCTTTAATAGTTAAAAATGGGCTTCCTAACTTTTAATAGTTAAAAATGGGCTTCCTAACTTTTAATAGTAAAAAATGGGCTTCCTAACTTACTCTGTAGTGCATGTTTGTGTCAGGTCTTTCAATCAGGTTAAACAGGGCCCAGTCATGGCTCTGGGCACATTTCTTGATAGTAATTTCCATGCTTATCACAAGACCTGTTGGCACAGTTTACAGCTGTTAAAAAAGAGGTCTCAAAGTACTTGTTTCTGCATTGTTTACACTCAGCACTATTTCTGCACTTGCTAAGAAATGATGTAATCATGCTTATTGAACCCTGTACATCTTATCAAGCTCAGAATGTGTATTCTCTGTTTTAATATGTATTTAGGTTGAATGGATGAGTGACAAGTTGATGAGATGCTTTGAAGACAAGAGAAACAATCCTTTTCAGTTCCGCCATCTCTCCTTATGTCATAGCCTGTCTGATCTGGCTCGAGTGCCTAGTCCAAAAGTCGTTCTTGCCAGTCAACCTGACTTAGAGTGTGGCTTTTCTAGAGATCTTTTCATTCAGTGGTGCCAGGATTCCAAAAACTCTATAATTTTAACTTACCGCACTACACCTGGAACATTGGCACGATTCTTGATTGATAATCCTTCTGAAAAAGTTATAGATATTGAGGTAAGAGTTGTCTGTGCATCTCAAAGTTTTTTTTTATCCTGGGCTATCTGGGGGAATAATGAGCAAAACTAAACTTAGTTTCCTCTTTATGTTTCTAGTGGCAGATGGAAGTCTGAAATGTTGCATGCTTAACCAATTGTCGATAACCTTCAATAAAAATAGGTCTCATAAGTAACTGCAAGATGTTTTGGTGGTGTGATAGAATGAATACTCCATAGAGATGAGCATGAAGTTGCTTTTAAATATTTATCTTTAGACAACATTTCCCATTGTGTTTTTGTTAGAATAGAAAATAAATTCTGCTTGAAGTTAGAATAGCATAGAATTAACCAGGTTGGAAGAGACCTTTGAGATCGAGTCCAACCTATCATCCAGCACTATCCATCAAGTCTCTTCCTACACACCGCTAGTAATGGTGACTCCACCACCTCTGATACATACAGATCACAACATGACAGATTATTCTTTCTGGAAAATACTCTGGATTTGGATGATGGGAGAGTCAAGTCAAATTAGTATCATGTATCCCACCAGAGTTTGAAGGATAAGGTAGAAATTTGAGCACATTTAGTTGTTATTCATGCTTTCAAATGATTTTCAATAACTTATATATAAATGCTCTAGTGAATATTGTTAATTTATGGGAGTCCCCTGTGATCACAGTGAGAATTTAAACCCACCTTTATTTCCATTTCAGATTTCATTGGAAGCATTGCCTTATAGAATTAGATTATTACTAGAAATCAGTGTTTTTCAGAAAAAAAGAAAAAAAAATTAGTGTTGTTTTTCCCACTAGTGTGACTGTGCCAAGTTCTTCTGGTTTCTGTTAGGAACATGAAAATTGAAAAACCTCTGCTCATCTCAGAGCATTTGTGTTCAGTTATTGGAATGAGATTACTTGAACATGTCGTGAGATGTTTTTGTAAAGCTAGCTGATTTCAGAAATGCTTTTGTTAAAGTAGACTCTACTAATAGTTGACATTGTCATGATGTTGTCAGGCTAAGGTACCACATGTTTGCATAAATCTTCTCGTGTGGGTGACATACAAGTTGTGCTTGCCCTTGATACTTAAACACAAGTATTCTTGTCAGCAGTGTGTAGGGAAGGTATTAAAATTGTTTCAGCTGTCAACAGTAATACCAATTGTAATTGTCTGCAGCTGAGAAAACGTGTCAAGTTGGAAGGAAAAGAACTTGAAGAATACTTAGAAAAGGAGAAACTAAAAAAAGAAGCAGCTAAGAAGTTGGAACAATCCAAAGAGTAAGTGTATTGACTGCTCTGGCATTCTGTTGTTGTGATCAGAGTTGGGTGATCATCCTGCTGCTTCAGCCATTCACGGGGATAAATGAAAAAGTGATAGTTTGTATAGACTTGCCTGAGGGCACTGAGGAATTGGAGGTGGTTGTCTTTAATATGTGCTTAGAACAGACCTGTTTCATCTGCCATTTGACTGTGAGCTCTTTCTCAGATACATGAAGTTCCCTTGTCCTTGGTTGGTGTTATGTCAACTGCTATTTTCCAGCCAGTCTGTTTATTGCTTCAGGTTTAATATTACATGAAGGAAGTATACATTTCTTTGGAATCTCATTTCAGGGCAGATATTGATTCCAGTGATGAGAGTGATGTTGAAGAGGATATTGATCAGCCAACTGTACATAAGACCAAACATGATTTGATGATGAAAGGTGAAGGTAGCCGGAAAGGAAGCTTCTTCAAACAGGCAAAGAAATCTTATCCGATGTTTCCAGCCCCTGAAGAAAGGATTAAATGGGATGAATATGGCGAGATTATCAAGTGTGTAGTGGTGATGAATGCTAACATGTGGTAGCTATGAAATAATTTAAAAATAGAAGTAATAAAACCCCTAATTTTGTTTGTGCTGCAGCACTGTTATGTACCCTTCTAACCACAGTAACTTCTAAACAATTAGGACATTTTGTGCTAAATCTCACATGAAGCTTATGATAGGATTGAAGCTGCAGAGTGCTGCTCCTTAGCCTGTGTTCACACCTCATAGGATGTATTTACACTCCAGGCTTTTTTCCCTTTGCTTTTATCTTATAAGATACACTTTACTTTTTTTTTTTTAAATCTGACTTTATTTGTGCCTCAAATCACACATAATTTTGATAAATTTATAATGAAGGGAAAGAACGTCATTCATCCTAGAAAAATCTAGTGGTGCTTGTCCTATTTGCATAAGGAATACTTGCTAGAAAACCTCAACTTGTTAGTATTTCTCAAGATTCCAAAGTTCTGTTTTAAGCTAGGAAGGTGATATTTTACAAATGAGCTCTGATGAAATAGGGAAATGTTAGAGGCAGGTGTAATAAAATTGTTACCAATCACAATTACAAAACATCTCATTAATAACAGTATTGTTTTATTTTTATATCATGTGGTATTTTGGCTTTACTGCAAGATTGTTAAAAGCAAAATGCCTTTCATTCTTTAGACCGGAGGATTTTCTAGTTCCAGAACTTCAAGCAACAGAAGAAGAAAAAAGCAAATTAGAATCTGGTTTGACAAATGGAGAAGAGCCTATGGACCAGGATTTATCAGATGTTCCTACCAAATGTATTTCTGCAACAGAATCCATGGAAATTAAGTGAGTGACTTTGTTCTCAGTTCTGCTAGAACAGAGAAAATGAGGAAGGCAAAAGCCCAGTCAGGAATCAATCTGGCCACTCTTGTGTAAGAGGTAACAAAAGATGTTGTTTACAAATACTTTAACAAGAAAAAGAGGACCAGGGAAAATGTCTGTCTTCCGCTGGATGCAGGGTGGGAACGTTGTCATCAAGGATGAGGAAAGACTGAGATACTTAATACCCTCTTTGCTTCAGTCTGTAATAGTTAGACCATTTATCCTCAGGGTATTGAGTCCCCCTGAGCTGGAAGACAGGGGTGGAGAGAAGAATAAACATCCTGTAATCCAGGAGGGAGCAGTTAGCGACCTGCTATGCCACCTGGACACTCAAAAGTCTATGGTGCCACATGGGATTTACCTGGGAGTACTGAGGGAGCTGGCAGTGGAGCTTTTGGCCAATCTGCCATCTATTAACAGTCCTAGTTAACAAATGGGGACCCAAACAAATGGTGGCTTGCCAGTGTGATGACCAGATATCTACAAGGGCCAGAAGGAGGATCCAGGGAACAACAGGCTTGTCAGCCTAGCCTCAGTACTGGAGAACATAATGGAGTAGCTCATCTTGAGTATGATCACACACCAAGACAACCAGGCATCTAGCCCAGCCACCATAAGTTCATGTAAGACTGTTTCTGTCTAACAGACCTGATTTTGTTCTGTGGCCAGGTGACCTGCCTAGCAGATGAGGGGAAAGCTGTTGATATTTTCTACCTGGGTTTTACTAAAGTGTTTTACACCCTCTGCCACAGCATTCTCCTAGAGAAGCTGGTGGCTCATGACTTGGGTGTACTCTTCACTGGGTGAGAAATTGGCTGGGTAGCCAAAGAATGGTGGTGAGTGGAGTTAAATCCAGTTGGAGACTGGTCACAAGTGGTGTTCCTCAGGGCTCAGTTTTGGGGCTACTCTTTAATATCTTTGTCAATAATCTGGATGAGGGGATTGAGTGCTCCCCCAGTAAACTTGCAGATGGCACCAAATTGGATATGAATGTTGATCTGCCGGAGGGTAGGAAGGCTCTGCAAAGGGATCTGGACACGCTGGATTGATGGGCTGAGGTCAGTCGCATGAGGTTTAACAAAGCCAAGTGCTGGGTCCTGCACTTTGGTTGTAACAGCCCCATGCAGCACTACAGGCTTGGGCTTCCCAAGTGGCTGGGAAGTTGCCTGGTAGGAAGGGAGGTGTTGGTTGACAGCTGGCTGAAACTAAACCAAAAAGGTATTCAGGTGGCCAGGGTGGGCAGCAACCTGTATCAGGAATAGTGTGGTCAGCAAGACTAGGGAAGTGGTTGTTCCCCTATACTCAGCACTGGTGAAGCCACACGTTAAGTACTGTGTCCAGTTCTGGGCCCCTCACTTTAAGAAGCACACTGAGTTGCTAGAGTGTGTCCAGAGAAGGGCAAAAAAGCTGGTAAAGGGTCTAGAGAACAAAGTTTATGAGGAGCAGCTGAAGGAACTGAAATTGATTACTCTGGAGAAGAGAGGCTGAGGGGAGACCTTCTCACTTTGTACAACTACCTGAAAGGAGGTTGTAGTGAGGTGAGGGGTCAGTCTCTTTTTCTAAGTAACTAGCTGTAGGGTGAGAGAAAATGGGCTCCAGTTGCACCAGGGGAAGTTTATATTGGATATTAGAAAATATTTCTTTACTGAAAGAGTTGTCAGGCATTGGGATGGGCTGCCCAGAGAGGTGATCAAAAAACATAGAGATGGGGCACTTCAGAACATGGTTTAGTGAGTGTGGTGTTGATAGGTTGGACTTTATTTTAGAAGTCTTTTGCAGCTTTAATGATTCAGTGAGTAGTGGTGGCATGGATACAGTGAAAATTGGGCAAAAGGCTTGCTTGGAATGAAGTGGGAAAGGGCAAGCCCTTTGTTGTGTTTGGGTTTTTTGTTGTGTGTGTTTGTTTGTTTGTTTTTCCCTTGTGGTGTCTTAAGTTATTTTTTATTAGTCTTTCTGAGAGTGTGGTACAGAAAGGTATGGTTCCCCACTCCTAAGAAATTTACAGCTTGTTCCCTGTCTTAGGGAGACAATTGAAAGAGGGAGAGCAAACCATGTGGTAGTATATTAGCATAGGTACTGTAGTGTGTATATATTTTGTTAAATGTATTTTAATACATTCTTCTTTCTCATCCTTTGGATCACAGTAAGTGCTGACAATTTGACAGTTCTGTATTTTATTGCTCCGTGATCTCTCTTGCGCTGACAGCTTTTGTTTATACAAAATAATTTCCAAATAGCTTTAATTTTTGAATGAAATATTTTGGTGGTTTAATCTTTTAAACAAAAAAAATTATATTCTTGGGCTTTTTATTTGCACTAGAGCCAGAGTTACATACATTGACTATGAAGGACGCTCTGATGGGGACTCAATTAAAAAAATCATCAACCAAATGAAGCCAAGGCAGCTGATCATTGTCCATGGGCCACCTGAGGCGAGTCAGGACCTTGCAGAATGTTGCAGAGCTTTTGGTGGAAAAGATATTAAAGTTTACATGCCAAAACTGCATGAAACTGTAGATGCAACCAGTGAAACTCACATTTATCAGGTAAGGTACTGGGAGTTGTTAGTTGTGTTACTACTGTGAATGGTAGTAGAGCTGTATTAGCAGACTCAGTTTGGCTCTCTGTTTTTTGGGAGCAGAGAGACAATACTACCTACCTGTACACTTCACTTTGTATAATCAAGATGTAGGCAGCACTTTTGTCTTCTACATGAGCTTTCTCCTTACATTTATTATTCATTAAGTGTTTGAAAGCTTAAATGACAAAATTGTGAGGTGGGGTTTTTTTAAACCAAACATGTATCTGAATAAAATTGTAATTGCTTTGGGTTTAATTTACTTTTTTTTTAATATAGAGGAGAAATTATTTAGTTTGTTTTCTATTTGAAGCTTTTTGAACAAATAGATTACACTAGAGACGCTGAATTAGCAAGTAGATGTGAGTGGGGCATCAGAATCCCAGTGTCTTCTGAGTGGCCTGTGCTGCAGAGAGATAGTAGGTTGCAATATTCTTCATACAGCTGCAGCCTTGGTTCCGCTATCCATGCACAATCCATGTGAACAGCCGCCTTTTGGTGTGGGACTGACTTTAATGGGTTAAAGTCAGAGGAATTGGGGACAAGGGAATGTTTTTGTCACTTCAAAATCTGATACTTACAACATCCCTTCTTACAATAAAATATTAGTTACAATTTTTTTGGAGGGTTGTAATTTGGAACTGCTGTTCAGTAACCTAAATATGTGTGTATAAACTTTCCTTAAATTTACTAAGGCTGTGTGATGAACTGCTTGGTCACAAAAACTGTTTCTGGTTGTTTCAAAAGGAGTCTTAACTCAAGTTTGCAGAAAAATTCTTTTTTTTTTTTTAATTTTAACCAGGAAAAAAAACCACTGTATTGATCTCTGCTGCTTTATGCATAGTGGCATGAGAGTTATACAAATAATATTCTGAAAGTGCAGAACATCTTACCTTGGCAATACCAATTCCCTCCTTTTCCTCCCCAAAAGAGTATGAATCAAGCTTACATGGAGAGACTGTGAAAGGAAAACTTTTAAACCTTGAAGTAAGACCTCTTGTGTTTTCCATCAAACTAATAGTAGTTCATTTTTGCACAACCCAGGTCAGGTTAAAAGATTCTCTGGTCAGTTCCCTTCAGTTCTGTAAAGCCAAGGATGCTGAGCTGGCTTGGATAGATGGTGTTCTGGACATGCGGGTTTCAAAAGTGGATACTGGAGTTATTTTGGAAGAGGGAGAGCTAAGGGAAGATGAAGAATTAGAGATGCAAATGGATGTCCCTTCATCAGACTCCAGTGTTGTTGCACAACAGAAGGCCATGAAAAGCCTCTTTGGTGATGATGACAAGGAGATGTGTGAGGAGAGTGAGATCATTCCTACTTTAGAACCTCTGCCACCTCACGAGGTACAGAAATTATGCTGATCTGCACTTCACGAGCTTCATTTGCCTTTTCTGGTGCTTAGAGGTCAATACTGTGATCTTAGACAAATAAAATACTGTTTGATTTTTTTCTGTTAACCTGGTACTTCCTTTGTTCATCTTTGCTGAAAAGCATAAAATCTAACCTCTTACATCCAGTGACAGTGCCTAGCATACACTACCCATCTATATTTAATTAACGTTTCCTGTATGTGGTTCTTGCAGACTTGGAAATCAGTTGGCATTTAGTCACCTGGATTTTATTGTATTTTGTTGATGCTATGTGAAAATACTTCACATGCTTGAGATACAACTCTTTGTAATTTATATGTCCCTGTTTCTATAGTAGTGATTTGAGAGTTCATTCATCTTTTCCATAACTTTATCTTTACTCTTAAAATACTTAGCATGTGAATAGGTATTATTTTATGTTTTTGTTGAATTACTGTAATGCCTTCTAATCTTAGAACTGCTTTTTAAGACAGTTACACAGTCCTAAAGCAGTCTTCTCAAGGAGCTAGATAAATATTGAGACAACTCTAAAATCTCTTCAGATTTATGACAACTGTCATAAAAGTATGTACTGTTAAGTCGTACAGCTTACTGCAGCTCTGTCCCTGGCATAGCAGGCCTTGGAAGAGGAATCTTCAATGACAGCTTTACAACATTAGTCCTCAATATGTGAGCAAAGAGGGGAGCATTTCCTTTACTTGATGGGTAAACTTTGAGGTCCTTCCAATCCTGGAAATACCTTTCTTGAGAGAAACAGAACTAGAACTAATCTTCTCATTTATAGTCCTGTAGGTTAGACCATGCTGCTGCTAGCTCAGTTAGGATGAGATCTTTGGAAAAATGGAAGGTATTAAATAGCAGAAGTATTAAAATCTTGTGTGTTGTTTAAAGGTTATTGGACATCAGTCTGTGTTTATGAATGAGCCAAGGCTCTCTGACTTCAAGCAAGTTCTGTTGCGAGAAGGTATACAAGCCGAGTTTGTAGGAGGAGTGCTTGTGTGCAACAATCTGGTGGCTGTTCGCAGGGTAGGTGTTCTGTGTCTTAAGCTTCTGTAAATAGCATTCTAAATGAAAATTGAGGTGTTCTCACTAGTGAAAAGATTATAAATTGAAATATGTTTTTTGTTTCAGACTGAAACAGGGCGCATTGGATTGGAAGGCTGTCTCTGCCCGGACTTCTATAGGATAAGAGACCTTTTATACGAGCAATATGCTATTGTTTGAGGAAAGTGGTGCAAGATGTTTTTACTTGGAACTTTTAAAGACAGTGGGGATTTCTCCCAGTTTTGAGTTTTTGTAGTTTTCTAATTTATGCAGGGGAAATTTACTTCATAAAGAACAGCTAACTGCCCTGAACATGTAAATGTCTGCTACTGTCGTTCTTCAAGTCTGTTGGTACATTCCATGTTGTCAACTTCAAAACTGTTATGACTTGCTGTCCCCCACATAACACATTAAATGAGTTTATCACTAGGAAACCTTCTCTCAGGAAAGGTTCAGTATGTCAGGACATACTTTGGTTTCATAGATTCCCTGCCAAAGAGTACAAAATACAATTTTTATAGCAATTTTTCTGTTCCAAAATAAGACTAAACAGGGAATTGCTAGCTGCTTTTGTTCTTTCCTGGGTTTTGTGTGGTTGGTTGAGTTTTCATTGGTGTTGATTTTTTGTTTGGGTCTTTTTTTTTTTTAAAGTAACTTCAATTGAGGAATGTGTTGGGGGTTTTTTGGTTGTTGTTGGTTGGTTGGTTTGTGGGTTTGTTTATTTTATTTTTTTTTTAAATGGAAGTTGGTTAAAGTGCATTTTTGGTAAGACGACCTAAAACTAGACTACCAAAACTTGCCCCTAATGTTAGTCTGGTTGCATCTTAATATCGTGTCTGCATCATGTTACAGAGTTTGTTCCCAAAAGCATTTAGTTTTTTTATATGAAGTATTAACCTGCAGTATCAAACAATTACTAGAAGACTAGGTAATATTGCCAGGCAGTTTAAAATCCAGTAATTGTATGCTTCAGAATAACTTCTGTACAAACCTGTTGAGTTTGTAACTTCTAGCTTTTGCACAGTTATTCTAGCTAAAAAGTATTTTCCGAGCCTTCTTTTTCATCCTGAAGTTCTTTCTGTGCACTGCTGGTATGTCCAGAGTGCCATGAGCCAAGTTCAGGCAAATCCGTTCTCTGAAAGCTGAGTTTGCCTGATTTATATAAACAATACGTTTGTGCCATGTTTCATTGCAGTTGCTTCTTTTGTGCCATTTTTCATTCTAGTTGACAGCGGGACTTGCTGTAGCTGCTGAGGCTAGGAATTGACCTTTTTAGGTGAATTTGAGCACAGTTTGGGGCACCTTAGTTTCTCAGAAGTTAACTTATGCAAACACATGGCCACTAAAGAGTTTATTTAATCCTTTTCTTCCCTGCCCATATGTGAAACATGGGGGGTAGGGGAGGGCAAAGAAACCCAAATCCTAACACCTGCTAGAACTATGTATAGTAAAAATACAGAAATCTTGAGAACTTAATGCTGAGTGAGAGTGTATTTTGTTACATGAAGGAAATCTTGGCTAGGAATGACTGAATGCCTCAAGACATTTTGTTTGTTTGTTTTCCATTACATTGAAAGCCAGGACTTCATAGAAATGCTCTGGGTTTGTAACTCTTGTAGCAACACTATGTAAATCTATATGATACTGGATGCTTGTTAGCGAATACCATTGTATTACTGTTGATGCTGATACTAGTGAACTTTTATAAAGTCAATTACTTTGTACATGAGCATATTGGTCTTAGGACTTGTAACTTGTGGGCTTAAGCTGGGCAGAGATCGTACATGCCAGCATGGAATGCACTAACATTGAAAAACACCCTTAGGAGATCAAAGTAAAAGTAGTGCTGGTTTTAGGAAAGGAGTGAAGACCAGACAGTGTGATCATAAACCTTTCTATCACTTTAGTTTCTTTTTTTTTTCTTGACTATTGATTCAAATTCAGCTGAAGTTGATGTGAACAATATTTATCTTTAAAAAGACTACTTTTGTTTCTTTCAATGAAGTTGAAAACTTCCATTATATTAACGCAAGCTTTCATAGAAAATCATCTTCCATGAAGTTTGCCAGCAGGGCAAATGTTTCAGTGAATACTCTAGCTTGTCTGAAATTGCATCCTCTCTGCATGATAAGGTGTGTATGTGGTAAACTGTTAGTGTATGTCACACTGCTTGACCAGTACTAAGCAAGGGATCAAAGTGCATTTTTTCAGATCTCAGTTAATTACATTAGTAATATTCTTAATTCCTTAATTAAAGATACGTTAGTATTTCTGATAGGCAGGTGCTGAAGATCGGTGGTTGCAGTTCAGTGCTTGCTCACAGTGGTAGAAGAGTAGTAGTATATAAAAGTAGTATAGTAGAGGTAGCATATGAAAGAAGTATATAGAAGGGGGAAAGTAATATTTAAACTACATGCTTTCTTACATGTAGTGAGGGTGTGGAAGTTTGATAAATACAGGTGATAAAGATATGAGAGAACTAGATAATTTCATGCAGTCCACTTTTTTTACTTTCCTTGTTAAGTTATATATTAACACTGTGATAGGAAGTAAAAAGAAAAAGTGACTGCATTTTTGTGTAAAACTTCCAATAAGCCATGTAGCTCTCTTCCTGGAAAAGAAGGATCCATAGAAATGCAAAATGTTACAAAGAAGCAGGTTTGCTTTAAGCAGTAATAACCTGCCTGTTGTTGTATAATCCTCTTAGGTGATGCAAGCTGGATCTGTGGTTCAACAGCTGAGTGATAATGAGCTAAGCATCTGCCAGAAAGTAGAGTTTGTAACTACAATCTGATATTCACCAATTTTCATAATGAGGGAATACATGATTTCAGTTGTGGAAGTTGTGCATTTTCAGTGCAGTTTTTATGAAGTGCCAAGAACTTTTTTAAAGGGCATTTTTGACAAATGGTTTTAAAGATAGAATCACCGAGGTTGGAAGAGACCTCAAAGATCATCAAGTCCAACCTGTCACCACAGACCTCATGACTAAACCATGGCACCAAGTGCCACATCCAGTCCCCTCTTGAACGCCTCCAGGGATGGTGACTGCAATGTTAGTAATCTGAGTTGAAAAAAGCCCAACAAAACCCTGACTTTCTCTCCATGTCAACCCAAGATTGATACCCGCTTTCCTAACATTTGGAAAGCTACACTGGGAAATCAATAGGAATTTGTCATTTGGTAGTGGCCATGGAGCCCTTGCTGGCTTTTTAAGATGCAGAAAATAAAGGGTAGTATATTATGTCACGTAACTGCCAGAACTTTTTGATCTAAGGAACTATTCCATCTCTAATAAAGGTTTTTTCAGATGTATCCAATATTTTTTTCCTTTGGCTGTGGCAAGTCAGTTTATAGGGATATTTAGGTGTTGGTTATGAAGAATGAGCTCTTTGCAACACAGTTGTTAAGCATCTACACTTGGAGTTGGTTTGTCAAGCTGGTGGTTTCATCAATATATTTTAGAGTTGTCAATTCAGTTGTACTGTCTGCAAGGAGTCTAGTTTAGCTGTCTCACCATTTCTGTGGCACACAGCACAGTCGCTTTTTAGACCTCTTTGCAGCTGTGTATATCAGAACAGGATCTCTAGGTAGAGCCATCTTACATCACTGAGAATGAATTCCTGCAAAGAAAAAGTAGCTTATGAGGGCAAAGCTAGTCCTTTGTTGGGTTTTGTTTGTAGATGTTGTTTTACATAAAACCATTGCAATTAATGTGATCTGGAGAAACTACTGCTTCCTGCCCAGACTTCTCTATTCTTGTAGGAAGAACAATTGGCTTCAGAAGTGTCTGGCCAGGTATCAGTGATAATGCTTGCCTTAAGGTGTATTTCACAGTAGCTGCATCAAAGTCAGTTTGAGGTTCTTTCCTCTTTTGAACCCATCTGGGTAAGTTCTGTAGTGTGCTTATCTCAGCTGTTAACACCAGTGTTTCTCAGGAATAATTCTGAAAGAAATAGGTAATATGCCTTTATCAGTAGTAACAGTCAGATTTTATAGGAAAGTTGTACTACAGGGTTTTGAGACATCCTTGGGGAAAAAAAAAAGGATCATGCAGACATCACTAAAATCAGTAGGACTGTCAGCTGTTTAATTTCTGTCTGCTAGTACACAGTGACAGAAACAAGCTTTTTTTGAAGAACCCTTTCTGACAATGTTGTGCAATGAACTATTTGAGTAAAAAAGAAGTATTACTGCCCACAGTAACTGGCCTGTTGCATATGCTTCAAGATGTGAACTGGAAATGTTTTCCTGGTGTAGATGACATTAAGAAGTGGGAGATGGGATATATGATAACATTTCTGCCTGTTTTGCAATTTTAGTTTGTGCTCAGGGCAACAGTTGTAGCTTACCCAAGTAATTCTTTGTATTAGGGCAGTACTGTTGTGTGTTCTGCTGTTTCCTGGGATTTTGTGTAGCTGCTGTAGAGGAAAAAAAAAAATGAGCATGGCTTGATCAGTCCTTCATAAATTACTGATAGGTGCCCTGCAAGCCATGATAGTGAACTATCCTTAAAAATCATCAGGGAATTACTTGTTTTGCCATTTTGCAGCTCCTGAAGGAGTTGCACAGCTGGCAGAGCATATTGCACGTCACCACGCCAGACTTGGCATTTGAAAGCCTGCCAGATCACTCTGTGCTGTTGTGCTAGCTGTGGATCAGCAGTGTGCAACAGTATGAGATAGTAAGCGTTTTAGTTCTTGCCCTTTGTAGGATCACATGAGTTAATACTGCACTTGTAAAGAGTCCAAGATCTTTTCTTGGTACTGCCAGGTACTTGTGTTGCATTACTTGGGTAGGTTAGCCCTCATGCTGCAGGAATCTGTAGAGAAATTGTTACCAAGGTGTTCTGGGAAAGTTGCAGTCGTTGCTGTATAGCTTGTTTTTCATGTTTTATGTAATTTTATTATGCTTCAGTATTTCTTTCATAATCTCCATGATTTTACTAATGCACAATATTGCAAATGCAGTATAAAACTAGTCAACAGACTTTAAATCATTTGTGTATCTCTAAACCTCTTATGCTGATTAAAAGTGTTAAGGCTATTAGTATTTTTTATGTAACTAGGTCTAAATTTAGTTTCTGTTGCAGTCAAAAAACTCTCTGGTATTGCAGACCATGATTCTAATCTGCTTCCTCTTGGTCTTGATGGCAACTGTTCCTCAGCCCAGCTTTTGTTTCTGTATTGTTGACTTGAATAGTTATCATCATGTTTAACATAGAAGTTCAGTAGTGACTTTTTGTAGCTCTGATTTCCAGAAGTGTCCAAAATACTACTTTTGTTCTTGTGTGAAATAGGTTTTTATTTACTTTTGGACTTTGCTTTCATTAATTTTGACTTTTTAAAACATGGTTAGACTAGCCCATAGGCTATTGTTGCATTGGTTGGGAGGAGGGGACTGTGGACAGTTTATGTTAAATTATTCTGAGTTTTGTATAGAGAGACATGAGTTAATATTTGAGGGGGGAACTGGCAGCTCTTTCAGTGTTTGTAAGCTTATTTTATTAGAAGAATAGGATATGTTTTTCTTCAGAATAAGATTAAATTAGGATTATGAACAGCATTAGAGTTAAATTTACTCATGGATCACACAGCAGGGTCTGCAGGTCTAGGTGGTTTGACTTACTTGATTTATAGTTTAGGTCATGACTAAGGACAGGGTTAGAGTCCACCAGGATTATAAAGCTACATTTTGTATGGTCCCATTGTAAGAGAAGATAGAATGAGATGTGGTATTGTTAATGCAAATGGAGTAGAGCACTGAAGGCAAATCCTGTGTACTCTTGGCAATTCTTGCTTTACCAACTGATACTGGGTTAACACCCAACAACAAGGAATTACAAGACTCTTACTTGTTGTCTATGCATAAACTTCTAATATATGCAGCACTCCATTGGCCTGTAAGTTTTTGAATGCACAGCTTTGTGTAACTTGTTGGACTAAATGATACTTTTGCTTTTTGTTTCATTGTATTGATTGTACCATTCTGCTTCTTAATAATGCATTAGGTAGTCCAATAATTTGCAATCTTATTCTATGAAATTAAACTCTAGAATTAGAAGGAAATTTTGTAGCTGGACTCCTAAATAGTGAAAAAAAATCTTGGTATTCAGTGACTTTTCAATATGGCATCAGTCTTTTTTTAATTGCTTGAGCTTTCTAAAATGGTATTTAAAACAATCCTAGTTTGCTGAATGTATACTGCTGTAAACTATGATTTCCTGTTGCAAGTGCTCTGCCACATCTGGGCATTGCGGCTGTAAAAGGGCAGGGGCATTGGAATCCCTGAACTTAGAAAGTCTGCTGCTTACTGATGTACATACAATTGTAATATTCCTCTCCTATCAGTATTGCAGCATACATTGCACAGAGCTTTGACTGTGCGTGACTGGTGAGAGCTGCTTAAGTACAGCATTGTTTTTGTTGTTTTGAAAACAGTCAAGTCAGCTGCTTGGCTGCAGGGTCTCTTTTCATTGTCTAGCAAACTTGTAGCCCCAGAGTTGGTAACTGTCTTACGAATCTGTGCAAGCAGCTGAGATTTAGCTAGCAAGCCACTTCCAGTGTCTCATCTGATTGGATACCTATCTGTACTGACAAAATAGTATTCTGAAGGAATGACAGTGGGGAAAGGATGAAAGTAGTGAAGACAGGCAGAGTACTACTTGGTTGTCTAATTATACTTCTGGGGAAGTATATATATATGCCTAAGAATTACTTTCTGGATCACGAGCTTCACCCTCTTTGTGGTTTATAATATTCCACTTTAGCATAACTGTATCCTCAAGCACAGGATCTTTTTTCTATGCTGGATTTGTAGGAATCTTCTGCTCTTTGACCTGCTACAGTGTGTGGGAAGAAGAGCAGTTACTCTTTATAACACCCTGTATGTCCTTCAGATGAAAAAGAGCCTAGTGTTCCTGTGCTGCATATGGAAGCTGGAGGACAAGATTCAGAACATGAGCACCTATGATCTTTTCTTGGTATCAGCTGGGTTTCTGCCCCACACTTCCTGAGTTCTTTGTGTGTTTCTTCCTCTCTGTTCACTCATAGATAGAGTGGATGGTTGCTTGTCTTAAATGCATTTTTTATAAATACCTTTTTATTTTATTTTAAAAGTAGGTGGACTAAGCTCAAGAGAACCTCAGTACATTAAAGCAACACACTTGAATTTCTTAATCCAGTTTTATAGTTCCGTGTATTCTGGCTCTTTCACACACCTCTTTGGTTTGTTTGGGAAGCTCAGCAGCTCTGCTTTTTGTTTTTTCTGTGAGCTCTTACAACGCACTGTTGTTTGTGTTTCCACTTTCCTAGTCTTTTAGGTTTGTGGAAGTGGCAGTTCTGAAATTTATTTTAAATTAGGCTGTAGAGTCTCAGTAGCTTGGAAAGCTTAGGGATTATCTTGTAACACTTGTAGTATATTCAGCATTTGCTGAGAGGAGTTGCTGTGCTTTGGGCGTATATGGATGCCTGCGTGAGGTAAGGCTGTTCTGGATTGAATTGTTCAGACAAGATATGGGAGATGAGGCTTATGGAAGTTGTCCACCTAGGCATTGCTGCTTATTTTTTAACCTTGCTGTCTGATTAAATTGGTGCCAGTCATGGAATAAACATCACAGTAATCCAGTCACAAATTATGTATATAAAGTTATAAAGACTCATTCAGTATGTGAACCAGTTTCAAGTTCTGCACTGTGGTATGTACAGCACCATAACACAAAGCCTGTGCTTGCAGCTTGGGGCACATGTTATGTCTCAGCAGTGGGCTGAGGCTGGAGCTTTGAAGGCCAAAGTGGGACATGGATGGTGTAGCTCAATGTGGACATAAAGAAGCTCGTTTATAAAGGCTGGATGTCTCCGTGCCCACAACAAAGGCTCTTCTTGAGAAAGTATGTCATTAGAACAAATGATACGGTTGTGTTTGAAACTACAGTGTTTGAACCCACTCCTGCATTGTAATCTTCAAGTTACTTTAAAAGCTTCACTTCTGATAATCCACTTGGAAGGATAATTATTTTTTTCTTTTGTTTCCCTTTGTATGCATATTTGAAATGTCCTGTACATACAATTTTTTAATCCTGAGTTTCTTTGCAAGTTATGCAAGCCTTTGAAACAAAAAATAGCTGTAAAAAGAAATCTGAATGAAAGAATTTGCATAGCAATAGCAACCCAGTTCTGGTATATGCTAAAACAAATGGAACTCTGCTGGGGGGGAAAAAATATCCCAAATCTAGAACAGATAAACAAATCCAAAATCAAAAATGAGAGGCTTTTCCACTATTTCATGTCAAAGACTGATGAAGTATTAGTGCTGTTCTTCTTTAATATTGTTTCAATGTTTTAACTTCCCCAGTGGTGCAGAAGCAAGGGTAGGCTGAAATCACCTTTTTAATAGTTTGGCCGTAGCACCCTGAAGCTGTGTAATGCAGAGTAGTTTGTCACTGCATGGCAGTGTACTGTGTTTGGGCAGCAGGGCCTGCAAGGTGCCCCTGTAGGGAGGCAGCCATCACCTGCCTTGTGCTGATGCCAGCCAGTTCTAACTGGTACAGGCAGTCCATGGCCCTCAGCACTGACTTGTTTGAGCAGCAGCTGCCAGGGAATGGAGACACAATACTGAGGGGACAGCTGCTCTTGGAAGAGGTTGACCGCACCAGAGCAGGTATTGCCTTACGGATGGCAGCTGTGGAGATCCCTTGCCTTAAGGGACAGTAAATGTGGGTGCACCATTAGGTTGGAGACACAAAGATAGGGACTGACAGTAGACAACCAGTAAGAGCAAGCAGTGGCCAAGATCTTAACTGTGTCACCCCAACCCGCATGCCTTATTCATTGCCTTGCCAAGGAGGTGGAACAGACTAACCATAACTGGCTGTTGACCCAAGAGAAACTGAGGCTAGAAAGGGGGAGAGAGCTGTTCATGGGTGTCTATGCTCTTCCCCCTCCTCCCCACCTCAAGTGGGGTCAGTGATCAGAGGATGGAGTTAGCTGGCAAGAATTCACACTGGGAAAACATCTCCGAGTCCCAGGCTGTTCTGCCTGTGGCAGGCCTGTGATTGCTCCACCGCATGGAGATTGCTCTGGCCCACTGCAAGCTAGCAGGCAGGAGGGTCAATTACAGGCTGATGTAAATGTTCAAAATAGTGTCAGCCATTACTGATTGCTGAGCAACATTACAGACCTTATCAAATAACCACTTTTCTACAGTGAACACCTTTAAAAGGCTTATGCAATGCATGATTTTTCACCAGAAAAGTAAACTACATGGAATGTGGGATTTCTGGGAACCAGTCTGCTTGTTGTGTTGCTTGCAGTATGGTTAGGCAGGCATGAGCCAGCTAGCATCAAAGCACAGATAAACTTGTCATTTGGGAATAGGCACTAACGAAGTGTGAGCTGCAACCATACGTGGAACAAACATCTTGAAGGTGTCAGTCGTGACTCTCCGTTGGCTCTTGGGGATCTGAGCACTGCGGTGTGCCATGTGCTCTGGAGGAGGCACGTGGAGAGATGTGGTAAGCATGTTGGAGCAAAACACTGTGAGAGTTGGTGCTGTCACCTGGAAGGGTTGGACAGATGATCTTTGGGATCCCTTCCAACCTGGCAATCTGAAGTTCTGGGAGACATGGGATTTCTGACAGAGTTACAAGAAAAAGATCTGTCTTTTGGTTTTGTTTGTTTGGTGGTTTTTTTCCATGCTGGTGCATAAGGGGTCCACTTCCATTTCCATGTGCCTACATTTGTATTGCAGTGTGGGTTAGTAACCTTTTAAAATTGCATTGCCTACCATATTGTTGAACATCACAACACATTTAGCTATGCATCTCTTGCGATACTGATGCTGCTTTGGTGTTGTACCCTTTGTAGTTGTACTGCTATTAAACCTGTTGGACAAAGGCCTAATGGTTTCCTGCCTTGGTGGTTAAGGGAATGAGTATGTGACATGGGAGGTGTTAGTCTGGCTGCTGGAAATCCAGAACCTGTCACAGAGACTGCAAGATGAGTTGATTCTGGCTTTTTCTCATAGCAGTTTTACTTTTTCTCATAGCAGTTCTAGAGTTTGTTGTAGCGAGGAAAGAAACCCACCTGGTCAGGGTGAGAAAAGACCATGGCCTCCTGCTGTCAGCTTGCTAGCTTTTTGCCTATATTAGCATGCTAGCTAGGAGGAATGGTGTCATACTTTCAGGGCAAGATAATACAGAAATCTAGATTAAGTGATATGGTCACAAGCCTATCATTTTGCTTGAGCTTAAGATACTCTAAGTCTAGTGGAGTATTGCCAGTACCTTGTGAACTACAGGCTCTGATAAATCACCTGATACTTACAGATATTTTTCTCTGTTGCTGTAGTTGGTGTTTTAAAGTACCCAGTCTGGGAGGCCAAGGCTGCATCCTGTGGCAAAATGTTTGCTCGGGTTTTTGAATATATTTTCCAGCCTCTACTGAGTTTTATGTTCTGCACTGTAATTCTAACTTGGGTACAAGGTAACAGCTTTTTTATTTTTTACCAGGCTGCAGTCATAAAGGTAACAACCAGTGGTGGTCCATGCTGCTGTGAATGTGGTTAGCTGTCAGTCACTGAGTATGTCCCACTATGACACTAAAGCTGAGTGTGATCAAGATGTATGAGTGAATGTCAATTTTAATGTAAGCAAACTGAACAGCAACTGCAGACTTGCAGTGAGTTAGTGATAAAATGAGTTGTACTGTCAGAAAGGGCCTCTTGCTGCTGCATTTTATGTTGGCAGGAGAGGATGAAGTAAATGTCAAATGATTTAGCTTTCACAGCCAGGCTGTTCAACCTCATTTTTATGTTGGGATATAATCTGGGTTTATGGCCTTGGGTTGGCGGAAGTGTCCCTGTGGTTTTAAATACCAGATGGGCCAAGAAACAGGTCCTAAACTGAGGAAAGAAGAACATTTTTTGCTAGTTTAGGTGAGGTTTATTTGTTTTGGTTTTCTTTCATTTTATTACATGGACATACTTGCAGCTCCAGCATTCCTGCTGGCATACACACTAAATTTGTTTGGCTAGAAATGTGGGAAATAAGAGTTATTTAGTAGAACAATATCACATAACCTTTACTTCCTTGACCACCTTAAATGAAACATGAATAAGAGATGCCATTATATGAGATGTAAATTCTAGCTACTCTTTAAACCTTCCCAGCATGGCAGAAGTTCCAGGAATCTTCTGACATATGCTGAACTAATGTTTGCCTGACCTGGACTCAAGTGGTGAGTGAGTTACAGGCACCCCTGCATTAGTGTAGGGCATATAGTGAAAGTCTGGATTTTCAGAGTGCATTGCATTGTGTGGGCTTGGCCTTTGTAAATGGCCTTCACAAATCAGTGATTTGATAGTGCAGCATAAATACAATTACTTATAATGATTACTTTACAAATACTACATGATGAAAATTAGCCTGATCAAAGTGATTACAGTGATGGGGTACAAGCATTTCAGAATTTTTTAGCATATAAATGGTCTGTTCTTTCTTTCTTAATTTCTTTGCTTATTTTTCTTTCCACAAAAATGTAAACACATATGCCTTCTGATGGAGCAAATTATCAAACCCTGTTACAGTCACTATGTAGCAAATCTTTCACTGAAGACTCACGTGGATGAGTTACAGCAAGGTTAGAGTATAAGTGTTATCTCTGCGTCTTCCTGGCACAGCAGGGAATTAAAATTATGTTTGAGGAGTAAGGTCAAAAGAATAGTCTGACAAAGCAGACTTCTCACTGCAACTCATGACTAGGGCCAAACATGTAGATAAGATGAAGAACAGTCACAAGAACTGAGCTGAAAACGTGAGATTTTTTCCCTAGGAAAATGTTATGTGATGGCTCACACAGTATAAGTGGTATCATTTCAGTTATGTGTTGATGTGTGAAACAGTTGTTTTGCAGATGAGCCTGAATTTTCCCTTAATGATAGGAGGTACTTCTAGAGAACAAAAAAAAAAATTCAGCTAGCCAAAATTTCCTCAGCTTTGCAATCAGAGGCTTTAAACCTTGGCTGGCCATACAGGGACACTGATGCCAAGATTTCCTCCACTGAAAGCAAACACTTGTATGTTCACCCCTAAGGAGATAAGGGAAATTGCTAGGAAAAAAAGTAATGAAAAAGACCACACGGTGTGCAGGGAGTGGATTTAATTGGTTGCATTGGGAAATCATTAAAAAAAAAATTACCTTTTGATTTGACTCACTCTAGACTGTCTTTCTCAAGTTATCACTTGCCTCTTTGTGTGGTAGATTAAATGGCATCTGTTTCCTTTTGCTGTAGAAGTATGCTTGAACACATGAAGTGCAGTTTGTTTAATCATGGTTTTGGGGGATTGGTTTTAGTTGTGGTTTTGTTTGTTTGTGTTTTGGTTTTGGTTTGGTTTGTTTTATTTCCCCCGGTGCAAGATCTCTATGGGATCAACCAATAAAAACTGGGAAGTGCAACTGTTAGGAATTAAAAGCAGAGCCCTTGAAATCAGATGAAGTTTACATGTAATTGCAAAACTGACCCAGAGATGGAAAATGAAAGCTAATTAGGAAATGGTATCCGTTGCCTCTCTGGGATTTTTGCTTCTTTGTAAATACTAAACATGAATGGAGATTTGATTGTCAGTAACACTGTATCATTTTGCCTTAACAAGTAAGACACTGCATCCTTCCATATGCCTATTTTGGAGACAGAAGTTTTTCAAATCCTGATGGTGACAGGTTGACCCTGGCCAACTCTTCTTCCTGTTAGGTGAATTAGGTGCTGCAGGTCAGATGATTGTTGAGGATGTTGACATTTCTGGCTATCTGAAGCAATGCAGTCTGGAAATGGTTTGGTTAAAAGTTTCATGCATTTAAAAAAATACTTTTATCCCCTTGAATGATTAATAATTTAATGGAAATAGCTTGCAAATAGGCCTTAATCAAATGTCTTGATTAATAGGATACTTTCTGGCATGTTTTCAAGGGAAAACTTCAAAGAGATAACATGAACACTGAGGAGAGGGGGGAATTCCTTCTTTATTCCTTAAAACTGGGAAGCTAAAGGAAAAAGGAGGGTGAGAGAGAGTAGGGGGTGGAAAGGCTTTTCTGATTAAATCTTACTAAACTTTTTGAAAGTGTGACCAAATATCTAATAAAAAGGAAAAAACAACTGTCTGTAGGGAACAGAGGATGAGAAGATCTAATACTAATTTTCATCCAAAGGTGGCACTAGTCTTTTGCAGTTGGAGTTATTGAGATGGGAAATGCAAATACCAAGAAGCCCTCAACTAATCCAATGCTTACTATTAATCCCAAACAAACCATCATTAGTATCTGGTTTTATCCTGCTTAGTCCTTGCTGGATAGTGAATTATGTAACCTTTGCTTTATTAATGCTTAATGGAAGTTTGTCAGGTAGGTTACCTCCAAAAAAAAAAGGGGGGGGGGGGGGAGAGAAACTGTCAGTTTGCTGCTTTCTGTTCTTTATTGTTTGTTTGTAGTAATTTTTAAACTAACATAAAAAGTCACTGAGTACATCACTTGTCAGAAATCACCTGTTTGAAAAATTACATAGACCTTTTCTACTTAA
Source organism: Melanerpes formicivorus (assembly GCF_026170545.1). Lineage (NCBI taxonomy): Eukaryota > Metazoa > Chordata > Aves > Piciformes > Picidae > Melanerpes > Melanerpes formicivorus. Next base: position 6,281,888 of record NW_027142369.1, read on the forward strand.
CTAGCAGATCATGTTGCTAAACATAACTTAGTAAAGGACACCTGATCTTCAGGTGTTTTCAGTGAAAGCCTGTCCTTGTGTCTTTATTGTTGCAGACTCGGTATGGTATGAATAAAATGACCAAAATTCCATGGGTACAAAGTATGGCTCAGTATGTTCAAGATCTTGGCTTTTTTTAACCAGGGTGATGGAGTTGTGAGAGGGAGTCACTAGGTGAGCATTGCAGGGAGGGGAAAGGATATTGAGCTAAAAAATGTGAAAAAAGAAGAAATGTTCTGTAACTATGATGGAAACATGTATAACAGAGCTGCAGCACATACTCAATTGAGTACATGTAATACATAATAAGAGAATGTTTAATGACATTTGCCAGATGTTTATTTTCAATCTTTCTCATTTTTCCTGAATGATAATGGTTCATTATCAAATTGTCAACATTTTCTCAGTATTGATAAAACTCTAGAGATGGGATAAGTCCCAGCAGTGTACTTAATTATTTCATGCTCACACAAAGAGATGCAGTAACAGACACTTTACTATGGCAAGATTTGGTAGGGTGGCCTCATGAAACCATCTATTGGACAGTCCCAACCTGATGTGAAACTTGTGGAAGCTTATTGAAGATCTCACTCAAGTGCACTTTCAGTTCTTGAGTCTTTTGTGTCCTTCTGAGCTGACTCTCACAGAAGTTCAACTCTTGCAAAAGGCTGAAGGCTTCAGTTATTGGAACAAAATCCAAAACCCATTTTTGCTGTGTATGTAAGGTGTTGCATCAAATTTGGGCCTCCTGTTGATTGCCTCATCTGAGATTATCACCTGGGACACCTTGATAAAGTTTAAATTACTACCTGAAAGTGGCAGAATAATCAAAAGGAATTATTTTTAAAGCTCTTCTTGGGCGATTTCCTGCATGTGATAGGGGTTTTGTTGTTCTTTTGTTTTAAAGCTAGGCACTTCACTCACATAATAAATGGGTGGTAGCTTGAGTGTTGACAAAAGAATACTATAACTGTAGATAGTCGTACCTAGTATCAAGTCCATTTTACATCCTCCATCTTGTACTATTCCCCGTGTGTTAGATCTACTAGAAGGCTGGAGGAGATTCTGTATAATTTTGAAGACTAACTCTGATGCAATTCCCATTCTGGTTTACTACTGCAAAGCAGTTTTGTGATCTTTGAATGATCTGAAGCTCCCTCAAGACATTTGAAGAAATGGGTAGAGATCAGCTCTTTTATTTCATTAAGTGGTATCTTCTGGAAATGCAAATGTGTTTCCATAAACACTTACTCTTCCTTGTTTTGTTAATAAAAAGACACATGTGAATCTATGGGGCCCAGTGGGATCCACTCAAAGGTACTGAAGGTGTCAGCAGAAGTGTTCACCCAGCCACTTTCAATAACTTATCACCAGTCCTGACTAACTGGAGAGGTTCCAGTTGATTAGAAGTTAGCAAATGTGATGTCCAGCTACAAGAAGGGCCATGAAAAGAACTCAGGAAGCTGCATGACTGTCAGCCTGATGTTGATGCTGGGAAAGGTTATGAAGCAGATCATCCTCAGTGCCATTACACAGCACATACAGGACAACTGGGTGATCAGGCCCAATCAATCAGCATGAGCTTATAGAAGGTAGGCCCTCCGTAACTAACTTGATTTCCTTTTATGACAAGGTGGCACACTTACTGGATGAGGGAAAGGCTGTGGTTGTGGGCTACCTGTACTTTAGTAAAGCTTTTGAAACAATCTGCCACAGTATTCTTCTGGAGAAAGTGGCTACTCAGGGCTTGGATAGGTGGATGCTTTGCTGGACAAAAAAACTATGGCTGAATAGCTGGGCATAAAGACTGGTGGTGAATGGAGTTAAATCCAGCTGGCAGCTGGTCACAAATGGTGTTCCCTAGGGCTCAGTATTTGGACCACTGTTTTTTTTAGTATCTTTACCAATGATCTGAATAAGGGGATCAAGTGCACCCTCATTAAGTTTGCAGACAACACCAAGGTGTGTTGATCTGTTTAAGCATAGAGAGGCTCTACAGAGGGATCTGAACAGGCTGGATCAATGGGCTGAGGCCAGTTGCATGAGATTCAACACAGCGGAGTGCTGGGTCCATCAGCTGGGTTCCAATGACCCCATAAAATACTATAGGCTTGGGGAAGACTGTCTGGAAAGCTGCCCAGCTGAAAATAATCTGGAAGTATTGGTCAATATCCATCTGAATATGAGCCAGTAGTGTACCCAGGTGGCCAAGAAGGCCAACAGCATCCTGGTGTGTATGAAGAATAATGTGGCCAGCTGGAGTAGGGAAGTGATATTCCCCTGTACTCAGCGCTGGTGAGGCCACATTTTGAATAGTGTGTTCAATTTTGGGCCCCTCACTACAACAAAGACATTGAGTTGCTGGAGTCTGTCCAGAAAAGGGCAAGGAAGCTGGTAAGGGGTTTGGCAAACAAGTCTTACGAGGAGTGGCTGAGGGAAACTGGGTTGTTTTTGTCAGGAGGAGGCCGAGGGGAGACCTTGTCACTCTCTACAACTACCTGAAAGAAGGTTGTGGCAAGGTGGAGGTCAGTCTCTTTTCCCAAGTAACAAGCAATGGAAAATTGTCTCAAGTTACACCAGGGTAGATTTAAATTGGGTATTAGGAAATTTTTCTTCACCGAAAGGGTTATGAGGCACTGGAACAGGCTGCCAAGTGGTGGAGTCAACACCCAAGGAGATATTTAAAAGATTTGTGAATGTGGTCCATAGAGGTATGGTTTGGTGGCAACCTAGCAATGCTAGGTTAACAGTTGGACTTAGAACCATTTCAGGTGAAAGACATTTAGGATCATTATGATTCTGAGGTTCTACTTTTACCAGAAATTTTTACCTCTGATGTTAAACTATTGTAGCTACTGCAGTAGTACATAACCATGAAAAAAACTTGAGTCATACAGAATGGTACTGAAGATGTTTTGATGGTATCTTCAGAAAGTACAAGTTTGATTTGTCTACTGCAAAAAAGTAGACTAGGAAAATCAAATCCCAGAATGATTGGGGAAAACGCCAGCAGTTTAATGAACTAAGTAACACAGTGTTACATGAGCTTCCTGTGCCTGATTTTATTTGTGAGCATTGAGTGTGCATTTGGTTTGTTTTGAAAAGCTCAGAACAGAAAGCAAAATTGCACATTTTCCAGTTACTTCTAATGATTGAATGTGTTTGATTTCAGCAAATATGCTGTAGGACACCTAGAAAATGGTGGATTCAGCACACTGAGTGATTTTCACAAGCCTGATGTTACTGCTGATTCTCAGATTAGATGAATCAAAGAATTGTTTCTGCAGATAACTGATTTTGATTTGACCACAATACGTGGTAAAATTCATAATGACCATTTCCTACCCATTGAATCACAAGATGCCTGTGTATTATTTCTTCTGAGTGAACCTACTGCTTCAGAATACCAGTTTTATAACACATGCTACCTTCTACCATCTTGCACCCTGTGTGCTCAGTATTCCCAACACATACCCGCTTGTGGTGGTGGTGGTAAGTAGTGTTGGGAGACCACCAGAAACATCAGTTTGTTCTTAGAACCAAGTTTAGATTTCAGCCATATCTCTTTTTCCTCTCAGTTGGGAAAAGGAGTGCAAGAGTGATAAAAATGCAGCCAGCTTAAATGGAAAGTTAAGTGATAATATATTAATCTGATAAACATCCACACTGTGACACTTCTGCTAATAAAGTGTGCTTTGCTTGGCAGCTGAAGGGAAGATAATAGCCCATCATCTCTTGGAAATTAATTTACACTTGAGGTAAAATGCAAAATGTTCACAGTGAAGGTAATTAACAATTAGGTGCAATAGCAGTTGACAGGGTAGTTTCCCCACTGGGTAGAGTTTCAAATTGAAGCTGAATCTTGTGAAGGCTTGCTTCAATTCAAAGTTTTGAGCCACCTAAATAGTGGATTCAGAATTGGAACAACCGTGTTTTGAGGTATTGGAATAGGTTGCCCAGGGAGGTGGTGGAGTCACTGCCATCTCTGGAGGTGTTCAAGAAATGTGTGGACATGGCACTTTGGGACATCTTTTACTGGTTATGGTGGTCTTAGGTTGACGGTGGGACTTGATGATCTTAGAGATCTTTTCCAACTGAAACAATTCTATGATTCTATGGGAAGTCCTCTGTGCTGAATACTTATACATGAGATGATGGTAGTGTGGGTATCTGATCATCCCTTAATAGAGAATTGTGAGCATTAATTATGCCTAATGCTTATAATGTGTTCCAGAAGCCTTAGCTGTGATTATTGTCATTGTGATTATTCCATCTACTTTATACCAAACTAGATAAACTATGTCTGTATGAATTGATTCTGTCTTTATTTAAGAACTGAAAGTGTAGGATAAACTGCCTATTTTTGACCTACTTTTTTATTTTTCTGATATACATGGATAAAGGAATTAATTCTACAGGACATAAACTGTTGCATTAGAACAAGAATTGACTTATAATCAGTTAATTCAGTTATATATGAAACCTTTTAAAGCACCAGGAACTTGTAGATTCTGGGAATAATACTGAGAAATTACCATGGATGTTGGCAGAGTCAAGTTCTCTAATACAGCAACCACATTCAGAAAAGTTGAACTCAGCAGGGCTGTTAGGTTCTTTCCAGCAGATGGAGTTGGTGCCAGCAGGATGTTGAAATGGCAGTGTGCTTGGTGTAGCTGGCAGTGTGCTGTACGCTTTGGGTATGGGTGAAAATTGTTTTGTGTTATGCAAGATCTTACAAAGCACTCATGCCAATGTTATCCCAAAAGACACGGGGTCTCCTTTGGTTTTAAATGGTTCAACAAACTGCCAGCAGAAGTTATTTATTCCTGCTCCTTCCACCTCCCTCCTTTATATAAGAATCATAGAGCATTTCTCTCCATTACTACAGAATTCAGAGTTCTTCAGTGGTTTTGACCCCCTTGTGAAATACAGGAGACACTTTGTCACTGGTGTGGAATTGCGAACAGGTTCAGCAAAAGAAGTCCACTCTTGTAAATTGTATAGACATACAACTTCCTGCAGATGTTGCTGAGCTTCCCTAAGTATAATTTCTTATGTTTTTAGGGAGTTGTGCCATGCTCTATTGCTTTCTTTCCTAAAGAGGAAGTATTTTCTGCCCCAGATTTGACAAGATACTGGAATAATGCTGCAGATGGAGAGAACCCAAGGCAGAGTGTAGAGCAACAGCTTCTTCACTAGCACCAGTGGTACACATGGATGGTGCTAGGTAGCGGGGAATAGGTGAGTGTGCAGCCCTCTGCAGCTGCTATCAGCAGGATGAGTTGACTCTATTAAGAGATCTGTACTGAGCACAAATGCACGTGAAGTAGCAGGTGGTTGTCTGAGCCAAGTTAAGAAAGATGTGCCTAGGCACAGTAAATCCATCTCAAATAATCTTCATCAGTGAGGACAGCAGATTTATGTTCCTATGAACAGGCTGTGTCTGAAATAGCAGCCACGGCTCACAGAAGGGATTTTCACAGGCTTTGGCAGGCAGCCCCCGGAGGGATTTTCACTGGAAGGGTGTTCCCAGATGAGATCATGTGCATTATTTAAGGGAAAGTTAAGAAATGAAAGCGTTTCCCCTCTACTCAAACATTTGGCCAAGTTTGAAACCCTTCCTTGTCAGGTTCCTGCTCTGCTGACCTGACTGGAAGTTAAGCGGAATTGAGGGAGTTGAATGATGCTGGAAGAATGGAAGGGTTCTTTGCTCCCTAACACCACCCCCCCCCCCCCCCCAACTGGTTGTGGTACCATAATTGTGCACTTTGAGCTGTCTCAAGAGTGTGAGAGCATTGAATGGTGACTCTTCTAAAATCCCACCTGCAGAACCAGCCTAGTGACTGAGCAGAGGGGAGGCGATCCAGCAGCAGCACCAAACACATAAGCAGCAAAAAGGGAGAGCATCCACTGAAAGGCCACATTCTCCCTCCTCTGCCCTAAAGACATGGGGAGGAAACTTTCTCTGCCAGTAACTGCTTCCCATAGCTCTGTCCCTAGTTGCAAACCATTCACTGTGCTGATCACTGAGCAAGCAGCTCCTAGCCAGTTTTGAGCAGACCTGTGCTCCCATTGTAACTGTGCACCTTCAGGCCAGCCTGGGTTTTACATCTTTACTGTGCAAAACTGGATCTTGCCCTGGCAAGTTAATGCAATTGATCTAGCAGGTGGCCTTTTGGGATCAGTTCTGATAATGCCAAGTAGGTGAGGAAGCATGGACTGTGGGAAGTCAGTAGTGGTTTGGAATTAGAGGTTGTTGGGGTTTGTTCTGGAGAAACTTGTGAAAAACTCCTTCAGTCTAACCTGGCTGCTTCTTCATTCACTCTTCATTGTCTCTACAGCAAATACAATCCCTAAACCAAGCAGTCCACATGTGTGGTAGTGTCCTGCAAATGCAGTGGCTGATGCTTGGCCCTTGTGCCTGTAGCTCCCAGCAGTGCAGGTGACATCCTGCAGCTAGGCTGCCCTGAGGTACAGTGTCCAGGAAAGATTCATCAGCTCAGAGTGGTATAACACTCCATTTTGTTACAGTTTCAGGAAACCTTCTTAGTTTTAGGAAGAAGTAAAAAAGTTTTGTTTCTATAACAACTCTTGCTGTGCCATCTGCTGCTTTTTTATTCTTGAACCTGGTAAGTGTCAGTGTGGCTAATCACAACTTGGGTACTTGCCTTCTCAGAAGCAGTGAGGACTTGCAGCTACATGCTGTAGTGGTCTTGAGGTGTGTGTCCTGGAGTAGCACTAACAGAGCTCAAGACTCCTTTGTTTCCTGGAAGAGGTGGCCAGATTTTTCTGTGCTACATGATCCATACCCTTGTCATTTTATTAATCTGTGCTGTGAGAGCCTGGCACATACACACACACAAAATATATTTAAAAATATAATAAAAATATAGCAGGCCTCAGCAGCCTGCTGATGTAAACAGGCTCAAGTCCCTTGGTACTCAACCTCATTGCCCTCTACAACTACCTGAAAGGTGGTTGTAGCCAGGAAGGGGTTGGTCTGTTCTCCCAGGCAACCAGCACCAGAACAAGGGGACACAGTCTCAAGCTGCACCAGGGGAAGTTTAGGCTTGAGGTGAGGAGAAAGTTCTTCACTGAGAGAGTCATTAGTCATTGGAATGGGCTGCCCAGGGAGGTGGTGGAGTCACCGTCCCTGGAGGTGTTCAAGAGGAGATTGGACGTGGCACTTGGTGCCATGGTCTAGTCATGAGGTCTGTGGTTACAGGTTGGACTTGATGATCCTCGAGGTCTCTTCCAACCTTGGTGATACTGTGATAGCTGCTTTAGACTAACTGCACAAAGGTGCATGTTGTTTAAGGCAATGACAGCGACAGGAACTAACATTTTATGTTCTCAGTGATCAGTGGAAATAAGATGAGAGGCCTTGTCCCACTTTTGTGCTTATTTTGCTGAAATTCAGTGCTATTTAATGTGAGATTGTCCCAAATTTTTAAGTATATTTGAGATGATATGGAGCCTTCTGTTCTGCCCTATGTCACACAGCAGCATTTATACCTTATTTTCACCCACCTATATCCTGATCAGAAGATGAGAAAGCTATGACAGACCACTGCATTGTTCAGCCCACTGGTGTGGTTTCCAACAGTAGTTTTGTGCCTGTTCATTTCACAACATAGTTAACTGCTGTTTATGTGAGATGAGTTTTGAATACACTGCTGCTTGGAGAACACCTCTGGATAATCAGGTAAAAAATAATATTCTGTTGGACTTCTGGGAAATAACTGAAATTCTCTCATAACAGTGGCTTTCCATTTTAGCTGACTGGAAATATTGGAAAGCCTCTGCACTCCTACAACAATAATACTCGGGTTTTGAATTTGTTTAGTTTTTAACAGTTGCCTTCATGGGTAATGTTATTTTTGGTTGTTTTGATCTACTATTTGTTGACTTGAATCTCCTAATAGACATGTGGTTTAACGAAAGTCAGTGGTAGCACAGGAACTTTGCCTTATGGTCTATTATCTATGCTAGAAAACTCATCTTGAAACTATACATGCCTGGTGTTTGTGTTAAAAATCATAAATCAGGCTTGGCAAATATATGTTTTGGGTTCTTTTATATCTGCATTTTCACTCCTAAACATGCTGTCCAGAAAGGTTGTGCAATCTCCAAATTTGGAGATTTTCAAGTGTCAGGTATATGAAGCAATGGCTAACATGTTCCAGTGTTGGAAATTATCATCCTTCGTATGAGGGGTTAGACAAGAGTTGTCCAAGGGCCCTTTCCAATGGGAATTCCTGTTACTTTGAATCTGAATTACAGCTATCAGCATTTTCCACAGTCATGAAACCTTAACGTTAATTTCTAAAATTATATGAAGTCATGAAAGCATAAAGAAAACCTTGTGATGTTGAGACTTGAAATAACAAGCATGGCAGTGCTGAAGCACAGTGATACTTGAGATTCACTTCATAACAAACTTGAACACAGTCAATGTACAATTTGATCTTGAGAGCTAGCCCAAAAAAAGACACTTTAGGACCTTATTTTAGGAACACCAGACTTGACAAAGTGACTGTTTTTCTTGAAGATATGCAGTGTTGCCTTAGCTGCATAACCTTAGGACTCTGTCCAGTCAGGATTCAGCAAGAATAATTCCCTGAGTAACATGGAGCTCCTCTGAATACAAACACCTTCCTCTTTATAGAAGTATGTGGGAAAGTAAGGCGCTCTGCTAAATAACGTGCTGCGGAATCACCGGCATAACAATTCTGATCAAAGCTGACACCTCCCATCTGTTTCTATATGCAGTCTGTTCACCAGAAATCATAAACAGATGGTGTCATGGTGTCAGTGTCTCACAAGTCATGCTGCAGTCACTTGGTGTTAGCTAGGACTCAGCCAGTGCCTAGTTTTGCCACTTTTCCTGTTAATTGTTGAGAGTGTTTCATCCATGGAAATAACCTTCTATCCATGTGAAGCCAACTGCTTGCTGGTTTCCATGGTGTGGGTGGCCTTAGAACAGGTTTTTCCACCAGCCAAGCTGTTCATCTTCCAAAGCTGCCTGGCTGCAGTACCATTGTCAACAAGTTTTGTAGAGGATCAGGGGCTGGTAATGCATGCTGACTCCCTCCAACCCATTTCCCATCTCTTTGCCACCCACATACTTAGCCTGATTGTCAGAGCAACACATGCTTTCCCTCTCTCATCCTGCTAATTTGTGAGCTGTGGTAGCTAGTCATCTTGCTTTACTCCACTTGATCTCTCAAGCTAGGCAGTGTTGGAAGAATAGCCTGCCTTCACATGAAAAGCCTCCCATCAGTCAAGGATTTTGAAGGATTGGATCATGGTGATGTAGGGCTTAACCCTTATTATTTGTGACTACTGTTGAACATCTGGCACTTTAATAGGAGTTGTTTCTGGCTCAAAATCTAATCAACTAAATTATTTCTCTCTGATTTCTCGCTGAAGTTGCAGCTGAGCACATTCAGCTACATTTGAATGACTGAAATGAATTTTTCTCCTTTGTGGTTTCCTCTTCGTCCATATCAAGGATCAAGTATGAAATTCATCTCTCTATTGCTCTAATTGCTGATTGGACTTTGAAAGCTGGAGCAAACTCCAAAGTTTTATAATACTCCCTGATATTGTCGAAATCCAGAGTCTTGACCATGTGCTGTTATAAGAGAGGTTGCTGCTCCAAAGCTTTGCTGTAATTCTGGACCCAATGAGCTTGAATGGCTGGGAATCATCTGTGCCTCAGTTTAATTGATACCTCTGTCTGAATAGTGGGCAACCACTTTTGGCTGTGCAGCTGCAGTTCTTTGATATGACATTCACTATTGACAACTCTGTCCCAGAGCCCATGGCATGGGATGGACTCTGTCCAAGGTGGAATGAGTCGTAGCTTGCAGAGAGAAAGCTTCAGGAAATTAATTCCTCACCTCAACAGCAGCTTCAGCACTTCTTGGATCTCTCCAAAACTTATAAGATAACCACCCTGCAAGTGTCAGCAACACCTAAAAGTGTTCCAGATCTGAACAGCCACAGTACAGCTTCTGTCCTCACACTTTGACATGAATGTCTATGTTCAGAAGCAAGGCAACACATCAGTGACTGATTTAAAATAAAGCAACAGCAGACAAAACTCCAAAGCAATTTTCAGCCTGAGTAATCACTGCAGATTTGCTCCAAATGTTGAACAGATGGAATCTGTATATGACTTCTCTGACTATAAACACAAGCACCCTGTCATATTTCAATTGCTGATGCAACAACACAATGTGGCTCTTTCTAAAGGGGAAGTACATCAATTTGGGGGTCTGATTATTTGTTTTCTCAGTGTAGTAAAAGATCTGGTGTATTCACTTACAAATAACACATCGCAATTGCCAATTGGTTCCGCTCCATTCAAATATTTGCTTAGCAAAGTGGTAGTATGAGCTCTCTGCAAAAGGTGTATCCTTGATAACACAACCAAGTTGTGCTCAATTTCACTCTGTTATTGCCATCTGGTCATTTCCAATATACAGACTGGCATGAGAAGTGGAAGAGTCTTTTCTTGAGTTGTGGCCTCCTCCCGTGTTGAAGGGGAAGGAAGTCTGGCAGTCCCCAAACAGGGCTGTCCTGCAGTTTCCTCACTTGTTCTTTGGCTTTAGGAAAGTCTCTTTACTAATTTGTACCATTGTTTGTGAACTGAGAATAAGTGGTTATTCTCCTATAAAGTGGTTTGAGATGTGTTGATGAGTTAATATTTTTGCTATTATGACTTCAGATGGGGATTTCAAATGGGCAGAGTGGGGTTCTACCTCTGCTTGCAGTGTTTGTGACCCTGCAGAAATGCTGTTGTAGCAATGAAAGACTAGAAGTAAGTCACCCCCTCTACTCAAAGGAATGACTGGTGACCCTGCAGGCTTCTGATAGATTGTCTTAACCCTTCATAGGTGTTCCCTAGAAGGTACCTCCATCTTCCTTCCCAATGCCTCCATAGGTGACTGGGATTGCAGTTTTCCTAATGAACATGTGGAAATTCTATTCTCTTCCTCAATGCCTGTCTTTAACCTTTGTTTTTTCCTTCTGCTGGAATATTCCTCCTACCTTATTCATGTGTGCTGCAGTTGGTCTCTTAATGCTGTTTTCACCTCCTGAGCACCTGAGATCACTATCCCTTTCCTTCTTACCCCTCTGCCAGTTCCAGACCTATGAATGATGGAAGGCATCCCAGTATCAGCCCCCAGTGCAGCAGGACTATTTCTTCAGAAACCATGCTGCTGCAGATGAGTCCCCTGCGGTTTTCCTGACACCTTTTTCCTAACATCCAAAACATACCACGAGTGGAAGAGGGGCCAAGCAGCCAGATGATTGCTGTAGTTGATTGCAGTGTCTGTTAGAGCCTCATTAGTAGTTTAGCTTGTAATGTAGTTGCAGGATAGATTTGCTAGCTTCATTTGCTTCCAGCAAAAGCTGCTTTAGGCTTACACATGTGAGGCCAAGGAACCTGAGGGAGGATTTAACATGGCAGGCCTATGTGTTAATGTTTTACATAATGTTTAATAAGAAAACCAGCTGTCGTTTGCTCTTAGTCAGTTGACTGGTTCTTCAGCAGTTTCCAGTACTTAGAGCAAACTTCTTTCCTTCTGGAGATGCTAAAGTTGTCAAAGCCTCACACATACTATAATGTTTGGGAATGTGTGATATTCTGAAATGTGTACAGGAATTTCCAGCTTCTACTCTTTCTTTTTAGATCCTGCTAATATCATCTATATAAATGCACAGGCATGCAATTTTTCACACCTCAAACTTCCCTTTACTTCTCTCTTAGCCTCCTTCTCTCCTTTTTAATAGATATCTTAAAACTTTTTGCTATCAGCAGGTTCTCTTTAGCAGCCTCCACTCTGGATCCAGTTATATCTTCCTGACTCTTTTATTTTTTACTTCTTTTTTTTTCTTCCCCCTACCTTTTTCCTCTCATTAGAAAAAGAGAGAAGGGGAATGATGGTTAGAGCACTACTCCTAGTAGATGTCTCCCAAGGGATTTTTTTCTGCTGTGCCCATGGAAATCAGTTGCTGGAATCTCTCAGCTCTATTGTTGCTGTCATCAAGTGCAGAAATTGTTTTGTGAGTTTTCTATGGTATCACATGCTGACTCTGCTGCCTTGTTTGTGAGCTCTGGCTGATCTGATCTTCATGACAGAGGCTTGCTGTCTCACCTCTGAAATCTGCTATGCTGAAGAGCTGTCAAAATATTTATCAATAATATTGGTAACTGACAAGTACGTCGTCTAGGAACTAAACAGCAATTTGCAATTGTTTTTCCCACCTGTGCTCTTCCAAGTCTGTCCTCTGTCTGTACCCTCTGATGTGAGCAATTACATTCAAATATACAGATTGAGTCAGAATTTTGTGGCTCTGAGTTATCATTTACTGTTTTTCAGTGATTGATGGTTTGTCTTGTTTCACAAGTCACAGGATGGTCTCCTGATTTTCACATGATAAAGTAGGCAAAATTCGTTTGAGCGACCCAAAGCCCCTGCTAGTCCCTGTTTGCTATGTGGTTTTTTTCAGGTCTCTTCTGAGTGGCTGGATAAACCTTTTCAAGACAAAATATCTCTGAGCATCAACAACCTTTAACTGCAACCTCATCACCCTAAATGCACTTTTATCTTTTCTGGCTTGTTTCCATTTGGCATTCTGTCACTGGAACTTCTGAGTTTCATCCCACTTTTGTTATTGTGTTGATTTAATAACACTTTGCAATCTGATCCAGCATCTTCCCAATACTAAGACAAGGCATTCTTCTAGTAGTGCTATGTATGAGAATTAAATGAAAGTACATTCAATGATGTAGTTATCTTCTAAGTGACAGATGAAAGGATAGTCTTGTTTTGCAGTGCACTCCTTGATAGAGAAAGATATAACTGAAAAAAAAAAAAAAAGCAGACTTTGGAAAAGTCCAGGCTATAAAATCTTGTTGAAAATCTGATCATTAATATGTTCAGGGCTAAGCTTCATCTTGGGCCTTTTGTAATGAGTTCTGTGGTGAAGGTAGTACCAAATATTACTGCTCAGATGCTATGCTTTAGGGCTTTATCCCTTCTCAATATTGCTATCTGGGAGTAGTCTGCAATACCATTGATCTAAGTCATACTGTTTGCAACAGGAATAGGCGTTAACCCTGTAAAGACTCTCAAGGTCTTCTATGTGTCCCTGAGGGAGGGGGGCTTGGCTTGCAGGATTGACCTTGTTTAATTTTTCAAGACCCAGGTCATGAGTGAGTATTTTTCCTCTTCATTAGTGACAATGAGAAAGTGTTCACCATTTCTTTTACGGCTTGATATCAGATGGAGGACACTTTACTGAAGACAGAGCAAGAAAGGGAATGCCCCTGGGAACTTGACCTCACTCAGGATGTGGTACTGCAGATGCTGCTTGAAAGAGACTAATCATGAGAGAAGGATCATGAGATTTGTGTGAAGTTTCATAAGCTAACTGCTTGTTTATCCATGTGAAGCATGGATAGTGAAAGAGCCATGTCGCATTTTATTACATTGCTCTCACAGAATCAGTGTGGCTTTTCCAAGTATGTAAGTTGCTCTACACGTGTTTTGTCATATGAACAATATTTAGCCCTACTGGCACTTTCAAACGTTTTTGCCTATTTTAAATGCTTCCTATTTCCAATAGCTTTCGCTGTTTGAAACCTTAAAAAAAAAAATGAAGTTCCCTGTGCTTACACTTTCGATGGAAGAAGCTGTGCCAGAATGCCTTCACAGAAAATGGTAATTACATAAATGGAAGTTACATATAGACACCAGGAACCTGGAGCTGCAATGTTTCTAGCTATAAATAGACACACGGCCTAGGAAAGTTCAGTGTGCTGACTGTTGATATCAGAGGCATGCAAGAACTGGGGACCAAAGCAAGTACTGCTTTTGTGTTTTTTTTCTTTATCTTTTCTTTTTCCTGTCACTATTCAGTTTTCAGTATTACTTTTGGTCACACATGGTTTCTCAGAGGAAAGCACCTACTTAAATATCTTACTGGTCTTATTCTCCACAAGTTTGTGACAATCTTAGCAGTAGAAGAAAAGGGGGGGGGGGGGGGCTATAGTGGGGAGAACAGGACCAGAAGGCTGCTGGATAAATGAATGCTGACATGGACATGGTGAGAATTTATTTTTCCCTCCACGGTAAGTGCTAATTAAAAATAAACTTTGTAAAAATCAGTGGGTTGTTTTGTTTTTTTTTTTCTTCATCCTTAGTAACTGAACTCTAGGAACCTGTCAGGTTTTCACCATGCCCAAGTTTATCTGGATTTTGACTTCTCAAATAAATGTTAAAAAAGTAGTAATTTTTTTAAGAGCTTCACTCAGGAAGGTATTTGGCTGAAAGATGCTGTAGTTTCTCTGCAGATAGCATAAATCTTTCATATAAACAATATGCTGTCTGTTGGAAAAATATTTTGAAATTAAACTTCTGGGCAGCCTCCCTCTCTGTACTTCAGTGAGTCTGAGGCCCCAAATCAGGCTGCATGTGGATTGCAGTCATGCTGCAATTTATCTTCTCCCAGCATTTCTGAAGGTTGCTGTTTTTTCACTAAATGTTTCTGTATAGATAGTTCCTGGCGTGTGGCAGCTTTGCATGTTACCAAAGCATCAATCCTGTGTTGTGTGTAACCAGTGCTGCAAGTGCTGTGTCTCAAAAGGTAAGAAAGTGGGATGAAGGGGGCTGAAAACCTAAGGCCTTGGGCATCAGGCTGAGTTGTACTCGAAGGAGGAATCTAACATTCATAAAGAGGGTCCAGAACAACTTTTGTAATTCCTGGGGTATTGATGTTCGCCTAGCAAGTGTTAAAGCAACCTTAGTGCTGCTCTGACTTGGCCTTGCTCATATTCACTGACAGCAGCGCAATTATGCTCGTTAGATTTCCTCAGGGCTCTTCTGCAAGCACTTTCGGCCTACAAGGCACGTCCCCTGTTCATTACCAGTATGCAGGTTACCTTGGCTTCTCAATGCTACCTGAAAAGGTCACCATGCAGAGGCAATGTTCACCTGCCTCCTAGGACACATTTATGGCTTCATTGTATTTCTGAAGCTGTGCACATGATTTGAGAGCGAGGATCCAGTCCAGACCAACTCAGAAAACAAGCCATGACGTCAGCTTCTCTCTTTATTGAGGAATTCATATGAACGTTAGTATTTTTATCAAATAAGTGACTTACAGGAAAAGGGCATATTTCATGCAGGTTGTCTAGAAGCAGAATATTGTCTTCATCAAGTTATAAAATCACTGCTGATGAAGGTTTTGCATCACTGATTTCAAACAAGGTCATTTTCTGCAGCTAATCCTTGAATGATGAGCAGATCCTCTAACTAACACCCTGAAGACATTCCTGTATATTCTGAAATTAATTCAGTAGCTCGATATTTTTTTCTAACAAATGATGAAATATTTATGGTAATTAAAATAATTGTTTTGGTCTTCTTCCCCTGACATCTTGTTGCAAATAATTTCTTTAGTTGGTGACAAAACTGTTGAAAACTTTCAGAGAAAAAGAAAGCCCTAAAAAGCCACAGCACCCAAAAGGGTGCTCTGCGTCACTGACAGTTCTCACAGCCATTAGCTGCTCGGTGTCCCAGTTCAGTGGAGATGGCCTCTGAAAATATTTCTATTGTTTTCTAGAACTCTTTTTGTAAGAACAGTGTCCAAAAGATGACAGGAACATCCACGTATATTATTCACTATTAATACACTCTTTTGGTCTTTTTATAAGCGACCCTGGGCAAAGAAACCTGTGACGACCTGCAGCAGAGCAACCTACTTAGCTCTGCTTTGAGGTGGGCCTCTTCTTAAGTAAAAGATGGCTCAAAACTTTTTGCAAATGCTATTCAGTAATGGGTTTTTTTGTTGGTTTGTGGTTGGTTTTCTTTTTAATCACAAGAGATTGAGTTGAGTTTAGTAAATGTCTTTCTTGCCTGCAATTGTTAATAGTTTTTCAGGTTATGAAAAATAGGATTTTGTAAAAAATACTTTCACTGGCTTTTCTCTGGTTACCCTTTTCATTTTGCCTAGAAAAAAATAAATCAATTAATTTTTCTGAACAGCTACTTTGCTGCCTATTTTCTTTGTAGAGTAGTGTATACTGACATGATCACATACAGCATGCTGATGGCTTTGTATCATTCAGCTATGACTCTTCTCAGAAAACAATCTGAAAAGATCACTTCAATTGCAGAATCAACCTTTCACTTCTATATTTGTCCTTCTCCACTGCTAACTAACCTTATTGAGGGTTTAGGTGGATCTATACAAAGTCGTGCTTCATTTCTCTCCATTAGCAGTAAAATCCAGGGGTGAGCGCACTCCTGACTCTTGACTCACGTCTGAAGCATGGTGAGATGAATCCAGTTCACTGCCTCGTGCCCTTTGTGCATGTTTAGTGGAGTTAAAAACAGCATCACAGAGCACAGGACCAAGTCTCATGTACTGGAGGCTGCTTTTCTTATTCACAGTAGGGTTTGCAACAGGGTTTCCTGTGTGCTCTTTGAGTCCTCTCTGAAAGCGGAACTACTGTTTTCTGGGCAGCCTTTTTCCTGGTGCTTGTTGCCCTCTCTGTACTCTGTGGAATGCAGTGAATTGATTACCTCATCCTTGGTTTGCTATTATCTGCTTTTTGCTGATCTTAGGAAACTGAGAGAGTGAAAAAGTAAGGACAAAAATATCCATGAGATTTAGGCTCTTAAGGTAGCAAGGTTATCTTTTTAGCACTTTTAGGACTAATGCCCCTCTTGCTGAGATACAGCCCCTTTCTGGGAAGGTGTTTGGATATAAGACTCTGTGTCTATATAGCTTAAGACCCCAACATCCAGTAGCGAGCTTAAACACTGGATGGTGATTACCCATATCACTTAATTGGCAGGTTACTCCCAGCTGTGGCTGGGCTACATTAGTTGGCAGTCTGTGTGGCTAAGGGAAGATGTTGCCCTCACAGGCAGGATGGAAGACACTGTACAGCCTCTGACTCCCTCATCAGTATCCTGATACACTCCAGCAAGCACAGCTTTCTCAAACATTCCTCTGTGCCCTTATGCCATGCTGCATGGCACATATATTTCACATGTACTTGCTACAAAATTATCACTCTGCTGTAATCATATGATGTGTTTAAGCTTTACGTGGGCCCCAGAGGACATGCAAGGCCAAGTTTATGCAGTGTGGATGTGACTGACTGTGCGTTACCCAGCCTCAGTCTTGGTCCTCTTATTCTGCAGTACAGATATAGGCAGAGAGTCTGGAGGTCTGGAGCCAGATACCTCCGTGGGGAAAGGGCAACTGATAGGGGTGCTGATTGTAAGGCCTGGAGCTGAGGGAGGTCCTGGTGTTTAGGACAAATACGGAAGAGCCATCTGCAGCACAGAGGGACTGGCAAAAGGCTTGTCTTTGGGCCAATAGTAATGTCATTTGGGGATTTATGCAAGCGGATTGTGCAGCCAAGAAAGTGATGCCTTGAAGGAAGGCTGAAGCAGCCATTGCCTGTTGGGATTTATCTGTGCTAGTTGTCCAGGTCTCCAGCCTAGATCCCTAGTCTAGGGCAAAAGCCACATGATTCATAGGTCCTATTTTAAGTTTCTGAAGATCTTTAGATCTTAGTGAAGCATACCTTGAAATCAGGTAGACAACTACACTTGGGTGAATGGATCTCCCCTTTGTGCTGGGACTTCTGAGGAAAGTTGATAGCCCGAGCCTGTTTTGGGTTGTTGATTGTTTGTTTGTTTGTTTTCCTCTGTGCTATTTGGTACCAGAGTTAGGTGCAGCAGAAGCTGTATCCAGTAGGAACATCTGCGCGTTTGACACGTCTCTGAGCACTGACAGCTAGAACAAAGCTAGGATGAATCAACTTGATCACAGATGCAAATATCTGCCTTTATCACAATGAAAGGAAAAAAAAAAGAATATAAAGAAAAGCTATGATTTCTGATTATTTTCCTTTATGCAAGTCTGCAAGTTTTTTTCTGCTCAGAAATAGAAAATGGGAAGTAGTTTTTGGTCAGACATGTCCTCTGTAATTTCTGTGGTTTGTGTTCCTTGTAACTGTAGTTACTGACTAGCAACAAGTGGATACTGTATTCTATTGCTATTTTTAGAATGTAGGTATAAACTGTGCAATAAAAGTAGAGGAGAAAAATAATGTAGTGGTTCAGATTTGCAGTGTTTTGAAACCAGCTAATGAAGTCAGAAGCTCATACACAAATTTCTGCTGTACCTGGTAATACTGGCAGAAGCTGGGTATATATGTCTGTAATGGGGTGAGTTAACAGAAAACTTTAGAGGACAGGTCTTGCAAATAAATCAGACAGGACATCTCTAAATCATCTAGTGGCAGCACTTCATAACACTCACTAGGAGGCATAAGTGACATTTTGAGTAGTAAGCCACTAGCCTGAGGCTCCAAAAGCTGGAAATCATGGAGATTATCAACTAATGAATGCAGAGTTATGTCCTGTCAACAGATCACTGAAGCTAATACTTTAGTCCTGGCTTTGCCCTCACAATTCTGGGCAGTGATGAAGGTCATTCTGTAGCTAATTTAACCTTTGTAACACCCATTCCTTGTCACAAAATAGAATAGTAGGTGATCATGTTTACAGAAAAGATCCGCAGATGGGAAGAACTGTATAGCAATTTAGGAATATGGTGGTTTCCTCAAGCCTTTTCTTTGTTCTTGTTCTCCTTTTCTTTGTTCTTGTTCTGTCATGGGCTGTTTGTCCTACCCCTCACTTTACATATGGCAATCCTCCAAAGGGAACCAAGTGGGAAAGGCCATAGCAGACATGTATCAATGCCCCTGTATTCCCATACCAAGGATTATGTATTAGCTGACTCTGGAAGAGTTATATGGCAATCCTCCAAAGGGAACCAAGTGGGAAAGGCCATAGCAGACATGTATCAATGCCCCTGTATTCCTATACCAAGGATTATGTATTAGCTGACTCTGGAAGGGTTCCCCCTCAGCCCAGTGATAGGCTCAGCAAATAACTCTTTGGATATGCCTTGCTCTCTTTGTTGTATAAATACAGCAGCAGTTCATTCCTTCTGAATATGGTCCTTCTTTGGTGAAAGCTTAGAGAAATATTTATATGACTTCCATTTGGAATCTCAGTTCCACTAGGTTCACTCAAATATTTAATTAGCAACTTCCTACTGAACCTCAAGACTATAATTAAAACTGAAACTGAGCAATTTATTTGCAAGCCTTTAAGACAATTCTGGAAATTATCTTCTTTTCAGAAATGCATCCTCCAGGAACATAGAAAGTAATAGCTTTCCATTCACCTGCAAAGAAGAATTAAATTTCAGTTAGACTTTTGCAAATTCACATTGTTCCTGTCTTGGGAACTTGTTCTACTACTAGCTACAAAGATTTCCAAGCTCCCAGAAAGAAGCTGGAAAAGACTGTAACAAGCAGATGTTTCCATAGGCCATCAGGGTTATGCATGTAACACAGACATGGAGCTAAAATGTTGTACCAAAGCCTCCAGCTCCAACAGTGCAGTCTACCAGTGCAGAGGCTCTGGGGAGAACCAGGGGGGTTAGATGGGTGCTCTGGTTCCCTTCCAGCAGTATAGCATGCACCAGATGAGGGCAAACAAAAGTCACCTGCTCTCTCTCCTCGGTTCTGCCACTCTTTTGGGGCCTTACCTGCAAAATCCCCCCCCTAACATTTACTGGGCTAGCAAATGCCACTGTCTGATGTTTTATTGCAAATATCCCCTAATGACTACACACTCTATATACAGTGATGTGGGACCAAGACCCAGAAATGACTGAGGCCAAATTTTCGTGCCTAGTTACCAATCTGCAGCAGTGGGGGTCATTCCTGTTCCCTCTCCCTGCCAATTCCTTCCTAACTTTGGCGGTTTCTAACCTTTTTTTTTTTGTTTTTGTAGGCTCAATCAGGAGTACTGCTTTGCTTATGCAACAGGCTGTACTAGGTCTGGCTGGGTTGGAGTTAATTTTCTTCATAGCAGCCTGTGTGATGCTGCTGTTAAAACCAGGCTGCTCAGAGACTTGTTCTGGTGGTGTATTGGGTGCAGATGGCAAGTTTCTGATATGAGGGAGTGAGGATGCAGGAGTTGTGTGTGAACAGAGGGATTGCCCTTGTGCTAAACGCAGCTCATTCCAGCCAGCACTGCAGCAGACTCACAGCAGGACCCAGCCAGGCCCTTTCTTCTGTTGAGGGCCTCAGAACTGGACACAGTACTCCAGGTGAGGTCTCACCAGAGCAGAGTGGCAGAATCACCTCTTTCTATCTGCTGACCATGCTGACCCAGCCCAGGATGCAATTTGCCTTTTGGGCTTCAAGTGTACATTGTTTGCTCATGTCCAGCTTTTTGTTCACAGGTACCACCAAGTTTTTTACCACAGGCCTACTCTCCATCACATCCTCCCCAGCTTGTACTGATGATGAGGTTTCTCCCTACCCAGGTGCAGAACCTTGCACTTAGCCCTGTTGAACCTCACGAGATTCACCTGTGCCCGCTTCTCCAGCTTGTGCAGGCCCCTCTGAATGACATCCCATCCCTTTAGCATACTGACAGCACCACTCAGCTTTTCACAAAAGTAAAATGTTAGTGTGTTGTATGCTCTAACTTTGCACATTACACAGGGACAGGTTGAAGACTGCGGCTTCTAAGATAAACAAATCTGAGATAAACTTTTGCAGAGAT
This sequence comes from Melanerpes formicivorus, assembly GCF_026170545.1. NCBI lineage: Eukaryota > Metazoa > Chordata > Aves > Piciformes > Picidae > Melanerpes > Melanerpes formicivorus. The sequence continues at coordinate 6,302,614 of NW_027142369.1, forward strand.
CTAAGAGCATTCTCAGAGTTCCCTCCTGAGTCCTCTCTTCCTGTGCTAATCCAAATACAGTCTTTTTAAAAGTCAGGAGGCTTGTGCTCTTTTTAATCCCTATTAACTATGCTGCATTTCAATACTCTGGGCACTCACTGTCTGATCAATTGTTTTCTCATGGGGAGAAAAACCCAACACAAAACCCAATAGATTTTTGTTTTATTTTGTTACCATCACACATCCTGCAGAGTAGCCATGTGAGGTTGTTTTCCTCTCCAGGCAGACAAGCCTAGAAGCAGCCATGTGAGGGTTGTGATGACTTTCACAACTCGCACAGCAGTGTGGACTGATATTCTTTGATCATCCGTGAAGCCACTTCTGGTGAGGGTATGTTCTTGGGCTATATGTACATCTGTTTGGGGGTATTGGGTGATTTTTTTATATGCTTCTTCATGTCTTAGTTTGAAGTTCGTAAGTCTAGTGCAGTTGCTGACTGTAGACAATTAGTTGAAGTAGTAAGTGTATTTTTTGTGAGTTTCCTCTGAGTCCTGAAGAACTGGACAGAAAAGCAGCTAGCACTGGAATAGTCTTTTCAGATCAGTTTTGGAAGTTGTCTTTTCAGAAATCATCAATTATTCAAATACTAACATACCCCATTAAACATGTCTTAAAGTAATGAGCTGAGGAAGCTGGGGTTGCTTAGCCTGGAGAAGAGGACACTCAGGGGTGACCTTATTGCTCTCTACAACTCCCTTAAGGGAGGCTGTAGACAGGCAGATGATGGTCTCTTCTCCCAGGCAACCAGCACCAGAACAAGAGGACACAGTCTCAAGCTGCACCAGAGGAGGTTTAGGCTGGAGGTTAGGAGAAGTTCTACACAGAGAGAGTGACTGACCATTGGAATGTGCTGCCCGGGGAGGTGGTGGAGTCACCATCATTGGAGGTTTCAGGAGGAGACTTGATAGGGTGCTTGGTTACATGGGTTAGTTGATTAGGTGGTGTTGGATGATAGGTTGGACATGATGATCTTGAAGGTCTCTTCCAACCTATTCTATTCTATTCTATTCTATTCTATTCTATTCTATTCTATTCTATTCTATTCTATTCTATTCTATTCTATTCTATTCTATTCTATTCTATTCTATTCTATTCTATTCTCAGCAACAGCTCTCTGTACATAAAACCCCAGGAAGATCAGATGAAAACCAGTGCAAACAAGCAGGTGGTCCATCTCAATTGTCACTCTTTGCCAGTAGTAATGTGTCTGACTATAAACTTTGTTCTCTGGTTTTGTATATGTCTTGAGTCCCTCTCTCTGGGCATGTGCAGTGCTGAGCAACACAGCTAATCTTTTCCAATTAATGCAGTCATATTCCCTATGTCCCAAATGTCCTGATGGCATACTTACCTATTCTGAGGTCATCATGCCCTTTCATTTGATTCTGATCAGGCACATATGCTGCTACATAAGGATCAGCAAACACACCCCTTCTGGACTATTAGCTCAAACTTGTGTTCTGATCTAATTTGGCACTTTGAGAGAAAAAACAAAACCTCTGTGACAATAATTTGTTGAATACTTTTGTTTAAGTTGAGTTATTTTGAAAGGTAGAAGTAAGCTGGACCTGAAACTTCACAGGTGAAATATTTTGATTATATCTGTTTCATTGGGCTGCTGAAAGGTATCTTAAACGCTGCATCTTTAGTTGACACTCAGAGAGTTAGCTAAAACTGTCTTGTGGAAACATATGTTTGATTCATATGCTAATAATATTTCTCTTCCAACATCTCCATCTCTTGCATGGTTGAAAACTTTTGTTATTGGTCTGCATGTGTCAAGTTATAGAAAATTTCTTTGGCACATCTACATGGACCTTGTGAATGGTATTTACTGTTCCTCAGGCTGTAACAGTAATTATTCATCAAATGGCAGAGTGAAATTTCTAGAGACTTCTAGAATATGATGCTTGTAAAAGTGCTGTCCATCTTCTAATCATGTGCTAATTACATATGTATAAATACACTTTTCCTTAATTTTGTTTATATATTAAAATGATAATTTGTATTGAATCTTGCTCTAAGTATTTGTTCTTAAATGCTGGTTCTGAATGTCAGTGATTTAATTTTCACCACACAAGAAAATACCTTTACCCCAAAGTACAGATGGGAAACCTGGGGCAGAAAACTCCTATGTAGCTATCAGTAGGGAGGCCTTGGTGAAAAGGAGGTGAAGGAAGGTCATGTGGGTGTACAGCTGTGCTGGAGTCCCATCTACCCAAGCAGAATGGGTTTTGAGTTGAGATATGGGGTAATCACTGGTTCTCATATAATTTACAACAGAGGAAGCCAGAGGCCCTCACTCTCTGCTCTTCAGTGCTACCTTGCAAACATAGCTTGAGGACCTGGATAGTGCAGAACCAGGATGATTTAAATTCATTATTTAAATAGATACAGTGACTATCTTATTGAATCTCAATGAACTGCTGAGGTGTGAAACTGCATTTGAATCGCTACCCCTAATCAAACACCGGGAGAAGAGAAGCCTTCACATTTTCATTGAGCTCCAATATTTCATTTTATCTTGTAATAATAGTTTCCCTGGTTTATTTCCTTTGTATTGAGTCTAAGGAATAACTTTGTTTAAAAGCAATCAATTCTAATCAATTTAATAAGAAGCAAAATAATTTCTTTGAGTAAATGAAAAGCTTTTAACCAAGACTACGTGGCTATCAGAGTGTGCTTGCTGGAATTGCTCTGCGCTGCATGTTTCAGCTTCTCTTGGTCTCTGCCCTACTCAGTCCCTGGGCAGTACAGGGCCTGCCTCGCAGCGCTGCAGGTATCTGCGTGCTTTTCCCACTCTGGGAGTGTGAGCAGCTTTAGTCTATTCTACTCACACAAGAAAGACCTGAATAATTACACCTTGGAGACTTTCCTGCAGCTGAGGGTAAACAGAAAGCAAGTGGAATTTTATTAACTTCTGATATAAGCAAAACTTACTCAGCTTTTGGTATCCAGTGTAGAACATTTCAGTTTATGACTTTTTCACTTATCACTGCCCAGCTGAAAACTAAGCAGTAAGTTGGTGCAGATACTCAGGTCATTTACATCCTGGGGCTTTCGCATAGTGGAGCCACATTTCTGGAATTCTTCCTGTTCTTTAAAACATAAAGTTCCAGTTATCTCCCAGCTTCTGGTATTAATTATGTTCCAGGCATGAAACTTCACTCTTTTTTTCTTTTTTTCTTTTTTTCCCAGATCAGTTAGGACATGTTATGGCTCCTCCAGAGGAGGCTGCTGTCAGCAAGGTAAGCTATGGTTTTACAATTTATTGTTCCAGTTGTGCAACTGATCTGCAATGCCAAGACAATAACTGGCACTTGAATTAGCTTCAAGATGGGAAGCAGCCCTGGCTGACTGGTTCTGTCCATTCTCTCCAGATGGCTGTTTGTGATATAGACAAGCCTGCAAAGAGGAGCAGAACAGAAAAAAGGGAAAAGCAAAAATAAATGCACAAGACAAGCTGAAGCAACAGAAGACAAACACCTGCTGTGGTCACAATTCAGATTAGCCAGTTATGCAGGGCACTGGCAGTGCTGCAAAGGGATGCATTCTTTACTGTAGCCAATGCAAGTGTTGTACCCATGTCTATATCCTGGTTAGCCATGCAAAAATTTATGTGAAAATGATGAGAATTCTTATTGCATGGCCTCAGACTCCCCCACAGAAAAGTACTCACAGAACTCCTATAGGTCTCAAATATGGCTAATTACTGACCTCAGCAGTGAATTAAAAGACAAGAGTGGATTGGAGTGGAGTGGAGTGGAATAGAATAGAATAGAATATTTGTTAGGCTTCAGATATCTTTGGTACAAAGGCAATATTTTAATACCATTAAATGATAAAAATCTGCCCAAAACCTGGTAAAAAATGTCCTTATGTATTCTCACATGGTCTTGGGAGGACACTTGTGAATCATTATAATGATCTATGGCACTTGTACCTGAAAGCAATAAATTATTTTTGTTCCTGAGCAGTGAGCAGTCAGCACTGTGTTCTTGAAGGAAGACAGAGAAGTGTTTTAAATGCTGATAGAGGGGGTTTTAAGTCCACTCAGGACTTTGTTAGTGTTTGCATATTTTGTAATCCATTCAGTTATTACTGAAGTGATAAAACCACAAAGCAGAGTGGTAGTAATAGCTGCTATTAGCTATTAGTAATAGTTGTAGTTAGGTCAGGGACAGACAAAGTCCACTTATCAGAAGTGAGTTGTTACGAGTTTATACTCACCTGGATTTATTTTATCTAATGTTAATGCAGAATCTGAGGATTGCTTTGCCAATGAGGTGGAAGTCCCTTATGTGTTGTGTTTCAGAAAAGTTTGTTGTGGCTGTGTATGTTTCCACTGCAAACTCGCACAAGGAGAAAGTGCTTTGTAAAATGAGATTTTTGTTCATTACATAGAGATTACCTTTCAAAATATGGTATATAAATAACCCACAGAATTCAATCCCATTGAAGATATAGGTTGTAAAGATCCTATCCATGTCTTTTGATGTTAATGCTACAGACTTCAAAACACTTCTTGTTCAAGAACTGTTCCTTAACCCCAAGATGAACTGGGTGTAACCATGCTTTAAGAGTTCCCTAATTACATATTTAACTATGAGGCTGGAACCCTTCCATCTCTTGGGTGATAAACTTGCATCAAAGACATACTGACCTAAGATACATTCTCTTAAGCAAATGAAAGACAATTTAGAAATGTTCTCATTGGATATTTGCCATTGAGACTGGAACAGCTCACAGGGATCTTGTGGAGAACATAGTAATAGCATGGAGTATTTGACAATAGAATTGAATATAAGAAAAGGAATTATCTTCAATAAAAGGCCCGATCCATCTGTACTTGATGAAGGAAGATGTCTTGCAATGATTTTGAAAAAAAAGTAAAATTGAATTGAGCATGGACAAGATTTGAAAGTTGCTGATGGAATTTGATACTGCTGTTGTAACTTTAAATTCCACAGGTAGGCTGCTTTGACAAGGAGGTGATTTGGACTAGGCTGCATGGCTTTACCAAGTGGAAGTAATGTTTGAGCAGCCTGATAACCTTCTATGATGAAATAACTCTCTTGGTAGATAAGTGTCAAGAGCAATGGGTATTGTCTACCACCTTAACTTCAGCTCTTGACACTGTCTCCCAGAAGATCCACACAGAAAAGCTGATGAGTAAGTAGACACTGAAGTGGACTGGAATTTGGCTGAATGGCCAGTCCCAGAGTGTGGTGATCAGCAGAACAAAGTTGGAGACCAGTATCTAGTGGTTTACCCAAGCGGTCAGTATTAGGTCCAGTCTTGTTTAACATCTTCATTAATGATCTAGCTGATGGGGCAGAAAAACTCATCAAAACTGGGAAGGGTGCTTGATATACCGGAGGGGCATGCTATCATCCAGAAGGACATTGACAGGCTGAACAAATGGGCTGACAAGTACCTCATCAAATTCATCAAGAAGTGCAAAGTGCTGCACCAGTGGAGGAACAACCCCATGCATCAATATATACTGGGGGCCACCCAGATGAAAAGCAGCCCAGCAGAAAAGGACCTGGGGGATCCTGGTGGGTGCCAAGTTGAACACAAGCCAGCAATGTGCTCTTGCAGCAAAAAAAGGTCTAACAGTACCCTGGACTGCATTAGGTAAAGCATTGTCAGCATGTCCAATGAGGCAATCTCTTCAGTATTGGTGAGGCCATACCTGTGTACAGTTCTGGGCTTCCCAGTACAAAAGAGCCATGCACACACTGGAAAGAGTTCAGCAATAGGCCCGCAAATTGATTAAGGGATTAGAGTATATCTGCTATGAGGAAAGGCTGAGAGAGCTGGAACTGTTCGGCCCAGAGCGGAGAAGGCTTGGGGCTTGAGGTGGGTGGGGGTGGGTGGGTCTTAGCAGTATATATAAATACCTAAAGGGAATGGATCCAGGCTCTTTCCAGCAGTGCCCAGGGACAGAACCCAATGTACTGGGCGGAAACCGAAACACAGGAGGTTCCCTTTGAACCTCAATCATTCTGTGACCTTTCTCTGTAATGGACTGTGAAGGTACAGGATGAACCTATAATTCAATTCAGATTTAATATTGAGCATCTTTGCTCTAGTTGATTTAATATATGAGAACAATTTCTTGGTGTAATCCTTTTCCCAGGTCAAATAGTTTGAACAGGAGTGTATCAATAAAGCAGTCATTTGCTTAAGACCTTTGGGACTAAAGGGAGCACTTTCAAAAATGCCTAAAAATAGGTGTGGTGGATGAACGTGAGCATTTCTGTGTACCAGATTACATGTTATATCATCATGCTTATCTTTTGCCACCCACGACTTCCTCAGGGTGCATACCTTGGCTTGGGCAACATGAGAAGAGCACTGGGGATCTTGCATCCCTCTCCGTCAAAGAGGTGTGAAACAATTCAGCAGCTCATGACCAGGCAAGCCCAGGTGAAACAGGGTACTGTGAGGCAGTCTTAGAGAGGGCAGAGCTGTACACAGATGCTGAGTAGTTCTTTCTGCTACTAAGGGTCTCATGACATGGCACTTGGACTGTACTTTTCGAAGTACCCTCCACATAACTGTATTTTCATTAGAAAGCTGTATAGAGATTTAGTACAGGAATGTAATAACTCACCAGTGTGATTTCTGATGTTTGATTACAATCAGCTATTCAATTAGAAAGCAGCAAGTATCTTCATCATTTCTACTACAGATTGACACTATATAACCTGACAGATGTATTAGCTTGTTCATTTGACTTTAATTTGTCTAAATGCTTCAATCTAGGCTGCAAATTCTTGCAGTTAGAGAGCATTCATTGCTTTTGAAGTAGAGCATCCTACTTGCCTCCCCTGTTAAATACCCCTACTATAAATCAGTTGCAAACACTAAAGCCAAACTAGCAAATATTGTGGGAATCATCAGGTGATTACTATTATTTCTGATTTACCTTCAGGCAATTTCCCTAGCAACATAAGGGTTATATTTCCTGTATTTGATAATGCACGTCTCGCTGATAAGCCAGGTACTAATTAACATAGCCTGCATTAAAGATTCCCTAGTGGCAATCAAAGAACAAAGATCTTGAGAATGATTAACAATCAAAGCTAAAGATAACTGTTGAATTCAGATCAATCTGATGTTTACCAGAATGCATTTGGCTACAAAGACATGAAGTAACCCCTGTAATCCTTTAAGTGAGGTTACTGCAATCATAAAGAGGCCATAAAAATAGCACTTGAAATTTAAGAGGTTTACATTGGTCAGTGCCTTAGACTAGTTGTTCTGATGAGACATCAAAGGAAAATATTCATTGCACATAAAGCCTGTTAGTATCAGGAGGCCACTGAACACCTACAACACAGCTTTCAAGCTGAGAGGACAGCTCTTCTTTTCTCCTACCCTCTACATAGCTGGTTAACTCTCAGTTCTCTCTATTCCTCTGCCACCTCATCTTCAACAAATACAAGAGATCTTTTCTTATACAATATTTATGTGACATCCTTTCTTTGGAATGTGCTGTTACACTCCACTACAACTATGACCAACTCTTTGCTTTTGCCACATTGATGTTCTAACTGTGTCAAATCCTAAAGCATATTCTATTTTGGGAGCATTTTGGCATGCTTATGTATCAAGTCCTCAGTAACCTGAAAGTAGAGTGATGGTTAGTGTCCAAGGCTGCAAATCAGCTTAGCTTGGTTGCTGATAGGTATGACAGAGACACGTGTCTGCAGCTAGTAATTTTCTCTTGACAAGATGTTTTTAAGGGCTAAAGGGAAGATTTTAACACATCCACTTGAAAATCTCTCTGAGATGTGTTATATACATCTTCTTAACATACAGTTCTGGGGCTTTTAGTGTAGAAAGAGTAGGAGGAACCATTTAAACCTTTTTGAAACGTAGAAAATTGGATTGTGGTGGCTAAGTTCAAGTGAAAGCTTCTTGTATATGAAGAGCTTACAACTATTTGGCTGGCAGAAATCCATGTGATCTTGCTCTTATAATTAGAAGGAGATTTCTAGGTGGTCACAATTCCTACTGCTCCACTGGCTGCACGTGTGCAACTGCGGAATCACAGAGGTACTGAAATGAATAGTGACAGATGAACAGCAAGAAGGCAGGATGCCACTGCTCTGTTGTCAGTTCTGCCACTTGCTCTCCTTGTGACAATTCTGTTACTGTAATTTCCACTCGTATTTATGACTTAACCTCAAAGACTCAGGAATGATTGACTTAGCTGCCAGTGTGGTAGATACTTTGCAAACACAGGACAAAAAGGCAGTTTTTGCTTCTAACCCCAAGCTTGTCCTCTAAGAATAAGATATGATCCATCAGGATGCAGACAGCTAAATGGGAATATGTGGGATGCAGCAGAGACACTATGCTTAGTATCAGAGGCAGGAAACTCCAGCACGAGCAGCCCAGCTAGGTGGTAGCATTTTGGTGACATCCTGGCAAAAGAGAATTTCAGAAATATTTGAGAGAGTACATAAGCACATCTGTGTGGTCAGCAGGAACTGGCAGGTTGCAGTGGAAGAGGCTGCTTCAGAGATACTCCTTGAGCTGTGCTTTGAACCAGGTTGTTAGACATGGCAGTGAGTACAATGCTGCCGTAGTTTTTCCCTCCATTACTCTGTTTCCTGGCACACCACATTCTCCTAATATATTTTAGCAGGAACAGGCACCTGGTGAGGCAGTTATCTATGCAAAGAGGAGATGCAGTCCCAAAGGCATGAAGTCGGCCAGCCACAGTAGACAGCAGATGCTTTGAGGGAGGTGTCATATCAAAGCCCTTGCACTTTCCTGAAACCAGCAGCACCTATTATCCTTTTCCTCTCCAGCTGACTGCTGGAACAAGCCAATGGAAGAGGGATCAGAGACAGAGTCTGCCTGAAACAGAGTTGCTTCCTGGCAAGTTTGCCTACAGAAAACAGCCATACTGAGTAGGACCAAGCTGGGAGAAGGCTAAGTGGGCAGAAGGGTCTGTGGAAAAGTGCTGCTGAAGTGCTACAGGAGGGTAGCATTTTTATGGACAGAGGGCCAGAAGGAGTGGCTGGGGACTTTTGGGTTCAGACCAACTGGGGTTAATGGTTTGAGTTTGAGTGAATGTCCCACTCTCCCACGTCCTCTACCTTCCAAGTCATTCATCTACCTGTACAGGCTAAGGGCAGTGTTAATTGGATGCTATGAAATTTAACTGATACATGAAACTTCTTTATAATTCTGTTCCCAAAGTGCAAAAATGCAAAATATTATTTGCCCCAGTCCTGCAAATACGTTCTTCCCACTGTTCACAAGTTATTTTGCTACCTATAGATTCTTCCACTTCCAGGCACCTTTAATTGTTTCATTGCAGGAAATAAAAAAACTAACTTCATGAATTTCAAGAAGCTTTGCTAGTCTAAAGGAACAGTCTGAAGAACATAGGGTTGTGAGGGATGAAGATCTCTTCAGTTTCCTTTCTGAAAGACACCTTAATCTAGCCAAACTTGCATTAAGCCACCAGCCTTTCAGTGGTTTCCCCGGTTACAGTTCATTAGTGTTGGTATCACGGGGAACCAGGTAGAGCACTGAAATACAGACACTGCAGATTTCATTGTTGCATGGTGCTGACACAGGACTCATCATACAGATGATTAGACAGACCACTGTACTTCACATATTTTTAACTTGTGATCTGATGAGAGTTTAAGGAATAGAAGAGCTGGTACAAAGGATCACATATAAATCCGCAGTTCAGAGCATCAGGTGGTGCTCTTCCAAGCTTATGGCATTAACAGCCACTGTAATATAAATGACACCTGCGGGTGGGGACGATTACTTTGCAGAACACCTCTGGACTCCTCTTTCTAGAACCTGTGTGCTGGCAGGTTTTTGTGACTACAGGAGGGATGGCTTAAGGCTGAGGGGAATGCTGAAAAACTGGCACTGTGAGATAAGGCTCAAGTGTGTGGTCACAGGAAATAAAACACACTTAGTACTGTCCCCACCCCAAGAAAATATCTCCTTCTGCCATGTGACAAACTGTGCCATTTAAAGGTCATGGCAAGAGTGGGGAGGTTTTCTGCATTTTTGTGCATTTGGAGGAAAGGTGTTTTCCGTGGCATCTTCATAGGGCTTCAGCAGCCTCAGTAGCCACCTTGTTAGTGCAATGATCCACACATAGGGAGCATCTGCCAAGAACCAGGGCCATCAATAACTAGTCTAGGAGTTGAGGCTTCTTATCTTAGGTCCAGTGCTCGTCATACTGACTATTGCTGCTTCTTTGGTCCCTGTACCCTGCTACCTAGGTGTATCTCACCAGCTATCTTGCTCTAGCTCCTGGAGATATGCAGCTTTGATAGGCACTGTTTAGTATTGCCCAACACCATGAGCTCCAGCACAGTATCACTGTAGAGTAACAGCAGCAACAGAAACAGGCAGAAAGGGAGAGTGCACCTTTTATGCTTGATGCTGTTTCAAAAGAGCTTCATAGCAATATACACTAAACAGCTAGTGCCTGACTTCAGAGTTATTAATAACTAAGCTTCATAGTCTTTGAAAGCTACTGAAAGAAAAGATGAGCCTGGAAAGTGAAAACAGGCTTCTCAAACCCTTTACCAACAGCCCTGTGAAGGAGAAAGGGATCTTAGTAGAAACTCTCTAAGAGTATATGCCTTCCACAGTAACTTTCTTGGGTTTGCTGATGGATGGCAAAACTCACTGCACAGGTTACTGGTACATTCAGACATCAGTTTCAATATTATTACCAGAATGTGTGGGGTAATTAATTCTTGTATGGGAAGTTAACGAAAGACAAAGATTCTTTACTGCTGATGGTCTCAGTGCAACAACTGTCTGGAACAAATGAAAAAGCTACTGTCAGTGCTGGGCCCCATGCTCTTTAATATCTTTATTGGTGATCTGGATGAGGGTATTGAGTCCATCATCAGTAAGTTTGCAGATGACACCAAGCTGGGGGCAGGTGTTGTTCTGTTAGAGGGAAGGAGAGCTCTGCAGAGGGACCTTGACAGGCTGGACACATGGGCAGAGTCAAACGGTATGAGATTTAACACATCCAAGTGTTGGGTTCTACACATTGGCCACAATGACCCCATGCAGTGCTGGGGTCATTGTGTCTGGAGAGCAGCCAGGCAGAAAGGGATCTGGGGGTACTGCTTAATAGTAGACTGAACATGAGCCAGCAGTGTGCCCAGGAGGCCAAGAAGGCCAATGGCATCCTGGCCTGTATCAGGAACAGTGTGGCCAGTAGGAGCAGGGAGGTCATTGTGCCCCTGTACACTGCACTGGTTAGGCCACACCTCGAGTACTGTGTCCAGTTCTGGGCCTCTCAGTTTAAGAAAGGTGTTGACTTGCTGGAATGTGTCCAGAGAAGGGCAAAAAAGCTGGTGAGAGGTTTGGAACACAAGCCCTATGAGGAGAGGCTGAGGAAGCTGGGGTTGCTTAGCCTGGAGAAGAGGAGGCTCAGGGGAGACCTTATTGCTGTTTACATCTACCTGAAGGGAGGTTGTAGCCATGTTGGGGTTGGTCTCTTCTCCCGGGCAACCAGCACCAGAACAAGAGGACACAGTCTCAAGCTGCACCAGGGAAGGTTTAGGCTGGATGTTAGGAAGAAGTTCTTCATAGAAAGAGTTATTTGTCATTGGAATGGGTTGCCCAGGGAGGTGTGGAGTCACCATCACTGGAGGTGTTTAGGAAGAGACTTGATGGGGTGCTTGGTGCCATGGTTTAGTTGATTAGGTCATGTTGGATGATAGGTTGGACTTGATGATCTCAAAGGTCTCTTCCAACCTGGTTTATTCCTTTCCATTCCACTCCACTCCATTCCATTCCATTCCATTCCATTCCATTCCATTCCATTCCATTCCATTCCATTCCATTCCATTCCATTCTATTCCATTCCATTCCATATTACCATTACAGAGAACCACATGAATATAAATCTCTCAGAAAAGGTAGCATACCTTTTATTGCGTGGCTATTATTCTAATAGTGGCCCTGTGGTCCATGTGCACCATCTCCCTGATGCATCCATTTGGGTTCTTGTTGGCTGTCTGCATAGTTTAGTGTTGCATCATTCTGCGGTTCTGGTAAAGTCCTGTTTACCTCTCAGACCTGTTCTTCTGTCTAAAAACTGCTTAACTTTTCTCAGTCTGAGTTGAATGTTGCATGACTCATATGATCCCTGGCACAAACACCTGGATGCAATGGCAGCATTTTAAACAACATTAATGTCATGGTGTATCACTGAGAAAACAAGTGTCATGTGCCCTTCCCCTCTGTACTTCTGTACAGTGTTGCTAAGTGGAGCTGTCATTCAGGTAGTAACTGTATTTGTCTAATAGATAAGAGTCAGCAAATCCTTGGATATGGACTTGGAGGTACTTTAAGGTAAATCAGACAAGATAGGAGTGGCATTAGAGCATAAATTCTGCTTTAATTCAGGCAAACTAAGAGTAATGGGATAGAGAACTTACCCATTGCATGGCTCGGGATGTCTCTCTGACTTGATACTAAATAGCACAAAGGGAAAGAAGAAAAAAAAATCCTAAGAAACTTTATTATAGCAACACTATGGATTTTCTGCCCCTGCAGAGCTGGCACTAGCATGGAGATATAATGCAAATCAGAGTAACCTCAGCCACACCGTCAGCTACAACTCCAAATCTGTTAGGGGGAGCATCAAACCAAGACAGACTGTGTAATGCTTTAAAAAATATTTTAACTTTCAAAAGATGCCATAAATAAAAGTTTTGTGTGTGTGTGTGTGTGTGTGTGAGAAAAAATCTGGATAAACAATCAACCAGCATATCACAAAATAGTCAACTCCTGGATTGTCATTTATAAAAGGGGAATGTGTCAGAAATGATAGGGGCAAGATGAATGTGCTTGACTAAGACTGTTTGAGGGGCTCACATTAACTTTATTAAGAGTCATAGACATGTACAATGAATACATTCATCTGCAAATGCAGAGCATGAACGGTGAAGAGACTGAGGTAATTACAAGGATGGGTAGCTGTCTCATCAAAGTCAAGCAAAAGCTATCTTTTAGGAATGCTTAGAAAACTTATGTAAACTCAGCAGAGAGCTACAGATATTGGGTTCTGCACTGCCAAGAGAGTAAAACTACCCTCAACATGATGGAGGGTATCCTGCAATAATGTGTTTCCATTTTAGAACTCAGAGTCACAAATCTAAGGACAGGGAGCAATTAAAAGCATTTGATGCTTGCCATGAGGAACACAAAATGTTTTTGCTGAACGCTATTGGAACCACAACTGTGTTCTACATTACAAGAGAATGACAGGGGGACAGAAAGACAGCTGTTGTCTTAGCTAAAGCAACCTTCCAGTATGAAAACACAGCAAAGAAATTAAATTATGCAAATGATACAGGCACCACTTTCTTGTGAAATGGCAGTGAACCGGTGAGATGAACAGAGTATCTGTACAGACAGTTAATAGGGAAATGAGAAAAGTACTTCACTGAAGTAAGATGAGCAGAGATAGCAGAGATCTAATGAGCTAGGGTAGGGATATCTGGCAAAAATATTAAGGAGTTTTTAATCGCAAAAGGTTAAGCAGTAAAAAGTACCCTGCATTTCCAAAGCACTGAGTTTGACTCAAAAATGGGCAAAGCTGAACACGGAGATAAAGCACTAAAGAGCTACTGTTCTAAACTGAGAGGAAAATATTCTCTGTTGCTAAGGGAAGTCAAGGCTTAGTTAATGCATCATTTTTTTCACAGTGGATACACATATGTATAGATACAGGATATGCCTCATGATACACACTCATGGAATGATTGCTATATGAATTTGTGTAATATATTTTAATACATGAATTTTTATATATATAAACATTTGATGATATGCCTGTCTGTCTCTCTCATATATAACCTCTTTCATAGATATTCTTCATGCTTAGTTTTGCTAATTACAGTCCACTAACAGCCGTTCTTGAGTACAGTGTATAGAGATGTTCCTTTACTAGCGTTGGGGACTGCATACTCTTAGCAACCTAGCATATGGTTTGTTGCCAGCTGATCTGGGTATTTACCTGGCTGCTTCTCCATGTGGCATATAGCCACTGGCTGTTCTTACCGATGTCCCTTCTTTAACTCAGTTTTCATAGAGACAGAGAAGAATTCCTCCACATTTTGCAAATATGCCAATTTTAGGTAACAGTTTAGCTCTTTCCAGGATAATGAAGTATCATCTGGTGTAGTGAGAAGTCCAAAGCATCAGTACTGTTATAACTCGCTGAATATTTTGGGCTACTAGTGTTAGATTTTATTTTCCTAGTCAAAATGTACATACATCACAGGTTTTCTTCCTCCTTGGCACTGGGGAGTTTGAGGCTTGCTGTATGGACAGTATTTGACAAATATTTCCATGTACCTGCACAGACCAATACATATCACATACTGCCTGGTAGTCAGCATGTGGATACAAAAGGTTAACTTGCTAGGAATGCCCTGGTAATTGGAGAATTGACAAGTGTTTTCTGCACTGCTGAGCACATTGGTGCATGCTGATGATTTTCTAGGGTTTTCAATATATATATTTCTGTTTATCTTCTATTAATAATTCCTAATGGAATGAAGAATCTGATATGCACTCAAAAGAGAATTCCTTCTCCCTTACTGTTTGTATATATGCAACTGGAAAATTGAGCTTCTCTCATGCACTGTAGGTGCTGACTTAATTAGTGGCACACCCTATAAATGAGGTCCAGTTTTCAAGGGAATTGTTAACATTTCCTTTGAGGCCTCTTCTAACACAGAGACTCAGGTTGTAAGTGTCCTAGTTTGTTCTTTTATTTAGCATTAAAAAATTCAATCCATTTTGTAAGTCATTCTCAGTCAGGCTGCAGGGATATCACTGTTTGCTTTTCATTTAACTTTGCTAGGATTATTCTACTTCCTATCCCAACTGTGTAAGCTCTGTAGCAGTTCTTTTGGTCTCTTTATTTGTAGCTAAGCTTATCTCAATATGATTTCTATTTCTTTATTTCTGAAATGTTACCCTTATTAAACTTTTGCTTCCTCAGATAAAATATGAAAGAAGCATTGCAGATGTGCATAGGGAAATCTGTCGTATAAATGAGCAGTATCTCTTTTTTCCCCTGCAGATATGGAAGAAGTCTTTATTTAGGGAATTTTTTAAATGCACACTCTATTGGTTTTGCTTCGGTTTCTCAAAACAAACCAAACCAACAAACCAACCAAATAAACAAAAACCCACAAAAACCCAAAACTGGACTACTACCCAGAAATGTATTGCCAGGGCTATACAGAAAAGTTTTCCTTCATTCCACTTCTCTGAAATAGTCCTGTTATACAAGCCTCAAAAAATGCTCAAATAGAGTACTGTGAAGACTTGGTGAGGCATATCACCTTTGATATTTTTATGTTGGCCTGTGTACAAGTTTGTCTAATCAGATGATTTCAGAAGCCTGGATCCATCACAGTTGTTAAAGTCAGCTGAGATTTGCGGAGTCTTGCCTTTCATTTCTCTTGTCTGCAGAGAGCAGTTTGCAAATTGATCCAAAGCAGCTAATCATCCTGCAATTACTATAGGGAATATTTGGGCAATGATGATTGGGCAAAATTCATTTATCACTCTTATTTTCTTCTTCATTGTCATCTTCTTTTTTTTTTTTTTTTTTTTTTTAATGGCTTGTTATGGTGTAAGGAAAAGATCTGGTCTGTATTAAGAAAAAAATAATGAAATCCTATTGATTTCTCTAGGGGCTGATTCAGTTTTTGTGCCCCACTTTAGTCATAACCTTGTCAGGGTCCTGATCACAGCAATTGGTGTATTGAACAATACAACTAGTGTTCAAACTCTGAGAGCTGGAACAGCTGCTGAACTGACAAATGAATCCTCAGCTTTTATGCTCTTCAAAAATTTTGTAATATAAGGCTAGGAGCCATTCAAAGTTTCCATGTTTTCTGTCTAATGAGAGCGTCTTATGACTATATGGTTGTGTGTATGGGATGCTATAGGCCAAGGAAAAACATCAACTGTGTTAGTGATTTTGAGTCCCATCTGTGCTCTGCAGCACGCAGCTCTTGTTCTCTGAGTATTTCATAGGAAAGTATTTTAATTCCTACTAGAATTCCTACTGGGAAATCACTTCTGGAGAAGCACAGAAACTGATACTGATACAGAGAATAATGTATCTGCCTTGAGGCTATTCCTCAGTTTTCTTTTTTTAGCACAGGCAGCTTAGCCCTGCAAAAGGAACTAAGATGTTAGAAAAGGTAAGTAGCTTGCTTATACGGAATAATGCTTTTTCCTGTGAGTACTTTAAAGGTATCTGCAAATATCACTAATCTCTGATAAGTGATCTTATGGGAAAGAGGGAAAGTGATTTATGTGGTGCTTCTTGAAACTGAAGGGCACTAGCTGGGGTCACTTCTGTCAGCCTCTATGTAATTAATCCTCATTAATATCTATGTAAGATCAAAATCAGTCCCCCACAGTATTGTTATAGTAAAGGACATCCCATACACTCTTAATGTGGGAGAAATGCAGCAAGTGATTAAATTTCTTAGTGGAACGCTATAGCAGGAACTGTGGGAGACATTGCAACAACAGAGATGTGCATGACTGGTCAAAAATGAGTGTTTGCCTGGGGACTGATTGTGAATATAGAAGTCTCTGTTTGAACAGCAGGAAGAAGGAGCAGAATCATGTGGAGAGGATGTGAAAGATGAAGAAACAGCTTGCCAGAGGGCACGAAGAGTGACACTGAGAAAGACTGTGGAGGTGGAAGGTTAGCCAGATTGGTGAGTCTTATCTGCAGAAGGAACTGGCCACCTGTGGCCTGGGGTTCTGATGTGATCAGCAGGACAGAAGTTCTCATAGCTTTGTAAGCAAATCTAGAAAATCTTAAATGGGGATAAATGGTTGCAGACAGGGCATGGAAGAAAAAATTACAATGTACATCAGGAATACATAGGCTTTTAAAAAAATTAGAATGCAGCACTATGCAAAATATTCTCAATAGCTTTTCTGGTAGACAAATAAGCTATAATATTTGAAGAATCTGATGTTAGCAGTAGACTTTGTTCCAAAATGAACTTCTGAAATATTTGGGAATATGGAATCACAGAATAGTTTGTATTGGAAGGAACCTTTAAAGGTCATCTCACCCAACACCCCTGCAGTGAGCAAGGACATCATCACTTAGATCAGGTTGCTCAGAGCCCCCTTCAACCTGACCTTGAATGTTTCCATGAATGAGGTATCCAACACCTCTCAGGGTGACCTGTTCCTGTGTTTCATCACCCTCACTGCAAAAGTTTTCTTCCTTATATCTAATCTAAAACACGCCTCTTTTAGTTTAAAGCTATTACCCCTTGTCCTCTCATAACAGACCACACTAAAAAGATTGTCCCCATCTTTCTTATAGGCCACATAACGTATTAGGCTAAATTCTGAAAGTCCAGTGACATCAGCAAAGCAGACACTGGCAAAGTTTGTTAAGATCAGGATTCTAGAGACAAATGCATTTGAATGTAGCTTGTATACTGAAATTGAAAATTACAGAATTAATATGTGTAATTGCAAGGGTAATAAGATGAGGGAGGAGACTGTCAAGAATAGACACGTATACACTTTTAGTTTTTATTTTCCAGCTTTCTCTCTTACTGGCATTGACAAACACATCCTGGAGCAACCCATGATTTTCCCTCTTGCTCTCAGGGCAGGATCACAAAGACCTGAGAACATTCCTTTGTGCTATAACTCTCACCCATCCTCTCCAAACCACAAAGCCATGTGCTCAGTGATGATTTCTCCATGCCCTTCCCCCCTGCCCCCCCCCTCCCCCCCCCCAGTTATGGTGAAAATGGTGTGACTAATCATGACAATGCAGAGCACAAAAATTACTTGGTGGTTAGTATCAATGCTTTAGTGCAAAATACATTTCACCACCCAATGGAAAAAAAATATTAAATATTAACCCAGTCTCTGATACAAATCCTGCTACTACAGCACAGTGTGAGGCTCAGGAATTATATGGTCCGTGGAAGTGCATATTCTGCCTCCTTCAGCAGCCTGTTAAATTAATAATTCAGTTCCTTTCTGAGAAGACATGGAACGAGGAGGAAGATGTCCAGCAGATCACACAGGAAATCGGCCTTTCCGAACTTCTCTGAGGAGATGTCATCCTGAAGAAGACAGTTGTAGCTTCCTAGAAACCGAACAATAGACAAACCTTGGGTTTGCTAACATTCAGTGTTTTCTCTGACTTTGCTTTTGGCTTCTTCTACTTTTCTATCTTCTTCACCCTTCACTTGGATTGTCTTCTATTCTGCCTCATTACGTGCAGTGCAATGTGGAAATTCAGACAAAACATTAATCCTGCTTTGACAGCATGGGACATGTGCTAGGTCTCTGGGAGGCAGGACAGAGTACACTATGAAGGGAGTCACTGTTCCAAGCTCTCACTGTATCACAAGGCTGCAAAATTCACTCGTGGGTTTGCACAGTCTTCAGGAACAGCATATAGTAGAATTACCACTTTTCTAGTTCCCAGGTTCACATTTCCCTTTGCCCTGAGCTGTTCTTTTGCATACTCTTCTGTGAAAGGGCAGATTTCTTCTTGCACACAGCTTTCAAAAATAAATTAAATAAATATATGACTTCAGCATCTCCTTACCCTACACTGCATCATTGAATCAGTCTTAAAGCCCCAAAGTATAATTATACATCTGGAGAAAATGCTTGACACTTTCGTCCACATCAATTATCGTTCATAAGAAAATAGGCACAGTCCTTTACAAGTCCTCAGCACAAAGGAGAAAATGTGTGAAGACAGGTTAGGAGAAACACCCTATTACTGTTTGTACAGACTAAGAAATTAACAAGATTCATGGAGAGGCTGGATGTCTATAACTGGTACCCTGACTCATTAGCTAGCATAAACTGAAAAAAACCCAAACAACCCATAAAAGTAAAAATACCACCAAAGGACCAAACTCCTCAAGTTTTGGGGCTGAAACTAACCTCCAGCCAATCTTCAGCCAGTCTCTAGCTAGTCTTCAGCCTTCTTTTGCAACTAGCTGGTGCTCAAGATATGTACTGGACTAGCTGGATTTTGTATTTGTTATCACCTGCAAAGTCTCTCTCTCCCTTTAATAAGTTACATTATTCAGTCCTTTGCACGGTTGGAGGATCATTAATACTGATTCCCATTAAGCCTCTACATACACACACACACACACACATATATACATACAATGTGCAAATTACTTTCATTTTACTTAATAGTGTGATCTGTTGAGGCGTGATGGTGTGTGCCACGTTGTAAATAATTCAGAAGTGAAAGAAGCTGCATGAGCCTTCAGAATAAATATTGCACATCACTTAAAATCAGTTAGACATTTGATTTCAGTTCCTTAAAATTCTTCACGTTGCAAAACAGATGTGACTGAGAAGTTTAAAAGTACAGTCGAGCTAGAGCTAAAATATTTCATCCCTCTCCCCTCTAAGCCTGCTTTTCAGTAAAGTCTGAGGCTGTAAAATGTTTTACTGGTTAAACAGCATGAGACTTTTTAAAGTGTGATGATGCCTTATTACCTTGGAGTTTTACAGAGAAATAATTTGAAATGACCATTCCAACTAGCCAGGTATTTTTGTCAAGGCAAATAAAAGATTTTAAGTGTTTTTAATTCTGTGGTCATAATCTTAGTGTTACAGTTCTTTTAACAGTCTATCAGTAATAAAAATAGCAGCTAGGATACTTACCTGTTGTGAGACAGCATTTGAAAATCACTGGAGAGCGTGCCAATGCTCTGCGTCTGCTCATCACGAGTAACTCTGTAATCCTCTCCACAAAGCTCTGAGCCAGGGGCACTGTGTCAGTGACAGCAAAACCCAGTCCAGGTTTCATGTAACTCAGCTCACATTAATTGGTTCGTCTGCCTGTTGAAACATAGGAAAAAGAAAAATTCAATTCTGGGCATGACTATTACTCTGTGAGTGACTTCAGGTGTGGGTTGTTTGTGTTTTGTTTTGTTTTGCTCTCTGGAATACTGGCTTGCTTAGAGACTGGATGATGAGCTGAAAGATTTTTATTCTCTTAGGACCTGGCCCAGGGTTCATTAGAGTCAATGAGCAGCAACTCAGAGAGGAACACTGACAAAAGCAGAAAAGTAAAGAGAGTTTTCAGGCAAGAGATCGAATAGGTCTTCATTTAGAAAGGGTACTTGACGTAAACATTCAAGAGAGTATCAGTGTATGTGCTTATTAGTTTCCTAACCATCATGAACTGTTCAGCAGTGCAAATCCTGAAGTCTGGGGACTGGTGCATTCCCACCTTAGGCAAGCAGGCACGACAGGATGTCTGCCATGGCAGCTAATGCAGCCATGGCACATGGCAGGGGAGGCTGTGCCAGGCATGGAGCAGGAGAAAAGCAGGAGGCAGCTTTGCTCTGGAAGCTTCTGATCTGTTCTGGAGAGACAAAATCAAAGCTGTACCCTTTCATTCAGTTTTCATGGCAAAGTCACAGCCAAGCCGCTGGAGATGTTGTCATTTAGCTTTACATATAATTAAAAATTCACTAATTAGGTGTAATTTAAAATTGAAAGTAAAATTTTAAAGGCTAGCTAAATCTTCCAGAATACTTGCCTTATTTCTGGTGGGTTTTCTTTTGTTTGTTTGCTTGATTGTTTTTGTTTTGTTGGGTTTTTTGTTTGGTTGGTTTTGGTTTTTTTATTTATTTGCTAGAGTTTGGTAGGCTAAGATAGGGAATACAGTTCAGTTACACAATAGCTTGCTAACATTCACTCAATGATCTTATTTATTTCTTTCTTAATAATCTGGGCAGGAAAAATATGATAGATTTCCAACAGTGAGAAAAGCAAATTGCATAAAACACAGCTCATCTCTTCTTTTCCTTTGCACAGTCAATGCCAACAGCATAACTAATTCTGTGAGATTCCATCAGTCACAGGGCTAAATACAACTCAGTTCTTTTTTTAAATGATTGTGAAATGGGCAGCAGGTCAGTTTTCTCCACGTAAACATTTATTTAGCTGTACTGTTATGCTAGTCCAAAAATATTTGATATAATTTATGTGTATGTGTATGTGTAGAGAATTGTATAAACTATATGAGGAGGAAGTTCTTCACCATTGGAGTGGTGAAGCCCTGGAATGGGTTGTCCAGGGAGGTGGTTGGGGCGCAGTCCCTGGAGGTGTTTAAGACCAGGCTGGATGAGGCTCTGGCCAGCCTGATCTAGTGTGGGTTGTCCCTGCCCATGGCAGGGGGGTTGGAACTAGATGATCCTTGTGGTCCTTTCCAACCCTGACTGATACTATGATACTATGATGATACTATATTTTATCAAAAGTTATGGGGTGAATGTGTTTTATGATGACCATTGCAATCTGTCTGATGCCCTAATGTGCGATGACCTGGCTGTACCCTTCCATGGCTAGGATCTGTTCCTCAGGGATTGCTAGTAGCAAGGTCTCATCAGTGTCCCAAAGCTCAGCAGACCAGTCCCCTCATGCTCTCTCTTTAAGTTGTGAGCTATGTGAATATCTCATGTGGATATCTGACCCACCACCCAACTCTCCAGGTAGAAAGCACTCTCAATAGTTCATGTTTAAATTAGTGTTTCAGGCTAGTACGATATGGCCTGCCCTTTCTTTCTTCAAGGTGTTCCTAATGTGCAGTGCTTACCACTCTGTTTACCACAGAGCAGACCACCAAGTCTCTGAACAAGAAGCTCCACTCCGCTGGTAATGCTTCTGTGTCTGTGTGGATCCATGTGAAGAAGAAATCCATTGTTCCAGGGAGAAAGGCTTGTGAAACTGAAAATCAGTCAAAAACTCAGTTGGCGCTAAGGGCAACCCTTTGGGCAGGTGCTGGGCACCCTTCCTGAGAAGGCCAGCTGTGGAGTTGATACTGCTGGCTAGGCTGGGCACCAACAGCCAGGTATGCAGCATACAAAACAAACCAGAGCTGTTGGTTTACTGGAGATATATCCCACTTTACCAGTCTACAATGATAGAATTCTTGTCGTGGCCACTGATTACAAGAACAATTCTTTTAAACATCAAGATAATTTCCAGACCTAGGGAGAGGTTTTTGATGTTGCCCAGGACCCTCCCTTTGCTCACAAGTGGAAGTACAATGCTTTTAAGTATAGTTCTAAAGGGTTATGAAGAGCAACCAAAGCTCAAGTCTCTAATGTCCTGTTTCTGATCTGTTATGAACAGAATGTTTTGTGCGGCATATTTAAATGCACTACATGTTTCTGTGGTCAGTTTGCCAATGTTTGAACTGAATATGATCTTCATTAGAGAGGGTCTTCTTGAGCTTTTGTTGCCTAACCTATATATGAAACATTATATTTTCCTTTGTTACCTTCACTACAGACAACATATTGTTCAGTAAAGGCAAGGCTGTAAAGATGCAGGAAATCATTTTATAATACGAGCACATAGCCAAGAGTTGTTCCTTCCCATAATTGAGGGAGGTAATTATGGTATTTCAGGATATATGGTGACAGATTGACAAAGGTATGCTTTTATATTTATCCACAAGGATAATTTAATACCCACTTCTAAGCAGAATAGCTCTGTGTATTCATTTGCATAATTGGAAAGGGCTTGCCATATCTAGCTGCATTTTTACTTCTACTAATGCTAAGCTTCTTTTTTCCTGTAGTCTGATTAAACTTTCAAATATCTTGGATCACAACTCTCCAATGCTTACAGCCCACTGCTATCGATAGGGATTGCTTTGTTTGATGAAACTGGTGTTGCTGACCCTTAACACCACCATTTCAGTTGCCTGACCCTGCTTGTGGCTAACTCCATTGGTCATCCCAAAGAGTGGCATTATCTCTTGTATTAAAAAGGCCTTTAGGCACCAAAATTTTCATTGTCTTGTCACAGTCTAAAAGGTGGCCTCTTATCATTATGAGAAAGGAATAAACACAAACACATGCTCAGCAGCAGTCCAATTAATTACACAAATTTTAATTTCATGTTAGCCCAGAGCATGTCTCTAGATTTACTGTTGGACGACTTTCTTTCATGTTTAGCTGCCTCCTCGCTTCATTGTTTCCATGGTAACACTCCTGAAACATTGCTTCTTTCTGGGGAGGTGAAATGTAAAGTGGCTGGAATATCTGAGTGTTTAAATATTTAAATGAAAACAACAAAAAGATGCCGGAATGAGTCAGACATGACAGGTAGGTGACACAACAGATGCTATTAAATTGGACAATGCAATAGTGCTACCTTTGCTGTTCTCCTACTACAAGCTGAAATGAGCAGCCATCTCTGAGGAACTGTGCTGAACCTGGGCTATCCTGGTGCTAAGAGGCAGCTGAAAACACATGACCAAGGCTAGCTGAAATCCAGTTGATGGCCAGTAGCAAGTGGTGGTCCCCAAGGCTCAGTACTGGGGCCAGTTCTCTTTCGTATCTTTGTCAGTGATCAGGACAAGGGGATTGAGTGCATCCTCAGTAAGTTTGCAGATGACACCAAGCTGGAAGGGTGTTGATCTCCTTGAAGGTAGGAAGGATCTAAAGAGGGACCTGGACAGGTCGGATCAATGGGGCAAAGCTAATTGCATGAGATTCAACAAGGCCAAGTGCTGGGTCCTGCACTTGGGTCACAACAACCCTATGAAACGCTACAGGCCTGGGGAAGAGCTGCCCAGAAGGGAAAGATCTGGGAGTGACAGCAGGCTAAATGTGAGCCTGGCAAGATGCTCAGGTTTCACAGTGTCACCAAGGTTGGAAGAGACCTCAAAGATCATCAAGTCCAACCTGTCACCACGGACCTCATGACTAGACCATGACACCAAGTGCCACGTCCAATCTCCTCTTGAACCCCTCCAGGGACAGTGACTCCACCACCTCCCTGGGCAGCTCATTCCAATGACGAATGACTCTCTCAGTGAAGAACTTTCTCCTCACCTCGAGCCAAAACTCGACCTTTCCAAGAAGGCCAACACATTCTGGCCTGTATCAGGAATAGTGTGACATGCAGGAGCAGAGAAGTGATTGTGCCTCTATACTCGGCACTGGTGAGGTTGCACATTGAATACGTTCAGTTTTGGGGCCCTCCTTACAAGAAAGACATTGAGGGGCTGGAGTGTGTCCAGAGAAAGGCAACGAAGCTGTTTGGAGAACAAGTCTTATGACGAGTGACTGAGGGAACTGGGGTTGTTTAGCCAGGAGAAAAGGAGGCTGAAGGGAGACCTTACTGCTCTCTACAACTCCCTGAAAGGAGGTTGTAGTGAGGTAGATGTTCATCTCTTGTGTCTAGTGTCAAGTGATAGGACAAGAGGAAATTGTCACAAGTTGCACCAGGGCAGATTTAGATTGGTTATTAGAAGAAACTTCTTTACCAAAAGGGTTATCAAATACTGATACAGGCTCTCCAGGGACGTGGTTGAATCACTGTCACTGGAGATGTTTAAGAGACTGTCGTGGGTTTGAGAGGAAGGCCCAGCCTTCTCCCCCCACACAAAGAGGGAAAAAAAGAACCACAGCTAGCCACAGCCGGAGAAGCAAAAAGGGAAAACATTCAGCCACAGTACTGTCCCTTTCTTAAAGGCACAGCCTCAAACGGTCACAGAGACCCATAGATGTGATGCTAAGGGACATAGTTCAGCACCAGACTTGGTAGAGCTAGATAATGGTTGATAGGTCTTTTCCAACCAAAAGGATTCTATGAACATATGATTCCAAACAGCCCACTGCTAATCTCTGCAAAGGCATTAATTTGCAGGAGTGCTGCATTTACTATTTGCCAGTGATAAACACTTATTGTTAAAAATCAGCAACTAGTAATTGTCTTAGCATTTTACTGTGAAGTCTGTCAGGAAGTTAATGTGGAAATACTGTAAAACGTGTTAAATATGCCAACATTTGCTTTGACTGTGACTTTTCATTAATGGTAATGAACATCAGTTACCTGGGTTTAGAGCAGACTGTGCTGCAGATGTAGCAGATTTTGTAAACTTAAAGGGAGCTTTTAAGGAGAATGGTCTTCTTAAAGTGCTGCAGGTACAGTGATGTCTCTTCTGCGACACTGAGTCTTTTCAAACTTGCTGTACAAGACTTGGTCTTCAAAGTGGATGTAGTTGTGTTCACTTCCCCATCTGAGCTCATTTCACTCACCTTTCTGATTCACTTTGATTAAGGTCTTCTTTATCTGCACCCACAGATGGCTGTGCATAGCCTACTTGCTTAGAACCATCCCTCTATTCTTGTGTACTAAAGCTGTCCCTTCCTTCCCTCAAATATTCCTTAGACAAACACCTTTCCCCTTGCTGCTTTGAACCGGGACCCTGAACCAGCATTCACTGTTCTTGCTTCTCTTGTCTGATCATAATGGGAAGCAAATTAACCCTCCTTTCTTATCCCTTCCACAGGAGACAACATGAAACAGCAATGAAATAAATGACCTGAATTCCTCATACAAAACACTCCACTGCGCACTGTTCTCACTCACTTGATTTCTGTGATTGCCATTCCCTCTAGACTATCATTTTACACAATTTTATACACTGAATTTATCTTTCCAGGGTAAGATTGTTTTCTTTCTACTGTCTACAAAGGAACATGGTTTCTACTAGCTTTACAGAAATAAATGGTAAAAATATTCTTCCCCCTCTCTGATTGACAGTTACAATTCCTCTTAGGTTTGACATGATAGGTTTTCAATAGAATAAATTTTCTTGTTTGAAAATCTGTGGTCAGATGAGAGGGAAAATTCCCAGAAGTCTGCAAGCTCTGCTCACCAGCAGTGTTAAAAAAAGATGCTAGCCAAAGTGGGAGGTGTAAATGTTCTTAATGTTATTCATCATCATTTTAAAAGTTTGGATAGGCAGTCAAACAGCAATTTCAGTATCAAGATAGACATGAAGTTTCAAGCCCACTCAACATTAAAGAGAGCCGATAGTGCCTTAGAAAAGGGGAATGAACAGGGTGACCTCTCTGGATTCCTTCGAGTCTCTGAATAAAGGCAGTTCTCACCTTTTCAGTATTGTTGTTTCAAGGACATCAGTTGCCAGGACATTCTTTCTTGCACTTATGTGTGTTTTTGGAGTCTGCAGTTTGTTTTTTCATAGCCACTAAGGATGAATCCTTATTCTTCTTTTCTTAATGATTTTGAGGGACTAATCTAATGAGGGAAAGGAGCTGCCCTGCTGAATCTCTCTCAGCTACCCCAACAGGACTTTCACTGAACCTCTTCAGCCTCCGGGCTTTCAAGCACTGACATCATCTGAGGCTTTTTGTGTGTGGGAATTCTCCACAGCTTCCTCCAGTGTATTCATAAGATCACAGCAGCCTGTGGTTTGGGCTAACAACACATAGATGTTGAAAAATTTTCTCACTGTAATGAATCAATTTTTGCTTAGTTAATGATCCTTCTCATTCTGAGTGTCTAGCAAAGGATTTTGGAAACAGATCCCAGTAGGTATGAAAGCTGTACAAAAGCATGGTTGATTGAGGTGTATGAAGACGTCTCCTCCATAGCTGTTCTGAATTTCACTTATTTTACAGACATAGAAAACTTTCCAGAAAGAAAACAAATGGAGAATATTTTACAGAACTGAATTTAGTTCCTTTATCTGGGAGAGGAATGAGATTATGGAGAGCCAACAAAGGTGTTGTGCAGAGATGGAAAAGAGTGCTGCAGTTAACCTGCAGAGCTTAGACCAGAAGGAATCCCTCTTCTTTAGCATGACGCCAGCTAACTTCATTCCTCACAGTTATGGGTAAGCAGTCAAATTTCCCCAAGCCTCTGGGAACAGGGCTTAGAGTCAATACTAAGCTCAAACCCATGCATAGATTTACAGGGAGATTTGATGAAGAGAAAGGAATTCTGTTTACAGAGCATGGAGCAACTGAAAAATTTATACTGGACCTAGAAGATCAAGAGGTGGGGAGCAAAGTCATGTGAAACAGAGGGAAAGAATACAAGTAGCTGAGAAGTAGGAAAAAGTTAAATTGATTGAGTGTGGAGAGGAATAGAAAATCACTGACAAACTGTAAAAAAACAATGGTAAAATCAGTTGAAGGTGGGATAGAGTGGAAATATCAAGCCTGAGAAACTGAGAAAGACGCTGTGGAACAAAGTCCCTAGAATTTAACCCCGATTTCAGTATAGCTTTATGCATGTGCATGAGTTCTTCAAATCTGGCAAGCATTTAAGCAGATGCCTATATCCCTGAGAAATCTAGTGGGCGTTAAACATAGATCCTGTGATGAATTTGGAGGCCTTAGATAATACAATTTAAGGAGATAAATATTGAAAGCTTTCTAACAAACTCCCTTTTACAGGTATATATTGATGGAAACCTTATGGGCAGGTGGACACATTGAATCCCACTGATAGGTGTAACACCTCTCATTCTGTCCTTCAAGAGGACATTTTGATGGGCTTAGAGAAACAAATAGCACCAATGCACCTAAACTGAAATGTGTTAACAGCACATGTGGGACATCAGGAGTCAGCTGATCTTATTTTCTTATAGCTTAAAGTAGATCACATTAAGAGCCTAGATCTGATTGCTACCTTTTGTTCTTATTGTATAGCAAGAAGATTATATGTACCAGCCTGACCTCCTTCCTGGGCTTATGAGGGGTTGTTTATGGCATGTAGGATATGACAAACTCTTGCTTGTAGTATTCCTGCATAGTGTGGGAAGATCCTATTGTTCAGTGACTATCGTTAAAACCCCAAGCAGGGTGTGAGTGAGTGTATGGCTGCTAATGAAGTGTCGAATGTGGGGTGTACTAGAGAAGTTCCTCAGAAATAGAAAGTAATATTACTCAAAATTATTGAAGAGAAATCAGCAGTAAGAAGACAGCAGGATACAAAACAGAAGGGAGGAGTTGAGTAAGTTAAAAGATGTGGTTCCATATTACAGTGTGAGACTGGCTTATTCACAGCATTTAAATTCTGGTTCAGGGTTATTTATAGCCTTCAAAGCAAAACAAAGGTCTGAGTTAAACTACAAAAATAACTTTGTATTAAGGAAAATTTCTGCCTTTGAACTATGCAATAGTAGAGTATGGTAACACAGCTGGCAACTGTCCACTTGAACTGGAAAATGGATGGGAGATTAAAATCTGAGTAAAAAGATGTTGAGGATCTTAACACAAGGACAAATCCTTTGATGGGCCCTACAGCTGGACTTTCTCTGTAAATCCAGTGGTCCCATTTTAGGGTTTACCCATTGAAGAGACTCTGGTGGAATCATCACTGCTGATGCCAACAATGGGTCTGCTTTCTAAATGTCAGGTGTGGTTCAGAAGGAACCTTTCATCAGTGCTGAAAGAGCCACCTGGGTATGTACCTAAAGATGTATGGTGGACTAAGTTGAAGTTCAACATTCTAATATTGAATAGTAATATTTGCTTTCTGAAAGCTTATATTGTCCAGTCATATTAGCATGTGCTTCTTTTGCAGGGACCCACTCCTATAAAGTCACAGGATTGTCCTCTTCTTGACAGGCAGGTGATTATGGATGGCACCAAGCTAAGGTTCTCTCCATGGCTTCCCCATACAAACCACCCTGACCAAACAGCAAATGCAGGATTCCATCTTCCTGCCTCACCAATGCCTTTTCTCTCAGTTAAGTTTTTATAGCTTATGAGAAATTTTCTGGTCTTTTTTTTGAGAGAATATTGTTGGCTTTTCTTTGATACTAGCTCTTGACCTTGCAGACAGGGGGTTTGATACCGAGATGCTGGTTATATCAGTTGGAAAAGCTGGACTTGAATAGGCTCCTAGGGCTAGTTAAGTGTTTGTCATGACTGATATCCTCCTTATCCTGGGAGTTTCTCTGCTGATGGCACTCTCAGCTCTTCTGCACTGAAACAGTCTTCACAACCAGCTAACAGCCTCAGTTTCCAGATACCCTGCTCTGCTGCTGCTTTTACTCCTTTTAGGGGATACCATAGTGAATTAAGCCAAACATTATATATACTTCTCTGACTCTCAACAGCATCAATATTTCTTCTCAGAAATAAGCTTCTCTTATGGATTGCATGTCATCCAGAAGGACCTTGACAGGCTGGAGAGGTGGACTCATTCCAATGTCATGAGGTTCAACAAGACCAAGGGAGTTGGGTAGTGACAGGACTAGAGGAATGGATCCAAGCTAGAAGAGGGTAGATTTAGATTAGATGTTAGGAAGAAGTTCTTCACCATAAAGGTGGTGAGACACTGGACTGGGTTGCCCAAGGAGGTGGTGTTTAAGGCCAGGCTGGATGTGGCTCTGGGCAACCTGATCTAGTGAAAAGCATCCCTTCCCATGGCAAGGGGGTTGGAACTAGATGATCCTTGGAGTCCCTTCCAAACCTGATAATTCTATGATTCTATGATCCCCTGTGAGCTGCTTCCCTATTTCAAACTGTTACTCAGTTCAAGTTACTAATTTTGCTTGAGATGAAAACCAAGCAAATTTGGCACTGCTAGATGAAGCTAACATTAGTCTGTGCTATCAGTGAGCCATTTTATTGTGGGACACCAAAACTGAAGTAATTTTTAATTCTGTTCTGAAGGTTTAGTATTCAAGAACAATTACAAGGCTGCCCTGTGATCACCAGACTGATTAAAAATGCTAATCAGGAGCTTGCATGATTAGGAGATTAGTACTGTCTGAACTTCGATCTGCCTCATTTGTGTACACAAAGAGGGAGAGACACACATGATCACACTGAGAACTGCTTTCATAGGTAGCAGATTTCTTTTCTGTAAAGGATGCACAGAAGATCTCACTTTCTGGTTTTTGTTTCTTGCTTTCAGTTCCTCATGGGGATGGTCCCTGAGTTTTAATAGTCACTAACCATTATCTCTGAAACAAACAACTTGGTAACAGCCAGAAAAAGTAAAAATGCCTGTGCCAAAAAAAGGCAACATACTACTTGCATTCCTGTAACTGACCATGTGCTTTGGTTTGATCCATGTGATGTTCATGGGACCTGACAGAATTAATGAAATCCCTCACATGTGAAGCCCAGGACCTCTAACAATGCTTCAATTCCATGGTCTTTGCGTAAATAACCTATAGACACAAAAAAATGGAATACCCGTGAATCACAGCCTCATCTCCAGACCCAAATTTACCTCAATTCTAGATAAACTTGTTATCACGTCTTAATATCAGGACTACCATGGCTTCTAAAATTTCATTAGTATAAAGAACAAGTAAAAGAATAAAAGTGGTAACCACAAAAATCACATGCAACCTCCGTCATCTGTGGGAGCAGGCCCAACCATTAGGATGGCCTCTCTGAAGCCATGGCCCTTGTCTGCTTTATCAGTGAAGATTACAAACGTAGGGCAAGTGGATACTGAAATAACAACAAATCTTGGCAATCTCTTCTAGTGTCACCATCCTTCAATTGCTAGACAAAACTTTCATACAGCAAACTACAATCTTGTCAGCACTGCAACTCTTATTAAACACAGAACAAGAGGATGGTAGACTGATAATCATATTGCCACTCTGACTGGAAAGGGAGGCTTTAGTTCCATAAAAAAAAAGGTGTTGAAAGCATGGCTGTTACAGGCATTATGACAGCTGACAAATTATGCAGTGGCATCTACCTATGCTGTGACATCTCAACTGACATGGCCAGCCAGCCTCTTTGGAGCTTAAAGGTCTTCAATGAAAAAAAACACCAAAAACCAACTCTACAGCGCAGTATAATTAATGGTGCTAATCTAAACAGCTTCACTGCCTTTACGCAGCTTCTTATGCCTCTGTGTCTAATTAGCCTGCAAGTTCTTTTGGTCAGGGATGGCTTTCATCACTCTAAGTTCAACTGTGAGACTTTTACATGACCATGGAGAGAAACAAAGGGGCAAAAGCTGACTTGCAATCTTCTCTACTACCTTTTTCTTGCAGTATGCAAGAGCTTTCAGAGTTTCATTTCCTCTCTCAGTAGCTACAATGGTAATGAAAGAGAGGAGACTGGGGGATGCTTTAGTGCCTTTCTTCTAACATACAGTTATTTTCCTTCTCTACTGTAAATCAGAAAGTCAAAGGCTCAGCAGAGCCTAGGCACCCCAGATCGTGTACAGTTAAGGCATGCAAATTTCTCTAGCTACGTGTATGCATGCATGCAAGCAACAAGGTTTACACAAACATTTCTCTTTCCTTCTCCATCTTGAGGAATCCCTCTGCACTTGAGGCAACCAGTCAGCCTTCAGCATGAATCTAGAGCAATTTCACAGAAAGTATGTACCTGAGCACCGTGCTACCACATCTCACTATAGCAGATAAAATTAATAAATACAATAAAAGCCCTATTTGCACAAAGATGGGAAAATGCAGAGGAGTAGTGATATTTTATTTGTAAGGGTTTCCTTTTATAGGCTAGGATATTTGTACTATAATTGTGACACCATTAACAATGCCAGATATGAAGCGTTACACGGTCAGATCCAGCAGAAATCACCTTAAAGGCCTTTGGTAAACCAAATGCTGTATCCAAAAGCTCAGATGAGTTAATCTCATTTTGTCTCCGTGTGCTCCCTGACATGCACAGCATTCTGGATACCTGGAAGGCACACAGAGCCAATGTCTGTGCTGCTGTGGGAAGTTCCCAGAACCGCTCTCGTTGGCTAACATTTAATTAACATAACAAATTGTAGTTAAATAATAAAATTTGCTCTTGGAACTAACCACTGCTTCACAAAATGGGTCTTTCACATTCCTGTCCTAAACACAATACCACATTTGTTTCAGCGTCAACTAACTACAGCGGGAATTGAAATGCCCTTTTCCCTCATGGAAGACCATCTTGAAACCCATCTCCTAGAGACAGGTGGAAGAAGCCAGGTGCCATTAATGCCTGTCTCGTCTCTCTCCCCCACCAGCCGCTGCCCCCTCCACGCCTTCGCCCCTCGGCAGCGTGAGCTGAGCCCTGTCCTCCCATCTCCCCATTTGTGCCCGCACGTCGGCCACCGCCAGCCCTAGCCCTACTCCGGCCTCGGCGCCGCAGCACCTGCCGCTGCCTGTTCACCTCCTTGGTCGGACGACCATGCCACACGCGACGCTGAGAACGGGTAATTCCTGCGGCGTTTAGGGGAAAGGATTAATTTGGCCAGCTAATTCCGCCCCCTCTCTTCCCCCAGTAAGGGAGGGTACATGCGCGTTGCCATGGGTGCTGGAGGAGCACCCAGAAAGTTGCGGGAGAGGGGCGGGGAGAAGAGGGCCGGGCGAGCAACTGCCCGCCCCGGGGAGCAACCGGTCGCCGGTGTTGCTTGGCCGCTCGGTGCTGCGTGTAGCGCCTAGGGACCAGCTGCTCTCGCGGCGGCGGCTGTTACGCCTCCTGCCCCCAACGGCTAGCGGCGGCGGGAGGGAGGAAAGGGGTAAACTTTAAACTTGGCCAGGGCAGGCAGGGAGCTTCATGGATGTCCACGTCTCTCGGTGCTGAATCGCAGCCCGCGGCACCCCGTGCCGTTTCCTCTGCCGTCGGCCATGGTGCGTGTAGGGCGCGGGGCTCAGCCCGGCCTCTGAGAGCGACGCCTCGCCCTCCCCTCTCTGCTCTGCCGCCGCTGTCTTCCCCGCGCCCCCGCCCGCCTCCACCTGCCTATCTGCTTCCGCGCTAACGGTCTGAAGCGTTGGGCATCGGCTTCCCTCCCCGCTGCAGCCCACCCGACATGGAGCCGTCTGCGGGAAGCTGCCGGGAGTGATTATCGCTTTTCGACCGATCTGGTGGCGGCCCCCTCGGCGCCTGTGCTTGCTCCAATGGAGCTGGACGAGACGCCACTCGCCCCCCCGAAGACCATGCTGCTTATGCTGAGGAAAGTTCGCAAGAGACGGGAGATGCTGCTGCAGCAGCTGGGCTTCATCTGCGCCATCCTCTTCTTCGTCTGGTGCATGTCCAGCCTGCTCTCCAGACTGGGTGAGTAGCTGTAGCGGCAGGACTGGCAGACCCTGGCGGGGCAGCTGGAGCGGCGCGGGGGCTGTCGCTGAGGACGCCACCAGCAGTTGTCGGGGTCGAGCGTCCGGGGCTGTGCCCGTTTGGAAGTTGCTCAGCGGAAATATCCCCAGCGGGCGGGCAAGACGGGGGAGCAGCGGGGGGTCCTCAGGAGAAACCCCGGTGCCGGGCAGGTGCGTGCCTGCAGCCCCGAAGAGAGGAGGCAGCAGCGTCGCTGGTGGCTAAGGGCTTCCCGCACCGAACCTGCCCTGGCGGTGGTCCGCTCTGCCTCTTGGAGGGCTTCAGGTCGGGAATCGAAGGGAAAGCACGGGCAGCTGCGTGTCTGGGAACGGCCCTGAATTAGTTTACCCCTGCCGCTGCATAAGAGCTGAATTCTCTCCAGCCACTGGTGCTACGCTCTTGAACTTTGGACCACCTGTCACTTTTATCCTTAGGTTGTAAACCACCAACCGCCGCTACTTCTTTTCTCCACCTTTTCCCTCCGTCCTCCCCTAAATTACATTGTGGATTTGACACAAAATTATTCATTTAGGCAAGGAGCAGTGTTAATCTCATGTTTATAGAGTCTCTTGCATCGTTTGTGCAAGTGCAGTGCTGGTAAACTGATGCGTTTATAATTGAATACATTATTTCCATTATTTTCATTTGTTTTCTCCTGCTCCCCACTTGATGGCACAGTTTGGGGTGTAATTGTACAGCTTCAGGCCCTCTTCCTACAATACACTTTTCATCCCTTAGATCGGATAAGAAGTCTAAGGTTGCTGGGACAGCACATGGGTTGCTAGGAAGGACTGGCAACAGTCCTTCAGGTTTTAAGAACAAAACCAAACTAAGCCCATCCTGTGTACACATTTAATATAAGAAAATCAGCGTTCAGCAGAATTAGACTGCATTATCTGCTTAAACTAAAGCTGAAGTTAAAGTGTGTGGTTTAGGGAAGAATCCAATGGAACTCATCATACTTTCTAATGATCTTGGCCCAAATTACTGCCTGGGTTGTTTGGGATATATCTAGGAAGGCAACAAACCACCCAACTAAGACTTCAGTGTCTTAGACTAAATTAGAATGTTGTTAATCTTAGAACTTTCAACTTTTTGTTTTAATTGTGGTTTATGCTGTTGATTTATTTATAACTATTTGTCACGTCTACGCTTTTCCTTTTTTTCCTTGCACCAGCTATTTATTTTCATAAATTTACTGCTTTGTAAAAGCAAGCAATTGGCATAGTATTAAGTTTACATATTTGAGGGTTTTGTTTGTTTGTTTTGTTGTTATTGTTGCAGATAGTTTTTCAGAACTGTGTAATGTTGACATTAAAGATGTCATGACTGCTGAAAGTTTTTGAATTCTGGGTTATCAACCCTTATAATCTAATTTTTGATGGTGTGCAGCATCATGTGTAGTTTTCTTCAGCTGGGTAATTTATACTATATGGTATCCATAAACACTGTGCATCTGTTCTCTGTGTTTCTTGTGATTGTAGCATGAGACTATTTTAGCAAATACTCTAGCCAAACTAACTTCCAAGATTAAAAAAATTAATAACAACAACAATCTAAGAGTCACCATAATGAAGCACAAACAACACATGATAATTGAATATAAACTCAGAGATGATTAGCTGTGGAACGGTTGTTGTCATAGTGTGTTCATGGGAAATGGATGAGGTTGAGATGTGATTTAATTAAGAGCGTCTTTTCTTCTTTGATTATTATAATTGCATACCCTGCATTATCACAAGTGCTCTTTCTTTACTCTGTTCAACAAGTTGCATCAGGAATGCTTCTGGAATGCAGATGACTAAATGAGAGGGTGATTGCTGCTCATAACACTGTAGCCAGGCTGGTTTCGTCTGTAGGAGCTGCTAAGTGTTGAGTTTCACAAATCATAGAATCAATAAGGTTGGAAAAGACCTCAAAGATCATCAAATCCAACCTGTCACCCAAGACCTCATTACTACTAAACCATGGCACCAAGTGCCACGTCCAATCCCCTCTTGAACACCTCCAGGGATGGTGACTCCACCACCTCCCTGGGCAGCCCATTCCAATGGCTAACAACTCTCTCTGTGAAGAACTTTCTCCTCACCTCAAGCCTAAACCTCCCCTGGTACAGCTTGAGACCGTGTGCTCTTGTTCTGGTGCTGGTTGCCTGGGAGAGCAGACCAACCCCCTCCTGGCTACAACCACCCTTCAGGTAGTGGTAGACAGCAATAATGTAGTCTTCAGCATTTGTTGTGGGTCATGGCCATGTACTCTGATTGCCAAAATGTGCTGACAGCTCTGATTTCATTGCTAGTTTCACCTATTGGAGCTAGGGACACCTTGTGTATGTACACTGGCATGTGTCCCAGTCACACCTTGATTTTGCTGTGTGTACATACTAATGGTCTACCTGTATTTCTCACTAGTGGGGACATAGAGTCCAGTTAAGGTGATACAGGAAAAAAATAGTGGTAATAGGCATAACCTATTTCTGTTTAATATAGGCCATGAATCAACTATTGCAGACAAACATGTTTTGTCAGGAGTATGGAGGAATAGAAGGTTGATGGCTTCACCTAATGGGACACAGGAAGAAAAAAACTGTACAGAGCCAGGTAAGATGAGAAAACTTTGTGATGTCTTTTTAAACTCTTGAGATATATTGAGCAGTACTGTTATGACCAAAGTGCAGTGCTATTTGAAGGTAAACATGGAAGTGTCAAACTTAAAAAACCCCTGGGACTGTTCTGTGTAGAAATAAGGTTTATTGTGCAATGTAATGCTATGACTTTATCTAACTAAGCTAATATTCAGATATAAGAATGTTTTGGGGTCATTATGAAACTTGTGCTGACAGTTTGATTTTTCTGATTTTATTTCTTTTGGTGATTATTCTCATCTAGGTGATGCTGTGCCTATTGCACTGGCAATGAGAGCTGTATTCTTGAGACTGTGAATAGCTAAACCTGCAGTGTTTGAGATACCATCTGAGCACAGCTGTTCATTACCATTGTACATTTAATCATGTTTTGCTCATTTAATGATAAACTATGTGTTCAGAGTAGAAATTTATATCATGTGGAGGGGGTTAATGATGTAAACAATGTGGAAAACCTAGAATCCGTTTTACTTTATCTGTCATGGACAGGTGGGGATAATTGACTTAGGGCAGGGATTGATGATGCATTTTAAAACCAGTGATGTCCACAACGCTTTCATTTTATCATCTGTCTTTCCAGCGTGTATTTCCTTTCACTCTGCCTCTTTGTTGTTCATGATATGTGGGAGACAAGATATTTTGCCAATGGCACTAGCAGTGTCTGTGCCTTCTTGGACAGAACGGGAGCATGAGATCTGGGATGCCGTCAATCCCAGACACTAGAAGAGTTTCCAGCAGTGCTCCCCCTCTTCAGTTACTTTGTTTTAATGCTGAGGCACCTGCTGTGTAGATTGATGGTTGTTACTGCGCTTACGCACTTCTGAGAAAGAAGTGGCAGAACACTGCGCAAAGTATGTGGGTCCAAAAGCTTTAGCTTGTATCATCTTGTCCAGTTCTGGTGTCCCCAGCATAAGAAAGACATTGAACTGCTGGAGCAGTTCCAGAGGAGGGCCATGAGGATGATCAGAGGGCTGGAGCACCTCCCTTATGGTCACAAGCTGTGGGAGTTGGGGCTGTTCTGCCTGAAGAAAAGAAGACTTAAGGGAGACCTCATAGCAGCCTTCCAGTACCTGAAGGGGGCCTACAAGAAAGCTAAGAAGGGACTATTTACAAGGGCTTGTAGTGATAGGATGAGAGGGAATGGCTTGAAGATCAAGAAGGGTAGATTTAGGCTAGATAATAGAAAGAAATTCTTCACAGTGAAGGTGGTGAGACACTGAAACAGGTTGCCCAGGGATGTTGTGGGTGCCCACTCCACAGGGGTCAAGGCCAAGTTGGATGAGGAGGTCTAGTGGAGGATGTCCCTGCCCTTGGCAGAGGGTTTGGAACTAGATGCTCTTTAAGGTCCCTTTCAACCCAAACTATTCTATGAATCCTGATGTCCAAGAGCTTCACTGTACTTCAGTTAACCACTTTGTGGGTTAGTTTGCTGTTATCTGCATCTGTAACATTAGGATGCTGTTGATTTGTCTGTCAGAGTTGTTCACAGACAATAAAAGATGAAAATGACTTTATGTAAGCATGTAATTATTCTTGGTGAACAGTCAAAAAATACTATTCTTTCCTCTTTCATTTTTCTCCATGTATATGGATACATCAGTGTGACCATGTCTGAACACATACTTCGCAGCACACTTCCAGCCAAGCCAGCAAAGGCCACAAAATCATAGAAGCTGGATCAAAAAAAGCTTGTGATTGGGATTTCTATTTAGAATAGATTAGAATTAACCAGGTTGGAAAATACCTTTGAGATTATTGAGTCCAACCTATCACCCAACACTATCTAATCAACTAAACCATTGCACCAAGCAACCCATCCAGTCTCTTCCTAAACACCTCCAAGCAGTGGTGATTCCACCACCTCCCCGGGCAGCCCATTCCAATGGCCAATCACTCTTCCTATGAAGAACTTCTTCCTAGCATCCAGCCTAAACCTCTCCTGACACAGCTTGAGACTGTGTCCTGAATGAGAACTTTTTTACAGTGATATGATAAAACTGCCAAGGGAAAAATCTATGCTTATGTGTAGGAGCAGTACTAACTTATACAGATGTTTAGAACAAGTACCTCTGCTTCTTCCATTCCTCCAAATGTAAGATTAGTTTAAAAACAATTGGGATAAATAAATACAGTTGACTTATTTTGATGTGTTTCCTGAAATTCAGGGCATTGAGGTGAACTTTCCTCTGTAACCACAAGAGCTGGACACAAGAGGCCTAAATATGCCTCAGGATGCTGAGGTTTTAAGAAAAATTTCATGAGACTCACTTTAATGATTTCTAGTCACAGTGCTGGAATTAGTCATTCTTTTTAAAGATGTTTCTTCTGTTAGTACACAGATGAAATATGTCACAAGATTGCAATCGTAGCATTTTTTAGTTGTTTCCTGTTATTCTGCAATTCTGTACAGTTTATCTCTGTAATCTTCAGCTGAAGGAGACATCTGAAAAAACCTGAAATTGATGGAAATTGTTTGACGGGAGACGTTTGTCTCCCCTTCCCCTTCCCCCCTTTTTTTTTTTTCTTCCCCCTCCCCCCCAACTTCCACAATCTTGCCTAGTAGCCAGAGATTGAGATTTACCTTGTAATGAGAAGAATGTACAATGATCTAAAACTTATCAAAAAGAAGCAAGCAGTGTAACTCATCTCCATGAGAATGTATCTTGTGTAACCCATTGACTGCATCTGGAGAAAGCAGTCCCAGGAAAGACTTGATCCAAGACTGCATGGAAAGTTGGTGAGAGTGTGGCTTTTCAGTTGGAATATG
Source organism: Melanerpes formicivorus (assembly GCF_026170545.1). NCBI lineage: Eukaryota > Metazoa > Chordata > Aves > Piciformes > Picidae > Melanerpes > Melanerpes formicivorus. Next base: position 6,341,006 of record NW_027142369.1, read on the forward strand.
CAAGCTTGCAGTCATATGCTTATCCCAATGTAATGAAAATCTCTGGAATGTGCTATCAAACACTTTAAATGCCTAGACTTTATTTCTGGTCTTTTTTTTTTGTTAATCTTAAGAGCAGATACTTTCTATGTTGTATGAATACAGTGCTCTCTGTAGGCTCCTTTGTGAGAAGAACTTCCTATTATGCATATAATTTCTATATCTGCTCTAAGCACCAGGGGCCCTGCAAATCCATGTGTGTGTATATGGTATATAGCAGTTTTTTAATGTGTGTTTAAAATACAAGAATTTCATAATACCTTGGGAAATGTAAGTTCTTGCTGAGAGCCTGCTAATCTTTTGTGTTGTCGTGGTGCAATTGCTATGTTCCCTCTTTATTAGCTTCCCACACAAGTCTGCAGCTTTACTCCTCTTTTCCCAAAGGCTTTCAACAAAGTTAATTTATTTACCACTTCCCCCACCCCCTTTTCTTACTTGCATGCAAATAAAGAAAAAAAAATCCTTATTTATCAGAAGTTGAAGCTATAGAAATTTACAAGGCCATGAGATCCTTTGCAGTTCATGACAGTGGTAAAAAACGCTCACCCTTGGTAATGCCTCTTGGGAGAGAAACTCCATAAGCTTCTAGAAGTAACATAGGGAGCCTGTGGAAGCTGCTTTCTGCTAGAAACTCACATAGCCTACACTCTCCGAGAGTGTCTTATTTACTTCAGTAAGTAATTCTGTGTTGTGTTCTTCTGGAAACATGACTAATGCTTCTGAGGCCATTGTGTCAGAACAGAAAAAACTTTGTTTGAAGTCTTGGCAATGCCACATTAAAAAAGAACCCTGAAACTGACAAAGGAAATGAAATGTGTTGGGGTTTGTGTGTATATATATATGTGTGTGTGTGTATAAACCAGATGGGAAAGGTTTTCTAGTATTTGGTGATTGGAGAGATGTTAGGTGCTACATGTTTTTTCTGATGGTGACAATTCTTTGGCTGTAAAGTTATAGATACTTCTTACCCATTAATGTCAGCAAAGAACTGTAGGTCAGCTGCTGGAAGGAGGTGGAGCATTTGTGAGCAGCAAGCCAAGTTCAGTTGTGGTCTGGACTAAAATCAAGTCTTGTCCAAAGCAAGCATGTTCTGTAGCATTTTTCAATGAAAGATCCTTACTGGTTTGATGCTATGCCTTTGTTGGAATCTCCTTTGCTATGAAAAGATGCAAGTCTTTGCGTTGCTCCAGAGCCAGGCTAGAGGCCTTCTAAGTTGTATATAGAAAGCTCTGTGCTTCAAAAATTTCATGAGACTGATATTTTTGAATTGTGAATCTTACACTTTGTATTGAGTAACTCTCTGAATGGCTTCTGTGCATCTCTCTTCTTGAAGGAAACCGAACTACCTTTTTCTTCATGCCTTTGAAAACTTTTCCTGGGTAAATTTCTGAGGGAGGAGGGGTTGATCTGACCCTTACTTAAAGCAGAGCTGTCAGAAGGGGAGAGTAGTTGTCTCTAGAGTCTTAACAGATCTCATTAGTTTGCAACCAATTTTTTTTTGCCTTATCCAAACTCTTCGCTTCCATCTGCCATCCGCTTGCTGGGCAGATGGCTCTGCCAGCTAGCAAGTCTGATTTACATCTTTTCTGCTCCAATGGCTTGCCTTGTTGTTTCAAAATGTTCCCGTGACTCCATGTCCTCCAGAACTCTGAGTAATGTTTCCAGAGCAATTACAAGCTGGGGTGACTGGGTGGTGTGACGTTTCTAACTGTGTGACTCCAGTAAGTTCTGCTAGACTGTGAAAGTGACTGATCTGGGCTCATATTTGTTGTGAATGTTTTGAAGTAATCCCTGTATACAGTACAGAGAATATTTAAACTATTTTCTGTGAATTAGAAATATTTCAGAATATATTTCCATCAGTCTCCTGATGCTAGTCAGTGAGCTGCCTTGAAACGGGAAGAGTCAGTGGGATTTTCTGTCCCAGTGGCTTGTCAACTGTGGACAGTTCATGTAGCTACTGAGATGCAGCAGGGACTTCATTCAAGTGTGCTTCTCTCATTTTTATCACTGGGTGAAGTTGAATTGTGGGCTAGGGGAAAGGCAGGGGTTAGCATTTCTTTCTGAGCCAGGCATTTTTACTTCAGAATTAAAAGCAATGCTTTCTGTTCCTGCAGTGAGAAAATCAGTCCTCTACAGTGAAATAGTGTGTTCCCCAGCACTGTGTGTGTGAGTTCTGAGTTGGCATCAAAAGTCATTACGTCTGTGCATATTTTACACCGTTACCTACAACTTTGGAGACTTGTGTACGAAGTGATGTGATGTGCTGTAGGGAAAATACAGAAGTCTTAAGACAGTTTCGTTGACATACCTTAGACCTGCACTCAACATGACCTGCAGGTTGTCTTGCTGTGCATTTGTACAGTGCCTAACACAGAAAGTGTATTGATGTAATACAGACAAGAACTGTGTTATTTGAAAATACTCCTCACTAGTCTAGCTGTCTGCCTTGATCCATAGAAAATATGCAGCCATTGATAGTATGATAGATTTGAGAGTGCATACCTTTTGATTTAAGATATTTCTTTAATGTCTTATACCCTCAAAGACAAGGAAATTTACCAACTTTAAATATTCTTGCATTGATTTAAAAGGAAATGAAAATGAGGGGAGGAAAGAAAAGTAGTCTTGGTTGCTTTCTGTGTAACATGTGTAAGTGCAGTGTCCAGCAAATGTGTGTGTGGCATGTAGCTTATTTCTTGAGCCACTTGTTCATATGCTTGTAGGGTTTTATGTTTTGGGTTGTGTCTGAGCTCACTCTTGTCCCTGCACATGCTCAGTGGTAAATGTGATTATGATCTCACTTGGATGGTTTCTGCTTCCGGGGGAAGAGAGATGCATGACAGTTTAAAACCACTTTCAGTGCACTAGGTATGGGCAAATGACAAAAGTTTAATGGCAAGGTTTTGTCTGTAGCTTCCAAAGACACCTCATCAGAATTCACAGCTAGATTAAGGCTGCACTTCTGGCACTCTTTGTCTGGCTTGTTGATGTGAGTACTAAACGGGTTGGCAGGTAGATGTCACTGAAGTTAATTGGGAAAAGTGTTTTGTTTTGTATTTTTGTGAACCAGTGTAGCAAATGTGCTTTGCTTGAATCTAGAATTTTAAAAATAACCAGCCTTCTCTCTGAGCTGTTCATTTTCTATCACTGTATTGAAACTGACATCCAAAATAGCAGAAAGAAATGAGACAAACATCTCTCCGTGCTTAGGCTCAACTTGCCAGTGACATCCCCTGGAGAGCAGAGAGGGGAAATGGAACTCTAGGGTAATATATCCATTTCCCCAGGTCTAGGTGCCAAGTTTGCAGAAAGTAGTTTAACACTCAATAAACAAGTGTCTGACTAAAATGCCACATAGACATATAGTAAATGGCAGATGAAACTAAAAGAAATACTAATTAATATATGACTCTATATTAAACTTTAAAATTACAGCCAGTAACATTTTAATTATTTCATATGACTGATATTTAGTTGATTTTAGTTCAGTGGAAGCACACTGTAGATAAGAACTCTCACGAGCTAAATCTTTGATGTGAAGCCAAGAAGCAGGCTTGAAGCAAAAATGAGAATTTCTAAAATGTAGCAACTCCAGAAATAAATTTAACATCTTTGGACAACAGCTGTTACTATTGTTGAATTTTGCCTATATTTTAAACCATGTTACCTAAGCATTTCTCAAATATTAATGTAGTAGTAGTGCAACATCTTTTTCCTGTGACTGCAGACACTTCAGGCAGACAAGCAGCTGTGTAAATTAGTGACCTGAGGCCAAAGAGGAAGTAAGTGGTATAGCAAAAAATCAAATCCAGATACCTCAGCCCTGATGTAGGCTCTTGCTAAGATGACATTTGAACAGAAGTTTGGGCTAATGTGACCTGAGGTTCCATCCTGCCTGAGTATTCCTGTGATCTGGTATAGAAACCAAACGAATTGCATGTCACCGAGGACATATTTGAAGTCCTGAACTGGGGGTTTCAAAGTCAGTGAGGCTTGGGCATGCAGAACTCCTTGGTATTGCTGACTTTCACCCTTAATGTAGGTTAATGTCCGTATATTTAGACCTATTCTTCCACCAATATGACCACGCAGATAAACAATTTTGTGTGGAAATCTGTTCCATTTTCTACTCAGAAAATTTTGCTCTTGGTATAAAATCTGTTTTTTAATTTACCTATCCTTATCTATAATAATTTTGGTTTTGCTCCTTAGTTTTTACCTTCTTGACTGTGGCATATCACCACATACTGCAGCTGAGACAGAAAACACTGGTGCCTTAGTTTATATCATGCATAACTGTTACCGCAGATCACTGTTGGAGGAAGCAGGCTGAAAAGGTGTTGTACATGAGTATATATGCATTAATCAGCTCTTGGAGTTGGCCTAGGACAGAGTCTTTATGAGATCCAGGTTGTGTGATAGATGTTAACATTCTGTGTTCATTACTTCATCTCTGTGCTCTCAGTGTGTCGTTATTGCATAACTTGGACCACCAATGTGGACTATTCAGGCAAAACTGAGCAATCACAACTAGGTTGTAGGGAAGTAGATACTGGCAAACATATGGAGGTAGCTAATGGTCACCAGAAACTGTAAGAGTGATAGACAAACTGGGGAGTTTGCAACTGGATGGTAGAAAGACTAATACTGTCTTCTACCAGCACTCCAAGGTCTTTCTCCCTGGAAAACAGCTGAGACAGACCGTGGAGTGTTGATGGACAACAAGTTCTTCATGGAACAACAATGTGCTTTTGTGGCCAAGAGAGCCAATGGTATCCTGGGGTGCATCAAGAAGAGTGTGTCCAGCAGGTCTAGGGAAGTTGTTCTACCTCTCTTCTCTGCCCTGGTGAGACCACACCTGGAATACTGCATCCAGTTTTGGTCTCCCCAGTTCAAGAGAGACACAGAACTGCTGGAGAGAATCCAACAGAAAGCCATGAGGATGATTAGGGGACTTGAGCATCTCCCCTGTGAAGAGAGACTGAGATCGCTGGGTCTATTTAGTCTTGAGAAGTCTGAGAGAGGATCTCATCAATGTGTATAAATGAGGGGTGGGTGTCAAGTGGAGGGAGCTAGGCTTTTTTCAGTGGCACACAGTAATAAGACAAGGAACAGCGGGGTCATAGAATTGTAGAATTGTTAGGGTTGGAAGTGACCTCAAGGATCATCTAGTTCCAGCCCCCCTGCCATGAGCCCCTTCCAACCCAAAACATTCTATGGTTCTGTGATTCTATGATCACCGTCAGGTAAATTACTTTTTACAGAATAGATGTGGTTATCCCCATAGCAGGTTGAAAATATACTATGAACCTACTGACAATTAAACTGGCATCACTCCTGTTCTCCAGGAAGGCAAGACTTTCAGGCAGTTGTTCTTTGAAGTTGACAAACACTGAAGACATTATAGTAGAAAATATAATAACCTTAGAAACTGAGTCAAATTCATTCCTGCTTTACTGATAGATTGAAGTACAGCAGAACAGGCACTTCAGGTGGAACATAGGCCATGTATATATGTGTTCATTCAATTGTTTCCTTCCTTTCAGCATTGAATTAATAGTTTAGTGTTGATGACAGATGCATGAATGATCTTGAGAGCCATGTTCTCTACTCATTGTGGGGAACAGTGGGAAAATGCACCATCCTGTGGGCAAGAAGATAGTTTAGACTGTCTATTCAGTTTTTATACTTACTTGCTTGTGGGCTCAGTTTGTCAAAACCTGAGGAATTGTTTTTCCTCTGCAAGTGATGTACTCACTCCTTCAGTTGGTTGAGGGTAATGTGACTGGATCTGTTGCAGAGAGGTGTTTAAACCTTTGATAGCAAGATATAAATACTCACAGATGGTGGGAAACATTTAAATGTTGGGAATGGGAAAGAAGTTCAGAGAGACTAAAATGGGAAAATACGTTTCTTTTTTTTTTTATTTTATGTTTTATTTCTTTACTGTGAACCAGTTTGTGCTTTGAATTTTGTGAGTTCCTAGCTCAAGACAGACTCCAGAAGAGAGAGAGATTTGTTCTTCAAGGCTGCTGGGAGCATATCCGTGCTAGTGTGCAGTGCCACAATTGCCATGATAGCCATAATGATTTGCAGCAACTGAGGTTTCTAACCGATACATTTGTTGCTGAATGGTGAGATGCTATTTCTGGTTTAGTGTTTGGTGAGAATCCTCCCTCTTTAAATCTCTTTTTGCACATTTTCATAAAGGTTGTGTTCTTTGCCTGATTGTTTCATGCTTCTTCAGATCTGCTCACAGGATCTTGGACTACCGTTACTTAAAATTCTTTTTCTTACCTTCTTATGCCTTTCACAAGCCTTCCTCTTCCCTGTTGCTGCTAGCCTTTGTCTGTGTCTTTTGCCTGCACTGGACCTTTGAGATGAGTTTCCAGTGTCTGCCTTTTCTTTTTGTTTTTTTGTAGCCCCTTGCAGATGAGTATGTGGAATATTGTAATTCTCTCATTTTTTGAATCTCCTCATGAGCCATGAGTATCATGGTGCTTTCAGGAGACTGGCCAGCTGGGATTGGCAAGCCAGGGATGAAGTCAAAGCTAGAATATTAATCAGTCCAGTTTCACTTATGCATGGAGGCTTTGCTAGTCAAAGGTGAAGGGAGAAGATGAGTGTCCTTGTAGAGAAACAGGAAAAAGAAGACTGAAGAGGGCAAAGTGACTTGCCCAGTGTCTGCAGAGAGGGTCAGTAGCTAAGCTGCTGGGTTTATTTTTTGTCTGATGTGGTTTTTTTGTTGTTTTGTTTTGGGTTCCCCCTGACCCCCACCTTAATCGTAAGTTGTAACCTTACTAAATTCATTGAGTCAGGAGCTGTTGTCGCTACCACCATCACTTCTCTTCTTTCCTTCCTGTTTGTTTTGTTTTCCTTTACTCTATGTTTTTACAAAACCTAACACTGGGCATCAAGGCTAGTTACTAGTATGAATGGGGCAAGGATATGCCCAGAACTGCTTCAGCATGCCAGATGTTTTTGATTCATGGTAATACCTGAAGGTTGTCAAATGAAGTATCCACCTTGCATCTAGAAAGTAAAGTGATTACCACACGTAACTGAATGCTCAATTACAGTTAGCATTTCTCCTTCTTCTCCACTTAGAAGGAGAAAGACCAATGAAGGAATCTTAGAGTGTACAGCTTTTCAGTTGCTCCCACAAGGGGATGAGGAGATGCCTGGCTGGCCCGTCTGTGGACCAGCTGCTATCCACTGAGAATGGAGATGAAAGATTGTGACCAGGAATGTTGCAAGTCAGAGGCATGATTTTCTTTTTTTCAGTTGGTTGGTGGTGGGTTTTTGTTTGTTTGGGGGGGTTATGGTTGGTTGATTTTTTTTTTTTTTTGGTGGGCTATCTTTATGCTTTTGGCTTGGTTTGGTTTGTTGTTCTTTTTTTACCACTGTGGGAGAGGAACTGTGTAAAATACCGACATTCATTTGCCATCCTAGGGATAAAATGATCATCTCTAATTGCTTGCTGGATGAGAAAGGAACAAAAGAGTTGAACAGTATGTCTTTTGGGTGTGTGATGAAGCCTGTGTGTGTGCCTAACTCAAAGGGTTTTGAATATTTTTGGCTTTTTAATTCTATTTGGGGCAGGAAGCAAGGAGAGGCTGTAACTGACTTCTGAGCACAGATCAAGTACTTCAGATTTGAAGTGAATCAGTTATGGTTTTACTATGGTTACTTGGTTGTCCAGGATTGATTAGTAACAGCATGTGATGGGAGTGTTCTTACTTGGAAAGAATATCTGGGATCATCTCCAGAACTGCTTTAATCTGTGGATATTCAGGGCAACTAAGGTTAGTAAATACTACTTAGGTAATTAAAGGTTAGAGCTGGGCTGCTTTCTCTGCAGGACAACAGACTAGTAAAGGGAAATTAGGCACCTTGGTTCAGTATTATCTTCTGTATTGGATGGAGTCTGGTCTCACCCAACTCAGTAATTTTTCTGTGTTATGGGGTTTTAATAATAGGAGTAATATTCTTCTTCATATAGTCTTAAAGGTAGCAACATTAGCACTAATTTCATAGGTTGAAAGGAGTATTCATAACTGTTTATGAAACAATGATAGCATCAGTTTTGCACTCTAGACTCAAATTTGCTTTAAAGAAAAAAATGCTGACTGGCTGAAGAATAATGACGTTTCTGCTAAATAACCCCTGTGGAATTCTTTTAACTTAACAGTTTGTACCTATAGGTTTCTAGGTACTGGACCAATTTGTACATGCAAGAACCATGTTACATTAAAAAATGGACAGTTGCCTTGATCATACAAGCACTTTAAGGTCTGATACCTCAGTGGCTTTTGAAATTAGTGAGATTTGCTGGAATGCATAAAATTATCTGCAGATCTTTTGGTTTTGATGGGTCCTTCCAAAATGCAATGTTTTTTGCCTCAGTTCCATCTCTGAAGGGTGGAATGCTATACAAATGCCTCTAGCATTAATACTCTTCTGGGTTGAAATTGCAGATGGGTATAGTGATGCATATACTATGTGCTTCTTAATTAATAAAAATATAATCTTTGTAACTAAAATTCTTCCAGTAACTGATTCCAAAAATTTTGGTCCTGTCATATTGCTGACTCAAGACTGGACTGTTAGAGTTGTGCATTGCAGTGCAAGTCTGAGGAGAAGTTGCACCTCTGCCAGATACTTTTTGACAGGGCACAGCTGTGACCTTGAGTCAATTCTGTACTTCCCCAAAGGGTTTTCAGCTGTCAGGGAAAGCACATCTGATAACCTGTGGCAGAGAAGAGGACCTCATGTATCTGAAGTGTAGAGTGGAAAAAGGGTGTGTTAGACAACATTGGCTGTGTGCCTGTCTATGCTAAGGCGCTTAGCCCTGTGATATCTCACTGTGCTAGGGTTGTAGTAGGGGGTAATATGGTGCTGGGTTGCCTACAGATGTGACTCCCCACCAACATCTTGATCATTGTTATAAAAACTAGATTATCATCTGTTGTGTAGAAAACTAAGCTCAGTCACTGTAGTAAGTGGAGAGAGTTTTTTGTTTGTATTGTTTGGAATTTTCACAGTGAAATCTTGCTTCTCATTTTCTAGGCTACAGACATATTTCTTTATTTGAATAACTATTTCATTGTAGTAGCTGAAATTTATGTTCAGTAGTTCTGTGCCATGACATGAAATGTACCCTTCTGTACCCTTTACAGCCCAATCTTGAATCTTTCAGTTGAAAAAGGCCTTTAAGATCATTGGGTCCAACCATCTTTTCTACAGGAAACCCAGATCCAGTGTTTCAGCATGGCATGAAGACCAGGAAATCCTCAAATCTAGCTGTGGCTGCAGCAGTGACTGTACTTTGTGATTTCCTCTGTGTTTGTCCACATAATTTTTATTTTTTAATTTATTTTTTCTTCCCCCATGAAGCAAAAAAACTCATTGAACACTACTGGGGAAAGAACCTTGATTCCTTTCTCTCCTACAAATACTGTCCAGTCAGATTGGGTTCTGAACATGAAAAGCATCTTCATAATAGTAAGCCTTCTTCTCCATAGAGAATGAAGATGATCCTGGCTTTCCTGGTGACAGATTTTGCACCTACTCAGGTGTAAAAAATACCTTTCCTCCTTTTCTTCCTGTAAAATCTATTTTAATAGGGGGAAAACAAATGGATTGATTGTTTTAGAATAGAATAAACCAGGTTGGAAGAGACCTTCAAGGTCATCGCATCTAACCTATCATCCAGCACCACCTAATCAACTAACCCATGCAACCAAGCACCCTATCAAGTCTCTTACTCAACACCTCCAATGATGGTGACTCCACCACCTCCCCGGGCAGCACATTCCAATGGACAATCACTCTCTCTGTGTAGAACTTCTTCCTAACCTCCAGCCTAAACCTCCCCTGGTGCAGCTTGAGACTGTGTCCTCTTGTTCTGGTGCTGGTTGCCTGTTTTAAAACAATGTATCATATTAGGCCTTTATAGGAGTAATAATTCAAAGTTTTACACTCATTACGTTCCCAGTGAATGCATTTATATTCTACTAAATATATTAAAGTGTTAAGGAAGCAGCAGGAGCTCTTTTGCGAGGGTAATTACTAAAAATGATCTTACTCTTCTTTACACCAGTGGTGTAGCATACCCTTCAGTGACTTGCTATTTTAGACGCACGGTGACTTTATATACTTAATCTTGGAGAGGCAACTTGGATCGTATTATTTAACAGCCGTGGATAAAAGCCTCTTGCAATTATGAGATTAACCAGAGTTACGCTATGTTTTGATTCTTCCTGAAGTCTGATAGGTGAATACAAGACTGGGCATGTGTTTGACTTTTATTTTCTTTCAAGTTGCTTTTTTTGTTTTCCTTTACTTTTTGCTTTAGAGAAAAAAATTCTGTTAGCTGAAAGATTTTTGAAGAATTTAAAAGGCTTAAATTTCATGGATGTTCCTTCAGATGCTGCTGTGAATGCCAGGCAGCTCTACCCCTGCATAATAACAACAACAACAAAGAATAGGAGTTTGGCTATACTGTCCATCAATCTGTATGGTCTATGTTTTATGAGACAATAATTCAGATAATTTGATTTTCTTTGAACTGAGGAAAGGATTGTATTTTTTTTCCCTTTCAGGAAAACACTTGCCCTCCAATATATTGAGACAGAAACACATAATTGAAGTTGTGAGAAAAATCATAATGTTGTGAGGTATTAATTGATGTTAACAATATCTGAAATACTGTTTTGGATTGTTGTTTTTTTGTTCTTCCCCTCCTCTTCCTCTCCTGGCTTACAAAAGTTACTGCAAACTGTAAAATAGCCCTGGCTTTTTAGAGCATGATACATTGTTCTATTTATTTGTTGTTAACCATTTAACTCTATGATATAAAATAACGTTATGGAGAAAAACTTTGTTCATTTAGATGATTGAAAATAAGGCCAGGTTGACTTTCATAAGTCAGCATGGCTCGTATTTCTTGATGTTGTGTAACGGCTATGGATGTGATGCTAGAATTTAACCTCAGAAAAAGCTGATTAGTGTAAACCTCCCACACTGTGTTGAGGACAGGCTGGAGTGACATCTCAGCTGAAGTGACATGACCCACACCAATGTGCTTGCACTTCAGTATTACAGAAACAGTCCTATGTCTCAAAGTTAGTCTAAGTGTATGACTAGATTTAGAGGTTTGTATTTATTTACTTTTGGTGTTTGGATTAATTTTCATTTAATTGACTTTTTTGTGTGTCCCCTTTTTTTAAAACTGAGGCTATGAAATTAAGTTTTGCAGTTGAGGTGCTAGCACACAAACAGCAGTCCCTGGATGGTGGATCCAATTTGTGATTTCATGTGCCTTGAGCAAATGTTCTGATTTTAGTACAGCATTTATATGCAACTTTAAACATGTAATTAATCTGAAGTTGAAATTATTGATCCATTCTCAAACTGAGACACTTCCAGTGCCTCAAGTATCCATCAGGAAGGATAGTTCATGTTTTAGCTTACGGTAAGGCAAAATGGGGGACTTGAATTTATTTGGGAATGAAGGTTTTTGAGGTTTTATTTTCGTCAAAGGAATGTTTTAGTGATGTGACTCCACTGGCCCTTCCTAAGACACACGAGTAGGACTTCTACACCACAAAAGCAGCATTGGACTGCTTTGTCTAGTGGAATGGGTCTTGCTATTATTACCTGCAGATGCTGTGAGCATGCGGGAATGGAGATTTTCTGTTCTTGTCTATTTACATGATCTGTAAAGCTAGTGTGTGAGCTGACCGTCTAATGACCTTTAAAAATGCAGCCTTTGGAGACAAGAGGAGGGATTTGTTAGTTGACAGATTTGTGCTATCAAGCTCCAGGTTATTTATGGAAGTCTGGAATTCTGTGCTCTTGGATTTAAAGAATTCTGTGTAATTTAGATCAAAGGCAAAGCATTAACATCTTAATTCCACTGAGTGAAATTATCCTTTATTTTGGCATTCTCAGAGATATTACATTTCGTTCTTGTTACTAATGCATCTTAGGGAATAAACATAAAAGTTTTCACTTAATTTGCTGTGAAAGCATTTTTCTTTCACAACAGGACCACAAAGCAGTCTGTGAAGCTTATTTGTGATTTTAAACAGTGACACTCTATTGTAATATCAAATCATACCAAACCACAGAGCTTGCTGTCAGCTGTTTGTATTTCCTCCACTACTTATGTAATAACAGTGACATGCTCAGTTTTGTCATTTCACATACTGAAATATCACTATGAATTTGAAATTATCACAGAGTGTATTTGTAAGTAGGAGGAATGAGGCAAACCAAGGAAAAGGAGATTTCTAAACTTACTTTTACTGTTCAAGAAGACTGTTCAAAATCAATATAGATGGAAGATGTTAAACTGGGTTTCTGTGGACTTTTACAACCTACTTAAAATTTATGATTTGTATATCTGGAAAAGATCACAGTGAAACTGATTTGTCTGGTGGAAAGTGCCAGCCCTTGCTTGAAGTGTTTTCCTCTCAGAGAGAGAGATGATGAAAATGAATTACTTCCAAGTAGCCTCCTTGTGCTATCTTTTGCATAGAAGTACTTTGACTCATTGTAGGTTACTCTGGGTGGTAAACCAGAAACTGTAAATCTCTTTGCTGCTGCTTGTTGTCCTTGGCCTGCAGAGAAGCACCAGATAACATTAGCAAGTGATGCATGTAGTCTGAAAGCAGTGTCCCTCTTAAAAATTAATTTCTTTACATATTCTGTGCATCCAAAGATAAGAAACTTTTACTGGCAGCTTAACAAAATAAAATACTGTGGTGGGAGTTGTACTCTTCTTCATAGAAAATGTTTCTGTGATAGTGAAATGACTGGTAGTATTACTGAAAACTAATTGATTCCACTCTCAACAAAGACAGTAAGGAAAACTCCCTTGAAGAGAAGAGGGAAGTAGGATGTATAGTGGGATTTTAGGTTCAGTACTTAGATATGTACAGACTCTCTGTGAAACCTTTGGAGTGAAGTTTCTCAATTCTCTGGCTCTCAGTTGAAGTTAGGTGTCTTTGGTAATCACCCTAAGTACATCCTTAGGACCACTGGACATCATGACGCTTCAACAGTAGAGGAGAAGGTGAAGAAAACTTTCTGCCATGTTGCAGAAGAACTGTATTTTATTCTCTGGAGTGGTGTAGATTTCTAACCGCAAATCATAACCTGCAGCACTCCCAGTGAGGTTGGTGAGGACTTTGAAACACAAAACAGGTTTTTTGTCAAGTACTTCAGGTAGGTTTGGATGAGTTGCCCTCACAACAGATGTTTTCACACTAAACAAAAGGAGTTGTTGAGGTGGGGGACAGCAAAGCAGCAGAGACCTAAGGTCTCTGACCATAGGAGAAAACTCATGTTTTACAGTTAGAAGCTCTTGTGGAGCAGGTTGGTAACTCTGAAGCTGTGTGCCTTGCTAGCAATGCTTTCTCGCTCATTTTGAACTGACTTTGTTAGTACATGTACAAAGTTGCAAAACTGTTACACTGTCTGAGTCAACTTAATTCTTTTTTGCGGGGTGAGGAGGTGAACCTGGAAACCAAATGATTTAAGGCTACTTTTTAAAATGAAAATGGCTGTAGTAACTGTGGCTTGTGCTGAATTCAACCTTACTGAGATGTGTAAGGAGTACTTCATACCTAATTGATCTAACCTTTTTAGGGGCTTTGGCAGATTTTTTTAATGCTGTTTTATTCTGTTTCTGGAGAGAAGTGTTGCTCAGGTAAAAGCTAGTTGCCTCTTTCCCCTGATGAAGATAGCTCTGCGCATGCAGGTGAAATTGTCTAGGGAGTCTGTAAGATAAACAGGTAGGTGTTGAATTCCTGTTTCCTCCAGAGACTGATAATTGCTGGTGTAGACTTCCTGAATCATTTCTTTAGACTTACATACTCAGGTTCTGTATTATTCCTGCTCTAAATTTGGTGGTGCTGATCCTGTGTGGTGCAGGCCTTGCTTACAGAGCTTGACTAGAAATAATTTTGTCTCAGGAAAGTACAGTGAAGCTGGATACACCCGGCTGAGATGCTTTGCTGCAGTAATGGAAGCTGCAAAATACTGCAAACAGAGTTGTAACCACAGAATACTTGACTATTTGGCTCTTGAGATAATAGTGAGCATTTACCGCTTAAAGTTTGGTTCCCTGTAACACATATCTTGATGGTTTATGATGAGACTTGGTGCCATGGTTTAGTCATGGGGTCTGTGGTGACAGGTTGGACATGATGGTCTTTGAGGTCTCTTCCAACCTTGGTGATTCTGTGATTAGCCTTTTAAAATTCAGACTTCTAATTGTGTCGACCAAGTTCATTGTCTGTGGAGCAAGGCATCCCAAATAGCTCACATACTGAGAGCCAGATGAATTTGCTGTATCTTACTTTTCGGTTATAAAACAAGCAGTGTTTTATAATCAGTGTTATATGAGAGAAAGTATTATATGATCTAAGTACGTTTTGGTAAAGGCTCAGCTAAGATGGTTAGAAACGTGATCAACCTCTTTCTGAGTTGCTGTTCCATTGTATTAGTTTTGGGTTTTTTTTACACCTTTTGCCCATTAATCTTCATTTTCCTTTTCTTTGTCTTAGGCTTTTGTGAATTGCTTTCATTAAGAGACCCTTCTACTACAAATAAGATTTTGGAAGAACTTAGATTATGGAAGAGCTTATGTATGTGTGACTTTGAAGGACTTTAAGTTGTCTCCTTTGTGTTGCTGAAGGCATTTTTGCTCTCATAGAGCAAAATTGCATTTTTGCTCTCAGAACAATTGACAAGAGATGTGTAATATAACTGGACATTTCCACTCTTCATTTCTTATTGATTACATGTAGTAGAGGAAAAAAGTTACAGTAGGACACTGTGTTTATTGTCACCACAATATGAAGAGTGTAATTTCAAAACACCAGCTGATTCTTTCTCCTAGCTCTCAATATTGGATACTGGGAGTATTTTATGCTCTCTCCGTGCTCTTCCAGGACTGCCAATTTACCTCCTAAATGTTGCTAATAGAGTGTACCCCAGACTTACTTTTCTCACCAAGAAGGCATTGCTGACTTGACTTTTCAAACACTGTTCATTGCTGAGTTTGTCATGCAAGTTCCTTCAGTCAGGCAGTCCAGCTGCCACTGCTGCTGTCAGTGCTGCAAGTGTGCTTTGGGACTGAAACTGTACTGGAGGATTAAATTCTTCAGAATCCTAAGTCTACAGAAGCTGAGACTGTTCATTAGACACTGTATCATACATCATCTTACTGTTTTTTTGTCTCCTATTGCATTCCTTTTGAGTACTTCCCCCCCCAAGCATCTACTGAGTAGCAGTGTTATTCATACTGTATTTTTGTAAATTCTGTGTTTAAACAATTCCCAATCTTTATATCCCCTCTGTACATTATCATGAGCTCGTGTATGCAGTGTCATTAAAACATGGGGGGACTGCAGACTTTCTGCAGTGTCTCACTGCTTCTTGGTCTTGCTTGCCAAGTGTGTTACAGCTGAGTAGCTGAGTAGAGTTCATGATTTTGGGGCATGTAATGTTGCTTGTATCTGAAGAATATAAACTGTGATAAATTAGAGGCAGTTGCTGTAGTGTGTATCTCTTTTAACTAGAGGAGTTGAGCTGAGTATATTAAGTGGAAGACATGAAGAAATTGGGCCATCACCAAAGAGCGATGCGGTGCCGTTCGTGCTTTTCTCCCTCTGCACTTACAGCTCCCCCTGGTGTCCACAGAGATGATGGTTTTGTCTGCAGCATGCACCCTTACTGAAACAACAAAGCTTTTCTTTACGGTATTAACAAATTTTGTGTTCTCTCCTCTTTGTGACAAGCAAGCTCACTTCATGTCAGTCAGATGGGTGCAGTGTAGCACAGGAAATAGAGATTTGACTGACCATATTCATAAAAAGTAAATGGAGCCATACAGTGTCTGAGTAGACACTCTCAAGAGCAGTGCTCATAACCATGTTCTCTGCTACAGCAGAGCATTTCCATTGTGTCCTGTTACCTTTGGATTAGCAACCGAGCCTGTCCTTTTTAGGCAGTCAGTGGTCAGCATTATTCCATGATTCTAGACACTTACTTGTATGTACATTGTATGCCTTGGAGCAGAGAAGAACTCTGAGTTTTGAACCCTGAGAGACAAGACTGCAAAAGAAGAAAAGAATTAGCTAAAAAACCCTAGTGCTGAGATGCCCAGTTGAGAGATCTTGTAATGCATGTCATGTGCCTGCTGTCACTGATGTGTGCACTTGTGGCCAGTGACTGCAGCACAGTTGTGTTTTGTCATGTAATCGTTTTGTTAGCATTTCCAGTGTTTGAATATACTACTGAGTAATACAGGTCATCCCAAGTGAATACTAATTTGTATAGTATGCCACATCGTAATCTGGTTTTGTTTACTTTAGATATCAAAGTAAATTTGCTCTTAAATAGAACATTTAGAAGGTTCTATCTTTTTTTTTTTTTTCCCACAAAGATGTTTTTCTCTTTCCTCCTGCCTTGTAGAGCAGGAGGACTCACCAGTTCAACAAGCACAGGCTTCCAAACCACAAATTGTTGTTAGTACATTTTCTGCAACCTCATTAAACAATCTACAATAGCTTAATTATATAATTCTACATCTGGGTATGTTTTAAGGAAATATTTTAAAATAAACTGCCAGCTTGATCTCGGGCAGTACATTCACAAATTATGGTCCTAGCTCAGGAGAGCATTTAAGAATGTTGCTAACAGGCTCTGCCACAGGTAGAAATTTTGATGCTCTTTCACAAACTGTGAAACAATACTGTTGAAAAGAAAGATTGCTTGTGTAAAGAGAAACAGTATTGGTCTTCTAATTGTTGTGTTCCATGCATACAGTAGATTATGCTCAAGATTAACTTAGAGTAGTACTTTGAATCTTAAGGAGTGAATGTCATATCACCACTTAATTTCTTCTGTTCTGAGCTTATGACCAAAGCTAGAGGATTTTTCTTGCACAAACTATTGATCTCATTCCAACATTCTTCACCCCTCGAGTCCCTCTAAAGAACTGGTCAGCAGACATTGTTCTAGAGAGCACAATTGAGTATATACCCTGTTAAAGTCCATTTCCTTAATAGGTGGCCTATAGTGTTGTCTCATGTGAGCCTCTCACTTAATAGATCTAACAATATTGAGTAATGTAAGGTAATTTATTCTTACAATCTACCCTGTTGCAGAGA
The DNA here is from genome assembly GCF_026170545.1 of Melanerpes formicivorus. NCBI lineage: Eukaryota > Metazoa > Chordata > Aves > Piciformes > Picidae > Melanerpes > Melanerpes formicivorus. The sequence goes on from NW_027142369.1 coordinate 6,358,234, forward strand.
AGGATAATTGGACCAAATTTGCAGACAGAGAGCTGAGGTCAGGAGCAAATTCAAGCACAGTAAGAACTGAGACTATACACAAGATGAAAATGGAAAAGTTCAAACAGGATACATGGCAAAGATTTTTCCATCATGAGGGAAGTGAGGCGTTGGACCAGGTTGCCCAGAGAGGCAATATCCATTTTTGGAGATTCTGAATACGTGATTGTATAAGCATCCAGCAATCTAATCTGATTTCACAACTTGTCCTGCATTGAGGAGGAGGTTGGCTGGAAGACCCTCCAAGGTCCATTACAGGCTGAATTTTTCCAAGGTCTTGTGATCAACAAAGCACCATGAGAGAAAGAAGCACCAAAATTTATATCAAAGTTCTGGTGCGCACTGTGGATATTGTTCATGTTCAGTATCCAGGTGCCAACACTATTTGCAAACCAGATTCCCTTGCAGATGTGGCAAATAGTGTGCTTGGAGCATATAATTTCACTGAGTTTAGCCCCAAACAGGGAAATGGCTGTTTTCTCTCAAAGCTATGGCCAAAGGAGATACAGCAGTGCTTGCATTTTGTGTAGCTGAGTGAGGGTAGGGCCACCATTCTGGCTGAACCCGGATGACTGCACAGCCAGAAAAGTGGTGCTAGTGTGCCTAGGGTTAAATGTTTATTAATTTCTGCTTTGTGTAGTACAGAGTTTAGAACTTTTTGCCTTTCCTGGAACTGACAGATTAAAGTTAAAAGGAAGAGAGGTCCCTTACTCTGTAGCCTCTTGATTCAGTCATCAAGCTGGATAGGATAGGTATAAAGGGGATTATTTACATGTACCTTAGATGCTAGCACTGCCAGCTGTTTTTCAATGCCTGCACTGATCCCCTTTGGCTTCACTATTCCTGTTTCTCAGGCTGGTAACTAACAGTAGCTTGCTGATGGTTGGTGTCATACAACCCCAGCAGATTCCCAGCTATTGGTTTGAAAACAGCACGTGGACCTGGACACTGATGCTGACCCTTCTGTGCTGCACTGAGGGTTGGACTGAATGATCTTTGAAGTCTCTTCCAACTGGATGTATATATATTTTTTTTTTTTTTATTTGCTAAAATTAAAGATTATAATGTGGTTTTCTTAACATCATGTGTTTTTTTCAGTGGTTCAAATACAGAGGAGGAACTGATAATGTATTCCCCCCAACTTCTTTTTGAAGTTTCTTCCAAACATTCTGCTTGGCAAAACCAGAAGCAGGTTTTTTGCCAAGATGCTATTATTGTGGATGTGTAACCCTTTTTAATACATCTTTTCTTAGTGTATTAAAAATAAATGGGAATTACACTTCCCCACAACATCTGTGTTACAAAATGGGCAGCCAATAAATGACACAATTGGAGCTAGCAGAAAACAAAGAAAAGAGTTGAAAGAGTGTGCACCTCACTCAGTATTTTTCAGGTTTTCTCACTGATTTTTTCTGCTGAGGCAAATTATTAAATATGTATTTGCAGAAAATTGAGTCATCTGTGAACACATGCTAAAAAGGAAGAAATTGTGGAGTACATTTTGATCTGAAAAGCATTGTAATTGTGAACCATCAAAAGCCTTTCCATGTGTCTCTTGAAACAGTGTACCTACTGTACTGTAAGCAAGATAATGCCTGCTGTTTGTTGCTACTACAGATCAGTAGATGTCTTACAGTGTTAAAGCAGCTAGCCAAAATTCTGTCCCAAATATAATATGCCTTGCATTATAGAGGGGTTATTTTGATTCTGTTGGTATTGTGCTTTCTGGCCACATAGCATGAGAAGCACTGATAATGTAAGAAAATGGAATGCAAGCTGTCCATGCTCACAATTATTGAAATATGTGTTTATTGCATACACAAGTATGTGTCACAAATCCCTTATGTAGTTATGCTTCATGCATATGACACAATTCAATGAGCTAAGATAATACAGCTAACCTCATAAAGCAGCAGACCCTGCTTCTACTTTCTGTAGCATTTGTGTCTGTAGGGGTGAGTTAAGGGATGTGTGCAGCTTTCTGTATGCCAGTACAGGCAATCTGTCAGAACCTGGCCTTAGGCAAGGGTAATGGTGCTGGGATGTTACTTCTGGTGCTATGCAGCTGAGCAGAAATTCTGTGGAATTATGTGAAGTCTTAAAGCTCCTTCAGCGAGATGCTGACTGTGGTGATAAAACTGACTTTAAAGACCTAACCTTTAACCTCTTGTTATGAACTCTTTACTCCCATTTTTTGTTACCTGTGTTGTGCTGTAAAGCAGCTCAGATAAAGCTCAAGGTAAAAAACTGCCCTTATTTGAAGGCATCTCAGAACAGAAGTACAGCTTAGGTGGTGGGGAGAGTGAAATTGGCAAAATTGTGTGGCAGGGCAGATACAAGGCAGGAACTTGCTATTCCTGCTTTGTCATTACCTGAGACACAATTTATTTTTCTTTTTAATTACATGTGGAATTACAGCCTTGGTGCAGCATCACCCAGGAGGGCAAACCAGCTTTCCAGGCCTGCCTGATCCCATTTTGTGCAATACTGAAATGCCCATAGCATGTCCACAGATGTGCCTTGCTTATACTGGGACTTCCAAAAATATCTGAGCCCATATATGATTCTTCCTCCACGAAGAAAGTGCCTGCTCCCCGTGGCCCAGGTAAATGAAGGACTAAGGTATACTTCCTGCTCTGAGATTCCAGACATATTAAAATAACAAACTAGAATTACTTCAGCTTTCTAGAAGGAGAGTAGACACTGAGTGTAGAACTGGTAAATACTGTATTTTGAAATCTGGGCGTACATGTGCAGGCCAGGGATGATGTCATGAGCCTCTGATTCCTGCCTTTTTCCTGAGTGATGCAAATAGGAATTGTTCCTGAGTTGGGATGTATTGTTGTGGTCGTGGCTTTGTTTTGTTTTGTTTTGGGTTGGGTTTTTTTTAAGGTTAAATGTTATTTCAACATCTGTGATGAAAACCTAGGTGCAGGTATATCAAGTGACCGGGTACATAGTAGAACAGAGCTGTTTCTGTGTCACTATGATATTTTCTTCTGTTTTCTTCAACTTAAGAAAACAGACTTTGCAAACACTGTTCTGTAATATCTGGAGCTTTGACAGGTTGCAGAAATTAGCAGTTTTTAAAGGCATGAATACTTTCAGTGCCACAGTAACAAAAAATCGGTAATCTTGCAGATAATTCTCTGATGACATGGGCATGAAAACTTTCTCTTTGCAATAGCTCTGTGACAGCATGGCAAAACTCTGAATATGAAACAGCAAAAAGTTTGTAGATACATAACAGACAGGTGTGTGATTTGGTTAAAGTCATTGTTACTATTTTGAAAATGAGCTTAAAAATTTTGTTGGTCTGGGAAGCAATCTACTATGTAATTGTCTTTTGATTCTGACCTGGGCTTCTACTACTTATCCAGACTGCCTTAGGGCCCAATTCAAAGAAGTGTCTATATATTATTAGGCTACTGACGTGCAAATTTAAGCGCTTTGTTGAAATGCTGTAATAAAGAAATGCAAGCATTAAAGTTACACGTAGGTGTTTATATTCAACTTTTCATCACTGAAAACTAACATTAGAATGTTAGTAGCTTCTGTTGAGTCTATTCAAAATACTGTATAGGCTGTTAAGTCAAATGCTACTCTGTTTTGCTGTGGGGTGACACAGTGAGTATAGCAGGTTTGCCTTCTGGGGAGTGGTGGTGTGTTTCAGAGACTCTTAGAAAATACTAAAATTGCTACATCATTTATGAGGATCAGATCTAGTTTAGTTTCTTGTCTTTTATTAACCAGATTGTGTACAATTTTGGCTGTTCCATCACAGCAGTCAAAGATTTTTCCACCCCATGCAGGATTTTTTAAATCTGTTCAGTTTCATGAATCAAATTTCCTTTGGTATCCAGTATGCCAAAGCCTCTGGAACTAAAGATGTAAAACTGACACAGAACTCCTTTTGCTGCTCTCCATGTGTCTAGGGATGACAATTGTGTAGAGTGCCTTCAGCATTAAATGGTGTCTGTCTGCAGTTGTGTCATGCCTATTAGAATTTGGAATTCATTGCCTATGAAATTTGGTCTGGTTTTTATTGAATCGAAGCTCTATTTGGCTACAGCCAGGCAGAACTTAGTGTGGGTTTTTATTTCATGACTTGCAGCTAGGACAAAAGTTGTGGTACTGCTGAGGTTTAAAGATGAGCTCACTTTGTCACTAAGGATTATTACAGATTTATTTATTACTAGCTTTACCACTATTTGCCACACTGTGGCTCTCACTTATTTGGTCATATATAGTAATTGAGGTACAGCATTTTGTGCAAGGAAACAGCTTGCTTTTTATTGTTAGTAGAATGGCAGTACTCTAATAGTGATAAGGAGTAATACTGGTCTATTTGATACATGTTCTCTTTGCAATTAGAAGTATTTTTCATCTCTAGAATAACTTAGATTTCAGTGCTGTAGGCATTGCTCAACTCTTACTAGAAAGCCTAACTGTTGTTAAATCCATGAGTACCTTGTTTAAGCATTTTAATAGCTGTTCAAGCTTACATATTTTTCTCTCTAGGCCATAAGCACTTCTCAGTGTGGTCTCTTCACAGTAGTGCCTAGTTCTCACTGAACACTGAGGAATTTAAAGAGAATTCCTACACATCCATCTGAAGAGGCTGGAAAGAATGGCAGTGCAGGCGGAGTGAAGAGCAGGGTCTCTGCACTGGTATCTTTTTTAAATGCACTTACTTAAAGGACTTTCCCACAACATGTTAGTGACATGGGGTTTTGTGGTTTGTTTGTGTGTTTGTTTGGGTTTTTTAAATTTTCATTTTGAAGTACTACTGCTTTAGTATTTTTTTCCAAAAGTCATTTGTCAACTTCTATCATCCTTTGGGATCCCTCAGGTATCCGTTATTTGTATTCTTCTTTCTCTTCACTCTGCCATTTTTATGGCAGTGATTCTCCATTATCTTTCTTTTTCACTTGTCCTCTGACTGTCACCAAAACCACCCTGCATCTAAGAAGTCTCTTTTCCAAACACATTAGAAACTCCTTTTGTTAACTCAGACTGTCAGCTTTGGTGAGATCTCAGGAGAGAGACATCTGATGGCTTCATCTTACATGGCTTGGGTTTTTAAATATTATTGTTAGTTAACAGTGAGGACTCTGTGTGTAGGTACACATACCACCAAACACGTTTGGAAAGGACTGTTCCTCCGGAAATCTGGAGGTTCTCTTTTCCCTAACTCTTCCATGCTCCCCAATGTGGATAGTAGTTCTGAGTTTCTGAACACACTACTTTCCCTGTGATCTCTAAATTGTATTCTTCTTTTCATTCCCAGTATTCATTCCTTCTGTACTCCTGGGTCTGATACTGTTCATGCATGCAACTTCAGGACTATTATTTTCAGATATAGAAAACAGCTGAAACATACACATAACAGTCAGTTGTTGTAGGTGCATCTTTTTTATTCATATGCATATTAGCAATGAGTAAATGCTAATTCAGGTTCTTTTTTTGTCCTTTTTCCCTATTGATATGGAAATCTACATTTTGGAAATATTGGTGTTCTTCTGGATATCAAGCAGTCAGCTAAGGATGTATAATGTAGCCTATGGCTTCACTTTCCTTTTGAAATTATTCATGTATACCTATGTGATGGCAGAATTTGACATTATATTGAAAGTAATCTTTTTTTTCAAATGTGCTATTATCATGCCAGACTGAGTATATGTAGGAGTTATTTGGATTCAGCTGTTTTCTTCCATTTTCACAATGTCGATTCAGAGCAGTATAAACTCTTTTGAAATTTTGATACTGGAGTTGGGGTTCTGGGATGTTGCTTTCACTAAACAGGTTGCAGCAGGTGTTCTCTGGATAGAATAACAAAGAAAAGTATCACTTCATGCTTCAGTAGTACTGCTGTGGGCACATAACCCTAAAAAATTTCCCTTGCAAAACAGTAGTTACCTGCTTCATGTATCATAGGACATGGGTAACTGCTGGTTTTGTCTGAATAACTAGTGATTTGATGCATTTGGTAATTGCTTTGTATTTGTATGGTGATGTCTATGTATCCGTCTACAACTAAGAGATCCTTGTAAGATATTACAGTAATAAAATGCTATTTATGTCTATAATGTGTGGATGCCAAGAACCCCGATCATGAATAGAACCTGCTTTTACAAACATTGAAGGACATAAGCTTGCTGTCAGCTGCTGTGACTAGGGGCACGGGATCCTTGACCAAAATAGCCCATCATCTTTTTTTTCTTGTTACAGAACTGAACGCCTCAATGCCCATATACTTAGCAGTAATTTGATGTAATTTATTAGATTAGTTTTTTCAATCTTTCAGTTTAATATATCTCATCATGTCTTAAGCAGTAATGATGCTGAACTGTACACTGGTATATGGAATCCCTAACTGAAATAAATGAATATAACTGCCCTTAAGTCTTTGAAAAACTGGCACTTTTCATCCAGCAGGAAATGGATCACAAAGCAAGTCTGTGATAATTACACAGTAAAAAACACATTAATGTTTTAACAACTATAATCCATCCTCAAAAAAGATTACTTAGCAACATAATGTATTGTCTTTAAATCCAGAGCGGATTAATAAACAAATGATTATGTGGGGTTTCTTGCCATACCCCATCCTGCAGTAGGTGAAATAGAAGACTAAGATACCTTATCAGAAAGGTCCCCTGCAGCTTGAAAACATGCATATCTAGGAAAACTGATTAGCAAAGAGGAAAGAGCGTTTGCTATGACAGAAACTTATCCTAGGATATTACCTCCCTGATTTTTGCGTGTGCTTGAGAACTTGATATGAAATATTCAGAAGACACAAAATGCTGCATTTCTGATTTGAACTTTTAGAGAGCACTAGAAAAATTATCTCCTGTCAGTGGCACCATTTGAAAGAAAGCACAACAGTTGCTTTTTGGAAGAATTGTTAGCATTTGGAAACAGGATGTTAAAGAAGGTAATCTTGCCCAACATATGAAAGGTAATCACTGCTTGATATTTTGACTTTTCAGTGTTAGACTTCATTCTTAGGAAATGGGAAACCCCACTAGAATTAAATTGAAGAGTAACTGACAAAATTAGTACCCCGCCTCTTATTTTTTGGAGACTGCACATGTTCAGGTTCTTGGATATATGACCAGTCTCAGTTGAGAGACTGAAGGCCGAAATATTTTTGTTAAAAGATTTCAGCTGTCCTGAAGCAGGACCACCCACAATGAAGAATGCAATTCTAATAATGGACTAAATTATTTGCTTTCTCCCTTCTAACTGGAAGGCATTTTTCCAGGGTCTCTGTGTGCTAAGTCATCAATCCATATAAACCAGCTTAGATAAGAAGGGAAAATATACCACAGCAAGATGGACACCTTCTAGGTTTGGCAGTTCCCAAGGCACATATTCAGTGTTAAAAGGTAAATCCTTAAATTCTGGTGATAACTAAGTAGAATGGAGGTCATCATTTATACCACTTTTCTGGCAGTTTGTACTATTTTTATCATGGCTTTGAAGTTATGATTGATAAACCGTTAGGCATGAAAATTGAGATGCAGAAAATGTATACTGTGGTTGGAATAATAATATACTTTATTCATTAGTGCAAGTCCAAAAGCACTTGATCTTTCCTTTTCTCTCTTTTTTTATCTGCTTTGTATTTGGATGAATCACATGTGACACAAAAGAGAAATTTTCAAGGCAAATTGGATCTTACAGAGAAGGTGAAAGGTTCTTGTCAGCTTACTTTATCAAAAGCATAGACCTAATTAGTTTTTCAGAATAGTGACAAGGGGTTACAGATATTTTGCTCACTTAATTTCCTTGCAGAGGTAGTAGTTTCTTGGAAAATGATTTTCATAATTGCCTGATACTGTCTTACTGAATTTAACTGCTAGCACTTGACGATGTTTTGGCAATGAATACTTTCAACCTCAAAGAAGCTGCTGAAAAAATTAAGCATAGACTGGTCCTAAGGGAAATTTTAATGACTTATGTACATATAAAATGGTAAGTTAAGAGAATAAGCAAACAGCAAAATGAATTTTCAATTATCACTTTTTGTGACTAACATTCATGCTTTTTTTCCCCCCCATTGAAACATACTCCTCTATTTCAGAAGAACTTGGCAGCTGATGTCTTTTGGGTAGCAGATCTTCAAAATTAAAAATGTAATAGAGGGAATTTACTGGGTCCTTAAGGCTGTTTCAGCTTGAGTGACAGTTTTAATAGTTTGTTTTGGGGGCATTATCTTACAGGACAATAGGTGATATATATGCACAAGGTTTTTGCATACAGGCTCAGAACTTATGCAAGTGATTTAGCTAACCAGATTCCTTTTGTAATGACATTTGAATTACAGGGGGAAAAAAACCAACCCAAAACTAAACAATGAACCCAACTATTTAAAAATTGCCAAAACTGTTTGGCAGAATTTGAGAGGTAATTAGAAACTTAGTTTTTGATTGTAAAGACACACCTGCCTGCAAGTTTCTTGGACTCTGTCCAAACTTATGTCAATGACATAGCAAGAATGTAGATAATATTACTATGGAGGGTTTTAGGCAGCAGCTGCATCCATCCTTCAGTGTTAGTTTCACCTTTTCTTTTGTACAGATTTATAGTGAGATATACCAGCTTATTCGTGAAAGTTGTATTGTGGTTGGTGTGTCAAGAATTCTCTTTGCAGAATGGAGGGAACTGGATTACTGTGTACAAAACCCCTCAGTTTTCCAGAATGTTTAGACACTTGAATTTGGCAGGATTAAATAAGATTTCTGTGTTCCTTTCTAAATTTCAGCACTTCTGTATCACTAATCAGATGCCAGCTTGTTCTGTACTTAGCCAGAGCTGCACCTCTCTGCTAGTAGCCAAGACAAAAAATAAGCATAAGCACTGCATTATCTGTGTGCTAAAGAGAATTGGCCCAGCTGAACACACCAGCACATTGTCTCTGATAAGAGAAAGGTCTGGCTGATGGAGTAGAGGCTTTGGGGGCAGAATTTCTGTTAGTCTATACCAGTTCCCATTCTCGTGGACTTCCTGCCATTATTCCTCACTTAGGACAGCACAAAAAGCCTTTTGCTTTTTAGATCTGTGTGTCACACAGTAACTTTTTCAGGAGAGAAAGCTGAGGGTAAAGAGAACATTTTATAAAGCAAGGCGTGAAGTTATTTTACTTCAGAATGCTCACAGTAGAGTCTTAGTAGAATTTCTTGTTATATTCACTAAGTGTAGTACCACTTATATTATGCTACGTGAGGAAATCAGAATTTTAGACATTTTCCCCTCCAGTATAATGGAATCCAAACTTGCTAGCTGAAATTTCTGATGTTGATTTAAGGGATTTGGAGACTGAATTTCAATGAAATCAGAACAGAAATAAATCCACCAGTCATCTTTGGAAACTTGAATCCTCATTCTTTTGCCACCAGGGATTATTCTTGTGTGCTGCTGTTTTGTAAGACCAAGAATAATGTCTAGCTTTTTCATTGACTCCTTTCATTATAGATGGTAAAAACTCTTTATCTCATTCCTTCTGTATCATTTTGTGACTAGAATTGTCTTAAAATAACTGGTTTTGAGAACTCCTGAAAGGTGCAAATAGAAGGAATAGGGGGAATTACTAGTTATTTAGGGCTATACTGTTACACAGTGTACATCATACAGACTTAGAATATATAGGAAAATGTCACATATCTTTGCTGTGGCTAACAATCTCTTGAAATAAAAAGCTAAATGTGACAGCAAATGGTTAGGTTGGATGATTCCTGATAGAAATAGGCATCTATGATCATGATGCTCAGGCTTTGTTTGAGGCACCTGAGTTTGAATACATCATCCAGGTGGAGCGTCTAACCTTCAGTCAGAGAAACACAGTACTGGAAAGAGGGGGAAAAAAAAAAAAAAAGGGTCATCTAGATTCATTCTCCATTGGGACAGAACTTGAACAAACACACACATAGCAGATTCAGGTCTTAAAACTCCCATCTCACTCTAAATACCTTCTTCTTTCCCTCGACTCCCCAGCAGTTTTATTTGAATCAGTGCTATAAAGGGATTTGGGAGCTACTTCATTATAAACATAATTGCAAGATTTCTAACAGTTACAACTTCGAAAGTGGTGTTCGGTGGTCTTCAGAAATGTACTCCCTACTCAGAATGCTGGCTTCTGCCTTTCTTATTTTTCAAAATTGTTGCTTTCAAGTATGGCTGTTCAGCACAGCACTGTCTTCTAATATGTCTGTGGTTACTGTTATATTGCTTGCTTTATGTTTTAATAAAAGTGAAAGAGTGTGAATTATTTTTACACGGAACTCAATCTGATCTCAGATGATGGAATTCTGTTTTCCTTTCTTCAGGAGAGTTACATAATTGATATGGTTGTATCAGAGAGGGAAGTTGTGTTAGTGGATTGTGTTAAGTGTGAGGTGTTTCAAATGTGGCTAATATGCTCAGGTTTGAATGCAGTTCAGGGAAGTCCTAAGTAGAAGAGGATGATTCCAGTTCACTCAATTCCATTTCTTGCTCAGTGTAGTCAGTTGTTTCACCTCACCTGATAAAAAGCAGTATTGGTTTTTCTTCTGCAATTCAGTGGTTATTTTTTGCTGGTGGAAAGGCAGATGCTGGCAAGATTGGATAGCCTTAGAGTTTGTAGAGTTTGACACTTCAAAGCATGACATGTAGCATTGTATGAATTTATTTTCTCTGAGACCATGGTGGCTATTTTGTCCACCTGCACAGCATGTGCATTACTGTGGAGGTTTTATTTCATCCTCGTTTGTTTGTTTTTCCCTCCTTTGCTGAATTTCTGGTTAATTAAGAAGCAAGATCTTGAGGCTATTATGTTTGGTACCATGGAATTCTGAAATATTTCTGGCAAAGTCACCAAAATAATACACACAAGCATACGTGGACACATGTCAAAAGTAGAACAACATAGCTAGCTCATGTCTGGTATTGCTGATACAGACAAAAAGGTTGAAGTAATAACTGAGAAACATCCATGTCTCCTGCATCTCAGTAGATGTTTTCAAATTGTATTCTCTATTCTTACTGACATATTTATGTCTGATAACAAGGAAAGTAGTTTTTAGCTTGCTGTTTATTGTAGATACTATTTACCAGATCTTTAATTGTAAACCTTTGTATCCCAGTCATCAGGAGAGACAAAATGGTGAAGAAGGGAAACAGATGACCTGAATCCAAGGTCATGTGTCAGAATATTGCCTGAGTTCTGAATAGAATAGTAGCCCAACTGTTGCAGCTTATTAATTAATACTGTTCAAATGTCAGCCAAAAAGTAATTTTGATTTTGGCAGAAAAGATTCTTAAATCTTAAGAAAGATGATGTTGACTTGGGCCTAACAGTGCAGTCATTTTTCAGAGGAAAGATACCACGAACAGTAAATACTACTGGGTTTATTTTACTGTGTTTTATAATTCAGTATTGCAGTTGTTGGACTCTTGCTGATTAGCTGCCCTGAACTGCAGGTGTTACCTGACTGAAGGTGTTTGATCAAGGTCTTTGTATGTTATGTTTTCATGAGTTCTTTGGTGGGAATTACAGTGTGATCGTTTTGGTTAAAATGTTTTGAACATCTGTGGTTCCCACAGATTCACTCACAAAGAAATATGTGAGGCAATTGCTGCTTATTTGTGTGCATGTCTCCTTAGGGAAATCACTGAGGAAGTTCTTGATCTGCCTGTACACTTCCTCTCTTACTACTGCTGCTACCTCTGTTTGTTTCCTGCTCGTGTCTTTGGTGGTGTGCTCTATCAGCTATCTTCTGCTTTGCTCGTACGTTTTTGGTCTTTTGGCATAATTCATGTCTCTTAATTCTGTTGCCTTTGCTTTTTTCTAACATCTTCAGCTCTGCTCTGGTGGATTCAGTTGTAACTTCTCTGGTAATTTCCAAGTATGTGTACATGTGCCTGCTTTTTACACGTTGTTCTGTTCTCAGACGTTGAAACTTCAGGCGTTTTTTACTGGATGTGCTCATGTCTCAGTAGCATGTCCCTGAATGTTTAGAGAAAATGGTTAGACATTATTCTAATGTTTAGACATTATTCTTATGGTATGCATAGTTTTCCTACAGTGCTCTTGTTTTCACTACTTTTAACAGTTTATTCACCAAAGGTTGGTCAGTGTTCTGATACTTTTATTTGGCTGCACTTATTAGTAGGAAGAGCTTGAGCTTGTTTTGTGGTTGTTCATGTTGATTATTCTTGAGTGCATTGTCCTTCTTGAAATGTTAATTTTAGAAAACTACCACCCCCTCCTCAGCTTTTTCCAGATGCCACTGACACTTCTGTCTGCTGGCACAGCTGTGCCATCCTCCTTTTCCTGGAAGCTGCACATGTCTTTGGTTTTCAAAGAATTTTTGTCTCACTTGATGGAGTGGCAGAGGAGCCCGGTGGACAGCACCTATCACTTCTCCTTGGCTGAAGCCTTGTCTGACATTACTACACATGGCTGGTGTTTGTAAAGGTGCTTTTATTACTGTATGTGCAAGAATCTGTCATTTCCTTACATTTTTACCATTCTCAGCCCAGTCTGAAGTGTGGTGTGCCTCATCTGAAATCCAGGGCAGGCCTCTTCCTGTGTCAGACACCACTCATGTTTTTGAGTCCTCTGATCTCCTGTCTTCTGAGTATTTCTGCAACAAACTGAATTTGTCTGAGCTGCCCCAGCAACCCTTGAGTAGAAAGGGCGAGGCTTAGCTCGGGATGCTACTACCATGCGTTACTGCTTATGGTGGGAATTCTCTAGTGCTTGGACACTTGTGCTTTCTGATGGGGTTATGCTTTGACTGCTTTCTGCAGGAAATTTATCTCAGATGTGGCAGCTCTTTTGGCATCACATTTTAAGAGAGTGCCCAAGGAATTAAAACCATGTCTGCAGAGCTTGCACTGGTTCACCATGCAGTTAGTGGAGCACAGTGCCCACAATGACTAGATTGCCCCTCGGAATAATTAGTCTGGTCTATCAGAGGCAGCTCACTACTTTTGCCCACCAGTTGTGTAGAAAGCTGTATCTGGTGGTATGTTTAGGAGGGCCTGTGCAGCTTTATTTTGTCTGTGCTATTTTTATAGTAGCTGTGTGAACTGGACTTCTGTTAACCTTTCTTATGTGAATCCATTAGAAAAGGACATCTGTGCCATTGATTACAATTAACAGCTAAAACATCAACATTTGCTGCTTACTATGTCGGATTTTGTTTTGCCTGCCAGTGATAAATCCTTATGATTATTCCTTAGTGTAGCAGTACTGTAGTCTAACAGAATGTGTCTTTGCTGTTTAGTTACAACTTGAACTGTCTTCAGTGAAATAAATTGCAAAGGCAAATATGTCTTCATGAGGTGAATTTTTTTTTAAATCCTCACAGGAGCTTTATGAGAGTATGTAAGTAGGTACCTTACTTTAAACCAAAACAAAACACACTCAATTGAAATACAATTGTTATTAATATTAGCTTCAGTAACTGGTGGGGTGGATTTGTGCTGATGACCTTACAGGGACACAGCACTCACACCCTGTTAGAGAATTTAAGTCTTTCATCTGTGCCTTATAGTTGTTACAAAACACCATGAAAACTGTGCTTCTCTCTTTGTTGAAGTATACCATCCACACACCTTTTCTATTTCAGAATTCTTTTGTCTAGTTCTAAATTCATACTTGAGAACAACATCATTCACTTAGTGTTTGCACTGTTTATGCCTGTGAACCTTTCTAATTAAAGAAAAATATGTGGGCTGCAATCTCAAGCTGATGTAACTCAGCTAAGCTTCATTAACTTTTGTAGAGCTATGCTTTTTAATTTCAATATTAGCCTTTCAGCAGAATTATAGTTAAGAAATAAGATTTGAAAAGAACAGGAATGAACTGAAATGATTTTACTTGTATTTGTTATGTCTGCCAACTCCAAAAATATTAAAATCCCCATGTTGAAAAAAAAAACCAACCAAAACTATACGATTATTTTGTTCCCTGAACTTTCTAAGCTGCTGATTCATCTGCAGACATTTCAAAATCTCCCCCAACGATTAAATTTAGGAAAGAGAAAAAAACAGAACACGAAAACAACCCAAGTGAAAAACCCAAGCTGTTACTTGGTCAACTGCCCAGTCTTGTATTAAACCATACTATGTGCGTTCACAGTAAAAATGGGAAGAGTTTTATCTAGTGAATGGAACAATGGATGGAAATCAAACTGATACTTTTTGTGTCATTCCCAACTGTGGCATTAACTGCACTGTGCATTTGGAAAAACCATTTAACTTATGTCTTCACTGCAAAACTAACCTGAATGATCTGTTTCAGATTATCTTAACATAGGTGAGAGCAACTATATTGGGAAATAAATCAAGAGCTTTGGACAGTGACTGAATGACTGCAGGGTGATTGTATTAGTGGCTGAGGAGATGTGCTAATGTAGGCTGTAACTGGTGCTTTCTGACAGGCTAGCCGATTTGAATCGAACCACTGCCATGCTCAAAGATTTTTAAAAGGTGTAATCCATTGCTAAGCAAGAAAGGTTTACCAAGCTTTACTGTTTCACAAGCTAGGTACAACATTTTATTCCCAATATTTGAAGAATGCAACAGAAGTATTTTCGCAGAAGAAAAGACTAAAACCAACCATATTCCATCTAGTAATGTCCCTTGATGTTTGTAACTGGTTTGCAAATTCTCAAATCATGTAGATGGGTCAGTCAAGTACTGCGCTGATCAGCTGCATTCAGCCAGGCTGTTGAAGAGTGGTACAAAACAGTATGAGGCATTTGCATACATTTAATCTTCCCTCTGTTTGTGAAGGAAGTGATGCGTGACACATATACATTGTAAATTAAGTTAATGGATTTTAGTAATCCAAAATGAGCATATAATTAACTTTTGAAATGTTAGGTGTGGCTCTCTAGGCAGGTGAGATATGATCAGATCAGTGCTTTAAAGCCCTCACTCCTGCTTAGCTCTCCTTTTACCAGCTGAAAGCACATGAAGTTTGTGGTGAGGTTCTGCTCTTTGAGTACTCACTGTCCTAGCCTACATTTCTTGGTTTTGTGACCCTGCAAGTCTTTCAGCACACTTCTGCTCTGATTTTGACTCTGTTTTCTAATGCACAGCAGGAATACAAGTAGCCACCATATTTTTTAACATGACAGTTTGAGGTCAACCTACAGATATGTGTAGAGAGAAACACTATATATATATTTTCATATCTCTTCTATGTATTTCTAATACGTATTAGGAAGGTGGGTTTTCCTCTTCAGTTCATCTAAACAAGTGGTAGGAGAACAATAATAGTTTTTGAACCACCTGCTGCAATGAGATAAAAATTATACAAACTTATTTAAAGAAAGAGCATTGCAGTATTATTCCTATATGGGCAGGTGTGAAAGCATTCTGTATGTTTTGCAACTGATCATCTTGTGTGGTCTTACTGCACTGAGTAAATACTGCAAGGTATGGTGTGAGTAACACTGGAACCTAGTCTCATTTGACTGAAAAATATCCCTTGAAGCAGCTGTTGCTAACTCCATGTATTTTGCTGGGCACCATTTTGGTGTGATGCTTCTGGAAAATGTTTCAGATGGTGCTCATGGAGGTTTTTCTAATTTGCTGTATATGGTCTCAAAGTGCTTTATAACATATCTGTCTTAAATACTTGCTGCAGTTTAGTGTGATTAGATGAGTATGTCATTTTCCTATTTCTGCTCTTGCTAACAATTTAGTGCAGATATTTAACTGTTTTTTTCCCTTTCCTCAGCTGTCAGACATTGATTCTTTTTCTACCGTGTTTTTAGACTCTCCTTAATTTCCCATCTTCACTTTATATAGTTAACTCAGTGATACCTGTAGGCAGTGATTGTTTCCCATGGGTGTCTGTCTGAGACTCCAGATAAATGTACCTTTCCTGCCTCTCAAGGCCACACTGGGTAGTATGCCTGTTGAGTGAATTGCAGATGCCCATTGGGTACAAATACATTTCTGATGTGCTGATTTGGGATTTTCTCCTGAGGGTTACTCCTGCATCTGGTATAGTAAATCAGTGCAGAGGAAGCTGGAGATACTGCTTTCCCCTATTGGCTGACCAGCCAATTAATTTTGGAGATAAATTAAGATCAAATCTGCTATCACTCTTTAAATTGTATACACTTCTGATGGCTGCTTGAGAAGAGAAGAACCTGTTTCAGACAAGTTCTGCAGCAGTGAAACAGAAGCTGCAGCTATGACCTATATGTTGAATACTAAATCAGTGTACCTTTTTCCCACCCTTTCTTTCCTTTTGTTAATTTAATTCTGTGGCCTTTGGCCTTGTACTCAGCTTTATGTCTTCACTGCATAGAGTAAAGATGATGTCTATCTCTCTATATATGAACTAATATGAACTTCACTGCAATATTCCACTACAGGTACTAAATAATTATGGAATAATATTTCACAGGAATGAAAACAGTGTGAGGAGGACTGTAAATTTGTATTGTGGAATTACTGTAATTTTTGGGAGGTTTTGCCTTCCAGCAATGAACTCTTCTGCTGTATGCCTGTATTCTGAATTAAGTTCACTTTTATTCTGGAATAATTATGCATTGAGGGGGAAAAAACACACACATTTTCTCCTTCTTCAGATCTTACGTGCCACCTAAGAGACAATTCTATGATTCTATGATCAATGATGTTTTCTAAACAAAACTGTTGTTTGATGCCACTCCATCTATATCCATTCATAAATGTGATCATCTTCCAATAATATCTCTGTCACTGGTAGCCAACTTTTCCTTTTTGTCTTTAAAAGGCAGTTTTGATCCCATTCTTATGAGGCATCAATGGAATAATAATGCGTCCCAGTTTTTAAATGGAAAATGTCTGCCAAATGAGCTCTTCAGATGTTGTTGGGCTGGTTTGGGCTAGGATAGAATTAGTTTTCTTCATAGTAGGATTATAAATTCATTTTGGTTGGAGGAGACCCTTAAGACCATCCAGTCCAACTGTTAGCCTAACTGTGCCAAGTCACCATTAAACCATGTAGAAGACACCAATACTGGTGGCTGACATCTGTGTTTAATTCCCAGGAAAATCATGAGCTAGTCCAGATTATTTCATGGTTATTTGGTCCTGATGGAAGGATGAACCATAAACTGGGAAGTGACATGTCCAAATGAGCCACACCTGTGCTGGACCTTGCTCATGTTTGAACTGCTTTGGGAGCCTCGTCTCAGAGCAGTGTAAACACAACTGAGGTGGTATGGGGCAGTAGGTGAAAAAGGGCAGAAAGTGGAAAATATCTTTGTGTCCTGTTTAGGAATCTGAAGTGTAAAAGAAAAAGGTTGATGTCCTTGGGTGGGGTTTTGAAGAATACACATGTTCTTTAGGGTAAATCAGTACCATAATCAGGGAAAATGCCAGCAGAGTTCTGAAATTCTGTGGCTGGTCACTGAGACCAACAGTTTATTTCACATTAAGCACTGGAGAGCTGTGAAATAAAGGCAGATTTAGGGCACTGCACTACACTGAATTAAAATATTTTAATGTAAGTTTCTCAAACTAGATTAACACTAGGTGTTGCTAATTTCTTCTCTGTTCAGCAGTGATTTAGAAATGTTCATGTCCTCAACCTTAGTTAACTCAAGTGGAGTTCATAGTTTGATCTGAAATCCCTGATCATCCTAGAGGTGTCCTGGGGAGGTTCCAGATATCTTCTATGATCTGCTACTGTGCAGTAGGAAGGCTGAGATACAGCTGTATGAAGGCATCAGGCAAGAGCTGTCCATGTCAAAAAATAATGCAAAATAACTGTTGTCAGAAAGAAAAGAAGACTTACTAGGAGGTTCTTGATCCCTAGCTCTTTAGGGGCAGTTTCTAGACAACATATCAACTGGAGGCTAAAAATCCATGATCCCAAACCTTGGGATCCTTTGAGAGTTATCTTTAGGACATCAAAACCATTAACACATAGCTCAGTCTCTCTGAAATGCTGCATTGTAATACATCAATGCATCCTCGTGTTGCAGTACTTGAGCATCCATGTGTCATCGCTGACTCCCCGCATTGGTAGAGCTCATCGTGCCTTTGACAGATAATTGTTCATGTATTTGTATTTGATTGTTTGACATTGCCCTAATGAGTGCAAGTACTTCTTATTAAAAGGGAACTAAATGTACCTCCAGGGTTTAGTAAGACACTAATGTTACTTTGTAGCTCATTGTCCTGTATAGATACTTTCATAATTTTGTACTGATGGAAAGAGTTTTGAAGTCTGTTTCACATATTAATGACTTCAACATTTTAGAGCCGAGTCAGTTACTTGCTTCATAAGCTGCCACTTACCATTGCATAGGTAATCGCATCTGGCAGTCCTCTTTGGGTTGAGCAATGCAAATTGAATTAACATGCAACAGAGATAAAAATTTGCTCCTAATTCTACTGTTGGTGAGGGTGAGGGCTATGGAGGAGGATGGTTATTCTGCCTCCTGCCGTATGGTACTTTGGCAGCAAAAGGAAGGCTTGATCTCTGGCACCACACGGCATTACGCTGATGCACAAATGGCTCTCAGAGTTGAGCTGCATTTCATTGCACTTCATTTGGATGTTCTGTTGCTGTCCAGGTGGTATAATCTGTGAAACTACTTTACTAAAGAATTATCTCTAAAAGAATTTCCTTGTAGAATTTTTGAAGTAAACATGTGAGTTTCTTTGAATTGCCCATTTCTGATTTGCTTTAACACTGGTGCTGCACCAGATTTATATCCAGCAGAAGCCAAACAATTTAATGGGGAACTTAAAGCTTGGTAATTCTATTTTATTTTTTTTTATCATTAACATTAATTTTTTTTTATTATTATTCTTTGGTCATTGGAAGATCTTTGAGTTACCAGTTTTCATGTATTAAAGCACTTGCTGAGTACACCATTTTTTCCCACTGACAGTTCAGAATTAAGGGCACATTAGCTCGTGGTGTTAGAAAGGGTTGTTTTAAAATTTGAGGTGTGTACAATTTTTGAAGTTTTTAATTTTTTTTAAATCAAAGTAGGCTTTCTGTAATTCTGTAAAAAAAAAAAATAGATACAACTTTCACATACTATGGCACATCTGTGATTTTCTATTGACTGATAAATGTATTATATCTAATTTGGGAAGTAGTTTTAATAAGGAGGATTTTCATGCAACACATTTTGCAGATGACTAATCTAGTGTCACAGTGATAATATGATCTTGTAGTTGGCTTTGTTTCCAGTGTTAGCACTGGAATGCATAACTGAAGTCCATACTTGACAGTGAGCAAAAGGAACTCTGCTCATCTTTTCTGAAGTACACAATTGCTGTGGCAGTACTGGTGGTGTGCAGGTTATGTGGGAGTATCAGATGACTGTATTATGCCATTTCCCAGGGATGACTGCATGTCTGTTTGGCTGCACCGAGCTCACCAATCATTTCTTAGACTGTTACCCCTTCAGTACTTGAGCTGAAGGGTTTAACCACAAGGGGTAACCACAAAACGTGGCTGGGGCTGACACTTTTGATATTGATGGTAAAGTGTATATGGGAAGAATTTGAGGTCTCTTCCAACCTTGGTGATACTGTGAGACTGTAATTTCTCCCATTGCCATCAGGATGCTTTAAAAGTGGCTAACCAGTCTGTAAAAATCTTCCCAGTACACTGATTATGAAAAACACTATATGCTGGAGGCACAAATGCTCTTAAAGCACAGGTAGTGTACTTATCCCATTCATTACAGCCTGGTTCATATACAATCCCCGGTTTCAAGGAGACGTTGTTTTGGAAAAGTGGTGATTTTTGGACTTTCACTCAAATCTTCTAGCAGATTGTATTAGTACGGAATTACAAATGAGTGCAAGCTGCAGTACCATGAAGACTGTTACAGTTTCAATTCTTGGATCACAAACTGTTGACATCTCACTGCTGACACCAGATAATGCTTGTTTGCTCAACGGTATAGAGAAGCTCATTTGTGCACGCTGTGAGGAGTTTGTTTGCCATCACTGAGGTACAAATACATGTGCACGAGTGCAGCACCAGGCCTTTAGGAAGATGAGACTCTACAATATGAAAAGGGAATTGCACATAAACAGAGATGCCTAAAGCTGCTTGCACCGCTTAAACAAATGACACGATTTTGGAATATTCAAACTGGATTGTGAATATTAAAGAGGGGGTAAAAATAGAAGTATGTAATTCTGACTTTCGGACTGCCCTTCTTCTCCTTGTATCTCTGCCCTTGGTGAATCTAATGGTAAACCCCCCTTGACTGACAGGGCAAAGGGGTAGGCATTGCAGTCTGTAGATTTAAACATATGCTGAAGACACAGGAACCTGGGCAGAGGAACAAGCCATTAAAAAAGTCCACTTGTGTATATCATTTGAGTAAACCCCTTCCTGCAGAGGCAGAGTGGAGCCAGTTTTGTGTATCCTTTCAAACAGCTACAGCTTCCTTCTCCTTAGGAGGAGCAATTTAACAGCAGGTATCAAGAGTTGGCATCTTCGTTGCTTCTGTGAGTAGATCAGCTGCTGGTAATGTGAAGACATTGCATGTCAAGGCAGGTTATAAAACCACAGATCCACACAGTCATTGAGATGTTTTATCAGGATTATGAGATTTTGAAATTCAACGCAGTTTTCAGGCTGTCAGAGTTTGGACAAGGCATATGGTAACAATGCTCCAATGGTAACCACCTAAGTCTGGACAGGTGTCACTGGCATGCCTGGGTTACCCCAGCTGCTGCATAGCAGATCACTACCTCATGCAGGCAGCTTAAACTGTGCAGCTGCTATTGTATTCTATTTCGAGGCATGCTGTTTGCTTGCCTTGTGTACCTCTTTAGCTACAGGCAGTTCAGACAGCTTTTTATCAGAGGTGAATCATCCATTCTGTCATGGCATAATCAAGGATTTTGTGTTTCCATGACTCAGAGGAAAAGGTGGTGGTGTCCCCTCCAAGTCATGGCTATATAAGCTGCCTTTGTTTCCCGATTCACTTCAAGACAGGAGAAGGAACAAGATGCAGAATCATAGTTTCGCTATATACTTGATTTTCTTGGTACCTTCCTTTCCCCCTCAACAAATCTGTGCTTCATAAGATGAGCTGCAGGGGCCACGGGTTTGCAACGGTACCAACAGGATAAATATTTCTGTGTTTCTAGTTGATTTGAAGACGATTGGTGTGTGTTCCCCTCCTTTTGCTGGCAAAGGTTACCCCTGTTAGATGTACTGCTTTTCCTTTTGTATCTTTTTCCCATCTGTTATCTTTTCAATAGAAGCTGAGGAGTAGCTCCCTTTTGGGCTGCCAGATAACTGAGTGTGAATCAGAGTGGTGCCCTGGTGTGCACACACATGAGATTGTACAGTGAGGGCAGACTGTGCTCTCTCAAACTCCATGGTAATATCATGTTCCCCTCTGTCAGCTCATACAGATGAGGGAATCCTGCTTCCCCCCTTCCTTGCGTGATATCAATTCCCAGACCTAAGATAGGAGCCAAGGGAATCAACCTTTTCCTGAGCTGAGCAACCAGGTTATCATAGCAATAGGTAAGAAAAACAATTCTTTGTTTAAAATTATAACTATGTATCAGCTATTAAATAAAGGACAGTGCATGCATATAAGGTATACAGAATTTATAGATTACAATTATACAAAGTCAGTGGTTATCTGGGTAATGAAGCCATAAAGACAGCAAATGCTTGTACTGAAGAACTCCAGACTTTACCTTGGAACTCGCTGACTGGTGACTGCTTACTGAGTGTCAGAGCCTGGCTTTATTGCCCTGACTTCTGAAGGTTTTGTAACGTCTCTCTGCCTGAACAATTGCTTGCTGTGAGGTCTGTGTAGAGAGGAATGCTATCTTTAGAAAAACTGCCTTCCTATTTCTTTATTTAAAATTACCTCTGTGAGGCAAGCAGATATTTATTGCAAGTAGTTATGTATTATAAATACTGTATCACCAGGCTATATATTAAGCAAGAAGTTTTGTAGTGAAGCTGGTTAGATCTTGCTTGCTGATCAGATGCTTGGGCTCCTATCTTGTAGCTCCTACATTAGACATACTCTCATCTTCTGATTTCTTGCTTAGTATTAGCCTCAATTAAGTAAAGTTGCATTAGAAAAATTAGTTATTTTTATTCATGCTTCTTGAAACTTTGGTTTGTACTAAATTAACAGTTTTTAACATTACACTGTGAAATGTTTTACAGTCAAACTGTAAAATGTAGATAATAGCTTCCCAGATGGCATACTTGTTTTTCTGAGGACATAGTCACTCTGCAATAAGGGACATGGTGCTCCTGGCACAGACACCTGGGGTGGGAGCTGCAAACCTTTGCACAAGATTGTGAAAGGATGTACCTCATGTGTTAGGGTAACACAGTTGCTAGACATTCAGGCCAGGGCTCTGTTCTCTGCTGTCCTTGTGTGCTGCTGGAGTACCTGTAGTCTTACAGCCACTGCTCTGTTGGGGGGATCAGAGAGCAAATGGAGTATGTAGTAAGAAAAATAATATACATGCCCTGAATACATCCATGTGTGCTTGGTATTCTAGCCAGTGATACAAGAACAAGCATCTTGTGTAAGATGTATCAGCTGTAGTTCTGGGCCTTTTCTCCCAAAGAAGGTGGCTCCTTAATGATCTTCTAGTTGATTAATCATTTTAGTTAATAATTGTTCATGGGCAGAATTTATTTTAAAACATATGCTTTGGGTGCTGATTAATATTCTTTTGACATATTTTATTTTCCGTGGTAGGAAATAACTCCTCTGAGAAATTTTGCTTTTGGCAGCTAGCGTAGCTGAGAAGAGGTTTTTCAATTGCAATATCACTCTAGAAGGGTATTCCTTCCCAACTGCTACATAGGGGAATGATATTACTGTATTTTACTATATTACACATTACTACACTACTATATATAGCAGTATATAACTGCCAGGAACCTGCTTGACTGTGGCATGTATATAAGGGTATATAAGGTTCTGCTGCTATCTTAAAGGGTTTATCTGTAGATAAAAGCATAGCAGGTTGCTGTATCTTGGCCATGACAGTAGGTCATGGATTGTCCTGCACTGTCTTCCAGAATAAGTTTTAACAAGTCAGTTCTAAATATGCAGTGTCAGAAAACTACAATGCAACCAAGTTTCTCCCAGTTTATGTATATTTCCACTGGCCTTTTCCTCGTTTGAGTGTAAAAGTGATTAAAACAAAACAGAAAGGAAGGTGTTCAGGTATTTTAATTTTTAGAAGTAGTTGGATTTATTTGGCTCAGTAGGCAAACATTTATCATTTACAGTGTTGTTTGAACTTGTATAGCAACGCTATTTCCTCAGATTGTTTCATAAGGTCACAAATCCCATTGCAGTGCAAATCACAGCCCTTGAAGACTGGAGTTCTGCAGCAACCTTTTTGTGAAGCTAGTCCTGCTAGACACTCATGTTGTAATGGTCTTTAGACACTGAAGTACTCTCCATACCTTTGAGTGGTATTCTGTAGTTCAGTGAATGATTGAGTATTGTTGTGCTATTGTGCCAATGCATTTCTATATTTATATTCACTTTTGCTTTCAGTTTTTCCAGGTGATTACAGGAGGACAAGGAATAGAGAATCACAGTTTCATATAGACTTAGGCAGCTTTTGTTGCTGAAGTTGGGAAAGCTCTATTCAGTCTTTCAAGTGCTGATGTCAGTTTCATTCAGAATACAGCAGGAAGAACAGGCCTTATTGAAAAGTCTAATGGAAGTCAGTAAGGGAATTACAGTTAGTCATTGCTGATGAACTTTTATGCCAAGTATTTCCTAGATGGTTAGTATTAAGCAAAACTGTAGTGACTTTCAGATATGAAGTTGGAGGATACAGAGAGATTTTGTTAAATGGTAACTGACTTTGGAAAGGAAGGAATGATCATATCTACATAAGGTTTTAAATAATGCCTGCTGCCAGTGTGTTAATTAAAAATTACATTTATAGTAGTGGGCACTAAGGGAAAAAGCAGAGCTATGAAATCTTCAACTTTGCGTGGAGACATTGTTCAAGTTTTTTTCAAGATAGACATATGCAACATTGCAAGATGCGTAGGTGTGTGTAGTGCAGATGAGGGGAGGCATTTTTGTATTTATGTAAAACTCAAAGTTTGAGTTGAGGAGACGAGAAGTTATTGATCTTTGAAACTAGATTATACTCTCACTGCAGCTAAGATTTTCGAGTCTGGTGATTACAGAGTCATCACCAAATTCAAGGTACTCTAAAAAGTGTAATCTTCAAAGAGTTACAGTGCAACATTACCTGAAAATAGGGCTGGTTTAGAGTGATTGAAGTTTAGTAGCTAAAACATTAACCATATCTTAAATTTTTGGTTTCTGTATTCATGGTTATTGCTTGCAGAAGTATATTGAAAAACATACCATTGAAGTTGAAAATGTAAGAGCAAATGTACAATTTATTGTGCTCTTAAGCATTTTTCTTTAAACTGGCTGACTTAAATGTGGGAAAAGCTGGTGATATAGCCTGTTATCTTCCCTGAGTTTCAATATATTATGGTAAATTAATAAGAACCTTCTGGAGCTTACCTTGTCAACCAACATCTACAGCTTCTTGCAGAAAGGAACATCTCTATCTGAATAATAATGACTTCAGTGCATTTGGATTCCAGTGGCTGAAAATATTTTCCCCCCTTAAGCTTCTTAGACTCCTGTCTGAGGCACTTGTAGGTCTCTGTGCCCCTGTATGTTGTCAATCTGGATGTTTTTAATCATAGGTACTTCTTCAGACCTTTGACTTAGTTATCTTTGTCTCCATCTTTTGGAATTTTTTGGGTTTTTTTCACGCTGTTGCCTTTGCGTGGATCATAGATACTTTAACTTCACTGTCACCCTGAAGTAATTCCAATACTTGTATCCTTGTGCGTTGCCATCATCATCTGCCTATCATGGCTGTTTCATTCCTTTGCCAGATTTAGGTAGCAGACTCTCTGGAGAAAGTACTTGAATCTTTGTGAAATGGTTTGCAAGACTGTGGAGCTCTATAAGTTTTGTGGTTAAGACCCTGGTGGAAGGCTACAACCATTGCGTAATTTTTCAGGAAAGGCACTCTTGAAGCCACAAATATTTTTTTGAGGATTAAGTTTTTTGTGCCTGTGCCAGTCACTTTGGAAGTGTATTTGGAGGAAATAGACAAGAAGATAGTAAAAATAAGGCATTGAGAATGTGAAACTCAGTACAGCGAAGGTTGGTTTAAGTAACTGGAGTAATGATAATTAATAACACTTAAGTATCAGTTCTCTGGTTTTTCTACAGAGCAGAGATTCTGAGGTGGAAAGCTGTAACCTAATTGGAAAATACAGTCATGTTGGTTATATGTTTATCTACAGTGCACTAATTTTTAAATCATTTTCCAGTCTTTTGGTTTATAGGTGCTGCATTATTATTCTTTTTTATTAATTGTATTTTTTCCCCAGCGATTAATGAATTTCCTGAAGATATATTTACAAATAAAGAACGGCAGCAAGGAGGAGTTCTACTTCATATAATTGCTGTAAGTTTGCCTCTACTGTGCTTGATTTTCATTTTCCTTTTATTTGTCTGGCAAGATGTTAATCATCTTACTGGCCCTAGTAAATAGAGCTCTGTATATATCAACATGTTTCTAATACTTTGATTTCAGTATTTTTGGTATGCCTGCATAGGTACAAGTGCTTAATGTCTTAGGGACATGCTTTAGTGGTGGACTTCGTAGTGCTAGCTTAACGGTTCAACTTGATGGTTTTAAGGGTATTTTCCAAGACCCTTATGATTCCATGATTTCAGAAGATGATGCAAGTCTGAATTTGCAGTGCCTCTGCATTCATCCTCTTGGATATAAAATCCTGACTGGAAGGATCACAAGCTTGTACTTACTTGTTTGTGGAAACAGGATTTGGAATTCCTTCGATGACATCAAGCATGATGTGGAAGATTCTTGGTTCTCTCCTTTCTTATTGTTCTTCTGTGCTAAAGGTGGATTTGTAATTAAAAAGAAAACAGCCCTGAAGTAATACAGAAAATGTCATGTGGAGTTTTATACTTTTTTGTCAAAAAAACCCTAAACAAACAAGTCAGGCCTGCTGCCTCCAGTTTTCAATTCCCACCTCAGGGAAAATAAAGTTAAGAGGAATTGTTTGATGGACAGCAGCAGGACAGCATGATTAGGCCCACTGCATAAGGACAGGACATAAAGCCACGTAAGACAGTGGGAGAATCACATGTATACAGGGAACCAGGGTAATTCCTCAGAGGTTTGGAGCAGTGAGCCATGGTCACAGAGGATCACAGAATCACTAAGGTTGGAAGAGACCTCAAAGATCATCGAGTCCAACCTGTCACCACAGACCTCATGACTAGACCATGGCACCAAGTGCCACGTCCACGTCCAGGGTTTGCTTATTTCCAGGTGTGATTAATTCTTGAGTATTGTAAATCAGTGTAGTGTTACTTTGCATTTAATTACTTGGTCCAGTAATTAATTTGAAATATAGATGATGCATGTGTAACTCTGCAAGCCTGAGTCATTATTTTCCTTTATATGAAGTCAGTTGTGGCACATTGATATGTCAAACTGTGGTATCTTTCATTTTCTGAGGTCTGGCAAACACTCTTGTTCTAAACTTTATCTTACATGTTGTTATGCCATAAATTGATCAGCAGAGGGGTTTTTATTTGGAAGGAAATAAAAAGAAGCTAAATATTTCTCTTAACCTGAATTACTATAGCATTGCCTTCTTTTCTGTTTCACCTACAGGAAAAATCTGAAGTATTTCCTGAATTTATTTTCTTTACAGGCTCTTTATATGTTCTATGCTTTGGCTATAGTGTGTGATGACTTCTTTGTTCCATCCTTAGAGAAAATTTGTGAGGTATGTTAAAGAATTTTATTCTTTCAGGAATTTATTTAGAGAATATTATGGAATTAAACATTTTGTGCTATAATGTTTGGAGTTCCTTCCTGCCAACTTTCTGACTTTGGTCAAATGTACCTTAAGCATGTAGCTAGGATGGATATGACATATGGATAAACTTGCTTTATTACTGTACTCCTAGTCTGAAAAGTGACTTTTGAAAAGAGATGATGCATAGACAAATTAATGTTGGCTATTCAAATGTTACTGCACATCTACCACAGTATTAGCAAGGAGAAAGCAAGCATATGTGATCCTAGTGTGAAGGGAGAATGCGGGAGACAAGTATGTACCTTGGTTTGATAGGGCATTTTACTTGTGAAAAGTCAGTAAGTATATTTCCTTTATGTAATTCTTGAGAAGACTTGGCAAAATTACATGTAGGATTCCAATTAAGTGAGTTGACTGGGACAGGATTAGATTTATTCTTGGCTTGTAAATACAGTGTTAGGTAAGGTAAAATGAATACAAAATACAAAACCAGATTTTAATTCCTTTCTGAGGGCAAAATGAAAAGGTCATCTGCTTTGCTTTGTAACAAAAATGTGTGCCTGCTTTCTGAAATACTTCTGTAGTTAAAAAAAATCTGTTTTCCTATGGGTATAGATATTAAATTCCTATTGGTGTTGCTCAGAGCTATGTACTTTTGATTATTAATAAAAGAACAAATGAAAAAATAAGGGAGACAGAGAAAGACCATAAAATACTCAATAGGGAACTTCCCCCCCCCCCCCCCGATGTTCTGATTTCAGCATGCAACTTATACACCATCTTTAATTGTACCAATTAGGTTGCACCAATTAAGTTGTCACTGATCCTTCATAAAGTCTTTGCCTTTTGTCTCATGTTCTGCTGAATTCAGACAGCACACTTAACATCTGAGTTCCTGCAGCAATGTGCTGGTTATAGATCAAATGGTACAGTAAAGGGCTTCTGTTTGTTTTGTCAAGTTCTGGAGGATACCATGTTCATCAGCTCAAAACGTTGCACAAGGCCTGAATAATACAGGTTTCTGTACAGGTCCTTTGTCATTAATCACTTTCCTGTCCTTGGAAGAAAAATAAGGTACTAAAGATGAGTCTAGAAACTCTGAAAAAGGAAAAAGCCACACCGTGAACCCTTCTCTATAGTTCAAGGGAAAGATCTTCAGACAGTATTAAATTGATACAGCCCACTTGTAAAGCTTTGCATATTTCTGCTGGTCTGCAAATTCACGGGTTACCTATATCCTTTTAGAGTTTAATTGTCATAGAAATAGATCTGTTTACAGTACACAGGACACTCTTGGTCTAACTGAAATAATATTTTTCTGTCAGTGAACTCACTTTTGATTTACACAGCTGTAAAGCAAAGCTGGAATCATGCCTGCTGTTCAAAAGCTTTTTTTATTTCTTTTTTTTCCCCCAGAGAGATTATACTTTTCTCTTTGGGGTTTTTATTTTCAAATTCAGAAGCCCAAATAATCAACCTCAATTCTTGAATGATTGTGTTTAGAGTTCCAGAAGTAAACTACTGAAAACCATTTGAGATGTTTACAGTCTTTCTGAATTTGCACAGATCTAATCATCTGCATGTAAACCACAATTGGCTGTTGAGTTATATGTAAGCAGGCAATTTTATCTGATACCTTGCTGAGTAGGATATAAACATTTTACCTGCCCATGGTATCTTTGCCTCCTCAAAATGCAGTGTCTAATTTTGTATCCTAATGAGTATTCACCCTTTAACAGCGCTGTGGCCAGAAAATGAAGAGCTTCTATCTTTGCAGCTGTAGAACTGTGCAATGTAAATGCAATAGCAGTGACAAAATTACCAATGGTTTTCTTCCAGAAACTACATTTGAGTGAAGATGTTGCTGGAGCCACATTCATGGCAGCAGGGAGCTCCACTCCAGAACTGTTTGCATCTGTTATAGGTATGGAGCTCACACAGTAGCTTTTGAGATCCGCTGTTAAAAAATCAGCAGCTGATTAAGCAGAGGTATCCAAAAGTACTGCCATTCTTCTGTCAATTTATAGTCAGCAGTTGGAGCTGTCAGCTAGTCTGTGGTTCATGGTATAATTAACTACTCAAAATACCTCAAGAAACTGTGAATCTCCTCTCAAAACAGAGAGGAATGGCTGATTATGAACATAGGAAGTTAAGAAGAGATTTTTTGCAGTCCCCTGAGAGAGAATTAAAAGATATTTGCTTCTTTGCCTTCTTTCTTCTAGTAAAGGAATTTAATTTTAGCAAGGAAGTAGGAGAACACGGAACATGGGAAAAGAACAAATTAATGTATAGATAAGTCAGATCTGTTAAAAGCAGAAGAACATGGTGTACATTACTTACAGAATTATTTGAACTAATCTCTGAAATGAAAGATTACTGGTATAAAGAGGACGTCTGTATGGCAAAAGCAATACCTATTATGAGAAGGAAGGACATACAGGACTACACTGAAAAAGAAGAGGGAAAGCAGCAAGTTTCATGGAAACATATAATTGCAGAATAGTTTGTGTTGGAAGGGGCCTTTAAAGGCCATCAAGTACAACCCCCCTGCAAGGAACAGGGACATCTCCCATGAGATTGGATTGCTCAGAGCCCTGTACAGCCTGACTTTGAATACTTCCATGGATGGGACATCTACCACCTCTCTGGGCAACCTGTTTTCAGCATTTCACTACCCTCATCACAATTTTTTCCCCCATATATGGAGTCTAAATCTACCCTTTACAACCATTACTCCTTGTCCTATCACAGTAGGCCCTTTAAGTATTGCAACAAGGTTCCCCCAGAGCCTTCTCCACTCCTGGTTGATCAACTCCATCTCTCTGTCTGTCTTCATGGGAAAGCCCTCTGATTAATTTTGTGATCCTCCTCTGGACCTACTCCAACAGATTCATATATTCTGTGCTGAGGACCCTAGAGCTGGACCCAGTACTCCAGGTGGGGTCTCACCAGAGCAGAGTGGAATGGCAGAATCACCTCCCTTGACCTGCTGTCCACATTTGTTTGTTTGTTGGGGTTTCTTTTGTTGCCGCTTTCTGGGCTGTGAGCACACATTGCTGGCTCATGTCCAGCTTTACACACCTAAGGTGTCAACACACCTAAGCCCTTCTCTGCAGGGCTGTTTTTAAGTATCTTCATCCCCCAGCCTGTACTGGTACTGTGGTTTGCCCCAACCAATGTGCAGGACCTTGCACTTGTCTTTGCTGCATGTCAGAAGGGTTCAGCAAGGCCAAGTGCACATGAGCCCATTTCTTGAGTTTGTCCAGGTCCCTCTGCATAGCATCCCATCTTTCTGGCTTGTCAACTGCACCACTCAGCTTGGTGTCCTCTGAAAATGCTGAGGTGTAGTTTTTTTCTTTCCCCTGTTCTCATTGCTGAAGATATTAATCAGTACTTATCTCAATAAAAACCCCTGAGGTACAGCAGTCATCACTGATCTCCTCACAGAGATAATTGACCACTACCCTCTGGATGTGACCATCTAACCAATTCATTATCCATTGACCAGTCCACCTACAGAATCCCCATCTCTCCAATTTGGAGAAGGATGTTACGGAGAACCATGTCAAAGACTTTACAGAAGTCCAGATAGATTACATCCTTAGCTCTTCCTTTGTCCAGTGATATAGTCAGTCCATCATAGAAGACCGCTAGGTTGGTCTGGAAAGACTTGCCATTGATGAAGCCATGCTGGCTGTCTGAAATCACCTCCCTCCATATGTTCTGGGAGATGTCTTGATGTTACCAATTAACACACTTGCTTTGGCGACCAACAGATGCAGAATTGCATCACCTTTGGTAGCACTGTCTATTAACCTGGCTTAAGAAGTTATCCTCAGTGTGTTCCAGGAGTCTCATGTATTTGCCTCTAGATTGTTACTTTTCCAGCAGATGTCAGGATGACAAAGTCCCTCAGCAGAAGAAGGGTTTGTGTGCCCAAAGCCTGCTGTAGCTGGAGTAAGAAGTCTTTGTTAGTAGGCTACCCTTGATTAGGCAGCCTGTAGTAGACAGCAGCCACAAGGTTCCCTTTGTTGCCATGGTGTCTTAATTATTACCCATAAGCTTTCAAACTGCTTGTGGGTGTTCTTCAGGGACAGCTCTTGGCAGTGTATCCATTTCTGAATATGGGAGGCAACCCTTCTGGCTCTCTTTGCTTTCTTGTCCCTTCTGAACTGCCTGTGGCCATTGATAGCCCCGTTCCAGTCATGAGATTTGTACCACCAAGTTTCAGTAACAACAACTAAGGTGTAGCTTTCTTAGCAGCACAGTGTCTTAAATCTGATAAATCTGCCTTTATTGAAGCCCTAGTAGGCATTCTGCTGCTATCCCAGCTGACATTTTTACAAACTTCTAGGGAAATACAGTCTAAAGGAATACATTATAACCTCACATCCAACTTATTAAACATCAACCAGTATAAACCTTTAAGGCTTCCTTTAGCAAAAGATATAAGATTACTTACCTAGGAGAAAGGCTTCTTTGCTTTATTATACTGAAATAAATTCTGTTTCTCATGTGGCTGGAGATGTTTTATGCTTGTTTGAATTACTACACCACTACCAACCAAACTGAAATACAGGACTTACTGCTGAAGTAAGTAGTCAATATTTGCTGTGGAGATGTTACGCCAAAAAAGAAGTAGCTGCTAGTTAGACTAAAAGCACAAAATATTCCACAGAGAAGTGAGCATTTATTAGGAAACATGTTTTAGTTCAACTTTCAAAACCCTCCTGTTCCCAGGGAGAACATGTTCTAAGCAATTGCCTGTGAACTAAAATGAAATCACAGAGGTAATAATGCATGTTTTACTCCCTCTGCAGGTGTGTTTATCACTCATGGAGATGTAGGAGTAGGAACCATTGTTGGTTCAGCAGTTTTCAACATCCTCTGCATTGTTGGTGTCTGTGGAATATTTGCAGGACAGGTTAGTAAGATGCTATCTTTATAGAGTTCAACTGCTTACAGTGTAGGGGGTTCCATGAGTAAACAGTAAGTAATGAGTTAAAAAAAAGAGAACGTTATTCAAAACCACAAGTGAGCTGGCATTGTGAAATGTGTTGGAAAGAATTTGCAAATGCTTTACAAATAGCAAATGTTTCCAAAAGGTTCAGCTGTAGTTTCAGCACTCCAAACATGGATCATACAGAGGACACTGGTTTCTCTGTATATCTAATACTGTGTTCACAGTCAACTGATCAGTGGCATTTGCTAATCCTTCCTGGTACTGATGATGATCAAAGAATCTGGGACACAAGCAGTAGATTTGCTTCATCTGCTCTGTAGATGTGTATAATTTTTTTTCAGGTATTAAGTCTGATTTATCTACAAATATACTGAAGTGGCAATGATTGATTTGCTGCAGTAGAATGAGTTATACTTTGCAATTGAATGTATGGCCTATTAAAATACCATTAGTAAGAAATTTATTTCATTAATGGAAGTTTCTATATGATTTTTATTGCTGGTGGTTATTAGAGATTCATCATCTAAAACACTGCTATGTCTTCCTGTTAGCATAGATTTGTGATTGGTTCCAGAATTGTTCCTAAAAGTAATTCTACTTACACACCTAAGTGATTGCAAGATAGAGGCCTCCGTTTTGTCTTTTAAGTGGCTGAAGGTATGATATTTTTCAGGTGGTTTGTCTCACCCGGTGGGCAGTGTTTCGGGACTCTGTGTACTACACAATATCTGTGATTGTACTTATTGTTGTAAGTAGTTCTCTTATCACTTACTGTGTTTCATAGTTCTCCTATTAATTAATGTGTTTTGCTACTTGAATTTTTGGAGGACCAGCCTGCTAACCATCAGTGTACACTGGTGAAGTTTGATTCCTAGTTAGTTCTAGTTACATCTGGAAGTGAGGGCTTGCCTGCAGAGTATAGTTCAAATACAAAACCTTCATACAGCCGCACAGAATGTGTGTCCATCGTGTGTGTTAATGGCCATTTGGTATCTACAGTCTTTAAAATTGTGCAGGCTAGCAAGCTGCAGTTACACAGGGCAGTTACCCCTCCTAACCTAGGAGACTGCTTGTCATGCAGACGGAAAATGTTGAGCTGTACCTCTGTTTAAAACAGGGAGAGTGGTTGCTTCTTGCTTCTGCACAGTAACTTTATTTCACACATTCTAGCTAAAAGTTTCTAAATACAGCACAGATGAGATATCACTTTGTTCATCTAGAGCAGTGATGCAGTTCCTGAAGATACTCATTTATTGCATTTGGTGACGGGGGGGAAAGAATCCGCTTGGCTTGGTTTGTAATCAATATGGATCACTAGCTGCCCATTGAGTTACTGGAGTTAGGTAGGGTGGAGTAAAATGTGTGCAACCACTAGTCCTAAGAAGAGAAATAGTGGCTGCCTTTTCTGCTAAAAACTGGTCTAGATGCTAAGGGAACTTGGAGCTAAGTCTCTTGAGAATGCATGACTTTGCTGTCATGTACATAGCACAGTGTGTAGGTACATGAGTGCATAATTGTCTGCCTTTCAGGCATGCTCACGCTGCTTTACTAAATACTGTTTATAATAATCACTGAGAGGGTTCCAAGCTGTGTTCGCAATGTTTGTGCTTTTTGAGGGGTATGATCCATGCAGTGAAAGTTCTGTTTAGAAAGTGTTAAAACTCTAGCTCCAGGCTAGATATGACTCAGATTAAATAAATTTGACTGTTTTTCACAGTAGTTTGGCTAAATGGTCAAATTATGTATTTCCTTTTTCTTCTTCTAGTTCATATACGATGAGAAAATAGAATGGTAAGTTGTGTAAGTTATTTTCTGCAGCCCCATATTTGCCATGAGACTGATCAGTAAATAGATTTGCAGTGTAATTAGCTTTCATTCATACATGCTGTGAGTATGAGCCTGATTTGACACCTGGGAAAACCTGTGTATTTTCTTTGTTTATATTTTTATGGTGATCAGGCAAAAGTAAAAGAAAATGTAAGAATCTGGAAATGTGAATGAAGTAAATAGGCTACTTAGAAGGCCTCATGTGCAGAGAGGGTAACCAAAGTTCTGTTGCTCTGATTCTGGCTGTTAACATTATGGGGGTTTTAGATCATCCAAGTGGGATCCTAGTGGAGGTTCATAAGCACCTTCTGAAAGAGTCCTGTCAGAGTGTCTGGCCTGTATTTGAACGCTGAAATGACGTAAGACCTTGGCATTATGAACCTCAGAGGGTAGCTGTGGTTTTAGTCTGCATAACACGTTTCTGAAACATGCATTACATTTTATTTGCAAGTTTGTTGGAACTTGAGTGTCTGCTTCCCCCCATTCTGTCGAGACACCATCTAATCTTTAATGATGTGAATCCTGTGTACACAGATGTGACTTGTAGTAGGTGTTTAATGCACGTTCCTACATGAAACTTGTAAAGCATACAGCTGTTTGACCTCTTAACAATTTTTTTTTTGTCTCTTTGAGGTGGGAAAGCCTTATACTCATCATTATGTATTCATTCTACATACTTATAATGAAGTAAGTGCTTTTCTTCTCCATATGCCCTTTAGGTTTTAGTAGACCGTGATTCTTGTAGTGTAGTTTTGTCCTTGGCCTTCCTGCTGAGGACACTACAGCCAGTCATGTTTCTGTGTAAGATCCCTTCCTTTTCATGATTAATTAGTTTTGCTCTAGATTTATGCTTAGTCAACAGCAAACATTTTCATGTCACCTTTTTGTACTGCACTGAGGTAAAGTAACTTGCAGAAGAAATTGAGAGAAAATGTCATTTATACAAAGACAGAGGAAAAAGTCCACTAGGTACTCTGGATTGTGGGGACATACCATGTCAGCTACTACACATTTTGTAACCTCTGGAGTACAAGGTCAAGGAACTTAGATAGGCTGCTAAGCATATATTTATCTTTAGACCATTATATACCAGATTGCATAGTGACATCCTTCTTCTATAATGTCATGGACAGGACAGTCAGAGGTCTGACTGTTACTGCAGGAGTCTGTGAATCTACCCTTCTGCTGCAAGTTACTTAGACTTAACCCTTGGTGCCCTTTCCTTACAAATCACCCTTTTTGAAACTTGAGCTTCCTGTTTTTTCTTACAGCAGGTTTTGGCAGAGTTCTCTGACAGCCCTCTTAGATCCCCCTCTAGTGCTAAAATAGATGCATTCTTCCTTCAGAAGGGTTATGGTCAACAGTCTCAGAAATGCTCGAGCATCTGCAGTAGGGAACACACTACTGAGAAAAGCAGTAAGGTTAACTGTTGATGCAGGAGGAAAGAAGCTATTGTATAGTGATTGTCCTGGCTCACAAGAAATAGATGCAGCCCTTGCTTTTGTATCAGCTTGCCACAGAATTGGATAGTCCTTTCTGTTAACTCCCTGTTAGTTGTCAGAGAATGTGCATCTTTACTGCATACTTGCATAGGTTGTTCTGAAATGCTTGAAGTTTGACAAGGAAATGCAACAATCCAACCTTTTCAGACCTTTCCTTTTCTCTTTCAGGTACAATGTGAGGATGCAAAATTTCTTCACCCTTAAAACCAAGAATGTTGGAAATGGTGACACAGCCAACAATGAGCTGGAAGATGGTAATAAATGTTATGCCCTTAGTTATGATGACCCATCCATTCCATTACTATGGAAAGGTAAGGCTGAGCAGACAGGACTTGTACAAAGTAATTCCCAGGACATCCTTTTTATTTCTTTAATGTGGATCAAAACAGTGTTACTATTCAATCATAAGCAGGAATTTTTATTGAGTTAACTTGGCAATTCATCAGTCAGACTGCCAGATGAAAAAACCCAGTCAAAATTTTATTTTGTATTCTGAAAACAAGCTGCTTGGCACATTGGCAATTTTACTTCCTTTTTATCTCATGTTCAATGATGAGCTACTGCACTGTGAAAGAAATAATTTAATAATTTTTTACTTTTTTGGCAAAGAAGCTGATTTTCACTTAAAATTAGTTTGGAGCTAGAAGCGCAGATTTGGTGTTAAAGGAAAAGATGTGGGCAGCTCAGGGGCAAGAGGAATTCTGTGCTGAGTTCAGATCCTCAGATGACTGACTTTCACATGCCTTGTTAACTCTTCATACATTACCAAACACATATGAGAAATGCAGGTTCCTTGCTTACTGTATCTTTGTCATAAAGGGGCACGTGATGATACCCAGCTTCTGGTACTGAAGGTAACCAAGCATACCTAGGTATTTTTGGCTTTTTTATAAGCCTGTTTTTAACATTTTCTTATCCTTCTCCTTTTCCATTCCTTCTGGATGATCCTTACCTGGAAGTGTTCAAGGACCTTGAGCAACCTGGTCTAGTAGAGAATGTCCCTGTCCGTGGCAGAGGGCTGGGAGGTGTACATTCAGATATCCCAGGGAAATTTACCAGGAAGGAGAGAGGACGTGAAGAACAGGTTAAGGAGATGACAGGGTTTGGAGGAAGCAGTGGGACATGAGGATGACAATATTAGCCTAGCTGTTCTGTGGATGGATGCTTTCTGTGCTAAGAAGCTGGCATAGAAAACCATCACATGGGGGCTTGTTGTATCTCACTCCTGTTGAGTCAAAATATGCCATGACCTATCAGAGACTTACTGTTAGTTTGCACTTGTTTGGCTTTACCAGCTGAGCTGCACTTTCCCCAGCAACAGCTTTCAGAAACAGGAGCACTACTAGTAGCAAGGAGAGACCTGGATTTGCCTTCTCTGTCTTACCTCCAGCCAGTAGTTAGCAAGTTTCAGGCAAAATTACCTTCCTTGATTTCACTGAGGTGAAGGTCTAACTTTCATCTCATGTTTCACAGGAGGAAAGTCTGATTATTTTCTCAAAAAAGAGCAGTTACTTTGGGCTAGTCTGCTGCACAATGTGCAGATACATGTGGGGGGTTTCCATATTGCACAGCTCTTTCACACTTGTAAGTTATATAACTTCCAAGAGCTTTCAATTCTACAATATAAAAGCTTCTATTGCTCATGTTTCTGAGATAGAAAGGAGAGCTTTTTGCCATAAGAAATATTCCATTTCAAGGGTGACTTCCACAGACACAGGTGAAGGCAAAATATGTGTGCTTTAAAAGTACAAGCATGTGACTCGCTGCTCTTGGCTTTTGTTATGTTGACCCAAATTTCCACCAGGTGGCATGGTTCAGTTCTTGCCTAAAACCAGAAATCTTGAAAACGGTGGGTTTCTGAGGGCCTGATCAGGAGTCAGCCAAAGTGTGCCAGAAGCTTGTTGTTGATTTTGGCAGGAGTGTTGGTGATGGTGCTTTGTGGTGAGCAGGAGGCTTAAACAGTTTGTTAAAAGGAAAAGCCATTCTCAGTTGTTTTATTTCTAAGGAACGTCACAAAGGAGAAGTGAAAAGGTTTGTGAAAACCACATTTGCAATTTTGAAGTGGAGCCTGTTTGTTCCATATGAGGCTAAGGGATGTATGTTTATGGGCATAGGAACTAAGACTGAAGATCTGTTAGGAAAATACAAGAGCAATGTGTGGCAGTAAGTCAAAACAGCTGCAGGTAGTTAGAGATATCATAGAATGGCATGAGTTGGAAGGGACCTTAGAGATCATCTAGTTCCAATGCCTCTGCTGTGGGCAGGGACACTTTCCACTAAACCAGGTTGATAAAGCCTCCTCCCATCTGGTCTGAAACATTTGCAGGGATGGTGTCCACAACTCCTCTGAGCAAACCCGTTCCAGTGTCTCACCACCCTCATAGTAAATAACTTGGTAATGTCCAATCTAAATCTGCCCTGCTCTAGTTCAAAACTATTGCCTCTTGTCCTATCACCACATGCACTTACAAATAGTCCCTCTCCAGTTTCCCCTGTAGGCCCCTGTCAGTTACTAGAAAGCTGCATAAGGTCTCACCAGAGCCTTCTCTTATCCATACTGACCATGCCCAGCTCCCTCAGTCAGTTCTCATAGGAGAGGTGCTTCATCTCTCTGATCCTCTTTATGGCCCTCTTCTGGACCTTATCCAAAAGATCTATGCCCTTGTGTTGGGGGCTGCAAAGTTGGATGAAGTACTCCAGGTAGGGTCTTACAAGAGCAGAGTAGAGGGGCACAATTACCTCCCTTGCTTGACTTTCTGGCCATACATCTTTTAATGCAGCCCAAGATACAGTTGGCTTATTGGGCTGCAAACTCGCATTGCTGGCTCATGCCAAGTGCCTCATTGACCAGTACTCCCAAGTCCTTCTCTGCAGGGCTTCTCTCAATCCACTCATCATCCATCTTGTGTTTGTGCTTGGGATTGCCCTGACCTGGGTGCAGGACTTTGCCCTTGTTGAATTTGATGAGGTTGGTGCTACACCACCCTTCCAGCCTGTCGATGTCCCTCTGGAAGGAATCTTCCCTCCAGTGTGTCAACCACACCATGCAGCTTGGTGTCCTTGGCAGACTTGCTGAAGGTTGAAAGCTTTGCACAAGTCCAGGAAGATGACATCAGTTGTTCTTCTCTTATCCACTGTTCCTATAACCCGTCATAAAAGCCACCAGATTTGTCAAACAGGATTTGCACTTGATGAAGCTATGTTGGTTGTCACCAACCACCTCCTTGTTTTCCATGTGCCCTAGC
Organism: Melanerpes formicivorus; assembly: GCF_026170545.1. NCBI lineage: Eukaryota > Metazoa > Chordata > Aves > Piciformes > Picidae > Melanerpes > Melanerpes formicivorus. Next base: position 6,396,706 of record NW_027142369.1, read on the forward strand.
GGAGTCTTCAGGAGGATCTGCTCCAATATCCTGCTGGGCACTGAGGTGAGATTGTGTGGCTTGTACTTCTCCATGTTTTCCTTATCTCCTTTTTTGAAAGTGGGGGTGATGTTTGCCCTTTTCTAGTCAGTGGGAACTTCACCAAACCAACATGACTTTTCAGGTATGATGGGAAGTGGCTTTGCAACTTCATCTGCTAGTTCCCTCAGGACCCATGAATGGATCTTGTCAAGTCTCATGGACTGGTACAGCTTTATGTTCATTAGATAGTCTTAAACCTGGTCTTCTCTTACAGAGGACAGATCTTCATTCTCTCAGTCCCCATCCTTCCCTTCTGATGCTTGGATTGTTAGACTCCTTATCATAAAAGACTCAGGCAAAAAAACTCTAGTACCTTAGTCTTCTCCATATCCTGTGTGACCAGATTCCCCATTTCCTTCTGTAGATGGCCCACATTTTCTCTGTTCTTCTTTTGTCACTGATACTATCTTGAAGTAGTCTACATCCGTCCAGAGTCTTTTAACACAGTATTTCATCAAAGCTGAGTATATTTGGTTGCTGTCTCCTTTGGTGCTCCAAGAAAACAGTTCCAGAGTAACATCAGAACATCAGGGCTGCCATAATTTTCATGACACTCTAAGATAAAGAAGCACATTGGAGACTCCACTTGAGAGCAGTTGATCTGATAAGGCTGTCAAAGAGATACCTGGCCTTTTTGCCTTACCTTTTTGCCTTAGACATATCTTTGTCTAATTAAAGCAAATGTTAACCTACTGTGGTTGGCACCTCTTCCATGAGGATTGGTTCCTAGGAAGCTTGTCTGGCTCTGTATGCTTTGATATCAAAGCTGCTACAGTCTGTAAGGGCCTTTGGAATGGGTATGCTCCTTATTTGCGTCATCAACTGCAGTACTGAACAAGGCTAATGTGTTTTAGCCATCAGGATGCAGGGAGGATAATTGCTCCTTTATGTTTACCAAAGGCAAAATTGCTACCAATTCTATTCTCCATTAGAGATACTAAGCTGCCAGGCAAGACAACAGAGTGGGTTCTTTGAGAAGGGCTCCTTTGTGAAAGTAAAGATCTCTTTATGACACTTCAGGTGACCCCAGTGCACTAACTGAAAACAGTCAGTGAAACAAAGCAAGACACTCAAATGTTCAAGCATAAAAGATGCAGCTGTTAGCCGGTGATTTACGGGCTTGCTACGTTTTTCTGTTAAATTGTGGAAGGGTATTTCTTGAACGTGGGATCCGTTAGAAGATGTTTGAGACAGCAAAGCTTTTGTTGTATGGTGTGATTTACATGCATGCCTGGATCCAGTTTTCTTCCTGAAGAATAAAAGTATTTCAAAACTGTACAAATGAAATGAAAAAAAGAAAAGAACAAACCACAGATTACTCTGCCTATTTTAATTTCCATTTTAATGTCTTTGAGTTCAATGTTTTCTTAGATTTCCTTTGCTACCTGGCTTCAACCATGCACTAATAATTTTCACTTCCACCTCCTAAATTCTCTGCCTCTTCTTAATGTAAGTAACTTACTATTAAAGGGATTTGGGAGGGTGAAGCCAAGCTTAGCAAAGCACCAAACAAGCAGCAAAGAATTTTGGTGGGTTTTTTACTGTATTACATGTAATAATTAATATATGCATATTTCCTGCCCTGCTTTCTAACACCACATAGGTATGTCTCCTGTCTGCTGAGCCTTGCTCTGCTTGCAATGTGTGGTCTGTAGCATTTGTGAGGATATTTGTTTCGTTTTGAGCTCTACTTGTGTTGATTCCCAATATAATCTAGTGTCTCTGTGTACTTAACATCGTTAACCTTGGTACGAGTTCCTTCATATTAACAAGAGCTTATGTGCATGTTTGTTTGTGACAATCCTTTTGTTGTGTTTCAAATCTTGTCAACTTAGAGATGTTGTTAATATATGTGAAAGTAAAGTGATGATTTCCAAAGGGAATGAGTGCAACATTGATTCAGTGATAACTCTAGAGATTTTGGCAGTGCTGTCTACACCGCCACAATGCAAGTGCTTTGAGAGCAGGCTTACAAAACCATAGCGGGACATAAGCAAAGAAAACTGGTAATACAGCATGAGTGGCTGGGTACAAACAGTTTCCACTCATCTGGGAGTGGGTTGGTGGCTGCCTTAGCAGAGTGAAACCCTTTTTTACTATGTGATAGACATGAAGTGCACGACTGATGAGCAAATTAATTCACCAGGCTGCAGAAACACTACAGAAAGTTGCTCATAAATTCAAGCATTTAGATGAGTATTACTCCTGCCCAAGCCTGAAAAGATTCTGGGTGATGGGAAGCGTGGCAAGTTCAATTCCACAACTAACTCTGTCCACTGTCATCGTTAGTGAAGGGCATGCAGCAGTATGGCAAAAACAGCGTAGTAATGGTAGATGAGATCATCTGCTCCAGCCCTCCCAAATACCGGTTCCCTGAAGCTGGATTACGGATTATGATTACAAATAAATTTGGACCGCGCACCAGAATGCGGATGGCAAGCCGGCTCATCATTAATGAGGTAGGTTGATTAAAAAAAACACAATAAATGACTAAGAGGCAGAAGGATTACAAAAGAGCCATGCTCGTAGTGATTTTTAGAATTCAGATTCTTCAGCATCCCTAGGGATGTGCTATCAGATTTGAAGATACATTGATTACCAGTGGTGATGTGACCTATCTTAATTGGAGGGAGGTCACCAAGAAGGAGCTCCCTTACCTACCTGCCAGAAAATGTGTGTCTTAGGATGTGTGTATGGGGGTGTGTGCACATCTGGATTTTATCTGCAGCAGGGGAATTGGTTTGGATCATTACGCAAGTGGTCAGGTTAAACAAGGATAATGGACAGGGCAACCAAAAATCTGTAAGAACTGTTATTAGCAGCACATCTTGGATCATATCAGGTATTTGCCTACCTCTTTAGTCTTCAGCATAAACCTCAACCCAGAAATGAAAGCAAACCAAAATATTTTCATAAGGGAAGTGTGCCCTGGAGAATTTCAGTTAACTCTTTTTGATACATTGTCACTCCCATACATTACTTGTTTCATACTGTGCAGCTCAAGTGACAAGACCAGCCAAGCGATGCTTTTCTGGGCTTCTATGATGTACTTGGGTTGAAATTTTTGGCCGGCCAACTTTGGCTTCTATTAAGGCAAGGTTTTATCCCTTGCTCCCTGCAGTGTCATGTATGAGAGGATTTTACTCTGGCAAATTAATTTCAGTGGTTTAGAAAATACAAGCTTTAGTGGGTTCCTACAATTTGAACATCATAATACAGCTGATGTCTCTACCAAGCATTGTGAATGCCCCAGTGAAAAAAGTGGCACTAATGTATGTGTAAGAAAAGTCCCATTTAAGTCCCATTTAAATCAGCGAATTGTTTAGTAGGAAGCCAGCTTGGTGGCATTCAGTCAAGAGCAGAAGATCAAACAGGGTATGCAGCAGTAGCTGACATTCTAGAAGTTCTGCTTTGAAGGCAGTTCATTGATCAGAAAAAAAAATCTTTTTTAATGCATATGTGCACAGAATGCTGATACTTGCTAGTTCAACATCTGCAAAAGACATTCTCTAAACCAGAGCATTTTGGATCTGTGTTCTTATGTATTCTTGCTGCCAGTTTTGTGAAGTAGTCAGACATGAGTTTTCTCTATTTTTGGTTACAGTGTATTAACACTAGCTGCAGAATTTTTTGTGTGTCGTGCAGTTACTTTATTTTTTAAGTCATTTCAGGACACTTGTAGGAAGTTGCAATAATTTATCATGAAAAAGAGAACATTTATCAACCCTGCAGTATCACATCTGACAAACATTTTTTTCTAAAAGTAGGAAATTGCTGTTACATCTCACATTCTCCAGTGTATTTAATATGCTGATGTTTATACCCTGCCCCTGTAGTTGTTACATGAGGTATTTGAACTGTAGCAGTCTTATACATGTCTGTAGGGGCAGTTAGGGGCTTCATTAAAGTATATACTTGGACAAGGGCAACAAGGTTTAGTCTTGCTTTTGAAATTATAAACACAACCTTTACCTCAGGGAATGGGAGTAGGAAAGCATCTGAGTGTCCTGGTTAATGACTCATAAGCCAATTCTCTAAGTGCAAAAATGCCTTGAGTGCTACTCCTAGATTCTGCTGCTATTGCTGGTTTGAGTGGGAAGTGTTGAGTGATAAGGGCTTCAGAGTAATCACACTCATTAAAGCATGGTGTGGAAGAACAAATATGATGACTTCCTGCATCATGAGTTGAAAGACTCCTGCCAGTAATTTTGAGCTGTGCAGTCAACACCAGCCTGATGATGACAGGTAGCCACAGACAGATTTGTTTGTTGCTGTTTGAAAGGAAGGCTTTGTGGAGAAACTTCACAGCTCCCATGACTGGGACTGACAGACAGCAAAAGCCATATTTTATGAAGTCAATACTTTCCAAACTGTGGCAGTTTTGTCTTTGACACTGTGCAGCGTCAGCGACTGATCCAATCTGCCAGTTGCTCAAACAAGCCACTTCAGAATGGGAGACATGAAAATATTGAAAATGGAAACATCCCTGTGGTGAACCAAGAGGAGGAAACTGAACAGGACAATCTCTCTCCCTTTTCACTGCCAGGTAAGGCTTATTTTCCAGGCATTTATAGTAAGAGAACAGAAGGTAATTAAAATACCAAACACTGGCTTGTAAGAGAAGACAGCATATGTGGGAAGAGAGGAAGAGGGATTGATTTGTCTGTCTGAAGGCTGAATTTGATAGCAGTCAATCTGGACTTGAGATTGCATGGCTAAAAGCAGATTTTGGGAAAGTGTCTTCCAGCCATCAGGCACAATAATAGTAGAAGTGCTCATTTGCCAGAGGACAGAGTAAGGTAGATTTATGTTAAGAATCATGTCAGTGCAGCCTGTTAAGTGCTGCACTGTTAGTCATTTTGAAGTCACAGTTAATAATGGCCTGCTGGATACTGCTATGCCAAAGGCATGTATAATATAATATATGTATAGACATGTATAATATAATAACATGATTTAGAGACTCTAGGTGAGGCTTCTTGGATTAACTGGAAGAAAGGTTTAGGGAGAGAAAGTGTTTAATATCTTTGGCAGTATTAATCTCTTAATTTAGCAGTATGTAATAATACTCACTTGCTGAATTTTTTTGGAAACTCTGGTGTGAAGGGCTGTATATAACCAGCCATATTATGCTGGTGCCCTTAGCACATTGAGGGTTGACTTTCCCCAGAATGCTTTGAAAATTAGCAGCGACTAGATCACCCCTTACAGACGTGCAGTCAGGAGTCACCTCTCACATGGTTACTGTTTAATACAAACATTACTTGGCATAAATGTAGTGGAAAAGAAGGAATAATTTCCCATGTTGCATATGATTTTTATTAGGGATCCCATTGCTTCAGTTGCTCTTCCTTTAGAAGAGATGTTTGTGACTGAACAAACATTGAAGTGTACTATGTGAAGGCTGGGTGAAACTGTATGTCTGTGTTACAGTGTGCTCTTACAGGAGCTTCTTGCAGTCAGCAGTTAAGGTCTTTCATTGGGAATGAGGAATGGAAACTGATTCACTGAAGATAGGCTCATTACATGGGCTTCTGATCATCAATGAAGAAACTGTTTTTATTGTAAAGTGAAATAAGTGGGTCCAAGTCACAGAGATGCTTGTGCAGATGAACGTGTTAATAATAACAAAACCAACAGTAACAGTAATAAACAGCTAAAACCCCAAACATATGTCCCAAAACTACCTTAAAAAATGCAGGATTCAATAAAAGTGTTGGCAAATAAGAGATTAATTTTTTTTTTTATTATTTTTTTGAGAAGTTTTGATTCTAATTTTAGTTAGGCCAGTGCAATCATGCATTGCATTCCAGGACAGGACAGAAATCTTAGCATGTGGCAAATGTTACCTGGAGACCACATTTGGATTTATTCAAGACTCAGACAATTTCTTTATGCATGAAAAAATAGATGTTGAAATAGAGCTCCATAAGTGTTTGACATTCACAATAGATAAAATGCTTTGAACTAAGGAGAGAGTTATTAGTTATGCCATTGGCCTTTTTTAAATGCAGTTTTTCTGCATTTTTTGAGAAAGTCTTTAAAGAGAAATGAAGTGTAAGAGGCCAAAGTGGAACCACTGTTGATACCCTTCATACTGGAATGGAGCAGAAGTTAAATATGAACTCAAAGAGTTGCATAAAAGCAGTAAAATGACTGTTAAAAATCCTTATCATTATCTTCAGGTTTTGTCACTCGTTTTGTCTGGAGATGATTATCTATTGGTTGGATTCCCATTGCTCAACTAATACATATTCTGAGGAAGAATTCTTTTATTTTACCTTTCAGGAGGTACCACTTTAACTTTGTAGAAAATCACAGTATCACAGTATCACTTAGGTTGAAAAGGACCTCGGGGATCATCGAGTCCAACCTATCAACACAGACCCCATGACTAGACCATGGCACCAAGTGCCACGTCCAATCTCCCCTTGAACGCCTCCAGGGTCGATGACTCAACCACCTCCCTGGGCAACCCGTTCCAATGCCGAATGACTCGCTCGGTGAAGAACTTCCTCCTCACCTCGAGTCTGAACCTCCCCTGGCGCAGCTTGAGACTGTGTCCCCTTGTTCTGGTGCTGGTTGCCTGGGAGAAGAGGCCAACCCCCTCCTGCCTACAACCACCCTTCAGGTAGTTGTAGAGGGCAATGAGGTCACCCCTGAGCCTCCTCTTCTCCAGGCTAATCAATCCCAGCTCCCTCAGCCTCTCCTCATAGGGCTTGTGTTCAAGGCCTCTCCCCAGCCTTGTTGCCCTTCTCTGGACACGTTCAAGTGTTTCGATGTCCTTCTTAAACTGAGGGGCCCAGAACTGGACACAGTACTCAAGGTGCATCCTAACCAAAGCAGAGTACAGGGGCACAATGACCTCCCTGCTCCTGCTGGCCACACTATTCCTAATGCAGGCCAGGATGCTATTGGCCCTCCTGGCCACCTGGGCACACTGCTGGCTCATATTCAGGTGGCTGTCGATCAGCACACCCAGGTCCCTCTCTGTCTGGGAGCTCTCCAGCCACTCCGGCCCCAGCCTATAGCTCTGCATGGGATTGCCGTAGCCAAAGTGCAGCACTCGGCACATGGACTTGTTGAAAGCCATCCCATTGGACTCTGCCCATCTTTCCAGTCGGTCAAGGTCCCTCTGCAGAGCCTTTCGACCCTCTAACTGACTAACATCTGCCCCTAACTTTGTGTCATCTGCAAACTTGCTGATGACTGACTCTACCCCTTCATCCAGATCATCGATGAATATGTTGAAGAGGACAGGGCCCAGCACTGATCCCTGGGGGACACCACTGGTGACTGGCCTCCAGCTGGATGTGGCACCATTCACGACCACTCTCTGGGCCCGGCCCTCCAGCCAGTTCCTAACCCAGCACAGAGTGTAATGGCCCAATCCACGGGCTGACAGCTTAGCCAGCAGTTTGCTGTGGGGGACGGTGTCAAAGGCCTTGCTGAAGTCCAGGTAGACCACATCCACAGGCCTCCCCACATCCACCAGGCGGGTCACCTGATCATAGAAAGAGATCAGGTTGGAGAGGCAGGATCTGCCCTTCCTGAATCCATGTTGGCTGGATGTAAGGACTCAGCATCATGGTTTGTGGCTTGGAGTACTGTGTACTTGGAGTACTGTGGCACAATCAGTAGCCTAAAAAAAACATCAGGCTTGTAACGGGCTTTAGGGAAAAGGTGGTTGGCAGATAGTTTCCCAGAATCCCCTTTGGTTTTCCTTTAATTTATTATCAGGCAAGGAGTAAGGCACATGGAGCCAGGCTCTTCTCGGTGGTGCCCAATGACAGGACAAGGGCAATGGGTGGAAGCTGAGGCATAGGAAGTTTCATGTAAATATGAAGGAAAATGTTTTCACTGTGAGGGGACAGAACCCTGGAACAGGCTGCCCAGGGAGGTTGTGGACTCTCCCTCTCTGGAGATACTCAAAACTCACCTGGATGCATTCCTGTGTAATCTGGTGTAGGTGATCCTGCTCTGGCAGGAGGGTTGGACTAGATGATCTTTTGAGGTCCCTTCCAGCCCCTGAAATTCTGTGATTCTGTGAAAGATCTATATGAAAAATAGGTTTTCACATTCCAGTAGGACTTTCCAAGTCAACTGCATATGCTAAGTAGAAAATTCACTCCAATATTTTAAGACCTGCAGTAGAAATGGCTATGAGTTGACTCAAACCCTTCTTTTTTTCATTCCTGCTCTTCTGTAGTCACCCTTTCTAGCCTAATTTGGGAGTTGACTTCCCTCCTTCAAATTGCATGTTCTAGATCCTTTTGCAAGGGCAAGTTTGGGTATTTTTCTGAAACAGAAATAAATACAAACCAAGTTGAAAGCACTACATCATCTCTTAGTGATTCCCAGTAATCATTTCCCATTTCTAAGTTTGGGTGGGGTTTTTTTGGTTTGGGTTGGGTTTTTTTTGCTTATTTTCTGTCGGTGGTGGTGCTGAGCAATAGATGTAGGGCTTTAGCATGCGGAAATAGACAATAAAATTGTTCCATGAAAACAGCCTCAAATTTAGCCTAGATCCTCTGTGTCAGACATCCAGAGAGATTCAGCCTAGGATGTGATGCAGGCATATCTGGAGGCAGGAGGTAGGACATAGCTCTTACGGAAGCTACATACAGTATCATATAAACCAGGCTTGGGCTTCGGTTTCTGTGTAGGAAGAAACATCTTCTTTAAAAGGACCCAAACTTCAGGCCATGATGATTATCTTCCAAGGGCTTGTTTGATGCTTTACAGTTTGATTACAGTTGTTTGGAAACAAATCTTAAGCTTTAAAAAAAACCTACTAAACAGAATAAAGCAGGATAAAACTGAGTAGGCACATGCTGACAACAAAATGATGCATAAAAGTCCTTGCATAGCTCAGAAGTCTTTCAGAACCCAGACTCAGACAAGCACTTCTGTGCAGCTCTTAAAGGGTGCTTAAACTGTCCCATGTCCAGGATCCTTTAAAATACTCCATGTTCTCAGCTCCTGCTGGTTTCACAGAAATAAAGAACTCCTCTTATAGGATTGGACCATGAATGCTTTATATAAGTCATGATGGTGTTAGCTAAAATAAGAATAATAATTCCCAGAGCTAAAATGAGATAGCAATAAAGGAGATTAGCAATCCTGCCCATTTTTGTATGGATCCAAAATACAAAGACAGCATGTTGGATAGAAACAAAAAGTAATTAATAATATCTACTAAAAATGTGAAAAACCAGATATTTTTCTTGCCCAGTATTCTGGCTTCAGCCATGACATATGAAGAAGACTGGAAAAGAATAAGACAGGAGTAGTTGGCCTTCAGCTATTTTCAGCTCAAGGAACTTCATGGACTGGGTGTAATGTCAGAATATTTAGAAATCCTTAATGTATTTCTTTAACCTAATTCTTATTTAATATTTGCAAATATTTAACACCCACAACATCCTTTGGGAAGGAGTTTCACAGCTGTGTGAAGACCATCTCCTTTTATTTGCTTTTAACCTGACTCCTACTAACTTTATTTGATGGCTTCTTTTATGAGAAAACACAAAGCAGTCCCCATATACTGGACATGAGCACTCGGGGTACTGTAGCTCTTTGCTATATCCTCTATGAAACTGTTGCTGAGTTAGGGATAGAGGAGAGCTCTGTGTGGAAGCCTCTGTAATTTGTCTCTGAAGACATTTCTTTTAGTTTCTTAGCAATGCCTTTAGCTTCTCTCAGGGCTCCTTTATACTTTGATCACCAGTGGATCCAGCAGACTTCCTGCTCCTAATGTATTTGAAGGAAGACTAATGGTGAATTTTGATGATTCTTTGTAGTTGTTCCTCTGACTCTTTTGGGCCTGCTTTATGGTGCTTTTTGCCAAAGTTTGGAAACATTACTTAGGTGGCTGAGTTAGGAAGATAACTAGTTTCCATAGCTGCTTTGATACTGCAAGAGAGAAGTTCTTTCAAGGAGATAGTTCAGAACAGGACCTAACTGTAGTATTCTGAAACACTGTTTCTGGAAGAGCTTCCTCTTTACCACTACCTACGTAATGCCCTATCTACCTTAGAATTTTATTTCAGAACACAAGTGTGCTTCTGGGGCATGTCTCATTTTTGTACTGACATACTGTGCTTTGATTTGCATCATGTTGTCAGAGCTCATGAGCCAGACTCCTTTTGTAGAAAACTGAACTGGAAAATTCATTCCAGAAGAACAATGTGTATGCTGTACCTTGGAAGAGAATGCAGAGAATAAAATAGAAGTGGGCAAGGATTTAATTTAGTAACTCATCACTTAATTCTGAATGGGCTGCCCAGGGAGGTGGTGGAGTCACCATCACTGGAGGTGGTTAGGAAGAGACTTGATGGGGTGCTTGATGTCATGGTTTAGTTGATTAGGTAGTGTTGGATGATAGGTTGGACTTAATGATCTCAAAGGTCTCTTCCAACCTGGTTAATTCTATTCTATTCTATTCTATTCTATTCTATTCTATTCTATTCTATTCTATTCTATTCTATTCTATTCTATTCTATTCTATTCTATTCTATTCTATTCTATTCTATTCTATTCTATTCTATTCTATTCTATTCTACTCTGTAAATCCCAGTTCTACTTCAAGAAAAACAGCATTCATAAAGTAGACAACAAGGTCTACTTTAGAAAATCAGCCAGGCCAAAATCTAAGTCGTATCAGACATGAGGAATACCTATGCTCAGTTACATTTTATTTTTGTTGAATATTGTCCAGTGAGAAACCTATTGTATTTCAGAGAGCAAAGTTTGTTTCTGCATACTGGAGAATTTATTTTTGTTTTTTCCCCTCAGTTCCCATTGTACCAAAAATTGTTGACATAAATCCAAATATGCGAAGTGTGGTAAAGGCATAAGCTGAAAATAGAAATCTGAATTGTTTTGGGCAGATCTCTTAGTCTGGAATTTGGAACTTGTGTTCTGGAAAATGGAGCTTCAGAGAAAAGTTTCAGTAGCTTGGAAAATGCTGTTTTGGATGAGTGAGAGGTAGAACCTCGGTATTTTCCACAGGGAAGAAAACAACCAATTGTTCCTGAAACTCTGTTGCAGAAGTGCAATAAAATATTTTAACATGTCAGCTGCCCCCTTGGAAGGTTGACAAAGGCTGGGCCTTCTTGGATACCCTTTTACACACTACATAGCCTGTCTAGGGTGGTAACAGGGAGTCTTTTGCCTCCAAAATTCATAGGCAAAGTTTCAATTGTTAAACCCATAAGGATTTTCCAAGCAGGTGGAAAGGCAGCTGCTGTGTTTATTTTCCTTACAGCAAATTGAAAATATTTTTTCTCTGAAATTTTTCAATTTTGTAACAAAGTAAATTTTCAGTGGAAAAAAATTCTGGTGCAAAATTCACAATGGATCTACTTTCATTACTTCCATTTCATTTTTTTTCTATGCTTGTTCCCATATTTAGGACAAAATTGTATATTCTTCTGTTTTATTTTGCCTGTTGCACATTCTCAGTAATAAATTAGGCAACCCAGGAAAATACAACCCAGAAAAACATAATATTAAGCTCCGGGAAGCCTTTTCTTACTTTGCAGTTAGACTCAAAATAGAGAGAACTATTTCCATATTTCAAGTTACCTGAAATTAGAGATTTTTCTGAATTAATAACAAATCAGTTACAAAAATCCTGTTTGCCAATAAGGTTCATACTTTTCAGAGATGTTACAACATTTGTCAGATTGTTCAGCTGACTCATTGCCTTGTGTAAGAAGATGCTTCTTCACACAAGAAGGTTTAGGCATGTTATGCAGTAGCTAATATGTGAAGTGCTGTCACACTTTTAAAGAGAAGATTAACTAACCACAGTAACTTGGATCTGACTCCTGCAGACTCCAGTCTATCCATAAAACCCACTTTGTTTCTTATGCAGCTTACTGACTGGGACAAGGAGGCCATCTGCATTCTCTATGTATTTGGAAATTATGCTTCAGGCAAGCTCTAGCTTTGTCCCATGGACTAAATGGCGATTATTACCTGTAGTGCTTTTAAGTTTGTGCCTCTGTTTCAGCTTCATACCAAGGGAATCTCATTGCTGTGATGCAGGGCTGTTCTGTATTGCAAGCTAAAACACAGTAAATAGGGACAATCAGATTTATTTCAAGTATACATTGCAGATCTGAATGAAAACACAAATGTTGTTTCACACAGAAACAACAGGTGCCAGAAATGCACCTGAAGTTAGTAAAAAGTGTTTTACTCTAAGGCTGTTGCTGTGCTTTCAGAAACCTTGTCATGAGGCACTTCTGTACTAAAATACTTGGCATGTTTGGCTTCCAGGTACCTGGGGAAGAAAAAAAAAAAAGTCATTTATAAAGTAGGAAAATAACAAGTTAATTCAAAAAAACCTAACTTTTTTGTTTTACCAAAGGATGAAGTGAACAGAATATAGACCAGTGTTGCTTTCTATAATAAAGTAATATTCTTTCATTATTCTGGGGGAGATTCAACAAACAAAATACATCTTTACTCAACTCTGCAGGTTAGCACAGGAGCTTTCAGACCCAGGGCTCATAAAAGTGGCCGGTACTGCTATTAAAACAACTAAGCCAAGGTCTTGTAATGGGACAGTTTGTCTGTCTTTGCAGAACAGCTATGTCTTGAATAACAACAGCTTTAATGAGGATGATCTTTTTCTTCCTTGCACAGCTAAGCAACAATCATAAAACAATTTGTCATGAACTAAAAGCATATCCTAATTAAACAAATTTATTACTAAAGCATTTTGAAGATTATTTAAGAGTGGGTGGTCAAAAACGCAGCAACAGAAGAAGTATCACAATATCACAGTATCGCTTAGGTTGGAAAGGACCTCGAGGATCATCGAGTCCAACTTATCAATACAGACCCCATGCCTAGACCATGGCACCAAGTGCCACGTCCAATCTCCCCTTGAACGCCTCCAGGGTCGATGACTCAACCACCTCCCTGGGCAACCGGTTCCAATGATGAATGACTCGCTTGGTGAAGAACTTCCTCCTCACCTCGAGTCTAAACCTCCCCTGGCACAGCTTGAGACCGTGTCCCCTTGTTCTGGTGCTGGTTGCCTGGGAGAAGAGGCCAACCCCTTCCTGCCTACAACCACCCTTCAGGTAGTTGTAGAGGGCAATGAGGTCACCCCTGAGCCTCCTCTTCTCCAGGCTAAACAATCCCAGCTCCCTCAGCCTCTCCTCATAGGGCTTGTGTTCAAGGCCTCTCCCCAGCCTTGTTGCCCTTCTCTGGACACACTCAAGTGTTTCAATGTCCTTCTTAAACTGAGGGGCCCAGATCTGGACACAGTACTCAAGGTGCGGCCTAACCAGAGCAGAGTACAGGGGCACAATGACCTCCCTGCTCCTGCTGGTCACACTATTCCTAATGCAGGCCAGGATGCCATTGGCCCTCCTGGCCACCTGGGCACACTGCTGGCTCATATTCAGGTGGCTGTCGATCAGCACACCCAGGTCCCTCTCTGTCTGGGAGCTCTCCAGCCACTCCGACCCCAGCCTATAGCTCTGCATGGGATTGCCGTAGCCAAAGTGCAGCACTTGGCACTTGGACTTGTTGAAAGCCATCCCATTGGACTCCGCCCATCTGTCCAGTCGGTCGAGGTCCCTCTGCAGAGCCTTTCTACCCTCTAATTGACTAACATCTGCCCCTAACTTTGTGTCATCTGCAAACTTGCTGATGACTGACTCTACCCCTTCATCCAGATCATCGATGAATATGTTGAAGAGGACAGGGCCCAGCACTGATCCCTGGGGGACACCACTGGTGACTGGCCTCCAGCTGGATGCGGCACCGTTCACGACCACTCTCTGGGCCCGGCCCTCCAGCCAGTTCCTAACCCAGCACAGAGTGTAATGGTCCAATCCACGGGCTGACAGCTTAGTCAGCAGTTTGCTGTGGGGGACGGTGTCAAAGGCCTTGCTGAAGTCCAGGTAGACCCCATCCACAGGCCTCCCCACATCCACCAGGCGGGTCACCTGATCATAGAAAGAGATCAGGTTGGAGAGGCAGGATCTGCCCTTCCTGAATCCATGTTGGCTGGACCTGAGCCCTTGGCCATCCTTCAGGTGCGCAGTTATTGCTGCCAGGATAATCTGCTCCATCACTTTCCCTGGCACTGAGGTCAGGCTGACCGGCCTGTAGTTTCCAGGTTCCTCCATCCGACCCTTCTTGTGGATGGGGACCACGTTGGCCAGTTTCCAGTCATCTGGGACCTCACCAGTGAGCCAGGACTGGAGGAAAATGATGGAGAGTGGCCTAGCTAGCACATCCGCCAGCTCTCTCAGCACCCTAGGATGGATCCCATCTGGTCCCATGGACTTGTGAATATCCAAGTGGCTCAGCAGGTCCCGAACTAATTCCTCATGGATTTCCAGGGTATTACACTGCTCCCCGACCCCATCGCCCAGCTCCGGAGACCACTCGTCCTGAACTCCTGCCTTGCTGTTAAAAATTGAGGCAAAGAAGGTAATTTCAAAAGAAGTAAAAAATAATTAATTAAAATTGTCAAGCTGCATATTATTTGTGAATTCATCTAAGACAGGTGAAATGAATGAAGTTACCCATTTTCTGAGGAAATAAAATCTCACTTTATTGAGGTTGCTGCTAAACTTACTGAATTCTTACATAACTAACAAGTTACAGTATAACAGTAGACATCTTTAGCACTGGGTGCTAAACACAAGTTCCATGATCCAGCACAGCAGGAGCTGAAGAAAATGTCCTGAGGCAGAAACAAGGTCAGATATACTTAAGGCTTTATATAAATGTTTATAAAAGCTGACAGAAAAGATAAGCCAGTGTCTGTCACATGGGCTGCTTTGCCCATAGTGGTTCAGAGCAGTTCAAGACTAACTGCAAATGGGCAGTCAGCCTCCCTCTCTTTACCTAGCAAAACCCAGAATTGCATGCATTTGTTGTTCCCCAACGTCTGGGGCCTGGTTGCCATTTAATGAATGCAAATGTCACCTTCACAAGCCATCTATCTGTAAAACACAGTTCTAGCTCATGATGTTGTGTGGATAAACCGTCATCACTTACTGAGCCAGGAATTTTAATCTTGAGACACATCCTTTCAAACTGAGGAAAGATAAAGGAAAGGCAAGTCCTCCTCCAACTAGCATTTTGGGTTTCCTGGAACTGAGCAAGCATAGCCATGTCTGTGGTAAAACAATTCTCACAGTTAAGCACTTGTGTAGGTGATTCAGGGCATTAGGCAGGATCCCTGACAAGGTACTTTCCCTGGCAGAGGGTCTGTTTGTTTTCTGTTCATTCTCCAGATGATTTTTTTCTTTTACTCATGTTATCAAAAAGAGATTGTATTGAATCTACAGCACTGCTACACACACAAGTCAGTCAGCTTACAGCCACATGAGATCAGAATCAAATCTGTGTTTATTTCCTGACAAACAATATCCCACTTGTTCTACATTTGCAATTATGCACTGAGGAAATGAATGATTTAGGCCATGCAGACTTGGTTGACTATGAACCAAGTTTAACAGCTTAGGTAGACAGAGAGTACAAATTAACTAGCCAGGAGTATTTAACTGTCCAAACTGCAATAAAGTAAACAGGAGTAGGTATAAATTACCATAGGTTATTTACAGCCTTGTTAACAGAATTAAAGTGAGATATAAGATAGGAAGTGTCATTTTCTGGAAAGAACAGATGAAAGAAAGTGTTTTAACAAAATTTTATAGCAGTGGATGTAACCATAGGGGGAAAAGGTCGTGTTTGAAGTTCCACAGCCACAAACTAAATGAGAATAAAGTGCCAAGCTTAGTCTAAGATTTCCTGGTGAGGTTGATAGCATCACAGAATTCACAGGGAACTCTCAAGTTAAGGAACTGATTCTTAACTTAAGTGAGGCAATTTAGTACTAGACTGTGTGCTAAAATAAATTAATAAACACTTGCAGTTGGACTTAGCAAGTTAAATTAGACTAGAAATTAGCCTGTTAGTCCAGAGGACAGATTTCAACCTGAATTCACTGGAAAAAATCCCACTAAACAAATCATATATTCAGCATCTTTTCTGAAAGAAAATTTCTGGAGAACCTTGATGGAAATGTTCACTGACAATTGCCTGCTAAGTAATTCCACTGGAAAATGTATCTTATAATTTTCTTCAGCAGGATCAACTATTTTATTCAAAATGGCATATTTTATTACATCTCATGCATATCATTATCAGTTAATGATGGAAATCCTCCCCAGCATCATTCTGAAACAATGTAAAACCTAAATTAAACCCACTGTGCTGTTGGTTTAGCTTGATACCCAAATTTGTCACCCTAGTTGCAGGATACCTCGTAAAGTGTATAAATATGAATGCCAAATTTATGGCCTAATTATAAAATAATTTTCTTTTATGTATTAAGATTTTTGTGCACATTTACAATGGTTTACATTTTTAAAGATGATGTGTACTTGTCTACAGGAATGACAGTTCTCTGCTATTTTTCACCACTTGATTTTGGAGAGCCATATGAGGGAAGTCAGTATCTTCAGTTTCCTTTTATAGAGGATAAGAGAACATTTTAAGGTGGTGCTATGTACAGTTAAAGAGAGTTAACAAGCTTCTCTCTCCCCACTAGAAGTTTAAAGTTCTTCCCAAGTGACCACAGCTAGGCATATGAAAAAAGTTTAGCATTTTTATAGGTTTAGTCTCTGCTTCTGTTTTCTGTAGAAGCATTTGCTTTTGCTGCAGAGACGGTACAGGCTGTTTTCACCACAAAGCTCTCTATCTTCCTTTTTAAAAGGTGAATGGGAATGGCTTTTGTTGTTGTTGTTGTTTGGGGGTTTTGTGTTTTTGTTGAAAGAGCAACAAACCTGGCTGATAATTTTGTTTTTAAAAATCAGTCATGCTTTTAAATCATTGTAATTCTTTCATCTATTTACATAGACCTTGGCAGGCTTAACAATAAGATTTTGAACATGCATGTAGAACTTGGCTGAGCATGATGAGACCAAGTACAGATGAGAGGTTCACTGGAAAATGATACACACAGTTGTAAACATTCTTCTGGGTTCATCTGCTATCTTCAGAGCCATGTAACTAGGAATGGGATAGTAATGGGAAAAGTAAACTGGTTCTTTCCTTCCTTTATCTTGCAGATGGAAAAATGAACAAAATTAAATGGATTATCACATGGCCATTGATATTTGTGCTCTTTTGCACCGTTCCAAACTGCAGCAAACCACGCTGGGAGAAGTGGTTTATGGCGACATTCATCTTAGCCACTCTCTGGATTGCCTTGTTCTCCTACTTCATGGTGTGGATGGTAAGTGCATGTGGCAGAACTTACCATGCTGAGTGGAAAGAGCATCTCAATCTTGTGTGTGTTTTAAGAAAAACATGTAACTATAGCCATGTCTTTTCAGCTCATACTCTTTCAGCTTCAGTATGAGCTTTCTACTGCTCTTTTCTGCATGAATAATTTGGCCTTTACTATATTGGGCCCAATACAGCACAGGGAGATGCCAGCTTAAGTTTCAAGAGAATGTGGATATCCACATCCTACTAGTAAAAGGGATTTCAAATGAAAATGTTGTAACCCTCAGCAGCTGAAACATTGTTAGAAATTTGGCAACAGGCTCTGATACTGAAACGTACAGAAAAGGCAGATAGATGGCAAAATCTGAAGAGGTAGAAGTGGTGTAAACTACCTCACGTAGACTGGAATAATGCAAGAACATCTTAGTGAAGAGTATTATGATTCTGGATATATTTCCATTCTCCCTGGATCTATGAGCAGTAGTGTATCAGGTGTAGATCTCTAAATTGTTGTCAATTGAAGAGCATGCTTAATTGAAGATTTGAATGTATTCCTATTTTTTCTTTCCTACTGTCAATTTCTCAAATTTTGTTTTCAGTCAGAGAAAAGGCATGAATAGAAAAGTTCTGCAAATACTTTGTGATGGAAAAATTAGGCATACTTTTGAAGTAGAGAAAGCTAACCTTTTTATGCACTAAAAGATTGGAAACCAAGAAGTTGTATATAACATATAATGGGGAGACTGGTAGGACATGCTGCTGAAGAGTTTATAGGCCTGGTTTTTTTTCTTTTAAAGTAAATAGAATGAAGAAACTTCATCTGGTTTCATATTGGAATATAGTCACATACACATACATGAGTGTGTGTGTATGTATATATATATGTACACACATGACTGAGTGTATGTATTTGTTTCTTTATATACTCTTCTGGTCTTGCATATGGAAGGACTTTTATTCATGAGCTTCTTACCTGCAAAGTATTTTTTGAGTGGAGAACATCTCTACCTTCCTCAAATATGCCAGGTGTTTGCCAATTGCTTTATATTTATATTTCCTTTCATGGGAGATTTTCTTTTCTATATACATTTTGCAACCTTCTGTGTAAGTTTACATCTGAAAGTAATCCTGTTTTCTCTTAACATAAACTTTGTTGGAGAAATTCAGATGTCAGCCACTCATTCTGGCATCATGGCACAAAGCCACATGTTGATTTCCTACTGCAGGGCCTTCACAAGGCCATGCTCTTTACCTTAGTTTCATTTGTAGATTTCCCCTTCACAAATGAGAGATGTTCTCACATGAAGGCTGCAGCACTGCTTATTTTAAGAGACAGACCTCAATACCCCATTGCCACCTCTAGCAGGAGAATCATGGCCACTCCTATTTCTGAGTCACAGCTTGCCCCTGGGAATAAAGTTTGGGAGTGAGTTCCTAAAATACACTTTCTTTGGGGGAGGTCCAGTTTTCCTCATTTAAGAGGCTGGCAAACTAGTTCAGGAAAACAACACAGAGCCTGAAAGACATCTACCCTTCAGCAGTCTCAGCAGGGAAGCAGCTGCCTGTCCCTGATTCAGTCTTCTCACTCCCACAAGACTATTTCCTTCTCCACTGCCTGTTCAGCCTTTTTTCTTGACACTTTGTCAGACGTCTTTGGATGTTCCAGCTAAATACAGTTCCCTGTCCTTTCCAAGAGCTCTGCTACAAGTTTCAGCCATTTGCTAAGCTCTTTTAAAGCTGCATCTGGATTCTCAGGGTACAATATAAGCAGCTTTGCTCACTTTGGAATTATATCAGAATTCATGCAAGAAACTGGTTTCTTCTTCATGTGTTGGGTTAAAATAAGTTCTTATATTTCTGCCCCTCTACCACAATATATACTGGTTTCAGTCCTTTTGAGAATAAAACTTGCAAGAATCTTGCCATTCTTGGGAATAAATAAATTGGATTATGTCTGTGTTCCTCCTTAAAAGATCAGTATGTCCTCTTAGAATTACAGGAAATAGAGCTTTTTGTTTGCTCATAGGTGTTGAATAATATGACCCAATGTACTTTTCTTTTTCACAGGGTTGGTTTTAGGCTGATGATTCCACAATTATTTAATTTGCAGAAATGGATCAGTATCCTGAGTCTAATGCTGTTAAAATCCACACCAGAAATCAAAGAATATGGCACAACTATATCGGAATGAGAGGCTTTCCAAATATATAATAGGTTAATCTGTTTTCCTCACTGTTCAGGTGACTGTGATTGGATACACCCTTGGAATACCAGATGTGATCATGGGCATTACTTTCCTGGCTGCAGGAACAAGTGTTCCAGACTGCATGGCCAGCTTAATAGTAGCAAGACAAGGTACTGTGGCTGCTGAAGCATAAATGTAACCTTACATTCATACACACAAATTCTCAATGCAAATTTTACTTCATTTAATTTTTACTGTTTCAGGGCTTTGTTAAAAGTCAAAATACCTTGCTAATTATTCTCAACAAAAAGAAAAAACAATCCCTGTCCTGTTCTTTTTTGCTTATTGGGACTGGACACACCATAGCATTCTAGAAGGTCATTCGGTATTCAGATATCCCATGCATGGTATGTGAAAGTATCAAACAAAACTAGAATATCATCTGTCAAAAAGTACATTGAAGACTATATGGTGACCAGCATTTAACCATATAAAACTTATACTGATTTCTAGAAGACCTCTGGAACCCAGGGAACTGTATGAGATTAGCAGAATTGATGTTGCTCCAGGCATTCTTTTCATCCAAATACAGACCACTTTCCATTTAGGATATATAAATTGCCACAGTGAAAGGGGTTTCAGGTAAACATAACTATGTCCTCATCACCTTTCCAATTGAAATTGTCAATGGCTTTCTCATACGTCTTTAAGTTTTGATTAAGGCTCTTTACATTTCCTTTTTCACTTGAAAATGCCTGTAGTCACATTCCTTCTTGTTGCCAAAAAACATTAAACCTGACAATGTGATCTCCTGTAATGCAGTAGAGTAAGAAAAGGTCCTAATTGTATGTTTTTCCATTATTCCTATTCCCCTAGACTTTTTTTTTTTTCCTAGATAATGAGACCTCTAGCACATGTCATTGGGCAAACAACGGACCTGAAGTGATAAATTAAGGGCTCAGAAACTTCCCTTTGGTAGTTTGAGATAGGAGTAGTATTATTAAGTGTTGTTTGATTGAAAAGAATTATATATGCAATTGTCCTTTTTTACCCCCAATTGCATTGAACCCAAATGCTGAAAGGATACCACACACGCTGTAAAGGCTTTCCAAGATGCAAGGAAGATGTAGTTGGAGTGAGCGACTTTTGTGCACTTATTTCAGAAGTCATGCAAAGATTATGGAAATCTTTCCCTGATGTCAAATACTCTGACCGGGGGGGCTTGGATCAATAGTTTCCTCTAATACACAGAGTAATGGTCCTGTACTTTGCTTTTACCCAGGAGTTGTTGTTTTTCTCTCTGCAGGTCTTGGTGACATGGCAGTGTCCAACACAGTGGGTAGCAATGTCTTTGACATTCTGGTGGGCCTTGGCGTTCCGTGGGGTTTGCAGACCATGGCAATTAATTATGGATCAACTGTACGTATGCTTGGCAAATCTTTAATTGGTTCTCTTTGTCTATTAGGGGGAAAAACAAAAAGAAGCAGCATGGAAATAAAACTGGAAAAACCCCAAACCAAACCAAACAACAGCCTGCTGAGCATGAGAAGAATAATTCTGTTCCCACAAGCTGCAATTAATTCCCAGTTTCTCAACTGGAGTTCATTATACTGTAGAGCAGTGAATAGCTCCATGGATATGATTTCATGGCTCTCATTCAGTTTCAAGCACACCTGTCTGTTTCCCTGTTTTTTTGTCCATAAGATGAGAATGACAGCTTCTCTGGAGTACTCTGTGAAGGTCTGGAGCCCTCAACATAGGAAGGACATGGACCTGATAGAGCAGGTGTAGAGGAGGGCCAGGAAAATGATCAGGGGGTTTGAGCACCTCTGCTATGAGGACAGGCTGAGGGACCTTGGGGTTGTTCAGCCTGGAGAAGAGGAGGCTTCAGGGAGACCTGATAGCAGCGTTCCAGGACCTGAAGGGGACTACAAGAAGGATGGAGTGAGGCTCTTTACAAAGGCCTGCATTGACAGGACGAGGGGCAATGGCTTCAAACTAGAGAAAAGCAGATTTAGATTGGATGTTAGGAACAAGTTCTTTACTATGAGGGTGGTGGAACACTGGAACAGATTGCTCATGGAGGTGGTTGAGGCCCCTTTCTTGGAGATCTCTCTGTCTCTCTTCTCTCATTTCTTAACATAAAATCCATTGTAAATGCTGATTTATTTTTTTCATGGAGGTGGGGTTACTTAAACATTTGTTTTGGTTCCTTAATCTCCCTGTTACTCATTATGACTAATTTGTCTTGGATTTGCATAGTTTAAAATGTGCATGTCAGTCATTACTCAAAACAGAAATCAGTAAATTGATTTCTGAACAAAGCATAGTTACAATATGCTGAGCATTTTAAAAGTCTCTTCTCTATCTGATTTCCACAGGTTAAGATAAACAGCAAAGGACTGGTCTATTCAGTTGCACTTTTGCTAGGATCAGTGGCACTTACAGTAAGTAACTGATTGTCTGCAAGTATTCCAGTTGCAAAATGCTTACTAGGTATTTACATGTTACAGAAGGAAAAAAGGAACGTACTTATTACCCCCAAAGCATTGACTCTTGTAAAAAGTATCATTCTTTTGGCAATGCCATGAATTGAATAGCTACCATTGTTCTGGCTGAGGATTGAAATCTGATACTTGGTAAAGGAGATGCTGAATACATATAGGTCCCATTGATTTCAATGGCAGTGTTAAAATTGTCAGATCCAGTAGTATTTCCATGCCCCTGTGTGCAGCTGCATATTCCAAGCCTGTCTCTACTGTATAGTGGGTCATAGACCCAGGCATGCTTCATCATCCTTTGCTCTTGTTCCTGATTTCCAAAACCAGCCTAGACTAATCAAGTGCTGTAGCCAAAACCCTAAGTTAAGATAGTTTGTCAGGACCATGAACCCCAAGACTTGGAACAGGCATGCTAAATGTCACTGAGCATAAGATACTTATCCTTGTAACACATGACCTGTTAAGGTGAAACAACAATTCTATGTCAAAAGTCAATTTTGATGGTACTTAAGGTGTGATCCGGCTGACTCCCAGGGAACCCTCTCTCTGTGGGAAGAGTCAAATCCCAAAGGTATAAAAATATCCACTTGTACTAATATCTTTCACTGATTGCCTGTGGATGCTCTGTAGAGGTTCTGTAGAAGAGGGGATCATCACTGGAGATTTCACACTGTTGCATGACTAGGTCTTACAAAACACATCATGTGTGCATGATTTAAATGATAGAATCACCAGGGCTGCTCACTCTGCCATGAAATTCCTGATACATCTGGTGTATAAGCTGTGAGAGCCTGTTCTTTTCTTACCCCTTTTCTGCCAGTGTTCTGTAGACATTTGCATCTGATGTTGCTGCATGCATATTTGTAACAAGCACTTTGGGGGTAAAAATGGGATGATTATGCAGACATGTTACTATGCCAGCTGTGCATGCCTTTCTGAAGAGTATTTTCATAGCAGAAGCTGAATCACCTGAATTCAAAGCATCTATTACTGTCTCATTTGTTCTGCTGAATACCCTGATTCACACAGAGCCTCCTAGCAAAACTCAGTGGGAAGTTTTGAGCAAAGCAAATAATAATTCAGAGGCACTCAGCGCTATTGTAAATAGATGCTTTTGTGAGGACCTCATTGCTTTGCTATCTGTAACTTGTAACTCCCCTCAGTTCTGGAAAACTTCAGAGAGCACCTTTTCTGAAGCTTTTGAAAGAAGGAGCATTAGGTGCTGGTGTACTGCTGGGATATAAAGGATCTGTAGGGAAATACTGGAGGAAGCAGTGTTCCTGTAGTTCAATGCATTCCTTTTGTTCATACTGAATCAGTGAGTGCTGTCTGATTACAACATGCCCCCATGTACTGCAAATGTACCACAGACTGAAACTGAGCACCTAGGGGCCTGTTTCTTGCTTGCATGAAGAACTCATGAAGGGATCTTAAAACAGGTTCATTCACTGTCTTGTAAAAGGATCTTAGGACAGCTGAGAGTCAGGCCAAAGTCTGATTGCTTCGTTTGAGCTTTTACATCCCTTTTCTTGATCAGAAAATCACATTTTGCCTTTTTGATCTATGAAATGCTGAAAAGTGGATTTAGTTTCATTCATTATCTCTAATTCAAAAGACACTCATTTTTACCTTAAAATGGTTGTTTCCTTTGGGACTTAATTAACTAACACTTTGTTTGCTTGCAGGTGCTTGGAATCCATGTAAATAAGTGGAAACTTGACAGGAAGTTAGGCATCTATGTGTTGTTTCTTTATGGTATTTTCCTGTGTTTCTCTATATTGATAGAGTTTAATGTCTTCACCTTTGTCAACTTACCTATGTGCCGAGAAGAACCTTAAAGGACAGCAAGGAGAGAAACTGAAATTCTTCTGATTACATGTGCTGTAAATGACAGGAGGCATTTCACTTTTCTACCTACTTTCCATCAGTAATTTGAGTGTCATTCCTGCCTCACCAAGCACTTTTACCCGTGGGAGGAAAGCATACCTTTCTTTAACGTGCACGCTCGAGGCAACCAAAGCATCTTCCTCTTCTTCGGATATTGCTGCTCAGTCACAAAGCTGTGCGGATCTTACGCAGAACTCTGAAGTGAGCACTTCTGGAACATTCTGCTGTGGTTTTCATTCTCCTTTTGCAGCCGATCAACCACCACCATGGTTAGCAAGAGGATGGGAGAAAAACCTTTATAGTTCTTCTGAGTTTGACATTTACTTTCCATGGAATAATAAGAGGCAAGTTCAGAACTTTTCTAGGCTCAGTCAAAATATCTCAACTTACAGGACCAGAAAGTCCAAGGCACATACCATGGCATGCACTGTTGAGGACATCATTTCCCCCTTCAAGTGCTCTGCTTTTATAGAGGAACTACACTGACAGTTTTTGATGGCAGTGTGGAAAGTTTATCCCTCCTCAATAAACCTGAGCAATGTGGCAGAGAAAGAAGAGGAAATGGTTGTATGTTGTATCACTTTGTGATGATGCACACTAGAAGTCAGAGTATCTGCATATTGAAGAAGATAATTACATGCAGAACTTCATACTTGAAAAACATGTTTTACCATTAACGAGGAATGCTGTATATGTAAACTAACACTTGTGGAATATTGCACCACAAGAAAAACTTTGCATTGGCCCTTGTAAGTCCATTGTGTAAATTTTGAAGAAACTAAAATAAAACATAGCTGAGTTCTCAGTAACTATCAGTTCTTATCAGCTGAGAGGAGTATCTGAACGTAATCCAGACTTTCTGACAACAAAACCCACCCTGACTATGATTTAATTTGATTGGTGGGGGAAAGAAGCTTATTTCATCAGCTAAGAAGCTGGTGTATTCCTTTCCTTTTTTTATTTATTCCCAGAAACTTCATAAAGATGAGTGTTTGTCGCTGAGAAGTGTAGATAAGGAACACCTAGACAAAAGCAAGTCTGTCAGGAGCATCTGGTCCTTGATTTGACTGCATGCAAGCTTTGAAGCACGATATCCTTCTTTTTAAGCCCCAGTAGAAGCCGAGTTTAGATATCCTTTCCACCAGCATAAATCTGATACAAGGAATTACTCTGGACCTAATTGACAGCAGGATCTGGCTCAGAGTATTAAAAATAATAGGTAGCATTCCCCGTAGTAGAAGTTGTGTGATTTTGAGTTGCTACTAAACTTTATTTATTTTAAAGCTCTATGTGAACGGTCACATCAAGTCTGTAAAGAAGCACGTTTAACTTTAGACACAGATTTTTAAATTTCTTTTTTTTAAGTTTATAAACCAAAATAAATTATCAAATAACAGTGGATGCATTTTAAAATCTATTGATATTTTACACTTTAAACTATATGTTAAAAAAAAAACCATTCTTGTGGCAATAAGAACATAACCATAAAAGCTTAGCGCATAAGCACTGAATCAGAAGGTTCCTTATTTTGACATATATGGCAAATACTTTTGTTTAGCCATCTCACATGCAGAATACTGTTTACATTTGGCAATGTGTTTACAGTTAAGGGTACATAAAGAATTCTTTTGGTACATATGCAGGAATGTATTCTGCTGTTTAATGTTTTTAGGAGTGGATCCTTTCCTTGTAATCCTAAGGAAAAAAAAGAACAACACATTTATTTACACTTTGTTACAAATGTCAGTATTAGTATCCATTTAGAATTTCTCACCTTAACGGAGTAGTTATGTGGTTAAACTATCCAGTCCTAAAGGTGGCAACAAAACCAGCATTATTAAAATGCTTTTTTGAATAGGCAAGTATGACAGTAAGTTTTATTTTGGGTATGGCAGTGATCCCATTTCCAGGCATTTGAGACTTTCGCTGCAGTGTAAAGCTGAGGAGATAAAATTCATGTTGATCATTTGAGTCTGCTGTTGCAGAAAGACTGTGAGGATGCAGTATAGTGCTATACCACTGTAGGAGCATCCCTCTCTAGTCTTACTCTCTTCCCTGCTATGTTTTAGGACAGTTTGCTGCTGAAAATCTTGTGATGGCTTAGATATGAGACAGAAAGGAGCAGAGAGAGAGGCTGAATAAATTGTTTTCCTCTGTTCTGCTGTTGAATGAGCTTGGAGAACTAGCTGTGTTGAAGCAAACATTTGCTCTTCTGTGCAAGCTCATGCAGCTCGGGTGTCTTTACAGAAGAGTAGTTTTAAAATTTGAGTTGAATGCCTGGTGATCAGCTGAGTTCAGTGATGAGGGCATCAATGTTTACAGTGCCAGACCTAGCAAGTTTTATCATATCTTCATATTTCTGAGCCAGGCAACTTTAGAAGACTAGGGACATCAGCTTGTTCTGTGGCAGATGTGCTCAAATATGCGTGAAATTGTGTTTGCTTATGCCACAAGTCCTTCAGACACTGTTTAGAATTATTCTGCCTAAATTGAATTTCACCTGCTCCAGTAAACCAGAGGATTCTGGTGTAGCAAGAGACAGTCTCAGAAGGTAATACTGATCTTCAATTGTGTGCCCAATCCCATCATTTCTAGTCCTCCTTAAAGCATAGACCCACTTGAGGACAATTTATATTGAATTCTGATGCTGCTTTTCATACAGTGGTCTCATCCACATCTTCTGCTGTGAGACAGGTATGATGCCATGCTTATTGTTATGTAGAATTCTCTTCTGACATCACCACATGACCAGGGAAGTACTGTTTGCCAAAGAATTATTGCATGCTCTATCAGGGCCTGAATGGCACATGATCACATGAAGTAAAGACCCTCTGCATAGTAGCTGTCCATCTGATAAAATAAATCAAGATGACAGTTAAAGATCAAGCCATGCAGATAAACTAAATGACCCAAGAAAGATCTCAGTGACAAATTGTTGTAAATTAGATAAACCTACATGAGAATGTATCAGTAATTCAGGAGGTTATTGCCAAGTAATGGTGGACTAGTGCCTTTTCATGTGTATACAACAAAAGAAAAAGGAAATTTGCTGATGTGGTCAGGAAACTACTACAGATTTTGCCATTTTCCAAGTCAAGTAAGCGAGTGATTTGTGTTTGGCTCTCTGCGATTAGTACAGTTCTGTATTGCAGCTGTTTGGATTGTGTCTGTAAAATTTTGTAGCCATTTTGTTGTGATGACCGTTGCAAAAGTTAACTGGCTGAGTTTGGAATGTGTGTCAGTGTTGTGTAAATTAATGTTCAGCTCAAGAGTAAAAAGAAAACTGGTGGATGTGAAAGGGAAAACTGTTACTGTGATCTGAAAATTGCCAGCATACTAACACTGAAAAGTAATACAGCTCAGAAAATGATAGCCCATATCCAGCAAAGCTTAATTTCAGTAGAATTGATTCCATGCTTAAAGCTAAGCATCTCTCCAAGTGCCTTGCTGGATTGTATCCGAAGATGGCATCAGAGCATGGTTTCTGGGTTTTCTAGCATATTCAGATATTTTCCTATTTTATTGGCTTTGTAGTCTAAAAATTTTATTTCTTTCTCAATTTAAAAGGTTCTTCCAGAATCTGTGGACTTCTGCTCTGCTGATTCCACTTTGGATTTCCACTGTTGTAAATAAGAGAACGGGTTCCTTATCTCAGACTTCAAAACTGTGCATCTGCTCTGGTGAACAAGCAGGATCAAAACTGAATTACGACTGGCCAAGGAGAGCTTGTAGCAGCTCTTTTCTGCTGCAGTTCCATTAGAGCAGCACAGTCCCACATAGACCCACAGGGTGCAATCCTGTCTGCAAGTGAGAGTGTTTCCCTTGAGTTCAGCAGTGTTTGGTACCATTCATTTACATATAACAAAACAGTTGTACTGCATTATAAAGTATTGCCTGAGTAAAGACTTCAGGCTCAAGATCTACATGTCTAACTATAGAAGACCGCAGTTATAGTTATCTTAATGACTATTTGGTGATCTAAGGGCTGCCTTCTGGGCTGAAGCCTAGCCTAGAAGAACACCTTAAGTCTTCCCAACAGGTACAGCATAGTTGGCCATCTTTCTCCTGGCTCAGTCATTGGTGTGCCAATTCTGTTTTATTTTTATAGTCTTGCTGCAGCTCTAACAAACCTGTGTTTAATTTCTGGCTTTAGATTACACTCGTAAACATTCTGTCAACATAGAAACAACTGGAAAAGGTGTTTAGTAATTTATTGCTTACCTTCTTAGAGACAAGATTCTATTCTGTCTCTTATTTCCTTTGTGGTTGTGCTTAAATTAACACATTTGTTTCTATTATGTGTTTGCTCTAGTTGCACAA
The DNA here is from genome assembly GCF_026170545.1 of Melanerpes formicivorus. Taxonomy (NCBI): domain Eukaryota; kingdom Metazoa; phylum Chordata; class Aves; order Piciformes; family Picidae; genus Melanerpes; species Melanerpes formicivorus. The sequence continues at coordinate 6,424,954 of NW_027142369.1, forward strand.
ATCCCTCATGAGTTTTGTTGTCTTCCTGTCTTGGGCTTCTTGCAATTGTAATGCCATTTATCTGCATCCTGCACTTAGATGTTTTTGGTGGACTGCTCCAAGCTGTGTTAAGTACTGCCTGATTATTCATGCCAAGGAAAGATCAAACCTAATGTAATATGAAACAGACACTAAACTAATGTTGATAGCCAAGTGAAGCCGAAGAATCTTCCTAATCAAAATGCATCACCTTTTAACATAATGATCCACCATTGTGAGTCTCAGGTCTCTCAGTTGCTTGTGTTTAAGCCCTCAGAACAAAATCTGTGCAGCTCATGCATTTACTATACAATTTCCTTTCTATTCCTTGGAGTCTAAATTCCACATTTTTCTTTTGAAAATAGTTACACAGGTAAATGACAGCATTTAGTTCCAGCAGTTCTGTACCAACCCTTTATTATTCCCAACCTTTATTATCCACTTAAACTATTTTAAAACCTCAATATTCAAACAATCAACATTCTAGAGAGAAATGTCATTCAACTGACATGCATTCCAGTTTCTAACCTATTGTATACATGTTTAAAAACCCTTTTGGATAACCTGAGCATATGCTTTTCTCACATTTTCCCCTTGCGTGGGATATTTTCTCCCCAGAGAAAGCTGTGGAAAACCCTAGACTTCTCTGTCCTGAAATGTGAGTTATGCGCAGCTCCCTCTCTACAGGCCGAGATATGTGTTGATTGTGGCACTCTGTACATCACATTGTTCTGCTTACTGTCATACTTCTGACCTACAGTGCACTGTCTGAGGGGAGTGAATTATTTGGATATTTTCTTACAAGAATGACCTGTTTAATTCCATTGATTTTTCTTTTATCTTGCACAAAGGATGTAAGTGATCATTGCCATCTTATCACTGAGTTGATCTTGGTGAACTTGCAGAACAAATAAAAACATTGCTCTATAGCAGTAGGTAGTTGTTGCAAAATCTAAAGGTACCAGAATATATCAAAGACAGGTATAACATCGAGAAAGACTAATACCAACTGAGATGCTTCCTTTCAGAGTTTGTTTTTTTTTTACAGCAAGATTATGGCCTTCATTCGTATACCAGTTGTGTGTGCAAAGAACACTTGCTTCCCCAGCAGCATCTATGTTCCAAATGGCTGAAACTCTGCAGCAGTTATGACCAAATTCTTGCCTTCGCGTTCTTGGGAGTGGTGCCAGCGCTCACTAATGTTTTGGTAGCTGACACAAATTTCTGTCAGGGGAACTGTGAGTAGAATTTGGCTCCTACTATATCCTCCATTGTAAGAAAGTATTTGGAATTGTTTGATCACTTGATGTTCAATTCTGAACCTTTTAAAAATTCCCTGTTTCATACTTGCAGGCATTTGCAGCGCACCCCTAGGAGGTGCAATACCTCGTTAAATACTATTAAAACTTTCTAGAAATGCTTACTGTGAAAACAGAAAGGGATGGGTTTGTAAACTGTAAATAACAGAAATCTATTTATCACTTTATTTATTTTTTCAATGACTGTGACCTTATGCACTGTGAATGCTCTGTGATATGGGGTCCTTTGTACAGATAAATACGTCATGAAATCCAGATGGATTTAATGTGATAATTTGTTACAAAATGTTGGCATGATTATTTGATTCTTTTGGGTGTGAAAATTTTAAGAAAACTATAGTTAATTCAGCATTTTTAAAGGATGATAGCAGTCAGTATTGTAATGCACTATATAAAATATGTACACTATCAATAAATTATACAAACAAGGAAAGCATTTGCTGGTTTTTTTCCTCAGATGGTGAGAATGCATGAAGCATGCTCATACTTGTTGTTGAAAATGTAGACTCTCAGGACCCAAATAGGTTATGTTCCTGTACTTTGTTGGTGTGAATGCATGAAGCATTCTCATACTTGTTGTTGAAAATGTAGACTCTCAGGACCCAAATAGGGTATGTTCCTGTACTTCGTTGGTGAAATGCTGACGCTGCTCACCCGAAGGACAGAAGGCCCTCGTTGTCATCTGTTCCAGGAGTGTTGCCATTGTTTGGGGTGAATTAAATGTATTGGTTTGATTTGCAGCAGCTCTGAAATGCACAGTTGTGAGGGGTTTGGAACACAAGCCCCGTGAAGAGAGGCTAAGGGAGCTGGGGTTGATTAGCCTGGAGAAGAGGCGGCTCAGGGGAGACCTTATTGCTCTCCTACAACTACCTGAAGGGAGGTTGTAGCTAGATCGGGGCTGGTCTCTTCTCCCAGGCAACCAGCACAAGAGCAAGAGGACACAGTCTCAAGCTGCACCAGGGGAGGTTCAGACTGGATGTTAGGAAGAAATTCTACACAGAGTGATTGCCCATTGGAATGGGCTGCCTGGGGAGGTGGTGGAGTCACCATCATTGGAGGTGTTTAGGAGGAGACTTGATAGTGTGCTTGGTTTAGTTGATTAGGTGGTGTTGGATGATGGGTTGGACACGATGATCTTGAAGGTCTCTTCCAACATGGTCTATTCTAGTCTAGTCTAGTCTCTCATTTGGGACTAGAAATACAGGGTTTGCTGAGAATAGTTTGCTGTGCTGAGAGGACTAAAACAGGTATTTTAAACACTCAAAATCCTTCATATAGTGGTGAGGCTAACAGGTTAGTAGTTCCCAGGCTCATCTTTTTTTTCCAGGGACTTCACCTGGCTGCCGGGACTTTTCAAATATCATGGAGAGTGGCTTGTCAACTCTATCAGCCAATGTCCTCAGGACTCTGGAATGCATCTCATGAGGTTCCATAGTCTTGTGTGTGTTCAGGTTCCTCAGGTGGCCACAAACCTTGCTTTCACTTACAGTGGGAGGGAGTTCTTCAACTCAGAAGGTGTGAGGAGAAAGAGCCTCAGCCTTTTCCTCCTATGTTGTTACTAACAACCTTGCTCACCATGGAGGTGCATGTTCTTTAACCTTCTTTTTCTCATTGATATACCTGCAGAAGTCCTTCATGTTATTTTTTTTATGTCCCTTCCCAAGTTCAGCTCCAGCTGTGGCCTGGCCTTCCTGAGCCCATCCCTACACAACTAGGCAGCATCCCTATACTCTTCCAAGGGTACCTGTTCCTGTTTCCATTGCCTGTGCAGTTCCTTCTTGGTTTCTAGTTTGATCAGCAGGTCTCAACTCAGCTATGCTGGTCTCTTCCCTTTATAGTCTCTGGTACAGCCTGGTTTGGGGTGATCAAAAGCTTTCGAATGCACTTCTTGGAATAAGAGGACGTAAGGGTTACCTTCCTCTCATGCACTGGTGTATTAACAATTTCATTAGACAAAAATCTTCTCATTAATATTCCTATCCAGTTAACTGTCAGGAGATTCAAGTTAAAGCAAAGTTTGACCTTATTTTTCTTAGCTTCAGTGCGTGGTTTTGGAATCCCTGTTACTGTATAAACCTGTCATTAGCCATTGTGGGGTTTGTGCATCTAACAGAAGAGTCTTGGTGAAGTGGAGAAAAGGGATATTCTGCCTTCTTTTATTTTTGTGTCAGGGTTCATTCTTTGGTATGTGCTAGGGTAACTTCTATGCTGAGGAAAGAGAAAGATTCCTTCTTGCACATTAAATTCTAAAAAATCAAAATGGGAATGTGGAAGATACCTCTTCTTTTAATCCCCCATAGGCCTGACATAGTGAGCCATCATGATCTGTTATGTAATAGGCTCTATAAAAGGCACATAATCTATGGATTAGTGACACAATAGCTGTGACAATTCCTACGGACTCTTATCACATGCCATAGTACTGAGGCAGCTGCTTCCTACTGTATGGAAAGCAGAACTGTCGTGTAAATCTGTGCATATGCTGAGAGCACGGTATGATAGCCAAAGTGCTTATGGTACTTAAAGACTTCCTCCATAAGGCATTTTTAAACCTTTCTAATTTGGCTGCATAAAAATACAGACTAGTGCTGCAACATGCTGTGGCTTCAGATGGAAAGGATGAATCAGTCCTAGAAAAGACAGGAATTCCTCCATTTGGCTTGGATCTGTCACAGACAAGTGACATTTTGCAGTAACTGGATATTATTTTGTCATTTAGCTTTTGTATTACTGTTTATTTCCAAAGTCTGAAACTAGAACGAAGTGTCGCATTTCAAACCTGTCAGATCTCCAGCTTAAAAGAAATACTGAATAAATCTTGGACAAAAGTTCTTATGTTAAAGTTTGTTTTAATATTTTTAGTATTTTACAGAAATACCTATACTGTAGAAATATTTTGTAGGGAAATATGAGAATTTTTTTTCATGCAGTTTGGTCAATGTCTTCATCAAAACTAATTTCAGAAATTCTAATTTCTGAAACACTAATTTCTGAAACACTACATTCTTATAAGTACAGTGTGGAAGATTTTACAAGAGAAAAATATGAGCTCTCAAATCACATGAATCTGCAGTAGCACCACAATACTCTACTTTTGTACTCTGTATTTCTGCTATATTTTTTTTTCCCCTAGGTCTTTTTAATAGTTCTGTTCCTTTTTGTTTCTTCTTCCCTAATTACATCTTTGAAAGTGCTTAATATTCTCTGAAACTGATGTTCTGCATTCACAAAATCTTTGCCTAGGATGGCTGCATGTTTGTGTGAACACGTGTGTCTCCCACCTGGGTAGGTCCATGCAGAGCAGCACACCTTTATGCATTTGTTGGTTTTGGTTTTGAGTTGTTTTTTTTTCCCAGCAAGCATTTTTCCAGCCTAGCAAGGGTAAATTCTGAGTGTGCCTGGTCCCTGTTGAATTGAAATTAAAGGAAATAAAAACTTGGAATAGGTTGAGTTTGTGATTCATCTAGGAGATTGTTCTTATGACAGTATCCAAGGTGCATTTTGGAGGTGCCCAACTCGTGAAATGATCCAGGGGATATTTTTTTCCCTGGACCTTTATGCTCAGAACCAACAGAAGGATTCAAAACTGAGATCTGAAAAGCCTGCAGCATGTGATGAGTGAATTTCACTTTGTCTTAATTCTTCATTAAGCAAGTTCATCATCCTCTGAAAATGACTGTGAGCTGGAGAAAAGTGCTCCTTAATTTAGTAGAAAAGAGCATTATGAGATAGAGTAGCTGGAATGTAAAACTAGACAGGGAAAAGAATCAGGTGTGAATTTAGATAGTATGATCAACTAAGCACTTTAAGACAAAAAAGGGTGGAATTTCCCTCATCATGCAGACCTTTGATGTTCTAAGAGAAATCCTTCTAAAAGCCAGAAGATAAATTTTCTAATGTCAACAGAAGTCACAGGCTTGATCAAAAAACCCTGAGAAAACTTTGGTTTGTTGTTACACACAAGGTATAACACAATCATAACGGTCCCTCTGGTCCCTAGCTTATAGCCAGCGGAATTGGCTCTCTGCTCTACACTCAAGTCTAAGTTTCCCTCATGCCAATACACTGGCAGCTGCCTGGCATTTCTGTTTCTGCCATGGGCTGTGTGGGCACAATATAACTTACTCTCAGAACGCTGGAGAATTCCTTCTAAAGGTAAAAGAGGCAAAGCATAACCTTTGTCCCTCTCTCCATTCCATGCAATTGATTTTCTCTGCCTCTGCTTTATACTTCTGCTTTGCTTTTTTTTTATCTTACATATTCTCCTAGCAGAATGATAGGGCTGCCAAGTAGGAGTGCCACCAGCCCTGTCTAACAGCACATCTGTCAGTCTCCATAGTTGCTCTGTATTCAGTTAGGTTTCCAGTACAGCACAGTACTCACCTGCTTAATTGACTCCAGGTCAGTTGTGCTCTGAGGCTGACTGGAGCTTCACAGCATGGGTAGCTGATCATTCACTAGCAGTCTTACAACCTTATCATTAGCTTTTGCTTTAACTGGATTTATTTTTTTTTCTAGAGCTGTCCTCTGCTAGTGTTAGACATTTCATTTTCTTAGGTCCTGTGTAAATATAAAGGTTTCCAAGCTCCATCTGGTTCCAGTTACTCAAGCAATAGAAATACACATGCTTTAGGAATTTGCAGACAGAGGCTTACTGCTTTGCTGCCTTATAAAATCCTTTACAAAGTTCCTCGTGCTCTGTTGCCTCCTGATATACCTGTAGTCTGTAGAACAATTTTCCCTGGAACTTACTGAAGTTACAGGAATAAGTAAACCAACAGTCTCAGCCCCATCTTTCTAATAAGGTTAACCTGCCCTCACTACTAAATATGGCTCTGGAACACGCACACACACCCCCTGACCACCAAAGACTGCCTCTTCCTGAAATCCCTTGTTCATATAAATACAGGAAGTAGAAATAAGAGAGACTAAATTCAGACCTTCTTGGTAGTTTGCTTTCATTACAGTACTTGTTTAGTCCTCTGCTGTGCGATACTACTGAGCCTGAAGCTGGTTTTAAACATCCTCCCTCTGCTGCCCCTTGAAACCTCATTTTCAATACAGAATCCAAGGATGTGGGGATCCTGCTCAGCGATGGAAATGAATTGCTTTCTTTACCAGAGAGCTCTAAATCCACTGTGAAACAGAAAGTGTCTTAAAGTTTGCTGTAATGATGAAAATGTCAGCAGGAGACAAGGGAGCCAGAGATGACTCAGGGTAAGTCTTGAATCTTTAGTGACTGCTCATGTTTAATAACTTGTTGCTCTCCTTTCCTGCTTCACAATGTGCTCACAGCTGCCTTTGCTCGGCAGTTGGCTGCCGAGTTACCAGCTACACAATCACAATGGTGTGGCATAATTGTACTGCAATATATAGTGTTTCCTTTAGCTAACGTGTTCCATCTCAAAACAAACTGCAATACCTTTATTTATCTTGAATCTTGACTAGTTAGGGTAAAAGAATGATGAATTCCAAGTTGCAGTCTAGGGCAAAAGACTATCAGATAAGGGAGTTCTGTGCTTTTGGAAACATGACAGATTTTTTTCTGAGAAGCTTGCTTTGTTTCTACTGAAATGAGAAGTAGATAAGGGCTCATCCCTATAACCTGATGGTCACTCCAACTCTAGCATACTAATGTGCACACCAACCCTGTCCACACACTCCCAGGAGACTTCAGGAGTGCTTTCTGTTAGGAGCCAGGAGCTTTCCTTCCTCCTGGGTGACAGACACAGCACCTTGCAGGACTGAGCCCCAAGGAAACACAGCAGGAAAGAAAACGAGTTTTGACTGTGAGGACAATCAGCTTCTGGGATTTCAGGATTGGGCTGAGCATTTCTGTTTCCTGTTGAAAACAATCAGGGGAAAATGACATAGCTGCTGAAACCTTCAGTCACCTCCCTTGGAAAAACATATCATACCAGATATTAAGAGTGGGTCTTATCTGTCTGGCACACTTAACCTGTTTCCCGTGAATAAAAGGTACCCGGTGTGCCTGTGATGTGTGCAGTAGAAGCAGCTGGTTATGTGGATATGGGATACTCTTCTAGTCACTGTGTTGCAAGTCAGTCCCCTGTGATGACATTGCTGATGACAGGCTAGCATGCCATAGCTTCAGCATAGCCCTGTTCTCAGATATGCATGTGGAGGGCAGGGGAGAGAGGGAGAGCTCTGCTTTACAACGGTCACTGCTTTTGTCTTGTTCAGTTTAAGTGGAACAATGACACCGCTGTTCCAAGGTGCATTCTGCAGTTTCACTCAACGTTGCACACTGAGGGACAAAAGATCATACAGCCATGGGGGAAAAAATGAAAGAATCTGATCCCTGTGGACTAGCAAGAGGCACTTGGTAGACAGTATTCCAGAGAATTTGCACTTGGATACTCCCTGCATTTGTGATAGTTAAGATGCAAGGTACTGAGAAACTGAAAGATTTATGCTGTGTGTCTTTTTCTCAGCTTCCCTGGATGGAGCCACATGCTTGCAAATGTTTGCTTTCTGTTTAAAGTTGCAGGAGAAAGTAAATAAGCCATAGACTCTAGATTTGGACTGTAAATTAAGTGGGTGCAACAATATTGAAGCATGATTGGTCAGGATGTATGCATTTTTCATAAGTTTATGAGCATTTGAACAATTTAAGAGAACAGCCTTTTATTTCGCTAACTGATGGTCTTTATTTTCAATCTCTCTCCTCCCACTTGTAAAAAGGATCTGGTTTATCTCTCTCTGTTTACACAGTACAACATTGCTGAGGATCCTTAAAATTGCACTTCAGCCTCTGTGCCTTGCAGTGTCCAGTACATTACAGAATAGAAATTTGTCTTGGTGTTTAGCTAATTTCCTGTTCTGGTCACTTTTAATTAGGTGCTAGGTTCACAAAGTATGTAGATAAAATGTGTGTCTTTCAAAAGAGATGGTAACACAGGGCAGGATGCCAGTGAAGCATTTGGACCTTATTTCAAAATTCTGTGCACAAAAATTACTGAGGTTCTGCCTTCATTCACCATAGTCTTCATGTTATTAATCAAATAGGGAAGCTTACTCACATGCACAGAAACTGTGACAATACGAATAACTACAAAAGTACCCCAGCAACTTGGAAAGTATCCATCTATCCATTCCTAATAATAGGAGGGTCCATTCTGCACATAGCAAATCAATAAGGAGGTTTTGCTGACTTGTACCTTGGAAATGACAGAGAGAAATCTGCCTCCAGAATGAGTAGCTCCATGGAGAGGAGTGTGGAGAGAAGTGTAGCTAGGGGCTAGGTAGAAATCATTCCGCTCAAATTCTTCCAAAATGAGTTGGGAAAAAAATGAGCACGTTTAACCAGCAATTCTGGTCTAGAGTTAAGCTAACACCTAGGAATGTTAATAACTGATGACATCACAAAACATCTGGAGAAATGTGAGCTGATTAAGCCTGGTGACCATGATTTCATGAAAAAGTATATGCCTTTTCTAACATCTGGCAAATATGTGGAGGAAATGATGAGGAGAGCAGACAGGAGCTGAGACAGAAGCTGAGACAGAGACATAATTTGCAAATACTAGCTAGTCCTTTGGGATAATGACTGGTTCAGGTAGCTGGGATGGTTTACAGTGGTTCTCATTTCTGGAGCACCATGCTGCCTAATGAAGTAATGATTGTGCATCTTTTCAGTGACAGGTCTCTTTGGCACACACCCCACCATCCCAGTTGACAGATTTCATGTGGTGAATGTAGATGTAATGAGGTGAAGCACTGGAGGAATCTGGAAACTGAGCAACTCTTACAGGATCGCTGATTTTAGCTTCAAAAGGCACTGTTTTGATTGTCTTATCTGATCTGTGTAGAGCAGGCCACAGATCCACTTCATTTAGCACCCTGTCAGACACATGACATCTGCTGGAATGAGAGCTTTGAGATATTCATTGGCCACAAAAGCTTTCTTATTCAGTGGTTCTTCTGCCCAGGCTGCATATCTGTCTCTGCAGGGGGGGTAAATAAATCTAATACTAACACTTACAGCTTTGAACTGAGAAAACGTTTTATAAAAACTCCTCAAGAGCTGTGCTTTGTGAAGGACTAAGCTTAGTTGACTCAGTGGAACAAGTCCTGTCGGCCTCAGAAGGTCTTGGACCCAGGGCTAAGTACTGTTCAAAGAAAACCTCAGTCTAGAACATATGCGACACAGTGTCTAAGCAGGGAGGTGACAGCTCAGGCAAGTGAAGACAAATGAGTGTCATCAAATCTCTCTGCTGTCTGTCAAGCTATGATAAGGGGGATGGTAATTCTCAGGAAGGAAATGTTTGTGCTCAAGATGTGTTGCACCAAGATCAGGGTATTTCTGTGAAGATAGGAAGAAGGAGATGCTCTCAAAAGACACAGGACTTCAGTGCATCCAGAGAGGAGACATAAAATCTCCTGCAATTCATCTAGCAGAAAAGCAAGTTTGTGACCACAAGGACTGGGCATCTGATCTTTCCAGTGATTCTTAGTGAGTGAGAACTTGCCAGACTTCATGGATGCTTTGAGAATGTTGTGCAGTGATACAGGTTGCAGTGCAGAAGACAACTATCCCTCTGCCTGCTAAAGGGTAGTCCATACTGGGATTATTGTCCCAAGTGGAGAGCTCCTCATTGTTGTGGTCAGTCTTAATGGCAATGTTCACAGGAATGGGGACACAGAGGTAAGCAATATTCTTCTCATCTCCTGTCTACTACAGTTTCAGCTAAACATAGTTTTTCACTTCCTGTCCTAAGTGGCTACTGCTGGTTTGTATTATTGCCATTCAAACCTAGAGGTGCAGTAGGCTAAAAAATGCCCACAGGTGTGCATGCATCTTTCCTGCTCTGCATGTACAGGTGTGCGTGTAGAACAGGAGGTACTGAAGAGTAGCTGTGAGAGTTGCTTGATGAAGGTTTGGGCTGGTGCCATCCCTTAACAAACTATGTGTAAGTAGTCCAGATAGCTCAGAGATTATCTATTTTACAGCATTTTCCAAAACAATAGTAGGAATACATTTTAATTTATCCTTCAGTAAATATAGGCAGCTTCTCTGAAATCAGCAATATAGCCTTGTGAGACCCAGAAGGATCTTTAAACAACCTGAAAAATAGACATAAAAGCCTAAACCAAATCCATTAGAAAAAGATGTGCTTCCCAGAGTTTTAAATGCTTGCCTGCCTTGATTGCTAAAGAGCACAGAAACCAAAGCATCTTAGTGAAACTAGGACAAAGCAATGTCCCTTGCAGACCTTTAGCCATTATCATTTTGGATAGGTTTTTTAATTAAAAAAGCTAATTAAAAAGAAAAGGCAGCTGTCTGGAATGACTGCCCAAATTCTTGTGAAGATGGGTCTGTAAGTAGAGGGTGCATATAGTGATCAAAAGCTCTATGATGTCCCAGGAGACTGTCACACTTTCCCAACTGTATCACAAAGGTGTTCCTCATGTTTAGGGAAGCATGTATGTAAGTTTGTCAAGGTTGTCCTCTGTGAGCAATTAGTAATGAATGACAATTAATGTAGGTATTTAACAAGTCACTGTTACGTGTGAAGATGACAGAGCACTGGAACAGGCTACCCAGAGAGGTTGTGGCATCTCCTTCTCTGAAGAATTTCAGAACTAACCTGGATGCCTTTCTGTGGGGCCTGCCCTAGGTGATCCTGCTTTGGCAGGGGGAATTGGACTGGTGGTCTTTAGAGGTCACTTCCAACCCCTAACACTCTGTGATTCTATGAGATTTAGAATTAGAAAGAACCATGGGAAAGCATGTTTATCATATGATTTCTAGAAGAACAAGGAGAGGTTTACAATCCCTCTTGCCATATTATCATCAGTGCAGAGTAGTCCTGCAGCCAAAGGGGGCAGGATGTGCTGAGATGGACCCAGTCTTGGGCAGTTCTGGTGTTCAGGGCACCAAGTCCTACTAAAAAGTCTCATAGCAGCATAGGTCTGCAGTTTAGCCTGTGTCCTGGATTCTTTCCTAATCCTAATTTAGAGGTTTTGGTTTTTTTCTTTGGTGGTGGGCAGGTATTTCACCATACTGTAACTAAAAGAGAGTCTCCAGAGTAAACTGTATCCAGAGCCATGTAGGAGCTAGACTGAATCACTCAGTTGACTTTAATTCAACTTCTGTTCAACCCACATTCACCCCCCAAAGAGCTCCTGTGACCTCTGACTGCTGTCTCTGATCCCTGCAGAATCACTTTTCTGGTTGACAAAGTGCAAAATCCATCTGTCTCCTCCTCCAGCTTCTTTATGCATAGGGTTCTGACTGCCTGGGAGCTCACACCAGCATTGGCCCCTAAGGTAAGTGGGATGTGCATGGTGTTCTCCTCAAGCACACTGCAGCCACATCTATTTTTGTCACAGCTAAACACTAGATGACTGAACCAATTTGAGCTAAAGGTCCTCTCCAGAATGAGCATGCCATTACCCTTTGGAAGAAACTAGGATGCTATTGCAATACAGAAAAGTAAATAATCAGACCCCTAAGTAAACAATGCTTATTTTCAAAAATCAACCAGAAACTCAAGACTGGACTTGCTGATCTTGCCTTCCCTGTACCACACTTGTCACAGACAGGCATAATAACTGAGTGGCAGCACTACAATCACCAGAAGCACTTAAGAATCAGTAACTGAAATGTAAGAGTTTTTATGATGGTAAAGGCAAGGTAATACTGATATTTAGGGAAGAGCTTGAAAACCATTTTCTATTCAGAGGGTGTACATACATCAGTTTCTCAGGGTTGCAAAACCTATAGCAGAAATTCTGATGGTGAATTAATTGTGTCTGGATTAGGAGAAATAATTTCCTCCTATGGGGTGTTCAATTTGAGGATGCAGAGACCAAAATTCTGCCAATCTTTTGTTTCCCCAGTTACATTTCTGCATACTTTTGGGGGGGTTGTATTTGTTAAAATTTGGACACGGGCAGTACATAAAAGATTTAATTAAGGTGCGTTCTTCTCCAGAATTTGCTTAATGCCCTTAACAGCCCTGGTTACAGACTATGTTATGAGAGCTGCAGAACTTGTTTAAAGCTCTGCCAGTTTACTAGAATGGACATGGCTGCGGACCACAGGGGTCCAGAAGAGACTGGATGGGGCACTTAGCACCATGGTTTAGTTGATTAGATGGTGTTGGGTGATAGGCTGGACTCGATGATCTTGAAGGTCTTTTCCAACCTAGTGAGGTGAAATCAGTAGGGTCTGCTCATGAATTTGAAGAGCAAAGTGCTTGAGATGTTTATGACTGAGTCCTGTCCTGCATACCTGCCAATTGAATAATGGTGTGCAGCTCTTCTAGGAGACCCAGCCAGCAGTGGAGCAATCTGAAATTAATGGTTACAAGAGCAGGACACATCTATACTGCAAAGTGAGAGATATAAGGGTGCTGGGCACACCCAGCTTCTGGCATTGATCTAGCAGCAGAAAGAGAAACAGCAATGAGAAGACAGCTGAACAGGCAGGCATCCCTAGGAACTATCTGTCAAAACGGTGCACAGCATCTGCAGGGGTTAAAACCTGGCTGTCAAACCATTTTTATGCTTCTCTACCAGAAAGGGCTGCCAGTGCTGCAGGCTAGAGAAGTGTTGTCCTCGTGCAATGGTTGCACCCCATCTGCTGTGAAGGGGCATGGGGCTGTTTTACAAGGTTGTTTATGTGTATGCTGTATTTTCTGCACTCTCCCTCCACCACTCCAGCATCCATGATCTGCTTTTACAGTGTAGGAATACATGCCAACCTCATCCTCCCCCCTGATGGAGGTATTCCCTAAAACAAACATGGCTGAGTGGGAGGCACGTGCTGGTGTCAGTCTGGAGTAACTAACAATGGTGTTTGAGAGAGGCTGATTTCAGAATCCATCCCAGCTTGGATGTGTTTGCTTCTCAGAGAGACAAGGCAAGCTTTCACATGGTGTTAACTGAGAAGTTTGAGGGGAGTGTGTGTGTGAAAGTACGTGGTAAAACAGCACTGCAAAGCTACTGTGGTCAAGCAAGCAGCACTACTAAAGCTGTGCATGTAATAAGTCTACAAGCATCACCCAATATGGTAAATGTTGTAGCCACAAGCCTTTCCTCTGTCCCTTTTGTACCTCTCAGCTGTCTAAAGTAATTTTCTGCCCAACCTCCAGAAATGAGATTGCTGCATTAATATACCCTGCTCAAGTGGCAGTACTAAGCAGTGCTTCCCTCGAGATACCAGCTGCGAGACGTCTGGAGCTCTTAGCTCCTCTTCGTCTGCACCCAAAATAGTATAAATCTTTTTGTAAGTGAGGGTGATTACTTCAGCAGCGAAGGATTGGCAGATGTGAGCACTGCATAGCTGGGTATGCTAGTCACATTTTCCTAAATAGATACTCTATTAGATGCATGTGAGCCAGGGAGTGCTGTGGAATGCAGTGCTTCTCTGGTAGATGAATATATACATGCATATCTGTCTGCCTTTCCCAGACTTTCCATCACCTTTCTGCTAAACAGAGAATATATTTATGTTTGAGTAAAGGATTTCTACTTTCTGCACTACTGGTAAAACATCATCCCTGCCTTTAAAATGGTCGAGGTATTTTCACTAATCATAACAACATTGCAGGATTAATACAAACCCCTTGTACGTATGTATGAGAGGGCCTCTGGGGGGTTCAGGAATATTAAGCCTCCCAATAACCAGTTGAAGGCAGGTATCTACTGCTGGAGGTGATTTGGTAATAGTCACTTACTTTGTAGCCCAATCCCCTGGATCCTTGTTAAGCAGTTAAGCCCTTGCCCCAGCTGCACCCTTAGTGTTTACAAAGCTTCTACAGCTGAAACAAGAGAAGCAGCCTGGGTGGAAGTGTTGGGAATGTGTGCAAGTGGGGTCAGGGGACTGCCCTTTCTGCAGTATCCTGCGATTGCCCTGGATTATGAGGAGCATGCAACCACACCCTGAGCCTTGTTCTCAGAGGCAGGACTGCAATGTGGCTCAGAAAATGGTCCTGCTAAGGGCTAGGACTGCTGGTATTTGCTTTAGGTGACTTGTTTGGGTCTGTAGATCAACATTGTTCCTGGAAGGGTTGAAAGACCTGTCCTGCTACTTGAAACTATCTTCTGACCACGTTAGTTAATGCTTTCTATTTTCTTTTGCAAGGCCAATGAATTGTTGGGAAATTTCCAGTCCTTTGTTGAAACAAACAATGTATGCAACCTTTGGATGCAAAGAAAACCTTGCCAAATCTAGGAAATCCACATAACTCAGGTACACCCCTGCTGTGACCCTCTGGAGAAAGCCAGTCTTTTGAAGCCTCTCTCTTGTAAATGCAGCTCTTGGGCAGAAATAGAAGCATCTGAAGGCCCCTGTGAACTAGATTAAATTTTGTGCTGCTTGAGAAAATTCACCAAGGAAAGAGATCTAAAAACATTGGAGTTTGGAGACTGGCAGCACTGCTAGCTACCTGCAACACTGTTCTGCAAATTGTTAGCAGGCTTCTAGGCAAAAGAAGGTTGTCCCACATATTTAGCTAGATTACTGCTTGGGACCTGCCCAACCTTTCATCTTCCCTGCCAATATTTTTTCTTCTCTCTCTCCTTTTTTATTTCCTGTGAGTTCTTTCCAAGGATTTTATCATTCCTGATACTCCACACAAAAGCAGAAACCAGGCACAGCTCAGAGCTTCTCCTGCTGAATCCGCAGACAGGAAGTAGCTTGGCTTTGGACAACTTTCTCTCTGGAGGACAAATATATAACATAGGACATTTTGGTGTAATCCTATACTGAACTTCCATTCTAGAGGTTAGTTTTAGACTGGATCTCGTTGGTGACTTTTCCATCCAAAAGGGGAAAATGACTGTTAACTCTTCCATCAGGGATGGACCCTCTGACTGGGAAATGGTGGTAGATTGCCTGAGGGACACTGAAGTGCAGCCTGTGACAGGGATGAATGTTTGGAATTAGTCCCTTGGACTGGCATTCTGGCATGTCTCTTTGCTGTTAGACCTAGCTATTTAGGTCTAGCCTGGATTCACTGCCTAAGTTCAGGTGTTTAATTGTCATGGCACATTTAGGAACCTGTGTACCTGTGAGGATCTCTGATCTGTCTGGAGAAGAAACAGCTCCAGAAGTAATTCAAGGTGACTGGTGGGCTGAATCCAAGTCAAATATATTCATGTCTTACCAAGCTGAGCAGGAACCCAAGACAGAGAGCTGTGTCCATCTTCCTCCACTGTCTTGCTCCCTGAATCAGATTGCCTCAGGATCAACAAGCAGTGGCAGCGTGGAGGTGGGGGTGGATGTAGCACTGATGTTTTGGAGAGAGCATAACCAAAGCAGACATGTTACTGACTGTCTTAAACTGCTGTGAACTCAGTCTTTGGCTCACAATTTATTTACAGTGTAGCCCTGGTGACCAAGTGACCCTAAACACTGGTAAGTGAAGAAGCTTGAGGTCCCAGCGATGG
Organism: Melanerpes formicivorus; assembly: GCF_026170545.1. Classification (NCBI taxonomy): domain Eukaryota; kingdom Metazoa; phylum Chordata; class Aves; order Piciformes; family Picidae; genus Melanerpes; species Melanerpes formicivorus. Next base: position 6,440,712 of record NW_027142369.1, read on the forward strand.
TTCAGATGTGCCTGCAGGAGCTGACAGACTTCTCTTACTGCCTGGCAGGTGTTGTAGTCATGTGAACACCAAGCCACCGCAAGGACATTTCAGCAGCTTCTGACACTGCTCAACTGACCAGTCCTTTGACCCCAGGCTGTCCCCCAAGCACAGAATGGTGATGGCTATGACCACCTGCAGCAGGTTGCTCAATTTAGCACAGCAGACCAGAATACCTTGCTCATCCCTGTGGCCAGGCACCATGCCCTTTCACCGCCTTTGCATATCCCTGAAATAGTATGGCAAGCTTTTCTCTTCTTCCTCCCCTTCCCCAGGGAAAGCAGATTTCTAACCTTGCCTCAGTGTGAATGAATATTTCTTCAATGCCTAACCAAAATTAAACACAAGGAGTATGAAATTGCTGGAGTAAGGCATAAGGATGACATAGAGAGTGTGTTCACAGGTTTAGATTTTTTTGTTGCTTTTTGTACTAACATGTAACTACCGTGTATTGAAATGTATACACACTGACACTGGAAGGAAATCTTACCCCCAAAATGAATATTCTCATGTTAAAAAAGACTTTAGATCAGTGACTGTGAAAGAGTTTGAAGCCCCTTTGTGCGGTGCCTTAACGAGAGCGGGAATTTCTGAAGGCCTGTGCTCTGCTCCTTGACATACCACAGGATTAATGTTCAATGGATCTGTTTCTCTTGGCAAAATGGCCATTTCTAGTTGCAAGTCATGACTGAGAGAAGCATTTGCAGGTATTTTTCAGAAGGAAAGACTGCTCAGCTTTATGCAGGTCTGTGTAGTCGGCACCTTGTATTTTGTGTGTCTCATGTCTACGCTAAATTCATTTACAGGGTGAGGAAGGCCATTGCTTCTTATAACTACTCTGATGTTTTTCTGCCTAGTGTTTTGTCTCTGGCATGTCATGCAGCTTCAAACAAATTTTAATACATAAGGTTAGAAAGAGAATGGCTTTATTTAAGCAGAAGTACGGGACATTCTTAATGGAGTTTGAGTTTAGGAATTTCTCCTTCCCCTTTATTTTCCATTTCCCTTTCCCCTCTTTGTTAAGTCAGTACAATGAAAAGAAAAAAAAACCAAACCATTCCCCGGGTTTTCATTCCTGCCTTCCTTCCTGGCCAAGTTTGTCAGAAAAAGACAAAACTTCTGCGAATAGCCCTGGCCTTGCAGTCAAAATGGGGGTGCTTTGGGCTTCCAGCACTTCAAGTGGTTTTCTAAGGCAGAGCACAAACCCATCCATCTTCTGTCCAGCTGGTGGCTCTGCTGGGCTCTTCTAGTGTACCAGAAGGTCTGTGATTTCCTTTTGCTCTCGCAGCTTAGGAAATGGTTTCTCTTCTTCTAAACACTTGCTTCTGGTTCCTATACCTTACAAGCCTGTTCAGAGACGTTAAAATGGGACCCAGCAAACACTTTTGCAGCTTTTTGTTGAGGACGATGTACCTTCTTTGGCTCCTCAGACCTTGCCAGAAGCGACTGTCTGCGAGGCCTGTGTTTCAGAAGCTCCATTCTTTGCAGTGAAAGGGCTTTGTAGAAGTATAAATTATCCTTCGCTGGCTGCACACAAAGAGAACTCTTCTTTTCAACATATCCTGCTGATATGTTGAAATTCCTAAGAGAATAATTTGGGTTGGAAATAGGCAATGGACAAATGACGAAAAACTCTGATTAGGAATATGGGGAAGAAGGGCTTGTCTTTACCACAGCAACTGCCTGTTGTTAGGAAGGGAGTAGGCTAATAAAACTTGCAAAGTGGTTTTGACTTGCAAAATTATGTTTTGACTCAGTAAAAAGGGAAGGAAGGCTGATAAGATACTTTGAGACAAGTTATTAAAAGCAAAATATATATGTGCAAGGTTACATGTATATAGCAGTATAATTTGTGATGTGAGTACAAGTCATGTTACACTGATAGGATAAATCATCCCCTGGCAGCATATACCATCTGCATAAACTTCTGAATTGATGACAGCAGGAAACAACTAGGCTGAAGGTAAAGGAAAGAAAAAAGAAAAGGAAAAGATTTGGGGGAAAAAAGACTCTTTGTGGAATTTTTGATGTTTGGGGTTGGTTTTTTTTAGGTGTTTTTTTTTAACCCTGTTTTTGTCATGCCTGTGTCATGGCTGTGACTGTGAGAAGTCCTGTCGGTAGAGCAGACCTGGGTACTAGCAGTAATGTGAATTAGCTTGTGTTTTGTTTAGTTCTTTATAGTATACATACTCTTGTGTACATAAATGGAGAGACAGTCTCAGTGAACCTAGGTAACACAGAGAATAGCAACTTAACCTAGGTAACACAGCAACTTAATATTTGGTTACACCTCTCTGCTCTTTGAGAGCACTCTGCACTTGAAAGATTGTTGTCAGGTCAAACAAGAGGTTTTAACAGTGGTATTGTCCCTGCTTGACTATAGGCACTTACAACTAAATTTGACTCATTTAGGAGGAAGAAACTCTTCAAGAGGAGCTGAGAGCTGCTCCTTCACACCCCAGAGGGGTGTTCCTGTAGTGGGAGCTCTCTCGAGTGAGTGACTAGAGCAGAAATGCAAGCAGGTAATGTAGCTGCTACAATTGGGTGGGTTTTGGGAAGCCCTTCCTTCTCTGCTCCTGAGTGACTCCTGACTGATGCTCGTGCCTTTAAAGAATGATCATTTGTCTTAATCACCAGCTGATGAGTGACAGTGGTTACGTATCCCTCCCAGCATCAGTAGTCTTCTACATCCATCAAATCTTCCGAGCTGACCTAACTCCTGACTTTGAGCACTGGCAAGATTTGCTCAGTTCAAAATCCAGATGCAGAGCATCAACTGTAGATCAGCTTGTGGAAACAAGAACACTGAGCAAGAGGAAGTTCTCTGCCAACCACAAGTTGTCCACAGACCACAGTTTGAGAAACACAACTTCCTGAGCTATGCATTCGTCATCAAGGTGGTCCAGTAACACAAGCTTTCTGCAAGGTAGGGAGGAATACTGAACAGGCAAGCCTTGTCTCATGGGACATACTGAGCTTTTCATGTCACTTGCATTGTCCAATTTTCTGGACCTCTAAGAACTTTACAATGCAGGAATCTCCTGTGGGTTGCTTGACACCCAACATTTTTTCCCTTTCTTTATGCCTGTCAGACAAGAAGAAACTTGGTTTTTATTTCTGAATAAAGGGTGATAATCAGCTGGGATCCTGAAGCCCTCAAGAACTGTCTTCTTTCTGCTTTTTTGGGTTTTCATTGTGTTCTCCACCCCACCCCCTCCCACAGTATCACAGTATAACTAAGGTTGGAAGAGACCTCGAGGATCATCGAGTCCAACCTATCACCACAGACTTCATGACCCACCTTCTCCCAGCTCCTCCCACCTCCCCCGGTTTGTTGGTGCCATCTTTGTCATATATTTTGGCTCTGTTATGAAAAAGCATTTATTAAAATCTGAATTTTGTGAGGTACTGTTAACATTTGGTGCACCAAGTTAGATGTGTTGTAGATTTTTCTGTGTGTAATTTTGCTGCAGCTAGGTTGGGGGCTCAGTTCTACCTCCTGATGGAAGAAATAAAGTATAATCCAGCAGGGTGACCCAAGTGAGGTCCAGAAAGTAAATTAATCCTCCTCCATCTTGGACTAGTCTGATCTGAACAATCAAACAAGTGAGCAAAGATGAGATGATCTGGCTTACAAGAATAAGAAGGCACTGAGAACTGACCACATCTGAGATGAAAGCAAAATGTTGGGCTCGATGATCTTTGAGGTCTCTTCCACCCTTAGTGATACCGCAAAGCTTGATGTCCTCTAGCTGGAGCACTGTGTAACTCTCCTCCCAGTGAAATTAAAGTAGCAGCCCATGAATTCACATGTGTGAACAAACAGTTTTTCATGAGTCCATCAAACCAAGGCAGGCATGTTAAAGGGTTTCCACATGAGAGCTTTGGACACAATCTGGCTTGTCCTGGATGGTACCAGGTGCAAGAATTTTCTCTTCCCTTGGTGCTTGGAGTTTATGACCACTTGTCCATCTTTCTCCCTCCTTAGCAAGCCAGCTGGCACATATATTAAGACCTGTAGTGCCTGCTCTGCTATAAACATGCCAGAGTATCTCTCTCCTTGAAGATGGCACAGAAAACCCTTGCTCTTGCTCTCTCTTGATGTCCTCTAATATTTGGAGGGAGAAATAACAAATTAGTAATAAAACATAATAACAAAACCCTAGTTTGTAACTCTTACACCCAGTCTGTTTGAACAATGCTAAGGCCCTCAGTCTTTACTGCACTACAGAGCATTTAGTTTCCAATTTAAGATTCAGATTTAATAACATATGATGCATCATCTGTCTGGTGACAGGCAGAAGCTGCAAATATGCAGGAGTGAAGAACTCATCTGACAGTTCCTGCTGCTGTTGCACGCAATTTCTGTGTGTCTCAGCTGCCTCAGGGAAACGCAGAATGGCCAAACCTATACAGTACAGCCAGGAAGCCCTGAGTGTCAGCACATTTGTGACAATATTTCTAAAGTTCCTTGCAAAGGCTTCCCCAGATCTGCACCTGCGTGAAATTCAGTGGATTATGTCCACTTGAATTTCTGACGGTTTTGGGGTATATTTGGATGCCAAGTACGATCTTCATTCTTGAGGCAATGACTCATGGTGGTCTCATTACTTCAGTGTACAGTCACTGCAATAATTCAAATCACCATTGTCATTATTACATCCAGCAGGCAACCCGATGATACCTTCTGCCAAACTGGGGCAGGTGTGTGAATGTAATCACTGTGCAATTAATTAACCTGTGTCGTCAGTCAGGGTGTAATGCACAGCTCCCTGCCTCCCAACTGAGTTCAATTTAGCAGAGTGTCTGCAGGATTTAAAAGTACTTTGCAGTAGGAGCTCAACAAAGCAGGCAGCAGCACTTCAGCTTTGCATCACACCTAACAACAATGAGCACCTGCCTGTATCAGAAAGGGTTCTGCAGGATCACGGGAGTGAGAGAAAGTTGTGTGTTATTTCTAAAAACTGTGAGCTTAGCAATCATCTGATGAATGAATTCTGAGTGAGTGATGTAGCAAAGGCGATCTGCTTATTGTTGTGGTCCTACAAATCCCTTCTACTGGCAGAACAGCAAGAACCCAGGAGCTGCCTGGGCTCCCTTCTCTGTGTGCACAGCCAGATTAAATTGCTGGATTAAGCACTCTCACAGCTCAGCATCTGGATCTTTGTGACAGCTGTGCCCAGGACAGAAATCAAGCATTGGTGACATAACTGCGTCAACTGGTGTGTCATGGGTCACAGCATTACAGCTGGAAAAGGTCCCTTAGGTCATTCACTCCCATTTCTTAACCAGCACAGAATTTGACTCAGTAAAGCGTTTGCTATTGCTCTAAACATGGCATTTTAAGGCACTTGGGCAATGCAGTCCTCCTCCCCTTCTTTTGGATACATCATCTGTACTTTTGAACTGTGTAAAAAAAAAGAAATAAATACAGAAAACCAACAGGGCAGGAACCTAAATTCTGAGACCCAATGTAAAAGTCAGATCTGATGGCTTTCAGAGTGACACTGAGAGGTTTTTTTTCTGGAGAAGGGGAAAGGTGGTCAGAGATGGGTTGTCTTGTTGGCCTTTGTGTCTCACTGGTTTTGATCTTTGACATCCTGCAGCACTCAAATTTGATCAATGTCCATTAAGACAAATATATGTATATCTAAGTTTAGAATGATGTTCTAATTTTTATCCATTCTCCAAAGCTCTGACAATGGACCCTATGTGCAGCTGCATGCTTTGGAAGGTCAGTTCTGTTATTTTTTTTCTTCACCAGTCTGTTGCTCTTGTGAGCAGGTCTCTGTCCAGACAATGTGCCTGTTGGAGAGAGCAGAGTGCTGGATGCCTTTGCCTGCATCAAGCCCGAGTTGCCCCATGGGGAGCACCTTACCCACACTACGTGTCTGGTGCTCACCGGCTCCAAGCTGTTTTGTATTAATTCCTTGTCTTTCTTGATATCCCTCATTTCCCTCTAGGCAATGGGACTGGTAAGCATCAGTTCTTTGCTGGTCATTTTCTTTTCACCTTACATAGTTAATGCAAAACGAAGCTCTGCATCACTGTATCTATTATAACGCCTGCCACCTTCTGATGCCACAGCAAGACGTTATCAGCATTGACCTCCTTATGATCTAGGTTTCACACATCATTGCCAAGATCAGATTCATACTTGTGTGACTAATCTGGGGAGTAACTTTTGCTAAGAGTGTTGTGGAACATTGTCTTATATTGACCTTTCCCCCCCTCCCCCCTTCAGTTAATTACTTTTTTCCTATTACCTAGCATGAATGTTGCTATCCAACACACTTTTTCCCTTCACGTGGTTGCTAGGTTGCTTGGTTTCTACTGTAAAGAAAGAAACTGAGAGGCAAATCAGTTAACTTCCAAAAGCTATCCTCCGCTGTTTTACCCTGTATGTTTAGGTGATGCTGGTTAGAATTGTGTGCTGTTGGATCTGAAAAGCATTTCTTCACATATGTGACAAGCTGAGCTTTTATCACAAGTGAATAGGGAATGCTTCATTTATTTCTATTTGCTTTTTAGGCACAGTTCTCTCATTCTTTCTGTCTTGGCTAGGATCCCAAAAGTAGATTGATTAAAATCGAGATTCTGTGGACTAATACAGCAACTGGAATTGCAGAGAAACATGTATTTTCTAAGGAAACTGTCTCCATAGGGTTGCAAAAGAAAAACCTGCTAAAAATAAAATCTCAGTGTCGGTTTGGGGATTTGAAAGGCTATTTCTATAAAAACTAACTTTTGGGATAAGCATGCTGTGTTAGGTTAGGCCTTTGAAGAAAGCCTCTTTTAGAAGTTTAAGTCTGACCTTATTTGAAGTGTACTACTTTTAAGATCTGTATCTTTAAAAAGAAAAGGAAAAAGGCTTGAAATAAGGTCAAAACAAAAGTGAGAGTCCTCTTCTGTTCTGCTCTTGAGATCTAAGGACCAAAACTGGTGCAGAAAAACATACCTCATGTATGTTTTCTTACATTTTCTTTACTTTTAAAATCAACTAAATGAGTGTCAAGCCCATATCCACAGCTATATCCAGTTGAGCTCTCATGACCAGACCATTCAGGACAAGCATTTCCACTGACTGCAGAGCTCAGCACATGTATAAATACTTTGTTGAATCAGCGCCGTAGTCAGAAACCAGCATTTAATACCAATCTGCCATTAGACTGCAGGGGCTAAAAATAAATAGCATTAGTTCTTTGTGTCTCTCATCAGAACAGGAATCTAAAGGAGAGCGTGTCCCAGATCTTTAATGTTCTCAACAGCACAATGTCAGTATTCTTACATCTTGTACAGCTGGGATATAAGGTGTGACTGGGCATTGCTAATATGTGGTGCCACAGGGTCAGGCCTCATTTGTCACTCAGCATCTCCCATGCATCCTTTTGGAGCTTCCAATTACTTCTTTAGGACTGGCCAAAATTACAAACGTGGCAGGGAAAAAAAGAGGGAAATCAAGCCTTCATTCTCTCACTTCTCAATCTCCCTCTGGTGTTTCCCCATGTTTTCTGTGCTGTCACCTATTCCCCTCCTACCACATAGGGAAAGGGTTCACTATGTCTGTGTCTTTTGAGTCTTGTCCTGAAGGACTTACTATGCCTGCTGGCCATGGCACAACGTGGATGGACACCATAGCTCAGTGTAGGAATATTCCCAGCTGCTAGTGGGGTCTGCAGCCCTTTTCCTCTGCTGCATCCCTCCCTTTGAAGCCATGTAATGTTCAGATGTGAGGATAGGGTCCAAGGGGCAGGCATGCCCTACCCTCTGCAGCACTGGCTGCCTCTGTGCATCCCTTACCTCTGTCTCTGGGTGGCTGTGCTTAGGCAACATAGACAGATCAGCTGAAACCAACAGACCTCAGCACAAAGCACCCTGCAAACCTTTGGCTCTGTCATAGCAAGGCATCTGTGGTCTGATGCCCCTCAAGGAACTCTCCTAGTGTGTCAGTGTCTCTGTGTGTGCCTGTGTGTTTGCATTTACAGTGCTTTCTACTCCCATGTTTTCCATTTGCTGTGTTTCAGCCTAATCACAGATATCAGTGAAGAGAGAAATGAGACACACCTCTGTCAGGCCACTGCCCTGCGAAACTGCCTCCCAGTCCCAGGAATCAGCATCCTTGATAAACTCATCAAGACCTGTCCTGTCTGGCTTCAGCTGAACATGAGCCAGGAAAGGGCTGGGGCGATCCTTGGGAAGGAAACAGCAGGGGTAAGTCCAAAGCAGTTTTGGTTCAGACAACCACATTTCTTGTCCTTGGTGGAGCTGGTTAGAAGAGTAGCCCTTTTTTTTTTTTTTCATGTGGAAACAAAATTATTTAGCAGACTTTGTTCTCTGTTTCTATTACCTTTTGATGTTTGAGCCACTCATAGAGGCACATGACAGATACCATAGCTTTAGGACAGCAAAAATTCTTGTTTCTGATTTTACTTAGTGTGTAGAGTCATGGAACTGCCTTCCCATTAACCACTGTTACCTAATTTGGATGGGGGGGAAAATCTGAAAAAAGAAAATTCTGGGAGCTGCTGAGAGTCATTTTTACTGCAAGAATTCATATCTAGTTTCTATAAGCTGGGTGTTATCAGACGGCAGGCTCACACAAAGATCAAAGCTTGCTTAAGGAAAACAGCTCTGGAGGAAAAGGAGCTCCCTATTCCTGGGATCTCAGAGGTGAGACATGGCAGGGAGTAGGTGTCCTGCTCAGGTCTGGGGAAGGCAGGTGCAATGGCCTGAGCTGCTTCTAGAACACAAGGGGAATTCACTCCTGCTATGAGGAGATAATGGACTGTGTGGCTGAGTCAGCCTATTCCAGGGCTAAAAGCTGGCATAGCCAAGTGATAACCTCCAGTGGACCTCAAGTGACCAACCAAGACTGTGCAGTGCACTTCACACTGAATCAGACTTCTCAAGTAAATTATTTTCTTGGTTTTTCTGTGCTGACTGTAAAGGTAGACCTGAGTGACCATGCCTCACATAGCTGGGTATGGCCCTGAGTCGCCTTGGTCATTAGCCACTGGCACCAGGTAGGACTGCTCATCTCTGGGCTGCTTTAGGCATAAATCTTGCCTCTGTTCCTTGCTTACACTATTCTCTGACACAGTCTTCAGCTGCAGCTCAAAGCAGACAGGAGAAGAGCTGGCATGTATGGGGTATCTCACAGCAAAGGCAGGCTCTCCTGCCCTCTCTGAGCCCACCTGAATGTGAGTCAGCACCACACCTTTTCCACCACCAGTGAAAATATGAGAGTCTGATTTGTGTATCAGTCTTGACCTGAGTTAGGCACAGCTCAAAAAACCTACCTCTCTTTTATCTGAACAGCCATGGTCCATTTTTAGCTGTTGGAGCCATGGCAACCAGTTGTGCCAATCAAGAAAACAGAAGTGATTAATTTCCAAGTTTCACTTCTTGTGTTGCTTAAATTTAATTTCATCTGGATGATGCAATATGAGATTAGTGCCTGCCAAGATCCAGGCTCACAGTAGTCTCTTGAGGTGGGTTAGAGGGACTGTGCTGTCACATGGGTGGTAGGACCCAAGGAAGGGAAGAACCTCTATGGCTTTTTCCCAGATGCAGTTCTTTCTGTGATGTAGCAGGTGGGGGTACCCTGCTGTGGAAATAGACCAGTTTCAGGCATGCAGCTGTTTGCCGTACATTTATTGGTATTTCCTCTGTGCTGCTGGTGGACCTGAGCTCATAGCCATGGGGCTCATAGGCCTAAATTTCTTAAGAATGGAGATGATGACTCTGTGAGAGGTTCTGAAGCTGCCACAAAGGCACATATTTAGTGTAGATGCTGCAAAGTGAAAAGAGATGCTTATTGAACTACGACTCATGCTGAGAAAGGTCCTAGTTTCTAGACAAGCTTTCTTAAATTCCTTTGTCCAAGAAATTAATATTTTCTTGATAGATTTTCACTGCATTGTAGCTGATTAATAATTTTACTCCTTTGGTTTTATATCTGCAGCTTGAAGGTACAACCTCAAAATACCCTTGACAATTGCCTTGAATTAGAAACACTCTTAGGAGCTCACACAACACAAAGAATGAGATATTTCTTTTCTTTTTTTCTTTTTGTTCCCCTCCCACTTCTTTTGTCTCCTTTCTATTTTTCCTTTTCTTTTTTCTTTTTCTTCTTTCCTCTTTCACCTTTTTTTTTTTTTTTTTTTAATGTTATTTCATTGGTCCCTTTGGTGAAAACCAGTGGCTACGGTGGTTCCACTGGCTCCAGTTAAAGACTCAGAGGCCACTCATCAATATATGTGAATACTTGATGAGAGTATAGAAGATTGAGCCAGTCCATTCCGAGCGGTGTCTAGTGAAAGGGTGAGGTGCAGGGGACACACATTGAAACACAGGAAATTCTGTTTAAACATTAAGGAAAGCCTTTTGACTGCCAGGGTGTTCAAGCACTCAAACAGGCTGCCCAAGAGGCTGTAGAGCTTCCATCCTTGCAGATAATAAAAATTCAACAAGACACAATCCTGAGTGGGTTGCCACAGTTGATGTACGTTGGAGCATGGTTCCTTTCAACCACATCTGGTCTGTGATTTTGGGACCAGACAAAACACTTCAAGTCAGTGCTACCATCCAGAGGGATTGTAGATGAGCTGTGGGGACGGGGCTGGAAGGAACCTAGTGAAATTCAACAAGGGCAAAAGTGAAAAGGCTGCCCCTGGGAAGCAGATGCCCAGCAGTGATCCAGGCTCGTACTGCCTGGCTGTGCATCTCTACAGCAAAAGTCCTCTAGGGGCAGTGGGCAGCAAGCTGAACACAGATCTATTGAGGAAAGGCTGTAGGACAGGATTTGTTCAACCAGGAAGAGAGATAATTTAGGAGGCACTGCACAGCAGGCCCCTGGTACCTACAGGAAGGTCATGGAGAAGATGAAGACAGGCTCTTCTCAGCACTACCTGGTGGGAGGGCAAGAGGCATGAATTGAAAACAGAGGGGCTCAGACTGTGTGCAAGGAAATACTTTCTTCCTCTGAGGACAGAAGTGGCAGTACAGGTTTGTCTGGAGAGGTTGTGCAGCCTCCAACCTTGGAGGTTCTCCAGATTTTCCTGAACAAAGTCCTGAGCAACCTGTTCTAGTCCCATGGCTTCACCCAGGAGGTTGGACAAGAGCCCTCCTGGGGTTCCTGCCAGCCTGAATCATCTTCTGGTTGCATGAGACATTGTAGCCACCAGAGCCTTTGGCCTTATTTTTCACGTGTAGACACTTGTGTCCTTTCCCTCTTAATGTACAAGTGACTTACTTGCTTTAGACTTGGTACCAAGACATTCTAGGGTGAATTGTCTATAATTTGGGCAGTTATGTGAGGAGCATCACTTTGAAAATCATGAGTGCAGCTTTAGACTCTTCAGTTAGTGAAACAATTTGCCTTAGGTTTAAGTGGGGCACCAGTAATGCATACAAATATTGCTGGTTCCTTCCAAGATCTGAATTTCACCCAGACAAAATGTCCCTTTATTCTTTATTTTTGTCATTTAAAGTTCAACCAAGTGGAACAGAGCTAAAATAAGAACTTCTACAGTTGGATTGTACTGATAAAAAACTTTATAGCCAATGACCTAAAATAAAGTTCAGAAGTTCATGTAATGAAACTAAGCTCTTGATTCCTTTTTGCCTTTTCAGATATTCTTGGTTAGGAAAGAGGGTAATGTGAACAATATGATCCTTGCAGTCTGCCTGCCTGTGCAGGACAAGGTTCCTGGTGTGCTGGAGTACAACATTAAAGAAGAAAAATCAAGTAAGTTCTTTACATTTACTGGTCTTGCTGTGATTATTGTACTGACTCTTGTGCTCATCAGTATTTATGTAAACTTGCAGGCAATGAACAGGTTCCTTGTATATCTTGCTCTTGCAGTTCAGTTGATATTTCCCTCAGCTCCTCTGTAGTTCTTCACCTTGTGCTATCATTTACAGACTCACAACAGAATAAATAAGCACCCCTAGATGAGCAGTTCAGCACTCTGATCAAGCAAGAGAAGCTGCTTTTTACTAGGTAGACGTCCTGAGCAAAGTGCAAGGCTTTGACAGGCTAACTTACTGGCTCTGTTTCTATTCTGCCACTGAATGTGAGGCTCACCAGGCATGCATCTGACATTTGCTACAGTTCCTTTTAATGCACCTCATACAGTTGTACTGAGCAACCAGTTACTCCTAAACTGTTTTCAATGCCTTGCTGTTTCTGGAAATCATCTGGGTTGCAGGGTTGATGGTATCGGTACCATTCCAAATCAGACAGCCAAGTCTTCTGTGAGCAAACAAAATGGAACCCAGTTCACAGACAGCCACATCTGATGCATCCCTCAGTGTAAATGGATGTGTAAGGTATATGATTTCCACTTTGCAAGAAACATTGTTTTGCAAGAAACATCTTATGAAGAAAGACTGAGAGAACTGGGGCTGTTTAGTCTTGATCTGTAAATATCTGAGTGATGGGTGTCAAGATGAAGGTGCCAGTCTCTTTTTGGTGGTGCTCAGTAATAGGACAAGGAACAGTGGGTGTAAGCTGGAACACAGGAAGTTCCACCTCAACATGAGAAGAAACTTCTTTACTGTGAGGGTGATAGAGCACTGGAACAGGCTGCCCAGACACATTGTGGAGTCTCCTTGTCTGGAGACTTTCAAAACCCAACTGGATGTGTTTCTGTGTGGCCTGCCCTAGGTGATCCTGCTTTGGCAAGGGGCTTGCACTTGATGATCTCTAGAGGTCCCTTCCAACAGCTAATATTCTATGATTATGTGATTTGTAAACACAGGAACTTTAGGACAATCGTAGAAACATGCACTTGAAAGAGTTCATCAGAAGAACTTCACACTATTTATTTATATGAACACATTCAAATCCTTTCTCACTGAGCTCTGCCCCAAAGCCAGCTCCCTGGGCATGTGTTACCTTGTCCTACTCTTGTGTTTCTGCTGACCAACATTGTGCTTTATTTGCTTCCCCTCGACAGTTGCTCAAATTAGTTTTTAGCATCTCATACCTTTCTTTGTATACCTCTGCAGCATAAACACACTTCAAAGCCGGGGGCCAAGTGACTCTCGTAATCTGCTCGAATCTCAAGCACAGACCACAGATTGTCACCATGTTGCTTCTGCAGAGAGCTCAGCTGCCTGCCTGGCTGCTGCATGCCTCCAGGAAAGCTCTCTCATCTGCACGCACCTTGGAGCACACAATTGCAGACATGCTGCACGTGTTCACTGCTCCTGCATGAGGGCAGGAACAGCAAACCTCTTGCCACAATTTCACGTGTCCAGACTAAAAATACAAGGGCAAGGGTTAGCTGCGGGGTGGGGAAACTTGTTTCTTTATTTGGTTATTTGAAGTTGACCTAGGGCATAGGTTTTGCATGGTGGGGAATTGAGTGTTGATGGTTCAAGTTTTTCTTTGGCTAAATGACAAAAAATTGACTTCTGTCATCCTAGAAATGTCATTTATACATCTTGTCTTGTGCCCTGTGCCATAAAATCTAATTTATTTGAGGACAGGCAAAGAAAAATGTAGTGCAAAATTTTCACTGATAGCTAGCCTAGCTAGAAAGACTTTTCTGCCATGTTTTTCACACTGACTTGCTTACTATTCTAATTTATCACTATCTTAATGCAAAGGATGTGTTCAGAGGCATGGCTTTCTGATAGGAACAAGAATTAAATCAGTTTCCAGTGCTTCCATACAACTTGCAAAGTAGGTGGAGGAGGGTAATTAAAATATAGCTCTCATTCAAAAAGCAGAACAGCTATCCCATGTGCAGCAATCCCTGCAACTGTGAGGCTGGTGCATTCCTATGGTGGATATTCACATTAATTATTTTACTTGAGTTCTGTTGAGCTGTAGAAAGTCTATCAGTTCTCCATCCTGCACCACTTTGATGGGACCACACTGTGCATGGAAATGGTCACTTGTCATACATGACAAGTAGTAAATAGTCTGGCTTTTGAGTTTAGAAGGTGTTGAAGTAATTCATGTTAGTAAAACCAAACAACTGTATCTTGCACAAGGAGGGGATGGTAAATCTGTGTCTTGGAGTAACCTAATACATTAGCTGTGACTTATTGTCTCTGTTACTCCAGACTCTGCTACTTTTGTAGGAATTGAAATTATATATTGTCTGAATGCTTTAAAAGAATTAAGGCTAGAACCTGAGCTTCCTTGTTCAGTACCATGGTATGTCTGGATTGCCTTAGTTTAATTAAGTGCCCTTCACTCTTCCCTAGTATTCTGTAAGTGTCAGGTTAGCAGACCTCTGAGCACGCTGGTGAGTAACTGCAGATCAGAGTTATCTGTGGAATGTAAGCCTGTTGGAAGTTCAGTGTTACAGTTCCAAAGAATGTGTACAGCACACCGGCTGCATAGCCTGAGGACTACTGTAGATTGGCAGGGTTTTTCCAGGCAGTCTAGTCTTTAGAATGTCCCTCTTCAGTTCTTTTGTGGTTGCTAAAAGGAAGCTTCAGCTTACCACTGAACATGACAAACAGGGAGGTGAATCCTCCTGATAGCTACTTGCTTTGAGTCTGCCTGAAGTGTCGCAGAGCTGATGTCCTTCCAGTGTCCTTCAACAGGAGCAGTTGTAATCCCCCTGCTATTCAGTAATCACCCTTCCCATCTGCACTGGGGACAAGCAGGTTTGGTTTTGGTGGCCCCGCTCATAGTATTTCCTTTTCTGAGTTGACGCATAAGCAGTTATAAGCTCTATGGATTGCTGTTTGTCCCTCTCTCTGAAAGCTGACTCCTCCTAAAAGGTTTGGAGAAGTGGGAACAATTTACCTCCCATGGTTCTGCTTGTTAGATTCCCCAGACCTGATACAGTCAGATGTAAGCTGAAAGCTAAATTTGCCTTGACATACATAGTTCAGATTTTATGGAGATCCGCCCTTCCAGTTAAAATTCAAGTTGCAACCCATCTCAGCTTCCTATTTTGGGTGACCTTCCCAGTTACTTCTTGTCCTTCTCACAAGAACTCAGTGCAATCTCAGCTTCACAAGTGACAGAAAGAAAGATGTGCTATCCTTAGAGGTGGCTCTGTGCCATCTCTCCAGTTATGTCCATCTCTTACTTTTACCATAGGCCACTTTAAACAGCAAGTTTCACTGCTCAGCTGTTTGGAAAAAGCTATTCTCATCCCATCCTACTTTGCAGATAGTATCTGAAGAGGTTTTCCCCAGTATCATAATGGCAGTAGGCAGGTTGCTGCCCAGCCCCTGAGGTCCCTATATAGATGGTCATTCACTGAACTACAAAAAACCCCAAAGACTTCGTAGCATTACAGTGCTAGATAAGTGTGGATCATTGTTTTTCACTTTCTTTTCCCAATACCAGATCTGCTTTGCTGACGTTCGATGAACTATTTAGGGAACTATAGTTTTGTGAGGGGAAGCCAGATTATAGTTTGTTTTTTTGTTTGTTTTTTTTAATGGAAATCACCAAAGAGCCCACTAGGGGAGAAGATCAAGAAATGAAACCCTTTTCCTTTATTTTTTTTTTTCCCTTGAGTAATTTTCATCTGTTCCATGAAATAACCCTTAGAATCATAAAGCAGGAGAAAGAGGAGGCTAGATTTAAAATCTTTTCTTCTATTTCTTCATCTGTGGTTATCATTCCTCCAGAGCCTGGCTGCAGAAGCAGGTATGGTAGAGTCAACAGGAGCTAACCACATAGTTCATCACAAAGTTGCAAAACTTTCTCGTGAACTTTCAGCAACTTTCAAAGCCTTGGATCTCTGTGGCACTGCTTCTGGGCCTGAGGGATCCCTTCCTTCTTAGAACAGTGGAGAACTCCCAGAATGAAGGCTTGCTTTACAAGATTTCTTCCATTTAGAGATGCACTGTTGAGAGATACCTCTCAAGCTCTGCTAAAATTGTAACAGTTTTGTGCCCTTTCAGTTTTGTGAGTTATCCCTTGCTCCAGCTTTATCCCAAAATTGAGCCCTAACCTCACATCCCTCAAGAACTGAGCACCCTTTCCTCAGCTGGCTCCTACCCTTGGCTCTTCTGAGCTATCCAATTGTAACCTCAGGTCCCAGTTCTCCTTCCACTTTATATGTACACAGTCAGAAATCATTCCACTGAGATCAGTGATATTGTGGCAGTATTAAAAGCATCAGATGTTTCAAGTTAATGACCATGTTTGAAGTAACATATCCTGGGAGCTTGAAAGAAGCACTGGAGTATAATAGACCTGTTGGTGCAGCTAGTGGCAGTAGTTTTCACGTTCACAGTTACGAAGATACGTGCCACAGGGACAATCTGCCAACAGGAGTAGCTGTTCAGAAGCATCTCTTCCAACGCACTGGGCCAAGGCTGACTTGAGCCTCCAAAATTAATGAGAAAACAGATGAAGGAGAGGTTTATAGTGAAGCCTTGTGTGTATTGTGTTTATTTTGTTTATCATTGGGAAATTCTGAGATTTAAATTAAAAGTCTGCCTGCTCTGACCCTCTCAGCTTCTCTGGAGACAAACACAGAATGAGCGGGAGCATAACGGAGGTATCAAAATTACCTTAACACAATCAAATAGGAAAACTAAAGTAAAGTGTCTCCAAGTAACACAAAAATGTGCAGATCACAATTAGTACCGCCCTGCCTGTGTGTCTGCATGGGTTGATAGATCTGGGCACTATGTGAGGATGCTCACTGAGTGAGCATGAGGCAGGGAAGAACAAATTCAGAGACCAAAATCCTTGCAGGTAACATGGCACAGCAGGTCATTTGGTATTTTCCCACATGAACTGCATTGAAGTACTACATGAATCAGGTCATAGGGAAAAAATGGATGGCTAGCTCAGTTACAGCAGCCTCCTCACAACTTAAGTCCCTTAATGAGAGTGGCCAGTTGTGCAGATGATCTTTGTGACATAAATATTTTTGTGGAAGTGTTGGCAGCTCTTGCAATAGCTTCCTTTGTTTTGCAAGTCTTTTTGCTAACACATTGCCTGCTGGAATCAGGAAGTGGAGTCAAGATAGACAGAAATTTTGTTTAATGTTATTGTTTCCAGAAAGAGAAGCATCCCTAACAATTGCAGAGATAAACCTAAAGATGTAACCTTAAAATTTCTTAAAGACTCAGAAAACAGAAGGCCTAGGAAAACAACCTACAGGAAAACAATCTAATTTTTAAAACTAACCTTAATTGCATTTATTTTTAATCCCTTCTGAACTGGAATGGAAATGGAAAAGGTGCCAAAAGGTGCCTGTGGTACTGACTGAAGTCAGAAACACGGGATCTTTCACTTCATAGCTAAAGTGAATGAACTCAGGTATGTGCTGGTATTCATGACACTGACTTCTAAGATGAAGCTTGGGTAGCATTTGCAGATTTTCAGGGGAGTTTTTCTAGACAGGTCTGGATGAAGCCTTGAGCAGCTTGGTTTGCCCTCACAGCCGACCCTAGCTTGAGCAGGTGTTTGGGCTAGAGACTCTTGAGCTCCCTGCCAGCCTGCGTGATCCCATGTGAGACTGAGTCAGTCTGTGGGCAAGCTTAGTGCAGATGGCAGTTCTCAGAAGGGTTGTGTCAGTACAGCAGGAAAAGCAGTTCCAAATTTCTTAAGACAGAGGTTCTGGGAGAAACACTGCTGAGATTTACAGAGGGATGGCAGTGAAAAAATACATAAACCATAAATATTTCCTGGGTTAGTGCCTCTCCTGTCATCTCCCCCAGAACACATAAGCTTTGGTAGAAAACGTAATCTTTGGTAGATACCTTGTGTATGGGGGAGAATGTGCTCACCTGGTTTAATCAGTGCAGATTTCCAGTTGTACTAACTCACCGGAGGTAACTCAACATGCATGAAAAGGCCCAGCAATGCCCTGTTGATGCAGTTAAATGCCCCTTGCATATTGCAGAGCTGAGCTTGCTGTGGGCCAAGATAGGCTTCATCATGTGGAGTAAATAGCACCACAAGGCTCCTGGGCTGGTTTTGCACAGATCCTAAAGGGACTTTTCACAAGGAGTAAATGTACTTCCCATCCTTCCTCAGTCAAACATCTCAAGGCAGCCTCTGTCTGGTCAGAGGGCAGGTGGAGGGGGGAATCAGAAAGCACATTCAGTTACTTCTGTTATCACTGTAATGACACCAGAGTTGTTTTTCAAACGGTCACTTTAACCGAAATGGTTGGTCTCCTTGAGTGGAAACCCTGCAGCTTATAACACCAGAAAGAAGAATTCTTCACACTGCAAACTAAGGCATGAAAAGCAGGATAGGACTACTTATAGTTCTGATTTCCTCTGAATGGATGAGAAGCTAAACCTGACATTACAGAGTGAAAAGATCAAGTTATTTATATTTTTTATGATACCCCAAGCTGCTATTCAGTGATAAAATAGACAAAGAGGGGACTCTTATGGCAACCACCTCATGAGCCACCCTGAAGACTTCTCTACCAGCCAGAAAGGTCATAAAGCATCTGCAGCTTCAGATTGACTATAGAACATAATTTTACTTAATATATATAAAGCAAAAACATCAGTATCCCTGTAACCCTACTGCAGTCTTATGAATAAAAGTAAAAGAGATGGAAAAGGATATGGCCAAAGGCCCTAGGAAAGGCAAGATCCAGGTTTTAGGTGAGTTCAGGCTGTAACTTTGTGCTGACACTGCTGTCACAAGAAGTACTCTCAGCGTCCCTCATCTGCTGGTCACAAGTATCCATGCTTTCTTTCCCCTCTGGTCCCCATCTTCCTCTCTGTCATGCATGTTGCAGTGCTGACACGTTTTGTGTTTTCTGTGTACCTGACAGGCAGCTCTGCTGCCTTAGTGTGAGGGAAGCCATTTTTTCTAGTTTACTTCAGAGGAATGTTTTTCTTTACTGTGCAATGAAGTGTGTGATTGAGGTGAAGTAAGGAACTTTGTCAGCTCTGGCCCTGACTAGCCTGGAAAAAAAAAGCAGAAGTATTCTAGAAAAAAAGTAACAAAAGAGTTGTCAAAGCCTTTGGGAGAGAAGATTCCTCATCCCCTTTCTTGCCAAGAATAGCTGATTTCCCTAATTCCATCTCAATTAAGCAAATCATACATTTCAGCAGCAGAACTTGTACAAGACTACTTTTCAAGGATTAGCCAGGTAATCAATAGAAGTTTGTGTGATTTTAGTAGCTGAATATGTAGTTAACCTTAACCTTCAAATTTTAAGCAGTTTAATTGCACAGAAGGAGTCCTCTGGGTATGCAGGCTGGTATCTTATTTTCCCATAGTAAATTACTCCTGTTCAGTGTGGTAGATACCTTGGCATAAAGGAGAGTAGTCTGACATTATCTCAGAATCAGAGAATGGTAGGGGTTGGAAGGGACTTCTGGGGACCATCTTGTCCAACCCCCTTGCTAAAGCAGGTTCTCCTAGATCAGATTGCACAGGACCCAGGTGGATTTTGAAAGTCTCCAGAGAAGGAAACTCCACCACCTCCCTGGGCAGCCTGTTCCAGTGTTCTGTCACCCTTACAGTAAAGAAATTTTGCCTTATGTTTACATGGACCTTACTTTGTTCTAGTTTGTGGCCATTGCCCTTGCCCTTTTACTGGACACTCTCAGGAGACCATTATGAAGTAGGAGCCTAGGGTCTTGGTTTGGCAGAACAGTGACTGAGGGCTTGTGGAATGTTGTAAAACATGTTGTGAGAACACATTTTATAACCTGTTTTGCAAGTGCATTTCTCTTCTAAATGCAGAAAGTCTCACCAGGTCCCTCTCGTTTAAGACAAGTTCCACATCTCTTTGATGCACTGCTTGTTTTAAAACATAAAACACTTTTAAAACATGAGACACTTGTATAGCTACTTTTTCAGGATGTAACAGTGCCAGGTTTCTTTGTGGTTTGCAAGTTGTTTTGGAAACATTCTGGTTGCTTATAGCGAGTGGGTTTTTTCTGTTCTTTTTAAAACCCTTATCCTGAAGAGTTAACTCCCTGCTCTCCAAGCAAACATTTTCATTTTTACTTTAGGTTTTAAACTGGCAGGATTGTAGGGAAAGCCTGTTGGAAAGAAGCTCTCAGGGTCTTGTTAGCTTTGTTAATCCTCACTTTGGCTTTTTTTGCCCTATTTTTCCTCCCCCTTATTTTTCACTCCCAAGACGATGCAAAAACTGTGTGTAATCAGAGTCAGAAACTATCTGTGCTGTTCTAGGATAATATTGTCCTATCCTACCCTGCTTAGTACCTTGAACATAACCCAAAAAGCTTAATAGTTTTGAAACAGCTACTCTGAATCAGTATCCATAATACTGGTGCCCTTGTCTCAACAGCTAAACTGGAACAAAATTAAGGTTTTTTTCCCTTGCACAGTGTTTGCTATTTGAAAATCTTAAAGAGCTTAATAAACAAGAGTTTATACTTGTAAATTAAGTAAATAGGATAGTGCTTGAAGTAAAATGAGGGCAGTAAGGACCTCATACCTTGACCTTTGAGTAGAACCCTCAAAATCAGTGACAGTGCAACCTGCCCCATTCAGAAGAATGAGAATCAGAAGGCCTTCTTCCACTAGACTGGCAACTAGGTGGGACTGCAGCTCTAAGAAGCAGAAATATATATTTTTCCTTTTATTGCCTACCCTATTGACCTCTGCCATTTCAGAGTTGGTTAGTCCCTTTCATTACTCATCTTTGGAAAGTGTGGTCTTCATTCCTGGAAGTCTTTCATGTAGAATACAGTTCTGGGTACTGGATGACTTCCCTTAAAATGCTCAGAAAACTTCCTTTTTATTTATGATTAACCTCAGCTCTATGGTATTTTGTGATGTATCTCAAAACCAGAGTACCAAACTTTTCTCCAAAGTAAATGGAAAAAAAAATGTTCTCCATAAAATACATCTGTATGAGAACATATATTAGTCACATAAAATAATCTCAGGATTATCTATATAACCTGAAAATTGTTGCTAAGAATTGATCCCCCAGAACTTCAAGTCAGAGCATCCTTCCTGTTGTATGAGGCACAGGGGAGAGACTCTTTATATATCTGAAACCTTAATTTACTTCACAAAGTTATACAAAATGAATTTACCTTCTGAGAGCCATTTTCAGGTATCTATATTTGGGTTGTCTTGACAGCCATAGCCCTGAGGAGTTTAAATCACCATGCTAGGCAGCATTAGTTTTGTACTGCCATTGTAATGTATGGGTGGATGGTGAATTGCCTGTGATAATGTGACTTCTCCAGCAATGATCCCACAGTACCCTACTGCTTACAACAGGAACCATGCCTATTGAATGTGTCACTCTACTCCCTTTGGTGTCCCTGGGAGTCCTCCCACTGCTCACATGTTTTCTGCCTCATCTCAGAGCTACATTTAAAACTCCAGCTAAACCTCATGTTGCCTTTTGGTCTTGGGATGAAGTCCTGGATCTCCCCAGCCTCTGACTGAAGAAACAGTGCAAGCTAGGTGTGGAATTTCCACAGATTTCAAGGTGTTTGTTCAAGCAAAGCAAAGGAGATGCAGGGTGAGAATCTGACAAGGAGGGCAAGTGCTTTGAAACCAAACAGCCATTCACCAGTCTGTGTTCTGCTCTTAATCCCTGAAACAGCTGGCAGTGCCCATGGGCCTGCCAGGACCATGCACATGGATACCTGTAAGGAAAGCACTGAGGAGCTGTGACAGTTTTCTTTTAGCTGGATTATCTGTGCTTGATGTACTCTTGAGAGTCACCTTCTCAACCCCTCCTGGAACACTAATTGCAAAAGTGAGGAAGCAGAGCAGCAAAATGACTGTAATAAGTTTCTGCTCAATCATTCTGCAGCAGAGTCAATGACACTAGGAGGCAGCAGGAGTTTATGGTGAACCAAAGTCATAAAATCTGTGTGAACACCAAGGTGCTGCCCAGTTGGATGTGGATGAGCTGATGTGACAAAGGCCCCTGTGGTTGTTAGACATGAGGATGGTACTTTTTTTCTTAGCATCAGGATATGGATATAGTAAGCAGGGAAACAGTGAACTATGCTGAGTGTCCCTTCACAACTCAACCCCAGCCTCAGAAGAGTGAAAAACATTGTGTTTTGCCTCTTATTTAATGGTATTAATTTCATTCTGCATAGTGCATTTATATTTAGTGAAAAACATCATTTTGAAATAGATCTTCTGCACTTGAGACCCAAGCTCATTAGCACTTTATCACTTTTGTAATTCATTAGTTTCAATTTCCCAGGAACTGCTACCAGCAGTGAATTTTTTCATCCTGGCCAGAAAAAAATAAACTCTGTAGGAAACCATAAAATTGAAATCCTTTGAGGAAGCATGACCTGGATGCACAATAGCAGACTCTGACAGAAGTCCAAATCAGGGAAGTTTCTGCCATTCCTTCATGAGGGGAAAAAATAGGAATAACTGACAGTTTCATGAAAGAATCACAAGAAAAGACAAGAAAGACAAAACAGACCTGGGTTGCCTAAGAACTGTGCAAGCAAAAAGGAAACTACAGTTTAGACATCAGATGGAAGAAACCAAGGCATCAGATCTCAGACAAAATAAAAAGACCTTGAGAAGACCACATACATAAATAGTGTTTCAGAACACAACACTTGAAGGCCATACAGTACCATGCAGAAA
Source organism: Melanerpes formicivorus (assembly GCF_026170545.1). NCBI lineage: Eukaryota > Metazoa > Chordata > Aves > Piciformes > Picidae > Melanerpes > Melanerpes formicivorus. The sequence continues at coordinate 6,463,279 of NW_027142369.1, forward strand.
GTCATCAAATAGTAGTACAACAAACAGTGTCAGGGACAGATACTGGGAACTTTCAGACTGAGTGGCTGCAGAAGGACACCATAAACACCTTAAGGACTTCAAACAATGTAATCTAAATTTCCCTCTATCCAGGTAAAGCTCTTTCTCCTAATACCAGTACCAGCTTAGTGCATGAGAAAAGGCCAAAAGAAGATTTGCATGTGTTCAGGGTACTGAAGCAATAACCTGAAGGACTTACATCTCACACTCACCTCTGTAAAGCACAATGTATTGTGGCAAATGCAAGAGCCTCAGCTCCAGTGCTATGGTACTCACTGCACTCCATTACAATACCCAGGGCTTATTCCTCAGGGGTAGGAAACTACTAACCTGTCCTGTGCAATAGCTAGGAGCAAATGTCCACTGATCTACACATTCCCCCTTTTCTTTCCTGAAGGTCATTTTTTTTTCCTGCTGACTTCTATATAGCAGCCAAAACTTAATGTGCTATGACAATACATCTGGCTCACAGAGCCCAGCCTATTTTTGCTGTTGATTTTGATCATATTCTTAACATCTTGGCACTGTTCTGGTGCTACATGGAGATTCTCTTGCTCTTAAGGTGCCCTTGGTGTGGTTTCATGAGCTGAAGGATGGTGAATTTTGTCCCTGCAGTTTTCAGCAGTCTGGCAGAAAAGTGTTTGTAGCTTTTGCAAAAGTTGTGAGTTTCTATAAATGGTAACATCACCTGTCCCTGCGCAGCAGAGCTCCTGCCTGGGAAATGTCCCCAGCTACCCACAACACATCCACAACCAGAGGAGAGCACCTTAACTGTCTTCTCAGAGCAGGGTGTGTCTAAGGTTCAGCAAAGCCCTTTTAGCTGTACAAACGTTGTTTCCTGCACCTTTCCAAAAATTGGAAACATGCAACACGATCTACTTTATGGTCTCCACAAGCAAATGACCATTCCCACAGGAGATGTTCTTCTACTGAACCCATCATCTGCCACCCAGCAACAAAGCAGTCAGGAACCACTGATCAGTGGTGCCAGATTGTGGTCAGCAAGTATCTAGATCAAAACAGGTTAAGGAAAAAGCATCACAGTTTCTTCCAAGGAAGGCCTTCCCACAAGACATTGCAAGGCTTTCCCTGTGGATGCTCTGCTGGGAGTGGGTCCAAGTGGCCACAGTAGCCCTGTGCAGGCTGCTTAACACCGTCACCATTCACAGTAATTTTTGGGCAGAGTATTAATCCTAATAAGCTCTAGTACCTTGACTAATGGTCCATCTAAAGTAGTGTTTTTCTGTTTGTACTTGTTTGAAAGCCACCCAAAATTGTCCCAGCTGAACTCTGCATCTCTGTACTACAAATTCCAGCCTACTGACAAATATGCTTGATTTTGTTACCTTCTGTGACCTCTCAGAGAGAACCAAGGACAGTCCAGATTCTACTTAACACCCACAGAAAATTCCTGTCCTTAAGATAGAGCACCTTTTGTACCCAGGCATCTTTAGGTATATTATTCCTGGTGATTTGTGATGTTTTATGCTATTAACTGTGTATTAGAGAAGTAGCTGTGTGACAAGAAGACACTTCTGGGGGGATATTCCTGACACTGAGGGGCTTGGACTAATACTCTGTTATATAAAATTCAAGCTCCCAAATGGCAGACCTTCCAAGCACAGAAACAACCACTGGTCACAATCCAAGTGATCTGCTCCTGTATGTAAATGTGTACAGGTGCAGCCTACTCTCTTACATACACCTGCAACTTGGGATGCCAAAGTAAACATGTGGTTCTTAACAGAAAAAAAGACCAGTCCTTAAAAAGCATCATATGCACAAAGGGCTTCATTTAATTGCTTGAGATTTGAGTGACTTCAGACTCTTGGGTTTTGGTTCATTCTCTAGAACAGCAATGAGTTTTGTCTTTATTTTTGTCCCCTGTGTTAGAGCTGTGAAGCAGATGGATTCCAAACTATAGAAATAGTTCATGGTGATTTAATGAAAATCCCTGACTGAAATATGGTTCTTATTATGGAAAAAGAAAAAAAATTGCTGAACATTTATTTTTCCAGCTGTAGGAGAAAAGCAATGAAAAGGAATTGTTTTGCTTGAGGTATGTTTTAAATTCCACATTGCAGTCTGATGTCAGTGCACAAACTGAGGTTGATCTGTTCATGCTGATCCAAGAGCAGTTGTTGTTAGGAATGACTTCTGAGAATTACACAGCCTTTGCCTCCTAAAAAAATGGCTCCATTGGTGTATTCAGCCAAAACCAGCAACCTGCTGGGCCTGGGCTAGGAGTAAGGGAGAAGTAAAAGGAGGAAATGCCTATTTTGGGGAGTGAACTGTGAAGATAAACAAGAGACAAACTTGAGCATTTCCTTCCAGTGGGATACTTTGCATGCTGGAGGACAAAAGCCAGTGCATGAAGCCAAGGGAGGGGAGAGCCAGGCAGATGCCTCCCTCAGGTGCTGGAGACTCTGCTTTGGAGGGGAACTGATAACCAGGCAGGGCGTGGAGCTGGGGACATTAAAGAGGGCTGTGAAATATGGCAGACGGAGGAAGCAGTATCACAATAGCTGAGCTTTATGTCCACAGCTCTGAACTGTTGCCTGGAAAACAGAGAGAGGAGGATGCAGAGCTGCTGAGGGCACTGTTACGTGAGCTGGTTTTGCTCTCCAAGGACTCCTGGCATGCTCCCATGGCAGGAACAGTGCAGCTCTGGGGCTCCACTTCTCCACCACCAGTAAGCACTGCAGATTTCCCTAGACTTGTCAGTCTCTGTTTGTGAAGATGTGTTCCTACATGCAGGCACAATTTATGAGACTATGGAACAAGCAGATGGATCCTGAAGATCCATCTCTTCCTCTCTGCCTTGGGTCAATGTGAAATTTTCTTTCCTCTCTGCCTTGGTCGATGTGAAATTTTCTTCATTGGACAGGGAATTTTGTCAAGATTAGCAGCCAAAAGCACTATAACACCATGTGAGATTTGGGCTACACAATGCCATAGCATGCTGTTATGAAGGAGGACAACTTCAAAACTTGTGTATTGTGGTGTAGATTGTATTTTGCCACTTAAAAGAAAGTGCTGTCATTCTATGACACAAAGGGAAGGAGAAGACAGGGGAGATACAAATAGGCTATACTCACACTGCCCACATCACCCAGGTCAGAGACCACACACATAGTAACAAAACAGTAATTTATATTTCTTTTTTTTCTTCAAAGAACTTTTTCCACGTAGACCAAGTTAGATTCCAGCATGGAGAGTCACAAGGTCAGCCCCATATGTATTGCAGATAAGCATATCCTTAGGGACAGATGGGCTTGTAACAAAACCTTTGACTTTGAACAGATGATTTTATTATTTATTTTTTTTTAGCACATTGCTTCTATTATTGTCACAACACTCTGATACCTTAGGCTAACTGTTCAGAAAGCCAGACACTTCTTCTCTAGTGTTTCTCTGAAGAATGTCATTGCCTTTGGCCTCCTCTCTGTGCTTTTTTGTGTTAAACCATGGAAAAACTGGACAATCACAGAATGCAAGATATGTGACCCAAACCCACCAGCTTTATTTTACCATAGAGCTCAAGAAAAATAGTTGCTCACTGTCTTTTTGTTTTTCATCAGTCCTGTACCTGGAAGGATCTGTTCTTGTATTTGAGGATGTCTTCAAACTGATTGCCTTCTACTGTGTCAGTAGGTGAGTTGGATTCATTGCTTTCATGGAGCAGTTGCTTTGCTCTCCCCTCTAGACTGCCCTTCCCCAGTATCCAGTCACAGCACAGCCCCTGCCATTCCCTCTGGTTTACTCTAACCTGCCAGAGCAGGAAGTATTTCAGATACCAATAGCTATGATGGGGCTGGATCACCTAGTTTCTAGCCAGGCATAATAATATAACCACAACTGTTCCTGAAGCTGAAAGCTTTTCTGACATTTTGCAGGGCTGAATGCAGAAATGACTGAGGCATAGAACTGGGGCTTGCAGGGCAAGGAGGGAAAGGGTCTTGGATTAATAGTCTCTTATGTAAGCAGCTTTAAGCATCCACACACACCTGGCAGCAACTCAGCAAATCCACTAGTGCACTGTTGTCTGTCAGAGACTCAGACCACTTAATCACCTATGGTGAATCTGTCAGGGAAATAGCCCTGAAACAGTTTCTGTTCTTTGGCCACAATTTTAAAAGAAAATAGCATAATAAAGAAAAGACTTTGGGTTTTTGCTCAGCATAGAAATACCAGATATAGTGAGCATGGAGACTGGAAAGACCAGTAAGGTCATTTTCCTTAAAGGAAGGATTGACTGGTAGCTGATGAGTCTCTCTATGTAATTAAACCTGTGTGCCTGCAGTCTTCTCTAATCTGTGTGGTTGTGCAAGTACACTGCAGCAATATCTCTACAACCTGTTTACTCCATTTCTGCTGCAGAAGGTCTAGTTTTCAGCTGGATATAAACTTTTGACCTCTCTAAAAGCTCAGATGACTCTTAAAGTAGTTATTTCCATTTAAGAGGAGAAAGCAGATTCAGGATATGTTTAGAAGGCTGTTGTGTTAGTGACTTTGTTAGGCCACATAGCAGGAGCAGTCTATCTATGGTATGTTACAGTCTGCTGCAGTTTACCCAGCCAGTAATATTCATGCTATTTTGAAGGCTGCTTCTGCAGCCAGCAGAGTTCAGTGCTGCTGGGCCAGGACTCCTACCTGCATGCAAGGGACCACACTCTGTCTCACCCCCATCAACAACAAGATATTTTTCTAGATGTGTACACACAACCTATAGAATGACCATAAATTAACCCCTGGACCCATGTAAAATTTTCATTCTTACCAAGGCAAAGAACCCAAATGCAAAGGAAAATTGGACATCTCTAGTCAAATGCCTGATGGGAAGGAAAATAATGCTCACTTCTGCTTTCCTCCAGACAGGATCATGGCTTAAGAAAGAGTCCCAGAAAGAAAAGTTTTTTCTGCTATCTCCTGTGATAGATGGTACTCCTGAGTGTCAAATAGACATTCAGGTGCTTCATGTGATTTCTCAAGTCACTGTCAAAGTGCAAGATAAATAAGGAATGATTTTCTGAGAGAAGCAGGTAACAAAAAGGCTGCTTAAGCACTGACTTACCATTTGCTGGCAGCTTGTAGGAGCTCTCTGTGATGGTGAATGGAGAGGTCTGCTCTCAGAGCTGCTGTAAGTAGTCATTTCTAAATAGCTGAAAACAGCTTATTAAGACTGACAGGTCTCTCAAAAGAAAGTTTGGCCTGGCTAGATTACCTTAGATTATAAAAATAACACCTGTAGGTAGCAGGAGACATAGTGGCTTGTCTGCAAGCTGCTGCCCCATAAATAGCAACAGATTCTATTTATTAGGGTAATGTCTTAATTTTCCCAGATTTTCAGATGTAGATTTAGGGGCGTGGGGGGACAAGGGGGGAGCTAAAGCAAATAAAATAGAAGGGAACTACTCATGAATATAACAGTCACAAAGCAAGCAAGCAGAAGGTCCATGGACCCTCTTCCTCTTTTAACCATGATATCAATTATGAAGGAAAAGTAATCTTGAGATCACATCAGCTTATGTCAAACAATATGATAATGGAATGCTCAGTGGTGCACCGAGAACCTATGGAACACACAGTATGTCAGTGGGACGTATCTGTTAGTAAGGGCAAAAACAGCCCTTCTGCATTCCTCTGCCAAAAGACTGTCACACAGGTTTTGGGGGTCTGGGTTTGTGTGACAGAGATCACATACTCACAATGCCAGCTTTTTCTAAAATAATTTCCTGCAGCTTGCAGAACATTTTGCTAAACTTTGTGATGTGTAATGTGATCCTGCACCATTCCTTGCTACATTTTGGAGAAACTTATTTCTGCCTTTTCTAGACCTTGTTAGGACAGGAATTGAGGTAGGAACTGGTTTAGTGAATTGTCATTGGCCAAGAGGCAAACCTGAACAGCTCACTGCTGGCCCAAGAGCTCCATTAAGTTGAGACTTGGGTGTGTTTCAGTGAAACCCAACTAATGATCTCCGAGGAATTGTGTCTGTTGTCAGTAAAAATACAGCACCTTTCCAGAGACAAGGAATCAGAAGTCTGAGAGTGGAGAGCAGAGGGATATTTGTGTTTTCTCAGTGTCATGCAGCACGTCAACACTGCCTGTGACTCCACCCAGGGTCTACCCTGCCCCTGGAAGGGTCTTCCTTCCCTAACCCCACTGAATCGTGTGGTGTCCATGCACCTTACACTTACACTGATTTTTAAGAGAGGAAGCAGGGTGGGGCCAAAAGAAAGAAAAGGACTGCAAATGCCCTTCACACACACACACACACACACACACACACAAAATAAAAATTCTAATGACAGTAGTTAGGATTTGCAACACCTTACCTTTCCTGGGAAGCTATTTCAACTCTTGTGGCCACCCCTGCGGAGAGGGGCGTTCCTCCTGTTTTCAGAGGAGGAAGTCAAAATGCAGTAACTAAGCCAGTGGCACAGCAGGAAGCATTACCACAAAAGCTGGGCCATCTCTTTTGAAAGCAGAGCAACCCAAGCTGGTGCCATGTTTAGGATGTCTTCCTGGCTGTGAGATCTTCCTCTGACAGCATCCAGGATATTTGCAGAATAGGGCTGAAATTGTGAACCAATTCAATCACTAAAACCAAGAGTAAATCTGGAGTTCCTGTAAACTGTGTTGTTTTTTGTTGTTTGATTGTTGTTGTAGTAGGTTTTTTTGCTGTGTTTCTTTTTACAGGGATTTGCTGCCCTTCACGCTGAAGCTGCCACAAGCAATAATAGAAGCCAGTAGCTTTCGAGACCTTGAGATTATCTCTAGTCTTGGGATAGGTAAGTCTCTCAAATCAGCCAGAGTTTCACTCAGACTTCTAAGAAACATGGTGCCTTGCACCTGGGGGACAGATGAACCATTATTTTCAAAGTAGCTGGGGAGGCCTGAATACAGGAGAGGTGTTTTGTGCTTATAGACCTTTGTGTTTATAGAACTGTGTTGCACTTTCCCCTATGGACATAAACCTCCACGTGGACTTCTGTGCACGGCATGGGACCTACTGTCTGACTGTATAAGCTGAGGCAACTAAAGCATGCCACAGCCTCTCAGATAGCTTACACACATTGGATATAGTTGGCATCTGAGGTACATGAAAAGAGGAAAACATCTTTGTGATTTCCCTTTCTGGTCTGTGGGGGCAATGCTGATGGAAGTATGACATTTTTGAATTTTGCTATTTCTGCTGCTTCTTGCAGGATTTCTAGTTGGTGTTGTGTCCCAGCATGTTCTCTTGCCTCACACTAATCAGACGCAAAAAGGACTGCTATTTTTACTACAGCACCAAACTAGCTAATTTTAGTTAAAATGTATAAAGTGACTGAGCTGGGAAATGCAGACCTGTAAACTAAAGGGCGTTTTTCCTATGCCTCCCCATTTATCACCCTGTACTCCAGGCAGCTGTTCCAGTTAGCCACTCTCATGCTACTTTGTTTCTCAGTTTTTCCTCGGCTGTTGTAAACAGCCAAACTGTGGTGAAAGCTCTAGTTAGCTCCCTTAGAGATAATCACTAGAGCACCCTGGGGTTTCAGAGGATCTATTTTTGGATCTTTGGCATTATGCCTCCCAGAAGCCATGGGCAAACCCCACTAGTTTCAGTTCACACAGTTTAGTTGAATTTGACCATCTGATTTGCCTCTAAACACTTTCAGCGTATTCTGTTTTGAATATGTTCCAATTTGTTAAAGCATCTTTGAGTGTGGGTGCCCAGACAGCACTTACTGCTTAAAAAAAGGTACTTTGCAGCTTGAGATAGCAAGTTTCAAACCTATTATTGAATTCATTATAATAAGTCCAAACGTTTGGATTAAAATGCAAGAAGTGTATCTATCATCATTCTTGAACCTTCAGCCCAATTTGAGCCAGCAGAGGTAATCCTGACTCAGCCAGTGGTCTCCAGCAGCTTTTGAAAGGCAGGATTAACTAAAGCATGAGCACCAAAGCAGTGTTAGTTGTAGACTCCTTCCTTCTCTCCTGTACACTGGCAGTCATTAAAGTGGTGATATTTGGAGGTTTGCTTGTCACAGTAGACTGCATGCCAGGAAAATTTCTGACCACAGAAGAAAACGTGCTGTTGTGTAAAGATTTTCTGGGAAATGATCCTAACTTCCTAGCGTGCTATTCTCTCAGTGAAGTCAAACAGGCCAGAGTAATGAACGACGCTCCTTACTGCTTCCTGGAGCAAAACTAACAATTGCTGCCCCAAATGTAAAGCTAGCACTCTTGAAATGCTCCTCTGCTGCTGTTTATTTATTACAAAGTGATATGCTTTCTGAGGGGGTAGCAGTAAGATGTCTACCTGCAAGCTGGGTTGTTCCACAAAGGATCTGGCTGTTAACTATATTTCCAAAGAGGATGTACTGTCGACCCTCTAGTTCTGACCTCACTGGTCAGAAGATATTTTAGCAGGAGAATTAGTGTGATTGTTCTGCCCAAAGAATATATACCATCACAGATGTGCCCAGAGTCCCAAAGAACTGCTTAATTATCCCTCCCAGAGTGTAAGCTAAGGGAAGAGACAGCGTGGCTGGTAGGGCCACCTTGTCTGATCCTACACAAACTGAGGGCAGTGTTGCATTTTCATCGCAGTGTCTTATATTTGCCATTACTGAGAAAAAACCAAGAACAACACAGCCAAACAGCAACAAAAAAACCCAACAAACCCCAGCTTCCCTGTCATGGGTTGGTTTACTCACCATTTCTGCAACCCACAAGATTCTACTGCATTATATTCTGACTTAAGCAAATTCCACTGTACTGCATTTGCTGATACCAAGTAGATTTGGAGCATTTAAAGGAAATAATTCACCAGACATTCTCAGACTTGAGGGACTGACAATGTGATGTAGTTATGTGGGATTGCATCTGCTTGTCTAATCCTGAATTCTCTTGTGAGGAGTGCTGCAGTTCCCAGCAAGACTTTTATTTTAAATTTATTTCTTGTCCTCCTTCTCATGGTAGGAAATCAGAGAATAAAGCTCTAAGCTGAGTTCTAAACTCAGCTTCCCTAAGAAAATATGCTAACATGCTGATAAAGCTAAATTAGCCCTGGACACCAGCCTATGCTGCTCAAGACTAAATTGTCAGTTTTATCCTGTTGGCAATGGACAGCCTTTTAACCCAGCTGCACATGGCTTACTCTGTGCCTGTGCTCTAGAAATGCTTGGTTAGAGGGAGTGGAGGGGCAGGGAGGAGTCAGCCTGCCCATCCTACCCTGCCTGTAGCACTGGCATCCTCTGGGCAGAAGGGAACAGTCCCTGCCCCTGAAGCAGCTGGCTGTGGTCCAGGGGACCACAGCTCTGGCAGAGGGAGGCAAGGCCAGCAGCAGGCTCAGGGCACCAAGAGGGAAATGCAGAGGCCTGCAGAGGGCAGGCCATGGTGGCAGCAGAAGGAAGATGGCTTTTCTAGCAACTGTGTGGAGCTGGCTGGCAGCAGGAAGCCATCAAAAGTCATGGCTGCACAGGAGAACAAAATGGGAAGGAGTGGCCTGCCTTTGGGGATGCAGTGGGCAAGAGAGATTTTGTCTGGACATGTTTCACTCCTGAGTCCTGCATTGGCTTTAGTGGAGGAATTTTTTGCTCTGGGTTCTGCTATGATCTTCCTAACTTTTAAGTTCCTTAGCTTTTCTGGAGTGTTGGGTTTTAGGAAGAGATACAGGCAGCTCCTGCCCAGGGCTCTGGCCAGCTCAACCCTGTGCCACCTTTCTTGTGATGGTCTGGGAGCTACCCTGGTGCAGCCGACAGGAGGACGGGGCCCTGGCAAGACACAGCTGAAGGCACAGTCCTGAGAACAGTACAGCATGTCCAGCACTAAGGGCCATCCCACACCTGTGCAGCCTCATCCATCCTCTCTTGGGCCCAGCATGTGATGATTTTGCAGTGACACTGGCTTGACACCTAGGACAGGGCAGAGCTCAGGTGCTGTGTGACAGCTCCATTCACATCCCCTGTAACTTCACCCAGAAGAGTGTGCTGTTAGTGTCAGCTCTGTGTTCAGGGAGCATGGATGCTGAAATAGTTGTTTGCATCCTTGTGTTTGCAGTAATTCTCCTTGTCCCTAAAACTCGGCATCTATATAGTCCTCACCCAGTGAATACCCTCAGAGGTCTATACCCTTTTCCTTGGTCAGAACACATGAGGTTTGCCAAATCCTGCTTCCAGCATCAGGATCCTGAATAAGCAGCTGTAAAAGTGACTAAAAGCAATCAGTTTGGTAAGGCAAACAAATTTGAAATCTCACCTCTGGGAGTGAGTTTCCTTCCTCCCTGGGAGAAGGGGAAAAGGTTAAATGTGATACTGAATCTACTCAAATATGTACAAACACTTCATAATATTTTTAAAACCTGGTATTCAAGCACAAATCTTAATAAGAGGTTTGTGACATACTGAAATTACTACTTGCATCTGAAACACCTTCTTCCTTTTTCAGTCACTGTTGGTCACTGAAGTACTTAACTATTCTTTAATCCTTTGGTACACAACCCTCCTGTGCATGCAACCTTTTGCACCATCTTACACCTGCAGGCAGGCAGTGTCAAGGCAAAATGCAAACCAGAGAGTGGGCATAGCTATGCATAATTGTCTTCCAGAGCTATAAAATTTAATGATTACTTTAATTTTAAACTGTGGAATGTATTTCAGACTTGATTGTATTGCAAAACAAGATCAGACCTCTGTGTAGAACTGATTCTACCACATGAGCTTGCTGTGTAGCAGAGTCATCTTCAGCTGATGTCTCTTGTGCTCTTGGTGCATGTTGGATCCAGGCTGTTTATCTCAGCCCTGCACCTTCCCATGGTCAGCAATAGGGAAACAGAACTTGCCTGGAGTTGTCACACCCCACCTCAGGTATCCACAGCTAGTTTTATTTGGCAGTGATCACTGAACAACCCATATACCCCTTTACACAATCATTCATATTTATTACTGGTACCTTCCTGCTCACACAGCATAGGCTGCACAGCAGTAACAGTTTTCACTATATGAGTCTCAAGAATTGGCAAGAAAGAGGTTTCTGGTGAAAATTCTGAGCTTGTTCTCCCAGTTTGAAGCACCTCACACATGAAAAACAGGCAACACTTTCTTCACACTTGTTGTATGCAGAGGTGTGAAAGCTTATGTACCATTTCTCTCAACAAAAATAAGACTTTTACGTACCATTAGCAGCTAAAATTCTCTCAGAGCATTTTCTCATTCTTCTTTCTTTCTTTTTAATTTGGACAGATTTCTGGGATTCCTCTTTAAACCACAGGAGAAGAAGAGAGGATTTGTCCCACCCAGCAAAAGACTCTACTTGCAGCACTGCCCAGGCAGACAGTTTAAGATCTACCCAGAGTTTTGCAAGTAGCACAAACCACTGCTCATGTGAAATTGAGCTGTCAATAGGAAATGACAGGCTGTGGTTTGTAAATCCTATTTTTATAGAAGAGTGCAGTAATCCTGTTCCTCCAGATGTACCTCCTCCTAAAAGCCATGCTGTGAGTGACAATCTTCCCCCTGCCACCATGCTTGCTGAAGGGAGGTCTCCCCGCCGCCCCCCACCACCTCCACCTTCTCACACTCTTGTTCAGAAATCTTCTCTGAAGCTCTTGCAGGATCCTGTGACTGTCTGTGAAAATGAACTGCTGCTTCAGCCACTAGGAAAGAGCATTAAGGAAAGGAAAATCGAGGGTGGTGACAACAAAGAAGGAAAGCAGAGCTGCTCACTCAATGAGCCCTCAGCAGTGCGCCCCAAGAAGAGCTCCCAGCCCTCTGTCCCCCCACGGAGGCGGCTGTGCGAGAAGACCTTGGAGGAGAGCTGTGTGGGTAAACCTGGAAGTTGTGAAACACTGAAAGGAGAACAGACAGAAGAAAAACAAGACAGAAGTACAGAGAGCAGAGATGAAAGGTCACCATGCAAAAAGGCTGTAGAAATGCCTGGGGAGGCTCCTGAAAGGGCTGCATCACAGTTTCAGGAGACAAAGCCTGAACCTGGAGCGAAGAAGGAAGGCATGCCTGAGATACAAAGCAATGCCATTGAGAAAGGAAAGTCACATCCTATCCCACCACCGAGAAGAAAGAAGCTTTCCCAGGTACCAAGGATTCCCAGCTCCCGCCAGCTGAAGCAAAGAACAGAGACAGAGGTGGAGGTGGCCACAGCACAGGCAATGTGCAAGGCCAACTCAGCTACAGTGGAAACTGGTGCCATTTGCACACACACCAAGACTGAAATGGGACATGGCTGCAAGCTAGTCAGCTCTGCTGAACTGAAAGGTTCACACTCCTCGCTGGAGGGCCCAGGCAGCAGCACTGTGGCTCAGGCATCAGCATCTGAGCCAGACTCTTACTCCACCAGCAGCACAGAGGATGACCTGGAGATACTCAGCAGCTCTTCTGGTAAAAAGACACGCTCTGTGATCTTGGGCAAGGCCAAGAACAGGCTGTCCCTTGTAAGCCTATCCAACGTCTTCACAGTCTTTTTGTCTAGTGACAGGAAGTTGCAGAAGAAGATAGTGGAGCTGGCACAGGACAAGGATTCATACTTTGGCAACCTGGTGCGGGACTACAGAGTGTACAGTTTAGAGATGATGGCAAAGCAGAGTTCCAGCACAGAGATGTTACAAGAAATCCGAATGATGATGACGCAGCTGAAGAGTTACTTAGTGCAGAGCACTGAGTTAAAATCTCTGATAGACCCAGCCTCCTACACTGAGGAACAGTTAGGTAGGTGACTGCGCTTTACTCATCCTCGGGCAGGATTTGGGAAGTTGAGGAGGAAGATGGGATTATGCCGACATAGGTTCTGCTTTACAGAATCATAAACCCATGTCCTAAAAGCTTAAGGCTGCAAATTGAGCTAGTTGCCAGCACTTGGAGGAGCAGCTCTAAAAATGGGAGACCAATGAGGGGGAAGATCCCATTATGAATGTTTTAAAGGGAGAAGTTCAAGCAGAAGAGATGTGTGTTTGTGTGAGAGAGACATATGAGTTTCTCAGTCATATGAGAGATATGATACATACATACATACATTTTTATATATATATATATACACAAAGAGCTGTAGGATTTTTTATCCCAATCAAAGCCATACAAGCAGAAAAGTATGCATGCACTCACGTGCTCTTTTGACTTACACTGTTCCTTAAGGACCTGGGAACCAACACAGAGCTATATATGAGATCATGAAGTCAGCTTAAAGCAAGCTGGGAGCTGGAAGACCCCCAAAACAGAACATAGGCAATCACAGAAGTGACCAGGGATTCCAGGGATGCTGCAGCTACAGTATTAGGTAGGACCTAGATAAGAAGTGAGCCAGGACCCAAAGGCATTCATCTGTAGGTCTCAGCATGCCTTGCTAACTTACTTCTCATCCAGAAAAAGCTTCATATGATCCTGCAGTCTCCCCAGCAGAACAAACCTTCTACCAATGTCTTGACATAGGTAGGAAAGGGAAAATACTGATTCACTTCTTATGCACTTTATGTAACCCCTGCAATTTTTGTCCAAATAATCCATTTTTTCAAGGCAGAGAGGGTGTCAGCTCAGAGAAGTCTGCCTTGAATGTTGATTGGGGAAGGTAGAGAGGAGGCAGAAAGAAGAAGTGTCCTTATTCTGCTTGGTAGAGCTCTGTGTGTGCAAGGATCCCTCATCTTCACACAGACACCCCTGTTGACATCTAGCCCTGTTCACTGGCAGTTCCTTAGACATGATAATACATCCCAGTCATCTAGGGAGGGCTGTCTTTTCCTGTGGAGGACAAGATTTGAATCTGTCCTGCCTCAGGCTGACTGATTCTCTGGATTCTTTACAATAATTGCATTTGGATACATAAAGGTTGCTGCCCTCTGTTTCATTTCTCACTGAGCAGAACTCCTCTTTTGTCAGCAACCTTCTTGCCTTAGTGCAAAGGTCACAAGAGGATCCCTTGCAGTCCCTCTAGCTCTGGTGTCTAGGAGTCAGAGAGCAGACTTTCTCACGGTCTCTCATACTTCCTTTTGTCTCCTGCTAAATATTAACCAAATGCAAGCAAATGCTGAACTCACACAGACTATTTCTTCACCCACAGGTGGCATAAGCAGTGACTTGAGTATCAGTAAGTTAGAGTCACTTGAGCAGTAAGAGTGAGAAAATTCTGACCAGTTATTGGTGTCTGCCTCTAAGCTGGTGGCTACACCCCCTTTTCAGTCACAGTGGAGAAAGAGGAATAGAAACACAGAATTAACCAAGTTGGAAAAGACCTTTGAGATCATCAAGTCTAATTTACCACCCAACACCATCTAATCAACTAAACCATGGCACTAAGTGCCTCATCCAGTCTATTTTTAAACAGCTCCAGGGATGGTGACTCCAAACCAAATACTTTATAAATCTGGGGGTTTAAGAACAGAATAAAACTGAGGAGCTTGTAAAATGTCTATAAACACTTCCCACAGAAGACATGCTCAGAACATCAAGTGTAACATCCTTTCCCCCTGGGCTATTGTATATCGGGGCACTTTGAAGATGCAGTTAATACCATCCCAAAGTGAGTATCTTGAAAAGGTCAGAGGGAGGTGTTAGAAGGGACACGGGATGAATCCCATCTGGGCATCTGTAAGGCCAGGGCTTGTGAACAGAAGCACAGTTAGTTAAGACTCCTCTTCTCTCTTCACCACTGTCTTTTCTGCTGCCTGTGCCATGCTGGTCACAGCCAGGAGTCAGGAAAAGACAAGGAGGGACTGCTGGTAGCAGGATCTCTTCTATGGCTCCAGTGGCAGAAACTGCATTGATGTTCATCTTAAACCTATCTGGGACTTCTGGAGGTAACAAAAGAAATACTTTATGGGATGCAATTTCTGTTTCCCACTCATCTATGAAGTAGTACATGAACAGCTAACCACATGCTTTCACAGGAGTTTTAATTTTACCTGTATAGCTCTGTTTTTTACCACGGACTTTTGTGTTCTTCCTTCTTTATACAGAAGTGATTGCTGAGACGGCTTTGTACAAGTGTGTCCTGAAACCTTTAAAAGAAGCCATTGATTCTTACTTAAAAGAAATCCACAACAAAGATGGATCTTTACAGCAGCTAAAAGAGAACCAGCTCGTGATACAAAACACAACTACCACTGACCTTGGCATCACAACCAGCGTGCCTGAAACCGTTGTGCTGGAAAAGATCCTTCACAAGTTCACAACCATGCACAAGACCTATTCCCCAGAAAAGAAGATTGCTGTCTTGCTGAAGTCTTGTAAACTTATCTATGACTCCATGGCTCAGGGAAACCCAGGTACAGCACTCCTAGGGGAATAGTATTCCTCACTAGTGGTCCAGGACCTCTTAGGCTTTCATCCAGCCCTGAGGCAGGGCAGTGCTCTTCACACAGGAAGAGCGGAGGCCGTGTTTGGCTTCCTGTGCAAGAGTCTGTTCTTCTTTTAGCTCCTTTTTACCCACTGCTGAGTTAGAAAGTTCCCTCCACTTCCAAGATCAGGGCAAATGGAACACAAAACTAATTCCTGCTTCTGCAGGACCAAAATCAGACTGTGAGAAAAATTACACTGGTGATGTGATAACTACTTGTGTTATCCAGTTTATTTTGCAATTGGGTAGCTCAGGCCAGGTCCTTATCCTTAAGCTGATTGTGGGATAAGCTGACCTGAGAATATGATTTCAGATCTCAATCAGGCACCCCATGAAAGCACAATGTATTGAGACCCGCGTACAGCTGTCCAGGTTTGGCCAGGGTGTCCAGACAAGTTTCTTTAAAACTAGGTATAGGCTTTCTCAGGATCAACTCTGCCTGTGATAGTGGCCAACTTTGCACTGCTGAAATAGCCATGAAACTTTTAAGTCAGCCTAGATTGATTCCATGTGTATTGGGTCACTTTAAGAAAGGATTTCTCTGGTTTGGTTGCAATTTACACTGCATGCCTGAAAAATTGCCTGTAGTTCAACCCTCTGATACGTACACAATGAACTGAATAGGTCAGACTCTCTGCTGGTTTAAACTAACATTTCTTCCTCAAATTGAAGGCAATCAACTTGCAGATCTGATTCATCACAAGGAATAAGGAAGACAATTTTGCTTGTCAATAGGCCTTTCTCCTAGCAGACTTCGGAGTACAACCACAAGATATAGATCTATACTGAAGTAGGACTCATCTACAGCTACATCTAGCTGTAGGTGGCCACAGATGGGCATCATGTCTAGCTTCTCATTATAGACATGGGGGACTTAGTCAATGAGTTCAGCTGATTAATCTGGCTAGATGTAGGTGTCTGTTTCAGGGTGAGATGACTCACGGCAAACTCCACTGGTGATATTGATAAGTTCAACAGTGGCTATAAAAGGAATTTAGAGGTACTGGTTCAGATGTTCAGTGTAGGCAGTGGCATTAGTAAGTGATTTGTACCCAAAGGGACGATTATGATAGCACTGCAGTGTCTCACTGAGCTTTTCCAAGTTCTGTGCAGACTTGAATACCAGCAACATATGATCAAATACCAGTAACCTATGATGAAAAAATATGTAACCTGCCTTCTAAAAATACTAGGAATAGTTAGTAAGAGTAATATGTATTAAAAGAATAAAAGAAGTAGTTTGGAAACCCACCAAGCCCCTCCCCTGCAAACTGGCTGGCATTTTTTAAATCTGTGCACTAGAAAAAGTAAGAGGCAGGACTCACAGGGAGCTGCAAGATCCCAGCTCTGACTGTTCCTATATTTGGAAGGCATGTCCCAATACACACAGGAAAAGTTGGGTACATATGTCATTTATACAGAACCATTGTGATCTTATGCAGAAAAAGCCTGCTAATTATTTATCTTTCAGAAATACCTTTCCTCAGACAAAATGTCAAAGGCATATTGTGTGGTAGGTGTAGAATGAGAAACTCTGCTTTTTGCTCTATCAGAAACACAAGTGACAATTTCAGAGTGATAAACAATATGCAAATCTGCAGTATGTGCAGTATGTGCTGGCAGTGGTGAACCTGCAGCTCACAGCCCTGTGCTACATGGGAGCTGCCACTCTGGAAGGGAACTGATGGAAAAGGAAAGTAGCACAGCAACAACAGGCATTGGTTTATGCAGAAATACTGTAAGACAAACATGCCAAGCTTGGTCAGTCTGTGAGCAGGAAAAATCAAGCATGGAAGGGCTCTAAGCTTAAGCTGGAAGTCAGAAAGACAAAAGAGACTACTTTCAAAGGCGTTTCAAGAGGAATGAACAGAGGAACAACTTTCTTACTGCAACATTTTTAACTTGTGATTATCTAAGTTTATGAAGCTTCTTTTTCTGGAGAATCTTTGAATTGCACAGGGAGATGGAGCTTACAGTGCAAAGCCAGCTCAGTACTAGTGATAGAGTTGGCTAGGTGAGTGGCCCTTAAACATCTGATTTAATAATTTGTATTGCATAGTGTGCTTTTGGAAGACAAGGACTGATGAGAGGTGCATTCCATTGGAATCTTTCTCTTCCCTAGCTTTTAGGGTGAAGTTTGTCATCCCTGTTGAACATAACAGCTGAATACTTGTTGCACTAGTATTAGTATGCACTCCTAAATGGCTCTGCACTTGATAAAGGCATGGACGTGAAGTGTGTATTTAATAGGATAGCTCATTTGTGTAAGGGAAACTGACCTTAAATACTTCATCAGCCTGTGTAGAACTGATGCTACAGGTTCCTAAAACTAAGATCAATCCCACCACACTACTCACTTCTGAGAAGGAAAATAAAGCTAAACGTAACAGTTTTGCTTTGTTGTCTTATGAAGAGAATATTTGCATAGAAGTTACTATTAGTGAAGGCTGAGGGACTACAGATTATTGCACTGTTTGTTTTTTTTTGGTCTGGCTAGCACAATTGCTACATCTGAATTAAGGAGCCAGTTCAAATTTTGCAATGAGAATTAATTCTTCTGGACTGTCAAAGATATGTTTCTGCAATAGATTCATGCTGTCTGAATGTATTAAGTCTCTTAATTCCATTATACCATAAAAGAAACTTTGCCATAGTATGGGATGGGCAGGAGACAGAAAAATGCTGAAGAGTGGAAAGATGCTCACAGTCTTTTCTTGTGATCTTGAACAAATCTCAGTTAACCATTCTGTACCTCAGGTTTCTCAGATAGAAACAGAGGCTAAAACTCATATTTACTGAAGAGCTGCTCCTAGGTGTCATTGCAGTGTTTGTAAAATGTTGGAGCAGGATGTGGAGCATCATCACTGCCTGATGGTTGTTAGAATATACATGGAAAAGAATGCATGAATGTGTTAAAATAGGCTGTAATTTCTTTATGGAGGCTTGGGCAGAATTCCAGTCACTTTAAATCGTGTATTTAATTAATACTCATTCCATCCAAGTGCTGCATCCCAGCCAGGAGCTGACGTTGTATTTGCTTTGCTATAAACATAATAGGATGGCAGAAGAGAAGGCTTATTTTAAGCTTCTTATAGATATTTATGAAATAAATGTTCCCTGATCCTGCAGGGAAGAGGGGTAAATAAAGCAAGCAAGTGATATCTGCAGTAGGACAACACCACCTTGAACAAACAAGGTTAGTCCCAGTGTCACTGGGACCACTGGCAGGTCAGAGCTGGATTTAACTCTGTCAGCTGCAAATAGACCCCTCTTGTAAGAGTCCAGAGATGGAACTAGGCATGCAGGTCTCAGAACTTGGCTCTGCCCCAGGTTGAAAGCGGAGCTCAGGAAGCAGCAGCCCACAAAGAGCACCCCTACTGCAGTACCCAGATGGACACTGGTTAGTGCCCTGGTGCCATTCATGGCACAGAGGGCATGTGGGTTGCAGGATGCTGGGCAGCACCAAACTCTCAGGTGTCTTGGTTCATAGGCATTGTTTCATATAATGTTGTACTTCCTGCTTCTGGTCATATTTGAGGTGCTGACAGCATCTGTTATCCTTATAGATGAAATGACATGGATGGGCTGAGATACAGGGCATCTCAGGGCTGTACTTGGTCTGATGTCTGATGGTCTAAGCTAGTCTCTGTGCCTGCTGGGACATTCAAGTCCAGGAGAACAAGGGGAAGTTCAGAGTCCTGCCCACTCAGACACCTATCCTTGGCTCTATATGAAGTCAGCAGAAAGCTGTTTTGACACTTTCAAGGAGTAGGCACAATATATCATGTCTGACCTGTTCTAGGCAACACTGGCAAGAGAGCTGATGTTGTCTACCTGGACTTATGTAAAGCATTTGACACTGTCATGCATATTCTGGTCAACAAATTGGAAAAGTATGGACTTGAGGGGTGGACAACTCACTGGATAAGGAATTGGCTGGATGGCTGCACTCAGAGAAATGCAGACAGCAGCTCAATGTCCAAATGTAGACCAATGACCAGTGGTGTCCTGCAGGGATTGGCACTAGGACCAGTGCTGTTTAACTTTGTTTATCCTTGTCAATATTATATGGACAGTGGGATTGAGTGCACCCTCAGCAGATTTGTGGAAGACACTAAGCTGTGTGGTCTGGTTGACATGCTGGAGGGAGGGGATACCATCTAGAGGGACTTGGACAGGCTTGAGAGGTGGGCCCAAGAGAGTCTCATTAAGTTCTACAAGGCCAAGTGCAAGGTCCTACACCTGGGCCAGGGCAATCTCAGGCAGAAATATAGGCCATGCAAGGAATAGCTCAAGAGGAGTCTCGAGGAGAAGGACTTGGAGGTGTCATTTCATGAAAAAACATGAGCCAGCAATGTGCACTTTCAGCCCAGAAAACCAACCATATGCTGGGATGCAATATGAGGGAAATGATTCTCCCTCTCTACATGGCTCTCATGAGACCCCACCTGGAGTACTGCATCCAGTTCTGGTGCCCCCAGCATGAGAGGGACATTGAGCTGCTGGAGCAGGTCCAGACAAGGGCCACAAAGATGATCAGAGGGCTGGAGCACCTTCCCTATGGAGACAGGCTGCCAGAGTTGGGGCTCTTCAGCCTTGAGAAAAGAAGGCTCCTGGGAGGCCTTGCATCAGTCTTTGAGTACCTGAAAGGGGTCTACAAGAAAGCTGGGAAGGCACTTTTTACTTGGGCTTGAAGTGATAGGATGAGAGGGAATGGATTAAAATTTTAGGAGGTTAGATTTAGACTGGATATTAGGAAGAAATTCTTTATAGTGAGGGTGGTGAGATGCTGAAACAGTTTGCCCAGGGAGGTCATGGATGTGTCCTCCCTGGAGGTGTTTAAGGCCAGGGTGGATGAGGCCTTGAGCAACCTGGTCTAGTGGAAGGTATGCCTGCCCATGATGGAAAGGGCTGGGGATGTGGAACTAGATGATCTTTAAGATCCCTTCCAACCCAAACAATTCTGCAAATCTATAAACACTTCAAGGTTGTAGCAACACATAGAGTCAGAGCCTTGATGATTAACTTTATTTTCCTTGACACCTACAGCTCATGCTAACATCAGCTTTAGCTACAGGTGTGGGTAATTAAAAATCAGGGTTCATGTTCCCACAAGTGGATAAAAATGATGTTTAGTAATTTATACATTTTATGAGCATGCATCTTATGGAGAATGAATACTCTCTCCATTACTGCAGTCAGACATCCCTACTCAGAGTTTATTAATCAAAAAGAAACTGTATACCAGATTTTCATATTTAAGCCATATAAACAGCTGGGATTCCAATAATAGTTCTATGAAACTTAAAGTTGACAAATGTTTATAACAAGGGCTGGTGGGCAGAGCAGCTAAATTAGCTTATAGAAATGAGACAGGCAGCAGTGAAAAATAATTGACAATTGACTCAGTGCCTGCTTGTACATACAAACACTTCAAGCCAATAGAAATATTCTGGAGGAGGTCTTGAAAAATGTCCTCTAACTTTCATCTCAGTTGGCATTAGAAGCATGGAACTGTTTATTTCCACATTTCTGTTTATGCTCTGTGTGCTGGCTAGTCAGACCATTGCTGGTTGGTGATCTCTTTCAATGACAATTTACTAAATAAAAACATCTTTCCCACCACCACCACCCCCAGTGGATAGGAATTCATGTTGTGAAACAGCTCTTGAATATCCTAACAGACACAACATCAATTATTCATGAAAATAAAGTGGTAGGGAAGAGAAAATTTTACTGTTGGTGTTGCCCTGGAAATCCCTTGGCCTTCAGGAAATCAGAAGCACCCAATCCATGCCACTGGTCAGTAACTACTACTTTATAAAGAAAAAGGTTCTGAAGAAGGGAAAAAAACTGAGCCTAGCAAAGTCTTTGTTACTTCATCTTCCTTTACACTATTTGTATACAGAACCAAATCTGTTAGCATCTTATTTACTCAGGTCAAAAAGATAACAAAGCTTTTCTCCATGCAACTTTGGTAGTACATTTTCATGTCTATTGTATCATCTCTTTTTGCTAAACAATATTAAATAGCTGTAATGCTAAGCTGCTTGTTTTAAGATAATACATATGACAGTAATGAATTGGACCTTTCACAGAGCTGAAGCCAAGGCAACAACAGACAAACAAAATGTCCATCCAGATGTTCATGAAACAATACAGTCCTTTAATAGTTTGGTTGAAGGCCTAAGGCTGTGTCATTAATCTAAAGGCAGCCATAATAAAGCAAACAATTGAAAGAGTTAATCCTGTATTTGTTAAACAAACTATGTTGTGGTGTGTGTGGAGTCTGTTAGAAAGAAACTGAATTACAGCCTTGTCTGTGTCTCAGCCTCCAACACTTTAACTGCATCAACTGTCTATTCACTAGATAGATTACTGAGTTTATTTTAAAGCCATACCATTTCTTTATTTATTCAGTGGCTAAGCTCATGTTTATTTGAGGCTTCAAAAGAGTATCCTTCTTTGCTGCTGGAGAGTTTGCATCATCTATGAATCACAAAAGAGGAAGTTTGACTCATGGCAAAGATTTGAAAGGTGTCAGTGGGAACATTTAATAAATGGGAATTTATGCCCTACCATGGAAGGGCATGTGAACTGTGAGACAAAAATGGCTAGACCATATTTTCACCAGAGCTACATCAAAGGTAGCTCTGATTCTTTGAGGTAAGGCACATGTTCTCAAATGAGACACACATGTCCTGTGAGACCAATACATCCAATTGCTCAGCTGAGGAAAACTGCCCACTCTCTGAAGGAGCGCATTCAGAATGAAAGCAATCTGGGCTTAGATCAGAAAGAATGGTTAGCCCTGAATGTTGGGAAACCTCTTAAGCACTTTGCTGTTGCAGGTTGTCCATGACGAGTTTCTGACATGTTGATAGAAAGTGAAAGCATCTTTCAAATAAGAAAAGTCCTTGTGTTCTTTGCTGTATATGCACTGAAGCTTACATTTGGATTCTAAGTAGATATTATTTATAATGGTGACTGTTTACATGTACCCTTTTTTGCCCTCAGAGTCTCCAATGAGTTTTTACAGATTAAATATAAGATCACTTTGTTGACATGAATGTTTTAAGCACAGGAAACCTTGAGCCCATGAGGATCCATTCCTGTAGCACCTGCTGCATATCAAGTCCAAATACTGTCTAAGTCCAGGGTGAAAGGCTGTTTGTTTTCTTAGCTAGGCACTATGGCTGGAAAGATGCTTCCTTTCAGATCCTAGCTCTTGGGAGACTGTTTTAATTAGGAACATGTAGTGCGATATTTTGCCTTCTGAAGGAACATAAACACACAAATCCTCAGTCCCAAAAAAGTCTCAAATTCTATTTTTTGCTCTTTGGTCCTGAACATAGAGTGAGCCTAAGAGAATAAATACCTCTAATACATCTAGACAAATGTATTAGTAATACTGAAAATGTGAATTGCAGTCTTGATGGCAGTGTCAAATCAGAGTGCCAGACTTGACAGCCTTTGCACTCTTCAAGAATCATCCCTTGTCTGTGTCTCTTTCTCCAGTTACTAAAGAACGGCAAAAATGGAGCTCATTAAAAATTTTCAAGTTTATATTTTAGACTTGAAGCAAATCATCTTATTATTCAAGTGAACTGATTTTCCCTTTTCCAGAGTTTTTCTTTGTTGGTACTTTGAGGCTTTAACTCTTCAGGTAATGTAAGCTAAAGTCTGCAGAGGAAATGCTGGATGAGGAACTGTCGCTGTTGTATGGATGTATCTTTGAGGTGAATTTATTTGGACCATTCTGTGTTTTTCTTTGCTCAGGAAAACCACATGGTGCAGATGACTTCCTCCCCGTGCTTATGTATGTGCTGGCTCGCAGCAACTTGACTGAAGTCCTTCTAAATGTGGAGTACATGATGGAGCTCATGGACCCAGCTCTGCAGCTAGGGGAAGGTAGAGCACAGTGTTTTGTACTGTATATTCACTTTGGAAATAATTCTTTACCTCACATCAGTGTTTGCAAAAGTTGGTCAGCAAGGCTAGGTTTTGCAGATAAGTTCTGGCCAAGCTTTTCAAATCTGAGGCTCAAAAATTATTGTCAGACACCTTAACTGTTATTAGTAGTGCAGAGTTCTTAGCCACCAGCTAGAAAGGCGAAGACCCAGCATAAATGAGAACTGAGTTGCTGGATTAGTAACCTAAAGAGAGACAGCTAGTGCTCCTTGGCCCAAAGGCCAAAAAGTCTAAAAGTCTTCACCTAAAATTAAGCTGCAGTCCATAGTGTGGACACTTTTATTTATTCCAATAAGAGCACATGTCTTAAATGGCATTTTGTGCTTTTGGCCACACATCATTCTCATGAACAGTCTACTTTTAAAATTGAGTGACAGCGACTGTTCACAGTGAGTGACAGGCTGAGTATCATAGTGAAGCGGAGAAAGGAAAGCCAAGTTAGAGAGGAGTATGGGTTTTGAATGTAAATAAAGACCTCTGCTATTAGAGGCATAAATATCTTAGGGAACTGTGACCCTTAAAGTTCTTAAATATAGCTTTGGGAGCAATGGTTAAGCACTCTGAGTTAGGAACACAGATGCATTTTAATTTAGACTTTGTTTTGTTAAGTATTCAGGTTTTAGAAAGGAGTCCTAGACAGCAGACTAATTTTATTTATATTAAATAGGGATAAATCTAGTTAGAGATGCCCCTGCTCACTGCAGGAGGGTTGGACTAGATGACCTTTAAAAGTTCCTTCCAACTCAAAACATTTTATGATTCTATTCTGGAAGTCTGTAAATGCATGTCACCCCAGATTAGTGCAGAGGTGGGCAAAAGTAAGTCATAACAAGCAGTAGCCATACAATCATATTAGTGAGGGGTTTCTGCACAGGCTAATTTGCCTGCTGAGAAGAATTGTTAATAGAAATTATGTTATCCTAAGCACAGCATTTCACTGGCATGACTAGTAGTTCTGGTGACTGTGCTGCCCACAGGTTCTTAATTTCAAAAGGGCACACTACCAGGCTTGTTGCTGAAGGCAGGTGGGTTGTGGAGCTCAGACTATCAATGTAATGAATTCCTATCATGGGCTACTAGGAAGATCTTCCTTCTTGGATTCTGAGGGAAGGGCTACACCAGGCCACAAGTCCCATCGTCAACACTTCTGACTCTGCTAGAGCAGAAGAAATACTGAATAACAGATGAGAGAGGGTAATAATTATATGTAGGAAGGGGAAAGTGGAATTTCCTGTCTTGATAGCCTGCTCTCAGCAGCACTTTGTGGGAGAGAGTAAATTTGGTATATGGAGGTCTAAGTAGCTATGGTACACTCCCCATCAGATCCACCCAAGTATGGAAAGTCAAATCACAATGTCTTGGTCTCTCCTTTGCTACATCAAACTTTAAAGGTGCTCTAAAAATACTGCTCTTAAATAAAACACTGTATTAGCCACAGTTTAACACAACTAGCTGCAAAGACCAGAGCTCACCAGAGCCTGGAAGGACTATAAGACCCTGGCGCGAGGTTTGGTTGATGTGGAAGTGCCATCTAGAGGCAACTGCAATTATTATGAACCAAAGCCAGGGAAGGCAGTCCAGCTGACCAACAATTTTTATTTATACATTTTCCTGTCAGCCATGGTGAGGGGAAGCAGGGCCAGTGGATCATGCTGGGGACATGGGCTGGACTCAGTATGGCAGCTTGCAGATGATGCAGGCATTCCTGACCCCTGCTGAGGCCTGGCCCCTTGCCCTGCTGCAGGCCAGACAAACTCTTGCCCGGAGTCCCTGGGAACACATCCTCAACCCTGCTGCCTTTGGGGCACTTCTCTGCTGATCTAATAGCTCTGCTGGCTTACTCTTTCCCTCTGTTCAGAGGGAAACCTCTTGGCCCAAACCTCACACTTGTCAGCAAGCTGAGCCCTGAAGGCAGCTGAAAAAATGAGAACATCCAACTAACTCATTGCTAGGGCTGTGCCCTTGACACAGGGCTACCCTGCAACCAAAGCAGGACTTGTTTTCATCTCTGTTGTTGAAGCCTGATCTTATGGTCCAACTGCTTCCCCTGCTGCAGCAGCTGATTATTTATTGCCTGCTACAGCAAACACCGCAGCAGTCAGGAATTACTGAGAGAAAAGGACTGGCTACAGGTATTACTGCTTTACCCCATTTCTCTGTTTTAGCAGAGTTTATCCCACAACAGTAAACTGTCTAGAAATCACTGTCAGCCAAACACTTGGGATCCAGAGGTGGCAGGAGAGGGTGACTTGTCCTTGCAGGTTTGAGACAGCCTTCAATGGTGCTTGGCCCACAAGGAAACAAAGCTCTAAATATTGTCAACCATACCCTGAGCTGAACCAAGAGAAGCGTGGTCAGCAAGGTGAGGGAGATGATTCTCACCCTCTGCTCCACTCTGAGGAGACCCCACCTGGGGTGCTGTGTTCAGCTCCAGAGTTCTCAGCACAGGAAGGACAGACCTGTTGGAGTGAGTCCAGAGCAGGGACCATAAAAATTATCAGACAGATGAAATACCTCTACTATGAGGGAAAACTGACAGAGCTGTGGTTGTTCAATGTGGCTCCAGGGAGACCTTACTGCAGTGTTTCAACATATAAAGACTTAGAAAGGTTTTTTACTGCAACATAGAGTGACAAGCCAAGGGGTAGAGGTTTTAAACTGCAAGAAGGTAGATTCAGATTGGACATAAGAATGGTTTGGATTTGTTTGTGAACACAGTTATTGCAGTAGTTTGCCTTCAGCCTATGTTTACTCCTAGGGCAGCTACAACCTCAGTAGTTTGGGCAGTGACATTGCTGTGATGCAGAAAGGGATGAAGAACACTGTGATCATTAAGTCTTGCTTCTCTTGGCTTAACTTCAGACACCCCTGCACTCCCCACAGAGAGGCACAGACAGTGCAAGTGTTGGACAGCTGCCACTGCATGGGCACAGGAAGGCAGGATGAAAGTTATAAAGAATGGCTCTTCCAGGTGTGATGTTCATACAAGATTATCTCCTTTTGCAGGATCTTATTATTTAACCACTACCTATGGAGCCCTAGAGCACATCAAGAACTATGACAAAATCACCGTCACAAGGCAGCTTAGCGTGGAGGTGCAGGACTCCATTCACCGCTGGGAACGACGTAGGACGCTGAACAAGGCCCGAGCTTCCCGCTCATCAGTTCAGGTAGCTGGCGTTACTTTCTAGGGTAGAAGATGAATATGCTTTCTCCATACTCACCAATTTTAACATGATTATTTTAAAGCAAGATTAACTAAAAAGATTAGAGTATATATGGTGCAAGATTTCCAAATCTTAAAAAAATCACACTTCACTGAAACTTCTTATTTATTGTTTTCAGTGCATTTTGAAGTACCCTCATAGTATCATTTTAAATGTGATTGCAGAGTGATATCGTTGTTCATTCTTGAAGGGGACATACTAGGAGCCTTCGCATGTGAAGAACTGCAACAGGGAGGCAGGGAGCCTTTCTGCTCTATGTCCTTAGGGACTAGAGAAGTCCTAGGCTAGGCTGAGGAGATGTGTGCAGGCTACACCAGAGTGGTTCCTACGTGGCATAAAGCTGTAGGAGGACCTGAGACATCTCGTGAGCTGGTCAGACAAGCGTCTCCTGTCAGGCTGCAGGGCAGATCCCATAATGGCTGACTAGCTTTGAAGCTATACACCAGTGGAAGAAGGTCCCTGGAAGTTGTTCTGGGCTTCCAGCCATGGTGAGGCTAGGTGCAAGAGCAGGCAGGCGGGATGCCCTGCCAGCCCCGTGTCCTGAGATCAAATTGTCACCCACTGGGAGGCAGCAAAGGCCACGTCTCAGGTTCTGTAAACCACTCAGTGCAAAAGCGAAAGTTGTGAATGCCATGATGGGGAAAGTCCCCTGAGGGGTAGACAGCCCATATATCCCTGAGAAAGTGTGGGATTTAAAATATGTCCCATATTGCAGTCAAAACAGTTCCAGAACATGTGAATGGTGTCTGAGACACATCAAATATCCACTGTGTCCCAAGTGCTTAGAATAGAATAGAATAGAATAGAATAGAATAGAATAGAATAGAATAGAATAGAATAGAATAGAATAGAATAGAATAGAATAGACCAGGTTGGAAGAGACCAACCTATCATCCAACACCACCTAATCAACTAAACCATGCAACCAAGCACCCTATCAAGTCTCCTCCTGAACACCTCCAGTGATGGCGATTCCACCACCTCCCCGGGCAGCCCATTCCAATGGGCAATCACTCTCTCTGTGTAGAACTTCTTCCTAACCTCCAGCCTAAACCTCCCCTGGTGTAGCTTCTGTGGCAGTAGCAGATAGCAAGTACCTAGCATGGAGCATAATATCTGGGCAAGCAAACAGCACATTTCTCCAAAAGATTCCCAGTGCCTCCAGCAGTATAGGGGCCATATTCCATTCCTTTGAATGAAGGGTAGTCTCAGAGATGCATGAGTCCATCCTGGTGGAAATAAGCAGCTTGCTGAGGTGTTCAGCATGCCCCTGTACACGCTTCTGGATACCTTACTCATCTGCAGTGATACTCCATAAAAGCAGTTTAGAAACCCATAGTCCAAATATTTGGCAAATTTTACTTTTTCTGGGATCCCTGAGTATTTTCTCACCAAAAAGGCTGGGACTTTTTAAAAATTCACAGATATAAATTAAACACACAGGTTCCACTATGGCCAAAGCTTCTATAGACTCTGTTCCCTATGAGTTTGGCAAGGGCAATACTGTCCCAACAGTCATTACTGCTCAAACAGGATGAAAGTAAATCAGCCTTCTCAGCATGACTTCTTTTGCTGCCTTCTTACTGATGAAGGAAGTTCAGAGGACACACTCTCAAGGTGCTCTTTAGTCGATGGTGGAGTTACAAGGGTCTCTATATTGCTAACCATTTCCTGTTTCTGTGAGACAGGGAACTTTCAGGACAGATCTCTCAGGTTTTTGGTTTGTTATTCTGATCTGTTACTTCTTTGCACCCTCTTTCCTAAGGAGCTGTAGAAAGGTGGGAGAATTTGTAGACTTCTCAGTAAGGATCTTCACCAAAATCAGAAAATCTTTCACTGTTATGCCTTTACAGGGCTAGTTATTTGGTTAAGGGTTTGTTAGTTTAAGTATTTGCTGATTCAGAGCTTGTTCCTCAAAGGGGAGAAAAGAGAATAACTAGGGTGTTGGAGAGTGATTGGAGGATATTTATGAGCTCTAGGCAGCTGAATTCTACTTCCTCCAGTCCCTTTAAGTCCCTGTGTTAACTACAACATCTACCTTCATGCTTCCCTTCAGGATTTCATCTCTATCTCCTTTCTGGAAATCGGTGCTCAGTCAAGGACACTTGCTTCCCGGAACGACACCACAGCTGAGCAGCTGAGCCAGCAGTGCGCCGAGAAGTTTGAAGTGTCCCATCCCAAGGATTATGGACTTTTTGTTTATGTTGATGACCAGTGGCTACAGCTGGACAAAGATGCCCTTCCTCACCATATCAAAGCCTCCCTGCTGAAGTGTGAAACCAAGAAAGATTTTCATTTTATTTATAAACCAATAGACCACGGATCCCTACCAGTTCCAATTGTCAATGAGTCAGACTTTCCCTAACTGCTGTGCTGCTCTTCTGTTGTGTTTGCAGCCATCTTGGAAGGGCTGGAGAGTCTATCTCATGAGATATTCTGGTATCTTCAGACCTCAAAAGATCTCTGGAGCATAGCCATCAACATAGGGCATATATGCTAATTGTAGATGCTGTCTGAATACAGGATGTTTTTCAGCAGAGTTCATTTGCAGAAATAAAACGGCATTCAGGAGAACATTCATCCTCTGGAAAACTTGAAGTATGAAACCTCAGAACTTCCTGCTGGCAATTAGCTGACATTGCAGAATGTAAATGGATAGTAGAGACAATCTGGATATCTTGCAAGAAAGTAGACATTTATTCCATGATAAATTGTAGCAGGTGTGAACCACCTCTGTGCACAAGGCCTGTGAAAGGTCTGCACTCACCTCAATCTTTCTGGAGGTGACATTGCCTATATGCCTTACAGTGTCTGTTCACCCAGTCTGAACAAACTGAGTCTTGTCTGATGCATTCAGTAGAACAGGGTTGCTGCCCATAGCAGAACTCCATCGCTGGATCACTGCCTGCAATATGTCATTGCCTTTGAAATCCACATCAGTACAGACTATGCAAGATAATGCTGTACCTTCACAAAGAATGCATTTCCTGCCATCTCTTTGTCACTGAAATCAGGTAGCACAGCCATTCTCACTGATGCTTTTTTCTTAAGGATTGGATTGGAAGTCTTCACCATCAGTTATACATATACAGGAGTTTTAATCACACTTGGTTGTATGATAGTGTCTGGATGATTGTGTATTTATTTCCATGTCTGATATGGTGCAATTATTTTAAGATAAGTAAAAAAACTCATTTGCCCAGTGGAGCAAGCCAGATTAAAATCTGAAAGTCAAGAAGAGCTAGAATTAAATACCTGTCCCTTTTTACCCAGATGTCATTTTCTCTAATGTTTTCATATCTACAAGTCCCACCAGGGACTACTTTAATAAATTCATGCCATTGCAGACAGAAATTGCTAATTCTCCTCTCTGCCTGTGCTTTCAGTCATTGAGTCATTATATATTTCCCTGCCAATCCAAATTCCCATAGAATAAATGGAACTAATGTAAAAATTCATTTCATGAAAATTGACAACAGTTTTCCAGGACTGGATAATGAAAGTGGAAGCCTTAATTGCAAGATAGATCTATGCCTTCTGATTGCCTTTGTTTAGGCAAGATTCTCACTATAAGCATGACATACTGGATTGTCTGCATGCAGGAGGCAAGCAGTGCAAACTTGGGATCAGGCCTGGCAAAGTTCTGATTGGAATGTAAGGGTGGGTAACTCTGGGTTTTGCTCAAAGCTGCTCTTATTTCTCCCATTATCATTCAAATAAGAACTGGGATATGTTGGGCCAAGTTGCCCAAGATTCCTGCCTTACTTCTGAAGCTCCAAATCTAAAATGATATTGCATATAGCTGATCACTCTCTCAGTTTCTGAGGCTTGAAATGTCTGCACCTATGTGCCACAGCTGTAGTGTGTACTGGCCAAATCTGCATATGGATAGCAAACAAGTGCTGTGCATCTCACAGCTTGGGCTGCCTGTGTGTCTTGTCAGAAAGGAAAAACAACTGAGAATGAGGAACAGTGAATAACAGCAGCCCTGGTTTTGAGAACATCATGTGCAGAGCTTGCAGTATGTGACACTAGCATGTGCTGATTCTGAATTCATGGTTATTTCTGCTCATGTGCAGCTGTCAGCACTTCCATCTTGCCTGTGGGCAGCACACCTGCAGGGTGCTGGAGCTGAACCCTCCCTTTCACTGCCATTAGCCTGGTACAGTGCTGTGTACTCCTGCTGGGAGCCCCTGCTGCTCTCAGGGTGGCATTCAGGATACCATGAGCAAATCTGAAGTAGAGGTTTCCAGCAAAGATTTGATGGAAGAGATGCTGCTCTCAGGGTCCTGAGGGTACTCACAGGTGTTGCTGCTTCAAGTGCCTCAAAAGGGCTACCCCAACCAGCCCATGGCCCAGGACTGCATTTCAGCCTGCCAGGACTATCATGTGCAGCTAGACTGGTCTCCAGCTCCCTACTGCCATGTTTCAGCCTGGACTCAGCTCGTCCCCATTCTCAGGAAGCGCACAATGCCCATGACTAGAGCTACCTCTGGTACTCCTTCCCCACTGTGTTGCTCCTCCCTGTAGCACTGGGACAGGTGCCCAGCCCTGCCTCCCCCCACCACCATGGCCCTGGGAGCTGCTAGCCTCTCTGCCCCAACATCATCTTCTGCACATCCATCCTGCAGGCTGCAGAATGCATGTCTGCTCTCCCCGATTCTGCTCTCCTGCCCTGAGTGCCCCACACTGATGCCCGAGTGGCAAGTTCTCACAGAGGGCCTGGGCACAGGGCACTGGCTGTGAGAAAACATTTCGGTTCCTGTCCAGCTCCTCAGCTCACCGTTGTGCAAGCTCATGGCAGTGTACCACCCTGGTAGAACCGCTGCCTGTAAATCCCTGACACAGCACAGAGAAGCTAGCTGTCCCGTCTCCACTGTTGGTATCACCACTGATGTTAGTATGTCCTGAGGGCTGATCTGCTGTGTGTTGGCCATACTGAGAATGATCTTGACTGTCACCCCTGAGGCTGTGGCAGCTGGAGAATCCAACCTCTGGCCAGCGTCACTTATGAATTTTTCCTTTTTTTCTCAAACCTACTCCCCACACTCTCTCCAAATCCTCTGGTTTGCACCCAGACTCCAAAAAGAGATAGCCCCACCTCTTGCCTCCCACAGGCCTAGACTCTCTCTGTGGGCCATCTCCACTGCCTTCCTTTCCCTTGGCAGGACTTCAAGCCAAAAGTATACACCTCATCTCCCACTTCCTGTGCATAGATATCACAATGCAAAGGGGTCCACATATAGTAGGACTGGAGGTATTCTGTACCAGACCCAAAAATGTAGGGCTGGCCTGATCAGCAGCTTAGTTCTGCCGTGGCTGCTGCAAATTCTTTTACGTCACAGGAGCAAAGATGTGTGTGCCTGCCAAAGCCCTTGGCCTGATCAGGTTGTCTTTATACTGCAATATTCACAGTTAACAAGCCTAATGTAATCTAATGGGGATAAGACTAAAGTCGAAACATGCGAGGAAGGAAGCTGGGAGTGATCTTCCGTTGGATATTTGCAGAGACCAGCTGGACTTTGCACTGGCCAGGGTTGAATGACAGATTGATGTAGTGAAGCACTGTGGCACTGTGCAGTGTTCTGGGGCATCTGAGTCAGCAGCTGGACTTTGGGGAGAGGGAGAATCATGGATTATATGGTTGGTCAGTGGAGCCCATGGAAACTTCAACAGTGCTAAATCACTGCAATCCAAATGGGCTCAGACTAAAATTTACCTAAATCTAGTTTCAAAATGAGACCTGCAGATCCCAGTTTTCAAAATACAAGGAGTGTCAGCGGTCTTGCTGTCGGCTTTTACAAAGGCTCTCAAATTACACATGCAGCATTTCCCCCTGGCATAACAACAGCAAGGCTCTGATGTGATTTGCAAAGGTTGCCATGGCTCTCCCAGCCTCAGAGATTGAGGATGATAATATGAGTTACAGTGCCTGGCTGCCAGCTGCCTGGAAGGAAATCCCTGTGCTGGGGCTTCATGCACAGCTGAGCTCACTCAAAGGCCACAAAGCACCTGGCCAACTTGGTCACAATATATAAGCAATGACCTTGCTAAACAAACATCTCTAGGGTACAGGGGTGACCTGGCTCCTCCAGGGCCCAACCATAGCTGTTACTTGTCAGGAAGCACAAACCGGGAGATACAGAAACAGCCTAGAGAAATATGCTGTTGCTTTGGTGACCGTAGCAAAGCTCCGGGCCCCCAGTGTAGAGACTGCTATAGAAGATCCATGTGTGTCTCCCTCTGGACCCTGGTAACCAGAATTCCACACTGCTGTGGGCAGGTCATTTTCACATGTGGCGTTTCTGAAGGTGAGAAAAAGGTCAAATGCCCCCTTCTAGGGCTAAACCATAGTAGTTGTTCTATCATCCAAGGACCCCTCCTCAACAGAGGAGAGCGATTGGAAAAATGGAAGGAGACCCAAGAACTGAAATGAAGGCAGATTTCATGAAACAACAAAACTGATACCAGTGTGAAGCCCACAAAGTTATACTCAACCCAACAAAGGTACAACAGCCACACTAAACAGGAAAGAAGAGGATCAGGAGACTCCCCTCTCCTCAGCAAACTTCCCCCTTTATTCCAAGTGTGATGCCCACGGTATGGGATACACCTGAGAGCCAACTCATGCCACCTGATTCAGGTGACTCAAAACTGCTAATGGCGTGCAGTCCTTGGCTGGCCTGTGGCTCTGTCCCAGCAAAATCAGGACAAGGAATGACATGGGCATTCTAAAATGCTCCATGGGATTTTACTAATTTGCTTTGCCGTGGCATTCTCTCATACAGCAGCCCAGACAAGAAGGAAGTAGTCCAGTCTGGTGATCTGCAGCCTTCCCTGGTTAGTCAAGATGGTTACACCATGACTCATGCTCTGGATCTCACATGGGCAATCAGCAGACAGCAGTGTTTCAGGAGACTTTGACCAAGTAAGGTTGTGCAATCCAAGACCTCCTCAAACAGTTGTTTGCAGAAAAATGTGCAGTGATCACTCACCCACAAGGAAAGGATTCCAGTGTGGAAGAGGAACCCACTGCTGAACCCACCAACTTCTGTAAAGAAAAACTAAAAAGCCCATGAAGCCACTTGGTTCACAGAGCTGATTTAGCACCACTTTGCATTCAGTGATACAACCTGTCAATAATTCACTTGAATAATTACACTGGCAAGTAACATATAACCTAATATAAAATCCATTGAGATCAAAGGCAGTTTTCCTGCTGAATTCAAGAGCTTTTGGGCCTTGAGTGAGGCAGGCACTCCTGGGAGTCACCAGTCCAATTCCTGCTCAAGTGGGGCTGCCTCTCAAGATTGCTCAGGGCCTTTTGGTGCTGCAGGTCTCTGGGGCTGGAGATCATACAGCCTCACTGGGGCCCTGATCTAGCATTTCCACTGCTTGCACTATGAAAAATTGGTTCCTCCTGACCAGATGGTCCAAAGACCCTGCCTGTCCTACCAGCGTTCCTCCTTGAATGGGTATTGCTAGTGTGAGGTACTGACCAGCTCTGCCTGAGGTGCATGGGATTACAGACTTGTAATATTTCTGTTGTCTCCTGCCTCTTCTGGGGCATTGTGTCCCTAGGAAGGAAGAGGCCTCTGATTCAGAATTGCCTGATCTCTTGGCATGAAATACTGCTTCATCAGGATTTTTCCTTGGCTGCTTTTCTATTCCTGTTCTTACAGGGCAGAGGCTGAGTGCTGAGCATGGGAAGGAGATGCCTTCAGCCCCTTGCTCTGAGACAGGTAAGGTAGCTCAACACTTTACCTTAAGCCGTCCCTGGTAAAAGAAGATGCAACTTGTTTTAGGCACAGCTAAAATAGTATTACTTACTGGAATCTCAAAAAAAAAGTGCATTACCTCTGACTCCTGCTTTACTAGTAGAGAAGGGAGGGTGGTTACATGCACTCTGAACAAGATTGTGCCTGTGTATGTTTGGATCATATAGAAATAGCATAGAGTGCACTGTGGAGGCTGATCAGGCATCCTGCCCTCCAGGGTCTTTCAAAGGACATGTGGCAAACTACAGAGTGCAGCTGGATGTTTGGTAGAAACACACAGCAGATTTGACACAAAACTGCTGAGAAAAGGGCTTTGAGGAAGAGGACAGGAAGCCCTGGCTGGTGCAGATGACACCAGTCCCAGGGGTTACGGATGCACATGACTATTCTGCTCAGGAAAGGTTTTTGTAAACACAGCCTCAACTTCACCCTGCTCTAGCCTGTTGATGACAATTTGCTGGGAACCTGCACCCTGGCATTCTAGGAATGGCAATCTGGGCAGCTGCATATTTGCAGGAAGAGTGAGGCTGTCTGTGCTTGCCCAATACACTGCAAAATACTCTGTCATAAGACTGACCTTGCACAATCCCAAAATGGTTTCTTATCAGGTTCTATTACCATCCCAAAATAAATAGCCTGCCAAGGACTGTGTGATGCTATTTGGAGCCATTAAATGTATTGATCAGTGCAGGTGAAGGTTGTTGTGTTTTATTTCTGCAGGGCAAGGAATAGGTCTCTGGATATGAACTACAAATTCAATATCACATTAATGCTATTTGAGGAGAATGGGTAAGAACCTGCTTTGTCTCAGACAGCATGGCTGGGTGCAGTGACATCTTTAGCAGATTGCCTCTCTTTTCATTTTGACACATCCCTGAGGGAAGGGGTATAACAATGCCTTGGGTAGCATTTTGGGTGGTGAAGCTCTGGAAATCACTCTTGCAAGAAGAAAATGGACATAACAAAATTTCACTATTTCATGTTTCAGCTTTGCATCCTTAGAGCTACAAGGGTCATCAGGAGGGCCAGGATGCATGAGGTACAAATGCCACCTGAGTATTAGGCAGGTGTGCCTAAAAACATGTGCTAGAAGCTGATTTTTTATCTGATGATTACTTTTTGAGACCATCACATCTTTTAAAATGACTGGAGACTCTTGGCTGTAAAGTGATGCTGTTTGCAGAACCTGGAGGGCTGCTTCTTTTCCTGTCTGTATTCTAGATATGAAAATCCAAAAGAACAAAAACCTCTTCTGAGTACTTCAGGAGAAAATAAAGGATGAAGAAAATTGTTACAACTATGAACTGATGATGCTAAGTGCTTGTGAAGCAGAATGGATTTCTAGGGAAGAGAACAACTCTAAAAGCAGAGATATGTAAGACGTAGCAGATCTAATATATTATATGTTATTTTATATGTATATATATATATGTTCAACCAGGACTTTGAAGGAGTCATCTTTCCTGATCTTTCAAAGTGATTGGGGGTTCCTGGTACACTCTTTTACAATAGCAGCCATAGTACATAGAAATTCTTCAGAGTCCTGAAACTTTTCCTCCTGCCCTCAGAAGAATGAACACCTGCAACACACCCAGCCACTCAAGAATTTCATACTCTTGTTTTCAGATTTCTGCTAAAACCCTTTGCTTTACAGCTGAAAAGAAAAGCCAATGCAAGTACAGCACATATTTGAACTTTCAACCCCCTAAGGTGCAAACACTCATTTCTTAATTCAGTAAAGCTGAGCCCCAAATACTTTTAACTTTTTCCCATCCACCTTGACACTAGCTGTGCTCTGAGATTGCTCCATACTCAGCAGACAGCTGAAAGTGCTTACGCTCCTTGCTTTATCTAGCTCTTCTTTAAATAGTTTCAGTTACACCCTTTATAACCCCTTTGAGTGGAGCTATTCAGGACTCTCCATCCTGGAGCTGCTGGTTTAGTTTTCGACAGTCTGTTCTTTTCCCACAGAGATGAAGCAATCTTATGTTGTTTAACACACTTTGGAAGGATCCCTGAAGTATTTGTGTAACAAGGTATGGGCAATCTGAAACTATTTTTAAACACCTTATAACTCCTAATTTCCCCCTGCCTGTCATTTACTGAGTTGTCTCTAACAAGTGGTGCCTTCAGATGTGATTTTT
Organism: Melanerpes formicivorus; assembly: GCF_026170545.1. Taxonomy (NCBI): domain Eukaryota; kingdom Metazoa; phylum Chordata; class Aves; order Piciformes; family Picidae; genus Melanerpes; species Melanerpes formicivorus. The sequence goes on from NW_027142369.1 coordinate 6,499,768, forward strand.
GACTTTTGATATTTATTGTTGTTGCTTTTGGGTGCTGTTTTTGTGTTTTTACCTTGTGGTAAAAGGTTGGCCTGGGTTGGTTGGTTGTTTCCGAGATGACCTGGCTTACAGGGGATAGATAACCTTTTAATGCAACAGCATAAAACAAATGAGCTCTCCCTCATTTTCAAGAAACAAGATGTCTGACACCACATTAGCTGCAGGCAATCACTGTAGGTTGATGGAACTGTCAACTTTATTCACAGCCCATTCCTGTATTCTGACTTCCCACAAGTTTGTGTGTATATACATTGAATTATAACATACTGGTGCTAAATTTACAGCATTAGATATTTGTGTTTTTCTTTGGAAAACAGTGCTTTCTACCCACACAGACTTCTACTGTTCACAGCTTAACTGTGCTGTTCACACCCAATAGTTACCGAATGCTACTAATTCCTTTAAACTGTTAAGGAGTTAAAGCTTAAAGAACAAGCTTTGGTTTCTTCACTCTTTAACCACTTTGCAAATTAGTCCCTGCAATGGAATTAATTTTTTAAAAATCAAATAGTTAACAATATTAAAAAAAATAAATCCAGAATTAGTGACTCTGTGTTTAAATTTAGGAATCATTGATAGTTGGCTTGTAGTGTTCATCCAGAGATTCTTAAGAGCATTGAGCTTTGAAATAAATCAATCATCTTGAGAGCTCCAGGTGGGCTGCCAAAATACCTCTGTCAAACCAGTGAGCTGTCAACAGGGGGGGATGTAGGGGAGAGCTCTGGCAAATGCTGTGTTGCTCGTGGTCAGGTGCATCAGCCCCCAGCACAGCTCCAGTACTATGGCTGACTCTTCATGTTGCATGCATATGAAGTCTGGATTATTACAGTTATGAAAAGGTATCACTTCTTGTAAGGGTTGTAATAAGGATTGATGTTTCCATCAATATCCAAGGCACACTTTATCCATGGCCAGGCATATTCTGCAACAGAGAAAATAATGGTGAGAAACTTTTCCTGGTGCTCTGGTCTCAAACTGTGTTTCCCAAACTGACTGCAGCAGATGCCCCCTGGAGCAGGGGCAACATTTCTTCACCTTTTGAACTGCATGTGCATACTGCCTAAATTACCAGTCCATCCTCCCCTTTTTTACCCCTCTGATTTCCTTTCTCCCTTTTCTTTCTGCCACACCCAATACTGTATTCCCTTTCCACACCAGAACCCACCAGTGCTGTGGGGTTTTGAGCCAGCAGTTGAGGGGACAGCAGAGAAAATACGGGTGTCCCAACATTGCTTCAGTAAAAGATCATGCAGGAGTTAAGGGGCAACATCCAGTCATGCTATTTTCTGTTGTGTGATGCAGTGGGATGTTCTGCCTGGCTACAATTTCCCCTGCAGATCTTCAATAAGGAAATTAAAGGGAAATGAATAGTTATGAGTGGGAGGGGACTAATAATGACATGCTTCCCAAAATAAGCATTCATAACTTTAGTGAGAACTTTACTGACAAAGTGGTAAAAGAGAAGAATGAGCAAGAAGCTTTTAGCACCAGGCTTTATCTACTCATTAGCTTCTGCCTTTTTAGCCACAGATGAAACTACATGTGTGTCTAGGAACCTCATTACCTGTCAATGGGGTATCCTCCTTCACAAACGTTGACCAAAGCATACAGCTGTCTCAGTGCATACTCATACTGAAAGAAACAAATATGGTTAATAATTTCAGTGATTAAGAGCAAGTATTCTTTATTCAAACTAAACTGTGGAAGTAATTCAGAGATGCTATTAATATTCAAGGTCTTTAATTGATGGCCTTGAAAATCTAGTACTAGGCTAAAAGAATCTTTCTTCTGTGCACTTCACTCTTCGGACTTCATTAGGTGAAATCAGCTGTTGCTGCACAATGGCCCCTGAGGCAAGGCTTGCCCATCTAACCCACTTCATACAAAAAAGTCCACATAACAAACAACAACAAAGAACACTAAAGAAAAAACTTAAGTCTTAACACATCAATGTAACTTCCCAATAGCCTGGTTGGTTGATTAGATGCTTCAACTGAAGGAGTGCATCTGCTTTTCATTTGTACACAGTCCTTAAATCTTGGGCAACTGCCGGGTAATCCCATTGTCTTCTGCTGAAATCAATTAATCTGCTGTTGACCCATCTTAGCACACACCACTGCCTGCTTAGGTTATCTTGTCTGACATTACAACTGGGCTTTCTCAAATAAGAACTGACCTGTCTTATTCTTGTCTAAACAGTGCTTAGCACAACAGGATTTGGCACTCAACTGGGATTCTAAGAGGAGCAGCCTAACAAAAACCCTAAAATAAAAAGAATCTCTCAGGAATTCAACCTGCCCAGGGATGTAGTAGCTAGGCCACTGTGGAAAATCATGCAACACACAATCATAATATGGCAATCTGAATGTACCGAGATTAGGAATTCACAGTGGTGGTGTGTTTCTGTTCTGCCACTGGAGATGCCTCAAGCAGAAATTCAATATGACTTACTTAACGTCGGGATTTCTGGAGAGGGAGTAGGTGAATGGACAGCACTTATTAGTAAAAATTGAGGATTACTCTTGTTTTTACTAAGAGTATTTTTTGTAATCTTCCTGCCTATCTGCAGATGTAGCAGAACTGGTTTCCTGCTTCCATTACTTTTGTGGTTTTTTTTCTCCAAACCCAAGATATTTGACTGTCCTCAGGCAAACTTTTTAATAGAACCTGATTTTGCAGATATGCTTATGACTACTGTGTGTGTTTTACCAGTATGTTTATCAGGTCATATCTAACACTTGACTTACCACAGCTAAGTGCCAGTTGAAGCAATGAGCTTTGAAGTGGTTTACTGCTGATTGGTAGCAGTCATAATTGCTGATGGTCAGTCTGTCCGACAGAATTTTGTCGGTGTGTTCTTTTGATCCTGTTACTAAGGTGATTATCTTTCTCATGGATTCTTGGATAAATTCTTTCACCTGCATATAAAACAAGAAGAAGTTAAAACATGCTTTTTATAAACCTTATTGGAAGACTTTGATCTTTTATCTTTCTTTCCACTTCCCTGAATTCTTGGGCTCTCTAAGGAACCCAATTTTGCCATTTATTTGTAGCATAGTCTCTTGGACCTGTCTCTTAACATACAAATCAAAACTAGGGGGCCAGAAAGTCAGACTCCTGGTAAACAAAAAAATCATTCCCTGTCCTTATGGTCTTCCGCCAGAAGAAAGAAAACACCAAACCCACTAACTGACTGCCATTCTGCAGGAGCTATTTGATTTTGGAGACTTCAGTTCTAGTGAAACAAGAGTCTTTTTTTTTTGCTTACCTCCAGGTATGCTTTCATCTCTGCAGCAATCTTCTTAACCTCATAAATGTCATTAGTAGCCATCAGCTTTCGTTTCATGATTGCAAAAGGCACATCAGGACTAGGTGTCAGGTCATAGTGTTCTACAGGTGGCAGAGTAATGGGGACAGCTTTCTTCCCCATGCCCTGAAACTGCATCACTTTCATGAAGGATATGCTCTGCAGGTTAGAAAGTAAACAAATAGAAACTGTCAATCACCTCCAGTAAGTGGTGTGTCTTTGCTTTACCATGCAAACCTAACCCTTCCTCTAATGGAGAAAATAAGAGATCACAAGATTTTAAGTGTGTTCATGTATGTTGGGTTTTTCAACACAAGGTCAAGGCTGCCAAAAATCCAGGAACTTTTATTCCCAAAACTCTAGAGAAAATGACTGTCAGGTCATGTAACCTGACTTCTTTTTTCTTTTAACAAATACTTAGTCAACAATGACACTATTATAAATTATTTACTACCTCTTAGCTCTTCCCATCTGAGGGATCAATGTACTCATTAACATTTCATTAATATTCATAATATGCCTGGAAATGGTAAATACTTTTACACTTGATTGAAATGAGGTGTAAAATTGCTGGCAGAACACTCGTATCCTTGGACTCCCTGGATTAAAACATAATACAAGGCTGTATCTCCTTTAGCATTGGGAGCATTGTCTGTCACATGCTAAGTGGTCCTCAGAGACAGTCAGTTTCATTTTTTTAAATAAACTCTGCCAATTTACAGTGACTAAATTTTTAATTTTTATTTTTTTTTAAGGGATGAAGGTACAGGGAAAGGAAGGTTTTAAGATATTGTCATGACCAGGCAGCCCACTCAAATACCTACTCTGTTTCCATACTGCATCACGTGGCTGGTGTTGGTGCGTTTCTTCACCAGCTGAAACTGCTTGTGGAGAGTTTCTTTTCTTAGATCCTCCTGCATGAAGAGAATTCCATGTGGTTACAGATACTTAAATTCAGTTATTCTAAAAATACAAGGAAACCTGGAAAGGGTCTTAGCTGCTAATATTGTTTAGCCTGGAAAAGAGGAGGCTCAGGGGTGACCTCATTGCTCTCTACAACTACCTGAAAGGTGGTTGTGGCCAGGAAGGGGTTGGTCTCTTCTCCCAGGCAACCAGCACCAGAACAAGGGGACACAGTCTCAAGCTGCACCAGGGGAAGTTTAGGCTCGAGGTGACGAGAAAGTTCTTCACCAAGAGGGTAATTTGTCATTGGAATGGGCTGCCCAGGAAGGTGGTGGAGTCACCATCCCTGGAGGCGTTCAAGAGGGGATTGGACGTGGTACTTGGTGCCATGGTCTAGTCGTGAGGTCTGTGGTGACAGGTTGGACTCAGTGATCTTTGAGGTCTCTTCCAACCTTAGTGATACTGTGATACGTAGAAGGAAGTGTAAGGCTAAGCAATTGAACCTTTAAAAGAAACCCAAACATTTAAAATATTTGTGTATTTTCAAATTGCTTTTAGTGCTACCCTAATCTCACAGCAAATGGACAAGAAGAGAATGGGCTAGCATGCAAATCCCAGACTGGCTTCATTAATACTGCTTTCCATTATGCTAACAAATGGGCTGGCCACAGCTCAGTATTTAAGGATCCCTGTAACAGAGGTACAGCTTACTGAAATGCTCCATTTGTTTAACAAATGTGGAGGTGTCTCAGATGAGCAAATCAAGATTATGTGAATTTGAAACTAGAACTTATACAGTTTCTAATCTTACAAATAACAAAAACAAGGCAGTGTTTCTGAAAGTTTCATAAACAGATGTAGTGGCCCAAACAACTAAAGATTATATGTAGTTCTGAGTAGTATGTAAATACTTCTACCAATTTAATTTGTTGATTTCAGTCTCATGTGAAAACAAATGTTTTCACAAATCCTGTAAAGTGATAGTTCATGCATGGAAATGCAGAAACCTCATGTAAGTAACTTACCATATCTGAATCTTCCATCCAATTAACACTATACCAGTCTCCAAGATAAGTCTGCCTTTCATCATCAAAGTAACATGCATAAGATGACTCCCTGGGATTGGCAGCTGTTGTTGCATAAACTGTAAGACAAAGTAATTTTTTTTTCTTCATTTGTTGACTTTATTTTATAACCTCTCCACATAAGAGTACTTAGCTGCACGTATTTGTCTAAGTATTTTAGCTTTCAACCACTTCTAAATAGCAGGAAGGAAAGAAGCTTGTTCAGTCAGCCACAATGCTCTTTTAAGAGACCCTTTCCTGCTGCTAAATGTGCGGTCTGGGGTACTTAGAGAAGAATATGCACTTCTGAAGGACTATGTGGTATTCAAACAACTGCCTGCATGCACTCACAACCATATATACGTTCATTTTCTTTATTACAGTAATGAGGGCTTTTTACCAAACTTGAGAGTAAATCCCCTATACCACCTTCCAGAAAATGCTACCTTCTATGTAATATCCTTTCTTGGACAACACTCTACACTGAGAGAAAAGCAAAAAATCCCTCTACATCATCTGCCTCAAGCATAGTCTTGCCATTATCTCTAACACAGTAGAAATACTGTAAATGTCTTTGAAGTATTAAGACAAAAGCTATTTTTGCCTTTTTTGTCAAAGTCAGTTCAAAGCATACTTGTGCAACTGAAGGAAGGCCAAGTTTCAAAATGAAAGTGTTAGGTATGCCTTTATATAGCCATAGCATTGATTCTACTCAAAGCATACTTGAAGTTCAAAAGCTAAAGAGTCTTAAATCTTGTCTTTGTAGCAAAGTCCTACTCTTAGCATCCTTAAAATGCTTGCTAAGTAACAAGTTAAGCTTTGCAGTTCACCACCAAAGGCTCCCAAAGACAGCTTTGTAGTCTAATACATTAACTGTCCATTTTCCATCTCTGTTCCATGGCAGAGTTGGTGGTAAAACCAGAGTTCTCAGACAGGAAGTTTCTAACAGAGTAAGTGCTGAAAAACGCTGATTTACTGAGCATTTAGTCTGAACAACTGTCAGTATGAAATATTCTGTGTTAACTTTCTGTAAACCCTTGGTACAGCTGTAAGACATCTAGGCAGGTGGAAGGCTGTGTACTCCAGGGACAAAGACCCAGGAAGCCATGGACAGGCCACTGCCTGGTCTTCCCTGGAATCACAGCTCACAGCAACAAGAAAATGAGAGCAATGAGTCTCCCTGCCACAGAACATGATTATGATTTCACAAAAGACTGCAATTCTCTGCAGCAGAGAGCTTAAAACCCCTGAAAAGTCAGAGTTCCTCTTCCTGTTATTGTGCAAATGGGTAATAAAATTGCCTGCAATAGTGTCTCAAAAGTGTCTTTGCACAATGAAACTGACAGCAGGAACTTCACATCTGCTATAAGCAGTGCTGGGGCTGAGAAACACCAGTGTAACTTAACTGCTACCAGTTAAGGGCAACCACACTGTTCCTGAAAAGAAATAACTTTTTGACTTCTCAATTTGCAAGGAACTGAAAGCCCTGATAGTCCTTGCAAGACTCCACTAAGCCCTTAAGGGGAACTTTCCACAAATGGAAAATACTCCTTTCTCTAGGTCTTGTGCTCCCTTGCTAAAACTGTACATGTTAAGTGCCTTGAACCTGTCCTTGACACAGTATCTGTTTAGGCCTGTGACAGGCTGTAGCATCTCAGGCCAGTAAGTTAACTGGTTGCTCACCATTGATGTTATCAGGCAAATGATTCATCATAGATCCAGACTCGCATGCTTCGATGTAAAACACCATCTGTAAAATGGATCAGAGACCTTAAGAAGAGCCATGAGGAAATGGAGAAAGGTCCATCAGTGCTTTTCAGCTGCAGCTAGCTGGCCTGTACTGCTATCCCAGAAACAAAAGCTGTCCATAATGCTACTAAATAATACACATAGATCAATTTTCCAATTTTTGGAACTAATCTTTGTGGAAAGGGGGAAACAAATATAATGAAAAGATGCTATTAATTTCTGTAGAATCCACAGGGATCTCCTGACTAATGTACAAAGCAAAAAATCAAATACAGAGTCACTCTTTAGGTACAGCAATGTACCACTACTGAATGTAGTATTTCTGGAACCAATGCCCATTTATACAGTCAGGCATAGTAGACAGATTTCCTTTTAAAAGCAACTTTCTGTGGTAAAGCATCCAAAATGTACTAAATATGAGTTAATCTACTATAAAACTACTTTTCTGACAAGAGGTATAGTCTCTTATACTATCTTAGCAACTGCAAGAGAAACATGAGGTATATATGCACTTCCTGTCCTAACCCTGCAGTCTGAAATTGACAAAGTACAGGAAGTCAGGTACATAGTATAATGGTGCAGTAGTTACAGATGTTGTTTTTCCACCACTAGCCAGAATACACACAGTTATCAAGAGGCAGAACAATACATCTCAACACCGACTGCAAATACACAGTAAACTAAAAATGTAAAGAGAAAATTTGGAGAGGATCATTTCATTTGAGTGTAAAATCCAAATTTCACTGCATGGCAATCATTTCCTCCTGCTTTAAAAAAACTCTCAAAATGAAGACAAATCTCTCTCTTCCACGCCAGCTGCTCTTTTAATCTCAACTTCTGCTATGTCTGTTTACCTTCCGGTATTTTTTGTGATGATACATGTACCAAATAGTCTTGTTCAAGTCCTTGACATGAAGCTGTAAAATAAGAATGTTTGTATTAAAACCACTAAATGTTTAATAGACAAACAATTCACTTAATAGGAATAAATACTAACTGCTGTGAATATATCTTTTATATTTAATGGGAAAAAGTATATATATAAGTAATGGTCCCAGATGATATGTATAGTGCACCAGAAAGCCAACAATCTGTTGGACTATCAAAGTCCAATGAAATATTTAATGACATAACTTAATTTCAACTGAGTGCTTCAGATTCAAACTGGAAAAAATCCAGACTGTAGTGATGAAACAAAATATTGCTTGTTTTCTCCCCACAATATGGCAGTGCATCAAATATTTTCATGGTTTACATTTATTACTTATTACTTTAGTATATCACTAAGAGGATGTGGTTTATGACAAAGAAAAATCCCTAAATGCTTACATCATCATCAGGGAAGGCCAGAAGTCCTGGAGCTCCATGATCAGTGAAATAAACAAACACGTTATCCTTGGGACCGCTGTAATGAAAAAAATGCAAACAAATTCTTGCCAGCTACTCCAACCCAATCTTCATTACAGTAACAATCATCTGCTTTTCAATGCCAGGAGAAGTTAATATTAAAAAATGATACAGCTGAAGCACCTTTTTCTCTTGGTAATATTTTTTTCCTCCCAAAGCATACCACTTTGGGTGCTTAGGAAAGCCAAAAAGTGTCTGCAAGAGGAATGAAAATTGGTATACAGGCTAGCCCCTCAAGCATGGGGAATTCAGCAACTCTACTTCACATTTCAGAACTGTAAACTGACTGCTGGTGAGACAGGGGCTGAATGTGGCGGGAGGACAATTGGTTTTTAATGCCAGTCTGAAGAATCTGTTATACTGTGGAGTCTGGGTGGAAAAAAAAGAATGCTTTCGTAACTAAGTTATATCAAGGCACCAATAACACAGCCATAAACCATAAAAACGTCCTTGATAAGATCCTCAGGTGTGTTTTATGTACTACCTCGTGATCAGTTCAGCCATGCTTAGGAAAATCGGTGTTAGCTTAGGCTCCATGAAGAACAATATGTATGCAAACTCCCCCCCCTTAGGCTAGCTTAACACTTGCACCAAGTGGCTCTGCAGTTGGTGGAGCACTGCACATTTACAGGCTTGGACTCCCTAATGTCTGTGCATGTAGTACTCTGCTGGAGCTTTTTATTGCCCCCTAAACCAAACAGATCATGCTTGGGTGATATTAAGGCCTTGCCCTAACAGACCTAATCTGTGAAGTGATTTTGCTTTTAAATTGTGCTCATGTACATGTAACATGAACAGATTAGGAGTCCCCAGGGCCTCCTCTATTAGTGATCTGGAAATCTATATTGGCTCTTGCTGACTGCACAGAGCTATGACTGCACAGAGCTACGACTGCAGCAGTTCAAGGGGACATTGTCCAGCCTTTGTCTAACCAATAACCGGGTGGTTAGAGAACAACTTGGAAGAAGCCTTTTGGGCGGAGGATAACTGAGTTAGGCCACCTGGAAATTCAAACAGAACCTAACAAAGAAGGGCTGAGTGTTACTTTTCCAGCTTTCACTCTTGACCCTAAGTGCAAAAAATTTGACCAAGGTGAAATGTAAATAACTAAGACTTTTATATGTGGGTTCAAGTTGTTTTCCTGAGTCCTTGCCTCTCTGCATAGCTACTCCTTTATTTGACTTGTAATATCAATCTTTCACAGGTGAGGTCTGCTCTGAAGTACCTTCTCTTTTTTTTTTTTTAAACAAAAATCCTTGGTAATGACCTCTTGACTCATTCCAACTACTAGAAGAGAACAATCTAGTGCAGCAACTTACTAACTTTTCATCTATGTGTCTTGCACATATAATTTTCTATCTCAGCCTTTGAGGATGAAGTTTAAACACTTGAGAGCAATAGCTTATTTGATGTGTCCTGCTTCATATTTTTTTTATTCTCCCCAACACAAGGGCAGAATTATTCTCTTCTGTTTCATCATCTCCAAAGTGAAACTGTCAGATAAAGATGGGCATTTCCACATTTTCTTTAACTAGGTTAGTTCTTCCAAATGGTCAAATTTAACTTCTTAAAGGTTTTACAGGAAATGCTGTACATAGGAAAATGTAACGTGATACAATTCTTTATCAGCAGTCCTGAGATAGAAATACACCTTAGTAAACAAGCATTGTACTTCCATATCTCCAACTCTGCAAAAACAAGATGAATAATTGTCACACAGTATCTTTGCAAGAGGTCTTCCAATTAGGTCCTCAAACACACTGTTTTTATTCTTGAATCATCTAAATTATATGAGCCTTTATAAACTATGTCTATTAAATATGGCTCTCACATTCTACTTAGCCAGTCTCCGATTAACTATTGGTTATATATTAGAATATTGCCAAACTTAGAATTTTTTGTGTACCTTAGTTTGCAAATGCCTTAAGCATAACACATCAGTTACAAAGTTAACTGTTTATATTACATTTTCAATTGCAAAGACTTTTTTGCATTAAACATAAAGAATAATTCCATTCCTTTCAAAGCATCAATAACCTTACATCTGCCACAAAGACTAGGGATGGCATTAGACATGCAATTCTTTCCTCTGAGTAGCTGTTTAAGCTCTCAGTCACCTGAAGCTGAGTCTTAGCAGTCAGTGGCAGAGGGAACAAATACAGCTGCTCACGTACATTAAGTCAAGCCTCAGCAAATCGTTTCTAGAGATCTCCAAACCTTAATGAAACTCTCTTTGAATAACCACTCTTGTAAAAGACAACAGTCTAAATAACAAATACATTATTAGAGTTGACATTATCCTCTAGATTTTTTTGTACCTTAATTTATACTGGACCATATACCAGCCAAATATCAAGAATTGCGCCTTGGTGCTGGATAGTTTAAATCAGAACCACTGATTTCTAATGTGAATGACCTGGAACTGCTATCAGTAGTCTTCCTGGATTCCCAAGTTGCTCTGATTTATTCTCTTCTGTTGAAACCAGGGCCAATGCGCAACTACACACATGCAATTGTTTGTAAATTAAACTTCTCTTACCTTTTTAATACTTTTCCTGATCCCACCCCCTTTACTGCTTCTGCGTCTCCTCTGAGAACAGCAAGGAAATTCTTTGGAGTAACATCCTAGGGATTTAAGAGGATTAAATTTATGCCCGATCATAAAACAATCAAACAAAAGCTTTGTCTAGAAAGATGGCTTCTGAAAGTCAGAATCAGCTGGCCATCCTTTTCCATCTGTCATTATAGAGTATCTTAGCCACTGATGACTCACTCAGGGAAACCACCAAGTGACTGGATTACTATCCTGATTTAATGAAACAGTCTTGCCCAGCTGTTCTTCAGATTGAGTTACAACATTTATGAATCCAAGACTTTATGTGCCAGCACAGAAACAATGTAAAGGTTTATTTTTCTGACCACTGCTTCACTTCAAAGCATCCCTTGCTTACATTTGTTGTAGGAACACAAGACTTCATGCCAAATCATGCAGGTGCATAAGATGGAGGCTTTATACTACATGTGTGTAAGATACAGGATAAAGGGATTTATTCTGAATATTGGCTAATGCTGACCCTTCTCTGGGAAAGATAATTCATTCCTACCTCTTTTGTATAGTCCTTGGGCACTCCAGCATACACATCTGTGCCATTAGGTCTGTTGATGACAATGCCTTTTGTTGGATTACTAAAAGTCAAAGGGAACATAAGTATGAAGAATTAGCCAAGTGCTGCACAAGTGCTGGTCCTGACTGGCCAGCTTAACTGAGAGAGAGTGTGGGTATTTGCACCATGTGTCATTAAGCGATCTCAGAATATCAAGGCCTTTCACTTCAGTTACATATGCTTGCCTCAGGTGTCCTTATCCTCACACTGCCTTCAAGTATTCTTACCGCAGATCACACCAATTAATCTGAAGATGTAGGTGGGTGGTGTCTCACACTGTTATCTCTCTACTTTCACTCTTGCCTTTAGTCCTCTCTCCTCTTTGTTCACAGTGCTGCTGTGTATGTGAAGTCCACTGATTTCTGATGAAGTTGTCTCAGAATTAGAGGCTGTATAACTGAACTACTTCCTGCAGGAAGCAATGATATGCTCTAGAGAGCCGTCGAGAACGGGACACTTTACCCTTCTTTGTTGAATGTACTTTCTGAGAACTAGGCTGACAATGTATTTTCAAAAAGTGCTGCAGGTCACACACAGAGCTTCCCTATGTTTGTGCTTTTAGGCCATTTATCTGTTGTAAACTGTTATGGCTAGGAGTTAAGATCGCCTGCTTTCAAGGAGGCTCTGCAGCCCTCTGTGCCACAGCTAATGCAGGGTACAGCTTAGAAAGCTCACGAGCACATTTCAGAGGAACAGCGAATTATTGTGCTGATGGATAAAATATTGCTATGTGTATCACAGGTGTTTTTAAGAGCTTTCCTTAAAGAACCCACTACAAACTCAAAACACAATGGTGGCAGGCATGCTTGTAGCTGGCGACTAGTGCATGTTTGTCACTTACTCATCATTATCAGCAATGTCATCATACATCATGACAATGATCTGTTCATCTGGAATTCCATTTCGGTGTACAATCTGGTAGGCATGGCACACATCTGCCTGAAATGAAGCAGGTTTTCATTAGTAGCTTTAACAGAGATCTTACCTTTGGGACCACAAGAAAATTAGCTATGCAGGCCTAAGAGAAGGCTATTGTTAAAAAAACACAACCCTGCATGCAGATGTAAGAGATTGAGGGCTGAAATGCACAGGTTAAACCAAAACTCAGTGTCTTTAACTAGGAGTTGCTGCATTAGTAATTAAGACTATGATTAAAATCTCTCTTTTATTTACCTGTTTTGATTTCTTATTTAACAGAAACCAGAATTTGCTTCAGACTTAGTACAGACAAAATTTAACAGAAGCTTCTCAGCAATGTTCTGCATTCTGTGAGAAAATCTAAAAAAAACTCTTGTGCACTGAGAGGCAAACCCAAAGTGTGCCAATCAGTAAAAAAGAGTGGGATTTCTACCAACTTCAATTAGTTCTGCGCCAAGCTTGCATGACTAAACATCAAAGCCTGTCCCTAGTTTAAGCAGGTATGGTTTACCAATCTCAACTGTGCAAAATTTTACTAGATCTTGTTTTACTAGATGAGAATTTTGGTTAAGGAAAATTTCCTTTTTAGTTATGTATTTCTTGTAGAGTAACACTGAAGTAACTTCAAGACAAGAAAACAGATTTCAGTGGAGAAAAATAATTGCAGAATTTCTATTCAGGCTCTTCTCTTGACTCCTACAGGACATGAATAAGCAGATTTTCTTGACAAAACCATCTTCCCATGTTGCAGAAATAACAATACTCATAAAAGGGGCATTGCATTAAATTCAAACCTCTGTCATCAGAAAGCTGAATTCTTAGTAACCCCAGCCTATACAATTCTCTTCTTTTGAGACATGGAGTCTGTGAATGACCTAACTGGGTATTAACAATCATTCCTAAGCTCTACAAGTACAACCTATGACATGCTAGAAAAAGCTGTGCAGATTTAATGCAAGAAATCTCATCAAACAAACACGTACTCCAAATGCAGGCAAGAAGCAAGCTTTAAAGCTTATTTGTTTTGAACTGGTCTAATTTGCCAGTTTGTAAACCAAGCTGAAATGGTGTAAGCAGCCCTTACTTTTAAGTCATATGAACTTACATATTAGTGATTTTGACTAGTTTAACTGAAAGGACACTATAAAAATCCTGCCACTTTATAATCCCTTGGTCTTCTAAGTGTAGCTGAAGCTGAAAAGAGAGAGTAGTTGTGCAAGATTCTGGGAAAGGTGAGGCACATTCAATGCTAATAAATTCCCCCACAGATAAATCTCTTCACATGACTAACTCTGAACATTGTGCTTTCTAAAAGGAGTTCAATTTCCTACTGCACCAGCCCCAGACAATCTCCATTGTTTATTGTTCTCTGTTGCCTTGTAGGTTCATTAGGTCAGCTGCTGCTCAGCAACTCAAAAGGTAAAGGTTAAACAGAGCTATAAATGCAGCACATATGAAATAACAGATTGCAGGTTTGACTAAACACCTATCTGGCTTTCAGAAGCAATTCAAGCAGAAGAAAACACTAATCAGGGCTTCTCTACATTGACTGAGTAGATGATGTACCCCCACTCACTCTCAGGACTTAATAAGCTTCTATTATGCTGCAGAAACAGCTACAGGCTGACAACACAAGGAAATGTTTAGGCATTTGCTACTATGCTTAGGCGTAGTGATACAGTATCAACAAATTTAGCCAGTGTCTATCCTCCTGCAGGTACATGGCTGGCCAGTAGGGACTTCAGAGGTGTTTTTAAGTAATAACAAAGTATCAAATGCTTTGTACCCAAAATTAATTAACCCTTGTAAACGCGTATTATCAGCTTTTCTTGTCTACTCTCTCTTTCCTTCCAATTCATTGGCTGCTCATTATATTTTGTTGTGGTGAACAGTAAAGCACACACTGGTGGTAAATTTAACTGGGCTAAATTCCCTAGAGTGGAAGGAAACAGATCAATGTAAACAATTCCTCTCAGCATTAACTCATGCCTGCCTGGGGACTGTCCCAGCCTTTAAAAGCTATTGCTAAGGGAATTGTACCTGCTGGTAGCACGATAGTATCACCAGCACAGTATGGAGCTGGAAAACAATGTTTGGCTTCTAAAACACCATTGGCTAAAGTACCACAGTTCTGAATATGTGGTTGGGTTGGTGTTTTTTTTGCACAGAAGTAGCTGACCTGACTAAACTACCTTTGATGTTGGTCATGTGCACCTCCTGTTATCCTCTGTACAAAAACAACTCTATAAAACCAGAAAAGAAACAGCCTGCTGCTAGAGCATGAAGGTGTATGTGAATCTAAAGTATCTCCTGTTGATGTACAATTGTCTCTCAAACACTTCTGTTTGAGCCTTGCCTCTTCAAGAAGTATTTCTGGTGTATCTGTACCTGTAAGCACCCTAAAAGAGACATTTAATGCTGCTCCAGTTCTCTTGTCATATTCTTCTTGTTGGTTTAGTATCTGAAATTAATGCTATGAACTCTTACAGGCTAAACCATCACTACATGGAAATTGCACTTTTGCAGCCATGATTTGGGGTGAGTAGCAGCTACCCTGCACAGAACAAGAAAGGGTGTAGTTGTACAGCTGCTACAGCGTAACTGACCTCACAAACTGGCTCCAAAGTGGGCACTGTTAATGGCATGGTTCAGGCACTTCATCCTGAGGCTGGTCTAAACCTGTTGCTACATCAGCAAATTTCTATGACGATATATGCTTAAATTTGCTTAACTAACTCTTAGATTTTTGCAAGCATGGAGAGCAGTGGTAGGATTACCCTGTTTTCCTAGGATGGGCATTTTGTCTCTCAAAACGTACAATCTGGGGAAATTCTAAAAGGAAAATAAACCAAACCACCCCAACTTTCCTCTGCCATACAGCTATTTACACATTTGAGTGACACAGCTTTCAAGCAGACTGCTTGGGGCAGGGATTTTTGGAAAAAACAAGTTGGTTTATGACACATGCATACATAAAGAGTTCCCAAAGGGAAAAGCATGAACTTGTATGAAATTAGTTATATCTGGTCTTATGACTGCTAGGTTCATGGCTAAAAAGGATGTGTAATGAACTGTCAGCTTCACTGCAAAGCAGCAGTGCTCCTGTTAGAGGTACACTGAAATGCCAAGGCCTAATAGAGAACAAATTCTAATGTATATGTGTGTTAGAAGAATGCATCTGAAATGACAGCCATTATTTATTTCCTTGCTTAAACATACATCAGTGAATCAGACAAAAACTATAGCTGTGTTAAGAACTTAGGAAAGGTTATCTCATAGCTTCAGTTACAATTTTGCAAGCACGGTGAGGAAATGTTAATTGAAGTCAAATAGCCAAGGCATCCTCTGTCTGTTATATTAGGAGATGGAGAATCTCCTAAGACTGGAGAACTTAGGGCTGTCCTGGAATAAGATCTCGCTCTGTTTGGTAATGTCTAAAACCATGAATAAATAAAATACAGTGCCTGCCCTATAAAGCTCAGTAAGTGTAAGACTAAAAGCAGTGACTGAAAACATACTCACATACACAAATTTAGATGTTTTTATATTCAGCATTTCAATTTTGCCAAACTTTTTCAGTTATTTTTCTCCTCAAGTGTGTATTCCACCTTTAGTAACACTGTGTTTCACATCAGGCTTTACCATTGACTGTATGTTTTGGAGTATCCAGAAAGTATAAGTCCATTTCTTTTTGATCTGTTTATGAAGCCAGCTTTAGGTTTGAGTTAGCTGGTATGACAATCTTCCATGAGAGGTTAAAGTATACACAGAAGTGTATTTCTCTGAAGAACTACTTTATTGGCTCATTCTCTGAATCCAACAGTAGCATTTAGTGCTATATTTGCTCACACATGTCACTAAGCTTTCCAGAGATACATTATCTAGCTCTTTGCATAGTAGAGAGCTGAGCCATTTTCCCGGGAATGGGAGAGTACTTTCTGGTATATATTGTGAGTGCTTAGTTGCCTTTAGCAGCCAGTCAGGTAATAAAAAAGCCTGCCATAAAGAAGTCAGAATAACCACTGAGGAGTAGAGAGAAGAACATTGATAGTCCTTCCGCAAACCAAGTAACTGCAATCCAAACCGCAAGATATGGGTAAAAACACCGAAGAACTGAGAAGCCAGAAGCCTAACTCTGCAATGGCAGTGAGCCTGTGAAAATGCTTAAAGTTTATTTTAGGAACTTGACATAAATGTGTAAGACGAGTTAAGCTCATCCCAATTAGGAAACAGTCCCAGTTCAGCCATCACCCCTACAAGGGGTGAATCTCACTCATAGTGCAAACAGTGGTGGTTTTTCACCTTATCTTGTCTACACTGGCGGTTTGCATCAGTGATAGCGGATCCTGACCACTGACAGCTGAATTGCAAGTCTTAGGAGAGTTTCAGATTCCTTAAGGTTACAGATAGAGATAATTCAGCATTTACAGGGTTTCTGCAGTCTTTACAAACTTACTGTTCATAGAGTCAAATAAATTTTAATGTATGAAATTACAGACATTCTTGAAGGTGTAATATTCTCCTCTTTTTGTGGTGGTTCAGTCATATGAACACATCCTGCCATCAGGTAAATTGCGAAAGGCAACACAGCATTTTTTGACTGTTGTGTGCAGGTAGCACGCAACACTGCAGCTCACAAAATATAACTGCAATACGAACATGCACCATCGTGTATTAACCGTACCCTGAGCAGCTGAAAGCCAGAGATAACTCTCCCGAGATCTCAAATTACAAAAGGATATTATGAGTGTTTAGTTGCAGGTAGGAAATAGCAACCAGTATAGGATTACATTAAAGTTACTACTTCTAGGAACATTCACATCCACCAATTCACCTGTACACAGGCTACATCAGAGAAGTTCTGAGGAAGAAAGGCAATGGCAGGAGTAAAGTGAATTAGAGGACAGTGTATTTTCTCCTGCAGTTTCTCCCTGCAATCCTGGAATGTTGCTTTGCTTTCTGACAGAACAGATATTCTGCTGAAAAACATGTGCTGCTTCAGACTTTCATGATAGAGTGTACAACTGAAAATCCAAGTCCTAGTCCTGGTTCCACTACAATGACTTGAGCAAGTAATGTAAATACTTAGACTCCTTTTGCTTCCACCCCTGGAAGCACTAACACATGCCAAGCCATCATGATCACTCTACATCATGTTTCAAAAGGTCTGTTATAATTTCTGAGATTCCTGTAGTACCTTTTCTCTGTGTAACTCTCTTAAAAGTCTATAGTTCCCAATTTTTTGACACCCAAGGCACTCTTCTCTGGATTACATTTTGGTGCACACAGAGAGGATTTTCCATGACTGACTTCTGGATCTGTCTCACAGTATATCTTCCCATCATGGGTGCTCACTCCTGACAGACACTTCAGGTCAGACACAGAGGGCTACTAGGCAAGACAGCACAGGCTGCTGATGCACTACATCTTCTGGGAACTGAGTCTTTTTGTAACAAGCTAGAGGTACAGCACTTTGCCCAAGAGAAGGAGCAGGAGCTCAGCCCCATTCTGAAGAATCCTTCAAGCAGATTCATTTTTATGACTGATTTAATTACTTTTATAAGATAATTAATTGTGCTCTATTTTTTTTTATTAATACTCCTCCTGCTCCAAGCAGTAGAGATTAAAATACTAGGATTAAATCAGAGCAATCTGGCATTGCAGATACTTTGCATTATTAGTTGATGTTATCTTCAAAATTAATGTTTAAAGAAAATATTGTTGTAATTTTTCTAGCCTTGAAGAGCAATTAGTAACTGTCTGCAAAGCATGACCACACTCAACAGTTAATTTGCTTCTATGGAATTGACACATTCCAAAGACTTAATTGCTGAACACAAATATGCAGGTATGCATCTTGTGCTCTCCATAACTCCATTATACCTGGCAAATATACATGACATTGAAAGCTCACTGACAAAAAGGTTAAAGCCTCTGTTTGGGCAACTTTAGAAAAGAAATTCTCATGAGTCAGAGCTTCAAAAATGTCATTTTATTTTAAGAATACATATTGTGTTATTAACTGCTCCTAGACTGGATGGGAGCCAGAAAGACTAGTTATACAGCAATAGTAACAACCAGAGCACAACTCAATAATTATATTTAGTCATTCTAGACAGGCACTAATCAAGTACAGCACTAATGTTTTTTAATTGTTTTCCAATTTCAGCTTAAAAAAACACCTCTTTTATGTAAGATTTAATTCTAAATAGGAATAGTTTACACTAAGGCTGTAATATTCCAACTAGACTTATCAGGTGATAGCTACAGTGCCAGGAGCTGGCAAAATCCCTAAAACCAGTCTGGCAAAGTGTTGAGCTAGCATTTGCCAGCAACAGGTTGCTCTTCAGGTGCATAAAGGTTGTCAGTCTGGTTCATTCAGTTTTAAACTCTTCACTGTACTGAAAATTACAAACTGGTTGGGAGCTGAGGAGGAGAGAAACAAACATGAAGCCCAGCATGCCCAACACACAGAAGACTCATTTCTTCCTCACTCCACACAAGAGGATGAAGCCTCTCTAGAGGCTTTGAATTGAATTAATTTAACATTAAAAATAAAACAATAGATGTCTATGTTCAGCAGCTGTACCCAGAACACAGCTCAACGTTTAAAATGCTAGGCTTGCCCAGTAGCATTTCAATCTCTGTTCAAGTTCACCTCAGCCAATGATAGTCTGGTAAACCATTTTTCAAATGTAAAAATACACACATGTATACATAAATGAGAATCAAACAGACCCTTTCCTCCAGGAAAGCAAGAGGTATTTTCAAGTTTGGAGCAAAGACTGTATTTAAGTGTAGATTACCCTGTTTAAGCGATCATACAAGAATTCCCCAACAGGAAAAACCAGCATAGTCTCTGACTGCTGATTATAAGTCTTGAACTTAATCAGAGTCAAGTCACTTGAACTTAATCCTGTCCATCCTGACACTCACTGAGACCACAATTTCACAACATGCTGGCTTTGACAGCAGTGTCAAACTCAGGATTTCCTGTTCCTTTTTCTTTCTGCCATTTGTTCCCTGCACACTGATGCACTGTTATCCTTCTTGGGCCAAGCTGTTTAGCACTGTGAGCAAAAGGATTCAGGTTAAAAAAATAAAATCAACACTTCACCCCACAAATATATTGTGCACCTGCAGCCTTCACAGGTTTAACTGAAAGAGGAAAGCAAAGGAAAGAAATGGGCATGTGTGTCAAAATAAGGTTTTGCTCTACATGGAATTTGTTAACCTGCAAGTTAAAGTCAGATCCTCTAGTCTAGTAATAGAATATTAGTCTAAATGACACAGGTCTTCCAGAATGCAGAAGCAGGATTAGAGGAAGAATGCTGTTCCTCCTGCTTGTAGCAGCTTTTCAAAAGATGAAAGGCTGGATAAAGTTTTAAGGTGTGGGGGGGGGAATGTTAAAAAATCAAGTAGTGAAAGTAGTCATGGAGAGGAATTCTTGGAGTGAGAATAACAAAACTTAAGACCAGGCTCTGAGCAAATCTTTGAATCATTTTGAAAACTTCACATGCTCCTGGAAGTCTGCAAATAGGAGCACTTGCCCAAGTGACAGGAGGGCTGAACTAGTCTAGGCAGCTATCATCTCCCCACAAGTCCCAGGGCATACATTTTCTGGAGTGTGGCCCGTGGGATCAATGGTCCTTACCTGGTGTCGATAGTTGTACCAGCCATTTGAACCTGCAACAATCACCACCCAGTGCTTGCCTCCATCTTCAGGTTCTTCCGTGGGGAATGTGCTGATGCCCACAGTACAGACCAGCAACACAACTGCTTTCAGTATCATCTCTCTTCTTTATTTACTCCAAAAATGAGATAGGGGGTGGGGGGAAAAAAATCCCTAATGAAGAATTTTGAGAGAAATAGGTCAGAGGTCATCTGTCAAAAATACAACAAATACAAACCAAACAGCAGTAGTATTACAATTAGAAGCTTTTCTTGATTGTGTGGGTTTTGTATTTCACAGACCATTCAACCCGCAGTACAACTTCTGGTTGTATCTTCCTTTAGCACCAAGCTCCTACTAGTTACAAGAGTTTTCTGTCAGCTTTCAAATCTGACTGAAAGCAATTCTGAATAGGACAACCACGTCTTTCAGTTCCCTTGGGTTGTTTTGTTCTTTAATGGCTGGTAATGAATAAGTCTCAAATAGAGAGCAAGACTCTCTCTCATGGATTTCAAGGAAAAACTTTATTCAGATTAATATTATTCTCTTCATCTCTGCTGATGTAGTTCCCTAGTTTCCACTCACTGGCAATTAGCTCCTTATTATCAAGTCAAATTCTGGGTGATGTAGGCACAAGGAGGCAGAGAAATGGAGAATTGCTTGGGAGTTGGAAGGTCAGAAGGTCACAAAAGCTCTCTGTGTCCACAAAGCAAGTGAGGGTGGAGAGAGGCCGTGCCACTGTTCTGCACAAGATACTGCCCTAACTGCTGGGGCTGGGGGGAAGTGCAGACCGTGAGAGCTTCATGCTATCTGTGAACCTCGTCATGCTAGTGGAGAGCAAATGTGAACCAGTACCACATGAAAGAGTAGCATTTTCAGCTCTTTTGCACAATGGTTAAGTGTTTGTACAAGGTGCTCAGCAAGAGAATCGTGCATGAGCCTGTGGATGTCAAATACAGAAATGCAGACCAGAAGAAAGTGTTTGAGCAATAGCTCCTTCTTCTTTCTTAAGAGGCCCAGAAGTAGTAGCCCCACTAGTGAACTTCCTGAGCACCTTGAGTGTCTGCTTTAGTGTTTGCTCTAAAAGCAAACAATCTGATTATATCTAATCAAAGGTTTGCATTTTCTAGTGTTAGGGGATTTTTTTGGGGGTGTGTGTGCAGTTTATGTATAGAGGTTGTGGTCTCAAGTCTGCTACATCCAATGTTTAATTTGTAAAGCAAACTCTCCTGAAGTACTGCATGCTCTTGGCACGTGCACAACTACATTATTTCCTCATGCACTGAGAGGTGAGATTTTACACTGGCCTACTTACAGAAAGAGATTCTGGAGGCTGATACTGCTATGTATGGAAGAGATGTTGTAACATGAGGTGGAGTAGTCTGCTCTAGCGTGGTTTTCTCTGGAATAAAAGCTGGGAACTCCCACGCCATAACACACGTTCACAAGGTACAATGTCAAAAGTGCCACTAAACCAAGTAATTAAACAGTATCTAAGTCAGTCTCAGTTCTCAACAGTCAACACCAGCCATCTGCAGCCTCTCAAAGGAGGCTGAAACAAGGAAGTAGGCAGCTTGCCTCCAGCACAGCTGTGTACAGTGAAGACTGTTCATGTAGCATGATGTATGGGTCTTTCCAATACTGAATCTACTGGCCACTAAGTATTGCAGGCAGTAAAATGAAAAAATATATTTCATATATATATTTGATGTGGGTGGTTGCTGGGGTTTTTCTTATTATTAATAGAGCTAGCACAAAGCAAAGGAAGTCAGTTAGCATATCAGCTCCTATAGGAAGAGCTGTTATCACACACAAACTCCAAAGCAGAAAAGACAGAACTAAACGTTAAGTGCTAGGACGCCACTTCTTCCAAAAACTCATCTGAATCTAGGAAACTTGTCTTCCAGGAACAAGCCACTCCTGTCACTGCCTGCCAGTATGACATTTGGGAGTAAGAACAACACATTATAATTTTAAAATTTAGGGTCTGTGAAATTATTTGCTACTTCATTGGTTGAGCAGATATGAAGGAATAAGCAGAATTTTTCTGCAGTTTTGATATACTCTCTCGTGTTGAGCTGGAATTATAAATTCTGGTCTTTGTTGTCACCAGTGACAAGTAGCTTTGTATAGCAATTCTGCCTTGTCTATCTTGTCACGCCTTCAGATAAGTAAGACAAATGACTTACTAACAGCTGCGTGGAAGATACACTGTGTTTCCACAGTCCACAAACCCTGCCTCTTCTGTTGCCTACACCACAGCTAAGATTCAGACCAAATTGTTTAAAGCTTTTGTAAACTGCCACAATATGCTATGGGCCAAAGTCTATTCATTCCCAATATTTATTTCAGGTGTATCTAAATCCCAAAATATTAGGCAAGAAAAGAAATGCAGTACATTTTAGATGATCTGCTTAGGGATCTCAGTGGAGTTTTACATTTGAATATGGCACTGAATTTCATACAAACAGATCCCTCAAAACTCACTGTTTCATGAGAAGAAACTTTTTTCCTATGTTCATTAAGGAAAACTTTTCATTTCTCCAACTAAAAAGAGTACTCACATGAAAAAAAGAGAAAATGAGTGGTTCAAACAACTGCTGAAGGGCTGGAGATCCCTTCACATGATGCTTAGCTCTTAAGAGATGTAAATCATTAATTCAGACCTAGGACATTATCAGTTGAAGCTGTGTTCCTTGCCTGCTGTTCACTGGACTGTATAACATGATGGCTAATTTCAGGGCAGAACCTACCAGACAGGCATCCGTGACACGGAAACAGTCACCAGCACCAGCTGTCAGTTACTGATAGACTCTACAATGAAGACTGAGGTAGCTTCAGAAACATGCTATGGAGTGCTAAGTCTTGAACTGGGAACTGTTTGATGGGACTGTCTTTCCTAGTGAGTTTACACTCCAGACTATACCCACACAAAACTTACAGCTCTCAGGACCCCAGCCAGTAGCTCTGTGTGGGGCTTGCTGTGCAGGACACAAGCATACTAAACACCATGCCTGCATTTTACCCACAAACAAGCCCACAACAGAAAAATTCAGAGCCAGATCAGGAACCGAGACTTAAACTTATCAATTCCCTCAGGCGGTGCTTCCATGAGGAACCCTGTAGCCTCCCATGTGGTATGCTGATATCTAGACTGTCAGGTTTCTCACCTCTGCTGAGACAAAGTTATGAACTATGCAGAAGGTGCCCAGGGAAAGAAACAAAAACAAACACAGCAATTGCATTGTATTAGAAAACCGCGTTTTGTCACAGGTTATTTAGGATAGAAAAATGCTTCTCTTTTATACTAATTAATGACATATAATCTCATTTATCTGTAGTTTCCTAGACTATAATTACATCAAATTCACACCAGAAAATGGGGGGGGGGGGGGAACCAAAAATGTAGACATACCACAATGCACTAAAACCCCATGACTAATAAATGCTCAGCTCCCAAAGGATCTCTGAGCAGCATTTAAAATAGGTTTAACAGTTACATGCAGTGGCAGTAGGTCTTTAACTGCTTCTCTCCAGCTGCTGAAAACCAAAATCAAACCAAACCAAAAACCAGAACATATTTCTGCCTGTTTTAAACAAAGCCTTTGAGTGCTCAGGCAGGCAATTAAAAGACTTGTGTTCTGGGTTGTATTGAATTAGCTCTTGACCTGCGGTTGAGAAGAGAAAGTTCCCATCACATGCTACATCTTCAGGTCATATTAGAAGAGAAAGCAGCTCAGCTAACTAGCTTATCACAGCTACACAAAAAGCCTTTTTCTGAAAGCAAGGAATCACAGATCTGTTACATGACCTCCTAAATGCATGCAGAGTGAGACTATATGGAAGAACTGCAAATTGACTTCAAGATCATCTTAGACCCAAAATATGAGATTTGATCAGCTCTGCCTAGTCTTTTTAGTAGAAGAGTTAATTAACTTCACTTTGGGGACCATGTCAGGAAAAGAGCACATCTCAGTATCTTTAGCATCAGATCTACACAGGCAGAATCACAGCATGTACACACACAGGTAGATTGCTGCACAGTTTGCATAATCCCCGGAAGAAGAACAGCCAGAACTGGACAACTCTTGCCGGACAATTCACTCAGTTCTTTAAACCTGTTTTTCCTGACAGAAGTGCCTTGACCACTTCCCTTTACATGGAAATCACACATCTTTGACTTGGTAGGGAAAGGAAGCTTAAGAAAGGCTGCATTTGGAAGTGGCTGGCTGCTACTAGAACAGTTTTGATCAACAGCCCATTCCCTGAGAAGGTATTCAGAGCTCACAACTTTCCTTTGGGAAAACAGTCCACTAAGATTAAAAAAAAATAATCTCAGGACTACCACCTGTTTGGTGGAGTTTGAATTGATCAAAGTATTTTCAAGTAGTGTTCACTGACGTAGCTTAAACTCCAAATACTTCAAGGACAGCCTCTAAGAGCTAGATAGCCAGAAACCCTATACCCTTTTCCAATTTATGTGAAGTGAGTCAATTAACAATAATCTTAGGGAAACATTACAGCCTTAAGCTAATCAGCTGATCACAGATTTTCCTGGAAATCCCTGTTTCTTTTCAGCTGCTCTTCTTATAACTGTTAGCCTTTCAGCGTTCAGAATCAAGTCACAATTCTTTTTCCCACATAGTGCTTCCATGTTGCCTGACACTGTAATATTTAGATGCCGATTTCAACAAAATATGTCACTCGTGATAGTCCTCTTCACAGGAAACCATGTCTGCAGTTCTCCATCAGCAGTGTTCTGCCTACGTGCTGTGCTGGCTGCTAGGCAAACTGAAGCACCCCTAAACTCATGATCAAGCTCTCGGAAGAATTAGTATGGTTTTCTTTGTGCACTTGTATGGTAGGAAGAAAAAAGTCTGATAAGGTACTTTTAGAAGGAGATCATAGTCTCTGTTGCAAAACAATTCTTTACAAAGTCTACCAGTAACCACTGCATGAAACAACTTACTTTGACCTAGTTTTCACTTGTAGTTCAGTATAACCACTGAAGATGTATGTCACTTTGACTGTAAAAAACAAGAAGGGTTCTAAACAATTTAAGTGTTAAATAAAGATATTTAAAAGACATTTTAAACAAAGTTCATACTACCCCTTGCAGATTTGTTTTTCTCAGCAGCAGAGAGATGGCATCATTTACCAGAAGGGAAAAAAAAATAAAACAAACAAAATCACTCTTTATGCTTCCTAGGATGGTGACAACCTAGGAAGGTTTAGGATACAGTTTTTAATGCACACTTTAAAAAGCCTAGATTCAAATTTGGCGGATCTTAAGGCTACAGTAAAACTGCTTTTGTTGTTTACTTTCCTGTCTGCAAGTATATAAAGCCTCTGCAACCTTATTCTGGTGTTAGAACAT
The DNA here is from genome assembly GCF_026170545.1 of Melanerpes formicivorus. Classification (NCBI taxonomy): domain Eukaryota; kingdom Metazoa; phylum Chordata; class Aves; order Piciformes; family Picidae; genus Melanerpes; species Melanerpes formicivorus. The sequence goes on from NW_027142369.1 coordinate 6,525,368, forward strand.
GATTGCATGATTTGGGGAAGAGGAGTGGAGTAGAAGGTAGAAGTAGTCAGATGAGGGTAAGCATTTCTGCATAACAAACTTGGAAATGTTTGGAGTGTGGATGGAATGAAATTCTTGGAGAAGCGATTACACAGAAAGTCTGAGATTGCTGCACTCTACATGCCTTTTACTATGGTTTTATCTTAGTGTTTCAGATGGTAACTGCAGTATTTGTTTTAATCCCAAAATATCAATACTCAGCACAATTCTCTTACACACTAATTAGGAACTAGAGGTGCTGCAAACCCGGAGCAGACCTTCTTTCTGTCTAACAGCTATGAAGAACCTAGTCACGGTGAAGTACCCTTCAGGTATCATCAGCTCTTTGCTGAAAGCTCATCAATTCTTACTCCATCTTTTTCCATCGTTAAAAATGTATTACCAGAGACTAATCTGTGCCGCTGCTAGCCCCAGATCCTCCTCCTGTGCCAGCCCTGGGCAATGCCCCCTGAAAGCGTCGCGCTCACTTCTCTCCCCGGTGAAGCCCTTCCACAAACGAGCTTGAACACGGCTCCTGAGGCAGAACGGCCCCGTGACAGCGAGGACAACTGGGCCTAAATCCTTTGTACTACTGGCAGTACTGTAGCTGCCGCTCAGCGCTCTGCAGCGGTGCCCACATGCCCGGGCAGCACGGCGGCTAGCCAACCCCTCTTACTATGTCCCAAGGCGGCAAGGGGAAGGGGGTGGTCTGCCAATCTACCCAACCGTCGCCCCGAGTGAGCCCCAGAGCTGACGATCGGGCCCTACCAGTCCCGGCCAGCCGGGGAGAGCAAGGTGCCAGGACGGGCGGCGGGGACCAGGCAACGCTTGAAGCCGGTAAGAGAAATCGGCGACCCTCGGCCGCTCTCCGGGAGTCATCGGGGCCCCTCTTCCCAATCTCGAACTCAGCTCTGCCTCAGGTGTACCCCTGCCTCCTCCCGGCCGCCAAACAGCAGCCGGCCGTGACAGAATGCTCCCCGGACAACGCGGTCCCACGCTCCTCCAGCGCAGTGCCCAGTAAGGCCCCCGATCGCCCCTTACCGCGCTGCCTGCGGAGGTGTCGCCGCCGCAGCCGCTGTGATTGCGGCAAGAGCCGGGCGCGTTGTAGAGACCGCGGGCCGCGGCGGGCGGAGCCCGGTCCCGACCAATCGCAGCCGGGCGGAGGCGGAGCCGCCCGCCGGCCCGGCCGTACTACGTGTCCCAGCACACCGTGGCGCTTTCCCCCCCCAGAGACGGCGGGCCTTGCGTGCAAAGTACGGTGGGAGTTGTAGTCCCCGGGCTGTCAGCCGAGCGGCGTGACCCGGGTGCGGCCAGGGAACGAATTGCGCGTGGTGCGGGGAGCTGCCCTGGCCGAGCCCGCCCCGGGTTGGCGCTTGTGCGGCTCAGCGCTTCCTGCGTCCTCCCGTCAGAACGGCTCTCCTGTTATTTCCGGAAAGGGTGGAGGACGGAGGCCCAGAACAGGAAGGTAGGGGAATGTACCACAGGATAGTTCATGACACGAAGGAAGAAAATTAATAGCCAGACATCGTCAGTTTCTATTCCAGCAACGACGGCCAAAAGGTCCTGCCTTCTCACTACAGACAGGGTCATGGTCTTGTTCATGGCCTTGGCTCCCTTACTGCACAGGAGCTGCGCTGGTATGGTACTTAAGTCTGCCCATACCTGTAGAGGTGGCAAGGGGACTTAATTGCATACTACAAAAAAAAAAAAAAACAAAAACACCACACCACTGTAAAGCATCCACCATCTTTAACGAGAGAAAGGGAAGCCAAGATCTTCTCGAAAATCAGAGGTACGTGCCCTTTGCCTAGTAAACCACACAGAAAGAAGCACACTGTTTTCCCCCTTGCCTGCTGTTTATCAGCAGGAAAACCCACAAAAACCCACAAGATTGCATTTTGTTATCAACTGACAGTGGTTTTGAACACCAGAAAGTCATAACTACTCCTGCCATTTGCATCATTTGCACCGTCTCAGCCTGGCTTACAAGCATAAATGTAAAAGGTCATTACCAGTTAACCTTCAGTACTTTTCTAGAAGTAACTTGGCATGCCTCCTGACAGTCAAGTTTATAAAATTCATTTTGGTTATAGAATTGACGATGCCATGCTGGTTATCCAACAGGAAAAAAGCCCTAAAAACCTTCCTTTCCCCTCAGTTTTATCTGAACCTAACACCCATGTGGATTATGCTTGTTTATGTTTGCCCTAAAAGTTAAAGGCATTCCTGACTTGTCATGCAGGTCCAAAGGTGTTTTTCATATTGTTTGTCATAGCTGGGCCACATGAGGTAGGTACACCTTGTGTAAGCTGTCACATATAAAAAGTCTAATAATATCATTGCCAAATGATGTTCTGCTCTGCCCCAGTGAGGCCTCATCTGGACTACTGTGTCCAGTTCTGGGCTCCCCAGTTTAATGCAGACAGGGAACTACTGGAGAGAGTCCAACGGGGTCCACAAGGACCATAAGGAAGGAACATCTTTGTTATGAGGAAAGGCTGAGAGGCCTGGGGCTGTTTAGATTAAGGAGGCTGAGGGGGAATCTGATCAATGTTTACAAATACAGAGTGGGTGTCAGGAAGATGGGGCCAGCCTCTTTTCATCAGTGCCCCGTGATAGGACAAGGCACAATGGACATAACCTGGAACACAGGAAGTTCCACCTCAACATGGGGAAAAACTTCTTTACTGAGAGGGTGATGGAGATTTTCAAAACCCACCTGGATGCATTCCCATGTAGCCTGCCCTAAGGTGAATGTGCTTTGGCAGGGGTGTTGGAGTAGAGGATCTCCAGAGTTCCCTTCCAACCACTACCATTCTGTGATTCTGCAAAATAATCTGTCCATAAATTGAATATTCAGTGAACATCACCATGGTGTTCCTTACTGTGAAAAATAATAGGTGGGAAGACCACTACAGGAATTCTACATGTCAGTCAAAATGTATCAGACAGGTACTAAAGACACTTAAGTAATATTAAATTTTTACTACCAAAAGCAATTATTTCTTTGATGGTGTTAGAAAGTTAGCAAGCCTTTCTGAACTGGGTGGGAAGTTTGCCTAAGGGAAAGAGATTAACTGTGTTGCTGGGTATGAGGGCTGAGGTAAGCAGAGGGATGCTAGGATACAGTTCTGGGGAGTCTCTGCAGAAGCTTCTATCTCTCCTGCAACAGGAATCCAGCACGGTCCTTTTGACTGCTGCTACCATAAAAGAGAAGAAATTAAAGATAATGTTTTGTCAGTCACACAAACACATTCTATGTGCTATGTAAGCAAATATACATACAATCCTTTTTGAAAGAGAAAGGCATATAAGTAGGTAAAAACATGATGGATTTATGAAATGTTTTGCTCCTTCCTCTGACTGCTAAAAAGCCAAAGTAGCCATTGCCTGTCTCGTAACAACTTTCACTCCCTGTAATTCAGTTCTGCCACCCTACCAAAGCCACACACTACAAATGAGAACTAAGACACTAGTAACCTCTGAAGGTGTTAACCAAATGAGAACAAAAAACCCCAGATGTGAAAGCTGAAAACTGCAGATAAGGTGGGTTCTTTCTTAATAGGGTAATTTTCTCAACCAAAGACAGGGAGTCCTACAGACTGCAAAGCTACCATATGGTAAGGGTGGGTAGTTTAGCTCTGATACTGTGTTGCTAAGAGTGCTCAGGAGAGTCTCATTCCTGCCTCCAATGTTTCTGACACTGGACTGGTTTAAAGTGCTGGCATGGTAGGAGTATTTATCGTAAAGCACAAGTTCCCCCAAAAAAAGGTTCTTCAGATTTCTGGTAGTACTCTTGAGGTGTTCTAACACAGCTATTTATGGGACCATGCCACTAACCTTAAAGCTGATGAAATTCAGACTGAAAACTCATTGATTTTGCTTTTAATCTGCCAGGAAAGATATTTATAAAAGTGTACAGGAAGCCATTCTGGTCTGCATGTACATTTCTCCTTTAACAGTATCAGAGCAGATATTGGTTAGAGATTTTTTTTAAGTTTGGGTTTTTTATGAGTCAAGGACATTTTCAGATGTGACAAAACGGACTAGAATTGTGGGCTGAGCTCACTTAGGGGATATCCCAGGGAGGAAGAAGCAGAGGGTATACATTGGTATAGTAAGCTAATGTGACTATGAGATTAAAACTCAGCAAATGAACCACAGCAATCCCATAAGACTCTATAAATTCTGCAGGGAATGTTTTAAAAGAATGTTTTCTGCTTCCCAGAAAAATCATCGCCAAATATTAGTGAATGGTTTCAAAAGGAAAGAGAATGAATCCATAAATATGTCCCACATGGATGAATCTGGAAAATAAAAGAGAGAATTTTATTTATTAAAAGAGAATTTTTACATTATTTGGTTTAGTAACAATGTTTAAGAATGCAGAGGCCCAAGACCACACTAGTTGTGTTGGATCCACAGTATATTGTTACTGTGATACCTGTATGCTTATTCAGCCACTCAGCTGCAGGTTTGCTTACACCAGTCACTTGTTTCAGGACATTTTAGGCTCTGGAGTGCTTTGCCATATAAAACCTTTGTATGTTTCCATAATATTTACCAATACAATGCTGAGTAAGCAAGAAAAGGCAAATTCTTCTCTTCCATCTCCTCTTTGGGGCTTAAAAGGGTATTCCTGAACCCCTCCGTACCCAGGCAGCACGGTCAGCTGCTCCCAGCCCTGACATGGCAAGGTCAAGAAGTTCTATTAAAAGCTGGATTCTTGATCCAAATGTAAATGATTGGTTAACCTTAGTCCTAGATTGCAGATATTTCTGTAATATTATGACTTCTTGATCCATATATACACATTTTAATAAACACTAATTCTTTGGAGTTGCACTGACTTGATAACTATTAGTAAAACAAAATAAGAACTTCTTTTAAAAAACAAAGTGCTGAGTGTGGTCTTTCAACATCTCCAGCAATAAGATTAGTTTTGTCAGACTAGTAGTGCATGACTGACTGCCTTGTAAAGGCAAACATGAGATATGGTTATCCTGTATGTTTGAAAAGAGGGAAGATTTAGTTCTCATTTTAGCAAAACTAATAGAATTACAAGGGGGTGATCTTGGTATAGAGTAACTATATACATGATACATAAATTCATATATACATTAATTTTGTTCATTAGCATAAATGCTCCAGTTTGATTGGAAAGATTTATAGATCAGAGCCTCATTACATGCAGAGCTCCTCAGCACTTAGTGGTTCCTAGTTAAGTTTTGTGTATATCACATCAATAAATAACTGCATTAGCTGTGGTGTAGAAGCAAATAATTAGAGGTTGCAGAAAGATCACTTTAGGATAAAGATCTGAAAGACCTGGGACAATTTAATATAGACAAGCAGAGATCCCAAAGCTCTTAACACGTAACAGATTTCTGCAAGAGGAAGGGAAATATTTTTTTCACGTCTCCAGAAAAGAAATCAAGAAATAGCAATCTTAAGATGCATCAGGTACTTGTAGATTAGAAAACATTTTCCAATGGTAAGGTAAGCACTAGCATAAGAAAGGCCACCAGTGGTGAAGCCTATGAACATGGACATACAAACACATTGTCTTCCATGATAAAAAGAAGTTAGGTGTTTTTTGTTGTTCCTTTCCTCTGGGGGCTTTTTGAGGAAAGACAACGATCTCCAAGGAAATGTGGTATTTCTGTGAGGGTGATTCTCCAGGCAGAGGTTTGCTGGTGAAGGAGGAGCTGAGGTTTACGCCATGAGACTTTGTATCTATCTCTGTTCCAAAAATTATGTAAATAAGCAAGAGTATGAAAACATGCCAGGAGAAGCCACTGTTACCTGCATAAATGCAAAAGGAGAACATGCAGCACTGGTGCTCAATAGAAGAGTAAAGATATAACTGAAATGCACCTGGTGATTTTCTTTAAGATGGAAGTACAAATTTGCTGCTAAGCATTTGGGGCATATATTTCTATCCTGATTTATGTCAAAAGCAAGGGAATAGGAACACCTGTAGACACATAGGTTGAAGAAGACAGAGCTTAGAAACATCCTGACCTTGGATCTGCCTACACATAACAGTTTTATATTTGTATCTGGGAAAGTCTGAATAAGTATGCCAGAAAGTTTAAATTCAATACCGTCTGATCACTACAGACACAGAACAGCATCATTTCTAAACTGAGAAATGTTTCCTTGAACATACACATGCACAAGAACTGAGAAAAGTCACATCAGAGAAACTAAATGCACTCTGTTTAGGATTCCAGATTTATTCTACAGAAACCATGAAAATCACTTCTATCTCCTTGTGCATCTTTTCTGCAGATGATACCTTTCTACCTGTAGCCAAGCATTAAGAGAGTTTTATGAAGAAAACAAGGATTTAGAGTAGAATGAAGTAGGTACAAGGTGATAGACTTAAATAACTGTATGATTAGGAAATTCAAGAGAAGGACAGTGTGTACTGGACACAGGAGGGAGGAGGGAAAGGAGAAGTTTAAAGGTTAAAAGATTTCAGACACACTTTTGCAGACAGTGGTTTCCAAATAACCTTTGTGACTATGCAATGGGGAATGTGTTGAGAAAATTGTGGAATAAGGTAAAAGTCAGCAGTAGGCTTAATGATGTTATTTCTTGCAAATCTAGTTCATCAGCATTTTCATACCTATGAAATATCCACTGAGAACTGTGAAAACAGTTGTTATCTCTTTTCTTCACCTCAGGCAATCTGAGTCTCCTCATATCTGACTGACATACTTTCTAAACCTCACTGCATGCATTCTTTTACTATTTTTTTTCCTTGACAAAATTAATGTCTAAATATGTGATATGTTTGCAGTGTCATTGTGGCTATCTGCACTAGGATTCCAAACAACTGAATTACTCATTGCCACCATCATGAAGAATGCTCTTTTTTCTCTCTGATGGTAAATATACACTTTACTCCATATTAGATTCATGCTTGGCCAGTCAGTCTACACATAGGCAGCTCCAGGATTTGTCAATGCAATTCACAGAAAAGCCAGGAAATGGCCAAACTGGCCCAGTGAAGACCTTCCAGGCAGCACTCACATCACACTGGCTGTGGCTGCCTTTTGTGCTGGCAGCCTGTTAAATTTTATGTCAGGCATGGCCTTGTTGAGTCTTGGATCTTTCCAGGGTCTAAATGAGTTCTCCCATATAACTCTGACATCAACCAAAAGGTTTTGACTTGAAACAGTGACTGAAAATTACGGGAAATCTCTAAGTAAGGGATTTATTTGGTAAGAGTTAAGTAAATGTGAAGTTCATTTAGCCAAGGGAATTTGCTGTATTGTATGTCTGCTTTTAGGAGTGAAACAAATGTTAGAGAAGAGCCATTATTATTCTTTCGCAGATGTCAGAAACTGTGTTCCTGCAAATCTCTTCCAACTTTTGCCATAGCTGACCTGTCAGATAACTGAAGTTGCAAGATAGCCTTCCACAAAAAGGTTTGGTTTTCTTCACACACCATCATGTGCTTATTATGCAAAATAGATGTCTGGGGCTCTGCTTCTCCTTTCAGCTAATTAGTACAGTAACTTCAACACAAATGAAACAACATCACAGGAGAAGTATCCTTTTCTTCTTAATCTACTTATAAAAACTGTTCTGAAATTAGCAAAAAGTTACTTGCTGTTTACTTCAATCCCATACACAAAGCTATAATAAAAGCCTTCTGCTCATAATAATGTTCATAATAAATATTTGTAAGTATCCCTCGCTGTTGGAGCAGTATTTTATTCAAGGTGTTAATTTTCACTTAACAAAAGTGATTTTAAAGTAGTTCTTTTCTTTTGTGTGGAGGCAAAATTTGCCAAGTAGTGCAAATCTATCCAAAGAGTGCTGAACATATTTTGGATGGCAAACCCCTGGGGTTTACTTCGTGTTTGCAAGTGCCCGGATTTTTGTCATGCAAACTTCTAAACCATGGGGCTTTGAAAAAGGAAATGGGCCACTTGGTCATCAAGAAAGTTTTTGTGGAAGAGAAACCCGACTGAAAAGATCAGGTCATCGGATCTTAGATTATTTGTTTACTAGTCTCAGGATATTCGCTTATAGAGGAGCACCAAAGGACGTGGAAAACCTTTGTGTTAACCTCAGCTAATGTCTCTTCGAAGCCTAGATATACTATTTTATGTGAACTTAATCTGGAAAAAAACCCAAACCCCACGTTAAGACAGCCTATTTACCTGTTACCCAAGAGTCACCTTTGCTTGCACAGCATTTTTCAAATATTTTTAGCAGAAACAAGGTGATGGGTTAACTCAGAATACATGTGGGTGAACCTAGGCGTTATTCTTGTGATAAAAGTTTTGTGTATCCAGAAGGTGAGAATGAGACCTTTAGTTATTTGTTGTGTGTGGGAGTACGGGGTTTGTATCTGGGCTGGGGGAGGTGACTCCCATGTTCCTCGGTATCTTACAGCTGCCTTTGAGGATGAGGTTATTCCTAGTGCATCTTCACCAACTTGGTGAGAACAGAACACCGATGCCCTACGTAGCTTCTTCCGGTTGAAACTCCCATCATTTATTTGCAATATAAAGGCTGCAATGTTCTTTCTTTCTCTAGAATCAGTCAGGCTGCATCAGGAGAAGTGTGGCTAGCAGGTCGAGGGAGGTGATCCTCCCCCTCTACTCAGCCCTGGTGAGACCCCACCTGGAGTACTGCGTCCAGTTCTGGAGCCCCTATTACAAGAGGGATGTGGAGGTGCTGGAACGGGTCCAGAGAAGGGCCACGAGGATGATCAGAGGGCTGGAGCACCTCTCCTATGAGGACAGACTGAAGGAGTTGGGGCTGTTCAGTCTGGAAAAGAGAAGGCTCCGAGGTGACCTAATTGTGGCCTTCCAGTATCTGAAGGGGGCCTACAGGAAGGCTGGGGAAGGACTTCTCAGGATATCAGGTAGTGATAGGACTAGGGGGAATGGAATGAAGCTGGAGGTGGGGAGATTCAGGCTGGATGTGAGGAGGAGGTTCTTCACCATGAGAGTGGTGAGACCCTGGAATGGGTTGTCCAGGGAGGTGGTCGAGGCCCCGTCCCTGGGGGTGTTTAAGCCCAGGCTGGATGAGGCTCTGTCCAGCCTGATCTAGTGTGGGGTGTCCCTGCCCATGGCAGGGGGGTTGGAACTAGATGATCCTTGTGGTCCCTTCCAACCCTGAATGAAACTATGAAACTATAAGAATGATGTCCTGTACGGCTGTCTGACATCCCGATCTGGAGGGCAGAGACAAGGAAAAGGGCATTCCGGGCCTGCAGGGGGCCAGGGGCACCCCGAACGGCTCATCCACCATCTCTGGGCAGAGGCAACGAGAGTTTCTCATCAGATCAAGCGCTATCCTTAAACCCGGTGTCAGGAACGGCAAGATCACGCTTAGCTGTTTTTAACAACCACCCCGAACACCTTCCCTGACACCTCCTCGCATCTCTGCGGTGCTGGAGCTCCTCCTGCCATCACAAGACAGAGGCGGGGAGAGTCTGAACGCTACCGGTTGTTCCAGCTCGGCCGGCAGCGGTTCCCTCAGGCTCTCCCCGCTGCGTTCCGCCCCTCCGCCAGGCGGGGCCTGGCGCAGCACGCGACCTCACGCAGGTCCCGGCGCTGGCTGCGCCTGCGCCCCGGAAGGCAGCCACGTCTACCGGAAGATGCCGTTGCGCCGCCGAGCCCGGCGCCGGCCCTCGTAGTGACCGTCGCTGCCCGGCGTCTCTTTCCCCGCTACCCTGCCGTCCCTCACGGCTTCTCTCGGGCCGGGGGTCTCCCGCGCTGGGAGGAGGTGAGGCTGGGCTGTGCTGAGGTCTTTGCCGCTCCTGAGGTCTGCCAGGTGGGGGCAGGGGGGCCGGGCCGGGAAGTGGTAGCAGTGCTAAGGGTGGGCAGGGAGGGAGCCGGCGGCCACCGCTGAATGTCGCCCTTCCTCCCGGCCTTGCCTGCTTCTGCGCTTCCCCCTTCCTGCTCTGGGTGTACTTGGCCAAGGGCCTCTCCACAAACTGTCCCGGGTTGAAGAACTTTCTGGGAGGTGGGAGAGAGACACACGTCACCTGTGTAGTCTCGCAGGCCCTTGCTGCAAGTGTAGGTATTGCACCTGTCCCCCGTGCTACTGTCGCACGACGGGCAACAGGCTGCAGAGTTTGTTGGGGAGCAGTTCCTCTGACTCGTCAGTTAGCAAAGCAGCAAAATACCGAGTAGGAGGAAAATACTAATTACAGCACTCATTAACACAACAGTTGTTCAGGTAACCCATGCACCTTGCCTTATCAAGGCCAGTCTGATTTCTAATCATTCTATGTCTTTTGCAGGGTATGGTCCCAAAATTTTAATTTTGTAGAGTTTATCAACATCCATCATGTCTTGGCTTGCTGATCTTGCTGGAAAGGCAGAGGATCTCCTCAACAGAGTTGATCAAGGTGCTGCATCAGCTCTGAGCAAAAAAGACACAGCAAGCAGTGCAGTTTATGATAATAAGAATTTGGACTCTGCCAATGAATATTCTGAACTACATCAGCATACTGGAGAACTGAAATACCAGGTGTCATCCAAAGCAGCCTACATCTCTTCAGCAGCTGATAATATTAAGCATCAAAAGGCCACAATCCTAGCAGGAACCGCAAATGTTAAACCAGCACGTAGAACATCATCAGAGGTTGCTTCTCCAGGGGAGAATGTATCCACACCCAGAGCTGCATCACACTTTGTGAGAAGAAAAAAGTCAGAACCTGATGATGAGTTGCTGTTTGATTTTCTCAACAGTTCAGAGAAAGAGCCTAATGGAAAGATGGACTCTAAAAAATTAGAGAAGAGCAAAGCACCCGTTCTTCAAAATCACTCTCGGACTTCAAGCATAAGTTCTGTGTCTACCAGTACACAGAGTGCAAAAACTGCTGAAGATAATTCCATCAGGAGCCAAGGCAATGGTAGTTAAATAATACTGAACATAGAGATATTTAGAACCCAAGTTTGTTTAGGGTAAGGCTAGGAAATGGTTTTACTGTCACATCATGAAACATTTAGTGGTAGTATGTGTGGGGAGCAGTAGGGCTGTAACATTTTTTCATCACTGGAATAATTGTAGATACCATGCTGATCTGACAAGCTCCATAATCAATACTTATATCTTCTGTATTCTTGGTCTACTTCATTGCTGCTTTTCACCCTGACCTCCCTGAACTATTACCTAACCTTGCATCAGCCCCCTTATATCCCCACTTTGATCACTCAGTGGCCCTTACCTGTTGTTGCCATGTAGGAGAGTGACTTTCACCAACTGGTAGGTGGTGTTTGCAGTAGCCCAGTGTACCATGTGAGGCGATGGGAGGTTTTCTCTGTTCCACCATGGAAGAGGGGTAACGTGTCAGGTTTGCTTGTCCTGCAGAGTAGGAAGTTGGATGTGGATACGCTGTTGCACAACTATAGACATCAGAGAGCTAGACAGATAAAGCCTCCAGGCTAGTACTTGCCAGTAGTAGTTCATTACTGCAGTATAAATTCAGACACCTCAAAGAGCCTCCAGGTCGAAAGCTGGGGCTGTTCTCAAGTCAGTGCAAAAGGATAATGTGGCTGGGAAGTGTCAGGAATGTGTTCTCTATCAGACTGTCCAATCTATACTCAGTCCTTGCTGCTGCACAGTTGAAGCAAATGGTTATATTATTTCTTAATAGTGTATTTCAAATACTTATTTTTTATTCAGTACTTTGAATGTGTGAAGTACTGTAAAAGCCAGGGTTTTTACTTAATACATTAAGTATTCTGAAAAAGCTTTACATTTAAAAAAGGATCATTACAAAGATGTGAATATTTTTCAATTTCTGAGTCTGTAACTTTTCAATAAGTTTTATAAGTGCTAATTCAAATACATTAGACCTGGCAATATGGCCTTGCTAATTGGTGCCTAAGCAGAGTAATTGTTTTGCTCAGTGTGACCTTTTGAATTTTCTTCTGAGAATTTTTGAGTGGAGTTTGCATTGTAGAGCTACCAAATGAATCATAGAATAGTCTATGATGGAAGTCCTACCTCCCTGCAGTCAGCAGGGACATTCCCAACTAGACCAGGCTGCCCAGGGCCTCATCAAGTCTTACCTTGAATATTTCCAGGGAAGGGGCCTCAATCACCTCCCTGGGCAACCTGTTCCAGCGTTCCACCACCCTCTCAGTGAAGAACTTCTTCCTGATACCCAATCTAAATCTGCCCTTCTCTAGTTTGAAGCCATTTCCCCTCATCCTGTCCCTGCAGGCCCTTGTAAACAGTCTCTCCCCATCCTTCCTGTAGGCCACCTTCAGGTACTTGAAGGCTGCTATTAGGTCTCCCCAGAGCCTTCTCTTCTCCAGGCTGAACAACCCCAGCTCCCTCAGCCTGTCCTCATAGCAGAGGTGGTCCAAACCTCTGGCCCTCCTCTGGACCCTCTCCATGAGGTCCATGTCCTTCCTATATTGCAGGCTCCACACCTGTACACAGTATTCCAGGTGAGGTCTCACCAGAGCAGAGTAAAGTGGTAGAATCACCTCCTTGGATCTGCTGGCTGTGCATCTTTTGATGCAGCCAAGGTTGTGATTTGCCTTCTGGACTCCATGTGCACACTGCCTCTCATGTCCAGCATGAGGAGGCAGCATGCAATTAGAGTGAGCATGCTTCTTTCAAAGTTGATTGTATAGATATATGTGTGTCCTTTAAATGTTTTGCATAGCATCTGTTGTAGTAGCTTATGACACATTAGCTACAGACAAAACCAGTTAATGTTATTCTTTGTACACTGCCATGAATATAATCCAGTATGTGCTATAAATGGCCAATTTCTTGCTTCATTAGCTTCATTAATCTATTGGGTTTTCCAGACAAAGTAATGAGGCTAAATTGTCTGATAAATTGTGTAAATTAATCAAAAGGAAGGAAGTGACACTTCTCAGAACCATTTAAATTGGAAAGGGGTTTGAGAAAATGTGGAAGGATTGTCACTGTCACTGCTGCTACTTGTTAGTGTCTTACTGGGAATTAATGATCTGCCTCAGCTCTCTGGGCTAGAAAGAGGTGCTGCAGTGGTGACAAGGAGGGTGGAACAGCTTGGCTGGTGATCACAAGATGAGGTAAATAACATAGTGACAGCTAAACTGCAGTCTGTGCCCCTGGATTTTCAGCAGTTAACTCATGTGGAATGTACAGAATTCAGAAGTAGTACTTCTGGATAACCTGTTTGTTTGTTTATTGCATGCTGTGTTGTTCTAAACACTGCTGCAGAGCTTCCAGCTCACTGCACACTAGAATCAAGACTTAGAGTGGATGTATCCATTTCAGAGCAGTAGTACAGGGTGCTCTGTGCATTTATGCATGATGGGGAAAGGCTGTTGGTTCCTCATTCCCTGCAAAGGACTGTTGATCAGAATGCTGCCAGGGGTTCCCTTAGCGTTCTCACGGAGGTTCTAGGATTTAAAGAAATGGAAAATAAAACTCCGTGTTTTGGTTTCCATAGTCTGGAGAATTAGAGTTTGTATTGGTAGAAAGCTTTTTGACAGAGTGTATCTACCTTCTGGTTTTTCATTAGAGAAAGGAGAGATCATGCTTCAAATCATTGCAACTTGATTTCTCATAGTAAAAGTGCTTTTGGAAGAACACTTTTAGAGAATTATCAGTAGGGTGAAGTTTGACATTCTTCTTAATTTTTTTGTACATAAAGATAACTGACACACATAGCTGTGTGGCTGAGCTACATGTTGAAGTTTGGCATCAGGATGACTGACTCAAAATGTTGTCAGTGTCATCTGAAGGGATTTTTTTTTTTTAAATAAAATTTACATCCTTGATATAAAAATGGAAAATCAGTATGAACTTACAGTAAAATTTCCTCTAATTGGCTGCTATGCACATTTCATCTATTCTGTCACTCTCAGCTTCTCAGGACCTCTCTGGGCTGCATAGTCATAACAAAGTATTGGTATTTTTAAAATCCTAACTGTGATATTAATGTAATAAATGTTATAGCTTCCATGTCTTGTCTTGCAGGACTAGCAGAAATGCTGCATGATGTGTATATAATGTACAGTAGTTCTGTTTTTGTGGGAGAAGCAGCTCCGTATTCCATTTCAAGATCAAGCTATTGTCATTTATGATGATGATACTGCCTTTGACCACTGATGTAGAACGTGGAATTGCTGTTTATATCAAGGCAACTTACAAATACATAGATTGGTTCTAATTTGCATCTCTCTGTACAGAAACTCCAGACAGTTCAGATTCTGGACTGGGAACACAAGGGGATGGTGTGAAGGATTCATCACTAAGTGCAGTAACTAATCCTGGCCTTTCAGCTAATGATGATTTCAAATCACACGAACTATCCAATCTTCGCCTGGAGAATCAGCTGCTGCGGAATGAGGTTCAATCATTAAACCAAGAAATGGCTTCATTAATTCAGAGGTCCAAAGAAACACAGGAAGGTACTGTGGTTTGGAAACTTAACTGTAACACATTACTAAAATGCTAGAGCTGTTTCTAGGTTAGTAGTTTTTATGTGTAATAAAGCCTTTCTAGTTAAATCTGCATGTATGACTTACCAAGCAAAATGATTATTGGTTTCAGAATAATAAGGTGGGAGAAACTAAAAGGCTTGTTTAACTACAAAGATAACACAAATGTTGATTACAATGATGCAATCAACTTGGTTCCAAAAACTACATCTTGTTAAAACAGTGTTGGAAAATGTTATCAATACTAAAACACTTTCCCTACACTTTTTCAGCTTTTTCAAAACACTGAATTTTAAATGAGTGAAGTCCTTTTAGGTATTTCAAAACCTGTCTGCTTTCTGTCTGTAGGCTACAATCTCTGATGGCCTGGAAATTGACAGTAAAAGTACCAAATTTATTGTTTTTCTAGGACTTTACTAGCTATTTGAAAGCCAAATGAAATCACAAATATGAAAATTGTTGAGTATAAGTTAAACGCTTCAAGCCTTGAGCAAACTGCTGCTGTTACATGTGCAACTGAGGAACCACATTTTCTGTTTTTTTCAAAGTAATGACATAGTCCAGAAAATTTGTAATTTCTGCTGAAGTTTAGTATGAGATGCTTGATTGAAATCCTTGCATTATTTCAACACTGGTGTATTTTTCTAGTGGCCTTTAGACCAAGCTTAGTGTCACATTGAGCTGAACTAGATGCTTTATGCAGATGTTTCCAAAGGGTTACTTGCACAGGGATATTCAACAGTAGGCCATTGCAAAGGTTAGGGCGGGTAAAATTTGTCATCTGCAGTGTGACAGAGAATGAAATACCTGTTTTGAGATCACCTGCACAATTTTATGGGTTTTGCCCTGACAGCCGATCTGGCATTCGTTACTTCTTGGTAGCTCATAATGTTTCACTGCTAATTCAACTTGGTTGTATTTAATTTCTTTCTGTAAGAAATGTGGTATGTGCATCCTGACCACTCACAAGACCTTGCAGCACCTACTTTTATCAAATTCTTATTTTGTAGAATTGAACAAATCCCGGGAAAAGGTTGAGAAGTGGAATGTTGACCATTCAAGGAGCGACAGGATGGTTAGAGAACTTCAAGCTCGAGTTGATGATCTGACAGAAGCTGTTGGTGCCAAGGATTCACAGCTAGCTGTGCTGAAAGTACGGTTGCAAGAAGCTGATCAGCTCTTAAGTGCTCGGACAGAAGCTTTGGAGGCATTGCAGAGCGAAAAATCACGGTACTTCATAAATCTGCAGATAGTAATGAGCTTGAAAATTCAAGGTAGATAATTTAGTCTCCAAGAATAAATGTGAATAAACTAGTTGGAAAAGGAATTTTATCAGGATTTGAAACACGAGGATTACAGTTTACTCTGAGCATGCTGTTTCACAGCTGGCAGTGAGAACAGGGAAATGAGTATTAAATAGGGGCAATTGTCACCTGATCATTGGAATCCATTTTGTATTTATGGTTTTTTTGTTGGAAACCTGAAGCTGAAGATCTGAAGACAGGTGTCTTTGTCTTGAAAAATACATTTGCTTATCTACAAATATGAAGACTTTTCTGACTTATTTCAGCATCAGGACACGAATCAGCAATCAGATACTCTAGGTCATGGTGGAGAGATGGAGGTCATTAATTCCAGGCTTCATCTGTAGACAACCATATTCAATAATTTACTGGTCTGAAAGCCAGGTGGTCATATTTTTACCTGAAAATCCCACTAGATACCTTCTTTTTCAATTAATGGGTATATCCCTCTTTCAGGATAATACAAGACCACAGTGAGGGGAGCAGTTTGCAAAATCAAGCCCTTCAAACTCTTCAAGAGAGACTTCGTGATGCAGATTCCACACTGAAGCGAGAGCAAGAGAGTTACAAACAAATGCAGGTTAGGCGTGAAGAGTAAACAAGGGTTCAGATTCTGCTTTTGAGACCAAATCTGTGAGGTTCCTACTGCCCTTTCTTCCCCTTGACTTCAATAGCTGTTCAGGGTACTAAGTGCATGGAAGGATGTGCTGTTGACTGCTCTAAGTGATGCTAATTTTTTGTAATGTTATTTTGAAAGCTTTATGATTGAAGGTTTTTGAGGATTAATGCTGATGATACTGCTGGGGTTTTTTCATGGTAACTTTAACCTTAAAACATTTAAAAACTAACTCAGTAATCATTTTTCCATGGTGTGCTGTTGTACAATAATTTTGTTACACAATTTTAATAGGTGATCTTAAGAATTTTAAGCTGGATGATTGTTTCTATGGTAAAAATGTGAGTACAGCATTACTAGAGACTTCTTTCCATGCTTATCTTGGTCTTTGTTATGTATAGTAACATCTTGGAAAATCTTTATCAGCCTCTGATTTTGTTTGGTTTTTTAAAGTACTTCAAAATAGGACATTTGATAATACTTTTTGAGGGGGAAGCTTACTTCTTGTTTACCAAATAAAGGTGAATAGGAAGATTGCTGTTCTCTCACTATTTGTGGTGATTGAAAGAAATGCATGTTTTTGCTGGTAATTACTTTGCACTTGTCTAAACAAGCAGGATTTCTTTCCACATAGCACTAATGCATCTTAAAGTTGGAGGCAGTGGAAATGGGGCATTGGGTCATGTGTAGTTGCTTTTTAACTTTGATTTTTCCTTTTTAGGCTGAAGTTAAGACCGTGTTTAAACTCAAAATATTGTTTCTTTATTGCTAACAGAATGAGTTTGCAGCTCGTCTAAGTAAAATGGAAGCAGAACGTCAGAACTTGGCAGAAGGGATAACTGTAGCAGAAAGAAAGTATTTAGATGAGAAGAGGCGAGCTGATGAGCTTCAGCAGCAAGTCAAAGTAACTAAAAACCACCTAGAATCTGCAAAGCAGGAACTGACAGACTATAAGCAGAAAGCTACTCGCATACTCCAGGTAAGCATTTCTTGATTGTACACAACTTTTTTATAAGGTGTTATACTTCAAATAATCTAATTTGTTGGGTTTTTGGTGGTTTTGGTTTTTTTTTTGTCTGACCTGTAATATATTTTGGGGGCATATCTACAGTGATACAGAACAGCTACCAGTCTGTATTTATTTAAGTTTACATAGTGAGTGAAATGGAAGTGCAGACCCTGAGCTTAAAGAAGAATTCAGGTGAATTATTGCACTTACCATGCAACATCTGTCTGCATGTTTTGCATCCAAGAGTCCAATCTTAGATAAAAAAAGATGCAGCCTACAGTTTATTCTAGTAGTATTCTTGAGTCAAGAGAAGGGCAGGTTTTAAATCACCTTGATGAACAGGAGAAGAATGAGATCAGAAGTGAACATCAAGCTATCATTATATTGACTCTAAATAAAATGGCTCATCCTCTTACCCAGAAGAGATACTTGCTCCTCTATTTGGCTCTTATTTGGCTTTGTTGGCAGAAGAAAGAATGGACTGAAAGGGGGTCATTTCACCTTTATGTATGTTTGTGCCTGTCTACTCTTTTATGGTAGCTGAAAAGCCAAAATCGTTATCCATCCCATGTTTAGCATTGCAATTCCTACTATTGAGAAAAGCTGTACTCCTCCTTCAGATAACACAAGCTTTTGGTAAATCCAGTCTTTTGGCATACAAGAAGTAAGAACAAGTATCAGTAGGGAAGCATTTTAATTTCAAAATCTGTAGTGTCATTATTATCTTTGTCAATAAAACAGATAAAACAGGTCATTGTGTTTACATTTGAATTTTAAACCAAAGTTATTGTGGCATATTGTAGGTGAGCACTTGTTAAATACTGCACTAAATAATATATTGGTTTATTATTTCAGTCTAAAGAGAAGTTGATAAACAGCTTAAAAGAAGGTTCTGGTATTGAAGGCCTGGATAGCAACACTGCAGGCACAGTGGAATTAGAAGAACTGAGACACGAGCGAGACACTCAGAGAGAAGAAATACAAAAACTAATGGGGCAAATACAGCAATTGAGAACAGAGCTGCAGGTAGCTATGATTATGTACACCTGAATTTGGAGTTAACCATGCACAAAGGATTGCTTCTTGTACACTTCAGGGCTGTTGTTCCTAGCATTTGTTTGTCTTAGGATTAAAATAGCCAACTTTTGTAAGGCATGCGTTTATTCCCAGACAAGCATGGTGATTTCTGTATAGATCACCTATATATCCTTTTCTGCAAGGGCTGCTAATCCTTGAAGCAGCTGTAATCCGAGTTGTCTGTTGACATAATTGGCTCAACCCAGCAGTTGCACGCAAGCCTGCTTTACACATTTTTAGCCTGTAGACAGTGGAAAAGAAAAAGTAGAGGACTGTAATGTTCACAAAATGCATTTTTTTATTACTATATGGGTAAAAATATTCTGTATAAAATGACCAAATATCATTTATTTAATATACTCTTGTCTTAATTTTCACTTGAAGCACTATTGCAGGTATAATTTTCTGTTGTTGTTACCCGTGACAGATTGCAGTATTGTTTGAATGCTGCTGAAATGGTAACATTTCTGTTCATTTCAGGATATGGAGACTCAGCAGGTGAGTGAAGCTGAGTCAGTAAGAGAGCAGCTTCAAGACCTGCAAGAGCAAATAGCAGCACACAAAATGGCCAAGCAAGAGGCAGAAGCTGAGCTAGAACGGCAAAAACAGGTGAGGATATCTTGAAAACTAATTGGTCTTACTTTAGGCCTTATGTGGTATAATCAGTAAAGTGTTTGGCTTAATAAGAGAGTCACTGATACAATATTTGAATTAGTTTTTGTCTAGTGTTCCAAAGGAATCCTCAAAAGCTTAATGAATGTCACTGGGCCAAACAAAATGCAATCATTACTAAGCAATGGCCAGGGCCTTATGGAAAGTCCTGATAAACAGAGATATTGCTGATGTATGAAAGAATAAACTTTACCCTAGAGGGTGCACAAAATATATTATGATATTAAATTTAATTCAGCAAAGGAAGGATGAAACAATAGGCATGTAGTAACATTTGTAACAGTTATTTATGTCAAGAAGCTCAAATAGTAAAATTGGTTACTAGAGAACTTCCTGTGTTCAAGTATTTAATAAGATTTAGCTCCTAAAACAATGTTACTGTAGAACCAATTCACAGATTCTTCACTCAGTTGTGAATCTAAATGTTGTTACTTCCAAACTGCTCTGTAAGACAATTGCTGATAAAATTATATAATAGTAATTCAGTCTGTGAATCTGCAATGAATTTTGTCAGATTGTGTAATTTTTAAAGCAAACTCTCTTGATTTAAGCAGTTTTATGATCAAAAGAGCAGGGGGGGGCAGAAAGGCAAACTCATATGACTGGGAACAAACCTATTACTCAGTAGCAATTAAGACAAATGCTTTGGTACCCCATTAGAAAATTTCACTGTAAGAAAAAGCTCATGTAAGGAGAATTAATAAGGAGGAAAGCAGGAGAGTACATTGTATCTGCTAGGAACAATTGATCTTATAGGATTATCTGTTCTTCCAGAAACTGCATTTTAATGAGATGCTAGCAGCTTGAACTAATTAAAAGGCAGAAGTTGAGGTCTGCTCTTGATGATGTTTATTATACCAAAGCAGATGGTAGACTGTATTTTACTCCTCTCCTTCTGAGGGGCATATTTGAATTAATATTACATAGAGAAAATTGTAGTGAATTAGTATGAACTCCCCCTACACACACACACACACACACAATACCAAAGCCAAAACCAAACCAAAAACCCCCACACCCAGACATTATCAGTTATTACAGAAACTGAAGTATTCCTCTGGATGACACACATTTGCATGTACTTGTAATGTAACTTTGTGGATTGATACTTAATACAATTACTGTTTGTCCTGTCTGGGAGTTCCTTTAAGGATCTCCATAAGGTTTCTGAGACTGAAGATGGAAAATAAGTGGAGGTGTTTTCCCTTGGACATCTGATGGTGTGAAGGGAGAACAGGATTATCTGTGACTGACAGCTGAAGTTAAACAGAGATTTGAAGACTGTCTTATTTAAAAGATAAGCATAACAAGTCTTTACATCAGAGTTAAAATAGCCACTAAATCATGGGAATAACAAAATTTATGGTTGGATGCGTTGTTTAGTAAATTGTCCCTTCCTAAGATACCTTCACCTTTCACATTCATTATGTTCATTCTTCCTAAATTTTGAAGGAAGATCTATGTCACACAGAATTCTAGATGTGCCAGGGGTTTTTAAACACTTGGAAAAAAAAACAACAACAGTATTTTGGATTGATGGGTTTATCTTGGAAATAGGTATTCCCTTCCAATGTGTTTCCTAATTGTTACATAATTGACATTATTTCAAGATAACAATATAATGAACAATGAGTGTATAAGGAAGTTAAATCATAGTCCCAATGAACTGTGACTGTTAGATTAGTATTTATATTAGGTCAGTCTCCACAAAAGTATTTTGTAAGTCTTGTAGGTTGTGTCTTCATACTCATCTCTCTTAGCTATTTTTCCCTACCCTAGCCAGACACTTAGCTGAGATTAAATGTCAGTTTCTACTTCATTGCTATGTACTGCCTTCTTGTGTTCTACTGTGAAACTCTAGATAGGAGACTGTTTCTCAAGATGTATACATATATCAAATCTTTTGCTTGTGATTGTGATACATGTTGTAGGAACTTCATTATACAGAAGAAGAATTGTATCGAACAAAGAATACTTTGCAAAGCCGAATAAAAGACAGAGAGGAAGAAATTCAGAAGCTCAGAAATCAGGTACTGTGTAGAAAATAACTTTATCACTTTAAGTTATGAAAATTATTAAACCAGTTACATTATTAGTACAAAAGCAACATAAAGGCTCTATTAATGCATACTTGCTTTCAATACAGACTAGGGTTTTGAGTGGAAGAGTACAAGAAGGGAACTGTGCAGGAGTAAATGGCCTAATTTATAATTGCATGTGCTTTTGTCTTGGAGGTGCAGGGGAGCAGGAATCAATCTGTGTCCCCACTGTACCTGGGAGAATGGTACTGGATCAACATTTTTCTTCTGAAAGCCCCTCATTGGTGCTTGATTCAATCATCATGATTTCTGCAAAGATCCTTTTAACTGGATGTGAGAATGGAAGTAAAGTCCTGAAGACTCAGTGAGCCATACAGCCCGGTGTTTTGTCTTGGACAGTGGCAGTGGGGCCAGTGTGTGAGCCTGGCCACTTTCTTCACTCCCTTGTACACATTTAGGGATGTTAAGTCCCTGCTAAGTCACACCAGTATGTTTATAGACCTGTTTTCCCTGAATCAGCCTCAACACTTTTGAAGCCTTGTTGATACTTGTCAGCACCCACAGTCTCCTTGGGCAGCATGAAAGCATAGGACTCATTTTGTGTGAATTATCTTAGCGTAGTGAACAGTGGTCAGTATGTAGAGAAATTGGTCAACTATGGTCAGCTGTACAGTTATAGTGTCAAAATTGTTCCGT
This sequence comes from Melanerpes formicivorus, assembly GCF_026170545.1. Classification (NCBI taxonomy): domain Eukaryota; kingdom Metazoa; phylum Chordata; class Aves; order Piciformes; family Picidae; genus Melanerpes; species Melanerpes formicivorus. The sequence goes on from NW_027142369.1 coordinate 6,547,231, forward strand.
TGTGATAGAATTTTCTTGAGCCTGTTGGTGGATGATTATGGTTATAATGGCTTCAGGCCTACCTGCACCTGTCCTGATGCATTACATCTATTTTCTGTAAATTGAATGACATGATCCATATTTTCTTTTGCTGTCTTTGCAGTTTCTGTTTGCTCATAAAATCATGTTTTCTGCCTCAGCGCTCCTCAATTCTTCTGCAACGTATCCTGCATTGTCACCATTTTCATTCAAGCTTTCCTGTAGAGTGGTATCAGATTCTCCTCATTTGTTCTGAGTTGTTCCTTCTTCACTTAAAAACATTTTACTCCCTTGTTTTAAGTTGCAAACATGACAGCAAGGCTGCATTATCTTGGTATTCTCATGCCTGCCATTTTAAACTCAGCTCTGAGGCATATAGTGTTTTTTTGTGATTGAACTTAATAATTATATAGATAATTATACAGAAGTGCTCATATTATTAAGAGTGGAAAACAGGAATACATTTTTACATTACTTTTTTTGTCTGTCATGTAAAATCTTGTAGCAACTGTAGAAATTAAATGTCTTCTTTAAGGTGCTCATCAGTGATCATTTTGATAGTATTGTCCTGCAAAAACTCTGTGGTGGGCTAATGTAGTTCTTGAAGGACTTAGCTTTTTGAGGGGTGCAAATGTGTCAGTTGGTCAGAGTCTGAACTTACTCTGATTTATTTTTTTTCTCCTTTCCTTTGTGTTTTAGCTCACAAACAAGGCTTTGAGTAGTAGTAGTCAGACAGAATTAGAAAACCGCCTTCATCAGCTGACAGAAACCCTAATTCAGAAGCAAACCATGTTAGAGAGCCTGAGCACTGAGAAAAACTCACTTGTCTATCAATTGGAACGACTTGAGCAACAGCTGAAGGCTATCCAAGGCACTAACACTAGTGGACCTTCCATTAACATGGCAGGCATCGATGGTGCTGAAGGTAAATAAGGAAACACAACACTTAAAACTCTGTCCTTTTTTACAGTTCAGGCCTTTATATTGCCTAATGCCTCTCCCTGAAAGTCTGAGTTTAAAAGTTAAAAAAAAGTGCTGAAAATATGCAGCTTATTTATGGAAGGAACCTTGTCAACAGCAGCCAGTGTCATAAAAAATAGTTATGTAGACATTCATTTTTGTGTGTAAAGGACTTCAAACTTAATAAAACAACATTAATCTTTAGTTCTCAATATTGTGGCACTATTGGAACTATCATATTTACAAATCCTCTCACAAGTGCAAGTAAATCTTTTTGGTTTAAACTGAACGTCAGAAGCAGGATTTGAGTATCTAAGTGTTGATCAGAATCTGCTTGAAATCAGTTTCCTCCTGGCTTTCTGTTCATATTTCAAGCTCCTTTCAAGAAAATCGTTCTGCTGAGGTTGGTTTGTTAGTACTGTATTGCTCTAGGAGAACCTCAGCAGGTGAACAGTGCTTTTCAGATATTACATTTTTAAGTCAGAGAGTGTAATTTTATATATAAGGTAAGCAAATTGAAAAGCAATGGACACTTACCAAGAGGTATACAATGAGAATTCAGACATTTTTTTTCTCTGCTTGTGAAAGCCTTTTAAAATAAAATGAGAAGAAGCAGTTTTGAAATGTATTTCCTTTTGGCTTGTTTTTAAAAAACTTCAGAAGGCCCAAGTCTAGTTGCACAAAGGTAACATTATCTAGTAGTCTTTTTACATAAAGTTGATGCATAGTGAAAAAGTAAAGTATAAAATTTTGGAATATATAAGTTGGGATCAGAAATGCTGTTGAAGGTTTACTGGATGAGAACTAAAGCAAATGGGGAAAACGTGACAGCATCAAACCTGTCATTTTATGCACCTAATAACAGAATTATTGTTGCATGGTAGAATTTAGTATCAAAATGTCCACCTAGTGAACTAAAATAAGCCTCAAAAAGACACTAAATTGAAGAAGTAGTTGTTTCGATTGTAAGCTTATCCAGATTTCCTCCCTCAAAACACACTCCTCTGCCCCCAGCAAAACAGCACTAACAAGTCAGATTAATCAATGGTTTTATGTTCTTTTTGTGTATCTCTCTGTAATATACTGTTGATTTGCTTTGCTTCAACAGTAGCCTGGCTGGCTTTACACTGATGAGATTTGATGGGTTTTGTCCCTTCCCATAGGTGCTCGTATGCGTAACGTCCCTGTCCTGTTCAGCGACACGGATACGAACGTGGCAGGAATGTATGGGAGAGTTCGAAAAGCTGCCAGTAGCATAGATCAGTTTAGGTAAGAGTGTCCTAAGGGAATGCATTTTGTAATTGCTGGAATCTCTTCACTGTTTCCAAGTGGCACACCTTCCGTTTTCAGTTGCTTCTAAGAAGGTAAAAACAAAAAATATGCTTAAGCATGGTGTGAATTACTAAATATTAACCTAGTTCACCTGGGCTTTCCTGTATTAATAGCCTTAGTGTTTTGAGATTTATAGTCCATTATTTAAACCACACTCTTGTAGATTTTGGTAGAATCACTAAACTGTATACCAAAAAACCCTAGCAGTTTTCGTTACCATCTTCTACCTTTTTCACTTTCAGGAATTTTGATGGTCTGTGGTAAACACTGTAAGAGTCTATTAGTGGGGCAGTCTGTTAAGGCATCTTGATGAAGACAAGATTCTGGGATCTGACCCAGTGCAGCTGTTTGCCTTGAAAGATAATCTGTTTGAGGAATTAGTAAAGAAAGGTCATTCTGATTCAGCAAAAGATTTTCCTTTGATCCCTGATCTGAGCAGTTGGGATAATTGTTGATGTTCTCAACAAAGGTCTGCATCAAACCTTGAACCAAATACCAACAGAAAACAAAATTCAGTGCTATTTTTTAATCCATTGAAAGAAAGTTACCATGATAGAAAGTCCTTTCTGCTTCCATGGTACTTAATTTCCTGTGAAGAATATCAAGGTTCCTATGATTTCCATTTGTGATGTTGTAATACTGAACTTCACTTGGCAGTATCACGCCCATGGACTTGGGGTTTTTTAACTGGCAGGGCTGAGCATTCATCTCCTGCAATACGCTTTGTAGCACTTTAGCGGGAAACTTGGAGAACTCATGTCTTTTAATCTAGTGAAATAAAAGAACAGCAGTGATCCATGGTTTTTTTTCAAAGGAATCCAAGGGTTTGGTTGCTTAAATTTTTTTAACAAATTGATTACTGCTCCTCAGGTAACAAAACCTGCCATACCTAGAGGATATTGGTGAATTTTAAAATGCCTGCACAACTCCTGTAGTTCTTTTTCACAAACTCTGAATTATGGTCTCAATTTGGAATTTTCTCACTCTGTTTAATGTCTTTAAATACATGAAGTAAAATTCCAAGTCAGAAGTAAAGCCGTGTGTATGACATCAGTTGGTGTTTCTGAGTTTGTGGTGACTGGAATGAAAGGAAGAGGAATTCATTGCTCAGAGCTGACCGGTCCATTTTGTATTTTTCTCTCTTGTTCTTGTGTAGCATTCGGCTGGGAATCTTTCTCAGGCGGTATCCCATAGCAAGAGTCTTCGTAATCATATACATGGTGAGTAAGATTTTAGCCCATTTTGTATAACATTTCTTAAACTGCAAGGTGTTTGGTGTTCAAAAGGCTCTATAATTAACTCCTCAACGTATTTTTTTGCAAAGCAGGCTAAGCAGTACTTAGATAGGCTCGAGGTGAGGAGAAAGTTCTTCACTGAGAGTTGTTTTCTGTTGGAGTGGGCTGCCCAGGGAGGTGGTGGAGTCACCATCCCTGGAGGTGTTCAAGAGGGAATTGGATGTGGCACTTGGCGCCATGGTTTAGTCGGGAGGTCTGTGGTGACAGGTTGGACTTGATCTTTGAGGTCTCTTCCAACCTTGGTGATTCTGTGATAACAGCATTTTGGGAGTGGTGTTGCTTGGCAGTTTTCAGCTTTTCCCAGGAATTCTTAGTTTAGCAGTCTTATAGATGTTTATGTAAATACCATTTCAAAGTCTGTATAGGTAGAGATTTACTACTAAAATACAGAATAAAAGTGGTTTGTTGCCAAGGGTAACTCACTACACCCATGTTCACTGCATTTAGGAAAATGACATCTGTTGTAGCTGTTTTTATATTTGGCTCTTGACATTTTTGTTCAGTGACTAATAATTTCTGGTAGCTGAAGAAGTAGCAAGAAAAATCGTTCTTGTTAGATTCTAAGCAAATAGTAGAAAGTTGCTCATACAGTCTTGCAATTGATAAAAACTAAATTCCTCCGTTTTCCACTGGAGGGCAGATGTCTGTCAGTTCAAGTGACCTGGGGTAAGGTAGGTGTGCAGTCTGCTCTGCTTGGAAATAATCTACTAGTTGAGCCTTTCAAATTAAAAAAACTAAAAATCATGTTGCATAATGATTCTCCTGAACACAGTTTCCAAGAACAGCTGTCACTGCTTCCAGTGAAACAGCAGTTCCTACATGCAATTTCTTCTTTCAGCCTGCTATGGAAAGGAGCTGGGCTGTTTAATTCCTAGCCTCTCTCTTCTTCCCATTCATGACTTGGTCTTGTCAATGTGTGAACAAAGTTATTTATATCAAAACACTGAGGACTTCTAGCACCTAAGCTGCTGTCTGAAGTGAAACTCAGTGATGGTTGCATAGATGTGTGTTGGACAGTCAGCAGCAGTTACTGTTTTTCAGCTTGAAACTTGACTTACGACTATTGTAACTTGAATTTTTTAAGTTTTTTAAAGAAATGTGGCTTAGGTGTTGTCAGTTTTCTCCCTTGTTGCACCCACAGCAACTTCTGAGTGGGGAGTTTCAGAAAATGTCAATGAGAATTAACATTCCTAAAAAGTTCATGGAAAATATGTCAAATCAGTGCCTGTGGTAAGGAAAGCAGAACTCAGCTGTCTTACACAGTCTCGTAGCAGCCAGATGGGACAGGAGTAGAGGCTTACCAGTCACTCGAGGCAAATCACATAATACACTGGCTGGGGGCTGGATGTCAGAAACAACAGCTGCAGTTACTGGGGCATGGAGGAAAAGAGAAGCCAGAGAGCATGAATCTGCAGGAAACCAGGCTGCTTTAGTTTTGCTCTTTCTGTAAATTCTTTTGTTTTTTGCAAAGGGCTTCTTCAGAATCTGACTTAGCATTTCAATGTTCCAATAAGAGTTCTTTTGTTTCTTTCCTTTTTTAAAGTAGTATGTGAGTAATATGGAAAATGCTTAATAAAAATGTTTTTATTAACTGTTGGTGAGAGCTCTCATCTTTACTGCTACTGTGAATGATGTTTGTCCGTGCCGATAAGTTAATCTTTTGGGGGTGATTTGTTTTGTTTTGTTTTTTCCCCCAGGCATTGCTTCATCTCTGGGTCATGATTGTTCTACTTACTTATACCCCAGAAATGCACCATGACAGTCCTACTGGCAGATAGGCTGAGACAGGACCATACACTCTGCTAATGTCATTGGGACTGTCTGCGTCTTTAATCAACCCTGAAACGTCAGCAAACTCTTCCTCCTGGATTTTAGGGTGAATGAAAACCTTCATGCCTGGTTTATCACTACTTTTTCAATACATGTATAGTACTATGTAGCTTTTTCAATTTACCTAAAGGAGCATCACTTTTCCTGGAGAAAAAAAGCTATTAAGTTAAGCTAGGCTGGTTAGCCTTCATTTTACGTAGACCTTCTTGTGGGTAGTGTCAAAAATAAGGGTTGCACCTACAGAGAAATGTGAGGGCTTCTGAAATGACAGATGTATATGATACAACACAGTTTACATCATACTGGATGTGGGCTATGGTCAGGTAACCAACTGTACGTAGCAACTGAAATAAACTTTATTCTTTCTGGTTTCTCTCAGTCTTCTTTTGCTCTTGTGTTTTTACCTTTGTAAATAATGAGCTTTTCCTTAACATGTTAAGCTGAAAAAAAGGGCAGTGGATTGGTGCAATATCTTCTTGTAAATAAGTTTAAAAAATAAAATGTTATGCATTCTTCATAGCTTCATCCTTGTAGTGCAATAGGTGTTATCTTCCCTACCAGCCAAAGAGTGGCACTGCCTATTTAAAGGGTGGTGGTTTAGCTTTATTAGATAAAAAGAGAGATGGTTTTGAAACAGAAGGCTCAAACTCTTTAGAAATAATGGTGTTATACATGATGCATATTTTAATTGCATTTCCTGATACCTCTCTCATTACTACCTGTCTTAATCATGTCTTGTATTCATCAAGATATTTATTTTCTGAAACTTGGGTAAAACTCTTTCTAAATGAAGTCTAGCAAAACAAAATTTCTCCTGTCTTAACACATATACTGATAAGCCTCATGACATATTTATCATAAACCCCACAATACTAAACCTACTGTAATAGTTCTGTTGTTAGACCATGGCATTCTGGAATTAGGGATTTGCAATACATAATCATACAAGGTAACTTTCTTTCCCTAAGGAATTTCTTATCTCTTTGTGTGGTGCTCAAAACTGAGTAATGGAAAGATGACTAAAAGCAATTTGTCACTTCTGCTCTTAAGAATATGGTTTGGTATTCACGTGACTGGGACACACAAAAGTATTACGTCCCGTGCATGAGGATTGCCATGCTAACTCCTATGGAAATGTTACAGTACACAAATGACTGTGTTGCTGCTCTGATTCTGATCTTGTGGAGAAAACTGAAATGTTTTGCTTGAACTAAGTAATAAAAGAGAGCATTTGCTGTAAGCTGTCCCTGCCCTCTGTCACGTTTGCTGTAGTTTGGCTAATCCCTGTTGTTTCCTTTTCGATTCTGAAAGTAAAGCCACTTTTGAACCCTGGAGAGCTGATTTCTATAGAAGGAGGTCAGGTAAGGACTTCTGTACAATCTTTATCTCTGCATGCAGGTTTTTAATTTGAAACGTCTGGACCACTGAATCTTTGGAAGCTCCAGTGTATTGTGACAGTTTGTGGGGAACATTGTTAGTCTTAAACTCCTTACAGCTTTGCTTACCTCACACTGGCTGCACACCCTATTCTTCTTTGTCCTTTTTGGTTTTTTTAGAGATCACAGTTTATTTCTTTTGTTACTTTACCACAGGCACTGCAGTACTTCTAGAACCCTGTGCCATAAATGAGTATTCTTTTCTTGAGTTCTTCCAGGGTTTATGCTAGAAATTTTACAAGAGAAAGCACTGGAAGATTTCTGCTGACTTCTGCCAATCAAGCAGGTTCCCAGTATCAATTTAGGCTTATATAGTGTTGAACTCTTCTTATGATTTTTTGTTATCTGTAGGAGAAGGGTACAGCTGCTTCTGTACCTGGTTATTTCTAGTTTGAAAAAGGTGTGATGTTAACAACCACCCTGTGAATCGGTATGTTCTCACCCATTAAAAAACATGATCCTCCTGTAGGCAGTTTATAGTCAGAATCTCTCTTTGCCTTGACAATGGGCTGTTCAGTATGGAGAGAATGTGATGAGGAAACTCACTGTTGTGTGACTAAAGGCTATACTGTAGTTTATGTAAATACTTCTAAAGCTCTCTTTAAAGCATGGAAGACAACAATAAGCCTTTATTATGGTGTTAAACTGCTTCAGAACTGCAAGAAGTATAGAGGGCTGCTCCTTAAAGCTTTTGTTTGAACACTGGATTTTTGCCCCCCTCATTCATTTTTATAAACTGCATGTGATGCAGTGCAAGAACTCACAAGACTGAGTTCATCTGGATATATTTTGAGTTGAAGAGTAACAATACTTCCTGCATCTGATTAGTAATGCTGGGCTCTGTACAGATCTGCAAAGTGTGCCACTGCTGCAGGTCAAGGGTGACATAAGGACATGATTCCAACAAGCAGCTCCTAATGGTGTCAGGAGGTTGTCTTAACCAAGCAGATGGCTTTGGAGCAAACACGAAGCTTCTGTTAGCCTCCATCTTAAGTGCTAGGTCTGTTCTTGTGGGCCTATCATATTACTGGGTAGTAAAACTACCCTGACTTCAAAGACCAGCATAGCGATTTAGGGGTGTTTAAAACACTATGAATGCTAAGCCTATCTTTCCATGCTCTGTAGCCTAGCACAAGAAATAAAGGACCATAATAACTAGCAGAAAACAGAAATCTGTCTCCCAGCTGCCTTATCTCACCATCTTGAGAGCACAATAGGTTTTCATATAATAACTGAAGAAAAATCCTTTTCTCCATTTCCTTCCTTCCTTGAACTGAAACTGTTCCAGGTATTAAGCATAACCTTAAGAGTCAAAAAGATGAGAAATGAGGAAGAGCATCAGATTATATTTGTTTCTTTCACTCCCTGCTTGCACTCAGCCTCTATGCTACAGTCAGAAGGACAGAGTGCTGCTTTTCTGGAAGGGGGTGAGAGGAGAAGTGTCCTCTGGGATGGCTGGCAGCAGGCTCAGGGGCAGACAGAAGGCAAAGGTGGGAGCTGCTCAGGCAGAGGAGACTGTGGAGAGAGAAGACAATGAGTAGTGAGAGCAAGACTGCTCTTTACCTGATATTGTGCAGCCTAGTAAAGTCTTGTTTCTGTCAGATGCTGGTTGTCTTGGTACATATTCAATTAGGTAGATGTACTTTGTGCTAGATTTGGGCTTCTGTGAAGGAGAGCTTTGTGTAAATACTCACAAGCCCTGATGTGACAGTCAATGTGACCTCAGCTTGCTGATACCTGAGCTGTCTGTTTATTTACTGTGCTAGGTCAGCCATATGGATACCAAGCCCCTATATGAAGGAAGCGACTTTATTGCTTGATTGCAGATAACATTCACAAGGGGGAAATCAGACTTGCACAGTAATTAATTTACTAATTTCTCATCAGTATAGATGAGATAAATTTGTTTTAACACAGAGAATGAAGTTTTTTTTGCTTTCCTTTGCCTTCTTTGCTGACCACAGCCTGGCTATAAGATTTGCCTTGAATGTGTTTCTAGGTATTTAGCCATGAAACTGTTAAGTAATGTTTTATGAATAATGCAGAGAATTTGTTAGAATTTAGGTTGCTTTCCTTTATGTGTTACCATCTTGCCCATTGGCTTGAGTTCAGAAAGCCTTGACTTGGAAACAGGCAGATAGATGTTGGCAAGTCAGAAATGATGAAAGATGAATAGTCAGAAATTATGAAAGCTGAATCATCTGCATTATACATAGTTTCCTTTCAGATATGCACTTAAAAATTTAATCTGTATCTTATGGTACCCAATGCAGGCTGCAGGCAGAACTGGACTCCACTGCTGAATTCCACAAATAATGGAATAATCTGTGCTCTCCCTGCCTAACGTTTTTTCCTGCTAATATCACTTGAATTAAATGCTTGTTCATCAAGGAGTAAGTGCAACTGTTCAGAGAAAGTGTTCAATGCTACAGGCAGCTCAAGGACTGTAGAATAGATCCGAGACATAAGTAAATCAAGGTAGAGGAAAGTCTTGGGCTCAGGGCACAAGGACACTTTTTCACGTTGTAGGGAAAAAACCAAAAGCTGCTGATGTATGATTAAAAACCTCTGCTAATAATGTAGTTAAAAGTCTGACAGGACAAAAGCAACCTATTCAGAGAAAATAAAAGATAGCAAAAGGAGGATTGCAATTTTTTGTGTCATAACTTAGGCTAATCAAGGAATCAGAAGTGTGAATGGATATTTTGTCTAAAATTCACCATTCCTGTGCTGAAACTTAACTCTTGACACAAATGTTGCATATTCGGTTCAAATCAGGCAAACTTTTTGAAAAGAAACTGGAGAAGGACCCAAGCAACCAGTAGTTTGAGCTCTGTAGGAGCAGGTGGAAGGGCTCCAGATGTTCTGCAAAATCAAGCAGGTGTGTTTGGTAAACATCTGTGACAAGAAAATCATGTTCTCTTTGACTGTAGCTACCAAGGCTGTAATTAAATGCAGCAAAACACCTGATACAACATAGGAAAGATTTGGAGTTGGAGAAATGGGATAGAGTGAATGTTGTTTCTTTAAGGCAGAAAAGGAGTCTGGTTTGGTACTCATTTGAAGAGGAACATTATCAGACAGCACCTTCCTCCAGCCTTGTGCTTAGTATGTTTTCTCAAAAGCTTAGAATATCACCTTAACAGTAGCATGTAGCAGCAACCTTGAATAGAGATAATTTATAGGCAAATTCAAGCAGTAATTAAGTCTGAAATTGCTCTATTAGAAAAAAAATTAAGAATCTCATTGAAAGCATTTGTTTTGCTATCACTAGTGGCAAGAAAACAATGATTCACAATTAGTGTTTAATTTGTAATCAGAAAACATATTCTGCTGATGGAGAGAGGGGAAATGCTATTCTTTTTTCCCATACAGGTAGATGCTCACAGAGATCCCTGACCATTGCAACAATCCTGACAAGCTGAGAGGGAGTCTTCCAGTTTCACTCCCACTGCTGCAGCTCAGGAGGCTGCATAGGTGCAGCACTGGAAACAAAGAGCAGAAAGTAATATTTCTCCAGCCATTCTTGCTGATGTCAAAGCTTCCCCGTACAATAAAGGCAGCTCAGCTTGAATGCCTACCAATTTCTGCCAATGTGGTCTATGAGTTGAGACTTTTCCCAAAGGAGATCTCCTTAAAATGTATTTATGCACCTGAAGGAAGGAGTCTGAGTTTTGTTTTGGAAAGCCTTGATTCTTCTGGGCCCTGCTGACTTAGTGGGCCGTGTCTTTGACCTTTATGGGACCCTCAGCTGACCACAAGCCGCTCATGTACCAACTTTTGCAGCCTTCAGAAGAACAAGGAAGGCTTTGCTTACACAGCTTCACCTGCATCCCCTTCTTCGGAGAGCCAGGGAGATGGTGGAGGGCACCTTATTTTGCAAGCATGTGGCCATGGCCCTATGGAGGTTATTTTCCCCAGTCTGCTGATAGATCCCAGGCAGCTAGTCAGGCATTGCAGATGCAAGTGGCCCCATCTCTAGTCAAGGGGTAAAGAGTGCCAGGCAGTAGGACATCAAAGACCAAATCATACGTGGTCCACATGTGACATTTGCGGTCATACAACCTCACTTTGATGGTGAGGGAGGTTTCTAATTGAACATGGAGTTTTTGCAGGCTAGCAGTAGGGGAAGTTGTCTAAAAGTCTGCTCCCAAGTTGCAAACAAAACCAGTGCTCTCTGTGAAGGAGATGGGTATGGTGTTGCCCCTGCTTCTGGATCCAAGGGCTGAACACTTGCCAAGACCTGTTTACAGGCCAAAAATCCTGCCTCTTCCTGCAAGGGTCAGGAAGGGAAATAAAGGTTGTCCAAGGACTGGGGCCTGGCTTTGCAGCCAGAACAGACATTTCCATAGGCATAAAGCCTCTAGAGCTGTGTGATCACTGGTTTCAGTTATTCATGACCATTTATCATTATTCCAAGGTTATTGAAAGCATTGGTTTGAGCTTCCTGCATCTGCTGCTTCCCAAGGGTGCATGCAGAGATCAATTATGCAATGAAAGTCTTTAATAAAAGCAAGCAGTGCAGCTGTTGCTTTGGTAGGGGCTATGCACTTGCAACCTGAGCTGGGCTGCTAAGGCAGCCTGCCCTGAGGCCTGTTGGTGCTATGAGTGTTGCCCAACGCCAGCGTTGTGGAGGCAGTAGGATGAGACGGTGCATCCACTCAGAAACATTAACCTCGTCAAATCCTGTAGATGTTACTCTGTTTACTTGCCTTTTTTTTCCTTTTTTTAGTGTAAAACCTGGAGCACCTTGTGTTTGGAGGGGATGAAAAGAGTCTATCAAATACCCACTCAGGCTGTTCCCAACGTGGCTTGGTGTGAGATGTTGCAGTACAGTTTTATGAATTTCCTAAGAAAAATGTTCTACCCAAAGCTGGGTACTTGATGATATGTCACAGGAGGCTGAAAGGAGCTTGGCTGTGACACATGGGGAGTTTCTGGAAGATCAGGACCAGCTCTGTATAGTGCTGTTTCCCAGCAGTTATTGGTTTCTTTGCCTCCATTTCTACTTGGATGAATCAGGCAGTTTCCACCATGTGGTGCTCTTTCTGGCCTCTGGAGTTACAGACCAAATACTTGCCTCTAAGTCCTAACAGCTGTCTTTTGTATTCTTTTTTCACAAAAATTATCTTACCTTTACTAGCAAGGCCACACAATGCTCCACTTTCCCACACACGACAGTAAGGTACAATGCTTCGTTTTTAGGTTTCAGTCAGAAGCACTGTGAAGTTATCCATTTCTTGTATGGTTTTCCCCTTGAAATCTTTCAAGCAAATGGGACAAGGTGTCTTCAGCAACCTTGCTGACCCATGGAAGCAGGATTCCTGTCCTCCTCAGCACCGAGAAGAGGAAATCCATCAGCTATCACACCTGCCAAACCAACCCCAGGGACCTGGTGCAAACTTCAAGACCCACTGACCTCAGGTATGGAGCTGTTGAAAACCAAGGTGCTTCTGAGCAATATGCTTCTTCAAATGTCATTTGGTGGTCCCTCAGAAAGCCTTTGCTTAGCACTACAGACAAGGCATCTCCTGGATATCTGAGTGGGAATGCTTTTGAGATTTTCGTTTTATCATCTGAAGTCCAAGCAGATCTGTTCCCTGCTATAAAGGGCTTCTTGGTATTAAAAAGGAACAAAAAAAAAAGATTTATCAGCATCTGACCATGAAAAATTTCTGTCAAGTGTTGCCTTTCAGCAACTAATGCAGAAGTATTAGAAAAGATATCTGGTGTCAGGTAATTTCACCTGAGCTGAAGTTAGGGATGAATACCTTGGTTCCTCCACCCCCCCCCCCCCCAGCCCCCCCCCCCCAGCTGCTATAATATTAATTCAGTGATTTCTTATGGTCTAGAAACTACTGTTTGTCAGAGAATAGAGACAGATCTTGTTTGGTTTAAACTGTGACAGACTTCTGGCAATATAAGACCCAACTTTGTGTTTAGAATGTGGTGTCCTGAGGGGTAGCTGAGGCAGCAGTGGGCAGAATGCTGGCAGTAGGGTCCAGGCTATATCCTCCTGCTGTGATCTCCACTGCAGTTGTTTTGTGGGTTACAGTGAAACTACAATTTCAAAGGATCCCCAGTGGTGGACTTTGTTAAATATGGGTATGCTGAATCCTAGGGAAATATATTTAAAAGGGACTAAAATGGATTCATCGTTTTCTGAAGCTGCTCCTGTCTGCAGCTGAAGTAGGAGACGGCAGAAGCCTCACCACAGTGGGCTGCTGTTGCAGAGGGAAGGAGCAGCCCATCCTTCCTGGAGCTGAGTCTCATCTTTTCCACTTAGGATCACTGGGTCTGGCTTTAACAGCAGCCTGAATTACTGGTTGGGAAATTATTTATTTATTTTAGTATAGAGAGAGGTAAATGTGCATTTTATCTAGATAATTAATCTGAGGGGTAGAGCTAGCATAACTCTTATGTTCTCCTTTCCCTTGCTCCTGTCAATATGGCCATGTGGCTTTTGTATCTTGTAGCCTTTATTAAACTGGTTTATTTGCAAACAATCAAATGAGGAAATTTATCAGGAGGAGGTTTTGTTCTGCCTGTCACCTTTATCCAGTGCTGGCTAGCTAGGAAATGGCACTGCCTTTTATTGTCTTCCTACCTCTGTAAACTGACTTCTATTAAAATTTAAAAAAAAGGGGGGGAAGCTCTTAAATAAGCAAAGGGGAACCCTTGGAAAATTCTGTGGACTCCAAGGTGCTACTCTGTTTTACCTCTGCAGGAACAAACACCACCCATTCCCCTTTTCCCACACACCAAACCTCTTTATTAATATGTCAGGAAACATGACTCAATCTGCAGCTTTGTCAAGACTCAGACAGGAAATTTAGGTGCCTGCACTATCAGCTGCTACTGTTTGCTAATTTTTCCCCCTTAGATCTTGATAATTTAGGGCCTTAACACAGGCTGTTTCTTTGAATATAGCAACTAATAAGATAGGGGACAAGGGGTAACTAAAAGAGAGTAGATTTAGACTAGATATAAGGAAGAAACTTTTTGCCTTGAGAGATGATAGATGTCCTGTCTCTGAAAACATTCTGGGTCAGGTTGGACAGGGCACTGAGGAATTTGATCCAGGTGAAGATGTCCCTGCTCATTCCAGAGGGTTTGAACTATATGACCTTTAAAGGTTCCTTCCAGCCCAAACTATTCCATGATTTTGTGATTCAGTGAAGTGTATCTGTTCAGTCTGTACAAGAAAGGGTGGTGTGCCTGGTTGCAATCCTAGTATGACGTGTTCCTCTAGTTGAAGAGGCAGGTCAGCAGTGCTGAGGAAGCAAGTAACCCTGAAGAGGAAGAACTGTTAGGAGGCCAAAGTGCAACCACATGCTCTAGACTAAGAAAGGCTAAGTTCATCCTTAGCTGATAGCATCACCTGTCTCTCACCTTTGCCTTAGCACACCGTAGGCATTTGAGCACATGGACTATCTTTTGAATCTCTTCAACATATTTTATTTCAACTTTGCTCCCTCATGATGCTGAAGTAAAACAGTGAATATCTCCTACTTGTCACGATTTTAATCATCCCTTGCCTTGAAAATGAACTGTCTATTGTATTGTGCAAAACCTGAGATGTAACAGTACAAAGGAGGCAGTGGATGGACATGACTTTCTCTGCTTTTAGTGGAGACTTTGATGCAGAATTTTCGGGGGGGGGGGGGCGGGGGGGAAAAGAAAAGCTATTTTTTCCTGAATATTTGATTAGCATGAGATGATTATATACTTCCACAGAAATTAGACTTTCTCTTGTGCTCTCTTCAAGGGGCAAAACAGTGGCAGCTGCTCTGCTGGAGCACTACTTTCCTGAGAAACTGACTTCTAATATCAGTCTGGAGGACTGTTGTTGCCAATTGCTGCTACCTGCTCTGGTTTCAAATTCATTCTAAAGTTCTCCATTTAATGCTGGCCAATAGTTTGTCACAAATAAGCATGGCTTGGCCAAGTCAGTGTGGAGGATCTACAAATAGCTCTGCTAGTGCGATATCCACCATTACTGCAGAGACACTGATGGTGGCAAAAGCAGCTAGATGCTCATATTTTCATCTAAATAATTAAATGGGAAGGAGTTATTAAGTTGATACCAATCACCAACCCCCTTTGAAAACTTGTCTTATGGCCAACGATTGCAGTGCCAGGTAAAGAGAGGATTACATCTACAAGAGGAGGTTTGCAGGGGCTTCCCTTTGATTCTGAGCTCCAAGAGTGACTCTGACTGAACACTAGTTGCATACATGTTGCCACATGTCTTAAGCCTCTAGCCATGATCTGCTGCAGAACTTGCCACCCACATGCTCAAACTGCCTGCATGACTCACAGCCTCCCCCTTCCTGGCTCACCAGGCAGCTGTGCAAATGTGGGAAAGCAGGGGGCCAAACTCCCCCCCTGCTCAGCAGCAGGGGAACACCCCTGCCTTCTGTGGGGTTCTGAGCACTTACAACTCCCTGTGGTGTCTGGCTTCAACATCTCAGTGTGTGCAGTCTTCTGGTTCAGATCCTTGTAATGGGTTAAAAACAGCACTTTGGTTAAATGGGGAAGAAAATATTGTGAGGAGTAAGGATGTTTCCAGCTGCACACCACTGGGGAGCAGCATGAAGGGTGCAGATCTGCTGCAAGGCTGAATGTGAGTGTTATATGGCTCAAGTCATGCATGTGGAAAAAGAGTCTTGCACCTTACAAATTTGCTAGAGCAAAAGGGGATCTGTGACTCACAGGGGCACTGCAGCCTTTCCTGTCTGTTTGTTAATCACACTGTGCTTCCACAAGTTGGTGGGGGAAGAAGCTGGTGGTGGATATTGTGTGCAGTTCATGGTGCTGAAACCACTGGCATGTTGGATTTGGAGGTGCCTCTGCAAGCTACCAGAGCAGGCAGTGAAGCAGTCCCACCTTAGGATGGAGCTACAGCAGAGTGTCTGACACCCAGGTCTTGCACGAAGAAGTCCACATTTCTGAGGGGTCTTCTGGTTTTGCACAAGCATGAGAGTGCACTTGTGGGGCTGATGTGGGTATGTGGAAAAGTCAAAGGGACACTCTCTTTCACAGCTCTGCCACTGCCTGGATTGAAATCCACATAATACGGGTTCTTGCTGATTGGGAACATTTTGGAACCGGTGATAGGAGCGGCTTCCCTCTGTGAGATCCTTGTGAGGTTCTCTTCCCTCTTACGTGTGGCCTAAAGTTGGGAAAAGCCCAAGTCCTTGAGTTTAAGCCCAACCTATTTCTGCCTTCATTGTCATAAAATCTGACATAATGTCTTGACAGAAAGGTAGAGAATAGAATAGAATAGAATAGAATAGAATAGAATAGAATAGAATAGAATAGAATAGAATAGAATAGAATAGAATTAACCAAGTTGGAAAATACCTTTGAGATTATCATCCAACACTATCTAATCAACTAAACCACGGCAACAAATGCCCCATCCAGTCTCTTCCTAAACACCTCCAGTGATGGTGACTCCACCACCTCCCTGGGCATCCCATTCCAATGGCCAATCACTCTTTCTGCGAAGAACTTCTTCCTAACATCCAGCCTAAACCTCCCCTGGTGCAGCTTGAGACTGTGTCCTCTTGTTCTGAGCTGTGGATGTAATGGCTTAAGTCACATGGTCACTTGTCCACATGGCAGCTCATAGCTGTGGCCTGAGACCAACAGTTTGCCACTTTACCACTGCATAAGCTCTGGAAAAGTCTGGGGCTCCAGGGCTTCTGATCAGGCTGAAAGTGCTCTTTTTGCTTCACTCCAAAACAAAAAGACAGGTCTAAGAAATAACCCCCAAACTCAGAGCAGGATTCTGTCCCCACACTATGCACTCTTGTGCTTGCACCATTGTCCTTTTGCAAGTTAGGCCAAGAGAAGAGTCTGCTCAGCCACAGGTGGAATGCGTCATGTAGATGTGCAAAGCTGAAGAGCCTCAGGCTGCCTGATACTCACTGTTCCCTACCAGGCTTCTACCTCCCACTCTGCCTGCAAGGCAGATGCATTTGTCAGGCTCACACATGGCTGCACCATTCGCCATCCAGCAGTAGCAAGCTGTCCACTTTTGGTGTGGCTGTTTGAACTAGTTGCCTTGTGGCCTCCTAGCATGAAAAGGTGCAGCACATCACTGTTAGAAGTCATGGCAAGTGCTCTGCTCCCTTCCCAGTTTGCCATGGCCCAGTGTCAGGTATTACCATGCTGTCCTGTCTCCTACTGCATGTAACTCATCAAGTACTTGCCTCTGGCAGACCTTAAGAAGCTGTTGCACATCAGGGAGGTGGAGTAGGTAGGAGAGTTTGGGTAAAGGGTACAGCTATTGGGCTGTGCTTTCAGGGGATTGTAAAACTAATGCATTGCTTTATATGGCTGGGGATCTGCTTTTGACCTTAAGAAGTAAGGCTTTGAATGCTGAAGCAAGGAAGAAAACTCACTACCGTAAGCATGATCTCATTAGTAACCTACTAATAAGTAGCTCAGCCACCTTTGGGGCAGAGGGCAGTGACCCCAGCACAGCTCTGAAGGGACCTGACTGATTGGCAGCTTGTCTGAAACACTCAATTTCCCCATATTAACCAGCACTCTAGGTCTGCCATGCATTGGATTGCACACTTGCCCATAAAGTAATCTCACAGAATTAGCACAGCTGCAGAGATGAATAAAAATGTAGATCTTGACATGTTTGTGTTGTACAAGAGTCCTGTCAGGCCTTGGAAATCACACTCTGGCTAATGTGCCAGCAGCCCCTAGAGGGTCAGAGATCTGGGTGTGAGATCTGTGTGACTGTGACTTACTTAGCATTTCCCTGGGTATTTTATACTATTTTAAAAATTGTTCACAACCTAGCTGCTGGAGCACTCAGAAAATATATAAATGAAGTTCCACTTCTGCAGCAGCATGTCCGAGTCAGAGCTGAGCTGAGCATTGCCCGTGTTGTTGGAAGAAACAGGTAAAGATATTTTGTGGTGTCAAACTATAGTGCATAACCAGAGTCTCAGCAATGGTGGAGGTCCTGCTCATCTCTTCTAGAGTGGTGGATGCCTGGCTCTGCTTAGCAGCAGACATCACTAGTCCTGGCCACAGAGTTCAGAAACAGAGACATACAGAATCAAGGCTGATTTTTATAAAGCATGTGTTCGAAACTATTTTAACCTCTCTGCATTAGGTTCCCTACCAGTCAAAAAGAAGGGACACAGTGAATTCCTGCTTCTGGTACATTTTAATAATACAGTATTTGGAAAGTTTGGGTTAAAAAAAAGGTTTTAATTTTCAGATTGTTTCTATTAGGGTAGGAACCGAAGGTGGACTTTCTTTCTTTGCTGTATTCCACTGCTTTGCCAATGTACCTAGCATACTTCTCCCCACAGTACCAGTGAGTCTAAAGCACAGGACAGAGATTTCTTACTGACAGTTTCCAGGCCCTTTCTTAAAAGCCCTCTGCCCAAGGGCTCTCCTTCCTGTCTGAGTCTGTCAAGGTCTCCTGCTTAATCTTGCATTTCTCCCACAAGGACCAAAACTCCTTTCTGCTTAGGCTCTGGAGTTTTCTTCCTGTGTGCTGCCAGAGAGGACAGGTGGAATGGGTTAGGGCATGTCCCCAGGGATGAGAGTTAAGAAATGCTTTCAGTTATGGCATTTTATGTGCTGTCACCAGCTGCTGCACCATTGAAATTACCCAGCAGCATGCAGTATGCACAGCCTGTCTTTAACAAAGCCAGAGGCAGCAGCATTGTTCATATCTGGATGAGAATGTAGAAGGGGGATGCCAATTTTGAATTCCACAGATTGGATAACACTCTTCAGAGAATCTTAGCACAGTACCATCAATACATTCATACAAACAGCTAATATCTCCACCAATATGAACGGATTTTTCCTTCTCTTTCTCGTATGTGTTTCATCTCCAAATACAATTCTGACTTGCTGTGCAAGAAGCAGCTTATTCTCATGCTTTTCCCATTTGTTCATTAGTAATTTGACCTGGGAATCCTGAACATCCAAAACTCCCAGCAGGAACTTCTGCATTTCCAGGAACTGCATTGCACTTCCAAGGACATACTAGGTGCAGCTTGAACGTTATGAAACTCTTTTTTGAGAATATTTTTTAGTCTCCCCTTTCTCATTTGAATTGCCACTTCCTTGAGCAGGATTTGGGCCCATATGGTTGGATCTTCTGGCTGTGGTGCAGACACATACAGAATTCTGCCGGGAGTAATGTTAAAATGTGCTTACCTCAATGGATAAGATATCAAGGTATTGACTGGAGGCATGAGCTGATGTCACTGTTCATTTGTACTCCTCATTACCCTACTCAGAATGCTCTCACTCCGTTGGGAAATGTCTCTGTAATTAAGATCCTGAAGCTTTTTGAGAAAAAGGAGTAGGAACTCAGTAACTTGAAGGTGGGCTGCTCTTAGCTTCTGTAAAAAGCCATAGTTACATTTGACTTTCTGCCAAGCCAGAAGCCTTGTGTTGCACACACATCGTTGATTGCTTGGAATCAAGTTACAGGGCCAGACCCAGGTCAGTTGTGCGAGTTCAGGGGGAAAATGCTGTGTGAACAGATGAAGTCTTGAAGTGTTTTCTTGAAGAGAGAATGTTCTTGCAGCATCAAGTTTTCCTTAATTTTCTATGCTTGTCTTTGGCTCCAGTGTGTTACTGTCTGCTGCACAAAGAAGTATGGAACGAAGACTCGTTTGCACTCGGGCAAGTGTCTTTGATTAGGCACTAGGAGCATCCATTCACCAGTGCTGTGTGTGCAATGGGAAGGAAGGTCTGCCTGCGAGTGTGCAGACCAATTTAAAACCAGGTTATATTGCAGAACTTTTGTGGTTGAAGTGGAGAGACTGCAGAAGTGAGCTGAGTGACATGCCCCCAGCGTGGTCTTCCATCTGAAACAGTGAAAGATGTAATTGGTAAGTTGTAAGAGATGTAACTGGTTGAGATGTAACTGTAAGAGATGCAATTGGTAAGTTGACATCGTGCTGCCTCTCATTGAGATCCCTCATTATCCCACAACTGCTGCTTGATTTGAGTTTCCCAAACTGTCCTTTTTTTCAATACACTTGATGGAACTGAGGCTGTCTTGGGGAAGAGCTGGGGCTGGCTGTCAGAGAGCAGCAGCAGCAGGCATCCCCAGCAGAGAGCTGCAGGCAGGTCTGCTCTTAGAGGAGGCTGTGCCAGCAGGATGCTCTGGCCACAACCCGTGCTGTGCCCATGCAGCCTCCTCAAACATATCACAGTGCTGCTTGTGCTGATGATCTCCTGTCACAAAAGTGATGCACTGACAACTCATGCTCCGTTGCTTTAACCTGGATATAGGCTAAATAAGTAAATCTAAACATATTCAGTTGGGTAAAAGAGGAAGACACATCCCTTCTCCTCTTTCCTAAGCTCTTTCCTCTAACCTTTGCTCATTTACTTGTGTTAGATAAACCTTAACTTGAATTTCTCAATAATCACTGCTTGTGTGATATAGAGAACAGCTGGAAATGGAGAGGAGGAGAGAAAAAGCTGTTTTCACTTCATCTCAACATGAGATGTTCAGCATCAAAGATCTGAAATTAGGATCTGGCCTGACAGAGCTAGCGCAAGGGTCACACCTTGGCAGGGATGTGGTACTGGCCTGTAACTGATAATCTCCTGATACTATTACAGTTAGTGCCATTATGGCTGTCAACATTAATTAAGCACACTCCCATTTGCTGTGTCCTTCTAAAAATTGCTCCAGGCCATGGCTAGTGCAGTGTGCAGCCAAGTTTCATCAGAAAGGGGGTTTGCCTTGTTTCTATCAGGCACTGGTGGGGTCAGCTCAGCATTTTTGTGCCTGTGGTAAGAAGACCCTTTGCACTGCAGCAGGAGGCTGTAGTGGGAGTGGGTCGCCTATCTTCCACCTTCCCCCAAACTCTCTGCTGCTGCTAGTGTTGCTTCTGGGTCTCCCAACTCTCACAGGGGCTCAGAGGCAGATCCCCTTCCCTCTTTCAGGCAGAGGGGAGCCATGCAAAGAGGTGCTGGTCATTGTCAAGTATCTGAGGTGTGGGGACATGGCCACCATAAAACCCTCTTCACATAAACCCTTTAACAAAGTCTTAAGTATTTGATGCCTTTCAGCCTCTGCCTTCCATTTACTGTGCAGATATGAATGAAGCATTAGCACAGCTCTGTTCTGCAAGGACACTGAGCATTGATACAGCCCCCTGCTTTATTCATTATGAAGAACTGAATCCTATTACATTAAAAATTCAAATATTAAATTGTATTATATGGACATACAAGGGATATATGTCTGTGTATCCATAGGCTTTGTAGGATCCTATATAAAGGTACAAAAAATGGTACTCATGCAGCTAATTGGTAGCTGAGTCAGGAAAAGCTCTGATGAGATGTTATTTTTCAGTCTTGGTTACGTTGGGAAGCTTAGGGCCTCCATCCAAAGGTCAGCCTGTGTTTGCAAATTATAACTGGCTTTTCTATGGTGAGGTTTGTCTGAGGCTTTTAGAATTCCCTCATCAGCTGCTGAGGTAAGCTGTCACGGCCTCTTTTTTATTATTCCATGCAATTATATTTCAAAGTTGTCAAATGATTTGTCCTGCTTTTCTTAACATGTGACTTTGACTGACCTTTCCTAAGCTGAGCTTGGTCCTGCTTGAATGGGCACCCAGCCTTTGACAGCATACAAAACATGTCTGGAAAGAAAGCCAAGGATGCAGAGTCTGGCCCCTCTGGCTGCCTTCAATCCTCACCTCTTGCTGCAAGGAGCAGGATCAAAGTTATGCTCCCCCAGACCTGCTCCCCTGACATAAGATACACCTGGGACCACCTTTCCTCTCAAGCCCTGTGAGAGTACAGATGCACTGGGCTGCCTGGAGAAACCCTGGGTGTGTTTTGTACCCATCTAACTCCTACTCTCAAGGTAAGTGAAAAAGGTATTGGCTGCTCTTCCAAAGCATCAAGGAGTCAAGAAGGTAACTCTGGTTAAAGAAGTAGTTTTCCACATCCCAAACACTTACACTGCCATTCTCTATCCAGAGTGTGACTCCGCTTGTGTCATGAAGCTCCTCCACCTCTAGCTCCATCCAAAGTTACAATAGGAAATTAGCCCTCACCATTGGTGCAAAAGAGCTGCTTTCTAGAGCAACATGCTATGATTTGAAGATTGCTGGCCATTAGTGGCTATATTATCCCTTAGCTAACTCTTCCTAAAAAGAAACCCTGGCAGTGATTTCATCACACCTGAACACTCAAGAGCGTATTCATGGAAAATACCCAGAGGGTAGATGAAGATCATTACTGTCCACAGCACTTAATTACAGAGAAATGGCTACGAGAGCAGTAAACAATAAGTCCACTAATGGGACTAATGGCTTTAACAAAGTTTCACACATCTGCAAAGGGGAATGGCAGGGGTGAACATGGATTTTATGGAAATAGATGAGCTGGACTAACAGTGTAGTCTTCTCTAGTGGAGCTTGGGCCTGGATCACCTTCTGAAGGACCAAGTACTATCTAAAGTACTGTTTAAATGGGTTGGATGCGATGATCTTAAAGGTCTCTTCCAATCTGGTCTGGTCTATTCTATTCTATTCTATTCTATTCTATTCTATTCTATTCTATTCTATTCTATTCTATATGATACATTGACAACATCTCTTTGTCCCTTGTGGTGTTCCAGTCATTCTACCTGTTGAAGCTGACCAACATAGTTCAGGGAAAACATCTCACTGAAAAATGTATATCCAGATACACTGATGCTAGTAACAAAAGAGGAGAACTCTCCACCATGATCTTGAATTTGGAAATTCAACACACTGTCCCTGGGACAGCACAGATGGGAAGATATGGGATTTGGTTGTCCTCCAAAGGCATCTCTAAGAAAGGATGTTGTCATTGCAGCTCATAAGTCTGATGTTCCTCTTGTTTAGCCCATTTCGGGTTTTTGTGGGTTTTGGTTTTGTTTGGTTGGTTGGTTTTGGTGTGGGGATTTTTTGTTGGCTTGGGGTTTTTTTGTTATTGTCGAGTTGTGGTATTTTTGGTTTGGTTTTGGTTTGGTTTTTTTGTTGTTTTTTTTTTAAGTAAGTCATATTTAGCCAAGAGAGTGGCTACAAATCAGTGATCTGAATGTAGAAATACGGTTAGTGGTAGTCCAGTATGGACACAAACCTTCTGTCTCCCCAACAATAAGACAAGGACTGGGATATAAGCTCTTTGATTCAGGAGGAGCTTGTGCAAATTGCCCAGTTGTGTAAAAATGTGAAGGCCAGGGGCTGTGGCCCCTGCACCACTCCTGTGCTAGAACTTGCTCCATTTCAGAAAGTGCCCAAGAGACAAATAGGCATTTCAAACTTCTGAGAAATTAGTAAAGAAATTTTTTTAATGATAGATTTAAAATATGACCTGAGTCCCTCATGGATGCATCACGTGCAGCAAGGCCTCCTTCTGTGTTGCTCAAGAAATAGTTACCTGCAGTGCATGGATCAGCACAGTGAGGTAATCTTGAAGATTAAGGAGTGACTTGTTTTTCAGTTCTGCATTTGTAGTTGTGACATTGTGGCTTGGGTGAAGTATCCAGGCAACAAGCCAGTCTTCATGATTAGCACTATAATACCTGGCTAAACAAATATTTCACACACAGAGATCTAATAAGGCTGGTGCTAGGGAAAAGGAGCATTAAAAAGTTAATTAGGATATGCTTTTGGAAACACATTATTCCTTATTGCTGCTGGGGTATCACCTGCAATGCCCAGCATGGGTCAGGGAAGGCTGTAGCCAGATATAGTTACAGAACACCTGCTGGAGAACAAAGTGTGAATGTCCTCTGCAGAGCTGTTGCACCATGCTAAAGGGAGATTTGATGCAATAGCAATAGCCCCGGCTATAGTCTCAACATGCAGCACATCTTGCACAGGGGTGTGGAGGTCAATGCAATCTGTCACAGGAGATCAGGGCAGCTCTGATCATCCAAACTTCTCAGGGTCAATTTTAGATGTGGGGAGCCCTATTTCAATCCTTCCTCTGAAAGGCATGTGGAAGGACACAGTTTCTCTCAGATCATGCCACCTACACCCATGTGAGCCAGGAGGCACAAGTGTTCCCAGGCACTGCTTATTTAAAACTTCAGCTTAGTTATCACCTGGGAAGGAGCTTCACAGCAATAAACTGCAAAACCACTGTTGTAATAGGTTTTGTTTGTGGTAGATAATATTTGATCAGACCTGGGGTGGGGTAAGTGCATTAAAGCAGTTACTCATCAAGGAGATTTTTGCCCTAGTTTCTCAAAATCATTTTGTCTGTTTGCCTGGCCATAAGTGTATCGTAACTGTTAGATTGGAGAGGCTTGCTGGGCAAACGTGCCCTGATAAGCGTCTGTACAAACTGCAAAGGGTGGATTACATCAAGTGACTTTGCTTTTGAAAACTAATAATGTTTCTATGTATTCTTTGCACTCTTCCAATTAATGTCACAGATACTCATAAAGCATTAGATTTAATTACAGCTTCCTTTTTGTTAGTTGATATTTACTGCGTAGGCAATGAAAATTAATTCAAGGTAGATGTATACTGAAAAGACTCTGCTCCGAGTACCTTACTAGAAGCAAACCAAAAGTGAAGCTACTGGGCTGAATTTGTGAGTAGCATAGTTGTATTTAACTCCATGATGTTGTAACAACTCTGCACCTGAGCAAGGGAGTCTTAGAGCTCTTAACTTTGTAGCACAGAGAGTGATTGGGATGCAAGTTCCAGAAGCTGTTTCTGCAGCTCTTTGGGTGACTTTGTATGACCAAAATCTTTTGGGACAGTCTTCACATGTGTGCTTCAGAAAGATTGTTAACACACCTGCCCAGTTCTCTGCTTTTCCCCCAAGAGGTGCATCCAGCTTTGTGATTATAGGCACAAGGTCTAGACACAAGAGACATCTTGCAATAAATACTCTGTGCAGGTTTCCTAATGAGAAGAGCTGTTATTTTAAACTGGTGCTTTAAGCCAGGGAGACTTTTCTCAGATCTTTAGCTATGAAGGCTAAGGAGGATTAGAAATCCCAGTAAATATGAATTTTGTGATTCTCTACCAAATGGATTCAAAATCCTAGTGTGAAGCTTGGAGACAGAGTGTACCCAGAGCTGAGACCTGACTGTCTAGGTCTGCTTCTTGCCCAGAGGAACTGCTGGTGTACTTCTGTCCAGAAATCACAGCAGCTCTCACAGGGACCACTGTGATGTGGACAAGCTCAGGAACCAGGCTGTGGGTCCCAGGAGAGTGAGGGTTTGTAGCGATCACCTGCTTCTTTCTGTTGATCTTTTTACCTCCACAAAAGGAACTGGCATTGCTTTTGCAGTAAGCAAGCTAAAAAGTAAAGGAATATTACAAGCCATACAGGAAGATGACAATGTCCATCATGATCCAAAACAAGCTTACCTGAGGATGGTGTGAACCAGCAAATTGTAGCACCAGGCTGGGCTCATGTCTTAGATTCCTGTCAAGTTTCCTTTTTGCCTGTCACCCAGTGACCTTGAGGCATCTCATCTGTAGGACCTGGAGGAATGACTTAGCTAATCAGTGCTTCTTCCCACAGTAATTTTCCCCAGACATCTGTGCAACATACCTGCAACAGTGTGGTAAAGACTAGCAGAAGTCCTCTGTTTCCTCTTCTTGTTCTTAAATCCAGCTCCTGCTGCCTTCCCAATAAAAATGTCATACATGGTATCTTTCTCCCTCTGTAGGAGCTTCTCTGAGCTTATACATCCATCCCATTCCTCCAAATTCCTTTAAACTCACATGGTCTGCCTGCTTAACCAAACGTTTCCATACCTGGTAACATTTTCTAAGTCCTAAGACTTATTCATTGTACTTACATCCACTTCTCCAAATTCTAGATGCTGTTCATACTCCAGAAATCCTGTACATGACAAATCTGTACTATATATGACACACTTCACACCTCTTCTTGTCTCTTGTTCCCCTCTGCTCTGCACACACAATTTCATGGCATCAGCTCTCAGGGTTTCTGGAGTCACATTTGGATCCAAATTGTATCACAGTTTTGATCTGCCACAGTTCATCCATATATAC
Organism: Melanerpes formicivorus; assembly: GCF_026170545.1. Classification (NCBI taxonomy): domain Eukaryota; kingdom Metazoa; phylum Chordata; class Aves; order Piciformes; family Picidae; genus Melanerpes; species Melanerpes formicivorus. The sequence continues at coordinate 6,573,142 of NW_027142369.1, forward strand.
ACATAAGAGTATAATTGCTTTAATTTTAATACACAGATAAACCAAATAAAAGTGCAAAATCATCCTCCCTGTGTTAAATAATGTCTGCAGTGCTATTCCTGTAAAGAAATGTAACTCACTGCCAAACCATCTGGCGTCATACCATTCATGGGGGACAACTTATTTTTAGACATTACACCTGAATGGGGCCTGGAGGTGGCTTCTGTTTTACTCTAAAGTGCTTGAGGAGCTCCTGCTCCTTATTTAGGCCACTGAGACTGGCACCTTTCATTGAAGTGGTAAAATCCAAAATGATCATTCTCAGAAGCCTGTTTCAGAAGATCTTGCCCATCCTCTGCATCACAGCTTGAAGCAACCACAGTTAAGTTCAAAAGATGAGGAGGGTCAAGATCACTTCTCCAGTTCAAGCAAGGTATTTCTCTTGCACTAGTTCACTCAGAATCAAATTGCATCAGTGGCTGCTCAGTGAAAGGTAAGGCTGGAGTATCCCTGGCCTCCTGTGGCCAGGACACTCTCAAGGGGGTGGGAGTTATGGATTTGAAGTCCATTAAATAAGAGAAGCATTAAAACACTGCTTTCCATCTTTTCTGGAGGGGTAAGTGCTCTAAATACTGTCCTGGTAGGAAAGAGGCACTGTGCTACAACTACCTCACTGTCTCCTGTTTTTAAAATGCATTTGTGATTCTTGCTCAGTCCTTTCCATGAGTAGGTACCTTCCTTGAGGAGATGATGCAGGGATTGAAGCCTAACCAGGTAGAGGAGACAGATCTCTCAACAAAGCTTCACATTCTGCTCTTAGAAACCTAATCTCCACACCATATGTTGCACCAGGAGCCCATCTTTATCTTCTGGGTTTTGTTCTGAGGCTGGTGCATAACACAAAACACCAATCTATACACCTCACTAAAGTCACATCTTCATATAGCCCTGAGCCTACAGACAAGGACACGACATGTATTTGCAGGGGTAGATCCTCAAACTGTTTCAGGTCATTTGAGTTAATAAAATAATGAGATTTCTATCACACAGCACTAACACTTCACCTTTCTTAAGTCCTGAGACAGATCTGAGGAAGTCACTTGGAAAGGGTTAATGGCATCACAGTCTACAAAGAAAAAGAAGATTGTGCTCTGGAGAGGTAATGATCCAGTAGAGGCTGAAACATCCACTGTCATTTTCTACTTCCCAGGAAGGTTGATTATAACCAGATGTTGAACACAATTGAAACATCGAACAGGAGGATTGCAGCCATGGAGCGGAATAAGGAAAAGCAAGCTTAAAGAATATTTAGATTAGTGAGATGTGTTCCAGCTTGCACAACCAGACAAAACTCATCTGCAAAGGCTCGAGGACTCATCCAAAGCCATTCCAAACTATTAGCTTTTGAGTAGCTGGGGAGCAAGAAAGGAGTAACAGGGGAACACTTAGTACCTGCCTTGAAGGGAAAGACAAGGAGTTTAAATCAATCTGTCTAACTTTAATTATTGGAAAGATTGCTGGAATCCATTATGAAACCTTCCATTTATAATCAGCCACAGGTTAGTCAGTTGATGGGAAACACACTGCAGGGATTTGTCAGGAATAAACTGTAATTTTGTTTAATTTTTCTCTCTTTGATTTAGTGGTTAAGGGAAATGGGCTTTATTCTGCGAAGAGTTTGGATGCTTTCCTACAGAACATGCTCAGGTGTGCACCAGGGAAACATGGTCTAGACTTCACTGTGAGAACAAAGTCCAGCTGCCTGATAAACTGGAAGACTAAAAGGCATTGCAAGACCCAGGAGATGTCTGCTCAGCCCATGTCTGACTAGTGTGTGAAGAGGTGAATGATGGAGAAGGGAATGTGGTTTTATCAGGTGTCAGAATATAGCCAAGAACTTATTGCTTGCGAGACATTTGGAAGGCAGGTTCATAATTCCAAATGATCTTGATGACTAAGAAAAGTGTTCTGAAATCCTCAATATGAGACAGAGCAAGAAGAGCAAAATACTTCAAGTAGAAAATACTTCAAGTAGTAATTTGCAGGGGAGAGGGCTGGAGAGCAGCTGAACAGGATAGTCACAGAGCAGGCATCAGTCAGTGATTCTCTCTATCCCACACCGGACAACTGAATGAGAAGCAAACAAGATAGAAACTAGGAGAAAATAGTAGAATCCAACTTTCATAATACAAGGATGGCTAAATATTCAGATGAGCTCCATTATGTGTAAGGTCCTGCTGAGTGGAAGCCTTCATGTGTCCATTATCCATGTGGCTGTCAAGGGTGGCTGGGGTACCTGTTCTGGCAAGAAGGCCCTGCAATGCCTTATCTACCCTGAAATCATGGACAGGTTTGATGGTCTTTGAGAGAGCCCTTCAGCCTGATGCTTCTGTGAATCACCCTTGTCAAAATCAGGGCTGAGTTGTGTGATATGTACCTGAAACTACAACAGTGCCAGTAGGAGAGATCTCAGTGAACTCAGAGGGAATCTTCCACTTTCCTCAGATCCCCACAGCTGCATCAGGTGGTATTTTCTCAAAATTTGCTCACACACCAGAGGTGCACAGGAAGTAAAAATCCAATATGCTTCCAGTCCTCAGCTATAATAGCATGGTACTTCTTTCATCATTTTCTATCAGTTTGCAAAATGGTTGTATTAGAAACCATTTTAAGAGCTACATCAACCTTAGTCCTGCCCAGTACCCCAGGGTGTCTTTTTAGTTTGTAGCCCTCAAACAAATTCTTCTGGAAGGGTCATAATTGGCACCAAAATGAGAGAAAAAGGTGATGAGTATGAAGAGAACATAGTAAGTGTGCCCATGGTCAGAGCACTGTGTCACTGGCCCAAATACATTCCCACACAGAGGCTATTTCTTGGGGGAAGGACAAGGTACCCAGGCTTTAACAGTAAAGGACAGCTAAGGGAAAAGTGAAACCACAGTAGGTGTTAACATCAGACTTCAGAGTGCAAAGATCTCTATTCACTCCCCTAATTAATTATTTTCTTCAATTAGCCTACCCCATGAGATAGCTCTGACCTGGATCCTTTGTATGGGCTGATGAATGTTCTCCCAGCTTAATGACTGCCCATAACATTTCTGGTCTCTCAACAAATCGCTCATCACTGTCAGCTTTCTCCCCGTCAAGGAGTTTGTTTATCTGACAATCAGATTTGTGATGGGACATTTCTAAAAAAGATTATTCTGGTAATTTTTCACAGTCATTAATTGGAAGATGAAGCAGGCACCAGCTCTTCTACTTTGGGCTCCCCGACAGTACAAGAATGTTCTTGTTTCACAAAAAGCAGATTATTTGATTCAGCAGCGCTCAATCTTCTCACAGCCTTTGAAGGAAGCTTTCAGCTCCAGTAGATGTGCTTCATTTGTAAGAAATGGAAGTTTTTACCCTTTTCATCAAGGTATGTTCTGTAACCACAGCAAGCTGAAAACAATTCTCCTGCCTTTTCCCACAGCAGGTTTTGTCACAAGGGGGAAGAAGCCACAGCAGTTGCCAAGGAGCTGCCCAGGTAATCCCAAATGGGCAGCAGCAGCATCCACAGGAGACACCCACTCAAATACAGGTAGATTTTACCTGAAAAACTTGAGGTTTTATTCTTCCCTAGTTACCTCAGGGGCCTATTAGATGCTTCAGTTGATGTTATTCTTTGTAATGGTAAGAGAGGATCTGAAAAATAACTGTTTACAGAACACTTGGTGAGCTTCCACTCCCAACATCTATTTAATTTGTGTATCATCTTCTATTAATGATAGCTGTGTGGAGGTGCATGGCCACAGTCTCCAAGCACACAGAAATCCCTTCTGCCCCTTATGCTCCATGTGAGAGATGAGTGAAAACCAGCAAGTTTCCCTTCAGCACAGGTTTCAATTCAAGACTGAAAACACTGTTTCCCAAAAAGGCAATTTTAGAAAACTCATTTGAGAAGATCCCCAGGACCAGGTGTCACTCAGCACACTTCTGAGTCTCCTTCAGCTGCAGAAGCTGTAGAGGCTGGTGTCTGTGAAGAAGTGGGTCTTGCAACACACCGATGCTGCATGGCCTTGTGTGGTGGCAGCTGCTGTGGAAGCATTTAGACTGCTCACATTGTCGGTGACAAAGACTCTGGAGTCAAAACCACGTGGTGAGGCTGTTAGAGAGGACTAGAAAAACAGTGAGTTTTTTTTAGTCTGCTGCTCACAGAACAGTTTGTTCATTCAAAATATGCTGCAGGGAGTGAGTCCCTCTGAAGAGGCACCGGAGAAGGCATGTGACATTGTCCTTATCAGCACATCTCTTGCTGTCTAGTTTGAGCCTGACAAGACTCATTGCTCTATAAATCATGCTCTTTGTCACTAATTCCATTTCCAGCCCTGTATTTGCTAAGTATCGCTTGATCCACATATTTACTTGTTCCACAGTTACTACCAGGTCAACAACCATTAGTTAGCCAGATGCTGTTTGCCTGATCTTTGGACTGCAGCCTTGCAAATTCCTCAACAATGTTTGCAATTACAGAATGTGGGTTTAAAAAGTACTCAACCTCAATAATAGAATGAAAAAACTTACGGCTGCTTGAGGTCTCTCAGTGTGCTCTGGCTTAGGCAGCTGCAGCTCCCTTGTTTGCTAATGGAAGACAAGGGCCAGGATTGCAAACACATTGCCTCTGACACAGGAGAAAGGCTTTGCCATAGAAGCAGGTGTTTTGTGGCAGAAGCCATACCTGCCAGAAGCAAAGCATTCAGGGAAGGGTAGGATCAACTATCCTTTACTTTTTCTAGATGCTTCAGTCAGTGTTATTCTTTGTAATGGTAAGAGAGGATCTGAAAAACAGCTGTTTACAAAACACCTGGAGAGCTTCCATTCCCAGCGTTCCCATCCACTGAGCAAATCACACTGTACCCTGGCCAGTGGTGCCTCAGGATGCCCTGCCTGCTACTGCAGCCCAGCTTTGAATTTGCTGGGGGAACCCAGAGACCACATTCAGCACTGCTCACCTAAATGATGCCACAGGGCTAAGTGGTGCAGGTAGCTGCTCCAGCTGGGATGATCATCCCTGCCAAGCAGAGATAACAGAGAGACCAGCAGCCTTGGCACCTCCTTTTTCTTCCCCAGCTTTCAAAGAATCTGGCTGTGACAAGAAGTGTCATCTCCAGCTCCTCACCTTTTTTAAGCAACCGTGCTAATGTGAAGCAGCACTACTGTGTGAGTAGAGAATCCCATTGCTCTTCCTGCAGGCAAACAAGGTGCTTTGGGTCATCTGCCTACAAACTCCCTGGGCCAATGCTATGCTGGGGGGCACTTGGGCTCCTCAGCACTTGCCAGCCATTGCAAACAGGCTCCCAAAGCACATGTGCTTCAGTTCATCACTTCAGGGCTCACTCTCCCTCAAGGAACTAATTAGCAATTTTGCAGCAGCAAAACTGCACTGCAGCATAAGCCAGGTTTAGATGGTGATCCCTTTAAAAAGGAAGGATCTCTGTCAGAACAGTTTTCTTAAATCCTGAGATACATGCAGCTACTTGCACTATATTGTTTTTTCTGTGTATTAGCCATTTAATACCATTAGCACAGTTTGCTTGAAAGCGTTTATCTGTGTGGTTTCACCAAAAAGTGGGTTCGATTAATTAAGAAAGGAGAATGGATGGGATTGCTGTGAGGATTTGAATGTAAATGCACTAGCAGATGCTTCCTGATCCTCCCAGCAGAGTACATCACTTTTAATAAACTCAGAACAGATGGCTGACTGTGGTGTCAAAGATGATATATATCAAAGTGCTCTGTGCTCCCCTCCCAGTCAACTCTGTCCTCAAGCCTCAGAATCCAGAGGGCTGAATCCTCACCTGCAGCCCTCCGGCAAAGTTCCCTCCAGCTCAGGGTTGCTGTGCTTACTCATTGCAGCTGAAGAGCCCTCCCAGGGGTGTGCAGGCTTTCTGCCTCACGAGTTCTGTGGAAATGCAATAGAATGCTTGCTGGAATACAGAGCTTGTAGTCAGATTACTTAGGCTGTACAAGAAATGGCGAGAGATAAAGTACAGGTAGTGAAAAATTTAGATGTTTCTCTTCTTTCTCCTCTATGGGAGCTGAGGATTGCTGATTTCAAGGAAGAAAAACTCCTCTTAGTTCAAAAAGGTGTTGGCTTGAGCCAAGGCTGCAGGAGTGAAATGACCTCTGCCTGAAATGTTTGGTGTACCAAAATTGTCACAAAAACTGTTTGTCTTTGCACATCTCCCAACCAAAAGACAGGGTGAGGAATCCATTTAAAACAAGGAAAATTTAGAACATGAGTAATCAATGCTTTCTTGGTTATTTTTCATTCCTAGGTCCACAGCCCTCTCCGATGACATGCTGTAACATGTGGATTTTGACTGAATAAACTGAGGTACAGAGCTGTTAAATGTGTAGCAATGGTCGTGTGGGAAGGAGACAGTAAAGCTGAGCGTAGAAACCAGGTCCCCAGGCTTTTATCACAGGCTGAAATATTTCCTCAGTTTAGGCATTTTAATGACCTGACTCATTGCCAGCTTGCTTAGTGCTGGTTTGATCCAAACTATGCAGTGAGTCACCTGACTCCTTCACACCTATTTGACACCCAGTCCTGCTGTCTCATCGCCTGGGTGCTGGCAGGAACTGTAGGAGCTACTGCCTGGCAGCTGAACAGTGGCAGAGTCTGTGTGACTGCTAGAAAGGAAAAAACGATCTGGAGGATTCACTAGAAAAGAGAAGGCAGCTTTCTGGCAGTGGGGAGATGAGTTAAGTAGGTCTTTGCTTGAACTGTTGCTAGGAAGAGAGAGTATTTATGTTGAGAGATTGTGCATCTCAGGTGATGCTAGCAGCTGTTTCAAAGGCCATAGAGGAAATTAGGTTAACAGACTGACTTTGAGGTATCTTTATCATCTGCAGCTCAAGCAATGCAACCAGAGGTAAATCAAACTTCTCATTATTCACCTGATGAGCCTGTCAATAATACTAAATATATTCCAAGGTAATTTCTGGTGGCATACTTCTAATAGGGAAGATGAAAATATCAATACCCCTCAAAAATGAGGAAGCACCTTCTCTTGGTCGATGTGGGGAAAAGTGAGGCACAGGTGTGTGCCAGACTCTGGGAGAAGTAAGCAAAGCAGCTGACATAGCTGAGACAAGACTTCTGCTTACTTTTCATCACTGTCACCATTGGCCTGTTTTGTGGTAGTTTTATTTTACCCCTGAGGGTCTGACTTCCCTAATTAGCTTATTTTTTGTTACATAGGAATGATGCATAAAGATTTCCTTTTCTCATCTCTGGCTAAATAGAGGATAACAGCTTCATTAAAAAATTGAGTGCTCTTCCAATCCAACAGCAATGGATTGTCCCTTGGGACCTTTCTTTAACCACAGAATACAGGCAGCTGCTCTAATTGTGTTGTGCTTGAGGCCCACTGCAAGGGCAACTGGGGCTGCTGCTTTTCCTGATAGCATCTTTGGAGCAGAGCTGGAGAGAGTTCTGCAGTTGGGTCCTTGATTACAGTGTGGATTTCCAATGGGGCCTTCTGCTTACCTGCCTCCTTCAATTAATGAAGCTGCTCTCAGAATACAAAAAAATTAATTTCTTTGCCAAAGTCAAGGAATAAATCCCAGAAGTTTGATGATTACCAGCACTCAGATTTAAGATTTCAAAGTAAAATAAAATGAAATAACAAAATAAAACAAAAGAAATCTGGAGTTCTTGTGATACCTAGAATTGTGTCAGCAGAGGTGGGAAGGCCAGAGCTGAGCACTCCTTATGGCTTTTGTACGGTGTGTATCTGCTATTTATAAAGGGTTAACAATTCATCAATAGATGCAGTATGTATGTTAAAAACATGAGTAGCCTGTGGTCCAGATGGATATAAACATAGAGATGGTCTTCAGTGCAGTTCTAAATAGAGCTGATCAAAACATGGAAAAGTGTTTCTGCAAAGTATTTCAATGAACCAAACTTGGGTTTGGCTCAAAGAGTTTGAAATATGAGTTCTTACTTTTTTATTTCATTTTAAGGACGAGAGAAATGGCCTCAGGTTGCATTAGATGAGATTTAGATAGGGTATTAAGGAAAAATTCTTCAGTGAAAGGCTTATCAAACACTGGAACAGGCTGCCCAGGGAACTGGTTAAGCCATCATCCCTGGAGGTACTCAAAAGACAAGTAGATGTGGCACTTATTGAACATGGTTTAGTGATGGACTTGCCAGTATTAGTTTTACACTTGGACTCAGGTCTTTGCCAATCTAAATGATTCTATGATTCTATGCTTTGATGATCCCTGATGCCTGATAATCCCTTTCAAAGTAAAATTAGGTCTTGTACTTTGATCCACCTATGAAGTACTGCTCTGGGGTTTTGGCAACAAATTATTTTGGCTTTCCAATATAAATAATTGTGATTCCAGTACCTATATCTACAAGGAGTTTGCTTCTGTACTGTTCAAATTCAAGCTCCCATCAACATGACTTTGTGAAGATCAAGTCCTGAAGCTCCCTCCCCAAAAGCCTTTCAAGGAAAGAAGGGGCAGGTCATGCTGCCAAATCCCATAGGCAGGCTATGTGGTGCTTGCATCCTCCCACAGAAGAGTACGAGGAACCTGGAGTAAGGATCTAAATAGACGTTTTGCAACCATTGGCAAGAATTGGGTCAAGTAATCTGCTCACAAATGGGGAATTATCTGGTTTAACAAGCAGTGGCTGATATGGCCAGCATTTCCCCTTCAAGTGACCCAGGAAAAGTGACCCTTCTCAGCCACCATGAGATGCAACTTCAGTAATTAGGAGCCTTCTCTTGCTCAGGATTTGGGCAAACAGGAGACTTTCTTCAGTGTTTCACTCTCCATTCCTTTTTTATATTATCACAGGTTTAGGTCTACAAACAGCTCCAGCAGAGCAAAGTAAACCTGACCAGTCCCTAGTGGCTCTGAATTGATATTCAGATGGAATGAAATACTGAGTCTGCTGTTAGACATGCAGAATTCAAACAAATTCCCCATCTTTGCTGATGAATGACATTGACTGATAGGTCTCTTTCTCTTTTTTCTTTCTTTTTTTAAAAAAGGTTTTATTTGAACAGCAATTGTTCCCCCTGTAGCTGATATCCTCACTGCTACCTTAGTCCTCACCTGAGTACACTGAAATGATACCCTTGCCTCTGTGAAATGCATCCCAAACTCAGGGAAGGGAGCCAGATTTTGAACTCTACTAAAAACTCACTAAGAAGGGTGAGATTCTTTCTATTGACCTGAGTATGTTTGGGTTAATGGACACTTTGTTTAGAAATACAAGTAACAAATTTGCTCTTTATACTTCCAGTTTCTCACTACGCACATCTCTGTCAAGCAAAACAACTGCAATGTTCTGCTCAGTACAGAAACTCACGTACTCACTGCAGCTTTAAATACAAAGTGAATGTAGTGCCCATTTATCTTCTCTGCCTGGAGGAAGCCCTTCCATTTCTGTTCCCCTGGGGTTACGCATGACAGCAATTGTCTATTACGTGGCATGAAACACGTACAAGGATTTCACCTTGTTTGTGGTTATTTAGCTGTCTCCATAAAACAAAAGGCTATTGAGCCAGCAGACGTCGTTTCAAAGCAGAAAGCGTGATTTGTCCTGAAACATTCCCACAGCAGTTAGCAGCAGAGGCTGAGTCTGAACTCTGCTGAGTACAGAGAGATCTCTGCAAGGTCAGGGGTAGAAGCCCAAACCCTTCACCCCCCCGAGCAAATAGAGGGGCAGAGAGCTTCCCCAGGATCCCCCAGCTTTTCTTTGGGGTCATCTTGCAATGCAGAGGGACCTGTCTGGTCTGTTTTGTCTGCAGAGTAATGTGAGGTGGGCTCAGCAGAGGCACTGCTGCATTTGAGGGTGCCTTGTGTCACTGTCCCCTGCTCTGTGGAGGGTAATTTCTGATCCCCAAGGACAGGCACTGCAGCCCTTGCTCCCCTGGGAAGAAAAAGCATTTTCCAGGAAGGAAACTTGAGTTCCTGCAGTGTGAGGAAGAGCACAGTAACAGTAATTTAAGATTCTGCGGCTGTTCCATCAGCTCTGTGCTGATGTTTTCTTGCAATTTGATATTTGAAAGGCTACCCCCTCCTGTTCTGTGCTTAATACAGAAGAGAAAGGTTTGCTTTCCCTGTAAAGAGAACATTCATTAACTGGCATTAGCATGCAATTTGGTGTTTGAAAACTGTCTTATCAACAGAACATCTGAGGTAAGGGCCATCTGCACTGCAAAGGCTCCTAGCAGCTCTGCTCAGGCTGTGCAGAGAATAGCTTGATCCAAACCAGGGTGAAGGGACTGAGGCAAGGGAACAAGAGGCCAGCTGAAAACTGTGATGCTACAGTGGCAATCTTTTTCCTGGCCTCATCCAGGCTGAGTCAGGGTGCCTGATAGATGTTGAGACCACTTTCTACTACTGACTTACATCCTCCCACAATGTCTTAAGTGAGAGTATAAATAGATCTTGCAGGATAAAGACTCCTGAGACAACTGCGTACAGTCATTGCTAACATGAAAACCAGGTATTTCAGGTACCCTCAGAAATTTTCTGTGACACTGAATGAAGATTAGAAAAGTCCTAGTGAGAATGGAATACACCTGGATCTCTTTGCTGTGATTAGGTAATTAGGCTGTGGGACTCGCTAGCTACTAGTCTAGTTTAAAGGAGCCATGTTAGAAACTCTCAGTTTCCCTTAGAAAGGAGAGAAGTAAGGATGAAGTTTAAATATGCTAGGCAAAGGATAAGAACTTCTGCTTTCCCCAGTTTTTAGCATCAGGGTAAGGGACAATTTAAAAACAACATGAAATACTTTATGCCATGTTTAAGTGAGCACTGTTTTGCTTAATGCCAAAGTCCTCAGGATAAGGTACCAAGTTTGAGGAGAGACTGTTCAGAGGGACAAGCATGCTAGCTGCTTCTAATTAGCACAAAAGCATTGTGGAACACTTAAACATCAAAACTGATGCCTATTACTTGGGATGCTTGGAGGCTGGGATTCAGCCTGGCAGAAGTGGAGGCAGAGACCCTGTCCCCACTCCAGCCTTTGCCTCTTGAGGATCTCTAGATGGATTCTGGCTCCTTGCTCCAACCTAGAATGGCAGTTGTTTCTTTATGCTCCATATCTATAGGTAAGTGGTTTTGGTGATGTGTTATTGCTACTGTTTCAAGAATAATACTCTTGGGGACTATCAGTGCCCTGGAGGTCCTCAAGTCTGGTGGGTTTTGTGGTGGCTGGTGCTTTTGGGGTTGGAGTGGTATAGGGATCAGGTGCTCAGATCTGCACTCTTTTCCTCCATTCTTCTTGACAGCAGCAGGGAAGCAGGCTGTGTTCAGGCTTCTTTTCATCTCTTCAAGTGCATTATTTTCAATGTGGGCAACAGAGATCAAAGAAATCATCCAGAACAGAAAGTGCTTATGTGTCTGTCTCCAAACCCCTGACATTAGAAAAATTGTCCTTTTAATCATAACTGTTTCTTAATTGGGAATTTTGTCACTCTATCTCCATGAATTGGGAAAGTTAGCACAAGTGCATCTAACTTACATCTCAAAAAAGACTTCTCATGCTCACAATGTTTGACCAGTATATGACCTCTGTCTATATGCACATTCCAGGAGACCCAGGTACCCCTGTGCCTCATTTGGTGTTCACTGAACAACTGGCCTGGAATGGATGAACAGTTTGGGACATTTCAGGAATGAAGGAGCAGGTGTTTAAAGGCAGTTGATGAGGAACATGATTAATCTCTACAAAATACACCAGGCAGTAATTTCATATACAGAATTTGGGATGCTGCTGATGTTGACTGAAGGTCTGTGTGTTATCTATGAGCTCCTGGCAATGTGGAGGTAGTCTGGTGAGCTTAGAGACCCTCAGAAGATAAATACTGGTCCAAAGACCTGAGCCATTATTTTTTTCTTAACTCTCATAAAGCCTGTTAGTGCCTGTAAGACAGTAAATAGGACTATCTCTCTCTGACTTTGGAGGCAACAACGTCGATGATGTTCTCATTAACTAGTTTTAAACCATTCTAAAACTTAGAGGGTTGTCTTACTAACTATGAACTTTAGTATGACACAGACTTTGTTGTCACAAATCAAACAAAACCATAGCTGTGGGCACAATCAGTAATTTCCTGAGGAGGCAGTTCAGGATCACTCTTTCTTAGAAACTCCATCTCCACAGTTTTTCTTACTGTTTCAGTGGGACTGGCAGGAATCAGTGAGGGTTTCTGTAAGTGCTAGGTAAACTGACCGAGGCCTTGGGAGGGGGATGACATTTTCCAGATTTACATCTAAATAACATTTAGGAAAAAATTACACTGAGATCCAAGCCATTTGTAAGGGTGCCCAGATGGTATTCTACACTACAGAGAATGCACTCCATCTACCCTGGTGAGAGCTGTGCAAGCCAGGAAAAGATGAAAGTGATTAGGCAGAGCAGTAGCTACTGTTAGGATTTGGCAAAATGTAAAGCAAAGCTTTGAAAAGGAAAAATCAATTAATTTCAGGTTGGTGCAAACACAGTCTATACTGAAAAATCAAAGCAAGTCAACATCATTTACCTCTGACCTGAAAAAAAGAATAGAGAGGATTGCCTTTTAACAGCATAGATGGATATTCACAGCAGCAGTCTGAGCTTTGAAGCTCATTTCTGCTTACAGGCAGACAAGCAAGGCTTGTACAAGGCTTGAACTGAGAGATGAGCATGATTGACTAATGTAAGAATAAGAAAAGGTGTGATATGGGGGTGTGTGTGTACTAGACTTCAATACTAATTTGGCAGGGAGCATGCAAGAAGGTAACTGTTGCCAAGTTTTTCTTAATGGTCTTTTTTGGTTAGGGTGGGGGTAATTACTGTGCCTTGGCTTCAAGCCTTTTTGTTATCCTCATGAAAACAGCACTTTTTCTGTGCCTTAGCTCCCAAATCTGTAAAATCACAGCAGTCTGAAATGCAGTGTCAGTGCTTCCAAGCACAGGAGAGGGGTGAATTAACCTGGTTTCAGCCAAGAAGTTAGAGAAAAAAAGCTCTCAACGTCACTCAGAGCCAAACCCCAGATCCATTTGGTTTATTTCACAAATCCTGAAATAAAACAAGCAAACAAAACCAACATCTGACTCTTTCTCATGATTTGAACCCAGCTGACAAACACCATGCACCTGCTCACTCACCCTCCCCTCACACTGTGGGATGAGGGGAGAGAATTGGAGAAGTAATGGTAAGGAAACTGGTAGGTTGAGATAAAAGTAGTTTAGTAATTTAAATAAAATAGAAACAATAGTGATAAGAATGGTAAGAATAGAATATACAAATAAGTGATGCACAATGTAATTGCTCACCACCCAATCACCAATTACCAGCCCATTCCTGCCTACTGATTCCAGCTTCTGGGGCACCTGCAACAACTGGAAACATAGGCATATTATCAGCATTCTTCTCACACCAAATCCCATCCTGAATCTAAAACACAGAACTATTCTGCCTGCTAAAAACCCAAAACTAGCTCTATCCCAGCTGAAACCAGGACACTCTCCTGTGGTGTTTGAGAATAGCAGTTAAGCCACATGATCTCTTGAACAAATGACCTTATGCATAGGAAGGTGTTCATACATCAATATGGCTTTCAGGCTGGCTGCCTTTTCTGCACAGCTGTATGGGTATGGGTAATGCAACAGTGCTGGGTGTCAACTTCCATCCATCCAAACATTGCCCTCTTCTCATGTCACTTTGCAGGCTGGGAAGGCAGCTATCCTTTTCCCATCAAAATGACGTCTCTTTGTCCACCTGCACATGTTATGTTGATGACCATCAGCAAGTAATGGCATATGGCTCTCCACACTCTCACCACACTGCATGTGCCATAAATTGGGTGGCTATAAGGAAAAATGGAATTGCTCTCCACAGGCATAAATGTGTTTATTATAAGACTGGAGCTGGTCAGGAATGTCCATCACTTTATAATCCACTAAAGATCTACTCCTGTTGTCCATATACTAAAACATAAACCTCCTCAGAGACTCGCAAGCTTGCTTTTCCCTTGAAGTCTGCTTATGAATTGCCTTTCTCTGTGGCAAAATACCTTTCACTTTTTTATTTGATCACTTGCTTTTTGATGTAACTCTTTCCCTTACATGCTTTACTTTGACAGTTCCTAATATAGCTGTGTCTAATGAGAAAAAAATCCAACAGCAGAAGTACTGATGGCTGGATTAACAGTTTCATATCTGTTTTCCTAGCACAGGAAACAGAAAAATTCATCACCTATCACAGGGTGCTACAGTGGGGAAGTGCATGCCAAACCTGAAAAACATTTTGTTTCTCCTTTGCAATGGATTTAATGGCTGCAAGACCACAGCTTAGGAGAAAAAAAAAATGAGAGAGAGAAAAATATAGTAATGAGCATTATATAGCCTGTTACATTTCTCAAAAAGAAGCCTCAGGTCTGAAAAAGGCTTCATGTAAGACACTGGATTAGAACTGAGGTAATTTATTGCCCTAATAAGATCAACATTTATATGTAAAGGTAAATAAATATTGACTGGGTAAACATAGCCTGATAAGCAGATCAATCTGCTTCTCTCTGAGGAATACAAAGGAATTAACAAACTCAATAATGCTCCATATATCAGACTCGGAGACTAAAATGCTCAGGTGTATCCTAAGGGAGTAAAAGGCCATTGTATATGAATCTCTTCCCTCATCCTTGCATAAAATTTAACAACACATATATATTAAAAAAAATGCCAGCTACCTTTTGTTTTTGGAGGATGTAGTTTCCTTGTGCAACAAAAACTTTCATGGGTGTTCATTTCATGGTCTTATAAACATTTAACCATCAATCAATGTCATCCACAAAGTACTCAGAGGATCAATTTATGTCCAGCTTTTCTCCACTAATAAATAGAAAATGCAGCAGATAAGGGGAGCTTTGATTTGATATGAGTGGGCTTTTACAATCCAAATGTGTCTATTGAAGTATGCATTTAAATGAGATAGACATTAAAGGACATTTGGAAGGACATTTGGGAGCGCATTTCCTTATGCATATGGAACACAAAGGTGGAAACCTCTAGTTTCCACTAATATAAAAGTTCTCATGATCTTAGAACAAAAGTGTTCTGTCTAGATCCTTGGATGCAGGATGCCCCAGTCCACAAGTAAGGTAGGATGGGGAAGAAGAAAAGTGCATTGTTTCTTAATCTGGTTTTCTAGTAGAATTCTCTGGATTTTTTTTCCCTCTGAAATTACTTGAGGGTTAGCATGGAACAGCAGAGATGCTGTTGCCCTGAAGAAGCATTGGAGTCTCTTTCCAAAGAGAATCCAGCTGGCTGACCTGATAGATGCTTCCTCCAATGAACAGAGAAGCGTTTTTTCAAGACCGTGGAAATTCTGTGAGTGAGAGTCTGACACAATTTGTCACTTCCCCTCTCGCCCTTGCCAATGGAAACTAGTGACCAGGTAACTTTGGTTACTTCAATTTAGGAGTGCTTAGAAGTGAAGGTGCAGACTGACACTGTAGCCTGTTATGAAACATCAAACAAAGGATGACAAGCTATTAAAATTTGCTTGCAGAGTCACCATAGCTGATCTGAGCTGCTTGTAGGTTCCTAGTGCTGGGTGAGGCACTGGCCAAGTGATGTACTGGAAATACCTTCCTGCACTTGCTGAGTGTGAGAACATGGAGCAACTGGAGCTTGATACCTTGCTCCTGGTACTCTTTGCCGGGGTAGCCGTGGGGATCCTAGTCTGTGACCACTCCTCCAATCCTCGGCAAGTTGTGGAGCCTGACGGGAAGGCTGTGTGCGAGGGGAGGAGCGGGGAAAGGAGGAGGAGGCTTCCTCCTGACGCCATTTCCGAGGGGCTGAGATATATAAATGAGCCGGTTGCTGCAGTGCCCCATCCGCGATCTTCAGCCAGGGTGCTAGCGTAGGCACACACGGTGCTGGTCTCCCCCTGCACCTCTGCTGGCCCCCCCCCCCCCGTCGGGAACAGACTCTCCCTCTGCCTCTTTCTCCCTCCCTCCATCCCTCCAGCACCATGAGCCTCCCAGGACTGCTCTCCATCCTGCTCCTGGCCGTACCGGGTAAGTGGGTCTGGGGTCTGTGTGCCCCCACTCCTGGGACCCCCAACTGGACGGGCAGCGTTGCCCCTCACCAGTTCAGTTCCCTCCGTGGCTTCTTCAGCACCGCGGACAGAGATCGTCCCGACGGCTTCCGCGCCGCGGACAGCGGCTGCCGCAAGGTCACTGCTCGAGGGCCGCGACGGGCCCTGCCTGCTCTGGATGCCTGGGCCACAGGGCATTGCCGACCTGTGGCCCTTCCCTTCCCTTCCCTTCCCTTCCCTTCCCTTCCCTTCCCTTCCCTTCCCTTCCCTTCCCTTCCCTTCCCTTCCCTTCCCTTCCCTTCCCTTCCCTTCCCTTCCCTTCCCTTCCCTTCCCTTCCCTTCCCTTCCCTTCCCTTCCCTTCCCTTCCCTTCCCTTCCCTTCCCTTCCCTTCCCTTCCCTTCCCTTCCCTTCCCTTCCCTTCCCTTCCCTTCCCTTCCCTTCCCTTCCCTTCCCTTCCCTTCCCTTCCCTTCCCTTCCCTTCCCTTCCCTTCCCTTCCCTTCCCTTCCCTTCCCTTCCCTCTCCCAGAGAGGTGAATAACAAGCTCTCTATTTTTTCCTTCCCTTCACTTTACAGCCATCTCCCTTCCTGTGACAAATGACATGAATAAAGGTGACACCAAGGTAAGGATGGGCCTGTATTGGAAAGAGTGTGGGGAGATGAGGGACGTGAGGTTTAACCTCCATGTAGCTATTTGGGTTTTAGCTGCTTCTGCTGAAATAGCCTGTAGGAAGTGCCAGGGATTTGCATGAGATCCCTACAGCAGGATCTCTCCCAAATCCTTTCCTATCAGGATTTACCCTTGTGCATCTACTTCTGGGCACCTGGTTGGGAGGCAAATCCTTCGGCACGTACCACCGGGAACAAAGAAGCTTGTCTAGGGAATGGCAAGATTTGGGATGGAGGCTGAGCATAACTCTCCCTAGCACTCCTATTTTCAGCTTTTCAAAGTGCCCAACAGGAGGTGACTCAGGGGAGAGTGGGGGGAGATGTGATTCAGGAACAGGCACTGCTGGAACTCCGTGGTTGGAGGAGTGCACACATCTGTGTTTGCATGTGTGTGGCCTGTTATTTAAACATGCATGTTCCTGACAAATAGGCAACTGGCTCCTCTCAGATTGCTAATCCATCTTTAGTTACTGCTCAGCCTGTCTGGATGGCTACGAGCAGTGCAGGACTTGGATGACCTCTCCAGCCTTCTTTTATAGGCTTCTGTGCATACATCTGTGCCACACTTGACATTCATAGCTGCACTTCTCAAGCGTGTGCACTCCCAGTGGGCTTTTGGCACCTAAATGTTTGAATAAAGTGTGCTTGCCTGTGTTGATCTGTGATAAATCACCCACTTTCTGATATGGTAATACCTGTAGTCTTTCAAATTAGCTGCTCTCTTAGCTGCCCAAATTAAGACTTGGATAGACATTAATGTCCAGAAAGGAAACTCCAGCCCTTTTCCCCTTGTTTCTTGAACTACCTTGTGCCCTGAAATCTTCTAGTCACATGTTTTTCCCCAGATGGCAGTAGGGGAGGGCACATTCATGTTAGTTTCAGCCTAAGGCTTCATGGTAGTGTCTCTGCTCCTTACCTACAGGGCAAGTGCCATGAGAAATGCCTCCCTATCTCCTGTCAGATGTGCCTGGACAAGGAGGGATGTTGCTTTGTTAAGACTTTTAGCCTGCTTAGCCCTCGCTGGGGCTGAGCCATGAGCTGCAAGCCACTGGGTGCTTGCATCAGGCTTTGTGCTGCTAACTGAGAAAAGGGGACTCAGGGAAGGGAGTTGCCCCTTCAGCTGGCCAAGCCAGAGTGGGATGCTTATTGGGCATCTGATGGGACAATCCATTCATTTCACAGTTTTCCTTGTGAGATCTATTGCCCTATTATTCTATGTGTAAAACATGGAACATGGAAGCATGGTGCAACTCCATGGAAACACTTCCATCAAGAGTTCTATCTGAAGTGTCTTCCCTCCCTGGGCGCTACACCAATACAGGTTCTAGCTGAGAGTAGAATCAGATTACACCTTTCTTCTTTTGAATTTTCTACATCTGGAAGAAGCTATTAGGGCTTTTCAGCCTTCACCATCTTCTGAGAGCAGCATTTCAGCGGAGGAAGTCCCTTCTCATGGGAATAGATCCGGGCAGGGATAGCATCCCTTGTGTATAGCAGTGGGCACTGCAGCTCTTCCTACACACTGTTTTGTGCAGCCAGCATTTGTAGGTGGCTTAAGACTGTGTAATGGTTAGACAGCACCTGGAGGCCTCATCCTACTTTTCTTACACCAAGGACTTTCCACAGGGATCTGAACACAGCTAAAGCATTTACAATGCCTCTGGTGTTTGCCCACTCTTGTGCTCAAATAACTCTATTTCCCACTTGCAGCCATACATTTCAGAAGGGCTTAAGCATAGCTGAGCTCAAATGTGGTGAAGTTTGTCCTTGTAAGGACATGATCCTTTGGAGATTTCTGTGTAGGGACAGCCTCAGCTGCTCATAAGGATCTAGTTACATGCTCACAGTTAGAGGATAGCTACGGTGAAACTCCAGTCTGAGTTTCTGCACTGGATTAATTACATTCATTTGGAAAGGATCTCCTCCATTTCCTGATGCAGGCTGTTATCTCATGACACTGTGAAGCCTCCCTCTGCAAGACTTACTCTTACAAAGAGTCAAGGAAAGTGTTGTGGAATGACTGTATTCTTCATTTCATTATGTTACAAGGTTCCTCCACAGAGCTGGCCATATTTCTGTGGTGACTGATGTGTTTCATTGTGTTCAGACAAAGACCTAAAATCAGCTTAGAAGTCTTCCAGAAGCTCATGCAGAGAATTTCATTAGACCATGTTCTTATTCCTCATGCTGAGAAAGTCCTTATTTCTGAAACTGCATCACATATTGCTGCAATAAGGGGCTCCAGAGGTTAGGAAATGAGGGAGTGATATATCAGAATCTGGGGTTAATTCTATTTAATGGTAGTGTGAAGTGATTTGGAGTAATCTAAATCTATATTAATGGATTGCTTGTGGTATAGCAGAGTGATACCAGGGAAGTGGCTTTGCTTTCTTTTTGTTGGATTTTTATTCCAGCAGGCAATCCTCTCCAACTTTGTAAGTAGAATAAGAATTCAGCATTTTATGGTTGTGATCTGCACAAGTAGAATTCTGTCCTTGCACAGGGTGAAAGTTTGCCCATCCCAGCTGGTCAATGAGTGTATCCAATTGCTTGAATGAGCAACATTGTAGATGGCTGGAAATTGCTGACTTGTGTTTAATTTCTGCTGCAGCTGCAGTGCTCTGCTCTCCTGAGAATGGCACCTTGTGGTGCCTAAGGACTCTTAGGGCTGCCTGCAGAAATTGTTAGGAGAATGAGGTTCAGTGGGTGAATCTTTTAGCCCCAAGGCTTACTTGTGTTCTTTTTTTTTCAGTTTAGCCTCTATTTTTTCCACAGGTGTTTGTGAGCCTCACCTACTTTTTAGGGTGCTTTATAAATAATCATCCTTTTGAACCAGGCAGCCTGATTCCTGCATTGCTAACCAGCATCAGACTGTGGTGAATGCTGCTTACTCTCATGTGTGACCAGTTGGCTCCACCATGACTACACAGGAAGGCTCCTGCTGGAGTATCTCGGTGTGGCAAAGATGTTTTCACCCCTCCTAGAGGTGCTACCTTACCTTTGCACCTGTGGCTTTTGTTATCCTACCACACATACAGCACTGATTGATCTCTGTGGGATAAGTGGTGCTGCAGCTGTATGAGTGAAGTGCTAGGCCTGCAGTCTCAGCACAGGTGACAAACAAGAATAAGAGTACTTCTCACTTTATGCTGAAGAAAACGGCTGCTGGGAAGAGCAAGCCAAAGCTGATCCTGTTTGGGAAGCTGCCTCAGGCAGCTGCAAGTGCTTCCAAGAAAACTGTGGGAACTTGTTTGCTTTCCTATGACCTGCCTCTGTGTACAGCTCTTCCAGTCAGTAACAGATAGCTTGAACTCTCAGGCACAAGGTCAAACACCTCTCAAGAGTGTTTTGTCCTTCTCTAGTCCTTGAGAGCGGTTTTTGTCACTCATGTTTGAAATGCAGTTTGCCTCATGGCACCCTCGATGCCTGGCTGCAGTCTAGCTATGACATCCTTGTCAGAGCTTGAGAAAATCACTTGCAAGATTTCAAGATCACCTATTGAAGAGCTATGACCACTTATTGCTCTCTACAACCTCCCTCTGAGCCCTTTTATGAGATGTAAGTTGAGATATATTGACTTAAAAGAGAGTGATTTTGAGCTTTCTGTGTCTAAATCCAGATTCTCTTTAATTTTCTGATATACCCAACCTCTGGGATGGGTTGGAGTCATGAGATCCTCAACTGAAGTATACATGATTTTGAAGAAGCTCTTTCCATTGGTATGTGTGATTTGTTCAATTCTCAGTTTCAGAAGGTACCTTCTGTTCCCAAGTTAGGTAAAAAAGGAACTGAACATTCAGTTCTGGCTCAACCAGAAAAGCAAGAGGATCTGTGCCATCATCTGCTGCATTTTAGCCTTAGTGGCAAATAGATTTAGGTAAAAAAGAAAAAAAAAAACAGAGCTTTAATTTGTATTTTTGTCTCTTTCTAGGTGATGAAGTGCATCGTAGAGGTCATCTCAGATACTTTATCGAAGCCAAACCCCCTCCCAATCAGCGAGGAATGCCTAGAAACACTCAGAGGAGGTATAGGCTCAGACTTAATGCTGGGTATCAGCAAGAAAAGATGTAGCAATCAGGGGCTGGTTCTGCCCTGAAATATCCCCTGACATCTGCCAAGGGGTCCCTGACACACTCACCTTTCTCACAGTCACCCCTCTGGGCTGCACCAGCCTCCAGAAGAGGGATGGGGCTGCTGCTCAGCCCAGCCTTACGCTTGCACTGTGCCTGGTTTTCATGAGAGCTTCGTGTCAGCTTAACCACATAGTTAAGAGATGTGGCAGCAAATCAGGACAAGGGAAAGAAAAGAGTAAAGAGGGAGGTGGCATTTGGAGTTCTTTTTTGTTTCCTGGGGGCAGAGGGAGGTTGACTTTGATAACGTTCTGTGCTACATCTCCCCTCTTGCAGATGAACGAATCATTTCTATCCTTCGCCACCAAAATTTGTTGAAGGAACTTCAGGAAATTGCTGCTCAAGGTACAGTGTCATGACATTGTTATTTAGGAAGTTATTTGGGAAGAGAGGTTTCATCTGTTTTAACTCCTTTCACAGGTGTTTGGATTGGTTTGGGGTTTTTTTTGTTAGTGTATTGGTTTTGTGGTGGGTTGGTTTGTTTGTGGGTTGTTTTGTTTTGTTGTATTTTACACCAATTTGACATCATATAATGTGCCTTAGGAACATATAGTTTTAGGGTTTCCAGTAGAGACACGGGGAGTAGGGCAGGAATTTTGCTTATAATAACTCCAGTGTGCACCTGAATATTTAAATTGTGGTCAGTGTAACTTGGTAGTGTTGCAGAGTACAGTCATTTTGGGGAAGGGGAACTCTGAATGGAAACAGTGTGATTTAATTCAATAAATAAAGACCAGCTCCCAAACTAGAGTGAAAGGCAAGAAAACCATAAAACCTTCGCTGTCTGTGTAGCTGGAGTCTAGCACTAAACACAGGTGCGGCAGAAGGGACACCTCACTGAGCTTCAAGTGGGACTTGCACCTAAAATACCCCACTGAAAATGTCCTTGAGCTAATGGGGATTTTTCTGTTGGCTTCCTCAGGTTGAATGCAAGTTCCTTTGGTTTGGAGATTTTCAAGCTGTGCGCTGTGGGTCAGTGTGGGAGCAGCAGCAGCTGCTGTGCAAAGGAGTGTGCAGGCAGGGAAAGGGCTTTCTCCGGTGCCTATGTCTACAGAGCTGATGTGCAGGCCCCAGGCAAGGCTACTTCAAAGCCAGTACAGGTTCTTCTGTCCAAGTGGTCCAGTTGAGGTTGCAAGAGTGTGCAACCCAGGTTACAAGAAGGACAGCTCTTGTCCTTCCCTCCTCCTCCATGGGGTAACCCAGCTGGCAGCCCTCTCTTGCCAGGGCATCCTTGTGCCCTGCTTGAGGGTGGCACAGCTGCCAAGGATGGCTGGAAAATAGTGCCACCAAATGGCTTTCAGAGAAGGGAAGCCACAGAGACAGTAAGGAGAAGGGAGAAGGAAAATTCAGGAGTCAAGACTGGGAGCGAGCCTTATGCATCTCCTAAACCTGTAGTCTGGTCACTGCTCAGCTGCCACTAGTAGAGGGGCCAGCCACTCAGTGACCTCAGACAGGCTTTCTAGATGCTCTGACAATATAGAAAAGAGAAAAGAAAGAAACCTAGGCTTCTTCAGTGAGCAGGGGTGCTGCTGCCCAGGCACACAAGGGCTGTGAGGGGACTGTTCAGCTATCAGAGAAGCTGTCCCACGTATCATGGAGTCCACGCGAAGGCACTTGTTTCACAAAGGTGCATCTTGCTTGGCTCTCTCCTTTGCTTGATCCCATCACACCATTTTGTCCCAAAGTAGCATGAACACTGATTTACAGATCACAGTGACAGGAGGTGGGAAAGTCAGGGAAGTCATGTAGCCCAAGGGCAAAGTTTATCTTGTCTGTGCTGGCTGGACCTGATCCTTCAGCAGGAATAGCCCACATCAGCCAGCTCTGCCCAATGTAAGGCTCAAGAGGACTGGGATGGCAGTATTGGCTCTTGACTTTGTATTAAGGTGTAGAAGTAGGGTGTGTGCAGGGTTAGATAAGGCTTGCTTCATTTGCAGATTCTGTTGGGATAGGGCTGCCTGGGGACTGCTGGCAGCCAGGATAGCTATGCTCTGACCTCCAGCTTGTGCTGCCACCTGACACATTTCCCCAGAGTGTCACTTTTGTTGAGCTGGCTCCATAATCCCAGGAGCTAAGGTGTGGGGCCTTGGAGTGGGAATGAATGCTGCTTCTTCCTCCCAGTGCCCTGGGGAGAGTGGCCCCCACAAGCAGCCTGGAGAGCACAGGGGCTCTCAGTGCTCACCTCAATGGAGGTATACGGGCAGCATCTGGCAGAAGACATTTTTTCTTCCTCAATACTTTAATGCTTAAATCTTTTGTTGTCCTCAGTGTGCTGCAGTTCAGCCTCTCTCATTCCCTAGCTCTCAATCAGCACTAGTTTTCCTAGAAAGCTTGCTTTTCTGCTCGTTTAGAGACCTTTTTCTTTCTTACAGATAATGGTGGGTTTTTTTATGGAGGCTTTGTTGCTGCAGTTGATTCACATATCCTGCAGCTGCCCTTTGGCAGATTTGTCCATTTTAGAAGATATATATGTAATTATAAAGGGCATGGATCTATTTCCTTCCTCTACTTTCTGAAACACAGGTGGGGCTGTTGCCTTTCCCTACTTTTTGTTACTTGATGCAGGTGCCAGTGAAAGAACTCAGCAGCAGAAGAAAAGCAGTGGCTTTGAAGATGAACTTTCTGAAGTCCTTGAAAATCAGAATGACAAGAACAAGGAGAGAGGTCAGTGTCAGCTTTCCCCCTGGGAAATCCAGGTCTGGCTGTAAACAAGGATGTTCTTTCTAACAGCCTTGGTATATCCATCTGTTTCTTATTTAGGCATCTTCTTTGATGCTGCCACTGGCAGATGAGCAACCTGATGTTTACCTTGTTCTTATTTACCAGTTTAACTGATGTGTAGTTTCTGAGCTATAGTAACTGCTAATGGTTGAGTTACCAAACTGATACTGACCTTTTCTATCTTGTTGCCAACACCACCACTCGATCCTACTGCTTAAAATGAGTCACAGACAGGGAAATCTCATATTAAAGATTCCTGCTGCCCTTGTTTCCAGCACCCAAGATATTAGATTATGGGTCTCTGAAAGGAAAATTGGACTTGAGATACACACAGTGCCCACAGCCACAAAGAACAGCTGCATCTTGGAAAGCCTGGGATTTCCCTTTATCACTGTGTTTAGATGGCCTGGCTAAAGACAGGCAGTGTATCCCTTTCTCACTTGAGGAAAAGATGATGGCAATGTAGGGTGAGCTGATTCCTTGTGCAGCAGGAGCACCCCTACAGAGGATCTCAAGTAAGCTCTGGACTGCATGGCTGAACCATGTCAGCGCAGTGATTCTACAAAGTTGGCCAAAGCTGCCCAAAGCAATGAGAAGTAACAGCCCTGGGGCTGCTTCTGCAGCCAGCAAGGTCAAAAGCCAAGAGGAACAAAGGATGATTAGCCCTCCTTACAGGGCAGACCTGAACCTCATGCTGCAAGAGCATGGAGACTGCATGAGGATGAAGCATAGTACATTGGGCTGTCCAGGCCCAGAGGCAGACCAGTGATGCTAGTGCAGTGTCACTGGTGGTCACCAGCCCAATGGGTGTGACCATCTCTCTCTATCCCCTCACCCCACTGCACTCCTCTGCCCTGCCTGGGGGTACACTTGCCTTTTCATACCCATCTGGCCTTTCCCACCTCTCTTTAGCCTCTCATCTCTTCTTTTGCAAAGTGATTTCTAGGGCTACTTCTGTTAAGAGACCAGCCCCTGCAAAGAGCAGCCCACAAGAAGCTCCTGCTGATGCTTTGCAGAGCTTCCCCTAGCCCACCCTGGTTCACCTGCAAACAGTACTGGCTGCCTTTTCAATATGGTGGTAGAAATCTGGGTATGATGTTAGCACAGCATCTAGAGCAGGGAAAGATGTGAAAGTGCCATCTTACATTCCTAAATAATTTCATTTTACATGTGATTTGGTTTCATGTGGGCCAAATCTGTTGCTGGCATCTCAAGAGATGGTGATGAGGACAGTGCCACAGCAGAGCACTTCAACATATGTTTAACTGCAGCCTTGTGAGTCTCTCAGGGAGAGCAGGCACTGGTGAGAGCACCAGCTTGCTGGAGTGCAAGCATATGTTGAAGTTCTTGGAGAAAGAATCCATTGGCTGATTAAACAGATTGCTGAGAGGGACTGAAGCTCCAAAAGAAATGCATGGGCTTCACTGATTATGAAATTAACTGTCAGGAGAGGTGTTGGTTCTTGCTTCTCCCTCTGCAGATGTGGCAGGAGAGCACTCTGAAGAGAAGCAGCCCATGGGTTCCCTGACTGAGCTGGCAGCACAGAAAAACCTGAATGAAGATTCAAGAAAAAACACCCTGGAGGGGATAGAGCCCAGGCTACAGAATGCAGACCCTGGTGAGAAGGAGAATCATGAGGAAACAGAGAGCAATGAAATCAGGGACACAGAGAATGCCCATCAAGATGAAGGTTTGGACAGCCACATAAGCAAAGGCTTCAATGAGGATGAGCAGCAGCATCAAGAGGATGAAGACGAGCACCCCAGACACCCCAAGGACAGCTCAGAGCTTGGTGACAAGGGAGAGCAGTCATCCAGGAAGGGCCAGGAGCAGAGCAAGCAGGCTGCAGGCGAGCGTGTGGAGCGTGAGGATGATGGGGGAGAAGATGCTGCAGAGGAGGACCCTACTGAAGCAGAGAGGTCACTCGATTTGGCTGAGGAGGACGAGGAGAATGAGGAGGTGCAGGGAGATGACAGTATGTATCACAAACAACTGCACTGGTGCTTACCTGGGGTGACATGAGAGTACTGAGGCAGACAGATATAAGAGGCTTTAAAGCCCAAAAGTTCAGGAGGTGCCTGCCAGGCTTACAGTGATACTCCCACTGATAGCACCCAGCCCTCCCTGCAAGCACCCAGCCATGTGTGCCAACATGCAGCAGGTAACACAGGCCTGGCAGATGCTTTGCTGCCTACTGCTCAGTTAGTATAGCACCTGAGGACAGTCAGGTTCTTTTTCTTGAACTTCCTGCAGTATTTTTGACAGTTGTCTCTAAGCTCTGTTACTGATATGGTGACATGAGAGTATTTCCAGAGCAAGGGAACAAGGGCCTGAGTCAGAAAGCCTACCTGAAGGCTCAGTTCAAAGGTGGAGTGTAATCAGGGTAACACTTGTGCTTACTGTTGTGCTTAATGCTCTTTCAGATAATGATGGTGCTCTGGGATTTGGCAAAGATGGGCAGAGCTCAGAGGAGGAGGAGGAAGAGGAAGAGGAGGAAGAGCAGCCCCAGGCACTGAGAGGAAGAAGGCATCACCTGGAGGATGAGGACATGCAGGGGGAAGAGGACACCTTCCAGTCCAGGGATGGCAAAAGTGAAGAGATGGAGGAGGAGACCTCCAGGGAGTGGGAAGACTCCAAGAGATGGAACAAAATGGATGAGCTGGCCAAGCAGCTGACATCAAAGAAGCGCATGGAGGAAAATGATAGTGAGGAAGACCCAGACAGGTCCATGAAAAAGGCATTTAGGTCCCACAAGTATGACTTCAGTAGTCCAGAGGAAGATGTGAGAAGGTCATGGAAGCATCACTCAAAGGAAGACAGCAGTGAAGGAGGCTTCCCACTTGCTCCCATGCCCGAAGAAAAGAAGGATGAGGAAGGCAGTGCTAACAGGAGAACAGAGGTTGGTGTACCTGGGTTTAACAAAACCCCTCCCCAGTTATTACTTGGGAATACAAACTGTGCTTGGGGATGTGTGTGGTACCTTGTTATGCTATTTCTCTGTGACAGTAAGGAGATTCTTGGTGACCTTTTAGTCATTCAGATGTTAGTGAGAGTAGCACCTGGCTGTGAGTTTAATTAGTATCTTTATTCCAGCAAATAGTGCAAAAACATGCCCTGACCCAGAGAGTCTGTGCTGGACATGTTGACTAGAACTGTATTTGGAGCCTAGGCATGTCTTGTGTCCCAAAACACCTGCAAGTCAAAGGGAATGCTTTTGTTGGGTCACAGATGGAATGAGTAGTGTCAGACTTACCAGGTAAACCAGGGCTGATGCTGTGGTGAGTCCGGGCATGGGAGTGGAAATGGTTGACAGATATGGGAATACATCTGAGCCAGGATTCCAAAGACAGAAATTCTTTCCTGGTACTTTGCATGATGGTAGCTCAGCACCACCCCAGCAGCCAGGTGGGGTAGTTTCACTTTTGTGACAGGCCCAGACACAGATGTTTATTTGTGACAGTGCAGGGGCTGGATAATAGGGCTGGGCATGGGCTCTGCATGTGCTTGCTCTGGAACAAGTCATGATCAAGTGCATGCAAACAGTGGGGCAGCAGATGAGTGAAGCCATTTTGCTGCAGCTCTCTTGCCTCAAAAGTACCTCTCTTGCTTTAGTTAGACACCAAAACATTGCTCAAAGATTGTACATCAGCATTGCCAGTCATGTCAGTTCAAGGCAAAGCCAAACAGCTCAGCTCCAAGAAGGGATGTAGCAGGTACCTGCCAAGGAGGTGGGCATGTGCCAAGGAGGTGGGCACCTGCCCCATCTGCCTCCTCACCACCATCTGCTCACATCCCAGGTCTCTCCCTCAGGAAAGCTGTTCCCTGTCCACCCCTGCCAGCAGCTCTAGGGTGCACCTTGCCTGCAAGATGGTAGGTTCAGTCTCTGAACAAAGACTGGGTGGCTGAGGCTGCAAGACTGCTATGTTTACAGTTGTAACAGGATCTTTTGGGTTTGTTTCTTTAAAATCAGAGTGAGAAGGCATGAGGCTAGGCACCTAGCAGTGAGGAAAGGGGAGGCTCAGGCTCTAGCTGTCTTGTCCCATCTCCTCACTTCCTGGGAAGACAGCTGTGTAGCTTGGCCACTGAGGCCAGCGTGGGCACAGCGGGGGGCTCAGAGTGCAGTCCTCTCCACTTGCCACCGTCCAGCCTGCGGGGCTGGGCAGGAGCAAGCCAGGGCACATGGGAACAGTGTGAGGCAGTGGTTGGGGTCAGACCTCTCCTCTCTTTGGGTGCTGCAGAGGATTTCAGCACAGTGCTATTTTCTCATTTTCAGGGGTCCCAGTTGCAGTCAAAGCACTTTTCCAGCAAGGTGAGCCTCAGCTGGCTGCTCCCTGATCTGCTTCAAGCAAAACACACTAGAACAGTCCTTTAGGCTTAGTTTGGCTCCCCTGGGCACTGGCAGGCACCCTGAGCCAAAGGTACACATCTATAGCCAGAGCTTTCCCAAGGGCTGAGCCAAGGGCCCTGTGGAGGGGCAGGGTGCCTTTTTTCCCTCCTCAGGAAAATAGTTCAGGGGGAAAAAAGTGACCTTTTTTTCACATACTTATTTTTTTCACACTAGCCACATGCAGTGCAGGTCAGTGGCTCAGGGTCAGCCTGTGCTGGGCAGCTGCTGCAGGCAGCACCAAGGCTCTGTTTCCTTGATGCAGGAGAGGGGCTGTCTCCTCAGCTCTGCTGACAAGAAAAGACAATTTTAGCACCAACAGCCCTACGTTTGCTCTTGCAGAACTTACTGCTGCACTGGGCAAGCACATTCTCTTCAGCAAACCCCAGGTAAGAGCAGCTGTGAGGGACAGGCAGGACTGGGGCTGGTAGTGAAGCAAGGCCAGTTTTGTATGGCTGGAGCTCAGAAAAAGCCACACAGTTACTAAGTTGAGTACCCATGTTAAGTAAAACAGCTTCAGCTGTTGGCGTTGATACAAAAGAGCCATTACAGAAAGGCTACCAAGTGACAGACTGAGCCTTTAAGCTGATGGTTTCTTCAGTCACTTTTTTCCCAAACAGAAAATTCCCTTCCAGTACTGAAGGTGCATGCAGACATCCAGTGGTGTGGGAAGAGAGGACACCACTGCCCCCTCCACGAGTATGGTACAGGCTGCAATCGGCAGGCACCTGTTCCAGTTTGACACCACTCCCTCGGCACAAGGACCCAGTGCTGTTTGGCAGTGCCTGCCTTGGCCTCAACTCCCCTGCAGCCAGCTCCCTTCAGCCTCATGCTCTGGAGGGAGACAGGATGTCCCCTTCACCAGCTGCAGCAATTTAGCATTAGGACAGGACTAAGTGTTGCACAGACATCTCTCTAGAGGGGCAAGTGCCGGAGTGGGCTGATGGGATGGGGCAAGATGTGGCTATATTTGTACCATTTCAGGCAACTAACCCCAGGCAAGGCTTCCTGCAGCTCTAGGGGGTAAGGGCTGCTCACCTGTGGCCATTGACATGTGTCCTGGGTTTTTGTTGCAGGACCAGGAGCTGGAGAGCCTGGCTGCCATCGAGGCGGAGCTGGAGCGCGTTGCCCACAAGCTGCATGAGCTGAGGCGAGGCTGAGGGCCCCAGCCTGCTCCACGCAGGTGAAAGCCACTGCTGCCACCCGTCTCCCTCCCCAGTGCATTTTTGTTTCCTGATTTTAAAACAACTAAGCTGGAGCAGAAGCATTGTGCCTAGGAAATGACCTTGCTAGTGCCCAGGCCTGCCTCCCTTGCCATAGTGCTGCGCTCATCACTGCTTCTTCACCTCACGCTCCCCTGTCCGCACGGATGCCCACCCACTCAGCTGGGCACTGGTGGGCACAAAGAGCACCTACGTGTTTATTTTCTGTCTGGGTGGGGGTTCTCCCTCTTTTTTCTTTCTTTTTTTTTCCAAATATAAGACAGCTTTCTAGAAAGTTCTCCTTCCACTGGTAGGTTCACTGGGTAAAAAAACTGCAATAACTCATCTTTTGATTAAAAGCTGAGAACTCTGACTGTAATATATTCTATATAAAAAAATTATCTAAGGAAAAATAAAACTGCAGTGGGTTCCTTCCTTTGGTTTGGCAGCTTTGGTTTCGGTCATCAGCACACGGCAGGGCCTGTGGAGTCCTGTCAGAAAGGAGGGGGAATGGAGCTCTCCCCACAGCACAGACACATTGTGAGGGTGTTTCCCTCCTTACCCAAGCTCCAACACTGCTGCCCACCAAGGCAGTAACAAACAGGCTAGTGATGAGGAAAACCAGTCTTGTGTTCACCAGAGGTGAAGGCTGGGCCTCAGGGGACACCTTTCCTGTGCATTGTCCCACAGGATCCGTGGGGGCCTGCTGGCACAGCACTCACCAATATGCAGAAACTCACAGCCTTTGGGCTCAGGCCATATGCCAGCTGGGTGCTGCCTGGGCTGGAGAAGTGTGACCCAAAAGTCTCTGAACACCAATCACAGTATTTTAGGCTTTCTATGTGTATTGGCAGGAAAAGACCATTGCACTGTCAGGGCTGTATCCCATCCCCTAGTTTGAAGCTCAGCTCTGTTGTCTCCCATCACCTTCCCTCCACAGAGCAGCTGAGATGCTCAGTGAACAACTGCCAGGCTTTGAACTTGACAAATCCCTTTATTCTAAGAACATCAGTGCTGTTGTCCCAGAGTGAATTGCACTGGAGGTGGGTGTGTTGGTCCCTTAGGTGCAGGAGGTGCTGGATCATAGAACCATAGAATCATCTGGACCAGAGGGGACCTCCAAAGGTCATCTAGTCCAACTTCCCCACAGTCAGAAGGGACATTCTGAACTAGACCAGGTTGCTCAGGGCCAGTAGGATGTCCAGAGCCATCCTCCACCCACCAGGTGAACCCAGTCCTAGGCAACCACACAGTGGAGGAAGGAGACAGCAAGGCCCAAGCATGGCCTGAAAGCTGCCCCAGAACAGAGTGCAAGCTGGGACAAGTCACTAGGTGAGAGCGTGAGTCCCAGAGTGAGGTGCAAGTATCCAAACCCCATCCTGAGAAGGTTGCACTCTCAACCTCAGGAAAACACACTAAAGAACAGAAGTGAAACCAAAGCTACTCCACAGAAGCAGTTATTAGGGAGTTAACCCAGCTGTAGAAGTCAGTTTACATACTGATGTTTATTTAAATTGTAATACAAATATTGTATTTAGTCTCCCCTTTTTTGTGTGTGGCAGAGCCTCTGCCAGGAGCATCACTCATACAATCCTCTGCAAACTCAGGTCACAAAAAATTCACAGAAACCCTCAGCCACCCACCCCACCCCTGCCAAGACAAAACAGCAGAAGGAAAAAAAAAAAAAAATCAAAAGAACACCACCAAACCCAAACAACCCACCACAGAAACAGGTCCACCTCCAAAGGAGTTCTTCCACCAAGAATGGTGGCAGCAGACAGAACTTGTCTATTGCTGCTCCAAAATCAGCAAGAGGAAAAATGTTATCAATGGAGCACTGTAAATACTGTCTTGGTTGGATAGTCAAGTACTCTTAAAACAGTTTGGACCCAATGACTTTCTTCAAAGGCAAAGAATGAGTTCAAGGCCTGAGTACTGGGCTTGGGAGGATGCCCCACCAGCTAATAAATGCTAGCCCTCCGACTGGCTGATACCTGATTTATGGCAGCTCTTAACTCACCTTGGCCTTGGGGCTGATACTAAGTGCTGTTCCCTAGACAGTGTTTACATGAGCACCCTTGCTGAGCAAGCTTGTTGCTTAGCAAAATGTAATGCTGATGGATGAGATAACCATCTTTCCTGCACTATCCAAAACAGGATCCTGATTAAAAATCCTGCTAGGTTTGGAGAAATTGAGAATGCCCTGTCCACGATGCTGATAGAAGAATCAGCCCAGCAGCATATGCTAGGATTAAATACTTCAGCACAGCAGTAGCCTAAATCCCAGTGATGTTTGCTTTCCTTATATAGTCAGATTAAAAAACCCAACTTCCCATTAGTGTTAGAAGAACAATCAAATCAAGCCTTGCTGGCAGGAGGGGGTCCAAAGTAACTGCGAACACCTGCACTGGAGAAGGATGTGAAACCCAAATTCTCATGAAAACGGCTTCCCCCAGCCAGAGAGTCGCTCACCTCACTGCCCCACGTGCTCATAAAGAGAAAGCAAAGTAGGACTTGTTATAAAGCATTTATTTTCATTATGTGTTGGAAAGGGACAATTCTGTCTTCAAAACAATTACAGAGATAATGCCACAATACCTACTGCATATTGCTTTACTGTTTAAATCAAAATATTGTCCAAAACAAGTGCTTGGCAAGTGAAAAGAAAAAGAATATATTACTGTAGAAATCAATGCTGTTAGACGAAAGCACCATCTTCATTGCCAGATCTAATCAATCAGTCATGTAGTTGAAGACTGATAAGCCAAATAGGAAGTATTTTTTTAGAGTAAGCTGTGATCTTTCAAGGGCTTGCCTAAGTCTATACAAATTTAAGTACAAAAATGGGAATTATGTTTCAGAAATCATAGCAAACCAAGCTGAAGTGAATCCCATGACACACTTGTTAACACTGTACAGATGGATTTGAACACAGGTATTGATGAACTTGCAAAACCTAGCACACACAAAATGGTCCCCAACATTCAGCCATGCTTAGATGGGGAGCAATGCTGGAGAGTAAAGGAGAATATAAAACTCTCTTCACACCTGGAGGTCCAGTTTTCTCAAAACTGTTGGGATCCCAAGGAATTGTTGTTACTCCATTTTACAAATAACTGCATTTCAGTATGTAATTCTCACAAGGGCATACACAAGCTTTATCAAATACTGAAATCAGAAATAAATAATAAAAGATACATCTAATATATGTGTGTTTCATTTTTTTGTTTGGTTTTTTACAGCACTGACTTTACAAGAGGATAGACAACTCATTTTTAGGGGCTGCTAACATTTGAAACAAAGAAGTCACTGTTTTATATGCAACATATACTCAACCTTTTAATAACTTTATATATGTATATATGACTTTTCACACAAAACCAATGTTAAAATAATTTATATCTAAAAACTATAGAGTGTAAAGAACAAAAGAGGAAATAAAATGTGGGTTTCCTTAAAAAGGATGGAATAGGAAGACTTGATTTTCATGAGCTCCATTTGCTGTTTCAGCTGTTTCTGGAGTTTAAAGAGATTTCCAGGCCATCAACAGAAAATTCCCAAGGCATTAGGAGCCCTCTGCAAGTTCATGGCATGCTGGGCAAGGACACCTGCTAATGAGCTCATGTGGTCCTCAGACATCTGCTAGTGTCAGCCCCAGTGGATTCGGCCTAAGGAAGGTGGAGAGAAAAAAACATCCCCTCAGACTGCTGTTAACAACTGTAGAGTGAAACTCTGGACCACTGGTGTGCACAACACCCACCAGCCAGAATTTTAATCCAAGCCCTACCTCTCCTTGTCCACTCTTCTGCATCACAGATACAGTAGATTTTTCATTTCCACAGGCAAGCTGCCACAGCAGCAGAGGTGGACCAGACCCAAACAGCCACCTGTATGCGCACAGTGAGAACAATTCCCTTTATTTGCTACAGAGGCTACTGTGCTTGTGTTGCTGAGGAATCACTCTAACATTTCCATTTATACCTGGATCCTCTCAAACCACCTTGAATAATTTTTGTGGCCATGTAAACATGTCAGAATCCACGAGGGATCTGAAACCCAGTTGGTCGATAGCTCAAGTGTTGATGGCCTGGATCTGCAGAGTGAACAGGGAAAGGAAAGGTAGTAAAGATGTGGAAAGTACTTTTCTGGAGGTTACATTCCTCTGAAATTGGTATTAAAGCAATATTACAAATAAAATCAGCAATGTGATCTGCAATGGTGTGTCCATTTATCTACGAAAGCAAGAGGAGATTATATTAAAGGAAACACCTTAATCTACAAAGCATTTTCACATACTCCTAATTACAAAACACACGGCTGCAACACCATAATTGTATACTGAATACAGAAATCAATACACCTCTAATAAAATGGAGAGAGGAAAAGAAAATTAATGGAGCAATGCAAGTGAACTCCTGCAAGTGTGCACATGGGGAGACTGCTACAAACTCAACATAGACTCTATTCACTGAAAATAATCAAAATCCAAGGTTTTCTGCACAGCTGTGGAAGGCAAGGCTGCAAGACTGCGAAAAGGCCTGACTCATCACTCGTCACTGCTGCCACACAAAGAAACTAGTGCTAGTCACAGAATTGATAAGCCTGGATTTTTTTTATTGATGGAAACAATATAAGCATTTTTCCTCTCTTTTACTGTTTTTATGCCAACCAATTCAAACAGCTCTGGCCTGATTTATTCTGTTGCCTTTGGACTGTATCCTGCCTCTGTTGTCTACCAACTATCCCACCTAGCTGTTCCCTGGCTGGACACTACCTGAGGTTTATCTGGAGAGTTTACATCTTTATCTTGAACAATCTTCATTACCTCAAGAAACCTCAGAGTTGGGTTCTTAATGTATACTCATCTATAATGAGAACAAATTAAACCAGTGGTTTCCACCTGAGCAACCTGTTGCAGACCTCCTCTGCACAAACTTTCCTCCCACGTTGAGGATGGAGATCTTTAAACAGATTTATCATTCCAACATCTGAATAGCATTAATAAAAACAGTGCATCCTATCTAGCAAGCAGCATGGTCAATCAGTTCCTACAGCACAAAGGTTGAATAGTCAGTCATGTGGTTAGCAAAGGCAAAGCAGCACAGGCCCAGTGGTAGTTCTGTGTTACACAAACCCCATGTTAGCACTGATGCTCCCAGTGAGGCTGCATTTCTGCAGCTGGTTTTCATGGAGCAATCAGGATGTTCTAGTACAGTCATTACAAACCCAAGCATAACACGGCACAGTCCTCTAGCACGGAAGGAGGATGGGGATGGCTTTACATTGAAGGCTGTAATATTACCACCCAAGACCTTTTCAACAGAGAAAACTTTTCACTTGCTGAAGCCAGCTACACAATTATAGTGGTAGCTAGAGTCCCATCTCCTCCATCAGACTGACACAAACCCTGGAAAAATTTCAGTCAGGCTAATGGTGTTCTTGTGTATTTCTATCAGTGAGGCAGAACAGAAATATATGCCTAAGGAGCTAACTGGTGCCCATGTAATTTCAATATAATTGCTCCCATCAACGAAGCCTCTAAAAACACAGCAGGCCTTTTCTAACCCACAATGGCAGAATTCAAACAGGCATTATGGAAAATGTTCCTCAGATTGTCTGCAATTTTAAGAGCAAGGGCATTCAGGTATGGTCTAATACTACAAGACTCTTCTACTTTCACAAAAGATGACAAGATTACAGAGTATTAACTGACTTACTGTGAAGCTTATCTTAAATCAAAACTATCCTGAACTTACCAAATGAGGCAGCAATTGAGAAAAGCACTTTAGCACAGGTTTAATAACATATGCATGCTCAAATGTTTTGTAATCATGTAATTCTATGCCTGAACAATTGGTAATTTACAGGTTTGGCTTATAAAAGTTGGTCTCCCAATTTGCCCCTGTGATTAGCAACATCCTAGTATATGAGCCGTCACAATAGTTTCTGCAAGGAAATATAGTAGTACAGCAATTGCATGGTAATTTATGTGAAAACTCTACTGTAATGCCACATCACAACAGGTGCCTGCATTTCTGCACCTGCTAAATTAAAGTGATACCAATATATTTGATAAATAAAAAAATAAATTACAGGCTACGGGAAAAAAAGTCACTGATCACACCAATGACCTAAATTTGTTTTCTAGTTACTGCCAAGATCTGGAATAATATTTAAATATAGTATTTCTGCAAGCCTTCAGAGAATTACAAAATAAACTTCTAACAATCATTTGTAAACAAGTTTAAAATGCACAATTATATTTCAGTAGTTTATTTTGGAGAAATAAAGCAGTGCAAAATAGGCCAACCAAAATTCAGAAGGCAGCCAGGAAAATAAAACTCTCATTTGATGTTCTAACTAGGAAACAGCATACAGACATTTCCATTGGATCCAACACTCAGATTCATGTAAACATAGTTTGAAAGGTCTTGAGTTACTAACCCAGTTTTAACATCATTGCTTCTTTCCCACCACCCACTGAAAATAAAACAACAACAACAACCCAAACAAACCAAAACCAACACACACACACCCCCAAAACAAATGAAAAGAAAAAACTCCCTCAAAACCAAAGAAAATCCCAAGCCATTGCAGGAAAGGAAGCAAAAGGCAAGTCTACAAACACGCCACCAGCTGGTTACAAGAAAGTACCATACAAAAATATGCACTGGCAGGTTCCTTCCTGAGGGTATCTTTTGTTACACATGTAACATAAAAACACTTTTTATTTTAAACAAACAAAAGCAAACCTCAAACTGTAGGTGTCAAATTTATTTCAGTCACAATTTTATGAAAGATTTGGTCTATCATGAATACTTTCACAAACCCTTACCTATGTTCATCCAACTCACTCACACCACAACCACCCAAGACCTGCGAGCTGCCGGCAACGTGGGATCCAGCAGCCTGAAAGCATACAAGGGCTATGAAGCACGCCCAGCTCAGAACTGATCTGCAGTAGTCAAGGAAGTTGGCTGCACTTATGTGCACCCTGGAACTTGACAGATACCACACTCAGAAGCTCCTTCCAGTCTCTACAAAAATATCTTAAAGTTAGTAACCCCTTTAGAGGTGGAATTATCTTCTCCTGTGTAAATCATCCTCAAAAATTCCATCCTAGCTACAGGAAATTCCCAAGAATGGCATGTTGGGAACAACTCAAATCTCCCTTAAGGAAAACCCCACTGTTTACACAAAAGAACTGCTACATAACACTCTTCAAAACTTTTTCCCCTCCAGGAGTGGTACAATCAGGTAGGGTGACATTTTTTACAGAGTTTAATCCTCTCTTCATGGTCTGCCTGGGCTTTAAGCTCTAGATCCTTTCCTTTTGAGTAGGTATCTAACACATGATACTAAAGAAACTGGTACTAAAAGCCGCAGTGATGGATGCTTTATGACTACCTGCTATAGAAAGTCAGAAATTTCCCTATCAGCAACTAGAAATTTAACTAAGGAAATCTTCTTAAAACCATCCCTCTTAAACATATTTTAGGGATTATATGGGAAAGAGAAGGCCACTCTGTCTACCAAAATAGTGTCTCCATTCTCAGCACTGACAGACTTGGTTATTTCTGCTTAGTGTTCAGAATTGGCAAAAGTTGCAGGAATTGTCAGCAGCAGAAGATGCTGCCTTGCTAGAGGAGGCAACAGAAGGTGAACAGCATAGGTTTACTGCGTATCTCAAGAGATACAAATTGGCTTTGCTGTAGTTCACAAATCATATAAAGTACTATTGTAAATTACTGCACGCCTCATCTGGCAGCTTGCCACAAAATAATTTGGTCTCTAAGCTCGACTTGTCATGTACTTCTACCACATACAAAGGTACACAACTCATCTTACCCACTTTGCAAAAGGAAAAAACACCACAGCAGCACGGAGCAGTTGCACTCTCCAAGGAACACCTGTGGCTCGGATTGCCAGCCTTCCCACAGAACTGTCCCGGAGCCCTCACAAGGGCAATGGACAAAAAATTACATTTGCTGCTATGCTATGAGCTGCTTCCATTAGCCCTCCTAGGATTTTACCACTAGCAGATGACAGAAAGGATGACATTTTATCTACTAAATAACCTAACTATCAGCACCCTGATACGTGTCACTGATGGTAGGCGTGGTTAGAAGCTGCTTTTGACTGAAGCAGTAAGGCCTAGGTAAAGAGCTGGAAAGTTGGAACCAGGGTGGTCACCTCTGCTCTGCATCCTGAACAACCAGTCTGTCTCTGTCCTGCTCAAAGTGCTGCAGCTTCACAGCAAGCCACCTGTCAACATCTTATCTGGTCAATGTTGTAAGAGATTTGGTTTTGTGACACTGAAGCTGGCTTAGCTTTCTTTTGCAATGGCCTACCTGGAAAAACGGGATAGGGAATATTTTAGGCAGAAATCTCTAGCACTGTTACATTCAGACACTGCATTTCATCATTATTATCTTCTTGAAATCATGAGGTCCGATTTTAAGATGCTGGTCACCAGTGATTACAAAGAACAATGGAAATGAAAGAGCAACCCTCCCACAATGAAAGGACTAGTGTTAAAACCCACGTGTGTGTAAACTCACTACAGATTTGCAACTGGAATCTGATGAAATGGATCTGAACCACTTTTGTGCTCTCCTCCTTTCAGTCCATTTCATCAGCAAAACAGATTAAATCAAATGGTAAGTTTTTTTTATTTTGCTTTTTTGTGTTGTGTTTTGTAATGTTTGTTAATTTTTTCCTTTTTTTGTATTTTTTTTTTTAATTTTATTTTGCAATTGTGTTGTTACAGCCTGATCTTGTTCTGGGACCACAATTTCTACCTCTGTGGCTTTTCTCAGTCCATGGCATTGGCAAGTTATTGAGAAGAAGCTTTTGTTGCCAATGTAGTGACGCAGTGCTGCTGGAAGCTGGGGGACACTGCTGAGTTGCAGCCTAGTCTCTGGTGCTGCAGTTTTACAGAGCTGTTGGTCTCGCTTTCCACAATCCAGGAGGAGTCTTTTCCCATGACGCTGAGACAGCCTGTGCTCGTGCAGTGTATCCGCTCGTCCATGATCCCGCTGGTCTGCTCTGCCAGGAGCTTGCTACGGTTTAGCTGGGTCACCTCAGGTACCTGGCCCTGTAGGACAGCAGCTATGTGGTTCAGGAGATCCGTGAAAAATTCGGAGACACCCTCGTAACCTGAGAGAAGAAAAACAAAGAGAGGGGAAAAAAAAAGAAGGAACTTGAGTAATTTTCATAAGTGCTTTGCAAGGCTTCTTCTACCTGATTATTTCTTGGGCTGTGCTTGCCTTCCAAGTGATAATGAAAAATCTTCTTAACTGCAAGAGAACATTAGCATAAAAAGCAACAAAGACCCTTGCTACAAAAATATTTTGGTTTGATGAGAAAAATCACTTTCCAGATCTTTTTCCTCCCAAGTATATATGTGTATACAAAATTTTCCCTGTATTTTATCCTTTGTTGCAAAGTTCAAGTTCTTTTCCTAAGTTACAAACTCTGTGTTCCAACATCGATCTCTTCCATCCTGTCTCCAGGTTTACTACAGAGAGTAGCTCTAATGCAGAGTTCCCTTGAGGGTCTGGACCCTCTCTAGAATTTGCTCAGCAATGTCCTTTGTTAGAGAAACCTGATACAAGAGTGGGACTGTTTTTATACACTATGGGAAATGGCAGCTTCCCACAGTGTAAGAAGCAATGTGATGCTTGTCTAATCTAAACTAACTTGGCGCTTAAAACCTGTTCCCCACTATGAGCAACGTCTGAAAAAAAACTCAAGGGACAGTAACCATCTATCAGTGGTACAGGCTTTGGTAGAATCCTCCATCTTTATTGCAGTGCTGAAAACATCTTTCTGCATGTTCTGTTAAGTGATTCCAGACCATTTAGAAGGCTAAGTTTAGCACCAAATCTCCTGGTTAAAATAGTTGCAGAAATACCAAGAGATGTGATGTTTTTGGTGACACAAAGGATGGCAGTAGGCGTACAGAGTTTCTGGCTCTATTTTAAACACGCTGGCATAGGCAGAGTCTTATCATCGCACTCCTCTCAGAACTGAACCAGACATGCAGTGTACCAGTACAATACACTGAAATGGATCTTAACTGCTACTGCACCACCTAAAATTGTTATCAAATTGATTTAGTATTTAGAAGTGCCATATAACATTCACTGCATTTAATGGGGTAGCCTGATTGTTCTAAAATATCTGTAAAAGGTGATCTAGTGTTGAGAGACAGAAGCAATAATAACAGTTTACAAGTCCCATGTGAATAGCATACATTCACACAGCACATGAGCGGAACCAGAGGCCACAAAGTAAATGGACACTTTAAAACACTATAAGTGATGTGATTGCACTGCAGAAGGGTCCCTCAGATCCATAAATATCTCAATTTTAATCTCCATTCTCTGGTAAAGACCAACTGTCTTAGGCAATAAAAACTCAACTGCTTGAAAAATACAAGGTAGGAGGACAGTCACCTTCAGATGCATGTGGTGATGTTATGGTGCTTTTATAACCCATACATTAACCAAGTAACTCTTATTTAGGCTGCTTTACTGCTTTGAATTCTATTGTACTTGGTCACAATTCTCCTAGATACTTCACAGGTCATGCAAAACACCAGCAATGTGAGACAACATCTCTCAGTTTTCCTTCTCAAAAGCCCTTGAACAGGTTCACCACACAAGTCAGCCATTTCAAAACTTCCAAGTTTCCTAGCGCCCCACAAGATAATCCAGTGATCAGCAGGGTCAACTAGGATTCTTACAGCTGGTCATGGGAGCCAGAACAAGATCTGCACCTCTTTAACAGAGGTGGTTGTTATGCTTCCTTGCTTATGTAAAAGCCAAGGGATTAGCCTTCAAATCTACTCAGAGTGCTTCAGACACCCTGGGAATAAGCCTTCTCCATAGTAACAGCTTTAATATTCAGAAAGGAGATCCATAGTAACCTAGAGTGTTTTGTGTCTGCTCTCTGAAAACAAACCAGCCTTGTTTGAGGGCACCTGGCAAACGCACAAAGAAGTTATTTTAAATATTTAATGGGAATAAGATGGCCAGTTATTCAGCTCCAAAATCATCAAATGTTACAGTATAAGGAAGCTGTACAGATCATGCAGGTTTCCTCTGAGCAAGCCCTCTGCACACTGGCTGGAAAGGCACAGGTAATTCTGCTCGGTCACTCAGAAGAAACTTCACACACTTGTAAAAAAGAAATGCACAGAAGGTAGAAAGACAGCCAGGGTGTCACAACTCTGGAGACTCAGAAAGCCTAGGGAAGGCTGCAAACTCAGTGGATATTGCCTTGCTCTTATTTACTAGCTGCTGCAGGCCTCTCAAAAGAGGCAACTGTGGGTTATTGCAGTGGTGTGATAACAAAATCAAGAGGGAGATTAAATTACATCTTCAGAAATTACTGGCAATGAATTTGAGGTTCATGTCACACAAGGAATCAGTGGGAGGATATAATTTTTTGCATGCCTCAAAGCACAAGTTGCATGAATTATGCTCCAGCACTGTCCTAGCACTGCCCACTGAAACCATTTTGGAAATGCAGGTCTGAATTTTGCTACATTGAAAGCTGTCTTCAGTCCTCTGGCTGCACATGGATAGGAAGGATGTCCACCCACCAATGCATCTGAAAACAAGTACCTGCACCCCTGAGCTTTATGGAGTCAAGAAATGCATCTGAGCATTTTTAAGCCACCATTAGAGATGCTACCTGCCTGATTTTTAGGAGATTCTTCCTGATCTGGCACACTTCCTCTGGGAAGAGTTAGACAGCCCACGTCTTGCATTTGTGGCTGTGCACAGAGTGCGTGTTCAGATCGGATGCCTCCAGCTACCACATATATGCACACAGAACCAGCAGTTCACCTATATTGGTGATAGGCTGCAGGACATTCACACACAAACTGCTGCTCCGTCTAGGTGAGCTCAGCCACAGCCACAGGACAGCAGGCTATGTGGAGCCTTTTCTTTGTGGTCAGACAACATAAAACCTCATGCTATGTGACTGCACCCACAGTTAAATATCTCAGCTGGTAACCTCTGCTAAATAAAGCGTCAGTGCTTTCCCACAGACCAGGAGACCCAAGAGACCTTTTAGACATTTATCTTTAAAATCTTTGAGAAGATGCTAATAGAGCTGATAACAGACAACATCCTCCTACATGTAAATCTGCTCTCAATTCTGACATTAAACTAATCTCAAGATAACATCCATGGAGCAGCAGGTTCAAATGAGCTTCAAACACAAAAGGCAGCACACAAGGAAACCAAGCAGTTGGATAAGGCTTTGGTTGGGCCTGACCACAAGCAGTAACTTGAGCTTCATGAAAGAGGTTATGAATGCTCTTTAAAGGGCACTTCTTCCTCTCCCTTCCCCAAATCAGTGATGCAGAGATAATGTAGCAGGCCCTTCAAGTGTCTAACTTGGCTCCAGCAAGGCTCTACTGCAATACTTTCAGAATAGCTTGACTTGAGGAAGAGGAGAAAGAGAAAGCCACTTCCTGGGACTGCACTGAGTCATGAACTTCTTGTTCTCCATCAATGAAGCCAGCCCTTGAAGCTCTTAACATTTAATCATGCTGGCCCCTTGAAGCAAAAAATGCAGCTGCCTGGGCTAAAAATGCTTTTGGGCAACAGAATATTCTGTGCCAAGATATAACTTTTCTTCTGTTGTCTTGTACCCAACTGCATCTTTGATCTCAGTAGCCCTCAAGAGCAGCTCATCTCCCTCAGTTTTGCTACCTTTTACAGATATGAAGGCAGTTTTGTCTACACCCAGCTTTCTCTCTTTCTTACATCTAGTCCTTGCTGCTACCCCCTAGACTTTATCCAATCAGTCTTCAACTCATCCCATGGTGATAAAGCCAGCAGCCACCTTCACCACTCACATGTTCACTACCTAAAAAATGACATGTGAGATACAATGTAGACCTGTGCTCGTTAGGCTACTGAATTCAGCACAAATGACATACCATTATTGGCTCCTCCCTATAAACACTTACAACTCCTTTTAACAGTTCCTGTGGTCAAGGAGCTTGTTTAATTGTTTTGGAGACATATTTAGTGCTTAAAAAAGTAGAGAACAAACCTACCTATTTTCACACACTCTACTCTATTGTTTTACTCCAAGATGCACTTAGGAGAACCTGCACTCCATGATGTACTTAAGAGAACCTGCAAGGATATTTAACTCTTTACAGTAACTTCTGTGCACCTACAATTTTATCACCATCTTTAGATTCTTCTGTTCCTTTTGTGCACAAATGTCTTTTCATGGAGAATCAATCTGCACAGGAAGGGAACAGTTTGCTGCTTCCACCCCCTCAACACTTTTAATGGCAGAGAGTCTGGAATAACAGAAATCTTAACAGGCTCTCCTAAAATGGAATCTATTCTTCTTCTTTTCATCCTCAGAATGAGGGACAGGCACAGAAAAGCCAGGTCCCAGCACACAATGCCACACTTCAGCTCCTGGGCGTCACTTTGCAGGAACAGCCATATTATAGCTGGCTACTAATATCTTGACTGTGTCTCCTAAGAGCTAATATTTCAGTAGCACATTCCAAATCTAGATTAGGGTTCTGCCCTTCCCAGACTGAATAGTTTCCAATCTCAGAACAATTTGGCTGCTGCTCTCCTGTGCTCCTTCTGAGAAGCAATGATGACACCATCAGTAAAACTTCATTCTAAGCACACACTGCAGTTTCCACAAAGCATGAGTGGAAAGGCCTTTCTCACCTGGGAATGCATTTATATCAATGACGGCATGCTGCCCGGTCTGATTGTTAATGATGATATCAATTCCAAAAAGGGAAACTCCCAGAGCTTGCCGCAGAGCCTTAGAGATTTCCCGGATGACGTCGTCATTTGGCCGCTCAAACACTCCTTCGATTTTATCCAGCTACAGCAGAAAAAGACACAGAGGTAAGGAATGCTGAAACAGGTGGTGTGGTTTTTTTCAGTGGGCAGATTGATTTTCAGAGGTTTCCAGGTGCATATCCATCAAATCTAATTGCAGAGAACTGGTGGCATGAAACAGAGAAAGAGAGCAAAAAGAAATGGCTTTCGTAATTCCATATCCTTCCTATACTGGCAGTTCACCTGCTCTGAGTGCCCAGCTCTTCCTGTTCATAACGGGGCAGCTTCTTGAGAGACAGAGCAGTGTAGGAATGGATGGAGAATCA
Organism: Melanerpes formicivorus; assembly: GCF_026170545.1. NCBI lineage: Eukaryota > Metazoa > Chordata > Aves > Piciformes > Picidae > Melanerpes > Melanerpes formicivorus. Next base: position 6,616,504 of record NW_027142369.1, read on the forward strand.
GACCCATGATTTTCAGTACTAGATCTACAACTTAAAAAAAAATACAGCTGGTGTGTTTCACTCTGTGCTGCACATCTTCTAGATATCATTGTCATATTTCAATGTGGATTAAAGCCTTTGGTAAAGGGCTGACAAGTCTGGCTCCCACTGATAGTTCAGTCTGAGACATACAATACTACTCAGGGTAGTAGCCTCTTCAAGGCAGAGGCTAATTCAGAAGGGATCCTTTGTGTGGGTTTTCACATATAAGTTATTATGTAAACATTTGTTACAATCAGTAATTCAGATTTTTCATGACTGGAAGACAATTTTCTTCACTTTTTAAACAACATATTTTGCAGCAGAAGCATGTCTGGAATATGTATGTGTATGAGAGAGATGGCAGGTAAACCACAGGAGCATATACTCTCTCTGTCACTAGCACAATTACAGTCTTAATATTTAGCACGTCTATCAGTGTTGCACACAACTTGAAATTCAATCATTAATGACTACAAAACTACTCCCCAAGAGAGCTTGTGAAATGGAAAAGAATCTGGAGACTCAGAGATTGAAAAGACTCAGTCCTGTAAAGTGACTTTCTCAGCAGTCCAGTGTCCAAGAACTTGGTAGGATTTATCTGTGCATAGCTTATTAAAAGTACTTGCAACGCAAGCATGAAACTGCAGCATGCTGACACTGCTGGCCTTGGAAGACACACAGAAATGGCCCCATGGTCACAGCTCAGGCACTGCAGTCAGCCACTGGACTTTTGTGGCACTGCCCAGGGCAGTTTCTCTGCTGGAATTTAAACTGTGTGTCTTTCCTCACAGAACTGAGTCCTAGAAGGATGATTTATGCTTATTAAGTTCTCTGGACAGATAAAGGCCAGGTATTTGCACTTGGAACCTCCTTCTTCCCTTTGCCTAGATTAGCTCTGGGGAGTTTAGGCCTGGCAAGCAACACAACCCTGCTGCATCGGTGCTTCCTCACCGGAGCTCGGTAAGGAAAACCAGAGGGGGACACAGTCATGCTGGTTCGCTGTATCAAATAGACCTCAGCCTGCAACACAGAAGCAGACAACTTGTGAAGGAGAGTCACTAGCTACTAACACTTTGATAAGAAAGGACTAGATAAGTTTTCCAGCCACACTAGAGGGAAAAAGACCAACTGTACTTACTGCTGTTAAGACGGATGAGGATTCTGGTTTTGAAACATTGTGGCTGTTGAAAAATATTGATTCTCTGTCTGGAATTAAAAGCAGGTTGTAAATAACTTTATACCAGATTTCAATTTCCAAAAGATTAGTGTAAAAACAGTAGATGGCACTGTAGCCCCAGGAATCTAGTGCTGATCCCTGCCAGTAGTCCCCAGCCACCCACCCCACTCCCAAGGTCTTCCCTCCTGTCAGCTGGCACTTAGCTGCCTGCACAGGCAGGGATCCACAGCTAGGTCACCCGTGTTTTTTTGACCTCAGACTACAGACAAATAGAATGGCACAGGGTTAACAGAAACCAGTTTCCTTTCCTTCACCAGAGCAAATTAAGCCCAGTAAGATAATTAAATTAATTTCTGCTGGTTTGCTATACTCCAAGTGACAGTTACAGTGAACGGAAGGTTCACTGAGATCCCTGGGAATCTGGAGAGAGCGCTGTCATCATGGATGATGCAGGAATTTTCATGGTCAGAACCTGCTCTCCTTGTGGAAATGCAGGAGACACGCTCAGGTGACAGAAGCCACTAACTTCTGCAGTGGAAACCAAGAAGAGACTTGAACTAGCACGTCCTGCCCCACTCCCTCTGTGCTGGAGGTTTTACTGGTGGGGAGAAATACACTACAGCAATTTTCCCCTTGGGATTCTCACCACAGCAGAATGATGGCCTTGTACAAACAACCCACACGGAAACACCTGAACCAAAGTCTCAGCACACAGATGGCACCAGCAAGAGTATTTCTGCTATGCTGGTCTCTCTGGATGGACATTTAAGAGCAGCCATGGGGCCACATACTATAAAGATGAGGGAGCTGTGAAAAGCAAGCCCAAATCCGCTTTTCAGACTGACTCTTTTCTTGCTGTCTTCTGCCACCGAGAATGGCCTTGTATTTTCAGTGAGTTCCTGGAGTGCCTCGCAGCCACCAGGTCTATTTAATCATCAGATGTCTGCAGCATGGCCCCCTTAAACTCTCCTGATGAGGTTAAGAAAGCCCAATTTTTATCTTCTTTTTATCTTCATCTGCCCACAAGAGTTATTTTTATGTGAGCTTCCAGACAACTTTCAAATCTTACAATAACAGATGAGACACTAGCTAAGGCACTTTCAGCAAAAGTATAGACCAACTGTCCTAACAGTTTAGACAAACACAGATTGTGGCCTATTTAATTTGAACAGGACATAGAGCAGACCTAAATGTAAATACAGGCAGAGATACCTGCAGGCAAGGACTTTTACTATATGATCCTATTATAGGTATACTAACAACATACACATTTGTGTGCAGAATGCAATGGTGAGCATACAGGGACATACTAACATCAACAGAAACCATAAAAAGGGTGACAAAAAACTGGCGCTTGCTTATTCACCTCCTGTAGTTTGGTACTTTCTCTTGACCCACCCCCACCTCCGGTATTTGTCCAGTTGCAGACAGATCATGCTCCCATCCATGCACTGCTAATTCCCTTTGGTTCTGAGGGGGGCCACAGAATGCAGTTCTATGGAAAGGAGCTTTATTCCCATAAAGGAAATTAAAGCAATCTTTAATGAAACCCCTTCAAGTGCTGCTTTCTAGTGACACATGGGAGGATTACTGTTCTCACTGACAAATCATTCCTCCTTTCCCCCAACACAGCTGGTATCTACAAACCATAGGATGCTTCCCACCAAGGTTTACAATATTGGGCCTCATGCAAACAGAGAGGCTTGTTTAGGGGAGAGCACAAGTGGTCTTGAACTTGAACACACGTACATAATCAAGGTAAAAATAGAGAGAGGAACTTCTGAAACTCTGGAATCCAGGAAATTCTCTCCAGAGCACTTATAAACAAACTCCGGAACAAATGACACATGAACTTACTGTGAAATGAGAGAACTTCTCCCCCTCTCCCCCTTTCCACATGACATAAAACACTGTTTCTAACAGGTAAGACTCAGGTTACCATTGCATAAATATTTACTATATGAATGTCATTCCTATCTATTCCAGAGCAGATGCGTTATCGCTCTTCCTATTGAAATAATACAGAAGAGGAAACACAGTATGCAAGAACCAGCTGCCTTCACTTCAGCAGCCAGTTCAAAGATTGTTTTTCTTTTCAGCTTTTGCTGCCAATGCTCTGAGAGTTGACAGTTTCTTTTTAACTTGGCACAGCGCACCTGAAATTCCTGCAGAGAAGTTCTTCAAAGATGGTCTTTTCACAACGGTGTAAGATTCTCCAACCACAAAGACTTTGTACAGCACGGCATTGTGATTGATGAAGCTCTGAATGACGCAAGGGGGGCGAACAGCTTTCAGGCCCTCCTGGTTGAAGATGATCGCCATCTGGAAACACACACACACAGTTGTGACCAAGTCTTTCAACAATTTAATATGTACCCACCACCTGACTAGCAGTGAGGAGGATATATCTACTAATGGATATGTACTGATCATGTGTGCGCCCCTTCTCATCAGCTAATCCTGTTTTATTATGTTTCATTTCACTGACATGCAACTCTCCAAACACTACAGGCAGTGCACCTTTCATTTTCGACCAACATTTTTTTCTCAGTTCTTTGCAATTTCACTTGCTGCTTTTAGTCGAGAAGCTACTGAAACTGCAGGTACAACAAAAGATTAAAACATTTGACCAGCGCACATGACAAAGTCTGTATTATATGCAAGTGTGCATCCTGAGAACAATGTCTGTGTACTAAATGTAAGAGTTCTTACCCACAGCTCTATTTCCCTTGGTTTGGTTCAGTCCAGTTGCAATGGCCTAAGCACCAGGGTTTCACCTACATCATCAGATTATTTTTCTACTAGTTCTTACTGCTAGACAATGTTGACCTAATGATTTGCTTGGCTTTATTTCACCCTGTTGCTCCAAATGGATAGTCCTCTTGAAGGGACTAATGCCTCAATGATGAACAACAGCAGCCTCAAACAACACAGAAGCTATGCTAGTACATGTGCAGAAATACTTTGATGAGCCAGCCTACCTTCAGTACATGTTACATTGTTCCTTCCATTGATCCCTCTATTACCATGCTTGCATGCATATATAATTACTGTAACTGTGGTGCCTCATTTGGCAGGTTTGTCATTGGAGTATGGCTCTATGCCTCCTACGCAGAACCAGCAGCAAACACCATTCTGGCACAGATAGTGTGCCCCTAAACAGCAGTGAGGAGAAACTTAGGTTTGCTCTCCATCCTCAAAGCCCTGAAAAAGCTACACTCTACTTATCCTAATACTGACCTCTCTTCATTACTCCAGTGATTCTGGGCCTTGTTATGCACAGTGGCAGCAGGGCATGTTGGTAGCCAGAAGAATATGAATAAGGACTGTTCAAGGCCAGAGAACCTGGCAAACGTTTTATCTTGCTTTCCTCTGGACAAACCTCCCTCCCAGTGGGAGGAATGGTTTGGTTAAAGCACTTTCCTTCTCTGCAGAGCCTTGATGACAGCGGCTAACATTCCATGTCTTGAGCCTACCACCTGCCCTAGTCAGTGCGGAATGCCAGAAAAGTTCCTAAGTTCTGAAACATAAGTTTTTTCTGATGCCTGTTAATATTTTATCATTAGCCTGCCTGACTCTACTGTTTTACTCCGGATGGAAGACAGTCCAGAGTGGCTAATAGAATTTCCTCTGGGTCCCACAGAAAGAAAGTTGCCTCAGTATGGTGTAGATGAGTTACATTGCCTGCTCGCTTTTCCCATGTGCTTCCTGTCAGTTTTTATGCTTTCTGAGATAAACTGTGTCTTTGAGAAGTCAGTTTCACTGCAAGGATGTTTCAAAGAAACTTTACCACTTTGTGCTCCCTCTCCTGTATTACACATGATCAGCTGCTCATCTGATGTATGCTGTACTTTCAGACTGAAAGTGTTCCAGTAACAAAAATCATAATCTATTTTGTGGTTCAAAAACACAGCCATGGTAAACGATGTAGTGATTAAATATTCATAGTAGAAAGTCTGAGCACATATTTATCCTTAGTCTTCCTTGTCTGGTAGATCACATTACATCACATAGTTGTCTGCACACATGCACAATGACTCAGTAGATCAACATTTTCTGAGGTCATGTCAATGTGTGCATTCAATACCTATTTGCAGCTGATACCCTTACTCTGTCTCTATTATGCCAGATGCTATCTGTATGTCACATAGGGTGAATTTGTGAGGTAACAACCTGTGCAAGAAACCTACTTCAACTAGTAGAATCATCCATCAAGTTGATTCACAGCAACAACATCACATCTCATTTGTCTCCCACTGGTGGCAAGAAGCACTGCTTTCTTCCTCCTCCTGTGCAGACTGTTGGCATTATAATGTCTACAACATCATAGTGGCAAGAACTGTGCTGTTCCTACAGTGTTCTCTTCAAATAGTAGTTAATTAACATAAGATGAGCAAGTACTTATTATCCTAGAATCGTGGAAATGGAGCATTTTTCTTCTCAGCACAGAGCTGACCTATGCTACTGGAAACCAAGTGAAATCTCCCTTCTGCAAAGCTCTGTGCCAACAGCCCCACGGACTAGCACACAACCCATGTAACTCCCACAGTGCTGCGTTATGCTGGTTTACTGCCATGCCTCATGGTTTTTGGCATGCATGAATACATCTTCAAGAATTTGCTTGCAGGGTGCACTTGCTCTTTGTCATCTAGCACTGACCTGCTGTGTCTGGCAGTAACATGGGAACAATAGTTTATATCATAACTTCCAAATAGCATTCCCAAGAATAAATGAAGAACTCTTTGGAAGGCAAACCAAAACATTTGGCACCAAAATTTTTTACTGACCATATCCTTAAGGAATTCAGTCTCAAAATCCAGAAGGACTCTCTGCCTTTTTATTCCTGTCTGCTCAACACTTAGAAAAAGTAATTTCGAACACATTTCTTCAGGTTAGGAGTCTCAGGGATGCCTCATGGCAGCTTTACAAAAGGTCAGTTATGTTCTGAGCAGGTGGCTCAGACAAGGAAGGACAACTTTTAGGCATCTCAAAGAAAAACATCTTTCTGGTCAGGCTGTATTTTAGGTCCAGTGTCACCTCTGCGATACCTCTACAGAAAATGAAATTATTTATCAAAAGCCAAAAATGGAGTCACTAATAGGCAAGAATTTCTTACTTCTAGACCTATGCTCCATCTTTTAGATCGACTGTACTATTAGCAGAATTTTATGTTTCCCTTGCCATTATTCACCATAAAATAGCAATTGCAAGACAGTTTGTCTGATAAAAACATACAAATTTGTATCACTCCTCAGAACTCAGCAACTCCAAAAGTGACTGCTATTACTTTGTGAAGTAGCACACAAGACTTCAAGCTTTTTTCCAAGGGTCCTCCTAGTCGTAAGTTCCTGTGATAAAGTATAGCCTACGGTTGTATTTTTCCAATTTTTGCTCAGCAAATGGAATTCTGGCAAGAGGCTGCAGCATATTTGCACTGTATGAACAAAAAGCAAAGAACGATTCACCAGGGAAACTAAGCTCAAGCCTGACTGGGACAGGCATTGCATTTCAGGCTGCAGTTGCAAGAACAACTCTTGAACAAAAACCAGCCCGGAAGCTGGAGTCTTAAATTCATTAACAATCCAGTTCTCAGGTGTTCTTGGGAATGGTAACAAAAATTAGCAGCAAACTAACAGAACTGTCTGTCAGCTTGTAAAGTGATTCACACTCAGGCCTGCATAAAAACAATGAAAATAATCTTGCTGTATTTTGAAAGGAAGTGCTGCTGGTCACTCAGGATTTCGGCTGCAGACGTTACGTTTGTCTAGATTTAGGTATTACTTTTGGGGCCTTCAGCTCTCAGAAACACTGCAGCAACATATTGCACATTTCAGAGGCAGCTGGGAAACCTGGACTGATGATCACTTTTGTTAACAAAGGAAGCTAGGCATCAGGAGAGCCAGCGGCGAGTGCTGGATTCTCAAAACTGAGCTGTGGTAAGCAGGAAGGCAGGAAGCACAAATGGAAAAGAATTAAAACAGGACTCAGCTCATCTAAATTTAGAGGAAGCTAAGCACATAGGGAGAGCACTCCTTCCAGGAATACACAACCATTTTTACTGCAATTGCCTTACAGGAAGGAGGGAAGGCAGAGAGTTCTACCTGATGGCTTCTCCTCACAGCTCCAAGTGTGTTATTACAACTGAATATGCCTGGAAATTATCTCTATTTCCTACTTCCTTCCCCTTAAGGAGAGGAACCAAGCCAGTTAATCTGCAGCACATGTACTACATACATGCCTGAAATATGGCAAGGTGAAAATACCACTTAATGTGACAAATCACCAAAGGAGAATCCTTGCAGACGCAGTTTGTTGTAGACTATAAATTGCTAGAATAAACTAGAGGATAGAAGCTAGAAACAACTTTTATGTCCAGAGGTTAGAGTCATATTTAACTTGATTTCAGAGAAACCTGAAAAAATTATGCAATTAAACACAAGGAAGAGGCAAGGGAAGGGATGTTATTTGGGCATTGCCCTCAGTCTGCTTACTATAGGATCAAAGCGGACCATTCAAACCACCACAGAGGGACTGGAAGCAGGGGGGTAACACTGCACAAGTTTTTTAACTCACCTCATGAGAGTTGGTTCCATGGGCCACTCTTGTTTTACAAACTGGGTAAATAAAAAAGAAAAACAATGCACCACTGAAACAGGACACACAAACTCTTTATAAATCCTTCCCCATCCACATGTACAAGCATTGAAGTTCACCAGACCAAGGCAGTGACTGTACCGGGTACCAGTGACAGTTTCTGTTTGAACAGTGTCTTCAAGCACTGCCAAGCCTGTCTCTCTCCAAGCCCTACTCTCTCAACTCCTCCCTGTAACTGTAAGGTTTGAATGAAGGTCATTCACAGGACTGGACAGACATCACCTAAGAAGCTAGCAGCAGTACTGGTATTGCCATCCTGCACCATTCTGCCTACTCAGAGGGCATCTTCCCAAGTACACAATTTTGCCTGAGGATGGGGCTGCTATACAGGTACTACAAAACACCCCTGTTCTGACAGCAAGGGCACTAGAACAGTGGAATCCAACTTCCTTTCTTACATCACTGTGTTTGGGAAAGAGCAGGAATCCAAACCAGCTAAACCAAATTAAGATACAACATTAGATACAACATTTTTGTTTTTCAGCCAACCATAGGTGGGGACAAGAGATGCAGAAAGATCCCAGCAGTTTTTCTCTTTCATATTCCTTACCTGCTCTGTATATCCTTGTTTTTGCCTCTATCCTAAAACCAGTAACAAGGAAGCAAAAACATAATCCTGCTATTATGAAACCAGAGGAGAACTGAAGACCCTGGGACCCACACAATGACTAGAGTTGATTATTTATATGTCTAGCAGAGAAGAACAGAACTTGCAAGTAGTGAGGAGATAGACGAGATAATACTTCTTTGGGGGTTATTAGAAGGATGGAATTGCAAAGCAAGATGACAGGCAGCTATGAAAAGCAAATGACCTGTACTAGAGTGGAAAACAAGCTGGTGACTTGAAATTCTGGAAAGTAGGATAGGACACGTGCTCTGGAGAACAGGAACATTTTTAACAAGGAAAAACTGAGAGAGAAAGGAGACAGAAGCAGGACTCCCAAAGTACCATGCAATATTTTCTGTGTTCTTTTTTAATTTCATCATCATTTAGAAGGGTTGCTTCAGGCTTTCTGAACATACAGGCTATCCTGCTGACTTCTGAGTACTAGCCAGGCTGCATGGGTGAGGAAGTGGGGCCTAAGCCATTCAGTAGGCTTTATATTAGTGCTTTACAATCTAGCTTCTGGAGACCTGTGTCATTTGGGAAAGCAATGGCAGGGACAGCAAAACATGCTTTTTCCACATGACTTTACCTCTGAACTTTACAAATGAGGCAAGCACCTAAGGAACAAATACCAACTGATTCTGCTCAATTTATACTGCAATGAATCAAATAAAGGAATGAATTAAAGCACAAGCCCCACAATGAAACTTGCTACAGAGAGTTCACAGCAGCTGTTTGAGGCTGTGAGCCCTTGCAGCCTGCTAAATATGATCATTTTTATACTCTTTCTTCTACCCTCTAAGATTATATTTGTAGCCCAGACCACAGAAAGGGAGGGGTGGGTAAAAAAAGGAGGCAGTCAGCGAGGCAGTGATTTTCTCAAGAAAAATAATGAATGCACCTGGCAAGAGAAACTTCTTGCACAAGTTCAGGGCAAGAGGCTAACTTTGTTAGAACTGACAGCATTTCCCAGGAATGCACGTCTACTGTAGCGAGGTTTTTAAAACAAGGAACATCGACAAAAGGCAAAGTAAAATCTGATAGGAAGAGGTTTTGTTTCACATTCCAAGCAGACTACTTCACAGCATTTGTTTCAGAAAGTTTTTAACATCCTTGATACTTTATCAATAAAGCCCACATTCCTACAGTGCTGGCTATGTCTTGCAGGGGTGCATGTGCAATATTTAGAATCTACTAGAAGCATCAAGGAAATGCCCATGTACATACTGAATGGGAATGCCAGTCCATTCTTCTCTATAAGCTGCAAGGTATCTTCTCCACAGGCACTTGTCAGCTCCATAAAGGGTGGTGAACAAATCCTTTCATCTGCAAGACAAAAAAAAAAGACTCAAATGGAGATGAGGGGTTTAGCTTCTTGGTTTCATCATTACTAGCTGTCTCCATATTGACTGCTTCTTGATAGTCAGCTTTCTTTTAACAGTTGATATATAAGCACTGGAAAGATTATGAGCCAATTTGAAATTGGGTTTCTGAAAACATTTCAGAAGATGAGAGGCCCAATTTTCAGATAATCTAAATGGAAATACAAAGCCCATATTTTCACGTGCAGCAAAACCAATCACACAGTTAGGAATATGTAGCTGCACAAGACTTAGTGAAAAGAAAAGGAATTGAGATCTCAGCTGTTAATGTTATGTCTTTGAGTGTAATTCTCTGAAGCATTTTACAAAAAGCTTGTGTGGCTGGTGTAGGCAGTCTCACAAAGCTGTTAGTACTGTAGGGGCGCTCAGGTGGCAGATTGCAGTGTGGATTTACTCCAGCCTTGGTGCCAGCCTTGCAATACATCCCACTGTCCATTGAGACCTCTCTGCCATGAAAGCAGTCCTCACTTGGTCTGGCAAAGCCAGTCAGAGCACTGCTGAGGCACTGAGGCACTTTACCTAGACTGCTCAGCAGACTTTGATTAAAGAGAAACAAACATGAGAAACATGGTAAAATTTAGCAGAGCAGGTTTGCTCTAGAGCGCTTCTGCTAACACTGTGCTTGTTCACACGGGATTCCAGGAAGGCTGGAGTCAAAAATCCAGCCTTTTTAGTGGCTCAGGTTGAACTGCTTTAGGATTCACATCCTGTTCACTATAGGGAAATTTTGATTGCCTAGAAATGCAGTGAGTAGGACTCAAAGTACTGGAGCATTAATTTCCACTGCACAAAAGGGCTGAGTTGCAAATTTAACTGCAAAGAGAATCTTGGCCTCAGTCACAGCTCTGGGACAAGTCAGAGGGCCCAGAGACTTCAAGTTAGAAGCTGTGAGCACACAAAGTCAAAGCAAGAACATCATCCAAGTAAGAGGAACTATCAAACTTAACTCCTCAGTGAGAACAGTCTTACAAGTACTGTCTCCATGATGTTTCAGCCATGGCCAGGTTAACTTTATTGTAAGTCAAGTTAGCTGTGCAGTACTGAACTGCAATTCAGAATGGGTCTGCCACAATTCACTTCTAAGACTTATTTTAAAAGAAACAGTGTGACATCTTCCCCCATGAAGCAACTGGAGACCAGAACAAATGATAGGAGCAACTCTGTCTGGCAAACTCAAGTCACAGATCTAAAACAACCAGCAACTTGCCTTGAAAACAAATAGAACATGACTGTTATTACCATGCACATCCATCACAGTGAAGGCAGAGGATACAACAGGTGGCGGCTACACTGTGCAGATGGTGCAGAAACTGGAAAGCTACATTTAAATTAAATCCCTATCAAAACTATATACTCTCAGAGAGCCATGCATCCAGAAACCACTTTATAAGCATTGTTTAGATTAATACTTTCACTTCATTATATCTCATGAGTATACTGCATATACTTAATTATAAGTACATGTGTTCCCTAACACAGAAGAGAAAATTGAATCACTGAAGAGAGGCAAAATTCTATGTTTTGGTATAACTATTTCAGTATGTGCTTCAGTGATCTGAAAACATCAGATAACTTTGGCCATTAGCAATACTGTTGCAAGAAAAAATTTACTGCAAAAAGAAAAGACTATTTTCATACATTCCAAAAGGAGCAGAAAGATTGATGCTTTGAGGTCAGCTTCTACAAAGCTAAACAAAACATCCCAGACTTCAAAGCTTTCAATTTGCTGCTATGAAAACAGAAAGCCACATCCAAAAGTGACAGGTACTGTAATATTTACAAGCCTTTGCCAAAGTGAAAGTTCCTTAGTTGGATTTAAGGAATTAGATTTAGTTTACAGATACTTGGGAACAACTTTGGCTTGGCAGCTCTCCCACCCAGGCTTCAGGCACACAATTAACTCTGCTTTCAGAGTGCAGATGCAGAGCGATGTATGGTTCCATCTCACTTCCCTCCGTTTCTCTCCCATGCAAACAGGAACAGGAGACAGGGAGGATTCAGCTTTTCTGATGATTACATGACACTTGCATGGGGGGATGAAGGAAGGGGCAAACAGTAATTTAGAAAAGACCACCTGCATCAACAAAAAGCAGCAGAGAAGACTCTTAGCATCTCAAAATGCTCCTGCTGACTTTGCACAACACTGGCCTTTTCTTTACCAAGAAGGTAATTCCAGCCCAGTGAAGCCTCTAAAACAGACCATTAATTCACAACCAGACCTAAAGCCAAACAAACCCTCACTTAACACAAGATTTGAATATGGCCTATACCTAGAAAGCTGCTGCTCTAATCACACACATTGCAATTTTGAAGGTAGCTGTAGGTTTAGAAAAAAGTCCTTCAGCTGCCAGTGGCGGCAAATGCATGCTGAAGCTTTCCTTCCATCACCAAGCTACCAGAATGACAGCAGCCTCAGCACACCTTCTCTGCACTGAGGTCCAGGAGAGACCTAATTGAGTGGCTGAGGTTTAGCATATCATGGAACCACACCATACAACCCACAAAGTGCAAACAGGCACTCACTGGTACATTGAACACTCCACTCTCCTCCTCCAGAGGTAAGCTGGAGGAGGTATGATCCTACTGAGCTGCAGTCAGGTACTGGACCCTTGGCCACTGTCACTGCTTCTTCACACAAACCAGTAACAACCAGTCACCATGGAAAATCATTGCCAAAATGGAAAGCAACAAATATACAAACAAACAAACTTAGCAGTCTAGAGGTGAGATCACATGAACTTAAGCGGAAACTTTACTTTCAGGGTGACGGAGCAGTGAAACAGCCTGGATGCCATTCTGTGCAACCTGCTCTAAATGACACTTTTCTGGGGTTGGACTAGATGTTCTCCAGAGATCACTTCCAGCCCCTATCATTCTGTGATTGTGAGAGGTCGTAGAGTCTTCTTTCCTGGAGACTTTCAAAACCCACCTGGATGCATTCCTATGCAACCTGGTCTAAGCCTTCTTGTGTTAGCAGGGGTGCTGGACTCAACAACCTCCAGATATCCTTTCCAATCCCCACCATTCTATGAGTGACATGAGTCTGGCCCCACTGCTGACACTTTGCATTGACACTACAGCCTAACTCTCCAGTCTAAAACCACACAATATTCTCTGCACTCGAAAGCCTTAGTGTGGATGAAGCATTTTTGTAGAAGCTGCCAGAGAACTATTAGTATGAGGGTACAGCCATGGTATGCCTCCCCCACTCACCCTCCCAGCAGCATTAGCTGTGCACCTCTAGCAGAAATTACTCTGTGTGTGCCAGGACACAAAGCTGACACAAGCCAGAACCTGTGCAAGGAGCTGACACTGTTGCTCTTCTACCATCAGCTCTGAGCAATGCACTGGGATGCTGCTGACTGAAGAGACTTTGTCTAAAACAGCAGGTTTGGAGAAGACTCTGCCCCGTCTTCCACCCTTGGCTACAAACCCTTGGCCCTTCGTTCCCAAGCGATTATTGCAAATGCAATTGCTATGCCTTCAACTTAGAATCTGAACCTAAACCTCAGGCTTTTCCTCACTGCCTTTGGGTACATCACTGAATTACACAATAAGCAGGTAACCATAACTACTAAACCTATCTTCAGGCAGCCATTATTGAACTGAAGGAAACAGCAGGAAAAATCACCCCATTAGTGAAAGGACTGCTGTGATGTAAGAGACTGCACATTTTTATAGGGCACACTTAGAGAGTGGTAGTTCTTCTAAATGCCTGGTGGTCTCTCCAGAGATCTGCCTCTGAAATACAGCCAGGACTCCAGGTGGACCATGTCAAGCCCAGAACTGCCAAATTTAAGAGCAACAAGGTATGACTCTTCAGATCAAGAGAGGGTTGAGGTCTCCCTTCAGACAAGCACCAGAAGTATCAGTAGGGTTTTTGTTGTTAGAATCAACACATCGTAATTACACTTTAAAGTAAAAACGCTGTCCCTGTGTTCCTCCCTTGTCTCTGTCCTAACTTTCATTGTATGCTTTGGCACTATCTTTGTGGTGTCTGCTTTCCATGTTTTCCTTAAATTATCCCTTTTCTTTAAGATTACATGAGCTCATAGGGAGGTCCCTCTCTCCAGTTTGTTACTTTCTGCATCTTTTCTCACCCCATCCCCCATTTCTACTTTATACTAGTCTTTTTGTTCAACTCTCATTTCTTCCACTGCTACCTACACTTTTATCTCCCCATCACCTCTGAATGGAGATCACGGCTGGGAATCACAGGGACCATTTGCAGTGGGAATTCTCAAGACAGCAGGGAAATTGGCACTAAAAAAACAGGTTGTCCCCCTCTGCACAGTACCAGTGCCGTCAGCTCAGGCGTGTCCTGCTCTGGGGTGAGCTTTGTCAGGGCACTGCTCCACTGCCACAGAGCAACACCACATTTATGAAGGTGGAAAACATGACTGGTGAAGACCAGTTTACAGGACAAGTAATACAGCAAACCAGCAAGGGAGAGGTGAAAGAGCAGTCAAACCAGTGTGCTGGTGTCAAGGAGGGAATTATTCCAGAGAAGTTTAGCAATGCTCACAGAAGCAATGGAATGTGAAGACTGGGAAGATGCAGTCTAAACAGTGGCCAGGGAAAACCAGTTTTCTGGCAGTGAGAATTGGTGGAAATCTTTATGCTTTTGCTTTAGTAAGAGATGTTGAGAAGTGCGTCTCTACTCAGGGCACAAGCACCAATGGTGGCCTGCAGACAGACAGCTAAACACTTACAGAATACCCAAAGCCTCAAGAGGCAGAAGGCACAAGAAACCCAACACTGAACACACACTCTCACCATTCAGCAGGTAGGCAAAACAGAACAAAAAGTAAGAGCAATACATAGTTATTCCACTGTGGGGCTGTACAAGACAATCAGTACCTGGCTATGGATCACTGTGGGGAAAACAATAAACCTTAACAGCAGAAGAAACAGAAAACAGTTTCCTATTCAGATTTCTTTCATCCTTATGACTCTTGGAAGGGTAAGATGACAAATAATGAATTGCAGGTCCAATGTTCTGCATTCATAGATCAACAAACTGCATTTCCTTGTCTTCAGAAAAGGAGTTTTGAAAGAGACTTCATGGTCTTCTGTGAGGAAAGCTTAAAACTCATGGTCAGGGAAAAAAAACAAAAAAGGCAGGCATGAGAATGCCACTGCCTACTGAAGTTCAGGTTTACAGTCTCAGCATGTTTCCCTACCTCATAATTCACTATTTTTCACTACTAATCTATAAATTAGGAAGCAGATAGGCTGAAAACCAAATATTTATTCTCAGCTCTACCAAACTCTTGAGACAGGACCATTACCTAACCACCAAACACATCCTATCTCTGAGTTCCCATTTGCAAAGTGGGGAGAAGGCTTTGCTACTTTATGAAGTTTAAGGAGTTTCAGGAAAAAGACTTTTTGATGCTACTGGGGTCATTACAACAGCTGTCTGAAGCTTCAGTGAAGCTAAGAGTATTACCAGAAAAAACCAAAGAGGTGTTTACTCAAGAATATCCTATCTTCTGAGCAGCCTCAGTATTGTCTCAGTAGTGGCATCTTCTCTGTTTACACAAAGAGGGTAGCAGAAGCACCAAATGAGGGGAGCATGCTGACGAGAAAGGAAGTACAGTGAATTTCTGAAACAGGTAGAGGGTGAACAGTTTGTCAAACAAGCACAGGAGGAGGCCTGGAATCCTCCAGGTGTGCAACAGATTTGGCCCAAAGCATCCAAAGCACACAATTGTGTGATCCCCTAATTATGTATAGCTATTTCAAATAGAGCACAGCTTGTACCCAAGTTCCTCTCTGTGGCTGGAAAGGATTATTCCTGAAGAAACAGAGTGTACAACCTCCGTATTGTACAACACTCTACGCAAAGAAATGACAAAGCTGCTCCTGAAAAGTGCTGGTCTCTGCTGTAAACACTCTTAAGATAAGGAGAAAAACATCCGTGACAAAATCAGGACTGGCTCAGGTCAGCCATCATCCAAAGCTCACAGAGCCAATGTTAAGCCTTACGTCTGCTGAAAGATTTACAGCAGGCAGTAACAAACTCTAAACTTCCTATTTGTTGAAAAAAAGCACTCTTTAAAAGAATTGTTGGCTCTGTGATCTGAAAACACTTAAGCCTCTTTAAAAACAAATATATTTTCAGTAGACTGTGCTTCACTGTAGCTTCCACAAGCTTGCACTGATACACTCTGCCCCTGGGGGGACAGAGAGGATGCACTGCCAGGCCAGCATCTTTTTCACCTAATACGATCAGGGGAGGAAATCTGAACTTCCAGCTCACCCCTCAAGTTAATTTTCAACCAAAAGCCCAACCAATCACACAAAGAGGCTGGCAGGGGGTTGTGTTTGGTTGGGTTTTTTTGTTTGTTCGGGTTTTTTTATTTTCCTTTTTTTTAGCATGTAGCTGAATCTTATCTTGACCATCTCTTACCTTAAACCATTGCATGACTGGGGTTTTTTTTGGCCTTCAGAATCCATCTACATATTGTAAACTCATCACAGCTTTGGATTGTAGCTTCTGCTAAGCTAATCCACAAATTCACAGCCACCAGTCTCTACTACCTGCAAGAACCCCTTCCTTAATCATTCCTCTAGTAGGTAATTTTTCAGTTGAAACCTCATAAAAAACTTTATTCATAAACCCCACGAGCTTACAGTGTTCAATCAGGTTTATTTTAGCACATTCTGCGCTGTTGTTTTCCCTTGCCCTCAAACACGTGTGCATGAGAAATATTGGCACAACAGATTCAGTTCAAACCTAAAAAAATCAACCCATATCTGAGTACCTGTGTGTTTGTATCTTACTCTCAAATCTGTGGTGCAGGGAAATTCCAGTTCTTGTGACAAAGCATTTGTGTTTGGGGAGCATTTGGCAGCATATTCCAAAGACACAAGAGGGCAGAGCAGACTCAGCATTGAGGGCATGATTTTAACCTTACCCTAATTTGACATATAAGGAATTGTGCACTGAATATGTATGTTAAATGGAACAGCTGCAGAGCAACATTCTTAATTTCTAATAAAGTAGTGATTTTGAAGCATCTGGGCAGCGAGTGAGGAAATCTCATACTGAATATAAATAACTACTACAAAAAATTCCCAGTGACTTGCCATTTCCATGCAATTTAGGAGTGCTAATTACAGGGTTTGAACCTAACGAAGAGAAATTATAAAAGATAAAGAAGAAATAAAGGCAAGAGTCCAAGTAAAGCCAACCTGATGAAGTTTTTACCCCCTGCTGAACTCTTCTTTAGAGACAACCATTTCACAATGCTATGGTCTTTACAGGATCATCCCTTACCTTTTAGATCTAGACATTCATCTCATGCTCACTTTCCTCAGTGAGCAGGATGCTCCTTTCTGATTCTCAAGGAAAGAATTAATCTCATCTCTTGGGTGCTCAGGCTGAAAGAGGCAGGTTTTGCAAACAAGCACTCAGCTTACTCATGGTGATGGAACTTCACTGAACATTGGCAGTAGAGGAGTACAACTACAGACATGCCTTCAGTTAAAGCAGACCTGCTCTGGAATGTGTTCATTGACACAGCCTGGTATGGCAAGCTCATGGAAAGGTAATAAGAGGTGAACGATCATCTCCTTCAAGAGACAGAGTAAAGGCTAGGAGATGTGCCTTCATCATTGAACAGCCTCATTTATCAGTACATAAGAGCAGTTACTCACCACCACCTAGCAAGTATAAGGGACAAGAAGATCTGCAGCTGAATTTAAAAAAGCCAAGCACAACTCTTCTCCAATATCCCACAGTTATTAAAACACATGACTTTAGGTGTTTGAAAATGCAGTATTTTGTCTAGGTACACAAAAGCTAAAGCCTGCTTCCTGCATTTTGACTGGATTATCCAAAAGACTGGACTATCTACTAACTTCCCTTCATCCTCTTTCACTGGTTTTCAGCAGCATCACATGCCAAGGCTCTTATGGACGCACTCTGGTACACCTGATCACTGAAAAGGAAGGCACATGAAGCAACTTTCCAGAAGGAAATAAACCTTCTGGTGGTGCTTAGATTTTGCATGAACAAGAATGTTAGGCAAAACTCTCTGATAAGTAATGACAAAGGGTGGAGAAAACCTGCTGGAACAGCTTTTGTTGAAAAGGCAACTATTTTTCAGAGCACTGAAGCTGTACCAAAACCTGGGGAATCATTTTACAGGCTGAAGTGTTTCCAACGTTCCAAAAAGAATGAAAGCCACTTTCTTCATCAAAGAACAAAGTGAAAGGGATTGTTTGGGAAGCTCAAAGAAGACTTTTTCATTTTTAACCCAATAATGTTCTACTAAAATCCTGGCACTGAAAGTATTAATATCTGTGAAACTCCACAGGCATTTCCAGAAGAGAGATCTGCTTTGTGTATTTACTCAATATTAAAATGCAAACTTCAGGTGAATACCAGAACTCTGATTAAAACCAACTCAGATGTCTCTAAACAGTAATTTTTATCTCCTGCTTCATATGTTGGATACAGGAATGACAGAATTTTTACTCTGAAGTAAGAGAAGTCTCTGACTTCAGTACTCTTATCAACATGGGCTACCCTAGCACATATAATGAGAAATAAGTCTCAGAACCAAGAGCCAGTGTCTAAATACAACTCCTTCCTCTGAAATATAAGAGGTATCTAATGCTCCAAATGCAGCTTATTTCATGTTTCCTCTCCCAAATACTGAGCTAAAAACTACTTAAGACTAGTACAAAACAATTCCAAGCTAAATTCCCATCTGCAGACTACACATCTTCAAGATGGGTGCCAGCAGGATGCTGGTTTGCATCACCCTGGCCTAAACATCACAGAATTATTTAGGTTGGAAAACCCATTAAGATCAAGTCCATCCATTAGCCTAGCACTGCCAAGTAGTGGGTGAGAGCAACAGATAGAGGTTTCCATTTCCCTGTATAAATACATACAGCTTGAAAATGGATAAAGAGCACCTAATTTGCTGCAATTTTATTGCTATACACTATGTGTTAAGAGCTTGAAGGAACGGTATGAGCACCAGGATCTTCATGTGTTTGCACAGATAGTATTGCACCAAGGCTCTTCATAATCAGCTGAAGCACAGGAGAAATTCACAGCACATCACCAGTTTGCTCATGGAGCAGGATATTCATTATACCCAGGAATCTAAGGTAAGCCTTAAAGGCCCAGTGCTGAGCTCCCTACTGATTTTAATTGCACATAACTCTCCTCACTCATGTGAGTTACTTCTCTCCCTTGAAGACGCAGTCTCTCTGTCTTACACTGAGTATGTTGTCTAATAAAAAGGAGGAACACCAGTGAGTATATTTATGGCAGGGGACATGATGATGGACATGACACAGGCAGCAATTTCTTGCCCATGAGAATTCATCTGTAGACATCAGAGTACCCAGAAGAGTAGAGTCCACTGGAGCTCTTTATAACTCTAATCTAAGAGGGTTGATGGCCCTTAACCAGATCAGTTTAATGAGCTTTTGGAAGCTAAATCCAGGAAGAGACTACACAATGCATGTCCCACGCTTTCAGTAAATACCCCTTCCAATCTATATGTGCTGGGTCAGAGGCAAAGCAGCAGCCCACAAGGAGCAGAGTGACAAAACTTGCTTTGAGGTAGAAAGGCATCTCAGGGCCATGCCGGAAGGGGCTCCAACAGTATCCACTAATTTGCAGATCAAGCCTCTATATTACAGCAAGACCCCTGCAGCAGCTGTGCCCCAGCTCAAGCCAGGTAAGAACAGCATTTTTAGCTGCTGTTCCAGACCATGCAACCAATGACAGGGAAAACGTGAATAACTACCTGCCCTTTATTACTTTACCAACTCACACGTATGTGAACATAAAGTGAAATGCCAGAGATCATATACAGATCTGTAAAACACAGAAAGACCTTGAGATAAAACCAACTAATAAGGCATCTCACTGCTGCTAGACTCAAGCCCTGTGGCTTAGCATCTCCAGTCACCTATGTTGTCATCCCTCCTCTATGCTGTGAGGTCAAGAGAATTTTCCAGACTTAACAACCATCGGTTTCATTTGAGTTTCATTATGCAAAGCAGCTTCCCAGAACACAACTATACAAGAGCATGCATTTTTGCTGCATTTTACTGGTACTTCAGTAACAACTGTTTAACCTGAAACAAATGTATGTTTAAACAAGGCTAGAGAAACAGAAGGGGCCTACATATCAAATCAAGAACACATGCAAATGGCCAACGGTCCCAAGTTTACATGCAACACGTGGGAATCAAGAAGATAATGCCCTGCCCCAACACTGGCTTTGCACAGGTTAGCAAACTTCTCTAATACACCGGGTACTTTTACCTTCTACATACTCATTGTTTAGTCCCTGTACCTTGGGAGGTGGAAGGACCACCACCAAATGAACAGGTTTTTTTAATTAAGAAACATTTTCTATTTTCAAATGAAGATCTTGAAAGACAACTTGCAGACAATCCTGAGACACTTAAATGCAGAGCAGAATCCTTCAAAGCCAGAGTAGTGTTTCACAGTTACATTTTTCTTCTTTGTGATGGCTTAACCAGAATACAGGGCACCAACCAAGGCTGCTGTCCACTACAGGGACTGGTGTGATTTGATGATCAGAATAGAATAGAATAGACCAGGTTGGAAGAGACCTTTGAGATCATCGAGTCCAACCTATCATCCAACACCATCTAATCAACTAAACCATGGCACTGAGCACCCCATCCAGCTGACAGTGAGGTGGATAGGGCACACTCCAAAACCAATGAGAAGAAAAACATCTGAGGAAAATGAGCCCTATGTATTTTAAACACTAGATAGAAAAAAGCCCAGAACAACACAACACTAAGACCCATCTATGTGGGAAAGCTCTGTCAGTGTACGTTCTTCTGTTATGTTAGTACAAGTGCAGCAACGGAAGGCACACACACCGCTTTGTTTACATTGGCTTACTTGCGTCTTTTAAAAAGTCTTCAGATAGCTGATTTTTTTTTCCCTAAACAATTGCAAAACACTCTGGGTAGATATCAAAGGGAACAACAGCATTCCCCCACCAAATCTCAGATGATCAAAACTCCATGCAACACCTCTGAGAAGCTCTCAGGAGGCAAGGGCCAGCAGCCCTTACCCACTACATCAGGGCCTTGCTGTTTTAGGGAGCTGACAATATTTCCAGGCTGCTGACATGCTGCAAAGAGGAAATCCTGTGCACCGGGACTCTGGCTGGCACCATGAAGGAAAGGTGGTGGCCACTGAATTGGAAGGGGCATGTATCCAAACTTGGTATGCCTGTGGCTATCATCTGCCCAGATGCCAGCCCTCTAGAGTATCCACAAAAAAAAAAGTTTTCTATTTCTTGTTTTCTCTTACACTGGCATCATCTTCAGTGGAATCAATGTCAGAGTCCCTGGTTTAATACTGAGCATGACAGGCAGCCAGGAGCTTCCTACTGCTTGAAAACCTCAATACTTCAAAACAGCAAGTCCAGCATTTGATCCCCTCCAGTAACACTTAGGCAGGAGAAAGAGTAATAAAAAGGCAGTGAGGAAAAGGACAACTCCACCGAGAGCCAGGTGTCCTGTGACAGCAGCATCCTGAGTGTGGCTGTGAGCTCCCAGAAGATATGTCCCACGAGATAACTGTGACAGAAGGGGAAATTCATCTCACTTAACTCCAGCCAACTTGTCTGTTTGAGCTGCCTGTGTAGCAGACTAATTGGTGGAAACAGGCACATATGGATGCTGATTTACCTTATACATTGAATAGTTTAAGATGAATCACTTCTGGATGTACCTGTCTCTGCCCACTGAACACACATGCAGTCCCAATACTGAGCACACATGCAATTTTAGCTAGATAGTGTCATGTGCAATTAACTGCCCTTTACTGCCAGAAAATTACCTTCCCATGAACTGCTGCTGCAATGTGATCTTCCTGTTTTGCTGAAATGTGCACTCCTATCTTGCAGAGAACAATGCAGACCTGTATGGTCTGAATATACAAAGAAATACATCTAATTTTCTGGCTCCAGATACTACATTGACTCTTAATTCATGACCCTGCTACCATCTCCTCTCAAAGAAGTAAGACAGCATGAGTGGAAGAGATGTCTACATGCAGAAGTGCCCTGAAAAAGGACAGAGAATTTCTGGCTGATTTCCTCAGTTTATATCTAGCAACACTGGTCAGGACAAATAGTCTCCCGAATCACATCCTCCATTTAGGCAAAGATCAGCTTCTAGTAGTACGATTTTACAAACACTGTCCCGGTCCACCTAACTGTAGGTATATATTTCATTTTGTCCTGGGCTCCACAGCATAGGGCTGCTGCTGCTTATTAGCCCTAGATTACAACTCCTGCTCTTGCCTAACTGTTTAGACTCATGCAGTGAGGAGAACAATTTTTTGGTAGATCTCCTTGTATTGCACTAGGCTGGATGAGTTGTACTGGCCTCTGCAAGTACTTCCCATCTGCTGACACAAGGACCAAATGTACTGAGGTATACTACTTTTCTTTGACATCCCCCCTCCAAGTATCATGAAGGAACGGAGTTGCACACTGGATCACTAAGACAATGGGAACTGAGTGTGAGCAGGGAGCCACATAGAAGCCCTTCATGGTCAACTGCCCACAATTCCTCAGATGCACTTCACCTACATCAAGCAATGTAGGGGACAGAGACTGCTAGAAGACTGTGTCATATTCACCCCTTACCTACTCAACACAAAGAGGGCTGTGAGCCCAATCAGCTTGTAGTGAAATAAGGATTTCCCCTTTCACAACAGCCAGTGACCAAATGAATGGCAGTGACTGAGAGATGGACTCTCTGGAAGATGCCTTGAGCCGCACACACACAACTATTTAGAAAACACCACCATACTTTGAAGCTTAGAATACATGTTGATGGAAGTTCCCCTTCTGTTCAGTGTAAATTCTCAGTTTTCACCAGATGCTTTCTCAAAGGAGAAGGAACATCCTACATCTTCAGGAAAAGCACTTATTTGAGAATTAAATAGTAGCAAAGACACAGAGTACCTCATTTGCACCCACTGACTATTTTCTAACCCACTTTTTGCAATAACACTGCAAAGGTATGTTGAAATCTTATGCTCTACATGTGATATAACCTGCACAAAACAACTTAGAAGTTGCTAACAGCATAGGTAAAATTGCAGGCTAAACCCTATTCTTAATTATGTTGTAATCAAAGACAAATTAAAGACTACCCAGTCAGAAGAATGCTGGGCTTATACCACACCAGTTGCAGGATCTGAACTCTGCTGTGTAGGTGGATTAGAAAGTTATGGAAAGCTAAATTCTTGGCTAATTTTCAAGAAGAGAAACATTGCAAAGCTTAAGAAGCTAGACAGCTCTCAGCATGACCCATCATGGTTTGTATAAAATATCTTTGATTTAGTAGACATGCTATTTCCTTTCTGTCTGATCTATTTAATGACCTTTTTCCAGGCTTTGGGAACCTGGGTACTCATTTACTGTTTGACAGTCTGAAAACGCTGTATGAAAATCAGGGCGACAGAAGATATTCAAACAGCATTTCCAAAACAAGGAACGTGTCTGCATGCCTGGGAAAGCTACATACTTGAAGGGCAACTAGATTTCTGAGACATGCAGTCATGACTTTCAGTCAAAACTTTACTAATCTGTTTTCTAGTAGATGAAAACAATTAGCTTGCATTTGCAATTATCAGCAAAAACACCACAGAGTAAATGCCAAGATGAAACTTTCCTACTAGCTAAAATACAGAGGAAAGAATGCTAATAGAAAATACTTGTGGCTCATGTCACTGATGTACATTTCCTTTACACAAACCTTTTCAAATGCACCATTCCACATGCATCAAGGATTCTTCCCGTCTCCCTGGGGTATCCAATAGGGGTTTCATTTTAGGGCCAGGAAGATGAAGCAGTCCTTCAGTGAACTGACCAAAGCAACGATGGGTTTCAGCAGCTGGCACTGGCTCAGGGTGTACCAGCAGTTCTCCCACAGCCTCATAGAGAATTCCACTTTGGAGACCTTTCCTTTTTTCACAAAGGGAACACTTGTCACTACTCCAATTTACGGACAGTGAAAACATGAAACTAAACCTTAGAAGGGCTCCTCAAGAGACAGCCTGCAGACAGGCATGAAAGACATGGTGTTTTGTGCCTGACTGCACCTGAGCCAAGAATTTACCAGTTCCTGGGTCTATTCTGAGCCATCAGCCACTTGCAATGCAATTGCTGAATGATGTTTGTTGAGAAAGGAAACAAATACTGAAGTAAAACAGTGCAGTGGAAAAGTTTATAAATCTACGACCAGCAGAAAAAGTACAAACCATTTTAATTTATTCCAGCAATGCAAAATATGATCCTAAATAACATCAGGATTTGCAAAGATACATAGACACCCCTGCCCTGGAAGTGTTCCAGGCCAGGCTGGATGATGCTTTAAGCAACCTGATCTAGTAGAAGGCAGGAAGGTAGGAACTAGGCATCTTTAAGGGCCCTTCCAACTTAAACCACTCTATAACACAGACACATAGCTCAAGCTTTGTATGAGATTTCCTCACTTGTCTGGCTGTTCAAATCCTCGTCCATTTGTTTGATTTCAACTTTATGTTCTCACATTGCCATGACTATTAAAGATTGCTTTTTGACCTTTGCACTTATAGGTGATTTCATGTAATCACAACTGTGCCACTAGCACCACATAGGTACCCAAATGTGCTCAGTTTGTGCAGCCTCTAACACACAAGGATTTGCATGTCAGTGTTCAAAGCACTTCAGAAACAAGCAGGACACATGCTGTACAAGCTATCAGTTTTCTGGGGTGGGGAGGTTGCTTTTCCTGACTTGACCTCATATTATGAAAAATGAGATTATGCAAGCACAGAACTTCTGTGACCATGGATTTGCGCTGACAAGAACATTTTAACTTACTTTCTTCTTCCTTGAGACCAGTACTAGCACCCATTATTAGGAGAAACCTAAACGTCATGTGTTAAGCAGCAAAACAGAGCACATACAGCTTTTCTGGGTAATTTCTTCACATCAGAAGACAACAGGCCACTGCAGACAGAGTGCTGTAAAAATCAGCACTTTGCTAAAAAGCAGGAGGCATGTAACTTCTGTCTCGTGAGCAACAGCTTTCAAAACCTGACCTCAGCAGCTTCTCTCTGAGATGCAATGTGGAGGAGGGTGTTGCTGAGTTCAGCTTAGAAAGAAGGGGAAAGCACTTGGGAAGGAATGCTATGTATACCAAACAAGGACACCAACCCGGGCAGTACCTGCATTTGTTTCATTCCAGCAGGTCCATCAGTCACATTTATGCACTGACTGCAGCAGCCGCAGTTAGGCATAGGAGACTTGTGTAGGTGATTTCAGAAAACCATTCATTCCCTGCCAAACTACAACATGCTGCCAGTTACAAGAGGATTCTCACTCCAAGAGCTGGAGTGGTATTTTGTTTCCAAAAATGTACCAGGTGTCAGAGGCACACAGAACCTGAAAACAGGCAGGACTACACAGCTGTCCTCAGGAAACCCTTAGTTTCAGCAGAACAAGAGGAGGAAGTGCCCTGAGCACTCCTTGTATCGTCTCCACAGGAAGAGGAATCTATTGTACTGTAGAAATGAGAAAGTGTGGGGGGAAATAATAATCCCCTTGTGGGAAACCACAGGTTGTGGCATCTTTTATTTCCAATTTAAATTGCTGCATTGGAAATTCTCAGACCTGTGCTTAAATCGTTTAACTGTCTTCATATGTGGAATATAGTACCCACAAATGATAACAGAACCTGTCAATAACCTGTGTAAATAAGTCCCGGTGGGGTCTGAAGATGCCACCACCAGAAATATTAAATATATAAATACATATTTTATTACAATGACCCTTGCTCTGTACAGTATGGAACAGTAGCTACGTTCATTTTGGCAATGCTTACTGGTCTGTTACCAAAATAAATACCCTGTCCTCAATGCCGTTTCTTAAGTGTGTCCACTTAAGAGAATCTCCTATAAATGTAAGTCCTGTCAGCCAGCCAACACACTCAGGTTATTTTCTGTAATATAGGTGTACTTCGATAGCCCTTACCCTGTAAATACTTTGCAAGTCTACCTCAGACAAGAATAAATTCTTTTTCTGTACAAAAGGCACACAGTAGGATAGATGTTTAAGTAGCACAGTGAAGAATGAAGCAATTCAAACACATCATTGACAGCTGGGCAATTCAATTATTTTGCTTGCAGGAGTTTGAGAGTTAAGGATGAATAAAGTTCTCTCCCTTTCCTCTCCCCTTTCTGTTTAGCCTACTAAGCAGAAAATCCCAGAGAAGTCTCATAGCCCACACTAAATAATTTATCTTTCTAACAATCAACTTGAGATCTTAAAAGGATTTTCATTTGTTACTGATCATGATTACTTCTGCACAGCCCTGTACTAATTTTGCTTTGGCTTTCCCCCCAAAAATACCTAAGGATTTTAATTTAATCTAATTTTTAACCTTTGTTTTTGATTTCAAAAGTACTTGTATTCTTCAGCATGAGCCTAGATATTATGTTCTGGCTCACACAAATCTGACAAAATCCAGGGTTAAACTGCAGCCAGCCAAACTTCAGACTACTTCTTCAGAACACAGCCCAGAAATGCTTCAAAAGTTGCTCCTCAGCACAAGACAGAGTCCTCACAGGAAGCATCCCACTTTAGGCAGCAGGTACAACCTGCATGTCCCAACACCAACATCTTAAAAAAACCCTCTGAATGCATTTAATTCCAGATATTCACCAGAGAAGCCTAGAAAGATGTCAGCTGGCTTTTTATTTCAATACCCATCTGACTACAGTGTGACCAATAGAAGGAATGATAGGATTAAACACACCACATGAACCAGCTTATGGGTTTCTGCTTTCATTATGTCCTTAGGCTTATCCTAGTCCACAAGAGAAGAGCGGTCTCTCAAAAAGCCCAAAAAGATTCTTCTAACTGGGATCAGGAAACTGTTTTGTTCCATTCCAGGTCTGCAGAGCCCTGTGATGTTTCCAAAGGACAGAAACTTAGATGCATATTTATAGTGATGGAGTAAGTATTCACATGCTCTCATGGAAACTGTTCCCTAGTATTCACTTTGTTTCCCTGTATTTCAGTTGTCCTTTAGGTTCCTGCTTTGTTTTCTCCTTGGTCTTTGCTTATTTTTCTTTCTTCTTTCCTCTCAGTATGAGGAGGCCACCTGATCATAAGAGGACAAATCAACAGAAGCAAAGGCTATAAGCAGATTTCTTGGGAAAAGTGTAAGACCACAGAAAGCTTACAATTACATGGTTCACATCATACTCCATTGCAGGGACTTATTGAGGCAAGTAAAAGGTTTATCTGTTCTCAGTTTTTTCTGCTGTCCTTCTAATTACTTTTTCAAACCCGTACAAATTTGCTTTCACTACATCCTGTGGCACTGAGTTTCCTGGTTTACCTATGCAGTATAGAATAGTGAAAATGTCGCCTTTGTTTTAAGCTTACCATCTATGACGTTGATATTTACCAGAAGAAACAACATATTGCTGTTCCCATTCATCATCAGCATGCAGCTCCTGATTCATACAGGCCTCCGTTGTATTCCTCTCAGCTGCTTCAAAACGTTTTGAGTTCTGCATTTCAGTTTGATCAAATCCTTTGCTAGTGAAACCACTGCATTGGGGATAGAAAAGGAAGGGTCTGGCTGCTGCAGTGAAGCATTTAAGTAGCACAGTGCAAGTTTATGTTAGAAAATAATTTATTTTGCCTGAAAAGACTTATCCTGAGTCTTTAGCAGGGACTCTTAATGGCACAGGCAACAAGATGATTTGCACAAGACTCGGAGGGGGAAAAAAATAAATACATCACACTTCTCTAAGCTTGCTTTGGGGCTTTAGGCTACTCAGGTTGTGTTTCAAAATATACCTGTAGGGGAAGATTTGCCTTTGCTTGAATTAGAGAAGGTTATGCTTAGTCTCTGACTTAGAAAAAAATATAAACATCTTGTAACCTCTGGGAAAAAAGAAGAAACTGAAGAAAAAGAAGAGCCACAGGTTATTTTGTAATTCTTGTAAGGCTAGAACAGCCACATCCTGAAAAAAAACAAGGTATTTGTTTGGAAGAAGTTGGAGAAATGTGAGAGAATACTATGATGGTAGGTCACAGAATCATAAGTCCAACCATTAGGCTATCACAGTATCACAGTATCACTTAGGTTGGAAAGGACCTCGAGGATCATCGAGTCCAACCTATCAACACAGACCCCATGACTAGACCATGGCACCAAGTGCCATGTCCAATCTCCTCTTGAACGACTGACTAAACCATATCCCCAAGCACTACATCTACACAGCTCTTAAATGGCTCCTGTGATGTGCACTCCACCAGCTCCCCAGACAAGCCATTCCAATGCCTAACAACCCTTTCAGTGAAGAAATTTTCCTAATACTCAACCTAAACTTCCCTTGGAACAACTTGAGGCAATTTCCTCTTGTTTTATCACTTGTTACTTGGTTGAACAGACCCATCCCTTGGTGCAGGTCAGATTTTCAACAGTCTCCTACAAAAAGTCCCTACCTCCCATATTAAAGTGTATCAAACCAGCAAGTCTAGTTATTAAGAACTAGAAACTGCTCCAAAAAGATTATTAAATCATTAAAAGTTAGCTCTTTATTTGAAGTTTCTTAGTTCAGAAGGGAATGCATTTCAGCAGTATTAGAATGAAAGGAAGAAGCTGCACTTACACAGTTAGAGTTAAATATACCACATTCCTTTTTTGTGATTTAGAAAACTAATCAGAGGTGGCCATCTTAAAAGACTTGCTCTGTAATTCCTGTGCAATTAACTCAGACTGTACATCCTCCCAACCCTTGCGTTCAGAAGGAAGGAGAAAATTCTTGTTCCCAAAAAAGAACTGCAGGCCCAGCTCAGAATTTGGTGGTGCTTGCTGGGCTCTGACTTTATGCACAATTGTGTCTAGATATGAGTTTTCAAAGACTACTATGCATGAAGGCAGGGAACAGCATTCAAGTGTGATGCCTGCAGGGAATCAGTTTGCTTAACACACTCCATTGCCCAAATATACCCCTACCTTGAAACAACAACAAAAGCAAACTCATACAAAAAACCATCCCCCCCACACCCAAAAAAACAACCAACCAACCCAACAACAAAAAACCCCACCACAAAACCAACCCAACAACAAAAACCTCGAAACCAAGCCCAAAACAAAACCCCACAAAACCCATTTGCCTTGTTTAAAATACAAAAAAATGCCATGCTATACACGTTCTGCTCATTAATTCCAGTTAAGAACATCTACAAGAATATGTAGCTGGGAATTAACTTTAGGTTAAGTTTAAAATCAAGAATTAGATTTTGTAGCTGGATTGGGTGGTGTTTTCTGTATTTGCTCTGTATAGCAGTAGACAGGTCTGGTTTGGGGCTCAGCTTGCAGAGCTCAGAAAGCTGCCGACGTGCCGGGTTTGAATCCTAGGGAAACTCCACACAATGCTCCTCTGGGCTGCAAGGGTGCATTGTCCAGCTTCTCATGCACCAGCACCCCCATGTCCTTTTCTGCAGGGCTGTTCTCAATTTCATCACCTCCCAGGATGTATTGATAAAGAGGATTGCCCTGACCTAGGGGCAGGGCCTTGCACTTGGCCTTATTGGACCATGCAAGTCTATTGGATGTGATATTCTCCTCAGCCCACTTCTCCAGCCTGTCCAGGTCTCTCTGGATGGCATCCTGTCCTTCAGTCTTATCAACCACACCACTCAGCTCAGTATCATCTGCAAACTTGCTGAGGGTGCACTCAATCAGCACTGGTCCCAGTACAGAGACCTGCAGGAAGCCACTTGTCACCCTTTTCCACCTAGACATCAAGCTGTTGACCACTACCCTTTGTATGCAATCATCCAACCAATTCCTTGTCCACTGAACAGTGCACAGAACTTCAGGAAGCCTTGTTACAAGTGGCAGATCCATCTCAATAGCATCTTACCCAGCCAACAGCTAGACATGTCTTACATGGTAAACACAACAGAAAAAATAGTAAATCCATCCTGTTTTAGGAATAGCAGTTCTCTGTTCAACTCATTCTATCAAAGTCTAGCTACAGCTCTTCACATTAAGCTTAATTGAAAAACAATATACAGTCTGATTTATTTTAACTACATTTGATGACATATCACCAGCCCACAGACCTTTCTTCTCTTACATCAAACTGACTTTAGAATATGCAGTACTTCATTTTGTGCAAACAAGTCATCCTACAGGACAAGGATCATTACACTAAATTATCATTAATTTTAATTACCTTACCATCTCAGCTCTGGATATGTCAACTAGCCCTAAAGACATGTTCTGTTTCAAACTACAAAGCAGTCTCTCTCTTCCAGACTGTTTTTGAAAGGCATGACATTTATTTAGCCCTAAAAGCAATAAGTATAAAGGAGAAAGCTAAATTACACCACTGAAATGGTAAAAACCAAGTTCACAGCAGTGTTAATTTTTCTTTTTCTTCTTCTTCTGGAAGCCTTCTTCCAAGAGGCTGCCCCTTGCAAGATAATCAAACTTACAGGCCCACAAGTACTTTTGGAGAGTAGCTGGTAAAGCAGAAAAGAGGAGTGTATGCTAGGGTGAACAGTGAATGTAAGTAAAGTGTTTTATTATGCAAACTTCTTCATGCTTCATCCCCAGGGCTCTTTTTACTGAGCATGTTTCATATTGATTGCCTGACAATCTGTACTGAATTTCCACAACCGCCTTCTGTCAACAAAGCCCAGCACTGACACTGGCCTCACTTTAACAGAGCGCACAAGATAGAAGACGACATTTAGCCAGGGGTCCCACCAGGTCTCTTGCACACCTCATATCACATGAAACACTTGAGTTTTCTGCTTTGCTTGAGGCAAACTGAATAGAGAAGAACTCTAGAGACAAGAACAGGACACTACAATTTTGGAGATGTTGACAGATGAGGATGGGGGGAAAAAAAAAAATCACTGCTTTAGTTTTTTTCTGCTTTGGGGAACATTTGGGATCTGAAGCCTAAATAGTATCTCTTCTCCTTGCTCTTGTTTGCCAGAAGTATTCTGCAATGGTGACACAAATACCACTGTCTGAACAACTACAAATTAGAAGTCTAGTAATTACACCCTGTGCAACATCGTATTACCAAGTACTGATCTCCTTCCCCAGCTTGGTGGGAAAAAGTGGCTATCAGCAGCGATTCAAGCTCGCTGTGGAATTAACTTAAAAATAGTTCAAACTGGCAGATCCTCAGTAGGCCAGAAATGCTCCTCAGTGGTGGCCCTGGCACAACTAAGAGTTAATAAAATGGAAAGGGAGAAATGTGCACATACTACCAGCCACTTAGAAGGCGAACAAGGTCTGTTAAGCTCCACATTCAGGTTTCGCATGTAGGTAAGGCATCTGCATTCACATGTTGGGACATACTGTCTGTTTCCAAGAATAAGCACTCTGCAGTGGAATTCATGTTCCAGTTTTGTACATCGTACAACCTAAAATTCAGGTGGCCTCAGGTTCTCTTACAAATAACCTTGTTTGATACTTGCATCTATTCAACTAGAGCAGATGTTCTGTAACCGCGTTTTTCTTTTCACCAGGGTTAGAAGAGAATGCACAAAGCTGCTTCCAGCACTGGTGAACACCTGGAACTGAGGACAAACAACCAAAAACTGCTTCATTTGCTCTTAGTATCCCTTTTTAGCACGCTATTTGATACAGACAAAGAAAACAGATATGATTTTAGTTTTAATTTAATTTATTTTAAATACTTTGTTTTTCATTGCCTGTTCTCCTAACTATGCAACTGCTATGGTCATGCCCTGACAGGAGGATTCTGATTTGTAAATACCTGTTCTCTCACTACTTTGTAAGAACTGGCATTAAGTTCTATCAAATAATTTGCCGAATAATTAGGTTTTAAATAGCTTCACAAAACCCCCAAAGCTGCTCAAACTTTAATTACTCACTTCTTTTGCAATACCCCTTTCAAAAATCAGTGTGAGGACTAGCAATTTACTCTCAGGATTATCAATGCAGCTCCATTACATAGCCTGAATTTTCTATTCCTCTGAATTTGCCTTCTCTCACTCACGTTCCCTGCCCTGTTTTTTAAGGGAAACAGGTGAATAACCTCCTGGAAAGGATCTCTGCTCAATCTCACATTCACAGATCATGAAGCCAGAAAGAAAAAGGCAGGAAATAACAGAACAACAATGAAAAGTCAGAAAACTGAAATTCTCCTGCAGCATCATCCCACATCAAAAGGCAGTGAACTCACAGATCTGACCCACAAATGTTAGTTAGAATCAAATCAGTGGGATGAGAAGTGCTGGAAGTAAACCAGGATGGTCTGAGTAATTCTACTAATCTTCCATTTGCCTTTTGTAAAACAACAAACTATCCCTAGTGCACCCAGACCAGGGGTGAATCAAAGCAGAGCTACAGACCACAATTCTCACCTCATGTGTAGCACAGAAATGAGATTTGGGACTCGCTAAGAAAATAGAATACTTTTAACCTGAACACTGCAATTGTTCTGCTTCTTAAAATCAATATATATTCCTTCCCACTCCAGTTCTCTAGAATAGTGAAGGCTCTGCAGGAGTCCCAGGGAGCAGGCAGGCTGGTGTTTCTGGGGACAGAAGGAGATGGACACAAAAAAAACAAACTACTCTGCCATGTGAGACAGGTCTCACTCCTTCAGAGCGGTCTGAGCACTCCTGCCTTGCTGTTCTGTGCACTGTAATTTTCTTCAGTCTCAGCGTCTGAATTAGGTTCTGCAGAGTTTGGCTGTTAGTAATAGGTCTAACAAGCTGCAGTTTCATTTCTTTGTAGCAACAGAATTCACTGCAGTTCTCAGTTCAATCTCGTTTTTCACCTTGAAACAGGCGGTGCAGAAATAAACTCAAGACATATGAAGGTCATTAAATCAGGCTGAGGGACTGGTGGATTGGGCACAGATGACATCCATCACTTGACAGAAGAACCTAAGGCAAAACTGGGATTTGTGCAAGTAAAGATTGCTCATTTCTAAAAATTAAATCAATCCTGAGATGCCAGTAAGGCTTTCTAATGCACGCTTACTACTTACCCTCTTCAGCACTGCTGTTAGCTGCACCACTCACTCCCTTCTCACTTGCTTCAATTCAGTTTGCTTAGTACAAGCCTGCACATAAACTAATCTTCTCCCCTGTGCTGTGCTCTCGTGACATCCTTTTTCTTAATTATTATTTTTTAAAAAAGCTCAAATGCACTTGGACTTTTCTGTGACCAGAATATTTCAGTCCAGAAGGACTGTGGTTTTTTTCATTTGTGTGTCAGTTTTTGTTGGTGGTAGTTATTTGTTTTGGTGTGGTGGTGTGGGCTTTTTTTCTGTAGCTCTTTGGGGTTTGCTGTGTTCTGTTTTTCAGTGAAGATACCTGGATTCAGGGGACTGACTAAAGCATAGATCTTGCAAGTCTGAAGAACTCTGCCTCACATACCAACAGGTCATCTGTTCATCCCTACTTTTTTCCTTCCCAGTTAAAAAAATACACCTTCTCCTAATAACTACACAACCAGGACGTTCATACTACTCAGTGTTTCAGCTTTAAGCATTTCTACAAAGTGGCTGTGAAATCTAAACTGTAAAGGACTGAAGCATTCAACTCTATGCTTATGCTCATAGCACAATGACAGACTATTAAGATATTTAGCTTAAACCCTTTTAAGGATTGAAGCCGTAAAGGAGCAGTACCAACCCTCAGCACTTCACAGTTGATTGAAAAATTGAGAAGAATTCTCCCTATCTCTCTTCGAATTTTCTAGATATTGGAGAAATGACTAAGCCATGAAACAGTTGAAATTATGCTATAAAAGAAAGCTCAAAATAGGTCTAGGAACTCTCATTCTACTCCATTTTGAGCAAATACCTTAGGAACTGCACGTCAAGACACTTCTATAATCATCAAGTGAACAATATTATTTATGGCAAGATTTATATAACCACCTACACATGGGAAGCTCAGCATGGCATATTTTTAGCATCAGATACTGCAGGCTTCAAAATTGTGACGAACCCTGAATGTTTAAAGAAAACAGGTCACAGCTCAGAATTCAGCTTTCATTAAGTTCAGTTTCAAAGCATTTCCTTTGTGTACAGCTACGATTAAAAGCTAGGTGGGCACTATGGAAGTCTTACTGTTTGTCCCTAACATCATAGGGCCACTTCCATTACAGTGGCATTGGAAGGTGAGTATTTCAAGCATGTGTAAAACACATGACGAGAGGTAGTGTCTCCCTCAGAGAAGTTTCAAATCAAACAAGAGGACTGATGAAGGCCAGAGGTGTGAAATGAAGAAACATGGGGATAGAGAAACTACTATCTACCCACACACCATTGGAAAGCCTTGGAACACGTTCAAGCCCTTCAAGACTCAACACACTCGGGTTCTACAGGTTTGTCTTTGAACAACTTCAAATCTCTCTCTGTACTTTCCTGGCTTCCACAATACCCTTGCTCTAAAGAATATTATGATGGGACATATTTTAGATTAATAATACATGCCCTACAGCCACTAAAACTACACATCAGCGCCTTAGTCTTCAGAAGCTGCAGTACCTAGTCTTTAAAAGTTGCAGTACATGGTGTATGCAAGGGGGGGAATAAAATCACAGCACGAACCAGAAAATGTTTGGGGAGAAACTTAAGTTGTTATTTTAATGGATTGGGGGGGGAAATAAATAAAAGAGAGAAAAGAGAGAAGAGGAAGCCTACTTAAGTTTAGGTTTCCAAGAAAACAAACCTCACCAAAAGCCTGAATAAATCAAGTATGGAAAGTTATTACAAGAAATTCTCTCAGACAAAATAATACAAAAAATAAAGACTGCATGAGAGCACAGAAGGACAAGGGATTTAAACCATCCACATATGACAAGACAAATTAAATTCCATAAAAAATATATTTGTTATACTCTTCAGTTCCAGGCAGAAATTTTTCCTTTCACTGCAACTAAACTAAACATTAATGATCTGATGCAATACAGTAACATAGATGGTTTAAAAAACATACCTAAAATGCGGTATAATTACATTTAGGAGACAATTTTGTTTTCCTAGCCCTAAAACAGAAGAGGAAAAAAGGGATTTTAGGATTAGAGAAGTACAACGGGCTTATTTTCTTAAAGATAAAAATCTTTGTGGTAAATCAAAGATATAAATAAGAAAGATAAGGCAAGTGCTGCCAGATGCAGAGAAGTATGTGCATGGCTAGATGTGATTCTTATCCCATAAATGCTTTGAATCCCAGCTCTGTCTCAACATTAGCTGGGTTGTGTGTGCTAATGTTCAGAGCTCCAATAAAAGGTGAAATGGCCAATGCCTACAGAAATCAATGTTGTTAAAGAAGGTGGTGATTATTTTTGTGGGTAAACCTGACTGTGGGTCAATTTAGACTTGAAATTAGAAGGGATTCCTAACTGTATTCAGGCTCTTGAGCCATCTGCCAGCTGAAGTCAGCGGAGAGCAGAATGAAGCCTCCATAATCCAAGGGGAAATGTTTAGCAATCTGCTATACCATTTAGACAGGGCCAGGCAGCATCCACCCAAAGGTACTGAGGGAACTGGCAAAATGTTCACCAAGCCACTTCCCCTATCTTTTCCCTCAGCAACAGCTTAGGTAGCTACCACTGCTTCATCCGGTCTATGAAGTCAATCACAACCTGACAGGTCTTCACAAACCAACCATCTAAGGTCCTCCATCCATACCTGTCTCCAGAGAGCAACCTACACCTGTGTTTGACACAAGAACTACAATTGTTTCACCTCCTCAGTTACATAAAAGTTTCTCTAACCACTCAAACAACAGCACTGGTTACACTTCTTCAGCCTGTTTTACAAAGGATCTGTCTTAATCCAGAACCATGTACTTAAAAATAATCACTCTCAGGAGTAAGGCAAGAGGGAAGAGGCAAAATGCTGCACGATCTTGGCTCAGGATAGGCATGCACTTGCAAAGAGTTGCATCCACTGAGCATGTCCTGCAAGAGGTGCAATTGCCATTTGGAATGGTAACCCTCCCCCAACACCCACGCACACACATAGTTGTACAGTTCATCCCTCCTCCCACACAGGACGTTGTGCAAGAGCATCCACATCAGAGCTGTCATTTACTGGAAAAGCAGCACACCTAATGCAGACAAGCCCGAAGACCTTCCTAGATGGGACTTTTCCAGAGCAGTTTGTGTTTCACTTTTGCATGTAACTAGTTTACAGCTATAGCAGGTCCTTAATGTCAAGTTTGAAACAAGCCACACTGCCTGCAACAGGGCTCCCGCTTTCATCATAGGTGTGACGCAAGATGCTTTCAGTGAAGCATAAAGCAAACCTCTTAACTCATACAGGTGTCCAAAAGAACAACTCACCTTTGACCCAAGGACTCTTGAGCCAGAAGGCTTTGGAGTAAGAGTGGGAAAGGATGGGGAGGAAAAGAGGAGATATTTTCCCCTCCTCTTCTCTAAATTCTGCAATCTCAAAAATGGTGACTCTCTTCACAACCTCTTTCAGGTTCATTATAAATGATAATTTCTTCAGTGAAAATAAAACTGATGTTTTCTGATCTCTTCTAATATTATTTTCTTTCAAAATACTGAAAACCAAAAGCAGTTACAGATAGCTCTAGTGCCTAGGACATGATGTTTGAGGTCTCCTCCAACCTTGGTGATACTGTGATACTGTGATTTACTTTCCCACAGCACAGGACCTTGAAGAGAAGCATCATGATTATGGAATTGCCCGGTACTTCATGAGCAACTCATCAAATGGGAAGGTATGTAAACATTATGGGGCAGCACTGGAAGACACAACACTCAGGACAACAAAACCTAGCTAATGTTTTGTAGCACTTCTGCTATCTAGGTAAATACTTTTCAAGATTTAGCAGTTCAAGTGGCAGCCTAACAACTGAATAGAAAACTCGTCAAAATTCAAGACAACTGCAATAAACTGTAAGCACAGATTTTGCTTCCAAAACACATTCTGGATTCTGAGTTGCAAAGGCAGCAGAAATCAAGCAAACCAAACCCCATCTGCAATCTAGTGTACCTGCATGACAACCTAGAACAGATCCATAGAATGACAAAGAATTTATGGTGGAATTCATTTCCCTGAACCAAAATACAAGGAAAGTGCATCCACGCTGACTAGCTTTTCTGCTGGAACTATTCCTCCCAAAGTGCATCTGACTTTCTGCCAAAACTAGCAGGTTTTTGTTGCCTTTTTTTTCTTTTCTTTTTTTTTTTTAATTTCTTCAATAGGAATTAAAAAACTGTCCCCAAGAGTAACAATACCATCAGCCAATTACACTGTACTAGAAATCAGTTGCTGTGATACATTTCTTCTAGAAAACCAACACTAATTGCTCAATACTGAAGTAACTTCAGTTTATCTTCTGGCAAATGCTTGTAGGAATTCCCAAATCAGCAATTAGCATCTGTCCCATTGTGCTTCTCTGCCTAATATCTTATGCAAATTACACAATTTATAGCTTTAG
Source organism: Melanerpes formicivorus (assembly GCF_026170545.1). NCBI lineage: Eukaryota > Metazoa > Chordata > Aves > Piciformes > Picidae > Melanerpes > Melanerpes formicivorus. The sequence goes on from NW_027142369.1 coordinate 6,653,878, forward strand.
ATTTAATGTGTGGCTGCCTAATGCTGCAAGGCAAGAGGAGCCTGCTGATTAAGGAATGCATCACTCAACTGCCTCACCCTTGTGAAGCAAGTGACAAACTCATTCCACAGATTTTCTCCACCAGGAAATAAATCCTTGCTCCTGCCCCACCATGGTCACATGAACAGGTGCAGCCACCCCACAGCTCCTCTCTCAGCATCCCAAAAAAGAAGAATGAAGCCATCTTTAACCCAGAAGTCACATAGCCAAAGTAATGTGACCGTCCCGCTAAAACATACTGCTGATCCCTGCAGAATCAGCTTTGCTTCCTTTACAGAAATGCAGTGTCACAGACTCACAGAATTGTTAAGGTTGGAAGGGACCTCAAGGATCATCTAGCTACAACCCCCCTGCCATGGGCAGGGACATCTCACACTAGATCAGGTTGCCCAAAGCCGCATCCAGTCTGGCCTTAAAAACCTCCAGGAATAGGACTTCCACCACCTCCCTGGGCAACCTGTGCCAGTGTCTCACCACTCTCATGGGGAAGAACTTCTTCCTAACATCCAATCTGAATCTACCCATTTCTATTTTTTTTCCATTCCCCCTACCTGACACCCTAAAAACTCCCTCACCAGCTTTCTTTCTTGTAGGCCCCCTTAAGATACTGGAAGGCCATAATTAAGTCTCCTCAGAGCCTTCTCTTCTCCAGACTGAACAGCCCCAACTCCTTCAGTCTGTTCTCAGAGGAGAGCAGCTCCAGCCCTCTAATCATCCTCATGGCCCTTCTCTGGACATGCTCCAGAATGTCCAGATCCTTCCTGTAATAGGGGCTCCAGAACTGGACACAGTTAGGGGTTCTGTCTAGCACTCTGAGAGATGAAATGATAAAAATGTTTTCTATATTCTTCTCTGAACTTTGCGTCTTTTGGACTGCAGATTCGGCTTGAACAATAGCAAGCCGATGCATCTGAGTAGGCCAGAGGCAGCAGGCCAGCAAACTGCTTCTCCTGGATGCAAGAACGGAGACTGTGTTCATCGTTTCAAGAAAGGCTCTCAGCCCTCTGGTCCCTCCCACCTACGCTGGGACAGAGCTGACAGGTAAAAGTAATGAAAACCTGAGAAGGGGAAAAAGAGGCAGGAAGGGAAAGGAGTCTGTTTGTACTTTCTGTTTATGAAATGGCTAACTTACAGCATTCTTATCTTAGAAAATCCTTTTGTAAATTATCTGAACAAGAGCTTGCAATGGTACAAGAGAGGAGGTTCCAGGTTCCCTTTGTGGCTTCTTGCCTTTTTTTCCTGCCACCTCTCTCAGGATGGGAGTAGTCCTATAGAAGCAGCTGTCTACTTTACATTTCAAAGCCAGGGCTTCTTTACTGTACCACTGAAACACCCATTCCACTTTGTCAACTCCATCCTAAATGAAGGGTCCTGCATCTGGGTCGAGGCAATCCCAGGCACAAATACAGGCTGGGCAGTGACTGGCTGCAGAGTAGCCCTGAGGAGAGAGACTTGGGGGTGCTGGTGGACAAAAAGCTCAACAGGAGCTCTCAATGTGCACTTGCAGCCCGCAAAGCCAATCAGATCCTGGGCTGCATCAGGAGAAGTGTGGCTAGCAGGTCGAGGGAGGTGATCCTCTCCCTCTACTCAGCCCTGGTGAGACCCCACCTGGAGTACTGTGTCCAGTTCTGGAGCCCCTATTACAAGAGGGATGTGGAGGTGCTGGAACGTGTCCAGAGAAGGGCCACAAGGATGATCAGAGGGCTGGAGCACCTCTCCTATGAGGGCAGACTGAAGGAGTTGGGGCTGTTCAGTCTGCAGAAGAGAAGGCTCCGAGGTGACCTAATTGTCGCCTTCCAGTATCTGAAGGGGGCCTACAGGAAGGCTGGGGAAGGACTTCTCAGGATCTCAGGTAGTGATAGGACTAGGGGGAATGGAATGAAGCTGGAGGTGGGGAGATTCAGGCTAGATGTGAGGAGGAGGTTCTTCACCATGAGAGTAGTGAGACCCTGGAATGGGTTGTCCAGGGAGGTGGTCGAGGCCCCGTCCCTGGGGGTGTTTAAGAGCAGGCTGGATGAGGCTCTGTCCAGCCTGATCTAGTGTGGGGTGTCCCTGCCCATGGCAGGGGGGTTGGAACTAGATGATCCTTGTGGTCCCTTCCAACCCTGAATGAAACTATGAGAAAGATGTCACGTAACACCTCTGTAGGTCAGAAGTCCCTCAGTCTTTACAGTTTGAGACGGTAGGGCTGAGACCAGTGCTGACAGGCAGGGTACAGAAGACTGCCACGAGCAGCAGTGCTGTGTGCTTATGTGCTATGGACAAAATCCTTCAGTCACAAAGATCATTAATTCCATTCCAGTTACTTCTCTCCATGCATGTATACCAGTTTTCAGACAGAAATTACAAGGCAGTGAGTGAACATGCACCCTGCTTGAAGCCAGGTAATGAGACATCTGTTTGCATGCATTCTTGGTGAAAAGAGAGCATACAATCGACAAGGGAGAGTTTTGCATTCAAAAACCAGAGCAGTTATTTGCAGTAGTTAACATTAGCCCTCTAACTTAAATGCTTTACTGAATCATCCCTACACAAACAAATAGGCTCAGGTGTGTGATTTAGAGTCTTTAAATTAACATCAGATTTTTCCTTTCTTTGTATTAGGAACTTCAAATAAAAGTAGAGGTGCATGAAGTCAACCTATGTGACTATTATTCTTCCTCCCTTCTGATCCAAACTGCTATGAAAAGTAGGCCACAGAGAGTAGAGGCCACAGTTTCAAAAGGTGAATGTACAACTATGTATATACAGCTATTTTCAGGCACTTGTAACCGAGTGGCCTGCTTTGGAGAATTTCTGGGTATGCACCACTCCAGCAATGTACATGCTCCAAAAACTTCCAAAAAAATGAAACTTGACTACCTACTTTGGCACTGAATTGTAAATACCCAGCTTTCTATTCAACAACTGATCCACAATTTCTGTTAAAACACCACCTACATAGATTGCTCAGCATCAGAGGCTCACTATATCAGAGTAAGTGTATGGAAAAGAGGTTCCTGTCCAGAAAAATATGGCCCAAAGGAAAGAGGCAAATGTGTGTCAAGAGAAAACTGAGGTGCACAGGGGCAACATGCAGTACCCAAAGTCACACAGCGAGTCAGAAGCACAAAGCAGAAAACTCTGAGCCCCAAATCAAGTGCCTTACCCGTTACATCATGCTGAGCCTCTCTCACAGTCACAAAAGATACATGCAGTTGGTCAAGGAGTATTTCTAAGACAGACAGAATCTGATAAAAAGAAATCCAAGGAAAAGAGAAGGATGCAATGATTTGTTCTGTAATATGCCCCAAAATCAGAAAGGAGAGCACACAGCAGATACAGGATCTCACAGAAAAGTAAACAATCAAACATAAATTAACTCAGTTACATGCTGGGATGAAAATATCTCAGCTAAAGGGTTTTATACTATTTAGAGTGTCCCAAGAGAATAGTTGCCATACTTCAAAACAGACTATTAGAAGACAGGGAAATTCAAGAGTCACAGCCTGACTCATGCAGAAGTTCTGTTGTCTAGAGGAACCCCACAAAGACTTGTTTCTGTAGACACTTCAGATTTGGGAGTTAAAGAATCTAAAAATCAAGGAAATTTTAAAATCATGGGGAAAACCCAGGTGGAATTGGTCAGGTAAATGAACTCCAGGGTCTGCAATATCTGAAGTTCAAACATTATTGAAGAAAACTAAGCCATTTGATGCAGTAAAGGAAGCTGAGTAGCAGATGGGAACACTAGCTAAGTAGAACACTAAGTAGTATATTTACCCCAGTTGTGGCTTAAATCCTTCCATTTATTCTTCCACAGCTGAGGAAGCTGAGATTGTTTAGCCTGGAGAAGAGGAGGCTTAGGGGAGACCTTATTGCTGTCTACAACTACCTGAAGGATGGTTGTGGCCAGGAGGGGGTTGGTCTCTTCTCCCAGGCAACCAGCACCAGAACAAGAGGACACAGTCTCAAGCTGTGCCAGGGGAAGTTTAGGCTCAAGGTGAGGAGAAAGCTCTTCACAGAGAGAGTTGTTAGCCATTGGAATGGGCTGCCCAGGGAGGTGATGGAGTCACCATCCCTGGAGGTGTTCAAGTGGGCACTGGATGTGGCACTTGGTGCCATGGTTTAGTAGTCATGAGGTCTTGGGTGACAGGTTGATGCTCTTTGAGGTCTCTTTCAACCTTATTGATTCTATGATATTATTACTTGCAAGATATGTAGGGACTTCTAAAATGCTTTAATCTTAACATGAACAATGTCATGCAAACAGGCTAGTTAGTTCCTAGTCACAGTGATTATCTATTAGCAACTGAAGCATAATTTTAAAAGCTGTATCTTCAATTCTGAGGCTGCTGGATCACAGCCTTACAACACAGCATCAGAGAACTTAGTTATTTATGAGGTTAAAGCTCAAAAAAAGGTTGACACAGCTCCAACCATACAATACACCTCTAAAATTGAAATTACCATGAAATAATTCTCCTAATCTCACACCAAACATTACCAAAACCTGATCTTCTATATCACAGGCAATTCTTCACAGATAAGTAAACAAAACAATTTAGCTGCTGAAAGAACTCAACTGCTATACCAAAAACTCTGTTGAGTAATTTATTTCAAGACTGACCTGCCAGCTGTGTAGGATAGAAGTTGGGAATGCAAGCTTTATTTTTTTCAAAGACTCAGAACCTAAGGTTTTTAGAGCTTGCTCTCAAAATAACAGAGAACAGGAAAAGAGGAAGTCACAGCCCTCGTCAGACTATTACTTCCAAAAAAGATTCCATTCTAATCAGTGCTAAAATAAAAGTATCTCTCCTGGCCACCCACCCCTCCACCCTCCCACACCTCCCCCCAGAATACCATTTCACTTCCTTTCAAGAGAGCCATCACTATCTAGACTGAAGAAAACAACAACCTCTCCAAGTCTTCTCAGCAACTGCTAGCTGCACACTAGCACACAAGGTTCAAGGTGAATCCTGGTGCAGGTTGCCCAGAGAGATCATGCAATCATACACAAAACCCAAGTGGACATGGACACAGGGAACCTGCTCTAGAGAACCCTTCTTTAAGCAGGGAATTGGACTCTATGATCTCAAGAGGTCTCTCCCAACCTCTATGATTCTGAAAATCTGTGAACCTTATATTTCCACAAGTCTAGAACAGAGAAAATCAAAGTTCAACCTTGTGCTTTCCCTGAGGCTACATACACAACTCCTGCCTAGTCACTGTTTCTCCTCCACCTCAGTTCCTTCAGTGGCTACAGACTGCACTAGCAAAAACAAGGGGAGTGCCACAAAGCATCTTTCTGACTCTTTCTCAGGGGGCTGGATCAAAGTACTTATCACTCAAATACTTGACTCAATAAAGAGCAAGCTACAGGACTGTCAAAAAGCCTAACAATGTCCAGATGCCCAGTTTTCAGATGCTTTAAATAAGGAGTTCTTTCAGGAAGCATGGAGAACTCACTGTCAAAAGGACAGCCAAGGCATTAGCTTAGACATTTAAAGAGAATTAAATTTAAAATAAAGCTATTTATCTAACATGGGGCCTGTTGCTGCAGAACACAGTCACCTCAGCAACATCTGCTGTTTTCAAAGTTGCAGGCCACACATAGGAAGGAGAATTCAGCACCATAAAAACTGGAGTCAGTAGAGCATGTGGTCAACCTTCCTTGAACCCAAATAGTGCAAATCTTTGTTTTTATGGTTCTTGTAAGGTCTATAGGCATGAAATTAAGTCCAAACCGAAAATCATAAAGATTATACTTATTCATAACTTCTTTTAAGAATAGAGGTAATGATTCCCTGAATCCAGAATTAGTTTGCCAACAGTAGAAGGTTTCTCTTTACACACATGCTCAACACTCCAGAGTTCATGGCATTCCTTTGAAAGATACAATCCCTTGCACTGAATTTAACTCATCACGTTAGTTCTGTATCCTGTGACCACTTGGGCTCTCTATTTAAAAAGACTTCCTAGCTAAAGATTCAGATTTCATTTTCTTGGTAGTGACTTCCATTTTGAAATCCCAGAACAAGAAAGATGTGGCTTCTAAGATCTCATGCCATTCACAGAAGTATTTTGCTTCTGTTTCAGTTTTCTAAGTGCTCATGGCCTTGGGATATGACATAACAGCTGCGAAGTAGAAAACAGAATTTAGCAGGTGAAAATAAGGAGTGGGGAAACCCCCACAACACTGTCTAGAGGGATGTAACTGTTTTCTTGCTGCAGATCACCGTGTGCTGGAATACAGAGGCTTAGGTTACTCAACTCTCCTGTGACTTCCCTTGCTAAATAGGAAATTGGTTCAAGGTCTCTGTCAGGATGCTTCTCATGATGACACAGAAATAAGATGAGATTTGAGGAGGATGTGTTGGGTGGGTGGACACAGGAACAGGGGAGATATGGTCACCTAACACTGCAGCTAGTGAGAATAGGTGAAATTTTTCATTGCTTTATTCCTCAACTTTATTACAGCTTCTCTTTAAAAGACCAGCTTTAACTGGATACAAACCTATTTTTTTCATTTTCCTCTTTAAACATTTATTCCTTTTTCTCTTCAGGTTGACCAGTGGATGAAATATGTGCAAGACAAACCACGTGCAAAAACTGGATACTCTCCTGAACGCTGTTCTCATAGACATAACAATAAGAGCAATCTAAGAAAAAAACCCAAACAACCTATGGAATCTCTCCGCTGCTAGGACAAAGTCCCAACCACTTCCTCAGAGCTCAGGTTTTCCTCAGCACCACTCTCACTCACAGGCAGCAATAATCACTCAAAAAACAAAAAAAGTCTTTTTGAACTAATTGAACATTTTCTTCTACAGAGATTCCAAGAGACAAAGAAGAGTGTGGAGAATTATTAGCCTTACTTTTACATAAAGACACTGCCAATGGGGCCAGGCAGGTCAGATGCAAACAGTCTGTCAATACATCCAGAATCATAAGGGGTTCATCAGTCTGTATTTTTACCTGCTCGTCAAGATAGCAACAACACAACCACAACAGTGATTCCCATAACACCCTTTAAAACATAGCTCAGTAATGTAATTTCTTTCAAGTATTTCTAACATATGAAAGCTACATCAAGAGCTACTCTAGATTTAAACTCAAAAGCCAACAAATGTGTCAAGAATATGGCACTAACAGAAGTAGAAAAGGAATGAAAGATTTTACTTAACCCAACAGTTAAAATGGTTAAAATTGTAAGATAGTAGAACTCTTCAAGTTAGAAAGGCATGATTTCTGAACATGGCAATACAGCTCAGATTATGATAGTTAAAGGCAACAGTCCACATCAGGTACACCAGAAGCGCATTTATCTTCCTCTTAGTAATTAATTTATGCAATAGGCTTCCAGTGCTTCTCAAAAATTTTATTTACAATTTAATTGCTCTCAGTCCTTCCAAACCCAATTTTATTCCTTCCATAAATCTCTCTCACATTCAGGCCTCAGGACTCTTTTTACAAGCTGCTAAGTTTGTGCGGTCATTTCAATTTGCCAGCACACATAAAAAGACAACGTTTGCCAGATTTCTGGGAGTGAGTACTCACTGTAGTAAACATGCTCCTCATTAAATCCACATTGTATTTTCAAGCAGATTCAAACCTCTTTTTTGTAGATGGAAAACAAAGATCATGGGATTCCAGAGGGCAATGCTGTGACACAGGAACACTTCAATGTTTGTGCTCCCATGGAGACACAGAACACAAGGCGCCCAAACCCACTACTTCGAACCTCACATCAAGCCTCCAGAAGCCAGCTGCTTCCTTCTCTAGTCACAATAAAAACCTTCAGGAAGAGCAGGTATTGGCCTACCTTGCATGTATGCCTCTATTTGCCGAATTAGCTCATAAGACTTGGATCGGTCCAGAAGTGTACGGATAGCTGGAAGAGGGTCCAGGATAATGGTTTCTGGGTGAGCATCAATATACTCCTGCAAAACAAGTACATGGCAAAAAAACCCAAAAAGCATTAGGTTGGCTGCAGAACCTGGAAAAATTATGAGAACAGGAAGAGAACAGACAATATTAAAAATTTCAATGTGCAGCTTCTCTTCAAGAGGAGGCAAATGGACAGTGGCAACACAGGAAGTCACTGGGCAGTCTAGACATTGGCATTTGAAACTAACAGAACCCTTAACTGGAGCAATTAAATTTCTCCTGTGAAACCTGTGCTGCAATCACCTCAACTCAGAGGGGAGCTGCCGGTGAAGTGCCACAGTAATGGCTGTGAGCAGCGCTGAGAAAAGCAATTAGGAGAAGAGAGATGATGCCCTGCTATCTTGGGGTCAGCTTTGCATTGAATTACTGCATGTGAACATCACAACTGTCTAAACTAAGCTCAGAACTACATCTGGATTCTTTAATGTTGTTATTATTGCTGTCCCCTAGTTAGGCTGAAGACAGTATTAAGAGCTGGATGATAAGGGCTGGGATTTTTCTTGGCAAAGATGAAAAGACAATGCTTCACTGTGTCTTCACTGAGTTTTGAAAGCATCTATCTTGCTACTTCCCCAAGTTTCTAGTCTCCTCTCCTGACTACAAGAACAAAGGCAAAGTTAATGTTCCCAAGGATCTTTAGCTTGAGAACTCTATTATCCATTCAATGAGGTCATGACTGCACTACTGCATCCTGGCCATGAACACAGACACAGCTGCCCAGCATTGCCTTTGCAAACCCAATGAAACCTCCTTCTGTTTCTCAGAACAGAAGTGGAGTTCCTTCATCATTGCCCCAACCTGGCTCCACAGTGAACAGAACAAACCAGCATCCATCTTACCCTAACCAATATCAGACAAACATTCCAAAGTTAGCATCAGCCTGGAGCAGAAGCTGGGTTTAAGTCATGAATATCCTGAATGTACTGAGAGCAGTTTCCATGAGTCTCCTGCCCCCAGTACTTCTAGAGACAGAAGACATTAATTGTTTTAATTTCTTTTTTTTAAGAGGTAGAGCAACTTGCTATCTTAAACACCTATGTGTGTTTATGCATGTGCCCTTTTACGCAGCACCAGAGATGACCTGTGGAACTAGGATGATCCTGTGATTAGGGCATTAGCTTAAACTTGATGATCATGAAACTGTATTTGTATCTAAAGCACAATGTGACAGCTCTTGTAAATCTTCTATGCCTCATCTTAAAAGACGGGGAGCTACCACAGTGTGCATCTTCATGACCACACTACAGACAGCAAATACCCTGGTGGGGCAATGGCTACTCACCCACTGGGCTTCAAAACATGACTCAGCAGAGATGTGACACCTCTGCCTTGACTAGTTTCTGGTTCCACCTTGAAGCTCCCCATAGTTCCATTCCGGCCCAGCCCCTACTCTGGAAATAGTAAGCCTTCCCCTAATACAATTCATCCAGCCTGTGGTGTCCATCCCATTCACTCTCCTCCCAGGAAGGAATGATTTTTCCCTCTCCTAGCATCTTGTGCACCTTCCCAAATTTTCCTGCTGCTCACCTTGGCATTGAGGATTATCCTCACTTCCCTGGGTTAGGTGTGTTGCACTTGTTATTTTGGCTCATGTTACCCTAAGTACATCCAGAGTGAGCTTTGCTTTTTACACTTCCTATAAAGAATGTCACAGTGCTTTATAATGGTTATAACTCTAAGTTGCATTAAGTGATCATCCAAGCAGTCAGCTTGACACAGCATAACAGGGTCTAAAACAGGGTCTAACAGGAATGAAGGCCTGATTTCAAGGCTATGCTACACCAGGCAGTGTGTCAACAAAAATGAGCATCTTAGCTGACTTTCTAGTGACCGATCTCTCCTACTGTTGCTTTAAAGAGCCTTTAAAAATTATTCTGTAAGACAAACATGAGATGGCAATTCTGTAAGGGAAACAAATTATGATGCAGGAGGTGGGGGCTGTTTTCCAGAAGCCTTTTAGAGTCTACAGGACTTTAAAAGATTGAGAAGAACTACACTGACTGTAAGGCAACAGCCCCTTCTATGGTAACAGCCCTTTCACACACACACAGAGGAGCCTGAACGTGAGGAAATTTCTCAGAATCAAATCTATTTTAGGTACTATTCTCCAAGACTGCCAGCAGGGCAGTGAAACTCTGCATCATTTGAGTAAAGGAAAGTGTCTGCCAAAGCCAATCTGGGGATGGGCTACATATCTCTCAATAGAATCCAGAAACAGCCTCCCATTTGAAGCAAAGAGGTCTGTCAATGCAGAACAAGGTCAATAAATCTGCATCTTACTTGAACATAGCTATCAGTTAATTGCTGAAGCTGTTAAAGGGACAGGAGCATCAAAATGCTCTCAGGTCCTTGCAACTATGCATCTCTTCTCATGGTATTTTGTGTTGCTTGAATTTCCATTGCAAAGCATTAACCATGCATTCAAAATCAGAATGGTCAAGCTGCACCAAGACCCTCAATAAAAATTACCCAGCCTCCTCCTCTTGGGCATGGACACAGACAGCATTTTCCTAACCTCCCACATCTCACACCAGCACATCAATGCAAAAAAAGTGTGTAACTACTTCAAATACAGAATTAAAATTCAAATCTTAACACCAATTCCCCACAACAGAAAATTGCAGTAAAAAAAAATCAATTTTGTTAGCTTCACAGGAACAATTATAGTAGGTGATGTGAAACCTTTCATAAACTTTGATTCTTTACTAGGAACTGCTGCATGCTCAGGCATCACGTGTTACAGAATATATTACTGTGAGGATCCCTCCACACAGTGGAAACCTCGTGAGGAAGACTTAAGTAGCACTACTCTGCCTATGGCATAGAATGGCTGCAACAGCAGAAACATAGATTTGGAGGTATAGGAGAGGTTTAAGAATTTTGATAGCAGATAAGCTGCTATAGATATGAACTTGAAAATGGAACAGTTGCAGAAGTAAAAGAGAAGCACTGAAGTAAAGAAATAGCTTTCAGTCTACTATAAGCTTTTGGCTTCCAATCTTCTCTGGTCATTCCAACATGACAACTCTACACTCTCCAGTCCAAAGACTGGTCTCCAACAGCAGACTCCAACAATCCAGGCAACAAACTGGAGGCTATTTAGGCTTCCCAACAATATTTTGAAAGGGTATCTGAATCAAGAATAGAAGAGCCTTTCCTGGACAGCTTCAGAGTGGAAGCATCAACAGTTGGAGAGAACGAAGAGGAGGAAACACTGCATTTTCATCAACCTGGTATCAGAAGCCTGGGCATAAAACCTGCTTCCAATATATCTTTTTAAGAAGAGTAATACAAAGACAACTTGTTCAGATAAAAAGCTCTGAAAGACAAATTAATAACCCTATTGATTTTCCATCACTTGAGCTGTCATTTTGAATGGAACAGACTAGCATGAAGTTGCAATGAATGAAGCTACTCAAATCCCTGTAGACTAACGGCAGGCTGTATAAAGATCTCCCAATGTCTCACACATGCCAAAACGTACTCACATGTTGAAGTCATAAACCTTGCCTAGAAGGCAAAAACTGGTGCCCTCTTTCTTACCAAGATGACAGGAACTGAAGCATCAGCAAGTTCAAGACCCCTGGGGATTATGCCTCTACCCACCTGACTTCTCTGCATGCTCCTCTGGTCAAGAAGGAACCACCACGGACTGTAACAATTTTTTACTAGGCAACAAATAAACTATGTTCAATTAGGCCAGCCCAGTGTTACAGTGGGTAGAAAAGGAGACTAATCATCATCTCTACAAATAATCATTACTCCCAGAATAAGGAGCCAAGTATTCCACAAAGCAAACAGAAAGGCTTCTCCACCTTGCACTTCATGGACTACACTATGCGCTGCATGTATTCTTCATTTTGCCTTTGGATGAGATCACATGGCACTCATTTGCAATGCAGTAGAGAACAGTTTTCACCCATCAATACTCTGCTGAGAAACTGCAGTTCAAACCACATCCATCTAGCATGAAGATCTCAGAAAGCTCAGCCCTAAAGGTCTTCTGCAGCTAAAAAGCCCACTAGCTACAGGCTGCCACAAGTCACTTCCAGCCTCCTGCAAAGATTAATTTTTAAAAGGCAATTGAGAATACTTATTGAACAGCAAGACAGGAGAGGCATGCTATGAGGTTTCCTAGTTTATTAGCACTCCCCAGCAGACTGTACAATGGTTCATCACAGACTCCATAGAGCAAGCACACCGACTCTCATGTAAATGCGAAGCCAGTTTCCTTCTCTGCTCTTGCAGACAAGATCAAGGACTGTCCAATATAGCTCTGAAAAACACTTACTCTTACAAAGGTCATAAATGTAGCCTCCTCCTCCTGCAGTCAAGGGTGCCTTGCTCACTGCTTCCTGAAGGACTGCTTTACAGAGCCAACAGTAATACTGGTGCCAGGTGTCATCTTGCTGCTATCTTTATATTCAATAGCAGGAATATTAGCATGTTTGGTCTGGTTAAGATCACCAGAACTTTTCCAGTCACTCAGCCCCAAGCCTGTAGTGTTGCATGGGGTTGTTGCAGCCCTTGGCTTGTTGATGCCTATAAGACTGGCTTCAGCACATCGATCCAGTCTGACCAGGACCCTCTGAAGAGCCTACCTAACCTCCAGCAGATCAACACTCCCACATAACTTGGTGTCATCTGCAAACTTACTGAAGGTGCTTTGAATCTCCTTATCAAGATCATTGATAAAGACATTAAAGAGGAGTTGTCCCAGCACTGAGCCCTGGGGAACACTACTTGGGAGTGGGCACTAACTGGATTTAACTCCATTCAGCATCATTCTCTAGGCCCCGCCATTCAGCCAGGCTTTGATCCAGCAGAGATCCAGTTCTAATTTTCTCCTTGCATAGATAAATCAGAGTAAGGGATTTAGCTTTAGCAGGTCATTTTACCTCTACCAGCCTTTCAGCAGCACAGCCACCACCAGACACAAGAACAGCCCAAATCTTCAGCCAAAGATAAAACTCTAGCTGCAAAGTACTCTAAACTGTTTCATACTGAACTTCACCCTACTGGTCAAAAGCAGCTTTAGGAAAACACATCTCTGCACTTTACTACTGTTCCCTCCAGACCTCACTTCAGTACTTGAAAAAATCAGCTTCTGACCTTAAGCAATTAAAATACAGTAATTTGACTAGCTGAGTTCATATTAAAAATATCCCCTAACCATTGAAGAGTTCTTGCTCAGGAATAAAAGGAAAGGTGTTTTAGACATTAATTGTACTGCTACACACCAACTGTTGCTATATAATTGCTTGCATAAGTTTCCTACCAGCATGTTCTCGGGGGCCCAAGGGAGGTGCCACCAAATTACACAGAGCTGCCTTCCCTGAGACTCATAAAAGCCTAGCCTTCAGGAATGCATGACAGCAGGGCAAGGATTTGGAAAGGGGAATCTCAAGAGTCTTAATCAGCTGCAAGCAGCTCAACACACATGCCCTCTTGCCTCTTTGGTCATCAGTTTTCCCCTTCAATAGGATGGGTATATTGTGATTGCAAACCAGTCAACATCTGAACCAGGGAAAGACAGTGAGCAGAAACCCCCTGAAGGCCATCTCTCCATATGCTGCTTTGGACATTTACAAACTTCTAAATGCTGTGGGAAGTGAACATCTGCACTACTTAGGCATCCACTATTCAGAAAACTGGTGCCAGAGGCCCAGGGCCACAATTCAAACCTTTTCCACTCTCATGAGTAATACACAGGTGGGAGGAAGAAGAAAAGCTTTGTAACTAGAGCAAAGAGAATATTGACTCCATGAAGTAAAATATTTTCTACATTGCTAGCTGGAGAACATTCAGCAGAACAGAAAGAACTTCATTTTCCAAGAAAACAAAGTTGTCAGATTGCAGAATTTGTCTGAACCATTTTTCCACCTGATATAAGCATATGCTATACATTTCTGAAAGTACCTCTTTTAATTTTGTTTCTTTTGAAGAGAAGGAAAAAAATCTTCCCTTGATCCAAGATAAGCACCAGAAGCAATGCTTTAAAAAAATTATAAAGGTGTTGCTTTATCATTTTCATCAGCTTTCAGACAACTGATTGGAGTTCTTTGGGAAAACTATTCTCTGTACCACAAGGCCCTGTGCGTTTCTGACCATCAAAGGAGACTTGAGAAAAAAAATGCAACAGGATTCTTAGTGCTAGAGGACAGAATTGCTCACAGCAACCTTGATGATATAGGAATCAGCATTAGAGGAACTGGGAAGACTAGACAGAACTGGGCCAAATTAATTTAGCAGCTTCTGAGAGATGCATGGAAAAAAACTCTGCAAACGCCTGCTTCTCCTTGTGAACAGCACAACGTGGTGTTGGAAGGACATCAGGACAACATGTGGTGGGAAACCAGTTCTTAAGTAACCTTACTAATACAACATAAAATTAATCCAAAGGTGCAAGTTCATTCCAGATTGATGGAAGTACTTTTGTTGGGCTATCAGTCAGAAGGGCTATGAAAGAACTGCTTACCTGGAACCTGTGAACCAACTCCAGTGACTGGCTGTCATTCTGGTCTGCTTCAAGGATGACATCTGTCAGTTTATGTATGATCACATCCAAAGGGCCCTGATCTTCAATGGGTTTGGTGAGGTCAAGCTAAAAAGAAAGCGAGAAACTTTTTATGGAGGATCTGAGGTTCTTATCACTGTCACTGACCAACATGTTGCTGTCACACAGAAGGTATGTATTTTGGCATGCTACCTAAATCCTCAAAAATTTACATTTCACAGAATGTCAGATTATTTTACTCAGACACTCATTCCACAGCAGTGTAGGTCTAATTCCATGAAAAAGCAGTGAAGTCATTGGCAAGTACCTCTCATCAAAACACCTTCCTGCACGCCTTCGTTCTAAGCCAACATTTCCCTCTTCAGCTCTTTCCTGGTACCTACACATACAGGCAAAAGGAATTAGCCAAAAAAAGATTATCACCACTAAGAAAAGGAACACCTGCTGTGCCCTTCACTCCTCAGGACTGCACAAAACAGCACCCAGGACAGTGGCTGTGCAAGTAACACTGGCTCTGTGCAAATGTGTCTGCTTGAAGGGACAACTATTTAGCTGCTAAGGAGGCGTGGCAGCTCTCAGAGCAGTCCCACTGGCAGACTCTGGCAGCTAGCTGGACAGAGGAGAAAGATTTGGGGTAAGATGTGCTCTAGATAACATGGGATACAAGCGGTGGTGATGTGTCACTTGGTCTCTGGTATCAAGATAGAAGTCAAAGACCAGAGGAACCACTGGTACTGGATAAAGATTGTGTTAGGGTTCTCTTAAGGAAACCTTAATTCAAAGGTGGCTACTAGACCTGATGGCATACATGTAATGCTACTAAGAGAACTGGCCAGTGTCATTGTGTGAGGGTTTTGATTTACCAGGACATAAATCAAACCTGTCAAGATTCCAACTATCAGGAAAAAAAATTCCACCATGAGGACAGTCTGCTTACAGCAGACAGGCTGTAGATTCTCCATCCTTCAAGGTTTTCAAGATCTGTCTGGACAAAATCCTTATCATCTTAGTCTGAATTTAATGCTGAATCTGCTTTGATCAAGATGATGTATTACAAACCCCTACGATCCCTACCAAACCTGATGATCTCATGAAGCTACTTACTGGACTTGAACATTTGTACACTTTCAGTAGTTAAACCAGCTCAGGTTATAGCCAACACACTGAGCTGCCCACATCACAAAGGCTACCATATTATCAAGAAGTGCTCCTCAACTGGTTGTGAGATCTATTGCATCAGTGGCAACTTAACCTGGTAAACTTCAAATGAGAAACATCTTTGAAATGAAAGACAGATGTGTGCTCACTTAGCTGAAGTTATCATTTGATTTTACAGTTATATGCATTTTCCATTGCTGCTACCTCTTTTTATTCAGCTCTAGCAGAGAAGGGTTGAGGAGCGCAGGAATGAAAAGAAAGCTGGGCAGAAGTGGCTGCTAATGCTTTGTTTCAACAGGACCTTGGTCTTCACTCTCTCATGAGCTTGAGTTTTGTCCTAATAAAATTTCCCATTCTACAGAAATTGCCCTGCTTTGAATTAAGGTGGTGGGACCCTGGAATAGGCTGCCCAGGGAGGCCGTGGATGTCTCATCCTTGGAGGTGTTAAGGGTCATGTTGGATGTCTAGCTGAGAGACATCCCTGCCCATGGTGCAGGGGTTGCAGCAGATGATCTTCAAAGGTCCCTTCCAACCTATGCCATTCTATGATTTGTTGATTAAGGAAGGTAACAATAAGACAGGGTGGATGGATCTTAAGCAACAATAAAAATAAACCAGCAGAAGTCTAACAGACTTATAATAATTTGCTAGCTGCTAATGTAACTGATCCATATCAGCAAATTGTTTTTCTTGTGTAGGCACTCCTATCTGGGCTAGGCTTACTTGAGCAGAGTAACTGAAGTTACCTACAGTACAAAAGTAAACTGAAAGTCTGCCAATTCTTCCCAATAGAAACCACCTCTGCTTGCCCATCACTATATGCTCCTACTCACAGGGAGACTAGCAGAGCACTGTTCACAAGTGGGCAGCAGATGCTCTACTTGGAAAGGTTATGCAATAGTAAAGACAAGACAGACTTGATATGGATGCTCAGTGGCTGGTAAGCTGTAGCTGAGTGAGGCAGTTCACAGAATGGCTGGCTGTCCTAGCACTTATTTTGCAGCACAAAGGCTAAGGGCAAAGTGTGTCTGCAAAATTATGCCAAAATGAACTGAACCACAGCATGGCTAAGACATGGAAGGAGATGATCTACTTCTGCAGCTAAGTTCCAGAAAAATCAGTTAATATCCTTAAAAGAAATCTCAGATGACTGCACTGCATTTCCAGAAGTTTTTTCATCTGCCTATCACATCTGGAAGGAAACAGCAAAACAAAAGATCCATTTAACTAGGTTAGAAAGTTCCCAGTTGGCAAGGTACAAAACCGTGAATTATTCCATTCTCAGGAGTTTCGGTCTCAAAACCAGTGAGAAGCAAATAAGTATTTGAGATTGGTTACTCCTCTACATTCTTCCTGCACTTGCAGCATAATCTGCACAAAAACATTCCCAAACCAAGAAAACAGTCCTCCCTTTCAGCCTTGACCCAAGAATAGAAATAAGCCTTCAAGGCATATCCAGGCATTTTCAGCAGTGTTTTCCAGAAGAGTCAGACCTCTGGACAAGATAATTTCTTCACAGCAGTTGTGCCAGCTAAAAGCAACCGGCATATTTTGAGAATGACACCAAATGTATCTACTCTGCATGTCGTGAAGTGTTAAAAAGGCCACTCCTAACAGTGCTCCGCTTCCCCTTGGTCAGAAAGTAGTGCTATCAGTGACAGCAAGCTAAGGCAGCTCCTCTGGTGGGAAGTTCAATGACCACTTCATTCGGCTCAGCAAGAACAGCAGGTTCATTTTAACCACAGAAACTTTCAAAATTTGATCCAGTATTTTGTGGATTGGAGGATCAAACTGTCCTCTGTTCTAAGCCACGCTGTGGAAAGCAAATATTCCTGGGCTGCACAGAATTTGGAAGAGATCCACCTTCCTTTTATACACTTAGAAGGGGAAGGGAAAAAAAAAAGTAGAAGAAAAAAAATATTGGGGGGGGGGGGGGGGGGGGGGGGGGGGAAGAAACCTTTTCAAGTAGAGTATCAGACCCAAGCAGAAGTCAGTGAAAGTAGAGTGCAAAATTTCTGATGGCCCTCTGCTGAGACAAACACTGATTCATTGTTTATCATCAGCTGGAATATGAGCCCTCCTACTTCCCTTCTCTTTCAGCATCTCTCTCTCCAAACAATCTTTGCATTTGACATGATCACCCAAAGGTCTGTTTTTGCACTGAACGAACACCATAGCAACAGAAGTGAAAGAAAAGATTTATCAGCACCAGTTTAAAAAAGAGAGAGATATATTCATGCTGTCTTTTCTTCTATGAAGCAGGCTATAGCCTACTCTGGTTTCTTTATTAATATAAAAGAGGGCAAGCAATTAGGTGTTGGTTTCACGGCCCTGTCACTTGCCATCAAACCCCTGCAAAATTCAGGTGATGAACAACATGGAAGGTATGTCAAAGCTGTACACAGAAAACATCAGAGAGAAGGCATATGCCTTTCCAGGCCTTACAAATCCATATATGGAAAAAAACCCAACTGCTGGATAAATGCTCTTATCATAACTGGCTATAGCTAGCTGGCTCACCTTTTAAAGGCTGGCTGGGAGTTAAAAATGCTCCAAGCTTAGAAACATCAGTGTTGTTCCCCCCATGAGCTCCCCAAAAACATTCACTGGAGAGCAAGCTCCAGGCATACAGAGCTCCTCTCTGCCCTCCTCATCCATTCCCCTTTCCTCCATCCTCCAGAAACACACAGCCAGCACATTATCCAAATCATTACACAGAAGGGCAAAGAAGTTTATTTCCATTAAGCAAATTTGTTTAAAGTTCTGGGATTGCTTTTCTCCAGGATACTGGCAATCCATCTATATTGCAGGGACAAGGCAAGCAGCTGGCAGAGCGCCACAGCTTTCCACTGGTCCCAACTGCAATCCCACACGCATGCATTGCTGGAATCCGTGGTTAAAAATAAAACTATGTCCAAGTGAAAAAAAGAAAGAGATCTAGGCTTGTTCACTCACAATACAGGAAAAAAGGAAAAGGCCAAAAAGCCTACAGCTGATCAACTGAAAATGCTGGATTTAGCAAAAAGAAATATAATTGATCTAAATGATTTTTTAAAAGGTTTGTGTTTGGGGGGGAGAGAGGTTATGAGCATTTCCAGTACATGGTCTAACCAACTGCATTTCAGAATCTGGCTGAGCAGGATTTGTGGGGTTTTTTAAGAGCTGCTCTTCAGAAATAGTTTTTGGATTATCATTCACATGAAATGAAGTCTTAATACCAACCTGTTCTGTTCTCTGAGCTGAAGGCAGATCTGTCCGCTACTATATCCCTGAGGAATTTACAACTCATCTCTCTATATATTTATCCTCAATTTTATCTTAAAATATTTTCATGAAAAACAAACAAACAAACAAAAATGCCCAAACAAACAAAAAAGAAACTCATAAATCTGTTGTTCAAGCATTTTGCTCCCAGTCTCCAACTGACTACAAACTTCACTCATCAGGATGCTGCAGTAAGCTCTTGCTACATTGCAGTTTATGTGTGGCTTAGGAGCAACGTCTTAGGAGGGACTGCCTTGTCTCTCCACAGCAGCCTATCTTGCTGCAGGTAGAAAAAGCTCATAAAACTTTCACCCAAAAGAGGTGGCTGAAGATAAGGAGAAAATCTTTCTGATCTGGACATACACCACCAGCCCGACTTGACCTCTCTGCTCCCTGAGTTTGTAGGTGGAATTTTCTACACAAATCTCTTGTATCCTGCTATTCAGATACTCAGGTAAGGCTGCACTGAGTCCAAAACACATGGGGAGTTTTTTGATCTTAATTCAGCTCCATAAACCCTGCTGCATGTAGACCTTCAGGTTTTCAGTCATGACATTCCTCTCCTGGGGCTAGTTTCTATCCTAGATCCTCATCACATACATTTACATCAAAAGGCCTGTAAACCAAAGCTTTAAAAATTCTTCTCTTCTTCCCCCAAACTCAGTCATGAGCTTTGCTGTGCATCAATGCTGAGCAATTCATACTGAAAAAAAAAGGCATGAGCTCTGGGTTGGAAAGCCAAGTCTTCGAGAAGCTGAACCCTGACAGCTGATATATTGGTGGATGCTGTTCTCTCCCCCAAAAGCTCAGAATTTAAAGCAGGAAAAATCAATACATCCAAGTTCACTGTTTTGCCTTACGGTAAAACTAAATAAAAATACCCAGGACAGTCTAATGACAGGAAAGAAATTGCTTGCATTTCAAGAAGTGGGGAAATTTCCTAAAAGAAATCAGCAAAATGGTTATTCATGTCACAGAATCACCAAGGTTGGAAGAGACCTCAAAGATCACCAAGACCTCATGACTACTAAACCATGGCACCAACTGCCACGTCCAGTCCCCTCTTGAACACCTCCAGGGACGGTGACTCCACCACCTCCCTGGGCAGCCTGTTCCAATGGTGAACAACTCTCTCAGGGAAGAGCTTTCTCCTCACCTTGAGCCTAAACTTCCCCTGGTGCAGCTTGAGACTGTGTCCTCTTGTTCTGCTGCTGGTTGCCTGGGAGGAGACCAACCCCCACGTAGCTACAACCACCCTTCAGGTAGTTGTAGACAGCAATAAGGTCTCCCCTGAGCTTCCTCTTCTCCAGGCTGAATAATCCCAGCTTCCTCAACCTCTCCTCATAGGGCTTGTGCTCAAGGCCTCTCGCTGCCCTTCTCTGGACACGTTCAAGTGTTTCGATGTCCTTCTTTAACTGAGGGGCCCAGAACTGGACACAGTACTCAAGGTGTGGCCTAACCAGTGCTGAGTACAGGGGCACAATGACTTCCCTGCTCCTGCTGGCCACACTATTCTTGATGCATGCCATGATGCCATTGGTCTTCTTGGCCCCCAGGCACACTGCTGGCTCATGTTCAGCCAGCTGTCAATCAGCACCCCCAAGTCCCTTTCTGCTGCCCATCCACTCATGTAAGATCTACTTCTGCGGAGCAACACTGACAGAACAAAATGATTCAGAAGCCTGCCTGCTCTTCTGACAAACCAAGGGAAATTCACAGGACCAACCAAGACTAGCACACCCTCCTTTTCCAAATGAAATCCTTCAAGAGTAGCCCAGTCCTGTCCCTCCACTGGACTACATACCCACAAATCTTGATGTCAAGTCTGTGTAAGCACAAAATGGACACCGTTGAGTCCCTGTCAAAGTTCATGGAAGTTGATCATGTATGTATCTGTACACATTTCATCATGAGGAAAGACATGGCACACAGTATTTTCAGGCTCTCCACAGCTCCTAAAATATTCACATGTTCAAACCCAATAAGCATTTACATATTTAAGGAAGCTTCTCCTCATATCTTTGGCCAAGGAAGAAAGTGATCTAGGCTGTTGTCATGCACAGCTAGGGCAAGTATTCAGCACTCACTGCTACTGCTCATGAGGTCAAAGGATTCTGAGGTATAGCATAAACCCTTCTAAGTGACAAAAGACCAGGTTTGTTCCACTGCAAAGGGTAAACACGGATCTGACCTTCAAAGGTTGTAAAAACAACAAAAGATAAAAAAGTCCACCAAGGTGCCCTGTTTTTTCTCTCCATGACATCTTTCCCTTGCTGGCCTTACCCAGTACCTAATTAACTTGCATGTCCTGTTGCAGCAGCAGTGGCAGCAATCTGAGAAGGCAATCTGCTGTGGTGAGACTTCCCCTCTGGCTCTCCTGCTCTCCTCTCACACTGACAACAGAAGAGGGCATTGCAGCATCAGTAACAACTACCACATTGGAGGGGAACTCTTTTCCCTACCTTTCTCCTACCTTAACTTTTTGCTAATCTTCTCAGAATCAAGAATATGAAAGACCAACTGAAGAGCTCGCCTTGCTTCTGCTGTAGGGAACTAACTCTATTGGTCATCATTTGTTGCTCTGCCCAGCTTAGTTTAAGAGAACCTTCAACAGAGAAGGGAAGAGTCTCACACTGGGATATGTCGTTCAGAATTTCAGGTGCCAGCAGCAAGACACACCTAAATGTGACAGGCAGCTACAACATAAGCTACGAAACTCCTCAGATACTGAAATTTTAACACCACAGGAGAAGATTCTGGGTTTAACAGATGGGGTTTTTTGCACCGATGCCAGCGCAGATTACTTCGCATTCCGCTTGGCACAGCTGTCAGTGTGTGAGCACTTTGCACGTTTTTCCGGAGCTGCACATTGCTGCTCCCCTGGAAGCTAGGTATGATCTGGGAAGTTCTCCCTTCTAGCTGTATTCTAGATAAAATGAAGTAAAAGGCATCTCAGAATTTTTTTTCACACTATGTGTGCTTACATAGATGGACACCATTTATGGATCACTTCCACAACTGCTACCTAAACTGACTAGCCTTTGCACATTCAAGGCTTGTCCTGCAGTCACACATCCCCCAGGACCTCAGCAAAGCATCACCTTAACCACAGCCGCCTCTGCACTCTCCCACAGAAACAAACAGCAAGCCAGCATTGCTGCCACCTGTGAAGCAACAGTGACAGTGAATCGAGACTCCCACTCAGTGTGGAGAATAACACTGGGATAAATTACTTCATCTCAGTTATTCAGACCTCACTACGGTGACCCTGGAATATAAACCTTCACTGAGCATCACTCTCCTGTTAGCACCAACTTTTGCCCCTTCACATCTTTAAAAGCAAAACAAGAAAACCTATCTTTGGGCTATGGCTAAAGCCCTCCACAGAAATTACTTTTGTTTCAGTGGAGTTTTCTTACCCAAGACTGGAACTTTGTTACTATATTGGTCTTGAGTTATAGCCCAATGCACACAGACAGATGTTTCTAGAAAATAAACTGTAACTTGGCTTGGTGTATCTCCTTATCTCCTGTACAATACTTAGGCCATTGCAGAAAGATCCTTGCAGAAGTTGCAAAGATGTGGGAACAGCTGTTTCTGAGCCAAATATTACACTGGGAGCTCTTGTCCCATTAGGGTTGGACTGCAGCAAGCAGATTTTAGTAGGTTAAGCAGTTCAATCTGTTCAGAGGCAGTCCGAAAGGCAATTACTGACTTCCAGCACTGTAGGATGAATAATCAATGTTGCTCAAATCCAGAAAAGCTTCTTGCCAAGGGTGCCTCCTGAGATCACCAAGGCTCCTGTGGATTAGAAGGGGCAGCAGAACAAATCCAGAGATTAGCAGAGGAGAAAAGTTGAACAGAGAATGTGCAACATGGGAGAATTAGTGTTCCAAAGAAGGAAAGCAAGTTATAGAAAAACAAGAACCCAGGAGAATGAGCAGTCAGCATAACCAGCTGCAAAGACTGTCTTGCTTTACTTTCTGTAACCATTTTAAAGACAGAATTCGCATACACCAGGATTAAAATGCTATACATGTAACCCCAGTAGTAGAAGGTATGCAAAAATTACTAGAGTGGTTCACAGTATTTCTGGCTGACTTCTTGCATTTGGAAGCTTTGGAATAGGCAAGTTGGACTCAGAAAGCCTAAAGACACTTTAAAAGGAAGATTCTTAATGTTTCTTTCAGTGAGCTGGGTCAGCTTTATCCCAGTTTTATTGAACTGACAGCTCAATCAATCCTGCAGGAGAGCAGATATTAAAGAAGTGGAATGGAGAATGATCCATGGAGAACACTGCAACTAATCTAGATTACAGAAATACTGCAGCGCTACAGCCAGTACAGCCTGGGTAAGCAAAAGGAGAGGACAAGAGAGGAGCACTTCACGTCTCAGAAGCTTTCAGTGCTTAATTTTAACATTGCATAAACATTCAAAATACCAACATCTGACAGCAGGACAAATACTATTTTATTTTTTTTAAATAACCACTGGATACAAAGATAGTTAAGATGAAAGAAACACGTTCTTCTGAAAGTTTCTCTTGGAGCCGTGTACACATGCACTGCACAGCCTCCCTCCCTTTGGCCATGGGATTAGATAAACAGAAAAGCTCATATATTAGAAATATGTCCCAGAAAGCCTGGCTACCAATCTTCATCCTAAGGTATAAGGAAACTCAGTTCTGGACTTGCACCACATGGCTCAGGCCCAGCTTAAACATAATTCTTCAGCAGTACTGGTCAAATATCAAGAGCAGTTGGTGCTCCTGTGTGCTTGGCTGCACTTCCCAAGAGATCGCCAATGTCACTGCTGTAATTCTAGCTTCAACAAAGCTTCCAGATGGTGAGCAGAGAGGGAACAGCCAGGCCACCAGCATCCTCTTCACTTCTGTTAGCTACTAGCCACAGGAATGTTAAATTTCTAGGTGCATTTCCCTTTCCCAAAGGACTCTGAACGATGTTGTGTTGTATGTAGATACAACCCAAAGTACATTTAATCCAGTCTGTTCATCGTTTCACTGGACTTATGGGGTCTCCATGGAGTACTAGGGAGTTCAAATACACGTGGAGAGAGCAATAGTTGTCAGGGTAGAAAGTTTTCATGTTCTTTACCTACTCTACAGAGATTGACTGGCACAGGCTGAACATTTTCAGTAAAATTCTCTTTAAAGGAGAGTGATAAAAAGTCTTGCTTTTGCCATGCTGAGGAGGTCTGACAATCCCACAGTATCATTAGGACATAGTCATATTTATGAGAATGAAAACAAGAGAAACTGTATCATTAGGGGGGATAAACTCTTTAAACTCCAGAGAATAAACACTGAGATTATTGGCCCAGCTATTCTGAAACAGGAAAACTAACATTAAATTTAGTAATGCAAAGGATGCTATATCAAGTTAGTTTAAATTACAGGATAAAATGGTGTATAGCTCAAGCATTTTATATTTTATTATCTCACAATGACAATTTGGGAAATTAAAGGAAGTAATTACTAAAGACTGCTGAGCTGAGAAAAGCTCAAGGATTTGATCATGAAGGATGCTTGGCATTTCTTGCAGGCATGCCAAATAGTGAAATGTATTTTAGGAATAAAAACCAGCAAGTGATGCTTTAATATTAAAGATAATAGAGGAACAGCCCCAGAAATTTTACACAGATATTTAGCCTCAGTTTTCAGCAAGAATAAAGATATTGGTTCTACTTCAGAGAGGCTTGCCATAAAGACTTACAAAACTTTATCCTTGCTAGACTTCACACCTCTTTCTCCAATTCTTGCTTTGCTGGAGGGATAAAGTCACTTCCAGCCAAACTCCCAAAATTTTCCTGCCTTTTCTCCAAAGAGCTACTTGCCTCCATCCACCAAGCCTGACCACAGACAGACACAGAGCACCAATAGGACTAGCAGGATGCTGCACTTAAATTAACATGCCTGTACAGCTTCCAGATGGTCAGCATGGACACGCTGAACTACTAAGAACAGAACAATATTCAAAAAGACCAGCTGAGCAGAGAGGCATCTCAGCTGAAGTTAGAGCCTTGGCAAGTAAGAAAGCTGGTCATAAAAAATGTCAAGTATAACATATACAAACACACTTTATCAATAGGTTTTTTTTTTACATACATATATATATGCCTTCCTTTTTGTTGGAGACCATATACACATGCATTTTATTTCTCTCCTTCCCTTCTTAACTAGTTAACTTTCATTTAGGATATAGCAGACACGAAAACATGTTGCTACTCTAAAGCCATCTTATGAAACTGAGAGCTGATTTTGAGCTTCTGTGCACTTCGCTATAGACAGTTCTCACCACTGTAGTATTTAAATGCCTACATTTTGGTGAGGAAAGGAGGCCTGAAACCATTATGAAGCAGTTACCTGACACTGCTTCATAACTAGAGATACTCTCTGACATTAGCCTTTTGAGTTATGACATGAACACTCTTTCCCTTGCCTGTCTCACACCCATGAGCCAAGCATCACCCCATAAGCAGTCACCCCTAATTCGTCTGAGCAGAAAAAAAACTGAAACCACATAACACTGCTAGCAGTGCTTTTGCATCAGAAGTTTTCACATACAATTGAAAACACAGTTGAAAAAAGGGTCTGTGTGATGACAAAACCCCTTCCACGTGCTTACTGACTGACTGCTTGGTCTTCACTGTTAGTTTGAGCAAAATATCTTTAAATTTGTGGCACAAGCATACTTGAAACTTCCATAGCAAATATCAACTTCCAAATGAAAAGGCCCTTCCCTGTTGAAAGCAAAAGACATGAATGAACTTTCAGTTTTGATTTATGGCAACACTTATGTTAGAAAAGGTTTCACAAAACTTCAGAGAAAGACCATGCATAAAAAAAGAGAGGAGAGCTTGCCCCCTTTGTATCCCCCAACTTACTGTATATGCTCCATCTACTAGCACAGAATAGCTGACTTAAAAACCTCAAATGACTGGGAAAAAATGCATTCTGGCAGATGCAGTTTACCCTGCACATCGCAGCAGTGTAAAAAAGCTAACTGCTTCCCTGCTTAAGGTGGTAAGGCAATTTCCAAAGGTTGCTTCCTATAAGCTATGTTGCAGTGTGGCATGGCTGTATTCAGTCAGGGATTCCCACTACAAGGCAGTCCATCCAGAGCTGTCCAATTCCTGATTATCATGCCTTACCAGAGAGAGTGGAAAGAGCATTTCAAGTTTTCTAACCATAACTTCCCTCTCCACTGCTTTGCATCTCTTTGTAAGTCCCTTTTATATCCCTCCATCCCTCCTTGGCAGCTGAGGACTACTGCCAAACTGCCACCCCTGTCCTCTTCAGTCAGTTTGCATGGCCGTGACTCCCTGCTGGCAGCCTGCTGGGCCATCCCTCACTGCTGTTTACAGACAGGAAAGACTGAAGTGTGTGACCCAGCTGGCCCCTATTGAAGATTATGTTATCACAGCTCTATTACTCCTGTCTACATCTGCTGGTGGGAGGAAATCAACTTGTCTGAGCTGGAACAGGGGATGTTGGAGAACTATGAACTGGAAAGCTGCTCGTGCCAGGAAACTTCAGCCATATGTTGCATTAATAAAGATTTTTTTTTTTTCTCCCCCCATAGCTGTGCTAATAAACAGCAACTTACCATTATTTCTGCCTGTTTCTTCCTCTCTGCACAGATGCAAGAAGGCAGGGCGTGGGGGAGACGATGTGAGAAAAGGCAGAGGCTTACATGCAAAATCAAAGGTAAACTTCCCTGGTGCCTTGTACACATCTGCAGTGTCTAACGTGTATGAGACCTACATTGCTGTGAAAACATAACTGCTAGCAAACAGGAAGCACCACAGGATCTACATGCATGTCCTGGAGTGACGAATTCCAAGCCAAGTGCTCAGAAAAACACACAGACTGAAAAACAATAGAGGTATCCTCCATACCAGCTTCCTACTGACCTCCGGCAGGACCTGCTGTGAGGCCAGTTCAGCCCTGGTTTGAAGGCACCTGGTCTTCAAGGATTTGTTTTAGGTACATCAGCACTTCAGAGGAAAAATACTAGGATTACAACTGGTTGAGCTGCAATGCTTTAACTAAAACACAATGAACTATGCTCTAAGGCATCACAGTCACCTTGAGAATGCTTGCTTTGTCCCATCACTACCAGCATTACCTTAATATAAAAGCCCACCTGAGCTGCTTATTCACATTCTCTCAAGTGAAATTTGAGGGCAATTTGCTCAAAATTGGCAACACTTCTCTTCCAAACTAGACAGTTTAACTAAAAACAAAAATAATCTCAGAGATTTATATGAAAGTCTAGACATTCTCCTCACAATTGCTGTAAAACCTCGAACATAAGAAAGGAAAAATAACCGTAACTGTATTATCCTCAGCTTAACTGAACAATCAACAGAGAGGAGGAGGGAGATGGAGAAGGAAAGGCTCAAAATAAACCGATGTTATTCAAGCACTGATAGATCCTAAATAAAACACAACAATACTGACCAAGCAGAGACACAGAAGACCTAGCATGGCTCCAGAACACAATAACCATTTGTCTTCTTTGCCAGAGGCAAGCGGCAGCTGGGGATGCCACTTGCGAGGCAGCGGGGGGAAATAAAATAGCACCATGCTACAGATGGATGATTACTCCCAGGAGCAAAGCAATACATAAGAATAAAAGATGACAAGTTAGATGAATGCCTTTTGAGAACCTTCTCCTAAAGAACACTAAGTCCTTTCTGAAAAGCAAGAAAATTAAGGATGCAAAAAACTGCCAACAGGGTTTTGCCAAATTCATTTGAGAGTGAAAATGAAATGAAGTGCAAAAGGCTTCATCTGAACTGGCTGAAATCCTGCAAGGAAACTCTGGTAGAGAGATCCCAGATCAAGGGAAATGCCAAAATGGTGGGTTTGCAAAAAGAGCATTTTCCTAAGACTGAATGGGAAGCCTTTGAAACGCTCCCCAGAGTTTACAAGATGATTATACACACCACAGTGGGAACTTCTGAGTGGCAGAAAATATCTGAAGCATTTCATAACATAGCACAGGAAAGAAGTGGAAAGCCATCCAGTGGTCGGTATTTATTAATAGATCGTACCTGTTTTAGAAATTACTGTTGAAATTCTATATGCTATGTGGAATCACAATGCTATGTGCTCTGTAATGCAATGACCACTGTTGTGTTTGCTACCCAAGTTCACTTCCAACATGTCTGCTTCAATACAAATACATAAAAAGAAAACTCAATATACAATACTCTTGCTGATGCAATGGAATCAACTTCTTTTCTGCACTTTTCAAGGCTGCCAGGAAGAAGAGCACTACAACACTGGAAGGAACATGGTGACCAGCAACAAAAAAACAGGCAAAAGGGCTTGATCTCCACCAAGAAGGCTAAACATAGCTAAGATATCCAAGGCAACATAAGGACTCAGGTTTCCAGGTCACAGCTAAATTTATTTAGGCATCTACATTTCCTTGGTGGACAGTTTGAAACTCTTAAATTACCACTAATCTAACAAGTTACCATAAGATAAAGTATGTGGATTTACTGATAAACAGCACTGAAGTAAGGTAGCTATGAAGTAACCCTACTTTCAGCCAAGGTGAATGGTTGGTATGGTAAAAGAGTATATTGGTCTGAAAGGTGCTTTGACCTAGAAGAAAGATAATGCTTAAGATGAGTAGTACACAAAACAAGCTAACTAGGACTGATGAGATGAAAAGAAGGAAATGTACGGGCTGGTCAGCAGAAAAAAATCCTGGCAGACAAATGTATTAGCCCATGAAGCAATCTCCCATATTAACTGGTGAAAGCCCCAACCGTTGGAGCTTTTCGGGGGAAGGGGGGGAATGAAAATAAACAAATTTTGCACCAAACAATAGACAAAACATAGGAAAGAATCTTGCACTTCAGGGAAACAGCATAGGTATTTCTGCATTTACCGAGCCACTATCCCTAGCTCAAACAAATAAAAGCTTTACACAGGTCCTTTTATAAATAGATAATGTTTTTGCCACGGTAGCTTTGCTCCCAGCAAAGCATGACACTGGCCACCATGTGGGGGGAATCAGGCCTGTACCCTTCCAAAAGGCAGCACCAGTACTGTGACTACAGGTTGTCTAGCTCAAATTACTGCATTGCCTGCTGTCAGGTCTGGACCATGCCAGTCTGCAAGATGTGAAACTAAGACCAACAAAAACTATCTCCTGCATTTGAAAATTACTGACTTGATGGATTCTGTGGACATTGCGGATGTTTGCCATGCCCTTAACTGAGATAGGCATGAAGGGTTAGTTGGGATATTTATATCTGGCT
The DNA here is from genome assembly GCF_026170545.1 of Melanerpes formicivorus. Lineage (NCBI taxonomy): Eukaryota > Metazoa > Chordata > Aves > Piciformes > Picidae > Melanerpes > Melanerpes formicivorus. The sequence continues at coordinate 6,683,084 of NW_027142369.1, forward strand.
TACTATAGACATGTGTAATTCAAGTGTTAACTAGAGCTTTCCAAATAAATCTCTTCTGTTTAACAAGCCCTTACACAGCTCAGCTATGTGGCATTTACAACACAGTAGACCTGAATACACTAATAATGCAGAAGGACCTATTGTAGTTAGAGTTCAGCCCATCAACTGTCCTGTAGTAACAGAGGGATGAGTAACTGCTGGTTTATTAGCTGTGACCTGTAACTATTTACAAAGAGACATATCAGTGTAAATGCATCTTGGTTGGTTGAAGTGCTATGTGCTGTAATGTGCTCTGTGGTTGCAGGCACTTCCTTGTATCAACTACCAACAACCACAGTTTTAGAAAAGCCCAGTCCATTTCATGAAAGGGCAAGAGCCCTTTACATAGAAACTTAGAGAAGTGACTGGTTTTAATATTTGGCAAGTTCATCATCTCTACAGCATGTGCACTTTGACACCAAACAGGCTACCAGTGCAGTTAGGAAATGCCCTAAACAAACATAACTGATTTTATTTACTGTCTGATAAGAACGTTCAGAGGCACCCTTGGCTCATCAGGCAGCAAAGATTATAGAACATGCACTTCCACAGCACCTCCTGAGCCAGGTGTTTCATCACTGTGGGCATATACAGCTGATAAAGATGCTTTAAGAAATGAAGGTAGGTCATGAAAAGGATGACTGGCCATATCTATTACTGCAATGAGTAACAAACAATATGACCTCAAGGCTCATCAGCTTTCCTCACTGAAATCTGTCATCCTTCTTCCCTTTCCTCCTTTAACACACCCAGCAACCCAGGATGACCCCAGAAAATGCAAGCTCTAGACAATCTCTAGACTACACTGGCAGTGAGTACCATACCGTGGGCAGGTTCACCACCAGCTTTCCTGCTAACACTGGTAATTTTAATTGAAAACTACGTTATTGCAAAGTGGAAAAGTAGCTCAAGCATGCTAAGTAGCATTAAATGTATCAAGATAAAATGCAGGTGGAATTGTTTCTATGATTAAAATCAACAAAACATATATACAGGTATAAGATACTTTTTTCTTTCTCTCTCTCTCCTTTTTTTTTAAGTAGATGATTCTATGCTGCACAAGGAAATAGGAGAACCGGATTAGCCAGAAAATTCCAAGTTACTTATGTATAATTTGGATTCACCTTATTTACACTTGCCACAGTTTGTGTTGCTGCAAGAAAACAGAACCAGCTCAGAGCAAACATTAACCACTGCCTATAGCACCCACAGCAGGGTGCAGCATGTGAGAAAATTCCCCAAGCAGCTAAAATTGCAAGACCACATTCTTACAACAGAGTGATTTTGCATGAAATCTCACAAAGCTGGTGTTGCAAAACTAACAAGACTCAAAAAAAGAAAAGGAGAAAGCAGCAGCTGGAACTATCAAGGCTGGTATAATAGGAACCCGAGCACTCTCCTGCAGAAAGGGCAGTCAGCACTTACGGAGCTGAGGCACTAGAATCTCGTTGTATTACCACCACAACAGTGGGCTTTGTAAGCAGCTGCCTATGTGTATTAGTGGTGCTTGAAGGCGGGGGGCGAGGAGGTAAGTGGCTCCTCTCTCTGCTATGCTGCACTTGTCAGGCTGCACTGCACAAAGCACCTATGGTACAGGCTGCACCTACACAATGAAACAGAGCAGCTCTACAACAATAGTTTTTCAGCCAGAGAAACCCCAGACAGCCATTAGCCCCACACATCATTATAGCTTTCCTCCTCTCAGTAGATCATGTCCTTCACTACTCATTTTGTAGCCCCTTCCAGTCAGCTTTGTCCCATGGTCACCAAAAGACCAAATCTGTCCTTATCCAAGCAATTGGGCAACAAGTGATGAATTAACTAGGGGAAACAAGCTCTCATCGTGCAAAGGTGTGTCCCTAGCCATAGAGACTAAACAGAAAATTAAAACTATACCGTAATTCCATTGGGAGAAACGTTCCACTGCCTCTCAGAGGATCTTAAAATATCTTTGACTAGTTCAAGGCTCCAGTTGATGTCAGACCAATATTACTAATGGGCCAAATTAAGGCCCAGAAAAAATATTCAGAATCTCAATGTGGGAATGAAAACAGGTATTTTAACTGCTTGGAACACCCACCACAAACTGGCTTAAAATATGCATGGCTAGGGTTTTATTTTGCTTCCCTTAGCCAGCTGTTTCCCCAGGGAACAATAAAATCCACAGACGAGCCAGTCAGCCTGACCCCTCCAGGAACCTCTTGTATTACCCCACTGTGCAGAGGGACCAGCTTTCCCAGCCATTCACTTCCCCCATTGTTTTTCCTTTCTGCTCCAAGAGGATGCAAGTCACTGAAAGAGCACCTCCACTCCAAACCCTGCACTTGCAGACTAAGAAACTAAAGCTTGTAAAAGGCAACTTGCCAAATGCCTAACCTAATGTCCTCCTGGTTAACTTGAACTATGGTTATGGCAATACATTTGAGATGTAGAATAGGAGGTTACAGCACATTTTGCTTCCTCCTCCTTGTAAAATTTCCAACTCTTACTCTCCATGAGACAAGTGGGAGCAGGAGACAGAAATACAGATGGAGCCTGTCAAGGAGGGAAAAAAAAAAGGAAAAAAAAGGAGATTCACTCTGCAGCACTAAGAATATATACAGGAGAATTCAGCTGTTTTCTTCTCTGCCAAAAATAAACTTCTTAAGTAAGTGCCTCACATAACTTTTAAGCATTAAAAATAGTTTAAGAAAGAACAGTGCCTTTCAAGCTGTCTCCTTCTAGGGAAAAGTTCCCAGCAAGCATGATGAGAAATAACAAAGACATAAAAGCAATTAATTTCCAGCCCATCCAATAAATTGCATGTTAGTATTATTTTTTTTTATATCTCAGATTGACACAAGACAACCAGACATAAGCCAACAACCTACTACACAAAGGTAGCAGCAGCAGAGTAGTAATACATTGGACTTATTCTGGACTCTCTGGTTTCTTTGAATTTTACTTTAGGAACCAACAGCAAGGGAATTATTTTTAACAAAGAATCTAAAGCTTCTCCTCTTCCTCCTGTGCCTGCAGGACCTTTGTTTTCTTGGCAACAAAACTTTTCTTTCCCAGTCTTTATGTTAGATATACCAGCCTCATGACAATAGTCTGCTATTTCAGAATAAGAAAGTTGTCCAGAATTGCAGAAAAAAATGGGTGGCATCCTCAAAAACATGTTTGGGACTGCTCTGTCTGCAGTATGTGGCATTTATATAATACAACAGGAGACAAGGTTGTGCCACAGTAACACACTTGTGTTAGACTGGATCTTCCTAGGAAAATAAAAAAGGAGGACACAGGGGCAACAACTCTAGTCCAGATTCCCAACACAACAGATACAGGAAACACTCAGGGTTCCACCTTCAGCTAATAGATAGCACCCTAGCTTACAATCCAGAATGTTCTGCAGCTAACATGCGAAGTGCAAAGCACTCTTCCACCCATCTCAGTACAGGAAACAAGGTGTGACAACACAGCAGCATAAGGTGGTACACAGCTACCAAGGAGTAGAAGGGAGTTGAGCAGTCTAGAGGGGACTGCCCTAACAATTCATTATCCTGGAGAAGACTTCCCAACATCAGTGCTGTCCCTACACAAACAGTCATTTAAATGCTATACTCACATAGATTAACAAATTTTGGGTAGGTCTGTGGTCATATACAGGCAGAGACACACATGATCTGCCTCTTCTTTGCACAGCCAGAGCTGACATAACTTGGCTCTGCAGGGAATGCTGCCTGGCCTCACTGATGTGGCACAGGGCTCAGGTGGCTAGTAAGTCCCACAGAGGAACAAAGTCAGTCTTCTGCTATGCTAGCCCAACTTTGCAAGATCAAAATGAAGAGCTGGCTTACTTCCAGCCAACTTCAAGTACAAGCACAGGACAGGCCCCAAACACACATCCTTCAGTACAGCCTGTTCTGAACGCCACAGCCCAGGCGTTTGTGAAGGGGAACAAAAGATACAGAGCCAGTGTGAAGGGTGGTTCAAAATTTGAACTTTGCCCTTTAAGGGCAGACTTAACCTGCTTATGCTAACTGCAGAAATACTCAGCTCAAAAGGAGTCCCATACATAAAGCTTAAACAAATGAGCCAGGAAAACTCTGTAAGGGACAAAATGCAAACCAACAACCAGGAAGTTATGAGTATCCTTGACATGAATATATGCTTTCAGCATGGAGACAAGTGACTTGAACTTTTTGATAAACATGCCATTGCTTGGTTTTGAGCACCTTATCTCAAGACTACAACACACAAAAGTGTCTTGTGTTAGCCTTAATAAAACACATACACACATAGTATTTTAATGGGGTTTGTTTGTCTTAGAATTAGATTGTACAGTTTATTCTTTTATCCATTTGTTCTTAGTCAAATGCATGACCTTTTAAATAGATGAAATAACAAACACATGAGGCAATGCACACTGAAGTAGATATGGATCCACTGTTACACACAGAAATCAAGACAGAGAAGTCTGTTATATAGCTCCCAAAACTAGACTGAAATGACCGGAAGCACTGTAGGTGCTTTTAAATGCAAACAAGTGCAATGAGGACACTTAATTGAAAGCAAAAATTGGTTTCTTATTGCCATCAAATAAAAATTCTTCAAACCCCTGACTGCTGCAAACAGCTGCAGAAAGGAGAGCACAACCTTAGATAATTTCTTTATGCTGTGCACAGAACAAGACAACCGAGAGAGGTTTGGCTTGACCTGCCTTCTCAGGATAAACAAACTGTGATAACCCTGCCCAAAACAGACTAGATGTGTAAAATCACAACCTTGCCCTACCTCCTTATAGCTGGTTCATCTTAGATAAACCTATGATCTTGACAACACAGTGAAGTGGGATTTTCAACATCTGTAGCGTTACAAATGAAGTAAGTGCGCAGCATGACAACCTTGTAAAGTCTGTGAAGTACCCTACACCAAAAAGATCTCAGCTTCTCAGTGTTAAAATAAGTTACAGATAAGGTCACTGGTTTTTCAAACAGGAAGGCAATTCAGCAGACTGCGCTCATGTTGAACTGTTCCAGCTTAGAAGATTCTTGTGTAGCTAGGTTATCCATTGAGGAAAGACTTGAGGCCCCTCACTAAGTCAGCCTGCTTGTTTTTGCACTGTATCTTGATACCTTCCTTACTATGGAAGCACATTCTACACAGGATATTAGATTCATACCCAAACTCTTTCAAAACTCAGGTAATACTAGACCTAAAATGCAAATATTGTAGTTTGGTTCCTTGTTAAAAAGTTCAAGAAACTGCAGAATTTCATCAGCCCACATCCCAGAATCAGAAAGAAAAACATAAAGCATTGCCTTTCAACACTCAACATTTCCCCCATCAACCCTGTGCCCCTTGAACTAATAAGATCCATAAATAGAATGCCAACTGTCTTCCTGTCAAATTATTGTTGTGGGCCAATCGCGGGTGTCGGACATTTCCCACGTATTTACTGTCCATACCTCAGACCATGAAGACAATTTAAAAAGGAGAAAGGAAAACAAAAAAACCCCAAACAAAAAACAGCATCACAACAAATAAGTTTTCTGATTGTATTCCACTCTCACCTCCAGTGCAAGCTAAGTCATTTAAGACCAGCAAGTTATTGGTATCTATAAATGGCCTGAAATAAGCAAACGTTCAGACCTGATCTTAAAATACATTTCAATTTGAAAACAAACAAAAAACCCAACACTGGACAAGATTTAAAAACCTACCACTCTCAGATTGATTAATAGAAACAGCAGAATCTTACAGCATTGGCTCAGAGTTATAAAATACAAGTCTAGATCCCAGACTCCTCCAGGGAACTTCTATTCCTTCACTATTATTTGGTGAAGCACTAATTAACAAGATTTAACACAAGGAAGTGTGAACTGCTTAAATATCAAGTAGTTGCTTTTATTTAAAATACACAGGAGAAGCTCTGTTACAACAGCTGCAGACATCCCATGAACACAGAGGCAGAAAGTATCATGAGATGAGCATGACAAACATGTAAGTAAAGACTGAAAAGCAAAAAATTTCACTAACTGTGCTTCACAGAAATATGGAACTCTTCAGTAACTAAGATGCTTTGTTTTGCTTTAAATTTCTATTTACTTGATGTTTCTGGGTGTTTCCTCATCGGTTTATGGTTCACTGTATGAGTATGTCCTAGGCAACCTTCCTATGCCGTAAGATGTTGCTAAATGATCCTCTGCAAATACACAGAGCTATTGGGGGGAAAAAATAATCATAAAACGATGTTGATAAATTCAATAAATAAAGTAGCATCACATCTATCTTAAGAGAAATTAGAGAATTCTAATTTCTTCTATTGTCAGAACCCGTGTTTGGTACTCCTACCTACTGAGGATGAAATAAACTGTGAGCTCTTCATTTAAATATTAACTTGATGGTATCATTGCACCAAAACTTGGCTACAGACAGCCATATCTAGGCAGTAACAAAGATGACCTTCAAGACAGCATTTCTGTGGACAGGTTATTTTTTATGCATGATTATGCAGCATTTACATTGCAAAAAGACTCCACAGTATTACTTGCAGATCATTTATGCTAGAAGCACAGTTAAACTGTCTCACTCCAGGACAGTCTCAGACAGCAGTTATAAAAAAACTGCCCTCAGAACCTGGGAATATCCAGCTCTAGGGAAAAGGCAAAGCAAACACATTTGCTGATTTGAAAAGGACACATCAAAAGAGTCACAGAGCCAACAGCTATAGAAACATGCAACACACCCCTTTTCTGTCTGTTAAGCACAAGACAACCCACAATAACCTCAGCTGATTTAAGACTAACAATTCTAACTCCTGGGACATGACCAAGTCTCAGCAGCTGCATGAGAACAGCCTTTGAGTACCAGGTGGCTCAAGGCCATTGGGCTGGCTGCACCTGCCTTTTAGAATTGCCTTTAGTTTGAGCTCAGTCCCTCCAAACTGAGCAAACTGCTCTCCCACTGTAGTGTCACATGCATGATGCTTTCAACTATTTCCCTCAGATTTCACTGGAGCAACCTCTGGGTAAGGTACTCCTCTCTATTATTGTCTGTACAGGTCCTTGCTGCACACAAGAGCGCACACTGGCTGGCAGAGAAAGGACTCAGTAACCAAAAGCAGGAGTGTGATAAAAGCAGACCCGCTGAAATGATCATTTAAACTTTAGTGACTAAGTCAGCAATTCCACGTTTAAGAAAAAGGAACCTGACAACACAGAAGTTGTGGAGAAAGTTGAGAATATTCATTTCCACTTGCTACATAACTTTCCGCAATGCAAACCTGCTACCCAATGCTATCAGGGTGTAGTGCTATCCCCTTCCCTCCCTTGTACTATATTGAAGTTAGATCTGCTCTATACTAATACAGAAGTAAATATAAGCCAGAGATTCTTGCACAAAGTGCTAACTGCCCTGAATTAATAAAAAGACATTACACCAACTGACCTTTAAGCAGCTTGAACCATATATTGGATAGACTGAACATGCTGGCCCTAGCAGCTGTGTATAAACCAGAGGCCAGTCATACCAGCTCAGGCTCAGCACTATCACATCTATGCAGCACACAATGCTCATTAACCAAAGTAGCTTCATATGCATCCACTTCTACAGGCTAAGTTGAAAAGTTCCAGATTTTAGGAAGCACTGGAAAAAAATAGAGATGCACTGATCTGGTCTTGTAAGCAGGATGAAGAAGAAGACACTCTACAGCCAGTAACATGTAAGACAAGCAATCACAGTGTTTATCCAAAGCAAGTAGAGAACTTGAGCATACTACACACCTGTTAGGCAAGACTGACAAGTTTCCTCATCCAGGACTTGAAAGCAGTGTGAGGACAGTGCACTTCACTTCCAGGAGAAAGATCCTCTGGCCAATACAGGAATGTCACTGTTAGAAACCCACCAGCAACTCTAACTTGCCTCTTTTGGCTCAGAGGTGAAAAACAATCAGGAGCAGGAATGGGTGGGAGAATCTGACACCATCAGGAAGCAAATGCTATCTGTGCCTCGTTTCTGGTCACTTAGTTCACTGATAACCAACCATTAAGGCCTTGAATAGTATGCAAGTCATCACACTGAGCTCATGACCATATAATCTGCTTTGACTTTGTTTCAAACTGCTTTGCACTTAAAAAGTTCTCTTTCCCTCTTTATAGCTGCCGTTCTTTTTTCAGCCACTTAAAGATGCTATCACAAAGACAAGAGTACTACAAGATAAGCTCATCTGGATCACAGCAAATAGCATTTTCCAAACTAACCTAACCTACAAATGATCTCTCTGCAATCAAGGCATATAGACTGCAATGAGTTTGTCCTCTAATCTTTGCCATCAGTAAAGTCAATGAACAGTTTTAACACAGTAACTATGCTGCTGAGGTTACAGGGCAGTGGAGTTGTGCAACAAAGCTTCTTGTACAAGACAAGAGTTTCAGGACCTTTGAGTAAAAGAATCTCTTAGCTTGCATCAACCATTTACTTAAAAAAAAATCAGCATTTTTATATTTTACAAAGTCAACCCAAAATTTCACTGTAACAGTTGTTCTCTTACATCTCAGCCTCTTAGGGTATTAGCTCAGTCCCAATGGGATCTTTTTAATCCCATCTCCAGATCATTCTGTCAAAACACTGTAAATAACTTGCCTGCACTTTGGCAAGGGACCAGGAGGAATAACTAGGGGGAAAAAAACCAACCCAACATACAAAAGGTCTTCACTACCTATTCAATACCCACCTTACAACAAATACTCAAATAAAACCACCATATATGTAGAAGTTAACACACATAGCAACTTTGAAGTAGATACAGCGTCCCCTTTCGCTCAGAGAACCGTCTGTCAGTTGGGAAATTAAGGAGGCACCTTATAATTTATTGAGGCAATCTCAGGTTGAAAAAACAACAGCCAAAGAATAACAAGTCCATTGCTTAGCAATCACAGAAGCAGTTTGTATATAGGTACAGTTTCTGCTCTCCCACCCAACCTCCACTGAGCCATTTTTGAAAGGAACAGCACCCACAGTTAGATTTAGGGTGGTGTGGGGTTTTTTTTGTTGCGACTGAACCATCAGATATCTGAATAGCTAGTTAATTGACAGCTTTGCCTTAGGATTCTACAGGTGAAAAAGCAAACTTCAAGCTAAACTACAGACAAGTTCTCCTGCTATGCTTTTATTAATCTATAATATGAGCAACAATTAACTTTTTCAACTCCTTTACAAAATTAATGTTAACATAAGAACAATTAAAATAAAATATCCTATCACCATTTCAGGGATGAATCCATGCCGTACACTAAAGGCAGGCTTGGGTTTGCTTTGTTTTTAATGCACAGTTGCATCACAGAATGCACACCTGGATACAAAGCCTCCTAGGTACAAACCACAGCAGAAGCGGAATAGGACAGGCTGTGACTACCATGAATGAGACTGCCTTGCAGTACTACATGCACAGCTCATTGGCTTTTGTGGTTCATCTGGCTTTGGGATTCATACATTCCTCACGGTGTCTTTAAATATATTAACAGTATCATTCCCAGAACAGATCTGAGCAACAATGATATATCCACATGGATCTGCCAGAGTGGGCTTGTCTCCAGGCTCCCCACCAGTCTATGGGAGGAAAGTTAACTCCTGCTTCGGTCATCTCTCTGAAAAGTGCTTTCCAACTTGATCACATGCTTGTTTTAGGAACTAATTCTTTACCATGAGGGTAGTGGAACACTGGAACAGGTTGCCCAGGGAGGTAGTTGAGGTCCCATCTTTGGAGATACTCAAGGTGAGGCTCGAGAGGGCTTTGGGCAACCTGATCTAGTTGAGGATGCCCCTGCTCACTGCAGAGGAGGCTGGACTAGAGGACTTTTGGAGGTCCCTTACAACCCAGACCACTCTATGATTCTAAGATCACACCCTTAGATATCCAATAACTGTTTTGATGTTTTATTAACCATGGTTAGCCCACCCTTGCCACCAGTGAATCACACTAATCTCAGCTAGGAAGTTGCAGCAGCAGTCTCCTTTTTTGACAACTTATGTGAGGGAATAGGGATGAAAAAAAAAATTAAATTAACATACTACAGCTCTCGATTTTCCCACAAATTTCACTTTATGTTAAAGAAATACACATTTTTGATAACCCACTTCTAACTCACTTTGGACAAACTATGCTTGAAATCATCTGTATTTCTCCTGGCTCTCTTCTTTCTTCCTCAGACTGAAATCCTGTATTTAAAAATTCCCACTTTAAGTTATTAATGCACTACTTTTGCTGTCAGTGCAAAGTGACCTTTAGCAGCAAATATTCTCAAACACTAGACAAAGACAATGATTAAAAATAAACTGTCAAAAAGTCCTCGAGTGTTTTCCATTGATATGCTAGGTCACCATGACAGATACTGGAAAAAACCCACACAACTAAAGGCACAGAAAACATCTACAGCATCTGCAGAAACCCTTTCTGTCTGATCTGCCTACCTTTAAACATACAGCAAAAAGAGGTCTACACTTGCCAAATGAAAGAAAAAAAAAGTCTTGCTTTCACCAGAAAAGTAGAGTTAAAGTGAATAATAAATATTCCTTCCAGCAAAAGGCATAATTCTTCAAATACATTGCACCTTAGAGGAAAGGAGAAGGGGAAAAAAAAGGGGAGGTGTGGGGGAATTTTCTGATTCAGTTGAAGCCACTCTGCTTTCTTCTGCTATAAGTCCACAAAGACATTAGGGTTCTGGAAAACATTTCCAGCTTTTACTGTGTTTGAATGTACCCTGTTTTATACAGGCACGGCTTAAACACATGTGCTTGAGGTTTCTCTAACTTAAGGCTAAAGACCAAATACAGGAAAAACTGAGAAACTTGAGGGCCTGACGTCTTAAGCACTAAGTTTTGCAACATGAACACATTTATCTTCTTTAATTGTGAAGGGTCAGAAGAGCAAATAAGCATGCAATGATCTCCAGAGACAATTATTTCAGGTCACAGCTCAGATCAAAGGAGTAACTTTTGCAAAAGCTAGAGAGAGGTAAAGTCAACAACATATAAAAAGACTTTCCTAGATTCCACTGATCTTCCACAGAGCCCTCTGGAAGTTCAGACCTACCAACATTCTCACTGAGAAAGGCAAGGCATACAACCCCTTTACTGTTCTGATGATAATCTCTCCATAAAGCTTTGGTTCAAAGCAAGCAAGGTGAGCTGGAGTAGGTACTAAGAGTCATAGTTCCCAAAGGACCATACATGTCCCTATGGAATAGGACTCCAAGGTTGAAGACAAGGTTGCAACTGCTATCACAGGAATGAGCTTGCAGTTCTGCCTGAGCAGAGAATTGCACAATCTCATCCCCAAAACAGACAAAGGATGGGGTATTCAGCTGGGAGAGGACACCTCAGCATTTGGGGTACAATCACCCTTGGCATGGCATCATGTTAACTCCCCATTCTTCCTACTCCAAGAAGAAGACTTCAGAAAAGGTCAAAAGGGCTACATGTATATTTGTACTTCAACACAGACCTTGCAGTTTCACCAAACTGCAAATGAGATGGATTGATTTTAAAATAAGGTGTTTCCCAAGGCACATCTCCAAACTCCATTTGCCCTGCCTTGATACCATATCACAATGCCTGCACCAGTGAGACAAATAATCCCGTTGTTTAATGCAACCCAAAATGAAAACCTGGTCTTTGTTGGCCTATAGGCACCACTGCAAAAACTGTGATTAATAAAACCAGTACCATTTTGGGCAAAGACTGGGATTGTATGCTGGAAAATATTCATAGGCAGAAAGCAGCAAACATTGAGTTTTAATCCCCAGCATTTGTGTCAGGGTCTTATTTTTAACCATACTATTTCTTGAGGAGGAATTTATGAAGCTTTGTGGTTCACAGAAGTATCTGGGAAGCTACTTACATGCTGATGACTGAAAGAATATTATACAGGGCTATCTTCAGAAATTACCAGCCCCTCTTCATAGTCCATTTTCCTTCACAAACTCATCTTACTCTGTATCTCCTCCACCCAGATATCTCAAAGCTACTTAAAGGGATTCCACTGTGTGGAATATTACCTTCACATAGGAAACAGAGGCAGAATTTGCAAGGGAGTTGTTTGAAGTGCCTGCAGCAAGTGAAAAAAATAAGACAACTCCCCACTGCAGTCCCATTACAGTCATCAAAAATCTTTGAGAGAGGTCCCACAGGGACTGGATGTCTATCCAGGACATCCCAACTCCCACTCTTTAGCTCTGTTAGGTGTCACTGACTTATCACTATGTAACAAGGAGTCGAGAGAAGACAAAAGTTGGGCAGAGCTGGCTCCACGGTCCAGAGCAGAACAAACTTAAATCTGCCAGAAGTTTCTTACACATTGGTTACAGATTCCTAAATTCTTGGTAATGTTTTCACTGACCCAGGTGACTTCAGCAAGTGACTGCAGAGTCCACACCTCTCCTAGGTCACTGGTATACACAGTCAAAAGAAAGCTGTCAAACCAGTCAGTAGGAGATTCTGAGGTACAAAAACTTTCTTCATAGTTCTCTTATTAACTCACCAAGAGTGAAAATAAATCAGATCTAAAAGTATTTTGAGTTGTTTGGTTTACTCTAATTTTTAAGTGTTTATTTATCTAATCTGCTTAATCCACATGGTGAAAATATTCTGCAGTTTTCTCTTCATTCCTTGCCTCAACAGATGTGTATTTATTCTTCTTCCCCACTGGACCAGAAAGGGCCAGGCTGTACCTAACTGACCAGTTTGCTGATGCAATATATAGCAGCATGCCAAAACCATCCCTCTCCACACTGGAGCCTATGCTTCATTCCTGAGGCAATGTTACTGCTGGTACCAAGTTCTCACACAGAGAGATCTTCCTTCCTGGGAAGGACCAGAGAGGGGATTCTGCTTGAGATTCGTTCTTCCGCGGTCCTGCCATTTCTGGGTTTGAAGCTGAGCTCACTACACTTTTTGGAAGACTTGACTGCATGCTTAGCACACTCCGTGTAGCACTGACATTAACAGACAAAACTGCCTTTTCAAGAGTTTAACCAGCAGCTCCTCATTTTCAATCAGAGCAAAGTATCTAACACAATACAGTCTGGGGAGGGCTAGAGGGCTTCTGTAGCATCATTTCCAAAAATGCTCTAAAGGCAAAGCAGACTGCTGTTCTCAGGAGAACGTGCACTTCACCGAGGACCTGCTACACATGTGAAAATAAACTTTCTTCTCCATGTACAAGTGAGCTAGCTCTCCAACATCTCAACAATGCTGCTTGCTTTGGATGCTTTCCAGTCACATCTTTCTGTATATGCTATTGGATACATATTTTATAACGTATATTCAGTTCTCAGCTAGAACACTGCTGCTCCAAGCCTATTCCATTAATACCTAATGTGGAAATAAACTTTTCCACATTTCAAGAAAACAACAGTTCCCTGGCAACAATTAGTGGAAATTGTTGTCATTACTATTTTACTTTGATTGAAGAGTAAGAAAGGGAGGCAGGGAACTCTCCATTCTCCTTCATGGGCTTCAGTAAAACTCATTGCTCAAAACACAGTTCTCTTCTCCAAAGTAAAAGATTTCAAATATCTCAATTCCCAGAGAGTTGGGGGAAAAGCAAAAACAAAACAGGCAGCTGAGACCATTGTAACTACTATAATCAGCTGTTCCACATCAGAAAACATGTTATCCTCCATATCCCACTGCTATTAAAAAATGTGCAGCTTGAAATACAATGACTAATCCCACTTTTATAGCCAACTGACAAGACCATCTTTCTGACATAAAAGAGAGCATTAGTGCTCATTGGAAGCAAAAATACCCACTGAAAATAGGAAATCTTCACTATTTTAAAAGAAAAAAAGGCAAGCTAGAGCTCTTGGAAAGGTTGAGTATGGAAATGCCTGAAACAGCTTTGAAGTCACGAGAAATACGAAGGAAGGCTCCAAACTTTGTCACACAAAGACCAAACTGGCAATTTGTCAGGAGCCAAAGGGCTGCAGCTAATTATTCTGGATTTGCATAGCTTGTGAAACAAAAATAAATGCATGTCCCCATCAAAGGTACTTCTGATGATTTCCACTTCACTGCATATGTTTTCAATCTTACATTCTTCAAACTAAGCCAAACAGCTTTTTCCTGAAAAACAAGGTAGATGGGGATATTCTCTCTCACCCTAGCCAACACACACTTAAGTGACTACAGAAGAACTGACTATTTTCTATTCTAAATTTGCCCCTATGCTAATTTTGGGGATGGAGAGATGAAATTGAACAAACCCAAGCTTTTGTTAAGAAAATATCTGAAACAGTTTTACCTTGTACCACTGCAAAAAAGGCAGCTTTTCTCTTGAAAGAGTAGTAAAAAAATGTATTCAGAAATGTTTCAGTTTAAGCATTTACTGGCAAGTTGCTCCAATATCAGAGCAAAAGCCTCTCTGCTTCAGCCTTTTCAGCCACTACCTGCCCAGTAACTGCCTGCAGGCTATGGCAGATAGGCTTTGGTCATGTTTGTCACCTGTTCAGAGCATCTCCACCTCTCCCTCTGGCCACCAGCTCAAGAACTCCAGCTCAGCAGGCAGCGGTAAGGGATAGGAAGAGCTGGCAAGAAAGAAGAGGTATGTAACAGCTGCAGTAACCACAAATGCATTACATTCAGAGTACTTTAAATGAAGCTGAACCGATTTTGCCTTTCACTGGAAGAAAGCCAGCAACACCAGGTCTGCTGATCACCTTCAATTGCTCTTTCCTTCCCTTTGTGCCCTACATTCAGCATGAGGAAGCCCCAACACTGGGCAGCTGGCCCCACACCCATTCTGAGACAGCTGCAGCTGGAAATCCTGCTGCTTTGGCTTGCCAGAACAGCTCCCAACAGCACGGGGCTGGTACAGCAACAGGCTCCCTAGAGGAGCTTGGACACATCCTTCAGTCTTCCCTCCTACAAAACTCAACAAGAAAGCTTCCATACCTCATGGGGCACAAAACAAGCACTCCTTAAAAAAAAGCTAAGGAAATGACCTGCCACAAGGTAACAGGTATGCATGGTATTCTATTAGAGGCCATATTTAAAAGCCAGGGAGAGTTTTGGTTTTTTTCCTGCAATATAAGATTGGTTTGCAGCTGCCCCACTGACAGATTTTAGTTGCAGAAAGCAAAGCTAAATCAAAACCACTGCCAGATCTTAAATAGGCTATTACGCACTGCTCACTGGAAACACAAGAATGAGCTAACCCATTCATGTTCCCAAACGTTTGGATACAGACTCACTCACATTGCCTTCGGAAAGTTCACAACCTTTAAAGTTTTTTATTTAATTCATCTACTGTACTGTCTTTCAAGACAGATAGCTTGATGGATGTGAACCAATCGTACTATATAATGTCACACATTTCATCTCCTGCACATTTAGTTCACAGCGAACTCTCATTATGTTAGAATTCAATCAGCGTTTCTAAAAACCTCAATTACTTATCTCCACACAAGTTGAGAGGTTCTTTGTTTTCAGTGTGTTGCTTGAGTAATGTCTTACTGCTGGATAAAGGAGCATGCCTGCTTAGCATCTCACTGCCAGTCCTATTCTTCCATTATTTCTCTTTGGAGGATGCACATGTTTCCCCACTCAATAAAAACAGAAAGCTGGAACCACTCTTTCAGCTGGAACTGAAAGTCTGAGGCAAGACAAAACACAGAACTTAAGTCACAGAATGTAAATTGCTCTCTAGCAGCAGCCCGTTGATAATCAGTACAGTGCAATTAACTTTAAGAAGGCAAAATAAGAGGATTTCATCAGTTTAGGTAAAGAATAGAAGACCATCCTAATTCCTCACTATGGGAAGGAAACAGAAGTCACAAGTGCTTATTTGAAGACTTCCCCTTTAACACCAGAAAATTCTTTCCTGCTCCTGTGAAACATGTTTGGAAAAGAATAATCTGGTGTCTGTTCACAGAAGTCAGCACACACCAGTGCTGTGTGGAAGCCAGTAACTGAGCCTTACCTGCCAACTCACTACTTACTACAGGAAAGCACATCTACATTCAGAAAAAAAAAAAGAAAATATGTAAAGAAGAAAATAAACAGCCTGTGTACTTCTGTATTTTGAGCTTTTTGTCTATTGGCAGGTGTAAGAGCTAGTTCCTCTTGAACAGAATAGATCCTTTAAAGGAGGAGAAGGAGAAACAAATCAAAGATACGCTGCTGAACACAGGAAAACAAAATTCCCTCTGTCAAATAAGCTCTGTCCAACACTGAGACATCCTCCAACTAGAAGCAGAGTTCGTGGGACAAATCATACAAGGTGACTCATAACAAAGCTTTCTAGTAATGCTGGATGGATGAAGATCCCATTTCTGATAAATGTCCTACTGGCTACAAGTAGATGCATCAGGATGTATGAAGCAACACACAAGTGATAGGTGAAGGGTGATCCCACACAGGCATCCATCTTACTGTAGCAGAGCAGTGGTGTCTGTTAGAAGTGTGCCTCTGGGGCACGAATTGCCAGTACAGGTCAAATCTGACATCTCAAATGTGCTGGGAAATTCAAGACAATGAAATACTTATACACAAAGTCTTGTCCAGTTCTGTACAAATGTTCCCCAAAATGATGTTCCAATGACTAAATCCATTCCAATCATTAAGCTACACGAACATCAGAAGGCTAACAAGTAGCCTGTGGAAGGAGAGTAACTTCAAAGCACCAGTGACAACAGAACTGGCCCTCTGCTCAGCTAATCAGTGTATCATGAATTCACCTCATTATGAGCACCTTGCTGCTGAAAAGTGCAGTGCAGGTGCAAGGCATAAATAACAAATGCAGACACTTGGTTGCAATACACTTTATTTTAATCATTTTCCCTAGACAGCAACACAAATACAGGGTAGCTTCCTCTCTGTGCTGTTCGGGAAGCTGTGCTTTGTAAATGCTGGCTTGTGTTTCATCAAGCTGGAGATGCTATTATCACAGCTGATGAAAGAAGCTGCTCCTTAGCTCTGAGCAGTAGGAGGTATAAATAAGGAAGATGACGGTGCAATGGTGAAAGATTAAATACAGCCAGTAAAGTATCTGCCCTTTTCCCTTGTAATACCATGTGGTTTTCAAACACACAGCTCAAAGAGCAGTTTAACTAGAAATTTTAAAGCCTTCTCTGAGAGTGGATTCTTTAAAATAATATGGCCTGGGTTTTTTGGGGCGGGGGGTAGGCTGGGAGGCTGCTTTGTTTTGGGGTTTGTGTGTTGTTGGTTTGGGGGGTTTAAGTGCTTTCCTCCAACTCCCTGCTGGTGTTATGAAGCACCTTTCAACTGCACTTAACACCTGATTTTCTTCATCTCTCTTCCATCCTCTCTACTGAGGCAGTTTTATCTCTGCCAGTGAGATAGGAGAAACAAATGTGAGGTGTTCCTCTGACCATCTCAGAGTGTGAAACAAGAATTAGATAAGCATCAGCAAGTGAAACTTATGACAAACAGCCAGAAGGAAAGGGCATGCTTGCCCTTTGATCTTCTGGAGGTATAGTGCTCTGTGTTACAGCTGTCAAGGTAACATGATTCCTTTCCCAAGTTGCCATCATCCTTTAAATAACGTCTTGTGTGAAGTACAACCATTCAGATCTGGGAAAGAACAAACATCACAAACAACTTCCTCTATATGGGCTACAACTTGAGGGCACATTAGCATCGTTTCTTTGCTCGCTGTGTTGCAAGAACATTCCTTCTGCCATAGTACTTTCTGAAGGCCAGCTCCTGTTGCTGTCAAGCCTGACTGTCCATGAGTGCAATAAACACAGGGAAATGTACCTATCAGATCTTAATTAACAGAGACAGGAAAAGCCTAACTGCATTCTTACTTTCAAGAGGGCACCTGTTAAGGCCAGAAGGGCTCAACACATGCTTCATAAAAGAGGGATTCTCTTTTGAAAAAGTATCCATAGCAGGGAATTGAATGGAAAATGAAGAAAAACAATTAAGCCCAGGTTATGTTGAGAGCTAATGTATAGAATCTAAAATAGGGAAACCTTCTATACAAGAAAACAGACTGGAGGGGAAATCAAATATAGTTTTACTCACCTGTACTACTTCTACTCCTCTTTTCCTGCAAAAGAACAAACAAAAAAAAGGAAGGGTTAATGTTGTAAATGTGGGGGGGCAATTCAAACAAACGTTAATGGAAAAGGGTTGACTTCATACTAGAATGCAAACAATTAAATTCTACACTAAAGAATCTGATTCAAATTCAGGTAAGCACATGCTCAATTCCATTCTCCACCTAGCAAGCACTTCAGCAGCCTCTGGATCATGGCCTCAGAAGTGACCCAAGATGCATACTAAACAGCTGCACCACTGGGACCAATACAGCTGCCACGTGAGCAGAGGTAGGAAGTGGGTAATGTCAGGGATTGAACACCTCAATGTGAGTCATTTCTACTTTGCTCTTAATTTGTCATCTGCCTTCAGAGCATATGAATTGCACCACAGCACATTCCACATGCCCGATAGATCTTTGATTTTTATCCAAAGATACACGTACAAATGTCAGGAAGAATGAACACAGCAGCTTGAAGCCATTTATCGTCTTAATTACTGCCTTGTTCTACCCCCATCACTGTGGTACACAGAATGCTTCACAGAGCTGCACATACACAGTCACTTGCATCAGTTGTTCTCCGCTTGAAATCCTTGCCAAGAAACTTTTACACTGTCCCATGACTTGTCTTCATCACAAGCACAAAGATACCCAGGCTGGCTCTGCAGACTAGCCCTGCAAACAGAGCAGGGAAGGAGACTAAGGAAGAGTACAGGTACAGGGTAGGTCCAGAACACAAGAGACTGCCCTGCAGCTGGAGCACCCTGCCCAGATGTATCATCCCTCTGCAAATCCATTGCAGATGTATCACTAAAGATTCACTGCTTGAGACAGTTGATCCATTCTAGAAGAAGCACCTCAAACCCACAATTACTGAAAATTCCACCTAGCAATTGGTATTGTACTGTGTCAGATGGATCTAACAACCCCCACATCATGTAGCTGTGCCCAAAGAAAAATATCCAAATATAATAAAATATCTAAGTAGCAATGCAAGCAATCACATACAGATTCATCCCATAAAGCAAGCATGTTTCACTGTCCCAGCTTGAGCAAGCATGAAGCTACAGGCTGGGATGGGACTCTGTCAGACCCAGCACTATGGTTTCCTTTAAGTAGAAAGGTACACACACCCGTCTATGTGACCAGGCAGATAAACACAGTGTACTGGGATAGCCTGTTCTAGATGGTGGGGAGCCTGCATGCGCGGACACCAGAGTGTGCTATGTTCCATGCTTTAGAGCCACCCTTGGACTTCAGTTCACAGACCTGTAATCAGCCTGGCTCCTGCATGATCAGAATTCAAATACTTAGGGTTTGTCAGAAAGGCCCAAGCCTCTGAACGCTGCTTTGGCCACATGGGAAATAGTTATAGAGATACTGAAATGCCAGGGATAAAAGACTGGAAAGACCTACTAATTATACATCAAAGAGCAGAGAAATGCAATTGGTAGAGCCAATTTCAATAGATCTGTAGAGATAGTCATCTACTCTGCTGGTATAAGAGCTGAGATTCAGGTATATACAACCAGACAATGCTCAGTCACTGCATTTGACAAGTTATCAAGCAATACAAACCATTTCTGCAGAACTGAATCCCTGATAGAAAGCCCAGCCATCCCTGCTCCATATATGTACCCTCCCAATATATGCAGGCTATTTAGGTATGTTAAAACATTCTCACTTCAAAGAAATAGGAACTTTAACTTAAAAATCAAAGGCCTCAGCAAGTACAAGACGGGAATCTGTCTTCCTCATTCCCACTAACCCTGTATTTGAAAATCAAAGATCCTTTTTTTGGGGGGTCACGGAGCAGGACCGCCTAACTCTGCCCTCAACGCTTTTCGAATCTAAGAGCGTCTGTGTTGTTGTCCATAGTTGCAACTGCTGCACACTGCTGAATACACAATGGCTCCTCCAGTTTTCCACCCAATACAGTAAGTCTTTTCTTTGGACGGCCATTACAAGGATGCCCAAAGGGACAGGCGATCAATCAGCATCTACAACGCAAATTGCTCCCTTCTTTCACTTTACCAGTCTGGAGTTTCTCTGACCTAGAAGCAGCATGCACTGCAGAGCCATAACACAGAGCTCATCGTTGCTCAGCAGGGAAATGAAAAGGAAAATTAAATCAAGCACCTCTTGCAGTGAATTTCAAAGCCGTCTTGCAGATAACAGTGGCCTGTAAGTGGTGGGTAATTAGCATGTTACCATTACAGTATGGGAGGCATCGTTGCAGACCATCACCTGAAGCCGGCAAACCATCACCTGAAGCCGGCAAGATGCACTGCAACTGTGTTTCGAGAAGAAAATATTAATATGGTAGGGAAAGAGTTAATAGCCAAACTGTTGAAACCATTATTTTCACATAGCTAAGAAAGATAAATAAGAAATATTAGGTGAGGAATGCCTATTTTATTTTTTTTTTTGGTCAAATTAGGGCAGCAGCCTGCTCAGAAACATTCCAAGTATTGTAAACTAAAAACTTAAAATAACTAAACCAGCTCCGTTTTAGATGCGTCTGCCCTGGAGTAAACAGAGCAACTCAAAACTGCAGTTGAAACACACCAGACTTCAGAAAGGCCTGCTCCAGAGCCCCTGGAAGAATAGAGGCTCATGGCAAAGGCTGCATTTCTTGCCATGCCTGCATACACTCTGAATAAGTTTTGTTCTGCTTTGAAGAAAAATGCTTGCAAGCTGGTTGCCAAACCCACTTGAGAAAGTCTGTCCAAAGGTTTTCTATAATCCTCCCAAAATGGGCTTTGCAAATTTACTGGGACTTATTGAAACAGACTGTACTGCCTCAGTAGAAGGGAATAAGTGAGACATGAACAGGGAGAGAAAGGGTGCTTGCTGTTGGGTATGATGTCACACATGCTTAAAAAGCTATGGGAAGGAGGAAACAATTACCAAGGCTGGCTTTTATCATGGGTCTTCCCCTTTTTCAGAAAGGGGGGAGGGGGGAGGGTCCCCTTTGGTTACCCAAAACATGAGAACTTTTTAGAGGTAAAATGAGGGGACTCTAAACCATAGAAACATGCATATTTTGAGGATTAGTTCATTTGGGAAAATATTCTACCAAACTTTTTTTCTTTTTAGTAAGTTATTTTAAAAACAAAAAGTATTCAAACAGCAGGATGTCAAACCACCATACACCTCAGTTCTGGCATTTGCTGATACTCTGCTGCAAAGATTTCCTAAATCCACGACTCCAAGCTTTTCAGACAGGCAGGTCACAGCTGCAGGCTCAGAGAAGCAAGACATCCCTTATGCAACCAAGACTACAACACTACCCAACCACTGCAACTGCCTCACATCACATGTGAAAGGGCTTAGGCACAGGCATGGAAAGAAAGCTGATCCTACAAACAAGAAACTCTTAAGAGTCTCAAGAATTGAGCCTACAGGACTGAAGCAGGCTGTGGGCCACAAAGCAATTCCCTGCAAGGAGCTGTCTGCAAAGGACACTCTATGCAGATGAGACAGTAGCTGGATTAACTGCTCTGGGAGTCTGGCAGAGCCATGGACCAGCCTCTACTTCCTCCTACAGTGCTTAAAAAGCTAGTAAGAAAAGTACATCCTATGTTCTTTTGGGATGATTTTTAGCAGAGGACAGGCTTCCTGGTAGCTATGCTGAGATGTGCACCACAGACACACTTAACATAAATAAGATACTACACCAAACCCAATGTAAACCACAGATGCCTGCACGGGTACAGGACTGAGGCTCAGATGCAAGTGGTGAACTGCAAACTCTGTAGACAAGTGAGACAGCGGAAAAAAAATTAAATGGGGGACACAAGAACCTGTCTGGGCTAGGGAGAATGCTTCCAGAGGTACCAATGCCTATGTCACAGGTACTGTCTCCCAGAGGGAGCTATTTCACTTAGAGAACTGATCACTCGTGTTTCCCTCATGATGTCGTCCATGACTCTTCTTTCCTCCCATGTAGCTTGAAATTGAGCCATAGCCTACTAAAGAAAGGGTTCCCATTCCCAGCTGGCCTGGCTGTCTCCTGATATTCACAATAGGCTACACAAAATACACAGCAAATCTCTTTTTTACTTAGGGGAAAAGAAAGGTCATTACTAGCTGTATTTCCCTTCTCCCTCCAAAGAGGCAACAGAGTCAGGTCAAAGAGAGACTGTCTGCCCACTTGCATCGAGCAGATGTTTGAATTTGAAACATGGTCAGTTCTAAGCTGCATTCCAAGGGGTCACTATTCAAAAAATACATTTTGTTTGGAAGACCATCTAGACAGCAATAGATCATCTAGACAGGGCTCTTGCACTCCAATCACTAGCACAGGAAAAAATATATTAGCAAATGACAGAAAACTTCTGAAAGAAAAGAGAAGTGGGGAAAAGTGTTTGAAATTCATAAACACCAAAGGTACAGCAAAGTTCCAATGCCTTTAGGCTGGCTTAGTAGGCCTAAAGCTATGGAAACTCTCTCTCCCTGCTCACTGCAGGGAGGCTGGACAAGATGACCTTTGATGGTCCTTTCCAACCTGATGCCCTCTGCGATTTTGTGAAACTAATTCAGGTGCAGCACAAACTACTGACTGGTGTTTTGCATGTTCCCTTATTTCAGCACACAGCTCTGCTGAATAACTCACTGAAACATTTAATGGAAACCCAGGAACATTTGAGTAATTGCTTCATTAGCCTGCAAAACTGAATAAAACCCAGAAGCTTGTTACAACTGTTTAGTTCTATATCCAAAACCAGTGAAAACTCTACTGGATAATGCACACTTCCCTGTATGAAATAGTGAATAAAAATTTCTACACAAGTTGACTTCATGTTTAAGTTAGAATGAGGCACAGATTTAGAGAAGAATTCAACAGCAAGTTACTAAAACCACACTAAGCAGTGTTTTGGAACTGATGTTTTGCCATAGGCTCAAACTATGTAGAATAGTTGGTTTCTGGGGCTGTTGGCCTTTTTTTTAAACACCCAAAGTAAACAGTTTGCACCAATACCTCACACAGCATCTAGGATCTGAACATTATAGCGATTAACAGTTAAAGGAAAATATGACCATCAGATCATACATCACAGCCACGGCTAAACTAAATAACATATTTTGGCTGCCTGGTCCGAGCGACAGATTAAAGCATGTGGAAAAGAATTTACAGTTTTAAAGCTAATAGGCAATCTTTGCCTTAATAGCCTAAGAAGTTATTAGTGAATGCAATTAAGTAAATCTTCTCAGACAGGAGAAGGTTTCAGCTCCAATATTTCCCCTGTAAAAGAAGTGGCAAATAGTAACAATGCATTGCTTTGTTAAAAAAAGGAGAAAAAAAGGGGGCATTTTCCCAGAACAGCAACATATTGGCATCATACTGGCAGCAAGGAGTGTATAAGTTTTAATGCATCAGAGCAAAAGCCTGCAGCCTCTAAGACTTTCCACCACATTGAAATTATCAGAGGAAGACAGCAGGCAAGCAATAGCAAAGCAAAGCACAAAACCCAGCCAAGAGAGACCATCTCTGAGTTTGTGGATAGCCCTTTTCTCCTCCTGGCACAAAGGTAAGCTCAGCTCATTTTTCCGTCAGCAGAACACCCTGTATTTCTGTTATTAAACATTAGTGAGGATCCTGACTTTTATTGTTTTCCATCACTGAGGGACTCCACCTGTTTGTTCTATCAGGGAAGCTACCAAGTGGTAACCCTCACACACCACAGGGTGCTTGCTGTCCAGGCTTCCCTGCTTGCAGCCGTCAATGCACATGGAAGTTAACCGAGGGCATCTAACATGCAGCAAGGCTCACCTGCCAAGTGAGAATTTTTGGTAGTGTATTTTTTTGCACACAGACTAGTTTTACCAATTTATATACAACAATTCTTACCTCTCAGCAAACTTTTTTTTTTTCCCCTTCAGTAATTGGTATGTTTGGAAAGATTTATTACTGAAACAGATCAAAAGTTGGCATTTGGGGAGGGAGCCCTCAATTTTCTCAGTCTGTAAAGCACTGTAGATCCAAAAGAGAAGGGAAATACAGTGCACCTTTATAAACCAGTAGGAATATACAGTGTAGTATGGGGGAGAAAAGATCTCACTTAAAACTCTAAGCACTCTTTAGATGGGCTGAAGAGAATAGAGACTTGGAGCTGCCACAGAGGATCTTCTAAGCACACACACACAGAGAAATCCAACCAATCAAACCCCACAACACAGACAGCAGGCGCATTTATGGATTATTCCTTGGTTTTATAAACAGGGAACAGTCTGAGCAATAGGAGACCCCTATATCAGACATTACAACACCATAAGTGATTTTCACACCAACATGCCATTCACACATGACGTTTGGTAGAACCATCTGATCTTTCTACACATCTGCAAAGCATTGTATCATCCCATTTACAGCTATAAAAGTGCTTCTTAAAAGTGCTGTATCAGAACAAAGCACCCTGAAAGGGACTAGAAAATAAGAGAGGATCTTGGCAGGGCAGAAGCAGTATCACTGCTATTGGCCTGTGACACTGCAATGCTTCCACATGCCACAACACATGAACATTGACCAGCATCTCATAGCAAAGATTCAGCTGTAAACACACTAACTCCTTATCCTACAAGAGCAATGACAAAGTGGAGCACCCAACATTACAACATCAGAGGTTCAAGTAGCAGGAAGGAAAAAGCCACAAAAGAAAAAAAACAGACATCATAAGCAGTAACCAGAGGAAATAAATTGCCTTTAGTCACTAAATATTAAGATAAAGTTTCAGTAATGGTTTAATGAAACATTACAGGGCTACTAACTTAAACATTAAAAACCAGGTATAGTGGAAATAAAATCTGTACATGCCAAGTTATAAAAGCCAAAAAGTCAGTAAATATAAACTCAAAAGGATCTGTTTCCCTTTTAAACTAGGCATTTAAGATGGATCAGTGCAGCTGAGCTCTGCCAGACTCTTTTCTTGGAATTAGTGACCCCAGGTTCTGGGAGCCCATACTTGCTGCTTTCCCAGCAGGGTCACAAAACCTTCAACTGCAGCTTTTTGAGGAAAATAAACTGAAGAGCCACCAGTGAAAAGAATGAACAATTAGCAGCTGCACAGAAAAATTATTAAAGTTATTCATCCTACCAGACATTCAGAGTCGTGTTTAGAACCCAATGGCAATTATAAGCAATCGGGCAGGGTTCAGCTTCAAGCCATAGGCTTAGACCACCAGACATTATCAGATCTAGTTTCCAACTATGGCAGGCAGCCACACCATGTGATCCCTTTATAACCTTATTAAATACCCTCTTCAAACCAAGCCATTTTGGCCTTGTATAATCTATTACAAGACATTAATTTCTCAAAGGTCAGAGTCCTTCAAATTTACAGGCTAAATCGCTCCAGCATCATCCTTTGGCTTCAGTAAACTGCTTGCTTCCTTCAGCACTGCAAAGAGTGTGCACATTCTCTCTGGTCCCAGCTCCCTTTGTCTCCCCAGAACTCCAGTCACCCCAGTGTTAATATGACCCTCTGCAAAAAGCAAACAGATGACTTATCCCTTTCAAAAGTCTTTCTAAGGTCACAAAGACACTGGAGATGACTGATAAGAGACCTGAGAGGAGGCAGCAAAATCACAAGGCAGAAGAGAGTACCCCTTTCTGGGGACAGATACAGTGTGTGTGTACATACATATATATACACATACATATATAAAAAAAAAATACCAGAACAGGTTGCCCAGGGATGTGGTTGAGGCCCCCTCCCTGGAGACATTCAAGACCAGATTTGATGTGACCCTGGAGCAGTCTCATCTAGTTGGAGGGGTCCCTGCTCACTGCAAGGGGGTTGGACAAGATGACCTTTGAGAGTCCCTTCCAACCCAATGCAATCTGCGAATCGGTAAAACCGTACCAAGACTTGCCAAGAAAAGCTGTCTAAATTGAAGTTGAAAGGACAGCTTGCCTTGACTTAGTGAAGGAAGATTTCATCAATGCCATTTCTGGATAATGCTGATAGAACTGCTCCAGCTAATGGGAAATAGATACTTGCACTTGTCCCCTGCACCAAGGGTGGATCCAAAAACCCAACAGTATTCTTCAGTTTTTTCCAGATGACACAAGTCATCAGCTCCTTCATTTCAAAGAGAACATCCTATGCATTCAAAAAGCACAATGTAATGGGAGGCAAGAATAAGAAACAGCATTAGAAAGGGCTGCTAGAACAATACCATTTCAAGAACGTTAACAACAACTTAAGATGATCAGTCATATGAAACAAAGAGTAGTAAATGCAAAGAAACACTCTGACCCTGATGACAGGTAACTGGAGGTATTAGCTATCAGGAAATGGCCTGGAGCACCTCTGACTACAGCTAATAGATTTTTATGCTGAAACTCTTAAGAACACTTACAGACCAGGGCACACTGAACTACAGAAGTGCTGCATCCTGGAAGTGCAGGGCTGCAGGTTCAGTTCAATTTCTCCCCTATGAAGCACCCCTTTCTTGGGCATCTCCTTGTCACAGCAGGGAGAGCTGGCAGCACACAAACCACACAATGACAGGTTTAGGTTTATACTGTATGCCAGCTGCATTTTGACTCCTCCTACCTTTGCATGGGCTTTTCCAACATTATGCTCAGACAGTTCTCAAACCAAGCCAGCTAAAACCAGTGTGGTCTCTAAAGCTGACAAGAATTTTGAGTGCCCAAACTATCTTAGCCTACAGTGAAAGGACTTTCTGCAAGTGCCTGGCAATTGCCCTCTGAGAATCTGACTCCTTCAGAACTTCTCTAGGTACTATCTGCCATAGTCACTTTTAACAATGTTGTTGGAATTTGCACACAGCTATCTGACACAGGCACACAGAAAAAGAAACCATACTAGAAATAGTCATTTACCAAAACAATCAGTTTGTCTTAACTAGATCATAATCACTCTAGGAAGTGTATTTGTAAAGCATTCCACACCTTCAACTTGGAGAACCACCACAGCACTCTGGGGTTCTAGCAATGCAAATCAACTCTGACAGCAAGTAACTGTTCAAGAAAACAATGTGTCATTTTCAAGTCTCTGGAAGGTTTGCAGAGAACTTGAGGTTCTCCTATCAAGTTGATGCTCAGCATATGAAGTCCACTTTGAGGCATTTGTTGCAACAGTGTAGAGCTCTGAAGAAGAAATTTTGTCATAATCTTTGAAATCCCAAGAACAGAGTGTTCAAGGGGGAATCTATGTCCTACAAGTGCTTTTTTCTACAGGAGGATAGGTATCGCTATATCTAATAGATATAATAGATCGCCAATCTAATAAGACCCCTCTGTATGCTAAATTCTCACCCAGTAACCAAAGCTCAGAACTGAGTTTCTTAAAGTAATAAAAAAGCTACTTAAATTACACTTGTGCATAGGCTAGAAGCTGCAACACCTCTCTGCCTGCCCTCTCCCTATTACTTCTCTCCAGCATGCTACAGGTGCTCCATGTACTTTCAGGAGTCTTATCTGAATTCCTGCCTTTTACTCAAAACCACTCAAGTGCCTTCCCTTTACATGTGAGAAGGAACTCCACCTGTTCTCATCATCAGTTCTCATTGTCAGTTGGAGTCAGGAACAGTATAATTCCCCTGTGATCCAGGAGGAAGTAGTTAGAGATGTCTTTAGCCACTTGGATCCCCACAAGTCCATGGGACTGGATAGGATCCATCCTAGGGTGCTGAGAGAGCTGGCAGATGAGCTGGCCAAGCTGCCCTCCATCATTTTTCAGCAAACTCCTGGCCAAGCTGTCAGCCTGTGGCTTGGACAGGAGCACTCTGTCCTGGGTTAGGAACTGGCTGGAGGGCTGAGCCCAGAGAGTGGTGGTGAATGGTGCCACATCCAGCTGGCAATCAGTCACTAGTGGTGTCCCCCAGGGATCAGTGTTGGGCCCCATGCTCTTTAATATCTTTATTGATGATCTGGATGAAGGTAGTGAGTCCTTCATCAGTAAATTTGCAGATGACACAAAGCTGGGGGCAGGTGTTGATCTGTTAGACGGAAGGAGAGCTCTGCAGAGGGACCTTGACAGGCTGGACAGATGGGCAGAATCCAACGGCATGAGATTGAACACATCTAAGTGCCAGGTTCTACACATTGGCCACAATAACCCCACGCAGTGCTACAGGCTGGGGTCAGAGTGGATGGAGAGTGGAAAGGGACCTGGGGGTAGTGGTTAATAGGAGGCTGAACATGAGCCATCAGTGTGCCCAGGCAGCCAAGGCAGCCATTGGCATCCTGGCCTGCATCAGGAATAGTGTGGCCAGCAAGAGCAGGGAGGTCATTCTGCCCCTGTACACTGCACTGGTTAGGCCACACCTCGAGTACTGTGTCCAGTTCTGGGCCCCTCAGTTTAGGAAGGATGCTGACTTGCTGAAGCATGTCCAGAGAAGGGCAACAAAGTTGGTGAGGGGCTTGGAACGCAAGCCCTATGAGGAGAGACTGAGGGAGCTGGGGTTGCTTAGCCTGGAGAAGAGGAGGCTCAGGGGAGACCTTCTTGCTCTCTACAAGTACCTGAAGGGAGGTTGTAGCCAGGTTGGGGGTTGGGTCTCTTCTCCCAGGCAACCAGCACCAGACCAAGAGGACACAGTCTCAAGCTGCACCAGGGGAGGTTTAGACTGGATGTTAGGAAGAAGTTCTTCATAGAAAAAGTGACTGGCCATTGGAATGGGCTGCCCAGGGAGGCGGTGGAGTCACCATCCCTGGAGGTGTTTAGGAGGAGACTGGATGAGGGGCTTGGTGCCATGGTTTAGTTGATAAGATGGGTGTTGGGTGATAGGTTGGACTTGATGATCTCAAGGGTCTTTTCCAGCTTGGTTAATTCTATTCTATAAACATGCCACACAGGGATAATCAGTCCCGTATGGCAAATGAAATGAGGCTCTACTGGACCCCAGGCTGGCACTGCAGGTTTCCTGCACATAAGGAGAGAGATTGAAAGCACATCTCCAGGTTGCTAAAACGAAAAGGTGAGCATATCTGCCAAGACGGTGTTCGTCTAGAATTCACTTTTAATCCACTAACCCTGAAACTGAATGATGTACACCCACTGCAACTTTCCAAGATTTTGGCAAACAGCCTTGAACAAACCATTTGGAATTTGTATAGAAGCCAGCTATCCCCTGGGACATGTATGAGAAATGCATAATACACTATTAATTCCCCCCCCACTCCCCTTCATGTATCTGTCAAGGCGGCTGGGCATTTTTTGGCAGAAATTAGAGACATTATTTAAGTTCACCTACTTGCCATGCAAAAATGAGTTTATTCATCTCCAGCCAGGCTTCAAGTAAGATATATAGGTGTCTGGGGCTTTTCCCCTCATGCAAAACTTCATTATACAAACAAGAGTAAGTTAATGCAAAGAAGTTACCATGTCTGTTCACTGAAGAAACCTTACATAAGGGATAGCCCTAATGTTTTGGCACTGCAGAAGTCAGACACCAAGTCTCCCTCAAGTTTCATTAGCTTTGAGAGTGCTTTTGAGCTCTTGTCCCCTACATTCATTAAGTGAACACTGTTTGCATATTTGAGGAAGAAATTTCCCTCTTCATTTATGGAATCATAAGCAGTCAGATTCGTAGACATAACTGACAGTCAAAGTCAATGCAGAGAAGTTACTGTGGCCAGCTATACGTGCTGTCACCAATTCAATGTTACATCGGTTTAAAAGGACATCCATGGAAAGGTCTGGCACAGGTAATTAAGCAAGCAATGTTCCTAGAAAGCTTCCCCCCCCATCCCCCCCAAACTCTGCATCAGTTTAGGTTCACATAACTTACCCAATTAGATCCTCTGTTTTGTTTGCTCCCTTTGAGATGTATATCAAGATTCAGCCCTTAGTCTGGGGCACTTATGAATGCAGCTGTTATTCTAAAGGGGACTAAGCTCCCCCCCAAAAAAAAAGTTTGCTAAAAGCAGTTCCAAAATCATCTGAATGAGGATTTCACCTTTATTTCACTACATATCAAATCCACATCAATAGAACACCAGAAAAAGCACTTGGAATCTGAGAAGTACAATTCTGCAGCCTAGGACCCTATTTGAGAAGAAAAAGGCATTCAGCAAAAAGTATACAGTAGAAGTTAAAGGAATGTGAACTGAACTGGTTTTCTCCATTGGAACAGATTCAGATGCCAATACCAATAATGGGAATTTCCCTCCCCTGCAACTGACTCTTCTGCTCCAGTTTACATCAACACAGATCAAAGAAAAATTATTTTACTTTATTTGGAAGGCTTATTAGAGAGGCTTGCAATAAAACAAAAAGCTTGGCTTCCAACATGTGATGATCACACCATTTGAAAATATTTCATTTATCGACATGTAGCCAACTTCCCTGACAAGCAACAGGATAAAGTACTTGACAGTGCAGTAGTGAATCATCTTGGAGATCTGTACCAACTACACGTGAATCCAGGAAACAAATAAAACATCTGCAACATGTAGTATTTGAGAATGGTCCTACTTACATGGAAAAAAGGCATCTAAATGGAGAGACAGAAAATTAGTAAGTTTTTGCTATACAGCATACATAATAATAAGTGATATGAAAATGTGGGGGAATGAGGGGGGTGGGGGGGGTGGAAAAGAGAGGAAAAGACCTGAACCAAACCAAAAAACCACCAACCAATCAAAAAAACAACAGAACAAACCCAAACTACACACCCTGGACAAAAACCCTTACTAAGTTCAGGTAAGGCAAGAGTGTTTTCCACAGGTCATGTTGGAAGAGGCTGCAGTTTGAGGAGCTGGAAACCCAATGTACAGAAACAAGGTACTGCTCTCATCCTTTTCATATGAAGGCAATGCAGGGCATGAAGATTCATAGAAATATAGCAAAAGCTTTAGACAGGGATGAACACATGATTGTTATACACCAGATCAGCCAAGGTAAGAAAGCTCAAACTTTAAGCTTGAGGAGAGATCAGACAGCAAGACAAAAAGTCTGCATCACTTATAATAGTTTCTGCATCTGGAAAGGGCAAAAAAGTGTTTCTCAGATAACTGTCACCCCACCTGGTGAAAATTCCCTGTCATGGTGTTTAGACCACTTCAGAGAAGTGCATCTGCTTTAAATTACACTGAAGTTTGCTGTTAAAGAAAGATTAACATTTTCCCTGTCTCTTTGGTCCATAGGCCTCTTGCTTTAAGCAGCAGCATATGTCAGAACACTCATTTCCTTATTTCTTTCAATGGATTCAGTGAAGAAAAATTACACATGAGAAAAACAACTACTGCCTGTTTTTCACCCAAGCTGTCATATAAAATGCACACCCCTCCATAAGGTAAAGGGAGTGACGAGTACCTAAGTTCTTCAATGCAAATCCTGTTTGCCTCAAATTATAGAGCACCCCTTCTCTGACCCAAACAATTTCCTGACCAGCTTGAGCCCATCCACAGACAGCACTTTGCCCAAAAGGTCACCTTCAGAGCTCTGCCTTAGGCCAACACCCACAGCCTGTGCCTTGCTCTTCCTCACACCCCTGCCCTTCCATTGCACATCTTGCTACTAATCTGTCTCAGACAGACACACCAGGGGTACACAGACAGAGGGTGCTCTAATTAACACTGCCCTTTTTGGTTTTTTCATAACTTATCCTAGGCAGCAGCTGTTAGACCTATCACTTCATCAGTGACTGAGCACATGTGTTTTAAGACTACAACTTTCCCAAATTTGGCCAGTGCATGCAGGAGTTGATATACAGTCCCCAACACACTATTACATCTTCTAACCGGACTCTCTTGTAGCCCAAATTTGGATCTGCTTGGGAGGTCTGCTACAGGGCGCAACTAGAAAAACCGGATAACTTCTTGGGCCTCCTGAGATTTTCTAGAAGTTGCCTTGACAAGCTAAATCATACCATCATACCAGAGCTCTGTTACTCATGCCCTCATTCTCTTTCCCAGGAAAAACAAAACAAAACAAAAAAAAAAGGCAAACAATTCAGCTGCATCTTTCACATTTGTTTCCCTTTATGGGCTTATCAACATTCTCTGGTACCTGCCCCTCCCCATTATAACATTGGTGTGATCCCAACACACTGATCAGTTTATAAAATTACCTAAACCCCCCTTAAAGGTAAAGATAAAAAGCTAGATTTCTATTCTAATCTACAAAATGACTATTGTCATTATCATTGCCAAGGAGGTGGATGTATAAACAGCTGATCCATCTTCGGGGTAAGAGCTGGAAAGGCAGACACAAAGGCACAGTAGCAGTTAGTTGTTCTCCTCTGGGTTATTTTTGTCTGGCTCCACCCTGAAACTCACTCTTCAATCCCAGTAATTGGCAGCAACTAATTAGAAGGAAAAATGCAAGCAGTTTATTAAATGTTTGATTAAATGTTGATTATATGTTTGATTAAACATGATCACAGAACAAATCTGCCTTGGACAAGCATACTCATTTTCTCTTGCTCACTTCTTTTGTTTGTAGACATAAGAGTGCAGTGCTGTGGAGACGATGCTATACCACATACTGGGATTTCAAGCCTATAGGTGACTGTACAACACAGGGCAAGGAGAAGCTGATGATTCCTCTGCTGTTTCAGGCTGCTTTCCACATTGCCCTTCATTGGATGCACAATAGCTCCTCATGCTCTCTCTTTAGAGCCTTCGCATTTGATTGGGGAGTGCCAAATATAGGATCAGCTTAAAGATCCTGCCAGAATTACATCACAGGTTAATTGGAGATACAATCAGCATAAAAACAAGGGACTTGTAAGAAGGTTTCAATTTTAAATTACTTCAATTCTGAAAAAGGTACAGGAATCACTACACGTGGGAAACAAATCCACATGAAGAGCTCCAAATGATGTTGAAAACTCCAGATGGATCCGTGAAGCTCATCTACAGAGGAAAGTGCTTTTTCTTCTTTCAATTTGCTGTCACTTAAGAGCTCTCAAGTAACAGTTAATAAAATGACTGAAATTTCACACATTGAGAAATGCACAAATTTACTCTCAATTAAAATGACATTTGCTCAGAATATTTCCAGAAAGTCTTGTTTGTGAGGGCAAAAGAGAATTCTTGACCAAATGTCTGCTGTTACACTCCACTAACAAGTCTACCTGCAACAGCAGGATTTCTTATCCCAAGAAGTATTTTTCCCAGGCAGCATGTTTTCACAGCTCTTTGCACAACAGACCCATGCTGTCAGCCATGCTTCATAAAGATGACGACTGCTCCACACCCAACTTTACGTAATCCCCTTGCACATAGCTGCTCAGTCTCACTGACTTCACTCTTGCAATGGGTGAGTATCATCTACCTACTTGGACTCACACGGTTTCATGCTCGGTCAGCACACAGTCCACAGTTCCAGAGTAAGCTGCAAGACACACAGGCATCACCATAAGGGTGGAAGCTATTCCAGCTTAACAAAACCTTTCCTCTTCAAAATCATTGCAGTCCTCCTGAACAATAAAGTTGTGATGGTTATAAAATTATAATAAAAGCCTTGCAAAAGTTGCACTCTAAGAAGTCATAAACTGTTGTTATCTTATTTGGACTACACCCTTACAATTCAATGACATGCTACTTCACCCCCAATTATTTTCTCTAATTAGTTTCCAGACAAAAGTGAGAGTTGCCAGGTCTATATTTTTTTCCCCAAGATTAATTTGAGCATCTACTTTTTTTTTCCCTTCATGTGAACTCTAGCATGACCAACCATAACATGTAAAAGAAGTCTTCCTCCAGCCTGGCCTGCATATCTCTGTACCACTGCCCTAAGGCAGAACCAGATAAACATCACCCCAACCTCACAGAGAGCTCAGACCCTCAGGGCTGCAGACCACCCAGACTCTCCAGAAGGCACAGCCAACCAAAAGCCCATCAATGTCAGTCTAACAGTATCAAGGCCAGCCTTCATTTTGCAGCAGAGTCCTCTCTCAAAGGCCAAGCTTCAGGAGAAGACCCACTTCAGTGCAAAGTACTAAAGTGCAATTTCTTGGTTTTTTTTTAACCAATCATCACTGACCTGTGTATCAGTCAGACATAACACCCACAGTTCTGATCACCAGTTTCAGATGGAGTTTGCAACAGCAGCTGTGGGCCCCAGGGCACTTTTAAATCACAGACCCTGCTTACAGAGGGTCTACTGCTTTATGTATATGTATACTGCTTATTTCAGGATATCCAGTCAGAAGTGATGCTGGAAAGACACAAGACCATTTCATTATTATTTTATTCCACTGTTTCCACACTGTGGTGTTCTCATTAGAAGAATCCTAGTAAGGTCATGGCTAGAATTTCTCAGGAAGACTTTCTCTGCTGAAAAATAACTTCTCTACTTACAAGGATAAAACAGTCTACAGACAAGCAATTAGGAAATGAAAGGAAAATCTAAACCTCCATTTCTGGCCATTTAAGGCCATGAACTGAGAAAGAATGAACAAGCCTTTATGTCAAAGGGCCCTTATGTCTAAACAAAATTTTAATATTTTTCAAAGCAGGAAGACTTTTCTTTTTCAAGTATTTTTAAAATATTTTCCTGTGAGTAAGCCCTTAACCCACAAGGTCTTGCATCCTAACTGACAATAAACTGCTTAGAGATGCTTATGAAGATAACCTGTGTGCTAAACTTGCTATTAAATTCTCTGCCTGTACACAAGAGAACTACAGACAGAACACAGTATCAAGGATCAAGTTTCTTTCCATTTCTTCCTTGAATTTTACCACTGCCTTGGTGCTAGAGCTACTCAAGCTGCACTATCTAATG
Source organism: Melanerpes formicivorus (assembly GCF_026170545.1). Lineage (NCBI taxonomy): Eukaryota > Metazoa > Chordata > Aves > Piciformes > Picidae > Melanerpes > Melanerpes formicivorus. The sequence continues at coordinate 6,717,872 of NW_027142369.1, forward strand.
TCTCTACAGTCAGAGTTCTTGTGCTGTAATTTAATGGCACCAGGCGAAATGTCACTGGTCTTGCACCTTTCTAGTAGTGCACGTAGGCATGGCATGTTTATGCTGTCGAGTAACAAACACCTCCACTAATGAGGAACAAGCTAGAAGAATACAAGTGACAGAAGCTGTGGATGAAGCCTGCCATTACAGATGCTTCACACAGCACCACTGTTTCTTTACAGGAGACAAAACAGCAGCAAAACAGAAAGGCAACCTCCAACAGGTGAAGAGCATGGGAACTCTATGGGACACTGAGCACAAAGTATGAATACCTGCAGTAAGAATTTCCTGCATTACATCAGGGAAAGAAGCCATTAGTAGCCCTCAAGTAACCCAGAAAATCATGGTGAACAGTACACAGGCTCTCTCAAAGCAGGACAATTCAACAACACAAACTTCCTTGAGAAGAAGTAGGAACAGCACCCCAATTTAAGTATGCATGAGCCTTGCCTCAGATCAGGAAGGGCATCACATAGCAGGCAGCCTGCTCTGATCGCCACATCAGTCATCTTTCCTAGATTTGGCTCACAGCTGTCCATCTGAACTCCAACCAGGAGAAGAGGCAGTTACACAGTATCACCAAGGTTGGAAGAGACCTCAAAGATCATGGAGTCCAACCTGTCACCACAGACCTCATGACACAGTATCACCAAGGTTGGAAGAGACCTCAAAGATCATGGAGTCCAACCTGCTACCACAGACCTCATGACGCTTTGTAGCCTAAAAAGCCCTCATTCTGGTTCGGGCATTTTTTATCTCCCATGGGCAAGACAACTTCTTGAAACGTTCACATACGCAGATTAAATGAACAGTGTTCTGCAGGCATAGTCTTGTAGATGAGGCAACCAACAGAGCCTACCGTAAAATACTAAGCTTCATCTAAAGCAAATTAACTATCCTCCTTGTTTTCCCTTGGGAATGTTTAGATTACACTCCTTGACTTTCACTGCAAGCAAGAGAGCTAAACTGTTAAAATATGTTGGGGTCCTTGACAACTGGGTTCAATCGTATTTCTTTTTCAATTGTTTGCAGCTCACCCATGCACACTTAAGACTTTACTCATATTTCAAAGCTGTCTGGGCAACATGTTTCAAAACTCCCTTGTAGTCAAACTATACATTTACAGTACAGCATCTAACACCAACATCACATATTTTGAATAAACAATTTCTTTTCCTGAGATATTAAAGGATAGAATTTTCATACTCAAAAACACAGAGAATGGGAAAAAACCACCCCAGCAACACCTAATGCCTTTTTTAATTTCATCAAAAGAAGGTCAAACTTAACCAAAAAGGAACTTCCATCCATGTTCTTCTAGAGGACTCCAACAATTATCCCCTCAAGGCAAGAGTGGCTGCTGAAAACATGACCCCCAGACATTACTGGTTTAAAAACTGAAAACTGTTTAACCAAGAACATTCTCCACCACAAGCCTTCCTTTGCTGTAATATTAGCAGCACTGCTAGGCTGCTCCATTCTGCCTGGATCAGCCCCAAACAACTGGTAATCTAATTCAGTTTAATGGGGAGAGGACAGAAAGATTTTACATTGACATGTACGCTTTCCAGAAACAATTCTTTTGCATTTCAAGTTTCACTACCAGCAGCAACTAGTGTGCTAAAAATCTATTCCTACAGGGAGATTTCACATCCACACATCAGTCAACAGAAGAAACAGTGGCAGCAGCACTAATAAGAAACAGGAAACTCAAATATTATACTTGGTCCTACAAAAACATTTCAGATTACACTACTGGATACTTCCCTAGGCCAAGGCGGCACTTCAAGTACTTCAATGGCACCATGGTTGCACGTTTCATTTAATACCTACCATGCTTTTGATTCTTGGCCAATCATTATTATCAAGCCATTACATCTTTTAAGTGCCTGCTCTCAATAGTTAGGGTGCAACAAAACAAGGATAAACCAGCACCAGAAGTCCATGTGTTCATTCCAAGTTTACAACTGAACTTGTGCCACTGAACAAATCCCATTTGCATCCTTGTCTCTCAGGCTTTCCAAACAAAACCACCTCTGAACACCAGGTATATCCAGTTTCCAAGGAATCCAGCTACAAAGATTTCCAACAGCTTCAGAAGAAGCTGGACTAGGTCAAGGTGCTCAGATCTTGACAAGGCCAAGAATAGCCAGCACCTTAACAAGCAAGAGCTTTTGAGAATTCTCAGCCTAATTCATGCATGAGGATTACTATTTTAGGCATAAGCACTTGTACAGAGAACTTGACCCCCATCTAATTCATTTAGAGAACAACAGATTTAGAGATCTTGATCTTGCACATCAAGAAACAGCTTTGTCCCAGAAGAAAATCTGTGGCAAAGCTGCCCTAGAATGAAATTACTTTTCTTCCAAATTCTTTGCCTAAGATACAAACCAAGCTTTTTAATTAAGGTCTCCTAACTGCAGTTACTGTAATTTGGGGTAGGGAAGAAACATGTACTTCCACAGTCCACTGGCACCAAAGCTAACAAAGGAAAAAAAGTAACTGTAAAAATACATTAGCTGTAGTAAATGCTCTAGACGTGTTCTGTGGTTTCAGAAACACATTTTCCAGTTTGAAAAAGGCTCTCTTGTCTGGTTCTACAGACCTTTTTCACAATGGCAAACAGGAGAGACTAGGCACAAGGGAAAAATCAGGGGACTTTTGTTAACGTACTGACAGCCACAGCAGTTCAGACTGAAAGCCCCAACCTACTGCCTCCGGCTGTTCTCTCTGTTCCATAGCCAAAGACAAAAGAAACATCCAAAAATATTGGTTTTCTTCAGTAATCCCTTGCAATTAGAGCTATGCTGTTTCATTACCACTGCAACAATACAAGAGAAAACCTGCCAAAAAAGGAAGAGAGTTAAGCATTACATTTTACTAGATTATTCAAGACAAATGAGTGATCAAATCACAGCACAAAAATATTGTGTCTATCCCCATACAAACAATACCTATTGTGAGCCAAGATGCAGCACTGAGCTGATCAGGAAACTGCTTAAGACAGCAGCACAAAAGTGAGAAAGTTTCACTACAAAAAGCTGGTGGCTGGCACAGTGCACACGGAAGTGGTTTTCTGATGCATCTATAATTCTGAACTGTGCACCTGAGTGTATTACCTAGAGGAAAAGAAAGACAGAAAAGCATAGAGTCGCCTGGGAGTTCTAAATCAACCACTTCTGGTTCCTTCCAGTATCATTTTCGCCTCCCAAAAGGCAGAATCCTAGTTGACCCAAACGAGCACTTACAATCCACCAGCCTCTCTGAAACATTCAAAATTAAAACACAGCAGCTGACCAGCAGCAATCAAGTAAAGTCTTCTCTACTCTCCAGAGCCTTCTCAGTGAGACATAAGCTTATATGCTTAAGATCCATGTGATTTGATTACAACATCCAGAATGAGAAATAACCTGTTATATACTTTAAGGAAAAGAGACCCAAGAGAGGCTGTAAGTTAGAGTTAGACCAGACAATAGCGAGATCCACTGCTTTTACTGCAAAGAGGTGCAATGCTATTTGAAAAATGGAATAGAATAGACCAGGTTGGAAGAGACCCTCGAGATCATCGCATCCAACACCACCTAATCAACTAAACCATGCAACCAAGCACCCTATCCAGTCTCCTCCTAAACACCTCCAATCCATCACTAACCAGTAAGCAACAGAAGCGAAGATCTCTGCCCCATAGCAGACATGAAAAGCAAAGCCACGATCACATTGCACTAACAGAGGAATCAGAAGGGAAACTAGCTAGAGAGTTTTTGAAACAAAGTTAGCCTCCCAACAAAAGTAGTTTAAACTTGTGTGGATCTATGACCAAAGGTTTTTCCCTTTACTGAATTGCAAGTAAAACACAACTCAAAGCATAAATTCTCTCAGATGCTGAAAAGTGAGGGCCTAAAAGAGCATCAGAAAGAGAAAGACTAAGGAAAGAGTTCAACATCCTATCCAGCACCAAGTCTGTATTTTATGTTTCTCAAAGCATGCTGAAATTTTGGTTTTATGAAGGCCAGGGAAAAGGTCAAAAATGCTTCTCTTCAAAATTGACTCTAGCCTTGACAGAGTCCCTGGGTTTTGATTTATTCCTTGAGACAGAAGGAAAGGTTACACCAAAATGTCAAGCCCCAAAGTCAAAACATAACCCTATTCAGTGCCTGTCTACCTTCAAAGGAATCTTTTCCTCCCATAGCCCCAGCTCCCACTTGCAGTCCATGCAAGAAAGAACAGCTAAAAGTGTAGCACAAACCACTTTCTCTCCACAGATTACAGCAATTTTAAAAGGCAGCAGTTTTGAAAAAGAAAATTGAGTGACAAAGGGTCCCACTCAATTTTATCATCACATGCCCTTTACACAGCACATGGTACTCCAACCCAATGCACTGGCAACAGTATTTCTCCCCTTTTATGCCTTCACCTTTTCTGCCAGATACAGGGTGCAGGTCAGCAACTACAATTCTCTTTTTCCATCAGCCTTTCATCAGAATAGTAGACTTGTTTAGATTCTTTTCCCCTGTCCTCCTTCACATATACTTTTACATACACTTTTATAGGAGTTTTCTTTCAGTGCCTGAAAACTGCCAGATTGACAGCTCCTCTTTGTCGGCAAAACAAGAGCAGCACCACGGGCAACCTCAGAACAAGCTCCCTCTATCCTCCTCTTCCCACCCCTCCAACTAGCAAGCCTATCTGAATGCTGAGCTTCACACACAGCTCTATCACACCAGGGGGCCTTGTAAAGCCTCTTGATAATGTGATTTACCCAAATTATCTCACAGGACACTAACACTACAGCCACACATGATGGAAACATCGCAAGTCAACACATTGCCAGCATGCACCTGTGCCAGACAGCACAGTAACTCTAAAGCCACTTAGCTGGTCGGAGTGCATGCAACTCTCTGCTTAGTGACTGACCCGCAAAGAAAAGTCTGGTTTAGACACCAGTGTGAAAGACTGCTGAGTTGAAGCAGCTCTCAAAGCCATACTTGAAACTACAGATAGGCAGTGTTAACAGAATGAAAACAAAGAGCAGAGAAATTCAATGCTTTCAGGACCAGACAAGAAACTTGCAGACTTTATTTGAAAAGTATGTATTTGCCATTAATGCTACAGAGACAGGGCTTCTGTTACTACTGCAGTACTCATACTGCGCTTCACTCTTGGAGAGTGCTCCCCTTCTACATGACTACTTAACCCAGTCAGGCAGCAAATGTGAACCTGGACACTTGCTTCAATTACAAGGGTCTTCTACATCCCACAAAACTCTGCTGTCGATGGTAAATCACAGATTAGCAGGCATTAGATGAAGTTAGAAGATGGCTCTTAAGCTGCACCCTCGTTTTAGTTCCTCCTCCCTCTTTTGCAAGAATTTTTAGCAGGAAAGAACATTTGACTTCTGAACTTCTTACAGGACCTTGACTGGAATGATTCATTTTTATTTTTTTATTCAGTCAAGAGCCAGGGTGCTTTTTCTTTGTTTTTTTGGTAAAATGTACCTGTATACATACATTTAAAGAAAAGGAATGCTTGTTCCTCTACTAGTTTAAAACAAACAAAACACCAAGAAAAACACCCCACAACACAGCATAAGCAACTTTATATTTGGTCATGTTTTACCCTCAGAGGAACCAGTCAACAGCCAACATGTGCTGATAGCTTCCTTACATTCTTATGATGGAAGGAATGAAAGTGAGCTCCAAACTGTATTAAAAGGTTTGTGTGGAGCAGAGCCATCTCTGGCTATTAAATATAGTACTACGGACATAATTTCCTGCCAAAGTCTGTATACCAGTGACTGACAAAAGGATCTGCCAAGGGGAAGATGAGCACATTTGTTCTGTGCCTCAATTTCTAGGAGCATCTGCTACAACCATCACTCAGGTCCTGGCTGACCATGTTCAGGTCTGTTTGGCTGGCCTCAGCTCTTCAGCTGGCCTGTCAACCAAAACACCTGCAAGCAGTATGGGCTTCTCCTATGAAATTAATGAACTTGTACAGGAATAACCTTGTCACTACCCCATACCACCCTCTTACCCCTGAAATGGCAGCAAGGAGAGCCTACAGTGGCTGCACTCATACCAAACTCCAGTGACAGCTGGCAGAGAGGGCTGGATCTTCAGCCTGTAAAATCCCCTGAAGAGAGTCAAGTTTTTGTAACACAAAGGAACTGCATGTTCCTTAACAAAGAAGCACCTATTCATAGCTGTATGACATGCAGAGAGAGCTAAAGAGCAACAGTTATCAGTATTTACATTAATTTCTGTGGTTTGGTTTTTAACTACAAGAAAATAAGGAAGATTCCCACTGAAACACGCCTGAAAAATAACATATTTGATTAGGGTTAAGTGGCCAGTGCTGGACTCACTAAAATATAGCATACTGATGAAACATGCAGTGTTTAGTAGCCTACCCACACAAATAATGACACCTTCCATTTTTGTAGTGAAACCAGGCTGACAAGGTAAGGAACAAGTTTAGTCATCACACCAATTCTTTTAACCACAGAAGTCATTTCAGAGTGCAGCATTGTGGCTGCAGATGGGGCAGGCGTGGCATGTCACAAGTGGACCTTTATCATATCATTTCCTTCCAGTGCCATTAATCACTCCAGACATCGCTTGTTCTATCAGCTATTAACCAGCTGCCTCGACACGCAGATAACTTTATCAAGGTTAGGCAGAATCATTACTAAGCACTAAGACATGCAATGACAAATGTCTTGTTTTCAAAGAATTCTCTGAACTATTTCCTCCTGCTGCAATAGAACACATCACACTGCTAACATGCACTGATCCATACCTAGTATCAGGGGGAAAATTACACAGCAGAAAATCACAAGCACTTTAAAACACACAGTTTCAGAAAAGCACAACTGTGTTGCTTATGGTCAAAACATTCAACTCAAACTAGGTTTCTTTTAGCCCAGCAGCACTCTTCAAGGAGAGCCTTGATGTGCATGCTCCTTTGCGGTGTGGTCTGACAGGACCAACATGGGGCTGATGAATGATGTCCAGGAGCATCCCGGATTCTCAGACCAAGATTCAGTAATTTCTCTTTTACTACAGACATGTCTCATTCAAGTATTTTTTCCTCTTCTGCTAGGAGCATCATGGAGAATTCAGTTTCAGAACCCAGACCAAGCATGCAGAACCAATGTGTTACAGAGAGGAAGAACCAAAGATGACTTGTTGACAAGGAGGAAGAAAAGCCCGTGTGGAATGTGATGAAGAGAAAGCCTGTTTTTTGAGAGGAAGGACCAACTTCAAATTCTTCCAAGCAAGCAAGCATGACTCAGCAGTATGTGACAAGACAAAATGAGACATAAATCTTCACTAACTGGCATCTGAGCAGAGAAGATTAAACAGCTCAACATGAACCGAATTTGCTTCCAAGTTCAGGGCCTGGCTCTGCCAATTACTCCCCTAAAGCATCATTAGATTTAGAAACATGACTCTCCACTCTACAGATCAGAATCCAGGGAACCCTCAGAGCAAACACAATGAGTGCAATAGGCTCTGCCCACACAGTTAGTAGCCTGGCTGTGGAAAAGAGTGGGTTCCTGCACTGGTTCCCAATTCACAGGAATTATTTGACAGAATTTGTATGAATGGCAATCACACTGTGGCCAAAACAGCCTAAGTGCTGCAGCTGAGAGGAAAGAGAATTATAATTAAAGGCATTTTACTTCGAACTAAGGGACATCCCCCCCTCAATGAAACTCAGTCATTTTGAAAGCCATTCTTAAAAAGCCATGTTCTGAGAAGAGAGAATTTTAATTAGTATTTGTGCAGTATTTAGACAGTATGGAAGTATGAGCAGTTTCCTCCTTAATCATATAAAAGGTGTTAACTCCTTGTGATGAGAGTTAAATTCCATCAGTACAAAACCAACTATTGATTCTAGGACTGACCACAAAAATGAGAAAAAGATGATATCCAGGCAGAAGAGGATTTGTTCCACAGCATTATGGCACAGACATGCCCAGCACAGGTGCTTATTCTATCTATTTACATGTTTATTTTAGCGTGTTACACATGCTCCACTTCCTTGTTTCTTTGGAACCCGTTCAAGAATGTCAACTCATCAAGAAGTGCCAACTGTGATGCTGCTGGCACATTATATGGTTAATATCAGGGGATACACTGTCAATCAGTGGTTCCCAGGTGCAGCACATTAAAGCAGAGCAAACGTTTTGTCACCTCAGACACCCCCCTTTGGCTGAGCCTATATATTCCAAAAAGCTGCACACATTTATAATAGTGCAAAAGGTGCCTGAACCAAACCAGAGATGGCAGTGACCTCAGGAGAGGTCAACATCTTCTGGTTTGAAAACAGGGCATAGGCCCATGCCATGCCAAGCACATTTGTCCAAGCCAGTCTTAGAGGTTGAGAGATATTCCATTGCCTACTTAGACAATCCCACTCTCTTTCCCATTTATTTATCATCCCTCCTTCTTGCCACAACATAAGGCCACTACTTTTTGTTCTGTGTATAATGGAACTGCAGAATACACTTGTTTTGTTGGGTTTGGTTGGTTGGTTTTTTTTGGGGGGGAGGGGGGACTGTGTTCAGGGTTGATTGGGGTTTCACCCTTTTTTTTCTGTAACAGGTTTTTATGGTGTCCAAAGATCCATCTCCAGCCTCCTCTTCTTGATGTTGAGTAACACAGTACAATACACTGTATTTTTAAGGCCTCTGATCCTTCTCACTGCTCTCCTTCAGGCGATCTCCTTCTGACCTGCTTTTTCCTCGAAATGTGGTGCCCCAAACTAAAGCAAATAGGTGAGGCTACTACAGCAGCAACCTTATCAGTGCTGTGCAGAACACAGGCATTACTTCACGTGCCTTGAAAGCCTCATTCCAACTTACATACCCCAAGACTGGCTTTTTTGCTGCTAACACTGTCAATTCATATTCAGCCTGCAATGTGCAAATGAATGCAGATCTTTCTCTGAAGAGCTACCACCTGACCAAGCCTATTATTGGTCCTTGCTGCATATCAGTTCAAACAGGTTATGGTAAAAGGATGTACCATAAGGAAGATGCAAACTTCCTGAACCTGAGGTAAATGATTGCTAGACCATGAAACAAAGTGGCTATGAAAGAGTGATTGTTATGGTCACTGCTGAGCGGCTGCGCTCCATGTTCCCATTAAGTGGTTCTGCAAGCTTTTTCCAAGAAGGATGCCTACCAGTAAGTGCTCTCAGAGACTAGGAAAACACACATATATCCACTTCTGGCATGTCAAGTCTTCTCTACAGACTCCTGGAAGAAGTAGGAACCCAGAAACACAGACAACTTCTCCACCAAGAAATATAAGGGTGTTTTGCTACTATCACAAACACTTTTCATGTCTTAGAACAACTTCCACCAGGAGGTCAGTTTCAGTTGTAAGTCTTTGTCAGAGCTGATGTCTTACCCACCTACCCAGCACCCAGTTACTTCTTGAGGTGTAGTATTTCAGACTAACACAAGCAACAATGGGAACTATTGATCAACACACCTACGTTTTCTTTTTATGGCTTTTTAGGCTATAAAAACCTAACTGGAACAAGCCAAACATTTAACAAAAGCAGTATTTAGGGTTTTTTGTGGGGAATTGGGGTTAAAGAAAATCCCCTGGAAAAAATATGCAGTATACTCCATGGACTGCTATATAAAGAAACAGATTAATTTAATACCCTCAAACCAGCATTATTCTTAAATCTCATCTTTAGGGTCTTGCGCACAGGCATGGCACACAAGACCACAAATAAAGTTTAGAAGAGAGAGAGACATACAGATTTACAGCCTCTGCAACAGCATTTACCGTTTTATGCTACATTTACTAAGCAGAGTAGCTTCTCATATGTGCTAAAGGAAGGCCTAACTGTCTAGCACAAAAATTAAATGGGCAGAAGTTGAACAATTAATTTTAAAACAAACAAAAAACCCCCAAAACCCACCAAGTCCAAGTCACACAGGCATTTAAACTGGGCATTAAATTAGCCATACTAATAATCTGGTGGGGAAAAAAAAAAAATCATTGGTTGCTATGTCATCAGATTGATCCAGTATCAAAACAGCTTCATCATAACTCGATTTAAAAAAAGCAACCACACATCAAAACACCCCAAGCAAAAGAAAAACACAAAACAATAAACAAATAAACAACAACCAAAGAAAACAACAAAAAATTATCAATATCACCAGAGTGAGCTCTCATACCAAAGTGCTCTTGAGGACAGGTGATGTATGCTCTAACAGGAGCTACTTCTACCTAAAGAAAAGTACACTTGCATAAACCCAAGACCTGTTGAACTGATGCAGGTAGCAATTAAAGAGCATTGCATCAAGTTTCAGAAGAGTCTTCAGGAGTGGGCAGCACCTGGGAATCCAAACCAGACCAAGAAGGCGCAGCTTCTTCTGCGTCAGTGAACGCTATCAATTTGCCACGGATGATCTCCCAAAGGAAGGAAGGTGACAATTTGGCTTGCTTACTAAAAACTACAGTTGGGCTGTACTAGAAGGCCTTCTGAACTACCTCACTTCCATTTTCTTTTGTGGAGAGAATTTGATTTTCTTGGAACTGTTATAATTTCCTGATTACTTTTTCCTCCCAGACGCTCACCCTGTTTTTATGAAAGATACAGTACAATAAAACCTGACCATAAATAATCCAGGTGGACATTAAGATGTACAAGCACAGTTCTTGTCAAAGTTAGGGCTGGGCCAGCCACTAAATTAGTGACAGATGCTCTCTTAGGAATTCCTTTCCCTTCCCAAAGGGGAAGAGAAAAGGAATAAGGGAGAAAGATTTATGGATTGGAAAACTAAAACTACTTTAATGAAAATAACAACAATAAAATATATATATATAAGCAAGCCAATATTGAACCAAACTCCCCAGCGGCAAATGCATCACTGTGACATCACCACTGGGGGAGAAGTCCTAGACTCAACTCAGTGGCAGATGGGAATCAAATTAAGGGACTCATGGATCAGGATTGAAGGCAGAATGGTCAGAGCCCTCCCAGAGTACCAGTCATTGAAAAAGAGAGCCCAGCTCCTGCGATACCCCAGCCCCACACTGAATGTGATGTGTTCAGAACTGAACACCCTGCTGTTCAGCCCAGAGCCGGCCACACTGTTCACTCCTCCCTGCAGTTGCAGCCTCCACCCGCAACATAGCGCGCAAAACCCAGCAGTGACCCCAGCCTGCACACCAATCTTTGGTACCAACCAGAAGCACCAAATGCCACCACCAGCAGAAGCAGACACTGCCCGCAAAAGTATGCCGCCAACCTCAGAAAGTGCAGCCACCCAGAACAGACAAAGTCAAAAAGCAATACCACCAAAGCTAATCTGCTCTGCTCCAACCCAAACCAGGTCAGTTCCTCTGTCAAACTGCAGGATTTATCATGACACAGATCATATCTTCAGGCAACTCCCCAACTTCTTTACTATTCATTCTCCACACACTGGAAAGAGGAAATTCTGACTCATGCATATAGCTACACAGAAAAGCTACCACATTGCCTTGCAAACTTAAAAGAGTTTCACATACGAATGCTATTGCCCAAAACTGAGAAGTAGCTTATCATTCAGCATAAGGTGAATTTAATTTGCCTCCTCTTGGATGAAGCATATTTAACTTCACCTCATATCACTGACTTAGTCACATTGCCATAACCTTACTGCCTCATCTCTGTGCCTCCCAGAAGAGACTATGCCAACAGATGACAACCACCAAGGAAACTGAGGCTTTTATAAAGCAAATGGACATTTTTAAGTGGCTGCCCCTCACTAATCTCAACTGGTGTCAAACACACAAAGCTCATTTTCTGAAGAGATACACACATTCTTCTACACTCCCACCACTCTTTGTATAATGTGAATGGAAATCTTTTGATTCACAATGTCCAGAGAGACCTGGCAGTACATCTATGCATATTTTACAAAAGGGTACTATGGGTATCCAAGAGTCTTTACCACCACCTGCAATTCAGAACACAGCTCTGTCATCTCTGTAATGGAACAGGGCATCTCTACTTCCCTAACCTTGTATTAGTGCTCCTGCACCTGTGCTGCAACAACCATTCCAAGGTCAATGTGATGAGCAGGGAACCGACTGGACTGAGAGTCTTTGCCAACTGCATAACCACTAAACTTAGCCTTAAACAGAAGACAAAGCTAAGCAGCTAGAGAAAGAAGGAAATGTTCCTTTCAGCAGTGGCAGGGACACGTGACAATATCAGAACTACATGCTTACATCACAGGCTCCTAAATTCTCAGTTAAGAGTCCCTAGAAGCCTTATCTTACTTTTTAACAGGCTATGGATATTTTATCTTTCACCAGTAGCCAGCTACCTAAAGCTATGAAATCGTGCCATCACCTTGGTGGAGCTGAATATAAAGACTCACAGGAAAGTCTACTTCAGAAGCACCAAAGCTGACATTTGCACAGTGGAGTCCCCTAAGTGGTCCTACTGTGGGAAGTACAGCTGCAACATATATGCTAGCATGCAGATAATAGCAATTTCAACATAAATCATGGTATCCTAGCAGCTTTACTAAACAAAAGCACAGGACAACTTGGCAGCAGTAGTTTCTTAAATTGCCTCTCAACTAATAAATTCACTGATGAGATAAGAAGCCTATACCAAATGCCCTGTTTTGCACAGGAGAGTTCAACTCCATACCACATCTCACATAGAAATGCCCATATATCAGCAAGACTGAGACAGACACTCTTGTCCCCACTGAAACTATTAACAATGACAGAAAGGAACATAGAAGTCTTACTCTAACAGCTTACATAGAAAAAAAGAGTTGCTGGGTAGAACTGAAAACCACTGTGAGAAGCAGAGATCAGAAGTGAGGGCACCCCTTGCCCCAAAGGAATGCCCCTTGCCATGGTGCTACAGGAATAGCATGGAAGATGGCTATCCTAGCACTGGGAGCTCCCATTCCTCTCTATACATAGTGGCAGGTTCAATCAGAGAATGAAAATGAGCCTAGCCCCTATTCAGGTTCAGTCTCCCCTAGGAGACACTAAAGGTGCAGGTGAGCTCAAATGCCTTTGATACAAAGAAGCTTACCTTGAGGGTATAAAGCTCAGGCAAAAGCCCCAAGAGACTTCTGCCTATGACATTTGTAACCAGGACTTCACAGAATCATGTAAAAATTTTAAGAAAAGAGGGCAAGTGACTATATGTTGTATGGTAACAAACTAGAAAAATTCAGATGCCAAAGATTGAGAGGGAAGCCCATTGAAACCCAGCAGCCTAAGGTTCGCTTTAAAGATAGATATAAACACGAGGAAAGTATTTTAAGCTCCTGCCCAGCCTTTGTGGGGCAGAAACGCCTATCCCCCAAAGCAGCACCTGGTCCACTCACATCTCATTTCAACTAGGACAATGTAACAGCATTTCAGCTGCTACAGCTCAAACAGATTCTGAAATGTGTGTCCATGATCTGTTTAGACACCAGTGCTTTGCACTAGAATTGGTTGCCCCAGCAGACTGCAAAGAAGTGAAGACTTTTCTCATCCTAGCATACTCCTGATACTCAGCATGCCTCAAGAGCTCATTAGGAAGCTTTCCTGGATTTTACAACTGCTTCATCGAAAACCCATACGAACAAAAGTGAACTTTGTAGTCATCCAGAAAGTATATCCCTAGGCAACAAGCACATAAATTCCAAGTAACAGTCACCATAAAGTACAAAGAGTACACAGATACACACATAGTCCATGCTAATGTATGAATCACTGTACAGGAATGAGTCCACTGGCTTTATTTCCTACCATACACAATATTTCTGCTAACATGTATGTTAAGCCTGGCACCATTTTTTCTACAGCAACAAACTTAAACACACAGGCAACCAAAGAGATATTACACGTAAGTCCTTCAAATCTTTGCCTGTATGAATGCAGCTTCCCACTGGTGTCAATGGAAGTTACTAGGAAACAAAAGAGAGCATCCAAGGTATCAGCGACTGTACTGATCTTTAAACCAAACACTTAACTCACCTTTTACAGAAAGGCTAATATTAAACTTTTAAAAATATTAAAGCATGAGTGAACAGACATATCTATCCAATGCCTGCAAATGCTATTCAGAGTGAGTGCAGCCTGTGTGGAATGAGGTAGCCTCATTTTCATCAAAAAATTAGTGAAGTGTAGCAGGACACAGACTTTGGGGTTAACTTTCACAGCGTACAGTATACAAAGAAATTGCAGATTTGTGTTACGCAACACAAGTAAAGAATTTCTGAAATCGAGCAAACTGAAGCAAAGAATCTAGTCAAAAAGACAGACAAGGACAGTGAAGAACAGAAAGTCAGTTCTGGAGATTTCTAACCATAAGAATATCGAGAGTGAAGGACAAATCATTACAAAAAGCTTTTTATGCATTTTTTGAGATCAGCCTTTGCTTCTGGGCATGAAAAAGCATGTACCAAACCTCAAGCTCCTAAACCCGACATTTTTCTTAGGGTTATTAGAGGTCAAAGTGTATTTCTGAGTGTCACAAAACCCAATTGAAAATCTCTTAGGCAAGGTCAAAGCCTAGCATTATTCACCTAATTATTTTACTTGGAGAAGCACAGGAAATTTAAAAATGCATTAAAGCAGAATGTGTGGCCTTTTCTAGGCTTTAGGAAACTCTGGCAAGTTTTGCCGAAGTTTGACAGAGAACACAGAATGCCGAGAATACAAGCTGATGGAAAAGCTCCTGTCGCTTTCTCGAAATAGTTTTGTTTCCTCTGCCTCCATCTTCACAGAGAAGAGTAAGCGCTGCCAACATAAATTTCACAGGGACTGGTGTTTCTAGCACGACATGGTTTAATAAAATGTATTTGAAGCATTGTAAAATATATTCTGTAAAGTTTGAACAAACTTCACAGAAACCAGGAACATGGGTCATTGAGAATATTTTCAGTTGTCAAAATTTCATACACTTGTTACAAACATTATTAGACAGTAATAACTAAATGCTGTTATTCAGTATCAGAAGCTGTAACGTATATGTGTCACAAGATCCTGGACCCACCTGGAATTTATACTTCCACTTAAATAATAAAGTTGTGTAATAAAGTAGATATATTATCCTCTAAGCTATTCCGATAAAGTCTAATTACAGCTTATCAAACTAACTTTTACCTCTGGGACTGCAGAAAATAGATGCAGTTATACCACTTTCAGACATCTCATTCATCTCTCAAGTGAATACAGGCTCACTCAGGAGGTTGTATACCCTAATTTTATGTGGGTTTGCACCACATCAAGAAATTTTCAGTCATTTGACTCTTGCTAATAATAACTCAGTTTCAGCTCTGAATCTTAGTCTCATTTGGGAGTTTCATGAACCTTACTATTTTACTGGGAATACCAGAGACTTGAGAAGCAGTGACAGAAATGCCACCAAGCAGCAGACCAGGTCAGTGCCGGGCCCTCATGCACGCACACGATGCGCATCGCCCTGGCCCGAGCTTCCCGGGAGTGAGTTGCCCAGGTGAGCAGAAGGCAGACCTCAGCGGCGGCCCTGCGGGCGCAGAACAAGGCGCCTGGAAGAAGCTGGCCAGCCCTGACTCCCCTTGGTCTTGGCGAACAGAGCCAGCTATAGGAAATCACACACCGAGAACAAAACGCCCGACGGCCGCCGCAAACCACGGCCGAGCTCGGAGCGGCCCGGCCCCGGCCCCATCCCGGGGCCGCCGCCGCCGCCCCTCGGCCGCCGCCCCGGCGCTCCCCGCGGCACGGTGGGGGCCGCCTCCTTACCGGCACAGCTCGGCGAAGGCCTGGAAATTCAGCTTCCTGATCTTCTTCTCACTCAGCCAGTAGCCCACCCGCTTCCCTTTCAGAAAGGTCTGCATACTGACGGCCCGGAGAGGTGGCGACCGCCCCGCCAGGAAGGGTATAAGCCCACGGAGCAGCCCGGCGGCTTTAAGCAACTGCTTTAATAAGAGAAGAGAAAGGAAGATCAGTCGATTGCTCACAGAGGACTTCGGCACTACCTCCCCACCCGCCCGCGCTGCGCCGCGCCGCGCCGCTGTACCGAGCCAGGCGCAGCATCCGTCGCCGCCGGCGAGCGGGGTACAGCCCCCGACAGGCCTTCCCCACACCGGGCAGGCAGCTCACCGAGGCGTGCAGCAAAGGTGCCTCTGCCGGCAGGGAAGCCTCTAACCCCGCCAGCCTGCTGCCAGCCGTGGCGCGGCCAGCCGAGCAGGCATGCCGCCTCTGCTGCTCGCCGAGCGGCAACTGCCGGCGCACGCCACCTCCCCTCTCCCAGGCCACCACCACCCACACAGACCCCGCCGCCGAGCTCGCCTCTGTGCCCGTCCGCCGCTGCTGCTGCTGCTGCTGCTGCGCGGCCGCGGTGCTGCTGCAGCCGCTCAGCTCCCCATTTGCCCGCTATTCGCAGCCGCCTCCACTTCCTCCTCCTCCTCCAGCTCGTCTCCTCCTCTCCCTGCTCCCAGCCCACAGCACAGGGGCGGGCGAGTGGGTGGGCGAGCAACGACAGGACACACCCGCCGCGCCGTGGCCCCGCTCTTATGGAGGGGCCTCGCCCGCCCTGCGGGCACGGCGCCCGTCTGCCACCCCGCCGCCAGCAGGGGGCAAGCGGAGCCGCACCGCCCTGGCTCAGCTGGCGGAGGGTGGTGCCAGCGCGGCTCCGGCCCCGCCGAGGACACGCGTGGTTGGGCCGCCCTCGCCGCTTTCTGCTATGCATCTCTCCACTGCAGTCGGCACCGCTTGGGGGCATCCTTCTGTCCCTCCCAAAGCCGCTACTGGGCGGAGGGCCGAGGGTCTGCCAGCTGAGGTGAGCCGTGCCTCTGCCTTGCCCAGAAAAGGGGAAAAAAAAGTGGGAAGGGCTGTCAGCAGTAAAATTCAGGAAACTATTGTGCCCGGCTTCTAGGCGACAGCGGGTGGCAGCTCCAGGGCCCAGCACTCGGCGCCGCGGTGGAGGCCAGGGACCATGCCTTCTCTCCTGAAGGGGCTCTCTGCGCCGCGCTTGCCTTCAACCGACCCCTAGTGCCTGGGCCAGCCCTGACTCGCTTCTCCAGGCTGCTGGGCAGGGCGCCGGAAGGGTGCTGGCGCAAACCCCGCCGTACTTGTCGGGACTTCGGGGCATCCAGTGCGCGCTGGGAGCCAGGCCCGCCGGTGGGACATGTAATTTTGATTCCCAAAGGAAAAATAGATTTTACAGCTACTTACATTTCCTATTAGCGCTACTAAAACCAGTTATTCAATATAAAAGTGTATGTCTTCCACAGAAAAAAAATGTTCCGGTAAATAGGAGTTTTTGGTGTAAACCGGTCAACCTTCTTCTAGCATTTGGAAGTATCTGTGAGGATTGAACAGAACTTTCAGTAATAGCGCTTTCTTATTTAACTACTTCCCCCCTCCATTCACCCCCCTCCCCCTTTTTTTCCTCTCCAGGAGGCAGAAGGCAGGCAATGCCAGCGTGAGCCATCACTCTGGTTTTTGGGTTGTGCATTCCTAAATACCAAGGCAGCTGTTCTGTGCTTCATTTCAGAGGAAGAATGTTTCAGTCTAAAATTATTGTGGTATCTCACAGCGCAAGTGTAACGTTCCCATCTTTGTTTCTCTTCTTCATGAGTATCCTGCAGCCTGAACATTTTTCTCTGCCTCTTTGAAAATGGAATAATTACATCTTTCATAGAGTGGTGGGCAGTACCTGCAATTCTAAACTGAGACACAGATGGTAGAGGTATGACAATACAGTCTGTGAACCAGGCTTGGAGCCCCAGTACAGCTGAAACCGTTCAGTGAAATCTGCTGACTCACAGTGTCATGACAAATGCAGTTTAATAACTTCAGCAGAGTACTGGAAAAGTAGTAGAAGCATCCATTCAAAGGAAAGAAGGTGGGAAGCATTAAGAAATATGAAAGGGGTCATTGACCTAGAGAGTAGATAGAGACCATTTCACATTCCTGTCATTATTTACATGATCAGTGTCATCCTAAACCAAGAGTCATCCTAAGTCATCCAAGAGTCATCCTAAGTCATCCTAAACCAAGAGTATATGAGAAAGTAGGCAGGGAGTGGAATTGTCTGCAAACAGCTTGTAGCAATGCTTTTAACAAATGTACATAATTGTACTTTTGCTCCATGGCCTTTGAGGAATAAATATGCTTATTTCTCTCCATCTTAAATTATTTGCCAGTGATATGTTATAACCTTTATTTTTCAGAGCACTTTTTTATCATATCCACACATTTTTGCACAGTTAATGTAACTAGAATTACCAAATGTATTTTGATAGCGCAATTCCTGGTGCAGAATGTTTTGCTGATTTAAACATTTCAGGAAAGCAATGGTGACTCCAGGAAAACTTGTAACCTAAAAAGGCCCAAATACAAGCCTTTATCAAATATTATAAAAATTAAGGGTTTTCTATTTTTAACTGTTTCATTTTGCTAAATTCAGTGGGGTTTTTCTTCCATCTGTCTTTTCATTGCACTTAGTTTGGACTTTATTAAAATTTCCATCAGTGTATTAAACTTAAAATCTGTATTTTCTTTAAGATCTTCTTTAAGAAATGTCACCATGTCAGCCCAATCTAAAACAGTCTGCAGAGACAGAACAATTTATTACCTTCTTTCCAGATATGGGAGAGCAGGTTTTTAAAGATGTTGAGCATTCTTGGCTCCAGTGGAAATGAAGCACAGGAGCTACAAAGGAGAAATTTGCCTTGTTCCAATACAGACAAATTTGAATGACAGGTTCAGTCTTAGGGAGGAAAAAGGATGGTAAATTCCTTTATTTTAAATTGCCTTCTCTTTTGACTCTTAACCCTTGAGCACTTCATCTGGTGCACCACTACACTGCATTTTGGTGCACAATGTTGCTAAATAACTTAGAACGTTCTGTTTATATTGCACAGGCAGTTCAGGCAATGCCAAACCGGTGACCACAAAAAGCCCCAGGGTAATGTTTACCCAGTTTCTGATCAGGAGCAAACTGACTATTCCAGTGGCTTTCTGTGGCCCAGTGTTGCAAGCAGCACCTCATTAGGTGCTTCATGCCAATTATGGAGGTGACGGTTGATTAAGATCTTGAGCCCTGCAGCAATCAGAACTGTCTTCCTCTTCATCTTCACTTCAGCTGCAGGTCAAAGCAGGTTTCCCTTGTTTAGCTGGAAACTCTCACATCTTGTCTTCTAACCCTCTCAACGAATGCAGGGGCTCCAAGAAGGCCGGACACATGGGAGTTCATTTCAGAATAAGATGAGACAACTTCATTCACTTCATTTGTTATCATAGTACAGATTCTCAGTGAAGGACTAAGAGCAATTTGATCAGTGCCTGGCAAAAGTCATAACCAGTTTTTTTTTTAAATGAGTGGAAAGAAGAAGGTGACATTATTTTCACTGCCTGGAATGTAAGGGGTTTTGGTTGATTGGTTTGGGTGGGTGTGGGGTTTTTGTGTTGTGGGGGGTTTTTGTTTGTTTGGGTTGGGTTTTTTTGTGTGGATGATGATGATTATTATTGTTGTTGTTGTTGTTATTGCAGCTTTTCAATGATAAACCAGTGAACGTTAGTACTGGGGATGAAAGTTCATTTTTAATTTTTGTGTTCAAAATCACAAAGGCTACCTCTAGGCAAGAGGCAAACTTCAAGCAGACGCTGTAGGGTTTCTGCAGTGAGTGGCTCGGGGGAGGGAGGCCCCTCTAGTGGCTGATGCAGGTCGACTTCGTTTCTCAGAACGACCCGTTGCCCATAGAGACTGCATACGAGGATTTGTCTCGCTGGAAATCAAACTGTCATTTTACAGCCAACTAAATCAGGCATTGCTGTTCAGAGAAGCAATCCCTCCAAAAACTGATGCTTGTTCTCACCTTCTGTCTTGCTCTTCTTTCCAACAGCCCACGTGCTCACATGGCTGTGTGTGAACAGGATGAGGGAGCTAGGAACTGAGCTTGACTAAACCTCAGAAGATTGACAAGTGTATGTTAGTCTTAATCCAAACCAATTTCTCAGGCTGTGTCACCATCTATAGTGGCACAAGGCAGCAAAGAGACTAGAAAGATGAGGCTAGACAAAGAAAGCACCAAGTTGCCTCTGTCGGCGATCCCATTTGGCAGTAGTGGCAAAGGGTGGTGAAAGCATGGTGTTCATCCATGTGACTACTCCCTTACCCACCTAACACCCTATGCAGTTTATGATGAATCATTTTGGTTTTATAGAGAAAAGAAGGATTAGTGAGGACTGGCTGACACTCATCAGTATTTCTGTGATCTTGTAGAGAGCAGAAGGCATTCAAACAGAGGGCTCACAAACCTTCCAAAAGCAGTTAACAATGATGCTTGGCAAATTACCAGATCTGTGTGAGCCAATGCAGTGCCATTCAGGCATTCCTGAGCTCTCACCAGCCCCAGCCGAGCACTGCTTAGATAGCTATGTAAGCTCATGTTCATCATTAAAAATAAACCATGGTTACCCTGATTTTAACTGCAAGGAAACCACCATTATGAGAAGGTATGTCTTACTTTATGTAAGCTAGCACAAAAGTTTGATTATCTTGAGCTCTGATTAATGTACATGCTACAGGAAAGTAAGAACGAACCTTGCTGACGAGTTTGCTCGCTTGGCTTGTGGCAATTTGGCTGCAGAGTATATGAACTCATAAGCCAAGGAAAGTATATCATCAGTGACCAAAGAATTTAAAACCACAAAAAACACATGGCCAAGGTGCAAAAGATTGAGAAGTCCTGTGCCAGCATAGTTATGAATTTAAACTGATTTACATTTGTTAGTCAAGTCCCAGGTATGGATACAGACTGCACTGCTATTCGTTGTTGTAGCTCTGTTGCCTGCTACATGGAAACAATGCTTTTGCAAACTCTTCAGATGCATGGAGAGATTTACTTACCTGACTGCTTCAGGATAGTTAAAATGATTCAAATTATATGTGCAACTATGTTCTCTGAAGAATTTGGGTGAGCTGACTGTGAATTAGATTTGGATTGAGACTTGGTTAAGGATTAAGCTGGACTGAGGTTTGCTCTACCTACAGTTTCATGCTAACAGAGTTACTCAGGTTATAGGTGGTAGGTTTTTTTATTCAGATAGTTTTAAGTACTTATGACAATTCAGGGAACATGCTTCCAGCAAAATTAGTCATCTTTCCACAAAACAATCCACCAGATATGTTTTGTGTTGCTGGAATGTATTATTTTTTAAAACAATGTAAACTAGTTATAAAATTATGAAATGTAAATGAGACTGACGTGAACATAAAAGTCTTATATAAAAAGTGACATGGACATGTATGAGTCCTAGCACTATTATCATGTATTTTGCTGCCTTACATCTGTCTTTGCCTTTTGTGTTAAGAACACATTGTTCCAGATGACCTAAAACACTTGTCCTCATTCCAGTGGTCCTCCATTTCCATGAGTTGTTTGTGGCTACAGTTGAACCTTTTAAACTGCTACAGCTTAGAAAACAGGAAAGATAAAAGTCCAATGTGGCCTGCAGTGCCACACCATTACTTGCACTTTCTTCTCATGCTTATGCCTCTGAAGATTGAGGACCCTTTTCCTGTTTTGTTTAAATGCTTCCTTAGAGTTCACTAAAAGTTCGCAGGCCACAAGCTTCAGAAAAACACCATACTTTCTGTTTCTGCATGATCACATCAGGAGACACTGGATTTTTTGCTCTCTGGGAGGGGCAGCAATTTTTATCTTTTCAGAAGATACCACAACGTGTAGACTTGAAAGTGCAAAATGAATATATGCAGAAAAGCATTTCCAAATCCCATACCAATACTATTCCAAAGCCAACTAATACTAGCATTTTAGATAAAAGAAACCAAAACCAATCCATCTAATAGTATCTTCAGCATATGATCACGTTGTAGAAGGACAGACCCCATTTCTGCTTGTGACTCACAGAGCAAACTCATGCTTTTATCAGCAAGGCTTAGAAATGTTTTTTGAAACAACCCTAATCCTAACCACAGGCAACTTCCTCTGGACAGCCAAGAGTTCTTTAATACATGCAACAGCTATTTGGAAGTTAACTAAAGACATTGAGAAAGCCCTGCTATGAGTTAGGTGCTGTTCCTTTTGTGCTTGCAAACCCTTCATACTTAAGAATCGGTGATGAATTGACTTGACTCCTACTTACTACTGTACTGGAGACAGGAGTAGTACCTTTCTTGCTCCACTAGTCATCTCTGTCCTTGGCTTTTTCCCACTCAGTGCATTTCAAAACATTATCCAATCTCAATACTCAATGACCAAAAGAAGCATTTTTTCTTCTTGCTGAAATATAGAATAGAATAGAATAGGAATAGAATAGGAATAGAATAGGAATAAAATAGAATAGAATAGGAATAGAATAGAATTGGAATAGAATAGAATTGGAATAGAATAGAATTGGAATAGAATAGAATTGGAATAGAATAGAATTGGAATAGAATAGAATAGACCAGACCAGGTTGGAAGAGACCTTCAAGATCATCATGTCCAAACCTCAGTTTTCTGATGGGGCCTCTGAACAAAGCTTTTCACATGGATAGAAAATGTGAAATAACCCATGCCTATGAAGATTCCTACTGTTTGGTAAGGGGTGAGCTCACATTGTACCTTTTCCTTCTATCAGGACACAGTTTCCATTACCTGTCTGCCAACTGTTCCAACAAATACAGGACTTCAATGTCTGAAAGACTATCCTTCTATGTAACTTTTTTTTTACAATTGTGCCACAAATCTGAGTCCATACATGCTTCCTTTTTTATTTATTATTTGGAAAAACAAGCTAAACTCATCAGATGGGGGACAGACTAGAAGAATGCCCTCTTTAACCCTCCACACTTTGTGGAGTGCTTATTTCTTCACCATTTGCACTAAGCTTATGAAGGAGAAAATAGAAAGGGAGACAAGCATTGTAAAACAAAGGAAAGAATGCATTCCACCATTTAGACAGAAGAGGCCTCAGGCCATGCCAAGGAGCTGTCATCAAAGGGTTTGAGCCACGAGGCAAAGAAGAGGCCTTGTGGCAAAGGGTACCAGACATGGCACTGAGGCAGACAAGCTCTCCAAAGAACACAGCTGCTTTGTTTTCACATTCTGTGTTCTAGCTTGTGCTGTCTTTTGGTACTGTCAGATCAAAAATGGGTTTGTATGGGTTTGTATCGCTTGGAAGTTGTGCTCTTGAGAAGAAATTCAGTTGGGCACAATTCTCCCCAATAGCATAATAATTCTAATAATAGACATTCATAAGTGCATATGCCTTTTATGTCATGGGGTTTATTTACATTATTGCTGTTCACTGGGTAACATAGCTTCCTGCTCCACAATCCTGCTCTGCAACCCTGGATCCCTGATGCACAGGAAATTTTTGTATAGGCAAGCATCTTGTTTGTCAAAATAAAGTCAAAATAACTTGACAGTCTTTCTTGGCTCTCTCCTCAGCCTTCACTAAATGCTGTCCCCTACTTTCACATGCAGTGTGCAAAGCACAGCAACATTTCTAACACAATAAATCTTCCTCACAAACCTCCATCTCTGTTATCATACCTCCACCAATTTTTTAAATCTCACAAACCCATATGCTGGAGTTCTCTCTAGTGGTTTCATAAGCCAGAAAAGTAGAAATTAGCTCAGATACCTTGAAAGCAAAATTGATAGTGGTTTCAGGCAAAACTTTGGTTACACTGCAACAAAGAAAGAAGTTCCTAGAGGAATTGACCACAATTTGTAGGGCCTCTTTTGAAGGTGACAAAGCCTGAAGTGGAGGAGAATAAGATGGGTCTTGGCAAAGGATCTACTCATTTTTGAGAGAATTCAAAGATGAATTCTTGTTATAATCCCCACTTGCTATCAATCACAACAGCTGGGAAAAGGAGAGCTTTCAAGTGTCACAGACTTTTCTACATCTGTGGATGTTGGCCTTTCAGTTGAGCTGACAGCTCTCAGTGCACACTTGAATGAGGTGCTCTCCAGGTCTGACACTAGGATTAACCATCAGGTACTTCTGTCATTCAGCCTTGCTCTGACAGACTATCCATTGCCTTGGACAAGTCTGTTACTCATCCAGGCTCAGATTTTCTTTCTGTAGGTACTGTGAAGAGTATTGAAGAGACCAAAAAGCAGGAAAACTGATACCTGCCATACCAGGCAACTGAAATGTAGAGTTTATTACTATAAGAGCATAAGCAATCAGTTTTGGTTAGGCTAAATAAATACCATCAATAAATGGGACTGACTGCGTGACATACTGAGACACCAGCTCCTCTGAAGTGCCCAGCACAATACTTGCCATTACATACATGCAAACCCTAAATGGTGGCATTTGAGAAAATAACACACAGAACAGTTCTGAAAATAAAAGAATGTTAGATTAAGGTTGAGAGCCAAACAAGTGTGCAAAACCTTCAAGTAATAACAATGTCATGGAAGTCATTACATACTAGGTGAATGAATTATTTTAGAGAATGAGAAATAAAGTTTTTAAGAACAGCATTAATTTAACTGATAGAAAAAGAAAGATACAGATACTTTTGTGGGGAAGTGGGAATTCTGTTTTTTTACAATGTATGTAAACATTTTTATGACTAAGAACCTATCAACCCTCACATTATCTAGACAGAGGTTTTACATGTATGCCTCTTGCAGTATGTACATCTGCTAATTCCTAACAGGACACAGGGAAGACGTTCCTACAAGAAGACAGACACACAGGTACACAAACCTTTTTCTTTTTCTTTTTAAATGAAAGTTTAGATTCAGCAAATCCTCTTTACCATGCCTAAACTTCCAACTTGATCTATGCAGAAAGAGCCACGGTCCTTTGAATGTGGGAAAAGGCCCAATGTGAACTGTGTTCTTTCGGTGTTTGTTTAGCAAAAGCAAGCTATGCTTCAGGAAAGTCTAAACATAGATACTCCCTGCTGCAAACAGTTCACAGTCTAAGCAAGATAGGCACAGCCTCTGGAACTGGGACTCTCAGAAGAGACAGTAACTAATCTCTTTAAAGTTATTCTATGGTATGACTGACTTGTTTCACAAAGGCACCACAGAATGAAAGACAATTAGTGGAAATACAAATATTTGGAACAAGAAAAAAAAAAAAAGAAGAAAAGCAGATGTGTCATTACAGCCTCCTCTCATGAGGACAGACCTGTTACTCCCTCAGATGGTCAGATGTTTCTCTTGGAATCTGTATATGGAAGGAAGAAGGAAAGACAGTGCAGCCTTCTAACAAGTGACCTTCAGAGAAGGTTATTATTTAAAACTATTATTTTTCTGCTGATGGCTGAAAACTAACTTGTTTAGGACAGCTGACCAAAGCCAGCATTTTTGGCCTAGAGACACCTAAGTTGTGAATCTGCTTTCCTTTTTAACATGAGTGACTTTTCAGTTAACTTGTTTTCATGAAAACAACGTGTTGGCAGCTTCTGCATAAATTGTATTTGTCCTCTGTTTAAATAAATGTGCCATGGAGATAAATATTCAGCCACCAACCAGCTCTGCTGGTGTTCTTTTAGTATGCTTTGCCATTTCTTGATAAAGATTGAAGGTGTCTGAAAACAGAAGCTAGAAGCGAAGGATTTTGTCTCTTGACTGCCAGAATTATTTTGACCACAGAAGATGCAGACATGAAGCTCATATTCAGTGGTAATCAGTGAACAAGGAACATCACTGTAATGAACGCTACAAGTTAAAACTTAAATGCCAAGGCCCTTCTTCATCAAAGACTCAGTTCTTTAAAGACATTAGAATAAACCTTTATTAGAATAAACCAAACCAGGTTGGAAGAGACCTTCAAGATCATCGTGTCCAACCCATCAACTAATCCAACCCACCCAAACAGCTAACTCATGGCACCAAGCACCCCATCAAGTCTCCTTCTGAACACCTTCAATGACGGCGACTCCACCACCTCCCCAGGCAGCCCATTCCAAAGCGCAATCACTCTTTCTGTATAGAACTTCTTCCTAACATCCAACCAGAACCTCCCCTGGCGCAGCCTGAGACTGTGTCCTCTTGTTCTGGTACTGGCTGCCTGGGAGAAGAGACCATCATCAGCCTGTCTACAACCTCCCTTCAGGTAGTTGTAGAGAGTGATAAGGTCACCCCTGAGTCTCCTCTTCTCCAGGCTAAGCAGCCCCAGCTCCCTCAGCCTCTCCTCATAGGGCTTGTGTTCCAAACCCCTCACCAACTTTGTTGCTCTTCTCTGGACTCGTTCCAGCAAGTCAACATCCTTCCTAAACTGAGGGGCCCAGAACTGGACACAGTACTCGAGGTGTGGCCTAACCAGTGCAGTATACAGGGGCAGAATGACCTCCCTGCTCCTGCTGGCCACACTGTTCCTGATGCAGGCCAGGATGCCATTGGCCCTCTTGGCTGCCTGGGCACACTGCAGGCTCATGTTCAGCCTACCATCGACCAGTACCCCCAGGTCCCTCTCTGCCTGGCTGCTCTCCAGCCACTCTGACCCCAGCCTGTAGCACTGCATGGGGTTGTTGTGGCCAATGTGCAGAACCCGGCACTTGGGTGTGTTAAATCTCATGCCGTTGGATTCTGCCCATCTGTCCAGCCTGTCGAGGTCTCTCTGCAGAGCCTCTCTACCCTCCAGCAGATCAACTCCTGCCCCCAGCTTGGTGTCATCAGCAAATTTACTGATGATGGACTCAATGCCCTCATCCAGATCATCAATAAAGATGTTAAAGAGCACAGGGCCCAGCACTGATCCTTGGGGCACACCACTAGTGACTGGCTGCCAGCTGGATGTGGCACCATTCACCACCACTCTCTGGGCTCGGCCCTCCAGCCAGTTCCTAACCCATCGCAGTGTGCTCCCGTCCAAGCCATGGGCTGACAGCTTGGCCAGCAGTTTGCTATGGGGGACGGTGTCAAAGGCCTTGCTGAGGTCCAGGTAGACTACATCCACAGGCCTCCCCACATCCACCAGGCGGGTCACCTGATCATAGAAAGAGATCAGGTTGGTCAGGCAGGACCTGCCCTTCCTAAATCCATGCTTGCTGGGCCTGATCCCTTGGCCATCCTCTAAGTGATGTGTTATTGCACTCAGGATGACCTGTTCCATGATCTTGCCTGGCACTGAGGTCAGGCTGACAGGCCTGTAATTCCCTGGCTCATCCAACCGGCCCTTCTTGTGGATGGGCACCACGTTGGCCAGCTTCCAGCCAGTGAGCCAGGACTGCGAGGTCCCAGAGGACTGGAAGCTGGCCAACATGGTGCCCATCCACAAGAAGGGCCGGTTGGATGAGCCAGGGAATTACAGGCCTGTCAGCCTGACCTCAGTGCCAGGCAAGATCATTCTGACAAAGAGCAATAGTGTGTAATTCTACCTTTGGCAGATGTTTACTGTGGATATTTGGGAGCACAAGATAGCTATTCCATTTGTAAATACCAAGAAGTTTGTTGGAACAATGGTAAATATTTCTAGAATCAAGAACAAAGTATGGCTGGTATTCAGAAAACTTGGATGACTGCCTGCAGCCTCACTCAGATGTGGCTGCTACTAACAAACATAAAATAAAATAAAATATGGTTCCAACAGAATTTCAAAGAAAGACAACAGTCCAGGCAAAATACATAATGCATA
Source organism: Melanerpes formicivorus (assembly GCF_026170545.1). NCBI lineage: Eukaryota > Metazoa > Chordata > Aves > Piciformes > Picidae > Melanerpes > Melanerpes formicivorus. The sequence goes on from NW_027142369.1 coordinate 6,745,501, forward strand.
ATGACATCTAGCCCAAAGATATTACATATCACTCTGGTGTTATGCATTAGCTTTCAAAGGCAGCTTATGTTTGCTGTAACAAGTCCACAAATTTTTTAGCTCTTTCTTTTCATAACCATCATTTCAGGCCTGTAGTTAACACAGAAGAAAACCCATAAAACACTAAAGTTAAATCCTAAACCATGCTCCCTTTCCAACTTCATCCCTTCAGAGGACAATCTTTTTAACTAGAAATAATCCTCACATTTCACTGTTTTTTGGGAAAAAAAAAAAAAAATCAGAATCTTAATTGCAACTCTGGGCTATACACTGCACACATATACTCACTGCCAAGTCTTAGATTCACAGTCATATATTAATTCTGGTTGAAACCCTTCTCTTTCACTCTAGGTTGGTATTTGAAACGACACAGTCTCTGTGTGGTAGCGATTCCGTTTCCTATCATTGCCTCTAACCCAGATATAAGAAATGGTATAAAGCCATACTTGAGTAGGTCTGTCATCTACGCAGGAGCTGGTATTCACTGAAACCTCACCACCTGTACAAAGGGAAAGAATGGCATTTAGTCGATAATTAGCTATACATAGTTACTTATACTTTCATCAGAACTACACTAGCAGTTTATTTAAACTTCATGAAAGATGATAAAACGTTCATTCAACTGAGTGCCAAACTCCTGAACTGGCAGTCGGGGTTTCACTAGGCGGCCTGTGGTGTTGAGCACCACCTAGTGGTCTCACCGTGGGCCTGTGCTGAATGAGTAGCAAAGGAGTAAGAAAACCAAATCGACCAACCAAGAAAGAAAGAAAAAAAAAAAGGGGGGGGGGGGGGGGGGGGGGGGGGCACAGAAATGCACGCACAGAATTTAGACAAATGTTTAAAGACCTGCACAAACAAACTTTCCAAACGCCATTGTGGCGTACACCAGTGAACTGCACATATCTGACCGAATCAGGGTAGGTTGGTTCTTTTTGATAAGCGTAGACGGTTTTTTTGCCTTTTTCCCAGTTCCATATTTCCTACTAATTTAACAGGAATACATAACATGTATTTGTGTATAAACAGTCAGAGTTTTAAAGTACATGTATGTCAGTGGCTGGAGACTTTCACAGTCGAAGTCTCCGTTGGTAGTTTCCCGAAGGCACTGCACCTGGCTAACGCAGCCAACTGTCAAACCGCAACTGTTCACGAGTTCCTCCTTTCGAGAGCCGGCGCAATTAAAACAAACGCAACCGATGCGCAGCACAGCGGAAGGCCCTCTCGGGAGGCGGAGGAAGGGAGGGATTAGGCCTGGTGGAGGCTGGGGTGAGACTTTCAGCCCCAGATAGCACTAGCACCGAAGTAACGATGGCTCAAGGCTGGCAACCACAGGCGCGCGGCGGTATCGAACGGTGAATAACAGAGACGAGCAACCACCATTTTGGAGGAAGCCATGCAGGCCACAAAGAGGCGCTGGCCCGAGCCAAGATGGCCGCCAGCCAACTCGACCCGCCCTGCTTCAGCTCGGATGCAGACGGGTGCGCACCGGAAGTGGTTCTCCTGATGCCGGAAGTGCCGCTGTTCCGGAGCGGCAGCTGGCTTCTGATGGAGACGGGCCGGCAACGGCGTGGGGGGCCGGCAGGCCCCTCCGTCTCCCAGCGCGGCGGCGCGGGCTGAGGGGAGCGGGCCGCCTGCCGCCGCCCTCCCGCTCCCTTCTTCTCCGCTGGAAGAAGGTAAGGAACTGCTGGTGTCGGCGAAGGAGCGCTTGCGGAGGAGCGCTTCTCGGCCGGAGTGCAGGTCCGGCTCTCGAGGAGGCGCTGAGCGCTGCGGTCGGTTTGAGCGGCCTGTTGCGGGGGGAGAGCTCCGGAGTGCCCGCGGAGTGGGGGTGAACGATTCTCGTAATCATCGCGGTTCCCAGAGCTGCGTGTAAAAGTCGTCCCTTGAAACGGAAAACGAGCGAGAAAACTCTCAGCGTTCTTTCTGCTGCTTTCGCTGTATCCTAAAGCCAAGCCTTTCCTGCCTACTGCTGCCTGGCAAAGGCAGGAGCCAAAACCAACAATTGATGCTTACTTTCTTAATTGTATTGCATTACTTTTGAATATCTTTTTTTGAAAACAGCTACTTCTTAGCTATCTCTAAGATTCCTAACTAGTGGAAAAAATGGGCAGTGGCGTAGTTATTGGGTAAACAGACTCTGAAATTCAAATTTTTACCTAGTGGATTAATAGCTTCTTACTTTTCCAGTTGTCCTACACAAATACAGCTATCTATTAAAAGGTAATGTACAGTTAAGTTAGTAGAAGCATAAACTAAACAACAGAAAAGCTGGAATGGCATTCGTAGGTGTTTAGTGACATAGTATGTTTGACTCTATTAACATCCATAAATGTAGTACTGTGAGGGCCAGAACCACTTCTCCAGAGTTACCCTGATCAGATTCCATCAGGTTTGGATTGAGAATATCTTTTAGGTATGGAAAACTAGGAAGTCTTCAAAAATTGCTAACCTGACAGATAAGTGTGGTCTCAGGAAGGGGGATTTGGAGAGGTGTAGTGATTTTTATTTTCTTTTATATCAATTAAGGTAAACTCTTCTGTGTTTCTGTTAATTATACTCCTGTATGCATAAGTCTTTTTAAATAAGCTTTTCTGCCTAGTGTTTTTAAAGCTTGGTAATGTTTTGTTAAAACAGTACTAAAGAAATTGATGTTACCCCCTTCACAAAAAACTTAGGAACGGTAAAACTCCCTACAATTTGCAAAACAAAACCGGACCAAAGAACCAAACAAAATAACAACAGAAAATGAGCAACTGGAAAAAAAAAGCCCCAAACCATTGTTAGGATAACTCCAGACGTGTAGTGAAGTGGTGATTTGCCCTGCCCACCAGCTGTTTTGAGGGGAATGTGATGTTGACTTCTTGGTATGAAGTACTTAGTACTTCAGCTCGAATGTTCAACTGGTTTGAAGAGTGTTTCAGGTCACTTAGATTCATATGGCCAGCTGGAGAGCTTAAAGCAGCTAAAGCCAAGCCCAGCAGGGTGCTTCAGTCATTGGTGTTTCTTAGGAAAAGTGTCAGTTGGCTGATGTCTGGTTCTTTTTACCCTGACTTGGTTACTGGCACCGATATTCAGTTCCTTTCCTCCTGAAGGTGTGCTGTAACCATTCACACAGGTAGAGTGGAAATAGTTAGGCACAGGTAACATATCTGTAACATCTTCATGTGTGCCATTACTTTTAGTATGCATCTTCTCGTGTTTAAATTGAAAACATCCTTTTATATGGTCCCTAGATGGGCACTCAACTAGAGCTTAATATAAATGGGTGTTGCTGAACTGCAAAGAAGCAATGGTGCTCCTTTTGATGGCTGGCTGGCAGTGTGTTTGTCTTGCCATCCTTAAAGAACTTGACAAACTTCTGCTGTTTATAGAATGTCTTGTATTCCTGCTTTGCATCTAGAGACACTGAGGGCAGTAACATCCAATTAATGACTTCCATTTTGTTCACTCAGTACTTTACATTAGCTTGGGATAACTTGATAGCTAGCAGGCCCTGCACTTGCCAGAGTTGTGAATAAAGCCTTGTATGTAATTTCCATTAGCCTATTGCTGGCATAATATTGTCATTTTCTCTGATGTAGAAAGAATTCAGCTCTTCAGAAATGGGGGTGTGTGCTGGTTTTACCCATGTGTAATGAAAAGTTAAATGATGAAAATGAAGCTTCATCTGTATCCCCTCTTTCTCCAAGCTGTACTTAAGGTATATGTTGCCTTTTTGTTCCAGGTGCAGAGCATGGAGAATGATGAACTTCCGCCAGAGGATGGGATGGATCGGTGTGGGGCTGTACTTGTTAGCAAGTGCTGCAGCTTTTTATTATGTCTTTGAAATCAATGAGACTTACAACAAACTAGCACTGGAGCACATTCAGCAACACCCCGAGGAGCCACAGGAAGGAACCACATGGACTCACTCGCTAAAAGTACGACTGCTATCCTTGCCTTTTTGGCTGTGGACTATAATATTTTTAATACCATATTTACAAATGTTCTTGTTCCTCTATTCCTGTACAAGAGCTGACCCCAAAACTGTGGGATATTGCATCATTCCTATCTGCTTGGCTGTTATTTGCAATCGTCATCAGACATTTGTGAAGGCCTCTAATCAGATCAGTAGATTACAACTGATTGACACTTAGCTCAATTTCTAGTTTCTGTAGCTGTTTGGAAGCAATTGCATATGGCTGATCTAATCACAAGACCGAAGTTCAGAGTGGAGGCTGGAAAGAGCCTTTTCTATCAAACTGTTAAGCAATGAAGAAAGCCTACTGTTTTCTATTTACAGAAAAAAAAAAAAAGATAAATCAACTCTAAAAGTTTTTAAATCTAGGTCTGTCAGCATGGCCAGAGTGGGTGAGCCCTGTGTGACACTTGGTGGCAGTACTCCTTGTTTTGCCTTAATGATGCAAGATTGCAACACTCCGTCTGAAATGTCCTGTGGGGAAATAAGTTTCTGGTCCACGACTTTAACCCTCTGTGCAAAAAAAAAAAAAGTGATTTCCTATGTTTTCCCTTGAAGTAAAATCAATGAAATGATACTTCTTTTGTGGTAAATGTAAAAGGAAAACCCAAATCAGAACATGATTATAAAAGCTGCACTTCACACAATTCTTTGCCTATTTTTGGTTTTGCAGTCTACATCAGTGCCGGTTTTTTAATGAGTTTTTAAAAAATGAGTTTAGGTATAAACACAGGAAGTGGAAATAAACTTTGTGTGAACTTTTAAAGGGAGAAAGGTACCTTTTTTTTCCCCTGTGGTAGCATACTTTTTTTCCAATAACCACAACAGTACCATGTTGTAGTAGACGGGCAGTGAGGATTGGCAGAGGCCTGGAGGCTGGTGCTTTAAACTCTTCCTATGACATCAGAACCAGCTTATGCTGGCATTGGCCTATAGTCTGCATAAGACTTCATTTGTGTTTCCTTCTTGTTTCTGTGGAAATATAATTTGATAACAATACAAGTGATTGGAATTTACTGCCATTTTAGTTTCACCCTGGACATGATGCAAAACCATGTTCTGGGAGCACTGATGTATTATGAAAATCTTTGAATGTGGAGAAGTTAGCTGGTATTAGGTTGGGGGGATACTACAAAGAGGTTGTAAGATGGACAACCCTATTTCTTCCAGAAATTTTAAGAAGTAATATACCTTCTCATTCTTGCAATGAATGCAAGTCTTTTCAGTCATACTGAAATTCCACTGAGATTTTTTTTACCATAGTTTCAGCCTCTATTTTTCAGTGCTATTTTGGCATAACATTTATTTCTAACTAAGGACTCTGTATTTTGAATAATATCAAATCTGTTCTTTGTGTCCTTTTTTGTTTCCTCTTATGATAACTAAATTTTTGATTCAGCTGTGATGGAAATAACCTTCCAGATGTGAAAACTGCACAAGGCACTCCTCAAAAGCAGTAGGCCCAAAATAATTGTGAACTAAACTCCTTGATTGTAATTTCAATTTTATGTGGTTGTCAGTACCTGATCATCACAAATGCTGATCTATTTCTGACTAAGGGAATCCTGGAGAGTATCAACTTTCTCTTGCTTTGGAAAGAGCATGCTATTTTCAGTGTTGCTGTGCTTAAACACAGCAGTTACAACACCTTAAACTTTGTTTGCATTTGGAGATACTTTGAGACACTGGTTTCAAATGCCAGCATTGGTGCTAGGACCTGAAAACAATGTAGCCTTTACAAGAAGGTTTTAAGTTGGAAGTGCAATATGGGAAGGAAGAAGCTACCATCGTAATATGCTGGAATAAAAATAAACTCTGACTTTGTATTATTTTGAGGAGTCAGAGCTTTTAAGTTGTCTTGTTTCTAACTTTAAAAATCACCATCCTATTTATCTATAAAATAAAAACTTTTCAATGTTTATAAACAGAAGTCTGTCAATGCAGATACATACCAATGGTGCCTTTTTTCCCCCCATATGTTTGTTGCTTGACAGCAGTGCTGTCAGCTGCTGTAGCTCCTGTTTTTCCCTCTGTGTATGCTTGGTTGATATTTTTTATTGTCCTTTTATGTTCTGTGTCCCAATTACTCATCTGTAGCCTGAAGTTTTGGCTGAAACTGAATGCCTTTGACATTTCTCTACCTTTGTGCAAAAGGAAGGTACCTTTGGCTGGACAGTTTTCAACTTGATGCTGTTGATTTTTAAACTGAGCAGTTGTGTTGTGTCTAGATGGAATTATTTACAGAAGAAGAACATAAGAGGAAGCATCAAAAATAGAAAATGACAGGGAGAACTGCTGAGGTTTCTGTTGTACAAACACGTGGTGGTTAGTGAATTTGTCATTGTGCCTGATGTGATGAGCTAAGCTGTCTGGATGTGGAGCACGTGCTGGGTGCAGCAGTGAGTTACAGAAGAGAGGTTCATGTTCGTAGACTTTTCCATCAGAAGCCTGGGTTTGGATTAAAACCATCAGCAAGCATGGGCTTCACAACTAACTACAGAAAGACACACTAATTCTTGTAAACACAACATCTGCAAGGATTTGAGCTTGAAATGGAGAGACTTAGTATAAACTATTAACATAGTGCAAAGGAATGCTAGACAATAGAAGAAGGCTAGCTCTGCTGACACTTCCATTGTTTCTGGCACCAATGAAACATTAACAGGTGAAGTCTTACCCACGGAGTAAGTAAACACTATAAAAATGAATTGTTTTTACTGTAGGGTTTTAAAAGAAGTAGTGAAATAACTTTGCTGAAGATTTGTAGGTAGCATCAAACCTAATTAGTTCTCAGTCACAGAAGGTAACATAGTTTGACATAATCTATGAGCTTTTGGGATAATCAAGCTCAAAGGAGTTTCACAACCTCTTTAAAGACTACAGTACTTCTCAATTAGTGCTCAATTGTAAATGACAGATAATAGCATAAATCTGTTTCTACAGCAATGGCATTAATAACAGATGTGAGACTAGCTTATACTAGAACTTGCTCATACAAATCCAGTTCTTTTCAGGGAGTGGGTGGAAAAAATTAATTGCTACAACTTCCACTTAGGGGTGGGAAAGCTATTTCTACTCATACTGTTTTAACTTAAAATGAGTTGGCTCAGACCACATCTTGAAGTGCTTCCTAAAGCAGGAGCTGTAGTAATATTGGCAGCAATGAAGTCCTCAGAAGATTGCTAACCTCTACCAGCTTGGCAATTGTTCAGAGCTTTAATTTTCTAAGAAAGTGAGTAGCTGTAATACAAGGTCGATACTCATATGTTTGCCACCTACCCTAGTTTTCTTTCCCTTTATATCACAAGATAAAGCTTTGTCAGTCTGCCTGAGCATTATTCTTGGATGGTCTGAGTGTTAGTTTTATTAGCTGCTTGACCTTCACTGGACAGTCCCTTCCCTGGGGGAAAGGGGCTGACACTTTATGTGCTGCTGAGTCTGTTCTTCACTTCCTCCCATGGGAGAGCAGGTCCAGTCAAGAGCATACTTTCAAGCTGCAGCCTTTCAAACATGGACAGAACTAAGCTGCAATAAAATGTGTTCCTTATGACATGTTTCTTCCAGCAGCAAAGTGCAGGCTTAATTTATTTTTTTAACTAAAAATAGGACACTTGACTTATCCTTGTTACAAAACTTCCCAGTTTCTGCAGGACATTTGTTAACTTCCCTATCCTGATTTCCTCTGTGCCACTGAGGGAAAGGGGGGGAGCCATGTGCCCCTATCCTTCATCCCTTCTATTGAGTCAGTCAGCTTAAACCAATACACTCCTTTATTTTCTCTTGCCTGGTCCATTGTTCTCTTAAATTGAATTTATTACTCAATAGTTTTTAAAAAATGCTGCTTTTTGTGTGCCAGTCTTGGATGAGAAACTTTTCTGCATGAAAGCAGTTTTATAGCTCTATTACATAGTTAATTTATAAGAACGGACTCAGTTCTCCTTAAAGCAAGCCCTAGGATACAGGTTTCTTCTGGAGAGAACATGCTATAACCACCAGAAGGTACTTCTGATAGAAGCCCATGACTAGCCCAGTACGTTTTGGCTAGCTTCTGGGCTCCAAACCACTGCTCAGTTGTTTACGCTGCCAAGTGTTAACCAAGTTATCATATATTAAGCACCAAGACACAATGGAGTGTTTACACAAAGTTTATATATGAAGGTCGCAAATTCATGCCATCCCACAGTTCACCCTGTTGTTGGAGTGTCTAGGACTGCAATCCAGGGGGAGATGGAGAGGCAGACATAGCTCTACAAGCTTCCAAAACCACAGAACAGAGCTCATAAAAGTTGCCATCACTTCACCACAGGTCACATGAAGGAGCCTTCAGATATGTTTATCAGGGTAGGGTTTTTTCTGTATTAAGTGTTGCTTTCACCATCTTGATAAGTTACTTCCTTCCATGCCACTTCCTTCAATAATTATCTATCCTAAAACACTTTCAAGCATTTATCACTTTAAGATTTTGCAGCCTGACAAGAGATGACAACTCTTCAGAGTTCTTTTCTCCTTAGTTATGCCTCTGTCACATCTACTAACAGAATAATGGATGTGTGAACATCTTAGAATATGAGTACATAAAGATGTTGAAAATACATTTACTGGACCTTTTTTCCAACTTGCCCCTCCCTCTATTTCAAATGAATGCAGGCAATTTTATGCTCATAAAAATTCATCATTTATTACAATACTTTGTCTTCCACACGTCTCAAGATCTGCTGATTCCAAAATACATCAAACTCTGCCAGCCAAATACATGAAAATGTGAATAAATAAATGCTTTTTACACTGTTAAATCATCCAGCCTTCAGCTGAAGACTCTTGGGCTCCCAGTAAGCCCTATGGACTGGCTATCAGGGTGTTTTAGGGGAATTAAGGTAACATATAGGAAGCACTGTCAACTTTTTTCCTTGCAAGAAGCAGGTTCCCTTAGTGATATTCCACATGCTGAATATGAATGAACATTTCTTCAGCAGGGGGACTGAGGTATGCTGATTTATACAGTACATCATCTAGTTGTGTCACTTGAGTATTTATGCATTCTCCCCCATCTAAATTAAGCTACAGCAACCAGTGTAGAACGCTGCTACACTTCTGCTATGTTACACCCCAAGTTTTATTTTCAGATGACATCTCAAAAAACAAAATCACTCTGCTCTTTTTTTATTTGTATGTAATGTTGAGAGTTCTGCATAGACAGAATATCAAACTGTGATGCTCACTTCATTTGGCACAGCTACCAAATGAGAATGAAAATCAACCTGGATGAAACTCAGTGATGGAAGAACGTGTATCAAGATTGCTGCATGAAAAAAAAAAATAAAAAGAGGGGAAACCCCCCATAGGCTTAGGACAGCAGTGAAATATTACAGATAATGATCAAAGTCACGCTGACTTGTTACCTTCCTGGCTGTTACAAATCTAGGCATTTTTGAAAACCAAGATTCCCAGTTCTTTACATCTACTTTATCTCTGACCCTTCCTAGGAAAATACTTGCTTGATGGATGACTGAAATAAACCTCTCAAAGACAGGCAAAGCCAATCTTTTATTGTAGAACTGTACAGGAGTCTTGTAGGACTCTGCAGGACTGTGCCCAGTCCTACAGCTGGTTTTTAATTTAGTGGTCTTATATTGCTTTCTCTCCATAAAAACAGAAATTGTACCATTTTAAGATCATATTTGAAATAGCAATCCATATTATATTACCTTATTTTAAAAGTCTGGGTTAAGTCACAGAAAGAAATACTGGGACTTGGGAAGTCATAAAAAGGAAGTGGTCAGAACACTTGTGAGAACAATTTTGTATTTGCCGACTAGGTTACTAGAAATTCTTCTCAGCGTAGCATAGATACCCTGTAAGCAAGACGCTGTTAACGCCAACGTACGTCCTTTCGTTAAGGCTTCCATATGAAAGGAGGGTCGTGATCGACTTTTCACTTTCGAAACACGAGCAGAAGAGGCGCAGACGCCCGACTGGGCAGAGCGGCCTACCCCCGCCCAGAGGACACTTACAAGCCGGTACAGCTGGAATGTCCCTTTCTAGGCCCAAACTCCATCGCTCGCGCCACCGTCAGGGCTGCTGAACTTTAGTCCTCTTTGGAGGAGGCCCATCTGCGCTCGCATTCGTGTCGATATTGTTTTCGTCTTCGCTTTCATCCTCCTCCTCCTCGTCGTCATCCTCAACACTACCTGCCAGGGTTCAAAGCGGGGCGCAAATGAGCAGTCCGTGGTGCAGGCGGCGCCACGAGGCTGGCAGAACCTCCCTCGCCCGCCTCGCTGCCGGCCGTCCCTCCCGCCACTCACCGCGTTTCCCGCCGCCGGCCGCCGCCTCTCTCTCTTCCTGAACCAGGGGCGCCAGCAGCTCCACTACTCGCTGCTGCAACTCGGCCAGGCCCTGCCGCACACTGCGCAGCTGGCCGCCCTCACCCTCCACCGCCGGGCACTGTACCCGCACCGATCGCGTTTGCCCGTCGCGGCCCCTTAGCTCCGCCACCAGCTCCATCGCGCCGCCGCAGCCCCGCCCCCCTTACGTGCACACCGCCAGCCTGCTGCGCGGGCTCGCTCTGTGACGCACGGCCCTTGTCACGTGAGACGCGCAGTTCCGTTTCCGCCGTGGCGCCCTCTGGCGCCTCGGCCGTGTGTTTCCCGCCTCGGCTCGCTCGGCCTCGCGTTCCAGCGATGGAGGCGGCGGCGGAGGGTGCCGAGCCGGGGAGCGGCTGCGGGGGCGGCGCGGAGGAGCCAGTGGTTTCCTTGGCGGAGGTGCTGGCGGAGAACGAGGAGCTCGAGAAGGAGGCGCGAGCTGTACTGGGGGGCAGCGACCACGAGCGTTGCAGCTACTCGCAGGTGGGGGCGGGGCCCCGCGCCGCGGGGGGCGGGGCGGGGCGCGGAGCCAGGAGCAACCAGGGGGTCTGGAGGCGGAGCCGAGGGCTTTGGGGCGGGGCCGCCAGGGTCCGGGTCCCCTCCCCTGCCGGCCCACCTGTAACCCGTGCTGGTGTCACCCCGCAGGGTGCCGTGAAGAGGCAGGCGCTGTACGCCTGCAGCACCTGCACGCCGCCCGGCGAGGAGCCGGCGGGGATCTGCCTCGCCTGCAGCTACGAGTGCCACGGTACCCACCGCCTCTTCGAGCTCTACACCAAGAGGTGCGGGGCGGTGCGGTGCGGGTGGGCGGAGCGGCGGGCAGAGCGCGCGCGGGCGGGGGCGGCGGCGGCTCGAGCCTCCCGCGCTTGCGGGGCAGCGGCCTCGAGGCCTCGCCGTGGCAGTGCCCGGCCCCCAGTGGGCCTTCGGCCGCCGCGGGGCCAAAGGCGGGTATGGTCAGCAGGCTGGGAATGCCGCGGTTCCCTGCGGGAGGGCTCATTGTGTGGTCAGCTGGCTTGGGGTGTAGTGCATTTCAGCGAGGTGGGACGGCGTCCTGGTGTGTGAATCATAGAGAGCTGTGCAGACAGCTGAGGTCAGGTCACAGAGGTACCCATGTGTCCCCGTTTACCTGGCACACCAACCGTAACTGATAGCTCTATGTATCTGAGTAGGAAGCACACGAGCATAATCACTTTTGCAGATCCAGCCTTCAAAACCAAACCACGCGATTTTTGCTGGCGTTTTTGAGTGCGGTAGTTGCAAGGCCCAGAGTTGGCTGTACCATTGCAGCCTCCCAGCAAAGCACTGTTGCAAATGGTGGTGTTAGCTGAGACCTGTCAGGAACAGTGTGAGAGGGTAAGGCTGTAAGGCCCTTTGGCGAGTTCTGACAGTTCTGCTATTGTTTAAATAGCAGCAAAAATATTTTTGTGGCTCCTCATAAACTGCTGAGAAGTGCTATTGAACAGAAAATCTGATGTGTTTTCAGTGAATAAAACCCATGAAGTGCTGTGTTTTTCTTTCCAGGAACTTCCGCTGTGACTGTGGAAATAGCAAGTTCAAAAATCTGCAGTGCAAGTTACTCCCAGTAAGTTCAGACATGGGTTTCATATGTGCAGAATCAAAATAACAGTACTGGAAGGTTAGTGCCTTGCCTCGACCAGTGTTGACTCATGCAATGCCTCTGCTTTTCCAGAAAGTTAAACAAGATGGGAGTATTAAAACGGGAGATGAAACTGTTGAGGGACCACAGGGAAATGAATGTTTGATCCTTGTTAGCCACGAATGCAGTGGTCCTGCATCCACAGCCACCGTAATGCCAGAAATGTGTTTGTGGTGCCTGCACTAATACATCTCATGAGCTTTAAGTTGACTTCAGGAGAAGTGTTTGGGGTGCAGGTTTGTGGTTGTATTAAGGAAATTTAAACTTGTGCTGCTGTCAAAGGGACAGCTGCCTGCCCTTCCTCCCTTTGGAACTAGTGCCCTAATAAGTTTTAGGAAGTTGTCACCAGAGCCTACTGATGGGATAGGTTTTTACAGTATTAAGCCTCCTGTGCTTTCATACTCCTGGGTATTTTTGACTTATAATCTTCTGGGAAGGAGCAACAGGAATCTGCTTGACTTGGCTGCAGTGCTACTCCCAGGGTAATAACACTCCAAATGCAGAATGTGCCCATTGTGTTTCAGCATAGTTCCAGATCCAGAGCTAGTCACCCTAAGGCTGCTGAGCAGTGATCCTTAGAGAGATGCCTGTGATACTTTAAAAGATGTTACTCTTTCCCATTTGAGTCAGCGAAATGAATCACGTGGTTGTTTATTCTTCAGCATCAACAAAATCAGTGGCACAGGTTAAGTGACACTGGGTATCTGTTAACCTGGCTGACTTTATGGATGCAGGGTGCTCATATCCTCTCTTCTTCCTTTGTCAAGACATCAGTGGAGAGCATTTAGTAGTAACATCATAAATGGTCACAGCTGTTTCTGCAGGGGCCTGTGGTGGCCTTAGCCTGTGACTATGTGCAGTATTGAAGCCCCCTGCTTGCAGCTGTATTAGCTGTCTTGTTTGTTATAAAGCAACTACCTGTAATTGAATTTAATTCAGCATGTCTTATAATTTAGATAATCTCCTGTAGACTGAGGTTTGTATGATATGAATTTAGTGGAAGCTCAGATTAAATAAAGTTGGGTTGGAATCACATTATGGATGTTTGAAAGCAGATGGAGGAGCAGGTGCATAGTCAGTCTACAGATGTTGCTATAATGGCAGCAGACAGGTGTGCTTAGTTATCAAAACTCTGGTGCTGTTTTAGATTAGCAGTAGCTTGACAAGCACCACAGTTACCATTTGTTGCAAAGGTAGAAAGACTGCTTTTCCTCTTTCCTTTTGAACTTCAATCTTCCTCACATGCCCTATCTGCTGCTCACTGTATAGCATAGGTGCTTGGGTAATATCTTTCTTTTGGGTCTTCAAGCTAATGTGCAGTCTACAGAAGAAGAGGCAGAGGGGAGACCTCATCACACTACAACTACCTAAAGGGAGGTTGGAGCCAGGAGGGGGCAGCCTCTTCTCCTAGATGACAGGACTAGAGGAAATGGTTAAAAGCTGCTCCAGGGGAGGTTTAGGTTGGATGTTAGGAAATATTTATTCACAGAGAGGGTTATCAAACATTGGAATGGTCTGCCCAGGGCAGTGGTGGAGTCACCATAACTGGAGGTGTTTAAGCAGTGTGTGGACCTGGAGCTTAGGGACATGGTTTAGTGTTGACCCTTCAGTGCTGGATTGAAGGTTGAACTGGATGATCTTTGAGGTCTCTTCTAAGCAGATATTCTGTGATACTGTGAATTAAAAGTGGAACAGGAATGGAAATTTTTTAGATTGTATGTCATGTCTTTTGTTTTTCATTGCATTGTCTCTTGAGACATTCTCTGTGTGATTTTCCTTTCCTCCTAGGAAAAGGGCAAAGTGAATTCAGGAAATAAGTATAATGACAATTTCTATGGATTATACTGTACTTGTAAAAGACCTTATCCTGATCCTGAAGATGAGGTAAGAAACACAAAAACCAGTAGTAAGCATATAGATGGTATTTATGAAAAAACACTGTGCAAAGGGTGGTCATGGTCTGCAGGGAAGATCCCACTTTAAGAGATCTCATGTTCCAATATTGCATTTGGTTGTGATATGCTGTGTAAAGTATTTGCCAGTTTTTATTACATAGTAGAATATCTTTATGCCTTGAAGACAGGTGAGACAAAACACTGCACTCTTGTCTGCTTTTCTGTCTCTAAAATTAGAGAGTTCCCTTGGAGGGTGGCTTTTCATTATTGTGAGAGATGTGGCAAGTACAGAATAAACACATTGCATGTGTTAGGAGAGACCAGAACCTGCTGCTTTGTGCCTGCAAGAGTGCTCTGACAAGGCTTCTAGGATGGCTAGAGTTTGGCTTTACCTTTCCTCTACAGTAAATCAAACACTTTTTCTCTGAAGTATTACAATATTGCACTGGGTTTGCACAGGCACACTTTCCTTTGTAGTCATGGAAGTGCAAGTTAGGGAGTTTGAAAGAACAAGGAAGTCTTTCAAATACAGAAAAGTAGTTAATAAACTCACCTCAGAAGTTCAGAAAGAACTAAACATTTCCAAAGTAATCATTAATAATTGTTTCACGACAAAGCAGCCTGTACTGTGCTGCATTGTGGGCAGCTCAGGTGGGATTCTGGCATTCTAATCCAAGCCAGGTGGTGTCAGATTATCCTGGCAGCAATAACTGCGCACCTGAAGGATGGCCAAGGGCTCAGGTCCAGCCAACATGGATTCAGGAAGGGCAGATCCTGCCTCTCCAACCTGATCTCTTTCTATGATCAGGTGACCCGCCTGGTGGATGTGGGGAGGCCTGTGGATGTGGTCTACCTAGACTTCAGCAAGGCCTTTGACACCGTCCCCCACAGCAAACTGCTGACTAAGCTGTCAGCCTGTGGATTGGACCACTACACTCTGTGCTGGGTTAGGAACTGGCTGGAGGGCCGGGCCCAGAGAGTGGTCGTGAACGGTGCCGCATCCAGCTGGAGGCCAGTCACCAGTGGTGTCCCCCAGGGATCAGTGCTGGGCCCTGTCCTCTTCAACATATTCGCTGATGATCTGGATGAAGGGGTAGAGTCAGTCATCAGCAAGTTTGCAGATGACACAAAGTTAGGGGCAGATGTTAGTCAATTAGAGGGTAGAAAGGCTCTGCAGAGGGACCTCGACCGACTGGACAGATGGGCAGAGTCCAATGGGATGGCTTTCAACAAGTCCAAGTGCCGAGTGCTGCACTTTGGCTATGGCAATCCCATGCAGAGCTATAGGCTGGGGTCGGAGTGGCTGGAGAGCTCCCAGACAGAGAGGGACCTGGGTGTGCTGATCGACAGCCACCTGAATATGAGCCAGCAGTGTGCTCAGGTGGCCAGGAGGGCCAATAGCATTCTGGCCTGCATTAGGAATAGTGTGGCCAGCAGGAGCAGGGAGGTCATAGTGCCCCTGTACTCTGCTCTGGTTAGGCCGCACCTTGAGTACTGTGTCCAGTTCTGGGCTCCTCAGTTTAAGAAGGACATTGAGACACTTGAGCGTGTCCAGAGAAGGGCAACAAGGCTGGTGAGAGGCCTTGAACACAAGCCCTATGAGGAGAGGCTGAGGGAGCTGGGATTGTTTAGCCTGGAGAAGAGGAGGCTCAGGGGTGACCTTATTGCCCTCTACAACTACCTGAAGGGTGGTTGTAGCCAGGAGGGAGTTGGCCTCTTCTCCCAGGCAACCAGCACCAGAACAAGGGGACACAGTCTCAAGCTGCGCCAGGGGAGGTTCAGACTCGAGGTGAGGAGGAAGTTCTTCACCGAGCGAGTCATTCGGCATTGGAATGGGTTGCCCAGGGAGGTGGTTGAGTCATCGACCCTGGAGGCGTTCAAGGGGAGATTGGACGTGGCACTTGGTGCCATGGTCTAGTCATGGGGTCTGCGGTGTCAGGTTGGACTCGATGATCCTCGAGGTCCTTTCCAACCTAAGTGATACTGTGATACTGTGATACTGTGTCGTGCATATCAACATCTCTCTTCTGCTAAGCTTCCTGTCTGTGCATTTCTGTTTATGGGAATAAATATAGCAAGAATGAATTCACTTTTATCAGGTCTTTTGTGTGAGAATGTCTTGCTCTACTGGGAAAAATAAATAAACAGGAATTTCTGCACTCTTGATAATATGACAAATTACACATGCTGTTGAACTTTAGGGAAGCAAACTGACTAATGAAGCAGAAACTGCTTATTAATGGCAGCTCCCTGTGGGTGAGTGACGGAGGGAAATGCAACTCACTTGAGGAGGCTTTGCATAATACTGCACTTTGAGGCTTGTGAAAGATTCTGGAGGTTGCCATAGTGCTAATAATATGACTGTTCATCTAGATTCCAGATGAGATGATCCAATGCATAGTTTGTGAAGACTGGTTCCATGGAAGGGTAAGGAAATACAAGTAGTAGGATTACCATTTGCATAGCAATAAGTTAGCGCCAGTTAACTTTGTGTGGTTATTCTTACTTGGGAAGATTTGCTCTAGTTCCCAAAAGATTACTCTGTGAGTTCTAAGGTATTTCTTTTCATCCTATACAAAGGGATATTGAAAGTTTAATCTTGTGTTGATGTCCACTCCAGTCTAAGACTCCTAGGAAGAGTTCTACTTTTTGGAAGGTTAACGCTGCAGAATGAAATGTTAACTTGGTAACTGTCTACTTACCTGGAAAATTCTAATCAGTAGAATCAATGAGAAGTTGTTCTCGCTTACTACCCCAACACTTCATTTGGAAGAATGCTTTTTAAACTGTAATTCCTTTAAATGGCAAGGAACAAACCTAATTATGAACTTTGGGGAAACCTTTTAAAAGCAGCTCAGCACTTCAGTGAGTGCCCTCCTTAATGTGTAAGCATTAAGGATGTAGCCTCTTGTGCCTTGAAGGGCACAAGTGAAATTCCATGTTTGAAGTTGCAGGATCAAAGAATTATCAAAAAAAAAAGATGATTGGCTTCAATTGTAGGTTCTGTAGATGAACTACAGGATTCTTTTGTGTAAATAGATGTATGAAAACTGTTATACTGCCTATTGTGAGCTCTGCAAGCGTGCTTTTCTAAAGAAAGCTGCCAAGTGCTTCTAATTGCCTAAATATTTCTCACCAGTTTATGGAGAGCTTTGGGACCTAATTCTTCTCGAGTTCAGTCTGAAAACTTAGTCTCTTAGATGTAAGGAGGTAATCTTAAGTTATTTAAGTGTTTAAGCATGTGGTGTGCAATAGGTATATGCACCTGTCCTATGTTTAGGACAGTTCAGAAGAATAATGTTTAGAAACGAGATAAAGACAGGACTGAGATTTCTGGGTATGTTGGAGGCATAAAAGGCTGTCACAAAGATGATTGTTGCAGTTTTTCCCTGAAATTTGTGTCAGCTTTTTCCAGTCCTTGAGTTATTCTGATGATCATTGTAGAAAGCTATCAGGAGTGTGTGCTTGTGCTGCAAATAGGATAGCATTTGATGTTTTCTTTCCTCTAAAGCTAGAGTTGGGTCTGTTAATCTGCAGTGAATGCCTCACTTCTGCGTGCTTGTTTCTCATTGATAGCATCTTGGCACAGTTCCCCCTGAAAGCGGAGACTTCCATGAGATGGTGTGCCAAGCCTGCATGAAACACTGCCATTTCCTGTGGGCCTATGCGGCGCAATTAGCAGGTAATGAAAACCAAGGTAGCTGCAGCAATGTTTCGTTAGAGTGTGTTTCTCACAGTTGGTTGATTAATGACATCATTCTGTTTGAGTGGTTGGAGAAGTGATATTTGTTATCCTGGACATTTGCCTCCAGCAGTGGAATGTGTGGGGCTGCAGTAACTGTTCTGTAAAAATAAATGCAGCTTTTGTTCCTAAATCTTATTTCCACGGTGCTCACCGTTTCTCATATCAAAGATGTGCTAGTGTACAGAGGGATGAATTTCATACTTGTCTTAATTTTTGAACTGCACCAAAGAACTGGAGAGCCATCCAAGGAAACCAGTGTGGCAAAGCGCTGAGTGAGTAGCAAAGAGTGAATAACCAACTGGCCTGAACTGAATGTGTAAAACCTTCTTCTGGGTACATCGGGGCTGTGCTCGGGACAAGGGTTCTCTGTGGTCACACCAGGACTCTGCTGTGTGGTCTCTGTGGAATCAGAAGGGTAGATGGCTTGATTTCAGTGGAAAGAGCTGGTTTCATGTAGTCTCCTAAATGTTGCTTATATCAACTGCAGACTGATCTCTTATGGACCCGAAATTTCATGGTAATTTTAAGGATTCCAAGCTGGTTTACCTGGAGTTCTCTTCCAATACAAATAGAGTACAGAATGGGGATTTGGTTTTTTTGTTAACCTTCTCCTAAGCAGCTGTGTCATGGGGTATGCATTTGAACTCGACAGCAAAAGGAAGCCTTGTTTTAAATAAGGAAGTAGTTAGTGAAGTTAACCTGTCATAAGTGTACCTGGAGAACATGAGGGACTCTGACATAGTCAGCAAAATGGTATGCAACAGCTGTTGACCCTCTGATGGTTACTGAGAGGTGTCAAGGACAAGCATTTTGGTACAGAGCTGTCTCAAGCTGTGGCACCATTTTTCTTCTCAGGGCTTAGATTTTGGGAAGCAGAGTATTTTAGAACAGGAGTATGAGAGGTTAAGAAGACTATAGTTAAAGATTGAGCAGTTTCTTTCTATACCCAGGTCACTGTATCTTTGGACAGCAGTAGAGTATATCCAGCTCTTGCAATGTATGGAGGTGGTCCAGGTGCTCTTTGGTGCTTCACTGTAAAGCAGAGGGAATGTCTGTGATAGCTTGCATGTTGTCAGGCACTGTATTTTCATATGTCTGGGTATGTATCTTCCAGTTCCTGCTTTGACCAAAGTGAACTCCCTTGAAGATGAAGGAATTGTCCTGAAGGTTGAGGAAAGCGAAGAGCAGAAAAAAGAAATAAAAGCAGAAAGTGGAGTGGAGCACCAGGAAATGAAGGAGGAAAAACAAATCGAACAGTTTAATGAACCGTCCACTAGCTCTGGGGCTGCTTGTCTGGAGGTAAAACAGACCTTCTTTCCATACTGATGATACATGAAGTGAAGCCCACCTCTTTATGTATAGGTTCAGCGAAGACAAACACTTTCTTTGTTTCCATGTTTTCAGTCAGTCACACTTCAAATGTGTGGTTTCTGTGGACCTCAGTATAGGCTGTGGAACATGATTGTAGAAATGGGTGACAAGGGTCTGTGTGCAGACTGGTTAGATCCATCCCTTCTTGTCAGTCACCCTGAGGTAACTTCCAAGTTTGTTCTAGTAGAGGGGTATTATGCATTGCAGCTGCATTTGCATGATAGTCCCTCTCCCTTTTTTTTTAAACAGTTCCAGCCATTGCAGCAGCATTAGAGGTTTGTTTATAAAAATAAGCATATCTGAGGCAAAAGAAAGATCTTGCAGAATGAAAATGATGTGCTAGAAAGAATGCAGTGCGTTTGAAGTGAGTACTAAACACTCATTTTAATTCAGGCAGTTGCTAAGAGCGAGGTGCCAGTCTGCAAGCTGAAAGAACTCCAAAGCAAGCCCTTCATCAAAAAAGATACTGCCACCTTTTGGCCATTGAACTGGAGAAGCAAATTATGCACCTGTGAAGACTGTTTGGTATGTGCTCTGTTCATTACCATCATTGACAGGGGGAGGCAGGGAGTATCTTCCAGAAAATCTTTGAGGGGAAGTTGTAAATAAAATGTGTTGTAAACGTTCTTACTCTGCATATCAACACCTAAACCCCCCTGTCTGCCCCACACAGAGAAACACACTGAATTAGTACAGCATGAAGGAGCTTCTAAATGTTTGTGTTGTCTTTGCTGCTTAAAATCCAGTATTGCTTTGGAAGTTGTTGGGGGGGGGGTGTGTGTGTCTGAAATGCTGGGTAAAAAATTTACATTACTACTTTTATTGTTTGTGATACTGAACACAGAAAGGACTGGGCAAGAGCATCTTCATCTGAGAGCTTTAGCATTAAATTTTACTTTATTCTCCAGAAAATGTATTCAGAGCTTGAGGTGCAGTTCCTGACAGATGAATGTGACACTGTCTTGGCTTATGAAAATAAAGGTACCAGTGACCAAGAAACAGAGAGGAGAGATCCTTTAATGGACACCCTTAACAGCATGAACAGAGTCCAGCAAGTAGAACTCATCTGTGGTAAATACAGCTTTTTTTCTATGGTCTGGCTTAGCACTTCAAGCGAACAGTTTCCCCTAAGGGATGAGTATCAGGTCTTGCAGTGTAGTAACAAGTTGTTCTTGAAGTGACATGTAGAAGATCGCATGACAGATTGCACACCACAATCACAGTTTATCCGGAGAAGCCTCTCTGGCCCATTTTTACATCTTCAGCTTACACGAAGAACTTTTCTCCTGTTTAACTTAGATATTGTATTGATAATTCTTGTAACATTAGTAGTTAAACATTAATTTATGTTTCTGCTGTTGGCTTATTTATCTTACCCTGTTGTGTTGTTTGGGCAATCTCCTGTTGTCTCGGGGAGTGCCAGCCAACATGAAGCTGGGGTGCAGTGTGTGCTCCCTGCTAGCATTATTGTTATTATTTATTATTACTTAGAATCTTGTTCAAACCTAGATTTGAAAAGGAAAGAGGAAATAAAAAAAGTTGTCTTCTTGAGCCAGTCTTAAACTAATACTGACTGTTTTCTTGTTTATTTTGTTTTCTTTCCCTCACCTTCACTTTTCCATGCAGAATACAATGATTTAAAGACAGAACTGACTGACTATCTCAGGAGATTTGCAGATGAGGGAACGGTAAGGCTCAACTTGCAGAATTTGTTGCCAGAGAATGTGTTTTAAAGTACTGTTGAGGGGTGGGTGGTGAATACTATGATGCCATGTTAAAGTATTTTTTTCCTGTCTCTTGGAGCTGCTGGTACTGCAGTAGAAATTAGAAATTTGTGATTGACTGGAATTTAAATGCTGCATTTCCTTAATGACATTAAGAAAGGGGAGAGAGCTTCAGCTCTGTCTGTAAAGTACTGAGAGCAGTTCCTCAAGTGAAACTTCTTTTGCTCTAGGAAGAGTATTTGGGGAAAGCAGCCCTTAATCTTTCTGTATTTTCTTAATCTAAACCCTTAGAAGAACAAGGACTGACTAAATATTGTCAGTCTTGTCAGTGGTTTTCTTGGAGGAGTTGCTTGTTACTATTAATCAGCACACACATTTTGTTGGCTTATTTGCTAAATGGCCCTTCTTATTTGCACTGTAATGGGGCTGCTGTGAGCTAGTGAACATCTTGCTTTGTGTTAATTTTTCTGATAAAACTGATTAAAAATGCCACCAGGAGCTTGGCTTCATGTGCTTGTTTTGGCTTGGGGGAATTCATCTCTCTGTATTCTTTTATTATAGAATTTGGTATTAATCATCTCCTTTGGGTACAAGAGGGAAGCTGTTGGGGCAGCTGTATCGAAGAGGTTTCAGGATGCTTGCTTTTCTATGCTTTGTGTGTTATATGCAGGAGGCATGCAAGGAAAAAAATAAAGGGATTGTTTAATTGAATTCTTGTACAACTCAGGTTTTGTATTGCTTCCCCAGGTGGTTAAAAGAGAAGACATTCAGCACTTCTTTGAAGAATTTCAGTCACGGAAAAGACAACGGACTAACAGGATGCAGTACTACTGTAGTTAGACTGAGAAGGTTTGGGTCTGAAACTACAACTGGGAAAATAATATTCATTGGCAAACAGAAGAGGCATCTTCAGTATTTGGCTTCTCATCAAAATACAACTGTCCAAGAAATGTCTTAATTTTGTCTCATACTTCATTAGTAGTGACTGTGTTCTTAACAGGTACATTGCGTTTTTGGATTTCAGTACTGACAGACTTGGCCTTGCTGTGAAAGGTGGTCTTGTCTTAAGGGGGAGGATGGCTCATTACAAGGACAGGGTGTCACTGTGTGCCCTCCAGCCTGTCACCCATTTGACTGTTAGTACCTATAGCTGTTACTGTACTGAAACCTGGTGGGGGGTGCTGCTCACCCTCTTCCCTTCCTTCTGTGCAGCACAGGCAGTGCATACTCAGCATGTTTTGGTAACCTGCTTTACATGGCCCCATGTCATCTGGGGGTGTAGTGAGAGTGCCCAGCACAAAGTGGGTGTCTGTTCATGGCACTGAGGCAGGCACAGGTCCTGAAGGGGTAAAACAGATGTGCATTGCGGCCAGGGCTGTTGGATGAAATTGCATTCTGACATTTGGGTCACCTCAGGTGAAATAATCAGCGCTGCACTTCCCCATGCTCGCTCTTCCCTCTGGAAGTGCTCCCTGGGCAGGTGAAAAAATGAGAACTTATAGGTTAGGCTTGACAAGAACCTGTTTTTATAAATTCAAAAACTTTGTTTCTAGTAATGTACAGGGATGTTCTACATGCAAATAACTGTCACATGAACTTCATCCACTCACTAGAATATAAACAGTATCTAGGAGGAGGTACTAAACTGCAACTTAAGCAGCAGAGGGAGGGGCAGGGTGGTTTTAGGAATTAAATGTGCTTTGCTTTTGAAAACTAGTCTACCACAAATTATTCTACTTCACAAACATCCCTGAAAAGACTGCAGCATCCTCATGTTTTGCTGCAATGTAAAACACACATCTTTTTATAATCACTGTGGTAATCACAGAACCAGATATGTTTTGCTGACTTCTACAAATCTATACTTAGCTACAATTAAGTACTGACTTCTTTCTAAGTTTGGAGCCTAATGTAGTTTTTAGTTTTCTTTACCCTCAACCCCCAAAACATACTTAAAGAAAGTTCTATTTTTTAAACTCCTGCTTTATCAACTTGGAAGATTTCTTTGCCATGGAATACTATTCTGCTTCTGTTAATAACTCTTGAGAAGAATATCAGATGTCTATCTTTATCTCTATTAATTGTTCCTGACCCCTTTCTTTACAAAAGCTAGTTGTAGAGTAGAGGCTCAGCTCATCAGTTTGTTTAATGCAAAACGCCTAGTTGCTTTTAACTCCAGGTAGCGTATGTGCTCTTTTTTTTGTAGCAGCTGTTCCAGGAGTTGTAACTGCATCTCTACCACCACTATCTCGAAATTAAAGAACTGTTCAATCTGTACTGTCCTGGTTTTTTGAAGTGCTGCTGTAAGTTTTGTTTCCATCCATGATCCAGCCAAACAGGGGACAGGACAGGGATGACATGTGAGCTGTACAGACATACATTTCAGGGGCTCAGTCAGGCTTGGTGTTTCTAGACCTTTGCCTCTGCCCTCACCTACAGCATTGCAGGCAGGTGTGAAACAAAGGCTGACATCACACTACAATTTAGAGCAGGAGATAAAGCAACATAGGATGACATTTCCTCTGTAGTGCAGTTCTTGGCTTGTAATTCACTGCAGTGGGGGGAGAAGGGGCCTAGAGGCAAGTGGTGTCCTGGATTCCAGCTCTGAGCTCAGATCCCCTGGAGCTGAAACCCTAGGTGTGCCAGATCGTGCTGTCCTCCCCCAGCATAGAGGAGCAGCAGCAGCAGCTCCCAGGGTGCAAGACAATGCTGTAGCAGGGCACTGTGCCACCACTTGCTGTGCTCAAGCACTGACAGCAGTACTGTTGTACAGAGAGAGGAGCTCAGCTGCAGGACACTTTCTGAAGCAAGTATGTAATTTCCACAAAAATAATTACCTACAGCTACAATCTCACACCACTGGGTCAGCAGTGACAATGTGCAGTGCCTGGTTTTGGCATCAGCCTGTACTACAGTCACAGAGTATGGTGTACCTGAAGTGGGGCCAGCCCCTAACAGTCTATCTTTTCAGCTTTGTTGACACAGTTGTGCCTTCTTCATGAAGTGAGGCATTGCAAAATGAACAGAAAACCTCTAACAGTAAATGTTACACTTGTTTAGTTCAGGAAGTTGCTCCTGGAACTCGTCTTCCCAGATGCAGGAATGAAGGTGTCAGTATTTAATGCTTATAAAGCACACTGTCTTTCCCTCCCACCCCCACTTTCTATGAGGACATAACCTAGGTATGTTGTACATCAAAGTGTTCTGCTGCTGGATGACAAGCTCCTAAACTCAAGTCACCTCTTTGAAGGAGTGAAGCACTGGTTTCTGTAGAAGAGATGTAATGAATATTCAGCTGATGCAAGATGACTGCAACTCCAGAACAGAACACTGGGTACTTAATAAGCATCTTTGTCTAGATGCTCTGCTGAGAAAAGAAACACTTCCTAGATAAGGGCTAAGTCCCACTGCCTTGACTGAGTAATCCTATTCCCTTTCATTGTGAATAGTCTCAGTCAATTAAGCTCTAGTCAGAACTCACTGGACTATTTCACTGAAGTACTTTTTTGTTTTCAATAAGCTGATTGAGCAGTGCTACTGATTTTGAATTCCTTCTCTTCTTACACTGCTTTCTATGAGACCCTTGATGTTCAAACCATTTTTATGCACTTCTTCCTCCCCCCAAGAAGGAATGACAAACCTTGTGGGTGGTTTACTGTTGGAGGACACTTCTGATTTGCATTAACCACTCCTTCCCCCCAGCCATGGGTCAGAGGCAGTTGTGCATAAGGACATCAGGGCGGGCTCGGCTGCTCGGCAGCCTGCTGGGAGCCGTGCACGGGAAGAAGCCGCAGCAGCGCGTTCTAGACAAGCCATTTATTTGAAATGCCAACTATACATGGGATAAAGTCAGTGTTACATGCTTCTCAGCAACAGTAGAAAAATAGAACCAGTGAAAACCTTTTTACAACTGTAATGGTACTCAAAAGAGAAATGTATTGTTTTACAATGCATCACACAAGACTAGAATTCAAGTCTGGAGGTACCTAAATAAAAATACTTCTTTTCCTTTTTAAAAACCCCACTATGTACAATTGAAGCGTAAACAAGTTTTACAAAGTACTGGTTATGCAGGTTGTAGAAAAAACACTTGCATAGGACATGAAGTCAGTTTTAAGAAAGTTTTCTGAGCCTTTAGCATTGAAGGCACTTGACTTTATACCAGTAACGACACAAGGACAGGAAACAAAAGCATAACGTTGCCGAAGGCAGGGCTACCTTCTGGTGGTACAGATAACTACAGAAACCCCAAACACTGCTGTACAATTTTCTCCTGGCTGTTCCCTGCCTTGGGCAGAGCTCAGCACCACCTTTACCACGGAAGCACTGAATTATTAGAACAGTGCCTCAAACAGCGTGTGAGTATTCTTACAAAAAAAGGACAAACAAACAAATCAAACCAAAACCCAAACACAACCTCACCCCCAACCCCCCACCAAACCCAAACCAAAGAAACCCATAAGACAAACAGTTGGGGCATTCCAGGACCAAACCCCAAGGCTTACAAGTACAGGTGGCCACAGCCTTAACTTTCAGAAACCCCTGTAGAACAGGAACGATACACAGAACTGCTAATCAACACAGCAGTTATTAATACACAACTACAGTAACTCTGGAACAACAAAACATTTCAAAGGAAGAACCTGTTTCAGGAATTAAGTTATTAATCCATATATTAAGGAGAAAAGGATGGGGTCAGGGAAAGGGCATTAAGAAGTTTTTGCATGTTGCTCACTAAATGAAAATCTGAGCTCTCTTTTAATAGAACAAGGAGCACAAGTCTTCCTCATTCAAGAAAATGTTCATACCTCTGTCCTCGAGCAAAACACAGTAAACTGTTATCTCCATCAAATTTACAGGAGGAAAACATGTTCATTTCCAGCCTAATCAGAAAGTGCTTCATGTAAACAAGGAGCTTCCGCACCAAAGTTTAGTAGCCAGAACAAGAAGTAGCAGGTAGCACAGGCGGGTGTGTGTTGTGTGAGATGATGTATGAATGCTAGTTTCTCAATAAAGGTTCCATGAAGAATAAACATGGTCTCTTTCCCCTTCCCCTGCAAGTCCAACTAAGCAGGAAATCCTGCACTGGAGTATGAAAATACAGTTCCAGTAATTTAACAAATCCTTCTTTTCCACTTCAAATCAGCTGCCATTAGCATATCCTCTTCCCAGCTCAAAATACACAAGCCAAAACACCGATTGTCTACATGGCCTGATTGTCTCTGGCCTCAGAAGGACTTGTCTTTAATTTGCACCTACTTTTAAACACTTCAGTCTCATTTTAATACTGCTCAGTTTCTGAGACTTCAGAAGCAATTCTGTATGCTAAAATGCAGGCATGTTCCCCCTAGAGGCATTTCTTGCCAGATTATTACAAATCCAAAGTGTTTCATGATTTTCCTCAAGCCATAACCTCAAAACTTCCCAGTCTTCCTCAGCCACATCCCCACAAATTTCAAGACTACAATTTACATCTGCAGATTTCTGCCTCATCTCCCTCTAGGCACACAGTGCCACATCCAGCTATGGTAACCAGAACACTTTTCTCAAAGTACATCTATCAACTTTAGGTAAAACTAAATTACTCAGAACAGCAAATCTTCTGAAGACAGCTATGACTTTAGTAATTAAACCACTAACACACATATGATGCAAGTGTGTGTGTAATGGAAGTTAATGCTTGTAGTGCTGGTGAACTACACAGACAGCATTGTGCTGAAACCTTCAGAAGAAGCCTAATGAACCTCAGTCCCTAACCTGCAGCAGCACCGTCCCATCACTGACATCTTACATTTAACAATATTCTACACTGCAGCCCCATGGAAATACTACACATTGGAGATGAGTTCAGGACTGCTAAGTGTCTTGACTGTGGCAAAACAAACAACAAAACCAAACATACAATCCAAAAAAAAAACTCAAACTAAAATGTGGACAGAGGAGGAAAAAACCCAATCAACCAGCCACCAACACATCTTGCCTTACCCACAAGACATCACCTGTGGAGTTTAGACAAGTTTCTCCTTCAACCCTACACCATGCTTTCCATGGCTGCACCTCAAAAGGAGCATCTGCAGATCACTCACAGAAGCAGGAGGCCTACAGATGGGTATGCAGGAATCTTCATGAATCTAGAAACTACTGGGTAATTTGGAAATGCAGTATTCAACAGATTTCTATTACATCGTGGTGTTACCAGGCCTTTTTAATGGCATAACTAAGAATCTGCCATCAACTAGAAGCTGTAGCAAGATTTCTGTTTAAATAGCATTAAGCATTTTGAACTGCAGGAAACAACACAACCTAATCTTAAAGTTGTCCTTTGGGGAAATTCTTCCTTACAGAAACCGTAGATAAAAAACCCAAAACAACACAACAGGCCTTTACCAGTAATCACTACACTGCAGCTGCATCAGATCCCTATCCTAAATGCAACGAATCTGTGGTAAAAACTCCATGTAAGTGTTAAGGATGCATTTAATAACTGTAACCGTTACACCTGCTGCACTGCTTCATGCCAGCCCAGTGGCAGGGAGCCAGCCCAGATCACTGTCGTTCCCTTTTCACACCATAAGAGATTAATCTCGTTTCTGTGCTTTAAAAAAGCAAAGTCAGGAAATGGAGGTGTAATTTAAGTGCTAAAGCTTTGCACATTTCATGATGCTAGAGCGGTTACTCTTTGACTTGGTTCACAGAACAGCTGCAATTATGAAGTCAGCAACACATCAGATCAGGTAAGGAACACTGAGCGACATCACTAAGAGAGAAAGAAGCCCTTTTTTAATCATAGGCAGGAGAAAGCAAGGCAAGGAGCAAGTCACCTCAGCACCTCTGTTGGAGAAGGAACCCTCTCAAATGTAGAGTTACCATTCAGGCAACAGCAAAGATACTATGCCTTGTCTTCCTGACACGCCAGGATTTAGCATGAATCCCTAACTCTGGCCTTCACTTACCCTCACATACGGGTAGCTGGAAGAACAAGTTATTACTCTAATTTTTACAGTATTTCTACATGGGCAAACAATTTTAATCTGTCTAATAAGGACTTCTGGGTGATCATGGAGTTCTCCACGCTCCCAGCTGAATCAGAAAATGAACCAAATCAGACTACCAGATTCCAGTGAATTTCACTGGAATTTGGACTTCTAAACATCCCCCTGAAATTTTTAGAAACCCAAATACAATTCTTGACGTGGGGCTTGCTATGTAAGGGTAAGACCAGCTGCCAGAACTTTTCAAACAAAACATTAGACTATGCCACAGCCATAAAAAGAAAATAACATCAGGAAGATTTCAGATCTAAACAAACAAAACTAACTGGAAGTGTAGTATTTTTGATGTGCTGTTCTTTGGAATTCCTATAGTTCAAAAATAAACACATTGTTGCTATCCTGTAAGAAAATACATTTCATAATGTGCAACTCCATGCACACAGGGAATTGGCAGGTGAAAGGGAAAATGCAAAAGTATGAAAATACAGTCCTTTAAATGTGACAATAAAGCTTAACATATTAGTACAAAACTAATACACTAAAATAGATGTACAGGTGCAAAAGGCTACCAGGTTGTAGAAAAAAAAGGTACCAGCGTTTGTTTGCTCTTTTTTCCTCAAAAGGCTTAATCAAATGTGCTCCAAAAAAGAAAAATTTTCCCACAAAATAAAACCAGAAGCAGCATTAAAAAGAAACTGATAACATGCTGTCTCTAATAAAGCCATGTATGTACAAAAGAAGTGAAAGAAGATGGATTTATCTGCTGGCATGAATGAATTTGTCTGACAGAAGTCAGGCCAAAAGTTGCAAAGAATGGGATGTTTACAACTCTTAGGCACAGCGAAATAGTGAGGGTTGCTTTCATAGGGCAGATTTTTTATAGAGAAAGTCTGGTTTGTTTGGAGACCTCCTTCCTCTGCTCACTGCATCTTCCCTTTCCAACTCTGCATTTCTCTGTGCTCCATGTTCCAATGGCTCGTCATCTGCCAGTCTCCTACTAGGTCTCTCCTCTTGCATTTCAGAGGGGTATGCAGAGAGTGAAGGTCTGTTGGAGGTTAGCCCATAGGTTAGATCTGTTTCCATTTTTGCTCTTCCCCTGATGTGAACCGGACCGTTACCAGTATTTTCCTGGGTAGCCAATGCCAAGTCCAGTCGCTGGGGAGGTTGTTCTAAGACATCGAGGTGTATCGGTTCATTCTTTTGTCTGTGTTGATGCCCCTCTTGGGAGAGCAGGTATTCCCTCCTAGAATCCTCTGGCTTTTTAGGAGATATCTGGGAAGGTAGATAGGCTGACTTTAAGCCACTTGGTGATGCCTTATTGTGGCTATACAAATCTGGGCCAAAATATATGCCTTGTGAAGGCGAAGGGCTGTGCCTGTTGGGTGCTGGAGTAGAGGGTCTGCATGCAGCATTAGAGAAGTCATAGAAGTCAGGATATTCCTGCTGATTTTCTCGAGCATCTGTTTTTTGCTCTATTGCATGTTTCTTTCGAGAAGTGGGCACGTGTCTGTTCTGAATACAGGAAATGTGCTGGGGTGGACCGGCCCCTACCTCTGTAACTGCCTGGCTTAGTTCTGTGTCGACCGTCAGCTCTGGTAATCTTCTGTCTTTTAAAGACATTGCTGACACACCCATTGCAATATCTGGCATCAGTTCATTTAGCAAGGGCTGAGTACACTGGAAAAGAAAAAAAGTAAATTGGTACACGGAAACAAAGCAAAAGCTAAAGACAAACTGTACTTAGGGCAGTTTCTGCAATACAAAACAGTATTCTCCTATCTACCTTTGCCTAGCTCAGCTTCAGCCTGCAAGTTTCCTACACTGTTTGAAGAACATGGTGATCGTCCAGCCTTCACCTTCCTGCTAACTTAAAACAACTTCTTTACTTTAAGAAGCTATTATTGTAGCATAGCAGCTTCATGAACAGATTTTGTCTTGCATATACAGTAAATACCAACACTGTTAAACCCTCAAAGGTCAGCCTCTTTTAAGGCACTTGCAATTATCAAACTGAACAAGGTTTGCAGAAGTTACTGAGACAAGCATTCCAGAAAGGAAAGTTAAAACTTTGATTTGTATTTGTAATTTCTGATGAAAGTAAGTTTGGCAATCATTCATTATTAGTAACTCACAAATTGCATAAACCCAATACAGAACAAAGATATTGCCCATATTATGTCTATGATTCTCCCTGCAGTTTTTATAGCAGAAATCTTTGTAATGTGAGAATGAGCACTAGGTAATGTCCTTAGTCAAGTCATTACTGACCACATGCTGCAAAACTCACCCTTGAACAAAGATTAATTTGAAGTGAAATATTTAACCTAAAATATAAAAAAGGAGGGCAACATATTTAGGAAAATTGCTAAATGAAAACAAAAAACTAAAAATCCATGATTCCATTCAGAACTCACTTGAATCTGCATCTAAAGAACAGGATTCTAGTATGACATAACAGTGCACTGAAAGTTTTTGCACTGCAGAAAAAAATTACCGAATTCTTTACTTAGCACTTAACATACTTCACAAAGCTATCTCTGTCCAGTGTATTCTTGTGCATTGCTTTCGTTGCCTCATATTGTAGTTCAGCAACCAGGATTGTCTTTAAACGCTGTTACAAACCCTTTTGTATTTGCAATTACTAAGTTCTGCTTGCCTGCTCATTTTTATAACTTTTGCACATTCTCCACAGGTTCCCTTCATACACATCTCATTCCTTCAGGACTACTTACCTGTGAATTGCCAAAACAGTTTATGATTTATAGCATCAGTCTGCTGCTGAAACTGTCTGTACGTCGTTTCAATGGAGGGCAACCTATTTTTCAGAAGACTTGCAAGTCCCACTTATCCCTCCAAAATGCTCTGGCCCCTGGAGCATCCTTTCTCCCAAGCATTAATGCACACCTTTGGAATGCAGAATGCCGAGAGCCCGTTTGATAGAAAACTCTCCTCGCAACTAACAAACGTGCTCTTTTATTTAACCTAGCCAAGTTACTTCATCATAAGAATTCTCTCCAGCTCCTCTCTAGAAGATACTTTAAATGGCCAGAGACAGGAAGGAGAAATCATAATACTTACTCCTTGCTTCTCAGCTGCCATCACTGCCGCTGCTGCAGCCACCGTTTGTCTCCCCAGACCTGTAGTGTTAGTGCAATCAGGAGGTGCTGCTTTAACACTGGGCAAGTAGACAGGCAGTGCAGCTTTGGGAGCAGTTCGGGAGTGGAATAGTGAGTGATTACATGGGTAGGAAAAGGACCGGGAGGGATGTTGACTTGGCACCCTTTGTTTCCAGCCCACTTTGAACTGGTTGTGAATAGGAGTTGCTGGTGGATGGTATGGAGGTGGAGGAGGGGGCAATGGTGGATGGAAGGCCACAAAAGAGTCCAGTTCTGTAAACATGGTTTCTGCAGTGGGAGTGCTGTTAACACGACATCGTCCAGACTGTCTCATGGTCAGGAGTGGGCTTTCATCCCCAAATCGCTCATCAGGAAAGAATTTGTGAGGATTCTGCAAAGCACAAAACCCAGGTGTAACAAAGCGAAGCAGGAAATCATCTACAAAAAAATAAACCAATCTCCTACACTAGCACGCACTAGAACTAGAACTCTGCGAGAGCAGTAACAGGCTAGCTGAGCCACCATACTGGCTTCAGCGACAGCCACCTGTGCTCAAAACCACAACAGCCACCTCAAACTTCAACGCTTGAGCTGATCACAGCTACTGTGGAAAATTTGTTGTTGTTGTCCTTTTTTAAAGGAACATAACAAGCATCAGAGTCACTGTGTAAGTTGACCAGAAATGCATTTGCTTTAACAACAGTATACAAACAGAAGGGGGGTATTTCCACTTTCCCAGTCCTGCTATGGACTATGCCAACCTACTGTATTAGTTACTTTTTCTCCTCTCCCATTCAAGAAGAAATCATAACCCAGGTGTCTAATTATGATTTGACTAATTCTCATCAGCTGCCTCTGAGTAAATTTTTTTGTCCACAAAAATCTGTGTTAGTAAGAGAACCCTGAATGGTAACAATCCTTGAGAAAAGCGTTTATACGTTGTGCTTGCACGTTTACAGAAATCACACACATCAAATGCGCCACAGCCTCACCCTGATTTGCACTTGGACAGCTCTAAAGCTGCACAGATATTTCAAATAATTTTTGCATCTGCACATACAAAGTAGTTCTCTTACTGCAGACACACAGTAGTGTCAGTTCATAAGCACAACAGAATCAAAGCGTTTGTGGTATTAAATAGTAATTTCTCATACCTGCAGAAGCTCAGCAGCAGCATCAGAAAGTCCAAATTCCCGCAGCACACGAATCTGAATCTCATAACTGACTGTGGCACCCTCTCCACAATTAAGAGCGTAGGCTCTTTGCACCTGCTCAGTGTGACGCAGCTCCTGCAGCCGTCTGATCATCTCTTTTACAATGAGGAGATTGGGGACTGCAGGAAAAGAGAACAAAATGGGAGAAAAGTGAGATTACTTTCTGAACTGAAAGGACTAAGTTTGACTGCAATGGTTAGATCTAATTCTGAAGGAAAAAAAAATAATCTAACAGCAAGCTTGGCTGGGCTTCATTTTATTTCAGGAAGCATTCTGACAAGAACGATTCAAGTTACACGTGTTCCTTGGAGCATCAAACCACAAGTGATAACACATCACACAGATGGTGAAGATATATTCCATGTGTCCAGTTTCTGCTAAAATGAGCCACAAATACAGCCTTTATGATGCAGGAATTTCATGATTTGAGGTAGGGGCAGGATATCTTAAATTAGTAACTGAATGTTCTTTCATGAGCTCTACAGGCCAAGAATTCATAGATTTTTTTGGCATGCACTTCACACTTCCAGCAGAATTCTATAAGCACAAGATCATAATACCAGGATGTAACTGCAGAAAGAATGTTCTAGAAGAATAACAGAAATTGCAAGCCAACACAAACCTGTTAAAATTATGTTGGTTTATTACTTCCATAAAGGAAGTAACATATAATTTGGGGTATTTACCCTGTTGATAAACTTTCTCATGCCACTTCTTGCTGCTGGTTGGCGATGAATTACATTTCTTGGTGGTCTTTTTGTCCTCATGAAAACATGTATATTGTAAGAGAAGACAAATCCAGATCTTTGAATATGTAAGTACAGACACATGACCCTTCACCAGCTTTACAAGCACTATGTGTTACCATGACCAGATGTCCATAAGGAAAGCTTATAAAAATTAAGTGGACCAGACAGCAAGAACAGTGTGAGAAGACACTTGCATTATGGAGAAAGAAAACCCATCAGCTGGTCCCACATTCAAAGTTTACATTGGTACATGAAGGATAAGTGCAGGCAGTGCAAAATATCCCCTCCCCCAAACGAATTCCTGTACTATCATGAAAAAAAAATAAAAAGCCCTAAAAATATTCTATTCAGTCTATGAGGCTTGCAAATATGTTCTCCATACACTTCAACCATTCTTTAAAATCCAGGTTTAGCAGCCAGATGTTCAGCAGCAACTGGCATCTTGCTCTACTGAAGAAGAGAGCATTATAGAGAAGTTTGAAGCAGTTTTCCAAATTGGTAGGCATAAAAGTGATCTAAGTTTTTAATCAGTGTTTCCAAGTGATCTAGCAGCCTTACCTGGGATTTCATTGGCTATAACTGAAGGAGGACTGGACTGGTTTGTGCTAACTTGCTGGTGGGTAATCATATGACAACACTGCGGCACGGCGTTGTTTACCATGTAAAGGGTGTCGGGCACATTGGACATTCGGACCATCCGCAAACGAACAAGATCGGTTTGTTCCACCATCATCTCATCCAGCACTGACTGCAACGACAGCCATGAGAAAGCCCTCATGAAGGCACTGCACACATACCCAGGAAGACCTGCTGTAAACACAGTCCCAAGGGCACAAGTCTAGCAATGCCTAAATTATAACTTTTCCAGGTCCCAAACAGTCTTTGTCTTTTCCAGCATTTTCTGCTCCATTTTCCAGTCATGATCAGAGCTGAGTTTCAGAGCTAAGAGCAATCAGGTGAATAAAATTGGGGAAAGCTACTTTGTTTATTTTGTAATTGTCAGAAAAGTAACCTTCTTGAGGCCAGATCCTCTGAACTTTGTCTCAGAAAATTACTGCCTGTAAGTCTCAACTCTATGCCACTGAGTAGAAGGCATTAGTCTGAAAATTAATCGCATTTCCCTCAGATGACTTATAGCATAGAAAGGGATTTATACAGACCCTTTTAAGAGTCCCATTGAATGTTAAATGCATTCAGTAAAAACATTAGGAGGCTAACAGAGAAGTAAAAAAAAAAAAATCCTCAAAAATTACTCATCTGCAACGGTTGCATTTCACAGCAATTAAACTAGGAATAGGAGGGGTATAATTACCAGGTAATGAGAGTCCACCCTCTATGGTTAAACAGCTAGTAATGCTTTTAAAAGTATTAACAGCATAGTGAGAAGCTAATGGAAACAAGAGGGATTCCTGATGGGGGTGGGGAGGTGTAAAAAGTAGTAATCATAAGTGTAGAATGCACTAAAGTACTCCCATGTCATATACCTAAAATTAAGAGAGTCAAAGCTTTTATCATGTGATCTTTAACGCATTTTTGTTAGTTTTAACAATCTAGGATACAAAGAGAAAAGTTTAACTGGCTAGTCTTCCTTCACTGCTTTAGTGCCACCTCTCCAAATTTGTGCCCATGATGCAAAGTAGTTTCATTTCTCCTCTCCCCTCAAAAAAGGATGTCAACAACTCGTACTCAAAAAAAATTTCTCTTGTGCACAGGGCAACAGCCCTGAATTCACCAGAGTCGTGGTGATACTTTGGAAGTGCTGTGAATAAGCACAGCTTTCTTTTCCTTTGCAGTCATTCGCAGTACTGGGACTCACAAGCTAATGGCTAAAGTGGCATTAGTTAGCAATCTACAAGGTTCCCATTATCCAAGCTGAATATGGCAGGTTTCTGCCCCAGACAGCCACCTCTGTCCTATCACCAAATGCCACCATCAAACATGCTACAAGTTCTTCAATTTGATGGTCCTCATTCAAGATGTTAAATAAAGAAGCTATTGCCTCAGTAGGCCATAAAGGACTCCCGTCCAATTGGACAAAAGTGATTTATTCCATTTTGCAGAGAACTGAAGGAATTTTGGATATGTCCCGACTCAAACAAGGAGATGAAGTACCAGAGTCCTCTGTGGAGTGGAATAGTTCTCTACACAGCTCTGGTGGAAGCTGGGGAGCCTGAAACACCTGGCACCTAAGTTGCTGACTAGCTGCAAACTGGGACTCTCAGGCTCTCACCTTGCCATCCGCCTGCCAGGAGGGCTGCCGAGGAGCTGGGCCGGCAAACTGGCTGGAAACCAGGGAGGTTTCCCTCAGAACGCTGCTTTGTTTCCGGTGGAATTTCATCAAGATCTGTCTCGCAAACATTTCAATTTTGACAAAAAAAAGTTTTGTTGAAATTTTTCTGACCAGTACTAGAGACTTGAGCCTGATGATGAATCTTGTAAGTCTTGTTAAATTGAAAACATTAGTATTTTAGGCCAGTACATGCAAAGAGAGACAAAAGATACCAAAACCTTTCCTTGTTTACAGAACCCCCTGATAACTCCAATTTAACAATAGTTATGTTGTTAATGATTATTACCTTGGCCTCCTCCACATATGGTGAGAACAGTCTTGGCCGCACATATATTCCAGCATTTTTTTGCCTCAGCCAGGCATTTGACTTTCCACCTTCTGATGTTGGTAGCATGTCTGAAGGAGGAGTACTTATCAGGCCTCTCTTCATCTTTAAGAATCAAGAAATAGTTTTATGGGGTTTTAAAAAATACAAGTATTAGGAAAGCTTGAAACAAATGCATTTCTTATGCTGAATCCTCACACTACTGATTTTTCTTTAGCCTTCTAATATATTAACTAAGAACAGGAAATTGACCCAGACAACTAGAGTTACACATGTATTACTCTGAGCAGTAACGTTTTAGGAGCTAATCCTTTTAAAAAAGTATTAAAAAATAAAAACTGAATATATTGTAGAATCTGAAGTAGAAAGAGCCCAGAGACAGTGTTTATATAGGACTAGCAACTTACTGCATCACTCAGAACTTCACTATTCATGGGTAAGATGTGCTCAATGCGGACAAAAGGTAAAAGTGGAGACAGGATTTCTCTCAGCTCTTCAATGTCAAGATCTCTCCTCTTCACACCTCTCTTGTTCACACTGTGAGCAGTACCACTGAGTAAATTTGGCTCTGAAGGAAGGAACAAGAAATACTGAGTTTACATCAAAAAGTTTAACAAGGAAAGCAAGAATTATAGGGCTTACAGGAAGTTAGAGAAAAGGGAAGAAAAATCTGATTTTAAATTAACGGTGCTTACGTGTTGTTCCACAAAACTACTTCATGCCTTAAAATCTGGTATGAAGCATCTACAGAGACAGGCTCAGCTTAGACAAGGCATTGAGAGTTGTACAAATGACCTGTTTCAAAGTGCCAGGGAGAAAATAGGAAAATAGTTTGGGGTAGATGCTTAGAAAGCTCCACCAAGAACCACTATGAAAACATTTGTGCCTCCCAGCTACAGGTCTCCCACAATCTCTCCTGCAGCTCCTCTACCTTTCCCTAGCAGTTTTCAGAGACTTATTTTCCTACAAACTAAGGCCTGAGGAATCCACTGGGATGCATTATTCTAGCCCCCATGTGTAACCTACCTTAGTAAATACTGTCACAGAATCACAGAATGGGAGGATTGGAAGTGACCTCCGGCAAGCATCTTGTCTAATCCCCCTGCTAACACAGGTATATCTAGATCAGGTTGCACAGGAACCTGGAACTCATCCAGGCAGGTTTTGAAAGTCTCCAGAAAAGGAGACTCCACAACCTCTCTGGGCAGCCTGTTGCAGTGTTTCATCACCCTCAAAAGCAAAGAAGTTTCTGCTGAAATTCAAACTTCTTCAACTGAAACCAGCACAATGACAAAGCAGTTGTGTCGCAAACAGCGATGGTGGATTTCAAAAACACGGCCAGCCCTCCAAAGACAGCAGCTACATCGGCATTGCTGATTTCACACAGGCAAGTTTCTCCTTTCCTGTTCCTCTTGTTGCACTGATTGACACTACTTGGTAGGGATGACCTACAACTTACTTGTATTTGTACATTTATATCTACTTTAGGAAAAACACTGATGCCACTTGATGGCTTGTTTCTCCCTACCACAGATTTCTGAAGGAGAAAAGTATTCAAACTGAAGCAAAAAACTGACATAGTAAACTAAGAATGAGATTACTGTAAGAAGCCTGGATGGGCACAGAAAAGTTAAAGATATTTCTCCCACAAGTCTTTTGTAATTGATGAATTAATTACAAGAAAAATAATTGCAAGACAACAGTAAATCAGCCAGACTGAAAAATCAGACAGTTGTAGGAGCCGAAAAGACCTCTAGAAGTTTGGTGCAGCCACAACCACTGCCCTCTCCCCACGCCTCTGCAGGCTGGGTAGAGCAGGTTGCCCCCAACTACATCCAGTTGGGTTTTTAACACTTCCAAGAACAGAGATCCTATAACTGCTCTGGGCAACCTGTGCCAGTGCGTGATTGTCATCACATTCTTGCGTTTAAACAGAATTTGCTGCATTTCAGTTAATGTCTCATTGCCCCTCATCCTGTCCTGGGTGCCACCTGGGTGCTCTATTTTCTTTGCTTCCTGACATTAAATATTTATACACTGTGCTAAGATCTCCCCAAGCCTTTTCATCTTGAGGCTAAACAATCCCAGCTCCTTCAGAATGCCTGTGCTCTCATTTTTTAGAGAGCAAAAGCTTTAAGGAAAAAAAGACAAGAAGTGCACTTGCTGACCATGCTGTGAGCAAATTAGGTTAGATTTTTTTAAAGTTACAGATTACCCACAAAAAATAATTTCCACACAGTTTAGATTGTTTGGCTCAGTACTGTGTGGTTTAAGGAGCCTTACCTCGATCTGCTATTCTCTTCATCAACTGGTGCTCTCCCCATTTAATCAGGTATTTAAGAATATCTTGTTCACTTGCCTGGTAGAAAGACAAAGTCAGCAATCACTATATACTTAATGATTTCTAGAGTCATGTCACTTAATGAATGCCTATGAAGGAAAAAAATAATTGTCTAGCATAGAAGACTTTACAGGGATTACATTTGAACGACTGAAGTTAGTTACAAGGGGCAGCTCTATTTTAACACCTGGTGTTTGGATCTCTTCTTTAACATTAAAAATTCTGCACTTGCACTGCCTGGAAAGCTATGAAAATAATGAAACCAACTAAATTCTAATCTAGGTGAAGAGAAAGCTTTTCAGTAATATTAAGAACAAAACTTGGGTTTGTTCATACCTCCACACACATGTGCTAGCCACTCAACATTTTTAGAGGCATAAAATTGTGTACTGAAAAATTTATCTACGTAGTTTCTTAACATCTAGGGTAGGAAATCTAGTCATAATACACACCATCATGGAAGATCAAGGACCAGCTGTATTCTGCATGCAGGTTACCTGTAAATAGTCAGACTGAATAGCTGTGAGCAGGTGGTCCTTGTTGAGTTCATAGAAGACGTCTGAAGTCATGACCTGGGTAAACTCCTCACAGAGGAAATGTAGTGCTTGACGATGTACCCACTTGGAACCATATGGCTGAGAGCTCCACTTCAGAATGGCAATTAAGGTGTCTAGTGAGATGCTCTCTGCAATAATATCTTCACAGCCTAGGAGGCAAAAACAAAAATCAAGGATGTCGTTACAGAGGTACTTTGATCCTGAAGGGATGATACATATAGCCAAATCTGTAATATTAAGAGTTATGCCTCCCAGTGAGGGTAAACCCACAAGTGCCCTACAGACCAAAGTTGTAAACAGGGTTAAATTCTAACTAAAAGTATAATTTTAGTTGTGGTTTAGGATTCCAGCTATGCAGTCATTTACTTTTTCAAGGGACATGAAACACGTAGGCTCACATGCCTGGCTGAACAACTGGAAAACTAGTTCAGTGCTATGAGAACCTCCTTTGGTTAATATACACAATCTGACTGTTTCACACATTATCAAGTTGAAGATTTTAATGAGTCACTGTTGTTTGCAGTAGACTAATAGAAACTGATAAATGGTAACAGATGTAGGATTTGCATCACCTTGTACATGGACCCTCCCAAGACAGAAGAGAAGCAGCAAAAGCTGTGACATATTGTCAGTATTCAACCACTCAGCACAGAATGAGGGCAGCAAAGCATCATTTTCTGATTCACAAAGAAGGCAACAAGCAATGATAAATTGCTCTAGGCTGCCACCATACCACCCTAGGTCTCCTATCAAGCAAGGCACAGTATGTCAGGACAGGGAGCACTTCCTCTGATAGAAAAGCAGGACGTAAAACCTCTAAAAGGCAGGTATTCTAACTCATGGTGAGTCTGCTGGAGTTTTTTCATACTCACTGCTGCATTAGGAGTTACTCTTCCAGAGTGTATGTATCTTATGAGGAGGAGACTTCTCCGGAAAGGACATGCAGCAAATTTGGAAGAAATTAAGGAAGAAGTATTGTGGGAGAGCTGAAAACACGAGTACTTGGGATTACTGAGTTAAGACAGAAGATAACACAACATTGATCATTTGAAGTCTCCAGCAGCACATCGCTGAGCCAGAATACTATTTCTATTTGTACTATGAAGATAGCAATTTAAACTGGGGGGGTATCTTATTCCAAAATTATACATTCCAGTCTTAACCCACTACAGCCACAAAATTACAGCTCAGTTTATGTCCATGAGAGAGGTTCCTGGACAGCTCAGAGCAGCACACTTACACTGCAATTATTTTACTTCTATATGTCATCATTTTTCTCTCAGTTTAAAAGATAGTTGAAAACTGATCTTCAGCAGAACTGTCTCCCACTACTGAGCTCTTGGACTAAGCTGAGTGAGACGGTGTTTGGTATGGTAATCTTAGCATTTGTCAAGACGAACGTCAGATTGGATCTCCTGATGCTACATTCTATGTATTTTTGAACCAGTTGCATACACATAAGGCACTAGCAGCAATTCAGAAAAACTGAAGAAAATCTTACTTTTCTACATGGGCCAGCATACAGAATATAAATGCTGACTCTTTCTCTAGCAACTAATAATGTGATGGCTAGGTTAAGGAATAAGCAATAAGAAGTGAACATGCTACTTCAAGTAGAAGGGTATCTGTCAAAGGAGCTACTAAATAGGAGCCAAGTCAATGAAAAGGGAAACTTAAACACTAAGGCAAAGAAGGTGGTACTAGGAAGCAAGAGTTAAAACATGAGATTATAAATTTACTTGTCCTATTAAATACATGTATTTCAAGTTAATACTATAAAAAGCTAGCATGGTAATTATGAGGAAAATATTCTGCCATTATAATTTTCTAAACAAGCATATAAAAAAATGCAGTGGATGTAATATACAGTCAGTGCTCAGTGAGAACATCTGCAGCATATTTCAGGAATGTCTGAATTTAAACACACTCTAGGAAACAATTTTGATTTATTTTCTGAAGGAACTTATGAAAATACTGCCTGTGTGTTCCCCCCCAGTTCATACTTCAATTTTTCCTCAATAAGCACTGGGACTGTTGGTTTTTGTTGTTTCCCCCCCCCCCCCCACGCCCTATTCACCTGAGAAAAAGACAACCATAGATCAATGCAGTCACTGACAGAAGGTCTATCAGAAGCACACATTTCTAAATGATGCATTAAAGGCAGCATTACTCTTTTCATCCAAATCAGACTCTCCATTTGATTTGGACAAAGGCATAAGTCATGTTTCAATGCAACTGCTTTGTCCTTGACCATTACTGAAGTAACTATGCACTTCTCAGAGCTACCTATTACCACTAGGTAACAGAGACATCATCTTATAGAGATTAACCTCTAACGCATGGTGGGGACCTGTCTGAAGTGCAGAGTGAACATGCAGGAAAGATTGGTTGGTGGCACCTGGAA
The DNA here is from genome assembly GCF_026170545.1 of Melanerpes formicivorus. Classification (NCBI taxonomy): domain Eukaryota; kingdom Metazoa; phylum Chordata; class Aves; order Piciformes; family Picidae; genus Melanerpes; species Melanerpes formicivorus. The sequence goes on from NW_027142369.1 coordinate 6,786,231, forward strand.
AAATCAGCCTGATCATCACTGGTGCAGATGAGAGCAGAGGGTAACTGTTCCTGAAATACATTCCTTAGATTTTGGTACAGGTTAGAGAAACTGCCCACTAGAGATGTGGGTATTCCCCACAACCCTGAAGGATAAACCTTACTCCCAAGTATTGAAAAATTCTGATCAAGAATTTGAAAAACAGTGTTTAAAAACCAAACAAACTAATCTATCTTAAAAGGTGAAAATACTTCAGCATATGCCAGAAGCCTGAGTAAATGAAGTATGAGGATTTCTACTTCAGGATCCATTTTTACTTACTCTTAGATTTTTCCTTACATAGTTAACAGCTGCTATCATAATTAACTATGTGGTGTGAGTCCCTCTTCCCTTTTGCAGCTCAAAAAAAGAGAAAGATGTTAAGTTAGTGGCAAACCTGGCATGCTTAAGGAAAGCCAAGCATGACTAGTTGAAGCATGCTTAAAAGGAGTTTGCTTCCCTGAGTAAGAAACAGTTGTTTGAAACAATTCTTTAGAGTCATCTGCTGTGTTGCACTGAGTCTTGTCCTGCTAAATCCTAATGCAGCTTCATGCAATCACTCCATCCGTGTGCAAGCCGACAGCAGATAATTACATTCCCCTGAAGCCTAAAGATTACACCTAAGGACTGCTCCATTGCAACATCAGTCTGCAACCCCACTCACTGAAATCAGTCACCAGGAAACTGAAACTGTAAGAACAAAGAGGCATCTTAAACTGAGTGCCATACACAGTATTTACTCTGACATTAATTTTGGAAACAGTAAGGATACCTGCCTCCAGCAAAGACAGAAAACTACAGTTCTGTGAGAAATGTAGTTCCAAATATCTGAGCAACACTGATTTACAGAAATGGGGCATCACGTCGTGCCAGTTCCTCTGTCAAGTCCAATTATTGCACAACTACCAATAATGTGATATTATCAGGTGAAAAGGTCATTTAGGATACTTAGAAAACGAAACAGTCCTTTTCCTGGGTAATTTCAGCAATGTGTCAGAACTGTGAGATTATTAAAAGTATTTCTTCTGAAGTAAGCATGAGGCAATAATTGAAAGTGTTTTCTGAACATGTAAATACACTGAGGCAACCCAGTTCTAGCTATGGAAGGATTCCAATTTCTCTTCTTCCTTGGCAGAAGTTTTTTTTTTGCTTTAAAAGTCACTAGGCAAAAAACCAAACCCCAAACCATTCCAGTCATCTAGTAGTCACAATACTGTTCTTCACAGTAGAATAAAGCATTTTTCTCCTACAAGTACTAGTTTACAGTATTCAGGCAGCAACAGCCATTCTATTTGCAGTATCTCAAAGTGCCCTACCATAAGCTTCTGTGACCATTAGTATCTTTCAGAGATTAAGCTTGAAGTCTAAAGAAAGGAAAGATGGTTATCACATTTTGAATAAATAAAACTATTCCATGTACTCCTCTTGTTGGATTCCAGTAAGTCCTGCCCACAAACAAGTCCCTTCTGCTTTCCCCAGTTCTCTCTCAAATGCAGTTCCAAAGTCCTTCCGAAAAGGCATAGCTTGAGCTCATGCTTAGGCATGCTAGCTAGCAGCTTGGGATCTTGTTGAGACATTTGACAGATCTACTAAAGACAAATTAAGTGCCTTCAGCAGGCAGCAAAAGTGGAATTACACAAAGTTTTTACTACAAAATTGTTAAATTCATTTTGTTGTGGAGATCTTTCCCCTAAACTTATGGAAACCAGCAGAGCCAAGGGAAAAAACCACAAAACCAGTAAGAATTCATCTTGACACTGAACTGGAGTCTTGAAGCTATTCAGTGCTTTCTTAAGTTTGCTGCATTAGGAGAGCCCATGCTGGCAATCAGGAACCATATGTTTTGAATTTGCTGGCATGTAGAGAACAGTTAAGAGGCATGAGCTGTAGCTAGTCTGCATCGCAACATTTTTGGAAGTTCCAGAGACACTCATCTTGCTCTAACCAAGTTTCTGACAGCAAAAGAAAAAAGGAAGACATTAGTTCAGCCTCTTTCTAACATCTTACAAAAAGCTACAAATGTGTCCTGTACTTGCTAAGGATTCTTTAGAAGGCAGCCCACACTCACAGACTGTAAGAGCCTCATGGAAGCCAACTTTTGTATAGTGGTATTAGAATCAGAATGGAATTAACCAGCTTGGAAAAGACCTTCAAGATCATCGAACTAAACCATGGCACCAAGCACCCCATCAAGTCTCTTCCTAAACACCTCCAGTGATGGTGACTCCACCCCCTCCCTGGGTGACCCATTCCAATGGCCAATCACTCTTTCCATGAAGAACTTCTTCCTAACATCCAGCCTAAACCTCCCCTAGTGCAGCTTGAGACTGTCCTCTCGTTCTGGTGCTGGTTGCCTGGGAGAAGAGACCAACCCCCATCTGGCTACAACCTCCCTTCAGGTAGTTGTAGACAGCAAGGTCTCCCCTGAACCTCCTCTTCTTCAGGCTAAGCAACCCCAGCTCCCTCAGCCTCTCCTCATAGGGCTTGTGTTCCAAAACCCTCCCCAGCTTTGTTGCCCTTCTCTGGACATGTTCCAGCAACTCAGCATCTTTCCTAAACTGAGGGACCCAGAACTGGACACAGTACTCAAGGTGTGGCCTAACCAGGGCTGAGTACAGGGGCAGAATGACTTCCCTGCTCCTGCTGGCCACATTAATCCTGATATAGGCCAGGATGTCATTGGCCTTCTTGGCCACCAACATTGCCATCAGATTGTCATCATCTTACACACACTTCTTGCTCTTCTGTCACACTGGTGCTTGGGTGGCCACTCAATGAAGCAGTCAACTAATTTTGGTCAGTCCTGCTTCCAGCAATATTAAAGATGTCCAACAGCACAAACCCTACTGCCAGCATAGGGAACAGAAAAACAGAGGCAGAGTAGCAGTACCACTTTTGACTGCTGGACAATCTGTCAGATGCAAGTGACCTCATACAGCTTGAGAGACATGGCAATGGGGACTTCGGATCTCCTCAGCAATAAGCAAAACATCAATTACTAAAACAGTGAGAGCAAGTCAGAAGACTTACATAGTACCAACAGGAAACATTTTTTCCCCCACTGGTTGTCACACAAGCAGTATGTACACCAACCTCTATTTCCCTGGAACTGTACTGTGAACAAGGGATCTTGTTCACTATTCATCTTCTTGGTGCAGGCTGACTTTTCCATTTAATTAACACTATAGCCTCCTGACAGAACCATACTCTCCATCTTAAAGGAATGACACAGGTTCTTCCTTCTTGAAGTTTTAGTATTTATCTTTTCCATCTCCTCCCCAAATTGTTTTGTTTTATTTGTTTTTTCCCCCTTTGTTGGTTTGTGGGTTGTTTGTTGGGGCTTTTTCTGGTTTTTTGTTTGTTTGGTTTTTAAGTATTATTATTTTAAAGAGGATTAAGTTAATAGTTAACTGATGTCAAGTCTGTAACTTGCAGGTCTGTTATTTTCCACATTTTAGAGCTCTAAACAGAGTTTTGTTTTGGTGCAAAACTACATACATGTTTTGCAAAACCAAAAAACAAGACCTAAGTAGACTGAAGATAAAGAAGCGCTCAATGGGCATTAGTGGTCAAACACTACTGAAGTCTATTGCTAAGCTGAGGTACCTCTTTCGAGCTATTTTTAGTCCCTCTGCTGATTTGTCTAAGCACAAGAATTTAAAACATTCATGTACTTCCATCCTTGAAAGGCTGAATTTAAAGTACATCCATCATAAACCTGTTATGTATATAGTATTATTTTTTTCTTTATTCAAGTGCAAAGCTACTGACTTTATTGCATTTCAGAGCAACCATTAAAACAAAACCAGAGTATGATCTGAAGGTTGGGTCAGGCAGCACTTTGTGTTGTGCTAACCACCCTTCCACAGTGAAAATTTTAAGTTACATCAAACCTAATATAGTGTATTATCCACCTATTTGAAACATTACATTAGGGGGCAGACGAGAACAACACAAGTTTTGTTACTTCAAAATATTTTCATGGCAGTTATAAATCCAGCAAACATCTTAAGATATTGCAACTGGATTTTTGACTCTTAGCCAGAAATTCAAGGTAACTGTTACGTGTTTAAAGCAGTTGATATGTGTGACAAAAGCTCCCCAATGTTTTCTCTCCCAGAAACCAAAAATTTTACTCTTCTGCTCCTGCCATATGCAAAAATGCTTGAATTCAGGAAGCCTGAATATGGCATTTACATCTTTGGCCTCTTGCAGTTGATACTGGCCCATGACTGTGCTTCGGCATTCCTTAGAAAGCACAGTCAGCAGAAGATGCAGGCAGCTTAGTTAATACAACATAAACTGAAAACAATTGCAGGTCAGAAACAAAAAGCTGCCAACCCAACCACAACAAACCAGAGGGAAGAATTTAATATGGCAGCAATGAAGGACTGAGGAAGTAAGAGTTGATATTTAGAAGGATCACCATCAGCCACCTCTGTTCAGTATTTAAGTCGTATATTTGCTAGAACACAGATGTCTGACAGAAAAGCCCCTGAACAGTGACCAGCTCTGTTTCTCTGCCAACTATGACACTGCAAACAAATTTTGTACCCAGTTGCACAACTCAGTCAAATTCTTTATTCTTGCACATAACCATGGAAGGCAACTGCTAAAGATCCTTTCCACTTCCTGCTTTTCCCAGTCTTCATAATTTCAGGTGTGAAATAAGTGAATCATTGAAGGATACAATAGGTCAGATTTGTGTTAAAATTAACTTAATCTTACCCATTTATTTTCAAGTTCTTTTGAGCATTCCTACTACACTGATATATAACTGACATTCTTGCTCTAATCTTCCCACAATACATTGTTTTGTGTATTTAATACTGCTGCTGTGGGCTTCCTGGCATTTCAGTCCTGCTGAGATCAAGGGTACTTTGATCTAGAGGCAGATACTGCCTGACATCAAAAGGCTGTGCTACTGAGTATGGCTTTAAAATAAAGTTTCTTCAATTTTGTTCTTGTCAAGGGTAAAGTAAACACCTGAAATAAGAGCCAAAAGTCTGAAACAAAGTTATTTTTGTCAATTTAATTTTAGAAAACTTTTTTGAATCAGCAGGCAGAAGAGATTCCCAGGCAAAACTACTTCATAGAGTACCATTACCCAAAAAACCTGTAACAGAAAAACAGACCATACCACCACTGTTCATGGCAGTAAGCAGCAGGGCCAAGATGCAGAAGGATTCATATATTTAATGTAGCTAGCTAATAAAATTAAGATATGTGATGTCAAACTTCTCTGCAATAGCACTAGATGTTGCAGTGCAGTAAGACTGAAAGGGGGCAGTATTTTAACAATGCAGGGACATGTGAGGGAATTGATTTGGTCTTAATACAGTGCTACAGAAGAGGAAGGGGTGAGTGATTTAAATCTGGTATTTCTGAGTCCCTATGTTAAAACAACTGCACAAGTAGTTGACAAGAGAGCAGAAAAGTAGCAGGGAAGCCAGAAAAGCAGGAGCAGACTGCAAAAATAAGAAGTCAAGCACAGACATGTTCCACTAAGGGATATACTTGAACCTCCCAGAGAGGGCTCTAATTCTCATAGTCTCTGTGAAAAAAAGTGAAGAGTTTCCTTTTTTGATAGTTAACAAATACTGCAGTACCCCAATGGCAGTCTTAGTCCTATTAGATACAAAGGGGTTTGAGGATGATCTGCTCTATATATGAGGTATGCCTGCTGTTAATCAAACTGGTTCATTCAAAGATTCAATTCAGTTTCCCTGGGTAGATAAGTAACAATCATCAGCCGAAACAAATCAAGCCAAAGGCAGAGTAAATTCTAAATAAAGCTATCTTGTTTTACTTGGACAGTAAAGATTCACAGCACATACCAAATGCTATCATTGACTTCATCATAAGGAAACCATCTGTTAAAATACAAGAGTCAGAAAAAGGAGTATCACTGTGTTAGTTAACGGGAAGACTTCCATGGAAAGAGTCAAAGCAGAATCATTATTGAAATTTGAGAAAAATTACAACATCTGGATATTTAGAAAGGTCCCCAAGGACAAATCCAACTAAAATTTGTTAATAAAACCAGCTGATCGAAGCTTTAAAATACATCAATGTCACTTGACACTCAGTTACAAACATCCAACCAAGCACTGAGTGAAAACTGAGTGAAATAAATTGGAAAGAGTATTTGGAGTACCATATAATGAGTCCAAAATATTTTCCAAGAAACCAGGGAGACAAGCTTTAGCAAGTTTGCAGTTGGCTAGGATAAGTGAACTGAGTAAAAAAAACTTGAGCCAGGGGGGTGTGGAAATCTAGAGAAGAAACTTAAGACATTAGCTACTGCAAAAGCCAGCTGATGAGTTTGGTCAGAACTTGGCCAAAATTGGACACCTGCAGCACCAGAGTAGAAAAATGCTGTCAGAGGACCAAGCTAAGAGTCTTCATAAGACCCACCTGCTCAGTTGTCTCCAACCCCTACACAATCTTTTCTTCTAACGCTGTTCTGCGTAGTAACGAGAGATCAGATGTCTGAGGGACAGCTTCCAGCACTGAAGTAAGCTAGCTATTAAATCAGGGAATGTGAAGGATGCTACTGAAATGAAAATTTCTTATCTACCTCATGTTAAGTATTACACTAAGGGAAGTCAAGGTGCTACGGTTAAGTGATGAAAGAAGATCAGTGGTCACCACCAAAGCACATACATCAAGGGATCTGTTAGTCAAGTGCAGGTATATATAGTTTCCTGACCAAGTAAGTCCCCATTTAATTTTGATGACAAGATTATACCAGAAAAATTCTTTAGTGTCAGCACAGTACCAATGACCTAAACATGAACTCAGCAAATTAAGTATAAAACTATTAAGATGCTGACTTCAATGGCATATATAGATTTTCTACAGACTGATTTTTCCTGTAGCTAAGGAGTAATTTGTAAAACCCTAGTTAGTGCAGGTTAGCATCTAGAATTTCAGTATCTAAAGGGCTGCCAAAATTATATTTGCTGCTATTAGATAGAATAGAATTAACCAGGTTGGAAGAGACCTTTGAGATCATCAAGTCCAACCTACCATCCAACACTAATCAACTAAACCATGGCACCAAGCACCCCATCCAGTCTCTTCCTAAACACCTCCAGTGATGATGACTCTGACTGGCCTGATTTCACTGTGTTTCTCTCCTATGTATGAACCTTCCCACTCTCCAGCTCCTGACATTTGTGGTCAGACACAGATTTACTAGTGAAAAAATAGAAAAGACCCCTCAGTACCACCACATCCTTCTACTTCCTCCCAATGACCATCCCCCAAAATGCTCCAGCTCTGGTTCATCCACAGCACTACCAAAGACTGAGTGCTGGTTCCAACCCCCTAAGTGTGCTGCAAGCCCAGTGCAGCCCCTGCTGCTGCCTTTCTTTTTCTACCCCTTGAAGTAGTGCTGGGGGAAAGCCTTCAAGGAAAAGCTAGATGTTGTTGCCACTGACTCTCAGAACATATACTCCAGAGCAGCACTGGTCTGTAGTGCATTACTGAAAAGCATGCTGGTTTAGGACACGCTGATCCAAGCAATCTCAACATAAAGTCAGTAGAAATAAATGAAATTCAGCATCATAAAATATAACTTGTTTTCAGAACTAACACCTAAAAGAAAAAAAAAAAAAAAAAAAGGCCATTTTCCTATCTATAACTCTGTCTAAGTTTCCCTTTGAAGTCTTCTATCATAGCTTTAATATACTTTACACATTGCTTCCTCAGGACACCACCTCCAGATCACAGATGTTCCAGGTTAGGTTTGAAATCTAAGGGGAAGAATTACACTCTGCTCATTTATAAAACAGTGCCTAATTATTCAGTGTCTGAGGGCTTCATTCACAATTTGATTCCTTCATTAGTATTCATTGAGCACACTAACTCCTTTCAGCACTTGAATATGTTCATGCAAGCAAAACCAGAAATTGTAGGCTTGTATAATTTTTTCAATTTCAGGTCACTTTTTCTTGCTTTCAGCTGACCTACCAAGTTGTCCTTTTCTCAAGTACTATTAACTTGCCAATATAGTATAGGAGTGAATTTAGCACTGTAGTTCAACTACTGTAACACTTTTTGCCACTTCCATGTTCCATTTGACATTAAGTTTCCAAGCGTACTTTAAGAGGAACAAGTAATAAGAGAGGGCCCAAAGATGATTAAAGGGCTGGAGAACCATGTCTTCAAGGGAAGACTGAAGAACTTATACCTTCTCTCTCCCTGATAATGAGAAGGTTTGAACAGACCCCATCACAATATTCCAGTACCTAAAAGGCAGCTAAAGAGATGGACACTTTTTTCACAAGGAACCATATGGAGAGAACAACAGGCATCACATACATGTTGCACTGGGAGACATCTTGATATAACACTTTTTTTACAGTGGAAACAATCATTCAATGGAACAACCTGCCCAGGGACATGGTACAGCCCTCAGCAGCAGAAGTTTTCAAGATGTGATTGGACAGAATGCTGGATAATCTCATCTATGATCCCTTTCCCAAGAACAGTTAAATCAGATGATCTTCTGAGGTTCCTTCCAACCCACTGCTCTACAACTCCATGATTCTGAGCTTAAGAACACCTCATCTGCATATCTCAAAAAAAAAATAATCTCCTTTTTTCCCCTGCCAGTTTTATTGAAGCATAATGATTTCAACTTCCAGTATCTCTGAAAATTGGTGCCCCAATACAAGCCTCTGCAGAAGGTGCAACAGTTCTGATTAGTTCCCCACATCTTTACCACTCACAGTTCAATATAACTATCAACAGAACCTATTGTAGGTGTCATTTCTTCCTGCAATGCTTATACCTCCTTTTTCCCTGCCCATTCCTTAGGAAGTTTCCTACTTTACCTAAGTCAGATTCATAGCTTTTATTATAAAGACTTCAATCTTTTTAAATTTCATATGACAGCTAGAAGTTACAGATGTACAGATCTACTGTAAAGAGTTTTTTTCTCAAAAAATTACAACTAGCTTAAGTAAATCCCATTGCTGAGGTTATCAGTGAATTCCATTCTCCACTTCTCAGCTCAAAAGTAAAATTCTCATCCCCCGCACCAGCGAGGCCCAAAGCAATTGCCATATCCTATTATGTAATATGGCCACTAAATAGTTCAAACACCAACAGATGAAACAGCAAGAAAAGCTTCTGCCACCACAAGAGGTATTATTGATTAACCAATAACCCTGTCCAGCTGCCATGCACACAAAGTATGTTATCTTCAAGAATAATGGAAGAAGCAAAACTAAGAATATGGGCTGCCCCTTCCCTTCAGATCTTTACATCAAGAAATAGAATCACAGAATCAACCAGGCTGGAAAAGACCTTCAAGATCATCAAGTCCAACCTATTACCCATAAAATTCTTGTAGAACCTGTAAGTAGTTACAAAAGACGAAAATAGCATGAACAATTTCCAAATGATACCTTGATCATATTTTACAACCATTATCATGAGGCATGGCGTGGGGTTTGATCTTCAGTTTTGCATAGAAGAGATGCAAGAAAACCAGCAGATTTTGTAAAACACATCCAGGTGTTTTCACTTTAAAATACAAAAGTACCAGAATACAATCTTAGGGCACTTTAGGTTCATTAAAAATAGTACAACTAGTGATTGCTCTGTCCTGGCAGTTCCTATGTCCAGAAATTCTCAAAAATGCTCTTGTTCTTTCTAGGTCCTTTTTTGGGTCCTATGGTGCCGAGCTTTTCCTGGAGCTGAGCTGCTTTCCCCCTCTCCCCCCCCCCTTTTTTGTTTTGTCCACTGGAAGCTGAAATATATAGGACCAGTGTAATTAGGCAGTTTAAATTTACCTTCCAGCAGCAAGACTGCAGGCTTGGTATATCTCATCTGATAAGCTACAGAAACAACCATTCAAAGTTTACAGGCTTGTTAACATACAGGGACACTTCATAACAAGTCTAAGTAATTCTTTTTCTCAAAAAGGATCTAGTTTTCGCCTCCATTTGTTTACACCCAAATAAAAGGGTGCAAACAACAATGACGAAAGCAGATAATGATCAGAAATATCAAGACCATTTAGATATCTATTTGGCAAAATGATTCAATAACAACAAGAAGGCTTTCATATGGTATTTCTTCTGTCTCTAGAAAAATACAGCTGCAGTATCTACAACTTACAGATGGAAAACAAATACCTTTTGTTACAGGAACTGTCAGTCACTTACAGCACGACTTGACAGGCATACTTACACTGCAGAATAGGTAAAAAAAAAAAATTTCATTTGAGGCCATACGTTCTACAGTATTACCTACCTTGTGCAAGCATGTTGAACTCCAAGAACAGTGCTATGTGATAAAGCTCCATAGCTTCTTCAGCCCTAGTCATGTTTAGTTTTCCTGCTACAAGAGCCTGAACCTCACTTAAACTGCCCACTGAAGGGCTGGAGTGCAAAACTGAGAGGTCCACCACATCTGTATACATACAGTTCAAAATGACCTTCGCATATTTTTTTGGTATGATAGATTCATCCAAGATAATTCTAGTTGGAGTTCGTAGAGTTCGGTCTGTGATTTCTTCACCAGTTCTTATCCTCCTCTGCAGCAAGTGACGAAAAAACGGAGACCGCGATGAAATAATAGCTTTATGAGCTCTGAGCTCTTCATCTAGGCAGTTCTGACTTCCACCAAAAGTATCAACTAAGTCAGAGGTGGATGAGAAGCTAAGAACCACATCGTAGTAGCACATGTAATCAAACAGTGCACGCATGTCAACATCTAAGGAATTTGGTGTTCCAAATTCTTCACTAAGCTGCACGAGGATATCAACATTTTGGAATCTTGAATCCTCCATTCCAAACTCGCCTGTATAAAGGTAGTGTAACAAAGCAGAAAACATAGGCATATCTATGCCAGCTGTGTTAATATCCATTATTATTTCTGCCCCATACTCTGGTGAGGAAGAAAGCAGCGTCTTGAAAAACGGACACCTTGCCGCCAGTATCGCACGATGCACAGGAAAACAAGTCTCTTGAAATATTAAGTCTACATCGGTGCAATATTTGTACTGATAGAGTTCAGCCATATCTTTTTGTAGCGTCCTGGCTTCTGGTCTTGCCAAATTAGCTTGTAGATAAAGTTCTTTTAAGGCTGATGTCCCTTCATATTCTTCTACTAATGCATTAACATCTCTGACATCCCAGCCCGAGAGGAGTTCACGCATCTGCTTGGCATGGTCAGCAGACCGGCTAGATTTCCGACGCTTAATGAATTTCTTTTTGAGGGTGGCGAGGCCAGAGGTTTTCTTTTTCTTGTCTTGAGGTTTCTCATGGCCATGGTCAAGGCTATACAGCTTTGATTCACAGCCATACCCTTGATGAGAGTAGGATGATGTCCCTGAAAGCAGAAAGGAAAATGGAACACATTTATTCCTTAAATATAAAAGGAAGGTCCATAACACCTAACCAGCCCATTCATGTCTCTGCAAGTTACATAGTCCATCAGCTACTTTGACAAGCTGAAAATCAGACTGAAGCCTCATGCAGCCATTAAGAACAACAAAACCAGTTTGTTTCTTCAGGGTTTTTTAGATCTACAAAGTTCGTATTTTTAAAAAGCAAACTCAATTTTAAGAACAAAACAGTGCTAGTTGATGTAGCTCTAGCATATGGTACACTTATCTAAGGGCAAAGAGAACATAGGTCATAATGTTACAAGTGTCATTGTATTAAATGAAATAATAATTAGAGCATTCTAAAAAAAAACTTGTATGACCACCGTGAAATAGTAGTACCTCCCCTCACCCCCTTCAAAGTGTTTTTCAGATTCTGCTCTTCTAGCATTAAGTTCCATTTCAACAAGAAAAGCATACCTGACATCCTAATCACCACAGCCACAAGACAAAAAGAAGAAAAGGAAATATAGTACCAAAAAATTCAGGGAAATTGAGGAAAATAAATTTGCACTGAAAATTTAGCAAGAAAGAAAAAATCCTGTCATATGATGATCAAGTAATGCCAAAAGCTAAACACATAAAATGGGCTCCTCTCCAGAATATGCATTTCTAGAAGCAATGGAAAACTCAAGTAATGTTTTACTAAAAGTAGTTAAAAGCATAAAGCTTTAACAGAAGCGGGACTTTCACTTTAAAGGGTTATTTCCTAATTAAAGTGAAAATTCTGTACATAAAGTTAAAGTCAGATGGTGAAAACTCTCAGATGTGGCAAGAAAAAAAAGTACAGAATCTCAGATACTATTTTCAGACAACAGAAGGGGGGAAAAACCCCTGACAATACAGAAGAAAACATTTGCAAGTGGTATGCAGAAAGACACCAGGTGCAATTTCATCTGAAATAGTGTTTGTCCATATTCAGTTTGGAATAGCCAGTATGTTTCCATTAGTACTCTGTAGCTTCACTACTTGTTGTGGGTTTTAGATCTTTAAGTTTAATGTACATGTAACCACCAGAGTTTTGGGGCTCTTTTATAACTTGTTCTCTCATTGCAGTTTCACCTGTTTCAGGTAACTTTGATGTGGTGCTATTTTGCTATGATATTTTGACAGTGACCTTATGGACCAGACTGTCAAAAGAGTGCTTTTAGTTACCACATTATAACTTTTTGAAAGACACAGGAGCAATTTGAAGTTGTGTTTAAGAGTACAAGAACCACAGCCCTCTAAGACTCTGTACATTGTTTTATAATTTAAGCCTCACAAAAATTCTAAGTAACCTCATACCTTGGCTTTTACACCAAGCTAAGTAAAACTCCAAATCATGAACTGCAATGGTTTTACAATTTGTCTACTAGTGAAAACTTTGAGAAGGAACTTTACTTTCTTGAAGGAAAGACCTCTGACTATTTTATCCATGATACATTAAAATCTGCTTGATCAGGCAACATGTTATTAATCATACTGAAAATCTGAAGACATTAAAAAGTATCCATTTAAATGAAAAGAACAACAGTAACTCAAGACAATTTCAAAGAGGCCATGCTTCAAAATCCACCACAAATTCTTTCCACGTGCTATACTAGGTATTACAATAGAAAAGTAGAGATTCAGCTTCCTGCTGATAAAGTCGAGCATTTCTGCTCCACTTAAAAAGCATTGATTATATTGCACAATGAAAGTGTAACTATATTTTTGTCACTCTATAATAATAGATTCTGCTCCAGTACAACATGCCAGATCATTCTTATTTGAAGTACTTGAATTCTAAATGGCAAAATTGAGTATGCAGAATATTCTCTTATATTCTGCTAATGAAAAACTAGGACACTGCCACTCTCAATTTTTTTCTTCCCTGACGGCTGCCGTGAGATATTACTTGCACATGAATCACTACAAGGTACTATAATACCATCCAGACTTTTGTGTACCCTGAGCTGCTTGGAAGATTTAACTTCAGAAGTACTGCAAACAGCGCTATTAACCCTTACAAATAGATAAAACTGCTTAAAAGCAGCTACTTCATTTGCAAAAAGCAACTGCTTTTTGCCAGAGGCAGAAAGAGAGATGTACCAGCATAGACTCTCTAGCTTCACATCAGCTGCTGGCTTCATATCCCTCAAAGAAAGAATTCTGAAGAGCCCCTTTTTGACCTGTCTGTAATCCTTCAGAATGCAGAAGCTTTAGAAGTAGGAAACAGAAATTTATTGCCCACTTCTACACCAAAATGCCCTGATCTATTAAACACTGTTAAAAAAGCAGCAGCCTAGACCATACCTATCTTTGAACAGATCAATATTTATATGAAATTGATCATTGCCAAAACTACTTTTGCACTTGACAATGAATAATGGGATCTGTCTAGTCTTCTGCATGCCCACACGTTTTAAAATCTAATTATATAACTATATGTAGAAGCAGGCATCTTGAACAGATGTACCACTCCAGAAAATGGTGTGAAATCCTCCTCTTGAATGCTGTAGACAAAATGGCAAGGAGATGACTGGATAAGCCTTTGCCACAGTGAAAGTGTATTTTTCACAATGAGAGCACTACATTATTTGTAATGATTGATGTCCTCTTCATAAATGATAAGCAAATTCAGCATTCAGTCAACTAACAATGGGAGCTCATCCTGTGAGACTACTGGGCTTTGCCAGATTAATTCTTGGCTTCTAACACTGATCCTACATTTACAATGTAATACACCACAGTGCTTCAGTGGTAAAGCAAGCTGCACGTCTAAAACCAACAGCCCTGAATCCAATTTCCAGGAATGAGACAGCTAATAGATATTTGCACCTATTATAATTCCAGTCTCCACATTTCCAGTTCTCCTTTGGGGCAGTAAATAGATCTAATGCCTTCTACAGGAAAAAAAAAAAGAAAGAAAGAAAAAAAGGAAAAGTTGATTTAGCATTAAAACATGATTATTCTGACAAGTGATGTATTGATTTTAGGATGCACCTATTTTTCACTGAGACAGCTACATAAGCCAATTATCCCAACAAGAATCCAGATAAGAAAGATAAATTCCATGAAGGGGGAAGAGATGAGACTGTGATGTAGACAGCACGCTTACTCTTCAAACACACTGATGTAAGTGCTACCATAATAGCAGAAGAATTTTAATGAAAACACTCATTTACCTTCCCCAAGATGAGACAGCCACACACTTACAGACCTTCCTCAAAAGAAGTTGCAACTACAATTTTAAGTAATGGTGATTTCTATTTTTATTAATGAAGAGCATCATAAAAACCTTCCATAAGCCAAGCAGAAAGTTTCTGGGGAATTTAATAAAGGCTTTGGAACTCTTTCCCTCCTCAAATCTTCTCAAAAGGTGTTTCAGCATGCACATCTGCCTGTTTTCAGGTCTGTAAGAGCTTCATTCATTACAGGCAGATAAAAATACCAAGACACAGAATAGAAATATTTAGGCTATGATTTTTAGAAAGTACACATACAAACAGAGGCAAACCTTTTACTAGTGTTAGTTATCATACACAGAATAAACAAAGCCCTTAGGGGGACTTTACAGAATGGATGATCAAGATCTGAGTACTAAAAGCGCTTCTTCGGCATACTATGATAGCACATGCAGAATTTTTAGCCCAGAGCATAGGGCTTTACATGTAACAGTTTGTGGGCTGCCCTCTACACAGATCTCCAAAAGTTAGGAGGGTCAAAAAAAGCTGAGAAAAATTACAGAGAAAGTTGGGGGCTTTTTTCTCTGATAAGAATATCACTGTGTTTTTCAGCGGCTAAAAATGAACACTAAATATCAGTAACTACATATTCAGTGTTGCAATCCAAGGCATAAAGGAGTAAAGTGTTTATAAATTATTTATGTTATTTACTGCTAAAAGCATTCTTCAGACTGTCAAGGTTGGGTTTTTTCCCCAGATATACCTCCTCAAAAAATGTCTTCTGTTAGATCCATCACATAACTATTTATTATTTATAATGTGACAGTACTTAGATCAACACCAAGGTCTTTTTGCACTAGACTTGAAAAAGCACATAAAACTTGTTCCAGTTATGCCTTAAGAAATTATTTTCTTATCCCAGTCACTTTAACTCATATCCAGTAAAGCAAAGTCCTTGCTTGTAAGTAACACCGCTAGGGCAGTAAGTATCCCCCTGTAAATAGGTAATGGAGAAAGGACGGGAGAAAGCTGTCTACAACACGACTTGTTACTTTAACATTCTTATTACCAGAGATATCCCTTCTAGCAGTAAGGAAGTAATTAGCTTTTATTAAGCATAATGCTAATACTACAATGAATACTGATAATCAAGTTTTATATGCTTCAATACAGTTTCACAGAAAATCTGAGGAAGAGTAGAAAATGGTAGACAGATTTAAGGGACAGCAGCTGCTCTTGAACTGGGAAAAGTGGAATGCATGGTTTAACCATCAAAGCCTCTCAATTTTATTTAAACAACCTATTTACTAGCAAATGTCAGATCAACTCATTGCACATGTGTAGCACAGTTCTGAATTTTATGCATGACTGAGCTTGAATGGATTCAAACTGGTGACCTAGGAAATAAAAGCTCTGCGTAACATTACAGCAAGCAAATCAAATCTAGTACATAGACAATCCAGCAAGTCACTTATGTAAGTGACAAGATAACTGAAAAGAGATTTACCTATGAATGTCTGCTGTGCCTGTGAATTTGCCCCTACCCTTGGGGAACATGAGTGAGGGTAGTTAGATGCATTAGCACCCATTTTCTTCAGTCACTCAGGCATTCTGCCTGCCGGCTCTTCAACACACAATCCCATAATCCTTTATAAATCTTCAATCCCAGGTCCAGCATTCTGTTCCTCCATTTCTGAAAAACAAAAATACCAATAAATTACTTCATTATTCTTTTTCAGTAGGCATTATGTGATTCAGATAAAATAAACAGCCTCCAGTAAATAGTATTTTCATAAATTAAAACCTCAATCATTTCCAAGATCTTTTTATTTGAAGGATTAAACCAAGACCAAAAATACATTTTATTTGCCAAAATAATTTTTAATTGTCCATGCCACTCACAAATCAGTATGATAAACTGCAACAAGGAACAGGATGGTTATCAAACTTGAGGGAAGAGATCTTCAAGTAGGAGTTGGTCTAAACTAAAAGTGCTCCTTCAACTAGACCCCAAGACTTTTCATACATGCTGATACATTTGCATACTGTTATAAAAATAACAAACTGAATTATAATGAGAAAGCAGAATAAGCCAATCCTACTGGAGGTTATACCATAATCACTGCTTTCAGCTGCATTTTGATTTCATACCATTTATGTAGTTCTTATTCAGTTAGGTTTAAACTAGTACTAGAAGTGGGTTTATAAACAGGCAGTTTTAGTAGGTTTGTAATAGCACATTTAAGCATTCATCTGCTGTTTTATTAAGCATTTGAAAACATTTTAGGAAGTCACTTCTGAGGAAATTTGAAAAAGGTTGCATTGCTAAACATACAATAAGCACATTCTAATTAATTCCTACATTAGAAGTTTTAAGGCATCAAGTATCAATATGGCAAAATGAAAGTTACCACAATGAATAATTGCCTACTGCATGCCAGAACTCAGAGAAGGAGAAATTTAATGCAGAATAGGCACTGTAGTCAGGCACTTAGAGATGCCAAGACTTCCCATGCCTCCTTTCAAATGTAACCAAGCACTGCTTGGTCATGTATATGCTAGCTGACTTGAATATTGAAACATGCTGTAGTTCATAAAGTGTATTGTTCTCCATGGTGCAAAAATCATCATAGCTTTATTCCTACTACTGTCCTTAACCTCATGTACCAACTGAAATACAATCTTTGTATTTCTTATTCATACATTCATAGAATGGTTTGGGTTGGAAGGCACTTTCTCGGAGGAAGCCCCTCCTTCCTCTCTGCATCCTCATTTTCCCTACCTCATTTGTTCTGGTCCAAATACTCTGTGAACCAGATAAAACGACCCACGTTAAAACCAATCTAGACAGAAAGTCTAAACATTATCACTTACATGAGTGGGTTGTTACAGTATCACATGAAAGTCTCTGCTGGCACAGGTGGAAAAAAGAAGAGGAACACAGACACAAGCAGCTAGGGCTGGGACAATAAGCATACTTGAACCACTTTAGGAATTTAGGTGCCAGTCTTGGTTTGGTTTTGCTAGTTTCCACTTCAGCCTCTACCCTAAACCTAGCCTACTGTTATCAAGTAAAATGCCAAATCAAGAAAGCCATTTCGCATGGTGAAAAACAGCTGCAGAAGGAGATGAACATAAAAATGAAGAAGCAACTACAAACAATCAAATCTTTAGCTGCACTAGGCATGAAAGATTATCTTTCCTTGCAGAAGTTACCCTGCATACTAAGACCTGTCCTGTTCCAGTTTAGCTGATGTTTTTATTTATTTTATTTTTTTAAATTCAATTTTAGCCTCAGAACACAGTCATGGAACTTTCTGTTTGTTCTAAAAACTACCATCAGGTGAACTTTTTCTCAAGAGCACAGAAGCTAAAGGACTGAATGCACTGACAGCATGCCTTTAAGAAAGTGCGTAATTGGCAAGTAATTCTCTGTTGAAAAGAAACAACTGAAATTGTGAAGGATAAGCTGATTATATAGCCTGACACACATGCAAATCCACACAAAGCCTATTTTGACTATTTTTTTTTAAATCCAGTCAAGCAATCAACATGTACCACGATTCAAAATTACTTCAGTGATACAACACTAAGATGTAGCTGATACAGCTGAAATGTTCTGGTTTGTGTTAGTATTGCACAAAAAGGAGAAAGAGCTGATGTCCTTTATGATTTGGGTTTAAAAATATGTTATTTCATGATCTATTACACTGGAAAACAGAAAATCCAATAAGCAGAACATCAGAACTTAAGCCACATCAGCAGTTACAGACACAAGCGGGTAAAAAGAAGCAGATAACGAGATTATGAAAGTGACTGCATTGCTAAATGCTATGCTGAGAACCATGTGTCCCAGCAATCACAAAGAACCCTTCTTAGTTAAGTATGAATTTTAAGGCACTTTTTTTCATTAATACACTTCTGCATTACAAAGTTATTTTAAAAAACCCACAGTAGTTCAGATTTTTGTCTGGTTTTGTTGAGTTTTAGGGGCAAATAAAAAGAACAAGATAACCTGTAGCATTCTTCAACACGTCCTCTGAGGAGTCAGAGCAAAAGTTGAAAGGACTATATTCAAACAGAGTATAAAGCTGTGCACTCTTGAAGGTAATTACACTGGAGAAAGTAAAAATATTGAGAAGCATTCTGGCAGTTGCAAAGACAGAATGCCTGGGTAAAGCTCCTTGTTTCAATGCTGTCTTTGCAAACAGTGTTCCCAGTAGGATTTCTGATGATCAGCAAAGCAATCTGGAGCATAAGGTGAATGTGTCACATCCTGGAAGTGATTACATAATGTCATCAGTAGAGAGCAACAGGTCACATCACTAACAGTACTGCCAAGGCATGGGACATCAACACATTCTCCTAAATAGAAGGTTCCAGCACCTAAAACCCCCCAAATACATAAAGCACAGGCAGACTAACTGAATTACAGTAGTATGATCCTGCACAGAACAAGAAGCTTCTCCCAAGCAATTTCAATATTTTCATCTACTGGCAAATGAATCTTGAACTCTGTACATCACTGGTTCTTCCAGCTGGTTGCAAGCACCTACTATTTTACCAAAAATCCTATTCCGACTGATGATACTCACATGAAAGACTTCACTCATGTTCCTGAAGTTTAATTCAAAACATTTTTTCTAGCAAAATCAGCAAGAGTTCATTTATTGCCCTCTAGGACTCTCTTGAAGTGAAATGACAGCATGTATTCTCCAATGACTCATTTTTTTTTAGATGTTCACTTGAAAGGAGTATTATCTGATTCAGACAAAACATCATTAAATCTACATTAAGAAAAATCAGAGAAATTCCATCCACCAAGTCTTTATCAATACCCCTGAACAGAGTAATTAGGTATGAACATATCCATTTACAGGCAAAATTAAGATAATTAATTTTAGCCAATCTAGAGTAGCTGCAAGATATTCTGACATATTGTGATATATTTTGAGGAGTCTAAAGGTTTTTTAAAGGACCTCTTCAGAGCAAATTAAAACATGTTTTTGGTTTTTTAAGAAAGGTAGATTCTCTTTGGTACAATAAATCTGTGAACATACCAGTTAGTTAAGACAGTGCTGTGGTTTAACCCCCAGCTGGCAACTAAGTCCCACACAGTCAGTCACTCACCCACGGTGGGACAGAGAAGAAAATCAGCATAGTAAAAGTGAGAAAACTTGTGGGTTGAGATAGACAGTTTAATAGGTAAAGCAAAAGCTGTGCACACAAGCAATGCAAAACAAGGAACTCATTCACCACTTCCCATCAGCAGACAGGTGTTCAGCCACAGCCAGGAAAGCAGAGCTGCATCACACACAATCGTTACTTGGGAAGACAAATGCTGACATGTGGAACATCCCCTCCTCCCTTCTTTCCCCAGTTTCATAGTGCAGAGCATGAAATCATATAGTAAGGAACATCCATTTGGTCAGTTGGGATCAGCTGTCCTGGCTGTGTCCTCTCCCAGCTTCTCGTGCACCATCAACTTATTTTGCTGGTGGAGTGGTGTGAGGAGCAGAAAAGGCCTCGATTGTATAAGCACTGCTCAGCAGTAACTAAAACATCCCTGAATTATCAACACTGTTGGGTCACAAATCTTTAAATATCTACCCTGCCCCCAGCACTCAGCCTCAACAAGTCACTCTAGCCTAGCCCCGGGCACACATGCAGAGTCCTCCTTTAAAGCCACTGTTTCTGAGGCTCAGGTTTCAGTGCTGATACCACCTTTTAGTCTTGTCTCCTAAAATCCAGTCACTCTCAGGTGTATTCTGCTCACTGAAGCAGGCAGCAATACAAAAATCAAACTAGAAAATTCATTGTGAATGGTGTTTATACAATGACTGACTCATGCAAGAGCTTGTAAACTGGTTATGGACTGCTGCCACCCTGAGTAAATCTGAAATTCCTGGTCAAGCATGTAGGGTGTTTTGCTTTTATTTAGATGCTATTCGTGTACAAGGACAAAACTAACCGAGCTTATCTACATGGTCAATTTAAATTATTCACTTCAGCAGAAAATTTAAAGTGCCACACTGACCTCAGCAAATGACGTTTATTCACAACATCTGATGCCAGAAAGCTTTCTATGCCATGCACTACAAAGACTTCAGCTGTTTTGAAGATGGGTATTTTAGTACACGTACATAAAAACACATATAGTAGCAAAACATACTAATGTTGCAAAGCTCCCCCTTGGAAGTAAACTTCAGATGCTTCCATAAACTACCTGAAATCTCCAATTACATCAGTAGCTTTAGCTTCAGTTGGTACCTTCAGTAATACCTAGACTTAGATTCCATGCAAGTGTGATGAGAACTAATGCTCACAAACTTTGAAGAGTGTCCTCTCCAAAACCAGAGAAATCCATTTCAGATCAAACGGAACATATACTTTCCTCAACAATAAAAGCAAACAATTAAGGAAGGAAAGGCTTAGTCAGAAAAACAGTCTAGTAGTTAGTAGATAATTAAGTTGGAGCATTGTTTACATTTTCCTCTTGGCAAGCAAAGGAAGTTTTTTCTTCAGATTTCCTGCAATAAGATCTCTCAGCATTTCTAAAGTATTTTTTTGTCCTGTAACATGCACATGCAAGTTTTACATGAGTGTCAAAGGAGCATCTCATAGGGTAACCTAACAAGTTGTTCCTAAAAACTGAAGCACCATTTCATTTATATATCTAATTCAGCAACATCTACATATACCTCACGTATGCAGACTTCAATACTGCAGTTAGGAGAGCCTGTGGGGTGGGGTTTTGTTTAACTGTTTACTAAAGCAAATCTGCCCTTTAAGCAGATTGATGATATGCCTTAACCCTTCCCTCTCCCTCCACAACATCTGGAAAACCTATTTTTTCAAATAAATCACATAGAAGTTTTAGAAAGAAAGCAAAAATCTGCAGACCAGACAAGAAACTCCATCAAAGCAATCTATTGCTCTGTGTCATTTTAGACCAAATTTTGTTCATCTTTCTCATATCCACAACTGTCCTTCATACTCTTTCACATTCAAGGCAAGGGTGAAATGCAAAAAGGGAAGCCTTTGCCAGCATGTGCTATACATATCAAACTTTCTTTGATTATTCCATTATTTGAGAAGTTCATCAATTCATGGGAAAAAGTCATCATTGCCACCCATAATAATAAAACTCAACCCATGAGCATTCCCACTCAACTCTTCATTCTCTACTTGCACATTTTAACTTATAAGAAAACAAGTTTGGTTGTGTGTGTTTTTTTTTAAAGAAGCAGGTTCCATTTCCTTCCAAACTTAAAAGGAGGAAGAAACTCAGATTGACAAGGTGTTTACATAAATACTCTCATTACTGTTGAAGACTTCTAGTACTTAATGCAATTCAGCCTTGATACAGGTAAAACCCAGTTACAAAATGCGGCATTTTCTAATTTAATTCTCCAGAAAATTAAGTTAGTAGCTAAAACAGAATGAGGGGGGAAGGGAAGAAGAAGAGAACTAGATCCCCAAGACGGTGGTGGGGAAACATCTAGACTGGCACAAGTATGTTAATCCAAACTGACAAATTTTGAGCTAGTAATCAACTGAGGAACTATGCAGTAACAAAACTACTTCAGATATTGTCAGTAAGGAAACTAAAATGTCTTAAGAAACTTATATTAAAACCAGATTTAGCTTGAAGTGGAAGAGCCTTGAATACTATAGACAGGTCTTTAGGAAAGCTGTAATTCTGAGTAACAATTTTCAGGAGCCTGGTAATTGAAGCTTGAAAACCAACTTCAGTTATTAAGTGTCCACATTACAGCATCAAAGATCTTGGTTAAAACGCAGCTGAAGACAAGCTGTTATGACTCAGCGCAGAAATACATACAAGAGTCATCTTACAAGGGGTTACCAAGTCTCCAAGTTTGTGTCTAGATATACAAAGTAGTATCACATCAGAGAGGAGATAATCTTACACTGTCTGACAACCTATCTATGCTAGAAGGTTATTTTGCCATTTCAAGTCCAAATGCACATTTACAGAATCATTTAATAAAAGATTAAACCCTACCTAGATTTTAGTGAGCAAGAAAGAATCAGGAGGTACTGTGTGATCCAAATAATGTACCCTTTTACAAAAGAAAAGGCAGAAAATGTTTTTAATCATTATCTTTTGCTATACAAAAAGTTCTGACAAGTTGGGATTTCACAATTTAAGGCAGTAAACATACATCCTTATCCAAAATCTAGAAAATTCCCAAATCATTCATGGACATAGACTGCAGAGAAGATGGAGTACATCAGGAGGATGGAGGGCCTCACCAGCAACTTCTGAAGCCGTTACCTACATTCCTTTGTAAGAAGTTCGATGGTTGCATCCAGATCACCAGTAACAACTGTGCTTCTCAGGAGCTGAAAGGTACTGACACATTGTAGATCCCTCCTCATTCATTATCAAGGCCATCACTACACTGAATAACAAGACACTTCCTGTCTCATTTGCATTTTGTCAACTCAGCATTCTTCTAAAGTAAATAACCCATTTCAAAAACTTCCTAAAAGTACCTCATTACAGACGGTGACAAAGGTATTTTCAACTGTCAGTATAAGCTGTTTCATTGTATCTCATTGAGCTGTAGTTACTACTAGAACTACTTCAAAGAAATCCAAGGCTGAAAACAGATCACTTTCCAGTTGGCCTTTGGGCCTTCTAATTTTCTCTCTGTATAGTTGCATAACAACTTTGTAATCCTCCTGAGTGGCCTGCCCCTTCTTCCAAAGACCATAAATTCTCCTTTTTACCGTGAGTTGTAACCACATCTCTCTATTCTTTCCCATCAGCTTGTCTTTCTGCACATGGGGATGGCCTGTTCTTGTGCCTTTAAGACTTCCCACTTGAACAGCATCCAGCCATCCTGGACTCCTTGGCTCTTCAGGACTGCCTGCCAAGGGACTCTGTCAGCCAGTCTCCAAAACAAGCCAAAGTCTGCCTGCTGGAAGTCCAAGCTGGCAGTTCTGTTGACCCCCTTCTCCAACAATCAAGAAATCTATCATTTCATAATCACTGTGCTAAAGACAGTCCCCAAGAACTACATGACCCATAAGTCCTTCTCCATATGCAAACAGCAGGTCCAGCAGGGCACCTTCTGTCACCAGATGTGTCAGGAAGTTACCCTCCACACACTCCAGGAACTTTTGGGACTGCTCCTTCTCTGCTGTATTGTATTTCCAGCAGACATCAGGGAAGTTGGCATCCTCCACAAGAACATGAGGCAGCAATTGTGATAATTATTCCAGATGCTTAAAAACTATTTTATGTATCTTCATCTGAACAGACTCCCATCATAATGTGTCTTATTGGCCTTCCCCCTCATTCTTACCCATAAAAACTCTACCCTATCATGACCAGCATTAAGCTTAAGACAACAAAAATATTCCCTGACATACAGGGCCATTCCACTGCCTCTCCTTCCTTGTTGATCCCTTCTGAAGAGTTTATAGCCATTGACTGTGGCATTTCAGTCAGGTGAGTCATTCCACCACTTTCTGTGATGGTTACTATGTAACAGTTTTACTGATACACAATGGCTTTCAACTTCTTCTGTTTGTTTCCCATGCTGCATGTGTTAGTGTAAATACACTAATGGTCCTGCCACCTTCATGCAGTGAGAGTCCTAATTTCCATGCGACTGTTCAAGTGCTGCCCTTGGGCTTATTTCTAGCAAACCTGGGTTTGTGCCCTACCCCCTCCAAATCTAGTTTAAAACCCTTTTGATGAGCCCTTCCAGAGCCTAAGCTAGGATCATTTTCCCTCTTTGGGACAGGTGTATCCCATCTGTTGCTAACCACACCTGGTGTTCTGTAAAATCAACTCATGATTAAAGAACCCAAAGTCCTGCCAGTGACACCAGGCTCAGAGCCAGACATCGATCTGCTGGCTCTTCCTGTATATTCTCACATCACTCCCCACAACTGGAGCAATAGAGAAGAACACTACTTGTGCTCCTGATTCCTTAACCAGACATCCTAGTGCCCTGAAGTCTCTCTTCACTGTCCTTGGACTTCTTGCTGCTACTTCTTTCAGGTAGGCAGTGATGGTCAATAGTAGACAGTAGTCTGAAGTAAAGAAGCTTTCTCCTTACATCATTAACATAAGCCTCAGGGAGGCAGCAGAATTCCCTAAGAAATGGGTCTGGTCTGCAGATCAGGCCTTCCCTTACCTTAAGCAGTGAGTCACCCATAACAATGACTCTTATTCTTTACTGGAGGGGTTTTGATGCAGGGCGTAAACAAAGTAAACCTCAGCAACATCTCCAAGCTAGGTGAACCACCATCCTTGTCATCTTCTGGCCACTCAGTTAAATATCACAAGCAGCCTCAGAGGTTGTTGATCTTCTATGTATTTGAAGAAACAGACATATGGGTATATTAAAGAAAAAAAACCTCTAAATGCCTCCACTTGTGCAAAATGCTTCAGGAGAGCCTCATACTAAACACAACAGAACTTACATGGACAAAGCTGTAATTATCACAGCAGCAGAAAGGCTTCACACAGGACTTGCATATTCCTAGACAAAGTCAAAGATCACCAAATCCATAGCAAATTCAATTCCTCAGTTTCTAGTAGTCAAGAAACTGCTTTTCCCCTACCTGTACAACAGGAACCATCATGAGAACAAAGCTAAAGCAGAAGATCAAAAAAAGTTGAAATAAGGCAGCACCCAGCCAGAAAATATTGTCTCTTTGCATTCCGATGGGATTAGTTACTCTGGAAGGCTTTTTAGTCAGCTCTTATGGAAAATTTCCAATATTGAGGTCAGGAGAAAGAGTATCAAAAGGAATTTTTGTCACTCCTATCGACTACTTTTAAAGCCATTCGAATAACTTACCCATCACTGAAGTGTTTCACGTATTTCATTGCAGTGCAGAGACCTAGAGTAGCAGATTATGATAAGCAATGCAGCATTACATGCTGTCTCTGATGGAATGTCATCTACCTGGTTACTCAAAAAATACTTCTATTTCCTTATAAAAAGCCATAATTTTACTAAGGTTTGATATCTTCACAAAACTGGTACTCTTGCTCTTTGTATTCCAAACCTTGATTCAAATCTTAATGCTGGACTAGAAGAACAAGCAGTCTTTTCTGACCCAAACTCAAGTCCAAAACACACACGTGAGCACAGATTCATTTTGCAGCTCTACTGATTGCTGAAAGCTTATGCCAGCACCAGGTCACAAAAACCCAAGTCCATCTAGAAGATCAAGCAGCAGCTCTTTATTACACAACTCTTCTATCCAACTCCTTTGAGTTTAGCCATCACTGCCATGAGGAGAACCATAAAATCACTTGACAGTTATCCTGAAACAAGAGTTTTAACTGTTCTTGGACATTAGAGAGGAATTTTGCATAATATTAATTAGTTTGATACATCCTGTACATGGGTTGGGACAATCCCAAGCACAAGTGAGGTTGGGCACTAAGAGGATTGAGAGCAGCCCTGCAGAGGACTTGAGGGTACTGGTGGATGAAAAACTGAACAGAAGCCAAAAAGGTGTGCTTACAGCCCAGAAGCACTTAAAGGCAAGTGTCCTAGGCTGCAGCAAGAGAAGCATGACCAGCAGGTCAAGGGAGATGAATCAGTGATTTGGCGCTTCTACTCCAGTGAGATCTTACCGGAGTACTGTGTCCACTTCTGCAGCTTCCACTGTAAGACAGACATGGACCTGCTCAAGCAGGTCCAGGGGAGGGCCATGAAGGTGATCAAGGGGCTGGAGCATCTCTCCTAAGAGGACAGGCTGAAAGAGTTGGCATCGTTCAGCTTGGAGAAGAGAAGGCTCTGGGGACATCTTATAATGACCTTCCAGTACCTAAAGGAGGGCCTACAGGAAAGATGGGAAGTGACTCTTATCAGCAACTGTAGTGATAGAACAGAGGGTAAGTGTTTTAAACTGAAAGAGGGTAGATTTTATTAGGTATTAGGAAGAAATTCTTTACTATGAGGGCAATGAGGCACCAGAACAGGTTGCTCAGAGACACTGTTGATGACCCCTCCCTGGAAGTGTTCAAGGCCATGTTGGATGGGGCTTTGAGCATCCTGGACTAGTGGAAGATGCCCCTGCTCACAGCAGGGTGGTTGGAACTAGATAATCTTTAATGTCCCTTCCAACCCAAACCACTTTAGGATTTTGTTATGGTCTCTCAAGCACTTCCCACTAGGCAACACTGAAGATTTGAAGTAATGAAGAGACTCATCTTTAAATCTCCAAATTAGAATACTGAAACAATCCTGTACCAAAGAGGACAGAGTATAAATAAAAAGGCTCTTGAAGATGGGAAACAGCAGTGGCAGCAGCACTAGAAAGATTCTTTAAGAGAGATTTTTTTATAAAAATAAATTCTACTCTTTACAATTTACTGCAGTGGACTGGTAACAGGATATGATACATAAGAAAAGCAAAGATGGAAAGGAAAAAAAAAACCAAACAGCCTAATACAGAAATAACTGAACATACATGAATTCAGTGCCATATAGAATATACACTATCATCACTGAATTTGGACAAGAACGATATTTAAGGATAAAATTCAAATAGTATTTACAGAACAATCAGACATGTATACAACTAACATCTAGCATTAGAACATCAAGACACTTCTGAAACTTAGCAAGTGACTTAGGCAGATGTAACCCTCAAATCACAGAATCAACCAGGTTAGAAGAGACCTCCAAGATCATCAAGTCCAACCAATGACCTAATCCTAACTACTAGACTATGGCACTAAGTGTCTCATCCAGTCTTTCCTTAAACACCTCCAGGGATGTCAACCCCACCACCTCCCTGGGCAGCCCATTCCAATGGGCAATCACTCTTTCTGTGAAGAAGTTCTTGCTAAGATCAAGCCTAAATGTTACACACCCAAACCTTATTGAAACTTTCTTCTTAATCAGCTCTGATTGCTGCTATTTTTTTAACACATTTTTATCACAGGAATTATTTTCTTTTAATTTAGAGAAATAGTTTGAACTCACTAATGACAAATCCCCAACAGGGTGAACATCTGCAAGCCCACCAGCTGTTATGCTAGACATTCACTAGGGTTTGGTGTAACCTTGCACAACAGTTGCATCCAGTGGAGCAATCAAATTGGATTAAAATTTAATTACATAGTGAGGTGTGTTTTTCAAGCCAACTCACTTCAGTCCCACCTCCAGCTCCCCTTTTCTCACTGAACTTGTCTCTACATTGTGCCAGCAAACAAACTTTTCATAGCAATGTCATGATCTGGATCAGGAACCTGATCTGAATTTATTCTGTTTTAGTGGTTTATTTTTCAGACAGAGCAGCTTCCTGCAATGCTTCAGTGCAAAGCCATGTAAAAAGCTCAACCAACACAGCTGAAAGCAAAATGCTAAAACTTTACTTCATACCTTGCTACGTGAAGTTCTGTAAGTGTTGCATATGCTACTTTGATATTCAACTCCTTCTTAGCCATTTTAGCTCTTGCACAATTCTACTCTCAGCAACAAATAATTTTCCCTGTTTCAATGTTCTCCTAGCATCCATTGATTATATAGAAAGGATCTTTACAACTGGCATCCTTCTTGGGAGACATGCGGGACAGAATGGATAGTCACAAAATACAAGAATATCATCAAACTCTGCATCTGCAGTGTCTTCTTGTTATAGTTGAGACATAATGGTAAGCCAACATATGAAAAAGCATTCTACAAAATCCACAATAGTTTCTCTCCAAAGATTAAAACACTGAGAAGCCTTATTCTTCAAAGAACCTAGGTAAAGAAACAGATCAATAACTACATGGCTCACTGCAAGCTCCTCTAACACTGTCATCTGAAATAGGACTCCCATGCACTGTCCACTGCATGCACAATGTTTTTGTATCAGATTTCCAGACCTGTGAAAAAGTGGTACAAGCCATTGATCTGGTAATCAAAATTCATGTAAATATGTTCAAAGAAAAAAATAAAGGAAAAACAAAACAACACCCCCACCAAAAAAACATCAAACAAAACCCAAACCAAACAACACAAAACATTTAGAGTCAAGACTGAAATTTGCCATAAGGGCAGATAGATTCTAATTATTAAGAATATAGTTATT
Source organism: Melanerpes formicivorus (assembly GCF_026170545.1). Classification (NCBI taxonomy): domain Eukaryota; kingdom Metazoa; phylum Chordata; class Aves; order Piciformes; family Picidae; genus Melanerpes; species Melanerpes formicivorus. Next base: position 6,814,884 of record NW_027142369.1, read on the forward strand.
TCTTCTTAAAAGAAATCTTACACTTTAGCTATAGATCTTTTGTTAGATTGTCTCTAAAATGTAGCCAGTCCCAACTATCCTAGTCATCACTGTGCAGCCAAGACATCAGAATACACTCCTCTTCTTGCATGTGGTCTGCTACATCAAGACCAAACTAGTATCAGAGGGGCAGGACTTGTGTCACACCTCCTCTTATGGCCACATGCAAGACTACAGGATATCACACCACCAATGCAGCCTGCAAAGCAGGACAGAGTAAGACATTGCCCAAGCCTAGAATTCATTCCTTACAAGCCTATAGGTTAATTGCCATCAGTGACAGCTGTAAACCTGATATTACTTATGCAGCAACTTGAACGGCCACTTCAAAATAAAGACTCAACATTTTGGCAGTCTACTCAATCAAGCTCTGACAGCTCCACTGAAATAAAATCAAAGAGCTGGCTGCAAAGACAGAACGTTCTACTGTAGTTTAACAGTAAGCAACATACCCTCACGACACAAAGTTTTGAGCTTCTCAGACAAGCTTGAAAACCAAGCGGGATGAAAAATAAAATCGCTATGACAAGTCGATGCAAGTCTTCCAGGAAAGCTTATAAAAATAATTCTATTCTTTCATGTATGACTCCCTGCAAATCAGACAATGCCAGCTACAAGCATTACACCACTACTGTATCTATGGCTCAGCAAAGAAATATGGACATACCAAGAAAATTAAGTTGCACTAGTAAGAGGCAAGGATTTTTTAGAAAGCCAGCAATTACAGCAATGCCACAGAAAATGATCCAAGGTGACCTGTGTTGTGCTTCTTGTATGTTTAAACACACAGAAGGAGATCAGAAAGTCAACCTCCCTTACTTATTGACCGAAGTTCGAACACAAGGAAAACAATGCTTAATGCAGCCGAACTGAAACACAAAGGATTCAACAGCTTTTTTCCATCTCCAGTGAACAAAAATAAACACTGGGTGTACATTCTACTCAAAACACTGAACTATCTTTTCAAGATTACCTATATGCAGTCCAACTATGCAAGCCTACATCTGAATGAAAAACAGAAAGCAATGAGCAGCTGCATGCTGCAACTTAAGATACAAGCTTTACTCTTTAACACAAGTCGTTAGAGGTTACATATAAGCAAGAACAGATAGTAATGTTTAAGCAGGATTATGCGGTGCAGGAGTGTAGCAAGTTCTTAACTGTCGCAATTATGCTTTCCTCCATCAACTAAGAATTAAATTATTCCAAGAAGGGGGAAAAAACCCATCACAAGCTATACCTTCCCCATGTATTATCTTAATCCAGATATTCTACAACCTAAGCACTCAGACCTTGTCTTTTAAATGTATGGGTTCACAGTCTGTACATTACTAAGTGAAATACACTTGTTTCACATCCTCAAAAATAATCTCTATAGAATTAATTTTGTTATGCTGGCAGTAGACTCTCAGCTGACAAGGGGGAAAGGAGGAAGAAGTATTTGCATTGATTTCTTAAGCAAAATCTGAACTCAGTGGATGTAAAAAGGCATTTTCCCTTCCCTCCACCTCTCCCTGTAAAGAAGCAGACCAATACAGAATTAGGATGAAAGCAGTTTGTGGTATACATTTGAAATAGTAAGCTTAGAAAATTAAACCTTTTCCCTAACATCTTTCAAACAAAGAGGTATAGCTTTAACTCATCATGCTTAACAGTGTCTCAAAAAAAAAAAAGGTAATTCTGAACACTAAAAATTTTGTACTTTGTTTTTATTTTCTCCATTCCTAAACAACATTAGAGCATGCAATATGTGGGAGAACCTGAGAAGACCACATCTCAGTGGGATATTTGCCAAACACTTTAGATTTCTGTATTATGTTACTCTGATTTGGAACAAAGCTTCAAGTGATGCTACATTCCCTAAGGTAAATTCTCACGCAAAGTATCGAGTCAACATACATTTCATTATCTTACTATTATATTTGAATGTTAGTACTTGGCATGTATGTCATCTTTCATCTAAGAGCCTCAAATGTAATGGAAATGGGATGGCTGGGAAAAGTAATTAGAAGTATGAAACGACAGCAAAGCACTATCCCACCAGCAGCAGGAATATTCCAGAGGCACAAGCATGCACATCATCTACAAAGCTCTCCAAGTTTTTCCAGGAACACCACAGTAACACCTACACGGAGATCAGCAAAACGAAACCCCACATCCCAAGGGCGGCAGCAACCTCAAAGCCGCAGGGACTGCCAAGGGACAGGCTGAATGGCCAGGCACACATGCGGCAGTCCCGCAGCCCACAACGAGGGAGTGCGGTCACTCTCGCACCGGCCAGAAGCAAGGGGAACCCCGCAGCACCAGGAACATAAGCCTCGCACCGGTTCTTGCTTGAGGCGATTCAAATCCCCTCGAGGGCTCCCGCGGGGACTGGCGCCGGGGCTGCCGTCCAGAGCCGAAAGACAAACTGCCCCGGGGGGGCGGGCAGCGCTCCGCGGAGCGGGGCGTTAAGGCAGGACGCCACGACAAGAAGAGACCGAGGCGAGGCCGCTGCCGGTGCCTCGGACCAGGGACCTTTGCGGACTGGGCCCGCCCGTCCCCGGGGCCTTGTGGAGCGACGGGGGCCTGCACGCCAGTCCAGCCGCAGTAGCAGAGCTGCGACCTAGGAGCGACGAGGCAGGTGCGGGAAGAGCCCGCCTGCAGCCGGCGCGGGACACTGCCGCTCCGGCGGGGCGCACACCCGGCCCCAACTCGGGGACTGCCGCCGCGGGAGCCTCAGTGGTCTTTCGCCCCCTCCCCTCTAAGGCCGTGACACTAAGCCAGGCCCTCCTCCCAGCCCACGCTCACCACACGACTCCACGTAACGCCTCACCTCCGGCAGCCGCTTGCCGCCGCCATCCTCCCTGCTCAGTGTCACCCACTCCCTCCCGAACCCGCTCCGGCCGCCGCCATTTTGATCCAGAGCCCCAGACTCGGCCGGCCAGGAGGAGCGCGCACGGCGCCTGCGCAGGGGCGCTGCGACGCCCAGGCCACGTGGTCCGCGATAGGAGGGCCGGGGCGACGCGCGAGGGTCCCGCCCGCGGGGGTGGTGGGAGGGGCGGGGTAGGCTGAGCCTGAGGGGGCGCGCTGGGGGAGGTGGTTGTGCTGGGTCTGACCGGCTTCCCCGCCACTCGGTACCTTCCAGCTGTAGCGTGGCAGGCAGCGGGGCGACGTGTGATGGCACCTGTGACAGCGGGGCTCGCGCTCCTCTCAGCAAAGTGACCAGAAGCCGTTACTCTCAGAGCTTTCAGCCTTTCCAGTCAGCCCGGGCTTCGGGGGCCTCGCCAGCCAACACGCAAAATGAAAGGGGGCAAGATGCGGGGAAGCTGCCTGAGCGTGGAGACGTGCCAGCCCGCAGGCGTTGTGAGGGAGAGCAGAGACCGAGCCATGAGGAGACTGCAGGCCGGGTGTGCCCCTGCCGCAAGCTGCCTTCGCACATGGGCATGTTCAGCTTGTTTTGTGTGACAGATCTCCCAAACTTGTAACTTCCAGGTACAGCAGAGTCTTCAATTGTGAACACATGTCCTTTGTCCTAACATAAGCTGCTTACGTTAAGCATATGTTTAGCTTCTTGCTTTGCCAAGCTGCTACTGGATTGTTAAAGACAGGCCTTAGTCAGAATCCCATTTTAGTATTTGTGGTAAGTTATATTCTTATATGCAGTTCAACTGGAAATAAACCAGCAGATTGAGAGAGGTGATTCTGGCACTTTGTTCTGGTAAGACTGGACCTAGAGTACTGCATCTGGCTCTGGAGCCCTCAACACAGGAAGGACATGGACTTGATAGAGCAGGTCCAGAGGATGGCCATGAAGATGATTGGAGGGGCTGAAACGCCTCTCCTCCTATGAAGGATAGGCTGAAGCAGCTGGGGTTGTTCAGCCTGGAGAAGAGAAGGCTCTGGGGAGACCTAATAGCCCTTTAGTACCTGAAGGGGGCCTACAAGAAGGCTGAAGAGGGACAGTTCTCAAAAGTCTTATAGTGATAGGACAAGAGGCAATGGTTTGAAATTAGAGAGTAGATTTAGATTGAATGTTAGGAAGAAGATATTTGCCATGAGGGTTCTGGAGATATTCAAGGTTAGGCTTGACAAGAGTGACCTAGTGGAGTATGTCCCTGCTGACTGCTGACTAGATGACCTTTGGAGGTCCTTTCCAACCTAAATCATTCTATGATTCTATGACTACCCATTTATTATAACCTCTGTCAACACCTGAAACTAGTGTTTCACACATCTTGGTTAAAGTAGTTACCAGCAGAAAAAATGCTTGTAGCTTTTTCCACTGTTGCTGGTACCACTATTACTACATTTTCTTCAAAGAAAGGTGCATATAGATAATTTCAGGATCAGAACATACCAGCCACTATGTCTGTTGGATCACTGTTTTTCTAGATTACAGAAAGTGGCCAGAAATACACATCAAAGGTTTATTAGAACAATATAACAACTTAAGTAAACCCAACTACTTGTGTTCTCTAGAAGAACAAAGCACCATGTGTCTGTGTGAGAAGGTCTGAGAAAAGAGTTTCATGCACAGGCCAAAAAATTGATGAATTCACATGACAGATAATACTCAACAGGCTGAAAGCCACATCTGTGATCCTTTTTGGTTGGAAAAGCGAGAGCTATGACTGATTATATCCTCTCCTGTCTTTGCTGATTTTCCATTTCTGAAGGGAAGCCTTTCTCCCACTTGGCATTGCACTATGGTGTAACTGTGTAATTGACTTGCCTGAATGCAGCAGGCTTCCCTAACTACCACTTTGCATTACATCCCGTAATATTGAGCTGCCTACCAAGAAGTTAGAAAAATCCAAACTCTGTATGTATTTGCTCATGCTGTAGACTGTTTTCTTCCTGATTTCAGCCTAAATATGGAGATGAAACACAGTAGAGCTGATAGACAGTATTGCATACTCCTTGGAGTTTTAACCATTTTAGAATCTGAGAGCGCCACAACCTTTGACTTCCATGTCCACTGAGTATTAGAATGAGATGAGGGAATTTCTATTACTGCATTTTAACAGATAAAAGTTCACACTATCAGAGTTATGCTTGTATCTGTTCAAAGGAGGACTAACCTCTATAAATATTATGTATTTCCAAGCTGTTATTGCTGTTGTCAGCAGAGCTAATAAAACTGACTGGCAGGCAGAGCTCAGCTTCTGTGAGCTACTGCCTGCTAGAGACTTCCCATCTTCTATTTCTGTCTCTTTTCTTGTGCCTGTCCTGGCTCGCTTTCTATTCCAATGGCTACTATTAAAGAGTCATCATCATGGAATACCACATACACAGCTGAATCCTATTTCACCCTGTGTTTCCATGGAAACGTGGTATGTATTATCATATTGTCTGCCTGTGGACATATAGGTTTAGGCCCATGACCTCTGTGCTAAGGATTTTTTAACTCATTGATCCATTTCTCATTTGGGTTCATATAGATGCTGCAACTACAGGAAAGGCTTTGTTTGTCTTAGCCATCAAAATCAAACAAACAACAGCCACAAACCCCTTAGAAACTAAACTTCAGTAGTTTTAATGCACATGGAATTATTAATTGAAAGATGCTTATTAGGAGAAATGGTTGCAGCTGGGGTGCTTAAATATGATCAATGTGAGATGACCCTTGACTCTATGTGTCATTCGTGATTTATAATATTGTTACAGTTTTAGCAGTGGCTTGCTGAGACCAGCATAGAAAGCTGAAGTTAGATAAGTAAGATTCAGGTCACAGAGCTTCTAGGCTGAGAGGAAATAGCATGCCAGCTTGGCTTTCAGGTGCCAGGAACTGGTTATGAATTAGTTGCCAAAGTTCTGTAGGTAGACAAAAAAATGCATTCTTCCTTTCAAGAAGCTTGGCTCATAATCTGAGAGTGAAAATGAGAAGGGAAAGAAAAGAAGTCTTGCAGGTGTAATGTTTGCTTTGTTAGTGGTTTGTTCGGGGGTTTTTGTTTTGTTTTGTTTTTAATATTCTAATATCATAAACTGGATTGTAGTCAAAGTAGATGGTTAGATCGAAGTGCCAAGATCTTGTTCTGCAATAATCATCCTTTTGGTAACTAAGATAAACCTTCCTAATTATGATGCAGAAACAAGCAATGTGTTGGGTAACAATCTGGGGAGAACAGGCAGGTTGGAAGTAAGAAAGGCTACCATGTACTTTCTCTTTAGACCTTTTTAAAACATAGAGTTTGCCCTTTGAGTGCAGCACAGTGTCATCTCTGAGAACAATGTGGTCTCAAGGGCTAGACAGCTGGGAAGTGCATCAAAAATAAGCTAACCAGCTCCTTCTGCCACACAGAACTTTGGTGCAGGAGAAAGTTACAAAACGCCAAGTTACAACCTTGGTGCGGAGGAGTGGGGAATAGAAGCTAACTGCATTTACATGCAGGTGAATATGTTTTCTGAAATGAGAGGACAGGAGTTTCACACCATCTGGCAAACACCCCCAGAGCATGTGGACACATATCACTTCCCTGATCACCTAATTGTAATCCTCACACTGCACTCTCAGAAATAATCTTCCATTTACAGGAAGATTCAGGTATGTTTGGTTTGACTGATTAAAAAAAGTATCTTGATGTCCTAATGAGCAAAATCTTACATGTACCTTAAATATTGTAAATTGTCATCTCCTCTTTAGAAGAAACAAACCATAGAATGAGATACTGAGCCATACAATGTTTCTCAGTACCTCTGCTCATAAGAATGATGTGATGCTTTATTCATGGTTTTATAGGGACTTCTGTGAAATAATTGCTGATGATAGTCTCCATACATGCACATTTTTTATCTCCAAATTGAAGAGTGTTAGCAGGAAAAACTGATTATGTGCCACCACTTATTAAAAATAAAACCAACCCAAATGTTTGTTGTAGTTCATTTACCCTTCATTTACGCTAGGAAGCTCAGGATTTGAAATGCCTTCTGGACACATCAGAGTTTATTCAAGAGAAAATACACTTTGGGGGGGGTGGGAAATCACTTACATTGATTATTTTTTTGTCCATGATTAATTTCTTAGACTTTTGAATGTTCCATTTGCTTTCCACTCCAAATGTGTACTGTTTATTGTTACAAATTGTGTATTTGTGTTGCTGTGTTGTGTGGAGGGCCTAATAAAAACTGAGGTCCCACTGTACTGGAAGGTATGCCAAGCTCAGACTGCAGTACATGCTCTGGAAAATTTACAAGTTAACTGGAAGCTGCCATCATGCAAGGTACAGAAAGCTTCCTGAAAACTAGTGAGAAAACTCAAACTACTTTGATCTTTGGTGAGAGTGGGGAACCACACCACATGCTGCTGAAAGTACCTCTGAGTGCCTACTACAGAAATACATCAGCTGTTTTACTTAGAGAATGTGGTTCTGTTTTGTAGTAAGCAACATGTTTTTAATCCATGACCATTTTAAGTGTCACTTTCTAGCATTACAGATCAGATTCTGAAAGTCCAGTTTTTCCTGACTTCTTTTTGGTTTATTACTATGTGTATTTCAGTTCAATTTCATGGTGCTCAGGGCAGTAAATCATAGCTACAGGAAAGTATAAAATAATTTAAAGTATTATCTGGTTATTAGTAACTAATCCACAACAGCTGAATCCTCAAGTTCCAGAAAATACGTTGAAGACTGATGTTTGTTATGCTAAAGAGGCTTCATTTTTTATCAGTGATAATGATGAGAGTCTGCAAATATATTGATCTGGGCTATTATTAGCTCTTTGATTTTATTCTCTCTCTGATGTCTCTCTTACTATCTGAGCCTTTCTTGCTACCTAAACTTACTTTAAAATTTAGGAGGAGAAGGTTATTTGCCATACTCATATACACATTGCTCGTTATAGGTCATCTGACAGCACCTCAAAGAATAGACTGAAGCTGTTTACTGGGTTCTGAAGAAGATTCTGTTATGTGTACAGTTTGTTTGTTGTTACTGATGGTAGTGATGTCACTGACACTTTTGATGAGGGTATAACCACCTGCCCTGTGGCTGCATTCCTTCCTAAGTGCTCTTTTTAATTTGCCGATGTAGAGAAATATGCCCAAACCCCATGATGATGATGATGATGTCAATTGTGTGTTTTAGCTGTAGATACCTGTACTGCTGGTCTTCTCCTACCACTTAGGACTTTATCAGACAATCTCTTTTTTTAACCCCACGACCCATTTCTATGAACAATGTGGACAATGTAAGATGATTGCTGAATGAGCAATATACTGATCTCTTGTCACAGTGTGGTATGCCACTATTCCTACTTTGCTGTGCATTTCAATCTCTCCTTTAAATGCAGAGTTATTCCTAATGCCCTCTCTGTGGCATCTGAATGCTTCACAAACACTAATGAGTTTTCAAAAAAATCAGGTTTTATATCCACTCTGTAGATTACAACGTGAGGCACAGAATTATCCAGGTAGAGAATCTGCTTGTTGTGGATGCTCAGTTAAGGTGCACAGGATTTTACAGGTACTTATCAGCACAGCAGCATTTGGTGCATTTAGTGCATGTTTCCCATTCAGTTCAGTTGCAACTGTGAGTCTGCCCTCTTGCAAATTTGGCACCAAGATTTCAAGCCAAGCAGTCAGAACATGAAGGGCAAACATCTAACCACAACTTAGGGGAAGTTTAAATGATCAGATGATTATAACACTGTAATTTTTTATTTTTTTTTGCAGAGGCGAGGTTGGATTCCCAGGATAGCACTGAGCTATGTGACAGTCCTTTCTCTTCCTGGAATTTCTTGCCTCATGCCATCTGCAGCTTCCAAGTTCTGCAGTATGCTGAGCAAAGGTAAACATAGGGAGAGTTTTGTTGGTTTTTTTTTGTTGTGTGTTCATTTTTTGTTTTGTTTTTTTTTTGTGTGTGTGTGTGTTTTGTTTTAATGTATATCTCTGATTTATACCCAGAATGGGTCCTTTCTATAAGTTACCTATTTTGTTAGACCCAGTTTGATCTGGATGTCATGAAGTGCAGTTTTCAGTCGGAACCTATATACAGCATTTGAAGTTACATAGCCTCAACTGAATTAATAGCACTGACTGGAATTTGTCTATGTGCTCAATGTATATGGATAAACTGATCAGTAAGTTCATGTTAGAAAGATGATGGTGGATGATAAGTGGGAGAATACATTACACAAGAACAAATGACGTGCATTTAAAGCCTGTTCCTTATATTTGAGTTGCTGAACTGGCAATGCTCCTGTGATGTTGCTTGGTCAAAGGCTGATTGATACATCTTGCAAAGTTTTTACTGCTACTTGCTCCACTGCCTTAATAAAGAAACCTGGGTGATGAAGCTGTTGTCAAGCTGAGTAATGTCCAGACAAGACTGAGTGAGTTTGGTTTCTGAAAGAGGTAGAATTATAAATAATTTGAAGCAATCATTCATTGCCAGTGAAAGAGCAATGCTAACAACACCTTCAGATGCTGGAAGTTTTTGGAATGCCAAGTGAGAGCAATAGAGAGAGTAGCCAGTGTTCAGAGGAAGAGACAACCTGGAAGGGAGCAGTCAACATGATGGAGATCTCCCAACTGCTTGAAAGAGAGCTGAGCATTGTGAAAGGTTGCTCTCAATCAGCAACATTTTCCTAGTGTCAAATCTGAATCTCCCTTACTGCAATATAAGTCCACTCCTTTTTGCCCTGTCATCAGCAGACACAGGGAATAGATTATTCTTAGTTTTTGCAACTACTTTCATAGGACAAGTCTGGACCTTCTCCTTCACTTCTCTGGTTAAACAATTCAAATTTCTTCAGTGTTTCCCTGTGGATGTGTTTTGTAGTTCTTGCTCATTCTCCTCATACTTATTTATTTTCTTTGTAGCTAGTTCACATCTTTCTTGCAGTACAGGTCCCAAACTGGAAGCCAAATTGCAGCACAGGTTTTACCACTAGCATGTGTTGTGAGGGCCTCCTTCAAATGCTTCACAGATGATGATGCTTTTGTGTATCTCCCTTTTTCCACAGCAGTGTAATGCTGACCCAGGTTTACTTTGTCACTTAACAGACCTCTGACATTATCTTCCACAAGATGTTTAAGCAATTTTTTTGTCATTTTGTGTTTTGTGCTGTTATTCTGTGCACAGAATATTCTGCCCTGTGTTATTTGTCTGCACTTCTCGTTTATGCTGAATTGCCTGTGACTGAAACAAGCTGGCTTCTTCATAGATGCATCTCCTGTTTTTTCTCCACTTTGGGTTACCTTGCAGCTGTGCCATTCATGTTTTTCTAAGAAAGTACTGATTTCCTAAGACTGCTTTTCCCCTTGGGCATATTTTCCTTAGGATCTGTGAGTTTGTTGAATTTCATAGAAAGCAGAGTTCATGGTCTTTATTTTACTGTTCTTCCTCACTCCTTTCATGAAAATAAAGAACACTGTTACTTCATTGTCTGAGGTACCTGTCCTCTCTATATCCTCAACCGGGTCTTCTCTACTGCTTGCAATCAAATGGAAGGTGAGCTCGCTTCTGCTTGCAGTCAAATGGAAGGTGAGCTTGCTTCTGCTTTCAATCAAATGGAAGGTGAGCTCGCTTCTAATTGTATTTTGAATAAAGATATCACAAACACCTTCCAAGAGTTTGCTGGACAATCTGTTCTGTATCTTTTTTTGCCTAATATATGTGCAGATGGCAAAATCACCATTATTTCCAATCCTGAGCTTTGACTGAATCTGCTAGCTGCTCTCAAGAAGCCTTGTCTGCATGATCTGCCCTATTTAGTGTTGCTGTGACACCACTGTTGTGCATTTCCTTCTTTATCATTATCCATACGTTAATATTATGGTAACATGGATTATTCCACTCTTAAGCTAATTCAGTTGTAACTGGGTTATTGTATTTAAGATTCCCAGCATTTCTTATTTCCTGTACTTCTTGCATGAATATACAGATACCTGAGATGTCCAGGGAACTGGCTTGCTGTCCTTCATGAACTTCTAATGACCCTTATGCACACAAAGTAAATATACCATGCCCCCTTCTTGGCCAGGTGGACTGAATATCTACCCAGTAATTCGTACAACAGTGTTTCAGAGAACCTAGGCCTATCTGCTACTACCATTTCCATGCTCGTTTACATGACGTGTCTCTCACTTTCTTGCACTTAATTCATAACTAAAAGAAGAAAAAAGAGCACAAGCTAAATCCTCTGCTGCCTTGCCCTTGCTCTTTGCACCTTGCAGTTGCTTCTGATCTCTTCAGGCTCTCTCTCAGCAGTATTCTTGCCACTGACATGGATAGAAAAACATTAAGAAATAACCAGCGAAGTGGCAGGGATTCCTCATCTCTTTCCAGGAGTCTGAATGCACTTTTCTTGGAAAAAGTGGGAGAGAGTATTGTATGGGTCTGACCAGTTGAGGAGAAATGGACACTTTTTGTTTCCCCCATGGAGACTGTGTGTCTTAGGGTCTTTTGGGGAATGTGCCTTTCCTTCACCTTCAATAATAAATGCTTGTTTGCTGCCTGACTCTTTGACTTCCAAAGCAGCTGATTTCTTGGAAGAGCAGCTTATTTACCTCCAGCTGGTAATGCTTCTGTAGACTACTCCAGCTGGCCAGATTTCCTTCTTTGCCTACTGACCTTAATAATGGGTTTGAGAAGCACAATAAATTAATTAGAAGCCCCTGTCCTGAGGTATTCTCAGACTATGCATGAAGACTCAAGTCCTCTAAAGGAAAAAGCTATGAAGCATTGACTGAGGATTTTTTTTTGCCTTAAAAGACCTCTGAAAGGTTCATGAGAGATCAGCATTGACTGCAGCACAGCTGGGACTGACCCATACTTTGCTTTGTGACAGTGATGGTGCTGGTTTTTCCAGGGAGACCTGCAAGTCCACATTAAGCCACATAGCATTTCAGGATAAATGAAATGTTATTTACATGTTTCAGTTGATAAGTAATAGTTAATGAAAACCTATTACTCCTACTTTGAGAGCCAAAATGATGTTAAGAGTGTTAGCAAAGTTTCATCCTGGGAGAGAAAAAGGAGGAAAAACAGATGGAAAATCACACGATCTACACATAGATTCTGATGAGTCTTTCAAATGTAAACATGAGATCTGAGGAGGTCATATATGAATTTTTATATACTGTAGTGGGGTCCTCTCACTTCCATGGGATAACTGCTGGGGATGAGGGACTGTACCCCCAAGTCATTACAACTGAGGATTAGAATTTGTTGCACTGGCTTCCATATATATAGAATGTGTAGTATGCATATATCCCATGCAAAGTATTCAAGGTAACAGAAGGAGTGAATAGCAATTACCTGACTCAGTTGGCTGTCTTAAAAGCCCATTTTAAATGGGACTAGGTTTAGCTATGTAGTCCTATGTTGAGTGACAATTGAAGGGTCTTAGGATGCAGAGTACAGGTGCAGGTCTTAACTTACAAAGTCAACTTGGAATGCAACAAACTGTAGTGGATATAATACCACAATGATTTAAATGAATGATTTGTTGAAAGTCTGTTTTTAAGCTTTTGACTCTGACTTCTTTTTTTGCCTTGAAGTTAACATTCGTTCTACTCTGATCTTCATTTTCTCCTAAGCACTTTCATCTTCTGCCTCAGGCCATTCCATGTATGTGGGAGAAGTTCTGTGCAAAATACTTTTTTGAAATTCCTCCTTAAAATTAACTTCTGCTATTAATATTATGAGCAATGCTATGCTGCTACCACTTGCTGTGCTGCCTATGGTGTTCACCTTATTATTCCTTGCTTTTCCCACTACATGTACATTTATTTTTTGGCTCAAGTTCTGCCCATAAAAAATGAAGGAGATTGATGTAACAGAAGGTCTTACCTTAGTATGATCATGTTTGCTTCTGCAGACTTTTGTAGCTGCCTGAGGGTGTGAAAGAAGAAGCTGCTTGTCAAAGTGGTGCCTCCGAGTCAATATAGGCCTCTGAGACTTTGCTGGAACAGTGACTCCACCAATTCCTTTTATCATGTTGGGGAAAAAAGGAAGGAAGTGGACCTGATGGAGTGGGTCCAAAGGAGGATCATGAGGATGACTGGGGGGCTGAAACACCCCTCCTATGAGGATAGGCTGAAGCAGCGGGGGTTGTTCAGCCTGGAGAAGAGAAGGCTCTGGGGAGACCTAATACCAGCCCAGCCTTCCAGTTCCTGAAGGGAGCCTACAAGAAGGCTGGAGAGGGACTGTTTCCAAAGGCTTTTCCCACTACATGTAGACAGAACAAGTGGCAATGGTTTGAAATTAGAGAAGAGTAGATTTAGACTGGATGTTGGCAACAAATTCTTCCCCATGAGGGTGATGGTACACTGGAACAGGTTCTGGAGATATTCAAGGTCAGGCTCGACAAGACTCTGAGCAACCTGATCTAGTGGAGAATGTCCCTGCTGACTGCAGGGGGGGTTGGACTAGATGACCTTTGGAAGTTCTTTGCAACCCAAACCATTCTGTGAGTCTATGAACAAAAATGAATTTATGTCAGATCCTGATAATTTCCCTGGCTTGGTGCCTGATTCTCTCTGTATTTCCCAAAGAGTTGTTTTATTTGGCCCATTTAGTGTAGCCCATGCAGTAGTTTGTATGTAGATATAAGGATAGTATACAGTCTTATGACATAATATCCATTGGCAGTTTGTACCCTGGTGAATTAAACTTTGTTCTGCAGTGACTCCAGGATTAGGCACAGTGAGATAGTCTTTTCTGAGAGCAATGAAGCTAGTGCAGCCAAGCTATTACATCCACACATCACTGCTTGGGATTATTAACCTGACTCCAAGAGTAGTGCAGATATTTAGCAAGGTGTTGGACATTTCTTTGCTGTGCACCTTAGATTCCTACACACAGAATTCACTTTCAGTATGCAATTGTCTGTAAACAGACTTTGGACATAAAAATGATCATTGCAGGCAGGAGACAAGGATGTCAGAGGTCACCCACTGAAATGAATGACCTGGCTGTGGACTGGGCCCCAGCATTCCATCATTCACTAGAATTGAGCATGGCAATTACTTTGTGATGCCTACCCACAAGAGGAGAAAAAGCCAAAAGGTTATGCATTCTTGGGACCTGATGAAAAAAAGAAACAGTAAGTGCAGTGATTTCAAAAGTAGGTATTTATCCAACTTGGATGGATCAAGCTACTTAGACTTGCTTGCTTTTGCAAGAATGCCTCCAGCTAATGACTGCCAGCCACTGAGATCAATTTTATGTCTTGTCCAAAATACAGTGTGTTGGACAATCATACCATGAACTGTCTCCTCCCTCTGTCTGGCTTGGCCCAGTGCCACTATCTTCAGTTGTACAGTGCCAGGCCATACCAGCTGGGACTCTAGACTATCATTTGCTATTCATCAGATTCCAAGAGAAAAGTATAAATACTACTTAGGTCTCTTACTGCTCCCTACAAAAACCCAGAACAGAACAAAACAAAACAGAAACCCCCCAACAACAACAACCAACCAACCAAAAAACCCCACAATAACCAGCAACCCCAACCCCCCAAAAACCTAAAATAAACAACCCCCCAAACCCAACAACAACAGTATCAAACCCAAAACACTCCCCCCCAAGAAAAAAAAAACCAAACCAAACAAAAATAAACCAAAACTGAAGAGTCTCATTTTCATTTAAATAGAAAGGAAAAGTCAACTGCTCTTAATGGTAAAGTTTTGAAATGTTGGTGTCTCATGTTAAAGGGTGAAAAGGTGATGTTGTCTCATTTAATTTATAGGAATACTATCAGTGAATGGTGGATGTAGGATGAATCCCCCACATTGAAATATAGGCTCTTTATGAAAGTAGAATAGTTCTCAGAGGAATTCATCCTTTCAGTGCTTCTATCAGTGTTAGCAATATATCAATTATTTTTGTGATTGTAAACAAAGGCAGCAGCCAGTTTAGGTCCTTACCATATACAGAAATATCTGTTGAAAGAACTTGCAAAATGCTCAGCCTTTCTCAAAACCAGTTGCTTTGCACTGGAACAGCTGTGGCCAGAAACAAAGCAGTGCCTTCTGCTATTACTCCTGCACTACCCAGGAAAATCCACATTCAGTCTCTGGTTGGTTAGACTGTCTGCCAGGTTCCCAGCATGTCCAAGAGCAGTCTTACAGCACCGTACTGTTCAGAGGCTCAGACTATGAAACAGGACTTTGCTGGCATTTAGCTGTGCCAGGACAGCTGGAGGAATCCTAGGTTAGAGTCACATCAAATAGTCTCTCTTTTCTATCTCTTCCACCAGATGACTGTATCATTTGAACTTACGGGACCAAAATGTTGTGTATTGTGTACATCAGTCAAAACATAACAAAATTACTTCTGTCCCATGCTGCAAGCAAGATTAACATTGTTTTTCAAGCTTGTTAGGTGGATAAAAATTTTATCCATCAGGAGAACAAAACCAGTGCAAGGTCTCTGTACACCCAACCAGATGTAGGTAAGAGTCTGCTTTGTGTTGTGCAATGATTTAGTGCCATCTACAGTGTGAAATGGGTCTTGAAGACCAAAAGCTATCAGAGGTTTAAATTGCATGAAAAGTAAAACAGCATGCACATGAAATTACCTTATGAATTTGAAACAAATAAAGACATATTAAAAAGCCTTAAAAAGAATTAAATTAGAAACAGAGTATGCATTAAAATAGCAACAGAAGGTTTAATGTTTAGTAAGGTTTGTGCTTTCAAATATGTTTGATTCCACCAAAGATCAATGTATTCATATATTATGGGATTTTTTTCCCCTCAGTTTGCTTATTTTTGCTGTTGTTGATAAAGTTGAGCTTGAATTAAATGACAAATTAAAAAGTGTGTTGCCCTTCTTAATAGGGTTTAAGCAACAGCATACCAAACCTTCTCTGGCTTCTCTGGCATCATTGGTACAACTTACCTAGACTTCAGGAAGAGAGAATCAGGCCTCTGTTTAGTAAACTCCATTTTGTGGAGTTTTCCCTGTTACTGCAGTCATTCAAAACCTAGGAGCATGTCACTGTTTTTTAAGTGCTGTGCTCTTGACCAAAACACTGAATTACAGAATCAAAGAATGTTAGGGGTTAGAAGGGACCTCCAGAGATAGAGTACAACCCCACTGCCAAAGCACATTATTGTTATTATTAATCCCTTCAGCTTGTCCACCTAGGAAGTTCTCTCCATTTTTTCTTATGTGTTCTGCTAGGACAATGAATCAGAATGGTCCTTTTTTTTTTTTAACTTCATGATGATGAACTGAATCATTCACTTCTTTCTCTATACAGTCTTGCAGCAAGAGGGCTGAACCTAGTTGCTCTTCAGCTTTTATGTGTCATAAATACAATTTAGGATGGAGAATGAGTTTCTGACAATTGGACATGAACTCAGCCTAAAATCTTATACAGCTTGGCAGTCAGGCTCTGAATCATTGTTAACAGCAGCTTCCCAGTTTCTGCATTGCCTAAGTGCCCAGATGTAACCTCCAACTGTGGTCTCTGAGAGACACTGATAGAGAATGACTTCTCCATTTCCATTAATGATACTTCTAAAATTAAATGGAATTGAGAATAGGAACTTTAACAGCAGGCTCTAACTCTCACTGCTCTCCTCTCCTTTTGTCTTTGTCTTCATCCTCAGTATTTGTAAGTATTTGCAATTAGATCCATTGTTTTCTTATGTCAGTGATATTATAGTCATTGTTCTTAGGGCAATACACTGACAACATCAAGAACATATTTTCTTGTTCTGTATACATAACGTGGTGTAGGCTTATTAAACATTGAAGCAATACTTGCAGTAATTATAATGGACCAGCCTTTCTTTCTTTTCCTGTATTGGCAGGGACATTGCTAGGTCCATGCAGAGAGCACACGCCAATCGTGAAAGCCTTGCTGATTTTTTGAGCCTGGCAACAGTGAGACATGGATTCATTCCATCAAGCATCAGTACTCAACCAAGGCATCTTTGTTAAAACAGTCAGACTCTTAAAATCAGTACAGGAAGAAAGGCATCTGTGTGGTAGGTTCACATCTTAGGTGCACATTGCTAGAAGTGAAGATCTATACAATGCAGGTAAATGCTGAAGGCAAAATGATATCTATAATTAGCTTGCAAATTTATTCATTAAACTGAGGGGCCCAGAGCTGGACACAATACTCCAGGTGTGGCCTAACCAGTGCTGAATACAGGGGCAGAATGACTTCCCTGCTCCTACTGGACATACTATTCCTGATACAGGCCAGCATGCCATTTGCCTTCTTGGCCACCTGGGCACACTGCTGGCTCATGTTCAGCCTATTATCAACCCGTACCCCCAGGTCCCTTTCTGCCTGTCCGCTCTCCAGCCACTCTGACCCCAGCCTGCAGCACTGCATGGGGTTGTTGTGGCCAATGTGCAGAACCCGGCACTTAGATGTGTTAAATCTGGTGCCGTTGGCCTCTGCCCATCTGCCCAGCCTGTCAAGGTCCCTCTGCAGACCTCTCCTACCCTCTAACAGACCAACACCTGCTCCCAGCTTGGTGTCATCTGCAAACTCACTGATGGTGGACTCAATCCCCTTGTCCACATCATCAATAAAGATATTGAACAGGATGGGACCCAACACTGGTCCCTGGGGGACACCACTAGTGACTGGCTGCCAGTTGGATGTGGCACCATTCACCAGCACTCTCTGGGCATGGGCCTCCAGCCAGTTCCTAACCCGGCACAGAGTGCTGCTGTCCAAGCCACGGGCTGACAGCTTGACCGCGAGTTTGCTATGGGGAACAGTGTCAAAGGCCTTGCTGAAGTCCAGGCAGACTACATCCACAGCCTTCCCCACATCCACCAGGCGGGTCACCTGATCATAGAAGGAGATCAGGTTGGTCAGGCAGGACCTGCCCTTCCTAAATCCATGCTGGCTGGAGTCTAAAAAGCAGATACTCTTAAAAGCAGGGCACCAAGAGTCTTTTGCTATCGAGTTACTTCTAAAACACCTCTCAGATATTTTTATTTCTGGACAAACTCTATACTTGTTACAGCCAGGTAGAATATTTAATGTTCAGGGAGGGTTTACAGGAAAAAAAAAAACAACTTGTCTCTTCCTTCATAAAATTGAGTAAGCAAATTTACTGAGATAACAAAACTGCAGAATTGGCAACATAGAAGCCAGCCGGGTCTGTTTATTCACTGATTCACGATTGGTTGTTTGTGTAGACTACTGACTCTTTGCTCTTCACACTTTGCTAGCATATTCTGCATGTTGTCAGGAAACCTCAGACTGAGGCTCTCACCACCACTACGGTGTTTCAGACTGTCTTGGAAATGAGCTTGGAGGATACACTCTGATGAGAAGTGTAGAGAAAGTTGCCATAGCTGTCTGCTTCAGGCTTTTCAGGAGAAAGCAGAGAAATTAATAAAATGGCTGCTGTTGGTGAAAGCTGACTAGGAATAACCCAGCCTCAGTGTGCAAACTGAGTTGCCAAGTTAGCATGGTCCTGGGCTACCAGTTACTAAGCTTGTGCTTATTGCCACAGCACTGTAACACTCCATCATCCATCTAGCTGTGTGTGGAGGAGTGGACACCTCTCTCTGCATCTGCCCAGCAACTGCTGTTCTTATATAATCTTCTGCCAGTGATGCTGATAACAATTTCCTGCCTTTGTTACCTTGTCACATGTTCTTTGATGCTGGACCCAAGCAGATGGCTTGACCTTACCTGATGCTGTGTCCCTGCTGTGGATGGCTGCTTTGCTAGCAGGCTGCTTCACAGCTTCTTTGTACACCCCAATTAGCAACACTTTGAGAAGGATGTGGAGGAAGGAGATGTTCGGGGCGGGGGGGGGCGGGGGAGAGGGAAGTGGGCACAGGGAATTATTTTATTTGAGGTACTGGTTATTTACTGGTCAAATAATTTTGTGGATGAAGGTGGTAATTGAACTGCAAGCATGGGCAAGTGGGAATTTCAGAGAATGTGTAATTAGGGGTGCATATAGTCTGTGTGGAGGACACATTTATATTAATATAGGGAAAAACAAGACTGTTAAGGCTCTAGTGGATAGGAGGACAGTTTTCTCCATTTTGCCTCACAGCATCATCAGAGACAGACTCCTCCCATCTGCTGGGCTCAGGAGCATCACTCAGTGATCCCATGGGAGGTGGCTTCATCATCCCAAGGTGCTTCCTTCCCAGAGAGCTTGGATATATACATACTTCTGTTGGTGTTCACCCAAGGGCAGCACCTACCCAGTGTCTTTAGGTTTGTGTCAGTGATTCTTGCACCCAACTGAAAAATGAAGGGATTTGACTGTCAAGAACTTCCTGTCTTTGCTGAAAAGAATTTAACATCCTACAGACTCTGAGCAGTAAAAAGAGCAAAAGACTGTGAGACTCCAGGCATCAGGAGTTACTGGCTGGTCAGGATACCCAAGCCATGGGCTCCCTTCACTGGGATAAAATGCTGGGCCCTGTAATGCACCATGGATCCCGACTCTTCCGCTTCAGGTGTGCCGCTTGGAATAGTTGCTGTATCCACAGCTCCCCACCTGAGCAAAAAGTAGGACTGGTGGTGAGTTGTATCTTTGTGCTCTCATTTTAACTCTCCTCACCCACAGCTTGGATGTAGCACCCAGTCTTTCCAAGAAGAGCTTCCTCTTGTTATTCTTTCCCATATAGGCAATACAGGTTTTCTTCACCCTAGCTAGAACCCAGCTCTCTCCGGGAAACTGCCCTGCTTCTCCCACATGTTCTTCTCCTCCCACCTTCTAGATGGAAAATTTGTTCTCCAGAGGAAGGGAATGCTCTCACAGCATCCTACAGAGACATTTGTCATAAATTTCCATTTTTGTGGAGTGCCCTTTTAATGAGCTTTGATTATACTCCCCAGCATAACTAGTTTAATATGTCAGTATAGAAGACACAGAACTAATTTTTTCAGCAGCAACTCTCTCTCCTATTACATCAACTCCCAGTGTCAGATACCCAAAGTTCTTGTGTATGATTAGTGGTGAGCTGCATTGCTGTAACTATTATGCAAATAATACTGCTTCTGTAAAGACTGTAATCATAAAAGCTCATAAAAGAACTAGGCACAAAATGTACTGGCTATGTAGGAAAATAAGGACCTTGCCATCTCCTTTAATATGTCTGTCATGCTTTTAAATGTGTCTATGCATGGCATGGAGTGAAATAATTTTATTTTTCCAACTGCTGTGGATTACTAGTGTTTCTGGTCCAAACATGTACAATAATATGCTGTGGATTATTTTCCCCTTCAAATCTGTTACATTTCTGGGATTGTAGCTGCAGAAGTTTACTAATATCATGTAATTCAGTTGGCAATAGACTGCTTACCTTGGGAGCATTCCAATTTGTTTAGTTTTATTTAACTTTATTTCCTTTAATTTAGGAGACAATCATTGGATTCTCAGCATTTTCACTGGCAGTTCTTGGACCGGCTGGATGGTTCCTGTGCCACCTTCCAGGCTATAAAAAGAAATAGAAAACATCCCTTCAAAACTGCAGTCTGGAGGCTGCAATAACCTGCAATACTCCTAACTTGAACTCTCTTGAAAGGGAGAACACAGGGGCTTGAGGGCTAGTTATTAAAAGAAAAAGACTGAAACATGCTTCTGCTTGGGAAAAAAAAAGTCTTAATAGAGACTTTTGACTAACTAAAGTCCCAGTTCGCAACTAAAGTCCCAGTTCACACACCAGTACTGGTCCTGTAGCACAGGTCACAGGTGAGAAAGCTTTTGCAGATGTTGTAGAACTGAATCCAGATATAACATGGTTCAGTGATGCAAAATAGCAGTAGGTCTACTCTTCTGTCTTCTGCGGCAGTTGGAGCAGTGTGCATGGATCAGTCACCAGGTACCATCAAACCCTTAAACTAAACAAATGGGAGAAAACACAGAGAAATTATTTAGTATCTCATTTATACTAATCTCAGACAACAACTCTGAGAGCTTAAGATGATTTTCTTAAAAGTTGAACCTTTGGGTATGTTCTTTTGGTGTGTTTCCCCCAAGCACTCTACTTTTCCACCAGAAAAACATTTTCTGCAGGTTGTGTTGTCAGATATTTCACTTCATTTTTAGCTTAAAATTTGTGACATTTGAGAGCTTTCCCCACATTTGATATTTATAAGGAATGCTGTGGTAAATACTTCGAAGTCTAGAATATATCTAAAATAAGTGCAATGAGTAATAATCGTTATGCCATGTTGTATGTTATAAGGGAATGTCTTCTAATGGTTTCATGTTTGTCTTAAAAAAACACAGAATATTAACCTTTTATGATGCTTCAGTACTGGCAGAATATGATTTATAATTCCATTAAGTCATTTATAGTATATAATATAAAACCAGATTCTGAAAGTAGAGCTATGAATGTGTAAAAGTGCATGGTTTGCTGCACTCCTAAAGTATAATTTGCAAATAAATTTTCTCAGTTCCCTTCAGTCTGTTAACGCCAGCTGGAGGTCTCAGAGTGAGAAGGGAGGAACCCTGATTATTTAAAGAAAGCAGTAGTTGTTTATTTTTAAAAACCAACCTTATAGCTTTGTCACTGAATTGAGTAGCCTGATCTGAGGCCCAGTTGTGTATACGGAATGCTTCCCACAGATTTTGAAAAGTTTTGGGTAGGTGCTTGTATTCCTGCTATCCAGAGAGAAAAACTCATGCCAGTAACTGACATATAGCTGGGAAAATACTCTGTGATCAGGAGCATATCCACTGAAACCAGTAAGGCTGGTTTTGCAGTATGTTTTGTGAAAAAAATATTTTTAACATCTCAGTGCGCCTACTGGTCCTGCATCTGATTTTGTCATCCATCTCTCACCTAGTTACAATTAAAACAGAAAGAGGTGACGTTTCAGTCACTGTAGTTGTCCTTTTAAATTACAGTCACAAATAATGAGATTGCTTAGTTATGATGCAAACTCAGATGTTAGCACTGAGAACTGCACGAGATGAAAGGCAGTGAAAAAGTAATTCCATGTTTATTATATACCTATATATATATATAGCAGTATACATATATAGGGATGTTTATACTGAAGCAAGGATAATTTTTAGTAACTATTTATTTAAAGGACTATTTGACATGTAAGGTTTTGTGGCTTTTTGGTTGGGTTTGGGGGTTTTGTTTGCTTTGTTGTTGTTGTGTTCTCTCTCTCTATTTTTTTTTATTCCAGATTTGCAGTCCACTTCAAGCATATCTTCCTAAAAGTAAGAATTATTACATTTTATAGGTGTTTTAAAATACCACTGTTTCCATGTAGCCCTCTTTATGGATGGATTTCAAGTGGATCTTTAACCCTAAGACTGAAAGCTCCAGTGAATGTGGTGCATAGAAAACCAAGATGAAAATGCAGGAAGCCCGGTTATTGCAGGCACTTTTATTGCTGTTAGCATGGTATGAGTGAGCTAAATAAGCTTTACCAAATGAAAAAGTTTTTATTCCCTGGCCTAAACCAGCTAGAGCTCATCCAAGCTGAGATGATAAATGCATGCTGGTGGTGCCTGGGTCAAAACAGCCAGTGAGTTTTACATTTCAGTAGCAATGACCCTACCTGCAGCCTGCTAGGTACCACCATGCCAGAGCTCCCTGCTAATTCAGGGATCTCTGAGTGTCACGGTCTTTTGCATACAAACATCAATGGAGTGCTTTGCAAAGAGAAACAGGAGCCATACCTTCCTGTAATTCTACAGGTGGAGAGGTCCAAACATGAAGTGTCTGCCCAAGATCAGGCAGCGGGTTAGGAGGAGGTGGAAACAGACTGTTGGAGGAAGGTTCCCTGCTTTGTTTCCTTGTACATCTGCATTAATGGTTTGCATCTCTTGCAGATGTGGCAAAGCTGGCTGTAAGCTGGCCACAGGTGGTATAGCACAGATAGCTCATATGCCTAAGAACAACTGGCTGAAGTGTCCTTCCACAGGAACATAAGTAACAGCCATTTCAGTTCAACAGGTGTTGTGTTGAATTAAACTTGGGAATATTTACATGGCTTGTAATTATAGTTATGTGCTGCAGTACATATTCATATTAAAATACTCATTCCAGCTTTGAGTAAGTAGAAAGAAAACTGTCCATGATGCCTTTCAGTCACTATATTTCCTCTTCTCAAGAATGGATGGACTTTATACTTTAAATTAAGAGATCCAGTAGTATTCAGATTATTGTGCATACACACACCAGGTCTGCAGACAGTAGCTGGCAAATACTAAGCAATTGTCAGTAGGCTTAAATTTACTATAGATAAGGCAACATATCTCCTTGACAATCTGTAAGGATGTGCAGATGAGAAAAATATCCATGTTCCTGTGTAAATTGCAGAAGCCTTCCCACAGGCTACACTAAGACTGCCCCAGTTCTGTCAATTTATAGTTTCATAGTTTCATTCAGGGTTGGAAGGGACCACAAGGATCATCTAGTTCCAACCCCCCTGCCATGGGCAGGGACACCCCACACTAGATCAGGCTGAACAGAGCCTCATCCAGCCTGGTGTTAAACACCCCCAGGGACGGGGCCTCGACCACCTCCCTGGACAACCCATTCCAGGGTCTCACCACTCTCATGGGGAAGAACCTCCTCCTCACATCTAGCCTGAATCTCCCCACCTCCAGCTTCATTCCATTCCCCCTAGTCCTATCACTACCTGAGATCCTGAGAAGTCCTTCCCCAGCCTTCCTGTAGGCCCCCTTCAGATACTGGAAGGCCACAATTAGGTCACCTCAGAGCCTTCTCTTCTGCAGACTGAACAGCCCCAACTCCTTCAGTCTGTCCTCATAGGAGAGGTGCTCCAGCCCTCTGATCATCCTTGTGGCCCTTCTCTGGACACGTTCCAGCACCTCCACATCCCTCTTGTAATAGGGGCTCCAGAACTGGACACAGTACTCCAGGTGGGGTCTCACCAGGGCTGAGTAGAGGGGGAGGATCACCTCCCTCGACCTGCTAGCCACACTTCTCCTGATGCAGCCCAGGATCTGATTGGCTTTGCGGGCTGCAAGTGCACATTGAGAGCTCATGTTGAGCTTTTTGTCCACCAGCACCCCCAAGTCTCTCTCCTCAGGGCTACTTTCCAGCCAGTCACTGCCCAGCCTGTATTTGTGCCTGGGATTGCCTCGACCCAGATGCAGGACCCTGCACTTGCTCTTATTGAACTTCATGAGGTTGGCTTGTGCCCACCTCTCCAGCCTGTCAAGGTCCCTCTGGATGGCCTCCCTTCCCTCCAGCGTGTCTGCTGCACCACACAGCTTGGTGTCATCAGCAAACTTGCTGAGGGTGCACTCAATGCCACTGTCCATGTCACCCACAAAGATGTAGAATAAGACAGGTCCCAGGACTGATCCCTGAGGGACTCCGCTTGTCACTGGCCTCCACTGGGACATGGAGCCATTGACAGCCACTCTTTGGGTGCGGCCATCAAGCCAGTTCCTTATCCATCTAGTGGTCCACCCATCAAACCCATGTGTCACCAGTTTGGAGACCAGGATGTGGTGCGGGACAGTGTCGAAGACTTTGCTCAGGTCCAGGTAAATGACATCAGTTGCACGCCCCTCATCTATTAATTTTGTCACCTGCTCATAGAAGGCCACCAGGTTGGTCAGGCAGGATTTGCCCTTGGCAAAGCCATGCTGACTGCTCCCAATCACCTCTTCACTATTCTTTTGAGCGAGTAGTGACTCCAGGAGGATCTGCTCCTTGATCTTTCCAGGCACAGAGGTGAGACTGACTGGCCTGTAGTTCCCTGGTTCCTCCTTCTTACCCTTCTTGAAGATGGGGGCAATGTTTCCCCTTTTCCAGTCTGTGGGGACTTCACCAGATTGCCATGACTTTTGAAATATAATAGAGAGGGGTTCAGCAACCTCATCTGCCAGTTCTCTCAGTACCCGTGGGTGTATCCCATTGGGTCCCATGGACTTGAACACTTTCAGGTTCTTCAGATGATCACGAACCTGATCTGCACTTACAATGGGCAGTTCTTCCTCCCCGTCCCTGGCTTTGACTTCCATAACATCAGGAGTGTGGCTAGAGGCCCTTGCAGTGAAGACTGAGGTAAAGAAGTTATTAAGCACCTCAGCCTTTTCCTTTAGTTCACTTTGTGTTTAACACCAAGGCTCTAGTCTCTGATAACCCACCCTTCTGTTCATTTAACGTATCTCACAAACCAATTTGGAGGAAAGACTAGCTAGTTTACTGGATAGTAGGAAGGTAGAATTCAAGCACATGAGTAAGGTCAGTCAACTTTCGTTGTTACTGAGTCAGTCTGCACACCCTGGCATGGGTCACGAACATGGTATACATGCAGTAAAATGCTGAGGACGTTATCAGTGTTGAGTGTCACGTGCTCTCTCCTCACTTCCTTCATGGAAGTGTCACTTCCTTCATGTTGAGTGTCACATGCTTTCTTCTCACTTCCTTCATGGAAATTCTCATGCTTTCTTTTGCTCTCTGTCACTGTTTATGCCCAGCAGAGGCCTTTCCCAAACATGTTTACTTCAGTGTATATATACTAAAGCAAAATAAATGTTATGCTCTGGGATTCTTGTCTTGCATGTTCATGACTTAGCCTTTAAGCCATGATTCTGAGACAGGTTTAAGAAAGCAGTTTTTTGACACCTGTAATTCTAATTCCTAAAACATTGTTAATACAATGTGCTTTTACATTGACCATGTAGGTAGGTGGTATAGTAAATCCTGCACAAGTCTGAGACTAAAAATAAGAAAAAAATTCTGTTTATTCAGGGAAGATCTGATTCAGTCAGGGTCACACTGGCTTTCACAAACATGTCATGGTAGCTGTCACAAACACTGTGCTTCTTAGGGATAATAAAGCCAATCTCTGATTTTATAACTGTCCTAGTACATGCTTATCAGGTTTGTGCTAGTTCTTTATGCAGGTCACCATTTATTTCTCAAAACTCCACTGCTATGGCAACAAATTAAGTGTTCTGTTCACTTAGAGCCTAATGAGATTACACTAGAAGAGAAATTGAGGGCATTTATCAGAGATTTTTTTTTACAGTGACAGATACTGACAAATGTAATAATAAAGCTGACATCCACAGCATTAGTCAAAGTAATTTCCAGAATAAGAAGAAAATTACAGTTTGTAAATACAGCCAAATAGCCATTCTACTTCCTAATGATGTGTGTTTTGTTTTTCTGTTCCTGAAGTCTGATTATTCTAAATTGGGGAGAGAAAGAACAAGCATTAACACCACAAGCTGGCTACTCTGTTGGGAATCACAGTAATGAGACTCAGAGCTCTTTACTGCTTAGTCTCTCACTTTAAATTAACCCAAGACAGTGATGACTGAAATGCATTTTGTCATGTGCCACGTGGCATAACTGATACGGGTTTGTAGCTTCAGCCAAGCTTCTGATCACATCACAATCACTTCTGCCATGGCTGACAACTTAGAATCATAGAATAAAAGAAACATTAAGGTTGGAAAAGACCTTTAAGATCACTGAGTCCAACTGTAACCCAACTACCATGACCACAAAACTATATCCTGAAGCGCCACATCTACAGGCTTCTTGAACACCTCCAGGGATGGTTAATCCACCACCTCCCTGGGCAGCCTGTTCCAACACCTCACCACTCTTTCAGCAAAGAAATCCTTCTGCTCTTCTATCCTATCCTATCCTACCCTATCCTATCCTATCCTATCCTATCCTATCCTATCCTATCCTATCCTATCCTATCCTATCCTATCCTATCCTATCCTATCCTATCCTTTCCATCCTATTTATTCCTGTCCTCTATACTACTGTACTCTCACTTTCCTCCTCAGAATAGTTAAATGCTCGTCCCCCCACAGCACGAGTTCTGTTTGATTTTTTTCTGTTCTTACTGCTGTGTGATAGTAACACCAAGGACAAGATGAGAAGTTTTCCCTGGATTTTAAGTCTCAGCACAGAGAGTCTGAGTGGATATCTCCTCAGAAGCTTTATTTCCTTGCACAAGACTATACCAGCTGTCAGTAATGTTGCATTATTTTTGTGCATATACATGATTTCCTGTGAGCAAAAAGAGGTGCCTTTCCTGTTCATTACTGTCTCTTGACTCATGCCAGCTCCAGAAATCATCCTGTGTGAACCAGAATACATGCTGTAGCCTATCTGAGTTGAGCCTAATGGTTCCATTTAATCCCACATAAAATTTTTCCTCAAGCGATTATCTATTTCACCATCATTCTTGAGGATTAATTCTTACAGAGAGCAAACATTTAGGGACAAATTAAATTTAGTGGGGCCTAACTATTGCTGTCAAATGAACATGTCTGAGCCTCAGGGAATCCATCTGCTGTTTGAATCTGACAGGATGGAGGTCAGTCCCTATACAGCAGCTGCTCAGAGGCTCCAGTCCTGTACCAGGCACCTTGAATCTGGGTTGTTAGCCTGGTAAATACTCAGAGAGAACCACGTGGTCTGAAAAGTCTTGAGTGCCAGAGAAGCTTACCCTCTCCTGCTCCAGTTGATTTGTTATGTCTGGCTTTTCTTATTGGCATTACCACTGGCTCATCAAGCAGACTCTGCCCTCCCTTGCTTCTTTTGTTTCATGGCAGAGCCGTATAGGCCTGTAGTGATTAGAGTGAGAATTTGAAGTGTTCCAAACATTTCCCCACCTATTCTGCAAGTTTTAATATCTGCATCACAATGCAAATTAATAATAACCTCCTGACAGATATTAAGTTTCAAAAAATGGAGACATTGGCTTAAAAAAAATACTGAAATTTGTCTTTGTATTGTATGGTTTGATAATACAAAGCGTTTATGTCTTTGCCTCTCATTTAGGCATTGAAATCCCTATCCATTTCATACACTCTTTATTTTGCATTCAAATCTCTGAATGTGTCAGACAAGAACTGACTTTTATTTAAAATTCAAATACAGATTTATGTAGTTACCTGACTCTGGAAGCTGAGCCTTTAAGGACACCACAAGAATATATTGAGCTGGTAACAGTGAACGTTTCTGTATGCAGATGCATACATATATACCTGTAAATGTCATTCGTCATTGGAATGGGCTGCCCAGGGAAGTGGTGGAGTCACCATCCCTGGAGGTGTTCAAGAGGGGATTGGACGTGGCATTTGGTACCATGGTCTAGTCATGGGGTCTGTGGTGACAGGTTGGACTCGATGATCTTTGAGGTCTCTTCCAACCTTAGTGATACTGTGATGCTGTGAAATGGATACACAGACAGGATTTATTTTTTATATACATGCATATACTCACTTTAATTTATGAACAATTTAAGAACTTTCCTGTACATGATTCAAGGTAGGAGAGCTTAGGATTTAGTATTTTTCAGAAAGGATTACCTTTCTAAAAGTAGATTTGTTAATGCTTGGAGATTAAAACCAAACGAACAATAGTAGATTTTGTGCCTGCTCAGAACTGACTACTTGATAATGTAATTCAAAGTGACAACTGTTATATAAAAGGTGGGTTCAACTCTAGACAACTTCTTCTTACAGTATATTTCATAAATTTATTCTTGAATTATGTTGTAACTGCAATGCACACAGCAGAAAAAGTTTAGTTAAAAAACGGCACAAGGCGCTCAGTGTGCTTTCCACCAAACTTTATTTGCCTTACCCTGCAAAAGTCACAGGAAGGAAGTATGATAATTGTCTCTTCAGTCAATGGAACACAGACTCTGGTTTATAATTAATTCCTCTGTAAGAGGGAGGTACATTTTATCTCTCTCTTGAGTATAGTTTTTCACCTTAATATCCAGACATTCAGATGACTGATTTTCAAGGATCACCTCCTTCAAGCTGCAGAATGGTCTCTCCCAATATGGAGGAAGTTAAGCACAGGTCACAGAAGGCTTGCATGGATGAACAAGGTGCTCCTGACAAAAGTCAAAGATAAAAATGAAGCATACAAGAGGTGAAAACAGGAGCAGGTGACCTATGAAAAACACAGAAACACAGTCTGAGTGTGCAGGGATGGGGTTAAGAAAAGTAAGGCTCACCAGGAGTTGAATCTGTTGAGGGAACATGAAAAACATTGAGAAGGGCTTTTATGGAAACAGCAGCAGCAAAAGGAAGGCTAAGGAAAATGTGGGTCCATTGCTGAATGGGGCAGGGGACCTGCTGATGAATGAAATCGAAAAAAGATGATTACTCAATATCTTCTTTACTTTGGGCTTTTTCTCTTAGGGCCTGCTTCAGGAATCCAAGGCCTCTGAGGCTCCTGGGACATTCTGAAACAAGGAAGATGTAACTGTCAGTAGAGGATGATTGAGTAAGGGAACATTTAAGAAAACCAGACATACAGAAATCAATGGAACATGATAGGATGCACACATGTACTGAGGGAGTTGGCCACTATCATTGTAAGGCTGGTTTTGATTCTTTAAAAGGCCAAGGCAAGGAGAGAGCCCTGAGAAACGGAAGAGAGCAAATGTTGCTCCTATTTTTAATAAGGAAAAACAGGAGGGATGCAGGAAACTATAGGCCTTGCTCCCTGGGAAGGTGATGGAGTAAATAATCCTGGAAACCCGAATTAAAAAAAAAAAAAAGGACAAGGAGATGAGTTGGAGTAGTCAGCATAGGTTTGCTACAGGAAAATCATGCCTGACCAGTCTAATAGCCTTCTACACCAAAATGACTAGTTCAGTGGTGAGAGCAGAGCAGTGGATGTTTACTTTTACTTTAGCAAGACATTCATCAGTTTCTTCCAGAACACTGATGCTGACAAACAGATTGAGTAAGTAAGTTGACAATGAGGTGAATTGAAAAGTGGCCAAACTGCCAGACTTCCACAAGTACACTCATTTTACACAGTCCAGTGTTTTGAAGAGAGTATGTTGCAACCAGCTTTTTATCTATAAACATTATGGCTCCCATGCCTTGGCTGATGACATACTACTTTTTCCCTATACCTTTCTCAGAAATGTGAGGATCTGAAAAACTTTTTTTGGAAAGTTTGAAAGAAGCAGCCAATGATAAGGCCAAGTCAGGATATCTGGGAAGATGCCAGGACATGCAGTGGTGCAATAATTTCTCTTACAGCAAACAAATTATATTGCTATTACTGTACTCCCACAACTGGTCTTTCCACCCCACATTAGTTGTGCCCTGATGGCACCTGAGGCAGTAACCATAGCTGGGAATTGGTGATGGGGAAGACACAGTCGGGACTAAGCTCAACACGAGTCCTGAGATACTTGGTGCACTATGGAAACAAGCCGGGAACCTCGGGCAGAGGCACCTGAGTGCGTGCCATCCTGAAATACACAGCTGGAGCCCAGCTGGTCGAGGGGAGTTGCAAGTAAAGCCTAAAACAGGAGTAAGCAGACACAGCCTCATGAACAGCCAGAAACAGTAATGCTGCTGTCCTTGGCCTAGCTCAGTACTCCTTCTCTCTCAGCTGCTCTTAGAACAGGGCATCGGGCCGGGAGGTGCGCACCACCAGCCCCCTCAGCAATCCCAAACACCCTCGAAGCCCCGGGGGGCACTGCTGACGGTTCATCAACATCTGCCGGCGCGGCAGCTCCCGGCCTAGCGCTGTCGCAGGCTCGGCGCTTCGGCAGGGTAAAGTCCCCACCCGGGGCGGGCGCTTCAGGGCTACCCTGGCAAAGACCGGACTCCTCCTGCCCCATCCCTTGCGAGGCTTCCCTTGCGAAGCTGGCCCCGCTTTGCATCCGCCCCAGGCCCGGGCTGCTATCCGCGTTTCCCCTTTAAGAGCGCGTCCCCGCCCAGCCTCGCTCGCCCGCCGCTCCCTGGCCCGCAACCCTGCGGCAGCACCAGCGCCACCGGCACCGCTGCTAAGGCGAAGCGGTTGTCGCTGTTTTCGCCGGTGTCGGGGCAGACGCTCCTCGGCGGCTGAGGAGCAGCGCAGGCTGGCAGCATGTCCACTAAGGCGGAGCAGTGTGAGTGGCGGGGCCGGGCGGCGCGGGCCGGGACCTGTCCGAGGGGAGCAGGGGGCGGACGGCGCGGGGCAGCTGATGGCTCTGCCTCGCTGCCGGCTGTCACCCGCTCTGGAGAGGCAGCGCTGCCCGGCCTCTTCCCGCGTTGTGTAGCATCCGCATAGCAGCTAGTGCAAGGGGAGGGGGGGGCTGCCTTCATTCTGGCTCTTTCTGTCTCCGCCGCCGCGTAGTGCATGGTGGCAGTGGCCTTCGGAGCATCCCGTCTCCTTCTCCCCGCGCCTGGGTGGCGGGGTGGCTCTTCTGGGGAGGCGAGGTGTTTGTGCAAATGCAGCGCTGGGAACCTGAGGGGAAGAAATGAGGCATCCTGGAATGAATGTTAAGATTGAGACCACCGGCTTGGCCCTGGGCCCCACGGTGGGAAGCGTTCAGCCTGCCTAGCGTGTCAGTGCTGTACGTGCCCTGTCCCAAAGGACACAGCCACCTCAGAGACTGGAGATCCAACTGTAGAGGTGGGAGGTGACCCATGCATTGCCATCTTGAAGGTGGTATTGCTTTGAGATAGAGTGAGAAAGGAGGTACGCTGTCATTTTTGTCTGTGCTGTTCACCTTCTGGGTGATAACAGTCCTGCCTATGTGTAGGCTCCTGTAGCCCCCAAAGACGTCTGACAGAATCACACCAGCTGATGCCACCCCCTGCCCAGGGACTAGCATGCTTCCTTGCAGCATCAGGTGTTTTAACCACCATGTTGGCTAGATCCAATCTGAGCAAGATCAAGTGACATGCTGGTTGGGATGTTAGCAGATGGGCAATACAAGTGTTCCTCAATGTTATTAGTGCCGATAACAACTGGCGTGTCTGCAAGAGCTCAGATGGAGGCTTAAAGAAAAATACTAGGGTAGCTGTGCTTGGTGCCCTAATCAAAGCTACTATTTCTCTTGATACAGTTTCATGGTTGGTGTTGGGCAGTCTGTGTCCACTAGGCTGGACTGATGTTGATCATGATGACATAATGTGATCTGACACCTCACATGCTGAGACTTCTTGTCCCCTTCCTCCAGGTCACTAGGAAAGGAACCTTATGTTTATATATGCTTGTGCTGAACTGACCTAAGGAAAAGAATACTTGTATTTTTTTATTATCCCCCTTTAGGGTTTATTGCTTATTTACAGTGATGGATGATGTTGCTATTAAAATATGTCATGGATTATAATTTAGGGCACTTTTGGCCTCATAGAGACACAATGTTCTGACTGTAGCAGCCCCAAAGTGTGCAGAATCGCAGAATCAACCAGGTTGGAAAAGACCTCAGAGATCATCAAGTCCAACCTATAACAGTGTTTGGATTTGTATCGTTTTGTACTTTCTGCTTTCCCTGCCCCCCCATCCGAGTTCTGTAAATGTTTCTTCTTTCTTTTTATATATTGATTATACTTGTTTAACACTAATGTGGAAGAATTTCTGCCACCTTTTGTCCCTTGGCAATGCCTTTGGCATTTTCTTCCTTTTTTATTCTGCCTTCTCTATTCCTCCAGTTCTAATACTTTTGGTTTGCTCTGTATGAACTTCTTTCATATTTCATCCTTGGCTGTTCTTGTTTTTCTTTTCATCCCCTTGTATTGGTCAAGACACTGCATCTTGGCTTGCCATGTCCCTGTTACTCTTTAAGATTCACTTGTAGCTAGGTTTCCAGATTTTTCCACCTCCTGATGTTCTTTTTCATGATGCTCCAGGTAGAGTATTTGGTTAATGGACAGATCCTATCCTGTGCATTCTAACCTACAGAATGTATTTTGTTTACTAATGCTTCTCCCCTGACTAGTTCTCCTGCCATTACCAAATGTCTTTGTCTCTACGCAACTTCAAGATTTCCTCACCTGCCATTTTTAACAAATGATTGATGAACTCCAACAAAAATTGTACTGATGTCCATACATCACTGCCAGGTGAACCTTCAAACCCCAGCTGTTGCTTCTACCCTCATTGACTTACAGGCAGGAGCCAGAATATCATGGGAAGGAGTCAAGTCACACGTCATAATGAATCTCAGTTTACCAAGAGCAGCAGCAGCAAAACACTACAAATGAGGAATCAGATTTACTGGAACAGAAGAAGTGCTGGTGTAAATATATATCTGTGACTACCTCACAGGTCATTGGCAAGTTGTGTGAACAATGGGCAAAATGGTGGCAATATGGTAAATCATCTTGAGAAGACTCCCTTTCTTGTGACCACATGCATCTTGTATCTTATACCAGTGGTATTGACAATGACTTTCATCATTTGAGTCATCATGGCATGCTTGAGATGTTCTGTTTTATTCAAAGAAAATTGGCTCCTATTCACCTTGAATGGCAGTAACTGGTATTTAGTTGTGGTAAGTAATGTCCTGGGAATGCCTGATGCCCAGTCTGTTCTTCTCCAGGACAGTGCAGCAACCAGGACCATCTTTAATAACTCCTAATAGTCTTGCTGTTGATTGAGTCAATTCTTACAAGGAGGCTGGAGAGTTTAGTTAGGCCTCTGTAGATCCTAGAGAGATACTCAACAAAGTATCCTGGAATAACTAACTTCTTTTTTCCCTCTGTTAAGATTTTGTTTTGTGTAATGACCCTATGACAGCTACTAAGTACTTCCACAAGGTGACCTCCGTTTTTAAAGAATATCTCTGAATACTCAGAAATTCAGAACACTGGGTTGTTCACACCCTTCTGTATCTTAGAAGCTGGCAGTTTTGTTCTGGAGCTGTCAGAATGTTCTTTGTGCTCTGGGAGGCCATGCTGAAATTGTCAGTATTCTCGGAAACAGAAGTGAGAGGTGAGGCGAAAACCTTTATCTTAAAGCTAATGCTAATATTTGGGCTTTATAAATGAGTTTTCTGTATTGTTATTTTGCCTGATACAATTGCCTGACAATACTGATTAACAGAAATAAAAAGTATTTCCTTTATTAAAAAAGAGAAACGTGATTTTTAAATACCATATACACTATTGAAAGTAAGTAGCTGTAGAGAGCCAGACAGTTCTCCAAAATATATCTAGGCCTGAATTCTGACATGATCTTTGGTGGTTTTTTTGATTAAATTCACTTACAGTTCACAGGAAACCATGGCAGCCCCAGTAAACTGTGCATCTGCTGTGAGTTGTTCTTTGTTGGGTACTGTGAAATGCGGTCTGTTTTCTTTGCAAATACGGCTAGCTTCATACCCTTTTTTCCCTGGCAAGAGAAAACATCATCACAAAGTACATATATGAAGTAATTAATTTCTTAGTCCAACCTAATCTAGATTAGTTTTTGTAGGGGCCTTCATGACAGTTAAAAAAAAAGAAAAGACGTGTATGCATTTAAATACTCTGGTAAACTGATTTGCAAAACTGGGACTATGAGGTAGAAAGAATGAGGTACGGAACAAGGAAAGGAAAGCTGCTGAAATAAACTTCTGTAATCTGGACTGAAACATATAACGACCAAATCTTACTACCCCAGTGGTTTTGGGGGTGTGTAGGAAGCTCTTTATGTCTGGTCTTGAAGAGATAAGGATAACCTCTTGCAAAGCACATTTCATGTGCCACAGGCTTCTGTGGTGGCCTGAAAGGCTCTGATCTTACTCTTAGCTGTACTGAGGCAATCTGAGTCCATGTGACAAGTCTTCAGTTGTTTTGGGGACAGGAAAAATACTGATTGATTTTAATTATTCATTACTATCCCCTTAAAATAAATTTGTGAAGTAAAGCACTTAAAATTGAGGAAATAAAAAGTCATTGTCCTGGTTTTGCATCCTTAGTTTATTACTTTTGCATCCTTAATTTATTACTTTTGCATACGCTTTATGACAGTGTCCCTAGCTGCATTTTTACTTGATGTTTTCCCATTTTCCCATCGACTCCAGCACTATTTAGTCACCATGAGCTTTCTCTCTGATGAAGCAGAGTAATATTGTGAAGGAGACTTTTGTCTGTAGGAGCTTCACTTGCTGCAGAAAATGGGAGGTCCTGGTCAGTATAACAGGATATGGGAGAAAAGATGACAATGATGAAGGCAATTGGGTGCTGAAGACGGGATTTATCATAATGAAACTAAAATAAATACTATTATTAATTTGATTATTTGAGTGTTCCTCATTCAACTGACAGGTGACTTGAAATTGTCAAACCTCATTGGTTATGCAGCTATGATACCCCAGTACATACTACTACTATCTATACTGGCAAAATGACTTGCCGTATCCCAAAGTGAGCCTCCAGCAGCAGTTCCAGGCTATTTGCTCTTGGTGTCTGTCCTTCGCTCTTTCTATAATGTGGATACAATGTCATCCCTTCTCATTCAGATTGCTTTTCAAGGGTGCAGGAAAAAGTCAGAATGCTCATGAAATGTTTAGATAGCACAGCAGCAACAGGCATAGCAACGCCTCTCAGGACGTTAGTATCCTGCTGCTCAGCAGAGGAGTTAAATGGCATTTATTAAAAAATGAATACCACTGACAATGAGAATAAAACAAAGTATTGACTGATTGCTTGTTTACAAAGTACAATTTGTCTTCCACACTGAGGGAGTCCTGTGGAGGAACAAGGTACAAATTAAGTAGTGAAACTACCATAATCCATATGCTCAAGGGCTGAAGTGATTCAGAAGCATCTCCCTTTTTATCTCACTATTACACAGTCTTGAGGCATTTTAATGAGAAAAAAAAAAAAAAGCTTTGCTTTCATTGAAGCTATGTCTGCACTGAGTGGTGCTATGACAACTGCTGACTGGTCTAGCTGAAAGCACATTTGAGCTGGTGCAGTCCTCTGCTACAGCCAGTGCACCCTGTTTCTCAGCAGAGTTGATGCATTTGTGCTTAGGTGTCTCTGCATGAGACTGTCGAGTGTCGTATAGGCAACGTAAGTCAATACAGCTGTGGTGGGTGACCCCTTTTTTCAACACTGATCAAGGATCTCTGTTAAAAAATAACCCCACTATTGCTTCCAAAACAACAACAACAAAAAAAAAATGGTTTTAGTAAAGGTGTAGAGCACCTACTGCCATTTGATCCCCCTCACCTTCTGAAGACTTAAATAATGTATAAAGTAAATGTATAGCCTACGGTAAATAATAAAGCTCTCTGCTGTCTTAGCTTATGTCTCTGCTGTGGCTGTACAAAGTATTTATCTGTCTCACATGAACTTCCTGTGATCCAGTGACTCATTTGTTATAAATGAATCTTGAGATGCTTAGAGACATAGAGGAAGTGCAAGGGTGGCTTTTTTTTGTTGTTTTACTGTTTTGTTTGTTGTTTAAATTTCTTAGCACTAATTTGGTCTAAGACAGATACAGGTATTCACTTCTGTGCTTTCCCCTTGGCACTCTTGCACTGGTATATTCCATTCAGTCAAAATAATAGTTTAATTATTAAATGAATGAAAAAATCAGAACTGGTAGGAGCAGACATGATGCTATCAAAGTCTGCAAAAAATACCAACCACCAACTAAATGAAAGTTTCTTTGTTTGCTTTTTGTCTTTTATGTAGTTGCTTCCAAAATTCGTTACCTTCAGGAATACCACAACCGGGTTCTCCACAATATTTACCCTGTGCCCTCTGGAACTGACATTGCAAATACTTTGAAATACTTTTCTCAGACCTTATTGAGGTAAGTTTTAACTAATGGTCTTGAAGAAAAGAGAGCTAACTAATTGTAGGGGGTGTTGATTGAATTTGAATTGGATGCAAGATTTAATAGGTCAATGCTCAGCCAAAAAGAGTCAGAGCATAATGTAAGAGAAGAATGGTATGAATTAATCTTTTCTGTGGCTGTTGCCCAATTTGCCCAGTTGAGCTGCTAGTGAGTGGCTGATTCTAAAATAAACTTGGTTGATTACGCATTTGCTTGGCCCTCCCAAGACTTAGGTGAATGCACAAACATGCTGAACTTGTGAAGAAAGGAGTTTGTGACCTATAGAGTTTTAGATATGTGTACTCATGACCTCCTTGACAGTCCTGGTGCCTCAGGATGCTAGACCCATGAGCCAGATGAGTAGAATAAGGTTCTTAATGTGCCATAGCTCATCTGGCTTTTGCATTTGGGTTCTGGTTCAGTCCCTTGTAAAAATATGAGTAGTGACAAATTTTGTATACGGATCTGGATTTGGATGGCAACCATAGGCCAGGATTGTTCTGACCTGGAGTTTTGATGTAGTCTGATATTTAATAATAATACATAGTACTAAATAGAACAGAATAAAATAATCATAAATACCATGTGATTACAGAATACATTTTGAATAGGAAATGCTGCCTGCTGTCTTGCTAAAAAGATATGAAAATTGGTGAGGTTTAATTAGAAATGACACACATTGCATGGTGCTACCTAGTGGATTCACATTTTAAAATTGTTTTAAAAATGGCTTTTGACAGTGAAGAGGTTATTTTTCTATGCCCAGGATTTGGCCAACACTAGTTTTCACAGCCAGAAAAATGCAGTTAAAGCTGCATTTCTATGTACAGCTTCCTGACTTATGCCTGGAACGACTGTCCCTGCTGCCAGAAGCTACTCTGGAAATACAGCTGTTTGCTGTATTTGATGAGGAAACACTAACAAAATACAATTAACTTGTACATTTGTACAGATACCCTGAAATCCATACAAGCTGAGAAACAAGAATTTGAACTTGAAAGAACAGCAGTATTTCATTCTAACGTTCCTTTAAAGTGCATGGAACATACCAAAATTCTCAACCTTGTTTATAAGAAGGAAAGATAGAAATATTATCAGTGGAACACTTGCTCACTGTAACTTAAAAATCACTGTGAAATTTATTTGCCCTATTATTTAGAGTGTTGAAGACACTTTTGTCAACCAATAGGGCTTTTTAAAAGATTGATTAAACATTGTCTCATTTTATTGCAGCATTGGGAAAAAATGTTCAAAAAGTCACTAAAGATACCTCTGAAACATGTCTTTGTTCTCACATCAGGCTGTTTTAATGGATTATTTACACAACACACACTTAAATCATACATGTGTAAGATTCTGTATGACAAAACAGCCTCTGCTTAAATGATGTTGAAACTGGAAAGTTGGCCCTGATTCTGACCATTTTCTCTCTTTGCTGTAACTGCCAAGTGCTATGAGACTCGTTTATTTTGGGGTACAAGTTCACTGGACAGGATAGATGTATTCTGCTGCTTATAGAAAGAAAGTGTCTTTATAGTATTCTGTTGTCTTAATCTGTCTAAGCAGTATAGCTGACATGTCCTTTGTCACAAATTTTTCATGCTCAATGAACAATGCTGTTTCTGGGCTTATTGAAAAAGATTTACACTTAGCAGCTATGAGAGCGGATCAAAAATCATGACAGCAGTTGCACAACTGAGCAATTCCATTTCTTTATTTCATGTTCAGAATGGGACTGAACCAAAATCTTGATGCTGATAATGCTGAACCTCATGGGGCAGAAGTGGTACTTGTACCTGATACGCAGGTCTACACAAATGGCTTTATCCTTGATGATCTGGGACTTGATCATCCTCAGAGCTAAAAGGGCACCAGAAATAGAAGCCAGGACTTGGATCTGAGTTTAAGTTGACTGAATTCAGATATTCAGGAAGATCAAATCCATATTCTAAATCCATGTAACTGGGGAATATAAACTATGGGACAAAGTCTGAGTGCTCTGGTTGAACCAGTGTAAGTACATACATTTGCTGATACTAAGAAAGAAGCTGGATAAAAACCAAAACACACCCTGTATTTAGTGTGGCAGATGGAAAGAAGGAAAATCCCACCCACTGTGTGCAGATCTCTGCAAGATTTACCCTAAAACTAAACAGACAGGCTAAGAACCTTTCTGATGAGTGTGTTCAGAAATTTCTTTGAATATTTCACATGCTGAGACTTCTTTCTGCCTCCTACACTGAGACTCCATTGTGCGAGGATTAAACATCAGTGATGGAAGTACATGGTGGAAAATAATCTTTCTAGCTTGAGACAGAACATATGCAATGAACTGGGGCTGCTAAGAGAATACTGATCAAACAGTAGCAAAAACGCCTGTTGATTTCTGGAGATTGTTAATCTGGTCTTCAGAATAGGATGCTTGTGATCATCTTCTATTTTAAAATAACTCTAAAATTAAAAAAAACAATCCTGTTTTGATGTGTACTCTCTTTGCAGCTGGATTTTTTAGGACAAACAATTTTTGATGAACATATGTTGTCATAGGAATAATAGAGGAATAGTGATTAGTCAGAGAAATTCCATATGATGATTGGTGATTAATATACTTTTTACCCTTCCATGTTATGGACATGTTGACTGTTCATTTCAGTGAGCTATGCCCACTGTTTTGGATCACATTCATACCTGGTATCATTCTGCTAGCTATAGTTGGATCTGACAAAGGATTAATTTGCTCCTTTGCTCTGTACATAGCTTCCATAAATTACAAGTTCAGGGGTGGGGGGAACAGATGTGGAATGGCTGAAAAAAAATCAGTTCCATATTTCTATGAACAAACATCACATAAAATCACCATACACAATGCATAGCACATTGATTCATTTAGTTCTTTAATTTTCTCTTTGGGTGAAAGCATTTCTTTACATTACAGCATGAATTTGTTTCATGCCCTGCTCATTTTCAGTGTTTTCTCCCTCATTTGAGGAATGATCAAAGGCTTAATAAGCATCTCACAGAATATCTTGTTCTTTCACATTTTCTTGGAGAAAATTCTCCATATGTATTTCTAAGTAAAATGTTTTACACAAGGAATAGTTAAATGTCCGGTACCTAATTAATGGCCAGGCTTGTTCTGGTGACATGCTTTGCAGGCACTGTAGGAAAATTTTCTGGAAGGCAGTAATTTTGGGACAGATTTGTGGCAAAGATGTAGAAATCTTGAAACAGGACCTGGTAGCTTTGTTGCTTTTTACAGAGCAAAGTTCAGTATGGAGTTAAAATCTGCTGACACTCCCAAGTACTTGAGCAGAAATGAGAGCAAACTGCAATCATTGTGTCTTGGTTCCAGATTTTCAGTTATGACTCTTTTGTTTATTGCTTTTAAAAGATGTGGATCTGGCAAAAGCCTGAGTTCTGCCCTCCCCCCTCCACCCCTCCACCCCCTGCCCCTACTTTGGCATTGCTGTTCTTGAAGTGAACAGAAGGATGCCCTGATCAAGACACAAGATGGTATGCTTTGGCCTCTAATCCATAGATGGGCCAGAGCTCCGTATTAAGACAAAGAAATGCCTACAGAATTAGTTCTCCATCACTGACTTACACCTTCCAAAGCTAGGATTAATTAATACAGTAATGTCTTTTCTGGAAATAAGTGGGCTTGAAGTGGTATGTTGGCAAGTAAAGGGATGGTAGACAGGGAAGGAATATAATTTAGTAACTTCATGTGTCTAAACATGAGTTACAGAGTATGGCAAATGAACATCAAGCAAATTAAAAAAAAGAATCAGCACTCTGATAATTTGTATTTAAATTCATACTAGGTCTTAGGTGATTTTCTGATACAATTTTGTAACACTGTCATGACAGTCACTATGTTTCTTGTACTGGACATTGGGTAACAGAAACCAAAATAATCTGCCAAATATGTAGGGCACAATCAAAAAAAAAGAAGTAGGAAAAAAAAAGGATGTGGCTTCTTAAAACAGACAATGTCTGTTATCTCTGACTGCAAGTGTGATGTGAAATCACTTGGCATAGAACTGTTCTTGTAAAAATGTTTAATATATATGGCAAATGAATGATACCTCTTAGAAGCACCTTAGCAAGAGTTTAAGTGACTTGTGTAAATAATTGTTGAATTGACTCGTGAGGTAGGACCTGTCTTTGCTAAGGTGAATATATGATGGGATTACTATACTGCTAAAGAGGACAGAGGTTTCCAGAAGCACTCCCTCTTGATGCTAACTCTGCTTTGCATTAGTCGGCGGAAATTTTAATGCC
This sequence comes from Melanerpes formicivorus, assembly GCF_026170545.1. Taxonomy (NCBI): domain Eukaryota; kingdom Metazoa; phylum Chordata; class Aves; order Piciformes; family Picidae; genus Melanerpes; species Melanerpes formicivorus. Next base: position 6,855,644 of record NW_027142369.1, read on the forward strand.
ACCGACTCGTCTTTTTTAAGTTTTACCATGGTCTCTGGGAACAGAGCTAAACCAACTGCTTTTGGAAATCCCTACCCCTGTGGCGTGCAAAATGTGCTTCAAGCAACCCAAAGCATCGCGTGTGGTTTGATATATTTAAAAGTGGGATTATATTTTATAGGCACATATGGAGATTACAAACTAACCCTATAACTGCCTGATAACTAAAGCATAACGCTGCTTAAGTGCCAGTTTATTTCTATTTGAAATAGTGGGCTTTCTTTTGATTTTGATTTTTTTTTCTGGTTGGAAAAACTACGTTAGATGAACATGCTTACAACCCTATGGACAACGTTTTTAAAACGAGATAAGCTGGTGGACGTGTAGCCTCTCTTTTGATTCCCACTAAATCTTTTATTTATTTATTTATTTATTTATTTATTTATTTATTTATTTAAATTATCTCTCCTTTAGTTTGTAGTGAGTTTTGTTGAATAATAACGTAAGTAATAGCAGGAATGTGTGGCAACAGGCTGTCTGATCTGCAGTTACGTAATTGGTCTTGCTTGCTTAGCCCTTAGATTTTTGAAGGTAACTATTTACCCAAGGAGTGTTTGTATTCATAAAGTAAAACGTTTCCTCCCGAAACATGGGCAAAATTAAAAAGCACACATAAACAACCATTATCATTAGCTCACAAACATATGCTAAAGACCATCTACTATATCTTATTTTACGACTTTTCCAAATGTAGTTTAGTTAACATTTTAGAAATATATTATTTCTAAATCCATGTGCCTGTTTAAACTTCATTATCTCAAATGATACTGAGTGAGTGGTCATGAAACAGTATCATAAAATACATACAGACATTATTTTAATGCAATAAACATGTGATTTTTAAGACTATCTTAACAAACACACATGTTTATTCTTTGCTAAAACATGTTTCTGCAAGTGCCACACCTATATTTTGCATGTTTTCAGTTGACTCAAAATATTATAGGAGGGAAAATGTAACAGATATTTCAAAATCCTCAAAATCTCAGAGCAAGATACCAACCTGTTTTGACACAGCTATTTCTCCATAGCAAGCACTTTTAATTCTTAGAATTTTTCTTGACTGTGAAACATGGGTAGGGCACTGAAACATGCATTTTTATATTTTTGCTCCTTTTGAACCAGATAACACATGAGATGCAATGAAATTTTCCTACGTATCAATCTTGAATTCTCTTACCTTGACACGTGAAAGTTAACTGCTTGCTAGATTTGTAGACGCGCTTTGGTTTTGGTAGTGATTGCATCTTATGTGGGATGTATCTGGTCTTTTATTATTTGTTTTATAGTGTCATTTCAATGTAATGTGCTGTTCTTTGTGTCTTTGTTGTCTCTTTTTTTTCTTTGTCCCCCCAACAGCATTTTATCCCGCACAGGGAAGAAGGAGAATCAAGATGCCTCCAATTTGACAGTGCCCATGACCATGTGTCTTTTTCCTGTGCCATTCCCACTCACCCCATCTCTAAGACCACAGGTCAGTTCCATCAACCCTACTGTTACTCGCTCCCTCCTTTACAGCGTCCTGCGAGATGCACCATCTGAACGTGGCCAGCAAAGTCGCGATGCTCAGTTATCAGACTACCCATCTTTGGACTATCAAGGACTTTACGTGACACTGGTGACACTGCTGGATCTAGTTCCCTTGCTACAACATGGTCAACATGGTAAGCAGGCCCTTGAACCCCTTCCAGTGTGCTGAACTTCACTGCTGTGAATGGTGCATGAATGCAGTAGAAGAGATGGGCCTAAACCAACCTGGATCTGGAATTCAAATCTTCTGCAATGTCTTTATATCAAAGTGTTTGGTCTGACTTTCTTAAATAAAAGATTTTTTTCTGCTAACTGTGGATTTGGGTTTTAATTCTGAGGTTGTCTGGTTTTTATTGATAAGCTTGTGGCATGTGACTAAACTACAATGGTATGTAACAAATAATACAGGATGGGTCTCGAAAACAAAAAGAGAATCTACTGGGATATCATCAGACCAGTTTTATTGGAGTGGATGTCTAAAAAAGGCACAGATTGCTTGCAAATGTATATCTGGTCTAAAAAGAATATGCAGATAGAGGGTTTTGGTGAAGGTCCATCTCTAAAGACAGCATAGTATACATTTAATTGAAGAAAAGACATGATAAAGGTGATTTGAGATGGCTTAAAAAAAAATCCTAGGTAAAGAGGTAGTCACATATCTCTCCAACTTACAGAAAAGTCATATTATGTTTTGAATTAGGATTTTTTGTGACTGTATTGTATTTGTATTGTTTTCCTTCAAATTCTGTATATGCCTAGATTGTTAGTCTGTTGCTTTTTATACTGGGATTTAGGAGCCCAGTATTCTCCCTGTGTTGCATAGAGGCAAACATTCATTTTCACCATGGTATCAGGCTGTACTATATACACAGTTCAGTATAGGAGATTCTTGTGATACACTGCTCAGATTCTTTATGGAAAAATTTGTTCCTATTAAATGCTGAATTCCTTTTGATCTGGCAGCAGTGTGTATTGAATCAAAGACTGTGGCACTAGGAAATGGTATGATCTGGTAAAAGAGGGGCTCCTAGCAAATTACAGCAACTTACCTTCAATTTCTAGAAATAGTAGAATTAATTTTGAAAACTACTTTTTTTCCCTAAACAGATAACACTGTGATAACTAACAACTGGTGGAGACCTGTAAAAAATAAATAACAGTAGCAAGCAAATGTAATATATTTTTGTGGCAGCACGATGGCTCTTCTGGCAGGGTTTTCCTGGCCGTAGTCAGGCTTTTGTTGCTGTGTCACTTGACATCCTAATAGACAATGTGAGACATACAGCGCCCACTTCAGTGAGGAAAACACTCCAGTGGCTCTTGTCAGCTGGAAGGGTATGCCAAGTGGGAATTTTACCAGAGTCTGTGCTGGGTCTAATCTTAATAATGTATTTATTTTTTCCAAACTTGACTGGTAGAAATGAGAGAGCATTTTGATTTGCAGAGGTTATCAGATGGCAAGTACCATGTTCATTGTGTGAAAGATATCCAGTTAAAAATAATTTTGGCAAATTACATTCTGTTTTGAAATGAGAGGAGAAACACAAAATACTTGTTTAAGCAGGGGAAATCAAAGACAGAGATAAAATGGAGGAAGTAATAGCCTGGGAACTGTACTGCAAGAGATCTGGATATTGCAATAGGCAGAGGCAGACTCTAAGTCACTTATAAGTTAATAGTATTTTAGCAATACATGAAGAGGGGTTTTGTGTATGAGACACCCAGAGAATTGTGTTGATCATTCTAACAGCCCTAGCCAAAGCCTCAGCTGAAGTAAAACTTTCAGATTTGTCCATTTATCTTTAAGAAAGACATGGAGCATTTGGAAGGATTCCAGGAAAAAGAAACAAGAATGATTTGAGGTCTAGAAAATGTGAACAGTGAGGAATAGCCAGAAAGAACTTGGTTTGTCTAGCAGAATGGAGACATGATTATCATATACAAATATGTGAAAGTTGCTGTGGGGAGAAATAAACTAAACCAGATTACATGTGGTTATATTTGATCAGGAATAACAAGTTACAGCCTTAAACTTCAGCAATGGATTTATGTATGTATGTATGTATTTATTTATTTATTTGTTTGAAAGCCTTTTTTATGATAATGATGATTAAGCATTAGCATGAGAGAGAGAGCTGTCTTGCCAACTTCTAAGAATGGTTTACATAAATATCTTTCAGGAATAAATTGGTTGAGGCTTGCCTGGGGCAAGAGGAGGTCACTTGCTAATTTTTATGGTTCTGAGTACAGAGAATTAAATTTTGCAACACAGCTTGTTGTTTGTTTCTCCCTCAGCTTAGCATCTAACTAAAATAAATGCGTGGTTTTTTTTGTCAAAACAGTCAGTGTGATTTGGGTAAGTACAACTGGTGCATTAGGTGATCCTGAGCTCTGATCCAATCAGGTCTTGCAGAGTTCAGTGCTTAGGTGGTAAATAAGTATTGCAAGAGAGAAGTACTCTCTGGCATTGAGAGTTTGGTTAGATTTGCCAGAACAACTGAAACAGAATGCCAATTTTAATTCTTACTATGGCTCATGATATTTACAGCTACAGATCTTTGCCAGCTTTAGAGAGGCAGTTGCACAGATGAGACTGAAGGCCTGTGTAACACACCTAAGGTTACAGAGTGAGTAACAAAAGGAATACCTTTAATGCAGGGGAAAGGCCTTCTGATGTTTTGGGATTATCACATAGGTTCATACTTTGGGTTTACTGAGTGCTGTAAGCTTTCTGGAGAGTTATTTGCCGCAGCTGATTTCCTCATTTATGAGAAGATCTAAAGATTTCACAGTGCCAAGATATACAATAATTTATCCCTTCTTTTTGGATCTTGAAATGTTGTGTATTTCTTAAGGATCCTTTTCCAGCACTTACAGTATAATTAGAGTAAGTATGGAAAGTCTTGGTGATATTCCTTTCCTTTTAAGGCTTGCCCATTTTCTATCTCAATGGCTTCCCAGGACAACTAGATCTGTAGTATTATCCTGTGTTATTTGAAAAACACTGTGATGCTTCCTGTAGTCTTGATGTGGAGGGTACTTTGCAAGTTTCTTGAGGGTAATTAAGATCAAAATCTTATTCTCTGACTGAAAAAGAATAGAATACTTTTTGCAATAGTGCCGATGAGCACCAAAGCACATACTGAATTCTGATTCTAATAACATCTCTGCTTAGGTGCAGGCCATTTTATGTTAAATCACTGTATCTTAATCAACATATTTGAATAAATTATTTTACTAGCTGTAGTATTCCTATTCCTTTCAAACTCATCCCTCTTTTTTAGGAGGGGTTTAAAAATGATGAGTGAATTCTCTTGTGGTTATAGTGGTAACTCAGATTATTTTGAGGGGAAAAGGTGAATTTAAATACAATTTTTAGAAATAGTTCTGTAAATGAAAAAGTACATATATGTAATTATTTTTCCATGGTAATGATTCTGTATTTATTTCATTTTATTCAACAGATCTTGGGCAGTCAATTTTTTACACTACTACGTGCTTACTTCCTTTTCTCAATGATGATATTTTGAGTACTTTACCCTATACAATGATTTCAACACTAGCTACCTTTCCTCCATTTCTGCACAAGGATATTATAGAGTATCTCAGCACATCTTTTCTGCCTATGGCTATATGTAAGTAGAATTCATTCTAGTATTGTTATGTCTCAGTAAACACAGTGACTGCAGGAGTCAAAAAGTCCAAATTTGATCTGTCATAGGATTGTAATGGGACATCAATCTACTGTATGTGTATATGTAAAATAATGCCATAGGATTATTTTTCAAAGGAAAATAGTTCTGTAATTTTTATTCATTTATTGTGCTGTGCTACTGTGTGAGTTCTTCCTTCATTTAAAGGATGAAGTTTAGCTTTTAAAGAAATACACTGTTTTCAGAGTTACAGAATTTTCAGTGCCAGCAGCAGGAGTTTTGAATACAGAATCAGTGAGGAATGTGTTATTTTTGCATCTAAGCTATACCTGGATGCCCAATGTAATGATGTTGTGATGAATTTCTTTGTGTTTTTTTTTTTTCTTGTTTGTTTGGTTTTTAGTTTTTCTTTCCTTTCCTCTCATCCTTTTCTGTAAGTTCTGTGCTTAACTGTGCCTGTAATGTTGCCTATCCATAAGTATTAAGACTGAATTTGACAGTGCCAACCTTTTTTCCTTTCTTTATTTTTTATTTCCTCTCCTCAGGGGGTTTCACATGATTACACATTTTTTGTAATCCATGCACAATGTGAATCCTAAAGTGTGTTCTGAATGCTTATCTGTGCACCTGATAAAAAGCTTGATGAGATTTCAGTAGTAGTGAGAGATGTAACCATCTTCTGCAGAGAGAATCATTAGGGTCAATGTTAAAAGCCAGTTTTAATCAACAAGCCTTTTACTGTGTAGGTGATCAAACACTGGAAAAATTAGCAGGTGCTCAGGTCCCAGCTCTCTTTGAGCAAAGGGCTTGGACAAAATGATCTACAACGGTCCCTTATAACATCAACTCTCCCATGATTCAGTGAGAATGACTCCTCCATATCTGTATTCCAGACCTTTATGGAAAACATGAACAACTTTTGTATAGAGATCAACGCTGATATCATTTAAGCATGTAGAAGATGTAGAACATGGAAAGGAGCGTGTTCCAGTATTTTGAGATTTTATGGAAATTTATTTCTGGCTCTGCTACTCAGTGATCTTGGAATCCCTTAAGTCTTCTGTACCTCAGTTTCCCCAAGTAACACAGCCTCTTGTCATTTGCAATCATTGCAATGCAATCATTTGCATCATTGAAATGATGTTTTCTATGTTACTTTTGACATGTGTGATAATGGTATACAAATGTGCAATAGGTTCTCTTTGGGTTAAGAACAGAATGTGGCATTAAACTCCTTTTTCTTCCATTATTGTTAACCTGTTAAAGAACAGCTGATGTAGGTGTCTTATCCTGTCCTGTCTGTCTACAGATATGTAAAGCTGTTCCCCAAAACAGCTGGCTGATCCTAGTCCTTGGTTTACTTAAATAGATACTGTTCCCCAACTGCTCTTGGCAGAGGTTGCATCCATGTGGAGCATGGGAACAACCTTTGTCATGCTGTCTTTTACCTCAGACAGGTTAGATCTCTGTGTGAAACTAGTCTGCTGCTCTTCAAATTTGGCTTCGACTACTGTCCTAATTTTCTGTTGATGGCCACTTTTTAATTGCCAGTCACTGAGTATTTTGCAATTTAAATCCATATAAATAGAGCTTGCTGTAATAATTTGGGAGCTCATGCACATGTGGGTGAGATTCAGAGAAGAATAAATGAAGTGCACTGCAGAGCAATGTTGTAATGTTGGTTCATGTGAAAAAGAACCAGGCAGAAGAAAGAATTTATCCATTTTCCTTTCTTTTCTAGTTGAGTGCTCTTTTAATTTGTGTTCTTCTGTATTTTTTTTTTCCCACTGGAAGCTATATGCCCCTTTACAAGTCATTTGCAGAACATTTCATTCCCCTAGTGTTCAGCTCTGAATCAAACTAAAAGGGAGGATGCAAGAGATTGCGTAAGAAGCTGGAAGACCAGATGGGAGGGATGGAAGTAACTGATGGCTACAGTTCTGTGCTTCTATCCCAAATGCTTGGTATTTGGGTCTTGTCAGTCAGGCTTGGGAAAGTGCTGTGAATGAGGATGGGAAGACACTCTCCACATCTCTGTGTAGGAAGTTACTTTCAAAGCCACATTGCCATACTATAGCTCAGCAAATAAATATCTAGACTCTGCAGACTTTTTCCAGTTGTACTGTTTAATAGTAACTACTTTGTAAGAGTCTAGAAGGAACTCTAACCACACTGTGTGTGTGAGGTCTACACTTCAGTACTACTGTTTGTCATTATATTAGCACGTCACATAACAAGGTGTGCTAGTTTAACACCGTCTTTCCACTACAACACAGAAGTGAGGGAGAGTAACACACACAGAGAAAAACTGCAGATTGAGATAAAGAGTTTAGAGTATAATATAAATGAGATAATATAATGCCCAATTACCTTAGCTTATTTGCAGAAAAAGCACAGCAGAAAGCCAGCAAACTAGAAACCCAAGCCAGGGAGCTAGTCCTCCATCCCTCCCTGTCTGGCTGCCATTCCAGTGGAAGAGAACCCACACCCCACACGTGGAACCGAAAAGCAGCTGGAATGGTAATCTTCTCATGTTACAATCTGATCTTCAAGCCCCAGAATACTTTGCTCCAGCCAGCACTTTCATTTTGAAGCTGGCATGAAGCACAATGGTTTTGAATAACAGCAGCAGATTTAGATGTAACCCATGGCACAAAGGGAACTAATTTTTCTGGTATGTGGCTATAACTTGAACTCATATCAAGTGCTCCCTGAGGAGTAATCTGTGCTATACACTGACATCTTTCAGCTACTACCAGCCCCAACCTTTTATTAGTACACCTCAACTTCAGGCCTTATTTTTTTTTTTTTCTTGTTTCTTTACCCTCCACTTCTTCCTTACCTTTCCTACAATCCAAGCCCTAGGTGTGCTTGTCTATACCAGTAACATAATTTTGGTGAGTCTGTGGGTTCTGGAAAGAGCCTGAGGAGATCACTGTCTGTGGTTAATGCAGCTTTGAGAATGCAGTCTTACTCATCTGGAAAATCAGGTGTGTGCTCTGTGAAGCATTACCATATTCTTAGTAGTTTTCCTCTTCCAGCAGAAATGGAATTTCACCCTTTCCAATATAGAATGTTTCTAGTTTTGCCTTTTTTTTTTTTTTTTTAACGACATGATACCATAGTAATTCTGTTTGTTTCGGTTGGAATCACTTACATGCTGTTCTTGTTTAATTTTCCTTGTTGAACAATAGATTGTTTTTTTTCTTTTTTTCCCCCTTTCTTTTAAGTGGGATCCTCAAAAAGAGAAGGTGTTCCAGCCCATGTCAATCTGTCTGCATCGTCAATGCTAATGATTGCAATGCAGTACACATCAAACCCGGGTATGTGTAAATGTGCAGTATAGTATCAATCTCTCTAACACTATAAATTGTGAAGTACTGTCAAATGCAACCAGAAAAGCTCAACGATGGAAAAAATCTGTCTCACACAACACAGAATGAAAAATAACTCATTTTAGTTAAAAGTGGAATCTCTGCTTGAAGCGGTCCTTATGTAGATAAGAGATCTCATTGTGATGAAGAAATGGGGTTTGGCCCAGTGTTGGAGACTGATTGCTTGACAGAAAATAGTGTTGATATGTAACATCAATGTTGGAGCAAAATCACCACTAACATTGTCTGTAGAAATTCATAATAACCATGTGACTTATACTAGGATTCATATCCCACTAAGTTCACTTCTGATTCTGTCTTTTAAAGAAGTCAGGGAATGCTGACTTGCAGGCTCAGCAGAACTATGATGACTTTAAATGTGAGTATCTAAACACAGGCCATTCTCTCTCACAAAGGTACAGAGTCCCAGTTAAATCAGTTGGATTTCTCAACCAAATGGATGCAAAATTTAACGTGAGAGAGTTGCTACATTGCATAATAGTCAACTATCTTCTAGTTTATGTAGATAGGTAGACGGGGTGTGTGTGGAAGAACCCCATGCTGCAGTGTGCACATGAGAAATACCTCTTTGTGCTCTTTTTGAAAGCCATTTTCTCCCCCCATGAAATGTTCTGTTTTCTTTATGAATTCCATTTTCCAGCCATTTGAGGAAAATGTTGCCCAGTGGATTTTGGGAAGTCAAACATGAAGTAGTTCATTTGGCTCTCATGTTTGTTTGATGCAGAGTGGCGCCTATAGCTTTTGATATACATGGAAATAATGTATTGTTACATGTGACTTCCACTACTACCTCAAGATGAATGACAGTATACTTATCAACAGCTTTACACTGTGCCAAGTGGGACAAAGTTTAAGTGAATTAGTGGGTACTCTAAAACTACATGTGTTTGAAAAAGATCTCCATTCCTGTGTGAAAAGATGTGCACTCTTAATACTAATTATCTTCCTGCATTGCTCAACAGAAATGCCTACTAGTATTTAATTTCTAATATTTTGTGATGACTGTTGAGACTTTTCAGCAAACCCTTGGAAATAAAAAGTAATTAAACGAGGTACAGAGTTTAGGTCAGACAAAGCCAAGACAATCAGCTAATTATGTCACTTCTGTAATTTGAGTTTCCATTTCAGTATAGTGTCTATAATGTCTTTTCTTTCTTAGTGTATCACTGCCAATTATTGGAATGCCTCATGAAATATAAGCAAGAAGTATGGAAAGTAAGTTTCTGATCATACATACTTTGTGGAAATGACTGTATTTGGATAGTAATGAATACCAGATGGCTTGAAAATTGAACTGTCTACCAAAAAGTTATAAATGGACTTTATATCCAATTCTTCTTCTGGATTCTGGAGAGGAAGGCCCTTCTGATTTTTAGTTCATGGAGACAGCTCCATATTTTGCAGACTAGAGCTCATTTTCCTAAATAGTATGTGGTCATGGCTCCAGTTAGGAGAATATTAAAAATGACTAATCTTCCCAGTTCATGTGGGACTGAAGTTTTACAAGGACTATTTCTGAGTACTGTCTTAGCCTGAATCTGATCTGGATCCAGTTGTTTATCTACACCATGCCTCTTTACTCTGAGACTTCATTTGCTGTGTTGGTCCTCTATACAGAGTAGGTGGAAGCTTTTGTGCTGATCCAACTCAGAAGCCAGTTAGTCATCTAATCTATTTGTAAGAGCATACAAAGGATGTTTTGGTGGGGTATGAAATGTATATATTTTGTGTGTTCAGGTATCTTTGAACTCGAGTAATATGTATTGCATTGCGTTTTGTTACCTTGCAAAATAAACACTTTGTCTATGTCTTTCCTTAGGATTTGCTATATGTGATAGCCTATGGACCATCCCAAGTTAAACCTCCAGCAGTACAAATGCTATTTCACTACTGGCCCAATTTAAAGCCCCCTGGGGCAATCAGTGAGTACAGAGGACTGCAATACACAGGTCAGTGTAGCTGATTTTTGTATATGCCAAAATCAGTATGAAAGAAAATATCAGAAATGCATGAGTGTCACATGAGTACAGTTCTACAATGTACTTTTGTTCAGTAAGGTGGCACTTTGATGAGTGTGTACAATATCCATTTCTCTGTATTTTCAAAAGATGTTATGATAACTGTGATGCTGTCTAGTTAAGTATGTTGTGTTATTCCTGATACTAACTAAACCAGAGCAGGGGAAGAAATAAATACAATGTTTCAAATGATCTGTGAAACTGCCTTCTTGGCCTCACATGAGTTCTGGCTTATGTTCCTTTCAATTACTGCTTTGGTTGCTTTTGTTGTGCCAGCTGCTATCACTGCTGCTGTTGCTAAGATGTTATCTGGTTGTTACTGTCAAAAAAAAGTCAGGTGATGTCAGGTGCAGTCAGTGTAATGGATAAGTTCTCAAGGTTGCCTGTAGGGTGGAATTGAGAGACAGTCATCAGTGCGGATGGAACTGGGTAAGCAGATGGCAGAGTCCCCTGTTCCCTAAACTCCCCGATAATACTGATGGGGTTGTTCTTCTATGGTGGGGACTGTCCAGCAGAAATTAATGACTTGCTTTTTCTGCCTGCCTACTTGAAATAATCTCTGTCATATAGGAAATATTTTGTCCAACTCTAAAATTTCTGCACCAGGATGCAAAATTTTACATAATAAAATGTGTGGGAAGAGACCTTGGAAGACCCCAGACTAATTGAAATACAGTCTGAGTGCTACTTATACATGTTTGATCTGTTCTAAGGCCTTCCTTTAGAAGGCAAGACTGTAAACTAAGCATGATATTCTGACTAAACTGTTATAGTGTTGGGTATACTGGAATGATTTTTTTATATATGAATTTCCTGTAATTTGTACCCCAGAATGGGAATGAGTACTATCTTCAGTTGCATGACATTTTGACCTGAGGGCATCCTGTATAGCATCTAAATGATGCCACTTGAACATACCTTTGTTATTTACCTCTTGTCATTCCATAGCTAAGGCTCCTTCTGTAGTTGGAGTAGTTTTCCTTCATCATAGATGTGTTTTCATTTTGCCTGGAAATGTTATTGAATTCACTCAGCCAGTCCTACTGTCCTGCTCCTGGAGTGGAAGAATTAGTTGATTCAAGTCGTTGGTGAGGTCAGGAATGATCTGCAACAGGGATGACAGCATCTTAATTTTTCCATTTCTTCACTGAGTTTATGGTTCATTTCATAATTATGTCCCAAAGAAGTCAGTAGCCATGTATATCCTAGGTTTTCTATTGTAATCATTAGGGGTCTTGAGGAATAGCTAGCTCTTCTATCATATTGGTATAGTACTTGCTACAAACAAAAGGCTCTTTTTCCCAATTGATACCACTAGATACAAAGAATATAAATATGTTTTCTTCCTTTATTAATCAGCTGTATTTTGGTTTTGCAGCCTGGAATCCTATTCATTGCCAGCACATTGAATGCCATAATGCAATTAACAAGCCAGCTGTGAAGGTACTGTTATTTCTTCAGAGGTCAAGATGGGATGTTTTCTCCAACTGCTTTGGGCAAAGTCTTGGTATTAAACATGAGGATGGTTGCAGAGCACTTTATAAAATTCTAAGATGGCTCTTGGCTAATACATGTAAATATTTTCCTGAACACACACAGAGACACACACACATACATGTGCACAAATATTGTTATGTACAGCAAACCTTATGTCAACGACATAGAATTACAGAATCATTAAGTTTGGAAAAAACCTCCAAGGTCATTGAGTTCAACTGTTAAGCTAACACTGCCAAGTTCACCACTAAACCATTTCCCTAAGGACTACATCTACACTTCTTTTTTAACACTTCACTGGGCAGCCTGTTTTGATGTTTAACCATTCTTTCAGTGAGGAAATTTTTCCAGCTATCCAACCTAAACTTCCCATGGTGCAATTTGAGGATGTTTCCTCTCATCCTATTGCTTGTTACCTGGGAGAGAAGACTGACCTCCACCTAACAGCTACCTTATTTCAGGTACTTGTGGAGAGAGATAAAGTTCCCCATGAGCTTCCTCCGCTTCACCGTGGTATCTTAGTTGAGGTCATACAATACATTCAGACTGTGATCCTTTGCTTCAAATGTATCTTAAAGCAAATAGTAACAAAGCTTTGCTTACCTCTTCTACAGCCCTCTTTGAGGGATGTAAATGGTGTCTTTCCTGTTTACAGGCAGGGTAACAAGGTAAAGCAGTTTGACCAGGGTCACAGAAAAATTTGATGGCAGAAGCAAGAAGAGCATCCCAATTCCAGAGCGTACTACAGTTAGGTGTACTAATTAATTATATTTATATTTAGCAAAATATGTATATACAATCAATTTTCTTGACATCAATTCATATACTAACGTAGTTACATTAGCCAGACAGCTCTTCAGTGAGCCTTTCCCACAGACATGATACTAATATGGCATAATGGTGACACCTGTCTCACAGTGTGACCACTTTCCTGCCTGCTCCAATAATTTTCCTTTTCATGAGAAAAAAACATCTGGGTGGTGTTGCTTCATGTTGTAGTGATTGCTATATTCAGACTAATCACTGAGTAGAGAAAAATATCAATGAAGTGTACAATTCTAAGCTTTATAGGTGAAATACCTGAATATTTTTGAATGATCTCTTAGCTTAACTTTGACAGAACAAGTCTTGAGCAGCCATCACTCAGAAAAATGCATCCTGTTGTCTCTTGGAAAGATGAATGTAAAAACCATGAAAAACACTGAAGGAGGCATTTGTCTTTATAAATAAGGTCTTGCACTTGAATGGAGTAAGAAATATTTTGATTTAAGCAGTTGAAATAGAATCATAGAATTGTTAGGGTTGGAAGGGACCTCAAAGATCGTCTAGTTCCAAACCCCCTGCCATGGGCAGGGACACCTCACACTAGATCAGATTGCTCAGAGCCACATCCAGCCTGGCCTCCTGGTTCCATTCCTCCTAGTTCTATAATTACCTGACATCCTAAAAAGTCCCTCCCCAGCTTTCTTGTAGGTCCCTTTAAGATACCAGAAGGCCACAATAAGGTCTCCTAACAGCCTTCTCTTCTCCAGACTGAACAGTCCCAATTCCCTCAGTCTGTCCTCACAGGAGACGTGCTCCATCCCTCTGCTCATCCTCGTGGCCCTTCTCTGGACACACTCCAGCACACCCAGATCCTTCCTGTAGTAGGGACTCCAGAACTGAATGCCGTACTCTAGGTGGGGTCTCACCAGAGTGGAGTAGAGGGAGAGAATTGCTTCCCTCAACCTGCTGGCTATGCATAGTACTGTATATGCATAGTCCTGTGTGTATATGCATAGTACTGTTCAGCTTTTCTTAAACAGTACAAACCACTTAAAGAAATAGGTAACTGGCTGCTAACTCTACTATTTTCTGTAACTGGCTAATGTGGATAGATAAAAGCTAATGCAAGACAGAATTTGGACCTATGTTGCCAAGGTAACTGTAAGTCCACAATCTTCATTCTCTCCCTGGAATTGTGCTGTATAGTTAACAACTGTGATGACTGAAAATTAGATGTTGCTGGAAGAGGTGTTCGTGAGAGAGAAAAGTCTAGACATTTATACTACCTTTTCCTCGGCAATGGATCCTCTAAGTAGCTATCTCTTTGGAAGGAAAAAAACCAAAGGTCATAACTATGCAATGTAAATGTGTAACACAAAATTAACTTGTCTTTCAGAGAGTGGTAATACTGGTATTGAAAAATGTCCCGTTCTCTTCACATAGGATCTTACTTTCAGCAATCCCTCTTTGTTAGAAATAATTTGAGGTCCTTTACTGCCAGAGGCCAATTAGAATCATTCATGTGTCACAGCTACGCTATATTGTATGTCCTAGCATTAATGTGTTGAACTTTTTCAGGGAGCTTCAATGAAGAGACGTGTTAATATTTTCTTTCTTTTCTGTATTTTAGATGTGTATTGACCCATCCTTGTCTGTGGCTTTGGGAGATAAGCCACCTCCACTCTATCTTTGTGAAGAATGCAGCCAGAGAATTGCAGGGTAGGTAAAACAGGAGCTGGAAAATGATCAGTGGTAGTCAGATGCCAGTGTTCAGGACTCTCAAGTTATGCTTTATTTTAGTATGATTAGCATTTAATTTATATAGATAACCCTATTGAAATATATGGAGCACATTGTATGAATAAGCAGTACAGAAATATACCCCAAAAGATCATCATTTGGTTTAACTTAAACAGTAGTGAGTTTTAAGGGTAAGATCTCCAAATGGATAGATACTGTGGGATGCATTGACTGTGACAGAGGAACCTTGTAAATGTGCAAGCTTTTGCTTGTGAAATGTTTTTGTCCTCATCCTTTAGCTGTTATTAAAAACAGGGAATTACAATGAAAGCACTTGAGACTTCATTACTTTTCTGTAACGTGTATTTCAGATTATTTTCTAGGCTGTGTTGTGAAGCAGCAGAGTAAAACATTGAAATAGGTCCAGGCTTCTCCAGTACCTGGAACAAATACAGCTTGAGATAAATTAACCTCACATATCTAATTTTATTTTTTATTTTAAACTTTTTATAAGTTTATAATTTGATCTACTAATCTACAAGATCTACTAATACTTACTTATTGGGAGTTTCAATCATTAGTTTGAATGGACAGGTAGTTCAGAAGCTACTTGTTCTTTTGTTTTGTTTTGTTTTTGTCCCCACTTTTACACTTTTATATCGCACCAATTGTAGAAAAACCAATTACACTTCACCTTAGATTTTTAAGTCATCCTTGATATAAAGCTGCAGGAAAAAGTAATTTAATTTGGAAGAAGCACAGCCTCTAAGGACACTCATAGAAAATGGTACTGATACATTTGGGGTTTTTTCCAATGTTCATCTGTTATCCTTCACTGTCACTTTTCAGCCATCAGACTTTCAGAGAACACACTATTTTCATTTGATAAATTTGTGCCTTAAAAGTAATTTTTTGAAAGCCTTGCCCAACATCAGCAAAGTGGTTAATTTTCAATAAGACAGGCACAACAAAGGGGTGCTGTAAAGCAGCCTGCAATTTGTAAAACTACATTTGTCAAGCAGCTTTGCAATCATATCAGTCCTACCACATTAATTGAGATAAATTTCCTCTGCACAAAAATAAATGCATATATAAATATAAACCAGAAAGCTAATTAGATATACAATTTTTATAGGGATCACAGTGAATGGTTGATTGATGTTCTTCTACCACAAGGTAAGAGGTATTTTAAGGGTAGGTACAAACTAATCGTAATTGTACAACCCCATGCTTCCTGACATTTCTGCATATTATATTAACTGAAATGTTGCATTCTGTTCTAAAAGATTTTAAAAGAATGTGCTTAATACTGCTTAGTGTCCTTAAAATACTATGAGAAATTGACTAATCCTCTATTTGATACGGTATGAGGAAACAGAGGCAACTGAGCTTTCACATCTTGAAGAATCCTCATCTGGGGCCGAGTGTTTAAAATGTATCTGTGTCCCACACTGGTTGTCCAAAAAAGGAGAGAGTTCTTCTCGGTAACCTGAGTCTCATTTGAAAGCTCTTAAATCTTCTGAAAAATCTATTCTATGAGCAGAAGACTGTAAAGAATATCAGAAAATGATATAAAATATTTTTCAGTGGTCTAGTCATTGATTCAATGAGCGTCCTTTGGCCGGTGAGACAGCCTGGTGTTTTACTGTCTACCAGAAGGCAGACAAAGCTTGTTGACAGATTAATCAGAATTTCTTGGGGTTTCAAGGACCGTTACAGAGTCTCTACAATAACCCTGTCTATGCCAGAACAAAGATATTCTTTCTATCTTTGTTCTGCAAACTGAAAATTCTCCTTTTAGTTGAAATATAATCCAGATTCAGAATGTTTTATTCACTTCTTTTCACTCAGACACCTATATTTACTGAACTGGATGTTGCCAGGGCAACCAACTGAATTAGCTGTTGCTTATAGGTTGAATCTGCAAACATTTTGTTATGGAGTTATGGCCACAAACATAGCGTCTGCTTCTACATTTTACATCCATTTTCACTAATCTTTCAACCTGTGAACTTTCACAGGTAGTGTGTACACATGGGTGTACTTTTACAGGTGTGTGCATGAGGCAGAAGCATGGGTAGAAGGTGAATAGGATGCAGAGCACACCACATTTAATGCACCGAGGCTGTTATTTCATTTCAGTGTAGAAATAGCCAATAGGACTAAGTATACACTGTCCTACCTCATGCAGTCCAACAAGCTTAGGGATTTCAGTAATACTTGGAAACACAAATTTAGCTTCAGAGACATCCTTGCAGCAAGCCCATTTTCCCATGGCTGCCATAGTAAAACAGAAGGATCATCATTCTGTGTTGATGTTGTGTATGCCTTCCCCTTACAGCTGAAATTTCTGCTATATGTCAGAAGAAGGTAAGATTCAGTCATTTGTGTGATGAGGCATGATTTGATGTTGTGTGTAGTGTCATTCCATTACTATGTGGTGTGTTCTTTTTTGTACCATTCCAAATTTTCACAGTTTATCCATGAATGCATTTAATAGTGGATGGGAATGATTCAGCAGCAAGGTTTCTTTTTGTTAAAACTGCTTATGTTTGATTTCAGTTCTAGTTTTTTGTTGAATTAGTCAAGAAATTCAGTTATGCAGTTGAGCTCAGTTTTTATTGTATAACTCTGCTTATGAAGTGGATAAAGCAGTAGATAAATTTTAAATCAGAATGTTTATATCTTCTCATCTCCTTGAAGTCCTGAGTTAATCTTAAATTGGACAAAATTCCTACTCTAAACTCCATATTTTTGAAACTATATGGACTGAAAGTCTTCAGTGCTTGACTGAAAAAATTGCTGACAAAAAGAATCTGCTTGCAAGACATATCAGTTAGTGTGTTCTAACAACATTTCAATAATGAGAATTACAGTGTATAACGTATTCTGGATTGATTGTGGCATAGAAAGCTTTTATGTTGAGCCAGATTACCAGGTGGCAGAAATAAAGACAGCTGTGTCTTGGAGGCTTGAATGTTTATCTGTGGTATGGCTGATCCTTACACAGTGTAAACTGCTGTGACTCACACTCTTAAGGATCACTACCTGTTGCTTGAAGCATAAGCAGGGGTTAGGAGAACTACTGTAAATTGTAGAGATTACTCTAGGCCAGAAAGTTGAGGCTGATGACTTAAGTTTTGGTTTGGTTTTCTCTAGGCCCAGCATTTAGGCCTGAGCTCATCTTTCTGGAAGTTCAGTGACACTTGGCATCAGGTGTTTGCAGGGAGTTGCACTTGGCTGTAGTGACTTTGGAAATGACCAATATTTAAGCCTGTTTGCTGGTTCTGATTCTCATCCCTGGTTTTGGTTCCACTTCCTGATACAAATGGCCTGATAGAATTTCTTTTATTTTCCAGAACTGTAGTTCCCATGTCAGAAGAGCTGTAGTCACGTGCTTCTCGGCAGGCTGCTGCGGTCGCCACGGCAACAGGCCAGTGCGCTATTGCAAAAGATGCCATTCAAATCATCACAGCAGTGAAGTCGGGGCAGCTGCAGAAACCCATCTCTATCAGACCTCGCCACCCCCTATCAATACCCGGGAGTGTGGCGCAGAGGAACTTGTGTGTACTGTGGAAGCTGTGATCAGGTAATACAGCAGTTTATGAGGCATCCATATGTAAACTAGGATCAAACTTTCATGGAAATCCAGCATGCAAATCTTCTGCAAGTTGATTTTAGTTTCACCAGCATAAGTTCAGAGAAGAGGTGTTGAACTTCTGCTGCTTTAGGAGAGTACTACCAGCTGTGGTTAGTGTCCTTGTTGAAGAAGTCAGCCTTGATTCACAGAATTTGGTGTTACTTTATTACTGTTCTCAGGAAAAGTATGATATCAGAGGCCTTAACTTGTACTTATTCTTGATCTGTATCACTGACCAAAAGCTTGTTTTATAGCTTGCTGAAGGAAGCAGAGTATCATGCTGAGCAGAGGGAGTACGAACTCAACCGCAGGAGACAGATGGGCCTGTCCTCATCCCATCACTCCCTGGACAACACAGACTTTGATAATAAAGATGATGACAAGCATGACCAACGCCTCCTGAGCCAGTTTGGAATTTGGTTCTTGGTGAGAAATTCTTGTTCGTTTCTCTCACTCCTCTCAGTTGCCTCTCCTTTCCTTTCTGAAGCTACAATTTTGTCTCTTTTTTCCACTTCTTGGCTTCAGTTGGATACTGTTACTTATTATCAAAAAGGAGTTCTGTGAAGCTGTCAGACATAGAGCTTTCAGACCTAGTTTGAATGAAGCTGCTGACTACCTCTGAGTGTATGGAGTGAATAACAGGATTATTCGCGCTCATTTTTTAAACTGGCTTTCTATGTGCTGCTCACAAGTGCCCCCTGCTGACTACCATTATTTTAACATTAAAAGATCAATCTTACACCTTCCATTTTTCAACATCACTCTAGAAGCTCAGCTTTCTCACCTTGGAAAAGGCTGGAGGAGTTGTAGCGGGCTGCTTTTCCTTTCTGCCTTCAGATTAGTCTAGCTGAATCAGTCCTAGTCATTGTACTCCAGCTAACTGACCCAGTGTGGGCTGATAGAATGAAGCCCTGCTGGTTCTCACCCTCACAGCAGCTAGTAGAGATTATTCCAAAATAGAAGGGCTGCTGCTTTTTAGTTCATGCAAGCTAGCCTGGAGCCTGATAGGTTCTCAGAAGCTGGATTCTGCAGTTTTCCTTAAGGAGAATTCTTTAGGCTCTTTCTGTTTCTTTTTCCAGTCTTCTTTCCTCTCCTAAACCTCCCAGTGGGAAGTGGGGAATAGTAGGACCCTTCATCCATCATCTGAACAGAGATAAAGATAGCTGTGTGGCAGGTTTAGAATCTGATAATGTCAATAAAGCTGCTCTGCTGTTGCAAGTGACTGCATGAGTAAAATTTATATTTTGGCATCTTGTGAGTTTGGTTGTTTAACATTGTTTTAGATTTAAAGCCCTTTTTTTTAAAAAATCCAAGAAAATAGTTAATTGTGCCATGTTAATCTACTCTGTTTCAAATGATATTTTGTAAAGACTGAAGGCCTATGTTTCTGGAGTTAGAATTGAGAATAGATAAGGTTTTGTTGTGGTGTACATGCCTCATCCATGACATTGAAAGTCTACCTTCTGTGGTAGGGAGGAGGAACCCACTGACATAATTCTAGTCTTACAAAATCTTTTGATCTCTGTGTAGTGAGTGTTGGCAAAGAGGACAACACAGATTCTGAGAAATAGTGGGTTGCTATTTTCTTAAAATGAGTACTTTTCATGTAGACACTGGACAGAGCTCGAGAGAGTTCCTGTTAAAATGCCTGCCAGCTGATACTGCCTTTGAGTTAACAATTGACTGAGGCAAGCACCAGGAAGCAAACATCTTAACTTCAACCTGCAATGGAGTAAAACAATGAAGACTATACTTTGAGTTGGCAAGGGTATTGTTAGCTGCCTCATCCCAAGAAAAAAGATAGAGGAAAAGCACTTGTAAGATGGGTGCTGTGCTTCTCTGGGAAGCAGTGCTGTCAACTGTTTCTCCAGTAATAACATGAATGTTTCTCCTTTCTTTCTCCATTGCAAGGCAGCAGTCACTGGTTTCAGGTTGCCAGATGCTGAGAGTACAGTTTTCACTAGGAAGTAGCGATAGACATCTGATAGGTGGTTAAAGGAGCTTCCTAAATCTCCATCCTTTGGACTCAGTGTAGAAACTTTACTTGAAACTTTGTGTCCTGTTCCCAGAAGTTACCTACAACTTATAGAGAGTAATTAAGGGCTTAGCAGTGTGTGGTACAGACTTGGTCTCAGATTTGGGACAGTTTTCATTGTTTTAGAAAGAGAGACTTTAGAAAAGGAGAGAAGAATATGAATTATTATGTGGAAATATTTGAGAACTTAAAACTCATATTCCTACCCCAAATAAGGACAAACAAATCACTTAATATAAATAAGTAGCCATCTTCTTTCAGACATTTTTAATCTTTTCATTTGGTTTGTCTTTTTATCTTGCAACTTTACATATATGTGTGCATGTGTATCATATATTTACCAGACATGACATTACCTTTTAAAATAAAACCCAAAATGTTTCAGTTTGTTAAAGTTTCTGTATTGATATTTTCATTGCTGAAACTAGGAAACAAAAAATTCAGTGCTTAGTTGTGGTTTTTTTTGTTGGTTTTGTTGTTGTTGTGTGCATGGGGTTTTGGTTTTGTTTGCCTTTTTTCCTTTCTTTTTTTTTATTCCCTTCCCCTCCCCTCTTTTTTTTTTCCCCTCTCTTACTATTTTCTGGTTTGGAAGTATTTCACCAACTGTCTTGTGCCAAACTCTGCTTAAAACTGATCATCTCATTTGCCTTCTGTGTAATCTGCATCCATGTATCATTGGCAATACACAAAATAAAGTAGACAAACATTTTGCCACCTTTAATTCTAGAAATGAAGCTTGATTTGTGTTTTCGTCTTCCAGGTTAGCCTTTGCACTCCCAGTGAGAATACTCCTACAGAGAGTTTAGCAAGGCTTGTTAGCATGGTATTCCAATGGTTCCACTCTACAGCTTACATGATGGATGATGAAGTTGGTAGCCTGGTTGAGAAGCTCAAACCCCAGTTTGTTACTAAGTGGTTGAAGACTGTCTGTGATGTCCGGTTTGATGTCATGGTTATGTGCCTCCTTCCTAAACCAATGGAGTTTGCTAGGGTAAGAATAATTTATCTGAAAGTTCCTTTATTTGTGACAGAGACTAAAGTCTTAAGTATTTGCCTTGTCTAAGCAAAAGAAATCTCAGTGGTTGAGGGAGCAGTGAACTTAGCATTTTTGGTTTTGCTGAATTAGAGAGCAGAGTCTTTCTTTCTGTCCATTAATAATGAAGCAGCACTTGCCACTTAACCTGGGTGGTGAAGACAGGCAACAGTGAGACATGTGACTATTCTTCTATAGAAAATGAGACATCAGAGTGAAAATAGGAACTTTATATTTGTGAAGGTATTTGAGACTTTTTCCTCTTTTGTCCCTGCTAACTATACCAAATGCTTTCATTTTGCAACCCTTTTGTGTAAGATGTCCAGAGGATGTGTTTGTTTTGTTTCCTAAAGTTAAATGGCTTAGATTAGAAAGGGCCATAAAGGCTTGATGGATTACATCATCAGGGATGGATTTTTCATGACCTAGTATGTAGAATCTGCTGTAACATGCAGACCAGCATGTATATGTGTCTTTCACTGAACCATTGGTCTGAAGATAAACCTGGTTGTGGGAGGACTGGAAGGCAGCAGAGGGAATTTGAGAGGTGGATGGAATCACTGAATGTTAGAACTAAAGAAGATATTTGGGCTTTGATGCTAAAGGGGAAAGGAAGGACTGAACTGCATGCTGTAATCTGTTATGGATAGTTTCCTTGTCTTGGATCCAGCCCCTTTTTTGAGTTTTATTACTGCCACTGCAGTACTTTAGGTGGACAATTTGCCAGATTTACAAGAGTTCACTTAAAACACGAAGACAAACAACTATGAAATTAGTGGTGATGAATGAAGAAAAAAATAGTGTGTTGGCTGAGATTGTCAGTAGTTGCTGCCAAAACAGCAGGCATCTCTAGAGCCATTAGTCAGGGACAGCAGATATGAGTTGAGTTCAGTTGGAATAATTAATCTCTGTAGGTCAGTTGCTTAATTATTTCAAAGTGTATTTTTTTTTGCTTCCTTTGCTTAGAACCTTCTCTCAAAAAGACCCAAACCAAACAATCAAAAAAGAGCACCTGGTACTTGCTGAGTGTTTAAAAATAAAGACCCAGCACTGTAACAAGTTGCTGAGAACAAATAATTGAAGTTACAACTTTGACCAAACAAATTTGTCTCTTGTTAAGGACTGTAAACAATGAGAGTTACTCTGCATCATGGCCTGGAAGCGAGCAAGCTTCACCTAAGCCTTGGTTAGTTCTTTTTGTGTACTATGAATTAAATGAGACAAGAAAAAAACAGTGCAAACTCAATGGATGAATGCTAAATTTAGGCTGGAAAGCAGTGATGATCACTTCCCACAATTTTCTGACTGCAGCATACTGAGCAGATTTATGATGCTGGGCAAATTACAGGGATTAGAAGTATTGTTCATCAGTATGATTCCTGGAAATACCCACAGGTTGGTGGATACTGGGACAAATCGTGTAGTGCTGTGACCCAGTTAAAAGAAGGGCTGAATCGAATCCTTTGTTTGATTCCGTACAATGTGATAAACCAGTCGGTGTGGGAGTGTATCATGCCAGAGTGGTTGGAAGCTATACGGACAGAAGTGCCTGAAAATCAACTGAAAGAGTTCCGGGAAGTGTTGAGGTATGTAGACACATGTAGGAACCATTCTGTTGTTGCATATGTTGATTGTTGAGGGGTTTAGCACAATAAGATGGTGAGTACAAATAAAAATGACTCTGCAACAGTGAGCGAACGCTCCTGAGGTTTTTGTAACTTAGATTTAGACTAAAGCACTCAAGTGTTGGGAAAGTTTCCTTTTATGGCTCCTGATACCCTTGCATATGTGTCAGGAGTCTACTACCTGCATTGTGCTTTGCTGTGAGCAAGGCACACCTTTTCCATGGCTGCCAGGAACATGGTGAAAGTGGCATCTCTGGTGAGCTGTTGATGAGAAATGGTGGGGATTAGTAGAGCTGGCACTGAAGGAGTGATGATTTGTATTGATTAGCTAATATGTTTCCCTGTTGACCAAAGAGAACACCAGAATAAGAATGGTGAGTGTCTGAGTTGTATTTTTATGGCTGGTGTATGCCTTTGGCAATAAAACTTCACATTGCCTTTTAATCAATGAAGAGGCTCTGAAACTGACTGTAGGCTTATATTTGTTAGTATTAATGTAAACTCCTTAAGTAGATGTATGTAATATTGAACAGGTGGTGAGATAAGATTTTTTCCAATTTTTACACTGGATGATGAAAAATATTATTGCTATCAAATTAAACTGGGCCTGGTGGGAGATGTGATAAAAATTCTTAAAATGCATCACCAAATTCAGAGATGACCTTGTGCTGTCAGCACAGGTGATATCAGCAACCTGCGAAGGATGAGAATGCAGGTAAGATGACAGAAGCATCATCAGTGCTGGTAGTGAGATTGCCCTTCTGCCAGTTTTCTCTTATATCTCACACAGCGTATGCCATGGTTATTCAGTGATGCTATATTCTTGTTCTAATTTTCAGCAAGATGTTTGACACTGAGCTTTGCCCTCTCCCTTTCTCCATGGAGGAGATGTTTGGCTTCATTAGCTGTCGATTCACAGGGTATCCATCCTCTGTTCAAGAGCAAGCGTTGCTTTGGCTGCATGTAAGTGTCCTCTTTTGACAACTAGTGCTGAAGCAGCTTATGATTCTTGAAAAGATAAAAAAAAAGATGCATTAAAAATAGTGCCACTTTTTCAAGGATTGTATAACCTTTCTGCTCTTTGCTTAGCCCCAGTGCACAGATGGTTGGTAGACGAACCTTGGGAAGCTTTATGTTACTAACCCATTATGGACAATATAGTGAAAGCCTGGAAATTCCTTTTATCTTTGAATGTCAGTTGTGTCTTCAGGGTCATTCAGCTGTCTGACCTTTTGTCAGCAGTCGTTTTTAGTCTCCACAGAATTTGGTGTGTAGATTCCAACCTTAATTCCAGACTCCAGAAGCAGCTGTAGTTCTTGCATATGATGAGTTGGATTAGATGAACTCTGTACTTATCAAGCTTTCTGCTGCTCTGTCCTCTGTGTTCCATGTGTGTCCACAAAGCTGTCATTTGCCCAGTGTTCATAGTCAAAAACTACAGGGACAATCCTGTCAGATGGGGACAGTGAATTCAAAAAGGTATAAAATCTTCCACAGCACCTCATTGATAGGGCTTTAAACTAGATTTGAAGGGGGAAGGGGTTAATAGTCTCCTGCTGGCTGGTGACAAACAGAGGGGCAGCTCACCAGCAGTAGAGAGAAGGAGAGCTGGTAAGGGCTCTCAACTTGCTGCCCTGAGGCAAGCCACGAATGATCCACCAGGACATTCTGTGGAAACTGAGGGGAATTGGCACAAGAGGAGGACAGGGCCAGCCCAGCTGAAGTGCTTCTATGCGAATGCACACAGCTTGGGCAACAAACAGGATGAGTTAAGGGCCACTGTGCTGCTGGGATGCCACGACATAGTGGCTGTTACTGAAACTTGGTGGGATGAATCTCATGACTGGGATGTAGGGATAGATGGGTATAAACTCTTTAGGAAGGATAGGCAGGGAAGGAGAGGAGGAGGTGTTGCCCTCTATGTCAATAGCCAGTTGGAATCAGTGGAGCTCCAACTGGGGAGGGATGATGAGCTAGTTGAGAGTGTATGGGTTAAAATTAAAGGCAGGACAGGGGAAGGAGATATTACTGTGGGGGTCTCCTACAGGCCACCTGACCAGCAGATCCAAGCAGATGAGGCCCTCCATAGGCAAATAGAAGCAGCTTCCAGGTCACAAGCCCTGGTCCTCGTGGGTGATTTCAACCACCCGGACATCTGCTGGAGGGACAACACAGCAAGGCACCAGCAATCCAGGATGTTCCTGGACTGCATAGAAGACAACTTCCTCCTCCAAATGGTAGAGGAACCCACAAGAAATGGTGCTATGCTGGACCTTGTTCTCATCAACAGGGAAGGGCTGGTAAGCAATGTGAGGCTCATAGACAGCCTTGGCTGCAGTGACCATGAAGCAGTTGAATTTAATCTCCTCAGGGCAATCAGGAGGAAGTATTCCAAGCTCATGACCCTAGACTTTAGGCGTGCAGATTTTGATCGCTTCAGGGATCTGCTAGCCAAAGTGTCGTGGGACAAAGCCCTGGAGGGAAGAGGGACCCAGGACAGCTGGTCAGTATTCAAGGACCACCTCCTCTGTGTCCAGGAGCTCTGTGTACCAACAAAGAGAAAAGCAGGTAAGAATGCTAGGAGGCCTGCCTGGATGGGCAAGGAGCTACTGGACACACTATTACTTAAAAGGAAACTCTACAGGAAGTGGAGGGAAGGACAGGTAGAACAGGGGGAATATAAGGAAGCTGCCCGAGCAGCAAGAGTCCTGGTTAGGAAAGCCAAAGCAGAGTTTGAGTTGAATCTAGCCAGGGAGATTAAAGGGAATACTAAGAACTTTTACAGGTATATTAATGGGAAGAAGAAGACTAGGGAAGGTGTGGGCCCCCTCAGAAAGGAAAATGGTGACATGGTCACAAGTGATGAGGAAAAGGCTGAGGTACTTAATAACTTCTTTACCTCAGTCTTCACTGCAAGGGCCTCTAGCCACACTCCTGATGTTATGGAAGTCAAAGCCAGGGATGGGGAGGAAGAACTGCCCATTGTAAGTGCAGATCAGGTTCGTGATCACCTGAAGAACCTGAAAGTGTTCAAGTCCATGGGACCCGACGGGATACACCCACGGGTGCTGAGAGAACTGGCAGATGAGGTTGCTAAACCCCTCTCTATTCTATTTCAAAAGTCATGGCAATCTGGGGAAGTCCCCACAGACTGGAAAAGGGGAAACATTGCCCCCATCTTCAAAAAGGGCAAGAAGGAGGAACCAGGGAACTACAGGCCAGTCAGTCTCACCTCTGTGCCTGGAAAGATCATGGAGCAGATCCTCCTGGAGTCACTACTCGCTCAAAAGAATAGTGAAGAGGTGATTGGGAACAGTCAGCATGGCTTTGCCAAGGGCAAATCCTGCCTGACCAACCTGGTGGCCTTCTATGAGCAGGTGACAAAATTAATAGATGAGGGGCGAGCAACTGATGTCATTTACCTGGACCTGAGCAAAGCCTTCGACACTGTCCCGCACCACATCCTGGTCTCCAAACTGGTGACACATGGGTTTGATGGGTGGACCACTAGATGGATAAGGAACTGGCTTGATGGCCGCACCCAAAGAGTGGCTGTCAATGGCTCCATGTCCCAGTGGAGGCCAGTGACAAGCGGAGTCCCTCAGGGATCAGTCCTGGGACCTGTCTTATTCTACATCTTTGTGGGTGACATGGACAGTGGCATTGAGTGCACCCTCAGCAAGTTTGCTGATGACACCAAGCTGTGTGGTGCAGCAGACACGCTGGAGGGAAGGGAGGCCATCCAGAGGGACCTTGACAGGCTGGAGAGGTGGGCACAAGCCAACCTCATGAAGTTCAATAAGAGCAAGTGCAGGGTCCTGCATCTGGGTCGAGGCAATCCCAGGCACAAATACAGGCTGGGCAGTGACTGGCTAGAAAGTAGCCCTGAGGAGAGAGGCTTGGGGGTGCTGGTGGACAAGAAGCTCATCATGAGCTCTCAGTGTGCACTTGCAGCCCGCAAAGCCAATCAGATCCTGGGCTGCATCAGGAGAAGTGTGGCTAGCAGGTCGAGGGAGGTGATCCTCCCCCTCTACTCAGCCCTGGTGAGACCCCACCTGGAGTACTGTGTCCAGTTCTGGAGCCCCTATTACAAGAGGGATGTGGAGGTGCTGGAACGTGTCCAGAAAAGGGCCACGAGGATGATCAGAGGGCTGGAGCACCTCTCCTATGAGGACAGACTGAAGGAGTTGGGGCTGTTCAGTCTGCAGAAGAGAAGGCTCCGAGGTGACCTAATTGTGGCCTTCCAGTATCTGAAGGGGGCCTACAGGAAGGCTGGGGAGGGACTTCTCAGGATCTCAGGTAGTGAAAGGACTAGGGGGAATGGAATGAAGCTGGAGGTGGGGAGATTCAGGCTAGATGTGAGGAGGAGGTTCTTCACCATGAGAGTGGTGAGACCCTGGAATGAGTTGTCCAGGGAGGTGGTCGAGGCCCCATCCCTGGGAGTGTTTAAGAGCAGGCTGGATGAGGCTCTGTCCAGCCTGATGTAGTGTGGGGTGTCCCTGCCCATGGCAGGGGGGTTGGAACTAGATGATCCTTGTGGTCCCTTCCAACCCTGAATGAAACTATGAAACTATGAAACCTCAGGGTAATACCTGTATTCAGGGTAATACTTGCATTCTTTGTTACATGTTCCTTTTCTGCTGAGGGTTATTTTTTGGTTAAACATCTGCAAAGACCAATTTACCTGGTGATTCTAGCAATTTTCAGGTATTCAGAGTTTTCAAGTAAAATGTGATTTTAACTTTTTTTTTTCCCTTGACCTAATACCAGTTAATGACAGATGCAAATGACCTTGTATTTGTCTGATTGTTGGTGACAAAACAGATGATGACTATTCCCTTAATTATTTGCAGATAATGATCCTGCCACTATTTGGACATTGGTAGGCTGCCATTCAACTGGATTCTTAGAATAACTGCAGGAATTCAGTTTTAAGTAACAATAAATACAACAAATAGTTATTAATCCAAGTACTGGTAATATTTCTGGTTTAGAGAAGTAGTTCTGTGGAACAGACTCACATCCCTGTCTGTGCATAAAACTAATCTCAAGGAACATCAAGCAGATGGCAACAAGTATTTTGAAAATACCCTTTTTTTGATCAGTTCTCTTTTGCCCTGGTTCTAACAGAAGTCGAAGTTTGCAGCTCACCTCACTGAATCCCAACATTAAAAGCATGGAACTTGCTGAACTGAGTATCATATGATTAAAGGTGCCTATAAAGTAAATGGCATTTTTGATCAAATTTGACATTCATGCTTTTTTTATTTGTTGTCTTTCCTCAGGTTTTATCTGAACTAGATATTGTTGTTCCTCTTCAGTTACTCATCAGCATGTTTTCTGATGGAGTTAATTCTGTAAAAGAGTTAGCAAATCAAAGAAAGTCAAGAGCCAGTGAACTCGCGGGAAATCTTGTGTCTCGGAGGGTAACTTATTTATGCTGCTTATTTATTATTATTTTTTTTTTTAATTAGGACAGTTTCCCTATTAGAATGCATAGAGGCATTAAAAAGTGAACTTTCAATATGGCAGCGTTTGGTTGGAAACACTAATGACTATGAGAATGGAAGAAGATTGGCATGACTTCAATTAGTACCACTCTAACACATGATTAATGTAAAGCTAGTGCAGATAGGAACTGCAGAAAATCTGCAGGTTTTCCTTAATGAACTGGTTTGTTTGGAACACTAGTGGAATCTTCTTAATGTCTTTTCCAACCATTTTCATCCTCTGCACCTTCTATTAATAACCCTCAACAACAAGTTGTTATGGACAGTTGGTCACCCTGTGTGAGCTTTTGTATTCTCGTACAAATTTGCTGAGGCTAGGTATATTTTGAAAGGGAGAAAAAGCAGAATTTATTTGTTTCTCTGAATTTTTTTCCCCATCCAAGAGATTAAAAAATTGATCTAAAGTTATCCATCAGTCTTATGGTCTGGAAGTAAACACGTACCAATCTGTAGGCACTACACATACTTGGACATATGCGACTAACTTCCCAGTAGTCTCGGACAAAGTACTCCAAGGGCAGCAGAGCAAGAGGTCTTGAAAGGTGAGATCTTTAGATTTAAGGAACTACAATATCTAGGCAGCTGATGACTTCTTAAACGTGGTCAGATTGTCTTCTGATCTGGCTCTGCAGAGAGCACTCCCTCAGCTAGCCCATAATCACTTCTAAACTAAGCAGAAGAAACAGACAAAACTACTGTTTCGGCTTTCAGACCTTAGCTGTCTTAAAAGTAGATCTCACTTGTCATCTGTCTATCTATCTCCCTGTAACACTTAGAGAGTCTCAGGGTGTTTTAAGTGGACTGCTCTGTTGTGGACATAAATCAATGCAGACATGCATATCTTTTTACTGTTCTGTCTAGTTAATTTCCAGCTACTTGTGTCCTTGGTGCAGCCTTAGTTACATGGTTCTCTTGAGACAGCTTTGTTTACTAGCTTCCTCCTATTGAAGTTTGTGTTCCTGAATTATCAGCAGGTCATTGTAACCTGATGGCCAGTTCACTGCCTACACTAATTTTCTGTTTGGTTGATGTTAAAACTCCTTGTTAGTAGGAATAACATAATGGATGTCAGCCACTTGGCTGAAGAGAATGTACACATCCCTGCAGAATAGGATTCCTGTACTTCTATCATATTTTATCATTTAATGGCATTAAGAGACCTGCAGATTTTGCCAAAAAAGCTACAGAAGGAACAGTAAGGCTGTCAATGTTCTTGATGTTTTCTGCAGTTTCATACAGAATGAGGTTGCTCAAATGCGTAACAGTCATTTGGACATGTTGATTCTTTGTCTCCAGGTAAGCGTCGCTTCTGATCCTGGGCGCAGAGCTCAACATGGCATGCTGAGTCCTTTCCCAAGCCCCTTCCAGAGCCCATTTCGGAGTCCGATACGTAGTCCTTTTCACAGCCCTTTCAAGAACTTTGGACACCCCAGTGGAAAGACAATTGATTTTGACTGTGAAGATGATGAAATGAATCTTAATTGTTTCATTTTGATGTTTGATCTCATTTTGAAACAGGTACTTGCTGAATTAAAACAGCTACACTGAGGGGACACTGAAGTTCTGTAGTCACTTTTGGCTCACCTCTAGTCCTGTGCTGAATTCCTTTCTGCTAAGGGACTGACACAAAGTGTAACTTTTAAATCCTTCTAAAGTGCTCATCTGCTTGTACACATACAGGAGTTATAGGTTCATGGTCAATGAAGGGAAGTTAAATACCTCTACATTCATGTTAGATGGCTCATAGGAGTCAAAGAAACTGCTTCGTGTAGATTTCTACAGTCTAGAAGCAGAGGTTTGTTGTTAAGTTTAGATTAGATGTGTAATACTTGGATAGCTAAATTTGTATATTGTGAATCCAAGGCCAAGTGTTTTGGCTGTCGGCAGGTAAAATTCATGGGTCCTGTACTTGAAATTGTCTGTTTAGCTGTTTGAGCTTAGGCCTCAACACCAGTGGCAATTAAGAATTGAATTCCAGTTTGTCTTTTGAGATACACTTCCTGATGCTGTGATAAAGCACTAGCAGAGATACAGAAGAGGCAGAATAGTTAGTGCTCTGGCTTTTAAAAAGATAATAAAACCTTACTCTTCTAATTCTTTTTCAGATGGAACTCCAGGATGATGGTGTCACTTTGGGCTTAGAGAACAGCATTTCAAAAGATATAATATCCATCATAAACAATGTTTTCCAGGCACCCTGGGGTGGGTCTCACACCTGTCAGAAAGATGAAAAAGTAGTTGAATGTGGTCTGTGTCAGTCTAGCATTCTGTGTTACCAGCTGGGTTTTGAGCTACTGGAACAGCTTGCTCCAAAAGAAGAAATCAGGCTTGTGGTAAGTAGAACAGAAAAGGGTCTGTATTACTGGTGTGCTGAAACTCCTCTTTGTCATTAGCCTCATTACATTGTGCTGACCTTTGGCATGGAGGATTTGGGAGGTTAAAGCAAAATGCTGTTGAACTGTAAAATTTCTAAGTTTGAATTGATTCAAAGAACCCAGGGAAGATGACAATATTCATCCAGTATGAACTTTTCCCCATGAACATCGAAGTGCTGTTTCATTTTGGAAGGCACGCTCTTATGATACCGTGTCTTAAATAAAATATGAAGTGTTAATACTTTTTATCTTTTAAAAGCTAAGAGTGGCTATTTTGAAATTATTTTTGAATGAATCAAACACATACATGTGCTCTCCAATCACTAGTCATCATTAAAGCCCTATATAGCTTTGTAGAACTGAAGCTGTGGTGGATTTATGTTAAGTTGTATGTCTGTTGTTCGTAACTATTCCATATGATAGTTCAGGAGACAGCATCACTCCCATTATTCTGAGTGCTCATTTGCTGTGCCATGGCAGTGACAAGGTGTTAATTAATTGTAATTATTTTTTTTTGTGATGAGTGCAGTGATGCCTTTTGATTAGTAAAAGCTTCAGAATTCCATTTGGATGTATATGCTGATTGTAGGTGTTGTGCATGTGGTGTTCAGTACCTTGTCCAAGAGGAGTGGTCTCATGCCATTTCAGTTTAGATTGTCACCTCAAGCGAAAGTGTCAAGTGGTGCAGTCTTTTGAGTGCTGGGTCTTGGTGCCATTTCTAGGACCATTAATAATGCAATGGCCACAATGGAAATCTGTGATCCTGGTCATGGGCAGAACTAGCTCCAGTCTGCTTCTTCTTTTCAATGTAAAAGTGATTGAGATAGGTCCTGCCTCTAAGCCTGCACCTCTACAGCAGTGTAGGAAACATGCCCTGCTCCTATCTTTCACTCCTCTGAGGGAAGGATGACAAGTTTGGTGAAATCACAGCTCTGTGATTGCGTCCACCTCAGCTCCAAGATGTGCTGTTTTTGTTAAGTAATATCACTTAAATCTGTCTTTGAAATGTAGTCTTCTTGTCTGTCTGCATTTGCTGATGCAGAATTTTAGATATGCAGGTGATTTGAGTGCACGAGTGCCTGTGGAAGTAGATGTGCAGCTTATCACACCAAATATAACTTAAAGAGTAGGATATAACCTTATGTGTTTAGATAACATCAAGAAATGAATTTAACTTATTATATTCTTGAAGGAGCCCACAGATAACCTCGAGGATAGTCTCCTCTATACTAGACCTGAGTTTATTATAGGAACTGAAGGAGAAGAGGAAGACAAATTGGCACCAAAACATGGAGAAAACCCAGGAAATCACACAGAGACCACAGAAAATGCTGGTAGGTGGAGGATGACAGGGTTGAGTATTTCAGTAAGGCTTTAGACAAAATGCTTTTATGCATACATAATACAAAGTTCTGAATGCCCAGCAATGCCCAGTCACTTTTTACTCATGCATTTAGTTCTTTCAACATATTAATTAAATAGGAAGGGCTGTATTTATGTTAATAGTAAGCATTATTGTCTCTCTCTCAAAAAAGAAAAAGGTAGATGAGATCTTGGCTTTTTGAACGCACAAAGTAATAAAAACATTACATGCCAAATTCCTTGCTGTAGTATCTTTACTGGCTGCAGAATTACTGTAGCTAGAATTATGCGCCAGGGGAGGTTTAGGCTGGATGTTTAGGAAGAAGCTCTTCATAGAAAGAGTGATTGACCATTGGAATGGGCTGCCCAGGGAGGTGGTGGGGTCACCATCACTGGAGGTGTTTAGGAAGAGACTTGATGGGGTGCTTGGTGCCATGGTTTAGTTGATTAGATGGTGTTGGATGATAGGTTGGACTTGATGATCTCAAAGGTCTCTTCCAACCTGGTCTGGTCTATTCTATTCTATTCTATTCTATTCTATTCTATTCTATTCTATTCTATTCTATTCTATTCTATTCTATTCTATTCTCTTGTCTTTTTGACATTACTTAGTTTTGTTTTGAATCCACAAATGAGACAATTTTAACTTTTTATGTAACTTACATTTTTTAACAGCGATAAAGAATGACACAGAAAGAAAATTTTGTTATCAGCAACTTCCAGTTACCTTGAAGCTCATCTACACTATATTGCAGGTAACATTGATTGTTTGTTTAGTTTGAACTTTTGGTTAAGTGTTGTCATTGTGTTGAGAGGAGTATGTCTGCTTACACAGGAAATGTCAAGGTTTGAAGAACCAGACATTCTTTTTAACATGCTGAACTGTCTGAAGATCCTGTGTCTTCATGGGGAATGCCTGTACATAGCAAGAAAGGACCATCCACAATTTCTTGCTTATATTCAAGATCACATGCTGATTGCAAGGTAGGTTGTTAGTGCACAGTTTTGATTCCTACTTTGCTGTTACGTTTGTTGTTGGCATCAAAGAATTTGCAGGTTTAGTAGGAAAATTAACAAAGGGTGATAGAGAGGCATGGAAAGGTTAACTAAATGTATAAAGGCACATTGCACAGGCTAACTAAGAAGTTGCAAGTTAAACCAAAATACCCTGCATTGTCTGTCATGGCTACTCTGTTGTGTGCCACTTGTTTTGCAGTGAGTCAGAGTTTCTTGTATTGAATAATAGCATTGCCATAGTGAATTGGATTGAAATCTGCATTTTAGGAGGAAGGGACTTTAGCAGAAAACTCACTGAATAATCAGCATATGATGATGTTCTGAAATAGCCTGTGTTCATTAGGGCTTACAGCTGCTCTGTATCAGTTCCACAGAGCATCCCATAAAATCATGGAAAAGACCTTTAAGATCATCAAGTTCAACCATTTTCTAATTTTACCAAGTCTGGTGCTAAACCGTATCCCTTAGCACCATATCTATGCATCTTGTAAACACTTCCAGAATGGGGATTCAGCCACTTCTCTGGAGTGCCTGTTCCAGTGTTTGATAACCCTTTCAGTGAAAAAAAAAATTCTAATATCTAAGTTAAGCCTCCTTTGGTGCAACTTGAGGCCATTTCTTCTTGTTCTATTACTTGTTACTAAGGAGAAGAGACTGACCCTCACCTCCTTCCAGGTAGTTGTAGAGAGCAATAAAGTCTCCCCTCAGTCTCCTATTTTTCAGACTAAACAACCCTGGTTCTATCAGCTGTTCCTTGTAAGACTTGTTCTCAAAACCCCTCATAAGCCCTTCTCTGGACCTGCTCCAAGACATAAATGTCTTTCTTGTAGTGAGGCGTCCAAAACTGAACACAGTATTCAAGGTGTGGCCTCACTAGTGCTGAGTACAGGGAGAGACTCCTGATACATTAAGGTTTTAGCAGACTAGAGAATCTGACCTAAATCTAAATATGATCAAATTATGAACACCCAACATCCTAGTAGTTTATTAATGGACACGTTTTGTGATGCCAAGACAGTTCATGTGGCTTATGTACTGAAGCTGGTCATGCTGGAACTACTAATTCGTAGTGTAGATTATGTTTCATGGCAGTTGTGCCTTGAATTAGGCAAATTCTGGTCAAATCTGAAGTGTTTAAATGTAAGGACTATTTGAGCCTGTTTTTTGTTTTCCCTAGAAAAACTGCTGTAGTTACAGTTTTGCAAGTAGATCTGTCCTGCTACCAGAAACTCTACTATTCACATATACGCCTGGGATAGCTCATAGAGTATATTCCCACCAACAACACACTGTAGATTCATAGAAGAAAGGATGTCAAGGGGATGTTTTTATAAGCAGACTTAATTTTTTTAATCTTTCCAGCTTATGGGGAGTTGTGAAGTCTGAATTTTCTCAGCTTTCTTCCCTGGCAGTCCCGCTTCTTCTTCATGCACTTTCACTTCCCCATGGAGCTGACATTTTCTGGACAATAATAAACAGCAATTTCAACAGCAAAGATTGGAAGATGAGATTTGAAGCAGGTAGGCCTGAGAAATAGACACTATTTTCTCTTCATTGCTTCACTGAAGAAGTAGAGCTTTTTCTGCTATAAGTGAAGAGATCTTTAATAGTTGATTATCGTTTTGCTGCTTTGGGGAGTTTTGGTTCAAAACTATGACACAACAATACAGTAAAATAGAGAACATGAGACATTTTGGATAAAGTAAGTCAAAATTAGGACACTTGCCAGTTATTTTTGTTCTCAGTTTCTCAGATGTGCATATTTCTAAGAGAGGTATATTAATCAGGACATAAAGAAGCCATTGCCTAAATTAATATGCATATTCTGTCTTTCTGGGGGCATGGATGCTGCAGTGGAGAAGGTGGCTGTGATGTGCAGATTTTTGGATATTCACTCTGTGACAAAAAACCACCTACTGAAGTACTCTCTGGCTCATGCATTCTGCTGTTTCCTGACTGCTGTGGAAGATGTTAACCCAGCAGTAGCTACAAGAGCTGGACTATTACTTGATACCATTAAGAGGCCAGCTTTGCAGGTAAGTTCATTGTATGGGGAAAAAAAACCAAACAACTTTAAAACATGAATCTGGGTTTTCACCTGAAGTTCAGAGTTGTTCAGGCATACAGGATCATGGTCACTGCTAATACCTCTTTAGGCAAGGCTTATGGGTCTTGGTACTCGCCATATTCACAAAAGAGCCAAGGGAAGTGATCCTGCTGTAGCCTCAAGTTAGAATCATAAAATCATTTAGGATGGAAAGTACTCGCAAGGTCATCAAGTCCAACCATAAAAACTTGCTGAATTCAAAAGATTACTATTGCATTTGAGCTGCTGTTGGGGGAAGCTGTAAATGTTTTTAGTATTATTTTAAAATTTATTGACATTTTCCAATTTTTAAAAAACCCCAAGATTTGTGAAACTTATGACTCTGCTGAGCTGACACTGAGAAAATGTATTCAAGCAAAACAAAACATAGCCTTGATCTTTTCAAGCTTTATATAGGCATTTAATTGTAAGCATGTGAGAGACCCTGCCAGCCACAATTCTCATGATTAAAACTATGAGGATAGGAAAGTGGATCAGAGCCTACATGCACAAGCAAGGGGAAAAACATTAGAAATCTCATAGTACACAATTCAGCTCTAGTTCCCTGAGCAGAATATGTATTTTTAAAAGTTCAATGCTCCTGCCTATAAAAAGCTGTTAATTCTTGCCAGCTTTATTCCATACAGTGCTCTTTCAAAATAATTTCCGGAGAATTTGAATTCACTGAGTTCTCTGAGACTATTAGTAGTAGCCTGCACTTTCATATTTAGCATGTGGGTTTTCTTCTCAAACATAAATGCCCACACTACACTCAAAACTCTAGTACAGATAAAATACAGATGTATTTCGAGGCAAAGTGCTTCTGATACATTTCATCACATAATCTCTCTTTCTCTGTTTGGGCTTGGTGATTAATTCATTTTGCAATTGAGCACTTGATTCAGTTGACTAAATACAAGCTTTTTCTCAGACAGGGGTGTGTGACGAGAGTGCTCTGATACTGTAACAAAGTTGGTGAGGGGCTTGGAACACAAGCCCTATGAGGAGAGGCTGAGGGAGCTGGGGCTGCTTAGCCTGGACAAGAGGAGACTCAGGGGTGACCTTATTGCTGTCTACAACTACCTGAAGGGGGGTTGTAGACAGGCAGAGGCTGGTCTCTTCTCCCAGGCAGCCAGCACCAGAACAAGAGGACACAGTCTCAGGCTGTGCCAGGGGAGGTTCAGGCTGGAGGTCAGGAGGAAGTTTTACAGAGAGAGAGTGATTGGCCATTGGAATGGGCTGCCCAGGGAGGTGGTGGAGTCGCCGTTGCTGGAGGTGTTCAGGAGGAGACTTGACAGGGTGCTTGGATGCATGGTTTAGTTGGTTGGGTGGTGTTGGATGATAGGTTGGACGCAAGGATCTTGAAGGTCTCTTCCAACCTGGTCTATTCTATTCTATTCTATTCTATTCTATTCTATTCTATTCTATTCTATTCTATTCTATTCTATTCTATTCTATTCTAAATGTGCAAAAGGACAGAACTTTGCCTAGACCATTGTATTCCTCAAAATCTTAGGAAATTTTGCCTTCTAAATATGATGTTCATTTCTTTCCTTATCTTACTTTTTCATTTATACCAGTAGCATTAGTTCTAATTTAAAGGGCTTGGTAGAGAAAAAGGAGCTATACCTTTATCCTGTACTTATTAACAGGAAAAGTTGTAGAGGCTTCATCCTGCCTTTAAAAAGTGCTTGAAGTTTTCACATCTCAGTTCTGTGTTTTGTTTGTTTGTTTTGTGCCTGTTTTTCCTCTATAGGGTCTCTGCCTCTGCCTCGATTTCCAGTTTGACACGGTTGTTAAGGACAGGCCGACAATTCTTAGTAAGCTTTTGTTACTTCATTTTCTAAAAGCGGATATTCCAGCTTTGAGCTGGGAGTTCTTTGTGAATCGCTTTGAGACCCTGTCTCTGGAAGCACAGCTTCATCTGGACTGCAACAAAGAATTCCCATTCCCTACAAGTAAGCAGAGTCCAAATCAATCTCATCACTTTTTGTCAGCTTCTGGAATTTGAGCTGCTTGCAGAGTTCTGAGAGCATTAACGGTCGGGGAGATGTAGGTCTCACCTGTATAAATTCTCTGAGATTGGGTAATCTTTTGCACCAAGCGAATAATTCAAAGTGAACAATTTTTGACTGTCCAGATAGAGATTAGGCCATATTCTGTTGCACCTTTGGTGTCATATTTTACTCTCACTATGATGTGCTCAACAGCCTTGGTTGAAATGAGGTCTGGTTCTATGATCAGCTATAACCTTCATTAACCCACCTGTTCTTTTGTACATGTTCTTATGCTGTCAGCATTGCTATTCTCAAAGGCCTAGGTCATGCCTGACCCTGTTATGCAGTGGTCTGTATGAAGAGAGCCCTAGGAGCTGTATGATCCTTGACAGACAAATGTACGAGTCACAGCACAGGAGGTGCATGGACACTTAAAGCAGGCACTTAGTCAACTATTCCTGCAGTGACAAATATTTGTGTTTGTCCTGTTCATACCTGGTTTTTGGTGAGATACCATGTCTCCTTCCATTCACATTTGTGTGTAACTGTTTAACATGCTGAGTAATTGAAAACTGCCTTACCTGAGTGGTGGCCCATGAGGCAGATCTACTTCCATCTGATTTCTTGGAAGAGGTGAGCATACAGCTGTTTGGATAGTGTGTGCTCCTTCAGTAGCCTAATGCCTTCTCCTACACTTCTGTGAAGCCCAAAGCTGCATCCATATAGAAAATAGTTGGAACTACAAACATACTTTCTCTGTATATGAGTAGCTTGACCCAAAGCTAGGAACTGCTGCTGTGGCCTGAGCAGGGAATCTTGTCACCAATTTCTTGCACCTGTGGCTGAAAATTTAAGGTCATATCTTTAAACACGAGTGTTTTGAGTAATGTAAAAATTAAAATATGCAGAAGATATTTTTCAGGTTTCTTTTTAACCTTTCTCTTTGCCTTTTCAAAGAAACAGGTGGTGTGAAGAATGAGCTAACTAGCTCTGGTCACTTAGATAATTAAACCAAAGGGTTTGAATGCACCTATAGTGCATGGATATAGAAAAGTATTGGTGCCCCCATTAAGACTTGCAATGATACTGCTGGTAACACAACTGTAAATGCTCACAGGTTGTTGGACACACTGTTCAAATCCAGGATAATAGGTGTAGGCAGGACGGGAAGTTGGTGGGGCAAAAGTAGACCACATTTGGATATGAGTGCACTAAATGTGATCCATGTGTGTAAGATTTTTGCAATATTCCCTTAGGCTGAAATTCAGATTTTGGTCTCAAGGACCTGTTTTTGTCCACTGTCTAAAGAAAGAAGTAACAGCACATTTTTTTTTTAAACACAGTGTGCTTTTTGGGGGTGTATGGATTTCAGAGAGGGTATGCAAACAAGTGCCTTGGAGATGGACCCCCTGAGCCCATATGAAGCTTTCTTGACTTGAGTAGGACCTGGGGCCCAATTGTGCTTGGGCAGCACTAGGGCTTTGTCGTGCTGTGGAAAGAATCCTAACATGGTCAATTGCATTTGCAAAGCTATCACTGCTGTCCGGACGAATGTCGCCAACCTCAGTGATGCAGCAATGTGGAAGATCAAGAGGGCTCGTTTCGCACGGAATCGTCAGAAGAGTGTGCGCTCCCTGAGGGACAGTGTGAAGGGACCAGCGGAGTCAAAGAGAGCTCTCTCCCTTCCAGAAACCTTAACCACCAAAATTCGTTGAGTATCTATTTATATTTTTGTAAGGCGCTTGCGTCTTCTCCCTTAGGATTGTGTCCTATTGATGGCTACACATTGGAATAATCAGTAATTACCCAGCTGTGGTAGCAAGTTTAGGTTTCTGACTGGTTAGTGCATTATTCAGATAGTCTGTGCTGCATTTGTTTAAAATGCCAGAATGAAATGCTCCAAGACTAGTTTGTGGATAGATCTTAATTTTTATTTGTGGCTAATACACAGTAATTTTATCTAAAACAGATACAGTGTTTACAGAAAAATGTCTCCATTACTGATTTATTTATTAAGTTATCGATTATAAATCAGCATATGCTAGATATCTTAAAAAGATCTGTTAATGTCTTAATTGAGCTCTGGGCTATCTTTAGAATTCCTTTCTTAAGAAAACAATGTTCACGCAGCATATCCTTCCTGCCAGCTTGTATAAGAGACCTTAGGTGCTGGAAAACCATAGGCCTATATGAAGTGCTGTACAGGTATCTTTCCAAGAAGGAATAAAGCTTATCCATTCTCATTTAGAGAATTTTACAAACATTTAAGTCTTTATATTCTAATTGGACCTCTTATGTTGCTCCTACCCATATAATAGGAACTGATAAAATGTTCATACCTGGATACTAGTGAACTGTTAAGTTAGAAGGTAATTTCTCCAAAACAAACACAGCCACATTTTGGGATGCTTCTTGGCCAATTTCTGATCTTGCATAGGAAGCCCTGTGTGATGACTCTTGTACCAGCAAAAATGAGTGATGGAGAAAACTAGAGGTATATAATATGGTTCACTAAATCTGTAGTGCGCCAAAGTGGCATGTTTCAAATGGTTACACTCACCGCCTGAGAACCATGCATGAGTAAATGAATGTAAATATGCTAGCACTGAATATATGCTTAAGTATAAGATGTCAGTATTGCCATTTTAAACAGAGTTGCTTGTGTTTTGTTTTGTGTTGTTTTGTTTTGTTTTGTTTTGTTTTGTTTTGTTTTGTTTTCAAGCTGTGAGCTTGACTAGACATGAGCAGTCTGCTCCAGCACTTGGAGGGACACCAGAGCAAACACCAGGTGGGTTTAACAAGTGGGCTGTTTTTATGGAACTGGAGAAGGAAGGCACTGGCACTCATGAGATAGCTTACACAAGATGGAAGTTGTCCAAAAGGCTAAGTGAATCACTTCTCAGCGTGGTTCCAAAAGGTGTAAATTGATGTTTCGCTCTTGATCTGTACTTCAGGGCTGGGAGAAGGTTATTGAGAGGCAGTCAGCTATGCCGGAAGTGCCCAAACCTCCTGTGGCCCTCAGGAACAGGTTGGGCCCATGGATCACCCGTGTTCAGCTCGATTTTTGACTTTCAGGTTTTAGAGAAAGCAGAGAGAATGCATTGTATTTTTTGTACTGTAAATTATACTTGTTTTCTCTAAGTCCCTTATTTTATATTTATTGACATTTTGTGAAGGTGTCACTCTTCTGTCAGGCATTTGCATAATAGCTTATTCAGCAGAGTCCAAGTTGTCCCTAAGTAATTGTGACAACTGACAGTTCTTGCTCTGAGTCCTCTGTAGACCGACCATTTGGAAGTGAAAAAACTCTAATTTGATTCTCTTCACATTCTTTCTTCAAGACTTGCAACATTTCCTGCAAACAAAAATTCGTATTATGAACAGACGAGCTTACTTGGTGATCAGCTGAAAGGAAAATAAATACCTTGCCTTGTGGGCAGTGACTAAGCTGTGAAATGGACTAGGAGACCTCTGAATTAGCAGCCCTGTCATACTAGCCCAGCAAAAGCTGGATATCAACCAGTTCTTTACAGAATATATGTGCAAGTTGTCAAAGATTGCAGAAGGCACAAGGGAAATAGTGGTGCCATGAACAGATGTGTCAGTGAATGATTGTTCTTATTTAATGAC
Source organism: Melanerpes formicivorus (assembly GCF_026170545.1). Classification (NCBI taxonomy): domain Eukaryota; kingdom Metazoa; phylum Chordata; class Aves; order Piciformes; family Picidae; genus Melanerpes; species Melanerpes formicivorus. The sequence continues at coordinate 6,896,591 of NW_027142369.1, forward strand.
ACCACTCATCTGCTGTGTCCTGGGGTTTTCTGGCTTGGGTAATTAATCACCTAAGGTTCAGATTAAGTTTCCACTAATATATACATATATATATAAAATATATTTTTATATATATTATATATATATATATTTATATATTTTTATATATATATATGTGTGTGTGTGTGTGTATATATATAAAGTTGTAACTAGTAACCACTGATATGACGAAAAGTCTGATAATATGAGTCAAAGTTACCACAGATACTTTGGAAACTAGGAGACAAATGATTGTCCCTCTCCTTCTGCCCAGTATTTATTGTTTCTTTCCAACATTTCTTTTTTTAAGGTTTGACTCACAATTTTTTAATCTTTTCATTGACAGTCCTAAGCATACCTGATTTGTTCACATAGCTGAAGTTTTTTTTCTATAATGCATTTTTAATGTGGTTCTGAGAATGATACTTGCAGTGTTTTCTGATTCTTCTTATTTCACAATTTAGAGTTTTCATTTTGTACCTGCAAATCTTGTTCCAGGAAAATTTTGGGCAGGGAATTTCAATTTTAAAGGATGGTTTCTGTAAATAAAAAAAAAAATAAAATTGCATTGAAAACTATTTGGAGCAAACCCTCCTCATATAATAGGAAGTTAATGATTTCTTTGTACCAAAATGAGACTAGTAAAGGAAAGTTAATCTCAATAGAAGTGACTCCTAATAGAAGTGGTTCTGAAAATTCCCCTCCATAGTTTCATTTTCACCTGTCATAGAATTATCAAGGCTGTAATGTTTGCTGAGGAAAGACTGAAAACTACACCAGATGAGAATTTGGTGGAAGTGGAATTTGATTCTCATTTAGTGCATAGATGTGAAGGAATAATTACTCTCATTTTGTCAGAAATGCACTGGGATGGGATGATAAGCAGCTCCATTAAACATGGGCAATGGAGTTCAGCATAGACAGCAGGTTTTTACTGTGCTATTGATCCTGAGGCAACAGAGGAGCAATGCCCTCAGAAATGTGTGCCTATCTCCTGTGAATTCCCCATGAGTAATTGAGTGGAGATGGAACAAGGAACTCTGGAAAAAAATTGATGTATTCTATATACTGGTTAAAGTCCTATCTAGTGTTTGATACCAACATCTCTCTTGTGTCAATAGGACAACCCTCCCCAGAGAATGATAATACAATAAAAGACCTACTGCCAGAGGATGCTGGGATTGATCACCAGACTGTCCACCAGCTCATTACTGTGCTAATGAAGTTCATGGCAAAGGATGAGAGTAGTGCTGAGTCGGACATCAGCAGTGCTAAAGCTTTCAACACAGTCAAGCGCCATCTATACGTCCTGCTTGGTTATGATCAGCAGGAAGGATGCTTTATGATTGCACCACAAAAAATGCGTGTTTCAACCTGCTTTAATGCCTTTATTGCTGGAATAGCACAAGTAGGTGAAGGCATTTACTACTTTTTTCATTGATTTCTCATTACCTGTTGTTGAAGTGGTGGTAGCACAACCTTCTTTGTAGCAAACTAAGTGGCTGAGTGTGATAATCCTACTTCAAACTCCTTAACACCTCCTCACTTGGTGAAAGAATTTAGGAACAAGGATGGCTGCTTGTTCTTTACTATCCAAAAGCTCTGAGTAGCCTAATCAAGTGCTTTCTGTAGGGTTTTGTCCTGCAATTAAAAAGTAAATAGTTATATAGCAGTATGCTAATTTATAACCTCCTACTAGTATTCTAAACATGCTGCATCACTGGCAAAGAGATAAGGTTTTGCGTGCATGGAGGTGTGCAAATACTACTACTATATGAAAAACTAGAGACTGCTCCAACCCCCTTTGCCTTCTTTCCCTAGTCTTTGAATGCCTTACTTTCCTTATGTGATATTTATTCCTTTCCCCTTCAGGAACACCTGGGACTCATACACTTTGGCTTGTTTCTGTGTGTGAATGGTCTGTAAAATCTTTGACATTCTTCATTTTGTGGAAGACTCATTCTCCTTCTTCCTTAGAAGAAGGACTTTCTATTCACCCTTTCCTAGGGACTGGTGCCACCATGAACTTCTGTCTGTATTGCTATGATAAATGACTGAGCACATCCTTGCCTCATGTCTTCTTTCTTCATCTTGTAAGGAGGACTGTAATTTTCTACTTAACAAAGCTCTTCTAAGGCTCAAGTAATTCTTAGAACAGCTGCTGATGCTCGGCTGAAAAATGTTTCACAATTGCAGAGTATTCTTAATTGCCTTGAAACATCATCACCATTTCCTCACTTTTTCCTCATCACAGTCTCTCATGAGGGATTACTTTAGGACAGAGTAAGGTCTGTAATTTCAGCTCTCCTCCTGCCCCAGCTTTTAAAATGCTCACTGTAACCTTCAGATGTTGCTCAAAGCTGTCTTAGCCACTTTCCTATCTGCAGTACTTATCAGGATTCTCTGTTTTACACACTGAAACTCATGATTTTTCAAACTCAGTTGTAATGTAGGTACATGGATAAACTTTGGCCGTTGTGGAGAAGTCAGGTATCTGTGTTTTAGTAGACAAAAAAATAAAAGGTGTTAATGCAAACTGGGTAGCTGCTCACGTATCCCAAATCCATTGCCTTGGAACACCATGCTGTATATTGTTAATCATATTTTTTTTTTTTCTATCTGTGCTCCAAATTTGTGTTCCCAAATTTCAGAAATCAAAACTCTAAATATCAACTCCTGCCTTTCCTCTTCATCCTTATGATAGCCTAATTTGCCATTTCTGTTTGAAAAGCTTTGTAGTTAAATCCTGACTCCCCTGATGTTAAATTAAATTTGAGAACTTAGGCAGGCCAGGATTTGCCTACATTTAACAGACAACAAAACAAATTTATTTGGGGGTGGGGAAATTTCTTTTTCTTAGTTGTAGGGTCTCTTCTGATTGGGAATCACCTCTGCTGCAAGGGAAATGCTGTTTTTAACCCAAAGATGCGTTTGCAGAGTGAAAACTCAGTATGGAGCTGTTAAGAGATCCTTTTAATTTACACTCCTTTCCTTAGTCATAAGCATTTGCTTTCCCCAGTCAGCTCCACAGAGGTTGGCATTGGGCTGACTTGCTGTGTCATTGATTCCAGGCTTGGTTAGAATGGTTAGTTTAAAGAAAACAAAGGAAAATCAAATGTCTCCTAATATCGAGCATCATAAAATCTGGGTATTTGAAATTCGTGAAAGCATGAAATGCCTTCTTGAGCTGCCTAGCAGCAGAAGTGGCCACGTTCCAATGTTTGCAGTCACTGCGGTACTGCCCCACATGGTGGCAATGTTGTACAAGCCAGCCGATGTGAAGAAACAGGAGGGTTGGGCTCTGCTCAGCGTCTCCAGCATCATTTTTTCTGTGACAGCTTGAAAAACAGGTCTCCTCAGCTTAAGACATGTCTACGTTACAGTATGTGCTGTGTTAAGGCAAGGCTCTGTCTTCCTTGTACGGATGTTTTTCCTCAGCATGCTGTGCAACTGCATCACACTCGGAGGGACAGGACACTGAAGGCTAAAATTGTTATTTGGTGATGACATATCATCTCTTCAGCAGGCAAACCCTTCATGGATAGGCGTGGGATTCATCTATTTAGCTCTATGCATGCAGCACAAAAGTTTGAGGCAGCTGCACATCAAACTAGAGAATTTTACAGGAGAAAAGCTTCTAATCACACACAGAATCACACACACAGAATCAAACAGGTTGGAAAAGACCTCAGAGATCATCAAGTCCAACCTATTACCTAACACCTCATGACAACTAAACCATGGCTTCATGCGCCACATCCAATCCTTTTTTTGAACACCTCCAGGGAGGTGTTCAGGTTGTTCAGAAGGGAACTTGAGAGATTAAATTAAGCTTATCCCCTTGTTCTTATAAAAACAAAACAAAACAGTAATACAGGCCTGAAAGAAGTGGATGGTGTTCATGAAATGGATGTTTGTGTCAGTTTAGATGTATAGGGCTCCCAATAAAGTGCATTAAGTCCACTGAAAATGCAGGGACATGTTAGTGTGTGTGGTGGGGATGTGAAGTTTGCTTGGCTTGCTGTTATACCTTCCTGAGGTCAGTGTCAGAGTCAAGGGCTTTGTGGATTCTTGTTATGATCTAGTTTAACTGCTGATTTCAGGGCAAATAAAATAGCTAATGTTGCCAGACTGATAAGATAATGAAAATCAGCCATGCAGTTTCACTTGAAAATATGATTGTATTAGGGTAGTGGGAATATATGGCCACAGTGCACCTACCTGTCAGGATTCAATTGCATTCAGTTGCATCCTGTTTGTTAAACGTGGGATACACCTAATACGGTTTTGTCTGTTGAAACATGGTCAACCTGTGCTATAATATGTCATAATACGTTTTATGAACTTGCCCATGTGTCTTAAAATTTAGACTGTGCAGGATGAAAGGCTTTCAGAACACTTCTTCTTTTGTCTCATTTCACCTATCCAGCAAAAATGAGAATGTGGCAAGCTGACAGAATGTTTCTAATGGATAATGAGACTTCCTTTAAAAATGTGTTTCTTTTCACTTAACTGTATTAGTAATGTTGCTTCTCAGCGATAGTGGATTTGATTTTTGGTGAGCTAACTCCTGTGCTAATACTCTTTTTAGGTGATGGACTATAATATCAACCTGGGAAAACACCTTCTTCCCTTGGTGGTGCAGGTGCTGAAATATTGCAGCTGTCCTCAGCTAAGGCATTACTTTCAGCAACCTCCTCGCTGCTCGCTGTGGTCCCTCAAACCTCACATTCGGCAGATGTGGTTAAAGGCTTTGCTTGTCATCCTTTACAAGGTGAGCAGTCTTAAAAAGATGCTGTCCACATTAAAATTTACTCTTCAATTTGAAATGTATTATAAGGAACACCTAACTGTACTGCAACTGAAAAAAACTCTAAAGAACATTTCTTTTTGATTTGCTTACTGCATTTAATTTCAATGTCTGAAGCAGGTTGGATGAGGCTTGGATAAAGTCTTGAGCAATCTGGTCTCAGTGGAAGGTGTCCTTGCTCATGGCAAGGGGTTGGGAACTAGATAATCTTTAAGGTCCCTTCCAAGCCAAACCATTCTATGAATCTGTAAGTGGTTAGGTTTTCATCTGTGCTACTGACCTGTTAGTTCTGCAGTTTATATAGTATTTCACATTGTTACCTGAGAAAGAAAAAGATGGATTTAAAACCAGGAAAATGCTGTGTAAAGTTATAATGAGGAGCATTTCTAATAGAATTATTATTTTTTTTAATAATGGCTTTAAATGGGAGAGTGTCCAGTTAACAGCATGTGTTCTTTAGCTGAGTGATGTTTTTTAGAAAGTGTGGTTAAATTGTATTGTGCTTATACACTAATATGGAACTGTGAATACTTCTGATATACTTAAATTTCTTTCAGGTCCACAGGGCATTGAAGAGAGTGCAGATACTAGAAATGAATGACAACATGCTAACATTTGGAGATCAGTTCTGATGTTATTATAAGTAGAGCCATACCAAAATCAAGAAAATAATACATTAAATGTTACTAACTTGGATTTCTTTATGTATTTTGAATAATTCTGTGTGCAAAGCTGAAAACAGTCCTGCTTCTCACGATGTGTTTAAAAATGTACGATCAAAGGGAAGCAAAGGGCATCCTGCTCACAATTTTCTTATCATTTTTCCACCTAAGTGTTTCTCCCAGGAGAAAAGTTAGTTTTTAATCTGAAGTTCTTCTCTTTCACTGTGCAGTACCCCTACAGAGACTGTGAAATCAGCAAGATTGTACTTCACCTAATCCACATTACGGTCAATACCCTCAATGCTCAGTATCACAGCTGCAAGCCCCATGCAACTGCTGGTCCTTTGTATAGTGACAACAGTATCATAAGCCGATACAGTGAAAAGGAAAAAGGTACTTTTAACACTCTCAGTTATTAGAGAATCATTGATTTAACTCATTCAGTCTTGCAGATGTTTTAGAAATGGGTAAATATGGTCTGAATTTCAGAATATAATACTCAGAACTAAATCCAAGGTGTGACTTATTTGACCAGCTGTGGTCCTTTATAGTAAAATTCACAATTTCTCTGTAGGCTAAGCATAACACAGCAGTCTAGCTCTTGCAGGGAGTGTACCCTGGACTGAGTAGTTCAGTCATTATGCCTGGGTAGTCCTTTGGCTTTTCTATAACAATCTTGACTGACCATGCCCCCACATAAGGTATGCAACCAGCCTGGCACTGTATTCTGATTTGCTTCATAATAACATGGCAGAGTAGCAAATATTTGATGTTGAAAAGAGAAAATGGTTAATTCAGTAGATAGTTTGCTTTTCTCTGTAAAAGGAGCTGAAGTTGGCCACTTTACATACAGATGCATATGATGTGGATATCTAAATGCAGGAGAGAATTAATCAACCCTTACTCTCCCCATCCAGTTGTTAAATCTGTATGTGCTTGCTAGATGTAGCAAAAGTCCTGTGATGATGTGAACTGGTTTAAGACTGGGGCTTGAAATAACGTGATGCCACTGAGTGCAATTCCTTAAAACTGTGAAAATCTTCTGAAGAAGAATACAAGAAGCACTCTTTTTATGCATGTCAGTACCTTTTCCTCTTTTGCTGCTTGTTGCTTGTGAAAAGATACCTAATAGAACAGGGATGCATAATTTTGTTTACCTGAGCATCCTGCTACTCAGCTCTAGCAAATTAAAGCAACCTTAAAGTGGATGTAAATGATGTATTGCATATTCTCACTCACTTGGACATTTCGTATTGCTAGCAGAGAGCTAAGAAGGTTCAGATAACTGTAGACTTTGAACTTGTTTTTATTTTGAGTTGAGGTAATGACTTAATTCATAATGACTTAATTCATAATGACTTATTGCTGAGGGTAGTAATAATAAATTTATAAAATGCATTCAATTTCTGGATTGATTCTGAGATATTTCCAAGACAAAGCAAGGTGCCTAAGTACCCATTTTGCTGTTCACAGAAAATGTCCAGTTAGATTTAGAAAACTCAGTGTTCCAATCTCATGACCCACATTGATTCCCTGGGTGGCTTGTGTCTCAATTCATCATTGTTTTCCTAAGTTTAAAGTAAGGAGAATAATATTTACATGTTTTCCAAAGCTGGGCTTATCAGAGATAAGGTACCATAAGTGGGCATGTTTTGTTCTGTAAATGCTGAGTTAATTGTAGTGCTGATTCTCTTCCTTTGCTGAAGTGCTGCAGAAAAAGAGGTGGTAAGGTTTTTTATTTTTTTAATTTTTTTTTACACCTGCAAGAAGCAGCCAATATAATTCCATAGGGACTTGGAAGTTGAAGTCTTTCAAAGGAAGACTTTTCTGAGGGAGCTTGTTTATTCTCTGGTCAGGTAATGTGTGTGCTGCTGTCGTCATCAAGGGTATTATTTAGATGACCACCAGAGGAGGGTTTCATTTTGAGCAGCAAAAATACCTATGCTAAAGATGGATCTTCTCACCTTTTCCTTGTTTGTACTGTCAAAGTTTGTTGTGAAGATCATGACAAATGTAGTGACCTTTGCAGAAGTGATGTTAAATCTTGTGAAAAGAAGCATTTTTTGCCAAGGGGAAGAAAGCTTTAGATACGTAGGACATGACATTAGAAGTGATATCCTAACTTACTGAGTCCTTGTAGAAATTCTTACTATGAGCTCTGAATTCATGATATTAATAAGGTATCTTATTCCTGCTGCTTTTAGGTTGCAGTTCCACACATTCACACATTGTAGAAACTTTCCAGCAATTTCAAAGCTAAAAATATTAATGTCCAGTTTAAGACTTTGTGTTTAGACCATTCTAAGTCTCTGTCTTGCCTCTTCACTTCTAGACACCAAATGCATTTCCTTTACATGTTTGCTTACTAGAATAAACAAGGACCATTCTTTGGTCTTATTCTATTACTATTTCGGATTTCCCCAGATTATTCATTTCTTGCTTTTTCATTTTCTGATTTTCTATTTCATTTTTCCTATTTTGCTACTGACTTTTCAGGTGTTGTACTAATTTTGCATTTCTTCAATTTACTTCAACTTGCTCAAGTCAATGTTCAAATCTATTGAATTTCTTCCATCTAAAGAATTTGTCTTATTAGTAGTAGAGAAGATCAACTTAGGATGGTAAAAGCATGGTATACTTTTGTTGCATTATAACTCATTTCTCATTTATCTTTGTCCTTTCTAACCTTTCTGACCAAAAATGGCAACATTATACCTCAGATGTAAATTTTCTTGCTTCCGATGATTCTTCACTTTCCAATTCAAGTTTAACTGAAACTAGCTGAGGTTTTACGTGTAGAGAGTTTTTCATTCAAGGAATTGCACTCTCTGAAGACTAATAAAGCTTTTTCTTTCTCCAGCAGAGGAAGACAGTGTTTTTGATGAATCTGATATTCATGATACACCAACTGGACCTTGCAATAAAGAATCTCAAACTTTCTTTGCAAGACTGAAAAGAATTGGTGGCAGCAAAATGGTGAAATATCAACCAGTTGAGATGAATGCTCAGAGAAGTATGATTTATTTTGTCAATATAAACTCATACAGAAATAGAATCTCCTACTCTTAGTTTCAAGCTACCACCTTTCTTTGTAACATTTATTACACTGCCTCATTTGAATACAACCACTCTGTCTGACTTTTGAGAGCAGGTACTTCTCATTTCCCTGAATTAATTCTCTTGCAGAATTATCAAAGTAGGCATTCCAAAATAAAAAATACCTGAATTTTAAAGCTCTTTTGAATACAAAAATGTTTAAGAGGATTTGTTGCAATTTTGTTCTGATGAAGATTTTTAATCAATGTTGGGTTTTTTTTTTCCCAGAAACTGGGTTTGGGCTTTTTTTTATGAAATGGGCATTCAGGGTGAGCAAGTTTGCAGTTACTGCTGAACTGTTATGGTTTTCCATTGGTAAAATGGGTAATTTGGTGGTTTTGAAAAATAGGAAGCATTTTGTTTGCAAATTTAAGTTTCTGAAATGAATACCCTAAAAAAGAAAAAGTGAAGAGATTTCCACCACCATCCCACCTACCCCTTTTTTCTTTCACACAGGGAGGGGAGTGATTTTGACTAGATGAAACATCTATTCTAATTTTTCTCCCTGTGGAATTCTGCATCATGATTCATATGTGTAATGTTTTGAAATATGGGGATAATAATGATCAGTAATGCCTGGTTTATGTGAAAACATGTCATTCATAATAACAACAGGGATAACTTTTTAAGATGTTCTCAATTGATGTGTTCATATAGCAAAATACCAATGCATTGGTAGTTGCAGCAAGTATAATTGTGCTCACTTTAGTCCTCCCTATGACAATGAGGTATGGCTATGTGGTGTGATAGTAGCTAGACTCTAGTGGGTCACTGAGGAAAAAATTCTCTGAACACATCTGATCTCAGGCCTGTGCAGTCACATCCTCATTGCTGTTGCTACCCTTGCTTCTTGAATTAGAAGCACCCATTTTAAGCCCACTTTCCTGCAGTAAATAACATGTAGGTGTACTCTAATATACAGTGATGTCCTAATGATGTTCATGATGCTGTAATCCAAAATTATTTTAAGACCTCTTCAGAATGGTCTGTGTAGTTTATTTCTTCTTTCGTCTGTCACGCCTAATGCAGCCACCTCAAATATCTGTAGAAATTACTTGACTTTGCCATCTTCTTTTTAATGCACCAGGTTAAACAGTCTATCTTCAGGGTACATCTTCCAGGAAGAATACAATTTGGATAGAGTTTAGATGAGCCATATTTTCCAAATAGTAGGGGATTTTGTTGGTTTTTTGTTGTGAAAAATCTGTGTAATGTGGCTATGGGGTTAAAACAAAATCTGGACAATTCTGACTAATCCTGGGGTTGTGTTTGGAATGCCAGTCATGTTGAATTCTGAGATAATGAAGATATTTGCCAGAAGTCTCCAACTGAGGTAGTATTAGCTCTTTCTGTTTTAATCAGGTGAAATAGAGCTGGCTGAATATAGAGAGACGGGGGCCTTACAAGACAGCATTCTACGCTGTGTGAGAGAAGAAAGCATTCAGAAAAAAAACCTGCGCTCTCTAAAACAAAAATCTCTTGATATAGGGAACGCAGACTCCCTGTTGTTTTCATTAGATGAACATCGCAGGAAGTCCTGCATAGACCGGTGTGACTTAGAAAAACCACCTGCCCCTGCTGCTTATGCCATACACAGGCAGAGTGATTATGGAAGATCTCGGCAGAATTCTTCGACTAAAGCTGAAAATATAGAAATGCCAGAAAACCTTCCTCGTACGGAGAGTTTCCAGGAAACGAGAAGACCTGTCATACCAGAAGTGAGGCTAAACTGCATGGAAACATATGAAGTGAAAGTGGACTCTCCAGTTAAACCTGCTGGTCCCAAGGAAGATTTAGATCTCATAGATTTGTCATCTGACTCAACATCAGGTCCTGAGAAGCATTCAGTACTCTCCACTTCAGACAGTGACTCTTTAGTCTTTGAACCACTTCCTCCCCTTAGAATAGTGGAGAGCGATGAAGAAGAAACAACAAACCAGGTGAATGATGAGGTCTCTGGCAAAACTACTGTGTCGTCTCCCTCAACTCCTGTCAATGTCTCTGCACTCAGCCTCAGCACAACTCCGCTGGTCCAGTTCAGCATCGAAGACTGCTCCAAAGACTTTAGTTCTAAGGATACAAGCAACAGTGCTTCAGCAGGAATAGATGAGATCCTTTCCACCTCTCCCAAAGATCAAAAGGACTCTCCAGAGTTAGTTAAGCCAGAAGAAGTTCAGGATATGTCCTGTGGGAACCCTCTAACATTGAAACAAAAAAGGGACCTGCTGCAGAAGTCATTTGCCCTTCCAGAAATGTCCCTTGATGATAACTCTGAGCTCATCATGGAGGAAACTAGGCCTAGTGGAGCAATTCCGAGCCCAAATGTAAAAATGGTCCTAATTAAAGTCCCTGAAGATTCTGAAAACCAAACAGAAAATGATAAACTGGATACCAATGCAGAGTCTGACACCGAACAAAACATGGAGCACAAACAAGAAGAAGAGACTGAGGAGTCAGAATTTAAGATTCAGATTGTCCCTCGCCAGAGGAAGCAGAGGAAGATTGCTGTCAGTGCTATTCAGAGAGAATACCTGGACATTTCCTTTAACATCCTTGACAAACTGGGAGAGCAGAAGGAGGCAGGTGAGCTCAATCACTGACCCAGTCAGAAGCCTTATTACTGTATGAAGGTTTTAGTAACAGAGCAGTGAAAGGAGAGATGTGTGTATATAGATAGAGAGCTCTGTATATACAGCATCTGATGTGGTCTGAGCTAGCTGAATCCTTTCAGGTAGGTGTTTCTCACAAGAAATGTACTAACCATACAGATATTGTGCATGTGTGAGGGCCCATTTGAAAAGAAAATAAATGGGTCTCATTGACAAAAATACTGTTTCTGATATCCAGGTTAGGGAGTAGCCTCTTTATGTGAGGTGTCACAAAAATAGTCATATTTCTGTGCCTTTTATCCTGCTAATTGAGTCCATGCTATGCTGATTCTCTTTCACATGTAGTAATTTTTGGTCATTATTTCTTCTGCAAGGATAGGGGAGTGAAAAGCAAACTGTGTAAAGATGAGCAGGCTGTAGACTTCAGAACTAAGAACACTTGGAATTAACTACAATTTCCCTTCAAGACCAGACATACACACATTTTTTGGTTTTATATGCTAAAACCTTTTTGTTGCCTTCCTTGTATTGAGTAGCCACAAAGTTTACAGGGCATGTGTTTGTTAAGGATTAAAAGTTCAGGCATGGGTAAAGCCATATATTATTTCTGTGTGCCCCAAGTTTTTCCAGGTAATTTCAAATAGAATATTTTGCTACTAAGTTTTTCAAGTGGAGAGAAACTGTCTTAGCTGTTTCCACAGCTGTGTACTCCTGCCTCCTCTATGGCTGGTTGTATTTTTGTTGTCTGGGTTTTTTGTGTGTGGTTTTTTTTTTCCTCTTAGGATTTTTCAGTTATTAGTAGTTTTTTTTTAAAACTTGGTAATTAAAAAAGGAAAGAATCTTTCACGCCTCAGGGTTGGTATTTTTTCTTGTTGGTTGGTTGGTTTGGTGGTTTTTTTGGCCAGTGAAGTTAAAGAAAATATTTAGGCATTTCTGAGCTCACTTCTTCTTCCTAAATTGCTTCAAAGGGAACCATAATAAAATTCCGTATGACAACATTCCACTTTTACAAAAAGAAATTGTTCAGCATGGCCATTGTTATGCTGTTCATTTTATGTTTCGGGTATATCATCCCATTTATGATTCCAGTGAGCTGGAGAACCTCTGAAGCTTTGTAAAAGCAAGAGTTGAGTGCTTTTGAATCTTTCACATAGGTTCTTAGAGACGAATAGTCATGAAAGAGTTATGCAATTAGACTTAAATGCTTTTTTTCACCAGTAGTAATGGCCAGTTTTCATGTAGTAACTAACACTACATTCTTGAAATAGCTTGGAAGGCTGTTGGAATTCTGAACCCCTGTGTGGAATCTAGGATTATAGCATATATGACAGTCATTTGGCTACATGCTTCTAAGTATGTCATCCAAGGAGAGCATAAAACATGCACAATGTCTCATTAAGTACTTGCATTACAGGTTGATACAGACAGTTCTGGTAACTAGGTAGTCTGGTGACTTGAGCAGATTAATTTCTTCTGTTTTGCATTGTTTAGCCCTATTGATTAGTTTATTTGAGAACATGTGTGTTGTACGTCATTTAAGTAGAGTTAATATCATCATCATCATCATCATGGGCTAATTGCAACTTCAAAGTCTTATTACAGTATCACAGTATAACTTAGGTTGGAAAGGACCTCGAGAATCATCGAGTCCAACCTATCAACACAGACCCCATGACTAGACCATGGCACCAAGTGCCACGTCCAATCTCCTCTTGAACGCCTCCAGGGATGGTGACTCCACCACCTCCCTGGGCAGCACATTCCAATGGCTAACAACTCTCTCAGTGAAGAACTTCCTCCTCACCTCAAGTCTAAACCTCCCCTGGCGCAGCTTGAGACTGTGTCCCCTTGTTCTGGTGCTGGTTGCCTGGGAGAAGAGACCAACCCCTTCTCGACTACAGCCACCTTTCAGGTAGTTGTAGAGGGCAATGAAGTCACCCCTGAGCCTCCTCGTCTCCAGGCTAAACAATCCCAGCTCCCTCAGCCTCTTCTCATAGGGCTTGTGTTCAAGGCCTCTCACCAGCCTTGTTGCCCTTCTCTGGACACGTTCAAGTGTTTTGATGTCCTTCTTAAACTGACGTGTTTCAGCTTATTTACTTCTATATGTTTTAGTAGGGCTTCTGATATGACTGATCGCTGAATTAAGTATCCAAATGGTTCTTCAAGTGCACAGTGCTGGGCTACAGAGTTTCCTGCCTGAGACTTTTAACAGCACAGATACATATTTGTCTTTATAGGCTGTGCTGAAACCAGCCATCAACACTTGAAAATTTCTTTGCTTTACTCTTCCCATAATGACAGTATCAGTTAACTATAAGATAAAAATGTTAATTTTAATGGCTTCTTTTAAATGATATCATCTTACTCTCTGAATCTTCAGGATCAACTGTTAGATCAGTGGCTTTTTAAATAAAAGTCTGTAACACGTTGGAGATGAGGCTTCTAAAAGATGCTAAGCTGGCACTTAAAATAGCTTTACATCAGTGGTTCTTCCTTCTTTTCCATGTGGTTCTGATAATCAGTCAGTGAGTGGGATTTATTAGTTCCAAGCTCTAAAAAGCATAAATAGAAATCGACTTTAAAAATTATCTTACGCAGTAGATCTCTGCGCTTCTATAAATTGCAACTATAAATTACGACACACACGCTGAATCGTTTTATAACTGCTGGGGCTGCCAAATGGTGAATGGATGGCTGAAAAGATGTAGAAAAGGCATGCAGGGAGAAAGTAGATGGAAAATATGTATTGATTCTAAATAGTGAGAGTTTAAGCACCATTTTCACATGCAGATTCTGCTGCCAAAGGACTTTCAACATTGGAAATGCCAAGAGAGTCATCGTCTGCACCGACCCTTGAAGCAGGTGTCCCAGAGACAAGTGGTCATTCTTCTGTAACAAGTAAGTTTACCTTTGGTTTCAGTTTTAAATCTAAATTGGTGTATTTTTGTGTCAGATGGATATCATGCATAGTAAATGCCTTTCCCCAAGTTTCATTGATTCTTGGAAGTACAGCTGTCTTGGATATCATTACATTCTTTAAATCTCTGTTGGTCAGTGGGATTTCAGCAGTTAGTGACTGCAAGACTTTCTTGTTGTAACATGGCAAATGTGATTTTCTTGAATTAGAGTAGGTAGGAGCTAAGAGCAGTCTTTCACTAAAGCTAAATGTTTGTTGTCCAGTAAGAGAAAGCATTGTCAGCTGTCAGTGCACTGAAGCAGAGGATCAGAGCTCCATGTGGCTGTTACTGTGGTCTTCAGCACATTTCTTGCTGTACCTCAGGAAAAAAAATCTGTTAGAATTTTGGTAAAATATCACTTCCCTGGCTGCTCACTGAAATGCACTAACTATTTACCTGAGACTCCCATACCTATTTCAAAGCAAAGTGAACTAGGTTTGTTTAATGAGACATTGACATATGGGTCAACAGAGCAGACATGGATGATTTTGGAAGGGGGGCGTGTCTTAGAACACTAGAAAAATCCATGACAATATGTCCATCTAGGTAATATTAAGTAATACATTTGAAGGTTGACGAGGCAGAACTCTTGACTAGTGGAAAAGGGGGAGGAAATGATGACCTGCTTTGATACCAGTGAACTGCTAGATCAGCTCAACCATCTTGCTAAACTGCAATTTCTGAAATTCCTCCTCTGCTGATTTGATTGGAAGGGATGTCTGGGCTGTTAAAGGAAAATGTTATTTTAGACATGCTAGATGAGTAGTCTAAATTAGAGGTTTCCTCTCCAGTGTTACTACAAGTGTCTCATGTCTTGTGCATCTTGTAGTCAGAGTACATTTTTTTTGGCCTCCTAATGATAAAAATGTCACTTACTAAGGGACATAAAGAGGTGCTTGTTAGGTCCTATCACTTTCTGGGTTTGCTGAGTGCTAGGTGTTCCTGTAAATTACAATATATGAAATCAGGAATAGTATACATATGACACTGAGTCTACATTCCTTTGTAAATATTCCTTTCCTCATTGTGGTACCTCAGTTTCCAACTGCTAAAAGGGACATGAATACTTCTATTGTATCACTTGTCCTTTTAGTCTGAAAGTTTTTTGACCTTCTACTACATGTCTTTGCAGTGGTTTGCATAATAAGCCCTGATCAGGACTGTGAGCACAAGGCATTTATGTAAGACAAATAGACAATATTACTTGTACACCCAATGCCTAGCTATAGAAGTCATACATCACTAACTGTGACAGGAATATTTTGCTTTGGGATTGCTTAAGTAGAGAATTCCACAGCAACAGAGGGATGATTGACTGGATCACTGGCTAACATATGAAAGATTCATCAGCTACTATATGAAGGTTACTGATCTTCTTACGATTGTTAGGTTTCTTGTAAAACAACTTGATCAGGGAAAACTTCCCTCCCTATGCCACTAGTCAGTCATAGGCATGAAGTCACGTGCTGGTTGACAGAAATCAGCCTGGCTCCAACAGTGTTCAAAGGCTGACAGCTCTCAGGGTTTTCTGGCTTTTTAGAATTTTGTTTTTTTCTTAACTTACCAATTTTTGGAATCATGGCTGTCCTTGAGAAATCAGGTAAGTAACCCTGGAATTCCAAACCAGCAATAGCCTGATTATGTGAAATATGCATGAAGTTTTTGTAATTACAATCACAAAAGCTGTTAAGAAAATTCAAAGAGATCATTTTCTGTATTTTGACAGCATCTGCATTCCCAGCAGTCTTGTCAGTTCCAATGTTAATTGCTGTTCTTTCATCAGAAAATTCTATGCTTGATAAAGTGATAAAGCATCTATTTAAAATCCTTGCCCTGGAAATGATGGAAATTCTATTTTTCTCCTAATTTGCTGTGAAAGGCAGATGCAATATAACTTTTAAAAGTGAAACATGGAATGGTCTCTTGGTCTGGTTCAATTACAGAAGTTCAGTTATACAAGGACTGCTTTGCAGCAATGCTGGAGAAGTTTGTACTTGGACCAGAAATAGAGTTCAAATGCACTCTGATATGTTGAAAGGATATTATAAGGGAAAGCTTGGAATATTTCACCTCATAAGGGGTCAGTGTGCAGACTCCCATTGAAGGTGTTGTGTTTATTACTACTCAGGGTTTGTATCTGCTTTCACTGAATTTGAAACTCTGAGATAGAAACTGAGTAGAGTGAGTTTTGGAGAAGGCACTCAACCCCTCAGAGCTTTCTTAAAGTTGTGGTTTATCCCACTGTACTTCATCACAGTTCATAATGTGAAATGCTGGGTTTATTTTCAGAGCTTAGATGGGTATTGTTTGGAATTTTAGTATAGATCTGCCAGATATTGTGTTAGTGTTCTTTAACAATGTTGAATGAAGTTGCAGATGAAAATAATCTTTAGGAGAAGATCGTGCTTTGTTGCCCTTGTTTTAAGGCCCTGTTGAGGGAGGCACTTAAACATATACCTAAGGAAACAGTTTAAAAGCTTTACTGCATGGAAATGCATGCCAGCAGTCTCACATGCCTTGTTTAAGCAGGGTGTTAAAACTCTGTCTTCACATTGTGAACAATGATTTTGGTTTCAGTGGTAAAAATAAATTACAAAGCTCAACTGTCAAAGAGACTGTTATGCTTGTTCAAGTTGAATTTTCTTATGAAGAGAGAAAAAAGTAAGAAAATCAGGATTTGTATATGATCCATTTCTTCCTCCTCTAATCCACAATTGTGGGGATTCCATTTAAAGAAGCATTTCCTGGATGAGGAAAAATCAATTGCTTGTTACTTGATAGGTCCATGTAAAAAGAGTAGTAGTGAAGTTCCAAAAAGGACCCATCTTCGCTGTCATACTGTCTTCACATTTAGGAAGAATATGCAGGTGTTATATTTGAGTGGTGAGAACTTAGGAGGCCTGTTTTGTGTCACCCTTGAAGGCAGATATTGCCACACAGTTCTAGTCACTGAGTTTGTTTTCCTATGGGGAGCATGGACAGGGCAGACCTCCCTACTTTGCTGGGAGGGGACTTGAGTTTCCTTCCTCAGTACATTGTATCTAGGTGAGATTCAAGAATGCATTTATCACCTGTCAGATTGGGAATTTTGAAGTGGTATCAGACTTCACAGATACCAAGTGTTTTTAGGACTTTTTGCAATATTTGGAGGCAAAAAGGAATTGACAGTTGGCACAGTGGATGACATCCTGAATTCAAGTTACTTGTGAATGATGTCATTGAGGCCAGAATTGTACCCTGTGTAGTTGTGTGAAAAGTACAGTATTGACTTGAGCAAGACCCTTAGAGCACGTGGTCATTGTCCTTTCAGTATTTATCTCATGCTGGCTTGTAAGATGAGGACATAAAAGTAGTTTTACCTGTTGTCTGAGCCCTTGAAATCCTTTTGCATTTCTGACTTGCAGCTCAGTTGAGACAAATGAAAAGAGGCTCTTTGGGAGCTCTGACAATGAACCAGCTAATGAAGAGGCAGCTGGAACACCAGTCTAGTGCTCCCCACAATATCAGCACTTGGGATACTGGTGAGCTGCATTTATTGTTCTTTATTTCTATTTCCTAAGCCAATTACTTTCTGTATCAATATATTTTTAAAAGTGAGTATTTCTATTCTACCATTGCAGAGAAGTAATCACTCTCAAGTCTAAAGTGAAACTTTGTAGTGAGTAACAGATTCTCACTTGATATGAATGGGAATATTACATATTTTAGGAGGTAGCCCCTCTGGTACAGTAGTGTCCCTACAGCATTGCATGTTACTTGGATTTTTTCATGGCCTCATTGAATGAAATGGAATTATCAGTGTTGATTTCATTAGGCATAGGATTTCATCCTTGGTGCATGGAATAATTTATTTGCCTGTATATTTACAATGGTATTAATATACTAAGGGGCTGTGCCTTATGCAAACCAGTTTTATTTCTCTTTAGAGAAGTTTGTATAGCTCATGCTGAACATTGAAAGGTTCTGTCTGCTCTCTGACCTGTTTTTTCTCACTTTAAAATGGATGCAAAGCAATGAAAACTGAGTTAAGCACATAATTTCCTCATTATTCAGATTTTCTGTTATGGCTGAATACATAGCAGATGTCATAGAATCAGAGAATTATTTTGGTTGGAAAAGACTTTGAAGATCATCAAGTCCTCTAAACAATTCTAGCTTATCATAACTGCTAGATATTTTATTTGCCGTCTTAGTGACATTCTGGAATCATACTTCTCAGGAATTTATCAGGAGATCCAGATGTGTCCAAGGAAAGGAATGCATAAAATGTTACATGGAACTTAGTGTGCTGAATGAATGTTTGGCCACCAGTTCTGGACAGATGAGTTAAAATTTTCACTTAATTCATTCTTCAGCATTGAGTTCCTTCAAACTAAATCATGTAGCTAAAGAAAGGCTAAAGGTATGGTATATAGTTCAGGATTATCCTTTCTGCTACATAGTATGCTCATCATAAGATCTTTCAATCATAAAGGTCAGAATTTGTCAATAACATTGTGGAGATTTTTTTCCTATCAGCCGGTAAGTTTATTTATTGAAGAGACTTAGCTGGTATCACTTAGTTTCTCAGGCAGGAGTTTAGAGATTAAAAGGTTACTGCTTTCATTCTACAAGAAGTAGTTAGCCTGTATTCAAGGGGGGAAAAGCCAGTACCCAAATCACTTAGGAACTCTGTCTCATTAATTGTGTTCCAAGTATGCTAACTTTCTCCAGAACTTCTATCAGTTTTTGCTCCAACATTCATGCAGCTAAAGGCCTCCAAGAATGGAGATACAAAGTAAGATGTTCTTTCACAGAAAGCTTTACATCTTTCAGTCTCTTTTTCAACCACTAGCTTAGAAGGACAATTATTATTTGGACAGAAAACAAGGTTCTTTTTTTTCAGGGTGAATGTTCAGTGTGACCATCGGTCATTTCAATGTCACACCATGATGTTAAGACTGGTTATACTTGGATATAAGAGCTAGGAATTATTGTTACTCCACATAAGTATATGATGTGTGCTTAGTTTATGCATGCCTTTTTTGATTTTATTTTTTTTTCACATTAGTAGGTCCCTGTCTCTTTTATTTCTTATTTCAAACTGGTCTTCTCCCAAGCTGTCTAGCTGTAAAATAAAATCATTTTGTGTCTAGCCTCCATCAGCACAAACTATATCTGACTTCTAGTCTCTTGGTATTTCTAAAGACTGTCTTACTCTTTTTGTGACTCATAGATTCCACATCTTGTAGAATCTTTACAGCTAGCACTTCCTTTCTTGTTTAATGACACTCACTTTTCTAAAATGCCTTCTCTGCTGTTAGGTTAACTTATTCCTTTTTCCTTTGTGGACTTTTTTTTCATCTTTATTTCCCCCTCCCTTGCTAGGCTATAAAAATAAATTACCTTTCCCCCCTCCCCCTTTCAAAAGCTTTTGTATTTGTCCTTCTCTTGTTATAACTGTTTAAGACTTGTGAGCTGTTGATAGATGCTGGATTCATAGTTCCAGAGACTGAAGTTCTGTATTTATTCACAGAGCAGGTACAGCATGGAAAGCGGCTGTGCAATGTCCCCGTTTGCCTAAACCCTGATTTGGAGGGACCACCACTAAGAATCAGAGGTTAGTTCAGTGTCCATTTGACCAGATCTCTCTGCTAAGACTGCCAGGATGTTTTTTGGTGTTTTGGGTTTGTTTGGGGTTTTTTGTACTGAATTTTGCATTCCATTCAGCTGTTTTAAAGCCCTGAACTGTCCTGCAAAATGTAAGTTATCAAAAATTATTAGACAAGACATTTATTTCATGACACTGACAACCAGTAAGAAGTACTAGCTTTCTGCTCTTGCTTGTTTCAACTGTCAACCTAGACATCAAAGACTATGCACAATGTAGTTGAATCTCATTTCTTTATGAGCTCTACTCCTTCACAGCCAAAAGATATCCAGATATTCTTACAGCCTTGCAATAGGGCAGTGACCTATGTTTTTTCTAAATCACATTGTTTTCCTACTGTTTGGTGTGTGAGTGAGGACATTTTTATTTTGAGTCTTATTCCAACATTGTAACCTGCAATATGACAGCTTTTAGCATTTGTGTGCTACAGTCATCTAGAGAACATGACAATGAAGCATTCAAAGTCATGGTAGAGGCATCTTAATTTATTTGGGGTGGAGGGACAGGCAGGGGAACTATCTAGAAATCTCTGAAAATCTACTACTATTGCTTGCATTCTGAATGGTGCCCTGTGTTACCAAAGAGTATTATGGACTTCCTGGAGTGTCTGCACACTTATGCATGGTTATGGAGTACTGAACCCTGTATTTAAAAGAAATATTTCCTTCTATTCTTAGTACAATTGTTGTTTAAATTTTGTCTTTATTATTGTGAAAAAAACTCTTATCTCTCCACATATTTTGAGTTCAGAAATTGTGGGAACTTCTTAGATTATTTTGCCTGAGTGCAGATACTGAATTTGCTTTTCTTGCAGTAATTTGGCTTATTTAATCAGAAATTCTATCCAAAACTTCCTGTTGAAGAAAGCAGCAAGAAAGTCGCCAGTTCAACCACAGACTAAGTGATCCATTATCATCAAAAGGATGTTAGTGGTCTCCTAAAAATTAGTTCACAAAATGAGCTTTTTGTAGAATGAGATGCCCTTGGGGACAGTTTATACACGTAATGATGATGTCTACCAGCTTTGCTTCCTGGATTTGTTATTGAAGCTCAGCTGTGTGGGAACAAGAGTAATGCTGCCACTGTCATGTCAGCTACATGTGGCAACCAAAAGAGCTGCTTTTCTTCAAGAATTAAAGGTTTCTTTCTGTCTTAGAGACCTGGAGGATGAAACTGATAACAATATTTAAATGATCATTAACAAGACAAATGACTTAACTCATACATCACAGTAGCTTTGATCTAAGTTTCTTATGGCTCAAGAATGAGTCAGATTATTCATACTGAAGTTTTCAAGACTAGCTGGATGGTTGCCTCCTCTGTATGCATTTTCTGCAAATGCTGTTGTCTGCTTAATGAAAACTAAGGGTCTGAGGGAGGAGAAACCACCATATTGGAGATGTTATCTGTTCTCCTGTTGTAATTCTGGAAAGCAGAACTCAGAGAAGCCAAGAGTTTGAATCTTCAGCCATACATAACTTTTCCCATAAAAAAAAGTGTCTGACAGAAATTAAGTGCATAAAAAATGCCAAAGGCAAAGGGAACCCCATATGGTCAAAGTGCCTATGCCCCTAATGGAACAACTGAGCTTCAAAGGATAAAGATGCTTCTGAAGACATTTCTAACCATCATCCCTCTGATGCTGTCAGTTTCTAAACTCCTTATCCATTATTTCCTAATTTCCTTTCCTAATTTCTTTCCATTGCCTCATTAGAGAGGCTATAGATTGATGACATTTTATTGAGACATATGAACGTTCTTCCTTCTTCATGTCACCAAGAGCTATGGGAAGGTAATTCCCCAGAAATACTGGGAAAGATTGCAAATCTTTTGGTATCCAGTCTCATAGTGACTGTAGAATCATCCTTTCTCCCTAAAAAATAAGTAGATATAAGTTCTTCCTGGGATCTTTGTTCTTTGCTTTCTTTTTTCCAAGGATTTTGTGTTTTGTTTTTAATTGATAATTCTTGTTAGTTGGAAAAATCTGGGAAAAGCAAGGCATGTGCCATATATGTATCCTTTGATAGGCATACATTATATCTTATTTCTATGCACAGTAAAACCATTATGACTGCTCTTTCAGCAGTTTGCATTTCTATGTAGTGATTTTCTTTCATGTTCATTTGGTTTTGTTTGTTTTAATTATGACTTTTGTCCAATTACCTTAAGGTGCCACAAAATCCAGCTTGCTGTCAGCACCCAGTATAGTCAGTATGTTTGTACCTGCACCAGAAGAATTTGCTGATGACCAGCCCATTATGATGACTGACAAGTAAGTTATTTTTGTGATTCTTTCAAAGAACTGTTTGAACTTCAAATGGGTCAAGTAAAATATAGATACACTTTATGGAACTGTAAAGTACATTCTATTATTCATTTCTGTGCTAAGTGTTTTAATTTTTTATTTATTTTCTTTACCCCAAGGTAAACATTCTCTAAACACTGCCAGCAAAAGGTGCTTTTAGTGCAGTAGGACCTGTCTGAGTTTGCACAGGTGAAATGATGAGTCAGGCTCTTGTGTGTGTGTGGAGGGCACTTTCATTCCATTTTAAATGAAGGGTCCTTGTGATCCCATGAGAAACCACTTTTGTCTTATTGAAAAAAAAACCCCACAAACCTCTTTTAAAAAAATTCTTTTGGATTTCTGTTGAAATAGGCAACTGTTGGTGTGTAATCATGTGTACATAGCACTTTTAATGCTGATACTCACTGATCCTGAAAGCTTTTGCAAACCTTAATTGGTTGGCTAAAAAAGTCTCTAAAGGAAGTGTTAAAAAAGCCTGTGTCTATGTAGAAATGGAGTAGTCAGTAAAGAGCCATGCATTGGTTTGTTCAAAAATTGGGAAGAGGAACCATAACTTCTTGCTCAGTCTAGTAGATAGACATGCCAGGATGATTGTTGGAGAAATAAAAAGCCATTATACAGGCTGTGACTGGAAGTGGACTTGATTGTGTGACAAAGTGAAGCATCCCAAGAGTTGGGCTTATCTTTGGCACTTCCTTTGGCCACTTCACTAAAGCTCTATCATCACCTATTAACATACAGAGCAACTGAACTTGACTTTCATTACTTTATCAGCATATTTTCTTTCTGTTCAGTAACAAAGGTAAGAAAATCACTTGTACAAGCCCATTAAGTTAAAATATCACAATCTATTTGAGTCATCAACAATTGATTGATCAAATTAAGCAAGCCTTCCTACTAGGCTGAGATAAGCCAGTTTCCCACGTGGATGTGCCTTTCTTGCAGCTTGTGGCAGCCTGTCTCTTCTCTCCTAAATCTGACGTCCCTTTAATAATTAGAAATTATGGAGCCCTTTCAGAACTTTGTCAGCTTTCTTTGAGCATTTCAGGAAGTATCAGTGACCCTCTGGCAAATCAGCCCTGGGCAAGGACACTTCTCTGAAATCTAAAGTTCTGTGCCCCTGAGAGGTCCTTTCATTTCTTTCTTATTAGCTATAACTGCTGTGGGAACCAATCAGATCATTGTATCCTAATTGTTACTCATAATTCATGACTGACAGGAAGCACAATATGAAATTGTTCCACCTCTTTAAAATCATCTATGAGTGTCATTGTGTCTATGCTGCTAAACAGAAGAGTGCCAGGAACGTGAGTCCTTGCCTCGGCCCAAATTGCACAAACCAGCTGGTGTTCACGTTACTGTAGGCTGTTCTTCACTGCTGCAAATTTATCTTGGATAATGCAGACTGAAGCAGTCCAATACAGTGAAGGAACTGGCTTACAATTGCCAATGAAGAACCCAAATCAAGGCTTGCCCTGTGGTCCTCTTTCATTTGTCAGTGAAGAAACAGTGCAGCTAGTGAGAAGGTTTATTAATGTTTGAAAACCCTGGACTGTTATTAATTCTATAAAAGATCATCATTGCATTGTCTAAATAAATTTCAAATAGAGTGTATGAAATAATAGTAATTTAAAAAGACATAACTGTAAACTTAGGTATATATAGTAATATTTTGTTTAAAATTTGTTAATGTTAGTTTTTTAAACTTTTCTTTGCAGGTGTCATGACTGTGGGGCTATTCTTGAAGAATATGATGAAGAAACACTAGGCCTGGCCATAGTTGTGCTCTCAACCTTCATTCACCTTAGTCCAGATTTGGCGGCTCCTCTGCTGCTGGACATCATGCAGTCTGTAGGAAGGTAAATATAGGACTTCTTGTCCTTATGATTGAAAGAGTTTTGTGTCTGGAGTTGGGTTTACATAAGCTACTTAACTATGAAGTTATGCATTTTAGAAGTCACAAGTGAATAACATCTAGCTGCGCCTGCTTCTTAGTTACTGACCATTTTACCAGTTTCTTGTGTAACTTTTTCTACTGCCACTTCGATTTTGAGTGGCATCTTTTAATGTCCTCTTACCCCTAAAGGGAGGATCCAGCGTGGGAATCTCCCCAGCTTGTCCCACTGTAAGCAGTGATGTAAAGAATGAAGTTTTTCTCCAGTACCTTTATCTTCCTTGAGTGCCCTCTTTGTTACCTGAACAGCAATCGATGCAGCATACTCTGTGGTGCACTTCTTGATCTTGTTTTATTTGAAGAAAAATTTGCTGTTAGTTTTCATTTGTTCTGCTCGTTGCTCCTAGAACTGCTTTTTGCCTACCACCTTCTGTTTTTTGTGCTGGGGTTTTTAGAATTTATGCTTTTTCCTGCTTTCATTTGAGACATGACTTCAGCTGTTTGAAAGAAACATTCTTTTTGCTTCTGATGACTTCCCTCACCTTCCCTTTCTTTTGCTCTCTTGAAGTCTTTTCTTAACCAGTGGCGGTACCTTGTCCCTGTGCTTCCAGTATAATTTTCTTAGACAGCTTCTGTGCTTCTTACAAAGACTGAATTATCCTGGCTACCCCTTTTGGGTGCTTTGACAGAATTTTTCACTTTTATGTGTTTCCTGCTTTAGAGGTTATGTGCAAATGTGGTCAGCTTTTCTGAACCTTGCTGCTCCTGGAGGACTGTTGACTCTTAGGCATGACCTTTCAATAGCATACCTGTAGCTCTTCACGCTTTTCAACCATATTTTGTATGCTAATTGAGTCTCTGCTAAGGTCTTAAAAATTTGATGTTTGTTACTTTTCTCTTTTGACTTTTACCCGTGTGTTTGGGGTAACTGAAGTACACCATAACTATTTCATTACTTGTCCATGCTGTCTCAACCACTTCTACAACTTCCTGCCTAAGAGGTGGGATGGCTGTTTCAGAACAAAATTCTGAGCAGTACTAGAAATGCAGAAATGATGCAGGGCTTTCCTTTTCCATGTTCTTTTCAGTGACTGAAGTTAAAATTACTTGACTGTGACTTCTGCAAGGGCACAGCTCTTCAGAACTCTGCTTCCCCTCTACCTCCCATTTCAATTTAAGCACAGCAGCTATTCAAGTCTTCTATTAATTGCAAGGCTACAGTTCCCTGCTGTCAATGCTAACACCTCTGATGGAGGCAAAGTTTCTAACCTAGACAAATTCTGTCTGATTCTTGTAAATACATCAGTATTACAGCAACAGAGAATAAATAATTTGGAAGGTGAATTATCAGGGGATGAAGGCCAAGGGGGCTACCTTTTTCTGTGAGGAAGCAATACTGTCTCTTTGGAGTGAGACAGCTGATTATTTTAGGGCAGCAGATGGTATGCAGCATGGGGTATTCCTGGTAAATGTCCTGTGTTGTTGTTACAGGCTGTCATCTCTGACAACTACAATTCTCAGTCCCCTGCACCATCCTGCCTGAGATTACAGCACCGTTAAGTGTGTTGTATTCCCAACTTGTCATGCACCATTAGTGAAAGGGACCATCCATTTTGTTTTACACTGCTGCATTCAACTGAGCTGCCTCAGGGTCCTTTTTGGATTTTGCAGTGGTGGCTAGAGAAGAAGCTGTTTTCAGAGCAGAGACTGACAGAGGATTGAGAAACAGCTAAAACCAGCCTAAAATTATCGTGAATCAAAGAAAATATTGAAAGCTGGATCATCACCAGATGTAAATTAGTATAGTTCTGTGAGCTTTCCATGTAGACATATCAGCTTGTACCAGCTGAAATACTGATGCATGGCAGAAGTAAAAATTGCTTGGTATTTTGGATGTAAGAAATGCTTCCAGTGTGCATCTTTAGAATGTGTATTTAGTAGCTTTTAGTGTCAAAGGTGTGTTGCTTTGATAACGTAAGTCCTGATTCTATTTGTTTACATATTCTGGATATTAAAGGGTATGATTTTACTTTTAAGATTGTTTTCAGTATTTTCACTACTGAATGCCCAAATTTGAATTTCATGTCTACATTTAGTTACTAAAATAAATGACCTGATTTTTGAGTACCCAGTATTTCTCATCTGAATTTGTGAGAGCTTATAGGTACTTAGTGTTTCTGAAATTAGGCCAGTTCTTTAGGTGCCAAATTCTGGAACTAAAACCCTCACTTCAGACTGCCAAGTGGAGAATTTTGGTTTAGTCTATGTTGCTGTGTTAATCAGAAGCAATTCAGCCAGTAGGCAAATTTTTTCCCTCCAAATCCTTCTAGCATAGTAATTATCCATCATGTGCATGTAAGGCAGTAGCTTTACTGGGTCATCTTCACGCTCATAGAGGAAGGCAAGTAGACTTGTCTTTAGAGCTCTTAAGTATTTGTGAAACCACAAGGCTGAATAGAGCTTATATGTTGTGCAAACATTGTTTGACTGAATTTATGTGCTCTTCAGAAGACCTCTCTGGTGACATTGTATGCATTCTCTTAAATTCATGTTTATTATTTTAAAAAATTATACTTTACTGGCTTACTTAAAAATGAGACCTAGGAAAAGCATATCAGCTTCACTTTTTTTTTTGTTTTTCCCACTTTTATTCCAGGTTGGCATCAAGTACGAGTTTTTCTAATCAAGCAGAAAGGTATGGTAGCAAAGGATACATTAGCCAAAATGAAACAATCTACAGCATTACCTTTCTTGGCCTGGGAACCAACTACATTTAATTTGTTAAACATTTATTTAAGTTTTGTGAGTTAGAGGAAAAACTTGTCCTCTCCCACTTCAAATATTTGATGCGTTCTGAATATGGATTCATATACATCTAACTTGAAAAAACTCACACTAAGACATGTTGATTGGTTACCACAATTCCTCTTTATCTAGCTTGTTCTATGTTCAGTAATTCTCTTCATAAACTGCCTTCATACATTCAATCAAGTGAATTGTCCTTGGCCATGGAAAACCCTTGGCAGTGATATCTCATTATGTAAATCAGGTGTTGAGTGGGATAAATTCATTTTGAGAGGATGTAAAACATGTTAAGATGTGCGGTTTGTGAGTAAATAGGTAATACTTTAGCTTTTTAAATCAAGCCATTAATTTCATGAGTAGATTAGGAAGTACTTCATCTCTTGAAGGAAACTGCAAAAAGCAAATTAATATTATAATTGTGAGTGTTTACTTGTTTGTGTTTTATGGTAAAGCCAAGAACCACATTCTGTATCACTGATATGTACAAGGTGAGAACAGGATTAAATTTCAAACTTGGATGACTCACAAATAAAAGTACATGGAAAATCAGGAAAAATGCAACTATTTATTGAGATTTAAATACTTTCAGTGTGTGCACTTAACTCTTTCAGCTCTGCTTAGTCAAGCTGAAGTGCTAAAATCAACATGTCAAACTGTTCTTTTGGAATTCAGATAGTTTTGCTTTTGACCGGCACACTTACAACTGAACATTTCCATAATTAAAAAGAACAAGATCTTTATTTTCTCCATGTAGTTAGCTTTAAGACATGTTTCACCTGCAGTGCAATTTCATTCCTCTTTGTTTTCCTTCCTTTCATTTCAGCATGATGATCCCTGGAAATGCTGCAGGTGTGGCCAAGCAGTTCCTCCGTTGTGTGTTCCATCAGCTGGCTCCCAATGGCATCTTCCCCCAGCTGTTCCAGAGCAATATTAAAGGTAATATGTAGTACCTGAAAGCATTTATGACCCTCTCAGTTCCCTTTGTAGGACTCCAGTACAAAAATGTCATTCAAATTTCAGATGGAAGTTTTTTACGGACCTTGGCCACATCTCTTATGGACTTCAGTGAACTGAGTTCCATTGCTGCTCTGAGCCAGCTCTTAGAGGTATGTTGGAAACTGGCTGTGCTAGTTTTGTTAGCATTATCAAGCATATTGGTTCATTTCTCCTCATTCATGAAGACTTAGAACTTTGCATTACCAAAAGCTGTGAATTTTTGTTTTGTCTACCTGGAAGCAGAATTAGGCTCTCCTCACCGTTTTGCTTTGGGATTTGGCTCTCACTGTAGGTTTGTGGATTTCTTTTTGTTTGGTGATTGGTTTGTTGTGGGTTTGTTTTGGGGATTTTTTTTTTGAGTGTTTTTGATTTGGTTTGTTTTGGCTTGGTTTTGTAAGTGTGTGATTTTTTTTTTAGTGGGTTTTGGTGTTCTTTTGTTTGTATATTGTTTGCTTGCTTGTTTGGTTGGTTTTTTTATTTTCTTGTACCAGCTCCCAGAGCTATGTTACAAGTCAGAAGTGAGGGCCATCCCCTACCCCAACACTGTTTCTGGTTTTCATAAGTATTTCTGCTCATCCATCTCAGTTCTTCCTCTCCTCTGTATTTATTGGCAGTTTTTATTTATTGCTTGCCTTGCACTACCTACCTTCTGTGTCCTTGGCTTGCTTGTGCTATAAATTTTCTCCTCCTGCTAGCCCAGTTACTTGCATGTAGCCTACTCTTCTAAGAACATGGTGGTTGCTTCATACAAAGATTTTGACATCACTGCAAAATTGCTTATACCTTTTCAGGCCTGACCCTAGTACGCAAGCCTGAAAATCAGATCTGGTCTGTCTCATGTTTATAACTGTCCAAAGCAAAGCATATGCAATCCACTGGCAAATATTTTATGAGGTCTGCTTTTTTTACTGTCTTGCCAGTCTAACAGCACCCTGCTTATAATATTTTGGCTCAAAATCTTTTAATAGTTTAAGAAGTTAAATATTTACATGGCTGGAAAGCTGCCTGGTGGAAAAGGACCTTGGGGTGCTGATCAACAGCCAGCAGTGTGCCTAGGTGTCCAAGAAGGTCAACAGCACCCTGGCTTGTAGAAGAAATAGTGTGGCCAGCAGGACTTTGGAAGTGATTCTCCGCCAGAACTTGTCACTGGTGGGGCTGTACCTTAAATACTGTGTTCAGTTTTGGGCCCCCATCTACAAGAAGGACATTGAGGTGCTGGAGTGTGTCCAAAGAAGGGCAATGAAGCTGGTTGAAGGGTCTAGAGAACAAATCTAGTGAGGATCAGATGAGGTAACTCTGGTTGTTTAGTCTGGACGAAAGGAGATTGAGGGGAGACTATCACTCAACAACTACAGGAAAAGAGGTTGTAGCAAGATCAGGATCGGTCTCTTACCCCAAATAACAGGTGATAGGAGGACACGAGGAAGTGGTCTCAGGTTGTGCCAGGAGAGGTTCAATTTAGATATTAAGAAAAAAATTCTTCACCAAAAGGGTTGTCAAGCATTGGAAGAGGCTGCCTAGGAAGTGGTGGAGTCTCTGTCCCTGGAGAGATTTCAAAGATGTGCAGATGTGGTGGCTACAGACATGGTTTAGTAGTGGACTTGTCAGGTTAATAGTTGGATTTGGTGGTCTTAATGATTCTACCTAAATGGTTCTATGATTCTATGAATTGACCTAGACTTAACTGTCACATACACAGTTCAAATTCCCTGCAGGTTTTGTCATTAGCATTGTAGAAGAGGTAAGCAGCATTTGGTGTGAACAAGTTAACCTCAGTGTTTCCAGATACTATTCGAGGTAGTGTCTGTATAGGCCTATGTTAGTTTACAGTTCTTGTTTTGTTTCCCAGGGCTTAAACAACAAAAAGAATTTACCAGCAGGGGGTGCAATGCTCCGCTGTTTGGAAAACATTGCTACCTTCATGGAAGCCTTGCCGATGGATTCACCCAGCAACCTCTGGACCACAATTAGCAATCAGTTTCAGACCTTCCTCACCAAACTCCCTTGCGTTTTGCCACTTAAGGTATGATGTATGGACATATGAAATGAGCTATACTGTCGCTGGTCAGGATGTACAAAATGGGGGAAAAGCGGTGGGTGAGAAATCAGAGTGGGTTGTTGCAAATATTTTCTAATGATTCAATTAATGTTTCCAGAGGCCTGGATTTATTGTATATCTGATCCATCCCTTTAGTTATATTTATTTGTGGGTAACAGCTCTGACTAGAGTACTCTTCAGCTTTTTGTTTTGTTTGTTTGTTTGGTTTGGTTTTTCCTTTTCCCCCCCTTGTTTACACTTTCCATGCCCTGTCTTAGAATACTACATTTGAGAGAATCAACATTTTGGCAATAAAAATCCATCTGATTTTAACAGTTAAAACAAACTAAAGCTCTCAAGAAGAGCATCACTGCCTAATTAATTTGCTGAAAGTACACAATAGGCAGGCAGAAAGAACTGAGACTAGTGGGAATTGAGCCTGGCTTGTTTGGCTGACCAGATTGTTCAGGCCGTAATCGGAGTAGAGTTTCAGAAACCGAATCTGGACGTTTTAGGTTCTAATCATTGAGTGTTCAGAGAAATCTTATCTCCTGTTGTGTATATTTCCAGATGTTTTTTCAGTAAACACAGTAAAAACTTTTCTGTCCTTCCAGTAAGCACTGGATTCCAATGCCCTCATTTTGCCCCTTGGTAATTTCTTCTGCACAGAGCAGTGGTGCTCAGTGTGAGCTGAGGGATCTGAAATCCAATTTTGTGACTTAAAAGATTGTCATTTAAACTGGTGTCACCACCAAGTCACATGAATGATATTAAACTCCTTGGCACAATAGTTGAGTCTGAGAACCTTTTCTGCATTTTGGTAAACTGAAGCACTATCCTGCAGCACTTAACTAAGCCAAACAGTCAATTACCCTTCTTCTTTTAATACTAGCCACCCCCAATATGTTACATCTCATCTAACTGAAATAAATAAAAAGCAATTAAATGTTTCTTAATAGTTCCAACTGCATTTCTGCTATTCACAGGTGTTTAGATGGAGTGTTAACTCTGATTTCCCTTATATTCATTAGAGATATCATGACCATTTTACAAGTAAAACAGTTTCTTGCCCCTGAACTTTCTATCTCCTGTTCTATCCTCTGAGGTCATAAATGGCTCTGCTGTCCTCTGTTTGCAGCCGGGATGGGGCAATACAATGGGTAGACCCTGAGAAGTCCCATTTACTGCTGCAACCTGTGTGATTTACTCAGAAGAAAAATCAATTACACCATAAGGAACAATTTTAGAGGGACAACTGCAATAACATTCCGATACTATGCAATGTGAGCAGCCCTGTCTGAGTGCGGGCAAAAATGTCTTAGTCCAGGGCAAGCACAGAAATATAAACCCCATAGAAAAATAGATGGTTCATAGGTGTGTAACTTCTGACCTGCTAACCCACTGTTCCTCAACCCCAGTCCAACTTTATTCCAGTGGAAATCTATTTCTGGGAAAGTTTAGTCCTAAAAGGATGAAAGTTAACTTTTCTAAACTAGCCTTTTTATGAAAGTGTGGTTGTTTGGGAGTAAGCCATCTTAGGCAAAGCAAGTAAAGATCTGTCATCAGGGATCGTATTCAGATGTCTGTAACTCATTGCTGGCTGCTGCCACTAAACCAAGAAGTGCACAGAAAGTTACTAACTTTGCTTTTTCTTTTTTTTTTTTTTTTCATTTTCTTTCCTGCCTTCACATATTTTCACAGTGTTCTTTAGATTCTACCTTACGAATCATGATATGCTTGTTGAAGATACCTACCACTAGTGCCACCAGGGTAAGTTCCAAGAAGACAAAACTCTGTTGCCTCAGATTTAGCCAGCCTGCACTATTCTGTGAATGTTTTCTTCTCTACTAGCCAGGAAAGTGTTATATAATTGTGCAGTCTGCCACTTTGTGGAAAATGATAAGAGCTTTGGAATCTAGGTTATAGTAAAGTGTGGGTGGGATTACATTCCTGTGTGTGTATCAATGTATATTTCCTTAAAGATTTCTGTTGTGGGGTGGGTGCTCCCTTCTCTTTTTTTTTTTTTTTTTTTTTTTTTTTTTTCTTTTTTTTTAAAAGAAAATACTAATAAGCTTCCTTAGCAGTTCTGCAGTACAATTCCATTGGGGTCAGTACAATTCCATTGGGGTCAGTGAGTTTTCCTGCAGAAACGCTAGAGAATCTCTTATATCTCATAAGCCCTGTGTCAGAGATGAAGCTAGTTTCTATTTTCTGGAGGTTTTTTGCTTATATTTTCTCATACCAACATGAAGGCAAATGCTGGCTGAGAGAGCCATTTGACCAAAATGGTGTAAATCCCAGCAAGATAAGCCTCTGAGCTAAAAATGGTACTGTTCCACTCAGGCATTTCAGAGTTGGAATGCTTTTTGTTTTGCTAAGCAGCCAGTTATTGATTTCTCTAAATCATGTCATTGCAGAGTCTTCTGGAGCCTTTTTCAAAGTTACTCAGCTTTGTAATTCAGAATGCTGTTTTCACACTGGCCTACCTGGTGGAACTGTGTGGTTTGTGCTACCGAGCCTTCACTAAGGTAACAATGAAACTGTATTTTCCTTTAGGGACAACTGCAAATGAAATTAACAAAGGAAGACTGTCAGAAACATTGCTCAGAAAAGTATTTTTTCTCTTGTGGAGATGATGTGTGGTATTCATGCGTGACTTAAAATGTCTGTACCTTTCCTAATGCACAAGTTTAGCCACATAACTTGTGCAGCAAAAACTTTAATATTCCTGGTAGTGCCTTTTAAGAGCACAACTGTGAGGCAAGGCAAGAAATAGTGAAGTGGAAGACTCCAAGCTAGGAGCTTCCCAGCTTAGGTCCTGTTTCATTCTATATTAGGTATATCACTTTGTCATGCATGGCTGTACGCTGTGTGGAAAAGAGAACATTATATGTGCACCTATTAAAAAGTTTTTAAGATTCCTGGATGAAAGTTCTGGTATATAAATGACAATCAGATATTATTCAGTCTTTGTAGCTGTTGGTGAGAAGTTGAATAACAAAATCCACAAAACCAATCAAACCTTTTACTGAGATCCTATATGCTCTGTTACATAGATTGTTAAGGTAGTGTGAGCAAGAATGTTGCTCCAGCCAGTAAGCGCACAAGTTTCCATCCTCTATACATCCGTCAAAACAGTAATTAATCCTCAGGAAACATTCTCTCATAAGTAGATACATGATTTTCTGTATTGATGAGGTACAACTAGAACACATGTTGCTTCAGTCTTGATAAGACTTAAATATCACTACACGAACAGTGAAGAAGAAAGGATAAAAGCAATGATGCTCTCACAGAAGATAAGAAAAACTTTCACCAGATGCAACAGTTTGAAGTATTAAATAGAAGCTAACAATGTGTTTACTTAAAGCAAGCAAATGATACCTGTTTTATCTCATTTAAAAGAGAAAAGTTTATAAAAGGAAAAAATAACAAGAATACATAACAGACTGTCCAGCTTTAGGGATGAATTTGAGTAAGATCCGTTGTTAAGGCTTCAGGGAAGGCAAAGTAAGAAAAATGTTACCATAAAGTCCAATAATGTTGGTGCGGTTTTTTGTTTGTTTGTTTTGTTTTGTTTAAATTGAAACAAGTGAACAAACAAACAAAAAGCTCTGTTTAAAACAGAAGCAAAGACACTCCCCTTGCATATGTACTTTGGTAAGACTGTTTTGTGTTTTGCCAGCTAAAGCAAATGGTGAAATACTGGGAATGTTTTCCTGCCCTCATGCTCCACAGTTTTTGGTTATTTCACAACATGTTAGTAAAGCCATGGTATTAAAAAAGCCACATTTCTTGGATGCCTCCTGGTTCAACATCCTATTAATGTGCTGAGTACTTAATTGCACACAGGAAGCTTGGATTATAGTGCTTGGTAAAATCTCCTTGTTCATTTAGTTTGATGCATCCTGGTCACCCAGAAATGGAACCATTAGTGAATGGTCTCCTGCAGTTTATGGCCACAAAATACTTAGATGAGTGGAACTCCACACTATATTATCTTTGTTAGAGAAAAAATAAATCAGTTGTGATATCTGTACTTCTCTACAGTGGAAATCACTGTACCCAAATAGAATGTTGTTTATGATGGGATACCATGTAGAAGTAAATGCCAGAAAGAATATAGATTGTAGACATTGAAACTATTCAAACTTAATTATTCAAACTTAATTACTTGTTTTACAACTTTATATGTACTAGCTGGAAAAAGCACCAACTTTCAGCTAAACTGTGGAGGATCCTTGTCTCTTCAAAGGCCAAGACATTCTGATACGCACTTTGTAGAGGTCTGTGCTGTACAACCACTCCAAATATTTTTTTATCTCTAACATTTTCCTCATACCCTGTGGCCAGAATGTCTCAATTCCTCTTGTCTTGGAGCCTGAAGACTCATGTCAATCTGATATTTCCTTGTCTGAATTTCTGTTCCAGGTCAACAATTTGATTTTTTTCAGTGCCATTGGAACTCTCAAGTATCTCTTGTGGAGTGTAATCTGCTTATCTTTAGTTTTCCTTTCAAGTATCATAAGGCCCTAAATGGACACTTTTTGGCTTTCTTATCTCTTAGAGCTGTAGAAACTTGAACCTAAACTTAGTATTTTGCTATCATTCTCTGATTAAGTAAATATAGAATGACACTGAATTGGATGTGACGTGATTTTGCTATTAAATTTCTTCTTTAAAGAAAAGTGAAGTGGCTGATCTTCAGTACATGTAATTACTGTAGTAGCAACAGAGAGAATGAATTTTGCATTATACCACTCCATTAAAGAACCAAATTTGTTATCTTTATTACTAAGTTGGAGCCCTGAGATACCACTAGAAACAAATAGGTTCACATTCTACACACAGACCTCTGGTAAGCCAAAGTCTGAAGGCTGCAAAGCATTTTTAATAGGGATACATAGACATTTGAGAGGGTTAATTTGGCTAAACAGAGGTTAAAGGGGTTGTATTCTTGACTCTTTGGTACCAGGTTTACATGTCAGTCTCCTGGGCATTATTCTTATGGAACCAACACCCATTTACAACTCTATGCCAGAATAAAATTCTTTAAAAGTATGTGTACTCTATGTATATACTTACTTACCACCAGCAGAATTATAGGAATAAGACTTTGATAGGAGGGGTGCTGTAGGCTATTGACTTAAGTGTCATCACTCCTGATTTACAGTGCAGGAAGTAAGAGGTCAGATGTCAAAAAACATTTTGCTAGATTTTGCTTCATCTCTATGCTCTCTGTGCTTAATGCTTAACAAACATTATGAGTTCAGACTATGAGATAGGAGACTTCTTTGAGAGCAAAGGGAAACTAAGGTTCATGAGGCCTCTGCTTCCCTTCCACTGTTCAAACAAAACAATTTAATATATCCCAATTATATCTTGTGTAGTATAGGTGCTAGTCTGTAAAATAGCTGAATTCATTTGAAAGAATTTCACTCCCCCCTTTCCTAGTATGTGCAGGCTACTGTACTGGGTTAGTGACTGGAAATTCTGTCTAGTATTTTGAGGGATGTAATTGTTAACTATTGATGAGCATGGCACTGCATTGTGCAAGTGCCTCCAGACTATGAAGGCATATGACAGTGGTGAATTCTAGCAAGTAATGAGGGTCTATTTGCACCTTGAATCTTGTGCACCTTTCTGATTCTGCAGTCCCAATCAGAATATAGTAGAATCAGAGAAAGTTTAGATAATAGTAACAAGACTGATCAGAGAGTGGGATGAGTTCTGCATACAGAGAAAGTGTTAGGGCTATTCAATCAGAAAAAGTGATGGGAATGTGAGAGAGGTCTGTAAGGTCACAAGTGACTCAGACAAAGATGGTTGATTTCATGCCTTCCCAGCAGGAGAACAAGAACATACTAAGTTTGTAGGAATCAATGTCAAACCAAGTAAAGAGAATTGGTTTTTCAATAGTGTATGACACCTTGCCAAGTACTGTGGGTGCTAAAAGTTGACATGGGTCCAAGAAGTCTGTGGACAACCCATATGTGGAAGAGAAATCCACTGGGAGTTATGAATTATACAGAAACCACACTGATTTCAGAAGTTCCCTGAGCTGAAAATAGCTGATGGCTAGGGGAGTAGTAGAGGCAATTATACATGCTTGCCTTGTTTTTGTTCTTCCTTTTGCGTCTGCTTATGTCCTTATTGGAGGTAGGTTACTGAGGACACTCATTCTGGTCTGACCTCTCCTGGATATTCTTATGTTGTACTATTCTTATCAGAGCACCATTCATGCATGTGGGATGTATGACTTTTGAGTACTTGTCCCCTCAAGTAATGGTTTCATAATAGAGCTGAACTGATTCAATGTTTTCTGCTCCCGTAAGGGAATGATTTTTTTAAAAGTTATTTCTATTTTTACTTTGGATTGTTAGCTTCCCGTGAGTCTAGCTGCCAAGACTGCAGAGATGTAGTCAAACAAGGACCACTGCAGTTTGGGGCTCATTCTATCAAAATCTGCCTGCACACTCCATGTAATTGAACATCAACCTAGGAGCTTGAAATAGGGTTTCTTGATTCACAGACTGGTATCGCAATGTTGTCACGACCCAGTATCTTGAGCCAGCCCTGGGCAGCAGGGGAGGTTGTGCTAAGATTCAAAAATTCCCTTGGAATAAATTAAAGCAAACTGGCACCAAGTGGCTTGATGAGATAGGTCTATTAGAGCCAATGTAAACTCGTGGTAATGGACTGGAGCAGAAGGAAAATAGGAAGAAAGAGGAGAGGAAACAATAAAGAGAGAGAGAAAAAAGAGAGAGAGAGTTAAGATGAAGAAAAGAAAGATCCAGTGATGTCTTACAGGCATAGTCCAAGGTCTTCAGTGGTGGACGTACATCCCAGCAGGGTCTTCTGTCGTAGATGCAACACTTGGACTCCTGAAAGTTGTGGTCCTTCATACCCTTTTGGTGGGGGTGTGGAGAGGGGGAAGAGGGCAGGGTGTGTGTGGTCTCTCCAAATCACAGAGGTGTGCATGAGTGAGGTGTGCACTCCAGTGCAATGTCTCCACTGGCCTTTCGGTGGCGCTGTTACAGTGGTTTTAAAAGGGGAATTCCTGCCTCTGCAGAAATTAGCGCTTTCCATTGTTAAACCATCTGCAGACCCAGCAGCTCTCCTACTGAGCTATTAAGTGCCATCAAAGCCATCACCAGGTCTATTCAGACCAGGTATGTCATACACTGTTTTGAGACAGTAAGAGTCATTGGGCTCTCACAAATGTTTGCCCATGAAAGACATACCATTCTGTTGTTTTGGCACTTTCTGTCAAATCAGGGGCTGATATTTAAAGTGTGTTTTCACTAAAAGGTACGTGGGTGCCGTGGGAGACTTGCTGTTGCCACAAACTTTGTTTGGCAGTATGCTATGCAGATACAATGTGGTGACATCAACTCTCTGAGGAGAAGCGCTGATGACTGGGTTTTTGGTCTGCTGTAGCTGAAGCTTCTCTTGCTTCCAGCTGTTCATCTCCTCCAAGTCCTTCCCTTTTAGCTGCATTTGCTACTGTGTGCAGCTGGAGGTGGCCCTCAAACTGATTGTCACTAACCAGACCTCACAAGACTTCTCAGAAGTAGAGGCAAACAGTATTATCCCATTTTACAGATGTCCAGAGGAACTGAGGCCCGGGTGGAGTAAAACGTCCTGCACATTTAGCTTAGGTTAGCAGGCAAGTATGTGAGATTTACAAGTTGGAGGGTCCTAGGGTTTAAATCTTAAGCACACTTTGGATATGTTCTCTTGATTAGACAACATTATTTTACATCTAGTGGTCATTTGAAAGTGAGCTCAGTGTAAGTCTTCCTGCTGATAAAACTTCTTGAGTTGCTGTGGTCAGTAGCAGGCTATAAATTTGTTCCATGTTTTTATCTTATCATTTAAAGTCAGAGAATGTCTTAAGTAAGATGTATAACAGGCTTATCTTATCTCTTGTACCTCCTCCCTATCTCAGCTCTACAAACCTATTTTTAGGCTTCTGTGTTCTAATCTCCACTCCCTATGTCTCAAAATGTTTCTGTTGTGGCAGCTGTAGCCAGGGTGGTTTTAATTGTGTAAGTGGAAAAGTACTGCTAGTCTAATAAATGCAAATAGAAGTCCAAGCTGCCATAATGCAGGCACCCTTATTTTAATGGCAATGTATGATAAAATGTAGACCATTTCTGGGAGACACAGTGAAAGAATAATGCTAAATACTATTGCCAGTTTCACTCTCCTGTGTCAATCATTACTCCTTTCCCCTTTAGTTTCTTTGGGACTACTTAGAGAGCTACACTGCAAGCCTGGGCAAATAAAATCTCTCTGTATTTCATGTGTGAAATATTAAATATTGGATACAGTGCCTGATACATCGTAAAAGGATAATCAGCCTCATTGATGTCTGTGAAGTCAAGTCTGTTGAATTACAGAAATGATGAATGGTGTTTGCTTTTTTTATAAGAAAGAAACAAGTACACTTTGGTAAATTTTTATTCTCAAAAAAAAGATTAGAAGTATCTTTATGGTTTAGCACTGTATGTCAGTGAATTTCAGGACACTGATAAATAATTCTGTGTTTTTCTGTTGTAGGAAAGGGACAAATTCTACTTGACACGCAGTGTCATACTGGAGTTACTGCAGGCACTCAAGTTAAAGTCACCCTTACCAGACATGAATCTGCTGCTGTTGGTGCAGGTATAAGAGATACTCGTGTGATTCTCATACTGATTTTGTCTCAACTCAAATTCTGGGGTGGGAAAAGCAAGTCCAACATGGTTGCAGAAAGTGCCAGCAGGCACCATAGCTGCATCCATTTAGACTCCCACGCTAAAATTAAAGAAAATAAACTGGGGTTCCACATTTTGCAGGATGATAACAAACCATACAGATCATTGCTGATGTATAGAAGATGATGAGATGATATCTCACACTACAAGTGGCCCATAAGTAACAACCATGGTGCTACCTGATCTTCCTATTGTCCCATGAACAGTGAGCAGTTTGTGTGAGAAGAGGTGCTAGTTCATCATGGGCCAGAACTCAGTTTCTGTCTATCTAGCCAGGCAGTAAAGTGTCCCCAGTCTCTGGAGGTTGTTCTATTTTAGCATGGAATCCTCCAACAAAGAATACATAGACAATATGTCTGTTACTTTCATTCTGTGGATTGCTGAGGTAGCAGTTAAACTAGAATTCTAATAGGAAAATCTGTAGAAGTGAGATACAAACTTGTGAAAAATCTTTCTGCCTGCAAAATGCCACCTATGGCACTCTCTCTTCGGCGCCACTGGCCCATCCCCTTGTAATAAAAATGTATGCTTTTTATTTTACAATTACTGTTTCCTGGCAGTGGCATCTTCAAACACCACTACAACTTACAAAATGTGTTCACAGGTTCAGTTACTTGATTGTGGGTTTTACACTGCACATGTAAAGACAGTTACATGATTTAAGCACAGATCTAACATTTGCAATACAGCAACTCAAATTGGAAATACAGCTGCTGTGATCTGTTGTTTTCCCACAAATGGAATTCCGTGGCAGATTGGCTGGGTACTTACAACTTGCTCCTCTGTCCAGTATCTTCCCAGATGCTGTGGCTATGATTTGAGCAGTCCTTGGCTCAGAGAGGGCTAAGGGTCTTTCTCTTCTTGTGCCCAGTCACAGTCTGGAGCTTGCCCTCGGCTCAGACAGGACTAGGGGGCCTCTCTCTTGTGTGCTCCATCACTGGGCTGTAGCCTCTTCTGGGATTCGATTCCCTTGGAGTTTTATCCTTTCTGCCTTGGTCCAGGTGCAATGCCTGGGTGAAGTTGTTGGTTCTGATGCTACTCAGGCAGCATTTGGCTCTTGTCTCTTTGTGGTATGCAGGCCCTCAGCTGCTACTCTGGCAGTATTAGGCTCTTGTTGCTGTCTGGGTGAGGACAATGCAAGTTGCCTGACTTCTTGGCTGGTTTAAATATTGTCCCAAGACAATTAATGCCCTTACACAGAATCATAGAATCAATAAGGTTGGAAAAGACCTCAAGGATAATCAAGTCCAACCTGTCACCCAACACCTCATGACTACTAAACCATGGCTTCAAGTGCCACGTCCAATCCCTTTTTGAACACCTCCAGGGACGGTGACTCCGCCACCTCCCTGGGCAGCCCATTCCAATGTGGTAACACAGAACCCTGATAACTGGACCTATAGGATGGGGCATATCCAAACATGGCCAGGGACACGCACAGTTCACAGCTGTGTCACAAAGTTATTCACATGTGGTACATGTTTACCTGGACCCCAGGAAGAGTCCAGGTTTGCACATTCACAGGTGCTTACAGTGTTAATCACATGTGCTATACATTTGCCTTCGCCAGCTGCAACCCAGGAACTGTCCAGGTTAGCACATTTGCAGGTGCTTAGCTCATTGTCTGGGCTAGGGCATGGCTGGGGGTTTGACCCTTCAGGACACCTGTGTAAACATTTTATTGAAATTTTAAGCTCAGGTAGTGGTCTCTCACTGATTGCAATGAGCTAACCATTATATGCATTCAGTAACTCTCAATGATAAGGAACAATTGTAACAGCACTCCTTAAGGTTCAAGCAAGATGTTAAAATTATGTAGATCATTCATAGATCACTCTTTCCCCTCCCATTGTGGGCTCAAAGCTTCATATAGCTTACTATGGGTTCATATTCCTTTTACTATTGGTATATTACTCATTGTAAATATGTAGTTGCTAGTTGACAGAGAAATAAGACTGACAAGTAAAATTATATAGCAGTTAGGATTACTCTGAAAACAATTATTATGCCATCAGTGTTAGGGAAAGGAGATGGAACGGGGAAGAATAGCACTTGGGATTTTCTCTTTCAAATGGTAAAGGGTTGTTTTTAAAAATCTAATTTAAAAAGGAGAAAATTGCCTTCTTTATTATTTTCCTTTTTAAGCCCAGACTTCTTTTGTCCTCCCAGGCAATACCATCAAATGACATAACAACCACCAACCTCTTTCTGTCTTATGGACAAACTTCAGTGATGCAGCTTAGTACCATGCGTGTCAGTGTCTGTGTGGAGCTGACTTTTCCTGGGTTATAGAATAAAGCAGTTTTTCTGCATTGCTCCACTGTATAGCTCAGTCCTATGACTACCCCAGAAGGTGGCAATCCCACAGTCTAGTCAGCTCTGAATTT
Source organism: Melanerpes formicivorus (assembly GCF_026170545.1). NCBI lineage: Eukaryota > Metazoa > Chordata > Aves > Piciformes > Picidae > Melanerpes > Melanerpes formicivorus. Next base: position 6,937,580 of record NW_027142369.1, read on the forward strand.
CTCATTTGAGAATGCAAACATGCCATGTCAGCTTTGGTAGTGGGATTTAACTGGTAAACATTTGTGCTTCACATTGAGTCAATTGCCTGACAGACACAGTAAGCAAAACTCTCTCTTACATTATCTTATGAAGATAAAATGGTAATTGCCTGAGTTTTTCTCCAAGCACTGTTCCTCTGTGCTGTATTCACGTTGGGATGTATTGGTATTCATACCTTACACAACAGGACTGAATGTGGATATAAATGTCTTTTATGATGCCTTGCTTTCAGCGGCTGATGAAGTGATTCATATTTCCTGCTATCCAAAGCAGCCAACTTCTGTTTTTATGCAGTCAGTGGTAAAGAATAGGGGTTGTATTCAGACCATCTGCCATAGATGCCTACTGGAGGCTTGATGACTACTTCTCCCATTGACTGTGCAAATTGGCAGTCCTCAGAAGTATGTGGTCTGAATCATTCAACAGCTTCTTGAATCCATAAATCTATAGCAGCGCCAAATGGAAATGTTTTTTATTTCCAAGTCATGTCCCCATGGACATATTATCCTGTGTACAAGATTCTATACAGACACTGCACACAGGATACAGAAATTCAGTCAAAATGTTCAAGATAACAAAGGAGCTAGGAGCACTTTAATGACAGATCAGTTTTGGGCTGACTAATAAATTCCTAGGAATATGTACATTTGACATCCACATCCATCGAGATTGCATCTGGTGCCATCAGTGTCACTGACACCAGTGCTAAGATAACTATCCCAGGCTAGAATTGTTGCATGGTTGTCCTGGAGGATAATGGATACAAAAAGTCTGTCTACCTCCTTTATTTGTCCTAGGAAATGAAAGACATCTTGTACCTGCTGCTTCCATAGGTTTCCATAGGAACTGCTTATTCACCTAGTGTTTTGTTTCTCTCCTGTTTCCCTCCCAGTATTTCTCTCCTTCACATTTCACCAGCAGGCATCATCACTTCCATAGACTTCAAATTACATTAATGTCTCATTAGGATTTACTTAATTCAGCCAGGCTCTAAGGTTCAGTATATCTGATCTATTTTGTTTTGGGGACTCCTATTTTGGGTAAGACCCTCAGGTAATGTAAATCGGTGTATATCTGGTGGTTCTGCTTAAGATTTATATGAAGATTTGACCTACTGATTACTAAATAGAAGGATTTAAAGTTACATGTATTTATAAGATTATTTACCTATATTTATATAAGATTATTTACCTCCATTCCTACTCAAAGTTTTAAGAATATAATATAGATAGATTATGGCATATAGGTAATTCACTCCATTGAGCGCACATTCCCATTTAGACATTATTCTACAGCTGTATCTGAGCAGACAATGCTGCTAAGAGACATGGTGACTGCCCATTTCTCATCTTTTTGCAGCATGGGCATATTTTTCTTTCCTTCTTTCTCTCTTTGCTTCTTTAATGGCTGGCATTAAATCTCTTGGCAGTGATACCTTAATGTATTACAGTATTCATAGAGGACAGCAACATAAATATCAGTGAATTGGACTGGAACTGTAAGAAATTCTTCATTTTGAGTTTGGTTTCCCTGCCCTCTTGACTGCACTGAGTTTTAGGAAGGATCCTTGGAACTGGCAGTCTGATGAGAAAGATAAGCCTAAAAGGGCCTAATTATTCACTAGAAAAAGAATGGAGTCTGTCAACTGTTTTTCACATATAAATTAATATTTGATATTTAACACAAATTCCTCTGTGCAAAAGGTGTAGAAAGCTTATAGGAAGCCAGTAGAGACTAATTTTACTGCTGCTTCTTATCATTCTTGAGAGAAAATAAATGAAATAAATTATATTTGTCTTTGGCAAGATTTTTTGTTGACTTACGTGGTGAGTGCTGTAGCAGTACACTGAACTTGATGTAGGGCTATATACATATATATATATATACTGCTCCTCCTCTACTCAGCCCTAGTTAGACCACATCTGGAATACTGTGTACAGTTCTGGGCCCTTCAGTTCAAGAAGGACTGGAGAGAGTTCAGTGGAGGGCTACAAGAATGATTAATGGACTGGAGCATCTTTCTTGTGAGGAAAGACTGAGACACCTGGTTTTCAGTCTGGGGAACAGAAAGCTGAGAGAGGACATTATCAATGTCTACAAATATCTGAATGGGGGTTGTCAGGGAAATGGAACTAATCTATTTTCAGTGGTAGCAAGGATAGGACAAGGGGCAATGGACATAAACACAATCACAGGAAATTCAGTCTCAAGAAACTGTGAAGGTGATGGAGCACTGGAACAGGCTGCACAGAGAGGTTGTAGAGTCTCCTTCTCTGGAGATCTTCAAAAACCCGCCTGGACACATTTCTGTGTGACCTGCCCTGAGTGGTCCTGGTTTGCTGGGGGACTGGAATTACCGATGCCTGAAGGTCCCTTCCAACCCTTAGCATTCTGTGATGCTGTGATCTACAAACTTGTTCATATAATTCATTCTTGTAGAGCTTCAGTGGAAGTAGTGTAATACTACAATGAAAAGCATGGCATGCTGCCTTATCATCTTCTATCATGATTTTACTCAATAATGAAAGAAGAGCATTTGATATGTGCAAGAAATAGCAAAGATACATATTTTTGCTTATAAGGAATGCCTGCATTCTGCAAATGGCTCCTGCATAGCATATATGTGTTAGGCACATTAAAGCCTAATTGTATTTTTTCTTTCTTTGGATAAAATTATGTAATTTTTAATGGTGAGATAACTATGTTGTTTATAAAGAAAGAGAGGCCTAAAGGCAAATTGCCATGAATAAAAGCAAGAAGAGCTCTGAACTGATTTTAATAAAATAATGAATAACTTATTTGTATCTTTGGGGTTTCTTCAAAAATAATGAAAAAATAATTTGTCATTTGTTTCTTTGTAGTTTGTTTGTGCAGATGCTGGAACAAAACTAGCTGAGTCAACAATCTTGCATAAACAGATGATTGCCTCTATGCCTGGCGTAAGTACTAAATCAAACTCCATCACTTAGGCTTTGTTTAGACTTTTTTAAAAAAATCTGTCTTATTCAGCTCATTTTGCTTCATTTTAATGTTCTTTCCTTTTTAATTTCTCTTCTTGTTGGCAAGGTGTATTGCAGACAGAGGTTGAGGTGCTTCTTTCTCTTTATTAATGTTGGAAAAGTTCTTTATTTTATGTCTTTTCCCATACTATCACTGATAATCTTTAGTCATGCAACTGGCTACAGCTGGAGCCTGCACTCAGTAAGACAGTGTGTGGGGAACCAACCTGCTGAACATCGCAAAAAATGGTAGCAGGGAGGAAAGCTGCAAGCTGTTGCCTCTGTCCTCACAAAAGATTATCTGGTTAAAGAAAGGACTTAATGTATAAGGCATTCACCTATGTCCTGTTGATGACTGCAGCTGCATTACCAGTGCTCATGATTGCCTAGGTGATGAATATGCACCTGGTGAATGTGTGAGGAAGTTGCACAACTGGAGGTCTTGACTTGTTCCAAGACATGTCCCCAAACGGATGAATGCGGGTTAGGCCAGTCTGCTTCACAAGCTGAGGAAAATGTGTTTCCCTATGTGTATCTCTTGTCAGCTTTAGAGATCACCTAGTAGGATCTTACCCATATATGTTCTGAAGTGTGTGATTTTTTAAAAACTGCAAATCTTGAAAAATACCTTTTGTCCCAAAAGAATATTTTAATTTATACTTGCTTTAAATAGATAGACTAGCAAGGCATGATTGGAAAGTGATCACTTCAGAAGAAATCATAGAGAACTGAGTACTGTGTCCAGTTCTGGGCCCCTCAGTTTAGGAAGGATGTTGACTTGCTGGAACAAGTCCAGAGAAGAGCAACAAAGTCGGTGAGGGGTTTGGAACACAAGCCCTATGAGGAGAGGCTGAGGGAGCTGGGATTGCTTAGCCTGGAGAAGAGGAGACTCAGGGGTGACCTTATCACTCTCTACAACTACCTGAAGGGAGGTTGTAGACAGGCAGATGATGGTCTCTTCTCCCAGGCAGCCAGTACCAGAACAAGAGGACACAGTCTCAGGCTGCGCCAGGGGAGGTTCAGGTTGGATGTTAGGAAGAAGTTCTATACAGAAAGAGTGATTGCCCATTGGAATGGGCTGCCTGGGGAGGTGGTGGAGTCGCCGTCATTGAAGGTGTTCAGAAGGAGACTTGATGGGGTGCTTGGTGCCATGGGTTAGTTGTTTAGGTGGGTTGGATTGGTTGATGGGTTGAACGTGATGATCTTGAAGGTCTCTTCCAACCTGGTTTGGTTTATTCTAAATAAAGAATCAGGCTGCCTGCATCTTTAAAGAAAAGGAATAGATGACTGGGGAGCAGTCTTTGGTAACTGAGTGTTATTTTCAGAGGCCTGAGTGTAGTCTGTTTTATAATTCTACTATTCAATATTTTAGACTTGGATGGAGGATATGCTGACGGTGCTGACAGTGACCTTGTTTTACTGTTTGTTTTTCTGTGAATGGAACTGACAGGCATGGCATTTGAAAAGCCAGAAGGTGGCACAGTTCAACACCGTGTAGATTGCTATTAACATACAAAAATGAGAAATGCCCAGGTCAGTTTTGTAGAAATAGAATGCTAGCAGTTTTTCAAATTTCAGCCACTAAAACTCAACTATGGCTTAATAATTTTGTGATCAGAACTGAATCTAGTTCATCGTATACTCAGATAGGGTAATCAGCTTCTGTGTTTCAAAGTGTAGGCAATTAAATAGAGGTCAAAGAAGAGTAGTTTTTCCCTGTGAACTTTACTACAGTGTTTTGCCCTGCGACTGTGACTTTGGATACGGTAGCTTTTAGTGACTTCAAAAAGATACTTAATGTAATCTTTTAACTTCTAAAGTTAAGCACTGCTTTTACTTGCCCCCTGAGAATGAGTTGTCTTTGAATTCAGCTAGCACTATCTTTGCTTCAGACTATTAACATGCAAAGAAAAGTGTATATGACACCTAATGGGTCAGTCATATCACCTTCTGTAAGCTTCTCTCCAGGGTTCTCTGGTCTGTTTGAAGCCATTATTTAATCTGACAGCTCTGCTCCATTGATTGTTTTGCACACCTTGGGCACATCTTGTACTAGCTGAAAGCCAGATTCTCATTTCTCACTGTGCTCTAAGAAAAGGATTATGAAAATGTGTACAATGGAAATACAACACACAGCGTCCTTTTGTTTTCCCTTTGAGGTTCTTACTCTGGCACGAGTTGCTTCTCAGTGTTTACATCATTATGGTCAAACTGGAGCAGTTCACGAAAAGATTTAATTCATCCCTTTTAATCCTTTCCCCCCCTTTGGAAAATTGCAAGTAGCTTAAGTGCCATGAGAGTGCTGTATTTGGAGTGGTTTTGCTTCAGGCATGTCCCAGAAACACTTGTTAGTTAAAAAAACATAATAATGTAACACTTAAATGTCAGTGGTGCTCATTTTAGTGATGTTTACACATAGAATACTTGAAGCCAGTCTTTTAAACTATCTGCTTCTGTCATGATTAACCAGTACATAGGGACATCTGTGCCTGTGACTGAATTTTGTTTTCTGGGATTGTAGCTGATTGGTTCCACTTGCCGAAATGCTCAGCTGCTTGAAGAACTGAGTTGTTAAATTCTAATGGACTCTTCAAGGCTTTGATTCTGGATCACTGTAAATTTCAGGATATTCTTGAAAGTTTAATCAGTTAATCTTCTACTGCTGTCACAGATAAGAGGATTTCATGAAGCATGAAGAATCTACAGGGACTGGGCTATGTTTTTCTACTATCATCAGATAAGAGGTCATATTACAGTGAGAAGAAAAGCATCAAAAAATACCTGTTCCTCATTAAAATAATCTTAACTATCAAATAAAATGAAGAATTTGAGACAAACAAATTGGTGAACAACAAACAAAGACAAAACCACAAACATATTCAAACCCTGGTATTTAAACTTTTTTCCTTTATGTTGTAGTGTGGAACGGCAGCAATGGAATGCATGAGGCAATATGTTGGGGAAGTGCTGGATTTCATTGCAGATATGCATACCTTAACCAAATTAAAGGTTAGTTCTTGGCATACATTGATCTAAAGTGCATGCGCTTTTTTAACAAAAATATGTTTTCTGTAAAGAGCCTGCCTGTGACAAATAGTGGTAAGTCTTTGGGGACTAATAAGTGTTTTTTTCTTGCTTTAGAAAAACATGTTAGTACTATTATGGATTAGGCACTTCTGGGTGATCAGTAAGAAGCAGTGTTGAAATGTGGGCTGATTCAAATATAGTGACCACAATAGCAATGCAGGCTTGATTTTTCTGAAATGTTGATAAGCTAATGATAAGTTTTTCTGAAACACTGGTGATAAGCTAATGTCATAGCAAAGTCACTGTGAGAAGTAGTCATTTTCAACAGACCCCATGTAAACATAAAACTCCTTGCCTGTATAACTGATTACAGTCTTCTGGAACAATCCCATGCCTCTTATATTCACAGACAGACACTGAAGTTCATTGGAAATTCAGAGGTTATTAAAATAATAATAAAAAAAGAAGTCCACTTCTTACCTCTCTAGTCCAAACTCCTTTTTGATTTCTGTGCATTAGTCTGATACCAAATTCTAAGAGGGGCAATAAGAAAAAACTTCTGTCAATGAAGTATATTTTATTTAGAAAATCAATTTCATGCAAACACTCCTAGTAATAATTAGCTGTTAAAAACCTGGAATTTCTATTCCATGGGGAAAGACAAGATTTATTAAATTTCCTACAAAATGAAAACTTGTGAAGAGGTTTTATAAAAGAACCAGGTTATGTTTGTATTGCTGCTTTTTCATAGGAAATAATAGAAATGTAATTGTTTCAGTTGCTAGCAAAGTAGCATCTATTGTTAATAAAGGATTTTCAGCTAATATATCACTAATAGTCATAACATTGTGGAGAGGACAGTATTTATTCTACCTATTTATTCTATTTGCTATCACATTAGGTAGTTTCTTGTGTCATCTGAAGCTGAGTACTGAGTGAGCACTGATCTGGAGGTGAGGAAATGCTATACTGATTTATCAGGAAAAGAGACCATCAACACCCTTACATTAGCAGTTGCACTCTGTGCTCTTGGGCTTAGAAACAAATCAAAGACTTTGGTTAAAAACCTTCCCTAGAAGACAACATCTCAGAGGGGACATTATTGCACGTTAGTAATATCACTAAGGAAGAAGAATCTCAACTAATGGAAGCTCATGTCTCTTGAAACTTGGAGTAGCCTTATTTTACTGGACAAAACACCCCTCTTGTTAAGTTCTACCCTGTTGGCCATGCACCTTGAATCCCATCAAGTTTTTTACAAAAAATAGTAAGAGGAGCAGCATTTTGTGCTAGAGTAGGAGTAGAGTAGAAGTTTTTCACCCATTTCTCTCACAGTTCAGAATTGCTTTCAGAATAGGTGGGCAAATGAAGGAGAGAGATAGTTTGCCAGTTCCACAGAAAAACATGAACTTACATGAAACCAAGAACAGGGAAAATGCTTGCAGGTAACCTCTGTCCTGTGTATAATATTTCCATAGAAAGTCCTGTGGTTTGCATTTTTCCCTTCTGCCTGTCTTATTTGAACTGTTGTCTGGTTTTTAGAAATGCTCTTGCAGGCCTAAGTCTGACAAGGTGACAATATCTTATGCTCAGTAGGTCCATTTATGTTTTTATTTTTAATACATATATACAGGTAGGATATGAACTAAAACTTTAACCAGTTCTTGACTTCTGTGTTTTGAAATTTGACAAAAAGCTTCCCAACTGTGTAGTATGGCCATTTAAAACAAAATCAGAACCAGATGGTCTAAAATTGCATCTTGCTTTCATTTAGCCATATAATTTAGTAATCTGAGAACAAAGTTAACATAATAGAGAGTCAAAAACTTAGTCTGTCTTTGGAAAATTAAGTCAGTTGTTGTTTAACCAGACCACATAAACTTATTCTTTGGTTCTACCATATTTGGGAAAATATTTATAAGCATTTCTAAGTTTACAAGTAGCCAGAACCTTAAACAAATTCACCACATGTAAATTCAAATTCCTGTAAGCTCATTTAATATATTTACTTATGTTGCTTGGGTTTTATTAACAGAGATATTCTCAGGAAGTGAGTGCTAAAATTATCTGGTTGTACAATTTCCTACTACAAGTATGCATTATCAACAACATCTGAACTACCAAACTAAAACAAAGAATACTGTGTGGTTTGTATGACAAATAGCAGTCACAAATTTTGAAATTTCTACTCTCTGTTGAAATTCGGTGAACAGAGGTAGTTACAGTTGTTGACTCAGTTACAGTGTCTTAGTTTGTGTGTCTGAGAACACTGTCTTTGAAAGAGTTTGCTTATTTTCAGTCCTGCATATTAGCAACTACTGCATTATAAAAAGGGTATAAATGTCCATTCTCAAGAGAATCACATTCCATTTTTTTGTTTCTGTTCAGTTTATGATATTTTTTTCCCTTTGGGATAACTTTTTAGTTGGTAAAGTTCAGCAAGTTTTTATTTAGGAAATTCCACCATTTTTTGAGCAGCACAGTGTGTCTGCCTGCATACCTGTCTATCTATTTTACCTGACTGTAGCAAAGGCATTAGATATTAATTTTGGTACTTGTTTTGTTGTTTTTCTTTTCCCCCCCCTTTCTTTCTCTTGAAAGACACTTTAAGCAAGTGATTTTTGAGCATGTAAGTTACTGGGGTCAGATACTTACCTGCAATAAAATATTATCAGCTCACTGATTTTTATCCTGTAACAATAATTTAATAACTGATGGCCTGGATTTTTTTGTGCAAAGCATATGGCTCTCTTTTAAGAAAGCAAATGCAGTTGACATGTCCTGTTAGTCTAGGAACAGAAGGTAATCCAAAGTTAGCTTAATTAGAAGTATAGAAGTATCTTGAAAAGCACCAATGAAACATTCCATGGAGCTGACAAAGCAGGATAATACCTTATCTTAGCTGGTACTAATACAGAGACTACAGAATTTTTTAAAAATCTATTAAATCTTCTTCTGAGTTTTGTTCTGTAGGTCTGTAGACAGTCAGAAACCCTGAGAAAAGAATTGAAGGAAAATAAAATAGAATACACTGTTGCATGGAAGAACTTATTTCAAGTGAAATACTCTTTTGGGGTAGGAAATCAGATCTTTGTCTTGCAGAGCCATATGAAGACTTGTTCTCAGCCATTGCATGAAGATACATTTGGTGGACATCTGAAAGTTGGTTTGGCTCAAGTTGCTGCTATGGAAATCACACGGGGAAACCACAGAGACAACAAAGCTGTGATCCGCTATTTGCCTTGGCTTTACCATCCTCCTTCTGCAATGCAACAAGGGTGAGAATGCTTTTCCTCGAACAATAATATTAAAATGAGTTTGAATCTTCACAAGATTCTGTGTTTCTTGCTAGATTCCATATATAAGACCTGCAGTTGGGGATGGTGGGCTTGAGATGTTGATACAGCTGCTCAGAAGCTCCCTGATCCTTAACTGAGGAGTTCATCAATGTAATACTTAAAGTATATTTCAAAGGGACAGAGAAGGTAACTTCATCAGCTTGGCTGGAGCTACCTTGGAAATTAACTTGATTCTTGATCTAGATACAGTCAGTGAAAAGGATGGGAGTAATAGAATTATAGAAAATATATTAGGAATTATAGAGTGTACAATGGAAAATGTCCCTTTGAATTATGGAGTGCAAATAAGCAAGAACTGTAGGTGTAAACTGATAGATATGATGATAAAAATACTAAAGTTAGATGAGATAAATTCTGCTCTTCCAGACATATTTTTCCTCCATTTTTACTGTGGGAAATCCCAATCTGCCAATATTTTGTTGTCAAAAAGAAGGGACATACTGTCTGTCATCTTACAACTACTACTGAGATGTTTTGAGTGAAGGCCATTGGACTGTGTTTCAACAAACCTTTATCCTTGTCCCATCTTTGTTCCAGGCTGCCTGCCCCACGGTTCTGGGGATTAAGGGGCTCTGTTTCCCATCCTGTAGGTATATCTGCATGTACTTTCATGCAGCGTATATCTAGTTTTGGAAATATGGAGTTGTTATCTCCTTGTGCATTAGTTTCTTAAATGTAAAAAATTAAAATGGACTATGTGTTCTGAGTTGAAGGTAGTGAATTCCTTGAAGACCCTGTGGGAAGTTATGGAAGAGCATCAAAGTCTATTTAAAAATGAATAAATTAGTGGAATGCCTCTTTAGTGCTGTGATTCCTTGTCAGTCAATGACATAAAATTAAAAATTAAAAACAATAGTGAGAGAGTGGCCTGTAGGTAGTGGCTTATTGATCAAAACCCGATTCTTTTTCCGTTGGCTATGAATTCAAATGATTATGTAATCTGAACTTGGTAGCAGCAAGAGGACAGACAGGATGACACCAGTAAAGCATTATTACTTTTTTTAGATTATGTAAGGATTATGCTTTACAATTAGACATTACACCAGATGTGGGATGAATAAAGCATATTCCTTGCCCTCAAAAGTCCAAATGTCCAAGGAGAGGTTAAGGAAAAGAGAAAGTTAATTCTGCTGCTGGAAAAGTAGAACACAGCAAAAGTAAGTCATGGTGCCGGCTTCAGAGCTCACTGTGGAATGAAGGATCTCCTGTTATCACCACGTCAGCAATGTTGCTGTCCTAGGACCTGAGAAGAGCATTTCCACTTGGGCAGCCCTTCCCATCTGATGATTTCTGTGTAAAAATTCACCGTCTGTGGAAAGAGTGAATCTGAATGTTTTAGCCTTTTATAGAGATTGTTTCTTAGACTCATCGGATGTGTTCCGTTGGACTTGTTAATGGTGTGTCAAGCCCACTAAGTTCTGCATGGTTTTAATCTTTCTGTAAGATGTATTAATGATCTGTGCCTCCAGCACACTGAGACCACATCTGCCTAGTGTGTGTAAGGAGACTCTGTATTTTGGGAAAACAAGAAAACTCAGCATCACTGTAAAATCCACTCTTTCTTGGCAGGCCCAAAGAGTTCATAGAATGTGTCTCTCACATTCGTTTGCTGTCCTGGCTACTTCTGGGGTCTCTGACACACAATGTTGTCTGTCCAAATTCTCCATCATCTTGCATGCCTATTCCGCTGGATGCAGGTTCACAAATTGCTGACCACCTTATTGTTATTCTGATTGGGTTTCCAGAACAATCAAAGGTAAGGAATTCTGTGTGGAGGTTTGTTATGTATTGGCATTATTATTACAAACACTTATTTTTTGGTAAGAAAAAAGGAGAGGTAAAACTGTATTAAAGCTAGGGAAAGAAGTCTCTCTAGTTTTTATTGCATAGCTCACTGTTCATGCATAGAAAACTGGTGATGAAATCACTGCAAGTAAGTTTGAGATTCAAAATACTTCTGCACCAGAGTGAGGAAGGAAAAAATTCCAAATTAAAGTTCTAGCAGTGACCATCTCTGTAGCAAATCCCTCAGAATGTTATTTAATCTAGCTGGATAGCAGAATTGGATAATCTATTAATAATGTTACGATCAAAAGTTAATTACAAACAGTGATGGTTCAAGCACAACTTTTTTCCTCAAGGTGCTCTGGGCAAGAAGAATTATTGCAAATCATAAGCCAGTCGTAACAGTAGTTTAACACAGATAAAGCAGCTCTCTGTGACACCAACCAGGTTCTCATTAGCAACAGAAGCAGAATGATCACACATTCATCTTGTACATAAAAACTCCTTTTGTTTTCATCCCTCCCCACACCTGGCCAAAACACTGATGATTCCCATTCATTTCTTTTGGCCTTTGTTTGGCTCTCTCAAATATCTTTCCAGTTACCAAGCAACAACTGCAATATTTGGTGCAGTCATAATGGCACAGAGCATGAATCACTGTTGCATTTACAAACTGAGCAAACATCAGTGACCAGAAGCATCTTTCTAGTAATGAAGCATATGAAGTCCAGCACTCCTGAAGGCTCAGACGCTGATACATAGCATGGATTAGCAAAGTATCATGCTTGAGCATGCAAAATGTCTTTTCTGTTAACTGTTCAAAACTTTCCTTGACTGTGAGCAGTCCTGTCCCAGCAAGGTAGAAATGGATAACAGATGAACAGAACAAATGTAAGATGCTGTATTTTGTATGATAGCCTTACTTTTAGGTAACCAAAATGTGAATTACATAGCCCAGCAGCATTTTTTTAAATGGAGTTGTTAAGTGCCAGAGCCTCCAGGCCCTCTACAGATTGCAAAGGAGTTTTCCATCAAAAATGCCTCACAACTAGTCCTGAATAGCTGTTTTGTAAAACTATCCTTCTCTTTAAAGGGACTGACTTTAATGGCATACACTTCAGATTGCGTGGGAGTGTGTGTTTGCAAATGTGATTTTTAGTTAGTAAATACAGACCCAGTTTTTAAACATCAGGATGATGTTACCAAGTATACTTGGCTTGCTAATTCCTAATGGGGGGGAACGTGAGGGACAAGACTGCATAGTGGGATGCATGATGGAGGAGTGCTGTGAGGAGAGCCTCTGCCCCATATCCCAATACACTCATTTAAAGGAACATTTTCTTGTATTTTCTGTTTCTACAGACATCTGTTCTGCACATGTGTTCCCTCTTCCATGCATTCATATTTGCTCAGCTCTGGACAGTATATTGTGAACAAACAGCGGTGGCTCCAACAGTCCAGAATCAGAACGAATTTAGCTTTACAGCAATCCTTACGGCCCTGGAGTTCTGGAGCAGAGTAACACCTAGCATCTTACAGCTGATGGCACATAACAAAGTGGTGAGTGTGTATGGCTGCTGTGTACAGTTTTAGCACAGATTAAACTTGGAGGGCTTGCCTTTGCTTTGGTGTTTCTGTGGAATGCATCAAACTCCAAACAACATCATGAAGCAACTTTGATGCTTTAGAGAAATAAAAGATAAAGCTAGTTAGTGGTGGTTAAACCTCACAGTGGGTCTGAAACAGAATCTAACCAGGACCTGCCTGAAAAGGAATCAAAAGCTGGAGCTGCTGATTGTTGGATTGAGGACCCTCTGCATCAGGTCTCATGTATCTTCCTGATCTTCGCAGTGGTTCTAATGTTCTAGCTGACTCTACCTTACAGGAGCAACTAAGTGTTTTAGGAAAACGACATGAATATCTGTTTGGATATTTTTTTACCACATGACGGTGAAAAAATGCACAAATGATGATACTTGTCTTTAAAACTTATTTCAGCCTCTGATGTGCTGTTGTTGTAGTTTATGAACCTCCATTTGGCTGAACAGGAAATATTTGTAACACTTCCAAACAGCCAGTTAGTCAGACACAAAGGCTTCTTGTCAAGACTTAGGACAAGAATAAGACCTGGAAGTCCTAAGTACTGATCCTTATTCTGAAAGTATCTCATTTAGCGCAAATGATGAAACTTTCTGCCTCAGCTTTTGCTCTGTGAAATGCAGATAATAATACTTGCCCATCTCACAGCAGTGTTGTGAGGTTAATTAGTGTACATAAAACATAAGTTTATTATTGTATAGGGAAAGTTCCACATCGTTCAGACTGGCACTATAGATATTCCCTGCCAGCTCAGAGTATTTGTCTTGTACTTATGAATTTATACAATGTAAACCATAAAATGCTGTCTACTGCAAAATCACTGATACTTGCTTCTGTCATAATTCATGGTACAAAATGGAAGAATTATGGCCTAGCTGCCTGTTCAGAACACTAAATTGTCTTTTGATGGGGGAGGAGGGAAAGGATGGTTTTGGTGGGTATGTTAATTTGCATGGATTTGGTAAATATAAATACCAACTTCTGACACACTGGTGGATGAGAATTACACAGCAAAGGCATGTGGAAGGATTTATGATGTCTGAAAAGAACAAAGCTGAAGGCAATTTGTTTTGATATGTGACACGAATTAAAATACATCAAGCAATTTGAAATGTTTAACAGATAGGTGTTGCTGCCTCAGAGGAAAGCTATAAAAAATTCTTTTATGTGTTCATTTAATCTTACCTGTCAGTGGTTAATAAATGCACAGCTACTAATTCAGCTTAACTGCCAAGCAAATACAGAAAGATTCTTTTTAGGGACCATTGGTTTATCTTAAAAAAACTGTTATGCTGCATAGTGATTTGGTTTTATGCTTTATTTGTTTATTACTTTTATTTTTAAAGATGGTTGAAATGGTGTGCCTGCATGTGATTAGTTTAATGGAAGCTTTACAGGAATGCAACTCTACTATCTTTGTAAAGGTAAGCATACCACACCTTGAATACTTAGTTAATGATATTGTCTGTCTATTGTAGTTTATAGAAATACTGTCCTCTGCTTCCCTTCCTACACAAAGAAAGTGGAAGAAGAAGATGAATGCTACTGCAGAAATCAAGCCTATTGGAGCATAACAAAAAGTAAAATCTCAGGCCATAATCCCAAATCCTAGTTCAGATTAAAAAAAAAACCCTAAAATTCTGATCTACTTCTTCCTTCTGTTGCTTCAATGGTCTTGTTTCTCTGTTAGGCTCAACTGGTATTACTGACTTTGAGAACCTCTAAGCGCTGTGTGAACTTTCAGCCATGATGTAACTTTTCCTTGCTGTAGGTCCTTGGCAGATCACCTCAGTGTTCTGATCCTCACATTTTTTCAGTTTGATAATAAAAATTCTGTGACAGAGTTGTTTTCTTGTTATCATATGCCTGTGTATCAGACTTAGTCAAATATTATTTGATAGTGAAATCTTTCTTTCCCCTAGGATGTGTTTACAGGGTATTCTTTGGTTAAAGAGTCAAATCCTGCATGCTTCATCCATGTAAAACTGACTTTTAGGTCAGTGGGCCATCTCCTGTGGGTCACCACAGTATCTTTAGAGCAGATTCCCAAAGGATTGGGGTAGTCTCACAAGCATAAATTACAAATTGACTTAATTAGGCTTTTTTGACATGCAATACCAACAAACCAAGTACTTAAATGCACTTGCTGGAGCGAGTCCAGAGAAGAGCAAGAAAGTTGGTGAGGGGTTTGGAACACAAGCCCTATGAGGAAAGACTGAGGGAGCTGGGGTTGCTCAGCCTGGAGAAGAGGAGACTCAGGGGTGACCTTATCACTCTCTACAACTACCTGAAGGGAGGTTGTAGACAGGCGGATGATGGTCTCTTCTCCCAGGCAGCCAGTACCAGAACAAGAGGACACAGTCTCAGGCTGCGCCAGGGGAGGTTCAGGTTGGATGTTAGGAAGAAGTTCTATACAGAAAGAGTGATTGCGCTATGGAATGGGCTGCTCGGGGAAGTGGTGGAGTCGCCGTCATTGGAGGTGTTCAGGAGGAGACTTGATGGGGTGCTTGGTGCCATGGGTTAGCTGTTTGGGTGGGTTGGATTGGTTGATGGGTTGGACGCGATGATCTTGAAGGTTTCTTCCAACCTGGTTTGGTTTATTCTATTCTATTCTAAATAGATTTATGTAGTTTTTCTGTTGCCATAAAGGAAATTTCTGAATTTTTACTCCAGTCCTGGAGTAAAGCATGGTCAAGCAGGAACTGAAAATAAATGGAGGCCTTGATGTCAACTGGCACTAAAATACTCTACTCAGCCCTGGTGAGACCCCACCTGGAGTACTGTGTCCAGTTCTGGAGCCCCTATTACAAGAGGGATGTGGAGGTGCTGGAACGTGTCCAGAGAAGGGCCACAAGGATGATCAGAGGGCTGGAGCACCTCTCCTATGAGGACAGACTGAAGGAGTTGGGGCTGTTCAGTCTGCAGAAGAGAAGGCTCCGAGGTGACCTAATTGTCGCCTTCCAGTATCTGAAAGGGGCCTACAGGAAGGCTGGGGAAGGACTTCTCAGGATCTCAGGTAGTGATAGGACTAGGGGGAATGGAATGAAGCTGGAGGTGGGGAGATTCAGGCTAGATGTGAGGAGGAGGTTCTTCCCCATGAGAGTGGTGAAACCCTGGAATGGGTTGTCCAGGGAGGTGGTCGAGGCCCCGTCCCTGGGGGTGTTTAAGAGCAGGCTGGATGAGGCTCTGTCCAGCCTGATCTAGTGTGGGGTGTCCCTGCCCATGGGGGGTTGGAACTAGATGATCCTTGTGGTCCCTTCCAACCCTGAATGAAACTATGAAACTATGAAACTATTCACACTCCTTGTATTTATTATATCAAGTAATTGACTTGATTCACTAGAGAAACTCTGTCACTATGGGATGTTAAAGTGATCATGGCTGTCCCTGGGAGATACATGGGCTTCTCTTTTGGACAGTTCAAGATATCCAGAATTTGACAAGATTGAAAAATAGCTTTGTAGTTGTGAAAAAATTAGGCCTTTAGTGCCAGATCAGTTCAGATTGATGCTTTCAGGGAGTTACATTTGAGAGTATATACCAAGGATATGCTAAATCAGTTTAAAAGGACATAGTTGCTACTACAAAATTAAGCTCATAAACCTGTGGAATTCAGAGTTAAAGGGTTAAGCTGTCTTTCATGTTCTGTGGATAGGAGATGGCAGAGATGGATCTGGGTGACCAAATCCCCTTTCTTAGCCCTGAAATGAAATCCTGCAGGAACAATATATTATAGGATTTGTAGTCCCAGGTTGCTATTTTTTTTTTTTCCAGAACTAACTAATTGTAAAAATATTTACTGTGGATTTGAAAAGCAAGTGTCATGATTTGTGGAAAGATTTACTGTATGTTTGAAGTCCTTCAAAGAGGCAGAAGTGTAAAGTTTATTCACACAGGAACCAGTAAGTGAGTGGCATCACTACAGTTTAAAAAAAGATCAACTTTGAGACTTTCCCTTTCTCCAGAGGCTGTGCAGAAAATCTGAACTTTGCTACTCCTACTTCAGAAGTCTGCAAGGATGGCAGCTCTTTGAATATTAGTTGACTGGGCAGTTTTTTGGTAGCTTGTTCTATTCTAGACAATCTTTTATTGCCCTGCCTTTGATAATGAAACAATTTTATCTTGTGCTTTAATGTTGTGCCTTTCTTTTTTTAAAAAAAATACTTTATTTTTGATATAAGCCTTTCAAACAAAGTTTAGTTTTCCTTGAAGGAAAGGACATGGTGTAGTGAGAGGTATTTTTGTTTAAAATAGAACATTCTTAGCACTCTTTCAGTGATATATTCAGCAAAGTTTGTAATTCTCAGTGACTGCCTCTTGGAACTGGGTACTCTAGCTCTGATAAGTCCTGGCCATTTATCATATAATTATAACCATGTTTAACTGAAGTGTCTTCTATTCCATCTAAGGAATCAGGTGCTGCAAACCCTTCATTTTGTAGTGAAGTCATTGCATGGCTCAACACCCACAGGTGGTGGTGCATGTCGCCTGATGCCAGGTGGTTTATGGGATAGCTGTCTTAGGTGACCATATTTTGTATGACAAGTGAGGGGAAAATGCATCCTAAAACAAGAGAGAAAGAGAAGACTTCAGGTCTCCACTGAAAGAAGAGCTTTCTTCATGCCTTCATCACCTTATGTTGGTGCTGTGCTGTTCTTCCTCCTCGTGCTCACGCTGGTAGCATTGAGACATGGCTTGGTTGCTTCCTATAGTCTTTGAGCCATTCTCTGTGTTTTCAGAGGATGTTTTTTCAATCTGATGTTAAATTATCTTTACCAGACTGGTGAGGAAAGCAAAATTCCTTTCCTGGAACAATATTTCAATAGTTAAACATTTGTTTTTAATTTCTGAGTTAGATCAATGTCTGTCTGTCTGTCTATCTATCTATCTATCTATCTATCTATTTATCTATCTATCTATCTACATCTACAGAGATTCATACATACCCACATATACATTTAATTCATTATGTTTTCCTCTAAGGGGAAACATTCTTCTTTAGGAGGGCTGAAATGATTGCTATATTTTCCTCCCATTTTTTGTGTCAAAGGAACTGGGAAACTAGTCATTGCAGGACAGCCATTGATGTAGGCCATCTGATTATCAGACAGAGAGCTGTGATCAGCAGTCTGGGGAATTTGGGAGCCTACAGCAGGGAAGGGAGCAGCTCAACAAACCACTCTGGCTTTTCCAGAGACCCAAGGGCTTTAGGAATCTTCAGCAACTGCTGGGTAGAGTTATGGGGAACTGGGCTGGCAGCAGAGTTGGGGAGCCAGAGGAGGACATTGATCAACTTGTTCGCCAGCCTGGCTTTCATCAAAACTTGTACTGGAATAAATGTAATTCTGTAGAAAATATGAACTCAAAAAAATTGTCAATCTGACAGCAGTCTGTTCTTCTAGCTGTTTTTTTTTCTAAGTAGCTTTATGTATTCTTCCTTTGTGAAGCAAAGTTTGGCTGGGGATTATATGATAAACCTCAAGTGCTTCCATAAAAATGTCTTGTCTTATTTATCTAACTAGAAGCTGTATGAGTGGAGGGTTTGCTTGCTTGTGCCTTCAGCAGAACGTTTTGTTTCCCTAAATGTGTCCAGACCTTGGAAGACAGAAGTGGCACTGGAAGACAATGATCTGTATATAACCTTAGACCTCTACAGAGTAGATATCTGTAGTTTCTGTGAGTGCCTTTTATAGTCAGTGAAGACAAACAGGTATTTTTAGACATGATTCATCTTGATCTATTTTTAGATACCTGCTTTAGGATGAGATGAAACGGATGTGGAACGTGCTTGATTCTCTTGGCTGACTGTAAAAGACATGCAGTGAATTGGTTCAGATGCTGAGGGGTACCCTGAGTTTTCTGCCTAGCTTCCCTCCTTGTTCTGCATAGATCTGACACCACTGTAATCACCTCTGGCTAGCTCCATAGGAACTTCATTAATGCTGGATGAAATTTTCAGTGACATTTTGCTCACGGCAGTGGGGCACAGATCATGGCTTCCCAGTATGCTTACCTGTTCCCTCCTCTCCAAAAAACACATCAGGACTTGAGGTCATTGGATCTTATTAATCACTTCATTAGCATGAGAGTCCACAGCACTTGCACTTCTGCTGCATCTGGCTGCATTCCAGCTGTTTTGGCTTTCATCTATCAGTAAATGTTGAGGTTTGAGTATGATTCTTCATGCGGTAGACTAAGTAATCAGTCCTGACAGAGCTGCATATGATTCTCCAGCAAAACAGCACTGAAACAATTATCATTCCTTGCACAAGGGAAGCAGCACTTTATCTAATGCTGTCAATAGTGATTAGGTTTAACTTGCAGCTCTCAGTAGCATAATTGGCAAATTGCAAATTTTAATGCCATTTGGAGGAACATTTTAGAACAATAACCTCAGTGGTTAAATTAATGTTGGACAACATGAATACTTTTGCTAGAAATGCCTCTGTCTTCCATAAGCTTGTCATATTATACTTACTCAGAAATAAAAGTTCTCTTTCCCCTATGCTCAGCACTGGCTGGACCACACCTTGAGTCCAGTTCTGGGCCCCTCAGTTTCAGAAGGACATCAAGATACTTGAATGTGTCCAGAGAAGGGCAACAAGGCTGGTGAGAGGTCTAGAGCAGAAGCCCTACGAGGAGAGGTTGAGGGAGCTGGGATTGTTTAGCCTGGAGAAGAGGAGGCTCAGGGGAGACCTTACTTCTCTCTACAACTACCTGAAAGGAGGTTGTAGACAGGGGACAGGTTGGTCTCTTCTTCCAGGCAACCAGTGGCAGAACAAGAGGACGCAGTCTCATGCTGCGCCCAGGGGAAGTTTAGGCTCGAGGCAAGGAGCAAGTTCTTCACAGAAATAGTAATTGGCCATTTGAATGGGCTGCCCAGGGAGGTGGTAGAGTCACCATCACTGGAGGTGTTCAAAAAAAGATTGGATGTGGCACTTGGAGTCATGGTTTAGTTGTCAGGTGGTGTTAGGTGATAGGTTGGACTTGATGATCTCTGAGGTTTTTTCCAACCTGGTCGATTCTGTGATTCTGAAGAGCAGGAGACTGAAATATGTGTCAATCTAATCAAGAGTGACAGATTCACAGACCTCCTCACCTTGTTGTGCTGAATGGATAGAGGTTTTCAGTTATGCTCCCAGGCCTGAGGGTCACCTTCTTCAATGAAACATTGATGTGATTACTGGCTTATAAAGTGCTGATTACTATTTAAATAATCTAGGCAATTGTTAGGAACTTGTACTGCATGTTTTTGTTCAGTTCCTGATGTATATCTCACTACACAGAATGTTTACTATTTTTATTTCATTGTTACTCATACAGAAGCACTTACAGAAAGAAAATAAGTTGTTTCCCTTCACAACATTCTATTCTGTACTCTCATCATTGCCTTAAACCAGGATATCAATAATTGCTACCGGTGATTCATCAAGCTATACACAAAGGAAGCTGGCTTCCTTAGCTCTGAGAGTTACCTGCCCCAAAGCATGAGAATCATTTAAAACTAACCACCATTTCAGATTTGTGGCTGAGGCTATGTCCCTTGGAACAGCTAAGTGTGTTAGATGTACCCTGTCTCACAATGACTGAAACGTGTTTACAGTCACTTGTATGATAACAAAATATACATTTCTTCTTGCAGCTCATACCAATGTGGTTGCCAATGATACAGTCAAATCTAAAGGTAAGTTGCTTCTAATACCTTATCCTTCTATTCTTAGAGTTACACATTTCTGTAAATTCTAGAAATAACATCACTAGATGCAAATTTGCTGAAAATAGATAATTTTAGTGTATCCAGACGCACTGGACAGCTCAGCACTGAAGGTCCCAAGTACGAGCATACACAGAACATCGTCACGCTAAGATACTTGCCCTGTAACCAGTACTGCTCTCCCTTTCCCTTCTGAAATGCTTTCCTCTAACCAGGTTCTGTGGCAGGGCTTTTCCTCCCTGTTTATTGAGACTCGTTGCTCCATGAGCTGTGATTTCCTTGATGTCTTAGGCATGAGAGACTTCGGACAAATCAGGTTTGAGACTCTTGACTCATGAGATGGATTTGGGTTCCATAGCAGTTGTTGTGGGCTGCCATCTGTCCCTGTTTGTAGGAGAATGCCAGGTGGATCAGTGTCGTTTGCCAGTCAAGATAATTTTGGTGATGAAAATTAAGGTGTTGGTCTCAGTATGGAGTTGTTTCTGTAAACACATTTGCCTTTCAGGGAGCACTACAATGCAGGATGTGAAAGAGCCAAATGTGACATTGGGGCAGTGGGGGAGCTTTCCCTGGCCAGCAAGCAGTACCTTTCACAGCGCAGTATTACTATATGCATTAAAGGAAAGATACTGAAGGTTTTGCATTATTTCAACAGCACTTATCTGCTGGACTCCAGCTACGCCTCCAAGCCATCCAGAGCAATGTCAACCATCACAGCCTAAGGATGTTGCAAGGGTCAGGACAAATGAACAATATCTCATCTGTGCTCCGCAAATGGCTACAGTGTACCCAATTTAAAATGGCTCAAGTGGAAATTCAGTCTTCAGAAGCTGCGTCTCAGTTTTATCCTTTATGATTCATGTAATTTGTTCCAAATGTTCATTTTTAGCCTAGCAATAACAGGGTTAGTGCTGTAAAAGACCTTTTGTATAAATCAGTACACAGAGTATATACTGTATCTATACTTTTTAGCCTAGGACAGATTGTGGGAAAGCTAATAGTGGGTGCAGCTAAGAGCCTGATCCTGCCAGTCGTTAATTGTGCTTACTCAGGATCAACAGGTTCTCAAGTTTGCTTTCCTGAACATATAGCTGCAGGATTTGACTCAAATCTACCACATTGTACATATCTCTCTGATCATTGAAATATCTTGTTCTTAAATGTTTCTTTACATTATTTTTGGAGCCAAAACAAAAATCACTTTTCTTTAACTTCTGTTTGGTTTTTTTTTAAAGTAGAATTGTGAGTATTCACAAACATATGGAAGTGCTACGTTGCTATTTTTTGACAATAACAAGAGAAAACAGGATTTTTAGGAACCTTTATAGGAGTTTTTTGGGGGAAAGTGTCTTTTTCTTTTTTTTCTTTTCCAGTTTCACAGGTGGCAATGCAATAAACCTGTCACTATAAAACAGTTATGTACTAATGAAGCTTGTTGTCATCATCTTCTGAGAAAGCAGCAGCTTGTAAGGAGAGCTATTATAAAGTGCACTTAGAAATTAGGTTATTAAACTGTGCCAATTCATTGTCTTTTTCTTCAGTACTGTTTTCCAAAAATGCCAAGTCTGATTTATTGTGGTTTTTTTTTAATTATTGCCTTTACCTTATTGATTCTGTGCTACTCTTCTTTGTAGTTTTCATAGAGTCCTCTTTAATTTTGTGATTCCTGTATTGTATTCTTCCATCAATACTTGTATACAGTGCAATTAAAAACAAATATCCCAGGCATACCCTTATTGATGTCAAGAGAAATTATGCTGCAGACTTCCAGGAGGCACATGATTGGACTTGAATTTTGCATAATGAGATTTGCAACCACAGCATTTGCATATATTGTATTAAACATGATCTTTAATAACAGATGGATTTTAGTATCATTGAGGAACTTGGCCAAAGCCCATTGGAGTTTAAGAAAGCTCAATTAATTCAGTGGATTTTACATAAAATCTTGAGAGCACCATAGTTTGCCATCTCTTGTAATGAATACTTAAATCTGTAAGATCACAGTTTGGGTTTCTGAATTTATTCCTGTAATGCACTGATTAGAAGAGTATGAAGCACACATTTAATGTTATTAAATTCCTGGTCTTTATTACCACTCAGAATCAATGTCCTTCCTCCCTGATTGCATGGAAGTGGAAAGGCCCTGCCTGTCTACATTCTAGTGCATTTGACAATGTAAAAATGGGAATGTTTGCAGAGAGACCATTGAAGTATCATTATGTTTTAAAATAAACCCCCAAATCTGAAAAAAAAGACCCCAGAAACAAGCAAACACCAGCAAAGCGTGTGCTGGCTTGCTTCAAAGATACCCCTCTCCATGTTCTCAGTGGAGAGAAACTGATCTGGCTTTCCTTCCCTCTCAGATTCACACATTAGTAGAGTCTAAGATTAAGCTGGATTGGTCTATCCAACAACAAATCTAAAATTCATCATAAGCTATTTAACTGAAGCTAATTTTGCTAGTATTTGCTTGAGGTGAATGACTTGCATTTTGAGTTTCTGGAAAACATTTCTGTCTTGATGTGAAGATTATTAAGAGATCCACCAGATGATAATTTACCAGTGTTTCAGGCACTGATTTTTGTCATGCTGAACTGAGATTGTGCAGACCTTCATGCAGTGCTAAGGGAGGGATTCTTTCCAAATTTTCATGGTGGTTAGAGTGAGATACAGCATTGTCTTTCTCCAATTTTTGACTGGCCAGGAGGAAGAAAGAACGAATGATAGAGAAATTATTATACATGTTCCCATCTCTCATTTTTCTCAGGGTCAGATCCTGCTGGGCTTTAGCTTTTGTAACTTTATCCCTGAATGATTGGACTGTGTCTCTGTATTCCTCCCAGGGTACCCATCCTTGCTTCCATCCTCTGTATGCTTCCTGTCTGAGTGTACACAGGTCTCCTGGCTTTTTTTGCCTGGCTTTTAACTCTTTAGGATGGACTGCTCTTGAGCTTGGAGAAGGTGATTCTTGAATATTAACTAACTTTCTTAGGTCCTTCTTTTCTCCCAGGGACTTATACCATTGAAGTCTTCTGAGCAAATCTTTGAAGATTGCAGTGCCTGCTCTTATGGAGTTTAGGGCTTTGAGTTTGCCAAGGCAGCCTTTGATCTTCACATTCCCAACAAACCCCTTACTGTTGGTGATTATGAGGTCCAGCAAAGGCACTTCTTCCATTGGCTTCTCTATCACTTGGGTGAGGAAATTGTCATCTACACACTCCAGGAACCTCCTGGATGCTTATGCCCTGTGGTGTTGTCTCTCCAATAGATAATGAAGTGGTTGAAATCCTCCTTGAGGACCAGGACCTGTGAATATGAGGATGCTCCCACCTGTCTGTAGAGGGCCTCATCTGCTTGTTCCTTTTGGTTAAGTGGCCTGTAGTAGACACCCACTACAATGTCACTCTTAGCTGTCTTCTCTTTAATCCTTACCTATAAGCTCTGAGTTGGCTCTTCATCCATCCCCAGGAAGAGCTCCATGAACCACAGATGCTCCTGTAGAAAGGACAACTCTTCCACCTCATCTTCCCAGCCTGTCCTTGTTAAAGAGCTTGTATCCCTCTCTTTCAGCACTCCAGTCATGAGAACCATCCCACTGTGTCTTTGTGATCCCAGAGAGGCTGGGGTTTAATCCCCGTACTGTGTGCAGTAATGTACAGATACTTTAGAGAGGCCCTCCCCACCTGCAGCACACTGATTTCCCAGAAAGGTTTTTGAGGAGTTTTCCATAATGGTGCCTTGTAGGCACTTTCTTGCTGCCATGCAAAGTGCTGGTGGTGATCCTGGTTGAACATTTTTTTGTTGATTTTGTGATTCCTTCCTATCACATCATCCCAGGCTCATTGTTCATCAAATCTGTCTGTCACTGTCTAACAGGAGTACAGTTCAAAACTAAGTAGCAGGCAGCTGTAACTTTGGACTTCAGGCAAAAAGGAGCTGTGAACAGTGTTTTCAGTGGGGGACTGACTCCTTCTATGCTTGGGCTGTGTCTTCTTCATGCTTGTGTCTGCAATCACATAAATAGAGACCAGGTTCACTTATTGTGAGGTCTGGGGTCATCCTAGTGAAATTGGAGTGCTATTGGGCCCATGAAAGTGGGACACATAGGAGAGAGAGATTTTTGTGGTTTGATCTGCTGTTATCTGGGGAGCCCAAAAGACAACTGAAAACCAGAGATGGTGGGAATATGGGTATGAGGTGAATGAACTCAGATGGGTGTAATGGGAATTGTGGAAACTTAAAGGATGAAGACAGATCATTTGCTGGGAAGAACAGACATTGTTTATAAAAATAATTTCTAGAAAGTAGAAGCTGTGATTGGGCATCTCACCCAGTAGATAATGAATGTAGGCAACATGGCACAAGCACTTTTTACCTAGCAAAATCTCCTCCTCAAATTATCTAGTATTCAGAATGATAAAACATAAGAAGATGCAAATATAGTGATGGGTCAGTATTAGAATTAAATACAAGTAAAAACTGGGACTGTTGGATCCAGGTCTGTAACTAAACACTTTTATGACCTTTGTGGAAATTTAGATTTGATGTCAGCTCAGGGTTTAGCAAAAAGTGCAGGTCACAAAATCTACATCTGAATATAGGGTATAGATCTATCAGAGATTATAATTAATATGGTACCTGTAGAGCTGTTATCCATAGGCAACTTCAGGCTGAAGATATAGTTTGAGAAGCTACTTTAGCCTAGAGAATGCAGCCTGGAAGATGGTATGACCAATGCTTAGGGGTATGTTGACTAATAAATAACATGGGGCTTGGCTACATGTGCATGGTTTAACACCTTATGAAAATCTCAAAGTGCATTCTAGGCATCTTCAGAAGAGATCTGCATTAATTGTTTTTTAAAAGCATTGTGATATATGTCTTTACAGGTCCTGAGGTCAGAATACAACTAAAATGAGTCACTCACATTATCTCTCTGAAATAGCCCAGAGCAGCAATTCTTTATATTCTGTAGAAAGATTAGGAAGTAAACAACATTTGGTGTTCCCTGAAGATCCTACCAAATAGCAGAGGCTAAGCTTCCAGCTCTGCCATGCTTCCAGCACAGCTGTGTCTCTGGGGATGTGTCCCCAGGGGTAGAACCCATCCTCTGTCTGATCATAGAGAGCTGCTGTTTAGGAGCAGCATTTAGTCATCTGTTGCAATAAGCTGCTTAAATCAACGCCTGTTACCAGGCTTGACCTAGTAAAAGAATCAATTTACTGTGTGCTGAACTGTGAAATTTTCAGCAGCATGGGGGGCTTTGGATGAAGTGGCAGTTAAAACCCCACACTGACTGTGGTGCCTCGTACCACTGAATTACGTAACTTGGTGTCCTGAAAACAAGGTTCACATCTATGCTGGGCACCTCAGAGTGCTTTCCTGCTGCCTACTGAGAAACCTACACACAGGATCACACAAACAAAAGGCTTCTGCAGCACGTCAGTTACCGTCCGTGTACACGCTTTATCCTGCACGTAACATTTCTGTAACATCTCATTAAAGTTGTGGCAGGTCAAAGGCCCTAAAAACACACAGTCAGTGTTCTGGCTCTGTTTTGTTGTGCTATGACAACAGCTGATGTGCTCTAGGCCTGATGAATGTTATGGGCCCAAAGATCTCTCTGAACTCTGGCCTGCACAGCCTCCTTTCAACCGTGATGAAGATTACCAGAGCCCAGGGCTGTTTAGTCTTTGCTAGCATGTCCTGGAAAAGCGCGCTGCGGGAAAGGTTCCTGTGCTGTTCTGCTGCACGCGGCTCTGGGAGAGTCTCGTGCGCTGTTTTTCTTGTTGCATCTTAATGCGACTCCTCACCAGGGCCCAGGACTGTATTCTTTCAGCGGGATCCGAATCTTGATCTCAAAAGAGCTGTTAAGTCACTGATGCGGGTCTTTGTCTTAAGAGTTGCCTAAAATCAAACAGAGGCAACAACGTTGCAGTTAGCTTAAAGCTGACACACTGTTTATTTGGCTTGATGCAAATGTGACAGGAAGGGCTCTGAATTCTTCTGCTGATTTATAACTCTGAATGATTCCATCCACTTCTGCCTCTCCCTGCTGAGCATCATTTCAGCTGGAGGCTGAGCACCAAAGTATGGCAGTGAGAAAAACAGTTGGAGGGAATGTGTCCTAATGCCTCTCCAACTGCAGAAGGATCAGGCAGAGAACCTGAATCTACCCTTGCTTGCTCTTACTGATGTGGAGCCAGGGGTCATCACTGGAAGTGCCTCGGGTGATGTAACAGACAGCCACATCATGTTGAGGCCTGGCCTACCTGACAAGTTGCTGTGGTGCCTAAATCCTGCAGCTAAGGAAGCTTTCAGCTATCTCTGTGTGTAATTTGTGCATTGTAGCTTGTGTGTAAGGGGCAAGAGGTTGTGAAGAGCAGGCAGTGCTTGGGAAGGATGACTGGTTCCTCATGTGAAGTTATGAAGCATTAACTGGGAAAAGCAGAACCTGTGACACAATCAACAGAAGTCTGCAGCATGAACTGGGGGTTGGACTAGATGATCTTTGGAGGTGCCTTCCAATCCAAACCTATCTATGATTCTGTAATTCTATTAATTACTTTCCAGTATTTTCCTAGATTTGATAGATACCACAGGACCACCAGCTGACTGTTGAGCTGCCCTCTGTGCACCAGCCCAGGTAACCCACTCTGACACTGCATTTAACCAGCTCCCCATCAAACCTGATAAGCCATGACTGTGATCCAGGCTCTAAGTTTGACAGACATAACATAATGTTAGGTCAGTTTTCTTGATGTGTAATTGAGAATCTGGATGACATAATGATTACACCTGATTTACTGTTTTCAGTCCTTTCAAAGAGGTACCTGTGAAACTTCACACACAGACACAAACTTTTGTAGGTAATAGTTTCTTTACACAGGTTAGCTTTTCTGGTAGCTCCATGGGTGTCACATGAAGTCAAACTGATTGTAGGTAAGTCCTTACAAAAGTTTTTTCTAAATCTATGAATCTTTGCTCTGCAGGAAAGTGTCAGTCAAACAGAATATAAAGGACCATCGTTAAATAAATAATTTGTTAAAACTGTTACCTGTTTTGCACTGCCGAGGAAATCCTTTATACATGGTATTGATCAGTGAGATCCAAAGCAAGGACACACTGATACAAATGTACTGAAATCTAGAGGGAGACACAATTTACACCTGTCAAGGATCAAAGCTCAGAAGGAACAAGGATTGATATTGTGGAGCAACTGAGCATTACAGCAATATGCTTCTGGTGCCAGTTGGTTGCAGGAAGGAGTCAGATTTAACTGCTAAACTGATGCACCCATAGTTTGATCTTATTGCTCCAGATATGTTTACTCAACACCAGGTTTTGCCATCATTGCACAATCAAGCCAGCAATGGAGGTTTTCTTTGTTACAAGGTGAGTGGCATGTCTGTTCTCCTGTGATCATCTCACCTTTGCATACACATCTCAGAGCTCAGCAATTTCCTAAATCATCTCAGTGCTGCAGTAGCTGCAGCCCTACTTTGGCTCAGGAGATCCTATTAACTCTATCTGACCAAAGCGTTTTTCAGCCATTCAATAACATATAAAATAATACTATTCATATTTACCTCCCAGTAATCACCATTCTGAAGACACCAAGCCAGCTCAAATATCAGATGCTCATCTGTTCTAAGCATGTATAATTTAATGACAACGCTCCAGACATGTTTCCAAGCTTTCCTAGGAAGAGTGAGGGGCAGATTATTTTACCAACTGATTTTTTTTAGGCCAGCTTTCAAATGTAAAACAATTTCTTTCCTTTTCCTTGCACCAGACCCCTATGTAAGTTCTAACATCAATGCCTGGATCCCAGTCAGAACTTACTTAGCTCATCTCTAATGGTTATTTGCGATGCATTGAGCGTTGTCAGGGTGATAAAAGCTGTACAGGTCATGAAGGAAATCTGCTTTCTGCTGATTTTATGAAAATCAAACCTATGCACCCCCAGAATTTATAAACAAAACCTTCCATGTATTGGTTGCCTTCTTTGTAACCTTTTCAGCAGCAATATTTAGCTATGTTTCATTGCAACTGCTTTAATATTTTTTAACGTTTCTGTCACAATGAATTGCAACTGATTCACCTAATGTGTACTAATTTGCAAATTAATCCCATTAATTGAATTAGGCTTAACTGATCTGCATTGTCCAATTATTCATCTGACTCACCCATTCACACACAGAAGAAGTAGCCTCAGTGGGTTATTGTTCTGTTCCTTTTGAATCACAAAACAGCTGCTAGCTTTCCCCAGCTGTGAGGCTGAGATCAAACATTAGGGCTGCGAAAGATGCTTTGCTTCAAATGAGGGTATTAGAAATAGGGAATTGAGTAATGTAAGATCAAGTGTCACAAAACAGAGCAAAATGACATGACTAGGAAGTTAAATCCAAAGCAGCATTTCAAGGCTCTTGGTCCCAGCTCAAGAGTGTTTTCCTGTGTACTGTGACATCTTTTCCTGGGCTTCATAGTGAGTGTGTGCTAGTTAGAAGGGGTAAAGGAGAGGGGAGAAAATAACTGGTTCCCACTATGGCCTCCATTGATGGACTAGACCCCAGTGTGATATAATGCTACTCCTTCATCACTCAGCAAAGCAAGAGGTGGTTTGGTGAGACTTTAGTCTCACTTACCTCTTCATGAATGCACCGAGTATGGCCTATAGAGACCCAAGGAGGAGCTGTTCCTTGTTGGTATGTGTGGGAGAGGCCACACTTACATGCTTTGGGATCTGCAGGTAGACTTGTGCCAGTCCGAGGTTTCCCTGACCAACTTTTCCAGCTTTTGTTTTACTGATGAAGCTGGATCTTAAATTTTAGCCAGAGGTTGGTTTTCAGGAAAGTGAGAGCAGCTGTAGGTCTTTACTG
This sequence comes from Melanerpes formicivorus, assembly GCF_026170545.1. Lineage (NCBI taxonomy): Eukaryota > Metazoa > Chordata > Aves > Piciformes > Picidae > Melanerpes > Melanerpes formicivorus. The sequence goes on from NW_027142369.1 coordinate 6,966,988, forward strand.
CCCTTTTTGTTTAGGAAGATGAACTTGAAGATCTCACTGGAAGAATTGTGTGGGACTGGGCTTTTTCATTCCCTGTTCAGCATCTTGGCAAGTGGGATCTGTATGTTTGGACAGCTCTAACCTGTAGCAAAAGATGTGGTGATGAGCTTCACTTGCAACTCACTTTTTCTAGTAAAAGATAGTTTCAGGGATTAGGAAATGAACCGTGGATCTTGGGGCATTTACATCTCTTGCACCTAATTTTATTGCTCAGCATGAGAGCGTGATTTCTGCTGGTGTCTACAGGTGAGGGAAACAGAGGCACCTCGAATACATCTGTGTAGTTTGGATTGATCTTAGATATAAAGCTAGCAGGGTGCTTTCTCTTGGCTCCAGTGCAAAAGGAACAGGTGATCTTATAGTCACAGACAACATGAAGGATCCTGGCATTGTCAAAGAAAAAAACCTAGATGGGATTTAAGTTAATATCTCTTGGCCAACAGCATCTTACCCAAGGTCTCCTGTGATTCTGAAATGGACAACAATCTTACACATCCTCCTTAGTCCACTGTTACTAATCTCAGTAAAATATTAATTCTTAATGCTGTCATATAAAAAGCTGAAAGTACCAGTGAAGCATATTGGCTTTTTAAAAGTGAAAAGTGAGTCTCAGGGGAGTCTGGATAGCTTGGAGGGTTGCATAATACACTGATGAATCCATCAGCCACTGCTGTCTTCAGAAAATAATGGTAGCTTATGATTGTAAGTGATGCTTGCTCTCAGGGAATAAAAATCCTGACCCTTGGAGGTTTCTGTGCATTCATCTCAAAGGGAGCAGCCACTTGAACATCACTGCAGTTCTGGGCTAAAGGCCTTCAATTACTGCTTGATACTTAAGTGTTGTGGGTTTTTTTTTTTGTTTTAGAGGGTGTCCTACTGCTGATAATCTCCCTGTAGGAGCCTTACTAGAGATGTATAGCACTTTAAGAACTGCATGAAGGAAAATATATTTCCACTGAGAGGACCGATTTCTTTTTTTCAAGGTACAAAGAATACTTCAAATTCAAAGACTGCTCCTCTGCCTCAGTATGCTTAAGCAACAAGATCAACATAGCTAAGAAAAATTGCAAGGGTGGTCCCCAAAGTCTCTTCCTAAGTACCTTCCTTTTTGTGCTCTGAATACTGCAGAAGCAGTTAAGCTTCTCAGAAGGACTTTTTAATTCAAGCAACAAAATGCAGCACTTACCGCAAAACTGAAGTGGCCTCCACTTTGTCTTCTAAATAGAAATTATGATTTCAGCCTCTTTATTGCCACTTCTACTAAACATGAATCAAGAAGCAATCAAGTCTGAAGGACCATAGGAATCTCAGATTAATACAATCAGTCTGACAGTAGGGAGTCTTCTTTCTTTTTTTTTTTTTTTCTTTAATATATATAAAAATAGCAAATAGCAACTCCAAGTAGGTCCTCTGTTTATTTCTTCCTTTATTGCCACTTGTTTCACACCATTAAATGCTTTGCAAGAAAGGTGCAGAACTGCAGCTTTTATAGGTAAACATTAGATGAATGTACCTGTCAGGTTACAAATGGAATCCTATATCACTTTGCTCATTTTGTTTTGTTTTTCCCATCCTAAATGAAATTACAGAGAATTAAATTTTTGAAGCATGACCATTGCACAGAGAATTATTCAGCTAAGAGCTGGCCACCTGCACGGGGTTCTCTCCTCCCTCTCCTTAAGCTTGTTAGTCATTGTCTCTGTTACTAATTAGGTTTTCTGACCTAAACTTATTTTGCAGATGATGGATTTTAAAGAATATTGTAAGGGACAGGACATCAAGGTCAATATCTAAAGCTGGTAGTAACCTTCAGAGAGTTTCTGCTCTGCAATAGCTCAGGAAAAGGAGAAGCTGTGTGCTAAGCAGACACTCTAGTTGGTCATTTTTGTTGTGAGTTTTCACTCTCTTACCCTTACAGCACAGCATGCAGCAAATAGTAATGCTGATAGTGACACCGTAGCTATGAAAGTTAAAAGCCTTACTCATTAAAGAAGCACCTGCTATGTGTGATGTCTTGAAAATGCTTGCAAGGTGGATAAACAATATATTTTCTTGCAATCTAAGGACAAACTGACAAGGAGTACAAGGAGAAGGAAGCATTATAAGCATTTTAAACATCGACTGCTTTGTTTCTGACTGTGAATTCTGAAAGGGAGCTTTACAAGGCTGAAGTGAAAGCCATAATTGGATCCAGGGCTAATTCTGCCAACAGCATGGTGCAGTTGCAGCCTAATCTTTCATATCTATAAAATGGAAAATTCCACTTCAGACCAGTTCTGGTGCTAGATCTACTTTAAATAGCTCTTTTCTCCTCCAATAAGCCTAATGGCTTCATTACGGTCTCTTGTGATATAAGGCACTGCTTGGAGCAAGTACGGTGACTAGAGTATGGTCCTCCACTGGCTTCATGGTTCAGGAAACCTTCTCAGGAACAGATTTTCACCACCTGGCTTACAAGGACTAGAAACCATAAGGAGGAGTATTTTCTGAGAATGAACTCATGATGAAAATAGAAGGTCTTTAAAACAAACAAACAAACAAAAAACAACAAAAAAACCAACAAAAAATCCAAACACCTGCTGAACACACACACACACACAGAGTGCTTTCAGAGGACTCGAATCTTGTAAACAATAGCATCCCTGTAGCTACAAGGACACTGGCTGGCACCATGATCTCCACCTCCTGGGGACATCTGCACCATTGCCTGTCTGCAAATGATGAACATTGTCTTAGGTGTGCTGGGGTGGGGTCATTTACAGCAGGTTGTTCCTCCTATGTGGGGGGGAAAAAGTGAGTTCATTTGATAGAGGACACCTGTGGCTATCAGTAGTACTGCTCCAGCAGAGCAGTTTTAGACTAAAGGGTACTCTTTTTATTCCCTCCCACAGACTGGAGCTGTTTGTTTGCATAATCTGGCCAGTTCTCTTCCATGACTGATACAGTGGTGTTGACTTATTCTGAAGTCTGGCAGCCTTCCTTGACTTCCACGGTACTGTTCCTTTTGCCATGGGAATGGCATACACTTGTGGGAAACATACACTTAAATTGGGATAAGCCCTGAGGAGGTCAGGCAGTTGAACTCAATGATTGTTGTTGATCTCTCCAACTGAAACATTTCTATTCTATTCTATTCTATTCTATTCCATTCCATTCCATTCCATTCCATTCCATTCCATTCCATTCCATTCCTGATCCAGGGTGCCATATCCAAGGCTGGGAATCTGTGATGCCTTTATCCCTGGAGGCTTTTCTTTCAGTATCAGCTGCTGTCACAAAGAAAAACAAAAAAGCTCTTGGCCAGATCTACAAAGACTTATTTAAAACTTCCTATGAGATGTGGAGAATTTGTGCTAGAGTCTTAGGATTTTCCTTAGAAATCCAGTAAGTCATAATTGTTATGACTCATTCATATACAAAGCTTTACCCTGGATGAGAATCTGAAACAAACTTGGAATCAGCATTCCACTGGTTTACCAAATATTCCAGTAAATTGTGCAGTACTGACAGAACAATGCAGATATTCCTGGTTGTTATTGCTCCAACCTTCCTTGAGATAGCTTGGTATTTATATACACAAACTCTCATTTTCTCACACTAGGATTAAATGAAGGGAATCACCAATTTCAGTGAGTTTTGCACTGGTAATAATTCAGGTCTCCCCAGCAGGCTGATTAGGTTCACTGGGTAAGACAGCTGTAGGATATCCTGTGGCTGGAGAGGACGACTATTTGCAGAAACATTGAATCTGGGAAATGTCATCAGTGGGTGAGATGGAAAAGATGTGTCTGAAACCATAAAAGCTAATGGTGAGATAGGCTGCTTGTAACAAAAGAAAGTAGAAGACTAGAGGTAATTTTTGCTGGGTTTATTCCAAGTCATTGCTCTTTATTGGATTAGCTAAACTAAAATCCCCTCTAAATTAATGCTTAGGAACAAAACATTTGGAATAAAAGAAATAGTATTTAGGTAATCAAATTTGTTTGTCATCAGATTATCTGATCTCCTTTGCCATCACGAAGAGTCATATTTTCAAATGTATGCATTTTGATACTACTTTAAATTCCATCATACACAGGTTTAAGTCTCTCTGAAGTACTGAAACAATCATTTTATGCTTTTGTGAGGCAAACAAAATCTTGTATAGACTTGTATAGATCTGCTGAGTAAAATACACATGGGGAAAAAAGCTTTATTTAATCTGTGGTATTCATTAAGTGAGATACAGTGATTGTGTTGACTTGAGTAATTACCAGAAACAAAATGAGCCTCCTTGAGGTCTCTTCCAGCCTTGATGATACTGTGATACTGTCATACTATGGATGTGGAGAAGAGAGATCTGACTTCCCTCCTCTCAGTCCCAGAGTGGGATCAATTTTACACAAAATATCTGTGTCTCAGCTCCTTCAATCATTCTGTGAGGGAAGTAAAACCAACCTCCTTGAGAGCAATTTTTTTGAAAATGAGGTTTGTATTTGTGAAGCCTTCTGAGAAATGTAAAAGCAACTTGCCCACCCCCATTGTCTCTGTGTAAGGATCTTCTGTGCACAAAATATGAAGAGCAGATTCAAAAGGAAATCGAAGAGCCCAAGAGATGGAGATCTGAGATAGCTATGGGGTCTCCACAGACCAGCGAAAGAACTTCCATGTAGACCTATAAGAAAAAAAAAAAAGAAAAGAAAAGGAAAAAAAAAAAAGCCAAACTCAAATCTTGACAAATCTTAGTAAATTCCATCACTCATAGAGGTGAAATTACCCACTCAACAAACATCTCAACATGAGTTCTCAATGTGTACTTGCAGCCCGCAAAGCCAATCAGATCCTGGGCTGCATCAGGAGAAGTGTGGCTAGCAGGTCGAGGGAGGTGATCCTCCCCCTCTACTCAGCTCTGGTGAGACCCCACCTGGAGTACTGCATCCAGTTCTGGAGCCCCTATTACAAGAGGGATCTGGACATACTGGAACGTGTCCAGAGAAGGGCCACAAGGATGATCAGAGGGCTGGAGCACCTCTCCTATGAGGACAGACTGAAGGAGTTGGGGCTGTTCAGTCTGCAGAAGAGAAGGCTCCGAGGTGACCTAATTGTGGCCTTCCAGTATCTGAAGGGGGCCTACAGGAAGGCTGGGGAAGGACTTCTCAGGATCTCAGGTAGTGATAGGACTAGGGGGAATGGAATGAAGCTGGAGGTGGGGAGATTCAGGCTGGATGTGAGGAGGAGGTTCTTCACCATGAGAGTGGTGAAACCCTGGAATGGGTTGTCCAGGGAGGTGGTCGAGGCCCCGTCCCTGGAGGTGTTTAAGCCCAGGCTGGATGAGGCTTTGGCCAGCCTGATGTAGTGTGGGGTGTCCCTGCCCATGGCAGGGGGGGTTGGAACTAGATGATCCTTGTGGTCCCTTCCAACCCTGACTGATACTATGATACTATGATACTATGATCTCAGATGCAACTTTTTTCTAGATGTGATACCTAGTTTTGAGGTTGTATCAAAATTAAATGAAAATGAAGATTACCTCACATATTAGATGGAGCAGAAAAAGTTTAATTTATTGAACTCCTACAGATTGCATCATGTTTTGAAATTTAGAAGTGAACTTAAAGTCCAGATTGAACCTGACTGTGCTGTTATACCCTAACAAGATCAGCTTGGTGTTTTCATAACAATACTTTGTTAGCATTAACAGGCAGCCAAATGCCATGTGAAAGATTAATTGAAGCAGCAGACAGGAAAGAGCCGAAGTTTGCCTAGGAAGTCCTTTATGAGCAAAACACAAATTATACATCATTGTCAGTGACCTATAAACATTTATGGGATGAAATATTTCTTCCTGTTAAGAAGCAAAGAGATGTTCTTAATTTTAAACAATGGGCAACATTTGGAAAGAAAGGTTCTTCTAAGCAACAGCATGACAAGCTGCTGGAATGGTTTGTACTTGGTCTAGAGAGATGGCCCTTCGTTTTCTGAATGTGTGATCTCACAGTACATGTCTAATCTCTTTAGGGGAATTTATACCCCTGAAGTAGTACATGCAGGATGTCTACCTATGATGCAAGAGGGGCATGTTAAAGTGTTGCTGTAGCCCATCTTCCCGCAGAGGAGTGGTGCATGCAGTCCTGCCTGTGGGGCTGGATTTGCTGTTAGGGGAATCTTCTGCTGAAAATCCAAGCTTTTTCAGTCCTTCAAAGGTTTGAAATGTAATTATCAAAGACCCCTAAAGAATTTAAAGAGGGGACTTTCCAAACATCAGAACAAAATCCAGTGCTGTCCTTTTACAGTTATCAGCAATGATTATTCAGCTTTGGGTTGGCAATGGAGCAGGTTCAGGGTAGGGATGTCAGAATCTGGCCCATAAAGGCAATCCAGTCTGCATTTTTTTTTGCAGACATGTAATATTATTACTTTTTTAAATATATTGCTGCTCACAAAAGTAGAAGATGTTCTCATTTTCTTAGTTTTGATGAGCTATGTTAATAAGAATTATTCAAGGGTTTAGCCTTATATAAAACTCTGACCCTGCAGAAAATGTTTTATCCTCAAATTCAATTCCTAGACTTCTTTTTCTCAGCAGAACATCCTCAGGCCTTGCATGGCAGAGGAATAACATTTATTAAGCTTCAGTGGTAGGAACTGATTAGCTTAGCAAAAATGTCACAGAGTACCTCACTTGCAGGCATGTATATAGAATAACAGTTCAGGGACAATCACTTAAAGTCCAGAAGAGGGCTTGATCAATGCTGAAACACACACAGAAAATCAACTTGTTAAAAGTCAAGCTTCAGCATTCATTTTCTAGAGAGCATGATGGAGTAGGAAAAGCATGAGAAAATGAGCTCTCTGGACTTTGAAGACCCCACTCCCTGACATGCTCCTGGTTTCCTGCTAAATCCCCTCTATGCAAGCCCCAGGATATGTGTGAGCCAGTGCTGGAACAATTAAATTACCCATCCCAGAAACTTTACAGGGGATGCTATGTGCTTCACCTAGGGGAAGCTCAGGGCTCAACAGGAGTAGGCTTCTCTCCTCTGATCCTGACAGAGCAGCTAAAGGGACCCTATGGAATGCTGCCACTTTTCCTGACTAGAACAATTTTGAAGCTTTTAATCTCAGAAACTTCCCTCAGGGAGCTAAGGAGCAGAAATGTGCTGAAGAGACAGCAAAATCTTTTAAGGTCTGTCACGGTGATGGTCTTGACGATGGAGAGAGGGGCACCCAGCTGGAGTCTGCCCCACTCTTCAGTGTTCTCCCTCTTTATGGGATGATGGTGTGTGAGACCAGTGCTGGGCATGGGCCTACTTTGCTTTTCTGCTTGTGGTGCTATAAGTGTGGTGCAGAAGAGTCATCCCAAAGGATAGGTATTTGTTTCCCTGGATATGTTCCTGTGTGAGCTACTCTAGGTGGTCCTGCTCTGGTGGGGATTTGCACTAGATGATCTTTTGAAGTCCCTTCTAGCCTCTAACGTTCTGTGATTCTGTTGTATATAGTGGGTCAGTATCCATTGGCTTCAATGGTAGCTTTTTATATGGTACAGAGAAGAGGGATAATGGGTCTGCTATTGCAAGATATGAATATCCCTCTTCTCCCCACCCCTCCCCACCCTTTTCCTCCCCTCTTTGCACCATACCAAGTGCTTAAAACTTCCTCCCACCTCTGCCCAGTGCCCTAAGCCCAAACACTAAAGCCAGTTACTCTGCACATCCCAGGTACATTACAGCAGAAGAAACAGCAGGTTTGTGACTCCTAATGAGATTTAGGACTCACTGGATGGATGGAGTCATGCAGTACTGGAACACAACTACTCTAGTGGGGGAATCCCAGCAGCCTGTGAATTTCAGGCCCTTTCAGGGCAGGCAGCAGCTGAAGATGCACGTGAGAGCTCTGTCAGCTGCATTCTGGGGATCTGCTTTGTTTGTGGTATCTGTGTCTTACCAGAAGTACTGACAGCCCAGGGACTGACATTAAAGTGTCCTCTCCTCCATCTCTCTGTTATTTTTCAAAAATAAAGACCTTAAAAGGAAAATTATTTTGGCATGAAACTAATTGTTGAGGGAGGGATAAAGGAAGCTGTTTATAAAGTCTGGGTTACTGATTTACAAGAGAAGAGAAAATAGCACTTATATAATAGGTCAGAGGGGCCACAATGTTCAAATTCCAGATCATGACTGTTTAGAGGAGGATTTATCAGTGAACTGTTTTCAAAAGTATGCCCATACTGTGGTGTTTGCTTAGATAAGAAATAATGAGAGCTTCTTGGATGAAGAATGAAAGATCCTAAATGAAGAAAACATGTCAGATCAGGACATCAGCTGCTTAACTAATTTGTTTAATGGATTTGGATCTCTCTGGGGTAGAAATTGTTCTGCATAATAGTCCCTGGTATTCTTAAGGGTTTTTTTGGCTGATTTTTTTGTTGTTGTTGTTGTTTTATTTTGGGTTTAGTTTGCTTGTTTGGGTTTTTCTTTGTTGTTTGGGTTTGGTTTTTGTTGTTGTCTTGGTTTTGCTTTTTGTTTGCTTGTTTGTTTTTGTTTGGTTGGTTTATTTTGGTTTTAAATTCCACATTTGTGGACTGCTAATTTTAAACTGATTTTTTTCTGACCTTGTATTGTCTCACTACCCCAAACCTTTTATAGAGCACTCTCATATACCACAAAAAGCCAAGCCCCACCAACATTAAATCATGAGTTACAGTTTTAGTTTTATGCCAGTTGAAACAGTGGAAGCCTAGGAGGCTTTGCTGATTTTGCTGGATAAATTCACATTTTGACCTTTTTCTGCTATGAAACTGATAAATATAGCAAAATGAGTTTTCACATCTTCAGGGTAGATAATTTTCTGTTTGAAACGATGCTCTAAGGGATATTCTTTTTCTTTCATGAACTTTCTCCTCCAGCTAGAAAGAAAAATAGAAACCTTCTAGTCCTGTCTGGTTTGGATGAGAAACTGTGAAGGTCTACAAAGGTTTTAAGTGGTTACAGGAAAATGCCAGTATATATAAAATCACAGAATTAACCAGGTTGGAAAAGACCTTCAAGATCATCAAGTCCAACCTATCACCCAACACCATCTAATCAACTAAACCATGGCACTAAATGCCTCATTCAGTCTTAACTTTAAACACTTCCAGGGACAGTGACTCCACCACCTCCCTGGGCAGCCCATTCCAGTGGTCAATCACTCTTTCTGTGAAGAATTCCTCCCTAACATCCAGCCTAAACTGCAAAATTGTTTTAGAATCATAGAATTGTTGGGGTTGGAGGGGACCTCAAGGGTCATCCAGTTCCAACCACCCTGCCGTGGGCAGGGACACCTCGCACTAGATCAGGTTGTCCAGAGCCACATCCAGCCTGGCCTTAGAAACTCCCAGGGATGGGGCTTCTACCACCTCCCTGGGCAAATCATTCCAGTGTCTCACTGCCCTCATGGTGAAGAATTTCTTCCTAACATCCAATCTGAATCTACCCATTTCTATTTTTTTTTCCATTCCCCCTTGTCCTATCACCACCTGACACCCCTGAAGTCCCTCACCCACCCCATTTCCCCCCTTTTTCTCCTCAAATCCCAGAGCACCTGGGCTCTGTTGGTGTCTCCTCCCACCCCAGGTGTGGCTACTTGGCCCTCCCCACCCACTCCCCTTTTTAATCCCCCCCAGGAAAGGCAGAAGCCCCAAGCTGAGCCCATCTGGGCTGAGGATCCTCCTCTCATCACTGGTGAGTCCTCATGGTGCACACTGGGTGATGGTGGTGGTGACAACAAAGGCCGGGGGGCCTGGTGGCCCCCCGGTTAGGTAGGGAGAATATTGATATCTACTCCAATGTCATCCATGGGTGCTGGCTGGGCCTCCTTACTAGGGCTGAGCTCCTCTGTGTGGTATTTTGGCTGGTGAAGGTCTTGCCCCTGACTCTGGGATGAGTGCAAAAATGGTGGTGGTGGAGCAGGATCTGTTTAGTCAGATGATATTGTGCTAATTGCACTATTTTTACCTGGAGCCCCCTTGACTCTGCTCCCACTGTTCAATAAATCTCTGCTTTTGTGCCTCATTTACAGACCATTTCTTTCTCCTCACTGCTTCTTTTCACAAATAAGGATGGAAAGGAGAGGAAAAAGCAATAAAGCATATCTGGAAAATGCATTCACTTATCAATCAACTCTGAACAGGAAGCCTTCATGAAGAGGGGCAGGTTGGAAAGTGAAAATCACTTCTTATGAATTACAAGACAAATTTCATGACAGACAAGAAAAGACTGCATCTTTTCCACTGTGGTTATGTTTCCTGGTAGTAAATGCAGAGGAAAAAAAGTTGAAGCTGGCTTGGAAATCCAGTCACACTTCTCTACAGAAAGAATCACTGAGAAAGGGACATGGTGACAAGTGAATACCTATCCTTCCTACAGAAATACAGAATTAACCAGGTTGGAAAAGACCTCCTTTTCCCCTTCAGGAAAGTCAGGGATAGACACTCTGCCTTCTACTGAAGAAAGAGAGGTCAAGAAAAGTGCATTTCTTTCAAAAGGAAAATGTATTCAAAGGCAGTGATTTCCACCAAAGACAGTGACAGAATATGGGTCATTGTGGTGACAGCTGAACTCTGAGCCAAAGATGGTCACTGGGGGTTTAGGTCTCATATGGGAGTAAAATTTCACATTTTTTCCTAGCTTTTGCTATCTCTTCAGTTCTTTGGAGACAGAGTATCTCCTGTTGTGTGCATGCACAGTGCCCAGCATAGGTAGAGTCTGTAGCTGGATAGAGCCAAAAGAAGATAATTATCATTCTGCAGTTAATGGAACTTGTATTTCAACAGAAAGGTCAGGAAATGGGAACTGACTCTCTTAAGTCCCTTTTCCTGGGTTTGGCTCAGAAAGAAGCCATGTTCCATCTTATTTCACTATCTATATTAGATTTGTATATCTTAGCACCCATATCTGTTCTAAGTGGAAGACATTGTTCTTCTGCTTGCCAAGGCTTCTAGATATCTTGTCTTAAGTAGCAGAGCCCCTAGAAGATGGTATTTGAAATGTTGTTTACACACATGGCTACATTTATAGGATTAGGTTTCTGAGAAGCCACCCTATAATTTATAAAATTATAGGGACTTGAGAATATAGGAATATAATTCATAAAACTATGGGAAACCAGAGCATAAGGAAAATAGAAAACTTTCATTTTTTACTCTTTTTTAAAGATAATTTGGCATTTAAAAGAAACACATAATCCTCAAAAGAAAAAAAAGTAGAATAGAATAAACCAGGTTGGAAGAGAACTTTGAGATCATCAAGTCCAACATATCCAACATCAGCTAATCAACTAAACCATGGCACCAAGCACCCCATCAAGTCTCCTCCTAAACACCTCCAGTGATGGTGCCTCCCTGGGCAGCACATTTCCAATGGCCAATCACTCTTTCTATGAAGAATTTCTTCCTAACATCCAGCTTAAACCTCCCCTGGCACAGCTTGAGACTGTGTCCTCTTGTTCTGGTGCTGGTTGCCTGGGAGAAGAGACCAACCCCTACTTGGCTACAACCTCCCTTCAGGTACTCGTAGACAGCAATAAAGTCTCCTCTGAGCCTCCTCTTTTCCAGGCTAAGCAACTCCAGCTCCCTCAGCCTTTCCTCATAAGGCTTGTGCTCCAACCCCCTCACCAACTTTATTGTCCTCCAGACACATTCCAGCAAGTCAGTATCTTTCCTCAACTGTGGGGCACAGAACTGGACACAGTCGTTGAGGTGTGGCCTAACTAGTGCTGAGTGCAGGGGCAGAATGACTTCCCTGCTCCTGCTGGTCACACTGTTCATGATACAGGCCAGGGTGCCATTGGCCTTCTTGGCTGCCTGGGCACACTGCTGGCTCATGTTAAAACAAACATGTCACTCTAAAAAAGTTGCGTATTGCTTGACTGGTTTGCTACAGGATAGATTCATATAATTCCAAAGATAAAATAAATGTCATGTCCTTCTTCCTTCAATATAACCACATGGTATCATGCTTAGCCCTGGGACTTCCTGACCATTGCAAGATTTCATGGGCGGCACAGAGACAAAGATAACAGTTGTTATTAATGTATCACAGCTTCAAGACACCTAGCCTTTGCCCCTGACCAGCCAGGTAAATACATTAAAGCTAAATTCCTTTGAATGTGTGACACAGGTCCCATGAAGATGGCAAGTGGCCAGTCAGAAGAGCAAACCAAAAGCAAGCAGTTAAACACAGTGGAGCCAGATCCAAAAAGCAAAGCAGCACATCTAGTACTGTAGTATGGAGATCCCCCTGTTTAGAGAACATTAATCAGTCAGTGATTGATTTTTGAGGAGAGGCTGGCTGCTGTGGGTAAAGGCTCATTATTGTAATAATGCAGATAAACTGGCGCCCTGCAACCTGTCTGGAGAAGTGTTCTGCATTTGACTAAGTAATGGAGATAAGGTAATGAAAAGCTCTGGGAGCCTGGAAACCATTCTTGAGCTTCAGGCAGAGGGCATAGTGCTGTGCAGGAACAACAGGCAGCACAGCTGGGGAGAGGGAATGAGGCAGATATTGGCTCACAAAAGGGAGTGTTGTCGCAATGCCAGCGACAAGCAGTGTGAGCAATCTGGCAGTCTAGGCCTAGAGCCTGACATGGTGGTAGGCCATGCTCAGCATAAGTGCAGAAACAGCTAGCGGTGTAGCAAAACAGTGCTGTGCCTGCAGCATGTAACTAAAGCAGGACACTGGTAGCTATAAACATAGAAAGTTATCTGGGAACAACAGGACACGCACCTGCATCAACAACCTCACGTGTCATTAGTAGTTGGATCAATAATCTATGATAGTGCAATGTGTGATCACTCGTGAGAACCAATGAAGCTATGCCAACAATGCTCTCTGAGTTTATATAAGTTGTAGAAGTTCCCCTGATACGCACTTCTACTTTCCTTTGTCTTCTTCTTCTTTGCTTTACTTTGCTGTGCTATACTCACTATGCTCGCACTATAGTCCTGCAATACTGGAACAATAAAGGAACAATACTCGATCGTATTGGTCGTATGTATCGGCTCCAATCTCCGTTGTGTTAGGGTGTGTGTGTTTTCTTTTTCCTTTTCATTTTTTCTTGCCTGGCAGCTCGATGAGGTGAGCAAAGGGAATGGATCTTTGCTTCTGATAAATGTGATGTTCCTTGAGTCTGGTGGGACTATGACAATTTACCATTCTTATAAACGAAACAGGTTTATGGCAGCTGCTCTATTTGCATGAAATAGTTTAATTCTACATGAGGGACTGATTGCTGCATGCAGTCACAAGTTGAGCAACACTGTGCATTATTTCTGTTATTGGTTGACTCCTTTTCATCAGAGATTGGTAAACTACCCATGAGACAGTTCGTTCTTTCATTGCCTTGTTTTTTGAAGAGGAAAAAAAATGTCATAAACCCAGGCAGTTAGGGAAAAATGCAGTGAAAAATAACAAAACAGTAGATATTAAAAAACTAAATAAAAGATAGAAAAGAGAGAACAAAGAAGAACAAAACTTTGAAGATTAATGTCAGTTCTCTTACCTCCATCATTTGGACTTAATGCCTCGGAAATGGAATCAGTGCTAGTAAACCTAGAGTGTATGTCCCCCCTGGGAAGCTGAAGGGGCTCTGTCTGATGAGTTACTTGTGTTTTTCTGGAGGGGGGTGATAGGTGCATATGTAAATACAGACCTCTGCTTCCCTCAGGCCCTCCTGTTTCCAGCAAATGCTCTTTGCAGTCCCTGTATTGATATCTCCAAATTAGTTGCCACAGTATACCTCAACTTTGAGACCATATTTACTGATGCCTGCTAAGAGACAAACCAGTTACATTCTCTGTGAGCAGTGAAGGCTAGTGATTTTTGCCTCTTGCCTCTTTTACCTCCATCATCCAGGAGAAACTGAGGCTTTGATTCTTCCTTTGTTTAAAGCTTTAAGGTACAAGCTATGTCCAAAAAACCCCAACAAACCAATGATACAAAACCAAACCCACAAAAAGAAACCAACCAAACAAAAAAAAATGCAACCTTACATGAGATCCTTCTAGGCAACCAGCAAATGCTTGTGTGGACAGTAGTGCTGTATCTGGAGATTAATGTCTGGATACCTGCATCTCTTTAGAACCCCAGAACCTGAGAAACATCCACAGGCTCTTGTGCTAAAAAACAGTCTCCATAGGTCCTCCCAGCCTGCCTGATGTCATGGAGGAAAACTGCAGGCACTAGTAGTGTACATTCAGTTTCCACACAGCTGGTGATGGTAGCTGAGCTGCTGGGAAACCTTCACAGCTGGTTTGTGGGTGCAGGTGGAGTTCATCAAAGTACAGTTACATTTATAAAAGCAGATGTTTTAAACTTGGCCTGAGAATGTAGCTCTTAGCTAAAAATATGACCTTTTTTTGTTATTTTGAATCGTGATGGTGAAGAACCAGAAAAACACCTAAATTTTCCAAAACAGTTTCAGACTGTGCTTTCAAGGTCCCTGTTTCAGTTATTGTAATGGTAAGACTGATTCCCTGAAAGTATCAAGAATGCATAGGCTGGCCTTGTGATTATCATTTGACATCAATCTAGAGAGGAGGGCATGGTCTGCACTGTGGACCTCATCAACACCAGACAGATTTTCCCTTCAGTGCAGTGCCAGGGCTGTGACTTTCTCTGGGGATGGCTGCATGCAGTGCATGGGGCTGTGATGAAGAGCTGGAGCAGTAAGTTGGTGAGCAGGATGGGATGCCCATTGCTCAGCTCTGCTGAGTCAAAGATTTGAATAAAAAAATAAGGGCATCTGCTGAGAAAATCACATTTAATTAGAAGGGAATAAAATGAACGTGCTGAATAAAAGGAGATCAGAGCTGTTTCAGAAAGGAAGTTGAATTAATCCATCTGGGAATTCTCTGAATAATGATTATTATTAATAACACTGAGCAGTTGAGTGGTGTTTTTTGGGTCAAGTTCATTGCTGTGAATCATCACAACAAATGTGAAATGTAGGTTATTTTTCAGTATCCAGATGTCATGTCTAATTTATATTAGTTTATCACTATCATATGCTCTGATATGTGGGTGAATTCTGCCATCATTACTGAAAGGGTTTCTCCTGCAAATAAGAATCTCATTATTATGCATGTCCTCACATTAAGTATGGAATAAAATGTGCAGAATGTTGTATGGAATTACTGGTTTTGTCTCCTGTGTTGTTCAAAAATGTGTTCCTTTATGCAAAAGGTCATTTCAGGCAAGTGTTTTGTATTTTGGCTGTAACAATCTTCCTTTTTTCTACTTCAAGTCCCAGAACTCTGCACAAAATGTAGCAGCATTTTCTTGAAAGCCTGATCATGAACCCCCTAGCAGCTAGATTCTATACCAGCCGAGTCCATGGGAGCCTAACCACTGAAATTAGTACATGTAGTGCACCACCATATTAAAAAACATTGATCACACAGCTTTGATTCCCCTCCTCACTTCAGATTTGGTGGCTTTAGCAGATCCTTAATTGTTAGCAGCCAGGATCATCTGCTGGGCATCATACTTTTTGCAATGCCTTTGGTAGCTGAGATCCCCTTGCCCAGTCTAGCATCAAAGTTTTGCAGCCTCAGTTGATAATCTATAACATTTGTACACATTATTTATTGCTCCTTGTCTTAATTCCATTACAGTTGAGAGTTAGTATAGGTCAAAGCCATTTTCCAGGCAAACTCTGACTGAGAGGCATGGTTCTGAAGAAGGTCTCCTTCTGTATAGACAGGTTTGAAAAGTAATTGTGAAACAAGTATTAAAATAAATAAGTCTGTTCATGCTACAAATAACATAATTAGGAATGTTCCTAGAATAAATGTGTATTTTTTCTGGAGTAAACAGGGCTTAAGAGCTTGAAAGGTGGGTTGGTAAATAGTATATTCTAGATTTTTTTAAAGTATTTTTTGTCTTATTTCTGATGATTAAAAGTAAGTTAAGGCATAAAATCCATGAAAACCCATACACAAACTCAGTGCTGATTGTTTTCAGGCTTTCCTAAGCTGATGGAGTGTCATGTTGCTTTCAGCTGCTCAGTTCCCTTGAAGAAAGGGCACATCTGTGCAATGTGTGCTTCATCCAGGTGGCAGTGACAGGCTGCAGGCATCAGAAGGGATGAGTTGGCTTTTTGGGCACCTCCAGTCATTCTTGTTGACAGTGTGTGACCAGCCAGCTTGGACAGATGCTGCAGACCCTTGACCTAAAGTCAATTCAGTTTGTACCTTGCTTACACACCTGAGTAGTTTTCCCTGGTATAAGAAATAGCTCAAAAACAGGAGGAAAAAAATATTTGCTGGTGTCCTATGGCTGCTGAAGTTTTTCTAAACCTAAAATGAAAATTAGCTGTGGGGAGAGTAGCTTCCTGTTTGTAACCTGCAATTCCATGTTCACTTCAACACTGGAGGGATTGCTTTGACAGAGAGCTGAGCTGGGACGTTGGGTGGTCCCAGTTTGGGACCTGAGGTCCTAGTTTGGGTTTTCGTCTTTCAAGTGGGAAGCTGAGGTTATGAGCAGCCACAATCCCACAGTTGCTGTGGAAGCCTGCCCTGAATGTGCTGTTGCTATCCAGGAGTGAGTGGGATGCACAACAGGCTTTTCAGTTGCCCCATTCATTCCAGATTATGCACATGACCACAAAGGTATTGTCTGTGCAAAAATGATTATTTTCAGAATAACATTTTTGTAGTCAGGCTGAACTAAACTGCATGCATGTGCACACATAAATCACATGCACATGTGGTGATTTTCTTCACATTTTCTACTGTCTTGTTTTGTGTTAATTAATTCACCTTCTTCCCCAGAATTAGGCTGAATTCTCTGTGCAAGTTTGTATGAATATGTCCAGTTTTGGATGGACTGCTCCTACTCCGTTTGTTGATTAGTACTATGAATTTTGCATTGTTCTCCAGTAGGATGGGTATCTGATGTCATTGGACTGTATGACAACCCCCTGCTGAATTGCCTGCATGCAGCAGCATCTGCCCGCCCACCATCAAGAAACTCAAAGCCTGGGAGCCATGTCCCATGTTAGAGCAGTTGTCCCAGTGCAACCAAACACAGGCACTTACTTCAGTGTAAGGTGAGTTGCCATCTGGAGGTGCCATCTTTCTCCACTGATGGCAAGATTCCAGATTATTTAGATATATTAAACACCACATTTTTTTGTTTGGTAAAAATTAGGAGAGCAATCCTGCTTTGGGTACTCAGTGGCTTCGTAAGTCAGCCTTAATACATCATAGGTGTTGAGAGTAAACCTCTTCTCTCATATGACAAATGAAACTAGAATGTTGATAATTCTCAAGGTCCTGACAGCAAAAGTGGAGCCTGTTCAGATTACATGGTGCTAGGCAGAGGCTGTCTCTCACCATGTGAGACAGGAGCCAGCAAAGTATCATAGTATCAGTCAGGGTTGGAAGGGAACCCAAGGATCATCTAGTTCCAATCCCCCTGCCATGCGCAGGGACACCCCACACTAGATCAGGCTGGCCAGAGCCTCATCCAGCCTGATCTTGAACACCTCCAGGGATGGGGCCTCAACCACCTCCCTGGACAACCCATTCCAGGGCTTCACTCATGATGGGATTTCATCAAAAGGTACATCTTGGAAAGTTGAAACTCTGTTAAAGAGAATGTTGAATTTAGAGCATCCCTCAGACCTATAGTGGACCAGTTTTCTGTTGGTACAGCAAATAGCATTTCAGATTAGACTTATTTTGGCTCAGAAATTATAAATTTTAATTCTAAAAGTGTTTGGCTCCAACATCTTTGGTATCCAAACAATGCAAATCCTACATGACGGGAGCAGGGAAGTCATTCTGCCCCTGTACTCAGCACTGGTTAGGCTGTACCTTAAGTACTGTGTCCAGTTCTGGGCCCCTCAGTTTAAGAAAGATGTTGAGCTGATCAAATGTATTCAGAGAAGGGCAACAAAGCCGGTGAGGGGGTTGGAGCACAAGCCCTGTGAGGAGAGGCTGATGGAGATGGGGTTGCATAGCCTGGAGAAGAGGAGGCTCAGGGGAGATCTTCTTGCTGTCTACAACTACCTGAAGGGAGGTTGCAGCCAAGTAGGCTTGGTCTCTTCTCCCAGGCAATCAGCACCAGAACAAGAGGACACAGTCTCTAGCTGCATCAGTGGAGGTTTAGGCTGGATGTTAGGAAGAAATTCTTCACAGAAAGAGAGATTTGCCATTGGAATGGGCTGCCCAGGGAGGTGGTGGAGTCACCATCACTTTGAAGTGTTTAAAAAGAGACTGGATGAGGCACTTAATGCCATGGTTTAGTTGACTAGATGGTGTTGGGTGATAGGTTGGACTTGATAATCTCAAAGGTCTTTTCCAACCTGGTTAGTTTTGTATTTGAATTACCAAAATAAAATCCTGGTGCTTTTCCCCATGCCTGTTGCTATGGAGTAGTTTTACTGCTTTTAGTAGGGCCAGTGAAACTGGCAGGTAACCTTGGGGGTACCATTCAGTCTGATGCCTCATCTAGGGAACTGCTTGCTAAATTCACATTATATTTTCCCCTGGACAATCTCCTGGAAAACAGCTGTGAATCAGAAAGATCATAATCTGAAAATGCTGAGTTGCTCAAATCCAGCCAAATGCCCAGTTTGGAGACCTAAATTCCTACCGTAGGTGATGAGGTATGATAATAAAAACAACGTAGCTGCTGAATCTGTAATTTCTTCAATCAGGTACATTCCTCGATCCCTGTAAAGCCTCAGTAACTTCAGATGTGCATCATCAGTATTTTAAAAGGTTAGGGGGGGGGGGCGAAAAAAAGGGCAAACCAGAGATATCTGCCACTCCATTTCCATCCTGTTATATTTCAAAGGAGAATCAGATTACAGCAATTTTGCTTTAGTGATTCAGGCAGGGAGAAAAGCTTGCTTCAAATGATGCCCTCATCCATCTACTGCAGTGGAGAATTGCAGATAATTGCTGCTGACATATAGGTGGACACCATCTGAGTAGTACTGAATTGTAGCTTTATCTAAGCACTGTTCAAAGTACCTAAGGAAAAAGGGGGGTGGAGCAGATTCATATGGTCATTCATCTGAGGGATTTCTCATGCTGAAGGTGTTTACCTGGGTGTATGATCAGCATTCACTTGTTTCAAGGCAAGGTTGAAAATATCCTTCATTCCCACTAACACAGTGGGTAAGAAGAGTCTTCTTTGATGAGACTTTGTTTATTTCTGCTAATAAGAGCATCTGACTATCACAAATATTTTGAGTAAAACTCATTGCTAATTTTGAAATGAATTTGCAAATAGTTTTTATCTTCCAAAACTATAGTTTCAAAAACAAATTAGCTGAATTGCTTTCACTCAGCTACACCCTTGACTTCATTCACAGATATTGAATTGATTAGTTCTTGATAAGAACTGACTGAAATTCAGCATCTTAATTTAGTAGGGAAGTCAGAGATGGAGCAGACTCCCTGCAGACAGACTTTTCACAGGATTTACCTGTCCAGTTTAAGTGACCTGAAGTTAAGGGAAGCCGTGAGTTTCCAGAGGCTTGTAACCGGCAATAAAAACATTGATCTGCTGTCAAATTTAATCCCTTCTCCAAAGATTTGGAGAATTGGAGACTGAAAAAACAAACACCAACAGTCAGGAGTTCCTGCTGGGTTTTGTTTCAATATCTTTTCCCCAAACGTCAGTCTTGCAAGCAACATAATTGTTCTGCAACTCCTAGATAAATACAAAGGTCAGCTTACAGCAGAAACTCTGCATGGAAAATTTCAGCACGAACTGTTCACACTTGAATAGGTTATAAGCACACTGAGCACTGGGTAAGGAAAATCACCACTCTACCTGGCATCCATATGTATTGTATGTACTTTTGGGGGTTTTACCATCCAAACTTGGTCCCATACAATGCTTACAGTGAAGAGGGGATAGGTGAGATATGTTCCTGAAAAGTTTTGTGGTTGAGTTTTCTGCTCCAGAAATTCCCTGAGGAGCCATTGAAGGGACACCAAAAGCACGTAGCATTTTACTTGATGATTCATGATGCTTTCGTCACCTGTCTTTAAAAGTTTTGCCAAAAGAATTACTTTGGGCAGCCCAGGTCTGTGCCCATCAAAGCAGTCTTGCCTGCCAGCCAGCTGGTCGATAGGTTAGTGTGACCTTCTGCTTCCATGGTAGCTTGCTGGGGAAAAGATAAATAGCTTTTCTTCCACTGGACTCAGAGTGTCACAAGAGACAGCACATTTGAAGTCAACAAGGCTCTGAAACATCCTTGTTTGAAATTTCCCCTGAAATTCTTGCATTGTCATTATATACAATGGTTTAGCATCACTGAGCTCTCACCTCAGCAGCCAGAATCTCTGTTTCGTGGGCACAGAGGGCCATGCACCCCGTGATTGGCCCCTGCAGGGATTTGGCTGCTGGCAGACAGCCATCAAGAGCAGGGCAGTGGGCAACAGGCTTGGCCCTTGAGCCCTCGGAGGCTCCATGCGTAATGCCAGGAAAAGGTCCATACAATGTCCAGGGAGGTGGTCGAGGCCCTGTCCCTGGAGGTGTTTAAGCCCAGGCTGGATGAGGCTCTGGCCAGCCTGATCTAGTGTGGGGTGTCCCTGCCCATGGCAGGGGGGTTGGAACTAGATGATCCTTGTGGTCCCTTCCAACCCTGAATGATACTATGAATGTTTGCTGTATGTGAAATGGGCACATTGACAGGTTTTTAAGTTTTCCAGCTTCTCCTGGCCATACCTGAGCAGGACATGAGTCTGTGCAGGATTTTCTCCTGCTGTGTGGGTACAGTGCCTGGACATCATCATCAGGTGATGCCTTCCAATGCCTCAGTGCTATTGAGGGTGGGCAGGCGGGTTCTGGCTTTCATAAACAGCTGCAGCTCCCTTCCATTCTGCTCCTAAACACCTGCCCGCTTTTCAGCTACTGACAGAGAGGTGGAGCAGATGGGTGATCAGGTGCATTTTCTTTTTTTGTTAATCTCTCTGTAAAAGGAACACACAGGCCTTGAAATGTTCTGTTAAGCAAACGGCTGCAAATGAGGTGTGAAGCATTCAGTCAAGGTTATGCCACTCATTCTTCCATTTGTACTTCTTTCACCTACCTTGTGCTGCCCTTCTCTCTCCCCTTCCCCTCCCTCCCCGCCTTTTGTTTTTTTTTAAATGTGGTGGTAGGCATCAATTAGGTGAGGGCATTCCATTTTAAACATTGGGATTTTTACTCGGCCTGCTAAGGCTGTCAAGTCTAGTTTGCTGCTGAACAGTTCATGCTTTGGTGCTGGACAATGCATGAGTGTTTAAATTGCTTGAAATGTCTAATTGAATTATCCTCAAATTACGAATCAAAAAGGGAGAGGCTGTCTCTGACTCACAGGCTCGCTCCCTGGGATGTGTCTGCCATACTGCTGCTTTCCTTTATTTTCTTTATTTTCTTTCTGCTTCCGACTATGGCTGTGTTAAATGAAACCTTAAATACTGCAAACATTTCTGTTTGCGTGTGCAGGGGGAAGCGATGCCAAATGTAAAAGGAAATTTATTCACGTTCCGGCTCTGTGTTCTTTTTGTGCTGCACAAAAACGAGTTCATGAAAATTATATCCATGCATGGGAAAGCAAAACAGCCAGCTGCTATTTACAAGGCAACTTCCTTTCTCTTTCAGCCACAGTGATATATAATATAAAATGCTTCCAGCCTGATCTATATAAATGCCACTTTTTTTCCTCTGTTTTTTTTTTTTTTTTTTTTTAAATGAGAGCTCACAGATAAAGGAAACCAACAAGGCAGAAAGAAGATTTGATATATCTGTCCAGCGCTCATGATAAAACCAGCTTCTTTTAGAGCCTTTCCATTTATACAGGGGCATAGAAATTAAAGCTCGCAGGATTTTCTTTTCTTTCGAAGTTGTTAAGGGACAGAGCATCACATTGGCCCTGACCAGTCCCCCCCCCCCCCCCCCGCCTCCAGCAGCACTGGAGGCTAATCGGAAACTCTGGGCAGTGCAATAATGCATCTTTCATGGGTGCAATATTTGCACATCATTTTATAATATATTATCAGGGGGGTTTAACTACCTAGCCCCAGCCTCCATCATTTTGTTACCATACTGTAACTCATTCAGTGATCGTTGGTACCAGTGACACAAAGCGGATGATGGTGCTGCATCCTGTGCCCAGAGTTGCTCCATCTCTCCCTCTCCCCAGAAAATACCATTTCATGGCCTGCACACTTGATTCAGGCATTGGTGCCTCCCTTCATGGCTGCCAGATCCTCCCATGTGCTCTGTGTTAGTTGCTCAGGTAAGGCGCCCTTGCTAGAGCTCACAGCAGTGTATGAATGCTCACACCAGGATGGCCAGGGCTGAGAGAGCACCAGCATGTCACAGGCGCTGCTCAGATGCTCAGTCTAACCACGAGAATTGCTAATCCCCATGGATATACCAAACCATCCCACACTGCAAGACAGGAGCAGCAGGACAAGTGTTTAAACGTGGCAATGAGTGTTTTTGTTGTAACTAAACCCAAAAATAAACCAAGTTCAGAACATGCCATGAATCTTGGTATTAATATTCCCAGTACTTTCCCCAGAATACTAAAAAAAAAAATGTTAACTAGATTCAGGCCACTTTCAAGGGCAACTTCTTTGCTAACTTGCAGTTAGACAATTGTTTTTGTGCTATAAAAATGGGTGAAGACATAACAGTTGCAATAGAACCTTAAGGAAATGGCTTAGATAACATCTTTATTAAATGGAAGACAAAATCTGTGGGTTGTTCTTGATAGAAAAGAATTTTCTTTCAATATTAAGAATGTTAACAATTTAGTAACTGAAGACTACTACATAACCAAAACATCAGTTGTGGGGATTTTTAAAACTTCTTCTGAGGTCAAAGATGACACCTGCAGGACAAGCATGAGTAAATCAGAGCTTCTTTCAGCAGCAGAGAAAGCTGTAGTTTGAAACTAATTGTACTGGACATCTATCAGAATGATGTCGACCCTGGCAATGCACGTGTCCAGATGAAACCAGTGAAATGCACTTGATAATGATTGCTTATTACCAAAACCACAGAATACACTGAATAGCTCTCATTACAAATCTCTTGCTCCCTCTCCAAACAATATTAAAATCCAGTAATCTAATTTCTCTCTTGGCATTACAATGCTGCTTCCCAGAGATGGGCCAGTGGAGAAAGAGCACGCTAGGCAACACCAGGCTTTTCAGCATGGCAAGTTGCTGTGTCTTACATTATTTAGCAATGTTTTCAGCTATGCTTAGGATATAACCCTTGTTTTAGCTTTGGAGCTCTTCAGCTGAGCTCTGGTCTAACCAGATGTGCACCCAATACTCACATTGCTTGCTGAGAGCAGTGACACTTGGATCATCTTCAGACTTGCTTGTGCATTGATTCCTGTGATGATCTCACCATGACAAAAGCTCAGCCAAATGACAGTGAATTCTGGGCTGATATTTTTACTCTTAGTAGAACTTGAGGAACATTACTTGAATTCCACCAAGGCTGTGCCCTATCTTTTTCTGCTGACTGGTTTCCCAGTGGTCTCTTCGCAGTCATGGCAGTCTCCTCTGCAAAGTGATATCCCTCTTCCTCTCCTGCAGATTGGATGTATGGATGTTGACACAGCAACTTTGATGCCTGAAGCAGGGTCCAATGCCTTCCAGAGACATTTTCTTTCTCAGTGGTCACAGGGAGATTTTAATCTGGAAGTTTTCTTCAGCAAAACATTCTGATGCCTGCTGAGTATCATAGTAGATGGCATAATGATTATTGCTATAATTCATTAAACTGCCACCTGATACCTTTCCATTCGTGTTGGCCTGTTCTGTTTTAGGGCTTCTTTAAACTTGAATATGAAATCATTCCCAAGGGACGAAAGAAAACTGTTTGGGAATACTGCTTTGGGAATAAAAGGCAATCAAGATGCCTCTCCATTAGAAATAAAATCCTCCCACTCTCTGTCTGGTATTTAGCTGACCTCACTTAGGCACCTGGTGGTCCCAGGACAGTTACTTCAGGCTTCTTCTGTGGCTGGGGAAGGAAAATCCCTGATGTGAAGGAGAGTTCAGGTTGTGATTGTTCCTTAGCTTCAGAGGATCTCACACAGACTGTGCTCTTCACCTGTCTGTCAAAGGCACAAAACTGTGAGAGGTGAATCCTGGCCAAAGGATCCAAGTTTAGCTAATGTAAGTCAGTGTTCATCTGCTAAAGGACTGGTCAAAATCTTGCTTTTGTTCTTGTATGAAAAAGGGAGGGTGAAGTCCTCACAGGGAGTTAGAATATAAAATGGTGCAAATTATCCCTTGCACCAAAATAAACAAAGGTACAGAGTATTAAGTGAAAGATGAAGAAATCACTCTAAAACTCGAGTATGTTGTTAGGGAAACTGTGCATCTTTGGTATAAAGAGATGGGTTTTCTTGAGCTGCAGGAAGAAAACAAACAAAATTCCTTTGTTTATGAAGCTTCAGCAGTGCACATATCTAGGATTAAAACTGCAGCATTAGGGGAGACAGAGCCAGAACCCTGCTGAACACAGGTGAGAGCAGCAGCCACAAGCTTCTCCAAAACCAAAACATAAAAGTGTTCAAGCAAGCAGGGTTAATTTGGGCAGTAAGAGAAGTAAGTGCCTCAAAAGGCACTATAGCCATTCCTCTCTTCAGTTTCTCTTCAATGTGTAGACTGTTCTCAGCTACATAACTGACAGGACACAGGAAACTTTTACAAGTACATTTTTATTTAAAATAAAAATTAATTATGGTTCCTTCTTAAAATAGGGTACTGCACAATCTGTATATGCAACACAGTTTTTGGTACAGAACATACTTATTGAGCAATATCCTTAAATACTAAATATACATTAATGGCTTTTTTGAGAAACATGACAACATTAATTCTGATATTGTTTTTCTCTTTAGTCATTTAACCACTGATACAGATTTCCTATGAACAATATTTGTTTTTATCTGTACATGTGGTACACAGTCAAGAAGGCAGATCTTAGAATATTTACATTCATGCATTGATTTAAACACACTATTTTGCAGTTTAAAATAATATATTTTTGTTTGTACAGGTGCAGGGAGTCTTGTAGATACATATCTGTCATAGACCTGATTCTCCATCACTTGGCAGCATCTGTGGTCATGTCCTGTTGGAGGACCACACTTGCTTTACATACTGTGACCATATGGCATGCAAGGACCTGGACAATTAGGTCTCTGTACAGATATGTATCAATATATTTATAACTTATACTTAGTTGAACTTTTCTCCTTCCTTCCATGTCTGTTTTTGCAGCATCTATCCAAGATAGAGGTGCTTTCCTGGGCACACCATTGTGTCAGGTCTGAAACTGGAAGGCTTCAGCTCCACTTCCCTGGCACTGCTGAGAACTGGGGAAACTCAACACTTTGAAGCTCAGGCTCTTAAAGTGCATTCCCTGCTTGTGTCTGCTAGTAGTGATCCTTGAGAAGACATTTTGAGTTGATGCTCTCCCTCAGACTGAACACAGCAGTTTTCTGAGTCTCTCTGGTGGTGGTCAAAGCAGAATAGTTAACTTCTGTGTAGAAATTGGCCACTTTTGCATTTGCTGGGGGTCAGGCTATTTTGTGAAAGGAGCTATGCAGGATCTTTTTACACCTGGTATTTTTGGTGATTAAAACCAAACCTGAAGTACTGGTAAAGCTGCATTTTGATTGCCAGTTCCCCAGATTCAGGGTCATTGCTTAGTGAAGCCCTGAATTGTAGTGCAGTAATGAAGCACAGAAGCCTCTTTATAAAAGCTTTGCAAGTAGTCTCTAGAGTGTTAAACACAACCTTAAACCACATCAGTAAACTTTAGAAATCATTCCTCCAATGCTTTTCTAGCCTGTCTTTTCTGAGAAATTACATCTGCTTCCACTATACTTTTGCAAGTGCCTTTCTGAAGATCTCCTGAAATTTTGGCTCAATGTAGTCAACTGTAGGGATCTAAAGATAAAACTACCCCATGCAAGATCTTCCATCTTTCCTTGCTGTGCAGCTGTGTGAGTGCTGAGAGAAAAGGTTCTGGACAAGCAGAGGAGCAGCTCTCAGTCTGTCTGCTGCAGGTCTTCTGTGCCCATTGAATTATAAAAGCACACTGGGGAATGGCTTCTTAAGAAACAGTGTGGTGACGTGCCCAAGTACACACATTTGATATCAGCATGTTGGATATAACAATAGCATATATCTGTCTATGCAAATAAGATACATCTATATCTCACAGAATACTGCCATAGAGCTGGTAAGTATTTTTATCTTGATTATACAGGTGGGTAAATTGAGGCACAGAGAGGCAAAATTACTTGCTAGTAAACATCAGATCAGCAGGAGAGTTGAAAACAGATCCTAGTCCTCACGTCTTCTTCCTTATGCCCTGCCTCCATGCTCTCCATGAAGTTTGCTTGTGAGTTAAGTCATGCACCAAGATTTTCACTAGCAAGGACATTTTACCATTGACATCACTGGAAATCTGACAGTGTCTGGTGACCATCTCTCTGGACTTTTTCTTGCAAAAACAGACACATTTTGATGGACATAAGATACAAATCCCATTTGTGATTTTGGCCATACAGAACACGCCTTTAAAGCTGTATTAGGAAAGAAATAAAATCAACAACTGTTGTGAGAAAGTGCTAATCCTGAGCCTGTATCATGCTAAACTCATTTTCATTTATACTTTACACTCTCAGCTAAACATGCAACCAGTCTCAGACTATGCCATGTTTAGGCAGAAACAACTGAAGTAAAAAAACAAAGGCAAACATAGGTAACTACACCCAAATTAACGTTATAGCTTAAAAAGTACTCTAGAAATATACTTGCAATATTTTTACTATAGTCCGTAGGGGCTAAGTGCTTTAGGCAATCAACATTCGGGATACTGGACTCAAAGTGTCAATTCTGTCATTTACTCCCATTTTGGAGCTAGGAGTGTATCACTGTCTCTTGTGCAACCACACCACATGACCATGGCAGAGAATGATAATACTCTTGGGCAAAGGGTCACTGACTCCCTTTCAATTCTGTAATTGCATTCATTTCTTGAGAAAATCTAACCTTTAAAAAATAATTGTATGTAGCTAAACTTCTTCTACATAGTGACAACAGGCTAAAAAGCAAAATGAGTAATTACATAAACTCCTCAACAGCCTTGTATAGCAGCATTTCATTTTATCATTGAGAAGATACTTCTATTTACACACACTCTATTGTTCAATAGGCCATAGAAAACTACAGATGGGCCTGAGCTGAAACTGCTGATTTAAATATCCTGGAGGTTTTTTTTGTGTGAAGGTCTGCAGAACTTCATCTTTAGCTACCTTCAGGCCAAATTCTGCCTCCTGGTGACAGACCAGTCACAGACAGGAATGCATTCAAAATCGAGGTCTGATTCCTGCAGTTCAGGCACATCCTTACATAAAACTGAAAGCATCGGTGTGTTGCAGTACTGAGGGACGTGATGGCCGGGGCACTGTCACATCCTGGAGCAAGACTGGGTCAGTGCCTGGGAGTTACTCACCAGCATGGAAACTGAGTGGTATTGAAGTTTGATGTTCAGACAAGAAGCCAGGGTGGAAATTTGTCTTTCACTGCATCACTACTTTCAGCACAGAGGTAAGTGGAGACATACACATGGAGGTGTGACATGAAGGAAAGTCCTCAGGAGGTGGGGAGAGACTAGCCTTATCACCTTTATCACATGGGTTATGTACTGAATCTAACCTGAGATCCTAACTGAAATGAGTTTGGGTGGATTCAGCTTTGCTTTAAGTAGTCTGCAATCCACTTTATGGAAAGCACAGCACTAAGCTATTACACTGAATTTGGCACAATTGGCAGTCTCTGCCAAGAAGAGGCAGAGACTGAATTAACACAGTGGGTTACAACCAGCTTACCAGACCCCCAAAAGTGGTCCTCCAAGACAGACCTAAAATGTCCTTGATAGGTCAGTTCAGAAGACTTGACACTTTCAGGAAAGAACACTAATCAGTGAAAGAAAACAACTTCAAAGGGCTGCTAGTCCTTTTAACACTGTCCTGACCAAATACACTAAAATGTAAAAAATCCCATCTTTCCTGCAGAGATCTCCCTGGGGAATCAGCATGATGCAAGCACAGAGAAACATGTAGAATTTCACAATGGGAAAAACATTCTTAAAGATAAAAAAAGCGTGATGAAAAAAATATAAAGTAATAACGTTCAAAGCACCTCTGAACTTCTCCCTTTCAACAGCAACGTTAATTGCCAAAAACTTACACTTTCATTTCTTTTACTTGAAAAGTCTTCTGCCATGGAAATTGCATAGTCATCAGACCATAGATTAATTTCCTGGGATAAGTCACAAGTTCATGCAATTTTTGGTTGCTTGATGGCTTAACAGAAACCTTTGTTCCCTTTTAAATAATGAAATAATATGAATGATAAGAATGAAGCATAGGCGTACAAAACTGCACAGGCTGGCGAAGCACGTAGGTGACACCTCCCACCCTTGACCCTCAGAACCATTAAATAAGCTGCAGATCATCTCCTCAAAAGATTCTATTTCAGCAGCTTTTTGTGGACACTCAATTCAAACTGAAAAGTGGGGCAGAAGAGAGGAAGAAGTGGGAGGCATCGTGACATCGCTTTCACGAGATGCAGCATGCAGTGCTTATGCCTTTGTGAGGCCTTTTCTCTGGGCAGCCCAAGTGGGCGAGTTTATCCTCCCTTGGAGAAGCAGCAAGCCTGGAGAGCAGCCTGCTTTTCTCTTCTGAATCGCTGATGCGTACGCTATTTCTGAAATGAAGTCCTTGGCCACAGAGCTCCTTTCGTTGCCTTATTTGACCCACCTTGCACGCTCCACATGTGTGCTTTGAAAGTTTACCACCTCCTGCGCCTCGGCGGGGTTTCAGGGATTATACAACCGCATTGTTATCAACTGTTTTGTTGCTTTGGGAGGAGGTCATTGCATATTCAGCCCGACTGGTTCCATTCTCTTCTTTTCTCATTGGTTTCCTTGAGTGATCCCAGGTTTGGTGACGTATAGATAGGCAGGATGAGGAGGAGAAGAAAGGACAGACATAAACATTTTTTTTTCAATACAGATTGAAAGCAAGGACATGCAAGATGCATCATAATACCAAACTTTTCTTGTCTATTTTTCCTCTTCTGAACAAAGGCCAAACTAGTAATTAAATTCTGTCAAGCCTCATGATCCACATTAAGGCCTCATGATGGGCTATTTGTCTACGTATAGATACAGATGTGCATGTTGTCTGAGATGAAGGCTGCTGGAAGGAGAACCTTTCACTACCACCTTCATCTCTACAATGGAGGCTGGGGTGTGAGGTTAGGCTATGCCCTAGGGCACTCCTAGGCCTTTCTCCTGAAAGTGCCACATCATTCAAACTGGGGCAATGACCAAGTCTTTCCACCGAGGGCCTGACTCAATCACCAGCCACCAAAAAATCACAATATTTGATCACTAGAGGAGGACTCATCTGACCAGTGCAGATAGGTACATCTGTGGTGAAGACCCCAAATTACCTTCACACTCAATGAAAAGAAACAGTTACTTATAAAACAGAGTTCAGGACAACTTGAAGTGGACACCCAAAATAATTCAGGTGCTTTGTGCTCAAGGCATTCATGTTTCCCTGCACTGTTTGTGAATGGAGGCTAATTTACTAGCCCATACATAGATGCCCATGTTCTGAGTATCTGGCTCATAACTAAAACATGATGCCTGCTGTGATCTACCAGGCCCCCAGCACCAACCACCCTTTTTATTTTGTTTGGTGGCCACTGGTACTTTTTGGTAGCACAGTCCAGGAACACCAACGCTAATTGTGAGACAATACAGAAAATGCCCAGCAAGTGCAGAAAACTGACAAGCATCTGCACATCACAGAACAAAATCATATTTATCGAGGGTTTTGAAGTGACTTTTGAAAAGGGAGACCTAAGTGTAAGTCCTGTAACAGACCATGGTTACATCATGTAAGTGTTTCCCCTACTAATTGTCTTCTCAAAAGTGATGTGAACTTTATTTAAAGCTGAAGTTTTAAATACAGTAAAGGGAAAAAGCTTTGGTGTTTCCACAGAAATATTTCAGACATTGGTGCCCTGACTTCATGGTGCTTCTGAGGGCATAAAGAGGACCAGATAAATGCAACAGAACACTCAGTCTGTGATATTGTTCTTGATATTGTTTAAGAAAAACCTCAACAATTAATAAAAAGTGGTTAATGACATTTAATTTCAGCAAAGTATTAATGAAGGACTTATGAAAAATGATTACAGAAAGATAGATTTATGTTGTTTGTAATTTCAAAAATAATTCTTATGATTCTCTTGAGCTGATAAGAGTTAAGGCTTGTTAATATTAGCCATGATTCCAGCTGTTAGAGAATGGAAATGAAGGGGAGATGAAGAGTTGTTGAGACCAAGGTTGGTTGACCATTTTTCAGCCATTAACATGTGTCTGTGTGAATCAGACACAAGGTCCTGTGGCTCTGTCTTTCATGACCCTTTAAAGCACCCAGGTGCCAAAGGGTGGGGGTGACAACAGGAATGGAGAATCTGATGGCAATACTCCTTTCATATTTTCCTGGGCAGAAAAATGGTGTGGCTGTCTAAACTCTTCTGCTGCTCTCAAAAAGTGTGTGTGTGTGTATGTGTATATATATACACACACACACACACACAATATATGTGTGTATATATATATATTCCTTCCCCCCAGTTCCAACCCTGACAATCAGTTCATAAGTGGTCAAAAAATGAAGATATTTCAGCCACTTCTACTCGCTACTTGTGTCCTGTTAATCCCATTCTTGCTTTATTTTGGTCTTCCAAAATAAAGACCTTCCTTTTCCTCTCCTTTTTTTTTTTTTTCTACATTTTTCTTTTTTCTAGAACTGATTTTAAGACTGACTTCTGCTGTCTTCTTGAAGCACTTTTTTCTTTCCTCTTCCTTTTTTGCTTCAGTTTCTCTTCCCTGAGAACTGCCGCTTGCTCTTTCCCCTCCTCAGGTTGGTCTCCCAGCACAGACCTGGGGAGTTTAGAGACTCTGTTCTGATGGTGAGACCTCTCTGCAGACACTGCTGGAGAGACTGACAGTGATACTACATCACTGGCACAAGCATGCATTGGATGTTTATTTTCTCAGAGTCTGCAAACACCAGAATGGAAATTTTTTCACGGTTATGCTTCTGCCTTATCAATGGCTAAGGGATAGCGCTAGTAAAGCAGGGCAAGTATTTTCTTGAGTCTCAGTGAAACGACTCTTTGTTTGTCAGACACACGCACTTATCTCACTAATCAAAATAGACCTGTCTAGTGATATATGCAAAACAATTTTGGCCTTTTGCTTCCTTTCATCTGCCCTTTTGCAATAGGGCACTAGCTATTTTTGTAACACTAGCTCGGTGCATCACTGGCTCATTTTCACCTCAAATTTCATTGGCTGTTGAGATCCAAGCATACAAGTTTTCCTCTTCCTCTTAGGTATTTTCTACCTAATGAGATCAATTATGCATGATATAGAATAGAATAGAATTAACGAGGTTGGAAAAGACCTTCAAGATCATTAAGTCCAACCTGTCACCCAACACCACCAAATCAACTAAACCATGGCACCAAGTGCCTCATCCAGTCTCTTCTTAAACACCTCCAGTGATGGTGACTCCACCACCTCCCTGGGCAGCCCATTCCAATGGCCAATCACTCTTTCTGTGAAGAACTTCTTCCTAACATCCAGCCTAAACCTCCCCTGGCGCTGCTTGAGACTGTGTCCTCTTGTTCTGGTGCTGATTGCCTGGGAGAAGAGACCAACCCCCACCTGGCCACAACCTCTCTTCAGGTAGATCTTCTTACATGTAATACTCCAAGTCCCCTTTCAGATGAAGTGCTATGGCCATGTATTTACGCATTTCCATTCCAGAGTTGCTCTTCATTGGTAAAAGGGATGTTTCAAATTAGTGAAGGAATTAATAGGGAACTATTCATATCTGTGATATACTCACTTGGTGGCAGTCGAAACGGGCTGTCTGCTAAGTAGTTTGCATTGCTTTACAGTATGGCTTGCTACACATTGTGCTTTGATGTTTAGCAAACAATTTGGCACGCACTTCATGCCAAACATCTGTGAATGACACATGCAACTTTGTACAGCCCCCTGAATCGATGCGTCAGAGTCCATAATGATCTCTCCACCATGCATGCATTAATCTACATGAGTCCTAAAATCAAGAAATCATCAAACACCCATTTAATAGCGCATTTCATACATCAAGTTTAAATTTCAAATGAGGTTCTCATTTTAGTATAACTCTTATTATCAAAGAAACCCCTATTAGCATGTCATGCTGGCTTGTGCCAGTTCTCCGCAGAGTCTTGTGTAAAGATCAATGTAATGATGCACATTCACATGGAATTTGTATGTTCGGTCTTTAGAAAATTTCCTGGGGGAAACACAGCTCTTTGCCCTTTATCATGTCTAGTCAGAAAACTCAGTTGGTATGTTTGAGAAAACCTGCTCTGCCAGCTTTGGCTACTCAAGCAATTTTGGCATAGACCTACCGTCTGCAAGGCAGTTGTGTGGGAGGGTCTTAGGGAATGGCTTCACCTCTTCCCTCACTTGTATATACTTAAGAAAATCTCTATATATGACTTTTCAGACAAAAACAAGCAAAAACTGAGAAAACTATTCTTTCAGTCGGGACTTACTGAAGCCATTCAAGATCACCTGGAAATGGGAATGTAAGTTTGGTTCAGAAGAGTAAACCACAACAGAGTTTAAAAGACACAACACTATCCACATGCTCATATTTTTTCAAGTGCTTTGTGTTGGAAGGGGTGAGAGCTAAGAATAAAATCTGATTTCATAAAACAAGCCTGAGCCTTGCAGACCTGTTTTTTACTGCCTACATCCATAGCAATATCTCTTTTGAAAGCCAGTGCACCATGGCCAGCATCTGTGAATGTCAAGCCCCAGGGAAACCCATCCAATTAGGAGGGGGTGAGCTCTGGGCTGGTAGCAGAGAATTGAAGGATCTTAAATTCACCTCTTTCTGGGCTTCCATGCCTGACTCAGCACTGCCAGGAGACAGCTGTCTCCACTTGGGATTTGCTGTCCCGGATTATCCTCAGAGAGAAACCTCTTGCCTATTTCTCACAAAATGGGAATAGAGTGTCATTCTTCTTTTAAAATGCAGTTAGAAGAGGAAAGGCCATTTCAGCCTCTCTGCTGTGTGTTGTTGGAAGAGGTGCCCAGTGATGACAAAATCACAGTGCAGCTCCACTCTTTTGTGAGCAGTGATACAAAATTGTAAAACTTACTTAAAATGCACCTAAAAAAATAATTAGAAATTACATTGTATGAATATCAATATCAACTGGTATTTTACCAACAGTGAAAGCCACAAGGTATCTCTCTACTGCCTTTGCACACCTCTACCTGTGCCAATGTACAAGGTACCTGTGCCAAAAATCCTTGTGTGTTTTCAGTTCCTCTCATGAAGGCACTTCTAAGAACAAGTAAAGAACTTGTTTCTCCTCCCAAAGCAATTTCACCTCAAGATGCCTCCTACCATGAACAAAGCTACTACCAAACTCTGTGGGCAGCCCCACTTTTGCATGTTGCAGCACAGAGCTGTGAGATGGGGAATGACGAGCAGCCATTGAGCTGCTCTACTGGTGAGCATCACAGCAGGTCTCCCGTGCTGGCAATGGCCTGTGCTGGGACATGTGTGCAGCTGCTGATCCCTGGGGCAGAGTGACAGAGGGGAAGAGGCAAATCAGAGAGCTGAAGATGTATTGTTTATATGTGCAACTGAGCTTCAAAGCTCTTCTCCATACTGACGAATATTTCATGATCTATAAACACATAAAAATTAATGATTTTCAGTAAAATTTGGTCTCACATGACACACCCCTTTGCTTCACAGGATTGGTCTATCCTGATGTGCTGCCTGTGCACAGCAGAAATATCTAAGCTACCTACATACCAGGAGACATCCAACTGCAGCAAGCATCTTCTTGGGTTAAAAAACTTGTCCAAGAAACAGGGTAAATATCTGGTAAATATATTTTTACTCAGCTTCATCTCCTGAGCTAGGATGCTAGCAGTACCTGGGGCAGCTACGTTTAGAGTTTTTGGCTAGACTTCACTGCTAGAGGCCCAGACAAGATGATATATGGGCTACAGTCACACTTCAAAAACATCTTTATTTAGCAGATACAGGATCAGAACAGAAGAATTAATTTTCTAATGTTATTCAATTACTAGACTGTGTCTCTAAGCAGCCTGAATGTTTATAAGAACACAGAGAAGGTGAATGAAGGCTATTTACAGCTCAGTACTGAGGTTGTTCAACAAATGGCCATTTGATTCATGTTGGCCATCAGCCACCAGAGGTGAATCAGTTCCCACAACAGCAACTGGTGACAGAATCAAACTTGCTTTCTAAGACTGCTAGAGTCCTGCTAGAGGGGTTCAATGCATTGACAGCAATTGCTTTCGGGGGTACAGCCATTGAACTTGTCTGCAGCTGCCCACAATGAGCAAGTCGGTGGCCGAATGGCCAGCCTGGTGCTAATGCCCAGTTATATGGGGCACATGTTAAAGGACATTTTTCCTGGAGATAGTTTTGAGTAATGGAAAGAGTCACCAGAAAAAAAGCCAGCAACAGTATGAGTCATTTTTATTTGACAATATAAAGACAGAAATGAAAGAAGAAACATTAAGGATGAACATTCTCTGAAACCTCCGTTTTTCTCTGTTAAATCAGATCACAGCCATATGTGGAGCATCTATCTGTCCAGCAAACAAGAAGCATACTATTCATGACTTGTTGAAAGAGGTTACCGGCTCAACTACATCCCATGTACAAAGCAATTGTTTTACAGTTATAATAATAAGCCGCTCCATCCAGACAACCTTTGGCAGTGCACTCACTATCACTCAGCTTTTTTGAGGACCAGTGTTCAATACTCTCAGTTTCCATACTCTGAATTGCTCAAAGCCTTTATTTACATATATTCTCTGTGTTTACATAGAAGTACATAGAATACATAGAATAAACCAGGTTGGAAGAGACCTTCAAGATCATCGCGTCCAACCCATCAACCAATCCAACCCACCTAAACAACTAAACCATGGCACCAAGCACCCCATCAAGTCTCCTCCTGAAAACCTCCAATGACAGCAACTCCACCACCTCCCCAGGCAGCCCATTCCAATGGGCAATCACTCTTTCTGTATAGAACTTCTTCCTAACATCCAACCTAAACCTCCCCTGATGCAGCCTGAGACTGTGTCCTCTTGTTTTGGTACTGGCTGCCTGGGAGAAGAGACCAACCTCCGCCTGTCTACAACCTCCCTTCAGGTAGTTGTAAAGAGTAATAAGGTCACCCCTGAGTCTCCTCTTCTCCAGGCTAAGCAACTCCAGCTCCCTCAGTCTCTCCTCATAGGGCTTGCATTCCAAACCCCTCACCAACTTCATTGCCCTTCTCTGGACTTGTTCCAGCAAGTCAACACCCTTGCTAAACTGAGGGGCCCAGAGCTGGACACAGTACTTGAGGTGCGG
The DNA here is from genome assembly GCF_026170545.1 of Melanerpes formicivorus. NCBI lineage: Eukaryota > Metazoa > Chordata > Aves > Piciformes > Picidae > Melanerpes > Melanerpes formicivorus. Next base: position 7,002,601 of record NW_027142369.1, read on the forward strand.
CCTAACCAGACATCTCCAACATCTCCAGACTGGTAAGTTAGATAGTCCAGCATCTAAAAGGCAAACTGTCTTACCCTAGGGGTTATTACTTATTACCCCAATATGTCATGCTTTTGAATTACTCTTCCAAACTAGGAAGTTTTATAGGTAACCTTGAGTGATATTACCTGCATTGTTTGGAAGGACTATAGGGGTTGGACTCGATGATCTCTGAGGTCTTTTCCAGCCTTATTGATTCTATGATTCTATGACTATGTACACTTGGTTACTTTCTGTTTTGGATATTTGATGGAGGTCTCCTTCATCAAGCTGTATAGCCACTTTGTTCCTCATAAAAAATGAGGCGTGTCTTTGGTGAATCAGAAAAGACTGTTCTTTCCCCAGAGATCTTTGAATACTTCTGTCTTAGCCAGGTCAGCTGATAGTCAGCTAGTGGTCAGCTGATAAATAAGGTTTAAAAAGAATGTAAGCATACAATTTTTAACATCTTCAGACCTTTTCTGTCTTCCATGAGAGGAGAAAGGGAGAATATCTGTGCAAGGGCACACTGCTAGGACCATTATGCAAAAGGAGGAAGTCATGTTGTATCGATAGGCTTTGATCTAACCCTGAGACACCATCTCCTATGAAGAGTCTCTTCTTTTGTCTGTTCACATGAGCATTTTTCCAGCCTGCAGTTTATGGCTAATTCAGCTCTCCCTCACAGCCATTTTTAGCTGACCAGTTTCTGGAGTACATTTAAACAAGCCCTGCAGGCATGTGGGCGATTTCTGTTTTGGAGTGGTTCATGTTCCCCTTTGACAATCAAATTCCCCTTGCTGTGCACAGATTGAAGATCTGGCCTTTGCTGAGTGCTTCTCTCAGGGAAACAAAAAAATCCATATGGGCCTGCTCTGCAGTCATTCATCAGCATTTAGAGGTTCCTGACCTGGTGTGCTCAAGCTGCAAAATGTGGTGGGCAGATCTCTTTCTGCAGAGGAGCATACACCTCAGCCTGCTGAAGCTGTTCTGGGTATATCTGGAGAGGATTTGGCCTGTTCAGATTGCAAGTAATTGCAGTAGATTGCTGAGCCACACGTGAAATTTGAGAAGTGGAGTTTAGCCTTCATTTATTTTCAGTAGTGCAAAGTCAGAGTAATTCCACAGTCTTTGTTGGGCTTGAGGAAGATTTGTTCTCATTTACAGAGGAAGATCTGTCCCTGGGAGACTAAGGTGATGCAATCACATTTCCTAATAGGTCTTCAATAAAGCTCACTTCAGAATTATGCTCCAACACAAAACTGATGTCAAGGAAGAGAAGCAGCTTTATTTTCAGGATACTGGACTATTAACTGACATAACAGATAAAAGTACTTTCAGTGACCCTTCTCATTACAGCCCATTCTTTACATTCCCTTTAATGATCTTTGAAAGGTTTTATTGACTGGAGGGATATTACAATGTGTGCTACCTGTTGGGTGCTCTCAGTGCATTGTCAATATGTTTTGATGAGAAAAGGCAGAAACTGAATAGGTCTAATGTAAAAAAGCGAGCTCAGGCTGTCAGCCTTCCAGCCTGGCAAAAAGCCACTAAATGAAAAACAACAACAACATCAAAGACACTAACTGCATGGAATTAAGGCACTTTGCTTTGAACAAAGCCAAAACATACCCAGAGGATGGCCATTGCTATGCCTAGCAGTGTGCTACACACACTGGCAGTGCTGGACAAATTCCTGCTCCTCAAAGCCCTGCCCTGCCACAGAGCAGTGTAGGCAGCTCAGGTACACTCATGGAGCTCAGTTCAAGGCACACCATTCTCTGCCAAGCAATGCAGAAACAGCCTGGGATATATGTAGCACCCAGATAACTAGGATTGTATGTAACTCTATTGCATGGGCATGGTCTACCCTAACAAGTCAATAACTTACAGAGAATAGCCAGCTCCAATATCTGTCCTAATTTCTTAGAGAAAACGATAAACAAGTTTGACCCATCTCATGTAAGAAGAAGAAGAAACAGGGGATGGAACTGGTCTCAGGGAACACCAGAAAAGAAAAGGGCATTTGAAAGGAATAAAAGGGGAAAAACCACAGATGAATTGAGCTGGAGATGCAAAAGAAAAGAAAAATTATTTTATTTTTACATCTCAGAAGAATAATGGTTTGAATTGGGACTGCTGGAGGAGGAAGCAGGGAGAGAGGCAAAACTACACAGCTTCAAGAAGGAAACTGATGTTTATGAAAAGGATCAAATGCCACAATACTCACAATACCAGGGACAGACAGGGTGACCCAAGGGTCCTGTTCCAGTTCCATGTTCCTAAGATGTCTAGGCTGCCACTCTGAAGTATCAAAGTAGGAATACTGACTGCTTCAGAGAACCAAAATGACCAATGTTATGGGAAAAATAATTTCCCTGGACTTCAGGTGCAACCTCTGCTCCCCTGGTGATTCTCAGTGATCAAGGCAATACCTATAGTGAGAACTGGATACAGGGTGAGCTGCTCTACTATGGCACCCAGGTCTGGCTGATGGCTCAAAACAGGTAACACCTAATAATGAAGGCAGCACATTCTCCTGCTTTTCCCCCCAATTTCATGGAGATCAGAAGGAGGAAGAGAGCATCATTCCCCAGAGGCCTCCTGTAAACTTTCTCCAGACTAGTGCAGTCTGGATGCATTACTGCAGTGGTGGCATTAAGCTACTGTCTCACTAAAATCAGTCATGGAGCTTGCGTAACACTGGACAGAAGTTTAAGGCTGTCCCCAAACTGGACTCTGCATGTTCTCTATGAATGCACATTCAAGTCTGAGCCTTCATTTCTGTGTATATCTGTGAGAGCTGTTTATGTCTCACAACAAAACTGAAACACAAACGTTCTCAAGGGTACTGGCGTGAAGGCAACAAACACTGATCTGCTTATCTCTGCCACTCAGTAGTACAAAAACAACAGTGGAAGCTCAAACTAACATCTTTCTTTTAGTCCTTTAAAATTCACCACTTTAGGTACATATTGAACAACACCTAATAATATTCAATACGTTCTATCTTCAATGAGCTTAACAGACATTGACTAGGAAATCTGAAGAAATGTGATTTTCAAGTGTCCATCTGTACCAATCCTGATCCACACCTTGTTTTGTTCTATCACATAGACAATACATCTAAAACATATATCTTGATCAAAACTTGACAACTTCCTATCTGCTTCTACTCAGCTACAGTGAGGCCAGAAAAATACATTTAAAAAAGACTCTTTATCTGGGCTCCCACTTAGAAGTTGTCCTTATAAAAAGGGAAAAGGTGCAGGGATCGCTTACCATGTCTGCAAACTGGTGCTGTACTGTGGGTCAGAGTGGGCATCAGTTGGAATAATAAGGGCAGAGAGAGGAGATGAGCAAGGGATGCTCTTCACTACTCTCTTGCTGTCTCTGATGGATAGTGTGTCTCTCACCAGCTACATGACTGTAGATACTGATATCTTAGGCAATGGATTTTTCCATCCCCATAACAAAGTTGATCATCTGTGCTACTTTGTGAGTAGATTTTTTTTCCGAACATAGATAACTACCTTGTTCTTTGATCCTTACAAATATAGACAGCAATTTGAATGATGGACTTGATCCATGTAGCAGAACAAGGCTATAGCTATTTCACTGAATTATTTAAATAGAATTTTACAACATTATTTAAATAGCAATAGTTAATTTCTATGTAGATGAACCACAATTCTCTGCAGATTTTATCTTATAGAAATATCTTTAATAGAGGACTCTTTGCAACACAAATAAATGCAAGGAGCTGAGAAAATTAAAACTTGTAAAATTAACTGAGTTTTTCAACTACCTAGATCACTTGGAATTTAAGGTAACCTGTCTCTTCCAGGAACTAGATTAAGATCACTGATTTCCAAGAGCTGATTTCTGACTTCCTTCACTCAGAGAAGACTGCAGAGCCAGACACTGCTCTTTGAATGACAAATGCAAACCCACTGTAAGTGGACTGTATAAGTTGGTCCCAGCCTTCCTGTGTTCTATATGTCCAAATGGGGCAGGTCCATACAGAAGCAGAGCAACTAGCAAGTCCTGCATACCATAATGTCTACACACATGTTTGGTTTTGGGCAGTAAGATTTAGACAATTGCAATTGAAGGCAATTTCTGATGAAGGATTTGAGTTCAGCCAGTCTCCACACTGGCTTCCCAGGGCTCAGAGCAACTGGAGGGAAGAAGTAACCCAGCCTGCAGTTTCTGTTGTTTGGGAGTATTAATATTTTTCCTAAGTTTTCATGCTACTGTCTCAAAAAGCTGACACCAAAGTAGGCATCATTTCTCTACCTGGGACCTCTTTGTGTGGCCTCTCTTCAAAGGTCAGAATGAGGAATGACCCTGTTTTCTGACTCATCTTGCATACACCTGAGATCAGACCCTTTACATCAGAACTCCTGTTAGTGTATCACTCCATTACCTGCTGTTAGCTTGAGCAGTGAATTTTGCAATGCTCAACTCCACAAATGCTGTCTGACATGGCTATGTAGGAAACAACTCTGACAAATCAGGAGCATAATACTCCAGCACAGCCATACCAGAGGGAGTGGCCACCTTCCTGCTGACAGAGGGGACACCAGAGTCAGAGTAGCGTAAGTGTGTGGCAGTGCAGGACCACCCCAGCAGATATCACACCCCACCTCTGCCCACGCTGACCTCCTGCATATCTTGCCTTCACTGCAAAGCTCTGCTAAGGGGGAAGTGTGCTGCTTAGCAACCCCACAGTATGATAAATAATTATCAGTAAGTATAGGGGTACAGAGAAGCAAGGGCAGAAGTAACAGAAATCAGACTGTGCAGCACAGCAATGGCAGCAGCACAGCTGCCAGTGACTCAAAGGTGACTGCAAGTGAATGATGTGTGCCTGAGGATCATCAGAGCTCTGCCAAGGAGGACCTTGTCTGTACCTTTTCACTCGAGACAGTGTGTCTGCACAACAGCAAACAGCACAGCAGTGTGGGAGCGTGTGATGTAATCTTCCTTCAGAGCAGTGGGTGCACCCAAAACCAGATCGTACATATAGCCACCTCTAAGCTTTCCTTTACCAACACCTTCTCTTACCTAAGACATGGACCAAGTTGTGACTAGTTAGAAAAAGGTGTGAAACTAACACACATAAGTTACAGTGGGAACTAACACTGCCGTGGTCAGATGCCACATTACATCTGGCTGAGACTCCCTGAAAGAGGAGGAAGTGTGCCCAAGTGCAGCTCCTGCCATTTGTTCCCCAAGTTCTGCCTTTACTGCACAGAAGTCCAGGTTGTAGCCAGGCATCTGTATCAAAGTCAGCAGAAGCCACAGATTAGAGGGGCTAAGGGTAGCAGCAAGTGAAGGTTGCTGGCCACAAGTGTGCTGAAAGGTCAGGCAGCAAGAGGGTTTGTTCTGCATGGTCAAACCTGGGGCAATGCAGGGGCAGTGCAGGAAACACAGCTCTGCAGGAAACAGAAAAGTCCAGAGACTGGAGGACAAATTGAGCACGCTACACTAAAGCTAGGCACCCTAGAAAATACCTCAGCAAAGAGTTTTAGGACAGTTTAAATGTGGTCTGTCATTTTATTTCAGTACAATGTTGCCGTGATTGAGAGCATTTGAAGGTGAACTCAGTGTCTACTTCAGAAAATACATATGTAGGCACTTGTGGTGCCTTTTTCTTAGACTATGTGACACATGTAAAACAGTGGCTTGACAAAATCAGAATATTAAGTAAAAGGTATATCATGCAAAACTTTGCTATCATCAGCCTGCCTTCTCTGCTGACTTAGCAAGAGCGCTTTTTGTTTGCAAACCCTGTGGTACACCTGAGAACAGAGGTCTCCATCCTGCCTAAAACCCAGCAGAGCCAAGAAGTCACATCCCTAGGCATGGTGGGTGACTCATGAACCATCTCAGACCATATGGATGTTCTGGAGATATTAAGCACAGGTTTTTCACATGTTGGAAAACCATCTGAAACATGTCCTGCCAAGCTGCATAGCTGTCGTATCAGCTGGCACAGAGACCGGGATGCTCAGCTTTGTTTTCCACTTTGCGATTTGAGAGGTGGCTCCAGTATCTTAATTGTAGACAGCGAGTCAGGGATTTATTTATCCTTTTATGTAAATATCTTATTTCCCTCACAGACACTGGCACACCAGTGAGCTGCAGAAATAGGATTACAGACTGCAGGTCTCTCTCTCCTCCCTCCCAGCTGCGTATTTACCAAACCATTCTCGCTAATCCATTTTACTGTGTTTACTTCCCACTTCCCTCCAGCCTTATTGTCTTACTGTTATTCATTCAGGTGCTTAGAGACATTAAAAGCAAAGGCTTAAGAGACAGTCACCTCCAGAGCTGACTGTTTTTGAATCCACACTGATTTACACCAGATTAATATTTGTTAGAGCTGCATGGTGCACTTGCACAAGTCCACAAACCATGTAATACTGATACAATCCAGCTTCCTACAGCCTCTACTGTTTCATTGTCCTTGTTTGAGTTAGTACAGAACTAATTCTTTTCAGTGGTTTTACTGTTCAGCTCAGTCTCTTCAAAGTAATTACATTTTCTGAGGTGAACATCATATTTTTGCAGACAATGTCTGCTTCTAGAAGTGATAACACTTGATGTTAATAGTTACTACTAAGGATTGGTGAGACATTGGAACAGGTTGCCCAGGGAGGTGGTAGAAGTCCCATCCCTGGAGGTTTTTAAGGCCAGGCTGGATGTGGCTCTGAGCAACCTGATCTTGTGTGAGGTGTCCCTGCCCATGGCAGGGGGGGTGAAACTAGATGATCCTTGAGGTCCCTTCCAACCCTATCAATTCTGTGATTGGTATGCAGAGAGGCTCTTGCATGTACTTGCTCCTGTGGAGACCAAGATCACTGCTAAATTTTGTGTACCACGTTGGGGATGCAGAAAATAAAAGGCCACACCTGTGACCCAGCAGGTGGTCCTAAACTAACAAGGTATTCCAATCCCATATACGTTGTGTTTGGTATAAATATGAGGGATTATGAGGGTCAAGCTTTCTTCTTCAATAGCAGGCATCTGAGGAGGACTCTGTGTGTTCTGCTTTCAATCTCAATCCAGTGGTTCCTGAACCCAGTTCCAGAATCCAGCTCCTGAATCTGGCTCCTATCTGCTGCTGAGCCTAGCCTGGGACTTCCCCAGTGCTTGCCACCAGCACCAGTGATGATAGTGATGTAATTGCCATCAGGGGGACTGGGTTCAATATTGAGTTTGTATATATTTGTATGTATTTAATTTTTAAATTAGTGTTATTAAAGCTGTTTTATATTTTAGAATCCACAAGTCTCTCACCCTTATTCCCTTTATCTTCCCCTTTAGGAATAAAGGAGAGAGCTTAATACACACCATCTGTCATTTGTCTAGTGGCTGGCCCAGCCCTAACCCTTGGTATTTATGAGTTGTCCTTGGACCTCCTACTTTTACTTCTTGGCAACAGTTATCCAGGGAAAGAGAAAGAATGGTAGGCATTTACAGACAGAGGAGTGGTAAAGAAATACCTGGAGGTATTCCAGATTTTGAACCAGGTATTTATCTGCTCTTGTTATGTGCTACAGAACTCGCTGGTTGTGAGATTGCTTTCCTTACAGTATCACAGTATCACCAAGGTTGGAAGAGACCTCAAAGATCATCGAGTCCAACTTGTCACCACAGACCTCCCGACTAAACCACGGCACCAAGTGCCACGTCCAATTCCCTCTTGAACACCTCCAGAGACAGTGACTCCACCACCTCCCTGGGCAGCCCATTCCAATGGCAAACGACTCTCTCAGTGAAGAACTTTCTCCTCACCTCAAGCCTAAACTTATACACAAATGGAACAGGCAAGTCCCACTGCTGACAGCGGGTCTGAGTCACAACCAAGGATTAAGCCTCTCCTAGAAATCTACAGATGGCACAGATCATGACTGTTCCCAGTTGTAAGCACCAATCCTTAATTTTTTTCTAAAGTGCCATGGAAAAGTTTTTTTAAGAGGAATTTTTTCTTTTTAAAAAAGAGAAATACCCCTTTGTCACCAAGACCAGAGAAAACAGCTGTTCCTCCACTACCGAACGGAGGGTGCTGTCACCATGTGTGTACCCTGCTGCAGCACAACACATTATCATGTGCGATTGCCTCTGGTGCTTGATCTGTGCAGCAGTACACACAGCTGTACTCTGTACCAGCCATGCAGTGTTCAACACTGCAGACACCAGCATCACACACATCACACAGGAAATTCATGGGATGTTTAAAGAGCCTTTGAAGAATCATCCCATATAAAACTGTCATGGGTTAAGTTGAATATTTGCTGCTGTTATACAAAACCATCCTGCCTCATGCCAGCTTCAAAATGAAAGTGCTGGCTGGAGAAAAGTATTATGGGCCTTGAAGTTCAGATTGTAACATGAGAGGCTTCCTGTTCTGGTTGCTGGTTTTGGGTTCCAGGGTTTGGGTGTTGGCTCTTTTTCTGTGGGAATGGCAGTGAGGCAGATGGGAATGGGCTAGTTCCTTGGTTTTCTGCTTTTATGCTAGTGCTTGTCTGCTTTATGCTGCAAATTGGCTAAGCTAAGGTAATTGTGCATTATATCATTGGCTAAGGTAATTGTGCATTGTATTATTATTATCTGATTTGCTTTTCATCTCAACTCTTTTTATCTCAACCCAGAGGGATTGCGTGTTATTTTTCCCTCACTTCTGTGTTGGGGGGAAACAGGCAGGTTAACCCGTTCATAGCACTTTAACCTGTTACAGTATCTTCCCCAGAATTTAACCTGTCTAGCAGTTTTTTGACTATTGAAGCTGATTGACACCTTTTGGTATTAGTTGCCTAATGAAAGAGGTCAAATCCATCCACTGGAATGGATTTCAGCATTTCTTATGACCATTTCTTATGGGGAGATCTGGAGTATTTCCAGGGGAAATGCAGGTGTGAAGGTAGCAGCACGCTTGTTTAGTTCTGATAGATGAATAAAAGCACTGATCTGCCGGGTTGTATTTTATCACAGAAACCCTTAGTGCCTAAAATCAGTGATATGCTGAAGTTTTAGCTTTCACAAGGGAAAATAAACCACCTCAGAAGAAGCAGTTTTTATACAGATTGAATAAAACTACAGTAGAGTTATGATACCTTGGAGACAGTCACTCCCTTTCTTCCTGCTACAGAAAAGCAGATATGAGGGAGTTGGATTGGGTCTGGCCCTTTGAAACCACTAAATGAGATTTTAAATTAAGCACAATAGGATTTTTCTTTTTCTTTCTACTTTAAATTTGTGTGAGGGATTAGTACAACAGATCCAAGCTCTGTGCAAATAAATCTCTGCCTGCAATTTCCTACTATAACATTTAACTCTTGCTATACCCTGCAAGCTCTTATTTCACTCTCCAGCGTCTCTTCAGTGGAGGCAGGAGGCAGATTTGTCAGAGATGCTGCAAGGACAGAGGTCCTAATTCCAGGAGATACATGGGAACAAAGACCCTGGAGGAGGATAGCAGAGGAGAGGTGGTCGGATGGCGGTGTGAGAAAGCACAGGACAGAGTAGGGTTATGGAGCAAGAGGCTGACAACACACTGGAGAGACTCTTAACTTCATGATCACTCAGATTAATCCCCTTACTCTTTCTCTAGCCACCTCTACCTCCCAGCCAAAAACTGAGTGAATGATTTTTCACTCACACCAGTTAAGCCAATTCAGCTCAACAGCATGTGATAGTATGCTGTGTTGAAGGCAGAGATGCTTCACAACAGAAGCATCTTATTTCCCAGCATTTATCAATAAGTATCTTTTACTGTGGATCAAGGAATCTGAATTACTGGGGAATGCCGCCAGGCACTTTAGTGCATCCTTTTAAGAGAGCTGTTTTAGGAAGGACTCATTGATGAAAAGAAATGCTCTAGTTGCTGTGTTAAAATAAAATTAATAGGATTTTCTTTTATAGCTGTCTATCTCACATCTGAGCAGTTTTCAGCTTAGCATTTGCCAGCAGTGTGAATTTCAACAGTGAGAAGATCTAAGAGGAAATGTCTCTTTTCTCTGAGCCTAATGTCTGTTCAAGCAGCTGACTTGTACACTGATATTCAAGCTGTTTACAAATAAGAGGTGTCTCCATCGAGTATTGGTATTATTGTTCACTAACATGAAGCATGAGACTGTTATGTGAATTCCCAAAACCTTTCAAGGCAGCTCTAAATGTGTCTGTTTACATTTTTGCTTTGTTTCTCCATCCACCAGCATCACAGCCAATCTGAAGGGTATTTCCTCAGTAGGCACAAATTGGAGAGCTGATGCTCCTGTACATATATGTTGCATCCTTGGCGGAAATAATTCACTGTTTGGCAGTAGGCAGACTAATATAATAGCTGGTTTTGAAACTAATACAGCTTTCCTCATGGAACTGGATCAACCCTCTACAAGCAGCCAATGGTAGATTAGGAATTACAAGAGATTTTGCACTGTGGTCCCAGCTCAATTGAACTCCAGTTTCAGTCTTCCATAGATGATTTTTAAAAGTGCAGCCACTACAATGAAGGCTTTCCAACTCCACCAAATTAATAAGCATTCATTTTAGCTAAACTAGAATAGCAAAGATGCTTAAGTAGATGTAATAAGAAATTAAATACAGTCTTCTTGTTTGAATTCTGAATTTTTTTTTATTATCTTGGATGCAGTATCCTTGAAATCCTGCATAAATGTTTCAGACAACCACAAAATATATGCAGTGCTCCACTGTTATGATATTCTGGCTGAGGCATATAAAAAAATCTAACAATTGTTTTGCATGCAGATAAGATTTGGAATGCTGCAGGCTGTGTCACTCAGCTGTGCCAACAGCTCCTGTTCAAGACCCTCACTGTACAAAACAGTGACGTCATGAAGCCAGAACTGTGGTGTGTTCCCAGAGCTGTACTGAAACCATGAGAGGAGGAAAGAAACTCCATCCATCCAATTCCCACAAGTTACTTTCAGTGCTTTGGACTTGCAGTTGGAGCCTTCACATAGAAATGTTCAAATACTGTTTTTTTCCAACAGAAATATGAAATGCTATTTAGGTGAAGAAATTATTCCCACTCCCATTTTTCAGTGTAACCAAAGTCAGTAAGTACTGTAGGCCTATGCAAGCACATCTGTTGCAAAGACAGAGTATTCAAAATAGTTTACACACACAGTTTTGTATTTTAGGGTTTGGATTTGATTCTGGGGGTGATAATTTTGAAGCAAGAAAAAATTGCTAGTGGAGTCCTCAAATGAAAAATTACACAGCTTGAGTTAGAAGAGATTGCATCAATTTAAAATGCTACAATTAGCTATGAGTCTGAGCCAAAAATTTCACATCACAGAATCACAGAATCAAGCAGGTTGGAAAAGACCTCAGAGATCATCAAGTCCAGCCTATCACCTAACACCACCTGACAACTAAACCATGGCTCCAAGTGCCACATCCAATCCTTTTTTGAACACCTCCAGGGACGGTGATTCCACCACCTCCCTGGGCAGCACATTCCAATGGCCAATTATTCTTTCTCTGAAGAACTTGCTCCTCCCCTTGAGCCTAAACTTCCCGTAGCACAGCTTGAGACTATGTCCTCTTGTTCTGCCACTGCTTGCCTAGGAGGAGAGACCAACCCCCACCCCCTCCCCCCCCTCTACAACCTCCTTTTAGGTAGCTGTAGAGAGCAATAAGGTCTCCCCTGAGCCTCTCTTCTCCTGGCTAAACAACCTCAGCATACCCCACACGCAAATTTTGAACACCACCAGAAGCAGATAGGCCAGTGTTTCCTACCTCTACAGGGATGAGCCAAAAATCTCACATCCCACATGAAAAATTTGAATACTACCAGAAGTGGATAACCCAGTGTTTCCTGCCTCTGCACTTGGCCAAGACAAAGCTATCAACATTCCCTAATAACTTGTAGCAATTTAACTTTGGAGAAGTTCTTATTAATCTGAATATTGTGATTCTCTCCTATTTCTAGTTTTTTCCTCCTCACATTCATGACTGTGCACTGGACTTCACCCTTTACACCAGAAGGATACAGTATAAAAAAAGCCACTTCCCAAAAAAAAACACACATTAACTATGGAATGCATTTTGCCTTTAGGATGTCTTTAAACAAAACAGGGTGTCAAGCACGTCTTGGGTCAACCTTTATGGGGTTGCTTTTCCCTAAACAAATTAAAAGTGTGTGGAATCTTACCTTTTTATGGCTTTGTAGCAAATGATGACAACTACGAGGAGGAACACTAGTGTGGCACAGCATACTGCAATGATAATAATCAGGCCTGGCCACCAGGTCTCTTCAGTGGGACAAAAGGTAGACTTGGGAGCTGTAAAGAGCATAGAAAAAGACATGAGTTCTCCCAGTGTATCTGTAATCAGATATGCTTCAGTCACCCATGCAATAGCACTATACCAGGTCCACAGATACATGTGAACAGGTTATTTCACCTTTAGGACTTTTTATTTCCTCCCCCCCATCAAGCAATCAACTCCTCTGTTTGGTGACAGATATTTCTTGTCATGGTTCTCAGATGACCAAGTCCGCTGTGTCCGTGTTATCCACAACCTGGTGCTGAGCACAAAGGTGAAGGGCACAGCTCTGCTACTTGTGGGAAACCTCTTCGCCCTCTGTATTTCCCAGCTCCTGCTGCATCAGACTGAGTTTTAGAGAGAGCCATTATGCTGATAAGGGGAGAGGTTTTACAGGGACCCACAGCAGAGCCTACTAATCACTATTTCATCTTCTATCATTGGAACAAGGAAGGGGGACTTGTTTTACAAGAACCAGAATTTATCACATTTATTATTTGCTTTTAGAGGACTATAGCTGACAAGCTTTTTTCCTATTTGTCTTTGAATTCTAAGTCCATTCTTTCCTACTGCATTGTCTTTGAATTCTAAGACCAATAGCTAAGAGCTGTTAACATTAAGAAACCTTAACTTGTGAAAATACAAGCAATTTTAATTAATTTTTTCTTATCCAATTTATGGCTATAATTGTCCATGTAAGTATCACCCAAAACAAGCAAGATTTTGCATCAGAAGGAATACTAGTGGCATTTAGCTAAAATATTTTCCTACAGGGCCATATTTCTGTTCCCATGCTTTGAGGAGACATATTTCCTGAAGGACAATGAGCAACAATACTGTCATGAGCAGTATCAGTGTACTGCACAGGGGGAAGAGATCCTCAACACAGTGTGTGTAACCACAAAAACTCCACGAGAACTTGGATCACCTTAAATGAAGTTAAATAATGAATCAGCAAATGTGGATGTCTAAAGCTACATGTTCAGTCAGGTAGGGGAGAGAATTAAATAAAGCAAAAGGCTTTTTTTCCCCCCACTTTTTTTTTTTGAGTTAATTATTTGATCTGATCTATCCAGTATTCTGAACTTCCCACTATAAAAATCATAAATAGCTGACAAGTTAAAATGTCATCACACTTGCATCATTTACTGGGATCCAACATGTCCTGTGTCTCCTGTGTTTGATTAGGAAAAGACATATATGTACCCTTAGGTTAATGCTCATTAGGTTAAATCCTGAAATACACAGTTACTGAGAAAAGGGTTTTTTTTTTCTGGTTGCATGATCTATAGAAGGATCAGCAACATTCACACCAAGAAATCCACAGGAACCCCTGATAAAAAGATTAAGTAATAAACTACATGAAGCAATCAAAATAATAAAGGCAACAGCTTGATAAATCATAGGCAGTTCAGCATTTGGTGGCACACACTGTCAGTGTGATCATATTTGTCCAGCAAATATTGCCTTCAGTTTATTGTACATACATTGACTGTGTGGGGTGTGTATGTTAATGGATTTTTTTGCCTGTGGGAGAGAAAAATAAAGCTTAAAGATTAAGTCATTTGAAGGACTAGTTCCTGGCTCATCTTCTGACAATGTGAACTCCCAGACTATCTCAGCAACAGAATTTCTACTTTATTAATGTGTCAACTGCAACAGGGCTGCTCTCAACCCCTTCATCTTCCAGACTGTGTCCCTTTTGATGATGGGAAGCCCAAGCCCAGTCTGCATGGATGCCTCTGCATACAGTTGGGAAAGTCATCTGAGCAAGGGAACTTCCCAAAGATCCAGCAAGGTGCCTAGGAAGTGCCATGTGCTCAGAGACATGCCTCTTGGTGGGTCCTCTTCTCCCAGGCAGCCAGCACCAGAACAAGAGGACACAGTCTCAGGCTGCGCCAGGGGAAGTTCAGGCTGGAGGTCAGGAGGAAGTTTTACACAGAGAGAGTGATTGCCCATTGGAATGGACTGCCTGGGGAGGTGGTGGAGTCGCCGTCACTGGAGGTGTTCAGGAGGAGACTTGACAGGGTGCTTGGTTACATGGGTTAGTTGATTGGGTGGTGTTGGGTGATAGGTTGGACGTGATGATCTTGAAGGTCTCTTCCAACCTGGTTTATTCTATTCTATTCTATTCTATTCTATACTGAGCTCTTGATGTTAAGGAGGTGCTGATGTCTCTGATGCCTCAGGTTGCGGTTCACAGCTCTGGTCCCTGGGGAAGCCCAGGGCTGGGAAGGCTCTCTGTCCTGTGCCTGGGTCCTAGACCCCCAGTCAGTGCCTACAGTATAGAAAAAACAGCTTGCATCTGGGAAGGGCTGAGCCCACATGTCATGCCATTGATAATGAGAAATTATCCTGGGGCGAGGACATCCTCTTGCAACTGTGCCACTTTGCACAGAATAGCACTGCATTTCTCAGGCACTCTCTGGGGGAGCAAAGACATAGGTCCCAAACTCTCTTCTAAGATACTGAAACTATAATGAAAAACACTGAGTAGGTGATGTCTCCAGCTACCCAAAACAATGACAATATCTGATTATTTCATCATCTTATAAAAGCTTCGACAAAATGCAGGAAAACAATTTTCATGGTCGCTTCCTTCTTTGTATCACTTCTTTCAAATCCTTTATAAACCTCTAAAAGGTGTATGGATTCAGAACCAAACCGTGTCCTTTCCCTTGTTATGTAAAGGGACAACAAGCCACATACTGTTGTCATTCACAGTGGTGTATATGGGGAGTGGAGGGCACTCCCTGGGCACAGGGAGCTCCTTTGTCATCACCACAGGATTACCAAGAGCTGAGGGCTGGACAGCCTGTGTTTGCTCCTTTGGCACCCATGACTGGTCTCATGTGAGCAGCTTCAGCTGCTCAGAGCATTATATGCCCCTGATTTGACTAATTCCTGGCTGCTCCTCACTGGTCTCAAAATCAGCTGAATGGAGAAAGTGATTTTCACAGTATCAAACAGCTCTCCTAAGCCCTGAAATGTCTTTCTGCACACTGAACAAATGGTTGGGTGCAAAGTGGCAGGAAAGTGTATGACATTTTAAACAGGATAAGCAGAGTGAGCTAAGCAATCACATAAATCCTGATGAAATAATTAAAGTTCTTATTCAATTAATAAAACATTAAAATAAAAAAAATATGCTAACTGGCACAGGTTTAGGAAAACACATCTTGTCAGGCTAACTAGACATTTTCTGAGGAGATTAATGGTTTGGTAAATAGGTGTATTAGTGCTGGTGTGGTACCTTTAAACTTTGTTATGACATTTGACTTAATTCCACATGATGTTTGGACTATTAAACTATAAAGCTACACAGTAAGTGTAGCACACATAAACTGAGTTAATGTTATGTCTCAAAATCTAACTACAGATGGAAAGTCACTACTGAGAGAATGTGTTTTTTTAACAGTGACTCCCTCCTTCACCACAGAATTGGTTGATGGGTACTGGGTAGGGTTTCTAAATGACTCAGGAGTGTACATGTGGAGACTGTATATTTAGATTAGAAACAGGCTATTTACTATCATTGAGAGTAATTATTCATTACAATAACCCATCAGCTCTGGTGGAGTATTTCTCTGATGAATTTAGTTTAAGGTAGACTTTTCATTTTTCCTAAAATCAGCCTAAATTCGGCTATAGAGATAGGACTCAAAATAAGACTTAAGCAAGTAAAGAAAATCCTTTGTCTCTGGAAAGTCTACATGAGCACAATGCCTTTTCCCCTTTGTCCTTACAATTTATGAAGTACAGATCTTGGTTAGATTTACTCTTAGAGGGCCAGTTCCTTCTACTCCAAACAGTACCAGGACTAAATAAAATGATAAACAGACCCATTTCAGATGTACAGTGGGTGACTGGATCCAACTAATTGAAAACAAATTCATTCCAGAGTGAAGGCATCCTGCAAACTACTTCAGTACCAAAAAACCTTACACACTTGCATTCTTTGAATAAGTTCGTTTTGAAGGCTCAGCATAAAGACATAGCTCCAGTTCTAATGTTGGCAGGTATCACAGCATCACAGTATAACTAAGGTTGGAAATGACCTCGAGGATCATCAAGTCCAACCTATCAACACAGACCCACGACTAGACCATGGCACCAAGTGCCACATCCAATCTCCTCTTGAACGCCTCCAGGGATGGTAACTCAACCACCGGTACACACATGGTTCTAGACAGAAATGTGCATACCAGGAAGATTAGCTGAGCTACAGAGGGCTTCCCTCAATGTCCCAGCACAAAAATAGAAGTCGTGTCACTGGAAAGGAAGTTTCCATAAAATTACAAAGAAGCCTCTGATTTCTTTTTAGGAAATCTCAGGGTGGGTCACTCTCAAAATTGTCTGGAGCTATCAAACCCCCAAAACAGTGGTGAAACTGTTTTAATCTTCTGGATTAAGCATTACATTGTTTTGTGTATGCTATAAAAATGACACATGCTTGTGCTGCCTGTCACAATACAGAAACGAGACTTGGAATCCTTGGATGTGGCCTCAGGTTACCTTTAGTAAGCATGGCTGTACATTATAAAGCTCAGATTTTGGAAATTTAGTACTCCCATCATTTATTTTGACTAAGATTATTACTTTCCATTGCAATAAGTGTTGTAAGCTAGTAGCTCTTCATGTGGGAATGCTGAGATATTAGGAGGCTACCACTAAATTTGTCAGGAGACAGCTGGCGCCTCAGTGCAGCCCTCAGCAGCAATGTTGAGGCAGGGAGCACAGATCAGGGCATCCTTTCCCACCAACTCTCACTCATCAGCCAGACCAACAAAGCAAAACAATAGAAAACAAAACAGAAAACCCAAACCCAAACCAAACACAGGGCTGAGCTGGAAAATAGCTAAGGGAGTGACCCGTGCTCCCGTGTACAATCCCAGGGGAGGTGTCTCTGACTGAGGTCTGAGTGTGTCAATCCACTTACAGGTTCAGTTCCAGGCAGCTGATGAGTGTGCACTGATGTGCTGTGGAAGGGTGACAGTGACCCCCCACACCTCTCTACAACAATGGCAACTTCATGCCTTAAAAGGAAGCACGCTTTCAAGATGAATCAGAACTGATTATTGTTTTTCCTCCTGCTTTTATTCCTGTTCTTGTAGAAGGTCAGGAGTGCTGGCATAATAATCACCTTTATGAGACATCTGCCCGTTTTTAATATTGTACACAAACAGCAGGCTAAATCCTGCCATCTTTTTGCCTGCAGCATTCTTCTTGCTATTGTAGGGCTGCCTGAATCAGCCATGCACTTTTAATTAGCATGCCAGGAAGCAAGATTGGATTTTATTTTGAAGACAGGTTCATATTCCAAGGGCTTCAGTCATGTGTTTTAAAGACTCATTGATCTGCTGGCTAAGGTGGGGTTTGGGGTTCTGGTCTCATCTTCACTCTTATTTGGCTTATTATTTTGATATATTTCCATAATTTGCATGTTGGCATCTTCATTCACAAGACAGAGAGATGCCACTAGTTCCTACAGCCATGATCACTACTGGGATGCAGAAACAAGCTCAGAAAATGTGGCAAGGTTTAGATGTGATTTCAGATGTCAAGGTACACAAAAAGACTCCCAGGACACCCCACTAACTAATGTGAAATAACTTCAGTTCTGGGAGGCGAGACCCTACAGAGGAACAGTTACACACACACACAACACCAAAGTTTGGACACTCAGTCTACAAACATTGTATTGTGTAAAAGGTGAGAAACAAGGAGAGCCTTCACCACATGCCCACGTATTTTTTGAGAAAGGTGATTTCACTGATGAGCCTAAGACCCTGAGTCTATTTTCACACAAGACTCTTCACTCCCCCCAGCAGTGTAAATTCATCACAAAGTGAATGCTGATTAACTTAATGATGATTAACTTAATTATACATTAAAATGAAGTCTTAAGCAGCTAATACAAAAGGGCCAAGAGTTCAAGGATGTAAATTAGTAGAAGCCCACCTAGCCATGAGAGTGGTGCCAGCTGAGGACCTTGTCCTAACATCTGCATGATGATGCTCCTAAGCACGGCTCCAAGTTTTGCTGAAGGTCAGCTCAGTCCCCAGAGCCCTGAGGCTATGGGTTCTCCAGGTGCAGGATTTGTAAGCTAACTTGGGATGATATGAAGGCTGGATCAATGGGTCAAGATCAACCATATGAGGTTAAACATTGCCAAGTGCTGGGTCCTGCACTTTGGTCACAACAACCCCCCGCAGTGCTACACAGGCTTGTGGCAGAGTGGCTGGAGAGGTGCCCAGTGGAATTGGACCTGGGGGATGCTGTTTTACAGCTGGCTGAACATGAGCCAGCAGTGTGCCCAGGGGGCCACAAAAGCCAACAGCATCCTGGCTGGTATCAGGAATAGTGTGGCCAGCAGGGCCAGGGAAGTGATTGTGCTCATGTACTCAGCACTGGAGAGATTGCACCTTGAATACTGGGTTTTTTGGGCCCTAACTACAAGAAAGAGATGGAGGTGCTGAAGTGGGTCTATGGAAGGACAACACAGCTGGTGAAGGGTCTAGAGAACAAGTCTTATGAGCAGTGGCTGAGGGAGTTTAGCCTGGAGAAGAGGAAAATGAGGGGAGACATCATTGCTATATATTAGGAAAAAAATCTTTACTGAAAGAGTGGTCAGGCATTGGAACAGGCTGCCCAGGGAAGTGCAGAGCCACCATCCCTGGAGATCTTAAGAATGTGTGGACATGGCATTTCAGGACATGGTTTAATGGCCATGGTGGTGTCAGGTCAACAGTTGGATTTGATGATCTTACAGTTAATTTCCACCCAAAATCTCCTCCTTGCTGTATTTTGTCACGTAGAAACTGCTACATGTGGGCTTGGATAATCGACGTGGTAAGAACATTCTGTGTTTACCTAGGGCTGCTAACAGCAAGAGGAAGCCAGCATGGGAAAAATAAATCCTTCAAAAGAGCATTCTAAGGAAGTTTGTGCTACTGCTAGACCTTGGTACAAGTATAGATCTTCAGCAACTATTTTAAAAGGCATTTCAGGAACAGAATATGTGTTCCCTTCAGACCACGTCCATTGACACTCTTGGATTTGAGGGGAAAATTTCCTGGGAGGATGGGGGAGCTGATCAGGAGATGGGGGACCTTGTTGCTGCCTCCCAGGGCAGAAAGCCATTCATGAGTGTGGCCATGCAGCAGATCCTCCACTCACCCCAGCCCTACACCTGCCCTGATGCACAGTCCCTGCAGCTTACACGTGGCCAGAGGGAAACCTGAACTCACATTTACATTGCAGCCACGGCTGCCCACAGAAAGCAACTGGCAATCAGGTACAAAGACGTGCTCACAGAAGGAAGGACTGTCATTTTCCCTTGACAGGTGGAGAGGCTTATCTAACCATGTCAGGTTTCTGCATGCTTTGAGAGAAGCTCCCTGGCGTTTGTATATACGGGGAGACACACACAATACATGTATGCATACTGATACATGTGTATGCAGAAAGGCTGTCTGTGCCTCTTTAATCTATGTGTATAAAGGGGTGTACGTGTGCAGCCACATAAACGAAACTTTCATAGTTTCATAGTTTCATTCAGGGTTAGAAGGGACCACAAGGATCATCTAGTTCCAACCCCCCTGCCATGGGCAGGGACACCCCACACTAGATCAGGCTGGACAGAGCCTCATCCAGCCTGCTCTTAAACACCCCCAGGGATGGGGCCTCGACCACCTCCCTGGACAACCCATTCCAGGGTTTCACCACTCTCATGGTGAAGAACCTCCTCCTCACATCCAGCCTGAATCTCCCCACCTCCAGCTTCATTCCATTCCCCCTAGTCCTATCACTACCTGATATCCTGAGAAGTCCTTCCCCAGCCAAGAATTTTGCTAAATGTGTCTGTAGTCTGAGTGGCTCCTCAGGATCAATTACTGAGCGTTGGTGACAAACTGCATGAGAAACTCTACTGGCCCTATAAGGACAGGCTAAAGGAATTGAGGTTGTTCAGCCTGAGGAAGAGGAGACTCTGGGGAGACCTTATAGCAGTCTTCCAATACTTACAGGGGCCCTACAGTAAAGATGGGGACAATTCTTTATCAGAGAGTGTAGTGATAGGACAAGGGGTAATGGTTTCAAACTGAAATAGGGGCAATTTAGATTAGGTATTAAGAAGAAAATCTTTTCTGCCAGGTTGGTGAGACACTAGAACAGGTTGCATGGAGAAGTTTTGGATGACCCCTCCCTGGAAGTGTTCAAGGCCAGGTTGGATGGGGCTTTGAGCAACCTGATCTAGTGGAAGGTGTGCTTGCCCATGGCAGGGGTGTTAGAACTAGATATCTTTAAGAACCCTTCCAACTCAAACTATTCTATGATTCCAATAATAACATTTTTTAATCTCTTCCTCTTCCCTGAACTTGAGATTCCCCACATGGGCTGAATACATAATGGCATTCACGTTTGGAGCACCTTTGTATGTCTCTGAAATGATTAATTTGGAAGACACAGGAGCTATAAGATGTGAATGGATACACTTCACTGTCTCCCTGGCAAGTACAAAAATCACCTCATCAACCTCCCTTCACAGACATTGCCTGCAGACAACACACCTGGCCACACTTGAACCGCTGAAGGGGAGATGCAGGAGCTCATCAAATCAAATGCCAAAAACAATGTTGGTATCAACAGGAGCCCTGAGAGCTGGGTCAGTTCCCCTCCTTGGCTGGGCAGCTGCAGCATCAGAGACAGCCTGCAAGAGGCCATAATCCTCTGCACTGCCTGCAGGCTGAACAGCAAACAGAGTAAAGACTGTGAACAGACTGAGGGAGGGGAAGGTAGAGGCATTCCCAGACTGCATGTACAGTGGATCCAAGACAGAAAGAGTTAGAGCAGGTCCAGCCTCAACCACATGAACTGGTGGTGGCAAGTCACCATTGTCAGCAGCATGCACCCACAATCAAACCTTGCAGAAAGAAAAACTGGATATGGCCATAACTGCAATGGGGCAACTTCTTTGCTCCATGGTAAGCCATGGTCATAACCAACCCCATCTAGCTGCTGACTGGAGGGCTTCACGCACTGCTCCCCTCCTGGCACCTCCATGGCAGCTACAGTCTTGACATTGGAAATATGAAATAACTTACAGGACATATTGTGAGCAGACAATCTTAGAGGAGCAAGGCAGTGTCACATGCACTGCTGTATGCTTGCATATGTGCCCAGAGAAGCTGTGTATACCACATCCTTGGAAGTGTTCAGGGCTAGGCTGAAAAGGGCTTTGAGCAGCCTGATCTAGTGAGAATTGTCTCTGTCCGTGGTGAGAGTGGTCTAGAGCTTTAAAAGTGCCTTCCAACCCAAACCATTCTGTTGCTTCTATGATGTTCAAGTGTCTGGTATGGAAGTGCTTTGGCATTGTAGCTTCTGGGCACAACAGTGGGGATGTGGCCCCAGCCCTCCTGCTGCTTCCCCCTGCAAAGCAGTGATAAAGCAAGCTCCAAAAGAGAGATATAAACACTAAAGAAGTGTGGATTAAATCCAGCAAATACAATAAAATATGAGAATCCCCAAACACACAGGGCTGTTTTGCTCAAACTGATGGCCACACTGTTACCTGTTACTGTCCCTAGAGCTGGAAAAAAAATGCAGGATGTGCAGCACAGAAAGGCAAACCTAAGAACAGCCATCATTAACTTGGGGAACTGGGCCAGTGCAGCAGGAATGAAAGGCAGGAATGGATGACAGCTTCAATAACAGATGAAGTCCACTTGAGGCAAGTTCATCTCCAGTAAACCCAAACACAATGGAAAGGATTTGGATTACCATAGTCCCCAGGGAGCAGTGACCCAGAAAGCTTCCCTGCTGGACCTGTTGCCTGAGATCCCATGAAAGAGAACAAGCACAGATGGAAGATGCTACCCAGCAAGGAAAGAACTGCAATATCCTATCCCATTACCCTCTCCTCTGGAGCTGTAACTGTGTATGATGTGCAACAGATTGGCTTAAAGAAAATAAGAATTGCTAATTTTGGAGCAAATTTTGAAACAGGAAAAAAAAAATCTAGGTTGGTTAACTTTTTTTTTTTTTTTTTTTTCCCATTATTTTTATTTTTCCTGCTTCACATCTGATCCATGCCATTCTTGTCACTTACAATCTCAGGGTAATTTCCAGAGTACTATGAGCTAGTTGTGTAAACAACTATTTTCCTGGCAATAGTGGTGTGCTCAGCAGAAAAGATGTCCTGATTTACTGCCTCCCTGGAGTAGCTAGGTTAAATAATACTAGTGGAAATCCGATATTCCTGTAGCAGATGATACTTCTGTTTATCACATTATGTTGCAGACAAGTTTATATCATGCAGCTGCTCTGTGCATATGTTCCTACTACACTTTAAGGAGGATATTGCAATCGCTACACAGTGGGAACTTCTGCTATAATAAAAATGTGTGGGATGATGCTGGAGAAATTCCCTCCCCTGCAGCTTTTACACTGTAGATGCTGTTATTCTACACTCCTGGTTCCCTCGTCTCCTTAGTTTTCTCCCACTTTCTAAAAATATTTCCCTTCTGAAACAAGAAACGTGCTCAGTTTTGTGCTTAATTGTGAAGGCTGGAGTTTGCAGAGGAGGAAAAAAGGGGCAGTTCTGCAGGAGTTTTACAAAGCGGTTGGTGATAAGAGTAGTCCACAGCTCATTGCAAAAAATAGGACTGTTACCATCAGTGCAAATACAGTCAGTGAAAAAGAAAGGATCTGGCTTGGGGAGTTTTAAATGTGGTGTTTAATATCTAAGCTTTAGACATTATTGAAGCTGCATATATTTACATTTGGGTTTTGCAGTGAATTCCATGAACAGTCCATGTTGCTTTGCTGTCTTGGTAGGTATTATGCAGCTGCTTTTCTTTGGTAGATTTGAGAGTCCTTTAGAAAATGCACATATCACTAGGACCACAATAAAAATAATAGCAGGTGTAAGTATCAGCTGCCCAAGCAGGAGACAAACATTGTGAGGAAGCAGGTTGTGCAAAGTCACCACAGCTCAGTGAAAAAGCCAAGAAACAAAACGTCTTTTGACTCCTGGCCAGTCCTACCCTCTGGATCATGTTGCCTCCACCTTAGGAGTAGATGCAAACTCTGGATTTGGCCATAACTACATTACAGGGGTGGAAGCAGCAAACTCCCTGGCTGACTTGCTGGGCAGGTGCCAAATCTCTGACCCAAGCCAGCACACTGACGCCGTGCCCAGGAGCTCTGTGCAACTGAAACCTATGGACAGAAACAAGGTGAGATCCTGTAAGATGACAATGAAGGGCTGATCCTAAGCTTGTGGGATAACTTGCATTGGTTTTGCACAGCTACAAATATGAACTAGGATTTCAGTTCAGATTCCTGTATGCTTAAGGAAGGATGATAATGCACACAGCAGAGCACTGAAAGGACTATCAAAAAAAGTCAGGAGGGAAAGTCTGTGCTCCAAATGATCGACAGGCTGAGAGCCAGATCTGCCAGCCTTAATCTTATTAGATTGTTGGTGAAGCTGATGGGACCTGCCAGAACTGAGGTATGACCCCACAGATAGGAGCAAAACATGGTTTCAGCTGCCAAGGTCTTTTGGAGGAGAGCAGGGTTGGTGAGCACAGAGGGGGAGTCTGTTCTCTAAAGCATGATCTGGAGAAGGGGTAGCATTTAAAGTCCTTGTGGAAAAAAGGCTTTTAAGGAGATTACATCATAGTTAGTCTCTGTGTTAACACTCGGCTCTGGCATTTATCTTTACAATGGAGGCTCACGTCAGCCACTGCCCTCTGATCTGACTTTGTCACATGTTTTTCTAAGGAGCAGTCTCCTGATGAGACACCATTTTTCCCCTGACATCTGATTCTCCCTCAGCAAAAATAACAGAATTGTTTCTACCCTGATTAAATCACACACTATTGGTTACTGTCCTGAGCAAATGAGAATTGAAGCTTGTGCCTTGCAAAGCAGCCTTCTTGCAGCAACGTGGTCATTCTGGAGAGCTTCATGAACACCAACACATTTCCCTGCTCACTGCAACCTGGAACAGTGCCATGCTGGGCAGCACCAAGATAGTCCTAGTGACATCCCCAGATAGTCCTAAGCATTGCCTCCCCATGAGAGTCGTCACTTAGGAGAACCCTGCTGTATTTGGTGACCTGCTTTCTGAAATGCAGGAGTCATCAATCAGATTAGTGGGTATCTGGTGCCTCTAAGAAACAGGTCTCAAGTGCCAGAAAATTTGCCGTTAAATTAGTACCCTGGAATTTATTTTAGAAGGTGACCTGATTTCCAGAGGTTCTGAGCACTCAGAAAGCCAGGATGATTTAACTTGGCTATGCTTATGTACAACATTAGGTTTAATCTTCTGAGTTTTAGGATATAGGCTTTATCCTCCCTTTCCTTAGGCAGAGTACCACTGTGTGTAGAAGACAGATATTCAGAACTCTCAGGATGTGGGTTCCCGCCTCAGCTCTCTGCCTTGCTTATTTGGTGATTTTGGAAAGATTTTTGCCCCAGCCTGTTACTCCTTCTCCAGGGTGGGGACAGATCCAAATTGTTTCAAGTGCATGTTAGCACTGTTGTGGTTCCTTTCTCAATTCTGTGATAGGGTAAATAGATAAATCTAAAAGTACTTCACCTGTATTTCTATAAGAACTAGCTGTATTTTCCTGACCTTCCCATCAACTACCTATTGAGCAAACACAGCAATGAGGCCATGTTATACGGCCAAACATCAGGAACACAACACTGACCTAGGGACAGTAATTTCTCAGTTCTTTTGAACAGAGGCACAACTGAGAGAAGCAGAAATGTGTCAGCACAGTACCATCCACTCCATTGCACGAACACACATTCTGCCTCTCCAGTGGTGAGTGATGCACACAGAGAGCCCCAGCTATTCTCCAGAGGGGAAGCATCAGAACTGAGGATCATCTGCTTGCTCTCGAAAACTGTGGGACCTCATTGTATTACAGCAGTGAAAAAAGTATCTTGGAGAAAAGAAGCCTGAAAACACTGAATCTCCATGTTAAGTCTGACTTTGTCATTTCAGCACTCTGATACCTGAAAACCTATCAGCATTTTTCCATCAGTATTCAACAAGCATCATGCACACACATACATCCAGATATCTAGCTCCCTCTTCTATTCTGCTTTGGCTGGCAGAGATTTTCTAGACAGCATTTAACAATGAATATAATACACAGAGGTGAGTGAACTCCCCACAAGGTTTAAGGATGAACTTAACACCTGTAATAGGCTGTAATCAACTTTGCAGAACCAGTGTTGCAGCCCACCCTTTGCCAGTGTGTGCCTGTCCCATGACTGTTTTTGAGTGAAGCCAGTCGACTGCCCCACTGTGTTAGGCTTTGGCTTCCTTGTTGCATCTCGTAACAGAATTGAAAAAAATTCAGAATCTTCTATTTTGGCATTTGCTGAGGAGAGCCCCCTGTCCACTGAGACCCACAGAGTTCAGTGCAAGCCTGAGCAGCTTCAACATGGACAGGAGAAGGTTTGCTGCTGGGAATCAAGTACATGGAGACTTCTTCAAGTTTCTTGGGAAAAGGGCCACCTTTGCTTTCACAGCATTTAACAGCAGACAAAAGTAGGGACCAGTGAAAGAGGTAAAGTGTCACTTCCAAACTGGAACTCACTGGGGACAAGAGATTCATTTCCCCACAGAGCTCTCCTCCTCCACCACAAGAAAAATATCATGTTCCAGATCCACTGCATTAAGATACATGAGAAGAGAAAGTGTCTTCTGGACAGTTGTCTACGCCAGTCAAGCTAGCTTTCTTTCAGGCTGTTTCAGAGGCTGTTGTAAGGGTAGAAGACAGGCTCATCACCAGCTGCCAACTATTTCTGAGAGAGACAGACTCCTGCCTAGGGCTGTGCATCTGGAGTGGGCACCTCATGAAGAAATTACTTCCAAGGAGAAAAGAATAGAAAATTGGCCTTTTCCCTCTGTGTCCTCCCTTGTGACCTCCCTTGTGACCTTCTGGCCCCTACTCATCTCAGATCAACAGTGAGGTAGTACTTAGTAAACAGCACACAGAAAGCAACTGTCTTCTTCAAAATAAGGTGGAGTGAGCCATGGCTTAAGAAAACTGCTGGGAGTTAAGTGGTTTGGAAAGCCCATTCAGCACATATCTACATTTTTAGGTGTTAAAAGTCCTTTAAAAGCTAGCCCTTGCTTTCACTGAGCCTCAGGCACCCTTGAATGAAATCTGTTCCCCAAGAAGTGCTGTGAGGGCAGGTACAGCTGAGCCTGTTAAGGTACTGCTGGTAGTGGCACCCATATGGACACTGCAGGTACATATAGTGATAGCCCTTCCAGGCTGTTAATTTCCATATCTGTTGACATATCCTCCTTCGTCAGGGTTTTGTTGAAGCTGTATCATCACTGACAGAGGAGAAATAAGACATGACATAGTGCTGTTTTGCACCATGGGTTCTTGTCATCCCCTTAGGCTGCCTCCTTCCTTTCATTACCACATAGTGATGGCATGGCCAGAGGCTCTACCCCTTGCTCCTAGCACAGTGAATGCCTTATCTTCCTTTCTGTGTGTGGTGGTGCAGCCTCCTCTTTGATGAGTGGCAGGAGTGATCAATTCTGTAGCAATTACTGTCCCTTTTTGAGCCTAAAAATAATTATAATCTTCAGTGCTTGACATTCACTAGGCTCTAATCTGAAGTTTACAGAGGTGAAACAGTATCTCCATTACAAATACGGTAACTCTGAGTGGCTGATAGGGTAGTTGACTTTCTTGGATCTCCCAGCAGGTTGACGGCAGAGAAATAAGCAGCACCTTGGACCCTCTTTTTGCTGTTCCCTGCAAGGTGGGCGGGTTGCTTCCTTTGTGGAAGCCACAGTACGTCAACATCAAGTCATGTGAAAGCTTATCCATCTTCCAGCTCTTGCAGTAAACAGGCCTTCAAAGGAGGGATGATATATGTTGAACTTCAAAAAGGTGAAATATGATTCTGGAAGTCTAAGCTCCTACATGGACAACCGGTCTTTTGTCAGCAAATGATTGAGAAGATACCTCGAGGCTGGCAGATTCAATCCCACAGAAAGATGACAGATTTTCTTAGCATAATGTTCCTTCACATAATTCGAATTGAGGTCCAGATTTGCACAGCTTCTTCATACTGAACAGTATTCATGCAAGTGCACCATCAAGGTCACAGGCTATGAAATGTCAGTAAAATTCAGTGCTACTGGTATAATTAAGATATTATCTCTTAGATCCTTCGTGGCTTTTTAAAGGATTCAGGAACCTCCAGATAACAGCAAAGATTGGACAAGCCTTGTATCTTAGATCTGCAACTTTCTCAAAATTAGCACCCTCAGGGAAACCAGATACAAACCCAGTTTCAGACAACTGCAGATTGAATTTCCTAACACAGATTGTGGAAGACTTGGAAATACTTGGAATATTTTCCTCGAGTGTTAGCAGCAGTAATTTCTTAGGCACCAGTTTATGTCCATCTTGGAAAAACAAACTGTTTATCCTTTGGGCACTCAGACACTATATGGAGAGAGTGACTATAATAGACATATACTTTAAACTGGGAAGTACAGTTGGCTTTAAAGAATTCACTTTACAAAGAAAGCCATACTGCAAATCATATGTCTGAGTTTTAGGGAACAGCCAGCTGACTATATAGTAGATAATTCTGTACAGCACTTACATAAACATAATCCCTGTTTGATATTGCACTGATTATTCCTTGTATTATTTCAATGACTCAGTTATTGCTGGAAGTAAAGGATACCTCTAACACTGAAAAATGTCCCTGAGGACACCAGTTAATAAGTCCCACATCTAGTGCATTCAAGTTCCTTTTCCAAATTGTATTCATGTTCAACTTAATGGAAATGAAATTGATGACCCAGCCAGAGTACAATGGAACTGAAGTGTGAAATGACTTCCAAACCAGTGGTAAATTTAATTTTCTTAAAAATATTATTACATTTACCAACTGATAAATTTTCATTCAGTGTATATAAAATATAGAATACCTAAAATGGCAATGACATTGCATTAACAGATCAAGTCATTTCACCATGCCAAATGCCCACCATGAAGTCCTCAATCACCACTCAGAGCATATTTGTAACTCTGAAAGCCAAAAGACAGAGCACAAGGCTTAGGAGTCACAAAAGCAAGCAAGCCAGTTGCTGGTTGCTATCTGCCCTTTCCTCAAGCTTTACCCAGAAGTCTGGAGCTGCACAGTTAGGCCAGCTTTTGCTCACCATCTCTCCCTACTGCAGACAGTGCTGGAGAATGATGCCTCTAAGCTGAGATTGAGCACCTCCAGCTTGCCAAAGCAAACCCAGGGTTAAACCACTCTCTTTGCTCCACTGCTAGTTATTTCCTTTGACAGTGGATATGAAAGAAGATTATGCATTACTTCCAGAAGGAAAGGAAAATGTCCAGGGATGATTCAATAGAATCTGCTCCATTGGTAAATGACCAGTTTAATAGCAGCAGTGCTCCTGGTAAAAGTCCAGTGTATGCCAAGGAACAGATTTTTGTGTGAAGTATTTCTAACCAATGAACTGATGAAATATCAGCTCCATTTAAAAGACACTTCAGAATTATAAACCAATTCATTTTAACGATAATGTGGAATTCACAATTTACTATTATATATATGTGGTTATAGTGTGATATGATTTACTAATGGAAGTATTAAATTAACTTGCATAATTATTAATGACAGTTTTTGGCAGTGGCATTAGTTATTAACCTATTTTTTTACTATATTAATGGACACTATGTACTTACTTTGGGATAACATCCCAAATCTCCAGACTGCTTCCATGATCTGCTACATCAATATAACAATAACCTGCAAATTACAATCACACAGGCAGTGCCATCAGGTTTGTGATAAAGACATCACATGAAACCATCACACAAACATACACTTCCGTGGGTCTGCTTTACCCAAGTCAGCTGCCTAGCCCTCCCTGTCAGAACAGCTTGTGCCAACATAAGAGTTTTCTTCTGACTTGTGGAGATGAGGCACAACTCCTTCTGCCATGGGCAGGGGAACTTACAATTACTTGTAAATCAGCAGCCTCTGACTCATCAGTAATTTCACTGCAGATTTCCTATCTTCTTAATCAGTGAAATGGTAGGCATGTACAAATGGACTGCAAACCACATAGGGAATCTCTTCACTTTAGCCAACTCCTTTGTCTTTAAAAGAAATAAAAATCAAGCTGTTAAGAGTATGCATCTCAGACTACAAAGGACTGTTCTAAGCAGAATTAGTTTAAGATCTGATGCCTTTTTTTTCCCCCTAAATTGGACAATGCTTTTAATCTATAGGTAACAGAACTCCCACTGATGCCTGAATTGCAATATCTAGCCCAAGGCCCTTACTTTTAAATACTTCAAAATGTATGAATTAGTATCAATTCAAGAGTGTCAGTTTTTCCATAATATGGATTTATTACTGCATGAAAAATCCACATCAAATCTACAAGGTCCCAGAGCAGGGGGGAAGATTCATTATTTGCTTAAATAAAAATCAGACTTGACAAAACACTTCAGAATTTATTTTGGTGAAAAACTCAGATCTGGGAAAGCAATGGAAGCTGTGATAGTCTGATCTAACTGGTGGGTTAGAAAGACAGACAGAGTTTACAGCAGTACGGTATGAGGAGATGTTGGGTGCATGAGTGATATCAGCATCCTACCATGGAAGTATTAGCATGAACTTACTTGCTTTCTAGTCACTATTCTTGTTCCTCAGACTTAATGCAACATCCCAGATGTCCAAACTATTTCAGACTTCCCATTTGATTGTTAATAAATCTCCTCACCCTAAATAATTTTCTTATTTTGACTGGGATGTGAGAACTTGTAACTTTTACTCCTATGCTATACATAACCATGTTAAATGCAAAAAAATACCAGGATTTTGAAGCTTCCATGTCTTTAGTGATAAAATCAGAGGTGTCTGCACTTTGAGGGAGGAAATCTAATAATTGTATTTCTGATTTGGGTGGGTGAATTCTGCCTAAATCTCACCTTGGATTCCTAGTGACTGGGTTCATTGTACTAACAGAGAAGGTAGTGTCTCTGATGTGAAAACAACATGATGGGGACCTGGACTAGACTCTGCATGTGTCATCATCCATGACTCCAGGCTGTGGGAAGGATTTCAGTTTAGATTTGAAAGCTTAAAAATCCTACTGCCAGTTCTTAGAGTATATGTGGGAGAAGACAAGAACTAAATTTTGGTTTTGCTTTGTAAATCACAAACAATGTTCTCACAGAAGACTGCAATTCACAGTATGACAGCTGTGTTACCAAAACTGAAAGGGCTTCCCTGTTTCAGCATTCTGCTGGCATTAAAAAAAATCACTGTCTAGACCAGACTTGTGGTAAAACAATATTCTCTCACAGTAGCTGTCATTACCATATATGTCATGGTGTAGGGGATGATGTGCCCCCTGCCACTTTGCTGCTACTGTGGTTCTCTCCCCTTCCTGTTTAGTTTTTGCAGATGCTGTTACATGAAGTATAAAGAAAAACACCTTCCCCAAATTATAAACCAAAATGACGCTGTACATTTACTAAGAATTCCTTTGGGCATCAGGTCTTGCAAGAAGTTAATACAAGACTCCTTAAGTGTGCCCGAATATCTCAAGATTATTCAGAACCAGTCCTTCTGGCAGAAGTGTGGTAGGTAAAGGCTGGTCCTAAGGCCAACTCAAAGGGAAACTTTAAATTCAGATGTCTCAGAGATGCTCAGCTCCATACTGCAGCAACTATGCACAGCAAATTTTTGGCACCTCATTTTTAAAAATATTTGGTGACTTCCAGACAGATTTCAATTCAGTTGGCTATCACAACCTGCCCTCAGCTCCTGGAGGATAATCATAGACGTCTGCCAAGGACAAAAGTTGTTTCAACATTGTATAGGCAAGAACATCAACATCTATACCTGCACAGACAAGAAGCATCAGGACTATGCTCAGCTTTCCTACTTGAATAATTATGCAGAGATAGTGATGAGCATGAGGCTCAAACTCATTCTCTGGATCCATACTGATCACCATGTGCATTCTACCACTGGGATATGGGTTGTCAAAAAGCTAAAAAAAAAAAAGCCCATTTCTTACTCCTTTATGTCCAAGAGCTGTATGATTTTTAGTTCTATAACAAGGAGGTCGTGTTGTGAAAGGCTATGTTTTTAACAGTCAGCAAGCCAAGCATGCACATTTTAGTTGCTTTACAACCTACTCAAATCTTAAGGAGTTCCAGACTGTTTCTATATTTAAATCCCTACCTATATACACACATTGTGACCATCTGTTCTCAAAGACCTACTTGCACTGAAGGGATCCTGCACACTTTCTGAAATTAAACTATACATCTGTGATCAGATAGTTGCCAAAGAGTTGCGTCCTTCCTGCAGTTGGTCGTTTTTACTTTGGCGTTTTCACCAGCCCAAATAATTAATTAACTAGATGCGCTATCTCCAAAGATAAAGATTTCACCTTGAAAAACAAAATCATACAATGGTATGTGGTGGCATAGAGATTAGAGTCCCCTGCAGTGATGTAATTCACTTTAGCTTTGCACTTACTTGATTGTGCTTTATCTCTACTGATAGCTCAGGGCAAACTTTCACTGAGGTCAGGAGCTCTAAAGACCTCACTGTGTACCTGCATGTAAGCATCCAACGAGTCAGAGGTTGATTCACATAATACAGACTCGGATGTACTAGTACAGCTTATAATATTGTCAAATAAAAACATTTATTTAAATTTCCTCCTCTGAATTTAGACTGAGGTAATGTTTGACTGGACACTTCCATCATCCAGAGAGGGGATGGCAACAGCATGATCTCCTCACCCAGCGTGGAAGACAGGTAGAACAGAGACAGCAAGTATTGCTAACCAGCAAGTGAGGAGTCCAGGTGGAACATTCTTCCTCTTCCTTGTACCATTTTAAAGAAGACACTTCTGAAATGTTTTTTCTTCAAATCTTACACAAGTTACAACTGATACTGACTGCAACATTTGTCCAGATTTTCTGTTTTTAAAGCCTACCTTCTACTTTAAAAGAGAATCCTTTCTTCTTTGCAATGCCCCTAGAGAAATCTGTGTGCCCACAAAGTATTGAAGAGTTGACAACAGCAGTACTTTAGATTTTGAAGGGTCAGCATCATTTGAACTAGCTTAATCTCATGGGCCTGTGAAACTGGGTTAGAAATTCTGGAAAAACAAGTACTGCACCCACCTTGATTAGTCCTGGATGAAATCCAGAGACAAGGAGGAAAGATGGGGGGAAAAGAAACAATTAAAGGCCAGATCCTGAACATATATTTCTTCTTCAGGTCAATAGTCACGTATAGTGAACACACGCAGACAGAATTTCATTGGAAGTTCCTCCTCCTTTGCTGTCAGCATCTAAGCTTAGTTGGCCTTAAGCCCCTCAGAGCCTCAGGAGTTTTCCCTTCACTTCATCAACAAGCAGTTTTCTAAGCACAGGTTAAAGAGCAGGCTGCTGCTTGCATAAGGAGAGTTACTGCAGAAACATCAATATCCCAGACGGCCTGGAGGAACCGCAGCTGGCAGCAACAATGTCTCCTGATAGTTTGTATTAGTCACACAGTCCCCATCGTTGTTGTTACTTCCAGCACATGCTGAAGCCCCTCTTCTTGAAGACTCATAATATGGTATGCATCTATACCGAACAAGACAGCAGTGAAATGCCAACCAACTGCATCTGGAAGGAAACCTGGGAAACTCAAAACTGAAATGCTCCATGTGTCCCACTTTAAAAAAGATACAAGGCTGGACTAGCAATACCAAGAGAACCAACATCTATAGGGACTAGCGTGGCTGATCATAGCCTTCATTTATATACTGTAAAGCAGACATTCACTGGGCAGCCAAGTGGTCCTCTGCTTAGTACAGAAGAGGCTCATGAATATACTGTCATGATGGAATGCCCAATGACAGCTGCAAAGCAAATGGAGTGAAGGCAAGAAAAGGAATTGGAAGGGACATTGGAAACACCCAGTGGTTTGTGTGAACTAAAAAATGTGGGAAAAGGAGGCCTGGCGTCATGGCTGAAGGAGAACAAAAGCAGTCTGTGTTTTCTTCCCTGTTGCCTGCAGTTCCAGTGGCAGAGTCATTCTCTGAATTCACCAGTCCATAATTTTGTTGTCCATATCTGGAAATGCATGGGCTACATAACCTAATATAATTTCCCATATTCATATTGTTATGGTATGCTATGCCTGCACAGGGTGCACTGAAACACACTCCAAGCATTCCTGTTGTAAATATGTGACTGTAACAGTGAAGTGTGTCTCCTAAAGTTGGTGTTTCTACCATCACTCATGTATTTAGACTGACTACTAGGTTGTGTGATTCTACTCATTTTCTGTGGAGGTAATATCTTATTGTCTGTCAGAGTAAACACAATATTTACCAGTTATTGAAATGTGAATTCAAGAACTCACAACATGTAATGGATCTTGTGTAAACCTATCTGCAGGAAGCAGAGCAAAAGATTTGTTGCTGGATCAACCTGTCAATATCAAAATGACTACAGAAATGTTAAACACATGGTAATTGTTCCTGAAAGTTCTCAGTTGTTCTCAAGCATAATAAAAACCTTTCAGGAATTGATTCAGCTGCTCACAAATAGTTATCCAGTGCCATCCCATACATACAAGTAGGGTTTGGAAAATGTTCGGGTGGGACTGATAGAGAGGACACAGAGAGTCTCCTGCTTTTCAGTAGCATTAGCTACAGAGCAGGACATGTCAAAGAGTATTAGATAGCTTTATTTAGCAGATAACTGAGTTGTCTGTATCTGTAGTAACTGGATGGACAGGAATTTTTTATCTGTTGGCTTTAATCACCAGGCTGAAGCCACAGTGACTGTAGTAGAAAGATGTAGAGATGATCTAAATCTCCAGCAACATTCAGTCTGATTGCAAATAGAGCTTTTAAGGCTGCAGCCTTTTGTGACTCTCAAAGCTCTGAGAGCAATGCCAGCATCCATATCAAGTGCAGATACTCTATCTTGTAAAAGTAAAAAACTTGCAGCCTTGCTTTTTTGTAGAGGTCTTGCCAGTGCTTAAGAGTGCAAGTACAAGTCTAGTAACAACCACCTAACAATAGCTTGTCTTGCCCCTTTACTGCCCTCTCATCTGAATGCTGTTTAATTGGTGCCTATAGCATCAATATTTAACCACAAAGCTGTCTCATTCTCACAAGGGTAGGGATTGCTGTACATGTAGGCTAAATAACAGTGCCCAGGCAACTGATAATAATGAAAGCATCTTTCAAGATGAGGCACTTGATTGCTACTCCAAAGCTTATTGGTGAAAGGAACATGTAATCTGTTCTTTTAATTGCATTTGAAATGAAGTAATTTGTTTAAATGTTAATCATCTGGATTTATATAGCTCATTTTTTAGAACTGGGTTAGCACCTGGCAATCCAGCCTGAGCAAGCAGCAGGCTATCCCAGTCACAGGCCCATCTAATTTCTCTTTCCCCTTTTTGCAATGTGTGACAGACTTCTTTTTCTGACGTGAATCTCCTCCCACCTCATCACAAGAGACAAACCCACAGAGTCAGACCAGCTGCTGATGGCAGCCCAGAGAGGGGAAGCACCCTGGCAGCAGTGCCCTCTTCCCCAAGCAGCTGTGCTGACACTGCTCTGCCACGTCTTGTGTGGGTAAGAGCAGCTCCCTCAGGGCAACGGTGTACACCAGGCACAGGAAAAACAGACTGAAAAAGTACTTTATTTTCTGACTGTGAGAGAGATCAAGGGAATTTTCAATATTACTGTCCATGACATTTTCCTGAACATCGAAAGAGATTTTTCCTGCTATAAAAATACTTTAATCGCTGCATTTCAAGCTGTCTTTGTACTTCCTTTCCCCAGTGTTTCACTGTTTTCTCCTGCCTTTGCCTTAAATTTCTGCAGGGTGGCACAAATACAAAGCATGTTTTTGGCAGAGAACACACAGCAAAATTGCACCTGTTCTCTGCCTGGCTAAAAGCTGTGCAGAAGCATTCTTCATGTTTTCTGCACATCCATAGAACTGATACAGAAAAACAGCCAAATGATGCTACCAAATGACTTCTTTTCCCTTGAGAGATGCACTGAGAAGGATACTAGATATGATTTGCAAGATTATTCCTGGACAAGTTTATCTAAGCCAAGAAAATTACTAGGAGGCATCCTTTTTGGGGGAGATAAATTCAAGGAAATATAGAAGTGGTAAGGATATTTGCTGGAATACCAAACAACTGGGACATTAAAGTGTCTGTGCAGGGTCCACCCCATGCTCCTACACCTAGCTAGTGAACGTAGCACCAGTGAGCTCTATTCCACTGCAGAAATACTACCTTTCCAGGGACCATTATCACAGCTATCACTCCCCAGAAAGTATCTGTGCATCCAGGATCACAGGAATACTGATGTGGAAGGAAGCTAGCAGAGCTAGCCAGAAAAAAACTGCAGACCTGTGGATGCATGGCTGGAAATCTGGAGGCACTTGGATGGGCTGGATAAGGCTCAGGAGCACTGATTTGTATGAAGAGAAATAAATGAGTCTTAGTCTGTATGAAATAAATGAGTCTTAGTCTGTATGAGCATTAGTGCAAAAACTGCTCACTTACCATTGACTCCTGACATACCTCTGACTTTTGTTAGTCGTAGTAATTTTAAACCGACAAGCCTGATTCACTGCTATGCTCAACTGGTAGAGCTCCAGTGTCTTGTAGACAGTCAACCCTGAAGGATGGCCTAGGTGGAGCGTTTGAATTTTTGCCTTCTTATACATTAACTTGCCTTGGAGCACACAGACCTCCAAGCTGTACATCTGGCAAAACAGGAGGTCATGTAACTCAAGTAGAAAGCACAGCACTATGTCACCATTTCACAGGGCTAGGGCACCAGGAAAACATTTAAAGCTAGGGAATCATATATTATACAACGAAAGGAGGGAATTTCTCTGGCTTCTCTCCAAAAGCCAAGCATTATTCATTGATCAGATAACAGATCTCCATCTCTACTGAGAACATTTTTTCCTCCATTTGCTAAGTGGAAAATGACAAATGAGCTAGCTGTGCCCTCTCCCACATTCTTTCTCCTTCCATCTGTCCATGCGTCCCCATTGCCTTGTCTTCTCTCTGCACACTACAATGGTACCAGCAGCTACTTACTCGGCACTGCTAGCAACCTTGGTGGTGGTGGAGGTGGAGGAGGAGGTGGTAGTGGTGGAGGTGGCCTGCACTGGCAAATTTGCTGGCAGCTCTCTGTGACTTTCTCTGCTACAGGCTTGGAACATGACTTCTGGGGCTCACCCCGAGTGATCTGTGAAGAAACAAGTCATCACATGAGCAGCAGAAACAGAGAAAAGACTTTTCCATCAATGTGTTTCTTGGACTTGAGTATCCAAGTGGCACCTTGACCAGTACTTAGAATTAAGTCCATGTTCCTCACTAAGGCCATCACAAGGAGATCTTCATTACATGGTTCCCATATTTATTTATTTATTACATTTTAAATATTTTTTTTTAACTTAACACATATTTTCAAGATGTCTTTCCCTCTGTCAAATGTGGTTGATATTGAATGGCTGATTTCTGAGGAGAAGTCAGGTAGTGGCAGACAATATGATTGTGTAAGCTTGCTTTCTTAGGAAAACCATCTAGCAGCATGTATTATTCACAGGGTCATTGCTGCAAGCCAGAAAGCTAATCAAAATTATGAGGCAGTTAGGGTCATGAGTATGTTCATCTTCCTTATGGCAGAACTGAAAACCTGAGGAGGTCACTCCTCTGTTCTGCCAGCCTCACTTTGATGTGTAGAGAGCATTTCAGAGCATCTCACTTCCCACCAAGAGGAGAGGAAGCCCACATGTCACTCATCTGCAGACAACAGCAATGGTATGGTCAACATGGAAATGCCACAAACTGTGACAACATATTCAATAGCTTGGTCTAGACATTTCAAGGACTATTTATTAACAGCGTATTTTTCTTACTATCAGAAATATTTACATGAATATGGCATGTAAGGAATGTACAGTAAAATTTCCAATCTAATGCTGTGAAATTAAGAGTAAGCCCCTAATGAAAAGGGAATTTGTGGAACATCACAGGATCTTCTAAGAGGTGTCAATTTCAGAGGTCTCTTAAGAGAGGTGTTTCTGAATGGACTGATGTGCAGATGGAAAATACCAGATAGGCTTTTAAGGACACAAAGCCTAAAAGATAAATAAACATGTTATCTAACAAGCACTCTGAATGTAGGATGAGATCACCTGGGACAGACTTGTGTACTGCATTCAACTCTTGCCTTGTACTGTTTGATCTTGGGCAAGTTAGTCCTAATAGTTTTGGCCCAACATCATCTTTCATTGGCTCTTCACCATGATGTTAGTCCTTATGAAGAGATGTCTTATGCCATGCTTTCTGATCTGTTTTAGGAAGGCCTCTTCTGCCTCCCTGCCTATCCCTAGGATCATGCAGGGTTGCCTTCTCCCTGTTCTTCGCTCCAGCCCAAGCTTTGCTTTCCTTCCACTGCCAGTTCTAAGCAGTCTGTCTCCTTTCCCTTTCCAGCGCTAACCCCACCAGCCATAGCACTGTCAGTGAGCCTCTCCCACTACCTACAACTCGGCATTAAGGATGATGTGCTGCCTCTTGGCTGCAGGAAAGCTGCACACAGTCATTTCATGTACTTCTGGCCAAAAAGAAAGACATGAGTAATTAAAACAACATCACTGCACAAAGGACATATTCGCATGCGTAGGAGGTTTCTAAATGCAGCAAGATGTATTACTCTGGCCTCAGGGAAATAGAGGTAGGGCTTTGTTGATTAAATATTAGAGAGAGGAAAGAATAGAAGAGGCTATACATAGCTGAGTCGGAAGGACGGCTAAGCACAGCACAAGTAAAAAGGCTCAGTTCTTTAAACAGCTTGTCAAAATCTACTACCAAACATAGGGAAAACAAAATTCTGCACAGGCATATTCCAACTTTCCTCTTCACCATCAGGTTAACAATAAGAGGATGGTTAAAAACCATCCTTGACAGCTTCCAGGAACTTACACACTTTCTGAATGCTCTAATGAATCAAAGTGGCGTCATAATCCCTCATGGTTGGCAACAAATCTGTCTGTGCAGGCTTATTTATTTTTAAAGTAAGTGATCATAGGCAGCAGAATATCCTCCATACTACTTCAGCTCTTCCAACCTGTTCACACACTGGGTCGGAGTGTTAGAAATTCTCATGTGAGAGCTTCTGCTGCATGCAGTAGCGGTGGCACAGCTGGGGGATCCGCCAGTTGTACTTAGGTGAGAGCATTTACTGTCGCGACAAAGGAGGTAGGTTAACGTCTCTCCACTAGCCCCAGCAGATGATTAGGAAGCAAATATTAACTCCTAACTATGATTACTGTCCCCTACCTAGTTCCTATGGGTTATTACAGTTTCACAAGAGTCGGTGAAAAGGGACAGGATATAGACAGGGAAGAATAACATTGAGCAGACTTGGAGCCAGCTTCATTTGCAGACCAGAATCAGCGTTGTGTATACAAGTCTGAAGATGGTGCTGGTATGGAAAAGCAACATTGGCTTATTGCTCTAACTTAATATCAACCAGGACAAAAGGCTTGTTCTATCTTTTTTTAGAGTTATTGACTGCTTTTGAATCCCAGGAGGCTCCCCTACCTTAGGCTGGTAATAGAGTGTCCTCAGAAACCAGTGGATATTTTTCTCCATTACTTTGCAGACAAGATTAACCCTATATATTCCCAGCCACTCCCTGCTCCTGTGTACTTAAAAAAATATATCTGGAGGAAACCCCCTGCTTTTTCCCTTGATACCATAGTCTGAACCTTTTCCAAAACTGTCCATGATAATTTTCAAATGGTTGGGAAAGAACTGGCATTTAAAAGCATGGGCTTTATCACCTACTTGTTTCCCTTCCATTGTCACTCAGTAAAATGCCTGGTTGTTAGGTGATATGGGTAGGAACGCAGTAATTAGCTTGTCAGGGCTTTGTCTTAAAGAGTTAATTTAAAACAACAAAAATAGCCTAAGTTGTCTGAACTCTGGCAGGAAAAGGAAGACCTGGATTGAGCTTGAGGACTTCAAGTAGGAGAGAAATAGTCAAGAACTGCTGCAAGAAGATAAATTAACAGCAGCAAGATAGAATTAAGAAGAAAAGATATTTGGCTCCCTTTCAAGAAAAAAAAAAAATCCCACTGTTGATGTCTATTACTCTTCCTACAAAAGGAATAAAGGCTATTACTTGTATCTTCTAAAGGTAAGCAGGACAAATCACTAGAAAATATGCTTTAGGGAACAATCTTGATCTGGCAGAGGATGATGAAATATATTACTCCATGTTTCTTTCTTACTGTCTGCAATTCAAGCTAAGCTGCCTTTACAGGAGATGGCAGGAGAAAAAAGCCATGTTGAAAGAGCCCAATTGTTCTCTGACCAGGTCTGCTAATTCTAGTCCAGCCTCAAACTTTATTGCTTGCTTGCTCTTCCAGACACTATCACATAATGGCTCTGGAAGCACCTTGCAGACAATGACTAATCATATATTCACTTGTGCTGCCAGGTATTTTGTAGCACAGGGCTTGCCCTGGAAAGATGTCATCTCTAGAGATGGACCACACAGGGCTTCCCCCTTAGTTGTTTGCACCTTGCATCCATTCCTCCATGTGCTGGAGGTGCCACCAACATGCGTCTCCCAGGCCTGTCTAAAACTTGGTTGCTTGTTTGGCATGAGGCTTTCTTAATACACTCAGCTGTTGGCCAGTTTGGATATACATGTTACCTGGACTTGAAGGTGATGCATTTTTTGCCCCGCACTGAAACTAAACAGTTGTGTTTATGCATCTGTGCATTTGATATGGATATGCTTTGCGAAAAGGACAAATGCTTTTAAATATTAATAGAAATGAATATCTGATCCACAAATGTCCAGGGAAAAGCAAACGGAAAGTGGTAACTGCTGGTTTCCTTTCGCAGGCTCTGTTGAAGTTCATGCCTTTGATGTGTTTCTTTTTAATCCAAGATTTCCTTCAGGAACAGTGGCCCTAGTTCTGCTTTGCATATCATGGAGGAACAAATCTGCATGTGGTCAGAGCTGTTTAGTAATTCAGTGTAGTCCCATGGGGTTGCAGCAGTCCATGAGCATGCTCTACAGAGTGGGATGGGAATAGAGGATTAATGCAATCCCCGGAGCATGGTCATCTCATGACTTTTTCAATCAAGTAAAAAGAAGGAAAGCTTGGGAAAAAAAAAAAATAAATGCAGTTGACTGAAAAGGCACAGAGACCTCTAAATGCCTGCTGATGTGGCAAGAGCTTTGTCTCTTGGAAGCAGTCTATGGAGATGAGATCTCAACACTGCTGCATAAATTCCAGGACAGCTCTGCATAATTCACATCAGAGTTCCATGTTTATGAAACCAGAAGAAACGTGACCCTGATATTTATCATGACACTTACTGCTCTTTTTCTTAATTATGTCAAAAGCTTCAGACAGAATTGCCCCTTCCTTCTTGCTGGCTGCAACACTAATAAGAAAAGATTGTGGGTTTTGGTTTGGTTTTGTTTTGGTTTTAATAAGACACATTCTTCTCCTCTGATTAGCATCTGACTGACAAATGGATGAAGAAAGGCTGGGAGAAGAGATGTGAGAAAACATGATGGCTGCTATATATTGAGCAGGAACAGGGGAGTGACATGATGTGACATTACTGAATTAGTTGAGAGTATGACTTGAGAGACTTTGAAAATAAAACCAACTCAATGTAGGAAAAGGGGTCATGGGAAGAATTCAAAGATGAAGGTGTTTTGGTCACAGGAAGGTCAGTGTGCGGGTGAGTCCTCCACATCTGCCCTTTCCATTGGTACCTGCTGATATGAGTTTTAGATACATCCTAGTTTGGAGATCTGGAAAAAAAACCCTTGAGTAGGAGCAGATTTACTGATTGCTGTTCTACAGAGTAGCAGACATTGCGTAAGTACAGATGACGAATGGGACAACGAAACTTCCAAAATATTGCAGGGAAAGACTGGGCCCCTTGGCTTTTGCACTTCTTAGAGCCTGTTTCAATTCTTGTAAACAATTATTTTTGAAAGATCAGCTTAGATCATCAGTTTGCCAGAAAGATGTTTATGCAAGTGGTTTTTTTGTCTGCTTGATTGACTTGACTGATTACAGGAGAATTTCATCACAACTGCACATCCCTTAAAAATGCTGTTACAGTTTTAACTTCAGCTTATCTACCTGAATACTTGCACAGGACAGCAGGAAGGTAGTGCTGGAAGGGAGTTTAAAAGAGATTGTTATTGTTGTGTTTTGGTTCATTTTAATCTGTAAGATGCACAAATCATTCACAACAAGCAACAAGATACTAAAGCAAACATCTCTTGAGACACTAAGTTTAGAACAGGGAGTAAAAGATGTGGAGTCTCCACTGTGTTTTCTCCAAGAAAGAAACTATAATTGTTCTGTTCTTGAACACTTGGCTGGCTCATCAATCACTCCTTTGAAGACATGTATTATAAATAAAGTTTAAAATATCAAAGTGACGCATTTGAGTTGAGCTTTACTGCTGTTCTGATTCTCCAAACTGGATGGGTGCTCTCCCTCACTGTATACCAGTTTCTCCCAGTCCATCTTGATGGTCACTCCACATTACAATCAAGGTCACATAACATCACGGCTTCGGAGTTGGCAAAAGCTAATTCAGCTCAGAGAATCCTCAAATCGCAATCGAC
Source organism: Melanerpes formicivorus (assembly GCF_026170545.1). NCBI lineage: Eukaryota > Metazoa > Chordata > Aves > Piciformes > Picidae > Melanerpes > Melanerpes formicivorus. The sequence continues at coordinate 7,044,698 of NW_027142369.1, forward strand.
AGTGAAAGCCAACATAACCAAAATTAGACTGCTGGAGCTTCGCTCCGTGCATCTCTTCTTTCTGTGCATCTTGGCACAGCAAAACGCGCTTACAAACCCTCTGGCTGCCGGCGCGCCGAATAAAGTCAACTGTATCTTGCTCAGCCCGACCACGCCGAGTTCAGGGCTCCCGGGGCCCTAAGGCGGTCGCCCAGCCCCGCCGCACTCCGTCCCGTGGCAGCCGGCAAGGGAGGACCGCGCCGGGAAGAGCAACAGCTCTCCCTGCTCCGGGGCCGCGGACCGCCGCGACCACCTCCCCGCCGCCACCCGCCCGCACCAGCCCCTCCCAGCGCTGCCGGGGGTGCCGGCCGCGGGGCTTTGCCTGCCGCCCCGACCCCACCGCCCCCCCGTCCCGTTAGCTTGCATGCAGAAGTGCGGAGCGGGCGCGGCGCAGCGTCGGGCAGGCTCTGGCGGCCCTACCTGGACGGAGCCCCAGAGCGGGTGGAGGGCACAGTGCAGCAGCAGCGAGGGCCAGCAGCATCGGAGCAGCCCCAGCAGCTCCCGAAGCAGCATCCCTCCTGGGCGCGCGGGCGGGGACGCAGGCTCCGGGCGACCTGGGGACGGAGCAGAGCGAGCCGGCAGCAGAGGCGTTGGCTCGCACCCATCACCGGAGCACGACTGTCCCAACTTTAATTCTGGAGAGGAGGGAGGGAAGGAGGGAGGGAAGGACCGGGGGGAGGGAGGCAGGGAGATGGGCGGGTGCCGAGGGGAAAGGGTGGTCGGGAAAACCCAGCGCCTTGCAAGTCCCGACTCCCTCAGGAGGGAGCCATGCCTCCACCCTCGCCCTGCCCGCCTCCCTCTCTGCCCGCCCCGCCGGCTTCCCATCCCCGGGATGCTCCGCCGGCCGCCGGCGGCACTCTGCCTGCTCCTGGGCTTCCGCGACTGGTGCTCACCGCCGAGGCCGGTGTTCCTTCAAGCCCCGAGGGTGGTGCGAGCAGCGGAAAAAGTTTAGAGCCCGGCGCTGGGGTAGAGGGGCCGAGCGCTGCCGGAGGTGCTGCCGGAGTCGGCGGGGAGAGGCGAGCAGAGCGGTGTGGCAGCGCAACCCGGGGACTGCATCTCCCCCGTGCCCGCCGCCGCTGCTGCTGCAGTGATTTTTCAAGCCCATCGAGGCAGTCCCTTGCGCCTGGCTCCCCTCGCCTCTCCCTCCCCACCCGGGCTCCTCCCGGAGGCGGTTTCCCTCCACTCGACCCCGGCGAGGCTGGCACAGGGTAGGGGCGGCCCCCGGGGCGGCTCGGAGAGCTCCGGCGGGCCCGTGAGGGACCGCACCCGCACCCCGCCCCCTCCCAGCATCCGGGAGCGGGACCGAGCCAAGAGGGAGGCGAGGGATCAACCGTCACCCCCGTGTCCTAGAGGAACCTCATTCCACATTGCAACCAGACAGTTTTTTGGGTTGGTGGGTTTTGTTTCATTGTTGGATTGGTTTTTTTTTTCCGATGCAAGAGCATGTCCTCTGACAGGCAGGAGTTGCCGGGTCTTCGTCCCCAGCACGGTGTCTCTAGGCTATCATAAGGAAGATGCTTCATAGCATTAGTGTCTTTATGAAAAAACTATGCACGTGGAAATGTTTAAGAGTGCTTGGGGAGAAGTGGATAAAACATCACAGCGCGACAGGACAGCCTTCCCACAAGAAGAAAACAGAAGATCAAAGGTGAAGACGATTTTGTTTTTCAGTGAAGCAGTTAAAGAGCAAAACAACTGCTTTGTGAATGGTGGCCTTTGCTACAAGTTGGGCTTGATGTATATGAGGATGACTGTAGATATCTGTTGTTGGTCAGCTGCACAGAGGACCTGATTTCAGTGTTTCAAATGCAGTAAGCAAATGAATTTGAACAAAATATTGGGTCTGTGGCTTATATTTTATACCCAGAGATCAATGAGTTTGTGGAGACTGGTTTTAGCTCTTCTTTGTATTGCTGGCACCCATACAGCCAAGTTGAGTAGTCAGTTTCATAAAAATCTCCTTGGTGAGGCAGGAATTGAAATTAATTTACCTTTCAGCTGATACAGGATTGAAATTCTCTTTTCATAACACTGTTACACCAACATATAATAATTTCAGCCCCAACAGACACTCGCTTAAATGTCAGGACTATCAGGCTCATAAACATCTTAAGAATGAGAATAGCATAGTGGAACTTACTGAAGATACACCTGGGTTGAGGTAGAGACATTGAGCCTAGACATTTATTTGTAAATCCTTATCATGTGGGTTTGTAATGGCAGAATACAGAGGGCAGAGATATTGCAGCTTTGGATATAGGCAGTAGTTGTACAGGAAATATATTTTCTGTAATGCTGTTGAAAAAGATGGATCCTTTTTTTCTGTAAGTCTACTGTGCAGCACACAGTGCTTAATATATTGTGCTCATTCAATTATAGTTTTAGTGAAGTGGAGTCACAAGAGACAATAAAGCTTTTCAGGCTTTCTGGTGATTTCCTGAAGGTATTTCAGCACTTGGTCATAGTACAGAAGATAATAAATTGTACCATCTGTATATATAGTTCTTGGTTTCTGACAGAATAAGAGATAAGGCTTTAGGCATTGTACACCAAAGAAGAAAAAAAAAAAGGGCAACACAGATTTATTTTCTTTCAGTATTCATAATGCCTTAATGTCAGAAGAACTGTGGATTTTCCTGCCATTAGCAGTTGTCCAAGTAGCTGAATTTGTCCCTGTGTCTTCTGATACATTGGGATGGGCTTTTAGGCGGCATTAGCAGCAGAGGAAGTGAAGGCTACCAGCTTTGTGGTCATGCAGGCTTAGGAAGAATCCATGTTTATCCATTTTTATGCAAATGACATTTCTGGACGAACTGAATTTTAGAAAGCTATTGATCTGTTGATCTCAGGTGTGGGTTCCCCAAACTGTGTTTGTAGCTGTGAGTGCACAGAACACCTGGATTCATATCTGGGTTCCAAGCTACTGGAATGCTTAAAACTGAGTGTGAGAGGATAAGGAACATAGTACACAGTGCTCAGAAGGTGAAAGAAAACAGAGCAGAGCTAATTGGTATCTGTGTCTTCTGTGTTTTTGTAGAGACCACTGTGCTGCTGTGTGGGTTCAAGGGAGTGACTGGAAACAATCCAAGAAGAGTTTCTCAGGCATAAAGTAGCAGAAGCAGCAGCAACCAGCAGAGCAAGGCCCTGGCACACAGGGGTTTCTTCTTGACCTGTGTGCAAACACACCATTTATGCAGGAGGCAGGAGCACAAGGTGCGGGTCAATTGATTCCAGTCCATAAGGGTATTTGATGATAGTTTTAACTGCATGAAAAGCTTGAATAACTTATGAAATTATTCAATAATTAATAAAAATAATCAAACACTCCACTGAAAACAAGCTTTGTAAATAGTTTATCATCATTCTTTTTCTTCTTCCTTATTATTTTGGTCAGTGGGATGATTTGAAACATGGCGGCAGCAGTCCTTTTGTTTTGATTTAACACCTCTCTGCCTATGGTTGTGTATGGGGGAACAGTTGTGGGGCATACACTCATTACCAGGCAATAGCCATTTGTGTTACAGGTGAGTAGAAGTTGTTGAAATCTGACATAGGAAGCTAAGCAGATGGCTTGGCAAACAAGCAATTAATACAGGGCGACAGAAGGAGGAAGAGACTATATTCACTGAAGAGCTGAGCAACCCAGTGCTGCTGCATTCACCTCTGTGTGAGCAGACTTCAGAAGAAAAGGATGGGAAGTTGTGGTCAGCGGTCTGCCTCCCTCAGTCCTTCTACTGCCAGAGCACACCAAACCTGCATCTTGTTGGAGAGGGCACTGATAGTGAAAATCCTGTGCAAAATCATACTGGGCCACTCCCTCATCTGAGAATTACCCCACAGTGCAAGGGGATCTGAGAGGAATATCCATGTGCGGGGAGAAAGGAGAGGGTTACCCTTGTGTATGTGCACCTACAGTCACTGAAAAGACAAAGTAACTTCATAGCAATGAAGGGTTTTAAAATTTATATACCACGATTTTAGTCACTTTTCTCCATCTCACCTGCCCTACAACTCCCATCAAGAAGACCTGTAGATGCCTGGATGTCTAAGTGAGGTGTAGTACAAGGTTGGTGAAGAGCAGGAGACAGATGAAATACATGGAGTTTCAGGTTTGAATCGCTGTGGTGCATACACAGCCATGGTTTGAATGCCCTGGAGAACATCCCCCGTTAGTGAGCACCCTTCCCTGTCCATCACTTAAAGTACCACCTTTGTCCCTGTGGTGTCCCTTTGGTGTCCCTTGCCTCCTCCACAGAGATCCCTTATCAAAGGCACTTCAGGCTGCAGTGAACATACAAACCTGTATTCCTTCAGTCAGGCAACACAACTAAATTCTTCATCAGGGGGAGTTGTGTCTGACTTTGGATTCATGTGTTATTAATTGTTGTACACCCCAAATTAGGTGGTTTTTTGTTGTTTTTTTTTTTTTTTTCCCCACTTACCTATAAGCTCCACAGTAGATTTTGATAAAGAGCCATTCTTCTGTTTCTTTAGTACATTCAATAAATGTAGTGCCCATGTGGTGAGGTGGATGTGAAAATTTGTGCCACTGACAAAGGTGTGACATTTGTTAAAGGCAGGGAAAGAAATGCAAGGTTGTGCCTGTGTCTACCACATAATTTTGGTGAATAATTTATATCAACCAACATTAAGGGTTAAAAGCCAAATGCCAAGCAGGTCAGACTGTAATGGGCTCATCTGCCTCATAACAAGAGCTATTGATCAGTTATTAGTCATTGCTAATGGTATGCTATCACAAAGACACCACTGAGAGCAGAGCTTGCCATTGAGATCTGTTGTAGTTGGACAGCACTGGGTTTAACAGGGAGAGTTTCTCTCCGGCATCTAGATTGGAGGCTGAGAACCAGACACTGCATTGGATCAGACACTGGGAGCTCCCAGTGACACTGTTGCTGCCAGCTCCCAGTTCTCCCAACCTGTCTCTGTTGGGTACATAATACAGGCCTTTGTTTTATATATTAATTCAAAACTGCCCAGTACATCTGTACTCCCATGAAAAGAGACTGTGGTTCTTTCTGCATCTGGTAAGGAAGATCTATTACTTTGTCACTGGTTTCTAGGCTTTTAGTGGATGTTAAATCTCTGTCTTTTGCATCATCTATGCCTGAAGTCCCCATGAGGCATACACATCGATTCAGTTGGCCACTGCTGTCATTCCTTAGATCCTGTGGGGTCTCTGTACAGCTGAAGAAAGAAAAATTGAAAGACACTTAAAGTGGTGTGTATGCTTTCTAGTATGCAGAAGCATTCTGCCTGCTGACCATAGGTGAAAGGTTATCTTCGTGTCTGGCAAGACATAGCTAGAATCTTGTTATATTAGGCTGGCCAGTATCTGAAAACTGGTTTGTCATGGCTTAGACTATCAGAAAGACACACACAGACTGCATGATAGACCTTGTCACCTTCCTTGTACAAGACAGACAAACATACAGGTGGAATTTGAGGATTGGCTACTGCACTAATCCTTCCTTGGCCTTTGAAGAACATAGATTAAAGCTGTTACAGAACTTCAAAAATCTACAATATAAAATATTGTAGACACTGAGGTCCTGCAAAGAATTTTACTTGTCTCAGCACTAACCATGTCCATGTTCCTAAAGAAGTTCTGCTAGGCAGTGTCTCATGGGTTTCTATTGTTCTCTGTGAGTATTTTCTAGTGTCAGAAGTAATTTTCTAGTATCAAGTGATAGAATGACATGAAATGGCCTCAAGTTGCACCAGAGGAGGTTTAGATTGGATGTTAGGAAAAATTTATTTACTGAAAAGATGCTCAGGCATTAGAAAAGGCTGCCCAGGGAGGTAGTAGAATCACTGTCCCTGGAGGTATTAAAAAACATATGTAGATATGGCACTTTGGCACATGGTTTAGTGGCCATCGTGGTATTAGGTCAATAATTGAACTCAATGATCTCAGAGATTTTTACTAACCAAAACATTTCTATGATTCTATGATTTTTCCTGGTTCACCGCTGGTGCAGGCCTGGTGGCATACACATTGCAGAGAATTTTTGCAACTAGACACAATGAAAAAACAAAAACACATTTTAAACCCTAGAATTTCAAGGGAGCTGGAGCTGCTTAGCCTGGAGAAGATGAGACTCAGGGGTGACCTTATTGCTGTCTACAACTACCTGAAGGGGGGTTGTAGACAGGCAGAGGTTGGTCTCTTCTCCCAGGCAGCCAGCACCAGAACAAGAGGACACAGTCTCAGGCTGTGCTGGGGAGGTTCAGGCTGGAGGTCAGGAGGAAGTTTTACACAGAGAGAGTGATTGCCCATTGGAATGGACTGCCCGGGGAGGTGGTGGAATCGCCATCACTGGAGGTGCTCAGGAGGAGACTTGACAGGGTGCTTGGTTGCATGGTTTAGTTGATTAGGTGGTGTTGGATGATAGGTTGGACGCGATGATCTTGAAGATCTCTTCCAACCTGGTCTGGTCTGGTCTGGTCTATTCTATTCTATTCTATTCTATTCTATTCTATTCTATTCTATTCTATTCTATTCTATTCTATTCTATTCTATTCTATTCTATTCTATTCTATTCTATTCTATTCTATTTTCTAAAATACTTTACCTTGAGACTCTGCTATAGATGCTTTCATGAAATCAAACACCAATTACATTGCCTTTAACTTCTTTCATATCACGAGTTGCCACTGCAACTCTGAATTGCGTTCCTGGCAGAATTTTATGCAAAATGTGTAGATGCTAGGATGCCCCTCTTACTAAGGGCACCAGTATAAGCAAACATTTACCAGGCTTCAGGTTCAGTGCATCACAGATTTTGCTCTGAATCTGCCAGTGGATTTAGAGTTTATTCTAAAAAGCTTTTCTCTGATCAGTAAAATCAAAGTTTACAGAGTTCTGGTTTCCATCAGCATTGGAAACATTCAAATACTTGATCTGTTTCTTTTCTTTTACCTTAACAAATACATGCACTAGGTAGAAGAAGAAAGCTCTCTATATAGGGCCTGACAGTTTGCAATTCCTCCAGATGAAGAACAGCCTTGGAGTACTCTTTTTCTTGCAGCCTGCTTTGTCTCACCAAACAGTGAGATAGTGCTCAGGAGGTCCCAAGAAGATGGTTAAGTTCTCAATTGTTGTGTCTCCTAACATCAGTGCCAACACTCTTCCAAACAGACTGAGGTGTGATCTCTCTTGCCTTAAATTTCCACCATCCCTGCTCTGCCTTTGTGAAAATGAATGAAGGAATACGCTGCAAAATTCCTATCTTCTCTTTGGTGAAGGAATTTCTTGTTGTGATGAGTGATGAGACATATCATGCTTTTGCTGGCACTAATGATATTTAGCTAGTGAGTACATTTTCTGGGTATTATTGTGTTTGCAAGATACTTGTTTGCTGCTCACCTGGAGGCACTGTGATATAATCAGAGAGGAGAAAGACACTGGATATAATTTTAAGTACTCTACCACTAAATATTTTAAAGGATATTAGAAATGCCTCTGTAAGGAACAACTGAGGCTGAACCTGTTTGGAGACTAGAGGATAGACCGCATCCATCTTTGCCAGCCCTTTTTGTTCTCCAAACCAACAGGTATCACCCTGTGCCATATTTTCACAATAGTTTAGATTTTAAAATGGGCTCATTTTTGAATGTTAATTTTTATTGTTTTGTTGTTTGGGTTTTTTTTTTTTTTTCCTTGCTTGTTAGTTCTGCTTGTCTGTGCAGGAGGTGGTCTCTGCTTTTAAAAAAAGTGCAGTTTGTTTTTTTCACATCATGATGTCGTGGAACCCCCTGGGAGCCGTTGTTCTCAGGAATCTTATCCATTTCTCTGATGCAGTGATGAAAAAGCAGTGGCGTGCAAGTTGTTATGAAGAGATAATTGAGGGAACAGCAGCTGATCTTTACTAATGACAACACATTTCAGCTTACCTTGGCACAGCATCCTCCTAAGCACACAGACGCACATAGTCTCAGAAGTGCTGGCTGGAGACACTGGCTCCCTGGGAGGTAGCACACTAACATGTGGTATGTCTCACGTTGCTGACTGCGCCTTGCGCTGTTTCCTGTCCCCATGTCCAGTCTTGTTTCCCTGACTGTTAGGCCTCTGCTGACACTTACTATGTCCTTTAGCCTATCCCTTGCTTCAAATTCCACCCTCCACCAGCTGCTGATATGAAAAGGAAGGTACCCAAAGTCCTCTCTGTGAGACTGACATTATTTTGCATTTGTTTTAGAGCCTCCTAAGCATTTCAAGATCCTCCAAAGAAAGTCATTGCATAAATGCAAAGCATTTTATTGTTAAAACTTTAAATCATGACAGATTTTGAATACATATTTTTTGTGACTCAGTCATGAATGATCACAATTTGCATATAATATTTTCCCGTATTCAGCATACCCTGCTTCTCATTTAATCCTCCTAACTTGTGCTGCTCTTATAATTCTAAACCTCAATTGCAGAAGCAACTGTGGATTGCCTTGCTGTTAACTTGGTGATGAGCAATCTTGAGATACCTATGGGCAGGAAAAATTGTCATTTGTGTGTAATGAGCCAGAAGGAAACCCCACATCAGAGGAAACATTTATCTCTTTATGAATAAGTGCATTCCTTTTGCTTTCTCTTTATCCAAAGTTATAGCGGCTGTGTAATATGAATATTATTTCCTTGTGCTCATTACTGTAATGTCAAGGGATGAGCTTTACTAAGTAAAGCCTCAGTCAAATGCTGAGAAATAGGCAGTGATGCCCCAGTGCACTTATGGTCTTAAAGAGCAGAACAAGCAACCAGTGAGAAGGTATAAGATGCAGGCATTATTGTAAAGGGATAAGCAATTTTCTGTCTTTGAAGTGTCTTTCTTTGAAAAGGACAGCTTAACTCTTCTTTGAAACACTTTGCTATCTATTGAATCAACTCCTTAGCTGCCATTTTCTGGTTTTCTCTAAATGAATCAGCTGGATGACAGAAACAATCATGCAGAGTCCCAGTTATGGGAGAGGAGATGAAATGCAATCCATAGCCTGTGTGTGCCCATGCATGTAGAACACTGTCCAGTGAACTGGAAATCCAGAATCCATTTTCACACACTTATTCTAGACATACAGGAATGTAATTCTGCCATAGTATACTGGACATTGCAGGTAGGAGTCCATTGTTTTTGTTTCCCTCAGAAAGGGACTTGATCATAGTTAGGACAGGAGAAGACCTGAGTCTGCCATGCAGCTTCCCATAACAAAATTTATGGTCACTTTGAAGGTCAATGTGTCATCCCAGTGGGAGAGGGAAAAGACTCCTGAAGATGGTATACCCTATGGCTCCTTTCATTACAGGAGGTTTTATCTGGGATGACTTCTTGCCTGGGGGAATAAAGGTTTACCCTCAAGTAAAGGATTTGCCTCACAACAGACCATTTTTTACTGGATACTGCTTTGCCCCATCCTGCACTTGAATATTTTCTCACAATGCTCATTTTTGCTGGAATGATCTAGCATCATCTGTGTTGACAATCTCACACACAGCTATTTAGAGCAGCTAAGAGCTGGTATAGATCCCAGAGCAAACAGGATGATTCTTTTTCCCCCTTTTCCTTCCTCCCTCCTCCTACAGATTAACCCAGTGCTGACTTGACCCCTCTTCCCAGCCCTACTGGTGATGGAAGTAGTGCAGAAGTATTCTCTAGGGTGCAGTTCCAGAGTTCCACAGCATTCACCTCTGACACCCTTGGTGGTGTTTGGCAACACTTCAGCATGTGAATTAGTCCTTTTCTCCAATAGAGCATGGTTAGCACTCATCTAATACAGGTCTCCCCTTCCTCATCTTTTCCAATGCAACTTGGGCAACAGACTTCTTCCCAAGCATCTCATCTGAGTAGTTATTGAATCCTATTTTACTGCTTGAATGTGGAAACTGAACTCACCGCTTCCAGACAAGAAAATAAGCCACCACAGAGCTGCAGAAAGTGGATAATTCAACATAATTATTTTGGTTGGAGTTACTTGGGATAAGCCAACAACCTTTCTGGGTGCATTTTCATGTTCTGGCTTCAAGCAGTAACCTGCCAGAGCGAGCTGCCTGTGTGCAGAGACTTTCAAGGCACCTTCAGCTCTGCTAACATACTCTCTTACAGTTCAAACTCATTTTTGTAACTAGCTCAAATACAAGAAAAGGCCGTTTCTTCTGTCTTTGTAACCAGTTTTAACTAAAAACAGCTTTCAGTTTTAGTTTTAGCTTGATTGAAGCAGAGAGTTCCTGTGAACACCGTCAGAGCCCACTAGCACCTACAGGGTGTCAAACTCTATGAACAATGGGCACTCTGTACAGTTTCTATGTGAAAAGGGGGAAAATTTGTATCCAAAAGCTTTCTTCACATGTCTTTGTGCTGCTTCCTGTCTGAACTGGGGTGAGTTTTATCCTTTTTCAGATCCTCATGCGTGCTTCCTTTTCATTTATTTGAATTGAACTCATCCATCTTGTCCATCAAAATGTTCTTTGCTTACCACAAAGATAATAAATTCCTGCATCCATAAACACTTTGGTCTGTATCTTCTCTCACATAAATATGCTCATTAACTTTTCTACAGGATGACTTGCATGAGGGAGACGACATACATGCTCACCAGTAGAAAGATAAGTCTGAGGTAATTGGTTTAGCTGTAATAGAAAAATGGGTGAGCTGCAGGGATGGAACTCACCAAGGACTGTTGTTAAGCACAGAAAATTAGAGTGCTCCAAATGTGATAGCAAATGATGCTTGTTTAGATGGCAGTTCAGGAGGCTTTATAAGTGTATATCTAACACTGAGTATCATCTATCAGATGTAGGGACCATGCACCTACAGATATTTGGATGCAGTATTTGATGAAAAGGGGCCCTGGTGAATACATTTATTTAGACTATGAAAACGATAGAAATTTCACCACATCTCATAATGCAGTAAAAATACTTGCCCTAAAATGTGAAATAGCAATGTATTCTGCTTTCCTTCTCCCTCTTACCTCTAGCTTTCAAACCTGGAATGACCAGCCTTGCCCTTTGATTTGCATCATCTTCTAGGGAATCCTATATGTTTAGTTATGTATGAGATTTCTCAGAGCTATTTTTTTTTGTTTGTTTGTTTGTTTTTTTTTTAAGACTTAAATAATGTGGCTGTCCAGAGGGCTGGCTGAAGAAAAACAGAGCTCCAACAACTTATACATAGCATATACGGAACTGTAACTCATACACATCAACTGGCCAAGGGGAACCTGCTCAATTCTGTTGACCTGTGAGGACCAATAATGCCTTGTGTTAAAATTTAAAGACTGCTATATTTTCTGTGTCACTCTTTCTTCAGTAACTTGCTCCTCCTATTGACAGGAAAGTCTGCTTTCCTACTGATCTCTTTCCTGAAGCAGGATCTGCATGTGGTTCATGGAGACCTGAAGTTTCCTATTCTACCTTGTCGAAGGTGACCCAAAACTCGGTTCTTTGGGGCCTTTTGACAGCTGAACTCAGCTGGCATTGCCTCAAAGTCTGCCCAGTGCTACACTGATGGTGATGGAGCTGTTTTTTCCAAACACTCATCATCCTGTTTAAATTTACAGTTTTCTCTGATAGTTGAGATTAATGTGGATTTTATTTTATGAGTGAGCATGGAGTACATTTGCAGGGTATTGATTGCTCCAGCCACATAAAGCAGATAAATCACCTTTGAAAAATTAAATAATGTCCTGTTGTATGCAACAGGCTCGGTAAGTTTGTCTAAACTCTTTAAAAAAAGTTATATATAATCTCTGTCTGGGTTTAAATTCTATGAATCTAGGACTGAGCAGTAAAAAGGAAGTAAGCAATACACAGGACAGCCAATGCCTGCCTTCCTCTTTCAGGAGTACTAACTTCTTCAGGAATCCTCACCTCTTACTTCTTTCCACAGGCTCTTAAGCTCTTATTCTATGCTTACTGAAAACAAATACAATGTGCTCACAGCCCTCTTTTGGATGAAATAAATAATGTATGTATTTACTTAGATAATTATGTATCAATGTATTTGCTTTCCAAAAAAAAGACCCCCAAAACCAAACAACCACCCAGTAAAAATGGCTCTCCACATTCAAGGATCAAGATTCCCAGAGACAGCTAATGATAGCTTCATTGAGTCTTTTGGAATTTATCTCAAACCAGTGATGAGTCCATTCACCAAAGTATTTTTCTGTGAATGCTATTTCTGACTTCTGTATTACACTACATCAGTACCAGTCTGACTCCTTACATTTTCAGATGATTTTCCACCCAAGCACACATGAGTCTACTCATTTTTCTATTTTAACATCACCTGCCGGGTAGCTAGATAAATACTGACATCTCAGTCTGGCTAGGATTGGCCCTTTTGAAGTTGCTTTATCGTAAAAACTCGACTTGCTGTTATAAACCATTGTATACATTGTGCTGTAGTTAATTCAAGTGTCAGCATCTTGTTACTTCGCTCAGTAAATATAGTAAGAGACTGTCCTAGTTTAAGACTGCCCACTCTCACAAGCCTCCCCCCCCCCCGCCCCCCCAAGTTCAGTTTTTGTGAACATACACAAAAAAACCACCTGGGTTGAGATAAGGACTTTAATGAGATGACAGGATGCACACAATTACCTTAGCCTATTTTGCAGGAAAGCACAACAAAAGCAGCAGCAGAAAACAGCAATAAAATGACTCCCTCACCCCCTAAGCTCACAGTCAGCCCAGAGGGAAAGACCAACACTCCAAACCCAGAAACTAGAATTAACTAACAGAACAGGAAGCCCCTCATGTTACAATCTGAACTTCAAGCCCCATGATAATTTCCTCCAGCCAGCGCTTTGATTTTGACGCTGGCATGATGTCAGCATGGTATTGAATATCAGCAGCAGATTCAATTGGCTAAACCCATGACAGAGACCCAGTTCTGGATCACCCAAAATGGCACCCTCATCCACTACCTGTGTGTTCACCTACATATTTTGATTTTGCACTTTGTGACTGATTGTGAGGTACTTTCATGCAAAAAATAGCTGCTGTTACTCCATACATGACATCCAACAACTCCATGGGGCTGTTGCTATGCTTATAAGACGTTCCATTATAACAGTGAGTATACACAAGTTTTCAAACAAACAGATCACTTTTCTCTGACAGAAATTTGCAGTGGAAACCTGACAATCTTTTTATTTCTAATATCTGTCATGTTTCTAATCCTAGGAATTGAAATGCTGAAGAAAAACTGGTGTTTATCTTCAGACATTCATTCATTCAGCTGCTTTTGATGAATATCCCAAAATGTCATGTTTGATTTCACTTGCAGCCTCTCACAGAAAACCTGCCTGTTCCAAGGCGACCTTTTGTATTTAATTCAATAACCATTAGATGAGGGGGTTGTTTCACTGTAATTTAGCAAAGCAGACCAGGCTTCTTCTGCAGCTCAGAAGAATAAGAATCTTGCTTGCCTGAGCACCATGACCATTCATATATCTGGATATTTATTGGCACTATACATCCTCGCAAAGAAGAGAACACTGTAACCTTCTTGTTCAAGAAATACACTCTTGTTACATACATAATTTCAGCCTCTCTATGCTCAGCAGAACAACTGGAGATGCCTGCTAGTTTACCGCATAGGACAAATAGCTAAACATAGGGACTAAAGTGCACTGATAATCATCATAGATCCAAACCTCTGATGTGCTTATGGGAAAAGAGTCAAAATCCCCCTTCTAAAATAAAACAGAACAAGTATGAGCTAATATGATAGATTACAGAGAACTGCATGTGGAGGAATCAAATAAATCTTTCTAAATATTTTTAGTATGCTCATTTCCCTTTCAATACCTCACCAGGAGGTTCGCTAGTCTCACCTAGCATCTTATTAATACTGCACTGATTGGTGAGTGTGCAGGAATGGAGCAGCAGAGGCATCTTGGTTAATCATGTCTTCTAGGAAATTGTGAAAATGGCACAGGAGAAACTACACAAATGGTGAGTTGAGGGTTTGCTGAAAAATAATAAAAGAAAAAAAAGAAAAAAAAAGGTATTTTCTCACAGCAGGTGGTCAATAAATCTGGCACTGTCATGGATCATAGCTATAAGTCATTTTTCCAATGTTCCCAACTGCATGTAGCATCTGTCTTATTTGGTAGTCTGATCACAAACAATCTTTGCTTCAAATGAAAGGTGGAGTTTTGCCCATGTTTGGGCTTGCTTACTTCCATTTGTGTCTTTTACTTGAGCTCTTCTTTGGGTTCTGATATTTCAGAAGACTATTTTTTATCAATATAATCCTTCTGCAGTGCCTAGTGATTTCCTTATTTTGTACTAAGTGTCTCTTTCATAAGCAATTCCCTACAGAATTGTTCCTTTTAGTCTTATGCAGAACTTGGATTTTTCCTCAAGGATGGAATGTTATTTTTCCTTCTAATTCTTTCTAAACTGCTGACACTAATGCTCTCTACAGTTGTGGGCCCTGCTCTGTATCTCCTACATATTTGGGATTAAGAGAATTTATTATAATGTGTTCTTAAAGCTGCTTTTTCACATATCTTGTGTACACTCTCCTGTCAGGTGAGTGCTGAATATGTATCATAGGTACAAAAATGAAAAAGGTTTTAAAAATAGATCCAAGAGTGAGAAAAATCTGAAGCCTTCAGATGAACAGTTAGGAGAAATAAGACTGGGTGGAATTTACAGCAAGGGAAAAAATCTTAGCTCTCACAGAGGATGCTCAAGTAGGTGATGCTGTATCTTCTGAATGGAAGAAGCTTTGGCCTAGGAAGTGACCCAGTACAGCTCAATACCATGACAGCCAAATGAGATGGGATACCCATTTTGATTCCATTCACAGCACTGGGGACATTTACAGCAGGAACTAGTCATGTGCTCAGAGAGCTCAATGCATAGGTGCACACACACTGCATGTGTAAATTCACAGGCTTATTTAGAACACATATCAAGCTGAAAATCCACCCTTTGAAACAGGCTTTTTTTCAGGTACCCCAAATAAAATACCTAAATATGGAAGCAACCCCAAACCCTATATGTTTTGAGTGGGTTGGCTTGGCCTATCCACACCTTTTGGAAGAGATATGCAAACTCACAAACAATCATTTCATGCTTTGCACTTACATAATTTCAAAGGCAATTGCTCATTGGAGACAAGAAAGAAAAACAATATTACCTCTCAGTGTTCCCTGAAAGACACAAGTAAAATGGAAGTCTTTGCATTTTGTGAAGGGGAAAATTCAGAGTTTAAAGATGCAAGTTGCAGAAAAAAATGCATTTTAGTGCAAAAGGAAATATTCTTGTCTTAAAATTGGTGTTACTCAGCACAAGCTTGCGAATTGCTCAGAATTTATAACCTGGATAACTTCAATTACAGCAAAATATGTGTAAATGGTTCAATTTTAAATATGTGTAACTGCAAATCTGACAGAGATAAACCCTTTAGTGAATCACAGGATCAACTTCTTGTTGAAATCTAGTAATTTCACTAGATTGTACTTTGAAAAAGCACTTTGCCATGATTTAATGTTATAAATTCCAAATTCAAATTCAAATTGATCACTGAAACCATATTTAAAGATATACTTTATACATAAGCAAATGTCATCAAACCATATATTTAAGGGGTTACACATTTCATTCATGCTGGGAGCTACCACGCCAACTTGTCAGTGTGGTATAGTGGTATGAGCAGAAGTGTAGAAGTTGGTGGTTACAAGGCAGGTGGTATGTGACCTTGAGAATAAAATAGAGTGCAAAGGAAAAGCAGTGAAGCTCTCCTGAGGTCTGCACTAAGTGGAAAAAGTGCCAGAGAGCTGTTCTAACTCCACACATTTAATCAAAAGAAGTGTGGCTCTGCATCAAAAGAAGCACGGCCAGCAAATTGAGAGAGGTGATTCTGCCACTTTACTCTGCTCTGGAAAGACCTCACTTGGAGTACTGCATGCAGCACTGGAGCCCTCAACATAGGAAGGGCATGGACTTAATGGAGTGGGTCCAGAGGAGGGCCACAAAAATAATCAAGGGCCTGGACAGGCTGAGGGAGCTGGGGTTGTTCAGCCTGGAAAAAAGAAAGCTCTGGGGAGATTTAACAGCAACCTTCCAGTACCTGAAGGGAGCCTACAGAAAGCTGGAGAGACTGTTTCCAAAGGCCTGTAGTGATAGGATGAAGGGAAATGGTTTTAAATTAGAGAAGAGTAGATTTACATTGGGTGTTAGAAGCAAGTTCTTTACCATGGTGGGGGTGGAGCACTGGAACAGGTTGCCCAGTTGAGGCCCCATCCCAGAAGGTACTGAAGATAGGCTCAACAAGGCTGTGAGCAACCGGGTCTGTTGGAAGATTTGCCTGCTCACTGCAGAGAGGTTGGACTATCGCAGAATCACAGAAAATGTGATTGGATTCAGGTTGGAAAAGACCCTCGGGATCACCAACTCTAACTGATCGCTCTACTCTACAAGGTTCACTCCAAAACCGTACCCTCCCCTTTAAACACATCCGTGGTTGGTGACTCAACCACCTCCCTGGGCAGCCCATTCCAATGTCTGACTTTTGTAGGTCTCTTCCAACCCAAAACATTCCATGATTAATATTTTTTTCAAGCAGGGGTCAAATAATCAGATTTGGCCTTTTTAGATTGCTTTAGGTTGCTTCTGTGTTGCAAACAGATTGTAAACCTACCCTCACAGGGCAGCTGTTGGGAATCCCTGGACACTGGCCTTTCTATTTATTTCTACTTCACTTTGGTCCATAAAGAAACATCCATCTCCCTTTTTACTTGAAAGTTAGTAGAAGGCAAGTGATGGGGGTAAAGAATTAAAATCTTTAGAAGAAAACCTGAGTTTCTCCATTCTTACCTAAATTAACTTCCCAGAGCATCCCAGATTGCGGGGTCATCTGTGTTGAGTCTGTCACCTCTTTTTTTATTTTCTTTTTTTCTCCCAGTCATTAAAAGCCTTTCAGGGAGGAAAATTTAATAGCAAAACATCACTGAAATATGGGCTAACTTTCATTGTGTAATCGTAACCTCTGTCTCTGGGAGTTATTAGCTAGGTTGACAAGCTTTACATTTATTTATTCTTCCACTGACAGTGAGAACATCAAAGAGCAAAGGTCCTGAGAAGACTGCTCCATCTCATTTCTAATTGAGGTATTTAATAGTTTCTACCACAGGCCTCTTAAGGTTGTATGTGAACTATGTCTTATTAGACAGAAACCACTTTTCAGCAAAGTGAAAGTAAAATGTTTTAGAAGGGTATCTTTATTTTCAATATACCAGCCTGTGACTTTGGGGTGAGAAAAAGGGAGTAATAGTTGCTTAGTACTGGGAGGCTCAGGCACAAACTAGGATCCATCCCTATCTATTAAAGTAGGATAATTTCTATATTGTATATCCAGAAGAATAACCAGAAATTAGATTTGCATGTGGAGAAACAAATGACCTTTCTTTTATAATTGGTTCCTGCTTGGAGCAAACCTGTCAGCATGTTCTATGAATGCATTTCAGCCTAATCCAACCTGGAAACAGCTTAGTGATTGAATTCTCCTCCTGCAACACTTGGTCTCCAGGGGGCTTCCAAACCCTGGACTAAAACTAGCAGGGCACACCTTGTAGTCTCCTGGTTCAAAGATTACTCCCCATTCACTACATTGCCAGAATCCAAACAGGGCAACGTTTTTTGTAAGACTGTGATGTTTCACCAACGAGGATGCTGGCTTTTTGTTCCAGTATTGAATATATGCTGTAGAAGACCAAAGTAAGGGGCCTTAAGTCCTCTCATGAACATTATCTACCTAATACTGCCCCAAAAATACCAAAGACTTAAGAGTCCAAAGTAAACATGACTTTCACCTGTGTGTTTTACTGAAAGGTGATTTACAAAAGGATAAATTAGGCTTGAAGGGGAAGGGGGTAAAACACAGCAGTACTATAGATAGGAGAGAATAGACTAGACTAGACTAGAACAGAACAGAATAGAATAGACCAGGTTGGAAGAGACCTTTGAGATCATCGTGTCCAACCTAATATCCAATACCACGTAATCAACTAAACCGTGGCACCAAGCACCCCATCCAGTCTCTTCCTAAACACCTCCAGTGACGGCGACTCCACCACCTCCCCAGGCAGCCTATTCCAAGGGGCAATCACTCTCTCTGTGAAGAATTTCTTCCTAACATTCAGTCTAAACCTCCCCTGGTGCAACTTGAGACTGTGTCCTCTTGTTCTGGTGCTGGTTGCCTGGGAGAAGAGACCACAACCTCCTTTCAGGTTGTTGTAGAGAGCAATAAAGTCTCCCCTGAGCTTCCTCTTCTTCAGGCTAAGCATCCCATCTCCCTCAGCCTCTCCTCATAGGGCCTGTGTTCCAAACCCCTCACCAGCTTTATTGCCCTCCTCTGGACACGTTCCAGCAAGTCAACATCTTTCCTAAACTGAGGGGCCCAGAACTGGACACCGTACTCAAGGTGTGGCCCGATGGAGGCTGAGGGTGGTAAGCCAGAGATAGGGGTGAAACCAGCAACCCAGCTGAAGTGTTTGTACACTAATGCACACAGTATGGGTAACAAACAAGAAGAGCTGGAAGCCTTGGTACAAGAGGAAAACTATGATGTCATCACCATCACAGAAATGTGGTTGGATGACTCGCACAACTGGAGCACTGTAATCAACGGCTACAGACTCTTCAGGAGAGACAGGCAAGAGAGAAGGGGTGGAGGAGTGGCCCTGTGTATTAGGGAGGCTCTGGATGTCATGGAAGTAGAGATTAAGGATGGTCAGGTTGAGTCCCTATGGGTAAGAATTAGGGGGAACGCCAAAAAGGCTGACATCATTCTTGGAGTCTGTTATAGACCACCCAACCAGGAAGAAGGGGTTGATTCATTATTCTTTAAGCAGCTGGAAGTTGCCTCAAGATCACTTGCCCTTGTTCTTGTGGGCAACTTTAACCTGCCAGACATCTGCTGGGAATTTAACATTGCAGAGAAGAGGGAGTCTAGAAGGTTCCTAGAGTGTGTGGAGGATAGCTCCTTATCCCAGCTATTGCACGAGCCTATGAAGGATGCAGCCCTACTCGACCTGCTGTTTACAAATCATAGAATAGAGAAGGGCTGGTGGGAGTTGTGGTGGTTGAAGGCTCTCTGGCGTTCAGTGACCATGAAATAATTGAGTTTTCAATATGTGGTGAAAATAGGAGAGGCATCAACAAAACCACCACACTGGACTTCTGAAGGGCAGGCTTCAGCTTATTAAAGGAACTAATTTGGTAAGTTCCTTGGGAAACAGCCCTTAAAAAACAAAGGGGTTCAGGAAGACTGGACCTACTTCAAGAAAGAACTCTTGAAGATGCAGGAACAGGCTGTCCGTATCAGAAGACAAGCTTACAAGGGAGACAGCTGGACTGGAAGGGCAAGGAGCTTCTAAAGGAATGATGGGAAAAAGAGAGGGCATATCACCTTTGGAAAAAAGGGGAGATATCCCAGGAGGAGTTTAAGTACATTGCCAGGTCATGCAGGAAAAAAAATTAGAGAGGCAAAAGCCCATTTAGAACTTAGACTGGCCACTGCTGTAAAGGAGAATAAAAAATGTTTCTATAAATATATTAGTGGCAAAAGAAGAGGCAAGGACAACCTCTACTCTTTATTGGATGCAGAGGGGAATATAGTAACAAAAGATGAGGAAATGGCAGAGGTACTTAATACCTTCTTTGCCTCCATCTTCAATAGTGGGACAGATTGTCTTCAGGACGAGTGGCCTCCTGAACTGGCAGATGGAGCCAGGGACCAGTATAGTCCCCCTGTAATCCAGGAGGAAGCAGTAAGGGACCTGCTGAGACACTTGGATCCTCACAAGTCCATGGGAGCAGACGGGATCCATCCTACGGTAATGAGAGAGCTGGCAGATGAGCTGGCCAAGCCACTATCCATCATTTTTCAACAGTCCTGGCTCACTGGAGAGGTCCCTGATGATTGGAAGCTGGCCAATGTGATGCCCATCCACAAGAAGGGCCGGAAGGAGGACCCAGGGAATTACAGATCTGTCAGCCTGACCTCAGTGCCAGGAAAGATTATGGAACAGGTCATCTTGAATGCAATGACACAGCACTAACAGGATGGCCAAGGGATCAGGCTCAGCTAGTGTGGATTTAGGAAGGGCAGGTCCTGCCTGACCAACCTGATCTCCTTCTATGATCAAGTGACCTGCCTGGTGGATGTGGGGAAGGCTGTGGATGTAGTCTACCTGGACTTCAGCAAGGCCTTTGACACTGTCCCCCACAGCAGACTCCTGGCCAAGCTGTCAGCTTGTGGCTTGGACAGATTCACTCTGAAATGGGTCAAGAACTGGCTGGAGGGCCAAGCTCAGAGAGTGGTGGTGAATGATGCCACATCCATCTGGTAGCCAGTCACTAGTGGTGTCCCCCAGGGATCAGTGCTGGTCCTGATCCTGTTGGATATCTCTATTGATGATCTGGACAAGGGGATTGTGTCCATCATAAGTTTGCAGATGACACTGTTAGGAGCAGGTATCAGTCTATTGGAGAGTAGGAGGGCCCTGCAAAGCAACCTTGACAGGCTGGCTGGGTGGGCAGAGGCCAGTGGGATGAGATTTAATAAGGCTAAGTGCAGGGTTCTACACTTTGGCCACAACAACCCCATGCAACACTATAGGCTAGGGACAGAGTGGCTGGAGAGCAGCCAGGCAGAAAGGGACCTGGGGGTGCTGGTAGATAGCAGACTGAACATGAGCCAGCAGTTTGCCCAGGTGGCCAAGAAGTTCAATGGCATCCTGGCCTGTGTTAGGAATAGTGTGGCCATCAGGACAAGGGAGGTTATTCTTCCCCTATAGTCTACACTGTTCAAGCCACACCTTGAGTACTTTGTTCAGTTCTGGGCCCCTCAATTCAAGAGAGATGTTGAGAGATGTGTCCAGAGAAGGGTGATGAAACTGGTGAGGGGTCTTGAGCACAAGCCCTGTGAGGAGAGGCTGAGGGAGCTGGGGTTGCTTAGCCTGGAGAAGAGGAGGCTCAGGGGAGACCTCATTGCTCTCTACAACTACCTGAAGGGAGGTTGTAGACAGGTGGGAATCGGTCTGTTCTCCCAGGCAACAAGCAACAGAATGAGGGGACACAGTCTCAAGTTGTGCCAGGGGAGGTTCAGGCTGGATATTAGGAAGAAGTTCTTCACAGAGGGAGTGATTTGCCATTGGGATGGGCTGCCCAGGGAGGTGGTGGAGTTGCTGTCCCTGGAGATCTTCAAGAAAAGACTGGATGAGGCACTTAGTGCCATGGTCTAGTTGATTGGATAGGGCTGGGTGACAGATTGGACTAGATGATCTTGGAGGTCTCTTCCAACCTGATTGATTTTATGATTCTATGATTCTGTTCTTTGAAAACAGGGAAAGAATCTCTGTTTCTTTTTGATGAGTAAAATTGAGAAGCTTCTATTTTCACCCTACTGCATTGCCATAGTCAGTCACATATCAAGCATGTGTAGATGCTATCATGGATATCAACCTATTTTTGCTGGGCATCCTCTTTATAGCTCTCAGAAAAGTTTTGCAAAGCTCATGTTGCCAGCCTGCAAGACAATTTGTGCTGGTTGGCATTTCCACCTAAATATTCCCTGGAGGATAGAGTGTACTTAAACATAAGGAGTAGAAAGGATTTCACTACAGTGAGAGGCAAAAAAATTGCAGACCGTGCTCAAAACCAGAGGGTATTTAAGGTGTAGTTTGAAAGTACTGGAAATCAGAGCTATCCTATATTCAGCATGCCTTATTCCTTCTTTTGATGTATATTCCACCACAGCACTAAGCATCCAAGCAGTCACATTTATTTCCATTTTTGTCATTATTACTTTTAACTACCAGTGCATTGTGCCAGATTTTGTAGGGTGTCTTAAAGAGAAGATCACAGTATAGACGCCTGGCAAAGCAGAGAGATCATGTGGAAGGACCTGATTATTAATTTTTAAGAAGTGTGTGGGCACATGGTTATTACAGCCAAACAAGGTGATGGCCTTAGGGAAAGAGGACACACTGAGGGCCAGACCTTGACTGTGGTAAGCATATAATCTCCATATAGATCAGCAAGAGTTTTCTAATTAACTTAAAGGAGGAATGGGTTAGTCCTCAGTCTAGGTCATGATTTAAGAACCTGTGGTATTGTACAGCTGCTTCTGCATGAGGGAACACACAGAGCAGTCAGTTTTATGTGTTCCCTTCCCCCAGCTTCATATATCATTTCTTACCCATCAGATATTCCAGAAAGACTGCATTCTTGCAGCTTTGTGAAAAAGAGTATGAGACAACTGATATGCAAGGAACCTGTCCTGAGGTATGTTCTTACATTTAAAAAAATAAAATAAATTAAAAAATCCTCCTGCTTTAGTTGAGCTCCTGTCTATAATTTTTTCTTGGCAGGGTTATTAAGAACAACTGGCTGAAGCAGCACCGTTGTTAGATGAGATTCTTTCTGTCCTATGAACCTGTCAGCCAAGTTACAGGAGCAAGTACAGAGAATCAATAGTCTTTTTGGCAAAGAGAAGGAGCTGACAATGATTCTTCTGGTTTTGGCAGCTGCTTTTTGTACTCTGCCCTTTGATGTGTGGTCAAGGCCTGACTTAGGGATGTTATAGTCGTGTTGCAACCCTGTAGGTTGTTCAGCACAGGAGGAAGAAGGAGCACTCTAGATAGCCACATCTTCCACAACTTCCATGAGTTAAGAAATAGGTGAGTTTGGCAAAACTTCAGACTTTCAAAGAGATAGATGGGACTGGGTGAAAAGGCTCCTCACATTCCTTCCTGTCTCAGATGTTCGGACATCTGGCAGTGTTATTATTTTGAGGAAGTGCTTTTAGTAGCCTTCTGGAGAGGTCTTCTGTCATAATTTAAGATATTTGACTATAATAAAATATGGTCCAAACCCACCATTAAATTAAAGGCTGTAGATTGCAATGCCAGGCTATGATATAGACATACAAAAAGCTTGAACTTGCAAAGGAGCCAGTTTGCTGGGATTTAACATCAGCAAACCCCCTAGATGGTCTATATCCATCATCATTGTAAAATTTACAAGGCAAAGGGTCATGATATTTTTCCTTCTTTGCCCTGTACACTCCCATCACTGCTCCTGACTGATGTTGCTTTGCAGATCTTTTGCCTGTTTGTTTTTTCTCAGTTCAACTATGTTTTGGAAATGCTGTGCACCTCTACAAGAGCCCAGGCAGAGGTGGGTAGAGGATTTATTTTGTAATGATTGTTCTTAATACTAAATGCCACCTCATAAAACAATCACTCATAATTTGACTTCATTAAGCATTCTTTGTTTTACATCTTTAATTCATTAATCTTGGCATTGTCAGCATGTTGCCATAATCAAATGTAACTTATTCCATGTTGTGCAGTAAGAGCTGAGGGTGGATCTCACACTGGGCTGTTGTCTAATGGACCTGAAGCACTTGGTAAATGTAATGATGGCACTGTCCTAAGTATAAGCAACTAGCAAGGGGAGAGGATGTATGTGCCAGACATGATGAGATATACACCCAGGTGCTGAGCTGGTCACACCCAGTCATTTAATTGCTGTGTCTTCAAATACCTGATAAGTTTTCTAAAGCCCGGACTGATTCTACTCTTGAGCCGCAGCTCAACATGAATTGTTCATGAAGCTGTTTCATTTTGCTTACTTGGATGTTGGTCTCAGAGGAGGAGAGAACTAACATATAGGCTTTGCTTAACAACTGCTGTACTTTTAAAGCTGCATATAATGCAAAATGATGTAACTTGCATCAGAAAGATAACGGAAAAGCCTCTTACACATATTTGGGGCATCATTTATCCCTTTCATGTGAAAAACAAAAGAATATTGAGAGCAAGTTCTGCTTTTTGTCATATGTGCTGATAAAGTACCTGAAGTTAACGACGTCCTGCAGATCTCTGCCACTTTTTTTCCATATTGGCCTGCCTGTGACCAGCTCCCAAAGGTCCTTGCAGAGCAATATGGGATACAGCAAGCCCTGTTTCCAGCTATTTGGAAAGGGTAACTACTACAACTTAGGGAGTCCAAAGACCTGCTAAAGCCAAGCATTGTCTCTAGTGCTACACAGGAAAGTGATAAAAAGCACCCTGAGAAATTTCTTTTCAGTATTGCTACAGGTAAGAATTTAACTGCTCAAAGCTATGGTAAGCAGTTTGTTTCTACGTTACAGACATGTTTTTGAAGTTGATGATTACATGGACTTCCCAGCAGAAACTCAATCAAATCTGAGGTAATATGGTTTCCTTCCACACTGGACAACAAAGCACTGCTGGTGTTATTTTATGATGTTTTTGTGGGTATGAATTTACCATATACCTCCTAGCAGGGCTACTCTTTAGCGGTTGTGTCTGTCCAGGCTCCACCAGCAGGAGCACCTCATCTCAGCTGGACACACTGGCTTGCTTCATTCCCGACTTTCTGCCTGGTTTGGCCAAAGCAAACATGGTATGCCACACTACTAAGGCCGTGTTAATAGTATTTAAGAGCCATCATTGCCAGTGTTATCTATGCTGGGGACATAGCATGGTGAGAGGAAAGTGCTGTATCTTGTAGGCTGTGGTGTGTTAAAGGAAGATAAAGTCAGATACTGCCTTACATGCAAACAGAACAATATCACAACATCACTTAGCACTTTCAGCTCTATAAATCATGTTTCTAGTTTCAACTTCTGTACCTTCTTTACAGCCCATACTCCAAAAGGTCACAGAGGTTTCCACCAGCTATTGATCTTCAAAAAGAAAAGACTGATTTTGTTTAAAAGGTAAAAAAGCATTTGTGAGTCTTAAATCTATGCAAAGGTGGTAGAGTTCACAGACGAATACGATACTTATGAAATCAATAAGCCCTTCCTATACCTAAGATCCTCTTTTCCAGAGCCCTAGGTTTTTATCCAGCCTCTTGACAGCATAATTTCTTTTACTGCATCTGAATGAACAGACTCTGCTAATAGCAAGGCCCACTTCCTTTTCTGCTTAGTATCCATTCAATACCTATTTATTGACTTCATCCTGATGCATGGCCAGAGCTATCCTTAGGATATCTCCTCAAAGAATTCTTTATCATTTAATTGCACCAATTAATATTTCAAACTGTCTATCAGCTATCAAACTTTCATCTGGAGGCCTAATAATATTTTATTGCTAGCGATTTGCCCAATTCAAGCTATAAAACAGCAATCAGCAATAAATACGTAGATTTATCATTGCAAATAATAGACCTAGCTTGGACTTTGACTATTTATTCAAATTCTTGCTGAGTTATGCCAGCATATGGAAGGTCAAACCCTCAGCCTTCTGGTACTGTAGACCAACATGAGTTTCACAAATTTGGTAGAAGATCTGTCCGCAAGCATAACATAACTGAATGAAATGGTCCTCTCACTCTTGGTAAACTCAATGGGAAATACCCACTAAATCAACAGAATCAGAATCTGGCCAGCTGGGGAGTCTCTGCTTATAGAGAGACCAGTTCTTCTTTTATTTTGTGTTTTGATCTCCTCAAACTCTTCCAGCTTCAAATGAATTAGTCTGTATTTAGAGTTGTGTAAATGAGGGGAGAATCAGACTCCAGGCAGAAACAAAGAGAAGCCACTAACTGGATTTCTGTGTTTCCTTTGGGAAGGTAAGAAAGCACAGAGAGTGGTGTGTGAGCTTCATGCAGAAGAGGTTATTAAAAAAAAAGTCCATGCCTGTTGGCAGGAATTGCCTGCCACTACCATAGTTCAATAAATGGTAGGCAAATCCAGAGTTCTTTAACGGCCATGAGCTTAGATAGATACAGGGTGTGGGGGGTTCTTGTTTGTTCATGCCTATGGTATGCACTGAGATACTATGAGGAGAATGGTGCTGAAACACCAAACCCTTTTTCTATACTAGTACTCCATGCTGTGTGCTTTGATAGTCCTTTGCTGATTTGTCTCAAAGTTAACACTGTAGCTTGACTGCAGACCCAGAGTCCCTGCAGCTGAATTTAGAGCTTGTTTAGAGCTCTCCTTTCTTGTAAAAGCTAATTTGAGTAATCTAGGCTGGACTGCAACTGATGTACCTTGACATGGCTTCTTTAATCATCAGGGACCTCCACTGACTTGCCCTGGTGACAAAAATTATTTCATTTACCTAGTAACAGCATGCTCACTTACTTGGAATGCAACAGAGGTAAACACATAGCTCTGGTGCCACTGAATTGAAACAGTATTGTGAGCCCCTGGGTTCAGTAAACTGTGGAATGAATGAAATAAATTCAGGGATTGTTTTTATTTTATATTTTTGTTTGGTTTCTTTTTTTTTCTATTTTATTCCCACACTCCATCCTCCTCCTTCATAGGGACATTACTTTGGGACATGAGGCAATTGAGTTGTAGTTGCTATTCCAGTGAATAATTAATAGCTATTTCTGAGTTGGGCTTTTTATTATTTATCAAAACCCATGGCCTCTTCAAAGCTAAAGAGTCTGATAAACTTACTGCTTCTGAGAAAGCCTGCACTGGTGGAATATGTTATGGAGTGTAATGAGAACAAATGCCGGAACCCTGAGTGTTTGAGAGACACAGTCAGTCCCCAGACAGAACGAAGGTTATTTAACTTTGTTCACAACAGAAGTGGCCTTGGGAAACAGATATTATCTAGCAAGGTCACTGCTGCTGGTTCTGATGACATTTCTCAGAGATGAAGAAATGGGTTTGAGGCTGGTAGGTCATGGGGAGAGACACACGACACATGCTTGCGGCAGTTTCACAACTTTCAGGGCACATTACCCTCTAGGCAGACACCAGGGCTTGCTCTTTGTAGCACAAAGCTTCAGCAGTCCCATTAAACTGGCAGAGAGCAGGAGAACAGAGGCAGGCCTCCCTCACTCAGGCATATGCTCTCTGTCTGTGTCCTGGAGATCTCCTGCTTGGGTGCAGTTTGCAGCAAGACATTGTGTCTGCTGATTTACTCAACATTCTGTGCTCTCTGCAGTGTTTAACAGGTGGTCCCCAGGAGAAAACAAATTTGTGTTTATTTGAATACTTGGAAGATCTTCGACTATTCCTTGTGCTCTGCTAGCTGCTCCAACTGCAAAAACAAAGCAAGGCTGAATGCTTTCTCTGTGTTGTTGCTTGACTTTTTGTGCGCTAGCAGCCAGATAACTGGTGCTCTGGAAAGACGGCCAGTGGGGATGCACAGTGCCTCATGCAGGCAGGAGAGCCTCTTGTCCGTCCCTTTTCTATCATAATGTCACTCTCCAGGCTCTAACAAACTCACAGCCACCTCCTGAAGGTATAATTTACTCACTGTTTTTATGACATGAGGGAGGAAAACACATATGCATAGAGGAGAACTGACCAAACTCCATTCAAAACTCTGATGTGATGTTTGAGGTGTCACCACAACTAGACTGGAGACACACTTCTGCCCATGTATCTGTGGGTGCATGGGAAAGCTCCCTAGTGCCCTGAGTGGGAGCAGAGCATCCCAACCCAGGGGTGAGCCAGCTTGCCAAACTATGTTCCTGCACCCAATCTCTGCAAGGCAGAAACCACTGAACATTGCTTTGACTCAAGCTGGGCAATTCACGACTGGCAGAAGGATGTGTCTCAAAGTCCCATTCACCCCATACACATAGACAAGGAAGTCATATGGCTGCAAACATCACATTATTGACGTTGGGAAGGCATTTGCAGTAAAGCTGAAGGTGATGGGGTTTGGAGTCCAAGGCTGCAAATTGATGTAACATGCAGAGACATCACTCTGAGTCCAGAGAGGAATGAGTGGCAATTCTCACTCAAGGGCTTAAAAAAATGGAATAAATCAGCCTTTAGTATACTGCAGTCTTGTGTAACTGGCAGTATTTCTCTGCAAATGGATAAACCAGGCAGTTCTAGAGTCAATGGCTTTAAATTCATGGCTTGTAGAATGGCTTGCCACTGTTTTATGGAACAAAAATGTAGCTGCTTCAGTGCTTCTGGAAGCTTTAATGGAGTAGCATCTAGTGTTTGACTATTCTCACAGATTAATCTGACCTCTTGCCCCTTGAGTTTTTGTTCTAAAGTTCTTAGATATACTTCAGTTTTACTTTGAGGAAATACTTTCTGGAGTTTGTTTCTTTTCTTGTCATTTCATTTTGCAGTGCTGAGCACCACTGAAATAATTCTTTCCCATGTTGTTCCTGTGCACTGGGCTTTTAAAATTATTCCATGCAGCTTCATATTTGTTCAAGCAGAAATGCTTAAAATCCCTAGCAAGGGGTGTTGTTATCAGGGGTAATCACCCCCCTGCAGAGATGTGAAGTGCAAGGTGTAAATGAATGCCTCGGCTCCCAGAGGCAGTGTTAGCCAGCACCAGCCACACTCCAGGAGCTGTCTTAGAAGTATTGTGGAATTTCTTGTTTTTCCACATAAATCATTTAAATAAATTACCATGATGGCTGGAAACCCCTGGCTGATACTAAAAGGTCTTAAATGAAAACACAAAGAAAAATCTTTTAAGCACTTACCATTGTGCTGTGTTCCATTAGTCCATTATTATTGAATTGTAAGCAAGGGGCAGTGGCAGGGAGGGGAGCAGGAGTTTGTGAAGGGACAATCATTTTTAGATAGGAGGTAACCAGAGCATGGACGGAAGGGCAAGCTGAGGCCACTACATCTACAAAAGAGGCTGAAAGATCTTGACATGCCCTCCTTGCACTATAGGGGTACCCAAGGTGACTTTAACCAGATTTCTGGGGCAAGCTTACTACCACATGGACCTCAGGTTTTACTGCTGCTTTGCCAGCTCCAATTGCCACTGCTGCAAGAGATATCCTGACCTTGTTCCCTTTCAATATCATAGGAGAAGTGTCAGCCTCAACTGCATGTGCAAGGCTTCATCTGAATCCATCTACCTGTGAGATGGACACTGGCATCTGAAGTGCATGGTGACTTCAGCCTGCCTGAGTTTGAGAAATGCATGTTTTCCTTAAAGTCTAGAAAAAGAGCACTCTTTTCTTCTCATTCTTCATCTTGTGGTTGAAAGACACTAGAAAGGCTTGGATGCCACTAGTGCAAAAGAATAGTAACAGGCCATGTGTAAGCTGGGAGATCTGCTATGCTTGAAATCATCCCTTCAAGTAGGCTGCTGAGGGTAAAATTTTGACTAAGCTATGGACAACACAGCTTAGAGACTGTGTTCAAATGTTCCAAAGTCTGGGTCTTCCAGATGTGGATGCTGTCTATAGGCTTGCACAGAACTCAAATCTTGGCACAGCTGCTTGTGACTCATGATTTACAGCTGATAAAATTACATGGGAAGGCAAATTCTGTGATTCATGTGCCAGGCTGCATCCACTGTGCTTACTCTTGCAAAACAGCCACGGGCCATACGTGATCAGAAGTGCTCTTGCTGACAGCAGTGTGCACAGGCCCTAATGCTGCTGCTCTAGAGCCACCTCTTCCAGCCAGTTCACCATCCATGATTCCCCAGGCACAGGAGAGGGCAGTTCTGTCACAGCTCTCCTTCACCCACAATGACTTTATCCACATGGTGTATTAGCTGCTGTACAAAGGGCCACAAAAAGTCAAGTCTGGCACAGGCTGCAGCATGCTTTCCCCATTTGCCCTTTCATGAAGCACCCCAGAACAGAACTCTTGACCCCAGACAGGGATTAGCAAGACTGGCTGAGGTCCTGAGCAGACCTATCGTGATAGAGAGGAGATGTCCATGGACTGGGGTGTGCTGGAGCAGTCATGGCAGATGTGAAGAGGCAGTAGTGAGTCTGAAGGGCTGCAGTTGTCACAGCAGAAAGGTCTGGTGAAGGACACTTTGACCATCCAAAGTATTTTGAAGGTAGAGAGCTTGGTACCTGGGATCAAGGTGGGGGGCTAGGTGCCATCAGCCCCCACCTCTCTTTGCCAATGATGGGAACGGTCTTAAGCCAGTCCAGCTTAATTTAGTTACCAGCTGCAAGTCTGCAATTCTCAGGACTTCCCCTCCACAGTGCAGACAGGAAACAAACTCTCTCATGGGATTTTTCTGCTCCTCAGACTATGAGGGCTGTGACCTTCCACAGAGCAGCTCAACTACCAGAGCTCACTCTATCCTTACCACCATGGGGCCATTCCCTATTGCTCAGCACCTCCAATATGCCCTTGGAAGAGTGTTTATCCCAGTGGGAACTGGGGAATAGATCTTTGTTCTTTCCTGGCTGGGAGGCAAAAGTGTCTTCTCCCCTCTCAGGAGCTAGTGTGTGCCGTGGAGAAGCAGGCAATGTTCAGGAGACCTCACAAGCAGAAAAGCAAGTGGACCTGCCTCAGCAATGTTGTTAGTTGTCTCCTCATATATTATGAGTAGTATTACTAGTATTGTTTTATATCTGGCAAAGAGTAGGTCTCAGCAGCATTATGGGGATACAAATTTCATGAGGATGAACTGAGCTCAGGCAGCTGCTCCCCATGTATGAAGTGTGAGCAGTTTTCCACTTTTTTCCATCCCAAAGGTTAGGACTCTGCCAGAGCATGGGCTGGGAGCGAGGCAGGGTCCATGGCAGCCAGGTCTGTGGTCTAGTGCTTGAGCCACTGCAGGCTGTGTCCAGATGAGAGCATATCCTGTGCCGGTGCTGTTGCCTGAAGCTGTGCATAAAAAAAATCCAAACCCAAATTGATTTTAAGTGGGAAATTCAGATACAATATGTGCAGTAGAGAGAGCTTGGTGATAATTAAGTCTTCTGGTCTAAAGTACCCTGGGTTATGCATCTGAGCAACCTCCTCTGGCCCAAACTGAGACTGAAGAGAGGTGACCAGGAGGCACAACTCTCTGTCACACTAAACTGAAGCGCTGGTACAAGCCCTGGTAGTGGGATGTGTATACTGCCCTGTCCTGCCCTGATTCAGCCCAGAGATCACAGCTTTTAGTAACCTTTCCTGCTTATGTCCATTTTCTGTCATTTCAAGCTACCATGGTTGACCTGCAATAGTTCTAAGGCACCCAGGTGTTAAAATATAAAATCTGAGCTGTGGAAACCTGCATATTGCCCTGAAAAGTTCCTAACTGAGGAGCAGAGCAGCTGCTGTTGATACGCATTCAGCTGCTGGCTGCACTATGGTGTTTCAGTTCCCACCCATATCGTGGCAAAACAGCTGCAGCATGTGGGAAACAGCAGTTAAGGGCTCAGGGTTGAGCAGGAGACAGCTGTGGGAGTATTGTCCCTTCAGGCCATCTTACCAGGATGATTGGTAGTAGATATTGATATCTCTGGACTAGTACTAGAGAAGGAGACATTCTTAATTTAATATTAGCATAACTAAATGAGGTAGGAAATCAACTTTATCTTCTTCTCCTACGTCTTTTGCAAATATTGTAAATTCATTATTTTGAGGCTGTGAATAAATTGGTTTATTTGTGTTTTATATGAGGCTAGCTTGAACCAGATAACCCATGATAATTAGACAGCAACAAGGATCTCCTGTTTGAGAATATGGCACCCTTACAAGTGTTTAAGCTCTGACAGATGAAAATCCCCAAAGTAGTCAAAGAACAGCAATTGTTCAACATCATTTTTGCTGCATGAGAGAAAGGTGAACTGGTATTTCAAGGGTCAGAAAAGGCAAAAGTCTTTTCTGGGGGTTGTCCTAGAACTGGACCCCAAAGACACCTAAAGGGTTTGCATTAGTTTAGTGTGGCTTGGGTTTCAACTGACAGAAAAAGAGGAAAGGTACGAGTGAAGCTACTCATACTGAGATTAAATGAGGGTTAGGCAGTAGCTGTGAGGATCTGGGCCGTTATTCTTTGCTAGCAATAGTAAGAGGAGGGCATCCCTTAACATCCCCACAATATGCATATCCAAGAGGTCTGAGGAGGCCCAGCAAAGCTTTGTGTGTGGTCTGGTGCCCCCAAGCAATGGCAAAGGGAGGGCGCTGGCAAGGGAAATGATCTCCTTCTGCCAACCACCACTGCATTTGTCTTTGTCATTTAAGTCAGAGCCAACTATTCCCTCTGCTGCTGTGCTTCACCATCCCGGGCAATCATTAACCATCTCTTTCACACAAGATTTCCAAACATGAAAATACAGTATGCCCTTGGACTCCAAGATGTCCAAACATCATGAAACTGAAGAGATTAAACCAAGAGGGAAGAAGAATCTGCTTCCTTCCTGAACGGGCTTCTTCAGACAGGCCATACTTGAAAGCCCTGCAGCTGTGTGCACATCAGAGAATGACAATAGTGCTGCTGAGACTTGGGCAAGGCTGGGTGTTCAGACATCTGTGCAGTGTGGTTGCTGTTGCATACAGCATGGGTTGCATTTTGCTTTCATCTCTGTCCAAGAGCATCCTTGGGGTAACCTTATTTCCCATCATATTCAGAAACTCAAGTGACCTAAGAGTGATGCTACCCTGCTTCCCCTGGGTGGCCAGCAGCCCACAGCATGGATTCCAGTAGGTCTATGCCCCAGTAACAGGCAAAG
Organism: Melanerpes formicivorus; assembly: GCF_026170545.1. Lineage (NCBI taxonomy): Eukaryota > Metazoa > Chordata > Aves > Piciformes > Picidae > Melanerpes > Melanerpes formicivorus. Next base: position 7,077,165 of record NW_027142369.1, read on the forward strand.
ATGGAAAACTGACCCAGTGTTTGCACCAGGGGCACAGAGGTATGAGGAAGGTGCTCTAACACTTTTCAACTCACCCCATCAGGCACTCCAAAATTGCAGCTGCACACCAGTATGTGACTGCTGAGCACATTCAGGTAACTCAGTGTCTGGTGGGCTCTGGCAGAAGGTTTTAAGCAGACAACTTTAGTAGCTTGCTTTCAGTTATGGACTTTGGTTCAAAATCTGCATGGGTGTAATCACTTTATTCCCTTAATCTGGGAAGAAGGAAACACAAGCCAGTGCATGTGTTCTTTCTGTACCAAGCTGTTAGAGCCAAACTCTGCAGCATCCTCAGTGGGATGTTGTTGAACTTCTTGCATTTTCCAGGCAGCTAAAGACACCAAGATTTACAATATAATTGACAAATGAGTCTGTTTCTTTTAAATGAAATATGACCAATAGTCCTGGTCTACTGACTTAATAGAGAAGCTTAATGTCATTATGTCTATATTAATAACAAGGCCAGTCAGCCATTAGGAATTGGTTCATTCATTGCCTCTCTCTGACACTTTCCAGCTTACTTTTTTTCATGGTAAATGGGTGTTGCTAGTGCTAATATTCTATTCAGATAATTTCCATTAGCAAGATAAAACTGTGGGTGAAACATCCTACTTTCCTCTACTTCTAAATAAGAGCTGTTAGAAAGATGATGCTAGGCAGAATATCAATCTAAGACAGGAGAAAATACAAAAAGAAGGACCCATAGAGAAAGTAGTTCTGGGTCAGGTGAGCAGAAAAGGATCAGGAGAATCAGGAGAGGGACCTGGAGTCCTGAGCCAGAGCACTTCAAACCTCTCTAACAATTCATTTCAAGCCTCTTAAGCAATTCACTTCAAACTAGAAGAGACTCAGCAATGCACAAAAACACCAAAGGGCCTGGGACACAGAGGCAGACAGACGGACAAACTCACTGGGAGCTTATTGTGTCTAACTTTATAGCAAGTTCCTAATCGATTCAATACTAGCCACATATGTTACTACTGGTCTTTCATTATGCCCCAAAATAATCATCTTATCATCTGCTTACTATAGCACTGTGAAGCATTTGTTCCATTTTCCTTGTCACCAGGTGATTATGTGTACTCTACAGGTTAGCTCGCCTACCTAAAAAAAATACAGCTTTGTTGGAGACTAGGTTTTACCAACTCAGCAAAGACAACAGTTTCATGGTATATAGTAATCTTCTGTCTTTTCCTTACAAAGCTGTTCCAGGGTTATCTGTTTCTTTCTGGGTTGCAGGACTGTATCACGTCTCGTCTCCACTCACCTGCTCCATGGGTACCAACCAGCCTTTGCACATAATTACTAAGTATCACTGTTCAATCACTTATCATAACTAAATTAAACTCAGCTGAAGCTTGATGCCTATTTCAGACCTAAAGAATGATCTGTGCATTTAGAAGCTTACTTGCTTTTTCCAACTGTATCAGTTTCACCGGTAAACTTAATTTCTACACTCCTTTGCCTTGCTTCCATCTGCCTGAAGTATAACAGTATGAAGTCTGGCAGTTTTTAAGGGAAAGCTACTCAGCTTCTGATGTGTAAAATGCAGATGCAACTAAACAAATTGCTGCCTTCTTTCGTGTCAAATACACAGCAATCACAACTTACTTTTTTCTACAAGCCTTCCTGGAAACGGATTATCTAAATCTTCTGCCTGCAAATCAATATTCCCACTACCAAGCAATCTCTCCAGAGCCAACAAGCATTCAGACTCTTAATGCTCACCGCAGTTGCTAAACACCAGGCTGATGCGGCTTTTGTGCTGGTGATTAGGGGTGTCTGCACACCGCAAACAGCGTTTGTAAATATTTGTGAAAGCCCCCAGACACTGCTGGATTCATCCATGTTCCTGATCCATACACTAGTTACTTTTTCAGATATTTCTAGAAAATTCCTCACTCTTTTTTATAACTGGGAAAACAGATTTTCATAATTGAAGCTCAGGTCGTACAGAAGATTAAATCAAAGGACAATGAGGTCCTGGTATGCTAAGGCTTCTGTATGCTACAGTTGCAAAGATGGCTGATAGGCATGCTGGTATATCAAAACACAAAAGCAGTTTTGCAAAAAAAAACCAACACTATTGTATTTGTTCAGTTTTCAATTCTTCAATTAATTATATATATATATATGTAATTATTTTTTTCACTCGTGTTTTTATTTTTACTCATTCTTGGTAGTGGCTATTCCTGGGAAAGGAATAACCAAATTAGACTCAGCCCGACAGCGACAATAGATGTTTGATGGGTTTTGAAAAGTCACTGTTAAATAAAAAAAACCAAAACAGATAATGGTGCTTATCATTTTGTTGGGCCAGTTAATGTTTCATTTTTTTTTCCTTCACAAGCTTTGTGAAAGGGGTATGTTTCATTCAGAGCATTTGGACCAGGTCTGCAATGACATTTTCAAATTCCACTTATTCCCTGTGCAGCTGGCACGCTGCATTCACCCCGTGGTGGCTGGCTGCATTGGCCTGGATGTAATCTTGTTTGCACAGTCAGTCACACACAAAACCAAGAATCACTTTACTGTATGAACAGGGTATTCATTACTTGCTACATCCCATTTTAAAGGTTTCATTCATCCAATCAAGAAATAAAAATGACACAATGTGACACAGTTGAACTGACATAAAATGAATTAACCCATTAGCTGGAACTTAGGTTGCCTAAATGGTCCAGGAAATCATAACTGGATAATTAGTGGCTAATCCTTAGAGAGAAAAGAACCCATGTTTTATTCTCAAGGACTTTCTGACCAGTGTGTTTGCAGAAATATAAAATAAAGTAACAGCAAGAAAAGAAAGAAGGGCTTAATGCAGCTGCATTAAGCCAGTGAGGCAACTATGCCAGAAATCCTTGGTAATATTCAACCAAGCCTGTTCTAAAGGTGGCACACAAAAGTTAAACAACAAAAATTGTTCAGGGCCAGTTTTGCTCCTAGATTGTTATGGGATCACAGTAGATGGATTAATCTGATATAATAAGCCTTTGCAGACTCTTGATAGATCCATCTCTTCTTCCTTCAAAACACACTTAGCAGCACTTCCAGTTCGGTGTGCCAAGTTGCTTGCACTGGTAGAAACCCCTGCACAGAGAACACAGTCTGGTGGCACAGTGGTCCACACCTATTTGAAGCAATCCTACCTGACAGAGTTGGGACACTCACATATCTGTGTTGCTTTTCTTGGCAAGTATCTGGATATGATGGCCACTAGATTTCACAAAATACCAGGCCTGTTCATAATCTTGGAACAACCTTCTCTGTCATAAATCCTTTTGGCAGCTTTCCTCTTAGGGTGACATAGTAGACTGACAGCCTTTAACATGCTGATTCTGGAAACAAACTAGTTTAGTAATAGTAAATACTTACAAACAATGAGTAAATCCAATTTCTGAAGATCATGTGAAATTTCATGGAAAACAAAGACTCTGTTGGAAGAACATTTCTTTTACCAAGCCTTGGCTACTCATTCTATTGATCAACTCTGATCTGTTCTAAACACTTCCATATTTGGAAGAATGGTTGATAAAATTCCCTCTGTTCTGTCAGAGTCCTCCAAATCTTCATTTGCACAGAAAGGTGAACATTGTTCACTGATACCACTTCCTTCCTTCCTTCCTTCCTTCCTTCCTTCCTTCCTTCTTTCTTTCTTTCTTTCTTTCTTTCTTTCTTTCTTTCTTTCTTTCTTTCTTTCTTTCTTTCTTTCTTTCTTTCTTTCTTTCTTTCTTTCTTTCTTTCTTTCTTTCTTTCTTTCTTTCTTTCTTTCTTTCTTTCTTTCTTTCTTTCTTTCTTTCTTTCTTTCTTTCTTTCTTTCTTTCTTTCTTTCTTTCTTTCTTTCTTTCTTTCTTTCTTTCTTTCTTTCTTTCTTTCTTTCTTTCTTTCTTTCTTTCTTTCATCTTTTTAGTGGAAGCTGTATCATTGCATAGCCATTTCTCTCTCTCAAAATGTTTTTTGTTTTTAAAGACTGTCAAAAGTCCAGCTGCACTTGTTTTATTACTAAATGTATCTTTGGAAATGTTCTGGGAGCTGTTTGGGTACTTATTTTTCTGGACATCCTCCCGTGTTCCTTGCCTTTCATTATTTATACCTGTCTGACATTGTACCCCTGATGTTCCTGCTGTCTATTTATTAGAGAACAGGGAAAGGTTACTTTCCATAATAGATTTTTTTTTCTTTTTTTCTTTAATGTTGCACAAGGTGGAGTACAAAATTATTGCTTTTAGGCCAGAAAAAAAGATGAATTTCCCTGCTGTCACAAATCACTGTCTGCACTGCATTTTACAACACTATGTCTTTCTGAGCAGCTGCAGTCTAGTGTAGGGATTGCTCCTCTTCAGCAATACGAATGTGTCCTTAAACAGATGGAGATATGCACATTCAGGACACACCATCTCATTTCCACTAGTAATGTGCAAAACACCTACAGTGCTTTCCATCTGAAATGAGCTTTACTGTAAGCTAAAAATACCAGCAACCAAGAAAAAAAATACCATGTGAGGTGGGCAGTGGCCTCCTAAAAAGTGTGATGGCTCTTGCCCTTACACATCAGCAGCCCTTGGGATATCTGTATTAGACACAGACACTTCAACCTATAAGGGAAATTTTTGTCATTCCTGGAACTGTAACAGAAATTATTTTGAACCATAGAAAATACCAGAAGTACTACACAGTATGGAGATGTAAGGGTCACACCAGTGCTGAATGCGTGTAACTATTTCTACTACTGTTTCCCTTGCTTACTCATGTTAGGGTTCTTGTGTTTACATGACAACTCTTGTCAAGGACTGCATGGTGTGCAGCAGCACTGTGTGAGTATAGGCTATATTTGATGTTTCTGCTATAGGAGCAGGGCTCATGGCAGAATCTGAATACAAACATTTCCCTGGATCGGTGGATTTCTGAGCTGCTCCCTCAGCTTGCATATAGGCTTTTGTGGGCAGCTGTGGCATTGCTCAGGCTCACACCTCCTGCTTTGGGCAGGAAACAAGGAGTCCTCTCAGCCACATCTGGGCTGCCAGCATAAGGCAGACTGGGCTGGAGTCTTCACAGATAAAGGATCCCACACTCACCTGCCCCAAATTTACTCTCTCTGAGGTAGTTAAGAAAGGAAGAAAACAACAATACCTAGACATCATTGTGCTCCTTTGATCCTAACCTGTTTTAGTATGAAAAGCTCCTGAATTGGCTTTATTTCACACTGGCTGCAGTACTGTTGGTAGCAGCCAAAAAGCCTGCTGAGCAAATAATGATGGCTCCTACCACTTCCTTGCCCTGATAACCTCCTATGTGGAAACAGGGCTGGCTGCCTGGAGTAGGAACAACATTGCTGGGTTGGAATCCCCACAGGTAATTCTTACTAAAGGGAATTCGAACATGAGCCACCTTTCCATCTGCTTTTCTATGCTTAAGCAGTTAAAACCCACCCTCCACTCGGTCCCTTTTGTAAATGCAGCTGTGGTGGTTTATTTACTGGGATATGTAAAGTGACCCTACATCCAAACACTGGGCTACACAACCAATTCTCACAAATGTTAACTGGCCATTTTTCCTTCATGGGCACTGCGGCACTGGAGCTGGGCTGTGGTCTAACCATGCTTTCTGAGCTCTTCAGGTCAGCACATGTAGGAAGGCGCACTGTTAACCTCCTTCCTCAGTGACAAAGTTCCCCAGAGCTGTGCAACAGGGAGAGGTGAAATGAGCTGTCTGGGTGAATCCTATGCTTTTTCTCTTTTGTTAAATTGTCCCACATGCCCCACTGCCCCAGGGTCCCTAGCGAAAGAGGCACCCCTCAGTGGAGAGGAGAGGACACATTTTTTTTCATTCATGCCCATGAGTTAAAATAGAAGGCAATAAAACTGTGTCTAGATTTATATGAACAAGCCAACCATTGAAACGCTTCAGCATTTTCAAAGATCCTGATTAAAAAGTTGGACTTTACTTTTAGCTCCAAGCAGGCAAGCACTGCAAATAAGACACTGCCTCTCTCCTCTCACTCTTCTTTTGGAAGAATTTTACATAAATTAAAATTAATGCATTTTTTCAACTAGGTCAGTGAAATGTAAATGTTCTGTTCCAGGGAGGATTATAAATTGTAACTCAGTTAAGGAATGCACAGTACAGATCAATCCTACTGCATTTATCCAAACTGAGTGGTTTGGAGCAGAAAGGAACTAATATTCCTACCAAACGCTTCACTGCAGTACCTGAAGGCTCATGGGGGTTAGGATGAGCAATTGCTTCCCTCCTGGGAAATCTCAAAATCTTTGTCTTTTGGCTATGTATCAGATGCGGTCTCAAATACAGTCATGATACCTACGTGGATAAAATGGGACAGCAGAAACAGCCCAGTCTCTGTGCTTTCTAGCTCAAATGGGAACGTGCCCCTACCCTGTTTCTCCAGTCAGAGAAGATCAAGACTCATCAACAAGCTGAGCAAAATTGAATTTGTGTTGCCCCACAAACATGAAGCTTGACTGCTCCTGCCACTAGGCTCACATCTGTCTGCTGCCAGTGGTATGCTGCCCTCAACACTTGCCTGTTTTGTTTATGCCTTAGACCCCGTAGTCAGTTCTGGATGAGGCACACTGGGGCACTTGATGGGGTCTGCAAAGCACCAAACAAAAAAGAATGTAATTTTATGTCTCTGTCTGGCTTGGGTTTTCTCCCAGGCCCCAAATCTGCAAGCATATACATGCTCATGTGTACTGAAGTGAAGGGTCAACCTGACTTCCACCTACACTGGAAAGAGGCTTCAGAGGTAAGCAGGCATGTGGCTAATTTCAAAACTGCCCTGAGGCTTTTTTTTGATAGACTCAGTACTCTACATTCTGGTGTAAATAATGATCCTGTGACTGACATCACAATGTGACAGCAAACAAAATCTTCTTGGAAAAAATAATACATTTTTTTCATGATGGATGACACTTTGAATTATGATAGCTCCCCTTTGAGCAACCTCATGCTTCTTCTGAAAAAGCATCATAAGTAAATCTGAGTTGCAGACTTCCTTTCATGAGTATCAAAACAAAATTTCTATGAATGCAGAACAGCCCCAAACTTGTAAATAGTAGGTGGAAGGAAATGAGACTCTTTTTCACACAGTTTCAATACACCCTTTTCTTGTCTCACACTGTACAATCATCCCTAGGATGTATTTTCCTATTCCTTCAGATAACAAATGCTCTGGTGAATGAGATGAAGGGTATCTCTAGTCCAGCATCCCACCTCAGATGACTGCCTGTCTGGATATTTAAGGAAGGGGACAGACAGTGGAGGTATACAGCGATCTGCATCTAGCAGAGATCCTCTTCAGGTTTATGACAATCAGAATTTTCAGCAGTCCCTGAGCTACAAGTCGAAGGTGGATTTTTCAACTTAATAATGGTCCTTTAGGGCATGATTTTATCTACATCTTTTGAAAACTCCTTTATAGTGTGGTAACAAGTCTCATGATTCAATGCAGAATCATAGAATACATTGTGTTGGAAGGGACTTCTAAAGGTGTAACCCATCTGCAGTAAGCAGGGACATCTCTAAGTAGATCAGACCTGAAATAATGTAAAATATTCCTTTCCCATGGGTTAAACCTACTGTATGATAACTCATTTTATTACCCCTAATTCTTGCACTGGAGAAACACAGATTAATCTTGTCCTCCATACCTTCTCCCTGCCATTGGTGATTTCATACTCTTACATCAACTCCCTCAGGCAGTTTTCTTTCCAAGCTGAAAAGCTCTAATTTAGTCTCTCCTCAAAAAGAAACTGCTCCAAAACTCTGACTATTTTTTGCTACCTGTTCCACATCTCTTCTAAAGTTATCTCAGTGATCTAGTATTGTTTTCTGTTGTATTTTATTGTGTTCTCTCATTCAGCAATTCCTACTATTCAGTTTGCCTTTTGACTGCTGCAGGGCAATAAGTGATGTTTTCAGAAACCTCATACCTTAATTGTAGTTATCCAAGATCTTTCTTGAGTGTTGCTATCTAGAGCCCATCACTGCAGATGTATGAGTTATTTTTTCCCTAAGTGCCTTACTTTGCACTTGTCAATACTGAATTTCATCTGGCACTTCAATGTCAGTTAGTATTATAAGCTCCTTCTGCAACAGTCAGCTTTAGCTTTGATTATTATGAATAATTTTTTATCATCTGGAAACTTTGCCAGTATTTGCCTGCTTTGACATGCCACATACAGAGACAGCGAACAGCACCGATCCCAGCATAAGCCCTTGGGGCACTGCTCTGATAAATATGCCTCCAGTCCGGAGGAAATGCTGCTTTATTTATTCTGTTCATACAGCTACCTATCACATTACTCACATTGGTTCCCTGGGGTGGAGATCTGTGTAAGTTCTGCATTGGTAGCTCAGCAATTTTGTACTTGAGCTCATTTAGCACACTTGGATGCCATCTTGTTCTCATGGTTTGATGCAGCTCAATTTCACAGTATCACAGTATCACAGTATCACTTAGGTTGGAAAGGACCTCGAGGATCATCGAGTCCAACCTATCAACACAGACCCCATGACTAGACCATGGCACCAAGTGCCACGTCCAATCTCCCCTTGAACGCCTCCAGGGTCGATGACTCAACCACCTCCCTGGGCAACCCATTCCAATGACGAATGACTCGCTCGGTGAAGAATTTCCTCCTCACCTCGAGTCTGAACCTCCCCAGGCGCAGCTTGAGACTGTGTCCCCTTGTTCTGGTGCTGGTTGCCTGGGAGAAGAGGCCAACCCCCTCCTGGCTACAACCACCTTTCACCACCTTTATCCAAGAGGATCTTCTTTCCAGAGGCTGAGTGTGTTTCTCTTCAACCAAAGATGTTCCACCTTGCATTCAAAGGTCCAGCTCTGGGAATAATGCAGGTGTAAAGACTTTTTTATATGAAAGTGGTCAACCTTTTGCATCTGATCCCTAAAACCTGGGTGAGGGTGATTTCTCCACCAGCTCAGGCCTGGGGACTCCTTCAGTAATCAAAATTTAAATAAATACTATCAGTTACAACTGGAGAACTGTTTTAAATATATTGCATTGCACACCTGGGCTGCTGTAAATAACATTCTGTTGAGCATGTAATACAGTGGAGTAACATCTTTCTGAGAACTTTGGTCCAAAAAGAGGGGAATAGAGGGAACTCACCACTGCTAATTAAATGTTAATTGAGAAGACTCCATTTGAGTAAGTCTGTGTTGACCTCTGTGTACTTGCACATAAGATTGTACTTATGTGTAACCCTGAACTGGGGTCTATAACAACACACATACATTACTCTATTTCTTCTTGTAGATGGGAAAGATGCACCTAACAGGATAGCAAGCTGTGTTTTCATCCTTCCTTCCCCCATTTACTCTCAGGGCAGGGAGCTCTATGGTCTACAGGTCTTGTTCTGATAGGCAGATGCAGAGCTTTTCTTCAGCCAAGCTGGCAAACTGGTAAGCCACTGATCTCTCATTTATTTTTTTGTCATCCTTCTACAAACAGCAATTGCTAAGCTGAGGACTGCAAAAGCTGAGCCAAAGTATTGTTTGAACCACTCTCTGCTGTTCTCATGGCCCAGCTCTACAATATACTTAATGAAGAAAATAATAACAATTCTAATTATTTTAAGTATAAAGCCTCCTCAGATAGAAAAGCTTCCTGAGATATAAAAGCCTGTTAGATTTCGTTGCTAAGGTGCAAATCGTACTTCAAGTAATAGGCACTTAAGCTACTATTAGAAATAACTACAAACACTTCTCATTCACCATGAGTCACAGATTATAGACTTTTGTGAGTGCATCATCCATCTGGATTAATTTCTGTGGTCCCACGCTGGATTCAGACCAGGGCTCCCCAATACCACATGTGGAGCTCTGCACATGCCTGGCAGCATGATGCACCAATCTATTCTGTGTAACAGTAACAGACTTTACTGTGTACTAGATCCTCTGGGGGATGATAGTCATGGCATCAGACCTGCAAATACTAGTTTGGTCATCCAACTTGGACAGTATCTTCTTATTGCTATGTACAAAATATTAATTGTGTTTATTCATTATCATTCTCTCTGCAAAAGGTGGTTGAGGAGGTTGTAGTAGAGCCAGTAAGTGTTCTTTCTTTTTTTTTCTTTCCCTACCCCCTCCCCCCCCCTCCCCCTTTCCCTTCTTTGGTGTGTTGGTCTCCTGGTCTAGGTCCTTTACACTCTGCAGAAGCACATACCAAACCCAGCTGTCTCACATCAATACCCACATATAGGATTCCAATGGATATAAATACTGTGATATTCTGGACAAACAGAATGCTAATTTGATCCAAGTACCCAGGTCTTGTGTTTCTTACAGAATTGTGAATGAGCTTAATTTGGAATCTACAGAAATCCATGCCCAGTTCAAATTTGGCTTCAGTGGGAATAACAAGCCCAAAACTGTTGTAGAAAACACTCAGTCTCTAGCAGAGGTCGATTCTGATCAGTGATGCATTCCTTTATCTTGGCTTTGTGATTGCAATATGCACTGCAATACCATTTTCCCCTGGAACTCTTCCTGATGCTTTATGAATGCATGATTGGTCCCAAAGACCTGGACTTGAGTACCTGGAAGGTGCTGAGCACACTCAGACACGACTGAACTGAGGGAGTTTTGAGGATGCTCAGGCACCTTTGAACCTTTAGCATGGCTAGAGACTCCCCAACACAAGACGGATGTTTGCTTGCCATGGCTTATCCTACCGAGTATCGTTTCAGATGTAGTACTGAGCGCTCCCAAATGCACTCGGCACCACGATGTAAAAAGTGAGAAGGCAGAAAGGGAGTTTCCCCTACTAGATTTGCTATTAATAACAACCAAACCCTTGACACTGGGGGAGCAATGGCTCTTCCCGGGCGGCTGCCGGAGCCCGGGCAGGGCTGGGTAAACAGCCAGTGCGCGCCGCGAGCTCCTGCCCAGCCCGGCCCCAGCCGCATCCCGCAGCGCGCCCTAGCGGCTGCGCCGCGCCACGGCACGGCTCCACCGGCAGCCCCCGACCACCGACTGTTCCCAGGAGCACAGCGGCCATGCCTACGCCTCTGGCCTGTGGATTTTGATGTGAAACCAGGCTGAGAGTCAGTGCCTGCATTCTTTTCCCGAAACGCCGTGATCCAGGCCCGCATCTGGCTCTGGTTTATCGGGATATGTGTGCGCCTCCCTCCAGCCGTGCGGCTCGTGGTTAAAGTACCGTGCACCTGTGAGAGGCACACGGACAGAAGTGTCTCCTCCGGCCTTGGATGGAAGTGGCTCTTCCCTGGAGAGGAAGGATGCAGGGAACAGGCGTTTTCCCTAGCTGATGGCCAAGCCCCTGTGTTAGTACAGCCTTCCGAATCAAATGCATCCCACTGAGAGGCAGACCCTGGCATACCAGCTGAGCTCTGAGATGCTCATTGCAAGGGGACACACACATTTGGGCACTGTCAGGGAGTGAGGATGACACCAGCCAGGACTGCAGAGAAGCACCTTTCTCTCCTCTTCATATGACAACCATTGCACCTCTCAGGGAAGGTTCTTCATCTACCCACCTTGCAGAATAGCTGTCCCTACGAGGCTTCTCATTTGCAGGTTGCTCAGCAAGTGCAGTGTGCCATTCACTTTTTTTTTTGCCACTATTTCCCAGCAGACTTTCTAGTGGTTCCTGGGGTGACCCACAGCAGCTGCAGCCCTTTTGACACCTTTCTTCCTCTGAAACTAAAGGGACAACATTAGAGAAGGACATTTCTGAAACTGCAGTGGAAGAATTACACTGAACTTGGTACAAGCTAGTGCTACTTCTTTGACCAGCTGATGCTTACAGCAAAAGAGAATGAGTTTTCCAAAGTACCAATAGCACTAAAATTATGAGTCAAGACAACAAACAGCATAGAGGAGATTTAAAGGTCTCTTGAGTTATTGTTAGGTCTTCTGAGTGGATAATTCAGTCCAGCTGGGCTGGACACTGAACCTTCATGCTATCGTTCTTCCAGAGGAGCACTTGGATGGCCATCTAGCTGTACAGCTGTAGTTTCATAGTTTCATAGTTTCATTCAGGGTTGGAAGGGACCACAAGGATCATCTAGTTCCAACACCCCTGCAATGGGCAGGGACACCCTACACTAGATCAGGCTGGCCAGAGCCTCATCCAGCCTGCTCTTAAACACCCCCAGGGACGGGGCCTCGACCACTTCCCTGGACAACCCATTCCAGGGTCTCACCACTCTCATGGTGAAGAACCCCCTCCACACATCTAGCCTGAATCTCCCCACCTCCAGCTTCATTCCATTCTCCCTAGTCCTATCACTACCTGAGATCCTGAGAAGTCCTTCCCCAGCCTTCCTGTAGGCCCCCTTCAGATACTGGAAGGCCACAATTAGGTCACCTCGGAGCCTTCTCTTCTGCAGACTGAACAGCCCCAACTCCTTCAGTCTGTCCTCACAGGAGAGGTGCTCCAGCCCTCTGATCATCCTTGTGGTCCTTCTCTGGACACGTTCCAGCACCTCCACATCCCTCTTGTAATAGGGGCTCCAGAACTGGACACAGTACTCCAGGTGGGGTCTCACCAGAGCTGAGTAGAGGGGGAGGATCACCTCCCTCGACCTGCTAGCCACACTTCTCCTGATGCAGCCCAGGATCTGATTGGCTTTGCGGGCTGCAAGTGCACATTGAGAGCTCATGTTGAGCTTTTTGTCCACCAGCACCCCCAAGTCTCTCTCCTCAGGGCTACTTTCCAGCCAGTCACTGCCCAGCCTGTATTTGTGCCTGGGATTGCCTCGACCCAGATGCAGGACCCTGCACTTGCTCTTATTGAACTTCATAAGGTTGGCTTGTGCCCACCTCTCCATCCTGTCAAGGTCCCTCTGGATGGCCTCCCTTCCCTCCAGCGTGTCTGCTGCACCACACAGCTTGGTGTCATCAGCAAACTTGCTGAGGGTGCACTCAATGCCACTGTCCATGTCACCCACAAAGATGTTGAACAAGACAGGTCCCAGGACTGATCCCTGAGGGACTCCGCTTGTCACTGGCCTCCACTGGGACATGGAGCCATTGACAGAAGAGCTCCAGTGCTGCAGACTACCAGGAAAGTGTGAAGATCTGGTCTGAGATCAGAGATGTAATTGATCAGCTATTTCTATCTGTCATTGTAAGTTAGAAGGGAATTGTTTTGGTTTGACCCATGTTTTTTCTAACTTTGTTTCTCAACAGAGAGAAGTTGTAGTTAGGGTTCTTTTTTATTCTCTGTATCAATGGTGTGTACAAAGTACCTCAAACAAGGAAAGGTTATTTGTGCTACACAAAGTCTGAGCTAGAACTGCAATGCTACAGAAACATGATATATTACAGCCTTTGTGGCCTGTTAATGTGAGAAGGGTAAAGAGATCAAAAACACCCTTCTTGCTCAAACACCACCTAGCAAAGCTGCTTTAAGCAAAGCTCAACATATCTGATCTCCTCCTGTGCTGAGCTGAAGCACCCCCAGGTCTGCTGGTGATGCCTACCCACTAGGCAAATTAAAGCTCTTACCATGCTCTGCATTCCCTGAGGCATTTCAGCAGCACTGGTGGGCAGATTCCACATCTGGAAATGCAACGAGAGAGGCAGGCAAAAGGTCAGTGTTGTGGTATAGATCACAAATTTGCCTTACAAGAGAGTGGTTCAAATGCAGTTTTGTGACCAAACACTGCAGAGGGACACCTCAAGGCAACACTGCCTGGTTTGCCTGCACCTTGTGCTACCACCAAGGGCTGGTCGATTGCAGGTGTAGCACTGAGGAGGCTGTGAGGCAAAAGCATGCTCCCTGGTAAAGAAATCCAGATGTAACCCTCACCCTAATGCTAACTCTAACACTAAACCTAAACATAACCCTAACCGCAAACTTAAGCCCTAACCCTAAGTCTAAGCCTAATGCTTAACCCTAACACTAACCCCTAACCCTCACCCTAATTCTAAGCCTAAGCCTATCCCTAACCTTTCCTGTGCTTTCTTTAAAATATAAATAAAAAAAGAAAAAGAGAAAAAAAAGGGAGTCAGAAAACTTTTTATCCCAAAAATTCCCGAGAAGATATCTGTCAGGGGGTAACATGTCGGATATGAAGTGGCTGTCCAGCTGGTCCCTGTCTGCATGCTGAGAAGGCATGTGGAGACATTTTTTCAATTTCTGTAACGCTTTGACATGTTCACAGTGGAAAATGATGTATCATTCTCGAGCCTTTGGTTGGTGGACACTTCAAAGTGCATTGGATCCTAGGAGAAGAGTGCCCTATTGTTAATTGTTCCTTTCACATGTACATTGGGATGAACATGGTGAGAGCAGCGAGGAACAAAAGGGCTCCGGTGGCCTCTTAGAGAAAACCCTGTGCAGCTCAACCTGAGTCTGACCTTGAAGGGGTGGGTTGCTCTGGTTTTTAAATTCTGCTCACCAGTTCATTCTCCTCTGACTCCCCACCGTTACCCAGCTGCAGGGAAAAGAGATGCTGGAGCAGAGAGCACAGCCAGGCATAGGGAGCCCCTCACTGCTGCCATGTGGTGTCCAAGGAGCCACCTCCTGGGCAACCATCCTTCCAGGAGGGGACAGTCACTACTGGAATCTGGAGCTCGGAGAGGGCTTCTGTAGTGGGTGTGTTGGATGGATGCCAGGTTTCCCTTATTGCCTGGTAAGCAGACAAGCCATATGCACTCTTCTCAATCTAACTGATCCACTAGCTCCCAGTCTCAGAGCACAGCACAGGGGTCTTGAGCTCCTGTGATTGAATACAGGGTCTCACAATACATAGCCTGAGTTTCCCAGGCCTCTGAGGATACAGTTGATTAACATCCTGAGACAATCCTTTGCTCCCAGGCACCTGTCTCTTGTCTTTCTCTCTCCCCCTTTCACCCTCTTGGGCAATGAACTGACTCTGTTGGGATATTCTGCTGTGCAATATGGTGTCCGGGTTGGGTTCAAAAGCTCAAAGACAGGAGGCAGTTTGTTCCTGCAAACACAGATGTGATCTCTTGGTGTGCATCTTGTTCAATGGGCTAGACAAAATTTCTCCCTATACCTTCAGCTGCACAGAAAGGTCTGTGTCAGGTCACAGAGAAGCTGGGCCCTGGGTAGCATATCTCAGAAGAGATGGTCAAGCAGATCACTGGAAATTGACGTCTTACCCACCCCCCAGTTTTCCAAAAGGAGAAGATTGCATGGAGATTCTGAGGCTGACATGAGGCAGATGATAGGGGATGCAGTCAGCACTAGATGCCTCAGTTCTCATAGGCAAATGAAGTGCTTCTGAAACAGAACTAGGCCAGCAGAGTCATGTCTGCAGTGGCAAATCAGCCACTGTGTTACAGCCTGCCATGGTGCCAAAGGCTCTGCAGTGTGTCCTGTCCCTGGTGTCTCCCTAGTCCTGAAACACATGAGCCTGAGATCCAGCATATATGGCTCAGGCCACACTGTTAGAAACTGTATGAACAGGGGTGACAGCACTGAATGCAGCAGTGCAAGGACACTGAAGAGCCAGTGGCCTCTGCCCAGAGTTCAATATAATGGATCAGTCAGGATTGTCTCCTTCTCTGAGGAAAATTGGAATATTAGAAATACGGTAAAATACCTGTAAAATGTGGCTGTTTTCAAGTGCTCAGGCCTCTGATGTTTCACATCAGTTAGGTAGATTTTACTTGCAAAATAGGTTGGACTTCAGTCCCTGCTTTTCCCAGGGCATGCGTGTGCTCGGTCCAGAGCTGGCGGCATGTCTCTGAAGGTAGTTGCATGTGTTCTGCATGTGTTCTTCTCATCCTCTGAGTGCTGCACGTTGGAGAGGGGAGGGCAGCAGGCCCTAGGCTGGCACACAGGACACCACCAGCTCTGTGTCATCCATGTGTCCAGTGCACACCAAGGGCAGCCCTTCTACTCTCCTTTCCCTCCAGCTCTCAGTTTTACCATGCTATTAAGTTATTGCCACCCCTTAGGGACAAGCCTGTGAGAAGGCGGAGGGCTCGCATAACTCTGGATCAGTAAAGGAAGCAGCTCAATTAGCATTTCACACGCCTTTTCTTCCCTCTCTTCTTACCTTCCCTGCAGTGGGCATGCTTTCCCCTTAAAGGATTGTCCTGTTTCTGCTCCTTGCCAGCGTTGGCAGGGTGACAGTAGTCGAGTGTGCAAACTTGTGCTATTGTTTCCAGGCCAGGGGGAGTCATGGAGACCCACTAATATGACACAGGAAAATGTTTGCTGATGGCAATTCTATGGGCTTTGTCTAACTCTTTCTCCATCATGACGACTCGATTTAAGTCTCTAACTGTTTGACTACAGATGCAAGAGTACTATCCAACTCCATCCTTTTGTCCGGGTAGTTTGAATGGGTAATTCAGCTTTTGTGTAACTCAATTGAGGGGGCAAACATAAAGACAAGATTCTTGAGCGCTCAAGCTCCCTTTCCATGGATATCTGCACATCTCTTTAGAGATTTGTTCCTTTCCTACCTTTTTCTGACATCATCCTCCCCTTTAAAAAAAAAAAAAAAAAAAAAAAAAGGCTCTGATGGGGAACAGTTAAAAGTAGGCTAGCCTAGTTCCCTGTATTACATTGTCCTGTGCCAATGAAGCATGGTTAGTGTCAGCCCCCAGAAGTGAGTGCAGAGAAAAGGTTGTCCGAATTTTACTAACTCATCCTCAGCATTTTCACTTTGGATCGTGCCATTTTTTAAAAGAAGGACCATGATAAGGGTGAAGAGGATAGGGAGAATGGTAGAAATTGTGGGGAAATGATTGTATTTATTAGCTGTCTTTCTGTGGCTGTCCCCATGGTGATAATTTGTGATGGCAAAGAATGTGAGGAGGGGAGGCTGATGCCTGATTGGGATGCTTTGTATTTGGCAAAGTGGCTTCTGATTGGCCTGGGAGAGCCCCGAACTCGCTGGAGTCGATATTCATTCAGCTTGCTCAAGTGCTTGCTAAACTGCGTCCAAACACTGGCGGGCTCTGGCTGTCTCCACTGAGGCTGGCGGTGTGTAACCTGCCTAACAAGATTAGCGGGGAAGGGGCTCTCCTCCGTAGCGACGCTGCAGCCACCAGCGCCGGTGAGAAAAGCCATCCCGCGCTGGGTGAGTATCCGCGCTTGCTTGCAGGGAGGCGTGAGCGGTCGCCCCGGCTTATTTCCACCCAGGCACTAACAAGATTAGGCACCGGGCTAGCCGACTTTCGCGAGCCGGTCCTTGTGCTGGTGCCTATTGGGGCAGCAGTGTAGGGCAGTGTGCTGTAGGCCGCGGTGTGGGGCAGTTCCTCCGGGATTTTGCCAGCACAGAGGCAAGCGGACGGAAAACTTGTGTGGTTGAGAACTGCCCTGACATGTTGTGTCCTCCCCACCCTCCATTTGCATGGTGCTATATAAACTGAGGTTTCTTGCTCTTAAGTCTGTCTGTTGTGTTTCGCAGGTTTGCCAAGGTTTATCCAAAGGTGGATTATAAACTTTTAATGGGAAGCTGTGCACAGCACGTTCAGTGAGATGGCATCAGACAGCGAGGTAAAAACCCTACTGAATTTTGTCAACCTGGCCTCCAGTGATATCAAAGCGGCTCTGGATAAATCGGCTCCCTGTCGCCGGTCAGTTGACCACAGAAAATACTTGCAAAAGCAGCTCAAGCGCTTCTCTCAGAAGTACTCTCGGATTCCACGGTGCCACCCCAGCAAAACCCCTGAGTGTGGCTGGCGCAGGGGGGCAGAGGACCGGGGCCGTGGCTCCCAGCATGAGACACCTGACCTCAGTTCCCATGGTGGGGCTGCTGCTGAGAAGATGCTGCAGACAGCTGAGGTGGAGGACAGTCTCACTGGGGAGCATGTTTTGCAGGAGCAAAATCCGGAGGCCACCAGACCGGACCAGGTGCCCATGAGGAAGCGACAGCTCCCTGCCTCCTTCTGGGAAGAGCCAAGGCCAGCCCAGAGCCTGCCAACCAGGGCCTTTCCCTCTGGCCCTGAGGGGCACCCAGCCCCCAGAGACCCTCCTTCCTATGAGGGGAAGAAAAGCAAACAGAGTGCAGATACTGCCGGCCCAGAGAGCTCCCCTGAGCCTGCCCCACATGCTGGGGAGAAGGACCCTGCTGGGGTCCTCTCAGGCCAGGTGGGTGCATGGACCTGTTGCCCCTTCCCCTGCCCTGGGCCAGGAGTCTATCAGCCCCCAGGTGCACTTCCGCCCTCACCCTTCCCAGGGCTGGGTCTGTGGAGGAAGAGTGCAGCCACAATGCCTGTGGAGATGCCACATTTCTGCAAGGAGGCTGACGGCATGGGGCAGAAACTCTACCGACCTGTGGTTTTGAAACCCATCCCCACTAAGCCCACTGTTGCCCCACCAATATTCAACGTTTTCAGCTACCTTTAGCCAAGGGGCTGTTGGAGTCACGCTGGACACAACAGCTTCTGAGAGTAAACTGAAACACCTGGTCAGACACCAGGCATGAGCTGCTGGCAGTGTGGAGTGGCAGGGGGAAGGAGGCCAGCAATCTCACCCTCTTCCTCACAGGCAGCTGGAGTGAATTAGTAACTGCTGTGAAGCAACTTGAGCTCCACTCTCATCTCAGTACATGGGTAGAAGCTGGGAATAAGTCTTATGAAGCCAGTGGCATGGAGCATGAGGCAAACCAAGGCTCTTTCATTGATGGGCATTGTCTGAGCCACGGTGAGTGGGGCTGTGAGCCATTCATAGCTGCACTTGTAACACCTAGGAGACCTCCTCCATGTGGGAACGTCTTTCCGGAGTTGCCCTGCGGCAGTGGCAGCAAAATGAAATGAATTAAATCCATTCAAAGAGGTTTTTGTACTTTAAAGTAATTCCAGAGAAGTCAAGATATTCAGGTCACTTCCTTTTCTGTGCAAGAGACTGGAAGGACATTATTTAATGTAGAAACTACACTTGTGATTAGATTTAAGGTCTTTTTTTTGTATGTAAATACTGAGACAATTAAAAGAGAAAAATAAGGGAAGAAAGGAGATAATTTTATTTTGGTGACTCTGCAGATACAGTCTGTTTATTTTTGCCCCA
This sequence comes from Melanerpes formicivorus, assembly GCF_026170545.1. Taxonomy (NCBI): domain Eukaryota; kingdom Metazoa; phylum Chordata; class Aves; order Piciformes; family Picidae; genus Melanerpes; species Melanerpes formicivorus. The sequence goes on from NW_027142369.1 coordinate 7,096,205, forward strand.
CTGGGTAGACACAGGTTTGATTTGTAACTGGTGGGAGTGACATAAATCAAAAGTAAATTCTTCTGGGGCTGGGAAATTACCTAGTGTTAAGTTGGTGCAGATGGAAGCAGAATGAATTTCCACATCACGAATTGTTTTGTATCAACAGAACAAATGATAAATTGTATTAGTTGAGTATAAAACCATAAAATTTGATAGCAGAAAAATGTGTATAAAGTAGCCTGCCTTGTTTCCTGGCTCACAGACTTCTTTATTTTGCCTGATTTTAAGGTGCTAACACAAGACCTGGCTGCAAATGATTTCGCTGGTATCTTCCCAATTATTTTTAACAAATTGATGTTAGAAAAGTTAATAGGGGATTTTAAAAAACTTTTATTTCTCTTAATCCCATAAAGAAAGTGGTTCTAAAGCACGTAACATGGGATCTGAAAGGTTTAATATTGCAGGCCTATGTCTCTATTCAGCTATAGTTGAGTAAACTAAACCTGCTTTGCTGAAGCTAATGGAGACTTCTAGGGTTCAATAAAAAGTGACCTTGATTGGCTTGGTCTCTAGCTAGTGTAGCTCCCTATGACTGTGGGCATCTCCATAAGGGGAAAACCAGAAAACACTTCTTTTGAGTGTATTGCAACCGTGAAAAAATATTTTAAGCAATAGTAGGTTATAATTTTGGATCTCCTGATAGGACTTGGTGCTATATAATCAGGTTGCAACTTTCTGTAGAATATGAACTACTCTCAAGCTTAAAGTAGTTCATCTTTCCTGAAACCTCACAGTACATCTGGTTGTAATGTGTTAGTCTAGCAGGCCAAAAGTAGAAATGGAGATGGTTTTTATTGCTTTCCCTCTGACACCAGCACTTAATATTGTATCAAGACTGTATAGACTACTCTGATACAAGAGTGAGCAGGAAGTGGCTTTGGTAGCACATACCTACAATAACATGCAGGGTGCAATGTGACAAAGAGCTGAACTAAGGCTTCAAGACATCAGATAAGCTCTTGATACAGGAGTGAAAATATGAATATACTTAGATGTAGTTCCCTTTTTGTCTTTAGAAAAAAAAAAAAATCCACAAGGAAACTTAACAGAAACCAGAGGCAGTAACCCCATTTAAAGAAAATGGGAGGAGAACTGCAGAGCTGTAGGCAAGGAATTTTTTAGATAGGAATAGGGGTGCTTTGTCACATCAGTATCTCTGTGACACTGTTGTAATCCAGATGAAGCTAAGTGCAGAACTCTGTCTCAGTCTCTGTTGTCAGTGCAAAGCAGCATTCCCATGTATTTTATCTGAGTGACCAGAGCAGGTCATGGAATGAACCATAGGTATTGCAGTGATTGCTGTGGACAAGAGTTCCTGCATGAGGTCAGAAAAAACATTTGAAAGTGCTGTGTATTGCAGCAGATTATGTATTTCTATCAAAATTAAAATACTTGGCAAAGAGGACAGCCTCTGTAGGAATTTAATTTCTGAAGAAATACTGAGAAAGAAGAGAGTTAAAATTAAGTTTCTACCTTTTGGATATTAAATTCTTTATTTTTTTGTTTAAACAGTTTTTTTATTTAAATATATGTTGCTGTACATTTCCCATATAGTACAAGAGCATTTTTTTAAAGTTACGATGAAGGACTGAACCAGATCGTTCCAAATTACCTCTGACACACAGATATTTATGCACATACCCTCAGATTTAAGCTCATGTAACTTCAAAAAAATCCTTAAAATCTTTTGTGATATGGAACTACCCTCCCCAGCTCAGGGCAGGCGGTGGCCCATGCTTGTAGCTCTGAACTGGAGCAGCCGTGAAGTAAAACACAAATGAACAGAAGACAATTGTTAAGTATATTCAGAATCACTGAATGGGGATGTGTGAGACTTTCCAAACGGTTTTCAAAGAATAGCAACTCTGTCTCCTCTCTAGCAGTACTTACTCTTCTCTCATCCCTGAGATTAACATAAAAATTATTAACTGTTAGATTTCATTAGTTCAGACTTGTCCTGGCTCTCGGTGTGTTTGGTTGTTCAGCGTTGCTATTCAGGACATCTGATAGCCCATCAGAGTCTACTTGTTTATTCATACTTTGTTTGAAAGATGGAAACACGACATGAGAGCTGCTATTTTCTAGAACAATGCAAATTTAAACTGTTAAAACCACAGTAGCGTTTATAAATAATGGGGAGGGAGAGGTAAGTGAAAAAGCTTTCATACAAAACAAAATAAAACTCAAAAAAGTGCACAAGGGCTTCAAGTGAATTGCACCTGTTGCAATAAAAAGAAAAAGAACCAAAAAAGTACAGTAACCTGGTCATGAACTATTCCAAGAACATTTCACATAAAAGTCGTCATTTCTGAAGGAGCCTATCTAGCACACTTATTAAAAACAAGCCACTTCTTCACCTTACACTAGAACTACTGATCTGCTTACAAAGCCTGGTTTGTTTGGGTTTTGGGTATTTGTCTTTTCACAGTAATTTCTAGATAGATGCATTAAATGCACATTGAATTTGTGCAGATTCAGTACAGCGTACAAAATATTGTATCCATCAGCAGGGAGGTAGTGGGCTCCATTTTAGTGCAAATAAATGTAAACTGTGTGAAACTTGCGGTAAAGATCAGGGAGAATGGACTTGAATAACAGTGTAATTACCAGATTCCCCCCTCTAACAGACTCCTCAGTTTTGGGGCACAGTGTGCCCTTACAGCAGTTGCATGATGTTCCCATCAGACCAGTGCTCTCCAGCTCAGTGACTCTCCCCCTCAGGACCGATGGTTTAGAGCAAGCAGGACAGGGGTCTCCCAAGAGAGAAGGTCTCTTGGTTGAAAGAAGAAATGGAGTTTCCTTATTTGCTTCACTCAGACCTGATTTTGAACTCCTCCAAGGAAATAACATGAAATTGCATCTTAGGAGACTTTTGTGTATGTAACAATGTTGGCTCAGGGGAAATTCCCAGCTTGAGATAGTTTATAAAATCCCACCCCCGTGGTTAGACATGCAGTTGGTGATTGTGAATCCTTTTAACAGCCAGTGGTCTCCATGGCTGTCACTGCACACTAAACATGCGCTTAAGTAAATGGTCTCCACCAAGCTATGCCTTTATCCATCACCCTCTGTGACTCTGCTCTATTACACTCATTTAATTTCAGGAAAATGTCTTCTAATTTACATCAACATGAGTAAGACCCAGACCTTTACTGCTCAGTCCTGTAAAGTGGGACAAACTTCATGGGCAGTTTGCTATCTGTCAAACTATTGCTTGTCAACACAGGGCCTTTATTAGTAAAATTGTCTAAAGATTTCCTGCTTCCCATCCCTTTCCCTCCACCTAGTACTTTTCCATCCTGAAGCAATTCTCTGTTCATGATGTAAGAGGCAAGGGGATAGGTTGTAAACTGGTAGTAATGGATGTCACTGGGTGAAATTTTAGCAGTAGAGGAATCTCATCTGACTTTTCAAAGCTTTGCAAGAAGATCACTGTTCAGTGTGAACTGAAACTTGGTTTTTCAACTTCCTTTGCATTTGGGAAAGGCACAGCTATGTGCCCACAGAGTGCCTGTAGCTGTAACCAATTCTTCTTCTGATCATATCCTGAGTGTGGAAGGTATCTCACACAAAATCATCACAAAAACTGACCTTGTGTGCCCAGACAGACTTGTATGTGTGCAACACACTTTAGCTCTGCATTAAGATATAAAACTCCACACAAATAAAACTTGGTGCAATGCATTTTCCCTACTTGTATTTCCATCTGATTCCACGGATAGTATCCAGGCAAACAAACAAAACCAAATCTGTCAGGTCTTTGGTGGGGAATCCAAACAAACCATAGTGCACAGCTCCTTTGTCACCAAAGGTAAGAATGAGTGTGCTTCTAGCATAAGATTTGCAATGATGGAGCTCCAGATTTAAGCTCATCCACACTTAAGGTATCTACTCAGGAATAAGGCATTCATGAAATCAGTTCAGCAAGTCACACCTGTCAACTGAGCTGTGGTCACTGTCAGTAACAGTTCATGGGCTCCTCGGCCTCCCCAGCTGTGAGGGAATGTGACTTGTTAAAAACTTCAATACAAGAATTTCACGGACAATTATAGAGGTTCAGCTGATAGATGGCGACTTGTTAAGCTGCCATAAATCAGTTGTGCATCTGAGCTGTAAATAGGTGACCTAATTTTCAAAAAAGATGAGATTCATCAGTGTCTAAGGGAGCTAATAGATATTTCAAACTTCCAGAGTCAGGAAATGCAGGGCTAAATCCCAAGACTTTCATTCTGCCTCAGTAATACCTTACGCCACATGTAGTCCCATTGGATTAAATGGAACTACACCTGGCACACACAACTTGGCATTGTTTAGACACCTGAATAAGGATTTAGAAGCCTAATTCTGGGTATTTGTTTTCATAAATTTCGAAGTCTGACTTGGATAATTTTGAAATAGTCAGTTTTCTTCCAGTGATGGTATTGTTGTAACCACAGAAATCCAAGGAGGTAGGAGAAGCTGGATTTTGTAGGGACAAGATCTTCTAGGGTAGTAACGGATAAAGTTTGTTTAGCAGCGTTACCTCTCCCTACACACTTTGCCTCTCTCCTACACTTTCTGTTCCTGCTTTACTAGGGCTTTGCTCTGTTCTGACACTAGCTATGTAAGAGAGTAAAGCTACCGTTTACAGTGCAGCTACTTCGAATTTACACGGAAAAAAAATAATGAAAAGAGTTCAGAGTTGCTTTCAAATTCTCAGTCTAAGAAGTCCTCTCAAGCAGAATTTTGCCTACTTCTTATTGCAACAAAATTCAAAAAGAGCTGTATTCACTACATGCAAATACAATTCTTACATCCTTCTTCAATAAACTTTTCAATGTCTTTCAAAGGAATTATAATTTCTGGATTTTAGTCTATAAAAACGTTCTGAGATTTGAATGTTTAGAAATCAAGTATTCAATAAGAAAGATCCCAAAAATGAAAGTAAAAGTGTAAGCAAGAACGGTGTCGAAGTGTTGGACAATTAGCAACCAGCACACTTAGCAGAAATCCAAACACCACTATAAAAACTAAAACAAAATTCTCAGTCAGTGAAGGAAATGTGATTATTTTCCTAAATATTTTGACGCTTGTCAATTTCTGAATTGTGATCGCAGCAAGGATGCTAAACTCCACCACACTGCAGGACACCTTTGAACTCCTCACTGATACTTGCTTTGGCACTACCCATTTTTCAGTGTTGGCTTTCATGTCTTGTTCTTTTCAGACTAAACTCTGAGCTGGACTACATGTGTTTTCTGTTGGAAAACTTAAGAACAGACCAATGTTTAGCTCTCTGTCTCCTCCATTTTCTTCTCACTTATGCTTTAGAAGCATATTTCTCTTAGATTAGTTATTGGAGGGCACTTGACCAAGCCAGCAGCAATTCCTCCCCACTGTGCACGATGTGCATCCTTGCCCTGCTGATGACACTGAGTGCCATGCTGGGAAGCCGCTGCATGTCCAGTGTGCCTGGGGTCACTGTGTGTAATCATGCTGTAAGTACCGAATCAGTCTGTCTGGGAGAGGCAAGGTGTCAAGAAGTTTAATGCGGTTCCTTCCAACCAGGCTTCGTACCTTGATGCGGCAAAGATGGGAAAGAGGTCGTGGGGGCTCTGAAAGACAGGCAGGTCAGAAACATGAGCAGAACAGGTTTAAACTTGAAAGTGACAGCTTAGCTAGGCCGGATCAGAGGAAAACAGGAGAGGGAAGAATGAAAAAAGGGGGGCTTTTTTGTAATGGAGGGATGACATGTTTGGCATCAGGGGCAGATCACCTACTCTGAGGCATAGGGAAGGAACTGGAGCTGGAGGATGGGGTGCTGAAAAGAAATGTAATATGTACCAAATATAGCTCAGTGCCAGAAAACTAGTTCTGATAATGCCTGTGAAAGACTTTGAATCCTAAGGGAAATGATATTTAGGAAAGCAGAACAATAGTAAAAGCTTTAAAGACACTGGTGCCTGCTGGGCTGCTGTGGAGATGGTCACACTACTACCTGCCCTGATCTGACTGCACTCCAGGTGCAGCCAAATAGGCCTTCCTGCACTGGGATTGCTCATTCCCAGTGGAGCAGATCCACAGCTGGTGTACATTTAACATCATTCAGTGACACCACAGCAATTTCTAGTGCTTCATACCTGGTCCAAAATAAAATTCAGCCTCAGCAGGGAAATCCTATCAAGTATAAAGGATGAATATTAAGAGGAGATGATGACTGAGGTTTTGAATCCCACAGTGGGACTGTTTGTGCCAGATTCTCCCCTGTGTGTTCATACCTGCTTTTTCTTTAATGACAGCCCAGTCCTCATAGCTGTCAATATGCTCCTTGAGCCTGGAACAGAGCTGCACATTACCCACGTAATCCAGGAGAACATCGATGATCGGCCCAGCCCAGCGACTTATCTCTGGAGTAGACACCATTTCACAAAACTTCAAGGAAAAACAGATTGCTTATAGTCAATTGGATGTGAATGCACCTGTGGAAACTGCAACAATTGCAACAACTCTGATGGCTTTGTTTGTCCCATGCTTCTACCACCTGTGACAGAATTACCAGTTTCCCTTTAGAAAACTTCAGCTAAAGTTTTTTTTTCCCTTTTGCAACAGAGGGTAGAATATCCTCTTTATAACCACAGCAGGACACAAAACCCTGGAGAAGCCCTAGCTTTGGAGCATGGACAGGATGCTATTTCCACAGAAATAGGAGGGAAGAGGAGTTTTGCCTCAAACCAGTGACAGAGCTGCAGAAATGTCCATGTAGCCCAGGATACTGTGACCCAGCATGCTGAGTCCCTTTCCCTTCTCAGGAATGGACCTGTGGGGCACCTATGTTCAAAGGAGTTGTAGGGAAAAAAGGTGATTCTGGAGAGCACAGCACCTCCTGCATTTGAGGAGCAAACACCTTACTAGTAACAAGTCTGGGTACATTTCTGTGCAAATGAATCCCAGGAAGTTTTACTTGCTCATAAGAGAACTAATCTGGGTCTAACACAGGTGCATCTTCATTACTTAGTCTTGGATCAGGCAGATTTTCTGTTGCCCCCAGCAGAAGCTGCAGAGTACTCAGAGCCATTGTATGCAGGGCTGCTTATGGAGAACAGACTTAAGGACCTGACCTTAAGTAGTTTCATTTCAATAAAGTAATGACTTCCCTTCCCTCTTCAATCTAAATATGTACCAGACAAGAGTCATCTGTCTCTGTTAGGGTGCTGCATGTGATGGAGATATCTGTGGATTTATCTGCATGTCATCCGTATGGAACTTCAGCGTGAATTAAATCATGCTGTGTGGATAGGAACTCAGACACATGACCAAAGCCAATTGAATGATGGTGTCTTAAACACCACCTATCAGCTTAGTCACTGAAACTGTCTTCATCCCCAAACAGGAAAGAAAATACACCAGCTTAAAGCTCTTTCAGTTAAAGCTCCTGTGTGATTATTCGAGGTGACAGCATTCACAGAAGTGTTTACTATTCTTCTGATTTAAATGTATTTTAATTTTAATTGAGCATCACTATGTAATATTTCCCAGGAAAATTAGATCCAATAATGTCAGGAGTATCCCAGCAGATAACCTACACTTTCCTACCTGACTGCTTATAGAAAGCTCAGTTTAGGATATGTGGCTTTATTCTCTAGTGCATATGCCATTGCCACATAGTTACCCACAGGAAATGAAACTGGAGGACCTGTACTGCCACCTTCTAGCAGTAACTCCACTTTGACAGAGTTTAAATGAGGACATTTGCTGGGCAATAGACCACTGGATGTTATGCTCTCCTCTTTTTGCCTCCAACAGACACCTTGCCTGCCATTTTGTCTCTTCCCTATTCACAAATTTACTCTATGAAATGTTTTCTGAAATAAAAATGTTCCAAAATATGTTGCAGGAAAAGAAGCACAGCAAAATGAAACAAAATAATGCAAACCTGCAACTAGAGGCAATGGGATTGACTCTGGACAAGGTGACTCTGAGCCTGCAGTCTCAGTAGGCCCCTGAATGCCCTCTCGCGGCAGGTGGATACTTTACTCTCCACGTTCAGTGAGATTTATTATCCTTATGTAGACTTATGCAAGAAAATAAAAAATGCAGGTCTTATTTGTGGAAAAGGATATAGTTTTATGAGATTCTATGTGTTTCAGAATACAAACCACTTCACAACTATACCGTGAAGCTACACCACACAAGCCTTACTTTTATCAGCCAAATTCCTGGCAATGAGAAGCAAATTTAAAACGCTACTGAAGGGAAGGGATTGTTTTTTTTTACCCTCTGTATGCATTTTTTTTGTCCCTCACCGATGTCTCTTTAGGCACAGATATAATTTTGGATGCCTTTCACTACCTCTGCTTCATGTTATCTTGGCATTGAGGCGATGACTCTCTGAGTGATCTAATGTTTTGTTAGAAACTTAAAGGAGTTCTAGGTAACATCCAGAGAGAAATAGTGTGATTCAGGAAAAAAGAGGAGTATTTCTGAGTGCCTAGAGGGCTAAAGGCAAGCCCTTTCTTCTTGCCTTGACATTCCAGCCCATTGTTCACTCTACATGCTACCAAATCAAGGTTCAAGAGCTAGAGATGATACCTTTTGTTAATTTTGCTTTGGTATCTTGGAGCAATTTTACTGTGATGAACACTCTCAAGGAGAAGCTCTGTTTGGGATAAATGATTATTTTGATGGACTTCTACATTCCTCTTTCTAAAATTTCTTTTTGTTTGTTTTCCAGACATGATACTGGAAAATAAAGTCTTTTGGAAGACAGGACTGACTAGAATCCTAGGATTTCCTAAAATCTTTTTGTGTTTTCTTTTATTCTTTCCATCACCAAGGACCATCTCTTTGGGCTAAATGACACTTTCTTCTGAATCCCTCAAAAGTACACTTAAACTAGACACAAGCTGATTTATTTCCTCCCTAATTCTTTGCAAAATTTCCTTGCTGTGTTGCATGTTGAAGGGTAGCAAATTTTGATTGAAGTGTCAGATTTTGTTTGAGATATATTAGAAGCAGTCAACATGCAGATATCAGAAAAAGATACAGTTTGAGATTATGTAAAGTCCTTTAAGTGACTGAGAGTCCAATCCCAGCGCAATAGAAGCTGAGCCCAGCTGTGCTTTGGAAAAGACTGCAAAGACACATATGTAAAATGTGGATGTGTAAAATCTGTAAGTGGCTTTGAAAATAAGAAATCATAGAACTAAGTCTCCTAATCTTTTTGGAAAACTTCAAATATAATGGACAACCATATAGCTACTGTAACGATTTATGCTTTCTCTCCAGGGCTGCTTATCCAGTAGACTCAGAAATAGCACATATTTACATTCACTAGTTTACTCACAGAAAGTGAAGCACTAGACCTTTTTAATTTAACCAGGAGCTTAAATTCTGTATCAGACAAACCCAAATATTACAGGGCTAATCAAATAAGCAGATTTCTACTGTCCGTGTGCCACCTCCCATATTCTACCACCCACATGACACTGCCTGTCATGAATCCTGGCACCTCAGGTCCAGAGGAAAAGAACACTGTAGATCTGACAGCAAGGCTGCAATTCACTGCAGCTTCAAGCTAGGGCCATAGCAGCTGTTGCCTGACATCATCCTGTCACTGAACATGGACTTGGAACATTCACAGATGCTTACTGAGCTTTTTTCTCTCTGTAAATAAAGCGGGAATAAAATATCTCACAGAAAAGCTGGGAAAAAAATACATTTAAGTTGTTAAGATACCTGGGTAGAAGATGTCCTCAGAAGTACTGTAGGTAGACTAGAGAGTGCTTACCTGCACTGTGGTTGGCTCCTTGGAGAGCTGGGGTTCATTTAGTCTGTCCCGTCTGTAATTTAATGCAGGATGTGGGCCATTTCCGTACTGACATTCAAAACAGGAACGTGCGTCACAGCCCAGATCCAGGAGATATTTCAGCACAGAAAGGTACTTCATCGAAAACATGATGGTGGCTGGAAATGTGGTGGGATGGCTTGATATATAAGCATCAATATTTGCTCCATGATCAAGAAGCAGCTTCATGGTCTTCAAGCAGCCATGGCGGATGGATATGAGCAATGGGTTAATGAGGTCTACATTGGGGTTGGCTCCAGCTTGCAACAGGAGCTCTGTGGCATAGATGTTATTGTTAAAAACAGCAAAATAGAGGGGAGTGGTGCGCCTGTCCTCATAAAGGCAGGACCGTTCATCAGAGAGGGTGGTGTTGACATCGTAGCCAGCATCAATCAGCTCTTCCAAGATGTCATCGTTGTTGCGTTCAGCTGCAAAGTGCAGTGGGCTGATGCCACTACGCTTGACACGGGTACGGCTGGTCACGGGGATCAGCATGGAGACAATCCTGCCAGATGGAGAGTCAGGGAATGGCAGTGAGCTCTGAGGGATCTAGAGGATCTACAACCATACACCAAAGCATAGCTGCATGGTTGTAACCATAAGAAAGAGCAGGATAACTTGGGCATAGAAACCGCTCTTTCACAGCCCAAATGGCAGATGCTCAGCCAGGATCTCCTAGATGCTCTGCATCTCCATTGTGCTGTGGGTAGGACTGGAGGAACAGGGTCATGGCCTCTGGGCTACAGTGCCAGTAGAGAGAGGCTATATCTCCCCACATCCTTCAGGGTTGCTTAATTGCTCATCAAAGAAGTGCACCAACACAAGGCATTAGTAGACCTTGTGGATCACAGTAACAAGAAGAGCCCATAAAGGAGGTGAACCCAAATCTTTCCAGCAGGACTTAGGTAGGATAAAATATACATTTTGTTCCCAGGCCTTCTTGACCAATTTTACAATTCAGTTATTACCCTGGATTGATCCCCATCCTGGAGGCCCTTTTTGTGTGGCTTGTGGCTGTGGCAAATCCACGGGGCTATCAACATCCATCCCAGCTCACAAGGAGCCAAAAACACAATTTAGGAGAGGAGATAAAAAGAAACAAATATCCTTTCCAGGCTTGTTTCCATGCTTTATCCCATGGAGAAAAAAAAGTACAGCCAAGTTTTAAACCACAGTAATCAAATATTGCTATTGGAAAGTGTGATGTGACCTTAAACACAGCAGCATAAACCAAGGTGTTCTCATTGTGCAATATGAAAGTTCAAGTATACAATGTACAGGAATTCTGCAGTCACAAGTCCATGATCAGTTTTATGTCTTTATATGTGGCAATGGACACACATGACCAGCCCTGTAGGTTAAACCCTCATTTCCTGCTCATAATATTGCCTTGATTTAGCCAAGGCACTATGCTGATTCTGTACATGCAGACAAGTCACAATAAACTATTTCCAGAAGGAGACTAGGAACCTCCAACCTGAGTCTGCCTCCTGTCTCTGGAAATCCCCATGCTCCCTACCGTAATGCTTGTGAAGAGAGGGATATCTAAAAAGGGATTTGTGGGAAGTAGTAAGCTAAGCACACCTCTTACTCTTCCTTCTCCCATGCAGCCTCCTCTGCCTAGCAGTCAGTAGCTGTCTTAACATAGAAGCATGCAAAGCTCAGTTTCCTAGCATGTAGCGTGTCTCCTTTAAACTGCAGCACATCTTCAGCTTTACTACAATGGCCGATCCCAACACTGGGCCTTCAAACATTTATTTACATAATGAACTAAGCCAAATATAAGATAGTCTCAGGAACACATTTGTCCACGATGTACTGAATGATCCTGTGAAAGACTGAGCCTCCAACACTCCCAGGATCTGAAATAAGAGCTGAAGATCCGTAACACTTTACAGGATTATGTTTCTATTTACATGATGGACTGTTCATGTCTCCAGGTTACTTCTACATCTTATTTTTAAACAAAAGGATTTTTAAAATTATGTAAATATCTTGGGGAATTAAGCAGGGAGTTTTTTTGCTCCAAGCAACCTCACTAATCTTCTAGCACTGTGAGGCTCACCAGGGAGCAGGAGGTTTGGGTGCTGGTGAGTTGGCAGCTTCCCATCATTAGCAAATGTTCTGTAAGAGCCATAATAACAAAAAGGGCACAGAGTACTGAGAGGACACCATGCCAAGTACCAGCATTAGTCATCCCGTGATCAACTGTTTTGAAGATTTAAGGATCCATTTTGTTCTTTCCCTCCAGCATATGTGCCTCAGCCAGCTTTTCACATCTGACTTAAAGAGGCACTACATTATTTCTGTCTGCAAGACGAACCTCAACCTCACCACAGCAGTGCCGCACTGAGGTTCTGCATCCAAATGGTGCCATGCCCTAGACCTCAGTACTCTCCCTGTAGTCCATATTTATTCTTGAAGGAAAAGTAAGAAGCATGAAAATTGTATCAGGGTTTCATTTTGTAGTTTGAACCTGTCTCTCTTCCTCATACTGCAAAGTAGGCTGGTTCAGTAATATGATGCCTCCACCTCTGCTATGATTCCTGTCTGTCTAGAAGGAAAGGCAGCTCAAGTTATGGCAGCCAAGACCAGACAAATCAGGCCACATTCCACGTCTGTCACAGGGCTGAGCTTCATGTACCGTTTCAAAACAGGGCTGACTTTCTGCTTATCCCTGACACCTGCTTCTGTGATTTCTGCTTGTTAGAAATTACATGGAGAAGGAGGCAGAGCATCCTTTGGGTGTGCCAAGAGTTTGCTGACTTCTGTTTGCTTAATAAATCTACCCACACTTCACAAAGCTTTCCCTTCTAAGTATTTCAGTTCTGAGGCGGAAGGAGTTAAATGACTGCTTGTGATTGACCCTTATGAATTTCAGGTCAATATTGACAAGGTGCTATTTAAAATAAACAAACATCAAGCAACAAGATTTGATGGTTGAGCCTTGGGACCACATTCTTGGCTTTTTAATGGTAGGGAGACTTCATGCTCTGGCAAAAAGTTGGAGCATGGAATTCCTGCAGAATTACGTATTAACTCTGCAGGAATACAAAGAGAGGTCACCCTGAAGGGTGTTATTTTACTGAATACCAAAGGAATTAAGAATGATCAGCCAGTTGGGCTAAAGCTTTGTCATTTAAATAAATATTTATAAAATATGTTTTTTCTTTCTTCTTCACTTAGTTTGCAGCAGTTGTGGACAAAAATTTGTGCTCAGTCTTTTATAAGTGAAGGAACGCAGAGTTTGGGCTGAATTCTCTCCTATATGTGAGATCCGAATCAGGTCCCTTCTTTTATGACTTCAGTTGCAGATTTTTCATGTAAATTTTGTTTCACATCAGAGGAGGAAAAAATTCAGAGAGCTGGTCCAGCCTCTATATCTGTCCATTTATACTTTCAGATGAACCTTTTTTGTAAAGGAGCAACTGGAGACGGGTTCTGTCTCTGGCACGTTTCTCATCTAAACTGCGTTTGTTTTCAAGAAAATGTCTTTGTAACTCAAACCCCAGAGAAAATACTTAGCAATGCCTGCATTAGTCTATGCAGACTGTTCATGTACATGCTGTAAGTGTATAAGCTCATTACATAAATTCACACTGGGCTTCCCTCTAGAATACACAGCTTGCACAATGAGGCAAATGTATTCCAGCTACAGAAAATTATAACCTAAAGTCTATTAAAGTGGCATGAGAAGCTTTGGGATTCCAAAGCACAACTAAATGTTAGAATAAAAGAGGCTATGGGATGGTGTAGTGATGCAAAGGCTTTAATTCCTCAGACAGTGAAATACATAACAGTTCACACTAGCAATTGTCTGCACTGTTAGTTTTATTATCCAGAAACAACCTTTGCAGCTGGATGTATTCTCTCCTTTGACTACCACTGGAAAGATTTTGATAGAAAATGTCAGAAGAATTCACTACAGTTACCAAAAGGATCTGTCAACAAGATGTGAGTGTCCTGCAAAAGTAGGTGTGTGACACTCACCCTTCCTGTAGTGAGAGGTTAAAGGCAGAAGCTAAAACCTTCCTTGGAGTCAAAAGTAAATGCTATGGAGTTCAGGCTCAGACACCTGCTGAGCATGCCTCGTGCCTTGAAAGAGCTAGGTAAACACTATACACATGACAGTGCAACAATCCCATCCCTAGACAGCATCTTTCTAACAGATATCCTTTATTATATGCTGCAGAGTTTCTCCCTTCCTATAAACATCTTTATTTCAGAGGACTGGTAAATCTACCCTGTTACTTTTCTCACTGCTTAAAGAATGTGCTCAGCTCTATCATAAACACATTTCATTTCAGAAACAAGCTATTGCATCTCTGTTTATTCGTCTATTAACTTTTAAGAGTAATTTACTGACTAATAAAGTATATTTTCCAGACCATGAGTAATTTTTGTACTTCTTCCCTGAAGCCCCTCCAATTTCCTGAAAGGCTTCTGAAAGAGAAGATACCAACACTGGACACTGTATTCTAGCAACAATCTCACTAATGCCCTAGAGTGGCACTTAGCCACTTCCTGCTGTCAGTATCTGAATTATTGTTAATAAAACCTGCATACACCAGAGATGAATGCAGCGTGTTATCCTTAGGCAGAAAAGTCACAGTGGGCCCATGTAGGAAAATTATTTCAAACTATGTAGCAGTAGCTGCTGAAGTCTAACAACACAACCCCCTCACACACAGTTGCTTTTTAATTCTGTCTCAATCACATTTTGTGGAGCTCAGTTTAATCCAATTCCAAGACATCTGAGATAATTTAGCTGTAATAGATGATATCTTGGCAAAGCTTAAGGAATCTTGCACCTCACATTCTTTCTCACCCCGTTGCAACCTGTAAGCACACTCCTCAGTTTATAATTTCCAACCCAAGATCTGTAAGTGGAAGGCCTTGTTCTCAGCTTGCAGTTCCTTTGCTCACAATGCTCAGGATTAGATCTGGGATATTAAATCCTCTTTTTAATAAAGACTTCAGAATCTCCTCTAAAAGATGAATCTATGAAATTAACTAAAACTTACTCGCAAATCCCTTTTTTTGCTGCTATGTGAAGAGGTAACAGGCCATCCTTATTGGCTTTGTTAGCATCTGCTCCTTGGGACAGAAGAAACTCCACAATATGCACATGTCCATTTTTACAGGCTTCATAAAGAGCAGAGGCATTATCACTGGCTTGAGTATTTATATCAGCACCTAGGAAGAAAGAAAATCTTTGTAGCACCAAGAGGTTAAAATAAGATGGAAGGAACATATTTTGAATGGACACATTCATCTTCACAACATTGAACTACAAAATGTGCTGGATAGGGATGTGAATGAGGTAGCATCAAGTGATCAAGTCATATCAGTTATATACAGTGATATCACAGTTTTCTACTGACTTTTAATATGATGTGAACATAAGAAATAAAGAAGGCCTACTACTTTTTGGCCACAATTTGGAATGTTGCTTTTTCTGTGCAAGAAATTTAAGGCCTGAAAGCCTGGGTTTCACCTGCTTTATAACGCACCATGGTGTCCTCAGGAAGGCTGTGCAGTGTGTATCCTAAGTGGGAATAACAGTTCACTGAGTTTTGCTTTTAAACTCCAATAAAGAAGCCAATCAATCTCCCATTTGATCATGAAAACTCCCTGACAAGGGGAACATTTTCCCTGTGCTCTCACCCTAAACTAAACCAGCTGTGTTGTATTTGGCCCTTTGAAAATGTTGTAGCTGGAAATATCAGGAGAATTGCAGTGACAAAACATAACACAGGACTATGTTCCTAATGAAAAAGAAATGAAAAAGAAACCCTTTTTCATGATGAATATTGCTTATTGTAGCAATGCAGTGATATCACATCTGGGATTCTCAGAGGATCTATTTAGGGCTTGAAACAACTGGACAGTTTTATTAGATTTTCTCCTGTGTATTTTTCTGAAAACTGAACTTTAATGAAATCTTAGTATCTATCTAAGTTGAAACAAAAATCACATTCTGGCCTAGCTTCTAAAATTGTAGGCAACATGATGGACTAACTGGTCACATAAAACTGACTTGGCAATGGTAGCTGGACAGTAGAATGCATTTTTTTGTTCCCCAACTCTCACATCTTTCTTAGGCATACTAACTGCTTCAGAAGTTTTCTTATCTTCAACAGTGTTCAGTTCTTGTGTCACAAGTGCAGCAGCCATCTCTTACCTACACTAAAGACATTAGCCCTCAGTAAAAATTTAATATGCTTCAGAATAGTAGTTAAGCAAGTTGTGCTTATTGTAAAGCGGTTTTACATGACTGGAGCAGTAAATGGTAGGTTTAGTTTAAACTAGAATAAAATTTGCTGTTTATATGTTTAAGCATATACATATGGGGAGAGTGAGTCTGCTTCTCCTTCGTGTAAACCCATTAACTAGACAATAGTACATTCTCTGTTTTCATCAGGATTCATTACTGGAGGATAGCTAATCTTGCCCATCACTGCTCCTGTTCATGAGCAGATGTGGTTGGCTAACATTCAACTATTGCCATATATTACAACCTGCAGATTTCTTCTGTGACTGATTGGATTTTAGGCTATTACAGGCATGCAGTTAGAGAGCACCATATTACTTCCCATAATTGGTGACCATGAATGAATGCTGAAGAAGCACATGTGTCTAGACCATGCTCTCTGAAAGACCTTACACAATTCAGCCACCTGGAGCAACAGGATTTCAACACCTCTGCCAGGTAAGCTTTGTCTCCAGTGACAAGAAAAAATGAGACAGGAAGAATTAATGGGAGCTTTGAAATATTAAGGGCTAAACAAGTAAAAGTATGTAATGGCACAGCTGTACTCACCACATTTTGCAAGGTATCTCAAAGCTTCCAACTGCCCACTCTCAGCTGCCACAAATAAAGAAGTGATCCCATAGGCATTTGCAGACTCAATCTTGGCACCTCCTTTCACAAGGATATCCATAATCTCCAGGTCATTTCGAGAGACTGCCTCATGGAGAGCAGTCCACCCTCGATTGCAACGATGGTTGGTATCAGCATTGTACTGTACCAGGAGTCTTGCAGCCGCTGCATTCTTGCGCTCACAAGCTGTTTTGGAAACAAAGAGAAGTGATTAGGACAGGCTTTGGAAAAGATTCTATGTGTTGTGGTGTCAATTTCATGTAGCTTAAGGCAATATAATGCAATTAAGCCATAGTGAGTGAGATGAAAAGTCCAACTAGGTCAATATGAAGGCAAAGGCTGTTACCAGCTGACCCTGTCTAGAGCTTGTAAAGGATGTGGCAGTGAAACTGCAGGTCTTGAGGGAGGCTAAGGGTCCTCTGCAGGACTTGTGCCAAGCTTGGTACTGAGGGGAATCCATTACATTTGTACCAACTGGACACCACAGTGACACAGGGAGTTGACAAAGTGTGGAAAATAATTTATGAAGAACAAATATGTTACAGAAATCACATGACATGATCACTTTCTTTCCAAATTCTGCTCAAAATCCATATTTTATTCCCTTGGACTACAGATAAAGCTCTGTGTAGGCAAGTATAGTAGTACACTACAAGAAAATACTTTTTTCGCTACAAGAAAGATATTGAGGTGCTGGAGGGTGTCCAAAGAAGGACAACAAACCTGGTGGCCTAGAGTACAAGTCTTATGAGTAGCAGCTGAGGGAATTAGGATTGATTAGCCTGGAGAAAAGGAGGCTGAGGGTTATCACTGACCTTATCACTCTACAACTACCTTAAAAGAGGTTGTAGTGAGGTGGCAGTCAGTCTCTTCTGCCAAGTAACCAGAGATAGGATAAAAGTTGCACCAGGGGAGGTTTAGATTGGATATTAGGGAAAATTTCTTCACTAAAAGGTTGTCAAGCATTGGAACATGCTGCCCAGGGAAGTGATTGAGTCACTATCCCTGGATGTATTTAAAAGATGTGAAGATGTGATACTTAGGGACATAGTTTAGTGGTGATCTAGCAGTGTTGGGTTCACAGCTGGGCTTGACAGTCTTGAAAGTCTCTTCGAACTAAAACAATCCTATGATTCTACAGTAGATCTGACATAGGAAAGAGAGGAAGCTGGAGGGAGGTAGAAAATGGAAGATAATCACGGAGTTTCAGCCCCATGTTATACAAGCAATCCTGCAGCTCTGTCTTTGTGGTGTCAAAAGATACCCTGGTAAAAGTAGGCACTGACCTTTGTAAAGTGGCGTTTCTCTGGCCTTGTTGGAGATGTCAGGCTCAGCTCCAGCCTGCAGCAGGGTGAGCAGGCAGTCCAGGTTGCCCCGGCTGGTGGCCAGGTAGAGAGCTGTCTCCTCATTGAGGGTGCGCTGGTCAATTGTACCGGGATATGCTGTGAAGAAATGTTGGGGCCACAGTCATTACGACATGTAGTGCACAAATATCTGTGGCATCATTGCCTTTCAAAATCCTTGGAGTTTTAGGTTAGTTTTTGCTTATTTGTTTCCTTTTTCTATGAGCAAAGTAAGCTAAAAATATATGATAAAGTTGCTATGACTCTGATTAAGTATTTAAATCAACCACTGGTTTAGATTAAAATACTCAGCCATGGCCAGTAGTGGTGCAGAATGATGCTGAGTAACTCTTCCTCAGTAGCAGTTTGAAAACAAACTACAATAATTAACCACCTTCAGGCACCAGCAAAAATTCCTTGGCCAGGATCTCCAGCTAATAGAAAGTAAAGTAATGGCTCTCTGCTGTGGCAGCCAAACGGATCACAACAGCTGAGAGCTGAGCTCCAAGACTTTTCTGTGAGAAATCCAGGGCTTGGTAAGATCTGTTCAGGTATTGCTTTTTCCTGAATTTCCTATATTTTAGAGATTTCAGTCTGGAAATCTATTCTCAAAAAGGAGGTGAAATTACTATACACTCAGAGAGGTTAAAAAAAAGCTTCACATGCAGTCTCAGAAGAGGACTGGACTGCTTCTAACTGTGCTTTTTACTTTATTCATATTCTTCTTTTCTCCATTGTAATTATTTAGTTTTGACTTCACTGACCTTTTTGCAACAAGCTCAGGCAACCCACTTGGCCATAGTATGCTGCTTCATGGAGGGGTATCCAGCCATCCTTATTAGGTTCAGAAAGGTCTTTTCCTGATTTCATCATGTTGCATACTGCCTTTTCATCTCCATCCTTGATTGCAGCCACTACAGGGTCAAGTTCTCTTTAAAACAAGATTAAATCTTGATTATTGCATTCTACATTACTGAGAATCATCTTTTTGTGCAGCAGTAGCATTGTATCGTTTGACCAAAACAGTGAACCCTCACAGTCTATATAAGTATTTGTGTCCCTATGATGTCTTGCTACAAGGCCTGTGGAGCTATGGCTCTAATTTTGCAATTCACAAAAGATCAGTTGAGATGCTGATCTCATACCTCAGAGTGTAAGAGAAGTGCAGGCATGACCAATCTCTGACATAAACACTTCTGTTTTAGATATCTGGAATTGGAGGAAACTTGCTCTACCCTTGCTCTGTACTCTGCCATGAGCATCCACAGTTGTGACACTTAAATCACCCTGCCATTTACTGTCTTATGTGGCAAGAGGTTTCCATATGAAATCTCTTAAATAAGATAGGTTTGGAGAGAATTGCCCCATACATCCCTGAAGAAAATGTGAAATTGGATTTGCAGGTGCCTTGGCCTAGAGCAGAAATTCTCAAAAAATGTTGTTCTTGTATTTTAAATATACTTCCTATTTCTCTTCCTCGAGCCTGTTTTCATAAGTTAGCCAATCTAGTTATGAAGAAAGGAGAGCTTTACTTAGACCATGTGAACATTAGGGGTCCTCTTTACAGCCAGGGAGGCTTAAAAAGAAAAAAAAAAGATCCCCCCACCCAAATGAAATTCTGAGCTATCCTGCAAGACTGTGCCCCAGAGATCCCCAGCTGTTATTTCAGCATTGAGGATGTAAATGTCCAGAAATTGTAAGCACTTCTGACATTATAGACTTTCAAAAATATGTCTTCAGTGTCCCAGTAAGGCATTTTAGGTGTTGGATACCTGTGAAAATCAAGTCTTTAGAAGACTGCTTGGGAGCAGCCCCATTAGCTCTGTTGAGACGTACACTCTTGTAAACCTCTTAGCCAAGTTAGCAGTTCCCCAAGTAACTATAACAGTCAGGGGCCTCTGGAACCACAACTGGGACCTGGTAAAGTGGTTTGTGCTCCAGTGAGTTTGAACTCTGCAAACCACTGGCAGGTTCCACAAGGTGGAGGAATGCAAGGAGTTAAAGGAATGAAAAAACATTAGGGAGGGAGGAAATATTTTAAAGCCTCTTCAGAGTAGAAGATCACTGAGATGTGTAGAATCACTGAAAATATTAAAGTAGTAGTTCAGTGAAAGTCAGCTGCTTTTAGTGCTGCTTAGTTCTGAGCCTTTCAAGAAGCAGCTCAGTGTGAGCATCTGCAAAAAGCATGAGGTGTGCTCCACGCCACTCAGTAGTGAGACATAAGGAGCAGTGTACAAGAGTTTTGTTCCGACAAACTTTCTCTTTTCCAAGCATGAAGTCTGGGCAGCAACTCATTTCTCCAAGCTCGGCAAAGCAACTGCAGAGCAGGGCTGACCTAAGCATACCAGTCCTGCAGAGAAACAGTGAGAGTTGCTGTGGGAGTCCCTGCACAGCGGGAGTCACAACATTGCCTTACAGTCACCATACCACTGATCAGCAGTGCTAACAGCAGGGCCTTGCCTCCCTCCTCCCACTGTCTGCCGCTACAGACTGCAGCCGAGGCAGGGAGCGGCAACCCTGCAGCTAGTGCAGGCAGCATCCTTGCCTGTGGTGAAGCAGCTCTGTTCATAGTGGTTTCCTGTGCTTTCCAGTGCTAGCATCTGTTTGTGCTCCTGCTGATCTGTGCTAGGAGAGGGCAACCACTCCTTCCTTACTCTGAGGCACTGAACGGCTAAGTTCCAGCACAGAAAACACGACAAACGAAGAAGTATTTTTCTAGTTCTAATGGGAACTTGAAAACATAGGAGAGTTTGTGGTTTGAACTAGCTCTAAAGATAAAATCTTGTAGCCTTGATGGTAGATAGACTGGGGTAGGAGGTCTGTGTCTCAGGAGAGGAATAAAGCATGTGGTGAAGGTCATGCAGGGCAGTGACAATGGGAACAGCCAGAAACTCTGATTATGGCAGAAGGTCTAAAATGCCACAACAGAGTGATGTCAGAGACAGAAAAATATGAGCAGCTGAGCACAGGAGTCCTTAAAAAGCAGATCATTGGTACAATCTCTGCATTTAGTGTGAATTACAGGAGCTGCACTGGATTTTGTTGCCTTGCAGGGTCTGAACAGACCAGCAGTCTGAAACTCACACATCCATCATTGATTTCAGCTTGCCCAGAGATACCTAATCTATACCATAAACACTGATATTAGTACTGAAAGAAAATTCACCAAGCTGCTTCTCTGAGGTTAAACTTGGGGCTTGGAGCAGAACAGGTGAACAAAACATGTGCCAAGGAATGGGAAAAGACACCATTTCACAGGCGAAAAAGTACTTAGTGCCACTTACTCCTTCTCTATAGCTGGAAGCAGTGATCTCAGGACACCAGTCACAAAAATAGCAACACTGGAATGAAGGGAGATATGGGACACAAAGCAAGGCATTTTTCCTGAGGAGACCACAGCTAGAGCAGGCAGCTGCCTTTCTGTTCACAGCCCACCCAGTAGGAATCCACTGACCTTCTGATAACTGCTGGGCTGAGGTCCCAAGGTCACTGCTGTATTTCCACATTATTTAGAATATCCTGGAACTAAACCTAAAATTGCTAGCTTCATATAGGTAAGAAATTTTCATATAGGCATTTGAAATAGAGCATTTTGTTGAGGTCAGTTAACAGCAACAGTCAGCATGTTTGCCTGGGAGAAGCGGAGGTGGGAGAAGAAGCGGAGGTGGGGGATCCTTGTCTTTATAAACCTCTGGCACAAGGTTGATGAAACCATCTGTTCTGTGCAAAGTTTCATGTTACACGTGCAGGGCTGCTCACTGCTATCTCAGGGTTTGGGCACACAATGGTTACCAGTGCTTGATGTGTTACTGCATGCCAGGTGAGCTATGGCAAGAGTTTGTGCCTGGGGCTGGCACACAGCAAATGCAAGGTAAATCACATTATCTGAGACCTTAGTGACAGCAGAGGGTCCCTTGGATCTCTGGCAGGGTTAAAAATGTGTGAGAAATCAGTTACTACTCTGCTTAAGCTGTCAGATATCGAATGAAGCAAACTTCTGTTGGGGTCCTTGACCTTAAATGATTCCTGAGTAAGATGAGGAGGTTTGCTGGACCAGGCTGTAAATGCTTTAGCCAAGCAAATTCCAGATCAGTACAGAAAGTTTAATGACTCTCCATGTGAAATCCTTGTTTTCTGCCTGGCTCATAGTTGGCTGTTATAAAAACCCAACACATTGTTCGGATTGTATTTCACCATCTATAGAGAAAATTAGTATTAAAATGGTGGAGGAAGCCTGAAGATCTGATTAAATCTTAAACTTCTAAGCATCTCAAAAGAATTAATGCATTCCAATGCCAGTAGTCGAGATAATAAACACACATCACAGATTAAATGTATGGTGGGGTCAATTCTGAGTGCTGCAAAAGTTTAGTGGAACACAGAAAGGTTCAGGAAGCTCCTTCTTTTCTTGGCAGCCTGGTGAGATGCAGGCAGTGTGAAGGAACAACTTCGTCCCAGGTGAAGCCAACTATCACCCCTGCCTGGCTCTGAGACCAAGAACATAAAACAGTGATGCCATCATGCTCTGGTGTGGCTTACTAGCCACATTTTGGTTCTCACCTGACAGAAGGGAAGGGCTAGTTTATGAGCCTTATCCCAGCCTTCTAGTCGACTGAACTCTGTTGAGCTATGTGATGGAGAAGCAAAGCCTGCCCTCCAGTCATTGAATGCAGAACAGCAAAGGGGTATCTAAGGTGTGGAGAGAACTTAATACAAGGATGCAATTTCTTTGTGGCTGGAGGGAGCAGGCAGGTGACAGGGATGAGGAAGGCTTCATGTTTCAGCAGAAAGAGGTTTTCACAATGGCAGGGAGGGCAATGTCAGTAGAGAGCCAGGGACAGAGCCTTGATCAGCCAACATGCAGGGTATGATGGGGAAGATTGTAGATGTGGGTGAGGGATGAAACAAAGAATGATGGAGGGGTTTTCACTGCAATGATGCATCCAGGAAGGGACTTGTAATATTGATAAAACAAAGTGAATTTGGACTGAGTAGATACAAAAGGTGTAGGGATGTGTCTTCTGCAGGACACAGAGAAGTGCTGCCTACAGCACTTCCCTATCTTCTTGTGATTGTTAAAGGAAGGTGCAGGCATCTACTCTGCCCCACAGAGAGCTGAAATAAACCCATCACAGTCCACACATTTCCACTACCTAAAGACAGAACTCTGTCTACCTCCTTGCCTGTGTGCTTTCCTCATCCACAAATGTGTTCACTTGAGCTTATTTACAGTCCCTACCAACAGCAAAATATGTCCAGGATGGTCAAAGTCAGTCAAGCTGATTTCCTCTTTGGGCAGGCAAGACAGGGTACAGTCCCCCTGCAGCCCTCCTCAGTGTGGCAGGACAATGCAGATATTTCTGAGATCTGGCCACCATCCTGGGAACATTTATAAGATAATACCAATGAAGGTACTACCAGTAGCTGCCTGCCTCATCAACTGTGTTGATACAGGAGGCAATCTATATAAATAAACCACAGCACAGGCATCCCTTTCCTGCTGCCTGTGTCACCTCAGAGCTACTGCATGATCCAGAGTCCCCAGGACATGCGCACTGGAGGGATGAAGAGAGAAAAAGGGGGAGAAAGGGAGCAAGGGAGATTTGAGGTGGATCGCTCTCAAGAGCCTGGGCATGGTCCAGGGTGGCTGGAAGGTTGGAATGAAGGGCAGAAAGGCAGTGAGAGTGTGGTGCAGGTGTCAGCAAGACCACCTCCAGATGAACAACACTACTTCCCCTCATCAAACACCATTGCCACCCAGAAGAGCTGGCTCAGGGGAATAGTGGGTAGTGAGTCTTGCTTTGACTGCAGGAGAAAGCAAGAGAGGGAGAGAGAGGCACTTACATGGGCTGGGATGTGCTGAACGGGCTGCCGTCGTACCTTCGCCTGACCCCCCAGGCCGTCCCTGAGCTGGATGGCTGAGCACGGCCTCTCGGCTGGGCTGCCAATCTGGTGCGGCGATGACATGAATGAAATAAAGAGAAATACTCCGAGTAGGAGAAACAGGTCATGTTGAGGCAGAAACAAAGGCACACATCCACAGAGACCGAGTGAGAAACCCTGCCGGTCAGGGCTTTGAATAAAAGCAGATGGCCACAGCTTGCTCTGTGCTGGATTCAGCTGCTTGCTCGGCTCAAGATTATTTTTGGCCCTCTGAGGAAGCGTCAGGGGATTCAAATGACCATATAAGACAACAGTGAGGTTAACCCTACCACCACCACACAGGAAGCAGGCGTGAGGTGAGGTGGGGTGACATTCATCACCTCCAAAGTGCCACGCAAGCAGGTCAGAGGCAAGGGCAGAGAAAGACTCAGAGTCCCCTAGGTGCCAGCTCCATTTCCAGCTCAGCTCTCCCAGGTGGCAGAACAGTTCAGCAATGCTACAGATCTGGAGCTACAAGCTGCAAAAGCTTTCCTTGCACTGGGAGGTCAAAAGCTGCTGGACTGAGGTAAAGGCAGAACAAGTTAATGCACAGAAGTGCAGATAATGTCTTTTGCCAAAGTAGCAGGTGTCAAAGCCCCCCCCCCCCGGGAGAACAGGACCAAATGGAGAGGGAAGCCCTTATTCTTCTCTGTATCCATGGTCCCTGTGGCAGAGTTGACAGTACTGGTCCATGGTAATGACACAGAGAAGCCACGACCTTTGGTGGAAGCAGGGCTGCCTATTGTACAGCATTCTGATTCTGTATCCATGAAACGTGTTTACTGCTCATCAAATTGTCCCCAATTTCCCAGCCTTGGAAGCCAAACAGCCACAGGTGGTAATAAGTGAGGCATCAGAGGACAGTGGAATTATGAGAAAGCAGTAGGAAAAAAACCCTTCAGTTACTCCTGGCTTATTAAAATAAAATTAGTTTAAAATGATATTTTTCGTTTCTTTTGGGGTGACTTTGAAACCTGTTTCCTCCCTTCTTGAGAGATCTGCCCTTTAAAAACTGAAAGGAGAACAATGGGTTTGAAACTGTCAGCAGGTCTCTGTAATCCACAGCCCAGCATTGCTGGGGAGGAGGATGCCACCACCCTTTGGTATCTGGAGACACTATTGGCTGAAAGCAGGGTGCCTGAGATCAGACTTTGATCTGCAATAACTGCATCCTTTAAAGACTGCAGTATCTAAAGGTGCCAGCTCATACTGGTTTATATATCTATTTTAGGCCTCTCTCTTATGTTTTCCTGTAACAGATACTGTGATCCCTCTCTGGTGAAACCTAAGTTCAGTGTACAAGGTTCCCCCCATGGGAAAAAGGAGCCACTTGCTTCAACAGGGCTTTTGTCATTCAGTAAAGAATAGAATAGAATAGAATAGAATAGAATAGAATAGAATAGAATAGAATAGAATAGAATAGAATAGAATAGAATAGAATAGAATAGAATAGAATAGAATTAACCAGGTTGGAAAGACCTTTGAGATCATCGAGTCCAACCTATCATCCAACACTGTCTAATCAACTAAACCAAGTGCCCCATCCAGTCTCTTCCTAAACACCTCCAGTGATGGCGACTCCACCACCTCCCTGGGCAGCCCATTCCAATGGCAAATCACTCTTTTTATGAAGAACGTCTTCCTAACATCCAGCCTAAACCTCCCTTAGTGCAGCTTGAGACTGTGTCCTCTTGTTCTGGTGCTGGCTGCCCAGGAGAAGAGACCAACCTCCACCTGGCTACAACCTCCCTTCAGGTAGTTGTAGACAGCAAAAAGGTCTCCCCTGAGCCTCTTCTTCTCCAGGCTAAGTAACCCCAGCTTCCTCAGTCTCTCCTCATGGGTCTTGCAGCAGTGCCCCTCTTATTTTATTTGTTGTTTAAAACACATAACATCAAGCAAATTCTCATTTTGCTACAAGGGTATAAATTGTTGACTTCATTGGATTTATAGCAGACTCCAGCTTTCAAACTAATGACAGACTCAGAGAGCAGCTACTCAGTAAAGCTAACTCAAAAGCATGTGTTTTGACAGGGGAAACTGTTGTTCTCTTCCCAGGCAGGGTGTCTGTTGAGATGGTGAAACTCAGGCAGGCACTCACTCACCTTTGCCAAGGGTAGATATGGTAGGGTGGGTGGTGATTGCTGGCACGCCTAGGGGTGGGCACCTCACTGGAACCAGCCACCACTGGCTTCTGGTGGCCCTGGGCAGCTGGCTGACCCATGGGGTCCTCTTCTAAGCTCTGCTGGATGGCCATCTTTATAAGCTCATCTTCGCTCAAGCTGCTGTACAGACTGTATTCCTCAGAGCCTATAATTTGTCTTTGACTGTTTGCTGCCTTTGTAGCCATTTTTTGATTATTACTTCCCCCCTCTTCTTTCCTGTAAAAGAAAATAGTGATAATCAAAATCTGAAACACAAAAGCAACCAACCAACCAACCAACCAACCAACCAACCAAATGGGAACTCAACTATCTTGTGTTTTTCTTCAGCTCTGCCTCTTGATTAGAGGGACCAGAAAACTCTCCAGAAATCCTTCACTAGGGAGAGAATACTGTCAACTAAAATCTACATGTAGACCCAATGAATTAACTTCTCCCTATCACAGAGAAGTAACTCATTTACATAGTATTTTTAAAAGGGAAGGGAAATGCTGCAAGCAACACAGTTTTTTATCTATTCTGGTTACCACAGCTCATAAGATAAAAAGATACAGCTTTGAAATTAATGATGCAACATTTGCTGTTTAATTTTGGTTTATTTCTTGCTTTATTGCAGAAAATTAAGGGAAAATGTTTGTCTGTTTACTGGTTTTCTCCAAGAGCAGATTTTCCATAATGAATTGTAAAGAGACTTCAAGGAGCAGGTTTTTTCCACCTTATCTGGAGATACCTTAAGCAGCATGCAAAACTCTTCACTGAAGCACTTTCTTTGTTTCACTCAGCTAGGAGAGCAACATGACACTGCTCAGTTTCACTTCTGATTTTTTGTTTTTCACAGAAAAAACTTCAAGGTCATGAGTCTAAAAACTAGTGGTTGTGAAAGAAGGGGGAAACAGCAGGGCATGGTCATCAGTCTCAGAATGACTCTGAAACATCACTGCAATATGAACGCAAAAAAAGGCAAAGACAATCCAAAATACATGGGTATTTCCATCAGTGATAGGGAAATACTAATATGGTGAATAGTATGATACTCTAGCAGGATCTCCTTTGGATGCCAGAGAGCACTCTGGTCACCATTGTTCAAGAGTTGTGGGAAGAAATGGGAAAGCTTGCCTCTTTTAAGAAGATGACAGCCAAGGAGTAAAAGATTTTCTTTTTATATGCACTGAGTAAGAACTATGTAAAATAGTGGAGAAGACTGAGGTGAGGAGCAATGGGTACAAACTGCCTAGGAAAATGTGGACCAGATAGAGGAGCTCAAGTAGCCAGCAGAATGGGACTGGGGAGACATGACCCCAGGTGCAGAGGTGAGGGGCTGGCTGAGTTCACCACTGGAGTTACAGACAAAGCTTCCTGCCCTGTACAGAGGCTGTCAGTCCCTATGCCCATGGTGCCATAGCAGGGCTGGCCTCCAGCTCTGCACAGCCCTGCCATGCCCATCCACGGGTCCTATGGAACCAGGCCACACACCTGACAGAGCCACATGCATGAGGATAGCAGAGCCATGCAACCTCTCACTGCTCAGGACCTGCCTTCTGCCACACCAACACTGCTGACAGAGTGAAGCCTTCAGCTCCCCTTCTCCATGCAACAAACTGCTGATAGCTCCTGTGCAGAGCTGCTGCATGCCTGCCTTGTGCTACAGCCACTTTGGTACCTGCCCTTGGCTTCACTCAAGCCAGCATCTAGCCAAGAACTATGACACAGCTTTGTTTTCCCAATAGCTTCTACTGCTGCTTGACTTGCTCAGCTCCTGGCATGCTAGGTAGCTTTCATGGTCTGTTATCCTAGGTTCTACTAACAGGTGTGTTGCAGGTGCGTGAAATCCATAGGCTAGGGTAAGAGGGCTTGACTGCAGCATCTACCACTGCAATGCCTAAATGGTTGAACTACAGTGGTGACTCAGAGACCTAAACCAAGCAGGCAGTGGAGAAGGCAGAATCTGATCATAAGTTCATAATGGAAATAAGACACAATGATTCCTTGGAGGAGAAAAGGGGGGAGATGAAACTGCTCCTCTCTGAGAGCAACCTGCACCAGAGGTGCCTCTGACACAGGTCTCTCTCCTTTATCCTGCTCAGCCTCATCGCTGGCATCCTGATGGCACAGGAGGCAGAGCAGGCAGTGGGTGCAGCTTCACTGGATGGGGCAGTGCTCACTGCCTAGGCTTCATGGGCAGTTAGGGGTATGAGGAACATAGAGAATACCACTGACAATGTGTCTCCCCACTCTAGCACAAAGATGCACAGTAATTTAGGTGCCTCACTAATCCCCAATGGATCTAGGTATAAAGACCATCTCTGGAGGCCTGCCCCTCCTTCCTTTTATTTCACACTTCATTAAGGCACAGGGAGGGAAAAGGAAGATTTTGAATTTGGGGATCACTCCTATTTCATCCTCTTATTCTTTGTATGGGTTAACTGGGTCCCAACCACTTGCAGAGAAAGGGAGAACCTACTTAGCATGTTGGTGATCCTCACTAATTAAATATTTTGACAGGAGTCCCACAGAGTTCAGACACAACAGCATTGGCTGCAGCTTCCACCACTGACTCATCCGGAAGAAAGAAGATTCACGGGGCCCAAAATAGAGAAAGTTTTCAGTTCTGCTCATTTAAATGGCACAACCATTGTTGAAGGTGTGATGGTCACATCCTGGGGTTGCATGAGCTTTCTGGCACATCCTGACATCCAGGGACAGCCTTGACTGCCCTGAACCCTTGCAGAACTTGTTCTAGTTGGGCTTGAAGGCATTCTTGCATCCCATCACCTGTCTCCCCTTGCTCAGACTGAACTGTGTAGCATGACTGAGTTTGGCAAGAAGCATGACATATGCCTGTGTGACAGGCCTGGGCAAAGCAGAGCAGAGCCACTGCTCTCCTTCCCCTTTCAAGTGGCGGTGCTTTTGTTTGAAGTTTGTCACAGGGCTCAGGCACCAAGTTTGAGTTATCCCTCTGACAAGCCATAGTGAACCATCAGAGCTGAAGCACATGCCCTCAGCTGGAGGTTAATGCAATGCAGTCAGATTCAGTTTAACCTTTTTTCACTGTGGCTCAGCTCAGTAGCATCACTTGTTGCTGCTGCAGCAGCTGGGACCTACCCTGGCTCAGATCACACAGGATGGCTAAGGTTATCCCATCTGAGTCCAGTGGCAAATTACCAACCACAGCCTTATGAGAGTCTACAAGACTAATGCACTATAAGCTAAATATTTTCTTCTGGAATGAAGATGTGAAAAAAAACCAAACCCGCAGTATTTGTTGCTAGGAGTCATTGAACCAAGTAAGATCTGGCCAAAGTGGTCTTTCCAAATGTAGTTTGAATCAATTTGCTTGCTCTAAGAATGCTTATTGTGTGTTTTAAATATTGGAATCAGATTTATAACTTAAATGCTGGGTTCATTGTTTACCCTAAGCAGGATTTTTGGGGAGGTTTTAATGTTTGGCTGTCCCCTGCATTTCTCTGGCAGTCCAAGAGCCCATCCTCACACACAGGTATCACAGAGCATTGCACCTACTGTAACAGCAGAATCTGATTTTTAAAATTGTAGGCATAGCTCCCTTTTTATTCCTTAGAGATCATTTTGACTTCAGATCTGAATGACCACACTAGTGATCTCTCTTGGCAGAGACATCTTCAGATACTGATGTCTGCACTGCCATTTAATAGCTCAGACTGACAGGATCTTCTGGATCTAACTTTATCATAATTTCCACCTAGGGCCTGATCCTGATTCTTTAATTTTGTCATCCCCATTTCGGTGAGAGTCTTGTGCCATATAGAGGAGAACTTAGCTGCATTCAGCAACCTGAAGGTAAGGTTAAAATTAAATGCTTGTTCCAGGGCCAGGCTGTAATGCTCTGCCCTGTTTCAGGAAGCAGCTGTACCTGCCAGATCTCTGAAACCAAAGGTACTACTCACCAGGTTGACTGATAGTAACCACTCACTTTATGGCAAAAGCCACAGACAAACACAATTACGTTGCTATTGTATTTGGACTACAAGCTCTGTCAACATGTAGTGTTTGGGACAATGGCCTCTGATCTCTGATGCAACATAAATAAACAACGAGGATTACAGCTGGCTTTGAACATGCAAAACCATGCTGTTCAATACCATTAGCATCTGAAACAACTGGTCCACATTGATAGCATTTCCTTAAAGAAAAGCTTAGGAAGGCTGCCTGTCCTCCTTCAATAGATGGAGGCAGCAGAATTAGCAGAATTACTTATTACTGTCAGTGGAGGGTGGTAGATGAGTGACAAGGTCATTAAGAGAGCAGTACCAAGGACTTTGCCTGCTTTTCCACCGAGTTTATCCCAGTCAGCTTGTAACTCAGTAAAGAGAAGCAGCTTGCTTGGATTGCCTTTTGCAATGAATGATTGTTTGAACCCCAGCTTCTGCAGATACATGTTTGCCTTTACTTTTGAAAACATCAGGAGCACACACATGGGGAAGGTAAACAGGGCTGGCAATCTTCACAGTAAACCAAGACTCCACTTTATCTCTTATTGGGGCACCTTTCAGGTCAGGTCCACTGCTGGCAGTGGAAAAGGGATTAATTTGCAGGACCTAAAGTACTCACACTTTTTGCTGTATTTTAAGTCAGTTTTCCAATAAATCTTTGCAGGTAAATGCTACTGGGAAGCATGTGATCTGCTATAAACCAGAAAGATTTCAGTGCCTGTCAGATCTGCCAGAGCTGAGACATCAGAAGAATGACACCTCACACTGTCAGGCTACGGCAACAGGCGCGCACACTTTGTAACAACAGCTTATGCAAACTTCAAGTTCCATTCCAGTGCCAAAGGAGCAAAGCCAAGCTTTCTAAAGGATTCCTCAAAGCGAACACATTCAGCTGTCAAAACACGTCACCTCTCAGTCTAGCATATGCTATGATGCTATCAAATTCTGTGCAAATTCTTTACTGGAAATGCATACACCAGCAAGCTTTTATTTTGTCTCAGAAAGCATTAATTCACAGAGCAATCACTGCAATATTAGCTTCATCTTATGCTAACGAGAAATTTAGAAATTAAATAAATAATTGGCTGCTGTAATTTTTTTTTCCTTCCTACCACCCGTGCAGGCTACATTGTACCTTAGCATGTTGTAACTACAACTATTATTTCTGAGCAAGCTGTTCTAGGGACAAAAATATAACCATTACCTGCAAGTGAAAAAAAAACAATAAGGAAACAACAGAGTTACAGTCCTACTTAACATCAGTGAGTGTTTTATGGTTTATTTGAACAAAACCCCCAACAAACCCAAAAGCAAATTACAACTCCCAAGGGTATTAGTTTACAAACTGCTATAGGAACAAATATTTGCATAGACATAGCAAATTGACAGATTGAAAAGTGCTAAATAAGTTCAAAACATGAATATTTGCATTACCTTTTTGTTCTGAAACGTGAGGGAAGTAACACTGTTGAAATGGGTTTTTCCTTGATTAAGTCTCAATTCAGAAAATCCTTGCTGGTATTCATCTCCCTGCTTTGCCTGGATGTTTCGATCAACTGCAGGACAGCTTTGAAATGCTCTCACTTTGAAGCCTGGAGTTTATTTCTGGATCACCCCATGATCAGTGAATACAAGCCAAAATGTAAGTTGTTCTGAATCTCAGATTTCCTGTTTGAAGATGCACGGCAGAAACTTTTCCCCATCCTAAAGTTCTTCTCTGTTGCACTATCTGAAGAACTTCACTTCATCAAGCATCCTGTAGCTGAATGGCACAAAGCTGACCTTTCTATTGCATCATTATTTATTTTCCCTGACAAGTAGACCATATATGGATGTGTTTCTTGAGCCTAAAGAAGAAAAAAAGTTGCCATATAATTTTGAAATAAAATAAATTTTCCTGGAGAGTTTTATTTACCTTGAGGAAAAGGGAGCTCAATTTACATTTCTTTTAGCTGCTGCTTGTTAATCAAAATAGCCAAACATTACATGGGTATTTATTGATGTTTCAGAGTGATTAATGCATTTTTAATGCTGCAAGTTGGAGACTTCAGAATTAAAAAAAAAATTACAAAAGCAGCTATGAATCCACTCCAAGTAGTATTTTTAAGAGCTAACTAGTGGAAATAATTGCTCTTGTACCAAGTAAATGTGAACAGCACACCCTCTCTCAGACTCCATGAAGTGAAATGGTAGCTATATTCCTCACATCTGGCAGAGGGCAAGCTATGCAAGGAAGAGACAGCACTGATCCAGAGATGAAGTAGAAGAAAAGAGTCAGGCACATAGAGGAGAAGTGGCACTTGGGTTAGCTGGAACATGGGTAAATATTCAGTTTGGAAGGTTTCTATATATTTGTCTAGCTAATACAATGAATGAAGGAAAACTACAATACACATCAAAATGCTGCCTGCGCACCTGCTTCACTGATAGCTGTGGAAAAACATTATATATAAAGATAATAAAGCCTAAATTGCAACGGGTACGATTTCCTTTCTGAGTACATTGTTGAGCCTCAGGCTAGCTGTACCTACCTGGTCAGTGCATAAACACTTTCTCATCCAAGCCTTAGCAAGAACAATCTTGAAGGGAACCAATTTAGCAAGAGTCTATAATCCAATAATGTATGATCCCTTCAAACTCACCTTCACTGGTAGGGTCTTTCAGGACCAGCATCATTCCCCTGGTATGCTTGCTCCTTGATCTGACTTGCTCCAGCATGACAGAAAGCCCAGTACATCACACATTCTCGTTCCCTGCTGCCTGCAAAACCATCTGCCCCTCGTATTTAATGCTAGGGCTGCTGTTTTCTTCAGTTAAGGACATTCAGCAGCTATTGTGGCAGGCAAAGGAGCCCTTGATGTCATCACCAGGAGGGTGTGAAAGTCTTACACCCATGACAACATGTCAGCCAACCCTCCTGACTTAAAAACAACACTCAGCACTTTTTCCCCATGTATTACCTTAAGACTATAACCAGCCTTGGCTTAAAAACAGGAATGACTCTCTGCCACACTCAACCTTTCTGCTTGCCTTTTGGCAGTCTCTCATTGGATTCACACTGTTGGCAGTCTTACAGCCAGCTTGATGTTCCACTGAACTCAAAGGAAAATGATGATACTGTGATGCAGATTCGTGCCTAGCAAAGGCAAGGGTACCTATGGCTTCCAGGGTGGACTTTAATTAGAAAAAAGAAATGCTAGGGATCAACATCACATTGGCTATGAACATTGCAGGTGGTTCCCCATACCACTCACACCAAGCACACAGCAGTTCCCTTCCTTCCCACAGTCCTTGGTTTCCTTGCAAAGAACTGTGTACCCCTTTGATGTATTTTGAGTTCCTGTGAATGCTGTTGCACCGTTTTTCAATAAAAGCACAGTACACTGCTTCAGAAGACCCATTTTCAGATGTCACTAACTCTCCCTTTTGTCTTGAGTAAATCATTTAACTCCTCTGTGTCTCATTTTCTACATTAGTGAAGTGGAAACAATCAAATACATTAACTCAGAGAAGAATCCAAAATTCCTTATAGATGGGAAGCCAACAAGACTACTTATATGGATAGAGATTGCTGAATAGGACCTTATTTAATTAGTAACTCTGAAATACTTTGGTATCCTCAGAGGAAGATCTCATAGAAGTTTGAAATATTAATTACAAAAATAATACTATACAAGAATGAAATCATACATTTGGGGATTGTGTTTTGGGTTGCATTTTTTTTCCCCCCAATAAAACAATGTTATGGCTTTATTACAACATATCCAAAGCATAAGAATAACAATAATTATGATTTATTAGCATTGCATCAGATTTGCTAGTATTTCCCCTGGGCCATGCACAGTTATATATCTGCATTTTCAGTTTAACCCCAAGACATTCCAAGAGATTACAAAATGTCACCTGCAAAAATAGATACATAAATTTACGCTATTTTCCAGGACAGATTTCAAACTCAGGCACCGCATATAAGACGTGTTTGCTTTCTCTTTAAATAGAAAATGTTGGCAATAGCCGACTCATGCTGAGTCAGCTAGGGTCTCACAAACAGGGCACAATAAAAGAGGTTTGAATTTGAGAGAAGACAAAGAAGAATAACCACATGAAAAGAGCAAAAGGTTGAAATGAGCAGCAAGATTTGCCTTATTCCTCATATTTCCTCAAAACAGCCAGCAGAAGTCAGCTTAAGAAATCACATCTAACATTGCCTTTGTTTGTTTTTTTTTCTTCACCAACCTCAGTTGCCTCATTCAGTTGTGTAGCTGAGTAAAACTGAAGGGCTTAGCAGAAATGAAGGGCTGCTTAATTCAACTATGGAAGCAGACTCTGAACAAATCCAAAAACAAAGTTCATTTGTGCATCCCAGGAAATGGACAAGCTTGTTATGCATTCATTCTGCTTGCATAGCAGCTATAGATGTGTCATCGCATGAAGAAATGCAGGTGAGAAGGGACATTAGCACAAATCATGCTTTTGTCCATAGCCAGCCCATAACTACCAATGATGACTAACTCTGCTGCGACCAAACATGGGTGGCTGTTGTGGAAAGAAGAAAATACTGATTAGTTGTGACAGTACCAGTACCTACGCAGAAAATCACAGAACATTAGCGGCTGGAAGAGACCTTGAAAGACCATCTAGTTCAACCCCCCTACCAAAGCAGGATCACCTAGGGTAGGTCTTACAGGAACACATCTGGGTGGGTTTTGAATATCTCCAAAGAAGGAGGATCAACAACCTCTCTGGTCAGCCTGTTCCAATGTTTTATCACGCTCACAGTGAAAAACATTGTTCTTATTTTCACATGAAACCTCCTATCCTCCAGCTTGCACTCATCACCTCTTGTCCTATCATTGGGCATCTGTGAGATGAGCCTGACTCCTCCTCCTGACACTTTGCCCCTCATACATTTATAAATTTTAATGAGGTCACCCCTCAGTCTCCTCCTCTCCAAGCTAAAGAAACACAGATCCCTCAGACTTTCCTCATAAGGGAGATGTTCCATTCCCTTAATCATCTGTGCTGGACCCTTTCAAGCAGTTCCCATCCTCATACTTTACCACAGAACAGCACACTGCTTTGCCTGGAACTGCTCCCCTGTTACTTATATCTTTTCCAAACATTTTACTGTAGAAAGACAGAAAAATATTTTGAGTGGCATATTTCACTAAGATCATAGACCTAAGGAACACATCCCTGTAATTTTTACCATTGTATACCAGTGAGCAGACCTTTGCATTCAGTGTTGCCTTGCTCTGCTTCCAACAGACCCTTCTAAAGATTACATGCAAACAGCAGAACCAAAAGCAACTCCTGTGCCTCCTGCTACAGAACCCATGTTGAAATAAAAAGACAGACACTGCCACAGGGAAATTTTGGAGAACTAACAATTGCTTTGGCCACAGAACCCTAAGAGAGGCAAAAAGCCAGAGGCATTTGTAAGGGAAAAGACGGAGGATGTCATAGGTGCTCAGAAGTGAGAAACACACTATAAATGATTTCTTGCTGATTATGTTGCCTAAATACTTCAGTGCTGTAAAGATGTAGGTGCTTTGAAATCACTTTACTGAAAACAAAATCCCATTTCAGGAGCAACTTATCCTATTCCAATGGCTGCTGAGTTGCATCACTGAGTCAGGGTGGACTTTGGCTGAGTGTACAACTTATAATCAAAATGGAGTCCTCACTCCTCTGGAAATGTGACATGAGGAACACCCAGTGTTCAGGGTCCTAAACCTCATTTCAGGTATCTGATGACTCAGCCCAACCCTTCCCTGCCAGTAAGCTTTGTAAAAGCATACAGCTACTATAGTCACTGCCTCTCTGCAAATGTCATCATAAGGTCACATCCACTGAATATAACCAAAAGAGGAATCAGTCAGAGGGAACAAGAAATGCTAACATGAAGGGAACACAACCCAAAGGCTATATAAGCAAATACGTATTCCTTGGAGGAAGTGGGAAAGCATAATCATTCTCTTTTAGTTTCTTTTTGCTGTGCAAATATAATTTATCTTACATTATAATATATGTTAGTAAGAATTCTAATGGAAGATTTGTCTTTTTCTTGACCTTTACAACATTCAGAGATGTTCTTGCAACCCCCTTGCTCTGTGGCTCTTGCAGCAGAGCAGAAGGATGAGAATGACAACATGAGACACAAGCTGCTGTGAACAGCAAAGGTCCCAGGAAACACAGTGATTCTAAAATGTCATTGATGGAAAAGTGAAATGAATTTTGATGGAAACCACCCTTTCCACAGTTTTTTCAAAATACACAATGAGTGTTTACATCTCCAAACTATCCTTTGGGCTAGGTTATGAACGACATTTCTTTTGATGCATTTGTCTGGTACCCTTTCATTCTTTTAAGACTGATTTGTTTCTAACTGTTGTGCCTGCTGTATACAATAAAAGCTGTTGCATTGTCCTTTTTCCTTTCTCTCAATGACATGACAACAGCAGGCTCTCTAGATACAGGTCTGTCTTTGTGCTACTATTGTCACAAATAAACAGCCTCCCAAAAAACCCCAAAAGATACCCCTACCTAAATTCAGCCTCTCTCAGAAATAAATATCTGTAACTTCAAGCGCAATGAAGTTCAAGGAAGTACTACTTTCTATATGGCTGAAGTTAAACTAAGGGTAGCAGCTTCTCCTGGAGAGACAAGGCAGAGCAAGACCCTCCTGTACACAGCCCCAGGGTGAAGTGCAAGGTTTTGGTTCCTAAAAGATGGGCTCCAGTCTTCTAGCCACCGCAGCTAGAAGTGAGCTCACAGCCATGGGCCAGAAATTCCAAGCAAGAGAACAATTGATTCTTGCTATGCTACACTGGCCGGCTCCCATCATGATATGGCCAGGCCTGGGACATCACCAGTTTCTGTGCGGATAAGAGATATGAAATAACCAGAACAGACTGTGCTAAAAGACGCTGTACCATCATCTCTTTATTTACCCAGTGCTGGTTTTTCTGGGCAGTAAAATTCATACAATATTTGAAGCCCTGATCAAATAAACTGTTCTTTATACTGCAACTGAGAAAGCTTCACTGTTCTGCACTGACTGTTTTGAGCATTCATGAAAGAGGACCAGAGATTTGGACCTCTGCTAAGTTCAAATCACAATGCAACAGGTTTGTTTTATAGGGCTGACATTTGATTATTTGCCCTACATCTTTCAGGTTAAATTTAGAACTAAATTTAGGACAAGTGTCTGGACAGAATGCCATATGACACCAGCATATATCTGTCATACAACATGCCATGTGAGCGGGTAATGTTCAACCCAGTTAAAAATAACTGTACGCTTACCTAATTCAGCAGGCTTCTGGACTCTATCTACTGAACTGGTATGCAGGCAGTGCAATAATAAGGGTCACAAGTACACTGAGAGAAGAGACAGCACTAAAAGCAAGAAGACAGGATTCTTTTCCCCCCCTGTGTTTGTCCTTTATGTTTTTGTATCAAGTAGCAATTGCGTCATAGTAATCTATGCATAACAGTCTAGATTATCTTAAAATGGAAGAGAATGGTTACATTAGAGTGGAATTATGAAAAAGATTGTAGAGTTTTTTTTTCCCACAGTGGGAAATCTCGGATTCCTCCAGCATGGAGATAAATGGCTG
Organism: Melanerpes formicivorus; assembly: GCF_026170545.1. Taxonomy (NCBI): domain Eukaryota; kingdom Metazoa; phylum Chordata; class Aves; order Piciformes; family Picidae; genus Melanerpes; species Melanerpes formicivorus. The sequence continues at coordinate 7,133,967 of NW_027142369.1, forward strand.
TTAAAATTCACACCCTAAGCTCAGAAGAGGACAGATTCTTTCACAGTTAAGATACAGCTTGCTACATACATGGTTTTCTCAGTTACAAAAGAATTAGATGGACACCTGTCCATCTGGCTGAGACAGACCCAGATCTTCCAACTAAGCATAACTAGCTTTCTGATTTGTATTTGGAGATCATAGCTCTGGGGAAAACCTAAGCACAGTTAAGAAACATGCTATACAAATGCCATAACTACAAATGAGATGAAAAATTAGTTTAACACCTTTATTGATGAAATGAGAAGCAGTACGATGGCATGGATTAAGGCTGGAGTAAAGAGCTGAACTTCAGTCAGGCTGCCTTGATATAACCAAGAACTGTAGTGATTAACTGGATGCATTTTCTCTGGTGGGGCTCCTGCTGTGCTTTTGTCCTTGGGCATTTTTCTAGGCCCACTTTGCTGATAAGGAAAGGTTAGTGTGTTTTCACCAGGGATGGCAGGGCTGTCAATGCTTTGGCCACTTGTGGGGGATGACCATCAATGCTGAATTCTCCTCTGGTGTGAGGGACTGGAAGTCTCCATGGCTTCTTGTTGCAGAAAAGTCCTCATAGGTCTCCAGCTGGTGCACAAAATCCCTGTCCACCTATGTCCCTGGAGCTACAGCCTGGCAAAGAGAAGGTCACCAAGGTAAGAGAAAACACTGAATGCTACCAGCCATCAAATGAAGTTGGCAGCAGCTTGAGTGTTCAAATAAGTCATTACCAGGGTGCAGTGAGAGCATGCAGGCAGTGTGCAGAGCTGCTGAGTTAGCACTGGGAGAGTGTGGCGTACTGATGCTCCTGTGGCTGACATGCAAGGAGAGGGGTTTGTTTCAGGGCATTAGTAATGGGATACAAACAGCTCTCTAGGTCACCAGACTAAAGCTGGTGCAGCCCAAATGCAGGGGCTGATACCTGACATCTTTCCAGTAGCTGGTGGGAGCACAAGCAGGCTTAACATGAATGTGGGAGCAGGGTACACAATCACATCGTGGGTTATAGAAGATATTGCCTGGTCTGCTCAGCCAAAAAACTCTCACCTTCATGTTGGACAGTCTTCTAGGATTAGATCAAGGCATCTTACTATGTCAACAGAATCACAGAATGGTACCTCCAGAGGTCATGTAGCCCCTATCTATCTACTTTGTGCTTGCTCTCAAGACACTTCACTGTGAGAACATACCAGCACAATGCCTTTCAACAGTGCTTAAATCATGTTTACCATGTTTTCTTCTAATGACCTGAGATTGTGAGACAAGTTTAGATGTTTTAAGCTACTCACACTTTATACCAGTGTAGGTGGGAGCATGCGGTGTCAAAGATATTTTAACTGAAATGCTGCAAAGACTGAGTCATTTATTGGTTGGCACATTCTGTTTCCATGAAAATGGTTTTGCTTTGTCTGCTGTGATTTTACATCATGTCTGTCACATTAGTTGTGGTCACCAACATGTATTGAGCATTAACCTCTGATATAATCTCATGTTCTGTTGTTTGCTACCTAAAAATCAATCAGCCCAGTGGTCAGCTTAAGTAGATCCCATAGATTGTCTCTGACAGTGGTGGGTTAAGAGCATTTGCAAGAAACTTTTGGAGTATAAAATGTTCCCCTAGAGACATTCTGCCAGCTCATAAATGCTGGCTTGAATATTCAAAACTTGGCACTTTGCAACTTTTCAGAATATTTTCTCCATTATTTATTTCTCAACATTCCTGTTTTCTTCTAACATTGAACTCAAATTTGAATCTTGCTAAGGTGACATTTTGAAGCAATGAGTCCCAGAGCCACATTTCTGTTTGGTTGTTGTCAAAACTTCAGACCACCTCTTTCTGGGTACCAACAGGGACCCATGTGTGGCTTTGAACACCAGGAGCTGAGATCTCCACCCCTGATTTATGCTGCCACTGAGAGCCAGACAAAGGGAAAGTAAGGCTGCATGCACCAGCCTAGCACTTGACCCAGTGAGTCATACGGAAATGACACTGGGGCATGTTGCAAATGCTGAGTTCAGGCTGCACAGGAAGCTGTGGCTACCTTTAATACAAAGTCATAGGAAAAACAACCACAATGCAACAAACCAGAGAAGCTTCATACTCTAGAATTCAGTGAACATGCCAGCACACTCATTGCATCTGTCACCAGCAGAGCTTCAGCCACATTCATGTCTGGGAATAGCCAGAACACTCCTGTCACAAAAAAAAAGGAGATTGATAGTGTGAATTTTCACCAGCGTTATGAAATGTCTCTGGCTATTGGTTCACTGCTCAGGTTGTGAATGGGAAAGGAGTGTTTCATAATAATTTTATTAATAAATAATACTATTTTTCTGAAAAAGAGAAATATTTAGCAGAAACCACTGGAGAGTTCTGTCTTCACCAATTGTCTTTGTTGCCACAAACCATACCACATGTTCAGCCTCAGGTTCTGTTTGTTGCTGCTCTGCATCACATCTGTATAACAAAGCCTGAGAACCAGTACTGGTTTTGTGGTATGCTCAGGTTTATTGGTCCAATACCAGAGAAGCTGATGGGGTCACACTAGAGTAGCCGAGTACAGAGCAAGCAGTCAAAATCCACTAAAGTCTCATAACACAATGGAAATAACACATATAAACATACAAAAAAAGAATATACCAACCAGGCATTATCAATAACTTTCTCTTAGTGTAATTATATTTTATTATTTATGACAAACTGTTATTGTCTCTCCTGACCCTCCTATCATGCAAAACACACACAAGTAAGCACTTGTTTTCTCTCTGCAGATATATGTACACATGTACATCTTACTGGAAATCTGTTGTACTTGGGTGAAGAGTATGAAGTCCATTACCTGAGGTATCCATTCCAGGTACAAATTAATTTGGCAAGACAGTAGCTGAGGAAAATAATATGGAAAGTATGGGTGCTCTCCAGCTTTCAGCTTATTGTTGTCTACAACTACCTGAAGGGAGGTTGCAGCCAGGTGGAGGTTAGTCTCTTCTCCTGGGCAGCCACCACCAGAACAAGAGGACACAGTCTCAAGCTGCACCAGGGGAGGTTTAGGCTGGATGTTAGGAAGAAGTTCTTCATAGAAAGAGTTATTTGCCATTGGAATGGGCTGCCCAGGGAGGTGGTGGAGTCACCATCACTGGAGGTGTTTAGGAAGAGGCTGGATTGGGTGCTTGGTTTAGTTGATTAGATAGTGTTGGATGATAGGTTTGACTCGATGATCTCAAAGGTCTTTTCCAACCTGATTAAGTCTATTCTATTCTATTCTATTCTTCTTAATGTGACAATATCGCTAAAACTCTATTTCCAGATGCTTTCCATTCATCCTTAAGTTCTTCATTGGATGCTGCAAAATTCACAGACCAGGCCAGGGAATGCAGTGTTTTGAATTTACTTATTTAAATAACAACCAAATCTTTAACTACTAGAAATCAATATTTCCCTGTTTGTTTTAATGGCAGTGTACGGATTTGTTTCCAATGAAGGTGCAGCTTGAGCTGAAGAGCACAAGCCCTTCAGGGAGAGACATGTATGTTCCATTAAGAGATTAAAAAAATGTGTTTCAGATCTGTAGAGTAATGGGACATGGGAACAGCATACATTGATTTGCTTTATGAAGTTCTGAAGACATGAATACTTTTCCTTCTGATCTTCAGAGTGATATCCTACAACTTGTGAAAAACAATCTGTAAGGCTTCAGGCTCTTTGGAGATGAGTGAAAAGCTCTCTACTGATCCCATGTGATTCAGGGCAATGTTCTGACACAAATTGTACATTCACAATTATAAAATAGACCTGCAAAGGACCTGATGATGTACTTGTGCATAGAGCCACTACTCCATGTGAGCACCAATGAGATACAAAAAATAGGTGTATTTTTTGCACATGGTTTGTCCAAATAGGAGCAAGCAGAAAAGGATTTTGTCTTAGGAAGTATATGTGTGGACAGGTCAGAGTTCTGTACTGGTTAAACATCCTCAGGAAAAAATAATCAGAAAAATTAGGAGCACTGTATGCATATTAGCAGAAAACAAAAATTACAAAAAAAGTAATAAAGTTATAGCTACATATAAATAAAATGGCCAAACCCATATGTATTGGACTCTGCACCTCTCTTGCTTATTTCACACTAAGGTGGTCAAGCAGTTTCTGAAAAAAAACAAAGAAATCTAACCCTAACCCTCAAACTCTGTTTGCAGCATTTATATTCTGATGGTATACTGGGAACTGATTATACTTCTGGTGGTATACTGGGAACTGATTATACTTCTGGTGGTATACTGGGAATTGATTATACTGAATTTTTTTTCAGTTGATTTTGAAGCTTTCAGGCTGAAATACTCCCTGAGGTGTTATGTGTGGCTAGAGAGGGACATTTGCCTAGATAAGAGTGTTAATATGGCTTGGCAGATATCTGCATAGCGGCATGCACAAGAAATATTTGCCAGGCCAAGCCCTGAGGTCTGTGACCACCTGCCTCATCATCTCTGGCTGAACACAGCCACGGCCATTAGAGGAACAGGACTGGCCACCATGGGCAGGAACACAGCTCCCCACAGCTTCCACCTCCTCAGTGGAGATCAGCAGGAGACTTGCAACCATCTTGAAATTTGTATTGCTTCAAAGCATAGTTTGGTACAACTAAAATAAAGGCTATTGAATTGTGGTGATGCAGGCAGAGGCTGTTAAAACTTTTCTTCCCCTGCTCTGCTCCCTCCCTTTGTAGAAGTCATCAAACTACAGGTGGCTTAGTGCATACAGCATGCACATTGGAAAGATTACTACTGTGCACCCAACTCATCATGAGCAATCCAATATTTGCTGCAGCTGCAGAAGAGCAAAAGAAACATTTTACTAACACAGCTGGGTGAATACAGGTAGGTGACTCAAATTCAACCACCACCATCCCTTTGAATTTAGAAGAATTAATGGGGAACATACTGGTTGAAAATTTTCAGCAACAGCACTGTTTCTAAAGAATTTAGGACAAAAAGGAAGAATAATTAAGTAGTAACTTTTCTGTATATGAAGAACAGCTGGAAACTTAGTGCCATGCATTTAAAGGTGGGATCTCAGAAAAGAGAAACAAACAGGGATGATGTCAGTAGGTAATGACTGAATTTAAATCTGTCTTGCAACATGGTGAAAGGGGATTGCAGAAGGCAGTGAGATGACTCATCATGGCAAAATCAGGATTTATAGCAGATAATAAGGAGCCAATGAAAATAAAAACAGGACAACACCATGCATAATACAACACATATGTGCACAGCTTTTTGACTCAGGCCCAGAAAAGCCTGGGCCAGCTCTGGGAAACCAAGTATGTGCAGCTGCTGCTCACACATGAGTCTGTCTAATCCATCTCTTGACTGTAATGTGCCTACTACTGTGGTATCTATTCATATACTGCAGAGCTCTGAGACATATATTATTGACCTGCTTTATCTAACTTGCTGTCCAAACCTACTCACCTAGCTGCTTACATTTAGCAGACTTGCCCATTTGCCTTCTCAAAATGATGCCAAGGATCCAAGGGGCACAGTCCTTCTCATGTGATGGTAGCATTCCTTTCCAGTAAAGTGCCTCACCAAAAGAATTAGCAGCACATCAGACATGCTCATTAGTTTTGCACATCTCAAGACCATTCTCTTGCAGTTTGCCGTCAAGGACCTCCACCCCTGCTAACAAAAAGCTCCAAACTTCCAAAATTTATAACCATAAGTATATCAAACCCATAGGATCACTTAAGACATTTTGAATTGGAGTAATCCTGTAACAGAAGCCTCATTTTTCATTCCCTGTCTGCTAGACTTATTCTGTGCCCAGTGTAAAATCAATAGCTGGGACCATGTAGATTTCCCATCCTATCTCTTATGAGATCAGGTACTTTCTCCAAGATTCCAACAGCCATCTCCACTGAATTAATCTCTGAAGATGAAGCAGGACAAGCATTTCATCTGAAGAAAATCCTCAGGAGCTGTTCAGTATTCCTCACACTCTGAATTATACTGATAAATACATGTCAATCTGCCCTATCAGGATCTGGACTTGCAGATCTATAACATTTCAAATCTGCAGAGTTAAACATTGACGTAAAACTTAAGAGAGAGGTATGATATAAAGGCTGTTGTGTTGGTTCTGGGTTAGAAAACTCTCCTGCCTGCTGAAAGCTTTTCTCCATTCTCTTGTGTAATATGAAAGAATCAAATCGAATCGAATAGAATCGAATAGACCAGGTTGGAAGAGACCTTCAAGATCATCGTGTCCAACCTATCATCCAACACCACCTAATCAACTAAACCATGAAACTAGCACCCTATCAAGTCTCCTCCTGTGTTTTGCTGCCTGGCCCCTGAGTGCAGTACTAAAGCATAGTCTTTGCACTAACTTGTCAGGAAGCTGGACAGATCTGTTTTATATCCCCTTACTCTGTATTTAGTCCACTTTGTCCTCTTAAGGAGCCCTGCCCAAATATATATATATTTATAAAAACGCCCATTCATTTTGTACACAGAACATTTCAAAGTGCAGTCATCTCTGTAAACACTCAGACCAAAACCCCTTTGGCATTGAAACTGCTGATGCCAGAGCAATGAAAGAGACTCCTTGCCTTTTTTCTTTTTTCCACAGAATCCCTTCTCATCTTTGCTATCATGCTACCAAGCAGAGCTATGCACCACATACCATTACTATTATCAGGGTTAAGAAATGTATTAGGAAAAAGCATCTCATCACTGCAACCTGATAATTCTCATATAAGGTCTGATTCCAGAAGCAAATTCTTGATCCATTTGTAAACATGTTTGTTCTTTAAAAAGGCAAAATCTAATAAAATACATTTTTGTTACACTGCCATTTAACTTCATGTTGAACCTAAAAGAAATATTGAAATAATTAAAATTACTGAAATTACCTCACTTCATGAAAAAAAAAAAAATCCCAATAGTGTAATTGTTTTTGAAGCAAATCAAGCTTAATAACAAATCATAATATTAAAATTAGAATAAACTTTATTAGAATAAACCAAACAAGGTTGGAAGAGACCTTCAAGATCATCGTGTCCAACCCATCAACCAATCCAACCCACCCAAACAGCTAACCCATGGCACCAAGCACCCCATCAAGTCTCCTGAACACCTTCAATGACGGCAACTCCACCACCTCCCTGGGCAACTCATTCCATAGCGCAATCACTCTTTCTGTATAGAACTTCTTCCTAACATCCAACCTGAACCTCCCCTGGCGCAGCCTGAGACTGTGTCCTCTTGTTCTGGTACTGGGTGCCTGGGAGAAGAGACCATCATCAGCCTGTCTACAACCTCCCTTCAGGTAGTTGTAGAGAGTGATAAGGTCACCCCTGAGTCTCCTCTTCTCCAGGCTAAGCAGCCCCAGCTCCCTCAGCCTCTCCTCATAGGGCTTGTGTTCCAAACCCCTCATTCTCCCATTATCAATAAATTCTCCCATTATCAACTCATAAGTATTTAAAGAACTCATATCATCACTGCGTTCAGTATGCTGAGGGCAAATCCATTAGTCCTCAGCTCTTCTAATTGACCCAATTATGATGCCAACAAATACACTCAATTCCTTTACAATTTACATCATCATCATTGAGCTTATCATAGAATCACAGAATCACAGTATCACCAAGGTTGGAAGAGACCTCAAAGATCATCAAGTCCAACCTGTCACCACAGACCCCATGACTAAACCATAGCACCAAGTACCATGTCCAATCCCCTCTTGAACACCTCCAGGGATGGTGAATCCACCACCTCCCTGGGCAAGGAATTCAATAATTGTGTCTCAATAGAAAACCAGTAACTAGAAATAGTATCAAAAGAAATCTGATGAATGTTGTTGCATGATCAGTCTTTGCTGCCAAATAAATAATGACAATTTTTTACAAAGTCATTTTAGTAGTATCCTTGCTGACACAAACATCTTGTCCTACATCGGTGGTGTTACTCACTAACAGTAGAGTCCAAAACTGAAATGAAACTAATCAAGGCAACCTACAATTATATCCTGCATGGCCTAGGTGATAGACAGTGTCATTAGTACTAACATATGGTCAGTCTCTTCCTCTGGTCTCCAGGGCAGGAAAAGAGAAGTGTCCAAAACCCTTTGAGAAATGCTCTTGCTCTTCTTACTGTCATGGTGTGGGCACGAGGCCAGAAAGCCTGGTAATCCTGCACAAGATTCAGTTCTTCTGCATGTCCTTGGGTAACTCTTCTTTAACAGCTTTACACAGAGAAGATCAGCTATGAACTCTTTTCTAAGAGCAAAATGCCTGCTGAAGCCAGATGCCATTTCACCATGTACTTTGAAGTGAGCACTGAGTAAGACATTAATAACTTGGGCAATATTCTGGTTGATTTGATTGTTGCATATTTTCCCAAGACCAGACAGGACAAAGGTGTTATTCACATCGCCATCGTCCATGAGGTCCAACAAATCTCTTTTCCTATCCATGTGTATGTCAGAGAATCTCAGGACATGGGATTCTCTCCTTAAATCAAAGCAAGCTCTTAACTCTTAACAAAGTGATGCCTTCTCAGTGTACCAGCTAGGTCTCAGTCAAGCTCACTCCAGGTGTTTCCAGCTATTTGTTTGTTGTAATTTCAATCCAAGTTTGGGTCCCTGAGAAGTGAGAATGTGGCACTGTGTTCTTTATTAAAATAGTACAATACAGTTTATAACAGTTGAGGTGAGATAGTCTTATGTGTACAGGAAGCCAAGCATACAGTAGATTCAAAGTTTCTGTTCAGATCTGAGCTGAGCCACATTTTTGTATGTAGAATTCCCTCAATGAAAATTACACATCAAAAAAATTGAGCTTTTTTTTTCTCCATACAGCAGCAAATCCATCATCAGAAAGAGATAACAAATCATGATGCAACCAGACAAAAAACATATACTGTATCAAGTCTTCAACAATAGCATCTGTAGTTATAGACGACCATTTGGTTGATGACATGTTCAAGATCTACCTCAGCTCTACCTCTGTAGAGCTTTTGTGGACTGTACCGAACTCTCAGGATGTTTTATTTGTTCATCAGCTTATGTACAATTCTCATTCAGAATACAATAAGACCCATCAAAACCAAGCAAGGAAATCTGGGCTAGACACAATATAGGGCTGCAAGAACTGCTGACCTGGGCAATGCAAATCCTGATTTATATATATGGGGACTCAGGATTTGGGAGCTTAGGTTCCTTCTGCAGTCATTGAGGATTAGCTTCTGTTATCTAGCCTGGCTGTCAATAAAGAAACTATGGGGGTAGAGAAGCACTGCCTCCCCTTCCTGTAGTCATGTTTAAAACACAGTGGCTCTTACTGAATATTACTAGGGGCTTGGACCTGACAGCCTACTGCAACTCAATGGTGCAAAGCCCTCCAGGTTTAACCACCATGACACCAGCTGGGGCTTAACACTATATCAGCCACTTCCAACATGGCTCAGGTGTGAACAAAAGCATAAAGCTGCTCAACCTGAGCAGTGCTGGGTGTACGGACACAAAGAGCTTGCAGCTGCTCGGAGACTCTCAATGCCTAATGAGGAGTGCTAAGCAGCATAGGCATTGCCAGCATTACAGGGCTTTCAAGAGGCTGTAGCTTGCAGTGACAGTATGCAAAGGAAGGGCTCCAACATAGATGCAGCCCAAGCTCCCATTACATTCAGTGATACATTGTTCAAGACCTCTATTCTCTTATTACAAACTTTCTTCTAATTGACTCTTGGCCCTTTATTGCTTTTGCTGCCAATTCTGTCCTGTAGTTTAACTGGCCTTTCGTTCTCCCTGGTGCTATGCCCTTGTGTTATTTATAGAAAGCACTAATATCCACCCTGGGATACTTTTTGGAATTCATCCAGCCAAACTCTCCTTGTCCCGGACAGGCTCAGTTCCACTGCTCTGATCAGTTCTCCCTGCCTGCACCTGTCTGGGCAGCATCTGCCTTTTGTGTCCACTCCACACAATATTTGGGAGTAGATCTAATTTATGTCTAATACTGCAGAATATTAACACTTGCTAGTGTTATGATTATTAGCATTACTATTAATTCAGGAGGCCACTGGGAAGCTGAACTGTCAGAAATGCCAGATTTCTGCCTCAAAGGATGGCTGGTTTTGTATACTCCTCCACCATCTTGGAAATCCTCTTTGTGCAACACAGCACAACAAAAAGCTCTTTTGACACCAAGAGAACCTTTTACAGCATACTTACTTCTCAGTGTTTGAACTAACTCTTCTAAAACACTCCTGTGTATTCCTTCATTTTATTTGCAGCAAATCTAGAAAGTTGCTAGATACGATGTGTATGAAGATTTCCTACCATAAAACACTGACAAACTCCCTGTTATTAAGTGTTCTTCCATGGCACCTGCTGGCTCTTCTACTGTAATAACAGCAACTGGCATTGCATCCCTTTGCTCCTGAGCTGTAAATGCCCAGTAAATACAGTCACCAGCAATCAGCTGTGCAGAGAGGTGTGCTAGGGAGTAGCTGGAAGCTCAGACTGACTTTTCTGAGGCTGAGCCTGATGCCCAGTCATAACCATCAAGCTATAGCTAAAGGACAAGGGAGACAGATCCTTTCTATGATATCTGCATCTCCGTTTGACCCTGGGATCTGTGTAGCCTTATGTCTGGGAACTAAAAGCGCATGCTTCTCCAGCTGACACCAGCAACAGAGACAGAAATCTTCAATTTATCAATGGAACTGTGCTTGGGAAGTAAGTCAATACTGTATAGTGCAGGTTAGCAGCATCACCGTAAGTTAAGTAGTGATGTTGTCTGCTCAGGAATTAGGTTAGTCCAAGATGACATGAAGCTGCTGAAAGGATTCACAAAGTATGTGTTTAATTTCTGCATTGCTGTGTTTGCCCACTATTGAAGATGAGACCTAAAACGTGCCCCTTGCACAGGTAGCTTCTAGACCTGCAGGCTCCCACCAGGTACTGCAGTCAGCAGGGCTGCTGCATCTAAAGAAGAGGGCAGTGTTTCTTGGACTGCTTCATCATACTATCACTGCAAGCACTCTGAGCCCCATGACTTCCTTTCTTCCCATTTCTGTTGTTGGTATTTAGCTCTTTTGTGCTCCTGTCTCCATGTAACACTCAGACAGAGACAACCTGGAGAAATCTTCCTGGACAAGTTGCAGCCCATTGAGCTTGCTTATCACTTTTTCATAGATCAGAAAGCCCCCAGGACTTCAGTTTTGATCATGGTTAGATTCTGTCCCTCCAGGTGACTGTGAACCTTGCTCTAAAACAGTATCAGAGCACATGCTTGCATAGGAGTGGTGTGGATGTCAGATAGTTTTGAATTTCTGCTTCCACCCTTCTGTGACAGTCTGTTATTCTCCACTTATTTATTAGAACATTAGCATTGCAGCTGAAGAGGCTCCAGACTCTTTTATAGCTCTATGTTTTCCAGCAAATTGGTTGTGACCCCTGCAGCTCCATGCAAGGCAACCAAGAGGATTGTGATATGTCAAAACATTTATTACACTATCAAATGAGTACAGTACTGGTCCCTGACCCACCCCCCTTACATGTCTAAGGTCAGCTATGCTCTGTCAGCTTCTCCAAACAAGCAAATCAGTCCAAAAAGCTTTGATACTTTTCCTCTTGCTTTTATTACAAATATATTGCTGTCAAGGGAATATTTGTGTTAGAATGCTGGGGGCCACCACCCACTGGAGAATGTTAAACATAGATCCAGCTTGCAAAAAGATCATTTGATGTAGATGGGCCCATATGTCTTTTAAAGCTGTATTTAACTACTTAAATTATTGTCTTCTAAGTAAATTCATTAGTGTGTCATTTACATACAGGTAAAGGACCTGTGTATCACTACCAAAAGCTCTAATCCTGTTCAGTTACACATACCTTACAGAAGATGCATTAAATGCATTTTCTTAAGTCCTACCTGAATTCTTTCAAACATTTCAGGTTTGGGGGATTTCAGTCCAGTTTCAGTCTGAAGTGAAAATTCTGCACCAAAAGTTTTATCAGCAGGAGCTATTTAACACATAGGCAGGTGTTAAGCCTATAAATAGTTTATCTCTTGGCAACATTTAGACCCTGAGCCATGAAAAAATCTCTGGCTTGCTTTAACTATGAGGTCAAGTCTGTTTGAAGGAATAGTCTGTTTATAGGACACAAGTCCTCAGGCAGACTTTTCAAAAACCCAAACCCACAAACCCAATCCAAACCCCAAAATAAACACGTTAGCTTAAAAACCTGTTTCACTTATTTGTGTAAAATCTCACCTTGGATTAATTTCCTTCTTTGGTCACTACAGATTCTGTCTGTATTCATTCTGTGCTCATGAGCAACATCTTACATGGTGAAATTTTTTTCTCCTTTCTATCCTTATCACCTTATTTTCCAGAGATTAGATTCTCTGGGATCAGAAGTTCAAAACCCTCAGTGGTAGAGGTATGAAGTCAAATGCATTTCCTTGACAAAATGTTGAAATTAGATCACTTCCAGTTGCCTTTTCTTACCTTTCCACATTTTCTGTGTAAAATAGGGTGTTTTCTTTTGTCTGACACCGATCAGCAGAAGCACTTCATATAATTTTCTCACAGTTCAGATTATCTGATCCTTTGGACTCAGCAGATGAAGCAGCAGTCTCCAATGTCCAGGCAGGGGTGGGAAAGGAGGCACAATGTGTTGTTTTCCTAAAGAGTCTGTTTCAAGCCTCTTCAAAGATGCAGGGAAAGAACCTGAAAATGTGAAACTACCACATTTAAAAACCAATAAGCAAAAAGAACTCCCCATTTCTGTTTCTGGAATTCATGACTGTTGAGATGACCTCCAGATGCAGTAGAGGGGAGCAAGCTGAGTGCTGAGATAGGAGTGCTCCTAAATAGTCATCCTGAATCAATTCCCACTGCTAGACACACTCCCCAGCAGTGAGACTCGGCTGTTATACAGAGGTTCTGATCCTTCATGGATTTTGTAAGAAGCAGAGACATCCTCAGAGGTCCAGGAGTAGTCAAAATAGCATAATCTGCAGGAAGAAATCTGTACCTCAGCAGGATTTGGCCCCTACAATGCAAAGAAGGTAGATGTGGTAGATGGTAAGTGGCACCTACCTACCATTTCCCTGGTACTCTTCTACGGATTATTTGGAACATGGCGAGAACCTCAAGGTGAGAGCTATTATCAGGAAGCATGAGACTCTCTCAACTACAGTCTAGAACTTGTTAAATAATTTAGTCATCCTGTCATATGACTACAAAAAAAGCCCAGCATGACCTTGAAGCCTTGCTAATAGAAACATGATACCACAGAAAATGTAATGTTATTAAGCATGTTATTTTTGTTTTATAGGGTGGTATTTAGGTCAACAGAGTCACATCAACAAAACATCAAATTCTTTGTGGAGCTGAATGCTATCTTCTTGAAAAAAATAAATCCTTAGGCTGCAGACTCATGCATAACAGATAGAGAGGAGGACATTTCTCCAGTTATTGCTGATTGAAAATATGAAACATATCCCTCTCACTTGAACAGGCTAGGAAAAAATGCCTGTTGTCAAATGTGTGGTGTCAGTGGCCACTGCATAACCTGGATTCCTTCCCTGTGGGAAGTCTCTTATGGATACCAAGTGGGCTCCTGGAGGAAGGCCAAGTGCAATCCAGGCCACATCCATACACAAATTTGGTGACAGAAGCCTAATTTTGAGCCATGTTCACAAAATGTTGCTACTGAAGCTACTTTCTCTTGTTATAATATTAGTTAGGATACTTTTGGTTAACTCAATCATCCTTATTCCTTTTAATTGGGATAAATTAAGAAACCATGCCATTACTGGGAAGAGAAACCAGTCCTGCAAAAATGTGCCTCCTCAGATCATCACCCTAAATCAAATACTCCAGGCCAGGTTCCAAGGAGGCTCAAGTGGCTTGGGCTGTGTCTAGGTGGCACTGACTTTTCTGCTTGGCAGTGTATGAGCGCTGATATTAATGCTACTTGAGTTTACCTCAGTGTTGCTGGTAAGAGAAGAAGGTGGTCTTGTGGACCAGCTTAGCCTACATTTGTCCCAGCCCAGCTCTAGAGACAGGCTTGGTAAATTTGTGAAGACATTTATAGTCACTTGCATAATCATTTGGTAAGTGGAAGCCATCACAGCAGGCCACCTCTCTGCAAGTGAGAATCACAGCAGTGGGTGAGCTTTTTGCTTTCTCCATCCAGATGCTGATAAGGGAGCTTTTGCCACTTCAGATGATGGGCAATGGCTCATGAAAAAAACAAACAGCTGGAGTCACCTGGGAGAAAGGCCACTTCACATAGTAGATGAGCAGGTTGCATAGAGGCCAGTGGGAATCACAAGGAGGAAAATGTGACAAAAACAAAAGCAGAAGTATCATTGGGAAGCTCCCAAAAGAAAAAGAGGATCTCCCAAAGGGATTTGTACTGTGTTGGAGCCCTACTGTGTCACCTCAGGAGGAATGGCCTTTTCTGGGATCTTGTCAACCCAAGAGTCACTGCAAGGGGACAGAAATTCATGCAGGGCTTCTATGTAGGGGCAGAGCCAGAAACAGGCCAGGCTGCTGTCGGCCACCCCCTTGTACGCAGCCCTGGCAGGAGGTAGGATTCCTATCAAACTTGCACATGAGACAGGCAGGTAACAAGCAGAGTTTGAGAGAGGCACTTGTATGGCACTCCTCTACAAGAAGGAGGGAACACAGCTTCACAGTCAGCTAAACTCCCACTGACTCACCCTGCTCACCAAAGCACTCTGGCAAATGCAGTACCACCCAGCCTAGTAGCATTTATGATGAGATGAGGAGTATCAGGCTGTACGGGCAGTAGTGAGTAGTGTCTTACACAAACAGCTGAGAACAAGGAGCCCTACCAGTGAGTTATGAAGAGACTGGCAGGAAGTCTCCTACAAAGAACAATTTTTTTCCCATCTCCCACATTTTCTCTGAAAGTTAGAAGGCACAACTGAAATATGTCAACAGAAGATGCTAACAAGGGCTATGTATCAGCACCAGTGCATGCACCCATGTGTGTGTAGTACACACATTGCACAAAGCATTGCTACTCTCATCTGGCTGTCAGTCTGTAGCAGCAACAGTGATGAATCCACTTGCACTTCTTGGTCGAGATATGTTGCAGCATGTTCTTCAAAGCTGATCTTTTCAAGATTCAGCCCCTAGGAATGTAAACTTGAAGAGCACAGTATCCCTGGAGAAAGACACAGAGCACACAATTTGCTAGGATAAATAAATCCACTTGGAAACTGCCTAAGTTTAGCTATATATAGGCATTTCTAGAAAGTGAGAACTGCAATGGTTTTTCCATCAGTACTTGAAAGGCTTTCTCCAGGGATTCTCTCCCAAAGCCCTGTATCAAAGTGGTTAAGCAGAGTAATCCTGTCTTTGCAGAGATAACAGAGACATAGAGAAGTGATTGGTCAGAGGAGGAGCCAGGTAAAGGGCCACGATTAGCATCCAAAGACAGTTTCCATACTGTTACATGTTTTGGTTCTAACTCTGAGCTGTGCCTCAGCTCTTCTCAATCTTCAGATTAAATCCTGACCCTGCTGAGATTAAACAAATTCTTTTACGTTGCAAAACTAAAGAGGAAGGAAGAAATCAGCTCAGATCATGGTCTCAAAACCCAGACTGTGGACCTTGTCTGCATTTATGTGTTTTACTAGTACTCCAGGTTCAGGAGGAATCTAGTTAATGGAATACAGAAACAGTAATTTCTCCACTTTTCCTGCTCCACTGTGTCTGCACTCTTGGCTGCATTGTGTTCCTGCGAAGGGCAGCACAGCCCCACACTGAGACTATGGTGAGGGTACAGCCTGAGGAGAGCAGAGCTGTAGACTTAGATCTTGTAGGTTAGGAGTAAACTTGGCACAATTAATGGTTTCCTCTCTTTTTGAAGATTCATTTGTATCACACAGTGACAGAGCCTGATGAATCTGGAAAGCTGCAGTCTAGTTACGCAGGCCAGAGTCAGTGCAAGATGCTATGAAGAGGGCACGAAACAAGCTACTGGTGGACAGTGGTGGGATTATACAAAGTGAAAGCACCCACATAGCACTATTATGGATTAAGGCACTGCTGCTTCAACAGATTAATATTGTGAACCTCAACATCACAACAGCATATTCCATTCACAGCTCTTCTGCAGGCTGCCAAATCTATATACTAGAGCAAGGGTGCTGGTAAACACTACCAAATTGTAAAGGAAGCATCGGACGCTGCTTTGCATCACACTGCAGTCAAACAAGCCCTAGATTTCATCCTCACACTAGTCTAAACAGGAGAGCTGGTTGCTAAACTTTTGTTTCCCAAGAGCCGCCTAAGTGACTCACCAGCTGATGAAGCTGGAGGTATTCCTTGCAGGCAGCATCAAATTCTTTCAGATCTAGTCTCGAACTTGTCTTTTGTCTCAGTTCAAAGGTAGCATCAGTTTTAACAGCTCTGGCATCAAACCACTCTTCAAGCCCTCTTTGAGTCACCAAGAATTAGCCAGCTAGTAAAAGCCCAGCTGAGTATTGCTCATGCCTTGTTCATATTGCCAAACTCAACAAGGAGTGGTACTTACTGGTGCCAACACTGCTAACATTCAAGACAGGTAAGCAAGCAGAGGTAAAAGTTCCTAGTTCCTTGGCTGGCACGTGTGGAGCGGAGCCCAGAGCCCAAGTCTGCAGATTCACTTATGGTCTCCAAGATGCAGTATATTGCAGATTCTGCTCCCTTCTTGTCTTATGAATCCCAATCTACTGTAGGCAACTGCCGAAACAGGACTTGGTACTGCACTTCGCTCTTGCCCAGGCATTGCCATGAGATGTAATTTGAACCTCTCAACCCAAGGACAGGGAAAAAGCCTTAAATTAATTCATAGTCACCATGCCACTGGTAAGAGATGAACACTGCATCCTTGTGCTGCAGTGCTTTAAGAAAATCAGTGACTGCTTCTCTGCTCTGGGGCATGTTCCATATAGGGTTGGGTATTGGTGGCCCTGGCTCCTTGGTGGAAATACCACCTCCCTTCAAACCCAGATCAGCTGCCCAAGCTACAGGAAGGTAAGGGAGAACATAGGAATTCTTTATGTAATGTCCCTAGCAGTATTCCTTAGGTAATGCCTTACAGTGAGTGCAGGAGTTGTGAGCAAAAGAGAACTAAATAGTTGGCTCTGGGATCAGGTCCCACTTCACAGGCTGTTTTGTTTTTTTTGTTTTTTTTTCTTAATAGTACTAAATGATTGACCTGGGACTCTGGGAACTCGAGCTGGCATTTATCACTTCCCAGGGATGTGTTCCTCCCACAGGAGGCACTGTATTGTCACATGTATGTGAAACACCCCCTCAACCTGAAAAGCTGCTATCAGGGAGTATCATAATGCCATTGCCCCAAATAGCACCATTTCACCTTCATATCAGTGCAGCTGTCACTGCCTCTGGGTAGGAACTTAGTGTTGAGAAGTTTGCATCTCATCCCCCCATCTTCTCCAGTGAGGGCTCTTCATCTGAGACATGGGACAGTAGACTGGCTGGGACTGGGCTGCTCACTGAACTGCCCTGGATGACAGTTGTATAAAAATTGCCTTCTGATCACATGGAAGATGAGAAAAATACCTCTTGTCTAGCTGGTACCACAGTCCCATGTCCAATCAGTTCACGGAAAACAAATAGCAAATGCTGCTGCTTTCAGAAAAGGGTGGTGCAGCAGTTCACTGACTCAGTAGCTGTCTCTTTTTTAAAGGCACAGCCTAAAACTGCCACAGTTTCCTATTCAGGCACTTTCACAGAAGAGCCCCACTGTTTCCCTCGGGAGAGAGGTGGGTGCCCAAGGCCCAGCCCCGCTCAGCTCAGCCCAGCCCCGCTCAGCTCAGCTCAGCCCAGCCCAGACTTCTTCCTGCTTTGCAAGTGCGTCTGTGCCATCTAGTGTCTCTTCTGCCTCACTACCGAAATGTCCACCTGGAGCAGCCTGCTGTTGTGATATAGACATTCTGGAAAGTAGTTGAATAAATGCTACTACTACCTTTAGCTGGGTAAAGATGTACCTGAAATGGAAGACACACAAACTTTGTTGCCTCCATGGGCACACAATCACCAAGTCATTAAACACCAAGGAGAGATGAACACAGGTAAGTTACTCTTTCTGCCCATCTCTTTTCCTGTTAGCTGTGAAAAAGAAAGTGCTGCAGTTTTGTCCTCTGGGATCTACACAATTAAATTAAACTCAGAAGGTGTTCAAAACTCCATCGTTGTCTTTTTAATGTCAAAGCAGTTGGATGCTTCCCTCTGGAGAGAAAACACAGAGATGCATTAAAACGGAGTTGTTATTCCAGAGGTAAACCAAGCATGGAGTGCCTTATTATTGTGTTTGCCTTCTGTCTAAGCATTGCATCTTTATAGCTTCAGACAGCAAAAAAAATGTGTAAGGGTTGCATATTTTTAACAGAAAAGTCTTTCCCTGATGTTTGCAAAGACCATTACACTCTCAAATATGGGACCTGCTGTCTTCTGCCTAGTTAGGCCTTCACGGTGACCACACAAACTGTCCTTGAACTCTGATTAACAAATGCAGAAGAGTTACTTGCTGAGCTACACTCCTGAAAGCACCATTGACATTTCAATCTGAACCTAAAAAGCATATCAAAGCCATTACACGCAACAGCTTGAAACATCTTTAATGGCACATGATGCTGTTAGTATGGCTTAAAAAGCCACCAGATAGTACAGCCAGGCTGCTGTACTTAGGGACAGAGCAACTGAACACCTTTGAAGTGGTGAGTACCGTGCAGCAGAGGTGGTGACAATAAGCACCTTTGCCTGATGCACCTCCAACAATGCTGTAGCTGGTTTAGGTGCAGAAATCAGCAAGAGTCCAGGAAATTTTCCTACTCATACTACTGCTGTGGCCAGGGGAGGATACAGAGCTGAAACAGACCCAGCTGTGCCAGAAAAGCCAGTCTCTCTTCTTTGGTCAGTGTGTTGGTCTGCCCCAAGCCTTCTTGCATTTCTGCTTCTCTTTGCTGCATGGCAGGTGAAGGTGGGTGCTGGCAGAGGGGAGCAGCCTGGCTCACACACAGAGCTATCACCAGTGGCAGGGTGACAGGAGCAGCCATTGGCATCTTGCTTCACTCAGCAGTAAGGTATGCCAGCTGTACCAGGGAGGAAAAGTAGCAGGTTTCAGGATATAAACAGCTATTGCATTAATGCTGAATAAACAGGAAGACAGGCCAAGCTTAGGCTCTTTCTTAGCTCCCTTAGCATGCTCCTATGAGCTTGATAAAAGGGTTATTGAAGAGGCTCTTTCCAGAGACAAGTTGATAAGCAGGTACAGATTTTGCTTGGAAATGTGCTTGATTATTTGCTTGAAGGAGGAAGACACTGAAGGGACATGCATCACTAGGACTAAGAATTCCTTGAGTGGCTTAAATTCACACAGCACCATCCTATGTGAATCTCTTTTAAATCACCATATTAACAAGAGACATTTAAAAAACCTTGATATTTGTTCCATTATTCACAATATGAACTATCAGGAATGTAGTTGCTATGAGCATTTATCATCTTTTAGGAGCTCTTCTTGTCCTCTTGATCACTGCAATGAAGCCACACCTAGCAAGAACTGGTTTTGGTGCAATAGCTGAGTAAATAAATATGAAGAAAGCTGAATTGACAGAATCTACATATGCAGAGGAAGTGGAGCCTATACAGGCAGGGTCCAGCAATAGAAAATACTTTCCAAGCTACAAAAGGAACTTTAGTTTCTGCTTCCGCACTAGGATTGCAGCATTACTCCAAGTCCGTTGAACTTCGTGCATGAGAACTGAGTAGCCAGAGCAATCTTTACTTCAAAGCCGGTTCCACAGCGCCGCCCTGTGGTTGATCAGTCAACGCAGTGGAATCCTGCAGCTGCAGCAGGGAACAATTCCGCCGTCACGGCGTAGGCAGCCAAGTGACTACCATTGAAAGAAGCAGACCTGGCTCACCCAAAAACTGTGCATGTCCATCATGAAGTAGAACTGATTCTTAAGGAACATGCTACACAAGCTTTGTCCCCACAAAGAGGGCATCATTGTGAATTAATGACTTTAAACGTGGGTAACATTACTTTAAAAAGGTTTGATGTTTTGAATCCAGCATTTTTATTGCCTGTTCCCTCTGACAGTGAGCTGCATCATTTTTGTGCTGAGGTAATGTTTCACTACAGGTGACTGGGGGAAGACCTGCACACTCAGCTTCTAGAGAACACATATCTATTGAGCATATAAAAACAACTATAAAAAAAGAGGGCACAAACCAGAGGGTTTTAATCAGTACCAGCTGGGATGCAAGCATGGGATATCCAGTCCAGAGATGCAGTGATGTTAAAAGTCCACCCTTGCACAACAATGTTGGACTGTTTACAGGAGGGTCAATATACTATGCTATGTCTTACTTTGCTGTAAAGGTTGCAGAAAAAGATAACTGGATTCAACACCCTCATGTTAGATGAGTGCTCAAAGCACATCAATTAGATGGGCTCCGGTTGGCCCTGCAGGACTCTGTCAGTCCTACTACGGAGATTGAAACTGTACCTTCTTCAGGCAGGAGTAGGCAGTACCTACTTCTGGTAGGTAAGGTCTTAAGGTAGTATCCTACTTCTGGTATTAACTTTTCTTTGTATAGACATCTTGGTTTGTTTTCTTTTCAAGGACCAAAGGGATCAAGGAAACAATTTAAAGAGAATGAGGTAGCTTCAGAAGAAGACTAGCCCAATGACAGTAAAACCCAGTAAAGAAATCAAAAGACCACTGACCAGAATTAAGCGATTGGACTTGGGGACCAAGTGCTGTGTGCTAAGGCTGTAATTGAGGGGCATGATCTGAGGTAGGGTCTCTCTCCAGAGGCACCCAGTTTGAGCTGTAACTTTAGAATTAATAAAAGAGGAGTCAGAACACTTCACTCGGACGTCGCATGAATCAGTGGTATCCCAAGGTGACAGTCTGTTTCGGTGGCCAGCATGCATAAATCTGTAATATGTCAATACTGAAACTGCTTATACTGATTTAGGTATTCCCATGAGGAAAGGAAAATAAACTCTACTCCTATAAAAACACCCACACTATTGATTAGACTTGTATAATTAAATCAATAATAAAAGAACATCGGATTTCTAATTAGCCCAGTGGTACCCAAGCTTGTGTGTACTTTGCAGTGTCCCATATCCTCTTCCAACTCAGGATTTGGATCTGTGTTCTGTAACTGCATTCCTCACCTACAGAAATTGGCAATTTGTACCATCTAAAGTTGGTTGCTCTGGAAACAGGCTACAATTTCTTCCAGCTTCACAGCAAGAGCTGCTGAACTCCAAGACAAACAAGTATAGCAACTCCGTTCACTTGCTCTCTCATGCCAATGAACTTGCCACAGGAGTCACAAATTGTTTTCCTCTTTTTTATCCACTCTGTGAAGGATACCCCAGGAGGAAGCTTATGATTGACTTCAGACAACACTAAAGCCTTGAAGTCCCCTTTTGCAAAAAGAAGCTGGAATTGGAAATGTTACACAGGCCAGAAAAATAAGACATCTGCCCAAGTATCAGAAGGGGGCATGGATGACATCCAGAGGCTTACAGAATCAATCTGCCTGATGCCTCCCTTTTTCTCTGACAGCATCCTAGTTGGATGGATATTACTTAGAAATTGTTGCTTGATGTATTTGCAGTCTGTTAGTAGTCATTCAACTCACAGTCTTCTCAGCTCCTTCCTTCACCAAGCCATTCATCCATCTGGAATCACTCAGACACCCAAAACACACTCTGCTAGCAGAGTGGCATGAGGATTTGGAAACCTCAAGTGATTGAGAACAGACACAGGCTTTGGGTTTTATAGGAGATATCATTTATTAAAAATTAAAAATATATTTTTCTGACATTTTTGAAAATAGCTTTTAAAGTTATTTACCTAGGTCAAGTTAAAATGATTTCAAAGCATTATTATCAGAAAGCACTCATCATAAGTGGTATGTCACAATATCACTACCTTTTCCATTAGAACAAAGGTCATGGTTCTGACATGTTTTCAAATACAGACTTGAAATATTTATTAATAAAACAATGAGTACCAAGACTTATCCCTCAAAATTCTACACATCTCCCAAGGTCGGTTTTGGCCCACTGCCATGTTGACTTTTTTGGTTGGGTTTTTTTGTACATTCTAAAGCATATTATCACAAGGGAATTAGCCACAGTGGAAAACAGAACAGTATTATCAGGGGAGAGAGAAAATTGGGAGACTTCCATAAGCAGAGTTGTAAACCTGCTGGCAACATTACCTGTATGCCCTTCCCACTGAACTGGCTGCAGTCAGAGCCAAACCTTCTCCCATTACCACCAGCTCAGATTGCACAGACTGCACACAGCCTACCTCCCCCTTTCCTTCAAGGACAGTAGTATTCAAATGAAGTTTTATCATTACAGTATACCCACAGTGAACTTTACCCATCTCACAAAATGCAGTAATAAACAGAATTCCAAACTAATTAACTTCTATTAATACAGAACATAAGAAAAAACCCAAAAACAACATGAAAAAACAAGATCCACGGCAGGATTCAAGTGTATGTTAACAAAGCCCTTTAAATCAACATTCTGCTTTGTACCTCCACAGCCAAGACACAGGTGACATTCTCTGATACTATGTGTCTCCTTGCTGAGTTCCTCAATAAGCACTGACAGCCTTCAGAAGGATTGTCCTTTCTTCTATTGCACTGAGTGATCTTGCTCAGTTATCTAATTTTATTGTTTTTTTTCTTCTTGGCTTGGTGTTTGGACACGGTACCCAGAGCAGATTCTGAAATACATGCCGATGTCTGAGGCAGTAGTTTTCCAGACTGTGTTGGATACTTGGTTTTCATAAGGACTTTAAACAGTGGCTGGGACAAAAGGTGTTTTAGCTGTTTTTTCATCCCCTTCAGCATCTTTTGCTTCTGGCTTTCTTCTTCCTCACTAGCTCTTTTTCCTTGGGACAGAAATCAAATACACAGAATGTTAAAACAGAAGAAGAACTTGCCTTGGCCTCTTTCACCAGATTTTTGTAGTGCTAGGGGAAGATGCTAATCTCATCTGTCTCTAACAAGGTCACTCAGTCTCTCAACTCCCATACAATCTTCCAGT
The DNA here is from genome assembly GCF_026170545.1 of Melanerpes formicivorus. Classification (NCBI taxonomy): domain Eukaryota; kingdom Metazoa; phylum Chordata; class Aves; order Piciformes; family Picidae; genus Melanerpes; species Melanerpes formicivorus. The sequence goes on from NW_027142369.1 coordinate 7,157,131, forward strand.
CATCTGTGACAGACTGTCCACAAGATAACAAGATCAAGAATCCTCACTACTGGGGTACCAGGTATTATTCTGTTAAATCATTCATTTGTCTCTCAATCCAGAACAGACACAAAAAAAACAGAGGGCACAGAAGGTAAGGCATTAATCCAGGGCTTCTTGCTCAGGCAGAAGCTGCTTCTATGTGTTTCATCATTTTATGTAAGACTCATTTCAGCACCTGTAAAACAGGAAGCCCTTTCCTCCTTATACATAAAAAAACCAATGAGGTGCTCATATTTAATTACACAGGAGAAAAGACACAGAAAAGACTGAAGATAGTTAATATTGGCAGGCCTGAACCAGAGAGAATAAATGAAATTAAGGCTGCTGTAATGTAAATTGAAAGGATCTTCCTAAATCCTTTGTAACAGTGTAAGAGGCATTTAATTTATAGCAGGAATGACTGAGATTTTTGGTCTCAACAAGCAACAGAAGAATCAGAGACTGAAAACACTTTAAAGCATGAATCTGTCAAGTTTCTGAGTGGCAATTACAAAGTGCTTCACTCAAGAGCCACAACTAACTTGGACTGGATGTGCTGTTTTGAAACTCATTTCAAAGCACTGCATAGTCAGATTATGTCAAAACAAGACAGCAGAGTGCTAATTATCAGATGATTAATGCCTGCTTGCAAAGTGATTGAGAACAAGCTGGTGCAGCCATGAATAAAGGAAAGAAAAAAATCTGAACATGCTTCAGCATTAAGGCATCTGCATATTTAGTGGCTAATAGGTTCAATTTCTTAAGCTGAAGCGACCCAGGCAGCACCCCTATTCAGCATGCCTTCAAATAACTAGTAGTAGAAAATGATACCTTCAGCTCCTAAATTTTGAACGTAATGTGGCATTTTACAGCACATCTAAGTACTGTGAAGCTTCATGGCATTGAACCAACAGGCACTTACAGTTGCACAGCCCCACACATTCTCTCAGGCACAGCCTGCAGAGCATTTACTTTTCAAAATATAAGAAATTATTTACTTCTAACACACTACCAAAAACCTCAACAACTTGAAATGTAAGTATTGGCCATTTAGCCCATGTAACTCAACCTACATAACCCTCACACACCTTTCAGTGTGACCTAGTGCTTCCTGAGTGCTCCCACACAGTGCTGTCAGGCTCATGTCCAGCTGCCTGACTACAGGGCAGTGAGAGTGACAAAGCAGAAGCAGAGAAACATAATGGGGATGACTTAAGCAGGACATATTGGGCTATAAGGTTACTCTAAAATGTTTGCCAGAAGGTAAACAGTCTTTGTCTTATGACATGTGGACTTGTCTGAAATTTGCCAAAATTGTCACACTTTACTCCCTCACCTCCAGCACTCTGTACTGCACAAACATCCTGGGAACACCAGCAACACCATGTACTAAGTAACGACACTCATTTCCTTCCCTTTCTGCCCTAGAGGTTTTAATAGTTTCTCTGCCATGGCAGAGCTTCTAGACATCTGTGTTACAGGACCAACTAAGCACAACCATAAACAAGCATTTCTACTTGCCCATAAGCATGTCATCATCAAGGTCAATCTCAAGAGCATCTGCAGCTTGCTGGAGCCAGGAATTGTGTTGCTTTGCCTGACTGTTGAAATATTCTGCCTTCTCAATCTGCCGAGCCAAATTCACCCGCTCCTGCAACAAAATTACATTTTAGACATTATGATCAGGTTTGAATGTGGGGCAAGTTAGCAGAATCAGTGTTTGAGAGCATGCATTACAACGTAACTGAGGCATAGAGACACTTTTGTTCCCTAGTGGTGTCCCAGCTGATAGCACATGTAACAAAAACATGTCAGCATTTGCCAAAGTGCTTTCCTTCCTCAGATCCATGAAAGAATCAGACTTCTAAAATACCTCAATTACTCAACATGCCTGAATGTTAACTTCTCATTCTTTGAACAAATTATTACAAATACTTCAGAGAGGTCATGGACAAATCATGCTTCAGATACCAGTACAGCTGGATCTTGAAGTTACAGAAATAAAAGGCAGACATTTGCTTCATCCCACTCTGAAGAAGCAAGCTCCTGCAGGCCACATGGAAGGAGCTACTCATGCTTTCAGAAATGCACCTGTATCTCATTTAGGCACAGGAGGAAATGTCCTGTCCTCCTTTACAGCTGCACATAGGTAGAACAAAAACCAAACCTAACAGCAAACCTAACCTGACCTACAGACTTCCAGCTGGGCCAAAGTTTCTTAAATAAGTAATTCATTATGGAAAGAAAATCTTAATCCACAATAATCAACCCACAGCAGCAAGTTCTGCTTTTTGGAATGTTCCTGTGGCAGCACCATGTGGTGGGTTGAAAACCACCACACACCAAATGAAGCCTGTGCAGGACACTGACCATCCCAACTGAATATTCTGGCGCTACATAGTAACAGCACCAGCCAGAACTGACAAGTTAATTAAGATGCAGAGAGAGGAAATTAAACTTGCAGTTGAGTAACAGAACGAGTCAGTCACTTTTTAGATCATTACAAGAAATTTTAAATAGTTTATCCACCTTTCTAAAATTTGAGTTCTTTTAGTCTTTCCTCTACTGTGGTTCACCAATTCTATTCTTCTCAAGTGTGAAATTCCTTCAGATTTTTCCTGAATTTGAATGAAGGCATGAAGAACTAGGAAAAGAGCATGCCAAGGGGACAGGTAAAGAACCAGCAGCACTATTAGCTCCAATTAATATTGTTTTGTAATTAAGCACAGGAAAAGTGTAAATACGAGACCTGACAATATGAAAGGTCTAGGTGGCCTGAGTCCTGCCCTGTTACTACAAACACACTTTTTCTGGGGAGAGTAGCACTATTATGGATAGCACAGAAGACTGTGAGATGGCAGCAGAACAATTTAAGTGTGGAAACAACATTTATTCACCCATTAAGTGACAGTGCATGATAAGAGCCAAGAACCACTCATCAAGAAACCAGAAAGGACCTCTGAAGAAACACTTTAAAAACAACAGATTTCTTTCAGTAACCAGAAACATTTGGTGGGTGGACAGGGATGGGAGTAGACATGTTAAAAAACAAACCAAACAAAAAAACAAATAACAAAGGCAATTTATCTTTATCACTACCTAGGGGAAAAAAAATAAACCTGTGGAGGCATTTCTTTGATTTTCCTCCTCTTTCAGGAAGCTGCATCTCCTGAAAGCTTCATGCCAAACACCTCCTTAGTAGCAAGCCTGGGCTTTGAAACTTGCTGACAGTGTTCCCAAGGTGAGGACACTGTGTTGCCACTAGGCTAGACCCTGGGCTCAGTCCAAGCCAACTGGATAAGCATGAACAAGAATATCACAACGAAAATATCTGTTGCATTGTATAGTCTTTATACATATAAATGATACATAGCATTATATAGTATTTCTCCTTACTCCTAGCAATTAAGAACTAGTAAAATTAAGACTGCTGGCATTTTTCTCCCACACTCAGCGACTGTGCAACATTCAGATATTCCAACCCCAGACGGATTTCTTTCAAATGTAGTATTTAAATATATCCAGCTGTACATGGCTATTGTCACCCAAATTGTTAAGAGAATGCTGAGACATGAAATGGCCTTATTTGAGAAGTAGAAAATCTGTGGTGACTAGGTGCTTTCTAAAATAGGTATTTTGTAAATCCTAACCATTGTTTATCTTGATAGTGAATGACTGAATTTTCCTTAAAATGGGCAACAATCTAGAAGGAAACATAACTGGCTTGACAAGATCCAGTGGCAGCTGTGGTCTCACATTATAAGAATTCTCAGAAAAGCAGACAACTCACTACTCCAAATGAGAAGAGGCAGATGAAGACCACTGAAGATCCCTGGACCTGCTACTGTTCTCTGGTCTGTTCCTAACACAAGGGGCTCTAAAACAGAGCCATCTCAGCTCCCCAGCCACAAAAAGTACCTTCTTCCCTGTACTGTTTTTGGGAATCTAGTTAGGAGAAGCTCTACATTACAACAAGCAAGAAAAATAAGTGATAATTATGTTTAAATACCTATCCTGGTGTCACAAGTTTAAAAAAGATGAAGAGTGATTAACTTAATTTTCAACCAGGTCCAAAAAGAGTAAATATCATATGGAACCTGGAAAGGATGTGATAGGCAATGCAGTAATATAAGTAAGCAAGCAACTCCTCAGGCTGCAAAGAAACGGTTGTTTCTCTACCTTGATAGATGTCATGCACTTGGTTTCGACTGGGAAGAACGGCAGCTCTTCACTCTTCCCCAGTGTTTTGTAAATTTTCCTGAAATTGATCAAATCTTCAGGGCCAATCAGCAACAGGCTGAGGCCTTCACTGGCAGCTCGCGCTGTTCTGCCGCTCCTGTGCACATACAGCTCAGACGTACGGGGCACCTGCAAACGTTCACAAAAAACCACAAAGCTGGTCATGGGAAGCTAGCAGCAGCTTTGGCCAAGAGGTTGCCAGGGAATACTGGGGATTTATGTACACAAAGTACATTGCATGGAATACAGATGGAGACAAAGTAAAAGATGATATCTGGAGATAGTTTGTTCTCTAGTCTGGAATTTTTCCTTGCATGATCTTGTGTGAGTCTCTCCTAACTTCTGACTCTGTCATTTCATTTGCAAAGCAGGAAAAAATTGTGTGTACTCAGAGAGTAGTTACAGGGCTGAGCCATTTGACACCTTTGGATACTGCAGTTAAATAAAAAGCAAGGAGAACCTTACCCATTATGTAATTCTCATACATAATCACACATTCATTAAGTGCTACCTGTGACAGTCAGTCATTGCAGCCACAAGATCCTTAAGTACAAAGCACTAGAGACAGTACAATTAAAAATTATTAAATCTCTATAGCCAGGCCTATACCATACACAGGGCTGAGAATCATAGATTTATAGTGGTCAGGATTTGGATCAGCAAAAGCTTATTTCAAAACCAAAAAACTGAAAGAAAAAAACATTAAAAATACTTAACCTGGTAATGGATGACATGCTGCACATTGGGAATATCAAGACCACGAGCTGCAACATCTGTTGTCAGAAGGACACAGCTGAGAAAGTGAAAACATTTAATGAATATAAAATTGAAGAGCAGACCATCTGCCAAGGAACATAAAATACAGCAACCTAGGATCCTACCACAGCAATTTAAGAAACAGATTTGCACTATATCATCTACTGGAAATGTGCTATTTATTTGCTCTCACAGAAAACAATACCCAATATTACATCAGAGCCCATCTGGAAAAAGCAATTCTTAAAGAAAGAAAAGAAAAGGCAAATCTTATCTTCAGCAGGTCTGTTTCCAATTAAGAAAATCCTTTTTCCTATGCTTTTATCTCCAAATTCACAGGAACACTAGCACAAGTAGCTGTTCAATGACCTAATATAGCCACTTGGAAAGAGGGTACCCTCTCTTTCCTTACATTTTTCAGTGCTCTACCCAAGCTGGGTTAAAAAATATCTTTAGCCTGATACAGCCATACCTTTAACAACACAGTTGATCTTTTGGCAGAATAGAGAGGTCATTACAAGTTTTACCAGTAAAGACAAGTCACATTATTACCACTATAGATTTAATTAACAGTTTTGGGGGCTGAAATATCTTCTACCAAGTTGCACTCAGGTAAGGTCTCAGTAAATTAAAAGCTAGAAATTTAAAGGGGAGATTCTATTTGAATAATCAGTATTTCTCCTTGTTCCTGGAAATTAAGAACTACTCAAAAAAGTCATTATTTTATATAAACAGTCTACAGCAACTAAAGTCCCCCTAGGGTACCTAATAATTTGTTTTAAAAAGAATTTCCCAGAACTGAAAAATTACTTGTAGGTAATGGTAATTTGTTAACTTTATAGCATCTGACTGTGTATTCTATTGCTACAAGGTACAAAGCAGGGATAAACAGAGAAAATTCTATGGGTTGCAATCTGCAGGACGCTGTGATAGATTGCCTGATAGATTTCTTCTTACCTTGCAAGTCTGCAGTCCCTGAAAATACTCCATTTGGCCTAGGTCAATGCTATCAATACTACATTTTGCCAAGGGATACTGCAGATGTCACAGCAATCCAACCAGCAATCTCCCTTGTCTGAGTTTATTAACAAGGTACAAGTTTGCACGCAGCATGCAGCACTCACAGTGGGACTAAATTGTGAGGAAGCACTGAATCCACCAACCAGAGAAGTGTGTAGGATAGTTACAGAAGTATCTGTCTGAAGAGAGACTAAGTGACAGCTCCTTCAGTAGCAGTGAGCTGCCAGACCACAAGGCAATTTACACTCCAAGGGACCTCAGGAGGTCTCTAGTCCAATCTTCTCCTCAAAGCAGGATAAGCTATAAGGTTGGACCAGATTGCTCTGGGCTTTATCCAACTGAGCCTCAAAAACCTCCAAGAATAGCAGCCTGTTCCAATGTCTTACTGTCTTCACACAGAAAAAGCTTTCTTCTATCCAGCCTGATCCTCGTTTCAACTTGCACCTGTTATCCCTAATCCGTCTACAACACACCACTGTGAAGAGGCTGGCACCATTATCTTGGTGATATTTTTTTAAAATACCAGAGGGCTGCCATTAGGTCCCCACAAACTCTGTTCCCCAGGTGATACAAGCCTTCAGCCTCTCCCCTTGCAGACCAGTGCTTCTTGACCACCTTGATGGCCTTCCATTGAACTTGCTCGATTCCCCACCGCAACCATCCTCTGAAACCTGAACCTTAATTGTTAATAATCTAGGCTCATGAATGTGGGACTTGCACCCCCAGCTAACTCCCCCAGCCTGCTCCTGCTCTGACAGAGCTGTTTCCTCTTCCCAATAATCTTTACAATTATTTTTTTCCCAACTAGGAAGTAGAAAATCTAATTACCTCTCTCGCTCAGCAAATCTTTCCAGGTTTTTCAGCCTCTGCTTCTGGTGCATATTGGCATGCAAAGGAAGAGGACTGCAGTTTAGGATTGTGAGGAGAGAACTGAGGCGTTTTACACAGTCTATGCTGTTTGCAAAGACCATAGTTCTTCCTGGATACTGGAGAAGAAAGTAATAGAGGTAATAGTCCTTCTCATTTGTATTACAATGTATTCTTGTTTCTGTAAGAGTCTCAACAGTAGCCTCTTTCCTTGTTAGGTCTATTACTTTGGGTTTGGCCTTTATTCCTATTTTTTCCATTAACAATTCTAGTTTGGTCTTCTTGTCAATCTTTTTAGCGTTCTTCTTTTGCAGAAGTCTTGTGGGAGTCTGATGAACTAAAGTCAAAGTGGCAGAGAAAACAAAAGTCTGTCGCTGAGGGTTATAATGTGAATCATTTAACATTTCCAGCAACTGAGACAGCTCTAAGAAGTGACCTTTCTCAACCATTCGGTCTGCTTCATCAATCACAAGGCATCTGTCAAAGAGAAAACACACAGTAAAAGAAAACACTTGCAGATAAATACAAATACGATACACTTAAGAAGAACTTTTCCTTTTAAACCCATAAGGGACGTTCTGCATGTAAAACCCAAAGGAACACCAGGTATGCCAGTGAAGCTACAGCAGCTTTCATATTAAAAAACAAAACAAAACAAAACAAACACACACCCCCCCAGAAAAACCCAAACCCAAACAACAAAACATTAGGTTTCTAAAGGGAATTCTGAAGTTCTTGCTACTGGCTACATTTCTCTCCATCAATATAACCACTGTGCATTTCAATTTATTGAAATGTATTTTAACACTTCAGTGAAGAAATAAGTGATTTTACATAATCTAAATCAAATCAGTTAGTAAATGGCCAGCAGGCAGTAATGCCCAGCTCAGTACCCAGCAGTTAGACACAACAGTATCTTTACCTGAGCTGCCGAAGATTTGAGAGATGCGGGTGTCTCTCTTTAACCAACTCCCACAGACGGCCTGGGGTTGCAATTACAATTTCTGGCTTTTGATTCAGCACACGTTCTTGCTTCTGTGCAGCCATGCCTCCTACTAGAATTGCAGTCTTAATACCTAGAACACATAAATAACAGGTTTTATCTCACTTTACATACATCTCCTAAAAGAAGTAATTTTAAGTCTATACTGCAACTTTCAGCAAGCATTTTGGCCAGGAAATGACAGAGGTTTTATGTATACTGAACACACAGCAATGCCCTCAATTTTACAGAGGAATCCTCATTATAGTTAGATGCCAAAAATAATATTTCAGTGCACCTCTCTTCCAACAGCAGGAATAATCATTTATGTCCTCTGTAACTGTTAGCTTTGCTTATCTATACATCAGAATCTCACATTTTGTCAATTATATCTGCATGAACAAGCATATTCCTGTTAAGAATAATCAGCAGGCCACTCCAAGAATAAGGGTGAGAAATGCTTGTCTTGTTAATAACAGTTCATTTGCTATGGAATAATCCTAATCAGAATGCTCCCAGTCCAATAATGATTCTCTGGACTGAACAGTAGTGCAGACCACAGACTAGATTTATGTCATTTGTTCAGGTACTAAAAGGAGTTTAGCTTTGGAAGCACAAACTCCACACAGCTTATTTCACTCTGCTTCTTCAAAGAATACACTGGCCCATGAAAAACTCAATTCTAAGATTCCTCTAGTATCCCAGCTACCACAGATCTCACCTCCCTGGTACTTCTGGAAGCCCATAATTCCAGGCAGAGACATTTTTTTTTTTCCAATTTGAGATTGAGACAAAAAAGAAAACCCAGATCAAAACATTTTTCTCTCCTGGTGCAGCAACTATACATCACTTAGGAAGCTTATTTTCATACCCAAATAACATTGTTCCTATCAGAACTGTACTGACACAAATTGATTATTTCAGGCTAGGAGTTAAATTAGCCTTGTAACCAGCTGTAGACAGATGAACACAGTAGGATGTATAGACACCAAAGGAAGATGTGCTAAGAAGCAGCTCACTGCACTACATCTCTCCAAAACCCATCCTCTTCAATAAATATACAATTACTACTATTGGAGAAGTGAGGACTTGTTTCCCCATGCTCCCCATCTTGAACAGTTTCACAACCTCATGCACTTTTACAGATGTGCTGACTTCTGGTTTGGAAGAGAAAGGAACGGGATGAAATTGCTTTTGTTAGGCATGTTACCCAGCAATATGCTGTGGCCCAATCTATGGCCATAATTTCTTCTTTGGATAGATCAAAATTATATATGTATATGTATATCTATTACCTGGATAGACTGACATAGCTCTAAAAAAAAAAAAATATTTTTTTTTTATATATATACACACATATACCTTTTTAGTCTAACCTACATTATGCATAACCAGGTGTCGGAGTATCTAGCACCAATTCTGTGCTGCTAAAGAAAGCATGAGTTGAGAATTATTTGAAGAAACATTGTAAAGCAAAATACTCTACATTAACCATTTACTTCCACATGCATCCCATGGCAGCATTTCTCAAATACATGTGACTATGAACCATAATCTTTCAAAAGCCACCCCAGTTTTATGATGCAGAAGAAAGTGTATTACACATTCTGGCTCAGCACCAGTATCAAAACCCAGAGTAATTTGGGATACGGCCCTTGGAGGTCTACATACCTGTAAACTTTGCAACTGCATCAATGTGGTGTTTTACTTGGACAGCTAATTCTCTTGTAGGAGTAAGAACCAGTCCTAAAAGAGGTCTTTTTTTATGGGAGGCAACATTATGTGTCTTGTCACCAGAATCAAATTCAAAGTTTTCCAGCACCTTCACACATCCTGTTGTGAAAGATGGATCATCTTCACCTCCACAGTCTTCAACCTGCTGATAGGTTAGTTTTTTTGCTTCATCCTCATTTTCCCATCTTGTTTCATCATGCTGTTGATAGGACTCTTTAGAAACACTGTCATTTCTGGCTGTTGAGCTGTTTGATTTTTGCCACTGCAGCACAGAGTGAATCATTGGAATTGCAAATGCAAGCGTTTTGCCACTTCCTGAAAAAATAAAACAAACAAGAAGAGTAATACAGACCGACAAGTCATTTATTTGAAAAGATGAGAAGAGAAACATTCCATCACACATTGTTCTTAAAGCATGAACTGTAACAGACACAAACTTGGTCTTTAGAAAAGCAGAAACAGCATCTTTTCTCCTGTTCCCTTTATACATCTCCTTGAAATCACCAGTAGCATACTTCCCGGGGAACAGTTATTTTTCCAATCTCTGGCAGGTCAGGCAGATTCGGTTTTTCTGAAAGTGTTCCTTTTAAGAGCTGCAGTTGCAGCCAAGATATTTTTACAGCACTCAGTGCCCTTAAGGAGAATATCATGCCCTAATTGACAGTTCTGATCAATGTTCTCCAAATAAAGGAATAGCAAATGAGTCCAAAGACAGGCTGAAATGTACCTGAAGGATCCACTTCCACCTAAAATTTGCAGTATTGTGTTTACAACTTTCTTAGAAACTACTTTTTAATATTCCACTGTGTACCTTCCTGATCTATTACCAGCTCACAATTTATAACCAAAACACATAAATCTGATTTAACACATTTTTGAGAGAATGGGGCTGTTAAATACAAAACTGCTCCCAACTCTAATTTCAGGGGGGTTGCCTATTTAGGGGAGAACTGTAATAACAATTAATAAACAGCTAGCCCAGTATCATTATCTTAATCAAAAATGCTGCAAAGCCTCCTCTTATCCACTTCCCCACCCTTCTGCTTGTCAGGGGTGTTTCTTATGACTTCCTCACTTGAAGCAGAAAATGTTTAAAATCTGCATTTGCAAGGCATTTAAACTGTTTTACAGTCAAGAATACTGCTGATCTTGAATTAAATGTAATGCAATCTGGTTAATGCAAATGTCAGTACTGCACCCAGCTAGACTTGGGCTGTGATAATCAGCACTACTCACACGCACTAGATTCACCCACAAATTAAACAAGTAATCACCTCACAGGCTACATAGCCTTCATGACACCGATCATGTAGCATCCATGCTGAAAAAACAGAAGGAAAGTATATATTGGTACCCCCAGATACTACAGTTCAAGCTAATTCATGCCTCCTTAAATGGTTTCAGATTGCAAGATAAAGTTTGGTTCCTTAACCAAAATATTCACTACTTACACATGGTAATGAACGGAACTGGTTACATCCACTGCAAAAACAACGGGCCTTAACATACATTCCCTGTATCTGATCTCCACGGGGATCTACTGCTGTATCAAAATATTGCCATTCTCCTTAGGTTGCTGCCAAGAAGGGAAGAGGAATAGTTCTTCCACTTGTCACCTTCCTGCCTCAGACCTAATGCTAAGGGAAGCTGCAGGATGCACAAAAAAAAACTGTTGAGTTTCAGCCTCTCCCAGCTACAGCACTTCATACAGACAAATGTCCACATCATCTCACAATTTTCTACAGGAACACCAGTGACCCACTGAGCTCTCTGGAGACCATCTGCCTTTCACTCAGGAAAGGAGCAAAAAACCAACCAAAACACAGTCCTGCCACTTGAGGGTTACACAAAATTAGACAACAACAACACAACCTGCCACCAACCATGCTTTCCGTTCTGCAACTAGAAAGGAAATTACTTTCCAGCATTACCAAAGTTGCACTTTTTTTTCAGCACAAAGGCACCATTCAAATTTTTAGTTCCATTTTCAAAAACAGTCCCTGCGGGGCTTTATCTTATTAAAGATAATAGTGCCAGCCAAGCTTCTAATTAAAATCAAAATGGTTACTGTATCTTCATGTTCGAGAGCAGTAAATAGCTTTACAAGGGCTATTGTTTCAATCCCAGCCACAACCAAACCCCACTCGAGAACTAAAAAGCAACAGGAATACCACCACCAGTAAGAAGCAATACATAAACCTGAATAATACAAACTGTGACCCTGAGGGTCAAATGCCCGCTATGCCCAGCCCAATGTGGCATGGCAGGGAATACCTCACTATCTGGCTCAGCTGGCTGTCCTGGGTGTGCCCCCCTATCTTTTTGTGAAGAAAATAAACTCCATCCTAGCCAAACCCTGGAACAACAGAGAAAGCAGCAAGACAAGGCAACTAGAACAGATTAGAAGAATACAGAATACACCAGGCTGGAAAAGACCTTTGAGATCATCAAGTCCAATCCAACACCACCTAATCAATTAAACCATGGCACTAAGTGCCTCATTTGGTCTCTTTTTAAACACCTCCAGTGATGGTGACTCCACTACCTCCCTGGGCAACCCATTCCAATGGCAAATCTCTTTCTGTGAAGAATTTCTTCCTAACATCCAGCCTAAACCTCCCCTGGCACAGCTTGAGACTGTGTCCTCTTGTTCTGTCACAAGTTGCCTGGGAGAAGAGACCAACTCCCACCTCGCTACAACCTCCCTTCAGATACTTGTAGACAGCAAGAAGGTCTCCCCTGAGCCTCCTGATCTCCAGGCTAAACAACCCCAGCTCACTCAGCCACTCCACACAGGGCTTGTGCTCAGGACCCCTCACCAGTTTCATCACCCTTCTCTGGACACATTCCAGTACGTCAACATCTCTCTTGAATTGAGGGACCCAGAACTGGATGCAGTACTCAAGGTGTGTGTCCTGAAGGGACAAAAAGCCTCAAAAATGCTCTGAACCAGACAATGGGGCAGGAGCCAGCAGATCTGGTTTTTCAGGAAAATGCCCATGCTGCCCAGGCTTGTCTGCACATGTCCTGGAGTCCAAGTGGGTCAGGTGTGTGTGCCTTTGGCTGCGTTTGGAGAAAACTCTTTCTATAGAGAGCTCTGCAGAGTGACCTTGACAGGCTGGGCAGATGGGCAGAGTCCAACAGCATGAGATTTAACACATCCAAGTGTGGGGTTCTACACAATGGCCACAGCAACCCCATGCAGCACTACTGGCTGGGGTCAGAGTGGCTGGAGAGCGGCCAGGCAGAGAGGGACCTGGGGGTACTGATTGACAGTAGGCTGAACGTGAGCCAGCAGCATGCCCAGGCAAGAAGGCCAATGGCATCCTGGCCTGTATCGGGAACAGTGTGGCCAACAGGAGCAGGGAGGTCATTCTACCCCTGTACACTGCACTGGTTAGACTGCACCTCGAGTACTGTGTCCAGTTCTGGGCCTCTCAGTTTAGGAAAGATGTTGACTTGCTGGAATGCTTCCAGAGAGGGGCAACAAAGCTGGTGAGGGGTTTGGAGCACAAGCCCTGTGAGGAGAAGCTGAGGGAGATGGGGTTGCTTAGCCTGGAGAAGAGGAGGCTCAGGGGAGACCTTATTGCTCTCTACAACTACCTGAAGGGAGGTTGCACACAGGCAGGGCTGCTCTCTTCTCCCAGGCAACCAGCACCAGAACAAGAGGACACAGTCTCAAGCTGCACCAGGGGAGGTTTAGACTGGATGTTAGGAAGAGACTCTTCATAGAGAGAGTGATTGCCTATTGGAATGGGCTACCTGGGGAGGTGGTGGAGTTGCCATCACTGGAGGTGTTTAGGAGGTGTTTAGGAGGAGACTTGATGGGGTGCTTGGTGCCATGGTGTTGGATGATGGGGTGGACTCGATGATCTTGAAGGTCTCTTCCAACCTTGTTCATTCTGTACTATAGGTTACAGTGTCAGAGTTTTATCTCTCAATCTTTGCTGCCCCTGGCCGTTACTGTCTCGGGAAATCTGTAAGTACCAGCCCAAAGAGCCAGTGCCTTGCAATTGTCCAAGCTCTGGGAGAAATCATAAGCCTCGCTTGGAAGCCAAGCTGTGTTTCACTTTTTTCAGATAGGACTGCAAAGAGCCTTTGCTCTATAGCGTTGTAAAGCCCAGGAAGCAGGCAGATGCATCTTGTCTCAGGCCGAGAGGTGAACCCCCGGAGGAGCTGAGTCCCTGGGACAGTTTTGTTTTATTAGAAGAAGTGACAAGTGCTGCTGCAAAGAATTGCAGCACAAGAACCTCTTTTCTACAAAGCTTTCAGCTACAAAGCCTTCAGGGATAAATCCTGAATGTGTCTCAGTAACAAGCTGCAGATGCCAACAGAAAGTGAAACTGTGCTCCTGCAGCTTCCACAAGGCCATTTTGGTTTTATTTAAATCCCCACCTGTGCCATGGGATACCACAATCAGTGAGTACTTATGAAATCTGATTTTTATAAGCATCTGTTAAAGGTCTGTTGCCCTAGAGAATTCTGGAGTCCCCCCCCAGCTTCGTTGCCAATGTTCCCTTTCTTCTTTACAGTTTAAAGTGCTGTTTGTTGTTTCTGGATTTTCGCTCGTATTGTTTAAATTGTTACGTGTTCCTGCTGGTGAGATATCTGTTCCACAACCAAATATTTCAAACCAGTAAATAGGTTTTATTAATATTTTCCACTGGATTTTTTATTATTAATAAAGTTATTAATATTTTTATTAATCGTTCCACCTATTGAATGTTAATAGCCTCCTTACGATCGTAACAGTGCGGCCTGACCAGTGCCTCCCTTGTCCTGCTGGCCACACTATTCCTGACACAGGCCAGGATGCCACTGGCCTTCTTGGCCACCTAGGCACACTGCTGCCTCATGTTCAGCAGCTGTCAACCTCTACCCCCAGGTCTCTTTCTGCCTGGACACTCTCCAGCCATTCTGACCCAGCCTGTAGTGTTGCATGGGGTTGTTGTGGCCAATGTGTAGAATCTGCCACTTAGATATGTTAAATCTCATGTCATTGGACTCTGCTCATCTGTCCAGCCTGTCAAGGTCCTTTTGCAGAGTCCTGCTTCCCTCTAACAGATCAACACCTGCTCCCAGCTTGGTGTCATCTGCAAATTTACTGATGATGTACTCAGTCCCCTCATCCAGATCATCAATAAAGATGTTGAACAGGATGGGGCCCAACAGTGATCCCTGGGGGACACCATTAGTGACTGGCTGCCAGCTGGATGTGGCACCACCACTCTCTGGGCTCGGCCCTCCAGCCAGTTCCCAAACCAGCACAGAATGCACCTGTCCAAGTTGTGGGCTGACAGCTTGGCCAGGAGTTTGCTGTGGGGGACAGTGTCAAAGGCCTTGCTGAAGTCCAGGTAGACTACACCCACAGCCTTCCCCACATCCACCGGGGGGTCACCTAATCATGGAAGGAGATCAGGTTGGTGAGGCAGGACCTGCCCTTCCTAAATCCATGCTGGCTCGGCCTGATCCCTTGTCCATCCTGTAAGTGCTGTCTGATTGCACTCAAGATCACCTGTTCCATAATCTTGCCTGGCACTGAGGTCAGGCTGACAGGCTTGTAATTCCCTGGGTCCTCCTTCCAGCCCTTCTTGTGGATGGGCCTCACATTGGCCAGGTTCCAGTCATTTGGAACCTCTCCAGTGAGCCAGAACTGTTGAAAAATGGTGGAGAGCGGCTTGGCCAGCTCATCTGCCAGCTCTCTCAGCACCCTAGCATGGATTCCATCCAGTTCCATGGACTTAGGGGGATCCAAGTGGCCGAGCAGGTCTTTGCCTGGCTTGCAGGGGAACTATACTGCTCCCTGACTCCATCTGACAGCTCAGGAGGACAGCTGTTTGGAAGACAACCTATCCTGCTATTAGAATACAAAGGAAGCCTTTAAACCAAAGTGGCTTCAATTGTGCTTCCTGGTTTTTAGGGTTTGGGTCTTTTAAAGGAATGTTTGCACTGCTAAAGACAACAAAACTTCAAAGGTACAAGCATCAAAAAACTTGGAGGGAATATAACACACAGACTACACAGCATTAGGTTAAAAAAGATCTGTAACAAATTTCACAAAGGCTTGCAAAGCTTAAAAACAAAGGCATGAGATGATCCCAAGCTGGACAAGCAGCTCCCCAGCCATCAACACAACAGTACAAGCAGGGAGAAGGGCTGGTCACAATGTAGAGGCCAAACCCAGAGAGAGCACATGGTGGGCTTGTTTTGCTCCAGTAAAGGTCTAGGTCATATTCATGCCTAACACTGTGTTTGTATTTCTTTACTGCTCCTAGCCAGTACTGAATCATCTGCAGAGGAACCTGGAGCTCTCTGTTTTGCCTTGGCACAGCGCCATACAAACCTTTGGTTGTTGGTAAACTGACCCATCCTTAACCCCACCCTTTGCAAAGTATCACCTTGCAGTTCCCAAAATAAGAAACATGAGAAACAATAATAAAAAAGGATTTCTGACAAAAGCACTAAAAAAAATATTTAGATCTCAAAGCTTTGCACACTGTACTTCATAAAGATGGAAACTTTGGTGTTTGTAAGCTACAAAATTTTTGTACTTTACAATGAATGGTTACTAATAGATATACAGAAACTATAAGCTTTTCTCCTACATATAAAAAAAATCATAGCCATGAGCTGCACTTAAAGAGGGAAAATGGGAACCAGTTAAACAGATTTGTACCTGTTTCTGCTGCACCAAGAACATCCATGTTATCCCGGATGGCAGAAGGCAAAGCTAAGGCTTGAATAGGAGTTGGAGCACTAAATCCCAAGTAGCTCAAGGCCTGCAACACTGGTTCAGGGACAAACAGGTCTTTCCATGCAGACACATCAGCCTTGTGATCAGTTGAGGCAGATAAAACTTCTGTTGTCCAGTTTTTAACCTTTTTAGAAGCAGATACTGATGGAAGAGCTTCCTGAGCTTGAGAAGCCTTATTTTTAGATGCCTTCTTTTTCTTTTGAGCATCTTTTATACTTGAATTGCTCTCAGACACATGTCCATGGTCCTCACAATCTGCCACTTCGTTTGTTTTCTTGCACTTTGCCTCTTCACCAGCCAGCACGTCAATATCTGCTACATTAGGATTGCTGCTTTCATTCGTTTTGCTTCTCAAATTTTTGTTTTTCTTTTTCTTTTTGGGAGGGACAACAGATGCTTCACCCTCCTCATTGCCACCTTCTGAAATACTGTCAGCCTTTCTCTTCTTCTCTTCTACTTTTCCCACTTTAGAAGAACTTACTAGTTTGTAGTCTGTAAGTTCCTCCAAGCATACTATATCTGCAAACTCTTCATCAGCAAATAGAGTTGGGTCGATTTGCACAGTTTTCCATTTTCCTACTACTTTAATGCCTTTCTGTCTCAATTTAAAGGGAGACTTAAATCGCCCTCCTTTTTTGGTCTTCATTTTTACCTAAACAAGAAACTGGTGGGAAAGAAAGCACAGCATTGGGTCAAAAGTTGTACACTGATTATATTCAAACACACACAAGTGCAAAGCGTCATTCTTTCACTCTTTTAAAATCACAGAATGGTGTTTGGGTTGGAAGGGACCTGTAAAGATCATCTAGTCCAACTCCCTCGCAGTAAGTAGGGGTCCCCTCCACTAGAACAGGTTGCTCAGAGCCTTGTAGAGCCTAGCTTTGAATATCTCCAGGGATGGGGCCTCAGCTATCTCCCTGGGCAACCTGTTTTAGTGTTCCACCACTCTCACAGTAAAGAACTCGTTTCTAACATGCAATCTAAATCCACTTTAATTTAACACCATTGCTCCTCGTTCTATCATAAGAGGCCTCTGTAACAGCCCCTCTCCAACTTTCTCGTAGGCCCCCTTTTTCCGGTAAATACTATTAATATGAATAGCCTCAAGTATATCTACAGCAGGCCAACCACACAGCTCTGGAGACAAAACTTAAAAGAGTCGCCAGACAAATCCCCGCAGGCCGCGAACCGCTCCCGCCCTCTGCTCACTCGGGAGTACAATCCACCAAATGCTCGGCACGGCCTCACGCTGCTGCACACGGGAGCTCCGAGAACCCGCCGGGACCCGCGGGAGACCCGAGGGACCGCTCCGGCCTGTAGCCCCGGCACAAGCGGCTCCCCCCACCGCGCTTACCACGCTCTGCAGCTACAGGACGGAAGGAACCACGCCGCTCTGCCCACGCCGGCACCCCCTGCCTACCGCCACCCCTGACAGCGTGCACCCGCGGGGGCCGCCATTGCCGCGTGACGCCACTCCGTGGCGCCGGGACGGAGGCGGCGTGCACATCCGTGGTGGGCGGGACTATGCCTGCGACAGGAAGGCGGAGGCCTACAGGTCTAGGCCTGGTGGCGGGGTTCTGCTGCCCACACTCTGCGTGTCCTGATGGTAGAGTTCTCGTACCCACCCTTAATGCGTCCTGGTGGTCTGACCTGTGGGAGGGCTCGGGGGTGACCTTTCTTCGCGGGCCGTGTGGCCACGGGCCTTGCGGAGTGAAGGGTTGGAGGGCAAGCTCCTGCGGCAATAACCGGGCCGCCCCTCAGAAGCCGCCTCGGCTGTAAGAGCGGGATGGTGCCTCGGGATGGAGAGGGCGGAGTATCCAAGAGGCCTGGTGGCTTGGCCTGTCCCGCCCTTCATTGACACGGCTGGTGGCTGGGCTGTGCTAAAAAGTGCCGTGTAGACGCCGGTGCCTGCACTTTCTCCCAGAGGGGAAAGCATGTGCACAGGTCAAAGGTGAGGGTTGTCTGCTAGGCGTTAAATTGGAGCTCAAACATGAGCCCTAAGAGTGTTCTAGACTCCCTCAACATGTGACTGTGTGATCGAGTTTAGGAATACAAGCTTTCTTATAATAGGTAAGTGAAGGAACGAGAATACTTCCTCTTCTTTCTAGTATTTTGGAGAGTGACATCTGCTTGCTAGAGTTACTGTCAGTGTAACTTCTTACTGAAGCCTACGTTTTTAAATTAAAGAGCAGATTTAGGTTGGACGTTAAGAACAAGTTCTTTACCATGAGGGTGGTGGAACACTGGAACAGGTTGCCCAGGGAGGTAGTTGAGGCCCCATCCTTGGAGATATTCAAGGTCAGGCTTGATGAGGCTCTGGGCAATGTGATGTAGTGAAGGATGTCCCTGCTCGTGGGTTGGACTAGATGACCTTTGAAGGTCCCTTCTGATCCAAACCATTCTATGATTCTATGACATGCTGCTGCAGCCCTAAAAATGCAATTGAAAACCTTCTTTCAGAATATAATCAACATCTCTGTAGATCATTTGTGTGGTATTGTTTGCAAGACATCCCATTCAAGAAAGAATGCCTACAGGGCCTCTTAATTTCCAACTCTAAAATATGCAGCTAAGGTTGCCTGTCATCAGCATTGCTCATTCAATAAAAACATTTGTCCTTCATTGCTTGCTTGTGTGTTAATGTCTTCATTATTCCATCTTTAGAAGAGTGGTATGAATAAAGTAATGGAATTTGGAGAAAAGTTGCAAAAAGCTATTGAAGCATATCACTGAGGTCACAATACACTGCTGGGTTTTTCTCCTGTTTGATTATGTGATCTTGGTGTAGGAAGTGCACATCATAAATTATATACTATGCTAACAGCAGATTTTTGTTTCCGCTAGAAGACTGGCAGATTCACTAACACTTTCTTTTACTATGAGGTAGAGGGGAGAGAGGAAAATCCAGGATATTACTAGTTGATGAGAGACCAGGACAGTAGATGAAGGTGCAATTACAGCAACAATTACACTTCTCTGTGGTATCTGCAGGTGTTTCTTGGCTCTGTGGGAAGATGGGAAAATAACAGGTTGTTTTGCTTATTCTTTTTTTTTTTTCTCCAAGTGTTCAGAGCAAGGGCAGAAATAAGCATATTAAATGTTTTCAAGGACAGTTTCAGTTCCAGGTAATCATTGATAATGATCTGCCAATGCACAACATGAAGTTGTTTCTAATTCATATCCTCATGTGAACAAGGCTGAGGCACAACGGATGCATCATCCTCGTGCTCTGCAAGAAATGAGTGGAAATCAGTGAGAGTTCCAGGAGCAGGATTTGATACAGTAGCTTTAACACTTCCTCCAGCAAATCTTATTTATGTTGTACTGAACTGGACATAGTGGTGACTGATACTGTTGGCTCACTGATAAGAGCTGTGAATGCATCTTCACAGGTAAGTTTATTTAATGAGGTGTCTTGGCAGTCTTTATTCATTCCTTCATCATAAGTATCTTTCCTTCCAGGCTGTGTAGATTCAAATTCAGGAGACAATTTTGCTAGTTTACAATTTTTCCTCTAGTATATTATCAAAACTGTAGAAGCAAAAGAAATTGATTATTCTCAAATGCTACTGTGGCTGAGAATGCTGATCATGAATAAAGTGCAGGAAAAAAATGTGGACAGGAGATTTCTTAGTCATTAATCTGTTTTACATGGTTCCAGTGTTTGCAGCTCTTTCCTGAAAGAAAGATTTAACATGGAAGTGACTTGCTAAATTATGTTGAATTACAGTTTCTAATGTAATAGTAGGTATATCATTGATAGGGCATAGGAGTATTCTGACTCTTTCCTCAAGAATCCGTTTATGGAGGCAGCAGACTTTCCTTGAGCAGCACTGAGCTCTATATACTATTTATAGACTAAGGGACTGAATTAAGAGTTCTAAATTGTAATTCGAAAGAAATCATATACCTGGAGGTTCAGAACAGCTTTGCCAATGTAGTGGGGGGAACTCTTTTTATTGCTATGGTGTGAGTTGGTTGTACAATAGGCATCAAATTTCTGAGTCCCTTATAAAAGGGATAACCAAGGGAACCAAACATTTGCTTAGTTTTAGAGTAACATTTATCTTCCTGAGCCTTTGTAATCTGAAAGTGACAGAATTGAGATGTGACAAAGCTTTGTAAACAAGAAATGAGCATTTGTGTCCTACCAGGGAGTCAGCTGTTAAACTCTTGGTAAATACAATTCCATTATTGACAGTGCACAGGGACTTTTTGGTTAAAATGCCAATGACAGATGAAACATGTCTGCTTTACCTCCCAAGGACTTATTTAGATCAACAGTTATTTAAATACCAGGAAGCAGTGAATTGAAGATAATAACACATATTAATAATACTTTAATGAGTCATGTCATTTGTGCATATGCTATTAACTGCTTCTGTAGAGAGGGTAGCAGATTAGATAACTGTTGAGGAAGAGTATTACTAGTTCTTAGAGGCAAGAAAATGCAGTGATTGCAATCCTACAAATTTGACATATAAAAACAAAACCAAATGTAAGGATCTTTGCTGTCTTCATGTAAAATAATCTGGGGGGGGGGGGTGTGTGGGGTGTGTTCAGATCTTATTTGAGGATACTAAGTCACAGGAAAGAATATGGCAGACCAGTTTACAGGCAATGAAAGCTTGAGTACATTCCAGTATTTTCTTGTACTCCTTTTAATTATATAGTTGTTACAAGTCCAATTGGCAAATGAACAATCAGAAATTTTCTGCAAATGGCAATACAAAAATGAAACGACAGTTTCTTAGCAACAAATTGGACAATATGCTAAATATTATTTTTTCCTTCTGAGGCTTGTGTATGCTATGTTCCAAGCATTTTTCTGAAATAGACACATATTTTTGTGCATGTTTATTTTAGATTAATGTTTTTACAGGTTCAACTTGATACAGAGTTGGAGGTTTTCTGAAGAAACACTGTTAATGGAGGTATTCTTACTTGGAGTATGACTGGACTAAAAAAAATCTTGCTCTGTAAGGCTAAGTCATTAGAAGAAATATTGAAGCTGCACTTTTTCTCTTCTTCCACTAGTTATGAGTGCCTTTTCCCAGATGCTCCCAAGTTGTGTCACTCAATGAAGGACAGTGTTAAAACGCAAGTTCCAGTTCACTCTGGATTTCATAAAAGCAGTATGAAATAGCTCTTCATTCTGTTACAATAGCTCTGACAAGGTTAGAATCAAGTCAACAGTAAGGCTTTATCTGGGAGAAGAATAGTGGAAAAGGGAGGAACTGAAAGCACTAGCAGTGGAAGGGAAGTTGTGTGACTTTCATCACAGATGAGAATGACAGACCACTTGGAGCAAATATGCCTGCAGATTTACTATCAGAGATGACTATTTTTTTATATATGTAGTTCTGGAACAAAATCTGCAAGCTTCCTTTCCTCCCCCCCGTCCCTCTCCTTTTCTATTTGGCAAATATGTGGGTGAAAAGGAGGTATGTTTATATGGAATCTGGGCAAACTAATCCCTTCTGTGGTCTTTGTTCTAATCCAGTATTCAATTTACAGGAGAGAAAAAAATATTCTCTTATTTTTATTCTGCCTTTTACATTTCTAGGATATTTATAGGTCTCACTGATTTTAAAGCTTATGGTGGTTGTGATTGCACAGTGTTTCTTGGACTCAGTTATAAGGACAGATTTTTAAAGGCATTGAGGGAGCTGTTTACATGTTTCTAAGAACCCTCTCTTCTTCAGTGGCTTATAAAATTTATGCAAAACATGATATGATAAATCAGTCTAATTGTATACCTAAAGTCCACATTTTTCAGCCTTTAAAAGTGAGTTCTGAAATACCTGATTTGAAAACCACATTGAGTTCCTAATTTAAAGCACACAAAAGAAAATGTCTTTGGTCTCAAAAGATCTTTAACATTCTTGAGAACTGTTTGCAAGCTGAAATAACCACAAATCTGCTGTGAAAGAACTCGCAAAGCCTGCATGTCAGAATTCCAAAACTGGAGAAAATAACATTTCACAAAACTGTGTAGTTAACTACTCTGAGAGCCTAGGTTCAGATGTAGCTATCATATCAGCTATCTGATGATGTTCCCTGGTTAAAAGGATAATGCAAAAGAGATATTCAAAATAGATTACAATTTTCTACGAGTAATTCTGTTGCACATTTGAAGATACTGGAGATGCTTTCATTTTTTATTATTTTACTCGTTCAACTGAGCACAACATTTGGCATGCTACACAGAGAAGTAATACACAAAGGACCACATTTATTTTTTCCTAAATAAAGACTGAGGTACCAATTATAAATACAAGTTAATCAAATTCTGAGCAACATACTACATCACATTATCTAGTCCTTAGCAAATTCTGGAATTATTTGTACACTTAATCAACAAAATATACTGGGCCATGAGGGCATTTCAGTTATAGTGAAAGGTGATGAAAAGTTAAAGATTAAAACAAAAGACGCATCCTACAAGGCCAGGCTTTGGGAAGAGATAATATTGCATCCACTCGAAGAACACCTTGTAAAATATTTACAGGCATTTTTATCTCCTGGTGAGGGTGTGATTATTTAGTTGTGTTCCATATAATCATTGAAAAGGCCACTGTCTTGAGGCCTGAAGAATTACTTAGCTGGGTAAATGCTGGGTGCAGCTGCATGTGTTGTTCTGCATGCATTTTGCATTGCTAACCCATCCTAAAAGGAGCTTGCTATTTTATTATTTTTTTTTAAGATAGCATTTTCCACATTTATTTGTCCACCAGTCAGGGGTACAAATGCCATACCTTTATTTTGAAATACTCAATTGTACACCCAATACATTATTTGTGAGACAGAATAATAAATCCTACAGTAACCAAGGCCAAATTGCTTGTATGAGTATCCATATGGAAATCTGTCCTAACGTAAGTGTACATGAGTGATGTGACCTGAATCATGGAAAAGACTAAAGGGTGGAAATGATGCCTTTGATATACAGTCACAGTTCACTGACAGGGACTTCAAAGGTGGTGGGTTTTGTGTGTGGTGGGGTGTGGGTTTTTTTTTTAATAATATAAAAACATCCACTGAGGGAGAAACCTTCTTTGGAATTTTCATTAACATACTTATTCGTTTCTTCTGTGTGACTCTGCATTGAAATAGATAGGATAGTAGGTCAGTACACCGGTGAGGTGGCTTAGCACTGATGGAATGGGGCACTACCCGAGCTGAGGGGACGGTAGCAGTGGATGAGGAGCTCCACGGGGGAGGCGGCAGCAGCGGAAGAAGTGCTTCAGGGAGGCTGTAGCTGTGAGAGGGAAAGCCCACGGAGGCCACGCCCACGGAGGCGACAGCTGTGAAAAAGAGCCCGCGGGCAGTGGGTTGTGGAAGGCGGTGGGCAACGCCCTAGGGAGCGAGGCCCCGCGCGTGGGTAACAGCCGCTGAAGAGGCGGCGCCCCCGGGCCCTCGCTTGGGTGCTGCCGCGCTCGGGAGCCGTTTTGCCCCGCGGAGGCCGCTGTAGCGCCGCGTTGCCTGGGCGACCTGAACAGCGGTGATGAGGCGGCCCCTCCGCGGGGGTCAGCGCTTCGCGGGCCGCGAGGCTGCCCCGGCCCGACCCGGGTGCTAAGTCACTCGCCCCCACTCTGCCGAGGAGGGCCCTTAGAGGGCCGCGTCGCGGCAGCGGGACGGGGGCGGGGACCGTCACTGCACCACAGCGACCGTCCCTCCTCTCGGGGTGGGAGGGCAGAGGCGGCACCCAGGCCTCGGCTGAGGGTTGCACCGCTCTGCGCTCTGCCCCGTCGGTGAGGAGCCGCTCTGCAGCACGGGCACTGAGCGGATAGGTTCCGCTGTCCCCTTCCCGCGCCCCGGGGAAGCTTCGTTCCCCTGCCTACCGCTTTGCGGGCAGGGGCGGCCCGCAAAGAGGGGAAACTTGGCTGGAAACTGGTCCCACGACGAGATACCAGCGCCAGGGGTTGCACGCACCAGCCCTGCTCCTTACCTGTCCGGGCCAACCGGAGAAAGTTTCCCTCCAGGAGGCCCGGCGGGCGCCAGCGGCGGCGGGCGGGCGCGCGCTGCCGCAGTGTGTGCGCTGAGGCGCGTCTGCTGGCGGCGGGCGCGCTCAGAGCGGGTGCTGCGCGGTGCCGCTCCTGCCTCCTTCCGTGCGATATGAGACTCGGGGAAAGCATCGGTTGCCAAAGGCTGTAGTTGTTACACGCATCCAGTAATCTCCAAAATGGATTTTAGTCAGAGCAATTTATTTGGCTACATAGAAGACCTGCAGGAACTAACTATTATAGAAAGGCCAGTACGCAGGAGCCTGAAGGTATATACTGCAAAATAGAACGATGCTTTAAAATCCTTTTGGAATTGTCTCTGTTTTATTTATGCACGGCTAACTGAAAGGTTTGCTTTTTTTACAGCACCAGGATACTAAAGATTGTTTTCAGGCATTTTGGAATAAACTGGAATTCTGTATAGCAAGGACTTAGCATTTTCCGTATAAGAATATTAAGATGGGGAAAAACCCTGACCAACCAAACTTAGAATGCCTGACATGAATCTCTACTTCTATGGGATCCCGTCTTTTCCTGGTGAAAGATTTATTTTATTGAATTTGAAATGTTGCCTAGAGATTTCAGCAATTAAATTCAAATTACTCATGGAACTATCCCTGGCTATGTGGGGAGGAAGGGGTTGCTTTAAGAAGATTAATATGAAATAGTAAGGCAATGTAAACTCATAATCTCTATTTCACACTTGACAGACACCCGAAGAAATAGAAAGATTGACTGTTGATGAAGAGCTCAGTGATATTGAAAGGGCTGTTTTTCTGCTCAGGTATTTCCTAAAATACTACTGTGAAACATTGCCTGACCATGATGCATACATTCAGCTTTTGTAGTGCTTTACTCTTCATTCCATTTATTTTCTGTCTTTCAAGTAGTAGCTTTTTTTCCTTTCTGCTACGTTAAAAGTACAGGCAAGATAAAAATAGATACTGTAATTTTTATTTTTTTTTTAAACTGCATGAAATAGGATGCCTATATCCATGCATATTTATTTTTTGAGTTTGTGATACGGCCCTCACCGAGTTGTACTTCACCTTCTTTTCTCCTACAGTTGATCTGGCAAGATTCCCTGAGTACTAACATTAATAACTTAATATTCATTCCAAGGTATGAGCAGTACCCCTAGCCTGATAACAGAGCTGTCATGAGCATACTGTGTACATCTGGGCTTTCAGAAGAGAAAACCTGAGAGATTAGTTTTACAGTCCTTGGGAAATGTAGAAGATGCTGTATTAAGGCTTCCCTGTGATCTGCTTTTTCATTTTATCTTCTTCTTTAGAGTATTTATGTGCAGCTACTTGAGTAATTTAAATTTTGATAATTTAAAATACAGATCTTTCAACTACTGTGAAAACCATCCTTGAGAATACAAATGTTCTGAGGAATTTTGATTTGAATATGCATTTCTAAACAATATCTAGTAATTGAGAAACCAGCTGTGTCTCCCTCTCACTTGGCTTATTCTGCTATTTTAAGTGCTCTTCTAGCCTGTGCCTGTTTCGAGTAGGTATTTACAGTGCCTTAATTTTCTCTTTTTGAGGCATATGGCATTATTTTTAGGTAAGCATTTCTGTCTACTGGTGTTACTTTTGGTGCTGAGGGTATTTCTTATTATTTTTTAAATGCTAAACTTCAATAAACAGTGAATTTAAAAACTTGCTTTGCTTATAGTTCCTGTAATCCAAGCAGTCTGTTGACTAGGGAAATTCAGAGGAAACAGTTTGTATGTTGTGAATATTACAGAAAAGGATGCATACCAATTTTGATTTTTACTTCACAGCAATCAGCATAGCTGAATTTCATTGGTTTTTTTTTTCTTTCCTTATGTGGCAGCACATTTCTTTTCCACTTTCCCAAGATCATGTTTCCAGCAGTATGTCTTTAGTGGATCATTGCCTTGTTAAAGGTTAAAAGGATCCACTTAATATCTTTCACTTTACTAAATTGCTTTTCAGCTTGGCCTTGAACTTCTGATAGCTTCATCTGCTTTCACTCTACTTGAAGAGCTGTTTTGGGGACATAATACTATTTTTCTTGTGATGAAGTTTTCATTTTTGCCTCTGCACTGTCCTCATTGCTGAAGGGTGACTTCATAAGCTTTCTGTAAGGCAGTTGCTTGCTGGGATTGTCTACTTACGTTAATACAGTAATTTCGTGGAAGCTTTTGCTGTTCCGTAGTGCATTACCTTCCCTGTACTGAGCAGATTATAAGCAAACAGAGTTGAAAAGCTGCCTGCAACATAGGTAGTATCCTTTATATAAATGTACAAAAGTATGCATTATTTGCTGTCCTTCCTGTTTTCCCTCTTCGCCCTCTCTTCCCTTTCCCCTTTCCTGTGCTAATTTTAATCTTGGTAACCCTAACAAGTGTATATATTTATATAATTATTATTTTTAGGGGATGACTATGCTTTCAAGTGTCCCCTTTTCTGCCAGTATTGTTATTCAGATAATTGTGTAATGTAGATTGACAAGATGATCTAGCCAAAGCTGATTGTTTTTATCCAGATTAGTTTTCAGCTAAAGCAACTTCATTTGTTTCATCCTGTGGATGTAGAAACAGTTGTACAAGCAAAAGGAAACGACTCAGTAGCTCTCCTGGTGGCCAGACATAAACACTGGGTGAACTTCAGCTTTAGATAATTGTTGCCCAGAGTATTCACTTTTAATTAGGTAACATTCTGCCATTAGAGCAAGCAAGTTCTAATTTAGTAAGAATGCTGTAGCAAATTGGACTGTCATTTATTGTAATCTCAATTAACCTTCATCCTACTTGAGGAACTGGGGTTCTTTAGACCAGGTTGTCAGGATTGTTTATGAGCTTGACATGGAAATCAAATGGATTTAGGTACCTAACGAGGGAGAGGCATCTGAGTGTCTAGGACCTGTTTCAGAGCTTCAGTCTGAGGGCTTGGGGCTTTCTAACTGAGGCTGTATTTTGGATGTTGCTGGCCAAGCAGAGGAACAGGAAGAGCGAAATAGCTGTGTGCTTCCCAACTGTGTTGGTTTCAGGATTGATAGTTTGTCATAAACCCATCAGATTAAGTCTAAAATGCCAAACTTTGCACACCAGTGACAGAATAGTTTGCATTCCACTTCAGGGCATTATGATCTCTAACAGGACCATGGAAATACACAGATCAGTGATTTTTATCCCTGGTATAAACTTTTGCCTATAGTGTTTGTGTTTGCTGATGTTTGATGTTACTATGTTTTTTAATTTGTCCCAGTGGAGCTCACTCTTTTATGGTATGCAGCCAGTAGCAAATTAGGTTTTCTTTGCTTGATGTGAATCTGGTTTGGATACAAGGATGCTTACTGATATGTACACTAGCATGGTTTGTTTTCTGAGGACTTTTCTGATGGATTTCTTACAGGTTTTTGCATTGTTGTGTGTACTATGTTGTTTTGTATTCAGCTACTTCTTGTTTATTTGTGCCTGTTGAGTGTTCAAATTTTTAGGCCTTGACATTTCTGTCATACTCAAAATTGGGGTAATAATGAGTTATCAAGGCAGAAGACTGAATTGTTTACCCTTTTGGGAACATACTGTACCTGGGTTTTGGAGTGATCCTATCTCTCACAACAGAAAACCACACAATCGTGCTCCAAAACATTTAGCACAGTTTTTGCAGGCACAAAATATACTTTATCTAGATTGGAAACAATTCAATGCCTATAAACGTAGCGTATCTGAAAAAAACAAACCGTGAAAGCAAAGTTGTACTTCATCGTAGCCATCTGTGATTAGCTAGAGTATTTCAAATTCTAAACAGCTTTCTATACAGTATATGTTGTTAATGCAGGTGACAAACCCACTACTACTATTTAAAAGATTTTTTTTTTTAATTCCTCTTTTAGTTTTTAGTCTTAATCATGTCTGGTTTGGAGATTTTGTTTTCTCTATAGGAGGTGCAGAGAACTTGCTGTTCAATTCAAATGAAAACTTTTACTTAAATGTAACTGTTAGGAGCTAATTTTCTAATAAAAACTTTGTCTTGTTTGGTTTTTGTTTTGTTGCATAATCATAAGAACTGATTACTGTAATCGGGTTATAGACCATAATTTATGGTCCTGATGCATACATAGTACACTGAAAAATTCAGCTTCATACTACGCACATGGGAAAATAATTCTTCTAACTATATTGGCAAGCTGTAAATACTGACATAAAGAGTATTGCTTCTTTCTCTCCCCCTCCCTCCCCCTCTTTTATCTTTTAAGTTGCAGCTTAAATTCTGTTAAGGTTTCATTCTTGATTCACTTATTTTGGCCAGATGAATTACTTACTTGACCTTGACTCTGTTATGCAAATAAATTAATGTATATGAAATTGATTCTTTCACCTCAAAGCAAAAAGTGTACCCATAGCCTGAAATGATGCTAAGTCATATACTTCTATTAACATTTAGATTTTTGCAAATACTTCTGTTCATCTTATTACTATAGCCAGAGAATTAGTTGTAAATATGCAGATTAGAGTTAATATATCTCTCTAAGAAACAAACAAGAAAAGTGGTGAAAGAGGAGAGAGATAAATGTTTTCATTTCTGTTTTCTTTCTTGGGCCACAGAAAGATGGCAATGCCAGTCCTCTTCCTGTTCAGGCTTGTATTCTGTATTGGCCATTATGCCTGCACAACCCATTGGCATATTTATCTGTGGCAAACCATGAAAATGTTTAATTTTAAAACAGACCAACTGTCTAATCCAGGACTTCATGCACTGGAAAAAACCTCTGTGCCAGTACAAAAGAATTGGGTAGCAGCATGGGAACAGCACACATGAGTGAATGAAGTGGCTTTGAGACTTAGCAGCATGTTTGTATGGCTTAAGATTTCTGTGAAGCAAAGGTTTCCTGGTATATAGTTTCAGAGGCAAGGTAAGAATAATGAAGCTCTCCTCTATCAGAAAGAGCACCTCTTACATTCTTTCCTTACGTGATTGTGTTACAGATAAATTTTGTGTGCCAACACTAATCCTGCCGTGTTTCCAACAAAATGTGTAAGTGTATGACTGCCTGTGCTACTGTGAGTGGGACCATGAACAGAGAAGTCACAGCTGGTAGATTACTCTCCCATCAATAGTAGAATACATTAATTCAGGTTACAAAATCACAGAATGACAGGGTTTGGAAGGGACCTGTGAAGATCACATAGTCCAAGCTCCTGCTAAAGCAGGCGTGCCTAGATTGAGTTGCCACAGGAATGCATCCAGCTGGGTTTTGAAAGTAAACAGAGAAGGAGACTACAGCCTCTCTGGGCAGCCTGTTCTAGTGCTCTATCACCCTCACAGTAAAGATTTTTTTCCTTATGGTTAGGTGGAGCTTCCTGTGTCCTACTTTGTGCCTGTTGCCTCATGTCCCATCACTGGGCACCACTGGAAAGAGTCTGGCCCTGTCTTCTTGACACCTGCCCTTTAGGAGCTAATATTGAATTTGTATGTTGAATTTGTGGAGTCAAATACTGGTTGAAATGATCAAAGTATCAGCTGTATTGTATTTAATTATTCCTTAGACATTAAATGGATGTCTGGAAGTCAGCATGAGAGCTGCAATGTGTGATATAGGTCATAGCTCTTCCTAATGCATTGTCAGATTTTTCTTTGGAGGTGTCAGTGATGTTTCAGAGTATCTTTGGCTGTGACATAGTAAGGAGAAACTAGGTAGCTGTATGGGTACCTTTTTCAATAGTAACCACAATTCAAAAGAGTGTGAGTTTTCTTAACTTGTAAAAATTGTTCTGTTGACCTGGCAAAAGCTTATCATGATGTCTTGGAACAGATCTACATAGGAAAGTCCTGCTAAATATTTACTATGCTTCTTTCTTTCTACATGACAAATCCCATGCAGGAATAGCATGTTGGCCAGGAGGAAACCCAGGTTTGGTTTGGTTTTGTCCAAATGAGCACTGACATTTAATAAATAACTTTCATGGTTCATCTTGAGATGGCACATAATTGATGTGTAAGAATAATAATTATCCTTTATAACACCTTCCTTAGAAAGCTCCAAATGTGTATAACAAAATCTTGTACTTTTAAAGAGCTTTTATCCTCATGCTTGTTCAATATTACTGATTTGTGTTTGTAGACACTAGCTTATGTCGGGATCTGGAGATGCATCCAGTGTAAACTACATGGGGAAAACGCAATGTTTTGTGTTAGAATATATCAGTGGTGCAAACTCCTCAAAGAGTAGGTCAAACTGTCCATTTATGGCAACTCTGAGAACAATTTTCACAGGATGGTGCCCTGTGATTATTATTCTGGTGTTTTGAGGAGTACTTTGTTGTAGGCATAGGGACCTTCAAATGTCATGGCATGTTGCTTCCAAGGTCCTGCACTGACTCAATTTTTTGCTGCCAGAGAGAAGCAGTAGTAGGTAGTACTGGTTGAGTTACTCTTCCCTTAAAATCAGTAGTAGGCATTTCAGTATCATTTTTTTCTGATACTAATTTAAGGACTTCAGGAACTAGGACTGAGGAACTAGGACTGCAGGCTTGGGCCTATGTCTGAGCTTCAGCTGATATGCTAGGACAGGAATAAATTGAAATGAGATAAGAAATAGCTTCATGGAGATTTAAAATTAATCCTATTCTCTGGGGTATACTTGCTGAACTGTTTTATGTAGCTGTTTTTAGAGTTAACTCTAGTAATATTAATGGTTTTGTCTTTGTTCCACCAGCTGGTAGTCTAAATGCCAACAGCGTGGTATAAAATTACACCGTGTCTTTGTCAAGGCTGAGAACCCAAAGCTTTATATCACAGGAAAGAAAGCAGAATTATTACATTACTTAAGAAATTTTTGCACTGGGAAAACAGAATGGGAGTGCAGACAGTTCTTGAGGCTAAGTAATTCAAGGATGTCTCCATTATTCTTTGAGAAGGCCCCATGCTTTGATAGGGGCATTTTATTTAGTCTTTCTGGGGCAGCTTTTTGTAAAAAGAAGTTCTCTTTTGGTCTTCACAACAGCTTGAAAAGGAAATTTGAAGTGGTTTCTGTGGTGAGGATTTATATTGACATAATTTGGAAACCCCTATATTACAGCTAAATAATAACCATAATAACTAGTGATTCACAGTTACAGGACTTTGTGCCTGAAAAAGAAGGTCACTTCAGATTCCAAAACAGATTGCCACAAGTGACATCTCTAGCCGAAGACAGAGTTAAGCCCTCAGGGAAGGATTTTGAAAAGTAGGCTAGTGATGCAAAAGTAGCAAGAATCTTCTCATTTGGATTGATAGTGGTGGGAATGCTATATAACTGGGTTGTTCTTGAGCTCACACTTAGAGAATCAAGATGTCACTGGCATTCTTACATCCTGATTTCTTCCCCTGCCCTGATGTATAATTTCCAGTCTGAACAATAATAGTGTCCTTCACAGGCTTTGCAAGTAAGGGTTCTTGAAGCCCTATGCCTCAGTCAGTTAAAACTAGTTTTACATGACTTACAGCCACTGCCGCTCTTGAAGTTGCTTCTTTCTTGGTGAATAACCTTGCTGGAGACAGTTTTGGACAAGATGGAATCTTTCAGACTGAATGTTAATTCCTTATAGCCTGTCAGATGAACACCCCTGTGTGGGGAAGATCACCTTTCTGCTTTATGAGTCATAATAAAACAGAATGAAAAGAGACAACCACTTGGAAACTTTTGCTAGATCAAAAGATCTAGGTATACCTGTCTGAGGAATGCTTTATTGCCTCTGGCTTATGCTTTTACACAGGCAGGAAAATGTACCAGATGTTTAATATCCATATTCTTATATGAACGGACTCTTGATGATGCAGGTATTCTTGTTTAGGTCCTACTTTTTAGTTTCTTTTGCATTCAAATAAATGTTTCTGCATGTTTCTTTTTGCAGAACTTTACCCTACAAGGGGTTAAAGTTGAGGAATAAAAATACCAGGCTTTGGATATGTTCCTCGGTATCTTGGTAGCAGTTGTTTCAGGAGCAATTTTCTTTATTGTGTGTTGTGTGGCTGTGAGTTCTGAGAACGTGTACGACTCTTGTGCAGATTAGCTGAGTCATTCGTTGTCAGTTGCATCAATTCACAGCAGGACTGAAGGGAATTGGGATGCTTTCGTGACAATAGTTAACATCCTGCCCTGCCTGTCTACCCCTTACATAGTAATGGATTTTAGAAATCTACCCCTTTCCTAACAGACTCCAGAGATAGACAATAATTCTTACTCTAAATATATAATTTTACATATCCTAAAGTTGTTTTTAATTCCAAAATCCCACATGCTTTGTTTACAGAAATATGTTACAGTGTGATTTTTAGTCCTGGTGTTTCTCTGGAATTCCTACTTCCCTGCTCTTCCACTGTTCTTCGATTTGCTACAGCATAAGAAAGTCATATTCAGGCTGCGTGAGGCTACCAGGGAGCGATGAACTGACATGAATGGAATTGAATAATTGTATGTGAATCCAAGATGACTACAGTTAACTAAGGGGTCTTGGTGTTTGTTTTTTTCATGTGTGTGGCTTTTGTTTTGGTTTGGTTTTTACTTTATCTGCTTAAGGGGAGTATTTGTAGGTCTTCAGACTTTTTTTAAAAAATATTTACATTTTTTATAAGGTTTTACAAATAAAGGCGACCAGCATCACCAAGTCAGAATAATGTATAATGATGAAGAAAGACTGACTTCAAACAACATACTTCTACATTCTTTCTTTTTGG
Source organism: Melanerpes formicivorus (assembly GCF_026170545.1). NCBI lineage: Eukaryota > Metazoa > Chordata > Aves > Piciformes > Picidae > Melanerpes > Melanerpes formicivorus. Next base: position 7,190,209 of record NW_027142369.1, read on the forward strand.
GAAAAACAAGTAATTTTTTTATCCTCATCTAGTTTTCAATAATCCTTTAGTTTCAGACAATTCTTCTGGCTTGGCAAATAGATCAATACAGACTTTTTTTCCTCAGTTTAGGAAGGATGTTGACTTGCTGGAACGAGTCCTGAGAAGAGCAACAAAGTTGGTGAGGGATTTGGAACACAAGCCCTATGAGGAAAGACTGAGGGAGCTGGGGTTGCTCAGCCTGGAGAAGAGGAGACTCAGGGGTGACCTTATCACTCTCTACAACTACCTGAAGGGAGGTTGTAGACAGGTGGATGATGGTCTCTTCTCCCAGGCAGCCAGTACCAGAACAAGAGGACACAGTCTCAGGCTGCGCCAGGGGAGGTTCAGGTTGGATGTTAGGAAGAAGTTCTATACAGAAAGAGTGATTGCCCATTGGAATGGGCTGCCCAGGGAGGTGGTGGAGTCGCCATCATTGGAGGTGTTCAGGAGGAGACTTGATGGGGTACTTGGTGCCATGGGTTAGCTGCCATGGGTTAAATAATTTTTCTCATAGTGTTTAAAATTTTGATATTCCAGATGATTGTGAAAAAAATAACTACAGGAATTTTCTTTTTTCCTTCCCCATTATATCTTAAATCAGGTTGATATAATTTGTTTTTATTTTTTTAAATGGCAACACACTGTAACTTTGAATAAAATTGCAAAAATTGCCATAGGGTTTTCTGTGGCAATTAAGGAGGATGAAGTAGAAAGTATAAGAAGAAAATCCTCTAGCCCCTGTTTTTTTGCTTATGAAAGTAGCTTTATGTACTGTCAATCGTTTCCCTAGTAAGAAGCTCTGAGTCCACATTTTTTGAAGTAAAAACTCAGAACCAATTTAGATTGGTGTCATCTGCACTCTCCCTGATTTATTGTTCAACAAGAAAGAACAATGTTAAGAACTGGAACTATCAGTTTTATGCTGAGATTAAATAGAAATTGTTCAAAGCTGCCTGCAACTCCAACACATTTCTGTTTACCAGTTGGAGAAGAATAAGGAAGTTGGATTCAAGCTGGGTCAATGCATTGATAACTCAGGTGATATAAACAGAGCTGCACAGCAGGAGAAGTGCTGTTGTACTTAGTAATACCAATACATTTTGCTTGCAAGGGGTTGTCTGCAAAATAGGATGATTTACTCTTTGCCTGTGCTGCCTGAGAATTGCAGCTGACCAGTTTGTGGTCTGACTTTCCAAAGCAGTGTATACTCTTTTGCTTTTCTTTTTCTCCTCTCAAGCCCCCTCCTTCTTCCTTTTTCTTCTTCCCCCACCGACTCCCACTGCCTATTGAAACAGTCTATTACCAAGAGTATATTGAGAAAGCTAGACTAGGGACAGCAAGGAAATGCCTTCGCAATGTTAACTACGCTGTTATTTTAAAAATCTGAATTGATTGTATTGTCTCTGATAGACTAAACATATGCAGAGGATAAATTCTTTAATATACATATTTACATGATAATTTTACTTACATTGTTGGGTATGTCTGGAGATACAAATGCTGACTTCAAAAGGAGAAACAGGGAAGATGCCATTTTCACTGCTGAAATTGTAACTGAGCTGTTTGAGGAGGAGGATTTATGTCCATATTGGATAGCAAAACATGAGTCACTGGCTCACTGCTGCTTGCACCAAAATTATTCTGTTATAAACAGTTAATCTCCTTTATCTAATTTCATCTAAAAACTCAGGATTAAGATACCTATTTATCTGCCATTTTGGAACATGGAAGTATTTTAGTGTATAGTCTTTAGGGCATTTTACAGCTGCATCAAATGCTAGCCACTGAATCAATCGAGGAAAGAATGGTGACTGCTTAAAATTAACCTACTACTTTAGTACAGGTTTTAATCTAAGAATATGTCTATTTCGTCTTTTCCTTACCACTATATAAAGGCAGCTGTAGCTGTATTTTAAAGGATACTTGTAATTTATTTTGAATCTTGCTTGCCTGTTGTGAATTCTTAGGCCATGAGTTTGTAATAAGAGATTGAGTGCATACTGGTATGGAAAAATCAACTCCTGAAGGCAAATAAATATGCTTGCACTCTGATCACTGCTCTGCTTTATTGAAAGTGATGTTGGAAAGTAGATTGATTGATCCAGATCTTTGTATCTTATTTATTGCCAATTCTGAAGGCTTTACGTACATAAATTTTGAGTGCCTCATCTTACTTCCTCATAAATGAAGAGCATGACTTTTTAAAAAAAGTTAGTAATCGGGAAGTGACAACTTTTGGATCTATAGTATGTAACCCATGAGTTGAAGAAGATTCTAAGATTTAACCAAGAGAGTCATTAGTCATTGGAATGGGCTGCCTGGGGCGGTGGTGGAGTCACCATCCCTGGAGGTGTTCAAGAGGAGATTGGACGTGGCACTTGGTGCCATGGTCTAGTCATGGGTCTGTGGTGACAGGTTGGATTTGATCCTTGAGGTCTCTTTCAACCTTGGCGATACTGTGATACTGTAATACTTCTTAGGTCATTTGAGGAGTTCATGACTCACTGTATGTGAAGGCTCTAAGTACTAGGAAGGATTTGTTGTTTGGTCGGTTTTCTTTTTGTTTTGTTTTGATTTTTTTTTTTTCCTTCCATCATCCTTATGACTGAGGGTTTGCCTTAAACTCATTATCTTCAGGAGTCTACATACTGAATACCAATGGAGATGGTTTGTATGACACCTGTAAAGATTTGTGTTGGCCCTGTGATGCTTGTGTAAAAACTCTGGAATTCTGGATGCTCTGAAGCAACACTGTTATTTTAAGCACCGTGTACTAAGTTAAATTCTACCTATAGAGATCAATTTGTATGGATGCCATATCAAACGCCTAACAAGAGTATTATTCACTAATAGAATATGTTAATATTCCACAATGAGTTTTGACTAAAGATTTACTGTCCCACACCTTCTAGTGATCAGGTAATTCTGGTCATTTTCGGTTACAAACAAACCAACGGTGGTGGTGGGAAAGCACTGTGCAAATGCTATGGAATCAATGGTTGCCACTTACTGTACTTTTTATTTTTCAGTTATTTTTATTTTCATAGGATACTGATACTAGCACATATGCTGGTGGTTAACACTGGTGTGCTGTGAAGGATCTATTCAGTTGACATACATTCAAAGGAAAGAGATACACTCTTCTTCCAGAGATGATTCTCAACTAATTTTAGTAAATGTGGGTGGAATTACTGCTAAATGCTTTATTTATTCTTTCTATTGCAGTCTTTTTGGGATAATTGTACCATTAGAAATAATGTAAAATATGAGTATGTGAGAAAAAAACAGTTTAACAAAAGGCTGTTTGCGATCACCTTGTAGTGACTTTGAGGGTAGGGAACTTTATTTGGATGATAATTACTTAAATCTAGTTGTGTAGGCAGGAGGATTCTGATGGCATGCTCATAATAATTCTAACAGGAATGTAAATACAGATGAATGACCTGTATATGTAGTACTCATTTTTTATCTAGTGTTTAAAATTATTTTGCCAAAAGAGGTGGAAATTTGCACGAGTTGTGTCATCACATCAATTTGTTTAGTATGTTGATTGTATTATCTGATTGGATTATCTGTCCACTCCAAGCTGCATGGCATCCATGGAACAAATGGACAAATCTCATTTATTTCTGAGAGGCATAACTCTGACTCTTTCTTCATTTTAATTAACTGGATTTCAGTCTGCTTTCCAAAGCGAACATGAATCTAGCACTTTTTGTTTGTTTGACAGAATGTGAATCAGCTTGAAATTAAAGTAATTTTTAGCCATTTGCATGTTTACCTCAGCTGCATTTGATCTATGGTTGCTTCTGATTGATGTGAGAGTAATGCTAGCATTAGTGGTTTGAGATTGTGTTGCTCATGCATGTAACTACTTCAGTCTGAAGTAGATGTCCAGTACTACTTTAAAATATCTGAATAATGAACAGAATGTAAATGAGCAAAGCTTTCCACTTCTGAGCTGTCTAAAAGCAGCTTGTACTATGAGTTAGCTCACAGTTCTGTGTTAATATTATGATTTTTTTTTCCCGTTTGAGCCACCAGGTCTTTTGAGTACCACACTTAACAATTTGTAGAAATTTGTTAACTGTTTGAAGGTCAAAGTCAGATTTCTTTTGTTGGGGAAAAAAAGAACTGCTTCTACAGCTAAAGATTCAATGAGTTTCTAAAATTTCAGATGTATTTTTCACAACTTTACTCCCATATTTTTTTCAAATTGGAGCATGAGCTCAGTTTGTATTGTTGTATATGATGTCTATCTACTTACTATCTCTCCCTCTCTCTCAATATATTTCTATTGCATGTGGGAAAAAAATATTGAGTAATGGCTTCATACCCTTGCATTCAGTCTCTTTACATTTTTTAGTATACTTTTTATTGTGGCTTTTCATTAATTCACCATAATTTTGTTTATTCTGTACACAGCAACCTTTGCAATGTCTGTATTATTGGTCTTTACATCTGCATTTTCTTTTGACCCAGTCTGTGAATTGTCAGCTCATAAAATCATAGAATAAAGTATGTTTTATGTGCCATTTGTCTATGTTGATGCAGCAACTGAGATTTTGTTGTGCTGCAATTTATAAACCAGAAAATACAAACTTTATAGAGGATGGCTCAAAAGTCCTGCTTGTACTTTATTTCTTAGAAGGCTACTGTTCTTTCAGGCTCTTACATGGTCTTCAATATAAAACAAACTCTTGCTTACACAGATGAGGCTTTTTTATGAAGCAAAGCAAGTATAAACAGATCACAGAATCACAGAATGTTAGAGGTTGGAAGGGAACTCCATAGATCATTGAGTCCAATTCCCCTGCCAAAAGCAGGATCAGTTAGGGTAGTTGGCACAGGAATGCATCCAGGTTGGTTTTGAAAGTCTCCCTAGAAAGAGACTTGACAGCTCCCCTGAGTAGCAGTTGCTTTCCTGACCTTTGATGTGCTTTTCCTACTGGTAGGCAGAGGGATTCCTGGTGGAATTAGTATATAATTTTATTTTTTATAAACTATTGAAGTGATTCATAGAACAGAATGAGATAAAGGCAAGTGATACCTTCTGTTAGACTAGCCAATGTATCGTGAAAAAAGTGACAAGTTTTTGAGACCTACAAGTCCATCTTCTAAAAGGGAGGTTGAAATACACAGATACTGCTTTCTAGATCAAGAACCTCTAAAGATTCATAAATCAAAATTCAAAAGGTTCTCATCAACTTCCAGAGTTAGGGTGTGACAACCCCAAACCCTCTAAGAATCGATTCAAGAGCTTTTGGGTCTGTTTTGCATAATGTGTCCACACTTTTCAGACCCATGAGTAGAAGACAACTAATAATTAGACTTTAGTAGTTGTTACATCATTTGAAGTGTTGATCTATTTTGTTACATGAATAGCTAACTAGGGGAATGAAATATTGATACAACAAATAGGACTTGAGACTGAAAAGAGATCCAGCGTCTAAATTAGACTATAAGATAAACTTAGGGTAGCAGAAGTAAATTATCCTTCTAGAATTTGTTTAACATCTGTGATGATTTTTTTTGCTCACTTTTTGTGTAGAAAAATTACAGGCTTTGTACTTTTCCAGAAGACTTCTTATGTCATATAATGCCTACTGTGAAATGACAAATCTTGTTGAAAGTGAAAATTATAAATTCAGAGTTGGCAAATGACGACTGGGCAGAGAGTAAAATAGATCAGCTACTAGCTTCTTTTTTTGTTTTTGTTATGTCACCTAGGATTTGGAAATTGCATTATCTAGAGTGAAAAGACTGGTTTTACTTTTCAAATTTAGACTGAAAGTAAAAACCACTAAGATGAATTCTACCCAGAGACCATACAAAATGCAATATGTATTATGAGTCGTCTAAAGAAAAGGAAACACTGATTTTCTAGGAGACAGTAACATTGAAATTAGGGTAGTATTTGAGAGGACAAATGTGTTCCTTTGAGGCACTTTTTAAATTCTTGAAACTTTTCTTAAAATGCAAGGGAGAAAAACTTAATGTTTCCTCGTAGCACTTAGTGTGTAAACTCACAGAAACTGATGATATTGGGAAGAATGAAGTTTTTGTGTCATTATAGTGCATTTGTTTTGCTCAAGAATAGAAAGAAGCATTTGTGTCAATTATAAATTCTTTCTCTCCTTGACAGTAATTCAAGCAAGCAAACAGAAATAAGAAACTTTACCAAATCAGTTTAGACTTTACCAGATCACTTTACCAAACTGATCCTGGTAAACAAACTTACTGTGAATACAAAACTACTGTTCAGCTGTATCTAGGTTTTCTGTTTGTACATTTATTGCACTGTAAGTCTCATGTATAGTGCTGCATGTTCAGATATGTACTAAGATAAGATTAATTTCTTTTTTCAATGTTTATAGATCATGTAGATTTTACAATCATAGAATTGTTAGGGTTGGAAGGGACCTCAAGGGTCATCCAGTTCCAACCCCCCTGCCATGGGCAGGGACACCTCACACTAGATCAGGTTGCTCAGAGCCACATCTAGCCTGGCCTTAAAAACCTCCAGGGATGAGGCTTCTACCACATCCCTGGGCAACCTGTGCCAGTGTCTCACCATCCTCATGGTGAAGACTTCTTCCTAATATCCAATTTCAATCTACCCATTTCTATTTTTGTTCCATTACCCCTAGACCTATCATTACCTGACACCCTAAAAAGTCCCTCACCAGATTTCTTGTACCCAGCTGTCCCTGCGTTCCTGTCATGGGAATCATCCCTCCAAGTTTCAGTAATAGTCACTATGTCATATCATTCCAGCAGCGCAGTGGCCCTTAGTTTATCCTCTTTGTTGCCCAAGCTGTGTGCATTTGCACAGAGGCACTTCAGCTATGCTGGCTGTGTCACTCTCTTAGGTGCATGCCCCTTGATTCCCTTGGGGTGTCCCAGTGCTTCGTCCTTGGCTTGCCTCAGGGCAACACATTGAGAGCCCTCGCTAGCACTCCATCCCTCTGCCTCTGGTGAGCTGCCCCAATGTTTGCCACAGGCAAGCATGAGATAAACAACCCCTTCCGCCTTCAAATCTAGTTTAAAGCCCTATCAATGATTCCTGCCAGCTTCTGTCCTAGAATCCTTTTCCCCCTCTGGGACAGGTGCATCCCATTGGTTGCTTGCTTTTATTTCTAGGTGAACACTCTTTTGATAGAATCTGGTATTTTCTGTAAAAGTACAATCTTTTCTTAACACTAGTAAAAAGCAGTAGTTTTCCTTTTATTTCATTACATAAATTCTTAGATTTTAAGTATACTTCCATAAACACAAATTATGTAACAGGAGTGTCTGAACATCTATTTGACAAATAAAAAGTCACAGTCATTCATTTGTGATTTCAAGACATTTTTCTGCTTTCTAGAATTTTTTTTCCCTTTTTGTTACCAAAACCCTGAAATAACACAAATTGAAGATAAATTAAAAAGGAAAACATGTAAAAGTAGAAGTCTGTATCTGCCTGTCTGCATAGGAAAGATTGCCATATAAAAAATTTCACGTTAAAAGTAAAGAAGACTCTCTAAGCAAGTTTTATGGGCCAACAATTTTATGTTATTGACAGAAATACTTATCTGAATTTCTAGTTTTCCTTGGCAACCAGTTGATTGTATAGGAGAACAGAAATTCTGAAAGGAGAATTGAAATGGAATTGTTCTGAACGGGCTAAATCCTGTCAGATATTGAGATTTTATACAAGCAGGAAATGTAAGTTCAGGATTTATGAATCACAGTCACAGAATAGTTTAGGTGGTTAGGATTTGCTGGAGATCATTTGATTGGCTCAAAGCAGGGCCAACTTCAAGTCTAATGTAATTTGGTGTTAGGTCAGGTTGCTCAGGACATTGTCCAGATGAGTTTTGAATGTCTCCAAGGATTGCCAAACCTTTGGACACTCTTTTTTAAAATGTTTAACAATGTTGTTTGTGATTTTCTTTTTCCTAATACATGGATAGTTATTTAATACTTTATTAATTTTTTATCAAGTTTCTAATCACTCACTCATTCAGTTTAGTAAATTTTTACCTCTGTTTTCAACAAGTGCATGTTTAGACCAACATAGAACATGTTTGAATCTTTCCCTGAAAATAATGTCCATTACAGAGTGTTATAATGGTAATCTCATGCACCCATCAGTCAGAACTTCTAGGTTTGTAAATCTAAATTACCCAGAGCAGGGACTTCAGTGATTAATTCAGTAGTGGCTCTTTAGCAAATTACTTTGGCTGATCTGGTATAGTTAGCCACAATGTTAAAAGAAAAGTCAGTTCATAAGCACACTGATTTAGTCAGAGCTTGGGCAAACATTGTGTCTTCCTGACAATGCTGTATTCTGCTCCTATCTATCATGGTGTTTTGCAGGCTAGTGCAAGTGAAGGAGGGACATGTAAATTGATCTTCTCTGTTTCAAACTCCTTTGTGGTAATACTCTCTTGGGAAACATTGAGTGGCTCATCTTTCTTCATGCTGTAGAAGGAGCTGTAGTCCTTCATTCCCTTTCCAGATAGAAGTGTTTCTAATTGAGTACCTAGGGACTTAAGCTTTTTTGTTCCTATTTTGCAGAATCCATTTTAAAAAATGCTTTTAAAGTGAAACAGAAATTGATTTTTAAGCATCCTTTTAAAGCAGTTTTTTTAAGTATAGGAAAACTTGTTGTGTGACTTGAGCTTGCATAAAACCTCTTATCCATGATAGGAAAAACTTGTCCTGAATATTATCATAGAATCATAGTATAGTTAAGGTGTGAAGGGACCATCTAGACCCACCTCCATGCTCAAAGTAGTGTTGATTAGACCAATATATTCAGGGTCTTGTCCTGAACTCAGATTTTGAATGCTAAGGATGGAGACTGTACCACCTCTCTGGGCAACTCATTCCAGCATTTGAGCACTCTGACATAGAAGAACTTCTTTTTAAGACTTTAAAGGGAATTTCCTGTGTCTCTTCTTGAGACTGAAAAAAATCCCTGGTATCTAACTTTCTGCTCAATATTAGATGCTGTAATCCTTTAATCATTTTGGTAATCCTTTGATGAACTCACTGCTGTTGTCTCCTGTGTGCTGCTCATGATCTTCCTAGTGCAGTCCAGGATGCTGTCAGCTACTTTTTCCACAAGGATGTGTAACTGGCTCCTGGTCAGTTCACTGGGACCTCCAGGTCCTTCCCTGCCAAGCTTCTTTCCATTTGGCTAGTCTGTAGCCTGTGCTGGAGCATGGGGTTATTCCTCCACAGCTGCACGACTTGCATTTCATGCTGTTTAACTTTGTAAGGTCTGTGTTTGTTTGTTTCTTCAGCTTGTTGAGGCATTACAGCCATCTGGTTTATCAAGCCCGCCTTCCAGTTTTGTGTTATCTGTGTACTAGTTGAGGATTGATTCCCTTCCATCATCCAGGTCATTAATGACAATGTTAAAAGACTATTGCCCCCATGTACACCCCACAGGTCTACATCTGTCTGGATTTCTGCTGGCTGCTTTGCCACTGGTCACAACCCTTTAAGCTCGATAGTTCAGCCAGTGCTCAGTGCACATGAATTTCCATTTGTCTAGCTTGTACTGCATGAGTTTATTTATGAGAGTATTATGGGAGACAATGTCAAAAGTGTTGCTAAAATAAGTTAAAAAACTTCCACCTTCCAAACCAGTCATCTCATTGTAGAATGCTGTAAAGTTGATTGCTCAAGCAGGATTTCACCTTCGTCGATCCAGGCTGACTACTCTCAGTCACTTTTTTTTGTCCTTGTTTTGTTCGTAAATATATACTAGGTGGACTCGCTTCAGTCTTGAGACAATCTTAAATATAGCAGAGGCTTCATTTTGTGAAAGTAGAAAAAAACAAGTAAAGCCAAGTGCAGGGGCTAAAGGGAGAGAGGCTTAGAGCGACACTTGTGCATGAGAAGTACCAGCTCTTCCATGAATCTTATAGTCAGACCAGCTCTGGTACTGCCAACTGTCAGCAAGCAGCTGGTGTTGCAGAAGCGGAAAGTGTTCAGGCATGAGAGCTTTCCCCCTTGATGAGGATTTCCAGCATTGTAAAGTCACTGGGATCTCCTGGAGGATGAGCTTAGAAGATAAGTCCTGAAGCTTTATATGTATATGATACTATCTGTGTGGATTTTGCTAGCACGAAAGAGGTTGAGCTAAGTTGCTTCTAAATGTAGGGCTCTGTTGAGTTCTATAGTTAGCACTGTTAATAAAGCAATAACACCTTCATTACATTGAGGTTACTGTGACTCTAAAGAGATGTAGCATTTTAAAAAAATGTATTTATTAATACAGAAATGTCTAAATCTAAGCATTAAGCAATAATTCAATATAATCCTGAAGTCTTCAATGTTTAAAAAAAAAATCTATGGTGCATCTCCTTTGGTAGACATAGAAGAAAAATCTGCAGTTGGAAAATTACAGGCTGTGTAGGTGTTGAAATGCCTCCTGCTTCGCATTCTTACTTGGCAGCAAGCCAGATGCTAAGCATTTCTGTTTTAAAGGGAAATGCTCCCTTTTTCTTTACATTTCTGATGGATAAAGGTTGCATTTTGGTTTCATTTTTTAGTAGTTAGGATTTCTTCCATCTTGACACAAAAGGAATAAATTTTTTCAATTAAATAGCTTCTCCAAGTTACCATGGCCTGTGCTACTGTGTTACTGCTGGATAATACAAAGGCATGCATCTTTTCCTTGGAAGTTGTATCTTAAGAATTTGTGGACCTCATTCACCCTGTGACCCTTTTCAGCTCTGGATTTCTCAGTACTACTTTAAAGCTTTATTTGAATTAGTATGTAATACTCAGAGAGATCTGACATAAACATGAAAGGCTTTAATATTCATGACTTTAACATAGATAATAAAATAGTTTTGAGTAATGCAAATGTGTCACAACCTGTAAGTAGATCAGTTATTAAGTCCATTTTTAGTAGCTCACAGAATACCATCCTTTCACTGAATATAGATGTTACTGGGAGATGTGTTTCTATTGAGAGAGCTCATGCACGTTCACCAAATAATACTGCAGGGATGTTAATAGTGAAATCAGTATGAAAATCTGTACTCTCATTCATTTGTGCTGGTTTTGAGTGGCATTAGAAAGGGCTTTTTGTTTTGTTTTGTTTGTTTGTTTTTTACATCTGTGTTGAGTTCCATCCCCAGATGTAATTTTTGTTCACTCTTTATTGTTGTAAATATATGGGCCCAATAATGATGATGTCTCTGCTCTGGGAATGATTCCCAGATTTTGCTCAGCAGGTCTGAGTGCTGCAGCCCTGATGACAGCAATGTGTGATAACCTCAGTACAGTCTTCACAGCTTTCTACTCACTTGTTACTCATTTTAGAATTTATGATTACTCTTCTGCCTGGGTTCTTTCCTTTCCATTATTTAAGGTCTATGTGGGTCATTTAAAAAAGACAAAAGATCATAGTTCCTGCCACTTGTAGTGTGTAGCACCCATTTAGACCAGTTATTGCATGACTAAATTTGTGGTGGACCCTTCTTGATTGCTTTGGAACTCAAGGAAATAGTAATGTTTTATTTTTGTCCCAGGTTAGTTTTGTTAGGAGCTATAATCACACAAGTACTTCTAAAGATGTTAATTTGCATTCAGGTTGGACATTAGGAGAAGGTTCTTCATTGAATGAGTGGTCAGTCACTGCAATGGGCTGCCCAGGGAAGTTGTCATGGCACCAAGCCTGTCAGAAGTCAAGGAGTGTCTGGAATATGGTCTTACTCATATGGTTTAGTTTTTGGGTGCCCTGCAAGGAGCAGGGAGTTTGAATATTATGATCCTTATGGGTCCCTTTCAATTTGAGATATTCTATGATTCTGATACATACTAGGTATAAACACAAATGCCTGTAAGACTAAGGCTTGTAATGTGTTTCTGTGGGCAAGAGCCATCATTTACTTGTGTGTCTGCCTTAATAGGTGGTAGAATCAGGCACTTCAGGGGGACTGTTCGTCTCTTCTATTTAGGCTGAGATAAATTGCTCTTTATTAAATCCTAGTTCTCTACCTTGATTTTAAAGGAAAATAACTTCAGTGGCAAGCAAACACAAGCTAAGATTAGGTTAATTCTATCATATATGCTTTAGACACATACTTTCAAATTACAAACACTGTCTTACTCTGTACAAAGCAAGAGATTTATCTCCCTTAGCAGAATTTACTCTTTCTGGAAGAGGAAGGTTTTCCTGTGGTAAGACCCTTACACCAAGTGATAGTTTGCAGTTAGTAAGTTATTACAGCTGTCTGCAGAGTGGAAACCTAACACAGAAATGAACTGAGGTGTGTGAGACTGTCCACCTTGCAAAGAGGATTTGAATTCCTGTATTCCTGCCTTTCAGCCTGTAATTAATCTTCCCCAATGTACTGCCTTATAACATGGAAAATTATCTTTTTGAGTATAGTGAAGAATTTGTTCTTTCAAAAATACACTGAAATTTACAGTTTGCTAGACATGATTAAATTAACGTTGATGTTACCTAGTTGTTTTTTGAATATTTTTACTGGGAAATTATAGAGTGCAAAGAAAAGAAAAGCCTTTCTGGAAGGATATTACAGTATATTACAATATTTCTGAATGGGTATTTTAGTTGATTTTAACCAAAGCTTTTACTTTTGCTTCTTATTTATTATGCGAACATACCCTCGTTTTGAAATATGCATAGGTATGCACTTAACTAAATAGTTCAAAATTCACTGCTTTGACTGTACCTGTAATTTTATTTGCTCTTCTGAAAGACATGAATTTGAGGATTATGTAGAATATTAGTGGAATATGTAAGTATCTTTTTATCTCTAAATACTGCTGAAAAGCTTTGCATCTTATCTGTGTATTCCAAATATATGTCAGAAGCAGAATAAAACTGGATGGTAGTTGTGTAGATCTATTGTCATGTGACCAATTTATATACCTAGTCCACTTCCTGAGCTCAAATCTTTCCCTAAGAAAGCTTAGAATGACGATGGGATGGGAAGTGATGTATGAAAGTATTTAAAAGTAGTTTTGCTATGAATTTGTTTTTAAATTATGTGTATAATCATATTATACATTTAGTTGTAATATCACACAGCAAAAAGGTGCTTGCATGTGTATAGTTGAGTGTTGCATGCTTCTTTAAAAATAATTGCTTAGCTGTTTAAACAAAACTGGATTTGTTCTTCTGGTTTTTTTAATTTAGTTTTTTTGGTGTGGATTTTTACCTTTCTCAGTGGTGAGATACCATTGAGAAAGACACAATGTAATCTAAGTAAGTTTTTGAATCCTTCTTTAATCATGTTTGCCAATACTCATATGATTATCCATCTGACTGTTTTCCCTACAAAAAGGAAAACATGGTAGATTTCTGTTAAAATGTTGTACACGGAGTGTAGATTTTGTTTATATCTTCTATTTATCCCCTTCCTATGCTTTATCACTTGTTATAATATTAAGGTTTCCACAAAACTACTGCCTTGATATATAATTTGAAAAGATCTTTCAAATGTTTTGTTTTTTTCAAAGCTACACTAAAGTTAGAACATGCCATATTAGAAATTGTATGCAACAGTTTTTATTGTTGATATTTTTAATGTTATTTTATATTACATGTTATATACAAAATGTAATGCCTCTCTCCACTTACTATATGAATTACCTGGGTAGCGTTGGCTTGTCATTTTGTAGGGTTTTTTAAAATGAAAATTGTGAGTTTCTAGCCATCATAGAAAGTAATGTACTCTGTGTTTGTATTTTTGTAAGTTCTGGCCAGGATATCCAAGGAACCAGTGTGGTGGCCAATCTTCCATTCCTGGTGCGACAGAATCCTGCAGAAACGCTGCGTCGGGTTTTACCAAAGATCAGAGTAAGTTGTGTGTAACGAGGTTTGAATGTATCTTTTTCTGCCACTGTAAGTATTTTAATAAAGGCAAAACCATCCCACTTTTACTGTAAATTCAGCCTCTAGGGGAGGTCTGTCGGGTAGGTCTTGCACATTCATTCACTGAATGTACAAAATATGGCAGATAGTGTATGTTGAAAAAATGTTACAACATCAAAGACCCTTTGCATATTTAGCGTAAGTATTAGATCTGAGACAGACAAGCAATAAGTCCATAAGTATGCCATATCTAAATAATTGTTAGGTGTCAGTAATTTTGGTTATGTTAACAAAACTAACACTTCCTGCATCATTTAGATGTTAATGTAGGTTTGAGATTATTAAATACTTTTTTAAAATGCTACAGTTAAAATAAGGTGGCATCCTTGTATGGGCTCTTTTGTATAGAGATCCCCACTCTCTGGATTTCTGCTTGCACCTCCTCATGAACCTTGGAAGTCATTGAAATGCAGATTTAGGGAAAGCTTAGACATTTTTCTCAGCATTTCTTGTGCACCAAATGGCTCCTATCAAATGATGGTAGTAGTATTTTCCCTATTTTCCACCCTTGGGCAGAGGGAAATTGCAGGTGCCTGTCCAATTAATAAGATTTTTCCAAGTTCTGTGATTGCAGAAAACTATGGCTACTCATGTTGAAGTAGCCTTATTTAATGCTCTCTGGTGAGTTTGAAACTCATTTTCTAATTCTTATTTTCCTAATATACCAGTCTCCTCTTGAAAGCTTTTCTTCTTTTCTAGTTGATTTTATAATTTAAGAAGAGGTGGGGTGATTTTCACCCTGTCTTTTGCCCAGCATTGATTTTTAAGGTCCATCCTCATTGTAACTTTGAGCTGTAGTGCCCGTTATTTCTACGTCTTTCTAGTCCTAAATGAAGATTTCTGTTGTGTCAATGCAGTTACTAAAATGATTAATAATATTTCTACTTGCAGCATTTTTCAAGAGAGTTCTGTTGCTGCAGAACATAAAGTGAATTACAGGTGATATTTTTCTGTTTTCCAATTAATGGAATAAGCCATGCTTTCCAAATTATGCAAGTTTTAATGCCCCAGTTTAACTTGTAAACATTAGGATAGTTCAAGAACATGCTTATCCCCTTAAATTCCATTAAATACATTTGTCTGAATAAGGTAGACAGGAAAAGCTTTTTTTCCTCTGGAGTGAGAATCTGTGGAGGATCAGTGTATACAAAAATATGTTAACTTTCTAACAGAGTAAATTTAAGTCCGTTTATGTCACTCAACTTGAATTCACTGCAATTTCAATGAGAAGACCCATACGTTTTCTTGCATGGAACTGTACAGTTCTGAGTGCAAGCATCAATGCAGGCAGGTATGTAAGCAATCTAGAAATTTACATTTCAATGTCTCCCGAGGTCCATGAGGAGGCACATCCAGAGAATGTGTTCTCACACATGATTATCCAGAGTTGTGTGGATCTGTGGAGGAGACTATTTGGAAACTTTATTTGATGGTAAGTAACCCTGTTTGCATTGTGTACATAAAAATGAATTCAGCCTCATTATGCTCTGAAGTGGTTTCTTCACATCTACAGTATGTAAATAGTTCTTTTGATTATTTTGTGGATTTTTTTTTTCTCTTAACAGTTGTAAGCCAAAATCCTATAATAATACATACAGGTATTCTGATCTCAGAAACATTTGAAATATAAAATTGGTAGATGTCCTTATTCTTGACTGTGGGTGTTATAATGATAGTGGAGGAACAAGAATGGAGTTGGGCTGTGGATATCAAAAAGAGGGCAGTTTCCTTGACTATTGAATGCAGCTATTGTATCACACTTAGCTGTGCAGTGCTGTTTCTTTTTTCATTTGGGGGAGCAGGGACACAGAATGCTTTTAAAAATACACATGGTTGTAAACTGAGACAGCTGTTGACAGAGAAATCCTGGTTCTCTTTGAAATCAGGTGAACTAAAAGATAGACATTGGCACATACAAACTGGTTGACATTTGTAGAATGAGAATGTCTTGTTTTACTTTGAGGTAAGCAAAGCCTACTAAATAATTGCTCAAGATGGTCTCTGCAAAATGTATTTCCTAAGCAAAATCCCTCTGCTAGATAATACTTAGGTGCATAATGGATATTTTCTTAGTCTTGTCTAGGCTGATTTAAAAAAAGAAACTCAAGTATTAGCATACTGTTGATTTTTGTTGTGTGATCTGAGAAAACTGTTCATGTCAGGCACTTTTAAAAAAGAAAAGCAAAATCATGTAAAATGCTTAAAGGGAAGTATGAGCTTTGAACTCCTACCAAGTTTGGGGTCACATGTAAATTGAATGTAATTCTTCAGCAGTACAATAATGTGCTCTGTTTTCTCAGGAGATGTATTTAGAGAAGTAAACAAAAAGAATGTTTACCTGTCTGATAGATTTGTACATGCTTGAATGCTGTGTCATAGATTTCATCCTCTTAGGCATGTGCATGAATATGGAAATTAAATTGGTGGCTTGTTTAATTTAAAACATTTAGTAATAGTTCATCCTTGAATTAACTGTTGAATTGATGCTTTTAAAGACTGCCTATTTAATTATATTTTTCTATGTTAAAACTAAGTACTAGTAAATGCTGAGTTATTTCAGTAAATTCTATTGCTATATGCTTTACTCAAGACTACATATATGCACACCTTTTCATCCATGTTCCAAGTCAGTTGACAAGAGACAAAATTTAAATTGTGTTCTGCTATTTTAGTATCTCTGACTTGATGTGTGAAATACTTTTCAATTTGTGTGCATAAACAACAGAAGTGCAATTGTTGGCTGGTCGGGTTTTACCTCTTTTGTAGTTTACCCAGGTTGGTGTGTAGTCACTCTTAAAATGGGATGTAAAAATTTGAACGTCTTTCAGTACATTTCTGCCTCATTCTCTAAAGTGATACAATTTGTAATTATACAGGAGGTGCTGCATGTCGCAGGAGTGGAAATGCAGTTAACAGCTGCTGTTTCATTTCTGACTGTATTGCAAGAGGAGTCGGTGTCCATTCATACGTACTCCCACTCCTTCCTACACATCATCCTTCAGAACCTGGAACACAGAGATGCAGGTCAGGATAGTACAACTGTACTACTAATGACTCATTAATTCTGTATGTTTTGTTTCCTTAGTGACTGTGCAATGCTGTGTAAAGCAGTGCATACAATTTCTCCAACTTTGTATCTAGACTTGCATGAATGGAAAGATTTTTGCATTCTGACCACTTACATGGTGATAATTAAATGTAATTCTGATTGAAGCAAACACACACACTTTTTCTGAAGGACTAAATCCCCAAATTGTTACTGAGTCCAAGCTTCTACTGAAACACTAGGATTTTGTGGCTAAGGAAATGGAGGGATGATGGTTGACATTTATTCTGTGTGATGATTATTTTTTTTCTTAACTTCTTTGATGCTATGTTTAGGATACAAAGGGGAAAAATGACCTCTTGTAAAACTAGGCAGTTTTGGTGGGCATAAGAAAGGAATATGCTTCTAAATGAGGGAAATGTTATAAAAAAACCCCAAACAACCCAAGATTAATGCTATTTTTGTACAGGCATTGGAAAAGTAAAAGAAATAGGGAAAGAATCTGCTTCTCACTTATCCTACGTCTTAGTTTGAAGTCTTGAATGTTAATTTAGAGGCTTTTAGGTACGTCGCTTCTTGAAGAGGGTCTTGTGAAAAAAGAGAAGTGACTTTGTAAAAGTGATGTGTGTTTTGTTGTACTTATTATATGTACAACATAATACATAATTAATTTCTTTCTAACAGGTGTCAGCAATGCATGGCTAGAAACTCTTCTTGCTGTAATAGAAGCTTTACCTAAAGAGACTGTCCGACATGAGGTAATAATATTCTCCTACATATGCTGATAACAATAATATTTTAATCAAGTCTCATTTGCTTGGTAAGATTTCTGGCAGTTCTATGGCTGTGAAAACAGGAATGCTTGTGGATCATGCTGTAAGAGAATAATGTGTTAAAATTGTAGCGTTCTTAAATAAATAAAGAGTGTTTACTGCAACACTTCCACTGCACTTAGTATTCTCAGTAACATTTTTTATGTATCTTGTTTTGGTTTACAAGATGATATTGCATTCTGTGCTGTCTCAAAGAAGCTACATTTGGTTTGGTACTGAACTAAAATTCTGATTTCTGTTAAAAGTGACTGAATGCTATAGATCCATTTCATGGTGTACCTCAGTTACTCCTGATGTACCAAAACCCCAGTGTCCTGCTAGCACTCTTTCACTATGTAGCTCAAGAAAGAAAAAGGAAATCTGTTGCTAAGTCACCATGTCACTTCCCTTTACTCAACTAATTTATTCACTTTTGTTTTAATAATTCATATTTCATTGTTAAATTTAAAACTTTGAAACATTCATATTTTACCATGTTCATAATTTAAAACAACATGGAGATTTAAATACCCAATTGTTTGTGTAGTATAAAAATACTAGTTGAAAGTAGTGGTTAATTGAAATTCATCACAATTTAAAAAAGAAACTGATGAGAAGTTTAGGCTGAAAAATTAGGTTGGAAAAAAATCTAATTGTAATGCATATTTAAAGATGCCATTTAAACAAGGTAGAATTTCTTCCCAATTTGTCTCTAGAAACACATTTGTAAATTTCCACAAAAATTTGCTTTGGGAAGATAACTGATGAAGTAGTGTTGATTCAGCAGTTACACAGAAACCTGAATCTGAAAAGGGGCCTTTTTGTTTTATTGGAGGATCTTTTTTATTAGGACACTTGGAATATTCTAGTTGTTTTGGGTTTTTTTGTAAGCAAAAGTCACAGGACAATCATGGATTCCAAGGACATAAGTGCAGGTCAACCTGCCCAAATATCCTCTCTCTGGCAATGGCCACTTTGTAGGAAAGACTGTCTCTTGGTTACTAATTAGAAGTATATCTGGTGCATTTGCTGTCAGAGTTCAAAGACCAAATAAGTAATGCACAGTTTTGTAGTTAACTTACTATGTTTCTTTATGCAGTGTTATGGTTAGAAGTAAACTTTACGTACTGATTGTAGCCTAGATGATCTATTTGTCCTTAGAGTGGTATGATTCTCTCATCTCAAAATTTCTGCTAGTAAGAGGAGGAGAAAAATGCTTTTAGAATATTGTGATGCTTTTCTGCCTGATACAATATTACTTTGTGGAGCTCTGCAAGAGAGATTGAATAAGGAACTGTGACATACTGCAGGAGATTCTTTTTTGTAATGTTCCTTTTGGCCTGGCACCTGGATTTATGTGCTTCTGTCTGGGAGAGGGGGGGAAAGAAAATCTAACTATGGTGTTCTGCAGGCCTGCCTTAGTTTGTTTCTGGCACCACAGAGGTAATCCAACAAATAACAGTGATCCAATTATAATGCAGATCTGTGTGGAAACCTCTTCCCTGCAGATCCCAAAGTAAGTGTTCAAGAGGTGTTCAAAGTAGGTGTTCAAGAGGGGATTGGACGTGGCACTTGGTGCCGTGGTCTAGTCATGAGGTC
The DNA here is from genome assembly GCF_026170545.1 of Melanerpes formicivorus. Taxonomy (NCBI): domain Eukaryota; kingdom Metazoa; phylum Chordata; class Aves; order Piciformes; family Picidae; genus Melanerpes; species Melanerpes formicivorus. The sequence goes on from NW_027142369.1 coordinate 7,209,602, forward strand.
TGTGGTGACAGGTTGGACTTGATGATCTTTGAGGTCTCTTCCAACCTTGGTGATACTATGATACTGTAAGCAGAAGTGAGAAGGATCAGCCTTTAAACTTTGTCAAAAGTGATGCTCCCTGAGATAACTTACGAGAAAAAAACTCAGAGAGACTTTCTTCTAATTTCTCTGTTTTTTTATTGTTTTGGTTTGTTTGTGATTTTTCTGGTTTTTGTTTTGTCTGGTTTTGTGCAGGAATGTATTTAACTTTAGTGAAAATTGCCAACTAAAGGCTATTTTAAGTATCCATATACAACTTAGTCCTAAAGTAAAGACACAAGTAGACAGATGTAAAATTGTGACTTTGATGTGAATCAGAAAGTGGTGTTTTGGCCAAGATACTGGTTTAATATGCTGCAGTTAGCATTGAATATTAAATATACTGTTAGTGTACATAGGTGCTATTATCATTAGTACTGATGAATTCCATGAAGGAGGTGAAAGACATTTGGGATGTATAGATTATTTCTTTTAAGAAGGAGAATATATTATTTACTTCTCACATACTTTCTCTTTTTCTTACCTATAGATACTGAATCCACTTGTTTCCAAAGCACAGCTTTCTCAAACGCTTCAATCCCGCTTAATTAGTTGTAAAATCATGGGAAAATTGGCTAACAAGTTTGAATCTCACATGTAAGTAGACAGCATATATATTTTCATTACACAAAAATTACAAGAAAAGTGGACTTTGTTGCAAAAATTAAATTCTTTCTTTTTACATTTCCTTTTATCCAGACAATAATAATGGGGAAAATGTTCATTATGTAATGAGCATATTTGGACTTCCTGCTGTTCGCCAGTTTATAAGTTCAGTTCTTCCAAAGGTTCAGCTGGGTACCCTTTTCATGCCATTGTTTTTCTTACCAGGAAATGAGCCAAACAGTGGATTTCTCTGCAGTTTATAGAGACAAAATACGAATTCATCACCTTAAGTCTTGTCATAAAGACTTCCCAACTGTTTTATGTGTCTAACCAAATTTAACTTGTACATAGATCTTTTTTGTTCTCCCTGATTATATGGAGAGGTATCAAGTGCCACTCTTGTTGCCTGATTGCTGTTCCAGGTCTTAGATTCAGTGTCTGTGTGTTTGGACAGTGGTTCAGAGCAGGGAAGCAATGATGAAAGTAAATCTGAATAATTTATCTGCCCAAAGCAGTTGGCATAGTGCATTCTTTGAGCAGTTTATCCATTCTTTATGATAGCTGGACCATTCTACCAGGTGTGTTACCTATCCAGGCAACTGGCCACATGTGATTTTGCATTACAAAAGAAATTAACTGAGAGCAACTCAATGCAAAGAAACCATGTCTAGCTAAGGAAGTCTGCTCTAATAATGTTTTTTGTCTGCCCCAAAGTGCAAGAATTTAGTGTAACAGAAACGATGAACAACAGGACTGTATGACAAGATATTTAGGAATTAATGCCTTTAAGTTATTATTTCCTTATTCAGTTAAAACCCCCAAACATATAGAAGCAACCAAAAGGATACTATCTACCCCTTCATTTGCAGTGTAGACCACAGATATCAGTAATGCAAAAGGTAATGGGCATGGTAACATAGTCTTTTTTGAGAATGTTGACCAAAGCCTTCAAATCCATATCTTCAAAATGTACAGAATCCCAGCATGATCCCACTTACATTTATTTACTTCATACTACATTTTAATAAAAAGAGTGAATTTCCAGATCACTTGTAATCTTAGGAGAAATGATAATGTTAGACATAATATAAGTTCAAATAATTGTACCTTCTTTTGTTTGATTTCTTGATGTTCTGAAACAAGAACCCCTGAATTTTACTGAGCAGATAGTAACACCATTTCTGTGCAGAAGTTACCTGTAAAGAAGGGGGCTGAGAATTTCCTGAGTCTTACAGATCCTCTTGTAGAAGGCTCTTGAGAGCAGTTCGGGGCCTGGAAAGAGACCTGGATCAACAAATTTAGAATGTGGCAGACTGAATAAGGTTCATGACACCCTCTCATTCCCCTTGCAGGAGGGATTTTGATCTAGGCTCAGGAGATGTCTGGCCTCAGAAGCAGGCAGTGTGTAAGCATATCTTCACATTTGAAGTGAAATTTTGATGGAAGAAGCAAATTAATTTTTCAGTAGAATGAGTGAAGGATGTTCAGGCTGACTTGAAAATTTGCTTGTCTGTAGCTTCATGTTCTTTTTTCCTGAGTTTTGCAATAACGTAAGCATTTGGATAGAGGTACTTTATGAATACTCATGACAGCAGGTTGGGCAGTGAAAAGAAACAGTGGCTGATTCTCCCAAGTTGTTTTTACTTAAACAGAATTCAAAGTATTTATTTTATATCTGCCTTTGATTTGATATGAAAAATTGAGTCTGCTTGCATAGAGACATTGCAATAGTAAAGCTTTTAATTACAATTTTTCAGTCTACTTTCTTCCCAAATATTTCTCTGATGAAAAACCAAAGAAGAGGTAATAGAGACAATGACTTGGGATTTGCACTTCTATTTACGTTATTCTTTTTATTCTTGTGGTGGCTGTTCAAAAATTATACTGAAGATGGTTATTAAATGAGGACAGCTTCTCTAAGCCAACTTACTATTTTTGTAGTTACAAAAAGAAAGATGAAATATGAGCAAATTATAATGACTATAGATAATCCTTTTTCTCTTTCTTTATAGCTCATCTGATGTACAATTTTCTTCTATAATTGCTATTTTTCAGAAAAATCATTTGCCATATGTGATAAATTAGTGTTAAAAATACTGCCAGTAAGAGGTATTATACATGTACAAATTGAATACTGCATAGTGGATTTTATAAAGTCTTGGTTTATATATGAATAAAAATGTTCACATTTTTAGTATTAAGAGAGAGATTCTTCCGTTGGTAAAATCACTGTGCCATGACGTGGAGTATGAAGTGAGAGCTTGTATATGTCAGCAACTAGAACATATAGCTCAAGGAGTAGGGTGAGTACAGTTTGTGTAACTGCTTCTAAATGCAAAGTCTTTCCTTAAAATGTTTAATTTTAACCTAAAACCTCCTTAGATTTCTAACTTAATTCATGTATACTCAATAATGATTCTGAAGGGTATAGGTGTGTTCTTTGGCAACTGGATCTTTTATTGTTGTTTTTTTTTAAGGGTTTTGTTTCTTTCTGGTAGTAAAATTGATAAACCATACAAGTAACAGTGTTTTTGAAGTAATGAGTTCATATAGAGCTTCTTGTAATTATTTAAATTATCCATTGATGTTGTTAGGCTTATGGAAAAATGGAAGATACTTATGGCAAGTATTAGAAGTTTTTAACAATGACCATGGAGTTTTGTGCAAAAGGATGCTAAATGTTTTTTTTAAGGAAATTTTGTTCAGTATCACCTTTACTCTGAGCTTGAAGGCCTTCAATATGGCACATGCAGTAATAGAAAAAGTCAGACTTCTATTTTAATCAACAGTGCATGTTATGTACCTATGCAGGATTGGTCTCTGACAAATATTTCAAACTTCCAGATCTGTCCATCTCTTATTTTTTCAGAAAGAAAAAAAAAAAGAGAGACAGTAAATTCTCTTAAGAATTGAAGAAATTACCAAGTAAGGTTCCCTGCTCTGTGCTACACAGTGGGCATAGATCAGATCTTAAGAGTCCTTCTGGCCTTTAAAATTGTGAATGAGCAAGTTCAAAGATGAGGCTAAAAATGAAATGTGATTTGAAAGAATATTCATAGGTTTGTGGAATGGTTTAGGTTGGAAGAGATCTTAAAGATAATCTAGTTCCAGCCACCTTTCCATAGGCAGGGGCAGGGACACCTTCCAGTAGATAAGGTCGCTCAAGGCCTCATCCAGCCTGGCCAACCTGCAGAGAGTAGGCACTCATGACCTGCCTGGGCAACCTGTTCCAGTGTCACACCACCCTCACTGTAAATAATTTCTTCCTAATATCTAGTCTAAATATATCCTTATCAAGCTTAAATACATTCCCTCTCATCCTATCCCATTGGAATTTACCATCGAAAACTGGAAAAGTGTATGTTCAGGTAGTGTTTCAGCTTACTCAGATACAGGGAGTGCATATTCACATCAAGACCTGAGTGTTACTGCTATGTTCTTAAACTTATGTTTTGGTAAGGTTGTGCAGGATAATAACTTACAGATTCTTAAGCTTGTATTTGTATTCCATTGGTCTTTTGCAAGTTCAGAGGATGTGAATAATGTGAAAACACAGCATTACTCATCCTAGCAAAGTTCTTAATTTGTCTTTTTACTTACTTTCTTTTATAGCATGATGTAAATTAACACAGGAAATAATTTTAACATTTTCCATATTGAATGGCTTTGGATTTTAAAGAATTTGTGATGACAGAGAAGAAAGGAGTATTGGTTGATATTACTGATATCTGGAAAACTGGAAATCTAACACACATTTAACTCCTCTTTAAGCCACCTCTTTGATTTCAAAGTCAATCTCTAATAGAGCAGTCTGCTGCCAATGTATAGATTCAAGTTTTCAGGAATCAAACACATAGACTGTACTATTAATTACCAAGACAAAAAGAGGCCATCAGAACCCTTTATTTACTGAAAGCTAGTATCTGTACTAATTGGGAAACCATGTTTTCTCTAAGCAGTACTTGCTTAGTCTTTGTAGAGAAGGCTTATCTTTGAAGCATAAGATTTCCAGGAACAGCAGTCCAATGTGACTCATGTTTAATCATTTTGGCTTTGGTCCATTGCACTGAGCAGCTTCTGTATATTTGATCAGAAGAGTTTTCTTGGGGAAATAGCTGGACTGTTTCAAGTATTTTCCAGGCTGCATGTTCTGCAATTTATTTCAAGCTAATTTGAATGCTTTTTTTTGGTGATGAAGTTTTGCATTTCAGACTTGCGTATTTCTTTGGCTGACAAATTCAGAAGTCCTGAGATTGACTGGAGGTTCTTATTGAATTTTAATTTTCTTACAACTTTGTCAGTTTTTGATTCTTGGCACTTCAAGGAAGAATTCTATTCTGTTGTAGCAATATATTTTTGTTACATATTTTCTCTTGACTGCTTGCCTCACTTTGCAGGACAGAACTAACAAAAACTGTGGTGCTTCCTGAATTAGTAGAACTGGCAAGAGATGAGAGCAGCACTGTACGCCTTGCAGCTTTTGAGACATTAGTGAATCTGCTTGATATGTTTGATGCAGGTAAGTATTAAATTTAGGTTTACTAGTCCAGTTCTCAGTGCTTTAATGCATTTTATAAATGTATTAAATACTTTTGTTTTGTCTGCACTCTTCAGATATTTCTGATTTTATTTTGTTTATTATTTTATCCTTTATGTATTTAATGTCTTGTAGTGCTTTATATGTAGTAACTTTTAAGGATGGTGAACCAGTTGTCCATGAAATAGTTATCTTATTCCAAGTTTCTAATATAATGAGGCTAAGTGAAATGGGTGAAACTATTGTATAAATGATAGAAATGTTGGATTGTTTAGTATTTATTTAATGCTGTCAAAACACATAATATATAATGTTCACTCAACAGATTCAGTTGCTTGTGCTTTTTATTTGCTGTCAACTATGTTTTGCCGCTTAATTGCAGTAAATCCAGCCCTAACTATAGAGGGCCACCTGCTTCTGAGCTGAAGAACCCAGGCTGGGGCAATGATATGATATTTATGTGTGTATCAGTAAACCCTGCAAATTGTAACATCCAGTGTTATATGTCAATTGCGTTTGTACATTTCAGAGCAGAACATACTTTCTCAAGTCTCTCAAACTGCAGTGTGCGTAACCAAGTGTTAGCAATTGCTCTTCAGTCCCTTTGAATTTGTGGATGCATGGCACTGAAATTTTTTTCTTTGCAATGACAAAGTGTGTGCATTTTATGAAGCTTTTTAATATTTAAAACAGAAAATGCAAATGCTTGTGTTTTTCTCAGTGGCCTCTATCTTTAATCAAACATGAATGCTTCATGCGTTTTCAAGTGTAGGGGTGAGTGTCACTTCATGCAAAGGAGAAGTTCTCTGTTCTTTATCTGGTTCTTTTGGCATAGTGGTAGTGGATTACCTATGTGCATGACTCTTAGATTGTCATCACAGTTTCAGTTGAACATTGAGTGGGGCTAACTTCAAGGAGAGATAATGTGACTGTTCCAGTATAGGGGAACATTTTGAGTAACTGCTATGCCTTGTCCTCCAATCAACTGCTCTGTATGAGTATTTTATATTGTTGATCACTGCTCATTATTTGCCACTCTGCTCATTAAACCATCTTTTCCCAAACTCTTCAGTTCCCAAACTCTTCATTAGCAATTCTGTATTTTGAGCCACATTTTCCACTCCCACTTCATCTTACTAACTCTGCTTCTCTTTCTTGATACATAAGTGAGGAGCTAGTATTTACTGAACAGGGATTTGGTGATGAATTACTAAAATGCATAACTGCATATAAGCTATTTGGAGGAGTTCATAAGAAAAGAAAAAAAAATGAGGAGAATACAAAAAATAGACTTTTTATCAGTAAGAATGGTTAATTTTCAAATTATTAAGCCTTTGCATTGATAATATCAAGTTTATGCTTCTCTTTATATCTAGTCTTCACTCTTTTCCCCCCTCCCTCCCTTCTTCCCACTTGCCCTCCTTGATTTTGTAACTACTGCTTTTAGCTATTGCAGAAATCTTAGAGAAAGCATTCAGAAATTATTTACAGATTCCTAGAAATTAAATTTGTGTAGTTCTTTTGTTTCATGGTGTCGTAGTTTGGGCTGGGTGCCCTCTGCTACGGGGGTGTTTCCTGTGTCCAGAAGTCCAGCCCAGTGGGTGGACACAGGAAGTTATGTATTTCTACCATAATTCCCACACCACTATAAATTTTATGGCAGGGTCTGGCACTTTCTCTTCCCTTCCTCTCCGATACCCGGTAACTGGGGGAAATATCTCCCAGCCATGGGCCTGGCTAGGCCCAAGGCCACGTGGGGATGGGCAATCTCAGATCTGGCCAGCTGAGACTAGCCTAGCAGTGGGGGGGGAGGGAGGAGCCCTGGGGGTTTTGGGTGCACCCTCAGGTGGGATGGGATCTTTCTGGGTCTGTTTTGGGGTTTCTCTTGTCACTGTGTTTCTAGCTTTCTGCATGCACTCACTGTTTTCTATTTAAACTTTCCATTACTTTTGCAATCTGTTTGTCCGAGTTGTTATTTCTGCATGTGGTGGGGAAGGGATCTGCCCCAACCCATTAGACATGGCTGAACTAGAAAATAAGCATTTTGAAGGTTCATCACTCAAAATTATATACAATTGTTTGTTTTTCACAATGTAAAAATATTTCTTCAAGTCAAACTAAATATTTTGTTCAACTGTAATTATTTCCTGAATTTTGGTGTTGATCTACCATGAAAAGATCCTAAAGCCTTTAAAATTGAACATATTAAAATATAATGGTTTCATTTAAAACAAGTCAAAACACATAAATTTATTTGAACATTTACTCCTTTACATTATAAGGAGGCTGAGTGGTTAGATTTGCCTTTTATATCAGTTAATTTCTTTCCTTTGCCTTTAATGATCTTGTTTTTCTGTGAATTTATTGTTTACCAGAAGATTTTCAGCCTCCTCTCACTAAGCTGAAAAATTTCACTTCCTGTGTGTCCAGGTTTTCACTTTACTGTCATGGTCATGTTCGGTCTTGATCTCCATGTGTTCCTACTAACATAGGAAATCTGTTGTAGAATTATGAAAGTATTATTTCCTTCTCTGTATTCTTGGTGATTGGAGAAGTTAGTGACTGTTGATTTCTTCTCAGTCTCATCTTTTACTGGAGGATGCCTTTTCCCTAAACCCAAACAAAACAGGTAAGGTATTAAAATTTAGGACCTGTATTATAGTAGTATGTTTGGCATTCTCTGTACCTCTTATTTTCTATCTCCAGTGAGTGCCTGGAAAATATTCCTGAGCATGTTAAATGAAACTTTTCATAACTATGGAAATCCACTTTCTGTGCCTTTTTTTGTTTTAGGTGCCAACAAATGGCTAACTTTAAAAATGTCTTTTGTTTTTCAGATGATAGAAGTCAAACTGTGCTCCCCTTAGTGAAATCATTCTGTGAAAAATCCTTCAAGGCAGATGAATCTATACTAGTTTCTTTGTCTTTCCATTTAGGGAAATTGTGTAATGGATTATATGGTATGATTTTATGTTATTTTAAAGAAATCTTTAAATAAAATGAGGAAGATTGGAGAATTTGAAGCTCATGGAAAACGAAATGATAGTTAGGAAAGGTGTTATGGGAAATAAAAATCTGAAATCATCCGTGCCAGGGCAAGTTTAGGCTGGATGTTGGGAATAAATTCTTCACAGAAAGACTTGATGATCTTAGAGGTCTTTTCCAACCAAAACACTTCTATGCAATGATTAAGCATTTCATTCTTCTTGGTATCTGTCATTAATAGTGTGAGTAGAAAAAGGAGCCCTTTCCTTGATTGTTCTCATATTACTAATGTACATATAAAATGACTTGTCATTTTTTAAGTCCTCTTGTTACTTACATGCCAGTTTGTTCTGAGTTTTCCAATTTTATACTTACATCTCTTCATTATCTGTAGCAGCATGACCTAACTTTTCAGCTTTGTTCAGGCATGCATTCTTCATGTGATACAGTTCCAGAAATCCCTAAAGATGTAATGCAAGAATAAACCAAAATTAGTGGAACATGCAAATATATTTGCAAATGTGCAGTAAAATCCTTTGTATTTCAAGAATTATGTAAACAGAAATTAAGATTCACTCTGTTACAATTAGCTATTATATTTCACTTTTTCTGTGTAATGAATGTGTACTGAAGATACTCTCCTAGAGTCAAGACGGGGGGAGAAGGTATAACAATGGATAGATTTGTAAATGAGATTTGTTTTGGGATATTATTAGCAGAATTTGTAATGAGGAAACAAAATGGTTTTGGTTTTTATAGGCATTTTTACTCCTGAACAGCACTTACGTTTTTTGGAATTTTATAAGAAGCTTTCCACGCTGGGTTTACAGCAGGAAAATGGACACAATGATAATCAACTACAACTTCAAACTCTGGAACAGGAAAAGAAGTATATTTCAGTGAGGAAGAACTGTGCTTACAATTTTCCAGTAAGTAACATTACTTTAAGGTTAAATAATTCGTCATGCATATAGTTCACTAAGTAGGACTGCATGAGTGATTGAGACATTATTCGCAAATTGTGCATAGCTAGATTCTACATGTCTTCTGAAAAGTTCAAATTAATGGCTTAAAGTAGGGGTTTATCCAAAAATTTTACCAGTTTTGACTGAAAGAGTGCTGTTCTAAGAGGTTACTGGTCTCATTCAGTCCTACTCATTTTCTTCAAACCCTTAGTGCTAAGATGCTGCGAAAACGACTGTAAAATGGAGCCCCTGGTTTCAAACCACTCAGATCTAGGTTTTGTATTTAGTGTATGTTATGGCACTTTAGGAAGTTAAAAATTGACTCTGGTTAGATTTCTGTTTTAGTAATGTTCCTGTCTGAATAGAGAAAGTCTTTTAAGTTTGTGTGAAGTCTTCAAACTTAACAAGCATGTTTCTGCAAATCTACATTTTATTTTGACATCCTGCATTTATATTTAAAGAAAATCATTTGTACCAGGAGCCAGTTATTTTTATACTACCTTTTAAAGACATGCAGTCTGAATGTAGGTAGACATCTGTTGGTTTATTTGAGCAAAACCAAGGTATACACACAGAGTTTTGTTGAAAGTCAGAACATTGCTTGCTGCTTGCTAAAATGTGCTTTGGTGTTGAAGTCTCCAGTTGCAGCTTTCAATTTTATATGAAATGTTAACAATTTTTCTAAAACTAAACCTTTATAGCTTGTCTTTTTCTAATCTCTGTATTGAGAAAAAGCCCCTATGCAGTGTCTGGAAGATATGTAAATCCAATTTAGTTCTCAAGTCCAGAATTTGTCAGATGCCTGTGTTTTCACATGAACATTAAAAATGCCACACTCCTCTTTAAAATCACAACCTATTGTCTTCCAAGCGTCTTGCTGGTTGTAACTCAGTGTTTTTATCTGACAGTCTCAGATACTGTAGTCCTTTAGCTATGCAGTTCAAAAACCCCACACCTTTATCTTACCACAGGCCATGATTGTTTTTGTGGATCCAAAGAACTTCCATTTAGAACTGTATTCTATATTCTTCTGCCTTTGTCATGACCCTGAAGTTCCTGTCAGATACACTATGGCCATAAGCTTCTATGAAGTAAGTCTTCAGTGGTTTGTTAGTGATTACATGTGTATAATATTTATGCTGTTTTCTTCTTCAAGCTCACATTAGTGACTCTTCAATTAAAATAAAAAGACTTGTTGAAATGATTTTGTTTGTCAAAGATGTTCAATCTCTTCCAACCTCTGTATATAGAATCATAGACTCATACAACTCACTGGAAGGGACCACTTCCAGTTACTAGGGACGTCACCTGGGTGGCACTACTTCTCAAGTGTTATGGAGAGCCAGCATAGGCTAAGACAATTTTTGTATGTTCTCTTTTGTGAATTGTATAGTAGACTGAATGTTAGCTCTTCCAAGGAGCATGAAGTAAAACTTGAATATTCCAGAAGGAATTTTTCTAGCTTTCCACTTCAGCAAATGTGAAATAGAGTTAATTCTAAAAGCATGTTTCATGTTTAGATAACAAAGCTGTTTCTTGACTCACTCTTTATATAAGAATATTTTTAATGTGATTTATGGGAAAGTACACAACTTTAGAAGGCTGATACTAAACAATTGTTGTCCATCCCATCTTCATATAATCAGTTTCAGTTGGAAAAGATCTTTAAGATCATGTTTACTGTAAACTAAGCTCATATAGTATGGTTGCTGTAGTGCCATGGAACTGAAGAATGTTTCACCTTCCTATTTAACTTATTCCCTATTTAATTTTTTAGGTTGCCAAGCTTTTAAATTCTGGTGTCTGCACAATACATAAAGAACTGGTTGCACTATTACAGGATGAGTCACTGGAGGTAATATATTTTAATTGGAGCTTTCTTTTGCATGTTACATTGAGGCAGATGATGTTTAATAACTCTACAGTAAGACAGTAGAGTAACTGAAATCATCAGCAACCTTTTATTTCTGATGGGCAAATGTTTCCTAAAGATGCTAGTCTTCTGTGAATAAAAAGGGGGAAAATAAGGAGGATGTTTGAATTTAGTAAACCCACATTGAATTTATCATCTTTTGAAAATAATAATTCTAAATTGTTTTAATTGCCATATTATTTATTACCTTACAAAGTCTGTGTAAGGATTTGGTTTTGATACCATATTAAAATAATCATTAGTAACATTCAAGGCCTTTGCTTTGTTGTATTTCATTGCTGCAGTTAAAGAAGAGATGAAGAAGTTGTGTACAGTTCAGTGAGACAGTGTAGTTTAGCATACCTTGGTTCCAACCTGTGAAAAATATTAATCACTTACCTGTATTACAGTTAATATATTTAGCATATTTTTTTTTAATTGAAAAACCCCAAATATTTATTTTTGAGACAAAATCACCAGTTCTCTGAAAACAGTTATTTCAGTCGTTGATATTTTTTGTTTTCTTTGTAGGACCTTTGGATACAGCATTGAAAAATGTTTTGCTTTCAGGTGCTCCTTTTTGTTTTGGTACCCTTTGATAGACATTTTTAAGGAAATTAAAAGCATTCATAGAACATCTACTCAGAGTTGATGAGATTCTGACTCATCTGAAAATTCTGAAGTCGAACATTTGAAAGCTGAGACTCAGAAGCAGCTGGTGATTTTACAAAATGCCTTCATTTGATCCCTATACAATTGCCTAAATCGTAGACAAATATTTAGTGCTTTTATCTTTTATACACCTCAGTCAGGATTGGTGCCAAAAATATTTAATTGCGCACTTTTCTAATCCTATTTCGACTATTACAACATTTGAAAATAATTTCTATTAATATAGACTATATATTCTTTTTCAATTTATCAACTGCAGTTTTCTTCTAAAGAAGGAAAAAATTGCTTTTAGGAGAAAAAATATTTTCTTTGAGGCTTTTAACTGTCTGCGGAATACAGATATTTCTTAAGAATGAATGCTCAAGTTATTGTTTGTTTTCCTAAACTGAAGCCAGTAATACTTTGACTGCTTACTACATTAAAACATTAGTTTTAAATCCCAGTCCTCATCAACCCAAATATGTTGCACCTAGTTAATTTTTTATTTATTTTTTTAAATACAATTGTGAGAGAACAGTATCACAGGAGATGTCATCAGGGATATGTTGGGTAGAGATAAAAACTGAGTCAGGTTAATTTACAGATTCATACTGCCTTTCTTTAAATAGGTGTTAGATGCCCTGGTAGGTCACCTTCCTGAAATCCTTGAGCTAATGGCTAATGGAGGGGAAAACAGTGGCTCAGAAAGCAAGGTGGGTGCTTTCATGTGTTTTTAGTTTGTTTTCTAAATTAAGATTGTTCAGTCATGTATTATATGAAAAGGGTTTCATGATTAATTTCTGCTTTGGAGAGACAGACATTTTCTGGTTTGGTTTTGGGGTTGTTTTTTGTTTTTTAATTATTTTGAAAGATTTAATATAAAAATAAAAAATTCCACATTCTTTCTGTACTTAACCACAAATTTGCTGAAATAGATAAAATACTGAAATGCAGTTATGAAATTAAAAAAACCCTTTGATGTCATACTAAAGGAGTGATAGCTAATACCTAATTTTTTTTTCAAATCTTTGAGTATTGATGTGCCAGCTGCTCATGGTTGATGTTTTCAGACACAGTTTCTGCTGGCAGGAAGCTTACTTCCTGAAGTAGAGGCCCTGAATTAGGATTTAGGAGACCTGTAGTCAGCTCCCCTTTGCTAATTTAATTGTATATGGCTGTAGATGATGTTTTTTTCAGTGGCTTGTCACATGTAAAATGGAACATAAGAGATCGTCTGCTTGAAGATGCTAAATGTATAGAGAAATTGAGATATTCCAACAATATAAGAACTGAATATATCTATTTGCTTGTATGCACAAGAGTTGAGAGTGTAGTTTAAAAAGCGGATTTCAGGTTTTTACAGCTGTGAATTTATATAACATAGAACAAATGCAATGTCAAATGTGACAATCTTTGCCTCCTACTGAGAAAACGTGTATCATTTTTACTAAAATGAATTAGGGAGCTGAGAAGAATAACTGTAAACATTGAGACTCAAAGGAAAGTAGAATTTATTTAGTTTGAGAGAGAAGACTGAGGATGGTTGTTATAATAGTCTTCATGTCTATAAAAGGATATTGCAAAGAGAATAGTTATTAGTTTTTCTTTGTCAGGAGGAGAAGCTGGAAATGAAAGTGTACTTGCTTAGATACTGGGATAGCTTTTTGACTAGTTAAATGGCATTTACTGCATAAGGGAGAGTCTTTAACCCCAATCATTAATTTTTATTTTTATTTTTAACAGTTTAGACTAATCTCTACTGGAAATAGTCACAATGTAGCTGATCCTGTCTTAGGAGAGAAATTAATTTACCTCTTAAAATTTCTTCCCTTTTTACATTGTTATGATGTGCTTTTGAAGCGTATCAACATGACATACAGCTAGACAATGTAAAATTATTTTAATATTTATTTCATTTCTAGTTGTCTATTCCTGACCTGATTCCTGCATTAACAGCAGCAGAACAAAGAGCAGCAACTTCTTTAAAATGGAGAACTCATGAGAAGTTACTACAAAAATATGCATGTCTCCCTCATATCATATCAAGTGATCAGATTTATTACCGTTTTCTTCACAGAATGTTGACAATCATTTTGACAAATGTGAGTTTGCCTGTTTCTTTCCCATTGTTTTTTGTTTACACTATTTAGAACAATAACCATCAGGTATTTGCTTTGTATAGTACTTTATATGCTGTATTAACCTTAAAGTACTGTTTCTCTTTGTATATGGTATATCAAGCTGTGGGTTTTTTGATAAGACTGAAAAGTTGCTCTGAGAACTCCACCCATTTGAGGAGCAAAATTGTAATTGATAGATTGTTTTGCTTTTTCCCTCCCACCCTTTCCTTGTGCTTATTATTGATTGGTTTCTAAGTAAACCAAATGTTTTTCCTCTGATACATGTCTTCTTATTCCTGTTTCTTTTTTTCCATATGTGACTTTGCGTTGTGTCCCCTTCTTTATGAAAGAATACTTTATTCTCAAACCAAATGAAGAGAAGATGTTGTTAAGTTTTATTTTCTAAGACCTCCGATATAGAAGGTGCCTTCCACACAAGGAATATTTTAAGGCACTTATGAAATATTCAAATTAAAAAGTTAGGCAGGAGGTGTAAAGAAGTAGATGTCTCGTGAATTGGCCAGACTTCCTTATTTTCTCTCCATTATGCTAATTATTTTGACATTTATGAAGTTGGCTAATGTTTAGCTATTTTTTTTATTTCTAGATAATTTTTGTTTTACATTTTCAGTCACATTCCTTCAGATATGTTTAATTGTGTTCTATTTATTTCTTCCAAGAATGTTCTGCCAGTCCAAAAAGCAGCTGCTCGGACTCTTTGCGTTTATTTGCGTTACAATCGCAAGCAAGAGCAGAGGCATGAGGTTATTCAGAAACTGATTGAACGTAAGATAATTTTTCTTTGATTACTTAGAGACACAAGTTAGTTTTGATAGAAGATCTGTTGTTTATGGCTATATTTGTTCAGTGTTTATTGGGAAACAGGCCATATGATTGATGATTTGGCAAGACCTTTCCAACCTTGAATATAAACTTGCTTAGCTGGATGTGCTGCAATATACAAAGTGGAGTTCTTCTGGAGAAGTAAAATTCTCCAGAGAATTCTGCGTAAGAACAGCTGAATAAATCTTCTCAGAAATTAGTTTGTGAATGAGTTAATCACCTAAGTTGATTTTTTGGCTTATGCTATTTGTTTTAAAGGTAGGTTAGAAGTTTGAATAGTTCCCGTTGGTAATCCCTAATGCTTACACTGTAATTAGATATACCTGTGAAAGGTATGGTTTGAAAGGCATACAGTTCAACACAGTTCATTGGTTATTTTGCTTTTTTCAAATGGTTAAATAGACAAATTGTACTTCTGAAAAATTGCATGCTGACAAAAGCAGTCATTGAATTCAGAAGGTTAGGTTTTCACAGAAGGAAAGAATTTAGATAGGCTAAGATGTGCCTTGTGATGAATGAGATTACTGTCTTTCAGTCAAAGGTTTATCCTTGAAATATTTTCTATTTGACATTGAAACCTTAATTGATAATATCTGTCTGTTTTGTTTTTTTTCAGAACTGGGTCAAGGAAAAAGTTATTGGAACAGACTTCGTTTTTTAGATACTTGTGAATTCATTATGGAACTGTTTTCAAAATCATTCTTTTGTAAATACTTCTTTCTACCTGTGCTTGAACTTACACATGATCCAGTGGCAAATGTGAGGTACTGTATGAAGACTACATAGCAGTGTACAGGAAAAGAAAAGTTTTAAATAACATATTAAGAAATATTACTACTTTTAAAAATTTTGCTTATATAGTAGAACTTCAGTAAAATGCTCAGCAATACCTTCAGGATGACCCGTATTATAGGTGTAGGGGATTATGGGAAGGATGTTAGCAAACCACAGAAGCAAGTCAGTCTGAGGATTTGAGGAACTGAGAAAATGTCAGGTTTTGGGAGTGAATGGGAACACTGAGGCAAAGGAGCCAGCAATAGGTGAAGGTAATATGCAGTTTCATGAGTGTGGTGGGAGAAATGTAAATTCACAGTCCCCATTAATTTCCATCTGTTTAGATGTCACTATATGTAAAATAAAACACAAAAAGCAATTCTCTGTGATCTGAGTTTAAGAAGTTAGTATAGGCTTTACCTTATGTAAAAGCTTCTACTTCATTGTTAAAGTGAATTGAAAAAGAGTAGAAAAATATAAAGAAATTTGTTAGTCTTTTTAGACATTGTTTTTCTGTTAGTTTTTTTTAATCACTAAACAGGGAACAAGCAATTATGTCTGATCTGTGTAATTCATGTTGTCGACATTAATGTCTGAACATCTAATGCTGCATTTAGATAAGCACCATTTGTACATACATGTGTGCATTCAGTGGGCTTCACTACATATGGTTTATTACCAATTGAAACTAAGTAGACTGTGTGTCTAGTATAAAGTCTGGCATCTGAAATCAGCAGGATCCCAAACATAAAAACTGAGCCATTTTGTGCATATAGGTTAAAAATCAGATTTAATATCCTTAAGAGGGGTATGTTAAAACAATAAACCAAATTTGTATATACTCTGATTAGCTTATTGTTTTTAACAAATATTTTAATTAAAACTCTGTTGATATAATACTGTTACATGTTGCTTGGGAGAAGAGACCAACACCCACCTTGCTTTCAGGCAGTTGTAGAGGGCGATAAGGGCTCATTTGAGCTTCCTTTTCTCCAGACAAAAGAACTCCAGTTGCGTGAGCTACTCCTTATAAGAGTGGTGCTCTAGATCCTTAACCAGCTTACTTGCTCTTCTCTGGACATGGTTCAGTATCTCATTTCTTCCTTGTAGTGAACACATAGTTTGAGGTGCTGCCTCACTAGTGTCAAATACAGGGGGCAATCACTTTTGTAGTCCTGCTGGCCACGTTATTTCTTTATTAGAATAAACCTTTATTAGAATAAACCAAACCAGGTTGGAAGAGACAAGCCGGGATGCTATAGGCCGGTTTGGCCACCTGGGAACACTGCTGGCATATATTCAGTCAACTGTTAACCAACACTCTCAGATCCTTTTCTGCCAGGCAACTTTCCAGCCACTTTTCCCTGAGCTTGTTCATGGCCTTGAATCTCACTTGGCGGCAATCCATCTATTCAGCCTGTCCAGAATCCTCTGTAGGGCCTCTCAACCTTCAAGTACATGAACACTCTCACCCAACTTGGTGTCATCTACAAACTTAATGAGGGTGCACTAAATCCCCTCGTTTATATTGTTAATAATACTGAGCCCTGGGGAGAATGACTTGTGACCAGCTGCCAACTGGATTTTACTCCATTCAGCGCAACTCTTTGGGTCTGGTCAGCCAGCCATCCATGTTTTCACCCAGCAAAGTTTACACCTGTTCAAGCCCTGTATAGCCAGTTCCTCCAGGAGAATGCTATGGCAAAGTGTCAAAGACTTAAGTCCAGTTAGAAAACATCCAGAGCCTTTTCTTCATCCACTGTAGAGGTCACCTTGCCATAGAAAAGAGATTATGTTAGTCAAGGAGGACCTGCCTGTAGTAAGCCCAGGCTGACAGAGCCTTGCTTGCCTGGTTGTCCTATACATGTCATGTGATGACACTCCAGATGATCTTCTCTATAACCTCCTCTGGCACTGAGGTCAGACTGACAGGTCTGTAGTTCCCCAGATACTGCTTCTGCCCCTTCTTATAGATGGGTGTCACTTTTCCTAACCTCCAGTCAACTGGGACCTTCCTGGTTAGCCAGGACTGCTGGTAAATGATGGGAAGTGGTGATTATGGGATTGGAATGCATGACCTATGAGGAGAGGTTGAGAGCCCTGGGGCTTTTTAGTCTGGAAAGACTGAGAGGGGATTTAATAAATGTTTATGAATATCTGAGGGCTGGGTGTCAGGAGGGAGGGGACAGACTCTTCTCAGTTGCAGGCTGTGATAGGACAAGGAGTAATGGATGTAAACTACATCACAGGAAGTTCCAGCTCAACATGAGGAGGAGCTTCACTGTGAGAGTCACAGAGCACTGGAACAGGCTCCCCAGAGAGGGAGTCTGGAGACTTTCAAGACCCATCTGGCTACATTCCTGTGTGACCTGCGGTACATTCTGTGGTCCTGCTCTGGCAGGGGGGTTGGACTCGATGACTTTTAGAGATGCCTTCCAACCCCTAACACCCTGTAATAAGAGATACTAACTTAATTATTTTATGACACATGCTAGCAATACAAAAAATAGTGATATTCATTAAACATCTGCATAAAAAAAGCACTTTTAAAAAATGTTTATTTTTTTTTTAGAATGAAGCTATGCTACTTGTTACCAAAAGTGAAATCTACTCTGAAGATTCCCACTGATAAACATTTACTTCAACAGTTGGAATTATGTATAAGGAAACTTCTTTGTCAAGAGAAAGACAAAGATGTCCTGAGTATTGTAAAAAGAGTAAGCAATTTTCTTTCCTAGCAGCATTTTGTCTTGTGGTTAGCGTTAAGATGATCAAAGCTATGCTTTCTGCTGATTCTCTTAAGAGCAGGAGACTAAAAAAATCTGTTGCCCACAATGTAATTTTAGACTATTTAAGGAAGATGCAATACTTATACTGCAGTTATTTGCTAGTGACTAGGATTCATGATTTTGACCAGGCAAGCAGGCCCTTGACCATTTGTGAAAACATAGGATTAAAGTTTGACCCTAGTTAAAAATTATTAAGTCTTTGAGGTAGAGCTATTTTCTTAATCTGCATGCTTTAAAGTATACAGATAAAGGGCTTGCAGAATTTTGAAATGTTATGAATGTCTTTGTAATGTGACTATTCCCAAAGAAGTACATCATTAAGGCATACCCATGCTTAGACTCAAAGAAGCCGTGAAGTAACTTGGACAGCTATCTTCCTTATAGGGCCAGTATGCAAGAGGGATTGGGTGAACACCTGTGTGGAGCATCCTGGTTTACTCAGATTGCTAAGGAGTTTTTATTGGTTTTTTTTTTTTCAAGTCTCAATTCCTAGGTCTGTGCTCCAGCCACTCAAACTTCTGTGCTTTCCTTGAGTGTATTTTGAATTCCAAAGAGACAGTCTGTTAGTTCTTTGTTGTGAGTCTGACCAGGGCTCTGAGAAATCTCTGCCAATGTAAAATGACATTTATGACACAAAAATACAAGCATAGGCTTCAAATGTTTTGGAAGAAAAGGCATGTTTAATTTTGAATACTACTATTCTAAGATTCTTATATGAATAGGTTTTTGGCTTGCTGTGCCTTAGGATAATGATACATAATATTTTGATTTTCTTTACAGACAGTGTTAGAATTGGACAGAATGGAGATCTCTGTAGATGCTGTGAGTACTTACTAACTTTAATACTCACCAAGTGCTTTTAATTTCCATTTTCATGTGGTTTTTTATTTTTATTGATTTTATTTTGAAGTTTCAGAAAGTATTTTACAAAAATGATTTATTGGGTCAAGAGAGACAAGAACACTTTCTTTTGGAAATGGTATATTTTATCAATACAACCTGTCCTTTTTTTCAAACAGTTTTTAGCTAAATTTTAATAAGGCAATAATTTTAAGGTAAGAAACATGCATATTCTGGAGATACCATAATAGCTTCATAATCTGTGGCTTCATTTTACACTTCACAATTGGGTTAAGTCCTTCAAAGTAACACAAAACTTACTTTTCTTTATTACCTAATTTTTGCTATATCAATTAGGTCAAACTGGAATTCCTTGAAAATTGCTTATGCTTGATGCCTCTGTAGTTCTACGATCCAAGCCTTCAATGCACCTAAAGTTGTGAATGTTATGAAATATTTTTGAGGGAGCTTAGAAATTTTTCAGGTGTATGTAACATAGTAAATTGAATAATGAAACACCTCAGAATACAGCTTCCATAGGCAAATAAATTAATGTCATAACTTCTTTTGTGCCAAGGAAGCTGAAGGAGACTGTTTTACAAGATTTCCTGTTAGCCAGAAAAAGAAAAAAGAAAGGCCATTGGTAATTGCAGCCTGGGGCAGGGTGTCTTAGTGCCTGTTGTGTAGAGCAAAACCGGCCACAAATTACTTAAGATTTGGACGAGAAGTCTGTAGAATATTTTTTGAATTAAAACTTTATCTTCAGTCATGACTCTAAGCAAAAGCTGAAACAAGGATTTTATCATATAATAGCCTTCTAGATTTTTGCACAGCCTAGATTAGATTATTGCAGTCCTCCTTTTTGCTGCCTACTCTCCAGCCTAATGTGGAAGAAGCTAAGAAACCAATAGGATTTAGGAGAGGCTGAATTTCACCACCATGGTAGTAATTGAGGTCCTCTATAGTGAACAAGAAGAGTTTCAAGACTGTTTTAAAGTGTCATCTTTTCCTCTTTGTGATTGCTACAGAGCCTCTATTTGTGGCCCACTTTGGTGTCAGTAAGTAGTTCAGGCCTTCTCTTTGGCAGCTGGTTTTCTGAATTCTGTAATACTTGCTTCGTATACTTCCTGACACCTCCCATTAGCTAGAGTGAAAGGTTCAAGCTTTGTTCTCAGAACCTGCATAAACATATTCAAAGACATGAACTTACCTTTAGCAGTATTTAGGTAGGTACAATTCATGTTGTTATAGTGAAAGCATTTAGGGCTGTGGTATCATACAGTCTTGTTATAATACAGATTTTATATAGATGTTGGATTTTCCTCGTGCAATGCTTCCAGGACAAGATGTAAGCAGGTGAAGACGTTTATTACATTATACAGCAAAGTTATATAGTCTATCAGAAGGCACGTGTCACATCTCAATGGGTCATTTTCTACTGGCATGCATGTAATTGAGGCATAGAATAGGTCAAAATAACAAAACAATGTTTTAACACATCCAACCAAATTCTGCCTAGTTTCTCTCCTTCAGTTACATGGTGTTTACATTACCCTCAGGGTCAAAGACAAAACATAGCTTTCTCTAATTCGAGCAAAGGCAAATCTTCCCCATAGCTTGCCAAAGCCATCTGAAAACAAGCTGTCTGTGTTATCATGCATTGTATGAGAAAACTGATTTTTACCCTGTTTCTGTAGCTAGAAAAGCACCAGTGTTTTATGATCTAGCCCATTTATATGGACTTACCATCTGTATCACAAAGGTCTTGTTAAGCATTGCAAGAGAGGTATGTTTTTGAGGAAATCGAGATGTGCACAGTGAATAATGTCATGTTGCAGTCCTAAATAGTTGAGGAGCTATTGAACCTGGTTAAATGTATCTGACAGCTACAGACTTGAATACTGAATATGTTAATAAGTTTCCTTAATTTTACTAATTGACTTAATTGAAATTATATTTCACTGATGATGACCCTAATTAATGACCTCTTTTTAAAAAAACAAAACAACCCCCTCTCCCCCTTTTGGTTAGTAATTAGAATGCAATGAGAAAATAGTAGAAAAATTATCATTCACTTGCCAGTTTCTTTATGAATATAATATAGAAAATAATACTACATAGCTTTCTGAAGTTTCAGTGATATCTATTCACCAAGAATCCTGAAAGTATTGGCTTTTGAAGTTATTGATGTAACTTTGTTAGCACTGTTTTCTCTCTGTGTTTGAGCTCTCAAAATTTATCCTGAAGCTACCTAATATTGCAGAAAGGCAAATAAATTCCTTGGCTTTGTTTTGTGTAAAGGCTTTTCAATTGTAGATATTCATTTAAGACCTTTTAAAATGTTTGGCTATATGTGACACACTGTACCATTTGGGAAGAATGCTTTGATTGATTTGGGCATTTGAATTAAAAATATTGGCAGCTCTATTACCAGGGTAGCTGTGTAGCACAAAAATTTTACATTTTTAGCTGCCAATGAGATTTAAATGAGAAATTCAACTGTGAGGTTCCTTCATCATTACATTAACAGGTTTTGGTGTGATTTTTATTTAATTGATTCTCTGAATATTCACTATGTTCACTAATAGTAGGAGAGAATAGAAATTGACTGTTCGGTCATTTGGAAGCAATCTAGTTGAATCACAGTTAAACATTTGTTTAGAGTAATACCTTAGAAAATCATTCTCTCTTATTTTTTTTAATAGGAACAATTAGAAAAGGAGAAGCAGCAAAATGAAGGAAGATCTACAAACATTAATGATAAAATGTTTGACAAGAAGCGTAAGTTTGGGGGTTTGTTTACATGTTGCTTGTGCATGCATTACTATTCTACAAAGGTAGAAGTGAAAGGAGAAGAAAACAGATGCATTTATACACTAAACAGTAGAGTTTTAGAAAGCAGCAATAAAACTTTTTTTCTCTATATTTCTAAAGATATTTATATAAAATAGCCTCATTTTGATAGTAGACTTTTGGCTTTATTAATAAAATACATGATGATTTTAGTTCTCTCATATTTTTCATTTTGGGGTATAATGTAAGTACTTGCCTGTGTATTTCTGAAGTGTTAGTAGCACTGGATTAAATATTACTGCTTGCCCCAGGACTCTATTTTATTTCATCCTCTTTATTTATTTAAAATTAAGCTTCAAGAGAGAAGTATTTGTTTGTTTGTTTGTTTGTTTTAGGTAGAGACAGTAAAACATCATCAGTGTTGACAAAAAGTATCACTGTCTCTGTTCCAGGAAGCTCTTCTGGTACATCAACAGGTAAGAACTCTTTACAAAAACTTCTGGAATGCTTTGATCTCATATCAGCAGGTTAAAACTCAGTAAAGCTACTGCTGGTATTTTTTTGGGGCCAAGTTTCACCTACTTCACCTAGGGAAAGAGATTCCACTCTTAAAACTCAATGTGTTTTCTATGATTTTTATTTTTATTCTTCAGTACAGAAATAGGTGACATTAGGTTTATTTTTTGTTACTGAAGTATTTAAATTGGTTCCTTCAGTTAGCATAGGATGACAGAAAATTATGTTTAAAAGTGTTCCTAATTACTGTAGAATTACAATGATATCTATGTTAAAATTTTCTGCTATTTATAATTTTAGGCAAAGAAGACAAAAAATCCAAGTTGGTTCGAAGCCAGTCTTTCAGTACTCAAGCACTGCATCCAAAATACAGCAACATAGACAAGTGTCCTAAGTATCTTTGTCTTCATTGTTTACCACATAGGCATCTGTTTACCTAATAGACAACTGTTATGAAATTATATGTACATGAATCTGTAAATGTAGTGATAAACTCACTGAATTGTGACCTAAAGAATCAACTTTCTGTTTGATTAAGGTATATAATTTAGAACTGAGAGAAAAAAAATACCATTTTAAGGCATGCTGAGGCCTGTAAGTTGTTAAATCACATCTAAGTTGATATAGGTCACCTTTTATCATATCTCAGAAAGATTTTTCAGTATGAACTGCTAGATCTAAATTCATAGGTCTCTTAAGGAAATTTCAGCATAACTGTCTCATTTAATTTTTTCACATGAACTTAAAAATTTACTTCTAACAGTATTAAACAGCTTGTTGGTGCAATTGATACACAATTCTTTTACTTTTTTTTAAGTAAAATCTCTAATACAGGATATACAGCAATATCAGGAATGGGAAAGAGTTGTATGTTATCCTTTAGTGGTAAGTAGGTTATCATATATTTTACTTTGTTTTTTTGTGGGGGGGATGCTGAAAGTGTGGGGCCTATTAGGCATACAGCAAGATACCATTTCCCATAAGAACACAGAATAATGGATACACAATATGAGTGAGCATAAGTGCTACTCTAGTGGTTGGTTTTTTTCAGATTCCTTTTTTTAATTTTGTTACACTTTTGTTTAAAGTTACATTTTGTAGTGAAAATAAAATTAGCTTAGCATTGGTATTTTGGATGTCATAAAAAGATTGGTATTGTAATTTGCCTCTACTCATTTTGCTTGAGGAAAGGGATGTTACGTGTAACCCCTACTGAATTAGAGAGAGAAATTGCTGTCTGGAAATGCCCCTCTCTCCATTTGCTGTTGAAGAAGAAGAATTCCTTCATAGAAAAACCTGTCTTTTTCTGTTTGCTATTTCTGTTAGCTTGCACAAAGTAGCTAAATGTTAAGTAGCTAAAGACTGGCCAATCAAATCTCACTGTTTTCATATCTTAAATGTATTACTCTTCGTTTCCAAAATGTGTCTTCTATTTATTTTTATTTAGCATTTTCATAAAAATATTTGAAGAAACATTAAGTTGAAACCATTTCCTTACAGAAAGCTAAACTTTTGGATTCTTGACATAGGAAATCCACCACTGTTGTCGCAGGGGAAAATGTCTCGTTCTGTTTACCCTCTGTGTATTTTTCTCAGACAATATTATTTGGCTAACCTGCGGCTTTTTATTTCAGATGATTCATTACGGACTCATTCCACTGGTCATAGTGGGAATGGTACCTTACCTTCCAGTGCTGATTCTCGCGGCTTATTTAACTCAGCTGATCAAAAGAATAATGGAAACAAGGAGAGTCAGTCCAGAAGGATGAGCATGTAAGTGGTTGATGAGTTTAAGTCAAGCTTAAACATTTACAAAGGGCACGGAAGCCATGTAAAATTAAGCCTATATTTATGATACTTCTACACCCAGGTTTTTAAATATGAAAATAGAAGGGTAAAAATGTAATGTGTGCAAATGTAAGTGTTTTTAAGATTAAGCTTCCTTTTAATTAATCTTTGACATTGTTTCTCCTGCACATGTTTACATTCAGCTGGTACATTATGGGGAGGGTGGAGTGGGACAAAGTGAAGGTTGGTGCATTTGATATATAGTAACTACAACCATAGTGATTTAGCTGCCTCTAGTTGTAGAAGCAAGGTATGTAATGTTATATGATTTAGTTTTTCCTTTTCCTTCTTTTTATGTGCTCACATATGTTTATGTATTATTGTGTAAAAATTTCATGGTGAATTTTGAGAGTTATGGTGAACTGGTACTGCTACTTGTTATGGCTGCCTTCTTTGGCTTACCTTAACCATTTAGACAAAATTAAATGCTAGGCATCCCCCTCAGACTGGTTTCCTTCCAAGTGTCAGCCTAAACTATTGCATGTTTTGCAAGAACAAAATCCAAGATGAATTTATTTGCTTCTGTAAGAAAAGTGTAACAGTCTTAGAAAACTGCTGTGATGTGTACATAGTGAAATCTCTTTTGTAGCCAGTTCTCTGCTGAATCCTGTTAGGCTATAACTTGTTCCAGTTTCCTTTCATGACACTACCTGTAATCATAGGTGCTCAAACTGAGATTTTTCTTTGCTATCGAAGATTTGCTAGATCAGCCAAGACAGAAAGAAGCAAGGAAAGGAGTGAAATATATCAAGAGAGAGTCAAATATATCGAGGGAGATTGTTTGGGAAAGTAGACAAGTATAGCAGAAACTACTAGAAACTGAAAAGTATAGGGAAGTTCAAACTGGGCCTTGGAAATCTGAATAGGTATTACAGACCAAGGATAAAAGAAGAGTCTGAGAATGTGAAGCTTTGACTTGCTGGTCCAAGATAATGGACTTAAGATTTGAAACTTGCACCAGAGAGGAAAGAGGAAATACCTTATACTGGTTTGCCAAGTATGAAGAGGAAGCAGTAGCAATAGTGATCTCTTGAGAGGACCTTTCAGGTGAATTAACTATCCATGTGAGCCCATATTTTCCACTTCACTATTTTTAGGTTCCTTTAAAAAAATGAACCAAACCCACTTTACTCACAGATATAAATTAATACTATTCCTAAAATGTAAAATAAAATGTTCACTAATGTAAGAGATTAAGTTCTCTGAACAGCATACATTCAGCTACGTGTATGCATTAAAATATGATACAGTCTCTTGCTGTGTGATCACATAGGAGTTTTTCTACTGGAATTTTAGCACCTTTACTCTACAAGATAAATTTGCTCTGGAATTAAATCAAGCTTGCTTAACGCTCTATTATTGCTAAAACTACATTGTCTTTGTAGAAAAGGTTGGAAGATAAGTAGTAAATGTAGGTGCACTGTTTGTGTTGTCAGTGATTTCACAGCAGAAGTACCTCAAGTCAAATTACAGTCTGCTCCCTGTTTTTTTCTGGAGTCTAATGCTTTCTCCTAAATATTACCTGAAGTATGATCATTTGGTGATCACTTACTTCAAAATGCAGGATTTCAAGCCCAGCAGTTAGATGTTTTCAGCTATCTGTAAAGTAAATAGGACATGTATCTTGAGCACATAACATACAGTGCTACGTACTTTCAAAAAGTGTGCTCAAATCCCCATGTGTTTCCACCCCAATCACTGTATACCTCTGTTCCCTCTCTTTGAAACCAGCAAATTTGTTGAAATGCTATAATTTTTTTTAGCAACAATTGTATAAATTCTGCTTACTCACCAGTTTTACAAGCATTTGGGGAAAATACATTTATTAATATTCACAAAGCAGTTAGATAGAAAGATTAGTTGGACATATTTTTTTACATCACATAAAAATTTTGCACATTTCAAAAGTTTTTCTGACTGTCATTTCAAATAAGGCTGATATCCTTTGTTTGAATACAAATGAGCAGAAAAAGCCTCACACAGAACAGTTTGTATCTTTGTCTCCAGGCAGGAAAGCAGAATGTAAGAGACTCAACTTACAGTCACAATGTACCATTCCCAAGTGAATAGCTTAGCAGCAGACTACTTGAAAGTAGGTATCTGATCAAACACAATGATCTGGATATTCTCTCTGGTTCACAAAGTCCCTGAACTGTATAGTGTCAGAAGCCAAGAGGATATACTAGGGCAAGAAAAACATTTTTGGGGAATGAAGAGCAGGCTTAAAGGATGACCTACATTTAGTTTTGAGTGTTTTGAATGTTTTAATCTTCCGTGTTCTTGTGGGAAAATGCCTCCCTCAAGCTGGTATAATGTCTGCTGCATTGTAGATTCAATTTCTCTTTTGTAATCTGGCCCAAAACTTAATTGTTTTCAAAATGGAGCAGCTCCTTAAGGAGATATTAAGAGATACAGATACAGGAATGATTGATGGTAAATGTATTCATCTACATAACCTTGTTGACCACAGATGTCCAGGTGTACCTCTTTTATCTTTCTTTTTTTCAGGAAGGCAGTCCTGGTGCCAGGCAGTCCTGGTGCCAGGCAGTCCTGTCAGTTTCAAGGAAACATTCTTTTTGAGATTGAATAAAAAACCCCTGCTGATATCCAAATATATATAAGCAGTTGATGGAAATAACTCATTTTGAGAAAATAATTTAAAAATTATATGAGTGGTGCAGTTGAATAGATGCTCATGAATGAGAGTCACCCTCTGTGGACTCACCAAGGCAGAAAATTTGTGAGAAAAGAGTAATTGAGTATGTATAGTATATACTTCGACCATATCATCATGTAAATTAACATATGTGCTAGTTAGAGATTACTCTGGTATCTTCATTCTGGCAAGTCCTAACTTTTAGATTATTGGCTCTGCAACATGAGTAAGGTGACTTCTACTATCTTTCTTTTTCTAAGTAATTATATGTGCTTTTGAAGAATGGAAAATTGAGCAGTAATACATTGTTTAATGATTTAAATACCAACAGATATAATTATGATTGTTAGTTAAAAGTGATGAATATTTTAACAAAAAAAATTACTGAATTACTTAAGTGTAATCTTTCCGTAAATATAGTCTGCTGATTATTGGCAAATGTTCACTGTTGACAGTGTAGTGTGGTTTGCAGGGATGAAGGATTTCTGATTTCATACAGTCCTGTTGTTCCAGGATTTTTTTCAAACCCCAAAGTTACTCTGTTGGAAGTCTGAGGTTTTTTACTCATGAGTTCAAACATTTTGTCTGTCCTGTTTCAGAGATACGTATGCCAATTAAAATACTCTCTCATTTTGAAGATAATGCAGAAGCAAGAAAAGAAAAAAAACAACTCAGTAAATGCTGAGTCAGTGCTCACAAGCAGGTGACAAGATAATGATAGTTAATTTCAGTGTAATTTTCAGGATTTTAGGTACTAGGCAGTAGAAAAAGCAAGAATTATGCTAAAGATGCATCCCTATAACTTAAAGAGATGAATACCTGCTTCAAGCACCTGTAGGAATTGGAAAGAATCACAAAGAGCTCTGGTTGAATATTTTATCCCACAAGATTCCTTAAGTCAATTTACAGAGCAAATGCATTTTTAGGATTTTCTGCTGAAGAACTAACCATGACTGCTTGTAGTACCTTACCCATCTCATTGAGAGGAGTCACATCACATTGAGAGGAGTCTCTACATGACCTGTAGGAAGCTTAATGCAGTATGCCCTTATTGTGAAGAATGCCCTCAGAATTGTCCATTTGGCTTTTTCAGTGGGCTCGGTAAAGCAGACAGTAACTTTTAAAGTCCAGCTGCTAAGAATTCCATGAAAATGTTGCGCACAACAATGTATTATGTTTTGGTATTTAATAATATAGCAACAACATATTGTCTGTTTCTTATTTTGTATGAAGAAAAAACAGAAAATCAAACGCTTAGATCTTCTGGGAGAAAAAAGAAGGGAACGAGAAACGGATGGAAGCAACATTCTGGTGTGAAAAAGTGGGAGCAGCAGATGGGACTCTCTAATGCCTGGAGTGAATAAAATGCATCTTACAATGTTAAAACTTTTAAACTTTTTAATAAAATCCCAAGCTGTGAAATACGTTCCAATAAGTAATGTAATGGTTGCAGAATTCTAACGTTGTAGTGAAATGTTATGAAATACAACTTCAGCTCTGTGCTCTTAACTGCTGCAGCTAAAGAGAGGATTTCGTTTCCTTCAGTTATGCCTTTATAGTATAAATTCTTGGATTTAGAATGCACATATCCATTACTTAATTGGCTTATTTGCAATTTTTAGCAATACTTAGCACCCATGTTTTATGCAAGGAGTAGAAGGAATTGCTATGAATAATGAAAAAGAAATGCTACATTTTAAAGAACCTTCAAACCTAATTTAGGACCAAAGTCCAGAACCATTGGTTAGTTTGTATAAAACATAACCTTCAATAGCGTTGTGCTGTGAATTTGGAAGTAATGTTTTTATGACTATTAAGTAAAGTTCATAAAAATCCTCTGTAAGTTTCAAAGCAATCTAAAAGCAGTGTCTCCAAATGACATAAAAAGCCCTCTTATTTCACAAGTTTTGTTGTATCAATCATTGTTTTAATTTTTAGTATTTCAGATTGTATTTTCTCTTGAATAATTTATAATGATGAATCTAGTTTTTAACCAGCTGCTCTTGCAAGCTACCATGCTTCACCGATGTCATCTGCATTTGTTTGTATTAATGCAAATGTTTCTATCAAAGTTTGTCTGTGGAAAACATGCAATTCCGTTTAAGAAACAAATATATATATTTATGCCAATACTTGAGATAGAGCCTATGAAGCTATTGTCAGCTTCTCTATTTCAAAATGGGAGCAGCATAAATATATTGATGTAAGAAATATGTGGTTTTTAGACTTTACTGTTGTATGGTAAAGATGATCTGATCTGTGAATGCATATGCGTGTGTGGTTACTTTTTATAATGTAAAAATGCAAATGATGATTTACTCAAAATAAAGCCTAGGACAATGCTATACATGCATGTTCTTGAAAAAAACAATTCTCAGGGTATCTTTTATATTTAAAATAAAAGCATTTACCTATAGAAGGTATTTATTTTGCATAATAACAATGCTAGATGTATTCTGTCATCTGTGAAATACAAAATGTGTCTTTGTATTTAGCAGTATTTAACTGTCTGAATTCTTAAGTTACACTGCATCTGGATTTAGGTATGTCCTCTGTCTTCAGTCACAAACATCGTTCAGGTTCTGTAGAAACACAAAGTTTTCAGTTCTGCAGCCTGTAAATCAGGGATTTCTTTAAAATCTTTGCATTGTGCATTATGATGTTTAGCATGAAGTACTGATGCAGATACATGGATGACCTGTGCTGGCTCCTCCCAAGTTCTGCTTTTGTCTCATTCATGATACTCATTCAGGTACTACCAGTTCCCCAAGGAAAAGTAACTCAAAATGACAGCTATGCTGCTGACCCATGGGCCAGAGGAGACTGCTTAGCCTGTTCTTAGTCTGACACTTCTGCCAGGGACCAAACTCAGCACAGCAGTACCAAGCTTGCAGAAGATACTCAAAACTGTGTTTGACCCACAGATACCTTTGCTAGAACAATGCAGAACAGCCAGTAAGCTAAGATACTTGAATCCAAGCTATTTCTCCCCTTAGTAAGCAGGTAATGAGTTCAGGGTAAAGTCTGTCATTTTTTTTCTGATTGGCTATATTTGTCTGTCATTTTTAACTGGTTAATTTATTTAATGCTGATAACACATGCTCCACTCCATAACACTGCTATGTATTAAACTCCTGCTACGTAATCTTTCAGTGCTCTATTTAGATGGTTCTTTGGTCTACACCTCTTCCTTGTACAAACTTCTGGTGCATTGTGCATGCTTTCCTCAGTCCTTCACACTAATGATCTTCATTCTAGCAGTCTTTTGTGGGCTGCTTGCTTCTGGGGTACCTCTGTTGGACAGCAGCAATAGTTTTGAACCTATCGTAGCAATTGTTTTTTAGCTGCAATTCAGAATAACAGCTGGAGGTCAGTTATACAATTATAATTGTGTGGTCCTCTATAACAACATTCATCCTGTTAATCATTTAGGAGTAAGGAGGAGTGATGTTCATGCTGCAGTGTGGAGTTTAGGTTCATACCCCTTCATAGTCTAGTCATATACCAGAGTCTGCCTGCTAAATCTTTTGGTGAATGGCCTACACAACAAGTATCTGGGTGCTGTAGGCAACTGAAGAAATTCTTTAGAGATATTTACTAGCTTTATTCTGTAATGTATCTTTTGTACATTCTCTTCTAGAAGCATCTGTCTGTATGCTTTTGCTGATAGAAGAGTTAAAAGATTCTATGATTTTGAAAATTTCTGCCCCCTTTTGGGCAGCTATTTTGAGAAGACCATGAGCAATCAGAATAGCAAGTAGATCTGTAAGTTACGTAGAGCTAGAAGTAGCTTTTTGTGTTGTTTCATACTTTATATTTAGGACACTGATGCTAATTAAAATTTGCTATATGTTAAGGGTCTTGCTCTTCAGAAGATTCTGCCCTCCTTCAATAGAGTGAATCGTATGCTGGAAATATTTTTCTGAGACATTTTGGCAGCACATTTTGGATTTTAGGATCAACTCTGAATAGAATTATTCCACTTTTATGAAGGTATTTTTTTGCCTATCAAAGTCTGTCTTAGTTCAGGCATAGAGCATGTTACATAGTTCACCCTGATACCTAGATAATAGTACATGCAGAAATTTTGGGTTTAGAAGCTAAGCTTGATGTTACAAAGTAGTACAAACTCCGATTCTCCAGGTTCTAGAATTATTTTGTGTTCAATAGAAAGAATATTTTAAAAGCAGCACATCATGTACCCTTAGAAAATGAGGGTATTTGAGATTTTGAATAAACACTTGGAAGAGATCACACTCCAGACAATGCAGACTCATTGCAGACTCAGTTTAATTTCTACGGTAACAATGATCTCTAGACAGAGGCTGTCTTTTAGAGCTTGATCCCACTTCTGGTTTTGTAAGTGGCAAAATTCTGCTAATGTTGAGGTCACTGGGCTCATTGCAACAGTAGAAAATGTTGAGGAATATCAAGCTACAGCATTTTGGAATGCACTTACTGAATATTTTGGCATATGAATCTGTGATGTTCATTCAGCCTTGTCACTAAAATTCTGGGGTTTGAAAGTTCAATTCTGTGGGTTTATTTTTTATTTTTTTTTTAATTTGCATGGTAGATTTTACAAGACACAGGATAGACAGTGTTAACTTTGCTCACATTTCTGTTGGATCAACCACCCTGCCAATGAACAGTAATGTTTTAAAAGTTTCTTCAAAGATCATAAAAAGGAACGGTCGGTCTGCTTTGATGATGGGAGGCACTGTGAATGCAGTTATTTCTGACCCACTCCCTGCTGCAGCCTCAGTTCCTTCTTCATCCACTTCAATTACTGCCTTTTGGACAACCTGAAATGTAATGCAGAAATAAAGTAGTGGTGGGCATAAAAACTAACACAAAGAATGTTTTTCAAAGTGCAAGACATGAAGTTGAAGTGGACTTCTATTAAGGGTAAAAAAAATGAGGTCTGTGGATTCTGGCTCTGTGTTAAACTGGTATACCCGTAAGCTGTCTGCCGAGCCGTTAGTGCAGCCACCACCACAACAGTGCTTAGGAGTGAGGATGTTAGTTCAGGTGTCATTGTGTTTTTCCACATTTCTGAGTATAGGCCTCACTTAGAGATTTTGTTCTTGCACCTGGTAGCACGAAGCAACCATTACATTTGTAGAGTACTTATCTGATATTTAACTGTAAAAGAGTTTTTCAAAAGTGGGAGATGTTTTTGTCAGTCACAAACACTGGCTGGGTGGATATGCCATTTGCAGCTGAGTGCTTAGGCAAATGTACCAGTCTTGGACTTTTTCCTGTGTATTTCTCATTTGCACATTTGGCAGTACAAACTGTGTACAGCGATGAAGTACAATGCTGGGTTGGTCTGAGGACCTTTCCTTCCCACTGAAAAAGCAGCCTGACATGATCTGATTCCTTTCCCTTTTTGTTCTTTGAGCCTGCATATACTTCTTAATACTCCCCCTCTATTTGGTGTGTATTGGTGAACTGCCTAGTCAACTAGTGCATTCCCAGCTCCCAAACTGCTAGGAATGATTTATGTAAAGACAGTTGAAGGACTTCAGCAGTGTTGAGCTCTCTGCTAACTATTCTTAAATAATGAGGCTGGCTATTATGATTCACAGGCACAGGATGCTCCTCTGGCACTTCATAGCTGATGAACATATTGCTTCTAGTGTCAGTTAGCTGCTACTATTTGTGTGATTTTTTTTTTTTCATGATAACAGAATAGAGTTAACTGCTGCAAATCATCATGGAATACTTGTATGATTAAGGGGAAGGGAGAAAAGTGCTGTAGCTTGACATTGCAGTTCCCAACTGAAAATCACTGCAATTTTGTCCAGTAAATGTTTATTCTTAGGATGTTACAATTTCCTATAAAAGTTGTGTTGTTAAGTCAGACTTGTAACAGCAGCACCAGTAGCTTAGAAGATTCTTTTTGATAGGGTACAAATCCATGAGGGGAGGATGGAAACAAGATAGAGCCAGGCTCATTTCAGTCATGCCCAGTGACAGGACCAGAGTTGAATGGGCACCACCTGAAGCATAACAGATTCCCTCTGAGCATCAGGAAACACTTTTGCACTGTGAGGGTGACAGCACTGCTACATATTGCCCATAGAGGTTGTGGATTCTCTCCTGTTTAGACATACTGAAAACCTGTCTGGACATGGTCCTCAGCAACTGACCTGTGGTGATCATGCTTGAGCAGGATGGTTACAGCATTAGAATGCTAGGCGTTGGAAGGTGCCTGTGGAGATCATCTACTCCAACCCCATTCCTATGCAGGTATGCCTAGATTAGGTTGCATAGGAATGTATCTAGATGGGTTTTGAAAGTCTCCAGAGGAGACTCCACCACCTCTTTGGGCAGCCTGTTCCATTGGGTTGGACCAGATGACCTCCAAAGGTGTGCAGATTGCATATACTTGGAAAACTAGTTCCTTTCCTATTAGTGTTGCTAGAAGTGCATATGCCATAGTATCTTGGCTGGACTATTTGCGTACTATTGTAATTCAAATAGCAAATAATTTTAGGAGGCTTACCTGTGAAACTGCTATGTATCCTTGATCTGTGAGATGACTAAGATCTGCTGTATGTGTAAACAGTTTTTTCATTCCGAGAGCATGAAGCAATTTCTTCATTTTGTATTTTTGCTCTAGTTTGAACTTTGGAAATGAAATGTCCACTTTTCTGCATGGGGGAAAAAAAATCAATGCAAATTCAGCTGTATAGATCACTTAACTGCTGAAATGCAACCTAGTCAGGAATGAAGCTTTACACAGGAAAAAAAAGGGGCAAAACCTAAATAATCTCTGCTGGAACGTAGGTTGGCAGAATATCATCTCTGATCTGTTGACTGCCAAAGATCCTAGAAATAATTTCCTTCTCTGTATAAAATTCTTCTGCCAGTACTTACAGTGCGTAGATACCAGAGTGACACACTAATTTATTGATCAGTGAAAATTTATCTGATTTTATCCATTACTTCACATTTCCACTGACAGTAAAGGTTTAATGAATACACTGTGTATCTACATTTATTCTGTTCTGTGTCTGGCAGTGCACAATTTAAAATTTAAGGAGAGAGAAGGCCTATGGAAGAATTTGGAAAGACTAGATTGACTATATCTGCAGAGGGACAGACGTTCCTAAGTGAGCTGGCCAACTTGTCACCTCAGAGTAGATTTCCCCTGCCATTAAAAGGTACTTAGGATGGGCTGTTAGGCCAGTGAAGGATCCCTGCTCTGGAGATACTGATGCCACAGAATTGACAGCATGTGAAAAGGGTTAGGAAAGCCAGCTAATCTTTGTTGTGCTTTCTTGGTTTGTATCAATTGACAAAGAAGACAGTAAGGCCAAAGTGTCAAAGCAATACCTGGTTTTCATGTTTCCAAGCCAGGATTCCACAAGCTCCATAGTCAAATGGTCTTCAAGTGAAATGTAATCTCCCTCCTTTTCTGGGATGACAACTAGCATGTGGGCTTTCCCTTTGTAGGGTAGCTTTATCACAGTGCATCTTAAATTCTCATCAAAAGTTGAGTTAACTTTATCTGACTTGAACATCATGGGTACCTGTACGCTTCTGTACTTGTTTATGTGGAAAGTCTCCATTTCTGTGAATTTGGGATTAAAAGGATAAACCCATTTGCCTGAAGAAAGAAAGAAAGTAATTACGTGCATTCAAGCCTGTTCAGAAAAAAGTTCAGAAGTTCAGTGTATTTTCTATATCTAGCTGATGTGGATGTCAGTTGTGTCTAGGATAAGTAGATGACAATTGCAGTACATTTAGTGTATGTGCTTTACTTTTTTGGCATCAGGAAAATGAAGTAAGTCACAAAATAAACTCCTCCATTTGTAAGGAAAGAAGGGAAATCTTTTTCTACGGTTGATGAGTTGCCAGTGAAGTTCAGAACTGCTACCCTTTATGTTAATTGAATGAGCATTACTAACATGACACCTTCTCCAGGATCCTCTACCAGCTGTTCAACATCCTGTTTTTAAATTAATTACACAATCTTTTAGATGGGGATTCAGCATTCCACTGACTTCTAAGGTGCACTGGAGTATAACCTCTTCTGTACAAATGCTTCTGTTCTCTACCATTGTTTTCAAACATAGCCACATCCATTAATATTTTTCTCCAATTTTCTACCAGGGAAAGTAATCTTGGCATTGGACTTTTGTGAGAATAAACATAGTCTATAGAGGCCGTATAGCTGAGGGGTTATTTTCTGTCCTCATGTGTGCATTTATTTTAGGAGGGTTTCCATGGAGGACATCTGCTGAATGCTTTGGACTAGAGTAGTGACTGTGACTGTGGGTATTCTACACATCATTCCTCTTGTTCCCCTTGTCACACTAACTCTTTGTCTTTGCTTTTTACCTGACTGGGTGTCTCTGGCTTCTGTATGGCTGTTTCAGAGAAAAGGGTGGGCTATGGCTCCCTGTTATTGGCAGGACCTTCTTTTGGAGTCCCTTATCTATCTTCTAAGCCAGTAGTCAGAAAGACCCTAACAACAGAAAAAGGAGCATAAGATATTTGTCAATAGAGGGCTTCTCCACAAAACAATCTGTCCATCACAGCTGTATTCCCCCCCCACCTTGTAAGGTAAAATAATGGCATACTTTAGTTACTACAGGAAAAAAGATTCTTGACTGACGTAGAGAGAATTCTTTCACTTCCATGATTTTGTGCAAAATCAGTCAATGATTTTTATGCGCAGTGCCCAGTATTCAAAAGACTGTGACAATTTTTCATTTTAATTGGAGAATGAAAATTAAACATCCTTTTAATAATGGAAAGGGATCATTTGGAGATGGATTGACTCAGGTTGATGCAGAGCTTTTTGTTCTCTTTGAGGTTCTTTTGTATGGAAGAAAGTACAGAATAATTGTGGTTCCCTATCATGAAAAATAATACTCTGTTAAATACAATTAATAGAAGAAAGTGCATCTAGATAGGGACATGGGGAAAACAGCCCATCTTGAATTCATTTAAACTTCCCCTAATGTAACTGAAGACAGAGTGCTGATTCTTTTAATAAATAATAATTTTGCAAAATAAAGCAAAGAGTTACCTTTAAAGATAATGTAGTCCACAAGCAGCAGTTTATTATGGCGGTCAAGCTCTTCAAAAAGCTCTGAGATTTTCCCTTTAGTCCTTTTGTTAATGTTTTGATTTATGACAGACTTTGCCTGTGTAGAGTTTTGAAAGTCCACTCTCAGAAATTCCATATCAAAGTACTCTTTTGATAAATTGAGGAAAGATTCCTTGAGTTTGAAATCTTTTTGGATGAAAGAAAGAGTACCTTCCACAAGGATAAGTTCTTCATTTGTTGTAATGTTATCTTTCAGTTGTTTAAACAAAGCTGGTAAATGATGGTCATCTACTCTGTCCTTGAAGGCATGGAGGTTTAGACTTTTTACTATTTGTCTGTATGTTTCCCCTTTAGCTGCCAGCATATATGTGGTCATGAGAGCTGACACAGAAAGGGGAGAGAAGATTACATTGTTATCATGTGTCATAGCAATTTTTCTGTAGAGGTTAAATCCAAAATTTGCAGTCTTTTCAGTGTAGTTGTAAAGAGTGAAGTCTTCAAGACCTTGGTCTTCAAAAGGTTTAGAGATATTTTTATGATGATGCCATTCTTCAGAAATATTAACATTTTTATTTATTTGCAAGAAATTATCCTCTCTGTCCTTCCTCGGAATTTTAGGTTTGATGCTAGCCTTGATGGTTTCCACACATATTTCGCTTAAGAGAAGTAGGTAAATTCCTGTTTTCATGCTGACATCCACTAACAAGCTCTTTTTTTCCTAGTGAAAAAATGGAGAAAGGAAAAAAAAAATAAAAAAGGGCATCACAATGACTTTTTACTTTCTTCTTCTATTCACAGTACACAAGGTCATAGACATGGAGAGGCAATCCTTTTGGGTCTTCAGTGTGTATACCCCAAAACTGAGATCTGTTTACTATCTGAAAGAACAGATTTAGGTCAGTGAAAGAAGTTTCCAATGTTATTAAGTGAATCCAGAAGAAATACCATGATCTTCTGGTATTGGTGGTTCATGTCAGAGGTATTTCACTGATTTTCCCTTGCTAACTTTCACTCCTGTTATCTCTAAGCACATGAATTCCAAGCAGGCATGTGGTGAAAATCACACTTGCCTTTCATAACTTCATTTCACTTTCCATCCTTCTGCTATAGGTTGTTTAATATTACCATTCAGATCATTCTCCTAACTACATGCCATAGGATTTCCTCTTCTGTTATGATTCACTGTCAAACAAATGCTGAAGCAGATTTGTCACTGCTGACTCCTGCCTGAAAATACCATGTTTCAATATCGAAGTTAATACAGGGTCTCTCATCTGTCCAACAAAGTATTTGGAGAACTGGACACATCTTACAAATGACACAGAGGGTTGTGGTCAATGTTACCCAGTGCTGTTCCCCAGGGGTCAGTACTGGGTCCAGTTTTGTTCAACATACTCATCAACTACCTAGATGAAGGAACAAAGTGTACTCGCAGCAAATTTGCTGGATACAAAACTGGGAGGAGTGTCTGACACGTCAGAAGGCTGTGCTGCAATTCAGCAAGACCTGGACAGGCTGGGAAGCTGGGCAGAAGTGAACCTCATGAAGTTCAACAAGGGCAAGTGTAGAGTCCTGCAGCTGGGGAGGAATAAGTCCATGCATCAATAGAGCTTGACCTGTTGGAAAGCAGCTCTGTGAGGGATCTGGGAATGCTAGTGATCAAGAAGTTCACTATGACCTAGCAATGTGCCCTTGTGGCCAAGAAGGCCAAGAGTATTCTGGAGTGTATTAAGAAGACAGTGGCCAGCAGTTTGAGAGAGGTTCTCCTCCCACTCTGCTCTGGTGAGGCTGCACCTGGAGTATTGTGTCCAGTTCTGAGTCCCATGTTCAAGAAAGACAGGAAACTACTGGATAGAATCCAATGGAGTGTGAAGAAGATTATTAGGGTACTGGAGCATCTCTTACAAGGAAAGGTTGAGAGACCTGGGGCTCTTTAACCTGGAAAAAAGAAGACTGAGAGGGGATTCTAGAAATGCATGAGGTCATGAGGATGGGGCTGGGCTCTTCTCAGTGATGCCCACTGATGGGACAAGGGACAACAGGTACAAACGAGAGCACAGGAGATTTCACTTGAACTTAAACTTATGTACTTTGAGTGAGTGAGGGAGCACTCGAAGAGGCTGCCCAGAAAGGTGGTGGAGTCTCCTCTGGAGACTTCCAAAATGCATCTGGACATGTTCCTGTGCAATCTGATCTAGGTGAACCTGCACTAGCAGGGGCGCTAGACTAGATTATCTTTGGAGATCCCTTCCAACCCCTACCATTCTATGATTCTAAGGCCTCAGGTGCACTTTAGCATCAGGCATTGCTTGTGTAAATTTCCACATGCAAATGCACTTTTCACGTGTAAAATGCAAATATGCTTATTATTCATCTTTCCATCAAATATCTTTCACATGTAGTAGTGTTGGGATTGCATCCATTGCTTGTTATGGAAAAAATGTGAATGGCCATGATCTTTGGTGTCATGTTTTCCCACTGTAAATTGAACAAGATGTTCAAGACCAGCAAAGTGACACAGAAGCCTTTGGTATAGCAGTGGCATGTGAATGAATAAATGAGTTTAGAATATGGATTATGTGGCCCATTGTTAAAGCAGTAAGTGATTCAACAAACACATAACAACTATTAACTACTCCTTTTAAGTAAAGGATCTGTAACAGCAAATTAATAAATTGTATCATTTGTGATTTGACATATGGGAGAGATGGTTTTATTTGATTGCTGTTTCTTTGGAGTTCTGAATTTCACAGTTGCCTGATTCAGGCTGTGGGAGTTAGTCCTGAAAAGGTATGTTTATGTGAGTACTGAGACATTTGGGTGCCAAGTCACAGGATGCTTTTGGCAGTCAGGTGGTGTGCTATTTTCTTTTGATATAATAGGTCACGTTCTGTACTTGGTGCATCACAGATGGGCTGTAATGGCTTAATCAGGAGGCAGTGAAGCCCCTGAATATTATGCCTTCTCTTAAGTGCATGGCAGCCAGGGATCAGAGTAACCATACTGTGCACCATACTGTGTGAATATTTTTTTCTTTCTCACTAACTCTTGCTTTATTTTTAATGAGATTGCTAGTGTTTGGATTCCATAGTACTGGAACAGGGAAGGGGATGACTTGATTTCAGCTGCTACCTTTCTGGTCAAATGGACTTCTGCAGGGTTGCGGTACTTACTCTCCCCTGATAGACTGCTAGCTGTGCTGTTAAGAGCTATTACAGTAAATTCTAGCCAGTTCTTTTCCTTATGTAGTGACCCACTTTTGTGGGAAATAACACAGACATCAAGATACTGTTCTTGCCACAATGCTGTGCCTGCCCTGGCAGCAAAGAAGGAGGTTGTTTCCCCTGGGAGTGCCATCCCAACTTCAAAGAGGTATCCTTGGACATTGCAGAGTCAGCTCTAGCTAAGAGGCAGGGATTTGAAAATTTTGCTTTTGATCATATTCAGTCACAGAGAAAGAGTTTTCTGCAACAGCAGCAGTCCTCTAAAACATCAAACCTAACTGCTCATTAGATTTCCTCCATATTTTCTGGGGACACTGCAGTTCCTTTGCAACATCTGACAGTGCTGCATTTAGCAGGCGTCACTGTTAGATCTTTGTCTGAGGTTTGGGGTAGTACATGCCTAAGGTGGGCCACCACATTTCCCATAGGAGATGTGAAGGGATTGAATGGGGAAAGTGATGAGCTGAGTTCCAGAGGGCTCTGCCTTTCTAATACAAGTAGGTTCAGATTGAAAGGAAGGGGCAAATGCAGGAGCCTTTGTTTACAGGCATGTTGCAGACCATACAATACTCAAGGAAAGAGTCCTGCATCCTCAGGCACACACAAATGCTACTGATTTGGGTGTTATGAACATCATAGGAATAAGAACCTCACAGCAGCACTAAGCATTCACTGCAAAGTTCAGATTGCAAAAATGTGACGTTAATGTTACAGCAGCTTTGTCATTCACCTTTAGGAACAGTTGAAAGTAAAGCATGTCCTCTAGGACTAGGAAAACCAGCCCTGGAAACAATAAATATTTTTGCACATTATAAACTTGTATTTTTAGACTGAAATTAAGCTTATTGCTAATTTTAAAGAACTCATTTTATGTGTAGACAGTTTATTAATAAACTGTAAGTGTTAATAATCATGTGTTTCTAGTAGTCTCAGATAGCAAAGCAAGAAGCTTCTTGTTGAAGTGCAATTTTCTTCCAAAGGCACTAGAAAGATTAAAATTAAGCATATTGGATT
Organism: Melanerpes formicivorus; assembly: GCF_026170545.1. Classification (NCBI taxonomy): domain Eukaryota; kingdom Metazoa; phylum Chordata; class Aves; order Piciformes; family Picidae; genus Melanerpes; species Melanerpes formicivorus. The sequence continues at coordinate 7,249,820 of NW_027142369.1, forward strand.
GCTGATTAACATTTAGAACCATTTAAAACACACATCTAGAAAATAGCTGATAAATGTGTATAATTATCTATCCATCTATAAAAAATATAGTAATCCTTTACAATCTAAATGCTTTATACAAATCTGGTCTTACCTCTTGGGTAGCTCCTCTTACTTTTCTCAGCCAACTATGTTTAAAAATGCAATGAAGATCTGCCCCATATAGAAGTTTTTCAGCAAATATTTGCTCTTCCAAAGAGTGATAATCTGGTTTTGTCTGTTATAAATTAACTGCTTTATAAACACCGCATGTTGTGTTTCCTATAAATGGCATAATGAAGGAGAGCCTATTCCAGTAAATATGTTATATCTTTAATGAGAAACAAGAGAACAGTAAATTCTTTACATCCAGCTCTTCAGCACCTAGCAGAATTTCACCCCACCACACATCCAGCTGCCCATGTGAATTATTTTAGGGACAGGTTGTAAGCAGTGGTGGAAGCAGTACCCAATCCTGCTTAAAATACCATCTTCCATGAAAGAATAGGTCACTATTCACTAAGGCACTTCACAAAGGAGGGAGGGAGAAGACACAGAGCATTTCTAGGGGTGTTGTCAGCTCCCTTGCTATGCAAGTTGGCAATTCTTTTGAGACTCCCCATTTCTAGAGCATGCCAGGTATTCAGTAACACCAGTATGTGAAAATTAACAGACTGAGAAGCACTGTGTGATATTTCTCCTACAAAAGACAGAACAGGGGAAGCTGATACTCCTGCGAAAGCTGTACAGAGCTATAGGAAGTAAGAATAAACTTTATGAATTTTCCCTTGGTCTTGCTTGGACAGATTTGACAGTCTGGTTTTAGGTCCTGAGCATTACTCGTTGTGCAAAGCACATTCTTTAAGCCAGATAATTTACTCAGGAATTCCTCAGATAATTCTCATATAAGCCAGATAATGTACTCAGCAGTGTGATCATGACATAAACTCTTCACAATTTGGATCATTGGCCTAGTTCCAAATAAAATATAAACTTGGAACTCCCAATTTTCCCTTCATGCTTCTAAATTACTTAAAAAAATATTCCCAAATGAAACAGGACATTCTGATTTGGATTGTAAAAGAAAAAGAATGTGTAGAACTTGAGATAAGAAGACTGGTTTCTATTTTTCAACCAAACTGAAAAAAATAATAATTATATGCAGTCTAAGAGAGATCATTGTTAGAGAAAAGGATGAAACTATAGAAAGCCCATAGAAGACTCTATGAAGATCCAGGACTCAATGAAAAAAGGCTTTTATTTGTTGGTGATAAGTATTACTTCTATTAAAGTGACAACAGTATTTACTTACAAAGTGCAGAATTTGATTAGGAAGTGCTTATGCATTAGAATAGAATAGAATAGGCCAGGTTGGAAAAGACCTTCGAGATCAACATAGCCCCTTCATGATCTGACCATTGCAAGGGCACATTACTGGAGTGCATTTGTGGATTTTATTCTCCTAAGAGTTTTAACAGAAAGGTCATGGAGTACTTAAATTCTTCCTTGGTTTAAATTATTTTAGAATATTCTTGCCTTTAGAAACAATCCTGGTCATAATAGACCCCAAGCATGGGCATTATACTAAAGAACACAGACACATAAGACAAGGTTACTGAGTGGAGGCCCTGCCCTAATGTCATGTTGTCTATTCCCTAAACATGAAAGCTCCACTGTGAACACTTCAGTGACTCTAGAACTTCAGTTCTCTGTCTAGATGACTGGACAATTCTTTTTCTGCTTCCTAGTCTAGATTTATTTGTAGTAAAACAATTATATTTGAAATTCAAATTTCTTCTTATTACATGAAAGAAATTTGCGTCTGATATGGTCCAACATTTTACTGCAATGTGCCTCTGAATCTCTATCTTGTGGAGACTGTGGAAGTGTAGTTGTGGACCAAGAAGACAATACCAGGAAAACCTGATGCACACAAAATCTTACCCAGCTTTTGTGCTCAGCAAAATTAGCAATATTCTTTGCAATGACAATAGCAACCAAGCTCCTTCTTAGCTTGCACACCATAATTGTGCCACACCGTCACCGCTGGAAGCCCTGCCTGAGTTAAAATGCAATGATACTGATATATTCAACAGCTAAAGTATGGTGAGGTTTTTTGGTGGTTTTTTGGTGGGTTTTGTTTTGATGTGTTTTGTGGGTGGGGTTTTGGGTTGGTGTTGTTTTGGGTTTTTTTTTGGTAGATGGTAGGATTTGAAGAAATCCTGAAGGTTTTTAATCTTTCAGTTAAATCTTCTCTGGAGCACAAAACCCACACTGGTTGTATTTTGTCGGGAAGAAAAGGGAGGCTGCTATGAAATGTATTGGCTGTGTACAGAGATCTGAGGGAATTGTCTTCCTCTCTAGGTACTCACGAAACCCTTGCTAGTTTTTCATGCTGGTTTACACCTTGTTGAGAGTGTCCTCCACACACTATTGGGAGTAACATATTCCTCCCACTGACTACTATTTATATTGTCAGTCACTCCATGGATTTAACAGAGCTTTCTGAGCAGTAAAACACCACACAGTGTATGGATAACACTCTGCCAAACTATACATATTTGCAGAGTGATTCTGGCAGAGGATTGCTGATGTGTTACACTGGCAAAATTGCTCTTTTTCCACAGTTTAAGACAAAACCATCCCTGAGACCAGAAAAAGCAAGGGCAAGTATTGCTACCCAGTTGCCTCTCTGCTAGGAGCTTGTGCCAGCACAATGCTGAGTCTGAGCGATTAGACATTTGATATGTCAGCAGATGAGCTAAAGAATGTCTGTTTTTTAACAGACAAGTGGTTTTGGATGCATATACAACTCTGTAAAACTTGGCAGTGATTATTTAGTCCAGGTTCTCACTAATCTGTTTGTTAAAGTCCCCATGACTTCTAGTACCTGAGGAGAGAGACTGCAGAGGCAGGGTCAGCTGCTGGTTCCAAATATTCAGAAGATTTCTGTTGAAAGCTCCTTTCAACCTTTTGCAATTCTGGGGCTGGAAGTTCTGCATCAATGGCTGCTTTTTGTCTTGTTTTCTCTAGTCTGGTTTAGGAAATCTCTGGTGACTGGAGCAATCAGTCATCTTAGTATTTGGATTGTTTTGGTCTTGGGTTCCCTAACTGTGGTTCCTTCCAGTTACAAGCTCCTTGGTACAGCAGCAGTTCTTGCCTAGATAAGGTCTCTGTTTCACATGCCATGCCTCATTTTAGCAATGTTTGTAATTCAACCACAGCTGGGCTTCAGTTATGGACTATGAGACACAATGGGCATGATTGTAGCACCAAGAGATCGGGTTCTCAGAAGGAAACTGGTGATTTAGTTAAGTGTATGTGTGCCAGGTTCCCAGGAAGAGGTTTTTTTGGAACTGAGTTTCTTGTCTTGCTCAAAAAGCAACCAAATAGATACGTTTCACTCAATGTCCCGTGGATTTCTGTCCCCAGCTAGTAGCTACCCATTTGATTTCTCAAGGGCAGATACAGGATATATATACTTGATGAGACTAGCTGAGATTGGTCAGAACTACTGTCTGGGCTGGAGTCTGAAGAGAAAAATTAAGATCAAAAGTGTTAATTTAGGAAAATGTTTAGGCTGATTGCAATCTAACCTCTTCCACATTTTATAGACTAAACAAAGTACCGTTGTCGTAGGGACAGTGCAGGATATAACACAGATGATTTTCAAGGATTTAGATTTATTCTGAAGTCTCTCTCTGAAATTACTCACAACACATAAACCAACATGTTTTAACAGTTACAACACAGCTCTTTACTCTTGAACAGAGTATGTCAGTGACATGGTTCATCAAGGTGGCTTCTGCTTCCCCCACACTGAATGCACATTATAATTGAAATCATATGGATGCAAACACTCCGATGGCTCCACACCTACATTGTTTGTAAGCCTGACCCTTTTTATCAGGAAGCTAGGCCTATGCTGTGTTCATATGGGAAGATTCCTGTAGTGAAAGCACCTTTGAAATGTAGGTATTCCTGCATCTCACCTGGAGTGGGATGAATGCATTACTGTACAAGATGGACAAGGTAGTAATGCTGTAGTATTTCCTAACGTAGGTGTGAAGTATTTCATTTATATTTTCAACTTCACAGTCAAGAGCTGTCTAATTCTCCTTGAAAACACAAATAAAATTACAATTGTGATGAAATGCTGTAATAGTGTCTCCAGAGAAATAATTCAGATTTTCAGTAACAGGCAAAATAATAACCCATGAGGAAGTAGCATGAGTCCTTCTTTATTCCAGGGAACGGAGTAAACAGCCTTTTGAAGTCACTCCCAGCCTTGTTTCCTGTGATTCTCTGACTCACAGCAAAAGAACATTTTCATTCTCAATAATTTGGGGTGGGGGGGAAGGTAAGGGGGGAAGAGGAAAGAGTGGGGGAGCGGGGTGGGGGTCGGTGTTTGCTTAGTCTCCCTGGAACCAGCAGGTGTCATCAGAGCCTTTATTTTCTGATGGGAAGAAGGATAATTTTGTGCGTTTGGACTTCTGTCCTTCTCTGTGCACTACTAAGTTTGTATTGTGAGGCAGGAGAAACAAAAATGTGTCACTGGAAGATGTTCTTGTTGCACTGGGAGGGCATGTCAAAGTTTCTCCACTATACAGGAATTACAAAGTATCTAAGAGATATTGGTATGTCTCAGGGCAAACACAATGTATTATCACCTCTTAAAAATGGTGGAAAATATTTACATCGATGTCTTCTGAATATCAGAACTTGGGAGTACAGTGTATTTTCCCACTATTCCTTATCCAAATTCCATATTTACATACACTGTGCATGCATCTCCTTACTGCTGCAATAATCAAGTTACTGTGACTTGCAGTCTTTGGCTGGCCTGAAGCAATTGCCTGATATAATGAGGAAATCTCTGCACTTTGGCCTCTGTAAAAAACAAGCACTTGTGAAATGTGCTGAGGTTTACTGAGTACCAAATGAGTGCGAGTCAGTGTTACCCACACTGCTGAAAGCTCTCTGCATTGTGGGGTTGGGGGAAGTGTGTGTGTGAGCTGTGGTATTGTGGTGTTTTAATTTTTTTTTTCCTTTTAAACACAGATGTCAATACAGAATACAGGTCTAGCTACAGCTCTGCTACAGGTCTGACACTAGTTAGAGAATCACAGAATTAACCATGTTGGAAAAAACCTTCAAGATCATCAAGTCCAACCTATCACGCAACACCATCTAATCAACTAAACCATGGCACTAAGTGCCTCACTCAGTCTTATTTTAAACACTTCCAGGGACAAGGACTCCACCACCTCCCTGGGCAGCACATTCCAATGGCCAATCACTCTTTCTGTGAAGTATTTCTTCCTACCATTCAGCCTAAACTGCAAAATTGTTTTAGAATCATAGAATTGTAGGGGTTGGAGGGGACCTCAAGGGTCATCCAGTTCCAACCACCCTGCCATGGGCAGGGACACCTCACACTAGATCAGGTTGTCCAGAGCCACATCCAAGCTGAATCTACCCATTTCTATTTTTTTTTTCCATTCCCCCTTGTCCTATCACCACCTGACACCCCTGAAGTCCCTCACCCACCCCATTTCCCCCCTTTTTCTCCTCAAATCCCAGAGCACCTGGGCTTTATTGGAGTCTCCTCCCACCCCAGCTGTGGCCACTTGGCCCTCCCCACCCACTCCCCTTTTTATTCACCCCCAGGAAAGGCAGAAGCCCCAAGCTGAGCCCATCTGGGCTGAGGATCCTCCTCTCATCACTGGTGAGTGCCCATGGTGCACACTGGGTGATGGTGGTGGTGACAACAAAGGCCGGGGGGCCTGGTGGCCCCCCGGTTAGGTAGGGAGAATATTGATATCTGCTCCAATGTCATCCATGGGTGCTGGCTGGGCCTCCTGAGTGGGGCTGAGCTCCTCTGTGTGGTATCTTGGCTGGTGAGGGTCTTGCCCCTGACTCTGGGATGGGTGCAAAAATGGTGGTGGTGGAGCAGGATCTGTTTAGTCAGATGATATTGTGCTAATTGCACTATTTTTACCTGGAGCCCCCTTGACTCTGCTCCCATTGTTCAGTAAATCTCTGCTTTTGTGCCTCATTTACAGACCATTTCTTTCTCCTCACTGCTTCTTTTCACAAATAAGGATGGAAAGGAGAGGAAAAAGCAATAAAGCATATCTGGAAAATGCATTCACTTATCAATCAACTCTGAACAGGAAGCCTTCATGAAGAGGGGCAGGTTGGAAAGTGAAAATCACTTCTTCTGAATCACAAGACAAATTTCATAACAGACAAGAAAAGACTGCATCTTTTCCACTGTGGTTATGTTTCCTGGTAGTAAATGCAGAGGGGAAAAAAAATTGAAGCTGGCTTGGAAATCCAGTCACACTTCTCTACAGAAAGAATCACTGAGAAAGGTATTCATTTGTTATAATGTCCCTGTCCTTCATACAGAATTAACCAGGTTGGATAATACCTTCAGAATCAAGTCCAACCTATTACCCAGCACCACCTGACAACTAAACCATGGCACCAAGTCTCTTTTTAAACACCTCCAGTGATGGTGACTCCACCACCTCCCTGGACAGCCCATTCCAGTGGCCAATCTCTCTTTCTGTGAAGAACTTCTTCATAACATCCAGCTTAAATCTCCCCGGTGCAGTTTGAGACTGTGTCCTCTTGCTCTGTCACAGGCTGCCTGGGAGAAGAGACCAACCATGCTACAACTTCCTTTCAGGTAGTTGTAGACAGCAAGAAGGTCTCCCCTGAGCCTCCTTTTCTCCAGGCTAAACAATCCCAGCTCCCTTAGCTTCTCCTCATAGGGCTTGTGCTCCAAACCCCTCACTAGCTTTGTTGCCCTTCTCTGGACACATTCTAGCAAGTCAACGTCTTTCCTAAACTGAGGGGCCCAGAACTGGACACAGCACTCAAGGTGTGGTCTAACCAGTGCTGAGTACAGGGGCAGAAGGACTTCCCTGCTCCTGCTGGCCCCACTGTTCCCAATACAGGCCAGCATGCCATTGGCCTTCTTGGCCACCTGGGCACACTGCTGGCTTATGTTCAGCCTACTATCAACCAGTACCCCCAGGTCCCTTTCTGCCTGGGCACTCTCCAACCACTCTGACCCTAGCCTGTAGGACTGCATGGGATTGTTGCTGCCAGTGTGTATAACCTGGTGCTTAGATGTGTTAAATCTCATACTGTTGGACTCTGCCCATGTGTCCAGCCTGTCAAGGTCCCTCTGCAGAGTTCTCCTACCCTCTAACAGATCAAGACCTGCTCCCAGCTTGGTGTCATCTGCAAATTTACTGATGATGGACTCAATCCCCTTGTCCAGATCATCAGTAAAGATATTGAACAGGATGGGGCTCAACACTGATCCCTGGGGGACACCACTAGTGACTGGCTACCCAAAATTCTATTGGTGGTACCAGCCTCTAAGCCTTGTTCATTACACCTGCTTTCTTGTTCCTTTCAGTATTCCTTCCTGCAACTAAGGGTATTGATGAAAAAAATACCTGTGCCCCTGGCCCCTCAACCAGTTTTCCCAGAGCCTTAAAGTCCCTTTTGATTGCTTTTGGACTTGCTCTGCACAGTGTGCTGCCCTGGTCCTGCCTCGGTGCGCTGCAGTTGCAGATCTCCTTAGCTCATCTGGCTGGGGTTTAAATGTTCTCATAGCTTGAGGGTGAGCTTCCCATAGGATACATGTGGTGAATACTCAAAAGCAGCTCTACTTCCTGGAGAATGTATCTACTTGGTTGTGTTTCACGAAGTATTTAAGCAGGGATTAGTTTGTATGAAGAACTTAGTGTCTGTCTTTAAACTGCTTCAGTGCTGTATTATTCTACTTTGGCTCTCACTGGGACAAGTCTGTATCTGTGTGCTTCTATTAATTTCTGCATGCTGGTCATGGGACCAGTCCCTTCTTGAGATTTTTAAAGACAGTATCTGAGTTGACTGGAAAACAATAAAACTAAAGTGGAGAAGCAAGGGCAGATAAATAAATCTTTGATAGAACATGAATATTTTCTTCAAATATCATTTGCAAGTGTCGGATGGCAATGGAATAATTCTTGTCAGTTTTTATTAAAAGGATAATAAATTACACACTGCTGCATACAAGAAACATCTATAATGACCAATCCAGAGACACTGAATACTTTGTGGCTATCACTAAGTTATATATTATATTAATTTTCAAGAAAGACATGTTTACTAAAAATGCTCTGTTAGTTGAAAACTTGTAACTAATATTTCCATTATTTCTTCTCCATAAGGGAAAATATTTAGACAGTGAGATAAGTGAACAGCAACCCCTGTCTCTGAGCTGTATAAGGATTCTGATATGGTTTATTTATGTTTCATAATATTGCATTTAATATGTGGGCAGTGCCAGATGTGAGATGTTAATTGTTAATTTCTTTGATTTAAGAGCTAAAGTCAGCTAGCAACCTTACTCATCTTTGAAAGGGAACTTTTTAAGGACGCACATACATTGCTAGCGAGAGTAACGTGGAATACATTTCCCGCGGAGCGTTGCACGGGACCGGCCGTCACAGCCACGCCGCCCTGCCCACACAGGCGCCCTGGGCAGGCCGGAACTGCTGTAAGGGATGTTATTTGGCCCTGCGGCTTGAGGGGAGAAGCCGCAGCTTGGGTAGTCGCCGCGTGGAGGTGAGCGGGGGATGCCTCGCCTGTTACCGGGCGAATGTTGGAGTAGAAATGGCAAGCGAGCCTTTGTGTGGGCGAGGGGTCTGCTGGGCGGCTAAGGAGGAGGCTTGGCTCCCTCGTTGCTCTAAGGATGCTAGTCAAACGGTGTTCCTCACCCCCCTGTGAAGAGGGCTGCTCTATATTCTTCTCTGCCGGGAGCTTGGTGCTATCGCTGTCCGGCCCACTGTGGATGGAGTGGCAGTCAGTCCCTGGACGGGGAGGATCTCTCTTTACGCTGGTGCTGCGGAGACACGGGGAGGCGGGGGAGAGTCTCCTCTCTTTCTTTATCTCTCTTCCTCTCTCTGCCTCTTCCATCTTCTTTTCTTCCTTCCCTCCTCCCCACGTTGCTCGGGGATGTCAGAGCGGGGAAGGCTGGCTTGCCTTCCCCGAGCTGGAGGAATGAAGAGCCGCGAGGGTGCAGGAGCTCCTGGACCTGCTGCTTGTTTTGCCTCGCACGGAGCTGACACATACGGCTCTGGGCGGCGGGGCAGAAGGGAGGTGAAGCGCTGAGCCGTTTAGAGCGGGGGCGACTGGTGACTGGGACTGACTGCTGGGAGACTGCGCTGGAGCAGACTTGTGCCGGCGTAGGGGGCAAGGAGGCGGTTTCTGCAGCCGCGAAGAGACGGCAACCTGGCTCACCAAGTCAATCTGTTGATATAGACTCTAATGTCACTTAGTTGCGCTCCTTCCCATCGTGTTAGGTTGAGGCAAGTGACGGAACACGATAAAGCAGTTACAAAACAAAGTATTGTATTGGGAAGTAATTTTTTTCCTCTCTCTCTCTTTGGGACTATTTCTCCTTTTGACCTTACAGTGCGGTTTGATAGGTTGAAGGAGAACTTGTAATACTGAAGATGTGACTCCTTCCTGTGCATGTTCATATTTAACAGGCTCAAGCCTATGGAGTAAATTAATAATGCTATAGAGAAAGATGTTTTTGTCTAGAGCATGTGTGGAATGACTTGGTTTATTATGCGACATCTCTAGAGAAATCAGTTTTGCAATACTTTTTACTGGTAAGTTGCTGGGTTTGTTCAACACTACCAAAAGATTTCAGGGATCTACCACATCAAGTTTCTTAAGGTTTCAACTAAACACTGTAGTTATTACTTTAATCTGTCAGATTGGATAATTATATTTTAATTTGGAGTTCTGAGGGAGCAAGTATGACTACTTCAGTGCACTGAGAATCACTGTGCTATGTGGTTACCTCAGGGGATGTTTAAACTAGTTCAGAAGTTAGTCTTGTCTCGCTTTCTGAAGTCATATTCCTGCTCACCTCCACCTGGCAATTACCCCTGCCATGCATTATGATTTGAAGGTGGAACTTTTGTCTAGTTCCTAACTGCAAAAACAAGAACAGGAACTTTCTGGACATCTTTGAGTAAAAAAAGTTTATAAATTAGTGTTGGAGGCAAAGTAATAACTGATTTGTCTACATCACTCTGTTGCCTTTGCTAATAAGGATAGATGTTAGCTGCATAAACGTTTCTGTCTCTTTCCACTTCTTTGCAGCTTTCATGGCTTGCTCCCTTATCTTTTTCCTGACCTTCATCTGGTATATACTGTGTCTGTGAGCTACTGAGAAGGGAAGGTGGGGGGAGGGGAGGGGGAATGGGGAGTGATGTTGTGAACACCCCCTTGGACTGTCCAGAGGGGTCTGGGAACAATTGAAGGGGATCCTTGTGTTGTTTCTGAATTGTATATATAAAATACACACATATATATAGTACATATTCATTACATATTATATTTCTAAATTTTGCTTGTGTTTGTAAATATGGCTTCATTCTGCTTTTCAAACCAGCTAGTCTGGTGATTTATTGTGGGGGTAATTCTCCAAATTTGTCAGGGGGTAGTCTCAACCCACCACACCATGCCGTGCCGTGCACTCAGGGTATATTTTGAGGGTATATGAACAATAAATCCCTCTAGCATATATTGCTGAAGCTTTTGTTTAAATTGTAGATATTATACAAATATTAAGTCTCACTAGACCTTTACCTGTGGGCAAACCAGTGGAGTTAGTTAAACAGTTATCACTTGGTTTGAAGCCAGCTATTTCAACACACTGGGTAGTCTGATATTCCTTCAGATGCACGATTTACCAGGCAAATAGCTTCTTTGTGTAAAAACACATCACAAACCCAGGGATGCAAGATAATGGCTAGAACTAGATTAAGCTGTAATAAAAATATTTCAAATTGAAATACTCAGATTCCTTGGAGAGCAATCACAAACACAATCAGATTCTCATACTGGTCAGCAGGGACCCACACAACCATGTTTGCACTTGGCTTGCAACAAGCTGTCCTTAAAAATGCTGACTGTTGTCAGTACACCATCACCGACAAAACTGTCTTTCAACTGCAGTTCTGCTTACAGCCTGGGCTCTATCTGGACTCAGTGATTTTGACACCTGTGAATCAGCATGCAGGCATTTTGCCACAGGAACATCTGTGTAGCTGTCACAGAAGGACAATCGGTTGTTTGCAGCTGGGAAGATTTGTTTTTAAATATTTTTTTCCATGTAACCATGAAGAAAACAACCTGCTACAATTTTAGCTGTGATTTCACCTCCTCTTGGTGAGCTGCTGTCCCTTGTCATTGGGTAGAGGCATGCTGAAGCCTTCCACTAATCTTTAGCTGACTGGCTCAGTTACTGAAGATAAGACAGAATAAACAATGATGAAATCTTATTTCTTGTGGCTATCAAAAAAGAAAAAATGAACAACCAACCAAACCAAACCCCAAACAACCAGGTGCTTTTGGTCAAGTTGCTACATATCTAGTGACTGAATAACAGAGTCTCAGTATATCAGATAAGATAAAGAGGCAAAGGAAAAGGAGTCATACTGGTGCCTGTTGTACTGCCTTCCTTGGTTCAAGACTAATGAAGTGGTTTAAAATACTGTTTGTTGGACTGTCTCCTCTGACCACCTCAACAGAGTGGAGGAGAGCCTGTTAGCCCCAGAATGGTCACCTAGAAGGTCTTGGACTGCAGGTCACATTACCCTCCCCTGGGGTGTTCCCTTGCACCCAGAGTGATTGGGGGTGGTCAGGGTCTCCTCCCCATGGCCACCCAGCTCTTGCCCCTGTGTGACATGACCTGCCCTATGTCAGCATCCAATGTATGGTCTTGCAGCCCAGCTGTGGAGAAGAGCCAAAAGTTATGTAGTCTAACACTTGGCAGGGCAGGCAAAACTTCTTGGAGGATGGGGACCTGCATGCCACCCAGGGCTGTCTTCTTGTTTTGAATCCCACTTCCTTCTCTTGCACCAATTTTTGCCTTTTGTCACATATTAGTCCACAAGTGCTCAGCAGCTGTCAGAGCTTAATGCAAAGGGGTGTTTTTATAGGGGTGTTTTCTTCCCAAAATGTCAGTTCTTTATGTGCTGCCATCACTAGGCACAAGAAGAGACATCTGGGATGCTGGTATCAGTCTTTGAAGCTGACCTTGTCTAAAACACTGCCTTTTGGGTAAACTCATGATGTACTCTTGCTCCTGCTCCAAATACCAGAAAGCTGGCATCCAGGTGAGCTTTACCATTCCCTTTCTGAATCCAGCATGTGGCCACATGTGAGTCCCTTGCATATTTCATGGAATTCTGCCCCTCTTGCCCTCTCAGCAGCCTCTAGGATCATCCTCTCATGGCTGTGCTACTGCATACACCATGTTCTCCACTTCCCCATGAATGCTGGCATCCTCCAATTTACTTGATTTGCTGCTGAAATAATTTTGGTGCTGAAGCCTCAGTGTGCCCTGGGGCTGTTCAACTGCTGACAGCCTTTTGCCAAAGAGACAGGTTGGACAGATCTGTTGTCACTGGTGCGTCATTGCTTGTGGTATGTCAGTCCTTCAGGTGCTGCCTGGCAGACGGAAGAGAAGCTGTGGGCAGTCATGGAGTAGCAGGCACTGGTGCCTCAGCGTCGAAAGCTGATATTAGTCTTGCTTGTCCACATCTGCAGCTTGCAACAGCCCCCACCTTGAGTCCATCAGGGGAGCACTGTGTTTTCTGACAGCACTCTCTCTCCTTGAAACACTGGGGCTGTAGTCATGCTCCTCCTCCACATCCACTCATTGCAGAGATCTCCTTGCACTGTATGGAATGTTTGCATATTGCAGATGGGAAGCAAGAAAGCAATAGCTGTTCTGCTCTCTGGCTCTCCCCCAGTGTGCAAGCAACTCACCTGCTGATTTGCATCCAAATAACAGAGTAGGTGTCTTGTATTCCCACTAATTTTTCAATGTCTGTTGTAATGAAAAAAACTCCAGGCCTTGTATGCAAAGATGAGAACTTATCTGTAGTCTGTTTAAAATCTTAACAGTCCTACCCAAGATAGTTAGTCTGGTTGCAATACTAAGACTTACAGTTCACATTATATATAGTTAAATTATATTATATATAGTTAAAATTAATACACAGAGGTTTTTTTTAACATCTTCCTCATACTCGGTTGTAATACCCTTTCTCTGCCCCACCAGGTCCTCAGGTTGATGACTTCAGCCATAAGGAAAGGAGATAGCAGAATGGCTGCATCCTGTGCCCTTGCCAAGAGGAGTATGACGGTGTGCCCTGGAGCCTGCTGGTGGTCATATTTGCTTGCATGCTCTACCCCTTGCTCTTCTTTCATTGGTTCACAGCTCCACATTACATGTTTACTACCTGTGCTGTGTTTTACATGCACTGGGTACTCAATCACTTGTTATCCCCCAAACCAGTTTTTACCCAGCTCCCAAGGCTGCAGTCATTTGAAGACCAGAAACTGAACACTGGTGAGCTGTTTACAGCCCTCAGGCCTCCAGTATCATCCAGTATAATTTTCAAGACCCTTGCTGTCATCTCGCCATGCCTCTACTCCTGTCATTTTTCGTTCCCTGGCCATAGACACTTCACCCTATGCGGAACTACTTGTTCTTTATATCTCTTAGTTACAGAAATACCTATATATGTAACAATATGTAAATGCTCTACTATACAATTTATAAAGGCAAGGAAAAACATTAAATGAATTTGATAATAGCACACGATTACTGGATAATTAATGTGACAAAGCTAAACCAAAACCCCAGGCAGGCCTGTGCTGTTAGCGTAACACAAAGCAGGTATCTGTGTTACATGTAACAATACTGCTGTATTTGCAAAGCTGAAGGTTATGTTAACCTATGTCTTTCTTCATGCTGAGCAGGAGCTCTCAGATTACAGCTACTTGAAGTGTAAATGGGGAGTTTCTCCCTTGACTCCTCCTGTAGCAACTGAAGGACATGGGGTAGGAAGTGAGGGGAGTTTTGGTTCCTTTCCCTCAGGGACGACCTTGGATGATTGAGAGAAAGGAGCAAAATGTGCTCTAAACGCCTCTTTCCAGAAAATGCACGTGAGCCAGGAAGGCTGTTATCGTCTTAAGATGTGATACTTGGAGCACTTGGAGCCTATCAAGCTACAGCTGATGGCATGGGCTTGATGCAATTAATGAAACAAGACTTTCTACTGGGCCAGGGGTCAAACAGGTCACCCAAACCTGAGATCACTATAAGCACAGCTGTGAGTCCTGTTCCCACACTCATTGTCTGTGTCACCTGTGTCAATGGGTAATGAACCTGGTGGTTAATTGCTCCTGAGATGTGCCTCTGGCTGGTTTATATCTGCTCACTGCCCATCACACTAAACGGAATAACTCAGTGGCCTGAAACCCTGCCTTTTTGCTCAGCCTTCTCCACTCTGCCATGAGTGCCCTTGAGAAGGTTTGTGGGAGGTAAGGAGCCTTGTATGCTCCTGCCCTCCTTTTCATGGGAAGGAGGAGAGCAGAACCTGCTGGTGGCGCAGGCACTACAGCCAAGCTGCCAGCATCCACCTCCCACACGAACAAACGGCACCAGTGGGTGGGAGGGATGAAATGTTAGTCTGCAGGAGGGAGAGTGGGATGCTGTGAAAAAGATCTGGTGTGGAGAGGAAACACGAAGAGCCGGCGTAATAGGGAAAATCTGTTTGGTGTTGCTTGCAGCGACAAGAGCAGGATCAGGAGAGTAGGACTTGCTGGATGGGGGAGAGAAATGAGAACTAACAGCACAGCACCGATGTAGGCAGGGAACAAGCTGTCTGCTGCTCTTTTATGCTAAGTGTGGTGCCTGCCTCTTCTTCAACACTGTCTCTGGCAAGCCCTGCAGTGGAAAATCACAGCATGATGTCAGTGCTTCAGGATCTATTGCCTGATGAAGCAAGGCTGGCAGACAGCTCCCAGATGCCAATCTTGACACTGGCAGGAAATACCCTATGGGAATGGCAGACACCTCTTACCACCACTGGTGTGTCTTCCCAGTACACAGGTACCACATTAGTCCCTGTCTCTGCAAGCTCTCCAACAAATTTTACAAACAGAGAGATCATATAGAAGGTGCAGTGAGAGGGGAAGCACAACCTGTGGAGTGTCAGTTCTGTGTGGCAGCATCTCTGCCATTTCACCACTCCTAAGGGCACTGAGGAGCCATTTTTCTGGAATATGGGAAGAAAAATAGAATTTTCATATCCTTCTTCATCAGTGACCTGGGTGAGGGGATTGAACGCACCCATAGCTGATGATATGAAACTGGGGGGGTGGTGTCTGATGCACTGGAAGGCTGTGCTGCCATCCAGTGAGATCTGGCCAGGCTCGAGTGCTTTCTGAAGGTGAACTTTGTGAAGTTCAATAAGAAGTGCAGAGCCTTGCATCTGGGTAGGAATAACACCAGAAGACACTAGGGGTTGTCCTGCTGGAAAGCAGCTCCATAGAGAAAGACCTTGGAGTCCTAGCAGACAGCAAGTTATCCATGGGACAGCAATGTGCCCTTGTGGCAAAGAGGTCCAATGGCATCCTGGGGTACATCCAGCAGGATTAAGGAGGTTCTCCTACCCCTCTGCTCTGGTGAGACCATATCTGGAGCACTGTGTCCACTTTTGGGCTCCTCAGTTCAAGAGGAACAGGGATCTGCTAGTGAGTGTCAAATGGATTGCTATGAGGATGATTAAAGGACTTAAACATCTCTCCTGTGAAGAGAGACTGAGAGAACTCGGAGTCTGGAGAAAAGAAGGCTGAGAGAGGATTTTATCAATGTCTATAAATATCTGAGGGGTGGGTGTCAAGATGTAGGTGATAGTCTCTTTTTGGTGGTGTCCTGTGATAGGACAAGGAACAACAGGTACAAGGTAGAACACAGGAGGTTTGACCTCAACATGAGGAGGGACTTCTTTACTTCTCTACTTCTTTACTTCTTTACCACTCCAAAGTGGTTTACAAAGGAGTGAGCAATATTAAGTCCTACAGCTGCCACAAGTTAACTGTGCAACTGGGACATCTGTTTGCTCCACATTTCTTGATGTAAACTGAGGATCACTCTACTAAAATTAATTATGACAGTTTTTCAGTTGGTGCAAGTTTATGTGACTCTAGTGAATTCAATACATAGCTAAAGATCTCACTTCTCTGAGCTTTATCATCCCTGAAGGTTCTACTTTTCTTTGCTGACTGCTTGTTCGTTAATAGCACTTAAGAATAGGAGTGATAATGACTAAGACTGACCCTATTGGTCAGTTGTATTTCAGGAAGACAAGACACCTGGTCTAGTCTGAGGTGTCCCTGACCATGGAAGGAGGGTTGGAACTGTCTGATCTTTGAGGTCCCTTCCAACCCTGACAATTCTGTGGTTCTGTGAAACCTACAGATTCAGATAGGGTGTCTTACGAATTATTGCTGTGTGAGTGCTGGGACACAGAGCTACCTAAACAGATGGAGATGAATGTGGAAAGAAGCCAGGAGGAAAGCACAGTGCACATTCATCTTTTTCCTTGAGAGTCCTGCCATTGATGCTTGTGAGCTGTTCATACACTTGTCTATACAGAGACTGCGTCTGTTTAGTAAAAAAAAACCCACTGTCAGGAATCATATACACAAGTTAACAGGAGGTTTTTACTAGGAAGATCAAGTAAGAAGGGAGTTTTCCTCTTGGCTGTGAACAGTGAAACAGTGCTTTGCACCTGGCTGATAAAATCACACTTGCTCTTAATTTCATAGAGGGACCACAAGACCTCAGTAAGATTGTTTGAAATCCAAGCCATTTGATTGCTCCTAACATGATTCTGATACTGTGACACAATTTTATCTCCTTCCAAAAAGTACAAGTGAAGGGAAGAGAGCAGCAGTTATGCTTGTTCTGATACCGGTTTCCAAGGCAGGTCTGTTGAAAGTGGTTACCAGTCATCCTTCAAGATGCCCTCTATCCTACCAGGGTGTCTGCCCCACCCCCTGGGTCAGGTAATCAGCTTCTTGGGTGCTCCCTTTCTACTTTTTTTTTTTGGCTATGGAACAACAGCACTTGAAATATCCACAATTTTCTAGACTCTCATTATATGTTTTCCAGACATCTCAGCTAACAGTACTCTTGTGTATTTGCCATCCAAATACCTCACCTGCCTTCCAGCTATATCCTCCTTCTGACCACTGATGGATACATGAATGAGAAGTCAGCTGCACTCAGGCTAAGTCTGTCAAATGCTTGAAAGTCTTCAGGTTCATCCTCCTGCTCTGTTGTGCAGAAAATCAGGAAGAATTGCTGCTAGAGTAATACTACAAATGTTAAAAGGTCTCTGGTGAAGAAAACAGATTTCTTTCTCTCTTAAAGACAGCTTTTCACATTCTCAGTGCTGTCTCCATTAGAAGCTTCAGTTTCCTGTGACCCTGCATTGAGTTGATCCAACTTGTGCTGTTTCTGTTTACTTCTGCTTTGTTTGCAAGAGTGTTAATAATTTTATCTTCTATTCTGGCTGACAACCACATATTAAGCAGGTTTCCTTTGCAATACAAGTCTCTCCATTTCTGAATGCTGTCAAATCTTAGGTCTTTTCATGGCTTTCAGTCAAGTAACAAAGGCATTCTTTACTAGCTGAATTTAAAACATTTTCTTGTCTTCCTCTTAAGCAAGTGTCACAGCTGATACCAGTGGCTTTTGATAATGGCATAGAATTAAAACTCTTGCTAGAGAAGAACCCTATACTGAGCTGGTACAAATGGAAATAAATCACATCATGCAGTTTCACATCTTCTTTAATCAGTAATAGCAAGCAGAACTCCTATGTCACTTCAGCTAGTGATAGTTGGGTTAACTATTTTTCCTATGAAGAGTGTGCTGTTTGTATCTCTGTCGAAAATCAGCATGAGGAATGGATGATTGAATTCAATAGTTGGAGGAAGAGACATGGGCATTATTTCAGCAGCAGTTGCTGCTGCTGCCTCGGTACCTCTCTCGTCAACATCTAGAGAAGCCTTATGAACAACCTAGGGGAAAAAAAACCAGAGAGTCATTCTGGGCAGACAGCAACCACCTGAGGAATGAAATAGACCCCTTTTAAAGCAGCCCAGCTTTGGAGGATCCACTGAGAAGTGAGTAGAGGTAGGAGATATGTAAACTGTATTGTAGTCATGGCTGTTTTAAATGAGGGCCAGAACAGAGCTACAGAAATCTCCTAAAACAAACAAAGGGTTCCAGACTATTTTCTCTCTGTCCCAAGTATTGGATGGAGGCTCCACTTTGGATGACTTTGTCTGCAACTCTGAAACTGAGTCTCCAGGTTGGGGGAACACACTGTGGTGGAATGGAGTGTTAGTGGCTCCCCTTGAGGAGCTGGGAGTTGATGTTCCTCATCACAGTCTTGTTAAAAAACAGACATGCAGCAAACTAATCTGATCTCTGCCATCACCAGGGGCCAAACTCCTTGTATAAGCTTGCAGGCTGAAGCCAAGTTGAGCTCAGCTGCAGGCAAGATGGGAGTCTGGAGATCCATGTAGCTGATGTTTCTGGATGCTATGACAGAGGGATTTGTCTTCATTCTCATGAAAAAAAGGAGAGGGTCAGCAAACATGGACTTACTTTAGAAACCTTCAGGTCTGGAGTGCCAGTGATGCCAGAGAGATCTGCCTGGTCAGTGAACACATCCACAATTCCCATCTTGCTAAGGGTATTTGTTATTTCATAGCTCCCAGAAATAGAAAACTTGGGAAAGTAGAGCCTCACCAACCTGTTAGGTAGAAATGAAACATGGAATGCAGTGAGAAGGATTTTTCACTGAGGTAAATGATGGTGAGAAAGCTGTGCAATTCCAAAGTGTCAAACCCCAAGGGGTTGGATCCTGAGTGTACAATGAGCACTAATTCAATTGCTGATTCTTCTCATGGCAATACAGTCACTGCCCTTCATTGTCATCATCATCACAGTAACAGTTGCGTTTATCTAGTTTTTTGGTGTGGCAAATCCGAGAGCACTCTGCAAAGGAGGACAGTAATAAGAGTGCCTACCTACAGCCAGAGTAGATGATGTGTGAAGGTGACAGCCTCTGTCACTCAAGCAGGTGAAGACCTGAAGTGGGGCTCAGATAAAGCCCGCTTGGGACAAGTGTGTCAAATGCCAACACTTCAAAACAAAGCAGTGGTTTTGGCATAACTGTGGAAATTGGCATGGCTCCAGGAAAGGTCTTTGGACATCCTACCTGCTAACTGACTTCCTTCCATGGGTTGGCCATGATTGAGTTTGCCTCTGACTGTGAGCTATCTGTAGACAGGCCCTGCTTGGTATGCTTTCTGTTGGATTTCTCTTTATGCTGTGAAGGGTCCTTGGAGCCTTCAAATCACCTACTGCAGTGATTACTTTTTAGGTAGCTCAAGTCTTTTGTTGTCTCACTCAGGAACAGCTTGGTTTGGATAGCAGAACAGATGGGATTCAAACCCCACTTCTGTATCCTTTATGAGATGCTATCAGAAGATGATAGCACCAAGTGTATTAGCACTAGCATCAAGATAATAATAGAACTGAAATTGTTGTTTTTCACAGCCTCTTTCATGAAGAAGGTGTTCCTGTATTGATCTTGAAGGAATTTGCACCAAGAATTTGTTTAGATAAAGATTTTCTTGATTTTGCAGCTAAGAGTTATATGGCTTTATTTTTTTCATATTTGAAGTATCATGTTATTAGCTCATATCCAGTTTGATACCCTTTGTGTTTTCATTAACCTTGATGGCATTTCTATAATGATGCACCAAGAATCATGGTTGTGAACTGCACACCTTCATTAGATGTGAATCAGGGCAGAGCTTGGCAAACTAGGCACATATTAACTTTGATATTACTCATCTACTGGTGTTAAGGTCTCTTCCTTCCCAGACAAACAAGGCTGTAAAATGTGTTAGCTGTTGCTAGTGTAATGGTAGGAGCTAACAGAACCTCATTATAATTTTATAGTTTCAAAACCAAAATGCCAGAAAATCAGGACACCCACAATTAATCACTAGCCTGTTCTAAAGAAACACTGTGTGCTGCAATGGTTCTTGTAAGGAAGATATTTGTGTAGGACATATTACATATGAATGCATTACTGTAAACTGTTTAAGTTATGATTCATTTAAGGTTGAGACATATGTCTGAGTCATAGTGTGTCAGTGACATCTAAGGGGTAGAACACATTAGCTGAAACTGCAGTATAGGTGATTTGCCTTCAGATTGTCACCTTCCCCTTCAGTCAATGGACTGTTTCAGAAATGCCAGTCAAGACATGCTATTTGGGACTCATGAGAGCCCATCAGGATGGCATCTGCTCTCATAGGGGCATCAGTAAGTCCCTCAGACATCAACAAAATAATAGTTAAATACAAACCAGCTGCAAGATTTTTACAGCTAGGGTACACAAGTCAAAAATAACGCACTTAGTTCCAGAATCATCAAGTCATAGTGTTTGCTTTCCCAAGACAGACAAAAGACTGTAAATCTAGATGCCGCTGCAGCTGACTGGCAGAAGATTACCTCTGGAAGAGATGGTCTGACCATTCCTGGATGATTTCTTTGACCAGAGTTTGCTCCAACTGCTTCATTCTCCCATTTGCTGGCAGAACCAGAAATGCAGTAGCACTCCCATTGTAATGAAGCCTCACCACAGTGCATGACAGCTCCTCATCAAAATAGAAGTCAAATCTGCCTGTCTGGTACATCATAGGGACTTTCACAGTAGTTTCATCATCCACAAAGAACTCCCTTTCTTCTGTATGCTCTGGTTTAAAAGGCTTTTCCCAGTTGCCTGATACAAAGAAGAATGCAACTGAATACCATACCATCATAAACTGAATTTTATAGAACTACTGATAATATTCACCTATTTCTCCTTTCTTTTCTTTTTTTTTTTCACTTCAGAATTTTCACACAGAATATTTATAAATGTCTATTGTGCTAGGACAAGAATCATTTACCTGGTTAAAACAGTGCAGTAGATTCCAATTTTACTTTTTTTCCCCTTTTTTTCCTTTTTTTCTCAGATGTCAGTAGTGAAGTAGTTAGGCATTCTATTTTGTACCTGTCACTGCTTTTCTGTTCAGGTGATCCAAATGGCTTTTCTGTAAGTCATCATTTAAGGGCTTACCTCATATCATCTATGTACTCACATGCCATACACATTTAATTTGCAGTTTATAGATAAAATTAATGTAAGATTTCACATCTGAGTGCTGAGGGTACGTCATCTAACCCACATCAGAAATGTACTGTTTCTGCTTTGTTCCTTAAAATGTCCTCCCCTGTTCATCACTAGTTTCTTCCATATATATAAATGACATAAATGACATAAATGTACATAAAAGAGTGTTATAGAAGGGAAAAAATAAAGGGGAAAAGAGTGTGTAGTAAATTAGGCCATCAAATCATGCTGACATTTAAAAAGAGGCATTAAAAAGGTTAGGTCATGCATGTGTCTCAGCATCTTTGCTGAAAATTGGAAGAATATGGAGCAATGGGACTTAAGGCTAAACCTATGAAAGCGAGCTCAGGCTGCTTGAGAGACTGCAGTTTGCAGCAGAGCTCCCATGGCTACCACCAAGAGAATCAAGCCTGCATGGCTCTCAGATGCCTCTCCATGCTGAGTGGCATCCTGGCACCTTTCTTCTGCCTCCAGTATGACATTAGGGGCTCTTCTGGCACAATAAAGAGCTTTTGGAATTCTTCTGAGAGCAATTTCCAAATGAGGTAGCTGATACTAGATCTGTTGATAAGAGTGAATAACATGAGTAGGAATCCTAGACACCTTACCTTTGAAGAAAACAAAGCTAGCCAGAAGCATTACAGTCTGTGGATCCATGTCCTTGACCAAATTAGTAATTTTTCCATGTGTTTTTCTCTCTATGTAATCATTGATCTGTTTCTCAGCCTCTGTGGGATTGCTAAAGTCAGTGGTAAAAGCCTCCAGCTGATACAGAGCTTCGGCATCATCTAAAAACTTTTTCAGAGGTTTCAGTTTCTCTGTTAAAAAGATGGCATTGCCCATGTTGAGCTGGACTCCGTTCTCAGGATGACTCAGCATGTGGATGAGGTTGTGGAAGCCCTCATGTATCTCTTTCTCCTGAATCTCTGTAAGGTTGAAGGCGAGTCCTTCCAGGATTTGAGTCTGAGTGGTTGATCGAGCCCCTAGGGCCAGCATAGCAAATGCAGTGGAGATGCTTACAGGAGAGAAGAAAATGTTCTTATTAGGTGCCTCCAGCGTAACTTCTTTAAAAAAACGAAATGCAAAGTCAGCATTGTTTGGCACTAGTTTGAGACAAGCAGTTGCTACACTTTTATGATGCATGTGATGTTTAGGTTCCTTTGGATCATGTCCATTGTGATAGCTGGGTGAGAGCTGACCATAGGTAACAGCATGAAGCCCAGCTAGTAGTAAACTTATGTAGAATGTGGTCTTCATCTTCATGTATTAAAGTCCTATGGAAGAAAGGGGAAGTTATTATGAAGGCAATTAAATTAATTAAGTAGAAATAGTTATTCTGTCATTCCTACTAAATACAAAATTTTAGCTCTTTTGTCTTCAGTCTCCATGTTCTCCAGATATTATCTGGCTTTCCCATGCCTCCTGGCAAGTCTCCACCAACTCTTTCTGCTACCCTCACCCTAAATATCTGCAAAGGCAAAATTCAGCATGGATTAGCTGAATACACAGCACCCTCAGCAGATCAGAGAACAGAGCATAATCCATGAGAAAGCACACCATAGCTAATCACTGGAGGGCTGTGATACCATGTGCTTTTGATACTAGCGGTGTAAGATAATTCCTGGGAAGCACATCATAGAAGAAGTTTGGATGTTTTGTAGGTAAAGTGAGAAAAAAGGAAATTCATGCAAATAGGCAGGAATCAAGAGCTACACCCAAAGAGAGTCTGAGCAAATAGACATGAAGGAGATTTTTAAATAAAGTTTTGGTCAGATTGGTGAGGCACCCTGTTACAAGAGAGGACAAATCATGGCAAACCAAATAGAAAGCCCTGTGTCTCTAAGGATAGGTTCTCCTTCAGTCTGAATATACATTATTTAAACAGGAACATGAAGTAACATGTTTTCTCTTAAGAGACAAACCAAACCATTGCAGTGGGCTCCTTTTCAGTGCAGCATAAGGTGTCAATTTCATTAACAAAAGCAGGACCTTGGTTTTATCAGATGCTCTTCTGGTCAAAGGGCAACACATTTATCAACCTGTTACACTTGGCTCTGGTAGCCGCATTCCTTTGCGGTGCTGACACTCTGCACTGTGTAAACACTAACAAAGGGACCTTGGAAATGTAGATATTAATGTCCCAGTGGGCCTCATTTCAGAGAATGAACCAAGAGCAATGAAATGGTAAGAGATTTGCAGAGGATTTTGGGAGATAATGAGCTGGATGTGCTAAAACTTGAGCAAGGAGAGACACACTGAACTGATTGCTGCTTTCTGTTCTGGCATGATTCAACTTGATAGACTGCCATCAGAAAGTGCTATGCTTATGGTCCTGCTTTCTCCATAACATCAAAGGGAGTGATTTGTATTAGTAGTTGCATATCCAGTATACAGTTAGACCTGCATAAGAACAACAAAATATTTTGGAGCTATAATAAAATACTCAAACATTTCTGTGTCTGACAAAAGTATTTCTGAAAAGCAGGCCTATTTGCAATAACACCTGCTGTGTTACTGACAAACAGAAGACCACAAGGGTTTGTGGTGAGAGTATTTTCCATTGCTTTTAAATTATAATTTGCCCTTCTCCAAGGGTGCTGGGTCATCTAATTTAAACTATACTATCTCCTAGAAAGGTTGAAGCAGATGATCCTTGGTTTCCCTTTTTATCTGGCATTCTAATATTGAAATGATATTTAACGTATCTAGCTAATCATAAGAGCTCTAATACTGAATATTTAAAACTGTTATCTGCATGCCAGTGTATTAGACATTGAAAAAAAAACAACTCTCAAAGCAACGCATCAGGGCTAAGCCTAGCCTATTTTCACATATCCAGCAGGATGATTCAGAAGCTACCTCTGGGTAAATTACTCACTGTGAACTATTTACTCAGCTGCAGCCCTAATTTATTAAGAATAACATGAATATCAAAGAATGAAACATTTAATTTGAAATCTAAGTTGCCACCTGTCCCCTATCTCATCACATTTAACATTTACTACAAAACACAGGAACTAGATGGACTTGTTAATACACACATTGAACTGCCGATTTCTATTCATTTGGAATACAAAGTAGGCCTCAAAATTATGATAAGTGGATATAGCGTGGTTATGCTGTAAGTGTTCTCTAAAATACCGGTTACGTTTTCCCGATGTTTTTCCTATCCTGATTTTTTTTTTTCCCCTCTATGTGGTCATGATGTGTTTGAATTTTGTGGTTAATTTACATGCTTTCATGAAATTAATTCCATTTTTATTACAGCTCTAAAATCACAGATAACTAAATACAATTTGAATCAGAATCATCCATCTGTTACTCAGTACTGGCAAATCAGCCCTCACAAAAATCTTTATAATGGTTGATTTTAAAAAGTATAAGGTTATGAAAGACACAGCAGCTGCAGTTTGTAAAGGTTTAAGACTATAAGATATAAGGGACCCACTCTATTAGGCCCTTCTTTGAAATGTAAGGCACTTTTATGACAGAATTTGAACCCTGTAAGCCCTTAGAATATGACTGGGGATTGTTACTTCATACTCACTATTTGCTGTTCCATTTGATATTACTGTAGCTTCTTGATTAGCGAGTGATAAGACAGCGATAAGCTGATGATGAGACTCTTTCAGTATGAAGAAGGTGCATATTTTCATATGGTCTTAATGACTGAGGAATTCTACCAAGCATACTTCCTTATTATTTATTAAAAAACGAAGACCTGAGGACCTGTGCTAAAAGGACATTAGGGAATTCCCATCTGAAGGGGCTAATTTTGCAGGACGCTTCCTGTTTTAAGCTCTTTACTTATATAAACCTAGAAAAAGAGTTTGTCCATAAACATGGGAGTAGGAAAGCTCTTCAATTCTGCTTACAATTCTACACTGAATTGTGGAACAGCCTGGAAGGAAACCCATCTAACTCTGTACTTTCTTTTCTTTGTCTATCTTAAGCAATGACAATGTATCTGTAATATTCAAGAAAAGATTGCTTTCATGAAGAATTATCAATCAAATAACACATTGGCACAAAAGCATGCTGACACCTGGAGAACAGTGCTCCTTCAAGCAATTTATCTGTAATAGACTTCATTATTATACTTTTTGAATATATTACCTCTTCCTTATCACACAGTCTTCCCTACCATGCAACCCAGAGCAGCAGTACTTATTTTGGAGAGTATATCCTAGAAAGAACGTGGAAAAATCTCTGGTTAGCTGAAGTTACCCTAGAATAATACCACCAGAAAGTATAGAAGTGAACTGGATGAAGTTTTCTGACTGACAGAACTTGCTTCTTTGTATATACAGCTAATTTGTCCACTTTAGGGATGATTTTAATCTCCATGATTTGGAGACACTATTCTGAAGACAATTTTCTGCCCTTAGAGTCCCACGTAACAGTCCAGGAGATGAATATTCATGTCATGATACCTTCGTAAGGGGTCCTCACCAATAAGTTCATTTCAGACAACCTGAAAATTTGCACAGCTCAGAAATACATGCAGGCACAAAATAGAAAAGCCGTTTGCTCACCAGGTGGTGCTGCTTCCCTCTTGATTGCCGTATCCAAAAAACTAAACCCACCAAATCCTCCAAAAAAACCTGTGTGTGAGAAACTAACCTCGGAAACCTACTGTCCAGGACTGTCATAGGAGCACCACAAACTCAGTTGTGCTTTCCTGGCCAGCCTGGAAGTTCTTTGCATACCTCAGTGTATGCACGTGGACAAGCTCAAGGGTTTCTTCCAGACTGACATGTACTTCTCTTACAATTTAGAGTTTTGATGCTTCTGTGGCTGAGGCCCCCAAGAAGGTTGCAAGTACAGGCCAAGGATATTGGATCCTGCAGAGAATCCAACCACTGGAACGATTTCATTAAAAGTAATTCCTTCTGTAGTAGAAACTTGGAAGACAGTCTAAACTATCCTTTAGAAATGTATGTGACTGTTCACAAAGCTGTTCCAAGTGTCATCTATTATCTTTCAGACAGCTTAGAACTGGAGACCTTGCCTGGGGAGTGCAACACCCACCTCCTGGGAGATACAACCTCCAAGGGTGGCATCACCCACTTCTAGGTCTCCTTTTACCTGGAAAGCAGGTAAATATGAGCCCTCACTCTTCTACTAGGCCATCATCAGTATTCACTGTTGAACATGAGTTACTTATTGCATATACTCAGGGATAAAGCATCACTGAGGCCAGAGCATAAAATAAGGTAAAAAAGAACCAGTGAAGTGGTTAGGGCAATAAGGTGGAACAGAGATTTTCTTCTCCCTGAAAAGCAGCAGCAGTCCCAATAATAGATTACACCAAGTTCCCAGTTCCTATTTTCCAATATGTACCTGACCACTGCCCAGTCTCTGGCTCCATGAACATATTGCCACACTGTGATCTTAGCTCCCCTGAGCATGTGTAGAACACCATTTTCACTCCTCTTTCAAAGATCCTGTAATCTGATGATTCAAGAATTAAGGAGATGTTTTATTTAAAAGGAAAGCAGACCTTAGATAGCTCATTCCCTAAACAAAGATATTTCTTGTAGACCTTGAATATAAAATCCTGCAGAATGAGTTAAAAAGGATCACCCATATATTTAAAATGAGCTCTAAGCACCCATCCTTAGGCTTTCAATGGAGCAGAGCCTGTTTCCTCAAGCAGGATGAACATGGTGGAAAAGCCCCAATTTTAGGTGCTTAGAATTTGCTGGCTCCAGAGACAACCTTGTTTCCCTGAAATTCTGTGAGACACCGTTCTCTGTCTTTTAGATTCTTACTAGATTCCTATCAGCCACCTGACAATATACAGGAATTCCATGCCTATGTCCTCTATATACAGCTGACAACATGAAAGCCTTTTCATCAGTGGAACATTTGTTAAGAGAGAGTTTGGTTTCAGTTCAACAGAACTCAATTTCAGTTCCCTAGGAAGGACTGAAAATCAATTGCAACAAGAAGACACGTTCTTGAAGACGCTATAAGAAACAAAAATCCCATTACTTACAGCAACTTCCTAGGATCCTGCTGTCTTCACTAGGACTACCCTGCAGCTCCCTCTCTTATTTATACAGTTAAATAGCATTATGAAAGCAAAGTGTCCTCTAGAAAACATTAACCAGGGCAGACAAGCATTATTACTTCAGGAATGGTGCAGTGTAAACAGTGAAGACAATTTTTTGGGGAAGGCACCTGACTTTTGCTGTATATGAATAGCCAAACCCTGGCTTTGGTTATAACAGTCATAAGAGTACTTTTGCATTTCTGCAGATCCTCCTGCTGGTAATCCAGGTCCTCACTCTAGCAAATATTTCATATGCATCATTAACTTCTGTAAATCACATGTATTCATACAGTAGAAATGCCAAAGTGAGTAAAATTACACACATACATAATACTAGACAAGAGCCTAACGAAAAGACGGCTGAAAGCATGCTGCAGACTGATCCCATCTCAGTGTTTTGATGGAGATTTTTTTCCTTTACATCAGCTTCTAATGGCTTTTATTGAGCATATTTAGTTTAATTGATCCACTGAATTTTAATTATGTGCATTGCCATTAATAAGGGCAATTGCTGGGGACATCACTGGTAAACTTAAAATTAAAACAGTAGTACTGATGTTTGTGGTGGCTGAGGGTTGCTTGAGGGATGGTAACATGATGGCAGAGATGGGAACTTGGGGGTCTATGGTACCCAGCATGCCTCAGCTGGACTGGTGTCACCTGGTACTTCACATAGCAATGCACTGAAGGACAAAATGTTGCCCTATATTCCATGTATGTAGGCTGGCATATGCTACAGCCACCGCCAAAATGCAGGCGAGGATGTGTCAGGATGGTATACCAGATCATGCTTTCCAAAAGGTGGACCCATGTGATAGAACCTCCTGTATTTTATGTGATCCCTCGTTCAAGCCAAACTTCATGCAGGAGGCTGTGCTCCAGCAGCACCCATGAAGGGGCTCTTCTAATGTGTGTATGGACTGGAAAAAGGTCACAAAAGTCAGTGCCAGATGAATACTTTCCACTCAGGAGGAGCAGCCCCTTGTGAGGCACAGGTTTGCCAGAGAAAAAATGCTGTGTTTCATAGAAATAGCATAATTTAGTTTAGAAAAGACCTTTAAGATCATTCTATCCAACTGTAAACCTAACACTGCCAAGTCCACAACTAAACCATGTGCCTAAGCACATCTATGTATCTTTTAAATACCTCGAGGGATGATGAGTCAACCACTTTCCTGGGCAGGCTGTTCCAGTGCTTGATAACCCTTTTGGTGAAGAAATTCTTCCTATTATCAAATCTAAACCTTCCCTGGTGCACCTCAAGGCCATTTCCTCTTGTCTTATCAGTTAGTACTTGGGAGAAATGCACCCACCTTGTTACAATCTCCTTTCACGTAGCTGGTGAAGATTGAGAAGGTCTCTCCTGAACCTCTTTTTCTCCAGAATAAACTACCCATATCCCTCAGCTGCTCCTCTTAAGACTTGTGCTCTGAACCCTTCACCAGCTTCTTTGTCCTTTGGACATAATCTAGCACCTCAGTTTCCTTCTTGTAGCGAAAATGTCTTTTATGGCAGTGTGTTTTAAGAGAAGAAAATCAGAAAGAAAAGTTTTATACTAGTAAATAGAATAACTATTTTGGTAGGAGCAAATGGAAGAATTCATTTTCCTCTGTTTTCCAGCAGGTATATTTGCACACGTGAAATTACCAGTAGGTACAGCTTGGAGGTTTATATGGATGCGGGGCTTCTGCAAATCCTTTCATTCTTGGCTCCTTTTCTCTTTTTCCTCTGTGGGCGTCTTTTACTTGTGCAAAGGTAAGCAGAGCAGTTCAGTGTAAGTTTTGATCCAGGCTGCTAGAACATGTATTTGAATTGTTTCCCAGCTGGTAAAATGTGCAGCCTGTTTCTCTTTAAGGTAGCAAATGAAAAAAGCCTCTAAAGTTACAGAGCTTTACCTAGAACTTGTGCAGACTGAAGATGAATACGTATCCCAAGAGGTGAATGAGAACACAATTAAAGGAAAAAAGGTGCACCCATGAGCAAAGTTTCTGAAAAAAGTAAAGAAAAACCAACTGACTTGATGTCTTTTAAGAGCAATTTAGTCTTGTACTTGAAAGTGCCCCTTATTTGCTGACGTTTCTATGGGAGTGCAAGAAGGAAACTAGTTGTATAAAATCTAGTCCCTATCAGTCTCCAATGTTATATGCAATGTGATACCAAATTTATTTTCCCTGTTGTATGCAGGCTTCATCCAACCATGTAAATTACCTTGAAATTTGCAAAGACTTTCAATATTTGATGGCAGCAAATGTTACATATAAACTTGCAGCTCTCTTCATGTGGAAGCAGCAGGCTTTTGCAGGCAGTGCTTTTCAGAATCCTTTAATTTTCTGCTCTTGTTCTGGAACATTAGGTGTCTTATTACTTTGAACCCAAAGTTACTTTGTTGTGTTGGACTTTTTTTGTTGTTGTTTGGGGTTTTTTGTTCTTCTTGTTTTCATTATTACTATTGCTATTGAAAGATCTTATAGAATCATAGAACTGTTTTGACTGGAAAAGTCCAGCTATTGACCTAACACCACCATGACCATTAAAACATGTCATGAAGTGACTCCATCACCTTCCTGGGCAGCTCATTTCAATGCCTAACCACTCTTTCAACAAAGAATTTTTTCCTCATATACACTCCTAATAATATTATTTCTTTTTCAGCAAGCTGGCAACATTAACAGAAGTTATCCAGCACGAATTCCCTTGCAAACCATGTGACTGTAGTCCAGCATTAATTAATTATTTAAATTAGAAGAGCTGTAGGCTTCCTTCTCTGCCAGAGAAATGCTTTCCACTTCTTTAAATATTTAATTAATTACCCTGAAAGCCATTTTAATAGGCAATGGCTGTAGTTGTTCTGATGGTGGCCTCTGGAGTAAAAAGAGCATGAGTCCCACATTCAATAGTGCTAAAATTAAATGACAGCGTGGAGCTGGGGAAGGCTTCATCCTTTTCTCCACTTCCAGGACATGTTTGTCTCTTGCTGTGTTTCAAATGGAAACACACTCGTGGTTATATGAACAGGTCAACAGTGACTTGCTGTAATGAGTTAACCACAGCACCAATAAAGATCAACTACAGCTGTGTCAAGTGTCTGCTCCAGTCATTGCAAGTGAAGACATAGTTTCATAGTTTCATAGTTTCATTCAGGGTTGGAAGGGACCACAAAGATCATCTAGTTCCAACCCCCCTGCCATGGGCAGGGACACCCCACACTAGATCAGGCTGGACAGAGCCTCATCCAGCCTGCTCTTAAGCACCCCCAGGGACGGGGCCTCAACCACCTCCCTGGACAACCCATTCCAGGGTCTCACCACTCTCATGGTGAAGAACCTCCTCCTCACATCCAGCCTGAATCTCCCCACCTCCAGCTTCATTCCATTCCCCGTAGTCCTATCACTACCTGAGATCCTGAGAAGTCCTTCCCCAGCCTTCCTGTAGGCCCCCTTCAGATATTGGAAGGCGACAATTAGGTCACCTCGGAGCCTTCTCTTCTGCAGACAGAACAGCCCCAACTCCTTCAGTCTGTCCTCACAGGAGAGGTGTTCCAGCCCTCTGATCATTCTTGTGGCCCTTCTCTGGACATGTTCCAGCACCTCCACATCCCTCTTGTAATAGGGGCTTCAGAACTGGACACAGTACTCCAGGTGGGGTCTCACCAGGGCTGAGTAGAGGGGGAGGATCACCTCCCTCGACCTGCTAGCCACACTTCTCCTGATGCAGCCCAGGATCTGATTGGCTTTGCGGGCTGCAAGTGCACACTGAGAGCTCATGTTGAGCTTTTTGTCCACCAGCACCCCCAAGTCTCTCTCCTCAGGGCTACTTTCCAGCCAGTCACTGCCCAGCCTGTATTTGTGCCTGGGATTGCCTCGACCCAGATGCAGGACCCTGCACTTGCTCTTATTGAACTTCATGAGGTTGGCTTGTGCCCACCTCTCCAGCCTGTCAAGGTCCCTCTGGATGGCTTCCCTTCCCTTCAGCGTGTCTGCTGCACCACACAGCTTGGTGTCATCAGCAAACTTGCTGAGGGTGCACTCAATGCCACTGTCCATGTCACCCACAAAGATGTTGAACAAGACAGGTCCCAGAACTGATCCCTGAGGGACTCCGCTTGTCACTGGCCTCCACTGGGACATGGAGCCATTGACAGCCACTCTTTGGGTGCGGCCATCAAGCTAGTTCCTTATCCTTCACCTTGAAGTTGCTTCTTCTTTGATTTTGTGCTGTATTCAGTTCTCACCCCCTGTCAGCCTCACAAAATAGGTCTGGGCTTACTCCAAGGGGGAGTGTCTCACTCAGACATTAATTCTCACCCCAATGAGGGGATGCACACATAGTACTGACCCCAAGCCACAGTGCAATGAGTCTCTACCCTTGCTTTCACTCTAGTACCTGTTTCTTTCTTCAATGCAGTTATTAATCCCTGGGTCCCAAGGATACTCACTTTCAATTGCTTCCAAAACTTTGGCTTTGAGTCTGCTTCCTCCTGTACTGTGGCTGTGGTTTAATGGTTACTTTAACCTTACAGAAGTGCAGGATGCTGCTGCCACAGGTGTCTCACTTTCCTGCATCCCTGCCATGTCTCTCCAGGATGGTCAAGGGGCTAGAGCCCAGGACAAGCAGGAAGAGGCTGGGAGAACCGGGCTGGTTCAATCTGGAGAAGAGAAGGCAAAGTGTGAGGTTGCAGCTGCTATCCTGACCTGTGTAACAGGCTACATTAAAGAGGAAAGATGGAGAGCGAGATGCACTGTGGTAGTGTTCAGGGAAGGTATACAAGCTTCAGCAGGGTAAATGCAAATAAGATGTAAGGAAAGTAATGTTCACAAGGGGTGAAAAACAAGGGCAGATCGCTGTGTAAGGCCATGAAATTACTGTCCCTGGAGGCATCCTAAACCTGACTAGACATGGCCCTGAGCAGCCTGAGCTATATTTCCGGCTGCTGCTGCTGTGAGCTGGTCATATGATTGAAAGACTTTCAGAGACACCTTCCAACTTAAACCATTCAGCTTTTCCAATAAAAATGATTGTGAAACCACACTCTCAGGACTCTCTGTCTTCATGTACACTTTTGCACTTCACTCTGAAGGGAAACATTGCTCCACTTCTCACTGCATGACTCCAGAGACTTGTCCCTGAAACACTCAGTCCCCTTGGAAGGTGTCATCTCCCTTGTCCTCTGGCATTCCCCAGCAGAGCCAGCACAAGGCAAAAAGACAGACTCCCTCCCGGCTGCCCAGACACAGGCTCTGCCAGATCTCAGCACACAATATGCATACTGGGAACAAACAAATCTGGTGGACCATCTGCCGTGCTCCCAGCATGACACAACTATGGCGGGCAGGACACACTCCTCTGTGATGCTGCCTAGGCTCAGGTTTGCAGTGCTGTGCACAACTGTGCTTTTTCCTGGGAGGCTTTGAAAGTTTCCAGTACAGACCGTGATTTTAGTAGAGATCCAGGTAGCTGCTTTGATTTCTTTAGATCTGTCTGTAATTAAGACCTGCTAATAACAGGGTTTTTAAAGCCTGTATGGGAGGGGTGAAGGAAAATGGTGAGTCTTGGAACAGGCAAACTGGAATGGGCTATTTTAAAGTTAGAAGTCGTTGCCAAGGAAACATTTGATACTGTCGGTTTCCTTCACCTATCTCCATTAATATGATAATTTTTCTGATGTGCCCTTAGTAGGGCATTCAAGCAGTTGTGATTTAACTGCCTTTACTTCTTTAGAGATGAAAGAGGCACAGATTCCTGCAATTGTCTCAACAGATCTGATTCTTTGCTGTCTAGCCTCAGGTCAAGATGAAACTTCTCCAAAGATGGACTTGTGTAATTGCAGTGGGGAGAGCTGTCTCTATTGACAAAATCGAATAGCAAAGGACAGAGACTGGAAAACAATCAAATGCATGCTGATGTGTTTTGGAAGGTTTGCAGGTTTGTTTGTTTTGTGTGGTGGTGGGTTTTTTGGTTTGTTTGTTTTTGTTTTTTCTCTCTTTTTTAAAAAATTATCTCAGTAGACATGTGGTCTGCTTTCTTGTGCCATGAATAAGCAATACATGAGTGTGTCTGAAAACAAGTGTTAACAGTTCTTTACCTTTTATCTGGGAAAATTTGTTTCCTCTCTGCGTCTGTCTTCAGTTGTTCCCTCTGGAGAAAGAAGAGGACAGCTCAGTGAACTTTTTGCTTCTGTGCTCTAAAATTATGTGGTCTGAACATAATCAGTGCTAGATCTTTATTTTGATAAAGTTGGTCACTTCACCAAAGGAAAGCCCTAGGTTTCTGTAGGTTTAAAATGCCTGCACACCTCTTACTCTCCCCTGAGACAGATGATCCATAAGAGATTGCAAACTGCCTGAGTGTTACCAGTTTTGGCATATGCCCCGTGGAAATGCTTTCTTCTTTCAAATCCCTCCTTAAAAGCACATAACTTCTGCCAAGATGCCTTTAGATCTTTTTGAAATGGGTAGGAAATTGGAGGCTGTCCACTCACAGAAATACCCAGCAGACTGACAATTACTTTTCTATTTACCTTGGTTTTAAACTCCAGCAGTCTACTATCACCTGTGTGTTAGGCTGATTGCTCCAACATTTGCATTGTCTTTTCTTCCTCCAGAATCTTATTCTTTGTCCCATCCACCATCTGTAGTAACTATCACATACTCAGACACCTCAGAAACAGCCAGCAGGGGATACTGCAAGTAATAAAATGTGGGATTCTTGGCTGCCATTGTCCAGGAGCCCTGACAGAGCACATTAACTGCAAACTCCTACAGTGGGGAAATGCCAGGGTGAAGGTGGCCATGCTGTACTTTTTTGGCCGGGGAGGGAAGTCGTGCTCTGCTGATACGATTTGATGTGACATTTCTTCAAAGGCAAAACTGAGCTCTTGTACCCGGCTGCTGCATCCTGCCCCTGGGCTGCGCTCTGCCTCCCCCTTCTGGTGTCTGCTCTTACCTCGTGTCTTCTCACCAATGATAATGAAAATACCATATCACTCTATATTCAGAACACCCCACCCAGGAAACTCTGTTTCTCCTTAATGTTGGATCACTGCAACTGTTGAAAATAGTTTCTAATCTCGCACCAATCTTGCAAGGCATATTTCGGTACCTTATGTAAGAATATGCCATTTAAGACAATAGGCCTTGCTAAACCTAAATATAACCCAGCTATTGCTTAGCTAAGCTATGCTTGAAGTCAGCTACTTCTTAATGACAAGGCTTGTCCCTCTGCCATTTGAGGGGATTAGAATGGTCTGATGTGGTTGACAAAAACATTTTCATTTTGTCATCCGGCCCTTCCTCCCCGCCCCCCTTGTTATTTATCATGTTATTTTCTAGATGCTTTACTAATATTTCCAGCACCTCTCCAAAAATCTAGAATTGGGCTGAGTGGCCTATAATTCCCTAACTTTTTTTTTTTTTTTAAGGAAGATGCTTTTTATTCTCAACACTGAACAAGGCATGCTGGGAGCTCCTGGAGGGCATCAACCCATCCAACTTCACCCAGAGGGGAGCCACCTGCTGCCCCAGGGCTCTGTTGTCCACAGAGCCTGTTATTCCTTCCTGAAAGAATACAGTATTTCTGACTGGCTGTGATTTCTTTATTGCTTAATCCTCTAGGCTAAGAAAAAGTATGTTATGGTTCACAATTCAGTGCTTTATCCCCATCTAAAATAACAATAGAGAAAGGTGCAACTGAAAGGGTACTTGTGAAATTGTTTTTTCCTGTGGCTCAGATTTTTCTCTGGACAGTTATTTCTGTCCCCTCTTTTCATTTGTGCTTTAACAGGTGGCATGAAAAAACCTCTAGCTTTTCCTCAGGAAGGCAACCATAGAGGAAGGCCCAGAGAATTTATACTTGTATGCTTTAAAATTAAGATTTATTTTTTTTTAATATAACATTTCCACTATTATTTCTGCAAATAATAATATTGGCCAATACAATTTTTTAACGTTTTCTTGCAAACCTCCTTTTGATTCCCACTTGTCAGAGAGTTACTGCACTTGAGTTCATAAATGCTCATCAGTATTCACTGTGTTGCAGCTGAAAACTGCATGGTCCCTCTCTCTGGAAAGCCTCAGCATGGTATCTCTGGAGTTTATATCACATCAAACTTCCCTGATTTTGAGAGGCCTCGCCATTCTTCTGGCTCTGCATAAGGGG
The DNA here is from genome assembly GCF_026170545.1 of Melanerpes formicivorus. Taxonomy (NCBI): domain Eukaryota; kingdom Metazoa; phylum Chordata; class Aves; order Piciformes; family Picidae; genus Melanerpes; species Melanerpes formicivorus. The sequence goes on from NW_027142369.1 coordinate 7,285,205, forward strand.
CTCCAAGTGCTGGGTCAGACAGGGCCATGAGATACTGGAAGTTACTTTCCTCCAACTTGTCTCTGAGCTGGAGTCTTTGCCTACAGCATGTGCTCCTTCGTGGGCATTAGTATCACATTGTGTCCATAGGATTTCCTTGGGACCCCAGAGGTGGCTGAGCACAATCCAGGGGGTGCTGGGTGACATCACTGAGTGAGCCCTGGCAGGGCTGCACCTACTATTTGTGCATTGTGCTTTTTACAGCTGAGAAAAATGATGTTGGCAAGAATTTTTGCCTTGTCTGCAGGATCAAAACCAGTAATTTTCTCACATATTTTCTGGTTTTTACAGCTGCTGTTCTACTGCTCAGTTTTGATGAAGTGCTAAAGGTCATGAGAGAAGTCATCTGCTTCATAATCAGCTTTCACATCTGTAACAGTTGAAGTCACTTATCTGTGAACATGATATTTCCCATATTTAATTTTATGAGGACATTTTATGAATAACTTAGCAATTTAATGAGATGACACAATCTCATGCCTCTCTCCTTTTCCTCAGCTCTCTGGCAAATTAAACAAAAAGCCTTTTTGTGTTCTGATCAGCATGGCAGATCTGTTACCCAACACTAACACTGCAAAAGCAGTGGAAATGTTAATGGGAAGAAGAAAGTGTTTCAGAAATTAGTGTTTGACTTACATGCTGTGTATTGTCAGGCTGATCTGTATCTGTGTGATGATCATCTGCACCTGAGCTACTGTGCAGGAGGGATTGTGGCAGTGAGAGAGCTCATGAAGCCAAAGAGCATTACAGATACCCCCAAATTTCTCAGCTCACACATTGCTGCAGGTCAGGGAGCTCAGGAAGGATTTGCTACTGACATGATGTTGCTACCCTCTATTTGCTGTGGTCCTGTTGTGAGAGAGCAAATTCATCTCCCTCTATTTAAAAGGGATCCTTCTGGCTAGGTGCCTTGCCAGACCTGAGGAAAAATGCTTCTTGTGCTTCTGTTCAGCTTTTCCTGCCATTTGTATATTCCCCTGCTATATTACCAGGTGCCTGAGCTATTCATGACTTTTTTTTTCCCTTTCAACATTACCCTAAGTTGTGACTTTAAATTGTGTCAATAGAAGATGAAAAAAACCAAACCAAAACACCAACAAACAAGCCAGAAAAACAAAACAGAGAACTCACATTCTTGTGCTTGAGATAAGACCACAGACATTCTTGTACTTCAGATAAGAAATATCCAGCACTTTTCTGAAATGAAAATAAAGTGCCTCCCCAAAAGAAAATGCAATGATAGTAACACAACATCTGCACAGGGGTTCTTGACACACATTTGTCAGCGCTACTTAAATTCTGTGTTTCCTAATGCCTAAATAGACAGTTGTGCAAATTCAGCATTCATCTAGCTCTGATTTTAGTTGACACTGATTGTATTTTGTTTGCTCCTATCTACAAGATGGTGATCACAGCAAACAAACCTAGCTGGTCTTGACCATCACCGTGAGTAACCTGGGCAATCATCCAGCACAATCTGGCCAAAGAGTGCACAGTGTGCACTGATACTAGCAGGCAAGAGTTAGCCCATGTCTTCTCATGAAGAGGAATGGCCTGAAATATCTTTTATTCAGTAAAAGTGTGTTTTCATGCCTACTGTAATTGTGAACCTTTGTTTTGCTTATATGAGATGACTTGTGTGATTTTATTAAGCTTCCTGTTATTATAATTTCTGCCTTTCTTTGTGGCAGCTCAGAAACTCACCCAGCTATTGGGGATGGTGGTCCAGAAGGTAATCAGAGATTGCAAGCTAAAAGGAACAGATAGGTACTGCTACCGATGGCCCCTTTAGGCCCCTGAAGGTTTCAGTTTGTGGAAACTCGGGACTCCAGAGGTGTCTGAGCACAAGCTTCTAAATCTAGCCATTTGTTGTAGACTTTTACTCCAGCTCTAGTCAATTATTTCCAATGCATAGGGAGGTCAGAACAGCAAAGGTCTGTGAGTCTGTTCTGTTTTTCATATTCCTTCTGCTGTTGAACGGTGTTATAAACCCAGACTATACCATAAACATTAACCAGATCAAAGACAGATAGTCATTCCTGAGGAACAGCAAATAACCTAGACCTTGCCTATGCTTCTTACATATAATGAGGGACTTTCCACTTACAGGGAGGTCAACTGCATTGCAAAGAGAGAAGAGCTTCTGACAGGGTGAAATGCTCCTGTCAAAACTCATCTTCAACCAAACATGTTGTGTTGTGTTGCTTAGAGGAATTCCTGAAACTTTTGCTGAATCTACTGAGTAGTTTCTCCCCAGATAGTTTTTGGAGGAAAATTTAAAGTGTTTAGTTTTGACAGTTTCTGAACAGGAAAAGTATTTTTAAGAACTTCTTTCAAATTTTGTCTGACACTTGTAATACCTATCCCAGCTCAGTAATGTGCTGTTTTCAGCTGTGGTCAGACAAAACATGCTGATTGCTTCTGCACATTTGCTGAGAAATTGAGAAGTGGCTTTCTGATGATGTCTTTCATCCAAAGGGCAAATTTGAAACTGGTTGTTAGCACCAGGCTGGCATGGTGTTTCATTCACTTGGGAGCAGATCTGGGGGTGAGACTGGTGGGGATTAGGAAAGGGTGCAGAGGGCTATGAACAGGCTTCAACTTGCCTCCAAAAGGGAAGGCTTCCATCCCACGCACACTCTCTTCAGCAGCAGCTGAGCCCTACTTCTGGTGAAATAAACTCCCTAATGACATGAATGCACAAGGAAGAGATGACAGAAATTCTGCATGGAAAATTCTGGTAATCAACTTCTATGAAATAATATAAATATCATTGCTCTTAAGAAACTTGTTGGAGGTTTTTTGTTTTGTTTGGGGTTTGGTGTTGTGTTTTGTTTTTTTCTGGGTTTTTTGATGGCTGTGAGAGAGCATCTGGTCCCAGGTCTGAGATGGAAATCAGGCAACTCAGTCAGTCAGAGGAGGCCCCGTGTCTCTTTGATAGTATATGAAAAGGGTGATCTAGAAAGGTGAAATGTAAAATTATTTGCTCAATACATTGAATTCAACTTTGCAAAAACTGCAGAAGACTGCAGTTCTGGTCAGCATCAAAAAGAGAATTTGTATGGAAGAAAACCAATAAGAAACTTCAGATAGGTCATGAGATGATAAATGCATTTTGCAATCTACAGGTCTCTAAAGCACATCCTTTATAGATTCTTTTTATTCCTTAGACCTGAAACAGAACACTTTGTTTAAGATCCCTACTTCTTAATAATAATGACCAGCTGGTAGTGCTCCTTCAGTTTATGAGCTGTGAACAGTAGAGAGAGAGAAGAACCAGTGGGACTGTAGTTCATGGAGTGCTGACTCACCCTAGTAGTAAAAGCATGTTGGACTCCTGGCACCTTCTTATGTGGCAATCCAATAGCCAGGCATTTATCATGATCAGTACAGATAGCAGCATGAATGTCTTTTAGTGATGCTATTTAGCCTTCCTACACTGTTTTCTATTTTGCCTATACATAAGGCAAACCATAAGCAATAGGAACTAAGAGGCAGCAACTTTGTCTAGAGTATTTTAGTGTATGAACACCTGAAGTATTAGAATAAACCTTTATTAGAATAAACCAAACCAGGTTGGAAGAGACCTTCCATCAGATCATCGTGTCCAACCCATCAACCAATCCAACCCACCCAAACAGCTAACCCATGGCACCAAGCACCCCATCAAGTCTCCTTCTGAACACCTTCAATGACAGCGACTCCACCACCTCCCTGGGCAACCCATTCCATAGCGCAATCACTCTTTCTGTATAGAACTTCTTCCTAACATCCAACCTGAACCTCCCCTGGCGCAGCCTGAGACTGTGTCCTCTTGTTCTGGTACTGGCTGCCTGGGAGAAGAGACCATCATCAGCCTGTCTACAAACTCCCTTCAGGTAGTTGTAGAGAGTGATAAGGTCACCCCTGAGTCTCCTCTTCTCCAGGCTAAGCAGCCCCAGCTCCCTCAGCCTCTCCTCATAGGGCTTGTGTTCCAAACCCCTCACCAACTTTGTTGCTCTTCTCTGGACTCGTTCCAGCAAGTCAACATCCTTCCTAAACTGAGGGGCCCAGAACTGGACACAGTACTCGAGGTGTGGCCTAACCAGTGCAGTGTACAGGGGCAGAATGACCTCCCTGCTCCTGCTGGCCACATTGTTCTTAATGCAGGCCAGGATGCCATTGGCCCTCTTGGCTCCCTGGGCACACTGCAGGCTCATGTTAAGCCTACCATCAACCAGCACCCCCAGGTCCCTCTCTGCCTGGCTGCTCTCTAGCCACTCTGACCCCAGCCTGTAGCACTGCATGGGGTTGTTGTGGCCAATGTGCAGAACCCGGCATTTGGATGTGTTAAATCTCATGCCGTTGGATTCTGCCCATCTGTCCAGCCTGTCGAGGTCTCTCTGCAGAGCCTCTCTACCCTCCAGCAGATCAACTCTTGCCCCCAGCTTGGTGTCATCAGCAAATTTACTGATGATGGACTCAATGCCCTCATCCAGATCATCAATAAAGATGTTAAAGAGCACAGGGCCCAGCACTGATCCTTGGGGCACACCACTAGTGACTGGCTGCCAGCTGGATGTGGCACCATTCACCACCACTCTCTGGGCTCAGCCCTCCAGCCAGTTCCTAACCCATCGCAGTGTGCTCCCGTCCAAGCCATGGGCTGACAGCTTGGCCAGCAGTTTGCTATGGGGGACGGTGTCAAAGGCCTTGCTGAGGTCCAGGTAGACTACATCAACAGGCCTCCCCACATCCACCAGGCAGGTCACCTGATCGTAGAAGGAGATCAGGTTGGTCAGGCAGGACCTGCCCTTCCTAAATCCATGCTGGCTAGGTCTGATCCCTTGGCCATCCTGTAAGTGTTGTGTTATTGCACTCAGGATGACCTGTTCCATGATCTTGCCTGGCACTGAGGTCAGGCTGACAGGCCGGTAATTCCCTGGCTCATCCAACCGGCCCTTCTTATGGATGGGCACCACGTTGGCCAGCTTCCAGTCCTCTGGGACCTCGCCAGTGAGCCAGGACTGCTGGAAAATTATGGAGAGTGGCTTGGCCAGCTCATCTGCCAGCTCTCTCAGCACCCTAGGATGAATCCCATCTGGTCCCATGGACTTGTGGGGATCTAGGCTGCTAAGGAGAGTTCCAACCACCGCCTCATGGAATATAGGGAAACTGTGCAGCTCCCTGGCTCCTTCTGCTAGCTCTGCAGGCCAGCTGTCAGGAAGACGTTCTGCCCTTCTAGTAAAAATTGAGGCAAAGAAGGTGTTAAGTATCTCTGCCTTTTCCTTATCCTTGGTTACAATGTTCCCCTCCGTATCCACCAAGGAGTGGAGGTTTTCCTTCCCCTTCCTCTTACTATTAATGTATTTATAGAAGGACTTTTTGTTGTCCTTCACAGTAGAGGCCAGTTTAAGCTCCAAGTGTGCTTTTGCCTCCCTAATTCTCTTCCTACAAGACCTAGCAACATCCTTAAACATTCTGTGGGTTGCCTCCCCTCGCTTCCAAAGGTGATACACCTTCTTTTTTTCCCTCAGTTCCATTAAAAGTTCATGAACCATCCAGGCTGGCCGTCTGCCCCGGCGGCTCATCTTCCGGCACATTGGCACAGCCTGTCCCTGAGCCTTCAACAATTCTTCATTGAAGTAGGTCCAGCTCTCCTGGACCCCTTTGTTTTTAAGGGCTTTATCCCAAGGAACCCTCTGAATTAGTTCCTTGAGTAACCTGAAGTCTGCCCTCCGGAAGTCCAGAGTGGAGGTCTTCTTGCCGCCCCTCTTAGCTTGACCAAAAACCGAGAATTCAATTATCTCGTGGTCACTGGACCCCAAACACCCTCCAACCACCACATCGCCCACCAGTCCTTCCCTGTTGGTGAAGAGGAGGTCAAGCATAGCCTTGCCCCTGGTAGGCTCTCGCAGCACCTGGATAAGAAGCTGTCCTCCATGCATTCTAAGAACCTTCTAGACTGTCTCCTCTCTGCCGTGTTGAGTTCCCAGCAGATGTCAGGCAGGTTGAAGTCGCCCATGAGAACAAGGTCCGGAGATCTTGAGACAGCCCTAAGCTGCCTATAGAATGCTTCATCAACATCTTCCTCCTGGTTGGGTGGTCTATAACAGACTCCAACCAGGGTGTCTGCCCTGCTGGTCTTCCCTCTAATTCTTATCCACAAGCATTCAACCTGATCGTCCCTAGTCTCCATCTCAATGGCATCTAGTGCCTTCCTGATGTAAAGGGCTACCCCTCCACCCCTTCTTCCTCGCCTGTCTCTCCTGAAGAGCTTGTAACCGTCAATTGCAGCGCTCCAGTCGTGTGAGTCGTCCCACCACGTCTCTGTGATGGCAACTATATCATAATTTTCCTGCTGCATCAAGGCTTCCAGCTCCTCCTGTTTGTTACCCATGCTTCGTGCATTAGTGTACATGCACTTCAGCTGGGCTGCTGGTTTCACCTCCGACTCTAGCTTGTCGCCCCCAGACTCTTGTCTGAGAGGACTCTTTTCAGCCCCTTCCCCCTTCGAAACTAGTTTAAAGCCCTGTCGATGAGACCCGCCAATTCCCTACCCAGGATCTTTTTATCTTTGGGGGACAGTAGCTGCTGTTCATCGCTATTGTCTACTACTATGTCAGCAGGGTAAGTGATGGGCATTGGCTGTGGATCTTTTCCACTTTCATTTGGGAATGTTGCTCTTTCTGCTTTCTGTGGTGGTCAGAAAGGGACTGACATGGGGCTGCATCATGGGGCCTGGCCACAGCACACTGAAGAAGAACTGTGCTCACTTTCCTCTGGGACCATTCACTTCTCTGGGTCATGCAAGTAGCATGGGATATGAGAATCTGCCTGTATTTTCCAAATGGCCAAGTCCTGCTGCTATCCTGTGTTGTCATCTTCAGCATGCTTTCAGCACCACTTCTTTCTAATCTTCTTAATGGCCTGTTTACCTTATCTTCCCCCTTACCTCTTCAGTCACTTGCACAGAAAAGGCCCTCATATTGATTCTCCCCATTGTCACTAATCCTTTCATGGTACTCAGATCCCTGCCTTCTGACCCCACCAATACCCAGAAGTAGGATGTCCGCTTTGGGCTGCAGATTTGCTTTTGAGCCTCCTGATTCTCTCTACAGAATTTCTCTATGAGACTCCCTGGGTTTATTCCTTGCTATGAGGTCTCTGCTCTGATGGGATCTATGTGCTGAAGTACACAGACTTGTCATCCCTGTAGTTATCTACTAATGATAAGAACTGTTTTTTCCTAAAATTCCTGCAGCTTTCTGTAACTTGTTCTCAGTGATCTATATTTGCCCCATTGATGTTTCCTTGAAAGTTTCATCCAAAGTCATTTGGACAGCAGCAAAAACCTCATCTGATGTCTTAGCTGGATAAAGAAGAATTGCATGAATGATCTATTGAATGGGTTAATCTATGACAGACAACTAATATGAGTTTAATGTCCCCAGCTACTAAAATCTAATGGCAACAACAGCACTTTCAGAAGCACCCCATCATGTTCAACTGACATTTACTGCTTTTTGCACTGTTTTTACACTGTTTGAAGCTTAAACAGTGAACACATTGTTATACATTAAACAGAGCAAATAAAGCCATCACTGTAGCTGTAAAGCAAGTAGTGACAATAGCGCTTGTCTGAACACAGACAAATACCTAATGCACACCAGCATGAGAGAGCAAAACCACCACTTACTGAGCATTCCTGAGTCCCAATGGTTCTGCTGTTTCTTGTTGCCTCCTAAGATTCATGCCAGAAATGAAGAACAATGGGATTTTCACACAAATTCTCTTGGACAGAGTCTGGCAGGCTGCAGCAAAATACTCTCTTTTCTCTGCTGTTCTAATACAAAGTCTTTAAATAAAAGCCAACAGCAGCATGGCTCCAAATTCAGACATAGCAAGTACAGCTGTTTTATTTTCATAAATCCTGGAAATCCTGACAACTTATAATGCTGGTTTCGTGTGGCAGATGCAACACTTCTTCCTGAAACATCTTCTCTAAACTGTATCTCATGCTTGAAAAATCAGCCTCTCCCTTTGATGCTGTCACTTTTATCCTCTTCTCCACGTTTGTTTGCTATAAATATGTTTAATATTTCAGTCAAGGCATGGTAAACATTTTGTGCCTCAAACAGTTACATTTTAAAACCTAGAGAAATTATAATAATTACAGTCAAAGTAGAAGCCAACTATATTTTGTGTCATTTTGTGTCATTCTTTGAATAATGGTAGACACTAAGATGATCACAAATATCAAACTGTGCCTATTTTATTTTCTTCCCTGTCTAAGTACATGAAGAACTTTCCCTAGTTTACACCTTTAGGATTATTTAAGCCTTTAGACCAAAGCTGCCATCATAGCGTCATGATGAGATGTCCCTTTGTTAAGGCTCAGTAGGAATCCTTTAAATGACAAGTTGACAAATGAAGAGGATTAGTTCCCTGGACATTACTTATTCTGATTGTATCCTTTCTAAAACATGCCTAGAAATTTAGATCCCTGTATCACAAAAGCCTCAGCAGAATGTAAAAGTTAGTGGAAACAGCCTAGAGTTCTCAGGAAGTAAAACTATGTGCCAGATTTGGTAAAAATGCTTCAATTTCCAGTCCAGAAAGACCAGTCCAGAGGAGTATGCATGTTAACTGTTAGTCAGGATGGTACTTACTTGATAAGAACACAGGTTCTTATCATCACATATAGATCAGATATATCAGATACTCAGAGGAACACAGAGCAGTTAATGACAGCGAGTTCATTATATGACTGGGAAGTCTATGCATCCATGTACAAGAACAATTCTGAGTTCAGCTGTATTAAAAATGTGACATAAATAATCCTTGGGTTAGTGTCTAACCTTGCATAACTTCTGTGACTTCCATCCCTGACCACCATGTTGATACACTTCCTGGTTTGATAGCTTCCACTTGCTTATGTTAAGCCAGATGGAGTCTCAGCTGGCATTGCCACTTTCAGCCAGCAGCCAGGCTGTTGTGAAAAAGCATATATCAATAGAATGTTATGGGCATGCATTTTGTTTCCTCTGGTCCACAAATAAGATAATCTCTCTAATCATTCCTTAGAAGTCTCCCTTGAACACAGAGCCCATAAACATGCTATTTCACCAATAAACTACTTTTAGTACTGAAGAAGCTAAGTAGGGGAAGTTTTTCACACTGAAGTAGGAGTGTGCAGGCTCTAGTCCAGTATGAAGAAAGGGAAATGATTTTATTTCAGTTGAGGTATGATGTCTCCTTCAATGCAACTGCTCTGGGAAAATGCCAAAAGAATGGTTTCCCCTTCCCCTTCTCCCAACTGTGCAAGATACTGAAGTTATCACCTATGAGGAAATTTCAAACCTTGAAGTCATAACCCATGAGGAGGAATATCCTGGGAAGAACAAGCCTCCATCTGATATATGTCATCCACCTCTGAGTAAAACTAGGGAAAGGTCTATGTGCACCCTGTAGCCAGTTCTAGCGCACTTGCTCTATCATCTGATGACCCTTCCCCAGCAGAGAAAGGGTATTGGGTAAAAGAGAGAAGACTCAAGGGTTGAAATAAAAATGGATCTAATGAAACAGACAAATACCAATGCAAACATAAAGTATACAAATTATACCTGGGGCAAGAGGGGACAAATTCTCATCAAACTTCCCCCTTTATTCTGAGCATGATGTTTATGGTCTAGGGTACACCTGTGTGCCAGCTTGGGTAAGGGGCCCTGGCTGACTCCTAACTTCTAATAGCCTGCTGACTATGGCTGGTCTATAATAGAATTGTAGAATCATCAACCCTCTCTCATGAAACCAGGACAGGAAGGAGCACTTCTCCTTTTCAGAGCAGACCTTTAGAAGCATAAGGGCTCAGAAAATAGCCCTTCAGAGGCCAAAGGGTGTTTTCCAAGAAGAGTGAAAAATACACTTCCCCCCTTAGTACTGTATAAAAATCAAGCGATCGCACACACTTGTACTGTGAAGGCATAGATTTCTGGCCTGTTCTGGCCTCAAGTGTATGTAAACATAGCAACTGATAAAGATTTGTACTCCAACATATTTTTTTTTCTGTGTTTATTTAGTATTTCATTCCAATGGGTCTTCAATGCCTCTTTCATTTTCCTATTTTCCGCTCTGTAATAAACAACAGGAGATTTACTGTGTCTGTGGGATTTCACCACCCAGGCAGGGGCCTCAGTGTTCATGAGGCTTACTCTAATTACTCTGCTTTAACTGATATTTTGCCATCAGGAAAAACCAAACATGATCCTGAGTCATTCTGTAATGAAATTCTTTGTTCATGAGGCTTTTGAGATAGTGGAAAATGAACCTAAAAGATTAGGAAATATCCAACAAATCACAGTTTAGATCGTTACTTAGGTTTTTTTTTTGACCACAGAAATTTTATTTCTGCATTGGAATATCTACCCTGTAACTGGATGGCCAGATTCGTTAAGCAATACTCATAATTACTGGTGCTCTGAAAGTTTTATTAGCTAGTAATATCCCTGGTGAAAGGCAAACATGTGAAATGAATGGAAACTGATTTTCCTTAAATCCACGGTTTTAGGAGAGCTTGTTTTCTAAACTGTTAGTTTCTAAGTTTTTACTGTTGTCACAGAGGCTTTGCATGTGTTTCACATCAGTTCCAGTTCAGGCTGTTTCATTTTTAGAAATGTATAGACATTAATGATCCTTCTATTTCCTTGGTGCTGCTGAAATTCTTCACACAAACCCTTCCAAGATGTGGTTCAAAGGCTGAGCTAGAGAGTTGACTCATACTTGGCTTACATGTGATTTACTTTTATTCTGTAATAGTACAGGGAATGCAAGAGATAGGAACCTAGATGAGAAAGTGACAGCATCCAATTTTATTTTTCACTTTAATTTAAAATGCAGGTTTTTTTTTTAGTGTGGGGTTTTGGTGGTGTTTGTTTGTTTGGTTTAGTTTGGTTTGGTTTGGTTTTTGTTTGCTTGTGGGGTTTTTTTTTTAGTTTAGAATTGTTGGTGTAATCCAATTAATTTACAAGTTATGAGAGGGCTTTCACACAACTCATACACCACTTCCAACCCTTATGGAACTGCCAAACATCCTTACACTAAGCAGCCTGATAGATTGGAAATTATAATGTTCAAAATGGATTCTGCTTTCTCCCTTTCTCATCCATATGCACATGTGGACCTCAGCAGGGCTGTAGATGAGGGAACAGGGACATTCAGGGGACCATCATCTCAAACTTGATCTAATACCATCTGCTATTTTGGGGAGGGACCTGTTTCTTCATTGTGAACTGCTTCATCAGCTTGACCACTTTCTGAACAGCCACAGCACTTCTGCTATTGTGGGTTTTTTTAGGTCTAAAGGTGAATGTCCAGGGTTTCAAACTGTTCCTCACAGAACAGAATTATAGATAGTGCACAATTTTAGGCAGTTCATTCTTGAATGAGAGTTGAGCAAAGAATGGTGTAAAGGCACTGTGTGCAGTGAATGTCACAGACCCTTCAGAAGTTTGTATTCCTGAATTTGGTAGAGGCTGTGGATTTCAGTTTCTTTTTTCAGTGCCATATTGAAATGCTAAAACCAATCCCACTAGCAGTACAGTCAATATGTATCTACAGCTCCCACTGATTTCCACACAGCATGTAGGCATGCCAAATTTTGAGGCAGAAATGATTTACTTGCCTAAAGACAGATTTACAAATGAAGACTAACAATGGAAAGATTAACAGATCTAGTGATGGGTGCAATTTTAAAAGACTGTCAGATCTTTAAAGAAATATAGCTGGTAAGAAAATGCATTTAATTGTGCATATAATAGCTATTGACTAAGTCAGTAGTTTTCCCAAGGACTCATGAGAAATTCTTGGCTCCACAAAGGAGCTCCAGGTACTGTTAGGAACAACTCATGCCAGGTGGGGTCCCAGTCTCTGGTTCTCTGATCAAGGAAGCTGAGTGCATTGGCCTTCTTCACAGCCTTATGGAACTCTGTTAAACCATGTGTACCTGAGATTTCTTGCAAGGCAGTTGTAAAGTTGGTACTTTAGTATCATTAGTAAGGATGCCCCTTACTAAACTTGGTGGTACTGTAACCCCACAGAGAAGGGGACTTGAAGAGAAGAGAAAAAGACTCCAACCAAGCAAAATGTTGTAGTACATTTTTGATATACAATTCCAGGTTACCCGGGGACAAAACATGAGAGCCTTTTCTGACCCTTTCTCTTTGGTGGCTATTTATAGTTATTATTTCAATATGCATTTCAGAGAAATCAGGAGAGCTCACAGTAACTTTGAAATGCAATATATTACTTTCCAAATATGCCAGTTTTCTGCCCTATTGCCACTCATAAACTTTAATTTTGCTGCATGCTAGGTCAGACTAGAAATACAAAATATGACTACTGTTCTGATAACCTCCATCTCCACTGATGTCTGACTATAGGCAGTACCAGGTCAGGCTCCTGTGACTATGGCAACAACATTGCTGTCTCTGAGCATTTCAGTAATACCGCTTTTTCTCAGACAGGGCCTTGACATCAAAAGTATCAGAGATAGGTGATTAATCAAGGTATGGTGAGACCTGTCCAGTAAAATCTATGCAAAATGAAGGCAAAACTTTGTAAATTTAACACAGTCTAGTTTTAGTCATGGTACTTGTCAATCCTGTATGCTCAGTATTCCTATATTGTATGTTTCAGTTAACAAGGGTAGCTACCAAAGAACAAAATCCATATTCTTGCTTTTTTTAGCTAATTACCTTCTGGCACTGTGCTGGTGGAGGACAAAGCCCTCCCCTTGATAATACAGGGGCATATTATTTATATATTATTATTATTATTATTATTATTATTATTATTATTATTATTATTATTATTATTATTATTATTATTATTATATTTGCAGTCCATCCATGTGCTGCCTCCAAGTTTTCTTTCTCTTCGGTCAGTATAGCTTAAGAGTGAGGGGACTGGGATGTTGATGTGTGGCCAAAAGTTTCTTGCCCTCTTCAGGGAGATTTAACTCTTCCATCTCTCTCCTTTTCATGCTACCCCCCAAAGTGTGAAGGCACTGCGGGCTGCTCACGTGATATTGGCTGAGGGCGATATATTCTCTTCTTGGTAGAATTTCAGTTTCAGGCAGAGATGGTTAAGGGTATCTACAGGCAGACCACTGCATTGACTTTTACACAGACTTTTCAAACATCTCTATAAATTTTTCACTTTTTCTGTTAAATCACTGTGATTTTGCTATACTCCCCCTAGCTCCACTATGGAGATAAAATCCCTGAACAAGTCAGCTCAACACTCCTGCTCCCTTCCAACTCTTTAAGACCCTTTCCAAAACCCATGTAAATCTTCAACAAAGTCTTTGATTTTAACTGCTTATTTGAGAAATCATTGGCCTGCATTCTAGATTTTATTTTCAAGCAGTTGTCCTTATTTACAGTTGTAGGGAAGTTATAAAAGCATAGCTTGGAACTGTCCTCTTGGCTGAAATTATTTTTCCATCCTCAAATAACTGCTTTTAACCCACAGGGCACCAACAGGATTTTCACTATGTCCCATAAGAAAATGCCACAGTTCTGACAAGAAGAAGAATTTTTACAAATGTTTCTACTACATATGTCATATTTACAGCTAAACAAAAAGAATAGATTTGTTCCACATTTTCATTTTGCAGAATTGGGCAGAGATGGAGGAAAGAAATTAAGTAATCTGAACAATTTCCTATTCGTTCTTTACCTTCCCTCTAACTTGTCCCAAATAGTGCAGTTAACTTCTCACCTAAACCTCACCACTCCCAAAGCAGTGGAGCAATGACTGTGCAAGCTGTATTAGTAGCTGTGGATAAAGAGACCTGTAGTTTATGCAGAGCTGAAATCCTTGGCTCAGCTCCAGCAACAGAATTTTACCCCTTTAAGCACTGCTGAATCAATTAATTTTATTTTTCCGAGAGAGAAAAATCAGTTAGATTGACTAAGATTTTCCACAGAGCACTTTGAAAGCATTGCTGATTTTTTTTATTTCAAACCTGGAGACAAAGAGATGATTATTGAGAATATATTTTGCATTAAGCAAGTCTGTAGGTCTGTGTGAATAGGTTGTGTGGGGGCTGTTTTCTTTCACCCATAGGTCTGGGAAAAGGTCTGTACTTGCCCACATGAAAGCCCTCTGACTGCAAATATGCATACTATGGTTTTCTCTCATCCATATGGCCTCTCAGGACTTTGCAAACCAAACCACCATGGCAGAAGCATTTATTGTTTCTGATGTAGTCTAGCCAGAAGCCAAAACCCTCCAGCAGTGGCAAGGACCCTCAGGCCCTCTCAGGTAAAGTTTTAATTCCAGCCCCTCCACAGGAGAAAAGCAGAGTTGAGATTGGAAATGCTGGGAGGAGGCATTGTCAATTAGCTCAGGCTGCATTTGTGAAGTGAGTGGAGGCCCAAGTTCCTGATGCTGAGATGATGCTGAACGGATCCTAATAGCAGCTCCTGACAGTTCTTTAATGCCATCAAAGTGTTTTACCCATCCATTAAATGTTATTGCCTTTAGTGAATTTTAATGCTACCACTGACTGCATATCTGATTATTGAGTATCTATGCAGAAGTGCTAGCAGCAAGGGGCTGTAGAGCTGCGGCTGCCCTGTGCCAGGCATGTTCCAGCTGGCTCCAACAAACCCACCACAGGACAAAGCTGAGCCCCTCAGCCAAGATGATGATACCTCTGGGAAAACATAAATGGGAAAAAACACTGTGCTGGAGCTGTGAGAGGGCGTGGTAAAAAATACGAGAGAAGCAGCTCTGCAGATGCATGGGTCTGTGATGAAGGTGGGGAGAAGATGCTCCAGGTGCCAGACAAGAGATTCCCTTGCAGCCCTTGAAGAAGACCATGGTGAGACAAATTGTCCCTGGAGGTGCTGGAGGCCTCATCCCTGGAGACATTCAAGGCCAAGCTTGATGGGGTCCTGAGCAACCTGATCTAACTGGGGACACCACTACTTACTGCAGGGGAGTGGACTAGATGACCTTTAAAAGTCCCTTTCAACCCAATGCATCCTAAGATTCTATGATTTTGTAAACATGGCCCAATCATGCTTGTTACCAACTCTGTTTGTAAGTGAAGAAAAACTTCATGTAATATTTAGTTATTGGTTAATTAGGAATGAATTCTAGTCTGGTTTTGCAAAGAAGTCTCTGGGATGTGCACAAGCTCTCTTCGCTGCATTTGAGAGTACAAGTGCTCTGGCCTAGTCTTCCTTGTCAGCTGGGTTCACAATTTTTCCCATGAAGAGGATGCTACGGGTGGTTTTGTCAGTAATCATCAACAGGAAGGGCCTGTTGAATCTGATGTGAGGAGGAGGAGGAAACATTGCAGACACTGGCACTACTTCTATCACGGTCACTGCAGCAGCCTCTGTGCCGTTCTCACTAACATCTACCACAGCCTTGTGAAGTGCCTGCAAGGGAAGAAAGAAATTAAAATCTATGTACAGAAGAGTGGGAAGCAGCAGGGGACAGATTTGTTTGCTTTAACACTGTGAGAAGATAGCTTTACAAAGAAAACACAGAATTAATGTAGAACTGGTGTCAAAAAGATACTTAGAGCCAGCCTTTCCAAGATAATCAAAGTTTTCTCTGAGTTCAGGGAGTTTTTTCCACCACTCTGGCAGAGTTAAGATTGGCTGCTTGCAGAGACTGAGCAGCCCAGGGAACATTTATTGTTCTGTTTGTTCTCAGAGTAACAACATTTTAAGACAGAAGAAGAAAAAAATAATTTTGCATTAATTTCATTGTATGCAAAAAAACCCAATAAATCTTTCTGCAAAGACAGACGAGCTTTATAGGATGTCTTTCTGCAACACAGCCCACTGATATGACTTGCCTTTACAGATTTTTCTATGGTAGGTATAGCAAATTAATATTTCTGAATTCATGTGATCTTATTTCATTGTCTTCAGTCAGTCTTTCATTTTTTCTTCATTGTCCATAGTGCCTCTGAAATTTCTTCTCAGGAGTTCCTGCTACCCTTCATCTATTCAATTGTTATATGTAATCCAGGTGTTTACACATGTATTATTCAGTGTGAGGAACCACAAAATCATTAAATAATACAGTTTGAAGGACCTCTAGAGAGGTCCTATTGTGATCAACCACTCTGCACTGTGTCAGCTCTGAGACCACATAAGGTTTCTCAGGATCTCATCCAGTCAGGGTTTCAGGAATATTCCTAGCCTCTCTAAGTAAGCCATCCTAATTTTTGATCACCTTCATGGTGATATTTTTTGCATAATATCTGATGAGAATTTCCCATTTTCTCTCTTGTGTTCATTATCTATTGTCCTGTCAGTGTTCACTCACGAGAAGGGTCTGGGTCCATCTCCTATGAGCCCTTGCAATAAGTATCTGTAGGCTGCATTAAGAAAGTCCCTTCACCTTCCATTCTGCTAGCTGAACAGCTCCAAGCGTTTCAGGTTCTCATTACATCCCATCCTCCAGCCACACAACCATCTTGCTTACCTTCCACTGAGCTCACTCTGCTCCAGTATGTCCACACATCCCTTCCACTAGAGAGTCCCAAACGGGTTACAGAGTGCTCCAGAAGTGATCTCACAAGTACAGAATAGAGATGAAGGATCACTTCCCTCATGATACTGGGCATATATTCTCTGGGATATCACTTTACTTATCTGTGTGCCACTTTCTCGTTTATGAAATGAGGCTATCCCTGCCTCACAAGTCTGCTATTTGCGTAACTTCTGAGGTGGTCAGTAATCAGTAGTATGCACATAGGAGAAGAATGGCTATTCCCAAGCTCATACTATGACTCTTATCATTCATTATTATTTCACATCATCTTTTTGTGAAATTATTCCTCTTATCTTTTCCAGTTCTGTTTTCTCCTTGAGAGACAATTTAAATGAAACTGTAGGAACAGTGAGTTGTGATTCCCCAGACATGGCATCAGCCTATTTGCAGATATAAAACTCGCATGTAAATGAGGCAGACCAATCTCTTGGTTGCCATCTTCATTTGCGTACTTACTCTGGAAACCTTCAGATGAATATTTTCTGACACTCCAGAGAGATCAGCCCGGTTACTGAACACCTCTGTCACACCCATTTTCTCAAACATGCTCTTAACATCATAGGAGCCAGAGATGGAGAATTTTGGAAGGTCCAGGTAGATTTTTCTTTTGAAAAATAAAATAAAATAGTAAGTTTATTATTGCAAGATCCCTCAATGCAATAGCTCTTGCAGGTATACAGCCATCCCAAACAGCTGTGGATCTAAGGCTTGGCTTTTTAAATCTGATGTTAGAGAAGCACAGACTCATAAAATGGTCATCTAGTCCAACTGCCCTGCAGTAAGCAGAGACATCTCTAACCAGATCAGGCTGATCAGAGCTCCATCAAGCCTGACCTTGACTGTTTCAAGAGGTGAGGCATCTCTCACCTTTCTAGGTATCCTGTCCCAGTGGTTTGTTCACCAACCTCATTGTAATAAAATTCTCCTTTTTTATCTAGTCTAAATCTACCTTCTTTTAGTTTAAAGCCATTATGCCTTGTTCTGGGGCAACATGTTCTGCGGCAACATGTTCTGCTAGAGATTATTCCTATCTTTCCCATAAGCCCACTTTAAATATTGAAAGGGTACAACAAAGTCACCCTGGAGCTTTCTCTTCTTCCCCCACTCTTTTGAGCCTGTCTTCACAGGAGAGGTGTTCCATCTCTCTCTGATCATTTTTTGTGACCCTTTCCAGACCTGCTCCAACAAGTCCACCAGCCAGTCTGGTCAGTGGTGAAGGGACACAGAGCTAATTTATGAAAGTGAGTGTCTGGAAAGCATCATACAGATGGGAGAAAGGTAAATTATATTTTATTTTATTCTTCTTACTCAAAGCGGATTCCTGAGGGCAATGTAGCCATATGCAGGATTTTCATAGCTGGTAGCACTCCCACTTGCTGTGACTCAGGGAGTTGAGTAGAGGGTTTCCCTTAGGTATGAAAGTGCCTGAGACTTTACCTTATGTAATGAAACAATGCAATGCTTATTCCTCAGAGCTGTGCTTAGCAATTCATTGTGGCATCCTGAGCTTTACTTTCCTGGATGACTAAACAAAGCAGCAGTTAAAAGATTACCTCTTTCTAAGTGACTGTGTCCAGTTAGACACTGTTTCTTTTACCAGAGCATCCTCCACCTGCTTCATCGCCCCTTCATCAGGCAGAACAAACAATGCAGCAGCATTTCCTTTGTACGGGATTTCCACTACCCAGCAAGACAACTTCTCATCCCTATGGACATTGAAGACTTTGTTCTGATGCATCATTTTGACCTTAACAGAATTCTTGTCATCCAACAAGAAGTCATCATCTCTGGTGGACAATTTGTTGAAAGGTGTTTCCCAGTACCCTTTTGACGAAAGAATGAGTATAGAACTGAATAAGCTGACAAAAAAGACGTGTCACATTAGTTGATGTTTCAAATACTTGATTGGAACTGTAAATGCAGCAACAAGCCTGTCTCAGTTTAAGGATGCTTCTTCTGTCTCTATGGGAAGAAGCTTTAGATCATTTCAATGGCTGTAATAAAGATCACACAAGAGAAAAATAAGCTAAGGGTTGCCATGTTAAAAACTTGAGCTTTTGCCTGATAATACAAAATGGTAAAACTTCCACAGACTCCCATTATACAAGCTCCAGGCTTATATTCATGTAAGGAATATATCATAAAAATGTTATCCATGTTTTACCATATCCTGCACAGCCAAACTTCTGTGCCATTGAACAACAATCAGAAGTTCTCATGTTCACCCTTTCTGAATGTTTCAAGATCTGAACCCGGTTTAAAATTGTTATGACATTAATCAGTACTTTATTGGTTCTTTCTATTTTCCTTTCTTCTTTCTTTTTTTTTTTTTTTTGTATAAAAAATTATTCTTTAGGCCTAGCTTTCAAGTATTGTCATAGGTCATTTAAAAGTAGAAAGACGTATTTTAAATTAGATGATAGCATAGGTTCACAATGTAAAAAAAGTTATATTTCTTACATCTGGATAACCCTTGCAGAATGTATGTGTGTATCTGCTACCCATGTTTGTCACTCACCTTTAAAGAAAATGTAGTTAACCAGAACCATCTTGGAGTCCTCATCAAGACTCTTGAGTAAATCAACAATTTTCCCATGGGTTTTTGTTTCTATGTACTTATTGATTTCCTTTGTGGCCTCTGGAAGATTTTGGAAGTTACTAGAGATAGCTTCTGAATAATAAAAATTTGTGACACCATCCAAAAAATTCTGGAGCAATTTCAGTCGGTCATCTATGAACAGAGCATTGCCCAGGCTCAACTGGACTTCTCGCTGAGGGTTGTTCAGCAACTGAAGAATGCGCTGAAATCCCTGATGGATCTCCTGCTCCTCCACCTCTGTAAGGTTGAAGACGAGGCCTTTGTGCAGCTGACTGAGAGTGTTTGATCTGGCCCCCAGGGAGAGCATTGCAAAGGCAGTGGAGATGCTCAAAGGAGAGAAGAAAATATTCTTGTTGCCTGCCTCCTCTCTGACCTGCCTGTAAAACCTAAATGCAAAGTCAGCATTGCTGCCAATTATCTTGACATGAGCCAAGTTTTCACCTTCATCCTTAAAATGGTCTTCCAGAGAATGGAGCTTTTTTTGTTGCTGCTGTTCCTCATTGAGGTTGGACTTATGTTGACCCTGGACTTGAAGTCCAAGAAACAACAGACACAAACACAATGCAGATTTCATTTTTGTTCTCAATAGTTCTGTGAAGAAAGAATAGAGCAACTTTTAGACCCAGAGAATTTTATCTTTCCTATGTAAAAGTAGTATTTGTATTCTATTTCAGACATCAGTCTTTAGAATTACTGCTCTATTTAGAAATACTCTTCTTCCTGGTCTCCTGGGTAGTCAATTTCTAGTTGATTCCCTCAGTTATTGACCAATGAGCAAAGAAAGAAAGATATTAATGTGGCATCACCAGGGAAGATCCATGTTGTATAGGCTTTTGTGAGATACTATGCCTGAAAAAGTTCTTCCCTCTGACTAGCATGGCCTCATTGCACTCCATAGTGCCTTTGGATCCATGGCTGATCTCATCTATTTGCCCCCACATATTTTGGAAGTACTTTGGTAGAGGGCCCAATTTCTGCTGATATATTTCTGTAATACCAATGGTTTTGTTATGACTTGGATTTTCAAGAGACAATGTCAGTTAGAGGTGTGGATAAAACCCATTTAAATATTCAATCTCTTAAACTGTTGTAGCAGCTGTGAACTCAAGAACTCTATTTCTTTAAAACATTGCTGTACATGATTCAGCAAATTGAGGATAAATCAAGAAAGTTTATTGACTCTATCTATTGCACATAAATTATCCATAAGTTTGCAAAGCCCAAGACACAATAGCTTAGGAAAAGCTGTAGTGGAATCTTCCTGGCTGTGTATACATAATTTCATGACCTCTCTTCTTCAACTGACATAAGAAAATGTCATATAGCTCCACAGTCTCTCATCTGTGTTTTTCAGAGAAAGAATAGTGGAATACACTGGAGAAGAATATTCCTCACAGTATGCCTCACCTAAGTTATCTTAAATGACAGAAACTCCAAAACATAAAGCAGGCAGTTGCCTGCAGGAAAATAGAGACTATCTGGCATGGGTTTCTGCCTCAGGCTGTGTGTCTAATGCCAGGTTTAGTTTTTCCTTCAGAATTTTCAGGGGATGTTGTTAATTCTGGGTTCCCCTTTTACTGGCTGTCCTGTATGAAACACTAGAGATACAAGCTGAGACACCAGAGATATGTGTTGATTAGAGGAGCTGTGCTCAGCATGTCTAAAATGTGGCTAAAAACATCAATGCTGAAAAAAAAACCCAAAAGAGGCATTTTAAGTGGAGGTAATTCATTTTGGTCTTGTAAGAACTCTTTTCATAATTCACCAAATCTGCTTTTGAGAGAGAGTAATTTCTCTTCCAGGCCACTTAGCTGCAAGTAGCCTAGTCTTTAAGCATACTGGAGGTACAGGGATGTTACTCTCATTAGCCCTACGTCAGCCTGGAGTAGCCCAAACACTGAAAATACATTGACTCCTCTGGGAGCAGATACAAGGTTTTGTTCTTCATCTTGGTATTTACTAATGAGTATTCATCTTGAACCTTGTCTCCCAGTCATCCTGCCACTATAGCTAGGAGGTAGATCACTGATTGATTGCTGCTTCCAACATTTAAACAAAGGCTAAAATAATTTCCAATTACTTTACAAAATAGATTAATCCCAGAATTAAATCTGTGATAAATGGCAGATAGCACAGTTAACATGAAATGAAAGACTTCTAAGAAAGTATAATACAGTACTCACAGTGCCAGTCCTGTCCTTCACAGTGCTTCTTTCCCCTCCTTCATTTTGTTGGGTAGTATTAAAGTAATGCCCATCGGTAAATATTAAACAGAGCAAATAAGATTTATTTGCAAAGCAAAGACTGTGTAAGCCCTTATTTTCTGGAAATGAAACATTGTAGGTTTCTCTTCCCATCATATAGACAGAATGATGCCAGCAGCTAGGGCTCTGAAAGGAGAGAAAAAAACAGGGACCTTGCTGCTTTTGGGCTCGGACTAAATTGTGCACATAGGAGCTTTGCAAGGTAGCCTGGCATGACCCTGGTAAATGAGCTTTGGAAACCAGAATATTAGAACAACTTGAAACCTGTGATAGCACCAAAGCAATATCTGTTTATAAAAACAATGCTCTGTCCCACTGTCCTGCATGGGATATCCTGATGCAAGGATGCCAGTTAACTAAATACCCAAGGCAGCACCAAGTTTTGAGCAATGTTTAGCATGGCAAAATGTCATCTGGAGAGAATAGATCTTCTTAACACCTTGCTACACGCACACAGGCTAGGCAGGATTTACATACATACTATATGTGACTTACACTGGGATTCCTCTCAGAGAAAGAGCTGAGAGAAATAAGGCAGATTTAGCTATCTATAAGATTGTTTAAGAATGACATACACAGAATTCATCCTCATTAGCAGTGACTAATTATTTCTATTGAATGTACAAAATTTCACCCCAGGTAAATCTACAATTTAGCTATGCATATGAATTTACCTAACATGGTTATTGCTATATGACTACTACCTCTTAAAAGACAGAGGCAGAGTTCAGAACATATTTCCACCGAGAAGGTTTTTTTTTCTCATGATATGTGCAAGTACTCAAAAAGATTATTGCAGTATTATGTAAAATGACCAAGGTTCAGCAGAAGCAAGAATGCTGTTGCTTAACTCTAACAAAGGCAAGCTATTTTTCTCAAGTCTAGGCCTGCCTTCATAGATAGTATGAATTTTTTAACGCAGCCCTAATGCTTGGCTAACCATCTGAAGGATGCCACTGTTTTCAGGGAGGAACCGTTGGGAACAGCAGAGCCTCTGCAGTGATTCCTCTGTTTTCTCCCAGGTCATGCAGCAATATTCAGTACGTCAGGGAAAGACTGAAAATTTGCTGCTGTCCCTGCTCATCATGCTCAAGGCACCAGCTTCTTTGAGCCTGGTCCAAGCCTTTTCCTAGGCAAGCTTAAGAAGTCTTAGGATTGCATCAGACCCACAAATGAATTTTTGTCCACAAATCTCAAATCGTTCAGGTTCTCAGCAATTCAAGGTAGATCATCATGGTTAATGAGTGCATTAGTCACACCTAACCCTTTGAAAATTTCCCTTAGGTCATTTCCACCAGAAACAGAGACTCTTGGAAAACACAAATCTCTCCTGTTGGATACAACGGAAAATAAGAGTGAATTAGCACACATGGGTATCACTGGCATAGCTGCCAGATGGCAATGTCTACGAAAATTCAGAGAGGGAAAAATAGTTTGTTACTTCTCTGCATATTTCTGTTGGTGTAAATGTCTGTGTCCCCAGAACAGATGTCACTGTGAAATGTGAGGCTAAACTGTAAAGTCTGTACAGAGTTTTGCAAGAAGGAGATCCATTCAGGGGAATTAAACAGGGGAGGGTATGGAACTTCTGGATGCTTCTAGATAAGCAATGGCAGGAACAGAGGGACTCCTGATCCAGGAGCTAGGAAAGTCATATCAAGGAGTAACATGCTCTTTTGCCATTGGCCTGATAATAGCTTATATGGAAGGAATTAAGGAAAAAAAATAATTATCTTTTTCCCTACTGTCTGCCCCATTATGCAATGTGTTGGTTCTTCCTTACAGGAGCAGTTTCATCTCATATTAGTAACTACTCCTGTTGCTGCTTGATTGTCAGGGTATTGTATGCCAGTTTTGCAAGTTTTTTTTTTCTGTGTTTTACAGGGCAAAGGATTTCTGACTGTGGAAAGAAAACATCAGCAAGATGATAAGCACTGAGCAAGAGAAATATGAACTTTGCATGATAAAGCCTTATGCAGCCATTTCTCGTTGCCCTACAAAGTTGTACCACTCAGGATCTGTCTGCAAATGTTCATATAAATGAACTTCTTGACATAAATAACTCCATTAAAATTAGGAGATTAGTATAACTGAAAATTTTCTGTAATTAGAATAAAAATCAAGTCCTCTCTGTAGTTTATTTGGTGTAAAGGGCATCCCAAGTATGATCTCCCTGTCTTACAAATATTCATCCTCTTCACCTCAGATAAGTAAAATTCTTGTGGCTCCATTTAAAAAACCAGCATGACTGACAGAAAGATGAAATCTGAAGGCTAAGCAAAAAAGTTGATGACAAAACCAGGAATAAAACCTAGACCTTTTCTGATTTGTTTTCAGCTTCTTTAACCACTGCAATAGGAATCTCTGAATTAAAATTTAATGTGAAGCCACGGATTGCAAGATGAAAGCTGTATCAACAGAATCTAATAATATTATTTTCTTCTGTTTTATATCCCAGGAGGAAATAAAGTTCTTTTGTTACCAGCATGCAATTCCATTTCTCATAACAGACATTTCAACTAACACGATCACTTTCTTCAGTTTGCAGAAAACACCAATTTAATGTTTCTGCTTTGTCTGTACCTAATCTTCTAGAACTGAAAGGAAACATGTTTCCAAGAGCATACAAGCATCTAAGGCCTGATGTGAATTCCATTGGAGTCAATCAGGCAGAATTTCAATATTCAAGATGAGTAATCTCTCACTGGGAGCTCATCTCAGGTTTTACTGATACATTTTCCATAAAGTTCCCAGATGAAGACATTGTGATTGTAGACCTGCTGGATATTGCCAAGGCTTTTCAAAACTAGTTACAAGTTGGTTTTTTTTTTTTTAAATTTAAGATGGACTGCAGGACTAAAAGTTTACTCCCAGATTGGATCATAGCTTGAATTTCTTTTTCCAAAAGGTACATCAAAGTCAAGTAGTTAAGACTACAGACCAAAACACTTAAGTATAATGGTATAAGAACTTAGAGATGGTGTGTATAGCTCACAGAATTAAAAGTAATGGCAAGAGGAGGAGATGATGAAAACTGTCCTCTATCTCTTCCTCTCAGGTGTCATTGGTGTTAAAGGCCAGAACTTCCAGCACTTGTGCCTAGCTAGTGGCTTGGAAATACAGGACCATCAGGGCCAAGGCAGTGGAGACACTGACTGGGTAAAAAAAAATATTCTTGCTGCATTCCTGTCCATGTTGTTGGAGATTATCCATTAGCATGACCCAAGAGGATCTCCTGCATGGGGATACTCCTTTTGGAGGTTGGTTGCTTTGGATTCATCATTGTGGTGGTCAGTACTACTCAGCCCGTGGATAGTGAGGTGGAACATGGCCACCAGCAAGCAGACAACTAGGGTAGCTTTCATCATCCTTTGCAGCTACTGTACAGACAAAGAATGAAATTGTATTGGACGATAAAGGTGAGCTGTGTCAACATCTCATCTCTTATTTCTATCTGCTACTAGCTCCAACAGCTATCTGGAAAACACTGTTATCTCCTGACCTGCTCCTTTACTATGGAAGTGCTTTTTAAATCATTGTGCTTCTGAGTTTGTCTTCAATTCCTATCCATTGCTGCCAACCCAGTTCTTTAGCTAAAAAAGTCCTTTGTTGCTGGACAAATGTGTAGAAAGAAACATGTGAGTATTAAAGAAAAATACAAATCAGGAGAAGAGAACAAGTGAAAAGGCTTTTTTTCTTTTCTTTGTGTAAATCCATTTTATATGGGACAGCACATTAGGAGCAATCCTTGATTCTTTTATGTTTAACTCTAAGAACTCTCAGGATTACTATGGTATTAGTGATTGAATGAGGCTTACAACAGATGACAGTCAATAGAAAACAATACAAGATTGCAGCACTCAAAAGTGGTATTCTTCCTCTCATTCCTGACTCATTTTAACATACAAGGTGACTAATCACAAGAGAGCTGGTAAAATTTTTCTGCTTCAATACCTGATTAGATCAGAATGTACTCTTTTATTTTAAACAACCATTCGGACAGATAGATTCCTTCTCTGGGTGTACTCCTTCTATCCTGGTCATGGGAGGATGAGGTCAGTGGTGTAGGCTTGGGCCCCTCATCTTTCCAAATTTTGTATCAGCAGGAATGCTTCCTTTTGTATGGCAAACAGACACATAGCCGGAGGGATGCTCAGCAAAGAACCTGGATTGTGGCATCTTGGCCATTTCTGATAGCTGTGGCCACTTTCTTGTTTGTGTATTGCTTTCTCTTTTTCAGGTTAGTTAAGAACATTTTGGGATGTTTTGTGTCTAGGATGTCTAACCTGTCAGAAAGTGGGTAAGAGTTATTCCAGTTAAAATTGTACTAAATATTAGAAAAGCAACTCAAAATACCCTTCATCTAATGTCCTACTTGAAGAAGAAAGGCTTCAGGGAAGATCACGAGAGTTGCCTGCTCACCCTCTGTCAATGACAAATGCACTCAGAAACATGGGTACAGCAGAGCATATGAGATGTTTCTTGGATTTCCCTCACACTGTGTCAGTGCTCTGACTGCCAAGATATGATGAAAAAAGAGCTAAATTGTCTTTTCATGGCTTTTCTCTGTGAAATATGAGTAAGTCAGGTCTTACAGGGTAGGCTGGTATAACAAATTCAGTTTGTGAATCCTCTTTGGACCATGCTGGTGGAAATAAGACAGCTCTTTGGCCTCAGTTTCAGTTACATGATTGTAAGCTTTAGGGAACATTAGTAATGACAAAAATTAAGACTGATGGTGGGAGGCAGGGATACTTCCCCCTTGTTAATGAAACAGGTTTCTTCTAGATAGGAAAGAGCTATTTGGGGTAAACATTCAAAGTAGGGTTGTACTCTGCAGAGTTGCTGTAAGGTGTACCCACAATTTGCTATTCAATATTTCTTGAAATTAAGTTCTGCTGTCATTTGAGTGCTTAGAAACCTTGAAAATGTGCTTTGTGACTCACTAGCTAAAAGCCATACAGGTAAAGACAACTGAGTACTTACATTACATTTTAAAGGGTCTCATGCTGCTTCTTGCTGCTTTAATCATACTGCTATTTCCCTCTGTTAAAAATTATGACTTCAAATACATATTACCTAGAAGTACAAAGCTGAATGCTGATGAAGGTAGTTTTCTTGGACATGGTATGCATGTGTCCACAATAACCAGAGAGCAAAGACCACAAGGCCCAGGTGATCAGTAGAGTGGAGTGCTATGTCCCTAAGAAAATATTTATGAGAAATGAGATTTTTGTGTCAAGGGTGGCTACTGTACCCTATGCATTACCTGAGATGGAGATAACTGCTCATGTGGAGAGACACAATTTTACCCAGCACTAAACTCTGAAAGTCAGGGTCAGAACTGCAGGGAGCACCACTTATGCTCAGCCATACTACCCAGCTTACTGGACTCCACTTACGTGGCCACATCTCATCTTTTGTTTCTACACATTAGACACCCCACTATTCACTATTCAGAAGCCAGTGGGTCCTCTTGGCCTCATTAATAAAGCAGATGCCTCATTCATTCCTGTAAGAATGGTGAATTTTAGCTGCCTATTGGATGGAAATCCTGTAATCTTTCAGACACAATGTCTCCTCACAACCTAATAATTCTCTCTGTGTCTCTGTTAAGGACTACCTTATATACCAAGATCTGAAAATACTTCATGTAGAGTTTAGTACTTGAAAAAGCTGTATAAAATACATGTGCCCTCGCGGTGAGTACCTAAACACAATACTGAAAAAATATAACTGTTGGAACATATATAAAGAGTAAACCAAGGCACAGCCTCAATGGCAGTCTCAAACAGTAAGTCTCAGCCTCTTGTAAAGATGTATTCTGATTTCCTAGGATTCTTCCAAATGAAGATAAGTGCTGTGAAGCTGGCTGACTGGTGTTCACAGCTGAATGAACTGTTTAGGTGTATGGTTTCATCAGCCAGCTAGGAGAATGCCTGCTCAGCCCCTCTGTGCTTCTGCTGCAAGTTGCAAAACTTGTTACCTTCTACTCAGGAAGGGATGGCAAAATCCCCGGCATTCCGAAGAACCAAGGAGTTGTGTAAATAAAACATGTAAGTAAAATTGTGTAAGCACAGCTGTTCCCAGTTCCCAGATGTCCTGGTTGCAGAGCATGGACCCGTGGACTTGATTATGCAGCTAGATTCCCGGCACCTTATCTACAGACTCAGCTCTTTTTTTTCAGAGCACAGCTGAACTCTGCATGCTCGTTTTAGGTATAGACAAAAGCTTGCTGTTATTAATATTTATTTCTTACTAGAGTACCAGATGCTGCTGTCCCCTGGAGCACTTGTATAGGTGAGGTGAGGTTTGATGGAGCAAATTGTTTTGTCAATCACAAACTCACTGTGGGTGGATTTGAATTAAATGAATGCATAAGCTAGAATGCTTGACTGGGCAAATGAAGTCTTTCAGAAAAAGAGTGAGATGCTCCGAAGGCAGTGCTCCAAGACAGTCAGGCTGTTTGTGGTTCTGTGCTGCTCCTTTAGCCATACAACTGAGCAGCATTAAGCATTTATGCTTCTGTTAAACCACAGAACATAGAACTGTGCAGAGAAAGCACAAACTAGTGATTGCAAGACCAGCTGGCTTTAATGTTTGTTGTCTCCAAACATGCAAAGTTGCCACAGACAAACACACCTTGGAGGGAAGAGGTCCACGGCTATGTGAAGCTGTTACATCAGATATGCTTTCTTAGCTTATTGATAGCTAATGGAACAATTGGAAAAATGCCTCCTGAGGTGTGTTATGGCCTGCCTTGGGGCTTTAGTTTCCTGACTGTGCAGCTTAGACACCTGCTTGACATGATAAACCAAGAAAACTTTGTGTTCTATGAAAAACAGAGCAGAAGGGGTAGTTAGCATGCAACTCATATTCTCTCCCCAAATGAACTTAGCATCTGTTCAGAAACAATGCTAAGCTCAGAGGCTTTCTTTGAGCCTCAGTTTAGTCACATCAGAAGAGCATGCCTAGGCAGTGGAGTCCCCTTCAGCTGCATAGCCAGCAGGTAGGTAGCTGCAAGGCGAGATGCAGCTGCAGCTAGCTGCAGCTATACATAGCTGTGGGCCAGCTGCCGGGAAGCAGGAAAGAGACTCAATGCTGTAAAGAAGAGTTGCATACAAGGCTTCAGGTTAATTCTGGATTCCTTGCATGACTCTGAGGTAAACCAAAGCATGATTCATTACAGCAGGAAAACTGTGGCAGAGTCACAAATGTAAGTGCTTTTTGCTTTTCAGACATTCATCTGTATTATTCCCTTCTTGAAAGTCAACGTGAGCTTACTTAGAAACTCAAAATCTGCCTCTCTGATTCAGTTTATCAGGCTTCTCATGTGGTGGCAGCTTGAAGAAGAGATCTATCATCCTGCCAGGGGGGGTCAGCAGAGACAACAGCCGGTCCACTTCAGGGCCTGCCTCTGAAGAGAGTAACCTGCTGATTTTACAGATCCTACCTGCCCATTTATACTGTGGATGGAGATTAATGAAACCTCTAAGATAGCAGCTTGTTGCTCTACTGAGCCTTTAATACAGTAATTTGAATAATTTTACAGATAAACCTAACCTTTTATGGAAGTTGCAGATGATGAACAGTATTGCCAAATTATCCAAAAGATATATAGACCTATGATTCTCACTGAATCTAGATAGAACAGGGATTCACAGGTCAGTCTAGCGTAATGCAGCATGAGTTCAGTTCCTGACCACCATTAAAATCATGGCTTTAGGATAACAAATTTCATATTTCAAGGTTATGAAAGGTATTCAAGATTTTATTTTTTTTTTTTTAACAATTACTTAGGTAAAAAACCTTCCCAGCTAGAGAACTGAAGTGAGAAACACTACTTGATTATAAAGATATATGCAAAATGCTTGTGTATTTTCATATTGCAAAGCCTTGGAGACATTTCAGCTCTAAAACCTCAGTAAAGAAAGGATATGATCCCATTTTATTTAATTCATTAAATCATCAAAGATTTCCTGTCGCTGTATAGTATTTACCAAATCAGAGAAAAATTGTAGAATTTATTTTATAGTTTTATGTGTCACATGGAAATTTAGCTTCTTACACCAGAATGGCTGGAAACTGATTTTCTGAGTCCATGTGTATAAAACAAAACAATACTGTCTCCATTAATACTCCATTTAGGCTGGAGGTGAGGAGAAAGTTCTTCTCAGAAAGAGGAGTTGGCCACTAGAATGTGCTGCCCAGGGAGTTGGTGGAGTCACCATCCCTGGAGGTGTTGGAGCCATGGTTTAGTTAGTTAGGAGGTGTTGGGTTCTATTGATTCTATGATTCTGTGATCTGTAATTCATGCTTACATTTGGCAAATGCTTGAAAGAAATGTTAAGGTGCTTAGTATTTGCTGGTCAAGCCATATTTTTGTCCAGGAATCCTGCTATAACTTAAGTGCAATTTTAGGACTCCAAATTAGAAAACTCTGAGTAAGGTAGTGGAAAATTTGTCCATGGACAAATTTGACTGGTCCTATGTAGGTGTCATTTAACCTTTTTTTTCTGAGTAGCAATGCTTGACCTGAAAGAGATTTTTAAAAAACAGCAGCCTAAAATCCTACATTAGACACTCAAACACAGATTAGAGATGCACAAAAATGCCTCTCAGTGTCTTGCTTCTTTTTTCTCTTTAACACATTTGCTAAAGAAACAGTTTTTCTCTTATCTTTAACATAAACTTTATTCATGTGCAAGGTTGTTCTAAGCTGATGTATTGTGCTTATACTTTAATAGGGGACAGCTGTGTTGATTTTTATAACTGATATTAAAGAGAACTCGGTTTTCTTGGTTTTGACTTGCTTAGGGTTGTGAGAATGAATAGTTACACAGTGGCTGTTCAGTGAGCCATGCCTAAGGAAGTAATAAGGTTTAATTATCCCAGCCTAATCTACCAGCTTGATGCTGGCACACTGTCTGTTAGTTCAGCTGGTTAGTGGTGCACATAGTATCATAGTATCATACAATCATAGTATCATAATATCAGTCAGGGTTGGAAGGGACCGCAAGGATCATCTAGTTCCAACCCCCCTGCCATGGGCAGGGACACCCCACACTAGATCAGGCTGGCCAGAACCTTATCCAGTCTGGTCTTAAACACCTCCAGGGATGGGGCCTCAACCACCTCCCTGGACAACACATTCCAGGGCTTCACCACTCTCATGGTGAAGAACCTCCTCCTCACATCCAGCCTGAATCTCCCCACCTCCAGCTTCATTCCATTCCCCCTAGTCCTATCACTACCTGAGATCCTGAGAAGTCCCTCCCCAGCCTTCCTGTAGGCCCCCTTCAGATACTGGAAGGCCACAATTAGGTCACCTCGGAGCCTTCTCTTCTCCATATGCATATGATATAAAGATGACTCCTTGCAAATTTTCTTTGCTTTTGAAGCATTGTGTAGTTGAATTCTTGCAATTTCAAGTTGTCTTCTCATCTAAATTCCTTTTCTCCATGTCCTATTTAAAAACAGGTCTCAATAAGATTAAAATGTTCATTTTAAATTTTGGTGGAGACTGTTTTCAAGCTAAACACTAGAAATACCCACACAAAATTCATAGTCTTGTTGTTTGTGAATCTCAAAAGTTTGAATCACCTAAGAAACCACAATCAGTGTGGACAAGCTTCTAAGCTTCTCAAAACATGCCTGAGAGGCATGCCTCCAAGGATGGGGATTTTGCAGTCTCTGTGGGTAACCACTTCCATCATTTAACCTTCACATTGTAAAAATATTTTCCTAATCAGAATTTTCTATGCTTTAACTCTTTATTGATCCTATCTTCAGTTTCTGCCAGCTTTAGCATCATGCACCCCTTTGTTTTCACCCAAAAACTTCTGGGCTGTCATTTACAGACAAGGCACTGTATTTTCTCAGATGGACCTTGCTTAGCAGCAACTGAATAAAAACCTTCATGCATCTCCAGCTCCTCTGTCTCTGCCTGGTGAAGTCTTAGGTGGCTAATCACACATGGCTGCTTTATCCCTCCAGGAGAATATTGCAAATGCAATAAGAAAGCTCAAAATAGAGCATAAAATGTTCTTGTCACTTTCTTCTGGCATGACCTGCTTGTAAAGCCTAAATGTGAAGTTATCATTGCTGATGTCTACCTTGAGATGATCTACTACATTTCAGCAGATGTTCAGGTATTTTACAGCTCTCTCAGGATGCACTGTTCAGTTGGAGAATCAGTTAGCCTGCTGGAGTGAAACCTAATCGCATAGTGAACTTGTTTACTGACTGTCATATACAAGATAGTAAGGAATGGAATAGGCATCTGAGTAAGAAAGCATCATGAAAATTACATATTTCTCCATGGAATGCCACAAATATTTGCTACAGAGGTTAATTTATGCTAGTTGAGACGTGTGATTGAACCCAAAGAGCAGCATGTAAATAATGAGAAAAAGGGGGTTTAAATTAATGTCTTTGAAGTAGTTTCTAAAGAAAGACTGGAGCACCCATTAAACCCACAGAGAGCCAAAAATAATTCCTTGGTTTTGCCCACAGAAATGAGAGACAAGACTTAGGTCTCAGCAATTAGTTCAGTGTTGCCAAACTCCATGAATACTGATATGTTTAGAGAGGCTATTTCTCCCTTAAACCTCTCCTGACCTTTCATCACCTTCCCCCACCCAAATTCCACCTTCATCCAAAGCACATGTCACATCCAACTAGAGTGCTTTGGAAAGAAAACAGAGCTGCATTTCTTGGGGGATTACGGGAAGAACACTTTGGGGATCAATGTCAGTAAAAAAGAAACTACATAAATGCCCATGGCAGGGGGGTTGGAACTAGATGATCCTTGTGGTCCCTTCCAACCCTGAATGAAACTATGAAACTATGAAATGTAGTCTTTACTATTAAAATTGAAAGATGAGACATATCAGACCACTCTACTGCCCCTGAACTAATTTGCTCTTTCAACCTTGCTGGCTTAATTAAATGAAGCTGCATGTCTGTGATGCTTTCCTTTGCACAGCAACACACATACACAACTACAGAAAAGATGTTCTTGTAAAGAAGCACAAATTAAAACTTCATGTTTATCCCAACTGTGGTTTCATCCTTCTCTTTTTCTTCACCTTTTTTTCCTTTCTTTTTTTTTTTTCTTTCTTTCTTTTTCTTTTTCTTTCTTTTTTTTTTTCTTTTTTTTTCTTTCTTTTTTTTTCTTTTTGGTGTTTTTTTTTTGTTTGTTTTTTTTTTTTAAGTGCAGAAAGTGAATTATTTCTTTGAAAAGCCTCCACATGCTAGATTATCCAAAAGCTGGCCAAACTGTGAGTCACCTCAGACTGGAACAGCTCTGAGTTTTATGATTCACAGGACTTTATTGAATGAGTCAGATCCAAATGCATCTAAACTAAACACTGAGTTTAACTCCACTATACCAGATCTACAAAGTCAAAAAGAGAGAGCTAGCCATCACCTCACTGAGCTTGGCAGGAAGCAGTATTTGAGCAGATACTGAGCTGGCAGTTGCTGGCAGTTATAAGTATGTCTTAGAAGAGAAACTCCATTTGCTGCAATGCTCTTAAACTACTATAGGTTTTGGTGGAAGGACAATCTCATGTGTTTCCAACATAAGAAAGAAGGAGTAAGAAGTGATTATGTCACATCATCTACCAGCTCCTACACATAAGCTTGCCTTGGAAAATTAAGTTCAGAGAGCCTGCCTGAAAGACTCAAAGATATGCAAAAAACATAGTCAAAAGCTTAAACCCAAAATCTTTTGTATGCCATACAGACATAGAAGACAATCCAGATGAAAGTGTCACATAAAAATGACACGTGTGGAAAGTCAATGAAAGGGATGAATCTTTATTCTAAGTATTTCCACATTTTAAAGCTTTAAGGGTCTTATGTGGCCAATGTGTCAGGGTAAACTCCAGCCAATCTTTGTACTCCAAGCAGTTGCATTTGCATAGATCTGAGCCTATGCCCCATGACTAAACATCTAATTGATGGAGCTGAAGAGCTCATTAGTAAATCTTCTCCTCTACAACAATTTCCTGTGATTCTCTTTCCATCGGCATAATGTTTGGGTGTTGTTTTTTTTTTTTAGGTAAAAAATTCTGACATCTGCTAATTAAGTTCTAGTGAAGCCTTTGAAAGATTGCAGTCTACACTGCATTCTGATCAACCCAGAGAGATGAGCTAATTAGTCCCAGCATACTTGCTTCTCTGCTTCTCAGTCTCGTGACAGCTGCAAAACGGACCTCTCACAGCACAGTGTGGGCATCTTGGCTACCTTGGTAATTCCCCTCTCCTTCCCATCTGCTCCCCATGGACTTTTGCCTTGTTGAAGAGCAGTGTTTTTCAAGACACAACATGTTTCTTCTCAGAATATCCAAGAACATTTATATTTTCCCACCATTTCACAAAACCAACTGTTTTACCAGCCCTTTTTCAGAGAGAAATTTCCTGTTTCACCATTGTCAAACACGCTTTTACGAAGATGAAATAAGAAACTGTACTGTAAATAACACAGTCTCTAATATAAGTGTTATTTCATGCCCACACCTCCTATAAAATGCCCCTTTAGCCAAGGTATCCTTTTCTGCTCTCTGTTCTATTGCTTGAACTCCACACAACATGAGGCAACTGGATAGGTGAAGTAGAGTAGGATTGGACTAGATGATTTCCATCATGTTCCATCATCTACTGTTTGCAGTGCTTTTAAAGGTATTATGATGAAAGTCTGAGATGTATTTTTTATTAACTCATAGCAGTTTCAAGTCCATTTAAAGTGTAGAATTCTCACAAAAAATGTCAGTCAGATACACAGGGAGGATGAGAGATAAAAAGAATGGGATGGAAATCAATCAGCCTTAGTTAGAGCATGCTTTGCTTATGGAGCCATCAATTTCTGATGATGAGTGTAAACCTTCATCTTTCCAAGCCATTTTTGCCAGACTGAAATGGTTTACAACTGAAATTGTTTCTGGTTTATGTTAATCTTATGTCATCTCTGTGTTGAAGCATGTGGCTATTACTGGAAAGGTGAAGTAGGAAGAGCAAGTGAGATGTTTTGACAGCTTTGCAACTTCATCCTCTGAGGCTATAATCTGGAAGCAGTTCTCAGAACAAAACCCCAACTGAGCCTCAGGAAAAGCATTCTGTGAATCTTTTCTAGAAGAAAGCTGTAACCTGGAATGAAAAAAACTCCCACATAGACTGGAGGAAAGTTTCAAACAAGAAAGTAAAGGAGTGAAAGGCAACAGCACTTCTAGTGGTTGACTTGCCTCTGTGTATCAGAGTCTAATCATCATAATACTGGATTTTCTTAATGTATATTTTCCTAACTGGAAAGAAATATCATGTTATATGTAAGACAGACATGACCAAAACACATTATGTTTGAACAAAAGAAATACAACTCTTTGCCAAGCCTTTGAAGGAGTCAAATAATCACAAACCTTCCATTCTTCACCACAGATACATTTTCTCCTAGCCAAAGGAGAGAGCACAAGCCAGGAATCTAATATATAGCAGAACTGCTGAACTAACATTAAGGTTTTGTATTAAAAAACCTTGGAAACATTTGTGTGAAATGCATGCATTTCACTTGGCCCTGGCTTTTGCAGTCTTTTAGCAGCAAGTTGTACAACTAAATATATTCCATTCCAGAAAACATGTTTTAGATTCATTACAACAATTAAACTGTTGATGCCTTCAAAGCCCCCATTCTGAACCCGAAACATACTCCATGTAGGTGATTATGCTGCTGGTAACTCCATTTGACCTATGTAAGCAGTATACTTAAGGTATTAAGAGTTACCAAGGGTCTGTGAAGGTTGCAGGAGAGCACTGCCTTGAGCAACACATCTTTCAAAAGGACTTCCTGAGCCCAGGTGTTAGTGTGATTAGCAGGTGGTGGATGTGGCTGTGGATCTTAGCCACAGTACTTTCACAGCTGCCACATTCCTGATGACAGTTGAAGCCAGGTTTTCAGCCCTGAATAATTTTCAAAGCTCTTCAAGAGCTGAGAAATTCATATAGTATTGTCCAGGAATATCAGTTAATCACTTATTGTGTGGTAATTGCTGGACATAATGAAACACATGACATCTGTTTTTGAGAACCTGGTCATCCACATCCATGACATGGATGGGGAACCCAGAAGTGGACACAATACTCAAGGTGTGGCCTAACCAGTGCTGCGTACAGGGGTAGAATGACTTCCCTGCTCCTGCTGGCCACACTATTTCTGATACAGGCCAGGATGCCATTTGCCTTTTTGGCTACCTGGGCATTAAGGAGGGACTCTTATCCCACTATATCTGAAGTACTGTGAGAAGTTATTCAGTATCAAGATAATGCTAACAATATGAGACTATTTAGTTGTTACATATTAAAAACCAAAGGTGATTACTTTGCCCAGGATTTGCAAGGATTCCTATCTCCTGCTTGATGAGTATCTGAGCTATGCACATTAACTTTGTTAGGAATTTTTGTCGTTACACATCCTGTGCCTTTAACCATTGTCAAAATACAGGTTCTTACATGTGCATACATTTAAAACAGAGTTAGTAGGTCTTTTCAGCAGAATATGCTATTTGCTTTTCAACCCATGACCTTTAAAGCTGTTTTGCATATGTCATATGCCTTTAGTTTCTTCCTAGCACATGCTGTACAGCACTCAAAATGACAGATCTGCACACTGGCTCTGACCACTGGCTGTTTGAAATATGTTATTTTCTTTGATTTGCTTCAAGCATATTATTTCCTTTTCTGCCCCTGCATCTGTATACATTTTGCTTCTTTTTGTTTCTTCCTTCTTTTATGATCTTTAGTGCTACTCAAAACTGTTGCTAGTTTTCTTCCAATGTCTTTTCAACTTCATACACTTTGTAGGTTATTGTTAAATCTATCTCTGCTATAGATTAATCCTGGTTTCTGAGCTCCTTATTTACAATTTTAGACTTTTTTTTTTTTTACTCTTCTGTAGGTAATTCCCTCCAAGCAATTACAACATATACACAATTTACTGCTATTTATACAATGCTTGTTTTGCTTTCTTCCTTATTACAGACATGCTTAGTGTGTGCTATTCTAAAGCTTCTACAGTGTTGGCAATTGTTCTATAGCCATTAACCAGGAATAGCCTTTACACAAGATTACTTTTTACCATAACGTCACAGATTTCTCTTTCAGCTCACATAGGCAGTGCTGGTTGCATGCAGGCTTCAGTGCAGGCTGGGCTGGAAAGTGTCCTTTTCATTTTGTCCCTTGGGTGATTCATCAGGCCAGCTCCATCCCCTGGCAACATCACTGCATTAAAGTGACACACCACCGTACTTGCACACAGCAGCAGAAACTCTTGGCTAGCTGAGAGAAAAGTCGTTGATCTATTGCATTGAGTTTTCTCACAAAATTCACAGCCAGTGAGCAAACCAAAAAACAAGGATCCAGGAAAAAAGCAACAAAACCCCCAAGAAACTGAAAGAAGAAACACTGTCCTGAGCAAACCAAGACTACACTGGGTTTGTGACAGCCTTAAAGCTGACAGTTTTCTGGTGGTCATGAATTTCTTCTGTGCTCATTATTAGCCACATAAAGTTGCTCTCTGCTGCACTTTTCCAGGGATGGGCATTCCCTGATTTTTTGGTCAAAACAGGAAGAAAACTAAGGCAAGACACAAGAATGTGTTTCTTAATCTCATTTCAAGATAATTCCCTATCAGCATAATATTTTTGATTACCCAGTTCTAAATTCAGCTTGAGTTTTCTCCACCCACTTTCAGATGAGTTAAGCAACAAGGTTACCTTTCAAAGAGGGAGCTGATTGGCAAAATCTTGTTTATATATTTATTTTTTTCTTACTAACAAACAGAGACTATTGATCTGGGGTCTGTGAAGAACAACAAACAAAAAGTCTCCTAGTATTTGCCTACAGAGTAATTTGTCATGGCATAGATGGACTTTGACATTCTGTCCTGAATTAGCCCTGGGATTTGCCAACAATTTTAAATGATCTTCAGCAGAATCAGTTCATCTGTGGTACACCAAGACAAAGTCCTTAGATGTTTAGAAGTATGAAGCCAACTGTTTGTTACTAAATGTTGAGCAGACTAAATATGTTTTTAAGTAAGAAACTTTTATCATTGCTTTACATGATCTGAGAAGGGCTTTGATGGTGAGTGTCAAGTGTCACTTGGCTGGCAGATAGATATGGAAAGGTTCTTATATTCCTTATTGGTGTACTTACTTAGATCTAGACTATATTAATATTGATATATTAATTTAATATCAAAGGAAATAAATATCTCCAAACCAATCAAAATAATGTTGTTCTAGAAATATTTACCACTATTTTTGTTTTTCATGTACATTTTAAGAGACTAGAGTCTAAACTGTTACCATTTATATTTTACTTTCTTTATTTTTCCCTACTGGTTTGAGATATCCTAGAGCAAATGATTTCATCAGTATGTTATTTAAGTGCTTTCATTTGCTTTCTATACTTTAGTAAGACATGCTATAGGATAGTGTTGTAAAAAAATTAAAGAAAAAGGTTTTACATTTTTTTCCGGTTTGAGTTTCTTTCATAACTGTACAACTATCTAATGTAGGTGGTATGCTAAAATCCTATTCCATTCTATCAGCTGAGTCACTATAAAACAACACAACAGCAATAAGTTAGACTCAAAAACCTTGAAGTGAAATGGTAAGAATGTCAACTCATAGTATATTTTTACTCTGTAATAGTAACTCAATGTTAACATTTAGAAAATTGACTGCTCAACTATTACCTGTATTTTGTATGTGTGTCTATGAGAGATTAAAGAGGGTTAGCAGTCCCTAGGAAAACTCTGCTGTTCATACTAAGGAAATATAAACCCTATGCAGTTACAGTTTTTAATTCCTCCTGTTTTCTACCAAAATCTGAGAAGTCTAGCTGGAAAGTGTGGTGGTGAAGGCAGTGCCAATAAAAGAAAGGAGTGACAACAAATCCCTTGAAAGGAAAGTGGTGTTATGTCACAGAATGCACACCAAAATTTTATCTCAGAGGATTGGCACTAACAGCTCTACTGACAAGATAAAACAGTCTTTTTACTGGTTATTTTATTACTTAATATCATATATTATTTTCATAAGGAGGGTTTCCATTGAGGAGGAGACAGGAGGCAAGCTAAAACAGCTGCACTCATCAAGCCTTTTCACTGATATGTCCTCTGATGTCCCAGTCGCTGATCCTGCAGCCTCACACTATACTTGGTTAAAACCAGATTAATTAATGGTAATTCACTCCAATGTTATGAGAAGCTGCATTTAAGACTTGTCAACAAACATTATTAGGTTGAATAGACAGGACCTGTATCTTGCACCTCCTTTCCTCTTTCCCCTCTGCTGTCCCCTACACACACCACGAGTGTACAGCAATACCTACATCCTCTGTACACTTTGAATACCCTCAAATACTTCACAGGAGCATGTCAGGAAGGGCTTTTATAAAAAAACATGAAAAGTGACTTGTGTTTCATCAACACTACAAGCTATACATGGCTATAGATTAGGGGAAAATATCAGTGACTTCTGGACAAGAAAAATAGTTTTTTATGTTATATGGGATTAACAACATGTATAAGGATAATGGCTGAAAGACGAGTATTAGTACACAGCAGTACATGCTGGATCACAGGAATTTATCCAGCAAAATGCATTAAGTGCATGTCCTCTGGTTGATCAGTCATTTTTCAGAGGGTTCACAATTTTCCCTATGAAGAGGACAGTGCGGGTGTATTTGTCCAGAATCACTAGGAGAAAGGGCCTGTTGAATTTGACTCGAGGCGGGTGAGGAAAATCACCAGATCTCCAAGTAATCTCCTTCACTGTGGCCCCTGCTGCTTCAGTGCCATTCTCATGAATGTTCAGCACAGCTCTGTGAATCACCTGCAAAGACACGAAGCAAAACAACCTCTAGCTAACAGGTGAGCAAGAAGAGAGCAACTGGTCACCCTCTATGCTCTTGCCAAAGGGGACTTGCCTGTGGCAAGACCCAGCAGCACCAGTCTCTGGGAGGGTCATCACCAGCCACTTTCCTTCCCACCACAGTACAGTCAGCCACTAGACCAGTCATGCTAGCCTCCTTCACTGAGTAACCCTCAAACAGCAGACTGCCAGAGAGCACTCAAGATGACCAATAGCAGCAAACTCTGGAAGCAAG
The DNA here is from genome assembly GCF_026170545.1 of Melanerpes formicivorus. Classification (NCBI taxonomy): domain Eukaryota; kingdom Metazoa; phylum Chordata; class Aves; order Piciformes; family Picidae; genus Melanerpes; species Melanerpes formicivorus. The sequence goes on from NW_027142369.1 coordinate 7,324,841, forward strand.
AAACCTGGCAATTTAGCCTAGACTTAGTTTTGTCTTTGTCAACATCATGTATTATTGTAAATTTACCCTATCATCTAGCTGAAAAAAATAACTCTTTGAGAGCACCAGAAGAGCCTCTGTAGGCAGAATTAGAGGAAATTTTACCAAAGCTAAGGTGTTACCTTTACAGAATTTTGTTTAGTAGCCAAAGAGCATCTAATTATATGTATGTCATCTTCTTTGTTCTCAAACCATGTATCTATAACCTGTATAAACATGTTTGGCTTCAGGTTTAGCAATGGCAGAGCTGGCTTTGCCTTCAGACTGGCAGTTGTTGATGATTCAGTGATGCTTCAGAGAGACTGGGATATACTTTCCATGCAATATTAATAGACAAATCATATGATAGCTGTGTTTCACGTGCTGACTTACTTTTGAAACCATCAGTCCAGGCTCTTCAGTAATCCCTGACAGATTAGCTTTTTCAGTGAACAGATCAATCATACCCACTTGTTTGACTATTTTTTTCACATCATAGGTTCCAGAAATAGAAAATTTTGGAATGTGCAGGTGTATTTTTCTGTAACAAATAACACAAATAAGGACAAATTGTCATCTTGATAACACTCCTCAATGGCTTCAGTGAGGTGAAATTTCATGTTCGCTTTTCTAAATACTATCTCATGGGTCAGATAGCACTTCTGACTAGGTTATGTATCTAACATGGAGAGTTGGAGCAGAATGAGCCCATGTTATCCTCTGCCTTCACAGCAGGGCTCAGGGGTGGAAGACAAATTATACCAACTCTCTGGCAAACAGAGCTACTACTGCCCTGTAGAAGTGGAGGGTTTTGTTTACTTTTTTGTTTGTTTGGTGGTGGTGGGTTTTTTTGTTTGTCTGTTTTGTTGTGGTTTTTTTTTTTTGGGGGGGGGGGGAGGGCGGGGGGAGTGAGCAGGGAAGTGCTCTTTTGTTCAGGGTTTTTTTCAGAAGAGTGTAGCTAGCTGTCCTAAGGCTGTTTGAATATCCAAGAGTGCCTGGCCCATCACAGAAATAGTTGCAGTAATGGTGAATACACTTTTGCATATGATGCTCTCACATTCTAACATCCAATTGTTACCCTTTTGCAGTTTCAGAATACCTATATGAAGCAAACACCTGTTAGTTTCATAGCAGTGCTAAGCAACTTGACATTCTGCCATGAATTTAGACCAAGACATATTCAAAATTCAATGCTCTATTCATTCCATACCCACAGCTCTTTCTCATTTTTCAGCTCAGATAAAGTAAGGTCCTGCACAGAGATGGACCATTAAGTGAATAGAATTCAGTAAAATAACACAGTCTTTAATGTTATGTCTTGATGAGATAAACATTACTAATCTATAGCAGGGTCATCTCTTACCTCAGCAAAAAAACTTACCTGTCTTGGAGGAACTTTTCCCATTTTGACACAGTCCTTTTCAAGAGAGCATCTTCCACCTGTTTCATCTTCCCTTTATCAGGCAAAACAAATAATGCCGCAGCATTTCCATTGTAAGGTATCTGAACCAACCAACAGGACAGCTCTTCGTCAAAGTAATTTCTGTAGTAACCCTTTCGATACATCATGTCAACTTTTACAGAAGTTTCCTGATCCACAAAAAAATCCTCTTGTTTTGTATACAAAGTACTGAAGGGCTTCTCCCAATGGGCTTATGACAGAAGGAAAAAATAGTTCAGTGGAATACAAAGATGAATTTGTCACAGTGAATAAAGCAGAATCTATTCCCACAGCCCTCCTTTGATTAGAGCAAATACCTTTTCAAAGTTGTTGCATCCTCAGGTGTTACAGCACTGCAGCTTTTTTTTTTTTTTTTTTTTTTTTGTGCTTAAAGACAATTACAGACAGATAATTCTGCAAACACAGTTTTTCACTAGAAAATGTGTTTGTAGTCACATTAAAGAATTTACCAAACTCAATAGTCTTTCGCTTAACCAGGTGAGAACACATTTGTGCCAGAAATAAATATACAGACACGGTTTTACAGCAATATTTCCGGATATGAAGCGTGGTTTCCTCCATTTAAAATATTTAAACTACAGTTTCTTTCTTTCTCTTAAGTAGTTCTGCAGTAAGATCTAAGTTGCAACCTTCTCACCTTTCAATATTTCTTACCTTTAAAGGAGACATAGTTAACAAGAACCATTGCTGTGAGAGGATCAATATTTTCTACTAGTTTAACAATTTTCCCACTTGTCTTTTCCTCAATGTAACTGTTGATCTGATTCTCAGCACCAGATGAGTTGTTAAAGTCAGTAGAAAAGACTTCAGAATCATAAAAGCTTTTGACATCATCCAAGAACTTCTGTAGTGGTTTTAGTGTCACTTCTATAAAAAGGGCATTGCCCAGGCTCAGCTGGAGCTCACTGTCTGAACGGTTCAGCATGTGGAGGAGTTGGCAAAAACCTTCATGTATTTGCTGCTCCTGAGTCTTTTTCAGGTTAAAGGCAAGCCCTTCCAGGATCTGCGTCAGTGTTGCCGCCTTAGCACCAAGTGCCAGCATTGCAAAGGAAGCAGAGATGCTTATGGGCGAAAAGAAAATATTTTGGTCAGTTGCTTCGGATGTGACCAGCTTGTAAAATGAAAATGCAAAGTCAGCGTTGCTGGGAACTAGCTTGGCAAAGGTTTTGTTCTTAAATGGATGAACTACCTCCTCATGAGAACTGCGTCCATGATAATGTGACCCTTTAGAATCACCCTGCTTATTGTGGTAGTGAGGATGCCGACACTGGACGACAGTACACAAACCAGCCAGCAATAAACACAAGGATAAGGTGGGTTTCATTTTCCTTTTAACAGTTTCTGGAAAAGAGATAGACATAAAACACATGGCATGGAAATGATTTTCTTCATGTTGTATGCTCCAGACAAGTAAAATGAGGCTCTCATTCTGAAACCTACCTCTTCTCATGACACTCCTGTTCTCCAGAGTTCTACACTTTTATGTTTCACATTGCTGATGCATGCCAGTGATCTCCAGAAAGAATATACCTCCAGACACACTATTTGTATGACCATGCACTCTCTCAAAAGAAGTATTTTTGATCTTATTAACTTTTTAAAAATAGGAGAGGACCACATTTTCTTAAATTTGAAAATAACTAGAAATTTGTCATCTTTCCCCCAGATTAAGTGGTAGAACTTGAATTTGTGCTGAGCTACTGCATCCCTGTTAGTCTTCCTCAACTCGTCAAGCAACTAAATAATTAAATCTGTTTTAAATAGTAATATGATACAAACACAGGTAATACTGTCCAGGACCAAAATTACCAAATACTTCTACTGTTTCTTCAAAGATAAAATACTGGATTGCTGTGATAACAAAGTATATTGGCATCTTTATTGTTTCCCAAACAGATTTAATTTAATTTTTTGAAGTGCCTTTGTCACTGGCAGCCAATTCTTGAGGTCTTTTGACATGTTTTGACGGTTTGCATTACAGATATATCACCTTGTTTCTATGTAACAAGGCACGCTTCCCAGGGAATAAAATAATCTGACAGAAAATACCAAAACTATCCAAGGGAAAACTAAAAAGGTACTTACACTGACATGGAAAAGATCTTGCTGTGTCCATCTGGTCTTGTCTGCTCTTTCTTCTCTTCAGAACCATTGAACAGGAGTAAGCAGAGTACTCCTGTTAATCATTAATTAATTCAAATAAAAATTGACAGCAATGATGCACAGCAAGCAGTAAACACCAGATATTCTGGACAGTTTGTTTTTACCTGGTGTTGAGATTTCACACAAATTAACAGTGCTGTGTGGTGGGGCTGTGGATAGGAGAGAGTGGAGGAGCGACTATATCTCCAGCTGCTTCCATACTTGTAAATTGACATGAGAAGTACACTGCTGTGGATGCCTGGCAGGAGAGTCATAGGCATATCCTTTGTGGTTGAAGTGAAACACTCTGAATTCAGGTGAAGGCCACCCCTTACCTGGGTCTGGCTGCAGGAAATGAAGCACAGCTCATCAGGGAGCACAGCCTTCCTGCCTGACCATCCTATTAGCTTGGTCCTGGGGAACCAACAGATGGAATGAGAACACTGACAGAGTCATAACCTCTCTGTTAGGATTTCAAAATGAGGTTTGGATTTAGAAAGCCCTTCTATCCTACTGTATACCTCAATCACCACCTTTGACACAGGTCTGAAATTGTCTTGGAGCTTTTCTTAAGGAAAGCAGACTGTATGTGATTGTTGAATCATCTCTAGGTTTCTTTAGAGAATAGCATGACATTACCACTCTGTTGAGACACTTATAGTCGACACTCGTTACTGTTGGCCATCATCTGTGACTATTTGGGAACCTACTGAAGTGTTTTCCCATTGTCCACTTCCAGACACTGACTGCTGGTCAGTGAATACCTTTTTAATCAGGTCAATCTTCTGTATCATGTGCAACTGAAATGGACCCCAGCAGCACACAAAAACTACCTATCCACCTTTCAGTTAGTGCTAAAGACATGCTGGTATCACTGTTCAGTATTGAATATCATATATGAACAGACCACTCAAGGACAATCTAAGGCAGGGAATTATTTTTTTTAACAGATCTGGTTGTCCCAGGGGGACTCCTCTCCATTGTGCAGGATGGTTTTGTCATCCCACTTAGCAGTTTTACTGATATTCTCATAATGTAGTTGTGAAATATGCAGCCTGCATCTCATTGCATTCATGTTGTCAGAACATCCCAAGAGACTGACAGTGAGAGTTGGAATTTGATGTGAGAATAATATCCATGATCCATAAATCACTGTTGTTACGCTGTAGCATATCTTGTCTTTTACAGAAATACATAGATACACAAAACTTCTGCTGAGAATCAAAACTCTTTCTACTTTGATCATTATTTATCTCTCTCTACATATATATAAGTATATCATGTTTTGCCAAGATGTTGGAGGGAGAGAAATTAAAAAATAAATAAATATCCCCCACTAATTAAAAATTTCAGTGTGCTGGAAAAACAGAGCACACTTTCTTGTACTCCCTAAAACTTTCACCAACTTGTATACCACACTGACACGTCATGTTGACAATCAGTTCTCTTAAGGGACTGTCATGGTTTAACCCCACCTGGGAGCTCAGCTCCACACAGACAGTCACTTAGTCCTCCACCCTGGTGAGCTGGAGAGAGAATCAGAAGGGTTAAAGCAAGAAAATTTGTGAATTTAGAAAAAGATGGTTTAATAAGTAAATCAGAAACCATGCACACAGGCAAAGCTGATTAAGGAATTTGATCACCATTTCCCATTGGTAGGCAAGTGTTCTTCCATCTCCAGGAAAGCAGGACTCCATCCCACATAATGGTCACAACAGACAGCAAACACCAACATTCTGAATATCTACCCCTTTTGTCTTCTTCCTCCAACCTCATATTCCTGTGTATGATGACATATGGTATATAATACTCCTTTGGTCAGTTGGAGTCAGTTTTCTTCTCACAACATTTTGTGCACCTCCAGCCTATTCAGTGATGAGTTGGTGTAAGGAGAGGAAAAGGCCTTGACTCTGTGTAAGAACTGATCATCAGTAACTAAAACATCACTGTTTGAGGAAAAAATCCAGAACAGCTCCATACTAGCTACTATGAAGAAAAGGAACATTACCCCAGTCAAAACTGGCACCAGGACTAATCTAGATGGTATTTCTCATTTTCCATTAACTCTAGCTTCCATTTTAACTCACATTTCTTCAACTAGATACCTAGATGTGCTCATTCCTTCATGCAGGTTTCTTTTTACCTGTCTTCCTGAAATTCATTCACCATGTATGAATATTGATAACTGAATTTCGTATAAAAGCTGAGGAAAAGTGACACAATGTGTAATGCAATCTAAAAAGACTTTTGTGTGTGTGTGGATGTGGCCTGCTCATGTGTTTGCTTAGTTACTAGCTGATTAAGTATATGCAGGAGAATGTAACCTGGAAGATGCTCTTATCAGTTGCAAACTTAAAAAAAAAAAAAAAAAGTAAATTATGAGGATACTTCAAGGTACTAATTTTGTTGTTGTTACTGTTGTTGTGTGTCCTCTTTGTTTGTTTGTTTGTTTTTTCTGTATTGGTGAAGAATTTCAACATCTTTGAAAAGACCACTAGCACAGACAAGAGCCGGTGCCAGGAGGGAGAGCAAAGAGGAGTGGCCAGTTCAACACACATGTCCCAGTTCAGCACACATGTCCCTCTCTATGAACTCCCAGGCATTTGGCTTTGAAGAAAAAACCTCAAACTATGTCAGGTGTCAAACTGCCCTGCATGAATTGTTCAATGCATCTGAATGGGAGCATACTTGTGGGGAGCTGCATTTATTATCTATGATCTAGATACGATTTAGATATTATCTATGATTTAGATATGATTTATTTATTAGCTATAGTTTAGGTGTCTGAGGGCAATATTGGAAAGGGAACTGTACCTTCTTCCCCTCAACCTCAAACCAAGAGTCTCATCCCATGGCTGCCTCATATGGCTGTGTATAGTCCAGCAGCAAAACAAGGCAAGGCACAACAGTTGCTTTTTTAACTCAGCAGTAATAATCTTTTGCTTGTTATCTAGTGACATGAGTGGCTGATCACTTGATCTAGATACAAGGCCCTCAAGTTTAACAAACTATCAGGTTTTACATTCTGAGATAATCCACTTGGCAGAGAAGTGTCTCATCCTCAGACTGCAAAAGTCTGATGAGAAAGTGAAGGGAATGACAATTCCTAGCCTTCCTTCTAAGGATGATCTGCTTAAAGATCTGCTTAAAAATGTAAATACTGCTTATGAGAGATGTGTTGATAATTATATGTGAATAGCTAAGTGTGTCTCATCTGCCTGCAAAAGGCATATAATATTTATGTATGCAACTATGCACACAGTTACAGATATTCATAGTACTGGAGAAAGTTTGACTACTATGATGTGTTAATCCAATAAGGCAAGCATAAACCTGAGAGATAGGAAGTTTATGTTTCCCTCAAAGAAACAAAGCCCCTAGGAGTTGTTTTTGAAAGTGATACCTGATTGCACAAGATATGGAAGTGTTATTAATTCCACTCATATGAGTACATCCGCTACAGATAATTGTTATCTTTGCTAAATCAGAACCTGTGGCAATAATTAAGGCATTATGATTTGAAATGGAAAAAATGCTATCTCTAAGTAATCATAGTGTTTCCTTAACATAACAATAACTTGAAAACACTCCTTGAAGAGCTTTGAGGAGTTGCACATTTACTAGGTTTTTATATGCAATTATTTTAAATGAATTTTTGCTAAAAGCTAGGCAAAATAAGATTTTTTTTTCCCATCCTGATATGATGTAAAAATACATTAATTTACCAAGATTTGTTGAAAAACCTGGGAATCGCTGTTAATTGAAAATGAAAGGTGAAAAAAAAACAGTATGCAAAAGACAATGAAGTGGATATGGATGTAAATATCCAGGCTAAAAGGAATTAACTCTTTCAGTCAGTCTGTCATCAGAACAGAATATGTCATATGCTCTCTTTTGCATTCATATGCATTTTAAGATCTACTTTTCATTATATCTTGCATTTCCTCTGTCCACGGGTATTTTCTCTTGCTCTGAGGTTCTTTCATGGGTGCAACCAAGTCATTGTGAGAACTACAGCTCATAGTGAATTATCTTGTTCTATGTCATTTTTTCTTTTCAAATATTTTCCTTCATCCCTGTGATCTGTGTTTCCTACATGAGATACAGTAAACAATATAGCAGTGTTTTCCTTAACTTGCACAAGTTAAACAGTCTTCTTAGACCTTGCACACGAGCATTATATAGCTGTTAATAGAAGTTTTCCATCCACAGAGGATATGTTCTGGCTTACTAAAGTAAATTGTAAGCATTTTTTTACGGATGTCTCATGGAGAGCTCAGTTGAATGAAATAAAAAATAAGATAAATAAAGACCCCTTTGTATAAATCAGGCTAATTCACTTGTAATAAATTAACCTTGAGGGGTAGGATTGAACTGAAAAGCTGCTTTTATCATGGAAGTTCTCTTTTGCAAGAAGTCAGCAGTCATTTGCAGTGATATCCATGCTGATCTGAGTTCTTATAATTAAGGTATTAATCACATTCAAGGAAATCTACATTAAATGAATGTATTATAGGGTGTTTTTTAAAAACTGTAAGTCTGAGGAAAGCATAATGATTAAGTTATTTAAAACAAAACAAAACAAAAAAATGTTCTCTATTATGCCTGGAACTGAGAACTTAATAAATGATTTTTCCATATCAGTCTTCACTGGCTAACAGTTTACAGAGAACAGATAATAGCATACATGTGTGCAGTTTAAATATAAAGAAAGTAGACTCATGTAGGTAAGGACAGAGGTGCACCAGCCATCAGGGAGTGCTGAATGGATGTGTAAGATTTTAAAGTTGTGCCAGAGGACCTGAAGATACATAGTCCATGATTATCTTCATGATCCTTTCCCTTTTGAGAACTTGCACTCATTCCAGCTCCCACAGCAGTGAATATTTAGAGTTGTCAGTGAAATGGCTCCATTTAAAAATCTTTGTATTTCTTTTACACTTTTTCACGCTGGATAGCCCTGGTACCTCTGTGCTTTGAAGGCAAGAGCTGAATGAAGGATTAGGTAGTAACTGCCATAAGGTTTTTTTTTTATACCTTGGAAAGGTATCTAGAGTCATGTCATAACCATAGAATCATTTAGGCTGAAAAAGGCCTTTAAGATTTGGCAGTGTTAACAGTCCAACTGCCAAGCTCGCCACTAAAAAAAATCTCTGAACACCACATCTACAGGATTTTAAAATACCTTTTAAATATCCTTTAAAAAGGATAGCAGTTCAGTCACGTCCCTGGCCAGACTTGAAACACTATTTCTGATACAAACCAGGATGCTGTTTGTCTTCTTGGCACCTGAACACACTGCTGACTCACATTCAGCCATGTATTGGCCAACACTCCAAGGTCCATTTCCTCTGGTCAGCTATCCAGACATTCTTCCCCAAGCCTGTAGCACTGGATGTGACCCACGTGAAGGAACCACCACTCGACTGTGCTGGATCCACCAATCAAACCTTGGCCACCAAACCTATTCTGTTCAGAGCCCTCTGTAGAGCCTTCCGCCCCTCAAGAACTGAGGTGTGCACTCTATCTGTGTATCAAGGTCATTAATAATGATATTAAACAGAACTGGCCTCAATACTGAGCCCTGGGTACCACCACTTGTGACTGGCTACCAACTAGATCTAACTCCTGTTCACCAAAACTCTTTGGGCATGGCCAGTTTTTAACCTAGCAAAGCTTACACCTAGCCATTTCACAAGCCGTCAGTCTTTCCAGAGTGCTGTGGGAAATGGTGTCAAAGACTTTTCTAAAGTCCACAGAGACAACATCCACAGCTGTTCCCTCATCCTCTAAGCAGGTCACCTTGTCATAGAAGGAGATCAAGTTAGTCAAGCAAGACCTGCCCTTCATAAATCCATGCTGACTGGGCCAGATCACCTGGCTGTCCTGTGCATGCCGTGTGATGGCACTCAAGTTGTTCTGTTCCATAGCCTTTCCCAGCACTGAGGTCAGACTGAAAGGCCTGTAGTTGCCCAGATCCTCCCTCTGGCAGTTCTTGTAGATGGCCATCACACTTGCTAACCTTCAGTCAGCTGGGACCTCCATGGTTAGGCAAGATGGCTCATATATGACGGAAATTATTTTAGTGAGCACTTCTGCCAGCTGTCTCAATACCACTGTGTGAATCCCATCCTGTTCTATAGACTTGTGTTTGTCCAAGTGATATAACAGGTCATTGATAATTTTCTCTTAGATTACAGGGCCTCCATTTTGCTCCTCATCTCCTTGTCCTGAAGGGAAAAAAGCCTCAAAAATGCTCTAAATCAGACAACGGGGCAAGTTTTTCAGGAAATGCCTCACATTGCCCAGGCTTGTTTGAACATGCCCTGGAGTCCAAGTGGGCCAGGTGTGTGCACCTTTGGCCACGTTTGGAGAAAACTCATTCTATAGGTTAAAGTGTCAGGTTTTTATCTCTTAATCTTTGTTCTCACTGGCCATCATTGTCTTGGGAAATCTATAAATACCAGCCCAAAGAGCCAGTGCCTTGCCTTGCAATTATCCAAACTCTGGCAGAAGTCACAAGCCATGCTTGGAATCTGAGCTGTGCTTCAGTTTACCCACACAAGACTGCAAGACCGCTCACTGTAAGCGTTGTAAAGCCCAGGAGCAGAATGGACATGTCTTGCCAGGCTGAGAGATGAAACCCAGGAGGAGCCGAGAATCTTTGGGACAGCTTTGTTTTATTGGAAGAAGCAACGAGCACTTCTGCAAAGACTGCAGCTGAAGAACCTCTCCAAATAGGCAACGCTACAAAGCCGACAAGCCTTGCAAGTTTCAGCAACAACTTCTTTTCTACAAACCTTTCAGCTACAAAGCCTTCAGAGATAAACCCTGTATGTGCACAGCAATAAGCTGCAGAAGCCAACAGAAAGTGAAACTGCTCCTGCAGCTTTCACATGGTCAATGCCATTTTGGTTTTGTTTAAATCCCCATGCGTGCCACATGGTACCACGAAATCTGATTTTTATAAGCATCTGTTAAAGGTCTGTTGCCCTAGAGAATCCCCTCCCTTGTGGGCAATCTCCAGTTTTGTTGCTGATGTTCTCTTTTTTCTTTACAGTTTGAATTGCTCTTTGTCGTTTCTGGATTTTTGATCATATTATATTAAAATTGTTACATGTTCCTGCTGGTGAGATATCTGTTCCCCAACCAAATATTTTGAACCAGTAAATAGGTTTTATTAATATTTTCCATGGGATTTTTTGTTTATTAATGAAGTTATTAATATTTTTATTAATCATTCCACCTATTGAATAATAATAACTTCCATAAGACCATAGCACTTCCGTCTTCAAGCTTAGGGCTTGGTACCAGAGAGAGCTGGTCTTCCTATCGAAGACTGAAGCAAAGAAGGCATTAAGTACCTCAGCCTTTTCCTCATCCTTTGTCACTGTTTCCTTCAGCATGCCATAAAGGATGGAGATTCTACTTAGACCTCCTTTTGCTGTTAATGCATTCATAGAAATATTTTAAATTGTTTTTTTATGTCATTAGCCAGATTAAGCTCTAGTTGGTCTTTGGCCCTTCTAATTTTTTCCCTGTATAACTTCACAACATCTTTGCAGTCCTCCCACCCCTTTTTGCAAATGTCATAAACTCTCCTTTTTACCCCTTTTTCCAGTCAAAACTCCCTGTTCAGCCAGGTTGGTGGTCTTCATCACCTCCATCTCATCTTTCAGCACATGAGGACAGCCTGTTCCTGCATCTTTAAGATTTCCTTCCTGGAGACTGTACTTGGTTTCCTTCACCCTTCAGGACTATACCCCAAGTGACTCTGTCAATCAGTCTCCAAAAGAGGTCAACATCTACCTACTGAAAGTCTAAAGTCCCCCTCCTTACTTTTCCAAGAGTTGAGAACTCTATCACTTTGTGATCACTATGCCAAATTCATATTTCCTTGAAATTGTAGCATCAATCTAGGGCCAAATGGATTACATATATGTGGCCAGAGGACTGGTCTGCCCATTCAAGGGCAAGTTCTATAGATACCAGAGTTGAGGTTCAAATCCCATAGATGGAAATAAGAAAGGAAAGTCCAAAGTACTGGTAGCATTTGAACAGAAAGGCTTATGTGAGCAACTAGTGCTTCTGTGATTATCTGTTTTCTGCCTTTAGGCATTGAGTGAACCACTTTTCTTACAGATGAAGAGTAAAATCCATTGGACACATATCACATTAGCCTTGCACTCCCACTGCTTCATGGCTTGTGACAGCATATTACATGGTCTCTGCCATGGGGCAAAGCAAACAGAGCTTTACTAACAGAAGCCATCCCATTAGCAAATAGTTCCAGCAGACGATAAACAAGGTCAAACAGAACAAACTTGCTGTCTCCTACATGGCTCAGGGACTGCCAGGAGAAGCCTGGCACTGAGGTCTGCTAGGGCACAGTTAGACTCCCTTTCAGGGGGACAGTCCAGTGAGTATTTTCCCATACAGTTGAGATACATGTTCTTTAGGTAAGTCCTTTTTCTCAAAGCTTCCTGTAACTATGTCAGATTATGACTAATGCACCCACAGAGGGTCATTTGTCTTGGGTATTTATGATAGGGGGGGTTATATACTCCACTCAAACTTGTATTATCCCCTTCTGCTGACTGTCACTGCTGGAAGTCAAGTCAATGACAGTAAAGTTTAAAGAAGCTCTACTTCTCTTTCAGGACTTAGTTTGAATTCAGGGGTCCCATAGACTGAGAAAATGCATGTGGAAGATTAAGCTGTCCTAATCAGATCCAGTTTTGTTGTATTGGAATGTTGAAGGATGTTAATAAAATCAATTACAGATGAAGGACACTATACAATAAATGTTTACCACAGATAGAATGAATACACAGTCCCTACATGAAGATTTTAGCTTATGTCTATCAGAATTTTTCATTTCCTTTTTTACCTTTAATACAATAAAATAGGAAACAAAAGAGGAATGTTCCCTGCCACACATTAAGGTAGACAAAAGTAAGAGTGGTAAATAATGCAAGGTAAACCAATGCAATTAAGTTTTTTGTGGAATTAGGACAAAATGCCCCTTCTCTCTACAGAAAGCTTTGCAAAATTATCCAACTCTTAATGAACATCATCAGGACTATGCTGAGAGTAGTATCAGCCAGGCAGATTCAGTCTCTATACTCTTCGTGTCTTCATACTGTGAACTCAAGGCATTATTGTGCTTTACACATATGTATGGCACAAGACTATTTTCCTGTCTTCCACATATCCTCTCCATTTAGAGAAATCTAGGATGATCTTTCTTCTCATTCCAGGTCCCTATCACATCTCCTATCAATCTTCTGGTATGAAACCTTAAGTTCTTCAACTGGAGGAAAACTGTGGTGATGTCCCACACCTTGGTAGATTCCTCCCAAATCCATCAAGCATTCAAAGGTGCCCTGTTTGATACTAGTGCCACAGCCATTCCTCACACTCCAGTGTGAAAAGTCCCAGTGCAGCTCTTCTGCAGTTCCTTGCCTTCACTCTCAAAAGCAAAGTACTTGGATGTAGATGGAGCAGGAAGTTGCTCCATGTGTTATTTCCCAAAGCCACCGCTCTGTCCTAGCAACCATAAGATTTTTCCTAACCTCTTTTCCCTTTAGCAATAGACCAAGAACCTGTTTTTCTGCCAACCCACTCTGATAAAAATCTCATCATCCTACCTTCTAATCAGTACCAGTACACCGATTTATCAGAGTGAGATCTCACTGGAGCTGCTCCCAGCTCAAGTTGAGTTTCTACAGCACCATGGAAAGGTCTGCCTCATACCACAGCAAGTTATCATTGATCTCAGCTCTGTGAAAGACACTGTTTTGCACAGAGGCATAATATCTCCTAGTCCACTGAATGAAGGCATCTTGCCTCAGCAGAAGGAATACCTCGAGGCTTTCACTGAGTTCTTACTGCTTGGAGCAAAGAGACTAATACAAAGCAGTGGTGTCCAAGTCTCCTGAGTGAGAAACATAGCCTTCTGTACACCATACTGCAATTACTGATGGGTCTCAATAAAACACTTCTGTACAGAGTAGACCAAGTTTGAGAGCACAAATCAGAGGGCCAGAAAAATGTCCAGGGTAGTGAGTTTGTTTGTTCGTTTGGTGTTTGCATCTCCTTCTCATTGCTCACAGCACATAGCCAGGACTGCTGTAGAAGTGAGCCTTGCGTGTTCATATTGCCAGAGAGAAGTAAACTATGCTTGCAAAAAAATTATTCAAGGTGAATATGCAATGGCACGAGTCAAAGTAGTGTGGTGAGAGATCAGCTATCGAAGCAGGTGTCAGCCTTTCCTTGAGAGAGCAGCTGTGCAGTAAGGGCTTTGCTGTAGAGTTCACTAAGGCTGAGCACTGTACCCCAGTGCTCCATTGTGGTTCCTGGATTATTTACAGGCTGGCAGCAGCAAGAGAGTATTTGTGCTCAGTCCCTTGCAAACAGGTATTACTGAAGTAGGCATATAAGGAGAGAATGCAAATAATTGCCATCTCCATATGAAAAAGGTTTGACTCATTTAAAAGCCTCCATAACACATTTTACAGAAATGCTGCTGTGTTACTGAGAATGACTGAAAGTTCTGTTGACTTGATTTATAGTGTGATACCAGGACACTGGAGTCAGTCCTTAAATGATGGATTTTGAATAACAGTATTTATTTTATTCACCAGTCATAGCAATAATTAATGGATGACATCAGATGACAAGTCTTTGACAGTTTATGCCTAAATTCACTGTCTCTCAATGCCCATTGTCTCAGAGGTTTTTTTTTTTATTTTTTGTCCATGCTTTTTTAAAGATGTTCTAGGCAATGAGCTGTAAGATGTGAGAAAGAAAAACTGGCTGAAGAAAACCTACAATGGCCTAGGCAGCAAAGAGCTATGTAAGTAAGAAAGGTCTCTATAGGGACCAGCTCAGGTAAATATTGATCATCAACAAGTCCTGGAGAAGGCGTGATTGAATAGCAAGGGATTTGTTACCTGCTGGGATAAAACTTTTGGTGAATAATACAGAAATGAAAGTAGTCTGGAGAAAACTGCAGAGAGAATTCACTTGTAGGAATAAAAGCAGGCTTTACAAAAAGATTATCTTCCTAGGAAAATTTGGAAAATGTATTAATAATTGAAATTACCCAACTTGGGAAAGTGTTACATTTAAAAACAGTCAGTTGCTGTTAGGGAAATTCCTCATTTACTTCTTAATATTCCTCAATCAGAGAGTAGTTAGTAGTACTAAATGACCCACATGTGCAAACACATATCTAATACCAGTATGTCCAGTAAGTCAGCAATTACTTCTTAGTGGGATCAACAATCTTCCCCATGAAAAGTATTGTGCTGGTTTCTTTGTCAGAAATCAAGATAATGAAGGGCTTGTTGAATTTGATGGTAACAGTATGATGGAAAACTCTGTTTAAGATCATGGCTGTGGCTCCTGCAGCTGTAGTTCCAGCCTCATCAACTTCCAACAGGGCCTTGTGAATTGCCTGCAAAGAAAGGAGCAAACATTGTGATTTATATATAGGGGACAGCAAGCAGGAGATAAACTCTTTTCTTATGGAATATTTTGGAGAAGAAAGGTGTGGCAAAATCCAGTGGACTAAACTCCAACCGTCTACAAGGGTGTTTTACATGTCAGGAAAGAATGAGGATTGGCAAAAATAAAAATGGACACACTCTAAATGCAGCCTTACCAATGCTGAGTAGAGGGGAGTAATAATGGTCCATGCACTAGATAGTTTGAACTTCCGTTAGCAACACTTTCTCTGTTATTCCAAGGCTAATGAAAGATTAGTATTTGAATGCTAATAATAGGATGTGGTTGGTACAGCAGACCCTCTCTGTAGAAAAGAACAATTACTAAGCAGGCCCCTGCATGTCATTGTGAGTTTTACTTGTAACCAGTAAGACGAGGAGGGAAAGCAAGTCTTTAAAAACACTACATATAATTGGTCAGCATAACCAAACATCAACCCATCACCAGCTCTGTCTGTTCACTTACTTGTGAAATCTGAAGATTACGGCTGGCACTAATTCCAGACAGATCAGCATGGCTAGAGAATACTTCGGTAATGCCCATTTCCTTGAACAGTTTTTTAACATCATAAGACCCACTAATAGAAGTCTTTGGTAACTGCAGATGTAATGATCTGTTGATCAAAGAAAAGAAAGCAGGGGTGAAGCATTGCAGCCTTGTTTCACCCAGCAAGCTGGCTATTATGCAATTCAGTGACATTTTTTGAGTGACATTATTTTGAGTGCTAATTTGTTTGATGGTAGAATTTGTATTCCCTGAGAAATTTCAACATCTAAAGAGAAGCACCATCTTCTTGTACCAGCATTCTCTCTTTGATTTTGGAAAAAAGAAACTAACTTCTTCACTGTCATTCTTTCATCCCAGTGCCACATACACAGCCAGTAGAGTTTGGGGTTAGAGGGCAACAGAGTAAGCAGACCAACTGTGGAAAGTCTAGAAGGGAAATGGAGGATAAAATCCAAGATGTATGGTAGCCAAAAAGTAGTCAAACAAGTCTTGAGGCAGTAGTTAGAATGTTGTGCTCCCTTCTGTCAAGTCAAAGAGCCCACAATTCCTTAGTTGATTATTCTCTGCTCTGACTCCTCTTGAGAGTCCCTAATTGGGACATTATACTCAGGGGGAGGCTGTCTAGTAAAAATAATGATACATCCTGAAATATAGTAATCCATCTAACTACAGTTACCTGGTCTCAAGATTTTTATCCCATTTACAAACAGTTTCCTTGGAGAGAGCATCTTCCACTTGCTTCATCTTTCCATCATCAGGCAGAATCAGCAATGCTCGTGCAGTGCCCTGGTAAGGCAGCTCTACCACCTCACAAGAGAGATCCTCGTCGTAGTAACTTTCATAGGAACTATCACTTTGCATCATGCTGACTCTAACAGATGTATTTGTGCTCACAAAAAAATCGTCCTCATACGTACGTGAAGGATCAAAAGATTTTTCCCACGCAGCTAATGGGGGGAAACAGAAGATATTATGTTCAAACATGTGGTCATAAAAGGTCATAAAAAAATAGCTGATATAAATCAGACCAACTTAAATGTGAGAATGCTGGAGGGATTTTTTTGGAGGAGAGGATCACTAAATTACTTCAACCTTCTGTACAACACACAAGGAAGCATTTTATCTGTGCAGTATGTTCAGCATAGTTAGTGTAAGTCCTGCCTTTCTGAAAAACAACCAAAGGTTAATGAGGATCCATGGACTAATTCCTGCTTCTATTGTAGCCCTGTGTTCGCATCACTTGTGCCTTTTGTGTCATTTGAATTGCACCATAGGACTTTGTTATTCCTTTCTTGTTAGGCAGTAGGTGATGCAAGCTGACTGCACTCAGCCTGGTGAGGAATTAATCAGCAGAATAAGGATCCATTTAAGTAGGGCTTCAGAACCACAGGTCCTCCAAATGCTGTGTCCCATGTTTTCATGCAGTGTGCCTAGTATATCTACTGGACACTCTGGAAGCGCAAGGATGTCAGTCCACACAGTTTGACTTGCAGAAAAAATCAGCATAGAGATCTTGGAAACCTCTTCATGATGCTCTCAGACCAGTAACATTGCATGCAGTGGGTCCCTGTCTGTGAGGTGGTCCACTACTGTGGGACTTTTCTATCTACAGCTTTCAGGTAAACTGGGCCAAAATCAAGCAGTCAGTATTTCTCAACAATGATATATGCTGCTTTTGACCAGATCCAGGCTTTACTTGGAAGGTCCTGCACAGTTTGGCTCTTTTCTAAATAGTCAGTCCACTAATAAACCACCAGCTGTTCCCTACAATTTATTGTATTTATTTTTTAAACCAAAACAATATATTGGAAAATTATGCTAAAATCTTACCTTTAAAATAAATGTAGTTAACAAGAACCAACACAGTACTTGGATCAAGATAACCAATCAATTCAGGAATTTTCCCCTTTGTCTTCTCTTCCACATATGTATTGATTTGCTTCTTAGCTTCTTCTGGTTTATGAAAATTGCTAGAAAAAAAATCTGCATCATAAAATTTTCTGGTGTTTTGTAAAAATGTCTCCTGTAGTTCATACTCAATAGCTGTAAAAAGGGCATTCCCTATGTTTAATGTGGTGTTAACATCAGTGCAGTTGATGACTGCTAAAACCTTATGAAAACTTTCATGTATATCATGTATGTGAGTCTTGGACAGGTTGTCAAAGCCCAGTCCTTCAAAAATCTGAGACAGAGTGGTTGACTTAGCACCAACAGCCAGCATGGCAAATGCAGTGGAGATGCTCAAGGGAGAAAAGAAAACATTTTTATCAGCTTCATTTGATACAGCTTGCTTGTAAAATCTAAATGCAAAATCCGCATAGTTAGAGCCTTGCTTGTCGCAGTTATATTTTAACAAATTTTCTGTTCCATCATGTAGGTTACTGTTACGGACTTCATGGCAAACATCTTGGTTGTGGCAATGGGTCACAGCACAAAGAACAGCAAGGAGTAAACACAAGCTCAGGAAACACTTCATCTTCTTTTGAAATTATTCTGTCACAAAATAAACAATCATTAGATGAGCAGATGGTAATGATGAGTTTGACAGAAATAATGAATAGTTTGCTAACATAAATATTATATTGCAGCTCTAAAGATCTAATATAGGTAGGATATTTAAAGCTCCCATGGACAGAGTGTCAGATGTCATTAATAAATTCAATCAAAATCTAAATTATCATTTCAGGCATAATAAAACCACAATATTCCATTGTAACTGCTCTGAAAAGGCAATTCTTCTCACTGGCAATGAATGTATGGAGCCAAAGTTTGTTATAATCTCTGTTGAGACATTATCTTCCCTGTCTATGAAAATAAGGGTTTTGCTTTCACAGATTTTCTGCAATAAAGATTTCTAGAACTTTTCTACTCTTATGGCTCCTTTCAGTTTCCAGCCGATACATTTTCCCATGTCTGTCAGGGTGAAGTTCTCTTGGTCCAGTATTCATTCCCACATGTGAAGGATGACAGTATCCATTACTTAAGCAAGATTTAGATAGAATTTCTGATGGCAGCCTAAGTTCCAGGATTCTTGGTGATTAACCGGTTGCTGTATTTTTTATTGGAATGCTGATTTTTCTTGGTTTTGTAGCAACCATACACACTAGCTGTGTGTTCTCATGTTTACTAGGATCTGAGTATGATACATACATCTACATTTTCATTTCCTTAACCCAAAAGATGGAGCATGGCCCTAGATGGTAAAATGATTCAATTATTTGCATCTGTTTTAGGCAGAACTCCTCCACTTCCTCTCAGACAAAACAGAAAAACCAACAACCCACCTTTATGCACAGCAGACAAGCAATTGTTAGTACAGAGGGTGTTCTGAAAGCACTTGCTGTTTAACGTTCCACAGATTGCCTTGCCCTAGTCATTTGAGATATTGCTTATTTAATGAAAAAGAGAATAACTATTGTCTGTCCGTGACCACTTTCTGTGTCCAAACAAATCTTAGCCTACATTTCAAGGAATTTCTGATGCACACATTATGGGTTTTCTGCAGCAGTTTTATATTAGGCATGACTTTGTTTTTAACATCTACTATAAAAGATGATTTTAAAAAAACCCTCTCCCCACTACCACATCTTTCTACAAAAATATTGAAGAAATACTTCTACCAGAAGCTGGAAAACACTGAATATTGTCATCAAGTTTTCCCCCACATACTGTTCACTTTAGGTGTATTAATCACATTTAATAGATCATTTCAAATTTCAGCCATGGATTATTTATTATTTTTTTTAGAATAGAATAGAATAGAATAGAATAGAATAGAATAGAATAGAATAGAATAGAATAGAATAGAATAGAATAGAATAGAATAGAATAGAATAGAATAGAATGGAATAAACCAGGTTGGAAGAGACCTTCAAGATCATCACGTCCAACCTATCACCCAACACCACCTAATCAACTAACCCATGTAACCAAGCACCCTGTCAAGTCTCCTCCTGAACACCTCCAGTGACGGCGACTCCACCACCTCCCCGGGCAGTCCATTCCAATGGGCAATCACTCTCTCTGTGTAAAACTTCCTCCTAACCTCCAGCCTGAACTTCCCCTGGCGCAGCCTCAGACTGTGTCCTCTTGTTCTGGTGCTGACTGCCTGGGAGAAGAGACCAACCTCTGCCTGTTTACAACCCCCCTTCAGGTAGTTGTAGCGAGCAATAAGGTCACCCCTGAGTCTCCTCCTCTCCAGGCTAAGCAGCCCCAGCTCCCTCAGCCTCTCCTCATAGGGCTTGTGTTTAACCATTTCAAAGCTGAAAAAAATTGGAAAGGCTAAATCTGGGCTGTACTTTTTACATGCAAATTGGAAATTCAGAAAATAATTCACCATTTATGGGAATAAAAGGAGTAATGAAATTTAATTTGTGGCTTTCCACCTGCCCCCTGCATTCACCCTGGTCCTAATTAGAGAGTCCAACCTTAGCAATTCAATGGTCATCAGAAGAGTTTATAAGTTATTTAGTCACTAGTGGAATTCTGCTAATTTTGAGTCACTGTGAAGGCTGTTTCCAGCAATAAAAATTGATTTCATCATTATCCTGCTTTAACAATTACTTAATAAGTCCCCATGACTTCAAAGGTTATTTTATTCTCATTTCAGACTAAGTATATTCCCCTAGAACAGTGGGTCCCACTGGTCTCTTGCATGTCTGCTTGACAAATAATTCATTGCAGCATCTGCACACAACCAAGTCACACACAGATAAATGAAATGAACTTAACATGACATTTCCACTGACAGCAGAAAGCAACATTTGTAAGTCTCTAAGAAAAAATGCATGTGCAGTACTTACAAAATCAGCAGCTCTGATACATTCAGCTGTTCTCCACACTGTTCCTTAAACTGCTACATCATCTTTGCTAATTTCTGCTGTTAAACATTAAACAGATGTGACAAAAATTAGAGCCAACTGAAAAAAAAAAAATCAGGAGGAAACAGAACAAATATTGATGAAGTAGAGTTTCTGAGGATCATCTCTGCAATTCAGCCAATGGAGCTGACATCTTCAGCCATTTGAATAATAGCTGTGATTTTCTGTTTGTTGCCTGTGACCATGTGGAGGAGCTTAAGACAAATATTATGTCATTAAGACCCTGCTGGAAACCAGGAGGTTGTGCCTGAAGCCACTGGAACCAAATTCCAGCTCCTGGCACCAGAAGTCAGACTTTTTGTATGTGCTGAAGCACCCATGGATTTGACAGTCACACATCACAGCATCTCGTTGCTCCTCCAGAGTCTGACCAGAGTTAGAGTCTGATTCTCCTGATCCTTAGCCTGAATATGAACTCTGAACTACGTGGTGTACCTTCTCAGTCTAATTGCAGTTGCATGTCATTGAGAGGATAGACATGTTATCCTGATGGGTTTACAGCTGTGATTGATGTGGCCCCTTAGTGTCTCAGTTTTGCGTGCATGCAATTTACTACCTCTGGCAGGAGCTGACAATACAAGTAGCAAGCATGTGCACATTCACTTCTTCTTCTCCTGTTTTTTCTCACACAAATAAATTGGTGGAATTGAGAAAAGCACTATTTGTTTCTGCTAACATTTTTCAATAGGAATAAAATGCTAATGGATCAAGTATTTCCAGTAACAATAAAGACCATGATTAGTGCTGACATGAAATACATTTCCCCATTTGTGGGCATTCTTTTTCCTCTGTACTTGTTTACTCACATGTAATTTTGTCAATATAACCATAGATAAACATGGACACAGAATATGGGTAAACCTAGTCTTGATGCTCTCCTTCTTAGTTTTCCCTCTTTGTTTCTTTTTTCCCTTTCCTTTCTACTTGTTACCTCTAATTCCAACTGTAAAAGGTCACAAACACAGAGATTATTTTACTCATCAAAGCCTAGGTAAATTATATGTCATGGTGGTCAAAGATGAACTGTGTTACAAAATGTTTATAAGCCTCTTGTTTTCTTTTTCATTAGTGAGACCATGTAATTACTGTTTTGGCTTTAATGATGTTAAGCTATATTTTAACAAGGCATTTACCTAGTATTTCATTATAGCTACAGCAATGAGGTGCTACATGAGCTAGAAACTGTAATGATGAACAGATGCATGCGTGTCGGGTGTACCACGCATTGCCATGAGCCATTTACAGTCCCACCTCTCTGCTGACCACAATTCACTCTAAAACTATGTCATGAAACCACATTAACCAGATTCATACTGATCATTCGTCTACTGAACTAGATCTTCATTCTCTACTAATTTTTAATAGGAATAAAAATCATGAATACTGAAATAACAAAACAGATGTGATTTATTCCTTTGGATAATTAAAACCATGACAAAGTCTACATTACCCAAGTCTGTGTTACTGCTGTGTTCTTCATGTAGGTCAGTGTCTTTATCACGCCCCAACTCACATATTAACTTGTTTAGAAGAAAGAGACCCATATAATATTCGTGCAACTTCTTGTAAACAGCTTCTCACCTATTTGTTTTGTTTTGAACAAAACATTCTGCAGCAGGTTTAAAAAGATCTTAAATCACTGCTATATCTTAAATATGTGCTATATTCAATGACAACAGAATCATTCAACATATTCAGTGGTTTTGTTACGCTTTTTACACTTCAAATCAAGAAATCATAAGGTTTGTGTCAATTTAGCTACCACAATAATTGTTCTGGGATTATGGATTATAGATACACAGGTTGCTTCAAATATGTGTATAAAAAGTTCTTTATCTCTCTCTATAGGTGTATTATAAGTAATGCAAAGATTGTTAAGTTTGAAGTGCATAGTCCACAAGCATATTGGCATAGCAATATGAAGGAAACTGGAATTTGGAATGAGATGAACATTGCATTCCCTTCCCCCCCTGATAGTTTTGAAGTTATTTAATAGTCTTTGGTGAGGACTGGGCAATTAGAATGCAGGGGAAATTGTTAAGACTGATGTATGCATGTCTGGTGAACGATGGTTCTTCTAGTCTGGATGATATATATAATGAGGAAAAAATGGCTAGATCTGCACACAGTGGTCATGGTATGTTTTCAATACTCATTGGAGAATCTCCTCCATCATCCTGCCAGGAAGTTAAAATTTATAAATTTAGAAATGGAAAGTTACATTGGGATAAAATGCAATCTGTATATAGTGACTAGAACACTCATGGAGGGGGGGGAGGGTGTTTCACAGAATTGATTTTCATTTTAATTAGCATCACTAATAATAAGTATGAACTAAGTAGAAAGCAGGGACTGGAAGTTAAAAAAAAAGCACAATTATGTCAATGCTACTACCCAATAATTAACACTTATCACCATTTTTTTGTTTGGAAAATCCAATACCAATTACAAATTTCCTACTAATGTAGCAGGTGTGTTACATGTGTGGTGCACTAATAGTACCTAAACCTCCTACTTCATCTTTAGGTTGGCAGACAGGACACAGAGCCTATAGCAGACTTGGACTCTCCTGAGAAAGAACTAGAAAAGTAGGCTGGTTGTTCTAACATTAGAAATTAGAAGCTTTCTGTATATAACAACTCCAAAATAATTTTACACTTGAGTATTTCTATTATACTAATATTGTAACAAAATGGCTTTCTGAGATTTTCAGATCTGAATTATTTCCAGCAGTGATCTTGTGAAAGAACAGTATGCATTCTATTTTCTTTTCTTCTAACCCCCAAGATAGCTGACAAAATAACCATGTTGCCATCTTCATGGCTATGAAGTTCTCCATCAACATTTTCCATTGTTCGAACACTGATCAGGATACTTGAATGACTTCAGGATGGGATGGACAGCCAAAAGAGAGAATCACTGGGTTGAAGATTCAGGATAGATTGCTAGCTCTGTTGAGCAGCTTAGCTCTGACCTTGGGAACATAGAGCACTGTCCGATGGGCTTCAGTTTTCTCGTATGGAAGACAAAGGTGACATATCTAACTTCCTTGTTGTGATAAGATGACATGAAAATAATGAGCATCACTCCAGTTCTTTATTGAATGTAATGAAGACAGGATTGTTTTTTATCAGCCAGATGCCATAGTTTCCTTGGTAAGTGAAACAAATTGAAAAATGTGGTCTGCAAGATGCAGCTTTATATAGCTTCATAGTGAAGCTGGAAATGTTCCTCAGCTGCTAGCTTCAGTAAAAAGTCCTCTAGACTTTATAGAAAGTGTCTTCTTTCCTGGTGTGCTTAGTATTTGCATCCAGGAGGTGGTAGCTACCTAGGTAAACTACAGCATGGGGAGGAGTGATGAAGCACACATAAATTGCAAGTATTAATAATTTGCATGCACCACATGACACTGCTCAGGCCAGCCCTTTTACCAGATTTCATTTTTTGTTTCACGACTAGAAAATGGTAGTTACTACAACACAGGAATCTTGTTCAGGAAAATAGAGAAGGATAAGATCATTGTGCTCATTGGAAAAAAAAAAATAATAAGAAATCACCTTCTAATTTGACACAAGCTTGCACAATACCAGCAGGGATCATTTCACCTGAACCTCTTTATCTACTGCCACTCTAGTGTTGTGCTTTTAAAATCATACTGTCTTCTTATGGTAAGGCCCCTGAATTCTGTTCTGACCATTTAAACAGAGAAAGGAAGGATGATCATCCTCAGTGGATAGCTATAAGCAGACAAGAAGTTAAGTTTATAGAAAGTGAACCTGTGACTGAGTTGGGATGGGGAGCAGAAACTTCCAAGCCACAGCCCCATACTGTGTAATTACTGGCTCATCCTTCTTTCCTAATAATGTTCTTCCATTAAAGAAAGAAAGAAAGAAATTAATCAATTAATTATGGGTTTTCAACAGCAGTATGGTACTTAAAATTGTAATAAATATGTGTCTATACATCACGAAAATATAGTTAACAAGAGCCATCCCAATGAGTAATTCAAGACTTAAGCAACTAATATTATTTTGAAAGCTTTCATTACAGAGTTCTTCACCTTCCCATTTGGCCCACTGACCCTGCTATCTGAGACCATCTCATCTGAATTGCTTCCTTTACTTCCTCTGTACTCCTGAGTGATACTGAATTGAATGCCTACCTTTAATCATGAGGCTGATCAAATAAGGCTGATCAAAGTGGATTGAAGTAAACATTAATGACATTAATTGGTGAGTCAGAAGATCAGATGTCTAAGCACACAATATGGATTTTGGCTAATGCTCAAAGAGAGAACCCAGAAAGTCATCTTGCAAGCAGCAGAGGTAATTCACATTATTACTCCTTGTCAGTCTCTCTATTCATACAGAGCAGCTCTGTTGAAAATTGGGGTACAAATGTATTGTTTATCTAGCAGGGAACAAACATAGTAGAAAGGCATGTTTCAATTTTATTTTGAGTTAGAGCAGAATTAGGTTTTGTCCTGGCCACTACTTTTAATTATGGTGCATAAGATTCAGGCCAACACTGCATAGCTTTAAAAAATTCTGCTTTAGATCAACATGCAGACAAGAAGCCACTTTTCCATGTAATCAGCCAAGCATCTCAAACTTGTTAGCTTTAACAGAAAGTTGGATTTGTGGCTATTTCAGAACAGACCAAAACTTCTTATATAGGCAATACCCTGTCTAGGGTTGGCTCTTATGTACTACATTCTGACAGTCTTTTCTTGCCTTTCTTCACATTTCCCACAGTCACTCGCAAACCACTCTCAACTCTTGGCACACCATGCCTCTACTCTATACTCCCTGTATGAGCTTGGAGAACAATGGCCAATAAAGCCTATTGAAGAATATTGGAGGGACACATTCCCAAATGAGTCACAGCAAGATCCTTCATCAAAAGTCAACCTTTGGGGTCCAGGAAAAGCCTGGAATGATTTTCACAGATGTCTTTTTCTATAGTGCAGCAGAGCATTTTGGTACTCCTAGGGCTGGGGTCAGCAAGAATGGAGGTCAGCCATAGAGAGCAAAAAGGTTAATCAGGTCACAAGAACTTCTAGGTGACAACACACTGCTCTCGGGTTCATTGATCAGCCAGTGAGAGTATTTTTTTTTCCCTTGATGATGCAATGTTTTTAAATTAATGCTTTTGGTAGAACTTAGGTGGGTGGGGATTATGAAAACCAGTTTGAACTAGTCTGCAGCCTTTGTTAATGCTCCAGCTCTCATACTAACGATGATTGAACTAATCTCTTAACAAACACGTTTGTTTTTCTAATTCGCCTCCACACTCGTAATTACCCTAACTTCAAACCCAACACCCAAATATTGCAGCACAGATGTCACTTAGCATCCCCTGCTCTTCACTGATTTCCGAATTATTGAGATTCCTCCCGAGGTAATTTGTGAAGCACAATGGCTACCATCTCCTCACCAGAAACAAAATCCTGCAAGCTGAGACTAAGCCTGAAAGTTGAGGATCCCTATTTATCTTTCATAGTAACAGGTTTATAACTGAGCTACAACTTCAGTGTGGGACTACTTACAAACTACATGGCAAATTCTCACTTCAACACTTTTCTGCATCCGAGAAATTTTACTAGAATGTGAAACTACCCAGATTCTTTCCATCACCCTTGACCTCTTTAAAAATCCTTTCTCAGAAAAAGTTCTTGGAATTTATCTGAGGGAGTAATTTCCATGTAAGAGAATCAAACAAATCATGACATTTTCAGGAATGCATTGGGTTTGTCAACATTTTCAAAAAGAAATGATGAAAATGTTCCACTCCAACTTCTGCTGTAATATGCTATCAGATGACAAACTATCCTACCATTTACCAATAAAAATGCAGCAGATATCAACACTAGTTTCAGGAAAATGTTAAGATAATACCATCACAGGACTAAAGACATTATCTAAAGGTTATTATAGAAGAAGATTGACTTAAAAGAAAATAATTCTTTACAGTAAAGAACTTATTTCTTCAAGTCAGGATGGATAAAACTTCTACATTTGTTGCAGAAGACCTTAACAATGGTATTCAAAATTGTATTTTCATTCTGGTTTTTTTTTTTTTTACAAAAAATAAATTTGTAATATATTGTAAGACCAAAGATGCAGAGAAAATTAGTTTACAGCTGGTATGCTGAGAACTAACAAACACGTATAAATAAATTTTAAACGGGAAAGTTTGACATGAATCTGATGACAAGGACAGGCTAGTAATGAGATACTCCCCCTGAAAAAGAAATGGAAAAATTCTTAGATAAAAAAAAAAAAAAGAACAACCCCCAGAAACTTTAAGAGCTATAATAATCTCTTTAGAGTCTTTGTGAAGGTACAGTGGTAAATAGCAAGGCATTCATGTGACTATAAAAAGTATAATCAATGATTGCAAACTGCAAATAAGCTTACAAATGGAATGGGCTGCCTGGGGAGGTGGTGGAGTCACCATCATTGGGGGTGTTTAGGAGGAGAATTGATGGGGTGCTTGGTGCCATGGTTTAGTTGATTAGATGGTGTTGGATGATGGGTTGGATGCGATGATCCTGAAGGTCTCTTCCGACCTGGTTAATTCTATTCTAAAAGTCCTACTCTACTCTACTCTACTCTACTCTACTCTACTCTACTCTACTCTACTCTATTCACCCATTTCAATCATTCAAAGAACTTAGAAAAAGGCCATTGTAATCCATGTAACAAAAAAGGCATGGTCTGCCATGGGAACACACTAATGTTTCCTTTTCCTCTTTTACTTTCTCGGTGTTTGTTTTACTTTTTTACCAGCACTAACCATGGAGGTGACATATTCAGTAATCTATCCCACATCACTGCAAAATCTCTATCCTGAATGGCAAAGAATAGCAATCTTAATTGACCATCATGCCAAATATAGAAAAGTCCTTCATTCCTTGTATTCCCTTGGATGTGGAGGGAAAAAATGACAAAGGATGAGGAAGAGGCTGAGTTACTTAAAGCCTTCTTTGTTTCAGTCTTTAATAGGAACACCAGCTCTCTCTGGTACCAAGTACCCAAGCTGGAAGACGAGAGATGGTGAGCAGAATGGAGGCCCTGTAATCTAATAGGAAATTATCAGTGAGCACCTACTCCACTTAAATACACACTAACCAATAGCAAAAGATGGGATCCACACAATGGTATTGAGGCAGCTGGCAGAAGTGCTCACTAAAATAATTTCCATCATTTATGAGCCATCTTGCCTAACCATGGAGGTCCCAGCTGACTGAAGGTTAGCAAATGTGATGGCCATCTACAAGAACTGCCAGAGGGAGGATCTGGGCAACTACAGGCCTTTCAATCTGACCTCAGTGCTGGGAAAGGCTATGGAACAGAACAACTTGAGTGCCATCACATGGCATGCACAGGACAGCCAGGTGATCTGGCCCAGTCAGCATGGATTTATGAAGGGCAGGTCCTGCTTGACTAACTTGATCTCCTTCTATGACAAGGTGACCTGCTTAGAGGATGAGGGAACAGCTGTGAATGTTGTCTCTGTGGACTTTAGAAAAGTCTTTGACATCATTTCCCACAGCATTCTGGAAAGACTGACTGCTTGTGAATTGGCTAGGTGTAAGCTTTGCTAGGTTAAAAACTGGCCATGCCCAAAGAGTTTTGGTGAACAGGAGTTAGATCTAGTTGGTAGCCAGTCACAAGTGGTGGTACCCAGGGCTCAGTATTGAGGCCAGTTCTGTTTAAACCCTTTATCAATGATCTGGATGAGGGGATTGAACGCATCCTCAGTATGTCTACAGATGAAACTAAGTAGGGTGGGAGTGTTGATCTGCTTGAGGATAGGAAGGTGTTACAGAGAGATCTGAACAGGCTGGATTGATGGGCCAAGGCCAGCTGTATAAGGTTCTACAAGCCCAAGTGCTGTGTCCTCCACTTGTGTCAATATAACCCCATTAAATTCTACAGGTTTGGAGAAAAGCATAGGGAAAGTTGAGCAGCAGATAAAAGACCTGGGACTGCTGGTCAACAGTTGGCTGAATATGAGTCAACAGTATGTTCACATGGCCAAGAATGCCAACAGAATTCTGGCTTGTGTCAGAAATAGTGTGGCCAGCAGGAATAGGTAAGTGTCCCTTCCCTGGTACTCAGCACTGGTGAGGCTACACCTCACTGGGCTTGTTTAACCTGGAGAAAAGGAGACTCAGAGGGAACCTCATCACTCTACAACTAGCTGAATTGATGTTATAGCTACGTGGGAGTTGGTCTTTTTGCCCAAGTAATAGGATAAGAGGAATAGACCTCTAGTTACACCAAGAGAGGTTTAGAGAGGATATTAGGAAAGAAAAGTTTCACCAAAAGGGTTTTTAAGCCCTGGAAAAGGCTGCCCAGGGAAGTGGTTGAGGCATTATCCCTGTCAGTACTAAAAGACGGGTAGATGTGGCACTTAGGAACATGGTTTAGTGCTGGTCTTGATATTACTCTGTTAACAGTTGGATTCATTGATTATAATGGTCTTTTCTAACCTGAATAATTCTATGATTCTGTGGGAGTCATGTTAGTTCTTCAATATTTTGTCATACTTATGCATATGATTACAAATTCTACAGTTTCCTAACTACCAAAGTTGAATTAACTGGTCTAAAATTCACTTCATTCACTTGCACCTTTGAAAAAAATTATTAATTCACATTTGTCACTTTTTATTACTCTAAAACAGGCACCAGAATAACTGATACATCACAATAGAAAGCTTCATATTTTTCTTCTTGAGACAGCTAGAAGATCTTGCACACATACTAAGTAATCCTGTCATTTTGCAGCTATTTGCTCTTTGACTTTTTGTTCTAAAAATGTTTCTATTGTTAGTTCAGCTCTGGCTCAACAACTGCAAAGGAAGTGAATGTGCAATGGATTGAGATTTTATGTTTTGTCAGCACCACCCTTGAGTGCTTCTACACTTTGAACATTAGCTGTCCCTCAGTCTTTTTTTGGCAAGTTTCTGATGTCTTTGAAAAAGGACATATTATTACATGCTATGATTTCTGCAGACTTTTACATCAAAGTTGTCTTTGTGCTTTCTTATTACAGTTTTAGATGCTTAGATGTTTTAGATATTGTGGGATTACTCTTTTTGGTGGAGGGCATTGCCCAATTTGATTGCAACTTCCATTTCCTTCTCTGAAGTTTTTCCTCCTAGTTCTGATTTACTTTCCTGTGTTGGCCTTGTCAGACCTTTTCCTTTTTCTTTCCTTTTTTCCTTTTTTTTTTTCTTTTTTTTTTTTTTTTTTTCCTTTTTTAAGTTATGGTTGTTGGTTTTTATTCATATCCAAATATATTGCTAGATATTTGTAGAGGAAATCAAGCTGTAAGGTCTGGTTGTATTGAAAAGCTGTGACTTAGCAAGATCTGCAGTCCCTTCAATACAAATTACAAAGGTCTGCAAGAATCTGTAGAAAAGTAACCTCTGTCAAAGTTTTCCATGGATCCAGTGATGTCAAATGAGAACAAATTTAGAACACATAGTTGTCATTTTGGAAAATACTACTTTTATTCTGCCATATTGCCTAATTTGAATGCCACACAGATGATTTTTTTCTGCACTATGACTTTAATCAAATGTGGGGTCCTCTACAAAAAGCTGGTAGCTCCTGAGCACTTTTCTTGTTTTCCTCTCATAATCTTTTAAAGAGGTATGATCTAGATGATATTTTGCTTATGGAATAACAGGAACCACAGCTTGAAATGCATGTGAAGACTGGTAAAATAGTTGTAGAGGGAGTTGAGAGGGCTTTTTATAAGGGAGATAAGAAGCTCACACAAAACTACACACTAGATAGAACAGAAACAGCATGTTGTCTACAGCCTTTGAAATAAACACCTCTGCATCAAAGAAATGCATAACCTTCCCCAAAAGATCTAACAGAGATGTCCTTCTATGGGCTAAAGTGGGGTTTACTTCTCAGGCCTGAAGCAGAGGGCTTTCTGAGTCTCCTCACTGGCACTACCATCCTCATCTAATGTATATAAGCAGAATATTAATAACTGTTTGTAGACATTGGTCAAAAATCCTCCTTGAACAATACTTAACTCTGAATTACAAAAATAAAACAGCAAAATTAGAAACTTTTTAGAGTCGTTTTTATTCATTGCTGTTCTTCTACCGTAGTACATTTGTCTGTATATTTCAAGGCTGTACAAAGGCTGGTGTTAATGCTTAATATCTATTAACAGATTAACCCATTTTAGTCAATAATTTACCCCCTCTGCAACCAGAGATCAGAGATATACCATGAACATGATCAAAGGAATGATATAATGGTAGATGTTGTGGAAAATGGAAGGAACAAACAGATAGGAAAGAAAACAAGAGAAAATAAAGGCATGTGAATTATAAATATGACTTTTAGTATCATGTATCTTAATGGCAAAAACAGATCTTTGTAATATTTTGGCTGTACTAACTATGAAGCAGATGAGAAATAGAGTACCAATGTTGTACTACTGGATGGTCTGGGAACAGAAGGGGTGACGTCAAGTGACGTGGTGTTACTGATAGGGTACAGGTGTCCCTGACAGGGGTGTTTGATCCTACAAACAATACTGGAATGGTGCTTATTACCATGGGTAATGTCCCAGGGCCAGATGTTAATGATACAGGCAGTGGCACCAAGGAGAGATGGCTTGTGTTTCCTGCCGCTCATGGGCTTCTAAAAGATGGTTTAGGTGCAGACATAGGCTAGAAGTAGTCTTCTGGCTGCTCTGAGCTGTGTCTGTAATTCACAAAGGCTGGCTCCAAGGCACTTAATTACAGCGACCTGGTCTGCCTCTTCTTTTCTAAGACTCAGCTCTTAGATCCTCTAACTTTCACACTTGAATGAGTCTGGACATTAAATTCTGACAGAAGCAGTGGACATGCCAGTATACATCTGCAGGGGAAAAACACACCTTCTTTGTGACCCCTTTGCAGTAGCTTTGCTGGGATGACAGCTGAAAGGCAAGTATGTAATAGACTCGTTGGACAACAGTGGTACTATGCAAGGTAGTAAGCATTATGCATGTTAAGAGCTATGCTACATATGAACTCTGTGTTGGTAGGAAAATGGGCACAAGTAGTAAATTTCCATAATCTGTTCCCATTTGTTAATCAATGCAAAAATAAGGTGAAAAGTCAGTTGTGAGGGAAGAACCAGGTTTACACAACCCTTTCCACTCACGTGTTCCTCATCTTCCCTACTAGAAGTTGTATGTACGCTGTCAGTATCACACAGGCCTGTTTTATCCTAGATCTAATGACAGTTCTGCATGAATGCAACTTTCTTAAAAAAAAAAAAAAACTTTAAAAAAAAAAAAAACAAGGTCCAAACAAATCTGTAACTATGACAACTTGAATTGAATAGTCTCATCTGCAAAAAACAGTGAATAACAGTGTCAGTTAAGAGGGGGAGATCCCTCTCTAGCCATGCCACACTCATCTGGTCAAACACTTGAGTGCACAGTGGTGATCACCACACACCTAATATGTACTTCAACTTAAACATTTTTCAGAGGGTTGACAATTTTCCCCATGAAGAGTATATTTTCCTTGATAGTTATGACCATTAGGAAGGGTCTGTTGAATACAATATTAGCTGGAACGGACATAGGCACTATTTCCATGCCTGTGGCAGCTGCTGCTTCGGTGCCAGTCTCATCCACCTTTATCACAGCCTTATGAATAGCCTGTGAATAAACAGACATTTTACAAGTCAAATGGATACAAAACCTAGTCACCTAAATAAGAACTTGAACTAAAAGTGCCTGAAGAAGTTAGGGGTAAGAAACAAGTATCAGATGGGCAGGTATGAGTTTCCTGCACAGAAAGCAAGATTGGAAAAAGAATCAGCAAGCTACATACAGCATAGCTTTCCTAGTCATAAAAGATCAGCCCCAGTGGATGGGCATATCCATGCTACTGAAAATATTTGCTTGCTTTCTTCTCTGCTCCCACTAGTGCAGATCTGTAGATCTATACTAAAGGTTAAGCTACCATGATCATATTCAACTATTGAAAGCTCATACAATTCAAGAATTAACATGAAGATTAGCACAATGAATAACATGCTGAAATTATGTTTCCCATGCTCTTAATGTCTTGGGAAAAATGGGAGCAAAGGAGAAGTGCCAGAAAAGGAGGGGTGGGGCAGAGAAACATGTAAGTTTTATCTTGCAAAATCAAGATAGTTACAGACCCCTATGCACTAACTTCCAAGTGAAATCATGAGGGAAGATATTTTGCTCATATTAGACAATGGAATTTGCAGTGATTGCCAGCTTTAAACTCTAGGTTTATTGAAATGTGGCTTATCTGTAGCTTTTGCCTAGTCCTGGCACTAATGGGAGTCATTTCTCATAGGCTTGAAGCCAAATGTTATTAACAACTGCATTTTTTCCCTAAACAGTGCTTTTTATTTCTTCTCCCATCCATAAAACACAGATAGTGATACATTCTACAGCTCTCTGCTTGCCCACAGGCAGGCTAAAGAAGCAGTGTAGTGACTGCAACAGCACGGGGTGGCAGAGGGTATCGAGGTGTGGAGAGATGATGACTTGGTCACATCTGTTTTGTCAGATTACCCTACGCAGATAAAAAAAGGTCTCCTAGATTAAAACACTGGACTTGTAATTTACACCAACTCAATTGCACTGACAGTGCAAGTAATATGGGCAAAGTATTCTGTATGCCAGCAGCTGCCTTTTCAGATAAAGCAAAGCCTCTTTACACAAGTTTTCCATCCTGAACATAATGTAAATAAAGTGATGTAAGTATCGGTAACCATGGGCCTACAAAAAGAAATATGACTTACCTGGGAAATTCTGTGCTGGGGCTGCCCAGTGATCCCAGAGAGGTCAGCCTTATCAGTGAATAGGTCCACGATGCCCATTTTGTATAATATATCTTTTAGATTATATGTCCCATAAAGAGTGAATTTTGGAAGATAAATATTTGCTGAGCTGCCAGAAAAGAAATGCAAGAGTATGGTGAGACTTGTGATCAGATATCACAGGATAACTCAGATTCCCAAGACACAAACTCATTTTGCTTTCTGCCCAAAGATATTTTGCTTGCAGGATCTCTCTGGCCTACATGGGAGATGTATAGTGACATTAATCTGAGGAGAGGAAAAGAAGGTTATAACTATGTTAGAGGGCTGGTTGAGAGGACAGGGTTGTAGGCTGCTCACTCACAGTCCGCAAGAATCTAACACAAGAACAGTGAGATTGAACCAATGATCTTTCAGCACAATAGAACTGGTATACCTCTGTAGGGATCTTCATCTGACATTTTCAGACATTACTGGTATTTTGTACAGTCTGCTGGAAATACCTCTGACATGCCCCACTACTGATAATACAGAGGATTCAAATCAGGATAGAGTAAAAGATGTAACAAAGGAGTAGTACAACGTGTGGTAGTATGGATGAAAAAGTAAAAAATGAAAAGCACATTGACAGAACAGAGTTAGTCAGCAGATAAATATTTTTATGTCAAGTCCAATGTCTGATTTATTAAATATTTATTTATGTTGGAAAGTGACTAGTTTGGTGCTTTCTATAAATTAATCAAAGCCCTATATTTCTGACTCATTTCTTTCTTCCTCTTTCAATTAAGAAACTGACAATTAATTTTCAAAGGTTAAAGTCAACATTTACATCTAGAAGCAGCATAATGAGACAGAAGTTAGTGACAATGATGACAGCAGGGTTTTGGGATTTGTTTGTTTGCTTGTGTTTTTTTTGAGGGGGAGGGGTTGTTTGTTTCTTTTTGATCTGGTCACAAACCTAGACAGATGTCCAAAGTTCCAGGTCAGGGAGATGTGGAGCACTTAGTGCAGCTCACCAAAGAGCAAGCCATACAGTGGAAAAGAAAAAGCACATACCTCCAGAGTACCACAGTATTTAAATGTCAAGTCTGGCTGGTAACCGAAAATGAGAGTGGTAGTGGATTGATAACAGGTTGCTCATCTCTTGATTCTGCCTGTGCTGATTGCTGTCTCAGGTGAGGATGCAACTATCATTTCCTGTTACATAAAGACACTCAATCACAAGCCCCCACTTGCTTTCAACATGCAGGAAAGGGAAAGCTGTAGGTACACAGCAACAATGTGACCAGGCTGGAAGCACTGCAACACCATTAAATGGATCTCAACTGCTTGTACTGGCAATACTTTGACATTATTCCATGTTCAACAGCCAACAGCAATGAAAAATATTCCTCACAGTACTTCTGCAGCTTGTGTCAATGTCAGTGTGCAGACAGAGATACATGGACAAACCCAGCTTGCCTACAACCCTCAAAACATTCCATATCCTACATCAAACCCATTTATGAAGACATCACAGGGGCTTCAAACAGTAGCAAAGGCAATGGGTTGCTTTGAAACCTAGATGGAAAAGGAGTTTGTATCATTATTTTGCAGAAGAGAACAGTCATAATAAAAAATGTGGAGCTGCATGGAACAATCTCATCTATAGGAGTGACGCCAGTTTATATTGCAAGATTTACTTTACATCTCCCATTCACACCTTTAGGTGGATTGTTCCATACTGGGAAGGAGGGAGAGGATGAAGAGAAGAAACATAAATTATAATTAGTGTCTTTCTTGCTAATTTTAAAGGAAATTGTGTTCCTTTGACAAAAACAATGGATCCTGATTCATCATCTTATTTGTCCTATTGTGATTTTAGTCACAAACCATATAGCTCTCCTAGAAGTTTCAAAACTGTGAAGGGTCACAGAAAATGACATACATTTTCTGTCCTTTTTATTTTTTTTTTCATTAATAGAATTTTAGATTTTTTTTTAAAGATTTAACAGTAAATAACAAGAGCATGACATTGGTTCTCCTTTTCTGTATTTAGATGTCATTTTTGCCTTGAGAACAGTATAATATTCATATGTGTATGCGGCAAAGATCTCTAACATAACACATCAGATTCATGAATGAACTACAGGGCCTGATCTGTAAGCATGTTGTGCCTGTTTTTTCATAAATATTTCATCCTGTCCAAAGGCTACTACTACATATGACACTAAAGAGGAATCTGAAGTTGTTTTTCAAAAGCATATAACCTTTT
Organism: Melanerpes formicivorus; assembly: GCF_026170545.1. Lineage (NCBI taxonomy): Eukaryota > Metazoa > Chordata > Aves > Piciformes > Picidae > Melanerpes > Melanerpes formicivorus. The sequence continues at coordinate 7,360,453 of NW_027142369.1, forward strand.
TGCCTTCTAATTTCAAGGTTATCTTGAAGCAAGTGCAACTTACTCTAATTTTGCTTTTCCTAACTCTTCAGAGAGCCTGAATACAGCAGCTCTATATCCTCATCACCAAGTTTTGTCCTCAAGATTGCCAAAAGAATGTTGCTATTTTGGCATTAAATGTGCAGTTATTGGGAACTGTAATAGGCAGAAAAGAAGAAAGAGACAAGAAAAAATTATGAGGGAAAATGACAAGAATTAACTTGTAAGCAGAAGGCAGAAGACCTCTCCCAAAAAAGTGGGAAGTTTTAAGACAGAAAAATTGAGCTTTGGACAGTGGGAATGGCAAAGGTCCTAAAGCTGTGAAGGTTTTCACTTTGTGCAGCAGAGAAAATGAAAACAAAGAGACATCAGCTTTGGTCAGTTGGAATTCTTCTGTATATAAAAGCTGAACTAAAATTAGTATCCTGATTTTGTGTCACAGTACAGAAGATTGATGTGTCTCCCTGCCTGCCATCTGAAGCAAGAACTGCAGAATTTTACCTTTTTGAGACTAATGTCCTCCACCTTGCCATACGTTCACAAGACAGTCTGTTCTCCAGCTTCTTCATTCTTCCTCGGTCAGGCAGAACAAAAAATGCTGAAGCACCTCCTTTGTAATCCATTTGCACCACAGTGGAAGACAGCTGTTCATCATAGCCATGCTTGAACAGGCCCATTCCAAACATCATCGGGACTTCAACGGTCTTTCTTCCACCCACAAAGAATTTGTTCTTTTTGGTGTATTTTGGATCAAAAGGTTTTTCCCATTCAGCTTGAAATATAAGACACAGAGTTATAGGGCATTTTCAGAACATGAAACCATAGGACACATTTATAGGTAACAGACAGCTGGATTAAGTTCAGAGACAACCAGCATGCAGTGAGCACTTGATATTACTTGATGTTCAGAATAATTCAATAGCAATACACAGTTCATAGTGCAATGTAAAAAATTCCCTCAGATCTTACAGAAGGCTGCAGTATCTTTCATTTAAATGAGATACCAAGTAGTTTTCCTCCATGGCAACAGGTTTAAGGAGTCTATAGAACCCTCATATAATGCAGCCTTTAAATGAGAGCACAGAAGAAAAAAAGATTCTCTCCTTATTTCTGTACCAAAATAGCCTTGCGAAGGGTTACCTGAGGGATGGACTTTCACAAATTAAGGGATTCAGGTTAATTGAAAAGAGGAGTTTCACATGCCACTTTAGCTGATGGCAAATAAAGTAGTGAAGAACTTAACTCTACCAGACTTCTGGGTTAAAAAATAAAATGAGGTAATAAAAGAAAGCTTCAGTACTGTCATTTTCACAGTATTAAATTTCCATAGGCTCCCCCCTTAGACATAGTTACACAAATTGTCTATATTCAAAGATTCTTATCCTTAGTGGAGATGAATTTCTAAGCCAAATTCCAGCTATGCATGCTTTGTCCACTTAAGAGGCTGAGCAGATTGCAAAAAAAGAGTTAAAAATGAAGGTGTTTGTTTTGCAGTATTGGTTTTGTTTTGTTTTAAAGGAAGACATGTTTCTCTGTAGTAAATTTTGCTTTCTAGAACAACATTTTTTTAAATCAAATTTGCTGTCCAAATGCAGTCACAATGCTGCATGAAATAAATGCCATCAAGAAAACCATGAAACAAGATGCAAGCTCTTTTGCCTTCTGATTTCTATTTGAACAAATGGTTACTAAGCATCTTGGTACAAATGAAATTATTATCATCTGCTGTTTCCATCATCTGTAAAATAGATATAAACAGCAATTATTTAATATTTGGAGATGGTGAGATGAGAATTAGTGTATGCCTTGGGCTGTGAAAAAATATAAAGAGACAACTTGAATGTAAATTGACTTGGAGGTATTTACTACTATTCATCATTAACTGACATTTTCTACCATCAGATATATAACAGGCAGAACTTCTGCCCTCATACATTTAAGGAAAAAAAAATAAAGGAAGAATGAATCACAGAAACATGAATGACATAAGTCCTGAAACACTCAAACAACTTTTATCTAATGCTCAACTCAGGGAAAACACCCACTGATTGCAGATAGAGCTCTGCTTGATTAAAAACTGAGTAGGATATTAGGGTTTAGCACACAGATTAGACAGAGATGATACTCACTAATCCTTTCCTTCTGTTTCAGAGGAACTCATTCCTATCCTCTCCTTTCTCTTAGGACACTACCTTCTAGAGATACTTCACAGTGTTCAAGTAGGAAAAGATGAACCCCAGAGTGGTGACCAGCTCGGCTAAGGCATGGTAAAAGAAACTAGTGTACTGTAGAACAGCATGCTTGTGGGCTGAGAATGGGTAAAATATTTTCAGACTTCCCTGATTTACAGTTCAGAGGAGGATTTCCACATTACTCCACACTACAACAAAGTGGGAGGAGAGCCACCAATACTGTGCAAGATGGGTTGTAGTGCAGAGTGTGGACAAAAGCCTAGAAGCAAAAAGTGGTTATAGAAGTGTGTGATATTTAGAGATTGTCTCAAGATTAATACCAGCTTCTAGACCAATTAGTTTTAGTTTTAGACATTTTATCTTGAAATCAAGAGTCAATTAATATTGAGTCTCCACCAGCTTTGGAAAAGCTGAGAAATTAAATCAGTAATATGAATAAATATCTAATTTTAAACAGAACTGGTTATTAGGTCATGTGAAAATTATCTGTAAAACAAAGTTATCTTTAATACAAGGCTTCTCAAACTTCTGTGCCCATTGAGTAACCAACTTTATTGCTCCTTCTTCAAATACCTTTCAGCAAAAGAAAAATAAACAGTGTGCCTTTTATTTTTCCCCTGCTTTTGAAAGGTGTGCTTAATGATAAATAAAAGCCTATCTTGAAGACAGTACTTGAATTTGACCAAATATTTGTGTAAGAGAATTAAGAAATATCAATTATCTGTATTCCAGACACTTCCATTTAGCTGACCTGAGGAAATAATGTATGAAGTAGGAGAATGTGATATATATATGTATGTCTTACCATTGAAATAAATATAGCTAATAAGAAGAATTTCAGTAAGTGGATCAAGGTTATTTATGAGGTCCTTGATTTTTCCATTGGTTCTTTGTGCTACATATTCATTGATCTTTATCTGGGCTTGATCGGCCTTCTTGAAGTTCATAGGATAAGCTTCTCCTTCATAGAAGTTTCTGAGATCACTCAAGAATTTCTCTTGCGGCTTCAGTTTGTCAAGCACAAACAAGACATTTCCCATGTTCAGCTGTAACCCCCCATTCTTTCTGTTTACCATTTGTATGAGTTGACGATAACCTTCATGTATTTCATTTTCAGAAATCTCACGTGGGTTAAAGCTAAGGACCCTAAAAATCTGTGTCAGAGTGTCTGATCTGGCACCCAAAGTCAGCATTGCAAGGGCAGTTGAGATGCTCAAAGGAGAGAAGAAAACATTCCCGCTGTTTTCACTGGAAGAAATTTCTTTGTAGAAACAGCATGCAAAATGGCAGACGCTTCTCCTTACAGCATTCTCTGCAACATTTTGGTTTTCTTGGCCTCTTTGATTTTGGTTTCCTACACCTGGGTAATTACTTCCATAGCAATAACTGTTGGAATGGATCACAACAATTAAAATGCACAGGAAAAACAACATCTTCATGTTTCTACAGCTCTGTAAAAGAAAAAAAAAATGATTACAGTTTGCTTTTTACATTGTGCTTAGCAATAAGTCAATCCCTACATTGTACAGAGTTGCCTTGGCACCAGTGATTCCAAGCCATTTGAATTCAGGGACACCAGCTTTCTAGCTCAAGGAAGTAGATTCTGGAAAAGTACTCAACTGAAGCAATTATGAAAGAAAAAAATAACAAAGTCAAAGAGGAAAGCAGTACTACTGAAGACACCTTCATTAAGGTTAGGCTACAATTCCTTTGCAACACTTCTGTTTCTAGTGTTCTGTTTTTAATGTGGTTTCAAGTGATAAAAAGCTCTAAGTCAATAAGTGATAAGAAGCTCTAAGTCAAAAGTACAGAACTATAAGCAGAAAGTAAGAAAGCCAGTCATGCCTAGACAATTAAATTTAGCAAGATAAAAAATCAAAGCTGAAGAAAGGTACAATAATCCTCCATTGTGAGAATTAAAATATTACACATTTTTTAATGGGCTGTGTGAAAACATATAGTCATGTACCAAAGACTAATAAATGCCCTTGTTAATGAGAAAGTGATGAAGATTTACAGTGATTCCATAAAGCCTGAGCATTTGAGCACCATTTAAAATCAAAACAAACAAAACTCCAAACAAAACAAAACAAAAATCCAAAAAACCACTACATAATTAACAAAAGAGAGAAATATACTTTGAGCAATTATGAAGGTATCAAGACCCTAGAAATACAGCGCTGTGTACTAAGAAGTGAAAATGAGTATGTATACAGAACTACAAATGGGAACAAGTGTGCCTGCTGCACCCAAAGGCACGTCCAGCCCAGTGATGGAATCAAGCCAGTTAAAAAATATCATTATGTTTCTCATCAGAAAGACAGCTAAGGGTGATTTTGGCAGAGAAGGCTGCAATGGTAAAATGCCAAGAAGAATGACTGAATTCTGGAGGAACAAAGATACAAAAAGGCACTAACACAACAGGAAAGCCTTTTCAAGAGCAGCATGGAAATCATCCACCCCACATCTGGGGCAATACTTTCAACTCTAGAGTTTAATACTGTACCACATTTGGTACAGTCAACAACTTTTATCAATATACAGAGCAAAGTAAATATGTGGAATATCTAGAAATTCAGAACATCTACCTGTGGTAGGCATATGATCCCTTTAGTGACAGATTCTTTTATATAATAAACTACTTTCTAGAGAAAAATATAAGAATTTTCAGAGGGGCAATATATTGTAAGTTTCTGACTTGCGATGAGAAATGGTATTCAGACTCTCATGCCTTGTAAAATCACTGAATTCTTATCAGCTCCCAGTATGACCCCACATTTGTGTTCTCCATGTTTCTAATATCTTTTCTCCAACATACAGTGATCTCAGAATGCTGATCACTGCTTTAATAAGATATGCTATAAATATTCCTTAATTCACACCCTTTGAATATCATGATTATATCAATACCACTAGGAAGGGCCTGAGCCCCGTGGCAAACCAATTTCAGCCATCTCACTTTCATATTTAGAATACATTTAAATTTGAGCTCTGATGTGTTTTTGAACTTGCTCCACCATCACTCTAATTATTTTAGCCTTTACTTCTATCCATACTTTCTTTCCAAACTCTCTAGAAGCTTCAGAAAGCAATCCTTAATTCCTTCACTTTCCTTTCATTCCATGCCTACATTTATTATCAGCTGCTTAACTCAATTTAGCTCCATAAAGCATTTAGAGATGTAGTTTTCCCAAAAAGTTATGCTGTACAAACATGCCTATCTTACAGGTGGCTTATTTTTATTCTAAAAGTAAAAAACAAAACCACCACATAATAAAACAATGGAAAAGCTTTAAATTGCAGCTAGAATATGAATACCAACATTTCTCAACTGATTATTCAGAAACTGCTGTCCTGCACATAATGTTTTACGGTTTTTCCACAGAAAGAAAGAGAATTCATTACTTACAGCACAGTCAGAAGGGTCCTATTGTATTCACCAGCTCTGCACAGGTCCTTGTTCAGTTGTTTATGCTGCTGAACACAAAGCAGGGTATCCTCTAGTAAAGGTTAAGATCATCTAAAGGCTGTGACTCATACATTATAATTTTAGAGATTAGGTAGTGCAGTGTTGAAACTAGTTTTACTGGACACCTAACTTTGCTGAATATATGTTTCACACGTGACTTTTTATTATTCATGACTATGTGATTGTCCTGCTTACATTCAAACAATTTTCCTCAAACTGAACCTATTTTTCCTTAATATCAAATATTCACACACATCTCATTTGCCCAAATCTACCATTTTATGAACAAGAAGTCATCAGAAGCAGTAACTACACAGGAATATCCTGAAAGTAATTTCCAGTGACTATAGCACTGCTGCCACTAAGGCAGGATGAGGTTTGATGCACTGGGACAATCTGAATTTTTGTGACCTAGCCTGCTTGTCTGCTGCATATCCATGCCTGGGCTTGACTGTCTCCAGGTGAACCAGTGACGATTCTAATTGGTGCAGGGCTTAAAACACTGTTTTGCTACATTAGCAAATGCTGCTGTGAATGTGTCTGACTATCACACTCCTACACAGGGAATCCACTGGCAGCAAGAGCTGTGATAGTGACTCCTGGGCCACTTGCATGGCCCTGCGCCCAGGAAAGAAGGAATGCAGCTGGGAGGCCATCTCACGCAGGTGATCCCAGTGACAAACATGGCCTGGGGACAGGGGGCAGAAGCTTAGGAACATGGGTGCTAAAGCAAGTCTTTAGATCAGCTTACTATCTTGTGATCTGGGATATGGGGAACAGGCCCCTCTGGTCCTGTGCCAAGTTCAGGTGGGTCAGATCAGACAGCCTGGTATCCTGTGCTCAGCTCTGCTCATTACGATAAAGTCCTGTGACTGCTGGAACAACCTGCTGGGTGCAGAATAGCAGAATTGTTGAAGAAGGTAACTTTGGAGGCTATAATGTATTTCAATCTCTTGCTCAAAGCTGTGTCAGCTACAGCAAGTCACTCAAAATAGTTTTCAAGCTGGGCAATGTTTCCATGTTTAGTGACACTGACACTAACAAAGGTGTTCTCCACATTTAAATGGGATTTTTTGTAGTTTAGTTTGTGCTCATTGTTCCTTGTGCTTTCAGTGGATGCCACTGAGAAAGGACTACTCCTCCTATCAAAAATCAGGTACTTATATGCATTGGTAAGATTCCTACAGGCCTTTTCTTCTCAAGGCTGTACAGTTCCAGCAGTTTCAGCCTCTCCTCATATGTTATATGCTGCAGTACCTCAGTCACCTTTGTGACATTTTAATGGAGTCACTCCAGCATGCTCATGTCCTTCTTGCATTGGGCAGCCCAGCACTGGATGCAGCACCAGGGATGATTAGAGAGGAGGGATCACTTGCCTTGACCTGCTGGCAATGCTCTCCTTAATGCAGCTCAAGAGGTTAACTGCATTTCCTGCAAGAGCTTACTGCTGGGTCATAGCCTCCATGTTTGGTCTGCACCGAGCGCCAGAACCCCAAGTAGAACATCTCATGGCTCCCTTTTAAATGCAAGCATCTGGGGGGAGGGAGTAGCCTTTACTATACACAAAATAGATGGAGCTCATCTCAGTGCTGTTTCTAGGCACGATTGAGATACTAACTATAACAGCAGCATAGCAACATTTTCTAAGAGGCAAAGATAGAACTAGTGAAAGCTGATGATTACAACCTATCAAGCAACTCAACAGACTGAGAAAAAACAACTCTTAAACAAGTTGCTTATGAATTAAAACTTGAGAAATAGGAGACTTTGAGGCAGTATACTGGACTCATACCTAATGTGTTCTCCATGCATAGCAGTCATCTGAAAGAGCACTTGAGATACTATTTTCACTGCTTCTTGTATAAATAAGGGCCAAGAATCTCACTCAGAGCTAACTTTTAATAATGGGCTGCAGTTTTCATAGTCTATAAAAACTGATTTCTGATGAAGAAAGGAAGGAAGCCCAATTAAATACAGACGCCATGCTAATGACAAGGTGATGGATGAATGACTAAGCTAGATTTGAACACACCTAAACCACACCTCAGGACACTCGCAGGAGAAAGCCTACTGCTGAACATGGAAAAGCCTGCCCTGCAATTGGAAAGAAAACAGAGGAAATCAATATGAGATCAGTTTTTATGAATAATGTGAATCTCTGGACACTAGTATTAAAGGAAGTCCAAACTGTCTTTCATAGACTCATAGAAGGGTTGGAAGTGACCTCCAAAGGTCACCTAGTCCAACCCCCATTCAGTGAGTAGGGACATCCTCAATTAGATCAGGTCACCCAGATCTCTGTCAAGCCTCAGCTTGAATCCCTCCAGGAATGGGGCCTCAGTGCCACTCTGGGCAACCCGTTTCAGTGTTCCACCACCCTCATTGTAAACAACTTATTGTAAAGAACTTTTTCCTAACATCACATATTTCCAGTGTCAAGCCACAAAAGGAAGGAAGGTAAAGAGAAAGGTAGCAGTTCCTGACCCAGGTTCATGATTTCTGTATATGATGAAAAAGCTTCAATAACTATAAAAAAAATCATTTATATCATCACTATAAGCAGAATACTGATTTACAAAGAATTCAGCCCCTCTGCTCATATTTTTTAAATAGGGATATTACAAAGTAACATTGCATGTGTGAAAAATGTGTTCTGGATAGTGACAAGGAAATTCTCTCACGTACACTGGGGACTTTTGTAAAGTTCCTATGGCTCTTAACATAGCTACTACCAAATTGTTTGTATGTGCTTAAGCCCCAGTTGATAAAATGTAGTGCTAATACATCTGCTTGAGGCAAAGAGGTTGAAAGAAATTTGTTTATGCAAGGTTCCTCTCTTTGCAGTAACCACTGATGGCATAAGTAGGGAATTCTACTGCATAAACAAGCTTCATAGTCTCTCCTTAGCCTGTACTAAACCACAGATACCAGGTGTGTATATACCTTCAAAGAGATAGAAGAATCTCTTAATTTGTTGTCCCATTGAAACTAAAGCACTTCCTTATAACCATAATTAAAAAGGGAGGCAACAAGGACTGGAAAACAACTCTGTATTAAGTTGTACTTTTCTGGAGCCGGCAGTACTTTCTCCTGAATGTGTAATAGATGAGAGTGTACAGCCTATGTATCCTGTCTGATCCATCTGATTTAGGACACCTGTTTCCCTACAATAACAAAAATGGGGCCCTTTATAAATGATTCAGACCTTGAAGAATTTTTCAATGACTGCCAAGTCCCCTTTGATTCCACAGACACCATTTGCCCTCACCTCCTGCATCTCCTCTAGCTTTAATGTTACATAAATTAGAATAAACCAAACCAGGTTGGAAGAGACCTTCAAGATCATCGTGTCCAACCCATCAACCAATCCAACCCACCCAAACAGCTAACCCATGGCAAGGAGAGGTGAGGACAAGATATAGGTAGCAGTTTGTCTCCAGAGAGTTGAAGAATCATCCTGATGAAGAACTGGTGGTACTGGTTTACTCCTTCTCCTCAAAGCCAGGGAATTGTTTCTCCCAGCAAATCAGCTCCCTACAGCCTCATGTCCTTCAGCTAAATATTACATTCCTGCTGTAGAAGAAAACTCCTATTTTTTTTCTCTTCCCAAGTGGTCTGTGAATTATTGTCCCACCCTTTCAGACCTTTTGTGATTTTAAGGGTCTGTCCTTGCAAATTTTCTCTGATCAGCCTTTGGCGACATTTTACAACTTTCAAGTTTCTATCTGCCAGGAAAATCTGCATAGTACTGTTTTCCACTTGTTTTCAACAGTCTCATCCCAAAGCACTAACACCTTGACAGCAGACAGCAAGGCTAGTGGATTATCACATGCTCTTGACATTTTTAATAAACAAGGAGGCAAAAACACTACAGAGATGAAACACCAACAACAACACCCCTCACCCTCCCCATCCCCTCCCCCATATTCAAAATGAAATTCACACCTGACCAGAAGGAAATTCTTTAAATTAAATTCATAAACCATACACTGACAATGGTACTGAAAGTATCTTAATTCCTTTTTCTAACTTCTTTGGTACAGGTTTGACTTCCCTTCTAAACGGCTTTCTCAAACCAAACAAAATTAAAGACTTTATTGCACGTAGTCAGACTAGTGGTGATATCAAACTACAATACTCTTCCATGACATGGAAAAAAAGTGTTTACTCAGATGCCACCATATTTTTCATCAGTAAATCACAAGGCACCTCATATAATCAAATAAACAACAGCAAGTGTTTAGTGGGGGAGGAATTTGACAGATTAGCCTAACCTACAACATAATACCTTCTCAAACTGCTTCTGCTAGACATGCAGTGAGACCTCAGAGATTATTAACTGAGAAGGGTAAGTAAGAAGCTCTGTCTTAGAAAGCAAGAAGTACTACCTATGTATGAATAGAACACAGAAAGGAAACTTTTCACTGTGGGATCAGAGGGAAAAAAAAAAACCCTAAGTAAAGAGCTGTGAGAAAATAGGACTAAAAAGCAAATTAGGACTGAAAAGCAAACTTTTCCATTTCAGGAGCTAGCCCTGGAGACTGCTGTACTGTGCAACAGATCACTTGGTTGTCACAGAACTGAAAGCAAGACAGCTGAGGCAAGGACATATTGGTGAAACCATGCAGGCCTCTAAACATCAGGCTAATTTATGCTGATGTGGCTGTGCTACTGTTCAAATGTGACAAGTGAGCTCTGCACAACATATTTGCCATATACTCACACCACCTTATTCAGAACAAAGTTAATATGACATCACATTGCACAAATTGAACACAAACACCACCTCTCTCATGCAAAATATCCTCCTGAATGGAGTTCAATTCAGAGAGGGACTTTTGAATGGAATGAGAAATAGCCCTAGGCAGCAGTTCCAACATTGCTCTGAGGGAAGTTGTTTGGTCTGGAATTAATCTTACAGGCAGTACCTCATATGTATGAGGCATGTATGAGAATCCAGAGTACTACAAAAATGGGAACTCCAATCAGAAAGATATATCCTGTATCAGAATGTCACAATGCATGACTGCTTCTGATACCTGACCTATCTCAACCAGGGCTCACTTAGATATCTCTGCAAACAGCTTGTTTGCATACAGTAGATACAGAAATAAACAAATCTGGCAAGACTACCTTAGCATGCCTCTACAACAATCTGCCCAAGGCAGTATGGATATTACAATACAGAAGGAGGAGCAAAAATGGAATTGATTGTATCACTTCGGAAATTTACAAGTCACATTAGTTGTATGGCATATTAAGGTCCTTGTCCTTTCTGAAAGCAAAGGAATTTTTTCAGAGAGTGATAGATAACATTGCACCAGCAGATGAATTACTAGTAATTAGAGAACAAAGGTCACCACTTACTGTAAATTGAATCGTAGACTCATATGATGATTAAAACTGCAACTGAACAAAAACTTTGGGTAGTAGAAAATGCACAAGTTCAATTCAAAATTTACAGCAACAAGCTGCTGCACACTGAGGAAATGTGTCTTAGAGGCACAGAGAAAAAAAATTAAAAAGAGAGAGAAAAAAAGGTACTCCTTTCTGAAAGCTCTCTGGCCTCATGGCAATGAACTCACTGGAAACAGAAATGAGACAAAGCGACTAAACCAAAAATGGAACATATATCCTTAAACAAAGCACTCCCTGGCATGTAGATTAGATCTGAAATGTGACCTCTCCATGGGACATACGTTGGAGCATAATTCTTAACAGGGTGCACTTCATACTTCAGCAAGACGCAACTTCTTCCCTTCAGGGAGGCTGCAGGTAAAGATTTATTCACATTGGTTGGGATTTTTATTTATTTATTTTTAATTATTATTTTCACTCCTGTGAAATAGCCTTAGAGCAAAATATGAGATCTGTACAGGTGGTTGTTCTGGTCCATTGCACCAACCTATTGTTCAGGATTTATGCTGCTTCCAGCTACGCTATTGCAAATATTTGCAGTTGTATTCAAAAGGCTAAGCTCCATTACCGCAACTCTGACAGGATGAAAAGTTAAATTCTGATCTGGACTTTGCACTGTTTAGCAACAAGCAAATAGATGAGCAAAATGGGATTTTATTTAATTTAGCAGAAAGCAAACAATCTGAATGTCTTTGATGTCTTTAAACTACAGCCAAGGGAACTGTAGGCCTGAATGACTCCAAAGAAATGGGAGTTGGGATGCTGTGTGCATCCATCACTTCATAATCAAGGTGAAAAATTGTACTTATAGAATAAATAAATGATTATAATAAGCATGTATTCGGTGGTCTATGGAGACCATGATCATTCAAGCATAAACATGTATGCTGAACATTAAATGACACATAAGATGTGCTGTGCTTCCTGAAAAGTTTTCTGTTAGGCAATGTGGACAACAGCCCAAAGAAAATGAGCTCTAGGACAATAAAAACAGGAACCAATGGAAATTGCTTTGGAATGTCTACATGTCTAGGGGGCAAAGGACCTCAGAGATGTAGCGGTCAGTCAGGGTACCTAGCAGTACCCTTGGGCAGTCAGGGTAACTAGCAAACTGAGTAATTGGAACTGTTTACAACATTATTGCACGGCTAGTATGTCTGAGATGGGGAGAAGAGGTCTAGTGATTAAAACTGTCACTGAAAAAATGTGGAGGGTATCACTGAGTATGAGTTACAACTGTGGCACAAAATGAAAAGAGAATTAGATTCATCATAATCGCAATGTTCCATGCACTACATTAAACTATGGCAGTCATGTATGCCCCAAATTATTCAGCTCATTTCTTTCACAAATGTGGGGGGGTTTGGCAGTGATCTGTGAAAATCTTCAAAATCTAAATATGCCTTTAAATCTGTTTGGAAGCAGAGGGATTATAACCACATCTACAATGAGCATGGGAAAGCTAGTTGACTTAGGATGTCCTGCAGAGACATGATGGCAGATCACTGGCACTTCATAGCTTCCCACTTAACTGCTGGAAGGAGGATTCAGGACTTAACAAGACCGAAACCTCCCACTCCACATGTTCCTTCTACCTCTTTAATCAATGCACAAGCCAGTCAATGAAGAATGTATACATTATAGATCTATGTATTTTAAAAGTTGCTTAATAATGGGCTGTGGTGCATGAAAGGAAGGGAAAAAGCAATGGTTGCTCAAGAGCTGTCAAGTGAAGAGAGACTCTGCAACAGCTACTAAAGTGGGAGGAGCTTCAGCAACTGCAAGACAGAAAAAAACATAGAGGATCTCACATTTTGGACTTGTCTGGGTGTTGGCTGTTGCTTCTCAGATAGAACCTCACTCAAGCAAACTGATGACAAGAGGAGCCCTCTTCCCTGATTTAAGCAGGGTCTGCATCAGGTCCCTGCTCAGCACTTGCTGCTCTCCCCAGCCATCTGCAGGGCAAACTGTGGACTCACAAACTGTTCAAACAGTGGCACAATAATATTGAGGCTTTACATTTTGCCTCAGCTGTTCACAGCCTGGTGCAATCTTGAGAGATTACCTCTGAACTCCTTCAAGACCATTGCAGCCTACTTTTGTTCCTGTAGAACAAAAGATGGAGCTTCATCAAAATCCACCTGAACTCCATGGAAAAAACACCAACTGTTGCTGCTTCTTCAAGGCTTTTCAAGGGAATCAAGTTTCAGTCTCCAGAGTTTCCTTCATATATGACAAGCTTTGTTTATAGCTTTGCCCATTTCAGTAATTTTCAGAACTTATGGGAGTTAGAACAGGTCACTGCAAAAAAGCAAGGATGGGAGTTTGTAGGTGTCAGATACTCTCTGATAAGATCTGTATGCATGCTCAAATCCTGCAGTAAAAATGCACTAATCTACTTTTATTTCATTAGGAATCATAGCATAGAATCATTGAATGCATCAGGTTGGGAAGGAATCAAATGTCATCTTGTCCAGCCCTCACCTCAGTGAGCAAGGACAGCTTCAATCAGATCAGGTTGCACAGGGCCACATCAAATTTGACCTTGAATATCTTCAGGGACGGGGCCTTCACTATCTCCCTGGGCAACCTGTTCCAGTATTTCACCACCCTCATTTCAAAGAACTTCCTCCTAATGTCCAACCTAAATCTTCCCTGCTCTATTTTAAAAACTATGTCCTGTTTCTTATGGCTACATGGCCTTGTAAACGATCCTTCCCCAGCCTTCCTGTAGCTCCCCTTCAGATACTGAAATGCTGCTATAAGGTCTGCCCTAGAGCTTTCTGTTCTCCAGGCTGAACCACCCCAACTCTCTCAGCCTGTCTTCATAGAAGAGGTGCTCCAGTCCTCTGATCATATTTGTGGCACTCCTATGGACCTGCTCCAGCAGGTCCATGTCCTTCCTGTGTTGAGGACAGGCAGACACAGAACTCCAGGTGAGGACTTGCTAGAGCAGTGTGGAAGAATCATCTTTCTCAATCTGCTGGCCACGTTTTGTTTGATGCAGCCCAGGATACAGTTTGCCTTCTGGGCTGTAAGTACACATTGTTGGTTTGTGGCCAGCTTTTTGTTCACCAGTACCACCAAGTCCTTTTCTGTGGGGCTGCTCTTGATCTAATCAACCCGCAGTCACTATTGATAAGGAGGATTGCCCCAGTCCAGGACCTTGCGCTTTGCCTTATTGAACCTCATGAGGTTCACCAGAGCCTACTTCTCCAGCCTGTCTAGGTCCCTCTGGATGACATCCCATTCCTCAGTCATGTCAACCACACCAGGAGAAGGTTACCATTCATTTACTGCAGGGTAACAGTGGTCACTGAAGCAAATATATACGAGACTGTGCCCACTGAATCAGCTCTCAAACTCCAGTGTAAATGATACAACACAGATAAAAAGCAGACAGCAACTCCTACTTTTGTTATGAGGTCAGCCCCAGGATTACTATCTCTAATTTTATCAGATCCTTGAGAAAATGGGCTGTTCATTGCACATAAAAATGTATGGCAGTGCTATTTTTCACACCAAGTTGTGATTAATTTGTATTTCTATAACACTCTGAGCATTAAAGGACACATTTTATTCCTCACTCCTGGCAGTTTTAAGGTACCTATCAGATGTATTTTGAACCTTGATGGGATTATCTTCACAACTCTTCCCAAAAACACCATTCCAGTTTTCCCACTTTTCTAAAAGAAAACCTGTGGTTGTCAAAGTACACATTGTCCAAATAGAGCAACCATTGTCAGCAGTTTCTGCAGTTTGGCTCAACAGGACAAATGCTAATGCGAAAGCATAAAGTAATATTACTAGAAATTCCATAAAGTTTTCAGAGCCTATGTCCCATTTTCAAATGTTTGTGAGGAGTCAGGTTTTCAGTGGAATTTAGTGTAGAAAGAAATTGGACTTTTCATTTGCCTACACACAGGCTTATAAACAATTTGAGCACTTTTGAAGCAAATGGCATTTTTTTTAATGTGCATGAACATTTTCAAAAGTCCATTCCAGGAAAGCTACCATTTCAGTGCTTTAAAGAATTGGATTCTCAAGTATTTAAATATTTTTAATTACAATTTTTCTGTCAGTAAAAAGCAAAGAAGAACAAAAAAATGAGAAAGGAAAACTGAATTTACAAATACAGATCTAGTAATTCGATGCCCACAGAGCACAGGGGTTAATAATTAAGCTACAGATACAGATATTTCAGCAGTAAAAACTATTATTATGGATTAAGTTTTATTTCTTTTACTACATTAAAGAACTTCAGCTCTCTTGCCTGAGGAATCAAATAACACTGGTCAAGTGGTGTAAACACATTTTAAGTGAAAACAAAAGGAAACCACTGAAAAGGTAAGCAACAGCAAGTTAGAGTGAATAAGAGAAAAACAGGGAAAAAGTCAGAAGAAGGGGAGACAAAGAGGAGACAAGGAGCTTTTGAAAATGGTTAAATATGTTAGCTATACTTTATGCAGTCAATTTTTATCTATACAAAGTATCATCATACTGCTCATAGTCCTGTTATTATCTCTTAAAAAAGAATCCCATTAAGAACTTTGTAAAAAGAGATCAAAATAAAATACACATCACTCTGGTTTAGAGTGATTAATTAATGTGTGATTGATAATATTACCTACATTCTTTGTCTTTCTGCAAGAGCTGCATAAATCAATGTCTCTAGCTTATGTGCAGAAAAACGTTTCAGTAAAAAGTCAAAATGAAATACTGTTTGGCTAAAAAAAAAAACAAACCTCTTCCCAAAATACTCCTGTTGGGCATTTCTCACCACAAATTACTTTCACAGTAACAAATACACTACACTACGCACAAATACAAATACACTTCGCCTCTTACTAAGATGACACTGAGTACTGGGTTGCAAGTAATACCATTCCAAAGCTCTCTTTCTGTTTGTGTACAGCCTTTGCTATGGTAATAGTATACCACACAAACAAGTTGCTAAGAGATAACACTGGTTGTGAAATTATGGTACATTAGCAGCCACTGCTTGGATGCCCATGTAATCTTACCCCCACTGAGTGTAATGTAGTTTGTACCTCAACGGATGGGTGGCAAAGGACTAACATGTACCATAAAGAGAAGCCATTGGGTGGAGTATGTACCGTGCTGTGAATCCACACCCTATCTTGCTTCATGACAATTTGTCCATGCAGGTATCCCTTGGGTTGCTGGAAATGGATACTCTTTCCCTCTTCAAAGAAAACAAGGAAACTGTACCTTACAAAAGACAAAATGAAATGTTTATAGAAGGTGCAAGATACTTCACTGTTGTAAATAACTGAAAAGTTAGAAGCCATATATGAAAATTTATCTCCAAGCAGGAAGCTATTTGAAACAATACATTTGAAGCTGCTTTTAAATTTTCCTAACACAAATCCATGGTCTGTTTTTCAAAAGTAAAAGTTCGGTTTTTAAGTCTTTGGGAAGTCAAAAATCCCTAGCATGAAAAAGAGATGAGATGTAGAAGGACCCTGGCACTAACTCCCACTCCACAAAATGAAACAAAGTTACATCCTGAGCAATGTAGAACTAACCTCTGTAGCAAACTCAGTCTATGATTCTGGAATACTGTTAACTATAAAATTTTTAATGTTTCTTAGGATTTGTGTATAAATGTTATCACATAAAAGAGCCACAGATGAAATCCCAAGAGAGTATTTTTATTTGCTTGGGATTTAGTGCTTTGCTTTTGTTTTTAACTAAACTTCCTCAAACTAAAAAGATTTGTATTTCTAAGTGAAGAATTACAAATTCAGCATGGTCATGCACAAAAATGAGCACATTTATCAGTATGTGTGTTCATTTATCTGTGTACTGCACTCACTTTTTGAACTTAACTGCAGACATATTTTGTTTACAAGTTTTATTCAGTTCATACTTAGCTCTAAAAGCATCACTCTCTTCCCCATTAAAGGTCAAAACACTGTAGTCAGCCTTTTGACAGTGTGTAGTTCCTCTTTAGATAGTTTTTACCCTTAAGACACCAACTACCTAAGTAGTAAGTAGCTAAGTAACTGTTGCAGGAATCAGAAAGGTAAAAGTGTTTATTTGAAGCCCAAATCTTCCAGCCTAAAGTCTTAAAATGACAGACCAACTACATCACTGACTTCACTTGCTAACTTGCCTTTTTTCCCTTGGAAATTAGTTTTGTATGCTCCAAGATCTCTCTCTTTTTGAGCTGGAATTGTTG
The DNA here is from genome assembly GCF_026170545.1 of Melanerpes formicivorus. Classification (NCBI taxonomy): domain Eukaryota; kingdom Metazoa; phylum Chordata; class Aves; order Piciformes; family Picidae; genus Melanerpes; species Melanerpes formicivorus. The sequence goes on from NW_027142369.1 coordinate 7,377,755, forward strand.
TGGCTTTCAAGCAAACAAATGCCCTATCATTCAGGAAACTTCATGATGCAACAATGCTGAAGATAACAACCACTTTAAACTATGTAGAGATCCTTACTATGGAAGGCCAAAGAGAACAAAACCTGCTGTGACCTCGACAAAGCTACAATCATCTGCTTTGTGGCAATACGAGGCAATAAAGCAACAAGCACAAGGCCAAGTTCAAGCTCTACAGTTAGAAAGGTAATCCCTACATACAGATGATAGGCTCAGATCTAACTTCCTCTTGATGCAGGAGTAACAGACACACCCACATCAATGACTGGAGAGAGATTTATTTAAGTGAGGCATGCAGGGCCAGTACAGCAGGATAGGTGCAACAGCACAGTATGCATCCCGCCGACAAAACTCCATAGCTATTTGAAGAAGTTCCTATTAAATTCTTGCTTCATACCTAGTACCACCCTAAAGGGAGGAATGTGTTTATGGCACAAGTTAACAGACCTGCCCACACCCCTGTCATGGAGGAAGGCACAGCCCAAGGAGTGAGTAAAGAGGTCAAGCCACAAGATAAAGCCCACAACAGAAGCAAAAGGCCAAAATACATGCCAATATCATCTTCAAAGTAGATAAAGCAATGTAAAGCACAAACATGTAATGCCTGAAGATATCCTTTGATGCAGCAAATGCCCACAACTTACCTGTTGGCACTATGACAACAACAGATGTTACATGCTTCCTAGCATACAGAGGAGCACAGGACTGCACAATTCTCACAAATGGTAAGTCCACACTGATAGGACTCTGGCAGAGGCTGATATATATTTGGAGAGACTGGGCTGCTACTCTGAAAGCACAGAAAGCAAGACCGTTCAGGTCAGTTCATTATGAGCAAGTAGCTGGGGAATCGGTGCTCCTTATTCCTGTACACTTCAATCTCCACCTGCTTTTATAGCAGGATCTTTTCTGATCTCCCTCATATACTTCCTCAACACTTCCCTTTTAGCACGTGTAACTTCTCACTCTCCCTCAGATTATTCCTTCACATGAGCTTGATTTGACCACTCCCATTATGAAAAACTTCTCACCCTGAGACAACTTGTTTCATAAGTATCGCTCCATCTTCTTTTAATTCTGAAGCTCTTTGAACACAAACTTCACAGTTTCTACCTGGGGCCTTTCTAACCGAGTGTTTTTTTCCCTTTACAACTGAAGGCGTTTTTGCCAGAATATTTAAAATACTTCTGTGGCTAAGAGGTTCATCAGTAACCTGTGATTTATGGGAAAGGAAAGAGAGAATCTGTGTACAGCTTATACATTTTAATTGATGTCATACAGCTGTTATGAAAGTCTTGAATAATGGAAGGCCTCATTATATTTGGAATCCAACATTTATCTACAAAGGCTGCATCACTTCCCTCAGACAAAGCACAATAATTAATTGATATAATTTTAAAGATGACCTATTCAAAGAGCTCTGGTACAATTAGTTGGATGAAGGCTAAGAAAACCAGTTGAATAACTACTCTACATGAAATTCAGAGCAGAATAATGGAAACCAGGCCATCAAAGAAGGAAATTGGAACTGGAAGCTGCGTAGAGGGACATTAGTAATGAACAGAAATCTCAGGTAGGAGTGATAGGTTCTACGTAGCTGCAGAAACTTACCTCTAAATTAATACAGACTAAAAAAGACAAGGGGGACAGGACATCCAAAGACTTGAGGGCAAAAGAGACTCTTGTTCTCTTTGGCTTTCTATGATTTCTTCTGTAATTATTCCTTCAATATGTCCCAAAAAGATGACATCCTGCAATAAAGTCTATGTGAACATGTGGTTTTGGGCTACTCATGAAACTGACAGATGAAGTCACAAACACTTGGTCTTTGGCTAAATAAATTCTTGAAGAATCTAGTCAATCACCCTTCAGTTTCGGATCTTCAGGCAAACTTGTACAATGCAGGTCATGCCCACATTCACTCACTTGTCCCAAATCTCTATGTTTTTTAAATTCCACTGTGACTTAGCAATACTATTTTCCAAACCCTAAGAGGTTATATAAGCTATTGTGTTTACAGTTGAACTCCAAAGGTACAAGAAAAACAAGACAGAAGTGTTTTACTGCTCATTTCTAGCACATCATTTGTTTGCTTAATAGCCAAACCCTGACATTAGAAATCCTAAGAAAAATAATCTAAATATGATGCCTCTTCTGCTATTTCTCACTGTCTTTGGAAAAGCCAGAGGGTCTGTCTGTATTCATCAGAGCTGTTTCACTCTTCTGAAGTGAGCACCTGAGCAGTTCCTCCCCTAGTTAGAAATTGTAAACGAAACCAACCAAACAAAAAATCCACCAACCCAAAACCTAAAGGAGCACAGAGCTCCATTTTTTCTTAAATTCCTTGTTTTTTCTTCATATTATCCCCAGATTTGATTTCTCTTAAGCATATGAGACTGATATTTTGTAAGGTCAAAGACAACTCTCTATCCTGTCTCTATGATTAGGGCTGGTTCTTTAGGGATACAATATGATAATGAGGTCAACTAAAGGCTGACACTTCTCTCCCATTTTTTGGTAATCAGTATTTTAAGGATTGCCTATGACATTGCCTAGCCCTTGACAGAAGGCATATGATTTATTTTTTTTTAATTTCTGAATCCATCTATGCTTTTGGCAACCTGTCACAAGGAGTTTCACTATTTAATTCTGTGCTGCATGAGGAACCGTTGGGGTTTGTTTGCTGTAAATCTAGCACCAGTAATTTACTTGGGATCCAGTCAGTTTTTGCAGCAAAGGTAATGAAAAGGGAAAGAGATTCTGAGAAATATGGAGGGAATGGGTTGGCTTTTAAATTACACTCCTGCTTGCCCTGCCATCTAACTTAAATCTATCCTTTCCTACTATAACAGATTCTACATGAATGGTCTGAACTATGAAGGATGTCATCCATGCTCTTTACTCAACAGTTAAAAGAAACTGGGTCTTATTAAGAGATTCTGTCACATGATTTTGAGAAGTTCCAGTATGTAAACCAGGTCAATTAATCTGTGGAAACATAATGAATTTATAAATAAACTATACTGGTTCTTTTACTATACATCATAAGTATTTCTACATCCATTAATTTTAATAACTTTTTAATAACTTTCTTTCTAATAACTTACCTTCTCCTTGTCCTTTGTGCTTCAGCCTGGGATATTTCATCCATTAACAAAGGCAGTATACACTATTGCTGGATTTCAGGTCTATCTTCTGAAAGCTGAAATGAGTTTGTCTCTCTGTCATCTCTTCATTGCCAAGACTCCATGTCAGGCTCACTGCAGTAAAATAAGAACTCTTAAATATTTCTCAAAAGGAAATTTCACTACTGCCTACTATGCACATACCAGAGCAGAGGCATCTATAATCTGAAATGTCTGCACAACCACGAAGACATGACACTGCTGAGAGATATGGAAGCACACGCAATTGCTAGCTAAAACTAATGCAGACATTAAAATTGCCCTAGTCATTCCACACAGGAAATACGAGCCTAGGTACCATTGAAATCTTATTTGTTTGCAAGACACATAACCTGCTTCTTTTCCTCAGATCTCCTTAAGGTTTTCACAATCAGTCTAGTTTAGTCCTGCAGATTTTTTGTGTGTAACATATCTATATATTGCCATTGCTACCCATACACAGCCATTTTACCCAAGCGATGTCACCAAGTTCTTTCCTGTTTTCAAATCACATATGTCACATTGTACTTTGCCATGCATCTATTAATTTTAATTGTATAATATAAACTCTTTACTTTCTTTTCAGAGACGTTTCTAATATTTCTACTACCTACATCTCTCATTCAGCATCAAAGGAAAACTCATACCCCTTATGCCCCTTTGCATCATTCCCATATTATGTTTTCAAACAAGAACTTTCATATATTCTCCCATCTTGATACTGATGTTTTGAGGGAGATCCCTGTAATTATTGACACAGCTGTTTAGTTGTTCTATTTTACATTTCCCTTTTATTTTCCTTTGTTACTGTTCTTCTGTGGTAGAGAAGCTGCTCATACAACTGCAATGCTTATCCAATTAGTATTCTGCAGATGACACTATTCATTAGGGTCCCCTTACTGGCCACTGCTGTTTGTCATCCTGCGTCTGCTCATCCTTCCTCTCTTACCTAATTAAACTAAAAGTTCCTAGGCACAGTCTTTCTTGTATGTGTATTTGTGATTAAAAAGTCAAAACTACAACAGTGATAAGATACCACTGCACAGTAAAAGGTGTAAGGCTCAAAGAAGAACCAATTTGAGCAAGGATACTAAGTACATATGGCAGAAGAACCATGTCTGATTTCACTGAAGCTAGAAAGGGAAATTACTGATACCAATATTATAAGATGACATCCTTAGACACTTGAAAGCAACAATAACATCCAGATGAGCAAGCATCTTCATGATTCATTCCTACTTGCCTGTTGATAAAGAATATTATAGGCAGCTATTGTGATTATCACCTTCTCTGCCAAATGTCAGTACGAATTTCATCATCATTGAGGCTCGACAGTGAGTGAAGGACAGTCAGAGGAAACAGGAACATGACAAATTCTTACCCTGGTGCAGTGGAGAACCAGGTCCACTTTTTTTCTGCTTTCTGGCTTGTTAAATCCTTTGTTGTATCCTGTAATGTATTTTTACTGTTTTCCACATTGTGCATGCAGGTGAGATGTTGTCATAGTCTTGTTCAGCACAGTACTGCTTGCACAGTTAGATCTTTCTTACAGCCTTATGTTTTCCATGCACTTAAAGTAAACTGAGAGAAGGAACAAGAAGTACACATGGCAAAACTTGCTTAATACATGATCTTAATCTTTGTATTCCTTTCATTTCTTGTTTTTCTAATTCACTGTGGAACTAAAATCAGATTACAAACTCACTGGGTCAGGTATTTTGCACCTCTCTTGCCAAGTGGCTTGTGCAAATTCTACACAAATGGTAAGTGTCAATCATCACCATAATACTGATAAATGCAAATTAAATGCTGCTTCAGGAGCTATTCCTTCAGTACAGTAATAGTCAGCATTTATACAGGACTTCTCCTCACCCCCCAGACTGCAGACACATTAGTTAATTAATTGAGGCTGAATGACAGTGTTATAATTAGCCAAACCCAGGCCAGTGATGGGGCTGCTAACATAATGAAGGCATTCAAGATTCCAGGAAAGTATCTATCATCATTTCACTTAGATGGAATTAAAGTATTGTTTGTTCACAGAATAATTATCTCAAAACATCATCAAGTCCACACAGAATTGTAAGAAACATGGGAAATTAACAGAAAAAGCTTGCACCTTCACTTAGCAGGTAACAACCACTACATGTGATTTATAGAAAGTGTCTGACGAGCACTGGAAGGTTCAGTTGTTTTAGCCTTTCATAAATTTAGAGACAACACATGGGGATCTACAGACAAACTATTATATAGTATATATCATATGGATATAGAATTTTAGTCATTAAGAAACCATCCAACATTCAGGATATACACTGACCTTACTGGGTCCTTGGAAACTTACAGAAAACATTCATCATCTCAAGCATTACAGTCTTGCAGGAACCATATTCACCATGACAAGAGTGTATATGGTCTGCTGATGCTATGCTACCCCCTGAAGTGAGTCTATGCCAATCATATGTGAGATATGTCATCTACAAATTAAGAATACTGCAGAAGTTCATTAATGATAAAGCCCATGTTAGGGAATAAGACTGTCTTTGGTCATACTGTCCTCACTTTATAAACTATCCTCATGTTCAGATTATACAAGTGCCAAGGAAGGTCATGCAACTATGCTACTGGTGAAAAAAAATAAAATTCCAGGTATTTTTTTCCATTTCACAGGCAAACTAACTCAGGACTGCCCATGTACTGTGGGCTATGTACAAAAGCCTTGATGTGGCAGGCATAGGAGCTGTACGTTTGCCCAGTAAAAATACTTGTGTCCACAAGTGGCTGACATACCCCATTTCCTAACTCATCCATCACATGCATACACATACAAACCTGTGGAATTCCAGGAGATACCATTATGGCTATGACAAGTGGGGTAAATTCTGTACTATACCTTAAAATGTTGGAGTTGCTGGGGTTGATGGGGTGCTTGGTGCCATGGGTTAGCTGTTTGGGTGGGTTGGATTGGTTGATGGGTTGGACACGATGATCTTGAAGGTCTCTTCCAACCTGGCTTGGTTTATTCTAATAAAGGTTATTCTATTCTAGTTCAGGAAAAAACACCTAAAGCCATTGTGGCAGCTTCTGAGTATCTCTTGCAGCTGGAGTGATCCTCTACAATGACTAGAAGTCCTGATGCTGTTCTCGCTTACAATAGCCTGAGAAAAGCTGTCAGACAAATGTCTCACAGTTCACTTGCCTTTACATTTCTCCTGATAACTTGTTTTTCTCCTCTCCCAGAGAAAAGTGAGTTGGAAGCTGCAAGGAAGCAGTGCATGCTATCTTCAGGCAGCTGATATTGTGAAGAAATATCCCCAGGGGTGCAATTTTTCAGGATCTCTACATACAATCTGTAGTTTTGTAGTATGATCATTCTTCATGGTCTTTAAAAAATATTACAAGACAAGAAAAAGTCAAAACCTTGCTGTCATTGGCTTCCAAAAATTTAACCTATTCTGTCTAGTGCTTTATGAGCCGGCTGCAGAATATGTCATGATATGGGGGAAAAGGACAAATAAGCACTGTTAGAAAATTTGAGTGTATAGGTGTTGTGTCAGGCAGTACCACTCGGAAAAACTTGCAGTTCTCAACATCCCCATTGCTGATATTATCATCAAAAACCATGAAACAATTCAAATACGATAATAAGAGCTGTGCCTGTCACTAGTGAAGCATCATACAGTTGCTTAAGCAACCAGATCTGAGCTAATCACCATGCACAACATTGTTACATTTTTTGTATGCACCTATAGAAAAAAAAATATAAAAAAACCCAAACCAACCAACCAACCAAAAACACATAAAAAGACCTACTGAATGCTTCTGCCTACCAAAGAAAGTTAGCTGACTGAATATAAACACTATGCACCTGAGGTTCATTTGCGCATGAGAAAAACCTGAAGATTAATCTCTTCACAGTTTGTAATGTATTCACCTCTCCCTATGCTGGTTTGCTCTGTTTATTGTACTGCTTCACCACTTCACTGGCTGCAGAGGTCATTGAAATTTGGCATATCTTGGTGGCAGTTATTTTCTACAAATTGCTTGGTGAGAGCTGTGCTGAGAGGCAGCAGGGGAAAAAATTATCTGTAAGCGAGTTTCAGCGGAATCATTTGCTTTTTTCCTTTCTTGCAGTTCTTTCAGTAGGAGAAGGTATCTAGCCACTTAACATGTTCTGAAGGCTCCTTTTTGATTCCCACAAAGGATGAAAGGAGGTGCAACTACACCCAGCCACTATCAGGCAAAAGGATTATACTCAGCTCCAGCATTGGCTTCTAGGGTCTAAGATGATAAGAACAGAGCTATGTCAGTCTTCATTAGTGAAAAAGAGGTTTCCTACAATTATTTAATGTTTGGGTTAGGAACTGGCTGCAGGGCCAAGCCCAGAGAGTGGTGGTGAATGGTGCCACATCCAGCTGGCAGCCAGTCACCAGTGGTGTCCCCCAGGGAGCAGTACTGGGCCCCATGCTCTTTAATAATGCTCCTTATTGATGATCTGGATGAGGGGATTGAGTCCATCATCAGTAAGTTTGCAGATGACACCAAGCTGGGGGCAGGTGTTGATCTGTTAGACGGTAGGAGAGCTCTGCAGAGGGACCTTGACATGCTGGACACATGGGCAGAGTCCAATGGCATGAGATTTCACACATCTAAGTGCTGGGTTCTACACATTGGCCACAACAACCCCATGAAGTGCTACAGGCTAGGATCAGAAGTGGTTGGAGAGTGCCCAGGCAGAAAGGGACCTGGGGGTATTGGTTGACAGTAGGCTGAACATGAGCCAGCAGTGTGCCCAGGTGGCCAAGAAGGCCAATGGCATCCTGGCCTGTATCAGGAGCAGTGTGGCCAGCAGGAGCAGGGAGGTCATTCTGCTCCTGTACTCAGCACTGGTTAGGCCACACTTTGAGTACTGTGTCCAGTTCTGGGCCCCTCAGTTTAGGAAGGATGTTGAGTTGCTGGAACGTGTCCAGAGAAGGGCAACAAAACTGGGGAGGGGTTTGGAGCGCAAGCCCTATGAGGAGAGGCTGAGGAAGCTGGAGTTGCTTAGCCTGGAGAAAAGGATGCTCAGGGAAGACCTTCTTGCTCTCTACAACTACCTGAAGGGAGGTTGTAGCCGGGTGGGCGTTGGTCTCTTCTCCCAGGCAACCACCAACAGAACAAGAGGAGACAGTCTCAAGCTGTGCCAGGGGAGGTTTAGGCTTTAGGAAGAAATTCTTCACAGAAAGAGAGATTGGCCACTGGAATGAGCTGTCCAGGGAGGTGGTGGAGTCACCATCACTGGAGTTGTTTAGGAAGAGACTTGATGGGGTGCTTGATGCCATGGTTTATTTCATTAGGTAGTGTTGGATGATAGGTTGGACTCAATGATCTCCAAGGTCTCTTCCAACCTGGTTTATTCTATTCCAACTGGTCTATTCTATTCTATTCTATTCTGTTCTGTTCTGTTCTGTTCTCATCAAATTATAGGTAATGAAGAAGTACAGTAATGATCTAGTGAATAAACTCACCTTAACAAACAGCTGAACAAACCATTTCACCAAAGAGTAGGTTTTTTAAAGAGATGTTGAAGTATGATACATATTTTTTTTGAGAAATCTGTATCTGTTCTGGCATAAGAGTTTAGGCAACAATACAAATGCAAACAGTAGTGAAGATGGTGATCACACACCTGTAGTTTGATTGCCATTTGAATAGCCACACCATCACAGTATGAATGAAATAATCAGAGCTGAGCTGTATAATAGGAATCTTGCTTGCCACCAACACATCCCTCAGTTTGCTTCTAGCAGCCTACTAGAAAGAAGCATGAGATACCATTGTCAGACAGCTATTCATCTACTGTTTTTACAGGTCATGAGAGAAAGGATACACAGGACACCGTAGAATATCTATGCAGCTTCTATCACTTCACTAGCTTGTTCTATGGTGCTCACAGTAAAACTCACATTCTGGATGCTCCGCTTTCCTGAATCTGGCAACAAACACTGATACACAGGCACCCCCATGCTGCCCACTGATGCTCAGTTTTCACTTAATATGTCTTGGTATCTGCCATATAGCTTGCATGTATGTGTGCGTAAACCTATGTACATACAGGTACACACACATACATGCTTCCTACAACACTTCCTGTGAGTTCTACTGAGTACTTCTGTGATTTTGCTCTTCTTATTCCCTTCTGCAATTCCTTCCATTGTACACAGCACAGAATGGACTTGCAGATATCCTGTTCAACTGGAACCTTCGGGTGGAGAAACACTTGGCAGCAGTACCTCCTGTTTTCTCTCCTCCTTTAGGCGTAGCCCCATGTCTGATTATCTACAAGGCTTTATCACTGCTATTCCTAAACTCTGGCCCTGCTCATCTGCAGATGACTTACATACATGTCACTGACAGCTCCTCAGTGTTCTGCTGCATAACCCTTCTAAACAGAAAGTCAAGCACTGTTTAACCTTACTTCACCACTAGGAACCAATGTATTGCTCCTTGGATATCTGCATTGAGAGAAGGACAATGCTAAGGAAGAGCCAGCTCCAAAGATACAGAAACTCAGTCTGATTAGGCACAATCACAGGCAAGCTGTTGCTGGTACCAAGAAACTGAACCCAAAAGTCATTTTCTGTGCATTTGACATTGCGGGTTCCATCTCTCCAGGACTGCCTGTTAGCTTGCTTCAGTTCTCTTTCTGCTCTTCATATCTTAGGCTCCCTCAGCAAGCTCTCCTTCCATCCTCATGAACTTTTTCTATTCAGAATCACAGAATAGTTGAGGTTGGAAGTGATCTCTGGAGGTCCTCTTGTCCAATCCCTTCTCAAGCAGGGTTACTTAGAGTAGGTTGCCCAGGACTATGCTCAGATGGTTTTTGACTATCTTCAAAATGTCTCCAATATCTTCTTTACAACCACCATTCAGGTGTTTTTCCAAATGGATACTTCAGTCCCTTAATCACCTCTGTGGCCTTTTGCTGGATACTCTCCAATATGCCCATATCTCACTGGGTCATCTGGGAACCCCAGAGCTGGATACTATTCTCTAAGTGTGGCCTTACTAGTGCTGAGTAGAAGGGAAGGACCACCTCTTTATTTACTCTTTATCCACCCGCTCTTTATTTATTTCTCTATTCCACACATTACCTCCTGTATGATTATATTTCTTCCCTTATCTTTGTGTCTATATAAATCCTTCTTAAAGACATTTGCTAAACCACTATGCTGTTGAACATCCAGTGTGCTTCTGAAGGACAGTAAATTCTTCACAAACCATGTAACTCACCAGGTACAAGAAATTTGTATGCAACAAGTGACCTGATCTCAAGCAACCAAATTTTCTAAAGCCAGGCAATAAAAAGTTAACACAGTGTTAATGTGACACTCCATTTTAACTGTGAGTAAAGGCTACTGGAAATAAAACCATACTCACAACAGACTGGTGAAATTTCACATGAACAGCTTCTTCCCCATTTCCTATTTGAAGTTCTTTTTCATTGGCTTTACCAAACAACAAATAGATAACAGCAATGATGTAATCTAACCACTTAGACAAAAGCTGCCAAAACTTTTCTTTAAGGTACAGAGAGATAGAGTGCAGTATGAGAACAGTTATGTTTTTACTAATGTCCTCTCAGGAGCATTGAGTTATGTATTACAGAGGTCCACTTCCATAAATGATAACTATAAACATACAACTGACTGATTTATAATGAATTTTGGGGAGTAATACAGATATCATTTCCACATAATTGTACACTTTACTTATTATTGCATTACCACTGCAACAGCAGCTAGGACAATTCTTATGTCAAATGCAGGCAATGAAAAACAGTGGCCCATACCAAAAGTTTTCTAAATAAGACTATGGGAAATGACAGATGGAGAGGACAAGCAAACAAGCAGTAATACAGCATGTCAGTTGTGCTGTTGTTAGTACCAGGGAGCATACATGAATTTCTTAGTCTAAAACGTATTTTGGGACAAGTAAGAGGCACTAAAAAGCACTATGTACTACTTTTGTCACATGCAAAGTAATTAGTATCTGTGTTAATTGACAAGTATTGCACATTGAAATAATAATATTGTTATTAATCACAATTGGACATATACAGTGATATTTAAGCATAAGCCCGGAGTGTTTATAGCCACAGTGACTACAATATGTATGGAAATCTTCTACCATAGTTAATCAAAGGGCTTCCAAGGAAAGACTGCAATATGAGAAACAGCTAAAAAAATAATAAGTAGGAAAATGCATTAAAAAAAAATCAAATACAATTTAACATTAGATAGATTAAGGTTAGATCATACTGAAGCAAAATTGTTTATGGGATTAGACATCAAAAACAGACCAGGTGTGTATGTAAGAGCTAAGCTATGCAGAATCATTTTGTGTGCTCACACCATGGGAACATTCAGAGCATGTCTAACACAAGGTTCATTTCACAACAAAAACTTGTATAGTTTTAAACATACCAGTAGAGCCCTTCAATGCACCTAGATTGGGCACAATTGCATAACAGACTGTACAGAGCAAGTATATCACAGTATCACACAGAATCACTTAGGTTGGAAAGGACCTTGAGGATCATCGAGTCCAACCTATCAACACAGACCCCATGCCTAGACCATGGCACCAAGTGCCACGTCCAATCTCCCCTTGAACGCCTCCAGGGTCGATGACTCAACCACCTCCCTGGGCAACCCGTTCCAACGCTGAATGACTCGCTCGGTGAAGAACTTTCTCCTCACCTCGAGTCTAAACCACCCCTGGCGCAGCTTGAGACTGTGTCCCCTTGTTCTGGTGCTGGTTGCCTGGGAGAAGAGGCCAACCCCTTCCTGGCTACAACCACCCTTCAGGTAGTTGTAGAGAGCAATGAGGTCACCCCTGAGCCTCCTCTTCTCCAGGCTAAACAATCCCAGCTCCCTCAGCCTCTCCTCATAGGGCCTGTGTTCAAGGCCTCTCACCAGCCTTGTTGCCCTTCTCTGGACACGCTCAAGTGTTTCGATGTCCTTCTTAAACTGAGGGGCCCAGAACTGGACACAGTACTCAAGGTGCGGCCTAACCAAAGCAGAGTACAGAGGCACTATGACCTCCCTGCTCCTGCTGGCCACACTATTCCTAATGCAGGCCAGGATGCTATTGGCCCTCCTGGCCACCTGGGTACACTGCTGGCTCATATTCAGGTGGCTGTCGATCAGCACACCCAGGTCCCTCTCTGTTTGGGAGCTCTCCAGCCACTCCGACCCCAGCCTATAGCTCTGCATGGGATTGCCGTAGCCAAAGTGCAGCACTCGGCACTTGAACTTGTTGAATGACATCCCATTGGACTCTGCCCATCTGTCCAGTCGGTCGAGGTCCCTCTGCAGAGCCTTTCTACCCTCTAACTGACTAACATCTGCCCCTAACTTTGTGTCATCTGCAAACTTGCTGATGATATTTTTGTGCTGCAGTAAGCAAATCCTGATTTGGAATCTATCAGCGCAAATTTTACCAATACTTACTTGTTTTAAACTATACATACCACTAGCATAGCCCTAAAAATATTATAAACAGGTAATATTAAAGCAGTAGAGATCATATAAAATAAACACAGTAAGTGTTTAAAACAAAATTTCAAGACAATACCACACCACATCTGCGAAAATAATTCACTTTCAAAAAAGTCTTTCAGAAGAGCTGTTGACCTTTCATTTTTTCTCTACCACCTCCCCTCTCCTTTCCCACCCCCCCACGCCCCCCCCCCCCCCCCCCCAAAATGGAACAATCAAGTTTTGGGTCTTTATTAATATTTTTTCTCTCTTTTAGGCCAATAGATTTCCATTATTTTCTCAGTTTGGAAGTGTTCTGGTTTTGACTGGGATGGAGTTAATTTTCTTCTTCTAGCTAATATGGGGCTACCTTTTGGATTTGTCTGGAAACAGTATTGATAGTTCAGGGATGTTTTAGTTACTGCCAAGCAGAGCTTATGCAGAGTCAAGGCCTTTAGCTGGGGGTGCACAAGAAGCTGGGAGGGGATACAGCTGCTACAGCTGACCCTAACAGACCAAAGAGACGTTGCACACCATATGATGTCATGCTTAGCATATAAAACTGGGGAATGTGAGGAAAGTAAAGTACATTCAGAGTGATGGCATTTGTATCCCAAGTAGCCATTACACATGGTGAAACCCTGACTTCCTGGAGACGGCTGAACACCTGCCTGCTGATGGGAAGTGGTGAATGAGTTCCTTGTTTTGCTTTGCTTTTGTGTGGCTTTACTTATTAATGTATCTTTATCTTAATCCACAAATTTTCTTGCTTTAACCCTTCTGATTCTCTCCCCCATCACACTGGGATCTGGGATAGGGGGGAGCAGGGGTACGTTGTGTGCAGTTTTGAGAGCAAGCAGCTATGTGGGGCTTAGACGCCAGCTGGGGTTAAGCCATGACAGGAAGCTTTTAGAAAACAAAACAAAACAACACAATAATCAAGGAAACCCAACACAAAACAAACAAACAAAAATCAAACAAACAAAACAACCAGCAAAAAAACATGAGGGTAAATAGAAACTAATTTTAAAAGTTGCAGAATAAGTGTTTGAAAATCACCACTCCCTCTTACTACCCTGTAGTCTTATTTGTTTTTTCCTTTTAATCAGAAAAGCCTTTAAAGACTTCTTAAACATTTTCATGGAATCACAGAATTAGTTGGGTTGGAAGGGATCCTTGATCTTGTCCAACCCCCCTGCAGTGAGCAGGAACATCTCCAACTAGATCAGATTGCTCAGGGCCCCATAAAAGGATTTAGAAAGTTCCAGAAGAAGAAAACTAAAATGAAGAAAGAAAGAAATAAAGAGGAAAAAAAGGAGAAGGGAAGAAGGCAAAGGATGGAAAACATGCTCACATACTTTTGACTATACTCACCTTACTACACTAGGTAACAAAAGGGAAAAGATGAAGAATACAAAAATTAATATGCAGAAATCTCAAATAGTTGGAAAAACACTTTATGAAATAAATTCACAAAGCATCTGTTAGCTACCTTTTTAAAAGAGCAACATCTCCTGGTTTTATATTTGTTTTTACCCTCCATTGTTTTGATCATGTTTATAAATAAATACCTCTTGCCACTGTCTCAAAACTGTATCTGCATTCCCTGTGTCCTTGTAGGCTCGAGGTGAAGAGCAAGTTCCTCACAGAGAGAATTGTTAGCCATTGAAATGGGCTGTCCAGGGAGGTGGTGAAGTCACCGTCCCTGAAGGTGTTAGAAAAGGGATTGAAAGTGGCACTTGAAGCCGTGGTTTAGTTGTCATGAGGCCTTGGGTGACAGGTTGGACTTGATGATCTTTGAGGTCTTTTCCAGTCTTATTGATTCTATGATTCCATGATTCTATGATTCTTACAAGATGAATGGAGATATCTCTTTGCTAAGTGCCAATTCCATACAAATCTCTCGTTTTGATGGTAGACAGAAAATGTGTAGAAAGCAGTACTTAACGGTAACAGGCACTGGTGACTCCTGGGTTTGAAGCAAATCACAGAATCAGGTTCTCCTAGATCAGGTAGCACAGGAACACATCCATGCAGGTTTTGAAAACCACCAGAGAAGGAGGCTCTACAACTTCCCTGGGCAGCCTCTTCTAGTGATTCACCACCTTCAAAGTAAAGTTTTTACCTATGTTTAGGTGGAACTTCCTGTGTTCTAGTGTGTGCCCATTGCCCCTTGTCCTATCACTGGGCACAAGTGACAAGAGTCCATCCCCATCCTCTTGAGCTCCCTCAGTTACATATTTATAAGCATTGATAAGATCCCTTTTCAGGCTTTTCTTTTCCAGGCTAAAGAGTCCCAGGCTCTCAGCCTTTTCTCCTAAGAGACTTGCTCCAGCCACATAATATCTTTGTAGCCCTCTGTTGGATTCTCTCCAGTAGTTCTCCATTTCTCTTGAACTGGGGAGCTCAGGACACAATATTCCAGATGTGGCCTCACTAGGGCAGAGTAGAGAGGCAGGAGAAGCTCTATCATTTGCCTTCTTGGCCACAAGAGCACATTGCTGGCTCATGGTTAACTTATGCTCCATCAGAACTCCCAGATCTTTCTCTGTCTAGCTGCTTTCCAGCAAGTCAACCTCTGACTTGTACTGGTGCATGGATTTATACCTCCCCAAAGGACTATAAGCAAACAGGTGTAGGGTGGCTGCTATCAAGAGATCCTGGAGTGTCATTTAGCAAGTTATGTCTCTCTCCCTCTATTCTCAGGAGAACTCTCTGGCTACTGACATATGGAGAATTTCAGACCAGATATTCCATCTTGGATTAAGAAATTAGTAGTTACTCTTAGATGTATATTCAAACAAGAACAGCAATAAAATAACTTCACCAAAAGCTCCCAGACCAGTTCTTTGTTAAAAGTACAGATATACAACAGGGCAGAAATCCATTTCATCATGATCAGCCAGCACCTTTATATGTAAAATACCTTTATCAAGGCTATCATTTACAGCTACCATAAAGCTGACCTAAAAACATGCAGACAGCCCTGAGCTAACAAGCCTAGCAGTTCTATAAGATATTCTGCTTCTCCTGATTTGCAGAAGCCTGGAGAGCAAGTATCCAATTATTAAAGTACAGCTGACATAGTGTTGCCTTGAGAAGCAAACTGTTTGATTACTCTTAAGTTTCCTAAATGGTATTAGAACTCTCAGGAGTGTAAGAAGGTTCAATTTTTAATCCTTTCTTTTTTCTGGTGTCAAAGGTGAAATCTCCCCAAAAGATGTGTAACAGTCTAATACCAGAATCAAAACCTGGTTGCCCTGAGAAAAAACAGGGTTAAGTGCATCATAACTGTAACTCCATACACCCTTTTAAACTTTTCACACCTACTTGCAATAACCATACTGACATTTGGATAGCTCCCATGAACACATCACTGCACAAAGTTTGCTGTAAGCATAACATTAGAGCCAGGGGTGCCACTCATGTCACACATTCCCTTTACATATGTAAGGTGTGCATATGCATGAGTAGTGTGTAAAAATTATGTGAGTACTCAGTATCAGATTTAAAAGAAAGTTAGCATACAGCCTAGTTAGCCTAGTCTGAATTTTCAGTCATGCAGAAGGAGAATGAAGGAAGCACTTTTAGATAGAGTCAGTAATTTTAAGAGTGATATTCACACTCCAGAGTAAAGGTTAGATGAGTATTCATTTGCCTGGAAAACACCAGGGGCAAGAGGGAATCTTCCAGACCCTGCACAAGTCCATCCCTGTCCACACCTCCATTCTTAATTCCTCCTGTTCTTTATTTCCATTATTATGCCAGTGCCTCTGGCACCACTGCTTCCTCGGTAACTCCCTCTGCCTCTACTTCTCGCCTGCTCTTTGTACGTCAAATTACTTCTAGCTCATGGACAGGGAAAGGCAGACAACCTCTTTTCAGCTAATCCCTTCTAAAACAAGCACTACCTTTTAGTGAGCTTGCCAATGCAATCAGGAATGGTCTTACACAACTATTAAAAATAATTATCAAGCTTTGATGATCATCCAGGATGTTTTTATATGTTTTCTTCTCTCCACTAACACAGCAAGTATGGTAAGACTGAATTTAATTTTCTCTGCTTGCTACAAGCATTTTAAAAAATAGTCTCCTCAATGAAAATGTCCAAAGCTGAGTATAGAAGAGCTGGACATTATGCCATGCAAGTTCTTTGCAGTGTCACAGCAATAGTAAATTGCACAAAATCCTTCATCCTCAAATAACCACAGTGTCTTTAAAGTCTAAAAGCACTGAAATACAGGCTCACGTTCACACGATCGGGAAGTTATTTTTCCATCCTTAAAATTCAGTCACAAAAGCAGCAATGAGGGCAGGGGTCTGTCTCGGTTTATACGCAGCCACCGTCACATCGTGATTTCCGAACAAGCCAGGCAGGAGTCCCCGAAGAAATCCGCCTGCAGAGGCGGCTCGGTGACAGAAGCGTGTGCTAGCGCCATCTAGCAGCCACTCAGGAGACTCACACCGCCAAAGGCGGCGCCTTCCAACTCCTTCCCAACTCCTAAACCATATTCTTCCTTCCTCTTCTATTTCAAATCTCTTTTTAAATTCAAGGTCTAACACTCGACACCTGAGACAAGTTGGAGTCACCTTCCAAGAACTGTGAAGCATCAACTCATCAGCTGCACACTGTTGTCATTAGTAGCATCCTCACCTCTGTGTTGTCTATTTGGAGGATTTTTGAGTCACTCAGAGAAAAACACAACTCCTGAGCACCTCTCCTTTGGTACCTAAGGTCCTCCAGGACAGCGTCTTGCAGTGTCACACAACTGTCAGTCTCTAACCCAGGTCCTTCTCATGCTTAAGAATAAAAGAGCTTTCAAGCTAGACTATAACTCAAACCTGACTTCCACAAGCTGTTGACTAAATCCTGCATTCTCCACTGACTTCTTGGATAAGTTGTAATATATTCATTACACTCGGAGGAGTTAAAGGAAATGGGAGAAATGCAATTATTTGGCTTTTTTTTTTTCCTCCTCTGTTATACAACATGATGAGTCATTTTCCCTGGAAAGGAAACCTCTTCATTTAACAGCTCATAAGTGGGTAAATGTCTATCCAAGTTATATTGACTCACTACAGTTGAAAGGAGATTTTTTAATTATTTAATTTATGAGAGAAAAAAATGGCAAAAAAAGGAGTTTTTTTACCCCAAGAGTAATTAACTATTGATCAGCCCTTCAGTGAATAAAACACAAAATTGTTTCAAGATTCAGTGTTGTTTTTGCAAGTCCTCCTATCAAACCAGGGTTTTTTTCCCATCCAATTATTAATGACCTTTTACATAATATCCAGACTGAACTAGGATTCTTTTTGTGCTGGAAAACAGAATCAAATTAATCCTATCAAGATGACAAAATCAACTTTCAAAAAAGGCAAACTAACATATCAATTGGTTCTGTTCCTTTCTTGCATTCCTTCCTGTTGCAAGAAACATCTTGAACTGGCTCATACCAAGACCTTGTAAGGAAAAATCTACCATCCTTACAAACCCTGGTGGAAATGTGCTATGATGGTGCCTGTAAGGAACCTATAGTGAAGAGTCTTGGTAGAAAAAATGATTGGGACAGAGAGAAATGTCGAGAAGACGGGCCATGAGTCCCTCATTGCCCACAGTATGGAGGCAACACCTGAGAGGACAAGGAGGTAGCTGGCTGAACTGGGACTCTCTCATTGCTCCATAACGTGGCCCTGTTTTGTAAAGAGCTAACATGTCCAGTCACCACAGCTGGGATTCCCCATGAAAAACATGGCTACATGGTTGTCAAGGGAGGGGTGGAGGATGAGGCAAGAGTTTTGTCAGAACCACTCCTCCACATCTCAGTGTGGGATGTGTCTTCCAAGATTAGAGAGCCATGCTCTGAAGTATCAAATGCACTGAGCTAAAATCAACCTAATTAAAAAGAGCTGGCAGTTTAATGGATGAAACTGGTATTTAAACATCTGGAATGAAAGATTTCATGTGACAGGCTATTTGCAAAGAAACAACAAACCACCCTACCAACAAAATAAACAAACTGCACTCTGTGCAAGGCAAAGCTTCTAGAGAAAACAGGATTTGAAATCATGAAGTTAGGACCAGATCCAAACCACTGATTACCTTGGTATATTTTTTAGCTCTGAGTAGACCAAAATTGTGTCAAAATCACATCAGATGCTGAGTTTAGTGCATGGGCAGACACATTATTTTAACCAAAAAGCCTGTTGGGGCAATATAATGCAAAATATGAATACTAATCTCCTGTTTATAATTTTTGCTGTCATCTGCTTACCGTAAATAGAACTTCATTAAGGTTTCAATTCATTATTTTTTCAAAGCATATATGTTCTGAAACAAAATCAAGCAATTTTGTGCCATCTACTGGTAAAACAAGATTTTTCAAATCCTAGGTACTCTAAATCTACTACAGAGTTAGTTTATACCTGTTTCAGCTTTATTATTCACCCTAAATAAATGTGTTAGTTTGTTGCAAGCAATCTCACATATGGCATGCCTGATAAAGAAGACTGTTCGCATCATCTGAGTATCAACAGCATCCCCCAAGCTGCACCAGGGGAGGTTTAGGCTGGATGTTAGGAAGAAATTCTTCATAGAGAGAGTGATTGCCCATTGGAATGGGCTGCCTGGGGAGGTGGTGGAGTCACCATCACTGGAGGTGTTTGGGAAGAGACTGGATGGGGTGCTTGGTGCCATGGTTTAGTTGATTAGATGGTGTTGGATGATAGATTGGTCACGATGATCTCGAAGGTCTCTTCCAACCTGGTCTGGTCTATTCTATTCTATTCTATTCTATTCTATTCTATTCTATTCTATTCTATTCTAATTCATGGACACCTTTAATTGGAGTGACATTAATACGATTCTATTGAAAAATTTCAAAGGCATATTTTTAAACTAAAACTTCCATGGTGTAAGCCTGGATACAGGTTAGGACCTATTTCTTAGCCTGAACTATCTGCCTGTTCGTAAACTGCAGTGTTCATATTGTGACAGCTGCAGGTAGGCTTTCTCTTCTGAATGAACAGTTTAACTGGGAACCACTATTCTGAACCGAGGTGTTCATAGCAGAGTTAAGCTGAGCTGCCCCTTTTTTTACCTGGCGCTGTTAAGATCTCATGATGGCACTCCATGATCAGATGTCACTATTCATACTCAAAAAGGCTGAACCCAAACTTTGGCCAGCTTTCTCAGAGAAGGCTATCCTTGGAGAAGGGAGATGCCCTTACAGAAGAAAAATCCAAAGGACCTAACTTGAATAGTGCAGCAGAATGAATAAATGGGACATGCTAACACCCGAATCAAAGGATTGAAGTGAAGGAGAGAGAAGAGATTTTTTTCATCTTCAGTCTTGGCAAAAGAACAAATGAGTGTCAGCTGGCCTTGAGTATATTTAGGTTGGAAATTAGAAGGCTTGTAACCATCAGAAGAAAGAGGTCCTGTGACAGCCAGCCAAGGGGAGTGGTGGGGCCAAACTGTCTAACTAGTTTTAAGATAGATCTTGGTAACTTAATGAAAGGGATTATGAAACATGGATGTCTACAACAGTAGAAAACTGGGCTTGATGACCCAGGCAGTCCCTTCCAGTCCTCTGTTCCCACATTTCCCGGAATGTTCCTC
Organism: Melanerpes formicivorus; assembly: GCF_026170545.1. Classification (NCBI taxonomy): domain Eukaryota; kingdom Metazoa; phylum Chordata; class Aves; order Piciformes; family Picidae; genus Melanerpes; species Melanerpes formicivorus. The sequence continues at coordinate 7,398,094 of NW_027142369.1, forward strand.
TGCTTTGACTTCAACATGGTGCCCAACTTCTGACAGCTGTAGATTCAGCTGCCTGTCAGGATGCTCAAAATTACCAGAGTTCTGTTGATCTCAAACCCTCTCATTAGCTAGAATATGATTTTGTAGGAGTGGCCAATTGCATTTTCCATCTAAATCCTATGTCACATTTGTCAGATCTGTCTTCTAAAGTTTTTAAACACAGTTTGCGTTCATTTTTATTATAGGCTGAAGGCAATTAGTGAATGAAAAGTGAATTAAGCAAAACTAGACATTTTTAAGTTCAATAGCCAAGAGATCAACTAAGATATAATTATCTGTCATGTTTATTAAAATCACCACAACAGAAAATCAGAGAGTGGGGAAGTCAATGTAAGTATGATCTGCAATGTAAGTAATTTAGTAAAAGAGGGTGATTTGTTTCTTAATGATCTCATGTTTCTTTTAGTTTTGGGTATGCTTCAATACAAACAAAATTCTGAAAAGCTTAAAATTCAGTATCTGCAGACATAGAATAGTTGTTGTTAAATGCCAATGACAGGCTGTTTAAAAAAAAACACTAAAGGGGGTGGGGGGAGGGTGTGAGTATGTGCTGTGCTGAGCCCCCAAACACATCTATAACTCACAGAAACAGCAAGCACTAGATGACCTCTGAATAAAAGAAAGAAATCCTAAGTCTCTCAAACTGAGCACTTAAAATTATAAATCCCTTTTGAAAATTCAGTTCTAAAGTAAACACACGATTAAGTCTATCAGCTGATACCTTTAAGAACAACTCTTTGCCTTTCTGTCTCTGCCATTTCATCCTCCCCAGCTGCTACCAGGAGAATTTGAGCATAATAAAGTAGCAGTGCAGTGCTCAGGAAGCACTATGGAAGTGTGTATGCCTGTGAGTCCAGATACAAAGGGCAGAGGAAACACAACACATGTAGCTCCCCAGGTGCCTTTCTGGAATTCTGCACCTCCTGTTACATGCAATTAGGCACAAGGCAAAAGGGTTTTACGAGGATCCTTTGAGAACCATTTAATTTTGTTTTCCTGAAGCAGGAAAATGTCAACTTTCATTCAGATGTCCAAGTGAATCATATTTAAATCTGAAGAAGTGGAAATACAAGAAAGCAAACCTAATACAGTTTCAAATTATATTTAATTGATCTTCCCCTTTTTGGAAGTATTTGCTGTTTGGAAATATTTATCCTGGCTAGACTCTATTTGACAGTCAAAAAATGTAGAAAGAAAGATCAATCAGGTATCTCACGAAAACATTCCTCTGGTGTGTCCAGCTATATTTTCCAGAAGAAAACTGTCTCTAGAGGAAGTTGTTTGCCAGTAACTCTCTATTACACAGGTATGCAAAGTTACTGCTTGCCTAACTAAAGTGAGTAGGGTCAGGAAAGTCCCACTGAGCTTACTGGGAGAAATGCTATAAGCAGAATTTGGATCATTATATTGTCTTTTGCCCAAAGGCAAATTACCCTCCCTGCAGCCACTTCAGAGCAATAAAGGGAATGAATGCATTAATGCCAACCTTGTCTTAGCCTCTGGAGAACACTGCTGAGAAGCAATGCAGATATATCTTTCTATTTGCGATTAACTAATTCTTCCCTCCATTACACAAACTGCAAAACAACTTCAAAATCTCAGCATTCCTTCCTGCTGGGTTTCTACATCTATCCCTTTAAACTGGACAAAGGAGATGCCATTGGGAAATATAACATAGGCAACAATGAGGCTGTAAGAGTGCTCCCAAATGGGTTTTCAAAAAGGTTCTGCAGTTCTGCCTGCTTTCCTTCATCAGTGCAGGTGTACCATAGGCCATTTCTGTACAGTTGTTGCTTATACAGAGTATGTCCAAAAGTAAAGTCTAAGCTTTTCTCTTTGGCCTATATCATTGTCCAAACGACAAGTAACAATTTCTGCTGATGTACTGTTTCTTCAGATGGCATCCCCAGAGAAATCTTAGTTTAACTACTATTAGTTTGGACTGCTGATTTACATTGCAGATGGCAAATCGATAGCACCAATATGAATTGTTGTTTCTTTAAAAAATTATGTCATAGATAAGCCTCCGCCAAGACCCTATAGAATCCTAAAAAACCCCAAATCACCTAAACATCTTTACTTAGGAATTCATAAAGTCTTGGCCTCCACTTCTTGCCTTAAAACCAAACCAAACCAAACCACAACAAAAAAGAGAGAAACCACCACCACCACCACAACAACAAAGAATCAAAGGAGTGTGGGCAAAGGATCAAAACCAACTGAGTTACCACAGTTTTAACAACTTACCACTCAGCTGTGCTACCTGATCATGCGCTCCTAACCCTCTGAGCTTAGATCTCACCAACAGCCATTCTGGATACTTGCTTCACAGCTCTTTGTCTTAAAACCAAAACAAAACACTGGAAAAATCACCAAATGAGAGCAGGAAGAGAATGTTACAATGCTATAAAAAGGCTAAACTATTCAGCAGCAGAAATACATCAGGATATGCCAAAAGAGTGCCCACTTCTTTCCAGAAGACACAAAATTCTAGTATAAAAAAGTATCCTAGAGTATGGTACACATTCTGACCCTTTGCCACATAGTTGTTGGGTGCACCCACAATCATGTTTCAGAAAATAAACCAAAACATTTTGTTGCCCCTACACTGAGCAAAATGTAGATGATAATGTGGTTATGAACATTATGAAATATCTACTACATAATGTCAGTATTTCAGCAGGATATTTTAAAGACGGTTCCATTGGCAAACCCCTCTTTCAGAATTTACTTAACTTAGGTTATCAGAACATTTCTGCATGCAAAGAGGAAAAACACTCTAAATAACTTCTCCACAGTACAAGTTAAAATTTTCCTTGAACATATTCCATCTAACAGGGACAGTCTGTACTTGTGAGTACAGGAAGCAGCTGCTCTATGTGCATGTGAAGCAGCAGTGACTGAGCAAGTGGAAATCAACAGATTCTGGTCAATGGGAGGTTTACTGGATGTCAACTTCTATCCATTTAATATGGAACTGAAAGCAATGAAATTCTGTACCCTTACATATTTTCAAGACATAATTTAAATGAGCAGAAATCTATCTGGAGTGTGAAGAAGTGGTAAGGTTGTTCACCACATGAAGCAGCAGAACTTGACAAAATAGGGTCCTTACTTCCAAATTCATATTGATTCAAATAATCATATTGGGTTGAATGATCTACTGAAGAGGTGAACCAAAACTTCCAGACCAAACTCTAGGTAATGAATTTCCAGTAATTTCGTGTAGCAGGCGCTGCTGATCTCCAGCCAAATACATGAGCTTCAGCAGTCCATTTGAGGAAAAAAATAGGTTAGGAATCCTAATTACCTGGAGAAAGCACCTTTATGTCAGGAAGCAAACATCAAGGTAGAAAGCACTCACACTGTCAGATGCTAGTTAGAGTGGTGTGCCGAGCTGCAGTTGCCTCCCCCTGCACATTGTTTGCAATCATCAATTGAAAGCACAAAAGGTCATGCACTGCTCTTGTCCAGACAGGCTACAAAAGCAGATACAGCTGGAAGGTCGATTAATAGGTTTTCTACAAACATGTTTCACCAATGAAGAAATCTTGCTGGTGCACAATTCTGCCACATCATAAGGAATAAAGCTTAGCACCTCACAAAAGCATACTCAATTTGATTAAAAATACTTCTGTGATAATACTAGTATCTTCATTCAGGTCACCTCCTCAGTGCTGAAGACTCCAAACCTCACCTGGGAGACTAATTGCTCCAAATGAAGGAATTTTATTGACTGCACCATGTTAAATAACATCACATTAAACAATTACTTCCTTAAAGTTACACATTGATGGATGGAAAATATTATAGATCTGCTTTCTGCCTCTAACAGGTCTAAAACTCATGAAGAAACAATGGAGGACTGTCTTTGTTTTTACTAAGTGTATGTGAAAAGTCAACAGCAGCAATATATATGATACTGTAAAAATGCTAGCATGATAGGTAGCATTTGCCTTTACTCACCTTGGAATATATGTTTGCAAGGTGCAGCAATATCCTTCTGAACAACTGATTCTAAGGAAAGCTGGGCTTTTTTTTTAATTTATTTTCCATTTTAGCATATGCTTATATTTCCATATAAGCATTTTGAGACCACACATGGTCCCTTTTTCCAGCATATAGGCAAAAGGGAAAAAAGGTAGAAGCGCATCCATCTATATATACTAAATCTGATAAATATTCAGTGGGTCTCTGGGGAGAAATTCCACTCACAATTCCAACCAGGTAGTTCTTTTTAACTTCAGAGAAGTTATGGAAGTATAATTTGGAGCAAACTGGCCACAGGTTAGCAGTGAAACTCTATGTGGAGGAGTCCTTTCCTCAGCATTCAAGATCTCTGTATAGCTTCTGGAAGAACTCGCATTCTACAATTGTTAGGCAGCCAACACAGGAATTACCTGCCATGGTGGAAGACACAGTATAGCAAGTTTATCAGTATGCTATGGTCAACAGAGACTATGCAAAATTTGTTACCTTTCATCCTCATTTGTTTTAATTCTGAAAAATCTAGTGCCAGTAAACAGAAGGAATACTGCTCTGCCCAGACCAAAATCTATTCCAACAACCAGGAGCTCCTCCCTAAAATAGATTTTGTGCCCTCACATCATTTCCACCTTCTCTTATACATAACTTATGGTCATTTCCATTAAGTCATAGAAATATTTTCATGTTTAATTCACATGTGTTTCTAAGGAGCAGACAACCATAGAGACAGTCTTGTGTAATGACAAATAACAGCACAGAGTTAAACAGTGGCTGCCAGCAGGAAATGTAAGTTGACAGACTTATAGAAAAGGCAACACTTAAAAGAGGCAGGCAGTTAGTTTTGAATTCCCAGTTCCAAGAAGGGGAGGGCAAAATGTCTCCTGAGAAAGGGTATGAAATACAACTATTTGCATCTTTCTATGGTGGAGTGCCACCAAGCTCAATTCTGTCAGCAATGGCCCGGCAGAAAGAATATCTCATGGCATGCCTGGTACCGCTTTTCTGGTCATCGCTAGCTATGCTAATAGTCATGGGGAACATCTGGCTTGCTGCTGCAGAGGTAAAAGAGAAGGTGAAGAACCATATTGTGGTCTCAAGCCTGTATCAAATGGCAGCCATTAGCTAGCCCATCATTTTCATTTATCCTAACCAAGCAAGAAAGGGCATGGAACAGGAATGTTGGAGAACACAGAACATTTATGGATATACATATGGATATGAAAATGAAGTATACATGCAAAAAATGGAAGGGCAAAGGACAGCATGGATTTCTGGCACATCATTTTTTTATTTCAGTGCTAAGTGGCTTGATAAGCATTAAGACACTTATGTAGGGTTTGGAACCAATTAGATAATTGCAAGGTAAACAGCACTTTCAGAAGCAAAAGGTAAGTCAAAAGATATATGTGGATCAGAACCCCATCAGCAGCCTTCCTCCGTTAGAATCACAGAATCACCAAGGTTGGAAGAGACCTCAGAGATCATCAAGTCCAACCTGTCACCACAGACCTCATGACTAAACCATGGCACCAAGTGCCATGTCTAATCCCCTCCTGAACGCCTCCAGGGATGGTGACTCCACCACCTCCCTGGGCAGCCCATTCCAATGGCAAATGACTCTCTCAGTGAAGAACTTTCTCCTCACCTCGAGCCTAAACTTCCCCTGGTGCAGCTTGAGACTGTGTCCTCTTGTTCTGTTGCTGGTTGCTTGAGAGAAGAGACCAAACCCCTCCTGGCTACAACCACCCTTCAGGTAGTTGTAGACAGCAATAAGGTCTCCCCTGAGCCTCCTCTTCTCCAGGCTAAACAATCCCAGCTCTCTCAGCCTCTCCTCGTAGGGCTTGTGCTCAAGGCCTCTCCCCAGCCTTGTTGGCCTTCGCTGGACACGTTCAAGTGTCTTGATGTCCTTCTTAAACTGAGGGGCCCAGAACTGGACACAGTACTCAAGGTGTGGCCTAACCAGTGCAGAGTACAGGGGCACAATGACTTCCCTGCTCCTGCTGGCCACACTATTCTTGATGTGATGCTGAGGCTATTCAGTAGCTGCCAAAAAAATGGTTGGTGGGACTTTGCCAAAGAAAGTCACACGCTGTTGCTGGAAAACTTCTTTCACAGCGGATCTTGGCATATAGGTTTGAAACTGCCAGGGAGAGATTGGCTAAACTACACACTCTTGTTTGCCCACAAGTAGTATGGAGGCACTGAAAGTTAGAAATGTGAATGCAAGCTACCAGTAGCTTTGCACTTTGTCTGCATGCACTTCTGTCTGTGGTTTAAATCCTGTCAGCATAACACCCCAGGAAATTACCTGAAAGATATAGATTAAACCAGCACTCATGCCAACAATCTAGGTGATGTAAAAGTGCCAGATCTCCATCCTCCCACTTTTCAGGTCTGTGTTTCAGCTGGGAGCTGGCAAATAGTGATAAATACATGCAATTGTTGCTGCATGAGAACAGAACATTTTCTCTGCCAATATCCAAAGAAGACACTGGTTGATTATTCAGATTCTCTGGTTATCATGGGCTTCCACAGGCACAGGTGTGTTTCCAGAAGTGGGCACATGTCAGCCATCCTCCAGGCACCTGAGCCTCATTCTTAGTGAAGGGGCAGCCAGAGTACAAATGTCAGCAGAGGTTACAGTCTAGGACAGAGAAACATTTTTTTTTTCCATTATGTGAGACTGAGATGAAGTGATAATTCCAGGCAGCTGAAACCTTGCTTTCTTGCTGATAAGTAAATGATCTCCTGAACTATGCAGTAGTTTGAAATGACCCATTTTAAAATATCTGAAAATCTGTCAGTTTTATTCATAGAATCACAGATTCATAGAATGGTTTAGGTTAGAAGGGACCCTACAGATCATCTAGTTTCAACTCCTATGCCATAGACAGTGACACCTTCCACTTGACCACATTGCTCATGGCCTCATCCAACCTGGCCTTGAACACCTCCAGGGAAGGGCCATTCATGACCTTCCTGGGCACATCACAGTGTCTCACTACCCTCACTGCAAGGAATTCCTTTCTAATAGCCAGTCTAAATCTACCCTCCTCAAACTTCAATTCATTCCCTTTCATTTTATCCCTACAAGCCCTTGTAGAAAGTCCCTCCCCAGTTTTCTTGTAGGCCCCCTTCAGGTACTGGAAGGTCTCTCCCGAGCCTTATTTCTCCAGGTTGAACAGTCCCAACTCTCATAGCCTGTCTTCACAGGGCAGGTGCTCCAGCCCTCTGATTATCTTTGTGTCCCTCCTCTGGATCCACTTCAGCAGTCCAATGTCCTTCTTATGCTGGGGGCACCAGAACAGGATGCAGTACTCCAGGTGGGGTCTCAGAAGAGTGGGGTGGGGGGTGGGGGGGGTGGGGTGTGAATCACCTTCCTCATTCTGCTGGTCACACTTGTTTTGATGAAGCCCAGGACATGGCCTTCTGAGCTGCATGCACACATTGCTAGGTCATGTTAAGTTTTTCATCAACTGACACCCTCAAGTTCTTCTCCTGAAGACTGCTCTCAAGCCACTCCTTGCCCAGTCTATATTTGTGCTTGGGATTGCCCCAGCCATCTTGCATTTCACCTTGTTGAACTTCCTGAGATTATCTTACAAGCCTGTCCAAGTCTCTCTGGAAGGCATCCCTTCTTCTCAGTGCATCAACTGAACCACAAAACTTGGTGTCATCTACAGACTTGATGAGGGTGCAGTCAGTCCCACTGACCATATCACTGAAATATATGTTAAACATCACTGGTTCCAGTACTGATTCCTGAGGGACACCACTTGTCTCTGGTGTCCACAACTCTCTGAGTGCTGCCATCTGTCATCCAGCCAATTCACTGTCCAGTGAGCAATCTACCCCTCAAGTCCAGGCTTTTTCAGCTAAGTGACCAGGATACCATGCCAGACAGTGTTAATCACTTCCTTTAGTACCGTATGAAGGAACTGTCTCCATGGCTGACACATGAGATACTCCTTTGGCAGTTGTTCTGTCCATATCCCCTGCAATGGGTGGAAATAGTCGTATCTGAAATATTTTTCAAATAAGGAACACAATAGCTTGGTCATAAGACTTGGAGCATGTTCCCTAGATAGAGAGTTTTAATGTGAATCATACAGCATAGATGTTGCTCCAAATTTACAATTCTTGAGATATATGTAGAAAATTATAGGCCATTTAAACAGAAGAACAGAAGATTGTAGATTAGGTCATTGGGGGGAAAATACAGCAAAGGCCACCTACATAAGGTACATGAAAAATCATTTTGGCTGTGTCTCACAAGCAAAGTAAATTGAAGATGTAACAGGATATTCCATTTCTTACACTTCTCAGGGTCCTTTGCACAGTGAAAGATTAGAATACAGTATTTTTTTTTTGCCTAGACAGAACAAACTTTCACTGTTTCTAAGAGGAAAGAGTAAATTCATGCTCCCATCTCAAGAACATCAATCTCCAAAACAAGTTATTCATGCATGATGTTCAATCACCAGTACCCATTTTTCTTGCAGAATGTTCCAGACATGACTTCCAGGTCCCAGCTACCCTCTTCCTGTTAGAAAAAGCTGACGCATCTTCTACTTTTTGTAAAGAAATTGCTTCAGAATAGGTTAGTATTCTCTAGAAATCATCGCAAAGGTGTTCTGAGTTCTATTTTCCTGGTTCTTTTGACTGCACTCACAAAAATCTTCAAGTCCTAGCTTAGAAATTGATAAAGAACACTCTTAAAGAGAGCCATAAGCACTTGTTTCAGGAACCATACAAACACTGATCCAAGTGCATTATAAAACCTCCAAATAACAGAACTATTGTCATTTGTCTTTACTTGTGTTCTGACTTACAGAACAAAGTAAGAAGGGGTTCCTGACCTTAGGCTTTAACGCCTTTAAAAACTGTCTTCACTTCAGCTGATTTCTGTTACCAGTTATTTTAAACGATTATCATGAAATGAGGTGTCAAATGTATACCAGAAGTTGCTTTAGTACAAATACATATCTAGTAATCTACATGCTTCACAAAGCTTGCTGAAGGTTGGAAAGTAGATATGAAAATTAGTCCCTTTTTTTCCTTTCAAAGTTTTAAGGGCCTTATTTCTTCTAACTGGGCAGATATTATCACCAAAATATTTCTGCTGTGATAATTGCTATAAAGGAGGGCAGATATACAAGAAACAGTGGAATTTGGTTAAAACCACCAATGATAAAGGCCAGTCACATTACAAGAGGCAATAGCTTCTAGTCTGGTGAAGCAGTCTAAGCTGACTTAATTGTCTGTCTAAGGAATGTAGCGTCCTGTTTCCACGACCCAGTCAAAGGGACTTTCTCCCCCATATACACTTCTATGGATTAATTGCAAAAATCAAGTGAAGATCCTTCTCAGCCAAGCAGCTCCATACTGATGCAGTTACTGATAATAGTAGGACTTAACTTTTTGCATATATTTTTCCTTTGGTCTAAGCTAGAAAAAAAAACAATTAAATAAGCACAAGAATTGAACTTAGGGGAAAAAAAAAGAAAATATTTGCATCAATTATTATAGAACTTTAATTCCATAAAAGGCAAAAAATAAGAGTGGTAATAACTACATTTTTCATTTATACTGTATCTCACAGTGCCAAATTTTTTAGCTGTTTACAGGTATAGCAGAGAAACAAACACTATCTATCATTGTCATGTAACACTTGATGTAGAAAAATAGAGCTTAAAGTAATTCAAGTCACTAAGTCACTTTGGCAAACCATGACTAAAATTCAAGAGCACATGTTATCTATTCTCCTTTGTTTTGGTGTTTGATTGCAACACAGCTAATTTGAACTGTAGGAAACTACAATAAACTGTGATATATCTTCACTCTAGATATGGAATGAATCTTACTGTCACAATTGACAAGAGAAGAAATGGTGTTGGGCTGTCTTTACATGATGATTTGGAGCAATTTCTCACAAAAAGTTTCATTATCACACTAAATAATATTGATTCATACTAGAAACTTTATTAAAGATAAGTAAGGGGGAAGAAAAGGACAGAAGTGAGATTGAAAACAAGACAGACTTAAGTAATCCCCTGTGTCAGAATGAGTAGAGTAAGAGATGTACTTATACGATTAAAAACAAATAAACAAACAAGATTATTTACAAATTGCAAATTATAAATATATGCTAACCCCTTCAGAGGAACTGTGCAATTAAATCTCTCACATAGAAAATTCACACATATTTTGTCATTTACAAAGAGTATTGTGCAAATTGCTAAACACTACATAAGCATAATAAGTTCACAATGAACTTAAACTGATCTACCTCTAGCCTACTGCAAAAGGGTTATTCCCACCCTTTCTGCAGGTCCTGTTGCAGTCTTGGCCCATGCTTGGTTTCAGCCCTAGCAATTATTCAGTTTCACTGCACTTCAGATGATATCACTTGTCTAATTTTAAACACTTCTTAACTTTCAGTTAAGATTCAGCTGGATGAGCAACTTCTTCCATGGCCTCCTAAATGCTAGGAGTGACGTAAAGAAGCACATGGCTGGGGCAAATCTGGGCATGCACACTGCAGGCAGCACAGCCTTACATCAGCCTAAACTATTTATGAAACGCTGTGAGTGTATGAAAGTAGTGCAGCTACAATGAGAGGACAGACGGATGTGAAATCAGGAAGATCTATTCAAAATCATTCTTAATTGATCTTAATAGCTTCCAAGTAAATATATTTTATGTCACTGAAATATTGATGAGTGTTTGCCTACTTCTGTATTACAGTAATTTTGAAACTGAGAGAAGGAGTTCAAACATTTTAGTTGCTTTACACAACAGCATGGTCCTTGATGTCTTGTTGATGTTCTATATAAGCCACTCTTGTTGATGTCCTATATAAGCCACTTTCCCATTCTTCCCACCCTGATTTTCATGTCTTCACATGGCCTTAAAGTATCATTGATAAAGTACTTATTTCAGGTGAAGCAGAATGTAGCTTCCAATAAGACAACATCAAAAGATCATTATTTTATGTATATCAAGAGTAAAGAGCATAAAAAGGGATAAGCATTATCCCAAAGAGAGGGTGCTGCTAAATAGACAAAAAGCCCAGAAAATGAAGCTTGGTTTTGAACAAAAAAACCAAACCAAAACCCCCAAACCAACAAACAAAAGCCACACAAAGAAAAGAAAAAGAAAAAGAAAAAGAAAAAGAAAAAGAAGAAGGAGAAGGAGAAGGAGAAGGAGAAGGAGAAGGAGAAGGAGAAGGAGAAGGAGAAGGAGAAGGAGAAGGAGAAGGAGAAGGAGAAGGAGAAGGAGAAGGAGAAGGAGAAGGAGAAGGAGAAGGAGAAGGAGAAAGAAAAGAAAAGAAAAGAAAAGAAAAGAAAAGAAAAGAAAAGAAAAGAAAAGAAAAGAAAAGAAAAGAAAAGAAAAGAAAAGAAAAGAAAAGAAAAGAAAAGAAAAGAAAAGAAAAGAAAAGAGAAAAGAAAAGAGAAAAGAAAAGAGAAAAGAAAAGAAAAGAAAAGAAAAGAAAAGAAAAGAAAAGAAAAGAAAAGAAAAGAAAAGAAAAGAAAAGAAAAGAAAAGAAAAGAAAAGAAAAGAAAAGAAAAGAAAAGAAAAGAAAAGAGAAAAGAAAAGAGAAAAGAAGAGAAAAGAAAGCGATTATGATCAATGGAAGACCTGACAATGACAAACATCTGAGTCATTAGCAACAAAGCATCCACCATATCTTGCATCATCGAGATCCAGCTAGATGACATTTCAAGCCCTGTACTAACCAACCTACTCTCCACCCTGCACAGGCAGGACAAGCCATCTCCCAAAACATTATCTGTCTTCTCCACAAACATCACATTTGAAAAGACAGGTCCCTTATGTAAGAATAATACCATGGGATTCATTGACTTAACAAGAGAAACAAATCCAGTGTAAAGTCAGATAACTAATCTAAATGTGAGGCCAGTGGTACTTTAATGGAGATACTCAAGAAAGATCTGCAATTCTGGGTGAGCTCAATGCACACATTACCAAAGAAATGTGTATAAATTCCAAAGTTAATTTCTTCCCCTCTTTCCTCCAGAAGCCACCTCTAGTCCAGCTCATGAAGCATTTCAAATCTATACCTTTTGCCAAATCTACCTTTTGGGCACAGACCTTCATACTAATTTGAAACATTAAGATGATAGAATCCAAACCATAGAAATGATGGATGAGAAGGGACCACAGGAAATCTGTGTTAACCCTTAGGTATGACAAAGGAATGAGTAAACTTACACTATGCCTGACACTCACTGTTCTTAAAAATTGTCATGATGGAGATTCCACAATCCACAAATTCTTGCCTGTCCCCCGCTAAAATGTCCTGCAAAAAGACTTTTCTTGTCCACTTGAACTTATACCTCTGGCTTTATCTTTGCCAACACTGGTAAGTTTGCTGTTTAAGAATTTAAGAATTACCATGTCTCTCAGAATTGCTCTCTTTCTTAGACTTGCATAGGGTAAGATTTTAGATTAGATCTTTAATTTCTTTTGTTTTCACTTCCAATCATCTCAAGTTTTTCTGGTTATTGTCAGAATGATGCTCCACACTGGAAAATAATCCAGGTGATCCAAAGCCAAATTAGGAAAATAATTATTTTCTATTCTTACATATATTTTTCTGTCAAAAATTATTCCAGAGGTGCTTTTGGTAGTTTCGTGAAGACATCACACACTTGTCTTAAATTTAAGATGTGAACCAATAATCCCAAGGTCTCTCTTATTCTGCTGTGGCTGTTCTGTTAAGCTCCCTGTTATATCTCTGTGTTGAATTTTCTCTGTCTAAATGTAAGATTTTGCACTGTTCTTCTTCAGCATATCAATTTCAAGCTATTTGTTCAAATTATGAGAGTTATTTGGCATTAGAATATTGCTTTCTCCTATCTTTTTCATCTGTGCATCAGGTTCATGATGGCACTAAAGAATCATGTGTTGTCCAGCAAAAAGCATTCTAGAACCCAACTCATATAAAGATCTATGGACTCTGTTATTTTTCTAAACTAATTTCAAAGAAGACCATGTAATACAGACAAGAGAAAGTGCAGGACATTTGCTCCTAAGTCAAGAACTTAAAGGGCAGAAATACAGAAACCACACAGTGAAGTTACTATCTATTAACTACACATACTGGCTCCCAAATGCTCCCTTCCTCCTCATCACCCACAAAGGTGCATACCAGCTGAAGACAATCTATTAAACTCAAGTGCTAATAGGATGAAATAAGAGCTGAGACAGACAGAATAAAATACACAACACTGTAAATCCAACCCATTTTATTCCTCACATTGAAAAAAAAAAAAAGGCAAAATAAGGAGTCCAGAGCTTCAGGTCTTGGAACAGGCTGTCAGAAAAGACCTTTCTTCATCCTTCACATATACTACAGCCAAAGAAACACAGAAGAAAGGATCCCTTGATGTGATAGCCAAAACCTTTCATTCCTGAGCAAGGTTTGAAGAAATCTCTCTCTACACCACATTCAGAAACACTTAGGTGGGATTATATGTAATATAGAGCACAATTTGGATGCAAGGCCAGGAACTGTGAATGACAAAGAGTTTTTTATTTCTTCCTATAAAGGAGTAAAGATTCCATATATATATATAGCTTAATGTAAAATACTACTCAAAACACCTGAGAAAGGTGGTCCTCTTAGAATGAATAAATTTCTTCAGTCTAAAGACACCTAATGATAACTATCAATGAGCAATTAATTTTCTATTACAGCCATCACTTCCAAGGTTGCAAGTTAACTGTCTTTTTAGTTCCCTATACTTGGCATGTAACTACAGGTTTAGTTAGAGGTTCCAACTGCACAAAATGCTATAGGCCATTGTACGAACAGCGCAATCTACCATAAAAGCATCACATACATCCTTCTTTGAAAATAGTCAATATTCTTGCAAAACAAAATAAAAATAATTTCAGCTTTAGTATAGAAAGTTAATATTCTATGAAATAAGAACATGGGTTCTTTGTGGTTTTTTAATACTTACAAGTTTATAACATCAAAGCAACGATGAGCAATGGGGTTTGACTTGGTGTACATAGTCTAGCTAAATTGCAGATGAAGTAACATGGATGCTATTTTGCACAAGGAATGGGACAAAGTAGACAGTCGTTGTAGGGTAGTACCTCAAGGGTCACATCCTAGATACATTGAATACTCAGCTCAAAAGATCCTACAGAAAAGAGAAGTGAAAAGGAAAAGGACAAAGAAACACAGGACTGAACATTTAAAGAAGAGGGCAAAGAATATGGGCAATAAGCTTGGACCTGGAAAACCTATGAGAAGAGCTAGAAATTGGGATTGCTCTGTCTTTGAAAGGAAATGAACAAGCAAAGACATAATAAAGTATCAAATATCCAAGGACTTTGTGTCATCTTTTGGAACACGAGAAAAAGCATTTTAATTAAAAACAAGCAAACAAACAAAAACCTCTTAACCAACCATCCAACCATCAAAACAAAACCCCCACAAATAACCCCCCCAAGGAAAAAACAACAAACCAAAACAACTCTACAAAACCCAACAAACTGAAAATGGCAACATTCAAAGACAGTAAAAAGAAATATGTGCTTATGAAATGACTAATTTGGGAACTCTGCCTTGCAGAAGGTTAATGAACCTGAGGAGTGAGATGAAAAAGCAGCTAGGTATTATGGAAGTAGCAGTTCCCTAACATAACAATTAAAAACAAAAAAGAAAATAAATCAGTGGAGATCATATCAGACAATCAGGCCTCATGCAATCCCTTTAGTGCTAGTAGATCAAATAAAGTCTAGTGACAGAGCAGACAATACCATTTCTACCCACTGCAGGGTGTTCCCCTTGTTCCTCAAAATGTCTGGAACTTGATGTTCTCAGATGCATCCCCCTGGACTTAAAATCTGAGTCAGTATGGCAGGTCTTAAAAACATGGACAGATTCACAAAACACCAAGTCACAAACACATTTAATTCAGCTTTGAAAAAAAAAAACAAACCAAAAAACACCAAACACACACCTCAGTGATATTTTAATTGTGAAGGGTAGCTGCACTTCCCTCTAATCATGTTCAGAGAGAATCCTCCTAGGTGTTTCTCTCCAGCATTTCAGCTCTTGAAGGTCTCCCTTCCATCTAACTCAAGGGAATTTTCTGATGTAGAAAGTCATCTGAACGCTGAGATATAATTATACTAGGAAAACACCTTAAGTGAAGATCAAAATGTTGAATTCTCCCATCTATCTACTCAGTTCAAAGGCAGCTTGTCCCAAAAGACTGCAACAAAGCATGCAGCTCTTGATTAATTTTGAGGATGGTTTTGATGAGAAAAAAAAGTATTGGAAGAGGGAGGGGGAAATGTACTGTTATTAAAATTTAGTAGATTCATAAAAAACATTCTGTTTATTAAAAAGTAATTATAAAGTTTATTCTAAAAAACAAAAAAAAAGTTATATTGGATATAGCACGTATAGTTTACAGTTCATTCTCATCCACATGAAGTTCATTTCCAAATTTATTTTGAGACTACGTCTGAGCTAGAAAGACCAGAGGTTAAATAGGAATGAAACAGGAAATGGAACAACAAATAAAAGCTATGAAACAAAACCCTATGCTTTCTGTAATCTAATGGTTTTATGCAGCAGGAACACTACACATGGAGAGGGGCCACGGAAAGCAGCAGACTGTTGTGTATCTGATTCCTATACCTTGCCAGCCTACTCAGCAGAAATCTGGCAGGTGTCCAAAGGTCTAACTAGGAAATACAAAAATGTGGTTCTGAAACATCAGCCCTCTCAAGCTCCCTGATCCACAATGCTGAGTTCTTCTTTTGGACATCGATTCATTTTTTTTTCCTTTGTGCAGAAATATTCTTTTTCAATACTTCAGAAGTTTATTGCAAAACTGTATTAGAAATGACATATCTGCTTAATCTTGGCCCAGAAAGCTTAGGGCAGATTCTTTATAGACATTTCTGGCTATAACTTATGCTCCCACAAACACATAGTGCTCTTACATGGTCTCTTGGCTGCCTTTAGATATAACCATCTGTTAGGCAGAATTATCCATTCACAAACATTTCCAGCCTGTTTCACAATAGTTTCAGACCCAAGCAAATGCTGGCTGAGATGTACAGTTGTGCTGTTGCCACTCGCAGGAAATATCTTTTGCCTGACTGTAACACCAATTGCACTGATCTCACATATTTCTGTAGATTTTATCACACATAATAGAACTTGCAGCCAAAATGAGCAATGAGTGGATAATGGGAAAAATGCTTTTGCAGCTCTGGTGTTTTGTAGAAGCTGCTTAGTAATCTAAGGAAATTAGGCCAAGAAGAGTCTCCAGCTTTTGCTGACTGATGAATAGTGATACTCTACTAATCTCACCCTGAGCAACATTAGATTTTCAATTCAAACATTTTGATCTCAGGTGGCTATAAGCAACATGAGAACAAGCCACAAGTTGTATGATTGTTGACATAAGACCTTCAAACGGAAGTTGCATGTGTGTATAGGATGAAATCGTGTTAATGGAAGTATAGGAAATAAAAAAATCAAAACTAAATGACCCAAGTGAGACCCACAATTATATTTCAGTCAAACATGATGGCAAATATGTGAACAAGACTAGTGTTTTCATTTCTTTGAAAGATAGGCAGAGATAACCCCAAATTTGACAGTGAAGCTAGAAAACTCTTGCTAGTTTTCCCTTTCAGTTGTTTCTTAAAGAACAGAGGACAGATGTATGATAAACATAAAATAGATTCTTCCATAAGATACAAAGTGAAAGTTTTTTATCGTCTCTCTGGGAGAGACAATTCTTCCTTTTTTTTTGTAAGGCACATATCGTAGAGTAAGGTAATACCTTAGTTAGGCCAAGAGGTATAGCTGGAAAAATACTGGATACACTTTCAGCACAACTGCTGAGTACTGTCATTATCCGCTTGTAGTACACGCAGTCCCCAGCTGAGGTTATACTACGTCTTTTTTACAGAAACCTCTGAATCTGGAGGTTCACTCTTGGCAAAGGTTGTGAAAACTTGGAAAGGTGTTTGAGCATATGCCAGAAAACTCAGAGCACATTGTGCATGGAAGTCCTACTATCTTAAAAAGGAAAATTGTTAAGCAGGTGTTCAAGTTAGCAGCTACAATCATAAATGATTCTGACAGGGGCCAGAGACCCAAGATGCTCCATCAGTCTATTTTGTTTTACACTAGTCTCAGTTGTCTGTAAATCCTACCTCACAGCAGGCAATGGTAGAATCCTTCATTCATGACTTTGTTCTATCATAGAATCATAGAATTGTTTTGCTTGGGAGAGACCTCTAAGATCATTGAGTCCAACCCCTAGGACTGCACAACATAGCTTCTGTAATGTCTTTGCAAGACCATATGGGAAACACAGAGAACAAACTTGAGTTTCTCTCTCCAGTTGTCATCAAATCTGATTTCGGTGAGCTCCTATCAGTGGAAAGTAATGGTGATCAGCAAATTTGGCCTTAAGCCCAGCCTTCAGGCCACTTTTAAAAGACAGTGAAGATACAGCTGCTACATTTTTCTGGACTGAGACCAGGTCATTCAATACTTCAGAGGAAAATTCAAACTTGGAAACTTGGAAAATTACCTTGAACTCAAAGAAACAGACTTAATGTTTTTTAAAGAAGACTATTATTTAGGTCATTTCATAGCATCATATAATGGTCTGAGTTGGAAGGGACCTTTACAGCTTGCCTAGTCCAACCTCCCCACAGAGAGCAGGAACATCATCAAATAGACCAGGTTTCTCAGAGCCCCATCCAACCTGACCTTGAATGGTTCCAGGCATGGGGTTTCTACCATGTCTCTGAGCAACCTGTTCTATTTGGTGACATGGAAGTCAATATTGTCATGTCTGATATAAGAACAGTCTTAAGTCATGTCAGTTAAACAGTAGAAGTGCTGTAGCACCTCAGATCATTTTCTTTCATGAACACAACTTTACATATTTCAGTTGAACATACTACTAAGCATCTAGTTCAATTCATTAGAAAAATAAATATTTCCTAATTGCACCAGCTTGATGTTAATTTTTATTGGAGTGTTTCCTCATCTACAATATAGTCAGTGTATTCATATACACATTTAAAAGAACTGCACACTTCAAGAGTTTGCCATCTGACTTCTTGTAAACTTCTCATTTGGCACTAAATGCAATGACTATGTTGATTACATAGTCATAGCAACTGTACGACATGGGGATGGAGTTGCTGTCAGCTCATTACAAAAATATATAAGGCCTCACTTTTAATTACTCACTTAGCAACAGATTAGTTCTTATTGCCTGCCAACAATATGACCTCTCTCTCTCTCAAGGTCAACATAAATCAAAAGAAATCAGATGAGCTTGAACGTGTCACTTATTCACTTCTAACCCTTTCATAAGAAAATCAGTCTAACAAAAAAAGCAAGTCTCTGCTCAATAAAGAAACTATTATTAGAGCTAAAGAGCCAAATTTCCTGTTGTGGGGTTTGGGGTTTTTTTTCTGAATAGCCTCAAGTAATATTACAGGGGAAAAAAAAGCCTTGATACTGTTTTCTTTGTGGAATAAAAAGAAAATCACCATTAGAAACATGAGATTGCTTACAGGTTTCAAATACCAGTATGAATAAGGGTTTCCAGGTTCCATGCCTTAAGGATTAATGGTATTAAGTACTACAAAATGACATTTGCCTTGTTTACTTTAGGTGTCTTGATCTGAGAGATCTCTGCAAGCCTTATAAATAGGACTTGAATGGGACTGTTTTCTGAGATTGCTATCAAATAGTGGAAAAATATGCAAAATGCATCACTTCACTTTGAAGGAAAACCCGAAATGAATAAAAAAAATCCTAAACACAATGAAATGCTACAGCTTTGATGATTAACTACTACTCTGAGATATGAAAAACTAAGCTGCATCTGTTTACATCTGTAAAAGTCTCTTCAAGGTTTTGCTGTCAGTTTGATGTTCTAGCACCCATATTTTTATTAATTATAAAATTACCATTGTGGGCCTCCTGACCACAAAGAGTGTGCTTTACTGGTCAAGTACCACAGACATAAAGAGTCGTGCATTTATGCAAGTGTCCAGCTGATTCAGATGGAGAGGAGGTGCCCAAAGACCTGGACCTCATGACTTCTGTGGTACTGTCATAAATAATTTCAGTAGGTCTGTCCTTTTTTTTCTTCTTTTTTTTTTTTTTTTAAAGAAATGCTTACTCTGGCTTATTCCATAGCATACAAACACTCCACGCTCTGCTGAAACTGTAATTCACATTGCTCAAGCTCATATCTCATCCCTGTTTGCAAAACAAAAAACAAACAAACACACACACCCCCAAAAAAAAAAATATCAAATAAACAAAAAAAACCAAAACCACCCACCAAAGCCAAGAGACATCAACAGAAATACATGTACACCAGCATCTTGCACTCTTCAAGTGCCCCAAGGCTGAAAACATATTTGATTTGCACACACAAATCAGCCCTTACTTATAGGACTCAGTTCATTGGGCCAGACTGTAGATGTCCATGAAGGTACAAGGAGAAACAAGAACTGTTTCCCAAGTCTCAGCACCATTCTTCATCCACGAGACTGTGAAAGGCAAATCTGCCTCTGTCATACAAAGAACGTTTTTGAGACAATTAACATGATGTACTTTAATTGCTAGAGATAACCTGAAAGTTATATAACTCTCTAGTAAAGAATAGGTATGGTGTGCAAAAAAACATTAAGGGATGCATTCATATTTCTCTTCTGAGATACAGAATTTCTGTATCAATTTCTGAGTCAAGATACTCTCCAAACACAGCCATCTTCAATTCTCATGTTCAGATGTCAAAATAGTAGTAGGGCACCTGACTTATTCAGTCATCCATGTATTTCTGCAGCATGACTTGTAAGTTAATCATAGTGGGAAAATTATAATGACAAATATATAGACAAAGTAGTATACATTAGTCATATACTCAATAAAAACATCAAATATATTGCCATGACTTATTGCAGTGCAATGTGCGTGGCCTTTTTGGGCAGATTATGCACCAGATGTTTCCTTTAGTTTAGAATTTGGTTCCAGAGGCTAGGGGTGGAGCCTAACTATTTAAAGTTAAGTGTGCAAATATTGACAAATAAAAAACTGTTAAAGTCATATAATTCATTTTCTGCTTAAGTCTTGTTTTTCACTTGTCTTCCCTATAGCAGAATGCACTAACTGCTTAGATAACTGCAGTAAAAGACTTGTTTTATCTGTCACTGCTCTCCTCTCACTTTTCCTACTTTAAAATAAATTTTCTTTAAGTTTTATAGCATAATAGGGTAAATCCATGTCTGAAGTAAGCATAGAACGCATTACAAGCAGAGAACTATTGCTTTTACATAGTCATTCCCTTTACCAAAAAAATAAGTGGGGTGTGGGAGTCAGGGTAAGTGCTACACTTTGTTTTAAAGTATCAAAGACACATCTACTCTAAATGCATTTTGCTCATGAGCTGAGAAATACAAGCAAGAGAGTATACACATACAAACCTGTCTTTAGGCCCTCTATCCCTTTGTCTACCCCTGGATCTCAAACTGACATGTAAGAAAAATGTGGGCTCAGATCTACCTGGCAGAAATATTCACACGAATAAGGCATCAGTGCACAAAGTACAGGTAAAGCATTGCCTACCAGTAGAGCAGACAAAGCAGTCAAATCATCACTAAACCATTGGACCTGGCAAGAATATTGCTGAAACTTTCACTAGAAATAAAACACTTTCCCTGCATTTTTGGTACCCTCGAACATGCAAGTGGCCAGACATGCTCCTCTCCAAAGAGATGGCAGTTTCTGACTGGCCCATTCCCATATTTAACAACTAGACATTAGCCACCAATCCTCCTAATAGCTCCACAAAATTTTCACTGAAAGTTTAGCAGTACTCAAGGGCAACCTCCAAACTTGGGCCAGCCCCAGCAAGGGCAGAGGGACTATAAAACTCTGCAACATGTATGGATCCTGCCTTTCCTTCCTGCAAAAGCTGACTACAGAATCCAAGATTTTACAGTCCTGAAGGGAGCCAATGGGTGTAAACTGCAGCTAAACCCTCATGTATTGTTAAATTTTAAAGAGATAGTTCAGCAAGATTTGCTGAGTCTTACAAGTGTCTACATACAACCTTCACAGGCATCCCAAAAGTTCTGGGCCTGGAGATGGGGAACAGATCTGGCTGTGTTTCATATTTTCTGACTCCATTTGCCTATCCTGCACCGTAACATTAAACCCTGGAAACAGAACAGATCACAAACTGTATTAACACTGCACTCTGCTGTATGTTATATGCTATACATCCCTTATGTGATTTCTTCCCTGCAACTTTGTTTAACCTCAGAGAGTAGTGTGAACTGTGGTTTGTATCACATCTGCTGTACACAAAAAGTTATTGGGCACAGTAGGGCTTGCTTCCTTAAGTAACCAGAATGTTTCTTTGCCCAGAACTTGGATGTCAATAGAATGAACTGAAGAATTCTGCAAGGCAAACAACAGACGAACCTGACTCTTCATCTCTCCTCCAGGATTGCAGGGATCATTCCCCATTAAGCAGTCTCCTCTGTGAAAACATCTTTGAACTTCTTCCTACATAAAGACCACCTCTTTGTTGTGTGCATCCTGAATTCTCTGCAGCAGATAATCAGGTGACATTGTATTTTTCAGAGTAAGAGAAAGGCAGAGAAAGGCTTGATTTGCATGTCCTGTGCCGTTCCATAAGAAAGAGAACTTTAAAAAGCAGGGGGCGGGGGGGGGAAGACAACAACAACAAAATACAAGAAAAGAGAACAAATGGAAGCAGCAAAGCAGCACCTCTGAACAGTAGGTGGCAGCACAGCAAACAGTATTGCTGCCCGCCAGTAATGAAAGGCATTGATATATAGCGCGATTTCGACATCAGAATAATGTTCCAAAATCGTATTACAAAAATTTGGAAATAACTAGCATAACAATACAAAAGGAGAAAAGAAAATACAACAGAAGCTTTCCCTTCTCTTGAGTAATACCTTAGAGCCTGCCTCTTCACAAATTTACATTGTGGAATTTTATCCAGTTACAAAGTTCCAAGACCTATGCCCTATGCTCAGCACATCTGTCTGTTTCACAGAGTCCATACATCATCTCCAGATAATGTTTGGCCCCGGGGTGCTTGTAGACTGAATGGGACAACATGGATGGTGGAAGTCTATCACCTCTGCAATCGCAAGAAGGAAGTTGTTCAGTACACAGGATAATACTAGGAGACTGGAAGGAAACTTTTGAGTATCTAAAAACTTAGGCCTGAAGAAATAAACTTCACAAACCATTTGTGACTGGACCAGAAGGAACTGCTTTTATGCACCTTATCTTTTATGTACTCTCAACCCTTGCAATTCCTTTGCTTTTCTTCCCCGAACTATTCAATGCTTTTTTTGTTGATCTCATAGAGTCCACTAGAATGCCAGGATTTTCCAGAAATACGTTGAATGCCTATCCCTAAGAGCAAGTCATGATCAGTCCTGGCACTGACTTTAAAATAGACTCCTTTGAAAATAAACCCTGAACTTGAGCCTCATCCTTTGAAAAGTGTCTGACTACTCACATGTGTGCAGACACACAGTTACAATCTTTTGGCTGGCATTCAGTTTAGCAAATTAATTTTCCTATTCTTGACCTCTGTGTCTCTTGACTTGGTGTTGCAGAGGGTCACAGAGCATGAACTTGATTGCAAAAAAGTCTTACGAAATTGAATGTCAGTACGTGCAGCACATGGGAGCTTGGGGAACAACCGCTTACACATTCATAAAGATGGGCACAAGCCTGGCATAAAATGTTCTTTGAAATCATTAGCTCCCTGCTTAGCAACTGTCAAAGCATAAAAAGGAACAAATGACAAAGGAAAAGAAAAGAAAAACTTAGAAAACACCATTGTGAGCAATCTGTCCAATGACAACAGAAGATATAGCAAAATCAGAAAGTGTAAAACATTTACAAAGCTGAGCAGGAACTGTTTCCATTTGATGAACGATCAGTTAGATTAGGAGTCTTCAGCTTGGAGAGGAGACAGCTGACAGAAGATAAACTAGGCAGCTTTAAAATCAGGAGTGACAGAATATGAACAGAACATGACTAATCTGCATTTCTCATTGTTATGGAACCAGTTGGCACCTATATAATTATTAAGCATCAGGTTTAAAGTTAATAAAAATAAATAATTTCAAACAGTAATCAGCTAGTGGAAATCATTGCCATGGAACATTATGGAAACAAAAAATAGAAAATTATTTTAAAATAATTAGACAGCTTTACAGAAGAGAGGTCCAGCCATGACTGTATAACATGATGGCCCAGAAGCAAACCTCATCTCATGAAGTTTATACATCACCAATTACCAGATGCAAAGAATGTCTACTAGGAAAGGATTAAAAAAATTCCACTATTAATAGTTTCCCTAAGTATCAAGGATAAGCAGGCTGCTGGTACCCCCCTCTTTATTTGTAACAACCACCCAATAAAGCTGTCCTTGAATGTTAAACAAAGCACTACTTGTACTGCATATAAATTCTACAAACTAAAGATTTGTGTGTCAAAACAAGAAAACAGAAAACAAAACAAACCCAGAACACAGAGAGCTGCACTGACCCTTTACCTTCTCTGTCATGGACAGTCACTCTAGAGGTATGAGTACTACAGGTGAACAGATACATAGTCAAGGGTTGATGAAAGTATTCAAATACTGATATTACTGAAGTCACTGAATATTTTCCTTGAGTATATGTTTGCAGACAAGCCCAAAAGCTGGATTTTAAACTTCCCAAAATTGACAATTATATCACACAGTTTGTTCAGCCACTGAGAGAAAAGTCATTTTTATTGGCTACTCTATTGGTTCTTTGCTCTCTTTCCATTTGACCCATTTCTCTATCTGAAGTCCAAATGAGAACTTGCTGCACAGCATTTAAAACTGTTTGAAAATTAAAACATCTCAGAGAAATACAGTAGGCTTTTTGGCTGAATCCTTGCAAATGCAGATGGTACACTGGCTTTTGACTGGGATATTTTAATAACATCACAGAAAATTAGGCTAAACATTAGATTGTTAGCTTTGCAGTTTAATGTCCCTGTGTCGCTACAGCTAGTGAGGATCAGGGGAACTGCTTTCTTTCATGGACTGCTTCCTTAAGTAAACAAGGTTTCTTTCCATGTGCCTCACTTTTGCAAGTTTTGTGAAGAGAGGTGCAAGGACAGAAACAATTTATGAATGTTTCCATGGCCAGAAAGGATGCAGAATGGGTGGAAGCATCTTCTTACATGTCAGAAAATCACCGTGCAGGATCACTACAAGAATCTCACTCACAGAACTCCTTGTTTTTGCAATGCACTCACCATATGGAGAATTTTGAAGGAAGAAGATTAATACATAGGAGATCAGCTGTATTGCAGGGAGTAGATGAGCCTGTTGGACATGATTAATTGCTCCAAAGACTAGGACAGCGATGATCAGGATAATCTCTCATACACAATGGGGAAGCAACCACTCCTGGATTAAATCACGCCTTTGAGTCCAGTGTTGGCAGCTGAGTTACAAACACGTATTTAAGGTGTTTTCAACAGTGAGAAACTTACTAGGCTATTCCTATATTTAATCACCACTAAATATTTAGATCTTGCTATATTGTTATCTGCCAGACAGAAGAACCAGTTTATACTCCATTTAGGCTTAATTGCATATGGAGAGTAAGTCTAAAGAACTCATTTCTTGTTTAATGAAAGAAGTAGAATTAACTTATTTTCAGAGTGGAAAACATATTTACCAGTGCTTCTGATCATGTTTGTAGGTTCTCTTTGAATTCTGCCCATTTTTATAATTATTCTTTTCTTCAATTGCAGGTGCTAAAATTTGACATCATGATCCCAATGTGATAGCAGGTACCAAACATTGAGGTAATATATCTTCCACACAACTATTTGATATTCTTCACTTTATACATCCAAGGGTCCCTGTTAGGAACTACTCTATCCATTGGTGAAGGACATAATTTCCAGACTACTGAAGGAAGCAAACAACCATAGCCTTACAAATCTCACTACAAGAGGACTTTGAAGAGTCATTCATGTTATTGCTACTACTGCTGAGGAAGGAATCATAAGCACTATATGGCAAGAACAGCTGGAATGAAGGATGGTGGCTCCCACCTGCAGTACTTCCCTTACTTTGTTCACCTCCTGCTTCTTCCTCTCTGCCTAAGGTAGCAAGAAAAGCAGCAAATCTCAACACTTACATCTACTTCTGTATCCCAGATGTACTTTCTCTACATTTTTCTCACTTTGCTCTCTCTGGTGTTAACCCAAGCTTGGCCTACCCTTTAATCCCCATGTCACTGTTATTCGTTCTGCTCCCATTTCTGATTTTGGGTCATTTGGTTCCCCAGATACTCACATACAGCTAAATATGCACCTGGGTGTTCATGATAAAAGTCACAACATGAAGATGTGACTCACATGCTTTTTTCCTAGACAGCTGGACCTGCAATATGCAAAAATCAAACTTCTTGTGTGCCTCAGCCAGGGCTGAAAGTCATCAACTCTGCAACTAAAGAAGGGGCAAGTGATACATGATGGAAAGGGCAGAGCAATATTTACTAATAATGGCTGAATCTCATCTTCCAAAACAATTATAGAAGTATGAAGTAGTATTTTTTAAACTAATAAGATACAAAGACACTAAAATACACATAGGCAAGTTATAACAAAGAACTTAGGTAGTGAAACCTTGGTTAAACAACAGAAATGTATTAAAGGACTACTCCAGAGCTAATTCTACTTGCAATGAAGGAAGGGGAGAAAAATAGTAAGAAAGAAAAGTATCTGCATATCAGTAAGCTGTTTCTTTGCAAGATGGAGGTGAGTCAGTAGTAGGAAGAGGGAGTCATGCTTTGAGTATGACACTGTCCTTACTGTACTGAATATGGGCAGGAGGTACCACAGTCATCTTACCTCCCACTCCCCCGGAAGTCTGGCCAGATCCACTGAAGAGATACATTTTTGTCCAAGAATGTTGTTACCTGTACAATTAATCTCATCTCAACATAAAGCAGAGAAATGATCTGATGTTGTGATTTGAATCCAAGTCCATGATACCCACATAATTGAAAGAGGTTTATGCTAAATGCTCTGATTTCAAATGTAAGTGCATATAGTGCACCTCATGTGACTTCGTGCATAAGACTTCCTCCCAGTTTTGACCCAGTTGTTATTGGAGAACTAGTTTTTCAAGCTGTGAAATCCACTTTACAGCAAGGCCTTAAAACCTTGGCAAATGCCTTTGAATGACAAATGCAGGCGTCCTCTGAAATACATTTCAGCTATGTGACCCTGACTTAAGTTAAAATTCATAGACTGTTAATTAGCATGTGGAACAGGAAGTTTCTAAATAGCTCACCAGGTATGCATTTGGCAGGCAGTACACCAACACTTGAAGTGTGGTTAAAAAACCCCCACTTTTTTTACATCACTGAAAGTTTAATAAATATTTATTTCTTCAGGGACCTCCTATGTTAATGAAATCTGTCTGCTCTTGTTTGAATCTTTAAATGCCTTGCGTTAAATTGGAACGCTGAGGTAGTGTCTCTGCAATTACACCACTAACAACAAAGCAAATACAGAGCATAAGTGGGTTTTGCATCTGTTTAAGAGAATTCATACATCCATTAAGTGTTTGTTTTCTGGTTTGCTAATCATTCCAGCTCCCATAATAATGAGACGAAAGAGGAAATCACAATTTCAAATGCCACCATTTCTCTGGTTCTTCAGAGTTAAAAGGAGGAAGTAGGATGAGATGGCTTTCTCAAATGTTGTTTCCTTTTGATAATGGCACCAAAACCACGTTTCTGTGCACATCAAGCAGTCAGATAGCTTGTCAAAAGATTGTGTTATTTGTTTAATCTAAGGAAGCAATTCCATTTACTGTGTAATAGTGGCTTGAACTAGTTTTCCATCAGTGCTCTCTTTTTCTAAGACCTTGTGCCCTATCCTCAAAGTTTGTTCAACTACTGGTTGCACAACTTGTGCATCTGCAGGTTAGCTTTCCAGGCCTGGAATGACATAATGCCATATATGCCAAAATGCCTTTGGTGCAAAGTGTCGTGTGCCAGGAGAAACAAAGGTTGCAATCTCATGCTGAAAGCAGTCCTATTTAGACCGCTCTCTTTACCACAGATTAACACACTTCCCAACTTCAAATCATGCTTTCACAGGATCACAGTTTTGACCTTCTGTGTTTCAAGTCAATGCTGTGTATTATATTTAACTGACTTTCATCTAGACAACCTCCTGATATCCTTTCCAATCTCAGCTACTCCATGATGCTATGAATGCTACGGAAATAAATGCTGCAGCAGATTAACACTGGTCAGTCCTCAAGTTCTTGACCAGTTATATGTGTTTCTGTATTGTGTGACCATGAAGATGCAACCAGTAGGGCACATGAAATATATAAGTCTGCTCCTATATAAGACTGACCCAGTGAGAGGCAGAACAGGTGGGTTAGGGAGGCAAAATACTATCTTTTAATTCCTGGTCCCGGCTTTGTATTACACTACTGCTGTTTTATTACTTCTTTAAACAAGGATTTCAAGCAGGAGTGGATTCCAACAGATCTGGAAATCTAGCCTTTGCAAAATCAAATTGACTACAGAGTAACTCAAATTCCTGTAATCCTATGAGGGATTTAAAATCTTGGAGATGCAGCTTCATTTATAGGGCCTTTCCTTTAAATGAAACCTGGAATACTCAACTCCCTGGTCCATATGAAACCTTTCTTTTGGAGTTGTAAGGCTCCTGAGGCAACTAAAGTGGGAGTGGAATACATTCCAGGAGTGCCAGTGGAGAATAAGAGACTGAAAATAGCTACTACTGGGAGTTCTAACAGTGGTACAATCCTGATTCTTAGCCAAACCACCTTCAAGGGGTGATGGTGGTACCTCATATACTCCTAGTGGAGAAATGAACTTTCAATCTGGACCAATGCATTAGCCTGAGGTGCAAGGGAGGTGATGATGGGGGTGGGTGTTCATATTATTGGAAATCCAGGTTCTCAATATTTATAATATACTGATATTGCCATTTCAATGCCACATTCTATTTTGGCAGAAAATCTGTTGTCATTGTAAAGCTTCAGCTTAAAACTTTGTAGTCTATTGATTTCTGAATTTTCAGCTTCATATCTTAAATGTGTGTCTCAATTTATCCAGACTAGAAGTACATCTGCACATTATTTGGCAAATCAAATATTAGAAAGCATGCACTGAAGAAATATCCATACCAAGTTATCAGCCTACACACAAAAAGAAATTAAACTGTGATATAAAAACTAATTTCACCACTCTGATTTGTTTGGCAGATCTTTCCACTATTATTCTCTTGTCCATTATCTATAGTCTCTTCTCCCAGGCAGCCAGCACCAGAACAAGAGGACACAGTCTCAGGCTGCACCAGGGGAAGTTCAGGCTGGAGGTCAGGAGGAAGTTTTACACAGAGAGAGTGATTGCCCATTGGAATGGACTGCCCGGGGAGGTGGTGGAATCGCCATCACTGGAGGTGTTCAGGAGGAGACTTGACAGGGTGCTTGGTTACATGGGTTAGTTGATTAGGTGGTGCTGGATGATAGGTTGGACGCGATGATCTTGAAGGTCTCTTCCAACCTGGTCTATTCTATTCTATTCTATTCTATTCTATTCTATTCTATTCTATTCTATTCTATTCTATTCTATTCTATTCTATTCTATTCTATTCTATTCTATTCTTATGTCAAAGAGGTTTTCATACACATAAAGCAAATAAAAAAGGTAATGGTGAGATCCACCCAGCAGACACAACACCAGCGCCAAAGATCAGCTGTCACAGAATGAAAGAGAAGGAAAATAAGATCCTTCTGATGAAGTTCACTCTACAGATGGAAGAAAAGCATTTAGTACACATCTCAGAATGAGAAATCATTTGCATTGCTCCATTTCCACTAAAAATTGGCTGACATAAGATAATGCAACAGTGGCACTTTAAAGAGGAGTACCCGTCCTTCCTGTGGGAAGGAGACAAAAGAGTGACACATACTGGGATTTCACATACTGGAATGTTATCACGTCTATTTCAATGCATTTTTCCCCCCAAAATACCAACCTTTGTTCTGGATAAATGACCTAGATATGGAAAAAAATATTGACAGGAAAACTTCATAAGAGACATGATTATGATGCATCAGCTGCTTCCTGTTTGACTCTATCGCATTAAAGTACATACTTCTCAGCACATTTCATGCAAAGTCTTTGTGTGTTAACCACTGAACCTCATAACCACTGACCAACTTTCTTATTCTATTTTGCAAAGAATATTCAATACAGCAATGATTTGTACAGGTGACCACACCACTGTCTGGACAACACACCTCTCATATATAAAACTTCAAGAAAAAACATTCCACATGGTGCATGTTAATCTAGTTCTTTGCAAGTAGATGCAGTTATAACTGTTTTAAATAAGCATTAGATATTTGGTATAAGTGCTTTTTAAAATAAATGTAGCATAGAAACTCAAATTTATCATAATTTTTAAAAACATTTCAAGAAATGTTCTATGTTGGTGGACAAATTAATGTAAAACCTTATTCAAACAGACTAACCTAACTTTTGTGAAGTAATCATGAAGAGAAGGGTCTTGTACTCTGGACTACTTAAAATGCTTCTGTTTGGAATGTGAGAATTTTGCTGAGACTGTGCTGAACTGACACAGTCAGTAAGTAAATCTTCATTCCACACTGAACCTTTTCAATGATACCTGCTACTTAAACTACAAGCAAAACAAATATGGAATAATCACATATATGAGTAATGAAGTTTATGTGAAGTGTCCTTTCTGGAGGTAAAGATTCCACTGCTGCATCACATCAAATTCTAGCATGATCAATACACTTGATACAACTTTTTGATCCTTCATAGGGAAGAATATTTGATTTCCAGTTTCTATGGATATGTTATCAAAGACCTCTGTTTATGGCAATCTGCTGGCACCCAAGGAAAGTAGATGCACTATGTAGCACAAATGGAAGCACAGACCGTAAAAGAGATGAAGGGCAGACAATGCTATGACTACAGTTCACACCGATCCAGTCAGGAGATGTAGGGGAGTACCAGTAGAAGAATAATTCTTATCCTGGAAGTACTCAACTTCCATTCTCCTCTGAGGAGTACATAACCTACTGTACTTATGGTTCAACATGTTCTGTTGAATCACAACAGAAAGTGCTGATACAGCAAGTGTCTTTGTTAGGTTTCAGTTAATGTCCAGAATACTGGTCTATAGCCTCAGCAGATTCTACAGCCACCTTGTCAGGTTCTTTTTCATGACTGTCTCTGCACCCTACACATCATAGCATACATTTTAGATTTTATACTGTAACACCTTTTGGGACTAAAACATGATCTACAGCAATGCCTAGAGTTGTGGAAATTA
This sequence comes from Melanerpes formicivorus, assembly GCF_026170545.1. Taxonomy (NCBI): domain Eukaryota; kingdom Metazoa; phylum Chordata; class Aves; order Piciformes; family Picidae; genus Melanerpes; species Melanerpes formicivorus. The sequence goes on from NW_027142369.1 coordinate 7,428,635, forward strand.
AGAATTCTCTGAGAGTTACAGTGAAACAGGAAAACCAAGAAAAACTTTGGATTCAAGTTAGAATAGACTTTTAAAGATGACCTTCAGCTGTGTGCGTCAATACTGGAGAAAGAGATGATGCCAAAGACTCCAAGGCCACCACAGACAAGAAGACAGCCCTGTACAACGTCTCCATGTGCTCAGACATTCTCCTTGATACTATACACAAGTCAAAATTTAGAATGCAGATTTCTTCTACCTCATATTGTACAAAATGGACAGACACTTGAAAAGGTTGTCAGTCTTGAAGATCATAAAGACAAAGAATTCACTCTGTTCTTTGGTGCCTGGATGCAACACTAATGATTTCATTCTGATTTTGGAGAAAAGTGTAAAGGTCTGTTTAGACAGATCTTTGCAAACAGGTATCTAACAGTAAGTACAGGAACCACATTGGGCTGTAATATTAAACAGAAAAGGATGGTGTCAATAAAAGTAAAAAACTGGCTATGCAGGCTAACTGAGTAACGCCAGTACCTGAATATCTTCAGATTAATTTTTTTTTCTGTAATTCTAAGAAGTAACTCAGATTACTGAATGTTCTGTGAGGTTAGTCTCTGGGTATAGCATGTCAAATCATCTGTTTTAAGAATTAATAAATCTGACACCTCTAAACTGGATGCTTGGATATTTTAAAATAAACAAATAAGTGAAAGGAGTTGATAAAGTGAGCCTTTTAACTTTGGAAGCCCCATATGTCTCTCCAGTGGAACTCTACATTATATCCTCAATTTTCAATCACAATCCCTTCTGACAGCAAAATACAGTTTTTAGATCAAGCAGCTAATCTACTCTGTGTGTAAACTAATGAGTACCAGTTATGATGGCAAAGATCATAGAGATCATGCTTTCAAACACAATCCCACTTAGGCAAAGGAGTCAATACATACATGATGAGTTTTATACATACTGCAGGGAGAGAGACAGACAAAAAACATCATAATTGTTTCAATTAAAAATGCTCACAGAGGATTCAGTTCTCACCTTTATTCTACACATGTTGCTTCAGTATCTTCAATAACTCAGCTGTATTTGCTGCAGCTCAGTGCTTGTTCAGCAGGTGCAGACCTCTGAGCTTCCTAGCAGCAAGTAGTTTTTGGTGCAATACCCCCAGAAATATATTTCCCAACACTTCTTGTGAACGTTCCAGTGAAGCAGCACCATACTTTACACAGCCTACAATGTTTCCTCTTCCAGTACTGTATCGCTTCCCTCTTGCCGCATAGGGCTTTACAGAATCACAGGATCACAGAATCACAGGATCATAGAATCACAGAATGTTAGGGGTTGGAAGGCACCTCAAAAGATCTAGTCCAACCCCCCTGCCAGAGCAGAATCACCTAAAGTAGGTCACACAGGAATGCATCTAGGTGGGTTTTGAATGTCTCCATAGAAGGAGACTCTACAACCTCTCTGGGCAGCCTGCTCCAGCGATCTGTCACCACCACAGGGAAAAAGTTTTTGCTTATGTTTACATGGACAACTCAGGACTCAAATCATTATCAAAGTCTGCCCCAAATCTCATCTTTTCAAATTGCTTTTTCTCTAGATATAATTGTCTGAAATAGAGTAGCTAGGAAAACGAAGCCATGTCAGAAGCCTTTTCCCAGAACAAGTCATAGTATTATTTGATAGAAATCTCCACAATTCCACTCACTATGTGGATTACTTAATACAGATGCCTGATAACTGTTCGAAAATTCCCTTGTTTACTGGTCTCTGCAAGCCTCAATTCACATGTCTAAATGTATCCCTATTAAGGAAAAGTACTTAAGCATGTGTTTAATTCCCAAAGTCCCAGGCTCAAATGCTTTCTGCAGTAGATTTGTTGTAACCGTGCTTGTCTAAAGAGACTGCTTTCCAGAACAGGAGAGGGCTTTTTTTTTTTTTTCTGAATGAGGGCCACAGCTCATTTTAGAAATATGTGCCTGTCTTACTGAAATAAATGGCATACTGTTAGGCTCCAATGCCTAGGTGAAGTGATTATGCTTCAGCAGTGCAGTGCTCATTCCTCACAGCAGCGGCTGTGACAGAGGATTGTTAGTAAATTAAGACTTTTCAGCTTTTTCACGTCATTTCTAGCCTTGTTCCAAAATTTCAAAATTGGGGGGGGGGGGGGGGGGGGGGGTAAGTCTGTGTTTTCAAGCTGTGAGACTTCTGTGGATTTCCATAATTCTGGGAAGAACTACAATTTTATGGAGCTGCACTAGTCATTGTTAATTTAAAACTAATACAAACCCATATTTTAGAACTCAATTACCTTTTCAGGACAAGTGTTGCATCATGTTCAAACCATAATTTATATGATTCCAAATTGCAATTCAGAGACTTGGAAGCCTTTTTTTCTTTCTTTTTTCTTTTTTTTTTTTTTTTAACTTACAGTATAAAATTCTGCTTTAACAGCACAGTTTTTGTTCAACAAAGTTCTAATTTCCATTGGGTTTGGATTTTCGTTTGGGGTTGTTTGGGTTGTTTGGTTTTTTTTCTATTGGGGGGTTGTTTTGTTTTGTATTGTTTTGAGGTCTATAAATCCTAAATGTGCCTTTCATTTAATTTTTCCACACTTGAAGTACATCTGTTGAACATTTGGTCCATGAAATACTAGGAGGTATGCTCTGAAGAAATATTCGCTTTACTTGTCAGCCTACAAAGAAAACTCAACAAATCTGTACTAAAGTTTTTCCTTTCAGTAGCTCACACTTAACCAGCTAACTCCCACACTTACTAAAAACATGATTTAATTGACATGAGGATAGTACTGTGCCTAAAACACATAGTAAAATATAGATTCCAATTTCAGACTCCTAGAATTATAAAAGACTAGAGGACTGCATTGTAATTTCTTCAGTCTATCTTAAAGCAAGGCATGCCAGGTTAGAAATTCTTTGAATCAAAACTGTGCTCTCTTTTTTCTAGTTCTCTCATTAATTAAGATACTAAATTAATGCAATATTTACTCCCTGCAACATCTGTAAACAGCCTCTGTACTTGGAGGATGGTGCCCCTCCCTGTTTCCCTGTTTTAGAAAGCTCTCCCTTTATGAAAAAAAAAAGTAGTTAAAATTTAAAATAATCTTTCTCCTATAAATAGTGATAAAGAAACATTGAACAGAGCTAAGCTTAGCATTGTCACTTCATTCTGTTGAAGCCTAGAAAACAGCAGAGCAGATGTGGTGAATGCTGGTGGAAGCCATGCTAGTTTAGATTAATAGGAATTCAAAGTAGTAATAGATATATTGAGCATTCATAACACAAATAATGTCACCTCCTTAGTCACCTACACCAAACTGTAATACCCTCCCCCCCCCCAAAAAAAAAAACCCAGGGAAAAAAAAAACAAAAAAGAATAAACCATCAACTCATTCAAATTTAAGTTCTGATTTCAAGTGATTCCTCATTACTTCATTAACTGGAGCCCTTTGATACCACAACAGCCAGACAATGAGATGCCTCTTCAGATTAGCATCATTAGAATAGAATAGAATAATAGAATAGAATAAACCAGGTTGGAAGAGACCTTCAAGATCATCGTGTCCAACCTATCAACCACCTAATCAACTAAACCATGTAACCAAGCACGCCATCAAGTCTCCTCCTGAACACCTCCAATGATGGTGACTCCACCACCTCCCCAGGCAGCCCATTCCAATGGGCAATCACTCTCTCTGTATAGAACTTCTTCCTAACACCCAGCCTAAACCTCCCCTGGCACAGCCTGAGACTGTGTCCTCTTGTTCTGGTGCTGGCTGCCTGGGAGAAGAGACCAACATCCACCTGGCTACAACCTCCCTTCAGGTAGTTGTAGAGAGCAATAAGGTCACCCCTGAGTCTCCTCCTCTCCAGTCTAAGCAGCCCCAGCTGCCTCAGCCTCTCCTCATAGGGCTTGTGTTCCAAACCCCTCACCAACTTCGTTGCCCTTCTCTGGACATGCTCCAGCAATTCTGGCATCAGTACCACTTTTAGTGGAACTGCTTCTCCGGGTATGTGATGGAACAGCAAAGTTAAGCATGTGGCCAAGGCACTGAGTTTTCTTCAGGCTGATATAAAAATAAACAAGGACACAAAAAAACTACAAGCCACACCTTTAAACGCTAGTCAGGTCAATAAAACTTGCTGGCAAATACACCTTTCCTGAAGCTAAATTGTAAGACTTAGTCTGAAACAATAGCAATGCCTCCAAGCAAAAACTGCCTGCTATCTCCAACAGCCACTGAATTTTTCAGATCACTTTGCTACTTGCTAGAGTGACAAACCCAAGAGTATCTCTGCAGCCAACCTCTTCTTTCTCATAGCACAACATCTTCTGGGGCCAGGATGGGACCATCCATGGGCCTTAGAAAATTTAAATGAGGGGAAGATGGAACTGCGTAACTACTTGAAGTCACTCACAGAATTTTCAAAGGACTCTACTTACCCAACTGCCAGATCCTGGCCTGTGACCACAGGTTTTGTCCTGACAGGAGAGCTGGCTGAGACTGCAAGTTATGAGAGGTAGTTAGAGCACCTACCCATAAAACAATACAGAAATCTCATCTTCTCTGGAGGAACAACTGTAACCTGAAGCTGACTGCACTCAGTGCTTGCAGTCTGAAGGTACCAATCCCATTACTGAACAATTTATAGCCCTTTCTTTTGTGAAGCCTCTCTCCTGTCGTGAGATGCAAGTAGTGGAAAATGGGGAACCATGAATTAGAAATTTTCCCAAGGATCTCCATAACAATTTGCTTTGAGACAACTAGATTCATTCCCCTTATGTACCCCTGCCGAGAAAAATCTCTCTTCAGTCTTCCCCCTTCAAGAGGCCAAGGAAAGGCTGGTTATTGCCATAAATAAGAGAGTATGGTATCTTAGCAAGCTTTTGATGCTTTCATCTTAGCTCTTTTAACAATAGGCATATTATTTCCCATACACTCCCATACATAGGGGAGACTGAACTGCATCTGAAAGACAGTAATGCACAGAACAAATTCTGGCCTTCCTTCTAATAGAATAAGTATTATCCAGTGAAATGGCTCTGTTACCAAGGCCTAAGATATGTTCTCTGGTTATATCATTTACTACTGGACACTTCTGCTGGAAGTCTACTGGCAAACATGAATCTCACCAAGAAAACTATACTTGGTACTTAGGGAGACACCGTTCTCTTATATAAGAGTCCTGCATGTATTTTCTTTATGGAGAGAAAAACCAAAACAAATCAAACCAAACCCATTCAGTTATGCTATTCTAGTATCATACAAAAATATTTGATTTTTCCCTCCTGGATGCAAAGCTGTGGTAACTGATATATTTTTCTTTTTTTTTCATGTGTGCTTGTAACCACCCAAAGTAGTAACAGTGCATTCCTCAAGACTGTTATTTAAAACTGCCTGTGTCCAGTGTCTATCAGAAGTAGAAAGCACCAAACTGAATATAAGTAATTCCTGCAGAGGTATTACTCAGAATTCCATCAGACCATGACTGCTTGTCCAGAAGGCGGCTTCTAGACACAAAGATTTATTTTCTTCTTTAGATTTGGCAACATCATGCATTTGACACATTGATAATTTTCCCTGATCTCCTTTTCCAGTTTTTTTGGCTTCTCAGGGTCTCTTATTAAAAGTACTTTATCTATATATTAGCTTATAAAAACAGGAGTGGGTTTGGATAGAACTGGTAAAAAGTGCTGGAAAGTTTGTAATCTGAACTCCCCAAGTGAAATAAAATTTGCAGACAGAAATTGCTGTTATGGGGCATAGCAAGGAGAATGATTTAGATATGAAGCTATATTTATTTTCCTAACATGCCACCACGTTCTGCATTGCTCCATATCATGGAATATGCGTTATTGAATTCACTTTTGGGAAGTAATGACAAAGAAAACTTGTAAGAGATACAAAGAAACTGCTCTGAAGGGTTTCCACAAAGGTTTGAAATACCTTTTTATTCTGTCTCCAAACTCCCTCAAATAGCTCATTCACTCATCTCCCTTATAAGTACAACTGACCTTATATGCATTAAGGTCTAGAGAAAGGAGTTCCTCTCTCTTTTCTCATCACACCCTCTAAGCATCCACTTGGCCCCTTATGAGTGTCATTGCTTCCTACGATAAAACTTCATCAGCCTATTTATATCCTTAATGAATCCCAGAATTGTTTGTACTGGCTGATGTGCCACATCACAGAAGAGCAGTAAAAGCTGATACACACGCCCCCCACAAAATAAATTAGAGCATATCTCAGGAGCATGTTTGCCTACATGCATGAGACCATGCAGAAACACCAACTTGCTTCTGAAATAGGCAGCTGCAATCTAGAAGCTGTTTAGGACTGCTCAGCTGTCCTGACTCTTTTGAAAAGGATGCCTGCATGATATATTGTCCTAAGCAGCACCAACTGAACTTCCATCTGCCTAAGAGTCCTTTTCCCTTCATCTGTTTCTTCCTGGTGCCATCTACACCAAGGTCACCTAGGTGGGAGGTCCATTTAATTTGTTATTCAAACAGGTACAGGTTCAGTGTAGATATTTGGTGAGCCAACAGCCACACCACTTCATGGAAAGTACAAACATTTTAATAGTCAATATTTAGCCCCATGAAATGTAATCCCAGTAATTTTTCAGTGTTCCTTATTACTTTAATTTTCTGTTACCATTTAGCCCCAAATACTAAAGATTTCTGGATTACAAATTACCTGAAAACCACAACATTTAATGACATTAGATTAAACTTACTAGATTTTTTTTCCCTTGCAAAGCTAAACATAGTATAAATTCTTCTTAAAAATTTTTATTGCACATTTTATGCTTTGAGAAGCACTGAAAGTACGTGGTTTCCACCAAGTACACATGACTCAGAGGAATAAAAACTGCAGTTAGGCTTGTAAAAAGCGTATTATTTTTAAAGCCCTAACCCAATGTAGCGGAAAAGTCTTGTATGTCTTTACCTCTTTTATAGGAGAATATTAAGTGCAACCCCAACTCTTTATAACAATGTATCATCTGTTTCAAATTGGAGTGAAATCAACTCTCTAATATGGTAAAATAACATATAAGTTAATTTTCTAATTGAACTCTCTAGTCTCGGACTGCCTGCAATAAACCTTGAAAATCTGAGACCCAGGCAAGCTCTGGTATTTCAGAGAGTGGATTGATGTTACTAATTATATACAGTTGACTATTCCCACCACTATAAAGGAAGAGCAGTTGCCTGCACCCTCGAGTGTAAAAAACACACTAATGCCATATTGTTCTGAGCCCAGGTTCTCAGCAGCATCTTCCCATGCAGTATTACAAACTGAATAGCAACTCACCACTAGAATATGCATAGGAGACTTTTCAGACACTTGCAGCCTTTAGGTTTTTTTTCCCCTCAGACAGTGTTAATGACAAACCACAGTGGAATTCAAGTGCTTGTGAGACAGCTTGTCAGATTTTGAATTAGAACTTGGAGAGGAAAAATTTCACAATGCTAGTTTTAGCTGTAGGGTTATAGTTTAGCTATTAAAGGCCCATTCTTCTGAGCAATGAGGATATATGCATGATACCTCTCTCTGTCCCTGGCTGCTTTCTTACAAGTCATTATCATGAAGTATGCACATTACACTGCAATGTGCAGTGTACAAACTATACATAAATACCATGCACAAACATTAGCCATGCATACAGCTTAGAAAGTTTGAAGTCCCAGTTTTTGGAGATGTTGACAGCAAAATTGCCCACAAAGACAAAGGTTACATGCACTCAGCATATCTAACAAATGGGACTGTGGCATTCAAGATATATGAGAAGGAAGAAAACTGTATTCCTTTCTGAAAGTCCTTTCTATCTCTACTCAGTAGCCACCCAAGGTGTAAACCATGTGACCTCATTTCATGCTCTCTGCACATTGGAACACCTCTTCAAGAGAGAGCTGCCAACATAAAAAACATTCACGATCCATATCATGAAAGTAATACAGACTTAATCCTATAACTGCTGAATAGTTATAAAATACATGAAAATGGAGTTCAGTTAAAAGGAGAAAAACATTAAAATTGCTACATAGAAAAAATAATACAAGAATGAATATGTGTGAGTTACTTTATCTTATTCAAACCTGAAAAGAAAAGAAAAAAGAGAAATTATTTTTTCCTCTAGCCAGTAGAAAAAGACCTCCAGCCTGACAGACAGTGGCCAAATACATTGCATTGTTACCACTTATAAATCTCCCAGTTAGCAGGAAAAGTCACATTAATATTGTGTATGTATATTGGCTCACAGTGGGTTTACTATAGCCCAAATTTAGATGAGAACTTTTTTCCCTAAGATCAGTGATCTTTGGTTGCATCATGGCCAAGGCCCAGTTTCCGTTCCAGCATCAATCTAACAAATCCAGACTTCAATGGTGGGTTTAAATAAGCTTCAAGCATGAGAAGAATGCCTTTATTAAAATATGAATATGTGGACTTGTACTCTGTGCAACTTGGTTTTCCAAAATGAAACATATTTTTTCTCTACACAAATGAAACAGTCCCAGTATTAGTCCAAAAAAAATATGAAAAGGTTCACTGATACAACTAGTATCCTGCTCCACTCTTCTGGAGTGTCTGTTGTGGTACAAAACTGTTATCTGCATTTTGCAAAAGATGTAGATAACATAACAGAGGGTTTTTTTTTTGCACTGAAAAATAAAATCTTCCTGTTCAATTCTCTCCCTAGAATAGGTTTCCTGAAACCATGTTAATTTCTTGTATAGCTGTGCAGCAATAAACTGTGATTTCAGTTGGACAGCAAGTAGAAATATGTGTAAAGAAAAAAAGAGTCTTTCTCAGTATACTCAACCAATCCAAGTTTACACAGTAGATGGAAAACTTGATAGTTAAGGCAGTCCAGACTGAGGCTTGAAACGTATGGAAAAGCATCAATCCACAGTAACAGCTTCAGAAACAAGGTGTGTTGGAGAAAGTGGATAACTGGCACATGTATTAACAATTTCTGTGGTCAGGTACTGACCTGCACTGTGTGCCTCTTCATTTGCCCTTTCAAAGTTTTGTAGCTTTATGTCAATTAGGCTGTTCTTGGATCAGTTTTCCAATTCTCCACTTATTTGGTTCTCCTCTCTTAGTCATAGTTTACTACTGGGATTTATTTAATAGACTCTGAGAGTTCAACTCCATTTGCAAGCAAATGGTAAAAGGAGTTTGAGCAAGCATCTCTAATACACATTCTGTGTGGGGTGAGGGGGAGGAATTAATAGGTGAGAAACACCTCCAGTCAAACTGGACTTCAAAGCCCTTCTGCTTTGAAAGCTGTGGCTTTTAATATCTGGTCACAAATGCAAGAACAGCCCCAGCACTTCAGTACTGCTGAGACAAACTTGAGCCAGGAGGACCAAGCAGGTAACTTCTCAAGGTCTTTTCCACCCTTACTCTCTATGATCCTGTGAAACAACAGTCTTTGAGTTCAGCTGAGTAGATGTTCTCCTATCTTCAGTTTTTGAATGAAGAGGAGAAGTTAGCCAGAAAAGTCTAAGGACTTATATATATATATAGTTCAACCCCTGTCAAAACAGAAAGAATAATATAGAAGCAACTGGATTGAAGAAACCAGGAAGAAGGGCTGCATAACTTACTAGCTCTCAAGCAGCTTCTGTCACAAGGTTACTAGATCTTCTCCTGCTGAACCTGTACATATATTGGCTGAGTGCCATCTATGGACCTGGAAAACATGCATGATCTACGTAACTTCAAATGAGCAGTGTTCCATCATCCACAAATTATCTCCCAGACAGAAACCAGTACATTTGTTTCTTTGACCTTTCCTTCTCTGAACTTCACATCTTAAAATTCAACACCAGAAATCATGACATGGTCCTCTTCTCAAAACTTGTGACTCTGTTAAGTCTGACACAGATGGATAGTACAGTAGAGAGTTCTGTACTGATGTTGCTGTCTTTACTTATAAAAATAGGTAATTGTAGACTATTACTGACAAGCCATTATTCTTAATGATCTGCACAAGCAGTATCCCAGCTCTGCAGAACAGTCAATGATATTGTCACAGCTCATCTTTAAAAAAACACAACAAACAACAAAACCAAACCAACCAAACAAACAACACACCACCCAAACCCACACAACCAACTTATAGCCTTGCAGAAAGTACAGGAGTACAAATATTAAAGTGCTGTGCTGTAGAAGTTAAAAACTCATTTGCATCATACCATTTGTAGACCTGTGACTTTCACCAGACCCATAAAAGGGCTTGGGGAGCTCAGAAAGAAGGATCTTCTTTAAAAAACCAGAAGCTTCCTCAAGTTACAAAGAAACCACAGAAATGCCTATTCTAGTGTCCACTGAAAAGAGGCACCTAAGCCAACTTCTGTTATGTAGTTGTAAGGATAATTTTGTCTTCAGTACCAGGCACTGACCATCACAAGAGACAGGTGTGCAGATTAAGATATTACTGTCCTCTGCAGCTTCCATCTGAGAGGAGCAGTATGGTCTGCAGAAAGTAAAATACCAGTTTGGTTGTTCATCTTCCCATAGCTGCACACTGGATTACTAGTCTAATGGCACTAATTTAACAGTTCTTCTCCATCTATTAATTATCAACACAGCCCTAAGAAAGCTGTAGAGCTAAATTTAGCAGAGCACAACCATCAGAAATGGTATCTACTCAAAGACAGGGAACAGCAGTAGAACTGCATAGTTGAAAGGAGGAAAAGAAGGAAGTTCCATATGATTTAACATACTGACCAGCTGGAAAACAAACAAGGTGTTCAAGAGGGGATTAGGTGTTCAAGAGGGGATTGGTCATGGCACTAGTTGCAGAGCCAACTGTAATACACAGCGTTCATGCACTTCCATGGAGTAATGTTGTAGTTTGGGAGATCAGGTAGAGTTTGACATTTTATTACATGAGATTTTCTTTTAAAGCCCTGTTTGATTTTCTGATTCGTCTTCAGTGACAAGCTCAATATCTATACTAAGACTGCTGCAGCAATAACCATATACAGAAAAGTGAATTTTGAATGTGCTTTCAATGAAAAGCAATTTACAGGGCACCTTAGGGCGGATCTTCAGTGAACTGTACAGGGTATTAGCCACCTGACTTGCATTAGCATCAATAAAAAATGACAGTTACATCCCTGCACACTGAGATAAAAATCTGTTTGCTTAGAGAGAATCATCAAATTTTAAATACAACTTAATAACAACAGCAAAAAATATTACTGGAAATATGAAATTGTGCATTGGTTGCAAGTGATCTGAACTGAGAGGATCTTGTAGGTATTTTGCATATTAGACGTGTATGGATAAAGAGGTGTGCTTAGATTAATATTCAGCAGTGGCAGGCCTAAATATCTGTTAGCAGTAACTTCCACTGCTTGCATGCTCTGTGAGAATATTAATATAAATAATTTCTGACTATGCACTAGACCCCAGACAGGGCTAAAAATGCCCCTGTTGTAGCTGGTATTTTGCAGTGACACCTCATTTATTCTAGAAGAGCATGACTGCACTTTCTGCAACCCCTAACCATGTTCAGTCTACACTTTTCAAAGCTGCACCATGAACAGTATTTGCAAGCTACAAATATTTGTTAAAAATGTCTGTAAAAAAAGGACCCCATGTCTCCTGATGTGACTTTTTCCCCCCACATTGAAATAGATAAGTAGAACTTACCAAACCAATTACCAAAAGCTAATACATAACCAAAAATTTAGGACCACTGCAATCATTTTTTTTAATTAAAAAGTTAGGCTTGAATTTCAGTAATTAGAGGAGCAGGCAAATATGTCACTCCAACATCCTGTGTTTCCACCTGGATTAGCTATCCTCTGGAGCCAGGATAGCCAAATGGAAGGGCTTTAACTTCTATGCACATACTCACCACTGAACTCTCTCCAATTCACATCTCAAATAGATTGTAGAACTAATGATTCTCCCCATTTAGCAATGGTGGAGCTGCACAAAATATTGAGGTTAGATCATCCTAAGGAGTTTGTGGCTTCCTTAATTGATAGATGACCTCACACATCAAGGAACTCAAAATTGGCACATCTTGAACGGAAATCCATTCAGCACACTGAACGAACAGTTAGCATACCACTCCTGGTGAGAAATCCAGACTCTGTAAATTACCCTTAATTAGTAACTTCAGTTCTCAGAAATATCTTCACATCTTCATGCTATAGCCTCCACCTATTTGTCTAGACTTCAAAGGACAAAGATGTACAATCCAATCAAAGAGAAGAAAGCTATTGGTAAGGTGAGATTTTTCTGTGATTTATCTTTACTTGCATTTTTAGTTTGGAATAGGAAATAAATTCCCACTTTCACTGTGATTGGCTCACATGATATTGCTCATCAGCATGGAGGAATGAGAGAGATCTGAAGTAACCTAATCAAAGCAAAAGGAAGTTGAAAAGGTTTAATAAGACCATACAATTAGAGTATATGGAGAAGAACAGCTCTCTGTTAACTGCAAATGACAGCTAAACAAGTTGATTAAAAAAACTTAGGAAAACTGAATCCAGTTGCTGAGAAACTACTTTTGCTATTGCTTTGTACATCCTAGACATTCCACAACTTGACTAATCTGCCAGCCTATAATAAATTGATTACCAAATTAGTACTTCCATTTCTTTAGTTGCATATTTGTATTATTATAAATATGTGAACATTTCTGTACACTATAGCAACGCAGTGCCATTTCCTTCTTGCTTCTTACCACTTGAACAGAAGAAACATCCTCATCTGTAAGTTGAAATGTGCTACACAACTGAGTTTAATTCCATTCCACAGAGGGTCAGGATACACACATATGAAATGGTCCTTACACGCCATGACACATTTTTGTTGCTAACTTAAATATAGATCTTTTTGCCTTTCAATGCTGTTAGAGTGAAAGAGAGGATTCTCCAAAGAAAACAAGGCAAAGGTGAAGATACATGAAAGTACACTTGTTTATCCAACTATTCAGTCATTCCAGCATGTAGCTCCCACAGACCAGTGTTAATAATCCAAAGCACTACAACATTGATCCCCTCAGCAACACTCTTTTAATGTCTCCTGAGCCTTGATTACAGCACCCCACAGTGGACGACTGCCATGAAACTAGTATTTAGAAGCAGCAAACTGAAGATTTACTCTCTTTTCCACTCAGTGTCACTTCTTTTATCCACACTGTGCCCCCAGGTAGATAATGAACTCATCTGGTTATATTTTACCTCTGCTGAAACTTTACAAATGTGCATCACATGACTGAAGTGCCTCACAATATGGAGAAAACCAAGTTGCTTGCTACTGCTCTGGCTGTGCTGAAGACCTGAAGATCAGAGCAAAACAGGAATTTGAAAGCACAGTTCATCTTCTGCCTGAAAACTGGCTTCACGAGTGGAGCATGCAGCTTGTCAAGTATTAAAAAAGCTGGACTCAGTATCTTGTCAGACTGAACACACACACACACACACATATATATGTATGTATGTATATATATAAACAAGTCATTGAAAGGAGGTATCTAAACTATGACCTATATCCTGCTCCCAGTGAACAATGAGGATTATGACTTAATTGTTACTGCACAGTATCACTACATTTAGCAAATTACCCAAACAGCCAATTATTATTGAAAATATGTTTATCCTGCTTGACTGAACATGTATACTTGTTTCTCCTATCAAGATGCAGTGAGTAATTAAAATTAACAACCAATTATCAGAACAATTACTGGGGACACTTACAGCTAGACCTTTGCAATGGCTTTAAGGAAAGCAACAGCTGCTTTTATATGTGCTTCTGGCTCCATGTCACACAGAGATTATTGCAATGCAGCTCGAACCAAGTGTGATGCAGTATCCTAGTCAAGCCCTAAAAATGTAAAAAGTTAACAACTGGCTAAAAAGAAAGTGACTCTAAATTATCACATAGTAAATAACTGTTAAGTCCCAGTGCAACCTTCACTGCAATAAGCCAGATCTGGCATATCGGATTTCAGATAGTAATAATTTTAGGGAAACAAAAGCACTTTATTATTTCTTGTAAATGTGGGGTTTTTTTCCTCTTCCCTATGGATTTATGGCCAACTGAAGTCCCTTACACAACCAAAATAAGTCCTTACATTATGCATTCTGCAAAAATAAATATGGCTAATTAAGTGACAGGACATAGCGCTAAATTCATACTGTGAATGAGAATCCTATATGATACCAGGCTTTTGGTCGCAGTTGAGAAAAGCTGTTGCATACCCCAGCTATGGGTGCCCTGCAAGAAGAGCTGACAGAATTTGGAATGCCAACTGGCAGCCCTGAGGCAGGTGAGAGGTGGCCCACAACCCAGTTGTATCCAGCCTCAACCACATGGCCAATCACATGGCAAGGGTGGCTGAATGTTGCTGCTTGGAGAGGGACAGTAAAGGGAAAGAGAGGACAGACTGAGTCTGGAAGGCTTCTAAAAATCAAGTGCATAAACAGGGCTGTATCTGGCTTGCCCAAAATACCTCCTTGGGAATACAGTGGCCCCTGTACAAAAGCTGGCTACCCCTGCTGTATGTAGCCAGTGATGGGTCAGCCAAAAGGCTGTGGGATCTGTGGCAGCATCCCAAAAGTTTTTGGGAGTCTACAACACCAGTTGCAACGTGCTGTGTTACTGCCTTGTGGGCAATTCAAAGGTTTATGGGTGTAGAAAATTCCAGCCTAAAAAAATTTGGGGATGTGGGAATTCACCCACACTTAGTTGCCTGAATAAATGCTCTGCAAAAATAATAGTCCTCAAGTTTTGTTAAAAACCATCTCAGGGCTTACTAGAGGAAAATCTCTATGCACCATTAACAGGCCCAACCCAACATGCGTTTCTGTGCTTTTTAAAAAGCCACTTAAGTAGATGACTATCAGACTAAGGCAGCACTCTGCTGGCAGAGGGGAGCAGATTGCCCCTTTATATGGTGTTTGCTGAGCCAGACCCAAATCCTCCAGGGAACAAGGACTGGGACCAGGGTCAATGGGTTAGGTAAAGTGCTTGTTTTAACCAAATATAAACTAGTGTGCTAACACAAACCACCTAAATTTTCCTGAAAGGGTGGGGAAAGCACATATGTTATTTATTTTCAAGTTCCACACTGTAATAATCATTTCTCTTTCAGATTTATGTGCAAGTATAAATTTGTATTCAGATTTAACCTATCTAATATTTGAGGATGAAGACAAAAAGACATACAGTATGACTTAGGCATATGAAACAAGGTCAGAAGAAAGTACAAATGCTGAGAAGGCAGGAAGCCAAAAGTTAGGACAGAGCAGACTAGTGACAACCAGAATTTGAATGGAAAGGCACAGCCACCAAAAGCTGTGCAGACAGAAGGCAATAGATATACACAACAGAAACCTGAAATACAAACAAGACATGCTAAAAAAATGCAAAGTACCAAGCAGAGTTCCCTTGTATACTCAAAGATGGGGCTACCATTCATGGGCTACCATTCAGTCAGGTCCCACCTGGTCACTCTCAGCAAACCTAGCTGCAGACAACAACTGTTTCCAGCTCCAGCTCTGATGGCCTCAAGACAGCTTGCTAGGGGCTGCCAGGGATTGGATGTTCATCTGAAAATGAAGGTGCAACGGTTGTACTAAGGCGTCCATCATGACTGGGCTCTCTAGAATCCAAATTATTAATGAATAATGGGAAAGGACCCCAATATTGCCTAATAAAAGAGGTTATGTCTCTGTAATGCCTTCTTTTACATGGTGTCAGAATTATAATGAGGAGCTGATCCTTAATTGGGTGGTTTCATGTCTTCCTTTTTTTCTTAGCAGAAATGCTATGAAGCAATACAAAACAATGTCTAATTTAGCTGTTCTCAGCTAGTAATATAGACCTAAATTAATGGCATTGCAAATCTCAAAGCAACAAGTCAATAGGCCTAATTATGGTTACCAAGACTGGTAATTCTTAAATTTACTTTAGAAAAAGTCCAACTCTCTGCTCTGACATTTCTATTAATTTCTGTGACATTATCTTGCAGTTCCTGCTGCAGTCTCCTCATATATGCCCTTTAATATTAACATTCATTATATTTCGTTTTGCCTCTGCTCGGCAGAGCACAGTACCTCTCCTGTTTACAACCTCCAGGACCACTCTCAGTCCCAAGTGGCTGCAAGTGTCATCAGTTTGATGCTGTGTTAGTTTACAAGGTGTTTTCTATTGCACAAACACACAGAGAGCAGAAATGTCACTAGTGAGTACTCTCCCAATCTATAGTAAAAACACCATGATACACAAGGAATTCCAGTAGTACTCCACACATAAACGAGTGTCTATTACCTTTCTGTTTAGACAGACTGCTTTACAGGTACTTAAAATCATGAATTAAAAATACATATCTGTATTCCAAGGCAAACCCTATAATCTGCCCACCAGGCCAATCCTGTCTGCTCTACTCTATTTGAACTAGCGAACAATTCCTGTTAGCAAAGGCAGCATGCCGAAAACCATCTCACTTGATTGGTCCTGCTGAATTCAGTGAGACAATCGTCGCAGGCAAGATGGTGATACGTATAGTGTGTTAGCTGGACCAATTATGTGTTTCACAAGATAAAAATTATTAAACTCACATTTGAGGTTTTTCAATATTCTCTGTGGGCTTCAGCCCCTCTTCACACTAGTGAAAAGCCAGATTAATTCCAGTTTATAAACATTACTCCTGTACATAAGGAACAGCTACAACATACTGAAAAAAAATATCAACATGATAATCCTCTGTAGAAAAGAAGAATGAAAACAAATATGAACTAATCAAGCAACACATGCTGTTTTTCAAAATGCTGATATAAAGATTAATAGTCTTTCTCTGACATCCAAGAACCTTTGGAAAGTCTTCATATTAAAACACTTTGTAAATCACTTTTAGAGAAAAAGTATTCAGGAAGGCCCACTTAATCAAATTAACTACTAGAGAACCTTGATAACATTCAATAAAACTGTGTGTGCTTAGAATTCTCATCACTGTTCCTAGGATATGCAATTATTTATGCTGCTTTACACCATTTTGCTTTGCTTTGAAAGAGAATTAGAAACGGTCAAGAAAACTGTTAATTCCCCTTGTGTCTGCTCATCTTGGACCCAGTCCTCATCCCAGTGAAATCAAACAATTCCCAATGAATCCCTGGCAAAACTCCCAGAGACTGAACTAGGAGTAAGAACAGATACATAACGCCTGATCCAAACCCCACTGAAGTTGATGTTGGAATTTAGTTCCTTACTAATAGGCTTTGGATCAGGCCCCGTCCACAAACATGTTCAGAATCACTCTTTTAAACAAGACTTAAGGAGACACAGAGCAGATTTCTGTCCTGCTTAATGCTACCAACATATGGAGGTTTCTTTGTGACTTAGATCACCCACCACAAACTATAGGTGCAGCCTGGAGCGACTGACCTTGTCTCAGTGGGGCCATGAAGTTTGTGTGTAAAACCAAGCACACAAACAGCAACCAGAAGGCAGCACAATGTGCAAGCCAGCTAAGCCCAGACAAGGCATAGCGTAAAACCAAGAGCCCACAAAAGGAGGGCTCCCATTTCCTGCTCTCCATTTTGTGCATTCTCCAGCATCAAGAGCAATGCAGAGATAGCAGCCCAAGCAAAGTGTATCATGGTCCCCAGCTTCTCTGGCATAATTTGTTGGACAAGGCTTTGACAGCAACCTCCCAAAGTCTACACAACAGTTAGCTAAAGGAACTTCAGAAAAGGACCTGCCAGCTGTCTGCAGTCTGTACTGCTGGGATGTAGAACATTTATCTCATGTCCAGCTTGGTGTCTCCCACACACTTCAACTATTTTATTTCCTCTTACTTCAGGATTCACTAGGTAAATTACACCAAAATTTAAACTGACATCTTATTTGAGAATATAATTAATGCTAAAAGGTTGCAAATACTCAACTATTCTTAAGAATCATATAGATGTGGAGCTGTGAGCTCCTGTAAATTTTGTCACCCACCCATTTTATAGCATGAGTATGCCTTTAACCTCCCCATGACTCTATTTTCCCTCTGTAAAATAGGCATGTTATCACTGCCTGTATCAGGGATTCTTTTTTTCTTTTTTTTAATGACTTGCAAATTCTTTAAAGTACATGAAGCTCTATTTACAAATCCTAGGTTTCATTCTGTGAAGATAGATCTGGATCAGGAAAGTTCTGGGGTGTGTCTGTATCCAGAGTTTTTCTTTGTCCAGGACCAACCTTAGGACACAGAATTAAAGTTCTGGATGTCTAGCATTCTGCAGAAGTGCATGGGAAAACAAAACCAGAAACTCAGAAGGGGGAAAGGTGACAACAATATTTCACTCTATCTGCATTTCCCACAACTGACATTAAAATATGTAATGATGTATTCTTTACCAGTATGCACATAATCATTTTGGGGGCTGATGTTCCTCCCACTGACATACAAGAGAGAAATTATATATCATACATAGTGAAGATTTTGACATTTGATTCCTCCCACATATTTGAATGGGAGGAAAACTTTAAATGCCAAAACCAAAAATGAGCAGACAGGACCTATCCCTCAAAACTGTAATTCATTCCAAGGCACGGCATTCATTTTACTCTTACACTGACCTCAATTCCATACAATACAAAACCAGAGGTTGCTCTCCAAGTAAGAAGACAATTTTTACTATTTCAAACAGTGCATACAAGGCAGATGTTCTAGCACAGCTTCTACAAGGGTATGTAAGTTTAGAAACCAACCAAACAACAAAAAACAACATTATTCCCATTTTCCTCCATCTCCAGGAACTCATTGGACTTTCTTTTATTAGTAGAATTCCTCTTTTCAGGCTTGTATCACAGACACACTGAAATCACTGGGGAATCCCAGCTTACAGTCAAGCAACTAATAACAAGGGCCCCTACTGTAACTCCAAGCACATGGGCACAAAACTGTATGTATGAGAGGTTGTATGTATGAGAGGTTGTATGCATGCAATTTATGCTTTGTGTCTGTAATCTGGAGGTGGAAATGTTTTTGTTTACACTGTGCAAGTTCCCATCATCACCCTTTAAAATGTACATTTTTGTTTACTACAGCACATTCTCAGGAAATTCACCCTGTCTACTGCATGTGCACATTTTAACATTAATATAGATGGCCACTATCTTCACCACCAATGAGGCTGTTTGGCTAACATCTCAATTTGAAGCTGTGCTAGTCAGGTTTAAGGTGCTATACGGGGGGGGGGGGGGGGGGGGTTGGTTGGTTGGTTGGTTGGTTTTGTGTGGTTCTGTTTGGTTGGTTGGTTGTTTTATTTTTTTAGAAAAAGAAAGGAAGCATAGCACCAGGTTCCATGCCAAAATTCTGCCTTCTTACTTTCATTCTGCTTCAGTGTTGCAAGAGCCTGATACTGTCTTCTATGATCTACATCTGCTGGATACTACTGTGACATAAAAAGAAAACAATATCAGAGCCTCCAACGTGGATCATATCCCAGTGCTTCTTGACATCTTAAGGTAGGGTCTCCTCATTATCCACAATATGGTTCTGTAATGAACTTGTATGTTTGCTGAGGCTGGCAAAAAGCACTCTGTAGAGCAATGGCAAGATAGGAGCAAGGAAGTGATGGTTTTGTTGATTTCAGCTCCTCTAATGTGGTATTCTCTTCTTCTCCCCCAGGTTTGCAATCAGACACTAAATGTAGGAATACATGACTATGCATGTCAGATATCTCTTCCATTTTGCTCTCATTGCATCAGATCTCAAAAGCCTCAAAAGCTGTCAAGCCCATCTTTAATCAGATCTCCAGGACCTGCAGGAAATTACAATAAACCATGTAGCAGAAGATCTCTGTTGGGTCAGCTGTGAGCTGACACACTTTGGTATATAACTGCTGTGATGCTGCTAGAGTTTTAACGCTGTCTTTAGTTCGTGTCAGATCTTCAAGAGCTCTCAAATTTTGCACCAACTGAATGCATCAGTTACAACAGTAATGCCTTTATCATAGAAAGTATCTCATGCGAGAAACAGTTTTGGTGCATCGTTGACACCCACTGCTACTGCTGAAGCTTGAACAGAATTTGACTCAGAAGGCCATCAAATGATACACTGTAATGCTTTAACATGAGAGATGATATAGAAATGAAGGAGTTTGACAGTCCCACTAACCTACATGGGAGATACTCAGTACCTCTAAAAACCAATTCAGACTGACATCATGACCAAGCAACTAAGACACTAAGCTTAAGGTACAGGAATTTGAAAATCTGGCTGAAATGTCAAAAAATGGCCTACAATTGCTCCAGTAAAATATATACTGCTGTGCTGTTGAATTATTACTGAGATGACATATTGGTGAATTGCTTGTCTAACCTAAAATGCTGGGTTAAGGAAAACAGTGACATTTCCCTGAAAGTATCAAAAAATATCTATACTTGGACTGTTTGTCTTGCAAGTTAGAGTACTGTTAAAGATCCTTCTCCATGTACTCTGAGAAGCTTTCAAAATCCGTCAAGGTTCTCAAGTACAGATGTTTACAAAGGGATCACTACACCAACATATGTATTTATACAAACAGATGTTGGCAGTTGGCTTTCTGTATCTGTTCCACATCAAAAGTGGGTGAATTTCTCCACCACAGGGATAAAATATCTCGCATGAGTAAACTGAAGCTCACTGAAGTGGTTTGGGACAGAAGAAATTAAATGAGCAAAGCACTGCACCAAACATGCTCTTTTAGTCCAAATTATACCCATTTCTGGAGCTCTGCTATCTGAGAAGAGAAAGATGTGGATTTGGACCATTGCAAACTTTGGAAGAATCTCTCAGAATATGAACTGAGCTCTCTAACCACAGCCAACATCCTTAAACTTCTTTTCAGGAGCAGCTATTGGAGATGTAACTAAAATGTCCCACCAAGAGAATATGTGTCCTTGTCTGAAACCAATTCTGAAAACAACACATGCACATGTATGTAACAATAAAATGCAGATATAGAAAGGCATGCCTACAAATAATAATAAGCATAATAAGAATAATCATTCTGAGCATACAGACAGCATACACACAGTTCAATGCTCAGAAGAAATAAATAAGAATAAGTTTGTCCTATCATTTTCAGTTGTCTGGATATAAGACAAGCTGAAACAGTAGCTAGTCTTACCAAATGTATGAATGCTATATCACTAATTCTTTATTTGAAGGTTCCCTTTTTTCTTGCCAGACTTACACAGAAGCCAAAACTTTGTAAGATCATTTAGAGCAACCAGGTATAGCTGCAAAACAGAAAGGGGTAAAACCAAACAAACTAAACAAACAAAAAAACCCGACCTCACACTGTAAAGCTCTCCAGGCAATAGAATGTAAAGATGCAGCAAATCTGACATTGCTGGAAATGTACAAAACCTAAAGGGTTGCAAACTAGAAATTAACTGAAACATGACACAGCCCTAAAATCTAGCTGCATTTAAGGGATGCTGCTAATGAAAGCACAAAGTACTCCACATACTCTTTTTTGTCTTTCTTGATGAAAGGTGTTATTAGCAGTCTGTCCTCTACCAGGAGATACCTTCCATGGAGCCACTATGATAATTTTTACTGGTACATCTCTGCTTCTTCTCTTCCCCAGCCACTTTCCCACAGTTCAGGTGTACAGTCACTGGTAGTGGTAGAGAAACTTTCAATTTGCAAAAGACATGTTCAAATAAAATTCACTTATATATTGTATAAGTGAACAAGGGTATTCTTTGACGAGTTGAAACCATTCTTCTGGCCACCAAAACACACACCAATTCAAAGAGTAAATTATTCTTCCTACTAATACTGATCATGTATTCAAGACAATATGTGAAAAGACATGCTCAAGACATGCTGTAAGCCCACACGTGAGGCACCTCAGTGACCATGCAATGGGAAAACCTGCAGTTCAGGAGAGAATCAAGTCCCTAAAGAGTAGCAGCATTTCAAGAATAAATTTCTTCATTGCATTAGATCTGCAAAAGCTTCAGGTCACTCAATACATTTAAATAACAATAATAAACACTAACTTCTACCTGATGACTTAATAGAAACACATCTTTGCATATTTTTGCATAAACAGCTAATGTTTACAATTCTTATCAATAATGTTTATGAAGTTTGGAACTTTTGAAGACCTAGGAAAAAATATTAACCACTTAATCTCCTTACTGTTATAGAGGAAATCAACAGTATTCTACCTCCTTTTCAATCATGAGTTAAGAAGTTAGATCACAGGTTAAAATACAAGTTACTATGAAGCTTGTTGTAGTTTAATTACTTCCTTAGGGACTTGTCTGGCATGGGAAAGTCCCCAAGTGGAATGGGGTTGATCTCCTGCTATTACTGCAAAGGACGCAGTAATGGCACTTGCAGGGTCAGCAAGCTGCAACATTTGGCCAACTACCAACTGCTGTGTCTCCTGCCCTGGAACCTAGCTGTTCCAGAGCATGGTTAACTGGAAGGTCACATTCAGCCAGGCTTGCAATATCCCATCCGTTCCACAGAGTTGTCCTATAGTAATTTCACAGGGTTTAGCTCTTTTACAACATTTTCAGTCTTCACAGTTGTTTCCTTTGGGAATGGTGAGGGGATGGGGTAAAATATTGGTCAGTAATGAAACATCCCTGTAGTAAGAATCCACTTACTTGCATAAATACACTGTTGACTTGGGGGCAAAACCTTCACACTCTTCCATTTACTAACAGATTACAACCCAGAGTTTCAAAGTTTCATTTAGGTTGCAGTCATTTTCAGCTTAGCTCAACACCTGCATGAAGTGGTTATTCACCTTACCACAGTGGATCATTACGGTCTTGTAATTTATTTTGATAGGGAGCTAGGGACAAGTCAAAAAGATTCCATCCTATTAATGAAATTACCTTGTGTAATGATCACGTTTTGCTGTTAGTCATTGAAAATGCATTTGATAACCATGCACTGTAAGACCTCTCAGTGAGATGTGACAATACTGAAAGAAAAGCTATTCTGCTAGCAATTGCACATATCTGTCATACAAGAACCATTAAAAATATCCCACCCAAATAAAGATCAAGAAGCTGCTATGCTCAATAATACTTTTCTACATTGTCAGGCTAGGACAGATCAATCTTCTGCCTTCATTCCAAGTGATGTGCCCTTCAGAAACAGTCTCTTTCTTCAACAATTCATTGGAAACTGTTCAGAAAAGAAACTGTGATAAGATTTCCCTGTGAAAAAGGCAATATGCTTCTATTACTCCCTTACTCTTACTATGTCTTCTTCTACAGCCTGTACACTGTCCTTCCTCTAGAAGCCCAGAACATGTGGCAGAGGACCAACTTTTTTTATCCTTGGCATGTCACACTTGCTCATATACCTCTTTAACGACATCTGAAGTTGTTTTATCTGTCCTTCAGGATGGATTTGAAACAAAATGTCAGAGGGGAAAGTAAGCCCTGGTTTACAAACCTGTCAGCTTACTGCTGCTGAGGCTACTAAGGTTGTCAGTTTTTGCAGGACTTTCATTCTCAACAAGCTCTTTCATCTAGTGTTGCAAATCCATCTAAAGAACAGAAGAAAACATTAATTCAGAGATACTCCAATGGAGAAACAGTGTTTAGTATCAAAGGATATCATATTATTTTACAGATGGAAATGTACCCAAACTAACTGAGACTTTAGGCATTCAAGAGTTTCTAACAACAGCAGAACTCTGGAGAGTGTCTCTTCTGTTACTTCCACACTGGTGTACTATTCAGTCTCATTTTGTGCTGTAAATAGTACATGTTTTTATACACTGAAAAGTCTCTGGCTAGTTTATCTCAGTAAAGCTTTAGCCTAGAACACTACCCTCTAGGCCTTGAAAGTTTTCCAAACACTTTCTCATTGTTAGTAGATTCCAATTTGTATCTGCCAGGTATGGATTCAAGCCTTCCAAAGTGTGTAAAAAAAAGACCTCAGTCTTTCCAAGAACAGCCCTGTATCAATATCTTCAGCACGAACTACCATTGATTTTTTTCTGCACACAAGACACTTCCATACCAAAGACAGATTTCAGAAGTTTTCAGTTTTATAATAAGCATCATCATTCCATACCCTTCAGATCTCTGGAACCTCTCTGACAAATGACTGGTCTGTGTGGAGCCCTACCATTTGAATATTGCACATACATAACTGTGAGCTAGCAGAAAGAACTGGAGTTTCTACAATGGGACAGAAGGCTTTGTTTATTTACAAATGTAAATTCCTGTCTTCACAACTTATGCTGAAACAACAGCATGAGGACTTGCAATAAAATAAAGTAAAAATAAACCGTAATAAAAGCACAAGATGGTATACAAACAAATGTGCATTTCAGATTCCAGAAATAAACATGAAAAGTACCACATGTTGGTTTTAAACAATCTTAAAATATCAGTTATGCAAACATATTTCAAGTCAGACCCTAAATGGTTTTACTCCTCAGCCATAACACTGAATAACTATTATTGGCTATATCTGTGGACCAGATCCTTTTTGCAAGAGTCACAGCTGCTCATAGACACATAGAGTTTAAACCCAGTGTTTACTTGGAAAAGAGGGAAGATGGCTCCTACCTACTTTTCTCTCTTCTTGATTCAAGGCCAAAAGTGTCTTGTCAATGCAGTTTGGAAGAGTACTGCTTCTATTTCACACATTCTTCTTCTGGAGTTGAAGATCAAACACTATAAGCCACAAGCCTTCTTTCTCCAAAAATGTCCTCAGATATTTTTCTAGTACATCTGTGTTTCTATTTTGTGCTCACCCAAAAGTCATTTATGAAATACAAATGAAATTGAGTAGGATCAAAATGCTGGTTCTACACTAGTACTTAGTTATTGTTTAAATGTCCAGTGATGCTTAACAGAGCTTAGACTTGAAACTGAGAAAGTAACAGCAAAGAACTGCAGAAATAAGCAGATTTCAAAAGAAACAGACTTTTAAATGCTATTTTAGCATTAGATTTGGGGTAAAATATTTTTTGTTTGTTTTAATTTCATAGTCATCTGACATTCACCCAGCCAAGAGCAAAATTTTCAGAATACAACTGAAGAAACTGTGAAGCTGATATGGAAATTGGTTCTGTTCCTAAATCAGCTACTTCAAAGAGACCGATATTAGAAAGAATGACTCTAGTCCACCTAACATCCTGGCTCTTATTCCTCAAAGTGATTTCTACTTGTTTTTTAGCTGCAATATGTCTGGCGACTGAACAGTTTTCCCAGTGATCAGTCAGCCAAAGCATTAAACCATCATAAGCAATATGGCCATAATCAGTCCCTGTTTCAGTGTTTTTTTCTGATGTCAGAATAATTTAGATACCCGGATATCTGAAGCAGTTGTGCCAATGAATATGTGAGCAGAGAAAAACACAGCTGCTTTCCAATTCAGGAACACTGCTCTGGATTTTCTTAAACATATGGTCAATCAGATGTTCTGTTAAGGCCAAGTGTGATCGGTATCATTCAACTTTTATCTTGCTTTTATGCAGGTAGAGATAAGCCTCACATTTACGAGGGCCTAATGCTGACCCTAGTGAGGCTTCATTTTGTGGAAAATATCTATTCTGCTTCAAGGATGCATGTGCAGACATGCTGCCCCTGAAAAGATGCAGTAATTTCCTCATTTAAAGACTGTGTAGTAGTAATATAATTATTTCAGTTTAGAATCATGGTTTTTATCTTAAAAGGTATCCCACTAAAACTTTGAACATGAATATTGATACATCCTTAAAGCTCATTGCATCAACAACAGTACTAACTGCAGCGACTTTTGTAATGCAAGCACTTTTCTATCAATCACACTGCACCTGTACAAGGTGGGAAGGACCATCACATCCAAAGGAGTCACAGCAAACAGTTCAAAACTTTTAAGGGGAAAAAACTTCCCTGGGATTACTAATGATCCTCTCCTGCATGGTTCTGTCTCATAATCATTAGCCCTTTTGACCAGGGATTAATGCTCTATCTTCACTGAATATATTCCAAAATAGCCCCACCCATTAATATAAATGGGAAAATATTACCAGCTCAAGAAAACAGTTTCTCAGTAATTCACAAAGGGTTTGGGTCAGGCCTCCATGTTAATCCTTTCAACCAGCCTAAAGTTTCATTGTGAAGAGCTGTCTCCGTAGCATTGGGGCCAACTAGAAGGAAAATACAGTGTGTTCTAAAACTGTGCATGATAAACACAGCAAATAACAATGAAAAAGTAATATTGAACAAATAGGACCTAACAATAGATGTAAATTAATCTTGAGACTTCCTATAAAATGACAGGAAGCTCCAAATACAGGGTACTGGGTTCATGTCCGTCTAAATCATTACAGCTTCCACAGAAAATATCAGCCTCCTTAAGGAACATTGGTAAAGGAGATTTATAATTGCAACAGTAGGAGTAATTTGTTTGAGACAGTTAATCAAAATTCTAGCACTTATAAGCCCTCCACAGAAACTACTAATTTAAGAAGTTAAGACTAAATATTCAGAAGTAAGCTTGCAATCTACATGAGTACAGTAAATTTCAGTTATGTGTTTCATTATACTGGTGCCTTATAGCTTTTAAGAGGTTTTTCAGCTTGGCTGTAATGATCCACAATGGGGTAAAATTTGGCATGAAAATGACTCTTTTCCATTCTCCCCTCTTAAAAGAAAGTTACTCACTCTCTGCTGGTACTTCATTCCTTGCACATGCTACACTCAGCAAGAGTTCTTGGGTGTGCAAGCAAAGCAGGTCAGGGCTCTTTTCGTGTCTTTTAAAAATTAATCTTTCATACACCAAAACCATGCTGCTCCTACTTTTACTTACTTTCATTAAATTTTGCCTTCAGTTTGGGTTCACCTGCACAGCAGGTGTAATTTCTTCAGGAACCAAGACAAGACACATAATTGCAAAACATAACAATGAAGGCCCTACTTTCACCAGGAAACTCAAATTCCCACCAGGCTAAAAGACAAACATGGTGATGGCATTAAAATTCACCACTGAAAATATGGCATAGCTTCTGATTCCCCACACTGTGACAAAGGCTTTGTGTATGTCCCCCTGAGAGAGATGCCTATGCTTTTTCCGAAAGTTAAATGCAGTAACAGTAGCTCCTCACCTCAGGATCACTGTGAAAATTCACAACTAAGTTCTTTGACAGTTTGCCAAAATTCCTAAATAATGGAAATAAATAATGTCTTATTCAGGTCCTACGCTTGTAACTCCTTGGAGTCAAAAGGGACGCCATCTTCTGAAGTTCTCATCCTTTTTCTCTGTAATTTATTCCAGCTCTGTAGTTTGCACCACAGATCCAACAGTTTGTGATACTGCTCTAGAAGCCAGATCACTGAACTGGTGCTATCAGAATCCACCTTCAGTTCTCTGTTTGTTTGTGGCTTTTTTTTTTTCCCTATGAACTCATGTCCACGGGGGCACATGCCTTGGGCAGAAAAGCAGAAGTCCTTCAGGCAACTATGCTATTGAAAGAGATGGTTTTATCCAGAACAAGAGGCTCCATATGCCAAAGTTATCTCTGTTGAACAGTGAAGCCATGGTCATAGGTTAACAAACCACTCTGTGGTTACTGTGTAGTAAACACTTAATAAATCTCCTCAAAGACAGAAAATCAGAAAGATTTATTAATATTCTACATATATAAATAAGCATAGGCAGACTCTTGTGAGGATTCAATGCTCAGCTCAGAGTTTTCCAGGAAGGCCCTTTCCCTGACCATGCCATAATGCAAAGGGACAATTACGGCTTCTACACTGGCACATGTACTTGATACACTTTGAGGTATACTAATGAGGTGAACCTCCAAACCTCCAAGGTAAGGATAAGGAGGTAGAAAAGAAATGCAAACCCCAGCATTCAGACATTATTTAGAAGACAGAGGCAAAGTAGCTTTCAACATCCAACTACATAAGCACTTTTAAGTTATAACAAGTTCCCTGGCCTTTCTCCTCCTCCATATAGTTTCTGTCTGTCTGTAGACATTCTATCCTGAAAACAAAAACTAAAAGATGTTTGATTGCTTTTAGGTTTTTTTATTATTTTACACCAGAGTTCTCCATCTTTGGATAGCTTTGATACAAACCAGAATATTAGTAACAGAGGTTTCTACATTTAAAGTTGTCAGATACTTTACAGAGATAGGTTGTTTTAAGGCTCACATTAATTGCTTACAGTTCAGTATATAGTAGCTACATCTGTTACCTTTGTTAAACAGACTGTAATCAAATCAGAGTAAGTGGTAATCCCAGAGAAACAGAGTAATTTGACTAAACTTCTCTGTCTAGGTTTAGTCAAGTCAGGTCTCAAAAGTAGGAAAACATAAAGTACAAATGGACTGAAACCCTAAGGGGGTAGAATACAAAATAAAAACTCTTTAGGTTTTTGTTAACTTATACTCCATGGTGCATAACCCCAGAGGACCAATAAATGTAGATAGAGCACACAAAAAAAATATGAACTCACCTTAATTTTGCAATTTTTTTTCCGAACTTCCACTAATCCAAACGTTTACTTCACAAGTCATGTGTAAGAGAGGGTTTGCATGGTTTATATTCCCAGGATCCCATTATGGTAAAGCTCAAAACCAGTTCACTCAGGTATTAGCAAAACCAAAATGAAAAAAAAAAAAAAAGAGTCCAGATTTTCAGCTGATAATAAATCTCTTTATGTCAAGGGGGGACAGGGCGGGAAGGGGGGAAATTGACCACCTCTTTTCAGTATTACTTATAACAACAAGACTATAGAAACAAATATGGCAAATTGGATATCAAACAAAAAATATAAATTTTGGCCATCTAAATGCAGAGAGCACCATAAAGATATGCATCAGGTTGCTCAATTGCCTCTACACAGCAGAAAGACTCTGTGTTGCTCCCTTACTGCATGTTGCTCTCTCTAGCTTTCCCTTGCAAGAGAATTTTATGACTTAAACCAGCTTGGAGTCAGGAAGATTTGGGTTATGTTCCCTTTCTATAATTTTTCAGTTATCACTCCTACAATGCATAGCATTATTTGGAATAATTCTTTGCTGCAGTGGTGAACCTCTGAAGTAGTTTATGTTTCTTCTTACAATCCTTCCCTCACCCTACCTCCCTAGCGGGATCTGAAAGGAGTATTTTTCAGTTTGCAGACAGAAATTTAAAGAGAGAAGTCCAACATTTCAGAAATAAATTTACAAAAAAAAAAAAATAATAACAATAGTGACACAGTAATAAACTGGAGTCATGTTTTAAAACCTAGATAGTGTATCAGTATTGTGACCCCTCCATCACATTTCAAAAACAGCTAAAGTGGGTTTTTCAGTCGTATTACATCTTCTAAGAATGGCCTTGCACCAAGATGCAAGGTTGTAAATTGCAGTGGAGGAAACACAGGCAAAACAAACAAACAATTACTTTAAAAAAAAAAAAATAAATCTGTTTTGGTCTACTTCTTAGACAAATGTTAACAAACACAACCACAATCAGTTCTTTCAAAACCTCTTTGTTAGAACAGAACCCGCTGGAATTTAACACGTATTCAAGTCCCTTGCTTTGCCGTTCCCCTACTCCACCAACAGAAAGAGAAAATAATGAAAGTTGTTACGTGGCGTTTTGGCATATGGGATTTCTCCTAACATAAAAATCTAGACAAACATCTAGAGACAGATTATGCCAATCAAACACTACAAGTTAATGAGATTTCTTCATTTTACAATCATCCTAATTCTTCCAGTCATTTAGTTTTCTACTCTCCTGATTCTTTTCATCTCTTCTCACTACTTTTAAGTTAGAAGCTGATTCTGTAGTGTAAAAAAGAGAGAATGAAGTCTTTAGATTTTCACTAAACACGAGTGAGACAGCGTGACACAGGTAATCCTATGGTCTAATGACACAAATGACATTTTTAGTAGATAATCTAAAGTTTAAAATTTAAAATTGCTTTTCAATTAGATTCTAAAAATATATTATCAACCCTAAGAGATCTACATGCAGTGTTGAGAACAGATAGATGTGACTTAAAGATCAAGCTTATGGTAATCAACTCAGAAATTAAGTGGGATAAGGTACAATGGGATTTTAAAGCAATTGGTGATGACTCCGTCACCATCCTATGCATAGACTACATGTTTTGGAACACAAGGCTTTGATTCTTAGGTTATATCCAATGCTTCTGCAAAACAAAAAGTTCTAAATAAATCCAGAAATTGGCATGTTTAGTGATCTGGAGTTTCCACAGTTCTTGAGCACCTCACTCTCTTTGGAAGAAAGTCACATCTCTGAAAATGTGGACTCCGACCCTAAGTAACTATTGGTTATTATTGGTATTGGTTATCAAAGACATATTTAAAGCTAATCCCATACAAACCCAGACCCAGTTTAACTCTCACATGGAACTATGCAGTCTAAAATTCTTAAAATGACTGCTCCACACACGGAAATGCAAAACACAACACAACAAAACCCCTACCACGCTCCCAGTATGGCGGTAGGGATCTTACACATGGAAAGCAATGAAAACATGTAAGCGTTTGCAAAATCCTGGGCAATATTATCCTTAAACCTGGCTTTTATTTGCAAATCAGGTATGCACTTTAAAACCTAACAGTAACTAAATACAGAGGAGATGACATTAAAATTCCACTTAGTGAGACTTCCTGCATATAACATTAAAGAAAACCCATACCATTCTTTTGAAAACTAGTTCTCAGTAATTTGAAAACTTAAAAACCAAAGCAAAAGAAAACAAAACACCAGTTTAGGGAGATTGGATGCACATCATAGCAACAGGGTAGCATCTCCAAAATATAGTAGCTCTGTAGAACCAAACCCTGATATACATCCAAGAACATTCCATTTTCTTTCCCCCTTCCTCCTCTGCTACAGTAAGGAACAAGAGGCTAAATTTCTTCTTTTCAAGAGAGCAGTAGCTATGAAACTGCTTTTAAAGGGCTGACTCATACAAAACCACACTTAATTTCTTCCATGGCAGCTATTTCTACATCCTGGTATGGAGAGAAATTGTTCAGAGAGAACTACATCTACAAGGAACCACGGGTACATTGGGAGGTATTATCACTGCAGCTGGGTACTGAGATTGGTTCTGTCACATGAACACCTGCAAGCCACACCACATTACAACACCCATGAAAAGCTGGATATATCCAAAAAGGAAGGAAAAGCACAAGGACAAGCAACACAGCAGCTGCCCCTTTCTAGTGTCACTGGAAGCAATAGTGCCCACATTTGTATAAATCAATTTCTTGTCTGAGCTAGACAAGCTGAATAGATACAAGTGAGTTCAGCCATCAGCCATAATTAAGGAAAATCATCTCACTGTCACTTAACTTCTGAATGAGAGGCACAGCATAAAGATTCCAAGCTAGAAGTTACCTCCATTGGCTTTGCAGCTTGAAGTAATTTGGTTTAAGTTTATAGACAGCCTTTTTAAATGAGAAAGAAATGTCGTTCTAAACAAGACAACACAGGGAGACTTTGGTGGTTTTGCTCTAAAGGTGGCAAGCGCTAAGTGTTTGGGAATCACAGAGGGGGAAAAAAAAGGAAAAAAAAAAAGTAAAATCAATGTGAATTTTGTGGGGGGGAATACAGGCCTGCAGAGAGAGAAAAGTAACATGAGATCGGACTGTCACTGCTTTCCTGATTGCAAAGGTGGTGCCTCAAATAGAAGAAAATTTGCACTAGAAACTTCTTGTGAAACATCCCCAGAAGCAGCACTCAAGGGCTCTACTTCCCCATATGCATAATTCATCTGTTAATGGCTAAAATGTATTAACAGCAGTTTTAAACACCAATAGAGCACGATAGCTTTTTAAAACAGGGATCAAGAGCAAACACTTTGGAAATTCAACAGGGCATAACTGCACAGAGAGGGAGAGAAAAGCACAGGGAAATAGTACAGGGTAACAAGTGTGAGGCTACATTTGCTTTGCCTGCAAGTATTGCCTAAGGGTACCTCCTGTAGCTTGACGGGGCCCGCGGGGAGAAGCCCCGATGAGCCCGAGGGAAAAGCCCAAGGGACGGGGTCAGGGTGAGCGGACAGGCCTGTATCGCTGAGGGCGGTCCGGCGAGGTGTTCCGGGAGAGGAAAGCCTGAACTAGCTTTGATACGGCCGCACTCTCTCGCTGGTCCCTCGGGGACGGGACCAGCCTGGCACAGAGCCTGCCGCTTTCCGTCGGGGGGAAAGATCCATAAGGCCCCTTCCAACCCGGAAGGAGCCTATGATTCTATGATTCTTTACTATGATCCGCCATCGCTTTTCGGCCGGCAGCGAGCTAGTGACCAGTGAGCCAGGCTGGCAGAGCTCTGCCCTCCGCTTGCTTTCAAACTATGCGAAACCTTGTTAAATAAGTAACCGGGGCGGGCAGGCCGACCCTGGTCCCCGGGGACCGGGGCTCAGCCGCTCTCCTCTCCCCTCGGCGCAGGGATAAACAAACGCGCCACCGTCTACCTGTGCAACACCTTCACAACACATTTTATTTACACGAAATCAACTCTAGACATTGTACATTATATACAGATATTTTCCCTTCCAACAAGGCAGAGCTTGTGCAAGATTAGTAGCATCCTCTGGAGCGTATCCGACAGTCCAAGGGAAATGTTCCCCGCTGCGAGGTATCAGCTATCGGAGTCCAAGTCACTTTTCCCGTCCTCTTGTCTTTTCTCCGGAGACGTTTTAGACGCTTTATTCCATTTTTGTACGTTTTCTGACTCCTCCGAAGAAGATCGCTTTTGCCTCCTCCACTTTGCCCGGCGGTTTTTGAACCAAACCTGATACGTTAATAAATTATATTATCAGGAGGGGAAAAAAAAACAAACAGGCAAAACATCAACAACATACAAAAAGGCGGGGGGTGGGGGGAAGAAAAAAAGGCCAAAAAAAGGCAGACCCACGGACTGTTCTGGGCCCCGCCGGAGTCCGGCCCGGAGCGGCTCGCAGCCACGATTGAGGGAGGCCTCACTTGGGCGGAGGCAGGCTCTATGGACTCACGGCCGTGCTATCTGCTCGGCCAGCCGCCCTCGGAAGGGCGCTTGGATATAATGATACAAATAATTCATTTCCGCGCCTGCCCCCCACAACCTGTTGCTCTCCCCTCCGGCGGCTGGCCGCGGAACGGTGGAGCCGGGCTGGAGCCACACCGAGGTATCTCCAGACGGAGCGCATTTCAGTGCGAAAGGGAGAAAGTGTAAAGGGTAAAAGGAAAGGGACATACCTCCACTTTTTCCTCTCTTAAGTGCACCCTTCTGGCCAGCTGTTCCCTGGTTCCCACGTCTGGGTATTTCGTTTCTTGGAAGAGGTTTTCCAATGCTTCTAGCTGTTCATCAGTGAAGATGGTCCTATGCCGTCTTTTTCGCCTGCAGTGCAGCTGGTTCAGTAACTGCAGCTCCGTCCGGGACAAAGTGCCCACGTTCATGTAGGGCAACATCTGATGGGGAACAGGGGACATCAGGACTGACCCAGTGCCCTCGTAACCTACGGACAGACAGATGAGAGGACGACAGGCTTTGCATGAAATCGCTACTCCCCCCACCCCGAGAAAAAGCCGCCCGTCGCCCCACTGCCCACCCGCGCTCCTGCAGGTCGCCAGTTCTCCGACACCCACTCCTGCCCCACGGCCGCGGGAACAAAGAGCTCCTGTCCAGCCTATCCAAGCCGGGCCGGGCCGGCTTACCTGCGGAGGGAACGCAGGAACACTGCTGGGCTCCCAGGGGCGGCACGGCCCCGCAGCACGAAGGGCCCACAGGGGACGCCGGCACATGGAGCTGCCCGTAGTAGTAGTTGTTGTAGCCGAGCCGAGATCCGGTGACAGCCGGCGGCAGCGCTGAGGCGGGTGCCACCGCTCGGGAGTAAAATCCGCCGTAGTCAGAGGCGCTGCCGTAGAGCGAGTCCCCGTGGAGGCCGGGAAAGACGACGGGGGCGGCGGCGTTCGGGGGGGGCAGCAGCACCGAGTCCTTGCAGCGAGGTCTGGCCGCCAGGATATTGTCGATGCTGAACATGCTCACAGGCATGCCCCAAACCGTGCCGGGGCAGGGCAGCGGAGATCGGCCGGGGGGAGGAGGGAGGGAGAGTAGGTGGTGGTGGCGGCGGCGGTGGTGGTGGAGGCGGGGGTGGGGGGGAGCCTGGAGAGACACGAAACCGAAACTTTTCGGAGAAATTTTAAAAAGAGATCGGAGCGAAAAGAACGGAGCTTTTTCCTAGGGCAGCTTGCGGGCAGAGTGTGTGTGTGTGCCTGTGCATGAGTGTGTGTGCGTGTGCGCAGGATCCACCCCTGGAACTTTCCCCCCTCAACTCTCGCCTGTTTACTGATCTCAACCCAGAGGGCTGCACGGAGTATAATCCATCTGAACCTCTTCCCTTTTTTATACCCAGGCGACGTCATCCTGGATTTAGTTCCTGGTAATATGCAGATGACAAACAAAACCAGATTTGATTTTTTTTTTCCTCCCCCTTTTTTTGGTGGGGAAGAGGTGGGAATTACACAAAGGAGTGAAAGGAGACCGGGTCTGTGTATTGAGAATTAATGAAATTAACGTAATCCTTTCCATTAGTGGGCTTTTTGAAAGGCCCCAGATTTAGGCTTGATCTTTGCTGCACCGGCTAATTGCCCAAGTTAATCTTATTAATGCTATTGTGCAGAAGTGGTTAGCAGCTCCTAGCCCTGTCTATTATGCACCTACTTTGCTCGTGTTAGTTCACATTAGTGGGTGCGATTTCCTCTGTCTGAAGCTCAGATTCATTATTTATGCTTCGAATTGGTTAAGAAGCACCTTTAAAAAAAAAATTAACCGTGATATAACCACTCAACTCCCCTCCTCTAAGTGTTTCTGAGGCAGAGTTTGAATTTTACATCCCCCGGCACGAAGATCTGTAAGGGCTCTGAGGAATATGCGTTACTCTGATTTAAGCTTTGTGTAATGAAGTAATAGCGTCTTCACAGAGTAAACGAACTCATATTTTTCTCTTTTCCTAGATCACCTGGTGGACGCGTGTAAACTTCTTAAAAAAAATCACAAAACAACAAACAAACAACCACCACAACAAAAACCACCACCAAAACAACAACAACAAACCCAAACCAATCATCAAACAAACAGATTCATATCCAGACAGGTGTCTTGTTTTTTTCCCCATTATTTTTATACAAGCCAGGAAGCAGAAATATTAAAGACCAGTGACATCTCAAATCCTCGAGTCTGGTAGGTGTTCCGATTTGCTTCTTATACATCCTGGTGCCTTTTTCTTTTCAAAGAAGAATCTTTCATTTCTGTCTTAGAAAACAAAGACTACAAATTTACAATTATATGGAGAACTTTATATTTTGCATGTTCCGTGACTTTAAAATGGAGCAATTTTAAGTCCCTAAAACTCTTCCTGTTGAGAGGTTTTGACTCTCTCGGTAGCTGGCTCTTGTGATTTGCAGAATACTTCGTCTGTCACGACTGTAACTGGGAATCCACAGGAGGTGAACTGAATAAGATTAGACTATTTACTCCATCAACCCTCCATCAAAGAAGGTAGGAAATTGTACGCGTGAAATGAAAACAAGCCATGAGGGTCCGTTTACGAGGAACACATTATTTTTCGTCAACAAAGATTATCCTCGTTAGCGCTTACTTGTACTTTATCTTTATCCTTCCTTTCCTCAGTATTCTGGGATTTAAAACCGCATCTGAGGATGGTCTAAACCAAAACCTTATTTCTAGCAAAATACGTTATTAAGGAATGACAGGATTTAATTCTCTCTTTATTGATACCTTGCCCTGTGACTAATTACTAACATAGTTTCCTTTATTTCAATTTATTTGATGATCAATTTCTTTCCATCTTTGGCATTTAGACATTAGCTTCGTGCAAATTTTCCAAATTTGATGTAAAGTGAAACTATTGGACAGAGGGATTGGGGGGGATGTTATATTTGGGGGGTTTCTGTTGTTGCTGTGATGATTTTCTTTATCTTTTTTATTGTTTATTTAGGGATTGGGTTTGGGGAAGGGAAGTTTTGGGCTGGGCTGTTGGTTTTTTTATTGTGGGTTTTTGAGTTTGTTGGATTTGGGTGTTTGGTGGGGTGGTGTTTTGTTTTTTTTTTTTTTTTTGTCTGTTAAGTAATTCCCTGGGTGCAGCTCGATCACGCCGCACGCAGATCAACGTGCTGCCTAATTCCGCCATGGGGATGCTCGTTCACGTCCTCGGCGGCTCTGCTGCAAGGCACAGTGGCATCTCTCTAGTGTCCTTCGCAGCCCCCGGCGGCGAGCAGAGTTTTGAAAGAGCAGGGCCCGGAGCTCCCGCGTGGGCCAGGCCAGGGGGCATGCCGAGAGTAGAGACACGGCAAGTTCTCCCACGGGCGAGGAATTGAGTATCCCTTCCGCGGATGCCAGGGACCCTCCGTGAGGAGCGCCCGGCTTGTCCGTCGCGGGCCGCAAGTCGGCAGCGGTGCAGGGCAGGGCTCGGCTGCCCTCGGAACCTGGCCGCAGGAGGGAGGCGTGTTGCGAGGACAGCACTTTGTCCCCACATTGTCATCCCTCGGGGAACCCAGTAACCCCACTGCAGTCCCACTTATGCAAAAGACCGCTGTTGGGGATACCCGCCACTGCCGCCGATGTCTTGGGTGTTTAGCATCGCTTGCACCAGGATTTCATCTCCACGCCTGCCCGGCTTCACCCATGTGAAAGCAGCACCGCGGAGCAATAGGGGACATCGACGGGGTTGCGGGACCCCGGGAACAGCCGTGAAGCCGGCCGGGCACAGGCCGCCCAAGCTGCGCCAGCGCTCCACTTCCAAACTAGCTCTTCGTTCGGGAGGGCTCTGCTAACGGGTGATCCGCCAAGCTGCAACGCTTACTTTTATTCTTAATTTAGAGATTTATTTTTTTCCCAATAACTTATCACCCCCGTGGGGAAGTTCTCTTTGTTTAGTTTTGTTTTAACCTTAGTAACCTCGCCTTGAAACTCCCAGGTCTGATACCCGCTTCGCGAAACCTGCATTCAGAGTGTCTCATTTCACATCCGCTCTTCCCTAACCTCGCAAACGTAAAATTGCGTTAAACAAACAATCAGTTGTCAGACAATGTTGGGACGAAATTGTAATAACAAATGAAACGCAAGCAAGTTGTGCTGCATAGTGTTGCTAAGCAATTGTTTGTTACTGGAGAGTAGTCACAGCATGAGTTGAAAGAGAGATCTAAAGAGGAGAATAGCACCGGGCAGAACAAGCTGATAGGTATGAAATAAAGTAAACACTGCACTGATTTTCAATATTATTACCCAAACACGATTTCATACAAAGCAATCACCATACACAAGTCTATGAAAATGTACTCGTTGAGAAATCGGCCAGGGTGGTTTTTCGCTGTTTAAAGATATTAAGGAATAATTCCCGGGATGCAAACCGCACCGCCTTCCCGGCACTGGATCTGCCCGGTCGCAGGACGGGAACAGCACCCGGGGCTGCAACGCGGAGAGGGGTCCCGCCGGCCGGAGCCTCCCCCGGACGGCACCCGCGGAGCCGCGGGTCCCGCCTGGCCGGGGATGGCTCCGAGGGGAGGCTCCCGCCCGGCGCGAAGAAGTAAAGTGGAGATGAATTACTGGTTTTCCTGGGTCCCGGCTGCAAAACCCCTTTGGAAATGACGCATCGCAGCACATCTCTCACGTGCAAATGCCACCACCCTTCAGCCTTCCCCACGTTTGCTTCTCATTGATTGCATCATTACTTAAAAAAAAAAAAAAAATTGAAAAATCATACAATGCGAAATTACCGTAATTTGTTCCCAGAATAAACTTATCTTGAATTGATTAGGAAAGTCAGTCATTTGAAAATGAGGCAGAAACACCATTGTTTTTATATTTCTTCTTCTTCTTTTTTTTTTTTTTTTTTCCTAAGCCTTTCCTCTTTACAATATCAACTTCTAAAGTTTTCATTCATATAAACTTTATTAATGAAGATCTTCTATTTAAGTGTCAAGGGGATTTGAAATTTAGAGTAAATTATGAAGCATGCATGTCTTGCCAAGTCATGGGTCAAATGCATTTGTGAAAAACTGCTAAAAGAGCATATGGTTTTGAATTTTTCTACAATGACTAGTGTTTAAATAAATTGCTCGTACTGCTTAACTTCATGTATAATTTTGACAGAAGTTGGCCTATAGCCTTTTGATATGTAAACATTTCAGGCTTTTATGCGGTATAAAAAGACACTTGCTTTTTGGGATCGGCTAAAGCAGTCACCCTGTAATTCAGAAAACGGGCACCTAACGTTACATTCTTGCTATATTTCAACTTTCAAGTGGCAGCATAAAGGGGGAAAAAAGAAGGGACGTTTCAAAAGTAATGGCCAATTGGAATTAAAAACTGCAAATGAGGTGAGAATGTGCCACTCACAGTCTGATTGAAATGGATATACCATAGCACTAATTCAGAGAACTCTCTGTCTTGTTTGCTAAAAAACAGGCAAAGCAGTGGAAACAGACTGAAATGTAACATAGACCTGACTTTCACGTCAGCTTAATGCCTTAGAACAAAAATCTATCTAAAATACAAATAGGTGTGATAAAGAAATCCCAGGCATCCCTTCTAAATTCTATTAGTTGCTTCTCTTTTACACACTACCTTGGTCTTTTAAGATTAAACCTTTTTTAAAAATAATATTTAGATAAATATACTATAACTCTTTGAACTGCTATTTAGCTAGCTGCCTGTTCACTTTCATTTCACCAGTTCCTATGTCTTTTGCAAGTTTTGCTCCAGCAAACATTCCGTTGACTTCAGTCAGTGTTAGTTTTGGATTTTGGGTTTTTTTTTCTTGTTGTGAAGAATAGAACTTGCTAAGGGCTTCGGGACACAGTCCATAAAAGTAGTGAAGTCACTCAGTTTTAAGTCTCCCTAAACTAAAATGGTTTTGTAAATACATAAATCCACAATGCTACTGAATAAATGTATTTATTACTGATATATCTGTCTCACATAAATAAACCTCCTAATGTTGATTGGATGGATAAGCCTAGCCCAGTGCCAGACAGAACAGGACCTGGATAGTTGTCTGGTGCCAGACAGCTCAATATGTTTACTTCCTGTGTGCTTTAGCTAGGACAAAGCTGAAGTTGGAAAAAGGTTTAAATGAACTATATAATTTCAATCTGTTACTGCAGTAACAGTCATATTTATTGTATATGTCAGATTGTCATACACAGAATTCTCAAGATACACTAGACTTTTTGTCAGTGTTTGGAGGTGACTTTTTCCCCCCAGAATTGTGATATGACAACATCAACATATTCTGATTAAGACAATTCAGACACTATAGCAGTTTAAAAGCTGATATGGACTCAGAACAATGTGAAATAATTTAATGAAGAAAGTAGAATCTTTTAAAGGTTTAAGTGAACGTGAACATAGGCAAAAGAGGTTTTGGTTTTTTTTTCAGGCTTGGAAAACAAGGTGTAATCTTAGTGATACAGAAGGGAAAAAAGACTTCTAAGCAGAAGAATGCACATCCAAATTGTGAGGATCATTACAAATAAATAAATAAATGGATTTTCTAATATAATGTCTCTTTTCAAGGGAACAGTGGGAAAACACTTTGGGTCCTTGACTGCCGTTGCAGGAGTCAATAGGAGTGTGCTCTGCTATTTGGTAACATTGCTTTCCATCAAATGCAGTTTGAGTGAGATACTTCACTCACAGATACTGTGACTAAATCCATTTAAGCTCAGTGAAGTGGGATGATCTGGATATCTACATTAAACAAAAAAATTCCATGCCAAGAGCTGTGCTGTAGAGGCTGACAGAGTAGGTTTGCTACACACATCACCTAACCATATTTTAAGAGTGGCTCTCTATTGCAGTACAGCCAACAGCCAAAATTTCTCCCGCAAATTAAAGCATATTTGTAACAGTGTTCCTATAAGCTTCCAAGACAACATGGCTCCACAATAAAATTTTAGTACTTTAATTTTACTCTGAAAAAGGTGAATAATTCTAATTCCCCATGTTGTATGTGCAGTCACGTGTAAGTGTGCATAGTTAGATTATACAGATGTATCTGATCCCTACATATAACCTGCGTAGGTTGTGCTCATGTTAATGATAATTATGTTATAAAAATCTCTTCTTGTACCAGGATTATACTAACATAAGTGCAATAATTATTTAAAGAAAGAAAGAAAAGAAAGAAAGAAAGAAAGAAAGAAAGAGAGAGAGAGAGAGAGAGAGAGAAAGAAAGAAAGAAAGAAAGAAAGAAAGAAAGAAAGAAAGAAAGAAAGAAAGAAAGAAAGAAAGAGAAAGAAAGAAAAAGAAAGAAAGAAAGAAAGAAAGAAAGAAAGAAAGAAAGAAAGAAAGAAAGAAAGAAAGAAAGAAAGAAAGAAAGAAAAGAAAAAGAAAGAAAGAAAGAAAGAAAGAAAGAAAAGACAGAAAGAAAGAAAAAGAAAGAGAGAAAGAAAGAAAGAAAAAGAAAGAAAGAAAGAGAGAAAGAAAGAAAGGGAGAGAGAAAGAAAGAAAGAAAGAAGGCAGTTGTCAGCTTTTCAGATTAACAGTCATAAAACTGAGACTTCTTTTATTGATTTACCTTTTTCCAATGACTGAACTAAGTTTTTCGATCATGTTGCACACTGGATTTTAAACCACAAGACATTCTGAGCACACACAGCTACAAATAGAGTCAACACAAATTGTGTGTGGTCACAGCACTTATCGTCCCTCACAAGTATTATTATGTTGGCTAAAGCTCTTCTTTGTAGTACAAACTGTACATGCTTAATGCCACCAGAACCTCTCCTCTCTTTGAAAAGGCACTGGAAGATTACACTCAAAGTAGCTCTTTATTTGTAATGCAAAGACCCTCAAAAGGCTTTTCTGGGAAGTTGGAGCAACAAAGTCAGGTTTAAAATAAATAAGTCAACTGTACAAAGGACAGATTTTGCATTGTTTTCTGTGACATACACATGATGTATTTTTCAAACTTCTGGGGGTTTAGGAGATCCTAAATTTTATGAATAGCAATGTAATACAATCTAGCAGTTTTTACTTTAGTAGAGCTAGAACTAGGGCCCAGTCTGTCACTTAGGGAAGTCTGCTTGGTAATTGCTAGGGATTCTGAATCAGAACTGAAAAAGAGAGATCTTCCCAGCTAAAAGTTGTGTTACCATACCATACCATACAATGGAAGCTTAACAGACTTTTTTTAAGTGAAGTGTGCCAGATAAATATCATGAAGGTTTACATATTTTTTTAAAATACAAGAAATTATATTAGAAATGAATGTCAAAAGTAAAAATAAAAAAGGATAATTATAGTAGAGAAATACATAATGAAAGGTAATAGATTTGAAGAAAGCAAGGCAAATATGCCAGAAGGAATTGCAAAATTGCTAGCTTGGTTAGATGATATTTTGCACTAGTAAAATAAATAATATCCCTACAATCAGTTCCAGTGACCAGTGTTTGTATCAGACAGATAAAACAGGATAATTCAGTGAAGCAACTGATGTGGAGGAATTATTATTCTTGCCTACTAATTGCCTCAACCTTAATCTAGGTCTCTGTATTAAACCACATCACTGTCAGTCAACTATATCCCTGTTTGAGTTCTAGTTTATACATTACAGAGTAAAATCCCAACAGCCTATTTACAGCAAAGGTAATTTGTGGAACTGAGCAAGACCCAAACCACTAGAGGACAGAAGTTATATTTCTATGATATAATACAGCTTGAGTTTGTTTCCTTTTATGATTTTAAAATCCATTTTTATTTATAATGTTGGTACATTTCAGAGTTTTGATAACTTTCTGAATGTCATCAGAAAGCTTTAAAATCAGATATGATTATCTTGAAGTCCCGATTAAGTTACGGCTATTGACTCCCTAATCACCCCCAAACCAGGACTAGATCTTTGTAGTCCTTCAGTATATGTTTACTTGGAGTTGATAATGTGCAAGTTATACTTTTTATACTTTGAACCTCATCTAATGAAATAAGCAATTTTTGTGAATTGGGGTCATATAATATTCTGGGGCAACAAATATGTCACCTACTTCCATGAATCAGGAATATTATGCCAGTATTTATCCATTTGCAGTTGTCTTCGAGATATGACAATCTACCCTTTGAGTTCATCTTTCTTTCTAATTCTTATGCACTGTTTCCATGCAGTCCAGTCAGTTTGGAAGGAAACTCTGTTCTTTCATGATAATGTAAATTCTAAGTTTTCTTGATGGATTTGCTCCAAAGTTTTAGTAAGATATGCAAGATCACGATCTGGGCCCAATGCCTGTTTCAGGAGGTCTGTGTGGTGTGCAGTTAGATATATTTTTGGGCTGAGAATTGAGCAGAGAACATGATACAGCAGCCAAAAGTCAGGGATAGTTCCTTTCTCAGAAGTTGTATCAGTGACATCTTCTTTGTTTATGTGCTGACACAGCATAACATGTTTTGGAGAGTGAGGACGAATCATTACATGGCTTTTGCCATTGATAAGGTGTCCTCAGAGAGAGGGAATAATGACTCTTTCACCACTCTACTTCTTGCAGTAAATGCATAACATACACCAGCAACTGACTTGAGGATTAAATATGCTCAAAATATTGATAAATGGAAATCTTGGGCCAATTCTTCGCTCAGGAGTAATATATATGCATTAAGCACCACATGAGAACATCCAACAGACATAAGGCATTTCTAACTAGAAAGCTAGTGTACAAAGAATGTGAGTTTATAGAAACCTCTTGGTCTGCACAATATGCATATTCTTAGTCTGTTCAAAGCAGCTAGTGCACTGTTTTGGTTTTACTTGATTATAAAATATTTTCTTTACAAAGACCTCTTAAGGCATCAGCCACCAGAAGACTAATGCTTTAGTCTAGCAATTAGAGTTTAAATCCCACTAATTTTAGGTTTTCCTAACCTCAGCCTGCCCTAATTCAGCAAAAGGAGGCTGGCTCATGTTGAAACATTAGCAGGATCCAGGGAAACCAGAGAATAACATTAAGTATTTTGTACAAATATTCCCTAGTCTATACTCTGGCCCCCACAACAGGATTCTTAACTCTAACATGGTTTAAACATGAGCATCAAGCTGTCTAACATCTCTTCTTTTCTTTGAAGGAAATCTGATTTTTATTTTTTCCCTTGAGTTAAGAACTAGCTGTGGTTAACACAAACCTGAGCTTGGCATGACATTTGCTAGCTCTCTTCTCAAAGAAAGAGTGATAGACAGTCTTCAGATTATGTCTTAAATTTTCCGGACCATATAC
This sequence comes from Melanerpes formicivorus, assembly GCF_026170545.1. Lineage (NCBI taxonomy): Eukaryota > Metazoa > Chordata > Aves > Piciformes > Picidae > Melanerpes > Melanerpes formicivorus. Next base: position 7,471,877 of record NW_027142369.1, read on the forward strand.
TACTCTTATTTGTGTTGCACGCTGTGAAGTCTCAAAGAATTGTCAAGAAGGAAAACCAAAGCATTCACTCTTCCCTGGCAATCTAGGAATTAATGTACACACAGCAGTTTCACCAATACATTTATTCTGAAATCATTCTTGAGTGAACTAGTGTCATTTCTCTTTGAAAGAGAAGGAAAAAACTTCAGCAATTTCAAATTTAGCACCATTAATTGTGAACCTGCACGTGAATCTGCCTGTTTACTGAATCTGAAGCAATTCTGTGCTGAAAAATGACTGCAATAATAAAGATGGTACTGAAAAAGAGACAGAACCACATGACATAAAGTCTCAAGATTTTTGTATTTCCTTATCCTGCTGATTGATCAAGTCCTGCAGTCTATACAACTCCCCACTCTCCATCTGCTCTGCCAACCTGGCTGCTCTCTAGCTATCATTTGAAACTGAGGGCTAATTTCAAACACTCTCAAGCCTGACTAGTAAAACACATGCTTTTCTCTGATGTGTCATTTACATTGTTCATTTAGTGGAATTTAAATGGAGCCTTGCTCTTATAGCTTGAAGGAAAATAAAAGTACAGGCAGAGTCAATTGTTTTGGCACTTGTCTGCATACTGCATATTGATGCATACATCGACAAGACAAGATGTGTACAAGCAAAACCAGCTTTTAGGTTTTTCTATTAAAAACACTCATTGCTACTTGGCTCTGCATAAATAAGGTAGAGTAAGGGGCAGTATAATCTGTTCAGATCAGGGAAGTAAAACACATTTAGCACTCATACCATCCAACATAGGGCTTTAATATATAAACACATATAAATGTACAAAGAGAAGAAGAGATAATTGCATTTCAGTCAAGAAGCAAATTAAATTTATAGGACTAACAATCAGTCCAAACAGCAACCACCACAGATTTCCTCCTTGGATGATTCTGATTTTGCGTAATCATGCTGTGCTTATGATGCACCCTGTGAATTAAGCATCTCAGAATGGCAGCTGCAGAAACTTTCAGATGCAGACAGGCAGTCTCAAAGGCTGCAGAGAGTAACAATATTTCAGCTAAGATAATTTCCAAATCATTGGTTTATAAATTCTGTGTGCTTTGCAAGGTCAAATGTGATCCCATGCTCCTACAGACAAGTGGGGAAGTTTGTGCCCCTGCCTAACCAAGATGAGACCTGAGCTCACCTCCCTTAGATCTCTTGTTGCTTCATTTTCTAGGACTCTGAGGCAGGTTGGATGACCCTGTGTGACAGCTAAGATGCCTGAGAGAGAAGCTCAAGGTCCTAAACAAGCTACACTGGCACAAGAATGGCAGTGAGAGAATTTTAGCAAATCTTTGACACCTTTGGTTTTAACAGGAGTTTAATTAGGTTTTTATTCAGATTACATCACAAATACCTTCCTGTGGAATAACTGTCTAATTGCATGGATAGATGAAAACCACAGGACTTCTGAGGTAATTAAAACTCTCAAGAAAGCAGTACTTATTCTTAGGGAAATGATCTTCTTGACACTGGGAGCAAACCACAGGTCCTCCTATTCCTCCTTCAAATAAAGAGGCTGGCAAACATGAAAAGAGCCAAACACTTTAATACCATTACAGAAAGCTCTGCTAGACATCCTGCTGTTCAGGGTCCAAAGTGTGACTTTTGTTACTGAATTCTTGTTCTGTTCTGACCTTTTAGACTACAGCTACAGTTGTGATGGTGCAAAACATTTTCCAGTAATTTGTTCTATCTCAAACAAGTTGCAGATTACCAAGATAAAGTCAGTGGTGATTTAATTTAAAATATTTTGAGACAGTCTTTGCACTATCTAAGTGCTATGAACCACTCATTGCTGTTTTAATTATGTTACTTTTAGCTGATTACAACTGAACTAAGAAAGATTCAAAATAAATCAGAACAAGTCATTCTAGAATTGAGAGAAATATTGCCAGGCCCAAATAAGGATTTGCATTCATTCAATTAATCCATCATAGAAAAAAACTAAGAATATTTTAATTGCCAAGCAGGTTGAGAAGAAGTATTTTGCATACTTTTGAGAGAAAATACTTTTGGGGATTATTTCTACTAATGTATCAGTGGATTATTTCTAAATGCTGAAAGTATCAGGGCTACCTTTTATGAGAAGTGGGCCAAAATTGAAAGAACAGATCTGAACTCTCAAATTTGTGGGTTGGAATGCAATTCTCACACCTATTTATCCAGCCTTGCCAGACTTATTACCACTACTTGAACCCTAGGAATGAACCTACTTTTACAGCTTTGTTTCCTGATCAGATGCAAAATTGCAATGCATGTATTTTATGGCTTGGGACTAGGCAGAGCCAAGCCCTTGTAGAACACCATTCTGCTCAAGGCCAAGCATTCTCATCAAGATCACCTAATATCCTAGGTCTTCCATTTGGAACTTTATTTTGTTGAAGACACCCATGGGATTTTAACATGATGTAAGTGAGGCACAGCTTAATGCAGAGTCAACACCAGAGTCTTCAAATCCTGTCTCTGCCTATTCCTCCCAGTAGCTGCAACTAGTCTGGAAAAACCAGTTGATTCAGTGCCAATTGCTCAGGCAAACAAGCAGTGTTAGCAGTACTTAGTTTCTGAGCTTTTTGTTTTTTTAGCAAGTTGTTCATCCTGCACACCTTTTGGAAGTTAACTTTTAAGTCCACCAATTACTTTTCTTCCAAACCATATGCATACAAACAAAAGTAATCCTTCCACTCTTAAACACAGAAATTGCAGCATGTAGGACTTTGAGCTGAGCCTCTTGAAAGATATTTGGGAAAAGAGAATGCACATCCACTATGAATAAAAGCAGGTTGTTAACCAGTACAAACAAGTGTAACCTAATCTATTTTTCTATTCAAGAACACTGGTACTCCATGGAACACCTTTGCCTCCTATTATACAATTCTGCCGTAGCAATAAAATCAACTGTCTGCAACAGTTTTAGTTCATTGTATGGTTAATACCAATAATGTACTCAAAATTGATGTTTAACAGAGTGAACTGATTTGTTAGAGTGTTAACAGCCACAGACTTTAACTAATAAACAGATCATTAACTGCTGGTAATAAACAACTTGCCAGGATCATTTATTATTTAAGAACATACTTTGTCTTAAGAAAAGATGGCCCCTCTTAGGTCGATGTATGACACCTTTCTGGCTGTCATTCAAAGTGGGAGGCAGAAACAAAGCTACAGAGAACCTATTTTGCACACACTAGATCAAAATCCTTTTAAAATACCAGTTTTCATTAGAAAGTAATCACAAAAAAATATTAATTCCTTCCACTGCCCAATAATACAAGCAGCATTTTTATAAAGCTCTTGATTCTAATATTGCCTCTAGTCATAATGTGAGGAATCTGTTTTCCAGTTCTGATTAAATATTGTAACTTCCGAATTCTTCTTACCACATGGGATGCAATTCCTTCTGGAAGTTGTTCTTTATGGCAGATACTAATTGTATTCAAAGAGCTTCCATAAAGAGGGAGAAAGTTGAAAAGTCACACAAATTTTCCTATAGGATAGAAAGGAGAAAAGAGAAAGTAAAGTGCAGAAGGAAGCTAAAAAGTTACAAAACTATCATCTGATTACTCTAGATGATGACTGGAGACATGGCAGGAATGGAAGAAAACCTTTGTCTCCTGATGGTCTCTAATCCATTTTGTGTGTAATAAAGTCAGGTGATAAGACAGGCTTTGCAGATTGGACTGTTCTTACTGTTGTAAAATTTGAAGTTCAACAGGATGGTGCCACTCTAGCTTCCTTTTTGTTCTCACTCATTAAAGGAGTGATGTGGCACAATACCAGTCTGACTAAAGAAAAGAGACACCATCTAAAACTTGATGTAACAGGAAATTTAATCTATTAAAGAAACAAGCTTAGGATACTCTAACTTTTTACCTGCATTACTTTAATAACCTTGTTACTGAATCCCATAAATATACAACCACATGTTCTATGTAAGAGTGACAGATCAGAGCAGCTCAATGACAGTTTACTGATACCTAGATTAATCTTTTTCTAGTATATATTTTCTAGAGGAATCAGGCAAATTTATGAGATTGTTTTGCTAGGTGCTGTGCAAATAAACTGCACAAATACCTCTAAGGAGTTACAGGCCAACTGCAAACACAATCTAAAGGCTGGAGTGGCAACCCTTAACAATTAAGTCCTGCTGAGTTGTATACATAACACTTTAATTTCCGACAATTGAAAGATGCCTTCTTTATGCCAGATCCTTTACAAGTGAATAAATGTCATTTGAGGGGAAAAAATGTCACTTTTTAAATTTCTTTTCATTCTTATGCAAGCCATGGAGAAGGCATTTTAATACCATCATTAAAATAATTCTGACCTTAAACTAATATCACAAATTGGCAATTACTTGTAGTAAGAAACAAAAATTGTGTTTGCGTGCTGGTCGGAAAAATGCTTCCATTTATTGCTTGTGGAAGAAGCACCTTATTTATAGACACACTGTGCAAGAGGAAATTTGGCTCTCCTGCCATATAAGATGCATGGATCTCTGCCAGGATATCTTGGCTATCCCAAGACATTTGGCGTTCCATATACCAAGAATGTGGAACTGTGCTGCCTGTAAACACAAAAGGCTTTTTTAACAAGGATACTTTAAGACATGCATTTTCTTGGATGCAAAATTGAAAAATTAGTGCAACAGTTATGTAGTTGCAAGAGAAGGGACTCTCTTTAGTGCCTTTCTCACCAGTTGCTTTAATTAGCTAATGAGTAGCAAAATCAGCTTCTTGTCTCTCCTGTCTTTTATGGAGTTTGAACACAGTTCTTAAAGTCAGGGTATACTTAAACAAATAGTTCATCAGGGTGAGTCACAAAAATGAGGATTGAAAGACTGAGATTTACTAATCTGTCAGAGCCAGTGTATTCAATTAATTAATCTGTTTATTTAAGTAGGAGGTTTTCATACTTTATTATCTTCAGTATCTTTGGCCACAGGACAGAGAAGGCCACAGGACAGTGAGTGGAGATGCATTTCTGAAGGCAGCCATAATTAGCTCAGTTCTTGGACTAAACTCAGGAATGTTGTTACTGCTAAATAGCTCCTTAAATGGAATATTTATAAACTAGAGGCAAAGCTGTAATATTAGAAGAAAAGAAAACCCAAACCAAAATAAACATAGATGCAGAAGACCCAGATTAATGCCCTAGCATGATGACATAATTGAACCCAAGGGACAGGGAATGAAGAAATGTGATAGTAAGAGAAAATTGGTACAGTGCACATAGCCCTTTTGGAGCCCACAGAGAAGTTCAGGAGACCTCAAAGTTTGGGTCCATCTTGAAGGTCCCTGAGAGAACTCCTGGTTCTCACATGGGGGCCACACAGTTGCTTCCCAGCATCCTATGTGCCCACTCATTTGGAGCCTGCTCTGCCCCACAGCCACAGAACTACTGGGGTTTCACCTGGCTGTCTCCCTTCCTTCCTCCTGCCCTCCCAGCAGCCACCCAACATACACTTCCCCAGTGAGGGATTTCTACCCAAGTGAAACAAATACCATCTACCCAGGAATGGCCAGTGGGCTGCTTTCTGCTTGGTTATGCAGTCCACTGGCAGTAGGCAATGGGGTTGAGGTCTACCTCAAGGCATCTTCCAGCTACCCTATCTGAGAATAATAAAAAGTATTTCTAATAGCACCACCCAGCCATATGGTACCATGCCCTGGACCCAGCACTGTCCATTCAAGCAGACTTTTTATTTTTTTTAATCACACACAAAATAGAGGGCCCAAACCTGCTCCCATGGAAGTCATTTAGACTTAAATAGGGGCAAGTTCAGAGCCATGTTTACTTTCCAAGCAAAATAAATCATTAAGCTATGATGCAAAGAATTTTTGCCAGGCCTCCACACAAGACTGAGTTTAATCATTGCAGATCAAGGTATTTGGGGACAACATGTATTTTGTAACTTCATGAAAAAAAAAAACACCTCAAGTAAGTGAACCATGGCTTTTCCAAAATTTTCAGTTATTTTCCATTTTTAAGACTTATTTTCATAGACAAACATTGCTTTCACTGCAATATTCCAAGAAAACTTGTTAAATGGTTTTCCACGGCTATATGATCTTTGTAGAAAAATTATAACACTGTCTCCTGGACACAAAAGGAGAAAAGGAATAAACAGTTTTTCAACCCAAATTCTCGATGGTTTGCAGTAGTGGAAAAGAAATCTCACAAATCCTGCCTCAGTCTCCATTTAATATTTTCTGTTCAACATGAAGAGACACTTGCCTCCTAAAGGTGCTACGGCACATTCATAAATTGCAGCAATACTGCTTCCTTGACAAATCCATTTCGAATCCAATTGAAAACTTAAAGGGATTAACTGCTCAGAAATTCAGTTAAAATGTTTAGTTTAATAGAGCAAACCGCAGTATGTTAGTATATTAAGAGTCCAAAACAAAGTAAGGGGAAATGAAAAGCAGTGAAATAAAGAAGCAATAGACATAGAGATAGAATAGAAATGGCAGAGCACAGAGAAGCAACTTTTGCACCTGGGTGCAAATGGCTGTGTAAGAAATTGAGCCTGAAGTGTACAAGCCATGCTCCATATAGAGCCTACAGGCAGGACTTTAAAAGTGTCCCAGGGTGCTGGACCCCCTCAGCCTCCACAAGGGAAAACGAGGACAGTACAAAGTTCCACATCTCAATCCCAGTATGGAAAAGAGCTTCCTCCTAATCACATCAAACAGATACAATGAAAACATTTTGTCTGCCATTGCTACAGGAGTTGGCCTGACTAGCACAAACAGAACCATCGTGGCAGCCTGACGTATGAAGCATCTTCATTGGCACTAGTGGCCAATGGTGCTGGGATCCTCCATGAAGTCTTTCAGCTCCTTTGTATGCAGAACAGAGTGGGGATACAGAAATGCAGTATACCTTTTCTGAAATGTGTATACATTGCATGTATGTATGTATACATACAATACATTTTTTTCCTACAGTTTTTCCCTAGACCATTTTATTTAAGACGCAACACTAATGGGGAGGATGGTAGAGGGATATTAGGAAGCAAAAGCCTGCTTCCTAGTTGATGTCTGTGAAACTTAATGACCAGCACGACGAACGTGGCATTTCTGACTTGTCCCGAGGAACTATGGTAAAAAATACACTAGCCTTTGTGTGGGCCAGAGAAAATGATCAAAACCCTGTAGCTAGCTGTGTTTGATTTGGCTTTGCCTACAACTCCAATTTTAAAAACAAGCTATCATTATATTGACAAAAAAAAATCCTAGGAGGAAAGAAATGCCTATCATTCAGAGCCAATTCTACTTAGATATTTGAATATCTCATTTTCTAGCAAGAAATTGTTCTTAAACTTTTTTCTTTTTTTTTTTGTTTATTTCTTCAAGCAAATCACAAACAACAACAACAACAAAAGCCCCACCAAAACTCAGAACTGCATAACCAGAATTTACCACAGTTGTAAAAACTGAATCTGATTCAGATATGTATAACTAGAATGTGGTGGGGATCATGAGCTGAGTTAAATATTGATTGGTAAAATATAAACATCCACAGATGAATGAGTGTTGAAACAATAACACCCTGTAGTGATTTATTAATTTTTCACTCAAAAGTTACTTCCAAATGATGTTTGCATTTAAAGACAAATACGTTCCTGTATGTTTACCATTTGCAAGTTGTGTGCTTGTCTGTGTTTCTTGTTGGTTGCCCCTTATGCCACATGTCAAACCACCTTGGGCACATGGTATTGGTTTTATTATCTTATCAGAGAATAGAAAGTGGGTCCTGCAGGAAGAGATAATTAGATATTTAACATACTCATCTTTTTATAAACCCTCTCATTAGCACAAATTATCCTAATCACTTTTGACAGAAATGGAATTAAAGCATTTCAAAATATTGTTCAAGTGAATCGATTGCATCCATCCCCTCTCCTCACCCATTCCTTCATCATTCCTATGCAGCTCTATACAGAGTCAAAATGAAAAGGTTTTCCTACTGTGATACATGACATTCCCAGTTTAACACAATCCACTCCAACAAATCTCCCTCCTCCCAACACAGATAGGAGGAAAAGTAGCACAAAAACCCTCCAGGTTGTGATAAGGAATAAGATGATAAGATGCACAGTTACCTTAGCCTTGTTTGCAGCAAAGTCTAAGGAAAAATCTAAGTTCATTGTTATGGGCTGAGTTGAATCTGCTGATGTCTATTCAATACCATGCTGATGTCGTGCCAGCTTCAAAATGAAAGTTCTGGCTGGAGCAAAGTACCATGGAGCTTGAAGTTCAGATTGTAACATGAGAGGTGTGGTGGGTAGAAATTCCAGCTCACCCCCCCCCCCCCCCACACCCCACACCCCCCCCGCTCCTCCCCCCCCCCCCAATTAATTTAGAATACAGAATACAGAATTAACCAGGTTGGAAAAGACCTTTGAGATCATCAAGTCCAATCTATCACCCAACTCCATCTAATCAACTAAACTGTGGCACTAACTTTGCCCGACTAACTCAGTTGGAAGCAAATGAAAGCTGTATTTACAGGCAAAAATACAGTCTACAGTGCAATTCAATGAATATGTACAAAATATACAGTATTTACAATATCCACAGATATTTACAATTAACAAACAACATGAGAATCCCCCTGGTCAAGAAGACATGTGTAACAAAAATTTTAAAGGCATAGCCTAAAACTACCACCAGAGGATTCCTGTTCTGGATGCTGCTTCTGGTTTCTGGGTTTGGGGTCTTTTCCACTGGGCTGGCTGCTGCATGCTTGGGTGGGGGGAATTGTTTCATCACTGGCTTCTGCACTGCTGCTGCTTTTTGTAGAGAATAGAATAGAATAGAATAGAATAGAATAGAATAGAATAGAATAGAATAGAATAGAATAGAACAGAACAGAATAGAATAGAATAGACCAGGTTGGAAGAGATCGTCAAGATCATTGTGTCCAACCTATTATCCAACCCACTTAATCAACTAAACCAAAGATTGGTTTAGATTGGAAACAAACTATTTTTCTTAACTGTGATTCTTGTTTATTCTTGTTATGAACCCAATTGTACTTTTCATATTGAAGTTTTACCTTACATGACCCTTTTATGGTAGGGACCACAGAACTTCTAATTGGAGAAAAGTGCTTTGCGTGTGGCAATATGTTCCTGGAAAAGGAGAAAGCTGCAAGCATCAAGTCCAGAAGACAAAGGGAAAGGTGTCGTACATTTGGAGCTCTACAGGCAATACATTTATTCAAATAGCATAATCTGAATCTGAAAATTCCCAATAGAACCACAGTGTGGATGAGAAAATAATTTTGCTCACTTCCATTCTGACATTTTTATGAATTTAATTTAAGGTGGCAAGAAGAGACCTAGTAAAAATGGTTGAATGCCTACCAAAGAGGGAAAAAAACAAATAACTTGAAAGAAAATGAAACACTTTTTTTTTTTTTTTTTCCAGAAGAAAGGCTTTCATGGCTGTTGATGTGTTTTTAGGTTCCAAGCAAGAAGTATTTGTAGCAAGTAGTATTTGTACTACGTTTCAGTAGTGGGACAATAAGAAGAAAAAAGGTCAGAGGAACAGTTCAGATAGTCTGAACTGAATTACTTTTAAATCAAAGGTGACTTTGTATTCATAACTGGGAACTGAATAAGGTAATTTGGGCTCTCAGTTTGAGAAATTTCTTTGTGACTTTGGGTAATTAAGCATTTGCTATATTTAAAAGAAAACATTTGTAAACAGAGATAACATACTTCTGTGTAAGGAATCATGAGATGCTGTTAAGGGCCCATGTGAGCTGATGCTGGATATAGGAGGGAAGACCATCTCTGTGGAAGACCACAGTTGACATAGCACAATTACACTCCAGTCATCAAAACTGGCTGTGAATTCTTATCTTCAGCTGGGGGTCAGTTTTGGGTCAAGGACTTACAAGGGCTGTGGAATGCAGGTGTATGAGGCACATTGAACTGTGGTTAGTGCACCAAGTTTCTTTAAGTTGTAGAGGAAACCTGAGTTACTGAAAAATCAGAACAGATTTTGTCTGGGGTTTTTTGCCTAGCTGTCCAGCATTTCCTGTGTGAATGAATAGCTAGTCATTTTCCCAAGTGAATAAATCAAAGCAGATTCTAAGATGCTCCACTTTAGAAATTACTATGATCACTGGATATAAAAAATCTTGCCTTGGTAAATAGTGGCTTTTCTTAAAGGCATAATTCTGAGTATCATTTTACTCCTGGTGATGATTAAATGTTCAGATTTCGACACCTTGACAATTGACCTTGATCAGGGTTTTGAATTGCCCATCATATGAAAAGAGCTTTAGACATAAAGCAATTATTTAGTGATAGCCATCAGGATAAATATTCATGGAAAAGAAAAATAGGATGAGTGCACATCTCAAATAGCAAGTGCAAAAAATATAATCAAAGTCAAAACTTAATTTGCACATGTCCATAACTCTGCCCTACAACTTTTCCCTCCTCAATTTCCATGTATTGAAATTCATTGAAGGTAAAATTCATGACTTCAAAATAAAATTATATCTTTTCAATAGCTATCGTGAAAAGATGAGGAGATGAAATCTAATGTCAAATCAAATTAAAGCATATTATGGTGCAAATTCTATTTGCATTTTACACATTGTAATACCCTCACTACTTATGAGCCAAGAGAGAATGTTCCACTTAGATACTTCTAAAATGAAAGAAAAAGCACAATGGACTTGCTTCATTTCACAAGCAATTATGTCATATTAGTTAGAACCAGGATAATTGTTAAATTTGCTACATTAGAAAAATGCTGATTACAGATCCCCTCTCCCTTTAAAAAAAGAATAAAAATCTTTGTTTATTAAAGAAAGGTTTATCTGACCTCAGACAGAAACTATTCAAGGTGAAACAAAAACTCTGAAGCTGCTTAGAAAGAACTCATTCGCAGAAAAGCTCTGTCTGTGTGTTAAACAGGGTTTTACATATTCATCATTACAGGAATGAGGGTTACAGGGTTAGGGGTTAGGGTTATGGTTAGGGTTAGGGTATTTTCCCTGTAAAGGAAAAAGGCAAATATTATTTGCCAGACACCATATATAAGCACAATACTTCTCTGTAGACCAGTAGAAAGTATTCTCCGCTTTCAAGCAACAATATAAGGCATTAATTAACATTTTTGTTATATGGTTTCTTAATAAAATGAGAAAGGCTGTTCTCATAATATTTTCCTGGATTTCAATTGGAAAGGGTGACATCTGTTTATCTGTTTCACTGTGCTGGTAGTTTAATGAGTCTGGTGTCATCTGTGAGTTGACATTTGCAAAGTGAAAAACACAGTAAGGTTTAATAAAAAGTTTATACTTCTTGTGGCTGTGAGGAAAAGCTCAAGTGTATGTCTCAGGTAGTTGATGTGGTAACACATGAGCACAGAGACAGCTTAAGGAGGGCTAAAGCACCCACTGGCCTAACATGATCAAGTGAGGGACTGGGTTTGTGCACATTGCGGTTGGAAGACACTAGGTTCTCTTAGTCCCATCCTATATGAAAAAGACCAGAGAGCTAAAAAAAATCAAATTTCATCTTTCTGCTGGAGAACAAAAGATGCAATTAAGTCATTTTATGCTGTGGAGTTCTTTATGCTGTGGAGTTCTTTATACTGACATCACAGTACATAGCTTTCCTTAAAATGCAGACTCACAAGTCAGAGAGATGAAGAACTAGAAAACATGTACATCCAAAGCCATCAAGATATATATATATGTATGTATGTATGTGTGTGTTGAAGACTTCTGAGGATTCAGCACAAGGCTCTGGGAGAATGTGAGGCATGGACCACCCAGACTCCAAGAACATCTACTATTGAGTGCTCCCTGCAGTGCTGAGCACACCCATCTCCCCCCACTCTGACCCCAAATCAGGCTGTATCTGAAACACTACAGCTGGTGAAGTCTTTGGCACTTCCTTTCAGGTACAAAGGAAAACTTGTGTTGGACTGGGCTTCCTGTGGCGATGCAAAACTCATGCTCTTAAAATAGCATCACTTCTCCATTGTCCTCCCTTCTCTCATCCCCTACCAAAGATTGTAATACTAGTGTAGATTTGGGTCTACCTGTTCCTTTTGGAAGGCCATGCCTTTTATCGTAGCCCTAATGTAAATCAGCATTTTCTTGATGAGCTCCTTGTATTTCTTGTGACAGCAGTAAATAATGTTCTCTCCAAAGCTCATCTCTATTTCAAATTTTACATTAAGCCCTTTTTCCTTAGCAATAATATCAGTTAATCTGAGCCATTTTCACAGTGATTCATAGCTACCCTTTTTTTGGTGCCCAGAGGATGTCTTTTCAAGGTCTTTTTTTTTTTTTTATTTTTAAATCATCTTAGTCTAATGACCAGATAAGGATGCCTACATCCTCTTGTGAGACTGCAACATCCTAACCATGGTCTGTCCTCCTGGCATTCCTGTGTTCCAGAGGTGAGTTCTCTAGGAAACATGTTTTCTAGGAATGCTACACAGACTACTGTTCTCTTCCTCACAGTGGAGAGACATTACTACTGTCCTTTTCTAACACTGACACAATCTCTCACTACTCTAGATTGCTAAGAAACTTTTCAAGCACATCGGTGGTAACTTCAACAATACCCATTGGTCATCCTTTCTCCTTGTCGCTCTAGTTACCTTCAACAAAGCCAATTCCCTTTCAATTCTCTGGCCTACTCAAATAAGTCCTCTGAGTTCTTACTTTCGGCTGTGATTCAAACAGTAGTGAAAAGCACAGCATCAGGTTGCATCTCTTTAGCAAAAGCAGTGAATGTACGAGTAACTTTTCCAAGATACAAAAGTAATTTATCTCTTCTGATACTTTTTTCTGAGACCAACCAAAAGTGGATACTGCGAAGGAAGTGTGTAAACTTTGCATTACTCTTATACTGTACTCAGAGCAATTTGTTCCTCACTGAGTTTCTGGTGATTTACAAATATAAAGTTATCAACTCTCTTTTATTTTAAGCCTCTGTCAATGTAACTGAAGGTATTTCTTTTCCAGGTATTTGCCCTTCTTTGACACCTTGCATATGGGAGTTTCACAGTCAGACCTCTGACGTGAACCACTTGTGAGTCTACTCTGAAATATGGAGGTTTGACTTTAGCTACTTGCAGCCCAGAGATGGTCAGGCCCTGCCTCTGGGGGATTATGCCACTGCAAAGCAGGTGCAAGATGCTGGGATAACCAGTAGTAAAGAATGCAGTGATGGACATGCCCAAGGCTGGCATGCTGGAAACAAGGAGGTGCACTCTCAGGAGCACAGAGCATGGGTGCTGGCTGGGTCCTGAAGGTACCTCCTAAGACTGTGTCAGATCACTCCAAGGGAGACAGGATCCCACCAAGATAAGGCATTCCCAAATATGTTCCCCTTCTTTCTCTTTGGGGTGCAAGTGATCTGACCAAGACCAAAGATTTATTTTGAAATGAGAGATGAGAAGGTTTCACATTAGCATATTTTTTTTCTAAAGCCTCACCATAATGGGCTATATAACATTACTCATTGCTTTTAGATTCCCCTACCCCAAGTTCTCTTTAACAACGATCTGCCTGCTGTCAATCCAACTGTCTTTTGCAACAAGCCATTTAATTTACTGGTCCCAAGCAATGAATCAAATTTAACAAAGGCTATATACAGGACAGTATACAGCTACATAACATATAAACTAATTTTTATACTTTACATATTTAAAATTTATAATCCATCTATGCTTATTCTCACCTTTCCCTACTGATTTGCTGGATTCGTAGGTTTATTCTATTTAATCTTTGCCTCAGTGTCTGTGACTATAAAATATGTCAATGAGGGGAGGAGAACAATGTGACATAAAGCACTGTCTGTAAGGCTTATAGACAGCTCCTGATGTTAGTGGGAATTTAGCTACAGGAAAAAAAAATAAATGGCAAGATCTGCTTATGATGTTTAGCTGGGCCCTTCAGTATGCAAGCAAGGCACTCAAACTCTGTGAAGTTACACTGTTACAGGAAACATTCAAGATCAAGCATTTGTCCTCTTAAAATGATTTGTTAGAGGTTGTTTTTGTTCATTTTCACTAGTCACAAGAATTGCTTCTAAGCATTAAAAAGTATATAAACCAACTTTTAATTTAAAACACTTCTGCAGAAGAAGTGTACCAGGGAAACAGCTGTTCCATGCACAATAATGACACAGTGACTTAGAGTGACTAATTAATGAGAACACCTGGAGTATCTTTCAGACCTAAACTGGAAACAAAATACTGGAGATTAGGTTTTCAAGCTACTGGTGGTCCCCACTAATCTCTTTCAGGTGTAAACCACAGTGTACGTGGAAAGCAAAATCTGACTCATTCCTACGAGACAGGAGGTCTTTGGGCCAATAATTGCAGCATGTAGTTTCCATAAAATTTACAAGGTTGACTTTAAATTTTAGTAGCGGCAGGCCTGCAATAAATGCCAATAAGGTCCATCAAAATGAGTATTTGTGTGTGTCCTCATAAAAATAGATCAATCTTTTTAACAGACTCCATGCAGAGGAATTTGTATAATTACAACACATATCAACATCTTTAGAGTACTTTCTACCCCAAAACCAACATACTAAGTCATAAATACAGAGGAAAAATAAACACAGGAACATAATAAAAGAGATTTGGTTGGGTTAAGTCGTTCTGTCCCAGCTGCCATGTTGTAGCTAACACAGTTTCCACTAGGGGTGGGCAAAGGGATTATTTACCCTGTTTGTCAGCTTCCCCCTCACCTTTGCCTCAAGCACTCTTGGGGATGGTGAGCTAGTCTGTTCACATAAAGGAAAGGAAAGAGAGAATCAGAAGGGAGGAAGGGTCCCACCACACCTACATACATTCATTCCTAGACCATACATTAACTCTTATCATGCTGGTCTTGGTGAAAACCTCAACAAGGAATGTGAGATACAAGGCAGCCCCAAAGAAAGGACAAATTAAGTTTACAGCTTCTTCATTGTGTCTATAACTTGCCAGTTCCACAGTCACGGCTGAATTGTCAACTCCAAGTAATAAAATATGGTTTATATATGCAATTCTCCACCATGCCAAGTTTCCACGCAGTTCAGCTGAAGTGGAGGGGAGGTTATGATTCATTGATTCTCTCCCCAGTCTAGCCACAGATCTCATTCTGATGAATTAACCACCAGCAGGGAAGAGCTGGAGTGTTATGTGTCACATATACTCCTCATCCAAACATACCTCTAGAGCTGCCAGGGGCAAGAGCCACGGACTGTGGAAGCAGGGGTAGTGGGTAGGCAGAAGCCAGGCAAAATGCTTCATAGAGACCTGGATGCATTTTAGTATAGTGCCCTAGACTAGGGGCAGAGTTTTATAGGTTTTTTGTACACCTCAGAATGGAGATGGGCATTTAGTGAGACTTTTGAAACTACTATGACTTTTATTGGAGTTAGGAGATATTAAAAGCTTAAGAGGTACCTCTCTGCACATTAAGATTCCTAAGTGTTTTTAATCTGGTCTGAAAATCAGACAATGCTTTCCAAATTTGCCTTGGTTTTGAGCAATGTGAATAGCCATTGAATCACATTATTTTCAACTGACTTAATGGATTTGACTTTTGTTTAACAGCCAGAAAACAGAGACTAAGTGTGGGACTCAGTCTGATTTATTTTAGGCATCTGAAAATAAGTTGTGTGAACCTCAGCTAGTTGCTGATCTACCTACTGTCACTGGAGAAAACAGACACCTTGGAAAGGGATAAGTCAGACCCTGGAGATGGCTGTCTCTCTCCATTGACCAGGGAGAGAACACAGAGGGAGCATAGGGAACAAACTCAGATTAGATGCCTAATTCATAACAGCTGAAGCCAGATGAGATGAATTCCTCCTCCACTTCCAGTGACTTAGCCAAAGGCATACAGAAAACAACGGGAGAGCAAAACTGAATTCAGCCTCCCAAATCTCTGGCCAGTGTTTAGTCACTGAACTGAAGTTCTCATTTGAGAGGAGGTGTTTAAGACTTTTGCCAAAACAATTCCAGTTAGTACATGATAGAAAAAAAAATGAAAGTTTGAAAACAGAGTTGGGATCAGGAGGAAACAAAAGGGAGATACCCAAGCTCAGAGCTTTTCCTTGTAAACCAACCAGTTCATGAGGAGTGACACCACAGACACTCACAGGTTGCAGCCACTCAAGGGAAGAGCCCTGCTAATGGAGGAGCACGACTTCCTGGACACGGATCCTAACAGAAAGAAACCAAAAGCAAACCCAGTGCCAGCTGAACCAGCCATGTAATTTTTCCCATCATGTATCTGTCTCACTAACCTGATCAAGGTCAAAAAGCACACATTTCTCTCTTAGAAATATAGCTGTTAATTATAAGGAAGACTGGTAGTTGTCTTCAAGTACTCAAAAATCCTAGCAAAAGCTGAAGATACTCTGAAGCTCTACAGCACAGAGCAATGCTAGCTCAGTGAGGCATGTGAAGGAATTGCTCGTAGAAAACAGTGCAGGCAAAAATTGTTTGTGTTAAAGGTTTCAGTTTCATTTAATATTTTCATGCTTGTTTAGAGTTGTTGGGTTTTGGTGTTGAGTTTTGTTTTGATTTTGGTTTTGAGTTTTATTTTCATTACATCTTATATTTGTTTCTCATTTTGACTAGGAAACTGTTCTCCCACTAATGAATTCTGAATCTTATAGGGAAAAGGGTTTTAAACAACCTTAAAACTTTTCCTAAACTGCCTTTCAGTTTTTAGGTAATAAAATAATACCCCAAACCACAACTTCTCATTAAAAAGCAGCTGATTCAAAAAGTGATTGCTTCAAAAATTACACGTAGAAAGATGTCAACTACTTCTAGTGGCCCTTAAAAGCAAGGGAAGCTTTGCAGAGAAAGCTTCCTAACTGCATACTGTTTCCTGCTCTCAGCATGCTGTGTAACTTCTTGCCATAACATTTCTCAGGCCACCTCTTTTCCTCACTCATGCTTTTTAAATTACATTTGAGAATACAAAGTAGCTGAGCATCTACAGCAGAAAAACTTTGGGCCTGGTGGCAAAATCACTGGCAAATTCCTACTTGATGTCAATCAGGTCATGCCTTCACTCAGGCTGTGACTCATGAGACCCTGAGCATAGGCACAGACACAGCCTACAGATGTGTCTTTCAAGACTGGGATCTGGTAGTAGCTAGATTTCTTAGGCAATAAACTTACTATAATCTTCCAAATACTTATTATGGTCCCACTGTGATCTCAGAGATTCAGTTTGACATGCAATTACTCTTATTCCCACCAGAAAACCATTAACCACCAATTTCATGTTATTTACATTTTACTTTTACTTGTGCCTTTATATTGCTTTGATCTTAACACTGTTGTTCTCTGCAGTACCCAAAAAATGTCCAGTCAAGGTGCAAACACAACCCACTCCCCAGTCCATCCTTGCAAACAGATGGAAGGTCTACTTGTCTTTTTACTTTCTGCCAGGCAGTTTGCTGCACAAAACATTCAGCAGAGGTTGTGTATCTATTGTCAGCACACAGAAATAGGTAATACCTCAGAGGGCTTACAAAAAATTAGACTAAAATCTGTCAAGAAGACAGTATTTTGCTTTCTGACTCAAACAGATAAATGTAAAGTTCCGGTATCATGAGTTTTTTCCACAGGAAGAAATTAGCAGTTGTCAGTTGTTTGCTCTCCCAGCCTAAAAGATATGTAAAGTAGTGATGCTTTGCAAGGCCACTATTGCAGGAAACAGCTCTCAAGACTGTTGCTCAGTTAGCACTTAGCAGAAAACCTTTTCCATTTCCTCACTTCATGTACCTGACCACGGTACTCACTTTGGCTGACAAAGCCTACAGCATTTGTGCCTCTTCTAGATTATTTTTCCTGCTTCTCATTCCCAGACACGCAGCTGACTTACAGCACCCTGGGCTATACCCATCCCTTGTTGCTTCAGCAACATTTGTCCACATTAATTTCTGAAGACACCTGAAGTTATGCTGCCCTGGCAGCAGCATATGAAGCAGAATTCATTGCAGAACAGGTTTTTAACCCCAATGCCCTTTACCTGCAAGACAATATCCTGGAACTTGCCTTTAGCCAGAGAATCCTGATTGTTTGGTGTGGAAAGGTGACTTCTCAGATTCCACTCCCTTTTTATCCCTACCTTTTCATAACTAAGAACAGAAGCAACACTGAGACAATGGGGCACATCCTATGTGTGTATAAAGATAGGTCTCCTTTTTAATAGCTTTCTATCCAGAACAGATTTGACTTAATTAAATAACTATATTATAACTTTCACTTCTCTGCACCGGCCTAGCCACTTGCAAGATGAAGTGATTGCTGTACATGCAAAATAATCACATTTCAGTACAGTTGCATCTTTGAGACAAATGAGATTTGCTTTCCAATATACTCTGAAGCTTATTTATCATTCAATAAAACATTTCGCTGTTTCTTCAGACTAAAATTTCTTTCAATTTTAAATATTTCTACAAGTAGCTAAACCTTTATCTGAGTTTTTTGTTTAAATGCTTGGTGTTTTTCAGGATATTTGAAAGATGCCTAATGACAAGCCTAACAAAAGCAAGTATATTGGGTCTGGAGAGCAGTGCAGTAAGGGTCATCTGCTTCCACTACGCCAGCCATGGAATAGACCAGGGTAATAAACAGCCAAATGGCTGCACTCTGCAGTGGATTTTCCCCTACAGCCTCCAATGCAGTGCCAAGCTGTATGGTCCTTTTTAGTCACACAGGCTTTGGACATGAAACAGTCTAATAGGGGAAGAAAGAGGAGAGGACATCCGGTGTCATGTCAAGAAAATTGTACACACAAAGCCATCAGCATTGATCACTCACAGCCTAGGCTGCATTTTAACAAGTGAGCTAAAGAAGAAAGGTTTTCTGTTCCCACTGGAAGTCCTCAGAATCATCCATTCACCCTATCATATGTTCACTATCAGAAACTGCTCTTCAAAGCTGAACAAAAACTACTGTGCTGCATAAAATTGACAAAGTTAATCATATGCAGCATGTTTCCTCTACCATAAATATTCCCAAACACCATTTGTTTCTGGATTTCACTGTTCTCTTAACTAAAGAACAGCTACATTATTGTTTCATCTGTAGCCCAACTGTTTTCTTTACATTTTTACCACTAAATTGAATCTACTGCCAGTAATCTAATTTACATTTAAAATGCACAATATGCCAACATGACCAGACTTCAATAAAATTTTTACTAAAACTCATAAATGCCTTGATTCTGGTGTTTATAGAAATTTTAGACTGTTCATTCCCTGAGTGTTGTGTCGCTAGCATCCTGAAATGATTCCCACATGAAATAAGAAACATTCTTAGATTCATGCTGCGTCAGGAAATACAAAATACATTGTCATTAGCCATTGCTCTCAGAATCAAAGGTTTATCATCTCTCAACAAAATGATTTGGATGGTGTGCCCAGCCTGCAGGAGCGTGGAATATTAGCTTCACTCACCTGCTATGTTTGTTGATGTAGCACATCTCATTCCTTGCATATCAGGTTACAAATGTACCACATTTGCTTCATTTGTTTTTCCTTCCTGTACACACAACTGTTTGGTTCCAAAATATTGCAGAATTCTTTGGGACTTCTATGACACTCTCCATCATCACTGAATCGACCCAGAGGCAACTTTCATGAGTAGCTAGTTGACAATAGCAGGAAAATAGTTTGCTGGAGATCTGGATTACGCTTCTCAGCTGGATAGTGATTGCCAAATTTGCAATGTTTATGACAGGAAAAATTATGAAAGATTCAGGTAAAACTGTAACAAAATTTCAGGGTCATCTTCTTTCTCTTTTTTTTTCTTTCAATATGGAAATGGATTATAATAGTAGACACATGTCATTTTTATACTTTCTAAATATTTCAATGTCTGCAGGGCTATGAGTTAAACAGAGCTGTGAAAAGAAAAGATTGACTGGAAAGAATAAATTTTCTTCCATCAGATGATTTTTTTAATCTTACTTTGAAACAGAAGTCATGGTATGTGTATAGGTGTGCACATGTTAATACATCTGCAGTTAGAAAAGGTTGGTCTTTCTGAGTCAAACTCAGTGTTTTGCCATTAGGGCAAACACGGATTCCTGCCATCTTATCCAAGAGGCTGAGAGAACACAATGGGCCATATTTTACTTTGCATCTGATTTTGAAAACTAAAGCTTTATGTATTCTGTCATTTTTTTCTGTGGAGGTTAGACAACATCCATATAGAGTTTGTTTAATTTAGAGCAACAAAAAGCTGAAGACACAGGGATTATAGTTGATTTAATTAGATGAACAGGTTGCAGCTGTTTCAAGGATGAATCAGACACCTCTGGGTATGCTTGCAATTTCACCTATAAATGCACATAATCATCCTGCAGAAAATCTATCAGTACATTACATTTCTTTTTAATATCAGCTCAGTTATGGATGTGCTTTCCTATATTGCAGCCTAGGGTTACATTTTAAGGGGTCAGTGCATGCATCTAAAGCCACAGCTTAATTCTGAATCAAGAAAAAAAAGTGAGGAGGCCTGGTTTTATGCACAACAGTCCATTGCTCAAGCTGTGTTCTTCTCTCAGGAAATTTTAATACAATTTTTGTGTACAATAGAATTGTTGTACTCCAGGGTGCAACTATTTATGTAAATATAATCATGCTATTTGTGTAAGAAATTGAAAGGTTTACCATAAGAATCAAGAGCAATTTAATCTTGAAGGAGTAATCATTTAATTGAGAATACAAAGTTAAGGTTTAACATTTCCTTTTTTCCTTTTCCAAGTGGTTTTTGCTAGCATTCTTACTACACTCAGAGTTCCATAAAGTAAATATACATTTTAACCAAGCCAGAACTGCTGTGCCAACTGAAAGCAATACCCTGCACCTGCTGAGAAAATCTCCCTTCCCAGTGCCTGCTTTTTGCAAAAGCCCTTGTTGGGACACAGAGGCTTCTTAGTTGTCCCGCCTGATCAGGAAACCTCACAGCCCTTCTGAAAACTGAGGCACCTTGCACATTGCTGGGAGAGCAACACAGGACATTTAAAATCATGTATAGAGCTTACTAGGAGATAGTAAATTGGGGTTTTCTGGACATTCTGAAAAATTTCAAGTGTATGTTCTTATTCATCTAGACAGGGTACATCTGATCCATGTGGACCCTGAATCAGTATGAACATGACAAATTGTGTGGTCCATTCACTTGCTCCATTTATTCACTAGAGTGTAAGCTGTTCTGGTGTGTTCTTTGTCCTTCCT
Source organism: Melanerpes formicivorus (assembly GCF_026170545.1). Lineage (NCBI taxonomy): Eukaryota > Metazoa > Chordata > Aves > Piciformes > Picidae > Melanerpes > Melanerpes formicivorus. Next base: position 7,493,181 of record NW_027142369.1, read on the forward strand.
GCAGTGGATATCAACAGTGATGTCCCAGTATCTTAAAATGGTGTGACAATGTGACATAGCTAGCTATAAGACTGGAGACTCTCTGGTATCTGGGGAGAATAGTTATGCAAAAAAACTTGAGGGTGTTAAACCTAAAATTTCCTTCCCAGCCATCTTCAGACTGAAGGCTTTGTGTACATTTCCCAAACAAGGTGTTGAGGAAAAGTTACATTAACATTTTTAAGAAGTAATATGATAACCCCACCAAGGGCCAGAACCAGCAGTACTCTCTTGATGTCCAGTTACCAAGGGGTTATTGAGAGGGAATTTAGTGGTGGCCAGTACTTAATGCATTTATACATTAGCAAAAATTTCAGGACTTTCATTGATTACTTGGGAGACCAGGAAACGGGTTTTTCAGCTTTTCTGTTGCACAAGCTGTTTCTGGATTGTTGGGCTTTTCCCTACTTTTAGAGGACTAAACATAGCAATAGTTAGAAACAACACAGAGGCAAAGAGCACAAGCATTCATAAGCGTTATACCAGAAGGTCGTGGTGGAGTCACCATCACTGGAGGTGTTTAAGAAGAGACTGGATGAGGCACTTGGTGCCTTGGTTTAGTTGATTAGATGGTGTTGGGTGATGGGTTGGACTTGATGATCTCGAAGATCTTTTCCAACCTCGTTAATTCTATTCTATGCTATGCTATGCTATGCTATGCTATGCTGTGCTATGTTATGCTATGCTATGCTATGCTATGCTATGCTATGGATCAGTATTTCAGAATTAATGGAAAATTTATTTTGCTCGATGGGAAGCATGGTCCACTTCCCAGAAACATTAAGGAATTTCACTTCTCTGATAACCACAGAGAGCAAAGCTCTACTGGGGATGGTCTTTTCACGAGCTGTGATTTTCATTCCTTTTATATAACAGGTCTGAAAATTATTGCAGAGTATAGAAGCTTGTTGCTTTAAAGCTTGCCTTGAGTAGAAGATCTGCAGATTCACAGAATCACAGAAACATTCAGGTTGGAAAAGACCCTCAGGATCACCAAGTCCAGCCAATAACCCTACTCTGCAAAGTTCACCCCTAAACCGTATTCCCAAGCACCACATCCAAACGACCTTTAAACACATCTAAGGTTGGTGACTCAACGACCTCCCTGGGCATCACGTTCCAATGCCTGACCACTCTTTCTGTGAAAAATGGTTTCCTAATCTCCAGCCTAAACCTACCCAGTCACAGCTTTAGGCCATTCCCTCTTGTTCTATCACTAATTACCTGTATAAGAGACCAGCACCAGGCCAGCCTCTCCACAACATCCTTTCAGGTAGTTGTACAGAGCAGTGTGGTCCCCCCTCAGTCTCCTCTTTTTCAAACTAAACAGCCCCAGATCCTTCAGTTGCTCCTCATAAGGCTTATTTTCCAGGCTCTTCACAGCTTCCTTGCCTTCTTCTGCACTGGCCCTAGCACCTCCACATCTCTCCTGTATTGAGGTGCCCCAAACTGGACAAAACACTCAAGGTGTGGCCTCACCACCCCTTGAGAACAAGGGGACAATCACCTTCCTACTCCTTCTGGACACAGCATTTTTGATATAAGCCAGGATGCCACTGGCTTTCTTAGCCACCTGGGCACACTGCTTGCTCATATTCAGTTGCCTGTCCATTAGAACTCCCAGGTCCCTTTCTGCCAGACAGCTCTCCAGCCACACTTCCCCAAGATTAGAATGCTGGCTGTAAGCAGGGACCTTGACTCAATAATCCAAAGGGTGGACTGTACATCTCTTAGCTAAAGACATTGGTTTAATGTGCTTAATAGAACTAATGTGTTTACTAGAATCCCCAGACCCTCATCTCTTTTTACAAGAAAATCTAGACTCCCACTTGGGCATGAGCACTAGTAGTAAAAACAACTGCTGAAGATGACTACAGCCATAATAAACTGGTGGTCAAAGGACAATGTGACAAAAAATCTACAAGAAGACTGTTCTGGAATTTTTTGCTCAGAACCCTAACATAAACATTGTTAAAAGAGCATAGAGCAATACTCTAAATTTCTTAACAAATACTGCTTAAATTACACGTTTCAGTACAGTCAGCTTGAAAAGTGCAAAGTGCAGGTCTCATTTATGAGCCTGGGAAATATTCACATGGACATCATCTCTACCACTGACTCCCAAGGGCTAGTCCTTTTCTGGAATGGGTACTGATGGGACAATTGAATGAGAGATTGCAAAAGCCTATGCCTGGGTACTCAGTCAGCTACAAAGCTGTCAAAGCTACTTCTTGTCAAATGCCCATGCAGGCCACACATGTATGATGACCAGCTTTGTCAGTTTTGGAGAGAAAAAACATGCAAGATCTAGTAGATTAATCTTGACATTTAAACCTTCAAATCAGACCTGTTTGCCTTGTGAGGGGATGTAAACTCTGCAAAGGGACTTGGCCACGAGAATGTCACCATGCTGTGGGAGGCCTTCTGACACTAGAAACTGGAAACCAAGATTAGAATGTTTGGTTTGGGGTTTTTTTTCCCCCTAAAATATATGCTCTACCTCAACTAGTGTTGTTACTGGTCTTGAAATGGCAGTCAAGCAGTCAAAGTCCATTATCACAGTGGTCTCTTTTGGCTGTGGAAATCTAAGAAAACAAGCAAAATGCAAACAACACTCCAGAGGCGTATTTTTTTTTAACCCCAACAATTTCAATATACACATCCAATAATTAATTTGACTTCTTGTGTACTACATCTCCTTTCCCCGATGTCAGTCTATCCTGGGGCCACAGGCAGAGAGCCTTGGCATGCCCAGCATCCTGCTGTAGCCCAGCACACATTCCCACCTCCATGGAAGAGCTTCCAGCATCAGAGCCTCAGACTGGAGACATTTATTGAAGACAAGTGTTTTACATTGTTGTGAATTCTGCGACTTGTGATTAACCTGAAGATTGAAAAATTCATCTTGTCAGAATAACATTAAAATTTATTGTCTCTGAGCTAAAAGCCCAGGTCTTAAGGTAGTAGAGAAGTTTTTTATAGCTGGTGTTGATGTGCCTGACACAAAACTAAGCACTACTGGGTCTATCCAGCAGAGGGAACCAGCAAAAAGAGAGCTATATTTGTTGGTTTATCATTTTAACCATCACATAATAAAGTAACTAATGCCCAGTTACTGCCGAAAGAAATATATTTATAAATGCAGCAACAGCCAAATTCCTGACAGGCAGATTTGTTCATTTCTACCCAGTGACTATGAGCATGTAAAAGTGGGACATTTTTTACACAGTGATGTTTCCTCTGAATTTGTCAAACACTTCAACATAACTTAAAATCCCTGCAAGCAACAAATAATCACTGCAGATGATACTAAACCTGCAGTGTTACCTGCCCCTGTAAAATTGAATCAAAAAGTAACAGTACCACTATTGTGATTCACACAATTGAGTGTGCCAACTAATAATCTTTAATATCCACTGCTGACAGGATGGAATTAACTGCATTTTTTTCCTTGTCCAACTTTCATTTTTTCACTGTGGTGTAAACCAGTATCTAATCCCATCCTTATATCATTTTGGCTATATTAACTCAGTTGAGGAGAAAGTACTTAGCCTAAAGCAGGTTAGAGTGAGACCTTGAAATAACAATGTTTACACAAGCTAAAGATGTCTTTTGTTGAAGCTCTCCACTGATGCTTGCCAACAAAAGCTTTTCATACACGAAAGAGTCAATACCGAATTATAGTTAAGCCATGTAATAATTATCCTCATTAGACGTAACCAGAGCATGGATAGGATGAATTCAGTTATAAACTCTACTAATACTCAGGAAGCATAGTCTATATGTAATTTAATAATCTTGGAAATAAATACACAGATCTTTCTGTCTTTTAACACGAAGTCTATTAAAGCAGAAAGGCAATGTACTCCACGGTGACGACACTGATTTTTTTTCTATTATTTGTTTTTAACATAATCTGGTGGAGGCTTTTGCATACAGGTGAGTCTAACAGGGCTTCCTGAGAGCAAGAGAGCTGGGATGTGCAGAAACCCTGCCAAGAGCCTATGGCTTTGCTGGGGAGATATGCATGGGTGGGAACTTCTCCTCAGAGCAGGGAGTGTAAGCCTGGTGTACTTCATCTCAGTATTCTCCTGAAGGTGGTGGAAGGATGACTTCCCATGGAAAGGTGCTATGGGTACACCGAGGTTCTCAGCCTCTCTGTCCTCCCTGACTCATGTGTCAATTATGGAGGTCCTTTTTTTTTGTTTTTTAACATCTGAAGTGGTTTTAATACAAGGAGCATAACCATACAAATCCTGAATAGAAGAGTCTAATGAACTGCTTCTCTGACAATTTCTACCTGTGATGCTGGGAACACTGACATGAGAAACTCTTCCTCCCATCCTAATCTCATATCAGTCATCTTCCTTTGTTTTCTCCATTTCTACCATTGACTATGTGTATGTTTGTCAAGTGGCACTGTCAGCTGGTCACCTCAAAAGCATCATTGTTAAACAAATATTGAGGGAAGAGGATAGCAGGGGAGCATGTTAAAAAAATCAAAAGAGCCTTTTCCTTTGGTTTACAGCATCTCACAACAAGATGGGCAGAAATTAACAAGATGGAAGGATGGTGGTCTTCTGGGCTGGTACTATTTTCACTGGCAAGTAGTGGCAACCTTGGACATTTTACTGCATTACACACCCTGTGAGACCTGCCTGATCCTGCAGCAGGAAGCACAGCTGGTCTTTTCTCTGGGCCTTTCTTTCCCCAGTAGAGGAGTCTGGCTTGGCTGTCTGAGCAAGACACCAGACCCGAAGACAAACTGGAGTCCCAGAGTCAACTGGGGCTCAGTTTTTCCCTGAACAGTTCACTTGCAATGTCTCTGAGTGTGCTGCTGCTTCTGTAACAAGGGATAACATTTCTTCCCTATCACAAAATTAACCAGCTGTGTCTGAAAGCATGAAAACATCACGTTTTCCTCTTCAACATTTAAACCTGATGCCACTCTGTGAACAAAACTTTCCAGAAAATTAGGGTTTGGGGGCTGAGAAACTATGAGAGACAGGAGGCCATTTCAGTGCTGTTCTGATCAGTCCCCAGGAGACTCTGGCAGATCAAGAAGAAAACACAGCCAATTATGACAGCCCCCATCCATACCATGTCTCACTTGTTCCAGTCTTGCAAGTGCTGAACACAGCAGCAAGCGTGCCAGTAAGAGGTCCATAGCAAAGGATACTGGGTTACAAGTTTATGAATCCATAAATATTTTTAAATGAGGGTCTGAACAAATCCAGCAGCCATCCACCGTGTCATTAGAAGCTACAGCATTCATCTCACTGATGGCACAGCCCATGGGTAAAATCCTGCTGTTTGCTATAAGACAATCTACTCTATTTGAGGCAATGGCAAAAATCCCATAATTACAATGAAAAGAAAATCTGCTCCTTTCTAGTGGTGTAACTCTGACATAACCATCAAAGCTGGTGGTAGTAAACTGACATGGCAATGATGCAACTCGAAGTCTACCAAGGTAAAGAAAGCAGACAGGATGTGGGGAAAAAAACTTGGTTAATGGATCCATTTTTTCCAATGATTACTTATTTACTTTTGGCAAACGTCAGAATTATTTGAAGAAGACTGTCTCTTCAGTCGTGCTGCATAATAATAAAATGGTCAGCATGTCTCAGAATGTCATGAGAAAGGCCTGTATTCCGTGGAAAAGCCATTATTTAAAACAACTGGAGAAAGAATGTCTTCGTGTGTTCTGAACGCTTTTAAGCAGCGAGGCCAGGGCACTAAATTAAATATCTCATAGTGTACATTTTCTTTGCAAAAATATTTTGTACTTACATTCAAAGTTATCAACATTTGAGGAATGATATATAAATAAGATCTAACCTCCCCGATATTGAATTAAGCTGCTGCCAGCATTATTGTTGGCTGTAAAATTACTTTGATTGCTATCATCTATAATCAAATATAGGAAAAGCCTGGAATGCTGGAGTCTTCCACAGTAGTATGTTCTTAAACAGTCATTAAAAAAGAAAGCTCTGACATGACATAACCATTTAAAATTCTGCTCCACAGTAGCAGATAAATAGCATAATGAATTATTGAGTTGCTGCAGCCTATGTGTTTAAGCTCAAGTTATTTTATTTCCATTTGTCTGTTTCAACAGTTTAACATGGTAAGCAAGCCACAGCTCAGTCTACTGAATTATTCACAAGCATGTGGAGTGCAGATGTCTATCACAGCAGTTCCAGAGAAATCTCTCCCAAGGCTAGCATATCAAAATGGAGAGAGTAGTTCTCCAGCACCCACATCAACTTGGTCCATCCAAGTCCTGCCCAGGGACAGAGTGAATCATTGCTTATAGTGGAGTAAAGCGCTGCCCAGCCTAAAGAGGAGAAATGGACTTTGAACAGACCTCTGAGGCAGTTTTTCAGTCAGTCTGCAGTTAGAACCCACGCAAAATCAGCACACAGATCTTGTCGGAGTCTGAGGCTTGCTTTGCTTGTGGCTTTCATAGAAACTGAGAGAACATGGGCCAAGGCTGTAAACACAGCATGATACCAGGGTTTTTCCATTCTCTGGTAGGAGCACCATAGGGCTAGTCCTCATGAGGACATCTTCCTCCAGGACCTCTACAGGCAGAGAGCAGTGTGCAGGGCAGCTGCTGAGGATGTTCAAGTTCATTCCATCCTCACCTCACAAGGGCAATCACAGGGTCTGGATCACTTCCCAACTCTACACAGGCACACCACTGTAGTGAAAGGCATGGGGGGAAAAAAAAAGAAAAATAAAAAAGAAAAAATCTTCATAAACCAAATCCTACAGGATTTCCTTGCAGTAATCCTCTGCCTTGGGTAGTGTGCCTGTATTGCTTTAGTCACCTGATGTTCTGAGGAGGATAACTGCTGGTAGAGCAGGAGAGCAATCAGTATTTCACATGCACACACGCACATACTCTGTCCTCTGGCTCAGGACAGGGCTAAACATGGAAGCTAATATTCTCTCTAGGGTTCATGCTTTGGTGCAGAGTTTCAGAAAGAAGCTATTTTCACTTGGACTGCATCTCAGATGTTTTGGTTTTTTTTTGCCACTATAAAGCTCACCGTGAAGCTGTTGCAGTGACAGATGGGATTTTCAGAGGGGCTGCATGAGACAGTGTCACTAGGTGCCTTTGAAAAGCTTGATCTAAATGCAAATAGCAACAAATCATCTCTACAATTAATTTGATGCTCCACCGGTGACCCAGCTACAAATAGCAGTTCTGGAACAAAAGCTCTCCTTTACAAGGTATGCTTGTGCCAATTATGTGATATAATCTTACCTCCAGAGGTAAAACAACCTTCCTATCCCAGGTGATGTTCAAAGTATGCTATAAAACTTCCATCAAACATATGATGAGACAACATAGATGTCAGAGGGGCCATATCTAGCCCAAGAACAATTCTATGGCAGTTGTTAGAAATAGTCCTGGAATAGGAAAGGACAGATATTTTTAATAGTTAATTATTTTTTATTAGGTGTAATCAAGAGTGTAAAAGGAACAAGTGTTATTTTATATAAGTGGTAAGGGAAGTGCCAGACACCATGTTACTTCTACATTTATCAGTTCACTCCTTCCTTCAAAATTCTAAAAGGCTGAAATATGAAGTCACGTTTCATAAATGCAACAGATCTTGGCCACAAAGTACAGTGGGAGCAGCTGGACATTCCTTGCCACCAACAATGACAGCAGGTGCTGGGCCAGCTCCCCGTCTGCAACAGCAGTTACAACCCTGCATCCTGGGCATCTCTGCAGCAGGCCCAAACACAGGAGAGCTCAGCTGAGAGATGGTTCTCATGGGTGAGGTTCAACAAGCTGCAGCCAGGCACAAGCTGCTGCCTCTGCCCACCCCAGCTGGGCCCAGCTGATTATGTAAAACCAGCACTCACACATCCACTCCCACTGATCTGAAAAATGAGCAGAAATGGGGAAGAGGTTGATGGCAGCATGCTCTTTGCAATATTTCATGTTAAAAGTTTTTTTTTATTTATATCTTGAAAAGGTGGTTTATATCTGACTTTGTTGCATGAAAGATAAACCATGCTGCTTTCAGTTATGTCACTGCATGCTATGTAGGAAAGCACAGACATTAATAAAGGGCCACAGCAAAGCATCGAGCGCATCTGAATTCTTTGTCTGCAGCCCAGGCTTTTCCTGCCCCATAGTGACAGGATCAGGGAAGAATTTTCTGTGACTAATTAGGTTTTAACTTGCCAGAGAGAACATGGACATTGGCAGTCTATTGTATAACAGTGAAGCAAAGTTTGAACTAGATTGAACTTAATTTCCTTTTCACTGAAAGGAAAGAAAGATTAATGAAATATCCCCAAATCCATCCTGTTAGCTTTTATTAAATCAGCAAATGAAATTTAACCTCCAATTCTGTTATAAAATCTTTTCCTGTAGATTAGGTTTCTGCAAACATAAATGAAATGGACATAGTCTCCTCCGCAACATTTTAGATATGAAAATTACATTACTTCAATCAACATCAATGTTACTTTAGGCAAATGACATATTAAGAAACAATTCTTTCCTGTGTTTCTTTTCACAGTGTTACCTAGATTTTAATAAATGTTAGAACTTGCTAGTAATTTTAAAACTATTTGCTCCTATTCCAACATACCCTTGCTCTTGCTGCCAATAGTACCGAGTTAACCCTCCAGTAATACAGAGCTTTCTTTTATTAATGTTATACTTCTTCTTATCTGAGGGACTCTTAAGTCATGTTCCTCTCTCACACTCTCTACTGCTTCTCAGTTCTAGTTATTGAATTAATGCCTTGTCTTACTCCTCCTAAGCATCTCACTCATATCAACAGAGTTCTGTCATGTAAACCAATCACCCCCATCTCACTGGATGAGGACAAGAACTTGTGTTGAGCTCTGTCAGTTTATGGAGAATCAGTGTCAAGCTTGGTCCCTAAACTTGTTCCCACTCATAGCTTTGAGGAACAGATGGAGGTGAGATCTGCCTGGAGCACCCATAGCTGTATGGCAAAGTCTGCACCTTAGAAGATATTTACTCACCTGGTGAGTAAGGCAGAGCTTTAAACATGAGCCTGATAAGCACAGCCTGGATGTGAAATGCACCAGCCCTGCTGCCTGCAGAGAAAGCTCATCCTGCTCAGAGGTGGGAACGAGAGGCTCTGAGGCCTCTGACATGTTGTGACAGGCAGAGCCACACAGTGCCTCACCTCTGAGGATGGAGTCCTGCTGTTCCTCCCAGGTGAGCACTCTCACCATGCTAAACAGGTCTCTGTGGCTCTGAGCCTTCAGAAAGTGCAGGGCACTGCAGGGGGAAAAGTGCCGCTGCCATGGAAGTTAAAACATTAACACTGTTTACATCAAATCTCCAGTTCTCGGTACTACACAAGACAATATGAAACTGTATAAAATATTTGCAATGATTGCCAAGAAAGTAGACGCTGCCAATACTCCAGAGTACATCCTCTGGAACTGATTACTTCTAATCCCTTAGAAAATGTATAAATAAAATGATGCCAAGACTGATGGACAAGCCAGGGCACCTACTCATGTTTCTAATATATTGCTTTCCCTCCACCCCCTTCCCTTCTCTGTACAAAATACTCTTCTTTTTTTAGTAACTGAAGCTGACAATCATCAAAAGAAATCAAACTATATATAAATTAACATTCTGAAGCATGTCACAGTATGTCAGAAACTATTGAAATCTACTAGAAGTCTCCAAAACAAGTATTTAAATCTTTTAGTAATGCTTTAGTAGATTGGTCATTTAACTTACTAGCAAGAATGCATTTAGCAGGAACACCAGAGGCGTTTACTCTTAGTATTAGGTACTCAATCACATAGCCTAATCCCAGAGGCCTAATCTCTGTGTTAGTGGGAACACAGCAATTATCTACATTCATTAGAAATTAGAAAGAGGGAAGGTGGAGGAGAAAACCTCAATGGGTGGATAATTAGTTTCACATAGTCCCATTGTTTGCATGAGGCCAAATCCATATTGCAGTTGAAGTCAAAGGAGCTTTAACTAGACCATCCTGCCTTTTTTTGCTGTCCAGACCACCAGCTATGATCATCAGGGTTGCTTGTCTTAGCCAAGGAGACACAAGCTTGTTCTAGTCTTAAATATATTAAAATGCTCTTTCTTTCTCATAAGTGTCTAGTAAGCTAGAGTAAGTGGATTTCAATAGCCTGCTTGTTTGTAACTGCAGCTGGTGCCTGCTTTGGGTTCTTTATTTTGTGCTTTACACAATACTGCTTTAGAACAGATGGATTTAGCAAAGCCTGCTAAGATACTAAATAGAAATAGGGTGTTCTTAAAGCAGCTGGGCACAAATTGAGTAAACATATAATGGAATGTCATTTCTCTCATACTCCATTCCCTAATAAACATGTCACGATTTATCATATAGCTGGAGAACTGACATTCCTCTCAGTGGAAAGGTAGTGTTATGCCTCACTATGAGTCATGTATGTTTAATCCCAGATAGGGGAAGAGAAGGGGCTACTCTTGCAGTCTTATTTCTGCAAGCTCATTATAATTACAGCTGTCCTCAAGCTGAAGAATTCAAACACATTTCATGTCTCCAAAGTTTTACTGTAGCTCTTTGCAGCAGCATATCCATCTTCATTCTCAGTTATTGTAGTAATAAAGTCTTCTTGCAGTATTCTGTACACTTATAATCCTCTTTTTCTAATTCTGGAATTTGGTGAAACCAGTGTAACTGAAGACGTTTGGACTTGGGCATTCACTCCAAGTGATCAAGAAACTGTGCAAGATCTATCTACAGATATCTGTCCTAACTGGATCAGAGATATTCTGACTATTAACACACCACAAATATAAGCATTAAGTGCTTTCTAGCATGAAAAGCTTGTCAAATACTTAGAATTATCTTTTCTTTGAGAACCTTCATTGAAGTAAGTCTTACTCCTGGATTATTTGACAGTCTATATGGAAGCAGTAAAAGAAAAGAATCCAATTTGAGCACAAATGATCAGTGAGTTTGAGGTGTAAAATACAGATTCCTCCACACTTGAGATTCGCATTCTCTACTCAGTCTAACAGTGATCTTTGCAAGGCCTCTGCTACACAAGGCAAAGGAGAGGTACTGGGATGAGAGGAAGGTAGGACTAAGCAGGGTGTTATGGACCTATATACCAGTATGTTCAAGGAAGCGTTTGATGTCAGCTGCATTGTAACCACAGAAATTATCTGAAAACGTCTCTGAAGACATGAAGACATTAAAGGACTTTTGAGAGAAAGAAAGAACTTCAGTTTCTAGATCCTTCCATAAATGGGCTGTCAACTGTGGCAAAGACCAGTTAGTTTAGTTTTGGTCTAAGTGAAAGTACGGAAAGAAGGAGAAAACAAAAGTTTGCAAAATGTGGTCATACTGCATAGATGCTAAAGGACCCCTTTCCTGTCTGTACCCAGGTACTGCAATGCCCATTTTGGTCTTCTGCTGCAGGAAACCTCGGCAGGCATCTTATCTGCCAGTGTTTAGTCACAAAAAAAGAAAAAAAAAAAGTGCAATGGGAAGAATCAGAATTCTAGTCCTGAATTCATTTTCAGAAAGAGATCAGGGAGATTAATTTTTAAAATGTGTATAGGATCATAAGATAATTCAGTTGGAGGGGAACTCAAGAAGTCATTTAATCCAGCCTCCTAGTTACAGCCCTGCTACACAGACACGTGTACCCCCTTTTACACAAAGAAACTGCTTGTAATGGGGAAACAAACAGTTAGGAGAATAACATTACCCAAGGATTCCCTATTTGCCAAAGTGATGTTTCTACAGTTAAAACAGGCAGCCAAAGGCACTCTGTGGTGACAAGAAGGTGCAAAAGTGCTATAGCTGAGGAGTAAAAAAAAAAACAACAAAAGAATGTATTGGAGTGAATGGTTTGTAATAAAGTAACGAGTTTATGATGAGATAATAAACTGTTAGCATTTTTAAAACTTTTTATTAAGAAGTTACGAGAAACAGATCCACAAAGGAAGAAAATAGACTCCTCCCATGCAGCCTAAAACCAGTTGCCATTTGCATGGCAGAAAACAGAACTTCAAGATGTTTTCTGGAAAAAAAGTGCTTACTGAGAGCTTCTTTCCAAGATGTGTGCTGTTGCTTCCCCACTTTCTGGGTGGTGGTGGCTCTGCTTTCTCATGTATCAACTCAGCCTCAGACACAAACTCATTATTATGTAAAATACAACATGCAAACTCAGAATCTAAAACCCTGTAATCTTCAAATCCAGCATATGGAAATTGTAAATGGGCAGTATGGTGTGAGAAGCTGTTTTAATCTGCTTCTGCTGGCAGTAGATGCCCGGGGGGGGGGGGGGGGGGGGGGGGGGGGAGGGAATAGGCTTTGTTTATGTGCCATCCTTACACCAAAACAATTTTCAAAGAACCATTATCTGTTCCATGTGAGGCCACTGCTTGTTTTATTCATAAACCTTTCAAAGCACAAGTTCTGCAGTGTGAATAAATGAATTCAAAGGATTTTACTGAAATAATTTTGTTCTTTCCATGGACATGAGAACAAACTCACAGGCATTCATCTTGTGACTACTGCTTATTTATTATCTAAGATGGGAGCAAAATGGGGAGAGATCCTAGTTCCTCCCCTTGCCAGCGGTTGATCCTTTGGCAAAAGGAACAGGGGAGGGAATGGCAACATTGTATTTCGTAAAACTATGTATCTCAGCAGGGCATGGAGATCACCACTAAAAGATCTTTAAAGACTTAGCTCAATAATGGGAGGGAAAGGTTCTGGAAGCAGTACAGGTGATTCTGCTGCATAGGAGTGATTGCAGTCTCCAGTGGAATGGAGAGAAGCCTATGGGACCAGGGACTGGCAACTCAAGGACTTTGAAGGACAGTTGGAGAGAACCTCCAAGGTTGGAGACTGCACAACCTCTCTGGACCACCTGTCCCATCGCTCATTGTTCTCTTAGGGGGAATGTATTTCCCTGTACCTGATCTGAACCTCTCCAGTCTCAATGCATGCCTATTGCCTCTTGTCCTGCCACCATACAGTGCTGAGCATAGCCTGGCTCCATCTTCTCCACATAGGAATTGGAAGGCTGCTGTGTGTTCCTCCAGAAACTGTCTCTCCTCCTGGTGGAACAAGCCCTGGTCCCACAGCCTCTCATCAGTGGATCTGTCCTCATCTTGCTGCCCACAACCCATGCAGGGCCTTACCCGCAGAGCTGCCCAGCTAGGCAGTGCCAGCCCAGATTGCTGTTGGGCCTCTGCCTTCCTGGGAGCAGCCCTTTGCATTTGCCTTTAATTGAAATGCCAGCAACCTTATGAAATACAAGCTGCTGGCCACCCTGCTACTGGTGTCAGAGCTTGTCCATGTGGGATAGTCCAGCTATGCTTGGCTGCAGCCAGAATCCAGCAGCTTTCCAGAACACCAAGAGCGAAACAGGACAACTGCTTCCAAACAGTGTATTAGCTAGGCTGGCTCTCATCTCTGCGGTCAGAGCCACAACATGGGTGAATTTTAGCATCTACTTATTTTAAACATATTTGGAAGGCAAAATCTTGCCCTTACCACTTGGCAGAGTCTAGAAATGGACTGACACAAACTCATCTGCTGCCACCCAGCCTGTGCAGGTCTAGACACACGCTAAGATGCTTTTCACTAGGAGTAGCATACATTTCCCAGAGGTGCAGACCAAGGAACTGATTCCAGATTCAGAGCAACCCAGTGGATACTGTGATTCTTACAACCCACAGGTAGGTAACTGCCAAAACTTAAGTTCAGACAGCAACTGGATGAAAGTGAAAACACACTCAAAATTACCATGAGACAGCCTCTGTCTCAGAGGTTCCCTAAACCAAGTATCACTGGAGGGTGAGATTGTGTTCTGGGGAATATTTTTGTTATGTTTGTGTACATGTACTTTCTAGACTTATATAGTTGGCTACCACCAAAGATGGGATACCAAGTGGGATATGAACCTAGTACTTGCCTTGCATAGCAAGAATGTTTCTGTGCTATCACACAGGACTCATGCAGTCAGGCCACCTGAATTCTCCCTGCCACTGAAGTGCCCCTTCATACAGTCCCGTGACATTGTTTTTCCTCCTCATCTCCTAGGAAAGGTGACCACACAGACAGCCTCCTTGGTGTTATACCCTGCTCTGACACATAGTTTCATAGTTTCATAGTTTCATTCAGGGTTGGAAGGGACCACAAGGATCATCTAGTTCCAACCCCCCTGCCATGGGCAGGGACACCCCACACTAGATCAGGCTGGACAGAGCCTCATCCAGCCTGCTCTTAAACACCCCCAGGAAACACCCACAGGACAACACAAGATCACTCCACTATCCATTTAACTGTGATTAAAACTTTGTTTCTGTTCAGGGAGTAAAGATCCCATAAATTTCCCAGTTTCAAATGGGACCAGAAGCCTTCTGTGCTCAGCGGGCTATTTCCCACTCTATGACTGCTTTATTTAAATACATGTAGTCATGACTTGCTAAAAAACTAGACTATTTGACATAGTTTTGAAATTCAGGCTGTCTTCAAGACCCTTACCTTCAATTCACATGTTGTAAGGCTTTCGAGTCTGGTATTAATAATAAATATTATTGCCATGCATCCTTATTTTTTGCTTAATTTAATTACAGAAAATGTAATAGACTTATGAAAACAATATATGAGTTTTCAAACCTAATTAACATGATACAAGTGCACAGGTCACTAAAACAGTTGTTTTATCTGGAAGCTTTCCATGCAAACAGATAAAAACAAAACTACATTTAATTCTGCAACTTCAGCTGAAAGTTAAATCAAAGATGACTAGTTCTTGCCTAGGGGTGCAGCCTTCCTGGTAATAAATGCTTTCCTCTTGTCATGATTTTAGAAAAAGAGAAAGAGATGTGAGATATGAGTTTAAAGTATGTCCAAGATGGCCGTGATCAAGGCTGTTAAACCAAACCTCTATCACCATTGAGAAAATTGACCCAGATGTATTGTACAGTTCTATTTGCCTAACAGCAAGTTTTAGATTTAAGGTAAACTCAGACATGTCTCTCCCTTCCCCACCTTATTATACCTTCTATATCACCCCTTAACACCCTGAGTCTGATCCCACAATTGCCTTTGAGGTATAATGTCAGTCAGCCAGAGCTCTGTGACCAGTGAAACAAAAATTGAACCTTACGCTTTTACTCTCATTTTACATTTTCTTGAATGTTCTTCAAGTGTTTCCCTGAAGGAAAAAAAAAAAAAAATAAAAAATCAGGCCTGGAGACCTACATCCAGCAAGTGGTTTATTGCTTCCAGTACAAAGCAAGGCAATTCCCTCATTTCTTGGAAAAGGGAGAAAAATTACTCTGGTATCCAGGATGTCACGTGTCTGCCTACCCACAGGCATTTGTCTGTCCTCAGCCAAGTCGAAACAACTGTGCACTGACAAACAGACAACGCTGTTTGACAGACATCAAGGCTGATTCATCAGAGGACTAAAACAAATATTTCCTCCGTGGCAGTTGAAGAAACTCCTGCCTACCACAACCTTGGATAGTATTCCTGCTGCTGTACAGCTGCTTGGTGCCCCTGCAGCTCCACAGTCAATGCACCCTCCTCTCATCTGCATGCATGACTATGCTACCCTTCATGCCATGGGAAGACAATGTTGGATAACCCTTATCCTCAGAGGTGAGCCCTTGAGTTTTTCATAGATTTTGTCAGAACAGAGGGGGAAACACAGGAGTGGAGGAGGAAGGAACCAAAGGAAGTAATTGAAGTCGTGTGTCCCTTGGGTGCAATTTGGCAACCCAACGAGCTGAACTCAGAAAGCCAGTCTAGGTCTAGCAGCTTGGGTGCCTTGTGACTAGAGGAAACCTTCATTTTAACCACAACTTTCAGGAAACCAAAGCAATCCAATAAGCCCTGATATACATCAATCAAGGCTAACTTCAGTTATTAGCACCTGGAAAAGACAAATCCACTTGGGGTAAACAAATCAGCTGTTGCTTCACTGATGAGTACCTCCATCTGGCAGGTTCAGCACACGCTGGTAGCACTGAGATGAGGGCATGGCAACCAGTGGCTGCATTCAGACAAAAACAGGGCTGGAGCAACAGAAGCCAGGTTTTCCAAAATAACTCAATGACTACAAAACCCATTCATGAAGCAGGAGACTTGATCTGGAGTCCTTCCCAAGCTAGAGCTTTAAATCCATCTCTCACATGAGAAAGGCCCACCACCAGCAATCCAGCACTTTGAGCTGAGCCCCAGAGAAACAACAGACCTGGTTTCTGGCCTCTGCCTGCATATTTATTAATTTTAAAATATAGTTTCAAAACCAATACAAACAGAGCAGGAGGAGATGCATAATTCCAGAACTACCGGTGGTTTTCTTCTCTTGGGTGCCAGCTTTCCTCCTGCTTGTGACGCTCACTTGGCGCAGCTGGTTGCATCATGACCACCTTGATGGAGCAGATTGCTCATCCAAGCCTCACCCACAGCTTGCCTACTCCCCAGAATGTCCTCTGCACATGACAGATATTTCTGGAACATAGCTGTAACTGATGTGAATGTGCAGTTCCACCAGCTTTCTAGAAGCTTCAGAAGATAACAAAGAGGTATGTGAAGATAGAATAATCTGTGTATTTCTATATTCCCCATTCAATCCCCCCATTCCAGTAACTTTGTGCAAAAGCCTGTTAACAGGTTCATGGCTTTGTGATGTCACAACCTAAAGCCTGTACCTCTCCTTAAACTAAAACATTTCCACGTTTTCACTTAAATAATGGGCCTCAAAACTGAATGCTGTTTTTCTGCTTAGTTCAAACTCTTAAAGCATTGAGAGATGCTACCCACTAAAACCATTACCTCTTCATTCCTCTCAGGAAAACAGCACATTTTTTCATACAGCTTAATAGCAGGAGCTTCACTATTTTTAAACTTTTCTGCAACATATACACCTAATTCATGACAAAATGTCCATTTTACAAGTGCCCAAACATCACAAGGGCAGATTCTTTGTGAGTACAAAATTACACTGAAAACAAACAGAGTTTCCCTGGCTGGTCATATGGCTAGCAGCTGTGACAGAGAAGTATCCTTATGTAATGTGAAAAGTACTAATAATTGCTATTTCCTGTGCACCCCATTACAGAAGAAGAAAGGTAATGTTTCTTTGTAAAGATTTTTTAAAAATCTTAAAAAAGTGAAGATTCAGGGGGGGAAAAAGGTGTGTGGGGGGGGATAATGAAGACATGAAGAGAATGGATGAAAGGAACAATATATTTAATAGGAAAAAAGCAGTTTTTGTGCAGACTTCCCCAGACACAGAGAGCAGCTTGCAGTCTAGAATTACTAGGGATGCTTAAAATGAAATTATAACAAAAGTGTAATCCAAAAGTGGAGTGATGCACTTTTCTCCCCAGGTCCTTCTCAGCCTGTAGCTGATCAAGGGTGCCTGAGCAGAATTGTCCCCTGCAGGCAGGTAAAGCTATAAAGCACAGGAAAGTCACCCCAGGTTCACACCTAAATGAATCTCCATGAAGGTTTCCCAACAGAAGCACAGCAGTGTTTTTATGGTGAGCATCAACACTGTTAAATATAGATATTTCTCCCACCCACCCTTTCATGATTCTCCCCTCTTAAGACACTCTGAGTACCATGTCCAGCTCTGAGCCTCCCAGCTTAGGAAAGATGTTGAGTTGCTGGAATGTGTCCAGAGAAGGGCAACAAAGCTGGGGAGGGGTTTGGAGCACAAGCCCTGTGAGGACAGGCTGAGGGAGCTGAGGTTGTTTAGCCTGGAGAAGAGGAGGCTCAGAGGAGACCTTATTGTTGTCTACAACTACCTGAAGGGAGGTTGTAGCCAGGTGGGGCTTAGTCTCTTCTCCCAGGCAACCACTAACAGAACAAGAGGACACAGTCTCAAGCTGCACCAGGGGAGGTTTAGGCTGGATGTTAGGAAGAAGTTCTTGACAGAAAGAGTGGAGGTGGTGGAGTCACCATCACTGGAGGTATTTAAAAAGAGACTGGATGAGGCACTTGGTGCCATGGTTTAGTTGATTAGATAGTGTTGGGTGATGGGTTGGACTTGATGATCTCCAAGGTCTTTTCCAACGTGGTCTATTCTATTCTATTCTACTCTATTCTATTCTATTCTACTCTATTCTAAAGCAGCAACCAGTCCCCATTACACAGGAGAAATTATTAGAAAATGTTAGGACTGATTGAATAATTAGAGGCAAAAAGGAAGTTATGAACATACAGAGATTCCTCTGGAACAATGAAATAAAGATGTGACAAGAGCTACCCGATGGAAGAGACAGAGCAAGTGATGACAGGACCTAAAATGGCTTGCAGTTTTTTCTAAGCTGCTGCAGCTACTCTTTGCTTTATTTAAAGAGCCAATGGTCAGAAGAGCCTTTTGGAAAACAGCCATCTCACCAAGGCACTCCTGCACTAGAGGATGTCGCTGTTCATCAGGGGATGGAGGCCTTGGGAATTTATTTCAAGCAAAAGGGCTGCTGCTATGTAATAATATATCCAATGATGATTAGCAGCAGATTTATCTTGTAAAAATTTTTTTTAAAACTTTGACTAAGCCATGTACTCAGCAGGAACAGCTCCTAAATTTTGAGCCAAGAGAGCTACAGAGATAACAATGTTTCTGTATGCCCCGCTCCCACCCCGGTCCTGTACCAGCTCCAATGGTTCATGTCCTTCATTCAGCAGTTTTCTGTCCTCCACAAGCACTCTCTGGCAAGAACTTGATTTCTACCCAGGACCCAGCAGCTCGAGGATCAGACAGCTTTCAGACCTGTAGTCCGTGAATCAGACCTCACTGGGATTGCTAGAATCGGTGCTATGACACAAAACAGGGCTTCACAACTGCGTGTGAGGCCGTTTGCTCATCTATTAGGAAATCAAAATCAAACCTGAGATGAAAGCATGTGTTCCTCTGCCTATTGACATATCCCCATTTCTACTGGGGAGCTATGAGACCAAAAACATGACTACAGCAGGGCTGTAGCTTTTCTTCTCTTTTACCACTTCAGTTAGGATATGTCCCAAGGCAGCTCACTTTTAGCAATTTCCCCTTCTCTCCACTCATTTTGCTGGCATTTCTATTTATTTTCCTAATCAAAATCTCCAAGGTCTGAACAGCAGGAAGGAGTGAGAACTGCAGCAGTCTCAAATCTCAGCTAGTGATGAGGAAACAAAGTCCAGGGTGAACGTTGTTTGTTATAATCCCCGCCTGCCCAATACCCACAAAAGGTCAAGAATTCAGGCTGTGATCTGTTCTTCTTAGATTTTAACCTGGAATGTCATGCTGAAGCATCATGAAGGACTTGAATTTGACAGCAATGAAACTTCAGGAGCATTTCTTATGAAGGTTGTGCTCAAGATGGCAGAAACCTCAATGTTTTGGCCCTCTTCCCAAGAGGAACTGTCTAAATTAAGGCCCATTTCAGTTGTGGATATAACTCTAAACCAAAACCACAGGGATCTGACTCAAAATCTGCCTGTCTGAAGTTGAAGCAGCCAAAATTCAAAGCTAGAATTTGAAGACTTTCAAAAGTAAGATTTAGGCTTGCAAAGGAAAACCTAAATTTGTCAAATTGAAATAAACACACCTCAGCAGTGAGCGCTGAGCCCATCCTGTGCCTTGGAAAAGTGCCGTTGTTCCTCTCATCCTTCTGAAAACACAAAGTAGCCCCATTATCCAAGTGCCTAGTTGTATGGAAACTGGAAAGAATGGAAAAAAGTGAAAAGTCTTTCCAGAGACCAGCTTTTGCCAGTCTGCACTGCAGGTCGAAGATGTACTTCAGCACAGCAGAGATGCACCTCAGCTTGCTCAGGCATTGGCAGCAATCATCCATTCTCCAGAGAGCTTCATAGTGCAGGTCAGCTGCTGAACCACTTGCTGAAGCCCAGAGGCTGCAACATCAGCAAGAAATATTCTCACTCTCTTGAACTCTGTAAATCAGCAGTGAGTTTGATCGAGGCTTCTCAGTCTTGTTCATCAGGAGTTGCTGGATTTAAAAGAAAAAAAAAATAAAAAACACAAAAGCTTGCTGCAGCTGTGTTTAAAATATACTTTGGAAGCAGTTTAGGAGAGGGCATGTGGTTGCCCTTACAGCCCCCTTGGGATGCTGTGCTTGTGGGAAGTGCAGCAATGTTGGACGAAGTCTGCATAGCTCCAAATCTCCTGCAAACACCCCACTGGTTCATGGCCAGGTGAGAACAAGGACTGAGGTACAGAGCCACATCTTTATATCTATGTAGTAGGGCATGGAGTCCACTCTTTCTTTTAATCTCAAACAGATGGTCCTGCCATTAAAAGTGCTGCACCCTTCTTTTGATAATGCCTAAACCAAATAACTTGGACTCTAGAAGACTGGAAACATAGAGCTGTTGTGAGTCTGCGTTTTGCCCTGTGGGGATCGTTGCTAACAGAGGAGCACAAGCACTTGTTTCAGGCTTTGGAGACCACACATGCATGCACTCACCAGATTAACCCAGTGGTATGTTTTTATTGTGGGCAAATTCACGTATATGTGTACCACAGAAAATCTGTTAAGAGATATTTGGTTGAATGGCCATCACATCCTGCCCCTCTCCACTAGCTGGCCCTGGGCCTGTCCCAAACTGCCTGTGTGCATTTCAAACACAGCCTAGACTCTTTTCAGAGCTGCAGCTGTAAGCAGGGTGGAAATATGGAAATTCTCCCTCTGTATTTCAACTTGGATTAATTACCTGTACTTCCACTTGGATCTATTTCTATTTTTAACTACATCCATAATAATGTTTAGAGTTTGTTTTCCCTTGTATAAAATAGAAGAGCTTTCAGCTCCACAGACAGCCTTGGCTGTGTTTGAGTTAATGTACAAGCACACCAAGGCATTTATATCTCTGCAGACATGGGTGAAAAGGCCAGATGCAGCTGGCTGAAATTCTCACCCAAAGTGAAAACACTATGTGATATTTCAGTGACACAGTGACTTTGACACAGGGCTGGCAGCTCAATAGCCTGTTGCATTTCTCTTCAAAAGTCTGAGGAGAGAGGAGCAAACAGAGCAGCAGCAATTCCTTGAGGATACCATGAAATTTGAGTATGCTGAGATCTATGTGGCCAACACAAGTCACTAAACAAACAAGCATAAAGGAACACTCCCTCTGGGAATGAGATTATGATAGTTTCCCTATCCAAAACCCTTAAGGCAACAAGCTTGCACCTGTAATGATTGGCACTGATTATAAAGTATGTCTCTTTGGTTTGGTCTCAATACAAATCTGTACCAGAAAGTATTTACATTTTTTCCTATTTTTTTTAATGCACATGTGCATTAAAAACATTTGATGCACACATGAAATATTATCCTGTGTAAAGAGTTACAGAGATTTTGCTAGGACAACTCCTAGCAATTTATAAAATGAGCTACAATATTTGTAAAAAGAAATACCAAACCTGTGTAAGAGTATTAATCCTTATAAAGATCAGCTCTTCTCAGTTGCACTTCTCAGTGCTCTTCTCAGTTGTGATAGGACAAAGGGCAATGGATATAAACCACAGCACAGGAGGTTCCGCCTCAGCATGAGGAGGAACTTCTTCACTGTGGGGGTCACAGAGCACCGGTACAGGCTGCACAGAGAGGTTGTGGAGTCTCATTCCCTGGAGACTTTCAAGACCCATCTGGATGCATTCCTGTGCTAGATTCTATGGTCCTGCTCTGGCAGGGGGGTTGGACTCAATGACCTTTAGAGGTCCCTTCCAACCCTTAACATCCTGTGATCCTGTGATTCAGTAAATGTAAGGTAAATTGACTAATGCACAGTGCTGAACTACAATATTATTGCTGAGCCATACAGATACTTACCAAGTTGGAAAAGTATGGACTAGTACCACCCACCCTACAAAACTGTGACTCTACTACAACTAAAATACACAATTTGTTCAAATGATTGCACTACTGCAAGCAAACTTCTGAAATTGGTCTGTTTCTTTTAGTACCACACTGACCTCTTGCTACAGCCACTGTCTGGCCAGTTCGAAGTTCCCAGGCATAAAACCTACATGCCTTGTCCCCTTTGCTCCCTGGGGCATCAGCTGTCATGCAGAATAAAGATTGTGTCAGGAAATCAGTTTTGTTGCCAAGTTTATAATCCTCTAGACAAACTGAGAATTGTCCAGGACTGAGGTCTCATGCATGTCCATGCTTGGGAAACTCAGTCTTGTTTCATAGAATCATAGAATCATCAAGGTTGGAAAAGACCTTTAAGATTGTTGAGTACAACTGTAACCCAACTGCCTTGACATCAGGTGGTACCTGTATGTACTTCCATACATACAAATTGTGTGCTGTTTCCTCTTAAATAAATGCTACAGCATTTTTTTCTAGGTACTCTTTTCCATCCTGCTTGTGTTTGACACATACTACATACTCATCTGAGTCCAAGCCAACAGGCATTATCCACCATGTAGGGTGGCCTGTATGTCATCTACAGCTTGTATTTCTTGGTCAAAAACCAAATGGTATATATATGAGAAATTTTATTAAGGAAATGGTAGGAACACAATCAGTATTTTTAATGGGATCTTCATCTCTGTCATGCCTATAGAAGAGCTAGCTATAAAGGTTACTGTTTTCCTAGTTTCGTTAGAGGACATCACAAAGCCATGGTGAGCGACCCACTGCTGAGATGCAGTAGGCAGTGGATTTAATCATGTTTCAGTGATCTGCTGATTCAAAAGTTTGGAAAAGAAAGCAGGTAAAACCCATCTAATGTAAAGAGTAACTGTACCTTAAGCTTGAGCTGTAACCTCTGAGAGGGACAGGAGCCATCCCTTTTCTGTAAGTCTCTTCTGTGCCCAGCACATCCAAATTGATTGTTGGTTTCTTCTTTAGCACTAATAAACCGGAACAGCAGTAAGATGAATCATGTGAGTGCATTCAACACAAACCCAGAAGCATTTACCATGTAGTCAGCAGGACCATGACATGGTATCCCCTTCATTCATCTGTGGAATCCATTACTTGCATTGAAAATGGGAGTTTCTAAGCCATTGCAAGGGACTGGATAGGCATTTAAGTTTGTTGGTTTTTTTCTGTTCCAGAGAATAGGGCTGGCTTTGGTACAAAAGTCTTATCCCAGGACAAATAGAAAAGTGTCCTTTTTCAAGGCAGTTTCTTCTTGAAGAACACGGGAAAAAAGGACTATGTCTTTCTTGAGGGGGAATTAGGATGCTTCCACAGGAGCCTTTACACCACTCTCTGCACCTGCACCTACTAGTAAGACAAGACATTGGAGAAGATAAGAGACCAACTAAGTCTGAATTACAATTAGCATAAGTCTCCAAACTGATCCTGGGAGTTTGGCTGTGATTCTTATTTACATGGGTATTAATCAGGATAAGATCCAGAGGCTGCCTAGAGGATAATAATGTTACTACAGGATTTAAACTACCATAATTGGAATTTAAATTGGAATTACTGGAGTTACTCCAGTTTCATACCAGTGAAACTAAGCAAATAATCTAAGCCTTCCTATCTTGACCTCCCATGGAGATTGGAAGTGTAATGTTGAGCCCAGAAAATACACCACATTGTATAATCCAGGAGGTGGCCAAGTAAGTGCACTTAGACTTTTCATAGTGTGTTTATATTCTGTCCCTGCCTTTATCTGAAACAATGGTTAAAAAGAAATAAATTTTTAAACAACCAGAGTACTGATGGCTAAATTCTAATTTCTTTATCTGTTGCTGTAGGAAATATTTTTGCTGTAATGTCAAAATACCTAAGCACAAGCTCCCAACACACTTACCTGTACTGTCTCCATTCCCTGCTGAACACATGTAGTCTTTGGTAACACATGAGGAGCTGCTGTAGTACAATGACAAAACCTTTCCTATAAGAAATAAGTGTTTTAAGACTGAAATTCAGGGTGTCATTTCAGACCTGCTAAAGGCAATACTTTTGTTATCAGGCCATGGGGGATGTACTTTTGGGGACCAATGAAAAGAAGACAATGTTAATGTGAGGATACTCTGATATCATGGATGAGCAAGTATCTACTGCTCAGACATACACGATTTGCTTGGTCTCAGAGGTTTTCCAGGCTGCAAACAGGTGAGCAGTGAAGGGGAGTACTGCAAGGCAGAATGTGGTGTGTGGAGCCATGGGACTTATTCACTGCCACTTGGCCAGCATATTGCAGTCTACTCCTCATCTGATGCATAGTTCCCTTCAGAAGATTGCTACAAATTATGGAAATATTTCTTAATAAAGAAAAGGGAATAAATCCACCAGCCTGGTTCAGCAAGATCCCATGGCACTTGTTAAAGCTTGTGGCTGAAATGGAACCAAAGGTAGGTTTTTATTTAATCTTGGTTCTGCTGAAGTAGACAGCAAAAACCTCACTGAACTTCAGAATGGGAAAGATTAATACATTAAAACCTCTGTCCCTTAGTGGTTCTGCTTTGCAGAAGATAAAGTATCCCTTCATGCCTGAAGCACAGGCAAACTCACGCGGTCTGTAGTTTACTTTCTAGGGTGTGGAGAAGCACCTGCCACTCTGCCCATTTGCCTCTTAGCTCCCCTTTTAAAATCTAAAGTGAACTCTTTTACACCACTGTGCCATTTTTTTTTGGCAGGAAACAGTATGAATAGTGCAAAATAAATAATTCACACCATTCTTAACCTCCCATTAGAGCAGTCTTGCACCCTCATCTCCCTGTGATGGCAGCCTGGTCTAGGTGGTGGCTCTAAGGTCCTGCCTTGGAAAAACTGACCTTCACAGCCCCCCTCAAGTTGTCCCCATTTTGCAAGGCAAGCAGAAAGCAAGAGTGTTACAGACATTTTAGGTCACACTGTTCAGTAATGGAGGAGAAGCCTCAGCTCAGCATTTTGGGGTCTACCACCACAGACACCAGGTAATCCAATTGCTTTTTTTCATCATAGAATTACATAGAATAAACCAGGTTGGAAGAGACCTTCAAGATCATCAAGTCCAACCCACCATCCAACACCATGGCACCAAGCACCCCATCAAGTCTCCTCCTGAAAATCTCCAATGACGGCGACTCCGCCACCTCCCCAGGCAGCCCATTCCAATGGACAATCACTCTCTCTGTATAGAACTTCTTCCTAACATCCAACCTAAACCTCCCTGGCGCATCCTGAGGCTGTGTCCTCTTGTTCTGGTAAATGAGTATCAGATTCCTTTTTGGAGAACGTCAGACATACTTGCTAGATAAGATGTTTACATGGAATTTTGTTACATTCCATGCATCAGTTGGTATCTTTAACCCAAAGAATTTCAAGCTTTGGCATCACTAGCACTAACTGATTTTTCCAGTCCTTATTTCAATATATTTGGAAAAGTTTATTTATAAGATTTCTCTTGAATGTATTGTCCTAATTCTCTGTTTGGTTACAGTCCCAGTTACTGCATTTCCCAGTGCCCACTAAAGCATACAGAAGGGGCCAAAATGACAGTTAATTCAATAAGCTCAACAAAATTATGAAGATTATACTGAAGAGCAAAATCTCACAATTCAAGTCAGTATTTCCATTGCATTCAGAAATATATATATATATATTTTTTTAAGAAAAATATTTAAAAGCCCTGGTTTAATCAAATTCTTGCATATTTCTTTCTGGGTAAGTGGTAGTGAGTAGAGAATTCTGACAGTTGTATATTAAATACAGGTGGCTCTGTGAATGCTGTTCCTGTCTGATACACTACATTAACCATAACCTGCAATTTCTTCCAAAAGAACTGGAATGAATTAAATTGTTTAATAAAACTTTACTTACCTGGATAAACTCATTTCTAGTTTTCATTGAGGTTGCCCTAATGCATCTTTCCACATTATTATTTGTAACATAAAAAAAAAATATAAGAGAAAAGAAAAAAGTGTTTATTTAGAAACCCAAACAGAGTGTAATCCTGGTAATTGTCCAAGCTTTTCCTTTCTAAAACTGAACTTTCTTATATACCTTTTCTTGCTATGTTCTGAATTGCTAAATACTCCATTTAACATGAATCAATAACTTCATTCCCACTCCACACCAAAATTCAAGGAGTACACACTTGCTCTTCTTCATAGTTAGAGTTAAATGCACCTCTTTGGAACCTGCCTATACACATGGCACTAAAGACATCAAGAAGTTTGGTAGTGGACATACCTCCATGCAAGTGTTTTCATTTGTTGTTTTTGTACAGTTTAAAGAAAATCCATGGAGTGGACTAAAACGTAGCATCACAGGTCTATACCTTAATAAGACCATTTCTTATTGAAAGGAAGGGGTTCAACATGGAAGCAATGCAAAGCAGTTAAATTTTATCAGGAGTACAAGTCAAGAAATACTATTTCACTTTGTGCACAGTGAATACAATAAACTAAAAAATTTTGTGCATTTGAAAGTTAATTTAAATGCCAGTAGAAAGCACGCTTGGGAGAGAAGAGCAGCTTTATCTTTATTTCACGGTTAAAGCAAACCATAAAATTGTTTGTAACTGAGAATGGCAAAGGCACAAAATGCAGCCCTGTGATTCCAAGTGTAGCATCATTTATACCTATAAACAGAGTAAATTTTAAAAGTTCTCTCTACCACTGACCAGAGGAGCAATGTCATTGTTAGAAAACACACACACTGGTTACCTTATAATCAAATTTTCACTGCCCTTTCTGACAGGTTTTTAAGTTACTTAAGGGATCTATTTATATGTGGAAGCATCAACATCATGCAGTAAATCCAACCACAACTCAGTCACATATTTTATTAAGTTTAAGTTCAGTGAAAGTGCAGAGTAAACTAGGGCCCTATGTCTCTCAGTTTCATCTGATTTGCGGTTGCTATAAAAAGGCCCACATGCCGCTCTTTCAGATGTGTTTTGGATTGAAAATAGGATTAATGTGCTAAAGTGTGATTAGAATGGTTAAACACGATTAATTGGAACAGACTTGTATTGCCAAGGGAGCTCCGCTGTTACTGGCCAGCCTCCAGTTTACCAAGTGAACAAAGCAGGCCAACTGTCCAAGTTTTTCTATGTCTTTGCTTATGTGCCTTTTCCTTTGCATTTTCTCATAGCCAGCTTGTCTCAGAGCAGATTAAATACAGCTGAGAATGTTGGTCTAGGTCTGCAGTGAGGATCCTCGGGGAATAAGCAGGAACCTCAGGCCCAGACTTGGCTTCTCCAGCGCTGGTTGAAAACTGCCATGCACCTAGGGCAAGGGTCCAGGTGGATCGACTAGGGAGTGGGAGTAATTTGGGGTTTTTAAAATGATCTATTAAACCCCTGAACTTTAATCAAGCTGCTACCATACTGACAGCCGTGATTTACTTGCACATGGCTGCAAGGGGTAAAAGGGGCAAGGACTGTGGAGCAAAAGCACTTGTCCCAAGCTTTAGAGACCACGTGTGTGCCACACATGCATGCAGCACCAAATTAGCATGCTGGTGTGTTTTTATCATGGGCAAATTCACGTAAATCTGAGCCACAGAAAATCTGTTCTGCTTTTGTTAAGAGATATTTGGCTGGATGGTCAGCAAATCCTGTCCCTCTCCACTTACTGCCCTCCCTTGCCTTTTCCAAGCACAGATTAAGGATTTAAAGCTTAGCTAATCAAAGTTTTAAACTGATCCTGCCTGGAGAAGTCAGAATGGTTTAGTACCTTGTTCTAAAAGCAGAAATACCTCAGTGGTTTGTTTCATGAAGATATTAAAGTTTGCACAAATTAAACTCAGGAGTGTAGACCTTTTGAGCTAAATTCTTGACTATAAGTAACTGAAACTTTCATAGCAATTAAAACCATGTTTGATTTTTTTTTTAATAACTCCAGGCACAATTCAAATCACAATGGGATTGCCTTTCCCAATAACAAACTCATTGTATGGCTTGTGGAGTAATGCTGTTCGCTGTGGGAATGGATTTGGGAAATGCACATTCATAGACAAGATCTCCAAGACAGTATGCACGTGTGTACACAAAAGTCTTTTAATATTTAGTATCCTTTAAAAACTGTCTAGCCACTGGGGACAAAAGGGTCACCATATATTAATCTGCTGGGGTTTGAGATCCTGAGGCAATTATTAGAGAAAAAATATGGAAGATGAATTCGAGGATAATGCTTGTTGCACTCTAGCTCATTTATGTGACTGTACATAAATTTCCATTTTTCTAAACAATGGAGAGGCAAACATCATGTGCTGTCCTTGCTCATACTTTACAACTTGCCTTGGAGTCATGTCAGTGTCACTTCCCCCTCAGGGATGCAGAGAGAGTACTCTCGCTTTCTGCTGGTTTTCCTGTCTCTCATTCTCTCTGCCTCATACATAGCTTCCCAAAACGAGGCTTAGGGATCCTGTGTTTGTGGTCAAGGAACATCCTGGCTCAGCCAGCCTAGTTTCTGATGAAGTTTTGCTATGAAGTGCATTGCACTGAATAGATGATATTGCTTCAGGTGCATAATATGTTTTCTTCCACTTTTCCTTTTGAGAGGGTGAATTATGCACAGCTGAAGGGAGAAGATTCACAAGCCTTTTCACGAGCTTTCTACCTACTGTTCAGATAAATGTGTCAACCTAGTTTAGCACTGTGCAGTAAGCACTGGTGGCAGTGACCTCTTGCAGAGGGTGGATTTTAAGCTGCTGTCACATGAGCTAGACTCCTAAGATTTTCTTGTATACATAGATGCTAAGCACCTTTGGAAATTGACTCAAATTCCAGAAGAAAACAATGGCAATTGCAGACATCTGAGACCTTATAAACTCTACAGTCATCTGGGTACTCTTGAAAATACTAACCTACATCTCAGTGCTTGCACATAAGGATATGTTCAGTGCTTACTTTTTTTAGTACTGGTGAGATATTAAAACCTTTTTGGCAAGCCGAAACCATGCCTTTTATTCTCAGTAGTTCAAGGCATGCCTTCGCAGCTTACCAAGCCTGCTACACTGACAGGTACCCTCCCAGCTATGTTCTTACCCATTTTTAACACCCCCCTTGTCAAACCCATTAACCCCACATCCAGAGCACACAGTCAAGCACTGTCTGGAAGAAAAACACATCTACCATAAAGGCAAATTTACCCCATCAAAAATGAGCATTTAAAACTAGCTTCCAAGGCCCTACATGTGGACAATTCTTTAAAGTAGTCCAGTTTGTCACTAAACCAATGAAGTAGCCATACATATGCTTTGAAAACTTCATGTAAGTGCTTCCCTTAATCCAGACACACTCAATTCATAATGCTGATTTCTTTGAGTGCAGTTTACAGTGTACTTGCAGACTTCCAGAGTCCAGTGTTCCTTCTGTTACCTGTATAGATGAGAACAATTCCAGGGATGGGACATCTACAGTGCAGTGAGAACAAACATAAAGAAGGCATAAAATAATTATGTTCATTGCTATTATGCAAGTAGACTGATTATATCAAATCAATCTTCCTATTAACACTTCCCCAAAATAATACACTGACATTTATAATCCAGTTGCCTGAGGTTTTCTTTTATATAAAGCATGGACTCACAGAATCCTTGCCAGTTGAATATAATTACCTGCATTTTTACAGATAATGAGGGGAAGAAAGAGCTGGAACAAAAACTTCAGGACTGGATCAAATAAGGTACTGAATGCTCCAGCCCTGTTCAAGGAAACCTAAACGGTGATTACACTGAAGCCAGTGAGTCCTTCCTTTGATTTCAATAACATGTGTAAGAGTTTTTTTTGGAAGGGGGCCAAAGCCCTCAGCATCTCACAGGGCTCTGCATTCCCTGTATTGCCCAAAGTCATTCAGCAAAGCAGCAGCAGAGCAGCTGTATTGTGGGGATATCATCCTCTGGATTCCTGGACAGGATAACTGAGAAATGGCATGTAAGAGTTGAGAGTCTGTCCCAGGTTTTACACAAAGCCCTGTGCACGTTTGGAGAAGAATTTGGAGAGCTTAGTTACTGCTGCCTAAATACATATTCAGAGCAAAATTCTTTTCTGCATGCACCTGGTTTGCATGAATGCCATGCTTGTGCGTGCAAGGCAGGCATGTGCGTGACTGAAAAGAGGAGCCTGAATAAAAATGACCTCTAATTATATATGTCACAGCAGGGGAAAAAGGCCAGCTTTACACATACAGGTGTATATAACTTTTTTAAGATCCAAAATCTGATACAGGACTGAGGTTTGAGGTCTGAATATGATATGTCTGGTTAATTGGAGTGTGGCTTTCAACTCAAGAATGATTCTTGTCCCTTTAAGCAATGCAGAAGAAATATATCGTCCACTTTTCCTCTTAAAACAAAGGGGGAAAATATAATCAGTCATTAATCTTTTAATGTTTCTGCATTGTCCTACTAAATCCTCCCTCTTTGGGCTTAACCATACCCTTTGGGGTGGCAGAGGACTGTCATGACGCATGTGGAAACCACGCAGAGCTGGATAGCAGTGTCTGGGAAGGAAGAGAGCTGACCTCTGGCCCTGGGAGCTGCTGGCAGCCTCACACAAGCATCCTCTCCTCCTGGGTGCCCCAAAGGCCCGGAGCAGAATCAGGTCCTTGAAGAAGGCCTGAATGTGACATGCAGGTACTCAGCAGCTTTTCATACATCTTTATCTCTTCTGCTGTAAACTGCATTGCACTGCACAGATTTATGGGAATTCTTTCCATGTTCACAACTTAAAAGTATTAATAACCAGTCCAAGTTGGAAAATAATACACCATCCCTAACTTTATTAACTACAGAAAATCTGGCTCCAGTTAAAATAAGATCCCCTTTAGCAATGTCCAATATATAATAAATATTATATATATATATGAAAAAAAAGCCAGGCCGCATCTTATCTGAAGTATGGTAACAGTAATGTTCTTGCCTGAGGCACTGCAAACTTCAGGCTTAATAAGTCAAAATGACAGGGTGCAGATGATCACTAGAAAGTTATCATTTTTAGCCCAAATAGTTACCAAGTCTTTTTTTTATCTGATAATTATTACAGACAAATTCAGCACGCCCACAAATCTACACCAAGATATTGAAGTCGTGAGCAACTTACTCAAAAATTGATTTTTCAGTATTTCTGTTTCTGTCACTGATCTGCAAGGAAAAATGGCATTAACATTTCTGCTACTGCTGTACAGAAGCAGCTCTGAGTTTCCCAAACATGATTCATCCAGCTACCAATGTGTTTAAAACTACTTGCCCTTCAATTTTAGACTCAACTCTTCAGTCCTTACCCTAACAAAACTCCTGTTGCAGTCAGTGGAAGGCCTTTGGCTGAATTAAGACTTCAGAATTCAGGTTAAGATCTTCTAAGTATTTAAATGCCAGATTTACATGTTTTCAGTAGGTGTGTGTTACCTAGATCTGTGCCACACCACTATAAAATAGCTATATCAGTGTGTTATGGTATCTAAGTACCTTTCAGGATTAAATAAACCGAGAGGTGTTCTCAGGGTTACTCTGTGAATCTTTTAATTTGGAAATGCTTCAGACCAGCACAGCCTGCCTGGGGGCTTTAATTGCATGACTTTCACCCTGCCTAAATCTATTGGAAGAGACTTGCTGCATACTCTGCCTTATCAGGAGTCACTTGCAAAGTCAACTGCCAAACCTTTGCCATTTCAACCTGTTGGAAAATACAAATCTTTCAATTAGTGAGAACGATCTGCCTCTAGTCTTAAAAGTTCAATTAACCTGATATCCAGTTAATTAAACATTTAAACCTGTCATCATATCAGGTAGTACTCAGATGCCCTTCACCAATTCCTGTGCCTCTGTTACCATATTTTACCCTTTTCTCTTCCTCTTTGCTCAGAAACTCCCAGCATGGTCCCTGGGGATGGTGTTGGGGTGGTGGCCTTTCCAGAAGCTGTGTCACAGAGTGCATATAAAATGCTGCTCTCTACAAAAGCATTAGCCTGCGTAGCTGTGCACAGGGGCAGGGCTGAGTGGGGGTGTGAGTGCTGTGACCCAGCACAGGGTGCCTGACCCTCACCTGGTCCCTTCACCGGCCTCCATCACCTGCAGGAAGGGCTGGATGCAGCCAGTGCCCACAGTAATGCAGCACAGGGAAGCATCTTGGACCACTTGTGCCTTTTTTTGTTTCTTTTTGTTTTGTTTTAAGCGATTACTCTGGGCACAACTTCCTCTCAGTTCCTCAACCTCATCATCTATGAAACAAGGATGATGAAATGCAGGTTTTTCACTATTTAGTATGAGATCTACAGGTGATAAAAATGGTCTGGAATCTCTGCAGTGGCACAACATAGGAAAAATCTTTGCATTTATTGTTTATCACTCCACCATTATCTATGATTACTGTTTGTTCCATAGCTGACACCCTTGGAAAGTCAGGGTATTCATTAAAATTCCCACTCTTCTGCATTATTTTGTGGCTTAATGTTAGTCTGTAGGATAGATGCCAATTTAAAGATTTTGGGTCCAAAATTACCCAGGATTTGCCTATGTTCTTTAAGACAGCAAGACAGATTTCTGTTGAATGCACTAAAATTTTGATTGGTATTTTCTCTCACAGGCATGCCAGTTGGGAAAGCCAACATTTACATGATGCTAGGGCAATGGGATTCTACTCTCCCTCATGTGTGCTCCAAAACCAGCTCTGCTGCACTCATTGGCCCCTCATGCCCTTGCAAGGCTGGAGAGCATTATGGATATATGTTGCCACACCCACTGCCACCAAGGGTCATCATTTTAACCAAGGAAATGTGAAATCTGATAGAAAGATGCTTTCACCACAAACTGGATGTTCAACGGCATCTTAGGAAACAGCCCACTCTGCTCTTGAAGTATTTTGTGAAAGAAACAAAAGGGTAAATAATGGGAGTCTGTCAGGGTGGAAAAAACTGTTATTTTTATTTCCCCTTATAGTTTTCATCTATGACAGAGGTTTGGCCAAACTCACTGCTTTCTGAGTAGCAGCAGTTATCCCTAGGGGAAAGATACTGTGAAGACTCTGGAAAAATTGGAAAGTACATTCTTTCATAACAAAGTATGACGTAGAGGGCTTGCCTGGTTTGCAATATAATCAACAGATACTTGTGAAAGATATGAAAAACAGAAAAAGGAGGAACTTGCTTTGATCATCTGCATGGAAGAAAAGATATCTTCAGATGTTTATATTTCTAAGTTATTCTAGGCTGTTATAGTAGGTTTTGAAAGTCATTGGGAAACAAAAAAAAAGGGGGGTGGACTGGAATTTTCTCCAAAGAGCCAAAGCTGCTTCTCTCAACCAGATTTTAAAGAGTGTCTTTAATTATGACAGTTATTGTTATGGAGGCTGGGTGCATTTCCTGTTAAAAACATAATAAAAGGGTTTTTATAGGTTTCAGCTTGGACTCAGTGGCTCTGCCTGCAGAGTATTTTAGCAGTGGGTCAGAACTGGGGCTAACTCTAGTGCTTGTCTAGAGCCAAGACTGGTGTGGAGCTGATAACAGAATTGTCCCAGAGCAGTCCGTTCCTTGAGCTCTGTGCTCAACACAGTGACATCCCACATCCAACCCCAGGCTGATCCACAGGGCCCAGGGCCCTTTCTGCAAGGCTTGAAACATGACCTGCTCCCAGAAATATCCTTTTTTTTTTTGTAGATAATGTGACTTAAAGATAACTCCCTTCACCCTTTTCAAGTCCTGTCTTTGCTTTGGAGGCACAGAATTCTGCTGCCAGTAGTAGCTTTCACATTAATTTTAGGACTCAAACTTACAATGCCTAACCCACATACCAGTTCCATTGAAATGAATCAGAGTTATTCACTTGTGCAGAGATTAAATCTCTTGAAAAACTGTAGAAAAAAGAGTCACGCTCTTAATAAATACTAGAAACATCCAATCTCCTTAAGCACAGCCATTTCTAGTAATTAATTTGCTATTGATGCAGTTAGTTGATTTAAAGAGTCAGATTTATTCTGATTGAAACATTTACTTCAGTGTCAGCAGAAGGAAAATTTACTGCCTCAGGAAAACATAAATGTCAAATGTGTGCTTGGATATACCGAGTACGGTAGATATAAAGAAGACGATGTTTTCACAAGCCATGTGCTTAAAGGTCAGCCAGGTTAAAGAGTATGGGTTTTTTGTTGTTTTAATGCTGCCATACCTGAAGAAGGAGTTGTGCAGTTGAAAGGAAAATGGCAAGAGAAAATGTGCTCTCATGTCTGTGGGAAGAGCAGCAGCCGCTCAAGAGGAGCATGTGCATGTAAACAACAGCTGAGTTTGGCCTGACGCCCATAAAGGAGAGTTTTATATAATGTTCCAGTCCCAGAACTACTACTTTTCTTTTCCAATATGGATTACAAGGTTTTGCTTTTTTTTAGACAACAGTAACCATAGGTACTCTTGATAGATTTGCAATATCTAAGATAACATTGTATCTGTGTAAAAATTTGCTACATCCATACAGATTCTTCTCTGGAGAGAATTCCAGCCTCCAGAACACTAATCCAGGAACATTGGGCCTGTATAGATTCAGTGGGAACACTAGAGAGCAATTCCTGAAATAAATTACAGCCTACTTCTTCGATCCAGATATTCTTGTTGGAACTAAGATAGCAGTGATGGTGCCTAGCTGTAGGTCTTGAGTGCTGTCCTGGACCTCTGAAAGTACCTAAAACATTCACACAAGACCAGCAGAGATGAACAGAGGACCTGTACAAGAGACTCATTCCATTTTAGAGTGCTGGCTGGAAGCTGTCTATATAAACAAGGACCTGAATGTCTCCCTAAGTGATGGTAAAGATGAGAGTTTCTAAGGCAAACATCAGTACAGAGGCCATGAATTGAGGCTAACCTAGATAGAAATTCCCACCAGGAATGCTGGTATGACTGAAATCCTACTCCATATTGCCAGTTACTTCAGACCTCATCCTAAAGCAGCCTAAGCTTTGGCTAGCTATGATCAGTCTTGAGGCTGCTCACTCAGCACCTCAGAAGAGGTGTTGCAGGATGAGGCCATTAGCCTGTATTTACATTGCCTGGTAATGCCATCAAATGTTCTACTTCTAGCAATTAGCAAACCATCCCTCCTGCCTTTCCTTTCCCTGAGGAAGTACTCTACAAAATCTGTCTCGTGGTTTTCTGTGTTTTCATTACTGTTGTAGTCTCCCCAGTTTATCGTCCTCTTTCATTAAACAGCAAGCCACAGACAGTTTCAACCTAACAGTCTGTTTGCAAGGAGCTGACCATTCAGGAATAAGAACACATCCTTTGCACATTCTTTGAAAATTCATTTAACATGATTAATTGCTTCATTTTGTTGCTTAAAGCATGTTTCACTTACATTAATAATATTTTACCTTTCATTTATAAGTTTGAACACAAAGGCAGCTGCAGATCTCCAAATACACATATACGTAAAACATTACAACATTATCGCCTTCCAAAGGTCAGCTGCTTCTCTTTCCCGTAATTAGGATTCAAGATTTCCAACAATAAGTTGTTGCAGCAGATGTATAGCTCCTTTCTGTTTACTGATTCATGTCTCTGCTTTTTCACTTTGTGAAGAGGAAAAAGGAAATGGATTTAAGTAGGATAAGTACAATCTTTTCTAAACAAAATAAGAAGAGGAAGTTCCAAATATGGGAGAAACAGAAGTAATTGATGATCTGATTCAGTAAGAATTTATACACAGAGTGTACAAAAAAGTAATAACTTTTTTGAAAGGTTTATCAGTTAGTCCCCATAAAGGCCATATTGGAGTGAAGTGGTATCAATATCTGATATTCTCTGTCTTTATGCCTGGATATGCAAGGGGTTTTTATTAGTAGAGCTGCAGCAATGAAACATCTTGCACCTAAAATGACAATATAATACCAATATCTTGACCTTAAATTAATTCTTTTATGTTCTTGCAGTAATTTTGTGACTGGGTAACAGGGTCATGTTTCATATTGAAGTTTGTTAGATCATACCATTGTCTTGCCATTAAGAATTTTTCTTGATGCAATTCCTATTTTTTTTAATTTCATGTCTGTATGTTCCTGGCATTCCCTCTAACCTGGCTGTGCTACAAGGGAAGTGAACTTTTTTTGTTTGGTTATGTACTGGCACCTCAGAATCTGGGCTGTATCTCTGCCTCTGTTGGAAATTGTCTGTGTGTCCATGAGTAGATGACTTCATTCATCCCATGTCTGTTAGCCATTTGCATAATACTCGCATTTTCCTACTACGTCTCTGCTCTTCCCGATTGGAGGCACAACCCCTGGGGTAATGCTTCTGCCACATGGGGACAACAGCATCTAGAAAGTGGCACTTGGACCTTGTCACCTGTTCAAAGCATGTCAGCTCTTCATTGCAGTCACCAGTATCCCAGAAAAGCAAAGCTCCTGCTAATTAAATGTTTGGGTTCAGTTTCCTAATCTGGATACCAGTGCTGTGCTTGGGAATCCCAGATCACCTCCTCAGGAAGGAGCAGCCTTCTTGGGCAGCAGGATGGCATTATGGCCTCTGGCTGCCCTTGCGCCCCATGTTTTCCAGCCATGCTGAGAAGGTGACTCTGTTACCTGCAAAGCCATACCAACACCGTGGCAGTTTACAGCCCAGCGTAAAACAGCCCTGGCTTAAATTTACCTTCATAAGCCAGCTGAAATCAGTGCCAGTCACCTCCTCATTAATTCCTAGATACAGGTTTTAGATGCTTCAATCCTTCCTCATAATTCATTTGTCCTGGATTCCAAGTGACTTTAACATCTCTTCTTTGAAGTCCTTCCAGTTTATCTATATCCTTTTTGGTAATAGAGTGCCCAGCAGTGAATGTAATTTTGTTTCCCTATATATTTTCTAAATCCTAGATCTTAAAGCATTAGTGTTTTATGTGTGCATATATATTCTATTATGTATTATAGTATATCATATTATATATAATGTGAAGAACTTGCCTTCATGTCAGTGATGCCAATTTTATTGGGAGAGAAATATTAGCAGGATTTGATTTTGAGTCACCAGCTGGTTTTTTTCTTTAAGGATATTTCTTTCTTATTTGTGTCCCTGTGAACCACTAAAATGTAAACTAAGTTAAGATTTAAGCAAAACACGGGGATGACTCATACAAGCATAAAATTATATTGGTCCAAATTTTTCTGAAGTCTTTCCAGAATAGTTTCAGTATACCAGACAGATTTTAGGCTGCTATCACAAAAGTCCCAAACTGGACTGAACCTTCGCATGGCTCAGATATCAGCCATCCCAAAACTGCCTCTGTCATTTCTCCTATCAAAACCTACTTACTGCCAAGCTTAGGCAGAGGACTAACAACAGTAATGGTCACAATCCAACCTAAGTTTTCAAATATCTGCACAAACATTTTTTACTCTGCATCAGTGATATTAATAGTAGACTTTCAGTGAATTTCAGTGGGAATTGGCCCTTATATACACAAGAAGTGTATATAGTAGCAGATATCCGCCGAATCATGATTTAGAATAAACCTTTATTTAGAATAAACCAAACCAGGTTGGAAGAGACCTTCAAGATCATTGCGTCCAACCCATCAACCAATCCAACCCACCCAAACAGCTAACCCACGGCACCAAGCACCCCATCAAGTCTCCTCCTGACAAGTCTCCTCATGACAGCTAATACCTATTGATCCAGCAGCAGTTTGTGCCCCAGTAAGAAGCATGTGTCCAAAAGGAAGAGCCATACGATCCAGATCTTGGCCAGCATGACTCTCTTGATTATGGCAAAATGACAGAAATGGACTTAAGTGTCTGTGTTTCTGGGATTATTAACAGCTTTTTTTTTTTTTTTTTTTTTTTTTTTGGTGCTTGTTTTGAACAGAAAATTCTCCAGGACCAAGACTATTTTTTACCAAGTGAGATGATAGCAAAGACCCCTCACTTGCAGCCCACTGCCAGCTGGAGGGAAGGGGGTCTGCATCTCCTGAGGCGAGCAAAAATCATGGGGAAAAACTGCAGGGAGGGCATTTCAGTTGAGAAGGAGTGTCTGGAAAGCAGACACTGTTCCTGAACTCTGTTCACGGGCAGAGAAATAACTGATCTCACATCATCTCACAAGAAAGAGCATGCTGCTGGTAGCCTGGAGCTGGTATCAGCCGTGCTTTGGAGGTACCATGCAGTGAACAGTAAACTGAAACCGTTCACCACTGAACAGACAGTGTTGTTCAATACACCCAGAACAAGAGCAACTTGCCATAAACATTTTATATGAACCTGGAAAAGGACTTTACAAACTTAATGATGTGTTTTAAGATAATAGTATTTCATTTTCCGATTAGCTGGGAAAAAAGAAAACCAAAACATTCTCCACTGTCCCACAACTTCTCAATTAGCCCACCTAAAGCCTGGGAGGCAGCAACTCTCACTAATTTTGTACTGGTGTAAAAGACAGCAGAGAGTAATAGAGAATCACACTGTGAATCAGGCTGGAAAACAGACAAAACACTCTTCCATTAACAAGCATGACTGTAAGAAGGGATTCATATAACCTCCTCAGACTAATAAAGTGTGTGTGGGGTGAGTACTGTTGTTTTGCCTGAAAATCTTTGTCCCTGCCAGAGATAACAGATGCTGCTAATAACCTTGGTGCTGAGCTAGGTATGTTTTTTGAATGAAGGATTTGAAGGATTTAAGCAATTGTATTAAAAAATGCCTTTTCCCTTTCTAAACTACACAGTTACACACTATTGCAATCCACTCTGAAACTATTAAGCTAAAGGCAAGAAATAGGAAAACATAAGGACTTTTGAATAGTGAGAATTTGCACAGGGAATCAAAGAGGTTTCAAGTTCACTTAGTGCAGATGTTTCTATAATTGAGGCACACTAGAAAAATGCATTAATGCACAAATCAGTCTTGCCTACATTTATCTGAACCATAAAAAAATGTCAATAGTCAGGATGTAATTCCCTATTAAATCCTATAGGATACTTTAAAAAAATGTATAGGTTCTTTTTCTTATTAAACTCCCTAGGACTTTTTCAGGAAGGGAGTCCACAGGGAGCACAAACAAACTTAAAATCTGTTGACCAGTTCACCCTATAACCCCTTTTCATACACTCACCCACAGATATTAAGAACCTGAATTTTAATGAGGCCAGCTAAGTGCAGCTGGTGACCTGAAAGATTTATTCAGGTCCTGATCTCACTCACATTTAAATCAGTAAAACTTCCTTTGGAACTGGCTTGAGCTCCCTTTACTACATGTGCCCACTCAGCCACCCAACCCAAATGCAAATTCCTGCATGCAAGGGCAGGAATTGCATCGACACATACGCTGCTTATACAAAACATGAAACCATTTCACAGGTAGAGGTGGGAAAAGAACTCTCACTGGCTTTTGACTTATCAAGATTGTAATGTTTGAAGCATGGACAGTATTCCAAGGAAAGGAAATATCTAGGACAAATATGAGGCAAACTGAAAAGAATAATTGAGTCTCCATCTTTCTGAATATGACAAAATCCTCCACTTTTATGGGCCCCTATATATAAAGAGAAGTGGCATATTCTTTGCAGATATAAACTGTTAACTCTCTTTCCAAAATCAGCAGAGACCAGCCGTGCCCTGCGACAACAGAGTGGCTAGAGAGCAGCCAGGCAGAGAGGCACCTGGGAATACTGGTTGACAGTAGGCTGAACATGAGCCAGCACTGTGCCCAGGTGGCCAAGAAGGCCAATGGCATCCTAGCCTGTATCAGGAATAGTGTGGCCAGCAGGAGCAGGGAAGTCATTCTGCCCTGTACTCAGCACTGGTTAGGCCACACCTTGAGTCCTGTGTCTAGTTCTGGGCTTCTCAATTCAAGATGTTGAGATACTGGAACGTGTCCAGACAAGGGCAACTAAGCTGGGGAGAAGTCTGGAGCACAGCCCTGTGAGGCAGCTGGGGTTGCTTAGCCTGGAGAACAGGAGGCTCAAGGGAGACTTTATTGCTGTCTAAGATTACCTGAAGGGAGGTTGTAGGCAGGTGGGGGTTGGTCTCTTCTCCCAGGCAACCAGCACCAGAACAAGAGGACACAGTCTCAAGACATGCAGGGGGAAGTTTAGGCTTTATCTTAGAAAGAAGTTCTTCCCAGAAAGAGAGATTGACCATTGGAATATGCTGCCCAGGGAGGTGGTAGAGTCACCATCCCTGGAGGTGTTTAGAAAGAGATTGGATGAGGCACTTAGTGCCATGGTTTAGTTGATTAGATGGTGTTGGGTGATAGGTTGGACTCAATGATCTGAAAGGTCTTTTCCAACCTGGTTAATTCTGTATTCTGGAACATCCTTCAGGAAAGTTGTCTTCCCTAGAAGTCTAAAACCCCCGGAAGTGACTCCTACCTGCAGGCTGCACATCTATTCACTTCCCAAGAATCCCTCAGGCACACAGACTCCTGCTGTTATACTAAATTTTAACAAGGATCTTCTGGCCACAAATCCAGAGATTAAGATTATCAGGTGCTGGCTCCCAAACATACCTGTTTACCCTGCATCGCTCCTCTAGAAGGAACAGCAAACACTATCCACTTTTTTTTTTCTTTTTTTAATAGGGACTATGATTACCTTGATGGATCAAAATAATTATACAGAAAAGAAGGAAATTGTGTCTCTGTCATCTTTTTCTCAGCCCAGTGGGAGGCAGATGTTTGAGTAACAAATTATCTTGCACTGATCAGTCCCAGGGTTGGGCTGGTTTAGCATTCTTAGCTATTTGCAGTGTTAGTTTAGGACCTGGGCAGAGGAGTCTACCCCCTAATTAAGAACCTGTAACAAATTGGAAACAGCTGTGAATAATTAGACAATTTAAGTGCTGTTAAGAAGGAATAATTTTTGTAGCCATCGTAATAAATCTTAGGCTGTCTGAACTCATAGGTTTTACGTGAACTCTTTTCTGCTGCTGCGTTAGTGCATTACTCATAAAAGAAACACTATCCCTTTTGTTTTGTTTGGGCCTGTTTAATAACAAAACAGCATATCACTATAAGTGGAAGTGTGATGACAAAGAGAATAGCCTTTACTTTCCTTAATTTTCCAGTCGTGGTAGTTCAGATCTTGTGTCAGATTTCTGGCATGGGAGTTTGGTTGGGAAAAAAAAAATCAGGGAAAATTAAAGAATTCTTGATTTGCATTGTCAATATTTGAGCCCAAGCTACTTCACATTTTTTAAATTTCTTTGGAAAAATACACGTCAGGAAAACACTCAGAAATCTAACAACCAATCCTTTAGGCGTATGTAGCAGATAAGTTCTTGAAGTATTACCGAAGACTCCAGGAAATCTGTTTTTCTCCCACAATTATCACTTCTTTTTTAATCTTCCCCCTTGTCTGGAACTCAGTTAAAGTGTTTCACAGAAAGTACTTTACAGAAGGAAAGCTTTCAACATGCACTACCAAACTATTCAGGACCTAGTTCAGTGACCCATAACTGGCTTTACTAGAAATTAGTTCTGTGAGCACTAAATATCTCTTTAATTTTTAGGTTGTGTATAACTTTTCTGAAGGTAATGTATCTGCTTGTGCATTTAATGATAATGCCAGTTTTAAATCCTTGTAGGATCCAGACTTTGCTTGGATAATGGCATTACTTGCAAAGATGATATGGAATGAACTTGACTATTTAGAAGCATACTTTGGCTTTATTACTAACTTAAAATAGGCTACGTTCCTCTGTCATTTTGATGTCCTCATTGCACATAATTGCAATTTGGACACAGATTCTGAACATCGAGTTTTTAGAGGATTCATGAGATGCTGTTTCGGTTTTCATCCATTTCCAGAAAAAACAAAACGGAGCTGACCATGGCAGCCATGTGTTCACAGTATTCACAACCCAGACAGCAGAAATGCATCTGTGAGGAAATACCTGATGCAGAGTACATGGTGATTTAGATTTAAGCACACAAAAAAAGGAAATGAAGCTTGTGCAAAGCCTCAGAATATTAAGCTTATGGAAGTGGCCTAAGTGAGAGTTGAGATCTATCTTTTCTCTAGCTCATAAAGCGCCAGGCAGTTCAGCCCTTGCTACACACCTTTTGCTGTAGGTCCTGTGACACCTCTCACTGTGCTGATTCTACCTGGAAATGACATCTGTGACAGTTGCTCCTGTACTTGAAGTTCTCCCTATGTTCAACAAGATTTGGCTAAGGCCCTGTGGGCCATTTCTTCAAGTCTGAATCACCCTTTGTATGATTCATCCCCAAAGCACCTGCTGTGTATGATCTCTTCAGGATGTTGCTCTGCAGCGACTTCTTTCCAAGCTTTGCATGATTGTACTTCTGCACTTACATTCTGGTATTTAACATGTGGCATCAGTGGCCCCTCTGCATGTAAGGAGCTGATATTTCAATGTCAGGTGTTTTATCTCCTAGGACTTTGTACTTTGTTCTAAAATGTGTTTCAGAAGTCATTGCAGAAAACTCAGGATATCTCCACACAAGCAGGGTGACTGCTCTTTGATATGTTTTCTGTGCAGAGTCACAGCAAATATTTCAATCACTGAAGTTATTTACAACATTCAAATTCCTTCAGGGGAAAAAAATATTATAAAAAAAAAAATAAAGGGAGAGAGAAATAATATTTTAGGTCCTAATGAAAAAGTAGCAATATGAATCCCTACTTTTCCACTCTTTGTTTTTCATTCACCTCCTTGCAAGTGCATATATGAATTTCTGGTTTTGAGAATGAAGGCTAAATGTCTTTTCCTGAAAAGAAGTGCAGTGACAACAAAGAGGGACTTATTAGTTTGCTCCTTCATCACGCAGGAGCAAAGGAAATGTCAGCAGAGACCTATCTAGTCATACACACTTCTCTTTCCTCTGGTGCTGTCCTTCCTGGACAACTGATGTCTAATGAACATGCCCAGAAGTTTTCTTATTTGGGGCTAGGATACAGCTAGAGTTTACAGCAGCCAAAAGAATAGTTTGATGTTTCAACAACACAACCTTTGGCAACCAGTGTAGGCACAAGCCACCAGTTGTATCAGTGCTTGAGGCTTGCAGTTAACCCCAGGGATAGCTTCTGAGTGGGTTAAAGCAAGCCCTTGGGGGCAGATATAGTCAGAAGTAGATGCAAATCAAAACCAGCTTCTTTGGCTCTTGTTGGCCTTGATGGAGTTGCAGTAGGGGAAGGAGGAGTTTCAGCCACAAAAGGAAACGTCTATGTGCCTGCCCATCAGCAGCCACCTCTGGCCCTCAACTTCTCATTCCATAAAATGGGGCTAATAGTTCCTTACCCTGGTACATGGTTGCAAAGCTTAATCGACAAAGGTTTATAAGGTGCTTTAGGAGCCTTGACTGCAAGTTGCTGCAGACTTGCTAACTACATTATTTCAAAATAAAATAAACACATTCTATACAATTGAAAGGGAAAGGGGAAAAAAAAAATCACCACCACTTCCTCCCCTCCAAATCGGCTTCTCAGGACTTCTCCAGCATGCAATACGCTGCACTCCATACTCAAGGTTTCACAAATAGACATAGCTGGTTGGCCAAGAGGTTTTTTTTACCCTGGTGTTTATAATTCCAATTGGTGTAAAATTTCCTGATGGTTAACACATCCCATTACAGACACTTTTGAATGAATGACTCATTCCCAAATAATTGACTAGCTTTGTAATTTGGGAAGTAAAATCACATTTATGAGTCCCTTGGGGGAGGGCCTATAATGTTGTGCGTAAAATGTAGATAAATCATAAAACCTGATTTTTTTTTTCCCCTTTTGTAAAAGCTTCCATTAGCCTTTGTGTGCAC
Organism: Melanerpes formicivorus; assembly: GCF_026170545.1. NCBI lineage: Eukaryota > Metazoa > Chordata > Aves > Piciformes > Picidae > Melanerpes > Melanerpes formicivorus. The sequence continues at coordinate 7,536,879 of NW_027142369.1, forward strand.
ATTAAAGCAATGGCCTCTAAATGTGTGCAGCTGCTTTAAATCACTGGTGCATTTTAAAATCAAGTCTTTTTATATCTTGATGTTAAAATTACATGTTGGTTACTGTAATTCTGTCTTGTTTTTTGTGGGACATCCTTGGATCAGATCTGCTTCTGGAAAGACCTCTCCCTTTGCATTAAGTTTTCTAATCCCGGTAAGAAGAAGAACGCCTAAGCATTTTGCAGCCAGTGTAAGCGATATTTATCAGGTAAACAAGAGAAACAAATAGAAAGCACCAGTCAGTGCATGCATTTTAGATTGATGTGTCAAATAAATGTGCAATGTGATTCTAATGGGATTTGACAAGAGTATTTGATGGTTGCAAAGCAAATCCATTATTACCTACAAAATATTTAGTTACAAATCCGACACACACACACACCTGCCAAAGGTGGTACTGAAACTGTATAATATTTAAACTCCTGAATGAAATGGCCATGCCACTTGCCTTGCCTTTGCAGTCTAAAGATCCTGTATACTTTTATGCTAGCAAGGCCTTTTCCCACATTTTCAGAGTACTGTAAATTAGTTTAGTATGCTTGAAAGAAGCTGTAATTGTAACTGCTCTTGTTGACACATCAGCTTGATGCCACACAGAACACGACTGGGACTATATACCCTGGGTTTGCAGCTACAGTGCATTTCAATTGCTTGACAGGTCCAGTGCTAAGATGTTCTGAATTAGATTTGAATTACAACCGCTAAATGCCCTTGTCAAAGCTTATTATGCCTGAAACTAGCCATATACATTTAACTGACTGTTCCTATGGAAGAAGGTATACTGCTTAAACAAAGACATACTCCAAAGTTTCATACAGAATTGTCAAAATATAATTGAGTTAAAAAAACAACTAAAGCATAAGAAGAGCAATCTTTACTGCCTTTCCCCCTGCTTTTCCTTCTTTGAAATATATCCAAAGGACAATTTAGTGGAATCTTAGTATAAAATTAAAAAAAAAAAAAAACCAAATACGGTTCCCACAGAGCCATTGAAATCTATACAAATACCAGATTCATCCATACAAGTTGGTCCTAGTGTCATGAAAGGCCACAGTAAAACTTCAAAATCTTGCCCTGTAAAAAATGGTTTCATATCGCATTGCTGGCATTGAAAAGCATCTGGTACTGCAGGAATACAAAGAGCTAAAGTTGTTACATAGAGGAGAATTTGGATCAGGCCTTGGATTCTAGAGGACCTCAAATTTGTGCTTCATCAAATAAGGGAGGCATAATATTTAGACATATTCATGTCTGTATGCATGCATATACCTCTATGCCCATATACAATATAAAATGCAGTGTTTGTACAGTTTAGACACACATACTAGAAACTTCCTTCTAACTTGTAGATGCGTTTATGATCATGTACTTGTTGTGCAAGGCTGTAATCCTACATTTTTAAGATGGAAAATAGCAACCAAAGAGCACAAATGAGATTTAGACAGTGTCTATCGGTTCATGCCATGGAGATCTAAATAGCTCACTCAGTTGTGTTGTGTTATTCCTTGCTAAACCTTGGTTTTCTAACACTGGCTGCATGATTGCTGAGGTTGTCTTGGCTGGTAATGAAAATGTTTATTCACTGTTATGTGCAACGATGCCTGCCCAAAGCTGAAAGCTGAGATAAAAGAGTGAGGATCTTCCATAGACCAGCTAGCTGCCTTAAAAATTCTTTGAAGAAGAAAAACAGATTTGCTTAATTTAAATCCACAAAATCTCAGGCAGTGCAGAAGAGGAGGAGCAAGCAGTCTATCACATCCATTAAAGACAAGACAAACATGGGCATACTTGTGTATGTGACACAGCATCATGGGCTCCTCCTACCAGATTCTCCTGCATGAAGGAAACAAAGCATCCTGAGCAAAGAGCTGGGCTTTTACCACACATCTCCCAGCTGAATTTGAAAGTTAACATAATCCTGCAGGTTTTCTAGACTGGAGGGCAAGTGTACACTACAATGAGCTCCTGGATTTGTGTTCCCTGGTTGACCTAACTGGAGACACAGGTTTTGGTGCCTTCACTCACTGCCTCTCCCTCTCTTGCAACAGGAACTGTGATTGCAAGAGATTCTAAAGGGAAGTTGTGGGCCTTCCCTATTAAGCAGCCAGCACATGGTAGAGGTGTTTATTCAGAAGGATCCCATGTCTTTCCACCTACAGTAGACATGGATGTAGTCTCAACACCAGTCCTGTATTACCAAAATAAGGATAAACATCCTTCCTCTGTGTGCCTTTGCTTGTAGGTTGCAGTTTCTTTAGGGAAGACACTGTCCCGCCCAGGGAAGTGCATAAAACACCCAGTACAATGACATGCCGTTTCATCCCTGGCCTCTAGAAGATGCTGTGAGACAAATAGAGAACAATCCTGCCTTACAGGTCGACAAGGGTGAAGTAAAGACCAGGGCAGTTGCAGCAAGGCTGCATTGTGTCTCCAGTGGTGTGGTGGTGCAAACAGATTGGGAACAAACCATCACGGTTTCTCCCATCTGAAGCTGCCCTAGGCATTACCTCAAAAGATGAATTCTCCAACAACAACAACAAATTTCTAACCCCATTCCAAGTGCAAAATGTGGCCTGAACTGCTCAAAACCTGCTGACAGCCTTAAGCAGCATGAGAAACCTGTTTTGTGATGGCAGTTGGTTATTTTAAAACTGAGCTGAAAGATTAATGGTGAGATTTTCAAAAAATGTAGGCTCCCAATGACAGGAACCGACAATTTGCTCATGCAATTTCCCATCGCTGTGTGTGCAATAGGGAGGAACGGGTGGGCAAAATGACACACAGCCGGTCTGTGCCTATACTTTTTATGGAAACCTTAGCCCCAAAAAGTCAATGAGCAAATAAGCAGAGTGTTTAAATGAAAGGCAGAAAGATTTAGGCTGAGAGATACATTGATATTCTTTGTTAATTTTTTATTCAATTAGAAGGCACATGCTGATTATTTTTAGCAGTGTCCCCCTGATACAGCTCAGATGTAAATCACATTTCTGTAGTCAGCTGCTGCTGTTTAAGCAGAAATATTTTGACACTATAATTATAGGGTTGAAACTATGCTTTACATTAGTGTATAAAACACTCATTAAATTAAAATTCTTCCATGAAATCATGAAAATAAACAGTCTGTCTGAACTAGCATCAACAAATTCACAGGATGCTTCTGCGTTTTCTCAGCGCTGGCCTTCAAGTGACTGTATTACAAGGCCCTTATTTAACCATGAAGTGTTAAAGGTTCACATTCTTTTGAAGGTCCCATTCTGCTTATTTTTAAAATTATTGCTTTAATTGTTTTTACAACTTGTAAGATTTTAAAGCTATTAAGCCTCAAAGTTGTGGGGAAAATTAAAATGGTGATTATTATAACTTGCATAAGTCTGTGAGATGGCAGTGGCACTGCATTTTTTCAAAACCATAGATGAAATAAAAGGAGTCCATGGCACCATATGTGGCATGTCACATTGGTCTATATGGCTGAGAAGAGGGATACGCAATGAATACACAGTGCCTTGTGGGACAGAAAAGAAACCACAAGCTCGGAATGGTAATGTTGTCAGGTAATATTTGCCATCTCCTTTGCTCCCCATCGTCTTCCTCCCTTTCATGCCCTCCCATCCATCACAGATCTGACAGTCCTGCACATGATGGGTCCAGTTGTTTGCATCCCAGATCAGGCAGAAGTTTTCAGCAGGAGATGCCAAAACGAGGGCATCCCAGCAAGGTCTATGCATGTCACAAGAAAGGGAAAGAGTGCACATCAGCCCTGCTCTGCTAACGTGGGATTCATTTACCAGCTCTATTTTCATTTACTCCTCTCCCCAAGGCTGAGAAGTTACTTCTTGCCAAACCTTCAGGAGTCCCATACTGAGGTCTCTGTCCACAGGAAAAGGCAGTCTCCTCCAGCCTGACAGTCTCATTAGAGGGACCCACCAATGAACAATGGCTACTCCAATACCCTCCAAGGACTGACAAAAGTTTATTGGCTGGTCAAGACCCCTGAACATCACCCTGCACTGCCTGGACCTGTTAGCAAACCTGTGTATGCTGGCATACTAATCCCTATAAACCTTCAATGTATTTTTCTTCTTTTCTCTTCATCCATACAGTGTCTCTGGTCTTTACAGCGCACTGAGTGAGCTGTGGCTATGCTGAGCTTGGGAGTGAATAGCACAGGACCTTCAAGATAGAGATGATCTAATCGCAGTGGTTTGAAACATTTTTTCTACATCTATGTTCCGTTGAAGTCCACAATTATGGCTGACATTTCTTTGATTGAAGGTATTCCAGAAAGATGGACTGAGATGGTAATTGCACTGTTTTATCTTAAGATATGAATCTGAGACTGATCCCTCTGGTCTTAGGAAATTACAGTCAACATGTTATTTTCTCCATTTGTGCATGCAACATATATACTATGGTGGTCGCCATAGTGTATATTTAGTCTTAACTTGTCAGAACCATCAGCTAAAAAACATTCAAACCTTTCAACCATTTTTATTAATCAGGACTGTGCACAGGAAAGTCTGTTTTAAAGTGTAAGGTTTAGTACATACTGTAATTTGATAGTAAAGATTTTTTTATTTAATGCTATAGTTATCTTTCTTTAGCAGCCACATGAACAATTTTTTTGTCCAGCATTACTGGTATTGTGGTTATCCCTCCTGTCCCACACAATGATATTTTCCACATTGGATAGCAACAGCCTTCTTTTCACAGCCTAGACATTACAGTCCAGTGAATTCAATTAAAGATTTCCATGAGGAAAAACCACAGATTTTTTATTCTAACTTCACATTATCTGTTCCAGGTCATTCCACAAAATATTTTAGTTCTCAAATTGGATAATGGGCAAATCTTTTTCCTCTTCTTTCTTGATCACAAGATTTCCAAGTCTTCATGAGAATCCTTTCAACTTTGTAAGTGCTTTGTACAGAAAGTTTGGTTGTTGAAATGGGGACGAAAGGCCAGAATACAGAACTGTTTCTTGGTTAATATAGGCTCTTTCAGAAGAAAGGGAAAGAATTTTTAAAAATCCAAATATCTTGCCTCTTGGAAGAAAATTTGCTGAAAAAAAAAAAAAAAACATGTCTGCTGAGCAATTATAAATATCCAGCATTATATTTATTGAACACGTTCCATATGATTGCCTCTGCTGGGATTACTACACAAGAGGTGTTAATACACAGTCTTACAGAGCTACAGTTGACCGTCCATCGATATTCTCAATACTCACAGAAGACAAACACAGCTGAAGTGAACTCAAGGCCTGGCTTAACAAAAATATTTTTCTAGAAATTATTTGCTGGGACTGTTTTTTATTAAATACATTGCACGTATAAAATGTAATTTAGTGACAAGTAAGTGGTGACACACTGCCATAAGGGGGAGTGTCTTAAAATAGTACCTAGAGATGGCAGCATAAATAGACATTAGTAAGTACTTGCAATGGTCAATACCCAAATAAACCAGATTGCTCTGCAGTATGTATGTTTATACAAATAGTCGTTTTGGTTAAGTTAAGGCACTTCAGATACAGAATCATTTAGGCTAGAAAAGTCCTTTAAGATTATAAATGAGTCCAGCCATTAACTTAGCACTAGCAAATCCACTGCTAAACCATGTCCCTAAGCACCACATCTACATGTCTTTTAAATACCTCCAGGGATGATGATTCAACCACCTCCCTGGGAAACCTCTCTCAGTGCCTCACAACACTTTTGGTGAGGAAACTTTTTCTAATATCCAATCTAAACCTCCTCTGGTGCACCTTGAAGCCACTTTCTCTCGTTGCTTGGAATAAGAGACTGACACCCACCTTGCTACATCTTCCTTTCAGGTAGTTGTAGAAAGTAACAAGGTCTCCCCTCAGCTTTCTTTTCACCAGACTAAACAACTCCTTGGCTGCTCCTTGGAGGACTTGTTCTCTAGACCCTTTGCCAGTTTTTCTACCCTTCTCTGGACCCACTTCAGCACTTTTACGTCTTGTATTAGAGATGCCCAAAACTGAACACAGTATCCAAGGTGTGGTCTCACTAGTGCTGAGTACAGAGGACAATGACCTCTCTAGTCCTGCTGGCCACACTGTATCTGATAGAAGCCAGGATGTTGTTGGTCTTCTTGGCCACCTGAGCACACTGATGGCTTATATTCAGCCAGTCATCAACCAACACTTCCAGGTCCCTTTTGGATGGGCAGCCTTCCAGCCACTCTTCCCCCAGATTGTTGAGGTTGTTGTGACCCAAGTACAGGACCTAGCACTTGGTCTTGTGGAACCTCACGCAGCTGACCTTGGGCCATCAATCCAGCCTGTCTGTGTCCCTGTGTAGAGCCTTCCTACCCTCAAGCAGATCAACAATTCTGCTTATCTTTGTGGTGTTTAAAAACTTAGTGAGGGTGCATTCAATTCCCTCATCCAGATAATTAATAGAGGTATTAAAGAGAACAGCCCCCAATACTGAGCCCTGAAGAATGTCGCTTTTGACTGGCCACCAACTGGATTTAACTCCATTCACCAAAATTCTTTGGGCCCAGACATCCATTACATTTCAGAGCTGCATGACCTCCTATTCATGGCAGAGGATTTAACTGCCTGGTCCTACTTCTTCGGGAATACTATTGAGTAATGTAAATGAAGGCCACAAACCTTTTCTCCAGGCACATTTTCTCCCTGTGCCTGGAGCAGCAGGAAACAGAGCTACTCACGATTGAAGATAAGTCATTGACCACCAGAAGCATACCAGCCCCACATGTTTCAAGAAAGGTGGTTTGACACCCATTCTGCATTCAGTTTCAACTGCCTCTGAGTATCTTTCCTTTCTTCAGAAACTACTCTCTTTTTCCTACTCTGTGGTAGACTTGTCCATCTGTGACCCCTCACTTAACCAGTGATGATGGACACTTTTGAATTCCTCAGTGTCCAAAATCAACAGCTAACACCATCACAACTGGACTTCATCTTTTTGCTGATACATATCTCACGTATGGAAATCAAGGAGCTTCTGGCTTCCTCAGCTTCCCTACAGCCAGGAGGGACCAACACAGTCCAAACATTTGGGAACTATTAGAGCTTTCCCTACCTTCTACACACTCTTAAAGAAAGGTGGAAACCTTTCTTTATATTCTCCAGAAAGAAATTTTCTCTCATCTTCATACAAGAGCTGAAAGAATAAAATAGAGACTAATCCCCTCTCATTGTTGACATCCTAAATGATGACTCCTGCTACAGAGTGCCTCAGGCAACTGGATCATCACCATCAGCTGGATTTGCTGCCAGCTAGTTCAAGAAACACATGGATGAAGCAGACAGGATGAAGAGTTCTGTGCAAAAATTTCTCATCTTTGAGAATGGAGTTTTACTTTTTTGAAGTTGAGGAAGCTATTAACTAAGTTGTCCAGTGGTACAGCCTCTATCCCTGGACAGAAGGGCTTAGTAGAAGGCAGAAATGGAAGTGTCCAAGCAGACAGATAGTCTTTGGAAACCATGAACATATGACACCCTGCCATGATGATAAATGCTGTTAATGGAGGTGTCCAGATCACAGTCTGCCAGTCTTACAAATGGTAGCAGATTTCAATGCTCATGTTTTTCCGGAATACCGGAGAGATACCTCAGCACCTCTTCTTCAAAGATTCAGGAAATATCTGGGAGGAGAAGAGGGTGACTAGGACCTCTTTGTGTGCCCAAGACCTCTCCTGGACTAGCTCCAGAGTGGCTTGAAGACCAAATTCCCATGCAAGACCTCTATCTAAGCAAAATGCTGGGGTCTCCTGCAGTGACCAGCAGAGATCAAAGCTTCAGTCACAGGTGGAGTGTTTTACTATTTCTCCTCTCATTTCATTACCAACCACGAGACAGAAATAAGCAACTCAATTGAAATAAGCAACTCAATTGTTGACTAACTCACTCTTCAGTGTCTCTGTGTGCACAAGGGGTTTGGAAGGTGCTGAGCAAGGCACCTGCTAGCTGGTCACAGGGAAGATGCTAGATAGCCACCCAGGCCTGAGCACGGGTGACGATGCCTATTGGGAAGTGCCTGCAAAGAGGCATCTGACTGCCCTTTTGCAGCAGGTGTTTGGCAGCGGGGAGTTAATAGCCTCAACACACTGTCTGCTCTTGAGGTTAGAACATTTATGCTCAGATTGACAAAAGAAAAATTAGGTGGAAATATTATTTGGCCTTGTTAGCAGCTAGAGCCCTTTCTCTCCACCACCTCCACCCCCTTTGCTCTCTCTCATGTGCCACTGACATGCTTCAAAACCTCTGATCACTTTATTGCTTCCAGGGCGAGAACGAACATGATCTTTGCACAGACCTCTGTTCCCTTCCTCACAATTCTCTTTCTTCCCATCCCCAACTCCTGAATATGTCAGCAGTACTAAATAAGCAGCACTTCAAACGGTTTTGAATCTTCCTCTGGCAAAACCATAAATTCTGTGCTGGTTATATATACATATACTGCTGTCCCAGATTTCCAATCTGTTTCCTCTAAATCCAATAAAATTTATATCATAGGGCTTAAGGGCAGAGGGCTTCGTACAATTGAAACTGATTCAGTAAATGCAAAACATAAAAATAGAGTATTGGTATTTGATATTCCTACATTTCAATATTGCTTTGATATCCCACTATGAAATTTAAACTGGTTGGGGTTTTATGCATTCTTTTTTAGCCTTCTTTGATTTTCCCCACTTTTTCCTTTGAATTTCATCTCTTTAATCACTGGACCATGGATCAGAAATACTTGCAACTTGTTTTTGGAAGGCCAGAGTCTAAAACAGCAGCTAGTTTACAGTGTTATTGAACCATCTGTTCTCTCTTTTTCCATTAGATGGCTGGTTTTACAAAGAGATTCATTTTATCAAGCTCTCATTCACAGACTCACACAATTGCTCACCTGTCTTTCTCTTTATACACAGTACTTATTTGTACAATAATACATTGAGAGCAGACAACCTCAACAGGCAATATTCTCTTGACTTTCACTGATACCACATGTAACTCATTGGAGCCAGGGTAGAGTTTTTTCCTAAAATTGTATAATAGATCCAAAGATCTGATGTCTGAAAGGAGCTGTTATGATCATCTAGTCTGACTTTTCATATAACAAAAGCCATAAAGTAGCAAAGAGCAAGAAGCAATTCCTGAACATAACCAATACCTTCTGGTTGAGCTGGAGAAAACTAAGAGAGTTCTTCAATTTGGGCAGTTCACTACAGCCTTGGAGAAGTTGTTCCAGCAGTTAGAGGTAACTAGTTTCTTTTTGTGAAGAAAACCTCACAGCCTTGTAAAGTTTCCCTTTTCAGCCACTGATTTTTACTCTCTTTGCACTGATAAAATCAAGACGAAGTCTCCTCCCCATAAATGATTTTGGATGGGTGGGTGGCCCCCCCACCAGAAGGCGTGTATCTGGGCCATTCCTATTAGCAGCAGTGAGCTGTTGGAGTTCTTCATAAGGAAAGATTTGTATTGTTCACTGCTAAAGGAGAAAAAAAAATCAGGAAACTTCTTCATCACTTTTTTTCTCTGCCCCCCCCACACCCCCCCCCCCACCCCCCCCCCCCCATTTTCTGACTAATTCTTATTTCATCTTTGGTTTATTTAATGTGATGATGTTACTAAGGGTAGCACCTGGATTATGATTTCCTCTTGTATGAAGGTGAAAGGATATGTGTCACCTTCCTTCTCCTGTTTGCTGGCTGTCAGAATTTTTCAGGGTTTTATCTGATATAGAATTAGTCTTACAAATTTATTTGCTATGTATACACAGACATTGTACCATGAGGGTTTGAAAGGGACAGAATTCATCCGGAGTGTCCTGAACTGTGAAACGTCCTTTTAACAAACAAATATCTGACATCTATTATTGGAAAGATATTCTAGATAATTCAGCCCATTTTGTGGAGCCATTGCCATTTTTAAGTCATATTATGTCTATTTCTTAGCACAGATTGCTAAACACACCCACCCATTTTAAGACAGGGAAAAAAAAATCAGCTTGACAAGCATTCATTATTCTGAAATCACATATTAAAGAGAGTAACATTTGCAAAAGTACCACAACTATTAAGGGAGAAGAACTTATATGAGGTATAACCTTACTGTGCAGTGGGTAACAGAAGCATTAATAGGAAAAACCTAAGTGGAAACAGTTGACAAAATAAATTAAAGCAGAGCTCTCCCCTGAAAAGTGACTAAAAATGGCATGCTAGGGTCCCATGTTTATTATGTGTTACTGACTCCAGATCAGATTTGCTCGATATACAAATAAGGGGTGAAATTCTAGCTGGGCAGAATTCAACTGGAGCTTTGCAGATGACTTCAATGATTTCATTTTAAGAGACCTTTTTTTTTTTTTCCTTTTTTCCTTTTTGTTTTTGAGCAGCCTATGGAGAATTGGCTGAGAGTATCACAAGTCTGGTTGAAATACAAACCAGAAAAATCCTAAAAAATTTCAAAATTGTTGCCATTTTGTGGAGTTGAAAGCAGGCCAGTCTTTCGCTTCTGTGTTTTGTGGCTGAAGATTTTGTGTATGATGTATTTGATAATGTTCTTATCAAGGATCTCACTGACATGCTTCTTAGCACACTTCACTGCCAGAAACACAGGATTTGGAAAAACGAAACATCTAAAGGAAGATCATGCTGGCACTGATCTTGATAATGCCTGTCAACAAAAATGTCAATAGGAAGAGAGAAGCCAAATCCTGACATGTGAAAAAATCCAGTTTTCTCTAATGATCTTTGTCTTGAGAAAAACTCAACTTTTCAAAGAGAGGAGGCAAGAAAGACTTCCCCCAAAACAATGCTTTTTCTCCCAGTGTTTTGCATACCTGGACTGGTTTTATGGGTGTCTCAAGTGATTTCTCATGCTGAAGCCCATGAAGGCTGCCCACTTTGGGTATTTTAACACGTCAGAGAAGCCAGCAGGGAAGGATAACCCACTGTGCTTCCCACCTCCCTGGCTGTGATGGGGCTAGAGAAGGAAGTTTTTTTCGATGTCTCCCATACTGTACTCTTTCCTCAGTTAAAAAGAGGCTCCAGAGTTGTCAGTCTGGCACTTTTCACTAGCACTTAAAAACAACTTCAAAATCTATTAAAAAAATTAGATCCCAAACCTGCTGTATATGAACAGACAACAGCAAGAACCATATCAAGGGCTTTGATTGTAGGCGAGACTGGCTGGAGAGAGTCAGTGTTGTGCGGATATTACATTTTACTTTTGATAGCCGGGGACCTCTCTGTGCTGCTGTCATGTCTAAGCTGTCTGTTTCCATCAGAGAAAGGTCTTATGAGCACAAAACACATGGGCAGCCTTTCAGATCTGTTTCAAATTTCTGCAACACAATAAATCCGTTTGTTTTTATTTCTTCTTTCTGTAAACATTTCTCCATCTAACATAGTAACTGCTGTTTATACAGCGCAGTAAAAACACAGGTCAGAGCACAATAAGATTATAGTCTTACTTCAATATGTCCAATCCATAATAAAATAAAAACTTACAAAATATCCAGAGGAACAGTTTGGGGTTCTCTTCATATTAATGTATGTCGTATGGGAGGGTTGTATTGGGGCATAATATTTTCCACAGCTGTCAGGACTTATTTAAAAGGCAATATCCTTTTTCTGGGATTTTATTTAGGTTCTGTTTATACCATGTGTAGGATTGTTAATCCCATGATGTATGACTCAGTGGTGTATGATTACTAGAAGGTAATATGTACAAAATGAGCTAAATATTTTGGGATAGATCCTTGGGCTCTGACACACTAGGCTCACAACAGCAGAGAAGGATGTTATGGGGGGGGGGGGGGGGGGGAACAGAAAGATAACTGCAATCTGCTTTTGTGCAATGTGCTTGGCCCGAAGGGAAACTGCATCGGTCCTGCTGTAGCATGTTCACCATTATCTATGGCTCCCACACCCCCTTGAGCAAGGAAGGACAGGACAGATACTCAGATGCTTTGATCTAAAATTCTTTTTCACAACTCTCTGTGTTATATCTCTCTGTTTTGGGAAAGGAAGGGGCATTTATATCCCTGACCTGGCTTTTCTCCATTCAGTGGGAGATGCCTGAAGAGGCAGAAATCTCTAGAATACCAGCTACATTAACTTTAATGGATGATTGCCTCAAAAAGAGCAGAAGTAGGCTAATAGTCTTCTGAGGGCTATTTGATGTGAAATATGAAACAAATAGCATGTCTTCAGATTTAAGCAACATGAAACATGGGTTCATTTCATGGATGGTGTTGAATATGCTTTGTATCAGCTGTGAGTCCTTTGACATGGAAAACAGAGGCATACCTAAAACCACTGAGCTAAACTTGTCCCAAGTGTAACTTCCTTGGCTTTACATCGGAATGCGTTTGGCCCAGTAACTCTATATGTATTTATTTTTGCCATTTAGTCAGGTTCTTTCCAAGTGAATGGAAATTAAAGAAAGGATGTAAAGTAGCCTCACAATCGGGCTGTTAATTGTCTTAGCTTTTCATTTTGTTTTGTAGCCAGATTTCTTTGTGAGAGAATTTGCAGGAACAGCGCTGATTTCTGTGCTCCCAAATTCTGGGTGCCCCTGGAAATAGATCAAATACTTAGAGATAAAACTTGTTAATGGGCCAACAAGCCAGAGTTTTGTAAGTATTTAAATACCTGGAGAAGGAGACAGACTCCTAAGGGGACTTTTTTTAAGTGCCTCTATGCCTGACCCCCCGAAGTCATGAGAGAGCAAGTTTGGAGGGAAGGAAAAGCTCAAAGATTTGAGTAAGATGCCAGGCCAGAAGATTTAACAGTTCTAGCTAACTATTTATTCCATTTTAATGCATAATATAGCCAAATTTTGAAGGGCATAAAGTAAGGCAAGCCTTTCTTAAAGCACAGGACCTGAAAAGAACTCAGTTGCTAGGTGCATCACCAGGAGATATTAATGTGAAACCTTGACATCGCTGAGATCTTGGCTTGTTTCAGGCCTGCAGTTACATTCAATGATGTTTCTGAGCCCTCTGTTGTTACACAGTTTGCAATTGCATGGAACTACAAGGAATGTAATGAGTCAATGTACATGGTTAGTCTCCTGTGAACAAAAGCATAGCTAGAGATGCCCCTCAAATGCAAGGCTGCACAGGAGGCAGGCAGGTGGCTTCAGCTCCAGACAGGTAGGTGAGAGACAGAGGGACAACAGTAAATTAAGGTGGGAGAAGATGGCCCCCCTTATGGGGAGGTCCTGCTATGTGTGAGTTTTAGGCATCTACCCAGAGGAATGCCTTGTGTGGGACTGGAAGGTTGTAGTCCCTTGCAATGCTGCCCTGTGCATGCTGTTGGGCTTGATGCACAGAGAAACACAGCAGCACCAGGAGACAGCACAGGGCTCATGAACCTTGTGAGATACTGGAGATATGCCTCTATGGGACAGCATGGGACCAGGATGTTCAACTGCATTACCTCATCATGAAGAAGTTTGGAAGAATGTGACCAGTTTCAGATAAAATGGATGGTATTGAGGCACCTTCATCACTTAAGGTCAGATTCAGAAATATTTACATATCCCTAGACAGAGATGTGAAACTTGACTAGAGAGGAATCTTGGAAGACATTCAATGTTGCACAGCTGTGGTAGGCTGTATTCGTACAGATGAAAACTAATGTCCAAACTTTGCACTTATCTGCATCACTTAACTCTGTGTTCAAGCCCAAAGCAGCATTATGGGCAGCCTTGGCACCATAGTTGAGGGCAGGAATTGTATAAAGTGCAGAGATGAATAGTAGAGCATGTAGGGTAGTAAAAACATTTGCTAGGATGAACTTCAGAAATACAGCTAGCCATTTCACTTGCATACACTTGCAGACAGTATTTCCCCAGCAATGGAAGCAGCAGTTTTGATTACAGCTGAGTATTGACTGTTTTGAAGGAAAACAGTTCTTAGTGGGGTGAACTAGAAAACTGCTATTTTCCTGAAAACTGTCATTATGAGACTTGCTCAGCAAGGAAATGGCTCTTAAAGAGGACAGTATAGCTTTTCTCACTCATGATGTTTAACACCATAGAATGCTACATGGGACTTTAGTGAAGCATCAGTAGGTGAGAACTCAACCAGAACGTATTGCGCTGCCTGCTGGCAATCCAGGGGGGCATCCACTGGCTTCTGACACAGGCTGTCTTCCCCTCCTGTTCCCAGATGTTACATTGCATTAAAAAGAAATAAAATATGAAACCATGTGCAACATTACTTTCCCCATGTCAGCATGTTTTCTGGAAAACCACAAAGAGGTAATATGACTACAGAGAGGGGCAACAGGCAGTGGGATGCATCCTTTCTGTGCAAGGACATCAGTGAAGCTCCACAAAACCAGGACAGTTACTTAAAACAAATTGATAGGATTGATTTACTTAGAAATGCAGGTCAAATGCTGCCTGTTCTCATGCTCTTCAATCCCAAAGAGTGAGCTTGCTTCCAGTTTTTGCAAGTTTTCTGTGTTACCATGACATCTAAAAATTTACATTTCTTCATTTAGAGGAGGAAGGATATTGCTCATTCAGGGTTGGTTTCTTTGTTGTGTTTTCAGTTTTGGTTTGGAGTTTTTGGTTTTGTAGTGGTTTTGGTTGGTTGGTTGGTTGGGGGTTTTGGGTTTTTTTTGGTTGTGGAGTGGGTTTTGCTTTTTTTTTGGTTGGTTGTTTAGTTTATTTACTTGTTTCTCTGTTTCTTTGTTTGCTTGGGTTTTTTTTCCATTTTTCCTACCAATATCACAGTACTGGGTAAGTTTTGGCATAGTGTCTCCATTAATGTACAGACACAGTTAGGAAAATAAAGAGAGAAATAATATGTACACCTTATAACCTGACAGAACCCTCACATTTATCATTTCTATGGGCCAAATCCCAAAGACATTTATTAGCTATGAATAAGATCCTTGTTTAATTTTCAGTGCAACTAAAAGACCTTGTCATAGAGCAACCTTCTGGTGGGTGCACTATAAGCCTTGCCTTTGATACAGGGAAAAGAACATTTGCATAGTGTCCTCCAGTCACACGTCAACTCACTCTGCATATGCTCAGAGCAGGCTAAAATCAAGGAGGTCATGTTAGCACAGTGTCATACCTGTGTTAATCTACTTTTCTATTAATTGGTAGAGCTGCACTTACCATAACTTCTGGTTATAACCTCACATAACAAAAATCTCTACCCGTGGCTTGCAGAAGCTACTAGTTTAAGCAGGCAAAAGATCCAGAATTTTGTGCTGCAATTTACTATTCTTTACACATAAAAGAGGCTGACAACCTTCTGAAGCCATAAAGGTCTCTGATGAAATAGGTATAAATCAATGGAAGTTTTGTCTAACCTCTCTGTAAACATTATTTGATGACAAAAGGAAGGCTGGAGTGGAGGGAGCTGGGATTGTTTAGCCTGGAGAAGAGGAGGCTCAGGGGTGACCTCATTGCCCTCTACAACTACCTGAAGGGTGGTTGTAGCCAGGAAGGGGTTGGCCTCTTCTCCCAGGCAACCAGCACCAGAACAAGGGGACACAGTCTCAAGCTGTGCCAGGGGAGGTTTAGACTCGAGGTGAGGAGGAAGTTCTTCACCGAGCGAGTCATTCGGCATTGGAATGGGTTGCCCAGGGAGGTGGTTGAGTCATCGACCCTGGAGGCGTTCAAGGGGAGATTGGACGTGGCACTTGGTGCCATGGTCTAGGCATGGGGTCTGTGTTGATAGGTTGGACTCGATGATCCTCGAGGTCCTTTCCAACCTAAGTGATACTGTGATACTGTCTCTAGTGTCACAAACTCTTGTGGATTTTACCATGAGGTCTTACAGCACTTCTTAGTTCCCTCATCACCTAAAACCCATAGTTTCTACCAAAAATTCCACATTCCCACTTTTGTCTGGAACTGACTGCCCTCTGAAGAGGAACTTGCATGGTGAGCTGGTATGGGGAAGCTGACATTGTGACCATGTTTTAGGCCCAGTCATAAGACAGTTTCCATTTTCTGCATCATGTAACACAGAAAAGAGATTAAACTACCATGCATGCATTTTTGAGGCAAAGAGGTTCCATAGCAAGCATGGCATGCAAGGGCAGAGGCTTTCCTCTAATTCTCATTTGTGACAAGCTCTGGTTGCATGTAAATAAGTCCTGTACACCATAACACTTATTATCCAGAAGTGTCTTTTTCTCGCCTTTCTATACCATATACAGGTTTATTTACATGGCCCCTTGCTATTCAGCTAACACCCTTCCAGACATAGTATTTTCCTGCTCTATAATTGTAAAGCTGAATTGGCAGACACTATCTTGTAATTCTGGCACTCTTCAAGAGATGTTCAAGTGACTAATGAGCAATTTTTTCCCTGAAAGATAATAAGTAGCTGCTTCAATCACTTTTCTGTCAGCTCAGCATTTCTTTATCTTTTTCAATACATATTTTTACAAGGAGAAAGCTATTGCCAGTACATCACACAAGCACCTCTCACCCACAGATCTTTTTTTTACTGCTATTATTATGAGAGACCTATACAACTCAAGACAGTGTGGGCAGCTTTCAACATTAATTTCAGTAGGCACATCCAGCAAGACCTGCAGGCTCTTCACTTGCTGAAGCATGATCAAGCTCTGCTAGTCAGCCTGTGGCCCACTATAAGTGTCATAAAAGAGCTTACTGGACAAACCAGGGAGACCACAGACTTACTCTGAGTTCAGAAGACACATATAACAGAAGTAATGTAAAAACTCAGGGCTGCTGTTCCTGGGAATAAGAATACTTTTTTTACCCTTTGAAAAATATTTCTTCTCATTCATGACATAGGATCCTTGGAAGTGGGACAATATGTAACACCTTGTGGTGAAAAGTATACATTGCCAAGTGGAGGGTAACATGGGCCATGTGCCCTGCTAGATCTGCCCAGGCGCTTGTGGCATCCCAGGAGAGATGCTGTCACCACGTGGTCTGCTCACATCAAGCTGTCTCAGGCATTTGGCCTTCGTTCTCTGCATCTTTCTTATTAATTCCCTTAGTGAAAGACAAAAGCTCTGTGAGGGTTGAAGTGAGCACAGCATTCAATGCCGGGAGGTGTCGGTGTAAACATCTACCCTGACCTACCCAACAGTACCGAAGCCACTACAGATCCCCATCGGGCTGTCAGAAGAGACTTCAGATCCTCCAGAAACTGCTCACAACCCTGCAAGGGCCACTGGCATGTGAGAGACCTCCTGCCCCTCACAAGTCTCTTTTCTTGACTCAGGCCAGCTTTGAAGACCCTTTGGTCTGTGGGAAGATACTCCAGAAAACCAGAGCACTCTTGATGAGCCACTCTTTCACCTCTATCTTGTGTTGCTATCTAGGGAAGCATAAGAATAGGAGGACTCAAATCTTTCCTAGGCTTTTAACCTTCTAAGTGTTTCAAGCTACACATTTGTACCTCAGATATGTTGCTCAGTCTGCCTCCAAATTTCTGCATAATCCATCCATGCATCCATTGCACCCTACACCAAATGTTTCGTCTTGTCATCTCCTTGTAAATAGAGAGTGTAAAATACCTGGCCAGCTCATTGGACACAGCAAGGGAAATAGTTTAATCTTCCCAGAGGCATAATTAAAGAAATCATCTCAACTTGCTGGTCATCTCTAGCTACACACCTCATCAACCCAGCTGGAAGCAGGAGGCTTGTGATGCATATGTACTGGAAGAGAAATGACATGCAGGACATGTGGTTGCTCTTGGAGAATTCATGGGTTTGGTAGCTGTGTTCCCAAGTACCCAGCCATGAGACAGTTTGAGAAAAGTGGCCCTAAATACTGGAAAGACATTGAAAAGGTCTGTGATGGACTCTCCTGATAAGTGCTTCAGGAAAGGTAAATCCTTGAGTTCCACTGAGATTTTGTATGTTTTGTTGGTAGTTGATGAAATTGCTGTTGTGTTTTGGACAATAACCCTCGAGCTGCAGTGATGAGAGAGAAGCCTTGCCCACCCAAATGAGGAGGAAGGAAGGACTACTTTTTTTCAAGCATTTGTCTAGTGTTGTTCAAAAAGTACTGTATGCCACCACATGCCTGTTACAAACTCTTAGCAAATGAGTGCAAAACCACAGACCCCAGAGATTCCTCTTTTCCTAATTTTCTTGGGAATGCTACATGTTAAAAAAAACTAAACTTCCCAAACAAAATATTCTGTTGTGACAATGACAATAGTCCAATGCCATAACAAGACTGCAATTTAACTAAAATCTCTTATTTCAGTCCTTCTATATACAAGCTAGCAATCCTTGAACTTTCCATGAATTAAAGAGGCATTTTTTGGAGAAGCCTGGTAGTTTGGTAGAGGAAAGAATGGAGATCAGAGAACCTGAGAAGTGAAATGGCATCATGGCTTTTACTGCTGTCTTCAGTTCTTTAAGGGGCAATGAGAAAAGAAACTTGAATAGTGAAAGACAATACTCATTTTTGTCACTGTATCCCTTGGTGTCAGCATAGGAATATTTCTTTTCTTGGTTTTTCTTAGTTCAGTGATTTAAGTGGTCTTTTCTGGTTTTCTTCTTTAACCCTGTAGGAAAGAGTACTTCTCTTCCTTTCCATTTTATTTTCATTTGTGTAGTAAAAGGAACTCTTAGAAGAAAGAAGAGACTACAACAAAAGCATGGTTCCATGTTTACAGATGAGACTTCTGTTATGTATTTTGATTAAGTCAAAATGCAAAGTCCCACCATGCCCAATAAAAACCTTTGGCTTAGAAATGTGACTGGAGCCATCAAGGAACATGAGGAATGAGGTTAGTCAGTGCACTAATAAATGTCCAGCAGCTGCATCAGAGGTTTGAAAAAGATCACACTAAGCAGAAAGGATATGAGATGTTCTTTCCTTCACACTCAGCCACAGGTACCTGTCCCTTGTTGTTGTCACAGCAAGGCTTGAGGGGGTGAGGTCAGTTGGGTAAGGGAGTTGATCTGGCTGACAACTAACGCTAAGGGAAAGGACAGGAAAATCAAATACAAGCAGCACATCTCTGGGATGGTGAGGAGGGAGTGACTGGTTGTAAAACTAAACACAGGTATATAGAAAATGACATATAAGATATCTGATCTATGATTATTGAACACAGTACCATGAGGGAGCTGGGGTTGTTAGGCCTGGAGAAGAGGAGGCTCAGGAGAGACCTTATTGCTCTTTACAACTACCTGAAAGGAGGTTGTAGACAGGTGGGAGTTGGTCTCTTGTCCCAGGCAACCAGCACCAGAACAAGATGACGCAGTCTCAAGCTGTGCCAGGGGAAGTTTAGGCTTGAGGTGAGTTCTTCCCAGAAAGACTAATTGGCCATTGGAATGGGCTGCACATGGAGGTGATGGAGTTGCCATCCCTGAAGGTGTTCAAAGCAGGATTGAATGTGTCACTTGAAGCCATGGTTTAGTTAATCATGAGGTGTTGGGTGATAGGTTGAACTTGATGAGCTCTGAGGTCTTTTCCAACCTTATTGATTCTATGATTCTATGAACAAACCTCACAGGTGAAGACATTCTTCAATCAGCAGGGCTTGTAATGCTCCTTGTGGAAGCTGCTCCATTACAAACAGTTCTGCTTTCTCTACTGAAGTTGTAGTAGAAACATCTCATTTCTATTTGGCTGACCAGGCAACTGTTTCTTTTACAAACTACCGTGGTATAAAATACTCAGAAGGAAGACTTTAAGCAGTCATACATTTTCTTGGAAAGTTTTTAATTTTAGGCCTCTGAGTCTTGTTATTGTCCAGCCAGAGCTTTCTAGCACACTGGGAGTGCCAGTTTCCTTAGTATTTGAGGTGACAGCTACATGAACTGTGACATTTTAAAAGCATGATGTCTGCTGGGCATGTCTCAAAAGTTGTATGTGTTTGTTAAGCCCATAAATCTGTATGTTCACTTGTTGCATTACACTTTTAAATTCAGATGCCAACTTTTGCTTCTTTTTGCCAAAAAAATAAATAAAATGCCAGTGTTTAATATTTCACTGGAAATTTGTTTTGACTGAAGAACTCATGTAGTGTAACACTCTCAGACAGAGGGAGTGTCTGTACTAAAACCTGGAGGTGTGACTGCAACTTGAGCAGACAGCAGAGCTAGCTTTCATCTGCCTTACTGAGTACTGATAATGGTACAGTCATGGCAGCAGAAGGCAGAATAACCCATTGAGAGTCATGTGCACACTGTGGTCTCCAAACACTCTGAGGCTGCTAGTTTCAACCTAGGCTGAATGGCTTTCCTGAGCTGCAGTCCCCTTGGGTTTCTGGCACGGATGACAAATGGCCAAGAAGACTATGTTAGAAAAATAAGCTTTTCAAACAAATTATGGCAATGGCTATTATGGCTTTCAGATGAATGAGTCTGGAGGTTCTAAAATGGGTTGAGACCAAAAGATCTTACTCGATTTTCCTCAGACCTTCAAGGATAAGGGCAAGAGCTGTGTAAAATCACAGATGCTACAGTAAAAGTAGATAGCAAAAGCTTAAATCTGTTGCAAGGAAAAGAAGAAAATTAAGTGAGATCTCCTGGGTTTGGGACAGGGTGCAAAACAGAGATAAATATCTCCAAGCTTCACTATCTCTTGCTGAGATGATCTAAGAGGTATTTCATCTCTTCCTTGGAAAAGGGGAATATGAGAGCAACCAGAGGTTCTGAGATGTCTTAGGATCTACTGGATGATAAGCTAGGAGAAGGGAGAAAGCATAGAAGATGACCCTGAAGCCATAAACACTTGTGGGAATTTTTAATTTTTGTGTCCTCCATGGAAGCAGGCCAAGAAAGCTCCCTAAAGGAGGCACTTTCTCACCTAGGGTGTAATTATGGTGTTGGATGTCACTGTCACAGCATGTAGTATGGGCCAAAATATAAAAACAGGCTAAGGTGGCATGATAAACACCAGTGGCTATTAAACCCTGTGGTGAGGGCGCAACTTCAAGCTCCAAGAGTGCACAGAAGTGCCACAATCAGATGGTCTACAAGACAGCATAACTCGATGCTGACTCCATTGCTTATATTTTTCCCTCAGACACATATAGGGTGGCCTTTCAGTCTGACCTGCTCTGACAGTTTTATGTCACACCCTTATATAGTTCACTCCCTAAACAGAATAGCTTCCTTTGTATGTATCTTTTCATTTCTAAAGAACAAGTGGCCAGTAAGACAAAGTGATGATGAATCATTAATATAACAGCAGTCTACAAGAGTGAAAGATCTGGGAGTAAACAAGATATACTTTTTAAAGTGGTTGAATAAGCAATTATTTCCTGGAGCACAGTAGGAAACGGGGTGAGTGCTGCTCTGCTAGCTCAAGAGCATAACATCTGCAATACTGCATATTTAATAGGAAACACGCTTGCCAGAGTGAATGAGACCAATGCTCTACTGTCTTCATCAGTAGCTATTCCCAAAGGCTTCACAGGAAGGTGCAAGACATCCCATAATAGACCACTAGGAAATAATTTATCCTTAAGAAAACCATCTCCTTAATTCATTTTGGTTAATGATGTCCTCCCTACTTTGAAGGCTGATACCTTTTCCACTTTGGGCCTCTTATTATTCATATAAATTCCTAACCCTGCAGAGTGGTTGGCCTCAGTAATACTTCCTGGCAGAAAGTTCCACAGGTTAATTATGTGTTAATTATTTCCCAAGTTCCCTTTAAAATACCTGTATCCACGTCAAAGAAAATCCTCACCTCCCTTTGGTTTCAGTAGACTCAGGGGCTCTCAGACCTTGGCAGTTGGGGGTGGCATTGACAAGGTGGTGAGCAATCCAGCTATGCATGTAGTTTGCATTAAATGGAGCATACTCCAGCTGCCCCCAGTTTTGATAGAGATCTGAGGGTCGGAGGGATTTAAGGTTCCTCACAGCGATCCATCCACAGAAACAGATCTGCACTCTGGGATGTGCTGCTCTCTGTGGAGCACTTTTCCACTGCAACAAAGAAACCATTGTGTCTGCGTGTGCGCAGAGGTGATAGGAAAGAAGGTGAGAGGGAGTGAGCCACAGCACACAGATTGATACCTTCCAGAAGTATTAAGTAAACTTCCTATGTCTATGTCTCATCACCAAGGTAAATTGCCAACTGCTTGCTGTGTGTCTGACTTGAACACACTTTGATCCATGATGCTGAGCAGGCTTGATTTCACCTGATGCCTACTATGACCCAGCTGCCAACTGTTCCAAAGAGTAGTGGCCCAGGTCTTCCTCTCCTGCCCATCACCACCCACTTCTGACACTTTCTTTTTACTGGCACCACACAGCTGCATGTGGCCACACTGGCTTGTGGAGTAACCTGAGTACCATGTCAGGAACTGGTCCTCATTATGCTCCTGTGGTTGGTGTGACAGAAAACACAGGTTAGGAACATATGGCTGGTGGTTGTAGCTCACAACCAGGGTAAGCAGGGACTGCTGTCCACTTGTACTTCTCTACCTTCTGCAGCCCTGCCTTTTCATTTATGTTGATATTGGTGCTCCTGAAGCTATACAGTAGGTCAGATGAGAAATCTGATCCAGGTGAAAGTTAATATGACCATAAAGCAGAAAAATACCTGAAGATACACTGTGACAGTGATAGTTCCTTCACCCAGCTCAGCATGCAGTCTGCAAACACCGCTGCTGGTGTTGGGGGAGAGAGAGGAACACAGCACTGGGAGGGCAAGGGAGCAAGGTTGTCAGTCTATGAAGTGGTTAGCTTATAGGGACTGAAAAAAATCATATTTGTTTCACTATTTAGTCCTTACATTTGGGAAGCTCTAAAGATGCTTCTGACACAGCCAAGCAGCCTTGAGTTTGCACAGCAGTCTGCACACAGATGCCAGGTCTTCAGTGCAACTGGTGGCTCCCCAGCACACACTGTGATACAGGAAAAGTCCAGGTAAAGGGAACCACAAACAAGCAAACAAAACCCATGAAACCCCAACAACAGCAGCAACAAAAGCCAACAAACAAGCAAAAACAAACCCAAAAGAACACAAACAGCACAAGGGGTTTCAGGAACATGAAATCAGAAGAGGGCAAGGTGGGGGAGAAGCACATTTGTCTTCTAGGAGGCACAAATTTTATCACAAGAAATGTATGTTCTCTGGGTCACTCCCTCTGGACAGTAGCTGCTAAGACATGGTGGGAGGTGACACTTGATGGACTGGAGCCTCTCACCGAGGTCTGAGAGAGCAGATAGACACAATGTCCCTGCTAGACAGGACAGACATTTTTTTGCAGACCAGAACACCAAAGCTATTAGCCATGCTTAATGTCACCAGTGTTTCAGTCTTATCTTAATGGATAGGAGGGCCCTATTTTTAGAATTAGTCAAGAATCTAAGAAGATCAGCTCAAACCACAGTTTCCTTTAATGTTCAGTTCACATTGCTCTGACCCTGACAAAAAAGAAGAAACTCGGAGACCTCAATTTCAAAATGAAAACAAATGAAGAGTGATATTTTAAAGCAGAATTTTCACAGGTCACAGAGTGCTTAATGGATGTGGCTGAACATGTGCTACCTTCAAAACTTCTGGCTTCTGATCCAGTGGTCATTTCCTTCCATATTTCCAGACAGTGTATTTTTTTTAGTCTTAGTGCTATATTGAGGAGGGCAGCATGAGGATAAGGACAGTTGTCTGTGCACATTCTGGAGCTTTCCTAAGGAAAGAAACAAGGGCTAATGTAACCATTTCTGCCACCAAGACAAAGGGATGAACTTTACAAAGCTAGCTTTCATTATTTCAATCTGTAAACGCTGGTTTTTTTCTTTTTAGCAAGCTGAATATTATGGCACCTAAATACTTGGGAGAGAACAGTCATTAAGAATATTACAAGCACTTCTTCTACACTTTGGCATTAGTTGTGACTGCATTGTTTTCTTTAGAAGCTTCTGAGTGGCAGAAAAGTGGATAAAAACAAGAAGAAATAGTTAGAAATTGTACAATATTCAAGCAGACTGTAATAATGTTAAATACCACTTTAAAGCCCCTAAACTACTTTAAAAACAACAAAAAAGAGACTGATTTACAATGTGCTTCACAGCTGAAGGGTGGAGTCCAGTAGGAATATTTGCCTTTGGATATGCTAGTAAAATAACAAACCCATATTAATCCAGTCTTGAAACTAACTGCCAACTTTTTGAGTCTATCTGTCTGTTAATAGTATAGCAAAGCAGTCAAACCAGACTTTGTTTTAAAAAGGAATAAAAAGATGAAGGTATCACTAAGACAGAAGTCAGTCAGTCATTATAATATTTTTTGCAACAGTGTTTCACTTCAGAAGCTGTGGAGATGGTTGTTTTCCTTGCCTTGTTGTTAGATGACACGCAAGACACATTAGCAAGTCATATACACACATATATAGAGAGAGACTCTGTATTATATCCAGATAGGCAAATACATACTAAAGCCTGTATTAGTAAACTCTTCTTTTCACTTGGGGAATAAGCATGAGGTATAGATGCACATTCCAATGCACAAGAGGAATCATATTTTGATCTTGGTTCATGGACACACTGGAACAATAGTGTCACCTACCATATACCCTCTTTGGCCCAGCTTGTCCCAAAGTCATTAGCAAATGTGCATTAAGCAGGAAAGCATCCGTCTTCAAAGCTATTGAACTGACTAAGCATGTTTTAATTGAAATATTGCATGGTAAACTACTGTCATCCCTGGCCAGCCAGAGCAGGAAGAGTTAACCAATACCAGCAGCTCCTGTGTTGTGCTGCCTGTAGGAAGACATAAGCTGTAAGAGCAATGTGTTTGTGAGCAGCAGAATGGTTCAGTGGCTTCTCACAGCAAAACTCAGATGATCAGATCATGGTGTTAACAGGCTTGCTCAAAATTGCTAACAGCTTGGTGATTATTCACACCACACAGACTATCAGGAGTGAGCTGAGATGCCTCTTATGGAAACCATTATAGAGCAAACTGTTAGGCTGTGTCTTTGCTGTATAAATGAACAGAGCTTGACTGAGTCTGCAGAGGTTGCTCTTTTTACAAGAGCAAAGAATGTGGCTCCCCTGCTTTGAACACTCCAAACTTGCCAAAACTGTCACCTTTGAGGGCTAAGTGATCAAGGTTTGCACTTTGCATCCAAAACGATTCTTTTGGCAAGTCCTTGAACACAGGTAAGGTAAAATAATTGAAACATTCCAACTCGTACTTAAAAGAAAAATAATAAAAAAAGACAGACATAGAACAAGAGGTAGGATTGTGCTTATTTCTTGGTACCAAAAGGTTTCTCAGTGAGAAGTTTAACTTTTGCTTATTTGGCACATAGCTGTAGACAGTGTGGCAGAGACCCAGGTCTGCCTAAACACCAACATCTGGCAGCTCACATAAGACATTAGATAGGAGGAAAACACCTTGCAGTGGTACACAGAGACCTTGTAGAGCCACATATCTTAATGTCCCTTCAATGAGTAGTCATTTGTGAATGAACAAATAAGCATCCAATCACCACAGTACAGAGACAGAGCCCTCCAACTCAGCACCATTCTCATTAATACATTTACATTAAATTCTGGATGACACCGACACACCAGCTAGCTAGCTCAGTCAGCTGCAAAATGACAGATCACATTTTAATGAGGAAAGTTTATAATTCTGTGGTAACTCATTGGTGACTTGGGCTCCTGGATACTTTCCTCATGTACAGAAAAAAAAACATGCTGGTGAGCTTCTGACAAGACTGAAGTCACAGTATCACGGTATAACTAAGGTTGGAAGAGACCTCTTGGATCATCGAGTCCAACCTATAAACACAGACCCCATGACTAGACCATGGCACCAAGTACCACTACCAATCTCCTCTTGAACGCCTCCAGGGACGGTGACTCCACCACCTCCCTGGGCAGCCCATTCCAATGACGAATGACTCGCTCGGTGAAGAACTTTCTCCTCACCTCGAGTCTAAACCTCCCCTGGTGCAGCTTGAGACTGTGTCCCCTTGTTCTGGTGCTGGCTGCCTGGAAGAAGAGACCAACCCCTTCCCGGCTACAACCACCTTTCAGGTAGTTGTAGAGGGCAATGAGGTCTCTCCTGAGCCTCCTCTTCTCCAGGCTAAACAATCCCAGTCAATGAGACTCTCACCATAAAATGATCAGGATTTCAATCCGCTCAATCTATATTCCTTTCTTGGTGAATTACCTAATGAACTATGTAACAATTCATTGCTTTTGGGAAAGTTACTTATTTCCCTCTGCCTTTGTTTTCACCTTTGGCAGAGACAGCACTCAGAACTTTATGGACTATAATTAGCAAGTTCCAAAGGTGCTTTGAAATCTTGAGGTAAGAACACACTACAGGTGCACAGTGTGTTTATTCGTAACACTTCAGGCCAGTGGTTCTTGACCTAGTTGCTGCAAAGCCATAGCTTACAGAGATGGGTTGAAAGTTGGAAGTACAAATGGCACCAATAAGTGCCTACAAGAAACAGTGACACTAACCCAGAAGTGGTATTGGAAGCGAGGTCATCAATGTGGTAGTGAAACCAGATGACAGGTCCATCAGTTTTGCTAGTTTCAGAATGGCTTAAAAGACCACACTTTGTACTGACCAATATGTTTCCACTCAATGCTAAAAATGCAAAGTCTCACAGACCCACTTTTCCATTGAGCTGTCCCTCAAGAGCAACTACAGAAAGTTCTGCCTATGTCAGTGATATACTCAATTAGATTTTACTTCAATACGTGTTAAGAGATTGGAACAAGATTTTAAACAAATGTTTACCTCGAAAAAAGCCTCAACAGACTCAAACCTATCTTTGCCTTGAGAGTACATAATAAAACAAAATAATAATAACAAAAAACCTCTGGGACATACTGTGAACATCAGATTGGCAACAAGCTTTACTGCATGGAAAACTTCCTGGCAGGTGGTTGTAATCCTTCTGGAAAGGACGTGGGCTAGATCAGCAGTGACTTGGGGTGTTAGGTGCCCATCTCTTATAGGATTTACTCTGATAATCTAAACACAAAAATGTTGCTTCTTGGATTACTTAATTAAAAAGCTGAAATTTTGGTTCATAATGCCATGCCTAATCTAAGCACTTGCAGTCTATTTAGTTTCTGGGTTTCTCAATGGTAAATTACCATTGTCTTCTACTATTTAGTGGTTCTTCCTGGGCATTGGACTCTGCCTTCATCCTAAAAAGCATATTTAATTTTTCAGGAACATTCTGTTCTGGAAATTTTTTAATAGGACAGTGAAGGAAAAAAAAAAAATCCCCCTCACCCAAGGTTTTTAATTTGTCAAATACAATTTATGCCCACATAAGATTCATCCCTTAAAATATATGGTGAAAGCTCAGAGAAAACTCTTGTGCAGAGTTTGGAAAGGAAAAAAGTGCTGCATAAATGGATGCAGTGAATCACTGCAGCCCAAGCCCCGCTGGTATCTTCAGCGAGCAAAGCAGCAGACCAGGGTTTTTACTGGCCTCTGTTGTGTCTGTTGAACTGTTGCTCCGTCTTTAGTGAAATCTCAAGCAACAGAAATCCTCTATTAAAACCACCTGTTCGACTTTGTCAGCCGAGCTCCGTGCTGTCAAGTAACTTAGCTTCTTAAGCCAATACAAGTCATTAAGAAGAAGGTGAATTAGAGATTTAGACGTTGCCGATAGTAACTATCTCTGATCAATTGATATCTTCCTCTGATAAAGTAGTGCTCCACAGCCGACCCCCTCCCCTGCCTCATCCACGCAGACCCCAACCACTGGATCTAATTACGGGTGAGGAACACCAGGCCCTCGTCAGCGCTGAAAGGCCATCAGTAGGCCTATCCATTAATAACTCTCCTGTGCGCTGTACATTGTAATTGTCAGACTGCAATTTACAGTAATCCTCCAATGCAAAAACTTAAATAGCTGCAGCTGATTTGAAATTCATACAACCAGTTGAAAGAGAGAAAAACAAGATGCACGGGTTAAAAGGCCAAATTGTGCAAGTGTGTGCGCTGAGTGACAGACATTTTAGTACTAGCCTGGGACCATATTTTAAAAGGTCACTGAAAACTTTTGGCTTGGGCCCTCTGACAAACAATGAACTTTCCATATATTTATTTGCCATCTCTTTGTTTTTACAGCAAGCAGAATAAATGAGTTAAATGACGTTGTGCGGGTCTGCACATTGTCAGCACAGGTTATAAGTCATTATTAAACTCCATCAAATCAGACCAAACCCGGTCTAGGCAATGAGACTAAAAGTTATTTGCATTCCTTCTGTCATAAAAAATCATATCCCCTTACCCAAGACTTTCGTTTCTTTATTAAATGCAGCCACAAGAGTATTTCAGGTCTGGCAATGTGAGCTCAGGAAAACCTACTCTGTATAACTCAGTGTAACAGCTTAGAACCGATTCCACTAAAATGTCCCAGTTGAGTGTATCTGGGCACTCAATCAAGACACACATATTACTTTTAAATAAGATTAGCCTTTATATTTTGCTGCTTAAGTTAAAACTTTTCATGTCATTCTCTCATTTAATGTAAACTCCAACATAATTCTGTTTTAGAGAATACTTCAAACAAATTAAAACCCTCAACATGAACGTGTCTAGCAAAACTTGCCTAATGGCATAGCAAGCTGTTTGGTGACACTAAAACACTTTTAAATAAGATGAATTTTCCCTGCGTTGCCCTGGCTTTGTAATTACTGCTGCTGAACAGCATACGCCTTTGGTTACAATGGCAAAAGCAGCGGCTTGTGCTCTGAAACTTATTTGACAAATAACTTACAAGTGACCTGCAACATCTGTTTAAAAAATCGTCCTTGGGTATCTGCCTCAAGTCAAGTTCAGCATTAATTATGAAATGCAAACATATCATCTGGGGCCATGGGCAGCTTTTACACATACACAAGGCACAGCACAGGGAGGGGGGTGGGCTGCAGACGCCTTCCTTGAGCCAGTCAAGGGGAAAGAAAATGTTTAAATAAACCTTTATATGAACTACCAGCTTGCAGCACCACATTAGTGAGATCTAGCTATGCTAAATGATGGGCCTGATCCCAGTGGTGCTGAGCTCCCAGGTGCTCAGAGGAGCAAAAGCCATGGTGACAAGGCACTTGGAGAGGTGGGTAGTGATGCCCAGCACGTTCACAGTATCACAGTATACTTCAGTATACTTCAGCCATCCTGGACAGCAGCTAGAGTGGATGGAAAACAGCACCTCCAAAACCCAGCTGAGTCTATCTCACCTGGAAGGTGCCATCAATAGCTACAGAAGTAAGTCACAACAAATCTCCCACCAGATCCCTTGGCGCTGCAAACACCTATGTGAAAATCAAAGGGCTCTACACTCCAAAGAACACTGGATATAGGCTTTGTTAAAACTAATGACAGCCTAGTTTATACTCACAAAATCCTATAGTGTTGGAGAAGATGAGTTCTTCAGTCACTAAGTTTTAAAACCCCTACACAGCCTTACCTGCAGGTAGTACACTGCCATGCTGTTCGGTGTAATGTCAGCTCATGATGAAATTCAGCTCCTAGTACAAAAGCAGATGGAAAAGCGAAATGGAGCACTTCTCTCTTCAGAAAAGGGATAAGTTTTTTCAAGGTCTTATAAGCATTTTTTTTTTTAATGTGGAAGTCAGTAAAAAAGAAAAGTAAGAACTTCTGACCCTATGTAATCTTTAATTATGTATTTTGGAACTGATTTTAAAACTATCCGGCAAAATTTGATTCAAATAACATGTGCAGTACAGATATCCCCTCACATCAATAAATATCAAGAGTATAACTATTGAATATAAACTTTTAGAGAACTATTTCATTACTGCAGTCAAAACAAACTGCTTCTAACCTATATGGAAGCACATATAAAATACACTTGCACAATACTGAAAGACTCAATTGCTGCAGTTCTGAAAGATATTTGCTTGTAAGAGATCAAAGACAAATCTAAAAGTTTACTTCTGCAGATCTTTTTTTTCTCTGTGCTGCTTTCTTGATTTACCTTCTTATACACAAACTTAATCAGCAACCAAGCTCAGCCATCAGGTGATAACATTTCTGCAGCTAATTGTGGCATGTTGGAGTCTAGTAAGGAATATTATTAAATTGCCCCATAATTCATATTTCGTGTGAAAAACTGGGACTTGAAAAACACCTGCCCAAACAATTCATAAACACACTGCACAGCAAATACCTATGGTAATTCTCTGGATTTACAACAGTCATATTATATTAAATGTACAGTACCAACATTTATCACCCATTACAGAGAGTCCTGTTTTAATCATATATTGTACTTGTACAATAGCACCTTCTCTCCCTAAGGTTCTTGAAGCACTTTAAACTCATACATACAGGAATTGCTTCATTTGTTGTGGAAATACAGCTGCCTCTGGAGTGGAGCAGGGGTTAGGGGAGAAGAGTACCTGTGTACAGTGGTTATAAACACTGACAGTTGAGAGAGGTGGTGTGGGACAGGAAGTGGAGAATATTATACCCCAGTCTCAGGACCATAATATAAAAGGCATAAGCCCAGTTGCAGGTGAGGGAGGTACCTAGGCAGCCATGGCAGGACATGCACTGATTCAGGGTATCCTAGTAGTAGCTATCACTGGTAAGCAGTCTCAACCCTCAGGCAGCGGGAGAGGGAACAGGATGTGCCTCTCTGTGGTGCAGGCCTTGGCTGCCAAGGGAGTCAAGCCAAAGATTCCATCTCCAGTATCATCATACTGCATTCCTCAAAGGTAATGCCAGCTGTGCTTCCAGAAAACCACAAGACATGGGGAGCCCATTGACCACAGACTTTTGTGGTGGGCAACTGGGTGAAATTGTTCAAAAATAATGCAAAGGTACAGAAATATCAAGCAGCTGCATGGATTTCTAGCTGGGCCATTGATATAGTTAGAACTTGACTGTCAAGGACTGCTTTACCTACACCACTGAAAAATGTTTGTGTTCCTCAGCTGACTGCAATTGCAGCTTCATCTGGTTCTTCATATTTGCCATAACTGCCAAAGTAGCTTCATGTCAGCCCTAAATCTCCCCAGCCTGGTCTCATTCATCTCTCAGAACTTCTTTGCCCAGCCTCCTTTGTGATGCTCATTCCTTTCCAGGGAGCTGACTTATGAGGCAAGTTGCCCAGGACAGTTCCCTTTCCTCTCTGTACTTAAGGCATCTCTGAAGCTTTGCATTTCTTCTGAAATATTTCTACCCTGCATGTGTCAATACATCTCAGGCATTTATAAAGGTCTCCCACCACTCCTTGCCTCAGTCATTGCAGATTCTGGGACTTTTTGACACACACCAACACACAATATCCTATGCAAAAAGCAGCTGCTATACTATCCAACAGAGATTATAGATTCACGTTTAGTTTAGTTCCTTCATGTCATTTGCCATGGACTCTGTTGCCATTAGCTGCTGCACCTCTGCTAAAATGCTGACATACCTACTTTACTTTCCAAGAAACCTTTCAGAGGCTATTGTATGGTTATTTCACACTAATTTGGTGGCTTTCAAGCAAACATTAAATAAAATAAGGAGTACCCTTGCAATGCACATGCACAATGGTGGGTACAAGCACCCATTCAGCTCTGCAAAGTGGGTCAAGAAGACCTGAACTGTCCTGCTCCTCTTCCTCACTGCACCTGCCAGAGACAGCTATGTTCTCTGGGAATTCAGCCCTCCGCAACAGGCAGTGTTTGGTGTTCACTGCAGGAAACTTTCTAGCTGATAGAATTCACAGAAAGGGCAATGAAGAACACCAAAGTTATTTGGACCAGGAAAAAATGGTTACTACATCTTCCCCAGTTCCCTTCCCAACTCCACCATGAGCAACTTCAACACCGCTAAGGCTGGGAACTTTTGCCCTTTCAAACACGCTTTTTGCTGGCATGGCCCTGCACAGCAGCCAGTTGGCGAGACAGGGAGTACAGCTGCCTGTGCCATGCTTGTTTGTATAATGAGATCTCTTTTGCCTGGAGCACATGTACTATGTCAAGCTAGGAAGAAGGTGATGAGTGTTGCTGGCAGCAACATAATTCCCTGCTATTCCAGCTAGAATCACCCTGAAAGTAATAATTTCTTAACTTAAAATTGGAGCTGCAAAATACTATTAATTGCTATAGATGTGTGAGAATGGGGCAGATCTCAGCTGTCAAGACACTGAGGGTTGACTGAATGCAGGAAGGTTTTATTCTGACACTGGGGTCTTGCCTATATTCAAGTGACTGAAGTGTGAATACACAAAACCAAAAATGGCTTATGTATAGAGCTGTGGCGTGAGAAATGTGGAAGGAGATGGGCTTAATGCGATACCTGTGTTCACTAGTACTTGTGCTAATGCTGGTAGTTGTGAATTAGGTGATTTGTACAATGATAGTGCTGCTCCTCTATGTCACTTAGATTTTCAGAGTTCCAAACCTTACCCTAAAATTGACGGCAAAGTGTTACTCAGGTACTTCAGTGAAAACTGCTTCCTTAAAGGAATAAATAAGGACTGGTGATTCCACAGCCCTGCTTGCAGCTCAGTGCCTCAGAATTAGGTAAGCGAAGCCAACAAACATAACTTCATTTTGTTACAAATGCTGGAACAGCTGCAAAAGTTAATACTCCCGTGCTTCAGGCCAAGTGGCAGTAAAGGGCATCATCCTCACATCAGCAAGAGATGAGCTTGCCCCTTTAATTAGAGCCCCCCTAACTGTACTGCAGCTAGATGAAATCCCCTCTTCTCTCTACCCCATCATTTTCTCTCAATGAACATTTGCAGCCTCAAACTACAGTGTGGGATACATCTTACCAGCTGAGTGTCAGCACTGGATGTGGTGGCCTCTTTCAACTCGCCTTATGTTGAAAAGGTGACTA
This sequence comes from Melanerpes formicivorus, assembly GCF_026170545.1. NCBI lineage: Eukaryota > Metazoa > Chordata > Aves > Piciformes > Picidae > Melanerpes > Melanerpes formicivorus. The sequence goes on from NW_027142369.1 coordinate 7,569,691, forward strand.
AGGCTAGGGAAACTGGTGCCCTGCTGCTGCTGCAGTTCCACTGAAAGCAGAAAGAGGCGCACTCACTAAAGTGCACATCTCAAGTTTGCTGAAATGTTAATAAAACTGTGAGGAAGACTGCCTTCATTCCTCACTCCTAAATCTTGCCCACCTAGAAGAAAATGGATCAAGCTATTAGCAACTCACAGGAGGTGGGCTATCTAAAAAATAGATAGCTGCCAAATATGCAACCCTTCTTATGTAAGAGCTTCAAAATAGAAGCAAACCAGAAGAGGCTGTGGTTGCACATCACTGCATTTCTCAACTTTTACTTAACGTCTGGAATGTGAACTTATATATCTGAAGGGCTTTTGTGATAAGTTCAAAAGCACAAAAAATGCAGAGCCTGAGTGGATGTCTTCCCAAGGACTTCAGCAAGATCTAACAGGAACCCAAGACTACAGGAAATTTTTGAGTTAACAAGAAAATTAGGAGTTATTATACACAGCTGCCAATAAACTGTGCACAAAATCTACAGAAAGTAGGTAATGCTCCCATACCTGCAAAAACCTGTGAAACAGAACTTTCATTGATTTTGCTTCACATTACTGCCCAAGAATGGGTGGCCCATTTCCTTGGAGACTCAAATTTAAATGGCCATCTCTCATCTCATTCCTTCACAATGAATGAGATTATTATAATAATAATAAAAATAAATAAAAAAATAAAGTTGAAGAGACCATTACCTGCAGGCCTCTTTTTCTGTCATAAATTTGGGGAAAGTTTTCTGATTCGACCCACTTGTGAGAACCTGGGAGGTGGGGGCTGTGTTGTGACCTCCAGCCACAGCTGAGTAAGCTACACGTTGGAGCTTACCTACCAGTGCCATTGGTGTTGGGATGGAACCAAGCAGGGCAGAAATAGTTGGAAAACCACAGAAGATCCACGGGGTTCCTCAGGATTCTCAGCAGAGAATTGCTGAGAGTTCTCGCTTCATTACAGTTGAGACAAGGAACAAACTGACACCTTTGCAAGACTTAGGTGACTTGGCCTTTCTCCAAGTCCCAGGAAAAGGTGCCACCACACACAGCAGTTCAGCAGGCTTTTCACTGTAATATTAAATCAAAACATGTAGCCTAAGTTGCCCATTGCAGATGCTAAGAAACTGACTGCTGCATTGGGAAGTTTTCAAAAAGGAGGACTTCTCATCTTTGACTGGCACGTGCCTGTAAAATGTAGACATGATGATGCTGTGCCAGTCAAACCACTCTACAAACATGAGTTCAAATATTCAAGATAAGCAAAATATTAATGGAAAACAAATGGTAAAAATACTTACAAAATGACGTTGTTAATGCTGAGACTATTGGTGAGTATTACCATGCCAATCTTAAAACATGCCGGAATATCCAAGCCTGTTACTGAACTCTTGTGGTCTGGAGTCTCCCAGCTCCAACAGAAATTTTGCAGGTAGAGTGGTCAACACAAGAGATCAATTGTAGCATGTACACCATTATTTTTAACTTGAGTGTCCCTTAAGAGTCTTCACATAGCTACAAAGACAATTCATTCATCAGAGGAAAGAGACAAGCATCCTTGTCTTTAAACAAGGTCAAGAAATAATGTTTCTACAAGTGTTTATTTTCTTTTTATACTGAAAAGTAATTCTTTTGGGAACTCTAGAAAAATTAAGAGGAACTAAAAATAACAGCACAAAGACAATACAAGGTGAACAGACCATAACTTTATTGGAGATATACTCAGCTACAATTATTACAAAAAACTATTAAAGGTAATTGTGATCCATAAGGTGCAGATTGCAAACTTCTGCAGCATGATTACAGTATGAATGAATTACATTTTATGTCCCTTAAAGACAGCTGCAGCATGTGATGGTAAATATTTTATTGTCCATCAAATTATATGTTATTCATTCTACTTGATTTTAACCCATCTTTTCAGTCAAACTATTTACAATAAAAATGCCTGCAATTTCCAATTCATGTTCACAAACATTTTTCTCTCCAACTTGCTGCTGCAGTAAATTCTGAGTGCATCTACAAAGCAATTAAAAGTTGTCTGTGGTTGCCATTGAAATTAAAAAAGGTAAAAAACCCAAGGACTTTGTTGGATAAAATTTATTTTTAAGAAACTTCGTTCAATCTGTCAGAACCTTAACTGCTAGTGGAGTATACTACAATGACCTCTAGATATTTGCTAGCAAAATTCAGATCTGAGTTACAGTTGATCTTTAGATCACATTTCATGGTCATGAACTGTAGTGTTTTAAGTTTTAAACCTAACATGAAAGTAAAGAAAATAACTCCTTGCTAATTAGAGCAATTGGAGAAGATCAATGTCAGTAATTAAGTACCAAAAATCAAAATCCTTCTTGCTTTACTCATGTAATAAATACAGAGATGTCCATGAGAACATTTTTGTAGGGAACCCCACCCAAACCATACCAACCCAGAATACTGTCAGGCAAGTGTAGTATCACAGCAGACCACAATGCTATTTGTCATTTTGGGATTATGTGTGCTGCTGTAACCGGGATACAAAGTTATCACTTTTTATACAGATAAATGCATGTAGCATAGTTATGTCATATGCAGTAACAGAAAACCCCCATTTTCCAGTTTATAGTTTTATATTTGCTTACAAAGGAGGAAGCCCCAAACTCTGCAACATAGATATAAGCACAAGGTCTTCAGGGATGTAAAAGAATGCAGTTCCATTGATTAAAATGATACCACATAAATCTGCACTAGCTTAGAATCTGGCACCTCATCCCTGGGCAACCACTATACTCCTCCCCAGCATGGAAATTGGTTCTCGTCCAAGTTCTGTACTCTGCAGTCACAACATACTATTGTGTAGTAAGCCTTAAAAATAGTAGGCTTCTTTTCCTGTACAGACTTCAGCGGTATCAAGCTGAACAAACACTTCAGAAGTCACTACTGGATACTCAAGATTCAGACTCAGCAGAGATTTCATTGAAGTTGACAAAATTACTAGGGACTGTCTTCTCGCAAAAAAATTACATTATACATACATGTTGGTTTGCTCAGAGATAATTACTGGAGTGTCAGAGGTCATTCTAATTTTAATTGCTTCACATCACAGCAAAACGATGTAGTAGAAAAAAAATACATTTAAAATACAATCAAGAGTTGTGACACAGCTTAGTTGTATTTTTCCACATACAGTAAAAATGCCACAGACATTACAAATGACCTATTTAAGTTGTGCAAGTAAATGACACATTGCAGGCATTATAATTATCTTTTTCAAATTCAGTAAATCAGGACAGCAGCAAGGCCAAACCACATTTTTCCTCTCTGTTAAGCATTTTTTTTTTCTTGAAATGAGGTAAAGCATGGTACCAAGTGCAATGCTTATTTTGTGCTACATGAACAGAACAGCGCAAAAAAAAAAAAAGCCATAAAAATAAAAACGCAGCATAGTTAGGAGGACTGTTTAAAGTACAGTATAACAGGAATCAGATTAAAAAAACCAAAACCAAAACAAAAACAAGGTTCATGCCAAATAACCCCCACACTGTTTATAATGAGCCTGTGTGGTTGCTTTTGAAGATGGGTTGCAACAGTCCACTTACACTTGTGCTTATAGCATGTCAAGTGACTTCTTATCCCAACCTTCAAATAATCAGATTTAGGTCTTAGTATCATACACTGTCCAATATCAAAATTATGTCAACTGTAGGGTAAAACATACAGATGTACAACATGGAAACTAATAAGAATTTTCTATCTCAAAGGATAAAAATATTTCAATGAGGTCACACTGGAAAAAATTACGGCATTTAAAACACATTTTAAAACGCATCAGCAGCAGAAACTACTTTATAGTCAGCTACTACACATTTCAGATTTCTGAATTCATAGGCTTTATCTAGTAACAAAGTGATCATTAAACTGTTCTGAAACACAGCAAGTTCAGTTCATTTTCTTTGCATCAAAACACTCTGTAAGCCTCTTCTGCTAGCAATTACCTGAAAACCCTGAGAATCTATAACCTTGTAATAATCAGTAAGAAATTTTAGGTGTTCAAAGATTAACTTACAGTTTTTCATAATGCAGTTAAAAACTACTTAAGACTTTGTAGACGGTCTGATTTTATCTGCTGATTGAAGTCTGGCCAGAAATACAGGATTGTTAACATTAGTGATCCTGCCTTTTCACTAAGAAACTTCACTTCTACCAAGAAGAAAACTTGAATCAGCGATTTTTTTTTAAAAAACAAACCAAACCCAAACCAGCTAACTCAAAGCAATTTCCTTCTGAAAAATCTGACTGCATGTTTTTACTGTCTCCTTTATACATTTGTTTTATACACATCAAGACCTGCAGGTCTTGTACTTCTCCCTTACATTTCCATGACTGATGTACCAAACAAATGCTAGCTAGTATTTAAAGTCTGGGTCCGAGCGCTCTCACAATACTGCTTTCAAACACAAGAATGGTCCTATTTGCAGGATGAAAAATGACGGAGATAAAAAATACAGGAACTTTTGATAACTGTATTTCAGAAAAGCTTAACGTCTATCCCTTGTCACTAAGGCATTTAATTCATGTTTTTGTTAAGAAAGCCAGAGCTGACAGGTTTTGTTTTGTTTTAGTGTGCATTTGTGAGGGAGGGGATAAGGTTTAAAAGCAGGAAATACAGTATTTGTAATTTAATACATAAGACACAGCATCAAGTTCAAACTATTGTGCTGGAAAACGTTAAAACACCTTGCTCTGCTTTCTCCAACTTCAAGCATAATTAACAGGGCAAAATTGCAGCAAACCTCTACTGATATTGGTGGGAAAACGAGACCCACAGCTTTTTTTCTTTTTTCTCTTTTTTTTTTTTTAAAAGGTAAATTAAGAGGTATTATAGTTACAGTGCAAAAAATTAAAATTTCAAGCATAATATATAAACATAGCACCAAAACAGAAAAAAACAATGCATGCAAAAAAAAAAAAAATAGGGAAAAAGAAAAAAAAGAACTGAGGTATTTAAGTGAAGAGTGCCTACCAGAAAAACAAAACAAAAATCTATTTAAAGAAGTATAGGCAAAGCCTAAAAAAAAATAAAAGTATGATTCCCCCCGCCCCCAGTAGACCAAAACACCAATGAGCTAGTTTCTCTAAATTAAGGACCTAAATCACAGATGTATCAAAAGTACGGCAGTTATATCTCAAACATCAACTTTCATGTTATTAAACAGCACAGCTTTGGTAGGTGAAATATGCATGCAACTCTGAAAAGTACAGTAAGAAATTTATGTGGAAATATCTCTAAGTGTAAAGGTGCTCTGTTTGTCAAATACGTAACCAATTGACTATAAAATCTGCAGCATATTTTAGGTGTGATATGTCTAAGGTTATTTTGTTAGAGTGACAGTTTGCACTGTGCAATTACTTCCAGTATTAGAACTACTGAGCTTGCAGGTTTGTGAAAAATTGGAATTTTAGCCAAAGACAGTATTTTGTTTATGGTATAAAAAAACCTGTAGATTAACCACCTCCTCAGAATTGTTAAAAATAACCTAATTACATACATATGAATACAATTTCTATTATAGTCCTGTAGTAAGTCACAGCTATAGTAATGAGTTGTACTGTAAATATAGAGCTGTATCATTGTAAAATGCGTAACAAAATGAAGGGAATGTAAAACAGTTTGTTCCAAAAAATACCAGAAATTAAAGATTATTAATGAGGGTTTATTTACTTTTAAGGCAAGAACCTTTTTTTCATGCGAGACTGTGTGGCATAAGGAAATTCTACCAGTATGCCAGCCATTTCAGTTAAAATCTGTCCCTAACAAATAAGTGCAATAATGATTGGGAATGCCATCTTAATGTCAAAAGATGACATGGAGAGAAAGAAGGAGGATTTAAAGAAAAAAAAAAAAAAAGAATAAGAATACTGGCACACTTATTCTTTCTTATACCCAATCATCCAGTACAGTTTATCAACTGCTTTATGACTGGCACTAGTGCACAGATTGAAGAATTTCAAGATTACTATATATAAATCTAGCAACTGCATTAGGCAAAAGCTCCCTGGCCTTCTAACGCTAAGCAAAGCTGTACTGACAATAAAAGTAAACCAAAAAGACCTGACAACAATTATTCTGAACACTTGCTAAATGTCATCATTAAAGCACTCTTGTGATTAAACAAAGCAGAAGTGAGGAAAGAAGACAAGATTGTGTTTGCGCAAAAAACTATAACTACAATTAGTTCCAAAATTTTATACATGTTAAATGTTTTCTTATCTATTCTGCTATCAAACGAACTTTGAATTCTGTCTTCCAATTTGTTCCTCTCAACATCAACATTTTTAAAAATCTGATTTATTTTTTGTGTGTTTGTTTCCTCCGTTTCACTTATTTTTAAGAGGAGTCTCAGCTGTTTGGGACCTGAGGTTGATTTGCTTTGAGGCTTCGTAGTGCTCTTCTTGCAGCTGCAGATTTGGCAATCCTGTAGCTTCTGCCAACACCTTTGAACTTTCCCTTTCCTACAACTTCCACTGTTACTCTGACCTTTCCATCGTAAGTTCTTTCTGCAGGACTGCAAAAATATACACAAGAATTACTTACTGCCCAGGCAAGTTAATGTGAAATAAGAAACTTCTACAGAAGTTAAAGCAGTATATAGTTAGGACAGCAGTCATTACTTTTCTCAGTAAATTATGTGAGAAAGGGGGGAAAAAAACCCCACGCACAGTTAAAACCAGTGAACGTAATGGCCATGCTGGCTGCTTAGTGCACAAGAAATTAAAAATAATTTCTGACACAAAAATCCTCAGCTGTTTATGAAACACAACTTGAAACCGTTTTATTGCAGTGTGTAGTTAAGGAAGTGCACTCTTACCTAAATTTGGCTGTTTCTGGCTCCATTTCCAGCAACTCTCGCACTGGGGAACGGGGCACATTAGCAGAAAATTTTTCTATTTGAAGAAAAAAAAAACACCCACCACCAAACAAACAAAAATTAGCTGCATTCTCTTTGTAGCAGATTACACTTAATTATAATTCATTCTTTTTCTGAAAGCTTACAATACCTATTAATGGCCGCATCATTGGATAGTACACTTGCCAAACCATTTCCAAAGACATTCCACTATCCATATAAATGGCACCAGCAAGGGACTCAAATATATCCCCCATGGCCTTTGGTACTTCAATGTCTTCCTCTTTTTCTTCATCTTCTTCAGATCTTCTGAGCTGTTTGAATTTAAAAAAGCCAGGAAGGGGGTGGAGAGGGCAGACAGGAGAGAGAAGGGGAGGGAAAGAAAACAAAAAAAAGAAGAGAGAAAAATGATTGCTGCTTTTGAAATAAAACAAAGATCTTCAGAAACGCAACCGCTCTCACATCCTATCCACAGTCTGTTTTTCCCCAATACGAAACAGACTTGGCTCTACCAGTTAATACTAGAAAGCAACTCCTAACAAAGGAAGGGTTCATACATTAAACACCTTCCAAAAGCAGACTTAAAAGTCTGTAACTTCAATCTCTGGATAGAAGTCCTTTCCTTATTTACCCCACAAGGCAAGCAGAGAATAAGCATTAGTAAAAATAAACCCTTCACAATTGATAGTTCACTGTGACGTTACTGGCTAACAGGCACATTTAGGTATTTTTAAGTGTAGCAGGCAGTTTTCATTTATGCAATGGATGTAAGACAAGAGCCTATTCTATCCTCATTAAAATTAAACTTTCAGTACATGCCTGAAGGTCTTGAGTTAATCTAATCCTATTAAAAAATACTCCAAATACATATAATATACATTCACTTAAGTCCAAACAAAGGAACCTAAAAATAAAGTTTTAACCATTAGTCCCCTCTGTCTAAAGAGAAGTATTTAGGTACTGTAGGTCTTTTCCCCCTAGCAGCTGCCCTCTCACTCCATTTGGCCCCTACATAGAGTTTAAAATCTGATTCAGTCCTCTTCAGAGCCACCATAATACTTCACAAACTAGCCCCAAACAACATTTCTACCTAAAGTAAATCAAACATGAAGTTTTGGGAACTGTGATGTTAAAAACCAAATTCAACTGTTTCAAACAGCGTATTTCATACTAACTGCAAATGGAAGTGCTTCTGAGTTATACTGAAATAACAGAAGAGAAAAACTAAGAGCTATAAGGCAAGGGACAACAGATGTTTCAGGAGTGAGATTTGAAAAAAAAGAAAAGCAGATGATGTGGAGACACACATGGAAACCAGTCTAGCTGGCATGAACTGCAGAAACAGACTCTTGCATTAATTCTGATGAAATAAGAGTTTCAGTACTTCAGTGCCAGACCAAGATAGGGAGCAGGCGTAGGGAGAGTGAAACAAGAATTTTATTTGAAACAGCTATCACACAACTTGGTTGTAACTTTGGAGGAAGTTTCCAGGCAAATTTTTTTGCATACTAGTAAAAACTTCACAAAGCTAAAAATCCCAACTATGAGCTCTTAAAATAAATTTTTAGCCTTTTCACTTGTGAAGAAAACAAGACAGATAATATAAATTATATTGGAGGATGAAACTTACCAAAATTTCAGTGACAAATTTGTCAATGTTTTCTGAATCTCCCCTTAAAACTATGGATTTCGCAGAATGTTAGGGGTTGAGTGACCTCAAAAGATTATCCAAGTGCCAGAGCAGGATCACCAAGAGTAGGTCACACAGGAGCACATCCAAGTGGGTTTTGAATGTTTTCAGAGAAAGAGACTCCATGACCTCTCTGGGCAGCCCATTCCAGTGTTCTGTCACCCTCACAGTGAAAAAGTTTTTCCTGATATTTATGTGGACTATCCTATGCTCCAGCTTGCATCCACTGCCCCTTGTCCTATCTGACATCCTGGCTCAGTCCTCTCAATGCTCACACCTCATGTATTTATAAATATTAACAAGGTCACCTCTCAGTCTTCTCTTATCCAAGCTAGAGACCCAGCTCCCTCAGCTCTTCCTCATAAGGGAGCTGCTCCACTCCCTCAATCACTGCAACATTGCAAGGGCTACAAATAGATGTAACAATTATTTTGATTCCCAAGCTTTTAAATTGTCTATCAGGAAGAAGGAGTTACTGAAGACAAAGATAACACGCATATTTAGTGTTGGAGGATTCTCCAAAAGACTATTTTCTAAGAGAGCTGTCACAATTTTTCACATGACAAACTATTAGGGATATCTATTGGATAACACCGTTAAAGAAAAGATAATGAGAAAGTCCCATCTCTTCCAAGACCCTGATTAGAATTTGATTCAGCTTATCTACGTGAGTTAATTTTAGTCCATTCTCCAGAAAATAGATGTTCATTATCATTAGCTTTCCTGCATAGCACAAATAGGATCTGTGTTGTCAGTTCAACTATTTTTCAAGTGGCTTATTTGAAAGATGTGTATCATATTTCCTGGGCTTGCATATATAAAGCCTTTAAAAGCATGTCAAACACACCTGAGTACAGTGCAGTAACACCTGCTCCAGCAGAAATTATCAGAAGAAAAACAGTGGAAGTATCTGTCAGTGTGCTACATTAAATAATCCCAACATTGTGCAAAGGTAATACTGTTTATGGTGTAGCATGGATACCTAAGTAACTCCTCACAATTTTACAGTATAGCAGCGCTTCCAGTTAGTGCAGAAAACAAGCTAAGTGGTCCTCTGCTCCCCACCACATTGTTGTACCATCACCACATAGCAAAATGACTGAAATCAAGTGCCAGAAAAACCTAGAGGCAAACTGGTTTCAATTTAATTATTTTCTGAATGTTCTTACTGACTTTATAATTTGAGGACTGTATTTTACTTTGCATGCTTTATTACTGGAAGGCTACTTCTTTGGCTGCCATGTGTATAAAACTAAAACGCAAAAATGCACACCATGCTAAGAAATCCAGGGAACATGCTTCAAAACAGATTTTGAACACATTTCTTTTGCTGCCACTAACCTCAGAATCCATTCCTTGCATTTCATTCTTTTCCATTTGAAACTGCACAAAGTCGTCAATAACATGAAACAGTTCAGGAGAGACAGCTTTGAAGTACTTGTGGTAGTCATACTTTACAGCTAATGATGCAAAAATGGTATTATTGACTAAAGCAGATCGCAGGTCAGTAAGAACTCCTGGAGAATGTTGCCTTGGGTCTTCATAAAGGTGCTTGGTTATGAGGTAGTCCAAAATTGCATCTCCCAGGAATTCTAAACGCTGGTAACAATCTTAAAGTGTTGGAAATAAAAGAATGTAGAACAGCACAATTAAGTTTAACACACATTCTTTCCAGGCCTTTCTGAGTAAGAGGCGGGTATCTTCCACAAACAGACCGATGCTCAGAGAAGAAAATATGCTTTCTGAAACAGGTATCTTTGTGTTTAAAGAGCTTACTATTGAATTATAAATAAATCAGAAAACCCACTATGCTATATTTGACACTTTTGAACCAAAAGTTAATGTCAGGCTAGCAAAATGCTTGTGTTTATAACCAATTAATAGTGTTACTCAAGATCTTCACATTGTGCTGGGGAATAACCAAAAAGTAAATTCAAGAGATTCCACCAGCACACTGAACTGAAAACAATTAAACCTCCAGAAAATTAATACAAAAGTCAATGTATTAAAAGCAGGGGGAACATAACAATCAGAGTTTTCATCTCATTTGCCACACAGTTTTCTCAAAAAGCCATGAACAAAGATTCCTATTCAGAATGGGTCTTTTAAAGTGGAAAATAAATTTGCCAAGCCTTTGCTGTTTGGAAAATCGACAGGGAATGCAAGAATGGAGAACTCTGGAGGTCTATTTTTAGAATACAAGCTAATGCAAAAAACCCTCTTGAAAGCAAACAAGGATAGGCGGGCAGAGAAGGAAGATAAAATTACTACAAAAGTAACATGAGAGTGAAATGATTAGTACTAACTTTCTTTTGTAGGAACTGAACCTAAAAGATGCTGCTGTACCTTCACTGCTTGCTACTCTTTAAAAGTTTCTGATAACAGCAAGTCACATTTGTCTTTCCTGATAAACAGAAATGGAATTAAGCTTTTGCAACCAAGAACATGATGTCACCTAGACACTATGCCTCAAGATTTCTATTTGTTAGTATACATATATGTTCTCTACCTTCTCCATGTTCTGTAAAATATTTGTCAAAAGGAAGTATTTCTGTGGGCACTATTACCTAGAATGATTGAAAAGGCAAAAGAGCTATTCAGTATTTGGTCAGCACTGTTTCTCACCGTACTACCATTTCACAATGACCTATTTCTTAATTAAAACAGGACTTTTACTCCCAGGAATTTCCACTATGGGGAAGAATCCTGAATGCCCACTGCACAGTAATTTGCCATTCACTTCAAATAAGGTTAGAATTTTACCATGGTTTCAATTGTGTATTATCATAAGAAAGCATTTAAAGTTTTAGAACGAATAAATACTAAGTTTATTAGTATTAGCCAAAGTAAAGATTATAGTAATACGAATTTGTACTGCTGTAAAACCTTTTATGTGATCATATACAGAAACATGAAGCAGTTAATAGTTTGACTTAGTTAATTGCTTCAAACTGACTTGAAATATTTACTCAATAAAACACCTAGACTAATTAAGCCTTCCAATTCACAACTTAAAATGGAAATTGTCATATTTTGCTATCGTGCAGACTATTCAGCTAATAAAAGTTGTGTGTTTAATCTTCAGAAATATAGTCTAAAGGTAGTATTATGGAGATTAAATTTGCTAAATATATTTGCAGATCATGATCATCACTTCTAGAAGTACCTAATATTTCAGCATTCTCCAAGAACTTATTTCACCTAAATGAAGATCTAAATGTGAGATAACTTACCAGTAATAGTATTGTAATGGTACGAGGCATGAGTAAATGCCTGTAGAAGGTAAGCCTTGTTCTTAAAACTGTAGTTGATTTTCTTCTCAAAGTTCTCAAAACCAGAAATAAGGTGATTTAGGGTTTTTTCAGCATCTGGGTGATCAAACATACACCTTGGTGGAATCTTCAAACAGCCATACTCCAGGTCTTTATACAGAGAAGGCTCTGAATTAGCTACAGAAGCAGAAACAGAGTTTGGTGAAAGATTTTTCTGCTCACTGTTGCAATTCTCTCCGGTAGCACACAAAGTGCCCTCCCAATCAGTCTTTTTAATTACAGGGAGCACCTTGAGCCCCAGTGAACACAGGAAGAGCTGAGCAGCTCTTTCACCACAGCTGGTCAGATAGCAGCCCAAGAGGGCTTCCACACAGTCTGCAATGCTTTTGTCAGCAATACACTGCTCTGTATGCAAGTCGTATGAGATAGACTGCTTTCCTGCATCAACACCACAGTTTTCTTCTGATGGATTCCAGAAGCCCACTACAAAATCGTCCTCTTCAACAGCCTTGCTGGGATCCAGATAGCACATAGCATCCCAAGAGCTATAGTCAAAATCATCAAAATCTGCTGAAAACTGAACATTACCCAGAGATGACTTTTTGGGTGCTTTCCATTCATAGTTTGAATCAGTGGTTGAAAAGTGAGAGAGAGAAATTTTCTTCACAAAAGCCCCAGATCCCATTAACATATTATCAATGAATTTGATATGCTCCTGATCATACTCCAGAAAATCATCTTCAAAGTCTGTTTCTTCCTTGGGTAACCTCCACATTAGGTTTTCATCCTCTTCATCGTCATCATAATCATCAACTTTACCATTAGACAACAAGTTTTCCTTTGTCTATGGAAGGAACCAAAAAAGAGGGTACTGAAGAGGGAAATGAAAAACTTTTATTCCACAACTGCAATTGTTAATTTAGAGAAGTACAACAAACAGTTTCAGGTGCATCCTTCTCTCTAGCTAATAGGGCTATTGTAACTGCTAAATGATAGCAATTTTGAAGATTCTGTAGATTTCGATGGCAAATTCTAAGAGTATTGCAGGGTTAACTAGAGTCAAAAAATCTCAGCTATGGAACACACAAACAAGAAATAGTAAATGAAACAACTGAAAGAGCTTATTTGACCTAGTTTTTCATAATCACCACTTGAAGAAGCAAAATAGATTTATCTATGCTCTCAAACACAGTTAACTGCAAATTAATCCAGTCTATTTGGCAAACCAGTAGAAAGTAAGTTTAGTGAATCAGTGTACATGGTTCTTACACTACAGATTCAAACAGAGTCTAATAATGCTTATGCAGCTGACAGTCTTCACTGCATGTGTTGGATTCACAAAACGATCTTGCTGCTTATAAGGCATTAGATATAGGCCAACTTCTGCCTCTGTAAGGACCACAGGGTAAGTTAATAATTCTCAGCTTTAATAAACATGAAATCTCTCCAGTAAGTCATACATTTAATATCACCAGGATTTATATGTAGTAGGTCTAAAAACGGAAAAGCAGAAAAAAAATAGTACGCTTCTGTAGTATAGGTTTTGGTTGGGTTTTAAACTGAATATTAACACATGAATTAAATCATGAAATAGGATAATTCAACTAGTATTAATCTTATCCTCTAAACAAAAGGTGTAAAGTCTTGTGTTTTTTTTTTTTTTTTTGGAGGCTGTATTTATAGTCTTAGCTAATTAAAAGTTAAAATTGTCATCAATTTTATAATACCTAGATACATATCCAAATCAGCTAAACTAATGATGCTTCATGTCTTTCCATTGCTCATATTAAACAAATTGGTGCGGACTGATGTAAATTATGAACAGAACAGAGATATGCCCAAGCTACACGATGCTGTACGATTTGCCATGGCCCCAATCCAGGAAAGCACTTAAATGTATTAGCCAAAGGCACAAGTACTCTACCTAACATCAAAAGGACTACGCCTCTCAGACTCAACCTTGCATCATTGATGTCAGCAGGAATTCTGCCACTGAATTTGATAGGAGCAAGATCAGATTCCAAGTGCTTTTCAGGATTGGATCCTGAAAGTCAACTCTATTTTGAATCAAATGAATCAGTCTTTATCTGCCCTCAATCTATGTATGCCGTATTGTAGGTCTCAACCACTGAATCTTGCGAATCTGTGAAACAGCTGCACTGGGGACCCCTCCCTTCGAGGCAAAATGCGCAATTCTCTAGAGCTGTAGAGGAGCGGCAGTTGTCAGGTGCATTAGGCAGCACCTGCAACAATCTCTGGATCAAACACATCACAACATTCCTCATTAGGACAAAGCAAGCTTAGTTTGGTTTAGCTTGAGAGGAGATGTAGAAAAGCTGGCTATAGGAATTCATAGGTTAGACATTTTTCCAAAAGAGTTTCTGCTGCTGAAATTAGCCATCTCACACAGTCACAGCTAACTAATCAGAAAGAGTAACTGAATGATTTTGAGTGAGTTGTGGCCTCTTAAAAGCTACAGATAAATACCAAAGTACTTTCTTCATGTTTTTTGGGAAATCAGCTGTTTGTCATTATTACATGAGATCTCTAGACCCAGCTACACACCATCAGCCCATGGATGAAAATTAAATTCGCATTCGAGAAAGCAAAATATCTACTTGGTACAAAAACTCCACCTCTTATTGAATTACTGTCTGCATTTTGGTCTGAAATTGTGTTTTATTTCAACAGTGACTAATAAAGAGGAAGAAGCAGCTGAAAAGTTACATGGAACTGAAAGCATTTTAAAACCAATGATTAGCTTCTGTCCCACGTGCCATATTATTTTTAGAAGGGTATAGCAGTACTTCTCTTTGAAATGAAATCTTGGCACAATACAGAACCACAATAATCAGGTTGGTTTATTCTGCAATAAACATTTATTTGCACAGTGTATCTAACAGTCCTCTCGTGTGCCCTCTGGTGGTTCTACAATCTAAGTGTGGTCTTTGGCGATGTAAAAAAAAAAGGGAAGAAAATCACCTCTCCATCTCTTCCCCCTGACCTCCAAATCAATCTGGAAAACACATTATGTTACTGACTGTTGTGATCAACATTCCTTATACAGGCACTTCTGTTCCTGATGTACAATTAATTTGATCAAAAACTAGTTTGAATCATTCCTAAGATTTTTTCATTCTGAAGCTTTTGGTAACAAACACTGATGGTGTCTACTCTGGATGAGAAGTAGCTTTCTGTCATACCCACAGTTTATGTAACAGCAATTAATATTGAACATTTTCTCAAGACAGTTCTAATCTTCACTTTGCCCTATGAAAACCAGCGATTCCTTTTCATATGTTCTATAAAGGTGAAGTCGTTTATCAAGAACCAGTTGGTTTTCTTCCTATACCTATTGCAGTAAAACCAGTAATGGTAATTCTATTTCAAATTTACAAGAGAAATTTCATAAGAGATCCCAAGAACATGCTAACTGCAAGCCAGAAAGTTGTTCTCCTCTGCTTTTCCACTGATACACTCATTATGGATGATATTTAGTGTATTCCCTTACTGTATGTTCTATTCAGGACCAGTTCTGCTCTCATATTCCATGAGTTACAGTGAAGTTTTAGAAAGGAAACATATTTACTTTTTTTTTTTTTTCCTGAAAACATACCAAAATATCTGGGAGATGGAAGGAGGTAAGGACAAGAGAATACATGAATAACTATTCCTCAGCATAGTTTATTTAAATAAAGTCTTACCATTTCATCTTTCTCCCACTTGTCAGTGCTGCTCTTGTCCTGGTTTACTATGTAGCCCGGAGGAAGCCAATTGACCGGGGGATCAAAAATCGATACCACCATACGACTGGGCAGTCCTTTCTTTTTTCCAAGGCGATACAAGTTACAGTTGCTGACCTTCAAGAAAAATATCCTGATAAACCTCCAGATATATATTTACATAAAAACAGCTTAAAATGCAAAAGGAGCAAAACAGTTTTACATGTCAAGCCATGTACCATTATGCATTTTCTTTAATTCTCAAAAGGGAGGTTCAGCATTCTTTGCATAGTACAACTAAGTCACAACAAGGTACAGGTTTTGATAAGGCCAGAAGACAATTTCAGTTAAAGAAATCCCATAAGTTAAATTGTCTTTGCAAAGCAAAATCACTACTACTTCTAAACACTAGTAAATATAATCTGAACAAGTGTCATTAACTGCCAGTATTAATAATCAACATTCAGACTTGGCTTTGGAATGAAAAATTATCGCTGTGATGCGTAGATTGACCTAAGCCTTTGCAGCAGAAAGTGTTAAGCAGTTCCATATTACAAATCTTATTAAGTCATAATCCAGATGTTATTTTGATAGACTCTACAATTCTTTTAAATATTTTAATGGGAAGGGGAAAAAACAGGTCTCACATACCAAAACATATGTCCTTTTGCTTTTTAAACTATTAACTCTTGATCTTCCATTTCTTACTTTAAACACACTTTCTCTGTTTTTAAAGCCCTGAAATTTGAACTCAAATAGTCAATCACTTCCTTTATTTGACCTGAGCAATTTATTTATCCCTTATTTTCCAAGATTAAGCTACTCATTTAATTCTCAGAGTAATGGATTTTATTAGGAGGTAGACAATCAAATCCTTAACAATTAATCAAGTTACCACATTCGGTGTGTGGGGGGAATAAAAAAACAAACCAAACTTCCACAAAATGGATTATCCCAGAATTTAAAACAGCAGAACTGAAGGCTCAGTTCCCCACTGTTTACATTTACTTTAAAACACTTTCAAAAGTTTTGATGTAAAAAAATGCTTTTCCCTTCTGATTCAAATGCTGGGGAGGCAAAAAATTAAATCTAGAAAATGGTTCTGTAAGAATTTTTTCATTGCTTCATTTTTAGTGTTCCTGTAAGATCACAGTAAAATATTTTAATTATATAACTTATTGAGGAAACAAAGGAAAAGCTACAACCTAATGCTGTGTGCTGCTAACTCAATCCTTATTTAAGTACCTCTTTTAATAGAGTTTCTACTCAATACCTGACTAGCCTTCAGTTCACGAAAAGTCTGCACCAAATCAGAACTTTTATCTCTGTTCATTCCTGTCCTTTTTTAATCTGGTAATCAGCTGGTTTAAACTTCAAAATGAACTGTAGAAAACAATTTCAGTAAAATAGTTATGGCAGTATTAATCCTTAGTCATGTAGCTTTATTTCTAATATCATGCTAGCCAACATATAATCACTAAAGCTGTGAAATTAGATCAACTTATTGCCATTCCATCTTTTAGATTGTTACAATATGCCTTCTGCATAATATCATTGGATAGTTACTACTTACTTTTTTGCTTCTCATATACGACAGCCGTCCCTCATGAGCATCAGGGTAAGTGCAAAACAAGTATGTAGTGATGGCATGCTTTAAAAATGAATCACCAAGCATTTCTAGCCGCTCCAGATTAAATCCATCACTAGCATTTGATAGAGTCAAAGCTTGAAGAATGAGACCAGGATTAGGACCAAGAGTTTTTGAGGAGTACCCATTGGAAGGGTTCTTTTCAAAATCTGTTGTGTCTTTTGAAAGATTAATAGCTTTTGAAGTACTGGTGGTCACTGCCATTATGGGGCATCCATCTGAGGTAGATCTGTTAGCATTTCCATCAAGGTATTTATTACTCAGTAGAGTACATTCATTGCTGGGCTTGGGCTGGTTCTCAATGTTGTATAAATTCTGAATGGGATATGAGGTAGTTGGTTGTACAGGTATTTCCTGCCTGCAATAATTCAGCTGATTTCCTTGGCAAAAGTCTCTGTTAACTAAATCACAATTGCCATTGGCAAGATTTTTATTGTAAGTAACACCGTTAATTGCTGCAAGTTCTGCTGAGACATCAATTTGGAGTTTACTGGGTGACTCATTGAGCAATGTTCTGTAACTCACAGACATTTGGTCATGGTTTTCTGCAGAAGAGGCTCTATTAGCACCTTGATGTGCAGCATTTTCAGGGACTACAATTGTGCTGTGCTTACAGTAATTTTCATTCTCTACTAAAGAGGAGTTAGGAATAGAGATGAAGGATTTGCTGTCAATAGACTTTTTCCATCCAAAGTCCAAGTTAGGATATCTGTAAAGATACATACAGATTTTGTTAGCAAAAAATACTGTCACAAGACAAGATGACCCTACATGCACATACGTGTTTAAAAAACCCCACATCATTCTGAAAAGAATGGTGACTGTAGCATCTAACTTCACCATTCACAATCAAGTCTTTTTAAGGTATGTTTCACTGAAAACTGCCTTGAGAAGAATATCAGTTTTAAATATATGCAGTGGTGGTTCAGTTTCCACCTTGTTTTCCAGTGTAGTCAGGTATCATACTAAAAATATGTATGCTGGAAAAATACATGCCTGAAATCTGCAGGAAGTGATTTAACCCCTACACCAGCATCAGTGGCTGTTTGAGCTCTTAGTTCCTCTGCTGTCAACAGGCAGTGCAGGCGATAAAGTATGCTGGGGAGGCAAACTGCTTTTCTCCACAATGATGCTGGAATAGGATGTATAGCACAGAGCTCTGGAACCAGTATCTGGGGAGATGAAGTGGGAAAAGAAAAGAATTTTACCTGTAAAGGTAGTCATCAGATCACTTGAGAGATGTAACTTGAATTAGATTCTATTTTACCTGCTTATTCTGCAAGCTTTCCCACTTTGCTTTTCTCTTCTCAGCACTGCTTAGTGGAAGTGCCTTTCCCTTCTGATTCAAATGGCGAGGAGTCAAAAGATTAAGTCTAAAAATCCACATGAAAATACTTTAATGTAAGTACATAATTAATGAATAGAACTTACTAGCCTACATTTTTTGATAGGACAACTTATTCTTTGTATTCAATGCTAACGTGCTGTGATACGACAGCAATTATATCTGAAAAAATTGACTCAAGTTACAGTTATTGGAACCTAAATTAAGCACCCCTCAAAAAAAAAACAAACAAAAAAAAAACACCAGTAATTATTATGGAAAATGTGAGCCCTCAGCTTTATGTCATAATTTAAACACAGATACCATCATCAACTTATGAACATCAGACATCTGACTGTTTTTACCTTGAAGATGTGTGGTCCACATCCAGTAGTGGCTGGTTGAGATTTGTAAGGTCAAGATTATACTTTGTTTTATAATACTCAGCAAAAGTTTCATATTCAGGGGATGGGAATTTACTGAGTGGAGTAAGATCAGTGTATACATCAGCTACATAGAATCGATGAGGCTGATCAAAATTTCGATACCTAAAAAAATAAAATTAAATATATTTGGGCATATGCTATAGCTCAAGCTTTATTCTTAATGCTAAGTTCTTCAGAATCTAATGTGGTCATATGATAAACTGTAAAATAACCCACTTTAGTGTTTGGGGTTTTTTTTTGGTTTGGTTTGGTTTATTTTGTAGAAACTATTTTTTTAGCTAACTCAAATACTAAATGGGAAATGTGCTACATGGAAGAATAAAGTCAATCTATACTCTATGAAATCCTCAACAGTAATGCTACTGAGATAATCTCTAGGTTCCTATGTGCTAAAGTTCTACTTGACTGGACTACCTCACATCTAAACTAGCACTTTAAGTCACTCTTCCAAATGAAGTTAAAATGCAAAACCCTAAATACATAGAGTAAATTCACAAGCCATCCAAAGACAACGCAGTTGTTGCAATGCAGACTTAAAGCCACAACACTGCAGAAGTTTTATTGTGGCTACTATGCACACTGGATACCAGGGTGGTAAACATGCACAGGAAAATAAGTACTCAAAAGTACTTGAAATTTTGAGATTTCTTAATGTATGGGAGAAGGTAAAAGACTTTCTGGGCTTCTCCCAAGCCTGAACCCTACCAGATAGCAACTAATAATTTTCAAAGCAAAGGGGGATCTGTGGTCAGATCTTCAGGGACAGGTAAAACACCACAGCTCCAATGAAGTCCATCAATTGTGCTAATTCATACCACTTATAAGCTAGTTCTACAGTGTTAACTCTGACTACATGACCACAGTACACCAGTAGCATTTTTACCAGAGTACTATCATCAATGGAAGGAAGACATTTAACTTCTGTACATGTTTTCCCACTAGCAGTTTACAATTTACTAGGTACAAGCACAAGCTAGTCAGTCCATTTCCTTTTTTCACATCCTGCCAAACATGACATAGGAAATAATTAAGTCTTCACAAAACCTACCACTTCAGGAGAATCTTTGCATATCCAGTACATAAAATTATGTAAATTTCTCCTCTAAATGCCACTAAATAGAAACTGGTCTTTTTCACTTGTTCATTTTTGCCATCTACCAACATACCTTCCTTTAGCAGGCCTTTCCTGTGAATAAGTAGTAAACAGAAAATAGGACTTCCACTCAATCTACTAAAGTAAAATTGCTTTCAGTAGGCCAGTTCTTAATGTAATCACAATGTTTTATTCTTAGTACTACATAATTTTGTCATGAACTTTACCATTCCTAATTAGAAGGTAAGGAATTTTTGGAGGCCAAAACACTTTAAACCCTACTATACAAGATTAACTACAGACTGAAGAAGATCTTTAAATTGTTTGATATAGCATGAGACACATTTAGATTAATAGCATTGTTCTGACAAGCCATGGTGTTCAAACACTTTTTACAAATGCTCATATAAATATAGTGGTAAGTACATACCTAAAGTATGCAGAAAGCACTCACCGTGGAATGATAACTGCATCCTGGTAATCTTCTAACTTGAAAATAAAAGGCATTTCTTTCGTATATTGTGTACTGGGAATGCCTGTACGTGCCTCAGATTTCTCAATGTCTTCCATAAACTTAAAGTCAATGTCCAAAGTGCTGGAGTCATCAACTGAAAAAAAATGAAAATGCTCAACTCAGTCATTTAGTGGAGAGTTTTCCAGGCTGAACTCCTCTGGGAAGTTGTAAATAACAAAATTGTTTTCCTTATTCTAACACATATTTGATTATTAAAAATTAAAAGAAAAAAAAATTCAAAGATGACATAAGGAGTCAGCTGAAACCTACTATATAACTCACATCAACTTAAAATTAACTCGAATTGAGAAGTAGCAATAGAAATAACGACTTTTCGTGCTACCATATATGGCATTGTTTCCACAACTAATACTTGAAATGTAACATAAATTTAACAAATATGCTGCTAAAAGAATTCAAAGAGATTATTCAAAAACCAAGAGCTCTGGTCTTACCAACATTAAGAGGTAGAACACAATAGGCTGAATCAGCTTCTGTAGGTTTGAACTCTAGTGCAGGTTTCTCAAGACGAAGAATATGTGAAAAAATGTACTGATGCAGTCGCGTTATCAGCTCAAGCATTTGCAGAGACAGAGTGAAACCAGATTTCTTAAGCTCAATAGATATCGTTACCTCTCCAGAGCGAGTATACACAGGAAAGTGAGGAATCTAATTAAGAGAAAAATAAAACAACAAAAGAAATCCAGCGAAAATCTAGAGTGGGATAACTTCAGAGAGTATCAGCTGATTAGTGCAGATGCTGAAATAGCACTAGCTTGACCCCACAGCAAACTAGATTAAAATTCTGACCATTGATAACTTTTAATTATAAACAAAATATTTTGAAAGCTTAAATGACTGATTATTCTTATTTTCTTAAATAGATCTCCCTATATTTTACAGCTCATCTCTTCATACAAAACCAAGTAAAAGTGCACATATCCTCCTTCATGCAGGAAGAAATGTGTAAATCAGGAATATTCCTGAAATATTTTCTTCTGTGGACAACAAAATTTTTAGAAGTCTTCCTCAACATGGTCTCATCCACAGTAAATGTCTATTAATTTTTTTTCTGAAGCAAGAGGTGTTGATTTCAATTAACATGGCATACTTTTTCTGCTGCTTCAGACTAGGAATGCTGAGAGGACTTGTGACCGTAGCTTTCATATAGATAAGGTAGCAGTGAAGGTCATCTCTGTAGCTAATATGCCACTCCTATCATACCTTAAAAAAAAGGGGAAACTTTGAATTTGACACTGCAAAATCCAAAAAATGACATTTTAAACCAACAGCTTGATAAAAAGAAAACAGATTGCTCTATCACTGAAGACAGAAAAAGAAGCAGTGACCAGAGTGGGTGGATATTATTGCTGATTTTCTGGAGGTTACTTGATGAAATCAGCACTTAGGGCAATTTCCAACTCTTCAGTCTGGGGTGGGAATTATGTGGAAAAAGACAGGTTGTAAGGTATGGAGAATAAGGAAATGAGCTAGATTAATTACCTGAGGTATAGGTTTGGCCGTCAATATGCCAAAACACCTTGTTGTATCCTCAGGAGGATATAACTTTCTTCTCCTGAAGTTGAGTTCATCAGGTAGAGGAGTCGTTAACACCATTCCTATTACATACAGGTAACAGGGCTGATCAGGTTTGGGATAGCTATCCCTCAAACATTCTGGAATCTAAAAATAAAAAAAAAAATAAATCCAAAACATCAATACCATTACAATGAGCAAAATTCACATGGAGACTATTCTTTGAACAAAACTTTGCTTGTTTATTTGGAAAGATGCTGCTAAAAAGAAGGGACAGGGTGGGAAATTAATCAGGACTTTCTTGCAGAAACATTTTGTCAGCAGCCTGGCCTGGCAGCCATGAGATCTGGCCAAACAGTTGCATCAAGGGAGCAGATCTTCTGAACTGCCAAGAGGCAACCTCCATTACATCTGTAAATGTCCTACGTATCTACCCCATGTTAGAAACGCAACTGTAAAACACAGACAGCACTTGAACATAACCACAACTGAAATTTTGATACCTATTTCCACATTTAGCCAGCAACACTGGAGAATATTTTATGTCCCAGGTCTTTGCAAAGCAAAACAAAAGTGTATCTGCACAGGAAAAAACCTACATCTCAGTAATTCAGTTTTTATATAAGCTTGGCTGAACTTATAGCTTCATTAATAGGGATTCTCTACCCCAAGAGAATTGCATTAGATTGTCAAAAATGTGTTGTTTGTCCATCCTGAGTGTATAGAAAAAAAGTTGTGCCCCATTGCCCAGGCACTACCAAAAGTCTTCTAACTACTGCTGCTTTCTAACAGCAATTCTAGCTTCAGATGTGAATACTTGCAACAGCCACAAGCACTTTTAGCTCTGTTACATTTGTCACAGACCTTAAGGAACCATGCTTTGTGTTTGCTAGGAGTTCATTACTTTGTAGGTCTCAAAAAATGATCCTCCTGCTTATCTAAAATTAAACTTCAATACATGTAGTCCTGGATTTTAAAGTTACACTGTAGCAAAACTATGGCCTTGGCTTAATGGAAAATTACTCATCAGTTCAATAACTATATTAAGCCCAAGAGGATCTTTTAGACCTTCAACATTTGCCAAAGCTTCTTTCCACATGTGAAAAGTTAGTTTGAAAGCAAGGAAAACTATTCTTGCATTTTGTATTAAAAAATAATTGAGAAAGAACGATGTATCACTTGACAAATCAACTCCTTTGTATGAGATGTCATAATTGCGTTTTACAAGTCACTTCTATTCCAACAGTCCCTAGAGTGAGGTAAGAGGGCTGAGAAAGACACTCTTAAAAAGAACCACAAAACAATGTGAAAGATTCACTGTTAAGACTTGCAAGAAAAAAAAAAAGAGAACACACACACACACCAACAAACAACAAAACAACTGTCCTCATCTGTCATTCCCTCTAATGTACACTGTGAATGCCACAGTATCCTTTCCTAAGCTTTCATAATAACCACCTATTTAAAGCACTAATAAAACTGAGACATGTGGAGGATGCCAAGACTGTAATTACATAAGGACTATCACCACAGATGAGGCTGCATATGAATGTACAACACAGCTCCATAACCTACTACTGTGAGTGCACATGCCAACACTCCTACGTTACCAAATGCTACTAGTTTCCCCATGAAATGCAAAGACTACCAAAAGCTGCTACGCAATCCATTCTGAACGCATTACCTGTCCTATTGAATGGAGTGTACACAGAACCCATAACAACTGCTGGGCAAGAAGGGAGGTTGCAGAGTAGTTGCGAAATATTCTGCTAGAGCTTTTTTCCTCCACTTTCTCTTACAATATTTGACATTCCCCCACAAATACTGCCTAAGAAGTCCAATTCTACAAACTAATGAGGCTGAAATCTATTTTAACAGATCTATAGATAAGTTATGCAATATTGCCAAGCTATGGTAGGGTATCTTATATGAACTTTTTAGCATATTAATACTTAGAATTAATTTTAAAGTAAAATATATATATTTTTAAAGTACACTTATTTGATATTCTAAGATTTAACCTGAAACTAGTAAGTTGATTCCCTGAGTATCCCCTTCAATCTTAAATTATTTGTCTAGAAAGCCAGCAATTCTTCCTTTGACAAACTATATAAAATAGCTTAAAGATTTTACAGGTAACTAATGCAGGACAACTTTTTCCTCCCATACTTTTCCTATACTATGCAAATAAAAATCATTAAGCTTTACAGAAAGTTATGGTCTTTGAACTACAGGCACACTTCCACAGCTCATTCCGGTGATCGTGCAAGTTTTCATACAGTTAGAAGTGCAAAATATTCCCACTACAAATGCCAGACATGTAAAAAAGTCTTTATCAGAGAAAATTACACATTGGCACTTTTATTTTGTCAGTACATAAAACATTTGAACAAACATGTGGATGGCAGTGAATGATACTAACAGCTTTAGGATAGCACTGTCTTCGTTTTGTAGAGCCTGGCCTTCCTGGAACACTGGTTTCTTCTTCATCATGTAAATCAAGCTCTTCCTCATATTTAACCGTTTCTTTACCAACTGGCATCAAATGATCATCCAGTTCACCTGAGGATTATGAAAGGGTGCAAACAAAACATTAGAAAAAATCCAATCTTGGTTCCTTCAGATACTAACACAGCAGATGTGACTGCTCATAAAAACACATCACCTATATTTTAAAAATACACTTACTACTGCAGGGTTCTGAAAGTGTAACTTTGAGGAAGGATTGATAAAAACTAATTTTTTGGCAAAAAAAACCAACCAAACTTACATTAAAAGCCTCTGGAAAAAAAAACTATAATGAGAATATTAAAAGAAAACTCTTTTGCCCATAAAACATGACCAGTGGCTGAAATATAGGTTGAGGGCTGACCTGCTGGAAAGCAGCTGTGGGAAAACAGGACCTGCGCCTCCTGGTCACAGGCTGACCATGAGCCAACAACATGCCCTTGCAGCCAAGGTGGCCAGTGGTATCCAGGGATGCACTAAGAAGAGTGTCCAGCAAGGTTGAGGGAGGTTTTTCCTCTCTACACTGCCCTGGAGATCTATAATACTGCATCCAGTTCTTGGCTCCTCAGTTCAAGAGGAAAAAGGAACTACTGGGAAAGAGTCCAGCAAAGAGCCACTAAGATGGTTAAAGGCACTGAACACCTGCCTTACGAGAAGCTGAAGAGCCAAGTCTGTTTAGACTCTTCTCAGCTCAGTCACAGGACAAGGGGCAACGGACAAAAACTGGAACACAGGAAGTTCCATATAACCGTAAAGAATAGTTTTCACTTTGAGAGAACAGCACTGGAACAGGCTGCCCAGAGAGATGGGAGTCATCTCTGTCCCTGGAGGCAACTCCCCAGACATGTTTCTGTGTGATTTACTCACAGTATCACATAGGTTGGAAAGGACCTCGAGGATCATCGAGTCCAACCTATCAACACAGACCCCATGACCAGACCATGGCACCAAGTGCCATGTCCAATCTCCTCTTGAACGCCTCCAGGGTCGATGACTCAACCACCTCCCTGGGCAAGCCGTTCCAATGACGAATGACTCGCTCGGTGAAGAACTTCCTCCTCACCTCAAGTCTAAACCTCCCCTGGCGCAGCTTGAGACTGTGTCCCCTTGTTCTGGTTCTGGTTACTTGGGAGAAGAGGCCAACCCCTTCCTGGCTACAACCACCCTTCAGGTAGTTGTAGAGGGCAATGAGGTCACCCCTGAGCTTCCTCTTCTCCAGGCTAAACAATCCCAGCTCCCTCAGCCTCTCCTCATAGGGCTTGTGTTCAAGGCCTCTCACCAGCCTTGTTGCCCTTCTCTGGACACGTTCAAGTGTTTCAATGTCCTTCTTAAACTGAGGGGCCCAGAACTGGACACAGTACTCAAGGTGCGGCCTAACCAAAGCAGAGTACTCTATGTGATCCTGCTCTAGCTGGGGAGCTAGACTAGATGGTCTTCAGATGCCCCTTCCACACCCTACCATTCCATGATGGTGTGATTCTGTGAAATACTCATTTAAATATCACTCACATGGAGTTATGCTAAGGAAGAAGAAACAGTTCTATTCCCATATCATTCTAAAACTGGAATTACTGCTGCTGAATGCGTACTCTCAATACTCTCAATCACCATGTTATTGCTGGATACATCTCTTTGTATGAATTTAATGACCAAAAGGTTTAAACTCAGAAGAAAAAACACCAATGCAAAACAAAACCCAAAGTGATTTTGCTTTTCTGGTTCTTACCAATTTTGTGTAGTTTTTCACAGCAAATAAGAGCTACAACTCGCTCAGCCAGTCTTGCACAACTCATTGGAGGACCCTACAAACATTTAAACATTTCTTTAGAAACTCTTGTTGATGAGTACATTACTACTTATACATCTCTAATTAATTTAACACAAACATATGAAGCAAACAAAACTTGTGAATATATTCAGGCTCATTTTGTTCTTTCCACAGAAGCCAAAATTACAGGAACTCAACATACTACGGATCAAAAGCAATAAAGGATGTTTTCCTAAAACATAAAGGGAGGAAAAAAAATTCAGTATTTTTACCTTTGGAATAAACAGTAATTGCTGGAAAATAGATTATAACAGAAAAGCATAAACCATTCTGTGAACAGTGACCTAAATACAGTTACAGAGCACAGTACAGGAAAAGAAAAAGTGACTTTCATTAAGAACAATGAAACTAATTCTAGAAACAGTACAGACATCTATAGAAACACTTAATTTCCATGCTTTTCCTCCCCCAAATACCTACAACAATCGAAGCTCGGAGAGGTGAGTTGATTGGCAGGTAGAGAGTAGAGTAAAACATATGATCAGGTAGTTCTCGGGTTTTACACTTGGGAGCTAGGTGTGTGAATGGATCACTTGGTAATCTAGCGCAGTACCTAAGTTGACAAAACATTTTACAAATTATCAAAACCTGAAAACTGAAACTTAAATACACTTCAGTGGAATCTTGCCAGCAGATGACTGAGACCATAGTGAGCACTGCAAGGTTACATTGCTGACTGTCATTCAACTAACTACTGAGCAAGAGGACCTGCAAGTCCTTTATTATAAAACTTTTCTCCAGCAAGCTGTTTCCAAGTTTGCAATGATCCACAAAACCATTCAATTTCAGGTCCCAGTGTTTGCATCTCTTTGTTTAACCTCCTGAGCTTACTATTGTCCCATTCCTCCTATATGTCATGGCTACTCATCTGAATAGCAGACTTTCCTCCACTGCACCCACGTCCCTTCTCCAGCAACTTAAGTGACAATTGTAAATATGCTGATGTTAAACCATAATGGACCTCCTAATGACCCATGAATAAACCTTTTGAACCATCTACCATTACATCCTTCCAATCTGACTGCTTTGTCAGGGTTTATTCACCAGACAGTCCACTGAAATGTTCTGCAACTGAAGAATCTGGCTACTTGGGTACTATACTTAGTAAAGTGTTTGATGAAACTGCTAATGACATTTACTGCTTTTCCCCTGTTCACAGTCAATTACTTCATCACACAAGAGACAACAAGGTTGATCAGGCGAAATCAATAAAACCAGTGGCTACTGCCCATCCCTTTTTCCACCTGGAAACTGCTTCTGTAAGAACTTGGTCTGTAATACTCCACATAACTAAGGTAAAATTGACCAGTCTCTTAGCTCCCTGGATCTTCCTCCTTGCCATTTTCAGTGTTGTAACATCTACCTTTTCCTGTCAGAGGAAAAACTGCTAGTTGTCATGACCTTACAAAGATGATATTTGGCTAGCTCCGTAGGAGACACACTGTCCTGTCTGGTGGATTTGCATTATATTCAGCTTGCTTACTATGTTTTTAAACATGACAACAGATTGCAACTACAAATGTGAATACTAGGACTGGAAGATTTCTCGACAGCCACTCTTGCTTATTTTTAAAACTAGTCTGTCAAGAGCTAGTCAGCTTTTAATTAAAGAGGGATCAGTATCACTACATTCACTATCAAAGCTAGAACCTCTGTAGGATGAAGAGACAAAAAAGTAAATTACCCCTTCAAATTACTATGATCACTTTAGGAGATAAGATCCTGTCAGGATTCCCAAGAGAGAAAGTGTACAATACCTCAGCCTATGCAGCCATGTTGCGAGACATACTATAAAACTTTTTATTCAAAGAGATTTACTTTTTGACATGAACATGCCTCTTACCTATTTATGTGTCCAATAGCAGTGTTAATAGTGACTCTTGGACTGTTCTCATCTGGCCTCAACACATAGGGTGGAAACACATCATCATCATCAACAATGGGTTCAGTTTCGGTTTCATTGGTATCAACAGATTTTGAGCATTTGTTTCTGAGGATCTTAACATTTCAAGAACAGAATGTGATGAGAGATTTTTCCCTTAAAAGAATATTATGATACATTTAACAAAACCAGGTACCTTCCTTTGACCTCATACCTTCTCAATTGCTTTGTACGTCTTAAGATCTTCTTCAAAAGTTTTGATTTTGTCTGTGTCTGCTAACATAATGTAATTGGAAATTGGTGCTCTAGCTCTTCCTTTCGACTGTACATAGGAACGGTATTCTGTGGGCAAATCAAAACGCACCACCAAGTTGCATTTTGGGATGTCAACACCCTCTTCTACAATACTAGTAGCAATAAGTAGGTTGGTCTCATGTGCTCGAAATTTTCTAAGAACCTGCCAAAAGTAACAAAGAAAAATTTTACAGATTATTTTGAGACTACAATCTATTATTAGATTCACCAAAAGCCAGTAAAAGAGGGAAGTGGATCACACATTCCAAAAAGTTTGTCTAAATATGCAGATAAATCTATTACAAAAAAATCTTTTCAAAACCACAGCAAAACTATTTCATCAGAAAAGGTAGGTTTTTAGAAATCAGATTATATATATGATATAGTACATGGTATTACAAGAATCCAGAAAGCCAGCACAGTCAGAAGCAATGGAGAGGATCCCACCTATTTATTCACAATCTTCCAGCTGTAGTATATTTAAAAACAAAAAAAGTTGCTTTCAGGACAGCATAATTTCCAACAGTGTCTGAAGTTGAAAGCTCCTCAAGAGGTGGAGCACATTCGAGAGCTGGTACTTCTCATATTTATACTACCACTAAGACTGGGGCAAGAGAGAAAGCCAGGAAGACAATCCACCAGGGATGAATACATTTGCTTTCAAAATACTTCATGTGCTGCAAGTCAAAATCAGGAGGATTTATATCATCTAATGATTTACCAAATTCACTTTCACCAAAGATAAATATTAAAACAAGCTTAACTGTGGAAAAGATCAGAAACTTTTACAGTATTACTACCAACCCAGTGCAGAAAATAGGTGGCTGATGATTTGACAAGACACAAAGATAACTTGATTAGATCAAGTTTTCACATTCGTAGATTATGACATAAAAATATATATATTTTAAAGACATTGATATTTTTTAATGGAGATCACCACCACGGGTATTCCCTGAGCTTCCAGCGACTCCATTGGGTTTTGTTTTATAAGACACACAGAGACACAAAGCTTAAGGTACTACTAGTTTAAATTACTTTTTTCAAGTTACCTCTTCCTGTTTTCTGAACTCTACTTCCATCTGCTTGTTCCGCGGTTGGTTCTTGCCAATGCCATGTCCAGTTATAAAATTGCTACTGATGTAAGACAGTTCTGGATCTTGCTTGCCAGCTTCTTTAATCAACCTAAAAATATTACACGCATTTTTAGAAGTCACACAACCCAGGAAACAGAAGATGATTTTTTGTTTGCAATAGCTACATTAGAAGGGAAAAAAAAAGTGGAAGCGTGCTAATTAAGCTATGGCAACAAACCAACCAACCTTAGTCTTCACTAAAAACTCTAGTTCTAGTAAAAACCTCTAAGGACAATACAGTGCATCTGTACACAGCATCACACACATTTTAGACCTATCATGGTAAACCCAGGTTATTTTTAAACCAGTCTATTACTCTAAGGCACTCTACTCATAACCACTTTAGTTATTCTCACTTTCCGTAAATTATGACTGATCTTAGCAGAGGGACATAACTGCTTCCTCAACAAATTATGTTTTCTCAATATAAGGTGCTAATTTTTTTGTTAAAACATAGATAGTTCTCCTTTACATTAAAATATGTATTCTGTTCAGGTATACTAATGACACAGTGTTGACTTGTTTTCCTAAAGAGCAGTGCTTACCCAGTGAGATGTGCATTACTTCTGAAATTAGCCCAAACTGTATCTGCAATTAGAGGAATTAATCAAATTCTTTAAAGGAAACACTGAACAGAGCAGTGAGGATCATCCATACTCTCAGTTTATTGCCCTACATCCTTCTGTAGGTTACAGAAGCAGAAAAGGCTATCTTATTATGCAGTGTTTTGATTTCACTGACAAGGCAGAAGGTTGCTCATATAAACAATGCATTGAACCTAGAATTAGTAGTTACGCTGTAGCATCCTTAGTTAATCTGTTTTCAGCATGGACAGAACCTGGGATTTCTCAATTGCAAAAAGTATCTGAGCAGCAGAGCCAATAAAATAAAAAAACCCAAGATGTCATAGATGAAAAATTACAACCTTTGCGTGTCTCACTATAGCCATCCCAGTACCACTTTACTCATAGCACATGCACCACGTCCATTACCAGATGCTCCTCAGATGCAAAGCATAGTGTGCATCTGTATACCTCCGTAAGTACTTCAAACTATTCCCAATTAAATCTCTAGCAGTTGTGCCCCACATATAACGAGTGTTGTGCAGATTTCCAGCTACACACCTACCACTGCTGCCCGACAAGACAGAAGATGGCAGTTCTCTCTGCCCTTTCTACAGTTGTAAAACTACTGAAATCTCTCCCCTTTACCTGGTTGCTGGTTTAAACAAGATTTGTATGAATAGAAAATACTTCAAAGACTTCCTTCACACTCTCTTAAAACTAGAACAAACAAGGCATACAGACAAAGTTTGTGATCCTTATGATGCTCCTGTACTAAAATGCAAAGTATGCCTTAATTGGACAAAACTTGTAATTTATTTTTACATCTTTCCACATAGCATTTCTGTGTAGCCATTTGGCTGCAGTCTGAGTATCTACTGAGCATCTCAAACATTCTTACTGTATCTCAATTATAGAAATGGCCAACTAAAAACATTTCACTGTGCACATCTTTAGGGAGCTGGGATTGTTTAGCCTGGAGAAGAGGAGGCTCAGGGGCGACCTCATTGCCCTCTACAACTACCTGAAGGGTGGTTGTAGCCAGGAAGGGGTTGGCCTCTTCTCCCAGGCAACCAGAACCAGAACAAGGGGACACAGTCTCAAGCTGCGCCAGGGGAGGTTTAGACTCGAGGTGAGGAGGAAGTTCTTCACCGAGCGAGTCATTCGTCATTGGAACGGCTTGCCCAGGGAGGTGGTTGAGTCATCGACCCTGGAGGCATTCAAGGGGAGACTGGACGTGGCAGTTGGTGTCATGGTCTGGTCATGGGGTCTGTGTTGATAGGTTGGACTCCATGATCCTCGAGGTCCTTTCCAACCTAAGTGATACTGTGATACTATGAAACATTTAAGATTTCAGCCTTACGGTTGAAAATGCCTTAGTGGTAGGTAACAAGTGTTTTTCAAATAGATACAAAACCTTCTGCTTTCAGACACTTCTCTGAGGGAATTGAGAGGCAATGCAATGAAAATGGAAGGCAACTGGGTTTTGGAAAATATTTTCCCTTCAAAAAAGCTTATAGGCACCAGAACTCAAATGCATACACCAAATTAAACAATAAGCAAACTACATCATCAGTTGTGTGTAGTAATAATAAAGGAACAGGTCGTATTTTGGGGTATTTTGGTCCAGGGTTGTTCAGTGGGTTTTGTGATGCGATTTGCTTTGTTTTGTTCATTTTTGTTGTTGCTGTTGTCTGCAGTTTGGTTTTGTTTGGTGGGGAGGCTGTTGTTGGTTGGTTTTGTTTATTTTGCAGTGTTTACAATAGACGCAATGGCTAAAAAGCAGTATCAGAATGCTAGGGGTTGGAAAGGACCTCCAGAAATCAAATGCAACCGCCCTGCCAAAGCAGGATCAGCTTAGGGCAAGCTGCACAGGAATGCATCCAGGCAGGTTTTGAAAGTCTCCAGAGTAGGGGACTCCACAAGCTCTCTGGGCAGCCTATTCCAGTAGAAAGTATAATATATGCCTGCCTTAGCCATGCTGGACTTCATAAAACATGATTCCACTCCAAATACTGCCATAAAAAGTACATTCTAAGAAAAACTGTAATTCTGCTTTCACTTAACTCTGTGTAATGATCTATACTGGATTGCTACTCCAGAGGCTTTCACATACTAATTCAAACACTCAGGACTTCCTTATTCTGGAGACAGTCTTTCCACCTGTACACATGACATTACATATATCCACAAATCAGCAGAGGCCCTTGAACTAAATGCACTCAACTGAAGTGAGCCTATAGTGAAGTTCTCCACTGAAGGCTTAATTAAGTCACCTGGTCAGGTAGACCTGAGCTGTCAGACATGAGATAAAGAAGCACTTTCAGAAATGTGTAGAGTTACACAGAGCTTTATTTTTTCCTGCCAGTAACATGCACCAAATGTACCTAAAGCTTAAGGATGGCAGCCCCAATATCAGAACCCCAAATCAAGATCAGTGAATAAATCAGGTGCTGTTCATAAATTTGTGGCAAATAGCATTTAACAATTAAGTTTTATGTATAACTAACAGATCACATTCAGGAGTAAGAGCTGATAAGGAACTCAAGTATTGGATAGTATATGTTGACAAATATTACAGGGCTCATTTTTCTTGGTAGGAACTGAGAAAATGTAAGCATTTTATAAACACCAAATCTTAAGAGATATTTGTGAGAAGGCCAATTTGATTTTCTGCAGACTTGGATCATGTGATAACGTGATTTAGTAAGGTAATGGTAAAATTTCCAGAGATGTTGCACACACTATAGGTTGGAGAGGTTTCCAGCACCCATCGCAAATACAAAGACCAATTAAGACGAATCAGTATATGGCTCTTAAGTACAATATTTAACATTTTACTTGATGTAATCAAATTACAAACTTGGGTTCAAAATAAGCCCATAAGTATAACCTTCAAAGACACACTCTTCCCATACACCTCATGTAAATATAGCCTGAACTAATTTTTTTTGTCATTCTTTATGCAGATCCAGTACACTATCAAATAGCATTCTGAAAATACAAGACGTCATGATATTAACATGCATGTACCAGCAGCTAAGACTGCCTTTGAAAAAACAAAAAAACCCAAAGAAACAAACAAACAAAAGATTAAAAAAAGAAAAAGCAGCTTTACCTATTTAGAACAACCGCTGTGTATCTTCTTTCCACAAAAATAATTCCGCATAAAATATTAGTAAAGGGCGATGGAAAATTAGTCTCTGGCTTCTCTTTCTCCTCAATTTCTTCATCCTCATCATCATCTTCAGAATCACTCCAAGACACATAATTATCCTGATTCCTATTGTTATACCATTCCACACTTTCAAACTGCTGCCGCTCATATGGTTTATATTTGCGCAAGATTTCAAGCAGCTTTATCACTTTTGGGGTCACAAATTTCAGGTCAAGTGAGGCAGGCGAGAAGTGCTCTTCACAGAGTGCATGTATTTTCCTTAGGAAAGTGTCTGTAAACAATAAAAATTTCCTGTGCAGCTCCTCTTGTTCATGTTTGATATACTTCTGTAGCTCTCTCACCATCATCCCAGCTACCTTATCTGCACACCAGGGTCCCAGAACAACCAACACAGCTCGACAGTCTGACAGTATCTACAACACACGAATTCAAATATCAGTTCAAAGAGTATAGTCATGAACTATTCATTTAACACTGGGATCTTGTTTCTCTTATAAGGATTACAACAACTACTCCCTTATAAAAATGTTTAGAAGTCTGCTTTTGTTATTTAGGTGACCTTGGGAACTTTATTGTTTTCTAATGGAGCAAGTTGCACCCACCTCCCTTAAATTACTACAAGGAAACTTTGACATTTGTACATTTCCAAATCTCAGTAAAAACCTCAGAAACAAATTCAAATAATATTTCACAATTTTGTGGAACTGGAAACTGAAATTTACCTGAAGATAATTATACTAAAAAGGAGAATACTTCTTAAGGCAGGTAGATAGACAAAGCAGAAGTTATTATTGTTTACATTTAACAAACACCAAACCAGGAGAGAATTATGCCCTGCTTGGATTGCACAGTATAGGCACTTGAGTACTGTTGTCTGATGACAAGTGCTTGCCTCCTGGTGAAACAAACTACCCAGAAGTGGGGTACACCAAATATTCTTAGTAAGAATCAGGATTTGGATGTACTAGTACAACAGTAGAACTATAGCAAGTCAGGATGATACAGTTTCCAGTTGCTGCTTTAATTTCTCCTCTTCCCTCTGTGAGGAAGAGAAGGTTATAATTCTCTTTACACTATCCTCCATTAAGCCTATAAGCTCTAAGGCTTAATTATAGGCAAAATTTATCTATACTAATTGTAACTGTACATGGAGGCTTGATGCTTTCCACTACCAAGACAGAAGGCATCTCAGGCTGAAAACTGACTTTTTCTTAATATTGGTGCCTCCATCTTCTTAAAGAGGTAGTGGATCAGAACACCAAGCACAGTGTGCTACATGCATTAGAAGCATAGCAGTTAATCCACTCTTTCATACGATACAAGTCCTTGGGACTGCCCCCAGCTGCCAGTATTCCTGGTATATTTTAGTCTACTACATTAAGGTTATCACAGAAGTATATAGGAGTTTGTTCCTTCTCCTACACAGCTGTGATAGGCTGCCTTATGTATCATCTTTCACTCTGGCCCAAATAATTATTTTCTAGACAGTGTCAGTATGCTAGGCTTCCAAGAATGTTAAAGGAAGCTGGAACACTTTGGGCTGAAGATGTTCCCCAACTTCCTCATGGACAATTGCAGAAATGTAACTGACTACTTAAACAAAAGGCGTAACGTACCTCAGGATGCAATTCCAAGCCATAAAGCTCAAGAGGGAAAAAGAACCAAAAAAACACCTGCCTGGCCCCCATGTGTGACAGGTCCCTGCATCAGGCCATCTGAACTCTGCCATCTAACATGGCAACACAGGGGCAAACACAAAGTAAGGGACAGGCTCGCAGTTCAAACTCCATTCCAACATTAGGTATGCCACTAGTCCAAAATTGTTCTAAGATAAGCTGTAGAAAATGCAGATCTATGGCTGCAGTTTTTGTCTGAATTCTTCTTTATCATCTTTTAACACATCCGAGGACAGTTTTTCCAAATATTTCTTGAGGCATTACTTCCTCTGCTGTACTGAATTATTCAAAGGTGATGGGAGATTGCAAAGACATCAATTCTTAACTTCAGAAATAAGGACCCAGAACATCAGGGTGCAGAACTATTTTACTGCCTTAGGCAAATCTGAATCACAAACTAGATGAAGTTCTAACCAATGGTTGACATTCAAGCTCCACTCATTTATGAAAAGACCTGCATTATTAGAAAAAACAGAAGTCTTTTTGCTCAGATAGTCTAGAAGAGTTAGCTTAGAACATTTTAGTAATGCAACAAGCATAGCAAAAAAAAAAAAAAAAAAAAACACCAGTAAGATTTCTATTCCCCAGGTTTTCCAAACCTTAATGTCCTTACCTGCTTAGAAATTAAGGTAGAATCTCTTTCTTTCGATTGTACAGATATGTTGCAGTCATTCAGGAAGGTAAGCGCTTCATCCAATTCCTTCAGTAATCTTCCATACAAGCCACTTTTATCAGTATATGGTCCACAGTCTACAACAATCTCACATGGCTGAGAAGTATATCTTAATTGAGAGTAAAGATCAAGTTAAACACAGCTTTTGAATGCCAGGCTATTTCAGCCTGGTCAGTTTATATAGCAAATAACAGCAACATTAAGTGTATTCAAGCACATTTTCCCCCCATAATGAATTATTAATAATGAATAATTATACAGTTAAAGACTTTAAAGTAAAAAAGCCTCCACCACCCCAAATACTCCATTCAAAAAAACAGTTCTAATACACTGCCTGAAAAAGGAGGTCAATATAATTTTGATTGTGTTTTAGTGTTGTTTAGTTATTTGAGGCAGGCTTTTTTCAGTTGTTTTGCCAAGACATTTTTGCTCTGGGTTTATTTGGGTTTTGGTTTGTTTTGTTCATTTGTTTGTTTGGTTGGTTTTTTTTTTTTTTCTCCTCTCAACTACAGATAAATCTCTGAAGATCAAAGCAAATCAGCCTTTGACCTAACTTCAAGGAAAGATGTACTTCAACACTAGTTGTTCAAAAGGCAATTTAATGTTCCCTCTCCATCCCAAATAGAGTTAAGTAATAGCATCACACACTCCCAAACTTTTCTGAAGTTTAAAAGAGAATGTATTGCTACTGGCTTATTCTTCTATCCAAAATGAAAACGCAAGCATCAATTTGACAGTTGTAGTTCTACAACATACCTGTCTAAGACCACCAAATCAGTTGCAGTTTCAGCATTGCTCTTCAACATTTTCTCCAGTTTCTGGATCTTCTCCTCTAACTCAGCAGGATCACATTTCCCATTTAAAATGGAAGCTGTTAATCCCAAGATTCGAGGACATGATGGATAATCCTCACATATCTGTGAAGGATAACAGAATGAAATACCTTACTTTCTGCAAATCTACCATCAAGCTACCAGGCTGCTAATTTCAATGCTTAGTTAAAAACTAGAGGTGTTGGAAAAAGAGTCCAGTATTAAATGAATATTTTCTATTCTACTGACTTGGAAGTTAAACTAGAAACTGAATAAAGATGATTAATATTTATCTTTTAACAGCAAATACATGGAAAAATACAAATAAATACACAGAATAACCTTGCCATGTTTACAACACATAGAATCACTGAATCATTTTGGTTGAAAGAGACTTTTAAGATCAAGTACAACTGTTAAACCAACACTGCCAGGTCACCACTAAACCATGTTCCCTCAGCAGCAATAGTTACATCTTTTAGATACCTCCAAGGATGGTGTGTTCACCACTTCCCCGGGCAGCCTGTTCCAATGCTTTACAACTCTTTAGCTGAAGAAATTTTTACCTAATATCCAAACTAAACCTCCCCTGGCACAACCTGAGGTCATTTCCTCATCCTGTTCCTTGTTACTTGTTGTATCATACTACTTCAACAATGTGTAAAAATTAACACACCACCTAAAAACATAAAATATGCATGCTCTGGTAAAACTTGAAGAGAGATTTGGAAAGGTATCTATTATATAGGTTTCTTGTATGGTATATGCCAAATATCACATGGAGCCAAGAACATCCCAAAAGAGCCCTACAAACATCTTTAGAAATCAGTATTTTCAAAGTAATAAAAACTGATACTTGCTTTGCATTCCCAAACTCACATATTTTATTAATGACTGTAAACAAAACCAACTCCCTAATTCTATAAACTTAGATTCTTTTCTCTGTTAATGCCAGACTTTAATCCCCACTGCACATACCATACACACACTATTTTTCTACTTCAATATATCACCAATGTCTTCATTCACTACACTAATTTCAAAGTCCCAGGACATGCTAAAAATACAGTTCCACTGCTGTATTTTTCACTGCTTCAAAAGCTTTCTTCAACAGCTCCTACCCAATTCCTCCTCTTCAACCAAGTATTAGAACATTCATGCAATAGAACCCACCTTCATAATTTCACGGTATGGGTGATCCTGGATTGCAAGATGGCACTCATCAAATACCAGAAGATTAATATTTGACAGGGATAAATACTCATTTCTCAAAACAGTCAAAGCAACATGACATGTCATAACCAGAACCTAGAATTAAAAGAAAAAAATAGAAGTGTCAGTGTAAGAACAGTACAAGCTGCCTTAGGTCAAGGTGAAGTAGAAAAGCCTTCTGCAAGTCTTACTAGACAGGTAATAATGTAGTACAGATTAAAAATAATTCATAAAGTATAGTAACACTTTCACCTATGGGAATTCCTCAGATGTATTTCATAAACTGCATGCTAGAGAGAAAAAACCTGGAATACACAAGTATTTGCATTACTGCAAGATACTTAGCTCAGCATGGAAAGAAGATTGTAACAGAAGAGGTCCAAGAAACACCAGGGAAATTGTTACCATTAAAGCTAATTATTTTCCATCTAAAAAAAGAGAACCATACAGAAAAAATGTTTCCAAAAAGGCAGAAATACAATGCATGCTGAAGAGAACGTGCTGCATCCCTGGAGAACATTCCATTTTATCAGCTTTTTTTACTATCTAATATTTAAACACCTTTTAATGGTATTTAAAGAACACTATGCACACAAAATGTCCTCTGCAATCATCATCATGATGAACCATAAGACAGGGAGACTGAAAACAAAGGATTAACAGTACAGCTTTTTAAAAACAACCTGAGAAGCCCTGTACATGTTTTCCCTCAAAATATATCTATAAATAATAACAACAGTCTGAATTTGTTAGAAAGTCAGTTAGTGTATAACTAAAAGAAAGCATAACTTCTGATCAAGGTTAACTCACTGTAGATTCTCCTTAATATTTAGAGCTTATTCTTAATACATTACCTGATGCTTAGAGAATTCCTGACTCCACTTCTCTTTTGTCCATGATTCAGTCATCTCTAAACTTGAATACTCTCCCACTTTAAGATCTGAATGTGTCCTGACAGCTGACACTTGCTGAGCAACTTGATTTGCTTAAGAAAAAAAACCCAAACAAACCAGAAACACAGAAATCTCAGTCACATAAAAGTGTTTTCATTCATTAATTTTCTAGGTATATGGCACATAGTACGGTACTTCATAACATGATCTTTAGCTCAGACCAATGTTGAATCAGATGTACACAGCAACTGCCTTCATATAAAACAACAGCAAGGAAACAGACTGGTAACTAAATTGCACTTTAGATTCAACATCTTGTCACCTGATTTCTAGTTTAAAATTATCATCCATTTAATACAATCTGGTTTTGATAAGTAACATTAGTTTAGCATCCTTTCCGTTAAAGGTTTTATGCAAGTTTCTCCCAACTCTGCTTTTATGCAGCTTTTATTAAGGAATATTCCATTAACATATTCAGAGCATGTTAAGGAACTCAGTATATTTCTCTTACCTGAATTGACCAAGAATACAGTTCTTTTCCCATTTTTGTTGAAATCTCCCCTGATCTGATAGGACAGCTCTTTAGTGAGTAGTACTGCAATAAAAGTCTTCCCTGAGCCAGTGTTTAAGCAGACTATTGTATTATGATCCAAAGCTGCTTCAAGCAGTTCAACCTAGGTTTAAAGAAGAGCGTATGGATTTGCAGCAATGCAGTGGGAAAAAATGACAAAAAAAATCCAAATGCAAGATAAAGACAAATCAGTAGTACCTCTAGAGCTATTTTAGCGCCATAAAACATCCCTTTCACACCAATTTATAGCCACAGTCTTTCAAAACAATGTTGATGCACACCATACAGTCTATCTTCAAAATCTAAAATCTTCTAGTGTCACAATTTATGCTATTTTAAGTCGCTTTCTTTTTTTTTTAAATGGATGCTGCTGTTGCTAGATACACTGTGTTAAGAATGAAGTTAGAGGTTACAAGTCTAACTGTATACATCAAATCAGCCAAGTAAGCAAGTATGTTAGCTCAGGGTTACCTAAGCTTTCCAGTAATGCTAACCAAATGTCAGCTTTCAGACACCTCTGCAGTCCAAAAAGAACTGCAATTCTAAAACTCAAAACCAGGTTTTCCATACAAAATGAAAATCACAGTGCCTTGATGGGGTTTTTTGACATTACTGAGCTGCTCTGACCAGCATGGAAATCAAAAAGAAATCGTTGATATTTAGCATGGAGAAGTCAGAAGGTCAGAGGGTAAAGGAGACACTATTGTATGCATACAATTAAGATGCACAGTGTAATGATTACGTCTCTAATATCATTTTGCAAAGACCAGCAA
The DNA here is from genome assembly GCF_026170545.1 of Melanerpes formicivorus. NCBI lineage: Eukaryota > Metazoa > Chordata > Aves > Piciformes > Picidae > Melanerpes > Melanerpes formicivorus. Next base: position 7,609,842 of record NW_027142369.1, read on the forward strand.
GAGAATATTCAGCTTAGAAGCTGTCCTGCTCGTTAAACCAAACTGAAGAGAGAGAATGGGACATTATGAATGTAAAACACAGTCATGCTAAATGACACAATTAACTCCCAACAGGAGAAGCTGTGAGAGAAACGTGCCTAATCTGGGCAACACTGCACATCTTTCAGCTACTCTATTTTTTTCCTCAAGTAGATTCATAGCCTTAATTGTACTTTTTTTTTGTCTGACAGTACTGTATTAATATTATCGCTGGTACCTGATATTTTCTCGGCGTATATATGTTATCATGAATTGCTTCTTGTTGCCATGGTAGTCCAAAAAATGGACCCATTGGGGAGGAAGCAGGGGTCATGAGCTGCAGTCCCGCCATGCTGAGGGATTGCAAAGCAGGGCTTTTCATTCATTCATCCAGTGTTTCTTTCATTGCATTTTTGTTCCAGCACAGCCTACTATGAGGAGAAAAAAAGAAATAGTGTTAGATAGTCACAACATAAAGCGAGAAAGAAAATTTATTCTATGAAAAAGACATTATTTCCACCAAGTGCCAAAATCTCATGCTATTTTCAGCAGAAAACATTAATTTTAAATTTACATGCACTTTTCCACTTAAAGATGTTTGTTCATCGAAATATCACAAACATTCAGAAGAGCTGTAGTAAACTGGACGTTTGGAATCACATTCACACATTTCTGAATAAAGTTCTATTTATGATCAGAACATCCACTTATGTTTTGAATCTCATTTAAAGTAATTTTAAGAACAATTCTTTTAAAAATAACACTGTTTTAGCTTAACTTCAAGATAGAAAAATAAACATTTTTCTGGAGCATAGGTATAAGTAAGTACCACATTCTCAATTTTATTTTCCAACCAGAAGGTCTCTCTGACTAGCTGGAGCTTTAACTACACACATGAAACAGGAATTTTATTCTAGTCTGTGGGAAATTAACAGGAACTGCACAACAGCCACAGTATTTTCAAATCATCAGTTTCTGATAAAGCAGTCTGTTTAAGGAACTAGCAGAAGTATTATCAATAAATGTTGATGACTGACATGAACTAATGGAGAAAGGTCCCATTATCAGGTTAGCCACGAATTTCCATAAAGATATTCTAATTGATAAACAAAATTTACAGCTTGATGACAATGACACACTGGAAAGCACTTTCCTACTAGGGCTATGAGGTCCTCATCACTGGGTACTAAAGAAAAAAAGTTTGTGGTCAAGGATAAGCAAGATAAAAAAGATTGCCTAAAAAAAAAAATAAATCCATTGCACCTTGCCTAGGGAACCTGATTAAGGCCTGGTGAAAAAGAAGAATACTGCTGAAGTGTAAGACAAATCATGAAAGCTAAAAGATTCTGAGTATTTCCCATCCTATTCAACAAAACAGTATTTGCACAGTTGTCCTCAGAATTCCTAGATGCTCTGCTGTGCATTTTTGCATCAATCTCACCATGAGAAATGCGTAAAATTGACAATGTTTTCAAATTCAATAATTCATTAGAAATACATGAGGAAAAGCTAATTATCATCCCAAGGCATGGAAGTGTCCTTGCTTTATGATATAATGGGAAAGTTGATTAAGTTTTGCAAATATGAAGCTAGAGACGGGGGGGGGGGGGGGGGGGGATAAAAGCTACACTACCTAATAGAAAATATTTACATTTACAATATTTACATTTATTTTTGTACCAAAGTGAAAATCTTACTGAACTTAAAAACTGTTTTATTTATATAGACTATTTAACATAATTTGACTAATAAAACACTGTAGCACTTTGATATATATTCATATTTTTAGCATGAATATAAATACATGGCTCAAATTGTATTGTAGCTTAACTAATATTAAATAACTACAAGATGCTCAGACCAAAAGAAGAGAGGGCAATACATTGAATTATGTGATCACTCTTCTTGCAGGCTCATGCAGGAATAATGTCACTTTCTATAAAGTAATCAGAGATAAAGCTGTGTCTCAATTTTTCCAAAGGGATAAGGGAAGTCTTAAGGGACAGTATGGTTAGGTTCAAGTATGAAACTATGAAACATTGTTCTGTTCCATTATAAAGAATGATTTCTCTTTTGATGACAAACACTCAGTAGTAAATGCCACTTAGTGAAAGAGAAGGGAGCAAATGTAGTGAAAGGCATGTCATCTACCCCTCCAAGCTAACAAATGACACTCCTCTTTAATACATCTAGCTTCTCCTTCTGTTCCAATCGGTATCACGCTCATTGGTAACATGCCAAAAAAATCCTCTGAAGAACATGTCTTTATGATGACTAAAATATTCTGTTGAAATAGTCAGGCATGTTTCTCCACTTACATATAGCATGTCATGCGGAAACACAATTAGCGTTTGCTTTGTTTAAAATGAGACCTTGTCACAGCCATCATAATTGCTGATGGCTGGAAGAGACCAGGAAAGAAACCACAAACCTTCCCCATAAAAGCTAATGTAAATTCCTCAATCATTCTTGTATTTAAGCCAAACAACTTCAGTTTTACAATCACTTCAGATTAGCAGTTCCTCTCCTTTTTTCATTATTCTACCTACTCTGTGTTTCTTTTACAAATCATAAATGCAACATACTAAATAGCTTTATCACAGCACCCTGAGGGAATTAAAGAAAGAAAACCAACTTTATTTGAGAAGGCTGCTAATAAAAACAAAGGCATACGATCTGATAGTCACAAATAAGCCTATCTCCTTTTATACACACTTCACAGTGATGCTAGGTTTGATACCCCATTGCAAGAAGCAAGGGGAATGTATACTTATGTATGTTCCAGCTTTATCTAGAAAAGCTGTGAAACAACATATATCTAAGTTACAATATTGGTTTTTGTGTATCTTTGTGAAAGACTTTCCTAAAATACAATAATGGCACTGAGATAAAAAACATTCTCAAAAAACTCTACATTTGAAGTGCAAAGGAAAAATACCTGTGCACTTGCAACTTGAAGAATAAGCACAAGCAAAACACCACCATTATTACCCTGCAGTCTGACACACACAAAAAGACAAAAACCAGAGAATGTAGCTATGATAAACCACACAATTAATCAAGAAAATATCAAACCTCAGTTCACATGAGGAACACCTGACAAGATCAAGGTCAATGTTATTACAGGAGTAAACCAGAATTATGAAGTAATTATATAATTCCAAGTCTCTATTTCAATAGCAAGGAAAAAAATCCAGTTCTTTGATAAAGGAAAAGCAGTAACAACTAGAAATAAGAAAGGGAAAAAATACATCTGAAGAACAGTTTTAAACTGAAAACATTTGAGATGCAAGTACATGTGTTCAGAATTCGTGGACAGAAGTCAACTGAACCTAGATAACTGAAACTAGCTAAATAAGGAAGAAGGAAAAAACCCAAACTAGCTCTGTTCAGCCATTGTGAGTAACGAAGATACCTGCTAAGGTGTTCCATCCTTATCCACTGCACTATTTTGAAAACAGACACAAGAAGAAAACTAAGAACTTGCTGAAGCTGAATTTGGAGGAAGAAATGCAGAAACAAGTCATGCTTCCTGGTTACAGAGGCTGGACAAAGTAGCACAGAATCCAAACTTATCTGTTCAACTAAATTACTACTGAAAGGTCCAGTTTTATTGCCAACAATCTTGATATTTTAAGAGTAAAATCCACAATCTGATGTCCTTGATCCATGCTTAGGTGAACACTGAACTGTAGGGCTAAAACTAACCCCTTGTTTTACCATTGAATTAACTATTGTGGAAGGGCGCAAGGTTGCTAATGAACAACTAGTGACATTTAATAGCTGTTACTCCAGTCTACAGTGATTCTGCAACAGTAGTAGAGGGTTTTTAGTCACAGGACTATGTCCACGTTGAAGCAGTCCCTTGCAGCACAAAAAATTTCAAGGGAACAAAGGAATGTAAGCCAAACCAAGCAGGGCACTCAGCTGGAATAAGACATCCTGGATCTAGTCCTGCTCCGAGGACTGTTTAAAACATTTATGGAATGAAACTCTGAAATAAACAGAGAAAAGGCTAGAGCCCTGGGGACACATCTTTTGAGTTAAAATCACCAGTTGTGTGCACAGTATTTGTTATATTCATTGCAAATTAATGCAAAACTGGAACTATTTCATGCAATAATAAAAATTTATTTTTGCCATATGCTGAAACATGCTTTCTTTGATAATGCTGATCTGTAAATTTGTAGCCCATATAATCCTTGCGATACAAACATTCTTTCTAACGCTGTAGGTTTTCATCTCTGCCCAGGAATGCCTAATTTACTCTCTAAAAACAAACTGCATTGGCCAAGAAAACTCTACAGTTAGTGTCAAGGGCCAGGGTGGGGTGGAAGTCCACTTACTGTAAGGTAAATAAACCACAATATATACAAATAGACTCTTGCTGCCTGAACATTCTCTCACACAAAGCATTAAAGGGTTTGAATATCACATTCTTGGTAGGAAGCTGTATGTCCAAAAGCTACATGAAACTTGCTGAAAGATCTTACACAGAACGGATAACGGAGTAGGTACAAATAACGGAGTATTTGGGTAATGGAGGAGGTACAAATAAAAAGAATACCGTAAAATATTACGAATGTAAATTATAGTGCGGAAAATAAACTTTAAATTACAAAACATAAAAAACAGTCACTGAGGATGCTCCATACCAACTACTGCAGAAGTTTTCAGTAATGTGATTTCAACTCACATTATAAGCATTTGGTGACAACAATTGAGTTTGCTCAAGTGAAGGTCAAACTACAAGATTCCTATACCATCTGGCTTCTAAAGTTACTTTTAAAAACATACTTCTTGAAAGGATTTTACTTTCCTGAAAGCACTGGAAAAGCATGCTTTGTGAATATTGCTCCTCTACCTTCAGTTCTCTTAAGAAAATTTTTAAAAAACACATGCACTCCTCATTTTTTGGGAAGGGAGGGAGAAGCATCCCAAATTCAAACAAAAAGTTTTGTTTTCATGGAAAAAGCTTTTTAGACCTTCATCTGCAGCATACTTTGAAAATAAAGCATTTCCATTTCTGCTCCCAATTAAAAATTCAATGTTTCTAAAGAGCATCATTCCACCCAGAATTTGCAACATAAGGAAATGCTGTCAAACTATTACTCAGTAATACAAATAAGAAATCTCTTCTATACTATTCTGTCTTTAACATGCAACACAGCTGCATGAGGCACTCCTTACCTCTGTCCTCCAAGTATCTTCCACATATGCACTGCCTAACAGCAATTTTTATAATTAGTTTCACAATATTCATAAAGGAAAAAAAATAAACTAAAAAAAAAAACCCAAAACCACAAAACACAAGACACCCTCAAAAAAACCCAAAACCCACAAAAAAAACAACCCACAACAACCCCAAACTAAAAACAACCACCAAACCCCAGTATTTCAGATCTGTTCCATTTCACAAAGGGCAAACAGACTTCGTAAGTGCTTACAAAGCTCAAGTATTCCTATAGGAACCAGCTTCCCTAGTTCCCCTAGCCCAATCATCAATATTCAATGTGAATTCAGCTTAACTAGGAGAATTGTATTTGTTCTATTTTTCCAATACAGAACCAGTATAAAAGCACAAGTAGGATGTTGGTCAGCAATACTACAGCAGCAAAAGTTGCTTTCTGTTGTTCAGAAAAGCTTCATTATATTAAAATAAGATTACAGTGAGGTTCTACATTTGAATGAGCTGCTTCTGAAGCTTTTCTACAAGCAATACAGTATAGTTAACAGCTGGAATTCCTGGCAGACTACTCCTAATTGCCTGTATTATTGGAGAGAAATGGAGTACAACATGACACTTCGCAGACTCAGAAAAATGCACAACTCAAGTCCTTCATCTAGTGTTCAGTTACCAGTATGACTAAACCTGAATTTGAGATGAAAGCCTAATAAACACTTTCTGTTGCAATTAGTCTAGCTCTATCAACAGAGCAAACAAAATTATGCTGCTGTACAGTCTCTACAGCCCTATATGTCAGAGTAATACATACGGGTTGTAGGGCATTTACCAGGGCAAAAATGAAATGCGAAAACAAACATCAAATTTTCAGCATATCTATAGTGACACCAGTATAAGAGACATTCAGAATAAAATCTAGAAAAGCTAAGTTTTCCCTTTCACAAATACAGACATGAAGCCAGATTCTGGAACAAATCATGTAACTTTTAAAGATGATGCATATAATGGCCGACATCCTAACTATACAGTTGCTTAATCAGTGATGCAGAACCAGTGCTATGCAGATTCCTCTCCTTTTACCTACTTAAAAGAGTACAACAGACAAACCATGAAGTGTATAGTACCTAAGATGGAAGGCAAGGACCAATGAAACAAGAAACATTTGTGTCTTCCCTATGTTATAAAATCACATACCAATTTTTCTTTTACATGGCTTTAATCAGATAGCATCTTTCCCTGCTTTGACTGAGCTCAAATTGAAACGTACTATTGAAACTAAGAACTTTATTACCTGTAATTTACTTTCCTCAGTATTTACTTTGTATGTCCTATCTGGAACAACATATAAACTGAACTCTAATTCCAGTCCTTTGTATCTCCCCTCTCCCCACTGGTCTGTTGTGGGATTTTTGTTTGGTTTGTTTCTTGTTTTCTTTTTGCCTTTTTTTTTCCCCAATAGATTGTATTCCACCAACACAACCACATTTGAATGTAAGACTGCACACACACACATCCTTTTTAAAAACAGAATACATTTCTAACAATATCAGGCATATGTTTCATGACAAACATCATTTTTATCTATGCTACTGCTGTATCTAACCATTTATAGATAAAACAGCTACTTCCATTATTCTTCCAAAAGAATTCACAGCAAGTTGCTATAACCTCACACATCTGAAGATACTTTAGTTTAAGGTCCTGAAAAAGTTTTAAATAAAATAGAAGAATACAGTGAAGTCATACATTAAAATCTGCTTTGCCCATACTACAAAGCATAGTCTTACCGTTTTAATTTTTGCAGTCTCTGTGTTTATGCTTCCCGAACTGCATTTTGACATCATGATATCAGCTTGTAGATTAATCACATAATTTGCAAGCTTCGGCTCTTAAAAACAACAACAAAACCTATGAACTATAAGATTGTTTGAAAAGGGAACTACAATAACAGAGTTAAATGTGACATTTCAGTTGCTTTTAAACATTTGTGTCAACCTTACACTACCTTGCTGACAAAACTATAGCCCATCCCGAACAAGAATTATTTTAGTTTAGAATTAAGAATGAAAATTTAGAAGTGATTTAGAGGCTAATTTTTGGTAGTTCAAGGGTGCAAGTAAAGCAATTTTCCTTAATCCTATTTACAGGTTACTATGATTAATGATTGGTTTATGTGAGAAATACAGTACTAATACATTTCACATAATTTTACTATGTTCTGTATACCTGTACTGCTTTTATCATGAACATGGGATTTTCATTTCACAGTAAAACACCTAAAATAGGAACTGAAAACTTCTTCAATGTATTTCCACTTGCAGCTGCAATTAATACAGTAAACTCATGAAAAAGCAGCAACCATTACTTCCTAAGTACATGAACACGTTTGTTAATAGATGTAAAAATATTGTACACTTAAGATGATTTGCATAGAAATATATTGAGCTATGCAAGTAAAATTAGGAAAGACAAAAGAACTTCCTATTAACCATTCTATAAAACTACAACTTAAAAATACTGTATCTAAGCAGATCTACAATGTTCTCAAAACCCTAAAATAAAATACATGCGATATCCACCTAAAGTATGAGTTTTTCCAGACCCAAAGAGTGATTCTAAAGTAAATTTTTTTAAATCAATACTGAAAACTTAAATGCAAAAAGGATCTCGATGAAAATTTCTACTCCAATGAGTTCCATAAAGTTAACGAGATGGACACTCTCAAGATTACTTCAGTATGTTCATTTTTACCTCAAATGCTGATGCTGAGCTTTTCCAGAGTCTCCAAGACTGTAATTTTGTTTCACCCTAGGTAACCTAAAAGGCAATATAAAAAGAGAGCATTTTAACATGTACTGCCATAAAAATCAATAGTGCCATGTGGTAGTCTGTTTTCTTGCATTTCAACATTTAGCTCTGTAGCAACAGCACATGGTCCTTCAAAATCTAATTATCATATGTCCTTTTTTGGCTCGGGATACAGACAGACAGTGTCTGAAAGATCAGCCTTAGAGTACTTAGGATATATTTGCATATTTTGTTTTATGTGCTGAAGTAACTTCTAGCTGCATCCAACTAGATTTACAGTTTTTCTTCCCTGTGTTCCCTCCACATTTCACCTAATACAGTAACCTTGAAAGACATCAAAAATAAAAAAAATAAAGAACATAAGCATTGTGAGGAAACAAAAAGTGACTATTCTGCTTTACAAGATTATGTAGGGACTGCAGCACAGAAAATCTGATTAGTACTGCATTCATGCATAAAATAGGCCTACAAAATTTTATTCCTAGGGCTACCTTTTAAATTAATGCTTGCAACGATACACACATCCCCTTGTTACCTGCACAAAATACAGCAAATTGCTGCTAAGATGCAGTGACTAGAACTAAAGCTTATTAGAAGGTATCTCTTGTTATGCCTAGGTTATTTATTCACTGCCTCTAAAGCTTGAACCAGACTAATACATATACCATTGAACCACAAAACAGTTTAATAACAGAAAACTGTCACATCTTCAGTGGAAAAAAAAAATACAGAAACATACTCTAGCAGGAAAAGTAGAAAGGAAAAAGATAGCATTTAATTACCCCATCATATAGCAAATATGAACATTAGGATAACAGTTCCATTCTATCAGTATATCTAATGCCATCTATGGCTTCACACAGCAAATCTATTTTATTCCCTTGTCGTAGATGGCAAACAAAGTATACAGATCAGCAGGTAAGATCTGGGATGAAAAGAAAATATATAATTCTCCACCAACCCCAACAATTTCCTTTGGCACATCAAAGACATAAACCAGAAGATTGCGGCTTTAATCGATTGGCAGACATGAATTACAGTAGGCCCTTTGAATGCCGAAGCCACCATAAAACCAGACAGGCCACATTCCTAAGATGCAGTCAAGTTCTAGTACAAAACAGGGAGCTTATATCACATTAGCATCTAAATGGTCTTGGTGCACCCACTTAGACAAAAGCCTGTTGGGGTAGACGACCAACTTTTCCCATCTGCAGGCCAAAGGCATCTGCAGCTTGCCATGATCCTAGTCAAACAATGGAGACAGCTAGGGTTTACCACAGCAAATAACACGCCCAGCCCCTCAAGCACTTGACTGTATCACTAGAGTCCAAGCTGAAGAGTTGTTTTTGTTATTGCAGGGATTTTTCTGTTGTGTTGTTTTAAACAACATTAAAGTAAAATGAATTATTTTTTCTTTTTACCATGACTGAGGATCTCATTAAAAGACAGCAAAAGGGACAAAAATCAATGGCATTGACACTGCTAAAAATTAGATTTGTAGAATATCTTCTATTGAACAGAAACACCACTATTATTTCTTTTTTTAAAAAGGATTTCTATTAGAGGTCAACATTCACATCTTTTACCTAAAGGCAGAAGGTGAGAATTCCAAGATAACTAGCCATCTGAAGTGTCTAACTAAACACACTACAACCACATCAAATACTCAAAGAATAAAGCAGCAACGTTAAAAATAGTTCCTATATAAAGACATCAAGGCAAGCATCCAAGATGTGACATACCAGTCACTTCAACAAACCTTTAGCGCTCTACAAGACTGTAAGTAACCTCTAGTCACTTCTGCAAATCTCAGCCAAGATATTCAATCATCGTGGCTATTTGCGAATACAAAACACAAATACCTAAATATATCAAATAGCATACAGAAGAATAGATCAAGATGTTTTTACTTCCTGGTTTTGTAACTCAGCAGTTGAAAATGATCACATGAATATGATACTTAATTGATGCTATTAAAAAAAGACTGTCAGAAATCAGAGGACTGTAATTTACAGTTAAAGATCTACTGACATACTACAGGCTGAATCAGAAAGACTACCAACATTCTTGCTCTTCAGCATCTTTTACCTTCAGAAACTCTTCCCTCCATCCCAGTAATTATGTTAATATCTCATTAAACTATTATTCAAACTGTTAACTTGAAAATTAAGTTCTTGTCTTGCAAGAAGATCTACGCAATTCAAGTCTTAGGCTCACAATAGAGCTATGGTGAAGCAAATTATCTTCATGCAATTGCAAATGAATTCCATCGAATGGAACAGCAACAGAGGGAGTAAGGTAAAAATTACCATTATGACTGGGAGGAAACAGTCTGTCTGGGTTGGCATCCTGTCTCTCTCCATAATTATAGCTGGACGAAGATGCTGGGGGGTGGGAACAGGCAACTTTAAAACAGGACTTATCCTTCTGTTCCATGTGTTATTCCAGAAATCTTGTATTTAATTTTTTTCTTTAGTTTATTATGGTACAAACAATGTTAGTCAGAAATCACAGTACAAACTCCCTACTGACTCAGATTAACTCCAAAACAAAATACTCTACATATCCAAGGAACTAAACCTTTTCAATGGAAGTCAGGGGGGGAAATAAAACTAAATTACACTCAGAACACACCTCTCTAAATAACAATAAAAAAATCCAAGCTACATGAACACTCTGAAACATACTTACTTATTATTTAGTTTATATAAATGTTATGTTCAAGCTTCTCAAGTACCTAACTGGAAGGCAATTAAGCAAATGCTAGGGCATGGACTTCTCTCTTCCCCAATCTGGGTACAAGCTTGAAGGCAAGTACAGTTCCAAGGCACCAATTATTGTTGCCTATAAAAGTAGCAGCTGCCCCCTGAATATAACCCCATGTGGGGATTTAAATCTCATTATTTCCATAAACATAAATCCTTTCTCTCCATGTGGCAAAAAGTCAAGCTTCCCAAAATATGGATGTTTGACAGTTTCCTATTATCCCTGTGCCAGAACATCCAACATTACTAAGAATCCCACATTACAAAAGGGCTTTCTCTAAAGTTAATAACCATACTGATGCAAGACCTACAGATACTTGGGTTAAGTTACTCTCTAGAATTTCAACCAAGCCTAAACCAAGAGTTTAGATCTCCTATGATTAGTCATGATATTAATATATGTATGATCCAAGAATTGGTGATAGGCTAAGTTTCACCAAAAATGTATTTATTATTAACAGTGCAAACAAATTCACTCTAATACAACCTAAAATACAGGAGCGTGGTAGTTTTAAGTACCAAAAAAAAAAAATTGCACACCATGAAATACATCACATAGTTTCCAGGTATTTTGAATTTTCTAGCTCTAATAAATTAAAATAACCTTTAGCATGAGTAATAACTAGCACTTTGTCTGAAACAAACTAAAAAACCTGCCATCTTCAAGGCAGGAGCTTTTTATCCTACTGAAGAGTTATGGCTCAGCATAGAAGCAGTTACTAAAATCATATACACCTAGCTGAATCCCATTAACATCATGCTAAAGAGATACAATACTTTATAGATACTGTTATTTCCCTCTATGTAAATATATTCATTTAGACTAGAACATGATCTTTCTCTAAATTCTTTCCAGTTAAACTAATATAAGACTTCAGCAGGATATATCAATTAGCAACGTCTATTTATTTTCACAGAATAGTAGGGATTGAAGGGACTTCAAAAGATCATCTAGTCCAACTCTCCTGCCAGAGCAGGATCACTTATTTTGATGCATAAATCTTCATTTTTCAGTATTATCAAATAAAGCACACAGATTTGAATACTGCCTGAGATTCCAGACTGTTAGGAAGCCACAAATATTACAGTTTACTAGTGTAAGTTTCATGTAGTGTTTTCATGCCACAGGTTATTACTGTTGACCTTTGAGAAGAACTGACATGATACTGAAACTGATTCAGATATATTAAAATATTTACTTGGCAAACAAGTAGTGATGGGAAAGCTATAGTCCGTATATGAGATGAAGTGTCAAAAAATAACAGCATGTTATGAGATATGCCTGTTTTCTATATTCTCAGTCCTGAACTGTACATGAGAAAAAATGGAATGTCTAGCACTGTATGCCTTAAAAGTTTTCATTGAATAAAAAACACCTACATTTTTAACAGATGCCTTAAATGGAAGTCCTAGGTTTAAAAGTAATAGTGGAATCATGATTGACTTTGAAAAATAAAAATATTCAAGATCCACATAATACAATTGCAACAGAGCTTCCTCTTCCCAATATGCAGAATCATAGGTGTCTAAACACTGAGAAGCTCTAAATTTTAAAGATTTTATTTCTCCTTCAGAAGCTTTTAATTCTGATTAACTATAAAAGACAGCACAAGGCCAGAGTTAAATAGTCTAACAGGTTATGGAATTGTGAAGTAATCTGATCATAAGGGTTCCTCAACTCCAATACTGGTGCAACTGTGCATCAGTAACATTTCCAGTGCAGAGAAAGAAATTAGACAACAGTCATTCTTGATTCAACCACTGCCCAATCTTACACAGCAGCAGAACAAATGCAAGATGAAAAAGAGTTAACTGGAGATAAGTATCCTTGAGAAATTTCTCTGAATGTATATTAATATTTATCTTTGCCTAATGCGAAGTCTACATTAGTTAAGAATCTTTCAGTCTCATGCATCATTCATCCAATTTTTCACAGTAGCTCAGCACACTACATACGTTGTAATGAACACTCCTCATATCGGATAAAGCCAAAAAGTATCCAGTTGTTCCTTCTTGTTGAATGAAATTTTAAAAAGGGCAAAAAGCTTCAAAACTCTAAGCAAGCCATTTTGCCACAGTCATCACTTTAAAATAAAGGGAGAGAGTGGCGAGAATTTTTTTACTCCTTGTTTCTCAGAGTGGAGTGAAAGTTATTCTTACATAAAAGCAAAAGCATTCCCAGCTATGCAAATAAAATGAGGGTTGCAGACATCAAAGCAATTGTGGTTTACTGAATACATCATTAATCATTTAATTATTGAGGCAGGTCAGAACATATTGCTAAACAATTTCACTTCTATATTATCTAGACCAGCTAGGGCTGAGAAGTAATGCTTTAAAGGAGTTAAATCTCTTTAAATGGTGTAGTTAAGCTTTTTACACAAGTTTGGAATCTGGAAGCAATATAACTAAATTAATATAGTACTGCACTAGCCAATTAACTCTTCTGCAGAGCACAACTCAGAACTCCTATTGTTCTTTAAATTGCACACTGTCTGAATGACTGGCACAATATTGCACTGGAAAGACATATATACATGAATATGGTCTGCAGTCATCAGATGAAAGGAGTCCCACTTCTGTAACACTAAAATGTAGTCCTGTGATTCAATCAGTCCTGGAATGCATTTTCGGGGCAGAACACAAATACACTAGTTTCAGTAGAGTCCCTTTTCTAAAAGTATCACTTTACATCTTGCTTTACCCAGAATTACCAGCTCTACAACACTGGCTGTCATAATGGCACTATCAAAAATATAGAAAATATGAAGCAAAAGAAAGAATTCCGTCCTGTTCTTTCCACATCAGTTGTGCTTTGTGCAATTATCAAATCACATGTCATTATGCCAAATATCTAATTATCAGAAGTATAAGAGTAGGCATTTTACATGTTGATTGTGGCAACATTAGGCGGCCAATGTCAAGCAACCATCAGCAAAATCTCTTAAGGTGCTGTACTACTTCAGTAGTTCTGAGTTTTCTGAAATAATGCAGCCAAATTCTTTGAGTTCTCTGACAGCTATATCAGCAGAGCCAGGATTGTCTTCCATTTCTGCAGATACCCTAGCATCTTACTCTGGATACATTATGATCTGAAAAGAGAAAGTAACAGTCTAGCAGGTGTATTCACTGCAGAAATCCTGGTGATTGACAAGACTGGGGAAGATGACAGAAGAATCAGTTAAACAATGGAACACATCTCCACCATTTTTAATTTGGGAAAAGAAAAAAAAAGTACAGATTCATGTATGATCATATCACTTTTTTGATCTGGGCAGCTCTACGAATGCTTCAATACTTTCATCACTTAGTGATGATGCGTAATGGAATAGGAGTATTTGCTCCTCATTTATTCTCACCATGCCCCTGAGGATACTCAATTCCAGCGGGTAGTCAGACCAACTGGTTCTCCAGAGGTCAGCCAAATCCAGACTCTCTGAAGACATCCATGAAGCAGTACAGAAGGGAATGGATGAGAAGAAACTCTGCCACCACTTAAATGACAAAAGAACTCAATCTAGTTCTGAGGGAATCAAAGAAAAGGAGCAAATCTCTAGAATCACACTGGAAAAACATGAATGCAATCCATGTCTTGGAAAAGCAGCAAGACTTAAAAAATTCCATCTCATTTAAAGTCTGAAAGTACCAAAACATTCCAAGTAGGGAAATATCAAGCATTTTAAGGTAAATTACACCATTTTTATCTTCCCAATAATAAATCTGATTAAAACAATGGTGTTAATATCTCTTAATTTTGATTTATATTCGGAAACTATACATAACTATACATATAAGGTTTCTTACGGAACTAAACTTTCTATTAGTTACTAACTTATTTTGTTTTGTCTTAGAAACAAGTCTTTCCATATTGATTGTTATTTACCTTGGTTTGCAACTATTAAATATAGGCATCTGATCAGTTAGGAGGGTAGTGTCACAGCCATTATTAGCATCCAAGTAATTACACCATTCAGCTTATTAATGGTATGTTCCATTACATAGAACAATTTTCCCGCTGCCTATCACACACATTACCACATGTTTGAAAAGAATTTACAGCTCAATGCAAACATCTCTAAAAATTGGGGGAAAAAAAGCCACTTTAAATTATGCAAAATAAATAATTAAGTACAACCAGCTTTCTATTTCATTGACAAATCATCTGCTTTAATGAGCTGACTTATTTAAAGGCATAAACTGATGCACTAAAATGCATAAAGAGGCAGATAATTGATTTGTATGAATTGCAGAATGGTTTAAGCAGATTACACGCCTACATACTTTTCAATGAGATTGCAGAGATATCCCACTTCTTCCTCAGCACTGTTTTCTCAACTCTGAACAACAGGAAATCTCTCACTTCTCCTTAGTTAACAGATTAATTACGCCTCCTTTCTTGCACAATAAAAAGCAAAAGTACTGTTTGGAAAAATGCATAGCTAGCTTTCATTATTTAAAAGACTGAATAGACAGATACTTACTAGAGGTAGGATACAATTCCAACACACTAACTGGTAAAAAACAAACGCAACAAATAAATCTACTTCCAATAGGATTATATACAAGGCATTTTCATATAGCTTAATAAACCATAATTTCTCTAGATTGGTATTTTGGTTTAGTTCTCTCAAATATGTTTATAAAAATCTATGTCTGGCTGCACAGTAATGAAAATATGAGATTCCTGATGCAAACTACAGGAAAGTCACTTCATATTATTTCACTTTTCTTTCATTTTCACTCAGAAAGACAAAAATGTTGTGTAAGATAAGCTCCAGGATCACAGCTTAGAATGTATTTAATACAGTACTATCATACATACAAGAGCATCACTCTTATTGAAGTTATTCACTCTTCAACCTACATGCTACCTTTAGCCCTCTTGAGTTGGCACAACTGCTTCCAGGTAATTTGTGAACACATCTAGAGACAGATTGGAAGTTTATTCTGTGTGATTTCTTTATTTCTTTGATGAATTAGTCTCCTTATGCCACTTTACAGTACAACCTCAAAAAAGCTTGCACCAATAAAGCTTTTTTAAAAAAATGTATCTTAACTGTACTATCACCATACAGTTACATGTTTTAACAAACACTGCAGTCAGTTTTCACCATAAAACTGAGTTTAGCCTATTGGGAAGGGGACTGGGGGGGAAGGGGGTGAGTGGGTTAGTCTAGAAAATGCATATAGCCTGACCCTGCCCTCAATTCTATGATGAAGGCAAGTTTATGTGGTGGGGACACGCACCTTTACTCAAGGCATGGGACAAAAAAAAAACCAAAAAAAACCAAGACAAAAACCCATCAAACCTAGAAAGTTTCCCTGATTAACAAAAATGACTTGCCTCTCTCAACTAGTCCAACTTGTTACTTTTGCATTTCCCAAATAATTAAAGCACTCTATTGTGGATAATATGGGGTCTTAATGCTTTGGTTTTAAATGAAGAATTACAAATCTCCACCATGTTGACTACAAACAAAGTAATCGCTTGTATGCTTTTGGTTTGGGTTTTGTTTGTGTGGTTTCTTGGGTTTGGGTTTTGCAGGGTGTTTTCTTTGGTTGGGGTTTTGTTTGTTTAAGATCAGGCCAATGATTTGCCTTTCCCTCACTGAAGACTAACCACTCTGCTTTCAAGAACTTCTAAAGCAAATCAAAGTATGCTGCAGAACTTGATCACACATTACCTAGAAAAACTATCCCATCACTTTCAGAGGAATGGAAAACTGGATAGAGGAGTACATTCATTTTTAGATTATTTTTATTTGTATTTGATTACCTTGGAATACATAATTACTACATTTGAGCAAAACTGGAAAAGCTACCCTAAGATTTCAATAGGTTTCTTCTATAGTCATCTAGTAAATGGATTTACAACTACAAATTAACAATAGATAAAACCAGGAGGTTTTAAACTGGGCATAAATGTGGATCCAAATTTCCCAAGGTAATAGCTAGGGTCTAAATGCTCCACATGGAAAAATGCATTTTCTGACAGTTGTTAAAAAACTGTTAAAACCTTTTAAAACTTTACTCACGAAACAGATGTTGTTAAATCCAACTGCATTTTTATTCTATTTTCTAACACACCATAAGCTTTCCCCCCACACTTTGGTTCATATTATGGATTTACTACAGCTGATTTTCATAAACAAACCCTCAAGATCACTGTGATAATACACCTGTTTATAACATTAAGTCAAAAAAGTAGATGATTGAGGAATTAATAGGTAAGAAGAAAAAAAGAAATTAAAAAAAATCAATACTCACCAAGGAAGACAATCAAGTGGAAAGTAGCATTTTAGGATTATATTTGGTTCAATCCCCTGGCAATTGAGGGCTAAACCCACCCTCACAGCTCCTTTCCCTCCCTGAACAGCTCTGATGCTTGTCTGACCATTTGGGTAAAGACCATTTGGGTGAAAACCAGTTTGGCCACTAAGTGATTTTTTTTTTTTTTTTTTTTTTATTACCTAGGAAATTTTTTTGCTCATTCAGCAAAATTAATTAAGTCATTGATGGGGATCACATGAGTATTAAGAGTCAGCATGAGGAGACATGTGTCATTCATTTTGACAGCCACTAGACTGCCTGCACTATGAAAACAAACAAATTGGATTCAAACGGTTTTGACTCGCTCAAACCCAGACACCAGCTTCTGTTCTCTATTGCTAACTGTTGCTGAGCTGTGTTACACTAATGTTAATAAACCTAAAAAATCCAGAAACAAAAAGTTCTTGCTGTCTAGTCCAAAACTATTTGAATGCAGCAAAAAAAGTCCCAAAAACACCTAGTGGCAGCAGACAGCAGTAACAGCATAAACCAAGAAAAGATTTTAACAACTGTTAATGTAATCGTAGAATGGCTTGAGTTGGAAGGGTCCTCAATGATCATCTAGTTCCATTCCCCCTACCATGGGCAGGGACACCTTCCATTAGACCAGACTGCCCTAGGCCTCATACAGCCTGGCTTTGAACGCCTGCAGAGAGGCGACAACCCTAATCTCCCTGGGCAACCTGTTCCAGTGTCTCATCACCCCTAATGTAAAGAATTTCTTTCTAATATACACTCTAAATCTACACTCCTTAAGTCTAAAGCCATTCCCTCTCATCCCATCACAATAAGCTCCTGGCTTTCTTGTATGCTCCCTTCAGGTACTGGAAAGGCCACTATAAGGTCTCCCAGGAGCTTTTTTTTCTCCAGACTGAACAGCCCCAACTGCTGGCAACAGTTGGCAGCCAGTGTATACATTAGCAGTATTACTGGCATGCTACTGAAAATCCTGGCCAGAAATCAGCATCACTCCAGTCACTACAGGCCCTAAAATCATTCACTAATTCCTTGTAAACTCTCATCCACTGAGATAACTGGCCAATTACCAGTTTTAACAAATAAATAATTTTGTCACTGAAAACTCACTTTCTGTTCAGTTTAGAAAACACAGTTTTTAGAAGACCATTTTCCAGACAATTTAGTATTAATCAAGGCAGATTTCACTTCTCAACTTCTACAAAGAGCATTAACTACGCAAAGGTTACCATAAGGAAAATTAAAGTTCATTTCACATTTTTCAAAGACCCAGGGAGCATATAGATGTTTTTGGCATTCTTCCAGTCCTTTTTCACCTACCTATTTCAAGGTAAAAATGAAGGCCTACGTTGCCCATGATGTTCATAAACCTACACCACCTTCGCCAGAGCTTTGTCATCTGTCGCAGATCAAACACTTTCCCCTCAAATCCCTCAGTAGATGATATAGATACTTCTTCAGAGGAAAATTTCACTAAATTATCATATTTCTGATTACAGAATAAATAAATAAAAATCAACTGACTTATTGAGCATATAAACTTATGGACTTGAGTATCTGGCTATACTTTTATTTATTTATAGTCCTTGAAAGTATACATCAGACAGCTTCTTCTTTCTCTAGGAGTTACAGCTTGCTATGTTTCTTTAGCATCAAAATAAGTCTGGAGGCTGCTGCAGACAAGAGTTCAATATTCTTTGGAAACAACAAATAAAGAAAACCTCCCCTCCCTCAAACCTCCCTCTCCCTTCCCCCCCCTCCCCCTTTTTTTTTAAGTAGTAGAAAATTATAAGGTGGTCCATGGGAATTTTTTTATTTTCATAAGCTAACCACAGAAGTTGCTTACAATAACTGTACAAATAATGAGAAAGAACAGAGGAATAATCCCATAGCTTTTTGTAACATGCCTCTGTCACTTCCTTCTTACTGTCTCTGTCATTCATGCTGAGTCTGTTCACTGCAGCAGAAGGAAATATTTATTTCCTAGGGTCAATTTTCCTCTTATTTTGCCTCACAGCAACAGGAAAGCAAAAGTAGAAAGAATAAATTAAGACTACACTCATAGCTTCCTGGGGTCTCACAGCAGTGAGTACTAGCAGCAGTGCACTTTTTCATTACAATCACCTACATCCAATATTAATTTGGTTTCTAAAGTCTTGAAGATTATTCAAACAGCACTCTGTTAGACAGCAATAGCAAAGAAAAATTATGTTCAGGAACTGGGGAGGACATGCTTTATTTCCCCAAAACAACTAACAGACTTCATATCACTTCTTAATAACTGTACAAAGCAAACAGACAATGTAAGTGTTTAACTTTAGTGGAAAGATGGCAAAAGGTCACTGAAAAAATGTGAGGCCAAAGCTTTTAGTAGCACTGTGTGTGCTTAATTTCTTTTTATGTCCCCTTTCAAAAACAAAAGCCAGCTAGCCATTGACCATGAAGGTAGCGAGGCAGGAAAGTTCATCTGCTCCAAAATACAAAGTGAGGTGCTAAAAGTTTTGCTATCAGTAAGTGGGTAGTTTTAAGATTCCAAACCAGTTTTCAAAACAAAAAAGTTATTAGAAAAAACCTGACTGACTTGTTTTTATACCACTAACAATCTATCAGAAATCAGATTCTAAAAGAGGAGACAGGCACTGGAAACCAGGTTTTAATAATTAACAGTGTGAGTTTGACTCGGGGTGGGGTTTTTTTGCATGTACAAGGAGAAAAAAACACCCCACACCAAACCACCACCACAAATATATTTACGATCAGTTTAAAACAATGCAACACGTAAATCCCAATGCCAGCTAAAATACTCCCAACCTGACCATCTCTGTCTACAGTAATCAGTCTCTCAAGTCAACATCCACCCCACTGCATCTCAGATATAAATGCACACTTCCTCAGTGAACCCAAAGGAACTTATCCTTTAGGAAGAGCAATAGAAGATGCAAAATATTGACACACACTGACCATGCCAGCTTACACAGCACAAGTACTAAGCCACAGACATAAAAGAGAAAAAGAAAAAACGTAGAGAAACGCAGGTCTTCTACAATGCTATCATGTATTAGCAAGCACCAGAAGAGAACACTTTGAGTTCTTTTTCCTTTGTAAGAAGGAATCCAAAAGTACCACGTGCCAACCAAAACAAGGATCACAGATTCACAAGTGTGTTGTACAACAAGGAGTACTAAAGTCTCTTGGATTTAGGAGTATTTACATAAGGAAAAGTTTGAGAACATTGCTCTCCTTTTCCCACTGAAGATGGGTATTTCAGCACCTCCAGCTGTGCAACAATGCAAGTAATTTCTTGATACTACTTTCAATTCTCTGCTTCATGACTGTAGGAATTTGAAGGTGATGAATGTTAGGGTAAAATTATTTTACTAGTGCGATCTGTAATACAGAATACAAATAACAAAGGAGTTTGAGATATACTACCCAACATTCAAACTTGAAAACAAATGATGTTACTAGGTAAGGCATGGAAGAGCTACCAAAACAAAGAATTCATCTAATAAAATACCATGACATATATTAAAGTGAGCACTGTTTTGTCCTGCAGATTACATCTTTTAGAACAGTTACTTTAATTACATTCTTACATCCATCACGCCCTCAACTGAATGCCAAGACATGAAATCCTCACCAAAGACTCCAGCAGCCAGCTACAAAATGAACTTTTATTTTTCACTATTAGGTTTCTTCTTTTCTGGTTTATCACAATACGTATGGAAGTCATGAAAGGCTAAAAGACAAAGACATCTGGATGGTGTAAAGAAAAATCATGCTTTGTCCTCTACTCAGATCATTCTGAGCCTTCAGGGTAGAGTGTTCTAAAAGCATATTGAACTATATAGAAGCTCTTGTTCTATAATACTATAATTATACTTCTGCTTTCTTTAAAGGCAGACACTTCCTGGAAAAGTAGATAAATAACAATTCTGTGATATTAGTCTGAAGAAATCACTGTTGAACACAAGGTGATGAAATACATCACTGGTGGTCATTGGTTACATAGGCATTAAGTCATAGGAACCATCTAAGCATCACAAGAACAATCTATGAAATTCAGTATAGTCCCTAGTTTCTAGGGCTACAACAGAAGAAAAAAACACAGGAATTCCTCACAGAGAATTATGGAATAATGGAACAACTCATCTCAAATAATGTTTTGATGTTTTACCTGCTGACTGATAGACTAGACTGTGCCTTGAAACAAAACTCCTGGCAGTAGTTGAAGCATTTACTACATTTATTATCTCTAAAGTGTACAGTCTTTTTCATAAACTTCCTGAACTCTCACTCTGGTTTATGTTCTATCCCTTACCCAAAAGGAAATCAGAATATCTAAACTCCAAGTTTACCATATATATTTAGCTAAATAGCTTCTTGCCCTAAGAAGGATATACATGGTTTTGTACCTGGTTTTGCCAGTAACTTGGTACAGATCTATGTGTAACTTGGGTTACAGATCTATGTATGTTCTGTTACCAACTGAAACCAAATGGAGGTGTGACAGTAATTGATTCTAATCAGCTGTGCTAAAGCAACTTTGTACAATCTATTAACCTTTCTGCAAAACAGGGAAAGAACTTTGGTTTTTTTGAAGCAGGAAATGAGAAACATCTATGGGGTAAACAAAAACAATGAGAGTAGTTTTATTTAAGCTACAGGTTCTGCTTTTTTTCCTCGTAGGCTAGAGAGGACCAACACATTTCTTTAAAAGAAAAAAAAAAAAAACAAAACACCAAACACCACCATATAACCAAACCAGTATGTAATTTCTATAAAAACATTAATGTAGTATTATGTCTGAAACAGCTGTCTAGCTTGTTAGCTTCTCTCCAGCACTAACCAATGGAGGCCATTTATGAAGGAGTGTAATAGAAGGGCAAACAAGAATACCTTCTACTCACCAGTCACCTTGATTTTTGAGTCTGAGAAGACACTCCTGTATTTCAGTCATAGTCTTTGACCTTTCCCCCTACAAATTAAATGTTTAAATTTCCTTGCAAACTTTTGGTTAGACACAGTGTAAAGGAGTATCTAATTTGTTCTGAATCCAAGTACCTAAGTTTTTCAAAAATAAGAGAAAAAGAAAAACAAACCTCTGAACAGCTCCCTACCTCCTTTCTTCACAACCAAGTTTCATGTCTCTTAGGCCTCCACTAGTATGTCTGTCTCTGACTAGGTGAAAAGCCCTAGTCAATTTTCAATATACCTTTCTCCTAGGCTAACACAACTTTCTTGAAATAGAAGGGACATACAGAAGAAATACCCAAGCTGCATTTAGTATTAAATATATGGCCCCAGGAAGGATTTATACAATAGCATACTGATGTCATTTTCTTCCCAATTGACTGTTAATTCTAGCATTATTCATTTTCTGACTGCTGAATACTGAGCTGCTACTATCAAAGAACTGTATCACCGTGATGCTTCACAGACAGCATTAGCTAATTCATAGATCAGCACTTCCAAGCATAATTTTTTTTCATTATATATTAATCCATACAACTAAAAATGATTACACAACTAAAAGCACCTTCCAGCTGAAAACTTCTAGTAGCATCTTCTCAGCTTTTTTTGTAGTATCAGACTACAGTATTTCCTTTACAGATGGACAACAGGAAAAACCCTCTTAAATATTTAGAATAATTATGGCATAATAGAAATCAGTTTCAGTATGTGTCCCAGATCAACTTGTTAAAACAAGCACCACACAGCCTACTGAACACA
Organism: Melanerpes formicivorus; assembly: GCF_026170545.1. NCBI lineage: Eukaryota > Metazoa > Chordata > Aves > Piciformes > Picidae > Melanerpes > Melanerpes formicivorus. Next base: position 7,632,657 of record NW_027142369.1, read on the forward strand.
CATAGTTTGCACTTCAAGAGACCACTCAAAATGGCTTATTAATTAAGAGGTAAAACAGTACAAAACAAGCATCTGCAAAAATGGTTTGATTTTCCTTTTTGTTGTTTCTTTAAATGTGATCATCTCCCAGCCAACAGAATTTCACCACTTCAGCCAAGTAACGTGAAGTCTTAACAACAAAAATACTCCTAACCACCTTAAGCACCAAATACCCTCCAGATTTCTTGCAGCTGAAGTTAGCTGAATCTCTGAAGACATTCGTTTCTAAACAATAATTTCTAGTTAATGATAATACATAACAGATATTCCTTTTATTTTTCAAATGTATCATAATCCATTTTCTACTCATTCGGATTTTTTTTTAATTACCCAACACTGAAGCAAGGTCCAGTGCAAAAAATATTCGTCTTTTTAACCTTTTTTATCCTTTTCAACTTGCGATCACACAGCGCAAGGTCTGCTTTAACAACACTGCCCCTACATTTTATTTTTTTTTTCCACTCCATGCACTGCCTTAATTTGAAATTGGAGAGAACAGAAAGGAAGCAAAGAGCTAAGTTCTTATACCACCTTTAACATTAGCACTTCAGAGCGGAAACTCTTTACTACCCTACCCTGCTTCCCACAACCCCATCTGACACGACAGAGGGGCTCAAGAGACCCCCAGCCCTGGGAGGCACAGCGCAGACACTCAGAACGCACACCCCAGCAGGCCTCCAGCGCAGCTGCCCGGGGGGCGCGGAGCCAGAAGAGACAAAGCCGAGAGGGGCCAGAGCGCGGCCCCCACAGTACGGGCTCTCCCGCCACCCCACACGCGGGGCTCGGGCCCTGCCAGCGTCGGCGCCCACAAGAAGTTGCCGAGGCTGATCCTGGGGCACGGAAGTGAGCGCTGGCTTCTCCAGGACCCGTAAAGACAGGGCCGGTCGCTGGGACGGAGGCGGGGCAGACCTAACAGGGCCCCAGCGGTGAGAGGGCAGAGAGGGAGCCACAGCCGCCATCCCAGCCCGCTCGGCGGCGGGGCCTCAGACTGGCGCGGGCGGCGGGCTCCAATACCCGTGCTCGGCCTCCATGCAGATCCTGAAGCAAGGGGCAGACGTACGGGGAGAGCCATCTCCTACCTGCTCGGACGGGACCCAGCCCGGTGCTTCCCCCCACTACAGGCCGCGTCTCATTGTGGTGGTGGTGCTGCTGCCGCTGCCGCCGCCGCCATTTCGCCGCTGCTTCACTCCCCCCAACTGTCAGGTTCCTCCATTCACCTGGGCCCGGGACAGCCTCCTTCCCCCTCCCTTCCCCCTGTGCCGCCAGCCCTACGCAAACGGAGCACTTCCCCCACCCCTCCCACCCATACCAACGAGGGCCGCCCAGCGCCCGCAACGCAAACCTGCTCCGAGAATTCCACTCTGCGCAGCTCACACGCTTCACATGCTCACGCTATGAAAGGAACTAGACGATTGGCGGCGAACGCCGGGTAAAAGGTGAAAGGTTCATAAGGCAGCCAATACACTAGCGGGATACAGCAACCGCCGGGGAGCTGCCGGGTGGTCCAGAGTCTCACGTGTGCGCGTCCTCCCCTCCCCCGCGCCGGCTGATTGGGAGGTGCTGGGCCCCCTGCGCTACCCTGCGCTCACGCGTTTGGGCGGGTCTCGCCCGCGCGGGACACGGCGGGAGCAGCGGGAGCACCCGCCATCTTGGAGGACGGGCTGGCGAGAGTTCACTGTGTGTGGAGCTGCCGACGCCGCCGCAGGCCCGCAGCCTCCCGCCGAGGCGAGGCTGGTCATGAAGAGACGGATCTAAGGGAATAGGCTTGACCTGTCGTACAATTCCAGGCAAGCCATCATTTTGGTAGCGTCTGCCTAGAGGATCACTGAGCTCTCTTATCACTGTGTAACTACATCTCACCTTCTTGTACACACAGTAATCATTTCCGTCAGAAGTAGCATTACTTACAAAGGCCTACGTGCACCAGGAAGATGGCGCCCTCAGTATTTGCAGGTGCTAGGCCCAGAAGGTAGAAGGACTGCTGGAGATGGTTGAGTTTATGTGTACTCCCTAAGCAGCATCTCCTTGTGCCAGTGTAAGGCAAACTGACTAGCTGGACCGCTGGTTTTATACCAGTTTCTTGTCAACATTCACTGGCTTGAGTGATGTTACTAGCTACTACTGATACACTGTTTTATTTCTTGGATTAGCTTGGGAAGAGACAAGACAATAAGAAAGCTCTGAAAAAACTTACCTACCTAAACTAACATACAGTGCCAGATGTAGGAGAACGTTCTGTTGTAAGTGTGAATAATATGTCACAAAGGTAGGGCACAGGGCTGGAAGGAGTCAAGTTTATGAGAGGTAGCATGGTTGGAGCTGCCTCCCATGGCATCAGCTGCCAACACCATTCTCTGTGTGACTGGTGAGAAGATCTGATCTTCCTCACAAAGATAGAGCTAGTAACCAAATGTCCAGGAGTAATTACTGCATGACTTAGATCCATAATCGCAGCCTGGACCAGAATGATGCTTAGAACAAGTAATGAAATGGATAACTCTTGTAAATTCAGACTGGAGTTTGAAAGTCCCTTGGCATAGTCCTCACGGATTGGCAGAGAGGTGCAGGCATCACATCTCATTTGCAGCTGGTAACGTTCCCAAATGGCAGTTCTGTGGAACCAGGGAGGAATTACCTTGCTTGATACCTAGTCATTAATTATAATAGTGGTGCACAAACCGTGCTTCATTTCTGAAGAGCTGTGTCTGGAAGTGACCATGAAAAAGCTGTGTCTGGCTCAGATCACTCTATCTGTTCTTCAACACATGGTGCTCACCTTTTTGCAGTGTTGGTGAATGTTCATCAGTGTCAGTGTTCAGCTCTTAACATTATCCAGTTACTCTCCATGGAGTTAATAGCTCATCCTTTTTACCTTGATGTCTTTTTTTTCTCAGTTTCATTTACATTACGGAGAAAGGAAATTGCTGATCAACAAGAAAGGATTTGGTTGTGGCTTAGTTTTTTGTTAGTTTGGGTTTTTTTTTTTCAGAGCATGGTAAAAAGAACTGTGTCCAAAAAAGGTGGTGAAAATCCTTACTATTAGAGACCCCGGGTTGCTTTGGTGTCATTTTAACTGCTAAATACGCAATTCAGTTTTCAAGATGAGCTCTTCCTCCTAGTCTTCCTCTCACATACAGGTCCAGAAGCTCTATTACTTTTCAGTAGTTTTCTTACTTTTTGTGAAAGGAAAAAAAAAGATAACCAAGTTTACCATAATTTACCGTTGTGATGGGATATACATGCTTAACCTACAGTGCTAGGGAGTGGTCAGATCTATGGACTGACTGCTCAAATGACCACACTGAAAATGTAAAGACACATGTAAAGCCTCCTGTGGGCAATGTGATCACTCTCGTGGAAGGGTATCTTTAAATAATGTAAATATATACTGTTGTCTTCATTCTGCTTCCTCCTGGCACCTTTCCATGGTGGATGGATTTGGATGTGCTGTATTTTGCTGATCCTTGTTGCCCTCTTGCAAAACCTGCAGGGCATGCAGCTACAGAAACAGTTACTCTTACATTAGTAAGTGAGCGAGTTAGTCTCCTAACATTGTATCCACTTCAATATAGACTGGAGATCATCCTTGTTTCTTAGTGAAGAAAACAACCATAAATACAGTGCAGAGTCACATCTGGCCAGCCACTTCTCTTCCAAGTTGTGCTGAAACGTGTGCATGTATGTGTGTGCAACAGAAGATCTGTCATTGGAGGTCCAGCCTCTATCATTCCATCTGCACTCTGTGAGGGACTGACCATCTTCCTTAGTATAAAGTGCCTACAAAATTGGTACAAGAAGACAAAGCTAACTGGAGCACTCTCAAGTTCATTTAAACCAAGGTTAGTAGAATTATTTTAGTTTAAAAGTGATACGGAGGCCTAGGGCATTATCAAATTGTTTTCTTATCTCAAACATCTGTTGCTATGTACAGCACATCTTTTTTTAATATCTATGGTGTTAAATAATATAATATTAGAGATTTTTATAGTATTGAATGGGAATCTTTCTGATTTTTTTTTATGGTTGGAAGAATAATTATATCCTGTGACAAAAGCTTAAGAAGAGAAGCAGCTGTTCTGTCTTATCCAGTGGGAGCTGTCAGAACACATGGGTCTATTTTTCCAATTTTAGCTAAAGTACTGAAGGAAATTGGCATTCTTGATTCTTTCTAACATAAACTAGAGCAGAAAGAAACCCTCCTTAATCCTGTGCAGGCCATGATTAAATAATGAATTTTATCCAATTCAAGTAGGTTCAAAGAGAAGGCAAGCAGAATATTTAAAACACAGAAAACAGACCACATGAATTCCAGGAGAATTCTGGAAGTTATTTTTATATACAAAAGAGTGTCTTTCTCCACAGCTACTTCCTCCTAGAGCATGCCTGCTGACAGGAGTTTTTGATTTAAAAGCACAGTTATGGTAAAATTTGTGCTACTCATTATTTATCACCACTATCCTCTTTCCATTGTAAGAATTGGTTATTTCATGTCATATGCTTGTATAATGAAGCTAATCCTCAGACTTTAAGACCAAATAAAAATTTTACTTTTATATTAATTTCACAAATTTCTTACATAGATTTTAAGATGAAGTCATCAATGTGATACACAGCTCTAAAATTCCATGTACTTCAAAATGCTTGCCATTCACTGTTTGGTAAAAACCACACAATCAACCATAAAAATGAAGCCAACAGGCCATTGGATGAAAAGAATAGAATAGCTCAAGTGATTAAAATCCAGAACAGAGTAAGTAACATTGTACTGAATTAGAACTTTTCCCATGTGTTTAGCACTGGAAATACTGTGATGTTTTACTCCATAGGATAATTGTAAGGCAACAAGAAAACAGAAACATTTATCTGTTGTTGCCTCCTGTTGATACCTTCTGTGAGCCTATTTTGTCCTTGCATTGCATGCTTTTTCAACAGCACACTTTGAAACGAGCTGGCAGTCATTGAGAAAATACGGGCCAGAGTGTTGTATTTAAATTTCTGGCCAGGAAAGGATGTGTCTATTCTACACTCACTGGAGAAAATGTAACTTGAGACTTTCCTCTCAAACAGCCCCTAGTCTGGCTACCAGAATTTTCAGTTCCTAGCTGTGAATCACTGCAGAAAGAGTGGTTGCAAACAATTTAAACCACAGTGCTAATAACACCTGTAATGCATTATGAGAAAAAGCTGCAGGTATGGTTATGGAGGAGGAAACTGGAAGAAAGATAGACCCTATTTTGAACAGATTCCATTCCTAAAACTGGAGCTGAGATTTCACAAAGGTGCATCAACAGATTCACTCTTCTTATGCAAGGACTTGGCATTGATGACTACTGCCTCAAAAAACATTCCCATTTCTGATTGTGGAAAGCTGTCACTTACCAGAAGTGTAACTGGGAATCTCTTCCCACTCATCACTGACTAAAGTCAGTCATGTAATATCTGCATTTCACAAGCAGCTGCATTGAGAGTACAAAAGATGTATTGTACAATAATTAGAAGACTTCCCACTGTCCTTTGATATGTGCTTTTTAATCTCCTTTCTGCCCAAGAATTAAGAAATGCCATTTTGCAACACATGAATATACTTAGATGCTGCAATTATGCTGATTCTTGCTAGCATGCAGAAAATATCCCTTAGCAAAGTGATGTACCAGTTATCCAGGGTACAGATCAGCCATGAAAAAGTAATGCCAAAATGATCAGTTCGAAGTATTTACAGCAGATGGAGCTACACATTTTGCTCTGGTTACATATTACATGATATTCCAAGGTGAAGTGTACAGTTTGGCAAGGGCACAGAACTATACCATCTAACCAAGGAATGGAGTTAGTCAGTACAGGGTATTTCCTGAATTACTGCAATTGACATGATCAGAAATAATCCATGTAGCATGGATAGAAACAGCAATTCAAGAAAAGATTATTTTAGTGTCTGTATTTTAGTGTCTTAATAAAAATCACATCTCGATTCAAAGGGTTGGTTGTTACCTGTTCAGCAACTTGAAGTTACTCCTGCCTCTGCTGGTTTTTGTTTACAAATCAGGGAAGATAAGCATTGAAGAGAGAACAAAGGTTTCAGTATACAATACTATCAGCCACAACATATGCATGATGTCCAAAGGTTATCCTCTGGGGGTCTGGGATGCCACCCAACTGAAGAGCGTGTAGTTGGTGTGCCTATAGTTCCTTACCTGAAATGAACCTTGTACATGTCTCCATTGCTGTCATGATCCAGAGGGGTATGTTTCTTACGCTACAAATGCATCTCCTTTAAGATACTAAAATACTGTTTACACAGCAAGAATGAGGGAGATTATTTTTGCAGTTTCTATCAGAATTACTTTTATCCCAGAGCAGTTAAAAAAAATCAAACCCAACAATTCCTTTCTTACTGTGTTTGAATTTGAACTAAAGTTTCAATCCCGTACTCTTGTAAAAGCTTACTCCCACATTTTGAGGTCACCTGTCTTGCATATTTGAAATTCACCTCTCCCTCCCAGTCTACTTGCAAATTCCTAACCATATGGTCATTTGCAAAAAAAAAAAAATTAAATATTACACTAATTTATTTTTTTAAAATCACAAACATTTTGTTTTCCACTTCAGTATTACTCATGATACCAGTAAAACTGACTGGTTTCAAACTGTATCTAGAGATTTTTAAGTAATGGTAATTAAGAGGTGGTGGATGTCCCATCTCTGGAAACATTCAAGGTCAGGTTGGGCAGGGCTTTGAGCAACCTGATCTTTTTGAAGATGGCCCTTCTTATTACAGGGAGGTTGAACTAGATGACCTTTAGAGGTCCCTTCCAAGCTAAATTATTATGTGAATATATCTATAGAGTAACTGGGCCCAAATATTCCAAATTCTCAGCAACATTATGAATATTCTCTTACTGCCTACGAGGTTTAGCTGTGGAGGAGAATGGTTCAATAGGCAAGTGCCAGCTACTCCAGTGGTGATGAGAAACCCAGTGAAGGCATGTGAGACTGATTTTGTAGAAGGAACAGAGGAAAGATTGCAGTTCCTAAAGCGTGATACCCACCAAACTTTATAAAACTGGAGAAGAAGATTATTTTCTTTCGCTGTGTTTCTCTCATTTAGTTTTTCATGAGCAGGATTAGGGGGCTGATTCTGAACTGCACTGCATCTCTGTCCTACTTTTATTTTCCTTTTTTCTCATATACTGCAGAGACAATTAAGGTGTACACAGGGGAACACAGTAAAAACAAATCAGTACTGCACCCAGTAATTTACTAATCCGCAAGTATAAACACTTATGTAGAAGCAGGCCAGATGAACTGAATTGTAAGAACAGTGACTAATTCCACACGACTGTTTGGTAAGCTTGCCCAGGGCTTGTCTATAATGCCAACTTCTGTGCATTAGTAAATTAATAAATCTTCACTTTTCTAAATATTAAAAATTCATTCTCTTTGTTGACTGAAAGAAAAGCTTAGAGTCTTCCTTCAAAATTAGAAGTCACTTTTTGGGTAGGTGGGGAAACACTTCACTTTATGAATTTGCTGTCTTTACTGAGATCTCCTCTGCTTAAAAGGTAATATAGTTTCTAGGCATGAAAATCAATAAATACGTAAATAAAATATATAATCTATAATATGTAATGAATAAATAAATAACAACGTGGTGATCTCTCCTGAAATTAGGTGTTTGAAGATCTTTTCTTGGGAGGACAAGGACAAACCCACAGATAGCAGATTATGTACAGGAAGCCTGTCCATTTATTTCAAAATTGGACACTTTATAAAATAAAGTGGAACTATTCACTAGTAAATACTATTGTTATTACAGCGTAAGTTTCTGAAAACATTTTCTTCTCTAGTGTACCAACTATACAGAAGAATATATTTCTTTCTCACAAAAATTAGCTTTGAGCAACAAGTGCAAACATCCAGTACATACCACTGATTGAAAGCATTCAGAAGAAATGTATTTGAAAGTACACAAAAATGCATCTCCTTCAGTATGTCTTTTGATACCACTCAAATTCCTGCAGCATTTGTTCTTCAAGTAACCATCATTCCTCACCCCTTGCCAAAGAGAACATGTATTTTAAACATTACATTCTTTACTTGCAAATTTTTTCTACACGATATAAGTTTCTCATTAACTCTTTAGCAAACTAGTGCTTTACAGATTGCGTTTTAAACTGAAGAACTTTAACAGGCAGGGTAGAACACTTTCTTCAGCTCTTTACACACCAAGAGTAGAATAGCACGAAATAGTATGCCTGCTAAACTATGTTTTGTTCAAGATAAAAGAAGTTTAATTTTTATTAAAATAAAAATCCTTGTTTGAATTGTCTATTTGGCATTAAAACATGACTGCATTGTTTCTCTCTCAAAAAAAAAAATGAGCAGCATATAATTTGAAAGTCTGTGGTTTCAATCAGACCAGTCATTTCTAACAAAACAATGGTGATTTTATGTTACAGTCTAGCAATGGGTGTGGATCAGGATCCCCCTGTTTGAATTTGCCCTTAAACACTGAGCAAATGTATTCTGTGAATCGGAGATCCCAGGAAGGCCCAGTGGAAGGAATGAAATCTAGTCTGGGAATAAAATATTACCTGACCTGAACACAACAGTGAAGGTCAGGATCTAGCCTTTCTTGGAACGGTAGGTTTCACCATTTCTCACTGAGGTAAAATTATTTTTACTGCCCCTTTTAATCTCTTCATGAAGAATGAAGTGTATGAATGACCTAGAAGTCAATTCTGTGTTTCGAGAGACACAAAATTAGACATTCTCTTTATGGTGAGAAAGTAACACGGTTCTTGTTTTCCAGCATTGGCAGTAGCAGCTGCCTGGAAAAGTCATCAAAAGTGTCACTGAGTGGAAGAGTCGAGTCAAGTGATGGACAGAGTAAGTAAGCTATGCCATTAGAATATGACTTTTCCATATCATTTAATGTGCAAATGCACTTCACAATCTTGGGACAAGCCACATTTCAAGTCCTGTTTAGACACAGTAAGTTGGGCAGTTGTAAATTACTGTTATCAGTGGTATGCTGACAGGATGAATTTGATATTATTTACCTCACAAAAAACTCCACAATGTGGAAATACAAAAACTTCAGGTTTTTTTGCCTCCTTTCAGATCCACTACCTGTTAGCTCAATGGAAGACAGTGGGCAACCCATGGTCAGGGTAAGAGGTTTCAGCTGCAGTGGTTTGGGAACTTCCACAGCCACATCCCAGCCTGTAATCTCATCCTTGTCTTCCAGCTGTTCATTTCCCACTGCTGTATTCTTAATCAAACATGGAAGTGAATGTTACCTTCCTAAAAGAAAGAGAGGGTTGATCCTGCAGAATTTAGGCAAAAAAGTGCTATGCATGTAATGGGGTTTACTGAAGTCAGTGTAATTGTGTACATTGGATTTGAGGGGATCTGGCACTAAGGGCAATGCATAGGCTTCAGCTAGTTCCTGGCCTATGGGATTAATGTCAATGTAGTGTCCTCAGGGCCAGATCCTGTAGTGTGTGCTTAGCACACAGATGTGCTGTATTGACTTCCACAGAAGTAGAGGAACTGAACACATCACTGGATGCATTAAAGTTTGAGCTTGGCAAGAAGGGTCTCCAAGTACTTAAAGCTAGTGGTAAGTGATAATGCACTATTACAACTATAATCTTGTTAGATACCACATACAGTGGCCAAAATAATCTTCTAAAGCTTCGATTCTCTGGGGACTGGTGCAGAAAACCCTAAAATACCCGCTGGGTATTGCATGCCCCCCCATAAACTCAGTGGAGTACTTCTTAGGTAAAGAAGTCACAGTCATACTGAACTGGAATGAATTGAGAGTCTCCAGGTAATGTAAAGGATTTAAGTGTGTTTAGACACCAAATATCAACATATAGAAGTTTCAGCCTCAGGAAGTTTTAATGGAAGAAAGTAGCTTAATCACTCAGAATATTTTGCAACTTCAGCTGGAAGTTTAACATCACAAAATGAGATCCTGCTATGCAGCTTTAAGAATCACACAATTGCATTCAATCGCTTCTGATGTTTTTCAGGTCTCCTGTTCATTAAAAACTCTTTTTGATCCCAGTTTCCAGTTTTCAAATGGATGACACAACAGATGCATAGCTGAATATTCATTCTCATGAGTCATAATTAATAAATAATCCTATCACATACATGGATTTTTACAGGTACTCTTAAAATATTTCTATTAAATATATAGATAAAATAATCACTGCTATATAAAAAAATCATTTTAAAACAGCTGAACTCTCAAGCTTTGCATAAAATTCTGTAGACACATTTATTACAATCTAGAAACGCAATAAAAATACATTATAGAGCTCAATCCATCAAAAATATTCATGGCATTAAAAAGTGATTGTCATTTTTTTTACTGTAATCTGTGCTTGCTCTTTTTGCACTGATCGTTTCCTACAATTTAGGAAAAGCTATATTCAATTCAGCTTGTAGATTATGTGACTGTTTAACTCATTTCTTCAGCTCTAAGACATCTGCCCCATATATGTTTAGCAGGGTTCTGTTTTAATACAGTATCTTTTCTTTGCACTTTCTGTAAAATCATAATGAAACACTTTGCCTTTAAGTTACATTACAGTAACATTGAATCATCCTGCTACAGCTGTCTCTCAGTCTTTAATGGTGCTCTGGGAACACCAAACATCCTTTATGCAGTGATCCTCAAACACTCCCTGACACCTACAGCTGACAATACTCTGCTACCCACACATTTGGCCAAGAACAATGGGGGTTAGAAATGGTCTTAACAGGTTGGTACCCTTGTGTATCTGAATTCTGCTGCTAAATCAAATGCAGGCAGCTCAAGCTCAGCATTTTTCAAAAACCTAGGCAAAAAATGAGGAAAAGCTTCCATATTCAGATAGTGCATGTTTCTGTTGGAAAATGGATAGATGGTAAGATTCTCCACCAGTCTTTAAAACCTCTCCTATTTCAAGGCAGACCTCTAGCCAGCAAGCTAAAACAGGCTTTGCCATAGCGAATGCTTCACAGTCAGGCTTTTAGACCATAAGCTCAGAATAGGACACAAAGACCAACTAGAAGCAAGGGCACTTGCACTGAGGGATTGGATCTTGCAACGTGGAAGAGTTTCAGGCATGCACAAGTCAGTTTAAATGGACAAAGCTGCTGCTTATGCAGATGTAATTTTTTGCAGTTCCAAGTAATGGCTAGCCTCCGGAAGAGTTCAGGCTCTTTTCATGCACAGTTGACTATACCAGTGTAATCACTCTTAGCTCTCTACCTTGGATTTTCTTACCCATGGAATGGTTGAGTAAGGTAGACTGCTTCTGTTACAGCAAAAACACAAGCAACCAACCCCACATATGGCAAATATCATGGACTAATTTAGTGTTTTTTCATCTATATGGCATGGAAGAAACAATATCCATCTCTTAATGGATTAGACAAGAAAGTGTTACATCAGTTTAAGCACTAGACAAGATGATAAAAAAAAAAATAAACTGCTCATTTCTCTGTTTCAATCACTGTTCATCAGTGGGAGATAAGAAAGAAAACCCTGGGTTTTCTCCCTCTTGGAAGAAAATATTGTATAATGAAGTTGTCAGTATCAGTGCATTCCTATTTATTTTTCTATTATATATGGATCTCAGTTGTTTAGATGAGACATCCAAAGACCTCTTCATTGTGATTAACTTTGTTATGAGGTAAAAGAGAAGACAGAGGGATCTTACGTTATTTGATTGAGCTTTGATAGCTGTAAAGTTTTATGAAGAGACTGTAATCCAGCTCCAGATAATCTTTGATGGAGACTAAGAAACATGGAAGAACCAGAGAGCAAGATACAAAGGCTCAGAAAGAGTTGTCATAAACTAAATGAGCCTATAAAGAATGGCACCTAATAAAGAGTTACCAACACTTTTGCTTCAAACTAATCTACATTGCTACTTGCTGCTATTAAACAGCTGCCATACCTCAGCCTGGTATTCACTGTTTTTCAGGATAAGGATATGAAGTGTCTTGTATTTTGTTTTATTTTTTCAGAGAAAAAGCACTAACTTTTCAGCATGAAAGTTTTGCCTACTTCATGGAAACATTTTCAAAAGTTCTAATAAAGATTTTCCTTTGGAAGGAAGTATGACTGTCATCAACAAGCACAAACAGATTTATGTGTCACAGATTTAGATCACTCAAAATGCTGAACATTTTAATCAGCAAGATGAAAGACTATTTTTTTACTTATATTGATTTAGACTGAATTAAGTTGGGAAGATTGGATCCAATCATTACCAAGCACAAAGGGTCTTATTTTTAGGTTCATGGGGTGAATCCATCTCATGTCAACAGTGACAGGAGAGAATAGGAAACATTTCAGCTGTCTGTTGACTGAAAGAGGTTCAGAGTTTTATCTTCAGTGCTTAAGATCTCCTGCTGTGCACTGCTGAATTCTAACAACTGCATCTCATAAGAAAAATCCCAGGGAAACAAAAAGCTTACAAAGAAGAGTGAAGTGTGATGGACAGTTAGGATCACCCCAGCAGATAACATGACTATAAACAGGTTTTAAATACCTGCAAATAAATTGCCCTATATGATGATGTGTCCGTATGTATTTCACAAACGGAGGAATTTCATAATTTATATCAAATGAAAGTTAAATGTTTTGGTTTAGCATAAAGTGTATCTTTGCCCTGGATTAGTTTTCAGCTGAACTAAGGAATCTTCATGTGATCTGGTACCTGAAAGCAGCACAGAAAAGGAGAAGCAACCTCAGAAGTAGTGAGTTACTTTTTTAAAAAAGCAAGACCAAAACCAGAGTATCTGTTTCTGACAGAACTATTAACCTTCCTGAACATCTTTTCAAAGATGGACACCACGAGCAACATATAAAAAGTGTTATTTCTTCAGTATTCCCTAGAGAATTTTCTGGGATGAGATTTCCTGTATGATCCCTCCTAAGAAGCAGCTAGCATGTATGTTCCTCATGTTTCTCCACACCCAGCCTATTCCTGAAGATTAAACATAACAAAAGGTGTAGGGTGAAAAGTAATTTAAATTCTAAAAGCACCAGTCTCCCTTACTGAAATGAACCCCTCAGCTTGATTTTGTTGCTCTGCTGGATTGCCATAGGAATTACAATCAATTACTGGGGTAAGTCTGTTCCAGCACCTGCAGCTCTACTCTGCCTCCAGCTCTCTCAAAGAATTCCATCGAAAATGGAATTCCTATGGCATTCCTAGCCTTGCAAGTGTGTCACATTCATAGGCAAGTCAATATCACTGCTCTTCCACAGCTGTCAGACCCTACACAAGTAAATGAAGCCAGAAGAATTATTTTTGAAGACTAGAGCTCTGAATTGTTGATATTTCTACTGATAATTATCTGGTTTTATTTAGCATCTTATAAAGCAAGGCACAAATGTACAAAATCGCGTCTACTAAATCAGGTAATTTTTATATATATTTACAAAATTATCATCATATAAAATGTGCCTAGACACTGTCAGAGCACAGCAGTAGAGGAATTAAGGGCAGCCTGATAAAAGACACAAATACCAGGTCCTACATTTCTGTTTGTGCTTCACCTGAAGTTACATACTCATATGCAGATACACAAAGCAATCTAGCCAGCATCCTTTATTTTTCACACCTCACAGAGATCAAACTTTGTTGCTAAGCAGCTGTGGAAGAAGCAAAAGGCAGTAGACCAGCACCCAGAAGAAAATGATGAAGTAAAATAGCTCAGGCTGCTCAAAAATCATAATCTCATGAGTTGGTGCTGGAGTCTCACTTGGTTCCGAGTCCTTTCTCTTCCTGAAAACAGGAGAAAATTTCGTAAGAGGCAGGAAAAAGATCAAAACCCACTTACTGTTAATATTTACTGTGATGATCAGAGTGTGGACTAAAAGACAGCAGTTTGACAAAGCATTTCAGTCTAGTCAGTTGGAGTCTATTCTAGTCTAGGAGGTGCATAAAGGGCTTAAGCAGTTTGTTCTCTTAAGAGTTAATGCAAATAACAATAAATCCTCTGAAAACTCTGGACAACTTATCAGGTAGTTTAACTATGTGCCTTTACAGTACAATCCTTTGATGTAAGGTGATTTCCACCAGTCAAAAAGATGCTCTTTGATACTCAGATATGTGTTGATCTGGGGAACACATATCACATTTCCATGATTTTACACACTGTCTCTGCCTGATAGACTTTCCGCAAATCATCTGCTTTCAGAGCTTCTCATGTCAAATGCTACAACACTGAGCAGAAAAGGACCAAGACTCCAAGACTCCAGAATTCCAACTTTCCAAAATTCCAGATTCAGTTCATTAAGGACAAAGCCCAATGAATTCTGCATGGACCACTGAGCTCTCATAAAGACAAGAGAGGGTCTTCTTGGGAAAGGTACATGATGGTGCACTCATGTTATAAAATGAGTTATAAAATCATTACTTATGTTACAAATTTATAACTCATGTTATAAATGTATAATACTATGTGAATCACTCACTGCTACACTTCTTTTTTTTTAAATCTGCTTTTTGAGAAAACTGGGTTTTGGCCTGTTTTAACAAGCCTTTTTTTCTGGCTTCTAGCATCCTACTTGCTCAGATGCTATACTATAGGTGAGTATCACATAAAACTTGCTCAGTATCAGCAGTCTGCAAATGTAACTGTGACTGCTATCACGTATGTTTTTTAACACAAGCATGAGACCTAAACACTGGATCCCAGTAATATTTTGTGTGTTTTTCATATTGAAATGCAACTGTCATTTTAACTAGAAGTAAAATAGAGGTATTACTCAGTATCACAGAGAGGGAAGACCTAAAGCAATCCTTGTTTGTATAGATATTAAGACCCTAATAGCAAAGGGATACACATTCTGCATTCAGGATCCATTACCCTAGGTCTAAACTCACACACAGATTACAGAAACTCGTGGGTGCTCTAAGAGAGGCCACGACTTCACCAAAGTATCATCTTTCTCCAGCACTGACCACACTAAACAGTCTCGACAGTCTTCTAAACCTGTAAAGTGCCATCACTGCCAAAGGACCTCAAATTTGAAGTCCTCCCACTCTTTTCTTGGTCTGAAATATCCAGCATGTGGGTAAAGTGTTCACAGTCTTGCTTAGGAAGATGAATCTTTCAAATCAAGGAAAAGCATTTTAGTCAATGGGGAGTTCAAGCAATAAAGTTTTGTATCTAACAGCTGTGGGAAGTATGGACTTCAAGCCATTACACAAGATATCCTGTCAGCCTCTACCATTAGAATTAATTGTAATATCCCTTTATAAAATTGTTAGAAGTACCTAGGAGTTAATGGATTCCTTGCTTTGTTTGAATGATAATGACTTACCTGACGATTAATGGATTTTCACCCGTAGCTGTCATCTTCTGTTCACTTGCACCAGAGGTTTCCTTAAAAAAAAAGGAACAGATTATATTAGAAAAATAAGATGTGGCATCTCACAAAAGTGGTAATTGTTTGTGTATTTTATGTAATTTGCTCAGATAAGATGAAAGTGTGCTTACAAACTTATTCCCTGACAGCATATCCACTGCAGTCTGGTATGCACACAGAAAAAGAAAGAATTGTGAAATCAGAAGAATTTTTTGCTTTCAACTGCTGTCATTCAGTTGAATAAAGATCCCCTCATTCATACAGATTTCTAGTAGCACTGACAGCATTGCAAAAAAGCATCTGTGTGAAACTTGTTTCATTGAACATTGGTGGCAGCATTTCTTTGAAACTCCGCGACAATCAAAATTTTGGTTTGTGCTGAAAAGAGCCATATTCCTGTTCTTGCTCAGCCTGCCCAGATTGCTGCTGCTGACTTGAAAAGAAAAATCCAGAGCTAAGGTTCATAGTATGTTCTCAAGAAACCAGTATGAATTATATGTGATATTAAAGATGCAGCTTCACCCTACAACTAGAATTCTTTTAGGGTTAGCTGCTGCTGTTGAGATAATACAATGCATATTACATAACACCCTATAATAATACACTGCTAGTATGGAGGAAAGGGAAAGACCCAATCTTTCCTAGAAAGTGCACTTCAGGAGACATCCACCATTTTTGCAGGGCTATGACCAGGACACCAACATACATACAAAGAATACACAAACTAAAAAACACTTGGAGCAGAAAATAAAGGCAGCATCAAAGAACTGAAATATTGCAGCTATATAGTTATGATGAAGCAAGCCTCAAAATTATGATAGATTGAATTGTAGTATTAGGTAGTCCTTTGCGGATTGTTCAAGGTTCAGTATAGATGCATTCCCTCTATTTAGGAGAGCCCAGTAAAGCTTTTCAGCTGTGCTTGGTTTTGGCACTAAAATTGTTAGAAATCCCAAGCTTTCATATTATTACAGAGATTTACAGAGAGAGCAGACCCTTCTACAGTATGTGAACTTTTGGAGTTTAAGAGAAACAGAGAAACAATGTCAGGTGAATTTCTGCATCCTTACCTCTTCAGAAGTATTAGGAGATCTTTTCCGGAGATAAAGGTTGGAATCACTGTCACTGTTTCTGAAATGGATGTAAAAGCAATGTTTTTAATGTCATAAAGCTACGCTTCGTTTTGACTTCAAAGAGAGCTCCTGTGATTAAACATGCTGGTTTTAAGCTATACAAACTGACAAAAATGGATTCTTGTATGCACGGTCTGGAATTTATCAGTAGAAACAGGTTTGGGAAAATCAGACCCACGATAAAAAAATTGATAGGCTGAAATTGCAATCTTTTCCAAAAAAATGGTACTTGATAGGTTTTTTGCACCTTGACATCATTGACAGACCCTGCAGGGAACAGAAAGCTTGAAGGAAATGATGTTTTTTTAATAGAGAAAATGTTTATCAAATTCATTAGAGCGCTAGTGATAAGAACCAATGAATTACTGTTCACATCCCACTCAAGTACAATAGCTGAGAACATAAAAGGGAACAGAAGTGAAAGGAGTAAAATTAGCCTAGTGTCTCTGTCCTGTGTCTGCAGTTAACTCTCCCCACAGCAGCCCTATTTACAGTGCAGTGCTTTGTGCTTGTTGCTGGAGCAGAGATGGTAACACACCAGTGTTTCAGTCATTGCTCAGCAGTGTCTGAACAGCATCAAATCCTCCATGCCCCAAAGGCCAGTAGGCTGAGGCTGGGCAAGAGGCTGGGAGACGACACAGCTGGGACAGCTGACCCAAACTAAGCACAGTGATTTTCCATACCCTACAATGTTGTGATCAGCCATAAAAATAAAAGAAATGAGGAAGCTGGCTGAGTGGGACACACATGCTCTTCATCAAGGCATTTGTCTCTGAAGCAACTATCATGCTTGTTGAGTTCTATGAGTTTTTCATCTTCTTTTGTCCCTGCATCCTGCTGAGGATGGGCAGTGAGAGAGTGGCTTCATGGGCACCTGGTGGCCAGGCAAGGTCAGCCTACCACAATCTCATTCAATTTCTTCAGAGACAAAAAAAAATCCAATGTCTGTTGGAAGGAATCATTGTCACACTTCTACATGCCGTCACAATGCACATGGATTACCTCATCTATACTACAAAACACTCTGTTGGAAAAAAACAATCATAACACTGCCACATTCAAAATGCACGCGGTTCCACTGGATTTTGTAAAGCAAAATTGCACAGTAATATCAAATGAAGTCCCATTGGCACTGAACCACCCTAAACATTTATGAGAAACACAGGAAGAAGCCCATGAGTCGCAATACACTGCTCCTAAAAGAAGCCTACAAGGAACATCCAGTGGATAAGACACACTTGAAAAGACTAGGCATTCATAACAATTAGGTGTATCTAAGAAAAAGTTAATGTGGAATACCTGGTAAATTCCTGACAATCAGCAATTTCTTCCAGTTTATCTTGTGGCAGAGAGGAAGCGGCAACTTCCAAGATCTGCAAGTCTTCTGTTTTGATCGTATTTTCCCCTTCTTCCTCCCTATTACTATTTTTTTCTGGTCTCTCTATGGCTATTGATAAATCCTCTAGATGTTCTACTATGGCCTGTTGAAATCAAGAAAGATTTTACATTAGATTCTGATTCTCCACTGTTCCAAATGTCTTAGTGGTACAGCCTACTGAGACGCTAAACTGAATTTAGTACAAGACGGAGAGTCTTACTGAAGAGAATAAACAGCAATTAATTTCTTGAGAATACTTTTCGATACATTGAGTGATATAGTATCATCAATTCCACATGCAATTAGTTGTCAGTTCTTTTTTAGACAAAGTCATGACATGACATGACATGACTCTGAAATTATTCCCAATCACTCTTTGAAGCTAACAGCAAACTGACTTCATTACTCTGTTGTCAGGACCAACATGTCCAAGCAACATGTAGAGCAACATTAAATGGACACTCATTTCTGAAAAACACTGCAAATTGCCTAAACCAAACACACAGAATAATTACTGAACACCCTCCCTTTATCCTCTTCCAGTGTAGACAAGCCTTCATTTTAGCCATGTAATTTATGCTACTCAAATTGGTTTAAGTTTTTGTAGGCAAACTTACTTGGATTCAGATAAAAAGTAGCTTTGCCTGTATCTTTTCTGTACCAGCAGCACTACTTTCTGTTAAGATCATTACAAATTATTAGAAACACCCTCTGTGATAATCTTTTATGCCTAGGGATTATACAGGAGCCTCAAACTACTTTAAATCATAATTAAAATTCACATATTTGCAGTACTCTTAGCAGTAGGGCTTATTTTCTACGTTAATGTCAGGGATCTGCAGTTCCATTTATTCCAGTAGAGGGCTGTGGCAAACAGCATTACCCGATGAGAAAACAAATACATTTTACACATTTCTCCAAAGTGCTGCAAAATGAAAGCAAATTAAAACCTTGAGGTCAGATGCAAAACCTCCATATATATAAAAACCAATGCTAGTAATCAAAATATAAAATACCTCAGGATGCTGTGGAATAGAGGAATCTTCAAGGTTGGTGGCCTTTTTGCTAAATTGTTCAGTTTCTAACTCTTCCCCTACTAGTAATGGCACTTCTTTTTCTGCAGAAGAATCCATGGGACTGTCAATATCTGTTGTTTCCCCCTCATCATTCTCAGTATCCATTTCTGATGAAGGGACACCTAGTTTATCCTCTAAGTCTGGCTCTGGAACATCTTCTTTGCAGTTCTCTTCTAATAAGCCCTCTTCATGTAAACTATCAGTTATTGTTTCAGAAGAAGCTCTGTCATTTCTAGTATCATAATCTTCAATACAAGGCTCAAGGTAAGCATTCAAAACTGCTGATATGGGAACATTATAATGTGGATAATAAAAGAGATCGTGGGGTATTACGGATACTTTTGAAGAACTGGACAGCACTTCAGTTGAAGACTCAATTTCATCACAGCTGTCCAGATCGTCAGGATTTTTAGGTACATCTGACAGAGAGTCATCAGATGTTTCATTCTGTGTAGATAGTTCTTGGCTTTCAAGGTTCATTGAACAATGGTTAGTTTCTGTTGTCTCAAAGACAGGTGATTGCTCTGTATCTTCATTTTCTGGAATTTTCACTGTCTCTTCATTTAGATGAAGAACATACTTATGCGTGTCTTCTTGTTTTGAGGTATCTTCTGGTAAAAGAATTGAAGTCTGTGGTTTGCTCTCTTCTACTTTATTTATAGATTCATCTGTAAGTATACCTGAAGTCCAGGATAATGGACTCAGAGAAGAAGTATTGGCTGAGAGGCTCTTAGTTTCATTATCATATTCAGTAGAGGTTTCTTTAGTTAATTCTTCAGAGTAGTCTTCAAAAGAGTCTACAGAATTCTTCTGATTTGTCAGAACAGCTGGAGAAAGGTCATCATTCTGTTTCAATGGATCATCAGATATGCTTCCTTCATGTGGCATCAATTTATCACTTAGAACCTCCCAAGAGGAATTGGACTCAAAACTGACAGATCCAGTAATCTTCAGTGAGGTAGGCCTCTGAGGCTCCTCTTCAGATGTTTCCTGCAAATCACCTAACACTTGACTCAATTTTCCATTACATTTTTCAGCAGCATTTTCTGATGGGATTATCTCAGGGGTGTCATGAATATGAACCTTTGGAGGAGCAGGATGACTCATTTCATGGTTAACAGTATACATGTTTTCGTCACTTTCACTTAAAATCAGTATCTTGCCTTCCTTTTCTGAAGGTGTGTCCTTGATGCGGACATATGTGGACTCAATTGGAAGCTCCTTGTCAGGATCTGTAAAGTCTTCCTAAAAGTGAGGATACCATTAGGAGATAAATAGTACCTCAGATATCATTTTACTTTTCCCAAACACTACAAAAAGGGTAGCTACCTAGCCCTTCACCCCATTACCTTGTGAATGGCCAATTAATGCACTCTCTTATATTGAAAGCAGGAAAACCATTTTGGGAAGTCAAGTGACTTGAACAAAGTTCAACATCAAGAAGCCACTTGTACAGGAAGATTAGAATGCAGACAAGCCTACTCCTCAGTTGTTAATGCATTCATCACTCCCTGCTGCACCTGGGGAGACAGCTGACTTGGCTTTTTGACACACTCCCATGCCCTGGGATTATAATAAAACTAACCTGTCCACTAAATCCACCATGAAATATAGTAATGTACTGGATGATTCCATTCCAACAGATTGTATTAAAAATATAAAGTAGATGTTTTCTTTGTCCATTAAAATGCCCATAAGTTTAATGCAAACAAATCTTATTGTTAATCTAACCTAATAACAATTCTATAATAATTCCAGTGACTTTAGTAATGCTCACCAAATTTATAAGCTACAAAAGAAGTATCAACTGGAACAGTCAGTTAAGAAATATGAGGTGTAGGAGCCATCATTTATGTACATGTACTCTAGCACCAAAACTTAACTTACCCAGATACTCAAGAGACACTGAGTCCCTTGGATCTCCTTTCAAACCAAAACCACTATTTGGAACTAACTTTGCTGGAAGCACAAGCAGTTCCAGGACTGTTTTTCAATTTATGAGGATCTCTCTTCCAGTTCCTGGGACTTCCAATTTTCCTCCAAGTTCTCCATCTCCTATTCTGTAATTCTTCCATAAGTTTATCCTCTGTTTCTCCAGAAGACCTTTGTCAATCTATGACACTATCAGTCCCTCAATTCTTTATTTTTTCTAAAGTGTGCAACGGAGTCCCAGTCCTTCAAGCTGCAGTTTACCATGCTTACAATGAGTGCTTTTGACTGCCTGCACTAACAAGTCAGCTTCTGGTGTCTGATACGTGCTAAATTCAGACAGACTGTATTCCTCAAACTTGAGAAGATAGAAGTCAAAATGAAATTTAAAGTTCAATGAATCATCATAGAAGAAGGGCTAAAATTCAGCCTTATTTAAGACTAACATAGAAAAGTAGTTGAGTCCTGTGTAAGCAGATCTAACCTCTGAAAGTTATAACTGGATGTAAAGCATTTAAACACACAACTCTACCTAAACCATTTTAGGAATTGCTGATTTCACTGGATTAAACAAAAGTGTAGAACATTACACCTGAGTTTATGGTTTATTTTTAATATCTTAGAAAGAAATCTAGAAGATAAATACAACAATGTTTGACTTGATGAAGTACACCAAAGCCCATTAAAAACATGACGTAACGTAGCAGTAAACACATACCCCTTCCAGCTCCGGGAAGTGCTCCAGAAACTGCGCCACATATGTCACAATTGACTGCTCATCGGGTGATTCCACCATGATATCTACAGAAACACATAGCTGTCTTGAGCACACACAATTTTAAAGCACAATGGCAGAGGAACAGATCATCAGACATTTTATCTTGCCTTTATGATAAGAGAAATAACAGCTACAAATGCTTCCCTTTTTCTGACAGTTAAGAGAAATACTTTTCATTGTTGATGCTACTTGAAAGAGTTCTCATCATCCTACTCACATTGATTTTTTCCTATTTCCAAACACATACTGAAGCTTGATCAGCATCCCTTTACATCCACCTTCATACTGTCATTTATGTTGTTGTTACTAGACAGTGATCTTGTTGAGTGACACTACAGAGGTTTATTTTTAGCAGAATTGCCCAGTCTTCTAACAGGTGACCCATGAAAGCAGAAATATCCTACCTGTGCTTCAATCATAAAATCAAGGCCTAACACTTGTCATGTAGAGCTCAGTCAGAAACACTGTAAGACGTTCCTTTTTGTATATATATAAAAACATGTATGTGCTTATGTTTACATATACGTGTGTGTGTGTATATGCACTGTAAGGAAACATTGGGAGATGCAAATACATTTGAATAGTTATCTACCCATTCCGCTAGTACGGCAGGCTTACACACGTCATCCTTAACTGACATTTAGTCTCTGCAGGTTGTAGGCATTTCAGAATGGTGCACTGTAACACACAGCTCTCAGCACAACTGGGTGGTGATTAACACCTGCAGATGTCACATAGCATCTAAACAATAACCAGAACCAGTGTACACACCTAAAATGATGGTAAAATCTCTCCTACCAAGGAGCCTACAAACAGGACTGGAAGCATACAACTATAAGCCAGTGATCAATTTTTATTGCTCTTACCAATCAGCCCAAAACACTGCTTGCATCATCAGCCTGTTCACAGGGAGGATTTTGGTAGGTATCACAATGCAATAGTAATGAATTCATTATAGTTTGAATGCTGTCCAACAAAGTTGATGTAGGCATTTTACCTTCTGGTTCTAGGAGCCGAGGAACACCCAATTTATTTTGCGCTATGCTGAAAGCATCCTCCAGGTTTTCTCGAGCCGATTTCTCCAGTGCTTGCTTCATATCTACCAAAGTAGAGTCTATTGCTTTTATGACCGCTAAGAAAGCAAGGCCACTCCTCCAACTGCTGGCAAAGTCCTGAACTGCAACACCGTACCTGAACAGAGTTAAGTGCAGTTTACATGGGTGTTACAAAATCCAAAGTAAAGGCTTTACCATTTTCAGAGACTCCTGAAAGTTAACAACAAGGTTGCTGAGTTGCACTAGTCACACTTGCAATGTTTTTGGATTTTAAAATGCACAAAATACGTCCCTAAAACACAAGCATTCACAAGTGAATTGGTGTGGCTAACAGCTGACACCAATCCACTTGTAGGAAATAGTTAGTAAAAACAAAGCCCTCAGGAGCTCAGCAACCACATTTAACGTTCACAAAACCAAAAGTCTCTGTGATTCCTGTTTCTGTTGCTCTCCAGCATTTTAATACCATAGCTT
Source organism: Melanerpes formicivorus (assembly GCF_026170545.1). Classification (NCBI taxonomy): domain Eukaryota; kingdom Metazoa; phylum Chordata; class Aves; order Piciformes; family Picidae; genus Melanerpes; species Melanerpes formicivorus. Next base: position 7,655,907 of record NW_027142369.1, read on the forward strand.
GGGAATACTGCCAGCACTTAAGTATTTAAAAACACAAGCTTAAATGATTCACATTCCTGTGTACTTGGCCTTCTATAGCAGAAAATTGTCCTTTGCCAAATGCAAGTGCTGTCAGTATAAGTATAAAGCACAAATGTGTGAGATGACCAAAATTTCTGAGGAGAAAACAACCATTAGGCTTTCAGTGAAACACAGCCCAGGAACAGAAAATTCTGCATGGGTCACTGCATAAAAGGATTATAATGACACCATTATTTTTTTAATAGTGCACTTGCAAGAAAAAAATTCTCCTATTAGATATTTTCAGTTTGAAGTCTTTGGACTAAAAAATCTATGGCCTTTACTTCTCTGGTCCTCACTGTCTTTGTACCACCTCCCTGTTAATGACATCACCAGCATTATTTTGGGACTAAGACTATGCCTCCTTTATGGTCTGCACTGGCAACAGTGAATTGCGCATCTCTCTGGGACAAGTTTAGCTGCACAACAAGCACACTCCGCTCCACCAGAGATTACCAAGGGAAGATGCGGCCCACAGGATCAAGTTTGTAAATATGAACAATATAGAAATTTGTGTCTTTGACACTAGACACATAACATTTGTGTTCACAGGCAGATTTGAACATATAAATCCATCAACAGACAAAAATGCCAAGTACTCAGCTATCCAACTTGTATAAGTAAGTTTGACCCATGCCCTCTTTGGCAGGGCAGTCTTCACATCAGGTAATAATGTAAGTAAAATACACTCCAAGCATTTACACATGCTCTAGGCATCTTACATTACAGTTTTTTAACTCAGCAGTAACTGGCAGGTTAAAGCATCATAAGAAAAAGTGCTTTGGCAAAAGAACTGCTTATTTATTAAAGACAAGAGAGATGTACTGAGCAATGGAAATAGATTCAGAAATTACGTGTTCATGAGGAACAACTTAAGATTCATCCCCCTCTGAGGGAAGAGGGATTCTAATAGGGTCTCTGTCCTTCAAGGCACTCTGCAGCACTGTGAAGCACCCTCAGGGATGCCGATAATTTAAAAGGCTGTTGCTAAAGTCTTTCAGTATCTTTTTCAGTTCACCTCTTGCTTTTGCCTACCCTTAATTAGTGAAAAGCAGCAAATAAGACTGCATGAAAGCCAGGAGGTAGGGGGAGGAGGGAACTATCTTGTTTTAGACAGTACCAAGCAGATTAGTGCAAGTTAACATTTAATACTCAAATTATGAAGCTGGCAGCCCACATGGCATCAAGGTCAGACAGCCACTGTAGACACATGGCCATGGTGATACATAGCCCTGCAGAGACCATGCACCTGCAAACTCAGAAAGCAGAAGAATCCACAGCACAGTGTAATGCACACATGGAGCAGGAGAGGAAAGAGTTTCAGCTTCAAAAGGGCAGGCATCAAAACACAGTTTTATAAAAGGTTTTGTTATCTTACTTCCTGGTTTTCCTCTGAACCCAGATTAAAAGAGCTCTGATGGCTTTCCGCTGATCCTTCACTGTAATGGACATGTTTCTCTCCACACTGGGAGTGCTGGGGTGGGATGTATCTGACTCTGGACCACTGGGCCCGGAGGACAGGCTGGATGAGGAGGAGTTCCTGTTGAGGTTGCCTGTTAGCTCTTTAATCTATAATAAGAACAAAGCACGCATAGCTCTGGTTTAACACTGGCTGCACAGAGAACTCAGTGCCTGTTTTCATACAGACGTTAAAGATAACAGTGCTATAATTGAATTTTAAGAAGTTATTATAGACCTGCCCATTACAGCTCTTGATTTGTAGTACAGAAGCTGGACAGCCAGCAGCAGCTCAGCTGCAAATTCCATGAGACAGAAAGGGCAAGGCATCAGTTCAGGCTGAACTGAGCTTATTTGTACTAAACAAAAAACAAAACCACATGTCCTTGAGAGAGAAAAAATAGTTTAACTGAAATTGTTATCCACACAGGACCTGTCTGAGTAAAATATTTTAAGGTAAGAAATGGTAACCTGCAGCAGCACTCCTGCCCTTGGTCAGCGTTCATAGTTGAGCCTAAATTATCCACTCAGCTGCTCTTCGGTCCCCCATGCCCTCTGCTGCTGGGGGTTCTGGTCACACTTTCTCTGCCTGCAAGTCCACCGGGCCAAACTGGTGCTGTGCACCACTGTTCACCTTGAGAAGCAGAGCCAGGGAGAGAAATCCCAGTGCAACTTTGAGATTATTTTCTAAACCCATAGCCATTTTTAAAATAAACTCAAGACTAAGAAAGTGCCTTATAGTCTTACAGGAGTTGACAGAAACCTCCATGCATTTCTCCCTGTTCAAAGAACTTGGTATTGTCTAGAAGGTCACTTGTAAAATACGTGTAGGTTAGGGGGCTGTTTTAATCTAAGACTGTGGCTAAATCATTTCCCAGGCTCAAATCAGCTCTGCCAGTTCCAGGTCCTTCAAAATCTTTCAATTGGCTGTCTTAATCAGTTGTAAATTTTTGCCATGTTGAGTCAGTGATTCTACAAGGAATTTCCCACCACACTGGACCAAATCCAGAAAGGGTTATTGAAAATAAACTGTGACCTGGAACCAAACCTGAGAGGTTGGTTCAGATCCAGGGAATCTGGAACAGAACCCTGAGAAGGCACAGGAGACAAGGGAAAGTAGTAATCTGAGGCTCTAATTCTGGTCCAAGTCAAACAAGGGTTTAAATTGTCTCCTGCTTACACCAAAATAGGTCCAACAAAGAAAAATGAAAGCAGCTGCAGGTATAAAATTACTGTCTATTAGGAGGAAAAAGCTCAGGTTTATCATGCTTAATTATGTTCTTTAGAATTAAAAATCAATTTTAAAAAATCAGAATTCAGCTGGAATAGATTGATACCATGAAAATTGTTCAGTTCACTTATGATTAAAGTATTCATGTTTCATTACCTGAAAAAACAAGATTATGTTCCATATTAGTCCAAGTACCAGAGAGGAATTTCCATCTGCTATTTCTGCTGCATCGATGCTAACAAGCTTTACCTGTAGGAAAGATCATGAATTCAAGGAAGGAAGGTAAATACAAAAAATGCACTACTGGATATGTCCAGAACACCTCTGTCACTGACTGGCCAGACAAAAAGCAATGCTGAAATACTGTGCCAATCATAATTTGCCATGATTGCAACTAGCCTGCTCATGGAACTCTTAGCTCAAGCCCTCAGCATAGTTTGCAAAAGAGAAGAGAGCCCAGTGCTGCCTCCTCAGGACCACAAATGCATTTCCTCCACACAAAAATGGAAAAAGACAGCTCCTATTCTGCAAGAACAGTGGATCATAGTCTTAAAAGGTAGACAGACCTTTCTCATACAAAAATTAAGACCCTAGTAAGATCTGCTTACTTCCATTTTGCTATGCATCTCCGTTTTCCTTGCTTATCTTGCTTTATGCAGCTTGTCACAGAGTTCTGATTCAGTCAATTACCAAAGGATAGGGTTGTCTAATCCAAGCAAACTCTAGACTTTCCCACACCAAGGTTTCTTCCACCTGATAACACCAGGATGTTATTCTCTTTGACAACACAAACACTGTGACTTGGTTTTGGCAAAGGTCGTAGAGGAGGGAGGAAGCAGGGAAGCTGTCAGTACTACATATGGCACCCAGATTGAGTTAAAGCCCAGCATACAGCCCATTTATCACTTAGAAATCCAGTACATGATGAATCACTTAGCAGTGCTGTATCCTGCTACCCCATTTCCACAGAAGCGTTTGCTGATGGGTTCCACCCAGTGTGCTTTAATACCTAACCCTGAGGCTCTTGGCAGCCAAGGCACTTTGCCAACACCACCTTTCACTAATCAGTTGGGTTAAGCTTAAAAAAGGAAAGCAGAATAATTTTTATCTAGTGGTTTGCAGTACAGATTTCAATCTTAGCAGAGAAGACACCTCTAGCTGTCATATTTCAAGGCTCAGAATTCTTGCAAGCTCCAAAGTATTCAGCATGGCAAAACCTTTAAGATCTAGCATATTTGAATAGCAGTTTCTCCAAAATGGTGAGCAAGTGGCATTCATCAGTAGACTGCTCTCAGAGTCAGTTCTGTCCTCTTATTGCTGCTTATGCTTGTCCCTCAGTGCAGTAGAGCTACTTGTCTAGAAGACACTGTCTGCTTACTCTTTTCAGGAAACAAGAAATCCATAGAAAAGCAGGTGATTTAGCACTATTAATTAAAAGGTCTCCACTGTCCAAAGCTCCTCCTGCCTGGCCTTGCTCATTTAGGTTCTAGGTTGTCCCTTAGCAAGGCCCTGGCAATCAGACACACTTCAGCTGCAGCTCTGCAATGTGTTGATGTCAACAGAAAAAGTCTCATCTGCTAGTGGACCTTAGCTGGGAAACTGTTAAGAAATACGTGAACATGTGAAGTATTTCTCAGCAGTGCTATAGCAGGACGTGTAGACACACATGGTTAGGGCCCGATCAGCCTCTGCTGGTGGTTTACAAAAGGAGACTGGAACATCTGAAAGTTACCAGACACCTGTTTGACCTTTCACATACTGCTAAGGAGAAAAAAATAAAGCAGGTTAAGCCATCCACATCTATGGGGTCATAAAAGATCCACTAAGACCTCACATCATGCTCATTCCTGTAGTGAAGTTTGTAGTGACTCTCCTGAATTACTAACACTGCTTGCATGATCTCTGGAGAAGAGCTAAGCTCACTGCAGGGAACCAGCAAAGTGACATCAGTTTCTGTTGTAGCATTCCATGCAAGGTAGGCTTCTGCCCCCATGCACTCAATAGATCCCTTCTCACCCAGAAACTTTAAACTTTACTATAGTCCTTTATAGGACACAGTCCACTATTTGTTTTCTCTTTCTGATGATCTAGGTGTACCATGATCTAGGTATATCTATGTGTTGTTACATGGCCGGACTTCTCATGACCTCAGCACTTCCCAACATTTTTCAAGCCCAGAATTTTCAAGACACAGGCCACATCCTCCGGGCTTTGGGAAAAAAGCCCTAGTGGGAGAAATTAAAAATTGAAAGGAATGAATCTTTACAAGGTCTGATCTTCCTTGGTCACTTACAACTTTAGGAAGTGATGTTGAAGTAGTGCCACACTAACTATGAGGGAAGTTATATCCTTAGCAGGCTTTGATTCTTGGAATTATGCATTTATGTCCTGTTCCCAGATTTAATTTGCTCTTGCCTTCGACTCATGATCAGTCCACCAGATAAACACGTGATTTGAATGACTGAAAGTATTTCTGACAAAAGTCATCTACCTTCAGCCTAACTAAAGTAATGCCACCAAGATCCAGTTCATAAAAACTACTCACATCTTTTTATTTTCTTTTAATATTGGGTTCCTAATCCTTTAATCCCACTGAACTTTTACGTTATAACATGACCAAATAATCCTTGCTTTAGACTCAGTAGGTGTTCTCATTGCACATTTTCATGTGGCTTTTCAGCCTTGCTGCTAAGGTAAGCCAAAGTGCCTTTAAGCAGTACGTTCTTTTTAGGTACAAACAGTGCATCAGACTAGTTACAATTACAAGAATTGAACTTTGCAACATACATCAGAAGAAGACATTAAGACCAAGCTTTAGAAATACTCACATTACTGTCCTCCAAGAACTTAAGTGCTTTAGCTATGTTGTTCAAGCGAAAAATGCGATGGGTTGAAGATTTGTATTCGTGCATCTAGGAAAAAATAAAAGCCACACTGTTTTTAAAATGATGGAATTATTCACTGTGTCATACAACACTTAGAATCACAGAGACAATATAAAGCCAAGGAAATCTACCTATGTAAAACTATTGCCATATTTCTGATCAGTCAAGTACTTCAACTCCATGTTCTGCCCCAATGTAGCAAAACAGGGTTAGCCAACAGCTTTCCTGCTCTCCAGAAATTACCATTCCCTTGGACCTGCAATGTGGATTATTTATGTAATCACTCCCTAACCATGTTCAGTCACAAGACTGAATTTACCTGAAAATCTGTAATAATAGTTGCTTTTTTTTCTTTAATGAAATTATCTTAACTAGGAAGCGTGAGCACTTTTCATAGCAGATACAGGCAAGTGGGAGGCAGAAATGAAACAAGTTTGCTGCATGCCTGTCTCCCTGCAATTTCACCTTGGCACACTTTTTTATCACTTATGCAGGAACACCTAACTGCCAGTGCAACAAGTTTGGCCAGCTGACCTTACCTCCTTCATTGCCTTCCTGCCTGACCTGGGGTGTAACCTAGTGTACTCTGTGTGAATGCATACAAAGTTGCTTCTGCTACAGCTCCCCAAAACTGCAGGAATATTAAAAAATATGTGGTTCTGAATGTGTGACCACAGTTGCCATCCTGGGGGCAGTATGAAGATGGTTCAGTCACTACAGAGCATCATCATGTGATTGCAAGTGCATCTGCAGTGGTGAGACAGCTGCAGACCAGCTCTTTCCTCTTATCCAAGTGTGATACCCACACAGAAAAGAATACTTGCTGACAAAATTCATGTAGAATGAAAAAATGAAAGTCAACTGTAATTGGTCATTTGCAATTGCACTTCCATTTCTAGTATATGGAACATCATACAGCTCTTACAAAGAAGGGAGGGGAGAAAAGGATTCTAATAAATAAAGCTTTGCCTTCTGATTTAAACCATATCAATAATACTAATGAAACTTGATCCAGGACAGTAGAACTAAACTCAGAAGTACAACAAGCATCAGCAGACCTAGCAAGTGCTATTAGTGTCTTAGATAAAATTGAATCAGAATGTATGGATTAATACAGCAAATATGTCTTTTTTTGGTAAGGTTACTTAGGTGATCTCAAAATGGAACATGTAAGCATTAATGTATTAAAGCCCTAAAAAACCTGAGAGCTAGGAACATTTACACTGATCACAAACCAGTCTGCAACATATGGAAATCACAACAAAATTGGTGGAATTCTTTACTATACCCAAGACATAAGACCAAATTCACCCTTGGATGTCCATGTGGCTCAGAACATACAGAGCTCCGTACTCAAGGGGGTGTCACCCTGTTGTATACACACCAGCTTTTGTCCTGACAGGACTTCCAGTAGAGCCATCAAGATTTTGCCATCTTGTATATCAATAAACAAGTCTTTCACTTTCAGAGGAGGCTTGCACTGTAAAGAAAAGAAACCATGAAGCTTTTAAAGCAGTACTGCTTGGTAAGTCACTGTGATCTCAGTGAGTAAGGAGAATTTTACAAGGCAGAGATACTAGAAGTAAATCTTAGCCTGCAGGAAGAAAGGGCTGCTGTTTTTCACATTAGTGGCAATTCTGTCCTAGCAACGTTAGAACTAAAACTGAGATCTAGTACTCATGTAACTGAGATCAGACAAGGTCTTACTTCAGATTTCCCATAATAGAATCTCACCTGAACTACTCTGTCTAGGAAGTGACCACCTAAGGGTCGGGTGCTGATCCCTCAAACTAAGACAAATCCACCAGAAGCAAATCCTACTTCATGCTGAAATAAGCCTATGACCCAGCTGCCCACAAGTGCTGTCTCCTCTGTAAGGAGTTTGGTGGTGCCACTCCATTTCTCAGTATTTTCTAAGTACTTTAAAGAGCAACTTCTTGTACTGTGTCTCTCCTCAGCAAACTCCTCCAAAGGGAACCACCTCCTCACTTCACCAAGGTGTCTGATGATGTGCGCACTGAGACACAAATCCAAGTCAGCTCAGCCATTAGGAGCTGTCTCAGCTCCAGCAATTATGCTTTGTTCAGGTGTCACTCACTCATGTGTCCCTAAAGAGCCCCATTGTTTTATCTTCACCTGGGCAATGCACTATTGTTTGATTAAGCTCTGATTCTGGCAAACTGAGGCCATAAAACTAGTCTTTAGCTAAAAGTACTAAACAATGCTCTCTACAGAAAGAACGCAAAGTTCATTTTTTTATTCTTTTAGTCCTTAAAAGAAGGACCAGCACTCAGAATATGCAGATGACTGACAACTATCCCATGACCGGCAGAGCTGCTGCTCTTAAAAGATCACCCAAATGGCATGGTCTGCTCCAAACGGGGACACACTGCACTATAAGTTTACTGAAGAAATACAAGCAGAATACTTCACCACTGCCTTTAAAAGAAAGAAGTCACTCTGCAAGAAGTGCTTCTCTGAGGATAAAGGCAGAAGGCACCTTCTCTAATGGGTGTCCTTGGAGACTCACCTGTAATTACAGGGAGCTTTTGTTATTCACATGAGTATGTTTACTATGCTCCTTCCAGGAAAAAAAACATTAATGTATCAGCAGACCTCTGCCCTTTCTTCAGGAAAGGGTTTTTTTTTGGTTGAATCAGAGAGGGGGAAAAATGTATGCACTCCAGAGAAAACCATTCACCTGCCCACAAAGTTTATAAGACTTTATGTGCTTGGCAAGGCAGAATTAACAGCACCCTACAGCCCTTTTCATGATCTAATACCTTCTGTAAATCAAAGGCCTTCTCCATAGTCACATACTTGACAACCTTTTTTGACAACTTCCAAAACTGCAGTTAGTTTAAAGCCCTGGGGCCTGATTCAGAAAGGCATCATGTAACACTGTCTTTGTTCTGAGAGACCTTTGGGAGTAATTGCTAGTCAAAACATTTCCAACTAGCCTTACTCTGATTTTCCAGGGAGATTTAAGAGGATCCCTGTATTCCTTCGACATTCACTGCAGAGTAGTGGACTTAAGCAACTATACATGTGATACCTTCCTTCTAAAACACTTTTACTTCACTATTGTCTGAATTGAACCAGAGGAGTTAAAATGAGAGTCAGCCCAAACTTTGTCCCTGTCTGTACTTCATGAAATTTAGCCACAGATACTAAAAGCACTGTGAGGCTCAAACACCACTCCAAGCCAGGATTTGGTCTAGATCAGGAAGCTGCTGTCTCAGTCCTATTAAGAATACTTTTTCATCTTCAACAGCAGGAAAATAGTTCTTTGGATGGCAGACTAGTCAGGAGTCAGTACTTAACTACTCTCAATAAGAACAGTAAATTAGGGTTAATAGCCACATTATGGTGTGATTAACAATTGCATCTTAAAAATATGATGTCCAAAAATTAGTTCCCCATTGTTATTAGCTACATAAAGATATCATATAGCACACACACACCCCCAGCATGACGGAAAAGGAATTAATATTTCCCATCTGCTGATCTGGGATGAAGCCAGGTTCTAAAGAACATCCGTCTTTGGCCATGATGCCTCAGATGTTTGAGCTTCCAGTCCAGGAAAGAACACTGCCATCACCACCTCAACCACATTTATTTTATGTGGGCATGTTCTATGGGAATATTCTAGCCTCATTATAATAGTCAGTAGCATTAAAGACATAAAGGCACCTGAGAGAACTAAAGTCAGCCAAGCATTTGTTTCACCTCAGAAGGAATTATCTTTTACCCAGGAACATGCTTTCAGCATCTCCTCATTCTCCTCCAAATGTCTTCATATACACAAGCCATCTTACTTCCAAATTGTAACTGCTTTAAAAGGAATTATTTCCACTGTGCCTATGATTGTGTTCTTCTATCGCAGTATCAAGACTGCCAGTCTTACCTTTCCCAAATGTAGGTTTATCCATCTGGTAAAAGTCCTCTTCTGTACATTTTCTCGTTCCACTAGAAATACCAGAGACAAAACACAGCACTTAAGTTTCCAGAAGAGGGAAAGCTGATAGGAAATTCTAAGAACTGATGCACACAAACATCAGAATTCATGAAAGCCTTGTGAATAAAACAAATGTATTCCACATCAGTAAACAGAAGATTGAGCTATGGTGGTTTATTTCATTTCTTTGCTCAGACATGACCTATACACTTGTAGATGCATTAGAAAGGATGTAGGGAGAAGTCTCTCTTCATTTTGCAATCTCCAATGTAGCTTTTGAGAGGTGAGTATTTATGTGTTGTGCACAGCTCCCCAGTGGCATCAGCCTCTGAGCAGGCAGTTTGACCTCTCTATGTCAATTTATAGGATTATTGCTCTGACATCCTTAATGCACATTGGGTTGATGTGGATTCCAATGTACTTGCATGCACACAGAACTGGCCAACACAACAATTTTGTCTTCAGTCTTGTGAATGGAAAAACCTCATCAAATGTCATCTTCCAAACCTCCTAACTACTGCATTTAAAGTCAAAATTCCAAGTCTCTACATTGAAGTGCCATTTTATTTATACTGTAATAAGACAAGGAGTGTTTGTTCCTTGCCAAAAGTGCTGTATGCTAGGTGCTGTGAAAACAGCTCTTGGGCCAGCTGAAGAGTTTTTAATCACATCTGCCATTTCCTGAATCCATTTCCATAGTGAAAAAGTGTAAGGAGAATCATATTACTGACCAACTTTCATTTACCTTCTAATATAAAAAAATAAACCATATATTTAATATAAACGAAGTAGACTGACAAAGTAATATTTCATTTTAGAGGCAATTATTCTCAAGTGGTTCTCAAATTTCACTTAAATTAAGGAAATCTGGCAATTTATGAACAAAACCCATTAAAACTAGTTATATGCTGTATTTCAATATACTCATAGAGCATATCAAATATATTTTAAAACCATTTTGTGTTTCTTCAGCCCTACAAAAATAGCTAACCTATCTACGGGGAAATCACATTCTGTAAAAGCCTGGTTTGTTTTTATTAGTCAGGCTAATTATAGGCTAAGTAGTAGCTTCTGTAAATCAAATTTTAATACTGTTCTTTTTGATCATTTTTAACTGAAGGGTCAGCAGCCTCTAATCATATGTACAATTGTTTTCCTTATTTCAAGGCATTAGAATAGAGCTTTCAGCATGAATTATATGTCACTGATTGCCATTCAGGACTTTTAATTCCTCTTACTCCTGTAATATCAGATTTTATGAAAGATTGGTTACAAAAAGTCATTATCCCTTAAGTGAGTGCTTTAGAAAACATGGCAAATGCCAAACTAATTATTGCTGTTGGCTTTTCTTTAGAATGTCTTAGAAGAATGTGCACAGATTTGAAACGGCTCTCTAGAAATCAAACTGTAAATTGTATTAGGGTTCCAAAATATCTGTTAAAAACTCACAGCATTTCCCACCTACAAATCTCAAAGTACAATAAACTAAGAGATGTGTCTCATTTTTCTTGGGCTTTCCTTCCTTCAGCACTTCAACCTCAAACTGGCTTTCCATGCACTCACACATCTACAGCTGAGCAGCAAGAGTGCTATGTGTCACCCAGCATGTAACTTCAACAATCAATCTGTTAAAATTAACTTTTGGGGGTGGGTGGAGGTTAATGTTATACCAGATCTGTTCCCAGATATACTTATTTTTGTTCAAATACATTTGTTGGTGGAAAGGGGAAGGTAGAACAGGCACAGGAGCTAGTAGCAGGCAGTGGGGCCACCTCTTTCTCAAGCTTGTCTGAAATACTCAGGAATGCTCAGATGGGCAGTGTCAGGTTTTGGGGAGGACAGGAGACCTTATCAAACAGGCTGGATATACAGACTTCCAGTGCTGACCAAAATCAAAGCAGAAACACAGAAGAGTACATAGACACAAAATTAATGTTTTCTGACTTCATCAGAGGCTTGGGTTTGTGGTTTCAGGTCCTATTTTTCAGCAGTCACTTTGGCAACCTTCATTTTCAGGGTAAATAAGGATGCAGAATACAGCTAAGAAAGCTGTGTTTATTTACAGATCATCCATAAAACTGAGCACACATCAGCTCCTAATTTTGCTGCAGAAACTGTGCCATTGATGCAAATTAGAGTTGCACATATGCCTCAAAGGATGGGTGAGCCAGGCTGGTATTACTGCTTCAGGAAGCTCAAATACCAAAAGGAAAAGAATGAAATAAGAACAGGCACAGTCAGGAAAGCATTTGCACACAAGCTTCTAACACTAATCAATGACATTTTCTGCAGCGAACAGTTTCTTTCCACTAAGAATGATGACCCCAGAATGGACACTATTCGATTCTCTGATAGTCTAAAGCAGTAGCAACTGGATGGGGAAGAGGAAGGGGGAGAAAACGTGTTTATGAAATCCCTAAGGCAGACAACCCCCTAATGCAGTCCATATGCTCTACATCACAGTTAATGGGAAAAGTTCAGCACAGATATTTACTGATGCATGCCTTTAACTATTATTCTTCTCCAGCTTCACGGACCTCCCAGTTTTGGTACAGGCCCTCTTCTCCACAACCTTTTCATCTGAGACGATTGTAGAGACTCTATAAACTTTATGTGGTTGCCATAAATTAAATGGAATATTTTTTTCTCCTTCACACCTACCATTGCGTAAAAGTGAAGAAAAGAATTCAAGTCTAAAGTTCCTATGCTTATTGTATACAGTTTACTGAAGCTGCATCGGGTTTACTGGGCAGCTAGAGAGCAATAACACCATTATAAAACAATTACACAAGCCATATGGCTGGCCTGCACATGGATCATATACTAGAAAAGAAGGATGCTTGTGAGGGTTGGATTCAACGGCTGTAAAAAGTTAGGAGTCACCATTTTTGTTCAGCTCAGTTCAAATCTTGACATAAGAAACAAATTATAAAGAGAAATTTTGACCATCACACGAAAGCTGGGTCTTCCACACTCTTCCAACAAGCTCAGCGGCAACACGCCTGAAGTTCTTGCAGAAGCACAGTATTTATAGCAAAGTACACAGGTATGGCACTGACAGGTATTAGCTGTAATAATTTAGAGGGCAAGAGACCCCCAGAGAATGAAAAAGTAGGAGGACGCACCTAATGTACATAATTCACACAGTTCGCTGCCCCACAACTGTGCCCTAGAGGAGAGCACAATTTGTCTCAGCCACATTATCTGCACCCTAGTCAGTCCATCAATAAATATTCACTACGATACATATTCTGGTTTAACAAATTGTATAGCAAAGACAATTAATTTGTCAGAGAGACAAACCAAGATAGTTCAAAAAACCACTTGGGCAAATTCAGGTTTAAGCTGTTAATGGATGTGAGTTTGGCTGCTTTCCTTGGTGGCACTATTTCCTTCTTCTCCAGCCTAGCAATTCCTCAGGCAGGTATTGCAAACGCTGTTTCTTCCTCATTCAAATCTTGTCAAAGGTCACTACTGTTGCAATACCTATGAGAAGCCAATCCCCTAACAGCCTCTACACCACCAGCAAATTGGACACAGCAAATATTGATTTGTGTTTAAATACTATTTATCCTGTTGTAGAACGGCTATGAATAATCCTGTGAGGCACACCACCACGGGGCTGGGCACATGAAGGAACTATTAAACATGGAATCTAATTTCAGTGGAACATTTGTCAGGGTGTAATTACACAACTTCAGAAAATTGCTTGATTTGCATATACAGATATTACTCTCAAAGCAAAGCAGAAGGTTGCTTATATTTGTTTCCAAAGCAATTAGCATTTCATTTAGGATATCATCATCAGATGACGCTAAAAATCTTCACAACAGGCCAATCTGGCGTTTAGATCCACTTGCAATTTACCTTCAAGACATCTTGCTAACTACTTGCTATATCACATGCAGAAAAGCCAGCTTCCTTGTTTCTACTGCAAGTTATAACCTCTATAGATACAAGATATATCTGTTATTAATATTAGGCAGATTTTCAAGACAGAAATGGTGGGTTTGGCCACCTAACTGTGAAAAAAGAATGCTCTGACTGCCTGGGCCTTCAGCTTCTAGGAGAATTGTTCCATATCCACCTCATCGGCAACCAACGGCCACCACAGAACCAGCTCATAATGCGTATTGGTCTGGAGGTATCTGAGCATCTACCAGTCTTAGATAGGCTCAAAAAGAAACTCCTTGTTACACACCAAAAATATATGGTCAAATGTATGATATTTAAATACTACAACCTAGCTCCAAAATTAAAGGGCTAGTACAGTCACCCTAAGTCTTGGGAAATGCAGATTCCTCTCTTTCCACCTTCCTCACCCCAAAACTCCAGTTCACATAGCCAAGCAATCAATCAGCCTCCAGCAACACACACTGAACAATTTACTTTTGAACTACTCAAACTTCAGGCCACTAAACAAAATGAAAACTGGATTTTAAACTGGGCTCCATGGTGTTCCAACACTGTGACTCAGCCTAGGTATTTGTGATTGCTAGTCATCCCACAACCAAGTCTGAATACTGGTTTCTCTGCAGACTTAATGTTTGTGAAGGAAGCCAGACTAACATCTTACAAAAACGTGTTTACCTCCAATTGCTCATTTGCTGCTCACAATGTTCCAAGTTTCTGCTTCTATGTCTCAAACGCTGAAGTCTGCATTTCCAGACATGAAAGCCCATGTCTTTTTTACAGTTCATGAGAAGGCTGCCAGCAATACCATTAGCTAAAAAGAACCTCTTAAGTTTTTGTTTTAATTAGGTGGTTGCACCTTTGTGTAGACCCATACTGATGGCACTCAGTAGCTATGTTGAATTTCAGTATCAAACCAGCAAAACGAAGGTGACATCTGACTAAGATCTGCCTCAGTAAGTTTCTGTATACAGTGCAGCTGGGACATATGAATCCTAGCATGCTGATCTACCTTTATTTGCCTCTATAGATGCAAATAATTTAATACGCCATAGAAGCAAATAGAGGCCATGCCATTAGTTACAGTCACCAGTCAAGCATTAGATACAGGCCACTGATGTCAGGTATGGGTAATCAACAGCTGCACAGAAGCACAGATCCTTGTTTGGGAGACCTTTTACTGTTCAAACACAACACCTGGGACAAAGTTCAGATGCAAAGACAAAAGCCAAGGCATATGCAAGCAACATATCCAGCACGAGAAAGGTGATTAGAGGCAAGGTGTAACGGGGGGGAAAAGTGGGTGTAAAAAGGAGATTGAGTTGGGGAGTAGCAACTGATGACAAAAGAAACAGAGATTTTAAGATTAAATGTGTAGAGTAGAGGAGAGGAAAATGCAATTAAATTTTCTACCTTTGATTAATCTTGACAGAGTTATACCAACCTCACTGAACTATGAACCCTCAAAGACCCATTCTCTATGATATATTTTCACAAGAGGCAGAAAAAATACCTTACAACATAAGATAACACATAGGAGATCACATTCCTCTTACGTCTATATGGTGCAGCCAAGCTACACTGTGCAGTGAGCACTTAGGACTTACAAGAAAATCTCTGTATTTGTAGGAGCGTGGATTTTAATGGCATAATCAAAGTGTAAGGAATAATTTTATCCAGCTTGCCCACAAAGTTCATTTTATTAGCTTCTTAATTCCCAGGAACTGTATCTTTTCCTTGTGCTAAAGAAACCTCCAAACAGCTTAGAAGATTAATATAAATTTTCTTTTTGATCTACACAAGGGTTGAAGGCTCTGTTGTGTACCATATGCCAATTGGATATAATTTGGAGGACATGAAATACTGAATCTTAAAAACTCTGGTTTTCTAAAGGAAACATTAACTACACTATATAACATGAGACTGTTCTCAAGTTACCTCCTATGAAATAGGGCCTCTAAGCCTTCCAGATGAAGTTGTTCAGTTAATTGTTTGTTGAAACCAACCCATTTATTAGACTTCTTATTAAATTTGTATGGCAGGTGTTGAAAGCTTGAGGCTTTCTCATTCCATCAAATTTGCAGTCTTGAGTCTTACTGGTTCAAAAATCTTTAAAACTCAGGCTGGTGTTGCAGAACACAAACATTACAGGATCACAAGCATTACGTTTTCATTAGCTGCAGCAAAGCAGGTTTCTTTTGGAGTTCAGCGTCTGGTTATAGCAAAGTATTTATTGCTGCAATTGCCATATTAGGATCACATACACGAGACAAATATTGCAGGATGAGATCTCTAAAAATCTCTTAGTGCTTCAATCCTCATAATGTCTGAGACATGTTCTTCTTAATAAAGCATTAGAAAGATGAATTTACTTGTAAATTCTACTGGGCTCTGGAAGAGAAATCCTACATAAAATATTACTATTAGAGCTGATCAAAATAGCTTCCAATGAGAGGGATTTAATTTTCCTCGCTGAAAACTAATTTGGTAGTAGCAGATGGTAAAGATTCCCCTCCCAATACCCTTCAATCACAAAGCAAACATCTTTGTTCTCATGACTTTCCATGCACATGGAAATGTTATTGAACAGATTAGCTGCATTTCTGATTTATATAACAAAATTTGACAATTTTTAAAAAAAGAGAAATACAACTCTGTTCTGAGCACTTAGAATGAAACAAACATCAGTGTTTGTGAGGAAGGTTACTGGACCCAAGGAAGTCGTAACTAAGTTAAATTCAATGGGTTTGGAATTGATCTAATGACTCGGTGAAGCATTGATCCAGCAAAGTGTTTTCAGACTGTACACACCGCTTCCTGTGGTATGTTACATGCTGTATAAGGAGAATAACACTTCCTTCTCTGCATGAACATCAACAGGAATTGCTATTATCAGCAATGGCTACTAGAAGCAACACACATTTACAATGTCTTCATTCAAGAGTTCCTCCTAGTCCAGGATTTGTTGTGTTCCAGTGCTGTACCAGTACTGGTTTCCATAAATGGTTCACCTTCAGAGACTGCTGATGTTTCTTGGGGGTATTTAGGCCCCTAGCTCTGCAGCGAGCAAAATGTCCAACCCTTCCCATTGTCAGAGAGCTGAACTCTGCTTCAAAGGGCAACTTAATTTCTTAACTTCAATTTCAACTTGTACCTGTTTTGCCTACTACACACGTCTGATTCTCTTTACTTGCTCAAAAATAAAACTAGTAGTGCCTTTCTGAAACTAACAAAGTTATAGTCAGCCAGGTACCAGGTAGTTTCATCTTCTTATTAGTTAGAGGAGTAGTTCTTGAATCAATTTCACACAAGCATTTTTTTATTACCACTAGCCCAGCCCTTTCCTTCCCACATGGCGAAGTATGTCCCGTACATATACCAGTATCTGCACCAGTATCTATATTGCTCCTAAATGAAGATGTCAGGGTTCATCCTACAGCCTCTAAGAAGAAAAGAATAACCTCTTCCAGAAGCCATTCTACCTCAACCGAGAAGGGCTAACCACAAAGTCCAGTCTGTTTCACCTCCACTGCTCTACATTTACCCTTATTTGTTGTGGCAAACCTAGAAAGCTTAGACTGTGAAGCATTCCAGAGAGGAAAATAATCCTTGTTATTTTTGTTGAGACATCTGAACAGGTCCCTGCTGACTGGAAAAAGGGAAATATAACCCCCATTTTCAAAAATGGGAAAAGAGGAACACAGCGAAAACAATAGGCCAGTCAGTCTCACCTCTGTGTCGGGCAAGATCATGGAGCAGATCCTCCTGACAGCCTTGCTAAGGCATAAAGAAAATGAAGATGATGTGATTGGTAGTAACCAACATGGCTTCACCCAGGGCAAATCATGATAAACTTCTATGATGGAGTTACAGCATCCACTTCCAGCAGAAGTACTAAGCAGCTTCCTGAGCAACTTTACAAGAGTCAAGCTTTAACACAAAATTTGAACTCTGGCAATTGGTAAACAGGACCTTCAAAGAACTACAGGATGGTACAGAAGGGCTGTGGAGACAACTGACAGACATACAATCTCCTCTGGAATTTGCCTTTACCCATGGGAGACGTGTACTTCATAGTTTCATTTTCTAAGATCAAGCAAGGAAAGGCAACCATAAGCATGGTATGACACAGATCTACCTCACAGAAGCCATAAAATCACAAATAATTGCCTGTTTGGGTGCCTGTGGATTCTGTATTTCTCATTTCTGCTTCCCCCATTGTCCCCAAACAATTCAGGGACATTACTCAGCCAGTACATTATCCAAAACAAGAAATGCTTCTGGAGCCTTCTGAATGGGCCACTGCAGCACCAGAAGAGATTAAGAAGAAAAGCTTAAGTATATGTGTGCAGTACTGCAAAAACTGCATTAAAAGCCAGAAAGAATAATGCACTGCATGGATCAACAAAACCTACTGGTATGCTCAAAAAAAGGAACGGCCTTAGATGAGTCTCCCTAGTGAAAAATATATAGAATCTCACTGCATTCTGCCTCTCTCCCACTTACCCATCCATTTAATGTCTCTCCTCAAAGCCATTAAGCAGCACAGAAGAAACAGACTGAGAAGCATGGTGGTCACAGAATCACAGAATCTGTCTGGTTGGAAGAGACCTTAAAGATCATCCAGTCCAACCTTTGAACCAAGGGTCAACACTACTGAAGGGTCCAACACTAAGCCATGTCCCTAACTGCCAGGTCCACACACCACTTGAACATTCTCAGGGACAGTGACTGTACCACTGCCCTGGGCAGACCATTCCAATGTTTGATAAGCCTCAGTGAAGAAATATTTCCTAATATCCAGCCTAAACCTCCCCTGGAGCAGCTTGTAACCGTTTCCTCTAGTCCTGTCACTTGTTATGAAGGAGAAGAGGCTTGTCCCCTCCTCATTCCTGCCTCCCTTCGGGTAGTTGTAGAGAGTGATGAGGTCTCCCCTCAGCCTCCTCTTTTCCAGACTGCACAACCCAAGCTCCCTCAGATGCTCCTCATAGTTCATGTGCTTCAAGCCATTCATAAGTCTTGTTGCTCTTCTCTGGACACACTCCAGCACCTCAATATCCTTCCTATAGTGAGAGGCCCCAAACTGAAGTCAGATGAACATTAGAAACATGCCAAAATACATGCAACTCTAATAGCAAAAGACCAAAGAGATTTACAGAGATTAATATTAACTAGCACAAAATCCTGTGGCTTTGGAGGAATAAGCAGATGCTTTGTCCATTGTGGGTCAGACACATGATCTGAAGTAGAAGGTACAAGGCCATTCTTGAAGGGATGGTAAAGGTAAAAAAACTCAAACTACCACTGTCACAGAGGAAGGCAATTGCCACTTCAAATGGATGCAGACAGAGTGTAAGCTGCCAAAGTTAGATTAAAATGGCAAAAAAGCTGAACTCCTGTAGAAGTCCTTTTTAGAGATGCATTACAAAATGCAAGAGGATACCCCTGAGGAGTTGCCATTTGTCTTGGAAGATCTTCTAGGAGGTATGCTTCAAGAGTTACACCTGGTTTTGTAAGAAGAGGGTAGCTGCCACAGAATAATTCACAGGCAGATCAAGAATGTTAAACTCCTGAGTGTTCACTCAGTCAGTCACGTACCCCCCCTGCCAAGACTCTAACACAGGCTGTGGGCAGCACAGCCAAAAGCCTGGTGCCCTCTGCATGCTGGCAAGCTTTGTTTTGCACAGGGAACCATGAGTGGGAAGTCCTGGGCATTATTCTGAGTGATGCTACCCAGCCACCAAATGCTAGCACAGAAATTATTTTTCTGAAGTCAGTAGCAGTCTTTCCTTTGCTCCAGCAGGATTTGAAACCAGACTTTATGTGCAAAGATCACTCAGAAATAGCATTGGCACATCTTACCAATTAATCAAAATCAAAAGGTGTCAGACAAAGCCTCAGACTGGGCTTGGCTTGAGGCCTGCTGTAATGTTCAGTTCTTCCTGAGTCTCCCTGAATGTGGCAATGCAGCCCTCAAGTGACTGACTGAAGCTCTTGATGAAGCCCCACATTTTTAGCTATATGTCTCTGAAGGCAGGTTCCTGCTAATCTGCCAAGATGAGAAAACAACAAAAAGAAAAGTTCTATTGTCCTGGTTCTTTTGTTCTGAAGATCCAATGCTAGAACAGTAGCATTTTTTGGCCTTAAACCACTGCCATCAAAAAAACAGAGCACAATGAGCTGTAGACGCTGCATGTATTTTCAACATGACACTGTCGTGCCTCCCGACAGACATTAAATAATTCACCTGTAACTTCCAGGACAACAACCACTGTGGCAATGGTAGCAAGAAGCAGTGTGAGCAATCTGGCAGTATAAGCTTAGAGCCTGACATGGTGGTAGGCCATGCTTAGCATAAGTGTAGAAGTAGCTAGCAGTTTAGCAAAACAGTGCTGTGCCTGCAGCACTGTAACTAAAGCAAGGTACTGGTAGCTATAAACACAGAGAGTTATCTTGGAATAACAGGATGCATACGTTGATCAACAACCTCACGTGATATTAGTAGTTTAACTAATAATCTATCATAGTATCATAGTATCAGTCAGGGTTGGAAGGGACCACAAGGATCAGCTAGTTCCAACCCCCCTGCCATAGGCAGGGACACCCCACACTAGATCAGGTTGGCCAGAGCCTCATCCAGCCTGGTCCTAAACACCTCCAGGCATGGCGCCTCAATCACCTCCCTGGACAACACATTCCAGGGCTTCACCACTCTCATGTCCAGCCTGAATCTCCCCACCTCCTGCTTCATTCCATTCCCCCTAGTCCTATCACTACCTGAGATCCTGAGAAGTCCTTCCCCAGCCTTCCTGTAGGCCCCCTTCAGATACTGGAAGGCCAGAATTAGGTCCCCTCGGAGCCTTCTCTTCTGCAGACTGAACAGCCCCAACTCCTTCAGTCTGTCCTCATAGGAGAGGTGCTCCAGCCCTCTGATCATCCTCGTGGCCCTTCTCTGGACATGTTCCAGCACCTCCATATCCCTCTTGTAATAGGGGCTCCAGAACTGGACACAGTACTCCAGGTGGGGTCTCACCAGGGCTGAGTAGAGGGAGAGGATCACCTCCCTTGACCTGCTGGCCACACTTCTCCTGATGCAGCCCGGGATCTGATTGGCTTTGCGGGCTGCAAGTGCACATTGAGAGCTCATGCTGAGCTTCTCGTCCACCAGCACCCCCACATACATCTCCTCAGGACTGCTTTCCAGCCAGACACTGCCCAGCCTGTAATATTGCAATAATATTACGATGTAGGGTCAGTCGTGAGGAACCAATGAAGCTATGCCAACGATGCTCTGCAAGTCTATATAAACTGTAGAGGTTTCTTTAATAAACAAACAATACTAGATCATATTGGTCGTCCGTATCGATTCCGTTCTCCGTCATCAACAAACCACCTTTCTATTTCTCTATTTTTGCAACTCTTTTCCAAAATTCGAATGAGAACATGGCAGGAACCATGAAAAATCACCCCTTCTCCATCATGGCCCACACTGAACATCCACCCAGAAGGCAATGCAAACATAAAATTAAATTGACTTAGGTGCCAAGCAAATATTTGTGTTATTTATGGACATTTCCAGAAATAAAATTTAGCAGAGGCATTCCTCATATACAGTATTACTGATATCAAGACAATCTTCTTTCAAGGAAAAACCTGTTACTGCATAGCTATATTGTGTTTGCACAGTACTTTCACCCTCACCAGATTTGTAATCCTCCTTATCAGACTTCCACATCCTTGTGGACAAGACTTAGCATTGTCTCCTGTTATGAAGGAGAAGATGGGAGAACAAAGAACTTCAGAGAGTAATTATCATGCAAGCAACAAGCCTTTCCTATAATACACTCAATGGTGCTCAAATGGCATCACACCCTTCCAAAAGACAAGGTTTATTTCAAAAAAGGTCATGGAAAGAACACTTCTTTTGTTGCTTTGAATTGTGCTCAAGATGTGTAACGATTCTTCCTGAGATGGATTGAACAGATATACTTCCAAATGGGGCATAAGCCATTTTATTTGCTGTGTTAGCTTGTACTCTGACTGGTACTGAGACATTCCAGAGAAAGGTGGAACTTCAAATATATGTCACAGTCTGTAGCACAAGAGGAATAAAGACACTTTGGAAAGATGGGGAGCTTCCATCAGAGGGTCTGCTTTCTATAGCCCCTTGAATCAGTTTGCTACTTGTGTTTTTCTTTTAATGGCAGTTAAAATTATTTTTTCCAAGCTTCCTGGTGCTTTTTAGCTACTTGCCAAGACTATTAGAGAGATGAAGACAAGGAACTGTTCAGTCACTGCACTATGCTTGGTGGGACTTCAAAGTTGCACCATGTGGAAGTTTCACATACCCTTTAACCCAATCCAGATCGTCATTGCCACTAAGAGGCTTAGCAAAGACTTTTGCCAGCAAAGGGAGGGTGTCAAGCAGTGTTTTGGCAGCAGATCTGGCCTACTGTGTACATCAGTCCTTGGCCCAAATCTGCTTATATGTCTAAACACTACCATATTAGTTCACTCTCCCCTGCTGCCCCCCACATTGGTCTTCCACTGCCTTCCATCTGTCACCCCCAAGCTTAAAAGACAGGATTTGGGATAATGTGTGTTCCTTGCAGTTTTTCATCCATTTGCCACATCAAATCATGAATGTTGTGCAATGGGAATAATGCAGAGCATGAGGACTGACAGCATTCCTACTGCTGTAGGAATCAGAAGAGCTCTAATCAGTCAGTTCTTGCTCTGTCTCTTTTTCTCACTCTGACAGGTAGGCACATCTGCTAGTTTCACCACAGAAGGCTGCTGGTATGTAATGAATACGGTTAACAGGTGATACATCCACCTTCTTTAGGCCTGCAGGTACTTATGAGAGCTGGAACGTGCATGTTCTCCAACAGAAAATCACTATTCAACCTCCATTTTTCACATTCTGTAGGGTGTGAGATGGATGGATGAGCAACGGAAGGGGACAGTGAGAACACTGCTGCTTTTGGAATTATACACTCTAGTTCATTAATGCAACTCAGATGGATGATCCAATAAAACAGGAAAAGACACTAAAAGCACCAGGAAGGCTGTGCTGCATGCAGCACCGTTATCAACAACACTGAGATCAGCTGAGCTAGTGAAAGCATAGAGATTGAATTCTGGGTGACAGAGGATGACAAGATGTTATCTTCACTAAGGCTATGTCTGTGTTTACACTTACAGACTTCAAAGATGGTTTATTTGTGTAAGACTTGTATGAGATTCATATAAAAAAAGCCATGTATCTCACAGAGCCATGTTAGAGCCAAGTCAGCTACTCTGTCTTTACACAGTGCTTTAAGCTGAGCTTCTGCAGATGGACAAGGTCCTGTGCAGCAATAACAAGCAACTGCCTAGTTTTGAGAGCCTGCTTTTAAGACAAGAAGCTTAATTTTGGTGAATGGCTTCCACTCTTTACAGATGTATGAAATGATCCAAGGCAAACCAAACATTTCAGGAGTATGAGACCTGACTCATAGGTTTTGAAAGTTGGAATCCACATATCCCCAAAGTCTGTCATTTGGGGGTCATGGAAAGACATCAAGGACTGGCAGGTTTGAAGTGTGCATAGCAATGAGCTTCATCAAAGTACTCAAAGCACACAGGGTGCAAGTGAAGTCAGGCCAGAGAACTGAGTAATCTGACTAAAACATGGTCATACACTGAGTTCCCCGAGGTTTAGAAACACAATGAATTATTCACAGGGAAAAAAAAATCAGAAATGCAACTACCTGATTGCAGCCTCTTGCATGGGAAACCATGAATCTTTAAGCAAAAGATGCTACTTTGAAACTGGGGTTTCATTAAAAAAATAAGAGAACTCTCAATATCAAAAAGCATTTAGACCCTGCCACAGTATATTGCTAGGAAGGTTATGGATACCAGAGTATGACCTCTCTTAAAACATACTATGTAGAAGTTAGCAAGGAGAAAGCTTAAAGTCTTAAATTTCTGGAAGAATCCCTTTCAGGCCTTGGGCAAACTTCTATTATCTCAGTGCTTCCTTCCCATCTTTAACAGTGGAATCATTTGTTCTTTGAAAGGATCTTGAAATCAAACCCACAAACACTGACTGCAAAGACAGTCAAATACTCTGATAACAATTACACATGCTTAGAAAATAAGCAATGCTTAGAAATAAGCAGTTCCTAAGATGATGCAGCTATCAATTATCACAACTTCTGATCAATAACATACTTTACACAGCCAAGAGAAGAGTGCAAATAGGACTTGTTACAATGGTGTGCCACTCCAGTGCTAGTTTTGTTTGCACCTGTATAAAGTTCCACCCCAGAGCAGTAAAGCTGTAAAGACAGCAACACCTTTAACCTACTAACCCTATCATATTGGACATAACTGAGGAGAAAAGTTTACAACTGAATCTCATCAGCAGACCACTCTTCCTTTGTTCACCAACATTACATTCATAAGCAAGTCACTGGAAAAGTCAGGATGGAAATTCTGCAACTTCACTTGGAAGAAGAAAGTGAAATTTTTCCTTATTATCTTTTAGTTTATTTCTCCATGAATTATAATGACTGCAATTTAGCTGCAAAAATGGCTTTGAAAATATGCCTGCTTTATTTCAATTTATTTCTACAGCTGCAGAATTACATTGTTTAACTTTTCTGTCTTAAAAGGATTTCCTTTGGCTTCAGCTCCCATTTAATAAAATGATGAGTTTACTGAAAATAGCCTTTGCAGTTTCAGTGGCTTAGTAAGGTAAAGCCCAACTTGATTGAAAAATAACTTCATGTTGCTTTACTGCCCTTCAGCTCACACTATTGACTACAGCTGCATCTGGCTGCCAGACCACTTATTTCACTTTCTGTTTGTTTTCAAAGGGTCAGCAATAACAATACCAATAACATACACACTCTTTTGACATTCTGTGGTGTCTGCCGAGTAGGGAGAACCATCTGACTGGAGACAGGTCATCATAAGAGGGCTATTCCTGCTTTGCTGGAGAACAGCAGGTAATAAAAGCAAAGAAAGGGTGGACCAAAGACAGCAATACAGTTACTTAAAATTTTGTGCCCCATGAAACATGTGGGTCACAATTAAGTAGAAAAGGCTTGTCAGAAGTCCCTAAGCACATAATTTAATCAGGATTTGCTGCAATGACACCACAACATGCTGCATACCTCTTCTAAGATCTGGAGAGTCTTCATCCCCAACTCGTCACACATCCTGCAGTGCTCTGGGCACAGCCATGTCTCACAGAGATTCTTTCTTGACAGTACCCACAGCTTAAGACAGACATCAGGATTTAGCTTTTAGTTGTCTTTTCAAACAATCAGACTTAATCTGTCAGTCCATTTTATTACAACATAAATAAGTTATTCTGTTCCTTCAATACTGAAAAGGTTTAATTTTATAGCTGTTTTACAGATGTTCCCATTAAAACTCACACGTGAGCTAACAAAGACTCTTCAACATCAATGGATGAGAAGCAAGGACCATGAGTCTTTCATACTCACAGGACAAGTTTTCTCTGCCCCCTCCTACTCTGGCCAGAAACTAAAAATGAGGATAAATGTTGGCTTTTACAAATGCCATTATTGGTTTGTATGTCTCTCTTGGAACAGTAACAGGCTGATTTACTTCCATGTCCACTGAACATAGAATTTTAAAGCCTAATCATGTAATTCTACTTTACATACTTTCAACACACACCCCCAACCCTAAAATCACCACAACATTCTACTATAGAATTAAATTATATAGCAAAGGGCTTATTTCTGCCATAGACAACACGCAGGCAAGAGAAAACTTTGAGTTTCTGAATAAGTAAATTACAATTTAAAAAATAATGACCAAAAAAATTTATACAAGATCAAAGGATTTGCAATTTCAACAGAAACCTCCTTGGTTTAAAGAATATAGGCTTCACTAAGTGGGAGCCAACAGTTTTGTAGAGAATTTGCCTGGTAAGGAAGCTGCCAAGGGGTTAGGAGACTAAACTGATTTGAAGAGGGAGAGTAAGGGAAAACTTTCAGGTGGTATAAACTGGCCTTTTTTTCCTATGAGTTTCCAGATGCTTAATAAATTGATCATTGCAATTTTGTAAGCAAAGGTAAGAAATTATCACTATACTGATTTTACATACAAGTTGCAGATAACTGATTTGTTTATCACACAAAAGCTACAACTTGAGCCTTGCTCTTGAAGTCACACTTTTCATAGTATGTAAGAATATGCTCAGCAAGTGCTGATTTTATTTCAGTTGCTATGCCAGCGACAGATCCTTAAACTGCAGCTTGTGTGGGCCCTTTTCTTAATGAAATCCACTGAGATACTGGACTCCACAGTTAAAATAGGTTTTACCATACAGGTCTGCAATGGGTAAATCTGGAGCAGAATGTACCTGCTATAAAAAGTAAGGGGAAAAAAAAGTCTTCAAACTTAAAATTTGTCCCAAGAGTCACATAAAATTTCATGTCTCAGGGTTGTCTTCCAGAGAAACTAATGTTTCCCTGGAAACATGTTTCTAAATACAGTTGCTCTGCTCATATCTTGTACTTACAGTTTGTTCCTCAAGTACAGAGGCAGGCTAATCTGTGCTGAGTTAGTATCAGCAGGCAAACCTCCTAACTTCTCAGGATCAATCTATTTTTAATAACTGAGAGAACAAGAGTAACCGGTGGTCCAATTTACTTCCAGAAGCCATAAGAAGCCATTAGTGCTTCTCATGCATTAAGAGGAGCCCTAACGCAGTTTTGACCTCTGGCATAAAAACAGAGACGCACTATTGCTAAACACTCTTCAAACCTGAGAGAGCTGGCACTTTAGCAAGCACCATGGGTGCCCCAGGAAAGGCAAACTACCTTGCTTTCATGCAGTCCCTGGCGCTCTGGAGCACCAATCACTTCCTTATAATAGAGGGATCCATAGCTACACTAGCTACACTATGATGAAATATGTATTTCTGAGAAGCTACTGGGAACCAGTGAATGAAAGCCATGAAATCACCAGAGTGTTTGGTTTCAGAAGATCTGTTCTCTTTTTTTCCCAGGCACTTAGGTAAGCTGTAGTATTAGTTTTATCATGGATAAAGCATAAATGCTGGTGAATACATCTCTGTTAAGAGTGCAAGAAGGAGGTGCGTATTTCCAGCATACCTTCTGATTGCCATGCACTGAACACTGCCAAGATCCACCTACAACTAGGAGGTAGCACTGCTTCTGGCATGTTTCCCAACAAGATCTCCAAGTTGCAGTGGGTTTGGCAGAGTGGTTGCTGTTTTGTGTCTCTCCCTAGGAAGAGGCAACTCTGAAAAGAAGTGAGTGGGTGACACCAGCCTTTGCCTTGCCTTCTTTATTGCTTTACTAGAACAGAGGTGCTGGGAGACATCATGTTAATCTCTCGTGACTGCCCACCCGGCAGATGGATTTGTTCAGTGACAATTATTTGATCTGAAGAAATGAAAACTGAAGACTTGATGGAATTTTTTTCTCTCTGTTAGAGGTCTCTCATGAGTTGCACTCAGAGTGTTATTTGTTGCTGTCTCTCCCATCAAAAGAACTAGGAAACATCAAATGAAAACATTAGGGTGAAGGTTTAAAAACAAATTAAAGGCATTTGCTCTTCACATACAACATAGTTGCATTGTGTAAGTCTGCACAGCCAGACACTGTGGATTCAACCCATTTAATGAGGGCTTATGGGGAGGCACATTCACAGAAGGGATATCCACCCATGTTTATTAACTACAATGAATTCCCTTCTGACTCTGGAAGTCCCCGGGTGCAAATGGCTGAAGACTAGCTGAGGAAACTGTGAAAACTGCTTGCCCTGCTCTTATCTTCCAACCTTAGTGATACTGTGATACACCCTTTTGGCGGCTGTCAGATAGAGATACTTGGCTAAACAGACTTTTGGTGTAACTATATGGTGTCTAGTACATTCTTCTATCATGTGTTATGGTGGGCAAGTCTCAGCTGTGACAAAAGCCACAGAAGCTGGGCTGAAGGCACTGTCATACCCATCCTTAGACTGACACAAAAGACCACTTGGAATAAAAGGCCCTGGGAAGCAGAGAAGAAGTGAGAAAACTTTTAGTTTCATGCTTTTATAGCAATCCATGTGCTCATGGGAAGGCAAGAAGTTTGGGTTTGATTTTCATTTCTACTACTGCCCACTCTGTCTAGACCGCAGTGGTAGAAGTCCTACTGTAGGTAAGTAGATGACTGTTGCAATATATGACATCGATTTACAGTCTTGAGTGATCTTGGATGATCCCACCCTTAGACAGATAGAAACATTTTAAAAAGAAAAAAATCAGGGAGGAGGAAGGACCTGGAGATAAGATGACCCTTTCGGCTACCTTCTCCAAAATCCTTTTATTCACTTTTACTGATAACACACCTTATTAAAGTCAACTGCTTTAACAAATTACTTTATTAATTTAAAATGTAATACCTATTTATAGAACAGCTGGCCTTGTTAAACCAGCCTTTTGTTAATAGAACAGCCATGAAAAAATTCTGCAGTGTATATCTTACAGGGCATAGCTATTACTAAGCACACAGGTGGGAGAGAAGTGCTGGTATCTGAAGTTGGATACACATAGAAATATCTTTATGGTAAGCATAAGAACCAAAGTAAATAAATAGGTCTCCTGTCACACCCTGTAGGTTGCCACCACCCAGAACTTGCCAAGAAAAGCACATTCCAGATACGAAACCCTTCCTTGCCAAGACAACTGCCACAATTACTCCCAGAAACAGGTCTAATTCATCAGACTCCAGATCTCCATGGGAAATCAAAAGCCAGAAATAAAGTCAGGAAAGTGAATGCAAAATTTTTCTCAGACAGGTCACCACAGATAATATTTTCAGGCCAGGCACAGCCTCCTTTATGTGGACTGCAATGCAAAGAGTGGTTCTTTTCTACTACCTTCACAGCAAGCACTATTTAACTGATGCCAACATGCTCTGGAGATGGTTTCTCCATCCTTTTGCAGATCTGTTTAGTTCAGCCTGCCCTCTAATTGTACCTCGGATATCAGAAGATGCCACTTTAGGCTGCTTTGCCTTAGGCTGACAAGGCTGTATGAACACCCCTCTTCTTTCCCTTCCTTCACCAGGACAGCTTCTTGTACCAAAGCATAGGTTTACTGAACAGCAAGAGATATAGAAAATGATGCTATTAAAGCTCTTCCTAATGATGTAATTCCTTGACAGACAAGGTCACCATTGTATTTACTTAGTTTAAAAAGGGAACAATACAGTATCAACTCAAGTGTTTTTAAAGAAACCTGCAGCTTCCAAAAGTGTCAGCACCTACTGTCCATGGTACCTGCCTTTGGCCCAAAGCAGCCCCTTAGGACTTTAGCATAAGCTCTGAGCAGAGAAGTTACTAGTTAAATACCAAGCTAAGAATTCCACTCTGATAAATTCTGCCTCAGTGGTGCTATATGAGAGTGCTTTTCAATTTAAAGCTTCTCAGTGCTGCCTCTCTTATTCCCTGAGAGAAAAAAAAGTATTTCTTAACTAGTATTTTTTTCAGGAATTGCACTTGCAGCAAAAGAGAAGAACCCCATAGTTATCAAATGACTGTGTTCTTAGTGAGAAAGCAGTTCAGTCCCCAAGCACTGCACCTACCTGTCTCATAATCTACACCGAAGGTGCACATCCAAGCACCTTTCCCACAAAGGCACCTGTGCTGTACTCACAAGGACATGTCCCCTTCATACCACCCCTTGCAGTTTCTGAGGAGGAACTTATCAGTCTTTAAATCTCAAATCATCTGCATTGGTTGGCAGACACGCTCACAAGCAGTTTCTTAAGGCTTTGAGACTCCAGACAGACATTTCTGTAACAGCTTCTAGTTTCTCAGGCTGTAACATGGATCAGTGAGAGCTCAGTATCCAGTATGGCACACCTGAATTTTTACCTTCAGTTTGGAAACACCAACTTATGCTTTTCCCTTAGATGACCTTCTA
Source organism: Melanerpes formicivorus (assembly GCF_026170545.1). NCBI lineage: Eukaryota > Metazoa > Chordata > Aves > Piciformes > Picidae > Melanerpes > Melanerpes formicivorus. The sequence goes on from NW_027142369.1 coordinate 7,685,378, forward strand.
GGTCTTGCTTCAAACTGTACCAAAACCATGATGTCTGCAGTTGACTGTACCTAGGTTTGTAAGTGGTATCAGGTGTTTCAGCTAGCTGTGCAAGCCAGTATACTCATGCCTGGTGTAAAACAGTGGAACTCTCTGGCCTGAATAGAGTTGGTGGTATGACTATTATCAGGCATATCAGTCCTTGGAAATAGATAATTTCTGTCCTCTGCTCCATTGCTTTAGATAGAAAAAAAACGATGAAGTTATAGGCCCAGTGAGGCCTAATTCAACTATCCACATGTCCTCTGGGCACCCATTTGTAGAAGCATGCCCTTGTGCTCCACATCACTACTGTCAGCGTCCCAGATCACTGTCCCAGATTTGTAACCTCCTGCCAATTCTTCTCAAAACTGCTGAGAAACTCACTGTTAACCCTCCTCTGTCAAAACAATCCCCATTTGCTAAACCATTTGTGCACACAGCAGACAAGCTGTGCCAGGATGTCTCAGGCCCAGAGCAGGACAGCAGGGCAGAATACCAGAGCAGCAATGCTGTGGCCAGAGCATGCATCAGCCCAGAGCCAGGTTCCCCAGACCCTGCAGACAACCAGTGCTACCTTGAGTGCATTTCTGCCACAATGAAACACAAGTGGTGCTGTCCTCTCTTCCTTCCTTGCCTCAGTGAGGACTCTTACTTCATACTTTGCACACTAAATTACGTAAAGTGAATTAGATGCTACTTTTTCTACCTTTGTTAATATTTTTGAGCTCCTTTAATTGCAGCGTGGAAGCTTTTTCCACCCTAATGGCTGGTATTATTTTATCCTTTCCCTAAAGAGTTCAGCTGCCTTTGCTATTTACAGTCATTTCTGTAGAGCTGAATCGCGATTTTTCCCGGGATATAGAATTACATGCTCCACAAATTATGCCATCATCCATCCCTCTTCTGCTTCTTGAATGAAGTCAGAAAAGAAAAAAAACAACCTCCCCACTTTGCTCTTCCCAAAAGTAGACAGCATATTCTATGCCATTAAAAATTGATATAACATGAACTTCAAAAGGCAGAAATATTGCAGGTTCACCAGTATGTCATCTGTTCCACCATTCTACCACTAGACAATACAATTAACTAAGGCTTAAACAAGGCTTTTAAATATATTGATTTTTTTTCCCCCCTATGGTCCCCTTTGCACTCAGGCTCTCTTCTTGTTTCCATAAGCATTTAAGTATTTTTTTGCCAATAAGCCCACTTTTCCAGTCAGTTTCTGATGGGTGTATAGTCTTTCTAGTTACTGCAACATTGCGTTCCCTATTCTTTATTTGCAAAATTGGTAACTTCAACTCTGTCATACATACAAACTGCCAGAAAAGGTAAAGTTTCAGAAAAGATCAGAAAAGGCTGGCTTCAGAGAGACCTGGGCTAATTCCAAAACCATCCTGTCAAGCCACTAGGCGGACACAGACTTTTGTTGCTGCTTTCCAAATTCTTCCCCTCTGTAACGTGTTTCTTCTTTGAAGCTGAACATCAATTGCTTCCTCTTGCTTTTTAGCAATTCTTTTTCAGCAGTTCTCGTGATCCCTCCTAGAATTACTTCTTCTCTGTCTCTCTCTCCAGGTTTGATAACTTGACCTGAAGTAGGAACATCCCTTTATACCATTGTGACAAAGTATCATCCCACTTTATTCAAGGGCAATCAAAAAATTTGGATGCAAATCATGAGCATTTTCTATTTCATTCTTTTTTCTGCATATGTATGAACAGTTAGAAAAACAAGTACGGCAGATCAGCACTGTAAATAATTCCTCTACAGAAGCATCATTGCTTTACACTGCTTTCAGTTTAAATGTTTTCAACAATTAGAAAACAGCTGCCAATTCTTTTTAAAAGCATCATTCTCATCAGTAAGTACTTTATTCTTCAAATTACTAAAAACTGCTATTAAGATTTCCCTAAAGACCACTGACTCCTGTTGTATAATTTGGGTCTGACTCCTTAATAAGATTAACCAGCAGATCAGTTTGTGCAATGTGCAAGTGTGATACATCAAGAAAAGCCATGCAATTGCAAAGTGATGGAAAATAACACTTTCCATGTCAAAAGGGTTCTGGTTGAAAGGAAGGAAGAGAGAAAAGGAAGGATTTTTTTCATATTTGTATCTCCAAAGAAAAACTACCCAATCCAGCTGTAATTTACTGAGGCATTAAGTTTCTGTGAGTTTTAGTTAAAGTTACACTGTGCTGCTAATGTTTATTTTTTTCATACAAAGTGTACAGGCTGTTTTCTTAATCGTAATGACTTTTAAACTAGTTCATTCTCTCTACCTCTCAGAAGAAACTTTTTTTTTTATTTCAAAACACAAATTCTAATCCTGCTAGTTGCAAAATACCTTTAAACTGTGAACAGGATATAAGCCCTGCAGCCACATTTGCAGACAGATACCAAAACTCCTCTTCTGGCACAGAAGCAGGAAAAGAATGAGATAAGATGGTGCCAGAGGGAGACTGGTGGTATTCATGGGAAAAGGCAGATATCCTGGTGCACCTCTGGAGCCTACAGCATTATTTGGATTATTTAGGTCACCTATATGTTAGGAGCCCAAACAATATAGCTGTTGTTTAACAAACTGTTAAAATAACTCACTGGGTATTTCTTCAGTGTTCTCTGGACATGATTTTTTTAAATAGGATCACTTCCATCATCTTTTATTCCTTTGCTGGCTTAGTTTTTATTGCATTCTGAAACAGCTGCAGCATGTGCTTAATGCTTTCAGAAAAATGTACCCCTACCTTTATGAAAATGTAATCTTTTAAAACATTTATTGATGTTCCATGACATATGACCAAAAAAAAGCAATTAAGAGACGGTATCATTTTTCCCAACATGTATTCAATTTCTCTATTTCCCACAATAATTTGGGCCCCAAATGTAGGCTTTACAATTTTCCCAGAAAAATCATTTTAAAAAATACTCTTAACGCTGGGCTAAGAACAGTTTCCCCAGCTAAGATTTTGCCTCCTAAAACCTTTGCAACACAAAGTCAATTTTTATGTATTTTTCATTATCTTCAGAGATAAACATAGTAACTTAATGGCGTAAGCAGCTAAGAACACCACTGTGGCTCAACAGTACAGTAAATCCACCCTGAAGCTTGTGGAACCAGATTTTTTTATAAAACCCACATCATAAAAATTGCTGCACTAATACAAACTTAACCTAGCAGCTTTATTATTTAAAAAAAGATGCAAGTTAACAGTCTACCACCAAGTTTTAGACCACATCAATTATTATATGGTCTCCTGTAGCCAGCATGGGTAGAGCTGCCATATTCTTCACTGCATGTTCTGGTGACTTCAGCAGAAGTAACTGTAAGCCCACCTGTGATCTCAATCACCTCTGTGCTGCTTTATTGCACAGTAACAACATATATTCAATATTAACAGTTTTGGTCTAGGTAGTGTGAAAATAACCCTTCGTTTTGATGAGATGGGGCATTAAGAAACACTTTGTTCATGAGTTCAGCTGTCACCTATTAGTCTGTACACCATGTTCTAGCATCAAACAGAAGGAAGGAAAAAAAAAATCAGTGTCAAGCCTGCTTTCGGTTCATCTTGTACTTTAGCACACCTAGTTGAGATCCAATACAGGACAGCCTCAGGCTTCCTTTTATACTGACTGCGGGAAACCAAATGCAGAGCAGGAAGAGAAGATTCTGCCTGCCTTGCTTAGCCCTCAATTCCTTGCCAATAAAGATCTGGAATTCCTTACACCTGTAATATACTGGCTTGGGAGTGCTTGGATCAGAGCTGATTCACAAGGAAAGAGATACTCTCATGGAAGGTGGGGAGAGACAGCCTTTAAAAGCAAAGAAGTTTTATCTACTACTTTTAATATTAATATCATATTTTAGTAAGTTTATAACTCAATCACTCGACCTTCATTATTACTTGGTCTTGGAAACTGAGGTAGTAACTAAAACATTAAACTATCTTTCTAACTTAGAAATGTTAATGTAGATGGATGCAAATTTTCATCCTAGAAAGCAATCAAAAGAAGACATGCAGAAATGAAGAAATAACTGCCTACAACAGGCTTCATCAGCCACATAACAGACATCTCATTTCACAATTGCAATTCTGCAATACCAAGAGAATGAGACTTACTTTCTTTTCCATCCTTTTGTGCCATACAAATAAACCAAATGTATAGTGACACATCTATTTTTCTTTACCTTTATCAGACTCAGAATTTACATACCCAGCAAGGGCATGCAGATAGACCTTGAGCAAATATTGGCTTAATGTTCTCCAGCAGGTCACAAACTCAAATGTCCTGTGCAAAGTGGGAGATAGGGAAGAGCAGTCTAAATCCTTCTGTGATACTACAGGAAACCAGATGCAGTATTTCATGCCAACTAAACTTAACCTGGTGGACAAAAGGGTTTATTTTGACTTGGTCATTCAATCCAATTCATTGCACAGTCACACAAACACTTTTGCCTGTATGAGCCAAGGGGGAAAAGGGTGTGTTATAACTCTGCCTATCTTGGCAGCAGCACTGGTTTATTTCTATTTAAACCGTATGTAAAAGCATGTCTTAATAGCCCTTGAGCCATTTTATTTAGTCTCCTGAGTCACACACACATCACACAGATTTTTGCTGCTGTCCCCACTAGAGACACTTCATAAACAAAGCACGAGTCCTCACACAGGATAGAAAATTAGGTTGTGTCTAATCAAATATTCAGAGATCCAATGGCTGTGAAGAATGGTTGCATTTTCAGAAATACTAGTCCAGTAGTTTGAGCAGAGGATTGCTGAGACAGGCCACCAACATGAGAGAAGCAAACAAATGAGTTTTAATCTGTGCCCTCCACCTTTCCTAACCATTTTGTAAGGTCCCAGGATGAAAGCCAATTTTTTGATCGCAAGTCTATGAAAAAATAACTCACAAAAACTTAAGACTCTTGAGAGTCTTAGAAACATTTTAAAATGCAACAGAACAGTGATACAAACCATTGAAGTGTAATGTGGTAACAAGGCGGCAGTCCTTTCCTGTGTGTTTGCAGGGCTGCTCTGAGACAGCATGCTCACGCTATCAGTCTTTAAATGTTTACTTATTTTCCCTCTCCCTTCTATCCTTAATCCTAACCTCTACCTATCCTGTGATAATCTACAGAATAATGTATGTGTACTGTTGATTTAGAACTGTTAAATTACACATTTTATTAGATGCTCATTCCAGTCCTATTCCAAATTATGTAAATGAAGGAACTGGTTTTGCACAAATGGCTGAAGGCATAAAAATCAAGAACCACCTTCCTCCTTGCTTTCTTTTTATCATTCCTACTTCCTGTTTTGCTGGTGATGGATTTCCCAGTTCAGTCTTTGATCTTGTCTGCAATCTGGGTACACAGTTGTCTGTTCCTCTTCTTTTCTCTGTTCATTCTTTCTGTCTCACAGCAAGTGAAGTGGCACAGATCTATGGAGGTAGTTCCCTTCCTTACCAGACAAGTTGTAAAACAAGAAGAATGCAAAACCATTTCTGATGCTGCTCCAAGACAGTTGTGGTTAAAGGAACACTGCACGTACCCAGTCACTCTAGCTATTACGTTTCAGGTCAGAACAAAATGAACAAAATGCCCTTCAGGTTTCTATGCATTGCACTGCCCAAAGGCAGCAGCTGATGCACCATCTCAGGAGGCCTAATAGCAGGATTCAATCCCTGTTCATAGATTAAATATCAGACTCACAAGGGGCTGCTATGTTTTAAATTGAGTTAAATATAAGAGGGTGTTCTCTATTAGATATTTCATATCTGAAGGAATTAATAAATAAAAAGGCAGAAGGTATTCTGTACAAGAACTATTTAGGTATGAGCAGAAAAACATCTAATATATATAGAGTTTCATATGTAAGAAAAAACACAGAAGAATCAAAGATCAATCTCAGATGTAGGCAGAGCTGGCTGATGTGCAAAGCACACACCCACTGCTCCTGAGTCACTCTGGCTCCCAGATGGGCAGCATGTTCATTGCACAGGCACATTCCTGCCTTGCACAGGACTCACACAACTGCCTGTTTTCCTTCTCCTGGTGGCATGTTACAGGCAGACAAAGAGCCTTTTCTTTTCAGTTTAACTTTACAAGCTGTTCCAGGATGAAATGGTGAAGCACATGGTTAAGTAAGAGCTGTACTCTGGGTGTGGGATTTGACTTGCATTAGCTGCAAGATGCCACAACGGTGGAAATGAAACAATAAACTTATCTTGTTCCAGTGACTTAATACTGCACAAACAGAAGCTCGCTAAATATAGACCAGGCTTGCAAAATCACTTTCCATAGGTGAAGCCTACTACATTCCCTCCTCTCTCTGATGCTGGAAAGCTTGCTGCTAGCTGATATCCCTGGCAGCCCCTCCAAGAGGGCTTGGTACTGCCAGCCCTGTTGGGACTCACTGAGATTGGCTGGGCTCAGAGAGCATGAGCCACACCTACCCAGACAGGATGAGAGGTGGAACAAATGCTTCCCTGCTTCAGAAATCTCTGCTTTACAGCCTGGTGATGGAGGCTGGCTCTGCTGCCCTCAGGTACCTGTGAGGTCTATTGTGGAGCTGGCAGCTGCACTTTCCTCCTTAATGGCCTGACAGCATTGAAGTGCCAATGGCACAGTCAGGAGTTCCCTCATCCTTGTTAGTGGGAGGAAAAGTACTGTGGATAGATGTCAGGCTAAAAGGTAGATCTATCATTTGAGGCAAGGATGTGAGAACAATAAAATCATCAAACAGTTCTTGAAGACAAAGTCCCTTTGAATACCCAGCTCACTAAATGGAATTAAAACTCCTGAAGACAGATCATGGAAGAGTCCTCTATTCACCTTCTCTTACGAGTCCTCACTACCATAGGACAAAACACTTCAGTGTCAGCAAAACCTAGTATTCTCCAATGACCCATCAATTGTAGTTGGCATTTGCCAGCTGTGGGAACACTAGCCTGAAGTGCAATGTGACAAGGAGGCATTGGGCTCAGGTGCAACTCTTGGCCTCTGGAAAGAAATTCCGGAACACTTACAACACAGCATTTCTTTTAAACAGGGCAGGCAGTTTCCATAGCATCATTAGCCATTGTTTTCATGATTGTTAACTACCTATTAACATTTTTCCTGCCTTAGCATATTTTTTCAAGCCTCCTTTGGAACTGAGGGTTCTAGAAGAGCAGTGTGAAACCACAGACCATGCAAATGTACATAGAGTCACTCCCCATGCAGCCACAGGCATGCAGAATGGAAGGGATATTTCAAAGCCCATATCTCACAATATCTTTTCCCAGGACATGTTCTAGACATCTTACCATCTTTGTAGTCCCCTACTGGACCCTCTCCACATTCTCCACATTCTTCCTAACTTGGAGTGCAGGGCAAAACTGGAAACAGCACTCTCAACAGTGGCCTCCCCAGTAACCAAGGAGAAGGACATTATAACCTCCCACTGCTGATAGAGACCTTTTCAGTGTAGCCCAGTAGGCAATTTGCCTTATTTGGAATCAGGGTGCACTGCTGGGTTCTTTGCAACCTTCACACCTACTGGCATCTTTTGGCATGCATGGTAACACCCATGCCCATATCAGCTGAGCTACAAGTCATACAGTCACTTTCCAGTGTCTACCAGAGTAAGTGGTTGTTCTGGCCAAAATGCAGACCATTTTGCTTTTTCTTACTGAACTCCATGAGCTTCACGTTGGCCTAGTCCACATACTTATCCCTCAGGGTTTAGGTTCTCTCATTTTCTGTGTTCAGCTGCTTCCCCTAATTTAGTGCCATCAACATCTGTGGGTAAGGCACACTGTCTTCCCTAGCCTGCAGATAAAAATGTCAAGTGGCCTGGACCTCAGCATCAAGCCCTTAGTACTCTGCTCACTACTTGGTGCCAGCTGGATGTCAGCTCTTTGATCTCTTGGAGTCCAGCCAAAGGTGGTCCCATCAGTTTTCAACCCACCTAACAATCTGTTCCACCAGATTGTGTCTGCAGCATTAAAAAGGCCATTTCCCACTGGCAGAATTTGGCAGTTTTCAATCTTTCCCTGCAATCCTTCCTTTTCACTCACAAGCACAAAAAGATGCAGATTGTTAAGAGAAGCCATGGTATCTTTGAAGCAAACTTTAAAATTCCAAAATAATCTCAGACCTGGGATTACAGAGACCATCACTGAACTGTACCCTGAATTTATCAGCACAAGGCAGCAGTCTGTGTGGCCTTTAGCTTACTGAAAAAGGATGTTGTTGTTCAGAGATGAAATTGAGATCCAGCAGAAATTCAGATGCATTTCAGGTGTATCTTTCAAGAATTAAGTGGAGTAATTCCCAGTATCGTGGACTGCCATTCAAGGTTTATCTTCAAAACCAAAGGATATCTTTCTCTTTACTGCAGTCTCATTAACAATTAACAAGATCACACTTTCAAGAAGATCACAGCATTTATAGGAAGAGAATTTGTAGCTTTCAGAGAAGCCACTGAAAAAAACAACCTATTATGCAATCCAAAACTGAAGTTAAAAAAGGTACCAAAAACACAGACTGACTCCAGTAAGAACTGGGTGTTCAGATGAAGAGATTATAATTTTAAGGGTACATACACAAATTAACAATTAGAGGTAATTGCTTTCAGCTGCATCTTGCTGTTTTCTTTTTAATAAAAAATTAATAACTTGTAATTAACACTAATTTAAGAACAGATGAAAGCCCATGTTGATGCTGAGAGGAGAAATGCCTGACAGAAAACAGCTACCTCAAATGCAGCTCCGGTGGTGTCAGCTAGAATATCTTGTTTGTGTTTCCAAACGAAAATTACAACAGCTTTAATCTGTCTGCCTTCTCAGGCACTTCCTGCTCATTAATCTTTCCTTTTTGCCCAGGTCTTTAACAATGGTACAAGAGAGGAAGAAACTGGTGTTTCCTACACATGCTGCCAGATAGCCAGACACTACTCCTTGGTATCTACCCATAGCCTTATGTAATGGCACAGGACCTGCCATGCTGGTGTTACTTACACAACTGGACTTCAGTCTGGTGAAGAGAAGGCTGAGCAGAGAACTCATCGCTCTCTACAACTACCTGAAGGGAGGTTGGAGCCAGGAGGGGTCCAGCCTCTTCTCTTTGGTGTCAAGCAACAGGACTAGAGGAAATGGTTTCAAGCTGTGCCAGAGTAGGTTCAGGATGGATATTAGCAAATATTTTTTCACTGAAAGAGTTATCAAACATTGGAATGGTCTGCCCAGGGCAGTGGTGGAGGTGCCCCTGGAGGTATTCAAGTGGTGTGTGGACCTGGCACTTAGGGACATGGTTTAGTGTCAATCCTTCAGTGCTGGGCTGAGCATGGGACTGGATGATCTTTGAGGTCTCTTCCCACCAGATGAATTCTGTGATTCTAGGACTTGGAGCATAAGCCTGTGAACCCCACTGCCCTGGGATATACAAGCTCTTCTATGGCTACATGAAAAGAGATAAACATATCCAGACCCAAGATTAAAATGAGTACACTGGAAGATTTCCTGGTCATTTCACATAATCTGCCCTGACAACATTTCCTGCCTTGAAATAAAAACCATACAGCTGCAGACAGTCTTCTGGTTATGTTCCTCCATGCATTGTTGTATGAGGCAAGACTGTGTACAGGCTGCATGATAGACAGGGCAGCCATTCATTTGGTCATGTCCAGGTGAACCTCCAGTTGTGTTACAAACAGAAGAAACCAGTGAAGTGCCAGGCTGGTTCTCAGGAAGATGCTATTTATCCATTACAGAAGCACAGTTCTGTGGCTCTCACAAGATCACTGAGGAGGCACATGAGAGAAGGCACCATTCCTGGACAGCTCTTCAGCTACAGGCAAGTCTATTTCACAAGTAACCCTTCCAATGAGATACAACTCAAAATACAATGCACTTTCAAGTGATAATGTCAAAAGCTTACCTACTCCAATACTCCACCCCGTTACAGGCTTAAACGCATCAGGCTTGTAGACTTAATCTAAAGCTATGTGCTTCCAGCATCTGGTTAACCAAGCTGTAAAATACTCATGCAGGGTGGCTTAGTATGCGTTTTTCTGAACAGTGAAAAGGTTGGATTAGATCTAAATGTCCACCTGACTCAGAATCTCATCTGCAATAGTGGCCAATAGCACATATTTGTCAATACACAGGACAAAGGACAACAGGGACTGGTTCTCAGTTGAGTTTCAAATTATTGAACACTAGGCAGTCAAAAAGTCCAGTGCAAGGCAGTGATGTATCTGTCCTACATGGCTAAGACATGTCCATTTCTTTTAAATATAGTCCATCTTGTTGACTATTATCAAAAAACTTGTCCCTGCACCCACAGGAACATTTCTCAAGTTCTTCAGCCCTGTTTCACTGAGCAGGAGCTAAGCTTTGCTGCTGGGGCTGTAACTGTAACTCAGGTTAACTGGCCAGTTTCCCACACCATTCCAGCACACTTCTGGGCTTTGCTAGTGGAGCTGAGCAGATTTAGGTCCCTTCAGTATAACTTTATGGTTCATGTGGCTTCCTTAAAAAAAAAAAAAGTAAAAATTTCTAATAATTATTATTCTGGAGCCCCAACCAGACATCCACATTCTTCTGACAGTGGAGAAGATCTCATTTGATCTGTTTTTCTTCTAGCTCCAATTTCTACAGTCTCAAGTTCAGTAATATTTTATTAATAAAAGATTAGTCTCTTATAGTCATTCCAAGGGGCTCAAACAGACTCAGCACAGAATTCAGTAATTTTTAATTACCAACACTTCACAGCATACAAAAGTTTCACTGTAAATAACACGTGCACATTATTCAGACATTTTGATGATTTTTGAAGCAGAGGAAGCCCCTACCTGTGACAGTGATTTTCTGTTTAGCCCTGGGTAAACTTTCCACACTCCCTCTATTCTATTGATTTTTCAATTAACTTATCTTTACCTGTTAGAGACCACTAACAAAGCTCCTTTATTATTTTGAGGTTTTTTGCTTCCTTTCCCTCCCCCATGACATTTTCAGAAATGGTGAAAAGCCTTAATTGTCTTTGGACACCAATGCCGTGGGTCCCCATGTCCCTAGAGCTGGAGGAATAAGAGAAGAAGTTGTCCTCTGATGCAGCAGAGCAGGGGTGCAGGAAACTAGGAATTTCCCTTTAGGGATCGGCTGCAGAGAATTACCTGGTTGCTTAGAAACATGAGATTAACTACAGCTCAGTTTTCCCCTTCCTTCACACATACACTTAATGAGAGGCTGTAAATCAGCTGCTGGGGAGACTGAGGACTTCAGAGATGCTGGGTCACTGTGCCACGTCAGGCAACAGGCAGTGGGCTAAGATGAGTTTTCTGCTCCCCTTCCTGGGCTGTGCAAGCTCCCTTTAGTTTGCAACCAAGTTTCTTCTCCCCAAGTTTCAGATGCCAGAATGAGAGTCAGCCATGCAGCTCCACAGCTGAATTGCCTGTGCCATGATTTCAGCCCTGACGATGATCAGTTTAGGAAATGCAGCTAGGGCAAAGAAAATAAGAATCTGACAAGTAAGAGAAGCTAATATTTGAAACAAATTCTATTTAAAAGAAATTCTATTTAAAGCAAAAATTACATCAATTTCTGCACCTCTTAGTAATGTTTTCTACATAAGCTGCAAAAGCATCTGTGACTGGCAGCAAGAAACATGCTGCCCATTTGCATCTTTCATACCTCAAGGAATGAGAAAGAACAACTGATGAAACACAGAGAGACCCAACTACTGGTTTGCTTACCCACCTGCACATAACATGCAAGTAGGAAGAAAAAATATCTAGATAAAACTTATGAGGACTCAATCTCACACAGTTTACTGTCAAACCAGTTAAACATGAAAAAGCAGCCGCACTAATGCAAACATGAGAGCACAGCCCACAGTGTGTACTCAAGAGCTTAATGAAGTCTCTGCAAGAAGCAAGCTCTCCAAGCCTGACTTTGCAGGTCAAAATATAGATGAACTGACACTGGCCTACAAAGTAATAGAATCCAGAAAAAGGTACTTGAAAGTCTCCATAATTTAGATGTTTTCGCATCATTTCACATTCACAGACATCAGCTTTCAGGTACAGAATGGAAGGGATATGCTGTGCAGTGTGTACCAAATAACCTTGTGGACAAGAGCCAGTGGTGTGGTTATCATTATGCTGCACAGTTATTACAAGCTGAGGGTTAATTATTAGCAGAGCTTAAAATCAAAGTGGTTTGATCCAGACTGCATAGCTACACGCACACAAAGCTACTACCCTGAAGTGCCTCCAGACTCTTTCCAGACAAGCTTAACAGCTTAGATGTGTACAAAGCGGTATACCACGTTAAGGTAGAAGTAACAGGGAGACCATAGACAGCAAGCTCTTGAAAAGTTAGCACCCAAGTGCATGGGTGTTATGGGAGGAAGGATTCCAACTGTCTCCTGCTCTATGCTTGCACTTTGCTATTAAAAACCCAATGAACTCTGCAAGGACAGGTTTGCAGCTATCAGGGCTTCAATTTCATCAAGTTATTTAATGATATTTTATGTTTTCAGGCTGGTAGGTTGAGCAACAATAGGCCAAGGGAACAAAGCCACAAGCAGGAAAAAAAGACCTAAAAAAGACATAAATCACTTGACAAGGTGTTTTTTGGATCAATAGAAACTCAGATTTGATAGAGTAGTTTGCTCTTTCCCACAGCAAAATGTTATTTGGGCCTACATGAAACAAGATGAAGTAAGCCAAGTAAGTCAGAGCAGCCTGCCTTGCTCCAGAGATGACCACCCCAACCATACCAAAGGGCTTTTTTCACTTACTTGTCCTATTAATTCAGCACTAACAAACAGGGAAAAATGACAGTCCACAGGAAGTCAACATGACTAGCTGAGGAAGCCAAACTTCCAGAAACCTAGGACTTACAAGAGAGAAATGCTACTCATTAAACCAAAATGTTAAAGAGAGTCCCAGGCAGGTTTATGAGACAAGACAGCTAGGGTCAGGAGTTGCATCCAGCCATCGCAAAGTGCAATGAATCAAGGTGTGTGTCAGTAAGAGTCACAGCTGTGAGACACACATGACTTTAACAAGTACTATGTCAACATGAGGGACCTTTCAGGCATACAATATCAGCAGTTGCAGTGACTGCAGACAGAAGTAGGCTGCATTTTCATCAAGGAAACATTTGCCAAAATAGTTTTGAAGTGAGCAGTCCAAACAGCCTCACTACAGTTTACCTGAAGCTCTCCCAAATGTGGGAACCTTTCATTAGGAAATTAAATCTTGCTTCAGCAAATTAAAGTACATTTCTACTTTGCTCTGCTGGGTGACTATCACACGAACAGAAAAGGTGAACTCAATACTGCTGCTGCTCCCTGGAACATCCAATTCTGGAACAATGGCAACAGCCTGGGAAGGGCTTGGGGTATGTTCAGTCATCTCCCAGCCTTCACTTGTGCATCCTCCCAGGAATACTCCTCAAGTATCTTCCATGCATAAATAAACTAAGTTAGGATGAACTTCAAATAGGTTTCACCCTACACAGTCAAATAAGCTAGAGAAAATGTGTGTATGACTTATAATATTTACATTTCAAGCAACAAAACTTCTTGTTTTGCTACATTATGCATGCTGGAATTACTAATAAGACTTGCAGACTGGATAGGCACATTTTATGTGTTGCTCCTTATCATGACGTGGCTCTTGGTGCCATGGTTTAGTAGTCATGAGGTCTTGGGTGACAGGTTGGACTTGATGATCTTTCAGGTCTTTTCCAAGCTTATTGGTTCTATGATACTGTGATTCCATGAAGTGTTGCTGAGTGACTTTTTTTGACAGACCAGGCAGACCCTGTAAAACTTGGGTTACAACAACATAGTTAAACAATGTTCTCCTTCCTAACATTTTACTTAATCCACCAGTTTGCTACCTATCAAGGCCAAAATATCACATTACATGGGATAGGTCCTGGCTGTGCATTTTGGTTACTCATCAATCTCAGTCTGTCACTGCTGCGATCACATCTGCAGTGATGCTATGGAAGCAATGCTGTATTTTCAGGAGATTACTCTGTATAAATTAAAGAACTTCTTTTTTTCCCCTCAATTGTCACAAATTAAGAGAACAAAAGCAAGATAACCCCATTTATACTAACTAACCTTGAATTTGTTTGATTCATAGTTTGCAGTCTGAAAACATGACCACCTGAATCGATTTCTGTTACTCAGATAAGCATACCACCAAAAAAAAAAAAGTTTAGGTGAGACAGTAGCTTTTATTAGGCCAAAAAAAGGGAGTTGGAAAAACAAAGCAATTTATCAACTAACCTAATAAAAGACATTACCACTCCCTACAAACCCTCCCTCGCTTATATCATGGCAGCAACTTCACTACCCAAGTATTTCTCATCCTAACAATTAAATTTTACATTTGCTGGAAGTCAGAGACTTCCAGCCTCAGTTTATAATTGACTTTTGTAACTAAACAGGATTTTCAGTGCAGAAGGGCAAAGAAAGCACAGCAACACTGGTACTGGAAACAAAGCTTGTATAATTTTGCCAGCACGGGCACTGTATCTGCGAGCTACTCCACCCCCACATGCTGCAATTCTGGCATCCATGGAGAATCCCCAGCAGCAAAACCATGGGCCTTGGGACCAAATTACCTCCCAGCTGACACTGCCTGGAATTACCATCGCTAGTGTGGGTGGGTCTGTATCCCAAACAACTAAGATGAGCTCCCTTCCTTGCAGGCGTGTGGGATTCACTGGGGACTCCTGAGAGGCGGCAGCAGCAAGCTCCTGAAGTGGCTGAAAACCATTTTTCATTCCACATTCACTGAATTAGGAGAGCTTTTTCTGTTAGGCTGAAGGAATAAATCTATCACACAGTTCAGCAAACGAGCAGGTAATGTATAGCCATAGGGCAGGGCAGAGATACTCAGGACAGTTTAGGAAAGCAGAATTCACCCTGGAGCTTTCTGAAGTCTGGAGAGAACTAATAAACTGCTTCCAGGAACCAAGCACATTAAGGTGCACCTTGTCAACTGCACAGTAAACATACACACAGAGATATGTGGCCTTTTTTCAGTACCCTTGTTATTAGAACTCAGGCATCCCCAGTGAGCTTCTTGTTGAGACAGAAATGTGGAAAAATACTCATGAATTTCTTTCCTAGCTTATTTTTGTTTAGAGTAGCCACACAACTTCTCCTCACTGCCTCAAGGCAGTAACAAAAGCAAACCCCAGACTACACACAAATTAGTCTCAGCCTCACTGCCCTGGCAGGACAGGGCTCTGTGTTCTGACTTTCCAGATAAACTGCTCCTCTGCCTGCCTCTCCCAGCACAGCCTCCAGTGATTGTAGCTGTGACTGAGCCCAGTTTCACAGGTATGGATCCTGACACAAAGCATATGCTTGGCTCAGTGATCCAAACTTGGAGCTCAGTCCTCTACTACCCCCACAGCTTGTTCCGCATCTGCCTCCACTGCTGAAGGTTTTGGTTGACTTCAAACAGGCAGCAACAGACTCGTGCTGCTAACATCCTGTCTAAAATGAAATACTAGCACAGGAAGAAAGCATCCTTCTTAATTCAGTTTACATTTAACTATAAACAGCTGAGGTAGAATCACCTTTGTTCTACACTATCACACCAGCATCCAGAGTAATTTAGTAAACTGACATCAGGAAAATTAATTTGGGTTAATTTTTGAGTGTGCTCATGTAGACACACTCTATGTCATTCCTCAGCTACAACATATCAGAGCGGCAGTGGCCAGGTTCATTGCTCCACGGTAGTGTAAATAAATGCTAAATCTGTGTTTTAATGGTCTCAGGCAGGCAGCAGCTGTTGTTGCTGAATGCCCAGCAGATTGCTATTGCTCTCCAGACTCTCATCAGGGAAGGTACCAAATAGCCTAAAGATACAATTGTCTGGCAAACAAGCATTTTATTTCATAAGCAGGGAGGGGGGGAAAGAAAAAAAAGTTGTATGTTGCAAAGAGATGACGAAAAGACTTTTCTGTTCCCCTGCTCTGGGCACCAGGCTGACGAATTTCTATGTGAGGGAAAAGTAAGACATTACAGGATCTGAAAGAGCGTGTTAGAGAAATGGAAGGCAGGATACAGAATTAAATGCATAATTCATGGCTTCTGAGAGCCTTGAGGCAAGACCTTTTCGGACTTGCTAATTGCTTTGCTCAGAAGTAGGCCAGAAGCCATAATAATGACTTCCACACCTAGGCAAATGCATGCATAAAGCTGTTGTAACATCCACCTAGGGGCTTCCACATCATCACTCTTGCACAAATGTGCTGCTGGCCCATCTAACAACATGCCATCCAAGGACAACTGGATGGAATATCAAGCTGATCCAAAGATCTGGATAATATAATTTCTGCATATTCAGGCATATGGGCTGCAGGTAGATACATATTTATATAAACTGCCTGCAGCCATACTGCAGCCCTTGGAGGCCCGTCACTGTGTGCTCAAAGCCTTAGCATGCAGCTCTGTGCATGTGAGACCAGCAAAGATAAGTGGCTCCTCCACTGCAGTAGCCAGATTTAGCCCAAATTACCTCAATGGCAAAAAATTCAGCAGGTGCAAGATCAGACCCCAGTCACAGGCAAAGATATTAATGTGACAAGTAGTGAGGATGAAGGCAAGCGTAACAGCTTATAGTTACAGAGGTTTGCTCATGCGCATAATTTGGTGGATTGAAGTCATGTACAAAGCATCAAAATAACCAGCTCCTCTTCCATGGGCCCAGCAAGCACCCTTGGATCCTCTCTTCCCAGCAGGCAAAATCATAGCCTTTTGTCTACCTGCAGTTCAAGTATCTCATATTCGCATTCTCTCGTTTCAGAACAAACACTATTCCAGCCACTTCTTTGATAATATCCTGGCCGCTGCTGCCAGCACTGCTGCTTCTACTTTGTTAGACCCCACCCGAAGTTATTAGCCTCAAGGAGCTAAGAACGGTTTCACCATTGCTGTTTCCAATTTGTTGCTGAATCCAGTTAGAATCATTCACTGAAGAGAGGTGGACTTGCTACTAAAGCATGGGGATCAGCTACTTTCCTGCCCCACCAGCTTGTGCTACTCCAGCCTCTCCTCTTGCTGTCTGTTGTAACCATCTTCCCCTGCAGCCCCCATAGAGAAGTCTAACCTCATGGCTGATACCCTTACACAATAAATCAGAAAGAATCTCTTTTTTAAACCCTTTCTGTCCATTTGGTATTACTTACTGATGTATCAAAATTACCTCAAAAATTCATTAATAAAATGCATATCAATATCTTCCATGAAGCAGTTTATTGCCAGGAGGTTACAGAAGCACAACTACTGAAAGTGCAAGAAAACAGAATCTGACTCTTAATTGTACTGTCACACTACATTCATTAATTTACTCAGGCAGATTAAACTTTTACTGCTAATACCATAATTTACTTACATAAAGATGTTCCATCTATTTCTTGAAGTCAAGAATATGAAAAAACAGAAGGATGAGAGAGTAATAAAAAAGATGGTTAAAGATCCCTGGGTTTGATTGGTTTCATCTGGAATCTATCAGTACTGGCATGTGAAACTCAATAATACAAATGAAGCTTCAATTTTCAGATCAAGTAAAACATCCCTTTTACGGTATTTCAAATCACATGACAGTGAAGAGACAGAATGCTTTGCAACATCTTCTAGGTAAGAATCTCAACTATTAATTTGTAAATGTAAAAGGCCTCACAATGAAGGCAGAAGAATTTAACAAGCAGTTCAAATGTCAGTGGAGAAGCACAGTGAATTTAAGGATCCCCAGACTTAGACCAGACTCAAAATATCAATATCTAACTAAGCTACTACTAAGTCAGCAACAACACAACTCAAACCAAGGTGCAACCCATTGAATGGGCAACTCTCACCTATGCCACTTTAAATCTATCTATATCATTTTAATTCTAGCAGCATTACTCTCCTTTAGATACTATCCAATTTAGGTTTTGACATCTACAAGAAGCATATAAGGAATTTGGTTTCCCCACGACCAAAGGTTTACAGCACAAATAAGCAAATCAAAGCCAATGCATGGGAAAAGGAAAGTGAGAAAACCAGAAAAATATCACTTAATCTTGTGAGTTCCACCTTTAAAAAATGTTGATAGCTCCTGTATTGGAAGTAAACAAGCATTAGCAGGAAGCGTTGTTTGGTGTAGTTTTCTTTTGTCCTGTGACCTACGTATTTGGTCCAAGAGAGAAGTCATTAAAAGCAGAATGGGTACATTGCAATTGCAAGACAAAGGGCAGTCTTTCACATCATACAAAGAAAACTAGCACAGATGGTGAATCAACATTTTGCAGGAAAATCCATGTGCTTCCACATTAATGAGACAAGGGGTAGAAGAATACAGTATTATACACTGTCGTCATAACGTCAGAAGTGATTTGTTGTCCAGGCTTAGGTATCCAGATGGTACCAAAAATACTGCAAACTTCTGTAAGCAGAAAGCTTTTCACTATAATTAAAATTAAAATTCTGATTGTACCCTCAAAAATCTTTATAAAAGCTCACAGTGAAATCATTGGATTTTTTTTTCACTCAACCCTAGCAGACTCCCACAGGTTTCACTGTGTTTTTTTCTCTTTTAAGTAAATTATGCAGCCTCTTTTAAAAGGTTTGCTTTTAAAGCAGCAGCCTAGAAAATATCAGGCTAAATCTGACATGTTTTCCCCTATGTTTCAAAGCCAGCAAAGGGCTTTTCTGGAAGAAGTTAACACCTTTTCTACTCAAATATATTGAAAATCTGCTGAAGTGAAAAAAGGAGAATAAAAAAGAAAAGAAAAGAAAAAGCAATAAACTGCTGCGAGAGTATGTGGGTGGCAGGATTCAGCCTTTAATCTGACAGGTCTATGTCAGCACTTCTCTGTATCTCTAAGGGATCTAATTGTTCTCTTCTTTGCATTGCTATAGGTTTGTATTGTTTGTTATCATTATAACCCTTATTTTCAGATTAGCTTCCTGCTAGTCCGTTTACCTAATGTCCAAAAACCTAACAGATTAACAAAGCAAGAAAAGCTGATGCCTTTCTTTACCAATGCATTTATTGCACTTCTGAGTAAATTGACCTTGAAATTAAAAATCCTATCATCAACTATGCAACAGACAATGCAGTCCAAAGAGAGAATTACAGACTGGTAACTAGGGTGCAGGCAGAGGAGGCAGCTGCTCAGCTGATGGATATAAATAGTAAAATCCTAGTCAACAGGATATTATTGTTCTTTGGGGTTCCCAAAGAAGCCTTAAGCAATGGATCAGCTCCCACACATACACTGATCACAAGTCATTGCCTGTGTGCAGCAAGGAGGCTCTACCCAGGGACCACTCAAGGCTATTTCAGGAGTTACCATGTCTCAGATCTTTTCATGCTCCAGCGGGAAGAAAGACTGAGAAAAAGCGGCAAAGGTCTCAGCAAAGCGCCTGTGATCTATTAATTCCTTTACGTATTTATAACTCATCTCTAAGAATCATGAGACTCAATAGCAACGCTTTCCTCTGTTTATGCCAAGCCTAGATGGAGATCACCATACACATACCAAAGAACTTGAGAAACTTGGGAAAACAAAGAAGAAAAGGCTTCTTCCAGGAGCAGGTGAGAATGGCTCATTTATCAAGCTGTAACTCCATGAGTTACAACTAGCTTCAAGTAAAGGCAGTTTACACTCTCAGGTATTGTAGAACTTCCTTTATAGACTGCATTTCAAGGTGAAGCAATTAGTTGCCTCATTCTCTATGGCCATTGCAGTATGGAAAAACAGAATCTATTTCTTGTCTTGTTTCGTTAGCCCTCTGCCTTTCTTCTCTTGCAGAACATATCCTTATAGTCATCCAAGGCAGATAGTCATCTTTAGGCAGGCATCTCTACATTCATGCAGATTAATGTGTCTCATCCATGCCCAAAGCAAGCTGTCCCTTGGTCTTCTCTATCCCACTGAACTCTTTCAGATCCATGCACAAGGGAAACTGAGTTTCAGGACAGTGGATATAGCACTGCTCTCTTAAAATAGCATTTGGATAATTCTGAGAACTGAGGACTATGATTTGACAGCAAGTTCACCCTGGGATAAAACATAATCTGATTAATTTATGCATGCAAACAGAAAACTTTACTTAGCATACATTCCTCAAAGGAAAATAAGTTATAGTTCCTGGACATGACATCATTAATTACCCTCTTCCAGCTTCTTATAGCAAGTGTTCTTCCTTCCCCAGCTCCATTTTACCTCCTTTCTAGAAACACATGTTCACAGAAAACAGAATACTGGAACAAACACAGTGAACTGAAAGAATAATAAGAGGGAAAGGGAGCACAGATGATTTGGATCTTGAAAGTTTTAGGAAGAACTTCTTCACCATGAGGGTGTTGAGACATTGGAACAGGATGCCCAGGGAGGTGGTGGACGCCCCAGCCCTGGAGGTTTTTAAGGCCAGGCTGGATGGGACTCTGAGCAGCCTGATCTAGTGTGAGGTGTCCCTGCCCAGGGCAGGGGGTTTGAAACTAGATGATCCTTGAGGTCCTTTCCAGCCCTGACAGTTCTATGATTCTACGATTCCAATTCACCTGGAGGGAAAAAAAAAAAATCCCTGAAGATGATAAATAGTAACTCATAAAGATTATCAACATGAGACTTCAAAAACAACATCTTCACAAATAGGGAGAAGTAGATGAAATCAGAAAGCAGGTTGCTTCCATTCCACAAACATTTCATTCTTCTTGCATTAAAAGAACTCAACCCAATGCAAAATGAAATCTGACTGCACTCAGCCTTCATACCAACTGATGTGCTCTGGGAAGAACATCAATGAGCATGAGTAAGCCCAGAAGGAAACTGCCTACCACCAAATATGGGCACACCACATGCTGAAACAAAAGATGCGTTTGTAGTTTCATGTGAATTATCAAGTTGTAAAAGTTTATGATAGATAAGGCAGTGTATATGTGATAAAGTTCTTGTGAACTGTTAAATGACACTGTGAGCTTGTGCTGCCAGATGGTGAAAGAGAGAAAAAGATGTGAAGAGAGGAATTTGGTCAGGTAGTTATAATGGTCACCTTGGAAAGAGAAGATTAAGGTTCAAGGCCTGCTCCACTAAAACTTTCCGTGTTCACGCAGAGAAAAGTATGTCATTAGGCTGTCTGAAATAAATCCTTTGGCTTTCAGGTATCTTTGATCCCAACCCTAACATCCAGAGGGAAATACATCAAATCTGTGAGACACTCAAATACTACAGAAACAGAAAAAAACCTAGAATGCATTAAGAACACATTTCAATTCTAGTCAAGGAAAACACAAAGCAGTGGGAAAGCAAGCCTAAGCAGATCAGTATTATCCAAGTACTGGAACTCCAGCTTGGACCATTTCTGTAAACCCACAGTTATTAAATGCTACTTCCGCATGCAGAACAGCCCCATCCTTCTGTAAGGATGCAGCACGCAAGAAAATACACATGTAGCAGAACTGGTAAGCCAAAATGCTGTGGGTAGCCCATGCCCATCTTTTTGTCACACAAGCCTCAGGTTAGCACATTAAGCTGTTTTCCACACAGCCAGTGTTTAGGCTCCAAAACTGATCATTAGTGTGATAAATTAAATATGCAGAAACTTTGTCTCATAAAGCCTGAATGGCAGCAGCCCTACAGTCAGTCACTCTTCATAAGCTCTGATTCATTAGTGAAATGAGAATATGAGAGGTCAAGTGAAAATTTGTTCATAATTAAGTGCCTGAACGACAAAGTTGTCTACTGGCCTGAGTGACACAACATGAGGTCTCATCTGAGCTTGCTGTAAGCATCCAGACCACCTCTGCAACTGGCTTTTGTCATTATTCTCAGCATAAAAGTGAAGGACTCAATATGCATGAAAAAAAAATTGGGAACCTACACCAAAAAAACAAAAACGTGCTCTAGAGCAGTCTGTGGAATAGGCAAAGAAACTATGATTAAACCTTCCCCAAATTAAAGGAAGTCAAGGATTTGAAAGGCACCCAATACCTGGGTACCTTTCAGATGAAACAAAAACTGAATATAACAGACTGTGTCAAGTAGTTTCCAAACAGACTCCAGGGACAGAGCTTTCCAGACCTCACCCACTACCTCTGGATCTCTCAGCACCAGAGGCTGGCCACTCTCAGTGATGTCCAGGGCTGGACAGGAAGCACGCATTGCCCTTCTACTTCAGACACAGGCTACCATCACCAGAGTCACAACCACTTCCTGACTTCAGAGTAGTCACACTGGTGTGACCTCCAAGTTCTTAAGTTAAAATACACTTATGATGAGTGATACTGTCAACTGCAGCGTTACAGATTTAGATTTTACAATGTCCCTTAGCTATATTAGCAACCAAAACATGGTGCTTCCTCCTGATACACACAGTTTTTGCAGACAATTAAATCTCCTGTCTTCTTTGATCCTTCTGATAAACACAATGTTTAAAGGTTTTGAAAGGCCAATGAATACATCAAGAAGACTGTCCACTTTCAAAAGAAGAAATGCAGCAGACACAGCAAATTATACTCTGTCTTCTTTCAGCCAAGGTCAATAATTGTATTAACTTCATGGAAGAAAGCTGAAAATAAGTTATTTTTACATTAGATATCTTAGAAACTTTTTTCTTTATAATAGGGAGAAATGGAAGAACTCACACAAGAGCTTTCAAATCACTCCTGTACTGTATCCAAGGAAATCTTCAAAGAAACCAAAACAAACAACAACAACAACAAAACAAATCAAAACAAACAAACAAAAAATCCCACCACCACAAATACCAAACAAACTAAAAAAAAAAGAAAAGCAACAACCCCAAACAACCTTGAGAGTAACAGGAACTAAATGCTGTTTGGTAGCATTAATCTTCAGGGCCGGGAAGGTCCCTCCCCAGCATGGAACCTGAGAACAGGAACAGGGACTGAACGCTTCCAACTTAGTTTGTACATGCTAGAATCACTGAGGATTTGTAGCAGAAATTGGCCAACTGAGAACCTTGTCAAAAAAGAAGAGTCAATGGGAAATTTGTCTCTGAAAGGTCATCTTCTCACTTGGTCAGGATTTTTACAGTTTAGCAATTTGAAGTATTATATGAAGGTGCTGGCCACGGTCCCTCCTGCACTATCATAAGGCTTCTGAAGACCACACTCTTCCCCATTCGCCTACTTCTGTTTGCCTAGTTACTCTCCCTGGGAAAACAGCCCAGGCACTTTTCTTCCCTTATATATATCTCCAAGACAATGAGTCTAAAGTAGACATTTCATACTATGTCACTTATTGTATTAAGTTATAACTGCAGTCCATGTTCATCACGAACATCAGTAACACCCAGAGAGCTTTAATCATATGTCCTGATGCAATCATATGTCCTGATGCAATCATATGAAGGATCAGTTTTTTACAGTTATCTTTGCTATCATTGCTCTCATTTGCCGTGGTGCCAGGACTCTCATGCCCTTCCCATTTTTCACTGAGCCAAGAGAAGCAAATCAGCCCTTGGTTGTGAACTATACTGGCTGCATATGTAAAACATCTACTGATTTACATCAGGGGATTCTTTGCAAAGTGAAAACAAAATAGCAAAGTACTTCTGACCATTAGTGCACAACAGAAGAAAAGACTGTGCACACAACCAGTCCCTGTGCTTTGGCAGCAATTCAGAGCTACAGCTGCAGTCCCTTGAAATGGACAGTTCAGGCTGTGATACGACTCTCACAACATGAGTAATGCATGGACACCTGATCATCAAGGGCTTTATTGTACTGTTACTTGGATTTATTTAAGAAATAAATAGGAAAAACAGGCTGGAAGAATAAAAACAAAGCTTACCAAAAGCACCTGACAGTTAGGAGGAACTAGCAAGATTACCGCACAGCAGAGAGCTTCCACTGGTTTTACAAATACTAACAAATAACAAAAGAACAATTCTGAGGGACAGGTCCAAAACAGTAAGACCTGACATGTTACCATTTACAGCAATGGCAAGCTGGATGGGGAGGGGAAAAGTCCATGTAGGCAGTTTACTTGAAGTTCATTTTCTCTCTTATAAACACATTTTTCCTGGTGTAACATACAAAATCCTTTTTTCTAATGGGCCCTTTCTTAACCCACAGATGGGCACAACAACACTCACTACAGAGAATCTCAGACCCTCTGAGGGAAAATCCCAATTGCAAGACCTAAGTTGGACCCCTGGGGGTCTCAATATAAGAATGAGAGCATAGTGGAATTTGCCATGAGGTGGTTAATTACATGCTCAAGCCTCATTTCACGACCAGATAACTAGGAGAGTCTCCAACCTAACCAAAATATGACACAGAAAACTGAGATGTCCAGTAGCCCAAAAAGCTACAAACCCCCCAGTACAGACAAGCATAAAAGTATTTACTGCCTTCAGACAAGATTTGGCCTTGTGTTAAAAGTCCCTTTTCACATGAAGGCACTGGTGCTGCAATCTGATCGAGCTGGACCATTTAATGGGTAGAGCATCACTGGCTTTCACAAGGCTCTGGATGGACTCAGACATATGGAGAAGAGCCTGGACAAGAGAAGACTCCAGGGGGACCCTGGAGTCTTCCAATCCTTGAAGGGAACCTACAGGAAGGCTGGAGAGGGACTTTTTACAAGTGTCCACTGATAAGACAAGGGGAAATGGTTTAAAATTGAAGGAGAATAAGTTGAGATTGGATCTTAAGAAGAAATTTTTTCACTATGAGGGTGAAAAGACTCTCAAATGGATTGTCCAGAGAGGTTGTAGGTGTGCCCTCCCTGGAGATGTTCAAGTCCAAATGGGATGGGGCCCATGGCAGGGAGGTTGGATTAGATGATCACTAAGGTCTCTTCCAGTCTACGCCAATCTACATTACTATGATTCTAACATTACTGGAATGAGTGAGGCAGCACTGGAGCCTGCAGGACCTGTATGGTAGGGATGGGTCTGGCCAGTGTGCAAATCTTAACATGCCAATAAACAGCTGTGTCTCCTGGTAACAAACACTGCACAAGAGCTGAGGCTTCGTTGCCCATCTTGAGACACTACAAGAGGCACTCATCCCCAGTCTTAATTTGGATAGGATGCAGATCCAAAGAGATGCACTCATTAAAGACAACAAGGACTAGAATATGTATGTTGCTACTTGAAAATAATCATGTAGCACATATTTAATCAGCATTTATCCTGTAAACAACTAGAATACTACTACCAATAGAAAAAAACCAAACAAACAACACCATAAAAATCTCTGCAATAGAGCAAATCAACAACACTGGTCTAGAAAGATCTCATTTATCACTACAAATAGTGTAAGATGCTAACATAAAAAGTATAAAACCCAGAGTAACTTGTTGATAAATTCACGGGGTCTGAATTAGAGATATATATCTGGAGTAATTTTCAGGATACTCAAAGATAAAGTAAGTTTTTTATATATGTCTGAATTAGTGGAAAATCATTAACAGACTCCCTACAAGTATTGCCCTGTTTTGACACATATGTGTAATATTGAATTAAGTAATGGGCATGGATATCAGAGTTACCCTTTAAGTGTTTTTTGATAACATCTTTTCAGGTTCAATAGGATTTCTGGCTTTATACAGACATTCTCTTAGCTTGTAGGTTACATGTCCACAGGTATTCACTATGTAGGCACTTATGCTGATGCTCTTACTAGCATCCTTAGATGATGCTGATACAAGCTTGTGTTCATGGCTATAAAGACTTGAACTACATCTACAACATAGCTCAGCTGCTTGCACAGAAGAATGCAGCAATTATAATGAAGAAAAAATCATTCTGCAATCCTCCACCTACAGTGCCTGTATTTAACTGGTTGAGGAGAGATAAAAATAGAAGAGCATGTAGAAAAGACACATTTCTTAAAAGGTGCTGTGATGCCCTACATCACCCCAGCACTGGCACAGATGTGACTGCTTATCTAGTAATGTCTTCTCCTGAATACATAATTGTGAGAATCTTTTTGACTTCTACATGACAAGACAGATGAAATATGGCTCTTCCCCTTTAGACATATGCCCTTAATCATTCTACAACAACAGGAAGTATAAACAGCATAGGACATAAACAAATAATGTTTAAATGGACACTGACAAGCTAAAATGCCCACGATTGCTTATTTTAGTCCAAGAGAAATCTGCCTTCGAAATGGAAACAGGAAATCAAATCACCCCTTTGTAATATTTTCGAAGTAAATAATAGATATACTTCAGGATGCAAGTACAATAACCTTGTAATTGTCTTTAGGAGAAAGAATTATTTGAATTTCTGTCCAAGCTGAGTCGGCAAAAGAAAACACAAGGAGAAACTATGGGGAGTATATTATATTTTTAAATAGGCACTAGTTTTAACACAGTGTTATGAAGACTGTGATTTTTTCACTAATAATATTCAACTTCAAGCAAATGATAGTCTGAAGAGTCACCAGCTCTCCCAACACCAAGGCTGGCCAGTGTGTGAACAGCCCACAAAGGAAAGACAGGGACTGGGATGTTGGCAAGTGACACCGCATCAACCCCATGCCTCAAGTCAGGTCCATGCTTGGATGCCAAACACAGTCTCTCCTACAATGAAGTGCTAATAATATGGGTGTAAGAGTTTGTTTGACTGTCATGCTACTGGGCATGATTTGAATTTGGTGTAATTTCATCCATGCAATGGGACAGACAACCCAGACTCCTAATTTGTTAGAGAAACTAAGCACTGACCTTGTTAAAACTGCATGCTGAAACACGCAGCCTATATTTTGTCTTACCTCTCACTGCACCTTTATTTCACTGCCAACATTTCCTACATCTGAAGCAGGTAAGGTTTCCTTCCATTGCTGACAAATGCTGTCAAGTGTGAGACTGCCCTTACAAACACCATCCCCATCAGAACATTCAGGTTTCCAGCATGATCTTTAGCTTCCTGTACCTGGATCTGAACCTTTATTTTGGGAGTTCATATTTGTAACTCTCAGACCTGTTTACCTTCACCTTTATATAAAATAGGATTGCTTTGTACTTCTTCCAGGCTTTTCTAGGATTCTCCAGGCAATTTAATCTTTCCAAATGTCACTCTAATCTACAAAGAGTTCCACTGAAATAAACGTATCTACAGGCAGAAAGAAATCCTGCTGAATGTGGGGTCAAGTTATGGAAGAGTTAAAGTAATGAAAAGTTACAGCACTTTACTTTTGTCAGAGTGAATGGATACATTAACAAAGGTTACTTTCTATTTATGAAATTTCCACAGTTTTAAAAAACATGTTCAACTACAGCAAATGGGTTAAATGCTGCTGTATCTGGTAATTAGAAAAAAATTATTACTCTTTCTATTTAAGTGCAAAAATCCTAAGAATTATGCTTTATACATAAATGGATAAACAAAAGATTGACTATAGCATCTGCCTTTCGTTGTCCATTACAGATGCCAGAGTTAACTTTTATATCAGAGTTAAGCATCCATATTACCTCTTAAGACATATCTCTTGGGACTTGTTACCTCAAAGGAAACTGAGGTTCATATAATCAACAACTATAGTTACTACTGTCCAAAGTTTCTAAAATCTAGATCTGAAGAATCCAGACGACATGATAAGCAAAATCAGAGAGTGCTGGAAGTTTGTGGCTAAGTAATTCATCCACAGGTACAAACTAGGACAAGGACAGTGAACCAATTAGGCTGGTAGTGTTCAGTTTAATTCCTCCAACGTGTCACCACTTTCCCCACTCCAGCCTCCCCCCCCCCCCCCCCCCCGCCTTATTTCTGACAGCAACCCTCAACAGAGCATGCCTGAGACTCAGGAAAGTATTTAAACATACTGAAATCAAGGAATGAACATCTACAGATTTCTGTGGGTTGTGCACCAAACCCTGCAGCAGAAAAATTACAAGCAGCTGGACTTCAGAATCCTTATCTAATCCTCTCATAGAATGGAAGAGTTCTACCATCCCAGCCCACATACTCTATTTTAAATATACAAAATGAACATTCAACCCATAATTATTTTTAAGTGGTGGCAACAGCACTTGTTTGCCAGAGATGGACAACACATCTGACTAAATAAAGTATTCATCTCTTCATATTTCATTGCAAGGAATGTAAGGAAAGATATGTACTGTTAAATATACATCCAGATTATTGCAAAGCACATGATCAAAACATCATCTAAAAGATAATAAACCCTGTGGAGGATGTTGCCTCTTTCTAGTGAATTGAATTCACCACATAAGAGAGTATATTTTTGATGATCCTAAATCAAGCTTCCAGCAGCAAAGATTTTAAACTGTTCTTGTGTTGTAACAAAATGTTCCCGCTGGTGGTGTAATGAAAGAAAGAAAGAGAAGGGGAAAAAAAAATCTCCTGGCAGGAAATTAATTATTGAGCTTCCACTGCTTGATGATGTGCTCATACATTCTGCACAGGCTCCATTTTTTCCCTTTCAGTATGTGGACGAATTTGCTATGGAGAATACAGAAATAGAACAAAGAGTCTGTTAAATATATCTAGAAGCTGAACAGACCTGGAATGAGAAACTTTGCGCATCACCACACCTGGCACTTATTTCCTCTTTACATTCCCTTTTCCTCTTCTCCATCAGACTCTCACTTTTGCTTCTGTTTTCTGAAATTACCTCTGTTGAGCATGGAAGCAGTGTGCCTGGCTTTTAGCATCACTTACCTGTGACAGATTTGAACCGTTATTTCCTTCACTGGAAAAATAAAACGTCAAGTCTCAGATCTTGATGGAAAGGGAACATAAAAGCCCATCATTATATTCCTATGCCTAAATATCCAGATGTAAATCCATTTTTAAAACCATCCTTTTTTTCCCCTATGTCCAGTCTCTTTAGCATGTTTCACTCCTTGCTGTTAGTTTTAGTCTCCCTCTGAAAAAGCTGAGCATCCCACGCATGGCATAGTTTCACTCACCAGTTACATGACAGAATATATACTTCCCAAGGCTACCTCAGCACCCAGCACACGCACCTACAACTAAATTCAGTGGGGTCATACCACTGCAAAGGCACTCCATAAGAGCAGGCACTTCCCAGTACCATGCATTGTGGATCTTTCCTGGATGTGGAACTACTGAATTAGAGAGGGACGATGCAACAGACTGAAACAGCATATGCTATCTTCAAATAGTATTTTACGTCAGTAATGCTCAACAGCTTAGAGAAGAAAATGAGGAACTTTTCAAGAGAAATCAGTAATTTAGGTTTTAAAAAAAGAGGCAGAAAAGGTATGTAAAACTGCTACAGTATATGGCTGTGTAATGCCTGCAGAAACTTTAATAGCAGTTAGGTTGCTGAAGTGTTAGTGGTACTATTTTGCATGGTCATCACCACTTAGGTTCACCTTCTTGGGCTCTTCCATCAGATGCTGGGTAGGATGGCTTGGACACAGCATGACAGTAATGCCTCTAGTTGCCTTCCAGACCTTATATCTGGCTGGGTCCATGCACTAGTGAAAGTCTCCACCTCTTCACACAGAGATGCCAATGTTTTCATGTGTTATTATCTGCAAATATTTAGGTGCTGCCTCTCATCCTCTCCTTACAACATACTCCCTCTTGGGTATATCATGGGGTATTATACCATGAGGCCCCCTAGACATGAGAAAGCACCTTCACACATGTAAAATGTCCCACTGTAAGAGTGGATTCTGGAATAAGACAAGCTATCAACTTCATTGAACATACCCCAAACATGTATTGGAAGAGAGAACTGGAGGAATAGGAGATGCAGCAGCAGCAGCTGGAGACCCTTACCACTCATGATCCTTCTTGTGGCCCTGCTCTGCTGGTACTGCTGGAAACTCTGCCTCATCCCCAGCTAGTTGTTCATCCCAGACTCATGATTTTCTAGCGCATCAAAACCATTATCGATTCTGCCACTGACAAACAATGATACTAGCTGTGATTCTGATCACATTGGTTTGAGAGGATAGAATGAATCTTTAATTATAAAGCAGGCACAAGTTTAATTACAACATATGAACACAGAGCATATGCTTCCATTTTACAAGAAATGACACTGAAGAGAAGTGCCATGCTTTGCCACGGAGCTCCTGAGTGACAAAAATCACACTCTGCCGAGTATCAGCCTCACCATCTGTAAAACATTTCTCATCTCCAGAAGATAATGTGAGAACGTGTTACAAATCATAGGTACTGTAAGTGATAGATATTATAACTTCCTTTGAAGCAGCACCTTAGAAGAAATGCCCTTTCTCCCCTATAATTGTCCACACGGGGCATAGAACTTCTTAAAACTCAATTCAATAGTACAGGTAATGTGACATCTAATATACCTCTCAAAATTCTTCTTGTATAGTAAGAAGGGAACAGGAGGGTAGGGTTTTTTTCATGAGCATCATATTATTCAAAGGAATTTGCCCAGTAGGAAGATATTCTCCTCCAGGACTACAGGAATTTTAGAGAAGGCTGTGTGCATCTGTATAAATGCATTTTAACTTCCACAAAGGGAAGTGAGTTTAACTCCTTCTAACACAAATAACGTGGGGCAAGGCCAAAAACATCTTAGTCTTTTTAAGAACAGTTTCATTTTCTGTTCTCTCTCAAAAAATGCCCATGAATTAAGGATTAACCTGGTTTAATTGGTACAGCTTCAAGCAACCATACTTCAGAGGCAGGCCATCCTTGCTAACACACAGAATTGAAAGAGACAGAGCTAGGAGTGAAAAATGTAGAAATTACACTGTAATGAGGATGTGAAAATTCAAGGGGAGTTCAACCTGGAATCAACAGCCCTGTCTGTACCCAAAATCTAAATTTCAGAGATTATGGTGACGAAGGTCAAGATGCTGTGGGGAGACCCCATCAGCAGTTAACTGCATTAATGCAACATTAGGGATGAATCAATGGTTCATTTGGGTCTCTTCTCTGATAAATTATCCATCTTCTATAATGAAGCTAAACCAACACTCTCTTCCAGAACTGCACTGCCTCTGCCAGTAGACAGTGCTTTAATATCATTATGCATAAACAGGAAGAGATAATGACCTATAAGTCAAGTCTATTATTTTTATGGAACATGAAGATACATTGCAGTCAGATATGAGCTGTTGATTAAGATTGGTGCTAAATGAGCTGCTCTCCCATAAACCACTGCTGTTGTTCCTTCTTTCATCGATTGTTGCTCACGGAGTTGGTTGGTGAAGGGAAAGCATAACTTTGCAGGAACTACTACACTGGTATCGAACTCATTCAAACCAAGGTATTTGCATCCTTTCCACCAGCACAGCCTGTAGCAGAATAGGAGAGTATCTCACAAGTGATTTATCCAAAATCTCTGTCCATGTTTATTTAACAGTATCTTATGAGAAGGTGCATTCAATGGAATACCCTGATAGCCCTCGGTTTCCCTCCAGACTGCGCTGTTAAAGACCTGGAGCAGTATCCTGGCTTCGGCCGAGTACTTCCACATCTCCAGGTTAGAGTGGCAGGGTAGGCTCTGTCCCCCAACTTGTGGGGCGCCTTTGCTTCTGAGAGGTCAAAAGGCAAGGCTCCCGTTACCCGCAGAGACAGGGCGCGCCCCGGGACCGCTCGCTTTCCGCCGCCCAGCCGGCGAGGTCCCCCCGAGGGACAGCGAGCTGAGTCGGAGCCTGCAGCCCCCCTCCTCGACGGCCCCCAGGGAAGATGCTATGGGTGGCACTACCTGCCAGATCGGGTCCCGGGGCTGTGCTGTCCCTCGCCCCCGCAGCATCCCCGGCGCCCGCGGAGCCCCCGCACCCTGTCTCTCCCTCCGGGGCCGGGCTCCGCTCGCACCGGCGCTGGGGCTCTCAGAGGGCTGGGCGGGCCCGGCGCCGCAATCGGGGTAAACTTTGGACCCGCTGTCCTTCCCACTTCGGCCCCGCAAGCCGCATCGCCCCCGCTTCGGGGTGCCGAGGGAGTCCAAACCGGGGCCCCGGGGGCGGGCTGGAGAGCCATCGGCAACCCCGCGCCAGGGCACGGGCAGTAGCGGAGGAGGAAAGAGCGGCGCAAAGCGAGGAAGGGGAGCGGGGCGGCCCGGAGGCGGAGGGAGGGGTTTCTCCGGGGGTGTTGGTTTACCTTGGAGGTTCTGCACTCGGATGTCGCTGATGTGCCCGATCAGCTCCTCGCGCTGGAACCAGTCCCACTCCTGCCCGGCCATGGGGACGCGGGGCCGGGGTAAGGGGGCGGTGGGAGCCGGCGGCAACGCCGCCGCCTTCACCGCCACCGCCGCCTTCACCGGCACCGACGGCGGGCGCGGCGCGGAGCGAGCGGAGGGGGGGGGGGGGCGGCCCCTCTCCGCGCAACGCTGCGCCCCGCCCCGCGGCCCTCCCTTCCCTCCCACCCGCCACTCTCCGCCCGGCCGGCCGAGGGCGGCGGAGCGCTGAAGCGCAGCGGGGCGGAGCGGGGCAGGGGTCCGGTGGTGTCCCTCGCCGCGGGCAGTTGCTCGCCTGCTGCCCCCTTCCTGCTTTCACCGGCGGCAGAGAGGCTCCCACAGCGCCTCCCTGGAGAGCGGCGTGGGCGGTGGCGCGGCCCCAGCACCAACCGCCCTCTCGGGCGCAGCCTGCCCTGGCCTCATCGCTGCGGATACCACCAGCCCCCGGCCCCGCTGGGAACGGTGCCCTCGCCGCCCACCGCCTCATCCCGCTCGGGAGCGGCCTGTTGGCTCTCTAAATAAATACATTTTTCTTGCTGAGGCGGCAGTGGGGTTGTAAAGAATACCGAGCTCTTGTCTGCTTTATTTTGCTGTGCCTGGGGAGGGGAGAAGTGTCATCCCCCAGAATAAATCACCTATCCACGGCAGAAATGGAAGTGTGAATGGCAGAGAAGTTTTTCCCCGTGGAGATGAAATAAGCACCACTAGAAATTAGAAGCACTAAAAGTCTGTTTGTGTATTCATTAATCTGCTTTTCCTAGGCTGTTCAGGCTGTCAAATTTCCTTTGTGATGAATTTTCGAAAGAATATCTTCATTTACACTGTTTTTCATCAAAACCAGACAATAACTGTTATCAAGGCTCTTCAGTAGCACTAAAATGGGTGCTCTGCAAACTCAGAGCAGCATGAGCAGTTCCTTCACATACAAGACATCTCATTACAATATATCACTGGTTGTATTTTCATGCCTGTTGTGCTTTCATGCCTGTTGTGCTTTCATGCCTGTTTTCAAACCATGATGAAGACTGTATAATGTAAACAGCAAATTCTGACACAATCCAGTCAGACTAGTATAGCACCATTAGTTAGACTAGCAAAACACACGCATTGAAATCTACAAAGTTAAATATAAACAAACTGGGATCTAGAGATTGTGGTTCTTTGAAGTTGGAAGTGTTTGTGTGATCCCAGGTAAATGCTTACTCCATGCAACTAGTTGTTTCACCCAGCTCAGGAATGCAGTGCTCTTCCCACAGCCTGCTTGGATGATTTCTCTATTACGATTTAAAATTAGAATGAGATGGTGAGAAGGCGCAGTCACCCATCAAGCATCTAATAGGTGAACTATTCCATCACTGCTATAACATGCACCAGTGAACTGTCCCAAAACCTGGTCTCCAAGAGTGATGGATGATCTTTAGCTGTTTACGTATGAAGACTTGAAAGTTTTGCATGAATGTAAGGACAGATTAATACCAGACCCAAGAGTTGATAAACCTGAATGCAAGGAGCAGAAGGAACAGCTGGTGAAAAGGAAAACATATCTGGGGTTAGCCAGATTTGCACAAATTGAACGCCTGACTTTGACTTCATTTTCTGTTGGGAGGATCTGTTTTTTTCCATGAGTTAACCGAGTGGGCTGAATGCATGAATGCCGTGTTTAGAGGTGGAGCTGGAAACTGAGCCAGTGTGGCTGTGGGAAAAACAGGTTAATAACTTCACTACATTAGTGAAATACTGTCTGTAAGGGACAGATGGATGTCCCTAGTCTGTACTCCTTCTCAAAGCAGAACTACTGCCAATGTCAAACAGGAGCAGCCAACGCATTGTCTTATCATATGTGGGCATCCTCCAGGAGCTGGGATTTCATGTGCTCTCTAGAGAGCCTGTCCACCATACACTGGCTTGCTCATGAGACCTCCCAGTGGCCACTTGCTATGGTCAGTATGACAGCTGGAGAAAGGGAGTTGGTAAGCAACTTAGGTAAAAGAATAAGAAGTGGACCAGCCTGAAGCCTTCAGCAACAGAACCATAGAATCACAGAATCATTTAGGTTGGAAAGGACCTTAAAGATCATTGAGTCAAACTGTTAACCTAAAACTGTCAAGTCCACTACTAAACCACCTCCCTAAGTCCAACATTACATGTCTTTTAAATACTTCCAGGGATAGTAACTCAACCACTTCCCTGGTCCCCCTGTTCCAGTGCTCAGTGTGGTGAAGAAATCAATCCAATATCCAATATAAACCTCCCCTGGTGCAACCTGAGGCCATTTTCTCTTGTCCTGTCGCTTGTTATCTGGAAGAAGAGACAAATACCCACCTCACTACGATCTCCTTTCAGGTAGTTGTAGCGAGCAAGAAGCTCTCCCCTCAACCTCCTTTTCTCCAGGTTAAACAACCCCAGTTACCTTCATCCACTCCTCATAAGATTTGTGCTTTAGACCCTTCACCAGCTTCATTGTCCTTCTTTGAATACACTCCAACACCTTTGGATGCACTCCAGCACAGTATTGGAGGTGCAGCCTCACCAATGTCGTGTCCAGGGGAACAACCACTTCCCTAGTCCTGCTGGTCCCACTATTTCTGGTACAGAAAGTGGATGGTGAAGTGCAGCAGAAGGACCAAAGATCCAAAGATCAGAGGAAGCAATTAAGGAACTCCTCACTGTCAGCCCTA
Organism: Melanerpes formicivorus; assembly: GCF_026170545.1. Taxonomy (NCBI): domain Eukaryota; kingdom Metazoa; phylum Chordata; class Aves; order Piciformes; family Picidae; genus Melanerpes; species Melanerpes formicivorus. Next base: position 7,720,218 of record NW_027142369.1, read on the forward strand.
CCTGATGTGTGACATTACACCTGTGATTTACTGCTTTCTGCACACTTTTCTGGGGCTAATTAATGGCTGCACCCTGCTCCCTGTCCCTACAAAGAACTACCCAGCTCCAGTATCAGGGTGGAGGAGGGAGGAGAGTGCAGCCTTGGTGCCTCTGACATCTCCAGGCCTGCCAGGTAGCTGCATTTAACCTGCACAGTCTGGGTCTCGGGGTCAGATTGGGTTAAGATGTTGTAAATTATTAATATTGTGGGCATAAAAACATTAAAACTGCTTAGGGAGAGGAGAAAAGCATTAAATCTTTCATACCTGAGAAAGCATCTGCTCTGTGCAGCCGTGTCTTCTGAAAGCAAAATGGCACTGGCTGGGACTGCCTGCTCTTCCTGCATGGATGGGAGGCCAGGGCATCAACACAGCCTGCCCTTTTCCTGCCAGTGAGTCAGGCAGGACCTCAGCGCTGACCTGGGGTCCAGGCCCATCTGGCAGGTTTGGGCACTCCAGTTTCTAGCCCAGTACGTCAGTATAATCTGCATTGACCTCATCTTACATTAATATGCTGGACCATGTGCTACTGTGAATGAAAACTCTGGTCTAGTTTCACTTAGCCAGTGTGCAGCTCTGTCCAGGGAGACCGCAGCCCTGTTGCCTGCATTTGTCTGTCCAAGACTTTCAGATAGCTCTTCAGCACCTTCCCAAATAAACTTGGCAGTTAGCAGAGGCCTTCATAGTTAAAAACTCCTCTGAAATGGTTGTAAAACCCCTCCAATGTATGTAGAACTGTGTGCTCCAAAGTAAAAAGCTAAGCCTCTAAAACAGTAAGGACACTTAAAAAAAAAAAGAAAAATTGAGATCAGAGGGGGCATCCTTTATAAATATTTTTCCTTACATTTTTACTTTCTTCCCTGCAACCATGAGATCTGTGAATCAGCTGTAGAAGAAAGTATGAAATCTGCTATTCTCAGGTAATGCCTGAACTCTGAACAGTATGTTACTTGTCATCAAATCTGTAAATGCTTGTGGGAAATCATCTGTGAAAAATACTGTATCCCGTCTAAGAAGTGACTGATTATATACAATGAGAAGTAAAGGCCTTCTCCAAAACAAAAAGCCATTTCGGACTTCATTATTACAGTTCACTTACCTTTTGATATTTAAGGACAATTCTATAACTGGAAAAGAGGGTTACATTTAATTCCCTTGGCTCAGACTTGTTACTCAGGGCAGCATTGTAAACACTTGGCAAAGACTCTGAACTATAATAACAGGTTTATTAGGAAAATATTTCTGTTGCATATGAGAAGACAAAGAGTCTAATAGGAAGTTCGTGAGGAGCTTACCACTAATACGAAGTTCATGAGGAACTCACCTTCATCTTTTTCCTTTTTAGTGTTTTCAGAATAAAGATTTAAAAAAAAAACCTTTTGCTTTACCATTCTTTGCATATCTTACCTTTGAGTGATTTAATGAGTAGAATTCTCAGTTTGAGAAGAAAATTTCTGTTTTAAGATTGTCTGATAATAGCAAGAAAACCCTCAAATCCTACAGCCAAGCTTTGTGTCCTTCCAGAGAGAAGGTGCCCCGTGGCTCCTGATAAAACGGCAAGGGAAGGTGTCTGACACAAAGGAAGATATTTATGGAACTAAGGAAGATATTTATGCCACTGTAGCTAAATTGTTTTGTCTTTATAAACATAATTCCTCACATAAACAATTAGTCCAGGAATGGATTATTTTCTGGCTTTATTTAACCCAGTTCCAGATCAATGGTAACCAGAAAAAGGTGTTGTCTGCCTTGTAATAGGTATGTCCATGCGAAGAAATCATGTATATTCACCCCAAACCTCAGAGAAGCATCATTTCTTATGCAGACATGCCTTAGCCATCCCTAGCTGCTCTGATCAAAGAGCTGAAAAATGTCTTCAATCTGATCTCTGCTGGACTTCCCTCTACACATGCTTCCAAAACATCCGTGTTGAATGCAACACACCTGCAATGGGCTGCTCTGACCACAACAAATAGTGTTCCTGGAAATGTGATGGGAATTTGGGTCCTGCCCCTAAACCACTGGCATAGTCCGTGAGTCTTTGCATACTTTTCTGGCTCCCTGAAAAGGGGCTACAGAGAAGGTGAGGATCTTATTCAATCCTTAATCTGTTTTTCTGAAGTCTTCCTGGTAGAGGACTGAAAAAGGAATTTTTCTTACTCTCTAGTAGAATGAGGAAAAGTGAGGAGAGTTGAAGTCTGTAGCACAGGAAAGTAATCAAAAATCTTATTTAACTCTCATATTTTACAGATACAGTACAACCTGGCCTGAATGATAACTTCATTTCAAGGCAATAATCAAACCACCATGCCACTCATCAACACTTCATTTGCCTTGTTTAGCCCATATCTGAAACACCAAGGAGTGCCAGCCGTGAGAAAAGACTCATCAGCTATGTCGGATGAAGAGCTAAGTGAAGATTTTGTTTCTATTACCCTGTCCAACAGCAGCCACCCCTTAGTCTGGCTCCTCTGCCCACACACATGTAAACAATGGGAGGGGTACCATGTGAAATAGAATATCAAAGCAAAACAAAAAGTTAGGAGAAAAAAAGACAGTCTAATTTAACCAAGTAAACAGGAGACTGTCAGGAAAAAATGCAAAAGGAATGAGAGATATTGTAATAAGAGAATTAAGCAACCGGAGAAAGTGAGATCATGCATTTAAAAAAGGAAATAGGCCTTAAAAAGTGGTTTATGACTTTTTCTTTAGAAGAACTAAAATGTTCACTAGAATGTGTAACAAAAGAATGTGTAACTTCTGTAACGAAAGTCCAGGGGTGGTGATCAGTGGTCTAGTTGGAGCCCTGTGCCTAGTGGCATTCCCCAGGGGTCAGTACCAGGTTCGGTAGTAGGTTCAGTCTTGCTCAACATCTTCATCAGCAACCTGGATGAAGGAAGAGAGTGTACTCAGCAAGCCAGCTGATGATACAAAACTGGGAGGGGTGGCTGACGTACCAGAAGGCTGTGTTGTCGTTCAGCAAGACCTGGACATGCTAGAGAGTTGGGCAGAGGTGACCCCCATGAAGTTCAACAAGGGTGAGCATGGAGTCCTGCACCTGAAGAATAAATCCTTGCACCAGTATGAATTAGGGATTGGCCTGCTGGAAAGCAGCTCTGTGGAGAAGAACCTGAGAATGCTAGTAGACAACAAATTAACCATGAGCTAGAAACATGCCCTGCTGGCCAAGGACAACACCTGGAGTGTTGCATCCAGTCCTAGGCTCCCCAGTTCATAAAGGACAGGGAAAGAGAATCCAATGAAAGGCCACAAGGATCACTAGGAGACCATCACTCTTCTGAGGAAAGGCTGGGAGCCATGAGGCTCTTTAGCATGGAAAAGAGAAGACTGAGAGGGGATCTTATAATGCATATAAATATCTAAACTGTGGAGGTCACAAGGATGGGGTTGGGCTCATCTTAGTGGTGAAGGGACAATGGGTACAAACTAGAACTAAAGGACTAAAAGAATAAATTTTACTTTGAAGGTGACAGAGTACTGGAACAGACCACCCAGAGAGGTTGTAGAGTCTCCTTCTCTGCAGGCTTTTGAAACCCATCTGGATGTCTTCCTGTGCAGCCTGATCTAGGTGTGCCTTCATTAGCAGGAGGATTGTTCTAGATGATCTTCACAAGTCCCTTCCAACCCCTACCATTTTATGATTCTATGAACTGATAAATTGATATAATCAATAAAACAAATACCCGCTTAGAAACAGGAGTACTGTGCCCCACTAAACCTCACTTGGTCCCTTTCAGGTGCTAACAGAAGAAGAGGTGTGGTGGTTGTTGGCCCTGTGTATACTCAAACTCTGGATGTTGACCAAACTCCCTTCTTCTACTCTCCTTCACCAGTTCCCAGAAGTGCACCCTGTAGGCGTACTTACGAGCCACACTGATTCATGTCACCTGTTGCCACATAATGACAATAGGTAGACTATGGGACTTGACAGAAGGTCTCCATATGCTGTAAGTAATTTTTCCCACACCATCTCCAAAAAATGCCAGGAATTACAGTGGCTTCTAACTTGGATATGTTCAGCTGAATTTGCTTGCTACCAAGGTGAAGTTTGTACCAACAGTAGCAAAATGCACTTGCCAATGAGCAGTGGTGTTTTTAAGACCTAGGTCTTTTGGGGTGATAGTGTCACATCAGGGACAGCTTCCATATGCAAGAACTGTGCAGGTGAGGTGTTGGCAGTGGGGTTGTGTGAGTCATTCCCAGTCCTTTTTCTGAAGTTTTTTTCATTTGCTTTGGTGAGCATTGTTTATTTGAAGGTGTGATTTATTCTGAACATTCATATTTTATATGACAGAAGCAATGGGAAAGGACCTTCCCTGGCTTGCAGGCTGGTTTTCTTACTTTCAGTTTGGTTTTCTGCCATTCTTTCATGCAGTCTGAAGACTGGAAGAAAAGAAGGGTAGTTATGTAAAACTCATTTGAATATTATGTACTTGTGGAGCTGGTTTGTTTCTGTTGCCATGGGCCTTTTGTTCAAAATCTCCCCTTTTACTAGGGCAAAATCCTTCCTTAATTCGGAGAAAACACAGAAAAAACTCCATCTAATTTCTGGAAACTTACTGATTATTTTTTTGCCTTCCTATTTTTCCTTAGATTCTGATGGATGCCATTCATCTCATCCATGTGACAGCATTGTGTAATTCCTCCCTTTGAGCCTGACTTGCTCTCATTTGTGTGTAACCAACTGAATTCAGGACTTTCAGATTCCCTAGCATGCTAGGAAGATTTGTTGCCCCAGTAGATGATGAACAAAGGTTGCAATCTGAAACAGTAAGGGGATCAAAGGGTACCATTTTTCCAGGTATAGAAGTTGTATGGGCTAGGTAAAAGACACATGGAGTAAAGCTTTCAGCTTGAGAGCATCTGTGTCTCCTAGGAGTTTCCATAGCTTGAGTTTCACTACTTATTCTATCTCATCTGAATGCAAAGGTAGAGATGCCAGCCTGATGCAAGCTGCAGCCTAAACAATGACTGAAGAAACAGAGGAGATTGTGCCACAGAGGAGACTGTGCCACGAAGGGACTTACTTCATGGAAGGAGAGAGGGACAACAGAGCAGTAATTTCATATGGTGGCTATTTCCTTAGATGATGATGCATGATGGTATGATCTTGTAGAGCTTTATAAGCTGGTGAAGTTGTGCAGGAAGAAGCAATCCAGCCACAGCTGAATGTCGCTCAAGGTGGGCCAGCTTGCTCTACTGCACAGTATTCAGCTTCAGGTGATCCTAGATAGCAAAGTTACATTCTTCTGCCTAATTACCTTGATTAGAGAAATTTGGGGTGCTTTCACCTTTTACATAGCAGATACAAGGCCAGGCATCTGCAGTAACATTTCACTGGGAAAGACAATTTCTGAACCTAACTACGAATTTAACACAGTGCAAATTATAAATCACCTGTCTTCAACATCAATGAGAAGTGAATGTTTCAAGTTGAAAATGGAGATTGTACGGTCTGGTTTTCAGTCCATACGTGCTAGGGCTGGAAGCAGGGCAGCAGGTAGTTATTACAGTGTTTGAGCACTGTGGTTGCAGATGCTATAAAAATAGTAGATAACATTGCTGGCTTTTATACACAGCTTTCCATCTGCAGATCTCAAATCTCTTATATATTGCAATTTTCTGTAATTTCCTGTCTTAACCTGCCTGTAACAAAATCTAGAAGCCCTGAAATAATATTTTATATTGCAGAAAACAACCTGCATATTTTTGCAATAAAATGTTTGTGGAAGGATGAATTATGTGTGATCTAAGATGTGTGCTTAGTCATAACAACAAAATGAATTCATTTCTTAGAAGCAAGCAAGCAAGAAGGCTCCTTTTGAACTGCCTGACCTCTTTCACAGACTGGAGATGTCAGATACTCTCCAAATGCAACATTCAGCTAAACTCCCTGTCGATGCAGCTCCCTTCAGAAGCAGTTCAACCATTCTCCTACTCGTTTGTTTCTATTTGAAGAAGTGGTTTCAGTTTTACATCCAATGTCAAGTCAGCTTGACTGTAACAGAGATGCAAGAAGAGATTCCTTCCCTGGTCTTCCCAAATAACATTACCTTTTCAAGTAACAGAAATATACCAGTGCTTCAAATGGAGGGGCAGTAACCTGTACCTGGTAAATAAGCTGATAATATTTGGAGGTAAAATGTGGATGACTCTGATACCTGCCAGGCAGAGGCTTTTGCAGTATGAGATGCACTAATGGTTCCAAGCTCTTTCAGAGCAGGCATTTTTAAACCTTACTTGGATTTCACTGAATATTTAATGTCTCAGTTCTGCCAGAAGCCTCTGAAAATAGGGAGAATTAAAACCCAGCAGTGATTCCTTAGCAGAAGGAATTTGATGATTTCAAAAGTTCCTCTTTGCTGTGCTTCAAAGTGTGACGTTGGGGAATGCTACCAGTGACAGACATGGCTTTGTGGTTGCAGTATATGACAGTTTAGAATTCATGGTTGGTGCTACTTCACCTGACCACAGTTAACTGCAAGTACCTATGAGGGTTTGTAAGCCTCTAACCAATATGACATTAAAGACTAAACAATCACTTTAAAACTCATGTTAGAAAACACACAGCAGAGCCTTTGCTTAAGCAAATTTTGATGTCCCTGCTTTGCAGGGGTCAGCAGAACCCTCAGTGTTGGGTTGGAGAGCAGCATCCCAGTAAGAACATGGCAGGTAGCTGCCTGCTTCCTATCCCTGTGTATTTGCTGAAAAAGGACAAGAACAGATGAGAACCATGTCTGGCTTTCAAACACATCATTTAAACAGAAAGGTCTGGAGAGAAAACAAGCAGTCATATTCCAGGGTGTGGGACACCAAAAAACTTCCAGCACTGAGTTTGTAGGTACTTGTGTGTGCATGAGAAGATAAATGCAGGCTGAAGTGACAACTTAACAGCAGATCAGCATGCAGATTTCATTGGAGTTGCCTCTCCTCATGTCCCACCTCCCTCTGCTCAGTCATGCCTGGATACCAGAAATGAGGGTTGAGGAGCTAAGAAATTGATGTAATTTTATGTATTTATGCATTGTTTTCCTTGGTTTGATTACTTCTTTGCAAAAATCAACATCAGTTAAGGAGGAAGATGAGAGTATGAGGCATTATCACTTAGCAAGTATTATTAAGTCAGCTTTGCTGGAAATGGTTCTACTTTGCTTCTGAGGAAGGCTCAGGAATGCTTCCATTTACTACCCCCTTGACCTGAACTGGCAGACAATATCATAGTACAACACAGTACAAAATCCAAGGTGTCATTTTAGAAGAAAGTTTGGAGATAGAAAACACTCTGTAATCCTCCCCGTACAAGAAGTGGTAAAAAAATAAGGAAAGATGTGGTGCGATCTCCTACCTGCCAAAACCAACACAAAAGTGAGTGATAGGTTTGAATGAAAGTCCCAGCATCAAAAACTATTTCCAGGACTGTAGAAATATCAGTGTAAAAGTCTTCCACATCTCGTAGCTCTAGTAAGTTCTGCCCAACTGTTCACAGCTTGAACAATTCAGAATTTTTCTTGTTATAGCTCATGTGGTTACATACAAGTCAATGGCTTATCCTATTTGATCCAAACTTTTATGGGAGCTCTTCCAGATTCAAGGGTGAGGTGAAAGTGTAACCACATGCCACAACACTGGAGAGTTCTACCTTTGTATGCTGTGTTTTATACCTGCTTTCACACATCTTGTTGCATTTTATTGTATCTGTCCAGGAGCTCTTTCTTAAGATGATTGATGAAATGTCATGGAAATTTTTCATGAAGAGGTAAAAGTGAACAGGGTGCTTCGAGAAAACAGTGGGCATCAAAGGTTTTTTAAATGCAGAGGAGACAAGACAGACAAAAACCCATGGCCAGAAGCTGAAGCCAAGACGAATCCAAATGAGGAGGTTTTAATAGTGAGTCAGTCACCCAGAGAAAAGAAAATTTGCCAACTTACTGTCTTCAGAGAGAGCATGCCTTTCTAGAAGATGTGCCATACTCAAACACAGTACAGTTTATTCAGAAGTGGGTTAATTGTGTGAAGTGTAATGTCCTGTAATACAAAAGTTAGATCAGGGGATCTGTCCGTCCTTTGCCTTTAGTACTGTTATGTTTATCTTGAAAGATTATTCTTTTTCTTTTAATTTTTCCCAGCTCTTACACAGACTAGGTCAAAGAGTTTAAATTTCTTCCCTCACAGATTTCTACCTTGGAAAATGAAGCTGTTGAGTAAAGCAAAAGTAGTAACAGCAACTGTGAAGCGATAACAGTTTGCAGTTAGTGCTCAGCCAGTGGGAACTAATTCACTCATTCACAAAGCTACAAAGCTGCCGTCAGACGGCATTTTTTTGGTCACTATCAAACAGATTGTGATTAGATCCATTGACAAAGGTGAATAGAATAGTTTGATAGTCATAATTTAATCCTGTGCCCTCAATTCAGAGAGACAGTCACTAACACACACACACACGCTCCAGATTTCATTAGACTATCCTGATAAAAACTATTATATTTACAATATATATAAAAACTATTATCTATAATAAAAATACCATATATATCAACACTATTGCCACAACATTTGAAAACATTTGAACATCTCTTGTGAGACCTCCTCTTGAATACTGTGTCCAGCTGTGTCCCCATTGTAAAAAGGACATGGAACTATTGGAGTGAATCTAGAGGAGGGCCACAAAGATGATCCAAGGGCTGGGGCACCTCTGCTATAAGGATAGGCTGAGGGAGCTGGGGTTGTTCAGACTAGAGAAGAGAAGACTCTGGGTGCACCTTATAGCTGCCTTCAAATACTCGAAGGGGACCTACAGAAAAGCTTCAGAGGGACTTTCCATGACGGCATCTAGTGATAGGACAAGGGGGAATGATTTTAAGCAGAGGGAGAGTAGGCTTAGGCTGAATCTTAGGAAGGAGTTCTTGAGTATGAGGATGGTGAGACTCTGGAATGGGTTGCCCACAGAGATTGTGGATGCTCCCTCCCTGTAGGTGTTCAAGGCCAGGTTGTGTGAAGCCTTGAACAATCAAGCCTAGTGGAGAGGCAACCCTGTCCATGGCAGGGAGATTGGAGTAGGTGATCTCTAAGTTCCCTTCCAATCTAAACCATTCTATGATTTACATACGCAGCATGATTCATACGTGTGTGTGTATGTAGCCTGTATGGCCTCTCCATTGTGGATGTGCATAAAATTAGCTATGTATGTACATATACATACACATATATATGGAATTAATGAATGTGGGAGTAATACACCCACGTTCAAGTCTTTTTTATATCCTTTTCTAGAGCAAACCAATTGGTATTGCATGTGCTTAACTCCTGTACCCTCACCAGGCATGTTTCCAATGGTCCTAACCTAAGGCCATTACTTCAGGGAAGTGGTATAACCATTGCAAACCACATACCAGAAATCCTCATTGTTCTCTTCTCACTGCTGTTGCAAATGCTATTCACTTAAAAGTCAATTCTCCTGCCAGGAAGAGAATTGGTGGTAGGGGGGATTAAGTGTGTGTTTGGCTTCAGCAGTAGCGTAAGAAATCTAGGAAAACATGCTTCAGTGGCATCAAAAGTTAAAAGGACCAACATGTAGGGGGGAAAAAACTGTAAAGAGAAGAAAAGAGGAAAAAAAAGTACATAGTGCTTAATATTTTGAGAAATCTCATGATTTTCTGAGCTGATTTCACTGATCTTTGAGCAGCTACGAGTGCAGGTGTGCTCTGTCTTTCTTGCAAAGCTGAACAGATGATATATCAGTTTTAAATCAGTTCTCAGCTGATAGGGAAAGGATTACAATCTGTTTAATAGCTCCTTTATTGCTGGCAAGTGGACATCATTTCTGGGGGAAAAATACTGGATACACAGCTAACTTCCTGAGGCTGAAGGAGGCAGGCCTGCAGCCATCTGTTATATTCAGGAGCACCAAGTTGTGTGTGTGGTTTACATCTTAAGTGTACAACCACCAGCATTGTCAAATCCCACCTAATGCATTTCATGTACTGTAAAAGCCACAGACTTATTCCTGCCTCGATCCTCAACTTGTGGCAGCTCCATCTTTCTCAGGGAGCTGGAGTAGCAGCACACAATGCACAATACAACACATCTCTCACTGTTTCTTCCCACAAACCAGACACTGAGCGCTGGTGGGGAGCCGTTAGCACCGAATTCAAACACAATGCAAATTCTATGAGAACTCATTGTTTTTATAAAGATCACATGCAATTTGTTGCCAAGCAGCTTATGTAAATATTTAAAGCCTGCCCTTTTTCTCCACTCAGCTTTCCCTCCCACCTCCCCCCCCCCTCCTTTTTTTTTTATTAAATTAAAATGACCAGAGTTTTTACTCTGTGCCACATAGGCTGAGAAGGAATTAACCACTTCCTTCACAGGTACTAGCCACTGGGAGGATGGAATTATTGCCACCTCTATTCATTCCATGGGGATGATGCTGGAGAGGACTTGACTTGGAGGCTGGTGTTTTTTAGATTGTCATACATTTGGCCAATGCCATGTTGGTCTCCTCTTGAGAGGTAACATTTTCTGGCTAACCCTGATGTAATTACCTGATTTCTAATTAACATCTCCTGAGTCCAAATACCTTCAGTGTCCATGCCTACACAGAAAGGATTGCTACATTTGTTCATGTTTTCCTCCCTCCCTCCACCCCTGCTGTTGTTCATATCTAAGCACATGCTTAGCTGCTTTGCTGAGTTGTCAGACAGAAACAATGTCCAGTCTGTTTAAATACGATAAGAGTGCCAGCTCTGGATTTTTGTGTAGAAACTTGAAAGTAAATACATTTTTTTAAATCCTTATAATTATTTTTACTCCTACCAGACTTCTGTTTCACCAATATGAGTTACCAGGCTAGGTTTTTCTGCCTGTGGAAAGAGTCTTCAGGCACAGAGCTGTCTAGTCACCCAGGAATGATCACTGGTATCACACTTGTGTGAAAAAACAGACCAAGTATAAATATAAGAAATGGCTTGAATCCCAGCTGCATTTTTCCATAGGAATAGGCCTTCATTCCTTCCAACCCAAACCATTCTATGATTTGCACAGTGGTGCATCCTTTGTGCATGCAACTGCAATATTCAGAAGGAGCTGTTTCCTAGCCAGATGAAGGCCTTGATGCCTTGGATGAGTGACTCCAGAATGTGATTGCAAGGAGACATCTATGATCTGTGAGAAGTCAGATTTATGAAGGTAATGAGGATGGCCCTAAGAACTGCATCAAAAATTTGCCAGACATACCTACGTTAGCAAAGAAATGTTGTTTTCAGGACATTTTGTGACTACCTCTCACATTTCATTTCCTAGGTTCAGGTACTGTTCTGCTTTTTGAAACCAAAGTGTCATATTCAGCACAGGATCACACAAATATACCCTGATGCTGTAATTTATAGGATACATCACATACAAGTTTTAAATTGCTTTCCCAAAACTGACTTCAGAATTGCCTGAAACCACATTGCAAATGCCATTTAGGGTGGCCTGACCTATTTTTTTGCCAGACAAATTTAAAAACTGGTTGGAAAGCACACCTATTTTAGCAACGTCCCTGTTATTTATAATCAGGTCTAGATCCTACAATATCTATTACTTATAATAATTTTCCTCAAAATGTCAGTTATCTGCATGTTCATAAGAATGTAATGTCCTGCAGCTTGCATAACTGAGGTAGAACTGAAAGACCTTATCGTGGCTCAGGTTCTATACAGCAAATGTGCCAGAGTGGGATTATCATGGTGGTAATATTAACTGCATGAATAACTGGGTTTTTTTTTTTGGCACCAAGACATTAATGTGCAAATGCATAAACAATTTTGGAGGTTTGTCTTACTTTTAGCTATACACACCAGCTGTGATTTCCGGTTTCCTTCAGTGAATGCAGGAAGCATAGACTAACAGACAAGGCTTTTCTTTTGTTTCCAGTTTGCTTCACCTGTGCTTCTCATGCATTGCCAATGAGATCTGCTGTATGCCCAAATGAAAAGGATCCTTTAAATTCACAAGATGCAACTGAAAGTAACCAATAAACACTATTTAGAATCAAAGAATGGTCTGAGTTGGAAGGGACCTTTAAAGGTCACCTAGTCTAACCCCCTTTCAGTAAGCAACTAAATCAGGTTGCTCAGAGCCCTGTCCAACCTAACTGTGAATGTTCCCAGGGATGGAGCTTCTACCACCTTTCTGAGAAACCTGCTCCATATTTTTACCACTCGCACTGTAAAAGATGTCTTCCCTATATCTAGTCTGAATCTACCTCTTTTTGGTTCAAAACCATTATCCCTCATCCTCTTGCGACAGGCCCTGATAAAAAGATTGTTCCCATCTTTTTTATAAGCTCCCCTTTAATTACTGAAAAGTTGCTATAAAGTCTCCCTGTAGCTCTTTTTTTTTTCCCAGGCCAGCTAACCAAAACTCTCTCATCTCTTTCTTCTACCCGCCTGGTGGATGTGGGGAAGGCTGTGGATGTAGTCTATCTGGACTTCAGCAAGGCCTTTGACACCATCCCCAGCAGCAAACTCCTGGCCAAGCTGTCAGCTCGTGGCTTGGACAGCAGCACTCTGTGCTAGGTTAGGAACTGGCTGGAGGGCCAAGGTCAGAGAGTGGTGATGAATGATGCCACATCCAGCTGGAGGCCAGTTGCTAGTGGTGTCCCCCAGGGATCAGTGCTGGACCCCATCCTGTTCAACATCTTTATTGATGATCTGGATGGGGGGATTGAGTCAGTCATCAGTAAATTTGTAGGTGACACCAAGCTGGGGGCAGGTGTTGATCTGTTAGAGCGTAGAAGGGCTCTGCAGAGGGACCTTGACAGGCTGGACAGATGGGCAGAGTCCAACATGTTAGTATTCAACAAGTCCAAGTGCTGGGTGCTGCACTTTGGCCACAACAACCCCATGCAGTGCTACAGGCTGGGGTCAGAGTGGCTGGAGAGCGGCTGAACAGGGAGGGACCTGGGGGTACTGGTTGACAGCTGGCTGAACATGAGCCAGCAGTGTGCCCAGGCAGCCAAGGCCAATGGCATCCTGGCCTGCATCAGGAACAGTGTGGCCAGCAGGAGCAGGGAGGTCCTTCTGCCCCTGTACTCAGCACTGGTTAGACCACACCTTGAGTATTGTGCCCAGTTCTGGGCCCCTCAATTTAATAAAGACATTGAGACTCTTGAACATGTCCAGAGAAGGACAACAAGGCTGGGGAGAGGCCTCAAGCACAAGCCCTATGAGGAGAGGCTGAGGGAGCTGGTATTGTTTAGCCTGGAGAAGAGGAAGCTCGGGGGAGACCTTATTGCTGTCTACAACTCCCTGAAGGGAGGTTGTAGCCAGGTGTGGGTTGGTCTCTTCTCCCAGGCAACCAGCACCAGAGCAAGAGGACACAGTCTCAAGCTGCACCAGTGGAAGTTTAGGCTCAAGGTGAGGAGAAAGTTCTTCCCAGAGAGAGTTGTTAGCCATTGGAATAGGCTGCCCAGGGAGGTGGTGGACTCACCATCCCTGCAGGTGTTCAAGAGAAGATTGGATGTGGCATTTGGTGCCATGGTTTAGTAGTCATGAGGTTTTGGGTGACAGGTTGGACTTGATGATCTTTGAGGTCTTTTCCAACCTTACTGATTCTATGATTCTGTGACTCATGGGAGAAGCATTCCAGCCCTCCAATCATTTTTGTGGTCCTCTGGATGCTCTCCATCAGGTCCATGCCTTTCTTGTGTTGAGGGCCCCAGAGCTGGACAGACTATTCCAGGGGAAGTCTCACCAGAACAGAATATCAGAATCACCTCTCTCTACCTGCTGGCCATGCTCCTTTGGATGCAGCTCAGGATACAGCTTGCCTTCTGGGCTGCAAGTGCATATTGCTGGCTCATGTCCAGCTTCTCATCCACCACACCCCCAAATCCTTCTACACAGGGCTGCTCTTGATCTCATCATCCCCAGCCCGTGTTGATACCCAGAATTACCCCAACCTAGATGCAGGACCTTGCACTTTTATCTTACTGAATCTGATGAGGTCTAAATCTATCCTCTTTCAGTTTGAAAACATTATCCCTTGGCCTATCGCTACGTTCCCTGATACATAGTCTCTAGTGTTGCTGCAGAATAATCGCCTTGAACCCGCCGTGTGCGGACTGCCTGGTGCGGGGGCAGGAGGGGCTGCCGCGGGCAGGCCGCAGCTCCGCGCCGCGGGGCCGGGAGCGCGCTGCTCCCCTCGGGCAGCCGCCCAGACCTGGGCACCGCTGCCCTCTCCTGGCGCCTGCCAGCATCTCGGCTTGCTTCGGACGCCTGTGCAAACACCTAGATGTGGCATTCCAGTGTGCGAGCATGGAAACGGCACCACAGGGATAGAGGAGGCACCATAATCGGGAAACAGTGAGGTTTCCTGGTTATAATCCAACATACTCATTTGCATGAGTATGTTGCATACTCATAAAAGGTGGTGTTAAAGACAAATACTGTGGTAGCTTTCAGAAAGATGCATTTCAGTGTTTCCCTTCATTAGGAGGACCAGACCCACCCATGCTCTGCTTCCCACCTTCCTGCCTTCCACGCTAGGGCAGAGAGGGCAGGATGTACCGTGCTGGCTGGAACCTGCTGTTGTCCTCCAAGGGAGGCAGTCAGTGGGACAGCTTTTTCATTAGTCAGCCCAAAACCTGGAACACATGCACTGCCCTGTCTCTGTGGAAAACAAATCATACGCCAAGTGTTGCTATGCTCCATTAAGACCTTGGGGAGAATTTGTCAGCCCGGGACCATGGAGCCTTTTTCGTGTTTGGACCTAGAGCAGTCATTTGTGACAGCGTTGCAAGAGCATAAAGTTCTGCCACTCCTATTTTCCAGGCACTTTACACAAGCACATTTGCCTGCATGAAGTGCAAGGGAACTCATGAGCAGAGCAGTGAGGGTTGATCCCCTCTGCTCATCATCTTGAAGATCAGTACTTTGGGTTTAATCACACTTCTTCCTTTTCCCATCAGTCTCCATTTCTGGGGAGTTCCCAACCATCTGAGAACATTGCCCACCATGCAAAACAGCCAGTGGCTTCTTTCCAGCCAAGCCCATCTTCAAGGCTCCTGCCCTGCATGGGGCACCTTTCCCTTGACACATAGGAAATAAAACAAAGAGAGAGAGGCAAGTCCTTCACACCTGGCTCCAAAGGAACAGCGACAGCCAGTGCAGTTGAAACAGGTCAGAGAAGAGGAAGAGAAAAGTTCCCGATCATGGTACTCTGCTCTTTGAGAGCACCTCAGACCTAACCTGTGAGGTTCAGAGAAGTGGTTAATGTGAGTGGTGAAAGAAATGTACTCCATTCCCTCTGTTTTTATTTTCCTTCTCAAGGAACTTCACATAGCTGGAGGAAGGAAAGAAAAGTAGCTGCCTCAGATATTATTTCAGTACTTTAATTTCTGTTTCAAAGAATCCAATTTATTAAGCAGTAGTACCTGAGATTATACTCACCAAGCAAATTCTCAAAGGAAGCCTCACCATCTAGGTGTATTTTTCATTATACAATAAATTCTAACTCCACCATAGGTGTTTTCTCATAATGTTAAACCCAGTGCCTGACAATTATTGTCCAGCTCCATTTGGTGCCAGAAGTGCATTCAGTGGAGAAGTAATAAATCCTTTCATGCTGTTTAATAAAACAAGAAAATGTGTTGCTCACACTTGGATGCTAGACTTTATTACACAAACACAGCTAAAAAAATAAATGGAGTATTTCCTGTTTAGAAGTGCCTAAAAGTCACTTGATGTTGATTTTCTCCAGGTGTTGCAATTCTAAATGAAATTTTCACTTAAGTTTTTCTTAAAGAAGTGAGTAATTTCAGAACACAATAATCAACATGTTGTTAAAGGTGCAAAAACCGTTGTAAAAAAACTGCCCAAAACATTCAAGGTGCTGTAATGAAATTAGATGTGGAACATGGTGGTTGCCAAATTATACAAGATATTTGTGAGAGTCTTGGCCGTCTACTGGAGTGTTTTCCTGAGTTTTCAAGGAGAAAAGACACCAAACAAAAGCAAAACAAAGAAAAATCCTACGAGATCTAAGAAACCTTTTCAATTCATTAGTTTATTTTGTCTCTTTTTAGGGAGCAGGGTTATTCTCTACTTTGGTGGCCTGGTCTTGGTTAGAGGCACTACTGCTACTGTAAAATAAATGCTTGATAAAAATAGATGTCTTCAGTTAGGTGCTCAGCACTAAGTGGAAGCAGCTCCTTAAGCAGGATTGTCTGCTTCCTCATGTTCACTTGCTTAAATTAAAGATTGTCTTTCAGTAGATAAATCCTACGTTTTTGAATCTGTTCTTCACTGCTCATACTTACATGGCCCATGTGAATGTCATGCAGCAGTTCCTTGAAGGATGTGATGAATACCTGTCATTATTCTTCCTTATTCCTCCTCTCACCTGCTCTCCATTTACAGGCTTGTGTGGGCTGGTCTTTGACATTTGGGGGCTCATTGTGGGATATTTAGAGGCACCTAATAGTCTGTATTTCTGTGGGAGGTGACAAGGTTAAAAAATGCCCCTGCCATTTGGCCTAAGAAATACACTGTGTACTTCAGGGACATATAGATGAATTCCAAGCTGCACACATCTTTTGTCTCCATCCATAGAAATTTGAGATATGCCATCATATGAACTTAGCATTGCTTCTTTTCAGCTTACTAGCTCAATCTCTCTTTTATTAAACTCTTGTTCAAAACTTCCCTGTTTACAATGGCTGAGTACACTTACCCCACTGGAGTTGGTGATATTGCTTTTATAAAAAGGCAGATGTCTGCCACTGAGTCGCTCACACCTTTTCTGCAGAAACTATAGCTTGTATAGCCAGAAAAGGCACCAGTGTTATACTTCTGTGAATCTTGAAGGACATCTCCTTTGATGTTCTCCAAAAAGCTCCTTTATCTGAAAGAATAAGTCAGCTGGGATTTCACATGCAGTAGAACAGATCAGAAAGTGACTGCAAAGACTTTCCACATGACACAAACTTCACAATAGTTCCTGAGAGCACATGAAGTTTCCCTATCATCTTGACTGGCCAAAGACTCTGCAGCAACCAGAAGAGTCAGAGTCACCCCATTCTCTCATCCGTCTGTCTCACACACCAACACCTGAAGTTATGTGACCACACATCTGTCTGAAAATGATTGGGTTTTCTGTAGGGTTAGTTTTTGTACAGATCAGTTTGCTGATACAGTTGGCTAAACAACCTGGTTGGTTGTGGTACTGGGGAAGCATGGCACAGAAGAGAGAGGTGGGACATGCCTCTTTAGTAACATCAGATGACTGAAAGTGCTTCCGAGGATTTTGCAAGCCTAGTGTGATGTGCATCTCCCTATGTCCTTTTCTCCCAGAGGCCCCAGTTCAACATGGCCTTTAAATTACTGAATTTCAAGCTCATGAGTAATTCCTAAGGCATTTCATATTTAATGTCAGTATAATTACATTCTTAACTTAAATTTAATGATAAGCCTAGATTTACTCACATGTGCAGAGTTAGGTACGTGTTCACGTTCTTCGTGGAACCGGAGGTATTTCTCAGGAGGAATGTCACAGTTGCGTGTATGGAAAGGAATTGATTTTTTTTAATGGGTGAGTTGCTAAGAATGCAACTTCCAGTTATGAATTTATTTGTCTCATTAGTTGAGAGCTGATTTATTCACTCTTTCTCTTTACTGACAGTAGCAAGTTTCCTTCCACCTGGGTGTAACTCCAGGCCTTAGAACTTTCCAATTAACTCCATCTGCAGATTTAGTCAAATGCTACCTTATCAGAGTCAGTGTTACAATAAGGTTATTGTTGCATAAAATTTTCCAAACTCAGCAGGCTCAGATGTAGGCTTTTAAATCTACATTTTAGCTCCTCAGTACACTTTGGGGGTTGTGAGCTTCCCACATCATTTCCTAAAAGAGAGAAAAAAGAAACCTCCAAGATTTTCCCTGCTGCTGTGGGGACTGAGAGGGCCATTTCTGGGCGTGCCTTCCTCCCACTTGGGCCACAGGGTCATGGCACAACACAGAGAATATCTCCATACCCTTGTGGGGTCAGATGAGCACAAGTGAGGTGGGGAGTAGTGATAATAATAGAAAAAGAAAGGTGAAAATGCTTGGGATTTAAGAGGGATTTCAAAGACGCTCCAGGAATACTTAAGGTTGGGTATTACGCAATTAAGTGAAACCTTCTGCTGGTATAAAACATATTAAAAAAAATCGGTCTTTCTGAGTTGAAGCGTGATGCCATGCTGTTTACATTATATATGAACAGAAATTGGAAACAGGACATCTGCAGAAATTAACCATTAACTGCTGAGCACTAAAATCTTTAATTGAGTTTGTAAGCCCTTAATGGCACAGTTAACCTTAAACATAGCTCAGTGCATGCACTACCTGGTTAACACTGGTTAATAACTCTAACAGCTGATAATATTTCACACCCATGAGAGCACCAGATTAGCAAGAGACTTGGAATGAGCTCAGCTCACCACTTTTTTGGACTACAGATGTAAAGCTTAATGTTTTTGCTGTAAATGGCCTTTTTGGGCTTTCTTCCTTCCATACTTGCATGTGATGAGAGCACCCCTGCACGTATGGTTTTGTGAACTGCAGACACTGCCATGTCCTCAGAGCACTTCATGGCATAGCAGCAGATGGAAACTACTTGGATAGTGATGGATAAATCCACATCAGGTGGCCCAACAAATGGAAGTGGCTATAACTTGAAGCCTCACTGGTAGGAAGTGATACTGTGAAGGAACTGAGGAGCACAAAATCTGCTCCAAGGCATTGACGGGAGCTGGAGAGATCTAGGCCTGCTCAGCTGAAAAGTCATTCAGAACTCTTAACAATACCATCTTCTAACATGAAATCATGTGCCCAGCAACCCCTAGAACTGTTTGAGCCCAGGACACTCAGTTCAGGAAGGACAGTTTCAGCAGTGTAGGCAATTTAGAGGGGTTGGTGCAAGCAACAGAGCTGAGAAAGAGGTGGCAGGAGAGCTGTCAAAAAAGCACGTACTTCTTTGCCAGCAATGTAAAGTGAAACTTGACAAGGGGATTCATGGCTCTAACTTAGCACTGTCAGTGTTATGTCTTCTACTTTAGAGGCTCATAAACAAAAGAATACTTTGTTACTACCAACTTCTAGAACATTTCTAAGCAAATTAACTCTGCAGTTATTCCAGGAGAAGGATATATATTTTTTCATAAAAAAGTAAACTCTCCAGACATGGGCTGACTGAATTTATGAAGATAATCAAAGATCTCAACTGCAGAAACATTACAACTGTTGCACAAGCGTGTGCCACAGCACCTTTGAGGAGCATTTATATGGAGCAAATCAGGTCACATCTGCACCTTGGGTTGTCCTAAGAGCATCTTTGCCCAAACCCATGCAGAACTGTCAGCACTGCCCTTGCTCACTGATGGTAGAACCAGGGGCGGTGAGGAGAAATATCTGCGGCAGACCCACATGTCTCTGCAGCAAGGCACACTAGCCAGGAAGATGTGCTGCTGAGATTCCAGCCTAGACCTGCCCTGTCCATGAATGCCTTTTGTTAGCAGGCCAGGTGTCCAGGCAGCAGCACTAGGCTGAGAATATGGGTCCTTGCCTTGTGACAGGCAGCCATTCTTTTATGGCCATGATCTGCAGCGTGCAACTGAAGCCAGGAAATGAAAATCACCTTGTTCTCAATTTACACATTTGCCATAATAAAAAAAATCTTGCTTCTTCCTGCAAACCCTTATTTTCTATCATTTTCATTAACAGTACTTAACATGACAATGACTTTGACAATAATTGCTCATTTTTCTAGCTGCTTTTATGATACATGAAAATTCACTGTAAGTGGAAACAGATTGAACCCTTAGAGCCAACAAATATTTCTGAAACCAGTTTTTCCTGTTAACTTACAAGAGAGAAATCCTCTAATATCTTTTTGTACCTACTGAAAAGTTTTTCTGACTAAACAAACAAAAATCTCAGCTTTGTGCAATGTGGGGGCTTGCATTTAATGTAAATCTCTCTCCAGTGCAGAGATTTAGCCCCTTTGAGGCCGCTGTTTTGTCACCTTTTACAGGTTTGTCTCCTAGGCACCCTCAGAGTTTACTGCAGCTGACATGGCTTCCTGTGGACTTTTGCCTACGCTGCTGCCTTTAGGTACCTGAAGGAGTCAATCACTTTGCAGCCATTATTCTTTTCCTATTTCCCCATGTGTTTTTATGGCAACTTGTGGTGATTTTCTAGACTAGCTGGGGTATCTGGGGCTTCTTTGTGCCTTTGTTAGATGTTTTATTTTTCTTTCTTTTTCCCCAATGGCAGTTCTTTTATTACATCCCAGCCTATGTCTCCAGGCCTCATGCTCTGGGATTCTTGTTTGGTTTTCTCATGGAGCAGCCCTTTTCCCTTACCATTTCCCTGATGCCTTGTATTGCATTTTTATTACAGCAGAGGCTGTGTCTACAGGTCCTTCAGGCTATTTGTTCTGAGACTTTTATTGGATTCTCAATAAATATGTTTGCCATTGGGGGTCCTTAGCTGGTTTCCTTACCTATTTTATTGAAGCTGTGCTTCCAGACAAAATGTTAACCAGCTATTTCAACAGCAATCTGGTTTCTCTTCTGAGCCCTTGCACAATTTCTTACATGTTTGCATTGGCTGAGCTACATCTTCTGCCTTTAAAAAGTTTTTTTAATGTTTTCCTCACATTTAGGGCCTTTTGTGGAGGCAATCTGGGTGCTTTTCTGCAGCCGTCTCTGTTTTGCGTGGCAGGACAACTATGCCTTAGTGGCAGGCAGCAGGTGGAATGGAAATAATTCTGTGCAAAACTGAGGAATCCTAGGCTTTGGGTAGACAAAGAAGAGCAGGTTGCATGCCTGTAAAAAGCTACTCTTTAATAAACAGTCCTGATGATATTTGCTTGAGTGAGCTGTGCTACGCTGGGGGACACTGGATTTGGTTTCTGGCAGACTCATGAGACTGTTGTCCTGAGGAAGGTTTTCTGGGGAGTAAGTGGCATATGCTATCAGGCAGGTCAGCCAGGTACTGATGTTGGAGGTTCCTAGCCCCTGTGGGGCCCTATCATGAGGATTTTGATCTAAATTTGAACAGAAATTCCTACCTGAGTTGGCTTAATGCTGTTTCCATGGTTATTTATGATATCAAAATATTTAAGTTGCGTCACATCCAGCTGGCGGCCAGTCAGTAGCGGAGTCCCCCAGGGATCAGTGCTGGGCCCCATCCTCTTTAACATCTTTATTGATGATCTGGATGAGGGCATTGAGTCTATCATCAGTAAATTTGCTGATGACACCAAGATGGGGACAGGAGTTGATCTGCTAGAGGGTAGAGAGTCTTTGCAGAGAGACCTTGACAGGCTGGACAGATGGGCAGAGTCCAACGGCATGAGATTTAACACATCCAAGTGCCGGGTTCTGCACATTGGCCACAACAATCCCATGCAGTGCTACAGGCTGGGGTCAGAGTGGCTGGAGAGCAGCCAGGCAGAGAGGGACCTGGGGGTGCTGGTTGATGGTAGGCTGAACATGAGCCTGCAGTGTGCCCACGTGGCCAGGAGGGCCAATGGCATCCTGGCCTGCATTAAGAACAGTGTGGCCAGCAGGAGCAGGGAGGTCATTCTGCCCCTGTACACTGCACTGGTTAGGCCACACCTCGAGTACTGTATCCAGTTCTGGGCCTCTCAGTTTAGGAAGGATGTTGACTTGCTGGAACGAGTCCAGAGAAGGGCAACAAAGTTGGTGAGGGGCTTGGAACACAAGCCCTATGAGGAGAGACTGAGGGAGCTGGGGCTGCTTAGCCTGGAGAAGAGGAGACTCAGGGGTGACCTTATTGCTCTCTACAACTACCTGAAGGGGGGTTGTAAACAGGCAGAGGTTGGTCTCTTCTCCCAGGCAGCCAGCACCAGAACAAGAGGACACAGTCTCAGGCTGCGCCAGGGGAAGTTCAGGCTGGAGGTCAGGAGGAAGTTTTACACAGAGAGAGTGATTGCCCATTGGAATGGACTGCCCGGGGAGGTGGTGGAGTCGCCGTCACTGGAGGTGTTCAGGAGGAGACTTGACAGGGTGCTTGGTTACATGGGTTAGTTGATTAGGTGGTGTTGGGTGATAGGTTGGACACGATGATCTTGAAGGTCTCTTCCAACCTGGTTTATTCTATTCTATTCTATTCTAAGTTAGGGGCCAGTGCCATTTCCTGGAGAGGCTCGTGTAGAAGGGATGATGTGCAAGGACATACTAGTCCTTCAGGTAATGAGGTAATGGTACAATTACCTGGTGTTCATATCACTGACACCACTGCTGGGGCCAGTGGGTTACCATACACCCCACAGGCATGCTGATGGCAGGCAGAAAAATACTGATGGTTAATACTAGGGATCAAAAAAACACCTGTCTCCAGCTTCAGCTTTATCTTTTAAAGGAATTTTTGGGTATTCCATCAGTTTTCTATGTTTAGCTTGGATAAAGAGGCTTAGGTGATCGCACTCTGTATGCTTGTGCATCTCTCTCTGTACTTCCTGTAATAAGTTTTGAACTCATAGACCAGTTATAACCAGGTTTGACCAAGGAGGAGAAATCACAAAGACAGGATGCTCCTGCAATTTCTATATTAAATAAGCAGCAAGGTAGAGGAGACACACATCAGGGAATCCACACAGGAAAAAGCCATTCTAAATAATTGCAGGAAAAGTTTAGGTCACAGCTAATGCTTTATTAGACATAAAAATCCACCCATCATTCAAGTTGTCTTTCCCAGATGAAGGACACATCCTGTGTGTAATAAAAAGTTATTCTGATTGAGCTTTTTCCAGTGCTAAAAGCATCCATAAAGTCCTATCACCTCTCACAAACACATGCTGCAGCTTTAGCCTAACCCAGTTTAAAAAAAACAAATCAACTACATGATGCAAATGCAGTTTAAACCAGGATCTGCTGCTTCTGATGCTGATAGATGTGGATATTTGCTTAAAGGTAGTTATAAAGCTGCCCTATTGCATTTATTTTTTCAGTAGTCCCAAAAATATCATGAAAAATATGATTCCATCCCAGGCATCTCTTTCCCTAGAGCACGAACTGCACAGCCCTCTGGGGTAACATTGGCTCAGGAGGGATGCTTGGCTCAGCAAAAGCTTTCCCATCCCCCAAATTGAATTTCTTCATCACACCAGACCCTTGTCATCATGAGGCCCTCTTGCTGCTGGGTAACACTGTGCAAGGCAGCATGTGGCCCCTCCTTGTGTCTCTGTGAGGACGATGACACAGACTTTGAGAGGAATCTTATCTCAAATATTCATTCTTATTTCCAGGAACATAATGAGCTAGATATGGGTCACTCCAGATGCTGCAAAACAACTCTCTGGCCCCATCTGCTATGAGAAGTTAAGACTAGCCTTAATTACATCAAAGCCAAAATATTTGCTGCTAAAGTGGATTATTTGTCCACATCAAGCTTCCTTTGTCTAGTCATCTAGCAGTGGCTCAGACTCAAGATGTTGCCCTCTTTCCATGTGTCAAGAGGATGGCTGGGAGGTGAGATTGCAGCTGGAAGGAGCCATGGATCTCAGCCTGGTGATGACACTGGGATTCTTAGGCCAAGAAAAACCTGCAATATCTGAGTACATGCAGTACTTGCTTTGTGTCAGAATTTAGGGATACCACAAAATAACAGAGATAACGTACCCTCCTCTGGGGCAGGGAGTGCGTGGGGTGGCCACTGATGACCCTGATGTGAATGCGGGACGCTCGGTGCTGCAGCACAGAGGGGAGGCTGTGATAACTGACAGCTCCTAACAAGAAACATCTTTTAAAAAAATAAATCAGAACAATTTTCTGCATTTCTATGACTCTTTTATTGCAAACCCTTTTGCCCCCTTCCTTTCACTGCAAATCTGCAGATAGAAGATACATCATAGAAGGAGGGTTGGTGTTTTATTCCCCGTGGGACTAAAATGCCTGGATACTTTACAATAACAATAAAAACTCAAGTACCGTTATGGTCAAGTACAATGTGGGACACATTAAAAATAGCAATTTCAAATTTTCTTAAATGAAACCAAGTAGCTAAATTCTTCAGGGCACAACTCACATTTATGAGTTATTTTGAGCAAATAAAAGGCTTACCCTCTGAGCCAAAAATAGTGGATATTTTTTCACTCTTAAGAAAACTTTTGCTATTATTGCACTTATGCTGTCACCAAGCAAGGCCCTCTAATTCAGGTTTTGGCATTTGGGACTCTAACATGCATCTATAGTGCTACATGTTGCAGCACCATTCCCACTGGTCACCTGTGTGATTAACCTGTTGTGATGGCCCATGGCCTGGTTGAAGTCAATGCCTACAAGCATGGTCTTGGAATGCTGCTGGGAACAGTTGAAGAGGAAGGGGTGGCTTTGACCATCCTCTGAAGATACTGGAGTGCAGCTGCACCATTTCAAATGGCTTCTAGTATTTGAGTTTTTAAAATGAAGAATTGTTTTTGTTTGACAAATCTGAAGTTATTCCCTATCAGAGACCATGATTCATGATACACAAACTGAGTAGCAATACAGCCAGCCAGGATGATTTGAACTCTGATGCATTTTAAAGTTAGCTTCTAACTTTTTGATGTGCTTGTTTCACGCACTGCTTTTTCTTTTAGCTGCTAATTTCTTGCAAAAAGACACCTGAAGAGGTGGTGCAAATTAGCATAGCTCTAGAGAGACTTAGTCTCAAGATGTATTTTTTTGTGCCTTCGTGGCCTCCATGAAATCAATAGCAAACCTCAAATGTATTTTAGTGATAGAAGGAGCAAGCCCAACACTATCCTCACTGGGGAACAGGAGATCAACTCTCTAGGAACTGTAAGTTTTGCTTACTGAAGTAAATTTGACATGAACTACTGAATAAGCAGAGTGCCATGACTCAAGGCGTCCTGAAATGTGATAAGGGAGTCAGAAGAGAACTTACTGCTTTTCAAAGAGCACACTGGAATTACACAAGCACAAAATGTATTACTTGATAATGGATACATTTTTGGCAGGAACATGTAGTGAGTCTACAAAGTCATTTATGTTCTTCAATAGTTGCTGTATAATGAAGTGGGGGGAAGAGTAATTAGATCCCCAAGCTTCAGGAAGGCAGCAGATCCCTCTTTGCTGGCAGATTTCAGATTCTTTTATCCTCCCATGATTCTCTAAAATCCTCATAATTTCCTTTAAAACAAGATTCTTCTTCTCCTCATCCCTTACTCTTTTTTTTTTTCTCTCTCTCTTTTTTTCCCTTGCAGGAAAGCATACACAGAACTTTTATCTTCTTTTGTCTCAGCTGAGCAACTTGATTTCATTTTTTGTACTACCAACAGCTGTGCGTGACGCTCAGTGGTTTTGCAGTGCATGGAGAATGAGGACTCCATCCCACAGATTATCTGTGACACTCTCGAGATTTAAAGTAAACACTGGTTTGCTTAGATATTTCAAACAAAAGAAGAAATAGCAGCTGGTTTTGACCAGTTGAAACAGAAGAGGTTTTGCACTATGTGATGGAATTTAAACACAAATGTTTCAGATATGAAAGGGGCAAAGGAAATGCAGCCTCCTGCCTTCCCTGGAGAAGCATGCACAGCCTCATGTGTGTATGTACACATGGAGAGCTTCCCAGAACAACAGTTCAAACTGGAGATAAAAACTTGTTTGCATCAACATGGATGTTCCAAGGATGGTCCTATCAGTCAACTCCTAAAATAAAAACACTAAATTAATTAAATTGTGTAATCTCATTCTGCTGATCATAGTCCAGTCCCAACCACCACCATTTGGCACCTTCCTACAGAGTGAATGCCCAGCACTATGGGAATATGCCTATCTTTAAGGGTCTCAGGCTCCCAGCTCATAGATCTTGTGGAGCTATCTGCTTATGAAACTGCCCAGGTTTTCTTGCTGCCCTCTGGACACCCAAGCTCCTCACAAGTAAGATGCTGACACAAATGGGTTTAAAACTAGATGTGATCCTTTTTTGGCATCTGCTAGCACTGTTACCTGCACTTCTCTGAGCAGAGATTGAACAACATTACCTGCATGTCGGAGTGCGATTTCTGTTAGATGTTAGATACTTTTGGGTGGCTGTAGAAATGTTCTGGCTTTCTTCTCTCAAATCAATAGATTTGCATAAATGCAAGAGCTGCTTGTGCCCTAAAACAATTAGTGTCAATTTCTATTGAAATTAAGGTTTTCCTCAAATTTAGGCAAAACTGTCCAGAGCAATGTAACATCTAGCTGCAGATACTGGTATATGAAACCTGAGTTCACAGTAGCATCTGCTGCTTGGATTACCAGCTTGATTCAACACAGCTCTCCAGGATGTGGACTTCCATATTCAAAGGCTGAGAGGAAAATGGCACCAAAGAAAATGCTTAAATTTCTTCACCCACTTAACACAAGTCATCTTCTATTGACCCTGTTCTCTGTCATCAGAAATTAAAAACCTTTTTGCTCTCCTGGAAGAATCACCCATCAATGCACATACTGGGCATTCCCATCTGCATGACCCCTGCTAACTTGCTTCTCTACATGAGGAAGGTAAGGGACAGGACTGCCAAACACACTACAGAACACTGTGGCATTGTGCCAGTTCTTTCTAATTGATGCATTTAGTTCCTCTGAGAGCAAAACCAAGGCAGATGACTAATGGTTAAAATGCTGGAAAAAATAACTCTGCCAAAGCAAGGACAAACATGAACCATCCATGGCTGTTAGAAGGGGTACTGTGTACAAGAGCAGGAACAGCTCTTCTCAAAATTTGGCCCCAGGAAGACAAAAGCAAGCAAGCTTGCTCATCCCAGAATGAAACCTTAGGTTTCAGGACTGCTCTGAAGCAAAAGGAGATACCCAGACAACCCAGCTGCCTTTCCAGCACAGCAGGCATGCACTAACGGAGGCTAATTGAATTCAAGCAGAAATTTAACATTACTCTCCAAAACTCCTCCCCTCTAGCTTTTCTCAAGCTTTGCCAGGTGGCATGTGGAGAGGATTGCGGTGCTGGCAGGCAGTCACACTGCCCCTCACCAGCACTCCATGGCAGGGGTTGAAGGGCTTGCTAAGACCACCAAGGAGGCTAGCGACAGCCCAAGAGGCAACAACTGAGTGTGTGGGTGCTGGCTGGCAGCCCGCATGGTCAGAAGCAGGATGGTCAGAAGCTTCAGCTTTGCAGTACAACACTGTCAAGGTGGTTTTGGAGGGAAAATGGAGGCATTAGAAAAATTCTTGTTAAAAGGGTTCTATGGGTATGGGTTAATTCTGCCAAAAGTCTGATGGAGCCCAGCTATTGGTTCCTTGCCAGGCTGCCTGCCAGCAGTGGGTAGGGCTGAGGCTGGCTGCTTTGCAGCCTCTGGCTCCTCTGTGGGGCATTGGGCATCCCCCTGCACCAGGAACAGTCTTTCCCTGGCTGGCTGCCACAAGAGCTAGGGAGCAAAACACAGCAAGACTGCGACAACTGAAGAAGATCAGGTTGGATCATCGTACCACGAGCAACTTGACTTCTGATTAGAAATGTTATTTAACAGTATTTCTGGACATGATTTTTAGCAGAATGCATTTTGGTTTTCCACTCAGCTCTGAGGAAAGAGGCTGAAGTACAGGCAGCAGATCCTCAGCATGGCCATGCCCCTCCAGACTGATGGCTATGCTTAGGCTGCAGCCTGAGAGCACAGAATGCTGCCCTGCTGCCTACTTTTCCTTTGAGCAACCCTGCACTGCTTCAAGGTGTGTAGCTGCAAGCCAAATTTTGCCAGACTCATA
The DNA here is from genome assembly GCF_026170545.1 of Melanerpes formicivorus. Lineage (NCBI taxonomy): Eukaryota > Metazoa > Chordata > Aves > Piciformes > Picidae > Melanerpes > Melanerpes formicivorus. Next base: position 7,748,041 of record NW_027142369.1, read on the forward strand.
GGAAGCACTCTGGAGCCATGATTATCCCCTTTTGCCATATCGGCTCCTGGAGGCCTCACCACATCTTGGCTGTCTGAGATGGGTGGAAGGTGGCACTGGCATCCCCTAGCAACAGCAGGATGTGGTTTTCATGGCCAGTGAGGCACTGAGACTGTGCCTTCGCTCCAACCCTGAGTCCTGCCTCGTGCGGATTTCCTGCAAGTCAGGTGCCCGCAGCTGATCATGGAAAAATTCAAGCCTCTCCAAATTCTTCTCACTTCTGTTAGTGAGAGTAGGTCCTAGAGTGTGAAATCACCATTGCACTGTGAAATCAATGAAAGCTGAGGGGGTCTGGACAGTGATTTCCTGGGGACAGCAGGATTTCACCCCACTTCTCCTAGTGACTGGAGGACACCCATGACCCAGACGGAGATCTCAGCCCTGTCTGGTGTCTCTGTAAAAGGCCTGTTGTGGCATTAAGCTGTTACCTCTGTGTCACACTCCCGCTGGGCCAGTCCTGTGCTCACCATCACCTGTATCCTCCTCCTTGACTATTCCTGCTTCTGCTCCTGCTCCCTCCTCTTCCCTTCACTGCAGCATTTCCATCTGCAGCTCAGCCTGCTTTCCTTTCGAAAGCTGTCACTTCATTTGTCATTTAGCTTTTTTATTTTCTATATATAAATGCTATTATTATTATTATTAACCTTGCTGCTGCATCCTTATTTCAGCCTTGGGCTTTCCTTTGACAGTTTGGGCTTTGAGTAATTTTTGGTTTTCTTTGAATTTTGTTTTTCTGGGACCACATGCCACCCTCTGTAAGCTAAGCAATGGTGCTAAAGCAGTCACATTTCCTGTCATCTTCCCCAGTTTTTTGCAGAGTGACGAGCAGAGCAGAGAGAAGCCTGAACTACTCTCACTTAGTAACCTCTTGCACAGTGTCTGTATTCACTAAAACAAGCCCAGCACCACGAATGTTGCTGATCATGAGTATCATGGTGTGTATGCAAATATATACATATGCACACAAAAAAAGCTCTTCCACAGATATGGTTATACCAGTACAAGCATATTTCTGACAATATGTCTTAGTTCTTCACTGGAAAAAAACCCACAATGTTGTTAAAACGGTGCAGTTTTGCTGCTATAAACAATGTCCTGTAACTGAATGTTTTGCCAGTATTGAGTAATTCCAGTCAAAAGCTACACTCAGCACTATGGGCACTCTGCAAAGTACTTTATGGATGTGAGGCATTAGCAGAAAAAGGAGTACAGCTTACAGCCTCTTCATCCTTGATGGGCTGCGATGGTCATGTTGAAAGCAGTGATACAGCAGTACTAGGCTACATTCAGCCCCCAAGCAAACACACTTGGCTTGCTTTGCACAACTGAAGAGCTGCAAATCCTTCTCCAGAGGCTGGAAGCTGTGCTGTTAATGTTCAGCTGTACCTGCTGTTCCCAAGCTCCTTCTCAGTTTATGCCCCACAGCACCCATGTTAGTTCAGATGAATGTGTCTGCAATCTTTTGAAGAGGAGAGAAAATCAGGTGGCTGTGTGTGTTGTCTTCACATATTCATAGACTGCATCAGGTTCGAAGGGACCCTCAAAGGTCATCTTGTCCAACCCACTCTGCAGTGAGTAGGGACACCTCCAACTAGATCAGGCTGCCCAGGGCCACATCAAGTCTGATCTTGAATGTCTCCAGAGATGGGGGCTCAACCATATCCCTGGGCAACCTGTTCCAGTATTTTACCACTCTCATTGTAAAGAACTTCCTTTTAGTGTCCAACTTAAATCTACCCTGCTCCAGTTTAAAACCTTTGCCCCTTTCCTAGCACTATATGCCTGTCTAAACAGTCCTTCCTCTTCCATAGGTCCCCTCAGATATTGGAATGTAGTTATAAGGTCTCCCTGGAGCCTTCTCCAGGATGAACAACCCCAATTCTTTCAGCCTGTCTTCAAAGGCAAGGTGCTCCAGCTCTCCGATTATATTTGTGGCCCTCCTCTGGACCCTCTTGTGTAGGGAGACCCATAGTTGCATACAGTATTCCAAGTGATGTCTCACCACATCAGAATAGACTGGCAGAATTGCCTCTCTTGATCTGCTGGCCACACTTCTTTTGATGCAGCCCAGGAGGTGACTGGTCATCTCTGGACTGCAAGTGCACATTGGTGGCTAATGTCCAGCTTCTCATCAACCAGTAACCTCAAGTCCTTTTCTGCAGGACTGTTCTCAATTTCATCATCTCCTAGCCTGTACTGATACAGAGGATTGCTCCGACCTACGTGCAGGACCTTGAACTTTGCCTTATTGAGCCTCATGAAATTTTCCTCAGCCCATTTGTCCAGCCTGTCCAGGTCTCTTTGGATGGCATCCCATCCTCCAGTCTTATCAACCACACCACTCACTTCTGCACCGGCTCAGAAGGAAGATATTAGAGGGTCTGATAAGTTATGAGGAAAACACAGGACCCAGTGCAGAACGTAAAACCCTTCAGTGGGTACCAACAGGGCACGCAGTGTAAACACTAACCCTGCCAGCCACCATGGGCTGAATTCATTCCTGCTGCAACTTCAGTGACATCCTCAGAATCACTCCAGGAGGAGATAGGATGCTTACAGCCACATAACCAATTAGCTTTTTAAAAGGATGTGTAACTAATTACCAAATGTTAACAGCACTACAGAAATACTGAGAGTGCCCTATATACACAAATATTTTTGCAGTGACTAAGGTCATAAATGAACATACTAAATCCAATTCAAAAGCAGAATCCAAGGGTCTGTAAGTTTGCCGAGGGGCCTTATGTGGTCTAATGCAAATCAGGTGGGGGCTGCTGGCACTTGGAAAATAACATGGAGAAGAAAGGTAATTGCTAGTCCTGACCTGTCAGAGCTGCTCCTTTGTGTACCAAGTCCAACTTCCCCTTACACTTCTACATTATCTACAGCAAAATTTCTTCCAAACTAAACAAAATCAGAGGCTTTTAGGAACTTAGAAATGTCTGCTTAATTTCAGTGTCGATAAGCCCCTGCTCAGACTCATTCTTAATGTATCAAAATTAAATGTTTTAAACATATTTATCTAGTTGCCATGGCTTTGCCTGGTGCGTCAGGCACTTTATCCATCAAATATGACAATTGAATAATATTTTTATTTTTAGATATGGATCACAGATCCTTCTCATCATACTATTCCCTTCCCCCTCCTTTCCCAAGTTTTGAACTCACTGGAAAATCTGTTCCATAATATGGTGGGTAAATGAATTACAGTCACAGATGGCCTCTGGAGATTTCATACATGCTGCAATTCATTTGGTCAGGAATGAAAAAAAAACCCAAAAAAAAAAAGAGACTCTTGTCTTGTGAGGGTATTATCAGAGACAGCAGATCAGACACTGTAATGCTGCCTTGCACTCTGGATTCAACCCATTTCCTAAGCTTTTATGACTCGGCATTTGCTATTGCTGGATTTGAAATTTGTTTAAGTGAAATGTCCAAATCCACAATGAAAATGATTGAATGCAAGGAGCTGTGGCAGTTACAAGTTGCAATGTATTTTTACAATCCTGAGCGAAACTATGGTGTGCCCTTGCAGAGAGATGCTCACGAACCACAATCTTCTGCTCTGGCAATAGTATTTTGGCTGTAATTAGCAGTAAGAACTTCATTCACAGATGACTGCTGAGAATAATCAAGCTTTGCAGCAGGTCTTGAGATTCTTAGGAGGAAATTGCTAGAAAAATGAGAAATGTAATAATGAAAGAAGTATAAAATCTTACTGCTTGGCTGTCTTGTTCAGGATAAGTAATAAAGTCCATTTGCAGGCAAAAATTAAGGTCAGTTCCCAAGACTCACTTTTGCCTCTGATTTCAGGCCAGCGGTTATGGAAAAAAGGGATGGGATGATTGATGTGGCAGCCAGTGGGACAAAATTCATCCCACAGTAACTGTAGAGGATTCTCCTCCAGAGTGAACTGGACAAACTCACTTCTGTTTGTGCAATGTGATAAAAATATCACTATATGGTCAAATGTCATGTTGTGATCTAACTATCCACACTGACACTCTAGAGCCAAGCTGCAACAGGCAGGGAGAGTAGGTATTTACCTTTTCTCAATATTTAGTCCTTTCTGAGTGACATTTCCTACCTTTCATCCCACACTGCAATTAGGTCTCATGGCTAACACAGCCCAGTGGGCACCCTAATGAAGGTATTTGTCCAAATGCCAGATAAAGCAGCTGATGAAGCTATTCGAGTAGAAAAGTATTGGATGGAAGGCCTGGCTCTGTGCTGGGACTTGATTTGGATTGCAAGGAAACCACTCAGAATCTTCAGCATTTCCACAGGCGGGCACCTGTGGGGAGACTGCACATCCCAGGAAGGCTCCTGACACCCCCTATCCTCCCAACCTCTGTTCCATCGATGAAGGTCTCTGTGTGGAGGTGAGTTGTCTGCATCCTGCTGGGTCAGAGGCAGTTCCCCGCTGCTGGAGCTGCTGAGCACCCATGGGAATGCATTTCCTCATCCACTTCACCAGGAGGTTAAAATGCTGGTTGAATTCTCCCAGGGCTGCTGTTCTCCCTCCCTGTGAAGTGGGGGTGATTAAAGACTCGCTGCTCTGCAGTTTAATGGATGGCTCTTGCTGCGGTGCTTGGGGACTCTCTGACAGGGCGCTGTGAAAGGGCACAAGGGTACTAATAGCTGCTGTGTTTTCCAGCAGCCCCAGCCAGAGATAGTTCTGTATATAGCTGACAAGCAGTCAGCGTCTGCTCCCTGTCTCTGTTTGCACTTCATCGAGTTATCTCCTTGCAAGCAAAGAAATCCCAGCTGACTGAACAGCACATTCATCATCTGTTTCCCCCCTGTATCTTTTACTGTATCAATGGTGCCATAAAAAGCCCACCAGAAAAGTTGACGGCGATCTGCTCTATCTTCCATTAAAAGCTTTTGCAGAGCCATGTTAAGATCTGAAGCGGGGCAAAAAAAAACCCAACCAAATCAAAACAAACTTCAAACTTTTTTCCTCTGCTGAAGTGTCAATCAAGGAACATTAAACAAAAAGATTAGTTTTGCTTTTATTTGTTTGTAAAACAAAAAGCATGAAATATTTAGCAGTATTGTAATGCAAACCAGATGGGGATAATGCCGGCTTTCAAGGCCGCTGGTAACCACCTCCCTTTCAAGCTGCTGCAGCAGTGGGACGAGGCAGGCAGCCCATTAGGACAATTTATGAACTAGACTTCCACAGAGGGAGTTCTAGCAAGAGGTCCACGACTCATACAGAGCAACCCTGATAACATCTGTTAGGGTTATTCATTGAAAAGGATTATATTACAATCCCTCTTAATACCACGAGTGCTACGGTAAAACCGGATGAGCCTTCAGTTTCATTTGCTCCAGCAGTATGTGTTTATCAGAGCATTTTTCTGCAGTTGGAAACCAAGGCTGCATTCACGGTATGTCACAGAATGAAGTTTAGAAAGCTTGAAATATTAACCTAGAAAAAAAATCTCAGTCCCTGCTTTTAATCTCTCATGGCTGTAGTGCTCAGTTTATACACTGATGTGTAGCATCAACACACCATCAGCCCTTTTCCATAGAAAGCTCCCCATTACCTCTCCAGGGCTGAAATTTATTTCATTCAAATAGTTCTCACTTTGTTACCTTGCTCCATCCTTTTTTACTTAAGACTTTGCTAGTGACGCATTTTTTCCCCTTAATTTACCTAAGCATATAATGAACATTCATATCCAAAATGACCTCATTATCCTGGTGAGGATTTTTGTGCAGTACAATTTAGTGCACAGCCATAAGGCAGAGGAGAACTCTCTAAATGGAGAGGTTTTAAGCTTTCTGTAAAATCCCTGTTGACTACAAGCCAGATTCTTACTGCTGTAAATTGACTTAGTTCCAACAGCTTCAATGTACACAGATTTACTCCACTTGAGGGTCTTACCCTATTATTTTTATTTATTGAACTTGTCACCTTTTGCTGCTACAACCTCAACAGATACTTCCATCCTCAAGCAGCTTGGTTGCTATCTAAACCAGGTGTTTGTCTACTATCTGACTGAAGAGATTTAGAGCTGCCCAGAGTATTTCACTGTCCTTTAAAAGTGTTTATAGTAATTCTCATTGACTCTCTTAACTCCCACTGATCAGCTGTCCAGTTGTTTGCAGCCTGAACCTGGTCAATAAAATTAATCATACAAGTATGAGCTGTTTTATCTGTTCTTAGGAACTTTTTTTCTCCTCCCTGTGCTGGACAACAGCCTTTCCTGCTCTGTGTACAGCGCCTGTGACAAAATCAAATCCCAGATTTCTCTGTTGGTTCCAGAAGAAAAGGCATGATATACACAAAGAAGCCTACTTTCTGGCTCCACAAAAAAGAAACTGCAAGATGAAAAAATACATTTCAAAGGGGCAAAAAAAAAAATAAGGAAAGAACAGAAATTTCTTTTGTGCACTGATTCTATGGGAATGTAACTGTCCCATCATCACAGTCTGCTCTTCCTACACTCCTGGATTTGTTTTATCCCATTCTCCTCTGGATTTGAGCTGCTGCTCTGATCTTGATACAGATATGATAAGCTGAACTGTTTGCATTTGTACTTTTGAGGGCTTAGTGGTCAATAGCTTACAGGAAAGCACAGGACTACATGGTCCAAAGAGCTGAGGGAAGTCAAAGACCCTGGATAAAGCTCAGTGTGTTCATAAAAGCAACAGAGAACCTAGTCTACAGGCTCACCAAAAAAATTGCAGCAGTGCTCCTGCAGCAGTAACTGCCTGTGGAGCCCTCTAATGTCAGAGATCCTGGCACAGTCTATCTCATAAAGATTCAGGAAAGAAACCAGCAATTGCAGGTTGCTAATGAGATGCTTGGATGCTAATAAGAGTTGTGCATCTGCACATGTATGCTGCTGTGATTACTCTTTGGAGAACAACTCAGCAGTGGTTAAACTAATACACTGCTTGCTCACCATGTGTGATTTGCATTAGCACAAAATCTAAGGCGCTCAAAAAATTCCCCTTTTGTCTTAGCCAGTTTGGGATTGAGGGAAATCCCACAGAGAGTGTCAGAGGCCAACGTGTAAGAAATCCTACTGGATCATGCTATAATTGAGTGAATTCACATTTTCTTTGGGTGTGGTAGAATTCTATTCAAACAGTGGTGCAGTCCTAGAAAACTGACATTTTCCATTAAATTTTCCAGGGCTAGAGTGAAGTAGGTACATCCAGCACAACCTCCTTCCAGTGGCACATGAGCAGAGGGGCAGGCAGCAGCAAATTTTATCCTTGCTTCATGTGTTCTGGGTGTTTATAGGTCAGCCCAAATAGTCTGATGGTGAGAAATAAGCACAGTTAAAGTGTGAAATCACACAATAGAGAATAGAAGTCCTTAAAAACTATGTGTTTATTTACTGCATTATAACAGCAACATCAAATATATATAACTTTTTTTTTGTAATGAAAATAAAGACACATGCAATAAAATATTCTGACTTTATAATACAATTTGACATCGTTCATTAGTAGCCGTGGAGCAGAGAAGAGTTACAGAGCCAGGGCTTAGGCTGAGGAATTTCCAGTTTCTTTATCCTACTTGCAAACAGCTAAGCCACATCAATATTTTGTCATCAAGGGATAAACTTTTGGAATAATGTGGCCTGATCACAGAAGATCCCAGCTCCCCTTTAACTCCCCAATGAGTCTTGCAGAATCAGACTTTTCTAACAGGAGAAAGTACTATGCTTCTGGCAAGGCTGAGTAATACAGAGCTTTTTACAGGCAAAGAGCAGAATCCTTCTGTGTTACACCACAGCCAGGGTACAAAGTAAGGTCCTCTGCTTATCAGGCATAGAGCAGACAAGGTTGTGAGTTACTCTAAGTGTTCTGAAGAAGAAAATCAGGACATTTTCTGCAATGTTTCACTGCAGCTTTCTGGATAAATCCAGAATAGCCAGGCACAGAGTGCAGAAAGCACAAAAAGTTGTCCTGAAGTCCTCAAGTGCAGCCTTTGAACTGGCTAAAAGGACTCATTCTTCCTTAGAAATGGCTTTAGTCTGTCACTGCTGTTTCACACATCATAGGCTCTCATTTTCAGTACTTCCCATGCAATAAGGTCCTAAAAGGTGTGAATAAACGATAGAAAAAGGCTCCAAAATGGCACCATTTCTGGGGTAAGTCCTCCTGACTTTCAGTTAGGACTTTTTAGGAAGTGTCATGTGACACTGCCCAGCCTTTCACAACAACGACCTGATTCCTTTATATACATACATAACACTAAGGATGACTTAGCTGTAACAATTGAAATAAAAAAATAACGTCAGCCTTTTTATGCAGCTGCATTTTCATTCCATTTCATAGAGTCGGTATACAGAAGCTTACAGCTCTTTGGGTATAGCTCTAGCAAACACAAGGATATAAATGACAACAGAGCGTTTCAAAACATTTCTGAACGCAAGCAATTGGCAGTTTAGAAAAATATGATTGTTACAGTCTTTCTGAATCCATAATTGTAAAAAGAAAGAAGTTTAAAAATAAGTTCAGCTCTTCAAAAAGTTGTGTTTTTGACTAAGAAAATAGACTGGTCCACATTTCCCTGAATAAGCCAGAAAGGTGAAGGAAAGGTCCTAGCAAGAGAAGGAGTCTGACTTGGACTTGATATCAGCTGTGATAACATGCACATGTACAGAGACAGCTGCTTGGCTCCAGTGTTGTTTACCTTAGAAACGAGCCTAATTTATCACAATGAATTTAAAAATCATAAATAACATGACAAAAGTGGAACTGGTCCCTGCAAGGCAAGTCATTATATTCATACAAGCAAGAAGTGACATCAATCCAGTTATTTTCTTGTGACAGTTAAAAGGTATTTTGTACCCAATGTTACATTGAACAGCACATGTATAAACACAGATTATTATTACAGACTCTACTATCAGCTACTATACATAAACAAGAAGAGATGTTCATGCTGTAATTGCCTCTAAAGTTTTTGTTCCACTTGAATATGAACATATACAAGAAGCTGAGGTGGAGACCCGAGTCCAAGCCAGGATTTCAACATGCGAAACGAACAGGGTTCACAGGAAGGTTTCTGATCCCCTCACCAACCCCCCACTGCCATTACCAACATTTGGAAGTGGATAGGAGCTCTGAAGAATTTAAAACCATTCACAACATGAGTTTCTCTTGTTAACAGACTTAGGTTACCTCTCTGCCCAGAAGTGGGTGATCTAATGTGGGACACACCAGTGAAATTTAGATCCGCATCAATAAACTTCCCGTTTGGGAGGACTCACGTTTTAGTTCCAGGTCACTTGTAAAAGGAGGTGGAGGTGGCAAAACATACCTCAGTCTTTGCTGATTTTTAAATTAAAAGCAGAGAATGGTTTGATTGCAGAAACTTCATTCCAGGCTGCTTTTAATAACTATTTAATACATCAGTTAAGAAGTACTTATTAATTCTGTTCTATGTGAGAGTAAACTCCTTTTTTTGGGTGCAATACATGGGAAGTTTACTCACCCTATATGGGAGTCTTAGCACATTTCTTTAAACTTTTTTCTAACTTGAAACTAAACAAAAGCACAAGCCCTAATGGAAACAAGATTGATGGAGTGTTGGTAAAGGGATCCAAGACTGTTTATAATCCAGCCTTGTGAATTAAATTGTGCCCAAGACAGCCAGTTGCTTTGAGGAGTGAGGACAGGCCCTTCTGCACTATACACTGGTTATATTGCTAGTGAATAACAGTGCAGCTTCTGGGTCTACTACCAGTTTCCAGTCTCAGTGGAGTGCTACATCTTCCAAAATGGCAGAGGCAGAAAAATGCAACACCCACATTATTGCTTGTGTAATCGCTTCACAGTGGTCCAGTGTACCCAAGTAAACAAATGAGAAAAGGGTATGTTGCTGGAAGGGAAGCTCTGAGGCAGGGCAGCTGGAGTGTGCCCTCCTGAAATCACCTGAAAGACTCAGTTAGCACAAATTAAAAGGAAAAAAAAAATGAAAATATGACACTGATCAAAAGGAATACATCTGCTGGGACAAAAATGACCATCAGTCTTGGAATAAGACAAGAGCATCTCTCTTGTCTTCCAGTCAAGCACATGCACAAAATGGAGGCTGGCATAGTTGGTACATGCAGCACCCTGATATTTTCAGGAACAGCCAGTGCTCAAGCCATAATTCCCAGCTAAAACTCTTACAGGGTCTGACCTGGGAAGGTAACAGGAAAATCATCTTGGGTGCTTTTGGCTTAGAGACTGAAGATCTAACTTCAAGCATATAAAAACTACTAAAACACATACCTCTGAACTCTTCCAGCTTCCCTATAAGACACAGTTTCTCTTAAAAGCTGCACTTGAAAGTTACATTGAAGTGGAATGTCACCTTTCTTTAAGTAGAGCAATAATTACACTCCCCATTACATAGACACACACATACAGAAATATGTACATTTGGATATATTTCATGGCAATAGAAAGCACCATACAGAGGCATTCATTCATATCTGCAGTGAAACCAAGTCTGTGGTGTTCAATGCTTATTGGACTTGACAAAAGAAAGAATTTGATTTTGAAGGCAAGAGTCAGGAAAAATAACAGCTCCTACCCCTGAATTTTAGCTGGAGGCCTCCTAGCTGAGTGCTGATGAGGGCGGGTGGCACTGCAGCCTTGTAGAATTCACCTCCCCCTTTTAAAATACAGCTTTGGATGATGGAAAAAGGATCTATAATAAATGGCTTACTATAGGGCATGACAAATGAGTTGTGAAATCACTTTCTTAAAAGCAACCTTTTCCTTTTTTTAAAATTTTCCTCCAGCTCAAGAAGAATGGGTCCTGGCTTATAAGAGTACATAAACAGCTCAAGGGCACACAACCTAGAGCATCCAGCCCCGGGCCCAGCAGTACAATGGAGCACTTACACAGGCAGTGACAATGTGAGGGTAAGAGAGCTGAAACCAGAAAATGAGCCCTCCTCACTGACTGAAGGACAACATTCTGCATGCAACTGGATTGCACATCCAAACCTGCTTACAGAGATGAAGAGAAAAGGGTCTGGTCAGGCTATGGACAATGTAAATGGCAAGGCCTTCATTATTAATTATTGTTTATTAAATGACACCTTTGCAATCCCATCTGTAGATGTGAATATTAAAAGCAGTTCCTCAGCAAACACAAGGCAGATGATGGCAGGACATGACCAAGAGGTTTGTAAGAGATGTCTGGCAAAGACCAGAGTCCCCTCAGATAGTGATGAAGGCTGTTTGACAGGGAGGGCAGCACAAACAGGCAGAGCATTTGCAGGAGAATCTGCAACTGGGGAAAAATGTATTGAATTTAAATTGATTGAACCAGGACCATTTTTTTTTCTCTACATATGGAGGAAGAACTGGCATTGGAAACAGTTATGAGAAAGGTGACAGGAATTATCAAGGGCATGGAGGAACTGTAACATGAAAAGAAGCAGAAAAGACTGGGATGATTTACTTTAGGAAGGAGACAAAGCCAAAAGAAGCAAAGAAAAAGCATGGTGCTGGATAGGATAGTGCTGGACTTTCTGCTTCCTTGGATTCAATAACTGGGGTCTAAAGAAAGAAAATCAAACAACCCTTAGCCCTCAAACAAAAGGTTTCTGATTAAAAAATGGTTCCAGGAACACCTTTTTTGCACAGCTTGTAGGAAAGATGTGGAAGTTACTGCTGTGAATAGCTGTGAAGCCAGAAAGCCAATAGCATTCAGTAAGGCACTGAACAGGCTTGTCCCCAAAATCCAGACGTTTAAAAGCAACAGCTACCATTTACTTGCAAAGGAACAGAAAGCCTCCTACTTCTGTTATGTAATGAATTGGTAATTCCTAAGGCCTGGACAGAGACCTGCATGATTATCTTTTTATCTGCAGAAGCATTTCCTGCATCTTTGCCTGAAGCATCAGTGCCTACCACCTATCATTAATCTGTCACAGAAGGGTTTGATTTAGCCATTTCTTCCGTATTTAATGAAAAGAAGTGAACACTCCCAAGACTCAAATCTCATCTAGAATGAATTACTCTCAGGGAAGCCTCCTTCCACTGTCAGGGATGTGGAATTGGACAGTGCTGACAGCCACTGTCAAAACTTTGTTTGGCAGAGCAGGATGGCAAACACACGTCTCTGTGCCATTACTCCTGGGTTCCTCTCATTATGCCAAACCTACATGTTCATCTCTTGCATCAATATATTATGCTGCCTTTCGAGACCTAATGTCTCCTGCTGCCTCCACTGGAATGTTAGACAGTCCAGAAACTTGTCCAGTTTCATCTTACCCACAGTTCACTAGGGAGGAAAGTAATGGTTAGCTCACAGATGCAATGAACTAAATCTTGCAACCACTGAAGCAGGCTAGGTAACAAAGATGCCATTTAGGCTACTGCTTGAATTGGTATATTCCTGACAGATATTAATTTTCTTTACAGATCTACTGCTATCTCTCTGGTAGACACAACTCCATATTTTAAACTGGATAGAGAAGAAGTAATAAAAAAAAAATCAGCTGTAAGATAGATTGTCATGCTACATTCAAGAATCTGTGTTTTGCCCTTGAGCAAGTGCGAAAAGAACCCACAATTCTTAAATGTACACGTGCAAGTCAAAACACCTTGTGCATAAACCACTCCACACAGGTACCCAACACCTCTGACTAGCCTTTTTGTAACATAGTATAAACAACAGATAATTGTGTTTAAATATAGCAAAATTAAGACTGGTTTCAAATTAATTGTGATGCCTGTACAAACAATGCTATCTTTACTATTTTAATAAACTGCTTTCTGAGACTTGCCAACCACTGACAGACAGATTAAGGCAATAAACTTGTAATGGCTCAGAGCAGGTCAATGACCTGAGAACTACTGAGAATGTCAGTGACAGCCCCCAGCGATTCTGGAAGAAGCTGCTGTAGTTCATTGGGCAAACGTGTCTGCAGTGGCAGACTAACAACTGACCAGCGATAGAAAAGTCTCCAGAAGCAGTTCTTAAGCCAGCTGTGTAACCTATGACCTGAAAGACTCCTATGGTGTCTGGCAAAGATATGTTTATTTGACTATTTCAATCAGCATTTCTTGAAACACAAGACTATTCCTCTGGTTTAATTTCAGTCTGTAATCTTCAGTTGTTCCAAAAGGTTTTGTTTGCTTTGGGAATCTAGCATACAGCAGCTGTATTTTTTTCTTGAGAAAAGAGGACACTGTATGCTGTTGTCGACACAGTTGCTGTACACAAACTCTTCAAATCTCATTAGTGCTAATGAGATGTGTATGCACACACATCAAAGTAAAACATTTCCTATTTAATACTGAAAAAGAGATCAGATGGAGAAAAATTCTATGGACCTAGAGCAACTGAAAAGAACATACTATTTCTGAGGGATTACCATCTGCCTAGCTAGTGATGGCCATTTTCTGGAGACATTTCTTCTGAGGTCTTCCACTACCTCAACAAAAACAGATTAAGGAGAAGTAGAAAGCCATAATAAAAAATCTAGTGATCATCAGGTGTTCTTACTAGTTGGGCTAGCAGCTTTCTCTTGAGCTCTAAATGTTTGAGTTTAGTAAGTATCTTGGTCAGGGCAGACAAGCTAGTACTTGGTAGGAATCATGAATGCTCTGGGGATTTTGTGCTAACAGGGAAATAGAATGCGTTCAATGTGTCTATCCAGAACTGAACATGTTTTTCATACAGCTTTCTGCAGAGGGCATATATAAATAATATTTAATACAATCTAAATAACTATCTGGTATCAGAAAAAGGAATATTAATAGACATGTGGCACGACAGCAATTTTCCACCTCACTGTACTGCAGTCAAGTAAAATCCTGTTGAAAGCATCTGGCTACAAAAGTAATTACAATGTATAAATTTGGCTTGCTTTCACCCCAAAGGCTGGGTTTGAAGGGTGCCTTTGGGGCTGTGCAGAATTCTTATTTTAATGCATGGGCACTGGAGTGGAGGATTTTGCCTTCAACACTGATGAGTCATTAACATGATCAATCAAATACTGGGTCCAATAGTGCAGACAAAAGAGCTCGGGGAGATGCACAAGAGCTCTGCACTGTGAACAGGCTGGGTATCACCATGCAGTACAGGGTATGTGGCCTGAACCAGATGCACAAACAATTTACAAGCTCAAACACATTCAATCTATTTTAGAGGATTTTAGCACCATTTGACAGGGGTTGGATCTGGATTAAAGGAAGGCAAGCCCTCAGTTGTGGATGCTTATCTGTTTTGTACATCCTGGGTTTTTGGCAAGGGATGTCTGAAGCCATCTGTAATGCATCTCAGATACATATAGATGTCAGACATCACGAGCTGGGAATTTCATAGGCACAAAAGTGAGGGTGTAACCCCCAAATCATGTGTGAGAAAAGATTCAGGCACAAAGAACAGTGTTCATATTTTAAGGACAATTTTGAAACATTATGATTTAGTTTGCATTTGAGGAAACCAAGCTTTGTCCAGTTTCCTGGAAATTGAACTGGGCAGTTTGTTGTCACTAGTCCAATAACTCAATTGATTAATACTTAAACACACACTTCCAGGAATCAGTATTAGAAGCTTCTCCAAAAAAAACCACATGAGAATAAAAAATGAAAGTAAATTTTGGATTTACATTTCAAGCTCACTTCTGTGATTTGTAAAAGAATTCTTTCCTTCTTAGAAAAATGTCACACCTGTGTTGGAGAGGTAAGGTCAATGGCATCATGGAAAAGAGAAATTCTTCTGAGTGAGTTGAACAGCAAAATCCTGTGCTTCAGATAGTTTCCATTGCAAAGAAGTAGAAAGATTCATCAGTTAGGTGAGATATTTAGATTACTTAAATTAGTGAGAATGGATTTGCTTAGATGCAAAGGAAAAACTTCCAAGATTAGTGACAAGGGACTTACAGAATAAATTGAATGCAAACCCAGCAGCAAAAGTGTGTTTCTAATTTAGTGTTTATTTTAAAGCTGGCACAACACTGAAAAATCAAAGTGATGATGCAGTTCTTCTGTTATGGTCTTCTGTGTAGAAATTTTTTTCCCCAGCTGCATACTCCTGTGGTGTCAAATGCATTTGTGAACCCATAAAAATCATCCAGATCAGAAAGAGTGGGCAGAAAGAAATCAGATCTGAGATTTTTGTGCTTTCATAGAAAAAAACCCCAACAACTTATCTCCCTACAGATTTTATCTTCTGGTTATATTTTCTTCATTATTTTTACTTTCTGTCTGACACTTTACTTTCATTACCTGGAACAGCTCAGCAAAACTCAGAGAAGTGCAATGAAGCTACACCACAGAAAAGTGCAAGCACAAGCATCCCCATACACAACCACAGAGGGGTTTTCTAACTGTCTCTCTTCTCCCATACTTCTACTGCAGTAGTTAATTTAAAATGGAGATGTGTGATGATTAGCTCCTCACTGCACAGCCACAAGGGTTTCTTCCCTCAGGGCTGGCAGCAGTTTTTAGCAGAACATTACAGGAATGTGCATGACTCCTGAACAGCTAATCAGAGGACAGAAAGAGGTTATGTCTTCTACTACCAGAAAGAACTGTTGCAAAGGAAGAATTATTTAGCTGCATTCTCTGAATTATAGCTCTTCTCCATCTGACTCCATCATGAAAGAAATCTCAAGCCTTATCTTCCTTTGCTTCTCATGTAGTGTGAATGTCTTACTGCTCAGTGTGCATCCTCTCTCCTCACCTTTCTGCTTGCAGCTCCCATCTGCTCACTAGAGCTATTCTGCTACCTCCCAAGACTCACGTTTTAATCTGCACCATTTAAGTTTCCTCCTTACACTTTTCTTTGCACTCTACCTGAATGCCTTCACCATCTCCATTCTCTTTCCTCTGATTTCCACTCTTCACTTCTAGCAGAGTTTTGGCATTTTTCACAGAATCACAGAATGTTAGGGGTTGAAAGGGACCTCAAAAATCATCTAGTCCAACGGCCCTGCCAGAGCAGGATCACCTAGTGCAGGTCACACAGAAATGTGTACAGGCAGGTTTTAATTATCTCCACAGAAGACTCCACAACCTCTCAGGGCAGCACGTTCCAGCGTTTTGTCACCCTAGAGGCTGATGCTTCCTTGTTGGCTGCTACTACCTCAGGAGTCCCTGACTCATTTCTGTACTTTGGCTTCACTGTTGTATCCCCAGCATGCTTCAGGACCACAGGCTGAAGGCCCTTACTAGTTCCCCATCCCGCCAGCCCTAGTGTGTTCTCCTACAGCTTGTCACATAAAAGCCTGATACTAGTATGCCCCTCCTCCTTCACACCTAGTTTAAAGCCCCGTCAATCAGACCTACAATCTCCTAGGTGAAGACCAGACAAAGGGTCTCACATTTTTATGTCAATGACCTCTTTTGATTGCTCTTGGTCTTACCTTCTCTCCACTTGTGCAGAAGATCAACAATAGGTAATAGCCCAAGGAATGCACTAGGCTAGAAAGTTTCCTAGTAAGATCCCAAATTCAAGTTCCAGGAAGATAGCATACCTCTCTCTGAGAATGGTCTACCCAACACTGGACACTGTTGCCCTCAGAAGGGAGTCACCTATGACTATGATCCTTCTTTTTACCCCTTGTGGATGACATTATTATAGGAGCAGCAGGCCTTTTGAACGTGGACATGCCTCTGGTGTGGGTTCCCCATCATCCACATATTCATTTGGCTTGTCTTTTCCAACCAGAGTCTCATAGCTGTTTTTTAGTGGCTGCCTTACCTTTTTTAGGTCCCTGGAAGCATGTCCATCTTTGTCATTCCTGTCATTGTTTGACTGCTCCTGAGAGTCCAGAGCCCCATGCCTGTTATGTACGGACAAGTGGGAATTTGTGGGAGGCTGCAGTGGGAGTTGCCTGCTTTGCTGTGCAGGGACCTGTTTCTATTCCCCCTCATTGTGAGCTCTAACTGATGGTTGAATCTGCTTTGGATAAAGCAGAGTGTGATTCTACTGGCCTCTCTCTCACACTGATACTTCTCAGCCTGCTCACCTGTTCTTGGAGTTCTGTTACCAAGCAGATGAGCTCCTCTACCTGGGCACATCTCCTGCATGTGATCTCTGTGCTGCCAGTCAGCCTCACCTCCGTGCCTGGAAAGATCATGAGATCATGGAGCAGGTCCTCCTGAAAGATCTGCTAAGGCATATGGAAAATGAAGAAGAGGTGATTGGTGTTAACCAACATGGCTTCACCATGGGCAAATCATGCCTCATGAACTTGGTGGCTTTCTATGATGGAATAACAGCACCAGTGGATAAGGGAAGAGCAACTGATGTCATCTACCTGGACTTGTGTAAAGCGATTGACACTGTCCTGCATGGTATCTTGGTCACCAAGTTGGAAAAGTATGGACTTGAAAGATAGACCACTCGCTGGATAAGGAATTGGCTGGATGGCTGCACTCAGAGTTGTATTCAATGGCTCAATGTCCAAATGGAGACCAGTGACAAGTGGTGTCCCTCAGGGGTCAGTAGTGGGACCGGTGCTGTTTAACATCTTTGTCAGTGTTACAGACAGTGGGATGGAGTGCACCCTCAGCAAGTTTGTGGATAACACTAAGTTGTGTGGTCTGGTTGACACGCTGGAGGAAAGGAATACCATCCAGAGGGGCTTGGACAGGCTTGAGACGTGGGCCCAGGACAACCTCATAAAGTTCAACAAGGACAAATGCAAGATCCTACACCTGGGTCAGGACAATCTCAAGCACAAATACAGGTGGGGTGAGGAGTGGGTCAAGAGCAGTCTTGAGGAGAAGGACTTGGGGGTGTCAGTTGATGAAAAACTCAACATGAGTTGGCAATGTGAGCTTGCAGCCCAGAAGGACAACTGTGTCCTTGGGCTGTATCAAAAGAAGTATGACCAACAGAACAAGATAAGTGATTCTCCCCCTCTATTCTGCTCCCATAAGACCCTATGGGGAGTACTGCATTGCTGAAAATATGACATCCCAGCATAAGATGGAAATCAAACTGCTCAAGCAGGTCCAGAGGAGAGCCACAAAAATGGTCAGAGGGCTGGAGCACCTCCCTTATGGGGACAGGCTATGAGAGTTGGGGCTGTTCAGACTGGAGAAAAGAAGGCTCCAGGGAGACCTTATAGTGGCCTTCCAGTACCTGAAGGAGGCCTAAAAGAAAGCAGAAATGAGACTTTTGACCAGTGTTTGTTGTGATAGGATAAGAGGGAATGGCTTTAAGCTTAAGGAGGGAAGATTTAGATTGGATACTAGAAAAATTCTGTACAGTAAGGGTGGTGAGACACTGGAACTGGTTGCCCAGGGAAGTTGTGGATGCCCCCTCCCTGGAGGTGTTCAAGGCCAGGCTGGATGAGGCTTTGAGAACCTGGTCTAGTGGAAGGTGTTCCAGCCCATGGCAGGAGGGTTGGAACTAGATGATATTTAAGGGCTCTTCCAATCCAAACCATTCTATGTTTCTTTGATTCCTCCACAGAGCCTGTACTCTTGTCCTCTTTGTTCACTGTAACTCCTTTCATAAGGTTGTATAAACGGACACCTCACTTCTCCATCTTTAGCTAGTCCTCTTTCAGCTCTACCTGTCTCATTTTGTGCCTATAATGGGCTCCTTGCAGCCATACCTCCCTGTTCTACCTGAATTTGCCTTTTTTAGCAACACTTGCACTGTTTTGTTAATGTTTGACTTCTTTCAGTCCCTCAGCTACCAAATTATTTACCAGCCAAACAGATTAAATATTATTTTAGAACTTATGTGGAAAGCAACACTGAGTACACCATGCTGGTACCCAGAAGACAAGTTCCTCCCACAACATAGCCAAGATGGAAAAAAATAATTATTTATTTGGTTAAGTTCTTGTTGCCTGATAACTACTGAGGCCAAAAAGATGAGACAGTAAAAGATAGCTCCCAGAAATGGAACATTTTAGAAATTATCTTTTCTCTCATGAGTCAATTAGATAAAACACCACTAAGAATGGTTTCACCACAGTGAAGTGAAAGTTGTTTTATATTAAAAGGCAATATTAGCACATACATTTGAAAACTTCATGGATTAGGCATGAGGTTAGTTAAATAAATGAGCATTTGCCATCCTCTTAGAGTTTAAACTACACAGAAATCTAGACCTGACTGTCTTTAATATAATCAGTTTATATCTGTTTAAAAAACCATTGATATAAAAACATCATAGGATTATTAAAATACTTCTCACTTTTGCTTCACTAACACTGAGCCAGGCTGTATCTCACTGTTCAGCCTTTATGAGCTATTACCAAATGCTTCTTTATGAAGTATAAATAAAAAAAAGCTAAGCAACAAACAACAACAAATAAAATCCCATAAACAAAAGACCTCCACTGCTTTTAAAATACAAAACCATGGATATGACACTTTGTTCAGTGCTCACAAATTTGTTCACAAAATTGTGACTTGATTTTACAAGCTCTCCTGCTACAGAGATGTTAAAAAAAACCAAACAATCTCTCTTCCCAGCTTTTTTCCTACTGTATTCTACCTGTCCTGATTCAAATGGGCTGGAGAACACAGCAACTGGGAAACAGACCCAGTGAAAAATAAGAACAAGAGGATGCCCACCCCCACTCCTTCTGAAGTTAGTGGAAACATTTCCATTACCTTCTGCAAGCTTTGCATCCAGATAACAAAAAGAACAGCTCAAGATTTCAAACAGAATAGTCTCATTTTTCCTTGGACTGAATGTCAACCACTGGAATCATCAAAAATGATTTTACTTTACCTGCTTTCCAGGTTGCACTCTGCTGCATGTTTGTGTCTTTTCATACTTGCCCTAACTGTGGTTGTAAACAACAAGAATCTGATTTTTTAAATCATGCAAATAACACCGCAACAACATCATTATTTGGTGCCTTGCTGAGAGCTGGTAGAGAGAGAGAAACATTGGAGGATTATCCTTAAACAGTGGATGAGTGGATGGTGGATGCTAGTTTGACCACAGATATGCATTTTTATATATATACACATACATACACAATCTCTATATACACATTATAAATAACAAAATATTGTTAAAATATTTATTTTGCTCAAATATCTGGTTCAAGTGGACTAACCTTATGTTGCATTTATGTGACCTACCCAGTTGATGGCCTTGTTAGAAGTCCTAAAGCCTACAATACTTGTAGTTGTAAAAAACAAAGCATTTCTGTAACTTCATGCCACATGAGGAAGTTAGGTTGGAGGTGGGCGCTCGTATCTCAGCATCAGGTTGAAGGACCGAGCAAAGTTGTTGGCCAGTGTGCAGCTGTGGGTGTCCTCTGCCAGGGGTAGGATGAAAGCCAGAAACAGCAAGAGCAAAAGCAGTAGTTGCAATGGTAGTGCTACCCAGCATACTCGACGCAGGAATGAGCACACACTTCCAGGGCGCTTCTGAAAAACACAAAACCAAAATGCAGCTCATAAAAACCAGACCTGGGGAGGTGTATTTCAAACATACCAAGCTGCCAGGCAGAGCAGGAGAACAACCCATGTTATCTTTGCCCTGGGATCCAGCCTGGGTGTTTTGTATGCTGCAGCTGACTGAAGGTGGTGCTTTAATGTCTTCTAGGAGAATATTTCACTTTTCAAGAATTCACTACTGCAAACTGTTGTCTTCTACTAGAAAAATCAATGCTGACTTTCTAGCAGAAGAAAACAACTGCCTCCAAGTCCATTTTCAAGTTACAAAGTGGTGGGTACAAATACTCATGTCAAAGTTGCCAACTGCATCCACATAAACAAGCTATCCACTGAATAGACAGTGAGGTGGATTGAAAACTGGCTTTAAGACAGAGCTCAGAGGGTTGTGGTCCGTGGCAAAAAGTCTAGTTGGATGTCTGTAACAAGTGGTGTCCCCCAGGGGTCAATACTGGGGCCAGTCCTGTTCAATGTATTTATCAATAACCTGGATTAAGGGATAGAGTGCACTTTCAGCAAGCTTGCTGATGACACAAAACTGAGCGGCATGGCTGACACACCAGAAGGCTGTGCTGACATCCAGCACAACCTGGACAGGCTGGAGAGTTAAGGTACAGAGTAACCTAAGGAAAAGACCTGGGAGTCCTGGGGGACAACAGGATCACCATGACTCAGCAATAGGCTCTTGTGACCAGGAAAGCCAATGGTATCCTGAAACGAATCAAGAAGAGTGTGGTAAGCAGGTCAAGGGAAGTTCTCCTCCCCCTCTATTCTGCCCTGGTGAGGGCTCATCTGGAGTAGTGTCCTGTTCTGGGCTCTCAGGTGGAAGGACAGGGAATTGCTTGACAAACAAAGGGCTACTAAGATGAACATCTTACAAAGAAAGGCTGATGGACTTAGGGCTTTTTAGCCTGGAGAGAAGGATGAGGGGGGATCTTATCAGTGCTTGCAAATACTTATAGGGTGGGTGTCAGGAGGATGGAGCCAGTCTTTTTTGCAGTGGTGTCCAGCAACAGGACGTGAGGTGATGTGGAAAAACATAGGAAGTTCAATCAAAACATGAGAAGGAACTTCTTTACATTGAGGGTAAAGAAGTGGAGCACTGGAACAGGCTCCTCAGAGAGGTGGTGTAGTCGTCATCTCTGGAGTCATTCAGAGCCCACGTGGATGCCTTTCTGTGCAACCTACCCCAGATGAACTTGCTCTGGCAGACGGCTTGGACTAGGTGATCTCCAGAGGTCCCTCCCAACCTCTGACATTCATTCTCTCATTCTGTGAACTGGTCTCTACGGTTAGCAAACTACATAGAAGGTCTGCATTAGCACCTCTTCTGTCAGTAAAATTAGAGTGCTGATGGCTGGAAGAGAGAAGCCAGCCTTCTCTCTCAGCAGCAAGGAGCTTTGTTTGAAGCTCATCCAGCTCACAGTCTTCTACTGCAAAGTGTTCTTTGGATGCTGATTTTGAGGTCTACGAGGCTGGAGGTCAGAAAAAAGACTCTATGGTAGAGCTTGCCTCAATACCTCTAATGTTCTATTAGGACCATCTTAAATTTTTATGTGATGTAAGAGAATGAAAGAACAAAATACTAACAGTGAAGAAGAAATGAAAGTCACATTTATTGCTGAGAAGCAACAAGAGGGACACACAAAGTGTGTGTAAAGTAGTGCAAATTTAGAGTAGCTCAGTTAACTTCATTAATTTAATCTGGGTTAGCATGACCAGGAGAGAACATATCTGGGGCTTCCAGAATTCTGAAAAGATGAATTAGGAAGTGAGATCTCCACTGACAAGGTTGCTGAATATCTCCTGCCAATGATCTGAACTACAAAAAAAACCCCAAAAACTGAACTATGAAAAAAATAATAGAAAAACCAAAGTACCAAGTCAACTATCTGTAAGGGAGCCCTGAAAAAGAGGACTCAATAAATCCATTAATTTCATCAAACAGAGATTTGCACCAAGAACACAGAAATAACAATGTGGCTACAACATTAGGTACCAACCTACATTACAAACACCAGTGTAGAACATGCACTACAGTATGATTCTTGTGTTCCATAGGAGGAGGTTAATTTATTGTGTTAAAGCCTGAGGTGATATCAGTGCTTCAGCAAAATTAGGGATTCTGGCCTCTGATGGATACTTGAGTTAACTGACAGTGTCTCACTACAGCACTCCCATGAATAGTCTGTGGGAAACTCAAGCAGCAAAGATAAGGAGCAGAATGATGGTAGAGAAAGGTAATTACATCATTTGCTGTTTCTTAACGATCTGTTCTACTGCTTTCTGAATTTCCCAGTCTCTGGCATCTCTATGTAAATGTTTACAGATTTAATTATGAGGGCAAATATATAGCTGTAGTTACAGATCATAAGACAGTTGTGCTGTGAATTCCTTCTGTTGCAGCTGGTTTGCTTCCCTTATGTTGAATGGCTGATGAGATTTAATTCCTGTGTCAGGCAGATGTAGAAGCAGCAGATCAATAGCTGCTTGCTCTATCATTTCTAGCCTGCAGTAAATGAGTTGCAGCTTGCTTGCTGTGCCCAGGTCCTTGGACACTGGAACTGTCAGTAGCTAGTGGGCAGTGAGTTTCAATGACTCGCATCAGGTTGCAAGTGAGACTCTGACTTTAAGTGCCCTTGGGCAACTTCCATGGGTGCATTTATTCTTACCCTCAAAATCAAAGCTTCACCAACCTGGCTGCATTGCAGAACTCACTTGCTCCTACTGACCTTTACTCAAATAGGAGCTGAAGTAGCAGGGGTAAGCAGCTGTACTAATGGGACTTTTCCTTCTCTAGTTCTGGAGCCCAGACCTGAAAATCCTTCTTCTCCCCTGAAATTCATCAGTCTATGGGCTGAAAAAAAATCTATAGGGCTTCTGTATTTATAGTCAATGCTAAACCAGTTACAGGGAAAAGCAGCAGCCACAGCGCTTGGTCAGAGCTTTCTGGCCTTGGTTTACAAAACAGCCACTCCTGGGTGTAATCAGTATAAACCAATGTGTTTATACTGTGTTCAGCTGTCACAGTTCTTTCTGTTTTCATAGACCATTTCACATTCTAACTGCATCCATATTATGCAGCAACATGACAACTACAGTATTCCATCTATAGGGGAAAAAAGCCTTTTCCAGGTTCCAGAAGCCATGGACAAGTTTGTTTAGGAAAGATGGTGAGTTGCTGGAACATGTCCAGAGAAGGGCAACAAAGCTGGGGAGGGGTTTGGAGCACAAGCCCTATGAGGAGAGGCTGAGGGAGCTGGGGCTGCTTAGCCTGGAGAAGAGAAGGCTCAGAGGAAACCTCATTGCTGTCTACAACTACCTGAAGGAAGGTTGTAGCCAGGTGGGGTTTGGTCTCTTCTTCCAGGCAACCAGCATCAGAACAAGAGGACACAGTCTCAAGCTGTGCCAGGGGAGGTTTAGGCTGGATGTTAGGAAGAAGTTCTTCACAGAAGGAGTGATTGGTCATTGGAATGGGCTGCCCAGGGAGGTGGTGGAGTCACCATCCCTGGAGGTGTTTAGGAAGAGACTGGATGGGGTGCTTGGTGCCATGGTTTAGTTGATTAGATAGTGTTGGGTGATAGGTTGGACTTGATGATCTCAAAGGTCTTTTCCAACCTGGTTAATTCTATTCTATTCCATTAGTAAATGCAGTTCTTTTGGTGGAAGATCAGATTAAAGATACCTCTGCCCTGGGACAATTCAAACCACGCTCTTTATTCTACCAAGATGTAGTAAGATTTAATGCTGATGTTGTTAAAGGGTAGGGTCTTCAGACTGACTGTTCAATAGTTCATTACGGCTGGAAGGCACAAACTAGAACTGGGAATCAGAAGCCCAGCTCTCACTGACATGGTTTTGAGAAGGACTGGCAGTCTTCCCAGCAGCACCTAAATCTTTAGCTTTACAGCTGTCAGTCCTTTAGCATTAGTTTTGAAAGCTACTTCAATCTGAAACTATTCTTTCATTGTCTCACTGGCTGCAAGACCTGTCATTCCATTTATCTCCCTCTGCCTATAAACTGGTGGGAAATAGCTGGCTTTTCCAGATGTATCTCATCTGTGTTGCTGCCACAGCCCAGGAGCAGGTGTCTCATCCTCACTCTGGTTTGCCCTTGGCTTCTTGGACAATTAGTCACTCATGTTTTTCCAACTTCAGTTTTTTTACTGATCCAGCATTTGATTCAGAGGGGGTCACTGACTGCCCTGATCTCTAAAACAAAATCTGTTAATGCAACTCTAGGAAGTTGGATGAGACTGAAATATTATTGAGTACTTTTTTTTTTTTTTTTAGACCTACTGGAAGGAGCTGTAAAATAATATTGCCTTTCAAAGCTTATCCTCAAGAAAGAAAGAATGAATGTGAAATGGCTTTATTAACCTAATGCTAGCTCTCCTGGGAGCTTTCTCCAGGGTAACGTATTCAGGCTAAGCATACTATATTCCAACATTAGAAAAATCAGTACAGGGACATTTGCCTGGGGGCAGAACTTCAGAGAAGGAGAAGTATTTTATCTACTACTTCTCTCCCACCTGCTTGCTGGGTCTGTAGGCATTTGTGTTTGATGAACTTAGGTCTTTGCTGCCCAGCTTCTTCGTTTTATCATATGGTAAGGTCAGAATCTTGTATTTCTGACTCCATTTGTTGCCATGGGAATGACTCTGCTACCACAAGCATGGTGTTATGATGTCTCTGCGGGACTGCAGATGAGGCGCACGAGGTTTGGTGCTTTCAGCAAATTTGCAGTGATAAGCCCTTAATATATAAGGGCCCTAACCTGTACACACTGAAATCCATGGGAGATTTACCATTAACTTCAGCGTCTGCAACAAGATTACGTACAGAGACAACTAAATAAAGTCAAGATTGGGAACTACTTATTCATGCAGCTCAGCAGATACCTTTACAAATGGATTCATTACTTATATGCTCAGGTTCTGGTATTGCGTACATGAAACCTACATTAGCTCTGTTGGTTTGTGCATGCTGGAACAATTAGTGGTAAGATTTGAGTTTCAATTATTTTGGGCAATTCTGCTACAGGTGTTAGAAGGGATTGAAAATTTTGGAGGAGACACAGTAACTTTTAATAGGAGAGATGATACAGTTGGGAAAACAGGGAAAGTTTTGAGCACTAACTCGCTCTTCAAGTGTGCAAAAAAGAAGCATTTCAATTTCACTAAGTCAAGGCATTTTTTTAGGTCTGTGCTGTGAGAAGGAGAAGCTTTAGTGCTGTGGTGATCTGAGATTATGGAACCAACAGGGAATTCAGGAGGCCAAGGTTCAAACCCCTGCTGTGCTAGGTTCAGAGTGATCAAGGCTGTATGAGTCTACTTGGAGTCAGGACCATGCTCCCAGCCCTTTAGCACATCATTTGGGGTTAGAAAAGGACAGTCTAGGACAGGTCCACCTTTGCAAAAGACAGTTTGAACATTTAATTTCTCTATGAGATCAAAGGTGGGAAACACAACCCTTGCTACACAGTGGAATTCCCCTTCCCTAATGACTCCAGCTACTTGCATCAGTGCAACTACTACCCAGCACCCACAGTATCTGCAGTGTGTGTGTCAGATTTAGGCTCCACAACATATTCTGAAATAAAATCTTCCTCTGAGGAAAGCTGGCAAAGCTCCAGTGAAGTCAACAGAACTTTAATTTCCACCATCTTAGAATAACAGCTGGAATACCGGGGTATCAAGCCAAAGTGTCAGAGACATTTTTGAAACACACATGGAAAAGGAATAGGTCGATATTTAAAAAGAAAATATACTTTTAAAGTTCACCATCAAGGATGAACATTCTCCCTCAAAACAGCAGGACAAGCAAGGACTGTCAAGGGATAGAAGGCTGTGTTTTGTGTAATGTTAAATGCATGCTTGTTACTAAATGAACTGCACTGGCTGTGAACATTCACATTTGTACTTGATTCACATTGAGGCATTTGAATGACAAGCATTGGTTTAGATCTAGGGAGTCCTCAGCACTTAAATCTGTTTGCAGTTAATAACTCCTGACCAAACGCACTGTGAAAAAGGACTTGGATGGGATACAGCAGAAAAGCACTTTAGAACTTGCTACATAATATTCCTGTGTAAATTGCTGAAGTGTTTTACTAAAAATCAGTGCACTCCCTGGTTTGCCATTGACCACATTCCAGGATATATGAAAACACGCAGTTAATCTAGCTATTTGAGGGAGCAAAGGAATATAGCATCTTATACCATGCTCATTAGTGGATTTTTGCTGCTGCTTGTATGTCACCAGCATGCCTGACAAAAATCATACTTGCACCACTCAATCAGTGATCCAGCAGAGAAAAAAAAATATTTAGTCTGTATTCATTCCTCTAGCCTTTGAGCACTTCACTGAGAGCCTGGGAAATGCACTACTGCCTGAAAACTTCTGCTCTCCCCACAGACAAATGCACCAAACCTAGTGTCTTACAGACACTACACAGACACCAACAGCCATGCTGCTTCATGCCAGTGCTGCACCCAGCTCAAGTATCCTATATTCTACACCAAAAGGCACAGATGTGTAGGAATTAAGGCAATAAATATTTTCTCCTTATAATTCTCAGCCTCCAATTGCTTGCAGCTCAAGTAGTCCAATGTAGCTTGCCCATCTAGTTAACACTCAGTGGGTGAATCTTCCTTCCAGATACATGTCCAGTTTCTCCTTGAATCTATACAGACTATACAAAGTCCTCAACATCCTTTAGCAAGAAGTTCCACAGGTCACCCAGTTGGCACAAAGAACAAATTCCTTGTGTTAGCTTTGAACCTGGCTCCTAGTTCTTTCTTGAAGAGATAGAGTCAAGCCCCATCTATGCACTCAGCACCATGTATGATTTTGTAAATCCCCGAGTTAAATGCTTAGATAGGATGAATCCAGGCCTGCTTCCACAGTGGGAATATAACAACATAATGGGCTTAAACTGTAGCAACAGAAACAGTAGTACATCTTACTAAGAACAGATAGGCCTTGGAAAGGATCATCTACATTAGGTGATCACCATTTCATTATTCCTCTGAAAATAAATGGAGCTGGCAGGAAGGCTGCAACAGCATTTTACCATACATCTCTTTCAGTCTGAATACAAGCATGTCATCATCAAGCACCACCACTTGCTTTTGGTAAAGCAGTTGCCTTATCAGTGATATTTTGCCTATGAGAAGCACTGGGTTTCTGCCACTTGAGATCCCAATAGGTACTAATTCAGCTGTCACTCAGAGGCCAAGAAGAAATCAGTTTCAGGGGGAGTACAGGCTGCTATCTCAAACCAAAGAAAATTAGACTTTTACTGCAATGTGAGATAGTTTGGAGCCGACCTCCTCATCAGTTCTCAACCATGAGCATCCCTCTCAATGATAAGCAACATATTGCAAATCACAGCTAGTCTTTTCAAGAGGGAAGTAATTTAGGGGAGTTGAATACTACCGTTGGCATGGAACTAAGCAGCCAAAATGCTCTTGGCCAAAGCTATCGCTCATTCCCATGCAGTACTACAGAAACTAAGAGGTTGACCAGAGGTTATGTGGTCTTTGTAAAAGGACAGTGAGCCACTTGGTTCAGAACTATACTTTCTTAAATGCAAACACTGACCAGGTAAAGCAACTGTCAGGGAGGAATGAGTAAGAATGGTTGGGACTCCCTTTGAGTCCTGTGCTAACCATTCTCCATCTCACAGAGCTACCAGCATGAATGTGCTGAAGGAAGGTTAACTGAAGTCACACAAGAAATTTTAGCTCTGACATTTTCTGACTTCAGATCGCTTGACTTTGCAACCTTAACTTTCTTCTCAGTTCTGAAGAGCATAAATGGATGTATGTAAATAAATAAAAAGGATTACAGGCAAATTAAAAGCTTTGTTTTCTCCCTTAGGGGAGATTCTGGAGTACCTCAACATGGCTGGATTCTAGAGGCTAGAATCTTTGATGAAGGCTTCATTTAAGAGAAAAAGAATACAAGGGAAAGCCATCAGTTTGTATCTGAGGTTTCAGCAGTTAGTATGGCAGAATTTCTTCTGAAAGGTCTCTTAGAACTAAGTACTGTGCCATGTACTGCTGTGGCACATATGGATTTATAAAGGTCAGCTTCTGTGTGCATGACATTTTTAGGAGGAGCGTGCCACAGGACAAGGGCTATAGCCTGATCTGTTAAAGTAGCACTTTCAATATAGAGGCACCACTAATACAGGCATGTACACACGATGCTGTGCATTTCTGCAATGTGACTTTCTGCCACGAAGAATTTTTATCATATCTGCACTTGGGCAGAGCAGAGCACACCACTGCTTCCTTCTCAGTGAGCTGTGGCAGCTCTTGCTTTGCAGAGTTTCCTGAGTGACTGCATTAGTTTGATTGACTCCAGATCAATGGTGTCTCCAAATAAGATTAAATTACACGTTACTTCTGTCTGTGTGTAATAGGAGATTACCCTTAGCAGAATCTCAAAGGAAGCAATTAGCTGACCACTGATGTAATGAAACCTAATTATTTTGTTTGTACAAACAATAACACCAGAATAATTTGTTTAGCCAGGAATTGTAATTACTCTCTGCACTTGAAAAAATAAATTAAACAGTGCTACCTAGACCTGTAAATAATGAGCCTTTGACTTCCTACTTATGCTAAGAATGCTCGTGGAATATTTTCAGGTAGCTGGGAGCCAACCTTTGAAAGTAACCTTTACCATAGTTATTACTGAGCATTTGCTTGATTATGTCCTTGGGCATGCTAGGTGCCCTGCAGAAATATCCATCTACATTGCCCTGTCACTGGCACCTGCTAAAAATTCACTGCAGCCAGTGCAATTTCCTGCAACTGTTTTTTGTTAATCAACAAGAAGTCACTCACATAGCAATCATTAGCCTGTACTGTTCCTAAGGGGACCAGTAGCTAGGGGCATGTCCTCAGCGAAGAATGAATGGTCAGGAAAAAAAGCACATTAATATACATGGAGCAGGCTCTATTCTACCCAACATTTGGCCATGCAAGCTAGAAATGGAATAAAACCAGAAGACAATGGAATAGTACTGGCCACAGATAGGTGTTCCCCTTCTCCAGGTTGATGTGCTGCTGCTGCAAAATATTCACAGCTCAAACAGGAGAGGCAAGCAGTCACCGAAGACCTCACGTTGCAGAAAGCAGAGGTCCACCAGATTAAATTCTGCCACCACTGCTGATTTTGTGTGACTCAAATGTATGAATGAGCTGACAAACCAGACCTAATCTAATCCCATTGCATGCAGACTCACTGGATATTGCAAGTACAGTGATGCAGCCCCCAACCTTATGTACTTTCTTGAGATATTAGCTCCCACCATCAGACATTCTCTCAGGGTAGTTGGTTTCTTTCATCATGGTTTTGAAAAGATATCCAAAACATAAAAAAACCGTTTTGCCTAATCTTACTTTCAATCCTAGACTTCAGGAGTTAAATCTGAACTTAAAATAAAACTCATAGCCACAAGTTCTGCAGTTGGTTTGCTCTTCCTCTCTTCTGAACAGCAATGCACCCAAGAGAAATCCACATTATTTTGTTTCTCTTGAGTCATGCTCAGCCATCTTAAGGCAACACAGACTCACATCCTGATAAAAGCCTTAGCCTAAATGAAAAAAAGACAATTCTGCTAATAGCACTTGGATTCTCATAGCAGTGAGACTGTTTGAATACAGACTGAATGCTCTAAAGTCAGAAAAATCACAGTAAAGTGAACAAGGTGTGACTTACTGCGACACTGGCTGAAGAGAAACTGCAAATCACTTGGTGCATGGGAGCCATTTCCTTCATGCTTATGAGTTATTTCAGGTTTTTTTGACCCTTCCTACCCCAAGCTGTTTCTTTTTGTTTGTGCTCAGTAGCTACTAAAATCTCACAGGATGTTTTTTTGTGTGTGCGCGCTCTTGCTGTAGGCCTAATTGACAAATGTTTGCTGCCTGCCATTATGTTGTTCCAGAATCTTTGAAAATTAACTGAAGACTTAAGTCTTCTTCTGGAATATCCCTTTAGGCTTCTTCTAAGGAAAAGCAGCACTTGTAAATGTCTGCCTGTACACCAAGTACACCAGCCTGAAATACTGTGATGACCTTACTGGGCAGGCAACAGTACCAAACAATTAATGCTGTGCCAGAGAGAGAAGAGAAACTGAGGGTTTTCAGGAAGGCTGAACTGGGGTCAAAACTATTCAGGGCATGTACAAAACTACCTTAAATTGGCCAGTGTTTTGCTAAGAAAAATACTGGAGATGCTAATTCCATACTTGAGTACCAGAGCAATCTCATCAGAATGAGGAAAAGTCTTGATTTCTGCTCAAAGTGCACTGTACTGCACCCTTTAAATATTGGTCTCTTCTAAAGAGATGCTGCAACAGGAGAAGTCAAAGATTTGATTTAGCTTAAGATGATTATATGATTACATTCCTCTAACACATTATTCATTCAATCAATCTATTTTGTGTCAGGCAAATAAAGCCTTATTATTCTTTCTCTTCTGAAAAAAAAACCAACAAAAAACCAGAAGGGGCAATGACAATAAAAGCAGAAGCTAACTGTTTAGCAACAAAGCAACCTGTGACAAAGACTCAGTTCAGCAATACCCAGCTCAAGAAAAACTTGCTGACTTTATGAAAATGGGATCAGAAATGCTGCTGGAGTTTAATAAGAAGCTGGCAGCACTTTGTTTTCTTTAAGCTTCTTCTTATCATCTCCTCTAGTGCTTCTGTTTCGTATGTCATCACTTCCAGAAGAAAATCCCTCACAGAAGGGATTCTGCTGCTTAGACTAAGGATTAGTCTAATAACATTAGATGAACCTCTTGACTTTCTCTCTCTCTTTTTTTTTTTTATTTTCATTTGAAAAAAAGTGGGCTGGATGATCCAAAGCAATTGTTTCAGAAATGCCTCAGGAATCAGAAGTCCCATTTTCAAATTTATTCCAGCCACCTGAACTCTAAACCCTTCAGAAAGAGATTTGTGCTCTCCTTAGTCTTGCTTTGAAAAAGTAAGTTAATATAGCGTGTAGATCTGGAAAATAAAAAACAACCCAAACTTCTAATTTAATAGAGCCTCTTAATAAACAAATGGATCTCAGGAATCTTTAGATTAGTTTGATTAAAATAATTATCTGCAAAATATCTGATCAAATATTTTTGAGGTTAATGAGAGGAAAGTGTCATACCTTTCTTAACCTGTCAGGTTCTTCCAAAGTTCCAGGACTCTGTTTATAAGATTAAATAAATAAGTAAGTAACACTGAAAAATAATAAAGAGAATCATGAACTTAAGATGCCAGTGGAGAGCTGAACATATATAAATGCATATTCACTTCACAGGGGATATTTCTTTCAAATTCATGGTCATTTGGAGAGAGTGAGCCAGCAAGGGATTTTATATTTAATGAGCTTTTTAATACACATTAGACAGAAAGCTGAAATATCCTCAGGTATCTGACCAGTTGAATCAGATCAGCAGACTCCTAGTAATAGCTTAGACTTTGCTGACACCTATTGATGCTATTTATGCTTACACAAGGTTTTGGTTAACAAAGCATAAATCATTACAATCAATGGCAAATATTTCTTAGAAATATGCTCTTTCTTAATAGAGGTCATGCTTACCTTCCATGCACTTTAAGGATTTGTATTTTAAATAAGCTTTGGATATGAAGACAAGGTTTCCCAAAACAGAAAAATTTGAGGTACCTCAAGCTCAGATACCTTCCAAAGTATTTGCATAGAGAAAATACCAAATGCACACCTATAGAGTCGAATCCTTCAATTAAGATATCTTGAACATGTCAGCAGTTAAGCTAAAAAACATCTTAATTCTGTATATTGACATTAATAACATCAGAGTATCTTCAGCATGCCCTAGAATATTTGATACAGGGGCCGAATATGTAGCAATTTGGTGCCATCTTTAATATTTTTTTTTTTTTATTAAAAGACCTTCTCTTGATTTTATTCCAAATCCTTAGCCCATTAAGACAATTTCAAAAAGGATTAGGCCCTTCTGTGCATAGTTGTTTTTTTAGGCAGTGGCTATTCTAATCACTGTCTCAGAGTAGGAGACACAAATAATGAACAGTATATTCACAGAATCACAGAATTGTCAGGGCTGGAAGGGATCTCAAGGATCATCTAGTTCCAACCCCCATGCCACAGGCAGGGACACTTTCCACTAGATTATGCTGCCCAGAGCCACATCCAGCCTGGCCTTAAAAATCTCCAGGGATGGGGCTTCCACCACCTCCCTGGGCAACCTGTTCCAGTGTCTCACCACCCTTATGGTGAAGAACTTCTTCATAACATCTAATCTAAATCTACCCTCCTCTAGCTTGGATCCATGCCCCTTAGTCCTATTATTACCTGACACCCTAAAAAGCCCCTCACCAGCTTTCTTGTAGGCCCCCTTCAGATACTGGAAGGCCATGATAAGGTCTCCTTGGAGCCTTCTCTTCTCCAAACCAAACAACCCCAACTCTCTCAGCCTGTCCTCATAGGAGAAGTGCTCCAGCCCTCTGATCATCCTCATGGCCCTTCTCTGGACACGTTCCAGCACCTCCAGATCATTCCTGTAATAGGGGTTCCAGAAATGGACATAGTACTCCAGATTGGATCTCACGAGAGTGGTATAGAGGGGAAGAATCACCTCTCTTGAGGCAACCCAGAATATGGTTGGCTTTTCTGCAGAAAAATCTTACTGCAGGAATCAGCAGAGAATCTTCTGAGGAGAAAGGGCCAAAAACTAGAAATCCATATGCCTGGAGCTAGGTCTGTATCCAACCTATTCACACACACACACATCTCAGTCCCCAAACGCTGTTTTGTTTTGAACCTCTCATTTCAAGCAATACTCTGAGCATCGCTTCCAAAGGAAAAAGGTAGTGCACAACTCTGATTTTAATACAAGAACATTTGTGCTTATATTTATAAACAAACAGCTATGTTTGTCCTGTCTCTAATGGCATTTACTAAGGCATTTACTAAGACACAAATGCTTTTGAATTTTGACTAGCAATATGAAACAACCTAAAAGAGCATTGGCAGAGACGAGCAACTGTGAATTGAGTGCTGTCACCTACCGGTGAACTCATGGCCTCTTTTAGTTTAGATTTGTAGAGCATCCATCGGTAACGCAGGTCCTCCAGTTCTTCAGAGTTTCCAATGACAGAATGGAGATCCAAAAGGTCGTCAAAGAGACTCTGACCATCAGGCACATGAGACTGCAACTCCTGCAGGCAAAGGCAAAGTCAGCAGCAACTCAAGAATTCAAGAAGATCTCGCTTCTTAAATCTAGAATTTGTACTCATTGCAATCTTTGTCTTAGCCTTCATCCCCTGAAAACCAACCTCCAGTTTGCTCTGGCATGCTTTAATTTCCTCTGTAGAAGATGAAGTTGCAGCAAGAATTTTGGTCAGTTTAGTATTTTCTCCTTGTAGCCACTCTTCAAAGTCATGCAGGAGCTTCATGTGGCTTCTTGTATTTTGTCCTTCTCCTGTCCTCTCCTAGGTTACACAATAATAGGAACAAAAAAGGCCCTTATTGTTACATGAAATATTTCTGCTGAAGGCCTGACTGCAAGACCTTAAATTCCAACTTTGTAAGCCACAGTATCAGACAAAGCCAATAAAATTGTTATTGTGAAGCTGAAATAACAGCAGATACAGAGTTCCTCTCTCACCTTCTTATGGTTGGGATCTTCATCTAAAACGTGGAAGGCAGGTCCTGACATCCATCTGCTGTCTGGAAATGCTGTTTTCTTCTTATCAGCCACTGGTCTATTTAGCTGCTGCTTTTTGAGAAGACTACAAAACACAAACCCAAAGACATTGGCACAGAGAAACATGTAATAACAACACATTTGGACCAGAGCTATAGGAGACATCTCTGGTGAAATGGCACTATTATTATTATTATAATACTATTATTACTATTAATAGCACTATTACTATTAAAGTTTTTCCAACATCCTTTTAATGTAATTATATTAAACCAGGAGTGTTTCAAAACAGCACAAGTCCTCTAGTTCTAACATTTCCAAACATTTTGTTTTCTTTTATTCAGAAGAGCGAGATCCCCCCCAAAAATACTACCTTGACAATATACTTTTCAATCTGGTAATGGCATATTTTTGTGGCTGTTCTGACACTACATATGAATACACTCACTCTTTTAGTACAGTATTAAATTTTCATACAGACTAGCAATTATAAGCAGCAGTTTGACACTGCACAGCAAGGACAATAAATGAAGTCCACATTGGCCAACTAAGAGAAGATTTTAGCCCTCTTGCAGATTTGCAAAAGGCAAAATTCTCAGCACAGATAAAGTCTCCTTGGAGATCAGACAGCAAGGAGAAAAGGAAGGTTCAGCAGAAATCACCCAATCTGTGTCCTGCTTCCTCTGATATGGCCTCGTAGAGCAAGGGTGAGCTGTCCTAAGGAGACAGCGTCTACTCTAATCATGAGGTAAAGCTTCATAGACTCCTCTGGTCCCCAGATCCTCTAAGATGGTTTTATTGAAAGTAATTATTTCCTGCTTCCAAATAATTAAATAAAATCTCACCTTGCTCCCAGTATCATAACATACCTGTTCACTATCTTATCACAAAGCATAAAGCATCGAGCACATCAACACTTACCCAGCTATCATTTCTTTCAGGGTTCTCCATGACTCCTTCAGCTTATCTAGCTCTTCCTGGACATGGGCAGTCTCCTCTGGGGAAGAATTCTCCATGACCAGCTGGCCGTGAGCTTCCACAAGATGCAGCTGGATCTCCTTATCTGGAAACTCAGCTAGCCATCTCTGAAACATACAGCCCTTACTGTTACTTCTAGGTATCCTGGGTAAAGCAGAGACTGAAAGCCACTTTTGGTCTAGGACTAAGTTGGTTCTGTTGGCACTAACTAGAACACACATAGTGGGGAAAGGAAAAATATATATGCTGTGGATCCTTCCAAAGAGCCAACACAGCAAAAAGAGCTGATGGCAAAACTGAAAGGGCACATGCTGTCAATGTACCCCTTTCTGTTGCCTTCCCCTGAGCTATCTTGGTTTCCTGTATGAGAAAAACCTGCCAGCTAAAGTAACCTACCAGAGTGAATCTAGCATGCAAAATACTGCTACACAGGGAAAAAGCTACCAGCTGTGGAACAGCTCAGTTCAGGACAACACAAGGTTGGCTAACAGGGTAATAATGTTCGATGTATTGATGAGTACATATAGGCAAAGGTTTGTCCAGAGATCACCATGGCAGACAAAGTGCTTTCTGAAACCATCTATCCTTTGATACTACTTTATCTGCCTCAAAAGTCCTTAGGCATTTCTCACAGTTTCTGTCTTTTAAATAACTCCACATCCCACAGCACATGCCAAATCAGGAAGGCAGCAGCAACCAACAGGGAGAAACAAACCACCATTACACTTCCCAGTTAGCAAACCCTCACTAGAAACCCCTCGCCCTTAATATCTGCCTGCTGTGAAGTGAATAATTCATATCTTAAAAGATGCTCTTCTCACCTCAAGGCCTGCCACCCTGCCCTCAGTGTCCTGCTGTCCATCAGCACCCTGGTAGGAAACCATCTTCTCCATGCTTACTGTGATCCACTGCTGGAGGTCAGAGAGTTTGTTGTTATATGCCCAGTGCTTCTGAACATGCTCTTCACTCTGCTGAATCATCATCTAGAAATGATAAAAGTAAGTTAGTAACTAAAGACACACAAAAGGCAGTTTCATTACTGAATTCCACGCAGGGTCTGCTGGCAAGAAGTTAAAAAAGCTGTCAATGAGACAAAAAAAAAAAATTATCCTTTAGCATCAGTGGTACCTACAAGCTTCTGCAGGCCTGAATTCAACCACACGGTGGGGCATTAAGCACTAGAATAGTTCCCTTTTCAGCTGAAACAGAACAAAGAATATGCTGGGACATTTTCTTCCCCAGACAATATAAAATACACACTATACTCCCTCAATCAGAAATGACTGCATAGATTTTTGACACAAACCCAGTTTGGCATTAAATGGGATTTATTGAGATTGAAACTGGAATTCCACAGAGTGTGTTAGGGTAACATTTTATCACACATATCTCTATGCTGACCTGCATAACTAAAGTAATTTTATAAGCTTCTGAGACTGCTTTGGAAGGTTGTTTTATAGCTATGTTTGCAAGTTACAAAATGCTTCAGGTCAAAACAAGTGATTATGCAATTGCAACACTTTTCTCTCATTAACTTCTAGGTCACAAAACTGCATCAATTTTTTATATATTTTTTTTTTCTCCAATAAAAACACTATAATCTGAAGAAATCCAAGCACCTCCATGATAATAAAACTATGAGGTCTTTTATTCAGAAATATCAGGCAGGCCTGCTCAAAAATTAATTTCTACAGATGTAAAATCTGTATGGATGGTATCCCATCCCAAAGGAAAAATCACATTATGGATGATCAGAGAATCCTAGAGGAGTTATGAAAGGCTTAAGCATTCAGTGCCTTCTTTCTCTGAAACAAAAATATCTGTCACCCAAAGCATATATTCTCATATGCTCAAAGACTGTTTTGAAAACGTTTTAAAATGGTGGCAACTGACAATTCCTAAGGAATTCAAAACTCTTCCTTATGTTACCTCCAATGATCTCTTCAGGGCCTGACAGTCAGATGCAAGTTGATTCATTTCATGCCTGTGTGTGGTATTTGACTGAACAAGCTTCTCTACCTCCTCCATTTGAATTGCAAGCTCTGCCAAATCATCTTGGATCATCTGCAGAGGAAAAATAAAAACAACAGATTTCATGTGTGGCATGGACCTCCACAAAACATACACTGAACAGTTTCATTTGATAGCACAAGGGGAAAAAAATAAAGGAACAATCACTGCCATTGAATTATTTTTTTTCTTGATGTCTAGAAGTAAATGTTTCTGAAACAAATGGCTGAATGTTCTTACATGTTACCACTTAACAACAAAAACAAGAAATGCTGAGAAACTTCAAGAGGAGATGTAGTATAATTAGCTAAGTACTGCAAAGACCTATGGTGATGACACCACTGTGGTCATGAAGTGTGAGTTGGCACAGTATAGCTGAATCACCATAGCTTATTATGGCTAAAGGGGAGAATCACTCCCCTCCCCGCTCTCTTCCCTTCCTGCTCTTCTCTTGTCTCTCCCAGCTATGCAAGTACACTGCATGCCTTCAATAGACTCTACTGCAAGTCAGACCTTTTGCTGAATCAGTTCAAAACACTAATCAAATAGAAAATCATGATCTTTTTCTGTGGATTTTTTTCTTATCTTGGCCAGCTGAATTAGTCCATGGAGTACATCCAGGATGCATCAAACTGTCACTAGGTAAAGAACAGGAAGAAGAAGGTGGGGCAGCGGAATTGCCTCCCTTTGGAGTCAGCTAGATTGGTTCAGGTTATCTTGTGCAGTCTCACTCCTAGTGGAAAGTATCAAAATACATTTTCTTTTGTGATAAAACTGTCCCAAGAAGGTGTGGCAACAACAACTTCCTGCTGCTTGTTCCTTCCCTTACATACAGTTTGCCAGTTTTTCAGCTGCATTCCTTCAGTTTCATCTACTCTGTGCTATAAACAGGACCAAATGAAATGATCTAATACACAATTGAGGGGTTAAGGAACTGAATTCCTAATACTATTAGAATACCAACAATAGGACCACAATTTACTGCAGATACCATGGTCAAACATTGCTGCAATGTACCTGAAGTCTCTGGAGTTGTGTCTTTCTACCCAGAAGGTCAGGCCGTGGTTCCTTTTCTAGATCTAATTTGGCTTTGATGGAAGATAATTTCTTCTGCAAAGGTGCAAAACCAGCATCAAAGTCCTTATGCTGCAATATCAAATTCTAGGTGAAGAAGGAAGAAGATAATCCAGTATTCAGCACATATCCCTAGGCATTATCTTCTGTCAAACAAACACCAGGCTACAGTATGCAACAGACCACAAATTTATTTTAATATTTCATCAACCCAACATACCTGGAGTTTGTTCTTCCTTTGCAGCAAACTTCTGTGTAGAATTTCTCTCTCCTTTGAAGCTTCAGCTACTTCTTGAAGGAAAGACTTCGCTTGTTCCTCACCAAGGACATTGTTTAGCAAATCTTTCTTCAGCTGTAATGTCATCAACTTCTCTTTGAACTGGGAGCTTAAAGTTAGAGCAGCCTAAAGGAGAAAAATTCTTCCAATGACATTATATGAAAACAATAAAAATCATGTAACCATACTATTCTCACACAAGTCACACAACCAAAGCAGTATGACAAAGTCAGGCAAAAACAGCATGCTGGGCTTACAAAGGGTGACAGAAGGTACCTGGACAGTGCCCAGTTAAAGGAAAAGTCTTCCTGACAATGTTAGAGGCACCAGGTCTGCATCCATTTTGTGAACAGAAATAGAGGAATGCTGTACTATGGAAAGAGTTGTCTGTGCAGAGGAGAGGCCTAAACAACCAACAGAAAGGACAGCTTGAATGCTCATCCTGAGGATAAACTCCATCCTTGTTTGCAGATACATTTATACTGGAAGTCACAGGGATGACAAAGTAACAAACATACCTTGATGGACACATGCAGAAATCATGCATTATAATCCCATGACTGTATTACTACATACTTCTTGAGAGTCCACAGACTTCCCATTCAGGGAGATCTGAGCTAATGCTAAACAGTATTACTACAATTGTTAGAGATACTACCTAGCACTTTAATTCAGCATTGAATTCAGCTGACAACTCCAGTTAACCAAATGAAGGGGAGAAAGAAAGATGTTCTGCTACAGCTAGAGCTAAGTATTGACCTCCATACTGTGGGGTTTCCTGACATACTGGAAAAGCCCTTCCAGCTGCTGCTGTCTGGCAATTGTATGCAGAAGCAGCTGCTGACATAGCTTGGACAAACAAACCAAGTATCAGTTTCTGAATTCATTAACAGGATTACTACCTCAATGTGAGCCAGTGCTGGCTCTGGAGTCTCCAGGAGCATCTGGACTGATGGCTTCCACTGTTCAAAATCTTGCAAGGGATTTTGGAATAGTCTTCTCAGCTGGGCTTCTGTATCAGTACTCATTTTAGATGTCTTGCTTCTAACACTGCAAGGATAACATGACAGCCAAGACAAGGATTACAATGAAATCCAGGTCCAAATATCCTATTCATCAAGGCACGACTTAACACAATACTCATGTGTAAGCTGTATTAAAGACAAAAGCCTCAGTCTTTTTTGCTGTCTGAGCCTAGTGCTGCCTACTGACAGCTGCTCTGTCAGTCAGAGGCATTGGACAAAACTTTATTTAGACACCAGAAGACACATTTGTCTCTTGTGCAACTGTGTATCAGAAATTACTTCGCCTTTCTATCAGCCAGCAGTCTTCCCATATACGTGACCTTTCTTGGCTGCTATCAACAGCACTATTTAACAAATCATATTATTGGAACAGTCTCACTGACTGATGGGAGAAACAAGCCAAGACCGTCTAGAATTTAGCTGCAGTTGCCTGTATTTTTTTGTGTATTACCAAGTCTTTATTTAAAAAATTACATTAAGAAATCATTGATCATCATATGTTACTCACAAAAAGAAGAAAATACGTGTTTCTTTCAGAACCACTTATATTTACATTAACAAATTGGTGATTCTGATAAAAGCTTTGTATTTATACATATATGTATACACATACATGCACAGCTATGTATGTGTACATATACATGCCTTGGGGTGGGGAAATTTAAAAAATAGCATTCATCAAATATCCAGGCTTCTGTTACAAAGGCTTATCCAAAACAAAGCTCCAAAACAAGGCCTCGCAGTGCCACATTCCATGAAGCTGCCTCCTGTTTTCCTCAGCTCTCCTGACCTCCCTATTTGATATGTCAGAACGCAGCCCAAATTATTTGTTCATAGAGGAACAGTGTCCTGCAAGTTCACAAGAGAAGCAGGCAAGAGCAAATATCAATCGAGATTAACACTGCCTTTCTATAGAAACAGAAAGAATCTTACCTGTGTCACTGGGACATTACGGAGCTAAACAAAGGCAAGCTTGCAGAAGCCAAAAGCTCTGCAAATAGAAAGTTCTGACATTATCTGTCCTCTGCCATTTGCCCTGCTGCCCGTGCCAGGCTCACCGTGAAGCTGCCAGACTTTGCAAAGAAGCTTTGGAGAGAAGTTGGCAAGAGAGCAGCTGCCATTTTCTATGCATAAGCGAGTCCCCTGCCTCCTCTGTTTCTCTTTCAATATTGTTTACTCATTAGTTCTTAAACTGAAATCCTTTCCCATAACATACAGCCCTTCCAGCAGGACAGCATACTGTACACTGGACAGAGGAAAACAATCTTGGATACAGTGAAAAAACTGACCTTTCTTTTTCCTTAATAAAAAAGATCCTTTCTTCTAGTTTGCAAAATTTGCTGCAGCTTCTTTACTTCCTGATTCCAGGCAGCCTGGAAACGGAAATGCTGGAGCCTAGGGAGAGGCTAAACTTTCAGAGTTTCCAACCCAAGGCAAGTTGAAAACAGGAATCATGCATTGCAGCCGCTGGGAGAAGGAGAATAAACTCTGCCAAATAACTGCTAAGGCTGATGAGTCACCACAACAAACTCAATAAGGGAGGGCCGTAATTCTTCTGAATCGTTTACTACTAGAGTTCCTGGCCTGCTTTTCTAGTTGCTGTCATGAAAGGCAAGCAAAATACATAAATTATTATTTTAAAATGCTAAGAAGATCAAATCAGCTGCCAACAATCTAATTTTCTTCAAACCATACGCTATGTTAATGAT
Organism: Melanerpes formicivorus; assembly: GCF_026170545.1. Classification (NCBI taxonomy): domain Eukaryota; kingdom Metazoa; phylum Chordata; class Aves; order Piciformes; family Picidae; genus Melanerpes; species Melanerpes formicivorus. Next base: position 7,789,245 of record NW_027142369.1, read on the forward strand.
CCAAGATTATTGCATGAAAACGGCCAGCAGCCTATAGCTCCCAGCAAATGGCTAAAATTACAGGTTTGCTGACATGTGGAGGTGGATGTAATTAGCAAAAGCCTTGCTTTTCTATCCATCACCTACAGTTGGATGGCATATCACTTTTTTTATTAGGCCCTTGTCAGTCCCTTCAACATCTGAGAGAAAATTCCCACCACCACCCACCCAGCAGGATCAGACTTCCCACTACCTTTGATACTGCTGTATTGCAGAGACAACACTTTCAGCATGTGGCTGCACATCCTGGGAAAACCGTAGAAGCTCCTTAAGCTGGGCCTTCAGCCTCTCAACCTTGGACTCTTCTGCAGCCAGAGCTGCTCTTATTGCCTTAATTATAAAAATAAGTAACAGATCACACCTTATGAAATGTCTGAAACATGAAATACAGAGCTGTCTCTCAGGGTATTCAATTGGTCCCTTTTCTTCTGCCTTTTTTCCTAGCTTTGAGGAATATGAACTTTGGTATGGCAGAAAACATTCTCAGAACAGTTCTGCTCCTGCAGGCTCTCTCCTCTCCTCACACTGCCTAGACTCTGCATCTGATTTGCAGGGTTCATTGTTTGGACAGAGTGAATCACAAACAGGCCCAGTTTCAGTTCTCTGTAGTGGTGCATTAACATGAGATGCATTTTTGGTTCAGTCTCAGCTGCATCTGTTTGCATGAACAGATCTTTCTCAAAGACTCACAGATACAGAATGTTAATTCTAGGATGATGTAGGGAAACAAAACAGAACAGAACAAACCCTCCATGCAAATGCATCTGGATTGAACCAGTCTGTATTTTGTGGATCCTTTTTGCATAACTTTTTCCAGCTAGTCCTGCTGAGCTCTAGACATACAAATAGCAATGAAAGTCACTTTGAGAAGAGATAATAAATGCAAAACTAGGCCTCAAAAGGAAATGAGTGGTAAAGATTCTTATGTATTTTATATGTGACAAATTTTTTTTGCACTCATGTGTGCAACTGATTGATCCAATCAGTGCAAACTGATTGGATTGCTACAAATTTGGGATTTCTTGGGAATGAAGATGTCTCTGCCAGTAAAGGAATACAGGTATCCACTTCACATAGACAGATACAGTACAGAAATGGTCTCACCAAATACCCTAGAAATAGGTGTATTTGTCTTTGTATTAATATATACAGCAAGGTGTTCTTTTCCTGCTTTATTTTAAGTTGAGCAAATTGTGTTGTTTGCTCTGTCTTGTGCTCTTTTTGCATATGGTTCTTTTTAACTCCAGACATGAACTCCAGCATATCCTCCAACCCCGCTCCCTCCGCACAGAGCGAGATAAAGGTTAGAATAGTTGATTCCACTGCTGCTGTTCACATTTTCCTTAGGCTGTTTCATACACACTCATACTCCTTCTTTGTCATCTTTAACCAAAGGGACAGGCACCTGCTGGATGTGACTATGTGTGTTCAGTCTATGACTGCAGGTGATCCTGCTGTTTTTAGGCATACAGAAGGTAGAAACTTACATTGCATTTTCTCCACAGAGCTACAAACTCATCTTCAGTCTTTTCCCCTTCCACAGGTATCAGGTCATCTTGTAGTCTCTGGAGATCTTTTCTCAACTCCTGGATGTCTGTCTTTAATTGTCTGGCTTGGGACTCAAAGGCACTTTCTGACTGCTGGATCTTGAGCAATCTCTCCTCCTCCTCACTACTCAGTAGTTTCAACTTCTCCAAGGCTTTTCTTAGCTCTTCAAGTTCATCCTTCATTCTTTCAGCTCCGAGTGGGGAAGTATTTGAAATCACCTCTGCACACTGGTTTTCAAGGTGCTTCCACTTCTTTCCACCTCTCCTAATGTTTTTGGCAATTTCCTGCAGAAAGAAGTTAAATGAAGATTAGCTGCAGGAATAAGAAGCTGGGGGAAAGCTGAAAGACCACCTCTCCTGGTTGTACATACTTGGTTCTTCACTTCTTATTTCAAAGTATGTCTTTTTTTCAGGTGACCTAAACCCAGAGTTGGTCATTCGACTGCCTTCTAGAAATACTAACTGCCATGATTCTGAAAATATTTGCTTGGCTTTCATAAATGCTTGTCACTTGAGGTCCCTGACATGGGGAAAAATATGCATAGTTAGGATCTCTGAGAGATTTAAAGCTAAATAGTTTAAGCAGTGGTACAAAATACTGGATACTGTCCTCAACACTATTAATATTTTTATCACCAGCTCTAAACTCTCAAAACCAGTGAGGCTCTATTTGAATCACGTTTATCACAGAATCATAGCACAGCAAATATTATTCCTTTAAAAAAGCTTAATGGGCAAGATTTTCAAAGGATCACATAACTATAGGAGATCAGGCTTTTAGAAAAACAAAACAAACCAGCCTATGACTCCTACTATAGCTAGGAGAACCACAAGTACTTACAGTTTTAGGACTTGATATAACTCTTCTTCCCTAGCTCGTGTTACAATCACCACCTTACTTTGTTTAACTCTTTTCCCAGGAACTACACCCTTGTGTGGTTTGGAAAGCATGTACAGGCATAAAGAACACACAATCCCAGCTCCTTGTTAGAATTATATTGTTTAAGGACCTTCAGTGCCTTTAACTTGTCCTCTGCTGAAGACTTGGTTTCTTCTCCGATGCAGCAGTTTAATCTTTCTGTCACACCGCTCAGCCATGATTGAAACTGGCCGACGTTGGCCCTGTACTGCTCATGTTCCTCAGTTATCTTTTCAAGCAGTTTCACTCTGCTCTGTAACAAGAGACATCAGAAACTGTGAGGACAGTGCTTATCTGGCTTCCCCCCGCCCCCCCCCCCACCCCCCACTGTAACTCAGAATTTATAAACAAGACTCTCTTTCCATGAGCCCTGACAGCACTTGACCTCCACAGGAATTCACAGTTCACCTCAAGAATCAGAACACAGAAGTACATAAAGGCTCGTCTTCATCTTGAGTTATGCTGCAGGTTCTCAATGGCTAGGCTGTGAGGAGAAAAACTGCAAGGTTGTCTCAGGTGAATTTCTAGCCTCTTCTTTCCAAAAATTCCTATTCTCTCATTAGAAAAAGAAAAGAAATAGAAGTCTGTTTCTAGTTTTCACTTTGGGAGACACATAGTTATGTTTCCCATGATGGTTTAAGATGAGCACACAAGAGATTGACTTTGCTTCTCTCTCAAAATGAGAGGAAGAAAGACTGTGCTAGAGGCATGCAAATGGTTTTAAAGTGCAGGCTGCATTATTATTTAAGCAAGTTGCATTAAAAAGTGACCATCACCTCCAACGATGTAGCCCAGGAACTTTCATATTCAATTAGCAGATCACAGACTACCCTGCAGTGCTATCACAGGCCCTGAAAGCAAATTTATGCTCACAGAAAACATTGTAAGTTTTCTGATTACACGTGTACACCCTACAACAAACAATCCCTGAATTGAGGGGTCTGCAAATCACACGTTGTTCACTGATGATCCAGTCTGGCACCCCTCAAACAATGCAGAGTCACAATTGCTCAGAACATCCTGGTTTGGCAGCTAAATTTTAGGCCTTGCTGAAGGGAATTTTACACAAATCATGAGCTCTATTGTTTCACTAGTGTAATATCTAACCAAAGTATTATCTCCTACAAAATTAGACTAATTTTTTTCTTGCTCTTCACCAGCTGGCATGAAGAGCAATTGAAGTACCCTATGGTTACATTAGGAAAAAAATTGTTCCTTGTGCAATCCAGTTAATGACTGCAGCATCTTTGAAAAGCTTTGCTGTCACAGACAACAGGCTGAGTTTGTTTTGTCAAATACATCCCATGTCTCTGAGCACAGCTTCATCCCAGCTGGCCTCCACAGAGAGCAGTGTGATAGCTGCAATGGTGGGCAGAGTTTCAAAGTCCCTTATGTATTTCCTTTGTCTCTGTGAGGCTCTGGGCACGTCCTCATACCAATCAACCAGCCTGAGGTGGCAGTAGGACATCACTATCCTGTCAGGATTTCTCTAGCTAGGGCCACAGAAGCATGGCATGAGCATCAGTCAGCAATGGATCACCCACACGCTCTGGGGTAGTGGTCCCTTGGGGACTTTGTCCTGCACCTTTGGGAGAGGTTAAGCCCACGGTGCAGTACAAAGCTACCACTCTCCAGGTGGCACTACACCACTGTTGCAACACCGCCACTGCAAGCTTTCCTGATTTGTGCAAATTAAGAGTGACTCCCCTAATGATAGTTGACTTGCCTTGGGACAAAAGAAGGAAAGCTAAGGGACAACTACTTCCCATGGAGGATGAAATGCTACCCAAGGGCAGGACCTTTCACACACACAGAATCACAAAAGGTTAGGGGCTGGAAGGGACCTTGAAAGATCACCTGGTCCAAATCCCCTGCCAGAACAGGATCACCTGTAGGTCACACAGGAATGCATCTAGGTGGGTTTTGAATGTCTCCAGAGGAGGAAACTCCACAACCTCTCTGGACAGCCTGTTCCAGTGTTCTGGCACCCTCACAAAGCTTTTCTTTATGTTCACATGGAACCTCCTATGCTCCAGCTTGCACCTGTTTCCCCTTGCACCACCTATGCAAACATGGGATTGGGTGAGAACAAAAAAGCAGACTTCTGTGGCTGAGATGTATCCAGAACATCTCACTTGTTTACTAAATCCCCTTGCCTTGATTCTCACATCTGCAGAGGTGCATACAGGTTAAATCACAGCTTGACCTCTAGTTAGGGACTTGAAGAATGCAATCTTACAGTGGTGTAAATGGACCAACATTGAAGTAAAACAAATCAGCCCAAGCTTACTGAATCCCAGGAATCTGGCTAATTTCTTGCATTGACAGAAGATCCAAAGGGAGCAATAGAGGAGCTATTTTTATCAATAGTCTTATGCTAATACACAGAGGGTAAAAATGGAGTTAAAATGACACCCCACCCCACCCCCCCCTGCCTTGCCAGGCTATTCAATCAAAAGGACTGCAGTTTGGATACTCCTGCTGGTCCTTGGGGTCAAGGAAGAGATATCATGGATCTGGACAGACTGTGCTAGCTGTCAAAGAAAAGTCTTACACATAGCTTGCTGAGTTTCCCCCCTTGCTCCTGCCAACAGGTTAGGCAGGAAAATGTTCTAATGATGGAATATACAGTATTGATTGCTTCTGTTAGGTTAACTCTTTGAGGAGCAAGACAGTGTTAAGCTCCATATGCATTTGGTTAATGTGAGGAGACATTAAGCAAGGACATGACCCTGGAAAGAGTGAGAGCACCACCCTCTCCTAAGCAAACAAGGCTCCTCTGGAAGGCAATATAGAGCACACAAAGCAAGTTTCTGAATTAAATCCTTCTGTGGTATCTCAAGGAGAGTACAGGAAGCTCCTGCAGCCCTCCCTGGTGCTTTTAGTCTTAGATCTAGGGTCCATGAGGGTTGGCATTATAAACATATAAGTTTCAGTTAACAGAGACAACACAGACTGAAATTCATTTGACGTGCTCAGACATATTTGATATATTTGACTATTCAACGTAATGCATTGCATAACTTTTCTTACCATCTTCAGTCATTATTTATGCTAAATCCCACAACTATCTACCTCTGCATATTGTTATTTTAGCATGCAAAGGACAGCACGTAAGAATCGTGTGATACATCTGAAAATATTCCTGTCAATGGAATTAAAAGAAAGTTCTGGTTTTTAAAATTTGGGAATCATAAGAACACATTACCAGTAAAAAAAACTAACCATCATTGCTCATACCACAGAAGCAATGTCACTGGCAAACTGAGAGACACTGTCCAAGAGCTTGCCTTCTGATAGAACTGGACAACTGTATGGGATCTAAAAATGCCCTTCAAACACAAGCATAATCTACAAACACCATCAAGCCTTCTCTGTGAGGCAGCCCAGGCATTCAGCTGGCATCTGGAAGTCACATTTAGCCTGCCCTCTCATCATGTGAGGGTCTGGAGCAATCCTTTTACAACTCCTATAACTCTTTCATTCATTCATCCCTCCTGCTGGAAGAGGTGGCAGTGTTTCTCTAACTAGCATAATACTTTCCAGTGTGATTCCCAAGCTGGCTGTAACGTTGGCATTAGCTAATGAACTTCAGTTGTAAAATCCAAGGCTTCCCAACTCCCTTCTTTGTTCCATACCTACTGAATGAGGCATTTCTCAGCTGGATTCTCTCACTACATCCTTCTATGAAATGTGGTATCTGTAACCAATGCCCAAAAGAAAAAAGAAGCTGCTTTTTCTAGCATTTCAGTTGGCTGCAGACAAAGACATATTTTGTCTAAGTACTATGAGCCACTTCCTGATCTCATTTACAGTAGCAGGTATCCAAGTCAGTTGGAGAAATTACACCATGTAAAACCAATCTCAGAGAGGACAGATTCTGGCTTTAAGTATTCAAGTGATTTGCCTGAAAGGACTGCTTTATTAACACAGCTAATGACTGCTCCCTGCTTCAAAACCAAAGAAAAATTTGGTTGGAAAGGAGTGAATGAGAATTTTAAATGGCAATCAAGATAGACAACACCCGAATGCCTCTTCTTCTTTGTAAGCCCAGCTGCCTTTTAACAAAGACATCTACCTTTGAAAATAATTTTCAAATATACTCTGTTTTTTTTCTTTATGGCTAAAAAAATATCTGAATTTCATGCTCATGAAAGGGGACATCTCAGGGTTTTTTTTTTTCCAGTGTTTTGGGGTGTGGGTTTTTAAACACAGAAAGTATATGCAGAGCAAGCAGAGTAATGGAATAAGCATCCCAATATTGTTCTTCCAGTGTGATGTGAAGTTAACTTTGTACAACAGGACCCAGGGAGGGAGAGCCTGCACGGTCAGGCTTCAGTTCTGCCCTGGGGTTTAGGTGTGGGAACAAATGGTAGGCAACACTGTGACAGAGGCAGCTAGCAGAACCAATCTAATGAAAATTACTCCTACTTGCACTAAGTAATTCCAGCCAATGGAACTCCTGGAATCCACTGTGAGACAGACTAGATTTTAATCTCTATATGCTTGGGATAGATGTGTCTACATATATGTCAAATACTCCTTTGAGTATTTCTATTGATATAGGCTAGCAAGGAATGGAATTCTTTTGTCCACTTTCAGATATCTGCCCCTCAGCCCTGCCAGTATGGCCCAAGTCCTGACTCTCCTTGAGTTTCAGAAGTGACAAATACAAATACAAGCCTTATCTGAAATCTTTATCCAGTAATAGGGTCAAAGGAAATCACTGGCACTTAAAGATGAACTCAAATGTCTTATGCCAGCTTGTTTAACAACTGTTCAAGCTAGAAGGTTACTATCAGGCAAAGTATTGGCTAGTTGAGTTCAGTACTGAACCACAGCTGACTCCCACCTTTGTGTTTCCCATTTCTACAGGCATGGAGTACGGCTCTAGATTTGAATTATTGCTACCCCTTTCAAAACTGCTATATATATGCAAGTAATATTCCCTGGCTCCAAGACCGGGTCCTTTGCATCTGGTTATCCAAGGCTTGCTAATGTGCTGAAGCTAAGGTACAATTCAAACTTCATACAGAAATGGAGCTAAACTAATATTCACTAGGTCACTGCAAGCAGCTTGCCATTACTTTACACATCATGAAACACAGTGTAACAGTATCCCATTTAACATCTTATCCTGGCATGTGGCAACTGTTGCAAAGAGTCCACTGAAAGAACAAAGGTCCTCAGCTCCTTTCTTTCTGCAGTCCCACTACGTGAGCCCTATCATTCAAGAAGTAGATAGCAAACAATACTGTATATGGGTGAAATCTGGACACTTCCCACTCTTTATAGGTGTACCTCAGCTTCCTGCCTGATTTCTTCATATTCCATCCTCATTTTCTTTTGCATGTCCTCATCCACACTGGGATCACCTATCCTGCTGAACAAGGAAGCGGCTTCTTCTAGCAGCATTTCCAGCAGGACTGACTGATTTATGACGTCATTCAGGAGAACCTGAGCATGGCTCAGCTGCCACTGCTTCTCTTTTAAGCCAAGCTGTAATTCGATGTCCGGCTCCAAGGTGACCCTCATGTTGTGAATCCATCTGTAAAACTCATCTTGGGCTTTCAGGTATTCACTCCAGTGCAGCCAGACCCACTCAATACGGCTATTGGGGAGAGCAAGAGAGACGAGTTAGATGAAATTATGACAGAAACAATTGAGACTGGCAAGCTCAAAAGGCCTTCTAAGCAAAGGACAAGGGTCTCAGCAATTTTAGCTGCTCTGACTTCAAAAGGTCTGGATTCACGTCTCAGGAATTTCTTGCTCTGGAGAAGAAATATGCTGCACAAGGTCCCTGTGCCTGGCCAAACTCAACATTCCAGACCATGAGGTAGGCTGGGCTGAGAAGGCAGAGAGAATGGAGGTCTCATAAGCCTCTCTCCCCATGCAGTCCCTGACACACTTATAGGACTGGTATAAGCAGTAACTGCTACCTACAACACAGACAGCAGAGAGGCAGGAAGCACTTTAAGGTGGCACTGGGTGAAGATAACTGCCTCAACAGATCCAACAGAAGTCCTGTGCAAAGAATATGTTTGTCTTACCTGTGACAGTGAGTAATGTATATGGCTGTCTCTTCCCACAAGTCTTTAATGTCTTTCAGTTTAGATAGCACCTCATGCTTCTTATCCTCTCCAATGTTGCGAAGAGCAGCATCTGCTTTCACAAGAACCAAGTCCATTTTCAAGCTGCCTTCTGGTTCCAGTGCACGTATTTTCTGTGAGAAAAACAAATTAGGTGAAAAGCATGAAAAGAGAGAGAGTATAACTGATGAAATGTCAACTTCTTTTTTACCCAGGAATCATGATGTCCCTGCTGCAAAGCTTCTCCTGAAAGGAAAATACAAACTTTTCTTCACTTTTTTTATTCTGAAACATCCTAAAGGACTGAATTTAATTGTAAACCAAATAACACTTGAAAAAATATTCAAGTTATCTAGAAAACTAAGATCACATTCAATCAAGCATATATGGCTGTCTTTTCATTGCTGAAAGTTATAGCATTTCAACATGTCAGCGTTTCTTCCCCACCTGCCAAAGAGTGGAGAGGCAATCTCCACAGGGTACACTTCAATGTATCAGTTTTAAGCTCTTCTATAAGAAATCATGAAGCATATTAAATAGGCTTCCTCCTGCAAATAAAAGTGAGCTCAGAAAACAAGCCAAGAGAAATTATCCAGCGGCATTTTCTGCCTGCTACCCAATTTTACTTTGGCCTTAAACCGCTATGAGGTGGTGAAAACGTGTATCTTACATAAATCACAGTAACAGAAATGTGAAAGTTAAGCCATCTAATTTTACGTAAACTCTCTTTCTCTAACCAGAGATGAAAAATGAGCACGTTCTGTACAGTGTAACAGAGTCATTACGTCCCAATTTGGATGTCAGTTTTCAGCATCACTTTATCCAACCCTCTGATACCATCAGATCAGCTTTCCTTGGTGTTCTTCCACAAACTCCTGGCAAACAGCAGGCTTACAAGTTTAAAGAAAAAGGCTTCTATAATAATAACCCCACCAAGAAGTTCCAAGATTAGACCTATGGCATTTGTTCAAAAGAATGTCATGGCAGCTACTGCAAAGGTGAGACCAAATCACAGGCATTTGGATTTCCTGTCTCATGTTCTGGGAAGAGATTGTTCTCTTGGCACATACGCAGCACATCTGTGTGTGATATACAAATAGGTGTTTGGACAAACTATCTACTATGGAAAGTGTGATTAAAAGAATCCAGGAAAGCAGGGCAAAGGGTAGGCCAGAGAAAGAAAATCCATGGCTATCACTTGACAGGAAAAATTTAAGAGTAAAGCGTTTTCTAAGTCTGACATTGTAAATTTCTAAGTGAAAGCAAACAATAGCCAGAGAGCTCACTGTGGCAGTGGCTATACAGGCATTTTTCTTTTTCAAGTCTGTTTTTTAAATGATTGCTATCTTTGGCAGACATTTTCATTAACAAATTATCAGAAAATAAACCACAGGAAGGAAGCATAAAAACATCCTGCACGCCAGATGTATAAAAGGAACTGAAAAATGATCACTGGATTTGAAAACAGCAGAAGGTGAAGTGGCAAGCATGTCATGAGGACACTTGAGCTGGACTGGAAAGAGCTGGACAGGTCCAGAAAAGAGGCAGGATGAGGCAGCTGGAGGTGGATAAGGTATACACAGGAAGAGAGAATGACAATTATTATTCTTTAGAATGATATATTACCAAAGTCTGAATTGAAAATAAATTCTAATATGATTTTTTGCATGTTGTAGACCTCCTTGAAAGCCCACATGCCAACAGGCTTCAGTTCAGGCCATATTACATCACCACAAACCTTTAAAGCTTACATCTTGTTCTCTCTGCCATTAATGCAACTCCTCTGCTGAACTGCCCCATCCCTAATCAGATTTCCTGCATGCTTTTTGAAACTGTATATACCATCATTTCCCAGGAAAAAAAAAAAAAAAGACTAGGGCTGTTTAGTCTTGAGGAGACTGAGAGGGGAGCTGATCAATGCCTATAAATATCTGAGGGGTGGGTGTTAAGTGGATGGGGCCAATCTCTTTTTGGTGGTGCACAGTAATGAGACAAGGAACAATGCATACAAACTTGAACACAGAAGGCTTCACCTCAACGTGTGGAGAAACCTCTTCACAGTGAGGATGACAGGGCACTGGAACAGGCTGCCCAGAGATGTTGTGGAGTCTGCTTCTCTGGAGACTTTCAAAACCCACTTGGATGCATTCTTGTTTGGACTACCCTAGGCAATACTGCTTTTGGCAAGGAGGCTTGGACGTGATGATCATTGGAGGTCCCTTCCAACATCTAACATTCTGTGAGATTCTCATGACTGACATGCAAGTCTAGACATCACCCATCACTCCATGAGCAGTCTCTATATTATGCCAGAGCTACAGTTAAGAAAGAGACTGAAGGCTTTATGGTACCATCATGTAAACTACCTCATCATCCATGTAAGCCTGCAATGTTTCTATGGAATTTTAAAACTTCAGAAGAGGCAGTCCAAACACAAATAGACACACAATAAGAAAGACTTTGTGATAAATAATGATGGGAAATATGTGGCCATTTAAATTAAAGAACAAACAAGTTGAGATTAAAGGTTATACAAGTATAAAATTAGTTACAGTGTTAACCACAAACACTGCCACTCCCTTTAATTATGAATAGTAGAGATGGGACAAACAGAAGTGTTTAATTCTTTGAGATTACAAGAACAAGATAACATCTAATGAAAATGAAGTTAATGAATGTGAAATCACAGTAAGAGCAGACACAAGCTGCAACGGGATCTCTGTAAGAAAGGTTATATAAGACATTAAGTAAGACTATAAGGAAAAAAAACAAACACTAAAACATTTACCTTTTCATTAGACAGATAATAAAGAGGAGTTGTAAACCCTCTCATCATCAGGGTTTATGGAAAAGGACAAGGGGATTACTCTGTCAAAACCTACTACACTTTATCAGTGCTGACAGTCCAGAAGAATATGGAACACTAACATGATCTGGCTCTCTCATACTACATGCTGGACTTCTGCAAGCAGTGACTCAACAGTTTCAGGTTTGAGCATGCTCCTAGGAGACCGTAAACATTTTAACCTGCCAAACCTGCTGCCAGTCTTCCAAATCAATTTGAAAACCCTGGATGCCTGTGGTATCAAATTGCCATCCTCTTTTTCTACAGCAATGGTAAATATTTTGCAGATGGTAAAACAAGAAAGAATACTGATGTAAACCCATCCACACAGGGCCAATATTCCTGCAAGCAGGGGAAGCAAACAGTTTCCTAATGGAAAACTCCAGAACTCAGAACAATAACTGTGGTACCAATGGAGTGGTGGCAGTCACTGCTGAACTGCTGCATCACTATTCCCTTACCTCAGTCTCTCTCAGTCTGGCTTCTAGGGCAGATCGAGGTCCTTTGGTGTTGTCATTGATTCTCAGTCTCTCTTGAATGGCCTTCATCCAAGCTTCTGCATTTTCCACGCTACTGTCAAATTCATCCTGTAGCTGTTGAGTCATTGCATTCAAAGAAGCTGAAAGGATAAGACACAGGGAAACAAGTAGGTTTTGGTAAGACCTAAATAGGAATGCAGTCAAAGTATTCTAAAGGAGCATGGGAGAAAAGCTAATGATATTGCGGCTTTCCTTTTTAATGATAATAATAAAAATTGTAGCCCCATCACAATTCCATTGAGGACAGGGAACACAGTCACACTGCAGCCTTCCCAGATGAAAATATACCAGGAACCAAAAGAAGGTGGAGAACTGTGGGAGGCTCCATTACAGTAAACAGACTTAATTCAAAGCTTTCAAATGAGATTAATCTGGTGTTTGCAGTGTATTCCAGATTTGCCACACTAATCACAAACACTTTCTGTTTCTTTCCAGACCACAGTCAGTACAAAATTCTCCCTATGTCTGTCCAGGCTCACGTACTGAGCACCTGACACCAGGCTGGCAGAGCATTTCAGAATATGCTTCTCTTAGAGGTATATAAACCCATTAAAATTAACTTGTTCTGCTGAGACCATGGAGAGTTTATCTGAATTCACATGCAGTGAGTCTCAGATACACTGGCCAGTGACTGACAAGACAAACCACTCACGAGCCGTCACATGTGAATATCAACACTGATGGATTTCTTCTTTTCCCACCTCTTTTATTCCATACCAGGCTTTAAGCTTTTAGTTTTTCTCTCCTACCCACTTACTGCCCCTTCCAAATGAGCAGGAAGGTATGATGGTTGGTTATTCTGTTGATGTGGGCTTGGTATCTTCTCTGCTCAGAACATAAGCTCTCTGCTTCTCTGATGGCCTCCTTTGTGCCTGTATAATAAAGGAGAGCCATCCTATGCTCATCCTTAAGTTTTGTACAACAGTGCCTGACTAACAATGATGAATCATAATAAGGACCTCTGTAGGTCAGCTCTGCTGAAGTGAACAAAAAGACAGCCATAGACATTAAATGGTTTTGGATCACATCCTACAGCTACTGCCAGCTAAGCAGTCAGTGTCTCTTGTAAATTAGTATTTTTCCTCTTTGTTATTCATCACTATTTTTTGTAGGGCAAAGTTTAAGGCTTAATTACTGAACCCAAGTTTGTTGCATAGAATTCAGATCCATGAAATAATTCATGTGGAAGAAAGTGCCTGGTGTGAGAGGCAGACCATGGTTCTTGGCAAAGCTGGGCAAGTGGTGGTTTGCAACTTTAACTCTCAGCAGCTTTGTCTTTACAAGGGAGAGTCATCCTTCTTCAGCCCACTGGCAGAAAGCTTCCCACCATCCTGACAATGTTCCTGTTCATGAGACAAAAGGATTCATGAAATATTAGCTGCTCTCCCCTGCAGCTCCCAGTGCATTTTCTCCCACATCAGACCAGAGGAAACAAGATGTTGGTGCGAACAACACTGATGTCTGGTAACATAAATAGTCAAAATTGCTGTTTCTCAGCCTTCAGCAGACTTTACGCTTAACAGCTCACAGAACAGCAGCTGCTATACTACCCACAGAGATTTCTGGAGCAAAGGATGGGTCAGGCTCCACACAAAGACAAGACAAGCTGCATCTTCACAGAAGAAGGAATTCCTCTCTAAGTCAAAGATGTCAGACAGGGTACAATCAAAAGCTGTAACTCTCCGAGCTAGAGGGCACTTTTTAAAAGTGTGGCCCCACCTTAAGAGATTAAAGAATAGAACAGGATGCACTGGATTTGGCGAGGGTGGTGTGGTACAGGGCAGCTACTCCCTCTCTATAATATAAAAAAAAAAAAGACAGGATATATAATTAGAGTTAAGATCATTGACTTGCATCACAAGAGTCCTAAGGATGAAGAATCCAGCTAAAGCAGTGATATTATTCTCAGCAGATTGCTAGACATCTGTGTCCTTCTCCAACTATGACTGGTCCAGAACTGATGTTGCTGAACTATAATAATTGAAGTTTCATAAAAGGGTACACATCTCTTTGCAGCTGACTGAACTCATTTTCACATTAACATTCCTTATTATATCTAGCAGTATTAGAGGGACTCTCCCCTAAAAATTTCCTTGTTACATACCTTTCTGCATACATACATGCATACATTTCTAGGCAAACCTTTTCTGAGTGCCTAAGTGCAAGCTGTGGCACACTGCAGTTACGCTATTGTGAAACAAAAGCTCACAATGTCTTTGCTGGATGCACTCTAATGAGGAGTGGAATTCATTTCCTAGGAGAGGTTTCTATTACTGGCAACATCCTTATCATATTTAAAACTGGCTTCAGGACTCCAATCGTGAAGTAGCCAAGGTAGAACATCATGGTATGCCTGTCACATTTCTAGCAAAAAACAGAGGGCAATCACATGTGGTTAAAGCAGCACTGGAAAACCTACTGTCCTTTAACTTGAGGAAACCTCACTCCTGCTCTGCTCGATACCATAAAATTCAGTTATTAAAGAAAACTGAGACTTTAATTTGAAGCTTTTAGAGAGCAAACATCCTTTATTCCAGCTGGGAGACACAAAAGGAGATCTCTGCCAATTCTGTCTGCATCGTTATTTCTGGCACCATGCTCTTATACCCTTGTTATATACATGGTTATCAATTTCAGGGCTGTTGCCCACCAGCCCATACGCTCTGAGCTTCCTTGTGTCTTGCACAAAGTTCACCTCCCACCCACGGAACCAGCTCCCACCAACCCCTGACAGCGCAGCTCCAGGTCCTTCTCCCTCTGCCCCTCCCCTGCCTAATAACTCAAGCCCACCAAAACAAGCCTGAAGTAAAACTCCCTCAAACCACATACACAAAACACCTGCAAAACTACACCACTTTATAACAACTTCTATGGTTTAATGCAGCACCCTCACATTGCCCTCCTTGAAGCATAAGGATTCTCTGTCCAAAACCCAGATACACAGAACCCCATCCCACACACAGCCATTCCATGTAAGCAGCTGATGCAGGAAGCCACAAAATGTTATTCAGTATTAAAATCACTAGTTTGCAAAGGAAGTGAACTACTGCTACTCCAAATGCCTGCATAATGTTATTGGCTGACTTTGACCAAGGAATTCCTACACCTTGCACCATAACAATGCTTACATTTCACACAGACTGACCCAGTGTGCAGAGAGATTTCATGGTAGTTTTGACCTGCAATACCTGACAGAATTGTGCGGCGTCTCAAGACATAACTGTGTCCTGGTGTCCCTCCTTACTCCATGCCAGGCAGCCAGACCATGTCTGAAGCAAGCAGCTACAGTGTTCAGAGTCTTTTCTGAACCCTTCCTAAGCATTAAAGGCAAGAATTGATATCTGCAAAGAAAGTATGTTTTCTGATTTATCATCTGCTTGGGAGGAAGAACAGCTGTTGGCTATCTGAAAATTGGCAGTATTAGTAATTTCTTTGCAAACACTTCTGAAGCTGGAATAAATGATTATTGAGTAAATGTTAATGGATCAATAATATTTACTCCATTTCTGCTGCACCATTGGGACTAAACGATTGAGCATCCTGGACATGAAACATGGCTCTGATCAGCACAAGAAACACAAAGGAGACATAGCAGCTCCTGGCACTGATGTGAGCTGTTCAGCCATGCAAAGCCAGCGTTCACACACCAACCTGCAACAGCAGCAGACCAGTAGGGCTACCTGTATCATGGTGCAACAGTCCTTGTCCCAGGCCACAGGCTCTGTTGGTAGGACCTGCTGTGCCAGCAAAAGCCTCCCCTTAATCACAGGTATAATCAGATGAGAAATTGGCGCAAAATGTTTTTATCATAGTCATTTTCAAATGCAAAAGCTGTTCAAAGCAGCTTTTCATTTTAATGTCACCTGTATTGGTGTATTAATTCATACAGTGGAAGGCTTATTTATATTGCAGAAAGTGTTTAGCATCTCTATACATGTTACGGAATGAGTATAGTAACTATGCAAAAGAGATTCTGGTATAGATAGTAAGATGCTGAGCAAACCCAATTTTTATTTGTTCTAATACTATAACACAGTTACTTAGTAGAGGTAAGGAAGATTGATATTTCAGGGTGCTGAACGTAACTGATCCTGGACAGCTCCAGCACCACATCCAGATGTTATAGAAGCACATTTCAGCAATAGGAAAATGCAAGACACAGAACCAGACACTAGTCTTCCTGCCTTCTCTGAGTCATCTTCTATGTCACCTAAAATACAGGTTGGCAGTATTTGGGTAAGTACACATTTCAGTGCCACAAGAGTGTATGATGCCTCAGCCCTTGCTCAGCTTCTCTGCCAGATCCACTGCATACCTGATGCAAAATCAGGGCTTGTACTGGGCCACCTGTGGCTTTGTTACCATACATGCTATATCTGTACCTTTGAAAGTGGGGAAAAATGAACTCCTGTGGCAACACACACCTTTCTTAAGTCAGCATCACTCCTCCATTTCTCATCCAAGCACAAAACCATTTAGCAAGGAAGTCAGAAGCCTGTAATGCACCTTCATTTCCCAAACTCCCTAAGGAAAAAAGGCACTTATGAGGGCACTATGGGCACATGCACTATTTTCCTAACTTGCCCAATAGGCCACAAGATAAATGTCCCAACATGAATTAATGAGGTAATAAAATCTTAGCATGAACTTAAAGACTATCTAGTCCCAAATGCCCTGCCATAGACCAGGTTGTTCAAAGCCCTATCCAGCTTGGCCTTGAACACTTCCACAGATGGGGCATCCACAGCTTCTCTGAGTAACCTATTCCATTGCAAGTCACTGCAGGCAAAGCTGCCCTTGAGCTCCACATTCCCCACCAGCCGTTCCTTGTTGGTTAGAATAATGAGATCCAGCACAGCACCTCTCTTCATTTGGTCTTCTGTCACTTGGAGAAGGAAGTTACCATCAACATATTCCAGAAACTTCTTGGATTGCTTGCCCCCTGCTGTGCTGTCCCTCCAACAGATATCAAAGAAGTTGAAGACCCCATGAAGACCAGAGCTTATGAGCATGAAGCTGCTCCTATCTGTCTATGGAAGGCCTCATCTAATTAGGTCTTGCTAGCTGGGTAGCCAGTAGTAAACCCTCACGGTAATGTCACCTGTCTATTTAACCTTGACCCATATGCTCTTGGTTAGCTCCTCATCCATCCAAAGCAACAGCAATCTGGGTTTTGCTTATAAAATCTGCTTTGCTCCTGTTTTGAATACAAAAATCGCCTCAGATATGCACCATATGTGTTGGCCTGAAAAGAGAGAGGCAGCCTTGTACCAACTGTGGTCTCGGAGATGTCCTACTGAAAGAGCGAATAATTTAATTAGATGACTGCTCTGCACTACAGCTCTTGAAGACTATATGGCAGCAGTGCCATTGAGGGATGCAGAGATTCCAGGTTTCTGTGGCAGATCCTGACACAGTGAAAGGCACAGGTCATCCTCTATGTGAATGACCTAGAACTCTAAGTGAAATTTCTCTGAGTGCTTCATCCTTCAGTACAGCTACTTTAGTATTCTTTCTAGCTCTCACTAGGGTACTACAAGATTTACTTATTTAAGATTTACAATACACTACTGAGATATTTTAAAGTTATTTTGCAAGTGCAGTGTCTTTTTGTTAGGATTATTCTATTACTTTGCAATGTTTCCAAACATACTGTTTTATCTCTGCCAAGTCACGCTATTTTTTTGAATATAAACCCCACAGACTTCTTAAAAGATTTCTCACAACCACTCCCATTTTACACATTCTTTTAAACCCTACATTTATACAACACAGACTTTCAAATGGTTTCAATATGTCCTGAATTCCTATATGCATATACCACTTGACTAGTTTCCAAAAGTTAGTTCTTACAAAAATAAAAGTACTAAAAAATGTTCCAGGAAATCACACCACCATTGAGTAGACCATTTTCCAATTATTTAAATATTTCAAACTTTTCATAACCCTTTCCATTTGGTTTTGGGACTGAATGAAAAAAAGATTAAAAAAAAAAAACACCAAAGAAACACTTCACTGGACTGTGTCAAATTTTATACAAATGTATGAGTGGAGAAGCAATTTTGGTTCTGGAAATTGTATCCGGGATAGTTTAATAACTTTTCAGCTTCCCTGGATAATGTAAAAAGAACTCTGAGAAGGAGCAGAGCTGGAAGCTCTGACATGTCTGCTTCAGGCTGGAGTGGAAGGTCAGTAAGTGGCACAGATCTCAGACAGGCAAAGCACTTACCATTGTCTTTCCAAACCTGAATATTTTCAGTCTACTCCAGGAAGAAGTACGTTGAATCACATTGCTAGTGGATGCTTCACCAGCTCAGGGACTGAGAGCCTCCAGGGTAGCCACACTTGCAAAGGGCTGAGTTAAACTGCCTGAGTAGGAACAGAAGCCCGCAAGGTCTCAAACAAAAGAGGTGTAGTTATTTCCAGTATAATCTTTTAGACATCCAAAACGTTAATTGTCTCACCGTGGCCATTTTCCAACACAGCCTTTTCCTGTGTTATTTACAGTGAATGTTTATGACAGTCAGTGATTGTTTGCCCTAATTAATGAGGTAGAAAATAGATAGTTTTTTGGAATTAACAGATCCATACCCTACTGTTATAAAGCAGCTCCTTTAACCAAAGAATGCTAAAATGATGAGTACATACAGCACTCATGTGTAGCATAACCATTTCCTTTCCCTTATAAAACAATTCACAGGAATGAGAGACATTCTGCCACAACATGATCATACCTGAAAATTTTCTATCTATTTTACATATAGAACTGAAAGCCAGAGACATACTCTGCACAAACTCAAGAAAAAACACCCTGATTTTTTCCTATCATTCATTTAAAAACTGATTCCAGGCTTTGGTAAGAGCCAATATATATGGAGTATCCTTTGGCTTTCTCAGACTGCTGTGGGAAAAAGAAATACAGGTCTAAAAAGTAATTTCCAAAAAAAAGATTGACATTTTAAAATAGTTCTGTATCTGAATGGAATCCTCATATGCAAGTAAGGCAGAGATGCATCCTGGGGCTATCCTTCCTTTTAGTGTCAAGGATGACAATAGTGGCTCTGACCACAATGTTTTCAATCTTTTTATTTCAATCTTCAAGCCATTTGGAAGTTAAAAGTACAGGTGAGGACTCTTAATTACAGATCTCTCTCACTTCATATACGCTTCTGTCACTTTACAAGACAAGATGATTTATCATGATTTAATAAAGTAAAATGCAAGTCAAGGTTGGATGGAGCTTTGAGCAATTGGGTCTAGAATTTTTTTTTTACCACCAAGGAGACAGAGTATTATGCACATGTCTGGTTTAGATTTTGATCTTCTATCCCCACATTGAGGTGTTAACTGATCTTTAAAGCATTTATTCACCAGGTCCCCCTGGAGAGTAAGGCTATCTCCCTATCCTCTTTATAGATAACATCTCAGGTTCAAAGGCACTTGGTTTTTTGCCTCTGGGCAATAAGGAAATACTTGAAAGGACAAGAACAAAACAGGTAATTCAGTTAATAAACACTGCAGAGAGTGATTTTCATCCTTTCTTACTACATACCACTTCAAGTGGCACTACAGAAATGCAGATCTCTGTTTAGTGACTTCAAACTTAAAGACAAGAAGCTTCCTTTTCCTAGATACCATTCACAGACTTTAGTCTGGGAAAACACAGGTTAAACATTCTGCTCTACAAATTCAGCAGTGACTCTTCAGATCCAGGGTATCTGCTTCAGAAATTGCCTCTGCAAGGTACCTGAGGGCTAACCAGTAATCTTACATCTTGCCAGCTGCTAAAGTAGGCTAGGTTTCAGCTTTGCTCAGCTCCCAAAGAGTTTTGCCATCAGTCAGCCAACAAAAAAAAAACAAAAAGCACTGCAAGCGAACAGCATTAATCTCATAGTCTCTGGAGGCTAGAATTTATGTATATAATTATCTCCCACTTGTCCTCCACAGACTGCATGATCCCTCAGTACTGCATGCCAGTCACAAAACTGATAGATTGGCTAATAAATCTCTGTGGCATCTGCCTCTTGGCTAGAGATAGGTGAACATCTCAGAGTGAATAATCTATCTGATAATTCCTCTTTTACTGGTCATACATTGGATATGGGCAATCTCATATTGTCTATATATGGTATGGAAAATCTAATTTTCTCAAAGCTGTGGTTATTTCTAACTATTTGCCAAATACATTCAGTAAATTAGTTTTGCTTCATAGACTATTCCCAAGTAACACTTTCTTATGATTCTTAATACCATAGCTGTGCTCTTAATTTTGGTTTAGCATCACAACTCTGTAAGAAATCATCTGCCTTCCCTGGCTAGCTGGCAGTGGCTCTTCTTGTGTGTGTTCAGTTTCTCACATGGTAGCTCCTGAGGGTGATTTTCATAACCACTGTTAAGCCATGTATGAAGAGCCTGCTCTCACAGCACCCTGCGGTGACCAGAAGTACTCTACAGGTGAAAGGATAATACCTCTCTCCCAAAGAGATTACAGACACATTGTAGAGGGTTTAGCCGTGGTAGCAAGGTGTCAGTGTTTACTCAGGGAAACGGAATGGTGGATGGAAGAGGCAGAGAAATAGAATAACCTTTATTAGAATAAACCAAACCAGGTTGGAAGAGACCTTCAAGATCATCGCATCCAACCCATCAACCAATCCAACCCACCCAAACAGCTAACCCATGGCACCAAGCACCCCATCAAGTCTCCTTCTGAACACCTTCAATGACGGCGACTCCACCACCTCCCCGGGCAACCCATTCCATAGCGCAGTCACTCTTTCTGTATAGAACTTCTTCCTAACATCCAACCTGAACCTCCCCTGGCACAGCCTGAGACTATGTCCTCTTGTTCTGGTACTGGGTGCCTGGGAGAAGAGACCATCATCCGCCTGTCTACAACCTCCCTTCAGGTAGTTGTAGAGAGTGATAAGGTCACCCCTGAGTCTCCTCTTCTCCAGGCTGAGCAACCCCAGCTCCCTCAGCCTCTCCTCATAGGGCTTGTGTTCCAAACCCCTCACCAACTTTGTTGCTCTTCTCTGGACTCGTTCCAGCAAGTCAACATCCTTCCTAAACTGAGGGGCCCAGAACTGGACACAGTACTCGAGGTGTGGCCTAACCAGTGCAGTGTACAGGGGCAGAATGACCTCCCTGCTCCTGCTGGCCACACTGTTCCTGATGCAGGCCAGGATGCCATTGGCCCTCTTGGCTGCCTGGGCACACTGCAGGCTCATGTTCAGCCTACCATCGACCAGTACCCCCAGGTCCCTCTCTGCCTGGCTGCTCTCCAGCCACTCTGACCCCAGCCTGTAGCACTGCATGGGGTTGTTGTGGCCAATGTGCAGAACCCGGCACTTGGATGTGTTAAATCTCATGCTGTTGGACTCTGCCCATCTGTCCAGCCTGTCAAGGTCCCTCTGCAGAGCCTCTCTACCCTCCAGCAGATCAACTCTTGCCCCCAGCTTGGTGTCATCAGCAAATTTACTGATGATGGACTCAATGCCCTCATCCAGATCATCAATAAAGATGTTAAAGAGCACAGGGCCCAGCACTGATCCTTGGGGCACACCACTAGTGCCTGGCTGCCAGCTGGATGTGGCACCATTCACCACCACTCTCTGGGCTCGGCCCTCCAGCCAGTTCCTAACCCATCGCAGTGTGCTCCCGTCCAAGCCATAGGCTGACAGCTTGGCCAGCAGTTTGCTATGGGGGATGGTGTCAAAGGCCTTGCTGAGGTCCAGGTAGACTACATCCACAGGCCTCCCCACATCCACCAGGCGGGTCACCTGATCATAGAAGGATATCAGGTTGGTCAGGCAGGACCTGCCCTTCCTAAATCCATGCTGGATTTCCTATATTCTGGGCAAACTGTGGTGGTTCCACCACACTTGTCCTCCACCCACTTCTTGAAGACAGCAATACTCAGAAAGAGATCCTGAAGCCCTGCTAGACCATGTGGCCTCATTATGAGGTCTGCAAACACCCTGGGACTACAAAGTGTCGCACACCAAGAGAGAGGATTCATTGCACTGACCCTTGGGAACACCTTGAACTAGACACCCTGTGATTCCCTGGGGAGTCAGTCAGAGAGAGGGGCACTTCCAAGCAAGGACCCATGCCAGAGGTGGGACAACTTGCCTTCCACAGGAAACCTATGACCTATTATAATCTTATTTAACCATCAGCCTCTGTGTCTATGTGAGCAACTGTGTGCAACCTGGGAACAGTAAGCTAGTAAATCTTCTAAAACAAGTATTTACTGGAAATACCTGTTAAAAATAAAGCCACCTCCAAGTAATTCACAAGTATTCTCCAAGGGCACAGTATCGTTTGTCCCTGTTAGAAAAACAGCTGAAGGGCTAACTCCCTAAAAGGCAAGATTTCTCAGATACATCTTTCAAAATGTTATTGCTAGGAGGATGCTAAGGAGGTATTTATATAGTGAAAGTGAGATTCGTTGGAAGCAAAGAAAAAGTAGTCAGCAAGTAGAACAACACTACTTTTAAATATCAAAGTTGTTGATGAAAATATGAGTTACTTTCATGAGATCAAAGCATATGATTGTGGAAAATATATCAGATTTTAATTTGTGGGGAATAGGAAGATCTGTTTATAGAAAAATTACCACTGTAAGAGCCAAGTGCTTCAAATGTTGTCAAAAACATGTAGCAGCCTAACTACAGCTAAACCTCAATAGGCAGCACTCTGGACATAATTTAAACGAGTATTTGCATTAAGCTGATAATGCCAGGCTTGACACTGCAATCCAGTAGTGGTTTGTGTTCAGACAAATCCATGGGTGAACAAGGCCTGCCTGTCCCCAAACAAACTGGCACTGCCAGCAACTTCAGCCTGAAGCTCAGAAACAAAGTAGACCCCTGCAAAATGGTGGATATAAATTAGAGTGGATGAGAATGTTTGTGGAATTTACTAAAACTGGCTGCTTTCTCATGACTCATTTTTGCCTGAACTATTGCAGTTTCCATGACTTTGTCATCCTCCCACTCTGCATGCTTGCCAGGCACTGTGGGTTAAAGAGCAAGATTGCATCTCTGCTTTCAGTTGCAAAGGCCCCTTCTAGCAGCTGCTGGAGCAAGAGTAGCTTTCAGTTCTGTAAAGAGACCAACATCACCACAACTCCAGCACTCTCACAGCCCAGGATTTCACAACAGGGATGATTTTGCTTCTGAAATGAAGCAGCACCACCTTTTTAGTAGTCTTTCTAACCTGACTGAAGCCTAAAATCCTATAGTTTATAAACCTAAAGGGGATTTGAGCTTACTCCAACTCCAAACAAAACTAAAATAAAGGGTAACATGGCAGCAGGACACAGCAGTAAGCCACATTTTCAGCAGGCCACCCTCTGGTGAGGAGGACCAGGGAGTTATTTAAAGCTGTGATCACAGATAATTACTGTCCTGAGCAGTAAGAGTAAAGCCCATGCTTATTCTTCTCACTCTTACATCATCCACTTTTAATTACCTTTAGAAATAGGATACTCCAAGAAACCAAAGCACTTTTTTTTCCCCCTCATCCTGTGAACATCTGAAAAGATCATGCAGTTCAGCTCTATTTAGACTCCAAAGGGACCTTCTTAAAAGCTCTGAAAATCCAGCCTGACTATTACAGGATGTATCTCTGGGGCTGCCTGCTGTCAGAGAGCTAACAGAGATACACATATAGCAACAGAGGGTTTTATCAGCTGAGGCATATTTGACAAACATCTCTTAAAGAGGTCTCTTAGCACTAATGATTTCCTAACACTTGAGAGAAGAAAAAGGTGTAAAGATCTAGATTCTTATAATTCAATATTATTCTTCTTCAAGGAGTAATATACATCATGACACAAACTTAACTTTGATCTGAAAGAATAATCTTTCCTCAGTAGTCTTCAAAGCCATCTTTTAAAGAAACCATAAACACTTGCCATATGTTTAAAAGCACTTCACATTACTGGAATTTTACCCTGCTACTTCCCCTTTGAAATCGTAGATCATGGTTCAGCAGGTACCTTGCTAAAGATTGATTCAGAAAACTGGAGAAACAGGTTATCTTCGTGGAGGAAAATGCATCTGAGACTGTGATAGAGAACCACTGCTAAACCTTAACACAGCAGATCCTCCAATGACCACGTTTGGGCTCAATGAGCACAACATAAGTGACACTGTTTGTGCAAACTCTACTCCCTACTATTAAAAATAATAGTCAGTTGCATTAATCTCTTTAATTTATTGCATACACCCCAGTCATGTTTCAGCAGCCACATACTGAACCTGAAACCCTTCTCGTTTAACAACCTTCAGGGAAAGGATCTCAGTAGTCCCAATTTAATGAGCATTTGGGGGCTGTAAAAAGCTGCTACACTCAAAGCATAATACCAACACTCCCAACACTCTATTACCTTCACTGTCTGCCCTTATCTCTAACTCTTGTGGCGAGAACCATAAGAAGCAAAAATATCCCTACTTCTTCCCTGCCTTACATGAAGAAGTTCCCCATTCTGGCCTCCTACTCACAAAACAGTTTATTGTGCCTTATTTCGTTTCACATGGTCCTTGCCGTTGTGTCCTCCCGCCCTCTCCCCCAGTACCCTGCCACACTGACACAATGCAGAAGGTAAGACATGGGCTTTCTCTGCAGACAAGCATGTGCATGGACTGGTCTTTGTGCCTGTCACCAGCCAGGTGCTGCCAGAGCCCTTGGTCATTCAGGCCACTCATTTCTATATCCTTTTCATTATAATTCAAATGCTTGAAATTTCAAGGAAGCTAATAACTTTGACACTTGCTGTCTCTCTGGTAAATTTAATGGAAAGCATGAAAAGAGTTTAAAACTTATTGGAAGCCAAAAGATACAGATAAGCTCCATCACACTTCACTATGAAATAAAAGAAACAAACTTTGCAAAAGCCTTACCAAAATCCTGGGAATTCTGGAAAAAAGGGCAGGTAAAAGTCTGTGGCAATTTCATCAAATTTCCCTGATGGGTTTCCAACACAGCAAGCACAACGCGGCCTGGCCTCTGCTGAGCGTTATGAGAACAGCTCTGTATGGCTGCAGCATGAGCAAGCGTGGCCTGAAGAGAAACTGGTGGCTTCCTCCTTACTCACATTGAGGGCAGCACAGGATTTCCTCTATGCCTTCTCCCGCACGATAGGAGTGAAAGAGGAGATGGCAATCTAAACACCTATCAGCCCAGAAAAGAAAAAAATGAAATAGAGAAATAAACCCACCATGACATGCTGCCACTGCTTGAAAGGTAGCTAAGATTTAAATAGCAGTAATCCCCAGAAACTATCTTGCTCAGGTCATCAACTAACAAGCTGGTTAATTCCTGTAAGGATTAATGCTTGCAATTATTATGCCTGGCAGATGTTTGCTGAGCAGGAATTAGTCCAGAATATGCAGCATGAAAACTAGCAAGAAGTAAAGGTGCAGACAGGTACATGTCAGAGCTAAGATTTTTAGAAACTGTTAGGAAAATTATAACGTTAATCTTTCTGCCCACTTTATCTTCTGCTTCTTTTTTATTCTGTTTCTATCAGGAGATTCCCTCCACAGTCTGACACGCTAATCTAGAGTCTGCTCTCAATTAACAACCATGCAACACAAGAAAGAGGTAAGGACTGAAACTACTAGCACTGAGGAGGCACAGGACATGTGGCTGTTACCAACTATACACAGCAGCTTCTGAAACCCAGTAAGAAGTGGTCACTCTGAATAGCTAGCCTAGAAAGCAAAGGAGAAGCTACCCTGGTGAGTACAGACTCAACCTGGAAGCAGTAATGCTAGCATCAAACTAACAGCCAGAAAACTAATATTCCACATAGAATTTTCAGTAATTTTCTGATACTTTCAGAACCTATTTTAAATATATAAATCCTAGATGACCACTTGAGCATAATTCCCTTTACACCAAATTTGAGTCTGCATTTTTCCATTTTTTAAAAAGGAAATTGCACCTTCGGAAAAATATTCTGAATATTCCTGCAACATCTGACCTGCCATTCCCTTATTTCCCATACAAAGAACACTATTTCAGTTTTAGTAGGGCATGGAACAATGTTTTTCCCCACTCTTCAGGCCATCTATCATCTCTGTTGTGGTAGTGGAAAGCACTTGAATGGCGCCTTCCTTAGCCTGACATCTCTATGTTCAAATATGGATTAAATTACATCAGTAATAAAACCAGTTGGATAATCTTAGATTACCTGATAGTCTGTAGACACTACAAAGGAAACATATTTCTGCAAACTCAATGCAGCCCATGGAGTTAAATGACTACACCGCCCCATGACTTACCTACTGTACTTAAGTGATATCTGGACAGACTTGTTTCACTGCCCACTAATCGTCTGCATCTTTGAACAGACAATGATGTACCAGACCACTAGCTGTTTAAGAGACTAAAGTTGTCACTCCAGGAGGCTTACAAGGGTTAATTATAAAGCACTGTATGAGCTCTGACAAAGAGATATGAAATCCTTCTGATAAGCAAAGCTGCAGCATAAAAATTTTTTTCTTCCAAGAAGACTATTACAACTGTGTTATCCTACACAGTTGAGTAAACTCATGGTAGAGCGCTGGTGGCATCCCCAGTTCAACGAAGTTACTGCTGAAGCAGAAGAAAAGCAGTAGAATACAGATGCAGACAGAAGAAACACACATGAGCAATGAGGCAGTATTAGTCAGCATGAAAAGCCATAGGAAGAGCAAGCAGCTGCCTAACCATGGTCAAATTTCCACAGGCGTTGCAACAAAAGAGTTTTAAGGAGGAATCTGAGAGATGTTCATAATGTGGAAGGATTGCATGTAAGGAAAAGACTGTGAAAAAAAGGCATGAAAGTGCTCAGGTGAAATGTTAGTGGGGGCTGGTGTCATAGACTTGCCAGAGTTGGAAGCTGCTCTCAATAATAGGAGAAATGCAGCTTGGTGATACATGGGAATCAAAATTTCCATCTTCTGGAAATGATCTTATTTCCAACTATATTTTAAGTATGAATTAGAAAAACATTGCTATAAAGGTACAGCCCATCCAATTGCTGCTTTCCAAAGAATCTGGTTTAGAATTGCTGTGAATTTCCAGAAAAGGAATGCTCACAAAAAGCATCCTGGTTGTCTTAAGTACTGGGCCTGGAGGTACTGGCAGAGGTGGCACAGATTGGCATCAAGTTCTTGGTTTCTCTTTCTGGTACAGTTTCACTCTGTGAAAAGAATGCATCACTATGTAGAACCTAATCATTAAACACAGCCTAATAATTCAGTTGTCCCACCTGCAAGCTGAGCATCTGAAAGATCAAGCTAAGGTAGTCATAATGTTCTGTCCCATTCAAGAAGGAAAAAAAAAAAAAAAAAAGATCACTTTAGCAGTTAGCATTAAAACAAACAAACCAACCCAAAAACCCAACCCACACACAAAGCCAAACCCTGAAAATTGTCAGATCTGATTTGAGCAAGCCTAGAAGAACCAAGATGCAAGTTAGCTGCTGGTATAGTTGATTAACTGGGGGGGGAGGGGGAATCTGTTTGCAAATCTCCAAACTAAGGTGTGACCTGCCAATAGCAATAACCAAAAAGCATGGCACAAATACCAGAGTGATAGCTGACGTGGGAAGGGCACACTATAGAAAACAATTATACATGGAGCACCAAAGCAGCGTGCTAACATCCAAATAAATTCCTTGGCACTGACTAACTACAACTATTCAACACTAACCAGGCTTTAGAAAACCAAACCAACCAAACAAGAAGGCTGTGACATTTCATGCACTGGGGTTAAACATGCTCAGGTGATTATTTGCTATTTTTTTGGTAAACACCTTCAGCTCTTTCATCAGACAGCAAAAGCTACCTGACTGCAGACCAGAATGAGAATACCAGCCCTTGTCCATCATTATGTATTCTCACAATACACAATAGTTACACAAGCAAACAGCTGAGGGGAGAAATAAAAGTAATGTTGAAGGCAAGAGTACCTCTAGGGATGCTGGTAGCCTCATCTCAAGTACACCCTAACTAACTTCCATCAGGTGGCTGTGCTATACAAGTATCATGTACAAGGGATGCCTCTAAGGGAGCATCTGAAGAAAGACTATATTGAAAATGTATAGAAAGTGTTCCTACATGTCTTCCACAGCAGTGGAGGAGGTAGGTGATGTTGCAGACAAAACAGGAAAGTGAGCAATGAGATCCAGGCTGATGAGGGGCTAGCCATACTGTGGACAGCTGGAAGTAGCACAGTTGTGACTGCCTCACACAGCATAGGGTGCAGGCAGCTGCCAGGGAATGCCAGGGATAAGCTGCAGTTCCCTTACTTCCTTGCAGTAACTTTCTCTTTACCACCATTCTCTTTCTTCCTTCTTGTCTCCCTAATTATTAATTCTACATTTGGCCATGTGGTTCCCTCAAGGGCAAGGAAAAATCATTTTAGAAATCTCCACAACAGAGCCATTTTTCTGACAAGGATCTTTAGTTCTGAACCAAGAGCTTGGTGCCAAAGGCATCACCTTCTAGCTGAAGTATTTCAGAGGACAAGCAGTCTTACTTGGGGTTGTATTTGAGAAAATCTGAGTAAGATACTTTCAGTGTAGAATTAGTGTATTTACAAAAATCAAGTAGTAACAAGGGAACAAGGACAGGGGTTAACGTTCTGCAAGACAAGAATTTAAAGCTTGTATACGAAAACAAAACCAAAAATACAACCACAAACCAAAACAGAGATACTGGAAATTTTTTTTTTTGGATTGAAGAGATTTGCAGTAGATTGGTATCATATACTAGCAGCATACAGCCACTGATAGAATAGCTAATGGAGTCAGCAGATATATAGCCTGAGAATACAAGAGAAAATTCCAAGCTTTGGTGAAGCCAAGGGAAATACTGTCACAGAGCCAAGATTTCTACCCTGACTTAAAAGACAAGGCAACAAAAAAATTCTTCCTTGGATGCTCTCTTTATCTGGAGATCTAAATTAAACCAAGCACCTCTCTGATGTTTACTGAGCTAGCCTTATTAGCTACGTACACAAAGGCTGTGATTAATCTGCTGCTGCTATAGACCAATTCTGCTAACTTACATAAAAAACATCACCTACATTTCTCAACCACTGTCATCTGCTATTCATACAACCACTACCACATTCTCAGAGAAACTCAAGAGCACTCATGCAAAGAGACTTTTGCATTAGAAAAAAAAATAAAAATCAGTCATCTAAGTTACAGGAAAGGCACCACCTGGGGAAGAACCGACAGCCCCAAGACTGGTTTCTTTTGTTTACTCACAGAATCTTTAAGGCAGGAGTCAATTTCCTCATATGACCCTGCCTTTCTACCTAACAGCAAAAGACAGGCATAGACCTGTTGGAGCTAGTCCAGAGAAGGGTCACAAAGATAATCAGAGAGCTGGAGCATCTCCCCTGTGAAGACAGGCTGAGAAAGTTTGGGTTGTTCAGCCTGGAGAAGGCCCTGGGCATACCTCGCTACTGCCCTCCAGTACCGAAAGCTGGAAAGGGACTTTTTACAAGGGCACCTATTGGCAGGACAGGGGGTAATGGCTTTAAACAAATGAGCATAGATTTACATTTGATGTAAGGAGTAAGTTCTTCACTGTGAGGGTGGTAAAGCATTGGAACAGGTTGCCCAGAGAAGGTGTGGATGCCCCATCTATAGAAGTGTTTGAGGCCAAGCTGGATGAGGTTTTAAGCAACCTGGTCTAGTGGAAGGTGTCCCTGCCCATGGCAGGGGATTTGGGACTAGATGGTTTTTAAGGTCCCTTCCAACCCAAACCATGCTATGAAAACACAGTGGGTACACCAGTGAGTCTCCACTTCCCACCTTCAGCTTCTCTGAACTTCAAGCTGTACCAAAGACATGGTTCAAAGCCTGGATAAAGACCAGCTGTTACACCTCTTAAACTACTCCTCAGTCGGTGGCAACATGCTTTTCTGCTAGGATTGCTTCATTATAATGGCAGGAAAACAAAACACAAGCACAGTGCTTTAAATCACTTCTATGTAAGATAGAAAGAAACCACAAATAAGAGTAACCTCTACACTTTCTTCACAGCTTTGTTTTTTAATTGATGTTGTATCAGTTCAGTTGAATGAGTAGTTGAGTCAGTGTGTAAGATAACCTCGGAGAGTAAAAGTTCCAGTCCTGTTGGTTGTTAAATAAATCCAAGAATTCAGATTCACTTCGAGTGGTTTACTCTCACCCATGACAACCTCCAACCTAGTACCTACAACACAGTCGCTGCAAACATTGGATGTACCCTATGAGATGAAATGTTAGTGTTCCTGTTTTACAGATGGACACATTGATGCTTTCAGCAGCATCTAGCTTTCAAACATAGCCTTCAACAGATAGTGCCAGACTCAACAACAAAGCAAGCACCCAACATCACTGATCCCATTTTAAATTGCTGTACATGCTCCTTCAACATCATTGAGTAAACCTGTAACAGAGAACACAGCTCTTCTGAGTCAATACAGTGCATGAAAAGACCATGTGCCCAACAAATATGCACTCAATTTGTATGTTGTTTGGGAGTCATGGATTAAGGCCTTAATGACTATGTTGTTTACTCAGCAAAGCTATGCAAACAGTTTCAGAAGAATTCATGAGAAGTCTGGTTATACAAACCTGTCTGGATGAAAACAGTACTTATGGATACTCTCATTCTTGAAAACCAAATCTTTTCAAGAAGCCTTGAAGAACTCCATCAAAGATAACAACTTCCTAAATATTCTGTTACTTATACCAAAAGGCACAACACTGAAGGAGGTTACAAGGTGCTGTTACTCTCCAACAGCAAGAGAAATGTGGCTGGGAAAAGCAGCCTGCAAATTGGTCTACCAGTCAAGCCTCTGTCACTGTTCCTGACTTGTAATGAATTCCTGCATTATCAGGTAAAACACCACAGTATCATTGTGTCTCACTTTGCTCATCTGTCCAACAGATACAGTAATATCCACCTGCCCTAAAGGAACTCAAAGGTTTTTACAGGTTTGTCTGCTCCTCTACTGAAGCCAATAGTGTTTTTCTATAATCCCACTGTATTAACCATTTCTCTTATCCTGCTGTATTTGGCATTGATACAGCCTCACCTTTAGCACTGTGTGCAGTTCTGAGCTCCACAATTTAAGAAGGATGTGAAGGTCCTTGAATGAGTCCAGAAGAGGCCAACAAAGCTGGTGACAGGAATGTGCTATGCTGGAAGGAATGCCCTGTAAGGAGTGGCTGAGAACTCTGGGTTTGTCTAGTGTGGTGAAAAGGAGGCTGAGGGGCAACCTCAACTCTCTATAGCTTCCTGAGAAGGGAAAGTGGAGGGGGAGGTGCTAAGCTCCTCTCCCTGGGATCCTGTTGTCACAGGACATGTAGGAATGGTTCAAACCTGTACTGAGCAGGTTTACACTGGACATTAAGAAAACATTTCTTTACCAAGAGGGTGGTCAAACACAGGAACAGGTTTATTAGACAGGTGGTCAATGTCCCAAACCTAATAGTAAATGCTAATGGTGCACAATACCCTTAACAACATGCTTTAACTTTTGGTCGGCCTTGTGGTGGTCAGGAAGTTGGACTAGATGATGATTGCAGGTTCCTTCCAACTGAAATATTCTATTCTTATATTATCACCTTCAACTGCAAGAGGAACAGCACATAGCCCTACGCAAGTAATTTCTAGAATTCCCTGGTGACAGACACTGTGCCTACTAAGTGAAACAGTAAGACCCCCCCCCTCAAACTATCCCACATGGGCCTCTCATTCATGTTGTCCTTCCAAGTACTGTTAAATTTCTCAAAAAGCTTCCTGCACAATACAACTGTAAAAATTATGTGACTTTTTAATACCACTAAACAAACACTAATCAAGAACCAAACAAGTAAGCAAGAGGTTGATATCTGAATTCCAAGTGTATTACAGTCTCGTGGTTCTCCTTAGTTTTTGCCATTGCCTTCAAATTTTTCTATTATATTACTTCATGAATCCATTCAGTAAGATCCCAAGGCTGAGGGTGCCACTTAATCCTCAGCCTGCTACAGTAAAAGCAGAAACTCCCTTGAAAACATTTGACGTCTTCATGTCTTCTGTTTAATTGTTGTGTACCAACAAAGACATGACAAGTCAGTTCTGTCAACGGGAAACAGAGTCTGTGATCTTTAAAATCAGTACATTTTTCCTTGGAACACAATTTAACTGTGTGCACTGATAGTCAGAGACACAAAAGGTTGCTTATTAACCCGATGCAGTGCCAATGAGAATGCTTTTCTCTATCATAACTATCATCTTTATCTCAGTGTTGAGGTGAGGCCACTTTAGATAGCTCAACACACAGGCCTCACAACTCTGTGACTCATTTTTTTCTATTACAGGCAATACTACCTTGTGATTCAATTCACTAGCAATTCAAGGATGTAGCATGATAAGCAACAGATCATGCTACTTGGAGTCTACAAAGCAGCAAATCCAACAGCAATGTCTTACACACAGCATGTTTACTGCTTGTCTTGCCTTCATCCAGTTGCCAAAGCCAGAATGCTGCAAGGACCAGTCAGGCTCTTCTCTGTGATGCCCAATAACAGGACAAGGGGCAATGGGTGGAAGATGAGACATAGGAAGTTCCATGTAAACATGAGGAAAAAATTTTTCACGGTGAAGGTGATGGAACAGGCTGCCCAGAGGGAGTCTCCCTCTCTGAAGATATTCAATACCCATCTGGATGCCTTCCTATGTGATCTGGTATAGGTGATCCTACTCTGGCAGGGGGGTTGGACTAGATGATCTTCAAGGTCCCTTCCAGCCCCTAACATTCTGTGATTGTGACCATGAAGCAAGCCAGGAAGACAAGGACTGACCTGAAGCTCCGGTTCTAGAGAAGGGCATGTACAAAGAGATCCTCACAAAAAGATCTCCACTTTAAGTTAAAAAGATGATATTTCCTTAAAACTCTCATTGGTATGCCCTAAACAAGAACTAACAAGAAGAGTGTTTTTTCAGATAAAGGAACAAAGTTATATTTAAAGCATCAACAACACTGCAGCTAGCCATGGAAGAACTGTTAAAAGAATAATTGTATAAAAATTGTACCATACTAAATGCAGATGCCAACATCAGCTACAGGCAATGAAAGTAACATTTCAGACCAAAACTTCAACACAATTCAAGGATGTGTACGTCAGGTCCTATCACTAATCGGTATCAGAATGAGTTTCGAAGCTTAAACACTGAGTTTTCAGTTTTATTTGTGCTATTTCAGAATACTTTTTACTTAATATTTACTAAAGGTAAAAATCTTACCATTCAGTTGTTTGCAGAACAGACCCACATGATTAAAAAAGTCTCTGAACACCTGAGACATTACTGGCCATCAGCAAGCAGTAACTTAAGAGAGATTTACCTTGAAGAATACAATTATTACACTGCCTACACTCCAAAGACAGTGGGGAGCTTTTGAGTCAGACCCAAAGAAATACGTAGGAACCTCGTATTTATTCCTGTTGATCTCAGGTGCCTGAATAGCTTTGTCTTCAAATTACTGTGCCAAGTCAAAAGCTCCCTTGGCAGTTATATCCTCTGCTACCATCTCTGGAAGTCAGGAGCTTTTCCTGTTACCATGTGGCCTCTTCTTTTCACACACCTGAACTGCCAGGATTCACACTTAGCCCACAAACCTTAAGTCAACACATACAATATAGTACCTAGAAAGAGACCCTTTCTAAGGACATCGTCACACACCTGCATATATTGCAGAACAAAACCTCATCTACAGTTGAAAGGTATTAACAGTTAAAATTAAATCAAACCAAAACTAATTACCTCAGAGTTGTTCTCCTTATGCAGCACTTGGTTGAAAGTGGAAAACAGAAATACTATATGAGGGACAAATACCAAGATGCATATGAGCACACATATTAAGGGATAGTATAAACCTTGCTCCCAAAAGAAGCTATGCTAAAAGATGAAGGCCAGTTATCTTTTTGAAGTTGCAATCCAGATGCTAGCTTTGGAGCATCCCCTCAGGTTGTTCTTCAAAGTCATGTGGATGCAGGTACAGCCACGTCCTGAGGCTGAGCATTCACAAGGCACAAATCCTTTAAGGAGAGGCTGAGGGAGCTGGGGTTGCTTAGCCTGGAGAAG
The DNA here is from genome assembly GCF_026170545.1 of Melanerpes formicivorus. Classification (NCBI taxonomy): domain Eukaryota; kingdom Metazoa; phylum Chordata; class Aves; order Piciformes; family Picidae; genus Melanerpes; species Melanerpes formicivorus. The sequence continues at coordinate 7,823,356 of NW_027142369.1, forward strand.
AGGAGGCTCAGAGGAAACCTTATTGCTGTCTGCAACTACCTGAAGGGAGGTTGTAGCCAGGTGGGCGTTGGTCTGTCCTCCCAGGCAACCGGCACCAGAACAAGAGGACACAATCTTAAGCTGCGCCAGGGGAGGTTTAGGCTGGATGTTAGGAAGAAGTTCTTCACAGAAAGAGTGATTGGCTATTGGAATAGGCTGCCCAGGGAGGTGGTGGAGTCACCATCACTGGAGGTGGTTAGGAAGAGTCTTGATGAGGTGCTTAGTGCCACAGTTTAGTTGATTAGATAGGGTTGGATGACAGGTTGGACTCAATGATCTCAACGGTCTCTTCCAACCTGCTTAATTTTATTCTACTCTATTCTACACAGAGGTCTTCAGCGTGACTTGGGAACCACAGACAACTAGAGGGGTTTAAAAAGAAAAGGAAAACTAGACACTCTTTTCAATGAGGTCAGTGCATGAAGATCACACAGAGAAGGACACATCAGGTGTAGTAAAAGTCTTGACCAGGATAGGATGGAAAGTAGTAAAATACAGGGCTGAAGGAAAGGACTGGAACTATCAGAAGAAGGAATACAAGAAGAGAGGCAGGCATCACAGTACCACACCCTGAATAATAGCTAATTCTGTCTTCCTTGGGAATTTGAGAGGACTCCCAATCTGGTGATTCATGAAGAACAGCACTGGGTGTAGGGGAAAACTGTTTTTGTGGAGAGCCCACCAGCTTTGTCAGACTTCACTTCCTGACAGCTAGTTTGTAGGGAACAATGCCTCATGACTCACCAAAAGATGTTTGCTTCTCAACCCACCACAAAGTCGCCCTGGGACTGACTGTGGCAAGTTACACTTCCTCGAGATCCAACTGGCTCACACACTTGGCAACCACAGAAGCAGTGCCAAGCTGATGTGCATTTCAAAAACCCACAGATGTGATTAATTTTTAGAAAAAGAAGGAAAACACTCAAAGGCAACCTATCAGCTTTTAAAGTTTTGTTGCATTTTAAAAATTCTTTCCCCAGGAAACAACTGCTGTGTACAAAGATTTTCAAAGAGCAACCAGCATGCCAAGGGCTTAAAAGTAATATCCAAATGTAGTAGCTAGAAGCTGGTAAGAGTACCACTGCAATAGTCCTTTCCCATAACTTTTTACTATAAGCCATGCTTATATTTGAGGCAAAGAAGCCAGGCATCTTGCTCTGGTGAACTTGCAGAGAAAGCACTGTCTTGCAACTGTCATTTTCACAATTAATCATCATATAAATCTATATGATTTGAGTCTGTTAACCTATTTGAATAGACCTATTTCTAGGAGTAAAATCTTCCTGGACAAAGACCTAAATTCATGCAGGTCAAACCAATATGGATTTGGGAATAAAAGAGATGGCAGGAACAAGCATAGGAGAAATCAAGACGTTACTACACACTGAGTGAGGGTGTTTACATACAGAAGTCACACAGAATTTAAAAACGAGGGTAGCAGCTCTTATCGTGGAAAAAGTGGGAGACCCTCTAAGAGTTCAGGAAGAAAAATACAGACAAGGTCAGGCCTGCTTATGGGGAATCACAACCAAGATAGGATATAGTTAATAGATTTGAAGGGGAGAGAAATAGGGAAGGAGACCAGAAATAAGGAGCTTGCAAACTGCAGTAGGGTCCTGGCAGTGAAAAAATTTGACAGTAACGCTGAGCTACCGGCTTGGGCAAGAGCCTGACACCTGGGAAGAAGTTGCAGAACGCACCAGAACGCTTCCACCAGGCCGGTACTCATTCACAGATGCGGTTTTAAAAAGGAGTTTAAATAAAACGTTTTACCCATTTTGCTTATATCGTTTAGGGAGGTTTGCAGGGAGCTCTCTCACACACTACCCTGGGAAGATACCTTGGCCAGGATAAGCCCTGCCTCCGCTCCGGCTCCGCGGCTTCGCTGTATCCGTCGCAACCGTTACACCGTGAAGCGGCACCACAAACGTGCTCGGCGGGAGAAGACACTGGGGCGGACAGCTGGGGAACGAGCCATGGCGCAGCGGCTGCCAGGCAGGCGGCGGTCGGACCGAGCTGGGACCGAGCGGCCGCCCCCTTGGCGACGTTTCACCCCGCCTCACCGATCCCGGAGGCAGAGGGGCGCGGGCCGGGGCTAGGGGGCAGCGCCCTGCAACAGGAGGCGGATCTGGGCGCCGGGCGGGCTGTCAGTGAGCCTAGCCTCCCCTTACACTGCACCGCCCTCGCTCCCCTGCGGGACGGGACAGAACGAGCCACCGCAGTCCTAGACAGTCGCTTCACTGTTACTCCTTCAGCTGCCCCACAGTTCCCCAAGTACCAGCAACAAGCCCTAACAGCGCTCCGGGCGGCGCCGAAGGCTCCTTCCCGCGGGTTGGCGTCCCACTCACCGCCGCAGCACCCGTCGCCGCTTCCCTCGTCGGCAGCCCAAGGGGCTGCGGTGCCTCTTCCCCCTCTTCCTCTTCCCCGCCCCCCCAGCCCTCACCCTGCACTGCGGCAGCTTACTCGGGCGGTCATTCACCCCCAGCGGGGCCGCCCGGCACCGACCCCGCCGCTCCAGGGACTGCGCGGGACGGCGCGGAGGACCCACCCTCGCTGCCTCGGCGCGGCCCGGCCCGGCCCGGCGGTTGGCGTTATGTAACCCGGATTGCGGCCGGCGCCGGCGTCCCGTCCCGCCCTGCGAGGAGCCGCCGCGAGAGAAGCCTCTGCGCGGGCACTGCCCGGCAGGCCCCGTCCCAGTCTGGAGCCGGGATCAGGCTGGCTTGGGCCGGCGGGGTAGCCCTATGCACTGGCCTTGCGCGGCGGCGGCCCTGGCCACAGGCACCAGGTGAGCACCGGCACTCTGCTATTTTTAGCAGAGTAAATGCTCGAGAAGATGAAAAGCTGAGTTTGCCACAGTATCACGTTCTGGGGAAGCTGGACCTGTGAGAGTCGCCAAACACCAGGAATTGGGAGACAAACCACAGACGGTCTCTAGATGTTCTAGTAGCCCCTGCGATCCATGCCAAATCGTGGGCGGGCAAGTTTCTTAGTGGTTCTTTTGAATGCCCAGAGAGAAATAAGGCGGCCTGCATTTCAGCGGTTTTCTGTAAATGAAACAGCGCCAGCCCATCGCAGTTAATACAAACACGAATCAACGTGGCTGTATGGGGTGTCATAACTGACGTTTTGAAAACAAACAACAAAACCAAAACCCAGACACGAACTTAAGGAAACAAACCCCGTTTCCGCTATAATCTAACTCAGGTGATTCCTCTCTAACCTATCCAAGCAAAAGCCTAGAACGTATGCCGAGGTTATTCTGGAAAACACAGGAACAAAAGGAGCAGCAGTGCTGGTGTGTCGACAACCATGATACCGGTTTTATAGCCCAATGAGAGAAGCCTGTCATGAACATCTTGTGTGTGCTCCATTTGGGCACCTGAAAGTTATAATCACATGAAAGCCAGTGTGCTGAGCTACAAGGAGGGAAGAGGAAAAGACCTTCATATTTGAACAATAATATAAACAAACTAAATGAGCACGTGAAGAAGTTTGTCAGTATTTTGTAAGGCACAAACTGGTACGCTCTGGCAGAGGTTATATTGCTGCCCTCTGCTGCTGGGAACTTGAGTGGTTCATTTGCTAATGAACAGAAAAACAGGTAATTTGCGATAAAGATCTCTGACCACATGTAACAGTACTGCTGCCATGAGCCTCGAGATACATAGCTCAGAATAGATGAGAGGGTGAGCTCTTGAAGTCTTCGAGAGGCAGAGGACAACAGCTCCCCACTCTCTAAAGCCAGGTGAGGTAGACTTGTCCCTAATAAAGTTCTTTGCCTAATGTGTAAAGACCAACCAACTTGTTTTATTTAAGTTTTGTGCAGAAAAGGGCGATAATTTGCAAGGCTAGCACAACTAGTTACAGCTAAACAGTGTATTTATACTACCTGGGATACATAAACACTCCTATTTGATAACCACGGGATGACTCTTTCTTTGACTCAGTTTAGAAGTACATTGTATTTTGAATGTACTGTGCATGTTTGGCAAAGTAGGGTTCTTTACTTGACAATGAGTAACTTATATTCTGGAAGTGTGATATGATAATGAGGAAAGTTCACCTAAGCACACCATAAGAACGGCTCAAGTTGTATCTCTGGGCACATGATCAAGGGGACCTCCTTGTTCCTTTCTTCAAGGTCCATTTGTTTCCTTTTCCTGTTTCCTCACTTTGCTGCCTTCTGCAGAGCACTTCTGTCTGTTATCTCTTCCCAAAGCCTGGTCTTATAGAATGTGTATTTTATTTTAATCTTTCATCAGGTTGGCCCACATCAAGAGTGTTACCTGGCTGCCATCAGCCATGGGAGCCTTCACAGGCTCATTTTTTCCCCATAGCTAGGTATTCAAATGTGATCTGCCACTTATAAGGCATCACAACCTTAACTGGAACAGCTCTGTATTTAAATTGCTCCTGGACCATGACAAATCACCATCCTTCATCAGCAGTGGAAAACATAAAAGTATACTTTTATAGCTGGTTCTGACCTTAGGCATATAGTGGCACAATTTGGGATAAGTATCACCTTTTAAGCTGTCACTGTGAGGAAAACGGAGTGCTGTAATCTCCCTCTATTTGTAGACAAGCCTATCATCTAACCTGGACCATCTAATTTATTCACTAGTATAGTTTTGACAAACTACTTGGAGTAAAGTGATTACCAATGTGTAAAACTGAATCTATGCCTGTGCAACTGCTCTCGTATCACAGTAATTCATAACTTTTTATCTCATAATGACCTTTGGAAGTGTGAGGAACTCAGTTCAGCCCAAAGGGTTGAACTCTAAAGGAATGTGTCTGGAACAGGTAGATCATAGAGAACATACAATCTTATCTGTGAATTTGCATTGGGAAAACTTACTCAGTCATCAGTAGTATATGAGAAACCCTCACTATCAGCAATTAATTCTTTACAAAATTACCCCTAGGAAACTACTTTGTATACCTGGTCTTTCTAAGTCAGAAATTAAAGCAGCCCCTTGTATTTAGAAAGTTTGCTGGTGTTAGACAACACATCACTGTATCAAAAAAATTGCTTGTGTTAATTTCCTCTTCTGCATTCCCTATGTGGAGGCTTCCATGGCTTTGATTATACTACCTCAAACAGCTTTGTACATGCTGAGTTAGAAAAAACACTGTACACAGACAAACAGCAGGCATTAAATAAATGAGCATTCAGTTCATTATCCAAACAACATAAAGTTGCCCACACAGACCTAAACAACAAAGGAGAGGTAGAATGACTATAGGCAGTGTGGCAGGGTAGAGAAGCTTTTGAAAAGGAAAACACAGCAGCTCTCTTTTTCCTTAAAAGAAAGAAATGTATTTTTAGAAGCAGTTGGCTCACCCTCTAAACCAAACCATGAGTATTTGTCAGTGAATATAAATCATTTTCAGACATTTCCTGTGATGAGCAGAATACCCAAGAGACTGGGTGGAAAGCATAAAATACTGCAAAAGTAACAATTGTATTGGCATGGTTTATTCAACAGGAGGATCTACACAATGTCTTTGGGGCAACAGAGAAGCACTTACAATGCTGCAGGGTAACTGCTCTCTCATTAGTGCAACACACCCATTTATTCATACTCATAACTGATGACAAACAAGTATTACAAGATATTAAGATGTTTCCCTTTATGTTTGCTTGGGTACAGCAGTGTAAAATTGTAATTCAAATGAGTCACACAGCAGCCTTGGGGTGGGAGGAACAGCATTTGTTGGCAGAGTAACATTTGTGTGCAGCTTATGAGTGACATATGTCTTTGGCATGACAGGTTTCAACATCAGGTTTTTTTATATTGTTTTATAGCTACTCAAATTTGCACATTGCTTGACAGAAAGCTTCTGTGGGTGGTGGTAGGAGTTCCTGTAAGTAAAACTCCCTCATCAGCTGGTAAGGAATGAGGAGTCATAAACTCTAAATGCTGATGTCAAAGCAGCATATCTTTAAGAGCACTAGGGCAAGGATCACGTCTCAATGAACCACGCCAACTTCCTGCCCTGTATTCATGCAGACTTTAACAGAGTACTTCATCTTCTCCCTGTAGCATATTTTGGAATTTACCTTTTGTCTAATTCAGCTCCACAGGAAAGTGGGACCTTGTGGTACAGTACCAGTTCTGACACCACTGGCCCAAATACCCTTCTATAGTTAAGCACTTAATATTATTGAGTTCCAACTTCTGGGTAGACTTGGGTATTTTAACACTCCAAGCAGACTGAAGCTGTAACCACAGATTCTGCAAGACAAAGTTCAAATTAATTTGGTTGGTTTGGTTTTTTTGTGCCATGTTTCCATATAAACAGAGTAAAAGTGATAGTTTGTGCCTCTTATTCATTAGCTTCTAAATTTAGAATACTGTCTCAAATTGGAACTTAGCAAGTATCACTTCTGTGATATTGGCTGACTGCAGCCAAATGCGTTTGCATGATGTGTTAACAACATTCATCAAATCATCTGTTGTAAACCATCTACCCTTCAGAGCATAGGAGCCTTTAGCACATAGGATATTTAAATCTGGACTTCCTACTCCCAGTATCACTCCTAGAACTGCACTAAGAGCATGCAATTAGGAGCAGAGGAAATTTGTTTCAAGTTTTCTGTTAGGTTCAAGATACAGCTGAAGAAGCATCAGATTTCTCAAGCTTCTACAATGGATAGAAGAAAGCCTGACAGTAAAAAGAAGCAAGGTTAGCAAACAAAACCCAACACAATTAAACTGAATTAAGCCAGAGTTAAGCCACTATAAAGCAGCTGAGGCACTGCTCCATTTATTTATGAGCAAAACAGACTTCTTGCATCACACACACTAGACATGAGGATTCTTCACATGAACATCACTTGCTTGAGTCACACTTTAGTAGTTGGAAGATAATGCTAAAGGAACAGTTGACACTGGTGATGCTGGAGTCCTCCAGGTCTATCAAAACACTCATAAATAATATCCATGCTTCATGTTGCTATCAAACAATTTTGGTCTCAAGAGCAAAGCAGCAGCTTCCTTTCCCAAGCATCATCATTTCTTCAGTTCTTTCTGTTTCCTTTGTAGGTTTTTCCAGGCTCTGCTCATTTGTTTTCAGACTGGTGCCTACACATCTTTAACAAGTCTGAAAGCTTTTCAAGAAACAAAACTCAATGACCAGAAGAGGGGCAGTAGGGTGTTAGAAGTTGATAAAAAGTTATCAGACTGGAACTTTGGAGGCAGTATCACTTCACAGCTAGCAAGGGATCCACAGAACAATAGAAATAGATCACTGTACACTTAACTACAATCGTGCCTTATAAATACTTCTGTGTGGGGAAAACATAAGACAATGTATTTGACTATCGAGATAACTGTTGTATTAAAAACGTGTTCTTCAAGCAAAATTGTCAGAAAACTGACCACAGAACAAGTCAAAGGCACAGATGGGGTAGGAGCAGAACCCCCAAGACATCTAGGATGATACTCACTAGCAAACTGTGAAGTCCTGTACTATTAGCTCTTTGTGCACTCCCTCTCCTGAGGTGACTTGAGGGTAATTTGTTTGTAATTTAGGCATAGCAAGGTTAACAGCTAGGCAGGAAAGAAGTTTTTAATTTTTGCAACTCAGATGAAATATTGAATTTCCTTGGTTTCTCTGAGAAATTTCCCCTATTTTGAGGGGGAATCTCACCTTCACAATACATTTTGAAGTACACTACTCTCCCTTCACCAGCATTGTCACCCATATTCAGATGGGCTCCAGCACCTCAATATTTGAACTCAATATACAAGATGCAGCCTTACCAGTGTCAAGTACAGGGGGACAACCACTTCTCTAGTCCTGCTGCTGCCATGATTTCTGACAAAGGCCAGGATGCTGCTGGTCGTCCTGGCCACCTGGGCACACTGCAGGCTCATATTCATCCAGCTGTCAACCAGCACCCCCAGGTCCTTTGTCCCCCATGTGCTGTTTGACAAAGCAGATTGCCTTCAGTATTATAACTATCCCTGGCACCCAGGCAAGGATTAGAGGCCTGTGGTTCCCCAGATCCACCTTCCAGTCCTTCTTGTAGATGAGCATCACATTTGCTAACTTTCAGTCAACTAAGACCTCCCCAGTTAGCCAGGACTGCTGATAAATGATGAAAAGTGGCTTGGCAAGCTCTTCCACCAGCTCCCTCAGCATGCTTGGGTAGATTTCATTTGGCCCCAGAGATGAGATCTGCTAGGTGGAGTAGCAGATCACCGTTTTCTCTTGAATTATAGGGGCTTTATCTTGCTCCATGCCTGTATTCCAGCTCCCATAGTTGAATATCCTGAGAAAACTGCTGTGACTGTTAAAGGCCGAGACAAAGAATGCATTAAATACTTCAGCCTTTTCCTCATCCTTTATAGCAACATTTCCTCTCCCTCCAATAAAGGATGGATATTTTGCTTGGCCCTCCTTCTGTTGCTGATTTGTAACCCCAATTTTTCTCTTTTACAGCAGTGACCAGATTAAGTTCTAGCTGGACTTTCTCCCTGCGTAATTTAAGGATATCCTTATACTCTTCCTGTGTTTCCTGTCCCTTTTTCCAAAGATGATAAACTTTTTTTTTTTTCCTGAGTCATAGCAAGTTCCCAGTTCAGCCAGGCCAGTCTTCTGCACAGGCTCATCTTTGGACACATAGGGACTGCCCACTCCTCTACCTGCAAGATTTCCTTTTTGAAGAATGTCTACCTTTCCTGGATTCCTTTACCCTTCCAGACTGCCTCCCAAGGGATACTCTTGACCAGTCTCCTAAACAGGCCAAAGTCTTCCCTCCAGACATCCCAGGTGGCAATTCTGCTGAATCCCCCCCACCCTACACTGCTCCAGGAATCAAGATCACTATCATTTCATTGTCACTATGCCCAAGATGGCCTCTGTTAAAAATTGTACATACATTTCTAGAAAAAAATGGAAGACTAAAGGGTGCATGACACAAATAAAATCTTTACTGAAATACCGTAGTACCAAGTTCAAAACTACAAAGATTTTAAAAAAAAAACACCAACAAACCCCAAAGTTAATAATGAAGATTCTCACCTACGCTACAAATGCATTGATGTGTGCAAAACTCTTGAACTTTTAACTGGAGAAATCTATTACAGTTGGAACTCAAGCAATGACATACTTAGTACTGTTTCTGCCATAGAGGTGATCAAATGGCCAGCACTGTTTATTGAAGCTGAGGAAAGTTATTGTAACATAGGATACGTTTCTTAAGGCAGAAAAATACCTAAGTGTATTTTTTATTTTTTAAGTCTTATATGGAATAGCTAAGGGATTAAAGTGCTGAACAAGATCTTGCTGGTGTCATCGCTCCCAGAGGCAAAAAGCATTCAGTTACTATAGCTTTCTATTTTTAACAGAGTAACTCGGGGATCCAGAGCCACCTCGTGGACACCAAATACATGTCAAGAGTTTGGGCACAACTACAAGTTCTTAAAATGAACTAAACAAGCAAAAGCACTTCTGTCATCATAGCTGTACCCAGAGTATGCCAGTAGAACTTACATGGGGGGCACTAAAGTCTTTCTTACAGGCAGAGAATGCCCTAGGACTTTCCTACAGTTACAAATGACCAGAAAACACTTTCAGTACTTTGAATTAAATTACAATTCATATGAATTACCATCCTGTTTCTACAACACTGGTCAAATGTGAATGCATATGAAGCAAAGAACAGGACATGTGTCCTGTTATAATCCCAGTCCTTTGCTCTCTGTGGCTTAAGACTTGATCCAGTAACAGTATCTTCTATTTAGCAGACTAGTCTTTTTTCAGGCTCATGAAAGATTCATGGCATTCTTAACTCCTGCATGAAAAGAGGCAAGAGGTGTTCTCATCAGAGGTAACATTTCTCAGCTCTGCATATAAATGAAATGTATTATAAAATTATGGTTCCCCTGCAATACTGAAAGATTCAAGCACCACTACCATCTGCAAATAAGGAACAAAGGGCCAACACAAGCTAGTCAGGCAGAACAGTTGCAGGAAGCTTGCTCATCCCAAAGAGTAATTCTACTACTCTATCACAAAGACTGTATTACACGTCCTTGCTCCAGGACAGCTCCATAAGTCACAAAGCAGAGTGCAGCTACAAAGAGATGTATACTGAGATCAGTGTCATTAAGAAGGAAGCTTGAAGTCTACAGTGTGTCATCTAAAGGTTCACATTAAAATTTGAACTTGATCTTCAATTCTGTTTAATGTGGGGCTCAGACATTGTTGCTTTCATTATACGCATATCCTGTCTGCCGAAGGCATCCTTATGTGAACTAAGCTGACAAACTGCTTCGGATCAATTAGATAACCCATCATTTAAACTGACCTCAGTCACTTCATGCATATTCTTCCCCTCTCAATAATGAAATGGAGGGTTCAATTTTAAAGCTAGTGCAAACATCCTCTTGAGAATAAACTACAAATCTATAAATGTTATTTTAAATACCCATCAAGTTCAGAAAAACTCACGTATACGCCTCCAGGGTAGACCAAAACAGGAAATCTGAATTGTACTTACTTCCCATGGGCCCCGAGTTCCTACAACCACAAAACTCCCCTAGTGCTTATACATTTCTGCTGCTTGTTGCACTTTTTCGAACTACCACATCATCAATATAACCAGGAACTTTTCATAGTTATTTTTTCAGTGTTCCCAATTTAGGCAATCCACAAAATTATAGTAGTTTTTAAGGAAGATGTTGCCTTAATAGTATGCTGAAAGTATTTAACTGTCATGCAGAACAGCTGGAACTCAAAACATCCCACTAAAAAGCTTCAAGAGACAACAAAATTGCCTAAGTAGAACCCAGCAGTTAAGGCATAAGAAGGGATTTGCTTCCAGGCACTTAGTACATGTCAGAAAGACATACAGATGTCTGACTTGGACAGGAAGGTGTCCTGTTCAGATAAGCTGAAATGGGACTTTTCTTCTGACATTCCTCACCGGCTGATTTAGCCCTCCACTTTGTACAAACCCAGACAAAAAAACATTTCTTAGATGCATACCTTCTTGTGCATAGTATAAGAACCTCAGACCACAAGTAGTGATTCTGTTCAGCAGCAGAATGCCTGCAACTAACCTAATGTGTGACTACCAATGAGCACTGGAGCTCTGCAGTTTTAATACTAGAACTTTTACTATTGTTTCCAAAGTGATGTGTTAAGTCTTCTAACAGGAGCAGCAGCAAAATGTCAGTAGCCTTATGGGAGTCGCCTTAGTATTTCTTCTGCCCAGGTGAGTTAAATCATTATCTGCAAAATACAAGAAGTTTTACTTAGACTGATGGAAGACTGGACCATTAACTATTTATTACCATAAGTAGTTATTTCTTTGTTTCTAGAGTGTACATGGGGTTTATGTTCTGAATCTTATCAGTAGGGAAAAGTGTTTATCCACTAGTAGAGTGCTGCATATTGCATAATCCAAAAGCATTTCACAAGAGTAAGTATTTTATTAAAAAGCATTCCGTTAAGCTTAATAGCATCCCACAGAACTATAAATCTCAGTATTTTTAATTAACCCTGTACACAGACTTCAGCGAAACTAATATTTATAGCAGTTTTTCAGTGTTCAGCAGACGTCACTGTGTCTGCTAAACAATATCAGACTGCAGAATTGCTCTTACTGTTGGTGGATCAATAATGACATGGGATAAGTCATTATCTCCGTGGCAACAGAATTGTAGCTATTAGAGGAATATTGCGCATGTTGCTGCTGCATCTCTTACAGGCATGCCTCGGCTTCCTCATGCAGATGCTCTCTCTGCAAGCCTGGTATGCCCAGAGTACTACCAACCAAGGGCATCTCTTGGACTACAGAGGATTAAACTGCAACTGGGGAAAAAGCACATCCCCACATGGGTTTTCCCACCCTTCGGTTTGATGTCCTTATTTCACTTACGATTTCTAATGAACCACATCCTTGTAGAAATAACAAGAATGAAATTCAGAAAAGTGAGCACTACAAAATTCCATTTATAACCTTCTAAAATTATTTTTTTAAGTATACTTAGTTGCCTTTAAGAATAGAAACATCTCTTTCTTTTTACTCAATTTACATTTAAATTCCCCTCTGACTTCCTGGGATCTTAAAAGCTGCAGAAATGTTTCTGCTAGATTGAAACAAGCTAGACCACTTGGGACTACCATACTCAATGCTTGTTAAGCCTCTGCCTCTGTATATTTTATCAGTTCATCAACTAGAAAAACATTTTTGCTTTACAGAATCCATATCACAATACGGATACTGTTTTTTTGGTCATATTGCACAACCTTGCACTATGTTAATCACAACACAGAAACCACAGAAAGCAGTAGTGTTTGTGTCTTCCTCAGCATGCCTGTTTTGTTGAAAACACAACACTGATCGATTACATATACTTTAAAATACTGCAACAACACTTTCTTTTATTCATAAGATATCCACATGGGATGATGAACTGCAAGTTTGCCACAATCTCCTTTGCACGTGTTCTAATTAAATAAAAGGCAACAGAATTAATGCCTACAGACGGTAATTAAAACTCAGAAGTACACCTCATTTATGAATGCCGTTTGATACGGAGGAAAACTTACATAACGTTTTCTTCTACTTACAGGAGGGACCTGGCTGCCATGGGCGACATCTAAGCTTTTCTCCAAGTTCCTAGAAAGAATCCAGCGTCTGCCCAGGAGCTCAAAGTTGGCTGCAAACACAACCGTTTCCAGGACCTGCTCCAAAACCAGCGCTTCTCTGGCTGACGCTGGGCAGTTCTGGACGTCTTTCACCATCTACTGAACCAACCCTTTCGTACAGGCAATCAGCCAGCCTAGTCTTGCTCACATCTCTCCACCTCGCAGCCACCCCCGCCAGTTGTTCCAGTGACCAATCGGGCTGTGCAAAGCCACCGGTTACTCGGGTCTCCCCTCCTAGCATTGATGCAAAGCATGCAAAGAACTGCGTTTCTCAGTGATTAACTGCCTGCTTCGTTCCACTGTGACAAATTAAATACACCAAACCCGAGTAACTGAATGCAAGCAAGTCACTAAACACAGTCAAAGCTACCAAAGAGACAGACCCATCCAGGACTTCGTCAGATGCTCACGTAACGCCTCCGCTGCCTCCCCTGTCCGCCTACAGTGAAAAACGGTGCTTACTCAGCGGCGTTGCCCTGAGGGCACTTCCACCGCTGCACCTCGCATACATTTGTGCTCATCATCACCGCAGTTTCTCGCAGCCGACATGCCGAGCAGCCCCGTTCTCTCATGATTTCATTTAGCTTTTAAACGGTTTTACCTCCCAGTTCGCGTCCCCAGCCCCAGGAAGCTCTAGATCAGCCTACAACACCAAGAGATAAAACCCTAACCCCGCTCTGGGGAGAGGCGGCGTAGGTACAGCCCCCAACTCCACCGAAGACTCCTAGCGCACTACCATCACAGCTACATGAAGCGCCCGGACCCTGCCCATACTGCAGGCCCAAAGGAAGCAGCCGAGCACGGCGACGACCACAAGGTGGGTCTCCCTGCCGTACCGCCCTCCCTCCGCCGCCGCGCCACTCAGCCTGCACCCTAGCTGCCCGGCAGAGCCAGCAGCAGTGGGGAAGGGAGGCGCGCGGCAGGGCAGCGCGCACCAGATCCATGGCTTCGCTGTCCGTTAGGCTGAAGGCAGCTGAGGCACGCTAAGCCCCCAGCCACGAGCACCGCTGCAACCCGGAAGCGGAAGAAACGACACGCTAATGACGCGCCCCCGGGGCGTCCCGAGAAGAGCAGCGCATCCAGAGGGCTCCGACCAATCGCGGCCGTGGAGCGGGCGGGGATTAACCAAAACACCGATAGGTGCTCCTCCCAATGTAACTGCAGCGGTGCACTTCTCTCCACAAATAGGAAGACAGAGTATCCTCAGGGTTGCTGGGTGGGACAAGGCTACTGGCCGTCGATGCTGATTGGCAAGTGACTACGCCTATGTGGAAGAGAAACTCCGCCGTGACCTTTCTTGCTTTCCGCCAATAGGCGGTGAACACCGGCTTGTTGCCGGCGGAGCGCGGTGAAGGCCAGCAGTAGGCAGTCGGGGCAGCATGAGCCGTGTTTTGTGGGCGGCCTGGCGGTGGGGCAGTGCTGCCGTGCGCGGCCCAGCAGGGCGACCCCTGAGCCAGGCAGCCACCGGCGGCGCCGAGGGCGGCGGGGCTGAAGGTAGTGGCGGCGGCTCAGGGTCGCGGGAGGCGGTAGAGCGGCTGGTACGAGCGCACCCGGTGGTGGTGTTCATGAAGGGCAGCCCGGAGCAGCCCCTCTGCGGCTTCAGCAACGCCGTAGTGCAGATCCTGCGGCTGCACGGTGTGGATGACTACAATGCTCACGATGTCCTACAGGACCCCGACCTCCGCCAAGGTCAGCGGCCGGGGCCGGGGCCGGGGCCGGGGCCGGGGCCGGGGCTGGGGCCGGGGCTGGGGCCGGGCGCGGCGGCCGTCGTGGGTCACCTTTGGCCGCCACATCCTCTGCGGCTGGAATTTGCACATGACCCAAACAGGTCCTCTCTGAAACACTGCTATTACTGGGCAGCGCCAGAACCCCGAAGTCCCGATTTCCCTGTGGGAAGGCTTCCCGGCCTGCGGGAGGCTCCGATATGTGTAACCCTGCTGGGAGGCCGGAGCTGCCTTAATGCCTCTTGGCTCCCGGAGAGTCGCTGGCGCCCTCCTTACCCCGCCCTGCGCCCAGCTCAATCTGGCAGCCCCCGTTCACTTGATGGAACTTGCTTCTGCTCGCTTTCTTGAGGTTTTTCGTAATGTTTTACAAGCAGGCCTAGTTCCGGGGTTGGGGGGGGGGGGGGGGGGGGGAAATGAAATTCGAAGCGTGATACAGAGATGGTTACTTGTTCCGGATGTGCCTGTTTGGGTTCTGGAACCCTTGCTGTGTCCACGAGCGTTTTGGTCATCTGCAGAAGGCAGTTAGACTTACAGGGTATCTCTTGAAGAGCAGGCTTTTTGTGCCATGCCGCCCCTAAAAAAATAGGTACAAAGCTGTATTAAAAAGTCCCTAAAATGCTTAGTTATCTAGTCAAGATGTTATTTGTTCCCATGAGCAGCATGGTGAAGCTTCATGAATACCATGGGCTTGGGCCACTTGATTCCCTGCTCATGCTGCCTGGCCAGGTTCTTTTGATAAACTACAAAAGTATGCTAGTCATTTGCACAAGAAATATTTTGTAATAGTTTCACCATTACTGCTCAAATGGTGGGAGCTATTAGTTATTTTTGTTTAGATTTATTTTCCTTCAGTTATATTACCTGCTCCACCCTGAAAAGCCAGTATGTGGCTGCTTCTGTTGATGGCAATTTCTGACAGAGAAGAGGGCAGGGCTGCTGGAATCTGTAGTTCTATAGGAAGTGTGATTCAGCAGGGGCTGCCTGAAGGCCCTCTTAGTCTTCTCCTGGAGCTGGCTTCAGGTGGTGAAAAGTTGGTATGCAGCATGTGATACTTTTCTAAGCCCTCTTTTCTAAGCTCCTTGCATGTGGGTTTAGTGAGGGGATGCTCAGCCTTTTCCTATGAAAATATCCAATACATATGTTCAACTATGGTGGTTCAGGCATGTTTTAGCTGTGAAATCAAACCAGCTCCCTCTACTTGCCTCTTCATGTAAAAGCACACTCAGATCTGTGAAACTAAATAGTTACAGGTACTTCACGTACCCTGAGTTGAGGGTATGCTTCCCTGACACAAATCCTTCCTTATTAAAGGTGGTCTAGGAGACCTTGACACTCTCTTGGACTCCATGGCTATTTAGGTTTTTCTAATTTGGCAGTGCCACAAATGATCCTGCTCTCAGCTGATGGACAGCACTAGGCTGGTTCAGGTAACTAAGGGGGCAGGTTACATATTGGAAAAATGGTAGTTTGAACTGTTGTGGTAGTTCACTTTCAGATTATTTTCTCATGGCTTTACTTTACCTAAGCAAGGGATTCTGTCAGGGTTGGACTTGATAGTTCCTCTCACCCTTGACCTAGCTTTGCCTCAGTCATGCTTGCACCAGTACTAATGATATTCATGAAAACATGTTGCTTTTCTGGAGAAAGTGTGGTAGGAAGCAAAGTGGTTGCCTGAGTTAGTTCTTTGTTGTAGCCCATTATTAATTAGTGCTAATGCTGGCAAGAGAGACTGAGAATTGGTAACATACTGGGGAAATGGGGTGGGAGTGCACTACGTATCCCTTTCCATAGTAGTTTATACTGATTCTGGTTTCACATCCACCTTAAAGTGGCTTAACTGTCAACTGTAAGCTTGTTCTATGGAGTGTGGTATTACAAAGCAAGCAGTGGTTCAGAGCAGAAGCTGCAGCTTCTGAAATAGAGTGAGAAGTGTTAACCCGCAGAGAGGGGGAAGGACATCACTTGGGGTGTTGGTACTGCCGAAGGCTAGAGCAGGTTAACTTGCTTTAACACTGCTGAAACACTATCAGTAACTGCTCTGTGAAGCTAGGAGCTGGTTAACCATTTCAGGAGGTGTTTGGTTCGTAATCTCCTTGAGCCTCATGCATGAAAGCATTTAAAGCAGCTTGTCCCACACATGAAATGCAGCATACAGAGCCGCTTAGCTTGATTGTGTTCATATTTTTATCTGAAGTTGGATAGGTCTTTGAAAGTATTATCAGCATTTGTGTCCTTGAAGAAAATATTTCTGAGAGAGTGTAACTGATGTAAATATTACCATGGAACGCCTATTGGCAATAGGCTTCTTATCACAGAATCATTTGAGTTGGAAAAGAGCATCGAGTCCGATCGTTTGCAGGGTTCTTGGTTCTCAATAGATGTATAGAGGTATCTTAACAAAAACCAAACCCTAATTTTTTATCGGCAGTGGCTCCTTTGTGTAGGATTATCCTTAAGTATTCCTTACTGTTGGGACTCAGTTTTTCATTGCAGCTGTTGTGGATTTTTAGGACAGACCCCTTTTGAGTGCCCAGTGGACAAGGAGTGCTTAAGTACTGTTCACATCAAAAGTCAGCATAAACAATTGACAGATTTTAGTGAAATGCTAAGGAAGAAGTTATAGATGGTAATGTTGGAGGAGAGGTTAGATCATTCTGGGCTCCCTTTGGCCTTGATTTGTAGGCTAAACTTAGTGGTTTTGACTTTTGAAACCTTGGTTGTGCATGCACAAAATCGTAAGCCAAAATAACATTTCTTAGCTGATATACTCCATGGTTAGGAATACTTGGTAACTTTTTTCCCCCCTAGCTTGTTGTTACTTCAGTGGATTTTATTAAAACACACCAGTATTTGTCTGAGGGAAATAAAGTGGTTAAAGTGCCAAAAAGTAAACATTATTTGATTATAGTTTTGTTTTTTTTTAAAAAAAAACAAACACTAAATATTTTGGGTTTTACCTTTAATGGCTTTAGAGGTAAAAATGTTTTCTAAGGGGAAAGCAAATTTCCTGGTGTTTTCTGCTATACAGGTCTAATATTTGCTGTTAGTACTTTGACAGCCTGTGCTAAAGCTCCTGTGTGCTTGTTTAGAGGACTGACTTCCAAGGTGAATTGGTTCTGATGATCTGAAAAGGAACCACTGTTGTCTGTAGGCTTAAATTTGCTATATGGGCTTTTACACCTTGGGTAGAAAAATTCCAGGCATTGCATATTGGAAATGTATGAAATGTTGAATTCAAAACTTGCTTAGATATCAAGCGCTGGTCAACTTGGTGTAAGAGCCTATAGATGCGGAATTTTTTCTGCTACAGGAATAATGGCTTTATGTGAAGGGTCTTTTAAAAAGTGGCAAATTAGATATAATGACTTAATCTGTATTATTTTGTGTGTGGTCTTTAACTGCGAGTTGGAATTCAGTTTATACCAGCCAGTCAATGTTTTTGAATGGTCTTACATTTGTCTTCTGTGAAGTAGAGTTTTGCACTCTAGTTCTATACTTTGTAATTGTGTCAAACTCTTTTTTTGTTTAATGACTACTTGAAAAAAAACTTGGCCTTTGTGCCCCTCCCAAGGGCTGAAAGGTCTGGCAATGAAAGATAAAGCAATTGGAAATGCATAAGGCTTCTGGAGGGGTGAATGTATCTTGCAATCGAACTTGCAGTAGTAAGTATAACTATATCAATTTGGTAAGAACATAAAATATTTTCAAGTCCCTTTGGGAAATATAAGGGATAACTGAACGGAAATAGCTCTCAATATTTTTAATTATTTTTATTTCTTTAATTGAATAAAAAATAATATTGTTTCCTGGGAGGGAAAAGAGATGCTACACTTTCTGAACTCCAGTTTGAAGTCAGTGTAGAAGCCAACTCGATATCTTTCAAACCACACCTTTGAGTTGAAGTGAGAACCAAACCTAATGTGGTTTTTCCTGGTAATGTTTCTGCTATATAGATAAATTTTTGTCTCAGTGGGAAAGAAAGGGAAAATATCAGTCAGGTGGAAGCAATGAGTTCAGTTTAAAATAGCATTCTGTTTGGAGAGGGGAGAAAACCTTTAATACCTTGTTTGTTTTCTTATGCAGGAATAAAGAACTACTCTAACTGGCCTACTATCCCACAAGTATATCTCAATGGTGAATTTGTTGGTGGTTGTGATATACTCCTCCAGATGCATCAGAATGGAGATCTTGTGGAAGAGCTGAAGAAGCTAGGAATTCGTTCAGCACTTCTGGATGCAGAAAAAGACCAAGACAAAAAGTAAAATCAGGATTATGCTGTGACAGGAGTAAAGCAAAACTTCAATAAAAACTTGCTACCAGTAAAGCCTTACATACTTTAGCTCAAAGAAGGCATCTTTTTGAACTGACACTAAGATTTATCTATGAATGTCTCATGGTAGATGTAGTGATCTTGGTATTTTGATTTATGGATATTGTAAAAAATTTGAGTATAACCACTGCACTGCAAAACATGCATTTGTGGAAATTGGTGTTTTAAAAGAGAAAAAGTTCACTTGTAAAAGCATTCCCTTCTTGACTGAGGTGGGAGTAAATTGAAAGAACTAATGGTATTTTTATGGATTTTGAGTGTGTGTTACTCTGTTTTTTTTTCATACATGAATCTACACAAACAGTAACTGCATTCCCTTGCTCCTTTCAAAAAACAGAAAGTGTTAATGCACCATAACTCTTGGTGATAAGGCTTCCTGAGAGCCTGTAAAACTTCTGTAACCACATAAGATATAGGAGAAGAGTAGTTTTCAAGCAATACAGGAGGAAAAAGATTGTATGAGTGCATGAAATATACTTTTACTCCAAAGGATAAAAATAAACAGACTTGTACAAATACGTGTATAATGGTGGTCATTACTTTGTAACTTTCTGATGGCTTTTAAAAGATTGCTAAGAATTGTGCCTAAAGATTTTATAAAACATTTTCTACCTCTTGCAAAGCAGCTTTTCCCCCTGCTTATATAGTTTGTGTATTAGTGTTCTGTGGTAGTGATAAAATCTGGGGATTGTTTGAAGCCTCGGTATTCTAGCTTGAAAGAGTACAGGAGAATACTCCTATACTACTGTAATCTTGTATTGTTTGCTAGTCACTGTGTTATCTTTTTATATTTGTTTTATTTCCAAGTATTTTTGCCATACTGCTGTACTCTGAAGACTATGGTTGTCAAACATCAGATTTACGGATTAAAAGTTTCATGTAGATGAGTGCAGTAGAGAGGCTACTGAGTACATAAGTATTTCTTTGTGGAGAGTCTCTGATGTCTTTAATAACTATCTATCCACATTTCCGTAAGTGAAAACAAAATATATGAACCAGTGTAGCTTCAGCTGTAGAGAAATACTGCTAAGGCTAAAAGCTAACCAAGCTGTTCTGAATGCATTGTGTTTTTTATTAGTATAAACCAGTTTGCATGTGGATTAAGCTAATGATTGGAAATAAACTGTATTTTATATTTGATTGATGTTGACTATTTGATTATCTACAATAGTTCCTCTTATTTTAAATGATGAGTGAAACTGATACTACTTTCACTTTGAAACATGTTTTCCGCTGCATAGGATAGAAAATGTGTTGTAGAGAAGAGAAAAACTTTGGCTAGTGGAAGAGAAAGTCAGGACTAGAATTTGTAGATGAGGGATTTGATGCAAGTTCTAGTTCTAAATCTCTACTGTCTACTTAACCAGCTGTCCAGTGGAGGATCTATACTGGTGCATTCTTCACAGAATTTGCAAATGGCTTAGTGTAAGCTTACTGTATACATGCAATCAATATAGCCAGGATTAAATATAGTGGGTGTATCCTCATCGAATCCACTTGTTCATGACATCTGCCCAGTACCAGTAGAGGCAACTGAGTGACCACTGAAAACAACTAAGTTATACTCAGAACGAGTCCCTTTTGGTTGTTAGGCATGTAGATACATGTGCAAGAATTTTTTTCATATACAAGATCACATTGATGAGTAAGTCTAAACAAAGGTTAGTTCTGAGCATTTGAGCATTACTGTTCTTTGAATTAAAGCTTTCATGTGGCTAACCTTTCATGGGTACTTTCTGCCAGTCTAAATGTAGAATAGTTAAACCCAAAACTCTGGTTATTTGTCTTAAAAGACCTATAAAAGTGGATTATCCTGGGTTTTGCTAGGATGGGGTTAATGTTCTTCATGAAAAGCGAGGAAGGATAGCCAGCTGAGCCAGCAATGGAGTGTTCCATACCATGAACACCATACCTGCTCTAGGAGGGGGAGCTGGCACAGGCAGTAAAACTTAAGCTGAGTTGGGTGAGCTGTTGTGTTTTGTATTACTCATTTTATGTATTACTTTTTTGACTATTGTTCCTGTTGCTCATTTGTTCTTTGGATTGTTTATTAAACTTGCCTTATTTCAGCCCACAGGCATTTGCATTCTGCTCCCAATTTCTTTTGTCCATCCTGCTGGGGTAGGGAGCGGGTAGTTGTGTGAGCAGTTGTGGGGGCTTAGGTACAGCTGGGCCTAAAATCCCGACATGGATGTACACAGTAAACAAGGTAATGAAGAAAATTAGATTATTTTCTGCATCAATGGCAAACTCTTAGTCTGGCTATTAAATACATTTATTAAAAACAAAACTCCAAATCTGCAGTTTCATAGAGCTCTATTGTGGATCCTGCAAAAGCTGAATATTTTTCAGTACTATCTGCTAGTAGTTTAATAAAAAGATAACTTCAGCATTGTCAGGCCTTGCTTTTCTTCTAAACAGAAAAATACTTCTCCAGCATGAGTTCCTGCTTTTACCAAAACTACGAAGATTTTTCTACTTTCTCTGCATTCGTCTCCTTAGACTTTATAGTTTTTAATTACTTGCTTAAACTTTTGCAAAACATAATAGTGGTGTTTATATCCTTTGCCTGATGGGAAGGTGTACTGCTGCTGTGGTAAAAGGCTGAGTTCACTATACACAAAATCAAAAGCCAATCCTTTGCATCTTCAAACACTTTTCATCTCTTACATACAGAGCAAGGTGAGGTGGCTTGTTTTAAGCAAATGAGATTGCTCATTCCCAGGACTGTCCTAAATCTTCCCCTAAGGGGAAGAAGGGTTTCTTTGCTCTTGAACTGGTCCTGGCAGGGAGAAGAAGGAATCCAGTTACAGACACTTGTTATTGTGCTACTAGTCTTGATTTGGGAGAATTTGAGTCCATTAAACCAGAAGTTGTTTCCTTGAGTAAACAAGTTATTACTAACAGCTCAGGAAACCTAAGTTTTAATACATCTAAGTGCTAAGTTCTACACATTGGCCACAATAACCCTATGCAATGCTATAGGCTGGGGTCAGAGCGGTTGGAGAGTGGCCAGGCAGAAAGGGACTTGGGGGTACTGGTTGATAGTAGGCTGAACATAAGCCAGCAGTGTGCCCAGGTGGCCAAGAAGACAAATGGCATCCTGGCCTTCATCAGGAACATTGTGGCCCGCAGGAGCAGGGAGGTCATTCTGCTCCTGCACTCAGCACTCGTTAGGCCATACCTTGAGTACTGTGTCCAGTTCTGGGCCCCTCAGTTGAGGAAAGATTGAGTTGCTGGAACATGTCCAGAGAAGGGCAACAAAGCTGGTGAGGGGTTTGGAGCACAAGCCCTATGAGGAGAGACTGAGGGAGCTGGGGTTGCTTAGCCTGGAGAAGAGGAGGCTCAGGGGAGACCTTATTGCTCTCTACAACTACCTGAAGGGAGGTTGTAGCCAGGTGGGGCTTGGTCTCTTCTCCCAGGGGGCCAGCACCAGAACACAGTCTCAAGCTGCACCAAGGGAGGTTTAGGCTGGATGTTATGAAGAAGTTCTTCACAGAAAGAGTGATTGGCCATTGGAATGTGCTGCCCAGGGAGGTGGTGGAGTCCCCATCACTGGAGACGTTTAGGAAGAGATTGGATGTCTTGCTTGGTGCCATGGTTCAGTTGATTAGATGGTGTTGGGTGATAGGTTGGACTCGATGATCTCAAAGGTCTTTTCCAACCTGGTTAATTCTATTCCTATTCCTATTCCTATTCCTATTCCTATTCCTATTCCTATTCCTATTCCTATTCCTATTCCTATTCCTATTCCTATTCCTATTCCTATTCCTATTCCTATTCCTATTCCTTTCTAATGGGTTGCATGGCAAGTTTGTTTCTCAGCACTAATGACCTTTTTCTTATCTTAATTTTGTTAGCAAATTTTCAGATGTGCTCAATATTCCCCATTGCTTGTCTGTTCTGAAAAACAAGACATTTATATGCTCTGAAATACCTGAAGAGCTTTTGAGTATCACGACATCAATACTTACTTGTCATGTTTTGACTGAGTTCTGTGATTCCCTTAAAGGGTGCCTATCCTGACGTGTCTCTTAGAAAAAACACATTGTAGTTAGACAGAAAATAGGACTGAAGTAGGTAAGTGGATAAAGGTTTTGTTTTCAACAATTTGCAGGTTTTTGGTTTTTTTTTTTTTTTTCCAAGTATATACCAAACCTCATGGTTTATGCTCAGGCTTTAAATGATTTAAGCTAAAGGAAAAGCAAACCTCTCAGTATTGGCACAGAATTTGTGCTGTTTCACAGACAGGGGAATATCAAAATATTTTCCAGGTCATGTGTAGCTATTCTTACGTGGTTTGTTGGGGTTTTGTTTTTGTTGTTTTAATAAAATTATTCTTTCAGAAGCTTCTGTGTTCTTATGCTAAAATGATCATAAAATGGCTTAGATTGGAAGGAATCTTAGAGATCATCTACTCCACTCTCCCTGCTATGGGTAGGGATGCTTTTGAAACAGACTTGGCTGCTCAAGGCCTCATCCGACCTGTCCTTGAACGTCTCTAGGGAGGAGGCAACCACAACCACCCTGGGCAGCCTATTCCAGAGTCTCACCACCCTTGTACTGAAGAACTTCTTTTGAAGATCCAGTCTAAACCTACTCTCCCTCAGTTTAAAACCATTCCCTCTTGCCCTATCTCTGCATACCCTTATGAAAAGTCCCTCTTCAGCTTTTCTGTAGGAGCTCTTCAGGTATTGGAAGGAAACTATAAGGTACCCCTGAGTCTTTTCTTCTCTAGGTTAAACAACCCCAAGTCTCTCAGTCTGTCTTTCATCGCAGAGGTGTTCCAGCCCTTGGATCATCTTTGTGGCCCTCCTCTGGACTCGCTCCAACAGCTGTGTATCCTTCTTATGATGGGGCCCCCACAACTGGATGCAGTAGTCAAGGTGGGGGCTCAAAACAGTACAGTAAAGGGGGAGAATCACTTCTGACACTCCTCGTGATGCAGCCTAGGATATGACATACCTTCTGGGCAGTGTGAGTGCGCCATGGGCTCATGTCAAGCTTCTCATCAATCTTTACACTCAAGTCTCTTTTTTCAGAGCTACCCTCAACCCACTCTGCATGCAGCCTGTGTTTGTGCCTGGGATGGGTCCAACTGAGATGTAGGGCCCTGCAACAGTAGAATAATATATATCCCCATTGATTTAGGCATGAGAGAAAAGATTCTGATTTATACATTTATTATCTAGTTTTCTTGAACATGCATTGTTTCCCTGGAAGTAATAAGTAGTCCAGGAGGAAAGGTGTTTTTAGTTAGATCATCATACTGTATAGTCCTAAGATGTGGCTGAGAAGAACATACATTGCTGTATATAATTAACAAGCATTCATATCTTCATAGTTTCAAAGACCACTTCTCAACCAGACAGGACACCAGGCTGCTGGCTTATGCTCCCCTCTCAAGAAGAAAGAAAACATTTTGAGGGTGACTTTTGTTCTCAGATGATTTTACTGTTTTGAATCAGACTAAATAGAGATGGAGGGAATCACTAGAAACTTTTTTCTAGCTGTAGAAATTTACACAATAATTCCCAAAGTACCTTGTTTATCTGAAATATGCACAGGCAGGAGGTAGGAGGAATCCAAGGGTCAAGTTCAGCATTAATTTTTGAACAGCTTTGCCAGTTAAGCTAATTCTAACAACAGAGTGACCATGATTTTTTTTTTTTTTTAATATTGTGTTGTCTAGAAGTGGAGAGAAGGTCTTTTACCTCTCACCAGAGGAGTAAAAGAAATAAATCTGAAATTTAAATGGAAGTACTATTCACAGCTACATACAACGGTACAAAAACATGCAAAATACAGAAATCCATAGTCAACCTGAGCCCAGTTCTCCAATCTGGACTTACCATAGAACACCATTAGGCCAAAGCTTTCCACAACCTCCCCCCAAACCAGGCCAAAACCCCAGGCCTCAATGCCCCAAAGCCTACCCTCAAACCGGGCTGTACTGTACAGCCAGAAAATCAGCTTGCCCACACCAGGCCTCACTCCCCTGCAAACCAGGGAGATAAAAGCCCGTGAGTGCTGGGAGAAGAGGGGGAGGAAAAAGGCAGAATTGACTCTGCAGTCACTTTATATAGAAGATAAAGATGCAATATTATGGGATGGAATAGCATAATTTCCAGTGCCATCCCCCTTGGGATAGATGGACTGTCCAGTCTCCCGGGAGGATCTCTCTTTGGTTGGACAGCTGTTCCTTAACTCACAACGTGCATCTATGCTACATGAAAAGCCATGAGACTGCTCCTGCACATATGCTGAGATGCTGGCATGTATGTCTGTGGTTTTGCAGTTAGATGTTATCACTTCTGATGCAAAGCTTGCACAGAGGGCTGGCTTAGCATCTTTTGCAGATGAGCCACTGCAAAATTTTACTTTACATTTAACAATGAATCAAGTCAAAAGGGGCTTTGAATGAACAATGAATTGGAAAACAAATCACTGAATTACACTTTTTTTGCTTGCTGTATAACCACATTCTTCAAAGCTTGAGGGATTTTATGTACAATTTAGCCTCAAAACAGTGAAGTAAGGCCCTTGAAGCTTCATTTTTTTCAGACAAATACAAACTGCAATACAGAGAAGTGATTTGCTACATGCACTATAACAGCTATAGAAAGTATAAAATTTTGGAGACTTTGGTCTTAAACCAATGATCTAACGATTGAAAAGAACATGCTTTACAGGGGAATAGCAAGAAGCATTTTAGAGCTTTCAAACACATGCTACTACAATAGGCATCTTTGAAATACTGCTGGTCATACATGATTTCACTGTTGAATGGCAATAATATGAAATCAAAATTTTTCCCTTCTTATCCACCATTTTTCTTGTCAAAAATCTAAACAGCTCTTCATGTAGATCCAGAGTGAGGGTTTTAATAGTTTTGGTTTGGAGATTTGTTTTTCTTAAAGAAATTTAGGTATTCTCCAAGATGCAGTGCTCTTTGATGACTTCAAAGAGGA
This sequence comes from Melanerpes formicivorus, assembly GCF_026170545.1. Lineage (NCBI taxonomy): Eukaryota > Metazoa > Chordata > Aves > Piciformes > Picidae > Melanerpes > Melanerpes formicivorus. Next base: position 7,849,092 of record NW_027142369.1, read on the forward strand.
TGTGCTCCATGTATAATCCTCACAACGCAGAAGAGATCAGCTTTAGGGCTGGTATTCTGGAATGTCTTGTACTGATGATTTAAAAGATATACAGAATCTAGCATTCTTCAGTATTTTGTGTGATGCTCCATGAGAGGCAAGCAATATATGTGAAAGGAAACAGGTGCAAGAATTCTTATGCTGCTTGTAAGTAAAGCAAAAAAAGCAAATAAGACAGCAATTTTATGTGGCTCTAGAGGAAGGTTGCCGAGGGTCTCCTTGGGGAGAAACTCTCGGGGCTGAGCTGCTGGCAGCCGGGCGGCGTGGTCGAAGCTACCCAGGAGATGGTGCTGTTGAACCGGGGAAGCGACACAGCTCTGACCCAGAAGCATCTTTCAATGCGGTCCTCCCTGTTTTCCATCTGTGTTGCATGTTATTCTTTGGGGTTCTCGTTTCCTTATGGGAGAAGAAGGTGTTAGTGTTGAACCTGGAGCATATCCCTGTCTGGTATGTAATGACATTCCCAGACATACAACCCTATGCCCGCGATGGAGATGATTCTAGCGCTTGAAGGCGATGTTTTCTCCTTGGTCTGCGTGGCTGGCGAGATGGTAACGCTGACGCAGGGAGCAGCTTCACAGCTCATTGACCTCACCGGAGCAACTGCCTGAGAAGCACGGTGCCAAAGCCAGGCATTTGGCGGGTGCCCACTCTGTTGCTGCGAGGGGTGGGGAGCTGTGCACCCACTCGCAGGGGCTCCTTGGGGATCTACTGCCTGCCAACTTCCCTCTGCCATCCTCCAAGGCGGCCTATCCCCAAACACACGTGCTTGGGAAAGGTAAGTGCAAGGTGGCTGTGTTGCTCCATAGCAAGGACTCAAGTGGGGCTGAGTGTGGGGTGTAATGCCATTTTGCCTTTGGTGTGCAGCAGGTGTGGGATACATGGAGCAGAGGTACTGCAAGCACCCAATGTAGTGTGTGGCTCTGGGGCACCCTCTCCCATGTTTCAGGGCATCAGACACCCACTGTCATCCTTCATTGGTGGGCCACAGCAGGCATGTGAGTCTGCAGTCAGTTCAGGATGGGAAAATTGGAAGTGGCAAAGGGGGATTTGAGTTTCTTTCAGTCCAAGGTGCCTCAACAGAGCAAGAGGTCAGAATGCTGTGGTGATGTTTTCTGTTGATTCGCTGTTTTATTAGTATCCTCTGGCTGGGTTTAGAGGCTTCAAATGTGGCCAGGAAAGAACATCAGGAGCTGGAATTTGTCATTGGATGTCCTGGCAGTGGCTATAGGAGCACAAAGTCACCAGACTGGGTATTTGGTAGAGTTCAATATGGTGGAGTTCAGTAAAGGCCTTTTCCCTACTTGCAGGAAGGTTTATGTCTCTGAACAATTCTGTATGTGAAACCAGACAGTGACCAGGATTTTGTATGTGACACAAATCAGCAGTTCTAAATCTCCAAGTCTTCTACCTGAGCTCTTTTCTATCTGAATGGGTATTTCCAATATTAGGTCTTTCTAGGTTTAGGCACAGTTACAGAATGCAAGATTACTGCAGGTGTTTGAATGACTTAAAAGGCCTCACTAACTGCAGCCATTGTTCTGCTGCAAAGCCATTTTGAGTTTGTGGCACCCAGCTCTCTGTGGCTGAAGTGAGCATGGCCACTATTGGAGAAGTGGTTGGTGAGAAGAGAGGCATCCATGGGGAGTGTGGTCAAACCACATGTTGTGTGAACCTGCTTCTAGAAAGTCCAGCAGTACAAGGATTTCAGGATCATGTCTGCTGTGCTACATTTATTATCCTCTCTTCCTAAATCATTAACAGTAATTCAGTGCCTAGAGGTAGGCTGATTTTAATATTTTGTTTTTCACCTACTTACAACCAATAAATGATGTAAAACTCAGCTGACACACCGTGGGGGCTTTGACTGCATGAATAATTATTTGGCAGTGCACAAGGAGGGAGCTGGATAGGCAACGATCTGAGGAACTCCGACTTCCAGCAATAGTTTAGTGTGTCAGCGTCAAGAAATCTGAGCAAAATAATGAAGAAGCTTCAAACAGTTTAGTAATGAGCATAACAGAAATAAAGGAGCACAAAGCAAGTCTGTTCAAATACCATTTTTATTTTTTCTGTGGATGTGAGGTTCAGTTCAGCTCACAGCTAAAGAGCTCTCAGGTGTTATGGCTGGATGTTGGTCGAGTCCATGCCTCAGGAACAAGTACTGTGAGCAGGAGGTGGCTTAAGGTACAGGCCGTGACTTTACCTTGATGAGTGTTGTACTGCAAATCTCTGTCTTGGAACCATAAGCTCTTCCTATGCATTAAAGAGGAGTCTTAGCAGGCACCAAACAATAAGTCACATATTTTGCTTTAGGGACTATTTTGTACTGAATTCTTGAATGAAATATGGTGCTGAGGATCAGCACAATGACTCAGATGTAGCAGACCTCTCTCCTCTGAGACCACCAACTAGCAGGCTATCATATCAGACCTCCTTCCATCCCAGAAGCTTTGCAGTTCTTTCTGAGCCAGTAATTTTGCCCAAACAAGTGGGAAAATGTGTGCTCTCTTCTCTCCTGGTGTCTGCTGCCCTGCCTGGTGGTCAGGCACTTCATTTGAGATGGACAGTATGGGCTTAGCCTCCCTCACATGCAGCCTTTCCACTATAATCACTGTGCTGTTTCAGAGAATTAGCTTCCACCAACAGGTTGTTACTGGTATGTATTACACACTCCAGGTTTGCCAGCTACTGCCTATTTTATGACCTTGGTAGGTCTGAAACAGGATGTAGATGCTTTCTTTTTAAAGCCTGGTCCAGAGCCATAAGCAGATATGGAATTTCAGATAAAATTTTCCCTTTTTTAGACACCTGATATTATGATTATTGGTTCTTAATCTTACACAATATGCAGGAAGTAATTCAAGACAAGATTGCACCTGAAACTTCCAACAGACATATGCATGTAATGTGGTCCAGTAGCTTATTGAGAAACAAAGTACAGACAGGGAACTGAAATTTGAACTTCAGAACATCTAGGTTCTGTTCATTTTGAGAGGGTTAATCATGAAAGCTCCCAAGAGAGGATCACAGGAAGCAAATTCCTTAACGACACCATGAATTCTACTTAAGAACAGTAAGAGTCTGGAGGGCATGTATATTGCTAGCAAAAGTAATACTAGGTAAGCAAAGAAGAAAGCAGTAGAACTGAATGGTAGGGCTGGAGATATATTTTTTTTAAATCAAATGGGAATCCTTCCAAATTCGAAAATCTAACATTGTCTTTCCAATACATGGGTTTATTAATCAGCACAAAGACTAGATGAAAGGGGAATTAAATATAGTGGACTGCAAACAGCTAAAGGTATAAAATAAGAATGCTTCAGATTTGTCAGTCAGAAGAGTAAGAATAATTAATTGGTAGTTCAGAAAGTCGATCACTGAAAATTAAAGGCAGAAATTAAGGGACATAAAGGCATTGCTGCGAATCTAAATTATTTCTTTGCAGCATTCTTCAACACAGAGAATATCAGAGCAGTACCTACTGGGACTTGCTCTTTTCTGGTAATCAAGATGTGTCAGAAGAAGAGCTGGAACAAATCGATAATTTAAAAAGCAGCAAATCATCAACTCCAGATGGTACATTGAAAAGTTCTGAAGGAACTTAACATGGAATAGCTGATCTGCAACAAAAATATGCTTTCCCTAATTAAACCCAGCTATTTCATTGGAAAAGTGGAGGGTAACAATTATACTCAAAGTTAAAAATGGGACTGAGATAATTTGAGGTAAAGACATCCTCAAAAGACATTTGAGGATGTCTTTATCCAGACATCCATGTTTTCTAAGCTGGTTGAAAACAATGTTTCAACAACGTTGGGAGTATGGTGCTATGATATGTTCTAAAGAGCACGGTTTCTGCAAAGAAAAAACATGCCTCATCAATAATCTACTGGAACTCCAGCTGGGCCAGTCTTGTCATGGGAGAAGCAGCAACCACTGTTGCTTTGAGGTTTAGTCTAAATAAACTTCAAAGGAACTTTAGCCTATGTAGGATGCTGTGAATTAAAGAGAAGGGATCTTGCTGCATAGCTCTTGGCTGATGTGACCATTTCAGACTTCATGTCCAAAAAGCCCTGATCATCCTTGGCATCTCCATGTTGCATCAGTCCCATGACTTGTTCCTGCTCTGTGGTGATGTTGTCCTACCTTATGACACCAAGCCTTGCTTTCAGCTTCCCTAGAAGGTGGAATTCCAAGAAAGGGATAGGGTGACCCTTCTCCAGCCTCTGAGAAAAGTTAGCCACAGATTGTTTGTGTGTGTCCATTAGGTTTACATGTCCGAAAAGGTGAATATTGTGCAGAAAGATGACATACTGATTTTAAAGTCCTGCAGAGGCTGTAAAGATCATTCTGGGGAACTACAGTAGGACAGAAACTAGGATTTGAGGAGCATCAGTGGCAGTCCTGGTGGGGACATCTTTCTGCAGGTATATGACCAAGATTGCAGCTTTGTGGGAAATGCGTACGTGGGGAAAGAAAAAAAAATTAAGACCCTTCAACTTGTTAGGTAAAGGTAGGGGCTGGCTGGCTGATTCTTCTTTACCACTGTCAGTGTGACTCACCAGAGGTACCTAGAGTTCTATTAAAAAAAGAAAAAAAAAAAGTGTCTTGATTTAGCTATGCAACAGGAGGAATTTGGTACCTCCTGTACCTGTACAGGGAAATAGAAAATGAACATGGCCAAACAATCTAACTTCAGAAGAAGAAAGAAGAGGGAATGTATTAATTCCCCCCTTCCAATGCATGAATTAATTAAATACAGTTTCAGTGTCAACAGTCTCAATGTGTAGCAACATCCCTGTATGTTTGCAGTGAATACTCTGGATGAGCTGAGAGAAAAATGTCATCGTAATCCATGCCCTTATCCTTAAAATTGTTGGGGTTTTTTTCTATCTTAATTTTATGCAAATTGAACAGCAGAACTACTACTTTCTTCTGTCCATTCCTTTATCCTTTGTTCTCGCCTGTTAGACTTCCTCCTCCATTTCTTCTGATATTTCCTTCCATGTATTCTTCCCTCATTCCTAGGATATCCCTGTCCTTGCCTCCCTCTCTCAGGTGTGCTGTTGCTCATCTTCCTCTTTGCCTGCTTCTGTCTCCTCATAACATTGTCAGCTCACAGTTGTACTGACTCTGGTGTCCAGTCACAGTCAATTATACCAGGAAAGCTAATTAGAAGGCATAAAATGCTATGCCTCACTCCTGAGGTCTGTATATCTCAACATTGCAGCGTCCTCTGGTTTATAGTAACATTGAATGACACAAACCAACTGAATAAATAAAAAAATAAAGACTTCTTGAATAATCCTGATGGTTTTCTATTTGCTCTGTTCTGTGTTCATATCAGTAAGTTCCATATACAGCACTTCAAGTCTTTTATTTGGAATGTGGTAGTGAACAGCATCAGCCCACAAGATGCCTGGAGAAATGCCATATTGAAGGATGATAAACTAGACTGCAGATTTTTAGATAGACTGTGTTCCACCCTTTCCTTTGAATTTTCTATGCAGTCACATAAGGGAGGAAAGAATGGTGCAGAGGTGCCCAGGACATTTTAAAATTAGCTAATTTAGATGCAAAATCAGGTTAGCCATGGCTGCATACAGTGGAGCAGGGTTCACCAACAGTCCTGAGGGTCACGCTGCTCAGGTTTTTCAGTCCTCTTTGTAAGAAAAGTCTCCACCTGTTTACGTCGTTGGATGCTGTGGCTCATAGCATCACACAGTAACTCAGCTGCTTGACACGACACTTTGGTGATATGCAAACTTGTGGGGTTTTCCAGATGCAAGATCCACAGTAGAATTGAATTGCTAAAACTTCAAGGTTGATAGGTTTGGGTTTTTCCTTTCCATTTATGAAAATACTTGTAACTGTCAAAGCTCAAGAGAACTAAGACTCCGTAAAGAATTTGACCATTTGCACATCAATGCCATCATCAAATGTTTCTTCAGAACTGGCTTCTGTGTCTTAATCTCAGACCAATATACAGTGATCTTGTTACTTCCATACCAGTAGAATAGCAAGACAGCTCTGACATCTGTTCCTATACTCAAAACTATTTTGGGCTGGATAACACAATAAGATATTGATAATGGTTGCCTAGAGGAATTCTCAAACTCACTTTATTCATCATTAAGACAGAAAACTTTCCTCCTCAGTAGCGTCACTATGGAGTGGGAAAGAGATTATGGGCACAGTCTTGAAGAAAAGGTTTGTGTCAGCTATCAATAACATCTTGTGAATTCCTCTTGACATGAAACTATTGGAGCAGGTCCAGAGGAGGGCCGTGAAGGTGATCAGAGGATTGGAGCACTTCTGCTATGAAGACAGGCTGAGACAGCTGGGGTGGTTCAGCCTGTAGAGGAAAAGAGCTTCAGGGAGACCTTAGAGCAGCCTTGCAGTGTTTGAAGAGTGCCTACAGGATAGCTGGAGAGAGACCTTTTACAAATGCATGTAGTGATAGGGTGAGGTGTAATGGCTTCAGACTGGAAGAGATAGATTTAGATTAGGCATTATGAAGAGATTCTTCGCCACAAGAGTGGTGAGGCACTGGAAAAGCTTGCCCAGAGAAGTTGTGGAGGTTCCAAACCTGGAAGTGTTCAAAGCCAGGCTGATGGTGCCTTGAGCATTCTGGTCTAGCAGGAGGTGTCCCTGCCCATGGCAGGGAAGTTGGAACTAAATGATCTTTAAGGTTCCTTCCAACTCAAACCATTCTATGATTCTAAGATGTCCAAGTTGTGAATGTTTGGCTGGACTCCAGCTATCCGAAAAATGTAGATATGTTTCCTGATCATCTTGCCAGAATAAGTTCAGCATAAAACAGTGCAGTCCCAAACAGGACACTGCAAGTGAGCCCCCTTCTTGACACTTAATTTTTTTGCTGCATATCATAAAGAGTGCATGATGGAGCTCTACAACATCTCTGCTATAGGGTACTGGGATCTGGTATCCCGAGAGGATGACAGGACTGTATCAGTTTGAATTTTATTAGGTAGGCAAATATTTGTTTCACAGTATCTGCAGTTGGATTAATACTTCATTCTGTTCACTGCCCTGCTTTGGCTGGAATTTCAATTGCTGAAGCCAATTTGATCTTTGTAATTTTGCCTTCTGGTTTTTATCCTTCTGCTTTCATTTGACCACACTATGTTGCCATCTTGCTTTTTCAGTCTGGATGCTCCAGTTAGATCTTCTGAAAACAAGTTTACTCTTCAGATACCCAGAAAGTCCTGGAGACTGGTTTCTGGGGACTTACTTGACATTGAGCTCACATCCTGAAGGACAGAGGTACAGAACTATAATTGGTTTCTTAGAGTTGATTTCCTCCTCATATTAGTTTACCACAGGTGAGCGTATTACTTAACATTAGATTGGCTCATGAGATTGAAGAGCCTTTACTTGCACTCATATTTTAAATGTCTCCTACCATTCCTTTAAAAACCAGGCAGTTAAATGATAATAAGTTTGAACCGAAAGTGCCTATTTTCTTTACCACACTGAGATGTAGATGAAAGCATCCGAAGTTTGGTATAGCTGTTAAATGGTTCACTTTTTTTCTTCAGAACACACTGCTGCTGTTGTTGATATGCCTCACTGGAGCTCGACAAATGTGTATTACTTTTATTACCATGGTAATACAAGCCTGTGCACTTTCTGATGAAATTCAAAGAGGTAATTTTGCTCTCTTCTGCATGTAATTGGGACAGAGCACAGAGTTCAATATGAGACCTCTATCTCTTACAGCAGTCGTGGTCATGATGCCCGAGCAGGAAGCGTGAGACTCTTTAAGCTTTGTTACTGCCTCTACTGGAGATGCTGCCTCCAGGCCTCAGGTTCTGTTTCCTGTTACATCAATGACTTAGCTTTTTTTTTTTTTTTTTTTTCTCTTTTTTTTAAAACTGATTAATCCACTGAGCAGGGTTTGTCCTTGAGCTTGTTTCTGCAGTGCCAGTGACAAGTGACCAGTGGTGCTAGATGTGTTTGTGCTATCTCTGCATCCTCCTCAGCAAAATAGTGTGTATGTGGTGGGATACACAGGATAAAATGCACTTTACTGTGTTTCTCCTCTGTCACAACTGACATATAAAACCAAGGCAGTTTTTAGCATGAGACTTAGGCAAAACCTGGCATCTGCATGGAGGTGTTTACCTGTGAAATGGCTGTCTGTGCTCTGATCATAGTCAATGATGGTCAGTTATTACAGCCACAGGGGTCCAGAGAGGTGTGCAAGCACCAGAAGCTCAATTAAATTGCTTAAATTTAGATGGCTGGTGTCATATGAGATGCCCTGAAGTAACTGGAACATCTAGAGTTTGGCAGCTGTAGGCCACATCAGGCATCTCTAGCTGTCAGTTTATGCAACCAAACCTAGCTGTCTGCTTGAGGATAGGCTGAATTTTCTCAAGAGTTTGCTTACTGTATTGGCAAAATCTCCCAGCAGCTGCAAGCACACACACACATCACTTGCATCTACATGCAAGTGGCAAGAGGCATCTGCACCTCCAACTGAATGCAGTCCCTTGTGGCTGAAGATATAGGTCTGGCACATGGAGACATTTAAATATCTAGGTAAGCAGCTCCAGAGGGTAAAAAAAAATCAGCCTATTTTTAATACCTATTACAACATGAAATGAATTGCCCTCTGAAAGTGCCTTTCATCAAACTGACTACAGAGAGAAACTAGGTATACTTGCCATTTAACTTCCAGGTTAAGAAAGTGAAAAGCATCCCAGCTTTACTGCAGATGTAATCCTTTTAACTCCACTGACCCAGAAACAGCTTTCTTCAAGTACCCACAGGAAAGGCCATACAGGAGACCTGTTAATGATATTCCCAACCTCAGAAGCATCTTGAATATTCCTGAACTTTGCAAAAACAGAATTAACTTATAGTTGGAATTGGGCTAAGAATAAGCAAAAAGCTTACTTTTTTGCTCTTCTCCAGATAAATATTTACACCTTTGAAGTTCCCTGAAATCTGTGGAAGTGTGAATATTTTCTCTCTCTGTTTCCCTGGAGAATTTCAATCTTCATCACTTGAGTGGTGATTTCTTATGTCCTCCCATTTTCCTCCCTTTTGAAAGATGAAAACCTCCACAATTTCAGTAAGATTGGCCTGGGAGACATACAAATCATGATAGCTGCTGTGGGATTGATGGGGGAAGTTTCATGTGGGAGTAATGACATTTTCAAATTAAGTCTGGCTGACCAAGCTGCTCTTTATAGATGTATCTAATTTAGACTCTTAAGCGAATTATATGGTCAAAGTTTTAAAAGGAGGTGGGAGGGTTAAAACTGGGGCAACAGAAAAAGTGCAGCAACAATGAGAGTCTGAAAAATGCCATAGGGACTATATAAATCCACAATTCCCTGATCATCTTGGAGACATGAGGAAGCAGAATTCATTGCAGAGCAGCAAAAGGTAAATCTTCAGTGGGTGTAGACTCAATTAACACCAATGGGATTAATTTTACTTACATTAGTGAGAATCCAACTCTCACTAGTGTGGGATCCAACTCTCACTAGTGTGGGCTGATGGCTCTGGTGAGAAGGTGATTGCATCAACTTGATCATTAAACAATATTATTTCACCTCTGTAATTGCCCAGAATGTAATATTCTTCAGTTGCTTTGATTGGTTTAGCTTTTTTTTCCTGTATATAAATGGTGAGAATGACTGGAGCTTTAAACAGAGCCTGCTTATTTGTTCCAAATTTACATAGACAGAAAACATATTTATCAAATAGAGTGCACAGAGATGAAAAAGCCAAGCAGACCTTGACAACTATCAGTTTATACATGGCCACTATTCCATGCTTAGATCCATGCAACAACAGGATATGGAAACAGCAGTAGCAGGGGATTTGCGCAGGAGCTCACTGGAAAAAGCAAGAACAAAGTGGTGTGCCTCTACACCACAAAGACAAGGCCCTCTTTAGCTGTCAGTTAGGCAGTCCTGACTTTCCTCTCTATATATTAGCTCTTGCAGACAAGAGTGCTGAATAAAGCTATACTCAAGATTTGCTCTGTGCAAATAAATGGTAGCACCATCACAATTTGATGGTCTGGAGATCAGTTATGTTGATAGGATATGATTGCAACATAAGGCCATAAGTGAACTTCAATCATCTGAGACCACTAAGCGACTGAACTGAGGTCCAGTTAAGGAATACTCTCCTGCCAGATGCCATGTGCTGTTGAAAAGTAACAGCACACTGTGGTCAGCCAGATATGGTGACAGGTCCAGCTGTGTTCCCTGGCTCTCACTTATGGACATGACCTTGGAGCTTGGAATACAGCAGAGGTTATTGTGCTGGATGAATGTCTCTCATTGTTTTCCCAGAGGAAAACTGCTGAAAGTAAATGCACAGAGAGAAAGTGAGTGGGATAATTTTGGCTTCCTGAAGTGGAAGATAACATAACAGGTTTGTGCAGTATATATGAAAACACGATTCTTCTAATGAATCTGTACCAATCATTTATCTTCTCCCCTTCCACATCTGTGGCTCTCTCTGCTCAGCTGTCTGTATATCTTTCTTGCTTTGAAGCAACACCAAAATCTCTCACTCACAAATTTCTGGGAAGAATTGGATTAAAATAGATTGGAGATGAAGCACCTCTGCCTGCACATCAATTTCACTGCTTCTTGTATCCTTTGAGTTGATTTTTACCATTTCTTTGCTCCTCCAGATGCTGTCACAGCTTGGATATGTCAGCACAAAGCTTAGGCAACCTCTTCAATCAGTCATTCTGCCTCAGCAGAGTAGGTACCTTAGCAGGTGTTATTTGCTGGAAGGAGAGATTTCACTTGGGTTAGGCTCATAGTTGATGTTGGCAGTGGAATGGGAGGAAAATCATGGTCCTGTGCACACTGAAGGTGGCTAGCTCAGTGACTAGAAATTATTATCCCTTTTGGGAACAATACATCTGGCAAGTGAACCCACCTTCACTCTCAGTTTGGATCATGAAAGGAAAATAAAATCTCTTGTATAGAAGACACCGCTTATACTTCACTTATGTAAGTCACAGCTATGGATTCTGGGCTCTCACAGAATGCTTCATTTTTACTGTACTTTTCCAGCTCATTTGATACAGTTATGTGGTTGGGTGAAGGTTTTTTGGGTTTCTTTTAATTTATTTTTTTTATAAGATGTTTTAATTGCACAGGATCACAGGATGTTAGAGGTTGGAAGGGACCTCTGGAGATCATCTAGACCAACCCCGCTGTCAGAGCAGGACCATAGAATCTATCACAGGTCACACAGGTCACACAGGAACACATCCAGATGTGTCTTGAAAGTCTCCAGAGGAGACTCCACAATCTCTTTGGGGAGCCTGTTCCAGTGCTCTGTGAAGTATACTAAAGAAGTTCTTCCTCATATTGAGATGGAACTTCCTGCCCTGTAGTTTACATCCATTGCCCCTTGTCTATCACAGGGCACAAGTGAGAAGAGGCTGTTCCTTCCTTCTTGACACCCAGCCCTCATATATTTATATATATTCAATAGATCCCAGACTATAAAGCCCCAGGTTTCTCAGCATCTTCTCATAGGGCATGTGCTCCAGTAACTTAATCACCCTTGTAACCCTCTGTTGGACTCTCTCAAGTAGACCTCTGTCCCTCTTGAACTGGGGAGCCCAAAACTGGATGTGATATTCCATGTGGGGCCTCACTAGGGCAGAGTGGAGGGGGAAGAGAACCTCCCTTGATCTGCTGGATACACTCTTAATGCACCCCAGGATCCCATTGGCTGCCTTGGCCACAAGGGCACATTGCTGTCCCATGGGTAACTTGTTGTCCACCAGGACTCCCAGGTCTTTCCCCAGGGGGCTGCTTTCTAGCAGATCACCTCCTAACCTTTACTGGTGCAGTTTATTATTCCTTCCCAGGTGCAGAATTCTGCACTTATCCTTGTTGAACCTCATTAGGTTCCTCTTTGCCCAGCTCTCCAGTCTATCCAGGTCTTGCTGAATGGCTGCACAGCCCTCAGGCATATCAGCCAAGCCTCCTGGTTTGGCATCGTCAGCAAACTTGCTGAGCAGACACTCTGTCCCCTCATCAGTGTCATTGATGAAGTTGTTGAACGGGGCTGGACCCAGCACTGATCCCTAGGGGTCTCCACTACTTACACATCTCAGGCTGGACTTGGCACCTTTGATTACCACTCTTTGCACTCTGTTGTGTAACCAGTTCCTAATCTGTCTCACTGTCTGTTCTTCTATCCCACACTTCCTGAACTTGCTCATAAGGATGTTATGGGTGACAATGTCAAAAGCCTTGCTGAGGTCAAGGCAGGCTACATCCACTGGTCTCATCTCTGCTTTCCATTATAGCAACCGAGCACTTTTCAAGCAAGCAACAAGTAGCACAACTAACAACCATGTAGCCCTTATTCTTTCTTCCCAGCAATTTTGGTGAGAACAGCCAAGGTGTGGCCATACAGGCCAAGGGCTTATAAAAGTGCTTGATATATTTGAGGACACATGCAAAATTTGATATAAATTATGTTGCTTCGGGAATTTGTACACTCTTGGCTGGCCCAAGTTTATCAAATGTGAGGTGAAGGTTCAGCATCTTTTCCATTCCCCAAAGCCACAAGGTGGTTAGCCACAGAAGCCAGTGTCCAAGAATGGAGTGATCAGATCAGATACAAAGTCTTAAAACACTTGAAGTAAAATTTAAAAATCAGGAATTTATGGTGTTTTGCAACCACAGTGGGATTGAACAGGTAAGTAAAACCTGGATTTGGGATTGGGTAGGTGATGAAGTTAGGAAACTTGGCAGGCATTTTTTCTGACCAATTTTTAGGAGCCTAAGAAGTATATGCAGTACCATGTGCAGTGTAAGCAAGTATGACTTTTCAGTCTACTCTCCTTTGCATGCATGTTTTCATATGTATTTGCTGATAATCTCTTAGCAACAGGCTATCTGGATGGATTTGGGAGGTTTTAGGTTATTGTAAGGCTGGAAATGTCATTCAGGCAGGGCCTTTTGTACTAGTTAGAGATGTCTGTTTCCAGTGTCTAGAAAGTCAAGACAGACAAAATGTTACCTTTCTGACTCTCATGCACACATTTTCTGACCACAGGCATGAGGTTATGTAGCATTGCTTTAGTCTGAAGGAACTCTTTCACCTGCAAAAGGTGAGCAGAATTGGGAGCTTCTTTTCTCAACAACCCATGATTGAGTACTGTTACTGTTTAATACTTGTATCGAATCTCAGATAATTGCCAAAGTGCTGAACTGCTGTCTCAACTTATCCACAAGCAATTAATAATATTGATCATCCGACACCGACCTTGAGAGTTAATAACTGGTTTTTCCCTTAGTTTCCCTTGATGAATGATGCTTTCTACATGCCAACTTTTAATTTTGTCAGGCTGGCAGATCAGAGGGTCTGATCCTACAGACATTGAAGTGCAAGCAGCACTTCCTGCAATGGCTGCTTCTTTGGGATCGATAGGATTATTATGTCTAGGCTGAGAGAAAAAAGTACTTTTTATTACAGGATTTGGCCTGAGGTTAAGTCTATAGAAATGTTTGCATATTAATCAAATTACTTGAAATCTGGGTAGGACACGTACATAAAGATTTGGGGCTCCAAAATCTGCATCTTATTTTCTCCATCAAACAGTAAAGATTTATTTTTCTTTTTTGGTGTATTTTTTCCTGATGTTTTAGTACCCTGGATAAGGCACAACATAGAGACAATGTTGGAACAAATTGTCTTGTCTCATTTGAACGGATTTTTAGAAGTCTTTTTGCTCTAGGTTGTCTGAACAACATCTTTTTCCCAACTGGCTTTGAACAAACTGAAGAATTCACTTATAGTTACCTTTTATCAGTTACAGGCTGCCCTCCTAGTGTAATCCTCATCTTATTAGTTTTATCTTAGAATGAATCACCTGCTCTTGTTTTGTATGACATTTTTCTCTTAAATTCCTATTACACTACATACACCTGTGCACATTCCTCTAATAAGGTACTTTCTCTTGACATACCTAAGGGAAGGATCAGAACTACTGCAGGGCTGGAAGCTGAGAATTTAGGAAATAGGGTTCTGTCAACCCTATTTTATTCTCTGCTGCAGAGACAACTAAACAGATCTGGAATGTCTGAAGTGGCACTATCAACCTTGAGCTTGGCATTACAGAGAAAAGCTTTGCAGAGCTTGTGTTATCCAAGAGACACATAGTGAGGGATTTTTGGGGTAGAAATATGCCTCTTCCCATCAGTTTTCTCACATCAGTACTAATGCCCATTGGCAAAGAAGTGTGTGGGAATGATGTGCTGATAATCTCACTGCTCCTTTTGCAGAGTAAATGGAGCATGTTGTCTGTTGTCCCATAACAGCAACCACCCAGCACTTCTTTAGCAGTGACTTTTCTCCCCCATAAACACATATGAATTCCCCCTTTCTTTGGATAGCTGGCATCATCTGAAGACGCCTTAGCTTTGACAAAAGCATCTTGACAAATTATTTAAACACTACCTCTTCCCTGTCTTTGTACTCGTTTATTCCATCCCCACTACATTCTCAGCTAAAGAAGATTATTGCAAAATCCATTTAAAAAGCACAGCAGTTTTATACTGAAAGATATCTAGAGGGCAGCAAATCCAGAGGGAAATCTCATCCTTCAGTGCAAATGAAACCTCTTTTATTTCATTTCTGAAAAATCAGTCACAGAGTTACATAAAGCTTTTTTCTTTTTTTCCTTTGTCCCCCTCTACATAAAGCAACAACAAGACATCTCTATAAGGTTGAGATATAATCTTACCTGGGAGCAATTTTTTAATTTGATTAAAGCTTACTGTAGTGGGCAAAGATTCTGAAGTTCAGGTGTGAGTTATAAAGAAACTACTCGTCCATCCATAATCCCATCTGAAAGCAAATGTATTTTTAGCATACTTCTGTGTGATGTGCCATGCTCCCGAGTTATTTGTGCAGAACTGCAGTTGAGGTGGGGGACTTATTTAACTGAATATCATGATTGTGCTACTGATTGCAGTTCTGTTACTCTTCACGTTGGTTTGAAATCACAGTGGGCCAAATAGTAACTGGGACACAATTAACTTTTTGCAATGGAAAACAAGGCTTCTGTGACAGCCTGTTACATGTCACAGAACAAAAAAATGCAGACAAAGGGTATACCTGCTCTCAGCCCCTTCTCACTGTCACTTACAGGTCTCTGAGGTATTTCACAAAGAATTGTGCAGTGCCCAGCTCCAAAATGCTGCCTTTTAGAGGATATCTTTGAGGAATCTCTTGAAGGTTGAAGTTCCCTGTAGGAAACATTGAAGTCAACTTATAACAGCTTGCTCCTTCAACTTGAGTTTTATTCCAAAGCAATGGAAAAGCTAAAAAACTTAACCCCAAAACCTAGAGCTTATTGCCTGAAAGACCTCTCCCCCTACTCTGCTCTGGTGAGACCCCATCTGGAGTACTATGTCCATTTCTGGAACCCCTATTACAGGAATGATCTGGAGGTGCTGGAAAGTGTCCAGAGAAGGGCCATGAGGATGATCAGAGGGCTGGAGCTGCTCTCCTCTGAGAACAGACTGAGGGAGTTGGGGCTGTTCAGTCTGGAGAAGAGAAAGCTCGAAGGAGACCTAATTGTGGCCTTCCAGTATCTGAAGGGGGCCTACAAGAAAGCTAGGGAGGGACTTTTTAGGGTGTCAGGTAATGATAGGACAAGGGAGAATGGAAAAAAATAGAAATGGGGAGACTCAGATTGGGTATTAGAAAGAAGCTCTTCCCCATGAGGGTGATGAGACACTGGAACAGGTTGCCCAGGGAGGTGGTAGAAGCCCCATCCCTGGAGGTTTTTAAGGCCAGGCTGAATGTGGCTCTGAGCAACCTGATCTAGTGTGAGGTGTCTCTGCATATGGCAGGGGAGTTGGAAATGGGTGGTCCTTGAGCTCCCTTCCAACCCTAACAATTCCATGATTCTATAAGTCTCCCTCCTTTCCTTCCACAGGCAAAACCTGCATCCCAGGTCTCTAATAAAAAATGAACTTTGGTAAGTGCATGTGCACTGCACCAGGAACAGTGTGGCCAGCAAGAGCAGGGAAGTCATTCTGCCCCTGTACTCAGCACTGGTTAGGCCACACCTCGAGTACTGTGTCCAGTTTATTAGAATAAACCTTTATTAGAATAAACCAAACCAGGTTGGAAGAGACCTTCAAGATCATCGTGTCCAACCCATCAACCAATCCAACCCACCCAAACAGCTAACCCATGGCACCAAGCACCCCGTCAAGTCTCCTTCTGAACACCTTCAATGACGGCGACTCCACCACCTCCCCGGGCAACCCATTCCATAGCGCAATCACTCTTTCTGTATAGAACTTCTTCCTAACATCCAACCTGAACCTCCCCTGGCGCAGCTTGAGACTGTGTCCTCTTGTTCTGGTACTGGGTGCCTGGGAGAAGAGACCATCATCAGCCTGTCTACAACCTCCCTTCAGGTAGTTGTAGAGAGTGATAAGGTCACCCCTAAGTCTCCTCTTCTCCAGGCTAAGCAGCCCCAGCTCCCTCAGTCTCTCCTCATAGGGCTTGTGTTCCAAACCCCTCACCAACTTTGTTGCTCTTCTCTGGACTCGTTCCAGCAAGTCAACATCCTTCCTAAACTGAGGGGCCCAGAACTGGACACAGTACTCGAGGTGTGGCCTAACCAGTGCTGAGTACAGGGGCAGAATGACCTCCCTGCTCCTGCTGGCCACACTGTTCCTGATGCAGGCCAGGATGCCATTGGCCCTCTTGGCTGCCTGGGCACACTGCAGGCTCATGTTAAGCCTACCATCAACCAGCACCCCCAGATCCCTCTCTGCCTGGCTGCTCTCTAGCCACTCTGACCCCAGCCTGTAGCACTGCATGGGGTTGTTGTGGCCAATGTGCAGAACCCGGCATTTGGATGTGTTAAATCTCATGCCGTTGGATTCTGCCCATCTGTCCAGCCTGTCCAGGTCTCTCTGCAGAGCCTCTCTACCCTCCAGCAGATCAACTCTTGCCCCCAGCTTGGTGTCGTCAGCAAATTTACTGATGATGGACTCAATGCCCTCATCCAGATCATCAATAAAGATGTTAAAGAGCACAGGGCCCAGCACTGATCCTTGGGGCACACCACTAGTGACTGGTTGCCAGCTGGATGTGGCACCATTCACCACCACTCTCTGGGCTCGGCCCTCCAGCCAGTTCCTAACCCATCGCAGTGTGCTCCCGTCCAAGCCATGGGCTGACAGCTTGGCCAGCAGTTTGCTATGGGGGACGGTGTCAAAGGCCTTGCTGAGGTCCAGGTAGACTACATCCACAGGCCTCCCCACATCCACCAGGCGGGTCACCTGATCATAGAAGGAGATCAGGTTGGTCAGGCAGGACCTGCCCTTCCTAAATCCATGCTGGCTGGGCTGATCCCTTGGCCATCCTGTAAGTGTTGTGTTATTGAACTCAGGATGACCTGTTCCATGATCTTGCCTGGCACTGAGGTCAGGCTGACAGGCCTGTAATTCCCTGGCTCATCCAACCGGCCCTTCTTATGGATGGGCACCACATTGGCCAGCTTCCAGTCCTCTGGGACCTCGCCAGTGAGCCAGGACTGCTGGAAAATTATGGAGAGTGGCTTGGCCAGCTCATCTGCCAGCTCTCTCAGCACCCTAGGATGAATCCCATCTGGTCCCATGGACTTGTGGGGATCCAAGCTGCTAAGGAGAGTTCCAACTACCGCCTCATGGAACATAGGGAAACTGTGCAGCTCCCTGGCTCCTTCTGCTAGCTCTGCAGACCAGCTGTCAGGAAGACGTTCTGCCCTTCTAGTAAAAATTGAGGCAAAGAAGGTGTTAAGTATCTCTGCCTTTTCCTTATCCTTGGTTACAATGTTCCCCTCCGTATCCACCAAGGAGTGGAGGTTTTCCTTCCCCTTCCTCTTACTATTAATGTATTTATAGAAGGACTTTTTGTTGTCCTTCACAGTAGAGGCCAGTTTAAGTTCCAAGTGTGCTTTTGCCTCCCTAATTCTCTTCCTACAAGACCTAGCAACATCCTTAAACATTCTGTGGGTTGCCTCCCCTCGCTTCCAAAGGTGATACACCCTCTTTTTTTCCCTCAGTTCCATTAAAAGTTCATGAACCATCCAGGCTGGCCGTCTGCCCCGGCGGCTCATCTTCTGGCACATTGGCACAGCCTGTCCCTGAGCCTTCAACAATTCTTCATTGAAGTAGGTCCAGCTCTCCTGGACCCCTTTATTATTGAGGGCTTTATCCCAAGGAACCCTCTGAATTAGTTCCTTGAGTAACCCAAAGTCTGCCCTCCGGAAGTCCAGAGTGGAGGTCTTCTTGCCGCCCCTCTTGGCTTGACCAAAAACCGAGAATTCAATTATCTCGTGGTCACTGGACCCCAAACACCCTCCAACCACCACATCACCCACCAGTCCTTCCCTGTTGGTGAAGAGGAGGTCAAGCATAGCCTTGCCCCTGGTAGGCTCTCGCAGCACCTGGGATAAGAAGCTGTCCTCCATGCATTCTAAAAACCTTCTAGACTGTCTCCTCTCTGCCATGTTGAGTTCCCAGCAGATGTCAGGCAGGTTGAAGTCGCCCATGAGAACAAGGTCCGGAGATCTTGAGACAGCCCTAAGCTGCCTATAGAATGCTTCGTCAACATCTTCCTCCTGGTTGGGTGGTCTATAACAGACTCCAACCAGGGTGTCTGCCCTGCTGGTCTTCCCTCTAATTCTTATCCACAAGCATTCAACCCGATCATCCCTAGCCTCCATCTCAATGGCATCTAGTGCCTTCCTGATCTAGTGCCTTCCAGTTTTGTGCCCCTCAATTTAAGAAGGACATTGAGACATTTGAATGTGTCCAGAGAAGGGCAATGAGGCTGGGGAGAGGCCTCAAGCACAACCTTGTGAGGAGAGGTGGAGGCAGCTGGGATTGTTTAGCCTGGAGAAGAGGAGGGTCAGTACAACTTTGGGCACTGGCAGCAACTAGCATGAAAACCAGACAAATTCTTCCAGCACACTTGGGAATACTAATGCCTAAAAAAGGGAAGTCATGCTGAATTCCTTGAGATGCGTCCCTCAGAACTTGAGCAATACACCTGTGCCATTTGAATTTGACCTTGTGTCCAGCTTTGGCTGCAAGCAGAGAGGTTAATGATCCTGGGGAGCATCCCTGGCCAATGAAGCCCTGCTTCCCTTTCAAGCTGCTGGGAAGGATCTCTCCCATTTCTCAGTTTGTGAAGCTGCAAAATGGGATTAATAAACTGACCTCAGCTGATTTGATGAAAAATGTGAGATGAGAACTGTGGGTGATTGTTATTATCAAGGGGCAACATATTTGCTTTGAAATAGGAGAGGATGTATATAGCAGGGTGGAGGATCTGATCTCTGTGATGATTTTTGCTGGAGATGGTACCCAAAATGAGAGCGATGTATGTGGTATTCTGTCAGTGTGTATGGCAGAGACTATGCCAGAGCACAGGCAATCTGTTGCTCATAGCATTCTTCTAATGTACAAAACCCTTTTCCTGTCTCATACATATGGTTTGTTTTTCTGGTGTTTTTTGTTTGTTTGTTTTTTTCCCACAGCTGCACAAAATGCAGCAACTTCCTTGAATGCCTGCTGTCTCTGAACATCTATGTTCCTTCTGCAGAAAGGGAAGATTATCTTTCTTCCTCTAGCTTTACTACATTTTTCCTTTTGCCTCAGGTAACTGTTTATAACATGACCATGTAGTCGGGAGGCGCCAGTTCAGAATGACACACTGCTGAAACCCACTGGCCTGCTACAATTTAATGGGGTCATCTGGGCAAGGGGAAGTGGCTTGCAAGGAGTGAGACCATTCTGTCCCAAGAGTGGCTGGGGTATGGGTCAGGGGTTACTGCAGGCAGATGACAGTTAATATCTGCCAGGGGTGGGGAATGGTTGTAAAATGGGGAAAGGATGCCCAGGTTGGGAGATTGTATATGGAAGAGATGATTTCTGCCGGCAGCACTCTGTAGCATCACTCTCAGTTGTACTGTATTCTTATCCTTGACTGTACAAAATGGGCCCATTTCATGGTCAGAGCTGACTGCAAAAGGGGTATTGTGTGTGTCCTGACCCACAAGTAGCGGGTATATCTGGGCTGTGAGTGGTTAAACTCCTTTAGACTCCCGTGATTGCTCACAAAACTCTGTCTGCCTTAGGCTTCATAGATTAAATATAAACACCATTTACATCTGCTTAAAATCTGAATTGAACTTGAAATTTATGTTCAATCTACTGGTGAATGTAGCTACTGTTAAATTGCTCCATTAACTATAAAGCAAAGTTTAATCTGCTGTGTTTTACTCTCATGAAGTGCTTCTAAGCACTGGTAATGTTCCCTTTATTGCGTTCCTTTAACTTTACAGGAAACTGAAAGCTTTGTCCTACAAAAAAAAAAGGAAAAAAAAAAAGAGGAAGATCTTAGGATTAAAATACCCATGAAAGCAATGCAAAGTGGTTAGTGGTTTGTTTGGTTTTTTGGTTTTTTTTTAAAAAATTAAGCACTGTAACATCTTGCTGCTCTGGCTTTTCCCTTCTAAATATCCAGCATTGTCAACCAGATTACCTTAAGTACTTGTGGAAAGGAGTACAAGTGCCATCAGGAAAGGCAATTACTTTTTTTGCATTCAGATAGAATTTTTCAACTTGCAACATGGAGTTAATTGCTTCTTCCTTTTTTCTTATATATATATTTTTTTTTTTACCCTTTTTTTACTGTAATGGTTCTTTGCATAGGTTTAGTCATCCTTGAGGGCAGCTGCTCCATCTATACGGCAATTGCCAGATGATTACCTCTTTAATGTTTTCACTGAGTACTTTGCTGGTTAACCTCCTTAACTGGAGAGCTGCTTATTGATATTTATGTCTTGTCAGCGTAGAGGTTCATTAAGCATTGGTAAATGACATGTTTTCATATCTGCTGACACTAGAAATGCAATATGATCAATTGCAAATTGACTTTAGTGCAGCAACAGAGTGCATTTAACACACATCAGTGGATCATTCATATAAGCAGAGCTGGAATTTTTATGGCTGTTTATGTCTCTCTAATATCCAAGTATAAATTCTCCCGAGTCAAGCAATTCTTAGTAAAACAAAATGCAAAGCTCAGTCCAACAAGTGATCATGTATCCCAGGCCAGCTCTCAGCATAGGAAATGTTTGGATGGCAGGATGCTGAAGATGGTGAAACAGCCACAATTACCTCACCTCTGCCAGGAGATAGAGAGGTGCTAGGGCATCTCCTGCTGCATATGGTGATAGAGCATTCACTGCAATAACACTGTCAGACCCTGGGGACCTCCTGTGATGTGGAGGCTTGGGGTGGTGAGCATCCATAGCAGCACCCTTAGTGTCCTCTCTAGAATGAGCTCTGACCCCACGCCAAAGGTGGGAAAACCAGCAACTCTGTCCATTCCAGGTGCCTCCAGACCAAAGCTGTGTGCATGTGTAAGAGTTTTGTACTCCCACTGGAATACAGGCTCTCTGTCCTGTTTCCATGCCATCAAAGTTTCTAGGAGCTACTGCTATTTCTGTATTTCTGAGGCTCCTTTCTCCTTTTAACTACAGAATCACAGAATGTTAGGGGTTGGAAAGGGCCTCAGAAGATCATCTAGTCCAACCCCCCTGCCAGAGTAGGATCACCTAGAGTAGAAGTGCTTGGGCTGGACTAGGTCACCTTCACAGAGAGCTGAATCTCTGCACCTGTTTTTTCAGAACTATGCCTTAGTGGGACAGTAAAATTTTCAACTCTACAAATCCAGGCAGATTGTTTGATACGGAACTGCCATCTTAAATAAATTTAAAATCTTTCTGAGCAAAGATCTTCATTAAAAGACATCATGAGGTTTCAATTTAACAAAACACTTTGAAAAAAAGTAAGCTATGAATGCAGGTGGTAGCGCTGGGAACACCCAGTGCTATTTACCATGTCAGGATGTATCTCCTCTAGAATTAGATAATTATTTTTCTTCACTGCTCTGTCACACATTGTTGCACGTTGAGATTCCTCACCAGTAACTGAGAAAGAGTGAAGAGGATTTACTTGCATGAAGTCCATTATTTTATGTACTAAAGGAAAACAATTAATGACTTGTAAAATATCTTTGGGAAGAAAGTCAGATCTTTATCCTGGTTTAATGGGGCTAGCTTTGGCAGCTTAAAATCTATATGTATGTCAAAACATCTTGACATTCATCTGAAGTATCCTGATTCTTAGCATATGCTTATCTTCAGCTGGAGTATTTGCAATATGCTCTGAGCTTTATATACTATGTGTTGGTTTGTTTTTTTTGGGTTTGGTTTTGTTTTTTTTTTTTCATGTGTTTTGTTTTATGAAAATGAAATGAAACATCAGATTGTCTCCTTTGTGGAGAAGAAACACAAGTTTCCAATATAATCTCTCTGGTTAGTGACCTTCCCAAAGAATATTTTCAGTGCTTTAGTCTTCCAGGTTGTAATTCCAATTGAATATCCAGAACTGCATTTGTTCATGTGCAGCTGAAGCAGTGGTTGTGTCTGCTTGTTCTCTGTGAATCAAACCATGTGAAACATGTTGCCCAGAGAGATGGTAGATGCCCCAGCCCTGGAAACATTCAAGGTCAAGTTGGACAGGGCTCTGAGCAACCGGATCTAGTTGAAGATGTCTCTGCTCACTGCAGGGGGATTTGTACTAGATGACTTTTAACAGTCCTTCCAACCCAAACCATTCTATGATCTATGAAATAGCATTGTTTCAGCACTATGAATGACAGAACACTGAATTAATATTATGGCTCCATAACAAAATGGCTTTGATGTAAGATTCCAATATCCTTACTCTGTTACAGAGCCATAATACTAGTTTAGTGTTCCGTTATTCACAGTGCTCAGGCAATGTTGTTGGAGTTACTAGGAGTAGAGTTGTGGAATTCGTGCTGAGGTAAGAGTCAAACATTTGAAGGCAAATTCCAATCCCTGTTTAAGATTACAAAGCAGAGCAGAAGGCAAAGCTAGTGATTTCAGTCTTGGTTATCAACATGTTGATTGTTCCTCCACCTCTTTTCCAACTCCACTGACTTTTAGCACCATGCAAGGCCAGATCCTGCTCCAAGGGGAAGCCACAGTGTGTTGGCAGCACAGCCTGCCATCTGTGTTCCTGAACCAGATATATTTTGAAAAACAAGGGGGAAAAAAAAAGGTATCTGTTAGTCACAAAACTGGAGTTTTTGTTTAAGGAAAACAATAATAGATGTGAAAAGCTTAGAGAGGTGAAGTAATAGGGGGTTGTCTAGGGAGATTTGAGTGTTTAAGGAAAAAGTGTGGTGATTCCACTAAATTCTTGATGATTTAACCAAACTGTACTTGTGCACACAAGTAAGTATGAGCAACATTTTCAAGGAAAGAAGAAAGGAAGAAAAACTGCACTGTGTGTTTTCAGAGCAGACATACACTGCCTCTAGCATTCACCAGGAAGAATAGTACACAAAAGCAGCATATGTACTGAGCAAGTAATAACCAAACAATTTGAGATCATGAGGAGTTCTTACAGTTTTCCTTTCTTTTCCTTTCTTAAAATCAATTGGAAATAAATTTTATTTCAAGAAAAAGAGATCAGGAAAATGCCTAAGTGGATAATTTATAGATAATTCTAACTAGATGATGACATCCATTAAGAACAAAATGAAAGGAAACAAGATCCTAGAGCTCTTTAAACTGGTCTCTTAAAATCTGACAGAGACTTGCCAGAACCAGGCTTTCTCAGAGGCACTGCAGATGCCATTTCTGCTGTCTCTGGCTGTCCAAACAGCAATACCACCTCCAGGCTGTAGAATAAGGAGGTGCTTTCCTCCCGGCTGCCTCTAGACCTGGGCAGAGCTGTGGAGCTTTGCAGATGGAGGAAACCACCTTTGAGATCCTCTGCAGAAACCATCACAGTCCAGTTAAGGGGTGGGAGCACTCCCAGGTCTCTTCCCAGATTGGTGTGCATGGTTGTGGCAGAGAGGACTCCAAGTTTCAAAGGAGCACATAGCTGCAAGGATGAAGAAAGCTATTGACTGGAAATACAAATAGGGCCAGTATTTCATTAAGGAGGATAGATTTATTGATTATCTAGACTGAAGTTGGTTTTGTATTCACACCTTTAAACTTATAATTAAGTTTCAATTTTGTACTCATGCCATCTAGCCATTCCCTGGTTCATTTTATGAAAACATTAACCTTGCCATTTTGACAAGTTTTTTCCTTTCATTTACTCTCTCCTTTAAAAATTGTATTCATTGTCTGTGGTTTAGCAGTTCCCTTGGTCTGGTTATACAACCCAAGCCCTGTGAAGAGTGACAGCTCATAGTGCCCAGTGGCAGCTTCCAGCATGGCATTTAATTTTCAGTTCAAGCCTAGCAACTGAGCTCTAGCTGTGGGGTGCTGCACCAGGATGACACCAGGTTTTGCATACAACAATGCAAAATTTGCCTCCATGCTTGCTCAACACACTTGTGAGAACAATACGCTGGTGCTTTCACAGATTGCAGAGCCCAGGGACCAGCAGAGGATGTGGGGACCTCTTTTACCTCAGTGCTAAGGGCAAGCTTGTACCTCTTGTCATCATGTGCACACACTAGTCTTGTGCCTCTCTGGAAGATGCTCCAGCACAGAAGGTAGTTTCTGGGACAAAGCTGCCCAGTATGCAAGGATATTCTCACAGTTCTATATGAAAAGTCCAAGTTCAGGAGAAATGCCTTGAATTGCCCAACAACTTAATGCAAGACATACTTGGACCCTTGCTGCTTCAGCTTTCTAAAGACAGTTAGGCAGCCATGTACGCAAGCTACATAGGTTGCATACATGGCTATATAGTGGATGCAAGTGGGAGCCATGAAAATCACCCTGGAATATTTTCATGGTTCATGCCAATTAAATAGCTCTTGATAATCTGAGCCTTCAAGTTTTACAGACATTTTTTGTTCTCAAGTGTTTTTCTCTGCACAGCTGCTATGGTTATTAATTCATTGGAGTTCATGAGGCGTCAAGACAGGGCATTTGGGTGTCAAAAGCAGAGATTTGATAGACAAGCAGGGAAAGACAGAAGTTGCAAATGTGTTTCCAAGGAGACAGGGAAACTGACCAACTCTGCAACTGTCTGAAGAAAGGAATAACTCTCATCTCTGCAGCCTTGCACAACTTGCCTCAAGATTGTATTATGTTGAGGAAGTGCCATTCCAGTCACACTGACTGAATGTGGGAAGCTGATCTTTTAACTTTAGTGGAGAAACAGAAAATTAAGGCTCTCAGTGTTAAGTGGAAAAAACAGAAAAAAAGTGATAAGGTGGTATAATTCAGAACAAAGCTCTGTGGAATCTTGGAAACATCGCTGGTAGGAGCTCCCAGAGGCCAGAAATGGCTGCAGAGAAGCTAGGAATGTCATAGTTATGGCCACAGAGGACCAAATTTTCCTGTAAAAGATGCCTGTATGTCGTACTGCTTATATTTCAAATGTTGTTCATCATGTTGATGATAGATCAAATGCAGCCTCTGGTTAGAATTTGTGGAGCTCAAGATGAGAGCTTGCTCTTGCTGATGGTAACTTTCTAACTCGAGTGTGAATCGGAAGCTAAGAAGAATGGTGACATTTTACAAGGTAGGACTACCCAAAAATCTGAAAGAATCTGCCTCATGTAAGGCTGAGGGGAAAAGAAGGTTGGGACTACATTTTTAATATTGTTTGGGAATCCAGGTCCCCAAGACAGGCAATGCACATCCTTGTGAGCACGAGGGAACACTGGGGAGAGTGTGTGACCCTGTGTCACCATCTTCCTCCTGGAGATGGTGACAACATGTTTATAGCAGAAACAAGGTCCCTGTTCTCAGAGTGGGGAGAGTCAACTGGGACGAGAGGAACCAAACACACACCACTTTAGAAGTTTTTGCTCCCAAATAGCAAATACATCTCTGCATAAAGTGGGCACCTGAGGGTTAGCTAATAAATAACAAATGTGGGATTTTGCTACTGGAATTAGGATTTAGAGAAACTTAGTGAAGCAAGTAGTGTACAGGGCTTGAGATAAAATAGGCATGGCAATGGAACTGATAAGGAAAACCCTCTTGGGAATCCCTGAATGCAATCCCTCATTGATTTCTGCTGACACTGAAAGAGAAAAAGCCAGAACCATAGATTGACAAGCACTATGTGAGGGGAAGAAAAAGTAAATTACAGTCAGGCAATAATCCCAAATTGAAAGGATTTAGGAAGTAAGAAAAGTATTTAAGCTTGTTTATTTATTACTGAACTTTGCAAGCAGGGATGTTATTCCCTGAGGACATGACTGTATTGACAATTCCAATACTAAAATTTAAAAGGGAAAAAAAATAACCCTGAAGAACAGATTACACCAAGGTATCAGTAATTTGCTCTGCCATGCAAAAGAAGGAAAAGACTGCTCATATGCATCTGAATTTATTCTGCAGCATCCTGAGGTAATACCCTGTGTCAGAATGCAAACATTTTCTTTAAATGAAATTTATGGTTTTTTATCAGTAAAAAAATTAGTGGTACTGATTTACCACTAGCAATTTATTTAGTATTTACTGACAATTTATTAATATTGCACAATTTATTAATATTACATAAGATCTAACCTGCTTTCTTGTATTCTGTTTTCTTCTCTCAGTTTACCTATACTGGACTGCAAAATTTGGCTCAGTAAATCTTCAATATCTTTTCAACATATTTCAACATATTTCACAAATGTCAACATATTTGATATTTCACCCTCACTGATATGAATATTGATTTTGTTTTAAATGACCTGGCCTGGCATTTAAGTCTCTGGTATCTGATTTCCATCTCCAGCACAAACCATATATATGATCTTTGATAGAGGACTTAATTTTTTGTGCCTCATTTGCCTTTTTGTAAAAGATGACTGGTGGGAATATAGTTCCCAAATTTCATCCTCCTAATAACCAAAATGCTTTTAGTTTCCAGGACAGATGCGTTTGTGCCTTCTATGTCAAACTCAGTGGTGTCTTTCCTTGGTCTGCATAATTCCCTGACAAAAGCAATATCGAGAACACGCATTGTGCAAGTTGCTGCAACTTGAGTTGCATGGATTTTCAGGAGAGCTCTATTACCTAATCAGAGTGCTGTTCAGTACTTAGATACATCTTTGTGCTAACATTAAATAAACAAAACTGACAGAATACAGTTCTGCTTTCTGGAGAAAGATGAGGTCCCTGGACATCTGCACTCCCAAATATCCAACAGCAGCATACTGTATCACAGAGCGAACCTCTCTAAGCCACCTAGAAAAACACAGTATTTTGCTCTTGAATAAAAAATTATTCTCCTATGGCAGTAGCTTATATAAATTATGTTGCTGGGTTCTCTTTTCATGCCATCAGATGTTTCTTCCACTAGTAGAATAAAGGTCAGAAAATGCTGATTCTAAATTACTTTTATGAATACAAACACTTCAGCTATATTTATGCATCTTCCTCTTCTGTAAAAACTTTTCTTTACAAAGTCAAAATTAAGGCAAAAATCAGAAAAAAAGCGCAACTATCTAAAGTCTTGGCTCCATTGTTCATCTCTTTTCCAGGCCAAGCAATTCTTGGCTACTGAATTATTTACTTAAGTGGAGAATCAGCTGTAATCATCAGAGGAGCATTAGAATCCAACAGGACTTTGAATACATATTTAAAATGTTTACTAGTGTGTGTGTGACTGTATTCATTTAAAGCCTTTAGAGACTGAGCTTTTCATTACAACTTCAAATGAGGTTTACCCTTAGTGTTTTTTAACTTTTCAAACTGTAGGATGCTTGACTGTGCTTTTTGTTCTGCCCTGAGCATGTGCCCTTTTGTTGTGTATTTGAGAAATCAGAAGTGAGACTTATTCCATGATATGAGGTTCCTTGGCATTGACATTTGTGTGATATTTTGGGTTCTAATTTATCCATGTTGAGTGTGGGGCTGACATTCCACTGAGGCAGAGTTCTTTCTGCTGAAGACTACAGTGTGGTGGTTGTAGCGTTTTAGGAATATTATCCTATTATGCTTGAGAAGTATTCAATAGCACTATGCTGGATGTCTATCTCATTAAATCTCTCTTGTAGCTATTCCACTTCTGCTGCAATCAGAGCTAAACTGCACTAATGATTCCTCATTGCTTTAGCATTTCAAAAACATAGACTGTAAGACCTTCCTTCACCTTCCACCAATATTTTATGTCTTGTGGATTACTTCGCAGAATGAAATATAATGAAATATGTATTAAGCTTTCTGGGAAAACTCTGGAAGCAGAATTTCTTAATAATGAAAACTCATTATTGATGAAGTTGTTCTAAACTGATAAGCAGTTTTATGCCTGCCTATGTCTTATTTTTACTGTTTCTTCTTGTTGTTGTTTTTTAATGATATCTTGGATTGCAGCTGTTCACTATATATAAAAAAACTCTTTACCTGTATCCTAGGCTGGCAGGCTACTTCTGTTTGCCCTGTATTGACTTATCTTTCAATGGCTTCTATCTTTGTACCAATGTGTCACAAAAGTGTTTTCATCCCTTCGACACTGTCCCGCACCACATCCTGGTCTCCAAACTGGTGACACATGGGTTTGATGGGTGGACCACTAGATGGGTAAGGAACTGGCTTGATGGCCGCACCCAAAGAGTGGCTGTCAATGGCTCCATGTCCCAGTGGAGGCCAGTGACAAGCGGAGTCCCTCAGGGATCAGTCCTGGGACCTGTCTTGTTCAACATCTTTGTGGGTGACATGGACAGTGGCATTGAGTGCACCCTCAGCAAGTTTGCTGATGACACCAAGCTGTGTGGTGCAGCAGACACGCTGGAGGGAAGGGAGGCCATCCAGAGGGACCTTGACAGGCTGGAGAGGTGGGCACAAGCCAACCTCATGAAGTTCAATAAGAGCAAGTGCAGGGTCCTGCATCTGGGTCGAGGCAATCCCAGGCACAAATCCAGGATGGGCAGTGACTGGCTGGAAAGTAGCCCTGAGGAGAGAGACTTGGGGGTGCTGGTGGACAAAAAGCTCAACATGAGCTCTCAATGTGCACTTGCAGCCCGCAAAGCCAATCAGATCCTGGGCTGCATCAGGAGAAGTGTGGCTAGCAGGTCGAGGGTACTCAGCCCTGGTGAGACCCCACCTGGAGTACTGTGTCCAGTTCTGGAGCCCCTATTACAAGAGGGATGTGGAGGTGCTGGAATGTGTCCAGAGAAGGGCCACAAGGATGATCGGAGGGCTGGAGCACCTCTCCTATGAGGACAGACCGAAGGAGTTGGGGCTGTTCAGTCTGCAGAAGAGAAGGCTCCGAGGTGACCTAATTGTGGCCTTCCAGTATCTGAAGGGGGCCTACAGGAAGGCTGGGGAAGGACTTCTCAGGATCTCAGGTAGTGATAGGACTAGGGGGAATGGAATGAAGCTGGAGGTGGGGAGATTCAGGCTAGATGTGAGAAGGAGGTTCTTCACCATGAGAGTGGTGAAACCCTGGAATGTGTTGTCCAGGGAGGTGGTCGAGGCCCCGTCCCTAGGGGTGTTTAAGAGCAGGCTGGATGAGGCTCTGTCCAGCCTGATCTAGTGTGGGGTGTCCCTGCCCATGGCAGGGGGGTTGGAGCTAGATGATCCTTGTGGTCCCTTCCAACCCTGAATGAAACTATGAAACTATGAAACCACGACATTGATTCTGCCTGTCCCCATACAGCAGTCCAGGATCTAGCACTTCCATGAGTCCATGATATGACTGAAAGTAGGGGTGTTATGATTACGCTGGGATAGTGAGCAGACTGGTACATAGAGGAAAACTTCTAGATCCCTTTCAAAGCTCTTCTGTACTGCTAGCCTTAATTTCACATTCTTAACATACACCTGAAGCACATGTGGCTAGAGGGATTATTTTGGAGATAAAGTGATGTAGCCTCAACTCTTGCAGATTGCTAGACACTATAAAAGACATCTTAAACACTCTTCCTCTGGACTGTGGAGCTCAGGGCTTACCATGATGTGATAAGGATTAAGGCATTCATGTTTGCTATCTCCTATGTAAAAGAATAACACATTTCTCAAACATTGTTCTTAAATCCTCTATTTTAACATCGGCTATCCTATGTATATGAGAGTATTTAAATACAAACTAATGTTGCATTTAATACAACAAATAAATGCTATACAAAACTCAGTGTTCTGAATTTAAATCAGTGTTCCTAAAACACCCAACTCCCAGTGCTCCATCAGCAGCATGATCTGAGCTGGCTACATCTTTCTGTTCTCTGCAAAGGGATGAGGAACTGAAAGCAGATCTGATCCTCCCAAAATCTGTCTGTGTCTTCTAGAAAAGGAAAATGTAGCATTGTGTAACAATATTATAGGGACATAAGCCAAACTCTGGCCTTCTTTTCTGCCTCCCTCCAACCCCCCCCCTTTTTTTTTTTAATCCACAGATAACATCAGTTGTCTTATTCTTGCTACAAAATACACTTCACTCTGGCAGGTGGCACAGAACCCCTTTAGAAGTCATCGACTGTAAATCGTATCCTGCCTGGCTTTCACTACAGACATGCCTTGATGATCACCTTAAACTGAACCTTTTCTATTCTGAGTGAACTGGAAGTGTGTCTTTGATGACTTCAATAGCTAAAATATAACCCACCGTACACTGGCATGTATCTGGTACAATCACTGCACCTCACTACCTAGCTCACTGTGGGAAACTACTTATTGAAGTGAAACGTGCTCTAATGCCCCCAAATGGATGATAGCTTATGGGCAAACCACAGTTAATTTCTTTGAGAGAGAGCTCATTAGAGGAGCTGAACTTTCAGTAAAGAGAGTAATGTAAGCTTTTTTATCTGTACTTCTATTCCATGTCCTTGTTCTGTATGGACGTTTGCTACCTGGCTAACTCCATTATATATATATGTATTTATAAATATATAAATAAATAGCATAAAGTTATTTAATTTTAATATGTCTGAGAGACATAGGGTTGGTTGGAACTCAGGGGTCTTCCTGCATCTCTTCTGCTTTGGCAAGGGAAAAAGAACTCTCTTAGTAATTGCAAAGGACCAAAGCCTTTAGCTTTTGCTAATGTCCACACCTGTTTTGGCCTTTTTTCTCATTTCATAATTTGTTATAATTTTAGAGAAAACACAGCTTCACAGCTATAGTTATCACTCTGGAATAAATTTTGATCCTTGCCATGAAATTTTGCTGTGCTTTATTGAGAAGAAGCTGTTTCCAAACTGCTGCATTATGTCTCCTGTTCTCTGGGAAAATGAATATTTCTCACAAAGTTTTCATCCTGAGTGTGTGCAAACCTATAAATAGTTAAATTCATAGTGTCAAGAAATTCCCTGCCTTTGTTATGCTTCTCACAGTACTGCTAAGTCTGGCTCATTGGCAAGTCTAATTGGTGCTCTGAGCCCAGCGAGGTCCGTCCACCCACGCTGGGAGGCTTCAGCCAGACGGAATGTTCAAGGAGCTGGTGCTGCATAGCTGCTATCTCTGCTTGTTGAGCTGACATGAGACAAGTTATTATCATATAAATGAGATAAGGTCTTAGATAATTACAGACTGAAAGTAAAACTGAACTGGACTGCTTGTGGCTGGAAATTTTAAGTGTAACTTTATATCGTTAATTTTATTTTTTTTTAAGTCTATATACATTTTTCTTTCCACCCTTTAGCCTACCCTGTAAATTTTATTAAAAAGCCCTTAAGTTTTCCATCAGATTACCAGTTATGCATCTAAATTTTTAGATATGAAACTTCCCTGGTGCCTTTCTTGTCTTTTCTGCTCTTATTATGAGACTCGTATGCAGAGATAATAAAAGTGCTTTGAGGAAAATATGAATGCCAACTGCTTGGACCAAAATAATCTAGTGCAGTCATTGTATGCTATTTTCTTTAGGAAAAAGTAAAAGAAAAGATCTCTGGCTGATTCCTTCATTGTCTTTGCATTGTTTGTCTGTGCCAGAAAGCAGGTGGCTGAAGATGCTTTTTCTGTAAGTTAGTATCTTTATTTTCCATTCCCAGACACCTGGCTGCAGTGTGGCGTGCAAGTAATTGAGGAAAAAGTGATATTCTTTGGCACTGATCTCCATGTTCATTTTCTCCCTCTTGTGCAAGGCATAAAATTCCAAGGAAAGGAGGAAATATTTTCATGCATCTCACCAAGGCATGGCAGAATCATGAGGATTGCTTTTAGTAGCTGAGCAATGTTTGTTTTCTTCAACTGAAAGTCATCAGATAGGCTGTTCTTGCAAGGGAGAAGCATCTGGTGAGGCAGCCAAGCAGCGAGTACTGAATCTCTTATTTCTTCTGGGGATCAAATTTGCAGGTCAAGGTCAGCTCATGTACACAAAGCATGGATTAAATTCAGCCTTTCAGAAGGCTAGGATGACCACCATGTGTTTATACACAGGAAACAACGCCTGCAGCAGGGCATAGGCTTTCTGTTGAATGAATTGTGGAAAGTTCAACTTGTGAGCCAAAGGATACTTGCCAGCAGCACATGGGAGTTAAGTCTTTATCTTTGTTAATAGCAGTGTGAAGGCTAAAACTCCCCTAGGCCTACAGACTGCTTTCTCCAAAGCAGAGTTTGGATTGTTTGTGGTCTGTGGGTTTATTTTTTTTTCTTTTTCATTTTCTTTTTGTGTGTGTTTGTAGTCTAGTTGAAGCTTTAAGTTTCCTGAAATAGTTGCAAAGCTATATTAAAGCATCACATCTTTTGGCTCTGTTGAACTAAGAACTTTTTTTGCTAAAAGTAGGAACAGGGCTGCTTGGAACAAGAGGGTTTTCTGCTCACCAAACATGGGATCCTGCCATTCCTCTTGCAGAAGTGTTTTTGCTCTAAAATTAGCTACTGAAAAGTTTTCTTCCAGCTTCTCCAATTGTGAATTTGTTCCAGAGTCTGTCTCCTTGCATGGTTCGAAGGCTTCTTATTTCTAGCTTTAATATACTAATGGGAAGTTTATAACCCTTTGACTTAATCATGTAAATGACACAAACCCACAGTTATAAAAATCTTTTTATATTAGAACTGTAACAGAATTTCATGCATTGAATAATTGCATATAATAAATAACCAATTTAATCTTGATCTGAGCTAAAAAACTTTTATAAATGATTGCCTGAACAAGGTCCTTCTTTAAATAGTACCTTTCTCAATTTCTTATGCCATGGGTCCTGTACTACTGCTTAGGCTTGCTATCCCATTTTACAATGTTCTTCAGTTTGATGCCTTGCCTGCAAGCGAAGGAATTGCTGAGGGACTCATTTACTTTTTTGTGGCTTGGCAAAGGAAACTAAAAGAATACTAAGCCCAAGGGGGGTAAAAACCGATACTGCTACAATTTGGTCACCTAAGGTACAAACTTCAATAGAGATTTTTGAAAGACAAATCAGATACTTCAAAGAAAAAGGACTCCATGTGAAGAATAAAGAATGTTTTCTTTTGGAACACAGAGAGGCTTAAAACATCTCTCACAACACGAGTCATCCTATGGATGAGATGGTGTCCAGAGGATATTGAAATATAGACACAGAGAGAGTATCACAAGGCAGGAGAAGAAACGTCAAACAACAGCAGCAGTGTGAAAGAATAATGAATGCTAAGATTAATATTTCAGCAGTCTATTTAAAACCGTGTTATTAGAGTGCTTGAGGCATTAAATTTTCTGGGCTGACTAGTATGGGAAATCAGTTTATTTTAAACATTATATAGTTGTGGAGAACTTGAAGAAGTTTTCAACCAAGCTAATGCATAATGTATCTGAATTGGGACAGAAAAGTGTAAATCCCACATATAATAAAAAGTGATGGAGGAGTAGAAATTCTTGGAGTTTAAAAATAAAATATGAAGATTATCCAATGACTTTAAATCATGTAAAGAAAGACATGTGAAGAAAAAGGAAAATTTATAAGTACGAACAAGTAACAATTTAATCATGAGATTTCTCAAGGATATTTAGGATGCACTTGTCTCAGTGGTTAAAATTAATCCATAAGGTCAAAGCTAAATTATAACCTTTCAGAAATGCCAAATATTGAGTGGCTTGGTAATTCTAATGTATGTTGTTATCTATAAACAACAAGGTGGGTATCACGGCTCCCAGTGTCATGGCCAGTGGCATCCTGGCCTGCATCAAGAACAGTGTGGCCAGCAGGAGCAGGGAGGTCATTCTGCCCCTGTACACTGCACTGGTTAGGCCACACCTCGAGTACTGTGTCCAGTTCTGGGCCCCTCAGTTTAGGAAGGATGTTGACTTGCTGGAATGAGTCCAGAGTAGGGCAACGAAGTTGGTGAGGGGTTTGGAACACAAGCCCTATGAGGAAAGGCTGAGGGAGCTGGGGCTGCTTAGCCTGGAGAGGAGGAGACTCAGGGGGGACCTTATTGCTCTCTATTGGTCTCTTCTCCCAGGCAACCAGTACCAGAACAAGAGGACACAGTCTCAGGCTGCGCCAGGGGAGGTTTAGGTTGGATGTTAGGAAGAAGTTTTATACAGAGAGAGTGATTGCCCATTGGAATGGGCTGCCCAGGGAGGTGGTGGAGTCACCATCATTGGAGGTGTTCAGGAGGAGACTTGATGGGGTGCTTGGTGCCATGGTTTAGTTGTTTAGGTGAGTTGGACTGACTGATGGGTTGGACATAATGATCTTGAAGGTCTCTTCCAACCTGGTTTATTATTAACCTTCTGGAGCTATGAGACACATCCTAGCAGAAACAATTTCCTCATCTTCCTTGTTTCTGAAGGAAGAGAACATAGGAGCGACAGTTATTAAAACACATACAGACCTGGCATCTTAAAAAGCTTATTTATACTACAGCGAGTACTGTAGCAGAGATCTGTTGAATTAATTGAAAACGGGAAACAAGTGGTGTTAGAAGAAATCTTGCTGTTGATACAAACTGGTTCTTAGTACTAAACAAAAAGGAGTTGTCAGGGAACAGTATGATTTTACTTCTCTAGGCTCCTTTAAATGTTGTGCGAGTGTGTGTAGCGCTTTGTGGTTTATTGTGTGACTACACAGCAGAAAACCTTGGGCTCAAATTTTTTCATTCCTTCCCTTTTCTTTCCCTCTTCCCCATTTCCCCACCCTGCCAATGTAAATAATGGAGTGAATACTTTATGTGCCCTGGCCTTGAGGTCACTTGTTGGTTGCTCTCTAGCATGAAAGATGTGGAAGGGAAAGAAATGAGGGAATAAAAATGTGAGCTGTGAACCAAAGCAGTGGTGGCTATCTGTAAGCACAGAGATCAGCTAGGAAGGATTAAACAATCTCTGCCTATAGAAATGCCTACCATTCTCCTAGCACCTATGGTAGATGCTTTTTCCAGTAGTGCAGTTCTCCTGCCTGCAGCCTGCTTCAGCTCAAATCTGTGTGGGAGCACCATGGAGATAGCATGCAGAGCCACTGACAGAACTTCCCCCTCAGAGACAGATGCTGCCTGTATTTTGCAAGTTCCTACACTACTGGGAGAAGATGCAGGCAGCCAAAACCTGAGCCTTCTTGGGCTGGCACTGAATCACAGTAGATGTTGCCTGGGCTGTATGTGTGGGCAAGCTTTCTCGAGGAGAGATGGAAACAAAGTCACAGTCTCAGCTGTGATGTGCTATAATGAGATGTCTTCTGGTTTTCCAATTGCTGTGCCTGTTGCTTGCTGGCCAGATGGCCCATTTGAAACCATCTCATTTGAGTTATACCTCCTTACTGTTAGCACTCGCTTTCTGTCTGAACCTAACAGCCCCACAAACACATGCAATCTTTGTTTTCTGAACAAAGTATAGTTATTCTTCACCTTGCAGTTAATTCTTTGATGAAGGCTTCCCCCAGCCTGCCTTGGTCAGGGTGTGAACCTTTTTCATGAGTCTTCCTTATGGAATTTTTCAAAGCCTTTTTCTAATATTTTGGGGTTTTTCCTTTCCTCTTCTTTCTTTATCAGGGAACTTTGTTTCACAAATTTCATAAGATCTTATTGTGAAACAAAACATTAGCAGTCATAACTAAAGACTAATTAAAAGCAAGCTCCAACTGGGGCCTATATGGGTTGGGCACCCTTGTGTAATCTGACAGCAAAACAACCGCTTCTTTAACAAGTGATCAGAGTGTCAGTCTGAACAGGGCTTGTTTCATTGCCACAGTGGGTCAGGTTGTCCTGTGTTTGATCAGTCCACATAAAGACATCATGATAGGTTGGTATGTGGGTGGGATTGCTCTCTTCCCTGAGCCCCAGGACCAGTACTGACATCAAGGAAGTTCCTT
Organism: Melanerpes formicivorus; assembly: GCF_026170545.1. Taxonomy (NCBI): domain Eukaryota; kingdom Metazoa; phylum Chordata; class Aves; order Piciformes; family Picidae; genus Melanerpes; species Melanerpes formicivorus. The sequence continues at coordinate 7,885,407 of NW_027142369.1, forward strand.
CCCCTTCCCATGTACCTGAGTCTCCTCTCAGAAGGAACTTGTGAGAAGAGGGATCCTCCTGACTTAGGAGTATGACATGGCAAAGATACGCATCTGGAGACCAGGCCATAGTTGAAACTATGGCTTACGTCCAGTCATTTATTTCCTGTGTGCTTAATGTCTTTGGTTAGAACAGACGTAAGGATGCATTAGTATTTGGATTACAACAGTGCTTAAGTCTGGAAGCTACATTTCACAGGTATTTAAGAGGGCTGCAGTAAGCATAAATCCCACTTTGTTGCCTTTAGTCATCTTTTTACCTAACCTGTACTCTTTGGTGCAATGATCCTGGGAATGTCATTTATATCTGGAACAGAGCAGCATCTGATTTTTGACTGTTCCTATGATGTATTGTCATCTACAAAAGTTGCAGCCTGGATTATGACATCAGAGAAGTGGCAGTGTGATAGATCAGGTGCAATCTTGGTATTTGCAAAGACATCTACATTGTGATCTAAATTGAGCCAGGAATCCCATTTGCTGGCTGTTACACAGTCTCCCACCTGAAGATCTCTAGGTCTGAAAAGAGCAGGGAGGAGACACACTCTGTGGGTTACATAGTGACTTCAATAATAAAATATACCCAGAGTGGTGGTGAGCATTTCTATAAATGCCTGATGTGTACTGGCCAAAATGCCTGTTTACTTTTTGTGCAGCTGTAGTTTCTCCTGTGGTAGATCATCAGACTTAATATCCAAGGGCCTGGGTTAAAGCTTAAAGGAGAAAAGAGTTGAACAGTGAAAATGCCTGAGTAGTTTTGCTGAGTGGAAAACCATCACCTATACATATATGGGTTGTAAGGTTTCGCATTGTGATAATAGATGGTTCATCTCAAATTTCTTGCTAATATGTCCGTTCTGCCCATGTACAGGGATGGATCAGGCCTAGCCAACATGGATTTAGGAGGGGCAGGTCCTGCCTGCCAACCTGATCTCCTTCAGGTTACCTGCCTGGTGGATGTGGGGAAGGATGTGGATGTAGTCTACCTGCACCAGGGGAAGTTTAGGCTTGAGGTGAGGAGAAAGTTCTTCATGGAAAGAGTAATTGGCCATTGGAATGGGCTGCCCAGGGAGGTGGTGGAGTTGCCATCCCTGGAGGTGTTAAAAAAATGGATTAGATGTAGCATTTGAAACCATGGTTTAGTTGTCATGAGGTGTTAGGTATCAGGCAATAGGTTGGACTTGATGACCTCTGAGGTCTTTTCCAACCTGGTTGATTCTGTGGCTCTACCAAGTGAAGATGTGAGAGGAGAAAGACATAATGTAATAGATTGGTGAGACAACTTGTCTTTGGGTTATAAATTTACTTCAGTGTTTCCCCTGCCTACACTTCAGACAAAGCTAACTTTTGCTGTGCAATAGTATTGAAACAGCCAACCACGTTTCCCAAATTCAGTGGAATTTTAAGTGGTTCTAATGCCAATAATTTTACTCACTCTTAAATTTCATGGAATCATTTAATTTCTCATGTCGACATACAGAAGATCTTATTTTCAAAATAAGGTAGCTTCAAATCCCAAATCCATCAGTTCATCATAGCTACTATATTATGTTTTGATGCCTATATATAGTGAAAAACAAAAATATGCCTTAAAAGTGCTGATTTGGTCTAGTGGAAAGATTCCCTGCCTGTGGAAAGGGGGTTGGAACTAGGTCATAGAATCATAGAACGACCAGAGTTGGAAATGGCCTCTAAAGGGCATCTAGCTTAACCCCTCTGCCTCCCCTCCACTCCCTTCATCTTCCCAAGGCAGCTCCCACTCCCTCTAACACCATCCTCCACCCTTCCTACACAGATCCTGCTCCATTACCACCATTTTTGCACCCATCCCAGAGCCAGAGGCAAGACCCTCAACCAGCCAAAATACCACACAGAGGAGCTCAGTCCCAGTAAGGAGGCCCAGCCAGCACCCATGGATGACATTGGAGTAGATATCAATACTCTTCCTACCTAACCGGGGGGCCACCAGGCCCCCCGGCCTTTGTTGTCACCACCACCATCACCCAGTGGGCACCATGGGCACTCACCAGTGATGAGAGGAGGATCCCTCAGCCCAGATGGGCTCAGCTTAGGGCTTCTGCTTTTCCTGGGGGGGATTAAGAAGGGGAGTGGGTGGGGAGGGCCAAGTGGCCACACCTGGTGTGGGAGGAGACTCCAACAGAGCCCAGGTGCTCTGGGATTTGATGGGAAAAAGGGGGAAAATGAAGTGGAAAAGGGGCAGACAGTGAAACCATTGCTGTTGAGAAATAATGGATCTTAAAATAATATTCAAATAGGAATTATTGACTTTTAGTAATTGCTAGATGCTTAATATGGCTCCTTTCAGGATGTTCCACTACTCTTGGATATTAGATAATTTAGTGACAAACCCAAATGTGATTTTGATAGGCTAGTATTAAGTTCAGTAAATACCCCCACACACACACCCCTTCTGCTGAGGTAATTGTACAGTGTTATCATCTCAGCAAACTTTATCTCAGCCCAGAGGGTTATTTTGGGGGGCTTGCTTCTGAGATCAGGCTGTGTGAAGCCAGGACACTGCTGGGCTGAAGAGGAGCCAGTGTTGAACTTTCCTACAGCTAAACAGCAACAGTTCATGCCACAATGAACCCTGTGGTCTCCCCTGTGTGAGTATGAAGACAATATGAGTATGAGATGGAAACTCTTTGTTCTACAGGCACAAGTGCATGAGTTACAAAGAACAGTAAAGAGAAGAGAGAGTTCTTCCAGAAGGAGAGCTGCACTGGTCCTGCACTACCATGAGCAGTTCTCTGGTCCTAGTACATGGGCAGCAGATCCAAATTTGAGTAGGGGAAGATCTGGATGAGGCACTTAGTAATTGGCCAGTGGAATGGGGAGCCCAGGGAGGTGGTGGAGTCACTGTCCCTGGAGGTGTTAAAAAAAAAGTTTGGATGTGGCACTTGAAGCCATGGTTTAGTTGTCATGAGGTGTTAGGTATTAGGTAATAGGTTGGACTTGATGATTTCTGAGGTCTTTTCCAACCTGGTCGATTATATACTTCTATGATAAGTGCCCATGGTTTCAGTATGTGGGATCTGGGTTCCTGACCCTGCTGTGTGTGGTTTATTGTGTAACACTGAATATTTTCTGTGCTATGTTCACTTCAATGTTTCAGGGCAGGAAAAAGTCATGGATACTTTTTCCTCTGCCTATGAACTCTTTGTCTCAAAGTGTTGATATTTTAAAAAAGGATGTTTGAGTGGAACTTGTAATAAAGTGGCAAATGTTTTGTCAGAGGTTGCAAGGCTAGAATGGGCCATGTCCTAAACATAATCTGTAGTAGGGCACAAACACATACTACTTATGCTTACAATAGGAATAAAACTGAAACAAAAGCACAGAAATTATTTAAGACAAAAGTAATGAAAAGGTCTTTATTTCCCCAAATTCTCCAAATATATTTGATGTTTATATTGTGATGCTGTGTTTGGACAAATAGGAGAAAGCTTAAGTAGTACTCGGACCATGACAGATTGCTTGAAATGTATGAGGCAGCTATACCTTTATGTATCACTTATTGATACTTGAGCTTTTAAGAGACCTTGAGAGCTAGGATGAAAACATCAATTACTGTCCAGAAGAACAATACTGGAAACACTAATTCAGTAAAATGTGCAACATAAGCCCTCAGAGCAATAAAGAACAGAATAAAAAATGTTGACATCATAATTGTTTGGAAGATGCCTTCAAACCTGTAGCTGAGACTACACAGATAGAATAATGACTGAAGATGTGAGAAATTTATCCTGAATTCTCTCCTTGCTAGTGCATTTTCTATGTGACTGGTGATGTGTCTCTGTGTATCTTGGCTCCCTGAGTGCTGTCTCAGATGTGCAAGCTGGTCGGTGACTGGCTTGAGAGCATCCCTGAAAGAAAGGATTTGGGGGGTGCTGGTGGTTGAGAAGCTCAACATGAGCCACCAGTGTGCACATGCAGCCCAGAAAACAAATCACATCCTGTCCTGCATCAAGAGAAGCATAGCCAACAGGTCGAGGGAGGTGATTCTCCCCCTCTACTCTGCTCTGGTGAGACTCCACCTGGGGTACTGTGTTCAGTTTTAGAGCCCCTATTACAGGAAGGATCTGGACATGCTGGAACCTGTCCAGAGAAGGGCCACAAGGATGATTAGAGGGCTGGAACACTTCTCTGATGAAGACAGACTGAAAGAGATGGGACTATTCAGTCTGGAGAAGAGAAGGCTCTGAGGAGACCTTACTGTGGCCTTCCAGTATCTGAAGGGGGTCTACAAGAAAGCTGGGGAGGGACTTTTTAGGGTGTCAGGTAATGATAGGACTAGGGGAATGGAACAAAAATAGAAATAGGAAGATTCAGATTAGATGGTAGGAAGAAGTTCTTTACCATGAGGGTGGTGAGACACTGGAACAGGAAGGAGGTGGAGGCCTCATCCTGGAAGTTTTTAAGGCCAGGCTGGATGTGGCTATGAGCAACTTGTTCTAGTGTGAGGGGGGTTGGAACTAGATGATCCTTGAGGTCCCTTCCAACCCTAACAATTCTATGATTCTGCAATGGGAATCATATTATACCAGAATCAAGTGTTTTTGGGTGGTTCTTGTTAAAAGTTTATTTTCCCTTTGAAGTAGTACTTAGTCATGCGAAATATTTCCTAGCTTGAGTTCAGCTTGCTATTAGTCACTGCTCCATCCAGTTCACTGCCTTTGTGCCTGTGGCCACAACTCTCTGACAAGAGGCAAAACATGCTGCTGCAGTGGCCAGGGAAGCTTGTTTTGTTGCAGGGCCACTGTTCCTATGCTTGCTCTCTGTGGGTTGTACCACACATGAGGTGAAGCCTCACTATTTAGGAGGTCATTTAAGAGGAATTGCCTTGAAAGAGAGACTAGGAACTAAATTATGAGTATAGGTGCAGGAGCTGGTGGTAAAAGATATTGTGTCTGACAGATATAGCTGGGTTTGATCAGATGAAAGACCTAACAACTGTTACTTTGTTATGGTTTATTCACTGACTGGCAAAGATGTATTAAACCATTTAGTGTATTCTTTCTGCAGCCATGGATGGTAGCTTAAAAAACTTTGAATCCTATTTGCCTCAACATTTCCCCCAAACAGTTAAAATTTCCATGGTAATTGTAATAACTAAAAATACCACAGGAGGTCACACATATATAGTTTATAATTTAATTTGTGGTCAATAACAAGCAGCTAAGCAGATTCTATTGTGCCAGAACAATGTGGGCAGAAGCAAGTTTTTAATCTCCACATTAAGATCTGTTTGATGTAAATTAAGGTTGTGTTGATCCTTTCACGTTTTTTGCTTGCTTCTGACTAATTGCCACTTAAAGGTGTCTGATAGAAATGCAAATCTTGACCTTTATGAAACATAAGCAGTAGTAAACCAGACTTCCATTAAAATAATAATTCAGTGATTTCTGCTGATAACCTCTTCTGAAACCTCTTCTGAAAGAGAAGGCTCCAAGGTGACCTAATTGTGGCCTTCCAGTATCTGAAGGGGGCCTACAGGAAGGCTGGGGAAGGACTGCTCAGGATCTCAGGTAGTGATAGGACTAGGGGGAATGGAATGAAGCTGGAGGTGGGGAGATTCAGGCTAGATGTGAGGAGGAGGTTCTTCACGATGAGAGTGGTGAAACCCTGGAATGGGTTGTCCAGGGAGGTGGTCGAGGCCCCGTCCCTGGGGGTGTTTAAGAGCAAGCTGGACGAGGCTCTGGCCAGGCTGATCTAGTGTGGGGTGTCCCTGCCCATGGCAGGGGGGTTGGAACTCGATGATCCTTGTGGTCCCTTCCAACCCTGAATGATACTATGATACTATACTATGAAACAGACAGGACAATTGTGAGAAGACTTGTTCAAGCATCCTGTGAACTTTTGTCTCTCCTCAGGTTGGCAGACTTTAATATTGCCCCTTGTCCTTGGGGACAGAGCTCAGGCTAAACTGGTGATCTCAGTATTCTTAATATTTTGTTCTATCTGGACATGAGTGAAATAGAAGCTTGCTCTAGGCCTGTCTAGTATGAGGGTGCTTTTCAAGAGCCCTCACATGCGACACATTTCAGCTCCTTACTCTCTGAATTGTGATTGAGCCCCATTGCAAAGACTTCTTTCCTCCATTTGGAAAGACGTTCTGTGCTGTCTTACTTTGCAGTCTTTGTATGTGGAGAAAGGGTACGAAAGCCATCAGTACAAGGTCTCAGAGCCATGTTCAAGCCTGGTAATTCAGGCTAAAAGTAAACGCAAAATTCCTATTGTCAGGTCTCTCTCAGGAGGGGGGAGCCTGAGTGGGAGAGGGTCTGAGGGATGTGTTGAGAAAGGGGCAAGTGAAAAGACAGGGAAGGGCTGGGAGGCTGTAAACATGTGTTTTAGGTATGTTTTATTGCCATTTTTGGGATGGAGAAGTTAACAACCTAGAAGAAAATGGAGACAGGATATTTTCTACAGAAATCTTGCGTTGTGGAAGCCCTCCATGGATTTCCCTCACGCAAAAGGGCTGTGCTGCTTGTAGTGCTGCCACCTCTTGCTGTGAGCCAGAATGGAGTCTGCTCACAAGCCAGGAGTGGCCCATGGGGCCAAAGACATGCTTGTCACCAGGCGATTTGCATTGGGCATCACCATCCTTCAAGACTTGGCAACCTAAACCTGTGAGTTCAGTGTTACTAGTAAGGAAAGTGATAGACCTTGTAAAACTGACTATCTAGTGAAATACGTATTATGGTTCAGAAAGCAGATATTGTATATTATTCAGTTTATCTATGATGTTAGCAAGCTAAATTACTTGTCTTTTGAAAGTGGGGTTTCTAGATAGGGGCTTCAGCCAGTGTTTTAGAGGCAACTAAACTTCTGATTCACCTTCAGACAAGTCCCAGTGGAAGGATTAGATAGAGCTGAATAAAAGTGATGTAAACAGAGAAGCATGTATGAACTTGTAGAGCATTCTGCTGCAATAAGTTTTGGGTGATTGTGAAGAGATTAATGAGAAATGAACCCAGAAAACATCAAGCAATTTATAGCTGAACTGTATTTTGCTGTCATCTAGGAATTCTAGCTTTGTGGATTGAGAAGTAGCTCTCTTCTGTTGCTAGTAGTCCCATTAGCTGGTTGCAAATTTCACCAGTGAGTTAGTGGGACAGTGAGTCAGCCTGTAAGAAGCACTGAGCATCCCTGACCTGCTGTCTGTAGGACCCTATTTCAGAGAGAAGTGCAGGGAGAGCTAGAGGGATGAGAAGTCTGGAGAGAACAGTTCTGTCACTGGCCTGTGCTTTCCACCTAGTCTGGTGGTGTGAAGTGTGTGCTTTAGGTGAAATTGATATTAGAAGAGGCAGGAGAGTGTAGTGCATTGTTTTAATCATCCTTCCAGAGAAATAAGAGCGCAGATCTGAAAATGTAGCAGGCACCAATTCATTCTCCATTATGTCTATGCAGAGATTGTAGCTTTATATTTTTAAAGGGTCTTTCTCAGCTTCAAATGCTGGTGTTGATGCAAGCACAGGCAGTATTTTGGAGTCCTGAGTATCATCCTTAAATGTTGCTGAACTGCTGCAACAGCAGCTGCACAAACAATAGGGGATGTACAGCCTCAGATTCAAATATCAGTCCAGAGCAGCCCTGCATCTCTTTTTGTTTTCCAAGTTATTCATAAGATATAGACAACAGGAGAAAAATAAAAGCATCAATCTTGACTTGATACACTTTGGATTTCCACTGTTGTCTAATGCTTTACTCAGCAATGGATCATTGCTTCCTTGGGGCTTTTCCACTCTAGTGAATTCACAGTAGGAGGCCTGATGCAATGGAAAGGTCCAGGAAATTGGCACTGAGCCAGGGCATTTCCTCACGAACACTGTCATGATCCAGTCTGTCATCGTGGAGACACGATTTATTTTCTTCAGGTACATTTTTGTGCAACATGCAATACAGGTAGGTACAGCTTGAGATAGTTTAATTTGGAAACAATCTGATGGCAAAGTTACTTTCATTTGCTCTGCTCAGCAGCCTAAAGCATTATTTATTTTTCCATAAGGCAAGCCTTGGGCAAAAATTGTCTGTGACTGTGACTCAAAATCTGCAGACAAAACAATTACTTCAGTAAAGATTTCAATGTGGTATTTTGACACACTGCAAATTGCCCAGCATATATAATCCTATTAACTAAAGTGGAGAGATGAGATCCTTTTATGCTTAGAATCAACAAACATTGCACACTAAACCCTGCTTATCTCAGACAGCTAACTAAACAGGCACTGAGAACTAAGTCTAATGCTTGGCCACTTGACTCACCAGAGTAAATACAGATAATGCTTCATGTTCTGAAAACTTCAGAGTGAAATTCTGCTGCTGCTTTTCCCAGACTATCTCTAAAAACTGTTTGGTGTGGTTTTTTTTGGTCTTATTCCCCACCCCCGCCTTACATAATGCTGGAATTGCTTCCTTTTCTCACTTCTCGCTGAAAGTTTTGCTGTATCATAGTATTAGTAACCTTACTCATTAGCTAAATTCATGCAAAAACTTCTACTTGCATATTTTCTACCTTTAGCTCTGACGCACTACAGAAAATAAAATTCCTTTCAAAAATGCTGCAGTAAACAAATACCAAAAACTTTACAAGGTCAACCATGCAAAGCTTAGAGAATAACAACAGTCTTCAATCAGAGTTGCCCAGGGGGGTGGTTGAGGCTGCATCCCTGTGCACATTTGTTGTGACACAGTCTTCAATCAGAGTTGCCCAGGGGGATGGTTGAGGCTGCATCCCTGGAGATACTCAAGGTGAGGCTCAACAGGGCTCTGGGCAACCTGATCTAGGTAAGGATATCACTGCTTATTGAAGAGGGGGCTGGACCAGAGGACCTTTAGACATCACTTCCAACTCTAACCATTCTACAATTCTATGATCAGTTGTGTAATCAAAATAGTACTTAAAAAACCCCACATTTAATAAGGATTTTCAAGCATAATCTCCTAAGGGTTTAAAAATTACTTTTAAATGCTATCATCTGCCATTTTGACTAAATGACATAACTGATACCTATGTGAATGTTTGTATGTGGACAGGCTCTAGAAGGAGATGGCACATCTTTCCTTCAGTTATTGATTCCAATCTTGATTCTATACCAATCTGGAGCTCCTAAAGCATCTTTTGAGATGAATTGTATGCAACCGTTTCCCTGCCTTTATACAACCCATATCTTGGTGTTTTACAAATGATATTTGCAGATTCTGGAACTTAAGATGAACTCATCTAATTTTTATGATGTCCTATGAAGAACAAATGTGTGTTGAGGTCAGTCTTAACTAGTGTTGCCTATTCTACTTTAAGAGGACTCCAACCCAAACAAATCAAAGTGAAGCAAATACTGTAAATATTCTGAATGTGACTGTTTGCTTTAATGGTGCAAAACAGGATGATTCTGAATGAGTTCCTGGGTAGACAGAGGGATAAAACACAATTAAATATTGGAAAGACCATTCTGCAATTTGTTCTCAGGGGAAAAGATAAGAATAAACCCTAAATAAATGAAAAAAGTAGGCATGAAAATGGGGAGGTATTGATAGATGCTGTGAGTTTTTAAGTGCTGAGCTGGCAGAATATGAAAGAGAACTTTGTAGATTACAATTTTTTGCCAAGGAATTTCATATCCTCCTGGCAAACTTACCTCTAAGCCACTACTATGAGCTGTGGGCATTTATTTTGGAGAGAATCCACAGTGTTTCTAATGCGTTTTGTTGCATCTGGTGTGCATCTCCCGTGGTGTGATGTAATGTAACATGGCATGTGGTATTATAAATAGAATGATGAGATCCTGCAAAAACCTGCCTGGCAGGCAAACTCACTGCCTCTCTCCTTTTGAGATGCTTCCTCAGCTCTCCACTACACTCCCTTCTTTTGTGAAAAGGTACCTTCCAGTCCAGCACTCTCTTGCTCAGGTTTCCAGAGAGTGGTTGGGACAGAATGGCTTTTTCTCTGAAATTCCTCTTGCTTGTCAGCAGCACAGCAAAGACTTGGTGGGGGCAGTATCTTGCTGCCCTCAGTTCCTGTCTTTCCTTTCATCTGTGTCTATGCATTTCTAATTTGCTCGGTGCCTTGGGCAGGATGCTAATTTTAGTAGCCTTGTGTAATTACTCTGATCCACTGGGGTTAATGCATGTGTACAGTACAGCTCCAATCAGAATATGGCCTTATGTTGTGTTAATATTTTTTGTGATTTTTCCCCCTTTTTTCTTTTCCCCTCCCCTGATAGTAAATTCAATCTCCATAGCCTTAACTGCAGCACTACTGTTAGAATAATATTTAAACTATGCTTTAAAATAAACGATAGAGGTCAAGTAACCAACATGATAATATGGGAGCAATTCCCTGGGCTTTTTGGCAGTAATGCTGGTCTGCAATTTTATGGTCCTCAGCTTGCTCTGTGCTCTCTAGAAGAATGCTGAGTTACTATATTTATATCTATGCGTTAAGAATACTGCTTTACCAGCATTTATTTCTAGAACTGTTTGGGTTTCCAGGCAGGTTTCTCCTCTGTATGCCTAATCAAGAATAGTTCCTTTTAGCTGCATCTTTCATAAGAGTTGAAGGTCATATCAATTGCCTTCCAACAATCATTGATCCCATGCATCATCTGCAAAACTGAAATTATTAAAACTCCTTCTTTTATGTTTTATGTTCTAGTGTGTGACAAAATATACAGAAAAGAACTTAAATTTATTCTTCTTTAGAAGTTTTTAATTGTTTTGTCTTCACTTTTCTTACAGACTAAAATGGTATCTTTCCGAAACTGTATTGAAAGAAGCATTAATGAACAACAGTGTGATTTACATGCATAAACTCTAATACGTTGATAGATCTGTGAAGATGTTGTACCACATATGCCTGAAACTTTGACCTGGTGTGAATTCCTGTTGCAAAGCTTGTTACTGCTGTTGAATAAAAAAGAAATTAACATATTGTAATACCCCCTCCTGAAGTCCTGAATGGTTTTGAGGCACCAATTGTAATGTATGTACAAGACAGTAGTCACATAAGTGTACATGAAGAAGTGACTGAGATATTTTACAGAGGAGAGGTTGCATCAGCCTTCATGTAGTTCTTCAAGGATACAGAGGAACAGTCAAATGTAGCACTCAAATAATTAGCTTGTTTAATTACTTTCCACTGATAGTGAGCTCATAAATAAGAAAATATTAACCAGAGAAAATGTTAGCACATGAACACTGCATTGAGTTGAAATGCCATGCATTGTGCTTGGTTCAGTAATTTTAGGCAAAACCAACAGATTCAGCCTAAAGCAACATAGCTGTTGTTAAATTTCACAATTCATGAACCATTTGAAATGCTATAGTGTTACAAATTAAAAGCATGTTTATATGCATGATTGGATGTATATCAGGGGATAGGTGGTTTGGGGTTTTTTTTTGAAAAGTCTTTCTTTCTTTACTCTTTACAGCTATGGTGAAACATGATCCTTTATTACTCTTTATCTTGTGTTGTGTCACGGCCTCTAGTTTTGCGTATCTTATCCTCATTTGGATCTGCTGCATGGAGTGTTATTTTCTTTCTGGTTACTTTAAGGATTGTTCTTTGCATCCAAATTTTGCCTCCTCTCTTAATTTATTCTCCTCCAGCTGCAAGGATTTATTTCTATCTGCAGTACAGAAAAGCAGTCAGACTAAGTAATGAAAGCAAATGTTGCTCTTCTTTTTGCCACAGAACATTTTTCTTCTATATCTAAACATTTGCTCCTCATCAGAAACAAATGGATCTAATACAGGCTGCAATCCAAAGCATGTACAACAACTTCTAGACTTCTGCAAGTATTTAGTTGACAGCCAGGAATTAAGATAGCTACAAAGCCCTCCAATATTCCTCGAGGAGCACAACCAAACACTACAATACAGGAGAATGGATCTAAAACATTTTTAGTCTCAAATTCTCCTCAAAATGAAAATCACAGACACACAGAATCACACAAACATTCAGGCTGGATAAGCCATAGAAGTACTGGAAGACACTAGTTTCTATATGATAATACAGGGAAGGAATTAACTTATAATCAAATGGCGTAACTTACATTGTCAGGCTCTTCAATTTTGAGAAGAGAAACAACTCTACAGTCAGGAAAAAGAACTTGAGTATTGAAACTGATATGTAGCAGTTATTTTTCAGTTTTGCTTCTGAGATGCTGAGATAGTCAAAAGTCCTGATTTGCAAAGTAATGCATTGTGGAAAGTGGGCTAGAAGACCACGAAACAAGAAATATAATGTGATTTGGATACACAGCAACAACAGCAGAAATTACTTCTGCAGAGACTCAATATATCTGTGTTTCAGTGATGCTCTTTGAGATGTCAAGCCTGACTGGCTATGTCTCCATGGTGGCCTGTTCATATAGTCTTCAGTTCTGATTGCTGATGGGGTTTTCTTTCCTTCCTTCCTTCCTTCCTTCCTTCCTTCCTTCCTTCCTTCCTTCCTTCCTTCCTTCCTTCCTTCCTTCCTTCCTTCCTTCCTTCCTTCCTTCCTTCCTTCCTTCCTTCCTTCCTTCCTTCCTTCCTTCCTTCCTTCCTTCCTTCCTTCCTTCCTTCCTTCCTTCCTTCCTTCCTTCCTTCCTTCCTTCCTTCCTTCCTTCCTTCCTTCCTTCCTTCCTTCCTTCCTTCCTTCCTTCCTTCCCTCCTTCCTTCCTTCCTTCCTTCCTTCCTTCCTTCCTTCCTTCCTTCCTTCCTTCCTTCCTTCCTTCCTTCCTTCCTTCCTTCCTTCCTTCCTTCCTTCCTTCCTTTCTTCTTCCTTTCTTTCTTTCTTTCTTCTTTCTTCTTTCTTTCTTTCTTTCTTTCTTTCTTTCTTTCTTTCTTTCTTTCTTCTCTTTCTTTTCTTTCTTTCTTTCCTTTCTTTCTTTCTTTCTTTTCTTTCTTTCTTCTTTCTTTCTTTCTTTCTTTCTTTCTTTTCTTTCTTTCTTTCTTTCTTTCTTTCTTTCTTTCTCTTTCTTTTCTTTCTTTCTTTCCTTTCTTTCTTTCTTTCTTTCTTTCTTTCTCTTCTCTTCTTTCTTTCTTTCTTTCTTTTCTTTCTTTTTCTTTCTTTCCTTCCTTCCTTCCTTCCTTCCTTCCTTCCTTCCTTCCTTCCTTCCTTCCTTCCTTCCTTCCTTCCTTCCTTCCTTCCTTCCTTCCTTCCTTCCTTCCTTCCTTCCTTCCTTCCTTCCTTCCTTCCTTCCTTCCTTCCTTCCTTCCTTCCTTCCTTCCTTCCTTCCTTCCTTCCTTCCTTCCTTCCTTCCTTCCTTCCTTCCTTCCTTCCTTCCTTCCTTCCTTCCTTCCTTCCCTCCTTCCTTCCTTCCTTCCTTTCTTTTCTTTCTTTTCTTTCTTTCTTTTTCTTTCCTCCTCTGCTAATAAAGCTTAAAAAGAAAGCAAGGAGAAAATAAAAGCCTCCTTAAATGATTCACACAGATTCACAGACTGCATTGCATTGAAGGACCCTCCATGATCATCTTGTCCAACCCCCCTGCAGTTAGCAGGGACATGCAGTGGTCATGCATGTGAATGTTAAGGACACATACCACTCCTAATTGTATCAAATGGCATCATCCTTAAAGTGGTGAAGGCAAAAGGGGTTTTCATCTGTTAAACCACAATGTACATAACAGATGTACAGCAAAATGTATTCATCTTCAAACATTTAAATCTACCCTCCAGAATTTGTGTGCAGTTCTTCCATTGTTGTCTTTGTACTTAACAGTTTCCCAGAGCAGCTGGACTGAGCACTCAGTGGACTTTCCTTAGTCCATGTGTATCTTGAATATTAGAACCGCTGAGATACGAGTTTGTGTAGCTTTCTGCCTGTAAGCAATGAAATGACTGAAGGGAAGTCTGCCTTGCCTCCAGCCTGTTCTGTATGTGAGAAGCGTGTCCCTGGGATCTTTGCACAACTGTTGTAACCAGACAAGCTATATTTAAAATAATTCTGAAGTCATAATACTCTACCATTACTGCATGCAGCTGAGTGAAATATTGTTTACATTTTTAAAAATTCACCTGAATTTCTAAAGCTTGATACTAAATGAAGGGTTGTTGTATTATTCTACAGACAGCTGTTTAAAAGCATTCTCTCTGTACGGAATTGTCTTCTGTGCTATCTGTAGAGAGAAATAGATTTACATCCCAGGAACTATTGCAGTCTGCTAAAATTGACCACTTTCACAACAGCCTTTCCCCTCCCCCCCATTTCATACCTAAGAGTTCAATTTTTATATGGAAACTATCTTGAGTTACAGTGATATGGGGTCAAACTTATCAGAATATGTTTTTCTGGTCATTCATCATTGTGCCATGCAGGTCTTGACTTCAGTCTGCCCTGCCCACCTCTCTATCAAAACATGTCCTGGATACTTATTTTCTTAGGCTTTGTGGTTGGTTTTGTTTGTTTGCTAGTTTGCTTTAGTTTTGTGGAGGTTGTTTGTTTGTTTGTTATAGTTCTTGTGCCAAATTTGGATGAAAGATCTTTAATCTTCCCTGCTTTCCATCTCTGAGTAGGTTTCTTCTGTGTCTGGAACTTCCCCTTGGGTCTAGTGCTTCTTTTCAAGGGTGTTGTGCTTTGGACAGTAATCTAGGCATTACGGTTTACATTTGAACAGGACAGCCTGCTGGAGGATGGTGGCTGATCTTCTAGGTAGTGATGCTTGCTTTTGGTTTATAAAATAGGCCAGTTCTCGAGCTCATGACCAGTAATGTTAGGACTATGCTCTCTACCAGCTCTTTGACTCCTCTGCCTTTTTTAATTATGAGAGAATGAACAGTGATCTGGGCTGATGAGGGAGAGCATACTAACGTTGGGCTAAATGCAAAGTTTCTTTTGTGTCTCTAAACCCCTAAGATGTATAGGGGCTTTGTTTCGACCTGCACACATGCAAATGTTGAATAGAATTCCTAATGCCTTATTGCAGCTTGCAACTAGGATGGCTTTTTCATCAGTCATGTAGAAATTGTCCTGGGTTAAAACAGCCTGCTCTCTCACAAGCCCCCTTCTCTCTGCACACAGATCGGAGGGAAAGTAACATGTACATACACAAAACCCCCTTTTGGTTGAGATAAAGAATTTAGATAAAGAGTTTTACTGCAAAGGATAAAACACACAGTTACTTTAGCCTGTTTGAAGAAAACTGCAGCAAAATGCAGAAGCAGAAGTAGAAGCCAGCAAGCTCCCCACCCCACCACCCGCAACCTGCCCAGCAAGCCACACCCCAAACCTGGACAGGGGAAGCAGCAACTGGAACAGGAAGCCTGTCATGTTACAATCTGAACTTCAAGCCCCATGATACTTTATTTGCTTCAGTCAGTACTTTCCTTTTGAAGCTGGCATGATGGCATCATGGTCTTGAATATCATAATCAGATTCAAGTCAACCCATGACAAAGTATAATTTGAAAAACAAAGAAGGTTCCAGGCTTAGTTCACAAGAAACCAAGGAGTGGTTAAAAACAGTAGGGAAGGAGAACACAATTAATTTTGATTAAGTCTTAAACTCTAAACAAACCTGGCTTGACAAGCCCAGCAAAAGAAAAATGAATCATTAACTTAAAGGATTTGGGGGGAGGGTGGTGAAGCTAGAGATAAGTTGTTAAAATAGCTCTAATAATCTGCTAACAAAGTCTCCTAGTCCTTTACTTTTAAGTGTGTGCTATTGACGAATGCACTCCTTAAAACAAAAAAAGACAGAAATTCCCATAAATGTAAGTGCCAGATAATGATTTGCACTTGGGTTGCTTTTTTTTTTTTTTTTTTTTTTGGTCACCCTTTTTACCTGAAATATTTGTCATTGCAGTTAATAATTTAAAATTATTATATAGCTAAGAACTTCACTCAAGGCTGACATTACATTAGGAAATGCAGCAATATAAACCATCGTCTTTACTGAGCTTGTCCTCCAAAAAGCTAAGGCAGACTGAAAACCAGGCAACAACTAGAAAAATGGTAGAAATTAATTTCTATTTGAAGCACAGACTGTGCCAGAAAAAGAATGAAGTGTTCTTCTAAAGTACTTATTTTCTTCTCCAGTAACTGCTAAGGGAATAGCTTTCATATGTGCAAAACCAGGGCATTTCTTCTTCTAGTTATAACACAAGTAAAACTTGCAGGGGGCTTGCACTTCCATGACTAAAAGACATTAAGTGTATATTAAATGCAGTCAAATGCAGTCTTGCATTCTCATCTAGAAATTTTAACTAGAGACTTAGACTTATGTAAAAACAATGTTTAGACTTATGTAAAAACAATATTCTAGAACATCTGTGCTCAACAAGTGTTGTTCTGAACTGAGTTCCAGTTAATTTGTTCTGATCTCCAAAGAGGAACATAAGACTGACTTCAGTAGAAAGGAGAATGGCCCAAATGGCATCAAATAAATGAAGTTACTTGTTGAATACATCCAGCTTTTGATATGACTATTTTACTGGTGCTGAACTTGTCGTAGCACAAATATAAGTAGGTGAATTGATATGGTATGTCTGAAATTGCTTTTCTTCTAAAGAATATTGCTCTGGGGCTTTTACGCATGTCTGATCTCATTAGGTCCAGGGGATATGTTAGTATCTCAGCTTGCAACACTGTTTCTTGATTTCTAGTAGAAATAATCAGGGTATCAAGTCTGACTATACCCACTGTGGGGGAGAATTCTAACTTTAAATCTGTATTTTGATACCATTACAACAACAAAAAACTTATTAGGAAAAAAGTAAATGCTATAAGCTTTCACTAACCCAGAAATGTTGCCGGTTAGTAGTTTGCTTTCAAGCATCTTAAATAATAATGCATGAAACCTGAAGAGTTTAGGGATCAGACAATTTATATTCACTCCTACTGGGTAATGCTTGTGATTTAAAAACCATAGAATACATAGAATATATAGAATAAACCAGGTTGGAAGAGACCTTCAAGATCATCGCGTCCAACCCATCAACCAATCCAACCCACCTAAACAATTAACCCATGGCACCAAGCACTCCATCAAGTCTCCTCCTGAACACCTCCAATGATGTCGACTCCACCACCTCCTCGGGCAGCCCATTCCAACAGTCAATCACTCTCTCTGTATAGAACTTCTTCCTAACATCCAACTTAAACCTCCCCTGGTGCAGCCTGAGACTGTGTCCTCTTGTTCTGGTACTGGTTGCCTGGGAGAAGAGACCAACATCCACCTGTCTACAGCCTCCCTTCAGGTAGTTGTAGAGAGCAATAAGGTCACCCCTGAGTCTCCTCTTCTCCAGGCTACGCAACCCCAGCTCCCTCAGTCTCTCCTCATAGGGCTTGTGTTCCAAACTCCTCACCAACTTTGTTGCCCTTGTCTGGACTCGTTCCAGCAAGTCAACATCCTTCCTAAACTGAGGGGCCCAGAACTGGACACAGTACTCAAGGTGTGGCCTAACCAGTGCAGTGTACAGGGGCAGAATGACCTCCCTGCTCCTGCTGGCCACACTGTTAGACTTAAAATCAAGTGATTTACAAAAAAAAAAAAAAACAACCAAAAAACAAAACAAACCACACAACCAAACCCCAAAACAAAACAAAACAAAACCCCAAAAAAGAGAGAAAGAAAAGAAATAATAGTACAGACCAATCAAAGGTTCTAGAATCCTTTCTTGAAAAAGAACATTTTTGTGCTATCCTTCTCCAGTAAGAAACTTGTTAAATGTGAAATGAAAGCACAGAAATTGTTCCCTCTATGACTCTGAGCAAGATTTTGCAAACATTACAACTTGGAAGTTCTTGTTTCTCACTTCTGCATGTACAGTATGAAGGTATCAACATCAAATAACCTTTCATTTAGTTTCTTTTTTTCTTTAAAACCTTATCCAATCCACTCTTTCTTATCTCCTGTTAATTTGTTTGGGTTATTGTGTAGATAACAGGATCTGTTCCCAGGGAATCTTTCTTTCCTGCTAACAGGATATTGGTAAGATGTTGTTTCTGATATTGCCCTGCTTTCATGCTTGACACTTTCTTCCACAGTGTAACCTAGAACATGTGTCAGTTAAATAAGAGTTTCAGCTCTTGCCTGGTTATCGCTCTGATCAGATTTTGATGGAGAGGCCATTAGCAATTGGGTTTGCAGTCTCCAGATATATATCTGTACTCTTCTTGACCTATGAATCTAGGACATTTCTGAAATATTTATCTGGCTTCAGTAAGAAATCTTAAGTAGATATTGTTCTTCCAATATTTCCTTATTAAAAGCACTAAAAAAGTATCTTGGAGATGTGTGATAAATGATGAAACATTCTCTTAGAATAAAAACATTTATGTGTAAGGGAAAGACTATCAAAAAATAAAATTTCAGGGGAAAATTCACATGTTTTGAGATATGTTGGGAACTTTCAGGAGCTTTATTGGCAAAGTAGGCTTGCTGATGTAAGCTAGGATAAGCTAGAGAAGCAGAATGAGCAGTGCTCACAATGATGCATTTTCAATTTTTTTAAAAGACATTTTTATGCTATTATTAGCTAGTTCACTAAAGGTATTTCTAATCCAGGAGGTCAGTCAGCAGATGAAGTTGGAATGGGAAGCCAATTTCACAAATCCTTTAATGTGAGGCTCACTCTGAATTTTCTCAGGGTATTAACAGAATTGTAGATATATGATGTGCCAATAGACTAAATCCTGACATGAATGAGTGGTAATTCATAAATGAGGAGCTCCAGGTAACTTGGAAAATGCTGATGTTGAAACAGAAATTTCTGAGATACCTTCCCTACAATTTGGTATTTGCATGGCATTTCTTCCCAAGGAATATAAAATTTCAGGATTCACTGGACAGAATAGTCATAGAAAGTCTGAAAGTTGAAAGATGGAAAGGCACAATGACTGTGAGCTGTCACTGGACTGGAATCTGCCCCATAACCATTAACAACATCAAATGGAAATTAGCATCTTGACTTCTGGAGCCACCAAAACTAGCATTCATTTACTTCAAATTTTATGTTCTTGTGTTAAGATAATCACCTGGACTCTAGAGTTGGTGGAGAGAGAAATTTCACCAGTGCTGATAAAGGCTGTGAAATGCTCCAAGGAGCTTAACAATCAGAGTTTATATTTGGGGAAGCCTATGAGATTAGCTTCTAAACGATGTGGAATTCATCCTGCTTCAAATTTCAGTTATTAGTAAAAAATACTGATGCATGGAGGGGATTTACTCTCAGAGGGAGACCTTCATTCCCTGCAGCACTGTGGGTTGGAGGGCATGTTTAGAGTGGATAGGAAAAAAACAAGAAGGTAATTGTAAAGTTTCTTAAGAATCATTTGTCTGATTACATCTTAAGCTGTAAAGCTTCAATTTATTTTGAAGGGAAATGAAGAAGCTGGGAAGGGAAAAATATGAAATTACTAGTATGAGGAATTATGATTATATGTTATTTATATTATTATATCTTTTTGAGCTTCTAAGCATACCTTGTAGGAACTAGATATTTGCAGAGCCTTGAGCAAGCTCTTTCTCTGCTAGGTGCTTATGTAACCAAAAAATACCCAAACCAAACCAAGGTAAACAAAAAACCCCAACCCAAATCAAAACCGCAAACCAAGATGAAAAAGTACCTCAACCAATCAAAAAACCAAATCAGCCAAGCATAAAACCAACCAAACACGACCACAACTACCTTTCCTGAGTCGATACTTCTCAAACTTTGAGGCTTACTGAATGGGACAGATAGTGGAGTTTCCATAGGAACTTGAACTGAGGAGGCTGCAGGGATGGAAGGCAGAATCACAGAAAGTCTTGATTGCTTGAGTTTTGCTCCAATACTTGCTCTTTTGATTGAAGGTGAATGCATGTTCCTACCTCAGTTATCTTAAAAAATTCTGTTAATTTTCTCCATTTATTTTCTATACTTCAGTGAAATTCTTCTCTCTAGCTTCAGATGTGCGAATTTCAAGTCCCATCTTAGCTGCTCAACCAAAGCTTTCTGCAGAGCCCATGGAGATAGGTACTTGTCTACAACCTTTCCTTTAACCTCTACTCATTTCCATGTGTAATCTATGTTGTAGGTTCCTATTTTTACTGAGTGTCCTGAAGGCTTTACGTTGTACTAATATATTGTACTAATAAACTCCTGCTAGGCATAAACTTGCTTTATCCACACAGCTTTAAAAATCATTGTTGGAGTCATGGCAATATGCAATGGTGTGTCATATTGCCACTTTTTAGAATCAAATACCTTGCAGATTGAATGCCTGCAGGAACTCTGCCAGTATCACAAGTGACTCTGAGCAGCTGGTGGGAGAGATTTTAGCAGAAGCTTTGCTCAGCCTTTGTGGCTCAGGGCAGGGGATGCTCCATCCAGATGGAATCTGTAAACCATTCAGCTGCCAAACCCAAATCATTCTTTAGTGGTCATGTGTAAAATGGGACTTTTCTTAGTTTGGAAACTGAGAAAACTTTGGCAGTTTTTCATGGAAACAGGAAAATTCAATACCCTTCCAAAAGCAAGCTGCTTCTTCAAAGTGAGCATGAGAGGTTGTTGCCGGTAGGGTTTTTTTGTTTGTTGTTTTTTTTTTTGAGAAAGCAGAACCTCTCAATTTGTCACCTTGAAGGAGCTGTTTTGTGGTTGCTCTTTTGTTTGCTTGTGGTTTTTTTGCTTCTCTGTGTGTGTTTTGTTGTTGTTGTTTGTTTGGGATTTTTTTTTGTCTGTTAACATGGACAACAAAACACAGTCTCCCACAGCAGAATCTACAAAGGGACACTTGAGATATAGGCACCACAATAAGAACTGCTTAAGCTATGGTGATACTGCCTCTGGAGACACATAGATCATCTATTACAAAGTTTTTGTAGATTAAATGGGAGCCACGCTTGAGTTTCATTCTGAAGGATTCAGGTTCACACCTTGGAAATGGGGCTTTTTGGACTTTTCCCTATACATACATACCCTCTGGAAATGCTAGTCTCTCCTACTGGGATCCTCTAAACCAATCCTGATCTTTTACAAAATACAAATACAAGCTGTAAATGCAGACACACAGGAACACCCCTTAGAAGAATGATCTTGAAGCAGCTGGTGTTTATAAATTTTTCATGTGTCACTGCACTGACACTGACTAGACCTTTTTGTGCCTCATGGAACTGGATATGAAAGCAAGTTGCATAATACAGGTTCATTGCCATCCTGGGTTAGACAGGTGGGAATCCCTGCGCTGTGATGATACTATGCTTTGCACCCATGGTTGTGCAGAGCCTAGCACAGTGTTGCAGCCCTGGGCCCTGGGACCTGGGAGCCAGAGGAGAAGCTTGATTGTCTGTCCACTGAGCTGCTTTCTTTTCATTGTGATAATGTTTGGGAGTTGAGGGTGATAATGTTGCTAGTGGATCTGTGACTACATAGGTCCTGCAGATAGTAGACCCAGTGAAAGGATTTGTGAGTGCCAGTAATGCTAAAGGAGTTTTGGAGACATAATAAAGCTCTTCTGTTTGGATGAAATGGGAATCTTCCCACTGGGCTATTGCTCAGAGGACAAGATAAATATTTGGTCTGAATGTGCAATGTAGTCAAAACCTGAGATTTCTTTGTGTTTCTTTAAGGGACTTTTATCTCAAGGGCCTGTCTCTTATGCTTGGACATACTCTTGGACATGGGCTGGCCCAGCCAGCAGCCACCCACTGTGTGTAGAAACTCCGGGCATTTCTGGTGATGCTGTGTGATTGGAAGACCCCTGCTCTGTGATACCTAAGGCTGTGCTCACAGATCTGTGGTGTTCATTCTCAAAGCGTGTCTCAAGAGCCTCCCTTGAATACAGCACAGAGCCATGTGGCTGGTGCCCACTAACTTTAAGAGAAATTCTCCAAAATAATTTACCCATTGATTCTTCACCTTTTCAGGAATTTGCTTTAAACTTTGCAGAATTATTGCATATGGTGGTTCCCCCCCCCCCCCCAATTTTATTTTCTCTTTCTATTTTATTTTTCCCTTGTTTGTTTACCTCAAACCAAACCAGTCTTTATCTATTGTTTGGCTGCTTCCAGAGTGGCATTGACACCTGAATGTAAACAATCTCACATGTCTTGGAGGCAGTTTTGTGGTATATGTCACCCCATTAAACAGTCTGCAACGAGACTAGAAATTTTAAAAAGGCAATTGTAACTTGAAGCAAATATCAGCCTAATTATTTGTGATAACTTCTCTCATGTATTTAAGGCAAGCCCCTGGAATAAGATAAATTTTTTTTTCTTTCCCCTCATACTGTTCTTTTGATATTCTTGACCCCTGTGGTCAGAATCAATGCACTGAAATACTACGAAAAAAAAAATATGGAAAGAAACATGTACTTCATGTTTTGTGCTACCACTGAGATTCTTCTGGAGATTAATGTGTAAAGCTGTGCTTTCCTTTAGGTTGATAACATCTAAAAATAGCTAGGGTTTTATAATAAACCTTACCTGTATAGGTTTATATCCATCCATACACTGAGGCTTCAGTGGGAAGAGGTTGGGTTTTGGGAGATTTTTTATAACGCAGTTGTATTGTTGCTGCCCAGCAAAGCATGGTTCCATCAGAGCCTTTTATGAGGAGTTTACGAGTGCGGCGTTACAAATGAGTTTACTGGCAGGGAGCTGACCCCTCACTGTGGAAAGCAGAACCTAGTTGTATAATTCAAAACATTGACGTCTGGCCTTCTGGGATTTCCACCTGAAGAAAGCCTATCTGAAAAACACTTGAAGCAGATAACAGTGGTACATGCAGAAGGGCAAGCCCTGCCTGGTGAGCGCAGCTCTCAGTTAACACTCCCTTCACCAGAGCAACCAGACCTCTGCGTCATGCGTGGAAGTTGTACCCTAGTAAGTGGGTGCTTTTCAGCGAGGACTTGCTACACATTTAAAAGTCATGACAGATTGCTTGCCATCTGGGGGTGCGAAATGGCATAGCTGCCTCTGTGTAATGGTGTGTCTGTGCTGATAAGCCTTGCTCAAAATCAGGGCATGGTAGCTCAGCAGAGCATAGCGGGGGTGCATCTTCTCTGGCCCTGTAAGTCACCCTGCCTACTCTTGCTAGTGCAGATGTGGCCTTAGTTTATGGAAGAACATGCTGAAATTAGCAGTAGCTGTATCAGAGAAGTGTGAAAATGTCAAAACAAAACATGTTGACCCTTACAGTGGCTGTAATTTGGTTTTGAGGAATTTAAGGAAATAAATTGGATTTGAACACCTGGTGACGTTCCTAAATTTATGCTTTTGGTGGAGAAAATACCACCCAGTTCTGATGTGGAATTGTAAGAAGAAAGGAAAATATAAGGATTAGTGGGGAAACTGAAACAAAAAGTGTCTTTCTGGTACATAATGAAGATACAGCTGATTGAGCATTTCAGTTCTCTGGACCCTTGTGTGACTAATCAAGGCTCTGTTAAACTGTTGTCTCTGGCAGGCAGCAACTTTGACACAGTAATTCATGCCCAATCTTGGAGTCAGCCTGTGAAGGAAGGTTTGCTTTACCCTCATGTGTGGCTTTTGGGCTCCAGTGCAACAGCAGGCACTGGTGGCTAGCATCAGACTTCAATCTCTGCCACTGCTGTTTTCTCACTAACAAAAAGCATGATGGTCTGGGGAGAATATGATAATGTGAAGTGCTAATAATTTCCAACAGAAATTTACTTCATTTTAATGAGTTTTTCTTTTTTAATAATTGTTTTCTGTTGTTTATCTGTTTTGTTCTCCCCCCCACCTCCTTGCCCCTGAAGACTACCCCAGCATCTTTCTAGAGCTTTTAAAGGCAGCATGGGTCCTAAAGGAACAGAAGTAAAAAGGTTTGGCAAGGTCACTTTGGATGGAAATGAACAGCAGATTTGCTTTAATATTTGTATTTATTTTTAAGGTCTGCCAAAGGTGGTGTGGTTTTTTGGTGGTGGCATTTTGTTTTGGTTTTGTTGGGTGGTTTGGTTTTTTTTTATGTTCAGAGACTTCTGGGCAAAATGTCTCTATGTGTGTCTCTATATTTCTATGAGCTGAACAGTATGTGTAAAGCAAGACTGAGTGTGGCACATCACTGGCTGAATATCAATGTCTGAATAATTCTGCTTGCACATGAGGTGGGGATTTCTCATTTCATACATCAGTAGGAACTTGCTGCTGCAAATCTGTGAATACAGATAACCATATCCTGCCTTAAAAGTTCATTAGCACAGAGCATTTAGAAACTTCTTTCCCAGACCAGGCTGTGTAATGTGCAAAGCATTTCCAGCCTTTGCATTCATGATGGGAGCAGCTTTGGAAAAAAGGTGCTTGCTTTAACCATTTTTCACATTGTAGACAGACAGCCCAATGAGCCTGTGTGGCAGTTCTGCCTTCAGGAAGGAATTTGGTTTTATTAATTGCATAAACTAGATCCTCATTAGCATCACTTTGAGATTTTTTTAGAATCTAATCTTGCAGAAAGCGAGAGCAGCTTTTACTCACAGTCCATTTTAGACCACAGCACATGCTGTAGTGGAGGCCAAAATTTAACAGCTGCTCTTTCCCCAATTCCTGGAGCTTTGTGCTGCTTTATACCATTATAGTTGCACCGAACTGTGTGTTTCAGTCCCAGTCATGGAACTTATGGGCAGGTGGCATTGGGCAAGTTTCTGTTTATTGTAGCAACTCTGTTGCACTCCTCCTGGTATAATGAGCTGAGCTTTTCCTGGACAGGACTTTTGTCTGCTTCTTGGAAAAGACAGTTACAGATCATAGAATCATCAAGGTTGGGAAAGACCTCAGAGATCATCAAGTTCAACCTATCACCCAACACCTCATGACTAACTAAACCATGGCTTCAAGTGCCGTGTCCAATCCTTATTTTGCTGTTTGGTTCTTTGTGGCATGGATACAGGTCAGAAGTAATCTGGTTTACATTCTTACATTTCAAGTGAAACTTATTTTTTGCATAGTGAAAATGTTTGGGTTTGGTTTGGTTTTTAAATTGAGATAAATGATCAGTCCTTGTACTTTAAGCTGAGTGCCTGACTCTCAAACTGTCTCCTGATCCTACTTAATTTCTTTCTAGCTTTCTCTGGCTTGAGCACCAACAAGTACTGACACAGTCCAGCTTCACAATAGCTCTCTTCTGTGACAGTGACAGATTCCAAAATATGATATTATAGCCAGAACATTTTTGTCAGCATCCTTTAACTATTCCTCCCTCCTCCAGCAACAGTTGTTGCTGTGTTCTAGTACTGAATTAATTAATCTGCCATGCTGGTTAGACTTGTTTGATCTCTCTCCTCCAAAACATCGGTGTGTTGTTTTCTTTCCTTAAAAATCCACTTCTGCTTTTGAGAACTAATATAATATATATTTTCACAGCCATGCAGGGTTATCTTCTGTGCTATGCCTTTTCCTTATTACATCTTTTCATGGGAGAAAGATTGATATTTTTGTCCATCGACGCAATCATGAGATTGACAGCTTGATCTTGGAACTTTTTGGTTACAAGTCAAAATGGATCTCGACTAATAAAAATAGATGCTTTTAAATATATTTTTTAAATTATTTTTTTGGCAAAGCTATGACAGCACTTCAGCTACTTCAGCGCATTTCAAATTTGAAGTCCAACCTTTTTCTCTTACCTCCTGGAATTGCACTCTTTGGAGTCCTTAATTTGACATTAAAACCCAAGATTTATTTTCTTAATTTAAAACGGGAGATGCCTCACAGAGAGGTGTGCAAACAGGAATCCAGAGAACTATACATTTCTCTAGTGCTTTCATTGGATATGTCATTTTGGATGAGCCATCTTGTGCTTCAATTTTCCCCATCTATGATCAGAGTTATTATCTACTTTATTAAGAAATCTTAATTTCAGAATATCAAACTCCTATTATGTTACTGCTTATTGTAAATGAAGTTAACACATTTAAAAGGACTCGTATGCATGCTCAAATGAAACACATAAACAATATATTTACTTTTCCCAGTAGTGTGGTAGAATACAGAAGCACTTTCAGAATTAATACTTTGTAATGGAAAAGTACACAGCTTTATATTCTTATGGCAGGGAAGTTGTCTCTCTCCTGCACATAATACAGCTCAGAAGGACACCGGACACTTTGAAAGTCTATTGAAAGTTAAATAGCTACAGGGAATAGCAAGAGAATGCATTAATATTACTTGGGGAAGAGCCATCTGCTCACATGATACCTTGCAATTAACTAAATAAGCCAAACTCCTGCCCTTGAGGGAATGTAAGGGGCATATCAGCTCATACTGAGGAGAGATGACGTCTATTAGGAAGGTGGGTAGAGGGCTTAAAAGATTTCAGGGGAAGGGTTTATGTATGAGGGATAAGAAAAGATGGAATTGGTTTTGATTATACAAAGGAATATTTAAGTTCCTTCTAATTTGGACCTCCTCAGAATGCAATGGCAGTGAAGGAGGTAGTATGTACAGCAGAGTTGCCATCTATGGAGAAATTTAGGTACAAGGTAGACAAACTTTCGTTTGTTTTAATGTAGAAGGTGGTTTATACCCTGACCTTTTGCATGCTTGGTAACTTCTTGAGGTCTTTGCCTGCCAACTTTTCTTTCTGAGGTTATGAAATGTGAGTGCCTATTTTGTGCATGCTTCTTCTGGCTTCAATTGTCTCTGATTCTGTGAAGATTTTGTGCTGTGTCTTCTTGCACTGCTAAAGGCAGCTTTCAGATTTGTGTACTTGCTAAAATTTCACTTTGGCATTTTCATTTGCTTTCTGGGGTGTTTTGCACTTAGCCAACAAAAACCATAACTTCAGTAAAACAAGTGATATTTGGCTGTAAATGTAGAACAAGGGGCTATTTTAGTGAAGTTTCACCTTTGTGTTTTTAATAACACAGAAAAAAATAATATTTATAGTTTATGCCTCACTCCATGCAAGTGATACAGGAAAAGAAAACATTCTACACTGCACAATTTACCTTTTACTGTTGAATTTTATTGTCTTACAAAGGAGAGTTTCCAGTGCAGCAGCTGACGCATGAGAATTTCCTTTAGAGCTCTTGGCATGTAAAAACATTTCTTGCAGCATCTGTGCCTCAGCCTCCCCAGAGATTCAACTGTTCACCCATTCACCCTGGTTCCTATCCCCATTGAAGTGCATTAAAGGGAAGTTGAAGTTCTTAAGTAAATTACATGAACCCATTAAGCAAGGCAACAAGAAAATAAATCCTCCTATTTGACTCTGCCTTGGATACAAATCTCCATCCCAAGACTGCTTCTGTATGTAGAGCACCACATTACAATCATTACTCTGAATTTGCCTGTCTCCCAGTGCCAGTTTTGACAGCTGCTCCATAACCCC
Source organism: Melanerpes formicivorus (assembly GCF_026170545.1). Taxonomy (NCBI): domain Eukaryota; kingdom Metazoa; phylum Chordata; class Aves; order Piciformes; family Picidae; genus Melanerpes; species Melanerpes formicivorus. The sequence goes on from NW_027142369.1 coordinate 7,912,715, forward strand.
TAATTTTTTTGGTGGTAGTACTGTATTGGATACTGTCCAGTGCAGCAACCAATAGAACTAGGATGGTTTAACCTTCTGCTTATTATACAATAGGCATGTATGGGAGGGCTCAGTTCAGGCTGACTTGTGCTGAGTGGTATTTGTAGATAGCTTAATCTGTCACTCCTTTGCTTTAGTGGGTTTTTATCCTGATAATATGTTGGAAAAATACCATTTATTTCAAATGTGCTTTCTTAATAATGGCATTTTGGGTCTCACAACTTATTTCAGGGTAGATTTGATATAGTAGTTAAATAATAACTCCTGAAGAGTACTGAGAGGTCATTTTGGAAGACGCTGCCATGAACATTTGTGACAAAAAAACTGACATTAATGGGAATTCACTAAATAAAGTGACTGGAGAAGTCATCTAATATTTTCATGAAGCTGTAATAAACCTTTTATGTCAGAACTGTGCTAAGTTTATTGCTTAGAAGTTTCACCCTGAGTGTTGTAACCCAGTCACTTTCATTTGGTTACAGATTCTTCTTATGCATGTCCTGCTTTATGCTAGTGAAGGGCTAATGCTTTCCTTCCTTACAGGACCGGCTGAAATGAGGTTTTATAGTTTTAGCTAAATCTTGTCCACAGTCAGATTTTTATTCTGTGAAATTCACCTCTTGCCACTCCTTAGGGCACTCCTTCTAGAAAGCTTTTTCAGAGTGCATATCCATACTTCAGGTTCTGTATATTCTCCTGGTTATTTTGGAATGAGACAACTGCATAGAAAAACAAATATTCTTAATTCACAGTTTTCAATCCAGGACAGGAATAATGTTCTAGTTCTGTTCATAATGAGTACTATTTTGTGGCTTTAGTAGCATGTCTGTGATATGCAATTAACTGGAGAAGTTATTGTAGTATAAATATATTCAGGGACAACTACTCTAGAATAGCTTTTGTATAAACACTTTTACTGCATCCATGTGGGAGGCATTCTGCAGCAGCTACTGTGCTGTGTCCCTTTATTCTCCTTTAATCTGAGAGCAGCCCTGCAGAAAATGACTTGGGAGTACCATTGGATGAGAAGGTGGACATGAGCCTACAATCTGTACTTGCAGCTCAGAAGACAAACCGTATCCTGGGCTGCATCAAGAGAAGCATGGCCAGCAGGTCGAGAGAAGCGATTCTGCCACTCTGCTCTGCTGAGACCTCACCTGGAGTACTGTGCCAGCTCTGGGACCACCAACATGAGAAAGAACATGGACCTGAGGGATAGGGTCCAGAGGAATACCATGAGGATGATCAGAGGGTTGAAGCACGTCTCCTATAAAGACAGTCTGTGAGAGTTTGGGCTGTTCAGCCTGCAGAAAAGGTAGCACCACTTAGACCTTGTAGGTGAACTTCAGTATCTGGAGGGGACCTACATGATGGCTGGGGAAAAGCTGTTTAGAAGGTCTTGTAGCAATAGGATGAGGGGCAATGGTTTTAAACTAGTGCAGGGTAGACCTAGATTGTACACTCCCAGCCTACCAGCTGGTGGGGTGGTCTGAGAAGCAGAAAAGGCCTTGATTGTGTAAGCACCTCAGCAGTAACTAAAATATGAGTGTGTTGTGAACATTGTCTCCAGCACAAATCCAAACCATATCCCCACACTAGCTACTATGGTGGAAATTCAGCACAAAATCAGCACATCACATTTCAAAATTGGTCATATATTCTAGAGGAATTGAAGCAGAACTATGATCTGTGACTTAGGAAGATAAATCTTCATGTTGTGTGTTGGACTTCTGTGATTCTATCAGAATCATAGAATGGTTTGGATTTAAAAGGAATCTTAAAGATCATCTAGTTCCAACCCTCCTGCCCCGGGCAGGGGACATCTTCCACTAGATTAGGTTGCTCAAAGCTTCATCCAAACTAACCTTGAGCTCTTCCTGGGTGGAGGCATCCACAACTTCTCTGCACAACCTGTTGCAGTGTCTCAACACCCTCACAGTGAAGAATTTATTCCTAATATTGAATTAAAATCTACTCTCATTCAGTTAACAAACATTGCTCTTTGTCCTACCACCACAATCTCTGATAAAGAGTCTTTCCCTTTCTTTCCTGTAGCCCCCCTTTAAGTACTGGAAGGCTGTCATAAGTTCTTCCCAGAGCCTGCTCTTCACCAGGGTGAATAACCCCCAAATCTTTCAGCCTGTCCTCATAGGGGAGGAGATCCAGCCCTCTGATCATCTTTGTGGCCCTTTTCTGGACCTGCTCAAGCAGATGCATGACTTATGTTGGAGGCCTCAGAATGGAACACAGCATTCCAAATGGGGTCTCATGAAAGCAGAAGTGGGGAATCATCTCTCTTGACTGGCTGGCCACACTTCTTTTGATACTGCCTAGGATTCAGTGGCTTTTTGGGCTGCAATCACACACTGTTGGCTCATACTCAGTTTTTCATCGAAATCCCCAAGTCCATCTCCACAGATCTGATCTCCATTCATTGCCCAGCCTGTATTTGTGCTTAAGATTGCCCTGACAGATGTGCAGGACCTTGCACTTGGTCTTGTTGAACTTCCTGAGGTTTACACAGGCCCATCTCTCTAGCCTGTCATGGTCCTTCTTAATGGCATCCCTTCCCTACAGCATGTTGACCATACCACACAGCTTGGTATTGTTGGAAAACTTGCCGAGGGTGACCTCAATCCTATTGTCCATATCACTGGCAAAGATGCTCCCAAAACTCCTGTGATGTCAAGCCACTTTGGGGATTCTGCAGTGCAATAGCCCTGAGCTGACATAAGAGGGAAATTCCATCATGATTCTGTTCCCTTGTCTTGCCTAGTTATCCAGCAGCTACTTGTTACAGAGAGCTCCTTGCTGGTTTTGCTGGTCTGTGTGGTGTGTCTTTCCAGGAGTATTTTGTGTTGTGAGCACTTTAGTCTTCAAGGGTGTTTGGTGACCAGAAGCCATGTTGTGTTCAACTCTGCTACAGAAGAGACACAGAGATACATAAACACATATATGCAAAGACTTCCATGTCTTCAGTTTTTTGTTATGCACTTTCTCCACTGCAAGATCTTTCCTTTTCCTTCCCCAAATTTCAGGCTGAAAACTTGTGCTTTTCCATTAAAGTGGGGTGGTGGAAATTGCCCAGTCAAACCTGTAAAGGTCCCAAATCCTGAGTAAAGGACAAAAGACTGTGATATATATTAGAGGAATATAACTTCAAATACTGGCTGGTTAATGCATAAAGGTGTACAGGGTTTAAGCCAGGGCCAGCATTATTGACAAAAATGCCAAAGACAGCCTGATTTCAAAGCTGACATCTTGATTTAAAGTCAACTTAAGCATGCTTAAAGCCCCTCTTGATAGTGCTGCCAGGAGGAAGGCAAATCCTGGAGCTATTCTAAATGTCAGCCTTGTATACTTGGGTTGCTTCAGCTGACAAAAACTTGATGGTCACTTGGAAAATTGACATGATAGAAAACACAAGAAAGGATACAACCACAGCTCAATTAAACTCACCAAATCTTTCCTGACATGGTTGCTGTCTTCCTTTGTGCTAACACAAAAAAGAAAGAGGGGAGGAGAAACCCCCAAACAACAAAAGAATAAAAGTTCTGGCCTTTGTATTCACTAAACCACAGGCTCATCCATAACACTGGAAATAATCCAAGGTGGCATGGCAGTGGGGCGTTTCTGCTCTCCAAAATCAAATTATCTATGAAAAACTTCCAGACTACTTCACTGTTTATCTTCCTGCCTGCCTTATTCTGTTCCCCGCTTCCAAATTGCTAAGTTTTGATCATTTCTCAACTGTCATTGTCTGGAGGTCATTCTAGTGTAGTTTTTTATCTCTGTTTCTTATGTTCCCTTCAATTTCTAAAGTTCCTCTGGTACAATTTGTGCTTCTCAATTGCTTTCAGTCAGAATTAAACACACAGCTTCGTACCTCTAATTTGTCTAGTACAAACACCTCACGTTCTTGTCAGAGGGGATTCACTCTTTTGCTAGCTGCATTTATAAAACCAGTCTTGACTCATGCTGGAAGGTTTTACTGGTCTTTTACCCTTCAGCAGCAAATGACATGAAGCACTTTATCTTGAATCACAGGGTAATGCTTGTATGTGCACGCTGGAAAGCCAGAGTGGTTTCACATCTTCACCCAGAGAAAATGAAAAACATAAAGGTATGGCAGAGTGTGTTTCTGAGGTTGCTTCCCCCAGTGCTCCCACCTCTTTCCTACAGTGACCCAGCCCTTGCAGAATGCTTTGTGCTTAGACTCCATTGCTCCCTAAAATCTCTCTGAGGCATGAAGCAAGACAAATTCAGGGCAAACTTACAAATGAAACCTACATTTCCTTTACACATATAATTTTCAGTGAAAATCTGAAATTTACCATAGAAATGTTGGAGGACAATGCCAGGCAACAAAAAAGTTAAAGCTTTTTTGGCTCTATAGTTTCATGGATGGAAATATTTTTGTTGTGTTGTTATATACTGTATTGGTCACTTTGGTCACTATGTGAATCCTTTTTGCCTTTTTTTTTTTTTTTTCTTTTCTTTTTTTTTTTTTTTTTTTCTTCCCCTCCAGTAGGTACAATCTATTACTCTGTATTAGACATAGGCAAGTTAGTATAGCTTTTATGCCTCTCTTTCCTTGTACCTGCAGAGTAATTTTAGAAACAGTGTTTTAAAGACTCATTCTTGGATGGTCCAAGCAAATGAGAGTTTCTTATTTTGAAGGCTACCTCCAGTCACACTCTTTGTCAGTGGACAGCTCCCTAACCAGAGTTTTATGTAGATCCAGAGTTAATATTTTTCTATGGTGTAAATCCAGTGCTTCAGATCCTATAATGTGTGTATACAGTAGAGACACCCTTTTTTTTGTTGGTTTTGTTTTGTTTTGTTTGTTTGTTTATTTTTCTTCTTTTTGTGTATTCCTGTGCCATACAGAAGCCATAAGCTGACCCAGTAAGCAGACCAATGGGACTACAAAATAACCCCTTACCTACCAGCTTTTATTGCTGTTGTGTTGTTTTTCAGGGTAGGATTATTGCCTAGCTCTTAGTTATTCAAATCAGTAGTTTAGTCCAACTCAGTATCTGGGCTTTTCCCATGGTCAGTGTGGAGAGGCTGGCACCCTCCAAGGGCTAGCAAGCCCCTTTTCTAAACATTTTTTTGGAGGATATGAATTGCTCTCTGCAGGTAACCATCTAACCAGAGAATGTAGTTCAGTGACCAACTTGAAGAAGATATCTAGATTTTCCAAGACTGAAGTTAGGTTACTTGAATCCCTAACATTTAAATATTAAGTTAATAAAATATTGAAGCTGCATTATGGAATGGTTTGGTCTGTGGCTGCACTAATTCTTAACCTCTTACACAAACATCTGTTATGACTCACTGTAGCAAGAAGAGCAATCAAGCTAAATAGATCCATGGTCTGGTTATTCTTTTGTAGATTTGTCATGTAAATATCTGGAGCCTTTAGAGAAATAGAATATATGTCTAGCTATGGAAAAGGGGAGCTTGAAGTGACTTCATGTGCTCAGATATTGCCAAGGAAATCTACCACTTGTACAAAGAACAGCAGATATGTGCTGAATGGTTTCACTCATTTTTCATTTTTTAACCCCCCCTACCTCCTTCCCCCCCCCCTTTCCCCACATGTATCTGCTGTCTGCATGTCTGTCTATGAAGGATGGGACAGAAATATATCCTCTTGTCATATTTGCATTTTCAAGGCAGAGAAATGGTTGGTGAGATCTCCATTTTAGAATGAAATTAAGTATTTACCTAGATACTTGGTGTGCTTTGGCTTGGAAGGAAAATAAAAGCAGAGCCATCTCCTTGTTTTGAAAAGCCCTTGGATTAAGCTGGTCTAGAATAGAACAAATATGTTTTTGAGCTGACTTACACTCTCACAGTGCGAAGATATTATTGTTTTTGTGCAGTCTGCAACTAGTATGGTTATAACTTGGGATTGCTCAGTGCATTGCTGGGAGACGTATTGAATCCTTTAAGAAATGGGCAGAAAAGGATTTGTTCACCTTGGCAAGCAAAATGTTCCTTTGCAGCCCCATATACAGTGATTGCAAAGAACTGAACCTTGTGAGCTGAATTTGAAAAAAGGGTCTTCTCTGTTGCAGAAGGTTTCTCATTTGGCCATGAATGATTGGTAAGTAATTGCAAGCTGTGGCAATATGCTTGGCTGTCTAACACAGAGTGAGTTAGGCTGTTCCTGGCAGTGCCAATAAAATTGTTTATGCAACTAAGCCATTGCCACAGAGAACTAGTTGTCTCTGCCATTTATCACTTAGTTTAAATATTATACTGGCAAGCTCAGAAACCTGTGATACAAGGACAGGATTCAAGTTGAAGCTGAACCAGGCTGTTTCTCAACCACATCACGCACAAATGAATGTCTGGAAATTAGCTTCTGAGGAAGTCTTCTCTATCCACACCCTGAACTGACAGGAAAATGGGTATGTGGAATAAAACCTCAAAATGGCTAAAGAAATGGTGTCAATCAGTGCCAAAATATATTTTGTGTGTGTGTTAATGCAAATTCACAATTGTAAAAGATTAAAGAAGTTGTGGTGCAAAGAATTTATTTTGAAGAGGTGGGCTTACCCCTTTAAACTATGTAGGTTTAGATCAAAAGGTTGCATTTATAGATTGAAAATTATTAGCAATCTTACATTAAAAACAGGAGAATAAAGGAACCTTTTTTAGCAGTGTCATACCAACTTCTGGGGAAATACTTTAAATGTAGCCCACTCAGTATCTCCATACTGCATCTTTTGCATACTGCATCTTTTGTGTTGCCTGCTGCTCCCATTATGTTGTACTCTCCTATGCTTTATTGCTTCACCACTAGACTGGTGGTCTTATTATATTGATCTGTTTTTGCAGTGTGCATAAATACTGTACAATAGATACTGTTGTTATTTACTATATTCTTATGGCTCTAAGATTGTTGGATGGCCTGGATATTTGCAAGGATGCAAGTCCAGTCTTTGAGTGAAAAAGCAACATTTATGACAGTTTAGTAACCATGATCCACATGTATGACTGTGAACACTGACTGCATTTTCTCTGTGTATGTGATTGAACATGTCAATTATTTTAAAATGAAGAATAAAACCTAGTCATTTGGCCAGCCTAATCCTTGACTCATCATGGACTTCAGTAGCATTATGATATAGACTAATTTGTTCCATCCAGTCTTGCTGCTTGCGCATCAGATGCTATTTTGACCTCTTCCTTTTCCTCTCATAGAGCAGCAGATGGTGATCCATCATTTTGTATTGACAAGTAACTTTCATAAAGTTGTGGGACCGATCCCCGTTATGTTATGAGCCAACCTTCTCACAGTACAATGGCCAGTGTCCTTTAGCTCTCTTCTCTGCACTTTCTTACAATCTAGGAATCTAGTGGGGTGCGGGAAAAATAATGGGATAGTAAGGAGGCATCTCCTTTTCTACTGCATAGAAGCCAGGGAAGTCTGGACAGTTCAACATCAGCAACAGAAGATGATTACTTTGAAAGTCTTTCATCTCTCAATCAAGAAACTTCTCGTATTGTTTCCTGTCTTCCATTTCTTCAAGGCTGCCACTGATATCCCCCGTGACAGGGTTGTCTGTTTAGATAAGAATCATCTTGTAAAGTCTCCTTTTCCAAATGAAAAGGGATTAAATATAGACCTTTCAGTAAGGATACTCTTACTGACAGTCCCTCATTCTGCAACTGGTTTGCCAAAGAAGTTGTTACCCTCAGTCCTGGAAACTCACTGGCTTCAATATGCAGCTGGTGTCTTTATGACTGGACTGGTCTGTGGTGCCCAGTCAGGTTATGCAGAACCAACTTGTTCTGTTCCCACCTTGGCTCACTGCCTTCTTGAGGATGCCATTCGAAATTCATGGCCGATCTTGTCTCCCGCACGCTGCAGAGGGAATCTCTGTCACTGATCTGAAATCTGGTGGTTTCACTCTAGGTTTGCAAACATTTGAGGCCACAGTGCAGTGTAGGTAGTTGTGCAGTTACAGTGATCAAGTTAGAAGACAAGTAGCTTGGACTGCTGTTTCTTGGTCAGCCAGAGTATGGACAAAGGGAGGCAGGCTCTTAGTCGCTGCAACACTTAGTTCTCAGAGTGCTGAGCTACTCTGAAAAATGATGACAAGAATATCTGTACCTCACACTTTTTTCCAAGAGATGCAACATCCCTGAAGTGCTTAGAAACTTGTGGTGTACAAAAGAATGCATTAAGTGGATTGTGAACTTACATGAAGTAGAATTAAAAAAAATACATGCCCACTTGTTTTCATATCTTTTCACCTCTCTTCCCATGACATAACCGATCTGCTTTTATGTATATTACTGTGATTAATGTTTCAAAGGCAAGCTACAATGCTAGATCCTATGGTTATTTACTTCCAAACACCTAAACTATTTAATTGAAGTGTACAATTACCATAACCTACAGTGCACCATAATAACCTTCAAAATTAAGAAGAATTAAAGTAATAATGCATCAGTTACACTGCTTATGCTATAACAGCAACTATTAAAGTGCCGAGTATCAATTATGCTGATGCATAATAGGTCACACCATTAAAGTAACAATGTTAATGGGTGGCTCTTATAAGATGGTAATCTCATTATGCCACTCAGAAGTTGATGATCATTAATTGACCTGAAAGCATAATTTAAGACTTCCTTTCTAGCAGAAAAATTATTTCCAAGGGCCTGAAAAGAGTTGTTAAGTTAGACCCTGCTGGAGGAGCCTGTATAGCTTCTCTCCTGCAGAAGTTGCTTTCATGATGCTAAACCTGACCTCTGTGAATATCCCTGAATGTAAATTCAGGCTGTGGCTCCAAGTCAGAGTTTCTCTCTTTTGGCTGAGTGTGCTTTGTTTATCACTGGTTTGTTGTCTATTTCCGTGAAAATTGAAACTGACAACATCCACCCAAGATATTTTCACAAATTTTCTGTGAACTAGAAGCCTAACCTTTTAAAATCAGGATTGCTTTTATTTCCTTAGTCCCTTAAATCCAGACAAGAAAATTTCATGCTTAGCTGTGGATTTCAGTCCTCTGCCATTGTACAAAAGTGCTACTTTTTCTAGTACGTGTTCATATATGACATCAGCAAAGTGTATGCTACTAAAAGGCTTCTTCGTTGAGTTTATAGGTTCTATACTTTTACCTAAAGCCTCATGATAGCAAGTAGGTTTTTGCAAATCCCTCTTCCTGAATGAAAATGAAATCAACTCAGTGTTCATACATTAAATAGCAGGACTTTAGTATAAAAGGTCTGGGGGAAAATCTTAATGAAGATTCTACATGAAAACAAACTTACACTTATTAAAAATTTGTTTATGATGCAGGAAATCAACTGCTCAAGTATTATTACTCTCAGTCATGTCTTATTTCTTTTGATATTGTTCCTGTGCTATTTTTTTTACTGAGATCTTGAGGAAAACAGAATATTACATTCAAGTGCAACTTTTAAAAGTTGCTTCAGAAATATGAAACAAATCCTTAGCAGCCTTTGGAAATGCTCAGTACGAACTCAGGTATCAGCCTCTTTCTGTGAAAAAAAATGACATAAAGCTTGGTGTTTTGCAAGGTAATAAATATCCTTTAATTGCCAGATCCTTGAACTTATCAGCAGTGTGGAAAATGCCTGAGGTCTGTTCAGGAAGCAGGACTTAAACCCAGGAAGTTTGCCCTGAAATGCTACGGCAAGCACAAAGTCACTCGAAGCCTTAGCAAAGTGAAGTAGTAAATATGATGACTCTGGCTTTCTTGTACGGCATTTCTGGAGCTAATTTGAAGCTGTGCATTCCCAATGCAACCAAGGGCCACAAGATCTTAGCCAGCGTATTTTAAATGAGCCCTTCCAATTGGGATAGTCCCTGTGTTGCACTGAACTGCAAAAAGACTGACTGCATTGGCATCATTAACTTGGAGAGCTCAGACAGCCAACTGAGTAAATATAATAACGAAAGAAAATAATTCTGAAATTCTTGCTAGTGGTCTGATCCCACTATCCCACTGGGGTCATTCCTTATTACTCTGGTTTGTTTAATATGAGTTAGATCAGTGTGTGTCCAAAGACCAGAATGGTGTCAGCTTTGAATGGGCTTTGTAGATCTTCAGGATCTGTTCTTTTTCTGGTTAATTTTGCTCCAGCTTTGCATGCATTTGGATGTAAAGGCAAAGTTGACTTCTTTGCCTTTTGTTGTTGTTGTTCTTGCTCTTTGTTTGCCCCTGCATGTTAAATCTGGACCAAGAGCTTGTGGGATATGCTAGGGGGTAGTCACAACTGTCTCTTTCTATTCCACAAGAAGAATAGGCAAGCAATGGTAATCAGAAAATTGTCATCTCTCAAAAATGAGAAAATGTAATAAAAAGTATTTTCTCATAAAGACTTCTTAGCAGCAACTATGAAAGTAGAATGGCTGAAGTTTCTGTACAGCTTTTACAAATGTATTCTAGCTATGCAATATGGAGAAGATGCCATATGATACACAGAAGAATGGGCATTTCTTGTGCAGTAGTTCCCTGGCTGTTGTTGTGAGACTTAAGGAATGAGTTAATAAAGGCAGAACTGGACCTCTGTTGTGCAAAGTACTGTGAAAGCATAATGAATGCAGCCAGTATCTCCTTGCTGCTTCTAATAACAGCATACCTGCACTTACAGTACTGTGCATGTGAAAAGATGGTGTTATTTGACAACATGAGAGGAGATGGTGGCCTGAATGGTACCTGACACTGTATGAATAGATGAAGTTCTTTCCACTGCAATTTTGATTATGCTCTTCTTGTTCTAAAATGTTCTTTTTGGAGGGAGATGGAAAGAAGGGTTGGTGGTAATTTTTCTGGAATAACTGAAATACTCCAAGAAGTGTCACAGTCTACCAGAGGTATGTTCCTGTAGTTTGAAGCCTGAAGTGTATGTTGACTGCCCTTGGACATGGCATGAAAGTACATGAAGGCTCAAAACCTGGTGGGAAATGACTGAATGACTTTTTAGGATAGAGAGATCCCAGCTGGGCACAGTCTAGCTCATCCTGCCTGCAGCAAGCAGTCCCTGGAGTGAAGTAGTCTCAGAATTACAGTTCAGTTTTGTCTTGGAGGGAATTAGTTGGTTCATTTCAAAAGAAAGTCTGGGAGTAAATTAACACAATGCAGCAAGATGATCAGGCAGAGACCTGGGAATGAACAGTGAAGCTATTTTACTTGAGAGAGTAGATGTTTTTTATCAACCTTGATCTCCACCCTTCTCTTTCCAGCAGTGAGAACTAAGATGATATATAAAATACAAGGAGTTATATCAGCTAATTGTTTCCTGGAAAATATCTGGAGGTTGTATTAGGCTACATGAAAAAGTAACTTAAACGTTTATCATGTTTTGTGACTGTTCTAATTGCTTGGAGATAGGAGTGTATGATAGATATTTAAAATTATTTTTAGATTTTTATTTTTTTTTTGATCTAACACTGCAACACAACTTGCCTAGTAGATTTCCTGTACTAGCACGCTTATATTTTGGCTTTGCATTCCCATAGATGTAAAATAGTGGCCATGGACTGCCACTTCAACATGAACTTGATGAATTTCAAAGGAGACTCTATGAATGATTGGTTCCAGTGACCTGATGCATTAGGGAGAGTAAGATGTCAAATTCAGCATATCACTGCTACTTCAGCATGTCAGTTTTACTATCACTCTAGCTGTGTTTGCCAGATGTATTAAAAAGTGCACTTACATTTTTATTACTAAGAAGGACAAGAAAATATATCCCAGAAAGCAGCTAGTGGAGCTAATTTATTTTTGCATCTGTCCTCCATTAAAAAGAGTAATCCAGAATAACTACTTTTTCTGTTGAGAAAATTTGCATTCTGTGTGCTACAGGCAGCATATAATACATACTGTTCATTAATAAAGTCTGTAGCATTAGGACTTGTGGTGCCATTTCACCATTATGCATGAAAACTGGGAGTCCAGTGCTTTGGATAACTATAGGAGTGGGAAAACTCAGTATATCATCCTGTGCTTTCTGATAGAAGATAATGCAGATGATAGGGAATAAAATCAGTAGCAGGTTTAGGTAGGGAAGCCCCCTTACTAGTCACCTCTACATAATCAATTTTACCCTAAGGCTTGGTAATTACTCAGCATTGCTTGCAGAGAAGCAGAAGTGTAGGGAAAGGGAATGTGGAGAGTATGACTAAAATGCCAAAGTGGAAGAGAAGGAAAAAAGGAAAGAGAAGGGAAAACAAAACAGAGTAAAACAAACAGAGAAACAGGTGAAAGAGTTAGTTGGGAGGTGTTTTCTCTCTCAAGCCAGGCAGATCTGGGGTATCTGAAAGCAAGTTTTCCAGGCTTTATTTCCATCCTTGGCAGCAAGAGACCACTCCACATTATTGATGTAAGAGAAGCTAGAATGTTTATTTAATTGCACAGCCTTGGTAGGTAAGCATTTTTTTTTTTAAATAGATTATTTATGCAGGATGGAATCCCAAGTTTCTATTAATACAGGTGCTAGGATGCTTCTATATCAGTCACAAAGCACAGGCCTCTGCTTTTAAGTTGCTTGTAAGTATATGAAACTGTTGTCTTAGGAACAGAACTTTCCTGAGCTTAGATTCTTCTCTGAAGTAATACCCTGAAGTAATACCTTTCCTTTAGGAACTATTTTGAAAGCAATTTTAAGAAAGACAATTAGAATCATAGAATGGTAAAGCTTGGAAGCCACCTCTGGAGATCATTGTGGCCTCTGCAATCTCTGCTGTTTTGACAGGACTGGATGGACTTTCTTACTAGCTGAAAAGTCCTATATGTCATAAATGAGACCTAGTGCAGAAAGAGAGGAGGGTGTGCTAGGCTGTTTGCTCATTCTATGAATACTCAGCCTATCTCCTTTTTCCAAGTTTATCAGTCAAAATCCCCTGGCCTTACTCTTGTTCACGGTCATTCTCATTTATAACAAAGAGAGGTGCTGTGGTCTATCTATGCTGTCTCCTTCCATCTGAGGGATGATATAGAGACATGTTAGGTACATAGGTCTGAGTAATTTTGTTCTCAGCCTTTGAAACAAAAAAAGGAACCATAAAATGTACACATTAATAGGACTCCTGACAAAACTATGAAAGGCTCAGTGGACTGCTAACATGGTCACACTACTTTTTTTCCTCCCCAAATAATTTTTGCCCTATATTTTAGATTAATAGTCTTTCCTGTCCCATAACTTTTTACAAATCAAATTGGCTTCTGAAAGCCAATTCTGAAAGTCTGAATGTTGTCTTAGAAGTCAGTCATTGAATTTCTGGCTTTTGGGATAGGCAATTTGCCAACACAAGCTGAAACAACCTATTCCCTCTAAATTGAATTTGAGTTGAAAATGGAAAATGCTAGCATACTAAGGCAACTCAGTAGTGTTTTTATTCTGGGAAAACTTTTGATGGATAAAGATACTTTGATATGCCTCTCCTAGTTCCAGAGAGGTTTTTCTCTATTTGCATTGAATCAGAGTGTATAAACGTCCTAGCTGCAGCAAAATCAAATTGGGATTTTATAATAAGTTGATTTTAATTTCTGGAAAATTAGACAAATACTTATATATCTTCTCAAAGGCACGGGGTTATATGAAATAAGTTGGTGTTACTTCCTTTTGAAATCTAAAAGGACACTTGGAATCTAAATGGAACTTGCCACTGATAAAACAAGACCTAGTGCTCTCCTAACAAGGGCTACTTAGGCTAATTACAAATGCTGTGACTGTCTAATTTTTAATGTTTAAATTTTGCTCATACATTCCTCCTTAGATGCCTACTGAATAGCTGCTGTATTTGTAATGTATAACTTATTACAAAAAGGAATAGAGGAGAATCAGCTTGAACTCAAAGACATAGTCAAAAAAGAGTGAAAAGAAGAATCACAAAATCACAGGATGATGTGGATTGGAAATGACCTCTGGAGATCATCTAGAACAACTCCCCTGCTAATGCAGGTGTACCTAGATTAGGTTGCATGGGAACACAGGGGGGTTTTGAAAGTCTCCAGAGAAGGAGACTCCACAACCCTGGGCAGCTTGTTCCAGTGCTCTGTCACCCTCAAAGTAAAGAAGTTTTTCCTTAAGTGAAATCTCCTGTGTTCTAGTTTGTAACTTTTCCCTCTTGTCCTATTACTGGACACCACCAAAGGGAGCCCAGCCCCATCTTCATGATCTCTACCCTTTAGATATTTATATGCATTTCTAAGATCCCCTCTCAGTCTCCTTTTTTCCAGTCTAAAGAGCCCCAGGTCTCCCAGCCTCTCCTCAGAAGATAGATGCTCCAGTCCCCTAATCATCCTCATGCCCTTTTATTGAATTCTCTCCAGCAGTTCCCTGTCCTTCCTGAACTGTGGAGCCCAGAAATGGACACAATACTCAAGTTGCGGCCTCAATAGGACACAGCAGGGAGGACCACCCTCAACTTTGATAGGTTGGACTTGATAATCTCAAAGGTCTTTTCCAACCTGGTTAATTCAATTCTATTCTATTCTATTCTATTCTATTCTATTCTGATTCTATTCTATTCTATTCTATTCTATTCTATTCTATTCTACTCTACTCTACTCTACTCTACTCTACTGTATTCTCTTCTCTTCTCTTCTCTTCTCTTCTCTTCTCTTCTCTTCTCTTCTCTTCTCTTCTCTTCTCTTCTCTTCTCTTCTCTTCTCTTCTCTTTCTCTCTTCTCTTCTCTTCTCTTCTCTTCTCTTCTCTTCTCTTCTCTTCTCTTCTCTTCTCTTCTCTTCTCTTCTCTTCTCTTCTCTTCTCTTCTCTTCTCTTCTCTTCTCTTCTCTTCTCTTCTCTTCTCTTCTCTTCTCTTCTCTTCTCTTCTCTTCTCTTCTCTTCTCTTCTCTTCTCTTCTAAACTTGCTGAGCACACTCTTCTTAGTGCAGCTCAGGATACCATTGGTTTTCTTGGTCACAGGCACACATTACTGGCTCACAGTGAACTCGTTGTCCACCAGCATTCCTAGGTCCTTCTCCACATTGCTGCTTTCCAGTAGGTTAACCTCACCTATACTCCTCTCAGCCACTCCTCTCAGTTTTGTGTCATTAGCAAACTTGCTGAGTACACTGTTCCTTCATCAAGGTCATTGACAAATATGTTGAACAAGACTGGACCCAGTACTGAGCTCTGGGAAACACCACTAGCCACAGGATTCCAACTAGACCCTACACCATTGATCACAACTCTCTGTGCTCTGTCATTTAGCCAGTTCTCAATTCATCTCACTGTCCACTCATCTAAGCCACACCTCCTAGGCTTTACCTATGAAGATGTTATGGGACACAGTGGCAAAAGCCTTGCTGAAGTTGAGGTTGACAACATCCACTGCTCTTCTCTCATCTACTTGGTTACACCAAGTAGAAACCCAGGAAGAACAAGGATACAGAAGGATGGGTAATAATGCACAAAGAATGTCAGAAAAGTACTTGGCTACCAAACCATATTTAAACAGTGTATTTTTGGAACTTATTACCTATGAGTCCTGCTCTCTCTTGGTACTTCCCGAGGCTTTGATGTGCATCTGAAATTTTAGATGTGTAGAGGGATCTTAGGTTCTATCACAGAAGTCTTTCTGCATAGGAGAGGAGAGGCTGAGGGAGCTGGGATTGTTTAACCTGGAGAGGAGGAGGCTCAGGGGTGACCTCATTACCCTCTACAACTACCTGAAAGGTGGTTGTGGCCAGGCGGGGGTTGGTCTCTTCTCCCAGGCGACCAGCGCCAGAACAAGGGGACACAGTCTCAAGCTGCGCCAGGGGGGGGTCTTGGACTCGAGGTGAGGAGAAATTCTTCACCGAGTCGTTCGTCATTGGAATGGGCTGCCCAGGGAGGTGGTTAAGTCACCGTTCCTGGAGGCTTTCAAGAGGGGATTGGACATGGCACTTGGTGCCATGGTCTAGTCATGGGGTCTGTGTTGATAGGTTGGACTCGATGATCCTCGAGATCTCTTCCAACCTTAGTTATACTGTGATACTGTGATAGTGTGATAGTAGAGCAGGAGCTTTTGATCACCCCCGGTACGATCAGGCACTCTGACTTCTGCCTATCAATGCATGGTAAATGAAGCAATAAGAACATAATCTGGGAATGTCAACTCTGCTCTTTTGTAGAGAGAAGACTGGAGCCCAGCAAATAAAGAAAAAGTCTTTGAAGAAATGCTTTCTTTTTCTTAAATGCTCTGAAAAGAATTATATCAATGTATGTGGCGTTTGTCAGTTGTGCTACCACCTCAGTTCAGTGAAACTGGAATAGCAAAATGAGAGGGCATTTCACATTCTCCTCTCTATTGGAGAGAGACTTTGGGATTTTGACACTGTCTTTATTGTCTAAGCTTATTTCGCTGTTGTTGTTGTTGTTGCTGTTTCTAAAGATAAAATGGGAGAAAAACACCAACTTTTTTTTCTTGTCCTTTGTGTGTTTTATTATGCATTATGGAAGCTCTTTTCATGTTGGCTTCTTTTACCCATGTCTATACAGTGCGTAGCATGATGGGACCATCATCTGTGTATACCTGGAAGTTCTTCCATGAATATAGATTTAATACCAAGTTCAGTAACAGAAATGTGTCCTTGTTATTATCAAATGCCACCCATATTTGACTTCTGTTTGCTAAAAACTTTCAAAGCTTATTGTAAATAAGCCCAAATTAAAACAAACAGAATTATTATCATCTGGATTCCATTTGGAGCAATTTCTGGCACTCAGGAAATAAATTATAGTGTATCCAAAACCCCAGCTGTTTCCTTTTGGGTAGAATATATCATGATTTAATGAAGATGGCCATCTGCTTCTGAGTAAAATCTTAATTACGCAATATATGAATCAGAACAAAATTAGCTATAAAGCAATTAGTATTTTTACAAGTGTAGCCAGCAATGTATAGCTGCTAGTATGTAAAAAGTTTCTTTAAGTATGACTGGCTTTCATCATATTTTAATATACTGGGAGGGCTATAAAGCTTCTGTTGGCCATAGCTGATACCACAACACCATCATTTCTCTGGCAGAATTTAGATTTCATAGCAGGAACTAAAGCATTGCATTGAGAATTGGTATGCCCATCAAATTTTAAACTTTTTAGTTTGGCATTTATTCTCTCTGTTGTTTAGCTGTAGTTCAGATTCAAAAGCATCTGGAAAAGGCTGTGAAAAATGTAACCCCACAAATCTTACAGGTAAGATGGACAAATTGAACAGGTTGCAATCTCTGAGAAAAGCTTGCCTGGATACGTTGGTATTTCTGTGGCAAATCCAGATGTGTGAATCTGACACATAACTCAAAAGGGAATCTACTCCTTTAGCTTTCATGACATCTCAGGCCTGCTTATGCAACTGTGCAAAAGGACACAGAAAGCTATTTGAAGGTATGTGGAAAGTGAAGTTGAGATTGGTTCATTGTACGGGCCACTATCTGTGAGGAGAGAAATTGTACTTCACACAGCCTGGACACTGATGCTTAAACTACAGGAAAGCTTAAGAAATACTAATAGATCCTGTGTGCTTAATATACTTTAAGGGGAATAATAACAGTCTCAAGCTGCGCCAGGGGAGGTTTAGACTCGAGGTGAGGAGGAAGTTCTTCACCAAGCGAGTCATTCGTCATTGGAACGGGTTGCCCAGGGAGGTGGTTGAGTCATCGACCCTGGAGGCGTTCAAGGGGAGATTGGACGTGGCACTTGGTGCCATGGTCTAGGCATGGGGTCTGTGTTGATAGGTTGGACTCGATGATCCTCGAGGTCCTTTCCAACCTAAGCGATACTGTGATACTGTGAATTTATTTTTTGCTAGGCAAATGTGAAGAATATAAGTCCAGTGTGAACCAGAGAGAGCAGCTGAGGACGTGCGCAACCCTGGCTGCATTGCTGGGATGGACCTTGTTTAGGTTGTTGTGCCATGGTTTTGCCTTCAGGGGAATGAGGCTTGCAGAGAAACAAAGGAAAATTTATTAATGGAATGGACAGGCAACACTTGCATGGTCTGACTCACTGAGATACAGGAGATCCTCATGCACTGTTTAAATAAAATAAACCCCATTGTAAACAACGCTACTGTATATAAGCACTATTCTATCCTGTTTGTGGCAAATTGCCTCCTTCCACACATATGACATGGTTTTTCTTTGCAGTGCTTTCACAAACTGGTAAAAGATAACAAGACAAACCAGAAACTACAGCTTCCTTGGCAGGGATATAAAATTTAATATCCATGAGAAACCTCTCTGTCTCTCCCTTCAAGCTGAAGTAACTGTCTGGGTCAGACAAAAATTGTGTAGTTAATATGTGAGGGAATTTGGGTAGTCTGCTCACAAATCAGCTACTTGACTTTTTTCAGAGTCTTCAAAGAGAATGTAATCACACTAAAACCATGAAATGCATGCTTCCCCTGCAATTCCTAATGTCTCTTGAATAGAGAATTTTCGGGGTGTTTCAGAACTGTTGTAAAAGGTTTTTATCCTGCTCTGGTCTGTACAGGCTCTGGCTGGCTGTGGCACAGCTACCTGTATGTGAGCGATCCCACTCTAGGACTGCCTTGCACACAGGTTGCCTTGCAAGCCAGCCCCAGGGGTGCTACGTTATCTGCCAGCCAAGACTGGTCATGATAAGGGATCAGGACACACACCACACATCTTCTATCTTTGTTATCAAAAGTACCTCATCTATGACTCAAACCAAAAGGACTTTTGAAATTACATTTTTTTTGTTGTTGTTCATTGCTTATCTCCAGGAACTCTTCTGAGTTTGCTCTCCCTGAGCAAAAAATCACCTTCTTCAGTTTAGACCATGAATAAAATGTTCCCCTGCAGAGCTGGGCTACAATCACTTCAGAAGAATGCTATTTTTGTTGTTGTTTTTTTTGAGACAGACATGAAACTGTTCTCCTTCCCCCTTATACTCTTCAAATTAAATTTCATAAAACATTGATGGATTCTCTCATTTCACACCTGGCCAGCACCTTTGTAAGGTAAAATCCTCTGAAAGGAGAACTGAATAGATATCTCTCAAGTATGCTACTCTACTGTCTCTAAAATAGAAGCAATTGCAACAAATCTAGAAGTTCCTCACCAGCTCTCAGCTTGAATGGCTTCAGTGGATAGACTTCCCTGACAGGAAATACCTCTGGAGGGGCAGGGGATGCCCAGGGCTGTGCCTGCCTCCTCCCAGAACCTGAAAACATTGACAGAGAGGACCTTTCCTCTGCTGCAGGCCTCTCTGCCAGGGACCAGAGACTCTTTCCTCAGGTCCAGCTTAAATCTGGACAGTGGCCTCATGTATGCCTTTACCATGGTTGTTTCTCTTCAGGAGACATGCTGGCGCTGGCCAGGATTGTGTCTGTAAGGGCAATCACTGCCCGGTCCCTGTCCTTTCAGGCTTTCCTCCTACTCTGCCCTCCTTCAGCAACTCCATACCTCCACCTGCTCCCACCTCTCTCATTTCTGCCATGCACCTGCCCTTTGTGTGAAAGGTTGCCATGATGTATTAGCAGTCTGCAGGTGTTTAATGGCCAATGTTTGTGTAATGGGTTGGGGCAGACCCCCTCCCCACCACGCGCAGAAATAATGACTCAAACAAACGGATTGCAAAGGTGATGGAAAGTTTAAATAGAACGGCGAGTGCGTTGCAGGAAAAAAAAACTAAAAATACAGTGACGAGAGAGAGAGACCCAAAAACAGACCCAGAGAAATCCCATCCCCACCTGGGGGTGCACCCAAACCCCCAGGGCTCCTCCTTCCCCCCCCCCCACTGCTAGGCTAGTCTCAGCTGGCCAGATCTGAGACTGCCCATCCCCCCGTGGCCTTGGGCCTAACCAGGCCCATGGCCGGGAGATCTCCACCCCAGTTACCCGGTGGCAAGGAGGAAGGAAAGAGGAAGTGCCAGACCCCGCCGCGAAACTTATAGTGGTGCAAGGGATCATGGTAGGAAATAACCTAATTTCCTGTGTCCACCCACTGGGCTGGACTTCTGGACACAGGAAGCATCCCTGTAGCAGATGGCACCCAGCCCAAACTACGACAGTTTGCTACAGGGACATCTTGCTTCACAGACCTCTGTGGGGATGAGACAAGATTTTGTTAAGAATAGGCTTGAATGACATTATGGTTGCATCTTCATAATTCACTCTGGCAAAAGCCTTTTTGTCATCTCTTTCTCAGGTGTTGGGGAGGACTTTGCATTTTGGTCAGTAATATCCCTAAGGTCACAACTGAGTCAAGAGACATTGAGCTGCTCTGAGTTGGAACTCCAACACACAAGAATTTGTCAAAATGGCAGCTCCCTTGTTGCAATCATTTCTTTGTTTAGTTTTAACAATGCAGTTGGAACAAAAGCAGAGCTTCTGATCAGGAAAGCCCACATGGGCATGATAGGACAAGCAAACATTTTCCTAAATAGAGCACTAATGAAATGCAATGTGGCTGTTTCTCTGAGCACAATAAGTCCTTGGTTCATGCAGCAACTGGACTCGATGATCCTTGAGGTCCTTTCCAACCTAAGTGATACTGTGCTAAGGCTCGTTTCCGGGGGGAGTGATGTGAGGAGATGGGATCAGTAGTAATGATTGAGTGGGAATTGTATCTTGGGCAGGTCTTGGATGCTGGGGAGGAGAAGTGGTTCAGATAAGGGACAACATGACTAATAAGGTGCCAGGATGTTCCAGCAGGTTGCAGTAGCAGTCAGAACTATCTGTGAAAGCCACGATGAGAATTTTAATCTTAATGCTTTAAAGTTCAAGATTTTCCTTTGTTCCTCCCCCATCATTCCCCTCATAGCGCTTTGAGAGTATGCTCAATTTTCAGTGGGACTACTGGCAGGTATTGCTTCAGGCAAAATGTAACCCTCATAGTTGAAGCTTTACATCAATGATTTCTACACTTGAACTTGTACAGATTAGTGATTATTCCAGTTCTTACCTGAATGTGTTGAGGTTACATTAGCTCTACTAAGAACTGAATTTAAAAATAACAGGGTTTAAAATTGGATCTTGTAGTTACTTTCAGTATGCTTCTTTTGAAGGTGATATCTTCATATGTGTATGCCTTCTTTTAGTTGCAAATGATGAAAAGGTTTTTGAGGTGTGAAAACCAGTCTAAATTTAATACCCTTTTTTGAAGTTCAAAATATGAGGAAATGTATATTTATTGGGCAATCTTACCTCCCTTCTGCTGAACTATGATTGATAATTTCTGCCTGATATCAATAGAAAGTCTTGCAATTATAGTGTCAGTTTGCCTGTGAAAGCAGGTCTGGCTTCAGCACTCAGGAGAGAGTGCCCACATGTCACTCTTGACATTTTCTCAGAAGTATTGCTGCCTCACTAGCTCACCTATCAAGCATGGTGAATTGCATTTCTTCTCATTGAGTACTAGCCTTCCTGTGCGACTGAAAGCACTGCCAGCTACTCCCTGACATGATGTAAAATCAGTTGAACACTTTGGCAGGTACATTGTGTTAAGAAACTCTATTTTTAAAGTGCCATTAAGCGAATGTTATCAATGTTGATTTTTCTTATCTTATCCCTTGACTGACATCTGTATTTTAACATGTATGTATGCATCATCAAAGTAGATGTGTCTCTACACCAATATTCTTCCCTGTTGTCATTTTATTTAGCGCTGTCACAAATCATTAAAAGCCACAGGGAGGTCTTTTTGGCCAACGGTGTTATAAGTTTGAACACCTTTCCTGACCAAGTTTTGGAAATCACACTTTGTCCCTGAATACCCTCAAGGTTACATATCCTCTTGTCAAAGACAGAATAGTTATTATTCACTCATATAGCACCAGTAGTGCTCAGGGGCTGTAGTCATATTGTAGTGATCCATGTTATTAGATTCCAGTGATCAGACAACAATTTACTAAATGCCACTTACTGTATCATGAAGGGCAAGCAAATAAACTTGCCCTGTCCTGACCTGTCAACCTCACAACCAACACATATGCTTGCTTTCTGGAACACCTGAGGCATGAAAATAATCAGGGTTATTTCTGATTCATCTCACTTTAATATAAAGCCAGGTATTTATGGAGAAAATAATTTGTGTGCTCATTCATGTGTGCACTTAAGTTCCACATGGGACCCAGTTCGTGAGGGGCACCTGTGCAACCAGGCCAGAAATTACCTTCGACGGCATTTGGGGCGTTTGTTGCCTGGTAGCTGACTGACTCATGCGACCAGTGGACATGTTTTTCCCTTCACAAGTGAGATGAGCCGAAAGGCGACGCTGGTTGGGCCCGTAGACTGGGTTGGAGCTCGCACAGGGGGAACCTATGTAGAAAAGGGCCGGGTGCCCTCTCTTGGCCATCTTCACAATAGCAGCCAAAACCGGAACAGCATCTGGGCTGGAGCAACGTGACTGCTTCATGAGTGGAGAGAGGTTTCGAGACTTGTGCCCAAATTAAAAGAAATGTTTGTTTAAATGCAGGATCAGGAGCTGAAGATCCTAACCTAAACATACACTTTGAGTGAGACAACTAACTTCTTGGTCTCGGTTTGTCTGTCCCAACAATAGGACTAATAAACCTCTGTACTTTTCCTTAGTTACTGATAATAGCTACAAATGAGAGTCAGACTTCCTTAGCCTGATCTTATTATGGACTCTCCTGTTTGGCTTGTGCCATTTATCACAGCAGTATTTTGTCGTGTAATTTACATTTTGATGAAAAACTGCAGCTATCATTGTTTCAACAAGAGTGCATTTGAGCAGCATTTGTGGGGTTGAGGCTTGCATGTGCCTGCATGCTGATGCCAGCACTTCAGTAAGGGTTTTGTGAGACCTCTACAAAATTTATAAGGTTGTTCAGTTTATCAGCAATCAAACCTACCAGTTCAGGAAATACAGTATGTTAATCTTCTACCTGAGAAACTTATTCTGATAGGAAATAGTGATTTCTCTATGTAGAAGATAAATGATTGTTGAGACAGTATGTAATATATGATTAAAAATAGGCTGGTTAAGTAAAAAGAACATTTGATCATCCTTTTGTCAGATAATAATGCCTATGTTAACTATCGAGCTGACAGTTTACTGAAGAAGACTTCATCCACGTAAACACCTTACCATCCTAATAAAAGGCATCCTACAAGGGATTTAAATGATATTTCTGTGCCTGATAGAAAAAAATTAATAATAATTTTTTTTATTTATGCTGAAGACCAAGCTAGCTATTGGCTACGATGGAGCCCAGGTCCTGCTGAGGATCCATCTCCATCCTTTTTCTGAGCTAGATTCTTTAGTAATTTAGTGATGAGAAAAAGGAAACACAGATTAGAGCAAAACTGGGTGCAAGCACTGAAGCTGCTGTTCCATGCAGCTACTGGGAGTAAGAAGACAGGACTGCTAAACAGTGAAGACAATGGTTAGCAGCTGGGTGTTTGCACTCTATTTCCAGTCCTGCCAGATATGTAACTTTAAAGGTCTTGCTAAACCTCTTATAAAGTAAACTAACGTAACAAAGTTATCTGAAAATTACAAGCTCTTGCAGGCATGGTGTTGCATCAGTATGTAAGCTGTGGTTTATAAGGCACTCTTAAATGCCTTGTGGACAGGTGCTATTTGAAGGTTTGTTACTGGCTTGTAGTGTGACATTGATAAAGTTGCCATTATGAAACAGACAGTCCTGACTGGTGGGCTGGTGTTTGTATTTGTCTGGGTTAAATCTTTCACCTTAGATAAAACTCTCTGATATCTGGATTTAGGGATGGAGATTGAGGAAGTGTGTGACTTTGGGTGAATTTCGTTAGATTGAGAAAGCAGAAGTATTCAAAACCAGTTCCAAGCGCAGCAGAATGCACATGGGGGCAGAGAGTGAGCTACTAGTTTTGGTCAGCCATGTGGAAGGATAAAGACAAGCCACAGTGATAAAAGAGAAGCTCACAGCTGAGATATCTGAAGGGTGTCAGGAAGAGTGGCTAGCCATGAATAAGAATTGGTTGCAATGCTCTGCTTCAATGTGAGAACCCTTGACATCGTTTCTGCTGCAAGAGGCATATCAGATCATGTTGCAAACCAATTCTTGTTCCTACTAATTAAAATCCTCCTTCAATACTGCAGTGCAAAATACTCATATAATTTACTTGCATTCTTCTGCTTGAGTTGACAAGTCAAAACAGCCCTACATGAAATGGGAGTACAATATGCTCTGACAGACTATGTTTATTGATCAGACAATTGAGATGCATGATGAACAGCCATTCCTAAAAGCCTTAGTACCCAGGACAGACTGTACAAACTGACCACCTAGGCTATCTACTTCTTGTATGGAGCTTTTTCAGCTTATAAAAACTGGAGGAGACAGCGTCATGTTTTCACATTAAAAAAGAAAAAAAATTATATTAATCAACAGCAGGAACAATGTTTTAACAGCAATTCCACGTTTCCAAAGGTAGATGCTTTTGAGATGCACAGGGTTGACATGCCTCAAAGCTATACCTCATTATTGTACTTATCTTGCATATCTATATATTTCTGTGGGTGGAGTAGGTGTTTTACGTACAAAGAAAAGATAGGGGGGAGGAGGGGAAAGGGTTGAATTATTCACTCTTCTGCCCTGCAGCTTGTGCAATCATGTGTGCCATGGTAAAGTGAATGTAAAATACCATGAGCAAGGTTTGGAGCCGGTATAAATAAGCACGGCCCTGTTGAAGTCAATGAATGTCCTGGGCAGCTTCAGTGAAGGATTAGACCTGATTTACATTTGCTGCTGTGAATGGTTGTAAAGGAGAGTCAGGTGTGAGGTCTCAAGCCTTGCTTACACATACTGAATATCCAAGGGGAAGCAGGGGGGAATAACCTGAAAGTAAAGATCTTCAAATGTTATTTTGAGATGTACCTGTTTCTAGACATATACACAGGTAACGGGACTCTGCTGAAGACAGTAGCTATCAGCTGGCTGCTCTTGGAGCGGATTGTAAATTGGAGGCATGGAATAATTTCTCTTCCAAGCCATTAATTGCCTCCAGTTTTGATGCTTCATAAGCAACCTGGACTGTGAATAAAACTCGTTCTATATGACAGTGGCACAATGCAAATGCAAGGAAAATACCACATGAAAAATTGAATGCAGTTTCTGAGAAATTAATTGCTCAGCACAGGTAAAGCAATGTAAGCATTTATTAAAATAGACAAGGTTTGGTCTGCAAATCACAGCTAAATTGCCTGCTAATCAAGAAAGAGCTAATACTAATTTAGATAATTGTCTTGTCAATAATTGTGCATAAAAGGAAGACATTTTTTATTAACTGCAAAATAAAAAATGAGATGG
This sequence comes from Melanerpes formicivorus, assembly GCF_026170545.1. Taxonomy (NCBI): domain Eukaryota; kingdom Metazoa; phylum Chordata; class Aves; order Piciformes; family Picidae; genus Melanerpes; species Melanerpes formicivorus. The sequence continues at coordinate 7,938,012 of NW_027142369.1, forward strand.
ATGACTTCTGGATATTGAAATCTGAAAAAAATACTGAGCTTGAGAGGCATCATTGTAAACGTACTGGACACTTGCTGTTGTTCTATTATATACCTGCCAGAACACTTCTCTTATCACTCATCATTATCATTACTTACAGTGGTGGTGTGTGTTTGATGATGCACTCAAGGGAATACTTAAATATGCTGTGGAGGAGTAAAGAGGATGGAAATAAAACTTTAACGATGTTGTTTGTTTACCTACTGACAGAAATTCGTGGCTTCATAAGGTGGTATAAAGATACCATTTTTAAAGGTCTGAAGATATCTTATTTCCAAAATGTCAGTGATGGACTGTGCAAGCCCCACATGGTGATTGGGCTATATCCAGTAAAGGACTTGGGTTTTGGAGAACATACCTGGCTTGCAGAGTGACAAGCAGAGAGGTTTTCCTATGGAGACATGGCAAATGAAAATGAAATAACACTCACAGAAGCAACAATCAGTACATGTGCATTCTTAAATTTGTCCTAATTTCTAGCACTGATGTCTCCAGTCTCATAGGTTTCATGGTCCAGGACCTTGCTTTTGGTCTTTCAAAAAACTCATTCAATATCAACTCTTTCCATTTACATGTCCAATAGTGGCATCCCTCCCACCACCACCCTAAAGAATTATCTAGAGGTGTTGTGGTTTTGGCTGAGGTAGAGTTATTTTTCTCCAGAGTAGCTAGTATGGGACTATGTATTGGATTTGTGCTGGAGACTGTGTATAACACAGCCATGTTTCAGTTACTGCTGAGTAGCACTTATGCAGGTTCAAGACCTTTCCTGCACCTCACACCAGCCCATCAGTGAGTAGTCTGGGAGTGCACAAGATATTGGGAAGCAAAACAGCTGGGACAGCTGGCCCCAAATGACAAAAGTGATACTCCATACCGTATGATACCATACCAGCTCCTCATATAAAGCTGGGAGAAGAAGGAAGAGGGAGACATTCAAAGATATGTCCTTTTTCTGTGATGTGATAGAGCCCTGCTATCCTGGAGATGGCTGAACACTTGTCTGCTGATGGGAAGTAGTGAACAAATTCCTTGTTTTACTTTGCTTGTGCATGTGGCTTTTATTTTACTCATCAGAGCATCTTTATCTCAACTCATGAGTCTTATTCTTGTACCTTGCTGATTCTCTCTCCCATTTCACTGGAAGTAAGGTGAATGAATGGCTGTGTGGGATTTAATTGTTAACTGGGTTTAAAGCACAAGAAGAGCTTGTGACATTTGTCTGGAAGTGTGGTAGACTGATTTACTCTTCTCAACCTTACAAAAAATTCTGTTTCAGGCTTATGTCTTAAGGACCAAAGGGATGGGCTTTGCAAGAAGCAGACCTGAGTTCTTCAGGTCAAACTGGTTAATTATGCATTGTGAACCAGATACCACCTTGATTGCAGACACTGGAGAGTAAACTATCCAGTGCCTTTTCTGATGCACTCCTGCAGTGTCATCTGGCAAAGCTCTCTCTTTTCTCCATGATAGAAAAGTTTATATACTTTTTCTATAGATCTTAGGGGTAAGCTTTGGCATATTTAATCTTTATGATCTGTAATGTAAACCTGCTTCTGAGGGAATCATTGAGATTCCCTTTATAGTCAGTGTAGAGGAACAGGAGACTTCTAAGTGAAGTCTTAATGTACCGGAAAGAAGATGTGCAAAATAAGTTGGGTGGATCCTGCCTAAACCCACTTCTTTCTTTCTTATAGGGCACTTAGGGCAACTAGCTCAAGATAACAGTTTTAGATAGGGGTGGACATGTCAGTGATGTCCCTATAAGATAATCTTTCTCTTGAGTCCAACATATCCCACATATAAAAGTCACTGGAAAAGCTAATGCAGGGTTGGAAATGGACACTGCTTCTTGTCTCCTTAAACTTCTTTACCTCAAACTTGTTCTTTCAAATTTACAGAAGTTATATACATAGTTGTAATCAGTTGTCCTGTTCCTATAATCAGAAAATCAGCCATGTTTTCTTACTGCCCTTTTTGCAGGGATCAGACTAGAAGCTTGCATGTCTTCTGGTTTGCTTTTCTAAAAGGCCTCAATGAATAGCATGGATCATTGTAACTCACTTGGAGTTAGAAGAGCTTTTCTGGGAAGCTTTTTGTATGTTTTAACTACTCCCCTTTTCTGAAGTTCATTGTCATGTTGTTTATGTTTGGAAGAATTTCTGTCTTGAAAACACAGAGCATAGCATAATAATGAAGAAACTGGCATTCATATGGTGCTTGTCCTTTTCACATCTGCTTTCAGTTTGCATTCAGAGTGCTCTGGGTTTAGGACTTGTTCCTTGTGGACCTACTGAACTTATGGTTCGTTGACTATGACGTTGATCAGTGAGATGTGATCTGCCACAAATATACTTACCAGTTAGCTTGACTTTAAAACATATTTTAACTGACAGTTTTAATTTTCAGCATTCTTAATGGAGAAATGCAATAATACATTGCAAGATGCTGGATGTCTTGGAAACCCATAACGTTTACAAAATAAACCCCAATGGAAGGAAATAAAGTAGTTGCTGAAAAGATACTTCAAAAAGGAGACCTAAACAGGCTTCATTTCAAACACTGGAACATGTTGACAACAACAAGTTGTGAATATACATTCTGACAAGTTTCAGTCCTGAATGCCTATAATAACGCCTGATACAATGTTTTTCTCCAGGTCTAGGAAACTCTTAAAGACTGAAACTGTTCTGTATTCACGTAGTTCTGCCAAAAAACTCTCAACCAAACCAAAATAATTTCTGTGCGCAATCCAATCTTTATGTTGTATTTCCAATAAGTATAATGTGAGCCAAAACCTAACATGTGCTGTTAGCGGTGGGACTTTTTGGAAGAGGAATTTGTATGTCACAATTTTAATTTTCAAGTCCTTTCTGATGAACACTGATGCCATCACCTATTGCCATTAGGAAACCTGTCAACAATTTTTATGTAACTCTATTGTTTTACTAAGGACATTTAACAGATCCATAGGTGGGAAGGCACTATTTGTCAAGCTCTTTCCAGTAAACAGTAATTAGTTTGGGGTTTGTTTGCAGGGCCTGAGAAATGCAAATTTCACCTCATTATTTTGCAGCTTGATGCTAAATTAGGAGGAAGAGACCTCTCTTGATGAGGACTGCAAACACTTAATGTAAAGATGAAATCTCCTTGTCTATAACTATGCTAGATAGTTTTTGATTAGTAGTGATGATGAATACAAGGGCTTAACTGATGGCACTGGAGGGAGGACAAAGGAAGTCTTTTGCTTAAGAGGCTTAACACTGTTATCTTGAAGAGTCTTTAGAATGAATTCAGCCACACACTCATGTCAAGGCCATCTATTGTTATTTATTAGAGTTTCCAAAAAGGACTTCCTATTTTTTTTTTTTTCTGTAGGTTTTGTGGACCTATGTAAATGGTGCTGTGAGATTCAAGGTCTTGCCAAGGAAAAGGTACTATCCAAAGATGGGATGAGTTGAATTGATGACTATATGATTCTTCATAATGGTAAAGATGATCAGATATGGGTTAGCCAATACTGTGAGGACACAGTCCAGGCAAGACTTTGTCTTCCTATGCTTGATCACATTTATATTAGATTTGGAAGTACTTTAGATCTTATGTCTTTGTATAGAGACAGCATGCATACAATCAGTTTTAGTAAAGCTAACAGACTACAGAAGTCTGCGACTTCGCACTTTCGGAAACTTTGAATTAGGGATGTGAACAAGCATCAAACTTACAGCAAAATTCAACCAAGTTCTCTCACTCCATTCAGACAAGAACAAAACTTAGTTACTAGGTGAGATTCACCTGGCCTCTGACTCAGATTTTGCCTGTCATGGGGTTCATCAAAGCTTTCGGGAAATACTGCAGCATTTTGATGAAAAGCAGGCCAAGTCTGTGGGATGATCCTGATTTTTGATCTTGTTTTGTTTTGCAGCCTTGAATTTTTTAAAAAGAAAAGTACAACGTCTTTAAAGAGAAAAAAGTGTCATTGTAGATGGTTAAAAGAAGAACATCCAGAGAGAAAAAGTAATATTTCATCTCATTCTTCCAAGCTCTCAAAAGTTTATGGAAACTGATGAACCTTTCAGTAGTAGGGAAGCAGGAAGTCACTGTCAAACTGGAAATGTCATGTCAGTGTCAGATTCCTTCTCTTCTGAGGTATCTCACAGTTTATATCTACATTCTAGCATAGCCCTTTTCATAAGTTGATAAGGGCTCTGAAAGGCATGAATGTTTTTATTTTCATTAACAAAAGCTTTTCCCTTCCTTTCATTGCCAAGTTAAAGACAAGGAAAATTAGCTAAGCAGTTGTCTTACTCCTCTTGAATTATCTTAATGCTGGCTCTTCCAAACAGGTTTATTTTCCAGCTTTGCCTGTCTGTTTTTTTTAGGCTGCTAAAGAGATGAAGTATGCTTAAAAAAATTATTTCTGCAGAGTAAGACTGCAGGAGAGAATACTGAAAATGTCTTTTAGGCTATTTCCTCTTGGATTACTGAATTTATCTCTGTTCAAAGTATTTGGACAGCTGTTCAGTCAAGCTCTTAGAAGCCATTTACGCATGGTATAAGGACCTCTCTGCCAGAGTTACCTCACTCCATTTTCATATTCATCCTAACAGCCTCACTATCCCATTCCATCTCCCTGCAGCTCAAATCTATGTAGACTCCCCACAAATACTTATCTTTCGGCTTTATGACTTAGGCTGTGCATGTTCAACAAAGCTTGTTCATAAAATTTTATTCCTGGCTCATCCTCTTTTATTTCCTGTTGTCCACATCCCTTTGACTTCTTTCTGGGCTGTGCTTTCTGGGCTGTTCTTCCTCCTCCTACACCCCTACCACAGGACTGTCTTATATGCCTTGATGTTAACAACTGGGCCCTTGGCAACATATTTCCATACTGGTGTCAATAACTGACACTGGATTTTAGATCTCACCCATTTGTAAGTTTAGATCCATTTCTGCAGGTAACACTCTAGACTCCTGGTGATGTAGAAATTAAACTGATTATTTAGAAATTAAAACTGGTTATATGTAATTCATCTTTATGACCATGAAAGTAAGTTTCAAGTCCAACTGTATGACAGAGGTCAAATTCTATCAGTGCAGAACTAGAAGTTACTAATCCCTCTCATGTATTGGATGCTTACTGGATCACCTTTCCTGTCAAGAACAAGAGCAGAAGGTAGGCTGGCACTGAATCTGCCTGTTAAATATTTACGCTGTACCCCTGACAATAAACGAACAGCTACTGAGTGCTGGAATCTTGGTAGTACTGACACTGAAATAACAGGCAAAAATGTTAGCTGGCATTGGTGAGAGATATCATCCTGTGCACCTGTCTTCAGCAGAGACAGATGTTCTCAGATGACAACCAGACACTGCTGAAACATAGCTGCCAAAATAGTAACTCTAGGAAGCTGAAGAGCTACAGGTACAGAGGCAGGCAGCTGGGGAAAAGCTGCCATCAAACTGCGTTAGAAACAGTAATGGCGCCCAATGGCACTCTGGGGAGTGTGTTGAAAGCCCCACATCTAATAAAGTGGGAAGACTGAAATTATTATTTTGTTTTTTTTTTTTTACATGTAAGATGTCAATCAGTGGAGCAGTGTAGCATCATGGGCACCAGTGCGCAAGAACACAACAGGAGTGAAAAACCCAATGCCATTTGCCAAAACCCATTGCCTCAATAGCCAAGAGTAAATCTGAAAGCTGTGTATTGGTCTAGACAGTGAATCACAGTGTCCTAAGGGGAAAGAGAAATGTCAAAAAGATACTGCTTGGAGAGTTTCTGCTTTTGGGAACTGGCTCCATCTGCAGCGGAGCCTGGTTTTTACTTCTGTATGGTGCCACCATGCAAAGAAGGCAAGAGTTGAGTGCCTTATGTCATTCCAGCACAATTGATGCATATATGAGAGCAGAACCTGACTGGCACTGAACCACTTCTCTCTCCTTAGTCTGCTGCCAGATGGACTCTTCTTCTTTCATGGAAGCTACTCTGATCATTCTCCTTCAGTCCAATGGCCTTCAGGAAAAGGGTTAGTTTCAGGCTTGTGATCTGAGAAACTCCTTCATTTTCTCCTAATTCTCTGCAGTGTGCAGGAGGGCAGCAAAGTTATGGGAAAACTCCTGCCACTTTTCTTTTGTAAAGAAGGAAACTAGCTCTCAGTGCCCTCAGTCGCAACCTGTTACAGAGAAATGATCAAAGCACAATAAACAGGCTGAAATTATAAAACCACTGCTGTCACAGTTGACAAGTTCTAGTGGAGCTGTTTGTGCTTTGATGGTTGTTTTCATTTTGCATAACAGCATGTAATTAAAATATTCATAGGCAGATTGCAGACCATTTAGGGCTGAATCCTGTTAGATGCTGAGCAAAATTTGGGTAGTGCTGAAAGATCTCAGCTGCCAAGGAAATGAGAGGAGGCTCAGAGTACTCTGAGTAGCCCAGCATCCGGCAATGCTTTAACATTTGTTCTTATGTTAGGATAAAACTGGCAAGGAACAGGGAAGCAGTTTAGGGCTCAATTAACAAACAGCCTTTAAAAAATGTATTTCACTTTCTGCCTTAGGCGTTGCCTTAGGGCTAGCCCTGTTCACAGAGCTAACACTAAAAGAAGAAAAGTGTTTATATACATAATATCCTGAAAACAGCCGTCCTCTCTATCTTATGGGCAATTCAAAACATCCCAATGTCATAGATACCTCTGGAAAGGGAGTTGATCAGGCTGGTATTGGGTCAAATTATTCAGTAGAGTATCTAAAACAGATCTTTGAATTTGTTAAAAAAAGTTTTGGTAGTGTTTAAAATAAAGTGAAACAGGGCCTTTTGATTTTAGGCAGTAAGTAGGCTGAAGGAATCATACGGCTTGCATCTAGGGCACAAGGAGTCTGTTGCTTGTCCTAGGCATGGAGAAAATTGTGGTGTGGAGATAAAAGCACTCTTGATGTTGGAACTTGTATTAAATATATGTATTAATTATGGTTGTGGTCACTTTCCTGTTGCACTTCACAAAGATTCAGTGAGCCTATGCCCTATGGGCAGTTTCAATTGAGCATTCTTACAAAATATTGTATTATGATAGAGAGGAGTTTCTGCAGAAGTGTGTTTGGAGAAGCAGTGGAAGTCACCTCTGTGGACGGTCTGTGGCTGGGGTCACAGTCCTGTGATTCACCTAGCTAACACCTAGAGAAAGGATATTCCACTACTCTCATTTTCTGCAAATCATCCAGGAGACTGGGGAACTGAGACTATTCAATACATTACAATCCTTGTGCTCCCTTAATAGGTCAACTGCTATACCACCTTTGGCTGAATTTTTGGAGGTTTTTCAGAAGTCTTTTTGCAGAACTTCAAGCTGAATCACTAAAAGGGCAAGACAAGCATCCATCAGCTTTCTCTTGATAAGCTTTTTTCTAATTATCTGACTTTATGCAATCTTTTTTCTTCTCTTTCGATTCAAGTAATGTGGGAGATGGTGTCAAAAGCCTTGCTGAAATCAAGGCAGACCACATCCTCTGCCCTCCCTTCATCTATCCAACCAGTTATGCCATTGTAAAAGGCAATCAGATTGGTCAAACATGACTTCTCCTTGATGAATTTGTGATGACTACTTCTAATAACCCCCTCAATGTCAGTATGCTTTGAGATGGCCTCATGAACAAACTGTTCCATCACCTTTCTGGGAATGGAGGTGAGACTGAGAGGCCTTTATTTACCCAGGTTCTTCTATACAGTTTCCCTATGTGATTATGATGGTGCCAAAATATGAAAACTACTTAACATTTCTTTAAAGCTGAAGATTAAAAAATAAGGCTGATATGTTAATTTTGTAAATCATGAGAGTCCCTTTGAAAGTCCTTTTTGAGGTTAGTTGATCATAAGTTTATAAATAACACATGTCTCATGAAAGGTTCATTAATGACTATAAACAAACATGGAATCTCTTAAACCTATCCAAGTGGTAGTAATTGATCTAAGTGCATAAACCACTATAATAACTGCCATGAGTGACAAATTCTTAAAGCAAACTTATTTTGCCATCACACAGTGTTTTCCTGATACTCATCCATGCTGGGAATTTGCAGCTGCAGTTGTTATCTAGATTATGTAAATGCAGTTTTGCACTGGAAATTTAATTTTATTTTTTAAGATGTGCGATATGAAAAAAACACTGCAGTGTTTAAAATTTCCCCTTGCAAAGCCATTCAGCTTTTAAAGAGGAGTCTCATCAGTTAAAGATGAATGACAATTATTTTCAACTTTGCTGAGACAGGATTCTTTTCCCACAGTCCAGGATACTCGAATACTTTGTCTTCTACAGGGGTGAAGTCCTTGATTTTCTCACCATGGTACAGTTTGATGTGGCACCTGCTGCCATTCTTGGTAGCCTTATTCATAACCTAGTTTTACACATAGGTCTAGTAACAGAGACATTGACTAATCTTTTCTTTTTTTTTCTCCCCTCAGATCTATTGTTTTCTACCCCTATCATATCTTAGTTCATATCTTATCTATAGATAAAGCATATCATATAAGTTCATATCTTAAGAGGATAAGGCAGGAAATTTTCTACCAATTTGCTTGTGCAGTGCCTGATAGACCTGAATTCAAGTGGGATCTCTCAGTATTACATCTATCATAATTCATGTTGCATCAGCAGGACCAACATTTCTGAATTTATGCAGAAATTTCAAACACTCTCATTTTATACAACTCAGTTTATACAAGGTCATAAACTGACTACCTTATATTTTGCTCGTCATCCAGAAGTGTTGCATATCTTATCTGTGATGCCTTTTTCAGCTCTTATTCCATAATCTGCTCCTTTCATTTACCTCCTTTTCCCTCTCTTTTACTCTGTGTGTCCATTTATCTCCTAGTCAGCAGCCTTTGTGCTTATTTAACTGGGTGTTGTGCAACTAGACAAAATTCTGACTGCGTTCAGTGGAGTTGATTCTGGTATAGATTAGGACAGAATTTGTTTGTAAGCATGCAAAATCTACAAAAATCATTGCAGGATAAGGGACAGAGTGATTAAAGAGGAGGTCTCCTAAGTCTTCCAGCAGGTTATTTCCAGTTCAGAAATACTTCATTGCCATCTCCCCTGGTACCTTAATATTTCCAAACCCTACCTCACTTAGAAACCAGAATGGCAAAGAGAATGGGGCTGATTAAGAAAAGAATCATTATGACATTCCAGCTGCTGAATGTGTGTGGAAGGATGGCTAAAGGTTAGAAAAATACAGTTTCTAATTATAGCTAGTGATCTTTTTCTACCTGCACAACTTTCCTGTAAATTTCTTAGTTTCTTCCAGTCATAGTACCTATAGTAATAACATTTCTGTACCTTGCAGAAGAAATTGTAAGGCACAACCTTGTTTTCTTCCAAAGCAGTGTAGGATCCACTTTCTGAGAATCAGTTTGGAATTCATGGGCTGAAGGTGCCTGTTTTTTTTTTGTCCCTTTCTTATGCAAAATGTCTGTACTCTTGACCCCTCTTTCATTTGCCTCATGTTCTAGTTGCATGTCAATATAAACTGTGTCCAAGTCGGCAATATTTCATGTGGGGCTATCTTCAGCTTCTCTGCAATTAATATTCCTTCCTGTCATTGAAGCCCAAATATCTGTTCCTAATGTCAGGCTGGCTTTGTTTAATAAGATCAGCAATGTAGCATACGTTTCTAAGCTGAGTCCCACTGCCATTTCTGGAGGGATCTCCCATTAATCAAGGAGGCTACTTTGTCATAGTGCATTTAATGTTATCACCAAACTTGAAGAACAAAGGTGGAATAATAATGTCTCCTGTTTCGCAAATGGAGTTACCACAGCTGAATGGCTTCCGTGATGGTTTGTTAGAGTAGTCTTTCAGAACATTGACTGATTTGTTTTTATTACCAAGAAAGCTTTTGTCTTATCAAAGTGACTTAGGACTACAGGTCAATGTTTTTCATGTCATATCTCCATAAGAAATACATTGCTTCATTATACTTTTTATTCTGCCACTGTGTGTCAGTTAAATTTATTTGTCATGGTACCATGCCAGGCTGCCATTAAATTGTTAAAAGATACTCAGGAAATGTGGTTGCAGTAACCTTTAGAGGAAGATGTATGGAAATGGACTATATCTGTTAATTAACTTTTTGATATGCAAACCTTCCATTTTGGAAGGCCTAGTTTGGATCACTACATGTGAGCAGAATATTTAGAGTGATGATGGTTATGTTTCTTCTGTGCGACAGACACTCCAAGTCTGAATTACTTATCTGTCTATTTAAACTAGGTGACTAAATGTTGAAGAACAAAAATGAAGTCTCTAAAAAAAAAAAAAAAAAAAGAAATAATCACAATATATCTCTCTCTTGTCTGTGCATCCACACTGGTCTCCAAAATTAAAATGGCCTGTGATGTTTATCTTGAGATTGTTTTAAAATTGCAGCTCACATACAGCATAAGGTGTACACTGGAAAGTGAAACATGTTGATTAGTTTGAGAACCCATAGGGGAAGCTGTTGAGGTGTTTCAAGTCAAGGGATCTCACATCTTGGCTGTATTGCCCTTCCCTTTGGAGAAGTTATCAGAGAAGGGGTCACTATCTCTGAGCTAGCCAGCTATGATGTTTCCCAGACAGGTCCTGGGAATCAGAAATTAAGCTGCAGGCAGATAAACTGAAGTTGAAAAGGATTAAGCTTTCTTGCTTCAAACACTATGATCTCTAACAGGATCAGTATCCTAAGTGATTTTTAGACTATTAATAGTTTATACTTCAAGGCTGTTCATGCTTTCTGAAGCTAGAATCCTTAGTACCGATCCCATAGTAAAACAAGTACTTGAAGGTGGCATAAGCACAGCACTACTGAAGAAAGAGACTTGCTGCTTTTCGTTCACAAAACTTCAAACTTCACTGTTTCCCTGGCATGAGCCAGTGTGGGACTGCACAAATTTTTGTGGGAGCATAGAGTAGTGTTGGAACATGCCAGTTTATTGGGGGTGGCAGAAGGGAGGAATTATGTGTACCAAAACACATTTGGAATTACAGTGAGGAGTAGCAGTCTTCACAGAATGGTGCTAACACAGAATAGGGATAAAGGTAGTGCGGTTGAAGAAGGGCATGTACTGGTTGCCCAAGCAAGTAAGTGTAAGATAAAACAGAGATATGAAAAACAGATATGATAAATGACAGAAAGGAATTCTACAGGCTAGGGAAGACAGAATTGTCTGCTCAAAAAGGAATGTTCCCCAGTTTTGAAAGGTTTGACAGCCTGACCCTAATGTGTTAAGCAAGAGCTGCAGCACAGCCTGAAAACCAGGTAGGGAGCAACTGGATAGAAACATTTTTCCAATGGACATCTGGAGGAAATCAAAAGTTTGTGGTAAAATCAGGAAAAGACTGATGACTGAATCCCAATTTTTATACTTTCCTAAGCATTACAATAGTGGGAGATTTCATAGATCTCACTGTGAATTCTGATTGTGTGCATATGGCTAGGGAGCCCACATCATCCCTCCAAATAGTCTGGTTTTGTTCTTTTGGGTTATTGCCTGGCACAAACAGTATAAAGCATGCTGCAAGAGCTCTATAATCAAGTTGAAAATATTCAGAGGATGTGACTGTGACATTATACATTTGATAGGAGAAACTTTAGAGAGATCAGAAATTTTGGAAGTCAATGTAATTACTGTTTCCATATTCATTAGTATCTCACTAAGTAAAAACCCAAGCAGAAGCATTAGAAAGAACAGCAGTGTATCTTTCATGCAAGTTGCTTCACACTTGCAGTGTATTTCAGTATCCAAAATTGTGGAAATATTCTTCTTATTGAATTTTCTGGGTTTATTAAAGTTATTCTTTTTGTTATTGCTCATAAGGTTAGGGCTAGCCACTAATTCACAAAATTTCTTGCTTGAATGGAACCACTTTGCTCTATGAAGTACAGGCCCATATGTGGACACCCACAAGTTTTGCTTGAATTTTGGGGTAGCAATCCTGTTTGAGAATTTGCAGTTTTCACATGGGTTGGGTGAAATAAAATGTGTTTTAATACAGAAAAAGAGAAACTGCTTTAAGGAGTATTCCAATGCAGTTCACTACCCATTAAGTATTGCTCTACTTTCGTGAGCTTAAATGTCTACTAACATGAATCTTTTATATCCTGTGGTGAGAGTTGTAATACTTGGATAACTAATACAATCAGAGCAGTTTTTCATTAGCCCCGAGGAATATTGAAATTGCTTATGATCTTTTAGCAACTGAGCCTCTGTTTTGTGGCATTGAAAAGTTTATATGCTTTAATAAGCAAGTATCCTTGAATGTATCCCTGAGACTGATTTTAGCCATCACTGGTTAAAAAAAGAAAAACAAAACCCAAAAATCAAGGTCTTCATTTGAAATGTGTTTTTGAGACCAAAAATTGACAGGCCTATTCCCGTGGAGTAGTATATATTTATTCTTAGTTTCATAGTTTCATAGTTTCATTCAGGGTTGGAAGGGACCACAAGGATCATCTAGTTCCAACCCCCCTGCCATGGGCAGGGACACCCCACACTAGATCAGGCTGGACAGAGCCTCATCCAGCCTGCTCTTAAACACCCCCAGGGACGGGGCCTCGACCACCTCCCCGGACAACCCATTCCAGGGCTTCACCACTCTCATGGTGAAGAACCTCCTCCTCACATCTAGCCTGAATCTCCCCACCTCCAGCTTCATTCCATTCCCCCTAGTCCTATCACTACCTGAGATCCTGAGAAGTCCTTCCCCAGCCTTCCTGTAGGCCCCCTTCAGATACTGGAAGGCCACAATTAGGTCACCTCGGAGCCTTCTCTTCTGCAGACTGAACAGCCCCAACTCCTTCGGTCTGTCCTCATAGGAGAGGTGCTCCAGCCCTCTGATCATCCTTGTGGCCCTTCTCTGGACACGTTCCAGCACCTCCACATCCCTCTTGTAATAGGGGCTCCAGAACTGGACACAGTACTCCAGGTGGGGTCTCACCAGGGCTGAGTAGAGGGGGAGGATCACCTCCCTCGACCTGCTAGCCACACTTCTCCTGATGCAGCCTAGGATCTGATTGGCTTTGCGGGCTGCAAGTGCACACTGAGAGCTCATGTTGAGCTTTTTGTCCACCAGCACCCCCAAGTCTCTCTCTTCAGGGCTACTTTCCAGCCAGTCACTGTCCAGCCTGTATTTGTGTCTGGGATTGCCTCGACCCAGATGCAGGACCCTGCACTTGCTCTTATTGAACTTCATGAGGTTGGCTTGTGCCCACCTCTCCAGCCTGTCAAGGTCCCTCTGGATGGCCTCCCTTCCCTCCAGCGTGTCTGCTGCACCACACAGCTTGGTGTCATCAGCAAACTTGCTGAGGGTGCACTCAATGCCACTGTCCATGTCCCCCACAAAGATGTTGAATAAGACAGGTCCCAGGACTGATCCCTGAGGGACTCCGCTTGTCACTGGCCTCCACTGGGACATGGAGCCATTGACAGCCACTCTTTGGGTGCGGCCATCAAGCCAGTTCCTTATCCATCTAGTGGTCCACCCATCAAACCCATGTGTCACCAGTTTGGAGACCAGGATGTGGTGCGGGACAGTGTCGAAGGCTTTGCTCAGGTCCAGGTAAACGACATCAGTTGCTCGCCCCTCATCTATTAATTTTGTCACCTGCTCATAGAATGCCAGCAGATTGGTCAGGCAGGGTTTGCCCTTGGCAAAGCCATGCTGACTGTTCCCAATCACCTCTTCACTATTCTTTTGAGCGAGTAGTGACTCCAGGAGGATCTGCTCCATGATCTTTCCAGGCACAGAGGTGAGACTGACTGGCCTGTAGTTCCCTGGTTCCTCCTTCTTGCCCTTTTTGAAGATGGGGGCAATGTTTCCCCTTTTCCAGTCTGTGGGGACTTCCCCAGATTGCCATGACTTTTGAAATATAATAGAGAGGGGTTTAGCAACCTCATCTGCCAGTTCTCTCAGTACCCGTGGGTGTAACCCGTCGGGTCCCATGGACTTGAACACTTTCAGGTTCTTCAGGTGATCACGAACCTGATCTGCACTTACAATGGGCAGTTCTTCCTCCCCGTCCCTGGCTTTGACTTCCATAACATCAGGAGTGTGGCTAGAGGCCCTTGCAGTGAAGACTGAGGTAAAGAAGTTATTAAGTACCTCAGCCTTTTCCTCATCACATGTGACCATGTCACCATTTTCCTTTCTGAGGGGGCCCACACCTTCCCTAGTCTTCTTCTTCCCATTAATATACCTGTAAAAGTTCTTAGTATTCCCTTTAATCTCCCTGGCTAGATTCAACTCAAACTCTGCTTTGGCTTTCCTAACCAGGACTCTTGCTGCTCGGGCAGCTTCCTTATATTCCCCCTGTTCTACCTGTCCTTCCCTCCACTTCCTGTAGAGTTTCCTTTTAAGTAATAGTGTGTCCAGTAGCTCCTTGCCCATCCAGGCAGGCCTCCTAGCATTCTTACCTGCTTTTCTCTTTGTTGGTATACAGAGCTCCTGGACACAGAGGAGGTGGTCCTTGAATACTGACCAGCTGTCCTGGGTCCGTCTTCCCTCCAGGGCTTTGTCCCACGACACTTTGGCTAGCAGATCCCTGAAGCGATCAAAATCTGCACCCCTAAAGTCTAGGGTCGTGAGCTTGGAATACTTCCTCCTGATTGCCCTGAGGATGTTAAATTCTACTGCTTCATGGTCACTGCAGCCAAGGCCGTCTATGAGCCTCACATTGCTTACCAGCCCTTCCCTGTTGGTGAGAACAAGGTCCAGCATAGCACCATTTCTTGTTGGTTTCTCCACCATTTGGAGGAGGAAGTTGTCTTCTATGCAGTCCAGGAACATCCTGGATTGCTGGTGCCTTGCTGTGTTGTCCCTCCAGCAGATATCCGGGTGGTTGAAATCACCCATGAGGACTAGGGCTTGTGACCTGGAAGCTGCTTCTATTTGCCTATGGAGGGCCTCATCTGCTTGGATCTGCTGGTCAGGTACCATTTCTATGTGTTTCTTAATGTGAGCTTATTAGGATGGGAATTGGAACTAATGACATTGTCCTGGCTTTGGCTAGGTTAGGGTTAATTTCCACAAGGAGCTGGGAGAAGCCACCAAGGTCAAAAGTCTTACATATATATATAGTAAGTAATTTAAGAGATATCTTGGGCTGTCCTGAAATTAGGCCAAAATTGTCTGAAAAATATGCATTTATTTTGCTTAGAACTCTAGGTTGGTACCACTCTTCTTTTTGATTGATGGCTATGTGGTTGTGTTGGCCTGTGAGATGTCTTGGGGCCCAAGTTAAGTGGTTTCTCTTAAGTGTTTTTCGTGGTCAATGTTTTTTTTCATTAATCTCATCTTTCCCCATTGTCTGTAGGGAATGAGCACTGTGCAATCATACAGCTGTAAACTTCGAGCTGCAGACCACTGACAGGAGTCTATAGACAACCAGTTTGGGAAAACTCCGCTTTAAACCTCTAAATGATTCAACGTTTGTGTAAGTCAGACTCACTCTCATATTATGTAACTAAATAATTTTAGAGCTGTGTTCTTTTTAATTCTAAGAGTTTCAGATACTGTTAACTACTACCAGTTCTCTCTAATAATTAAGTAATAGAAAGGAAACAGTATGTGAGATATAAATCTGTTCTTAAAGTGTTTATTCAAAGCTGTGTGCTGTTTTCAGTCTGTTAAAGAAATCCTTGGTACAGGGCCACATGACTGTCTTATGTAGGTATTTTAGTGGTTACAAGGTTTGGGATTTTTGATTTTTGATTCTTTTTTTTAATGAAATTTTGGATTAAAACAATATCCCTATACAACTAAGATCACAGTAATTTGGTTTTAAAGCAAGGCTCAGGTATTTCCAAATGACATGTAGAAAATACTGTGTTGAAAAACCCTCAGAAAATGTTATATTGTCCTGGCAGTCTTGAGTATTTCAGGCAAAGGCAAATATTGTTACTTGGACCTTTATTTCCTGAGCTGCTTTGTCCTTTTTTACTTTAGAATGGGAGATGTTATGCAAATGATGAAGTATTACAAGGGGGAAACAATTTAACTAATGTAGGTTGAAGTGTCTTATGAATGGAAACTGAAAGGCAAGCTATAGAGAAGTCACTTAAGTCACTGCTGATATGCATCCATCTCTGGTAATGCATAAAAGCTAATTAACAGTGCAGTGAACTGAAGGCAATTCAGAAGGAAATACTATTAGATGAGGAAGTACAAAAGAAATAAAATGTCTTTTAGTTTCCTGACTAAGGATAGGTGAATATCTACAAATGTTCGTAGGCAACCTTGATAGCAAGGAGGAAGAATCTGTCTGGAAATATTCCTTGGGGCACTTTCTGTAGGAGTAATAGGATAAAAGAACAGGCAATCAGGTTGTAATGTAAAAGACCAACGCCTTTTCCACACTAATGTCTGGCAGAGATTGAGGCTGCATCCATACTGCTCCTAAATGCAGATAAGAAAATGTTTTTAGCGACTGAGCACACTCTGGTATATGACCAGATAATGTAAATTGTGGTTTTCTAGTGAATATATAGAATCTATAAGTAGAGAACAATGAAAGACACTGAATCCCGAATCCCAAGTTTGGATATATTTCAAGGCAAGAAATAGAAAAGCCATTGTTTTGTGCATTTAAAGCCAAGCAAGAAGCTTCTGCTCAGACTATTTTGAGAATGGTCCTGCTTTCACCAGGAGATATATTTAATAAACCTTTTTTAGACTTTATTTCTTGTTACAGGATGATAGAGTTTCCTAGTGCTGGCCCTAACTGAGTAGGCTCAAAATAGTTATTCATCTCATACATCCATTTGCATAGAACTTGCTGTTTTCATTCTGGATTTTGCATTGTAGGGACACTTGTGCATAGAATCTTATGTGGAAAAGATGCGCTTGATCTCTGCTTGCTCCTGATAGTTGCGTTTTCCTCTCCTGAATTGCCAAACTATTGTTTAGACAGATTTCAATCTGGCAGTCAGTAACCATCTACAACCCTGAAATCTCTTGATTGCTATCACTTTCTTCTCTCCTAGATTTCCCATTTCTCTTGGTTGTAGGTTATCTATACATGTTATATGTGTTTGTGCTGGGTTGAGGCAGCCCCCTTCCCCACCACTGGCAACAATAAACACTCAGACAAACGGATTCCAAAAGTGATGGAAAGTTTAAATAAAAAGCAGTGAACGTTTACAGAAAGCCAAAAGCGCAGTGACAAAGAAAGATCCCAAAAACAGACCCAGAGAGACCCCATCCCCACCTGAGGGTACACCCAAGACCCCCAGGGCTCCTTCTTCCCCCTCCCACTGCTAGGCTAGTCTCAGCTGGCCAAATCTGAGACTGCCCATCCCCCCATGGCCTTGGGCATAGCCAGGCCCAAAGCCAGGAGACATCTCCCCCAGTTACCAGCTGACTGAAGAGGAAGAAAAGAGGAAGTGCTAGACCCTGCACTGGATCTTATAGTGGTGCAAAGAATTGTGGTAGGAAATACTACATAATTTCCTGTGTCCACCCCTCTGGGCTGGACTTCTGGACACAGGAAGTAAACATTGCAGGGGGCACCCAGCTCAAACTGCAACAGTGTTCTTATATCACTGTCAGAATTATGAGACTTTATAGCTTTAGTCTCATTTCTTCTATTCAAATGATGAAACTAAATAGATTTGTCTGAGTCTTCATTCAGGTTAAGAATAATTAGTGTTCTAACATTAATTACATTGATGCTCTAACAAATTATTTCCCTTCCATCCGCGATCAGTTAATCTCAGGAGCTCTCTTTCTCTGTCAATATCCAGAATGTAGGTTTAGAAGTGCTGCATCTCATTTTGAGTGCTGTTGATGCAACTCCCTAATTAGTCAACAGTGGCGTTGTTTAAAAATATTGTAAAGGTATGAGCGCACTCCTTGCTTGTCTGAGCTGAATGCTTGCCGTGTGCCTTATTGACTAACCAGTAATTTGAAGAGTTCACACACTCATCAATGCCCATAAGAAATGCCAGAACAAATATTTTTAAAGTATTTTTCATGAACAGCTCTTGATGAATTGCTGTTTTGATGAATGCCTGAGCTCTGCAAGTAAAGACCCATCAGAATTCCTGGGAAAGAGCTCTGTAACAACTGGAAGTAAATCTGATGGGTACTTTCACTTAGCCATTGTCTTAATCTGCCTGAGCTGGCAGTCAGCTGGCAAAAGGAGACAGAAATATTTTCTTGAAAATATTTCTTGTTCATATGAGTGAGGGTACAGATTTTCAAGTTACTCTGGAACATAAATAAAACAAGAGGGAGAGAGAGGAAGATGCTATGAAAATAGCAATTTGAATTATAGTCACAAAGGAGCATTACACATGCACCACATAACCTATGGTTAATCATCATAAAAATCTTTTGAAGTAAAATAAGTAGAGAATGCAGCAAAAATTATCTTGAAATGCAGTAGAATCTTATTTGAAAGTGATTTAGATTTTTAAAAGTAGACCAGCAAATGGTTTGTGAGAATTGAAAGAACTTGGCAGAACTCACCCATCCACTGAAATTAATTTCAGGCTGTTTTTAAGTGGTTGATATATTTTCACCCCTAAGGTGTTTATTGATTCCAGCAGACTCCTGCTTGCTAGAGACTACCTGAGTTCTGTGCATCACCCCTTAAAGAAGCACTGTTTGCAAATGATACTCAGACACAGTGAGTGAGCTCAACTATCTTTGCACTTGACATAATCCCTTCATGGGTATAATTTAGTGAAGTACTGGCAGTTCATAGTGGCTGCAGTGTTACCTGGACTCTGCAGCAGTAAAGCACAATATATCACCAAATCTGTGACACACAAGATGGACTCTCCCAGCAATTTTCTCCATTGCTTGTGGCATGAGTGTCTTCCCTTTGCCAAGTCTGGCTGTTTTACACAGGCTGCAAATGGGGAGTTCTCATCCTGTTGCTAATCTGGAAGTAACTAGGAAAGTGAGAAAGAGCAGGAAAGACAAGCTCAATAAAGTAAATAAAATGAGGTAGGAAAACATGAAAGTAACAGAAACAAATCCACTAAAACAAACAAAAACTGGACCAAGGGGTAAATCTGCTCTCTGGGCCAGATGCACCCCTAAAGCCTCACGAGTGCAGCTCTAACCATGACGGGTAACATGGTGGAGCTAAAGCACTTCCTGAAACATGACATTTGTACACAGAACATTTCTGCAGTATAATGATGTTATCTAAAGAGCAATTGTGTGATGTGTGTTGAGAATTGGGACCTTAACATTGATATGGGTCATGATGTGGTTATGAATCTAAGTGCTAAGAGTTACATATACCTCTGAAATTAATTTGACCACTGTGTACCAAAATCTAATTTATTTCTTATCATCTTCTAACCATTAAATAGCTAGAACTGAGCTGTATAAATGCTGTAAAGAAAGGCAGCTGTAGTCACTAAGGAATATTGCAGCAAAATTGCTTCCCAGGCATGGTTATATAATGCCCTCTTATTTTAATTAGACTTTTGCTCTCAAAGTCCCGCTTTACCTAAGTGGCATGATCACTGAAAGACAACAGAGCTCTGTGATAGCAAATGCAATCTCTCTGCTCTTTTCAGTGGTGACTTTGCCTTTTATATTATTTCTCTCAGGCATGTGAACCCCTAGTAGCTACATGTAGTGCTTTCTATTATTAGTGCTTACTCAGAATAGGTCTTGTTCTCTGCTATCAGAAGTGCAAGAAATGTCTGTGTAAGCATTGCATAGCTTTAATTCTACTACAGAAGAATGGTCCTCTGGGAAGAATGTCAAGTAAACAGCAGCCTAAACTGTGCTCCAGATAGCTGAAAACCAGGAGCAGGACCAAACCCAATTATTCACTAGATGATGCTGATGTTAGTCTTTTCTCAGGAAGAAACACCAAGCAGAGACATTTTTTTTTTTAATTTGAAGTAAGTAAATTCCAACTAATTAAAGGTTTTCTTTCCTTCTAGTATTGAGAACTATTGCTGCATTAAAATCTTTGGTGAGAATGAGAAAATTGTTGTGGTTATATCCATTAACTTCTCCACCCTTGAAGCCAACTGCCTCTTCTTATGTTTTCTGTTACATGTCCTGTTGCAGAACATAGAGACTATTTGGGCAGGCATTGGATGCAATTTAAGTGTTCAAACGAAAAAAGAAAGCCAAATTGTACATTTATCATATCCTAAAAGGATGATTTGTCTATATAGGTGTCAACAATCCCTTTCTGGTTTTTGTCCAGTGCTCTTGCACTTCTAACTGAGCAGACCAAACAATTTGTTTCTGTGTAATTGAGTTAAGCCTACAGGAAATTCTTTATAATTGTGCTATGCCTTGTTATGATGATGAATTACTGCGTATGGTTTTGCCATGCTCATTAGTCTTACTTTGCAGTCCTCACACTGCATGTGCAGTGAGATGAATTGGACACTGAGCCTAAAAGGCAGTGTCCTCATCAACTATATTGTATTAAGGTCACTTTTTCTATTTTGCTTTCTGACATCAACTGCTCCTTCGATCCTGAAAATGGGAGACATCAGAGTTTTTTCTATCCGTGTCTGATTTATAGACTGAGTATTTTATAGAACATGTCATCCCTTAGCCAAAAAAGCAAGAACTAATTTCAAGAATGTGCCTTACAAAAACAATAAAACAATCCTACATGTAGATGTTGAGAAGTATTTTGGAAAAGAGGGAAAACAGGTCTTGGAGCAAAAAGGAAGTGTGGGATCTGCCTGGAGAGGAGGCAGATAGGTGAATAAAAATTCAGGAATATATAGATTTGTAGGGGGATTTGAAGAAAGTTGTTTAGAGAAAGAGAATGAGCCATGCAGTAATTGAATGATACAACGCATGGTGAGCATTTGCAGCACTTACTGAGTGGATTATTTACTTCTCAGAGCAGGTACTGCAGTCAAGCAGGCAAAGAAATGCAGTCAAGTATCTGCTGCATGTCTTCTTTTTCTCAGTGGACACTACAGTTTTTGCCAGACATGACACATACACACAGGAGGCATGTTGGGAAGAAGCTCAAAGACCTACTGCATTTTCTAGCAGTATCTAATCTAATAGCTCACCACCAAGTGGCTGAGCTACATTGGGAACTACACTTGTGTAAATCTGCATCCATAATCACATTTATTATGGTCAACTCCTATAAAAATGCTATAGTGGAGAAATTAATATTAAGACTAAATGCACAGAGTTCACATAGGTATTCAGGTAAATTGTTTGAGAGAACTGGTTTTTACAGAACATCAGACTACTGGCAAAATTACTGTTTTTCCCTTAGATTCCCTTAATAAACAAACAAATTCCCTTTTTTGTCAAATACAGGCTGTTAAAAAATGAAGTTGTGTTTCTGTGTAGGTACATTTCCTCAGTGCTCTGTGGGCCTGTTGTTACCTGATGTCTCAATTTACCAAAATTGTAGTGATTTTGGAGTGAGAGGGTCAGTGCCACAGTGTTTGAATACATTTAAAGGACCAAAGGTTACTGGCTCATGCTATCTAAGCTCTGAGATACCACTGCACAGGCCAGCTACATCTTGGAGTGTGGCCAGGTTTACTGTCTACTGAGCATGCATGGAGAAGTTAAGAGGTGTAAACTTGAAGTTCAAATATTATTCTGTGGTAATGCATCTAGATGGCTGGCAGATCAGCTGTGATAGGAAATGCTGAGTGAGTTAACTCATGACCATCTAAATCTGACCATACAGATATGCCTTAAAGTGATGCTTAAGCTATAAGATCACTGTTCTGGAACCCTTTTGAAAGTGATTACGAGGGAGTTTCTGCTTGACTGGTTCTGAAGACAGAGTATGCAACACATCCTTGTACTTTTGAGGAACATATATGAATGAGCTTGTGCTGTTTGACTTTTTTTGGAATTACAGGAGGGAAATTATCATAAGGCACTTCTCATGAGTGCCGGATACACTGTTGCAATAACATGGCCTTTGCAGACATAACTTCTGTTCAAGTTCCTAAATTCCAGAGATTCATTTAGCAACTGAGATACCTAGATTTGTTATGCTTACCTATAGGAGTCAGTTTGTAGGCAAGAGGCTTGCTTCAGTCACCCACATGTGGGAACTGCTGCCATTTCAGATGCCCTAGAGTATGCAAGACACTCTGACAGGTCTGGGAGACCTATTACCAGTGAGGAGGACAGGAAGGTTATGCTTTCTCATCTCAAATGACATTGCCTCCCTCTGTGTGGGCAATGGATTGAGCTCTCAGAATCAAAGGCCTTGTTAGACTCAATAAAGATCAAGCCTGGAGTCACTGGTGCTGAGCAAGTGATTCATTTCAGCAGCTGCTTGTTCCCAGGGTTAGGGTGAATTGAATCGTGCTCTAGATTGCATTGGCTAGATTTCTGTAGTACAGCAAGTGGATTAACAACTGATACACGTGCCTACATGTAGATAACTTTGTTTAGGTAGCCTAAACATGAAATGTTTTCAAATAGCTTGTCAGGCAGCTTCCCAAAGAAAATCAGTCTATTACTTGAAAATGTGATGCTTTCAAAATGCTAGAAGACACAGAAATGATGGGTGGAGTGTTGGTGGAAGCTGAACAGGAGCTAAATAATATCACCACTCTTTTTTGACTTCACTGATCCCAAAATCTGTGTGAAGTATGATTTCCCATTCCTCATTAATAAAGAGCTAACAGAAAAGATGTGCCATTTCTTTCATTAATAGATTTTTTCAGGAAGTAAAAGGCTGGGCTTTATGTGGTGTTTCTGTGCTGCAGGGGTGGCCTTGTTGCACTGAAGACAGAGGTGCGGTAGCATTCAGACATACAAAATTTAATTACTCTGATTTATCAAGCAATTATTTTTCCTACTAGTTTTATTTAACTGTGGGAGGTCTCATTCTTTCTTTGAGCATGAGTGCATTTGCTCCAGGAGGTAATTTGCCATTCACAGATGAATTATTTTTAATAGTGACTTTGCCTTTATTTGTAATTTTTAAATGAAATAGCATTCACAATTTGTGAGTAAATGTAAGTAGTAAATTTATCAGTGTATGAGAGCAGTGAATTCTTTATTGCATGATGACAAATCTTTTGCAGGAAAGTGATTTCCATCCAAACTTTCCTTTTAGACAATAATGTTAAGCCATGCTGGTGGAAGATGGAGATTTTGGATTTGAATCAGCAGTCTGGAGAATCTCTTTTATTCAGAGTTTCTATTTCCTGCATTAAAGCAATTAACTTCCAATCTATAACATAAATTACAATCACCACTCCAATTTTTCAGCCATTTAAGTGAAGTAAGGAGTCTTCTCTTTCCGAAATGGTTGATATAAAGGCTAACACCCAAGAAACTGTGAGTCTGTAAATGTCTGACAGGCTTTTAGTGTAGTTTCAGTAGAAGGACAGTATGTCATCCTGTTACTATTGCCTGTGATTACCATATTACCATATTTACTGGTGATTCTCCCTCTCATTGGAGAGGATCTTCTTTGCATCGTGAGAAGAGCTTGTTTGTGTTATCTATGTCTGTGGTTTCTTCTGAGCGATCAGAAAAATAAAAGATTTGATTCTTATTTTGAAAAAATGGGCTTGATAGGGAAGTGGCTTAGCCAGGTTGCCCTGCTTCCACTGTTCTGGAGATCAAGACAAGCTTTCTTTGAAAGCCCTTAAAAAGAATTGCCACTGATGAGCTCTCAGTCACAGGATGATTTGGTTTATATCAGTCACAAGATGTGACTTGCTTGTGGTAAAGCTCCAGGTGCTGGTGGAGAGGGTCTAGAACCTGATTACAACCCTCAGTGCACTGTGGAAGCTGTCTGCTGGTTTTGCCTTCATTCCCTGTCTTTCTATGGACACTGAATGTTTTAAAGAAGAAGGAGGCTCAGGAGTGACCTCATTGCCCTCTACAACTACCTGAAAGGTGGTTGTAGCCAGGAAGGGGTTGGTCTCTTCTCCCAGGCAGCCAGCACCAGAACAAGGGGACACAGTCTCAAGCTGTACCAGGGGAGGTTTAGACTTGAGGTGAGGAGAAAATTCTTCACCGAGCGAGTCATTCGGCATTGGAATGGGCTGCCCAGGGAGGTGGTGGAGTCACCATCCCTGGAGGTGTTCAAGAGGAGATTGGACATGGCACTTGGTGCCATGGTCTAGTCATGAGGTCTGTGGTGACAGGTTGGACTCGATGATCCTCGAGGTCTCTTCCAACCTTAGTTATACTGTGATACTATGAAAGTACTTTGTTCATTTTACTTTTAAGCTTACTCCATTGAAAAGGTCTGTTTTTCTCATTAGTAATTTCATGTTACCTATTCTGAAATACTGTGCTAAATTGAGCTTTATGACCTTCAATTCATGTGGAGCATCTCATCATGTTTTCCTTTTAAGCAGGCCTTCTTATACATTCTTTTTTTTTCCCCTTCCATCACTGCTTATGGCATTCATATAGGATGGTGTCTTACAAAGCCTCTAACTTAGCTTTCACCAGATCCATTTCCCATGCTCTTGACAGCAGAAACCAGTCTGAGTTTCATTAGGAAAACCATCCAGTTGGAACAGAAATAATTAGGAGGCAGCACAAAAATCCATGTGGACCATGACAGGAGAGAAAATGCTTTTCACATGGGGTTTGGTTTTTGTGGTGTTGATGTTTTTTTTCTTTCCTTCTTGAATGATTCAGAGTTTTTGCTTGATTGATCTATAATAGATGCATTTAGTGTAGTTGCAATCTAGGATTCACAGGATCTCTCAGAATCACAAGAGACTGGAGTTAGAATGGACCTTTGGAGACTGTAGAGTCCAAACTCCTGCTCAAAGCAGAAGTATCTACAACTAGTTCCTCAAAGTTTTGAATATGTCCAGCGATGGAGATTCTATAACATCTATAACATTCTATAACACCATAACTACAATGCATTGTAGTATTGAACCACTGTCAAAGGAAGAGATTTTTTTTTGAATGAATGAAAAATTCAGTAGTATCTTTAGAATAGAATAAACCAGGTTGGAAGAGACCTTCAAGATCATCGCGTCCAACCTATCATCCAACACCACCTAATCAACTAACCCATGTAACCAAGCACCCTGTCAAGTCTCCTGAACACCTCCAGTGATGGCGACTCCACCACCTCCCCGGGCAGTCCATTCCAATGGGCAATCACTCTCTCTGTGTAAAACTTCCTCCTGACCTCCAGCCTGAACTTCCCCTGGTGCAGCCTGAGACTGTGTCCTCTTGTTCTGGTGCTGGCTGCTTTGTTCTGGTGCTGGTGTTTTGACAGCACACTGAGTGCATTTTTTGATTAATATATTAATGGTGTCCCAGATGCTCAGGCCAGAGAAAACCATTAAATCCAGGTAGGTTTAAACTCCTTCAGAAGAAAAACCATGAAGTCACTGTCAGGGATTCTGCATAAAACCAAATAATCACCTGCTGCAAAGCAGTATATTTCATAGGAAGAACTCATATCTTCAAAGTGATTGTTCTAGTAGTTACTTGTCTTTATCAAAAAATATGGAGAAAGACAACTGGTGAGTTCACATAAAATAAAGCAGAAAGAGACTCAAGATTCCACCTCCTTTACCTGAAGCTGTCATTTATGGTTAAGTCTTTTTTGATAGGTGTTTGCCTAACTTATTCTTTCATAAAATCCACTGATGGAGACTGACCTGCTTTTCCAGACAATTTTAGTTGTCAAAAAGGTTTTGTTTTTAGTGCCTGGCTTTGAATATTTTTTATTGATATTTAAATGTGAAACTTCTTGCTTCAGTCATGGAGAATTGCTCAGTCTCTTCCTTACAGCTACCCTTTGTACATCTGAAAATTGTTAAACCTCTTTTCAGGTTTCTGTCCTTTCTTGAACAATATTTTCTTGAACTTTATCATTTGTCTTGGTTTTTAACTTCTTCCAGATGGCCTAGGCTATTCTTGAGAAGCAATGCTTGTAACCGAATGTGTACTCCAGTGGATGCTGCACCAGCTCCTGTAGCAGCCTTTCATTTAAGCAGTATGCTTGCCTTTGGCAGTGTTATTGGCACGTGCTCCTACCTGATCTGCTTTAATCCTCAGACCTTTTACAGCAGAGCAACTCTGCCATTCCCTATCCTCTATTTGTGTAGTGTAATCCAAGTTTATAACTTTATTTTATTTTTCTCCACTCAATATGTGTCCTGGGTTTGCAGGAGATTTTTTTAACCTCTCAAGATTATTTTGAATTTTATTCCTAGGCCTTTCAGTCCTTGAAACTTTTCTTACTTTCATGTGATGTCCATACTTAAAAAATATATTCTGTCTATAATGTCAAGCAAGTTATTAGTGAAAATATAGCATATAATAGTAGATTCTGCAAAACTGTATTTAAAATGTCCTTTCATTTTGAATGGAATAACAGAACAAAATTGTTGATAAAGCTTCCACTTCTGAAAGTCTTCAAGCTGTATATTTGTTGAAAGCAGGACAGCATACTACTAGAAAGTTAAGTGTACACTTGATGTATCTTTTTTGTGTTTTTCCCCAATGCTGGTGAGTGGCTTCTGTCACAGAAAGGATATTCAACTCTGTGAAGTTTAATTTTGACTTAGTATAACATCATAGCATCATTTAGATTGGGAAAGACCCTTTGAGACCATTGAGTCCAACCGTTAACCTAAAACTGAGAAGTTCACCACTCAATTGTGTCCCTAAGTGCTACATCTAATACCATTTAAATATTTCCAGGGATTGTGATTACATCACTTCCTTGCAAAGCCTGTTCCAGTGCCTTGCAACCCTTTTTGGTAAAGAAATTATTCCTCATATCCTATCCAAACCTCCCCTCGTGCAATTTAAGGCTGTTTCCTCTTGTCCTATCATTTGTTACTTGGCAGAAGAGATGGATCCCCACTTTGCTACAGTCTCTTTTCAGGTCGTTGCAGAGAGCAATAAGGTCTCCTCTCAGCCTCTTTTTCTCAAGGCTAAACAAGCAAAGTTCCTTCAGCCACTCCTCATAAGACTTATGCTCTATTTCTTCACCAACTTTGTTGCCCTTCTTTCAACATGCTCCAGCACCTCAGTGTTCTCATTGTAGTGAGGGTTCCAAAATTGAACACGATATTTGAGGTTCAGCCTCACCACTGTCAAGTATAGGGGAGCAATCACTTTCCTTGTCCTGCTGACCACACTCTTTCTGATACAAGCCAGGATACTATTGGCCTTCTTGGCCTCCTTGACATACTGCTGGCTTATGTTCAGCCAGCAACTGTTGACTAGTACCCCCAGGTCCTTTTCTATTGGGGAGCTTTCCAGCCACTCTTCCCATGCCTGTAGCACTCTATGAGGTTGTTGTGACCCAGGTATAGGACCCAGCACATGACTTTGTTGAACCTTATAATACTGGTCTCAGCCCACTGATTCATCTTGTTGAGAGCCTATCTTCAAGAAGATCAACATACCCACACTACTTGATGTCATCTGCAAACTTACTGAGGGTGCATTTGATCCCCTTGTCCACATCATTGATAAAGGTATTAAAGAGAACTGACCCCAATACTTAGCAGCTCGGGGGTACATCACTTATGACTGATAACACCACTTGTGACTGTTTGGTGGGTTTTTTTGTCTACTTATTTCCACTGTTACATCTTAGCAATTCTGATCATTTTTCCAGACCAAGAATTAATTAATTTAATATGATTTAATATTGAAAGGTCATTGTTGTCCATCATGTATGTCTTTGCTGGAGTTTGGTTGTTTGTAAATAATTTGCTTATGTGTTCCTGAATTTTTCCAGATATGAAATGAACCTGAGTGGTTTTCTCTCCTCTAGCCTACAACCTATCTTCCCTCTTTTCCTTTTTTTTTTCCTTATTTTTTTTTCTTTTTTTCCCCCTTTTTTGTTTTTTTTTTTTTTTTCATTTTTTTTTCCTTTCCCAAGTTTTATAGAGCTTTATTTACTTTTGACACATTTAAAGATAATAATTTTATCATCCCTGGGATAAAAAGCTGGCTGAGGGAAAAATACCTACAGAGATTTCCAGTGAAGCTATCTTATCTTGAAACCTCTCATTGCCAATCTACTTTTTACTGTTCTTGTTTTATTACTCATCTCTATCTCTGCTGCTTATTTTGTTAGCTCTAAGATTGTAGTTGACACTTTTAGTGAAAGCAGAAGCAAAGATGTCATTAAAACTGTGACCTCAAGATGCCTGTTGAGGAGGAGGCCAATGTAATCTGTTGATGTCTAGTTCAGGATAGTTTGTGCCTCTGAGTTGTCCTTTTTGTCTGTTTGTTTGTTTGATTTCTAACAGCGCTACTATCTTTCCCCCTACCACTTTACTTTCCTAAGCTCTGTGATTTATGACCATGCGTTCTCCTTTGTAACCATCTGGGAATGGTTATTTCTGTCATCTATTTCCTGGTCACCCTCAGACAAGTTACTTTTCATCTGCATATTCTCAACCAGTTTGCCAAGGCTAGCTGGAAAGACAGACAGAAGACCTTTTCCTTTATTTTATTTCTTCACCTTTTATAGACACAAAAATGTCACCAGGACATTTCAAGTCTTTGCTGACAATATTTTCTAGCCACCTTCCCTTCCCATTGGTTAGCTGGATGATGAAAGATTTCCACCAAAAATCTGTCTTGTTTTCTTCATTTTTTTTTTCCTGCACCCCAGAAAATGTCTCATCCACCTGATTTTTGTGACCAGACTCTAAACATGACAGCATCATATGATGATAGGATGTTAGGGGTTGGAAGGGACCTTCGAAGATAATCAAGTCCAACCCCCCTGCCAGAGCAGGACCATAGAATCCAGCACAGGTCACACAGGAACACATCCAAATGTGTCCTAAAAGTCTCCAGAGAAGGAGACTCCACAGCCTATGCTCCAGTTGCTCTGTGACCCTCACGGTGAAGGAAGTTCCTCCTCATGTTGAGGAACTCCTGTACTGGAGTTCATATCCATTGCCCCTTGTCCTATCCCAGGGTGCAACTGAGCAGAGCCTGTCCCCCATTCCTCAGATATTTATAAACATTTATTAAATCCCCTCTCAGTCGTCTTCTCTCCAAAGGCCCAGGATGCTCAGGCCCTTCTCATAGAGCAGTGCTCCAGCCCCTCAATCACCCTGGTGTTGTCTGCTGGTATCCAGGGAAAAAATTCACTGTTGCAGAACGTTTTTGTTTTGTTAAACCTTGTTCTCTTGATCTGCAAAGCACAGGTTTTCCCACCAAGAAAAATTATAACAATGGAAAGATGTCATTGTACTAGCCACCACTGTGCTTCTGTATTCTGATGGGTTTGTTCTTTTTGCATGGAGGCAAAGCAAACTATGAAGTGCAGTTGTGCATTATGAAAGATTTATGGAAAATAAACTTATTTTAAAACCTCATCCTTTCACCACCACCTCCCCTTTCCCACCATATCTACCCCTTTGCCACCCCACCTGCCGCATTTCCCCCCTTTTTCCCATCAAATCCCAGAGCACCTGGGCTCTGTTGGAGTCTCCTCCCACACCAGGTGTGGCCACTTGGCCCTCCCCACCCACTCCCCTTCTTAATCCCCCCCAGGAAAAGCAGAAGCCCTAAGCTGAGCCCATCTGGGCTGAGGGATCCTCCTCTCATCACTGGTGAGTGCCCATGGTGCACACTGGGTGATGGTGGTGGTGACAACAAAGGCCGGGGGGCCTGGTGGCCCCCCGGTTGTTAGGGCAATGATTGATGACTACTCCAATATCATCCACGGGTGCTGGCTGGCCCTTCTTACAGGCGTTGAGCTTCTCTGGGTGGTGTCTTGGCTGGTTGAGGGTCTTGCCCCTAGCTCTGAGATGGATGGTGGAGCAGGATCTGTTTAGGCAGGGTGGAGGATGGTGTAGAGGGAGCAGGAGCTGCTTTGGGAAGGTGAAGTGGGGTGGTGGGGGGGAACACAGGCCTGGTGGCTCCCCAGTTAGGTAGAAAGGCTTATTGAAGGGAGAAATGGAACACTGAGATAATTCTGAGTTTACAAAGAATTCTTTGCCTTTGCTGCTGCCTTTCCAGCACTTTCTACCTTCATGTCTACTGACCAGCTTGAGATCCAACTGTTAACATGAATATTTGAGAATCAGCTGAAAGTTCCATTTCAAATAACACTTTCTGTTTTTTGTCTGTAGGTATCATTTTACTCTGAGAGTATCTTATCTTATGCTCTTCAAACTACAGCTCTTCAGACAATCCTCTGACATCAAAGACACAGTATCATAGAATTGTCAGGATTGAGGTTGAAACATCAAGGATCTTCTAGTTCCACCCCCCCTGCCATGGGCAGGGACACCTCACACTACATCAGGTTGCTCACAGCCATATCCAGCCTGGCCTTAAAAACCTCCAGTGATGAGGCTTCTACCACCTCCCTGGGCAACCTGTTCCAGTGTCTCATCAGCCTCATGTTCAAGAACTTCTTCCTAACATCTAATCTGAATCTACCCATTTCTAGGTTGTTGTTTTTTTTTCTTTTTTTTCCAGTCTTATCACTCCCTGACACCCTAAAAAGTCCCTCCCCGGCTTTCTTGTAGCCCCCTTCAGATACTGGAAAGCCACAATTAGGTCTCCTTGGAGCCTTCTCTTCTCCAGACTGAATAGCCCTAACTCCCTCCGTCTGTCCTCATAGGAGGGGAGCTCCAGCCCTCTGATTATCCTCATCACCAAAACAATGAGCACTGTACACATGCATCTGAGACACAAAATATCTTTATAGTTCTTCAGGAACTATTATAAAGCAATCAGGATACCCATTTCTCTTCAGTTCACATATTCTAAGCAAAATATGATGTTGCACTTCTGAAAGGCAAAATAAAAGCTTGTGCAATTAGAGATGAAGCCTGAGGTAGCTGCAAAGAAAACCAAAGTTGGCAGGCATGCACGGTAGGGTATGAAGCTTATCCAGTGGGTGTCACTCCTCCTACAGAGTCAAAAGTGCCCTTGGTCTTGCTCTGTAAGTTTCTTGAGTAGCTTGCTTCTTTGCCACAAGAATGAAAATCAATCTCCTCTTCAGCTGCAAACTCAAGTTTGGTAGCAGTGCTGTTATCTTGACTTTTTCTCAGTGAGGATTCAACTGAACTTTTGATCGTGATATTCATTTGGAACACAGCACAAGTTCAAGAGTTGCTTCATTACGTTAACCACTATTGATGCACCTCCTTGCGTGAACATATTGGCCTTAAAGAGGCAATATTGCTTTGAAGTCTACTCAGCTTCACAAAGTCAAATTAAGTTTCAGACTCATGAGACCATCCAGTCCAACTGATCTCCTAGAGCTCTCAACCCCATCATTTCACCTTAAGCATTTTATCAGATTTATATTCCTCTGTCTCATGGGATTCAGAAGAATATCAGTATCCTCCTCAGGCACAGAGAAATGTGTCCTTTGTTTTACTTCTCAGTAAGAGGTGAACAAGGCATTTAGACATATGTCTGCTAAATAATTAAACTGAGCCATAGTGCAGCATTCAAACATTGATAACTGAGTCAGATGATATGTAGGTATAACTCCAATGAATTCAATATGCATTTTCCCACAAAGAATGACCTTCATTTTCCCCTTGAAAATGAGGGGGAAATATACTATTCTTTGTAAAACACGGGTCAATTTTTATTTGAATTTAAGAACTCACAAAACACTTCTGACATCTTTTCTCACCTATGTATTTTTTTACTTTAGCTGTTACGTGTAGTATAACTCTTAGACCATAAACTGCAGAGGAGAAAAAAAAATCACACAAGCAACCAAGATTATGAGAGCAAAGGGAAAACTCATAAGAAAAAATATATCACATCTTGTGGATATTATGTTAAAAGGCAATGTGGGTTTCCTTTTTATATGATTCATTCAGTTTTTAATAACCAAGCTCTGCATAACTACAGAATTTTTTAATCTCTAATGGAGAAGTTCAAACAAAACTTTCTTTTTAAAAATGAATGGGGAAAAAAATGTAATTAACGTCCTTGAACCGATCCTATATGATAGATTTAAGAAATGGAGAAATTCTTTAGACTGTGACAGGAAATACAGATTGTCCACTGAAGTCGCACTGGAATAAAGATGTTTCAGAAGACCATGAGTTCACTGCAAAAAGGTCTTTTGTAGAGTATTTACTATAATTCTGCATTCAGTGGAGCTCCTGACAACAGACAGGAAAAAATGCATGGGGATACTTTTTTGTTGGCTAGCAACTGAGGAGATGTTCAAACTGTAGGCAAACTGAATGCAGTGAGGGATGGAAGAACAGAAAATTCTATGTCCAACCTGGAGTTACTGTTTTCTGCTTAGTACAAAACTAAAACAAACCTAGGAAAACCTACATAACTGACTAACTGACACTTTAGTTCTGACAGGATGGAAATCCTCACCTGTTTTCACAGATGTTGATCTCAAAAAAGCATGTTCACAGAGCAGCAGATACCAAAACCACCTCTGGAAATTTCATTGTATAATGTTTAAATACAGCTCTCTTCTGTGTTTAATCTTTGTCCCTGTTCTTTTAACCTAAAGCACATCTTGTGCTTCATGTGCGCTGGAAATCAAATTCAGGAATTACATAACTGGCTACAAGAGGAACGAGTGGCTGCCTTAAGGGGTCATCCACTGCTCTGCTGCTTCACAATAAATCTGAATG
Organism: Melanerpes formicivorus; assembly: GCF_026170545.1. Classification (NCBI taxonomy): domain Eukaryota; kingdom Metazoa; phylum Chordata; class Aves; order Piciformes; family Picidae; genus Melanerpes; species Melanerpes formicivorus. The sequence goes on from NW_027142369.1 coordinate 7,970,635, forward strand.
AATTCCTATTTCAATGAAAGTGGTCACAAGAGAGAACTAGAACAGAATTTCATTCCTAGTTTTTAACACCAAAATGGTAAAACTAAAAATCAATATCCTGAAAGTACTTTTGGTGTACCTACCTTACTTTACAATAACTTAGATATTTTTGTATTTCTTTAAATGAAGCAATTGATCTTTTGTTTCCTTTTTTTATTCAAAAACACAGATCTAATAGTTTTTGAGGGTATGGGAAATACCAGACTTGGAAAAAAAATAATATATTGCTTGTAACATAAGCCAACAAAATTACTAAAATGAAATTTGCTTGTTGCCTTGTTCTGCCCTTCTGGTTGAAAACCACACAGCTTTGAAGTTCTGGAAGAGCAAAGCACCTATTTTGTGTGTTGAGTTGTACTATGCACGATATGGGCTGTAAGACTGTTAGATTGATAGAAGGGATCCTTTTTTTCTGAAGAGTTTTTGGGTTTCTTTTGTTTTTCCTTAGGAAAGCCATATCAGCATTTTAAACTTTTCACACCTTTTCTTCCTTCTTATCTGCTAGGTGTATTCTCTCATGATTTATTAAAAGTTATAGAACATCTATTTTGTAAAAACTGCAGAGAAATCAAGTGCTGCAACAATGAGATATCTTATAAAAGGTTAGAGAAATAGTTATGCAAATTCCTGTGGAATTTTTTATATGTGTTTGTTGCATATGAACTAGCCTTATAACTTCTCTGAGGAGAGACAAGAATAAATAAGCTCTGAGAGTCGAGAAAGTTGTAGTTTTAAATAACTTGCTGAAGGACAAAGCAGTAAAAAAATGGTAACAAAAGGAAAAAGAAAAAAAAATAAATCTTTATTTCTTGGACTGAACTATGATTTTGTTTTTGTTATTTATGATATATATGTTCCTGAAACTGTGAAGACTGAGATGAAGGGCATTCTAAGAAATAGGCACATTAGAGAAAACCTTCCTGTAGTTAAATTATTCCACAGTCTATGAAACAAAATGTATTTTTGTGAAAATATTGCTAGTTGGTTCTCTTCATGTGTATAAAATATGACATTTAAAAAAAAAAACAAACCAAATAAAGTATTAGAAAGCATTAAAGTTGCAAAGAAAAAAACCCCAAACTTCAGTACTGAAAATTAATGAAAGAGCATGTATTATCACCTAGTACATTACAGTTCCTCATTGTGAGGCTCAACAAGGCCCTGGGCAACCTGATCTAGTTGAGGATGTCCTTGCTGACTACAGAGTGGTTGGAATAGATGACCTTTGGAGGTCCTTTCTGGCCTGGACTGTTCTATGATTCTATAACCTCAAGGGGGACTGTTTAATGTGTAGCTTACTGTATATCATATTAGGGTGGCATTTAAAGACTAATGCTTCGTAGTAAATGAGACCTTCCTCATAGATTACCACTCTAAAATAGAATCATTATCCCATTAAAAAAAAAAAAAAGTTCTCCCTCCCTTTCAAAACTCACCTACACATATTGGAAGCTGTAACTTATGAAATACCTGAAATTCCAAGGTACATGCACAACCATTCACAGAATTTTAGGGTTTGGAAGGTACCTTAAAACATCATCTAGTCCAAGCTCCCTGCCAGAGCAGGATCACCTAGCTTAGGTCACACAGGAACACATCTAAGTGGGTTTTGCATATAATTTGTGAAGGAGACTCCACAACCTCTCTGGTCAGCCTGTTCCAGTGCTCTGTCACTTTCACTGTGAAAAAGTTTTCCATGGAACCTCCTATGCTCAAGCTTGTGCCGTGTGCTCTCTTTCCTGGAGTTTATCTGTGACAATATTACCTGGACTTTATTTTGTGCTGAGTTTCACGCACATTTTTAAGATTATAAGGAGATGCTATATTGAGGAAATAGTATATGAAAATGCTATTTGAAGCCACCTGTACCCATGGATGAATTATGATTGCATATGCAATTATAATACTGTCACTGAGTGACTTTTGGGATCTTAATGTTCCATCTCAAGACTATTTCATGGAAGCTGTTTGATAGAGTAAGTACTCAATCTGTCATTTAAAATACTTATCAGAGAATAATATTATTATATAAAACTAAATATGGACAAAAGTGTGCACAGTTAGAAGGAAATAAGTCTATGCAGACCAAAAGGACCTTAATGTCTTTGTCTTCAAGGAGATATTTTCTTCACAGAAAATGAATATTCTTTCCAACTGGTGTTAAGTATATAAGACAGGAGGGAAACTCAAAGTGAAGTGTGGAAATTATGGTGGGGTTTTTTGTTGTTGTTTCTTTTCTTTTTTTCTTTTCTTTTTTTTAGTGCAAAGTCATTCAATATTTATGGAACTGTTTAGGATTTCCAACAGATCTGAGCATGTGTCTGCAAAAGAAAATCTATTTAAAGTGATTTAGTGTGATACTCCTTGTGCATCAAGATGTAGCAAGATGGCCAAACCTCCCTTAATTGACAACAAACATCAAGCTAATGGAACAGAGCTGGCTGAGATGAGGGGACTCCTCAAAAGAGGTCACTGCCCAGGGGTTGCTGACGGAGGGAGGCAGATAATGTTCAACTATGAAATTGCTGTGAGACAGCAGACCTTCATGGAGCACTCTGGTGACTTTGAGTTCAGTTTTTCCAAAACTTTAAGCCATAATATTAATAATATTGAGGCATTCTTAGCCCTAATGTTGCCCATAAATTTCATGCTTGTAATGGCATTACAAGATAATTCAGGGGCTCTGCTTGCATTTTTTGAGCAGCAGAACATATGTAGCCTTTGAACATTGTCCTTGTCTAAATAATTCAAATTTACTGTTACAAACAAAGAAATAAGTATTTTTCTTTCCTTATGTTAAGACTTCATAATCAGACTCTAACATGACAACTTCACAAAGAAATTGTTTTTCATAATTTGTAGGAGAAGAAGAAATAAGAAATTACCAATTGTGAAGTTAGATGCAGAGTTTAGAAAGCACCCTATTAGCACAATGAATTCTTTCTTTAACATAAGATGGCAAATAGAAAGCCTTGAGCTTTAATGTTTCTTTTGAACCCAGTTGTTAAAATACTTTGTGAAATTCAGTGATTGAGGAGTGCTTGGAATTCAAAATGACTCAAGTAAAATGTTCATGCTACTCAAGGCTTCCCACAACCAGAGCTTAAGATGGACAATGGAGAAAAGTACATAACTCAGTTGAAGCTGTAGAAATTATTTGATATAGTTAGAAGGCAATTTCCTGAGTTGGATTTTGTCCAAAGTTCTGCAGTTCTCACCTGAAGCTTATGGGAAAAGCCACAAGATCTTTTATGAGTACAAGTTTTTGTGACCTTTGCTGCAATGCCTCAGGTCAGAAGATTCAGGATATAGTGCTAGTACAGTACAGGTATGAGTAACAATACTATTTGTTTATTCTATGCCTGAATTAAGTTTCTGAATTTTGTTGTTCCTATATAAATAAAAGAAATATTCTTTAAACTCCACAATAACTATGCAAGAAATCTGGTAAAGTCAAGCAGTATTCCTCTTCAATAACAATTCTTAGTTAAAGGATGCAGAGAGAAGTTTACAAAAAGCTGTTTTGTAATGTGAATTATACTAGCATTTACAAAATTGGAGTTTTGTTTCCCAATGACTGCATAAAATGGTGGAGATCTTTGATAGTTAGTAGATTCTGTAGGAATAAGTGAGAGCAAAATGTGAATGGCAATTTAGAAGTGGTCTGAAAAGCAAGAACTTTCTTGTGAATAGGAATTATTTGATGTTAGACAGTGTTTTACCTCTGTGGATTGCAAAGCAATTTACTAATTATAATAAAAGCACCAGAATATCTTTTTGTGGGCAGTAAATATTATGGATGTTTTGCATAAGGGTAATGATGATGGTAGCTCTTGGTCTTCACATTGACCTGTCAACTGCACTCTTCAAAAGCTGAAAGTAGAAATTAAATTGAACTGTAATGATGAAAAAATAACAAGGTTTTTGGACTGAAATCCTGTTAACCTTTCCAGATTTTTTTATGTGACAGTCACAGGAGTGACTTCCTACATGGTGAGATTTCTCATTGTATCTGGTTAAGCCACACTAATTAGAAACAGGGTTACAGGCTCATTGTGATACTATATTCCTCTTAATATATAGCTTGGCTAATATATGACAGTTTTGTGGAGTTAATGAATCACATGAGATGCAAATACTGTTTTTAGGTTAAACAGAGTTTAAAAAAATATTACTGCACCTACTGTTCCAAGTACTCAGGAAAGGTCACAGGCTCGCTGTAGTGTAAATATTGTCACAAATAGGTAATTGTGCTGAAGCTTTCTTACGTGATCTTGTCTTCACAAACCCAAATACTGTATCAAAACAACAACTGATATAAAATATCTGCAGTTTATTTACCTGTGGTTTATCAAGCATACAGACTAGCATATGGCGAGAATGTTTATAATACATTTGTAATATTTAAGCACTGCCTTTTCTTGAAGGCATTAAATTAGACAAAATTGAAAAGAAAGAACAACAGAATCTGTCACATCTATTTAAGACACATACACTGATCATAGCTTGTTCCTACAGCTATGCTTGAGAAACAGGTGTGTGATTCTGGCAATCAAGCAAAACTAAATCATTCAAGGGTTGTCTAGGTAACCTCCTGAAATCCCTTCCATCCTGAGTTATCCTATAAGCCTGTCTTTTAAAACAGTTTTTGTCACATACCTGTTGGCCCTCACATCCAGGTTTGTGATCCCTTTGGGATTCAAGCTGCACAGCACTTGATACCCATTAGGCCTTGAAGGAGCAGCACTTGGTAGAAAACAATACAGGATATTAAAATCAAAATGAAGAAAAATGTGATGTGGTGGTTTTTTATGGGTCAAAAGAAGTTAAGAAACTACTACTCAACTGTGACCTGAAGACTGCCATTCTGGCCAGCTAAGACACACTAGCCGTCCATAAGAATATATCTAATCCATACCAACAAAATGCAAAACTGCATACCTTAAACAGCTCTTTGATGATGACTTTTAATTCATAAGTGGTATTGGAAAGGATGGGGCAGTATTTTCTGAAATTGCATCATCTCAGTTTGTAAGAACATGCCTGGGTCTTCAGTGAGAAAGCAATTTGCTTCCAAATATCCAGATCCCAGACATCTATTTATCATATAGCAAACACTAAACAACGGAAAGGAATGATTTCAGATCAACTTCAGTAAAATCTTAGTTCTGAAAGGTTGCATAGAACTGTTTACAAAGATGAAAGATCCAATTAGGATAATGTTGACCTTCTTTTTTTCAATTATTGTCAGTGATTAGCTCCTGGAGAGTAAATCAGCAGAGAATTTGATCCAGGTAGTTAATTCCACATCATGATCAAACTGCATTTGGGCAAATCTTCTTCCTTCTTACCTGATTCTAGGTAGTTTCTGCCAGGATTTCAGGCTGTTTGCTTCACCCCTTTGTGCTTTGCGTGTGTTTCAATGCTATCCACACAGTGCCCTCCTCGACCCATACCTCTGTTCTCTCTTCCTATACCGTTTTTTCCCTTGACATTTCTATTTCTTCTTTGCCCTAAGCCCTTCCACTACTACTTTTGTCTTTGAACTGGACTCAATCATCTTTCTCCTTTTTGTTTCACCTTCATTTTGAAATTTACCTTTTACCTTTAGAGGGCTAAAGGGTGATTGAGCACTTTAGAGTGCTTTTTCAAGAACTGATGGACCTAGCTCACTTCAGTGTATGGAGCACTCCTAGACCCTATATAGTTCATAAAAGTCTGGAGAAAAGAAAATGGTATTATATCCATGTATCCTGGTAGTTTATTACAGTATCCTTCCATTCATCATCTGCACAATGTCTGCAACAAATGTGCTGCAACATTCTCTTAAAGCAGTTGAAAAATCAGAGTAATTTTCCATTGATGAAGGAGTTTCTGTTTCTTTCTGGACTATGAAAATAATGCTGCTTCTTAAGCCTGGTTTAAATATTTCATCACTGAGTATAGGACAATAGCGAACGAGTTGTTTGTCAGCTTAGATTCATCTTGATACATGCATTGGCATGCTCAAGATGTGTGTACGTATGTGTTCTACTCTTTTTCAGGGAACACAATATACTTTGATTTCTAGGGCACTATGTCAGGACAGCCCAATGGCAGCCTGTCCAGCTCTGCAGGGTCGCAACTGATTTTTTTATCTGACATAAAAGAAATGTTTGAGTTTAAGCAAAACTAAAAACAGTTCCTGAAACTTCTGATGCTGTTGCTACAAAAAGAAGTGATCACAAAATATTATTTTAAAACATGCCTGAACTTAAGCCAAAACTGTATCTTACATGTGCTGACTCAAATTCCTCATTCTTGTGTATAGGGACTTGTTCTTTAAGCACAAATACATTTATTCCGGTTCTGAATGTGGATATGCACAGAGAGCATCAGGATTAGTGTTTCTAGGTAGAAATAAAAGTAACATAATCAATGGGTTCAAACTTGAACATAGAAGATTTCGCCTCAACATGAGGAGAAACTTCTTTATGGTGAGGGTGATGGAGCACTGAAACAGTCTGCTCAGGGGGGTGTGGAGTCTCCTTCTCTGGAGACTTTCAAAACCCACCTGGATGCATTCCTGTGCCAACTACCCTAAGTGATCCTGCTTTAGCAGGGGGGTGGACCCGATGATCTCTTGAGGTCCCTCCCAACTTCCAAGTACTGTGTTACTGTGATAATTGTTAAAGACACCAAGTTCCTTTTTAAACATTTCTTCTTACAGGACTCTGCACCCCAGACAGTGCTAATTTTTAGTAGTGGTTACATTATTTTTTCTTTTAGATCTTGGGACTTTTTGCCATTTGATTGCATTTCACCAGGAAAATTATGTTGGATATATTATTTAGTGAAAATAACTTGCGAACATGCATAGACAAAATTGCTGTGGTGAGGATTCTCTGAGCAGGATATGGAGAAGTGCATTTGGAGGTCTTTGGTGCTCAGGGAGATGCATGTATTATCTAAAATTAATTGATCCCAGTCTGTCAAAGGATTGCTTCATGCTAGAATAGCACATGGGAATATCCAAATGACACAGAACAGCATTATATGATGCTTACTAGGATTCTGGTTGCTTGAGGGGCTGTACACCCTCACTCAGTTCCTGCTGACTTTCAGAAGGAGCTGAAAATGCTCAGAGTCCTTCCTGGGACACTCAGACTCTCCCAGGATTAGAGTGGGATACCCATAAGCCCTCTCTACAAGGATAGTGTCACCTTCCTAAGCAAAAACAACCCTTGGAACAAATTCAATTTTTTACAGTCAGTAGCTGAAATGCCACGTCTCATGGAAAACTATAGATCCTCTAGAGTTATTAATATCCTAGCTTTGGGACATACAAACATTGACCTCTATTTGTAAAATATATCTTTGAGTGCAGGAAGTATTTTGTGCAAAATATAAGGCAAATATTTTTACACAAGCCTTATTGGACCTGATGGAAGAGGAGTAATTCAGACACTCAAAACAATTTCTTGAGGCAGGTGCCCTTTGCAGTGTCAGAATGTTGAAGTTCTTGATACTGAACAAGATAGTGATAAATTTCATGGCTACTGGCTTCTATTTCTGGGAAAAAAAAAATAATAAAAAAAGCTACTGTTATATCTCTCATTCTATTTTTTTTTTCTCCCACTGCTCAATGTTAAAATGGCCCAGCTTTTCAAATGTCCATTCAATGTCAGACTTCTTCAAAGATTTCTCAGGCTAGGAACCCAAAATTGAAACCCTCTGTCTGTTAGAAAGTCAAAATGCATGATAAGCATATTTAGAAGTCAAATGTGAGTTGAACACAGGATAAACATTGAGGATGAGATTGAGCGAGACTTTGTTGCAGTGAGATTGCTGGATATCATCTGTGGTTATCAAGCTGCCATAGTGGCATAGAACATATGAGAAAATGCTTCCTCTACAAGAAAATCAGCAGCCAAGGCATTATCAATGGGCTGGCAGTTTTCCATGTACATATAGGCTTAGGATACTTGGACTGCAGCAAAATACAGAATTGTGAATATGGCAAAGAAAAGCATATGCAAACTTAGTGCTACAGCACTTGCAGGTAAATCTATGAACTACCAATGAGCTGAGATAAGGATGTGGAATTCCCTGTATCTGCTGTGTGCACTTCTGCAGAGCTGGAATGCAAAACATGGCCATTCCTCCCCCCCCCCTTCCTCCCCCCCCCCCCCCCCCCCAATCAATAAATCAATAATTGTTTTGGTTGGAAGAAACCTTTTAAGGTTATGAAGTTTAACCATGAACCTCACACTGCCAAGTCCCCAGTGAACCATGTCCCTATGTGCCACATCTAATGCCCTTTAAACATTTAAATACTTTCAGGGACTGTGATTACACCCCTTCCTCATGAAGCGTCTCCAGGTGCCTCACAACCCTTTTGGTGAAGAAATTGTTCCTAATATCCAATCTAAACCTCACCCTTACTGTAGCAGGGGGCCAAAAACTGAACACAGTATTGGAGATGCAACCTCACCAGTGCTGAGTACAGGAGCACAATCATTTCCCTAGTCTTGATGGTCGAACTCTTTCTGATACAAGACCGAAACTGTTGACAAGTACCCCCAGGTCCTTTTCTGAAGTGCACTTTTCCAGCCACTCTTCCCATCTGTAGCACTGTATGGGGTTGTTGTGACCCAGGTGTACAACCTGGCACGTGGCTTTGTTGAACCTCATACAATTGGCCTCAGCCCATTGATCTGTCCTGTTGAGATCCCTCTGTAGGAGAACCTTCCTACCCTCGATCAACTCTTTGGGCCTGGCCATTCAACCAATTTATCCAGTTTATGCCTGTCCAAACCATGAGCAGCTAGTTTCACTGTTTGAAACAGTGTCAAAAGCTTTACTCATGTCAGGCAGACAGCATTTACAACCTTTCCCTCTGGCTGGTCTTGGTTGTGTGATTGTCCTGCATGTGTCATGTGATAGTACTCAAGATGTTTTGCTCCAGCTTCTTGGACAACTGGGGTAATGGAATTAGGGGTTAATTTTGGTTTTATGTTTTCAGAATGTGCTGTTTTTTAAAGGGTTAGATCAAGCTCTGCCATGAGGAAAAAGTAACTCAAAGTATGACATTGTTAATAGTCAGAAAGCTTTAAATTCGGGAATCTTTTTTTCTTCAAGATTTGGTGGCACTACAGGTGGGCAGTGTGTGTGGGAAGTATGAAAGGTGACAGCTGGACTGTAAATTCATGCAACTGGGGAGTTTCTTTTATGCTTGAATAGCATTTGGCTCAGTGGTGTTTTGGTCTGTGACTGGACTCATCATATAAATAAATTGAGTGTTTTCTTTTTGGCCCTGAAGGGAACAGGCATGTGTTTGTGCTGCATTCATTATCTGAGCAAATTCAGATTCAGCATCACACTGTCACATCCAGGAGAGTTTCAAGTCAAAGTAGGGTTTCGACCAGCACCTTCCAAGATGTTTTGTGTGACTTTTTGGTCTAGCTGTGTAGTGATACCCAGAGACACTGGAGCCAGCTGGCAAAAGCCCTCATCTACAGCCTCTCAAAGTCTATTGTCATGAGCTTCCGCAGGATTTGAATTAGAGTTTTTAATCTGAAGATCTCATTGGGTGGTGCCAGTAAATGGGTCAGTTATTCCAAAGTGTTCAGCACTTACATTTTAGTAACAGCCTTCATCCGTATATTTTCCACAAAGTCCCAAAGCCTGGCTTGTTTAGGCTATAGAAAGAGCAGTCACAAATGCATTTGTTTGTATCTAGAGGATGCAGCATTATTAGTGTTCATTCTCCACTTACTCTCTATTGGTAATGATAAAATGTTCAGTAATACTGACAAATGCTGCTTTCACATACGCATCCCCAATAGATTTTGGAGCTATCTGATACATTTCTCAGGGGAGCAGAAACAATTACAGTACTTACATATACTGCATTTTCTTCTTCCTACCTGTTTGCCCCTAATAAACACAAAGCCTCTAATTTCTTTTACACTCTGACATGTTAGAAATTAATGGAGTAAAAGCACATGCTGTTTTACTTTGCCAGAGACTGGCTTATACAACAGATTTTTACTCTGTAAGACAGATTTTGCTGTATTTGTGCTTTTTCCATCTCCCCCTGAGGAGTATTAACTCAAAGCAATCACAAGACACCCATCCTTGCCTGCTGCTTCTTGAACTGTTATACCCTCTTTGCTTCTTGTTCTCTATTTAAAGCTGCTTTTTTTTTCTTTTTCTTTTTTTTTTTTGTGTGTGTGTTTTTTTTTTAAGAGCAACAACCAAAAAACATAAAGGCTGTCTCCTTTCCTGAAATCATAGCTATGTGATATGAAAAAGATTAAATGTGTAAAACACTTGTGCTCATGCAGAATTCACTTTCAACAACTCTATTCTTTCTACTCATCTGAGAGCACTGTCAAGTACTGTATTGGAAAGGTAGATGCGCACATGCTTGGAAAATGCTGAGCTGCTCGTGGAGCTGTAGACACTGCATGTTTATGACTTGGTTTTCTAAGCAATCTCCAGAGCTTGAACGGATTACAGTGATATTTTAACAAGGCTGCTAGCATCCGTCACCAGCTTTCACTTACTGAGAAAGCTAAAAGACGGAAGAATGTAATTATTTCTGTGCAAGCTAAAGGCTAGTGGCACCCTGTCATGAGAACGTTGATGCTTTAAACTTCTTCACCTCCTGCAAGGTAAACGGGTAAGTCTCACAGGCTTCCCTTTCAGTATTCATTTTAATAAAGGGGCAAGGGCTCGCAGGGGACCGGTGTCAAAGGAAAATGTGTTTGATATGAAGGCAAACTGTCTGTCTTAAATTTTAAATATGCAGTACTGCACAATGTCATTTTCTGTCAGCTTACAAATCCACTGCTTTCCATAACCAAGATCTGAATCTCACTCCCAGCTAATCCCTAATATATTGAGCTATTGTATACATTTGTATGCTCTTGGGAGAGAATGTGTATGCCAATCATCTGTGCATAGTGAAATATCTGTGTCTAAATCTTTCTGTCATTATATAATTCCTTCTAAATGCATCACACCAGATAAAACAATCTTATTTCATATGATAAATGCAAGAGTATGTATAGGATTGTGCTTTCTAAAGATGATGTTTGTTGGACAGTTTTTCCCTGAAAATATAATTTCCTGACCTGATATCTTTGAACAATTAAGTTTCAGGTGAGTTCTGTATCATAGCAGAACTACTGTGGTAAACAAGGGGTTTCCTAGCTCTCAGGTGGGAAAATAACAGCATCAAAAATAGATACTTCTTTCCCTTTCACCCTTGAAAGAACACTACTTCTCTTTGAGAAATGGCACTGCTGTGCCTCTAGAGGTGAGGATTTCTATCTGAAGAGTTTTAACATAAAAGCCCTGATTACCATTTAGGAGAAAAAAAAAAAAAAAAGACCAAAAAGACCCTTTGACCATAAAAAGTTTTTGTCTTAATTATTTTTTTTGCTGTCCTCTGAGAACATTTCCTAGCTTACATATTATTATTAATGAAGGACAAAGATTCTACACGGTTCCCAAAGGAGTTTTGTTTGCAGCAATGGCTATCAGAGAAGAGAGTATTTTTAGCTAACAAAATAAATATTACTACTTAGTTATTGTTTTAAAATATGGTTGTTTACAGAAAGCCATTAATTTAAGCTCCATTTACAATGTGGCTATGATAATTGAAACAATACCTGCTGGCAGACACAATTATAAATAAACTTCAGCAGAATAATTAGATGTGCAATTAACAGAAGACTAAGTTATTATCACCTTCTCCTCTGCATAATAATTCTGCATAAAAGCATGAGAAGGGACTCTCATTAAAACCTCACAGTGGATCAATCCACAAAAGGGAGTGAGATGTTAAGACAAAGCATTCAAGATGTGCAAACACTGTTATTAATTGGTTAAACAGAGGCCAGCACCAAAGAAAAGCCTAACACCAAATTTAGCAATTAAGAAATAGATATACAGTAAAAGGTTAACATGTTTAGCCCAATTTTAGTTTGGTTGCCTTTTTTGTTTGTTTGTTTGTTTGTTTGGGTGTTTTAGGGTTGTTTTTTGTTGTTGTTGTTGCTGTTTTGTTGTGGTGTGGGATTTTTTTATGGTTGGTTGGTTTGTTTGTGGGTTTCTTTAAGGAATGGATTGGAGTACCTTGTGGGTCTATATTTATAAATTTTGCTTTTCTATTTTGGATCTGAGGAATCCTTTGAATACCTGTGGTTTATTCATCTGTAAAGTTTGCAAAATATTAATTAATGCAGTCAATAATTATTTAGAAAGGATTTAAAGGAGCCTAACAGAGGACAGCTGGAGGAGTTTGCTTTCCTTCCCAGCTATGGGGTATCCACTACTGAACTTCAGGGACTTGTTAAACTTTTCCCAGTGACTGTCACCAGAAAGCTGCTTGCAAAGATTCCTCTGCTAGTGACAAATAGAAACCCAAGCCAAACTGGCTAATGATTGTTTTGTGAAACAAAGTAAAAAGAGTCATGTTTTAAAGGATTTTACACCTGTTCTAGCACTGTCCTGTGTTTAGTTCAGTAATTAAGAGCTCTGGGTGTGAATCATGTGAATATTCCATTTGTATTATTTTTCTTAATGCTTGGAGGTTAACTCACCTCAGTTATTTCTCTACATCTTTTAAAGAAAATCAAAGTAGAAAGTAAAAATAAAAGTAGAGGAGTGAGACAGAACTAAATTTTTGTTCTCTGATATTGAACAGTGATGTCGTGAAATACACACCCAAGAGCTTAACAAAACTGTTGTAGGACTGATTTAGCCAGTGCCTATCTATATTGCCTGTTGAGAAATAATGTGAATATTTATTCAGCAGTAATAACTTTTGCTGCTTGAGAGCCTTTTTTTATCATGTGTGAATATGCTTATCTAGAAAAGGATTTCAGGCAGATGATCACCCTTGGGATTCAATGAATTCATGCACTGCATGTCCTATCTCACTACGCGGCTGTAGAGCAAGATTACCGTTTTTCTAATGAGATTCCAGCTTGAACACAGACACTGCAAGCACATCACAACCTCTTGGAAAATAGTACCTTTACTCTGGAGTGGTTGAATGTGTACATGGAACTAGCCTACTTAAGCAGCATGAGAGGTATAAGTCTGTCCTGATTTGGTATAACAGGCGAAGAAGTTTTTGTCCGAGACTGTAGTGGGCTCCTTGGAATAGAGCCCGTTCATCTGCTTAGAACCTGGGTAGTGTTTTGTTACCTAGGTCAGAGAGGCAGGATCAGAACACTCTTTTGGTGAGTAACTTGTGTTCAGTATTGATGATCCCCACAAAATGTAAAACGGCTGCTGCATCTTTCTTATACAAAATGACATTTTAGGTCAAGATATCCCTGTTTAAAATAAGTTAAAATAAATTGAGATTATTCATTTATGTTCTATTTCTGTGCTAAGCTCATTTCAAACCAGGTTTTCTTTTTCTAATGGAAAAAAAAAAATAGTATATGTATTTTCTGCAATGAATATGGCTGTGCTGCTAGCCAGGTAATCACATTTTAGTGCATACATTTTTGATACAGCTATATTGAAGTGCTATATTTAGTGTTAGAGTGATGTAAGGGACAGTGCTACATATACCAGTACATGGTGAATTTAAGCTGAAGCTAGTTCTTCAATGGACAGGTAGGAGTGTGTATTTATTATTACTAGCTACAGTGATGTAAATTAAGGATGATTTCATTGAAACAAGTGAATGTAAAAAGTTTACTTTTTGCATTGACAAAATTAGAATCAGATCCATTAACATTTACTTCAGATTGCCTTGGAAAAGTATGAGCAAGTCCAACAATTAGTAACCACATACTGGAACCTTTTACCATTCCTTGGTCAGTGGTCAAGTTGTAGTAAGGCAGCATTTAATAAAAAAGAAAGGCAAAACCAAACCGGAACTGTTTTGCATTTTATTTTCTTTATTTACCACTGGCTGTAGTATTTTCTTACCGTTGCAAGTTTTTGACAACTATGATATCCTAGTCTGATTTGCACTGATGGAAACTAGAAAATTATACCAGTTGCCATATGGCATATTGAAAGTGATTATTACAGTAGTATTATATTTAAAGTATGTTGGAAATAGCTTTTAGGGATGTTAACTATACTGCAGATAGATGCAACTGTGTACATCTGTCATGCTTTGGATATGTTTTTTTGTAATAAAGGTCTATTTCGTACGGTTAGATTTTCCAATTAGTTACTGATTATGATCTGGAAATGCACTCACTGAAGCTCAGACTCTCATCCATGTATTATGGCATTTAAACTAAAAAGGCAAGAAATCAATTCAGTTGTTTGTGCTGCAATTGCCTGAATAATAATTGAGATACAGGGTATCGAAAGGCCAAAATGAAAACACATCCAGAAAACTTATTCTCAAATTATTTTCACGGGTTTATGATTAAAATTTTATTCATAAATAAATTATATATTTTGCTCCTTATACTTCAAGCAATTTCCATGATCTGTGAATACAATATTGATTTAAAAAATTTAATTCAATCCCCAACTGGCAGCTACCAGAAAAGATGCAGCTTGCAAGGATTAGACTACAATTGCAGTGTATTTGCAGTGTTTTGATAGACAAGCAATTTGACTTGCTTCTAGTGACCAGACAGTACTGTGGCAGGCAGCTGGGTGAACTGAGGAAGACATTTCCACTGTCACTCAGTTCAGAGGCCACCTGAATGTCCCCCTGCACTACCCTGTGGGAAGGCATCTTTTGATAACAGAGGCTGCTGAAGCAATCTGAGTACCCAAGAAGCAATGCTGGCACATCCATCTTCAAGACCTTTGTCTTCCTTGCTCCTGACACTTTCAGGGAGATTCCTGGGAAATGTTTTGCTTCATCTTCTAAAGCCTGACAGACTGTACCCATATCTTCCAAGTCCCTAGGGGTCTCTGCTCTTCAGGCCAGGGAACATTTCTGCCCAGCACAGTAAGGAGCCTGTCCACCCCCATTGTCCTCCTTCCCAGCAGCACAGACATCCACAACCACCCAAAGAAAGGCACCTTTTCCCTAACTTGGGCCACCACTTTGCATTTGATTCAATCCTCACTTGCCTTCTTCAAATGTCATCCCTTCCACTTGGTCCTTTCCTTCAGCCTGGAACAGGATATATTGACAATAGCATTTTTTAATTCCCATTTGTCTCCCTGGGGATTTCTCATTATCAGGTCTCAGTAACACAGAGGAGTCAGTCTAAAATCTGAAAAGGGTTTCTGCCCAGCCAGTTGCCATGGCTTGTTATGTCTCCTTTTATCTTGATGCCCGAGGTCTTGTAGCACTAGCCTTGTCGGGCTACGGGGCATAAACACAGAGGAGTTCTGCTGGTCTGATTCAAGCTGCAGAAATCAAAAAGGTTTTGGTGGGACACTAGTTGTACCCTTTCCCTGGGGCATGAAAGCTGACTAGGTTCTAGCTTGCTCTAGTACTTAGGCTTACAGGACAGTCATTTTCTCAAAGAGGATAATGCTACTATTGAAATGATAGAGAGTTGTGAAGAGGAAAGATAAATAGCAAATGGAATAAGAACAGAACATGTCCATTAGTCAGCCTTTTCAATGCATAATAAAAAGCATTTATATGAGATTAAATTCAAGCCTTGTGTAAGTGAAAGGGAGATACTGTACTTGCATTCTGTAAGAGACTGAATTTAATCTAAGCAGCTTTGCATCTTCTAAAAAAAAATCTAAAATCTCGGAAATTGTACAACAGTTCACACCTCCAAACCTGCCTCTCCTACAATTTCTTGTAATAATCTGATGGCTCTCTCTCACACATCAGTTTGCTTTTGTTTTTAAGTCACTTGATTTTTAAATTACTTGATTTCTTTTCTATGCTTGTTTTGCTTTATTGCTTTGCCCTTCAACTGCCCTCTCCTAGCACTTTTTATGATATTTGCTCCAGTACAGAGTTTCAGCTCTCTTTAGTATTCCTCCTTGTCAAAATAAAGCACGAAACAAGGCATGTGAAAACATTAATAATTTGTTGTCACACTTTTAAAGATTGCATTGTCAAGGATAAAATCAGGCACCAGAATGAATATAAAGGGGTAAAAGTGGAGTAGGTAAAACAACTACAGCTGATCTTGTTGATACAAATCTTTCTTTACTGTGTGTATGGTGAACTATATTCATATAGACTAAATAATTACTGTGTAAGAATTTGGGAAATCTCTCCATGTTTCTTTGTTCCCTTAGTCTAAATGTCCTCACACCCAAGCACTTACTCACCCCTAATCTTTTCTCTATTTCTATATTTTTCACATACTATCTTCCTCAGATCTTGTGCTAGCTCCCCTCTTCTATTTAGTCTTTCATAAATCATTACATAAATTCAAAGAAAAAAGTAGTCTGTTTTTCCCCCCTTATGTCCTTAAATTGAACAGCTATCTTTCACAGGCTGGAAAGATTCATTGACAGATGCCTAGGAGCTAGCTGCATTTAACCTCCTCCTTTTTGTTACCCCATTTCATTCAGAAAATTAAAAAAGAATATTGAAACAGTATTTGACCCTATTTTAATTTTTAATTTTAACCCACTAGATGTACCAATACCCTCTTGTTCCTATGTTGTGACTCACTTCCTAAACCAGACACTGTTTCTTTTGTACTTTTTGCATGCATTAGTGTGCATCCCTGTATGCACGTACTCTTAATTTTCTGCACTCTTATGATCCAGATGTCAGTGTGTGATTAACCATTCCTATTAAAAAATGCCAGAAGATGTGGTGGGTTGAAATTCCACCCCTATCCCCCCCCCCCCAACATTAAATTTCCTAGACTGTCTCAGTGAGAAACAAATGAAAGCTGTATTTACAAGTAATACTACAATCTGCAATGGAATGCAATTAATATGTACAGCATATACTGTGTTTACAATGTTTACAGGTATTTAACAATTAATAAACAGCATGAGGACCTCCCTGGCCAAAGACCAGGGGAAGGTAATGGCTTGTTCCTCCCTGCCCCCTCCCCTTACCCCCCTGTACATGAAAGGAACAAGAGAAAGGAACAGAGAGACGATAGACTTAGCCAAAACAAGGTCAAGCAGAAGCGGGTTAGTATCTCTCCCAGAGCAAAGAAGCTAGAAAAGAGAGAGAAATTTTTTACATTACTAGCTTAAGTCTGTTATCTTTCCAATGGGATTCTTTGGAAGTATCATTATTTTCCTTTTTATGCCCAGTAGTGATTTATTTACTTTTCACTACCTCCTGTTCAAGATCTATGAAAAAATTTTAAAGGCATAGCCTAAAACTACCACAGATGAGTAAATGCTCAGATAAGTTTTTAGTCTAGAAAGAAAAGAGACTGACTAGAGATATAATGAATTTTATATGCATAAAAGGTAGTTGCAGCAAGGAATGGAGAAGCTCTTTTCCTTGGTTGTTGTGGATAGGATGAGAAACTGTGCTTAATTTTGTAGCAATGGAACTTAGAAATACCCTTTTTGTAGTTACAGTAGTGAGGCACTGGAGTCTCCAGGAAGGAGACTTGTAAGCACTGGTAGAAAGCTGTATCTCTGGACTAGCGTATGTGTGATTGATCCTGCTGTGAGACAGGTGGGGTAGCTCCCTTTCAACCCTGCATTTTGTCATACTTCATCACTTTGTGCAAGTGAATAAACTTATGGGCTAAATGAAGCAATGTTGTATATGAACAATGACACAAAACAACGTACGGTATTTGAGTCAACCACTGCTAAAGGAAACCTTCTTGGATTTATTCCTGCCCAAGAGCAAAGATGAGGTACAATGACAGATATCAAAAAGAAATGTCTAAAGAGTCAGAAGAAGAGAAAAAGGGGAGAATCAGTGACATGAAATTAATTACATAAATCTGTGACCATATAAATCAGGCACAGTGTATGTTTATTATATGCATGTTTAGTGTAGTTTAGTGTGTTTATTCTACGTTTAGTATGTTAAACACCTCAGGAGACACATTTTCACCATGTAGGTGAACTATAGGATCTCTTCCTTAGAAATATCCTGCTGTATTCTGTTTTTGATAGGAGACTAAATGGCTTTCACTTACCAAATCAAACAGAAGTTCCCATACTGCTTTGCTTGTTGTATTTGGGGGATTAGGAATATATATGCTCATATCAATAAATATGTTAGATGAGCTGAATATGTTCTGCAATCTGTTCTGTATAGCAGCTCTGCTAACCTAATCTATTAATCCTTACTGAGATTTGAATATATGTGAAGCATCCAGCTTTTCTAAGAAAATGAGGCTAAACTAGATCCTTCTATATTAAGCATGAAAGTAGAGTGTGGAGAGGCTAAGCACCTGTCAGAAAAGGTACACTTTTGCTTAAGATAACCTGTCCCCTTTTCATGGAGTCCTGATATTTACCATTTAGATAGCATACATAAGCTACAGGTTGGAAGTTTTCAAGGGGAGAATTAGATAATTCTGTTTATGTGACTGCAAGCTAAGGCAGTTCTCAGGGCCTTGACCTTTAAATTGTCCTATCACTATAACAGAATAAAGAGCTGATCTAGCTCAGGTCTTTGACAGTAATCATGTGTGAGCAGTTTGGCCAAGATCTGATGTTGCACTTACTGCCAGGTCATATGGAGAGAAATCTTGAGGGCTTTTCATTTCTTACATCTTACCTATGCAATGGAAAGACAGCTTAGTCAGTGCTGAGCAAATGCCATGATCTGACTAAGGATTTATACAAAGTGAGAGCACAAGAGAAACTTCTTGTACAATAGAAAAATTCTATGATGTTTAGAAGTTTTATTCAGCCCCTAGAGCCACAGAAGTCAATGGAAGCCCTGCTGCAAATTGCAACGGTCAAGCCCTGTTTGGGGTCTATCTACTTGGCATCAGCTTTGCTGAAATCCTCTGTGTCATTCCTATGGGACCACCAGTCAAGGCACTCTAGGAGGAACCCATTGAGCCAGATCCAAGTATCTATCCTATCTCTTTTGTGGGCCAAAACTAAATGGCTTCACTGTTACTTCCCTCCTGTAAGGAACTTAAACACAGTATTTGTTAAAGCGATGACAAAGTCCAAGCACTCCATTTTGCATTCTCTGACAAAGACATTCAGACAATTCCACTGGATGGTGGCTCTGGGTTACTGTGTTTGCTCTGTCTAAAGTGCAACTTGGTAAAGAGGTCAGAAATAAGTCGTACATTCACCCCTTTATTGCAGGGACAGCTGAAGTGGCAGTAGCTTCATCTGGAAACTCATTTTTGAGCCCATGAGTTGGGGCATAACCATGGGGGTTTCTTGTTATTTTAGCAACACCTTTGCAGAGTGCCTGGAGAAGCAGAGGGTTAACTCAGCTTCTCTTTTCAGAAGAAAGCTTCAGCACTCTGGTTCACCTACCTCTAGACATGCCTGGGTGGATTTCCCAGGGCTGCAGCAGCCCCCCCGGCCGGGGTATCCCAGGCAGCGTCGGGGTGGGGGCCGCCCTTTGATGCTGCAGCGGTGCTGCCAGCATGAGGTAGGGGGCTGCTCGCCTGCGCACGGGGTAGGGAGAGCAATCCATCGCTTCTCCCTGCTGCACTAATGGGGGCTTTTTCCTTTTTCTTGCAAGGCTTCCCTGCGGAGCAACTGATGGCATCCTGGGGAGGTGAGCGAGCCCCGGGAAGCAGAGGGAGGCGGGGGAGACCATCCCCTCTCCCTGCTGCTGTTGCTGAAGCTGAGCCGGAGCCGTCGATGTGGCTCACCAGAGTTAGTTGCTCAGCAACCAGAATCAATTAATATGCTTTGCAGAAAGTGCAGGGGAAGCCCGAGCTGCTGTCAGCGAGAAGGCAGGAGGCTGAGGGTGACTCAGGATCCCACTCCTGCCTGATACCCATGCGATCCCATCCCACCCTCTCCAAATCCCCCATTAGCCACAATTCTTTATTCCCCTCTCCTTCCCTATGACGAATTAGTGTGCGTGTTCCCAGATTCTTCAGGCAAGGTATCTCCTTGCTCAAGAGCTCTCCTGCTTTGAGGGTTTTGCTTTTAGGTACAATTGATATTTTGGGGTTATTTGTCAAGCTTTCTCCAACACTTTTCTAGAAATTCTAGTATTCGTGTTCTTTGGGAAGGGAAAGGGAGAGCTGATGCTTTTGTCAGATGGTTTAAAAGATTTCTCGGGATGAGAAGGGCTGTTTGGCAGTGCACAGTTGAGCAGCAGTAATGAAAATGCATCATGTGTGAATTGGGAAAGTTTTTGCTTCTTCCTTTGTCACAAGTAATCAGCACTGCATATATGAGACCAAAGAGGTAGTACCGATTGTTGTGAAGCACAGAGGTAATAGAATAAATGAAGGGTTGTTGTTTTGTGGGGTTTTTACTTCTTTTCTGCATAGTAATTTCAGAGCTTCAGTAAGGTATTATTTTCTTTCTTTCTTTTTTTTTTTTTTTTTTCTTTTCTTTCTTTGATTTTCTTTGGAGTCCCTCTGATGACACCACGAATCTGGGAATGAAGAACCTTTTAGAGCTTATTGGAAATGGCATTGCGAAGCTAAAACTTAACTGGATGAAATATATCTCCTGAAGAAGAACATATAATGCACTGTGAGGATCTGACTTCTGGTGAAAAATTCAAGCCCAGAGAAAACTTGTCTACTTTGTTAGGAAGAATGGGTTGGACAATTTTCTTCAATTCCAAAGGATATCTGAATGCCATGCTGAGCTTAATCTCTGCAGCATGCTCTGTGCTTCTCATCTCTTCCTGATGCACTGCATGGTAAGGCCTTTTTCCTCCCTTTTAATAATAACCATATTTCTGTTATGGTAAGAGGTAAAAATAGCAACAATAATCAAATGAAAATTGGGAAAAGAAAAAAAAGAAAGATAACAAAAAACCACTTGCTTCTATGGTTGTTTCCAGGAGCAAATACCCTGATTACTGCAGCAGCTTTGTGAGATCATTTCTCTCTTTCTCCCTTGCTTTGTGAGAGTGTGTATGTGCATGTGTGTGCTTCTGCACACCTGTGCTGTTTGTTTGCATTTGGACTGGAACATCAGTATCTTTATTGTTCTCATTTCCACTCTAAATATGATGTTTAAGAATTTGCTTTGACATTTTTCTCTCTTTCCCCCTCCCTCTATTTCCCTCCTCCTTCCTCCTCTTTCTCTTGCTCTGTCTCTCTGGGGTCATGGTGGTATACCTTCCCTGCAAGTCAGTCACGCACTGACCACTAGAAGGCAAAAATGGAAGGCAAAAGTAAATGTGTATCAACATAAGAATAGTTCTCAATATGAACAATCTTAGTAAATAAAAGCTACAGAAGGGTTTTGAATGTCTTTGAGATCTGTAGGTACA
This sequence comes from Melanerpes formicivorus, assembly GCF_026170545.1. NCBI lineage: Eukaryota > Metazoa > Chordata > Aves > Piciformes > Picidae > Melanerpes > Melanerpes formicivorus. The sequence goes on from NW_027142369.1 coordinate 7,991,951, forward strand.
AAATATTTACATTATTTTGATTCCCGTGAGAAACAAATATCAAATGTAGATTTGGATGCTGTGGTTTAGATACAGTGGGAGAAAGATAATTTTACATGTTAGAAAGCCAAAAACTGACCACTGTGAATTATGATATTACTCTTGATGTGACACAGTAAGCAAACCCAGCGCAAGATGTTCTCCTATCTAGTAGTTTTTGTCATGTCTTAGTGAGGTGTTGAGAATTGTAAGTGGCTTCAGTGGATGCTGTGATATGTTTTTTCTTAACATCTGTAACGTGCTTTCATCTGGCTGGATGAAAAGTGCTAGGGAGTGCAAGGTGATGTTATTAGCTAACTACTTGACTTACCAAAATTTAGGGTGATTATCAGGAAAATGCCAAGCAGATAAGAAACTACATAGGCTACTGAGGTGGAAGAACAAGATAGTTTTCAAGAAAGCCTGTTCTTTTCAATTTTTGTTTCAGAACTTAGGGTAGAATTAAAAGATGAAAGAGTGGTGACAGGAAATATATGTATTTTTTTAATGCATTTTGGTTGATCACTGAGTTTGGAAGAAGAAAAGTTAAGTGCTTCTTGAGGAACAAACTGTGGTAATGGCCTGCCCCTGTTTTGAGGGTAATTCCTCTCAAATCCCACTGCTTCTGATGAGGTTAGAAATGGAACAAGAGCAGCTTGCTGTGGTGGTTGTCACGGGCTGTTCAGCTGGGTATAGAGGTGAAAAGTTCCTAGCGAAAGATTTTGAGAGCGAGAGGGATGCAAAAAGTCACAACAAAAAGGCCAGGTGAGGCCACACCAGGACTCGTGAATAAGAATCAGGGCTTAAATCTTAGTCAAAACATGAAATGTTGTGGTGGTTTCAAATACACCTTCTCCTCATATCATGAAAGACTCCAGTAGTTTTTAGGGAGAAGGATAATGCAGCTTTTTCAAATTGCTGCATAGGAGGAAACAGAGATGCTATAAACATGTTTCTATATTGTAACATTTTTTTGGTGGGGTTCAGAGCAATCAGCCTTCATTTTCATAGAATCATATAATAGTAGGGGTTAGAAGGGACCTCTGGAGATCATCAAATCCAAATCCCCTGCCAAAGCAGAATCACCTAGGTCAGGTCACACAGTAGGAGTAAGTGTGTCTGAACATATGTATGCGTATGTTCAGAATACGTGTACATGTGCATTGAAGTAGGTATTTTGTGTATTCTACTATCTAAAATATGTGACCAGTATAAAAAGCAATAAGAACTGAGAAAGGACAACACAATCCATAAACGTCATCTTCCAATATTCACTGTCGAAAGATGCTCGTACTTGTGGAAGTAGTCTCCTCAGCTTTTAATGTGAACAAGTACTGCATTCTAAATTCAAGTTTCCTGTTGCAAATCTCTCCTCACATCAACAGTGCTATTTCAATCAATGGGACAACTCGTGTGAGTAAGAACTACTCATGTGAATAAATTATGAGAGGTTTTGTAAGACCCGGCTCTTTGATTGCCATAGCAACAGATTTTTTAGGCTTTGGGCATAATTGGTATTTCCCTTCTAAACAAACCCATTTTTCCTTTTATCCACGTGAATCCTTTTGCCTTGTAATTAGGACAAGAAAAATAGGTTAATTGCATTTTTAAAGATCATGCAACTGTACAGATAAGTTGTTAGTGAAGAACTATCAGAGTATGCCAAAGTTTACTTTTATTAGTGGTCTCCAAATATGAGATAAGTTTATATGTATTGGAATCATTCACTGTCTTATTTCTTTTTGTGACAATATTAACATTGCTACTAGGTATTCTCAATTATTCTGAAAACTCCTGGAAAAAAAAAGAAAAAGGGGAAAAAAAAATCCTTTAAAATATCACTGGTTTTATAAAAGTGCTCATTATCACTAGTTCAAGGATTCTTATGTTACCAAGGATACTACATTTAAATAGGTTGGGTTGTGGTTTTTTTTCTGTTTTTAATTTAATGCATTATGTTTAGCTTTTTACTTGATTCGGGAATATGTTTCTCTTTGGGGTGTTGGGACAAAATATGAAGTCATAATTGCAGTAAACTTCCTACAGAATATATATGTGTGTGTGTGTGTGTGTGTATAAATAAGAAGTATATAATCATCTGGATTTTCTTTCCCCGTGCAATTTTGTGTGCTTATAAGTGTCTATATTATTGGGATATATATTACATAACAAGTAATATTCCCTTCCTCAGAATTTATAAAGAACAGTTCCTTTATAGAATACAGTGCATAAGAATTTTTTGAGTGTGTGTGCAAGGTTATGCAGAAAGAAAGAAAAATACTAGAAAAAGCAAGCATGGCAATCTTTAAAATGTATCCAGTAGAGTAATGCAGCAGTAGGTTTGTCTGTTTCTTTTCTCTCTGTAATAGCAGCATATATGTTGCAAGTGCGTTATTTTCTAAAGAGTGTGTGATTCGGAGAGAGGTTTTGCATGATGCAGAGTGCAGATATTTCTATCAGTGATTTCCTGTGACTTAGAACTTTATTCTGTAGTGATATTTTTAGTCATTTAAGCTTTTTCACAACATCTGTATTTGGCTTTCTCTCTCATTTCCAAAGCAAGTAAAATTAGCGATTTCCTTTCCTTTTAAGATAGTAGTAAATACAGGTCTGATGCTGAAAACACATGCATTTCATTTCAGTCCATTGAACTGTTCCTTTAGATAAACTGTGTGAATTAGAGTTTGAACCATCTGCATTATCAGGGGAGTTATAGTGATCAGTGGAAATACTTTCCACACTTGTAGCAACCATTTCTAGTCAAGAAAAATGTACTTGAATAACAAAATACATAAGCAGTTCCTGCACTTGGAATGCCTTGAGCTGTCTTGATTCAAGATCCAGCAAAAACCTGATCTTTGAAAGGCCCTAAGAAAATCCCAGACCAAAACCAGATGAGCCTTAAAGTATTGTGGCTTAAACACAAACAGCCACAGAAAGACTATTTATTTGACAAGAAATTTCAGTAGATCAGCATCTGTGATTTTCATAAACCAGGAAATAAAATAGAAAAGGGATAATGTTTTGGGGTTTTTTTTAATTAAAAGCTCTAAAAATCCCTCTGTATGGAAGCCTGATTTTAAAAGGACACATTTCCTTTTAATACTTTTTTATCAGAATTCTATTTGTTACAAGAAATTGTACTGATATCTGAATATCAGTTTCTCAGTGAAAATTTGCAACTCTTAAAATACTCATTTTTGACAGGGAAAATTTCCATTGTATATCTTTCAACTAGATCTGTGATAGCTATTCTGATATTTATTGACTGCCACAAGTTAGTTCTCTAATCAGAAGCTCTCTCACTACATACTGCACAGACCCATGTTACTGATACTGAACAGCAGTTCTTACTAAGTGTATGGTAGACATTAAATGTGATTGTGCTTCTCTCCTTTAATTCTTCTTGTGTCTTCAACAAAAAGCAGGCCTTCATTTTACTGAGAGTTTTACAGATAGCAGAAGTAGTTTCTACTATATAAACCTTCAAGAGGCCATCAAAAGGCATGCAGGCAAGGAGTAGAACTAATCAAGTATTAATATCCTTATTAAATAGATAAGGAGCTAAGGAACAAAGAAACTGCCCAAAGCTATACTGACAAGGGAAGAGTTCGGAATTGAACCCAAATGCCCTTATTCTTAGTTCATCACTGTCCCTTCAAGGTTGCTCTTCATTTTGTTCTTTCTTTCTTTCCTTTTGTTTTTTTTTTTTAATGATTTGTGTTTGGACTTTTAAGTTAATACTAGTTGAAGTATCAAATGTGAAAGGGAATTATTGATGCACACTTCCTTTCCAGTTGTCCTAAAAATTCTTCTTTTCTCTCCTGAGCCATTCTGTTTGAATGTAGCCATTAACTATGTAATTGCTTTGTTACACAGAGGAAGTATATCCTAGATCAAGCAGAGAATTCTTGAACAGAAATATCTTAAATATGCCATACAGGATCTGGGGGCTGTAAATGTGTCTCTCTCCATGATTTCAGGATTTAGGGATAGCTGTAGGGGTTTGAAATGGTTTTGAGGTTTCTTGGTAAATGAATCAAATTTCAACACAGAAAAAACCAACAGTTAAAACATAAAGCCACTGATGACTTGATATCTACAATTCACGGAAGTCATTATGAACCCAGCACTTGTAGGCAAAAAGATGACACAGAGATTGTGGTACCTAACAGTGACTCTATTAACCTCAGGATGTCTCCTCTGTCCAAGGTAATCTTTCAGTTTTTTATCTTCTTTGTGAAAAAGGAAAATATGTACAAAAATTAGCTGCTAAAATTGCATCTGAAGTTGGAGAAAACAAACAAGCCTGTCTTGGTATCTTAATACAAGGAAAATTTTGTACATATCGAGAAGGAAAAACATCTTTTTTTTTATTCTGCTGCCAGAGTTCTGGAATAACTTTGGCAGCAGAATATCCCAGAAGCTTATGGGGTACAACTCACTCTGGTCTACTTATGCATTTCTGAATGCTGACAGGTACTGTATTTACCCAATTACTCACTTGTCTACATTAGTATGCCATTAAGAAAGTGTGATTAAAAGCAGTACTTGTGCTGGAAAACTCATTTCACTTCTGTTTTATTCCTGAGAAATGTTAAGAAGAGAACTTCAAATGTATCTTACTGCATCAAGTACACTAATTTTGTTTTTAATCTGATATGAACTTTTTACTGGCTTACAATGGAAATGGATTGGAAATGAAAGCCTCTGTAACTACATACTCCATTATGTTAAGCAATTACATAACATGCTTCAAAATACTGTTCTCCAATGAACAATGCTCAGGGCAACCAGGAAATTGCCTGCACCCTATTTTCATGAACAGGGATGGTGCACAGGGTTGTTCCCAGCCTGCTTCATCCCTCTGTCCTAAACTAGATCTAATGTTACCTGTAAATATCACAAAAGACATTCGAAAAGGCTTTGCCAGTTAAGCTAGGAATGTCTCATTTTGAACCTTAGATATTAGAATACATAAAATTGTTGTTGATGTTTAGAATTTAACATATTACATGGCCCCTTGTTCCTTTTTAAATCAGGTGTCTAAGTGATCCAAATGCCTTTGAGGATCTAAGCACAGGGCTTAGAGTATTTATATATTTTCTACAACATGAATAGATGAGAAAAATAAATCTAATTATTATAGTAGGGTAATTATTGATCTTTGGCAGTTGAGGTGGCTTTTAGTTGTCTAGGAAACATTGGAGAATCATTAAAGTCCATGAACATAAATAGAGAATTTAATTCATTGACGTCTAGTACACTTCTTTCTGAGAAAAGTGGAAGCATGCCTGCTCCAGTTTTCAGCCAATATAGACAGAAAAGAGTGGTATGAGTAGCGAACAACATGGTGCCTTCATATTTTGTTGCCTGTTTAATAAGATAATAATGCAGTGGTTATTCTTGACTCTGACTTCTGAAAGTTGGAGACTTAGCATTTTATGCATATGTCCTTAGATATTAAAAAGCATCACTTTCTCCTCCATGTGAAACTGTGATATATTAGGATTATACTTTGACACATCCCAAAACCTAGCAATATTATCTCTAAAGTGTGATGTTACTGAAGAACAATACTGTCTTTAAAGTGGGAAGCTATGTTGAGTACCAGAAAGTTTCCTTTAAGGAAGGCAAGCCTCATTCTTGAAAACAATATCATTTAACTTTTTTTTGGTGAGAAAACCGATGGCAAGAGTCTTTATTAAGACCTGTGACCTGTGTGTGCTGGAATTTATTTTTTTGCTTTTATGCCTAGACCAAAAACAAGTGCAAAGGCTTTTGTTCAGGTATTCACAGCAAATGTAACTTTTCACTGAACATAGAAGTAGTACAAAATACTTATCAGGAGAAGGCAGGATTCTGAAAGGGTTTTTAAAGCATTCTTGAAAGTGTCTCTTAATGAACGACCATAATACCCTTAGGGTGGTATTGTTTCTGTGCTGCTGATCTTGTATCAAAGTACTACTTGTATCAATCCAAGATAGAAAACAAAGCTTTCCTTAGGAAGAATCATCCATTTCACCGTCCATTTATATTGGGTTCATGTGGTTTTGTTCCATAACAAGTGCTTTGCCTTGCACTAAAGTGCTCTGGAACATTTGGCACAGCTGGATGTGTTGTCAAAACACTGCTATGAAAATGTGTGATAATCTACATTGTACCTGCTCCTTTGGAACCACTCTAAGACATTGTTAACTCAGTATAAAGGGATATATGACTTTATGTAATGCTCAGGGTGTTTCAATGTGTCATGTCACATGTCATCTATCTGGACTTCTGCAAGGCCTTAGACACAGTCCCCCACAACATCCTTCTCTCTGAGTTGGCGAGATATGGATTTGATGGGTGGACTGTTCAGTGGATAAGGAATTGGCTGGATGGTTACATCCAGAGGGTAGTGGTCAATGGCTCACTGTCCAGTTGGGGATGAGTGACAAGTAACATCCCTCAAGGGTCCATACTGGAAGCAGTGCTGTTTATTACCTTTGTCAATGATACAGATAGGGAGAACAAGCACACTACCAGCAAGTTTGCAGATGGCAACAAGCTGAATGGTACAGTCAATATGCCAGATGGACAGGGTGTCATCCAGGGGGTACCTGGACACGCTGGAGAAGTACGTCTAGGTGAACCTCATTAGGTTCAACAAGGCCAAGTGCTGCACCTGGGTGGGGACAGTCCTTGTTATCAATACAGGCTGTGGGAGGATGTAATAGGCAGCAGCTGTGCATAAAAGGACTTAGAGGTACTGGTGAATGAAAATCTGGACACAAGCCAGCAATCTGCGCTTGCAGCCCCAAAGGCCAGTCACATTCTGGGATGCATCAATAGAAGTGTAGCTAGCAGGTTGAGAGAGGGTGATCGTTCCACTCTGCTCTGGTGAGAACTTACCTGGAGTACTGTGTCCAGCTCTGGAGTCCTCAAAGCAGGAAGGATGTGAACTTGTTGGAGCAAGTCCAGAGGAAGGCCACGAAGATAGTCAGAGGGCTGGAGCATCTCTCCTACAGAGACAGGATGAGAGAAGCAAGGTCGTTCATCCTGGAGAAGGTCTCCAAGGGGATCTTATAGCAGTCTTCAGTAACTGAGGTGGGCCTACAAGAAAGCTGGGGAGGGACTATTTACAAAAGCCTGTGTTACTAGGGCATGGGACAATTGTTTTAAACTAGGGCAGAGATAGACTTAGATTGGATGTGAGGAAGAATTTCTTTATTGTGAGGATGGTGGAACACTGGAACCAATTGCCCAGGGAGATGGTGGAGTCCCCAGCCCTGAAGACATTCAAAGTCAGGCTTAATGGGCTTTGAGCAACCTGATCTAGCTGGAGCTGTCTCTTCTTACTGCAGGTGAATTGGACTAGATGACTTTTAAAGATCCATTCCAACACAATGCATTCTATGATTCTACATCACCGGAACATCCTGGCTGCATTGTGGTGTACTTCATAGTATGGTTTAAATATCACTAGCATATCAGCGAAAGGGTTGCTCCTTATTGTTACACATTGGTTTATATGTAATATATATACACCAAATATACGCATATTCTAGTCTTATATCATTTTATATTCTGCTCTTTATTGTTATCCTTATTCCATCTGCTCATGTGCTTTCTAGTGGATATCTTTGAGTCCAGTTGTTGTCCTTACCCTGTAAGGCATCAATAGATATTTAAAGAAGAAGGGCCCACAGAACATCTGCTTTGTCCATTCATGGTCACCAGAAAACAATTCCAGTCCTCCTCACTGAGTTTTAATAAGTTACTAAAAGTCCTCAAGTCATATCTGCAATGTTTCACAAGAGCAGATAAATCAGAAACATCACTAAAACCTTATACTCCTTTGGAAAAAAACTAACCAAACAAAAGAACTAAGTAGATCATAACTAATCTTCAGAATCTACAGAAAATCCTACAGTTGCTTTGCTGAATCTGCACCCAGATTAATTTGTGATCTCTCATCTTGGATTTCAGTAGCTTTATGAGTAACTGAGGAAGGCACACATACATCACAGGGATTTTAACATCAGAAACACTAGTACTCCCTACCTCACAACCTGTTCCTACCCACAGTATTTCTCTGGAGTCTCACATGCAGGTGCAGCATCTCTCTGCAGTGGTCAAGTTGTGAGTGAAGAGAGAAACAACTTTTTGGGATCCCTGCAGGTTAAGCATGGGAGTAGTACCACGAGAATATGATGCAAACAGACAGAATCAATAAGCAATTTCCTTCACAAAACAGAGGAGACCTTCCTGACATCAGTTCTTTAGGAATAAATCCCAAATATTTTTTACCAAGTTGCAACACATGAATTGCAATATAGCTTAAGAATACAGCGGCACGTCTTGCTTGCCCATATGCCTCTTGGGTGCCTATACAGATGCATCTTCCTTTGACTCTCTTTATGTCGGTCCTAGACCCTGTGGACACACACTGCTAACCCCCAATATGGTGTATCTGGGTGCACCAGTTCATTGCATGCATGTAAAAACTGAGCCTCTCACCTCACTGGTGCATACATGCATGCCCCTCCTACACAGAGATACAGCTGTGGGGTCATTTCCACAGCCTTTTCAGGGACCTAATCTCCCAGACCTCTGTAAGGACCACTCCTCAGCACTCGATGAGACTGTGAAGAACAGACCCTTCAACTGCATTAAGTATGTGTGCACAAAGGATGTTCCCAGGTCATTACATGAAATGAACATCATGGCCTCACAAGCCACAGCCATATTCCACTTTCTCTCTTGCTCAGGTAGCTCTGTTAGTACAATCTTGTGGGCTGTATCCATGACAGATCCTCCCTGCTCCTCACTGCAAACCCCAAGCCTTATGCACAGGACTCAGCTTTCACCCATGTGTTAGTATATGATGCCTGCTACTGGTTTTATAAACAGATCCCACTGAAATAAGCTGAGGTGCTTTGGATAGACATTTGCATAAAGAAATTGCAGTCAGGTAGGGCCTTTCCACTTCAGCCACTTGCTTTTTCTTTGCACTTTGGGAGTGACGTGCAGTGCTTTGCACATGAAAGTGCTTGTGTCCTCTGTGCCGGAATCCTGATTGGGATTGGCAATTGCTGGTGTGGATTGAAGAGGAGTAAGAGGACTTAAGAATGCCCTTGTAGCACAGTTCCCCACAGACACTAGATGGGACCAAAGCTGCTATCTGCTTCACACTTCTTTTTCTCCTGGTCTGGAGGTGTGAAGTCCCACCCCCTCCTCTGCTTTAAAGATGCTGGGTTCTCCTGGAAATCAGGTTACAAACCAGTGTGTGAGTCAGCTTCCAGATCTGTTCGTCAGGGCTACTGAACCTTGCTTGTGTGTCCCAAGGTGAGGATTAATCTGTTAATGTTTGTAAAAAGCTATGTAAATGATCTGTGTCATGCTGACAGGTCAGGTATTGCATTGCTCACTGGCTGCTCCTCCTGACAATTTAAGATATATGCCAAACAATGTCTGTGCTTTCAGATAGTGTTCACTGATGTAGCTTGACTGGCTTTACCCTCTCAGGATTTGGCCTTACTTCTTCTAGTTTACTGGCTGGGTGATACAGCACAAAAGTGCAAGGCTGATGCTTTTTCATGTAACCCAGAATACCATGAATACATCAATTTATGCTTGTGCAGGGCTATGAGCTTGAAGAAAACCTCTTGGATCTTTTTTTGCAATTAAAGGAACGAGGCTGAGCAGACCTCAGTGCTCCATGTGGCTGCGGGCAAGAGGCAGCCAGGATTTGGCCCTGATACACCTGCAGGACCTGTACGCTGAGGGCGCTGGGGTTGCTTAGCCTGGAGAAGAGGAGGCTCAGAGGAGACCTTATTGCTGTCTACAACTACCTGAAGGGAGGTTGTAGACAGGTGGGGGTTGGTCTCTTCTCCCAGGCAAGTGGCACGAGAACAAGAAGATACAGTCTCAAGCTTCACCAGGGGAGGTTTAGGCTGGATGTTCTGTTCTGTTCTATTCTATTCTATTCTATTCTATTCTATTCTATTCTATTCTATTCTATTCTATTCTATTCTATTCTATTCTATTCTATTCTATTCTATTCTATTCTATTCTATTCACCTGAAACTTTCTTTCCATTCTTTTAAAGCTCTTTAGATGTTTATATGCCATATACTAGAGGGCTTTGGCAAACGTTCAGGGCATATATCTATATTTCTGCACGATGCCTTTACTTTACACATAGATCTCCACTGGTATTAGCAGAGCTGTTCCACAAATGGGTATCTCTAATCATCTTGATTAGTTTTGCTCATCCAACTTCTTTGTCAGCCACAAAACTGCACGAAAACAATTAACAATGAAAAGAACTGATTTCTTGTTCCTTCTCATAAAAAAACTGCATATCACCACTTAGGATGTTTATTTATACTTGTACTAAACAACCTGCATAAGTGTACCCAGCTGGCACTGATCTAACTGGATTAAGTAAGAAGCAGAGGGAAGATGGTAGGGCATGGGCTTAAGGGGGTGTCTAATGCATGTAACTGTGGTTTCAGGTAGCTGCTCCTAATGAAAGGTGCAGGCTCTTATATGTTCTAGGAGACTTCTGCTCCCCTCTGGCTATGTTTGAGCTACACTGGGCATGGTTACATGTGCACCAGTCCTCTAACTGCAACAGAAATGGAGCTGATGTCAGTTGTATGTGACTGCAAATTGTAATAGGAGGAATTTCTAGCCCATGTTTGGGAGGCTTTAAATATCTTGTTTACTACATTGTTAAAAAAGATAAATGTGCAAAACTGTAACAAAATAATGAAGACCATACATCTGTAATTCTTTCTTTGATGAGATGCCTAGTAATATTCCAGTGCTTACGGTTTTGACAGAAAAATTACACACAAATTGCCTCAAAATTAGCATTTACACAAAGTCAGAAATCAGAAAACAGAAGGAAAGCAAGAGAGGCTTGTGCTAATAGAGGGTTTATGCTCTTGAGAGAGGGCAATGTGCCATCTATAAAGAGCAATCATTTTTGTAAATCTCTGTTTTTCTGGTTAGCAATTACTACCTGGCAATAGTGAGGGAAAGGCAACCCATATAGTGCTTGACAAGGTAGAAATCATGTGCTTTAAAGAAATGTGTGGTAGCTCTGCACAGCATCCTCTCAGCAGCACATACCTGGGGAGAGAGTGATAATGAGAGGTAATGACAGAGACAGTTCCTCAGAGCCAGGATTGTTCATGCTGACCAACTTCCCAACTGCAAAGGACGTCCCTGTGCTAATAGGCATGCCACCTGGGACCAGAAACCCTTAACTCCCCAGTTCCAACCTGTTGCTGTGGCCACTCAGCCATTTGCTCCATGATAGGCAACAATGTACAGCAAAATTCTTATGAAAAATGTGGTGTGGAAGTGTTTGTTGTTAGCTGGATGTGAAGTGTATGGAGGGTGGCACAGTCACCACGCTGGCAGAGCATGGTGTACATGCAGGTATCTAAGAGAAAGCTGTCCTGTTCTTAAATATTTGCAAATACCTCCATGAGGTAAAGTGCTGTGCATTTATAAGTCATAGAATCACAGAATCAGTAAGGTTGGAAAATACCTCAGAGATCATCAAGTCCAACCTATCACCAAACACCTCATGACTAACTAAACCATGGCTTCAAGTGTCACACCAATCCTTTTTTGAACACCTCCAGGGATGGTGACTCCATCACCTCCCTGGGCAGCACATTCCAATGGCCAATCACTCTTTCTGTGAAGAATTTCCTCCTCACTTCGAGCCTAAACTTCCCCTGGTGCAGATTGAGACTGTGTCCTCTTGTTCTGGTGCTGGTTGCCTGGGAGAAGAGACCAACCCACACCTAGCTACAACCTCCTTTCAGGAAGCTGTAGAGAGCAATAAGGTCTCCCCTGAGCTTTCTCTTCTCCAGGATACGCAATCCCACTCCCTCACTGTTTCCTCATAGGGCTGTGCTCGAGGCCTCTCAACAGCCTTGTTGCCCTTCTCTGGACACATTCAAGTGTCTCAATGTCCTTCTTAAACTGAGGGGCCCAGAACTGGACATAGGACTCAGGGTGTGGCCTAACCAGTGCTGAGTACAGGGGCAGAAGGACTTCCCTGCTCCTGCTGGCCACACCATTTCTGATGCAGGTCGGGACGCCATTTGCCTTCTTGGCTGCCTGGGCACACTGCTGGCTCATGTCCAGCCAGCTGTGAACCAGTACCCCTAGGTCCCTTTCTGCTTGGCTGTTCTCCAGCCACTCCGACCCCAGCCTGTAGCAGTGCATGGGGTTGTTGTGACCAAAGTGCAGCACCCAGCACTTGGACTTGTTAAACGACTTCATGTTGGACTCTGCCCGTTTGTCCAGCCTGTCAAGATCCCTCTGCAGAGCCCTCCTAACCCTCTAACAGATCGGCACCTGCCCCCAACTTGATGTCGTCTGCAAACTTACTAATGGTGGACTCAATCCCCTCATCCAGATCATCAATAAAGATATTGAACAGGATTGGGCCCAGCACTGATCCCAGGGGGACACCACTAGTGACTGGCTGCCAGTTGGATGTGGCATCATTCATCATCACTCACTAGGCTCGGCCTTCCAGCCAGTTCCTAACCCAGCACAGAATGCTGTTGTCCAAGCCACAGGCTGACAGCTTGTCCAGGATTTTGCTATGGGGGACAGTGTCAAAGTACTTGCTGAAATCCAGGTAGCCTACATCCACATCCTTCCTCACATCCACCAGGCAGTCACCTGGTCATAGAAGGAGATCAGGTTGGTCAGGCAGGATCTGCCCTTCCTGAATCCATGCTGGCTGGACCTGATTCCTTGGCCATTCTGCAGACACACTGTGATTGCCCCCAAGGTGATCTGCTCCATGATCTTGCCTGGTACTGAGGTCAGGCTGACAGGCCTGTAGTTTCCAGGTTACTCCATCCAGCCCTTCTTGTAGATGGGCATCACATTGGCCAGTTTCCAGTCATCTGGGACCTCTCTGGTGAGCCAGGACTGGTAGTAAATGATGGAGAGTGGCTTGGCCAGCTCATCTGCCAGTTCTCTCAGCACCCTAGGATGGATCCCATCCAGTACCATGGACTTGTGAGTATCCAAGTGGCTCAGCAGGTCCCTCATGGATTCAGGGGGATTATACTGCTCCCTGACCCCATCTACCAGTTCAGGATGCCACCTGTCCTGAGGTCCTCCTGCCTTACTGTTGAAAGTGGAGGCAAAGAAGGTATTTAGTATCTCTGCCTTTTCCTCATCTTTAGTTGCAATATTCCCCTCCAGGCCCCATGAGGAGTAGAGGTTCTCCTTGCCCCTCTTTTTACCATTAATATATTTATAAAAAAGCTTTTTATTATCTTTCACAGAAGTGGCCAGCTTGAGTGCCCTTTCTAGATAGATTCACCTCATCTGGGTCCGGCAAGTCAGGTGTGGTAAAAGTTGCCCCTTGATCAAAGAACCCAGAATTCTGCTGCTGGCACCATCCCTTGAACCATTTGTTGATGGCATGGGTTCTCCTGTTCCTTTCTGTGTACACCCCTGCCACTGAGAGAACTGAGCAGAACACCACTTGAGTTCCTGCCCCATAAATCAATTGTCTGAGGGCCTTGAATTCCTTTTTGATTGTCCTAGTGCCCTTATCAATCTCATTGCTTCCAGCTTGGATTACCTGCAATGGGTAATAGTCAGAGGGCTGGATTAGCTTTGGTAGTCTCCTGGTGATGTCCCTTACCCAGGCCACAGGTAGGCAGCAGACTTTCCTGTGAGATGGGTCAGGATGACAAATAGGACCCTCTGTTCCCCTCAGGAGAGAGTCTCCAACAACAATTACTCTCTTCATTTTCTTTATGGCACTAGTCCTGATGATGGGTGCGGACTGATTTGCTTTAGGCATCCTTTTAGACGGTTCCTCTTCTGTCTGCTCATCCACATTGCTCTCAACCTGCAGGGTCTCATACGTATTGCGCAAGGGCAATGGGGGAGATGAAGAAGGCTGGGGTGGATTCCCCATGCTTCTCCTAACAGGGACCTGTATCTGTTCCCCCCTTTTTCCAGGGATGCCTTCCTGAACAGGGAAGGTCTGTAAAGTCTGCTCCCACATATCTAACTCCCTTTTGCATTCCCTTATAGTCCCGAGTCTTGAAAATTCATCTTTTAGCTCGGCCACCAGATTGAGAAGATAATTCACTTGGTCACATCTCACACAGGTGTTGTGTCCTTCACCCTCCATTCCAAGTGCCACGCTCCAGCACTCTCTGCAGCTAGCAGCCTGGACACCTGCATGCTTGTGCACTGGCTCCGTCTGGGTACCTACCATTTTCTAGCAGCCTTTGGCTGAGTAGTTACCATGGCTGGATCTCTTCATGCAGGTGAAATAAGCTTGGGGGTTTTTATTGTTTATTGTTAAATATATATATTCCACCTGACTACTATATTTTGCCCAAGCTACCACAGAGGCTTCCACACTCTTGGCTGACCCGGCACACACTGCTCGCTGCAAGCAGCCAGAAGGCTCTCTTGCCAAATGGCGTTGTGCGGCTTTGCTCTGCCTCGTTTAAATTTCCTGTGGCTGACGTCACCCTCTCGAGCAGGCACGTGAGAAGATGACCCTGCCAGTCCTCGCTGTCTGCTGAGGTCCTTCCACCCCAAAAAGCCCCCAAAAGAAACCAAAACAGAGCACCTCTCAGCTCGAGCACACTGGTCCTGGTGCTGGTTCAGAGTAGCTCTCTTGCCAAATGGAGATCATGCACATTTTCTCCTCAGTAATGTTTACTTTAGCCCCAGGGAGTGTGCAGAGAGCGTAGTTGTGACCAGAATGGATTACTTTGTCAGAGGAGGGAAGTTACCCAGCTTCACTGACAGATTTTTATGAAGGGTTTCCCAAGGCCAGCCTGGAGCAGTGCATCACTACAGATATGCTTTTGACATTTGTAGTCCAAGAAGCAGCACTATTCAAAGTAAAACACTGCCAGTGAGTTTCCATAAAAAGCCTGATTCTTAGATTATTTGTGGGGGTTTGAATGTAACTATGAGTTGTACAACCCTAAGCTTTCCCTTTGAAAGACTCCACCAGTCTACATCCCTCTTTCCTTTACCCCTAAAGACAGTGAGCTGCAGCAATGCTGCTTTAGAATAGAATAGAATAGAAAAGACCAGGTTGGAAGAGACCTTCAAGATCATCGAGTTCAACCTATCATCCAACACTATCTAATCAACTAAACCATGGCACCAAGTGTCCCATGAAGTCTCCTCCTAAACACCCCCAGTGAGGGTGACTCCACCACCTCCCCAGGCAGCCCATTACAATAGGCAATCACTCTCTCTATGAAGAACTTCTTCCTAACATTCAGCCTAAACCTCCCCTGGTGCAGCTTGAGACTGGGTCCTCTTGTTCTTTGCTCTGCAAGGTGCCTGCAACCACTCCCTGTCACTGAACAGCTCCTGCTTTGGCTTGCACCCTTCAAGCAAGCTCGAGTGAAAAAAGGATTAGAGAAAGAAAGAGAAATAGGGAGGAACCAGAAGAAAGAAATTCGTGAGCTTGGGAAGACAGGCTCAGAAATCAGTGTTTACTTTCAGAAATAAGGAAAAAATTATTCCTGGCCAAATCTTGTCCTCCTGCAATTTTGACAGAATTAATTTCTTCTTCATAAAATAGACTATCCTTTTTGAAAAGTAGCTGGAGTCTCTCTTACCGACTGATGCAGAATAGATTTTTAAATTTTGCTACAGCTTCTGCCATAGTTCCTAGTCTGAATACAGGCATGAAATGTAGGCCAGTGTAATTATGATTCAGGCAGATTTATATGTCCCCAGACAGGTTTTTCAAATAACAAAAAGAATATAAATATTTGATCTATGGAAAGCAAAAGTCTGTTATTAAAATAAATCCAGAAGGTTGTACCATGAAAAAGCTTTCTTCTTCAACATACCCGGCAAGCCACTGAGATTTCAAATTGAAGTTTTTCTAGTGTAACTCTCACTTTTTATTTAAAAAAGCAGAGTCAGACACATTAAACTTTTGTCTTGGGTTTTTAAAAGACAGGAAAGCTAATATAACTGCTGTACTAATGTAAAGTTATGAGCTTTCAGGGTCTAGAGTTTTTGGCTTAGAAGGTTGCATCTTTTGATTCATGAAATGAGACATTTCCCTATATAAATTTTCCATATGCTTTCTCTTCAGAAAAAAGATCTTCATCTCTTCCTCTCCTCTGTGCAATTTGGCATGTCTCCTCAGTTTGTAACTGCCTGTGCTTCATTCAAGAGCTGGCTGCGTTTCAGTCAGCAGTCACTGTGCAGAGTTTCTATGTGAATTATTAGAGTGTGGTTGGCATCTGGAGATCTAAGGAATTGAGAAGTATGGTTCAACTGTCAGACTGAACTTGAAAGGCTTCCGGAGACACAGAGCCAGGTCTGTGGTCTGACTGAAGCAAAACCCATGCCAAACTCAACAGCAAAAAAATCTCAGAGTGATAAAAGGATGGCCCCTATCCATGGCTGCCATGGTGTGAAAAAGAGAGCAAGGGTCAGGTATGTTAGCTGTGTCAGTGACATTCAGGAGAAGCTATGTCCTAGTTTGCTTATCCTGTTGTTCCTTAGCTTCTTAAGTGAGGTGTGTGTGAATGGAATTAATCAGATGGGAAGTTTTAAAGAAAAATTACTTTAAATGAGGGGATATCTTTGTAAAGTTGCTTCTGTATCAGGGAGAAATGGAGAAGAATTTAGTTTAAGGATTCTTTTCTGAGTTGTGTTAATTTATTTGCATTCATCATTGGCATTGATGAACACTGAATTGACAGGAGAGTGTCATTATTAATGCTTTATTCATCTTCTTTAGGAAAGTAATGCATACAATAGGAAAAAAAAGTAATTGTGCATATTATATTTGGGGTTTCTTTGAGCCTCTCCTTGGAGTCTCTAGAGCCATAGGTCAATTGCTAGTGACCTGTGTGTTTAGTGACCTGCTGCCCAAGAGAGTAGGGCCTGTGGGTGGGTCTTCTTCTATGGCTGGCACTTGTACAGTGCATAATTTAATATGACACTGACCCTTGCAGCCTTATGAGAATAATATTTCAGCAGGATGAATTGTTCTTGGATGTTTTCTCCAAGGTGCTGTGTTGCAGACCCAAACATTTTTCTTTCATCTGGAGTGTATGTCCTACATTTCCTCTCTGCTCTTTTTTGTTGCATGGTTTGGTTGTAGCCAACAGCAAAGGTCAAAAGGCATTTTCCTGTTTCTATTTCTATGTTTCTGTTAAGATGAATTAAACTGTTGGTGCTGCAAAGTGACTTGTTAAAAAAACTTATGTTGCAAGACTTCAACTAGTATAAACTGAAGCTGAGCTGCATCATTTTAAACCAGGCAGTCCACAGAGACATGTGGTCCAAAGAATAAGGTAGTGATCTGGAAACTGAGAAAAATAGTTGTGTTCTCTGGAGCTTCAATGGGCAGCTTCATAAATTTAGACAAAGTGTTTCATCTTGTTCTGCCACAGGTATTCTGGATTTAAAAGCACTTTTCACAATCAACTTTTCAATCACATAGTCTTATTCCTTTCACATCTACTAATCAGTACAATTGCTTGTTTAATTTACATTACAGATAGGTTCTGAAATCATAATATCTAGGAATGCAATGGTATCATTGAATAGGTTAATTATGTTTACCAGTGTCTAGAAGGTGTAGACCTTCTAGACACCACTAGGAGGTGTAATTTCTCAGTCCACAATTAAATCAGCAGCAAATTTTGCTGCCTTCCATTTCTTTCCTACATAATAAAGCAAGTCCAGAACTTTTCTTAGTAAAAAGTTTCAGGTTAACCTGAACTAATATTTGGTTTGGTCTTTAGAATTTGCCCTCAAAAAGCCTTTAGAGAAGTTTTGCCCAAGTGTGTTTTTTTTTTTTTCTTTTGAGGCTCATGGAGGATCTTCCATTTTTCTTCATTTTTTCCCTCTGTCAGAATTTATTTCCGTGCTGTTAACTGTTAATACATGAATATCTTTTTTATAGTTAGTGCTTATGTCCTTTCTCTCACCAGAGTCTGAAGAACATTGTTCTACTGCTGGGCTACCATCTTCTGTGGGTTGTAGATGGTTCATGACCGTAAGCTTTTTTTTTGTTTCTCTGGTACACTTGTTTCTCCCAGACACCTCATCCAGCACTCTTTGATGCTGCCTTACAAAATGAAAGGTGAAGAAAAGGGTAAACCTCTCCTTAGAGGTCCATTTGGCTTTAAAACTACAACTAGAGCCAAATGGATACTTTGCAAATGTGAGCTTAATGGAGAACGCGTTAACCCTATCGGGATGGTGTGACAGCTCCTAGAATCAAAAAACAGGTCTAGGGGAATATGCAGAATATCTTGGGCAACAATTCATAACTGATAAATATTTTTTAAAATTAAGTTGAAAGGATCATTGCTAACCTACTGTTTCTAGGTGTGTTGCTGTTTATTTAATTATCACACCAGTTTGGTGGGACACGGAGCTCTCCCTGTGTATTATAAGCACCATGGGACCCACACACAATCATTTCCAGTGACCAATTTTGCATAAGCCAGATACTATGATTTATTTTTTTTTTTAAATTATTATTGACAGCCTCTTTATTGCAAGAAATATTTTAAAGAATCCATTATGTGGTGGTTTTTTGTTTTTTTTTTAAACAAACCATGGTTAAATTTAGCTTCTTATTGTGGAAGTGTAAATCCAGATTAGTTCTCCTTTTAACGGTAATTTTACTCAAGGTTTGGTGAACAGCATTTGGCTTCATGTTCATTGATGAAAAATGTATCAGAATATACATTTCTCTCCCTAAATCCTTAAGAGATGTTATCAATATGCTAATTAATACTCTTAGTACAAGAAAGCAGTGGAATACTTTCAGCTTTGTGGCTATGCTCTTGGTCTTATTCACATTTTATACAGGCATTGTTTTAAATTACTGGCACTACATTAGAGTATGTCAAGATGCATCATATGAACAGATACAATTTACCATGACCTTGAGGCAACATGATGTGTATGTTGCATTACATTAGCTATCAAAATATGTTCCTTATATAGTGCAGTACCCACTGCAGACAGAGAAAGAACATGGATAGTAAGGCATACTGTACAGAGTTGAGAGACATATGAAAATAATCTCTCCACATCAATAGCCACAGCATCTCTTTTTTGAAAGAGAAGAAATAAGCCATAGGACAAAACATGAACCCAAATAGCTTTGCTCCATATGCAACGTGACATCCTTTGCTGAACAATGGAAACCTCTGAACATCAGGAAGCACAGAACTGTGAGGGTGAGCAAGCACTGGAACAGGTTGCACAGACAAGTCGCAGAGTCTCCATGGTTGGAGATACTGAAAAGCCATCTGGATGTGGTCCTAGGTGACTGTCTGTAGGTGGCTTTGTTGAGCAGTGGGGATTGGACCAAGTGACTTCCAAATATTTCTTCCAACCTCAATCATTCTTTGATATCCATTATTCCTAACAGTGAGCACTTGTTAGCAATGTGCCAATGGACAGGGGTTAGGAAATACAGCTCTTCCCATACTCCTTTCTTTACTGCCCATCCTTTTAACCTTGACAGACATTTAATGAGTTAATCACGAGCTCTTCATTTCTAAATCCCACTTCTCTGCTAAAGAGCTCTGCTCAGAACCCTGAAGACAAGATATATCACCTCACTCTCATGCTTTCCTAAATATGCTATGCCCCACACAACCAGCTTGTTTCCATAGGAGCAAGGAGCAGCACAAGTCACACTGCTTCCTGCCCCCCATGCTGTGCTTGCTCTGAGCACAAGCCAGAGGGGCAGCTGCTTCCAGGGAATGAGGATTTTGCTCTCCTGGCTGTGCCAGCTTTGTGCAAATCGACCTTCAGCAACTTGCTTTAACCTTCTGTTCTTCCTCCCTCCCCTTCTGATACTTTGCACTGTTGTAATTTTGTAAGCTGCTTGGGCTAGGTATCATTCTCGCTATCTGTGTCTGGTTTCTAGCCCAGACGTCAGCAGGGGTTGCTGCATGCTGCTGCAATATAAATGACTAATGATGATGATAAAAGGTGTGGGAGTTGGTTGCCTGGAGTGTTATCCTACTTTGATAACTTTGTTTTAGAAACTGTCTTCTTCCCCAAATTATCTGTTATTTTATCTTATTAGATCTAGCATTTGAAAAGCAGCAAGGGATTTTCATCTGCCTCCATTTTGGACTGCACATATCAGGACTGTGAAAGAAGCTTTGAAATGTTCAGATTTTAGGTGGTGTTGCTGTGATGGTGCCCAGTAGCCTTCAGCATATGTTGCAGGTTATTGGCACCTTCGAGAGTCAGCTGCATCTGTGTCCTAAAAGAGGCATTCAGTATGGAAGTGCTCTATTTTTAAATTTGGGCTGATATAGGTAATAATTACACACAAAACAGTATGTGAAAAGAACATTATCAAGGTTGCACAGCTCAGCACTTGAAGCTAAGAAATGCTGCAAGCAAAATTGTCTCTACTCCATTAATTTGCCACCTTGCACAGGTGCATCAGTCATAGACTATTTTTGCCCAGGATCTGAGTCTCGCTTGGTGCACATAATAGATGACACAGTTTGTGAGTTCAATATCTGATTTTCTTTTCACTGTTCAATGCATAGCTCAGACTCCACTGTGAAGGCAAAATTATTTCCCAGTAGGGTATTCCAGGGTGTTCTACGGTGCAAGTCCTTACCATGTGCAAACACTGACTTATTTCCATTTATAGCCCCTTAATAGCAATTCTGGATATCATTACGCCCTAGTACAGCTGGTAACCTGAGGCAAAAAAGAGTAAGATTGCAAATACCCATAACTGTGGGTATCCAATGTAACTTATTTAAACTACCTGGCAGCACATGATGCAGATCTCATGGCTTCCATTATGATGGCCAGTACTCACTTTCACATATTCAAACCTTCAGGCCCAAGGAGGCTCCCAGAAACACAGAAAAGGGTAGCAGCTTTAAAAAGCGTGGTGTGAATGTGTTGTCCTATTCCTCAGGGCAACATTTCATGCCTGCAGACAAAAGACTGCTGCTCCTCTCCTCAGAATCTCCTGTCACCTTTTAAATTCTGCAGAAAAAAAATGAAGCATTTTACAAGGAAAAGCTTTTTTATCTCCTCTTCTATGGCAAATGCACCATGCTCTGACTGAAGCTGGAATGTGATGAAAAGATTAGGGCTTAGCAAAAGCCCGACCGATAACACATGAACAGAAGGAGGTTGACTTCATCCTGGTTCACCTTTAATCGTGGCATTTTTTACTGGTCTTTGCAAATCAATTACACAAAGAGCCAAACAAGTTCTAATTTTTCAAAAGCAAACCAAAAATCTTCTGCTAGTGAATTTTCCCTTTTGAGAATTGTCAATGACATTTCAATCTACAGAAGTGCTGCAAAGATGCTTTGAGCTAAGAGAGAAATAAAACAGGGGGAAAATTGCAAGAGAGGCGATTTCTTCTGCAAAACTGGTCACTTACAAATAAATATCTTTTCACATGCATGGGACCTTCTTCAGCACTTAGATCAAGCCATCCCAGCTACAATAAAATTAAGAGTGCAGTCCTTGCTTCAACAGTGAAGGAACTTGAGTATTTCACAGAAAGATTGCCAGATAAAGCAGTGGTTCCCAAGCATCACCCCTACAAATTTCAAAACTGAGTAATTTTGTTATTTTTCCCCAGGAAAATATTTCCCCTGAGACAAATAGCTGGCAGTTATCATTTCACATCAAATTAATTATAATTATTAAAAGCTATAAAAATCTGAATACAACTTTCTTAAATCAGAAAGTGACAATTGGCTAGAATTATTTGCGGTACTCGTTAACGTAGCGGTGATTAATTATTGGAATAAAAATATAAGTGGAAGTGAAAGTGGATATTTTAGACTTTCTAGCTTGATGTTGTACCCACAAATCAACAGCTCTTTTCTAGTGAAGTTCTGGTGTTACATCCCTCATGCTTCTGGATATTATTCTGGTGCAAGGTTGTTGTGTAAGGAGAGGTCACATCTTAGGTAAAGGTAGTTTGATCCATAGCAGGCCAAATTATCTCCTGGCCTTGGCAAGGAAAAAAAAACCCAACCAACCAACCAGACAAATTTGTGGCACTTTTCTACTCTTAATGTTTCTTAAATATCTTCTGAATCAACTCAGTTCCCATTCCAACAGAGTGGTGAGGGCAGATCTTCAAAGTGCTTCTGACAGAGGTTACATGTCTTCAGGTAGATAATGGAGACCTGTCTTTCTCTGAGACTTGGGTATTGTATTATTTCCTTTTACAGGGCTTCATGCTATTTTTTCTCCTACAAGAGAACCCTGGAGATACCCCTGAAAGAGAAAACAAGATGCTGAGATTTTAAATGATGGAAAGAGATACCATAACATTTCATTCTTTCACATTGCTGTTTTAGTTAATGCTACTTTTATCTGGGCAAAGATGTAAATTTTAAGGCATGTAACGGTTTGGGATGATTTAGTTAGTTAGTTTAATCTGAATATGTAAGCATCCCTGCTGGTGTAGACACCATCGAGTTTTTTGTGTTGTTGCTTTTTAAAGTCAGAAAAGATGGGTAAAGGATTGAGAAAGAAATCCAACTACAAATTTCAACTATTTTGAAATATTTGTCATAAATTCTGGGTTATGGGAGGCCTTTAGCTACCTTTTTTTTTCTTCTTCTTCTTTTATTTTCTTTTCATTAAATGAAAGGTGTCCTTTCTGCCAAATTTGGTATGTGTAAACTATAAAATCTTTGGAGCAAGGACAATACACCTTCAGCACACAAACTCCACATAAATTCCAGAAGTTCAGGATGGTTTTGTCCTTTGTTGCTTCAAAACCTCCTCATATAACTAGAAAAGGCAACAAAAATAACTAAAGGCATGGAATGGCTTCTGTACGAGAAAACAGCTTGACAGACCAGGGATTCTCAGACTTGAAAAAACAGATGACTGCCAGTGTATGGTGAGAAATAGACAGTGTTGTAGATGGCCTGCAGAATAAAAGTTGATCACTCATGATTTTGAAATGAAGTAACAGGTTCAAATAACAAGTGGATACCTTTCCAGACGTCCCTTAATTACCTTTGGAGCTCATGGCTAAATGCTGCGAATAAAGGGGCGCAGGCAGGGAAGTAATAAAAATATAAATTATTTTATTAATATAGATATCCTGCCACATATATACAAATGTAGAAAAATGTTATTTACAGGTTCATTGGTCGGTTGCACAACATCTCCCAGAGTACTGGAACAGGTACAAATGTTTAAAGGTCAGTATTTGGAAAATGACAGAACCCAAGAGCAATGCACTCACAATGCTGGTTCCAGTTGTGGGTAGTCCCCCTAGTGTCTAGTGTATCTTGAGGAATTCTTCTGGACTGCAATGTGTGGCCCACACATGTGGGGGAGGAAATCCTCGGCAGAGCCTCTAGTGCTCTCTAGCAAATCTGTTTTATATCGTCAGCTCATGGCCCAAATGTCCTGTGTTGCAAATGCCACAGATCATATTCCACGTGACAAAAAAGTGCAAGAAACTGATCAGCATCAGGTTCTGCATTGTCCAGATACCCCTGACATGCAACCAGGTGCCATCTGACAAGGCCTTGAAAGGGGGAGAGGTGCCTTCCTCCTTACCCTTCTTCCCGCACTTCCTGACCTTCATCCCCATCCCGACTCCACAGCAGGGGAGGAAGGGGCTTTAGATGCATTGCCACACTAAAGAATACCATATGGTAACAAAATAATAACTTTATGCACCAATCAGACAAATTTCAAGAAAACAAACCTATGAAGGGGCATCAAACTAAAAGCTCACTCCTCTGGTGGAGGAAGTGCTTGAACTGCAGATTTCTGACTCTAGTTAGGTATGGAGGGGTAAGCATTACTACGGGCACCCTGTGCACATTTGGTAACAGCTAACAGCAAGGGAACACCTGGTCAGCTAGACTGTGATCTGGCCCTATTTAATGCCCACTAACACCACAGCAAATTTGGCCTTTACAGGATATCTTATAAGCCAATTTTGGGAGAAATCTCCATTTTGGCTTGTTCTTTCTGTCCTTCCCCTGATGATAAAGGAAAATCTGTAGTAATAGCTTGGTATTTAAGGATCATTGTTCTGCTGGAGGTGATAGATTTGTCTCTAAGATACCTGTATTCAAAATACTCAAAATATTGATTGGTGTCTTTATAACTAAGCTTAGGTGTCCTGAGTGTTTTGAGGTTGTATATGGTCCCAGAGTCTGTTTTGAGGTTGTATAACATCTCAGAGTCACAACTGAGGAGAAGAAAGGTTAAAGTATAAAACTTTATACGGCACATCCTTTGCCTCCTTTGAGTTCTGAGCTACCTGGGGGGTCAGAATCACTTGCCAGAACAAACTGGATCAGACCCATGGCAAGGAGGAGGATGAGCTCTGTAATGCATTGCATGAATTCTGCCGTCTCAGAATAATTTCTTTGCTGCTGAGTGCTTCCCTTTATTCTAGAGGAGGTCTCACATTGCTGAGACCTTTGGAAATATCCTGACTGTGGTGCTATAAATAGCATGTAGTTCCCACTGACTAAAACCTGCCAGCATAGCAGCAGCCCGCCGTGGGTTTATATTCCTGCTTGAGGACTACATAAGTGCTAGTGTCCTCTCTCCGCTGAGACATCTCTTTGCTTTAGGCACTGGTCTCTTTGCTCACTGCTGGGGAGTGTTATTGAACCTGGCTCACATTCCAGCTCTTTCTGATCTTTTTTTTTTCTGTAAAGAAACACTTTCTCTTTGGACACCTTTCCTTGTCTTCCCTGTCCCTTCTTTTACAGAATCAAGGTTGGAAAAGACCTTTGGGATCATCAAGCCCAACCTATTACCCAACACTATCTAATCAGCTAAACCATGGGAGTAAGTGCATTGTCCAGATCTTTCCCTACTCAAATTTGGATCTGCTGCCCATGTACTAGGACCAGAGAACTGCTCATGGTAGACCAGTGCAGCTCTCCTTCTGGAAGAACTCTCTCTTCTCTTTACTGTTCTTTGTAACTCATGCACTTGTGCCTGTAGAACAAAGGGTTTCCATCTCATACTCATATTGTCTCCATACTCACACTGGGTTCATTGTGGCATGGACTGTTACTGTTTAGCTGTAGGAGAGTTCAACTCTGCCAGCTAAACCCATTGGCTCCTCTTCAGCCCAGCAGTGTCCCAGCTTCACACAGCCTGCTCTCAGAAGCAAGCCCCCTCCCACACACACAGATGGGTGGGAAAACAACCCAAAAAATCCCCTCTGGGCTGAGATTAAGTTTGCTGAGATGGTAACACTGTACAATTACCTTAGCAGAAGGTGTGTGTGGGGGTTTTGATTATTGACCTTAGTACCGGCCTATCAAAATCACATTTGGGTTTGTCACTAAATTATCTAATATCCAAGAGTAGTGGAACATCCTGAAAGGAGCCATATTAAGCATCTAGCAATTACTAAAAGCCAATAATTCCTATTTGAATATTATTTTAAGATCCATTCGTTTTTAACAGCAATGGTTTCACTGTCTGCCCCTTTTCCACCCCATTTTCCCCCTTTTTCCCATCAAATCTCAGAGCACCTGGGCTCTGTTGGAGTCTCCTCCCACACCAGGTGTGGCCGCTTTACCCTCCCCACCCACTCCCCTTCTTAATCCCCCCTAGGAAAGGCAGAAGCCCCAAGCTGAGCCCATCTGGGCTGAGGGATCCTCCTCTCATCACTGGTGAGTGCCCATGGTGCCCACTGGGTGATGGTGGTGGTGACAACAAAGGCCGGGGGGCCTGGTGGCCCCCCGGTTAAGTAGGAAGAGTATTGATATCTACTCCAATGTCATCCATGGGTGCTGGCTGGGCCTCCTGAGTGGGGCTGAGCTCCTCTGTGTGGTATCTTGGCTGGCTGAGGGTCTTGCCTCTGGCTCTGGGATGAGTGCAAAACTGGTGGTGGTGGAGCAGGATCTGTTTAGGCAGGGCGTAGGATGGTTTTAGAGGGAGCAGGAGCTGCTTTGGGAAGATGAGGGAGAGTGGTGGGGAGAGGAGGAGGAGGAGGAGCAGGAACTGCCTTGGGAAGATAAAGGGTGGTGGTGGGGAAGGCAGGGGGATTAAGCTAGATGCCCTTTAGAGGGCATTTCCAACTCTGGTGATTCTATGACTCTATAATCTAGTTCCAACCCCCTTGCCACATTCAAGGAAACTTTCCACTAGATCAAGTCAGCATCTTTAAGGGCATATGTATTTTTTTACACTGTACATAGAAATCAAAACATAATATAGTAGCTATGATGAACTGATGGATTTGGGATTTGAAGCTACCTTATTTTGAAAATAAGGTCTTCTGTATGTTGACATGAGAAATTAAATGATTCCATGAAATTCAAGAGTTGTGGTGACACAGACTCAGCAATACAGTTCCAAGCGAAGATGTTTGTTGTGCTACAGAGTTAACTTATATGTTTCTCTACAAACCTAATGCAGTGTTGTCACACTCTAACTGGTTGCCTTTCTACTAACA
The DNA here is from genome assembly GCF_026170545.1 of Melanerpes formicivorus. NCBI lineage: Eukaryota > Metazoa > Chordata > Aves > Piciformes > Picidae > Melanerpes > Melanerpes formicivorus. The sequence continues at coordinate 8,018,451 of NW_027142369.1, forward strand.
TGTGCTCATGCAAGGCATACACTTGGTTAATGCTAACAAACAAGCTATTCAAACACTTTTCAACATGTCCATCCAAATCCTGTCTGGTCTTTCTCAGTTCCTGATAAGGTGTACGTTCTGAACTCAAGGACAGGACATAGCCTCTTCAAAACTGCTCGAGAACAGACCATCTCCCATAAAGAGTGAATAAAAATTATTGCCATAAGAACCACTTAAAATCACACCAAATTTGGGGAAAGGGATTGGTTATTTCAGTACTATTGCTCAGCAAAAGTTAGTCTTTGTCTGAAGTGTAGGCAGAAACACTGAGGTAAATTCATAACTCAAAGACAAGTTGTCTCACCAATCTATTACATTATGTCTTTCTCCTCTCACACTTCCTCACACACTCCTCCTCTTCACTTGGTAGAGCCACAGAATCAACCAGGCTGGAAAAGACCTGGAAAAGATCATCAAGTCCAACTTATTGCCTGATACCTAACACCTCATGGCAACTAAACCCTGGCTTCAAGGGCCATGTCTAATTATTTTTTGAACACCTCCAGGGATGGCAACTCCACCACACCCCTGGGCAGCCCATTCCAATGGCAAATCACTCTGTGAAGAACTTTCTCCTCACCTCGAGCCTAAACCTCCCCTGGTGCAGCTTGAGACTGTCCTCTTGTTCTGGTGCTGGCCCCCTGGGAGAAGAGACCAGCCCCCACCTGGCTACAACCTCCTTTCAGAAAGCTGTAGACAGCAATGAGGTCTCCCCTGAGCCTCCTCTTCTCCAGGTTAAGCAACCCTATCTCCCTCAGCATCTCCTCACAGGGCTTGTGCTTGAGACCTCTCACCAGCCTTGTTGCCCTTCTCTGGGCACATTCAAGTATCTCAATGCCATTGTGAAACTGCAGGGCCCACAAGTGGATACAGGACTCAAGGTGTGGCCGAACCAGTGCTGAGTAGAGGAGCAGAAGGACTTCCCTGCTCCTGCTGGCCACACTATTTCTGATGCAGGCCAGGATGCTATTGGCCTTCTTGGCTGCCTGGGCACACTGCTGGCTCATGTTCAGCCAGCTGTCAACTAGTACCCCCAGATCCTGTTCTGCTTGGCTGCTCTCCAGCCACTCTGCCCCCAGACTGTAGCAGTGCATGGGGTTGTTGTGACCAAAGTGCAGCACCTGGCACTTGGACTTGTTAAATGCCATCCTGTTGGACTCTGCCCATCTGCCCAGCCTGTTAAGGTCCCTCTGCAGAGCCCTCCTAACCTTTAACAGATCAACACCTACCACTAACTTGATGTCATCTGCAAACTTACTCTATCTCCTTACCCAGATCATCAATAAAGATACTGAGTAGGATGGGGCCCAGCACTGATCCCTGGGGGGCACCACTAGTGACTGGCTGCCAGCTGGCACCATTCATCACCACTCTCTGGGGTCAGCCCTCCAGCCAGGTCCTAACCCAGTGCAGAATGCTCCTGTCCAAGCCATGGGCTGACATCTTGGCCAGGAGTTTGCTGTGGGGGACGGTTTCAAAGGCCTGGCTGAAGTCCAGGTAGAGTACATCCACAGCCTTCCCTGAACTGAGGTCAGGCTGACAGAACTGGAGTTTTCAGGTTCCTCCATCTGCCCCTTCTTATGGATGGGCATCATATTGGCCAGTTTCCAGTCATCTGGAACCTCTCTGGTGAGCCAGGACTGGTGGTAAATGATGGAGAGCAGCTTGGGCTTGTCTCTCTAATTTTTCTCCTACATGATCTAGCAGCATTCTTAAACATATCTACAGTTGCTTCCCCTGCTTTCCAAAGGTGATATACCCTCTTTTTTTCCCTTAATTCCTTCAAAAGATGTTTGCCCCTTCAGGCTGGTTGCCTTCCCTGTTGGCTCACCTTTCGGCACATTGGGATACCCTGTTCCTGTGCCTTCAAGGGTTCCTGTTTGAAGTAGGTCCAACCGCCCTGGACCCCTTTGTTCTGTTTTCTGGCAGGTCTTTACTTTTCTCAGGTGTTCTGATTTCTACTATGGATTAATTTGCACTCATTCCATTTCAATTCATCTACTGTTCATATATGTTATACATAGCTTGTGCAAGCTGCTGTGTCTGAATGAACTTTTAGTGAAGCACATGAACCCAGAGCTACTCCTGGCCTTATCTTGCATTTACCTGGTACCTTTCACTTCCCTGAAATCCAGATCTCAAAATAAATGCAAATGTGTGTCCCTATGCCTATCAGTGCTTCTCTGAGCAGGATCTTGACTGATAATGTATTTTGTTAGTAGAGTTTGAGAGGACTTCCCTGTCCAAACAGTACTAGAGTCAGAAGTTGATACTAAGTCATCATGGAAGTGCCAATATGATAATACAATACTTAGGAATAGGGCTGCTGAAGACCCCAAGAGTGTGCTAAATTTGCCTTTCTCCCAGGGATCACTAGCAGCACTGCAGTGCCCACTTTACAGCCCTGCTCAGCACCTTGCTTGGGAGCTGTCTGAGACTTGGGCTGCACACCCAAGTTTCCCGTCTGCCCTTGGAGGAAAATGAGGTCAAAAGATCTTGTTAGGAGGAAAGGAACAAAACTCCATGTGACTGATAATTGAGTGAGGTTAAGTCCTCGAGGAGCTTTTTCTCCCTTCCTAGTAATCCAAGCACTTTGTGAGATAAGGGAAGATGTCAGCTCCAGCAGCACCTGAGCTCACTCTGCTTTGTGTGATTTCTGTGCCCTCCTCAGCTTGTTAATCAAAATAAGTTTTCACTGTTTCTTATCCCCAGAGGGTGGAACTATCCTCAGAAAATTAAAGCTTTCTTATCTCTTAATGTGTCATCACAACTAATAGCCTGGGGTCTGTAAACAAGTTTAAATATCAAAACAGTTTGGCTGGTGATTGTGATTATGGATTAAGAATACAAAATTTGTGCTTGTTGATATTCAAATTGGGTTGACTACAAGGAATCATATCCTAAGCTGGTGTAAACAGAAGTGGTTCAGCTGGACTCAGGGGAGGGAGACTGTTTTGTACCACAGGAGTTATGTGACACTGGAAGCTTTACAGAAGTTTTCATTAAGTGTCAGGTAACACATGACAGCATGGGGTTGATCAGGAGAGGTGATGAGGGCCCAGGCAGAACCTGAACTGTCCTTCCCCCCTCTGACTTCCCAGGAGCATTGCTTCTCCTGGCTACCCCCTCCACTAGCAGCCCCTTTTGGGAGATCATCAATAATGACTTGGAAGAGAAGTGATTTAATATTAAAAAACTTCTTCAAGAGCAACTCAAGGGGCCAGCATATCCACGAGCTGGCAGATGTCAGGGCAGGTACCTCATGAGGGATGTGCTTCATATCTTTTATGTGACATTCATACTGCAGTAGATTCACAAATGTGTACTTTTTGCTGCCTCTTCCAAAGTTCTGCCACTGAGTGATCACCTTTAGCTCAGCTTCTGCTCACATTGAGAGCAACGAGACAAGTAAGGATTATCTCCTTGTGCTAGAAATGCTCTACCTGGTTCACCAGACTGTCTGCAATGACAGTGATGTGCAACACATCCCACAGATTTGGGGAGATGGAGGTGGGAGTGTTTTCTAGCACTATTGGATTTGAAATTGTTGATGTTAGCCTTTCTGTCTTTTGGAATTACTTGTGGGGCCTCAATTTTGTTATGTATTTTACTGATGTTGGCTAGGCAGTTCTTCAAAGAATCCTACAGAGGAGAAACTGAGGCAAAGAGAGACTAAGTGGACCTCCTATAGATACATAAGAAATCAGCAGTAGTGCAAGGAGTGTCCTAACCACTGAACTGACCTTCTCCCCTGTAAAATGTGGAATACATGAATAGCTTATTCAAATGCATGTATTTTCATAAGGCTGATGTTAGGTTAATGATGAATCTTACAAAATGCAGTAAGAAGCATTACTTTTGATGTGGCAGAAAACTGCTTTCCTAGTGAAATAGTCATTAAGTAAGAAGGATGGTTATTAAGGAAGTGGTAAATCTAGTGCTCTCTGTCCATCTTATCTCAGCAGTTCTGGGTAAGGAAAAGAAGAGCTTCTGACAAGCATTAAGTCCCACCAAAAAATTATAAAAGGAACAATGTGTCTTAAGAATCTTAAAAATATGAAATAATGTCAAATAAATGAGGTCAGCTTCCAGAAGAGGATAATAAAGGCTGAAAAAAGGTACCCAGAAAGCCAGAAGACTTTTCTATTCTCTTAATTGGGGCAATTGTACCAAAACTGACAGCAAATATTTTCCCAGTAGCAAAACAAAAAAACTAAACAAACAAACCCAACAAAACAACAAAAACCCCAGACAGCCCAAATGCTGCTCTGAGCATGAGATCTGTGAAGGTTAAAGGCTTGAGTCTAACTTTAGGAGAATGCTCCTCTACTCCCAAGGTCAATTCTTAAATATGGAGAAGTAATTTTGATCCGGTCTCCTCACAGTTCAAAGTCAATGCTCACCTTGATTTCAACAGTGCTATATTTGGCAAAGTCCTAATATAATTGTGTTTGGTCCTAGTCTTGTCCTGTTTGAATGTTAAATGCCTCTTAATACAAAGACCATTGTGCACACTTTCTCACAGTTTAGGTGATCAACGAAATAACGAGCAATGAAGACCCACTGGATCATCCTCTCCAAGGAAACTAATGGTGCCGGTGTCCTCTCTGCACGTGTTTTTGGACTTTTACTTCAGACCAGCTTTTTTCTGGAATCCTACTGAGATTTCTGTCAGTGTTTCTTATAGCACATAGAAGAAACTCCTGCAGTCCACCTTTGGGTGTAATTTCATCCCAAAAGGATGCAGTTTGTGCAGTCCTAGGCCAGATCATAGCATTAGCCAAATATAGCACATAGGCATGACTGAAGCAAGAGAGATGATCTTCAACAAATCACACTGTACATCAGCCCATGTATAAAGTATTGACTGCTGTTGCCTCCTTGTTGTTCCTTCATGTTCATCATGTCCTGGTCACTAGCTTATCTATGTATATTTCAATGCATCATACTGAGGACCTCCTCCCTCAGTTAAGGCTCTTTAGTGGGACAGAAATAATCTGTCAGTCTGAGTCACAATGATAGTGTTTGGAATTGAAAACACTCAGTATCTCCTTGCAAATAATTAAACCTTGCAAAGAGGAGAAGAATGATTGCACAACCTCAGAGCAGAGATTGTGTTGCCCAGGGACCTCCTCTCTCTCAGTAACTAGTAAAGGATGCCTGGAAAGGCCTTAATAACAAGGCAAGGATAGAATAGAATAGAATAGAATAAACCAGGTTGGAAGAGACCTTCAAGATCATCACGTCCAACCTATCACCCATGTAACCACCCAATCAACTAACCCATGTAACCACCCAATCAACTAACCCATGTAACCAAGCACCCTGTCAAGTCTCCTCCTGAACACCTCCAGTGACAGCGACTCCACCACCTCCCTGGGCAGCCCATTCCAATGGGCAATCACTCTCTCCGTGTAAAACTTCCTCCTGACCTCCAGCCTGAACTTCCCCTGGCGCAGCCTGAGACTGTGTCCTCTTGTTCTGGTGCTGGCTGCCTGGGAGAAGAGACCAACCTCTGCCTGTTTACAACCCCCATTCAGGTAGTTGTAGAGAGCAATAAGGTCACCCCTGAGTCTCCTCCTCTCCAGGCTAAGCAGCCCCAGCTCCCTCAGTCTCTCCTCATAGGGTTTGTGTTCCAAGCCCCTCACTAACTTCGTTGCCCTTCTCTGGACTCGTTCCAGCAAGTCAACATCCTTCCTAAACTGAGGGGCCCAGAACTGGACACAGTACTCGAGGTGTGGCCTAACCAGTGCAGTGTACAGGGGCAGAATGACCTCCCTGCTCCTGCTGGCCACACTGTTCTTAATGCAGGCCAGGATGCCATTGGCCCTCTTGGCTGCCTGGGCACACTGCAGGCTCATGTTCATCCTACCATCAACCAGCACCCCCAGGTCCCTCTCTGCCTGGCTGCTCTCCAGCCACTCTGACCCCAGCCTGCAGCACTGCATGGGGTTGTTGTGGCCAATGTGCAGAACCCGGCACTTGGATGTGTTAAATCTCATGCCGTTGGACTCTGCCCATCTGTCCAGCCTGTCGAGGTCTCTCTGCAAAGCCTCTCTACCCTCTAGCAGATCAACTCCTGTCCCCAGCTTGGTGTCATCAGCAAATTTACTGATGATGGACTCAATGCCCTCATCCAGATATCAATAAAGATGTTAAAGAGGATGTTGTGGCACTTGCCCAGAATACTTTCTTAGTTTCCAGAAAATTCACAGCTCAAGGATTTCCTAAGACAGACACTTTGTCTTTATATCTAACAGCCATTTAAATGCTTTTCTTTTATGAATCACTTAGCTATTTTTTAGATTTATGTTAATTTTGGTATCTAGCATCCTGAAGGAAAGCATTCAACCTTTATGCTGCACAGTTTGGATGTACTAAGACTGGGGATATAATAAGAGGTGTTCAAATGCCCCCAAGCTTTCTCTGCTCACATTAATTCTGGAAAGCAGATTGTCTAATGCATGTAGTGCAGAGACACCATGCCAAAGTTAAGAGTGTCAATGGATGCAGTGCCTGTACAAAGTCTCCCAGCTAGGATTCCGAATTGCTCTGTGCATGGGATAAAGAGATATCTGTGGTACCATCTCTAGCTTTTTCAGCACCAGAAGGACTTGACCCATGAGATAGTTGGGTATGACCATAGTTCTGTGGGAGCCACAGTGCTGAACCAAGAGCCCCTTATGGGAGCCAGACAGAAAGGACTTCACACTCCCCTCAAATCCTTGTGTTATAGGACTGGGATTCTATTTGCAATTCCACTTGATTTTTCAAACAAACGGTGAAATGCAAACTTTTGGCCAGAGGGAAAGCCTTCCAGTCACTGAAGGGGAAAAGAACATGATATCCAAATGACTCACGGCTTTGTGGTTGAAGTAATGGCTATGTGCCATGGCTTGGGATGTGGCTTTGTGGTCTGATGCCACACAGAATGGATGTGCTTGTGCTGTGAGTTTAACCACAACTGCTTCTGAGAAGAGTTCCCTTGTGACTTCCTAGAGCAAATTTGCTTGTTAAGATACAACTGATTGCATGGTGGCAATGGGTAAGATAGGGAAGGCACCTGTCAGGTGTAATCAGGGTCTCCTCTGGACAGCAGCTGGAGGGAAATATGACAAAGCCCTTCTGCTGTTAAAAGAGGTAGGTCCTGCAGGACTTAGGAGTGGATGTGGCTGGAGGAATTGTGAGGATCATGGCATTTCTGAGGGTTGGAAGGGAACCTGGAGAGGGGCAGCAGGAGCCAACACCTCTGGAAGGTACCTGGTGCCTCTGAAGCTTAGCTCTCTTGGGGCAGGTTACTCAACGACCTGCTGGATGAACATGCTGTGATGTCTGAAGCAGTATTCCCAGAGGGCTGCTGGTGTACCCTGCTCCTGCTAACTTCCATCTGCCACGAATACCTTCAGGTTACTGACTCACTCGCACATTTTTTCCTCTGAATCACTTGGTGACGCTAAGGTGAAGAACAAAAATGCTAATGAAACTAAGTATAAAGTCTAGTGGCACTTCTGCAGTCCTGTGCTTCTGCCTCACTGTAAATCACTTGTACCTGCTGGAATTCAACCACAACACCTGTTCTAGGAAGTTGCTGGAAGTTATTCACTGTTAAATAAGAACAGTTTAGAGATGTGACAAAATGTGGGTTGTTTTGTCTGAATTCTCTGTTTGTTCTTTCAGTCTATCCATTGCAGAATTTCCTCACCCCTCCCACTCCTGTCCATCCTTTCAGTAGTGTGCTCAGGGCTCCTCTCTGGTAATACCTGTGCAGGTGGTAGCTTGTTCTCTGGGACCCCTCGTCACCCTGAACATCCACACTGAATGAGATCTAGTGGGTTTGCTCCTTGATTTGGCAGAGGAAGGAATGAAGGAAGTGCCTCTGCCCTCTTTCTCCTCCAACCAAATCTCTCCTATAGGCAAGAGTTGTTGAGGTTCTTGTTCCTGCAGCAGAAACATCATGGTATTTGGTTTGCAGCTTGGGAGACAACAGCAGAGCATTTCCTGAACCCAGCTGTTAGGAGATCAGTTTCCTTTGGGAAACCAGCCAACCTTTTCCAGTTTTGTGGGGAACTCTGGTTTACATGGGAGATTAGATAACACAAATAAATATAATTTATTCATTTCTAATTGAACAATCAAATGCTTACCCAGGTCTCTGTCCCCATCTGGAGGACCAGGGGAGCTTCTTTGTGGCTCCAGCAGTGCTGGGAGTTAGGGCTAGTCCTAACTTAAAAGATTCTTCTGAAAGAAGAATCTTCCTTTTTTGAGCAGTTCCAAGGCTAGGGCTGCTGCTTGGGAGATGGCTGTGTTCTCCCTGCAGGCAGATCGATACATTTCAGCTCACTGCACTGCAAGTAACTTTTCATCATACACTAAGAATGAGGAAAATAAAAGCTAAGATGGATGTTATTTTGGTCTTGCTTTTATTCTGAATTATTTATTAGGAAGTCGCTGCTGTCTGTCTTCTTGTCAGGAGACAAAGTGCCTTTGTCTTTGGTGATTTTTTCCTATTAGAAAGAAATTAGGTTTTTCCCTACTTAATTTCCCTCACTTACTTGCTTCTTGGTACTGAAGTGTAAATCTAGGGCCTTTGCAAAGAGATGAGATGGTCTCCTGCAGTCCTAATGTTCCCCCTGACACTGGTGGAGTCCCACTTTGTTGATACATTTCTAAGCAGTTTTGTAACAACATTTCAGATGAGTTATGTGTTATGATTGATCACTGGCACATAAGAGAGTGTTAAGGAGGGTTGCGAGTAGTCTAAAGGCTAGATGAGCTATCATTTAAATTAAGCATTTACTAAATAGTAAAAATGCTAATCTTGTGAAATGGAGATTCTGTAATTAGCTTCACTATTTGTATGAGTTTGGAAACTCAAACTAACAATCATTGTGATGTTTTTCTTTTGAAATTATAGGTTATCCTGAAGGGGAGGATAAAGAAACTGGCCAGCAAGATGGTAATCACTAGTGGAAATGAAGAAGATAAAGGCAATCAAGAAAAGGAAAGTAAAGAAGAAACCATCTTGGCAATGCTTGGAATTATTGGGACAATTCTGAACCTCATTGTGATCATTTTTGTGTATATTTACACAACGCTGTAAACTAGAAGGCAAATAGACCAGATAAAATGGCCATTAAGAGTGATGACAAACATTGCTGACTATTGACAAGTTGTTTAATCAGAATTGACTCTGTATTATATTAACACATCATAAAAGCACTGCCTGCAGGCAGCGAAGGCTGAAGCACAATTAATTGAACAAGACTTTTTCACACAGTAACAAGCTTAACTCTTCTGTCCTGCCCTCTTCCTTTCAGTTTGGGGGAAAATGACTGCAGTTATGTAAGCTGTAACTTTGAAGAAATCCACCAGGGACACGTTGTTTTAACACATACAAAAAGAAAAAAAAAACCAGAAGGGAAAACAAAAAAGGGGGAAAAAAAAGTGGGGGGAGGGGAAGAGAAAGAGAAAAGCAAACTAAGAAAGAAACTGTACACTATATAGAATTAAAAATGTATACTGTATACTCGCAAAGACTGAACTCAAAGATAGCTTCATAGCACAGATCACATGTCTGTTAGGTCAAATGAATTTTTTTTTTTCCTCTTGGTTTTTGCTTTTACTTACATTGAATGTGACAAGCCTTTTATTTAGAATGAACATATGGTGCAATCTTGAAAAAAATTATTCCATTGAACAAGGTCCGCCCAAACCTGATAAAATGTTGGGAGAAATACGTTACATGGTTATTCTTCCTTTCTCATTTGCTTAACATCTGTGTCTGTTCATACCAATGTTTATAAATATATATTTTTAATAAATGTGCTATATTTTTAGCATGAACCAAATATTTGGAGACACTTGTATTCATGCAGCTAAATTTTGTTTGATGAAGTGCCCTTTTTGACAATGGATGTTATTTTTCTCAGCAATTATACAGCAGTCTTGTCTGCAGCCCTCTCACTGTGGTCTGAAGCAAGCTTACATCATGCTCATATGCATGACTTGAAGTTGGAATGTCAGCTGAAAAGCATTGCTGCTTAATATGGGAAATAGCGAAAGATTGTAAGGTGACCTTTGGAGACTGGTTGCAGAAAGAAGGCTCTATTTATAGTTGGTGGGTTGTGTTGTGTTTTGTTTCTCAAAAAAAAAGGCAAATGAAAGGAATACTGAGGCATCTCACAAAATACTACACTCTGAGTACCTATATTTAGAGAAGCGAGTAGTGGTTTATGCAGCTGAAGAGAGAAATGTAGAGTGAGTAGTGAGGGGTGTAAGTGAAATACAGACTGTAAATATGGACTATATTTTAAATGTGAGGATCATTAACCCTTTAAGCTTCTCTGATGTGCTTTAACTGAGGTTGGTGTAATGAAATTCTCTGACTTGTGTTTTTGACAGGAATGTACAATGATGGTGATCACCATTTTTCTTCGGAATTCAGTACCTATAAATATATGAAGCATTAAAAATATGAGACCTCAATTCTGCCTCAAGCTGCCTAAGTACATTGCCCATTAACTCTGACATATCCTCTTTAAAAATAGGTCAATTAATTGTTTACTGACTTGTGGTTTGGATTGCATCCTCAGATGCACAAGAAGGATTGCTGTTGAAGTGAGCTGGAGATGTAAAAATTTCATCCTACAGTCTCATTGATTTTTGTAATCAGTTCTGTCTCTCTGGACTCAGTAATGAGCTTCCCACCATTTTCCAGAGGCTAGGTCTGGTCTCAAAAATACCAGAATTTCATTGCATTGTATTAAAGCAAGCCTGGAAAACCTTGAGGGACACCTCTCTTAAATAGAAGCGTTTAGTCTCTTGTGGTATCACGTATTCAATAACAAAGCCATTAGGAGAAAAGAAAAGGTCAGTAAATAAATTAAAATTAAATCCACTAGAAGGATTGAAGGGAAGAAAAATAAATCTCATTTTAATGAAAACATGACAGGGTGAGCAAAGGGAGAAAATGAGCAGAGATTTGAACAAACAGAGAATGGCGCAGATAGAAGGTGCCCAACACACCAGCATGGTGGAGGAAACATTTGTGTTTGGATGGTGCTGGTAGAGCTATAGGTTTTGGAGAGGATGTAAAAGATTAATGGCACAGTTGAGTGGAGCTGAGCAAGGCTGGTAATGATTCTGAATTTATAGTTAGTTGTCTCTTCATTCCTTAGAATTAACAATTCAGTTTTGTTTTATTTTTATTCTGAATGGAAAAGAAAAATGGCTCAGATATATTTGACTTCACTCTGCCTTTTTCTTTCTTTTTCCTTTTTTTTTTCTCTCCCTTTTTTCTCCCCTGGTTAAAATCCTGCTGGTGGCTGCATGTGGAAACATCATCGGCATTCATGTCCCAGAGAGCACCTGCCTATACTCCAGGCACCTGGGTAACTTCAGCCTGCCTCTTGCAGTCGCAGGATCTTCTCTGCAGATACTTCTCTTGAACCTCTCTTCCTTCTCCAGCAAATACAGAAACGATGAGCCCAAGGCTCATAGTCACCTTCTAGAGGGGAAGCCTAGGAAAAGGCAGTGTCTGAGTTAAGAGATGAGCTCTGATGCCCCACATTTCTTTGCCTCTCTCCGTATCAAATGATAATATTTGTCATCTTCTTGTAGGTGTGAAGATGTTTAATGAATGAAAACTCATTAAGTACTTCTATTGATATTACAACTTGAAGCTCTGCATTGTAAAACAATACATACTGCTCCCATCCCCTAAAATTAAGCAGCAACTTTTGCTGCTCATCACACTTGCAGTCCTTTAGACATGGGCCAGTATCTTCACACTGCAAATAGTCCAAACTCAAGTGTAGATCAAAAAGTCTAAGGACTCTGTGTTTACTCTGCCTTTCTAAGCAGAAAACCCATTAGGGGAAGAGTTTCCAGCTGTGGGTGTGCTGTACTTTGCCTGATGGTCTTAGTGTAGGCAGTGTGCCCAGGTGCCCACAGCCCTGCGCTGTCAGCAGCCATGTGCTGTGTGCTTTGCCACAGGGTTTTTATTGCAGTCTGAAGTATGAAGAAAGGTTTATCTCATTCCATAAAACGTTTAATACTTAATACTTTAGTTTTACAGGTTTCTTTTTCACAGATAGTTCTAGAAATATCCCCAGGAAAGTACTTCTTAAGTAGATTCATTAAGCATTCATTTAAACAAAAGTGAAGCATTTCTTTGGAGAGCAATTTCTTTACCTTTTACTCAGTATTTGTGAAGACTGATATAAGAAAAGTATGTTTTCAAGAATGACTGTGGAAGGGAAATGGTTTATACAAAGATCTGAAGGTATGCCTACCCAGACAGCCACACACAGGCCTGCTTTCAGCTGAATGCCAGCTGAAGCCAAATTACCTCCAGGCTTTTTTATGTGAGCAGTTTTCAGCATGCAGCTATTAGAAATATTCAGCTTGGTAGCATATATATCATGGATACCTTAGAGTCTGTAACAGCAGTATAAACACTTGAATAAAACATCTCATTACAGGTGCTGAATGGTAAGTCTGCTTTGGCAAGGCAAACTTTGATAGTTTCATTTTTGCTTTGACTCGTATGTAATGCAAATAGTTTCCAAAGTAAACTTTTAAAAAATAAGTATTCCATTAGTGACAGAAACTTTCATGTTTGCATTTGAGTAGAAGAAAATTAATATCCAATATCTTAAGATATGAAAATATCACCTCCTGTTTCTGTCAGCTAAGAACTAGTCTATGTAGACTGATGGTTTGTTATAGGAACAAAAAATACTTTCCTGAGGTGACAGAAAGGTGACATTCTCCCTGTTAGTGTCTGGTGTGTTGTCTGATGGGTAAAGAAGACTTTCAAGAAAGAAGATAAAACTATTTAAATCACATTGTGCACACAAAGAAGCGAGGAGAAAGAAGAAAGATAGGCTATCATTCTCATTGCTGGTTCCCATAAGTGCCAATGAAAAATCATCCTCTCAGAAACCATGTCCTCACACAGGAATACATCTTCTTGTGTGCTGGATGACAGGGCAGCTTTTTTTTCAGTCATCTACTTTTTGCTCCTTCTGCTTTCATCTCTGCAGCAGCGTTCAGCTCATTGCACCTGAGCACAGTTTTCAGAAGCATCCAGCCTGGGAGCCTCTGGGATCTGCTGTTTTGGTTTATTGCAGTGTAAAGTTCTATTATGGAGCACAGTTTTATTATTTTAAGGAAAGTCAGTAATCATCTTCATGTTATTGTCTGATAATCCAGGAGATACTTTGCTGGTTGAATTCCCAGACTTTTCCCTCCCCTGGACCACAGGTAAAATTTGGATTCGGTAGACAGTGAAATACAAATAAAAGCTTCAGTTACATTATGATAAAACTTAAGTATGAAGCATTGCTTAAGTCCAAGTGTCTTATATTTCCGTCTAATCTCTACCTTGGAGTTCACATTAAATACACCAAGTCCTCATCCATGTCAGGAGGTCTCATCATTTCCAAGTGGGAACTGATATTTCAGAATGCATTGTGTCATAAGTTGGGAACTTGGCCCAGTGAGGGAAACAGGGATAAAAATTAACCAAATTAAAATTCCAAGAAGGCAGCACTGCAGAACCTACTAATTACATAGTTCAAGGTTTAGCTGGAATACTTTGTTTCTGGCTAGCCAGTATTTTGCAGAACAAAAAATACTGTTCCTTGGAAAGCTGCTGGGAGAAATATGTCTAATTGAAAGAAAGAACCACACTGAAAATGTTTCAGCAGCTATTTCCAGCAGCAGCCTTCCAAAGAAAGCACTGACCAGGCCTCTGAGAGACTTTGGTTTGCTTCCCAAGAGTACTTTTTCCAGCCCACAAACAGACTGCACATCTATGTTTACTGAGAGGCTTTGTCTTCATTAGACCAGAATGCACAAATGTACAAAACTAACAAATAGTACATTATGCAGAATGTGACCAAAAAAACCCCCAAACAACCAAACATAAAAAAAAGCCCTGTTCATCTTTATTTCCAGCAGATAACCTGCAGGGACCCTTCAGAACCTGCACTGCTTCCATGACTGGCTGTACATTTTGGAGGCTCTTCCTGAAGAGCCTTGCATCTCATTTTCCTCGCTACTGATCCAAGGGAAACAAAACCTGTTCAGCATGGAAACTTCCACACCAGGCTGATATCTCACATCAATCCTTATGCATTTGTCTACATATGAACCATCTGGTATCCAGTAAGACTCTCTTTGTCTTAAGCATTAGATTTGCTTGTTTGCACTTCACCTGAGAACTCAGATGGTGAAAGGCAATTTGTAGGGTTGAAAGCACCCAACTGCTTCCAACAATACAAGTTTACATAACGTAGCTGTTAGGTAGGAAGGTGTCAGTTCATCCTGAAATATGCCTGTGCTGTGCCATGTGCAGTCCTCCATGTCTAGTCTCTCACTGAAAGAGAATCCATGACTGCAGAGGGAGTGGGTCTGGGCTGTAACTGGCTGCCACGGCAGGGTTTTGTGCCAAAGCTTGGATCCCAAGACAAGCTATGTAAACTGAAAGGATATGCTACCTTGTTCATGGAAGGTACTCAGCTGCATTCACAACACTGTGATCCCTTCTTCTGCAACCAGCACAAATTCAGCAGAGGATGATCTATGTACCAATCCCAACTCTCTTACTCTCTTCTTGACAGCTGCAGAGTTTCCTTCCCCTTGGGTGAATAAAACAGCTTTGGGCTTCCCTAATCTTCTAGAATAGGGAGGAAAGTCCCTTCTGCAAAACAGACATAGCAGCAGAAGCATCCATTTCTTGACAACAAAGTCACTTGCCTGGAATGCTGATAGTGACCCTTCCTTCACTTTTCACATTAGGAAATGCAAGTATACTATCTGGTCTCTGTGTTCTTCACAGGCTGTCACCAGTTAGACTCAGGTAGACTTGTTCTCTGATGCTCAGACTTTGTTATACTCAAATGCCTCCTGGAACCAGGTCTCAGGAATAGGATCTCACCATAACAAGTCTCAGACATCGTCAGTCTTTGGCAGCAAGGACTTAACAGACTAGCATTCGTAAATGACACCAGCTGTGAGCCATGGTGAGTCAGAGTTGGTGCAGAGGAGGCTAACTGCTTTCCACAGTATGCACTTAGCTTCTCGAGGAGCAGTGGTATTACGGTGCATTGGTATTGATGGTGGGTAAATGTAACAAAATGTTTGTGTAGCAGTGGAATGATTTCTCACCTTTAGTTACTACAACTTAATGGGAAAGGCTTTATAAATAATTCTGGATTTGCCAGTTTAAGATATGGATTAAAATTTACCAGATGTGTTCAAATTTTAATGTGCTGCTTTTTTTTCCTCTAAGAATCAATTCAATTTTAATTTTTCAGATATTACTCTTATTTCTGTTTTTCAGATACTACTCTTATTTCTGTAATAATGATGCCTAATGTAAAAATGTTGGTATTGGATGCATAAGAATGAAGATGACTGTCAATGTTTTATTAATTTTCTTATTGTGAGCAGAAAAAGATAATCAGTGGTTTTCTTTGCATGCAGTGTACATTGTTAGTAGTATATTTATGATAATATGATGCCATTATTTCTGGAGCCTAAAGGAATTCTATGGAACAAAGATTCATCATTTACAGTTGAGCATTTTCAAACGAAAGTCAGCAAGCAGAGAAACATACAAAATGCTTGCCTTAGCTACATGAAAACATTGTCAGATATATACATTTTCAGAAGATTCAAACTCAAAAGTGAGACTACACAACTGTCATCCTTACACTCCTTCTGACATTGTATAGTACATGCTGGGTCATAACTTAGATGTTTATTCTGCTAAGGCTGTGCATGCACATAACTCAAACTAAGGGGCTAAGTTCCTTTACAGTTAATGCCATATGAATATGTATTTGCAGGCTTGGGGTACTAGCTGACAGCTGACAATTCAGCTATAGCAACAATGCAACTATTCAGACAGGGAAAAATGTGAAATTTCCTGTACAATGAGATATTTCTCTTTGTCTTATTGACTTTATTTTCAGCTGATCTGTTTGAGATTTGTATGATTGATGAGAATGATGCTAAAGCCTGCCTAATATAACCAATGAAAGAATCGAGACAATGGAGGAACATTAATTCTGTATCTTGCATCAGATACTAGGCATTTCCCTAAACTGCTTCAGAAAAATCTTAGTGATGAATGTTTTATATTTCCCTTTATATGATTCACCATCAGCCAGCACACTAACTCATTAGTGGCTTTAGCATATTTCTATTTGATTGTGTAATAATATTTATGTACAGTTTCACTGAGCAGCGCAATCACTATCAAATGGATTTTTGCATCCTTTGTCAATTTTAAGTTTCATAAGCCTCTTTCTAGTACATATTAATCTTCTGTTTTAAAGATCAAGAATAAAAGTATAGCCACATCCTTTGAACAACATACTATTAGGCAAACCTCACTACAAGTTTAGGTAGAAAGCATCTATCTATATAAAACAGGGGGTCATGTCTCAAGTCCAGTCATATGGCCAGCCCAAAGTGACACCAATACTGTTTGGAGTTCTACAAGATTAGGTTCTTTTGATTTTAGACAAGGAGCAATTGAAGTATTGCACCTCCTTTGCAATTTACAGAGGAAGAGAAATAATCTGATGACCACAGTGCTCAGCTCCTGGCTGCCCTTCCACTGTGGGGTAGCAGCCCTCAGTGCACCCTGACAGACCAGGTGCCCAGTGCCCTTTATGCTTGATGAAAGGCAGTAATACTCAGGCAATTCATTTTCCAAACTGATATGTCTGTTACTAATGTGCCTGGTTCCATTGGTGCAAAGGCGTAAAGCAACACCAGAGCTATTAGCATGGCAGCAGCCAAATACTAACACAACTCAATAAAGAGCCCTTGCTGTTGTGTTCAGGTGTTGAAACACCCAACCTTCAGGCTTTCCTACCACTGCTGTGACTTCCCGTTATCAGAAATGCTGATAAAATGCTTTCTCTGCAGGCTGAGTATTTGTCATTTTTTGAAATGGTGTTTGACCTGAGCTGATGAAAAACCCTCAGCATTTCAGAGACTGTCACAGCATGGCTTTTAGAAACAGCTGTTTGTTGCAAATTGATTTTATATGTTATAAACATGTTTTGCTTTGGCTGTTTTCTTTTCCTTAATGGAAAATTAATTTCAGATTGAAAAGTTGTTTCAGATTAAAAAACAAATTATATATATATATATACCAAACCCCTGTAATATTTAGCCAATCTCTTCCCTGAAATTCTGTGGAGAAAAAAACCCAACAAAACAAAACAATGTTTTTGCTGAAGAATTATCTTCTCACCAAAAATAACCTGAATTACCATGTTCAGACTGTCTCAGTCATCCGTACTCTTTGCATATGTGACAGAAGCTATCAAATAAAGATTCCTGATAATTTAGGTTCTCAGCTATGTGTTCCCATCTCTCCACTTTCACAAAGATAGACTGTACTTCTTGGGACCAGCAACAAATCCCACAACTCTTGTGCTTTAACCTCAGCTTCATGGTTTCCCCCCTGAAGCTGCTGTCCTCTACACATGGGATTCAAACTAGAGGCTGTGTCCAGGCTTCAGGACCCCTCAGTCCTGTCTCCCTTTCAGCACTGATCCACACTGGGGATGCTGTCCAACAGATAAAGCAAGCTGCTCAACAAGAGGCAGGACCAGCTACAGCAGGCTGAGACTGGCTTATAAAACTGGCTGTGTGAATCAGAATAGTACTCAGCACTGAATGCTTTCTTGTTCTTCATTTTGTGTTTTGGTTTTATCGGTCACCCATACATTTTTCATAAACTGAGACCACCCTTTACTGCATAACTCTTGTGCGTCAGACTACTTCTCCCATGAGTTTTGGGAGCACTAAAGTGAGGCTGAAAGAGAGAGGCTAAGTTGTCTGCTTGTCGTTGACAACAGTGTAGCAAATCTTCAGAGGTAGAAAATTCAGCCGGGATCACATAGCAGCCCCTTCCCTGTGTCTGGCTGTTGGCCATGTTGTCCCTTGTGCGCTTGGTGGGGAGTGAAGGGAGCATGTGCATTTTTCCCAGTCTAACTGAGTTACATGCTCAGCTGACTTTGCTGTGGTGAGAGCAACTATGGCAAAGGCCAGGGCATCAGGGGACCATGGCTGGAATTTGATAGGCTTCTGTTCAGCGTCATATTCAGGCTGCAGTTGGTCACTGCCTCATGCGTCCATGGAGCTTATCTGTCACCCACTGATACCAGAGCTCCCCATTTCATGCTACCTAGGTTATGATTTTAAAAGAAAAACTTGTTACATCTTTGTTTGTCAGTGTGTTTTTTTTACATGCTATACTGAAGAAGCAAAAATAAAGAAATGCCTAACATAAACCAGAAAAGGAGCCGGTGATTTCTTAAGGTACCCCTGGATGTTCATCCTTAAAACACAGCTTTTTGGGAAAGTGGCTTTCAGGAGCTTTGAAGGGCCCTTGGCAGTATCTAATGTCATCCTCATTCCAAGCAGTCACCACTGCTCAACTCAAGTAGAATGAAGAGATATCCTCCTGAATGGGATCATGCCATGTCCTCTGAGTACTGTGTATGGTGTTGCAACACCCTACTCTCCACATTTTCCCCTATGTGTATTTTCCTATGCATAAACTACACTAGACTAGATGAGGAGGAAGGGACCTACAACAGTCATCTAGTCCAACTGTCTGACCACTTCAAGGCTATTCCAAAGTTAGAGAATGTCATCAAGGGCATCATCCTAATGTCTCTTAAACACTGACAGTCTTGGGGCACTGACCACCTCTCTAGAAAGTCTGTTCTAGTGTTTGACTGCCCTCTTGATAAAGAAATTCTTCACCAAGCTTGAACCTCCTCTGGTGTGGCTTTGAACCGTGATGCATCCTATTACTGGATCCCAGGCAGAAGAGCTAACATAACCCTCTTCATCTTCCCTCAGAAAGCTGTAGAGAGCACTGAGGTTGCTCCATAACCTCATGTTCTTCAAACTAGACAACACCAAAGTCTTCAGCTGCTCCTCATAGCAGCTGTCTCACTTCCTGTTAGAATTTTTTAAAGGAACAGTTTTCTGCATCCTTGTATTCCCCAGTCTCTTGTCACCTCCATGTGACAATCTGGGTGATGGAACCATGGGATAAAGGCCTGGAAATCCAGATGAGACTATCCTTCTTTGAAATGTTTTTCTGTTTAGTTTTGTGTTCTCAGAACATTTAGGGATAATTTTTAAGTCCAGTTCAGCTTTTAAGAGTAATTTTCATGAGTGTTATTTGACTTGTGAGCACTTGTGTAACACAATATTGTAAGAATTACAGTAGCAGAATGTTTCATTCACAGTGCCTGGAGTGCTCACAAATTCTTCATGTAATTGCCGGAATACTCCCATTATCTCACACACACAATGATTTATGAAAAGATTAAACAGAATAGAAGAGATTGGTCATTCAAGCTGATTCAAACATTGTTGCTGCTACTGACTGTTTTGATGCCCCAAAACCTGAAGATGATCAAAATCTCACATTATAAAAATACCATAATTTTGTTTACTTTGGAAAAGGGGGATCCAGCTGATTATTTCAGTTCTGAGACATCTTTGCAATTCCCAAATGAGCTCAAAAAATGTCATATACTTTTTTGTCACTTTGTAGAATACAGCAAAATGTCTGAAAACAATGATTCTTGTGCTGTAAGCCTACAGCCTGGAAACTAAATAAAGAAATCAATAAGCATGCAGAGCCCAGAGCCCAAGCTGGTTTGCAGAAGGATGTACTGAAGTGTGGCTAACAGTAAACCAGAGTCTGACTGGTACTTTCCAATACCCTTTCAGATCAGTAAGTTTTTATTTATAGCCTTTGTCTCCTGTACAAAGTATGGAGATTCTTCCTTTCAACCAGAAGGTTTCTTTCTTCTGTGTCTTTTTCTTCATCAAGTCCTGCGTGAAAATTTTGTTACACCTTCGCTGAGAATTAGTTTTAAGAAAATAAATTGAATAGCCAACTATAAAAGTAAAATGGACATCAGTTTGTGTCAATCAGTTCAAGCTAAACAGAACAAAATGTGTAGATCCCTGTAAGCATTAAGCATTTTTTCAGAAATTGTGATTTCCTAAGGAGTGGCACAAGCAGAATGATGTGTAGTATATATTCAGGGGCTCTCTGAAAACTACCTTGGAAAATATAACTTTATTATGTAAAACTTAAATATATTAGTTCAGCTCAGTGGCTTTTGTTTGGTAAGACTTTTTTCATTGAATTCACAGATATGCAGGGTGATGTTTCCCAGCTGTCAGTCCTGCCTTTACTGAAGCTGCATGACTGGAGCCAAAGGCAGAATCTAGCTCCCAGGTCTGAATCCAGCAGAGCATTTATATTGATATTTCTCTCCCAGAAAGGGTGTGCTCCTGTTGGCTTTCTGGGCTGCCTATAAGCTTGAAAGTAAGTATGTGCTTAAGTGCTTCACTGGAGCAGGCAGCATCCTGGAGCCACACTAAAACATTCAGTTCAATTTATTTGCAGAGAGGTTTTTACTGTTTGAAAGAAGTATTTTTCTCAAATAGAAGAGGGGAACAAATGTCCCAGAGCACTCATTAATTTCTCTCTCAGTCACTTTCCTTCTTTCTGCAACTCTCTTCTTCTGGTTTCCTGGCTTATAACATCATCCCTGTCAATTTCTTACGAAACATCACTGCTAAACAGTCTTGTTTCACATTGATAGCTCTCACTGCTTTATGTGTCTCAGATTTAAACTGAAACCTCTTCCTTGTCCAGGGCCTTATGAGTGTCAGCTTCAATTTGAAACATCTTCCTTGTCTGGGGCATTATTTTCCCTTCAACCTTCAGTGGCACCAGGTGTTGAAAATCTTTTCCCACACCCAAAACAACTGTGGGACATTTCCTACTGCATACCTGTCATGCCAGGCCCTTTCTACCAGCCCCACTCCTTCCCTTATTTAAACCCTGCTAGTAATACATTTCCACCATGCAGTGTTAATAAAACTACCCTTCAGCAGGTTTTTGCTGGCTGGAACAAAAAAGGCTACTAGGGGAGATCTAGTAACCAGGGAAGCTACAGAGAGGGCTCTTTGCAGAGTTGTATATGCTACTAGGACCTCTTGGCCTAAAAGGCAGCCATCAGAGCCTCTGGGTGAAATGCTGTGAGCTCCAAGGGCACAGCAGTATGCATGGATCCATAACTGCAATGATGCAATGAGTGCTGCATTGCCAAGACTGTCTAAAATTCCTTCCTTACATGCTTTGGTCAATAGAGAAAGAGCTGAGGGGTAGGGCATATCAGTATCTTTTATCATGAGGCTTCTGCAGCTTTGCCTTTTCTTTTTTTTTTTTTTAATGAAGATGGTCAGAAAAATGAAATCACTTTGGCTTACTGTCTGGTACAATGCAATTCTTGCGGTTTTAATCTTACAGAACTAGCAACGGTGATCAAGCTGGTTTCATGTTTGCAGGGTCACAGCTTGTCTAACTGAATGCTTGCAGCAGTCTGTAAAGAATCTACTGTGCAACAGATCTGTCCATTTGTGATTCTGTATGCCTTTTCAAGCTATATTATTTTTTGTTTCAGGGCTTTGGAAAAGATCTGGAAGACATAGCCAGATCTAGCAAGATGCTCTTGAGATCATAAGTGCTCCATCATGGTCAATGTGGCTGTGATGGTGGTGAAGGGGATTTTTGATCAAAGTACTCTTAATGAAGGCAGCATAGCTCTGTGAGCAAATGTGCTGTCCTCAATGTGACTAAGAGCAATTTCAAAGAAACACTGGGAAAAGGCAGGGAAGCATGAGTCATCTGCAGAATGTCAGTTTGTGTGTATCTTCATGCAGCATGTAATTATTTTTACACACATGTTTAATTAATCATTCCTTGTATTTCATCTGGGACTACATTTGTTTGTCATTCTTCTCGCTGGGTTTAACGTCATGCCATTACAGTGTCAATGACACTTTTGGCAGTGGGAAGTCTTTCAAGAACACTGCAGTGAGTGCAGCTGCCCTGAAAAGTGGTCCAAGCTGGAAACAATGGTTTGAAGGTGTTCTGTGATGAGAATGATACATTCCATTGCACAATTCACTCTTGCATTCATATCCAATGCCAAAGCTCCTGGTCAGGGAAAAGCCAGAGATGCACAACTGCAGAAATGGGAACCTACCCCACAAATACCCTGCCTGGAAAGGGCATCCTGAAGAAGGGCAATGACATATGGGGCAGAGCTGAAATGTTGTTGAAGCCTGTACACTGAGGTACCCAGGAGTGCCGGGGAAAACAAAACACATAAAGCCAACACAGAGAAGTGGTCTCAGAGCAGGAGGACTGGAAGTGTGCTGTGAGGTTTGCAGCTGGAGGTCTGTGGAGACAGATGAGGTAAATTATGTATTCCTCCCTGTTTCTTCAACTCCATGGGGATAAACCTGAGACAAAGGACTATTGAGTAGTTTGGGTTAGGAAGAAAACACAGACTTTGATCCAAAGAATAGAAAAAAATTACAGAGATTACCCTTGTCATCAGGGGGAAAAAGTTTTGTCTTAGAGAATTTGATTGTGTAGTAGAGCCTGGGACACGAGGGAGAGAGGAAATCTTCTGGCAGTAAACCATAGCAATGCTTTCAGCTATTAATATACTTATTGCTGTTGCATATGAGTGTAACTCATGAAAATCGATGGCCTTTCCTCATTTAAATGAGCATATGCTATTGAAGTCTACTGTGGCTACTGCTCTGTGACGATATGGGTGGTAAAAGGAGGGAGTCTGCTTTGGCCTGCTTAGGATACCCCTGAAGCAAAGAGCACATGGGCACCTCTGGCCAAATCTGTGAAATCCCTTACCTCACCTACTGACAAAATTGAGCTAATTAAGCAATACCAGCTTTCTGTCAGATGTACAAAATTGCTGAGGCTGCCTTTGCTCTCAGAACTAAAACTGAAATAACCTCATTTGGCACGGTAGAGTCTCAAGGAATGAAACAAGTCTGGACAGACAAAACACCCTATTTACCACTTGTTTCTCGTGCTTTCCCAGCATGTTTTCTGAGTACAGGATGCTCACTGCTGGCCAGCTCCCCTCTTTCTGTGCATAGTTTCAAAGTTTCCTTTGGTGTTGTGAAAATTTGCCTGTGTTTTGGATTTTTGGTGTGTGTTTAGCCCACGTGCTTTGGGGCTTGTGTTGCATGGTTTCTTCTTTTGCAATATTTAAGAAATTCATAAGTTTTAATATTGTGCCTTTACTCATGATGTTTTTGTCACATTCTCTGTGGCCACCTCCTAACATGTTTGACTCTTTATGTGTTAAGTTCTTGGCAAGATTTTTGCTTGTTCCAGCTTGCTTTCTGAAGCCATGAATAATATTTCTGCATTCTTGCATATCTTCTAAAAGTGAAAATGCATTGGATACATTATTTTTTCCTATCCTGTGGACATGGAGCAATTCTGTTGTGTATTAGTGTCCCTGTACTTACAGGTAGGGACTTGAGTCCTGGGTGTTTTATCACTGCTGACATAGCTAATTATACTCTTTGCACAGCGATTCCAGCTGGTCCATCTCTGCCCATTTCAAGAGAAATTATGTGTTTGGATCTTACCACTTGAATAGAATAGAATAGAATAGAATAGACCAGGTTGGAAGAGAACTTCAAGATCACCATGTCCAACCCATCATCCAACACCACCTAATCAACCCATGGCACCAAGCACCCCATCGAGTCTCCTCCTAAACACCTCCAGTGATGGTGACTCTACCACCTCCCTGGGCAGCCCATTCCAATGGCAAATCACTCTTTCTATGAAGAATTTCTTCCTAACATCCAGCCTAAACCTCCCCTGGCACAGCTTGAGACTGTGTCTTCTTCTTCTGGTGCTGGTTGCCTGGGAGAACAGACCCCATCTGGCTACAACCTCCCTTCAGGTAGTTGTAGAGAGCAGTAAGGTCTCCCCTGAGCCTCCTCTTCTCCAGGCTAAGCAACCCCAGATCTCTCAGCCTCTCCTCATAGGGCTTGTGCTCCAAACCCCTCATCAACCCCTCACTTTCATAGGTCACTCAGTTAATCTCCAATTACCTGATATCACTGGTGAGTTACTTCACTTTTCTTGGAAGAAGCCAGCAAGTCTCAGGCAAACATGCTCTGCACAAAAAGATCCTTACTCTCAGAGGCCCTATATGAAAGTAAATAGGGAGTTTCATAACTGCAGGATGCAGGCAAGAAAATTCAGAAACAGCATCAAACTTGCCAAGACATAAGACCAAAATTAATAAATAAAATTCTCTTGCCTATATGCACAAGATGAATCAGTATCTGTAAAGCTTCCTGACTTATCATATGTATTAAGATATTATGCACCTGCACTTTTTCTGCAGCTACCTCTTATCTTTTTGGCAAAAAGATAACTTTCTTATGTTCAACAGTCTTTGGTTCAGAGCTTCTACTTCTGAAAGATGCTTGTACAATATATCATGGAGTGTAGACAATTCTAGAGACTAAACACACAGAGCTAAACTTGAAGAAAGTATTCCGCAGTTTCTAGAATGTACTTGACCATGGAGGGAGCCCACACTGTGTAAGCCAGTGTGTGTTGAGGAAAGGTTTGATAAATGCTTAAGCCTTAGCCTGCTTTAGCAGTGCTTCTTCTAATTCAGATGACAACGTCAAAGGTTTTCCAGAGTGCTGGTGACACTCAAGCTGTTTGAAAGTGTTGTATGGCTCTTTTGAGACCTCAAGCTGATTTCTGTGATGTTGCTTCCTCTTCCAGTGATGCTGGTGACTGCTCCTGGACAGAAAAATAGTTGTCAAGCTGTGGGATGAGTCAAACCAGCTGAATGTTTCCATTATTTGTGACGTATATCTTCATTGCTGCTCAGGAAGTCTCCTTCACGGAGATATATGTAGAAATGAAGGCCATCAGCTGGTTGGTGGAGGCTGTCACCTCACTGGTACAGACTGAAGTCAAAACTCCAAAAATCTAGCCAGCACAATCCTCTGCCTATCAAAAGTACACAAACCAGAAAATTACTATTACATTGCTTCTTTCTTTGTGTTTTGGTTTGGGAGCCTGTGGAATTTTTCTGAGAGATGTGAAACACCTGTCTCCTTAGGCCCGTGTTCCCCTGTCAGTTGTGGAAGAACCCAGTGTGCAAGCAGGATCCATCCCTGCAGAGCTGCTTGCAGAGCAAGGTGCCAGCCAGCTGAAGTGTGCTTTCCCCCACTGCTTGAAATGTTGTCAGAGGGAGAATCTGTGGAGAATTGCTTGTCATCTGATTGCATTATTTTTCAACCGCATGAGCAATAAATATTTAAAGTCTGGTTGTAGGCAATGTAACAACTCTGTAAATATGCTGTTCTGAATACAGAAGTGAGAGGATGATCTTTTCTTTTAAGAGGAAACAAATACATCTCTGTTTGGCATAAAGTGTCCTCCTCCCCATTCTGCAAGGAAGAATATGTTGAAGCAATTTTGTTGCTATGTATGAAGGTGGAAAGTAAAGGCAGAAAAGTACTGCTGCATATTTATTGCTACCTTCTGGCTATCCTCTGTTCTTTTCCATTTGTCAGATTGAAGTATTAGATCAAAGCCCAGTAAGGAAATGCAGGAACTGAGAGAGGGAACTGAAAATAGCTTCACTATTGCTGCTGCTGCTTGTTCTCTCCCTGCTTGTTGCCACCGTTTTCTTTCCTATGACAGAGAAGCTGGGATCAGTAATGCAGATAAGGAGCAGTGTGGAAGTTCCTGTGAGGTTTTCTGTGCTCTCCACAGCATCACATGAACTTCTAATGTTCTAAGTAATTTGTTTTTACAGGAATACTTGCAGCTGCTTTATCTAAACTGCAATTCAGAATTAACATGAACATGAAGGTGCTGGGCCTCTACTAGCTCTAGTGGAAGAGGGCAGCAGTAGTGGAAGAGGTGGAAGCGATAGAAAAATAAGCATCCTGTAAGTGTCATTTGATATTGACTGCAAAGTTAAAAGTAAATCCAGGCCTTTTTGATGTCTTTGTTATGATTAAATTAGATTTTGTGCCTTTGAAAGAGCTTTGGAAAGAACAAAAATAATACTCTGATCTGGGCTTTCAGTTAATTTGAGTAGCAGAGCTACAGCAATGGTGGAAGGATCTAGTTCTGCACATTGCCCTCCTGTTATGGTTTAACCCCAGCCAACAACTAACCACCATGCAACCACTTGCTCTCTCTTCCCCCCTCCCAGTTCCTTCCAGTCAGGAAAACTAAAAAAAAGTAAAACTTGTGGGTTGAGATAAGAATGGTTTATTAAGTAAAATAAAATAAATCAGCAATACTAGTAATGAAAAGGAATATAATATACAGAGAAATAAATAAAACCCAGCAAAAGACCAGTGATGCACAATGCAGCTTCTTACTGCCTGCCAACTGGTGCTTGAGCAGCAATATGTTCTCCTGTCCAGCTTCCCCTAGTCTGTATACTGAATATGACTTTCTATAATATGCAATATCCCTTTGGCTAGTTCAGGTCAGCTGCCCTGGACATACTCCCTCCTAGCTTCCTCCCACTCACTGGCAGAGCATCGGAAAATGAGAAGTCCTTAACTCAGGAGAAATGCTACTTAGCAACAAGTAAAACATCAGTGTGCTATCAGTATTTTTCTCACATTAAAGCCAAAGCACAGCTCTCTACCAGCTACTAGGAAGAAAATTAAGTCTGTCCCAGATGAAACCAAGACATCTTTCTAGCATTCCTCCCCACTCTCACCACCCCCCCCACCCCAGCCCCCCCCCCCCCCCCCCCCCCCCCCCGATTTTCTGGGGGTTTGGTTTTGTTTGTGTTTTTTGTTTTGGTTTTGAAGTGGTTTAGAAAGTGCTGTTGCAGTTAAGAAGTAACTGGATGACTTGACTCACATGGCTTGTTTTCCCTCTGTGAGGCATAGTTGGTACAGTTTTTCAAATGTATAAATGATTGTAACGTGATGCTGTATGCTACTTACTACTTACTACACCTCTGATGTCTCTAAAATCCATATAGTGAACATCTCAGAACAGCCCATTATCAAACATCTGTTACCTTCCAAGAGAAGTTTCCTTTTCAAAAAGCCCAGCTGAAGGATAGTAGAATATTTATTACATGGCTGCCAGTATCCTTCTGCCTGAAGGATGGACTGCAATTACAGTAGGGTAAATATTTCATTAGAACAAAGCAAAACTGCATAGCAAGTAGCCTTCCCTTTATTTAAAACATTTATTAAAATACAACATTAGAATGTACATGGGAATAATTCTTTCTACCCAATCTACCAAGTAAGTTGAAATTTTAGGCAAGACATTTTGTTATTACAAAACCTTGCATATTAGAGTAATCTATCTTTCCCTCGGAGAAAGATGGATGTCCTAACATAGACTACGCTTAGTGCTCACTGATGTTCCTTTCACCATTCTGGCTGCCTTAAGGATGTAAAGAGAAGGTACAAGGAAATCCTAGTCCCCTTCCAAAACCCATTCTTTTCAGAAGGATGGTGTAAATATAATTTAAGTGCAAATCCTGAACATAAATGAACATTGAAGTCTGTGCATGAGTGGGAGGTAGTTGCTTCAACACTGCATAATGATGCAGTGGGAGAATAATGGTCTGTATTAAATACCTTCTGAATTCTATTTGTTTTAAAACTGCCTTTTTACTGGACAGTGAAAAAAGGCACAAATAAAACCACTTTTTGGAGCTCTTGCCCTACTGCAGCAATTTTCTTAGTGAATAGAGAGGACAACTAAGAGCACATATAAAGAATGAGGTCTCATTGGACACTAGTCTGTCAAGAACTCCCTTTCACTGGAGGTCATCTTTCTGCTAAAAGATCAGATTACACAATATTTAGTTTATAATACTTCACTGTATCTGATAGAGGACCCCAAGTCTGTAGGCTGGTCCTAGAGGGGGAACAG
Organism: Melanerpes formicivorus; assembly: GCF_026170545.1. Taxonomy (NCBI): domain Eukaryota; kingdom Metazoa; phylum Chordata; class Aves; order Piciformes; family Picidae; genus Melanerpes; species Melanerpes formicivorus. The sequence goes on from NW_027142369.1 coordinate 8,046,355, forward strand.
CCTTCTTGCTTCTTCAAAAGGCTAAGGAGCTAAAAGAGAGATCACTTTCTTACTGTACCTATCACAAAGAACTTAAAATCCCTTTCCCCCACTATTTTCTGTAATTACTGGAGAGATGCTGCTTTCCAGTTCAGGTTTTCAGGCAGCTGAACTCCTTTCCCATGGCATCTCTTCTCTGAATAGCAGGACTTGCTCAGTGTTTGTTTTTTTTCTCCAGGCCCCTGGTCAGGCCTTACCTGCCAGCTACCTACTTTGCTTTGAATAATTTGTAAGTTAGATGTGCAGCTTCAGTGTGAAAAAACACTGTTCTGAAAATGCAGGCTGTGGTCACGCAGGAGTGTGAAGCAGGCCTGTCTCTTGAGCACACTCAGCCAGCCTACTCTTGTCTCTTCTCTAAACTCTTACAAAGTTTCAAAATTGCTTGATTACGCCACAGTATGTACAAACCCATTTCTCACAGATCAATGGTCATGTTATAGCATGACTTCCCGTCTGTCACAGCTGCTGCCTCTGCTCTGTCCAGTGGTGAACTTCTCCAGGGAATTCCAACTTGTCTCTGGGCCAAATGCACTTTTTCATGCTCATGTGAGTGGTCACCAACTCCTTTTAAGTTGTTTTGACCTGTCAAAGAAGCAGGGTGACTTTAGTGGACAAGTCAATCAGCAAGATTTCTGGCTCACATTAGTTAGTCCTGAGAATTTAATTTTCTTTTTGCTTTATTGCTTTGTCCTAATACCTGAGCTCTGATAGGGACTTCAACTACACTGGAAAGCTGACACACTGAGAAAGTTAATGTACAGTGAAACCTGTCTCTAGAGAGCCCTTACCATTCTTGATGTTGCAAGCACTCAGATGCTGAAAAGCTGTGTCCCCTTGTTTAAAGCTACGGATGTTTTTCCCCCTAAGAAAGGGATCCTGCAGTAAATTTGCTCTGGGGCATAAACCTGCAATTCATTGCATATAGCATGAGCTAGCTCCCAAAACGCAGCATCAGCTCCAGAGTCCAAAATGTGCTTAGGTTACAAGCTGTTTCCTTTGGGTAGCCTCCAGATTCTAAGGATTCAAATGTAAAGCATTCTAGTGAGATGCACAAAAATAAGCAAATGTATTATGAGTGAATCCCCAAAGTGCACTTCTAGGTCTAGGCTTCCATGCAGTGCAGAGGCCTGGAGCAAACAGAAACTTAAGACAATATATGGTCTTCAGACGTCCCTTCCAACCCCCAACATCCTGTGAGATAGATACAGATAATAATGATATAGAGATATAGATGATATAGATAGATAAAGATACATATAGCTACAGATATTCCATGGACACATATGGAAGTCAGGAATTCCAAAGACCTCTAACAGTAGCAATTTGCAGTTATATTTAATACTTTTGGTATTTATTTGAAGGTATGAATATGTTGCCATCATGTGATGAGGTACTATAAACTAAATATTTTCTGCAAAACAAAGCATGTGAACAGCTGGCTTCTGGAATGGTGCCTTGACTTGCCTTTTTGCTTGTGGATTTCCACATCTCTGTGCTTGTCTGGATTTTGTTAGAACAGTTTTTACATCTGAACTCACATGTACAGCATCTGTCAACCAATTACTGGAGGTTATTCAAAGGTTATATTTGAAGTACTCATTTGAGATCTAAAGCGAGCATTTCATTCATTGACAATGATTGCTGAACAAAAGCTTGAAAATCCTAAAGGAACTATCAGAATAGATTTGAACTTCTACACTGTGGGGAGAGTGTTGTGAATTCAAAGTGTGACCTTGACAGAAACAGCAGGTAGCTGTGTTCACACCTTCTGAAGTATGAGGGTCACATTTGCATAATTCACTGAAGGTGCTTTTCATGTGACTGACATGTTGACAGCAATTAATTATCATAGTATTTACCTAGGGCTCTGAGCCACATCAAGTGATTAAAGATACATTTGGAAATTAGTGGTTTTGTTTACACCCATTCCTCTAATTGTTTGCTAAATAATTTACCATCACTGTGCTTCAAATCTCTGAGTACTGCAAATAGAACGTCTATATTATGGGTCAGCACAGAGGGGAGTAAATATAGATGGGTAAGGAGTGTGCTGAAGACAGAGAAAAGAGTGATCACACCTGGGCTTCAGAGGCAGAGATTTAAAAGGAACAGAAGTATCTTGCTCACCTAAGCACAAGGTGATAATTTACAGAGAGCTAGTATCAAAGTGCTGTAATTTTTCATGCATACCTACAAGATCTGTTTTTATTATGTGGATGTTAAGTGGATTGTTAGGAACTTAAAGACTATAGCAAAATTTCCAACACCTCACCATTCTGAGTATCAGGTAAAGCACCAAACTATGTCGCACCAAACTATGTCCCACCAGAAACCAAAGTCTCTACCACTTCCTAACAGAGGCCTCTTTAGCTGTACCCATTTGCTGTCAGTGACCCTCATATGAAACTCACTGGGCATTTTTCTACATATTTCACTGTTTTCTTAAAGGTCCTAGTGATTCCCGTATGTCCAGGCTGTTCGGTAAACACAGTAGATATCCTTCCAGCATGAATTCAATTTAACACACATTTCACTTCTTCGTGCCCTACTAAATGCATGGCTCCTGTTTGTAAGCATGTCATGCGTTGCTGCTGTCTTTCTATTGAGACAAAACAAATCAAATGATGCAGTGAGGTTATTTACACAGAAATTGATAGTCTGGGAATGAGGTAACGATGGCAAAGTTCTGTCTTGGTGATTTCTGGTCTGATTTCAGAGTTATATGTTGAGGAAAATCTGTAAGTCTCTTAGCCTTCTGACTGTTGTTACCTTGCTTAATCCACTAAAACCTCCATCACTTAGCTAACACCATGCAGTCCAGAAGTCAATGACTGAATAATTACCAGAAGGCATTGGTCTGCCTTAGATGGCTGCAGTTCCTGCAGTTGTTACTGCTATGTCTCATTAAATCTAAACCAGAAACTTCTAGTATTAGGAAAGAACTCTGGCCAGTTTGTCTCATATTATAGGTAAGATACTGATGTCTGCCAGTCTCAGAGCCCCAGGACTCTTATGGAAACTACTGTCTGATGAAATTAACATTTGTCTCTTTTCCAGTGCCCCAATAAGCAACAGAGAAAACAGATTTGGGATTGCCGGTGGTAAATGCTCTAACTGCAAGTAATCAAACACAAGTTAGTAAACCCTGAGCAGCATCTGACAAAGTCAGAGAGACAAACCTTTGCAATACTGCTAATATGTAATAGAAATGGTATTGCTGCAACATTTAGGAAGGTGTCATTGTATTATGAGGCTTGAAGTTCAGACTGCCACATGAGACTCTTTCTGTTCTGGTTGCTGCTTTCAGTTTCCAGGTTTTGGGGTGCTGGTCTTTTCCTCTGGGCAGGCTGTGGGTCAGGGGAAAGGAGGAACTCACTGGCTTCTGCTGCTGCTTCTGCATTTGCGGAAAACTGCAAATAGGTAATCATGCATTGTATCACCTAATTAAACTCTTTATCTCAACCCAGATTTTTTTTGTGTTACTTTCCCTTCTGCTTTTGTGTAGAGAGGGGGGCTTGTGAGAGCAGGCTGTGTTAACCCACAACACTTGTCCAACAGTCTTTCTCTCCCTAGCATCTTTCCTAAAAGCTGATGTATCTACACTCTAGGCACTTGTTCATTATATAAATTAAAGGAAGGACATGATTACCTATATGTGACCCTGTAGATGTGATACAAGAGAAACCTAAGCCACTATTTTGGACTTAATGATCTGGAACCTCCTGTATGAGTTTTGGAAGTTGTGTCACATCTCCATATGCCTGCACAGCAACTCTGTTATGCACAGTGAGAGAAGGCAAATTGAGCTGCTGTGTCCTGGCAGCTCACCTAAGTAGTTCTTTCAATTGAAAGTCCCTCTTTCACATACAGCTCCCAATCTTTTCCACTTAGTAGGCAATAGTAAAGATAGTTAGCTATTGTGTTATTATATCCATGATCATGTTATATACCTAAACTTGCTAAGCAACCAAATACCTTGCTGCTTTGTGACAGACTGATCTAGGCAGATCCTTCCAGTTGTTATTTGGCTGTTCTGAGTACTTGGCCCTCATCTGTTCCTCTCTGCTGGGCTGACAGCTGGACACAGGAGCCATGGCTTCAGTTTTCAAATTCAGAGACAGCCAGCAATCAGGCTTCCAACCCCTGAAGGCTACTAATTTCCTGACTGTTAAAGCAGAAAAAACATTCACATATAGATAGCAGGGCCAACTTTTGCAAACAGAATAGCAGGGCAAATGATCAAATTTATTTGAGTAACAAATAACTAAACATTCTTTCACTGAAACCTGCAGAAATGTTTCTGTGCTATGAATAAGCCAACCATGTTCTTACCCTGGGTCTACACAAAGCTGTGCACAGTAATGGAAAAGCACATACACTGCAACCTGATTATTGCTTCTACACTGCATGCAAACACAATATATGTTCTTGATTCTTAATGACCAGAATATTTTTGGCAGACCTGAGGCAAAAATTCATTCTTTTCATGCTGAGAAAATAATGAAGTCCTATCTGGAAGAAAAAAATAGGCTTTTTATGGATGTTTGAATAAATACTGAATAGCAGTAATACAAGTTTCTTGAGCTGAATTTGAAGGAACTTATTTTCTTTCCTTTGCCTCCAGCTGCCTGTTTCAGAACAGGGCTTCCATTCTTTGTCTACCTATTGCACAAGCATAGTCTACAGGAGCATATTTATGCAGAGAACGGTACTGCTGCCATCTACTCATTGAAGGAAGCATCAACACTCCTGTTAATCATGAGCATAGCTCAGTTTATGTCTCAGATCACCTTTGTTTTCCCCAAGTCTAAATATTTAATTAGAAGTTTTATCTCACTTGTGGTGTGCATCCATTAGACAATTCACCCATGTCTCCTCTTTTCCCTCAGCATCACAAAACAAATATTTGCACAAACATTATAGTTACCTGTTTCAAGATGGGATTAGGAGTACCTAATAAGATGCCAGCTCTGAGAAACATTTTCTGCAGCTGTGCCGTTATTAATGCCTCTCTCTCACATGGATTCTCTTGGTGAGTACTTACTGCACTGGGCACCTTCATTTGGAAGACTGCCCTCACAAAATTTGTCTTCATGACATTTGTAGTTTATGGATTTTTGTGTTTCACTGAGGCACCTGTCTGTGATTAAGAGAAAGTTTTAGTCTTGTATGTCCAAATCACAATGACTTGAAATTTAACTAAAATGGAAAGACTCCATAAAGAGTTGTTTGTTGCCCATCAGGACTCCCCAGAATCTCTCTTCACTTTGACATGAGTGGAGGGCTTTTTGTTCTGCATGACTTGCCATCATGGTGCTGCTGTGATTAGCATGCTGTTGTGGGCTTTCTTCTGTTTGTCTGTCTACTAGGGGAATTCCGCAGTGAAAGTCTAGAATTATTTCAGGTACACACACACACACCCCCCCTCCCCATTTTCCTATTTTCTCTTTGCATAGTAATTTTGCTGCCTAAGCAGCACACTATCAGATCAGCTGGGGAAAAAAAAAATCTGGATACCAGCTTAGCTGCATTATTGGAGTACAAACATACCAACATAGCTGTTTGATTCTTTTATAGGGTGGATATTGAGAAGACAGAACATTAAAACAAAGTGTCTCACTGCTGAGCCTTTCTCTGTCTAGGGATTCGCTACACCAAATAGCAACCTTATCTTGAAATGACTTGAAAAGTCAGTTTACAGGTGCTTTGGTTCTGACAAAGTTTGTGTAATATATATATATATATATATAAAGACATAGAATGGCATTTTCTGATTTACAAGTTTAGTCTTTAGGAAAATGACTTGATCTTTTCCTGTGATACTCTTTTCCAATGGCACAAAATCACTCTGTGTTTTAAAACACCCTTGCTGAAAGTTTTATACATCGGAGCTTCTTTCTGGCCTTCATAAATGCCATTACAGCACCCAAAGGAATACTGTGGTCTGGAAGCAATTCTAAAAGCCTAACAACAGAAGAAATATTTTAGATCTTGAAGAAGTAGGAATTAATGAAAGCATCCCACAGTCTCTCTTTCTTTTCTCTCTTTTTTGAAACAAAAGTGGGACATGGAGTTCCAACTGAATTTTAAACCTACTTGACTCATTCTTCTCTTGGAACTTCATGACGGGCTGCCAAAAAAAAAAAAAAAAAAAAAAAAAGAAGTGGCATGGAGGACTCCATGGCCCAGTTTCATCTCTCAGAGCAACTCTGGATTGGACAAGGAAAGCAATGTGCTTAGCATGAGGCATCCGACTTGCTCAAGGAATTATTACCTGGTTAAGTTGAAGGGGCAGCTGGATGACAGTCTGATAGGTACATCAGGGAGGTGGTGGAGTCACCATCCCTGGAGGTGTTCAAGAGGGGATTGGACATGGCACTTGGTGCCATGGTTTAGTCATGAGGTCTGTGGTGACAGGTTGGACTTGATGATCTTTGAGGTCTCTTCCAACCTTGGTGATTCTGTGATTCTGTGATCATGGTAAATGCATCCAAGGGGTTGTGCACATCTAGTTACCTATCAAATTGTCTTAAGAAAAGAAGCAATGTGCAACATCAAGTGATGCCTCCAGTTGGCATTGAACAGTTTCCACAGAGCTATATCTATCCTTCACTATGAAATTCCCCGGCAGAGAATGATAAACAAATTAAAATAATTTCAGAGAATATAACTTTTTATTATATTTCCTTTCTCAGTGTCTCTGTTTCACTTGTGTGCTGTTAAACAAAACAAAACAAAAAGAAGAAATAAAAAAAGGCTTTCCTTTTAAGCTCTCACAAGAGAAAAGCTTTCTGTCTGCTACATTCAGTGATCTAATGCATCTTTCACATGTATAAATGCTGGAACAGTAGCTATTAATAGCAACTTGGCACCAGGGGTTTTCTCACTATAAATATTTTGGTATATACACTGCAGAAAGCTTTTATAATGAAATAATAAACAGTTTCATAATAGTAAGCTTTATATTCACAACATTATGTGCTAAACTATGTGCAGATTTTAAAATAGATCTTAGTAGATTTGTAGGGTGTGTTAGCAATGAGGTTTTTCAATGGTTTTAAAAGAATGAGTTTGAGACAGACAGCTAGAAATAAACTAGTAAGAAAATCAGGAATAGAGAAGTAAAAATTTGAAGGAACCTTCACAAATCCTCATAATTAACAGGTATCATATTGCTTCAACAGTCTGTCAAAGTCTTTTGTTTCTGCTAGAAAAGCTTGATGCTTCTGCCCCATTACTTAGAATGTGGCCATATTAACAGCTGAGCCACGGATCTTGTGTATGGAGCGGAGCATGAGTAGGTGAGGTCAGGGCTGGGCACAGGGAGATGGGTGCGTGGAAGGAAAAGAATCTACCACTGCCACAGAGTTACTGCTTGATGAAGTAGCTGATCCAGGAAGGAAAATCCTAGTTGCTCCCACTGGGTTTTTTCATCATCCTCTGGAGACTTTCATTTGAACTGTGTTGTGTGGATATACTTCCCTGGACAATCATATTTTCACAAGGAAAAGAGCAGAAAGAGAAACAGCTGAGAATAGGAGACTTAATAAACCAATAATAAATCAAACCTTTTGAATATATTTAAAAGTTAGGGTGCTTTTTTCTTTTGGTTTGGTTTTGTGGGTTTTTTGTTTGCTTGTTTTGTTTTGTTTAGTCTTGAGGAGAATAAAAGGGCATGGAAGGGCATCTCTGAAGGTGTGCGGAAAACTTGCCTGAGAGTTGAGAGGATAGAAAGAGGATTACTTTATATTTCTTTATTATTGTTTTCCTTCTTCAAACAAGCCTGTAGCATTGCTTGGGGTTGTTGTGACCCAAGTGCAGGACCTGTCATTTGGCCTGGTTGAAGCTCATCCATTAATGTTGGGTCCTCAATCCAATCTCTCTCTGTAGAGTCTCCTTACCCTGGTGCAGATTAACACTCCCTCCTTACTTGGTGTCATCTACAAACTTACTGATAACACACTCTATGTCTTCATCAAGGTCATCAATAAAGATATTAAACAGAAGTGATCCCAACACTGAGCCCTGCAGAACACCACTTGTGATGAGTCACCAGCTGGAGTTACCTCCATTGACCACCACTCTTTAGGCATGTTCACCAAGCCAGTGCTTTATCCAGCAGAACCTGTACTCATCCAAACCACAATCAACCAGTTTGTCCACAAGAATTCTGTGGGAAACAGTGTCAAAGGTTTTTTGAAAGTCTAGGTAGACAATATCCACAGCCTTTCCCTCATTCATCAGTCAGATCATGTTGTCCTAGGAGATCAGGTTGGTCAGACGGGACCTGCCCTTCATAAACCCATGTTGACCAGGCCTGATCCCCTCGTTGTTCTCCATATAGCATGTAATAGCACTTAAGATGCTCTGTTCCATGACCTTCCCTGCTACTGAGGTCAGACTGACAGGTCTATAATTTCTCAGATCCTCCTTTCTTCCTTTCTTGTAGATAGGCATCACATTTGCTACCCTCTAGTCACAGTATCACAGTGTCACAGTATCACTAAGGTTGGAAGAGACCTCAATGATCATTGACCTCCCCAGCTAGCCAGGACTTCAGGTAAATAATGGATACTGGCCTGGCAAGCACATCTGCCAACTCCCTCAGCACCCTTAGGTGTAGCCCATCTGGCTCCCTGGTCTTGTGTGTGTCCTGTATGCATTTCTGTTCAAATCCATGTGACAAACCCATAGGTAGTAAGATGTAAGCACACACATACATTCTGGAAAGCTTCCTATGTCCTGCGTTCTGCACACAAAACATCTTCTATTCTGTCGTGGGCTGTACTCAGGGCACGGGAAAGCTGCCCTTCCAACGCCTGCCCATTTCGAAAGTGTTCAAACTGATTCCAGAAAGTGTTCTTTTTCCTCCGAGGCGATCTGTGGATGGTGATTCCTTACCTGGCAGGGACCTCTGCTGGTGCTGTAGGAATCCTGCAGAGCACCCAGCTAGTTCCAGCATCACCTTGGGTGCAATAAAGGGGAGTACAGGAGCCCTGACAGTACTGGAGGGAGGGAACCTGCATGGCAGGAAAGGGAAAGACATCTAACTTCTCAGCCACCCTCCTTTTCTTTGCAAAGAGACATCATCATACTACTTTGGAGTACAATTTATTATGAAGAATGAATGAAAAATTTTAATCATTTAAAAAGCTCACTATAAACTGATACTCACTATAAATGACTGGTTTAAGGGACCACCAAAGTATAATCAATAGACTTAGCTACAGCAAAGTGTGCTCTATGAATAATATGTTTAATGTACAGTTCATGTATGGGCAGCCAGGATACCATAATAAGGCTGATAGTTCCACCTCAAAGCAAAATCCTCTGCATTAATGTCTGTAATAATTTATTTATCACAGTAAGAGAAAAAATGGAACAAGGTTAGTGTTCAAGTACCTGCAGAAGTCCACAAAGGATAGCTATTTGCCACATGTGATAAGCATATCTAATGCGTGCCACAATATCTGTTCCTGACAAACACACCTTCTTTAATGGTCCCTGGGAATGATTTCCATGCTGTTGAAGGTGATTGGTTGTGGTGCTGGGATTACTGAGCTTTCCCCTTCCCTATCTCCATCCTTATTCTTCAAGGTTTTATCATTCAGAAGGGATTTCCTAGTTCCTAGATTTCTTAGGAGTAGTTCCTAATTTGCAATGGTTCTGGAGAAGTTTATATGATAACAGGGCAAATACTGTGCAAAACTATCATTGTTGATCTTTGGACCATGTATTAAAAATTTGGAGAACTGGGAGTGGCATAGTGTACCTAAAGGCCTTGAGACTACTAACTTGCAATTTAATAAGCCTGTCTTACTTTTCAAAACCTACTCCTTAGTAAATTAGACCAAGAAAAATGATGATCATCTCCAGCAATAATCCAGAAAAAAAAATTAAACTCTGCCTGAGAAAAAAATGTCCACTTCCCCATTTTCTGCATAGAGGGCATCACTAATATTTCTTAAATAGTCTATGTTTTGATGAACCTTTATTTATATATTTGAAAACAGCTCTGTATGGGAGGGGAGTGTATGCGTATATGTAGTGCACAAAGAGCAAAACAGCACTTCCCTACAAGTCCTAGGGAGAAAAATGGTGTAAGCAAGAGCTCTCTGAGGTTTGTTGAGCAGACATATTCAAAAACAGTAATGGAAGTTCACTGGCATGAGCCACAACTGAGTGGGCCAGCTGAGCTCTGGTTTTTTGTGAGCATTGTGGTATTTAAGGGCATGGCTGTTAAATCTCACTGTGTTTGAAAGTTGCTATAACCGAAGTAACATTAGCAAGGAGAACTTGCGCAGCACCATGTTACCAGGGTGTCTGTGGAGAAAGTTATCTTGTGGTGTGGTGGCAGGGTGGGGTAGTGGGGTGCTGTGTGGCATGGTGTGTGATGTGGTGTGAGATGTGTATTGTGGTGAATTTGTATTGGTGTATTTGTAAAATCCCTCATGGCAGCAGACATGTTGAGTTCTATCTGGGCTGTTGCCTTTCTGGTGTTCTCTCTGCATGACCTAACTAGATCCCTGTACTCTTCTTGAGTTGCTTGCCCCTCTTTCCAAAGGTGGTAAACCCTCTCTTTTTTTTTTTTCCCCTGAGCCCCTTTAAGATCTCCCTGTGCAACCACCCACAAGCACTTGACCTTACCATCATAGCTGTTGAGTTCTACACAGTCAAAAGACTCCCTAGCATACAGTGCCACTCCACCACCTCTTCTTCCCTGCCTATCCCTTCTGAAGAGCTCATATCCTTTAATTTCAATACTCCAGTTGTGATGGTCATCCCACCAGCTTTTCAGTGATGCCAATTACGTCATAGCAGTCCTGCTGCACGACTTATAGTTCCTTCTGTTTGTTGCCCATGTTGAATGCATTGGTGTAGATACTCTTGAGCTGGGCTATTGATTTCACCCCTGACATGGGCAAGCCACCCCTAGGCTCATCTCTAGTGAGCTTAGTTTTATCACTTCCCCCTCTGAACACACTTTAAAACACTATCAGTGAGCCTCACCAACTGACATGCAAGAATCCTTCTCCCCTTTTCAGACAGCTGTTCCCAGCATGCCTGGATCCACCTAAGTGTTCCCATGGTCAGAGAAACTAAAATCCCACTTGTGGCACCAGCTTCTGAGCAGGATGCTAATCAACTGTGTTTACCTATTCCTTTCAGTGTTCAGTGTAGTCCTTCCTGCCACTGAAGGTGTTGAAGAAAACCTGTGCTTCTTCGACCAATCAGCCCAGTGCCTTGAAGTCCTTTTTAACTGCTTTTGCACTTCTGTACTCAATCATATTCCTTCCAACCTGTATGACCAGTAATGGAAAGCACTCAGAGGGCCATTCCAGTCTATGGATTTTCCTAGTAACATCTCTGACCCATGCCCCAGGGAGGCAGCAGATTTCCATGTGGGATGGATCTGGTCAGCATATAGTGCCCTCTGTTCACCTCAAAAGGGAGTCACCTACAACAATTACTGTCCTTTTCCTCTTAAACACAAGTCACCCTAGGCAACCTCCTGGATGGACCTTCATCTGACTCCTCCATAGCCTGGGCCTCCAGTTCCAGAACACCATACCTGTAAGGGCAACTGGGAAGGTGAGGAAACCCAGGAGGGGATTCACCTGCCTCCCTGAGCAGCTACCTATTTCCACTCCCTCCTGCCTTTTAGGTCTCCTCCTCTTGCCTGGTGGCAGGAGGGGAGAGGATCCTCTGCTTCTTGACAAACCTCCATCTGCTGCCTTTGCCTCAGGGAATGGCTCCACCAGTCTATTTCTCTATCATACTCCCTGAGTCTCCTCAACCTTTCCAATTTCTCTTCCAGCTCTGCCACCTGGCTGAGCAGATCATTGATCTACTCATAGTGCACACAGGCATCGTCTCTGCTGTCTTCTAGTACCAGTGCCAGGCTCAGACACTCCCTGCAACCAGACACTTGGGCAGCTAGCTACATGTTTGTGGAGGAACTCCATTTGGGTCCCCACATTCCTCCTGGCAACAACTTTTACCCATGTGGTCACTATGCTGGGCCTTCTTCTGGGAAGAGACTGGTTACAATCAACTGAGCTCACCATAGTCTCAGTAGACAGTGACAGATCACTACCCTCTCTGAGGCTTCTTAGCAACTGTGGCTGTTTATGCCCCCTTTAGATGTATTGCCGGGGGTGCTGGGTCTGCCCATGCCACCTGAGCAGCCTGCCCAAACTGCCAGCCCTTAGCACAGGTGTGGCACTTTCCTGGCTTCAGAAAGACCCCCCCAGATGCCCTTTTCTGGCTGTTTTCTTTGTAATTCCCTCTCCCAGTGTGGATTTACTCACACTTTTCTTGGCGAGTGTTAAATTATGTTATATTCCATCCATTAGTATTTTCTTTATTATGTTATACTGCAAACCCCTGGTTTTGCAGCTATACAAAATCTAAATTTTCAGGTTAAATCAGGAAGCAGTTTTTATGTGGTGGTTTAAAAATTTTGTTTGGTTTTTAATTTGTTTGTTTTCCCTGTCTTCTTCTACAAGGAAACCCAAAGTGTCTTGCCTTCCTCTGGGCAGGGAGCCCAGGCATGCTGGGGTCTCAGCTTGCGTAGCCCCAGTCATCTCCGGGCACTTTGGTAGCCTATTTTGGGAAGGGTTGAGGATGTGAAGAATAAATTTTGTATGTTTAGGCAGGCGGGATCTGCAGACAGCATGACACAGTGGTCGCAAGGGGGCAGGAGCAGCCCAAGCTTAGGTCTGCTGCTCAAAGTTGGCTATTCCCCTATCCTGCATTCCTCTTTTTATGCTTAAACTCCTAAAATCCTCTTTGAACAAAAATGTAAGCACACGACTTAATACAGTTCTGCTCAGCTGTATTACCAGCTCAGTCTTGGGAAAAAAAAAAATAAGAAGAAGTCTGAAACGATTTTTATTTGTAGTCTGATGAAGAGATCATCTTTATTGGGAGCTGAATCTTGAGAACAAGAAGCCCCAGGGAAGCCAAGGTTTTAATAACACCCTTACCCACTCTAACACTGTTCTCCTGAAACCCAGTTTCAAGACAAGTTGTGTCACTGGGTAACACAGAAAATGCAGAATATATACTAATTTATTCAGGTGCATTACACTTAAAACTTCATTATCTCCTCTTCCCCACTTCGTACGTTCATCTGTTGGTTCTGATACCAAGAGATTGTTTTTTATGCATTCAGCTTTAATAATACAAGTAGTCTTGCTAATACCACTAGGGTTATAACAGCAGAGCAAAGACACAAGGCTTTTTGTGATCACGGCCCTGCGGTGTTATCTTTTTAATGCACAGATAACACCTGACCTTACACAGCTCCAAGTCCTGGAAATCTATGCACAAAAATTAGCTCCAGAATTATTTCAAATTACTTCAATCATGAGATTGGGTTCTTTATATCAAATTACATACATTTCTCAATTTCAACCTTAAATTCAAATCTGAGCCTGCTCCTTCCTGCCAACACATCTGGATCAGATCGGCATGTGGCATTACCCCCGGCTTCGTAGAAATGCTCCTGCGTTGCTGGCTGATGGCTTCCTGCAGCATGGCACAAACTGCTGGACAAGCCCAGATGGTCTGGATACAGAATCTGAGCCAGGCCAAACTGATCCAGAACTTCTGTATTAGACAATAATCCCTTAATTTAGAGCTGTGAGCAATGACTCATTTTCCCCATATCACTGAATAACCTGGCTTCTGAAATATGCATTATGCACAAAACTTGTAATGACCATTTTTAGACAGAACTCCATTTATCACTTAAAGAAAAGGACAGAGAGAGCCTCTAGAGAATTCAGCTGAAACCTCTGCTTAATACAGTGCATGCCTACTGAATCAAATCTATTTATTAATAGAGAACATACTTCACTGGAGAATAGAATAATATAAATAATTATATAATAACACAATAATACAACAATATAAAACAATTAAACACAGACACACAGCATGAGTTGTGAGCAGACTCAGGAATCAAACCCTCTCGTTTAGTGTCATTGATACATTACTACGGTGCTAAGAGAAAGGCCTTCACCTGCTCTAGACCCCTGGGTTGCCTGAGATGTCAGAAAGTCTGGAGATAAGCAAACAACTTACTATTGCACCAGTTCAAAGTGACTTTCAGTTCTCATCTCTGTGACCTTCATTACAGTTTAGAGGTGGCAGGAAATGAAATGCTGATTATTTTCAGGGATTTTAAACTGTGATTCCTCTTGCAGTGTAATAATGGTGATGGTTTCTAGTTTGCACTAATTGATTCTTAAGTTAAAATTGTGGCTGCCACTAATTCTTGTGATGACAAGAACAGAGTTCAAAATGTCCCTGACAAATTGTAAAGTGGACTTAAGAATAGGACAAAAGCAAAAGGAAGTTATAATTAAATTTAAATTAGCCAAAGGCATGATATGTAAGTGGAATTAATCACCCCCATTGATACAGGATGAGGAGAAACTTTGTTCAACAGCTTTGAAGACAAAATCTGATCTAGTGTGGTCAAAAACTGGCCTTTTTTCGACCATATCATATAATTCCAAAATCTGGAAATGTCATCCTAGGATATATAATCAAGAGAAAAAACTGTAAAGCATGAAACAATTCTTTCCAGAGTACTTGTTATTGGTAAAGAGTCAGCTGAGACACATTATTCACTTTTGAGTTCTGCCTTCCAAGTAATGGACCAATGGGATCTGCTTAAAGAAGTGAGGATGAAAAGGTTTTGAATCTGTGCTATGAGGTAGGAAGCAGGAAAATTCAAAGAATTCAAACCCTCAAAACTTGGCTTTTACAACTGTAAAAAAAAAAAAAAAAGGGCCAGCCCTTCTCATAAATTCCTGATCAGAAACTCAAGTAGCCAAAAGAGAAGAATAATTGATACAATAATTGAATGTGTACAAGTTCTGATGATCTAAATAAATTAAAAGCAAGGAATTTAGAATGCTTTGATCTGTGCTTTAGAAATTACTAAATGGTGGGTAGTACTTTGGAGATTAGAATTTTGCTAACTCCCATGATAATAAAAACCTGAAACTTCTGAGAAAATGTAATAATTTCTGTGGCTGCCCTGCATATGAGTATGAACTGAGTCCTCAAGGAACGCTTTCAGAGGAAGTTCTTCCTGCTTACCATACTGCAAACCTAGAACTGTTCTAGTTTATGTGTGGTAAGTGGGTATAATAATAAAGTTATTGTTTGCAATTAAGCTCTTTTCAAGAACTGTGCCCCTGGGAAGTTCCAGCTCACCTTGTGTTTCCAAAGATTTTCTTATTTTGTGGTGGTTTTTTTTTTTTTCCTGTTTTCATCTCTTTCTGCTCAGCTCTACTTACATGAAATAAAGGTAAGGAAAGAGGTGATCTTATGGTTTTCTTTATTTCTAAAACTATCTTCAGTTAAAATTCACTTAACTGAAGACCAAATAGGGGAGATGCAGTAAGTCCAGTCTACAAAATGACTTTAAAATGTCCTCTAAATGCTTAAAAGACGTGTGGTGGGTTGACCTTGGCTGTCTGACAGTTGATTGCCAAACCATTCTCTCACTTTCCCTTCTCAATGGGACAGGCATGAAAAAGCTTGTGCCTTCAGATAAAAACAGGGAGATTGCTTAGCAATTACTGTCACTGGCAAAACACTCTTGACTTGAGGAGGAATTAATTTAATTTAATTTAATTTAATGCCAATTAAAAACAGAGTAAGATAGTGAGAAACAAAGACAAAATTAAACCCACCTTCTTACGCTCCCTCCCACTTTCTGCAGGCTGAAAGGGGGTCTCTGCTCCTGCACCTGGAGCACCTCCTCCTTGCTTTCTTCACTGAGCTGAGGTAAGAGGCTGCAAGGGGCTGCTTCTCTCATATTTTCTAACTACACCTTCTCACAGCTGCTGCACAGCATTTTTCACCTTGTCTTAGACATGTTATCATAGAGGCTGCACCAGCATTGCTGATGGGCTCAGCTTTGACCAGCAGTGCATCCCTTTGGCCTGGCTGGAACTGGTTGCAACTGACGTGGGAGCAGCTGCTGGTGTTTTGCCACAGAGGCCAACCCTGCTGTTGAAACATTGCCATACAGACCCGGTACAGGACGACTGTCTACTCTCTACAGTGGCATTGGACTGGATGAGGAATAGCACTTATATTGCAGGAAGGGAGATATACATTAGCTAGGTAGCCAGGTGGGGCTTGGTCTCTTCTCCCAGGCAACCAGCATCAAAAGAGGACACAGTCTCAAGCTGCATCAGGGGAGGTTTAGGCTGGATGTTAGGAAGAAATTCTTCATAGAAAGAGTGATTGGCCATTGAAATGGGCTGCCCAGGGAGGTGGTGGTGTCACCATCACTGGAGGTGTTTAAGAGACTGGATGGGGTGCTTGGTGCCATAGTTTAGTTGATTAAATAGTGTTGGATGATAGGTTGGACTCGATTATCTCAAAGGTCTTTTTCCAACCTGGTTAATTCTATTCTATTCTATTCTATTCTATTCTATTCTATTCTATTCTATTCTATTCTATTCTATTCTATTCTATTCTATTCTATTCTATTCTTGTGATAAGGCTAGTGAAGCAGTAGGATTTAATATGAAATTTTGATTACAGGATGCATTTTAAAGCAGACTAAAATCCTGCAAAAAGTGATCATATTGTGGACTAGATGTAGAGCAGAAGTCCTCTTGAGATCCCTTCCAAATCTCTGATCTTGTCAGGTTGAAACAGTTAGTTAACTCATATCACATGACGTAACTTTGCTCTGGGGGCAAAGCCATGAGCTAGGACTTTATATGGCTGATTAACTATCTTATGTTATTTAATAATTTTGTGATGTTTTCCTTCCCCCCACCCCCCGCCTTCTTTCTTTCCTTAAATAAACATGCTTGTTTAGTCTTGTATCTGTAAGCAATTGACTGTCTGTCCATGTCCTTTACCATCCCAGTTTAGGTTTTACTGCATACACTCAACAGCAACAGTTGTTTCTAACAGACATTATAGAGTGCTTGGCTTTCTTTTGTCATGAAATTCAATAAGGACAAGTGCAGGGTCCTGCATTTGGGGAGGAATAACAGCAGGCTCCAGTACAGGTTAGGGGTTGCCCTGCTGGAAAGCAGCTCCAGTCCTAGTGGACATCAAATTCTCCATGGGACGGCAATGTGCCCTTGTGGCCAAGAGAGCCAATGGGATCCTAGAATGCATCAAGAAAAGTGCGTCCAGCAGGTCTAGGGAGGTTATTCTCCCCCTCTACTCTGCCCTAGTGAAACCACACCTGTAATACTCTGTCCAGTTTTGGGCTCATCAGTTCAAGAGCGACAGGGACCTGCTGGAGAGAATCCAGAAGAGAGCCACGAGGATGATTGCAGGACTTGACCACCTCCCCTACAAAGAGAAAGACTGAGAGACCTGGGGCTGTTTAATCTTGAGAAGAATGAGAGGGGATCTCATCAATATCTATCAATATTTGAAGGGTGGGTGTCAAGTGGAGGGGGCCAAGCTCTTTTGGTGGTGTGCAATAATGAGACAAGAAACAATGGGTACAAGCTTGAACACAGAAGATTTCAACTCTACATGAGGATTAACTTCTTTACAGTGAGGGTGACAGAGCACTGGAACAGGCTGCCCAGAGAGGCTGTGGAGTCTCCTTCTCTAGACACATTCAAAACCCATCTGGGTGCGTTCCTGTGCAGACTACCCTGAGTGATCCTGCTTTGGCAGGGAGGTTGGACCTGATGATCTCTGGAGGTCCCTTCCAACCTCTAATGTACTGTGATACTGTGACTAAAAAAATCTGCTTTGGGGTTTGGCCTGTAAAATGTAAATACATATTCATTTATGTTTTGTTTGTGCTGTCAGAGTGGCTCTTGTTAACAAACAGATTGTTCCTGAGAGTGGATTTTTTCTGGTTATTGCATTTTTCCTCAGGTGGAGACATCATACATTCAAATATTTGGTGCTGACCTCTTTCTTTTGGCTGTTTACACAGGCTGCTAATGAGCTTGAATATTACATTACAGGCTTGTTGATGGCTCCCCAGAGAAGAATAATATGAACGGAGTAATAGCAAGGAAATATTAAAGTCTGTTCCCAAGATACTCTGCCTGTGAGCTTTGCAAAGGGGAAAGGCTCTTCATGCTGTACTGTAATTGTAGAGGGAGCACTCAGCTGCTGCCCTTGTCCTAGTGTATCTCTGTGGAATCCCATGTCCATGATGGAACAAACCAGATACAATCAGCCATTACCTCTTTTCTGACCCTTTCCTCTCTGGGTCCACACACACACAAAAAGCCCATATCCTGAGCATAGGGATTAGGTGTGTTCCCAGTCTGCACAAAGAAAGAACAAGGAGTGCTGAAGGTGATGCAGGAAACAGCAACCTGACAGCCTACACACAGATTGTGTGCAGCTTGGTTGGACGAGTGGAGCCCTAGCCCATGCCTTGGACTCACAGGCATGTGGTTATACATGTGAACCCAGTAATAGGAAGTCTTTTAATAGCTATCATTGCCTGAGCATTACATTCACATTAAAAAGAATACCCAAGGTTATTAACTCTATTTCGGTAGAGAATGAGAGACACTAAACTACTCAAGGCCAGGAAATTTAGATAAACTATAAACTTTTCTAAAGCACATTCAATTTTTACTCTCATTTCCTGCCCTTCTCATAAACACTCATAAAGGTTTCTCAATACACTATCATGCAATCAAGATGGTGATTTACTTTAGAAAACATCCTGGGTTTTAGAAAGCAATTTTGCCATGCTGAAGTTGTGCACTGTAAAACCACAGCTGGCCTTATTGGGCTGGGAGGTTAATTTGGGATACCTGTAATAAACTAATGACTTCACTCAGGCTATGAAGAAAAGGTAGTGTGCTATGCATCTGTATCTGTGTTAATATTAAGGAATGAAAACACATTACTTGGAGGAGAAGGAATGAAAGAAGTTATGCTGAAAAAAACTCTCATGAGTCTGGGTTGGTTTGTTGTTTGTTGTTTGGTTTTTTTTTTTTTGTCAGGTTTAGAAAAATCTTTGAATTCTCAATTTTTAGACTATTTTGCAAACCTTCAGCATTCAAAAAACTAAAGGGCAACTGTCATTTGCTTTTTCTTCCGGGGGAAACAATGTGACAGAATTTGGTTACTAAAGAATGAACTACACCCCCTCATTGGTAACTCCTGCTATTCCCAGCGCCAAACATAGCTTGCTAAGATCAGCACATGCAGAAATAAAAGGAAATTGGCATTGCAGAAGTACCTTCAGTGTATAGGCAGTATACAGCATTACTTTTCAGAAGTGGGAGCTGAAAAAGCATCTGACAAAGATACAAGCATTTGTAAACACCTAAGGAAGTGAGGTGGAGGCAGCTGCCTTAAATCCTGTTACTAACAACCCACTATATAACCTGCTATACAGAAACAGCCTGGTATACTGATTAGACTCTCCAATCGAATTCAAACCACTGGAGGAAGTAGAACTGTTCAGTTTACATGTTGTTATTCAAACCCCTCATTGGAAACTCCCAGAGTAAACACCATCAATGACAATAACTATGCACACTGTGGTGAGACTAAGATTTTAATAGAAATCAACACTTTCTCTGTAAGTCGCATGGAAAAATAAGAACTGGAATTGCAACTGCATGCTGACACACAACAATTATTTAAGCATTCCAGGTGTGACAAAATTATACACTCAGGCTACTTCTTATTAAGTCCGTTGTTTTTTCAAGGTGATGTAACTCCACTTAGGACTCCGTAATGAGGTTTCAGTAAAGACTGTTTTTAATGGTGGTTTGTAAAATGTACAAGATATATTGTCATCTGACACAGAACAAATATATTTCATTTGGATGCATAAATGCTTTTCAGCACCCCAAATTACACAAGTAGAAGACTATAGTCACTAAATGGGCACTCTGAGGAAAGACAGCAAATGAAACAGGCTCTGACACCCAGTGTACACCTTCACAGCTGCTCTACTGCATAGCATTTCTCAATGGGCTTCCCTACAACAATATTTGACAAGTGATGAAAGTTGGGTTGTTAAATCTGACAGTCTCTCAAGACTGTAGCTCCAGGATACTTTTTGTTAAAAGGCTCTTCAGGGTCTTCCTGGACACAATTCCTTCTTTAATAATTGGACTGGACCATCAAACACTTTCATTTACTTATCATGCCCTATTTTCTAAGAATGGATCAAGGAATTAAAGACACCTGTCTGAAGCACCCCAAAAAAGGACATAAATTCTTGGAGGGTGTATACTCAAGATCATTTATCACCTTCCCAAGAAACATATGAAGAAGCAATATATAATATAAATGTGTAGAACATCATAGTACTGGTATATTTTGTATAAAATATACAGCTTATATTACACATATTATTATCAGAAATATGATTCCACACAATAAAATTTAATTATGCAATTATAGCTATATATACTGATATTTACTTTAAAACCCAACACCTCTTATTAGCCTTAGCCTGTCACTCTAAAATGCAACTTATTCTTGCATTTCTAAAAGCCTGAATTTTATTGTAATGTCCAGTTGCCTGATTTGGGGGTGTGGGGAGTTCAAAAACTGCCATTGTTAAATGTGTGAAAATATGATATGCAGATGATACCCACTGAAAGAAAGACTGCTCCCTCCCACCTTTCCAAATTCTAACATCCCAGCTGCTTTCAAAATGAAAGAAGAATTTAAGGTTTATCTCTTACCTTGAAATGGTGTAAGAACAATAATATCCCAATCTCCTCCTGAAACTGGTGTGTGTATTCATATTCAGTAACAATTGGTCCAGATATTTAAGAAAACCCTGAGATCCCCTACCCTGAGACTCTGATGTCTTGCTCTAAGGACTTCAGATGTTGTTAACTCAGCAGATCTGAGGGGCTGCCCCATAAAATACAGTTGTAGTCCTTAGTAAGACAGAAAAAATCATGGCCTGTAAGGTCATCTTCCTACTATCTCACCTTCTGGTATGCTCTCCATCTCTTTACATAGATCATTTTCAGGAGAAAGAGTAGAGAATGTAGGTGTTTCTTATGAATAGGTTATTTGAGAATATTAAAAACAAAAGCTCCAGAGATATATCTCTTGCATAAATTATTTATGTTTGAAATTACAGAAAACCTCTCTGCTCCTGCTCCTGAGATGTGAAGCAGGACTCAACTCTATTTACTGGAGAGCAAGACAGAGTTTTTGTGGTTCATGAATTAATATCACCAAACAAGGATAAACATCAAAAGCACTGTAGCTCTCCTGTGGTTTATGAGGGAAGATTGTTAGGACTTCCCCTATATCTCAGCTCTTCCTGTAGGGGAAAGGTTTGTGGCCCATTGTTCTCTTTATGGAAAATGTGAGTTTATAAACATTTTCTGTTAAATTCAGTAACAAACTGCCAAAGACTGAATTCAACCAAAACTGGCTTCCCAGTGATGGAATCTTATTCCTTAAAGCTTTAAGAAAAAACAGCACATAAGCAAAGAGCAGAAAATTGAAGTGGGATATTCTTAGTGAGGCAGAGCTAAAAGGCATCCTCTATGCAGGAGATGTAGAGCTCTAGCAAACTATATTATGGGCTATATTTGAAGGATGTACCAACAGGTAAGACAAAAAGGTCTATTCCTTCTATTCTGCACCTGTGAGACCACCTCCAGAGTGCCGCATTGCGCATGGGGCTCCCTTGGGCAGGACAGATGTGGACATAATAGAGAGAGCAAGATTAGCAGATTTTGCAGGATGGCTGAGGGGCTGGAGTATGGGGTGTGTGAAATATGCTGAGAAACCTGGTGTTGTTCAGTCTGGAGAAGGGAAGGTGAAAGTACCGTAATATTTTCTATAACTACTCACGGAAAAACAATGAGTTTCTGTAATAAATGTTACCATTTTGCTTTGTGGAGAACTATTCCAAATGGAGTGAAAAGCATTTGTCACTGCCCACGAGATTACAGAAAGATATTGTTTTACCAACTCAAGCCTAATCTTGATAAATCTTCACCAAAGCACACCTGGCTTTGCATAATATTAGAACAAAATACTAAACCTTGAGTAGAACACCTGCCACAGCAAAAGAGAATCTGTCTCTCTTGGAGTTATCTTTAAATTCATTCAGTGTCTGATTTGATAGGTGATTTCTTTCATTACACAGTCAATGTATCTGGTTTGATTAGATCATAGTTTATTTGACTTGACAGGTGGTGCATAAAAGATGGAGCAGTTTTGACAGGTGACATGGCTTGCAGCTCAGGCAAAAACATTGTTGCTTCTGTGAGATGTTCACTTTGGATAGCAATGTACAGCTTACAAAGGGGCTGCATACTTTAATAAATATAGGATGCATTTACAGTATGCAACCAAACATACTTTTACTCAAATATTGCATTATGAAGCCTCAAAGTGCCTTCCTCATTACTTCTGTTCTAGGTTTATTGTCAGGAGTGCGTAGCATCTATTAAGTATGAATGCACTGTGTTGCTATTGTTAGTTTTACAAATGTTCTTGATGCTGTATCTTGCCCACGTCACATTGCCATGTTTGTTATTTGTAAGCTCCTAAGAAAAACTTTCACTGCATAGGCTCAGATGTCCTATTCTCTATTTTGATACAAATATTACTTTTATTTGATACAAATATTACTCTTTGTAGACCTAAAGCAAAAATGTTTCACGTTAGCATTTGTAAGGCTGTACATGGTATATAATATCCCATTCCAGGCCGTATTTTCAAGAGAGATGCAGGCTGATTGGAGGAAGTACAGAGGAAAACGAGATGCGGTTGAGAAAAGCTTATGAGGTCTAGAGAGTGTGAGATATATAGAAAGGCTGAACCATTTGGATATTTTTAGCTATAGGAAAGAGGAGAAATGATGTCTCTGTATTAATTCCATGTATGTCCAGCCACAGGTACAACTTTTGTTTCACACAAAATGTTTCTGGGACTCTTGATACGTTGCAGGTTTGTCCTGATACAGGAGATAAGATTGGGCCAAATGCTACCCAGAACCTATTGCTCTATTTGTAGGTTGAAAACCTAATTAGTTATGTCTCTGAATGTCTTGCATCTCAAATAAAGGAATGATTTTAAGGACATTGTTTTTAAGTATTGTCTTTAAATAAACTAATAGACTAAGAGGCAGAATAAGACAACCACATGTTCTCAAAAATAGGATGGGAAATCAGACAAAAATTCGGGGTAGGAATACATCCTACAGGCCAGAATTCAGTCTGTTGGATTTTGTTTTTTTAATTTTCTCCACTCTAAACTTCATTTTGGGTCTGGGCTGTGTAGTTCTAAGATCAGGTTTCTTCTTCCTCCAAAAAACAAGAGCTGGGATGCTCTTGGGATCATCAAAGAGCATCTACCTTTTGAATACAGGAACTCACACATGTGAATATAGTAAGGTGACTTCCTATCAAATTGTCTGGTGTTGAATCCTTAGTAAGATCACTTTCTTTGTATACTTCAAATACTACCTTCTTTCACAATGATTAATATTAACAAAGATGACAGTTCTGTGATATTCCTGTTGCAGCCAGACAGCCATCCTTATTTGTGAATATTACTCTAGACTGGGTTTAATCACTGGACTTCTTAGCTGTTAGTGGATGCTCTTGACAGTAGCACATGAACTAGGAAGAGTCTGACTTGGTTTCCTGCCCAAATGGGCTTGTGTTCCCTAGCAGCAAAATTGCACCTAGCAGTTACTGAGTCACAGAAAATTTAGACTCGCATGTCTTCACTTTCAGAGTGTAGCTATTCAAGATGCTTTTAATATATTTGAAACCACAGTGCTGTAATTTTTTTTTGGCCCTAACAGATAAGTTTCTTGCATGACAAGGGCATACTTAGCAAGTAGCCTGAACCCAACCCAGGCTCAGGCCAGACAGTCATTTATGTGCACATGCATCCTAAAGCCTGTTAATGAGTTGTGATCCATTTGTAATTCCATGTATGTTTAAGGGTTCTGAGAAGACAGCCCTACTACCTTTCTGTAAAAACATGGGGCTAAGAAGGACAGAGAGCACTAGATCCCAGCTTTTGTGTTGTATGATGTAAGTGGCAAGAGGTAGTATCATAATGAGCTTGGGGGAGAAGCAGGAACCCCTAGATGCCTACTGTAAAGAGAACTTGAGAGAACAGAATTTCTCCCATAAGCTCTGGTCTGTAACTGAAGCAGTAACAGTAAGCACAATTATTGCTATAATTACTAAAATACTCATAGGCTGCAAAACCAGTTATAGTCTAACCATATTTATGTCTCTGAATGACATTTCTAAGATGTGAACCCTTGTGTAACGTTCTTAGATGAACAAAATATTTGCAATGAGTCTGTTGGGACACTTCTGCCAAAACCAGCCAAAGTCTACTCATGCCAAATCCAATATATTATTTAAAAAAACCCCAAAAACATAACAGAAAAAGAGAATAATGTAAGTTAATGTCTGTCATAAAGCAGAAAGCTCTGACATGTGACTGGAAAGAGTGTTTATGTCTGTTGGAGACATTGCTCTCCAACTAATGCTGTAGCTCAACAGGGACTTCAAAGGTGCATGACTGACATAGTTCTGGCAAGGGAAAGAAGGAAAAGGGAAAAAATTTCCTCTTTCACAGTATTTGCTGTCACAGGATGTCCTGACATCCTTTCTCTCTCATCAATTGGTATGAATTTAGTAGGAATGAATTTGTAGTACAAGGTTTCTTGGGAAGACAGAAACATTACTTTGCAAGCTACCTGAAATGGGAGACTTTTTTCTGCCAATCTTGCAAAGTCGACTTATGAGGAAGGTACAGAGGTAATATTAGTGTCTCTTTGTAGTGACCAGATGGAGAGAGAAGAAGTAGGCTTTGCCTTCTCTGAGATTCCCTTTGATGAATGCCTTTAGAAAGAGTTGGCTTTCCCAGATTCACCTGTTCATTCTGTCCTGCTTTAAGGAGGATTCTTGTTGCTTCACTCCAGGAATGTGTTCTTTGTTTTGCTGGCTGTTCATCATTCACTGCTTCACATCCAAGAAAGTGGATGTAAGGGAACACACCAACAAACCAATTTCATCCAATAGTTTTTTATTGTCTTTAGCCCTAGGTTCAGTTTCATCATTCAGGGAGTAATATGCTTTGTGATCCAATATACTGGGGGCAGTGAACAAAGTGTAATCCTTGCTGATCATCCTTGCTTTCAGCAAGGAAGAGAATATTTGTTTTGTTACACCCATTGTGGATTGCATCATGGTGTGTTTGATGTAGGTAGGCTGATAAATACATTAAGCATGACAAGTCTCAAAGGAGTAAGTGTAATACACAAAATATAATGCTGAGCATTGCCCCACAGAGTGGTTAGGGAAACAATTCTGTCTTTCATCTAAAGATAGCAAGAGCAACTGCAGAGGATGCTTCAGTGGCAAACCTGTTTCTGTGTCACTGTCTTTGTGAAACATTTCAAGATCTATAAAAGAAAACCCTATGCAAGTGCTGCAAAGCTGCAAATAATACATAACAATACTTAAAAGGAAAATTATTTTGAGAGAGCTTATAGAAGATATCAGTAATTAATTTGGCCCTCTAAGTATCTTCTTTTCCTTATGTATTAAATTCTTGTTTGTATTCTAACTTCTGGAGATAAAAGAAGGCGAGTCTTTGATATAGCACTTTTTTTTATTTCAGTGTTTGGAGAACTGAAATCTCATTATTTCTTCCACATTGTATTTACTAGTGTGAAAGACCAGAACCTGTAAATAATTTACACTCCTTTTGAAGTTCCCTTATCAGCTTCACTTCAGCAATAATCAAGAAATCAGAGGCAAGATGAATCTTCTCATGATACTCTTTGATTGTAAGGTACCATGTCCAAACGTTTGAAATGTGATATGAACTTTCCAACAGGTCAAAGCAAATGCACATTTCATTTCATTCACACATTTCATTCAATGTGTTGTATCTCTGCATTTAAAAGTTTCCTTCATCTTTTAAAGAGGGAAACTCAATTTCATAAGCACAGACACATTATCCACTATATT
The DNA here is from genome assembly GCF_026170545.1 of Melanerpes formicivorus. Classification (NCBI taxonomy): domain Eukaryota; kingdom Metazoa; phylum Chordata; class Aves; order Piciformes; family Picidae; genus Melanerpes; species Melanerpes formicivorus. The sequence goes on from NW_027142369.1 coordinate 8,072,379, forward strand.
GCTTGGAAAGATACCTTCATTAGCTTTGCCTCACTGGTAAGCAAAATTAAATGGCTGATGATGACCCAAATTCAGCTCAGTTCTGAATATAATGGACTAGCTCATACTATATTAGAAAACTACTAGGTGACAGAAACACTGAAATTCAATTTGAGTATTTAATGAGCTCATTCTTCCAGACAAAAGGATTAAAAAAAGATAAATGTATAAAATGAAAAGGGAGTTTACCTTTTCCCCTGCCCCAAGCCTTATGAAAACAAAGTTGTCAGAAAGCAGTCAGCAAATGTGAAGCTCTGTGCTGCTCACTTCTGAGTCCTGACTCCATGACAATCATTTCCAGTCATGTCATCAGTCTGTTTTGGCACTGGCTCCAGGATTTCCCCAAGGAGGGAGGTGAAGATGGTATGTCTCAAATGAAAGCAGTATTAAAAAAGCATGAAATTAGGCAGGGCTCATTGCCAGCTAATATTTCCCACTCTAAATCCATCAAATTGTTTTTTTCCTACTTCAGAACCAGAGGCTGAATTCCACCCTACCACAGGAGAAATTAACACCTCAGCTAACAGGATACCCACAGCTGCAAGGGGACTTGCAGCCTAACACTTTGAAATGAGGATAGAATTTATATAGACTACCCCGACAAGTGCTTGTCCAACCCACTTACAAAGACTTTTTCTTTTGCTGACAATGCCAAGCTGTGTGATGAAGTTGACACATTGGAGAGAAGGGATGTCATTCAGAGGAACATTAATAGGCTTGAGAAGTAGGCCAGAGTCAACATCATGAAGTTCAACAAAGTCAAAAGCAAAGTCCTGCACCTAGGTTGGGGCAATACCAAGCAGAAACACAGGCTGGGTGGAGAATGGATAGAAAGCAGTTCTGAGGAGAAGGACTTGGGAGTGCTGGTTGACGAGAAGCTCAACAATGTGCACTTGCAGGTTTGAAAGCCAACTGCATCCTGGGCTGTATCGAAAGAAGTATGGCCAGCATGTCAAGGGAGGTGATTCACTCTGCTCTTCTAAGACCCCACCTGGAATCCTGTGTCCACCTTCAGAGCCCCCAATACAAGAAGGATATGGGTACATGGAACTGTTAAAGCTGGTCCAGAGGAGGTCTGTGAAGAAGATCTGCAGGCTGGAGCACCTCTGCTATGAAAACAGGCTGGGGTTGTTCAGCCTGAAGATGAGAAGTGTCTGGGGAGACCTTACTGTAGCCTTCCAGTATTTAAAGGGGCCTACAGGACTGCTGGAGAGGCACTTTTTACAAAGATATGTAGTGACAGGATGAGATGTAATGGCTTCAGGCTGGAAGAAACTAGATTTAGATTAAACATTAGGAGGGAGTTCTTTCCCATGATGCTGATAAGGCAGTGGAACAGGTTGCTCAGAGTTGTGGAGACTCCAACCCTCTAAGTGTTCAAAGCCAAGTTGAATGGGGCCTTAAGCAACTTGGTCTGGTAAGAAGTGTTCCTGTCCATGTCAGGATCTTTAAGGTGCTTTCCAACCCAAACATTTTTATAATTCTATGATTGCATGGGAATTTTGTAAGTGTTGTTTTACTCAGAAGTTACAAAATTGATTGTATCTGGAATTCATATCTCTTTGTTTCAAATTACATTGATTGCTTGCTTTATTTTTTTTATATATACTCTTTGATTGTTTATTTTAGTATTCCTTTTTCTAGAATAAGCTTATCAGGTCTCTTCAATTTTACATGAAGTTCTTAATTGTTGTTGGTCTCCTGAGACCTCCAGAACTGCTATAGCCCTTCTGTATTTCCTTCTTGCCACAATCCTTATCCCATCCAGCTCCCCAGTGGCTTCCATGCAATACTTGCATTGTCCTGTGAGTTAATGCACTCTATTTTGCCATGTATTTAATTTTGCAATCTATCCTTTCTGATTTTGTTCCTTTTGTACTCTTGTACTTTTGTTCTACTTCTGTGCTCACACTTAATTTGGTAATATTTTAAATTTCAGTTCCTGATGACTCTTTATTACAGCTTCTATCTTTTTTCCTCATTAGGGTAGCTTTTTATTGCACATTAATATAGTGAAATTGCACTCCCTCATCCTCCTGATTACCTTCCCTGCAGAGCCTCGCTACAGTCTCTTGAATTTGGTGACATCTGCTCTTCTGATGTTTGTGGTCTTCATTTAGCATTTTTACTTGTTCTGTTTGTTTATTTGTTTGTACCAGGGCATGCCAAATATTATGTTACAACCTCTGCAGTTCCATTCAACTACAGCTTTTACCCAAATTATGTTTAATTATATCGTATATACATATATATACACCACAGCATTTGTAGAAAATTGAGCATTAGCAGGAGCTGTGGCTTTTAGGATTGAAAATGCCTGTTTGCTTTCTCCATTTTCTGGGGAAGGTGATGTATCTGTGGTTAGAGCAGCAGCCCAGCTCCTCTGGGAGGCATGCTTGAAGCTGAAGACCTCTCCAGTCTTTTTAGAAAGAAATGGCCCACGAGAGATGGTGAATAATGATTGTTCCTCATTCAAGGCAGATGAATGATGTAGATAATTTATCCAGATCCTGTGCAGTGCTGTCTTCTTCTGGATGCTTATCGTTTAAAATGAGACTCTATATATGCTGTTTCACAGGGACATTCCTTTTGCAAATTAGTTCCCTTGAGAACTCTGGCTGAGATCATAAAATTCTCCTTCACCAGGCCATATGCCCCCTTTCCAATATTTTTAATTAGTGTCTTGGTAATTATGCCATGGATTATGGTCCTTAAATATATGCTGACATTTCAGACTCAGAACTGAATTCACATTGTGATGGCTGATTATATTGTTTCAAAGTGTGTATAGAGTGTGTTGATGTCAAGAAATCAAATGTGCTGTGACAGGAGACACATTGCAGAGCTCATTGCTCACCTCAAACAGATTGGCTGATCTAAGGGCAGGTGAAAAGACTGCCTGGGTGCAGTGAGAAGGTAGTGTTTATTTCCATTAGAAATGTTTGAGACTTTTAGAAACTTTTTCATAGACATTCAAGTCTTGGTGATAGATAGAACTGGTGGAGACAGCTTTTCCTTTTTGACTAGAGGGGGCTATGGCAGGCAAAATCCCCCATCACAGCTTCACCAACTGTGATCTTTTACTCATTCCTTTGTATCAGCTAATGTAAATTCAGTGTGGAAATAAATGTTTCCAAAAGCCAAGACAATTCTCTTCTCAGTCTGCCTTTGCTGCTGCTTCAGTTACATTTTCAGAGCACATAAACAAGACAAAAAAATGCCAGGTTTTAAGAATTACAGCAGCCAAAGAACTGGCTGGGGCTCCCTGAAGAGTGCTAACTGCTACAGGGCTGAATGCCCATCTTCCCCTCAGTGGATACTAGGAGTAAATTAGAAGGCAATGTTTTTTTCTTGGCTCTTACGTTCAGGTACTTCTGCATTTCTCCCTGTGTCAAGGCAATTTGGATTGTTTGCTGAAAAATCTTCTTGAACTTCAGAAGCATTCTTGCCCTTTACAAGTAAATTCTACATAAAGATAAAGCCTGACAACATTAAGAATCTGAGCACTATTACAGCTCATCTGTGTGCTGATGGTACTGTTTTCAGGAGAGTTTGAAATCTGAAACCCTCTTGGAAGGAATGTTTTGCCCACAGGTAATTTGAAGCTAACATCTGATGAATATGATTCTTGTGTGAGCAGTTGTGGGGATTTGGGAGTCACGCAGAAAGTTACAAACTTAATTTTCCTTTAAATTGCTTTGCACTAACTCATTTTACTGTGTTATATGTGAGTGAGCCCTTCAATATGTAAGAGCTGCTGATATTGGAAGTTTAGAGAAATAAAAAGGGATGTAAGTCACACCACATTTGTTGGGCAATGATACTTCCTCTTGTGATTACTGGGATATCTTAAATGGTCAGCAGGGATGCTGCAGCCTTGATTATAATGACGGTTTAGTTTGTCAAGCAGTGCAGATAGGTAGGTGTAGATCTGACCTCCACGATTCCATCACTGATACAGCCAGATACATTCCAATGTGGAGGGGGAAAAAAAGAAATAAATCAGCCTTATTCTGACCAATTCTGAATGATGAAAATACATTGGCAGTTTACAAAAATTACAGTGTAAAAATTAAAGTTTGATATATTAATCACATTTACACTTGTAAAAGAAGAGAAACTACGAACGTCCAGTGCATTAGGTATGGATATATGACTGGACAGCCAGTCCCAGCAACCTGTCTCTCAACACCTCCCAAGTTAAAAATCCACAAGGTGGAGATAAGGGTGATGAATTCCTTCTCACTGTGTGTGAAGATCAGGTTTGTGACCATGTGAGGAACCTGAACATACACAAGTTTATGAGATGCATCCCAGAGTCCTGAGAGAATTACAGTATCACAGTGATACTGTAATTCTGTTGTTGACTGACATAGTCCCCAAGCCACTCTCCATAATATTTGAAAAGTCCTGGCAGGCAGTTAAGGCCCTGGTGGCTGTAAGAAGGAATGCATTCCACCCATTTTTAAAAAGGGTAGAAAGGAGGACCCTGGAAACTACCAATCTGTTAGCCTCACCTCTGTGCCAGGGAAGATCATGGAGCAGATTCTCCTAGAACTTCTGATAAGGCACATGGTAGCCAGAGAGGTGATCAAAGACTGACAGCATGGATTCAGTGGTTCAACAAGACCAAGCGCAGGGTCCTGCACCTGGGTCAGAGCAATACTCATTATTAACACAGTCTGGGGGATGAGGTGATAGAAAGCAGCCCTGCAGGAAAGGACTTGGGAGTTTCGGTGTATGAGAAGCTGGACATGAGCAGACAGTGTGTGCTTGCAGCCCAGAAGGCAAATGGCATCCTATACATCAAAACAAGCATGGCCAGCAGATACAGAGATTTGATTCTGCCACTTTGCTCTGCTCTGGGAGACCTCACCTAGAATACTGCATCCAGCTCTGGAGCCCTTGACACAGGAGGGGTATAGATCTCATGAATCAGGTTCAGAGGAGGGCCACAAAGATGACTGGGGCTGGAACACCTCTGCTACAAGGACAAGGCGAGGGAGCTGGGGTTGTTCATACTGGAGAAGAGGAGGCTCTGGGAAGACCTAATAGCATCATTCCAGTACCTGAAGGGGGCTTACGAGAAGACTGGAGAGAAACTTGTTTACAAAGGCCTGTAGTGATATGATGAGAGGCAATGGTTTTATGAAAGAGAAGAGTAGATTAACATTGGATCTTAGGAACTCTAAGTTCTTTCTGCTGAGGGTGGTAGAACACTGGAACATGTTTCCCTAAGAGTAGTTGAGGCCCCATCCCTGGAGATATTCAAGGTTGCTCTGGGCAGCCTGATCTAGTGGAGGAAGTCCCTACTTACTGCAGGGGGTTGGACCAGAAGACCTTTGGAGGTCCTTTCCAATCCAAACCATTCTATGATTCTATTGCAGTGCCTGAGTGTTCTTCTGCAGCTGTTTTTGTGCTTCTTATCCCAAGACCACCTAACATCAAGGTCAGCTCTCCTGCCAGTGGGGTGCAGGCTTTAGACTGCTTTCCTATCCCAGAGGCAGATTCCTCTGAGTTTCCTCTTCTTTATATAGGTAATCTCCCCAACTTGAGACTAGGACAGTTTAACAGAACAACACAAAGAGAGAGATACAATCAGAGGGAACAATAATACTAATGAAATAGCATATAAAGTCATTGATACAAAACACAGCACCAACTGTGACAGGCCAGCCCAGCCTGTTTGCTGGATCCTGCCTCAGCACACCATGCCACTGGTCCTTCCCTTATACAGAGGGCACATGTCAATACAGTGTCAAATATCCATTGCCTGGTACTGCTGGCTGTATTGGCTGTGCCCCTCCTAGATTCTTGTGAAAGTAAAATACTAAAACCTGAAAGTTTAACCCTATCCTAGCTGAACCCAGAATGCCCAGTTACTTACATATGAATGAACAAAAAGAAAGAGAGAAAGAAGACAAATCCTTCTGGATGGAGTCCTTTTTGGTAATTCAGCCCAGCCAGGCTTCACCTGAAAATTTCAGCATCCTTGGCTTCCTTTGTAATACACTTAACAGCAGGGGTCTGCCCCAGATAATGCACTCTGTCTCATGACAGGATACCACATGTCCTACATGCAAGAGGCCAACATTACCATCTCTCCTCAAAATGGGAAATTAGTCCCCCCTTTGCATCACTGCAAGACGTAAATGTGATATCAGGGATACAAAGATAAAAATTGGTACTGTACTGCCTAAGGTACCTAAATATAACATATGGTAAATAGGGATGGACAGCTATAAGCCTATTTAAAATCCTTTTCAGCAACAAGACTCAATTGTCATGTTTTGTTAGGTCTGTTTTGTGAAGCAAAGGCAGAGCTTATGCACACATGGAGTGCAACAAAGGATTTCCTACTATGCCCCAGGAAAAATGACAAACCAAACTATTCTCTAATTGAGTTGTGTTCCACTGTACTGAAAAATGTGGTCTTTTTAGCAAACAGCTTCAGAGCTAATTAAAGAGCATCTTAGGCTATCATATCTTGTTTTTAAGATTAATGTTACACAACTGTGATGCAGTTTTAGATGAGATGTCTGAGATGACTGTCCATGGCAATAGCAATTCACACTACAGTATTTCTACATGTTCTAGATATTCTGATAAGAAAGTCATACCATAAGGCTAGCAACACAGCTAGTAGATCCCAGTTCAAACTCTGCATCACCATTACTGGAAGACAGAAGCAGGTCTAAAATACTTGGTTTTTAAGAAGAACTTACAGAGCAATTTACATCCAAAATGTATTTTGAGAGAAAAGGGAGAAGAAAAGCTTTGCATTTTGTAGTATTGTAATAAAAGCTTGGAATACAACTGGTTTATTTTTCTTCATAAATTATTTGCAGGATGAACAGCATAAACCCATGCTGTTCCACAGACTTCAGTGGAAATGGAAGGGTGAATTTTTTTTTCCTTTTGTCAAGATTGAGAAATATGAATGGTAAATTAATACTTTGGTGACTGAGGACACTGTGGTAATTAATATTTTTAGTGATTTTAAATAACTCTTTCTAGAACAAAATCTGATAATGGGTTGGATGGTTTGTGAAAATAGAAATGATGTTTCAATGAACCTAATACTCCTCCAAGTAAGGAAGCAAGTTACAAAGTTCTACCAGGAAAAGGGACTATGTCTTTACAAGTATTTCTATAATTACTGGTTTTGACTGGCACTACTCTACAAGACAACTTAGTGAAATTCCCAGCTGAGGCCAAGAATAGGAAGTAACATCTAGTGGCATCTAAAGGAATCATGTACTGGACTTTATGAATGTTTATGGTTAGATTACACAAGCAGCTGACATGAGACACTATCTGCAGCAGTGGCTTTGAGGTACACAGCATAACACACAGACTTGCTCAATTAGGCCCAGAGAAGGGCCACAAAAATGATCAGGGGTCTGGAGCACCTCCCCTATGAGGACAGGCTGAAAGAGTTAGGGTTGTTCAGCTTGGAGAAGAGCAGGCTCTGGGGAGACCTCATGGAGGGCTTACAGTACTTAAAGGAGGTCTACAGGAAAGATGGGGAGGGACTCTTTTCAAAGAGTGTAGTGATAGAACAAGGGTAATAGTTTCAAATTGAAAGAGGATAGACTTTGATTAGATATTAGGAAGAAATTCTTCACTGTGAAAGTGGTGTGACACTGCAACAGGTTGCCCAGAGAAGCTGCAGATGCCAGCCCCCCTTGAAGTGTTCAAGGCCAGGTTGGATGGGGCATTGAGCAACCTGATTCAGTGGAAAGTTTCTGCTGCCTATGGCAGAGGGGTTGGCACTAAATGATCTTTAAAGTCCCTTCCAAATCAAACAATTCTATAACTCTATGATTCTATGATATGCAATAGCTCTTTCATTCATTATTCCTTTATCATCTAGCCTTTAAATCAAAGTTCTGGAGCACCTAACAAGTACAGTCACTTTTTATACAACTAATAAATGTATAGCATCTTCAAAACATAATGATGGGAACAACTTTCAACTGGCTCTGTATGTAATGAACATTCCTTTCTCTAAACTAGCAAGAATTTATAGACATAGACAACAGCTAGCGATTTTGCACATTACTTAAATGTTGTAAACAAAAATGGGATGAAGCTATCTATTTTTGTATCATAAGAACTGAAAGTGTCTGGGTTCACTCTCTCCTGTATTGAACAATGCTTCTGCTAAATCAAATTTTTTACAGAGGAAGAGGTGTTCCAGAAGTAAGTGTGGAAAGACAGAAATTGAAACTTGAACAGTTCATATTTTTCCTCCAGTAACTCTTCTGTGGGGTATTCCCAAAGAGAGCAAATACATGAGACAAATAGGAGGAAATTAAATTTTAAGATCACACAATCACAGAATATTAGGGGCTGGAAGGGGTCTCAAGAGATCATCTAGTCCAACCCCTCTGCCAGAGCAGGATCACCTATACCAGATCAGGCAGGAACTCATCCAGGTGGTCTTGAATATATCCAGAGAGGGAGACATAAGATACCAAAAACAAAAACAAAACTTTCCAGAAGTATATGAACAGACCAATGGAAATGCTGTTCTATTTCTCAGTGGGAAGGCAAAATTTAAAAAATGTGATGCCATGAAAGTGATGGTGCGGCATCCTTCAGTAGAAGGCCAAATATCAGAAAGTGTCGTGTTACCTATGAGAAAGATCTCAGGCAGGAGCCACTTGGATGCTATTACTTGCCAAAATTTGTTCAACATCAGATTGAAATACTCAAAAGTCTGACTGATCAGTCTTATTACTGTTAGCAGTGCTCTTTGAGTACTTTCAGGGGACGGACAAGATAGCACAGACTGGAAAAAACTAAGCACAGTATCCAAAGCTTAGTTCTTAGAAGGGAGAAGGTTGCACCAAACCAATATTTTTTCCATGGCTGTGGTAGGCACAGCCTTAGAAATGGCCAGTGAAATAAAGTTATGCAGAGATTAGGTAGAAGTTGCACCTTTTTGGAGGGTTACAGGAATAACAGGTTGTATTTTAAGCAGGTACATGGACTAGATTATTTCTAGAGGTCAATTCCAGCTCTGTTTAAATATATATATGTTTTTTAAAAAGTATGAAAGTCATTGTGGTTTTAAAGACTTAATGATTTTATTATTCTCATTAAATGATCCTTACTATAGCTGTTGCCACAGATGCAGCAGCTGACCAGGCTATATTCACCCTGAGAAGATGTCTACCCACTGCATGTAAAATTTATGTGGATGATAAAAGATTAACACTGCTTTGAAGTTGCTTTATGGCTTCTGACACACACATCAATACCCTTTCAAAACTTTGGAGAGAGTCCACGAGGAGGCAATTCCATTATTTACACAACTGGAATTAAAAAATTAAAATGACACCGCCTCTTTTGGATTTTACTTCTTTTGCTTAATAGGCCTCTCAGAAAAAAAAGCATTTTTAACTGGTACACTCAGAGTCACTCAAGTAAAGGACTGATTTAAACCATCTGATTTTCTTTTCACCACCACCTGCTGCAACAGTGCAACATACTAGTGACAAAACAGCACACAGTTCACAGTGCCCAGGATGAAGTACCTGCTATTTTTATTTCAGGAGTTTAAAACTCCAGTACAAAGCTGATTCTCCAGGTACTTCTGCTGCCAACATGAACTCCTATTCCCACCAGCCCTGATTCAGGCCCATGTAATAGGCTCAAGTACTAAAAATATGGGCAAATAATTCAGCCTTGGAGATGAAACCAACAGGCACATGGCAGAATAGTGGTAGAAATCACAGAATAAAAGCATTCAGCACATAATAACTTAGATTTTTATTACCCTACTTTTCTAGTTGGTGTCAAAAGTTTTTCAGGGCCATCCAGCGAACGAATTTGTGAATTTTCATGCCATATGCTAACATGTATGAGCTACACAGGAAAGCATAAAGCACAAAATATGTTTATTGGGTAGTGTCACATGGAAACTTAGGGAACAAGGACAAAAGAGAGCTTAAGCTGTAACCAAAAAAGTTGTGAAAATGCGTAAGAATAAGCTGGTGGAAGTTCTTTTGAGCTGTGGTGGAAGAAGATGATTATTTAAAAAAGAAGGCTAAGGAACTTTCAAGGTGGGCAAGAAAAGCAACTATGTAGCAGCCAGGTAAGTATCTCAGAGGGGTTGCATCACACCAAGAATCTGTAAATACGGCAAAAGATGAGCTACATCTGCTCCTGGATATGTTATTTATTTATCCCTTTGCTCTTCAGCACTTGCCCATCATCAGCTTCCGACACAACCCGGGTCTTCCTCTGCCACTACTACAACCTCCTTCAGCCTGCACATGCAGGCTTGCTTGTGGCCAGTGGTTTAGCAGGCACGAGGCAGAGGCTGTAAAGTTCTCTCACCTAAGCCCCTAGCCCCGGCTTGCCTCAGGAAACAGCTTTGATTCGGCCCAGGCTAGACCTAGACCTGGTGCAGAGGGGATCCTAGACCACTGTGGCCCGTGCGAAGATGTTGGCCGGCAGGTAGAGTGGGGGCCGGGGTGGAGCCGTGCGACAGGTGATGCCGGCCGGCCTGGACCACCCTCTCCCTCCTGGAGGTGCCGCTCTCCGTCGCTCAGCCTCCCCTCGCAGCGGGGCGGACCCAGACCCACCCCTGCGCGGGGGCCGGGTCGCCGCTGCCGCCACCGCCCCCTGGCGGAGCCGCGCGCTGTGTCGGGGTGGACTGTGCCGCACCGGGCTGTGTCGGGCCGCGCCGGGCTCTGCCGGAGCTGGAACTGGTACCGGTGTCCGTTCCGCGGCCGCGCCCGCCGCTGCTGGGGGAGGCGGCGCCCGCGCCGCGCCCCCGCGCCCCGCCCGCCCCCGGCAGCAGCGGCAGCAGCAGCTTCAGCACCTCCGTCAGCTCCTCCAGCAGCTCTAGCAGCAGCACCATGGACCTCTCCTTCATGGCTGCGCAGGTGGGGGGCGGCGGCGGGACGGGGCAGCGACGGAGCGCGCATCCTCGCTTCTCGTTTTCCGCGCGTTTCCTCCTCCATCCAAAGTTACGGCGGCGCGGCTCGGGGAGAAGGGAAGGGAGGAAAGAAAAGTGAGGAAAGAATAAGGGGGAAATGGGGGGAGGAAGAGCAGCGGGACCTGGAGGCTCTGGGTGAGGTGAAGTGGCCAGCGCAGCACCTGTTAGCGCCGAGCAGCGGGGCCCAGCCCGGCCCTGCCCGCCCCCTCCGGCGGTCCAGTTTCTCCTGTACCATTACATCGCCTTCAGGCCAGGGCGGGGGCCAAGCAGCATCTCCCCTCCCTCCGGAAGCAGGCTGTAAATAGAAGTCGGAGATCTGATTTTTCGGTTCTTTTCCTCCCATCCGTTGTGCATTTATAGGTGCATCTGTCTTTGCAAGTTGAATCTAGCTTGGCGTACCTAGAAATACTCCTCTCTTTGCAGGAACAAATTGTTTAAATTGCAGCTAAGTTCTGGATTTCAGTTCGAGGCATGGTCGTGGGTATTGGTGTTCAGCATGTCAGTGCTTAACATATGAAAAAGTGTGTAATGGCTTTAAGATACCTAAAACCAAAAATCATCTTGGGTAATCCAGGTGAATTAGGTTTTTTAACAGACAAACGGTGCTATGCTTTGGAAAATATGACAGTCATTGAACATACATTTCATGTTTTTCTAGGATAATTTCTTGTAGTCATATGGATCCCTAACTGCATGTGTATGGTTCATTTCTTTCAATAATTAATTGAGCTTTTGCTAAAACATCACCCACCATTTAGAGGTGGAGAAGGGTTCTGACAGGCCTTTTGGCACTGTTGCTGCCTGAGCATTGACTTCAGATGGAGGTGGTTGGTGGAAACTAAGTGTAGTCCTTGCAATGTTCTGTTTCATTCATGCAATGGCTGTTCTGTTTTGTTTCCATCTAAAGTCTGCTTCTGAGATGTTGACCTCTGCCTTTCTGAAGGTAGCAGTGAGCTGTCCAACAACTTCCATTTAGAGATCTAAAAAGCAAAACCACAACGGGGAGGAGGAAAGCATAAATTCTGCTGATCTGAGGTCTTCCTGGGAACCAGAGTATTCAAAGGATTATTTTTTTGTCAAATCATTGTTCCTGTGGTCTTTTCTGGAATAATCAGTGAGCTCCCTGTGCCTATCTTTTGTTCCTGTTGCAGAGAAGAGAGGCGCAGCACAGCAGCAGGTTTTATCAGTAATCAGTGATGTGTGCTGAAGCTGGGACTAGGGCCACACTTTCTGTTTCTATACACTGTTTTATTCTTAGTGCTGCATGTTCTGCATGTCTTCTACTTTCATTCTATGAGTAGTGAATGCTTTAGTTCTCTGAGGAAAGTTTCCTGTTTATACTTCCTGAGGTTACTAGTACAACAATTTACAGTGAATTATATACATTTCTTCCTAATCCTCTGGGGTTGGTTTATTATTTTCCTTTGTCACACAAGTGACAAAGAATGTTATTTTTTTTCATGGCATTTCAGTGCATTTGGGGAATCTGCAGTTTCTTCAATGACATTTATGTAAAAACACCACAACAGGGAAGGCTGTCTGTGAAGTGAGTTTCACCCTCCCCACCACAGCAACAGAAGTTTTGACCCTGAGCCATAAAAGGAAGAAGCCTTCACCGCATTTCCCCCCATCCCTTCTCAACAGTACCTAGCAGCATGGAGATAGGAACAAGCTGCAAGAAGGCTAGAATACATACAACCCCTCCAGTGGCCCATTATGTTTCAGGAAGGATAGAATGCCTTGGAGCTATCTGTGCCACAAATCTCTTTGGGTGGTGAGAGGAAGGCAGGAGGCAGTCAGGGCTCGTGGGTGTCTCTCCCAGCAGCGGCATGGGGCTCACTGTATCTGTACAGCACCTATTTAACAGGGCATTTGGAGGAGTTCTCCAGGGGATATTGATGTAATAAACCTCTTATGATCTGTAGGAGATGATTTTTTTTGTGCTCCTCTTTTGCTGAAGGAAATTAATCCTGTTGTTAGATCACAGCAGATGCTATACTTACCTTAATTACTCTCCTGTGACAGGCTTCTTGTACTTTTAATTCTGAACTGGGCAACCCTTTCTATTCCTGTCACCACAGTGCCATTTAAGGTTCCACATGTCACTCCTCTGATTTAGATATAATTTTTCCTTCAACTTTCTTTCTCCTGCTATATCTCCCACCACCCACCACCCTGTTCTTTTGAGTTATCTTTGTGATGTCTCTGGTTGTGTGGTCCTTTGAGATGACCTTCAGTAAAGGGATATCCAAGAGAATTATTGATCTGTGCTCCCTTCTCATAATCACTTTTAAAGATGCTTTGTTGCCATGTTCTTTAATATTCTTGCAACCTACAATGAGGATTGCATTTTATCTGGCAAATACCAGGTACATGAATACTTTGCACTAAAATATGTAATGTCTAAACTGAAATGCTTAATGGCATAAAATCTTTAATTTATTTTCTACAGGATACTGTAGATTGTTTATGTTTCTATAAGTTGCTTTTGTATATTATTCTTATCATACCTTTGCACCACTCCTTGTGGACCCAGGTTGGCTTTGCTAGGTGTCTTGTGAGACACCAGGAACAGTCTATGCCTTAGAGACCCTCTGATGTATGCCCAGAGAAGGTACGTGTAAATTAGGTTAACCCTTTCAGCCTCAGTGATACTGTAGTGTGTTATGGAAGCTTAAAATCTGGATTCCTTTGAGGAGTACAGGGTGACAGTGTAAGGACAGGTAATTCAGTAGTTAACAGTCTTTCAAGTAAAGTTTTGGTGTCTATGTTGAGATGTTCAGTGGGTGAGGGTTTGCACACCTTGATAGCTGTGTGGGTATGTCTGCCCTGAATGTGCCTGAATACAGTGAACATTGCTTTCTAGGAGCACTGAACATACAAATAAACTACAACTTTCGTATTCAGCACCTTTCCCTCCTTTTAAAAAAAGCCTGTGGGATGGTTGGTGCCTTGGAAACTCTGAAACCCTTTCATGTATTAGGAGAAAGAGAAATAAAATGCCCCTCTGAGTAACGTATTTGATTCTACAGAAAAGATAACATTTTGATGATAAAATTTGTGGAACAGGAGATTGTCAGGTAGTAATGCTAACAAATCTGTACAGCATACCTGCAGTACAAGAGTTTGGATGCCCAGTTTAAGTGACCACATCTGAACATCAACTGCAGTACATTTATTAGCTGTGTAATGAAGAACAGCTTTTGACTGTAACAATTAAGTCCATCATTAAACCGAGCTGGTTTGCATCTGTGTGTTCATCAGTATTCAGTTGTGCAGGCTTAGGTGTCCTCTGTTCTGTGGGTACTCTAATTTATTTTGGTTAAGGTTAGTTGTCCTGATAAGTATGACTTGCACTCACTCATAGCCTATTAGCTAGTACATTTTTTTTTTAATTCATATTTTAATTAAAGTAATCTTCCTCAAGATGCTATACCAAAAACCTTCAACCACTGCTGAGCTGCACGCCTGGTTCATTTCTGGATGTTGTTCAGTGATTTCAGAGTGCTCTTGTAGTCTAGGTAACCTCAGAAATAGTCTTCTCATATAGAGATTTTGCTTCCAGCATAAAAGGCTGGTTTTGTGGAGTGCTGAGCACTGGATCCAGTCTAAGAGCGCTCAGTGCTTTTTAGCAGGGGTCAGAGGTTTTCTGTCAGACACCCAGCGGTGAGCTGCTCTCCCTCCCATTTCTGACAGACTAAAATGTTAATGTTAAAAACTAGGTAGAGCATTTTTCATGAGAAAAAAAGGGTAACAATGAAAATTCCATCTAAGATAATGGGAGCAGGGTTGAGACGTGTATTCAACTTGGAAAAATAGAGGTGTATTGTGGGGAAAGAACTGGGGAGCTGGAGAATCAAAAATCATGTGTTGGTCTTCAGTATGATACTAATTGACATGAGCTGAACAGCACCTGCAGTCATCATGCCACCTATGTGTGTTTCAAGATTTATGTTTTCAATTTAACTTTTCCTTCAGTGATTCTATGGTGTTTTTTGTTTGCTATTGAAAATGAGGAATGGATTTCTTTAGCTTGCAATGTTTTTGTGGCTGGGTGTATCTCCATATAGTAAAAAATATTATTTGAATTATTAGATAAGTGATATTTTTGTTTTTATCTTCTTTACATATAGAACAGGGAAAAATAAGTAAATACCTTTAGAGTATGGCCATTTCTGTGGAATTTGTTGTGGGGTTTTTTTTATTTTGTCTTGGTCATACATAGTTTACATACAAATTATCTGTTGGTTTTCCATGTTTGAAATATCTTTGTGAACAACTTCTGAGGATTTGAAATGCAGTAAGTTGAATTCTTGCTGTTTAGTTTCTATGGTTAGAAGTTGTGGTTTTGTAATCTTTAATTTCTATTGCAATGTTGAGGATTGATTGATTGATTTATGTATTTTAATTAACAAAAGAGAAAACTTTACATACTTGAGGAGCTAGAGATGATCAAAGTTCAAGCTTAAATCCTGATGCCTGCTGTGGCACAGTCACAGAGACCAGCTGTGTATTCCTGTTCTGCGTGCAGAAATCAGTGATGTCCCCATGCAGAATGTTGCCAGCAGTTGAGGTGAGGATAATTTCCTGGAGAAGTCTTTCTGCCAACTGCTTGGTGCAACTGCATTAGATTTTTATTAGAGAGGGGAACACAAGGAGTCCCCGTGCTTTTCTTATCACTGCAGTAACGCTGTAGACTGCATTCCAAGTCTTATATAGCAGAAATTTCTGTTCCAGCAAAGCTTTTGAAAATTATGTGGACATTTGGGCATACTGGTTTTACAAAGTCTTTATACTACACTTTGGAGGAGGTTGTTCCAAGATTGTACTTGTAATTGCTGTTCAAGATGCTAAAAGCAGTGATTCCAATCCAGCAAAACACTTAAGCACTTACTGCACTTGGACCATGTCTATCTTTGTCCAGTAACAGCAGCAGGACTGTACACTTGCTTAAAATTAAATGTCTCAAATCCTGGCACAGACAGAGTAAGAATGCTTTGCAATTCATGGGAAAGCATCCTAGAAGAGCAAGAGGGAAGCTACTATTATCATATTATTACTATAGGGAATGCTGTGACTGTGTGGATTTAGAGTGGCTATTTCCATCAATTAATAGGATGATCACTTTTGCATAGGTGCTGCTGCATGTTAGAAGAGGAAGATGTAGTAGGAGTGTGGTGGTAGGGAAGGGGTGTAGGATGTGGCTCATGTGATGCATGAGTTTATGCAGTCCAGTTGTGTGTCACCCTTGCACTGGGAGGGTTTGGGAGATAATGAAAATGATTTCTTTGTGCTTCATGTGCTGATTAACAGTGAGACTAATTCTGTGGAGTCCTTTACTTTAAAATTGATTACATTGTTGAATCTTTGCTGGGTAAAAAATATGCGTGGCTGAGCCCAGAGAGTGGTGGTGAATCGAATGAAATCCAGTTGGTGATCAGTCATGACTGGCATTCCTCAGAGCTCAGTATTTGGGCCAGTTCCATTTAATATCTTTATTGATGATCTAGGCAAGGAATTGAGTGAAGCCTCAGTACATTTGCAGATGACATGGAATTGTGTGGGAGTGTTGATCTGCTCATAGGTATGAAGGCACTGCAGAGCAACCTGGATAGGCTGGATCAATGGGTTGGTGCCAGTTGTATGAGGTTTAACAAGGCCACGTGCTGGGTCCTGGACTTGGGTCACAATAACCGCATGCAACACTGCAGGCCAAGAAGGCCAGCAGCATCCTGGCCTGTATCAGAAACAGTGTGGCCAGAAGGAGTAGCAAAGTGATAGTGTCCTGTATTCAGCACTGGTGAGGCCGTATCTTGAGTACTGTATTCAGTTTTGGGCCTCTCATGACAAGAAAGATATTGAATATAAAGAACGGCAACAAAGCTGGTGAAGGCTCTAGAGCACAAGTCTTAGGTGGAGTGATTGAAAGAGCTGGGATTGTTTAGCTTGGAGAAAAAGAGACTGAGGGAAGACCTCATTGCTCTCTACAAGTACCTGAAAGAAGGTTGGAGCAAGAGGAGGGTCAGTCTCTTCTCCAAAGTAAAAAGTGATAGGACAAGAGGAAATGGCCTCAGGATGCACTACAGGGGGTTCAGATTGGATATTAAGAAAGATTTCTACACCAAAAAGGTTGTGAAGCAGTGCAACAGGCTTCCTGGGGAAGTGGTGGAATCACCATCCCTGGAAATGTTCAAAAAACATACAGTTGTGGCACTTAAGGACATGGTTTAGTGGTGGACTTGGCAGTGTTAGGTTGATGGTTGGGCTCAATCTTAAAGGTTTTTTCCAATCTTTATGATTCCATGATTCTTTGATTTTCAGCAGATAGAAGCTAAGGAGTTTTCAAAAGGAGCTAATCTCATGTATTTCCGCCTTCACTGAAAGTGAAAAGGAGGTTTGCAAAGTAATTACAAATGGACACATTCACATGCTTTAGAAAGATAAAGTGGGAGCCTTTCACAACACAGCTGGTGGCAGGAACAGCTGGGGTCTCATTATACACAGAAAATAGCTACAGATTGCAGGTAAGAAGGAGTGAAGACTGAAGCTGCACTGCATTTGTGTTTGTTCTGGTGCCTGGTATTTCTATAGCAGTAAGAGCCCCAGCCTGTCATATTCTGAGCAGTAGTGCTCTTGGCAGATTTGGTAACTGAGTTTCTGGGTAGCAGCTGGGTAACCCAATGGTGTTGGGTCCTCAGAAGTCATAGGCTAGAAAATCTAGACTGGTTATAGGGGTTTTTAATTATTTTTTTAAGCTTGTTTTTTGCTAATCTAGACTGATTTTTTAAATTCAAACGTGGGAATGGAGTTTCTGTTCTAAGTTCTGTTGGAAATGGGATGGATGCTGGCTATTTCCTCTACTGGGAAAAAGCCAAAAGCTCCAAATGAGTCCAAGGGTTGTACAGGATTTAGTAAAGCAATGTGATGCTTTGGTGAAAGTTGCCACACCATCAAATTAAATAATTGCTTAAAGGAAGCATTCAAATAAAGTACAGTGATATGAAAAGCTGAAAATAATAAAGACAACTTAAGTAAACTCAACAGAGACCAGCGCTGTTTGCTTACTAATCTGTCTGCTGGGACTTAATTTCCCTGACCGTGTTTTCTGTCATGAATTGCATTGTCTGCCTAAGCAGTACAGTCTGTTGGAGTCCTCTGACTTTTGGCAGGTTTCTTGGTTTGATGAATGTAGTATCCTAATGGATTAGCTTCGACTCCTTCCAATGCTCATAGGGGTGGTGATTTTTAATAGTGATGGCTCTCTGTTGTTAAGCATGTTTTTTGTTGTTTTTTTTTTGTTTTTTTTTTTTTTTTCAGTGAAAACATGCTCAAGTATGAGAAAAGTCCTTGCAAATGGATTCTAAACTCATGATAGCTGTGTCACTCATCAGTGGCTTGGACTAATTCTCATGCTGGTGGATACATCAGGAGTTACTCCATTTTCCATTTTCACAAAGTAGCAGCAGGGTAAATACTGTGGAAGCCTTTGATAAACATGATCTTGACACTGGATATGCAAGTTGTTAGCACTTTGGTACAAAAAGGGTGAGAATGAAGTGTACGAACTCCCTGACATTTGTTTTGAAGATGCTGAGTGACCTGAGTATGCTGTCCAGTCTCCTGTGGCACTGCAGCAAACAATGCCTGTCCCTACATTGAGAACTGAATAGGGGGAAATCCCATGGGTGGCTGTGATGCCAAGACCAGGAGTACTGAACGCTTCCTGAATGTATGCTCTGCAGCTTTGGAATGATTACCAGCAACAGAGACAACACAGGGTGGAAGATTTCCCCCTGCAAGTGTGACCATGCAATGTGTAGATGGCAGCCAGAACTGATGCTGTTAATGGCAATCACTGCCCACCCTTTCCCTCACTGTCTGACACACCCACACAAAGCTTTCAGGTCTGTCTCACAACACCAGATGTTTGAAATTACATGTAGGTGGAATTTTTAGTTTCTCTGTTCAGAAAGCTGAATTCCACACTTCTTGTAGCTGCCAGAACGGAAACCTGCCATCCAGCAGCTAATTAGAGAGCATTAATGTTACAGTCACTTCAGAGCAGCCCAGCGCCTCTTTGCAAGGGGCTGTTGGATGCACAGCCAATCCCTTTGGATTTGCAAAAAATATTATCTTCACTTTGGAAATTAAAAAGAAAAATAAAAGGAAAGAAAAAACACAAACACAAAACTTTGAACTTCATCTGGTTCTGCTTGTTGCAATTTTGCTCGTAAACCATTCAAATGTTAGGAAAGAGGGAAGAGTCTAGGAATCAGCTGTGCATTGCTGAAACAATACCAAACTTCCATTGATTTCCCCTGTCACTTCTTTTTCTTTTCTTTCCTTTCCCTGGCAAAAAGAAATGGATGAGCATATGCAAACTATGGGAAGATGTGCTGTGACTGGTAAAAACATACCAGCCCTGCATAGGAAGAGAAAGAACAGCCATATCTCTTCAACTGATGTGTAGTGGTGTTTATTCAGAGAGAAAAAGTACGGGTCAAATGGATGAGGAAGCAAAAGTATTAAAATGCAAAGTTTTAAAGGATTTCTGAAAGTGTAGCTGAACACAAAGACCTGAGCTGCTGATCACACATTCTCTCAGCTCCCAATTATGTTTATGCTTAAAGTATGTTAGTAAACCTCTGAACTACACCTGTGTTTAAATGAAGTATATAACAAAAGTGTCTTGATAATCTGCAATAAGAGTCAAAGCATTTTGAGATATCAGAATCGTTTTCTCTTTAAAAGTGAACTCCATTTGAAATGTCTTTCTACCTTACCCTACCTTGAAATGTCTTTCTACCCTACCTTCCTTGATGTACCACATAAGTTTTTCTGGGCCTTTCTCAGGGGTTTTCTTCCAACTTTTCTATTGTGTGCAACTCAGGCATGCTGTCCTTTTTTAGCATCTTCTTTCATTGACTCCCAGATCCTCCTTCCTTACCTTTTACAAATTATTTCAAATACTATAGTGGCACCAGCTCAAGTCCAAATACTACAGAGATTTAAGCTTAGGTATGGAAGATGGAGGCCAGAGAGTAAATTTTCTTCTGTTCAGGGACATGAAGTGCAAGTGGAACAGAGCAGCAAACTATAATGCTACAGGCACAGAAAAGGTAAGCAACATGCCCAGAGAGGTTGTGGAGTCTCTTTCTCTGGAGACTTTCAAGCCCTACCTGGATGGCAGAAACATTCTTAGCTGTCTTGCTAAAAACAGAAGCATGGTAATATGTCTGTATAGTCTTTACTGACCTGCAGGTTAGTAAAAGTTGAGTGGCATCTAAGTTCAGTTGTAGCATCTAAATCCCCAAGAATAGAAATGTCACCTCCTCTGCTCTGTTTTGTGTTTTGGTTGCTCTCCAACTGGAGCACACCAGCTTCCAACCTCAATCTGAACAGTTCTGAATTCTCTTCCCTAGATGCTGAACCCAGCAGTCACTTGAGAGAAGAATACTGAAAATGCATTCATAAATATGCCTCTCTGTTTGTGTGTCCTATGAACTTTCCCATGCAGATCTGGAGTTAAGCTTTATCAAATATGTGATTATTAATATTACCTTAGTGCCTGGCAAGTTGTTCTGTAATAGAATCCACACCGTGAAATGGTTCATTATGTGTTGGTCTCTGAGCCATCTGACTAAGCATGCTGTGAAACTGTGCAGATGTGTAAGGTGGTGAAATCCTGCACTGATTTGTTGTCAGGGTGGCAGATGTTTTATTCTCATGGTGTGTTCTCTGGCATTTCTCATGGACATGAAACAGAAGCAGAAGAAACTGAAGTGCTGTATTTGTTTTCCCTTGTTCTCCAAGATAGTTTTGCAACTCATTTCTCCTGTAATCTTACCAAGTATGGGAAGATTTATGCACCTCCTGACTTCTCTTACAACTGTGCAACTTTCACATGAAACCTTCATTACTCAGGCAGCTGCAATTTGCAGCATGGGTAGTTTTCATGGGGCATCTCTTGCTTTATCATTTGAGTGTACTTAATGTTTTTAATGGTGCTTCGATTATGATAATTTGGACAACTAAATAAACAACCTTGCCTCTAAATTATTTGTCTCCACATCCCTGGTCTGCACAGCACATAACCACCAGAAGAGGAGGGCATGGAAAATGCAGAAGACAACATGCTGATATAAGCTGCTCTCCAGGCTGTCACAATAGCAACACCTTGCTGTTCCTTAAGTCTTTCAGGTGCTAGCTTATGTCACAGGGAATGCTGAGGGAGTCAAGGGAAATGTAAGACAGATAGCAGGGATACTTTTGGTCAAACACTGTCTTCCTTGAACACAGCATGGTATGGTTTGAATTAATATAATGAATGCTATCTGGCTCCCAGGAGCTAGCTCATTATTTCCAAATAATAAGCCAGCCATATTTGTCAGCCTCCCTGTGATGCCATGCAGGAAGTAAAGATTTTAGAACTGATTCCCAATTTTGTGTTTTCTCAATGAGGAAGTTTAAAATGGCCCTGGGTTGCAGGGGCAAAGCAGCAAATCCTTCTTATGCTGCATGTGCAGTCAGGTGGCCCAGCAGGCAATGCTCAGAGCATCCCTTCTGTTCTTCTGGATATCAGTGAAATTACAGTTTAAAGCTTACAGTCATGCCTTTAGATACTGGATTCATGACTATCAGGCTCTGAGACATTTTTTAAACTATAGTGTCATTTCCTTCAAAATTCATCTAGTAGGTGATGTTACTGAAATTTGGGAAACTGGGTCTGTCAGACTGTACAACATTTTTTTGGCCAGCTAGCAGAACAGGGTGTACTCTTCCCACAAAATGAGCAGCATCCCTGAGAACTGATATTGACAGAAACCCTGGCTCTGGTTTAAGAGTAATACAGCTTATCTATAACTCTTTGCTTGAGGATCCTACTGTGCTCATGTCAGTCCTAGTAGGCATCCTGTTCACTGCCTGTCTCACAGGAGGAGCAGGGCAGTGACAACAGAAGAGATGCTGCAGCTGTCACACCTATTTACAGCTTCTCAATCACTGATGTGAGAGTAAACAAACACAGTATTCATTCAGTTGCAGAGTTAGCAATTTATTTGTAAAGTCAGTCACTTAAAAAATATCAAGGCACGAGTGAAATAGCTCTATCAGCACTTTCTGTGTGGTTTGAAATCTAGTGATTGACCTGAGGGTTTACCTCTGTTTCTATTGCTTCAAGGTAAGATTTAAGATAAAGGCCACATCCTTACCTGCTGAAAGCGCATTTCTTGTTTGAGTGAAGCTGTACCAAGATAGGATGTGGCTCTTCAAATGCAGGAGCCTACTGATTCCTGCTTGCTGCTGCCATTTCATTCCCTGATTTTATTACCCTCTCTGCAGTGATTAGTAATTATCTCACACGTAAGCAAGTGATATTTACTGTTAAAAAAAGACTGAATGAATTCATATTGAGCAAATGTTTAAAGAAAAAACAATTTGAGATGGCTCTCCTGTTTTGTTTGAAAACACTGAGAGGAAAACAAAATTGAAAATGTAAACGGTTTCACTTTGATGGCCAAAAACTAATGCTTGAGCTCATATTTTCCAATATTGCATTCCCAGAAATGTGGGCATAAAAGTGGTTGTATTTAGTCACTAAATCCTTATTAAAGTAAAACAGTGGCTGTAGACCATTTGTAAACAAAGCAGTAAGTCAGGAAAGTTGACAGGATTAAAACCTGTGGTCTGGTTTTGGGGCTGAAGTGGAACAATCCCAGATAAACAGGATGGGGAGCCCCTCACAACCCACGCAAACCCGGTATATGGGGACACAGATGTTGCACTCTGTTTTTCCTTCTGTCTCTGCTTTCTTTCTCAAAGTTACAGAGAGGACCACACACAACAAAAAGGAGCTGTATTTTTGACTTGATAATGACAGCAATCATCTCTTAAGGGTAGAAGATTGGTTGTGTGGTCTGATCCTTGGTAACTGCCCTCAGCAGCTCACTGTTGGAGATGTCCTCCAGTAGAGTGGCTGCTACAAAGGGGTTTTGTGATTGGGCTAACTTGTGGTCAGCGTTCCTGACTGAGATGTACTGGTCTCAGCTATTGGTCTGTTTCTGAAGTATGTGGGAAACACCATGACTTGTGTACTTATAAACTCAACATGGATGGCATTTTTAGGGATTTGACAACAGAGGTGCTATCAAACACCTTACACTTCTTTGTTTCATCCCATATTGAGAGGCTTCTCTGCTATTGCTGCCACCTTGCTTTAATGTGCTGATGCAGCCTTGCACCTAATTACCGTGTTAGCAGAATGTGTCAGTCCTCCAGTATCTCTGATGCCATTTGACCCCCTTTTGCTATAGCTCTGTGTGAAGGTACTGTTGCTTTCCTGCCTTCCTTATCAGCTAGTGCAAAATAAGTTGGGTGCTTGTCTCTTAGGATTGCTGAGAGATGTATTAGTTCAGTAATTGATGTGCTGTATAGGACGCTGTACGTGGACATGGTGCCTTCTGATGTTGTTCCTACTGGACCATCAATAGTTGAACTCTGCATTTCCCTGGAGGCACCAGACTGTAGCTTCCAAAACACAGCAATTTGCATGTTTGGGCTTTTGTTGGGTTTTTCTGTGTGGGGGTGGATTGTTGGTTTTTGGGGGGCTTTTTATGTTTACAGTTTTCCTCTTATTTTCCTAAATAATCACAAAACACACTTGCTTTTGTGAGTCCAGGGATTGCTGGAACCAGTGCTTAGAGCAGCACCACTCCCATTCATCTTTCAAATGTGTTATCATTTTTGTAGTAGGAGTGTTTATTTCATACATAGTCTAGGCTACATTTATTTCTGTACATCTAGATTCAACTGTGGCCCTTGTTACCCAAACCCAGCACTGGATTTATGTTGTGGGAACCATCAACAAAACCCTAAATCCTCCAGCATAGGATTTTTTTAATTTGGGGGGTGTTTACCTATTTCACAGAAACCACTAGATAGCCTCCAGATCTGTTCTTTGGAAAATGTGACAAATCTGCAGAGACAGGTTAATGGGAACAATTGCTGTTGAAAGGCAGGAGGCAAAGCAGCGGTAAGGGCATGTGTGCATTCACGTTGTGTAAACCTGATGCCTACCAGTGAGAGCCTGTGTACTCTTTCCTTCCTGCTCAGCAAGCTCTTTAGTGACATGGCCTTATTGTCACTTATGGACAGGGTTAGTCCTGTCTGTATCGCTACTGTGCAGGAGCAGATGGCTTCCTGTTCACATATCCTGGGCAGAGCAGTGACCCCTGAGCACTGAACAGCATGTGGGGAAGGAGGAGTGGGTGGAGGGTGGCACTGCTCTTCTGTTCTCCATCTGCCACTGCCCACCAGCATGGATGCCCTTGCCTGCATTTAACTGAAGAGCAAATGGAGAGTCCAAGAGAAAGGATGCTTGTGATACACTTTCTCCCAGGTCCACATCTCTGTACATGAGTATTGAGTGCTTGGTGAGAGGGCAGATGTAAAATATGGATGGGAATAGTCATGTGCCTTTCCTGAATAACATAGACATGTTCAAAGGAAAACAATGCATGTTGAAACTGGCCTATGCTGAAGACATGTAGTAGAGTTGAAAGAAGAATCACAGGAATTACATGCAGCTGTAAACCCCTTGATGTTTCTGTGTCCCAGCCAGTGTCAGGGGGTACTTTGTCAATTGCTGCTTTGGCTGTGGAGTAGGCAGTGTGAATGTAGCACCCACAAGCTCTTCAGCTTGTATTGGGGATGCCTAAAACTGCGCACAGTCTTTGCTCTGATTCTTGAGTTTGATCTTATTTATTTATTTATTTTCAGCACACTTAACCTGAACAACTTGAGTGATATTAGCTGTGTCTGCTGGTCTTCACTGCTCAATTGCAAGGCTGTTTGTTCCGCAACAAGCCCTTTATTTTTCCTCTGGCTTGACTCCAACAGAAGACAATGATGCATAGAACTAAGATGAGGCAATTGCCTACTGTAATAAGGACATTAAATTGCTCTAGCCCATATATGGTGTTTTCTGAAGAGAATGAGCATGCCCTTACATTTTAGCCTCTTGGTGAAAAGTGTTCAACATCAGCCTTTGGCTGATCTGATCTGATTTTTCTAACAGAAGTAGAACAACTTGCTAGATTTTGAGTTTGTGTAGTGTTGTGAAAACCCAGGTTCATTAAGATTGTTGAAATAAGATGCAGACAAGAATAATTAAAAATTAACATCAGAATATCACTAGTCACAGAATCACAAAATCACCAAGGTTGGAAGAGACCTCAAAGATCATCAAGTCCAACCTGTCACCACAGACTTCATGACTAAACCATGGCACCAAGTGCCACGTACAATCCCTTCTTGAACACCTTGAGAGATGGTGACTCCACCACCTCCCTGGGCAGCACATTCCAATGGCTAACGACTCTCTCAGTGAAGAACTTTCTCCTCAACTCGAGCGCAGCTTGGGACTGTGTCCTCTTGTTCTGGTGCTGGTTGCCTTACAGATCAAGGCACCTGTGGAGTTAGAGATGAGCTAAACACTGGTAATCCAGAGATTCATCAGCTAGTCTTGTGGTGGACAATGAACAAGTGCAGAAAACCCTGAAAAGTTTGTAATCGAAGCAGAGAAGATAAGGCAACAAGATACTTAACATGGGAATCAGAGCAAAGGATTAAGTTCCATAAAGAAAATTAGTTCCACTTTTCTTTTTTTCTTTTTTATCTGCTTCATTGTGCAAGTAATCAGATTTGTAACAGATCTGGTGACACAAATCTTGACTAACTGGTTTTGCTGCTCTTCTTTGCATATTAGCAGTTTCTTGGTCAAAGCCCATCTTGTTTGGAATCTTGATAGGTCAAGATCACCTAGCAGCTGGGGCTTCATTCCAAGTAATGCATAAGGATTTTCTTGATAAGAGATGGACCAAAGTTTTCATTGAGAGGTACCAGTTCATTCTGAAGGCAGATGTGACCCCACATACTCTAATACTTTCTAGAAACTTTTTTCTCTTTTTTGTATTTCCTTTTTCCTCCATCAGGTCAGGAAAACTTGGATGAATTGTGAATGTTCCCTATCTTTTATTCTATGGCACAATTGTAAGGAGCTTGAAACAGAAAGGATGGGTATTGGTCAGATTTACAGGGAGTGTGGCAAGGGGTACTGGTGGTATTTTCTGAGCAGAACCTCAGTTTTTCTGTGGCTCCTCAAAAGTGCGAGCACTTTCCTTTTGTGGAAACACAAGTGGTGCCTGCAGAGTGGGGCTGTAGAGGGAAATGTGCCTTTCCCTGCATACACTTGTGATGTACCTCTTCTTTCTGACCCCCTGCCTGTCTGTATCTGTTTTCTTGTGCCAGTACCTCCTGTTATCCTTTTAGCAGTATGTGATGATCTAGAAATCCAGACCAGATAGCGAAGAGGAGGAGCACACTGTGGCTTCCCAAGCCACAATCAGGAAGGCCATTGGTTTTACGTGCAGAGACTGTAACAGGCACCAGCACAGGCAGACAATTATTCCTCTTCCTGAGCTGGCATGGCACAGTCTGGTTCTCTTCTCTCCATCACGGTACTGGAGTATCCCGTTGGATGAAGCAGGGTGTTGACTTTTGTGGGTATTCTTTAGTTGTGTCTTGTCAGTTTTGCCTGCAAGCAAATAAACCCTGCAGCTCTCTAAAATCAGTGACATGATTGTGTATGACAGTCATTAGTGGGTGAAACAGAAATCTGTCTGCAAGCATCTGTTTTGAGGGAGCCAAATATAATTAAAGTTTAACTGTGCTGCATTTGCTCTTTTATTTACTAGGTCTCAGTCCTTCTTCTGAGGAATTGCAGTCAGTTTTCTTGTGCCCTTCTGAGGAGTTTGACATGCTGCTTTTTTGTGGTTGTATGTGTGTTTTGGATTACAGGCTGGGCTACACAGCTTTGTTCAGAGATTCTCTTCTTAAACGTCTTCAGAATTTTTGTAAGGGGAATGTTTTCTGGTTTCAGGTTGTTTTAAATCAAAAGATTCTACACTGTTGTTTCCTAATATAAATTAGTTGAAAAAATGGCAGGTGTGATTTTTTTCCTTATAATTCCCCCAAACTGATATTGTATTATTGCAGTAAATACCAACGTAAAACTAATGCAAACAGAACTGAGTTCATGGAATCTACTGTTTTGATTTTCACATGCACATAGCAGCCATGGATATGCCATGCATAAGTAAAAGTTATCTGACAGTAGCTGGGTGCTTAAATGATATTGGCTCTTGGTATAAGGAGACACTGTTAATTCTAATTAGTAGTTCTAATTGCAAATTAATTACACTGTAGTCAAAGTGCCTAGGCAAGCATAGGACCTCACTGTGGCAGATGTTTTGCAGACTAAAATTAAGTTAAACTGAAGTGAAACTCAACTGTTCTGCCAAAAAAAATTGCTATTTTTTATGAAGAAGGAAGAAAGATATGAGAGAGGAACAGAGAAATATAAGTTTCTGAAGTTACTAACTCAGGCAATAGTTCAGTAGTTCAGTGTTCACCAGCCTGCTTGCCCACGGGGCCCAGTATGTCTCAAAAGATTCTTTTCCAATTGAATGACTGTCTATGGTCGCTAGTGTTTATGTTTTGAATCCAATGGAGGTTTTACACTGGCTTGTACTAGTTTTCTGGACTGCACTGGAATGGAATGTGGTTTGGGATTGGCGTGAAATTATATCTTATTCATCTCTTAAATTTGAGTTGTTTGTTTAACTGACTCGCTTTGATACCAGCAATCAGTCTGGGAGAGATTTGCATGTTTCCCACACAAGGCTGCCTGGAAGTTTTAAAAAATATTTTATAATTTCCCACTCTTCAGGGTCACTTGTTCCTGAACTGAGCTGGAGCTTATTTTTATGTGATGACTCTCTGTGCTGGTTGGTTGTGCTGCGTAGATGTAATGCATTTTATCAGTTATATTTCCATGATGCTGTTTGAGCAATGGGATAGATTGAATATGTTCTTATACAGTAGTTAATTTTATGTAAATTATAACAAATAAATACTCTCTTCTCTTTAAGAAGGGACTTAAAGTAATGGTAACCACAAATGAAAGAAATTTTGTTCTTCTTCAAGGATGTAACCCAGAGATTAATTTTGCATGGTCTCCCCAATCAGGAAGTGTATTGTAATAGCATGGCATGGTTTGCAGTTTTCAAGGGAGAACTGGATCAATTCTCATCTAGGAGGAGAGCACTCAGAGCAGTATCCATGCTTTTACAGAGTGCTTTAGAGAAACTCTGCATTAAAGTTTGTCTTGCGTTCACGTCTACCAACAAATATGTAGAAGACATTGTTTTATTTGGAATGTTTTAAACTTTCTAACTTGATCCCATTTTAACTTGGGTGAACATGGTCATCTGTTTAGTATGGTCATCTATTTGTTACCTGATGTCACTTTTATCTCTGTGACTATGCTTTCAGTGTACAATTATCCTTGCTACAAAAGGACTCTTGATTTGTGGGGCACTTTCAATGCAGAATTGCTTTAAATAAATAATAATTTCTTCTGTAAACACCTTGGGTTTTTTCCCATAATATTCCTTGTATTACTAATTGGTTGATAAAGTTACATATAATATGGATCTGTGTAGATAATTTGAGATGTGTGAGTGTCTGTCACTGTTTGCTGCTGCCTTAATTGTAATAATGGCAGCACAAAATAAGTTCCTACCAGTACCTAACATGGTGAAAGTTTCTCATAGAAACTTGCAAATGAGCACTTTGTGCACTCCCTCAAGACCAAATGTTTACATTCCTATATACTGCCAATGGAGAACAAAATATTAAGTTCCCAAGGGAGGTTTTGGCATCCAGTGCAAATTCCTTCTAGTGAATGATAAATTTGACAATGTTTTTAAAGAGAGTGATTCTGAGGGTACAAACCAGATAGACTGGACCACTGTAGTTTTTTGCTCAATGGCTTCAGTTGTTTCTTGGGGCATGTGTTGCAATCATTTTTCTTTGTGACTTTACATCCTGAGCTCTCTACCTCGTTGCATTACGGATTTATTCAGACAAGACACAGAATCGTGGTGTGGGATACATAAGTCTCTGTGGGCAGATGGATGAATGTCAGGTTGCTGAGTTGAGGGAGAGCCCTCTTTCTATGCAGGAAGAACAACTTCTGAAATGGGTTAGCCGCAATCAAATTTCCTTTGCCTATTGCATTTCTTTAAGAGCTTCAAGGGCTGCACTAAATGATGCAGTGATATTGCAAACTTCCACTTTTAACCAGTGACTCCTCAGTGAAAATCTTTGTGACCTCTCCACTCTCTTTCATCATTTAATGTTTTTACTTTACACTCATTGATGCCATGAATAGGTGAGATTGTATTTCACTTGAAGAGCTTTCAGCAGAGTCATAAATAGAACCTCAGCATGGATCAAAGTATTGCAAACTACATCCATGAGTTCATTATCCGAGTATATAGGCTCTGGGATGAAGAACCCATCCATCTCTTCAGTTGTATTGGGACTGTACTGCTGTGCATGTGTAAGGTTTCCTGTAGTTGAGAGTGTTATGCTTCTGCTAGGTATTTTTTTGGGATCTTTTTTTTGTAGGACTTGTACTCAAGAAAATAGACTTTTAAATTTTGGTGCAGTTCCCTTGCTTAATACTTTAGCTTACTTCTTGTGTTTCAGTAGCTGAAACTATTAGACTATTTTAAAATTGCATCTCTAGGTCCAAGATACCACCACAAAATTGCACATGAAATTAATGATTGCACAAGTGTAAGTGAGCGTCTGTCTAGGGGTGTGTGGGTGCAGTTGTCTTGCTTTGATCTGAATCCTATCTCTTAAAGCACCCTTAGCTGGTTTGTACTTCTTGATATCTGAAGAGAGGCTCTGAACTTCAGGTTTGCAGAAGAGTCTGTGTATTTACTTTGGCTGTCAGGCTGTGTAGAAATGCTGCTTCACGTTGGACCCAACCCATTTTCTAATTACTTTTTAACAACCTTTATGTGAAAGACTTTTCAGCTGGTGCTCTGTTCTGGTGGTTGTTATCTCTTCTCTACTTAAATTGTGTCAGACTCAGAGACAGATGCCAAACTCAGGGTCAATAATATTTCTCTCTTGTTTATGTACTTTTGAAACATTGCTCCAAACACCCTCAAACACACTGAGATCCTAAGAAGCCAAGAGAGTGCGAACTTGCATCTTCTGCAAGGTATGGAAGGCCACCAAATTGTTCCTTCTCTCTGAGATCTCCAGGACAGTAGTGATTACATAATTCAGATTTCACTGAATAAAATAGGAGGAAAACGCAAATACAATACATTTTATTTTCCTCAATCCCTGCTCAGCCTTTGAAAGCACAAGAATACCGAACAAGCTTTTACAGAAATCACTTTTGGGTGGGAAAAGATCCATTCCCAAGGAAATCCATTACATATTCATGTCTTTAATTATCCTGGGTAGCTCCACCAACTGCAAGATTTCAAAGCACAAATATTGAATTACAAATAGAAGTAAAATAAATTATACATTGATTTGTGCCCATCTCGTGCATATGTCAGCCACCAAAGGGTGTTGTTTTGCCTGCACATGTATAGACACGCTTATCGAGAGACAAAGAGTCGATGTATAATTTATTATAGTTGTCTGTAGTGTGCTTTGAACTGTTTGAACAATCTTAAACATAAGCACACAAACACAGATGGCTTGGCTGTTCTATTTCTGTTTGGCATAATAAATAAAAATCAGCTGCTGTCTAGTTCAGCCACACTTAATCATCCCTTGATGGTCTTAGTACATAAGCAAAACCAGGTTGTGAGAATCTGGGTTTGTGAGAGCATATGGAGTATTTGGCTCTAATGATGGCTGTTCTCACACTTTGAAGAATTCTGCCTCCCCACCCCAAGCCAGTGAAATGTCCCATATGGATGCTCCTCTTCACTTAAAAGCAAAGTGATCCAAGCTTGTTTTAAACTATTTGTGTAATGTTTTCATGTTGTGTCTGCTGACTTTACACCAAAGTGGATGAGAAACGTGTTTCTTGTCTTTCTTGGGAAAGGGTAAATCCTGATTGTTGAGGTGGTTGAAATAGTTGCCTGGTTACAGTTTATAAGCACTCAAGATTTACATGTGATGGAGCTTTTAGTCTCTTCATGAGCAAATAGTTATGTTGGAGGAAACTTTTCTTGGCACAATGAATATTATTCTTCAAATACTCTCCTCAGCATGACAGAGCTGTGAGAGTGACAGCACTGGAACAGGCTACCCTAAAAGGTTGTGGAGTCTCTTTCTCTGAAGACTTTCAATACTCTTTCCTGTGTGGCCTGCTCTAGGTGATCCAGCTTTGGCAGGGAGGTCAGACTAGATGATCTGTACAGGTCTCTTCCAACCCCTAATATTCTACGTATGAAATGCTAGAAATTAGGAAATGACTAGTTTCCAGATAGTTTCATGTTTTAGTTTTTAGTCTGCTGTGTATTGTACCTTTGACAAAAATGTAAGGGAAGAGGATTTATTTTTAAGCAAATTGTGTTATTTTTTCTTTGGGTATAAACCACTCCTGAAACACTACGGAGTAAGTTGTGGGGAACATGCAGTTTAGCTATTGTTTGAGCTATATGTGAGCCTGATGTGCCTGATGGGATCAAGATGTATGGCAACATGCCAGAGGTTGGTATTCTATCAAGTGAAGTGTACACAATAGGTTTAACATTTAGCAGTTCTGCTTTCTTCCTAGAAGCTGCTCTTTATGCTTTACCTGACCTTCACGCTACCTTAAGGTCTCCAGACATGAACAGGGCTAACATTGTATAAACTTTTTCTCTTTTTATCTGTCTATCCTAACTGGAACACATTGTTTTTGTTGACTATTAGAATTATAGAATCATAGAATTGTTAGGGTTGGAAAGGACCTAAAAGATCATCCAGTTCCAACCCCCCTGCCATGGGCAGGGAGACATCCAGCCTGGCCTTCAAAAACCTCCAGGGATGGGCCTTCTGCCACCTCCCTGGGCAACCTGTTCCAGTGTCTCACCACTCTCATGGTGAAGAATTTCTTCCTAACATCTAATCTGAATCTACCCATTTCTATTTTTTTTCCCATTCCCCCTGGTCCTAGACTCTTGGGCTTATTGTGTGTCTTGACCTGGGTACCAAGTAAGTAAGCAAAAAATTTTGTAGAAATAGCTTTAAATAAGACATGAGAGATTCACCTCAAGTATTCTCTTAGCATATCTCAGCCCTTCCCCTTTTTTTTGTTTGTGAAAATGCAATGCAACATGAGAATGACAGGGAAATAAAAAATGCTGCATGAAATTTGTATATACCAAAATAAAATTGCATACATCCCTTTTTGATCTGGTTTTGTGTTTGGTTTTGGTTTTGGTTTTGGTTTTGTTTTTTCCAGGAAGTCTGATAGCATATATAAACTTGAGGAAAATAATCACTATGCAAATAGTTGAGCCTTTTCAATTGTTTTAATTTCCATTCTGAGGCTTTCTGTTGGATGCCTGCAAGTGTTTTCTGTGGTAGTAGTAATCTCTGGAAATCACCATAAAATAAACTTTCCCACCAAGTTTGCATTATGGTGAGGGATAATTGACCTAACTCCTATGTTACTGTATTTGAAGAGGAACCCCCCTGCTAAAGCAGGATCACCTAGGGTAGTTCTTTGCATGTTTCCAGTCAGTAATATTGCCTTGCATATTCAGAACAAAGCTGTCCCTTGAGACATGAAAATGTCATGCCCTAGGCAGCATTCTTTGCCTCCAGAATTATTTTTTTTAATTTATTTTATTTTGTGACAGAAGAACTTGACACCAGAAGGGAATTGCCAGCCTGGAACAGAGCAGGGGACTGCATAAATCCACTTAAATGCAGTACTTAGGCTTTGAAGTTACCAATGCCAAAAATATTAGAATGCTGTTCAAGAAACCCTGTAATGGGGGGGGATAATCAGCATCTCTTTCTTCTCACATATGATTAAGGAGTTTAAACTCCGAAGCCTGGTGTTTGAAGCTCTTCCAGAATCATGTTCAATGTTACACTGATACAGCTCTGCAGGTTGCTCTTATCTCTAGAAGAATTCCTGTTCTCTCTAAGTTTCCCAGTATGACTATAAATGGTGCAAAAAGGTTCTGTGTTTTGCCAGTCTGGAAATTTTTTAACAGATTTGAATAGCTCCTACTCATTACAACACTGATGGTTAGTTTTCTAGTTCTCTGCTGAGTTTTTTCATATTGATAAATACTTGCCTTTCTTGTTCCCTCTGTTGGTATTTTTTCTTCTATGTGCTCATGCTCCTGGAGAGAAAAAGTTATAATTGTGTGTAAATAGGACCCAGGCCTTTAGTTCCTCAACATGGTGTCCACAACAGGCTGCTAGCTGCAGTTGTATCAGTTATGTGAAAGGTTATATGGTGCTGCTGCTTGAATGGTTGTTGCTGGCACATCCAGGTAGTTTAAAGCATGTCTGCTTGATTGCCCGGCATGCCTTTGCAGTATTTATCACACACACACCCCCAATTCAGAGTATACAGATTCACAATTTAAGTTATATGTGACTTGGAGACTGTGGTGGTTTTAGGCTATGCCTTTAAAATCTAGCTGCAGATTTTGAGCAGAAAAGTAGAAAAATATAAATAAACCACTATTGGGTGTAAAAAGGAAAACAAAAGATTATTCTAAACAAATTCATTGGGTAAATATCTGGAATAAGAGGAGCTGTACCATAACAATTCTTCCCTTCTCTCCTCTCCTCTCCTCTCCTCTCCTCTCCTCTCCTCTCCTCTCCTCTCCTCTCCTCTCCTCTCCTCTCCTCTCCTCTCCTCTCCTCTCCTCTCCTCTCCTCTCCTCTCCTCTCCTCTCCTCTCCCTCTCCTCTCCCTCTCCTCTCCCTCTCCTCTCCCTCTCCTCTCCCTCTCCTCTCCCTCTCCTCTCCCTCTCCTCTCCCTCTCCTCTCCCTCTCCTCTCCCTCTCCTCTCCCTCTCCTCTCCCTCTCCTCTCCCTCTCCTCTCCTCTCCCTCTTCTCTCCTCTCCTCTCCTCTCCCGATCTTGGCTATTTCTGTCTTGCTTGGGAGAGATAAGGTGCTTCTGGCTGGCCTTGGATAAGTCTAACCCATTGCTTTTCTCTCTCCTCTCTCTCTCTGGGCAGGAGGGTTTGAGGTGGCAGTGGAACAGCTTTCCCAGTCTTTTTGACCAGGGGAAGTTTTGTGTTGTTTGCTAATAGTAAAATATCTGTATAATATTGTAAATACTGTGTATTTTGTGCATATTCATTGCATTCCATTGTAGCATGTAGTTTTTGCTTGTACATACAGCTTCATTTGCTTCTAAATGAGTTAGTCTGGCTGAAGTTAATGGTGGGGGAGAACTTCAACCCACCACAGAGATGTATGACTTCTTCATACCAGTTGTTTGTCCTTCTGTTCAACAGATAAAGCTTGCTCTTTTCCTAGATGCATTTCATTCCTGTCCAATGCTGGCACTGACTGGAAAGAGGGTAAGAATTCCTGGGATAGGCTAAGAAAGTAAAAAACAGGTCCTAGGGATATACTGAATTTGAAGAAAAGCAGTTTGTTAGAATTGATGGAGAGGGTTTAACAAGATTAAAGATAACAGGTGAAGTCCTGATGTTTCCAAATTTGAATGAAATTTTTACATTGCCACTGGTAGGGTGAGCATTTTTGACAATTCTATTTTAAAAATAAGCAGCTGGTTTTTCCTAAACTTGTCAGCCTGAGGCTGTGATTTTGGGGTGAAACACTGATCTGAATTAATTAAAATGAGAATTTGAAGTTAATTGCATAAAGCATTTACATGGATCCTCCCTCTTCAGAATTAGACCTATTTAATTAAAGAGAACTGCCTTAGGTGCCCTTTAATTTTGGTTGTGGGGGAGGCTAATACATTTAAACTAATCCACTTAGAGTGAACATGTTATTACTGTCCTGATTGTCACTGTGTACCCAGTCTTCACATTGTAAGCAGTAGAATGCTGTTCTGGCAAATGGTGAATAAAAGAACTTGGGGGTTTCACAGTATCACAGTATATTAGAGGTTGGAAGGGACCTCAAGAGATCATTGGGTCCAACCCCCCTACCAAATCAGGATCACTTAGGGTAGTCCACACAGGAATGCACCCAGGTGGGTTTTGAAAGTCTTCAGAAAAGGAGACTCCAAAACCTACCCAGGCAGCCTGTTCCAGTGCTCTGTCACCCTCACTGTAAAGATATTACCAGTAAATAAATAGTAGCCAGGATGTCTTTGTGTGCGTAACAGTCCACGCTTTAGATGAGGAGAATACGTACGTGCGTGTGTGTGTGTGTGTGTGTATACAGACATGATTCTTTGAAAGACAAGAGAATGAGCATGGTGAGAATGTTGGTCATGTATAGTATCTCTATAGTGCAAAATGTATAGTTAAGAAGAGCTTAAAACTTAAAACATGTCTGTGATGCTTTTGTGAACCTGCCTGTTGCTTCCACCTTCCCACTGCATTAGACTGATTTGTGATTACAGGCAGAAGGTTTTTCAGACACAAATATGCACTGCAGTGATCACATGCTGCCATAACAAAAGGAAAGAATAATGTCACTTTATGTGTTCAGAATATGCCTTTGTGTAAAAATAGGCATCTAAAATTTAACCAGAAAAAAGCACTCAAAATTTAGATCTTCCAAAGTAACAACAGAGATTTTACAAAACAACACCTGAGCTGTGGTGATGTTTCATCTTTCATCTGTAAGGCCAGGGCCAAGACACAGTGCAGCTGTTAAAGCTACTGCTAATGTTTCCTGATTTCTAAAGAATGGCTACTAGAAGATTCAGCTATACTTTCAAATCTCTGCTCCAAGCTTGGGTTCCTAATGAAGTAGCAGTAATAAAGAGTTATACTTCTCTAGCTGACTATGAAGAAATGATGGACACTTGCTTGTCAGAGAAGTGGTGGATTTTATGTGATGCCACTTAGGACAGCTAAGTACGGTATCAGTGACTGGTATCTGACATGTCATTTTTTCTTTCATGTGAATCATTTTGGTTATAAAATAGGATTTTCCTGCTAATTGAAAAGTGTATTGCTTTCAGTTTTTCAAGAGCCTTGTTCTTCTCCTCATGACCCTAAAGCATCCCCTTGGATGTCAGTAGGAGGTACTCAGCGCAGTGGGTGTTCTCATTACCACTTGACATTTTGCTGTTTGTTCTTATGCCTGTTGCTATTTAAAATTGATTTTTTTCTTTGCCAGTCCCAGAAGCAATGTACCATTAACACTACTTAATAATATCAACACAGTCACTGGAAAAACAGTTTCATTTCCAAACAGTGCTACAGCATTCCACCCTGCTACCCACTCCTGCCGTGTCCCTCACTGTCACATTTTCCAGTTAACCCCTTGCTCTGGCCTCCTCATTCATTGCACTTGGAGATTGTGGTACAGGTTCTGCCATAGCTTTGTCTGAACTATAAAAGTGCTCTGAGCTAAAACAGGCTGCAGGTCACTGTAATAGCAGTGATGGGTGAAGTTTTTGGCTGATGTAAACCAGCATATATTTGCTTTGTAGCAGCACAGAGACAAATAGAGGATTCACAGAAAGTATTGCGGGCTTTCTGTCCTTAGCCTACACAACTCCCATTTGTGTCAGTTCTGGATGTCTCACAGTCTTTAATGTGATATCTCAAATAAGACTTCAGAGGAAAGATACAGTACCTTTTGGGAGAACAGAGACATCAGGAGTGAGGATGAGAGTCATCTTGCTGAAGTGAATTCTACCGAAAAGATAGATCGCTGGTTGATATTAATTGTCTGTGCTTCTCTCTCTCCTGTGGAGATAGGCATATCTCCCAGGGATGATTTACATGACTCTAATCACTGGGCAGCCCTGACTGTTAAGTGGTGCTAAGAGGCCAGACTGAGAAGGATGTTCAGCTTTAGATGATCTCAGGTGGCAGCTGGACAAGTTGTTCATGGTAGCAAAATAATTTGTGAGTTAAATCCACAGCAATAGCTTCTAACTTATGAACTTACTAAGCTCAAGATAGTTATGTGTTGTTAACTCATAGTATCAGACATGCTTGTCTTGTGCTCTTACTCTTTCCTAAGCATCTATTTTGGCCACTCTGTGGCTAACACAAAAGGGGGAGGGACTTTCTCTCTGACCCCATTCAGCCATTCCTGTGTTCTCATGCGTGGCCATTTTAGCAGGGAAAAGAGCAGAACATGTATTTAGTAAGAGATGATTTCGGCAAATGGGAAATTTGCAGTAAGGTTTATTTCTAGATCTGCAATGAAGTGCTACTGACCTACAAACAGAAGAACTGGGAATCAGTTTTACAGAAAAATGCTTGTGCCAGGTGCTGGATGTCAGTGCTTCATATCAGGTCATCACAAGCCTTTCAGAGATTCAGCTGAGCTGTTTCCCCACATGTTCTCCTCAGATGGTGCAAACAGCTTGTTTGAACCTTAGACTACATGAGGAGATTCAGATTTGACATCATTCACAGTGTGGTGTGTAGCTGAGCTGCTACATGAATGCTCCCTGACCCCGTGACAGCACCAGGTGGACTAACATGGTGGAAGCCTGTCACTTCAAATAGCTCTTTGAGACCACAAAATGTGTGGTCCAGGATGCAGGTATGACCTCCCACATGTGTGCCTCTGATTGCTCTAGTCAAAAGGTCTTGCAGAACCGGCCTCCATAAGTGCTGATACCCTTAAAATGGTTTGCTAAGCAAACATCTCAGATTGAGCATTTTGCTGCCAGTATGGTAGATGTACATCCATCAGTTGCTGTGAAGATCTTTAGTGTCTCTGTGGCTGTTAAATGTTAGCAGCACTGTACAAATATACTTATGTTTGAAGTCAGAATTGCCTTTTATGGAATCTCTACATAAAAAGAAATCCTAATCTAGCTGAGCAACGTTTTCCTTATCGAATTCTAAGACATTTAAAGGGATGACAGAATTGGATTCAAAACATCAAGCTGGGCTTGTGAAATGGAATATTTTGCTCTCTTAAAAGCACACTGTAGAGACTGGAAGCAGAAAGCTTTGATGCAGGGAGAATGTATCAGTCTTGACTTTTGCAATTTCCTGTTTCTTGCAAACTGCTTTTGTGTAATCATATTTGATCTCAAAGATAATTTTGGTAGTATGACAGCCATTGTTGTCTTTCATCGTTCTTTGTTTCATTTTCTGTGTGGCACGGTATTTTCTAGTACAGATGAAATTTGTTCAACAGCTTTCAAA
The DNA here is from genome assembly GCF_026170545.1 of Melanerpes formicivorus. NCBI lineage: Eukaryota > Metazoa > Chordata > Aves > Piciformes > Picidae > Melanerpes > Melanerpes formicivorus. Next base: position 8,110,539 of record NW_027142369.1, read on the forward strand.
GAGAGTCTGTCTTTTATAGCTCTATAAAATGTTATGGGTAGCAGGCAAAAAAAGTTACTTTGTTGTCAAGACTCTTATGTCCTTTGCTTTAATTTGTAGATTTCAGACAGCATTGTGGAGAGGAGAGGTGGTTTATCCTCAAATCCTGTCATGTTTAGCAGCCTTCATAACACATCTGTACACAACTAGGAGACGTGTGGTTTGGTACAAAGGGAGAGGTTACTGGGAGTGTCAAAATGTGATGCAGGTGGTTAAAAGAGTGAGTTTTCATTCCAGCCAGTACTGGGCCCAGTGCAGCTGATGTGACTGAATGAAGAGAAGGATTCAGCAGTACTGTTGAACTTACAGTAGTAATGCTAGCAGTATAACAGCAGGAAAGATTTGTATTTTGTTGTTACAGAGCCAAAGGGTTTCATCTGTAGAAGTGCTATTGAGAAAGGCAGAGAATAATAATGCCAAAATCCCAAAATTACTTGCAAGTAGGGTGTAGAGCAAGAGATAGTACTTGCATCTAAAGGACAGAAAGTGACAGAAGCAGCATGGAAACCACTGTAGGGAAGGAAAGCTTGGGTGGTGTTGCACCAAGGATGTATCTTAAGGGCAACATTGACAGACTTTTCTGCTTTCTTTGGAGCACTGAAGCTCTGTCAGATCCACTGCATCTTCTCTTTATAAATGCATCTAATTACAGGTTTTCTGCAATAATACTGATTCTAAGAGAAATAGAAGAAATATTCGAAAGTGTGTCTGTGATATTCCTGACAGTTTAGCACCATGCACATGAAATTTTGCAGGTTCACTAATGGTTCATCTTTTGCAATGACTTCTAGACAGAGCAAATAGATATTTGCCTTCAATCTAATTTTGCCATATCTCTCTTTACAGCTTCCTGTTATGGGAGGAGCCTTTATGGACTCACCCAACGAGGACTTTAGTACAGATTACTCCTTGTTTAACTCATCAGCCAACGTCCATGCAGCTTCTTCCATGCAGAATCCACCAGAAGAGACATCCCGGTCCTCAAATGATGCCATATTGTTATGGATTGCAATAATAGCAACAATTGGAAATATTGTGGTTGTGGGAGTGGTGTATGCCTTCACCTTCTAGGATGACTGTCACTCCCCACCCTGGAAGAGAGAATAACTACAACAGTATTTGTCCTGTGTATGTACGTGTGTGTGTATATATATGTATATCTATATAAATACATATTGATAGGGACTTTATTGATTAAGTGCTGGCACAATCATGGAAATTAAATGCAAGTTCATCATCTTGAATCTTGATGGCAGAAAGCTTGCATGCAATTGCAAATTGTATGGAGGTGAGAGCTTTAAATGAGAACAGAGCCAATACCAGTTTTGTATAGAAGTGTAACAGAGACCAATGTAGGTAAGGTAAACACAAAGAGAAACTGAGACTTACACAGAAAGTGCTTATTTTCTACTGGTTAGATTTTCCTAGCAGCTCTTCTGTATTTTGTCAGCTTTCTTGTGCATTTTTTACTGTGGTATAACATTGTATGAAATTGTGCTATGTCATGTTTGCTGGTTATCTTAGTTTTCCAGATGGACTAAATGATTGGCATTGGCTCAGTTCCAATGAAGTACAAGTTCATTGTGTGTGACACTTCAGGACATGCAAACATTGCTAGGCTGTGTTCAGAGTAATGAGTCTTAAAGCTGTGAAAGGCAGGCGCATGCTCTCTAGTACTTGCCTTCCAATCTCAATCGCTGTATCTATGATTTGATGCTAAGTTTGTCTACTGTTTGCAGGTGGAGGCACGTTTATTGCAAGGTGTGGCTGGTCTGCAGACCCTCTGCACTTCAGAGGAGGAGGTGTTAAACAGAGCAGCAGCACAGTCTCTCATTTTGGTCTAGGGTTACTTGATTGTAGTGGTTTGAAAATGTCTCCCAGCCAGGAAGCAAAAGCCAAGTACCGTGCTTTTCAGCTGATTTCACTGTAATCAAGATTTCCAAAGCAGCCATATACTTTCATAAGCTTATTGGTGTATCAAAAGAATATAGGGAAATTGTGAAGGCTCATTAACAGTGAATTATGTTTATGAGAAAACTAGAGTTCAAAGAAAGATTTGATGCTTCTGTGCTCACAAGAGAGCGAGTGCAAAAGTCAGGTATGTTGTAGGGTAGAAACAGCAGGAAAAAAAGATAATAAATGACAGATATGCAAGTGGTTGTATGTCAGTATTAATATGTCTCTGAGTTCCAATGAGGCTCTTGGAAGTGGTTTTTAGATAGCCTGTTTTAGGCTGCAACTCTGATTATAATTTGGATTTGTTCTGTTGAAGGGCACTATTTTCACTGTGTTGTTCCCATGAGCAGTTCAAGAGCTGTATCTTTTCAAAACAAGCTGTAGCCTTGCTTGGTTCAGAGGTTATACAATCTTGAGGGAAGAAAAATAAATCACATCCATTGGAACTCTCTTCTTTCCCCCTCTCACTTTGAGAGCAACATATGTCTACATGTACATGTATAAGTTTTCTGGCTCGCATATCTACTACCCTCATTCCAGAAATCCTTGTCTGAAGGCACAGAGACTATTTTTGCCATTTGCCTCCCACTGAGCCTGAGGCTGGACTAAGAGTTGGTAAATGTATAGAGAGGTTTGGATTTTCTTCTTTACTCTTTAAACCCATTTTCTTGAACCCAGTTACTTGAACCAAGACAACATACCCCAAATCATTATTTATAATCACTCAGTAGCCACTGTGTATATTTTGGGGTTTTTCCCCCTCTCTATGAACTGACTTGAAGTGGGGAAAGATGCAAACAGAGCTAGTATGGAGGAGAAAAGAAACTAAATTATTTTGAGGATGAGAAAACAATGCCAACTCACTTGAGGAACTGATCTTCTGTCTGCATTTATTTTCCATTTTGGAGACAGGATTTTGTGAACATAGTTGAGGATAAATGAGATCTACGCTAGGAAAAAGTTTGAGAAGTCCAATTCTGAAAGATCAGCTGGACAGAAACCAAATTCTTTCTATTAACATAGATGCACTCTCTATAATGGTACAAAAATGATGATTTTCACTGCCCTAAAATACCTATTCTTTCCTTTGTAGGCAGAGGAAAATAAAAAACAGGAGAGCTGCATAAATTGTGTATATTTATTCTTCTTACATTCCTTACTGTTGCTGATCAGAAAGCAAGCTGTTAAGTGAGGCTGAAGGTTGCATGGCAGTTTCCAATACAGATCTGCATGGGACAAGGTCTGGTGTATTGAACATGGAAATACTGCTTAGTACTATTCCCTTCCTTTTGTAATTGTATCAATTGCTCATACATTCTTCTTCAGTGATCCTGCAGGCTCTCTAGTGAGGCCAGATCTTACAAGCACTGTAAGCAAAACATTTCCACCATGATTAAAACCAGTCTCACACTGTGGCACTTTCCCAATGGGATTGTTCTGCTGCTTAATGAATTTGACAGCGGACTGTTTAAATTTCTTAGAATATTAATCTCAGTGCAATTAGCTCTGTTTGCATCTCTCTCCTAAAGCACTGGACTGAATTCTTCACCCATGAAGAAGTGCATTAGAGAGGGAACAGCAAAGAACAACCACTGCTAATGAAACACAGTGACACTTTTGTGTTGCTTTTCCTGAAGAACGTGCCCTGCTTTTATGTGAAATTGATAGCAATAGCAGGAGTACTGGAAAACAGTGAATTCTGCATCTCCCTCATCGAGATCATGATCATACATATTTTCATGAGTTGTCAAGAAGTACTAGACAGAGCTTTTATTAAAGCAATTGACTTGACAGAGTGACATGGCAAACTGGGTGCAGGTAGGAAGTACATACACTTCCTGTCTCATCATTAAACTGCACACTAACTATACAGCTTTGCCAGATATATTAAAGATCTTTAAAATACAGTGGGCAAATCTGGTTCAAACAAATTACTTTGGTAGTAATAACACAGAATACATAGAATACACCAGGTGGGAAGAGACTTTCAAGATCATTGCGTCCAACCCACCAATCAATCCAACCCACCTAAACAACTAAACCATGGCACCAATAATCCCATCAAGTCTCCTCCTGAACACCTCCAATGATGGTGACTCCACCACCTCCCTGGGCAGCCCATTCCAATGGGCAATCACTCTCTCTGTATAGAACTTCTTCCTAACATCCAACCTAAACCTCCCCTGGTGCAGCCTGAGACTGTGCCCTCTTGTTCTAGTGCTGGTTGCCTGGGAGAAGAGACCAACATCTGCCCATCTACAACTTCCCTTCAGGTAGTTGTAGAGAGCAATAAGGTCTCCTCTGAGTCTCCTCTTCTCCAGGCTAAGCAACCCCAGCTCCCTCGTTCCCTCCTCATAGGGCTTGTGTTCCAAGCACATGCACAGTATGTTTCTGAATGTTGTGTTCTGGCTTGATCCACTACAACTGCTTCTGTCTTCTGAAAGGTCTGAATTCAACCACTGAAAAAGAAGAATCACTAAGTTCAGAGAAGCCACAGAGGAAAGTGGAGAACTGGATGAATGGTGGATGTCTCATAGGTATGGTCCTATGAAAGGTGTTACCTCTTCTTTACACGGGTATATGTTATACCCTGTACTGTCAATGCAGCTTGACTTGGAGCATTGTAGCTTCTCCTTTCCTTGAAGCCAGGCAGCTGGATAACTGCTGTTGCTCACTGAAGACTGTGACAAGGAAGCCAAAACATTCCTCAGAGCAGTTTTCTGAAGCTCCTGTCAATCCAGAAGTCAATGCTTTGCTGAGTACTTTATGTATCAGTAGGAGAGCAAGATTCCACTTAGAGCTGATCTATGCTTTAAATAAAAGCATCTAGCACAGATAAGTTACAAGACCTTGAATGGAGTTTGCCCTGCAGTAGGCAAAGCACAACATGTTTTATATGCCGTGTGAGACTTCTAGCTATGGTGCAAAAAGCAATGATGTATGTGTTCTGCAAAGTTATTAATGAGCCGTGGGAAGCAGGTAGACAAACTGGATTGCCTAATGTGTCTCTTCTAGCTGTGGCCTTGGGATCAATAGCAACAAATCAGGTTATTGAACTGCCTCTTAACATTATTTTTGCTCTAAGCAGCCAGCAGCTCAATATGGCAGCTGTGCTGCCACCACAGCAAAGAGACTAAAGGCACATTAGATAAGAGAGCAGGGCAGGGAAACCCACACAACTACTTCCATTATATTTTATCTGCAGGGCTTGGAGTCTGCTTGTGCACAGCATTAAGATCTTCCTAAAATAAAACAAGGGAGGAGGATGTATTTCTGTGTCAACACACTTGCAAAGCTGAACAACAGATTTTGAAACAAATGCAACAGTAGTAGCAGAGAGACTCATCTGCTACAAATAATGTATTTAGCTATCTGAGTGGGCGAGAGAGCTGATAGATACCTCAAAAGTAATGAAATATCCTCTCTAAAATCATTGTTTGCAATCAGGCTTGAGGGCAGTCAGCATCCCACCAAAATGTTGAGCAGCCTACAATAACAAGTCCTAAATCAAGAGTGAATAGAAGCATCTGTTCATCACAGCTTTACCCTATACATCCATGTGAAGATAAAAGAAAAATGCCCTGTTGCATCTGGGACCAAACAAAACCAGGAGTCTTTAAACTGTAAATTGTTATATATTTTGTCTATTATTAGAAGCTTTTGGTATTCTCTAACAATTCCAGTTGTTAATAGTTAATATTCTCTTCATATTACTCTGCAGGCTCCTGAAAGTTCCTAATTTCACATAGCTTTGTCCATTTATCCTGTGTAATTTTAACGTATTTCATGTGGCTAATCACAGAGTGGAATCTGAAAAACTAGTCTTTTTTAAGGATTATTTCCATTATTGAGCAAAAGATGCCAAAAATTCAAAATCCCAGCTTCTCTGCTCTCAGAGTACTCAGAGCTCTGGAGAATTGGATTTCATCTGGTTAATGCACAGCAAGAAAAAGGGCAATCAGGTCCCTGGTGATAATGTCAGACATCAGGATTTGGACAGGCAGAGCTGAGCACTTCATTAACTCCTGCTCTGCCCATCTGAGCTGCACTGACTTCCTGGACACAGCCTGAGCTGAGTTTAAATGAACTAACCATCAGGTACAGCATCCTACAGCTTGTCAATCCTCAGGAAAACAAATGCATTTATTCCATATTTATTATACAAGCCATATTCTATTAGGTATGTTATTTTTAATACATTGGTCTACTACCCATAAGCAGGGATAGTTTAACATATAGTTAGCTCTTTGCCCATGGTCTGGAAACATCCTAAAGAATTCAAAGCATCCTAAGGCCTTAAAGTCTCCTACTGGCCTTGATCTGACACTGTTTTGTGTTCTCCCATATAAATTTCTCTGTGCCCTTTACCTTGGCTTTCCAGCTTGAAACAGTGAAAATAAAGTTAGTACTATGCTGCTCTCTAGATGTGTAGGGAACTCCTAACAGCTATTTTTGGCCTTTCAGGCACAAAGGAGGACGAAAGTCTCCAGCTGTCTACCCAGGAGACTGGGGAAATGAATGCCTTTGTAGAACAAAATGCATGGTATTTTTATCTCATCCTGGCCTATACCAGGGCATTTACACTGAGACAACATCACCAGACCTGCTTTTGCAGTAACTTGTTTTGGTAATTACAGCAACAGGAACTAGAAAAAAACCAACTCTGATCACACAAATCTGATACATATCTAATCAGCTCAGTGACATTCCTCTAAAGGCAGATTTGCCTGAATGACATAAACAGATGGTTCTGTTGGTATCAAGGCAAATACCCGTTCAGATGAGCACAAATTATGTCTCAATCTTTTTAAGAAGTCTTAGGAGCATTGTGCCACCCATTCTCTTTTTCCTATGAAGGCTGCTAGTGAAGGTATTTTTCAGTTGTAGAATAGAGTCAAAAAAGCTTCACATGATAATAGATTTAACTCTCTCCAAAGCTCTGCTTAGTCTCCCTGCAAAAGCAAAAATCACTGAGGTTCCTTAAGTATTGAATGCTAATGAGTTAAGTTTCATCTGTATGGTAGCATCAACTCATTTTAGTCTAAAGCCTTATGCCAACAGATCTCAAAGGGGATCTCACTGTTACCCAGACTTTAAAAAGGCTAAGAACAGAGACAAGTAACTTCTGAAGAATGTCTCAAAATTCAGTGCCCAATCATTCCTCCCTTGGCATCCCTCCGTTTAAATCCTTTGCCATCATCACATGTCTCTATGTCTTCATTTTATTTCTTCCTTTGTTTTCTCTATGTTTGTCACTCTTATGTTCTTTATGTTTGCCATTAAACACTAGCCTATTCATTAAAGAAAAACAATCCCAATATGCTAAGCCATTTTAAATTTAGTCACACCTGTAGTTCTCAGATGCACAGCCAAGCTGCTACAGCCGTATCAATCATTCTTAAAACTTACTGTAACCAAAAGAAAGTATATTCCTTGGACAGAAACTGAGCTGCCTCCCTCACAGGGTCCTTTTTGTTCTGGTATCGTTTTGGGAGCTGGCTGCATTTCCTGGGGAGTTCAGTCCCACTAATAAGTGAATGCAATTGAACTGCTCACAGATCTGGGCCTAAAACTTTTCAGTTACTGCCTTTATAAAGATGATTGAAGTTCCTGATGCTGCAAGCTGAGGGACCTTTGCTTCCACCTGGAGTCAGCTGGATTAATAACACTTCTACAGTTCTGACATCTGCTTCAGTGGATCAACTTGCAGGACTAACTCTGGGTTGCTGGAGTTTTATTTTATATATAATCTAAAGATATCTGTAATTTCATAATCAAAAGAAAGAAAGCAAGCAGGATGCTGTATTTTTTTAAATGAGAAGGTAATAAGAAGCAAGTCAGAATATTTTGATAGATATGCTGGGAGGGTATATAACGTATTGAACAGTTGCACTATTTTTTCTATTGTCTGAGCACCTAAACTGAGAAATACTTTTTCTTTCTTTAACAAAGATCGCTTTCATTTCTGAAATTTCAGAGTTTGAAAGGAGCGGATTGAAACATTTCAATGGCATTTACAATACTGTAAATAAATCCAGTAGCTAGCTTTGTGAGGTAGCCTATAACCTTTGCGGTTTGGTTATCTCAAATATTGGCTCACTTGGGTTTTGTTTTTTGGTTTTTTTTTTGCTGTGGGTTTGGTTTGTTTGTTTTTTCCAAAATAAGCTAAATAGTGACACTTCTGAAAGCATCTACAGCTCATGTATGACCTCCTTCGGCTCATGTAAAGCAGCTTTACAGGAGCCTTTTGGTATCCACTGTTACTTTTCTTAATGATTCTTGGTAACTTAATGATCTTGTACTTTCTGTCTGCTACCCTGTTGTGTGCACTGACAGGTTGGCAGGGCTGCTCTGTATTGTTTTTTGTAATGTATGGGTTAGTTTAAAGAAAATCCTTTACTCTTGTAATTGTTCTTGAAATGTGGGTCTCTATGTATAAAGAAAAAAAATACTTTTAAAATGTCCTCTCTTTTCTTTAAGTTTGCTGTAATTGGCAAGTTTAGCTACCAGAAGTTTATTCTTTTAAGCTCCTGTTATATTGTTTTCCACTTATTGAGTGCTTTCACTATGTGTGTACTTAGTACTGATTCTTTTGCTATGGTGAAATGACAAGTTTTGTTAATATGGAAGTTGTGGTTTGGGATAAAGTTCTTCAAACTGTTGGCACTGTGTGATTATTTTTTTTTCTCTTTGTTCTCAGACTACTTGAGAGTATTTAGAAATCTATAGTTGCAGTTGTTTAATTACTACCTCTAGTGATACATTGACACTAAACAATTTGTTGCAATTTACAAATGAGCTTGATGTCAGCCTTGGGAAACCGCCTCTGTTGCAAATATGACGCAAAACCCCCTACTGTGTCTCCTTCTACAGAAATGGATTCACCTGCTTTCAGAGTTCAAGAAGTGCCTCAATACAACTCAGAGCCAAGACAAAAAGATGTCTCAGCTTCTTAAAAAAAAAAGGCTCAGGAGCCCTTATATCATAAAACCTTGTGTGGCTGTACTCTCCCAGTTCTTATCACAGCCTTCCTGACCCACAGGCGTGGATGTTTTTGTGACTGTGGCTACAGACTCCATTCCAAGGGTTTTTTGGAACTCAAAGGTGGCATCAAACCTCATTTCAGGTTGTTCAGCAAGCTTCATAAAGGCAAATAGTGGCAAAAGGAGAAAAGGAAAATGTTTGGCTTTGCTAATACAGCGTTTAGCATGCCTTATGATTCTCCAGAAAGGATCCAATGAAGCAAGCAGATTCAGATCTACTGAAGGAATAACAAAAAGGACTCAACTGTAATAAAAATTTAACGTTGAATGAAGCAAATGCAGAACACTGCAAAGATGCAAACCCTGGTAGCAAGTCGGTGGGGAGGGGGAAGCACATTTTCTTCTAGTTCCAGTCATTATCAATCTACAACTTAACATTTTCCAGAGTTCACTCATCACACAGTAATGCAGTGTGGCAACTGCTCCACTCACAGTAATACCTAACTGTAACTCACTTTTCTCTTGCAGCTATAGAATCATACAGATCTCAATGCTGTTCATTTCTAAATTCTGCACAATAGTTAGAAATGAACATAATGTAGACATGACAATGTTCTGTTGAACAGGGAGGAAGAATATCAGGCATTTAGAGATTGGAAGCCATCTGAAATTGTCACTATTTTCTTGCACAGCTACTGTCTGCTAATGTGAATTGTTTTGCAGTGAGACTAATAAAGGATATCAGCCTTTTATCCCAAAGGATTCTGCCCACTATAGCATTTCAGCTGACATATTTTGCTTTGCCTAATGCCATCTTACAAGTTTTTATAGGGTAAAGAATAATTAATTCAAATATTTTTGAGCAACTGAGTGCCTTCACTGCAGTAACTGCAGCATGCACACATCTTTTATGGGGACTGAGGAAATACCTCCATAAACAGCCTGCTATCCATTTTCGTTGCCTGCTGTAACAACAGAAAACTGAGGAATCAAACAGGAGCTTACCTTTTGAATTCTTGTGAGATGTTGCTGAAAGGCAATGAGCTAAGAACTTGCCAGCTCATATGCGGTGCAAGTACTGGCACCAAGCCAAGGAAAGCCAGCTAGCCTGTCCTCTTCCCGTGCCTGCCAGCAGCAGCCAATTAATACTGTTCCTCATCAAGGTTTTAAATTGAACTAAGAAAACCCCCCACAAAGGTTGCATTACAGTTTATAAAAATGCACAGTGCAATTCTGAATATTTGAGAGCAACTGACTGCCATATTTCCTTTACATATCCAAATAATCCTTGCCCATTAGAGCCAATAACAGTGCTCCTTTTACAAATACTTTTTTTTTTTCTCGTCACTTCTGGTTTTAATTGCAGAAGTTTTAAGCCTGAGGATGTTAGTTGGGTACAGAAACAAGGTTTTACTGGGCTGTGAATTTCCCTAGTGACTCCTTAAGGGGTACGTAAAGTGATTTATTTTCCCTGGGCTTCCAGCATGACAAGCAATTTTGAGCAGATAGTTTTATTTTCTCAGCAGCTTGGCTCTTCTTCCAAGTACCTGAGTGTGGTTTGTTTGTTTGGGTGTTTTTTTGTGGGTAGGGTTTTTTTGTTTGATTGGTTGGTTTGTTTTGGTTTGCATTTTTAAGAAAATAACTGTCTACATTTTCACTTCTTTCTCTGTGCTGCTATTCAAATTCTTTTGATCTCTGGCACTATTTATTACTTGAAAAAAGCTTCAAGAAAATATTCCCCAAATTTCCATGTGATAACAGCTGATCCAAAGAAAGTACTTACAAAATAGTATGACAAGGAACAATGGGTTTAAACTTGAACATAGAAGATTTCACCTGAACATGAGGAGGAACTTCTTTACAGTGGGGGTGATGGAGCACTGTAATGGGCTGCCCAGGGAGGTTGTACAGTCTCCTCTGGAGACTTTCAAAACCCACCTGGCTGCATTCCTGTGCAGACTACCCTAAGTGATCCTGCTTTGGCAGGGGCATTGGACCCAATGATCCCCTGAGGTGCCTTCTAACCTCTAATATACTCTGATACTGTGTGATACTGTGATACTTGTTTCCTTCATATTCTGGTAAATCAAAATACCCATCTATCCCTTTGAAGGCCTAATGCTTTAGGGTTTTTTAATACTCATATGATCACACTAGTTTCTCTCAGATGAACTAGTTTCTACGCTCTTCACAACCTTCCTTACCAATTTCAGCTCGATATTTACTGTCTTGGTTTTGTTTTAGGTGGATTCTGTCTTTCAGAACACATATTGAGTGTGGTCTCCTAAAGTCAAACTCAAACTTCGACCATACAAGAATTTTCCTTATTTTCCTGTTTCCTTTGTAGTTCAAGCATTATATAGGACCTAATTCTTATAGTTGTAGGATAATCTAGACGAGATTTTCCATTTTAACAGGAAACACACATGGGAAAAGCAGATTAGTAGAACCAGAGTGCCGGACCATTCCACAACTGGAAATAACAAAACCCCAACGTTGTTTTTCCTCCTGCACTGCAGACATCGGTTGCCTACCCCATGCACATCACACAGATGAAACTGTAGTGAGATTTTAAAAAAAATACAAACAGAAAAAAAAACCAAACACATAACAAAACCAAAGACCAACCAACAAACAAAAAGACCCAAACAATTCCAGTGTGCAGGAAGACCAATTTTGCTTAGAGGCTTTATTCTGACTGAACTTTGAAGTATAGATTGTGGGGTTTGTAGCCTGCTGGAAGAGTAGCTCTGCTGAGTTCCTAGAACAATTCTGTGACTGGCACCTCTGACAAGAGTGACTTTGTTATGATCCATTACTTATTCTGTGGACACAGTTAATGGACTTCACTTTGCATTCCTTATATACCTCCCATTTAATGTTGTAGGTTTTTCACAATGCCAAAGAGGACAAGATAGGACTTAAGTTTCATAACCTGCTTAGCATCTTATCAGTGCAGGCGTTTGGCTTCTGCCACTTTACTTAGCGTGTCTAAAACTATATTAATTTATTCCTAATGCATTTGACTCACAGCAGAGCTTAGCATTTAGTTTCCACTGAAAAGCTGCTGGAATTGCTGTCTCAAGTCTCCACTTATCTGTAAAGAGCATAGACATTCTATTCAGACCACTTTTCCCTCTCTTGCATTTACCTTTATTTTCAGCTCAAGCACAGAAATCTGTAAACTTCAGCCTGTAATTTCTCTGTATTGAGGATCTCTGACCAAATCCCATCTATAAGCCCTTATAGACAAGTCTGGTTTCCATTGCCTGGCAAGTGATGTATAAGGAGTGTTTCTGGGCAGAGAAATACATTACATTTGGAAGACTCCTGATCTTCATCCATCCAGAACAGGGACCCCAGGAGAGTACAACAGGTTACATTTTAGCTTTCGTGCCAGGGTATTGATTATTTAGGAAGATTCTGGGAGTTTGCTTGTTTGTTGGTTGGTTGGTTGATTTTTAAGATGGAAAGCTTAACCTTTTCCTGGAACTATTCCAAAGTCACTTGAAAGCCTTAGACAAATCTCTGGATTGATTTCTACACTTGAAATTCATTAAAACCCAGTACCACAACAGATCTGTCAGTTAGGATATATAGCTTTACACGTTTTTTATCCAGAAAGCTGTAACTATCGATATGTGTTACCTTTTCAGGTGAGAAAACTTTCTGATAATCAGATTCAAGACAATATTATTTTGGAATGAAAGATTACAGTCTGTTCCACAAACCATAGGGTTGGTTTGATTTAATTGGTTCAGTGCAATCTGTGAGGCTGTCAGAGGATGGCATCATGGTTTCTTTGAGTGAAATTTAAAGGCAGCGCAGGAGATACCTGAAAGGAAGTTGTTTAATAAAATCTTGTTCTACTAAAAACTGAAGTAATTCTTCTGACTTTTTAGGTTGTCTTTTACTGAGTGCCATCCCACATAAACCTTGCAGTGTCTGCATCACTTCAGCTCCTTTATCTTAGAAACTACATTTAGCTTGGATTTGAGGCATTGATATATATTAATGCTTATTCTTCTTCCCTTTGGAATCAGAAGTAAAAGCCTTATCTGCTTGCATGGAAAAACACCTTCTAAACCTCTATTGCTTAAGTTCATCTTAAGATCATCTTTTTTCCCTTGACCTACAAGGTTACCTCAACACATTACAATACTTAAGAATTACTTTTATTCTACAGCAATTTGCTTCCCTTCCTTTTCTTACCTACCTACCTTAAATCATGTCAACATGCACACTACAAATGCCTTCCATCCTTCAGATTTTTTGACACTGCAAGAGTACATAGGTTTCCATGGACAGCTGCGAAGTTGAGACATGAGGTTTAAGTATTATTCTTGTTGAAAATAATCTAAGTTTGTACGCTGTAACATCTAAAGTGATATTTTTCCTATCTTGTTTGGAAGACCAATGGCTTTGATATAATCATAACCAAAGTATTTATTTCCCTTCTTTTCCATCAGTAACAAATACTGTTTAATGTAATGCTATAGCCTTGAGACAGCATTAGAGCTCTCTACTGGAATGCTACATTATCTACTATAAACTAATCATTATACCAGAGTTACAGGGAATTATGAGGCTTTTTTTTTTTTAATAGGTTACAGAACCAAAATGATTTATATCCCATCTGTTTATCAGCATATAAGGAATTCACAGAAGGCACTCCCCACCCCTCTTTACTGCATACTTTATCCTAATTCCCATAGCATACAATTGTATTAGTCCTTTAGAGATGAATCATAAACTTAAAAGAGGTATTGAAACAAAAATATCACCCATTTCTTTTCCTAAATATGCTTTTTGAAAGAGTTCAGTTTTAAACAACAACAAAAAAATCTTCCTTAATAAATGTAACTCAGATATGGAAAATATTCATAAAATGCAGGTCTTGAGAAAGGACTGTCTGAACATTTGTGGACTATTTATACACAAGATCAAATTAAATATTCAGAGTGTCTTTTGGCTTTGGAATCTTTCTAAGAATTCCTCTTAAATACTGTGGAAAGCCTTGAACAACCTGCTCTAGTGGAAGGTGTCCCTGCCCATGGGGGGGGGAGGGTGTTGAACTAGGTGATCTTTAAGATCCCTTTCAACCCAAACTGTTCTATGAATCTCTGAATCTATGACTAGCACAACCTTGAAACTTTCCTCTCTTGTACATTTTAGAAACACACAGAAAAGTAATTTTTGATGGCCTTCCATGGACTTTGTTGAGAATTCTTAGAAGCAAAAACACTAGAATTTAATTTCCATTACTCAAAATAGCAGCATAGTTTATTGACTGGAGCAAATTGAGCAATATCTTCAGCAGATCACCAAAAGGTAATCTTACTCATAGTTTCTACACACATTTTAAATTACTTTGCCTACTGTAATACTGGATTTAGTAGGGTCCATCTCATTTTAGGTCACTAAGTTCTGAGTTAGATGCTTTATTTCACATATAGCCCAGAAAATACCCAGTAGGATGATTGCTGACTGCAGGACTGGGAAGAAATGAAAGCAACATTTTCTAGTTGCCTGAGTTACTGTTCTTTATCAAGCTCAAAAAATGGGATTTTGACAATTCTCCCTTATAACATTGCCGTGATACCCGCAATATTTCTGGCTGCAGAGTGTCAACTCAGCTTTCCCTTTATGAATCAGCATATTGAAAGAGTGAATCTGTTCCTCAGGTTCTGCCAGTACTTTTCCTCTTTGTTACAGAACCTGAATCCCTGAAAGCAATGAGGGGATTATTTCTTGGGAAGTTCTTTGTATAAGACTATGAGAACGACTATTTGGCTGATATATAAATGCCTACTGGCCTTCAGTGGTTGTGGATTTTTAAAAGCAACCCACTCCGAGATCAGTGAACCTTGAGAGAAATTTGCTTATGTTGTGCTTCCTGCCACCACACTTTGACACTACTTTCCCAGTTCTTCATGAGTGATATCCTGTCTCACTAAGGTACGCATTAACAATAACCTCTTTCCTCTTTCTAGTGTTTAACATCAACCAAAACAGTGCCTTAGTGGACATCCAATCTCCAATCTTTTTCTTAATTTTTTTTTTTTAATTTATTTTTTTCTTTCTAAACTATATGCAGTGCAACTGCTGTGTTGCTACTACAGTTATTTTATTTTTTTTTCTATTATAAGCTTCTTATGTGATGCTTGTTTTTCATTTTGGTCCCTTTCTGTCTGTGGGGTTTCATCCTACATCTTGGTAGTCACCATTTGAGAAATCTCAGAACTTCAACTTATGGGTAGGAGCTCTTACCTTAAATCTTCACTCAGTGAATCACTGGTCATTGTAGGTGCTCAAAGCCACTTTCATAGGGTTTGGGGGTTTTGTTGTTGTTTGTGTGTTTGTTTGCTTTTTTTTAACAACCTACTACAACAACAGAAAAAGAAAATAAAAAAAAAAAAAAGTAAAAAAGAAGAAAAAAAAAGAGGACACAAATTTCCACCAAAAACCCCCAGAAATTCTCTGGTCTCAAGGATATGGCTACATGATGCAATGCAGAATAGCCTAGGACACCTCAAGAAACTTTCCTATCTACAGTTACCAGTAAATTCACCTTAGCAAACTGTTCTCTTAGGGTCAGCATTTCCCTTTCTCAGGAAGCTCTCTCCCAGGAAGGACATCCCTCTCCCTTCATTGTACCAAAGATAACATGACCATGCATCGGTAAGTTGTCTTGGTACAAGACATTACTGACCCCAAAGCACATTCTTGTATTTTCAGGCACTGACAAACAGTGCTGCCAGAACCAATCCCAAATTCATATACATCCAGAACACAACAAAGCTGGTGGAAGAACTTGACAGCATGTCCTGTGAGGAGTGTCTGAGAACTATGGGTTTAACCAGTGTGAAGAAATGGAGACTGAGGGGCAACCTCATTTCTTTCTGCATCTTGATGAGGAGGGAAGTGAAAAGTGAGGTGCTGATCTCCTCCATATCCAGTGATAGGCCACGTTAGAATGCACCAGAGAAGGTTCAGACTTGGCTTCTACCACCTCTCTGGGCAACCTGTTCCTGTGTTTCACCACCCTCATTATAAAAGCAATAAAAAAATTCTTCCTCATATTTAGTTTGAATCTACCCTCTTTAGGTTTAAAGCCATTTCCTCTTGCCCTGTCACAACAGGCCCTGCTAAAAAGATTGTTCCCATCTTTATTATAAGTGCTCTTTAAGTACTAAAAGGTTACCATAAGGCCTCTCAAGAGCCTTCCTTTCAACCCCAGCTCTCTCAGCCTTTCTTCATAGAAGAGGTGATTGTTTTAGGTCACTCCCAACTGAACTATTCTATTTTAGTATTCTGAGAAGGGCAAGAAGGCAGTGTACTTTGGGATCTGTTGTTTATTGGGTTGAGGTAGGTTTTTTCATCTTCTAATTTATGTGAACAGTACTTTAAGAATTTCAGACAGTCTGAAATTATGTTAGACATTAAAAAAAATTAAAAAGTAATACTCAGCAGAAAACTGCCATTTCCATGCTCAGCAAGAAATCCTAGGCTCCTTGTATATTTCCAAGAGTGACAGAAGTGGAATGGGTTGTGAGTTTCTTCACATACAATTTGACTGTAAGGAACATGACTAAGTGGAAACATCTTGGTAAATGATCATGAAAGGGCAACACAACAGTAAGGCAACAAAGCCACATGCTACAGCTCAGAATTAACTAAAAATAAATGGTGTGTACAGCACAAGAAATTATCAGCAAGACAGATGGCCAAGAAGAGGAAAACCATAATTGTTTCCTCTGGGGCTGGATTTCTGAAAGTAAACATTCAGTCTACTCCTGACTTTGTAACGGAAAATGGAATTCAATAAGATGGAGGAAACCCTGGAGAACCATACAATGACAATGAAGTATTTAAAAGCTCAGACATATGAGGGAAGGGGCTGATGATGACAGCTGTTGTTCTTTAAGGCAGGGCTGAGAGCAGACTGAAAGGAAGTTTGGTCTTCCAGAAAGGCAACAGTGGGTGCCAGGAGACCTTGGCCTCCACTGGCTCTCCTGTTTACTTCTGAACTCTGAACCAGACACTGACTGCTCTGGTTTATACAGTACTTCCCAAATAATACTTCTGTCTGGGAGGGACAGATGATCAAAATTTTCAGCATGCTCTCAACCAGAATAGCTTTTTTGAGTGCCATCACTATAATTTAACATAGTGATGCAATAAATAGCTCCATGAAATCACTCTATGGTGATGGTACAGATCACGTTTATCGAAGAACACGGCACATCTGCCAGTTTCATTTAAATGCATTGACAGCACATAATGAATTCTGAAAGTCCATTAAGTTTATTCATCAAATATCTCAGAAAGTCTTTGCTGAAGTTCCCCATGCTTGTACAGCTGACCTTTGACCAAGTTAAGTAAAGGTCTATCCAAATGAAGAAACCATTTTATTAGCATACATGAGATGATTGTTCTGGGAAACTTTCCAGCCAAAGCAATTTTGAGCATGCCTAATTATATTGATGGAAGTGCCCAAATGATTAGTTAGGTCTCCACCTTCCCACACAGGAATTAGTTTGTCTGTGAAAGTTGAGGTGCAAATACATTTTCTTTAGGGACAGCTTTTGAACATGCATGGAGCCCTAATACTCTGATCTCAGAGCTACAAAGCTTGCTACAAAATTCAAATACATCCTGGTTCTTCTCCATTATTTCCAGTGCAAATTCTGTTGCTAATATGATCCATTAATAAACTGCTTGCCAAAAGAAGTGATTTGGCTATCAACAGCTCACAAGCAGCCACATGCAACAGCATAACCTAGTCCATGCTAAACTCGGGAGAAACAAGGAAGAAAAGGAGCCAGGTACCTCAAGCACATATTATCTAAAAGACCTCCTCTAGCTGGGAAATTCTCAACTGAGTTAATCCAACTAGTCTACAGCATCATCATTCTCTTTGCAGATAACACAAGTGTAAGAAAATACAAAGCAATATGACCCTATGTCACAGCCACATTCACAATTATGTGGCAAGGCTGCACGTCAAATACCTCCAAATACCATAGACAGGAAGTTATTAGGTTAGTGCTGCCTTTTTCTTGCACATAAAGAATGCCTACAACTCACTTCCCTGTGGAAGTGAGGAGAAGGCCATCCTCTCCCTCCCTGGTGTTTTGCTGCTGTGTCCAAACTCTGCTGCAGATAGTCACCCTTCTGCATGTGGCCCATCTCACTGATCAGCAGCATATCAGCCCACCTGCCTTAGGTCTCATTCCTATGCTTGTCAGAAAGAGTGACAAACACTCCTCTACCACTACAATATTTCCTTTTCCAGGGGAATTGCCCTGGAGCCACGTCAGAGTGTCAGAATGGGGAGACAGGAGGTGGAGTCTGTCATTTCCTACCGTGTAGGGTACCACTTACAATAAGGTGCTGATATTTCCTGTCAGCACAGAGAGCTCTGGACTGTGTTGTGCTAAAAGAAACCTTGAGTGTACACTTCATTGATAAATAATGTTTGGAATACTTGAAAATATGAGCTGGTGAAATACTAAAACTCATGAAATACAAGGCCGCATTGGGGGAACAAGGGTTTGTACACTTCCTTACAGTTGCCATAAATAGCTCAAGGCTCCTCAGGTCCTGCACAAGGTGAGGGGAAACATGTGCCTCTTTCCCAAATGTACATTTCTTGGTTCACCATGTGATGAAACACCCTTCCTGCTGAGCTGTTTGCAGGAGTAGTTGGAATTTATCCCATGCTTTTAATCTGACCATAAACAACAGCATTGCATTTGTCTCTCTCATCTCTTAATGTTGTTTATACTCAGTTGGATGTAGAGAAGTCTGGCTAGTCCATCTGGATTTCTTCCTTTGCTGCTTTCCAGGCTAATTAATCTGCTTTGTCCTGTTTACTGGTATCACTATGTACCTTCTGGAAACAGGGAATTATGGTGGTTGAATTCAAAGTTGGTTTGAATTCAAAGAGGAAAATAGAGAAAGAAATAAAGAAATAATGTTACTTGCATGCCAGTACTTTCTAAAGAGGTGTAAAATGGCAGTGGCTACCAAGAGTCATCATCACCACTTCTCTGTGAATTCAGCAAGGCAAATCTAGGAGGAAGATGCACCCAGGGTGTTTAACCATACTTTGGGAACAGAAGAGAGCTCAAATCATGTCTGGGCACTTCAGACCAGGTATTTAAAGCTCTCAGCAATTCCAACAGAAGTACTTTCCTGTAAATATTTGAAAGGTATTTGCATCCAGCAAGCTAAGCCCAAGCTTGTCTTGGAGCACTTGGCAGAAGCATGCAAGGGGCTTTTCTAGTAGGACCACTGCATGTATAAAGAAATACACATGCCAGGAATTCACAAATTATTATATTCTGAACTTTATTTTGAGCTTTGTGAATCAAAACAGAAGTCAGAATATGAATCACTATATTAGGCTAAAAAGTTGTTCCCACATGACAGTGGTTGCTTCAAGGCATTGCCTGCCTCTGCTTACTTTTATAGTGAAAATGTCCTGTGAAGGATTTTTCTTGGCTAGAGACTTACAAGGAAATAATTGCAGTTTTCTAAGCAAGCATAAACTGGAGAATGGGCTGGTTACTGTCTGAAGTTCCATGGGGAGATTCCCAGGCAAAGAGCTTTCTGTACAGTGTCAGTGAGAATGTCCAGTTTTCTGGGTAATTTTATAAGTCAGAAATAAATCCTAGCACAGTTTATGCATACTCAAGAGCTGTCACAAAAGGTACTACAGGCTAATTCATTCAGTCTCTCAAAAAGAGGCTGTCATGATACCTCCAAACCATCCAGTCATGACTGTGCCGCACATTACAGGTTCACATCAGGAATAAGCCAGTACTAATTCCAGAAATCTTTGAATGCTTATCTATACTATCCCTCAATCTTGTACAACAGCACATTTATTAAATATAATTGCTGTCATGGGAACCTGCAAGATTGTATGCTGCATGGAGGTATGTGCTTTCCCAGTCAGTGTCCTTTGGAGAGACAAGGTGGAAACCACAATGCTTTCCAGAGAGACTGGATAGAAACTGTGCCACTTCCTGGGCTAGGCTTTACTAGACCATCAACATCCAGTGGGAGCTCACCTACCTGCATTGTGCCAGAGTCATCTCCAACTACTCAGTTTTACACTCTGTGTTCTACAGCAGGAATGCAAAAGGGGAAGCTTTAGATGACGATTCGGTGGCCCACTGGGGTATGATCTGGTTAGCAGTCTGCTCTAGGGTCAATAATACATGGCCTCATCTCAAGTCCCTAGTGCCAGTTATGTGCTAACTGTTCTGCTAACAACAAGAGAGGAAAAAGGCTTGGATCCAGACATACACAGCACACTGCTTCTTCTTATTTGAAATGGAAAATTTAAGCACGGATGTTTAGATATATGCTCCTCCAGCAGCTTCTTGCCTGCTGCTCACTTTCACAAGAGTCTTTTATAATTTAAAACATGCTCGAGGCTTCTGATTACTCAGGAATGCTTTCCATTACATCTGTCTTAGAGCTGTGTCTCTCTGACTGTCACCAGTAACCCTACATGGGCTGTTGTTCTCTGTTACAGGCTTTTCTTTGCAGTCTGACTACATGTGGTAAAAACAGCTTTTCACTTTCCATAATCCACCACAGTGCAGCACAAGACAAACAACCTGATCGGAAATCTGAAACTAAGCCCCTGAAGTGTGATTTTGGGGTACATTCCAGCCTAGGCAGACACCTGTCAATGCCAAAATATGCACAGCATGAAAGATGCACATTGTTTGACAATAAATATTAAAAGATAAACTTTAAGTGGAATTGGTTTAGATTTTAGCAAAATAAAAAGAAAATACAACCCCCCACCCTCTAAACAGTGTTTAGAAATAAATAATTAATTGGTTGGGGAAAAAACACATTTACATGGCTTAGACATAATCATTCACTTTGTCTATAACAGACATATGCAGAGTTCAGATTTATTTACTTATAGCTATATAGTAAGACAAGGCTCAAGTGGAGATGCAGCTATTATGATAAAAGAAATTTTTCTAGAAGAATTTAATTTATTTGGGCAAATGTTCTTTTCCTTCTATAAAGCAATTTCACAGTAAGAGGGACTGATAGCTCAGATGCACCAATTGTGGATACAACACAGATTCGTCCTTAGCTGCAAAGCATTTACAGTTTGCCCTTAATCAGATTTACATGGTGTGTTTTTTTTGCAAAGAAATGAGTAAATAACAGACAAAAGTTCATGAACTCAAACCACTGGTGCAAATCTAAAAACAAAATAATTTGAACTTTGGTGAACTTCCAGATCTGAAGTTTAATGTATGATTTACAGTTCTGCTAAGTGCAGCCATGACACTGACACAGCTCAGAGCCAGACACGTCTTAAGCATTAGCACTGATGACCAATATGTTCAAACTGTGGTCACACAAAAGGCGTTATTAAAGGGAGGCCAAAATAGTTCTCTAGCAACTGTGATAAATAAAGCTTTGCTTTGGTTTTTTTTTTTTTTTTACTTAAAAAATAACTCACTGTTTATTCACAGCCACATTTTCCCATTCTAAAGATTAGATCCATATTGATTAGATCTCAAAGGACAGAGAACCATTTCCTTGGCTAGTCATATGCTGGAACTTGGCTCAGTGTTGCAAGCTTTACAAGCAGGCTCACAAGGGATTCTGAAGATTCGACGTCAAAGTCCTTCATTTTGTATTCTATAGTGACAAAATGCTGTATGCATGTCCAGCCCCAATGGACCAGACTGAAATAAAGACAGCACATAGGAAAACAACCCCTTTCAAAGACTTGAAATAGCCTCAGGTATTAGTGCATCACATTTATCTGATATTGAAGTTTCTGGAAAAAAAAACAGTTTTAAGCTGAAAGATAGACTGAAAATAGAAAGTCAACAACTAGTTAGGCTATGCAGAGAGAATTTCCTTGTCCTCAGGCTCAGCTCAGCACTAGAATATAAACTATTATCAACTTCAATGTTTTTTTCCATGTTTCTGGTGGAAATAGCAAATTATTAAATATTTCATAGCTGTCATTTGCATGTAGAACGATAAATTCTTTCAACAGGATTCTTTGTCAAGACTTTGCTTAGGTACATGCAAATTTATTTTACTTGAAGGTAAATTATACCCTGGAAATCAATTCTTGTTGTTTATGAGGGTAGAAATTAAGACAAAGTCTGTGCAAGTGATCTTTAGAACAAGCATCAGTACATACCTTTCTCAGGACAAGCAGCCAAAGGGGGTGGTATGGTATATTATCTTTAACATTGCTTTTGAAGTTTAAGTGGTAGTGTGTGCTGGTGATTCACCTTGTAACAAAGCAGAGAAGCATTTGAGTGCCTACCTCAGACAGATTCACAGCAAGACATTTCTCTGCCCTGTAGTCTCTGTGAGGTGGGTGTGTCAGGTCAGTGCTCTCACACAAGAAGTGACAGGACAAGAGGAAATATCTTCAAGTTGTGCTAGGGGATGTTTAGATTGGATGCTAGGAAACATGTCTTCACTGAAAGGGCTGTCAAGCACTGGGACAGGCAGCCTAGGAAAGTGGTTGAATCATCATCCCTGGCAGCATTTAAAAGTGTCTTAACATGGAGCTTAGGGACCATGTGGTAGTGTTAGGTTAATCATTTGACTTAACGATCTTAAAGATCTTTTCCAGCCTAAAGGATTCTGTGATTCTATGAATGTAAGGAAAACACAATAAAGCAACATGTGCAATGAATGAGACTAGAAGCTAATGAAGATAAAACCACTGGAAATACAGGTAACATGTAGAGAATATTTCTAATGTTTGCTGATAAGAGTAGCCATGCCCTGCTGAGGAACTCCACAGTGCAAGGCATGAAATAATCTTTAGCACTAAATGTGGCAATAAATCATTTCACAAATATTCCTCTTATTTGTTTGGGAGATGCCTGAAAATCTGCCATAAAGATTGCATATTTGCAAGTTAATGGTGAATCTGTGCAGTCATTGAATAGCTATTCTAAGAGTTTTATTTCAATAGAAAGTGCTGGAGTTATAAATAAGAAGGACTGCACTGGTTTGGATGAGACTCTTTTTATCTACGCATTTCATCTTGTCTTCGTCACTTGTTTACGCTATACAAAAGGCTCACGCTAAGTGGTACATTTTTTACATATGTATAATTCATTTCATACTAATTACATTTATGGACAGGGATATTTTTTTCTCACCAGTAGCACTGGTGAGAGTTTCTGAGCAAAATTATGTGACAACACCAAGAAACACAGCAAACAAAAAAAAGCAGGATCCATTTTAATGTAAACAAGCACGGAAAAATATTTGGAGAAAAAGGCGGAGGAAAATTTGGACTTGATGGTCTTTGAGGTCTTTTCCAACCTTGGTGATATTGTGACACTGTGAAAATGCTTTGCCTTTGGGAGTTGTGTAAAGAGCTAACAAAATGCAAGGTTTAAATGTCTATAACTTCTCAGCTGTAATTATTTCAGATATTTTCTAAACTCCTACATTACACACAAGTATGTGTGGATGCTTTGGCATTGAAGTAACTGATCCAGATCAGACAGAATGTGTAGGCAGCAAGTTTCTATTTATATGTTGGAGTTTTCACATTATTCAGATTATTAAAACTCACTTTAGACAATAGGACTGCTAAAAAAAAAAGGAGAAAAAAAATCTCAAATTGCAGCTACCCTGAGGCAATATGATTTTAGATAATTAGTTCAGAAAATCTTTATTTCAAATTAAAAAAAATCAAAACTAGTTTTAATGTAAATAGTAGCTTGAAACAGGGCACTTTAGCATTTGAAGAAAAAATATTTTCTATTTCACAAATTCATTGAATTGGTTGGTTTGGAAAGGACCTTGAAGATCATCTAGTTCCAACCCCCTTGGCATTGGCAGGGACCTTCCACTATAGTAGGTTACTCAAGGCCTCATCCGACCTGGCCTTGAACACCTCCAGTGTTGGGGCATCCACCACCTCTCAGGGCATCATATTCCAGTGTCTCACTACCCTCATTGTAAAAAATTTCTTTCTAATATCCAGCCTAAATCTACCCTTCTCAATCCATGCCCTGTTTCATAACAAGCCCTTGTAAAAAGTCCCTTCCCAGCTTTCTTGTAAGGCCCCTTTCAGGTGCTAGAAGGCTGCTATGAGGTCTCCTCAGAGGCTTCTCTTCTTCAGGATTTTTTTTTCTTCAAAGCAATAGATTCCTCAAAGAACAGATTCTGATTTGGTTTAATTTCTTGTAATTTCAGTTTGCCTCTAAAAATTTTGTGGGGACCATAACAGCTGGAGTGAAATGCTCTAAGCCTTCTCATGGTAAAATCAGGAGTCCATCAGACAACAGCTAGCAATCAATTGAATCTTAGATAGTGAAGTACTCTTCACAGACCAGTAAAGATGCAAGCTGCAGTCATTTAAAGACATTTTTCTCAAACTAGAGATATTCTCAAGTGTCATAAGCATCCTTGAGAATGTTTTCCAACACAACTTACTTAAGGAAAGTGTGTATGTGTGGATGAGAGGGAAACAAGTCATTTAACTTGTATTTACTTTTTTATCAATTCCCAAATCTAGGGGGAAAAAAAAATCTTTTCTCATTATTTTTCTGTGGATAGATAGCCTTGTTGAACCATGGTGCTTGAACATAACCAACTCTTCTCCCTGCTCCCTTTAATTTTCTTTACATTTTATTTTTTAATCTGATGTTATTAGCAAAATATTCTATCATGGTCAACAGCTCAAAAAATAAATCAAGCTAATGAAATTCTGATAAATCAAAACTGCTGTGATGGAAGAGAAAAAAATTCTGAATTAAATGTTCATTGACACTGCATGTGCTGTCAGTAATTTGGGTAGTCTGACCTTCATTTAAACAATAATACAAATTGCACTAGTTATCTTTAACTTCTTCACAAGTCATACAGGAAGTCTTCATCTCTTGTTTTCATCTCAGAGCAGAAAAGGTAGCAAACTGAACACATTAATAAGCACTGCCATGTAAAAACAGCTGGAAGCTGAGTTTCCACAGTTGAATTTGCACATGGAAATGCAGTTCCCAGCCCTCCTCTGCATCCCAAAAGTAAAATCCTAAAATTTTGCCTTTTTTATATTTTTCTCTTGTGCTTTTTACTGGAGTATCAATGCTCCTGAATGCAGAGGGTGAGATCCTGAGCAGCACAGGGCACCCACAAGAAGAGCCATGGATTGCACAAGAGGCTCTTGTATTCAAGGTAGAAGAAGGCATTTATACCTATGTCTAGGTTCAGGAAGACAGAAGCATCCTTCGCTTGCTCTATACTGCTGCCAAGCATCCTTATCACTACAGCTTTTATAGCCAGCTCCCATAACTGCATACTGGCAGAAGAACTAAAGGAATCAGGGAGGCCCTGTGAGAAAAGTCATACATCATTGTTTGAAATGTTAGATTTTAAATGCTTTTAATTTTCACTGCTAGAACACATGCCCTCCTCACCCAGCAACTACAGACCTCTGAGCTATCTGAATTGTCAAAACAGGACAGGTGCCTACACAGAAAGTGTATCAGAAAAGAGAGATGGAAGAAAAGGCAAAAGGCAAGATGAGTGGGAGCTAGAAGGGATGGAGTTACAGCAACAAGAGGTATCACAACAGATGGAATGAGAGAACAAAAACAGGACATGGGATGTGAACAGATTAGAAATGGAGTGGAGCACAAGCAAGAAAATCAAGGTTGACAGGAAAAAGAAGGGAATTGGGCTCTGAATTACAAATTTCTATGCATGATTCTATCCCCTTGATTTTTGCTCTGAGCATCAATTAATGCAACAGAAGATACTTATAAACTGGCTAGTAGTTCTGGTTTTAACTGAGTCTCTCTGCTATGATTCTCATTTTCTGCCCTTTCCTCCCCCAATGGGCTATGTGGTTAAATGCTGACAAACATTCTAAAGCCTTCTGCTTTATTGCCTTTTCAGCCTTCTTATCCCTCCAGAAGCATCACCTCACCAGCTCTTGAAGACTGAAGTTCCCAAGGTGTCATCTTTCCTTTGCTCAGCTGACATTCAGCCAAAATCCCTTGAGTTGTTACAGTTGATGCTTATTTGACGAGGAACTAGAATAGATACCCTAACACATTAACAGAGGTTTCTTTTCTGCAGTGACTGAGAGTCACTGCAGCTGCTTAATGCTTGTAACATTTTATTGGATTCAGGCATTGTAAAGGAGACAGAAAACAGACTGGGTTTGCTTTTTTTTCATTAGAAACGAAGATATTGTTTTCTCTTGGGTTTTTGGATGATGCTGAAAAGGGAGATAAAAAGCAAAACAATATTCTAGCAGATTAATAGAACAACATTTTTAAGCTTAGGATTCTTTGTTGTAACCAGCAATACTGTTTGAAACATGGATATTGAAATCACTGCTTTGTTACAATAACACAGCTTCACGTGAGAGTACTATGAAAAGGGATACTTTGCTGGGTGTAAAGGATTCAGGGCTTTCAAAAGCTGAAAGGATTTATCTCTTCCTTCAGCACCATTAGCACCTCATGCCTGCATATATCTGCTTATCAGGAGGATGGGCAGAAAAGAGAGACTTAGCCTGAAAAATTTTATTGTGAAATCAGACTATGACAAAATTTATTATCAAGGACCTCCCACCCTCAACACTCTCCTCATATTCGCATCCTTAGCCTAAAGAACATCACTCTCCCATACCTGTTCCTCACTGATAGCTGAACCCAACACATGCTTTATCCATGCTATCCCCACAAAAGAGAAAATAATGCTGAGCAAGACATCACACAACAGAATGAGATTAGCATGAACAATATCACAGGTAGAGCTGTAGCATCTTCATAGTTTCATAGTTTCATTCAAGGTTGGAAGGGACCACAAGGATCATCTAGTTCCAACCCCCCTGCCATGGGCAGGGACACCCCACACTAGATCAGGCTGGACAGAGCCTCATCCAGCCTGGTCTTAAACACCCCCAGGGACGGGGCCTCGACCACCTCCCTGGACAACCCATTCCAGGGTTTCACCACTCTCATGGTGAAGAACCTCCTTCTCACATCTAGCCTGAATCTCCCCACCTCCAGCTTCATTCCATTCCCCCTAGTCCTATCACTACCTGAGATCCTGAGAAGTCCTTCCCCAGCCTTCCTGTAGGCCCCCTTCAGATACTGGAAGGCCACAATTAGGTCACCTCGGAGCCTTCTCTTCTGCAGACTGAACAGCCCCAACTCCTTCAGTCTGTCCTCATAGGAGAGGTGCTCCAGCCCTCTGATCATCCTTGTGGCCCTTCTCTGGACACGTTCCAGCACCTCCACATCCCTCTTGTAATAGGGGCTCCAGAACTGGACACAGTACTCCAGGTGGGGTCTCACCAGGGCTGAGTAGAGGGGGAGGATCACCTCCCTCGACCTGCTGGCCACACTTCTCCTGATGCAGCCCAGGATCTGATTGGCTTTGCGGGCTGCAAGTGCACACTGAGAGCTCATGTTGAGCTTTTTGTCCACCAGCACCCCCAAGTCTCTCTCCTCAGGGCTACTTTCCAGCCAGTCACTGCCCAGCCTGTATTTGTGCCTGGGATTGCCTCGACCCAGATGCAGGACCCTGCACTTGCTCTTATTGAACTTCATGAGGTTGGCTTGTGCCCACCTCTCCAGCCTGTCAAGGTCCCTCTGGATGGCCTCCCTTCCCTCCAGCGTGTCTGCTGCGCCACACAGCTTGGTGTCATCAGCAAACTTGCTGAGGGTGCACTCAATGCCACTGTCCATGTCACCCACAAAGATGTTGAACAAGACAGGTCCCAGGACTGATCCCTGAGGGACTCCGCTTGTCACTGGCCTCCACTGGGACATGGAGCCATTGACAGCCACTCTTTGGGTGCGGCCATCAAGCCAGTTCCTTATCCATCTAGTGGTCCACCCATCAAACCCATGTGTCACCAGTTTGGAGACCAGGATGTGGTGCGGGACAGTGTCGAAGGCTTTGCTCAGGTCCAGGTAAATGACATCAGTTGCTCGCCCCTCATCTATTAATTTTGTCACCTGCTCATAGAAGGCCACCAGGTTGGTCAGGCAGGATTTGCCCTTGGCAAAGCCATGCTGACTGTTCCCAATCACCTCTTCACTATTCTTTTGAGCGAGTAGTGACTCCAGGAGGATCTGCTCCATGATCTTTCCAGGCACAGAGGTGAGACTGACTGGCCTGGAGTTCCCTGGTTCCTCCTTCTTGCCCTTTTTGAAGATGGGGGCAATGTTTCCCCTTTTCCAGTCTGTGGGGACTTCACCAGACTGCCAGGACTTTTGAAATATGATAGAGAGGGGTTTAGCAACCTCATCTGCCAGTTCTCTCAGTACCCGTGGGTGTAACCCGTCGGGTCCCATGGACTTGAACACTTTCAGGTTCTTCAGATGATCACAAACCTGATCTGCACTTACAATGGGCAGTTCTTCCTCCCCGTCCCTGGCTTTGACTTCCATAACATCAGGAGTGTGGCTAGAGGCCCTTGCAGTGAAGACTGAGGTAAAGAAGTTATTAAGTACCTCAGCCTTTTCCTCATCACATGTGACCATGTCACCATTTTCCTTTCTGAGGGGGCCCACACCTTCCCTAGTCTTCTTCTTCCCATTAATATACCTGTAAAAGTTCTTAGTGTTTCCTTTAATCTCCCTGGCTAGATTCAATTCAAACTCTGCTTTGGCTTTCCTAACCAGGACTCTTGCTGCTCGGGCAGCTTCCTTATATTCCCCCTGTTCTACCTGTCCTTCTCTCCACTTCCTGTAGAGTTTCCTTTTAAGTAATAGTGTGTCCAGTAGCTCCTTGCCCATCCAGGCAGGCCTCCTAGCATTCTTACCTGCTTTTCTCTTTGTTGGTACACAGAGCTCCTGGACACAGAGGAGGTGGTCCTTGAATACTGACCAGCTGTCCTGGGTCCCTCTTCCCTCCAGGGCTTTGTCCCACGACACGTTGGCTAGCAGATCCCTGAAGCGATCAAAATCTGCATGCCTTAAGTCTAGGGTCGTGAGCTTGGAATACTTCCTCCTGATTGCCCTGAGGATGTTAAATTCAACTGCTTCATGGTCACTGCAGCCAAGGCCGTCTATGAGCCTCACATTGCTTACCAGCCCTTCCCTGTTGGTGAGAACAAGGTCCAGCATAGCACCATTTCTTGTTGGTTCCTCCACCATTTGGAGGAGGAAGTTGTCTTCTATGCAGTCCAGGAACATCCTGGATTGCTGGTGCCTTGCTGAATCTATCTGATTCTGTTTGTTGTGGTTGGACAAGCAGTCCCACAGGGACAATAGTATAGTGTCTAGCATTACTTGTGATGTTTGATTTCAAACCAGCCTGTTACTTCCCCATGAGAAGGCTTTTTTGTCTCTGTCATGCTGTCTTGCAGCAGTGGGCTAATAATCCTACAGAGGTTTGCTATTCATAGCTCAGAATAGTTCCACAACATTATTCACATAAAAGGGAGTTTTGCTGCAAGTGTGGATTAAATTTGTTCCTTACTTTTCTTAGTTACAAAACCTGTTAGTATTTGTTGTGACTGTTATGATACAGTATGGAAAATCTACAGACTGTGCAGTAGTGCTGGAGATGAAGATGTATGTGAAAGTTTATTCAAGGTCATTGTTCCCCCACCTAAAACAACAGCATAAAATCCCAGCAACCAAACTTCAACCTGTGGCCAGTGGGGATTTTGAGATGTGTACCATGAAGAGGAGTAATACTGATTTCATTCTCTTGAGGAAAAACAGAGGACAGCTTGATGTCGAAATCAGAATGTCATCTGCTTTTTCTGAATTTATTTCCCCATTAAGACTGAGATAATTTTTTATCTACTGCTTTTAAAATGCACTTACAAATATGGAACAGATATTAGATAGCTTTAAGCTTTTTGTTTTTCCAGAGCAGTTTAAATGCACCTTGCTACAGTCGTTTGTTATTAAGATAATAACTTATGCTCAACCTTTAACACGGAACAGTTTGTAGTGGCATATGCAATTACAATCCTTTCTCATTGAACATTGCATCTCTCCCTTTCCATATCTGGTGATTAGCTTACACTGTCTTTAGTGGTAATTAATCATTTTCCAATAAAGGTGGAACACTGCAGATAAACTTCTTACAACACATCAGTAACTTGGTTGTGTCATCAATGAATCCTGCATGTGGCTTCCCACATGGCCTCTTCTCTTTTGCTAGAAGTGGTTGGCAAATTGTTATGCAAAAGTCTCACTGCAGTGGGACTTCCCAAGAACATTTTGCAACAATTTTTGAGTAACAAAAAGCTTTGAAGGAAATAACAGCAACTGGTTTATCCCACACACCCACAAATTCTTACTGACATTTAAAGTCTTTCTCATCTTTATAATAGTTAATGTATGGCAAAGATTAAGATTTTTTTTTTTCCAACTCCATTTCCATTTTTTCCAAAGATGGAGAAACACTGGAAAATTAGGAGATTCAGTGGCATGCAACACATTTTAATATAGGGAGGGATCCAAGCAAGATGTTTGTCAGGCTTTGCCGACAGCCTTATAGCAGTAAACTGGAAAAGTCTTGTTGGTACCATGCAACGGAAACTTGCAAAAGCAGAGAAACAAGTGAGATATATTCCTTTTGGTATACAGTGAACTGGTGCCAAATTAATTACAATGCGGTCTGCTCTTTTATCTCCTAGAACTATGGTGTGCCAAGGCACATAATCTCTGGGAATGACTACTGAACAACACCACTTTAATGACTGATCAATTTGCCCCTTGCCAGCCTTTCTCCAATGCAATGGAGAATCTCTATCTGGTATGGGAAGCACTGCATAATCTGACATATTTTTCTCTGGTGCTGCTGATGCCTGTGGTGTTTTTCTTAGGGCTAGAATCATACTATCTTCACTGCCACATAAGTTTTCTGTACCACTAGATCAGTCTTCCTCTCTGTTTTAGTGTCACTTCTGCTATGAAGAAAATTCAGGCCCAACAAACAGGTAGAAAGTGTTCCCCCACACAGCCCTCCTCTGTACTCACAATCATACAGTTGGATTCCAGATGAATTTTGGGGCTTTATTTCTGTCACTCAGGAAAAATCAGCTGGGATGGTAGGATTAGGCACCAAAGTCTGCAGAAAAGTAGGCTTCAGAAGGTGTGCAAAGCCTGCTTTCTTCAAATCTGGCCCTGCATTGTAATTTCTTCATGTGTGAGATACAGAAAATACTTGATCACCTCACACATAAGTGAGGAGGTTAAACAAAATGTGTTTACATAGCTCCCTGGAGTAGAAGGTGAACAACTGCATACAAATTAGAATATTATATAGCATTTGTCATGATTTCTATGTTTCATTAAATCCCTTTATGCAAATTTCAAAAACATTCCCTCAAAGCACAACAAAATAATAACAGAAATGCCACCTCACAGTTTCTAGATTCTGCTTTTCGTTGCTATGAGGCTTTTTTCCTTCTTCATTATTGAGAATTTTTTTTGTTTGAATATTTGCATCAAGTCAAGATGAAGCATTTGGCTGTGACTGCTGCTTGTTTCTCACTTGCTGCTATCCTTATGTTTTGCGTGCAGTACTGACACCAGTTATATTTTAATACAAGCACAGTGAGAGCAGTGAAAAACAAGCAAATGCAGACAAGCTCTCTTCAGGAAAGAGACCACTCATCAGGAATGACAGATGCAGATAGGAAATAGCCAAAAGGCTGAAAATTCACTGATTAAACACTGAGCATCAGTCCTCAGCTTCTTTTTGCTCTCACATCAGGCACTCAGCTCTTTTCAGTGCCTGCATCTAGGACCTTATAATGTAGCCACCAGCAGGGACAAATTCTTTCCCAGTTCCAGATCTTCAGCATACTTACAAACCATTTCTCATTTTTCTACACAGAGAGAAATGCATTAAGAACATTAATGCCTGCATTAAGAACAGTGTGGCCAGCAGGAGCAGGGAGGTCATTCTGCCCCTGTACACTGCACTGGTTAGGCCACACCTCGAGTACTGTGTCCAGTTCTGGGCCCCTCAGTTTATGAAGGATGTTGACTTGCTGGAGCGTGTCCAGAGAAGGGTAACAAAGCTGGTGAGGGGTTTGGAGCACAAACCCTATGAGGAGAGGCTGAGGGAGCAGGGGTTGCTTAGCCTGCAGAAGAGGCTCAGGGGAGACCTTCTTGCTGTCTCCAACTACCTGAAGGGAGGTCATAGACAGGCAGGGGCTGGTCTCTTCTCCTAGGCAACCAGCACCAGAACAAGAGGACACAGTCTCAAGCTGCACCAAGGGAGATTTAGGCTGGAGGTCAGGAGGAAGTTTTACACGGAGAGAGTGATTGCCCATTGGAATGGGCTGCCTGGGGAGGTGGTGGAGTCGCCGTCACTGGAGGTGTTCAGGAGGAGACTTGACAGGGTGCTTGGTTACATGGGTTAGTTGATTGGGTGGTGTTGGGTGATAGGTTGGACATGATGATCTTGAAGGTCTCTTCCAACCTGGTTTATTCTATTCTATTCTATTCTAAAAGAAGAAAATATTAAAGGGATATCAATGTCCACAAGGACTTTGATTTGCTTTGCAGCAATGACAGCACATTATTTGGTAGTATTTTCTTGGGAAGATGAGCCCTTGGAGTCAATTGCCCTGTATTCAACAGGTATCTGCAGAGCACACCCAGTCTAAGATCCTTCAGTGGTAACTAAAGTGGATGGATTACCTTGTAACTCACGATTCACTCTATTCAGGGCTTTCTGGCCTGACTGATGTCCAGTTCCACACACATCACAATATGACATGTAAATTTGTCTGGTTTCAAGCTCCAGCACCACAAAGACAAAAATCAGGTGTTATCAGTGGAAGATGGGTTTGGTTTATTACAATTAAACACCCATTCTTCTCTCAGAGGGACACAGGTTAGGCCATCTGATGTTGCTAATGTGGTTATCAGCAGGAAACCTGGCAGAGCATTTGCTAATCCAAACCTCAAACAATCATAGGCAGCAAAAGTAGCTCCTGCTCTGTGGCTGCACAGGACATCAGTAAGATTAACACAGATCCTGCAGCAGTTCTTTTTCATCACTTGACTGTGAGCAACTTAGGAGTTAAAAATTCTCAGAGATTGCTCTTTCCATCCTAAGGAGCATGTAGCTAAACATAATCTTGATTGCTACAAAAAGACTCCAGGTTAGGCAACTGCCATTCCTATATACACGCACCAAGACATGTACGATTAAGCAAAGTTTTGACAAGTGCAGACAGACTGCTTTCTGTGCACTTCCTTCACTTTATCATAGCTACCCTTTCCTAGTCCGTCAAGTCTTCTAACCCTCCAGTCTCATCAACATTATTCAATGTGGGAGCAGCACATCCATCAATTTAAGTTGCTTTGAACAAAACTGCCTTGTTCCAACACTAAACACTTAGCAGAGCACCTCCCAGAATTCTACTAAGATTTGTAAGGCTGAAATACATTTTTAATCTTCCCATTTTTCTTTCCCTTGGGGACACCTCTCCGAAACCAGAGTAAGCATTTCATCAAGCCCTGTTAGGCAGCCTGAAGAAATACCACATCAAGATCTTTTGAACTACACATTTGTACTGTTTGTATTCACTTTATAGATACTGGCACTCTCATTCCTTGTGTTCATGATGGTCCGTTTCTACAGGTCAGCTAATTCCATCAAAGCTCTTCTCTGTGCTTTGAATGCTGTAAAGTTGATCTTATAAATCCTGATTAAACATGTACATCTCTGTGTCCATACACCCTTGAAGCTCTGGCAGCCTCTTTGTGTGTGCACATGCATTGGGTCAGGGACTGCTGAGCTGGAGAATGGAAAAGGCTTCATAGTCTGTGCTTATGATACAAGGCAGAGCACCCACACTCCATGCCCTGTGCTTGAACCCAGCCTGCTAAGAGTCATGAGATAGTGATGACATAAGTCATGGTAACTTCATTACTTGTAACTTGTAATTGAGCTACTATGTGGGTATGACATGGAATTTTTTAAATCTGACTGTGTTTCACTGGTCTAGGGTTTGTTTTCACTTGTTTGGTTTTCTACATGGGATTTGATGCCTTGGAAAGACAACTACAAGACTTACAGAATAAATAAGGTCCGGTGAAAAAATAAACAAATAAAATCCCCTCTGAACTTGCAGATAGCTTGTGAGTGAAACATAAGTTGATGCTGCCTCAGGAGCAGTCTTACTCATCAATTTTTAGACTGTGTAATAAAACTGCGACAGGAAGGGATTTCCAGTGTTAAGAAATATTCCCATTCTTTTGCCAAAATAAGGACAAAAAATGATGAAACAAAATGTCTAGCAAATGTAGTAAGACTTAAATTTGCCAAGATCCATTATTTATCAAGAACATTCTGACAAGAATATTAGCAAGACATACATCAGACTTTCCTTAAGAAAAGTAATGAAGAACTTTATTTACATCAGAACTGGGCACTGGAATTTGGATATGAATGGAGCCATTTCCAAAATGTGAGGGAACACACTGCTCTAATGATTGATTTGTCCCACCAGACATGACTTGCTGTGAATCAGAAATCAAAATCCAAGCTTCACACCACTTCCAATCAATAGTTTCTTGAAGAAAACAAATGGTGAAATTTATGTGGTGTTATCATCATTGCCAGACATTGCTTTCTTTTTTTGGTTATGTTGCCAGTAGAAGGTGTCTGCTGATAATTTAACTAACATTGTAGTACATCACAAAAATTTCTTCATGGCCTAGTGTATATAAATGAAAACTAGAAATAGGAACAGTATAAAAGACACACCTAGAGAAGGTACATTCAGCATGGTATCACATTAAATCATTAACAATACAACTAGCAATACTAGAGATATATGTATGTGCGATGCACATATGTACAGTTTACAGAGTTAGCAATCATGAGTCAAATGATAGGACAGTGTTTATAGTCAGGCATCAGAAGAAACAGTGTTATCCAGTGTTATATTCGAGGATTTCAATTACTTTGATGATCCTGCTCTACAGACCGACACTCACTTGTCTCCACCCACTGAGCCCCTCTGAAACACTTCAAAATTATCATCTAAGCACAGCCATTCTCTTTAAGAGCTTTTGTCTTCTCTCTTTAGACAGCAACAAGCCAAAGCCCCTGGTTTTCACTGTTGAGGATTTTTACTTTGTTTTTCCTGGTTTCTTTAAAGCCATTAAACCTTAAACCTGGTTTTATGACCTCAGCATTTACTGCAAATATTTTGGACAACATGGTCTGATAGAAATTATCTTGTTTATCTGGATTACATAAATCATAGAATTATAGAATAAATTAGGTTCAAAGTCACCTCTAGAGATTGTCTAATGCTATTACACTGCTCAGGGCTTTGTCTAAATTAATTTTGAGTTCATTATCATCATGTGCTCTGTCCCTGTAACCCACTTATTGACCTTTCATTGAACTCTTCCAAGTTTGTTAGTGTCTTCCTCATACTGGGGTGCTCAAAACTGGCGACACAATACTCCAAATACTTTGCAAGTACAGAGACGAAGAGGATACTCATGTCCCTTCATCTGGTGACTCTACTGCATACACCTTGATTCTGCTTTGTCATATCCTCTCTGGTCCCTCCCAATTGCTTGGTAAAATCACATGAGACTTGATACTTTACACAAAAAGTTTATGGGGGGAAAAAATCAAAATCATACAAGGAAAGGTGTCTAAATAAGAATCCCATCTGATCTTTGCCCCAAAGACAAGAATTGGTGGATGCTAAGCATAAAAATGTCATAAACTAGAAAAAATAAATTGATTAACCTTGAAGTTAATGAAAGCAGATGAAATTAATGCAGAAGTGCAGATATATTTTCATGTAGACTGTGGACTAGAGATCATCCTCCTATTAACAGGGTAGGGATTACTATTATTTATTACATCCTACTGAAGAAAATTAGCAATAAAAAAACCAACAACAAACAAAACAAAAATAAACCCAAGCAAACAAAAGCAAACTCCACCAAAATCTCATAAAGCAGATGAGATTAAGACTTTACATCAATTCAATACACTTTTAGTCCTCTCATGAGGGATCTTGCACCTGGAGAAATTAAATTTTGCTTCAGGATTGCAAAGTACCTCCAGCCTTTGTGTGGCACTCAAGTGACATGCAGACTTGATTGTGCCATCAATAAACATGTCAAGGGAAGGAGTAGAAAAGCTAAGTAAATACAGGAACCCAAATATCTCCTGAGACCTTTTTGCTCAGTCTCCTTCTGTAACTGATCATCTAATAACTTTCCTAAGAGACACAGCAGCTATACAGATATGAACCCAACATAAGAAAACTAATATGAGAATAATTTAGTGTAGCTTGACCACCCATGACATTTATTATGTCAGCTGAAGTCCACTATTATTTGAGCCTTTTGTTTTCACAGAATCACTAAGGTTGGAAGAGACCTCAGTTTCGCAGGGATCTGAAGCCTTTCTTCTTGATGCATGTTTTGAGGGCTCTCTTGCTTGTCACTTTTCTTCCTCTTACATGTCACTTTTCTTCCTCTTACATGATTTTGGATCACCTTATTCAGCCCAGCACAAGGATGTAAATAAAAGGAGGGAAGCTGGGAAAAACAGAACAAGCTGTCAGAGAAGGTTTACTTCCATCTACCAGCATGTACTCCATAACCTCCAGAAAAAAATGGATAGCATACCCATGTTTCAATATTTGCATATAATAATGGAACAGAGATCCAATGGTGGTGTCAGGCAACCTCAGGGTTGCACAGCAGAGGAAAATGGAATGTATGGACTGATTTGTAGATGGCCGATGTCAGTGACTTAAGTGCACAAGTAACTCTCTTGATTACAATTTAACTGGCTGCATGAGAATAGAAAGAGAGATGAATCCCAGGAACATAGAGTAGATGATTCTGCAGTCCTTCCCAATAGACAAGGTTTATTTTTACTACTACTATTAATTTCCCAAGTGGCATTAAGTGGCACTTAGAAAAAGATCACAGGCAGTTTTAGTTTGTTAAAATATATTTAACTTCTATTTATATATTCACTTTCCTTAGATAGTAATAAAATAGCTGAGAAATTAGCACATTAATTTATCCCTTGTTCTGAAATCACATTTCTTTCAGTCAAGGTATTTATTTATCCTGGTTACTAAGAAGCAAGCGTTTCTAGGTCTCATGATTGTCCAAATGGAAGTGAGAAGCTTCTAGGAATTTACTGAATGGTGATGCAGAACTGACTGTTAACCCACTCTCACTAAAATAAGATCAATCGTAAAAGCAGCAATTAAAAAACTACTAAAAATAGGCATATCCCACTATATGATGCACCCTCTTATTCTGAGAGAGAGCATGAACACAGGAGCTTCTGCCCTACCTCCTTGTCTGTAGTGACTGTAGGAACACATTTACAACCAGGTGCGGGGAAAGAAAGCTTTTAACTTTTCACAGTGAGCAGAGAAATTGACTGGGATTAATGGCCCACGTGCCAATCATAGTATCATAGTATCATTCAGGGTTGGAAGGGACCACAAGAATCATCTAGTTCCAACCCCCCTGCCATGGGCAGGGACACCCCACAAATCCAGGAGATATGTTAAGTGTAATTACATGATTGTTCCAAAACATGAGGACTTGGCTCAATTATTTTCTCCTCATTTTGTCATGGTCTTCAAGAGGGAAGACAATTCCTTAGCCAAATATTTCCTATGTGCAAATTCACAGCACACAAATATTTGCCCAAGAAATTTTTGGTGGTGAGATCTGGGTTTTCTGAAGTTAAGTCCATTGCTGTATATTGGACTTTTTATAAACAGAACATCCCACAAAGTCAAACTTTTCCATAAGCACTGTGTTCCCATTGCATGGTATAAACATGAAGGGAAGATTTCACCTTGTACACTTAATCCCATCACACTGAAGACTGTATTCCACCATCACCATCCCACCAAAAGCAGTTTCCTTATGTTATGTAAAAAGCCAAGGGAAAAAAAGGGTTACACCCTGTAAATCTGAACTTCTCCCCATAACCAAAAGCCAAAGCTGATATGTTTTCTACCAGCACAGGAACTTTTTCATTGCACCTTTGGGATCCATTTGCCATTGCTCCTGTGATATATCTCAAATTCAATGCTCTCTGCTAATATACTAGCATTTCCATCACACAGGAAATGTTATTATATTTACAGTATAAATATATATTTACAGTATAAATAAGACAAGTAATTAATTGTAAAGAACATAAGGAGAGCCATTAATATCAATCTCCTGTTTCCTGTTCTCTAGAGCATTTTCAAACCAGTTTGTCATGTTGCTGTAATTTCCCCTTGGCTAAGGCCCATGTGCAACAACATTGGGACAATGTGTTCTCTTTCAGGTTGGCAACGTGAAAAGCTTGTGATTTTTTTACTTTTGTTTTGTATGGTAAATGGATTTCTGGTTTGCTTTCTGCAAACAAGTTGCTTGCATAATAGCAAACAATAGTTTAGAGCAAAGCAAACAGCAGTTTAGATTTTGAATAGATTTGAAAAGGATTCATTATATATATGGTTTGAGAGGGAAGTCAATAGAAATAAAATACATTTGCTACTTCAATCTGTAGGTTTCATGGTTTAGATCTTAAGGCAGATGGTCTGAAATCCTTTCAAGCTGACCTCAATAAGCCAAAGATTCATATTCCTCAAAGCCTTCTTCTCAATGACAAAAGTGAAGTTTTGCAGCAGAACTTCTCATCTTATTTAAAAAAAAAATAAAAATGATAGTTTAGAGACAAACAGTAAGAAACTGAGTTATAGGTCAGCTTTCCAAATCTCAGAAAGCATCAGTGAATATTTACACTCAGAAAGAAGGAACTGAACACTCCCATCTACTTCCCAGATGTGCCCGTGTGAACGTACAACTCCTTGAAGGGGGACCAGCCAGTGTACTAGATAATGCTGTCAGCTATTAGGATCACTCAAATTAGCAATGACTTAAACCCTGCCAGAAACTTAATCACAAGAATAATCCTTTATTTTGATCAGATTCTGCACAGATGTCCAGGAAAATTGTTAATAATGTGAGTAGTACATAAACCACCTCCTCTCATCAAGTCAGCAATAATAAGGCCCAACTCCTAGTTATGCCTGAATGTGTCAAGTATTTCCAGTACATTCAGAGATAATATCCTCGGGTGCTGCTTGGAATTAATGCTTCACAAAGAACTTTCCACATTTTTTTGCATCCACTGATCTTGTCTTGCAAGTAGCATTGGTCATGTACTGCATAGACAGCCCTGATCTCAAAGATCTCTAGGCTGTTGTTCTGCCCTTCTCTTTCTTTCAGCTTTTCAGATTGTATTGTTCATGGCATGTTACATAAAGTGACAGTGATTTAATAGCAAGAAAGGGTTAGCATTTAAAGCCAACCAAACAACCACAATTCTCTGACTTTGTATTCCTGCTACAGAGTGTAGGAGAAATCCAGGTATGGTCCATAAATAGCTGTAAAAAGGTGACACACACAGTGCAACCCGTGTTAAACCAAATCTTGCACTTTGTGCTTGACCTATGAGAACACTAGGACCTGCTGGCATTATCAAAAGGCCTGCTTACCACATAAACACATGGTACATTTCCATTTCAGTTCCATTTCCTTAGAAAACAAACAAAAAAATGCCACACAACAAAACAAAACAAAAAACCAAACCCAAATCAATAATAATAATAATAATAATAATAATAATAATAATAATAATAATAATAATGTCCTTATAGATTTAAAAAATATTTCTCAGTCCAAACCAAAACCTCAAAAATAAGACAAGTAAATCCTGTTTGACAGTGTGAACTATCTGGATGTCAGATCATCCTAACTATTTAAATTAAGGTTCTCTGCCATGTTGCCATAGTGGTCTGCACATCACGCACCACTACTTTTACCATTTGAGTGAAAGGCAGAGCCAAACAATGATGGCAGTTACCTAACCTTCAACTTTAAGAAACTGACGTAGCCTTGTATTCTGGTTATGATTTGGCACATGCAGTTGCCATATCTTGGCTTCCACCGCTCTACAAACAGCATCTTGTTTGAAAGCCTGATTGCAGCCTTTATAAAACTTTCGTTTACAAGCTCCTCCACTGTAGACCATTCCATCTCAATACTTATAGTTTCATAGTTTCATTCAGGGTTGGAAGGGACCACACGGATCATCTAGTTCCAACCCCCCTGCCATGGGCAGGGACATCCCACACTAGATCAGGCTGGTCAGAGCCTCGTCCAGCCTGGTCTTAAACACCCCCAGGGACGGGGCCTCCACCACCTCCCTGGACAACACATTCCAGGGTCTCACCACTCTCATGGTGAAGAACCTCCTCCTCACATCTAGCCTGAATCTCCCCACCTCTAGCTTCATTCCATTCCCCCTAGTCCTATCACTACCTGAGATCCTGAGAAGTCCTTCCTCAGCCTTCCTGTAGGCCCCTTTCAGATACTGGAAGGCCACAATTAGGTCACCTCGGAGCCTTCTCTTCTGCAGACTGAACAGCCCCAACTCCTTCAGTCTGCCCTCATAGGAGAGGTGCTCCAGCCCTCTGATCATCCTTGTGGCCCTTCTCTGGACACGTTCCAGCACCTCCACATCCCTCTTGTAATAGGGGCTCCAGAACTGGACACAGTACTCCAGGTGGGGTCTCACCAGGGCTGAGTAGAGGGGGAGGATCACCTCCCTCGACCTGCTGGCCACACTTCTCCTGATGCAGCCCAGGATCTGATTGGCTTTGTGGGCTGCAAGTGCACATTGAGAGCTCATGTTGAGCTTTTTGTCCACCAGCACCCCCAAGTCTCTCTCCTCAGGGCTACTT
The DNA here is from genome assembly GCF_026170545.1 of Melanerpes formicivorus. Lineage (NCBI taxonomy): Eukaryota > Metazoa > Chordata > Aves > Piciformes > Picidae > Melanerpes > Melanerpes formicivorus. The sequence goes on from NW_027142369.1 coordinate 8,151,315, forward strand.
TCCAGACAGTCACTGCCCAGCCTGTATTTGTGCCTGGGATTGCCTCGACCCAGATGCAGGACCCTGCACTTGCTCTTATTGAACTTCATGAGGTTGGCTTATCAGCTATTTTTTAATTCTTATTAAAATCATTGGTTTGAAACATGGAAGCTTATCTCAAGCAACCAGACATTCATTGCTTAATTTCCATATCTGAACTTTACCTTATGTACACACCGTAGCATAAGAGTAATTTATTGAATATCAAGTACCACCAGAGTGGTGTTAAAATCTAAGGGTTTTCAAGCTCTTTTGATGATTTGTCTCATTGTTTTCACACAATTTGGTCAGGTCAAATGACATTTTTAAACACAAAAGTACATATGTTGAGAGGAGGTGGCTAAAATACACATTGTCCAGTGGGCAACCTGGTGCGCAAGCTACTTCAAGCAGTATGTTATATAGATTTTTATTTCATATATGTAAATAATTCAGAGGCAAATCATATCCCCTCAGGCTACATCAGTTAAAATCCAGGGCTGCCTGCAAAAGGATCTAAACAAAGAAAAAAGAATCATTGTAAAAGTCTGTATCTCCTACCTGAGAGAGGCTCTTGCTTAGTGATTAAGCATACTTTCTTCACATTTATGTAGAGTAGTCCCCTATTAACCTCTACTGTACTATTAATTTAAATGAAAGTTGCACTTAATAGGATTTGTATTACTTGACAAAAGAATCTCACTGTGAAATTCAGTTTCATGTGGAGAACATTGTCTTCTTGCAAGTAAGCACACTGAATTTATTAGTAAAAATCATCTCAAGTAAGTTTCCACAGCATGGTCTTGGTCTACAATCACCAACAGACCATCACTTCAGCAGCACCTTCCAGACTGTGTGACCAAAAGTACTGCAGCTCTAGTCCAGCTTCCTACGTACTAGTGGTCATTGAGTTTCATCCTACTTCGTCCTATTTCTACTTTCTTTGAATGTCAAATGTCAAAGTTTGCTAGCACAACTAATCTGAGCTGATGAATGCAGTAAATGGTGCTTTCCCTTTTCTTCCCAGGAGATGGAAAAGTCTGTAGAAAAGCAGATAAGGGGCAGACTTATTGTTTTGAGATGAAAGTGCCACTTGCTAATGCTCCCATTAGTCAGAGTCCAGTAGATTTTTTTGAGAAGTGCTGTCTCCACGTTGCAGCTCCTTTGACCCCTATAAGTTATATGAAGAGCCTGAAGGAGGGAGATTGAGACATTGCCCCTGGAAACCTGAGCTTACACAAGCTTGGGAGAATCCAGTCAGTGCAGGTGGACCATGATGAGTGTTAGCATACCCTTTTGTTGTGTTGTATGCTCCCACATGCATGCAATATATGTGAAGAGACTAAACCCTGCCTTTTAATGGGAGTAACTGTTGTGACAGTGCATTAAAATGCTTTGGTTGTTACCATAGGAGCAAGTACACTCTTTGATAAGCAGCTGAAGGTACATGTTCCTCAGTGGCCAAAACGATGAACAAACTGTGCTGTAACTAAAAGGGCACAAACAGGTTGCACCTTCTGTTTTCAGCAGAAAATCCTGCCTTTTGCACAATATATCAGGGAACAACTGATTAGCAATACTAAATAAGTGTTAGCAAACAATATTTACCTGACATATCTGCAAATCAACCAACCAATTGTGTACTTCTTTGTATTACAGTCATGCTGTATTTAGCTGCTAAAGAAAGTAACAACAGCCCAGCAAGACAACAGGTTTTTGCCAAGTAATCATCCCTGCTTCAAAGAGCTTATAGGCTGAGGAAATGCAAGTGTTTCATGAAAGAGGAGAGGAATACAAGAATTAAGACTTTCAAATGCATCCGTTTATCAGTATTTACAGTGCCTGCTAAGCACTCTCTGGTAAGAGAGAGTCTTAATTAATTTCCCTTCATTTCCAATGAACTCAGGATTAATGAATTAAACCAATTCCATCTTTCTAGAAGGAAATATTCTGGTATATTTGGAGTCTGAACAGAGAATTAACACTAGGTGTGTACTTGTTAACCAAGAACTTCGTAACGTGCTTTGTTCTGAAATTAGTTTCTCTGGTGTATTTCTCTTTGCTCCCACTCTTCACAAGAGGGAGCAGAGAAATAGCCTTGTAGTAAATCTCTACACACAGACACACACTCTAGCTATATGTGCAAACAAATGTGTTTTTCTAGTATGTGACCATGTGATTTCAATTGTTATTTACAGGAACATTAAACACAAGTCCAAAAAAGACAGAATACACAAAGCAGTTCTTAAATTACTCACTGCAAGAAAAGCCTGAAACAAGAAAGTGTATGCCTTAGAACTCCCACATGCAGGCTTATGTAACTACGGTTACAAATATTAAGTAACAAGGGTCCTTGTGCAATCTTGGATAGAAGGAAATTTTGGACAAGTTTGACAACTCTGCTATGAAATGATTCCACCGCATACTGCACTCAAGTGATCTGATATGGAAGATCTGAAAGAGAAAAAAGGAGGGAGGGAAATGCAGAGAAAAAAAAAAATCACTGAAATATCACAGAATTGTAGCATTGTCAGGGTTGGAAGGGACCTCAAGGATCATCTGGTTCCAACCCACCTGCCATGGGCAGAGACACTTTCCATTAGACCAGGCTGCCCAGAGCCACATCCAGCCTCGCCTTAAAAACTGAAAGGGATGGGGCTTCCACCTCCTCCCTGGGCAACCTGTTCCAGTGTCTCACCACTCTCATGGTGAAAAACTTCTTCCTAACATCTAATCTAAATCTACCCTCCTCTAGCTTGGATTCCCCCTAGTCCTATCACTACCCAACATCCTTAAAAGTTCCTCACCAGCTTTCAGATACTGGGAGGCCACAATAAGGTCTCCTCAGAGCCTTCTCTTCTCCAAACTGTACAACCCCAACTCTCTCAGCCTGTCGTCATAGGAGAGGTGCTCCAGTGTTGTGGTCTATAAAAGGATAAATTAATGATCAATAAACGGGGTGATTAATTTTAAAAAAATAATAATTTTATTAATTTTTTAAAAAATCCCCCCCCAAAAAAAAACATTAATCCAAACCTATTTACAGATTCTAGGGGTTGGGTCATGGAACAGATACCTCACCAGCAGGAACAAGTAACAATTTAGACAATATGTCCAAAAATCCAGAAACAACAAACAGCACTTTAAACTGTAAAGAAAAGCAACCTCGGCAATGAAGCCTGCGATTGCCCACAACAGGGTGGCGGAACTCTAGAATTCCCTAAAGCAACAGACCTTCAATAGATGCTTATAAAAATCAGATATTGTAATTACTCACTGATCCTGATACCTCGTGGCACACGTTAAGATCTAGACAAACCAAAATAGCCCCGACTACGTGGAAGCTGCAGGAGCGCCGTTTCACTTTCTGTTGGTTTCTGCAGCTTATTACTGAGGCAGGATTTGTTCCCAAAGGATTTGTAGCTGGAAGCTTTGTAGAGACGAGGTTTCTTGGCTGTAATCCTTTTGTAGCAGCACTCGCTCCTTTCTCCAGTCAAACAAAACTGTCCCAGGGACTCAGCTCCTCTGGGGTTTCGCCTCTCGGCCCAGCAAGACGCGTGTCTGTCCTCTGGGCTTTACAACGCTGAAAATAGCGAGGGGTCCTTGTTGTCTTGTCTGGGTAAACTGAAACACAGTTCAGCTTCCAAGCGAAGCTTGTGGTTCCTTCCAGAGTGTGGACAATTGCAAGACAAGGCTCTGGCTCTTTGGGCTGATACTTACAGATTTCTCGAGGCAATAATGGCCAGCAGCAACACAGATCTAGGGATAAAACCCTGGTATTGCAACCTGTAGAAAGCCTTCTTTCCAAAAGTGGCCAAAAGCACGCCCACCTGGCTCATTCTGGCTTTGAAACATGTTCAAGCAAGCCTAAAGAACCAGATCTACTAACTTCTGCCTCATTGTCTGATTCAGAGTAATTTTGAGGCTTTTTGTCCATCCAGGACATCCAGTCCTCTGTTCATCCTTGTGGCCCTTCTCTGGATATGTTCCAGCACGTCCATATCTTTCTTGCAATGGGGGTTCCAGGACTGGACGCAGTACTCCAGGTGGGGTCTCACAAGAGCAGTGTAGAGGGAAAGAATCACCTCTTTCAACCTGCTGGCCACAATTCTCTTGATGCAGCTCAGGACATGATTGGCTTTCTGGGCTGCAAGTGCACACTGGTGGCTCATGTTGAACCTCTTATCCACCAGCACCCCCAAGACTCTTTCTTCAGGGCTGCTCTCAAGCCAGTCACTGCCCAGCCTATATTGGTGTCTGGGATTGCTCCAACCAATATGCAGAATCCTGCACTTGGTCTTGTTGAACCTTATGAGAGGTTCAATATGAGAAATACCACCCATGCCACTCACCCCCAACTCACGCATACACAATTCCCCATCTCATAGTCTTTCCTCTCATAGCCTGCCTTTTAAAATCAGTTTCAAGAAAGTCCTCATACCTTTCTCCCTACCTTGCACACACAACCTCCCACAGTATTTGTGGGCTATAGTCGAGGTCCACTCTCTATCTCAAGAATGCATAGAACAAAATTAGAATTTACCATTACTTTTAGCCTGCAGATTCCTGACCATCCTGGTACACTACTTCACTCACCTATAGTTCTTGAGCTATGTGGAGTGGGAATCGTATTAGTTACTGCTCATAGTAAGTCAGTCATCTAAGTGCCCTCTTCATGACCCTGTCTTTGGAAGCTGTGGACAGTAGCATCTGTTGCTCTCAACAGATGAATTTTTGAGAGCTGGAGTTCCAGAGGAACCCTGACAAAAGTATCCCTCAAGTTTTTTATTGTTTTGACCAGAATTCTGCCTCAAAACAACAGTCATTTTTTCCAAAGCCCCATCTTTCTATGGACAAATACTTTTTCCAATATTACTTTCCCTTAAATATAACACATTAAAAGGTGATGGCTACTACATACTGGAAGTTATAACTTTCCTGTATATTAAAGATTATAAGCATTTTCCGTGACAGAAATGAATGTTAGGTAGTTCTGGCAAAGGCTCCAAGATCCACTCTTTATCCATTTGTCACCTGATCCTGTGAGATGACCCCAAAACTAGTTCATGCCATAGATATTGAGCAAAGCTTCCTTCCTTCCTTTATTTATTTCAGCTGTTCCTGTTCTTCAGCAGTGGATAAAACCATATGTGTTCTATGCAAGCCCTAATTAAAGCTGTAGCTTGGAAACAGTGGCAATTTGGATGAAGTTCAAGCACATAAAGGAAACTGATGAGATACTTATTCAGTGAAGCACCAAACAGATCTGTGCTTTGGGCCTTCCCTTTTTATCTCTCTTTCAGTTCATTCTACAATAAACTAGTTTGCAACTAATTGTCTGTCTTAATACTTCACGACATTTCATGGGCTATGGAAGCAGTGCCACATAATTTAGAAGTTTTATCACATCTTGTTTGAAAACATTGGAGAAAGATAATTAACTGGGGTTTTTTATATATATACATGTATATGTATATATATGTGTATATATATATATATATATAAATTTATTTAGACAGTCCTCACTTCCACTTGCAATTAGGACAATCAGTAGAAACCTCATCTGTCCTAGCACAACATCACTCACTCCAACATTCAGAACTCCTTCTTCTAGTAGTAATGACATATAATGTTCTTATTACAAGTCAAGGCCTATGAAGCCTTAAAGCTGTTATTATGATTCCATCAAGATTAGACGTGGCACTCAGAAAACCTTTCTGATCTTTCACGTTGATACATTGGGCTTGAAGCAGACACCCAATTCATATGTGTGACCAAATTCTTTTTTTATAACTTACTATACTAGTGAAGCAAATTCCTCAGAAGTAATCACCATGTAAATGACTTTCAAATGACTACAAGTCCAAAGTCTTTTACTGCCATGATACTACTTCCTACACCACTTACTCTGTAATTTAAATTATCTCCTCTCTGTCAGAAGGGATCAGAACACTACTCTCTTAAAAACTGTTAGTCTGCAAGGATCTATTCACCTGTTCTCTCTGTCGTCCCCTCTCCATTTACTTTCAGTGATTGCCACCTTAATGATTGTCCCTTCATTTTGTTTTCAGAGAGGCATTCAGTGTTCCCCTCCCTACCTCCCTTAAAAAAAAAGATAACAAAAGCCCAAGATACTATGTAAAATTTTAATCACTAATTTCTAATACTAGATGTTATGTTTAAGTGAATGCCAAGAAAAACTGAGTAGCTAGCTAGTTTAATTAAACTCACTTTAGTCTGATTAACTCAAATCACACTTCACAGTTGCTTTGTGCTCTCTGTTAACCTCTGTTTTCAGTCCTGTATCTCTGCCGAGTCTGATGAGTTTCACTCCACCAACTTCCATTAGGAGCAGCTCTCTTTTACCCTTTAGGCTTAATACTATTCATTGCCCTTTCAAGTTTGTCTAGTTCAACCTCAGTCATCTTTCTTGCTTATCCCTAAGTAATACTAACCTCTCATCTTGTCAAGTTTACCCACTGCAGCATTTTCAACTGCAGTTCTTGAAGCATAATAGGACACCTGAAGCTTTTCTTATTGAACAGCTAGTTACAGAACAAGGAGGAAAGCTGTCAAATAAAGAGAGGCAGGAGTTCACTCACACTTCAACTGGCTGTCACAGGGCACAGAAGTTCTTCAGTGACTTCACTTTTCAGAGGGGATTGAGCACAAGAATGACTACAGTACATCTAATAGCTTTTTTTTTTAATGGGTTGGAGGTTTTGGGGGGGGGGGGCATGGAGGGGAGACGTAGGATAAAGGTGTTAAGGGTTTATTTGGTTGTGTTATTTTTTGTTTTTAAAATTTGCACAGATTGTTGTCTCAACCACAAACATCTTAGGCTCCAGGCATCTTTAAGAACAGACAGCAAACCAATGAAGAAAAGAAGCTTAAGTGAGGAAACACGTGCAGTTCATCGATACAACCACAAACAAATTCAACATGAAAGGGAAGAAAAACCAAAATAAAATAAAAATAAGCCAGCCTGTTTATGTACCATAAACTGAGTAGGGGATTCCACTTTCCTCCTCCCTAAGGGCTCTAAATGAGTCATCTTAAGCAACTTACCATGAAGTAGGCTGACATGTTATATCAGTTTATGTTATTGTTTTTTCCACTTCAAAGCTTTCTCTGTTGGTTCACATGAATAAAAAGCTAACTTTGCACTTTCTTGGCATGCCGAGCTCTTTCTGCCTTAGCATCCTGATCCCCAAAGCAAATGTAGTACTTACTCACTTTACCAAGACTCATCTGAAAAGCCTACTGCACTAAATCCATAATACTGACAAACTAATTCCTTTGACTTAGAACTTAGCAGTATGAGATCTGCATGTTGTGACTGCTGCTTAATGCAATGAAAAGAGGGGAAATAGCCAAAATGGAAGCAGAGTCAATCCCAATGTAAAAGGTTCATGCTGATGATGTGTCCTGTTCCCTATGGCAGAAAGGCCTTGTGTATGCGATGGCATATTCTCACACAAAAATGGTGCTACCAAACCCAAAAGTCACACGTCTGCCTTAAAATAAACAGCTACATCTTTTCTGTTTATCTCTAGGCTTTTCAGTTCTGAAGTTAAAATTATAAAATATGGCCTACATAAAATCTGCCTCCATGGGAGCTAGAAACCTTATTTTCCTTATTAAATGTAAGGTTTGCATATATTTTCCTTCTATTTCCAGGACCTGAGGCTTTCAGGCGAACATTAGTAGTCATGAAACTAAGGAAACAGTTACCAACACCACAACAGTTACAGATCTGTCACATTTCTCCGTCTTTCCCAGCCGTATTCCACCTTAGACAACTGCTCTATATCATAGTATCATAGTATCATAGTATCATAGTATCATATCCTTTCAGTCTTTATATTTGCAAGATAATAGAAAAAGCTAATTCACCCTAAACTAAATTGCTTTGCTATTTGCAGTTCTTTGTGTAAAAATCTGCTTTTACATACATATGTTTGTAGTGAGTGCACAAGCAATTAGTTGTGAAAGTGAAGGAAGGAATGAAGAGATACCTTAACTTCTCTGAGACGGAGATGTCAAATGTACCAGGTGCTATGGCACTTCTCTGGCCCTCAGGAGCAAGACATTGCCAAAGATCCTTTACAAAGACAACTGGGAAGTGACTGAAGTTTATTGATTTCCATCCCCAAGGGAGACAGTAGAACTAATGGCAGTAGGCAGACAGTACTATCAGCTGCTAAGCAGGACACAAAGTCTGCTCTCAGCTGGAAAGAGACTTCAGAGTGCACATCTTGTTTCTAACGTGATGGCAAAATCTTGTCAAGAAAACCTTAACTAGGATGCAGAATGACCCCAAACAACAAAACCATATTTCTTTCTCAGCTTCATTTTAAATCTACCATGAAGTAGATTCACAAATTATTTTTTCTTAATCAACACATTTTTAGCTTGTGAAAGGCACTTGCCCCCAGATGTAATTGGAAAATATAATCAATCTGAAAGTGTCACTAAAAGTGTTGCCTTAGCCCCTTTATATTTATTTGGAAGTTTAAAGCAGGTTTGTTTTCCTTTGGCTGAAACAGAACTTGTGGAAGGCTAGACATGTCTGCCACAGGAACAGATAATTAAATACAAATATGCATTTATGCAAAGTAATTATTTTTTCCATGATTTACTTACTTCTTTGTATAGAACTCTCTCAGCTCTTTTTCCTCCCTTCTCTCAGCAACAGAACTAAGGAAAAGAGACCTCAGCACCTGGCTTGTATTTACCAGCCATGCCATTCCACCTCTTCTAGTCACCACACCTACAGTAAAGATACATCAAGTGTATGAGCAGTACTCAAGACAACTATGGGAAGGAGAGCTCTACAGGAAAGGGCAAAAGATAAAACCCCAGTAATTGCATTAATTTGAAAGAAGATGCAAGTCCTGTTTTTTTTTTCTGTGCAACCATGTATGATCGAGTTAAAAACTGCTTGACTTTCAAAGTATTATATCTAACTGTAAACAGAAAGAAAACTGAAGCAGCTAAAGCTGTGGCAACAGAGTACTCATAAGATTAAACACAATTCTCACCTCTTCCCTTCTTCTTAGCTTACTAGGCAGTTTCCTCAAGGCCTTGCCTTAGGACAAATTTCTACCAGTTAGGGGACAAAGCCATAAAGGTAAGACAGCTGTTCATATCCCCAGACATCACCTTGAGCTGGCATTGGCATTGCCTTTGCACTGCCTCAGCACAGTCAAACTGTCCCAAGAAGGTAAACACATCTAACTGTTGCTATTTTGACTTAAGGAATGAGAAGGTAGCAACTGCTGATTCATTTCAGCATTGAGCTCTATGCCATGTTACAGACATCTTTTATAGCCTTGGGCAAATTTCCTAATGGAATTATGTTTCCCGTACCTGTAAAATGTAAGCTAAGATGTTTCTACCAATTTTTGGCTACACTGTTTATTCAGATCATAAACATTCTGCTTTTGGTTAAAAAATACACAGATGTATAACAAAAGTTTTTTAGATTCTACTGTCACAAATTGCTACTAGTGTGAAATAGGAAATATTTCCACAAGTCCACTACTGACAAGTGAACAGTAGCATAAGTGAAAGTGTCTTTATCTCTTCTTTTTTTTTTTTTCCCTATAGCAACCCTATTCTATGCATGATAAATTCAAAACAAGCTTGGATACCTTCTTGTGGGCTAGCATACTTCATTATAATACATTGCTAACACACCACTGGTGACAGGAATTTATGCATCAGTATTTTTAATGATATCCAGGTGTGTGATCAAATGTGCACTTCCATCTGGGACTTAGCATTAAGCACACAAACATTGTTTCATCTGTGAAGAAGCTAATTGCATCCCCCTTATAAAATCTACTTTGTGTTTATCCTACAATACACAAGCAATAACTTCTGAGAAATGTTTTGGTACAGCTGAGTGCCCCAGAGTTTTATCCTGAGAAACAACAGCTGTAGGACAGAATTTATTGGTTTGGTTTGTTGCAGTTTATAACTACTCGTGTGGAGGTCAGATGGAAAAAGCCAGATGATGAAAGCCAAGTTCCCAACATGTTTAAAGAGCACAGAACACCAGCAACTAACATGGGCACCACTGCAGATTTCATTTGGGATTAGGTTTTAATAATATGTCACTGGATTACATTCCAGCCTGTGTTAATATACGCCTGTGTTGGATCAATCTCATTTTGGCTTCTACTAATCCCTTACATTTTCTTTCAGTACTTCTTTCAGCAGTAAGTCTACCTCCCAGAGTTGACTTTTACTTGATGCAAAAGTTACAGTGTTATAAGAGAGAATATCAACTCTTTAAAGTATTACTTCTAAAGGCTTTCCTTACCCCTACTGAAATATTGACAATCTGGTTACCATCTACCACTCATTCAGGTCCTGTTGATGGTTGGGAGGTCTTTCAGATACCTTCCATGTACATTTTCATCTAAGTGTTTACATTTCTTTCAACAGCTGGTACAACAAGCTATCTTTTATTTTTGCCTTACGCTGTGCAAGATGATAACATTTGTTTACTTAGAGGCTTATATTTTAACAGTACTGAAAGATGCTTGGAAAAGAGTGTATTGCATCCCTAGCAATTGTCAGACCATATCTCTCAGTCATAGCTCCAACCTTGCTAGAACAGACAGGAACTAAATTGGAAAACGCAGTATCTCAGAATAAACTTATTTTCTACTTAAAAGAAGATGTTGAAGAACTCACAATGCCTTTTAGTCTGTATATTAGAACATAAATACTGATTATTAATTTATTTATTTTGCTTTAAGAAAATATTGATAATTCATTGAGTGAATTCTCCACACCTTCCTCTAAGCATCTGAAAGAATGAAACACATGTTTTGTCACCACTGTCCTTAATTTCAGTATTATAAGCTAATGGAGGCATAGCACTCTAGGGTGAGCTCAAAACATTTAGAGGATTTTCTGATGTTAGGTCAGGTAACACATATCCTCTTCGTTGCTATAAATCTGAAGACTAACCAAATGTCTTTGAAGAGCACAGCACCAGAGGAGACCTACAGAGACTGTTCTTGAAATAACACAAGCCTCCTATGAAAAACACATAAGTATTTCACTTTCTTTAGTATTAGAAAGACTTTTGTACCATTCAGCCTGGATGTTCATTGCCACAATTTACATCCATGATTTATTGGTAACCATAAATTGGGAAAAATCTCCCATATCTTCTTACAACACCTTTTAATTACTTGAGACCTCAGGCTTCTCTTCTAAAAACTGAAGAACTCACATCTCTTCAGTTTTCCTGTATAGGCCTTTTTCCCCACCCCCATCCTCTCATCTATGATTTTTGTTATAGCTTTCCTCTTGCTGGTTATTCTTTTGATCCACATTTGTCTTGAAATGGAGAACACAAAACTTGACACCAGACTGCTTCAAGCTTTACCACTGGCTTAATGATAAAATAAAAATTTTGAACATTTCTTTCTAGATATGTTTTACTTAATATACCCCAGGATATTTATGTTTACATACAATGTGGTAGTCCTATCTTTCTCTTGTAAACCTCTATACTCCCTGTCTTCCTTTTTTTCACATAGAGCTATTGGCTTGATTGGATTACCAGCTGTAGCTCCCTATACTTGTCCTTGCTGAAGTGAAAACATCAGCTGAAATTCAGTTTTAATAAGGTGCCAAATCATATTTCTCTTTCTTGCCTGTAAGAAATAAGATGCAAGGTTTTGCCTGGCATCCTATACTCTAAACACATTGTTGCTTCTATCTGCAAGTTGTGCTACAGGAAAATAAAATCAGTTTGAAAGAGTTTATTCTTGATAAAACCACATGGACCATTCTCTTCAATAGATTAATAAAAAGCACAATCCTATTAACTAAATCATACACCAACTCATAGCAAAGAGGATCTTTTTATCTTCCAGAGAAGTCTTTACTTCCCAAGTCCGCCCTTCTTGCCCCTAACAAAGAATGCCACCTCTCAAACAGAAAGAAATCTAACCTTTGCACTTGGACTTAAAACTTAGATTAAAAAAAAAAATAAAAATAAAAATCTGAGAAACAGAGGTCCCTTTCTGTGTGGACTGCACTCAGCTAACACTATTTTATGGCAGCATGTTAGCATTTTATAACCTCTGCACACTTGTGAAGAATCAACTAAAATTTCTTTAGGCATGCGTAGCTAGACCAGATAGAATATCTACTGTGTCTCTAGAATTCACCCAGAATACAATAAATGCTTACAATGAAAGACGTCCAGAATGTTTTTTGCAGGATCTATTGCTGCACCCTGAGAAAGCACTGCCATTCAGAAAAAAAAAAAATAAATAAAAAACAAACAGAAAGTATTTCACACATATTTTCAGTTATAGCAGAAATCAGTCCATGCCAGTTTTCATGCTCCAACTCCAGAAGTATTTGGAGCTACTACTTTTGGATTCCGTTGTTATGATCCTTAAAATATTGCCTTCCATGTCTTTAGGATGAGATAATTTCTATTTTTCTAAATGATAGTGACCACATCTTTTTAATTTTCATTGCATTACTAAAGCAATTGTTCCCTGCATGCAGCACCCAGGTTGTGGCTCAAGCACTTGAACCGCTCATCACCACTCTGCTACCCTTTCACTTTTCTGGCACAAGACAGTGTTCAGTCAAAGCTTTCATTCTCCACACTTTATCTTAGTACAAAGTGTTAAAATATTTGCAGGACAGCACAGCTGGATCCTTCTTTAAATCCTCTACCAAGCAAACTGCTTTGAAAGTGTTATAAAAGTCCCTTCCCTATAATTTGTGGTTTGTATTAATACAAGGTAGATGTGCAGATAAATCCAATGCAAACAGCATGCATCACCTTGTGTGTGGGAGGGAAGTAAGGGAAAATGCCCCGAGACCATTTGATTCTGTAATTTCACTCTATACGCAAAGAAAACCATCTCTCCTTTTACAAAGGGAAGTTAACAAGGTTACGAGTTATCCTTTTCCCAATAAGAGGTACCATCACCTTGAAATAAAACTAAAATTAAAAATTAAGTCACTCATAAAAACACAAATACATTCAGAGGCTACTGCTAACATCTTCTCTGTGTGGTCACTTTGTCAGAAACTGCACCGTACCTTGAAATTACGGCTTTTGACTTTGTCACTTTGATGCAGCTTGTAAGAAAGAGACAGTAAAAGGAGCTGTGTCCTTTCATCTTGTGATGGTTTAAGTGCATGGTACTGCAAAGAAGTTCAGTAACTTGAATTGACCAAGAGTGAAATGGCATCACGTTGTCCACCTGCCACATTTCAACGTGACTTTTAGGCCCCACGAAAGGAGAAATACTTTCCTGCCAAGCAACATTTCCCCTGCCTCTCAGCAAGCAGTAACTTTTGTATTTCATAGCTGTCACAGTGCTATTTAATTCCATCTAGCTGCAACAATTTCTCTTGATGCAAAGTTTGCTCCCAGGAGTCTGGCAGAGCAATGCTGGGAGAAGACAACAGTAAACATGCACACACACACTGAGGAGAGCAAAACAAAAACACCAAAATAAAGGCACATGCAAAAAGTCTTAGAAAAACAAATTGCTAGCAGTTTTAAGTATGCAACTACAAACACACCAACTGCTTTTAAATTGCAGATAAACTTGTATTATAATATTTGTACCTAAACCCTAAGTTCAGCATGTATGGACTTGAATGTTTATAAAGACTTCACTGGGCATTTGCATTATCTTATTAGCCTGTAGCCCAACAAATGTGGGAAGTCAGTGCTGTTTTCCTACAAACAAAGCAAAACCCAGGCGTAAACAGAATGTATTGTTCCCCAAGGTATATGGTAGCTTTTGACTGGAAATCCATCAGCTTTTTAAAATAAAAATAATAAATAAAGTATAAACAATCCGATCACCTCACCACAGCCTCACAGCTAGAATAACCGCAGTCTTTGTTTCATCAGCTTTTCACACAAAACATAGGGGGGCTGTGTTTGTGCAGGACTTGCTCCACACTACCATTGAAGTGTATGAGAAAGAGGCAGTCATCCAGCTATCATCACAACCTGTGGGGGAAGCAGACTACAGAAACACAGGGGATACAACTCTCAGCTTGTATTTCCCCTATCAAATTGCTAAATTCAAAGACACTCCTTCCTGCGCTACATGGCTTCACTGTTACCCTTTCACTGGGCAAAGGGCAGATCACACAGGTACCCTTCCTACCCTCACATCTGAGGCAATGCTTACTAATTATTGCATCCATTCTCACAGATATAATTCTCATCAGCTATCTTAAATTGTTATTGTTGCAATTTATACACATGCACCAAACAGATCATGGTTCCTATGTTTGCATTACATCTCTATTAGCAGAGTTTAATGGGCTAACACAAACGAGATAAAAAGCAAACCAACTGGCAAAATTTCCACCAAGAAGCTTAGGGAGAAAACAGTGAGTACTGGTAATTTTCAACAAAGCCCAGTGCAACTGGAGAAGGGCACCCAGGTTAAAAGTCTCCTTAATCTCTAGATGAAAGTGACATAGTGTTGAACTGCAGCAGTTCATTTGGGGGTGTTTAATCCAAAGGAAAAAGGATGTTTCCTTAGCTTGTACAATATATGCCTTAACTTGAAGACTTGCAGAGTTGGATGTAGACAGCAGCACAAATCCTTTGTGAAGTTCTCTCAGGATATAGAGCAATTCATAAATCCTAGCACTTCCAGTAAGAGCCAAAAAGGAATCTGATTTTAATGAGAAGCACCAAGTGTCCTTCCTGAGTGGAGGAGCTTAATTTGAGACACATCTGAAACAGTCTTCAGAGGAAAATTTCAATACTTGATGATAGGTGCATTACCTAGTACTTCAGTTTGGATAATCTTGTTGTTTGGCTTTTTGGTTTTAAAACATTTTTCACAGTGCTAAGTGGTACCAATCAATTCCACCTGAACCTACAAAAGAAATGGTGAAAAGCTTTTGATACAAACCAGCAGAAAGATAATAATCTAAGATGTAACACCTTCTGGCACTGCATGTCTGGGCTAATCTCATGCAGCATGCAGTAGAACCCTGAGAAGCTTGGTCAGATAGAATAAGAATAGAATAATAAACCAGGTTGGAAGAGACTTCAAGATCATCGTGTCCAACCCATCAACGAATCCAACCCACCTAAACAACTAAACCATGGCACCAAGCACCCCATCAAGTCTCCTCCTGAACACCTCCAATGATGGTGACTCCACCGCCTCCCTGGGCAGCCCATTCCAATGGGCAATCACTCTCTCTGTATAGAACTTCTTCCTAACCTCCAACCTAAACCTCCCCTGGCACAGCCTGAGACTGTGTCCTCTTATTCTGGTACTGGTTGCCTGGGAGAAGAGACCAACATCCGCCCGTCTACAACTTCCCTTCAGGTAGTTGTAGAGAGCAATAAGGTCACCCCTGAGTCTCCTACTCTCCAGGCTAAGCAACCCCAGCTCCCTCAGTCTCTCCTCATAGGGCTTGTTCAGGAAGCAGGAAAGGCATGCAAACCTATTGCTGTTTTTTGGTAAATGCAATGAACAGCTGTCAAGTTACCACTCAGTACCAGAG
Source organism: Melanerpes formicivorus (assembly GCF_026170545.1). Taxonomy (NCBI): domain Eukaryota; kingdom Metazoa; phylum Chordata; class Aves; order Piciformes; family Picidae; genus Melanerpes; species Melanerpes formicivorus. The sequence continues at coordinate 8,166,882 of NW_027142369.1, forward strand.
ATGTTATTGTGGGGATAAACTTAACATTAGACTGCTCTTCCTTGTGAAGGTAATAATTCCTTCCTTGGAGATGTGGCCAGATTGTGATTAATGTTAAGAGAGAAGGCTCAAGATTTGCTGCCACAGCAATACTCACTCCAGTATTTCTGGGCACACAGATAAAAATCACAACTTCCACGTCTTACAGATGGACATTCTCATCCCAGTAGTATTGACTGCTAGAGCATGAGCAGACCTATAAAAGGTACAGAAAAATAGGGTTCTTCCCTGTTCTGTTCATTTTACTGTCATTTCCTTGGTCTTATCCAGTGCAGATTCAGCTTCTGGCTACTCAGCTGAAGATGGTTTTACTGCTCTAAGAACACCACTGTATTCATTGCAGTTTGTGGGTTACTGTATAGGTTTGCAAAGGGATAGCTTGAAATCCACTCCAGTACTTCCAAAGATGAATGCAGCCCCTTTCACAGAACTGAAGAAGTTTGAATCTAACTGCATATCTGTATGATACTATGTATAAAGGATCCAGTTTTTAAACAAAAAAAATTTCCTCTGATAAGCTGCAAATTTTTTCATCAGCATTGTTTTTGCTTCTTTTTCATACTTTGTACATCTGTGGTCAATCTGTGTCTCCTCAGAGAACTTTGAGGACTAAACCTATTGCACAGCCCTTCATTAGCTAATACACCTTCTAAATCCTTATTCATCTAATAGCCCTTACCATAAGGGGAAAAAAAAAAAACAACTTGTATCTTTATCAATTAGATAAATAAGGTTTTTAAGTAAATGCAATGTATTTTGTTTGCAGAAGAGGAAAAACCTGTTCTCACTCAGGAAAAATGTGAGTGACCAGAATGGATGATTGTTTAAAGTAGAACACATGCCAAGCAGTGATGGCTCAGTGATGATACAAAAACCTCACAGCTAACAAAAAGCTCTCCAGATGCAATTTATTTAGAAGCTCAGACTCAGTCCAGGGCAAGGAAAAGGAAATTAATCAGCATCTTACATAAATAAAGTACCCAAAACTCTCCAGTCACTGAAAAATCAGTATGTCTTCGGAAAGCACCGAGTTTACAGGGAAAGTAGATACACAGATTTAGCTGCAAGAAGAGCTTCTTCTAGGAGCCTGACCAGCATGCATTTACACAGAGAGACTTTAAGAGTAGCTCTTCGTCTGAATATAGCCTCTCTCACTTGCATTGTTAATAGTACAAATCACTGCTTCACACTGGGACTTCTGCTCAAAGACTAACACTGACAGCTGTGGATCCTTGTTTGAAAGCCTCCTTCCATACCCAGGAATGTAAAGATAGCCATAGCTTAGCCAGTAGGATGGGAAAGCGGAAAATATGCTCGGAAAAGGTCAGCAATCAATCAGTAAAACCACAAGGTAAGATTTTTCTCACGTAGAAAATATTGGCGACTGTCCTGAACAACTGCCAAGGTAAAAAGTTCACCCATTATATTTGTTCTTTACTCAGTGTTTGTTGCCTTGAATTAGTAGAGTTGGTATTAAGATGCATTGTCTCCATTTCCTAGAGAAATGCTAACTGAGCAAGAACCTTCCCACATTACCTAAAGTAATTAAAGCTTTCACAGTTATACATTGTGACTCTTAGCTGTAGCATCCTACATCCATCCAGACAACTATTTTGTCTAAAACAGAAAAATCTGGGGGAGGGAGGGAAAGGGAAAATTCTATCACTCCCCTGAGTTTCAGCTGTTGTAGCTTTAGAAGAAGATTTTGAAGAACCTATATTTTATGTCCCTGATATTTAAATATGTATATTGACTGAAGTATTACAAATGGCGAGGTAACTAAGCTTCACATGAAGCCTGTCTGGTGTGTGTGTTATCTTTCCTGTATCCCTGAACAACTAATGGTTTCTTTGTAGAGCTTTGCCTTTCTAAAGCTTTTGAGACAACTGCAAGCATTTGTTTTCCCTTTCAGCAAGTCTCCATGGCAGAGTATTTGCTGACAACTCCTGTCTCAGCCTCCTGAAAAGGCTGTAGAGCACTTCTCAGCTATTCTTCCAGAAGCTGTCTGTATTTCTTAGGTGCAACTGAGTAAATCTGAATATGTTGGGTTTTATTCCATTACTACAGATGATCCATCAGAATTGCTCCTAACAACACATAAAAGAGTTTTTAAAATAAAAGCAGAATTTTGCTGCACTGTGTTTGCAAAATATTTATGCTAAATCCATGTCCAAGTGAAACCCAAAATCTAGAGATAGTATTAAATTATTCAGATACAGAAGATTTTTTAAAAGAGAACTGGAAGAAAAATGTAGAATAAACTTCTCGGAGATTTGATTCCTGTAATTACACAATCAAGTTAGAACTGGCGCAGGCAAAGATGGAACAGAACAGGGGAAGTTATAGATGATAGGAGAGCATGACTCAACTAGTGGCAATAAAGAAAGAAAATGTACTGAGCAGATACCATGACAGATTCAGAGAATGTAAAGAAAAATTAGTGGAAATTCCTTGTGCTGGGTTGAGGCAGCCCCCTTCCCCACCCCTGGCAAACAATAAACACTCAGACAAACGGATTGCAAAAGTGATGGAAAGTTTAAATAGAAAGCAGTGAACTTTTACAGAAAAGCAAAAGCAGAGTGACAAAGAAAAATCCCCAAACAGACCCAGAGAGATCCCATCCCTACCTGAGGGTACACCCAAGACCCCCAGGGCTCCTTCTTCCCCCTCCCACTGCTAGGCTAGTCTCAGCTGGCCAGATCTGAGACTGCCCATCCCCCCGTGGCCTTGGGCCTAGCCACGCCCAAAGCCAGGAGACATCTCCCCAGTTACCGGCTGACGGAGGAGGAAGAAAAGAGATAGTGCTAGACTCCGCACTGGATCTTATAGTGGTGCAAAGGATTGTGGTATGAAATACTACATAATTTCCTGTGTCCACCCCTGGGCTGGACTTCTGGACACAGGAAGTAAACACTGCAGGGGGGCACCCAGCTCAAACTGTAACACGCCACCCCTTATTTCATACCATAATCTTTGCACCCAAACACATCATTAAATCAGAAATCTTCTGATGACATGTTCGGCGAAGTCCATATCTTCATCTGGGCGTCCACCCAAACAGTCTCTCATTCAGGCTCTAAGGTCAGTCCATTTCAGTTCTTCTTCCCTCATCTAGTAGAACCTCTCGGCGATGCAGAGTTCACTCTTCTGTGGTGCAAGCTCTTCATGGATACGTTGGACATCCTGGTCACCTGGAAGGAACCTCACAACTTCTCAACCAAACCTCTTTCCTTTCTTCCCCTGTTCACTTAAGAGGGGGAGTGATAGAGCGGCTTGGTGGGTATCTGGCCTCCAGGCCAGAGCCAAACCACCACATTCCTGTAGAGAAAACTGCAAGTGAGATCATTGCCCCAGAACTATAAATGAAGAATTGGAGGCCAAATATTTTCCCTGATAAGTGCCATTGGTCACAACAGAGACCAGTGTTTTCCTGAATCTTTCAGAAGTAGCATTCTGTGCACAACTAAGATAGTGGACTGTTCTTCTCTCTGTTCACTTCTTTGGGTGAAGATGTTTCCTTTGTGTGGAATTCTGCAGCCATAGTTCCTATTTCAGATTTCAGTTTAATTGTATAAATATCTGAGGAAACCCAGCTGTGCCTCTTACAAACAGTCTAAAATTAGTTCTCTATTAATTATTTCAAATACAGAATTAAAGCAAATGTAGCAGAAAAAAAGGCTCTGTTCTGCCATTTGGCTATAATTCTGTTTGATATAGAGATCCCGTCCACAAGCTTGGAAAAACTTTGGTCCAGTTTAAAACTTTAAGTGGCATTTGGATTCCAAATTAGTTCTTGGCAGACTGAGTGGCCAGAGACTTCTGCTGAGGAAAAGCAGTGTCTTCCAGAAACAGTTAATTTCTTCCCATGGAAAAATGTCAGATTGTAAAGCAGATATTCAGTTTTTCTTCTTTAATGATCCAAATTCCCCAGAAAACTGACTTGTTTTGCTATTGACTGCATACAACAGGAGTTAAAAAAGAAAAGAAAAAAAAGTGCCCTCACTATCCCCTAAAATCAAGATTATGTTTTCCTGTGTGTGTACATCTATGGTTGTGTACAACTCTGGAAGCTGCTGTGTAAACACATGACTGTTTTATACACAATATTTTGCTGGATTCGTGCATTTTGCCACCCATATTCAAATACCAGCGGTCTTATAATAGACATAGTAGACAAATGTTGCTTTTAAAATATAGTATGGGACAGAATCCAGGAATATGATGTCATCAAAGAGGGATGAGTCTGTTCTGTTCAGGGAGGGGCAGAAAAGCAGAAGTTAGACTCATTCATACAACAGAAGGAGCTTAGCTGTTCTCGGAGACGTGTTGCACTTCACTCACTTGTACCTGCTTAGTGGTGAATTTGCAGCCAAGGTATGTGCTTCCACTTCTCTTATTATGAAAAGTTCTCATTACTTAAATTCAGTATGGCTTTTTGCTTCCTGGAAACCACTTCTTGAATTCTTAATTTGTGGTTCAGTGACAAAAGACCTCATTGTTATCAGTGCTTCAGGAAGACATCAGAGAAAAACAATTACTGCTAATGTGATCTTGTAACTGGTCAGGGTTTGCAGAGCTGTAACATTTACAGAAAAATGGTTTATTTCTAAGAACAAAACATATCAAAGGCACAGGGCTTTTCACCTGCCACAGATACGACCCAGTGTATGGACTACTGGGGGGGTGGGAATTTCTGCTGTTCTGAAAGCATTTTGTGTCTCTAATCACACCATGGATACAGGTCCTTTCATCTCACAAACAAATGGTAAGTTCATGCATTTAGCTTTGTTTTCAGCTGAGACATTATCTACAGTACAATAGGGAGAAATCAGAAGCTTTTTCTTCTTCTTCTCTACATACATTTTGTGTGTACTTCACTGCTAATCTGCCTCATTTGTCCCGATTGAATAACAAAGACTAAACCTCTTAAAGATTTTTATGTTACGAAAGAGGAAAAGTTTTGGATGACCCGTAAGCTACTTTCTTAGTTTCTTCCTAACATCTATAGCCAAAAAAAAAATAAAAATTAAAAAAAAAAAAAGTGGGAGCATGATTTAGAAAGTGCTGATGAAAACAAATAAAGCTTAGTATCAGCATTGTAGTTACAGTCACATAACAAAAAGGCCAAATACTGAAATGCGTGCTATGCTTCTGGCTATTCACTTTCCATTACTCAGTATCCTAAACAGCTTTCTTAGTGTAATAGTGACAAAATAGCCATAAAACCCAGCATTAAAACAGATTGTCTCTGAGACTGAACTATCAGGATGTTGAGTAATATTGGTCATATGGTTTTTATCTCGTCTGCCGTTCTCTGAGAATGTGCAAACATCATGAAAAAATGAAGCAAAATACCTTTATGTCAGGTTCATTCATAGACTTCCAAATATGTTTGTCTTGTTTTCAGTGTGAATAGTGAGAAAGCACAGAGAAGGGATAAGTGTACTCAAGTTAAGAAAAACTTCGGAAGAGCCAGAGCAGAGACACTTTCAGAAAATCTTTGTCAGGGTTTCCAGTGAGCCCCACGCATGCTAGAACATGATTAACTGAGTTACTCAGAGTTACCTGAACATTTTGTACTGACGATTCAACAAAACCCCGTGCCTTTCCTCCTGAGTTAGTGTGTCCTGAAATAAGGATCTCATCATAGCACTGGAACACAGCTGAAAACAATTCTCACAGCTAGGTAATATCAGAAGTCTTTTCTGAGACAGAAAACAGGAGGAATTTGTGAGATTTTTTAGCACGTTTATTATGAAGACCCTAAAATTCACTGCTTAAGATTAATCAGTGTTTGATAGTCTATTCTTCATGGAAAGCAGGAGGTGGAAAGCCCTCAGAGCCCCAGATCTCACTGTTTTCAAAATAAGAGTAGGGGCAAAAAAAATCATTGCAAGTTCAGTAATACTTGCCAGAAACCAGAACTTTGCTTTCAGACAAAATTTCCTCCCAGTAAGAAAGTCGACAGTAGATGTACATCTGAACTCATTAGCAATGCTAGTCAATATGAAGTTAAAAAAACCCTGAGAATAAAGGCCATTTAGCTAAACCCAGGCTAACCTACTGTCACTCATATTTTTATAAAACTCTCTCTCTGTAGCCCATATATTTTGGTTTCCCCTGCTTTAGCTAAAGGCTTATCTTTCTTCTTATATTTAGCATACTTCACACATCAAGCTGAAGAATTATGCCTCTTACTGGCCAATACACAACTGTAAAGAAACATGGTACTTTAAAGTGAAGACAGCAGCTCTCCTTAGCCAGTCCTCTACAGCTAGAGTAACTCCGTGTGAATGGACAGATGCTAAAATAAATCACAGCTTATAGTAGAGTCTTTGGGTGCTGACTCACCTAGTAGCTTGTGGGCAGATGGTTGAAATGGTTTCTCTCCTCAGCTACTAATGAGGGTTAATGAGAAGACAGGGCATCTCTGTACCATGACAACCCTAGGGCAGATAGGCTCAACCAAAATGGTAATGTACAGAGAACAAGAGCACCACAACACCACTTTGAATTTGGGATCTGCAGGCTACTGTCTTTAAATAGACACATTTGCACCCACTAGTGATCACCACAATGGTGAAATGGAGGGACACTGCTCATGGTCCAATATTCTACTAAGGAGATAAATATTAGGGAACAGGCATAAATGTGATACAGACCAGAAAAAAAGAAGCAGCCTGCTGAAAGCATGCTGTCTTCAGTCTGATGATAATTAAGTCAAAGCATTCAGACATTGTGGCAAAGCTGCTACATCAAACTTCAGCGTAATCTTTTAGGACTCGATATTTCCTGAAGGGATGGAGTTGATCTATTCTTGCTGCTGTGCTGTATTTACCTCCCCTATATGTTTGCTCCTCAACTTGATTCAGCAAGGTTGGTCTGGTTTTTGTGATCCCTACAAACAAATCTAATCATTCAGGTTTGCAGATCCCCTAGTGCTGAGTTTTCCACACTAAGGCATTCCAGAGTGGTGATAATATTGGAAACAAAGACGGACTTCAGACTATGGCTGATTTGCAGAGAATGCAGCTGAGATAGAATCATAGAATATTTTAAGTTACAAAATACCTGTAAGAACATCAAGTCTCAACCATTAACCTAGCAATGCCAAGTCCACCACTAAATCATGTCCTTGAAATTGCCACATCTACACTTCTTTTAAATGCCTGCAGATGGTCAACCACTTCCTGGGCAGCTTGTTCAAATGCTTGATATCCCTTTTGGTGAAGATATTTTTCCTTATAAACAGACTAAACCTCCCCTGGTGCAACTTGAGTTTGTTTCCTCTTCTCCTATCATTTTTTATTTGGGAGGAGAGACTGGCTCCCACCTCTCTACAACCTCCTTTCTGGTAGCTGTGCACAACAATGAGTTTTCCCCTCAGCCCTTTTATCTCCTGGCTAAACAACCCCACTGTTCTCTGTTGCTCCTGATAAGACTTGTGCTCTACATCCTTTACCAGCTTCCTTACCCTTCTTTAGATGTGCTCAATGTCTTTCTTGTAGCGAGGAGTTTAAAACTTAGCACAGTATTCAAAGTGCAGCCCCACCAGTGATGAGTACTGTGGAGGATCACTCCCTAGTCCTCCTGGTTACACTGTTTCTAATACAAGCCAGTACAATGTTGGCTCTTTTAGACACCGGGGCACATTACTGGCTCTTTGGGTCCCACAATCCCATGTCATGGGAGGTACTCTGTCTGTTTGCCATGACTATGATTTCCTATCAGCTGTCTGACTGATTGAAAGGCTTTTTCTCTAAAGTGTCATGGGCCACAAAACACCTGCAGTAGGTTCCCTTCCAGAAGGGTGATGTGAACCTTTTGCCCTCACACAAGGAACAAAGTAATAATCCAAGAACCTTTCCTGATGTGAAGGGTAAACCACCTGCAAATGGTGAGCAGGCCCCTGAGCATTTTTACAAAAAGCAACTGTGAAGCCATTGTGATAAAAAGATGGGAGCTGATCCTTAGACATTTAAGTAGGAAGAAAGAAATATTGCAGTATATGTTACTAGGTTTTAGCTCAGATCTTCATGCCCCTCACATTTTCTTCAGCAGTCTTTCCCTATAATAAACTATATTCTGCACTCTCTGTATTCTGTTTGGCTTCTGCTTAGATTATAAACTCCTTGAGGCAAAGCCTGTCCTTGTGCTAGCATAGCTTTTACACACTGATTATCATCCAAGCCTCCAGTCATCAGTATTGCACAGACAATATGACAATAACTACAAAGCCATGTTACAGGCTTTACCTGTTAGACTGGGGCAAACAGCACACCAAGCAAAAACCAGACAAAGGGACATAAAAAGTGATACAATTAAGTGCATATGCTAGATCTTCATCTGGATTGAATGCTCATAGTGCCATCCATATCTTCAGAGTTATAACAGTTTATAGCAGATGAGGTCTTACAGATCTGTTAGCAGGGATGAGTGATTTTCTCATTGATAACCTGCTTACCAAACATGATAGTATGGCCACATCCTTTTTCTGGCTTCCTCCTCCTAGAGAAAATGGCCTGTGAAAGGCTTTTTTTTTCTTAGCTGTGCAATCAAGCTACAAGAAAGAAACCCATACAGTGAGTGCTCCCTTAACTATACCAACAGATAAACTTTGCTGCAGGACACAGGTAGGGCCCAAGCAACATTTTAACCGTTGTAACTATATGGTTTTATCTCAGTGCTGAGCTTTAGCCACTGAATCTTGCAACCCATCTAGTGTTCCCAGGTTGTTTATTGCGAAGGTCTCATCTCAGAATTTGATATCCAAGCTCAAGGATGGATTTCTTATTTCTTTAGACTGAGTCTTCTAAATCAAACCCACATGCTCCTTGTGCAGGATCCAGCTTTACCTGCTTGATCCCAGCTCACACATGGCTGTTCTCACTGACATCACCCAGAAAGCTTCACTATGCCTGGTCCTTACAGTGCCGAGCTCCAGAAACACACAAACAACTTTCTCCCAGAGTAAACAGCAAATCAGCAGGCAAATGGTTTGTGACACAAAAGGTGACCAGAAAATGTTTTCATTGTGGCAATTCATTATGAACAAACATAGACAGTAATTTATTAGCATCTTGTCAAAGTAGTAAAACATATGTTCCTCTACATAAATGTTACTCATGTAGCCCTGTCCTACCCATTACAATCCTATAAGGAGACTACACCACTTTCTCCCTTGTTCTCAGCCTTACTTTTTACAAAACAAGTATTTTCATTAGACATTTCTGATATGTCCATCTATTAGGATCAAAACAGTTACATTTCTTGGTGTATTCTCTTTTGCCTGGGAAAGATCTTTTTTTTTTCCTTCCAGTTAATGCCAAAGTTTTCAAGTCATGGGATCTGGGGCTATCCCAGGTAAAAAAGCAAAATAAGTTGTCTAAGTACAAGCTTCATTCTGTGTAGAGGTTTATAGTAAATCACAAAGTCAAACAATGAAGAGCATGGCATATCCATTTGCAAGAAAATGAACACAAATTTAAATAAGAGTTTTCTCAGTAGCCCTACTCTTACCTTTTTCCCTTCATCATTTTTTTTTCAAATTAAAAGAACCACCTCATAGATAAGAAATTCCAGCTAGCTGGCTCAGCAAAAAGGTCAATTCCAAAGAGTAGAAGGAAGCAGAAGGAGCAAAGTGGAGAAGTGGAGTCAGTTTTGTGTAGGTGTTTCCTGCAATATTTTGGAGATTTTAGTCTTTTTTTATTTTTTATTTTAACAGTCAGCAATTTATTTTTTCCCATAATAGGTGCAGTCTACAAATTGGTGTTCCAGTTGTGGTTACAGCTCATAGCTGTACAATATAAATACCTGGAATTTCATTCAGCTACGCTCTGCATCATGTAGCACCATAGATAGGTTTACTGTATAAGTAGTTTCCACTATACATTTATGCCTTTTAGTTTATTTTTTTAAAGGTTGATTGGAACATATTAATAAGGTTTTACTTAGGATAGATCGAAGAAAAATTTTTCTTTAAGTACAAGAATCAAAATAATTCCAGATTTTGGACTATTTTGGGACTAGGTAAAATAAGGATCTAATTTTAATAATGTTTTATATGAAAATCCATGTAAAATTTTCATAACTTTGTAATATACCTGAGACACATAGGAATCCTTAACCATTTGTTTTGGAATCCTTTTCCCACTTGAGAAACTAAACCAACCGCCCGTTCTTCCTTCCTCCCTTCTTTCCTTCCTATCTTCCTCCCTTTTCCCTCCCACATTTCATCTTTGTTTGTTTTCCTTAACAGCATTATGTTCTCTTCCAGAACTCACATCTGCTCATTTCCTCTTCACTTGTTCCTGCTCTGACATCCTGCTATGAGCCTTTGCTGCCTGCTACATAAAACTGTCATGTGCAATTCTACCCAGTGCTTTATCCTCTACAGAATTTGCAAAAGTGATGGTACACGAGTACAGCAGCGACACAATTAACTTAAATCAGAACATTTGTCAAAAGTAACAACACTGGTCAGAAGACAAAGTTTCTGTTCCACAGAAAAAATGGGAAGGGCAGAAGTGAGAAGTGAAACTCCCATCTAGAATTAAAGAACCCTGACATTTTTGACATAAGCAAGGAACCAAAACACAGAGCATATGCACACACAGAGGAGATATCTGCCTGGCAATGAGTAACTCAGGCTAGGGATTCTGAATGAGGCATCCTCCATCTTAAGCAAGTGGCTGTGGTGAGCTGGGCTCTGGAGTTGCTCTACTTTGTAAAGATAATAAAGTATTTAGTTGGCCAGGCAGAACAAGAGTCTCCTGGGTCTCCTGTCAAACTGTTAGAAGTCAGTATCTTCAGGATCAGAAATGACATATTTACAATATTTTCTGTCATAGTCCCCAAAACTCTTTTGTGAAAATCTTTCTTTTAAAATCAGTTTATCCACAAAGTCTCTGGTTTGAGTATTATTTGAATAGGAAAAGAAAATTTCCCTCCTCCAACACTGTGTAAAATATCTCTTACACAGCTGTAGTAATACATGTGAGGTAGCAGAAAGTGTCAGTCACTAACTATTGCTAGTGTGCAGAAAGGAAAATATCTCTGATCCTGTCTCAGAGAGCCATCCTGGGACCACCCAATACCATGTGACTGCTCAATCTTCAAATCATCTTTGGGTTTTGTTAGCTTTGGGTACAATAGTTTTTTGAAGGAACTGTGGCATATACTAAGGGAATCTCTCTAAATTCTCACCATGTTTGGTTTTGGGTTTGGGTTTTTCTGGTTTGTGGTTTTTTTGTTGTTGTGGGTTTGTTTGGTTTTCTGTGGGTGTTTTGGTCACCTCTGATACTCTGGAAAGAGCAGATAGACTCCAGCATGTCTCTGACATCTCCTGTTGCTGACAAAATGTTGACAAGAAATTAATACGCAGTTTAATTTCAGAACATTGGCAAAAGATGAAAGGGCAAAAATGAAATATTAATTCAAACACTGACTATTGTAAGTCAGAGCTGTAAACCACACCAATTCTCACTTGGAGAAGTGTCCTGAATCTTTCAGACCTCTCTGTGTTGAAAGTCACTTGAATACTTTACAGTTTAATCACTAAATCCCTAACAGCCTGTATTGATTACTTAGTTCTTCCAACAGAAATATGGTGTGCTCCCAATTGAGAATAGTTGTCATTAGAGTTCCCCTGCAAATGCAGGATACCAGACCTATTTGTATGTATACCCAGTCTTTATCTGCTCTAACTATCGAGGTAATTGCAATACAATCTGAAGCTGACTATAGTTGTGCACATACTCACACCATTTCCAATATATCTTGAACTTTCCTTTGTGATATACAGGCTGTGGTAAATTTTGTCATCTGTAAACTGACCTCTTTCCAACTGCAAATGTTTTGTGTACTGGCTACTTCAGGAGCAAATACATGAGAGTAATATGAAATGACTGTCCAGCTGCTCAAGAACAGTGTAGCAGGATGCATTTGACCTAAGAAGGGCAAAGCAAAATGGCTTTCTGAAATATACCATGTAAGAAGTGAAGCACATACCAGACTAGAACTTGTCAGTGTTTCTGTTGCCATACTCTACTTTTAGGACTTAAAAGAGTATTAAAAAACAAACCAAACCAAACCCAAAACAGAGATTCTTTTAGTAAAGTCAACCTGCCACTTGGACAATAAGTATCAGGTCATGCTTGATTGCTTTCCTTGATACAAATCAGTGCTGCAAGAGATCATTCACTGGGATGCTCCATACATGAGAAATATTTCCAGGAGTTTGAAGCCTAAGTTTACAGTTCAAAGTGGATTTTGTGATATATCTACAACTGTATTCAGAAATACAGAGACCATCTTAAGAAGACCATGTGGTAAAGGTGCTAACTTGAACAACTTGGATAAATATCTCCTCCGAGTTCTACTTTCTTGAAACGAAAGCTATAATTTCACTTGAACTTGAGGTAGTCGTGCTTTCTAGTCTATTCTGTTGCCAGAGTCCCATGTGCTGTTTTCAAACTGCATTATTACTTAGTGAAGTCATTCATGTATCCCCTTGGTGGAAGGTATTAAGAGAACACAAGGCATTATTATTAATTTATAGAGAGGACAGATTCTGCCTGCCATACCCTCTGCACAAAGGACTCTGCTTGCACAGACCCATCATTATGGCTCAGCAATAGAAAAAGTAGTAGTGATTGAAACAGTTCCAGCTGCTGGCAAAGACGTCTGGTAGGTATAAATATGTTTTGCAGATATCATCTGACAGTTCAGAACATTATTCATGTCCCTTCAAAATGCAACATAGTCTTATTCAACTCCAGAGTTAAATGATCAGTTACCTGTGTGATAAGAAATGGACAAGTCAGCAGCTGTCAAAAAAACAGTGGGACTAAAACCAGTTAGCCACACATACTATAGGCTTCCAGATTTTGTTATTGGGGGCAGATGGGCTTTTCTTAAAGGCAATGCTTGTGAAAGCCAGTGGTGAAACTGTGCAAGGTATTCTGCATAACAGTGTAAATATGATAGTGATTGGAGGCACTGGAGATGGCAAATCTCTGATTTTTTTCTAAATGTCTGCTACAATGTTCTCAGGGTGCTAGAAGTAAAGTGCTTTCAGGGCACAGAGCCAGTTCATCTCAAAGGCAAATCTCTCCATTAAGTATTTAATGCAGATAATAAGGAGTAATATTGGCAAATACTGTTTGGCCATTAGACCTTCTCATTTTGCCTAGTCATGAGAACTTAGAGCTGCTACCCGGGGAAAAGCAGCAGCATTTCAAGTGCTATGAGAAAGTAGTGGCTAAACTGAGCTGGAGAGGCCACATACAGTAAAGCAACACATATCAAAGCTTTATAGGATGTTCACATACATAGCAGTGAGACAGCCTTAAGTAGAAATTTGTGCACAGCTGAACAGCTCTTCTGTGCCTCCACTACAGCAAGGAGCATCAGTTACTACTACCTGGGGAGCAGAAGTGCTTCAGTACTCACAGTGTTAACATGTTGTTATTCCACCTCTATTTCTCTATTAATATCATCCAGTCCTTTCTGCAGGATATTCCCATTGTTCTCTGTAATGATTATATCAAGTGATTTATGTCACTGGCACACTGCATCAGTGCTCTTCTACCTTCCATACTGAGAACAACTCTGTAAGTGCTTAATTAGTTGAACCACAAGACCAGTACTGAGAACATACCCTAGGAACATTTTCTCTAGCCTACGTGACAAAAATTGTCATTAGTCAATTGAAACATTCACCTATTTCTTCGCCAGATTAGCTGTTTTCAGCATGGCAGCTGCAGTAGTTTTGTTCTATTTGGTCCCCAGGAAAGGTTGTTTTCTAAAGCAGGAAATTCTTACTTTAACAAAGAAATACAATCTAGCTGCACAAGCTATTCTTGATACAATTTTGTTGCATTTTAGCATTTTATTTCTTTATCACTGGAAACAGGTTACCTTAGCTATTCACTGGGCTTAAGGTATTGTCTGACACTTGATAGATGCATTATACTGGTTAATACCATCAGACTTGTCATTTCACATGACATGAGATTCCTGCAATGGATTTTAAAGTGGTCTCAAAACATCAGAGTGTTAAGGTCTTTGAAATTTGCAGTGGTGCTGGGGTGCAGCAATCCTTTGTCTACAACAAAGAATTTCTGTGGTGTTTACAGTGCCCATGGGAGGGGATACAACCTCCTCTGACCCTGTTCCAGCTTGATAAATCTACATGTCATATCACAAAATGTAGGAAGTTTATAGTCTCATCATTTGTCCCCATACTTTAGTTAAACTGTGTGAGCTGTGATCATTCAGCTTTGTAGACAGACATCAGGAGTGCAGATTTCAGGTCTGGGACAAGGCTTTGGGTCTTCCCAGCAGTCACTGCCACGTGACAGGGAGCCCTGTGTGGTTCCTGGTGTCAAAGTATGTTACTTTCACACCAGTCAGAGCTTTTGCTGCTTCTCTTCCTGTATAGATGTGCAGTTAGGCTTGCTCCCATATCTCGCTTTGGGTTTATTTTTCCCATACTGTAAACCACATGTACTGTCTTTTAATTATCTCTACCTAGCAATAGTCAGGGCCCCAGACAACACAGGCACACTCCCCTTCCCTTGCAAATTTGCAAAGGTCCCTGACCTACATCTGCAATCTTCATCTCTCCATTTTTTCTCTATTAAGCCCAAAGATCTGCTAGTTTCACAGTGGACAGTGATATACTGGACCTTGTTCTCACCAACAGGGAAGGGCTGGTAAGCAATGTGAGGCTCATAGACGGCCTTGGTTGCAGTGACCATGAAGCAGATGAATTTAATATCCTCAGGGCAATCAGGAGGAAGTATTCCAAGCTCACGACCCTAGACTTTAGGCATGCAGATTTTGATCGCTTCAGGGATCTGCTAGCCAAAGTGTCGTGGGACAAAGCCCTGGAGGGAAGAGGGACCCAGGACAGCTGGTCAGTATTCAAGGACCACCTCCTCTGTGTCCAGGAGCTCTGTATACCAACAAAGAGAAAAGCAGGTAAGAATGCTAGGAGGCCTGCCTGGATGGGCAAGGAGCTACTGGACACACTATTACTTAAAAGGAAACTCTACAGGAAGTGGAGAGAAGGACAGGTAGAACAGGGGGAATATAAGGAAGCTGCCCGAGCAGCAAGAGTCCTGGTTAGGAAAGCCAAAGCAGAGTTTGAATTGAATCTAGCCAGGGAGATTAAAGGGAACACTAAGAACTTTTACAGGTATATTAATGGGAAGAAGAAGACTAGGGAAGGTGTGGGCCCCCTCAGAAAGGAAAATGGTGACATGGTCACAAGTGATGAGGAAAAGGCTGAGGTACTTAATAACTTCTTTACCTCAGTCTTCACTGCAAGGGCCTCTAGCCACACTCCTGATGTTATGGAAGTCAAAGCCAGGGACGGGGAGGAAGAACTGCCCATTGTAAGTGCAGATCAGGTTCGTGATCACCTGAAGAACCTGAAAGTGTTCAAGTCCATGGGACCTGACGGGTTACACCCACGGGTGCTGAGAGAACTGGCAGATGAGGTTGCTAAACCCCTCTCTATTATATTTCAAAAGTCCTGGCAGTCTGGTGAAGTCCCCACAGACTGGAAAAGGGGAAACATTGCCCCCATCTTCAAAAAGGGTAAGAAGAAGGAACCAGGGAACTCCAGGCCAGTCAGTCTCACCTCTGTGCCTGGAAGATCATGGAACAGATCCTCCTGGAGTCACTACTCGCTCAAAAGAATAGTGAAGAGGTGATTGGGAACAGTCAGCATGGCTTTGCCAAGGGCAAATCCTGCCTGACCAACCTGGTGGCCTTCTATGAGCAGGTGACAAAATTAATAGATGAGGGGCGAGCAACTGATGTCATTTACCTGGACCTGAGCAAAGCCTTCGACACTGTCCTGCACCACATCCTGGTCTCGAAACTGGTGACACATGGGTTTGATGGGTGGACCACTAGATGGATAAGGAACTGGCTTGATGGCCGCACCCAAAGAGTGGCTGTCAATGGCTCCATGTCCCAGTGGAGGCCAGTGACAAGCGGAGTCCCTCAGGGATCAGTCCTGGGACCTGTCTTATTCAACATCTTTGTGGGTGACATGGACAGTGGCATTGAGTGCACCCTCAGCAAGTTTGCTGATGACACCAAGCTGTGTGGTGCAGCAGACACGCTGGAGGGAAGGGAGGCCATCCAGAGGGACCTTGACAGGCTGGAGAGGTGGGCACAAGCCAACCTCATGAAATTCAATAAGAGCAAGTGCAGGGTCCTGCATCTGGGTCAAGGCAATCCCAGGCACAAATACAGGCTGGGCAGTGACTGGCTAAAAAGTAGCCCTGAGGAGAGAGACTTGGGGGTGCTGGTGGACAAAAAGCTCAACATGAGCTCTCAATGTGCACTTGCAGCCCACAAAGCCAATCAGATCCTGGGCTGCATCAGGAGAAGTGTGGCCAGCAGGTCGAGGGAGGTGATCCTCCCCCTCTACTCAGCCCTGGTGAGACCCCACCTGGAGTACTGTGTCCAGTTCTGGAGCCCCTATTACAAGAGGGATGTGGAGGTGCTGGAACGTGTCCAGAGAAGGGCCACAAGGATGGTCAGAGGGCTGGAGCACCTCTCCTATGAGGACAGACTGAAGGAGTTGGGGCTGTTCAGTCTGCAGAAGAGAAGGCTCCGAGGTGACCTAATTGTGGCCTTCCAGTATCTGAAGGGGGCCTACATGAAGGCTGGGGAAGGACTTCTCAGGATCTCAGGTAGTGATAGGACTAGGGGGAATGGAATGAAGCTGGAGGTGGGGAGATTCAGGCTAGATGTGAGGAGGAGGTTCTTCACCATGAGAGTGGTGAAACCCTGGAATGGGTTGTCCAGGGAGGTGGTTGAGGCCCCGTCCCTGGGGGTGTTTAAGAGCAGGCTGGATGAGGCTCTGTCCAGGCTGATCTAGTGTGGGGTGTCCCTGCCCATGGCAGGGGGGTTGGAACTAGATGATCCTTGTGGTCCCTTCCAACCCTGAATGAAACTATGAAACTATGACTTACTATAGAGTATCACCCTCCAACCTTAGTGCTAACGTCAAGGTTCAAAGGAGCCCCTGCAGAGTCTCGAGGTACTTCCAAAACTCCATGACATCTTGCTTTTCTCCAGGTGATCACTCAGAGGTCCTGCATCATATACTAATCTCATGTAGCCTGCACTTTCCAAAATGCCCATATTGCAAGCTCCTGAATTGCCTCCTAAACAGCTGGCTGCTGCTCTGCCTCAAAATCACAGAATATTTATCACCTCTATACACACTGAATGCAGCCCCTCGGGTTTTCTGCTGAAGTGGCAAAACTCCTCATTGCTATGTCAGACTAAGTTGTCAATGAATGTAGATTTCTGTTTTAATTTCCTGTGCATCATTCCTGCTTCACTGACTTCATATCCCTGCTTAAGCTTCGGAGTATCTCTCCCTCTGTCTATGGTTTGTTGTTTGTGGTTTTTTTTTTCCCCTTTTCTTTCTATCTATCTAAAGAGATAACTGAAAATACATAAAAATTAGAAAGGTAAATAGGACAGTACATACATGTTGAAATGTGGCTTCAACAGTGCAAAGCCTCACATGGCAGCCCAGTAACCTCTGCCTCCACACAGACAGAAGGGAAAGTAAGACAAAAAAAATACTTCTGGGTTGAGATAAGGAATCGAGATAAGGAATTTAATGAGATTATAAGATGCACAAAAAACCCCAATAAACCAATCAACCAACTAACCAAACTCCCTAAACAGAAGCAGCAGAAGCCAGCAACATTCCCTCTGCCCCTCACCCTGACCCACAACCAGTCCAGTTGAAAAGGCCAACACCCCAAACCTGGAAACCAGAAGCAGCAACTGGAACACGAAGCCTTTCCTGTTACAATCTGAACTTCAAGCCCCCTGATACTTTTCTCCATCCAGCATTTTCATTTTAAAGCTGGCATGACAGCAACATAGTATTGAATATCACCAGCAGATTCAACTCAACCCGTGACATACTACATTCCGAAAATAAGAGTTCATCATAGTATCATTCATCACCGAAGATGACCTCAGTCTTCCAGCACACCCATGGGTTCTTTCTGAGCTTATATTAGCCCCTCACTCTGGTGCTTCAGACTTGTTAGACATATAGGTGTAGGCTAGGGGAGAAAATATGCATTGAGATTGTTTGGTTATAATATCTTTTTCTCATAAACAGTCATGGTCCTGGAACCAAATCCTCCAAAGATTTTAAAATGAAACCACCCTCTCCTTGGGCAGCAAATACCTGGCAGATGGTCACAAATGAGGCAGAGCAGGGGAACTTCTGTGGCCTCTTAACTTTTTGAGTCAATCAGGTGTATATTTTAAGCCCCTGAGAAAGCAGAAGCAGTATATATATAAAGTCAGAAAGACACAGGCTTTCTTCCATGAACTGCAGTTTAGACGACTACCTTTACCTATGGGAGCTTTTAAACTTCTGTTATTTCCCATTTCAGTCACAGCAGACCTGACAGGCACATATCTTTTCTGGCAAGTCCTTTGTTGAATTTACCATAGCTTTTACACTAGCATGAAGAAGCAAGGTGCCAGGCTAAGGGGCACCACTGGGGGACAATTTGCTGCACAAGCTGTGCTCAGAGATGGTCACACACAAAACCCCCCACAAAAAATGCATAGCATCAAAGCAGGCTTGGCTCTGCACTGCAACAGACATTTAGAAGAGAGGCTGTTGCAGGCCTTGAGTGTTTTGCCACTTCTTTCTGTTCCTGACCTATCTTCTGAAAAAGTACCATGTCAGAAGTGAGCCAGTGCCCCTCTAAGCCAATCACTTAAAACTCTGTTTGTCTTCCCTGCTTTTCCACTCCTTTGTACTATCATCCAGCTGTATATGAAACTGTATGTACGTATGGCAAGTTAGCTGTATTCATCAGAAAACACTTTAGGTCACTACTGGTTTATGAATACCAGCACCCTGTTACAGGCTTTGCTATAGAGATATGATTTAGAGAAAAGTATGACTATCTGAGGCATTATTTAAGAACTTATCAAAGATATCAAAAACATCAGTATAAAATAAGTTGCAGTAGGGAAAGCTGTGTAGGGGACACAGAAGGTAACATAAGGAGTTGCTATGAATGTATCAAAGTCTAAACCTATTACCAAAAGGAAAAGGGAATCAGTAACTCAGAGTGATGAAGAGATCAATGACTCCCTGTTAGTCCTCTCAGATATGAAGATTGTGATCTAATATTCATGATGATTGATTTGTACAATTGTATTTATGTCAGCTGGGAAAGAACAAATGAAAGCACATGTGGAGCTATGCAGAATGGCAGAATCATATATAAACCACTCTGTCATGACTCAGAAATTAGGGGATTAAATCTTTGCTACAAGTTTTCTGTGTCTATGAAACCAAGGAGGATAAGGACAATTCACATGGCCAAAGAGGGCAGAACACAATACTTATCTTTAAAAGGCACAGATAGCAAGACCCAGGGATTTACAAACCTGTCAATCTCATTTAAATACCTGGAAAACATGATGGCAACATTTTAAATAATCAATATACCCACATATGAGAGATACTAAAGAATAACCAAGTGACGAGGAACTGACAATATAAGCTTGTGAAAAATAACATTTGTATTAAACTAATACAGCCTGGCCTAATGGATAAAGCAGAAGCTATAGATCAAGCATGTCTGGGTTTCAGTAAGTCTTTTAGTATTGTCCTATATTCTGTTGTGCTGAAATATGGACTAATAAAGTCACAGAAAAAATGCACTATAAGTGCAAGTTCTCTGTTTACAATGACCTTCGACGATTAGAATATTTCTGTGATTATCCAATTTATGCAAATTCTGTCCTTTTCTCCAGTTCTGAAGAATTGGAAAAGCCTGTTGCTGACATTTTGTTTTGTGATCATTAATTAATTTTAGGTTGCCTTGTCTTTCAAGGTTCTCAGTCCCACTTGCCTGTTTTACTTACGTGATCTGTCCTCCCTGATACCTCTGTTGTTTGTTTGTTTTGCAGTAAAGAGAAAGACCTCTTTTTCACTGTCTTTGCTATACTTACTAATATGTGATCTTCACCTTTGCTTTTGGTTCTGAAGGATTACAGTGCTTAATTAAAACTCAGTACACACCATTTTCAATAATTCTTCGTCCAAAAGCCAAATGTTTATATGCACAACCATTACTGAAACTTAGCAACCAATAGATCCAGTAATCAGAGCACAAATGACAGCCTTGTTTTTTCAGGAATTAGATATGTGTCCACTTTTTAATTTCAAATTACCAGCTGAATCCAACAAATGTCTTAATTCAAACATCTGAAAAACCATCCAATCAAAGAATAATATAAACAATGGTATTTTAAAAACCTGAAAAAAATACAAACAGTACTTCTGTCACCCAGCCCAGAGAATGCTATATACAGATCTGGAAAGGCAGTCTTGCATTTGAATATTTCAGCATTCATTATCTGAGACCACAACATTAACAAGTTAACACTACCAAGTGATGTCACACACTCAACTTTGGTTTGGATTTAGTAACCTTTAAGAACGTATCAGAGATTTATGTCTGCAAATATCTGCCTGTAAGAGTTCAAGCTGTTCTGACCAGCAGAATATTGAGAGAACAGCACCTAGTTTTCAAACTGTGCTCTTCCATGTAAACTAGCTCACTGGAGCCTGACTGCAGGCAGGTCATGGCTTATGTGATGGCCACTGTCTTTGCCAATCTGCCAAGTCATCCAGTGCAGACCTATTAAACCCAAATTTCCTCACAAAGGTTGGACCATTTATCTTTTCTGTGACTTGCTTGCAGGATGAGATTGTATCACAGAGATAGAAATACAAAGGTGATTCCTGTGAGAAGCTGAGAGACACACTGCTTGCAGGCATTTGTCCTCACTCCTGCAACTTCCTCAGTGCAAACCAGGGCTGCATACTAAATCATAATGTTTGGGGAAAAAAAACAGTGTGATTTTGGGGAGGAAGCACACCCCAGTCTTGCTTTACAGGAGAGGGTGTAAAATGTTGAGAAACATGCTGCTGAGCTAGCAGCTTAACAATGAGCAACATGAGATTCACAAGCTACATCTGTCCTTTAGGAGGCTATGGCCATCAGTGCACAAATATAAGAGAAAAAAAAAATTACTCCCCTCAAAGAACTGAAAAATACTTGCTGTACCTCTGTTCTAGTGAAAAATGTCTAGTAAAGATTCTCTTCAGTTAATCTGTTTGTTACGTCTCCTATTGCTTTATCCCCTCTATTTCACCCATGTAAATTGGTCCATACAGTCCATTGTAATTTAGTCTGTGAAACTCTACAGGCATACAGACTGCCTGTGACAAAGCAGCCTAGAGAACTGTATCCCTGTTCAAAGCCATGTTTTCTAGGACAGTAGGAAAAGCAGATCCAGATGTTTTTTTAACTCTGTCTTTTGCAGCAATAAACTAGATGTAGCAATCTAATGTCACCTTTTTCTTTTCCTCTACACAGAAATGGTTTTCATCACAACTGAAAATGTCACACAACTTTACAACATCGTGGCCACCCAGGAGCTCACTGTCAGTCCAGAAAATATCCATAATAATTCAGGAGTGCATCAGCTGAAACGATATGTATGTATTAATCCAGAACTGTGGGAATGGCTACAAAATTTTCAGCCTGGATTCCTCTGGTTTATATTTGTTCTGGGAGCAATAGAAAATTGCTTTGTCCTCATTGTCCTGTGTTTCCACAAAAGTCGCTGCACAGTGGCTGAAATTTACCTAGCAAACATGGCACTTGCTGACCTGATGTTAGTCTGTGCTTTACCTTTCTGGGCCATTAATATTTCTAATATGTTTCAATGGCCTTTTGGCCTGTTCCTCTGTAAAGCTGTCAACATAATGAGCCATATGAACTTTTATTCAAGCATTTATTTCCTGACACTAGTGAGCATCGATCGCTATCTTGCCTTGGTGAAAACCATGTCTCTTGGGCGGATGCGACGAACTGTCTGTGCGAAATGGAATAGCTTTGTGGTCTGGACATGTGCATTGCTCATATGCTCACCTACCATTGTGTTCCGAAATTTACAGTATTTCAAAGAATACAACATCACAGCTTGTTCTCTTCTTTACCCAGCCCCCTACTGGCATCCTGCAAACAACTGCTTGCTGAATATTGTGGGCTTTGTGATCCCACTCTGTGTCATTACCTATTGCACTATCCAAATCATCAAAAGCTTACGCAGCAGTGACATACAAAAAATAAAGGTAGTCCAGACAGAGAAGAAAGCCACCATGCTGGTCCTTGCTGTGCTCTTACTATTTATTGTTTGTTGGCTTCCATTCCAGATCAGCACATTCATTGACACAATATGTTATTTTTCACCTACTTTAAAGTGCCTGGAAGAAATCAATGACATAGCGACACAGATAGCTGTATACTGTGCCTATAGTAACAGCTGTCTGAACCCAGTCCTGTATGTAATTGTTGGGAAGCACTTCCAGAAGAAGGCTGCGGAATTCTGCAAGGGCTTGTTCCCACAGAGGTACAGAAGATCACAGTCTGTGCAGATGGAAAACACCCTGGACACTTTAAGAACTTCCATTTCAAGTGACTGCGCAAGGAAAAAGTCTATTTTACAATTACCAAAATAGCACAATTTGTTCATTACAGGAAAAAGGCCTTCTAACATATCAGTTCCCACTAACATCCATGTGCTACTGGTTCACAGAATAAATGCCATTTTGGGAAAACTAAACATTTGATCTTGATGGAATCTCCATACAAAGACCTGCTTCTAATGTTATTGGACATTTCCCATGATTGAATCCTACTTTGTAGCATACTTTCATTTTCATGAATGAATAATATTTAATCTATATGCATTTCTAAGGTGTACATACATGTACATACAGTTCTCTGATTAGAGCCCCAGTGTAGAAACTATTATCAGGATTGTGCAGCTACTTATGGTACCCATACATCTTGTTTAACTAGATTTTTTATATGAGGGGCTTGTATTTGAGTAAGTTCTTGGAAATGCTTTTTTTTCATAGATTCATAGAATACCAGGTTGGAAGGGACCTCAAGGGTCACACAGTTCAACCTTTCAGACTAAGGATATAGTTTAAATGAGATGGCCTAACACTCTGTCAAGCTGGGCCTTGAAACTCTAATGAAGGGGAATCCACCACCTTCCTATAGGACTATTATCCAACTAGATTTTTAGGTGTGGCCATCTTCTGTACTTTTACTTCCTCTGTTCAGTCATCCAAAACTATTTTGACTACTTGAGGGACAAGATGGCTGGAGCACCACTCCTATGAAGACAGGCTGAGAGGGTTGGGGTGGCTCAGTTTGGAGAAGAGAAGGCTCCGAGGAGACCTTATTGTGGCCTTCCAGTATCTGAAGGGGGCCTACAAGGAAGCTGGTGAGGGACTTTTTAGGATGTCAGGAAGTGACAGGACAAGGAGGAATGGAACCAAGCTAGAGGAGGGTAGATTTAGATTAGATGTTAGGAAGTTCTTCACCATAGGAGTGATGAGACACTGGAACAGGTTTCCCAAAGAGGTAGTGGAAGCTCCATCCCTGTCAGTTTTTAAGGCCAGGCTGGATGTGGCTCTGGGTAACCTGATCTAGTGGAAGGTGTTCCTGCCCATGGCAGGAGGGTTGGAACTACATGATCATTGAGGTCCCTTTCAACCCTGACAATTCTATGTGCCTTTTTGCAATTGTCCTGTCCCTGCTAGTTACAGGTCTGTATCAGCTTGTATGTATGGAAAGTAGCTCAAAAAAGGTAAAACAATAGCACAAGAAAGGCTGTAGCCATCTGCATGAAGTTAGCTGGGTTTTCATTGCAGCAGAAGATTCTTTACTGTTTATGCAACACAGTAAAAACATTCACTTATTCCATGAGAGTGAATGTTATTTACATTTACCTGCAGCTCAGTGACTTAGTTTTTAATATTTAAAAAGCATAATTATTATTTATAATACTATTTAATGGAAATATAAGAGCACAGGACAACTGGTATAATCTCACAAGTAGAAGAAACTGAGAATATCACAGAAATCACAGAAACATTCAGGTTGGAAAAGACCCTCAGGATCACCAAGTCCAATGGATAATCCCACTCTGCAAAGTTCACCCCTAGACTGTACACCCAAGCACCACATCCAAACAACCTTTAATATGAAGGAGAGCATCACCTAACTGTCTTAGAAATCTAACTAGAAGCTAATATGAGTCTTGAAACTTCCAATTATTAAAGAATGGTCTTTTCAGACTCTAGTAATACCTTAATTTTATTTGTATAGTTAATCTGAGTGATTTTAATACAAGATAGCTTTCCCCCCAGTTGGACTGGATTTATGGTCTAAGTTGAGTTTACACAGAAGATAAACTCTTGGTGTACTGAATTGTCAGTATTCACTTTTACCTCTAGGAACCTTGATCAAAACCAGAGTTGATGATCTAAAATCTTCTGAAACTAACAGAGCCTTTGTTCTTTTCAAAGTACTTGAGGTTATACACTTATCACCATCAAGGGAAATGGAATTTGGTCATAAAAATAAACTCGGGCTGCAACTGTATGGTCTTTACATATCAGATCTTGAATGGAGCAAACATGTTTCATTTCAGATGGAAAATTTGTATGAAACCTTCAAATCATTAACCCCAAACATGCTCTAGAAGTGTGTACATGTGCTATGAAAACTGTGTGATTTAGATCATTATAGATGATTTATAGGGATTTTCCATAGGTTTTCTCTAATAATCCAGTATAATCCTGTCATAAATGCTTCTGTTGTTTATTGGCAATAGAAGATACATTTGAATATTTGGTACCAAGAAGCAAAATATGAAAATATTCTTGTATTAATATGACATTAATTTAATTAATGTAAATATGTAGACACGTTATTTTGTTATGCAATAACCATGTACAACAGAAAATAAACTACTTCAAGAAACAAGATTTGTTGGCATTTTCTTCTCTAGCACATATCACATTACTTAGGAGTGCCTTCTCAGAAGTGCAGCTGTTGCAGGTACTTTCACTTCCTAGTGTATTAATGGAAAGTGATCTGAACCCACAAAATTTTACCTACTTTCAAAGCTCAGAGTCAGCTTTGTTTTCAGGGCTCATTTCTGAATAGCTCTGACCAATCTCAGTCCCTTTGGAAGTTAAAATCTTAATTAAGGCAGCTATGGATACAGATTATTTTTTTCCCCCACTGACAGCTCAAGCTCCCATGAAACAGCAGATACTACTTTTTTTTCCTGTGAGAACCTGGGGTACACAAGAGGCTATAGGTGCTGTTTGCAGGACGGACCCCCTAACTGAAGCATTTACTCTTCTCTCAAAGCACACACACACCAGTAGCAAGATAGAGCCACTGCACCAGCCTCTGAGACCATAGAATGCACAATGTTGGTTTGCAGACTCCTTGATTCCCCCTCTTGTCCACTTTCCAGCGTGATTATACATTGGTCAGTACTCACATGTGTCAGTTAACCAGGTAACAAAAAACCTAAAGAAACTATGTGCATTGTCCATATGCACTTACCTACTGGGAGGTTGCAGTCACACCTAGCCTCTTAGCTCTGACCTCACAAAAATAAGGCAAAATATAAGAAACATTATTAGTAAAATGAGGGCAAACAGTGGCCAGAGGATCTCAGAGCTGGAGACATCAAACTGTAACCACATCACCGTTTTATTTCTCTTTATCCTTTCACCCCTTCCACAGCTGCTCCCACCTTCCCTTTCACTTGATGCTTCCATGGCTCTTACTGCGTCTTCAGCCATGCAAACAGCCGATTCTGCACTTAGTTCAATGGAGGTGTCTGGGGACCATTGCTGGAAGAATAGCAATTGTATCAACAGCTAGATAACATTTCTCGCCTGCAGTAGGTACAGGCAGGAATAATTCTCAACTGTTTCATCTGGGTTTTTTTCAGATTGATTATTGGCGTTACTTATAATGCAAAATTAACAATCTTAAAAGTTGTTAGCACAAGCAGCTGGTTCTTGTTGTGGACAGAACAAGGTTGCTCTTTTTTAGGCAGGGTTTCTGTGGAGAAACCAGGATACTGGTTCAGGTCTCTCAAATACCCAAGCAGTACTTCAGCCATTGAATCATCCTTTCTTTGCATTCATCTATCAACTGATCCTGATTTTCCATCTTATATTGGATTCTTCCAGATTATGTTGTTTCAGACTCTGTAGTTACTAGGGCTTGGTTGTTACTGCACTGTGATGCTACTAGGATCATTTACTAGGAACTGTAAGTCACCGCAGCAGAGTATAAGCTCTCCTTAGCAGACACTGTCTATAGCATGAGTAAAGAAATCCAGCCAAGCTGAACAAAGAAAACTTTTTCTCTTCCAGAACAGATACTTACAGCAGATAACTATGTTGATTTGCAAACTATTTCAACAAAGAAAATCAAAGTGTTATATCATACTGTTCCAAAAAGAAAATTTGTTCAAATCATTAAATGTTCCAGCTATCTATGGAGGATGACTTTTCATTGCTGAACTGATGGACTGAAAGCCGGAATTCTAGAGACTTGGAGTTCTGCCACCTGTCTACTATGCAATGAGTATAAAAATTGAGCAAACAGTCTTACCTCTGCTTTCATCAACATCCTTTCTGTTCCAGAAAGCATTTGTAAATTGCTATGCAGCTCTAGAGAATGTATATTTTTTGCAGGAAAGTCAACATTGACTGGGTGACTGAACATCATATAAACCTAAAACATAAACTAATACACTTTGAGTATCCTGAGTTGAGGGCAGATATGTTTTGGTTATGTATACACCGAAGAAAACCCTTCTAACCATTGACTCTTACGTAGAAGCTTTAAGATTAGTTCTTAGTATTCTTTCAATTAGTGTTCCATTACACCTGTGCAAACTGTAAAAGGTTACCAAACCATTATATACTTTCTACAGGTTGAAATGAAGAATTAAGTTGCAAAGACACATTAAATTAATCCCCCCTTTGTATAAAATTACAGCTTTTTATGTCAACTTGTTCTAAACTGTTTAAGACCCTCAGTGCCTGTTCAAGTCATTATTTCCACCAAATGCATAGACTTCCAGTTTTGAATCTCTCTCTGAAACTGAAAAAGATTCTAAAGATGGCAATGAAAAACTACAGAAAATAAGAAACTAGATATATAAATTGAAGTTGGCTTTGCAAACCAATATTTTGATGCCATTTCAGAGTGATGAGTTTCATAAGACTTTTATTTATCATATAAAGTTTTAGACACAGCTGCACTTTCCCATTCAGAGTGCAAGTGGATGCTGGCGGCTCATAAAGATTTATGTCCAAGGGAGGACGAATTCCAGACTTTTTGGTTTTGCTCAGGCATTCTTTCTTTCTTTCTTTTTTTTTAATGGAAAAAAATAACTTAAACACAGAAGTGCACTAGCGTAAGCAAAGAGGAAGTAATGGAAAGTCTATGACGAAGATCTCCTGTTGCGTTGCACTTACCTTAGTGAGTCATTGTGGAATATGTTGGTTTATTGCATGATCTCTGGAAGGTTATATGATTCCTTAAGTAACATGTAATTTAAAAAATGCCATGTTTCAAACCTTCTTAAAAATAAAAGTTTTGATCAAGACATTTTAAAACATCACTTTGATAGAAGTGAAGCATATAGTGTCATTTTAAATGTATTTTGTATATGGTTTCGTTTATTTAATAAAATAAATATTTGAAGAGGATGCTATGTAAATAAAAAAAAATGATTTATACATTTTAAATATTAAAATTTAATACCAAATCCTTTACATTTTTTTTTCCAGTGTGATAGTGTTAATCTGAAAAATCTTTTATTCATCATTTTTGTGTTGGCATAACTCTAACTTAGTATCTTCTTAATTAACAAAAAGTTGTAATAAAAATCTGGTTATGATTGTATGGTTCATAAGAAGATATAACTGTGCACACTCACGTGGCATTTAATTTTGAGCCATTTTTCAAACACGAATGAACACAAGTTGAAAACAAACTGATAATTTACACAAATATACTTAAGAGAGATTTGTATTCAAAATGTGGCACATTTTTGTTGCTGTTGTTGTTTAGATATTGCTCTCATCAGAGGACAATCAGAGTGGAAAAAGAAAATATAATTTATAAACAACTGGTATCAGGCTACAGAGTCCCAGCAGGCAAGCAGATTAAAAGAATATTGGTGGGTGGAAGCTAGTCATCATACACTACTGAGAAGTAGTGTTCACAGAATCTAATGCCCTAGACTCCTACAGCGGGATACAAGCAGTGCTGTTATTAAAAAATGGTGGAAAGGCTTACCTGGGGTTTAGTGGATCTGTGTTTCAGCAGCCCTTTCCCATATGCCTGTTTTGCTTTAACCATAGCTTCTTGGCATGGTCTTCCCCCAGGCTAGCAGAGGAAGTTGCTCTAAACATAAGAAAAACCTGATTCAGAGTTTGTGTGCATTGACACTGAGAGGGCAGTTTAGAGCAGTTCATAAAGTTGTTGTTACAGAGGTAGTTAATCACACTAAGGAAATTTAATTGCCAAGGACTTGCACTTAAGTGCTTTATTTAGTGGTGACAGAGGAGAAAAGTCATGGCATATGGCTTATATAATTTCACAATGAGAATGACATATTTCACATGCTTTGAAAATTACTACAGCTGACATTTGGAGAAGTAAAAAGTGAAAAATCCTGAGGCTCTCTTCCAAAATGTAACATCACACACATTATACATGGCTAACAAAGCACTCAGACAGCACTCAGTCACTTAGTCATGCCTGAGGATGCATCTCTGAGTTCTCAGTAACTCCTATTCACAGGCTCTTTCTGACTTTGAAACTTTATCTTAATTGCTGGAAAGGACAAAGAGTAGGTATGTCTGTCTGGTTTTAATGTCTTACCTTTATTAAAATTATTTCACATACTGTTTATATTAAACAAAATAACCTTTTATGCTCTCAGTTCTGATCTGTGCAGTCCAGTATTGGCTTCCCTTTTTTTTGCACCATGAAACTTGTTCTGAAGGTCAGGATTAGTTCTCTTTATATATGTAAAAGATAATTAATTTTATAACATTTCTTTATAGCTGAAGATGCTTAGCTGTTTCCAGAATTCTCTCTTTCAAAATAATCTTTACATTAAAGATTGCTCCCAAAACTCAAGTGGTATTTGTTCACTGTTTCCAAAACACATGGTCTTAACTGGATAATATGCATTAATATTAGTAATAACAGTAATATATTTAATGAACTTTGTAATTGATCAGAAATTAGTTCAAAATAGGAAAAAATGTTTGTGCAAAAGATGACTGGAATATGTTAAGTCATAAACTGAATACCATTTATATGCTTAACTGTCTGTTAGCACTAAATACTTCTAAATACTTACAGAAGAAATTGCCTTTGAAGAAGAAATTAAATCAAGCAACTAAAAATGGATTGTGTTTTATATCCAGAAGATATCCGGAGCTCTAAGTTTCTCAAAAGCTTGTGTCTTGTTGCTCAGGCATCAACTCAGACACTGGCTAGTAGACTGAAGAAGTTTTCCTGAAGGCAAATAACAGAAACTTCATGTACAGTGGTTAGCTGAAAATCTAACTAATCTAGGCTAAACTGACTTGCAACAGAAAGTAAACATTCCTGAAGTTTTTAGTTTAGCCCACGATGAATGAATTATTAAAACTAATTTCTGTGGGGTTTTTGGTTGTTTTGGGTTGTGGTGGGGGGTTTTGTAGGTTTTTGTTGTTTGTTGTTGGGTGGGGTTTTTTTGTCCTTTTTTTAAAGGAAATGTTTACCTGTTGTTTCTTCTATATTATTTTTGACATGTTATAGGCTTACTTCCATCATGCTGACACCTTTGCCACCCTACTACTATAACAAGATTAGATTCCTGCTGTCTCAGAAACAGACATTTATTTGCTGTATATATCTTCTCTGCAGATTTAGATCCTCACTAGTTCTCTTAGTTTGCATGAGACTGTCAGTGAACTAGATACCATTTAAACTGTTTTGAAGGAGGATGATTAAAGCCAGAGACCTATGTGGACCAGTTTCCTAACCAGACTGCCAGACTGAGATAAATCTTTGCTGATCACTTAATTCTGTGATGCTGAAAAATATTCTATGCATTTAGTACCAAATTATGTGATGTGCAATATTAGTATTTACCTATTTCCTATAGGCATTACAAAGTACTGCAAGCTGTTCAGATACAGACATCACTGTGAGTCTGTACATATATATAAACAGATGAACAGTAGTCCTAAATGTTCTCTTCAAATACTCCATCCTTAGTAATCTCCTTAGTGTCAAAATACAGAAAATGGAAGTGCAGAGTTAAATAATTGTAGCAGAAAGTTAACATTCAGGATAACTGAATACAAAATATTGATTTTTATTTTTTTTAATACATTCTTTTTCAATATTGACATATTCCATTGGGATATGAAATACTTAAATTTGGATATGTGATGTCTTGTCTACCATAATGATCCTAGCACTGAATGTCTGTGAATAAAACCACTGAGTATAGTGAAACACTGAAATGGGTTGCCCAGAGAAGTTTTGTAAGTATACCCCATCCCTGGAGGTGTTCAAGAGAATGAGTTGCATTTCCAGGTCTGGGGAAATGGGCATCATCCACCTAAGGTTATACATAGCATGGAAAACAGGAGTAAGAGAAAGGCCAGAGAAGGGTGCAAAGCTAGCTTTGTGTCACCAGTGTGACTCCCACTACTCACAGGGAGCTGGAATTCAGCTATATCTTTATCTTTCTGGAAGAATCATTAAATTGGCACTTTCCTTCCTCTGTGCCACTTTAAACAATGGTAGCAAAGAGAGGAAATTTCAAAGGATGCAGAGGAAATTCCATCCTTGCCAATACTGGGAACATTTATCACCACTGCACATACAAATCATGGAATGATCCAGCCTATGATAATCAAGTGAGCATTAATAAAGCATTTTCAACAGTTGCATGCTTGTTACACCACTGGTGGAAGACAACTTTTGGAATTTTATGCTTCTTTTTTTGCAGTACTTTTTTCTCATTTCAGACATCTCCTGTTCACTTCTGAATTAAAAAAAAAAAATGACAGAAATTCCTCTACTGACTGTTCCCTCTTCAAATCAGAGTGAAAACAAGAGCAGCCCAGCTATCTGCCCCGACTTGAATGACTGGTGGGAAATTGTGTACTATATAATACCCAAGTATATCGACACCATCTGTGTTATTGGAATGCTTGGAAATGTATTTGTTCTCTTCACTTATTTACTGCACAAGGGTCCCCTGAAAATAGCTGAAGTCTACCTTATGAACTTAGCCATTGCTGATCTCATCTTCCTCACATGCCTCCCTTTCTGGGCAAAGAACATCAGGAATGGCTTTAACTGGCCTTTTAGCAATTTCCTTTGTCGTAGCACCAGTGCATCCATTGGCCTGAACATGTACACCAGCATCTACTTGCTAGTGGCAATCAGCGTGGATCGCTATTTGACTTTTGTTCATACCTTGAACCACCGGATGATACGGAGCAAAACTATGGCCAAAGGGATCTGCTTGCTCACCTGGTTCTTCGGCATCCTTCTCAGTGTCCCAGCTTTTGTGTTTCGGACTGTGAAATATTTTCCTGAGTGGAATATTTTGGCATGCTCTTTAGACTTCCCCAGCCCATTGTGGGCAACTGCTGAAAGACTGCTGTTCAACATTGTGGGGTTTGATTTGCCAACTACAGCAATCATCTTCCTTAATTTCTCTACCATTTGCTCCCTACAAAAAAAAGCAAGAGAACAAAGAGCACTCAGAACAACAAGTTCTAGGGAGCACAAAGGCACAAAGGCTACCAGGTTGATCTTCACAGTAGTCCTGATGTTTCTTTTGTGCTGGACTCCTTACCATTTTTTTGTATTCCTTGATATATTATACCGCACAGAAGTGATCAAAGGCTGTTTCTGGGGAGAACTACTCAACTTTGGTGAGCAGTTTGGTTCTACTCTGGCTATTACCAACAGTTGCATTAACCCTGTGATTTATGTCTTTGTTGGGAAATACTTTAGGCAAAAGGCTTTGGAAGTTTTTTCACAGTTTATTCCCTGTGGATTTCACTTGAGATGGGTATCATTCAAAGAAAAGCCTTCATATTTCAACATGTTTACAGTCAGGAGTAGTTCAACCTAATGGTTCTCAGTTCCATCTTCGTTTTGATATTACAACTTATTTCAAATGGCACTAAAAACTAATATGAATTGAACTGATCTGGCATGCACAGACTGAGCTAATTATTTATTAAAGTAAATCACTTGACTGCCTATTTGTCCTCAGTTTTCTTTTTCTGTGTTACCCATCTAAATGCATAAAACATGACACTACAATTTTGTACAAAATTAGCTATCCTGCCTTATCAATTATCAGTGGCATGAAAGAAAATCTCTTCAACAAAATATTAGAACTCTGGTTTCTTAACAGAAAGCCGTGAGCTGGTTAAACATTTTATTACATTATATCCCTGATGACCACTACTATATTACCACCACTGTACATAGCATTATAATGTACATTATGAAGCAAATATAAGCGTAACCTTCACCTGAGAGCTGCTTTTGAGCAATTATAGAGTAGTTCCGGTTATTTCTAACAATACTTGAAATGGTTTTCACTTTCACAATAGCATGTGGAAAATGTTCATAACTTTTTGTGCATTTCAAATATAGTAAGTACGTAAATACTGTAGAAGACAATGCACAACAAAGAAAATGTATGTAAACTGTAAAAAAACCAACGCAACCCAGTATCCTCCTCAAAATCTGACTTCTCTTCTCTTCTCTTCTCTTCTCTTCTCTTCTCTTCTCTTCTCTTCTCTTCTCTTCTCTTCTCTTCTCTTCTCTTCTCTTCTCTTCTCTTCTCTTCTCTTCTCTTCTCTTCTCTTCTCTTCTCTTCTCTTCTCTTCTCTTCTCTTCTCTTCTCTTCTCTTCTCTTCTCTTCTCTTCTCTTCTCTTCTCTTCTCTTCTCTTCTCTTCTCTTCTCTTCTCTTCTCTTCTCTTCTCTTCTCTTTTCTCTTTCCTTTTCCAGTAAAATGTTACACAATTACTGAGCAGTTTCATAAATATTTTTTTTTTTATACTTGAAAATATTAGTGATGGTCATTGATACTCTACTATTTTGGAGTACCTTTCATCTGAGGCACATAATTATATATTTTTATGAATCAAACTTTTGTCCTTTCTTATATTTATTTTGTAACTTATCTCCTTCCATGTGCTTTTGGGGAAAAGATCTGTGAGTAAAAATCCTTGCTGCTACCAGAATATAAACTCTGGTACTAGTAGTTATAAGAAAACCATAACAATAATATACCAGACAGAGTATGAGAAGGAAAGTTCTTTTCCATCACAGCCACTGTTGCAGAATAACTTTAAGACCATTGAGACATCTCTTGCTATACCTATATGAAAGGAGGAGATACAGTGTGGCCTGTTCAGCCAGGATATTGAGTGCAGAAAGGAGCATACAAAGACATGATTTGTATAAGTTTCATAAGTTACTATAAAGCTTGTTCAGCCTTGTACTCACTGTAATAGTCCTGCATTTTCTGCAGTTCTTTTTAGTGTCACCATTTTTAATATGGAAGGAATCTCTTTCTTAATTATAGAAATCTTCCTGTTCAATTTTGTTGCATTAAGATTAGAGTTCATTTTTAATGATTGCCCCAAACATTTTGAATCTGAAGAACAAAAGCCTTTTGAAGAGCTAAAAGTCTGTCTTCCTGCAAGGATGGTTTAAGAATAAATGGTGGATTAAGGGATCAGGGAAAAAGACTCACTCATAGCTTTATGAGTTTCACTTCTTCTGTGATGGGCTTTGTCAAAATAAATGTCAAGTTTAGACACAAGCAGTTACAACAGCATGTGAAGTCCACTTAGTCATCTGAGATTAAAAACTTACCTGTAGTCTGTTGTAAACTGTTGAACACTGCATTTATTTAATACATCCCCATTTGAATTCTTATTTCAAAAAATTTTCAGAGGTATTTTCTGGGGGAAAAAAAAACAGCAAACCTGCAATCATGAAAAAAATATATATCAACAGAAGTGTCTTTTTCCTGCTGTGTGTGGGGACCTTAAAAGGGAAAAATATCTTGTCTTGTCTGACTAACACTTGTCCATGTTATGCAACGGAGAAAAAAAACCTTCTTGAGCACTGTGACACAATTAAGGATGAGTTAATAGTTGGAAATCAGTCTGAAATCTGAAATTGATGGAAAAGTTTCTATTTAGTTCAATGCACAATGGTTTTCATGAAAGTGCTGCTTCTGTTTAACATGTGCACAGCTGTCAGAAAAAAACATCTCTACTTTAACTACTGGTTTTAACCACTCATTTATTGGAAATCAATGGATTTACTCTCCAATAGGAATTTATGTATTTTCTATTACCATGAAGTAAAAATAGATCAACTTCTTTTATTACTGATTATGTTAGTTGTATTAATATAGAAAAAATAGGAAGAGAAGATCTAATATAATCCACATCAAATGTAAAATTTTTTATTTAATCAGAAATAACTGACTGCACAGGTGTAGGGTGCAGAGTGAGAGAGTCACAGCAGCTCAGCAGAAAAGCATCCATAGATTAGAATTTGAACATGACCCAGGAGTGCCATCCTGTTTCTGTTTTGAAAGTATATGTGACAGCAGGTGATGAACTTAAATTGTATCAAGGGAGGCTAAGAGTAAGCATTAATAAAAACCTTATCCTAGCAAAGCTACTGACGGGCTGTCTTGAAGACAAACCAACACTGGAGCACCCAGAACCTCTGAGACTGCTTTGGACAGCCACTGCTGGGGACAAGATATGTGTAGTCAGTCCTATGGCAGGGATGGGATTTTTAGTCACAAAAGTTGTAAACAACTGGTCTGGACACAAAGATGCGCACAGTGCTACTGATTCTTTCTCTTTTGGTCAATAATTAAAAGTTTCATTGATCACACTATCAGGGCACTTCACCTATCACCATTCAACCAGTACTGAAATGTCAGGTCTGTTAGCTAGTCAACCAATACTTCCAGACTCCATTGCCCATGGGTTGTTTTTCTGAATAGCATCCTTTTCCCCTTCTCTCATGTTCTTTCTCACACTCCTGATAAATATTGACAAGTGTTAACCATGTAAAAACTTCTGTGTGGCAATGATGATCTTTCACAGGCAAGATCTCAGCACCCCAGGAGACTGCAAGTATAACTGAATTTGTTCTCCTCATTCATCTATATTGAATTAGTGTATTTCAAATACAATCATACTTTCTCTAGGACAAGGACTATCTTTTTGTTACCTGTTGAGGCCATGCTTGATGGCTTAGTACACAATATGGTCCTGCTAGCACTAGTGTAATGAAGTGGCACTTAGGGTTCACTGAAACCCATCTCAGGGCATAACACAGCCTGGACTTAAATTTTTCAATTTTACAGATTTTACCTGTAAAGGTAGACAGTTCTCATATCGGATTCTGGTTTTAGAAACAAAAGACACCAATACCCCAAAAAAAAAACCCTCAAGCCAAAGCCAGATGATCCATTTCTAAAACTGAAGCTAGAAGACAAGACATTCATCACTAAAAATAGAGGTAAAAACATTTTCAGATACCCATAGCCACATGGGCTTCCAGCCTTCCAGGAGTCTATCTTCCTGGGAAGAGAGCTGTTGGTCATCCCTGTGAAAATCATGTCAAATCAATTTCAAATGCTGACTTGTAGATGGAAGAAAGCAGTCTGCACACAGTACAGACATGCTGGAACTTTGAGGAACTGGATCCCATTCTTGTGGAGATTCTTAAATCCTTCACAAGAGACGTGGCCATAGAGCAACAGGACTCACTTCACTGCCCATGGGTCTGTATCAACCAAAGGCCATAGTTGTCAAGAAAGCTGCTTGCCCCTGGTCCTAGTAAGCTTGTTGGCACACTCCCGGCAGCAAAGAGGAACAAGGCACAAAAGTGCCAGACCACAGGGCAAGAATCAGACTGGGGAAATGGGGCTTGTGACCATTTTAGGCTGTGCCTTTGAGAAAGGAACAGTTGCTGGAACACTTTGGCTGAATGTTTTGAAAACATTCAGATATTCTAAACGAATTTCATTGGTAGATAGGTAAAATGCAACTTTAAGTTTTAGTTCAGTTTGAGTCTCAGTTCCAGTCTGTTCTGTCTTTTCAACCTGTCTGCTTCTGAGCAACAGCTGCTGGAGCTAACCTTGATAACAGATAAGAAAAAAACTAATTCTTGCATGTTCTTTGAGCCTAACAGAATTTCCTCCTTGATAATTACCTTTTCTCTCTCTCTAGCCCTTTTTGGGAAAAAAGGGAGGTGGGGGGAGAGAGGGGGTACAGGGAGGGGAACCCTCCTCTGGCTGGAGGAGGGAGTTTTGTTCTGTATTACTTTCTTTGCTGTTTATTTCTGTATATATTGTAGATATTGTATATTGTGTATATATTCACTGCATTTCATCCTGCTTGTAAATATAGCTCATATTTCATCTTTGCTTCTATGACTGAGTTAACTGTGGTTTCTTTGTGGGGGAGGGAGAACTCAACTTTCACCACCACAGGGCTGTGGATGGAGGTTGATGGTGAGCAGACAAATATTTGACTGGAGACTGGGCGTTGAGAAACAGAGGAAAAGACTGAGGAGAGACGCAAGCAACTACCAGTATCTTTGTTAGCCAGCTCCCCATCAGGGGTGTGTGGAGGAACAGGAAGGACACAGCATAGGGGGAGAAGGAATAGGGCACAGGGACTGGCTGTACCAGGAGACACAGCAACAACCAGGGTGCCTGTGAAAAGGAAACAGTTTTGGCAAGGAACTTGGAAATATCTGGGACCTGCTTGGCAAGGATGCCAGAGCCAAATACAATAAAAAAGAAGGGGCAGGTGTCCCAGGATGGGACTTGGGATGTTTTGTTTTCTTAAAAATAAAACAAACAAAACCTGTCAAACTTAAAAGCATTAAAAGATATTGTGAGTTTACTAAATGATGCATACAAGGGCCACAAAAATTTTGACTTAAAACTGTCCCTGGAATCTCACTGTGGCCTCCTTCAGTGTGTGACATATAATACAGTCTTTTATGACTAAGCTTTGACTTTACAACATAACAACTTAACTGCTTCTGATTTATGTTTGTGTCACTCTGCTTCATGTGGGAGAGAAACACACTTACGAAAAACTAAAATACTCTCAAGAAACTAAATCATCCACCCTGCATATTAAATAAGAACAACTGTATTGATAATACACATCCTGCCTTGAATTTCACAGGAAGAAATCTTTGAAGCAAGATATAACTATACTGGGGGAAAAAAAAAAAAAAGTGGCAGTATGATTATATAGAGACAAATTAGTACAATAATAATACACAATTGTAACTGCAAATATTAGACGAGATTCTAATATACGATCAGTTCAGAAGAGTATTGTCATCAGGAAAACTGTAGGAAGGAACATCCCGCTTTCCTTATAGCACAGTAAGATGCCTGACAAATGGTAGACACCATTCTTGGTCACTGAAAAGAGTACAGCAGGGCTTTGTGTCCATGAAGAGGGCAGAAAGAGGGATTAAGAACAAATACTCCTCTTTCATCACAGAGCACACAAAGAATATCTGGAAACAGATCTCCTCTGAGCTGTACTAAGCAAGAGCAGCTGTCATGCTCTTAATTACTCTGGTGTTATAGCTAGTTTTGATTTCAACTTTTCAGTAGATGCTGTTCATTGCCATTCCTATTATTTAACACGTGACTGAGAGCAAAATCTTGAGTGTCTTTTCCAGCCTACTGGACTAAAATAGAGACCTGCTTCTTCTTTCCTTAGCCCAAACAATACAGAGCCCTTGCAATTAGTATGTTTCTCCCTGGTGGAGAATGTCCATGAACTCACACAGTCACAGGTATCATGCCCTTCTTTAATTCTCCAGAACACATTGCATTCCGAATACACAGCACACTGAACAAGAGGAGATGTTAAGAAAGTTCTGCTCCAAAGGAGGAGTGAACACCTTCTCCTTTCTTTGCTTTTTTGTTGCTGTTGCAAAACCAGGGACAGACTTCCTAGATAAGTTCACTCTTGTACATGCTCACAAAGAACATTTGTTTCGCCTTGGTTATTTATCATGGCTTGAACAGATCCAGCTGTCTCT
Source organism: Melanerpes formicivorus (assembly GCF_026170545.1). Lineage (NCBI taxonomy): Eukaryota > Metazoa > Chordata > Aves > Piciformes > Picidae > Melanerpes > Melanerpes formicivorus. Next base: position 8,205,084 of record NW_027142369.1, read on the forward strand.
CAGTGTTAATCCCTAGACAACAATGCATCATACTACCTCATGTGAATTGTAAGAAGGGAATAGATTGCTTTAGCATGCAGCTCCTGTTTCTGACAGGAGAACTGTGTCCACAAAACCTAATTTGTACCTTGCCACAAATACAATAACCATCTTGTGTCATCACACAGTTGTCACAAGAGGTTACTAAATGACATGATGCAGATGAATCAATGAATTCCAAACTTCCTACTTTTAAAGCATGTGTGTCTGGTTGTAGTACATTCTACAGGAAAACACCTTAGGAAGCAATTGCTCAAAACCCTCCTCTGTCATGTTAATCTTGCACACTGCAGGTTCGTTGCAGCAAAATCTTCACTAGTAATATTTTATTTCAGGAGCTGAGGCATATTCTCCATCATGTCGCTAATCTGCAGCTACAGCTGGGAGAGATGTTCTCCTCTGGGAAGTAATTCACACACATAAAAGTTCACTTTTAGTTCCATCTATTGCTGTTTATCTATTTCAACTCATGCACAGAAAATCCCCAGCCACACATTAGGAATGAAACCAGCCAGTACCATTTCCTACATGAAGAAATAGATTAAGTCTCACATGCATCACAGAAAACTAACTCAGAAAGCTAGTCAACTGCAAGGTTCAAGCCATGAAAAAATATTTCACACTGTCCCAATATCTTTTTGATATATGGAAAAATGTACATGTCAGATAGCTGTGGACTGAGCAACGCTCGTCATTCAGCACTGGGAGGAGGACAAGTAGAAATATTTCGTCTGCAGCCTCAGGCTTTACTTGTCTGAGCAACAGGTTAGAAGCCAAAACCTCACCTCATGTATATCACCGGGAATTGAAAATAATATATCTGTAATTCTTTGTACCTGCCAAAGGGCTAGTCCTGAGCAGAGTGACTTCGAGTGCCTATCATTACACCATTTTAAAGTTACTACAAATTTTTTCAAAGTGAAAATAATTACATCACTGGCAAGTACTCTCAGTACTGGGACCAGTACTATTCAATATATTCATCAAAGACTTGGCTGAAGGAACAGAGTGAACTGTCAGCAGGTTTGCTGATGACACAAAACTGGGTGGAGTGGTTGACACACCAGAGGATTGTGCTGCCATTCAGAGAGACTTAGGCTGGAGAGTTGGGCAGGGATAAATGTAATGAAATTCAACAAGGGCAAGTGTAGAGTCTTGCATCTGGGAAAGATGGATCAGTGTAGGCTGAGGACTGACCTGTTGGAGAGCAGTGAAGGGGAAAAGGACCTGGGAGTCCTAGTGGATGGAAAATTGACCATGAGCCAGCAATCTGCACTTGTGGCCAGAAAGGCCAATGCCATCCTGGGGTGTAATAGAAGGGTTGTGATCAGTAGGTCGAGAGGTTCTCCTCCTTCCTCTACTCTTCCCTCATGAGACCACATCTGGAATATTGCATCCAGTTCTGGGGCCCTCAGTTCAAGAAGGACAGGGAACTGTTTGAAAGAGTCCAGCAGAGCCACAAAAATTATTAAGGGAGTGGAACATCTTCCTTACGAGGACAGACTGAGGGAGCTGGGGCTCTTTAGCTTGGAGAAGAGAAGACTAAGGGATGACCTCATTCATGTTTATAAATATGTAAAGGGTGAGTGCCAAGAGGCTCTTCTCAGTGTTGCCCAATGGCACAATAAGGGGCAATGGGTGGAAGCTGAGACATAGGAAGCTCTATGTAAACATGAGGAAGAATTATTTAACTGTGAGGGTGACAGAACACTGGAACAGGCTGCCCAGGGGTGTTGTGTAGTGTCCATCTCTAGAGATATTCAAAACCTGCCTGGATGCATTCCTGTGTGATCTGGTTATAGGTGATCCTCCTCTGGCAGGGGGGTTAGACTAGATGATCTTTTGAGGCCCCTTCTGGCCCCTCACATTGTCATTCTGTGAAAGCTAGCATAACAACCAAGTCTCTGTATCTCTGCTTGCTTTTCTGCTATTTTAATTATAAAGGTGGTGCTGATAAACATCTTGTTCATGTGTCAAAACTACTGCTATAAGGGTGGTGAGGCCTGGCCCATTTGCAGGAGAAATCATGAAGGGACAGAACCCGTGATCAGCATGTAACGATAAACTGAGGCACCCATTAAGCTTAGCTTTGAAAAAGATAGGCAAATTGCAAAAATAAAGCCAAGAATTGATATTAAATTTTATAAATGAAAAGCACCTAAGACATTTTCAAAAAGGAGAAAACCAAGAAAAATTAAAGATTAGACTGCCTGTTCTGCAAAACTTCAGTCAGTCTCTCAAGAACTAAAAAAAGTGCTGAACCTCTGAGTGAGGCCTCTTGCCAGCATTACTTAACTCTTATCTGCTGGTTGCATTCCAGATTCCTGGCGTGGATGCCAGGAATTCATAAGGCAAATCACCCACCGCAAGTCTCTCTGACGTGGCAAGTGGTAGTCAGACAATGGTGACAGTAAGTCTGATGGGAACTAATGCCCTATAAATATCCTTGTGTTTTAGGTATTATTGCAGATAAATAGCACTCTGCTGGAACAGCCAAATTATTTGTGAGATGTGGTGATGTTTAACACAGTTTTCTTCCCTTATGTGTTACTTCAGACAGTTGGGTGTAGAGGGCTATAAATCATCACAGGGTTGTCTAAATAGAGTTCTGCAACTGTAAGAAAACTTTGTGTCTTTGTGCTTTGTGTCCCATCATTAGATACATATCCAGGAAAGCTTTCTTCTTCTCACAGTATGGGAGAAAAGGAATACTTTGTTTTGTTTGGCAAGTACTTCAGAGCTGTTAAATAATGACACTCCACTATCAGACTACCATGCCAAATGTTATCATTGCCCTAGTTAAGAGAAGAGGGAATTAATGATAGCAGAAGATTAATGCAATTAACTGAACTGCAGGTATATGGGAGCATATGTAAACTACCACTTGTCAACAGCATCAAAATCCCTACAGCTAGCTCTGGGGTACTCTTCATGACTTGATAATGCTGGAGAGAGGGAAGTAAATTCAAGCTAATGGGAAAAGCAAGTTCTAAAAGAGAGGGAAAAAAATCTTCTATCAAAGGACTTCTAAGTGTCCATACTACTAAAACTTCCCACATCTTTAATTTCAAGGCAATTCTTTGCTAAATTGTCACTACAGATCAAGAGTAACATTCAAGTACTCAGTGATGCATCAAAGACACACATGGCCTTGTGCACACCAAGACTTCAGCATCTTTTCTTTGGACTCCCCAATACATGCACTTCAGTTGGTAGCCAAAACTCTGCCTATTGTCCATAGGCATATGGTACTTACTTAAGTGCAGAACTCTTGCCCATAGCTTCCCCACAATACATCTTGTTGGCTGCTGTATCCTTGGAGGTGACTGCCTTTCATTTCTTTTCCTTCCCATGTGTTGGATGCAAAGTAGTTATAGGTTTCTATTGACTAGTAAAATATTAGCCAAATAAAAGAAGTCTTCTTATGTTTTACTGTGAAAATAATGAACAAAAAAGCCAGCTCTGTTAGAATTAACTTTATCTCATCTTTCATGCTATGGCAAAAATAAAATATCCTTCAGGTAACCTGCATGTTATCCTAATAATAAGTCCTCTAAACAGACCATGATGGTCCAGAAAAACTACAAAAAAGTACCACTGACTGGTCACTTTAAAAGGAGTAGTCCAAGGAGAAAGCATGTAAACCAGGGGCACAGCTTCAAAAGAGTAAAATTAGATGTGTGATGTTAGATCTGCATTGTTCTTCCTACCCTGCTCTATTTCACTTCCAGGCATTCTACACAACCCATCCTGTTTATTCAATGAGCTGTGAAGGGTCTGGAAGAGTTATTTTGGGATACTTTCCCAGACTTATGGAATACTGATTTGAAACACAACTCCCTTCATGCACTGGATTCACACTGGAGTCTGCTTTTCTTTTTCAAATTCTAATTAATCAGACTATTAGTGGAGTTACCTTGTGACCTGATTTTAGTGAAATACTTCCTTTTCCAGTTCAATATATATAATTTTCTGATGCATAGCCAGGTGTGTTGTGGTAGATGCAGCTGAAGTATGATAGCATGCGGCAGTAGAAAATGCAGGTGATGCCCTTCAGCACTCCTCAGTCTAGCTCTGCAGCCTCTGTCCTACTCCCCCATTAGGAGCACCATGCACAGCCAGCCATGTTTAGTACATGCTGGTCCAGAGCAGGAGAGCCGCTGCAATTCTGCAGTGAGGTACTACTCTAGTGGCAGAGAACCGGGAGACAGGAGCCAGGAGTACTAGACAAATGTGATGGTCTGGTCAAGCCCTCTTCCTTTTAGGAAACATAAGTAGTATATTTGTAGATGTCTAAAATACCTTCTTTTTGTGACACATGCCAATTGGGAAATACTTTTGCTTGTCCAAGGTCATTTCTGTATGAGATGGCCTTTTCTGTACATCTCTCAGGAGAAAACATACAACAAGACACCCTCAGTTCTCTGAGCTGAGATGTGCTGAACCTCTTACAGCAGGATGAGAAAGACTGAATAGCTCTGAGCTATTAGTCCAACATGGAGTAAGGCTAATAACACTTACTGGACATTAGTGGTAAACTCATTTCACAACAGTATGTTACAGGAAAAGCATCCTCCTATTTTGAGAAATATGAATGTATGTTATCAGAAGCAGTCAGGAAAACAAGAAAAAGACTCTCTTAGAAAAAAGAGCAATAGAAATATGAGAATGTCTTAGTCACTCTAACTGGTGACAGCTCTGTGCTCATGACAAATTCTGGTGTGACTATTTTAAAATACAGATACAGTGTCACAGAATCATAATACCTTACTGTCTTCTGGTCTAAGTTATTACTGAGTAACACATTGTGCCTTAAATGCGCACTACAAAGAGTCAAACAATTACTTTCCTTTTCTGAGAAATTCTCTTATTTGTACAATTTTAAGTATTATTTATGTGAAGATTATTTCTGAGAGATACTTTTTAATTTTCAGCCTATTGAAGTTCACTTCTACACTTCCTTAAGTGACAGCAAAAGCTATGGCATGATAAAAACTTCTTTGGCACAGCAAAGAAATTAGAAAACAGCTACACCTGAAAATAAAGCAGTTCAAAGTTTGGGAAGCAATGAGTGTGTCATGGAAGGGAAGGTTCAATGAGTCATATCTTTGGCTGCAGGACCAAGGACTTGTTGGGCAAATCACTCTTGTTGATATAGGTTGTTCAATCTGACATTGGGTCAACAACTGTGTCTCCTTGGCAAAAGAAGCTAAAGAAGTAAACAGCAAGAGTCAGAAAACTGGAGGAGATGCTCTAGTTTGTCTGTCGAGGCATAGAGAGAGACAATAGGAAAGACCGTCCATAATTGTATGCAGTCATGTAACCTGAAATTATCCTTGTATCATAAACCCATTAAGGGAGGTGATGAAGGTAACCTACTGGAGGTCGATGTATTTGCTTGCTTTCTGCCATCTGGCTTTTCAGTGCTATTTGTGTAATTCTGCTATAAATAGTTTCTGTGTATCTGCATACATATGGAACTAGGACCACAATAACTTTCAGTATTTAATAATCAATTTCTTCTTCCAAAGAAAAATGGGGAGAAGTTACATTGCTTTGCAAGGCAAGTATTTTCTGATTCACGAGGCCTGAAAGCCATCAAATTTCTGTTTGCAATATTCTGGGGCATTAATTCTTCTTTCCTCCACACATACATTATAATAAATACACTGAGTTTCTGTTCCAGCAAATTTCTTTGTAGTAACTTCTAACATAACTGACTGCAATTGCTGTCTGATGCTGTTACAGCAAGATTTAACAGTTTGATTACAATTAGTGCAATGTTTCTAGACAAGCATTTTATTTGAAAAATATGGCCACTTTATTCCTCAGCAAAAATCTACAGAATAAATACACTTTTTGTGTTTTAAGTGGTCATTATTTAAAATTATGCATCAGGTGGTACATATTGCAGCACACTAAAGAGTGGTTAACTCCTTAGTCTTGCTGCAGCAGTTTCAGCTGCTGATTTGCAGTATGGACATCTATCCAAGGTGCTTATTTTCATTTTTCTTCCACCACCTAGGAAATTTTTAGATACTCTACGAAGATCCTCATGCACTCTTTTCACAGGTGTAATCAGACCACTCCTCTCAAACCAACTTGTGAACAAAGTTTTGCTTTCAGAAATACTGTGGGTTAGGAGAAGAATATAGGGGTGGAGGAAAGTTGTCTCCTTTGCTTTGCTGAAGATCATGCTTTGCTGGACTAGTAGCAGCCTTTGAAGCCGCTCTGCCTCTGTAGCTCAGCTGCACACTTCTGGCTGGAATCTGGCCAAATTTCTTCGCTCAGACTCATTAAAGGAACTTGTCTATCCCTACTGTGTCTACAGACACAGAAAGGAATTCAGAATTTAAGTCTGGTTTTGCAGCAGCACTTATCAAGCTGGAGGAGACCTTCTCAACAAACCAGTAAAACAAGGGGCAAGCTGCATATACAGTGCTGTGTTGTATCCCAAAGCACCCTCAGCATAGTTCTCCCAGAAGCTGCTGTTTTAAACTTTAACATATTGATATTGGTTGGGAGGCATTTTTGTTGAAGTGCATCTCTCTTAATTCCCAAGGAAAGGCCATGTCTCATATTCTGTTTGCTGCGATGTGCAGCTTACAGTGCTGTTTGCCAACTGTGCCTCACAAAGACTAATGATGTTTACAGTGCTTCATACACTCTTGGATATAGTACTAGAATTCAGACCACCATGTTAGATGGCCTCCTTTGAGAGGGGGGTGGAGGGAAAGTGAGGAAGGAAACAAAGAAATCTACTGATGAAAATGATTGGTAAGGAAATACAGAGCTTCATTAATTGCAATTTACACAATCAAAAATTATAATATATATGACAGAATTTGAAACTATATCAGAGCAGGTCTCTTGTGATGGAGCCTGAACCATTGGTGCAGAACTCTGTGCAAGGAGAATTAATTCATGACAGTTTTTGACCTATGTAAACTGACAAACTAGACACACTGTGCACTGCCACTGTGTGCATGCTCTTATTTGGAAGGCTGTGGGATCCATAACATGCCTCTCCCTCCTAAGCATTAGCAGTGCCCAGTGTGGCATGTGTTCTCTGAATCAAAGAGTGAAGCAATGCTGACACAGCCTTTGTGTCCAGTCCCACTTATTTGCATGCCTTCATACATAAATCACAATATATATAGGCTGTCACGTCAGAGACTCTGCCAGCTTAGATTAGGCACTCCTGGTGTAACACACTATAACACCACAGGGCAAGCCAGGTCCCCAGCAATGTATGCACCAATGAAACCATGACCAGAACTGCCTAAGTCAGCAGAGAAATCACCAAGAGGTTATATCTGGAACATACCATTAGAGTTAATGCACCTGAAAAGAAAATTAAGGGAAATTGCACTCAAGTAGCATAATGGAGGGACCAGAAATGGGATTCAGAAATGGCCAGATGAAGCTGAAATTCCTTGACCCCATTCCAGTCACTAAACTGCTTTTGTGTCCTTGATGCACTAGCATCAGCACCAGCATCCAGGACCAGAACAAGAGGACACAGTCTCAAGCTATGCAAGGGGAAGTTTAGGCTCGAGGTGAGGAGAAAGTTCTTCACAGAAAGCGTTATTGGCCATTGGGATGTGCTGCCCAGGGAGGTGGTGGAGTCACCGTCCCTGGAGGTGTTCAAGAGGGGATTGGATGTGGGACTTGAATCTATGGTTTAGTTAGTCATGAGGTCTTGGGTGGTAGGTTGGACTGGATGATCTCTGAGGTCTTTTCCAACCTTATTGATTTTATGATTCTGTGATTCTATGACCTGTATAATAGAAAAACACTGAAGCATCAGGCAGCACTAGCATGATGTACTTTGTTAGATGGTCCTTGTCAGAAAGGTCAATCAACCTGCTTGCTCACCCATCTCTCATTTGCTATGGACAAGGATTGAAGGGCAAGACAAGAAAGTTTTTCTGAAAGGTAAGAATTAAAGTATAGAGGTAGTTGCTGGGGACTGGTATAAGCATATTAGGTAAGTACAGCTCTATTTAAGATTAGATGAGAGCTCTTCCTTCTCCTTTTCTAGACTATTGCAATTATTTTCTGTTTACAATCTATTTTGGTTGCTTTATTAGTCCTTGGAGGACTTGGCCTAGTAGCAAGGCAGTAAACATCTTCATTCCATATCTGTATTCTGAAAAATATTCACTCTGCCTCCTTTAACTCTTTCTCTGCTTACTGAAAAACTTCTGGCAACACTACCTAGGCCCACAAAAACAGAGCAGAGCTTTCCTGGAAAATGGGCATTAAAGCAAGAATTTGTGAGAGAGGAGCTGGAGGACTGAAAAGCTGCTAACATATATAGTAGCTCACAGGGTAACAGAAAAGGATTAAAATGTTCCTGCAGAAACACATTCAGAAATGCTATTGCCAAGAGGGGTAGGAAGGTCTGTCAAGAGCTGAAGAAGCTCCTAAGGATACTTATGCAGAATTTTGTGTTAACCTAAACTGTTTTGCATGACTTCTGTGAAGTGCATATTTTCTATGAGCCAAACACTAAATATTGTTTAGTTTAAATATTTTCTCCCTGTTTACAGATGAAAGATGAAGAAAACATGCTGCCAGATGCAATGTTAGTAATCTTTGAGATCTCAACTTCTTGCTTTATAAACATTCTGTAACCTTAGGTAGATTGCTTTCATGCAGTGTACATCTAGGATTAACGTTTGTCAGAAGGGACTTCCTCAGATCATCTAGTCCAACTGCCCAGGTCAGAATCAGCCACAGTCATTTTCCCAGAACCCTGTCATCAGATTTTTAGAATCTACAGTGATGGAGACTCCACAACCTCTCTGGGCAACCTGTATAAGTGCTTGACTGCTCCCATAGTAAAAACAAAACAAAAAAACCCCACAGCTGTTTTTTTTTCCATTCAGGGAGAATTTCATATGTTTTATTTATGTTCATTTCCTCTTTTCCTATCACTTGGCACTACTGAGAAAACTCTGGCTCTCTTCATTTCCTCCTGTTAGGTATGTATGTGTGTTGATAGGATTCCCACTGAGCTTCTCTTCTCCAAGCTGAACAGTTCCTTCTTGGCAGAAGCACAGATTCTCCAGAGTATCACAAAAACAATCCTTTCAAAGTAACGTTCTTCAAGGGACAGTCTGCTGCAGACTCGTCTCTGACTATATAGGCATTGCAAGATGAGAGCATACAGGACTACAAGGCACAGAGACAGCCTCCAACACCATGGATTCTTTATCTGCAGTGAGGCCAGTTTTGTGAAGGTGCAGAAAATTAATCACGTCTTGAATACTTGTGGATGAATTTTTGCTGTCTTGCCCTTTTGTATGCTACATTATTAATACATATTACCTTTGTTGCTTGTTTACCCTCAAACCTTTCAGAGCAGTTTTTAAAAATACATTTGTTGCCTTGCCTGTGCAGTCTCTACTCAAAAGGAAGTAGTGCTTGGCAACGCAGAGTTGGATGCTGGCTCCTTCAAACACCATGCAGAATTCACTGACTTGCTCATCATTCTCCAAGCCTTTAGATACCATATGTCTGTGTAAGAACAATATTGTGGCAGAACTGACTGTCCTGTCTGAAGATGCCCCAAGATTATTTCAAAGTGTGTCTGATGAGGAAAGTCTACTTATACCTTCAGACTTCATAGAATCATGGAATTGTTAGGGTTGGAAGGGAGCTCAAGGATCATCCAACCCCCTGCCATGGGCAGGGACACCTCACACTAGATCAGGTTGCTGAGAGCCACATACAGCCTGGCCTTAAAAACCTCCAGGAATGGGGCTTCTGCCACCTCCCTGGGCAACCTGTTACAGCATCTCACCACCCTCATGATGAAGAACTTCTTCCTAACATCCAATCTGAATCTATCCATTTCTATTTTTTTCTTCCATTCCCCCTTGTCCTATCATTAACTGACATCCTAAAAAGTCCCTCCCAAGCTTTCTTGTCAACCCCCTTAAGATACTGGAAGGCCACAATTAGGTCTCCTCGGAGCCTTCTCTTCTCCAGACTGAATAGCCCAAACTCCCTCAGTCTGTCCTCATAGGAGAGGTGCTCCAGCCCTCTGATCATCCTCATGGCCCTTCTCTGGACACATTCCAGCACCTTCAGATCCTTCCTATAACAGGGGCTCCAGAAATATATTTCTGTGACAGTGATTTCGCGGTATCACAGTATCAGTACTTCAGGTGGGGTCTCACCAGAGTGGAGTAGAGGGGGAGAATCACCTCCCTCAACCTGCTGGCTATGCTTCTCTTGATGCAACCCAGGATGTGATTGGTTTTCTGAGCTGGAAGTGCACATGGATGGCTCGTGTTGAGTGTCTCATGCACCAGAATTGCTAGTGTTTACATGAGGGTCCCTATGAGATGCACCTATGGGTCCTGAGGAACTGGCAGATGAAGCTGCCAAATCACTTTGAAAATTCATGGCAACCGGGTGACTGTTGACTGGAAAAGGGGAGACATAACACCCATCTTCAGTAAGGGAAAAACGAAGACCCTGGAAACTATAGGCCAGTCTCACTCAGCAGATCCTTTTGAAGGATTTGCTAAGGAATGTAAAAAATGAAGAAGAGCTGATTGGCCTCACTAGGGGCAAATCATGCCTGATGAGTTTTGTGGCTTTCTATGATACAGTTACAACAGTAGTGGATAAGGGAAGAGCAGCTGATGTCATCTACCTGGACTTGTGTAAAGTGTTTGATACTGTCCTGCTTACGTCCTGGTCACCAAATTGAAAAAAAGTACGGACTTCAGGGGTGGACCACTTACTGGATAAGGAATTGGTTGGATGGGTGCATTCAGAGAGTTGCAATCAACAGCACAATATCTAAATGGAGACCAGTGAAAAGTGGTGTCCCTCAGGGGTCAGTCATGGGACCAGTACTGTTTAACATCTTTGTCAGTGTTACAGACAGTGGGATGGAGTGCACCCTCAGCAGGTTTGTGGATGACTCCAAGCTGTGTGGTCTGGCTGACACACTGGAGGAAAGGGATACCATCCAGAGGGACTTGGACCAGCTTGAGAGGTGGACACAAGACAACCTCATAAAGTTCAAAAAAGCCAAGTGCAATGTCCTACACCTGGGTGGGGGTAATCCCAAGCACAAATATAGGAAGTGTGAGGAGTGGCTCAAGAGCAGGGTCAAGGAGAAGAATTTGGGGCTATGAACTAGCAATGTGTGCTTAAGCCCAGAAGGCCAGCTGTATCCTGGACTGCACCAAAAGAAGAATGCCCAGCAGGACAAGTGAGGTGATTCTCACCCTATACTTTGCTCTCCTGAGACCCCCACCTGGAGAACTGTTTCCAGTTCTGGTGCCCTCAGCATAAGAAGGATATCGAGCTGCAGGAACAGGTCCAGAGGAAGGCCACAAAGATGATCAGAGGACTGGAGCACCTTCCCGTCCCTGGAGGTGTTCAAGAGGGGATTGGACGTGGCACTTGGTGCCATGGTCTAGTCATCAGGTCTGTGGTGACAGGTTGGACTCGATGATCTTTGAGGTCTCTTCTAACCTTGATGATACTGTGATACTGTGACAGGCTATGAGAGTTGGGGCTGCTCAGACTGGAGAAAAGGCTCCAGGGAGATCTTGTAGTGGCCTTCCAGTACCTGAAGGGGACCTACAAGCAATCCAGGAAGGGACTGTTTACAAGGACTTCTTGTGATAGGACAAGAAGGAATGGCTTTAAGCTTGAGGAGGACAGATTTAGACTGGGTATTAGAAATAAATTATTTACAGGAAGGGTAGTGAGACACTGGAGCAGGCTGCCCAGGGAAGTGAATGCCCAGGCAGGTGGACAGGTTAGATGAAGTTTTGAGCAGCCTGGTCTAGGGGAAGATGTCCCTGCCCATGGCAGTGGGGAGGGAACTACATGATCTTTAAGGTTCCTTCCAACCCAAACCATTCTACAGATCTATGAATAGACACATAAACCATAGAATAAGAATTCTGGAACTAAACAACAGACAGTGACAAGGCAACATTAATAACTGACTTTCCCTTTCATTTCTATCATGTTTCTAACAAGTTCTCTAAAGATAAATATGCAAACACATGCAAATGATTCAAAAATAATTATGTGTGCAAAACTCAGAGCTTCAAAATGGACATGAAATATTAATTTAATTGGTGTGAAACTGCTCTTAACAAGCATTTTCAGTTAGTCTGCAAGATGAATGATAGCCACAGATGTTTGAGTGATCAACTTTCATGTGAAAGAAGTGTGCTCACAAGAGATTCTGGACCAGCATCCTGGCTAATTTTTATACCCACACATTGTTGTATGGATTGCAAGCCCTGATCTGCACTCTGCTCCAGTACTTTTGAACAACCAGAAGCTGAGTACTGAGTTCATGTTTTAAGAGAGTTGGAAGATTTTACATGTGACTGAGAGGTCAAAGCACTATCTGGAACTGAGGATGAAAACTGTTGTGTGAACATAGACATCACCCTATATCTGCAGCTGGATGGTAATAATAGAGGCCTCAAGTTGGAGAAGACACTGCCTTTAACACACAAAGTGTAAGTTCATAAACTAAAGGATTGATACTCTGTGAGAAACATTTGAGAGTAAAAACCTTGAGGCTTAGGCTTCTGCGTTGTATTGCTTAGTCTTGACTCAAGTGGGAGTGATCATGGAGAGCAATAAAGAGAAGTCTTACAGACAAAGAGCAGTTCTGCCTGGAAGGAAAAGGTCTTTGAGGTAAAAAAAAAAAAAAAAAAAAAAAAAAGATAATCACAACAGGGGTGTAACTAAAAAAGAGCATTATAAAAGGATGAAAGCTACATCATTTTCATATTAAGGCAGAGAGTGGAGTACATTTTCTGCTCAAGACTTTTGAAACCATCAAGGCCCAGATCCTCAGTGGCATAAACTGCTTTTTTTTTTCACTAGTATGTTCTTCTAATTTGCATTCATTAAAGACAGAGAATGAACAGAATTGTCTCATTTATAACTCATGGCATGTGGACACCCAAGACTCCTTTAGTTCGCATGCTTTGTCAGTGTAAATCAAGATCACCTCCTTTCAAGAGCACATTTATAAGTTTAATAACATGGGCAGTCAACCCCCTTTCTGCTCTGTGTGGATGAACAGCAGCCACTGAAATCTGTAACTACTCAGAGCCTGGGGTTGTTATGCCTATTTTTATTGATGTTTGAGCACCTCTAATTCAGGCAAGCAGGATCCAATTCCCTGCTCAGTCACTAATCTTCTCTGGCCTTGGAAACAGAGTCATCTTCAAAAAGAGTTGTCACCATCCTTTCAGGACCAGCCTGCTTGCAGCAGCCACTTTAGACCCTTGGCACAGACACCCACCATGGATTCCTGTTACTGCTATGTGGTGAGGGACCTCCCTCAATCAGATCTACAACTCTGGTGCAGATCCACACCTCTGAGAGTCAGACAATGCTCAGAGAGTCATCAGCAGATGTGAGTGTGACTGAGGAGTGATTGTGTTGTGTACAGATGCAACAGGGTAGAACAGACTGAACCAGAAGGCTGCAACCCTGCTCTGAGCTGCAAGTGAAGAAACAGGTCACCAAGTGACATAGACTTTGTTCAGCAGGTGCCAAAAATCACTTCTGACATCCATTCTCTCCTCCCTGACTTTCCTACAAAATCTCTCTCTTATGTTTGCCCAGTCCTTGAGTAGAGATCAGAGCCCCATGGCCCGCCCAAGGACAGGCTTTACCAGTATCCATTAGCTCCTCTAGAAGCTATGTCCTACTATAGCTGACTAGACACCACAAAGCCTTATCTTGCTGCCTGGGACCACAAAGCTGAGAGCACCTAAAAGACAATATCCAAGACAACTGTGAAAGAAGAGAAAAAATATTCTGCCTTGAAGAGCACAACTAGAACCGCTTCACCAAAGAAGTTTCTGGACAAGAACGATGCTTAACTCCATCCATATATTAGGGAATCTTCATCTTGGCAGCTAAGGAAATGTACTTGCCTTACTAGGAGATGGCTGCAGTCACGTTAAGCAGCTTAGCTTTGAAGGTTAAATGCCCATGCAATGAGATTGGCTGGTGTGGGTCAGTATCTGGTGCATTTGGCTGTTGAGGAAGCTCAGGTGAATTTGGAGATCAACCAGAAATATCAGAGTAGAGGCTGTGAGCAAATCTAAGAAGGACAAGAAAGACAACATTTTAAAGATCACTGCTGTGGTTGTCCAAGACAGTTTTGCCTTCACTATTTTAAGTATAAAGGGCAAGTGCTGGTGCTTGAGTAGGTCTGTGTAGGGACAAAATAGCATGGCATTTTTCTGAAGGATTGTAACACTTTACATTTTCACATTCTCTTATCTGCCAAAACTGTAAGTCACTCATAAGTGTTGTAAGAGTAAGGCTTTTTAATCATTATATTATTATTTTATTTATAACACTGCTATTTTTATTCTTGAGTTTTGTTATTATTTAGCTTCAGGGAAACTGATACACAGGTATGTAACAACCCAAATCCTTCAAGCTCCTTACATCCATTACCACTATTGAGTGAAAAGCTCTGCCATATGACCAATGTTTCAGCTCTTTGAAATTAGGGGAGCACTTCTGACACAGGCAGAGTTGCAGCCTAGCTACGTTTTCTCTTGGCCAAGAAGCAGTTGTTGAGCAGCCTCTCCTGGCAGGAATGAATTACTGCTCTTCCAGAACAATTGTGATTCAAAACATTTCACTTCAGCTACAATTATTGCAACAAAGTTTTTCCTTACCATGTTGGCAGTGAAACTCTGGATGGATTTAAAAAGACACTCTGGCAAATCATCTGTTAAGTTGAATGACAAGTAAGATCCAGAGTGTATTTTCATAAGATCTTGTATCTGAGAAGATGAATCAACCCATTGCTTTAAACAGCTCATGACCTACAGTGTGTCACACTCCACATGCTTCTTTCTGTGTACAGACTCTGAAATCTCTTTCCAAGCAAACACTTAAGGACATTCGCTAATTATGGAAAATACTTAAGTATGTGCATTGCTGTCTTTGATTAACTTCTGTTTAATTTTTCTGTTGAATCTAATTTTCATGCAAGATTACTCACAATCAAGCTTGAAAAGACACTTGAAAGTTTGATTTATTTTTAGACATGTAGAAATAATTACAGCATACAAAATGCTCTTTGTAAGTTACATGTGGTGTCCCCATCTCTGGAGGCCTTTAAAAGACACATAGATGTGGTGCTAAGGGACTTGGTTTAGCACCAGCCTTGGTAGTTAAATAATAGTTGGACTTGATGATCATAAATGTCTTTTCCAAACAAAATGATTCTGTGATTCTATGAAACCATTTCCTGAGCTGTCCAAATGATACACAAGCCTCTTAGCAGCATCCTGCTATAGGAGTAGGTGTCATACAGCTAAAATGCATCATGTGTTCCATTAACAGCCAAAGCAACATCTTCTGAAGTTAGCATAGCACTACTCTGTCATGATTCAAGTTATTTGTCTTCAATACAACTTTTCAATTTTCATATATTCTTAATTCTTTTTCTTAATGCTGTATTTAGAGTCTCTGTTCTAACAATATGTATAACTATTTTAAATGTTGCAATACAAAGCAATTATCACTATTCTTTGAGAGGCCAGTTTCTAAGTAAGCTTTTTATCATTTTCTCTTTGAAAGAGGACCTAATGTATTGTCAGTGACCAGTGTGGCTATATTAAGATGCATCAATTCAGTTGTGGATGCATTGAAAAACAACATTATTAAATCTGCTGTGATTTTTCCTGTGAATAATTGTGGCTAAGACACTTAATTTTCTTCTGTAGCAGCCACTTTTGTGTTGGTATTTCCTGCCAATATGATCAATTTCTTCTGAATGCTTAAACTCAGCATTTCACTATTTCACATTGTGAACAACTAGAAACTTCCCTTCTGAAAATGAGAAAATTTGGGGAAATTTTTGCTAAGCATTTAACTGCTGCGTAAAGTGCAATGCCTATTGCTTTCAGTATTTCTAGACTTCCTGGAATATTACTGTCATAGTCCCAATTACAATCCATATGAGGATGTGATTTAGCTTAGCTAGAAGTATATCTAGTAACAGTTAAAACTGCTCTTAGCATCAACCATAGATCTTGATCACAATCATCCAGCGCCTTCTGTGTCCTGGGCCAGTAGAGCTGCACTCTACCCAGAGAGCATCTATCCCACAATTGATGTATGGGTTGAAATCTGATTTATAGAACACAGTAGTGCTTGCTAGCTTTTATGTAAACAAGACCTATTTTGAAAAAACATTTCAAACACTTTTGCCTCATAGTGACAATTGATATTTCTGGGAACACTTTATAGAGAAATTCAAGATTTTGCAATGTCCAAGGAATGTAAATTCTTGCTGCTTGGAACCCAGCACAGTGGACTTGAACAGAAAAGTGATCTGAAGAAGGAAACAGCTTTCAGCAAAACAAATAGATTCAGTCATGTGGAAGTTGCCCTGGAGAATAACAAAACTCTGTCAAAATGCTCCCAGGTCTTTGCCCTACTCTAAGCAGGTCCTTCAATTTGCAAACAGTAAAGAATTTGAAGGAGTCTTCTCTTTCAGTTCTCCTCAAACTCTCACTTGACACATGCTATAAATAGGCAGGGACACATTTTCATTTCTTTCAGTTCTGCTATATGCTTCTAGAGGGCTTTTTCAGCAGCTGAGAACACAGGGGATGGTACAAGCAGTAAACCAAACCCAGGCCAACACTTGACTGTCCTGACACCTGCCACTTACGGGCAGCTGTGCAAAATCAGTGTCCCAGTGTCACAGCATGGTGCAGCAGGCTAAGCTCAGGATGTTTATTTTCCTATGAAATTCATCAGTCGTATATGATGCAGAACGAGAACATATTTTGTGGTTTTTTGTTTTAACCAAAATAGGACAAACCAGGAGGAAATGCTCCTTCAATTAGGACTTTACAGTAAAAACAAGGTGTCATGAGCTGCTGTTTTGCTTTCCTTTCTGTTACAATTTAGACAGTCCCTGCCTCACATCACAAGCTGGCTTAAACAGTATCTCCTTAGAAAAGGAAAGGGGGTGATACTGACATATCACAGACAGGAAGGAAGTTGTGTGCTTGTCAGTCCCTGCCACCTGATAGCATTAGTCTGGGAACCACTGCTGGGAGCAGTCAGAACTGTTTCCCCAAATCACAAGGGGAGCTCAGAAAGGCCCCATTTTCTTACCAGTAGAGAAAGTCACTGTCTGTGTTTTGGAAACTAACATCACTACCCTTCTTCAGGAGGGCCAGATGCTTACTCCCATAGCTTCCTTCTAAGTTCTTCAGTCTCTGTTCAGGAAGCTCATTTCCTGTCCTTTCCCTATATTAACTTTACTACAAAGATGAATTTTGCAAACCCAAAAGCTTTAAGAGCTATTACTCAGCAACACAATGAGGGCTCCAGTGGGACTGTTTGGATAGCCACTTCTAAAATATGTAGTGAGAAAGAAAAGAAAATAATTGCCCCAAGGATTTTTCAAGTCTTCAGTGTTAATCTGAAAAATCTACTTTTTCTTTCTTCTGTTTGCATGGCAAGTTTACATTCAAGTGATTGCTCTCAGGACAGCAGTAAGATACATACAAGCAAAGCTCAGGTAAAGCAGAAAACACTGCTTATCTTTATTCATCATCCTTACTTATCTTTCCTGCATCTTCACAAATACCTGTTTAAAACTGTTCTTGGAAGTTCACACTTAATAGGAAGCAGCATCAGTAAAAATTCCTGCCGAGGACAAGGAAAGATGGCGATGATGAAAATTGCATTTGAAAACCTTCTCTATTAATGTCATTGTGGGTCTTAGCATTAAATTATATGAGAGGCTTAAGGCAACTATGCAGAGACATTAACCATTAATGTAGTGGGACATGCTCCTTTGTAACAGCCTCTTGTCATTTCTGCAGCATCCATAGGATATTGCAAAGACAGGGCCCAGTTTAAAACCTCTTGTCAACCCCTCTCAGACTTGGAGATCATTTTTCTTTTTGACCAGATTGTCAAACTCCATTGTATTAACAAATTTAGCTGGAGAGGCATCATTTCTAGTTGGGAAAAGGTAAAAAGGAACTACATAGTATTAGCTTACTAAATGCCTGTGAAGTGGGTGAAGGAATTAATTATTTTGCATTCTTCACAGATCTTTAAAACCTCCACTGAATGTTGAGGTAAGAAATTAGATCTCAGTAACTAAATGTGGCAAGGGGCCTATGGAAGACACAGTATGCGATCATACAGAGAGCACTTTGTTGATGCACCACATACATGGGTTAAAGCTGCATCAGCCAGGTTAATTTATTTCCTAGCTTTAAACCTCTGTGCAATTTTAAAGCTGCTTTATTTTTTAATTTTTTTTTAATTATTTTCTTTTTATACATAGCCAGTTAGGTTAAAAGCTTTTAACAGTTAACTGTTATTTTGGGAGACTGCTTTCTATATGAATTCTATTTATTGGTAGAGAAAACCAACTCCAGGAACAAATTAAGGTATTTATTTATGCATTGTTACAAGTTTTTTGTGGGTTTTTTTCATTAACATATTTAACAGGACAACCTATTTGCACTTAGGCCCTTCAGCACTTTAATAATCTATAGTATACACTTTTGGTGCCATATAAATGATGGTTAAATATAACTCTCAAAGACATACTGAGGGGACAAGAACTTTAAAGAAAATAACTCAGGTTGAAATAATCAATTCCCTTCCACGGTGGTTTCTATTTAATGAGATTATACTCTTTACCCTAGCAGACTGTATATAAACAATACCAAGAAACTGCTAGAAATGCAAAAAATGTAAATAATATACACAAATATATACACAAATTGCTGTGTTTCTGTCTGAGCTGCCTATTAAGAAATCCAATACAAATGCATGATTTGTATCTATGCACTTAATTTGTAATATCTCATTTTCCATTGTAAACAAGATTCAGTATACAGAGCAACTCAAAATAGTTGTCAGAAGCTTAAATCATGAGCCTGGAGACTGAGAGAACTGTGCACACAAACTGACAAATGCCCACACGCTTCTTGACAATGCTAATATTGCTGTGAGAGTTCAGGTATTTAAAAGATTTGAAGTATTTAACTTCGCCAAACAATTTCTTGGATTTCACTGTTTTACAAAATTAATGTATGCCAACATTTAATGTTAAATCAGTATCACACTTTCAGGTATAATGATCATATTCAGTAAGTGTGTCATGTACATAACAATTTAATAGCTTTTTGGTTTTTTAGGAAACCTTTCTTGGCAAATTAAGTAACTGTAAATGAAAGCAAGCATTGGATGCTTACAATCAACCACTTAATGAGAAAAACACAACCACACATATCTCTTAAGCATGTATGAACTTGCGGGTGACTGACCTGATGCTTATCACTAGGCATAATATACACAGGGTACGTGACATTGCTAAAAAGCTGCAGTATTTAGGAACTTTCAACAGGTAAAGAAAATGGAAGCTGCCTTTGCATGGATATGATCCTCTGCATTCAGTCACTGGTAAGATTATTATGAAGCATGATGGTTTTTATTGTTTGGTTTTGTATTTTTCCAAAAGATAACTTTTTCAGGTACATCTGAGGCACACAATGTATTATTTGAAGTGCTGGGATGCTCAGGAAAACTGAGGATTACAGATCCATCAGAACACTATTAGACTATTTAACAGCAGTAGCTGTAATAGTTTTAGTTCAACTTTAGACAATATTGATCATTAAAGTGGCAGTTTACACCCACTACAGAAATTAAAATTGCCAGTATCTACAGCAACTGATTTCAGTGGAAAATTCATGGGCAATAATTTTTTGCAGATCTTCTCATGCTAACGGAGAATACAGAAAGGCATCCACAGGCTTCTATTTCCAGGAAATACATCCAGAGTCAAATCTCATTTAAGTGCTTGAAAACTCTTACAGTATCATCAGAGCATTTAATAAATCCCTTCTCATACACAACATACACTTCAATTCAAAGCACAAGCCATCCACACACCTTTTGAAGAAAAGGTTCTAGTGTAAAGACTAGCGTGGCAAGATTTGTGGGTTTGTTGGTTTTGTTGTTGTTGGTTTTTTTTTGTTGTTGGGGTTTTTTTGTTGGTTGTTTTTTAAAACATTTCAAACACTGCAAGATTATATTAGAACTGAAAACCAATTCAGACTACACATCCAAAACTTAAGAAATTATTTGGAAAAGGCTCAATAAAGTGCAAGCAGTCAATGCAAGGGTTTACTCAATGAAAAGTGAAGTTTAATAAATGTGTACAATCTGTGTTGCTGACAATGAGAGACACTCTATAAAAATGTTTTAACCTGACAGCATGCCCTCATATAAAAATATATTCTACTTGCATTGTAGTACAATCAGATCATGACAGAACTGAAAATTGAATGAATGCTGAAATGCCAACTGCTCCTTTTCAGCAATGTCAAAACGGGCGAAAATATGTAGATATTATTACAGTATACTCCAATTAACTGGATGAACTGGACCAGCTGAAATTACATAGTATGGTAATCACAAAGAAAAATTATGCATTGCTACCTACTTGCATTGAGTCACCACCACCTCCTGAGAAGGCTTTCAGGAGGTGCCAAATTGCAAACCTGGGACTCCTGTGCGAAATGCTCACACTTTGAGCTCTCACCAAAGCAGAGCTCTTTAATCACTGGACAGAAGTATGAAAAGCAGCACATATTTTGATATCAGAAAATACTTCATGTTGTTCAATCTGCAGGCATTTGTCCCTTTAAAAGCACCTCCTGATTACAGCAAGTTGTTTAACTGAAAAGAAGGGATCTTCAGAGTGAACCACAACTCAAGATGATTTCAGTGAATGAAAAGAAAATCTTGTAATATCGTATCACACAACACGAAAATTTGTTTGTAACTGGAGTTTTATGGAAAATAATAAATTGGGTTGCAGAAATTTTCCCAGCAGAAGGAACATTTTCAAATCATCTACCCTCCAGCTAGAGTGTTTAGTGTTCAGGAAGAGCTAGTGTAGTACCAGGATGAATGTGCAATAGCCACTTTCCTTCAAACACTCCGTTTTTTTGTCTAAGGCCCATGAGGGAAATTTTCACTAGTAGCAGGAATTAAACAAAAAAAGGTGAACCTTCTTCCTCATCATGCTTAGAGACTGAAGTCTGATCAATAGCATCTGATGTCCCTCTTGTGGTGGAGATTTTCCACAGAGTGTATTCCCAGGATTTCCTGTTATTATAAGCACAGGACTATGACAAACTTATGCTGGGGGTAGTCATTGAAAGTGTTAAGTTGTTGGAATTCAAAATGCCTATTTTGCTATTCCAAATAGCCTTTACTTTATATCCTTGGTTTTGCCAAACAGCTACTGCCAAGCCTTTTAACTGTAATAATGACAGTTACTTAATAAAGCCCTGTGGAGACCCTAGTGATTGTAAATACATGTCAGTAACAACTTTGATTTCTAAAGTTTTGTTGTGGTGGTGTTTGGGGTTTTTTGTTTGCTTGGTTGGTTGGGGTTTTGTTTTATTTTGTGGGTTTGTCTGGGGTTTTTTAATCCTTTCACTTATCCCCAGTTCAAATTAAATTACCCAAAATACCCATTGTCAAATAACTGACGACACACAATTTAAATTAAGAATTGTTTCAGAGCAGCAACTTTGCAACAATATGAACTTTAAATAAAAGATTATTACAATAAGGTCTGTATAGGATTTTAACTATGAAATTATGTAGTACTTTCATTTTACTTTACTTAGGATTTCTCAGTCTTACCAAGAACTGTTGGCCACAATATCATTTAACTGCGGTTTTCTTGAAGAACAGTTATTTTAGCATTGTAATTTGTTTAACAGAAGACAAAAGTGTTTTTACATATAATGAGTAGTTTAAACAAATTTAAGACACTTTTTTTTTGCAGAATCATCATCAAATGATGTTCTTTTCAGTTAATTTGTGTAAGGTTCTAAACCACATAAAGGATAATGCACATTACATTTTATTCACACTATAAAAAAAGCACAATATACAGGCCATATCCTTTAAAGTGCAACACAACAGAACATTTCTGCAACATTCAGGTTTTTCAAAGACCCACAAAAGTAGGTATTTAATATTTAGGAATAAATCCTGTTCATAGGTGTATCAACGTAGAATCTCAATTCTGAAGGGTTATCAAGCTTGCCCTTGCTGCAAGTGCCACGTTAAAAGCAATGCGTATGACCACTAAATGGTACTATCTTATCTGCTTCCACATTACATAGCTTTCATTTCTCATGTCCAAAATGAAAGCTGTTTTTCCTTTAGTCACTGAAGAGCATCCACGGAGCCCTTTATCAAAGACAGTTCTTTGACTACCCTCAGGAAACGTCTTTTAAAGTATACTTAGTTTCACCATACAGGCTTCTGCTTCAGATGTTAGATCTACCAAGAAAAACATGGTAAACAGAACAGAGCAAGCATGTCTGTGAGGTGGCAGCGCATGCTTTGCTAGGTTTGGCACTATCGACCAAATGTATTGGTAACACACAGTATAAGCAAGTACCAATTTTCTTTTCACTTCATAAATATTTTTGGTTGAATGTTTTGCTAGTAATAGTTGAAACCCTCATTTGTTCCTGAGATGAGCATGACAAAACAAAGTGAGCTCCACCTAAAGCTGCCAATGGGACAGTCTTCTGCATTTCCAGCCTTGCTACCAGATTTATAACCTCAGTCCTCCCCAAGGCGCCACTTCTGAGACTCTTCTTGACGCACATCTGGCCTGATCTGGTTTCTCATTCCACCTAGAACATTTGAGGTTGCCTCTGTTGCAACAATGAGAGGTTTCACCACAGTTGGTGGAATTTGTCGGAGGACGCCTCCTACTGCTCCAGTTACTCCTCTGTTCTCATGCTCACGAGCAGCAGTCTCATAGATAGTTTGGGCTGTGTCAGTAATCCCCTTCAAGAAATTAACAGAAATGAGTTACACTGGAAAAGAAAAAAGCAACCTCTACTAGTTCTAAGGAAAACTCAAACTGCTTAGCGTTTGTCATCTTTGTGATTTGCATTATAATTGTAGTCCAACTACACTGATAAAAATATGATTCAGTTCTTCTAATGAGGCATATATTAACACAACAATGAACTTAAGGTAACTTTTGGTAGCACTTCTTGTGTACAAGGGAAGAAGCCATGGGGTACTGCGAGTAATTAAAAAGTTATAAATTTCACTGAAACTCCTCAGCTAAGATCTACCTTTCTACATATAGTATCAGGTGCAATTAACTAAAAGCATAATACAGAAAGTACAATAAACCAGATTAGCATTCTAGCTTTTAATATACTAGCATAGTAAAGAACTTTCACTTGTTTTAAATCCAGTATTATACTTGAAGAACCTCAGCATTAATAGTAATTGGGTGAATGATGGTGGGGGCTGGATGGCAGGAAGGGAAGGACAGGAAATCAGTTTTACATGTCTCGTAATAACTGTAATACCCCCCAACTGCAGAACACCAAAAGCCTATTCACACTTCTCTGCAGAATGTTAAGGTCACTTCTGTTTCTCTGATTTGTCCATGCAAAGTTTTTGTTGGTTGAAGATTACTGATGAAGAACTATAATTCCTTTCTTCATTTGGTCAGTTTAAGCTAGCATTTGATATTTTAATCAGACTTAAATAATTTTTAAGGACAATTACTTTACCACTCACCTCTTTTACTACACTGTATGCTTTGGCTACACCTTCCCGTAGGTCTACTGGCTGATGCGCTAAACGATGGCGAGAGAATCGTTTGACCTTTTTTGCTTCAATAAAAGTAGGCCCTGGTGATACCATATCATATGCAGTTTCTGCAGCTGCCTGAAGATCAGGAGGGAATGCAAAATATACAAGATGGTTTATGGCATCTGATCACAACTTTGAACTACTAAGAGTGATACAAAAGAACATATATAATCACCCTCATGGATAATACTGGGTTTTTACACTATGTATGTTCAAGATCAGGCATATATAGAATTTATGCAAAATTAGGTGGTAAAAGTCTATTTTCATTATGTGTTTTACATTAAGGGACACAAATTTATTAACACTTCAAGATTACTTTATGCTTAGATCTAGAAAGCTCTATAGACTTCATGCATAGACATTAACAAAACTGGTAGAATTTTGGAGGCATTTTTTTGTCGGTTTTGCTTGGTTTTGTTTTTTAACTAAGCACAGATAAGCTGGTGTTATAAAAAAAGAATCTATTACTAGAAAATAAATGTGTGCAAATAACTCATCTTTCTTAAGATCAGTGATTTTTTTTCAGTGCACCTGAGTACTTTAGTATTGAACTGTACATTGTAATACATTCAAGACATTAAGAAACATCTAACAGCTTGGATGTTCAGCAACATTTAACACAATTTTCTAACCACTGCATTTGATGCCATAATTCTCACCTCACAGACTGCTGCAAGCTTTGCCCAGTCTCTGCTTTCCTATTGATACAGATGTTTAAATATTTTTAATACATGCTCCCAACCTTAAAAATGTAATTAAGATGCTAGCTAAATTTAGAGCACTTAGTAGCAACAATTCTCATTTTATGTCTAACTCGAGCAGTAATACATTGTACCTGTATAGTCTGAACCATCCTGTTTGTTAGCTCCAGAGCTGCCATTGCAGTGGAAGTACCAAAAGAAGCTGCTCCTCTTTGAAAACCTCTTACAATACGGCCATCCTTTCGGTACTGCTCTATGGGTAACCACACCAAGTCTTTCAGACCTTGGACTTAAAATGAAAACAGAACACCATAGTTAGAAAATTCTCTTGTATCAGCAGAACGCCTTGAGAAGAAGCAAAAATATGTGTCAGCATTATTTGGGAGAGGTGCAGGGTTCTGTATGTTTGTTTCTTTAAACCAATTGCTATACAATTCTCAATAGAAATAAGAATTAACTTACCTAACTGCACTAGTGAATGCATAGGCCCTACTCCTCCAAGAATTCCTGGCAGCTGGTTTTTCTTTATATCATTAAGCCATTCACTGATGGCATAGGAAAACAATTTATCCACACCTAATAAACTATAGAAAAAAACAGTTTTTTCTTAAAACATGCAATTCATAAGAAGACAAATGCATTTTTTTTTCTATGCAAACAAGGATGCAATTGAAACAAAAACCATTTTCAAGTTTCATCTTTTGTTACTGTTGGTTAATCCAAGCATTTCACATCCATGTGCATCACAGAACAGAAGTCAAGACAGTATGATCACATTCAGTTCAATATGAAGTAAATATCTTAGAATTTCTTAGGATAGAATTAACCAGGTTGCAAAAAGACCTTTGAGATCATCAAGTTCAACCTATCATCCAACACCATCTAATCAACTAAACCACGGCACCAAGTGCCTCATCCAGTCTCCTCTTAAACACCTCCAGTGATGGTGACTCCACCACCTCCCTGGACAGCCCATTCCAAAGACTAATCACACTCTCTGTGAAGAACTTCTTCCTAACATTCAGCCTATACCTCCCCTGGAGCAGCTTTAGACTGTGTCCTCCTGTTCTGTTAGGGGTTGCCTGGGAGAAGAGACCAACCCCCACGTGGCTACAACCTCCCTTCAGGTAGTTGTAGACAGAAACTAAAAGTTTCACACCAAAACTAGTATATATATTATGAAAATAGATGTTCTTTGTGAACAGAAACCAGAATCAAGAAATGCTTGTAAAGTCAACGTGTCTTGGATTTTAAAAGCATCTTATCAGTTTGCCTTTTATCAGTTTATTTATTTTATCATTACATTCAGTTATTCACCACAAACTTTCAATTTGCAAATCCAATGTTAATCTACAATTTGATAAACTTACCCATGTCTGTAACAAAGTCTCTTCAGCTTTAATTCTGAGCAGTTTAACTGAGCAAGCCCAATAAGAATTCCAGCTAATGTGCCCTGTAAGTGAAACATTTTATCATGTCAATTTACTCATCCTGTATAATCTGTCGGTAAGAAATAATCTCATTATTTCAACTCTTATTGCAGGTATTTATGCCTAAACAGATTCTCCCAAATGCTACTTGTTACAGTGCTATGAATTACATTACACAAAACCTTGTGAAAGATGGGAACTGGCTTAACTGACTGCTCTAAGAAAAGCATCTGGACGGAAGGGGGCTTCTTCAGAAATATTTAAGATATAACAAGCTGTGTATGCATTAGTGTGTTCCAAATGTTCTAACACAAGAAGGAAACAAGGAGTTAAAAAAAGACAATGCTTTATTTTGGCACTAATAAGGTAGGAAAGAAAAAAATTTACTGCTCTGGTGTAAGATAGTGGTATCATCCTCTGAGGGACACCATGAGTGTGGAAAAAGAAAGATTTCCGGCCAGTCACTGTGTCGATAAATGTGTCTTTAAAGTCCATTTTGAGTTAATCATACCTGAAGGATTCACCCCCTATTTTCAAACTAACAGTGAAACAAGGTTATGCTTTAGTGAAACAAAGGAAAAGAGGTTTACATTTCTCAAAATCAAATCAATAATTAGTAGGGAGCATAAAAACATAGCCCAGCTCATGGCGGCAAAAAACATTTAACAACATCAATTATTGCTCTACAGCATCAGCACTGTACACCAACCTGGTCCATCGACACATGCTTGCCGTGGTAATCAAGTCGTATTGGAACTTCTGATGTAAACCGAAATTCTCTGGGGGTATACAAAGGAAATTTTACAGTGAGAAACATGAAAAGGAAATAAAATTATCATTTCAGAAAGAAACTCATTGATTCCCATCCTCCTGGAATAGGATGTCACATCCTGTTCTGTAAACCATAAATCCTCTCCTTACTGTGTTAGTACTTTAGAATAAGTGTACAAAATAGAGTGGTAAATTCAGCGTTTCTTGGTTTATTAATGTCTAGTCAAGGTTACCACTTATAATAAATTTAGTGGTCCTCAAAGTGCTAATAATCCAGCAAGTGAACTTCTTCCCTCAATTTCCACAGCATGCATTTCAGTTACAAAGTCCCCAGAAAAAGCGTATGGCTAATGATTGTTCTGTGGGCAAAACTTAGCTCTGCAGCTGGAACTTAATAAAAAATTCTGTTTGGGATGTATGTGATGAAATAAAACACAGTAATTTTCTCATAATTTGGCTCTCCACTGCTTCCTGAAGTACGCATCTCTTATTAGAGGCACTTACACACAAAAGCCTTCTGCAAAAAAGCTCAAACTTTTATAATAGCTTTCCACTCAGGACTACAGGATAGTTTTTCTTGTGAGACTTTAATTGTGTATATCTCTCCATGATACCCTTCCCCCTTATATACTCTCACTGTGGTTATATTAGATCTAATTTACACAAACAAAACACTGCTTTTTGTACTTATTTGTAAAGCATGTCATTATTGCTTCTGTATATGGCAGACCTTTATCTTCTTGATCACAGTAGTGAGTAAAATCTAACAGACAAGTGAAGCAAATAAATTTGATTTCCACAATCAGTCAATAAACAAACAAAAAATTCAGCGTGTCATAAGGTCTGAATAGCTCCTTGTTGCATTTTCTAAAAGCATTCAGCAGAACAGCAGTGTGCCATTGTAAATTTTTACTAAAAGCTTACCTGAAAAATACTGGCTGATCACTGTATGATGTGACTTCTTCTGAGAAATGAGGATCCTCTCCGTTAATCAAGTCCATAGAATCAATGCTACCATTTTCACTTGCTTGCTTATGTGATGAGAAAGAAATTACTGGACTTGGGTCCTTAAGGTTGCTGGCATGCCTGGGCAAGCTACATGTAACTTCAGCACCTGGAGACTTTTTAACTAAGATAAGAAGGTATACACAGTCAACTGACTCATATTTTTCACAAGAAGTCTGTGTTTACAGTTACTGTGTCTTTAGTAAGCTCTAATGCTTATTAATAGGAATAACTAACAAGGCAATATTTAGATTCTCTTAGTAAAATAGTATCTTAGTTATCAACAGAAATTATTACAAGAAACTTAACTTGGGCATCTGCATAAACAATCCATCTGCTTTAACGGCAGTACTGCAGAGTACTTCCTAATCTATGCGTTTCAGTACAACATCTGAACAGAAATAAGTAATGTATAGCTGCTAACAATCTCACAAATATAGTCAATAGAGGAAATGTCTTTCAGCATACACTGGTTGGTGTATCAGATGGTGCAGCTGATTGGAAGTACTGCTTTAACTGTATATGTGAATTGCACTGCCTGTTTATAGTCTTGAATTCTGTTCCTTTCTCCAGGGATTACACAACTACAAGCCATCGGACAGACACATTCTTTTATGCAAGAGACATTAAACACTGTTTGTTTTATGTAATAATAACTCCTAATATTATACAATCCTCTTTTTTCAGAAGTTCCTGTTAAACATGCTCAAATTTTAGCAAAACCTTTTATACAATGGGGATCCCAGGTAGTGAACACCTTTAATGGTATTTATAAAATATCCGAAATCGGGTTCAGGATGGTTTTTTTTGTTGTTTTGGTTTTAATTTGCTTGTATTGGGGGGTTTAAATTTTATTATTTTTTCACACTCACAAGATTCACCTGTGAAGGAATAAGAAAAAGCATTTTTACATTAGATTTTTGAAAAATTCACCTTCAGGATCTGGAGTAATTAGGAGTTCTACTTCTGTAGAGAGGCTAGTGAAAAAATCCTTCAGGAAAAACAAGGCATCCTAACATAGAAAATAAAATACAATCAGGTTAAAAAGTGTATATAGCAAATGCTCTAAACAATTCTCTATTATCTACTATTCCAGCTCTTTATTTCTACAAATATATGAATCAAAACATATTTCTTTCTGATCCATTAAAATGTGCAAAAGTCACATAGGAATCCAGGACAGAAACACAAAGGACGCTTTTTGCTATTGTCCCCTGCTACCTATAATATAACTTAATAATCTATATGGCTTTGTCATAGAACTCCATAGTTGTATTCATCACCTCTAATCTCATTTTGGTGACTGTTTCAGAACCCAGGTGTTGGATATCTACAAACTTTTCTCCAATTTCCAATGAAAGGATATTCAAGTATTCACCTTTAATACTGCTAATGTCAGACAAATTATTCCAAATCAGATCTTTCTACTGCTTCATTAAAAGATATTAATATCTCTGTTGTTGATATTTTAAAGTTATTATATTCCATTTTCTTTTTTGACAGTTGCATCACACTGGTGCCTTGCTTACCCTATCATTAATGACATCTGGAGGTTTTTTAACTTTTTGTTTCCAGCTGATAAGCATACAGCTCAGATAGTAACAGCAAGACTTTCTAACACAACTCCATGCAGCCTTGTGCGTGATTTTGCAGAAGTTGTAAAGATGGATTTTGTTTATGGTACAAAAGATAAGACTTGGAAAAGTAATCAAGAGGGAAACACTGCCTCACTAGATGGCAGTATTTCCATGCTCTTTCTCTACACAAAATTATTACAGCCCATACAGAGTTCCACTTTTCTAACAGCGAAATGAAAAACCTGGTCTCTAACGTGTGCTGAGGGAAACAGAAGGCAGGTATGAACTCCTAACTGTCCTCTTATAAAAAACACACATCCTTCTGCAGGTGACAAACTACGCAAGAAATGCCTCAACAAGGAATAGTAATTGCACTCAGGATTTGAATGCACAAACACATGTAGCTTCCTTAGAAGAAAACTTCATATATTCAAGAAATAGATGGGAAGTACTTCATACAAAAGCTTTAGAAAGAAAGTAAAACAATTTCTCCCGTTTCTGGTCTTCATGCTGCTACAGTTGATAGTGAGACCAAAGCCTTCATGGTTTCAAAGCAGTCCTCAGGTGTCAAGTGCCCTTGACTACAATCTTATGAACAGCTTCTGGATTAATGATTAACTTTTCTCAATTGAAAAACACAACAGCCACTTCATGAACAAACAAAGCAAGATTAAATATATGCTTTTAAAAGCCACAATTTCAAAACACAAGAGATTATAAAAAAATCTCAGGAGGTAAACTGTTATTACTGAGGAAACAGTTAAGTCTAATAGATACCCTTAATTTTAAAATTAAAAATAGACTATTCTCAGCAGAAAGCAAGTTCTAGGAAGGATATAAACAGAGCAGCAGAGATCCAAAGATGTAGACTGATCATAAGTTAAAGAAAAAGTAAGAAAATCAAGAAAACTACCCCATCAAATGTGCAAGATGGTTACAAGTAAGTAGTTAGAAAAAAGTCCCTTTTTTTTTTTGCATTGACAGAACCAACCTGGTCAATGTTGAGGCGAAGAGGCATTAATGAAACACGTAAACAACATTCCTGTGGGGATCTGCCAGACTCTGGACGGACATGTAATGCTTTAACTGTTAACTGAAAAAAAAATCCAAGATAAATAAATCCCAGAACACTAGCTAGGAAAAACATTTACTGTAAAACACCTGTACTACTCTGATTTCACTTGCCAATTATAAAGCTACTACTGAATAAGTAACTTACTATATATGTTAAAAATAAGAAAATTAAAATAAGAAAAAACAAATTCATAAATCCTTACAACCAGTAAGACTACAGTGCATCATAAAACTACAACTTCCCATGTCTAGTAGGAAGTCTAATCCTACTCATACAAACAGTAGTTTGTTCAAAACTGGAATGTGAAACCTATCAAAACAGTCCCGCACATCTACTTTTTGTTTTGTTTTTTTAACTGGTAGGATCTCAGAAACATTAAAACCTGCAATAGTAGTATTCAAACTGATTTTTTTTATTTAGTTCTAATATCCAAAACCAAGTCAAGCAAATGACTATCAGTAAGCTATATTACCTCAATGCTTCAGGATATCACATTCCTTCTGCAAGACTGAGAAATGTATACCACCCCCACAATGACAATCCAACCACCATAATTACAGTGAATTAACATATTCCATAACTGTACCATGTTTGAATGTGCTTTTCTGGGCATCTCCTTACTGCAGTAGAGATAGAGAAATTTATTCATCTGTGATGTAGCTAATCGATCTCTAATCTCCAAGTCTTGAACAATAAAAACCTGCCGTGACACTGGCTGTTCCAATAGACTGGATTCACTGTCTGCACCAACTGGAGGGTATACCTCATGCTGGAATTTCACCTTTTAAAAAGCAAAGAAAATCATAATCAGCTTCAGTGAAAAGCAACCTTTAACAATAGAATACTACTTTAATAAATAAATCAATAAAACCACAGTACATGCAAGAGCTTTAAAAGCTGTCTACTACTTTTAATTTACAAGAATATTGGGATTTCTGAGAACTTCAAATTTTTGCCCATCTGGTACTAGAAACATTCAAAATTCTTAGTTATAAACATGTTCATATTTTAGGATGTAAATTAAAGCCAAAGAGTCAGTGCAAGACAAGTAAGTTTTGCTGCTTGCTTTAATACGAACTCTGCTTTTTCTCCTCCATCCTGACATCTTTCTTACATATTGTTAAAGACTGTACCAGGCAATCTTGTAATTCTTGAATCCTGCACCTTCTACATTTAGGGAAGTAAGGTTTTCCCTGCCAACAGACTTCCCAAGTAGTTTCCTCCAGTCTCAGTTTCCTTTTTCTTTACTCATTTTAGTCCATACAAATTCTAAACTATTACCTTTCTTAAATTCTAAAGACTTCTGAATTTTCTCCTTTTCCTCCCTTCTTTATGTAGTTCTCATTTTCAATCGAAGACCTGTGGTTACCTACAAATCATTCCCTGTCTCAATAATGCCCATAGCATCCCTGCCTGCAATGTAATGAAGCAGAGCTCACATAGCAAGCAGCACAGTGGCTTCCTCTGGCCAGATAGTGAGATTCTAAGAAACACTATTTATGTGCCCTGTATTTGAGATGTGTGATAACAAACATTTAAGTGTTGAAGAGAAAAATAGATATTCATCACAAACACGGCTCAAAAACCTTGTCTCCTTTAAATTACTCTTTACATTTTCTTTTCATTTATTCTCTCCTTAATTACTTAAGCATCATGATTATTATTATTAAACTTTTAGAAGGACCTTTACAAGCAACTTTATTCAGCAAATAACTAATACTGTGCTAGAAGAACAAATTCACTTTGTTCACCTTCTAAGTGATTGCCCAGATGTAGGTAATCCTACCAAATTCTAATAGAAAGTTATGAAACATGTAAAGATATTCACACAGAGACAGTCATAACTGAAGCTGTTTCTGTCATTCACCTTGCTTAACTGTATTTCCATTAGGAAGTCTGGGTTTCTTCCTCTTCCCCCACCACATGCTGTACTCCGTCCATGCCTCGTTGGTGTATGAGAAGGAGAACTATGAGGGCTTCTGGGAAAATGAAGTAAAAATAAAACAACTCAAAACTCAACACCTTCACAGATCAAACTTTGAGGTATTTTGCTGCTTACAAGAGAAAAATACTAGAAGATACCAATAAAACACTGGGAACTGTTACTATTAAACGTACTTCCTTTTTATTGTTCATGTAATGCATACTTAAGCGAAATGTTACCTGCATGCTTCCCACTAAATTAACACTCATAAAACATTTCCTTAACTTTGGCTGTAATAATATTAATTACTTTTCAGTTTACATGATTCCTGAAAACCAGATTCCACAGTAATAGTCTCTTATGCTCCTTAAGCACCAATCTCCTTAAGAAAATTTAACTTCTAATTTAATCATTAAAAGCAAACCCTTCCCGTCAATCCCCACAAACGAACACAACCAAAAGTGGCTTTTCTGGGATATGATGGGAAAAAGATACTCTGGTGTGAGGAGCTGAACTCTACCAACCTGACCCATTCTATGATTATTTGTGAGGAGGGAGCAAAGAAGCAAGCAAGGGAGAATTGAGACTGAATAGTGAGATTAAACTCAAATCAGAAGGAAAATTAAGTCTTTTTAAATACTCCAATTTACAGAATTGCATCAAATACTTACATGAAACTTTTAGCTGGAGATGTTGGTGGTGCAGTCCCAAAATCCCTTCCACCATAGAGATGCCAAATAAGAGAGATTTCTTTTACAACATAGCGTACCAGAGGAACAGGAAAATGAAGGGGAGCTTTGCTTGTATCTGTTTTTTTAATAGGCTGGCTGAAATGATTTTCCTTTATGATAATTGCATCATCAACCATTATTTTTATCACTGGCTCTTCCTCTTTTTCCTAATTAAAAAAAGAAAACAAAATATATATATATATATACCTAGCATTGACACGTGATCCTTCATTGAGATGTCCAGTTCTTCCCTATGAAAAGAAATTAAACTATTCCATACTGTCTTCTAAAGTTTATACAACACACACGGGGTTTATGAATAACTTTTACATAGTAGCTTAAAGGCAACAACACATAAATTATAGGCTGAGAAGTGGTTGGGGGAAAAAGAAAAAATCCCCATCCAAATTGTTAACAAAACAAGAATTGAAAACAAACAAAAAAAAATCACTAAATAGCCCAGGATAACATATTAGCACCTTTGGAAACAAAGGTAGCTAGGCAAATACAGATTCCAATCAGGGATCCAGAAATAGTTCAGTCTTTTAAGAAGAGTAAAACTAAAGATGCTGTTAGAAAAACATGAACAGAAACTGTTTTCAAGGAGTCAGAGTATAGTTTCCCAGTTCTCTTAATGCAGTGGACAGCAGTGTAAAATGACATGTAAACATGTCTCTCAGATTTGGCAAGGTTCTTAGGCCCATAAATGCATTGAAAGCTTAGAATATAGCATATTCCTATGACTATGAATAGAAGACTAGATGATGTGCGAAGCTGTTATTTTGATTAATACTGTATTTTGCTTCAAACATCTTTGTTTTTTAACCATGTCATTATTGTAAGTTAAAATGGCAATGATAAAATATGACTAAAATGTAGGAAAACTGCCAATATAGTGTAATGTAATACTCATACCAGAAAACAATTACACACTGCTGAGATATATACTTGCATTCATTACTAAAAGTCCTTTTACACTGAAAGGACATCATTAAGCAACCACAAAAGGCTGGGAAGTTTCATTTGTCCAGGTCTTACATATGCTTTTCTTTAATTCACTTTATACATTGATTTTTTTAATATTTTTTTTTTTAGAAATTCTCAAAGCTTCTTACAGCAACAGCGACTTTGGGTGCAAAAAGAATGCAGAAGTCATCACTCTCTGCAGGAACATCTCCCATGGCCTCATTTATCAGGTGATGAGTGAATGACGTATAAGTGGGACTTGAATCTTGTGAGATATTTCCACTTTCATCTGGAAACAGGAAGAGATCTGAGCAAGATGGCTCCTGAGTTTGAGATCTGTCATCCAAAATTCCTAGGAGTTGAAGGAGTGTAGAGAAAAGACATCTTTCAGTGGAAAAATCTTTACAAAATATAAAAAATGAACAAAATAATTTAACAGTTAACTGAAATGTATTACTTCAATCACAAAGGAATTTGCTTATTATATAGTTCGAATCAATTCCTAGTATAAATAAAATACAATCTTCAAAAATTAATCTACTAGTTATGATTAAGTGATTACCACAAAACCATAACTAGCTACTCTAAGTAGAGATGAACTGACAAAATACAGAAAAACTCACACCACCACATTAATAACTTTCAGTACTACATGGACTGCTCAACTTCCACAACCCGGAAGAGGAGCAGACATCATGAAAATAATTAAATTCTCTCTTTGCAATACAGTATCCTTAGCCAATTTAAATGTGGATTTATCTCTAGTCATGATGGAAAAACCACAATCCTGTGATAAAAATCAATTATCTTGTTCTACCTGCTAACTGAAAGATTTCTAAACATTAAAATCTCTGTGAGTCAGAATTCTACCATCCTTCTAGAGTTCCTTCATACACAGAAGTCTCCAATCCCTCCACACTGCAGTATGTCATATAAACTTACATCCATAATAACAATTACTCCTAGAGAATGTGGAGTCTCAGAGTCCCACAAAATCAGACTCTTCCCTTGCTGTTTTCTTTACCAAAATCTTAAATTCCTTTTGCATTACTGTTATTAAAAGGAGAATCTGTTTGATAGTTTGAAGACTTTAGACATCAAAGGTATGTTGTCACTCTTGTTGTAGCATCCCTGCATACGCACAACTTTCAATCCACTTTCCTTCCATAAAGATTGTGCTTTATGTGTACTTACGCCTCCAGAGGATTCTTACCATTGGACTCTGGCTTCATGGCAGAAGCAGCCTGTTGAGTCTCAATTTCCTCCATTGCATCACTCATCAAGTCCCGTAGAATCTGTTGCTCTGATTCAGCAAGGACTGGTCCATGGGAAGATGGTTGGCTAAAAGTCTCTACCTGTAGGAGAGGAACTATATATAGTACGTTTTCAAAGACAACTGTAATACCATGATGAGTAAGCTTTGCCGGAACAGCTTGATATACAGCTCTTCTACTGTAAGAAGCAAGACCTTAACTTTATAAATAAACAAGTGAGCTGAAACTGAGCGAGATGATTCATAAAGTAGGTTAGAACACTTAGTTCAGGGTATTTTGATCACGAGAGTACTTGGACAGCTCGGGTATGTCCTGGAATTTATTTTTTTAGATAACAACAAGGTACAAGAGATAAACAGCACAGAGTATTTTGAAATATTTTAAGTAGTGGCCAAAGCAGCGGGGGGAAATCAACATTTTTGTCAAAATACATTTTAAGGTAGAAGCAATGTTAGTTTCTTTGGAAAAAGAATAGGGATCTCAAAAATAAAACATATTACCAGGAAGCATAAAGTTATGTTGATAGAACTTTGTCATTTATACCTTCATTTTCGGCTTGCTAACTCCACGTTTAATCTCTGTTTTAGCAGGTGGATGCAAATCACCGTAACTTGCAATATACTGAATGAGATTCATAAGTGCAGCACATGAATCTGAGCAGGTACGAATATGGATTACATCACTGGAACAGTGCAGCTCAAAATGTGGTTTAGTCTAGATAACAACAGCAAAAGAGATAAAAATACTCTTCAAATGAAAGTGCAGTTCCATAAAAATAGCATCTATACACAGTGGTTTGTAAATTAATTTACTTAGCTAGTCAAAAAGACTTTAAAAAAATAATTCCCCATGTAAAATGAAAAATCTTCCATGATTTTAAGTGTAACAACTTTCAAATCACAATCTGTCATGGAATTGCACCTGTGGTTGAATACTTACTCTTTCCCCATCGCAATCAGATTTTACTGCTGTAATGGTTAGTTCCAGCAGTCCCATTTCCATAACACGAACATAATCTGAAAAGCAATGAGCAATTGAAAAAACCCAGTAACAAAGAAACAAAAAACATGACCAAATAAAAATTAAGACTTATTAACAAACACTACCCTTAGTACATATTTTTGGTTATTAAACTATTAGAGTATAAACATAACAAAGGGATGTTTTTCATTAAACCATTTATGTCTGCACTTCCTTCTTTTATGATGATTATTCAAGTTTCAGCTACACAAATCAAAAACTCAAATCTTTTCAATCTAATGTATCATTACCACTGCTAACATCTGTATGCAGTTTAAGTTATCTATCCTCATGCCAATTGTGTTAGAGAAGTAGAGCACATAGAAGATGGGTGACTAAGCATCCTAGCAGTTTTTAGCTGATGTGCGAGAGAGGACATGCTTGCATTTTATTACTCTTTCAGTACTATGGCTAACTTCTTCTTTTTCTTGTTTAAACAAAACAGGAGTATCTTTGTTCTATCCTTCTTATTGCTGTCTACAACTACCTGAAGGGAGGTTGTAGCCAGGTGGGGCTTGGTCTCTTCTCCCAGGCAACCAGCACCAGAACAAGAGGACACAGTCTCAAGCCGCACTAGGGGAGGTTTAGGCTGGATGTTAGGAAGAAGTTCTTCACAGAAAGGGTGATTTGCCATTGGAATGGGCTGCCCAGGGAGGTGGTGGAGTCACCATCAGTGGAGGTGTTTAAGAAGAGACTGGTTGAGGCACTTGGTGCCATGGCTTAGTTGATTAGATAGTGTTGGTGATGGGTTGCACTTGATGATCTTGAAGGTCTTTTCCAACCTGGTTACTTCTATTCTATTCTATTCTTCACTAGAGATGTCTTACCTAAGCTAAATATACACATTTGCATGCACAATATTTCAGTGTTTCCTCAGCTGATTTGTTAAATACTGACTCAAGTTCCTCAGTCATTAAAAACTGTTATTATATGAATGAAAGCAGTGAGCATAATTCTTTTCAGAACCTAGAACTGTCAATGTAATGCCTTTCAAGTTCAACTACACAGAATATAGACCTCATAAAATGAGATCTCCTTTCTATGAAGTTCTTTCAGTGCCAACTCCAGATTTTTAAAAATACACCTTTTTTTCAAATACACATTATAGAGCTAATAATAGAGCTCATCCACAAATCCAAACTAGAGGCCTCAGATTGTCAACAACACTGGATTATTCATTCATATTCAACTTGCTGCTCCTTATCTACTCAGACCCCTCTTTTAATAGCCTTTATATATTCTGAATATGCATGCAATTTTGTTTCTTTAGGCTCAGCAGTTCATTAGTCATATCTAAAATATCCTTACCTCTACGGAGGTTCACTGTAACAGTGTTGCACTTGTCAGACAGATGCAAAGCAGCTTCATCTAAAATTATCCTAAAAGATAGGAAAATAACAAACCAAACCAAAACAAACATGCTAGAGAAATCCTGTGTAATTCACTAGTCAAAAAAAAAAAAACAGTATTGAAACAGGTAATTAAAACCACAAATACATGAGGCATATCTTAATCCAAACTCTTCCTCTGAACCTCATCTGCATTTCAATTTGTGTATTTGTCTGTAGATTAAAAAGCAATGCTTTTGGCACACAGAATTAACAGTTGTTTCTTTTTTTTTTCTTTTTAATGCAGTAGCAGAAACATTTGTTTTGAAGGTCATTTATCTGCAATTAGGCAGATATGAAAAAGTTAGAGATGTAATACTTAGTGTCTCTAAATAACAAATCTAAGAAACCTTAAGATGCTAGTAATTAACAAAATAGACACAATTTCCTTTCAGGGCCTCTTTCAACCATATTAAAAACTGAATTGCTAATTGTTAAAGGAAGGAATCCAACTTGCATTTAACTTAATAAACCAGAAGCATTACACATAAGCAAATAATATTTCAAAAGATAGAAACCAGTGTGATCAATTACACGATACAAATGCTTCCTAAGTCAAAAAAATGTAGATAGGCATTATGTGTTTCACAATCACTTAAATTATACCTGAGGGTAGAAGAAGATTTATCTACTGCAACACTGCTGGAAATGCTGAAAGTTTCAACAGTAAGCAGAGATCTGACCGGCAAAAATAAGGGCCTAACAACAAACAAGAAGGAAAAAAATGTTATACTCTGCACTTATTCAGAACTGCAATCAAAGTCTTATAGATTACCTAGCTAGATCTTCCCAGGCGTAGGCAAATGCTTATCCTGCTTTAAGTTTCCCTCAATTCAGGGGATTTCTGTTAAGCACTTTTCCCAAACAAGCCTAAATATTCTTTACAATATGCAAACTCAAAACATTCCTAAAGAATAAATATATAGCTGTGGTGTCACTAAATTACATACACTTGCATTTTATTTACCTGTAATCCAGAGCACAACTCCACAGATGTACGTGAAAAGTTGTAATTGTAGTAGGAGGATTATATCCCAGAACAGGCTCATCAGAAATATTCAAAAAATATAAAATCTAAAAATTATAAACATATTATTATAACACTTCAGTATTTGTTAAATATATAGACAACTATGCGTTAGAAAACAAAATCTGTAGCATGTATGACAATAAAATGTTTGATTAGTAGAAGAAAAAGGAAGCAAGTAATCTCAGGTATTCAAAGCTGCTTACTCAGTATCTTGATAGAGAAAAACATGGAATGTAAACTGGGCAAAAAATACACCCTCCAAACTCTAGCCTCAAAGGTATGGAAAAGACCAACCCACAGACACCTAAGTGGCTACTTGTACAATGCAGCACAATCTATTTTTAATGCATTCCCTAGACTCAATTATCTTTCTTTGCAGTTGTTACTGTAGTGTTAGCATTATCTTTGTTTGCTCTTCTTGTAATACTGTACATTCTTAAAGTTATCTTTGGTTATCTTTACCTTTTGGGGGGGATGAGAAAGGAAGTCTGCTCAGAATCAGAAATACGTACATACACTTTGTATATACTGTTATTCCTATGTATTACTCTATGAAATAACCCCGCCTCTCCCCCTTGGTAAGAGCTGCCATAGGTCTCTTTCAAACCAAAAACCCACTAAAAAAGTTCTTAAACTCTTCCAAACCTGAGGTATAGTATACCAACACTGACAGTTTTCTAACTGTTCCCTCGACCTCTTTGGCCAGTTTATTTGTCTCATCTCCCTTAAAAAAAATGCAATGTCTGAGTTCATGCACATTTGCACACAGATTCCAGATCAAGGGTCTCTAGCCCTGTACGCTCTGCTGCACCCCTGCATCCACACACATTAGTACCACCCTTCTAATTCAGAAGTTTGTGTTACTAAAATTTCTGTAAACTTCTGCTTACTGCTTCCCCAAGGAAAGCATTCAAACAATGTAACAAACAATGCTATTCAAACAATGTAACAAGAAACAGACAAGGGAGAAAAAGAACTTGAGGAATGAAGTGAGCAGAAGGGAAACAAAAAATACAGAAATGTTTTCAGTGCTGCAAGTAGCCATTCTTGATTTGTTTGAGGGTGTTTGGGGGTTTTATTTCACGGATTACCTGAGTATTTGCATAGCACTGGACTACTGAGACTTTCCATTTGAACTTTTTTTAAACAACAACAACAAAAGTAAACAAAAGACCCATCAAAAAACCTGAAATTCCCTGACATGTTGTGGGCAGAGATTGAGGAACTGTAACAAATTAATACACAAATAAGACTTAAAGAGCAAGACTCCAGTCTGTCAGTGGTCTCAAAGTAGACAAGACATAATAACAACTTCAAAAGCAAAGATAGTATGACTGCCTAACAAAGATTATTCATGAAGGTTTAGTTTGATACTTAAAGCAGCTGTTAAGGCCAGACTGAAACTGAAGTTGTAGTTGAGAAAACTGTAGCCATCTGACCTGTTCATGCCAGCTTAAACCTGAAGGTAGTACTCTGTGCTGTAGGGTGGCTCCTCTTAGTCCAACAGCAACCAGAAATTCCTGCATGAGAAAGGTGCACAAGTCAGTTTACACGAAATACATGCAAGTATTTGACATCTAGATTATGAAACAGTCATTCTTCTGCTCAGAGAACTTCCAAGTGTCTAGAAATGTCAAAAAGGACTGGGCCATTTCAATAAAATGTTGCTTCCTACTTTTTTGCAATAGGATAGTTTCTGATGGTGATAGGCAGGAAAGGTAATTGTTCATTCATTCTGGGATTCACCAGGAATTACTAGGAGTACCAACACAATGTAGGTCTTTCTTACGCTGTTCAAATCAGAGTCAACTGAACCTCCATGATATTGTGCTGTTCTGCAGCTTCCTTCTCTCTTGATAATTGTACCAAGCTGCCTGTCACCAGTTTTAGCCAAGCTAATGATTGCCACTGTCAAAGCTAAATGTGCGACACTTACCAGCATGACTCCAAACAGGTAAGCAAAGACTGCCTATTAGATGACACTGCTAGTAACCGGTGCAGGAAGTTTTAACTCCCTGTGTCTGTTTCTGCCTGGTTTAGTGCAAGATTAAACGTAAATCAAAGGCAAAACAAGAAAAATGTCAGCTGGCCAAGAAACGCATTCAGTTATGTGATGTGAGCAGCAAACTGAATTAAGCTGATACTTAAATCTTACAATCCAGCCAAAAGATTCTAACAGAAAATTAGTTTGAGGATGAAG
This sequence comes from Melanerpes formicivorus, assembly GCF_026170545.1. Taxonomy (NCBI): domain Eukaryota; kingdom Metazoa; phylum Chordata; class Aves; order Piciformes; family Picidae; genus Melanerpes; species Melanerpes formicivorus. Next base: position 8,245,960 of record NW_027142369.1, read on the forward strand.
GTCTCAATTACATAGTTTCTTAACCTATAGCTTTTGTAACCCTACATCTAGATGCTTCCACATAAACTGAAATAAGTCATTTAGAAAAGCACGTCAAAACCACAAACCTTTGTATTGCTTTCTATTTTATCTGATTGTATTTTGACTGCAACTGTCAGCATACTTGGACAATCCACTCCTACACCATCTGAAGTGGTCCTACTAAGACCATCTTCTTCAGAAAAACAAATAGTAGGTTCTAACCAATGGGGACGTATTGTGCTGGGCAGTCGTACTTCAGAGGAAGGAACAACTCCATCAACCGAACCTGAAAAGATATTTTAGAATTATTAACCTTGTGCTTCAAAACCGTTAGTGCTTTTTATGCTTAATGTCTTTTAAATTATTTTAATTACCAATGTTAGTCATGCACACTGAAAATCAAAAACTGTGAAGAGAACATTACAGGTGATCCAATATTTAAACCTATGTTTCTCACTAAAATCTTCAATGTGACTACAAGCTTTGTTTCTATACTTGCCTAATGAAACAGCAAAGTTGAAGTAAAGGGCAGAAACCTCTTACAGGTTACATGAAAAGACAGGAATACATCTCTCCTTTTCATTTTACAAGATGGTGCCATGTTAACCTCTAAACACACAATAATTAAACCTTGCACTGAATACTCATAAACTTCAAAACTGTTGATTCAGAGATCTGAGGGGAAAATGTTAAAAGGTTTAACTACATGAAGGTTACCAGCCATATAAGCTACACTGACAAATTCTTCACCTGCTGACTAGAATTATCTACCTAAGAAAGAAGCAGCAGATACCATTAACTTGTACCTTTTTAAATGAAATCACCAGTAACATGTAGGAAATACATACTCTCATAACAAAGAACAGACTCTACAGCTAATTTGGCAGAGGACCACAGTATTCTTAAAGACCTGCAGCTGCCAAGGGAAGTTTGAGCTAACCTATAGCTAAGTAAATACAGCTACCATGAAGTTGTATTAGTGGAGCACTTAGCTATGAACTACATCTATTGTGCCAAGGGAAGCATTTCTCCTAAAAGCCATCCCAATCCCAGCCCTACCTTGATGATATAAATTGAAGCTGCTAGAATGCAGACAAACATAGTGTCTGTCCTCAAAGCCTTCATATTTAGTCACACTGAAAAGTGAGCCACTGTTGAATTCAAACCAGAATTCACCGTATTTTCCTTCAAGTGTGTTTCCATCATCCTGCTAAAGGAAGAATTAAAAAAAAGACAAAGTAATTGTTTGCTGAGTTTCCTGCAGCTGAACAGTCTAAATTAGCATAATACTTGCTACCAACAGATTTTCCTTCTTGCAATTATTTATTCCCATGTTAAACAAAGAAAACAGAATTACTAAAATATTGTGTTCCATTATTGTCCAGTTATGGTATAATAGGATGAAGACTACAGAATTATTGTTTTAAGATACCCATTTCATCCAAAAAGCAGTACATCTAGAATGAAGGGAATCTTGATAAAGACAACACAACTACTTCTTCCAGGCCCAGTATCTCACCTTTACATCTGTGAATATTGACACTAGTCCATGTGTCACATTTAGGAGAACCGATAGAAAGCTTTGTGAGTTCTTATTCTGAGAGTCAAGCTTTTTCCTTCTGCGTGAACGATAGTTTGGATCAACGGTGGAATAATATTGTAGAGTTTCTTCTTCAGATCCACTCTCATCATCTAACATACACAATGAAAAAGAGAACTACATCAACAAGACACTATTTTTCCACCCAGAATATGATTCAATTTCATATTATTCTACTTGATTAAACAGTAATCTACTTTTTTTCTTTTCCTTGGGTTAAGTAAATATTTTCTTACAAGTTTACAAATTCTTTCCACTATCAGCTTCATCGCTTCAGTCAATTAAGATTTTGAATCACTATAGTTCTAAATGCTTTATTAAGTTTATTACCATAATGAACTGCAGATTTAAACTGACTAAAGCTGTCTTTACTGAAAGTGTTGATGAGCTGGCTGGCCACAGATAGTCCAACACCGTAAGAAAGGTTTTCAAATGTTTCTACGGGAGATGGAGCTGTGGGTTCCCACAACAATAAATCATTGCTGATCCTAGGAAGAAATATAGTGTCATTATACAAAACATATGACTACATTCCCACTTAATATGGGGTCAGTCAAGTAATATTTGCTCTGCAGATTTCATATAATAACTTCATAAACTAGCAAAAGTTCAAGAGCACAAGAAAGAATAGAGTATTCATGAGTAAAAGCAATAAATAAAGTAACTTTTTTTCCTGTAATGGTAGTATTCACATATGAAAGTCTAACATTTGCCAGTGACACAAAAGGCTCTGTTAGCAGGTGTATATTAGCTCAGTAGGTTGGGGCGGGGGTGACAAAACCCTATTTTGATCACATCAATTTTCAAGCAAAGTTGCAGGAAATATTAGTTCAATTTCAAAGGAGTCTGTGTCTGTTGGGTTAAAGATATATGTGACATTTGGTACAGAAGCATTACACTGAATTAATTGAATGCAAGATTCAGCTTGGCCCCTTTGAAAGCTAAAAAGCGCTTTGGAAATAAAATATTACCTGTTAGAGGATAAAATAGAGCAGCATGTCTCTTCATGTAGCTAATCCATAGCATAATACCTATTTTTCACTTGATTTAATCTAGTTGTATTTCTTGCTTTACAGAAATAAATCAACTAAACTAACGGAAATAAATTCTGAACACCTATCTGTAGGTCAAGCTCATTTTCTCTACATTTTTTTAAGCCTTTGTAAAGCTTAGAAAACTCAGTTATGTTTTTTTACCCCTGCCTTCACTGTATCTGATGTTTTAGACAGAGAATTACTGAATAAAGAGGAAAGAACAAAATTGAATGCAACAGTTTTAGAAATATGAGAGAATTCAGAAAGATGAGCGCAAAATTAAACGTTTCAAACACCGATCCAAAGAAAGTATTCACTGAAAGCAAAAGAGTATTTAACTTTATTCTTTGTTTACAGAATCTGTCAAGCATTTTTATTAGCTACTGCTATGGCACCAGTCAGTGGTGACTCAGAGGGTAATTTGGAAAAATATTTATACATCATTTTATGGTCCCTACAGAACTACACAAATGTATTTGTGCTATAGCTGCTCATTCCATTGTTTTATCAACAATGATTACAGAACTGAAAGTAAAGGTCACAATAACCAAGCAAAACAATCATCATACTTGCCTATTGTAAAGCTTTTCATAAAAGCTTTTGTTTGGTAGTGTTAAGTGTATGTTTGGTAACGTGAGTTCCAGTACATAATGAGAATTGCTAATTGTTTTATCCTGAAATTCAGTCATTTCAATTATATCTCCTGGCATCACCATCTGAAAATAAAACAAAAAACCAAGAAAAACTCTTGAGTTAAGAAACAACCAACCAACCAACAAAAAACCCAAAAACAACACAAGCCAAAACTAGAAGTCAGAAGATGCATACAAAGTAGTGAGAGAATATTAAATTTTCACTACCATAAGCAGAAAGCAATAACAAAAGAAAATTGCAGTACCTCTTCATTTTCAAACATCACTCTACGAGAAGAAAAAGGAGAAGGCTCTGGTCTTCTAATATCACACACATCCTTCAAAGAATGAGACCCTCCTTCTTCTTCTTCTTGAAAGTTATTATCACATTCTTCCTCCTCAGCTGCTATCCTTTCCAGAATAGAGTGCACAGCCAGAGGGTTTATTTTCAATACAATCCTGACATAGGAAAAGTTATGCAGAATATGACATTAGAGATGCTTAGAATTCCTGTATCCATTCACAGTCACACATCCCCTAACTCTACTAGCTAGCCATTAAGTACACACACGCTAAGCAGCTCAATGACCAGAGACTTTTTTATTAGACAATGTATGCTATTAGACAAAGCAATACCATTAAGAGAAATGCCAAACCAGTAGGCACAAAGGAACAAGGAGAAAGAATCATCAAAGATTAGTGTCATTCTTTTTCAACTCCATCAGGTGACCATTAGGAGACCCAAGAAAAACCTAGCACTCTCCCAAAACAAGATTTTCATCACTAGGCTATCAACAGCTAGTTAAAAATGCTCTGAGATGTAGGTAGCATATTACACATACGCAGTGTTATAGAAAAATCTGTCATTACAAAAGAAATTCACACTGAAAAATCGTCCATATAAACGTGCTGCCAGAAAGCCTCTACACTCTGCCTCTTTAAACATCTTATTACATGCTGCAGCTGTTAAGTCCTTCTATTCACTAAGGACTGTGCAGAGTACTATATTGCCTTAGATGTGATATAAGCTGCAATAATGCAGTTAAAATATAATTATTTTTAACACTGTTACAGCTTTATAACAGTTTATAGTAATGCTTAGAGGAAAAATTCCACAGATTTGTTTGTTTGTTTGGTATGCAGTCTTGAATGTGAAAGTAGGACAAAAGGTAGTGACAAAAAAGTTTAAAGTCTCTAATCATGTAACTCTCTGGAATTTATTCACCCATGCACAAATATTATATGTTAAAATCATCTTGTATTATTACAAATGCAGAGGTTTGGTACTTTTTTGGTGGGGTGTTCTTTTGTTTGGGTTTTTTTGTTTGTTTGTTTGACTAAATCTTTGTCCTCTTTTCAACAGCTATGTGGTCTGTCCTTGCAAGTCATTTTAAAGCATTTACCACACAGTCTGTACTACAACTGGAAAATACAGGAGCACTTCATAAAAGTCTAAGGAACTTGCACTAAAAAGAAAAATATATAAACAGAAAAAGGCAAGCATTATTTTACCGAGGCCAGTCAAAATTGTCTGATGATGATGTTATATCTCCATCTATCCCACCAGACACTTGAAAAAATTTTATTGGTGCTTCTGCATTATCTTCTTCAAATGAACCTGAATAGAAAAAAAAAAAATCTTTTAAAGATTAACATAAGAATGACAACTGCTAACTTCAGGCTGCCCAATCCTCAGGCTGGATTCCAACAGGCAAATGTCAATGCTCTTATATTATCTTTTCCTCCAAATTCAGTACCAATATTTAGAAAAAAAAATTATTTCACATTATCTTCTAGCTACCAGCAGTTAGAAAAACAGACACTTCTAATGCATAGATATTTGCATTTACAATACATAGCAGCACTGCATTATGTCACAACCTTGGGAAGTACACAGAATGACAGATCAGCAGAGAAGGCAGCAAATACAAACTAATCTCTCAGATTTATTACTTCAAAAGATAATAAAGTATAAAAATACAAAATTTGTTTCAATGATAGCTATTAAAGACATCATTCACTTAATTTCTAGACTAGGCTGGAGATTCCTGCTTTGTACAGCTGTACTGCTCCCCTACAAACCTATAAAACTTATCCTAACACAATGATAGATATCCCAGAGATACACCAACTTTGCTTCAGTTTGATGTAAGGGTGTAACAGAATGTAACAGAAACACTAGCTCAGATCTCAAAACCAAGAACGCAGGCACTTTACCTACATACATTAGTCTCTCCTCCTAGCAGTATTGACGTATGCTAATAGAACACTAAACTGCAGGAGAGATACATGCTCCAAAATTCAGATGGAAAGACATTTCTTGTGTTAATTCATGAGGACTTTTGTCTCAGCCATGTACAGAAAATGATATTTGAATATAATGTTAAAATTCTTACCAGTTAGCTCTTTAAAGGTAAGTTCTAATTTAACTTGCTCTGGAGTTGACCCTCCTACAAACTCAGTTTTAAATTCCATATCTGTAAATTCAAGATGAAGAATTTCCTTCTGAAGTGATTTCTTAAACCACGGTCCTCTCTCCTGATCTGAACGTAGGTCAGGTATTGGGAAGCGAACAGAGAGATTTAATGCTGGGGCAGTGACTTGAATCGAAATTCTACAGTTTGCAGGAGTATGTGAATCATCCAGAAAAACTTCAGTAAATGCTTTATGCTAAAAAACAAAGGAGATGAAAACAGTAATAATGTACATTACAGAAAATAACACTACAATGGGGAAAGAAAGCTTTTGATGATTGATATCCAAAATAAAAAATATTTATTTTTCATGTACCACACAAAATACACTTATTAGGGCCAATTATTATTACTGCTAGGGTATCTCTCTAGTACTGGTGCTGTTAAGTTTCTTAGCTAGAAACCAAGGTTACTAGTAATTAGGAAAACGTCTATCATTGTATTTTTCCCTCTTAAATCAGTACCAAACAATGCTCGGCTCAGTTAGGAAGTGCCATGTCTTGAAGAATTATTGGTTTTTAAAACACTGCTGAGCAGGCAGGGACTATTTTCAGTAAGTCTGGCTTCCAACTCCTGGGACTAGTATGTCATTCAAAGCCTCCACAAGTGTAGCTTATAGCTGACATTCAGCAATAAAATTACATAAAGATATATGTTGCTTGCATAGAAAATCAGGTAATTGCATTAATCGTTCCTCATGCATTTCAAAAGGAGCCTTCAAGTTTAACATTATTGTGCTTAAATCTTGCTCACAAACTGAACAAAGGCACATAGCTCCAACTTCTCCTCATCCTCCATTACTAGAATGAGATGCCTATGTTCCCCAATCTTTCTATTACCTACCCCAAAAGAAGTGGGTAAGGCACAGCAGCGGCAGCTGAGCTGACTGTGACACCTAAAGATTTCAATATAGAAGTGTAATTGTCAGCAACAGTTTATATCAGCTGCTGGAGAGCACAAAGGGACAGATGAAGTTAAAGTCCTCTTTTCTGCTCATTTCTGCTTGCTTCACAAAGCTGAGAACTTAAGCAGTTTGTGAAGTGGCTGTTATCAAGTATGCAATGACTGAGTCTAAAATGAGTCTCTATCTCAGGCTTAGTGCCGCTCTGCCTTTCACCTGCAAAAAATAAAAAAAAGGAGAAAAAATCAGCAAGTTCACTTTTAACTTACCAGACTTATGTGCTTGTTGTAAGAAGCATACATATGAGATGCCATCATCTCCACTGTAGTTAGTTTCTGTGGTTGAAGTAAGGAGTTTAATCTGTCTACAATACTGATATCCAGCTCACAAAACACTGGACGTAACTTTATTTGTAACTCTGCTTTCTGTGGAACAGAACTAAGTCTCCCTTGACTACCCTGAAAAGAAAGAGAAAAAGCACTAAAATCCTTAAAAACAACATAGTGAAACAAATCATAAGAACTGAGATTTGAGGACTCTGTTTTACAAGAAAACATCAGTTAAAATGAACAAAATTAGACAAAGGCTATTACACAGAAACATGGTGGTTTTGATCTCCCACCTTACCTGAGGTCCTCTACTATCTGAATGTTTATAATGAAGCTGAAGGCATGGCACTGCATGAGAATCATTTCCTTCTTCTGAACGAAATGTCAGCAGCTTTAGAATAAAACAGAGTTAAAAACATTTCATACATAAGGAGCAAGAACTTGGCACAGGAAAAAACATTTATGACATTTTACCTGGAACAGACAGTAGGTAACCCGAAATTTAAGTTAGCGAACAGAGCACCAGCATAACTGCCTAGTGAATCTTCTTATTCAGACACTTTAATGGGTATTTCTGACCAGTAAAAGAGGTGTTAGAATAATCACCACCCAAAGAAAGCTTTGCATTACTCAACTCTATCAGTTAGTTTTAGGAAAACATTTACTTTAACTCCCAAATTATGTTAAGTGTATGTAAAACAAGTAAACTTGGAAAGTCTGGGTCCTTGATGCTTTTCCTGTCGCATATGACAGTAGTCTGGTTCACTATTTGATCTTGCAACTAGAATAAAATTTGCATCTTAAAACTTTAACATACCTTAAAAAAAATTCTAAAGTTACAACCATTTTAAAATCTAACATTCCCAGTTACACAACTAACATTTCTATGGAACTCCCTGCACTTTTTACATACCTCTGTATAGTGAGGCTGAACGGAATGAGAGTCAGTAGAAAAAAGGCATTCCAAGAACTCCATATCCCCAATGGATAAATCAGTACTAAAACTTCGAGAGGCAGTCCGTTGTCTTTGCTCATAAGACACTTTGATGCCAGTACCTATAAATCTGAATTATGAAAATTATGAACTAAACTAGCTTAAAATAATAAAAATTAAGTCAATAAAAATTAAGTCAATACACAAATATGTAGGAAAGGATCACTCAAATCCTTTTTTAAAAATAATCATTTGCAAAAAATAAGATCACTGTAATTTCTTCAAAGATAAGAAAAAAATTCTAACAAATAGTAGCTTTAGCAACAAAGACAATAGAGTTCACCTATGTTACACATTCAACAATAGTTGGTGTAGCAAAATTTGTAAAGAACACTTTAGACATCAAACCTACAGTGCAGTTCACATAAAGCTAGGACCCTAACATCCTTACACAGGCAATGAAAGAAGTCAAAATTACACACAAAGATACATACAACCTTAAATATTTTATATCATACACTGTACTAGCACAGTAAAAACTTTTAGGAAAAAAAAACAAAAAAAGACTGTTGACTAACTTTGATTTTGCTCTCACTTTTTCGCCCTACTGATATACCATTTTGCACTAAGTAAACCCTTAAGGTTCTTCAAGCAGAAATCCCTATACTGTAATAATGATCGTCCTGTAAAATACAGCTATTTCTAAAGAAATAATTTACTTTATGATTCTTGACTCTCTAGATTTCTGTGACAGAAACTGTACCTAGCTGTGCTCACTTATTTTTGACAAGAGTTAGGTTGACTTAAAGCGTATATGCACTTCTCTACTTATTTTTGAGTTAAAAAACAACCCAAAATAATAAAACAAACAGTCCTGGAAAAGAGATGTCAAAATTCAAGGCTATTTTGAAATTAACAAAGAACTCTAATACAATTAGAATACTTAAGTGACAACTCCTATAGAAATACACTTACTTTATTCAAAATCACTTAAAATATATTTTTTGTTTATTATACTTATTAATAAGCAAAGTTATACCTAAGGTGATCATGAGAGCAAGCTTCTGCAAATACTTCTCGGAGGGACTGAAAATCTTCTGTTGAAAACTTAACTGGCTCAATCTTTTCTATTCGGGTAAAGAAATCCCGAGCCATTGGTGTCAATGGGTTAAGGTTCAGTGAACTTTCAGGTGGGGGTAAAGGGTCAATATGAAGTACAGACACTGAGAAAGTTCCAACTGCCAGTCTAAAAAGAAGCTCAGGTCTGGATTCATCCACAGAAACAGATCTGGATGGAATAGCTGAAATACAAAATTAAGTTCACATAATTTCTCAGCAATAACACAGCAATGAATTATAATATCATCTTTGTTTTGATTTTTCAACTCTATTTACCAAGTGGCTGCATAACAACTCATTTCAAGAATTATCTAGGGAGCAGTATGAAAAATAACATTTTTCCTTACATGTCCTTCTTAATGAAGTCTGGTGAACCATGTTGGCTGCAAGTGAAGAACCTCTTGGAGGTTGTAATTCTTGTTTATTACGATCGAGAAAATCACCCCAAGTGGGTTGAAGCTGAAACAAAAATATGCATAACCTTAAATTCAACAAATAGATGCTAGACAGTAAAATCAAACATAAATAATTAAGGAACAAAAAGAAAATACATCCATAAAACAGTCAATGGCATGCCATTTCATAGCATATTACTGTTCATTTAAACAATGGAGATATACTTTCTAATTCTATGACCAGCTACATCCACATATTTTTGAAGTTGAAGTTGCTCCCACCCAACCACATATTCTCATGTTTCTCTGTAAAAAGCAAAACTGTTCTCCATGGCTTTCATTAAGGGAAAAACAAAAAAATAAAAAAAAAATCAGGAGAGACAGGGATCTGCTGGAGAGAGTCCAGCAGAGGACTATGAGGATGATTGTGAGACTGGAACATCTCTCCCATGAAAAAAGACTGGGAGAACTGGGGCTGTTTATAGTCTTGAGAAGAGAAGGCTGAGAGGAGATCTTATGAATATCTGAGGGGTGGGTGTCCAGATGAAGGTGATAATCTCTTTTCAGTGGTGCCCAGTGATAGGACAAGGAACAGCAGGCACAAACGAGAACACAGGAGGTTTCACCTCAACATGAGGAGGCACTTCTTTACAGTGAGGGTGACGGAGTATTGGAACAGGCTGCCCAGAGAGGTTGTAGAGTCTCCCTTGGAGACGTTCAAAACCTGCCTGGATGCATTCCTCTGAAGACTTCCCTAGGAGATCCCCCCTTGACTACACGGTTAGACTTGATCCCTGGAGGTTCCTTCGAACCCCCAACATGCTTTGGCTCTGATTTGGTACATAAACTTGGGAAAGACAGCAATGTCAATAATTTTTTTATGTTGCTTGAGGAAAAATTTACTGAAAGTACAAAATTGCTGTATTGCCATTGCCTGTGTATTCCATATAAAAGGAAATTCAGATGGCAAAGATGCAGTTATTAAAAAGAAAATAAATCAAAGTGTCATATAGAAGCTTGAAGGTATTTGAAAAAACCACAAACCATTCCATTTCCTGTTTTCACAGCCAGACAGGTGAGAAACTTTACAGCACAATTTCCATAGCAGAAAAGGAATAGTATCAGCTCTAAACATTTTCAATTGTACTACAATTCTACAACAGCTCTTGATATTGTAAAGAATGTTGCTGCAACAGTTTCAGACAAAAGTGTTAATTTCAGAAACTTTTAAAATGTAGTTAATACTTTACCACTGTAGTGCTCAACGGAGATCCTGCTGGTGTAGTTGTACATGTACTGGTTAAAGACAAGTCTAGATCCATGGTTGGAGGGTCTCCAAGAGGTGGAAGCGAGGAAAGGCTGTGAGACATGTCCATTTCAGCCATTGAGAAGAAAACTTCTTCTTCTAATAAAAAACGTACATAGCAGAGAGTTATTTTCTAATGAAAATAAACTTTAAGCAGAAACACATTCCTAAATTCAGAGATTATTCTATACAGTAATATTAAAAAAGAAAGTAATATGCAAACAGTTAAATGTCCCATTTTCCTATTTAACTTGGTATGATTTCTACAAAGTAATACGCTCCATTTGACAAATCAAAGTTTATATTTTCACATCACGAGCAAACAATGGAAAACTATTCAAATAAAAACATATCAGAGCAACATAGCTATTACATTAATTTACTCAGCCACACACTGAAAAGATGCTATATTGCTTGCACGTTTACCATGTGGCACAGAAAACTACTCAGTAATCTCAGTGTTAAATATTGAATGAAGGCTAGCATAATACCTAAAGTTTTATTCAACAGTATAATTAATGGCATGCAATCATTCTATGTCAAAGATAATTAAATTGTTGAAGTTGAAAATTAACAGTATATATAATCTTAACAATAGGTTATGTGTTATCTTTTATACTTGCCACGACTAGAAGGCGTTCTGGCACTCTCTGTCTCATAGAAGCTTTGTTCTGATGATGCTCCTGCAGACAAAGACTCCTTTCTTAAATAACGTTTCAACTCCATCTGAATCCGATACTCATCTTCCTGTTGCATTGGCCGGTTCTTCCTATCTTTGTTCGACAATTCCATCCTGCTTAGGCTCTCTGAAGTACCAAAAAAACCAAAAAGGACAGAAAGTTCACTGTAATTTCCTTGCTAGTACTCCAAAGAAAACTTGAAAATTAACCAGCTGTTGTTGTGTATGTATCTGTATATATACGTACACAGACACTGGTTGCTTATCAGATGTGTATATGCATGCATTTTGATGTTTTGAAGGTTTCACTTAGCTGAAACAGATCTCTCCCTAGCATTCAAGTCTGAAGAAAATATTTTCAGGTTACATATGCAATTGTGTTCACATATAATATTAGCATACACTTCTCAGTCAGCTTCAAGGTTTTCTATTAATGAATTACTGAAATATCAGATTGGAAGATAATACACATGGGAAATTATGTAAGGCTTTTCTAGTTACCAAAACCAATGAACAGGTCCATTGTAATAAATAAATTGGTATAATTAGAAGAATATTAATCATCTACCTAGGATATTACAAACCTTTTCAAAAAGATTAACTTTCTATCCTAATACGAAGTGTTGTTACCTTAGGTAGATGGAGAGGTGGGGAACAAACCAAAACACTCTCATCCTGTTACTGCAGTAGTAGAAAACACTGCTGTTAATTGCTTAGTAGATACACACAAATGAACAAAACTATTGTCTATTCTAAATTTTCTGAGCCTCTCATGAAACAGAAGGAACAAGAACCAAAATTGTTCTGGCCTCCCGATTTTCTGTACATCTCTTGTCTTATAATACAGTCAGTTGTCAAGCCTTATTGTTACCTAGATTTTCATTACCAGCATATACCATTTGCAACTGAAGTCAATAAATTCATAGTCCTACTCATATCAGATACAAAACACTTTGCTAATATCAGACAGAAATGAGTAACACTCTGCCACCACTTTTCCCCCACCCCCATTGAGGAAACTTGTTTTATCTTGCAAAGTTTATTTTTCATCCACTGTAATACATATATAATATCTACACAATGTTCACTTGCCTGGTCCGGCAATAGCTGCTACCATGTCCAGTAGAAGATGCACCTGCCTCGGTGACAGAAATAGATGTATAGAGTCTATTTGTCCATCTACATCCAACTAAGAAAAAACAAAACACAATCAAACAACACTTAAGGAAGTCTTCATAAGTCTTGAATCAACTATTTTTTTAAAAGGTGTTGATGCTATAAAAGATGCAATCATTCCAACAATATCTTCATCTCCTACACAACAACAACTATAAATTTAATTGTGTATTGCTTCAAGTCTATAGCTTGGCAGCATAAATGCCAGATGTGTCACTGACAATACAAAGTTAGTATTATGTGCCAAAGTGAAAACCAAAGTTTAAACTGGATTAAACAATATACTGTATCTATGTTCTTTCCAATCTGCATGAGCTCTGATAAATCAAAACCCAGGTCTTTCTTCAATTTTATCCTGTAATATGACATCCATTCACTAGGTCAAATGTCGCCTTTATTTAATGCACCTAACTGTACTAAAACCCAATTTGCAGAGACCACTGCTCTGCATTCTATTACACTGAGCATCTCCTATAAAAATTTTTCTTCTGGCTAATACAAAACACATCGAATGATATAAAAAGTAGAAAATCTTTCACCTCTGGAAACATCTGGATGTCAGTTTAATTAAAGATGTTAACAGTATTAACTACCCATACTTTTGAAACATGCAGCATTCTTCTACTTCACACAAAACATTATTTCAGTTTGCAAAGACTTCACTGAATAAACAAGGTGAATATATTTACACAACTTTATTTATATGCTCACACATTAACAAAAAGAAAAAAAGCTTTATTTACAGCTGCTTTGTTTCCTGTATCTCGATGTAGAAATAAGGTAAAATGTTATTTTAATAATATCCTATTTAAATGCTACTAGTTATTACTAAAATTTTAATATAAAAATTTAGAAGGAGAAATGTTCATATTAGTTTTGAAATGCTGCAACTTAATTAACCGTTTTGGGGTTACTTGTAATTGTGGAAGTAAATTATACCCTTTTAAAACCAAAAGTGATTTTAATCTACCAGTTAAACATTCAAACATGTGTAGGCAAAGTCACAGTGACACAAAAAAAGCTCCAACAGAAAAAAAAAAAAAAAAGAGTAAGATAGATAAATGAATATCAGCAGGATTTCATGAAAACAACAAAACTAAGGGGATTCTATTGCCTTGAGAATCTCACAATTTTTTGTATGCAGTAGAAAAAAAATAAACTCCCACATAACTACTACTTTAGTTAAAGGCCTGGAAAGCATCACTAACCTTAGCTCCAGGAAGTACTTCATTTTGCTTTAAAGTCAGGCTCAACTCCATTCTACCAATGAGCTTACTGATCTGTACAGGGTCAGAAGGAGTAATTTCTGGCAAGCTTCTTGTTAATTGTGGATGCGGTTCATAAGTGATTTTTGGATTCCAGCTAGGTGAAAGCTTTGGTTCAGTTGCCTTAAAACATTACAGAGAACAGAGTAAGGATGTATCCTACACTTCTTGCCAAAAACCCCAAAGCAACCAACCAACCAAGAAAAAAAAAAAAGCCCCAAGCATTTCAAAGAAGTTTATCACACAAATACAAATTTGACAAAAAAACAACCCAACAAGCTATTGATAACTGCATTAGAAAGAAGACACGTAACATGTGAAACTTTAGGACTTGGTAAAACAGTGGAGCAAGTTTCCACCATATAGTGAATTGCAGCGGCCTTCTACACAATATTGTTGCAATCAGATTCTAGTGCAATGCATTCTAAATTTTACTTAGTCCTAGAGTCCATGTATTTTTCCCCTCCTCAAAACAGAAAGCAATTATGAAACTTAACAAGCACAGATTCAAGTAAAATTTCAACTCCTATATCCTTCAGAATGAATCTAATACATTAGTGTAACCTTTCGTATCCTTCATCAATTTACATTCTTACAGAAGGTATTCAATTTTACCAGCTGTGTAGCTGAACACACTGGGGAGGACTTTGCTGATGCAGGAAACTCATCCCAGAAGAAAGAGACACCTGAGAGCTGCAGTAACTTGTGAGCAAAAGCTGTGGGCTGATGTACATTAATACCAGAGCACTCGTCTGCAGTTTCATCACAATACATAGTTCTGGGAGACAAAGAAAATAAATATAGCAAATGCATGAAAATGGTTACCTTTTTTGTGTCATTTAGCCTCTAAGAGTACGTGTTCTCTCTCCTTGTATTACTTTCAATGCCACTGACCATCATGAAAGGAGAAACCACTGCTTTCTGGGAATGGGTGGGAATCTTAGATTTTTCTACAGGACACCACAGAATAATTGTGATGTGCTTCCATTGTGAACCTGGTACTTCTGTCTAATCTGACTACAAAGTGAAAGAATCTGTCCACCATGTCTATATTTATTTCCATTAAGACACACATAAAACTAAAGACTCTGAAGCAGAAATTAAAAAAAGTCTGCCATCCAGTATTTTTCTGTACTACTTGAATGTACTATTCTGTCAAAATCAGAGTTGAAAATTAAGAGATTAGGCTCTAATCCTGTCAAATTTCTGTGAAATTAGATTTCTTACATTTTAAATACTGAGAGAGACAACCAAACCAGTAAACTTTTAAATATGAAAGTCTCTATATAATAGAATTTACAAGGAAAAAGCTACATACTTTTCCTTAAATAACATGCATCAAACATCAAAATAACATGCTATTTAACAGTTTGTTTCAATCTAGTTTTTGAAGTACAGAAAAGAAGTAGTTCTGGGAATGGAAATCCTTCCATAAGAAGAGTAATTATAGCTCTGCTGACCTCTCTTCTGAACTGAACATAAAACCCTGAAGTTTCTAAGTTTTTAAAACCCACTATATTTCATTAGCATTTCTCAGTAAGAATTGGTTTTATTTAGTAATTATTTCAATTGAAATGATTACACTATCCCATAGATCAAATAATATATGTTCAAGAATATGTACAGCATACAAGTTCAAAGTAACTACTTAAAGCAAGTGAGCTCCTCTGGAAGTTCACAGAGAACCTAAAAATCATATAGTTTGTTTTATTTTCAGGGCCATAACTCTCTTTATGAAACTATTTAAAGGGTCAGTTCCTTTTGTGTATCGAAGTGATAGGCTGATTTGCCAACAATATCCACTTATGGCTGGAACACCTGAGAAACAGTATACACTAATTGTGGAAGCAATCATTAACGTTGGAAAATACAGAACTCCAATTTGATAGTTAGATACCTTTAGTTTAACTATCTTAAGTGGAAGCTGAGTAGAGAAAATGTGCAATGTCAGGCGCTCAAGAGCTAGTCTATAACTGTATACCAAGAATGCTTGTCCATGGGTAAAACATTTTGTAGAGGAACTAGCAAAGACTGCCCCAGGGAAAATAATTTTTAAAAATACAGATTTATTTATTTTTTATTAAATCTTTACCTTTCAATTCTGATTTCAAGTGCAGTTCCACTTTTAGAGTTTTCTGGCACATGTTCTATCCGCAAAACCGTATCTAAAAAGGTAACTTTCACTCTTCTTAGAACTTAAATGAGAAAACGGACAGCACACAAGTATTTAAGTTACTCAACAGCAGCTTCTACAGACAATTTTAAATGGTCTTTCATTTTGTTTAACTTCACAGTATTTATTTCAGCAGAAATAATGTAACTAGACATCGAGTGACTCTTATTAAATGTCCGGTATGTATACCTATACCTTTAATGCATGGATATTTGCACAAGTCACAATTTAAGCCAAGTTGTTCCATGTCTCAGAGTGAATGACCCTTGAAGAAGGTACCTGCTTCATTGTGCACAATGTCTGAACTCTTAAGCATTGCAATAGTACCATGTAACTTTGGCTGAGTATTTCTATTTCTAGATCTGACTTTAAACATTTCCCTTATCTCAGACATTTCAGCACTGTGCTCTCTACTTCATAATGTGGTACTAAAGCATTAGTTTCTTTTGTGTGAAAAAACCCTACCACAAACACCAGTTTCTAGGGTATTTCTAACAATACTGTTGTTATTGAGCTACATATGTCAAAATATCTGAAGAAACATCCTCTCTTTCTCCCTTGACAACATCACTACGAAGTCTTAAGTTTGTGTGATTAAAGTGACAGGTCCAAAACTAAAGCATCTCAACAATTGCTCAAGCATAATTTAGCTGGATTTTTTTCTGGTGTCAAAAAGGACCAATTTTCCCTGAAGTAGGGTTTATTCTATCCACTAAGGAAAAGTACACACATATTCTAGCAAGTAAATAGGCTTTCTTCTAAACCAATATTAATTGTCCTATCTCCTTGTTTAAATTGTACAAGCAATGCTAATAAGTAAAATTTTGTGATGCAGATGAGATGCCATTTTGTAAAACTGAGACACAACATGAACCAACTTAATCTCAGATGTTCATTCATATCTCAATAATAAAGTCATACCTGTTTCAATAGTTTCTGCAAATTTCTCAAGTCCTTCAAAAGGCTGGGACCCTTCTCCTTGTTCATCTGTCAATTTTTGACTAAGACACTCTTTTGCAAGCTGCATACTACTGGTCATGAAACTTGACCAATACATAGGCTCAGACCCAGAGGCTGTGGAGTAAGAGAAGTCTTAATAAATTTGATTGAACATTTTTAAAGAATAAAGACAAAACTAAATAATACTTTTGCCACATACAGAAACATTTCAACGTTTTAGTAAGAAGCCATATTTCAAAGAAAAAGTTTAGCTACAATCTCTCTTTACACATTTTACTACTTTACAGATAGAATAGAATAGAATAGAATAGAATAGAATAGAATAGAATAGAATAGAATAGAATAGAATAGAATAGAATAGAATAGAATAGAATAGACCAGGTTGGAAGAGACCTTTAAGATCATCACGTCCAACCTATCACCCAACACCACCCAATCAACTAACCCATGTAACCAAGCACCCTGTCAAGTCTCCTCCTGAACACCTCCAGTGACAGCGACTCCACCACCTCCCTGGGCAGCCCATTCCAATGGGCAATCACTCTCTCCGTGTAAAACTTCCTCCTGACCTCCAGCCTGAACTTCCCCTGGCGCAGCCTGAGACTGTGTCCTCTTGTTCTGGTCCTGGCTGCCTGGGAGAAGAGACCAACCTCTGCCTGTTTACAACCCCCCTTCAGGTAGTTGTAGAGAGCAATAAGGTCACCCCTGAGTCTCCTCCTCTCCAGGCTAAGCAGCCCCAGCTCCCTCAGTCTCTCCTCATAGGGCTTGTGTTCCAAGCCCCTCACTAACTTCGTTGCCCTTCTCTGGACTCGTTCCAGCAAGTCAACATCCTTCCTAAACTGAGGGGCCCAGAACTGGACACAGTACTCGAGGTGTGGCCTAACCAGTGCAGTGTACAGGGGCAGAATGACCTCCCTGCTCCTGCTGGCCACACTGTTCTTAATGCAAGCCAGGATGCCATTGGCCCTCTTGGCTGCCTGGGCACACTGCAGACTCATGTTCACCCTACCATCAACCAGCACCCCCAGGTCCCTCTCTGCCTGGCTGCTCTCCAGCCACTCTGACCCCAGCCTGTAGCACTGCATGGGGCTGTTGTGGCCAATGTGCAGAACCCGGCACTTGGATGTGTTAAATCTCATGCCGTTGGACTCTGCCCATCTGTCCAGCCTGTCGAGGTCTCTCTGCAAAGCCTCTCTACCCTCTAGCAGATCAACTCCTGTCCCCAGCTTGGTGTCATCAGCAAATTTACTGATGATAGACTCAATGCCGTCATCCAGATCATCAATAAAGATGTTAAAGAGGATGGGGCCCAGCACTGATCCCTGGGGGACTCCACTACTGACTGGCTGCCAGCTGGATGTGACACCATTCACCACCACTCTCTGGGTTCGGCCATCCATCCAGTTCCTAACCCAGCTCAGAGTGCTGCTGTCCAAGCCATGGGCTGACAGCTTGGCCAGGAGTTTGCTATGGGGGACGGTGTCAAAGGCCTTGCTGAGGTCCAGGTAAACTACATCCACAGGCCTCCCCACATCCACCAGGTGGGTCACCTGATCATAGATACTTGATCTATTTAGATCTATTGATCTATTGATCTATCTATTGATCTATTTACACTGTATTGCTAAGATTCTAGTACTTGAAAACTCAATATAAGCAAGATGAAACCAAGACTTAGTGTAACCAATCTTCAGCACTTGTTTGGGGTAAACAACTTCTGAAGTACATATTGATATGACTTAGCAGGCACAACTGGCAAAATGAAATCAATGAAATAACTCTTTTTTAAAAAATAATGTTAAGGTTTTGTATTCCATTTGAAACATATCACTGATGGAAAAAGACTGAAAAAAGTTAAGTTCTTATATATTAGTATAGTAGAACACATTTTAAATGTCTAACAGACCTGCTGTAGTAATTAGAACATAGTAAGATCAGAGCACAGCATGTATTAAGCTGAGCAAGATTTTTAGCAGCCAGATTAAGTTGTCAGTGCACTCCTATCAGCTAACACAAAATCCATTGTGAGCAAATGCTGTAACTTTGAAAAATTAATCATGTTCAACTATAACACTCTAGTATAGGCAAACAAAAGTAAACCTAGCACAAATACAAACAAGTTAAACAAGCAAAACATTCTAGTCCAGCATTCTGTTCTGAAAACATCCATGTGGTTACAGATGTGTGATAAAACCAGCACAGTGAGATTTTTCTGCTGTATTAAATGTGAAACAGTAGATGTATCCCTGTGCATCAAAGAACCAAATAGATGCAAGTGAATAAAAAAGTTTCTTCCTAATATTAAAATTCTTTCAGAGCAATAATCTTACATCAGAAATTAAGATAGTAAGATAATATGAAACACAGAGGACATATAAGCAAGTTACTTAAGGTAACTTGTAAAAGGTGGGAAATAGGGTTTATGCATTTCTTCTCTTCTTCATGATGCATTTAAAGAAATATATTTTCTTCCATCTTCTCTACACTATAAAAAGGAAAACAAATTAAAATCCCTCAGACATTTAATCAAAATCTTCCACAAACTAAAATGCACACATTAACAATCCATCAGAAGAGAATTTAATGGAGGTTTGATAGTGAAATTTGTCACCAGGACAGTCTAAACTAGATCAGTTAGATTCATATGGATACTAGAAAGAGTCAAGCTAGAAAAGCTCAGACAACCCACTTGGCATTATAATCAAAGGTAGTGTATTTAGCGTACTTAAGTCATTACTTCAGACTGTGATTACAATTGACTTTATTAGTTGCTCTCCAACTATTCAAGATGCATCTTTTACCCTAAAGTTGCTGAAGAAAGCCAGAACCTCACTGTAACCTCTCCTCATAGTCTTACATCATTGTGTTAACCTTACTTCCACATAATAGCTAGCTACTAGTGCTGACTAACAGCATCTGTAATAATACATACAAAAAAAACTAACAAAACCTCCTTCCCACACAGTATTCTCTTCCTTTCAGTATGTCTGAAACAGATTGGGAGATACAGCGGTAGGAACATGATAAAGATTTGAAGTTATTTAACAGAGAAACAACCAGTTGAAAAACACTTGCCAAACAACTGATAGTTTCTTATTTCATTGCATCCTCTGATATTAATATATGCAAATTAAATGGTGCTTTACATAAGGCTAAGAACTGATTAAAACAAATGTAGTCTTAGGCCTCTGAAAAACTGTAACGAGTCTCCCTTTTGAAAATTAAAGGCTAAGCCTACCAAGCCTTGGTCGGGGCCTGAAGACCAGCTCTAATCCTTTTACTTCTAATGCACAGTTGTCCTGCAGCAATGATGCCCATGGAACAGATAAAGAAATTGATTGGATAAATCCATCCGTGACTTCCAAAGGTGCATCTGCAGATTCCAGGATCTCATTAAGACACTAGAAGAAGAGAATAAAATTAGACCAGAAACAAACACAACAAAACCACACATTTATAATTTCTGTACAACAACTAAAACATATTGATGCTACTCAAAAAATAATTACACTCAGATATATAACTATTTATTAATTATATTCAGACAATAAACTGGCCACTTTCAAGTATTTTGATTCCATTGTAATTTGTTTCACATTAATTACTTAGCTTTCACCATAATACAGATTTTTCTGTGGTAGCTGCATAACCTGTATTTTTTACACTAACAGAAAAAAAAATCTGCTGGTTTACTGTTATAAATACTATACTACTGACACAAGCTAGTCAAGAGCATTACTTGAAGAAAACTGAGAACAAGCTGAAATGAAAAGTACAAAAAGTAGCTGGTTGCTGTGGCAAAAGTACTTCACTAACATGCTGTTCATTTTAGATTTCTCTGTGACATGGAGAGACTGGAACCAAATAATCATCTCTTGATGTATAACATATTTGACATTCCTAAGTAATATTTTAGCATGTTCAATATTCAGCACTAATTTGAAAGCTGCAGCCTGGTGGACAGACCAATGTTCTGACAGCAACTGTTCTGTTAATCCAGTCTTTTAGAATGACATCATAAACAAAACTACAGTCATGTAGACCTCAGTATCATACACAGTAAGTAAAATTTGTAAGAAAATTAAACACTGGCTCTGAAGAAGTTAGGATTTTTAAATGAAAAGACTCACTTGTTCCACTATATAGGTTTCACCACATCCACACAGAAAAAACCATATTGTTTACATTTATGGTTAAAAACAATGCAAATCACTGTTTGTTAAAACTAAAGTTATTGAATAAGCACTACCTAGGCTGCTTTAATAAGAGAAAAAAAAATCACAAACCAAAAAAACCCCCACAATCTAAATCATACATCCAGTTCTGTGAGCACCACTTGCTAATATATACAATATTCTAGGAAAAAAATTAGTTGAAATATTAGGTTGTCATCTTCAGCTGGCTAAAAGAGTTTTGACCTTCCTGTATTGAACAGGGCCACAGATTTTACCCAAGAAAATGCATAGATTAAAGGTTTGGGGATCTTTTACATTAAAAAAAAAAAAAGGATTTAAATTTTGCTTTCAATTTTAATTATATTTAAAATATTATTCTAATATATAATACAATCTTTAAATAAAAATGTAGAGAGCTTTAAGAAAACGACATTTTTCATTATTCAGTCTCCAGGTGTAATGTTACCATCATGTTAACTTGTTGCTTTCCTCATGCTCTAAACTTTGCTTTTAGAATTCTGTTTGCTTGCATGTTCAGCTTTTCTAGTTTCTGTTCCAAAGTCCACCCAAGCACTATAGACATCCATTTTTGAATAAACAAACCCCGAAACAGGTCTTCCAGGAAATTACTTAAGAATCAATTAAGATTCAGTGACATTAAAACTTTATTTTGAAATTAATGTAAGAATTACATGTGTGGTAACAGTGTAAAATAAGACAAAAATAATTATTTGGCATGAAAATGGTATTTGAAAATATCACAGATTCATCCAAAGCACTTGGACCTTTACAAAATAATTGGCTATAGCAGGAAGTTAGCTGGTTACTATATTTTGAATAAATCAGACTCATGTCTTTTTGTTAGTAACATACTAGGCAATAAAATGAGTGAAGTAGTACATTCCTTAGTAAATTTATAAAATAATACCTAAAAGCAAAAGAAGTATTTTTATAGCTTAATTACTTCGTAAACAAGCCAGCTGTTCCTAGAAAGCAGCAACTAGAGAA
This sequence comes from Melanerpes formicivorus, assembly GCF_026170545.1. Taxonomy (NCBI): domain Eukaryota; kingdom Metazoa; phylum Chordata; class Aves; order Piciformes; family Picidae; genus Melanerpes; species Melanerpes formicivorus. Next base: position 8,268,141 of record NW_027142369.1, read on the forward strand.
TTCCAGGTAAATTTAAAATCTGAAGGACAGCCTTCATATCCTATGTTAATGGCTGAAAGTCTCCAACCAGAAATCACAGTAATATTAGTAGTAGAAGTACTATTCAATGTGTATTCAACCTCAAACACCATGGATCACATTTTGATTTTTCTAAACAGCTCATGTCCCAAGAGGCAAAGAAGCTGCACTGATAGCACAGGCATTCTTATGTATCTCCATAATCTGTAAATGTGTACAATGTTGGCCAAGATATTTACAATGTTAAAATGAACATAAGTATCCACAAAAACGTATAAGGTAACATATAATCCTCCTGGAGATCCATAACAAATAAGCTTACAATGACTAGGGAGCCAAAAAGAGCTGTAGCTCTTCCCTGGCATCTGTTTTTGCAATCTGCAGTACATGAGAATGTCACGTGCAAAGAACCTCAAACATGTCACTGTTTACCAGAGAAAAAGAAAAATGCTGATCTACAAATGGGTAAGATGTATACAGTTAATCACTACGTGTACATAATTAACTGATCTTTTAGTACTGGTCCACAACTGTTGCAGTTTAAAAGTATTTACACTTCAAACAGTGTCACTTAGACTTAGCAGCGAAGAGAGCTGCCATACCCACTAGAGGGCACATGAATTCAGTTAAAGCGAGGCAGCCTCACTGCCTGCCACAGAAAGCAAGCTGCTGGCACAGCCAGAAAAGAACGCAAACAACCACACACTAAAATACTGATAATACTGAGCATTTCTGCAAATGCCAGTTTTCTGCCACTTTCAAACATATTTTCCCCAAAAACACGTGAAAAAGCATTATTTGGAAACATCATATATTCACAAGTATTTTTAAATGCACCCAGCGTGGCCTAATAGCAGTATATAGTACAATAAAAATGTGCTTTGAAAGCACTGTGTAAAGCAATGAGCCTTTGTTCCTAGTTCATCACCTGCACTAGCCTGGAAGTCAATGATTGAAGCACAGCATTGCTTAAGGCTTCTCATGTCAGCAGCTTGACTAGCAGGTAGAACTGAATTCTACCTTCAGTAACACTGGCAATTAACCCTACTTTACGAAATGCTACAAACACACACCTTTGGTTTACTCCAGTAGGTTGGAAGTATACATATGTCTGTACATAGACACACCCACACACATACAATATACACAAAAACAAAAGTGCCAGGACTGGAAAAAAAAACCTTCAACTGGTTCAAAGCATCACAGCCCACCTGCTAAGCAAACTTCAGCTATAAACAGCTACCCAGTTGTCAACAAGCAGAGTAGAATAGAATAGAATAGAATAGACCAGGTTGGAAGATACCTTCAAGATCATCGTGTCCAACCCATCATCCAACACAATCTAATCAACTAAACCATGTAACCAAGCACCCCATCAAGTCTCCTCCTAAACACCCCCAATGATGGTGACTCCACCATCTCCCCAGGCAGCCCATTCCAATGGGCAATTACTCTATGAAGAATTTTTTCCTAACATCCAGCCTAAATCTCCCTTGGTGCAGCTTGAGACTGTGTCCTCTTGTTCTGGTGCTGGTTGCCTAGGAGAAGAGACCCTGCCTGTCTACGACCTCCCTTCAGGTAGTTGTAGACAGCAAGAAGGTCTCCCCTGAGCCTCTTCTGCAGGCTAAGCAACCCCTGCTCCCTCAGCCTCTCCTCACAGGGCTTGTGCTCCAAACCCCTCACCAGCTTTGTTACCCTTGTCTGGACACGCTCCAGCAAGTCAACATCCTTCATAAACTGAGGGGCCCAGAACTGGACACAGTACTCGAGGTGTGGCCTAACCAGTGCAGTGTACAGGGGCAGAATGACCTCCCTGCTCTTGCTGGCCACATTGTTCCTGATACAGGCCAGGATGCCATTAGCATTCTTGGCTGCCTGGGCACACCGCAGACTCATGCTCAGCCTACTGTCAAGCAGTACCCCCAGGTCCCTTTCTGCCTGGCTGCTCTCCAGCCACTCTGACCCCAGCCGGTAGTGCTGCATGGGGCTGTTGCGGCCAATGCGTAGAACCTGGCACTTGGATGTGTTAAATCTCATGCCGTTGGACTCTGCCCATCTGTTCAGCCTGTCAAGGTAAGTACTTCCACATCTGCAAGACTAAGGGATAATTTTGAAAGCTCTGCATGTACTGAGGTGAACATAACACTGCTGATGAAGAACCAAGATGCCCCTAAAATGCTGACAAAGCATAGACAGAATAGGAATTTATGTTTTTATCATCTGTAGTAGTAATTAGTATACATACAGTAACTACAGCGCAATTACTTGCAGTTTGGGCTACGCTAGCTCCTTCTCCCCGAAACATCAGCAGCTAGTGTCTTTGATTTTTGTTTCCTTCCTAATAATTAAAAATAACTATGTGTGGCTAGAAAAACATAATGAATACCTAGATTTTTGTTACTTTTTTTTTTTTTTTTTTTAATTTTAGCATATCAGAGATGAGTTCCCTAGATGAAATTATGACTGTAACGTTTTTAAATAAAGGAGGTTGGGTATTGAAAACAAGTGGGTGGTAGCCGGAGGCAAGGAATCAGCTGGTACCTCAGACGCAAGAGAAACCGAGGGGGTGCAGTGCCAGCATCTCTTACCCATTTATCCAGAGGGACCTGCGTCAAGGAGCCGGTGCCCTGGTAGAGATCCAGGCTGAGCTGCTCCAGGCTGAGCTTCTCCTGTAAGAAGTGGCCCAGATACCTCTGCAGCAGGTACCTGCAGGCCCTCTTCTTGATGGATTCCGAGAAAGGCCACGGCATGGCGGCTGCGAGCCCGGTGCGGCGGGGCTAGGCGGCGGGACAGGGTCGGGCAGCAAGATCGGGACGGGGCTGGCCCCTCCGTCGGGCGGAGAGGGAGGTGAGCCGCCGGGCCCAGCCTCAGCCCTCAGCGAAAGCTACCGCAAGGGCTTGCCACAGCCAGGCGGTGTCTCCAAGGCCCCTCGCACTGCCGGCGGGGCGGCACTGCCTCCCCTCAGGGTGAAGACGCGCTGACAGGTAGCTCCATCCTCACACGGACACGGTCGCCGCCATCTTCTCGGCGGCCCGCGAGTGCGGAGACAGCCAGCGCAGCCGAGCTGAGCAGCACGATGGTGCAGGGGGAAGAGGCTGGGGCCCGGCAGATCCTCCCTCGACGTCAGCTCTCCGCCGCCGGCGAAGGCAGCTGGGCCGATCCGGGCTGTTTGTCTCCTTCCTCCCTGGGCACCCCCCCACTGTGGATCGCCGTCACCGGCACCGTGACGTCCGTACGGAAGTGGCGACGCCGAGCGGAGGAGGTGGGGGCGGAAGCGGCGGCAGGAGCTGCGTGAGGGGGCGGTGTCGCGCCAGGGCGAGGTGGCGGATGCCGGTACCCTTCGCGCAGTCGGGGCCGGCTCTGTAGCGAAGGCCACCGGAGGAAGGAGCAGTGGGGCGGAGCAGCAGGTGCCGTTGTGTCCGGAGTTTAAGATCGGGCGGCGGGACCTCGGCCGCCCGCCGTCGGGACTGGTAGGTGGACTCCCGGGGCGCGGCGTGGCGCTGCCAGTGATGGTGGCGGCCTGTTCCTGTCGGGGTTTCTTGCCGCAGGGGCGCAGGTGTGATCCGCGGCTGTTCTGCTGTCAGTAAATCCAGGCGATTCCCCTGGAATGGCAGGCTGCGCAGTTCGGTAGCCAAGTTCCCCGTTGCTTTCAGCTTCTTCGGAATTTGTAGGTCCAGGGGGGAATTTATCAGGAAGGAATGAGTTTTACGAAGTAAATGTCTTGCGTGTTGCAGATCGGTTATTGCCTCATTCACTCCCTGGCACCCGTGCTCATCTGCCAAAGCATTAAGGGCTGTGTCCCAAAGGGCCTTCCCTGCTGGCCTGAGGTTTCTCCGTGGGTGTAAGTTAGATGCGGCCTCGTTAGCGACGCTGGTTCCTGAGAGGCCAAATGTTGGAGCCATTGTCGTAACCCCTAGTCTGACCCTTCTTGGGTGACAGTTGCTTACAAAGTCTCTGAAATAGATTGGCAATTGTGCATAGAACCTAATGAAAGAATTTTCTTTAGTGACTTTAAACAAAACGCTAATGTAAATACATCTTCTTAGAGTCAGATAATCCATTTAGTTCACAGCTTTTTGTTCTAAAATTCACCAGCAATAGTTTTTTACTTTCTACAGCTATTGATTTCAGGTTTTCCTACTTGTCTTCCTACTGTATTTTGCATCAGCAAATCACATAATTAAATATCAATCATTCAGTTAAGTTTAATACAACAGAGTGCAAGCTAAGAAAAATCAGCTTCAATGATTTTATGTGCTAATGTAACGTTCTTAAGCATTCTTTCTGAGAATCCTAGTTTTGACTTCTCTGGACTGGCATTTAATGAGTTAAACATCATGGGGTCTCTTATTTTTATGGACAGTCTTAAATACTTCTGCTTAAGTTGTAAATCTTATTGTATGATGTTAAATATATACTGAATGTAGTGGTATGATAAATCTAAAATAAATGTTTCTGTGTACAGAATGGAGACTGATTGCAATCCTATGGAGTTACCCAACAGTACAGGCTTTGAAGAAGATTCTGATTATAGAGACTTTGAAGGAACAGATGTAAAAGATATGAGACTGGAAGCTGAAGCTGTTGTGAATGATGTTCTGTTTGCTGTCAGCAATATGTTTGTCTCAAAAACCCTTCCCTGTGCAGAGGATGTGGCGTATATCAATGTGGAAACCAGAGAAAGAAACAGATACTGTCTGGAGCTCACCGAAGCAGGACTCAGGGTGAAGTAATTTGTTTATAATTTCTTAAGCCTCTGTGTCTTGAACAAGTGATTGTGTTGAAAAGGTACAAATTCTCAGTGTACTTTTATGAAAGCCTGTTTAATATGTTTTCTCCTGGAAAGTGGAACTTTAACTAGTTAGTTACAACAAAGCAAGATGGGATTTTGATGAAAAATCAGGCATTTGTTTGAGATGCTAAATGATTAAGGTTGAAGCAGTGATGTGTTACAGACATGTCAGCCTTTGGGTTTGTCAAGACTTAGATAAATCAGTACTACAGCTTGTGTACAACTCCTTTTCTTGGACCGTTTGTATTTTTTATGCAAGCATTTTGTATGTAAGACTTTTCAAATATCTTTATGTTTTACTATATTCTGAGTTTTGGACAAAAGGTATTTGTCTAAATACTGTATTAGCACCAAACCCCATAGTAGAAAGTGCAGATTACAATTCGAATTCAGGGTTTTGTTATCACATTACTGTACTACCCTGACTGGCAAAGTGCTATGATATCCATCCCCATTGCAAGGTGATCCTAACCACAGAAATTTAACTGGTGATCTCTTTGTTGCAGGTAGTAGCTTATGATTTCGATCAGACTGATGACAGATTGCAAACTCCGTACCATGAAACTGTCTACTCCTTACTGGACTCTCTCAGCCCTGCATATCGAGAGGTGTTTGGAAATGCACTACTACAAAGGCTAGAAGCTTTGAAGAAGGATAGTCAGTCATGATTTACCTAGATGTGAGTAAGGTTTAATGCTAGAAGGAATTCTTAGTATGAGGCACTGAGATCTTTCTTACAAATGTAATCACAAACATCTTAAGCTTTGTTTCTTGCATTAATATCTAGTTCCTGCTACAGTGGATTTGTGTATATCACAATGCTATTAAAAGCCACTTTGGTAAATTACAAGGAAGCTCCTTAATTTTGCTTTCCTTTTTGTTGTATGTGAACAAATAAGTTGCTGCTTAGATTGCTAAAAAAATCTGGTCTCTTTTCAAACTGTTATTATTGAAAACTCTAAAAAATGTAGAGAGTTTTATATACAAGTAGTATTTTTGTGTGTGGTTAGTGATAATTTTCATATCTGCTTTTTAAAATAGAAGCTAACTACTTCCTTTACCCAATTAATGAAAAATAATAGGGAAGACTACTGTTCTGCAAAGAACAGAATTTCAGCTTGATTTGCTCTACATAAATCTGAAAGTTCTCAACTTTGGTAACAGGAAAAGTTGTTCTTGAACAGTTGAGCATTGCTTGTGTAGTGACAGTATCTGAGGTAAAAGCAAGGCTCAATACTATTTGATTTGTCCTTATCTATGGCAACCAGCAAAGTTCAAATAATAAATGACATGTACTGCTAATATATGAATGTATTATCTGAATCACAATGAGTTAAGCACAGAATTACAATGTAATGGGCTACATTTCCTAAAGATGATGTTATATATGATATATATATATGTATATGTATGCTCTATTGTAACTGTTTTGGAGGCTTGGAAGACATTTTAGCCTGTTTACTATTCTGAATGTGTGTTTACATGATGTACAGGATAAACCCAAGAGTATTTTTGCTTCAGCCTTTACTTTCTATAATGCAGTACTTTGGTACCCCTGTTTTTGACCTTTTCTTCCTCAAATGTACAATTGTCCTCTCCTGATGAATACAAAGTAAGCACTGTAATGTTAATTACATTGTACTGGTTTGAAACCAAAGGCTGTATGAAATTTGTTAAGACTAATACAAACTGGAAGATATAACTTGTGTTTTCTACTTCAAAACTCGTATGAATCTCTTTATAAATCTATTGTTCTGCTGTAACTTTTCAAGTATGTACTGAATGATAGACTTTTTTAAATTACAGTTAGTTAGAAATACTAATACTGTTGAAATCACATTCTGTGATGTTCACACTTTTTGTATTCTTATATTATTCAGCACTTGTGCATCTTTATTTAAATAATCCTGCCATTATTCTGCCATGCTTTTGTGACAAATACATAGAGTAGCTTTTTCTGGAGTTGCACATACAGATATATCAGTTCTCATGAAGTCACATTTTCCCGTGACTTCAATAGAACTCTATTCACTTTTACCAGCTAAGGATTAGTCTTGTTAACTGGAGAAGTGTAGTACAGCTTTTTGCAATAGCTTTGGGATAGTGTTGTACAACTATGACTGACAAGAAAAAGCACTTCTGTTTTCCAGAACTTAATTTCATGTTTATTTTATTGTATTTTAGGGTTGGAACTTCTGATATTAATCTTCTGCCCTAGGGTATGCTTTCATGCTCTAAAAATTGTTCATAGGCTCTCTTGCACACAAGTCTGTGGCACAGGGTTAGTCCTCTGTGAGGAGAATGTACTTTACTAGATTTGTATTTGAATATTTTTCCTTGCAACTAATTTACTTGTTCAATTTCAATGACTAAAGCATTAAATAAATGTAGTGGTGTGTTGTAGTTTTCTTGGGAAGGGAGAGGGCTCGGGGGAGAGGGGAGGAGTGGGAGTTACTGAAGAGAGGAGTGAACAACCACACTCATCACACCCATAGAAAAATCCTAAATTAGTTAAAAAGTATGTGAAAACCTTTGATTGCAAACTTGTATCTGATGAAACTCTGTCCTGAATCCTGGGTGATTGGGAAGAGGAACTTAGAAAGGAAATTAGAGGCATACATGTGCAGAAATGCCAGTGTTGCATTACTAAGAATTTTAGAGATGTTTTAAAATGCCTCCTTGTTTTGTGTACTTGCCATAAGCCTGAGAAATACTTTCAAAGCAGGTGTGTATAGGTTTTCCCATAAGAAACGTATGTTCTTTGTTGTAACATACTGCAACATTGATTAAAAAAATGGGAAAGCTATGTGATTACACGTTATCTGGGTTATGGAGTTGACACAAGCTGCTTTACAGCCCCTATATTTAGGCTTTGATACCTATATGAAGGGAGCTTCTCTTAAGCACTGACAACGAAGAATAGGGCTTTTCGGACTGTCGTTTGTTTTCATTGTCGGAATCCCTGAGTGAGTGCTGCTTGGCGTAATGTATCTGTTCATTTACGAAATACGTAAACGCCTCAAAGCCAGCCTGCTAGCTGAAAGGATGCCTAATAACCTAATTAAAGCTACTTTTGCCTCAGGCGTACTGCATACGTTTTGCACTGTTGGGCGTTAAGAAGTCAAGAACAAAGTCTCCGACTGCGTAGCTGGCGCAGTCCGTGCTTGTCTGAAGCGTCGCAGCAGACAAGCGTCCCCTGCCGCGTTGACAGCGTCCCCTGCCGCGAGGCGCGCCCCGGCGGCGGCCACGGCGCAGGCGGGCGGTCTGCAGCGCCCCCTGCCAGGGAAAGGCCGCCTCGCCCACCCCAGCTCGCGCTCAGCGGCGCCTCTGGTCGCACAGCAACGGATCGCGTCCCCGCTGCGGGCTGTGGCGATGGCGGCGGGGTCGGCGCGGAATTGCCGGGTCTTCCTCAACCATCTTGACTCTTACTGCGGCCTCAACGTTGGCGAGGTGACCGCGGGGGCGTACCTGCAGCTGCTCGCGGCTGAAGCTTCTTTCCTCAGCCATCGCTACCGGAGGGGCTGCCTTCGCCGTCCCGCTGGGCCCTTGTCCGGTAGCACGATAAGGGCCCTGGGCAGGCCTCCAGCGAGAGGCGGGAGGCCAGCCGAGTAGCCGCGATCGCCTAGATTAGTTGCTGAGGAAAGGGGCTCGGGGGGAAAGATAGTTAGGAGGACAAAATGAGACTTAGAAGCAGGAATTAAGTAAAGCAGGTCGGGAGATCGCGGGCAACAGCTGGTCACTGTGGCGCGAGAACTTCTCTGAATGAACAGTCGCCAGAGACGGAGCAGGTTGCACAGAAGAGGTTGCAGACTTCGAGTCGTGGGACGCAAGTGCGACAAAGTATTGCATCTGAGGCTGGGGGCTCCCTAACTTTTTTCTTTTCAATGGAAAACTATGCTCTGAGCTACATTACTTGAAACAGGATCACGGCTAGTCAGACCGTGCTGGCGTCTTCCCCAGATCCTGAGATCTGTGGAGGGTTCAATATATTTGCATACGAGTGTGTGTCTTGTATATTGCAGTATTTATCCAGATGTATTGTTGGGGCGTCGCTTGAAAGCATTGGAGAAGAGGAGGAGGAGAATGAGGAGGAGGAAAATGAAAATAATTCATCCGCTGAAGTTTCTAGTGGGCCAAAGGAGGGGATCTACCAAATAGTGGGTACCCTTTCTAAACCACAGAGTGCTAAACCATGTTTTGCAGAGGAAACATATGCAGTAAGTAAGGGTCTTATTCCAGATAGCCATTAAGCAATTCTAAAAATATTGCATGCTGTGTAAAATCACCTGCATTAATAAAATGGTCTTTTGTTGCAGCTGTAAGATATATACATATATTACATTACTTCTGCTTCCTGCACACTCCCTCCCTTCTAAGTCTAATATGGCAAATAGTAAAAGGAAGGAACTCAGACTGGAAATAATTTTAGTATAGTTAGGGGACATCGTCTAGGTCAATGGTCTTTACTTTTTCCCCTCAAGTATCTCTTTTCTGTCTTTTATCAGTGTTGTCAAGGTACTGCTGCTTGAAATCAAGCTTAAAATCTTAGCTGTTCACTGAAATCGCTGCTTTCACTAGCAACTAATTGTTTTTAAGGCCAGGATGGATGTGTCTCTGGGTAACCTCATCTAGTGGAAAGCGACCCTGCCCATGGCAGGAGGGTTGGAACTAGATGATCCGTGAGGTCCCTTCCAACCCTGACAATTCTGTGATTCTGTTACGTACAGCTTTGTATAAAGATATGCTCAGAGTTTACATAATTAAAAGAGGCTCGCTTTTAAGAATGGGATTGCCTACAGCTTGTTCTAGTTTTTTTGAAACTTAAATTTCCTTTGTCTCAAATTGATTATCCAGAATCAATTTTAAAATATTGAATTAAATGTCAATGCATCTGAATTTTTCATTCAGAAAATTATATTTGGCAGTGTTTAATATTAATCACTGCTCTGACCCGGGTCTTTGTTAGACTTGCTCAAGTGATGCAGACACTCTGCATTTAACAAAAATTACAGGGTCCAATCTTGCAAGGAAATGGACATTTAAAAATGTCTTCTCCATTCTACTAACTGATCCTTGTTTAAAATAACTATAAAAGTCACTGCACTGAAAGTATGAATCCTAAAACACCACTACAAATTGTACAACCATTTGGACTAATGTGTACTGTAAATGAGTAGTTTCAGCATGTAATTTACATTATGTCACCTTGCTTGTATCTGACATAAAGTCTGATATCCATCTTGTGAATTATTCTAACTTAGAAAACTACCTTCTCTCAGCGTGGTAAACTTGAAAACAAATTTTGGATATTTTCTCTCTCTTTTTTTAAACAACAGATTCTAACTATTTTTTATCCCCAGAACTCTTCACGAGAAGAGCTCTTAAGTCACCTGCTTGAGTGTGAGATCGTATTATACAACATCACTGAGGATGCAGATCAGATTGAAGAAGCAACATGGGCTGCTTCTGGTTAGTATAGCTATCAGCTCAACAGAAAATTGGCTGCTATACAAAATTTACCATAAATGCTGAACAACATTATTTGGAATTTATAGTTTGCTGTTGCATGTTCAAAAAAGTCAGCAAGGAACCATGGAATGTACTTAGGCATTTATGAGATAGAGAAGGTGTCAGAGAACAGTCCAACACTTCAAATAACATATTTGTGTAGGCAGTCATTTCCCTAAATAACTATCAACCATCATCTTACCTATTTGCACTGGGAGGTGGAATCAAAATTTGCTCCTGTGATATTCAAATAATGTTTCATATTTTATATAATTAACAGATGCAAATACTGCTAACAGTTGTTCTGAAACTTTCTCCTGGCTGTTGCATCCAAATTCTAATAAGCATCTGGACTCTTTTTATAGTGACAGTGCAATATTGTTTTTTATATGAAAGTTAAACTAAATTATGGTTTCACGTTTACCAAATAAATACTTGAATAACATCAGAAGTTACATAACCTACATTGAATTATTTTGCTCTAAATTAAAATAAGGAAGTTTTACTTGAGATCTGTAGGCTTTCTGTTTCCATCTTGAAAAAACCCACACTTCCATTTTCTTTTCATGTCTCAGTGGTAAAGATGAGTAATTTCCAAGGATAGATTGTTTCTTTCACCTCTTCCCCCCTCTCCCTGATATGCACTTCTATGAAGATTATGTTGATTCCAAATAATTTGATTATTCATTAACGTGTTTTGTCTATTTGTTTTATTTCTTGATTTATAATTATTTTATGTTAATCCAAATAAAGCATATTTGCTTAAAAATGCATATCACACAGAACATTATGGTATAAATGACTATACAGGACCTTTATATAACAGGAAGAATACAGTTTGAATAATACTAGATTAAGTCCTGTGCTTTAATTTAACAGCCTTACATATGGAAATAGAGCATTTTGCAACACCAAAGTTATTCATCCTCATTTCAACAATAATGAGCTGGGCAAAGAGCAAACCGCCTGACCCTGTAAGTAATACAAATGTCTTGTCTTTTCTTTTCTTTTCTTTTCTTTTCTTTTCTTTTCTTTTTCTTTTCTTTTCTTTTCTTTTCTTTTCTTTTCTTTTCTTTTCTTTTCTTTTCTTTTCTTTTCTTTTCTTTTCTTTTCTTTTCTTTTCTTTTCTTTTCTTTTCTTTTCTTTTCTTTTCTTTTCTTTTCTTTTCTTTTCTTTTCTTTTCTTTTCTTTTCTTTTCTTTTCTTTTCTTTTCTTTTCTTTTCTTTTCTTTTCTTTTCTTTTCTTTTCTTTTCTTTTCTTTTCTTTTCTTTTTCTTTTCTCTCCTCTCCTCTCCTCTCCTCTCCTCTCCTCTCCTCTCCTCTCCTCTCCTCTCCGAACCTCTCTTCTCCGAACCTCTCCTCTCCTCTCCTCTCCTCTCCTCTCCTCTCCTCTCCTCTCCTCTCCTCTCCTCTCCTCTCCTCTCCTCTCCTCTCCTCTCCGAACCTCTCCTCTCCTCTCCTCTCCTCTCCTCTCCTCTCCTCTCCTCTCCTCTCCTCTCCTCTCCTCTCCTCTCCTCTCCTCTCCTCTCCGAACCTCTCTTCTCCGAACCTCTCCTCTCCTCCTCCTCTCCTCTCCTCTCCTCTCCTCTCCTCTCCTCTCCTCTCCTCTCCTCTCCTCTCCTCTCCTCTCCTCTCCTCTCCTCTCCTCTCCTCTCCTCTCCTCTCCTCTCCTCTCCTCTCCTCTCCTCTCCGAACCTCTCCTCTCCTCTCCGAACCTCTCCTCTCCGAACCTCTCCTCTCCTCTCCTCTCCTCTCCTCTCCTCTCCTCTCCTCTCCTCTCCTCTCCTCTCCTCTCCTCTCCTCTCCTCTCCTCTCCTCTCCTCTCCTCTCCGAACCTCTCCTCTCCTCTCCTCTCCTCTCCGAACCTCTCCTCTCCTCTCCTCTCCTCTCCTCTCCTCTCCTCTCCTCTCCTCTCCTCTCCTCTCCGAACCTCTCCTCTCCTCTCCGAACCTCTCCTCTCCTCTCCTCTCCTCTCCTCTCCTCTCCTCTCCTCTCCTCTCCTCTCCTCTCCTCTCCTCTCCTCTCCTCTCCTCTCCTCTCCTCTCCTCTCCTCTCCTCTCCTCTCCTCTCCTCTCCTCTCCTCTCCTCTCCTCTCCTCTCCTCTCCTCTCCTCTCCTCTCCTTTTCTTTTCTTTTCTTTTCTTTTCTTTTAACAGTGTTTCCATTTAATGGAAAGTATTCATTAAATTAGATTAAATAAAGTATGTCAGCATGTACTTCAGCAATACCTAATAAAGTTAGGATCCACAAATATGTTTTTTGTCATGATCCTTTTACCCTGAACCACTGGACAGATCAGTTTAAGCACTGGGCTACAATAAAGCAGGCAGATATTAGGGACTGCTTGGACAAGAGGTAAGACCTATAGTAACTGCAGTATGCACTGGCCTTCAGTCATAAAATCCTGTTATTTGCTACATATTTAATGAAATATGTATTTGAATCAGGGTATAGACAGATAAATAGGTACATATTTATATCTACATATGTTCAGTATCCTCAGGAACCATGTGGAACACTTTGTAGTATGCTATTGCAATTCTCAAATTTAGTGTTACAGATAGAGTTTCTCAAGCTTATGTAATGCTATATAGAACAACAATTCATGCTTTAAAAATATATTTAAAAAATAAAAAGATTGAAATTTAATTATTGACATTTTCAAAATATTGAACCTCAAGTATCATATTCAGAAATTTTGAGAATATCAAATTAAAACAATTAAAACTATATTTTTAAGAATTTACTTTAACTATTTACTTCTTTTTAAATTGTTCTAATACATGTATAGCCGTCACATTTTTTCCTTCATAGGAAGATCCTGAGATTCCTTTTACTGATGAAGATTATCGCAAAAGAAAATCTCATCCTAACTTTATGGATCACATAAATGCTGAAAAACTTGTTCTCAAACTTGGGAAAACTGTATGTAAAGAACTTCTTTGTACAAATAGGTTGATTTGTCTTTTTACTTAGAGCATTATCATAGTAATGGAACTTAGAAACAATGTCTTTCAAAACTTACGTGTCTATATAATGCAGATCCCAAGGTCCATGATTTTCTTTAGATAGCTAGTAAACCATTCTTAACTCACTAAAAACATAGTTTCATTGTTTGTATTAGAAAGTATTAAAGCTGGGCCCTGTGTGAGGAAAGACTTGAGGATAAAAGAATGTAAAGGGAAGGGTTATTAATATAGCTCTAAAGAAAGCAGCATCTTTAAATATTAGCAAGTTATGTTAGTATTATATCTCCTTTAAATACTTAGAATATGCTTTGGCCACACCTACCACATTCCTGGATAGTTTGTGCACTTGGAGCAGAGTGCTTGTTGACTTTTATTCCACCCTACATTTCACTTCAAAATTGTGGCCATAGAGCTGACTGAGAGTAACTAGAATATACATTTTCACTTTATATATGTTTTAAAATCACTTCCTTCAGCCTTTCTTTCTTTTTTTTTTTTCTGGACCTCATTAGCCTACTTGTCATGACTCGTTGAGGAAATAGCACTAGACATTATATTCTATTCTAACAATAATTTAATAATACAGAATGTCAGTAAAACTTGGTTTACAGCTTGAAAGATCAAGTTGTTCTTGTACTCTGCTAACATGGAGTTAAAAGACTGTGAAATAACTTTCATACTTGTGGTGTCAGAAACACGAATATTGTAAAGAGTGTCCACCAAACCTTGCAATAACTTCTACTGCCAGTAACACCCAGGTTAACTATTGACTCATTTTTTCAGGCTGTTCCAAAGCACTGAGTCACTACATAACAAAGGTATTAACCCAATTAACTTCCATATGTTTTCCAGACTGAATGTCTGTTGCAAAGACAGTAGAACAATATTTCAAACAACTTGCATTTCAAATGGAGCTCTTTTCCTCCGCAAGTCCAGGGGGAGCTTCAGTGGGTATCATTGCCCTGGTTTACTTTCTGTCAGCACTTTGGAGCAGGAACACTCCAAAACATCTGTTCTTTCCAACATTCACTTCCTGTGATGGCTGGAGACTTCTAGATTACTATTCTTACTCATTTCTAAATTCAGTAACATCTGGGGAATGTGCCATCTGTGAAAGAAATGACAGCATTACCACTTCACACAGAATCACAGTATGGTCTGCGTTGGAAGGGATTTCCAAAGGTTATCTAGTCCAACTCCCTCTGCAGTAAGCAGGGTTTCCTCAACTAGATCAAGCAACCCAGAGCCCTGTTGAGCTTCACCTTTAATATCTCCAGGAATGGGGCTCCAACCACCTCCCTGGGCAGTACCCTCATGGTAAAGAACTTCTTAAAGTCCAATCTAAATCTACACTTCTCTAGTTTGAAGCCACTGCCCCTCAACCTATCACTACAGGCTTTTGTAAACAGTCTCTCCCCATCCTTCTTGTAGGCCCCCTTCAGGTACTGGAAGCCTTCTTTTCGCCAGGCTGAAAAAATCCAGCCTGTCTTCATAGCAGAAGTGCTTCAACCCTCTGATCATTTTCATGGCAATCCTCTGGAGCAGCTCCATCGGGTCCATGGCCTTCCCGTGCAAAGAGCTCCTCAGGAGATCCTAGGATTTAGCACCCATATCAGTCATCTAAAGAAATTTTGCACCTAGGAATAGATGGGCTTCTTAGCCTTCATATCTGTTTAGAGTGCAATTTAATGGCGAATAGAATAGAATAGAATAGAATAGAATAGAATAGAATAGAATAGAATAGAATAGAATAGAATAGAATAGAATAGAATAGGATAGAATAGAATAGAACAGAACAGAACAGAACAGAACAGAACCAGGTTGGAAAAGACCTTTGAGAGCATCGAGTCCAACCTATCATCCAACACTATCTAATCATGGCACCAAGTGCCCCATCCAGTCACTTCCTAAACATCTCCAGTGTTGTTGCTTAATGCAAGATTCCATCTCTTTGAGTTAATGTATCTCCCACCTATATTTTGCTTTAAATTCAGTAAGGGTTGAGAGCTAGAAATTTTTGCTTTTTACCACTAGCGATTTTTCACCTTTACCTTTGTGGCAGGGCATTCAGGCTGTGTTGCTGTTTTCACGGAGACACATTCCTGACTCCGGGGTCCTGCCAAATTGAGAATCTTTGGAGCAACATCTGCCTATGACAGACAGAGGAGCTTTTCATCTCGCAGCTCTGTTCTTAGTGACATCACAGTTCCTGAAAGCATTCATTTAGACCTGATTCCCACTTCAAGCAATTTATTAGAATAAAGCAAACTTAAATCCACTAAAGCATACAACTAATTGTAATAGCTAGAATGTGACATCTAGTGGCTTTAATGAATATTACACAGGACTGTGAAGATCTTTACCCGTGACTAAAATGCTGTAGCTAAAGCTTGCCCAACAATGATCTTACTTTTAAAATTAAGTATATTCAAGTCATCTCAGGTAGTACCTTCTCATATATGTGAGTTGTGACACTAAATAAATAATTTTAGAGCACTTGAACAGGTGTCAGAAGTTTGTACTTCGGTGAAACAAAGCACTCAGTGACAAATTCTGTTTTGTCTCCACAAATGGCTACTGCAGAAACTACTGGAAGGTAAATGGAAGAAAATCCTATGTGTTTCATGCTTCTTAATAGAGATGAGAAATAGCACCTCCTGTGTTTTCACAAGAGGCAGATTTTTCCTGCTGTGAGACACAAAATACAGCATGTCTTTTCCTGGGGTAGGCTTGCAGCCTGTCCAGAGGAATCCCAGGAACTGCTGCTCTTAGGGTAAAAACAGCTTCTATCATGATAGTGCCTGAGCAAACTACATGTGGGAGTTCTTATGCTACCATATAATGTCATTCAGTTTTAATGTTTCTCACAGTTGTTAGCAAGCTGCTGCATTCCACTGAGTTGAGATAGTTTTTAGTACAAAGTTTTATTTTGTAAGTAAATAGATAAAAACACGTTCACAGTTACAATACACTGATGTTACAACTTTTCATCCCTTTATAGGATGCTTTGCTTATATAATCAAAGATTGACAAACTATTCTTAGTTCTACATTTCTGAAATATTGTAAGGGTGATAACAAAATTTGCATTTTTTTCACAAAAGTAGATCTCATTTATTTTCTCTGCTGGTAAAAGTAGGTTCTTTTACAGAGTGTTAAATAGATATATAATGTCTAGTGTCTTTACAACATGAGAATTATATGATAATTTTGTTTCACCTGAAAACTTTCATAGTGTCTGGTTCTAATTTTACAAATTTTCATGGAAGTTTTTCTTCTTAAAATAATTTTGTATTTTTTTTTCAGTATGACCAACCCCAACACTGATCCAAGCCATAACATTATACATAAAGAGGCAGCCAGGATAGACCAATTTCTGAAATCATACAACAATAGTCAACACAAAAATACATGGGTTGATTATGATAGGTAGTTAGGAAAAACATGTGGATGGGTCACAGATTATTTTTTTTTATTGTATATCAGAATGAAGGTAAAACAATTATAAAATCATTAATCCTGCATTTCCCACTTCTGTAGCCAGTAAAATGCAGATACAATGCAATTAAAAAAAAAATAGTTTCAATGAATGTTTGGGGGTTTTTCCCTTGGAAATGGAAAGTAGAAACAATATTTACTCTGTTCGCTTAAGTTCCTTTAATGATGATTGAGCAAAAGAGCAAAACTTTTTTGGGAAGGAAATATTAACAATATTACTTAGAAAACTACAGGATATGCAATGACAGTTCTAGCTGCAAATTTTAAGTGATATAATTTGCACACTTTTTGTATTTATTACATAAATACTCAGGTTTCAGGGTAAATCAGTATCCTATTTGCAGTGCCATACATTTATAAAAACTTTCTTGTTGACTTTAATTCACAGAACAAACATAAATTTTCAACTTATGTTGTTGCCTCAGGACATCAATATGGAGCTGGGGAAGGAGTCTTCCACTACTTTTTTAAGGTAGACATCCAACTATTTTTGAAGGTTCATTTGATTTCTGAGGTCCAAACCACTCGAATGTTTTTTAGTAGCCTTGGAATTATAAGCTTTAGTGAAAAAAACAAGTGATTGATTGTTTTGTAATGCTTTAGCTACAAGGGAAATGTTTTTAATTTTTTAAGCTCTATACATTTTTTATGCTTTTCATATTTTTTGAGCAGTATCTCCATATGTACTTCACAGTGAGAACATGGCTGTCATATCAATGAAATCCGGAAAAATGTCTTTCTTCTCAACATTATGTCCTCTTCTTTCCAAGCATTTCTTTGATTTGGAATATAAAATAACATTTGTCAAGATCAAAGAATATTCTTCTACAAAAAATAAAATTTTTGGATTTGGTAGGCTGCCAGTCAGTATTTCCCAAGACTTGATTTCTTTACTGCAATTTCATTAATCATTCAAGAAACTGAACTTTAAATCTTGAATATATAGATATGCTACTTAAAACTAACCTTTTTTTCCCTCGCTTCATTCTCCATTTGCATTTTCAGACAGGTTGGCTTAGTGAGACTCCTGCAATACCTGTTTTTGGAGATGGAAACAATTTTATTCCAACCATTCATGTTGTTGATTTAGCAGCGTAAGTAAAACAGTTTCCACTTGACAGTGACTGATACATAGCTAGATTACAAATCCAAACATATTGGAGAGTACTGAGGCTTTTAAATTGGGGTGATGGTCTTAAGAACAGTGGTTGTCCCCTCTTAGTGGGTCAGATTCTGTTTCATTTGAACTACTTCCGAAATGACATATCTAGCTGTGCTTTTTTATTAAGGAAAATATATATGAAAATGTTGTGCTCTCAGGAGTCCTGCAAGGTTTTTACAAACTCTTGTGCTGATTCTGAAATGCATTTAACAATGAAAGGCCAGTATGCTTCTCTGTCTACTGGCCCTGACTGTACTTGCTATTTCAGGGTGTTACAAAATATAGCAGACCACAGGCCAAAGTCTCACTATATACTTGCAGTAGATGCATCTATGCACACCCTTCAAGAATTGATTAAGGTAAGAGATTTGATTCTTTTTTTCTCCAATGTATTTAAGGTTTTAAAAGCTACACATTTTACAGAAGTAGGAGTTTGTAAATACTCCTAAATTATGTTCTGTAGTAATTGACACAGAAATTTATTTTGAAATCCGCTTCTGTCCTTAGAACAAAACACAGTAATTAGACTTGCTTTTGCAGCACCAACTTTTGCAGTATTTATCATTAATGTATATTTAAATATAAGGAAGCTCCGAGGAATTGCTATAAGCTTGACAGTAGTGTGATTAGATAATCAAAGTCTTGAAGATTATTTTTGCTTCATTTTGTAAGAAAATAACTTGTTTATCCAAACAATTTGAAATTGAATCTACAAACAGTCTTGATGACACTGTTGAACTACACACTGATAGTGAGTCAGCTAATACAAGATCATAGGAGACTTGCTCATGTGGATTGAGCAAGTGTTATGCAAAGATGAAAAAACTCAATGTTTTAGGCTGTGTAAAAGAGTATTTCATGGAACAATGTGTTAGGGAGCTTGCAAGAAGATGCAACCTTTGTTTTGGTTCAGGTAAATATGCAGGGTCTCAGTGAAAAGCTAGTTGTTGAAGAGCCATTCTATGTAAGTGATTTCTATTCCTACAGAAGCAGCAAAGGTCAAAATTACTTTTGCAGCTATCGTCACCCATAGGAAAGAGTGTTATATTATATAAAAATTAACATAAAAGATGGTAAAAATATGAACTCCTTAGAGAAAGGTAGAGGCTATTGAAATTTACATTTTTAGCCATTTAAGAAGGCTATTGCATGCTACTTATTAAGAAAAGTTTGGGAAAGTGAAAATTAAAATTATCATAGTTAAGATGTATGTTGAAGAAAAAAGATGTCAGACTTCCAAATGTTGTGATTATGTCCAGATGAAGGAAATAGAATAGAAAACATCAGGAAGTGTGGCAGGGTAAGAGCAAAAACAGAAGGAAAGACTCAAAATTAGTATCTTTATTTCAAACACTCTAGGAGCAAAAAGTGTGTCACAAACTCTGCAAAGCAAATTGATGACTGTGATATCAAAGGAGCACATAGAGAAGATAGGGCTATAACAGAGATGCTTTGTATTAATGGGCATGGTTAAGAATTTGGAAGGACTGTTGAGTACAGTCCTGGCACTTGAAGACTGGAGAGTAATAAATGTGATGCCAATGCAAAAAGGGGTTCCTGAAATGTTTTGGGAATTATAGGCCAATATGACTACTACTATTGGATGACAACCATGTACATCATTAGACATTAAATAAATTAAAGGCATTAAAGGACACCCAGGTACATATGATGGATTTAGGAAGAGTCAATGTGACTTTTCTAAAGTACTTTCCAATAAATATTTTTTAAAAAATGCAATGTACTTTCAAATACTTTGGAAACCTCCTGAAGTTCTTTAACACGACCAGCAAATGTGGATAAAGGTGAACAAGCTGATATAGTCTACCTAAATTTCCCAAAGACATGTGTACTTCACCAAAAGCTGCTGAGAAGCAGGTAAGCAGCCTATGAAAAGTGTTGGTTATTTTCATGTGTATGTGATTAGAAATGGGAAATGGAAGACAGGAGTAATGGGACAGTTCTTAGAACAGTGTCAGTGGAGAGAGCGTTGCGAGCTGTTTTAGCAGGGATTTGTACCAGCCCCAGGAGAAGACTGGAAAGATACAGAGGTGGGGAAAAAATACCTGGAGAGTTAGTTAAATATACAGCAGCTATTTCTCATTTAGGAAGTCTCTGAAGATGAAAAGATTATCTGAAAGGAGTATCAAATGTGCTTTTCCCATTCTTATTTTCAAGTGGATGTCCACTAATTCTCATTATTTGAAACAGAATGCTGGAATATATATGGATTTCATCTGACAGACTATATGAATTTTTACGATCTTACGGGATTTAGTGGGATTTTGAACGTATTTTAAAGGGCTGTAGGCATAACTAACAATTTCTGAAATGGAAATGGTAATATGAAGAGTTATTGGTGGCACTGATCTGGAAACCCTTCCTGATTGTTAAAGAAAAGTACTTCAAGGACCTGAAGTGCTGAGAAATAAAATCTGTCTCCAAATATTTCTTAAGCAGTAGGAAGTTGTACATAGACTTAGGAGATTTAGAACACTTGTCTATTATTTTGAGTTGCTTACTTCTTGTTTTGATATTGTTTTATTGCAAGACAAAGTGATATATAACAAAGAGGTGCTTAATACTACTATTAATATATTCATGCTTTCTTTGATCTGTTCCAAATCAGTATACTGACTTTCCAGGTATCATGTAACATAAAATTTACAGCATATATTTTATTCACAGAAATCCTGAGCAATTATTTTTAATAATCTGATTTTCTTTTTCTTTTCTTGATAGTGTGTCAGTAAAAATGTTGGACCAGGAAAAATTGAGAATATTCCAAAAGAAAATGCATTTCTGAGCAAAGAGTTAAAAGTTAGTATTTTTTTCCCTTATATTACTTGAAGGAAAGAATGTAAACTATGTATAATATTACAAGATATCCAACTTATTTTTTATTTCACCAGAAAGATTTATCCCCAAAACAGGCCTAAAAATAGATGGTGAGTTTAAATTTAGAAAACAGATAAACTAAAATTTAACCATCACAGAACAGATTTAGAAGATCAGTAAAGCATTGATGTTTGTGCTGCACCAAGCATGGAGCACTCTAACAAAACATACACAAAATCATAAAAATAAACAAAAATAATAGTGAGGTGTTGTTAAGACTGAAAATGGCAGCATGCATGAATTATGGTTTATTAACCTATTTATCTGTAATAAACTCTTCATAGGAGAACTAAAAATTACAGCCATGGTAGTTTTAAAAGGGTACTTGATAAATTTATGAAAGAGGTTATTTCCTGCCATTATATTAAACCTTTGTATTGTACAGAATGATTAATGTTTCATGAAATACAAATGACATTTTGTTGGTTTTTTTTAAAGTTTAAGTTTGGTTTGCTTTGTGCACAAAACCTCTTTCTCTATACTGTAAGTCTTTCTATTCTCAGTCCTCCACTCTTGTCTCTAGTTTAAGGCAGCATTTTCTAATGTGTAGCTTAAATTTGTAAAGAAATGTTTCTTTGCTCCCTCAGCAAATGCATTTGGATATGCTGCTTGTGAACCTGCGAATGGAATCTACGTTTCTGAATGAGACTTTCAACATTAGGTGGGTTGCTCAGGCAGGACTGGTGGAGAACATTGAACAAATCGTCAAGGAATACAAGCAAAGTCGAGGATTACTGGTAATGGTTGGGTCTACACAATTTTCAGAATGTCTCTTTCCTTTTTTCCCCAATAGAAGCGGTTACATAAACCCAAGCTCTACCTCCTTTAGGTCAAAATACATGGAAGAATGATATAAATGCAAAACAAACAAACAAACATAAAACCTGCAAATTAATGGAAGAAATTTAAATAGAAGGAGTAGTAATTAAAAGAATAATCACAGAATCATCAAATGGTTGGAGATAGAAAGGACTTTTGGCGATCATGAAGTCCAATTGCTTGCTGAGGCAGAATAGCCTAGGTTAGGCCACACAAGGGTGCATCCAGGCAACTATAATTATTAGGTTTTCATTCTTTTATGCCTAAAACTGAAACCCTTTAAATGCAAATAAGCTTCTTGATGGAGAAGTTGCTGTTTTGAAACTCGTTTCTGTATGCAGTATATGGGATTCTTGGTATATATTGTCTCAAGAATGACATACATATATCTATTATTTAAGCTTTTTTATAATAGTCAGTGGTTAAACAAGTATTTTGTGTCCTTCATGGTTTTAGTGAACCAGGATATTCAATTGCAATGTAGCTTTCATTTTACTCTGCTGCATAGTACACTGAGCAACTTTGCTGATTCCTACATTGGCTTAATATTTAGAACTTCTGCATTCAAATGTATAGGGAAGGTTATTGAAAGGTGAAAAAAGTGCTTGCTTACATTCAAGTATTGATAAGTATGATAAAGCTGTTCAACATGTCTAAATCTTCTCTCAACTCTGAACAAGAGTTCAGGAGGTATGAAACAAAACACAAGTACTAGCATTCAAGGTTGCTCATTAAAAGTCCCTGAATATTTCTGAAGAAATTATAATACCTGTGTTTGGATTTAAATACTGCATCTGAGTATATGTGCACGTAATTAAAAATATTCAGTACAAAATGGCAAGGAGAGGGCAGGCTAGCTAGGTCTCCATCCCTGTCACTATTCTATTAAATTAGTAATTTGTACTGTCAGATTTCATGAATTAAAATAGGCAGTTAATGATGTAAGATTCTGAGTTTGTTGAATAATATATTTGGTAGTATATACTGAGTTCTTAATTACACTTACCCATCCAGGGGCTAGATAGGTGAGATGTGAAACTGATCATAATTTAAGATTGAGATGGATCTGAAATTTTCGAGATTAATAACCATTGAGATGACAACAGCTCTACCTCAGCTCAGGAAAATAGAGCTATTGCATGTGTGTCATGGAGTGTGTCTGCCTCCTCACTCCAAAATTCACTGCATTCTATTTATGGGGTTGTGTTTTTTGTGTTGCATCATTCAAAAACTAATAGTGCCACTGTAAGCTGATCTGTGACTCTACTAAATAGAAGTGTGCTTATTCTCCAATGGTAAGGTTGCACATTAAACAACTTTGTTATTCAAAGCCAACAGATGATGTAGGGGTTATTCAGTGAGAAATAAATAAATTAATAAAAGTAAAACATATTTTTAATTATAATAATTGTTATTTCCTATAAGTTACAGTAAAAAGATTATTCCATTTGCATTAAAGCATCCATATTGTTTGAATGATGTTATATATTTAATTTTTTTTTCCCAGCCTCTTAAAGTTTATGTTCATGGTCCTCCTGGGATTGGCAAAACTACCATTGCTGAGGAGCTCTGCAAGCACTACAAACTACATCGCATTAAGATAAACGATGTGATTTCTGAAACAATAGCAAATCTGGTGTGTTACTGTTTTCTAATATTGCTATTATTTTCATTTATATGATTTTTACATACTTGACATAATTGAAAAATTAGTTGTAATTCATTCTTTTGGAACAGAAATATCTTTTGACATACCAACCACCTCTGGGGGATGCATTAAACTGTTTTCAGAGACTGATCATTGCTCAGTATTTCACCATCCAATTATTTCACTGTGAAATTAGCAGTTTCATATTTTTAGGTTTTTTTTATATCTGTGTATAAAGGAAAAAAAAGTGACAGAATTTCTGAGCCAATTCATATTTCTGATCTTGTCTTCAGGAGAAAATTGTGGCTCCTAAAGAAACAGACTCTGACCATGTGGAAGACAATGGAGAAAATAATGAAGAGGAGGAGGGCATAGATGTAGAAGCAGCACAGGAGTTATTATCTGCAGTAAAAGAAAGCATGAAGCAGAATGCAGGTAGGAAATATAAAGTACTAAGACTGAATTTTATTAACTAGTTCAACACTGCAAATGTAAAAACTCAAGAATTGTGCCCAGACCTTCTCTATGTACCTCATTTAAAAAATCAAATACAATATTTTACATTATGCACCTTATATAACAGAAGTTGCATATTTTGTAAAAGAAATAGTGCACTGTCTTATGAAATTGTGTGGGGTTTAAAGTTCTTCATACATCATTTAGGCCATTTCTAAAAAGTAAATAGCATTTGCTGAAGCCTCTAAAGAATTTTAAAGTCTGCAGAATACTAGGGGTTGGAAGGGACCTCCAGAGACTGAGTTCAATCCTGCTGCAAAGCAGGACAACTTAGGGCAGGTCACACAAGAATGTGTCCAAGCAGGTTTTGAAGATCTCTAGTAATAATGCATTTTAAAATAGTAACATACTTTCATTATTAGAATGGTTTATAAATGTTTAACAATTGTAAAAGCTGAAGTAAAATAATTTAGGAAACTGGAGTCAATGTTTGTAAAAGGACAAAAAAGCAGGTCAAGACAAACTCTCGCAGGTATTTGTTCAACAATGTAGGTCAAGTTAATAAACCATTTCATTTCTCAATCCATTCATCTGAAAAAGAAACTTGTAAAACCTATCTCACATTTGTTTTTCAAGACTATCTTAAAGTCTTACTGTTAATTGCACATTGAAAAATTTTTTCCTATAATTCTCTTTGCCATTTTTATTACAATCTGATTGCATTATTTAACACCACCAGCCCAAATTTCATGTTTAGTATCACTTAAGTCTTAGTATTTATATCCTTGTGAACAATAACAAAATTTATTTTATAGGTACATATTTGTATTCCACAGATTGTTGACAACATGTAATATACAAGCAGTATATCCAAATACATAAATTTTTTCTGGTCTCTATAGAGATTTCTTTGATAAATTAATCAAAACTTTAGTAAAATAATTCCAGTTATCTCTTTTCCATAAACTAGGTACTTATGAACCTTCTTTGTGTCTTAGGTCGTCTAGATGATCAGTACATTGTTCAATTTATGAAGGATAAGCTCAAATCTATGCCTTGTAGGAATCAGGGGTATGTTTTAGATGGGTTCCCAGAGACCTATGACCAGGCAAAAGATCTTTTTAACTGTAAGTACTGCTGCTTTTCTTGTTATTGCTGCTAATATTGTCATTATTGTTATCATTCTCTGGGCCAAGAAGCGTATTGGCACTGTGCTGACTGCAATGCAGGACACAAAACAAAGTTACTTTCACATGAAGTTTAAAATGTAGGAAGCGTTGTAATGCACCTTATTTAAGCACAAGGTAGTTTTCAGATTATCTTTGCTGGCAAAATGCTAAGTAAAAGCACAAATATGGAGAGTTGTTCATGGAATCATGGAATCACCTGGGTTGGAAGGGACTTCTACAGGTCATCTAGTCCACCTGCAGTGAGCATGGATGTCCTCAACTAGATCAGGTTGCCCAGAGCCTGTTGGTCTAGGGAGGAACCAGCCAGCACACAAACACATGTTCCATGAGCTATATTAGAAGGGGTATATTAGATCAGCTGCAATATATATGACTTCAGAGGAGCTCTATGACACACATTTCAAATTGTGAGCAAGCACTGTTCATTAAGACGAAGACTTACCTTCATACGTAAATTGCATCATGAGGTTTGAAGAAAAATGAAAACCAGTCTTGTTGTCTTGTTTAGCTTAACCATATTAGTCTGGAGGCGTTCAAGGGGAGATTGGACGTGGCACTTGGTGCCATGGTCTAGGCATGGGGTCTGTGTTGATAGGTTGGACTCGATGATCCTCGGGGTCCTTTCCAACCTAAGCGATACTGTGATACTGTGATACTGTGAAACATTTCCACTCACTGTTCCAAGCCCTGTCTCTGGTTTTAGCAGAATAAAGTACTTGGCATGAGAGGCCAGGGTCAGACCAGCACAATGGACACATTTTAAATCTGCATATGCATGTTCATATTTACGCTGCATAGGCAAACAACTGTTAAGAGTCCAAGGTAGAATTCTGTGGTGGCTGGGAGCATGAATTACTTAATGAATTCTCTGAAGTGGTATCCAGGTTAGATTAATTTCCACCAATAGACAAATTTGTGTTTGTACTGGGCACATTTTTAGATAATATTTGTTGCTTCAAATGAAAATGTCAATAATTTCTTGCCTTTGTTGTAGTGGAAAGTGAAAATGAAGAAGAAACTAAAAGCAAAATACCTAAATTTGATAAATTAATCATACCTGGTAAGTTTGATAGATTTCTTTTTTAAATAAAGAGGATATTTGAAATACTGCTGCCACCAACGAGATGTCTAAAATATCACACCATCTGTTTGTATTTCATTTAACATAAAATAAATCTGTAATTTATGTAATGCTGCT
Organism: Melanerpes formicivorus; assembly: GCF_026170545.1. Classification (NCBI taxonomy): domain Eukaryota; kingdom Metazoa; phylum Chordata; class Aves; order Piciformes; family Picidae; genus Melanerpes; species Melanerpes formicivorus. Next base: position 8,294,294 of record NW_027142369.1, read on the forward strand.
GCCCTCTTTTGGTTCAGTTTGTGGGTGTTTTATTATTCTGTTTTTTTTCTGCTTGTGGAAATGTCATCAACTGTTGGCTGATAAGAATAGTGGCTTCCTTTGTTGTGATTACAGCAGCTAGCAATGAAATAAACATGAGCTCCTGAACTTGGCATATTAAAACCCCATAAGTTTATCTGTAGTGTGATATCTTGAAAGATGTTACCAAATTAATTTTAATGTATTAGTTAAGTTGGGAATTAAAAGAGTGATTTTCATCCATGGAGAAATTACTTTATCCTCATGTTTTGCTATTCTTGATTTCTTTGCAAGTTTTTACTACATTCAAGAAATACATATAGCATATTTTGCCTTAGGTAATGTGTTAAATTAGATAGTATAAAAGTTTAATATCTCAAATACTTAGCATTTCAGCAAATGATAATTTACTGGCTTCAGTGGAACTGAAGACAATTCAGAACTTTCTGAAAATTTCCTTAGATCCTATACTTACATGAAGGGGAGAAGGTTTTGATTTAAAAAGTGGTTTGTAACCACTTACGAATTGCTGATTTCTGAAGTAAATAATTTCAGTTATTCCTAAACAAAACCAATTCCAACATCCATTTCAAAAAAGCATATGTGAATGAATTGTGATGAACCAGAGAAGTACACCTTTTTCTCCCATTAAATTACCCCAAGCATGGGATCTGTTTTAAGAAGATACCTTCTCAACTTGGAGAACACTTGTTTTAGAAAACAGAATTATTCATAAAGGATTTTGTTGGTTTGGGAAGGTTTTCTTGGTTTTTTTTGGGGGGGGTTCTTGAGGTTTTTCTAGTAGACAGCAAGCTGGTAAGGGGGCTGTGGCTGTACTTCATTCTGCAAATTTCTCTTTGATGTTAGAAAAATTACTTCCTGATGTTATAGATGACTCCAGGTAAAAGTTTCTGGTCACAATTTTATTGGCACTAAAAGACCATAAAAAGGCAATAAAAAGCAATAAAAGCAGGCAAAGCAACTGGTTGGGCATGCAAAGGTATCAAACTTCACCTCCACAGCAGCTTTACAATAACTTTCTTCATCTTATATAGATACATCATCTACATAAACAAACTTATGCTAAATAGAAAGCAGGCATATGATAATGAGTCTTAGAATACTTAGGCAGATCCCTGCTCATGTGCACTCTGCATGGTAAAGGTCCTCCCAAGGGTCGAAAGATGAAGTAAATGAGTCATCCTCAAAGTTGTCCACTTTCACACATGCTCAGTTGTCCAGGCTTCTTATCTAAAGAAAACAAATCCCCAGTTCTGAATAGAACTGAGTGTTTATCTTAATACAGCTTCTCCTCAGCCTTGGTGTCTCCAATTAGCTAAACACACTGTTTCTGTTTAAGTCTGTAAAATATGCAGCTTCCCCTTTGTCCTCAAAACAGGCTCTTGCAAGCTCCTGACCCCCAGTCCCAGTGCACTCTGAATTCTCTACCTTTAACACAAATCACAGAATCACCAGTATATTCATAACACTGGCTTTATTAATTTAACAGGTTTCAGTAGTATTCAATAATTATATGAACAGAAATATAAGAATATATTGTGACAAATTAAATGAAGTCATTGTTATGGTCCACTCAGTGGATGCATGATGGTTCACTTGCTATGATCTTGAAGTGCAAAAAACTAAGGCAAACATGCCAAAGGGGGGTTGCTTCAATCAACAATGAAACTTTCTTTGTCCATAAAGTGGCATGAGATAGGTAGAAATGGTGACAAAGAGAAAAGTAGAATAGAATAGAATAGAATAGAATAGAATAGAATAGAATAGAATAGAATAGAATAGAATAGAATAGAATAGAATAGAATAGAATAGAATAGAATAGAATAGAATTAACTTTTAAGATCATTGCATCCAACCTATCAGCAACACTATCTAATCAACTAAATCATGGCAACAAGTGCCCCATCCAGTCTCTTCCTAAACACCTCCAGTGATGGTGACTCCACCACATCCCTGGGCAGCCCATTCCAATGGCCAATCACTCTTTCTATGAAGAACTTCTTCCTAACATCCAGTCTAAACCTCCCCTGGCACAGCCTGACACTGTGTCCTCTTGTTCTGGTGCTGGCTGCCCAGGAGAAGAGACCAAGCCCCACCTGGCTACAACCTCCCTTCAGGTAGTTGTAGACAGCAAGAAGGTCTTCCCTGAGCCTCCTCTTCTCCAGGCTAAGCAACCCCAGCTCCCTCAGCCTTTCCTCATAGGGCTTGTGCTCCAAACCCCTCGCCATCTTTGTTGCCCTTCTCTGGACACGTTCCAGCAAGTCAACATCTTTCCCAAACTGAGGGGCCCAGAACTGGACACAGGACTCATGGTGTGGCCTAAACAGTGCTGAGTACAGGGGCAGAATGACCTCCCTGCTCCTGCTGGCCACACGGTTCATGATACAGGCTAGGATGCCATTGGCCTTCTTGGCCACCTGGACACACTGCTGGCTCATGTTCAGCATACTATCAGCCAGTACTCCCAGGTCCCTTTCTGCCTGGCTGCTCTCCAGCCACTCTGACCCCAGCCGGTAGCGCTGCATGGGGCTGTTGTGGCCAATGTGTAGAACCCGGCACTTAGATGTGTTAAGTCTCATGCCATTGGACTCTGCCCACCTGTCCCACCAAGGTACCTTCTGAGTTAGTTCCTTAAGTAACCTGAAGTCTGCCCTCCAGAAGTCCAGAGTTGAGGTTCTGTTGCTGCCCCTCTTAGCTTGACTGCATATTGAAAACTCAATTATTTCATGGTCACTGGACCCCAAGAGAGTCGAGAGGCTGACAGCTACCACCAGTATCCAAGACAATGTCCCTAGGGTCCCAGGACCAAGAAGAGCCCTGTCAGTCATCTTCTTTGATCATCATGGTCTGTGGTAGGGAAGCTTCCTAAGTTCCCTTGATAAGAAGCCCTCTTTTATCCTATCTCTGCCAATCTTTGCCTTTCTTGAGCAAGGCTTCCATCCATGCCCAGGGAGAAGTGTCTGAGGCAGGTAGCTTTCAACCAGGAGGTGTGTTTGCATATTATAATGAGCAAAGTTTGCCTAAGGTTCACAATTTCCTCATCACCACATAGATATCCATCTCTTTTGGACAGCAGTTATGTAGTTTGTTCCAGCAGAATGAGCTGAGACAGTGGTGTGATCAATCTTTCTGCTGTGTAGAATGGTACCATGCTCTCTGTACCATGCAGTTCTAATGTTTGCACCTGTGTATACATGGAGACCACAATCCATTCTTGGAATCAGTAACTGCTCAATCAGGCAGGCTGTTGCAAACTCAAGTTAAGATGTTAGCCTAAGTTTCAGTGTCCATTACTGTCCTGGTTTCTGATGGCAATATTGAGGAAATAGTGTTCTTCTGACCAATCCTTACAGTCATATTTAATAAGTACAAATTTATTGTTGATTTATTATAATACTGGAAGATTCAGCCTAATGAAACTACATATATGAGACTTCTGAAATGAGGAGAAGATCCTTGAAAGATTTTTGGTGTTTTGGTTTACCAGGTGACAATTTATGGCATGTGGTAACATAATGTCTTTAATGTATTATTTGGATTTTGTTTGGTTTAGTTTAATTTAGCAGATGCAACTTTATCTGTGAGATTAGAAGTCAGGGTGATGAATTTTCATGAGTCATTAAATTTTCCAGGGTTACTTGTTGCTTTGGCTGCAATATAGGAAATGTTTTTCCTCCTCTACTTACTAGATACATTGTTTCTATGATAGGTTTCTCAGAAATTTGGACTTCACTGCATTGCTGCTCTTATTCTTGAAATAAGCAGCATGTTTTTCCTGTTTATTGCAAGAATAGTCTTTCTGATAGATCTAAGATAATTTGGCGAATCTGAAATGTGTAGCTTTTTTACAGACATTTCTCTGTATTATTGGGTTGCTGTAACTGGAGAAGTTGAATATAAGCATTTGATTAAATTATGTATAAAGATATATATAATTCACATCTATTTATGTTCAATTGTGGTTTAAAATTTATTATTAACACAAAATAGGTAAGAAAGAGGAAAACCAATAATATATGGGTGCTGATGATGTCTTGTTTCTTGCAGAATTTGTTATTTCATTGACTGCATCTGATGAATTCCTTATAAACAGAATAATAAATCTGCCAGAGAGAGTTGTTGCTGGAACTCATTATACCCAGGACCAGTTTCTGCAGTCCCTGAGTCTCTTCAGAGAATTAAACACAGATGATACAACTGTTCTCAACTATTTTGATGAACTTGAAATACATCCTCAGTTTATTGGTATGAAGCAGTAAAATTCTTAGATAAAATATGAGTAAAATATTATATTTAAATATATATATATATAACATTGCAGAATGCAGGTACAAAAAGCATTTAATTATACACCTGCATAAATATCTGTATACTTATATGGATCCTGATTTTTTCTTGTACAGTTAAGCTGGTTTTAAGAGTAGGGGGTTTAATTGTTAATTTTTTTGTGGCTAAATGATCAAAATAATTTTCTAACTTAGGTTACAGATCTTTGTACTGGCATCTTTCCAGATTGGACACGATGATCTTGAAGGTCTCTTCCAACCTGGTTTATTATTCTATTCTATTCTATTCTATTCTATTCTATTCTATTCTATTCTATTCTATTCTATTCTATTCTATTCTATTCTATTCTATTCTATTCTATTCTGTTTTCATGGACTTTCAATATTATAGGTGCTTATATTTTGTCTTTGACAATATATGGGTGATCTGTAACTGATAATGCATGAAAGAAAAGGATTAGAAATTAAAAGTGGAAAGCTGGGACTTAATGTATTTTATTCTATGGTATATGAGAAACTATCTGTCTTCCCCATCTAGAAAATTCTAATATTTAGAAATCTTGAGAAGCTTACTCCTATCTGATTACTCAAACCCAGTAAAATTAGAGTGACAGCATCCCTAAGAAAAACGGAGAAAGGCACAGGGTATGGAAAGAAAGAACAAGGCAACAATCCTGGAATTGAAATCATGCTGCTGATATTTAGAATGCCCATTTGAGATGAGTTATGGGAAGGTACTTGTTGAACAGCTTCAATCATAATTGATTTTGTCTTTTGTCTTTTTTTTTTTTATTTTTTATTTAATGTCAGTCATGGAGATTATGTTGAAAATAACACCATACATGTGTTGTTAGGAAGTGCAATAATGTGTTAATGTAATAATTTTAGAACTGATGCATGTCTGCTGCAGGAAGTAAATATAAAAAATGGGGAATATTAAGGACTGATGTCATCAATTGGTCATATTCTTATACATTTCTGTATATGCAAGTAGCAGCACTGTCCAAGACAGTTTAGTTTTGTTTTGTTTGGACCTATAAAATGTATACAGTAGAATATTGCAGTGTTTTCTGCTAAGAATTATGCCAAACAATAGCTCTTACACTCTAGTCCATTCCAAATAAGGAAAGTCACCAGCCTACTGATTTTCATTATTGAGCTATCACATCTATGACATTCAGTGACTTCCAGACAGTTTTCACATTCAGTTTACAGTGTTGATTTTCACCTTCACAGGAGCAGTCTTTGCATCTTGTTTATCTGAAGAACTGCCTCTTTACCTATATTCACATCACTGATTGTTACCCACCAAGTATAGAAACTGTTAAAGATAGATAACACATATAACTTCAGTGAGGAATCTTCAGCTCTGCAAATACCACTCCCTACCCCCATTCTAGCTGATGATCCAGTTGGTTTCTCAGACCTATAGAATTCAATACCATCAAATTCAAGCAGAGAGCCACCTGATTTCTTGGCCATATTCTGAAGGAATTTAGTGTGGAATGGATTAGAAAAATGTGCTTAATTTGTTAAATATTGACTCAAAATTAATCAAATCTTTCTTCCACCTCAATTTTAGAAAATGATCACATAGAGCTTTATTAATAGCTTTTATGTTTATTATTTTTTCTGAGTCTGAAATATGCTAGTACAAAGGAGTAGGCTTCAAGATTCCTGGCAACTACTTTGCTACAATGACTCACTGCATGAAGTCTGAAAATCAGTTATCTTGTGTCTTATTTTTCTCATCTGCAGATTTGGGACAGTGACACAGGCCTATTAGGTCATCTACAATAATGCATGTTAAAATTAAACCAGCAATTTTCTTTGAAGATCTCATAGTGTCAGTGCTAACCTAGTTTTTTATTTAAAAGCTATTTATTTTTGAGGATAAATGCAGTTAATTATGATTGCTGTAATATTGTCATTGCAATCTTGCTCTGCTAAGAAAAAAATGCAGACTTTGAGACCTCAAATTCAATGCTTAGAGAGTTATTAGCAATATTAGAAATGTAGTTTGCACTGTAATTTTTGTATCTAGGTGCAGCTAAATTTGCAGAAGTGCTTGTCATAGACAATGTATTGTTCTTTTAATTTAGAATACTTCAGGAATGCAATTCCTGACTTTTTGAAGGATGAAACTGTAAAAAACAAACAAACAAACAAATCATGTAGAATTATGTTGGCTTTCTCCAGAATTCATTAGCAGAGTTTGGACTCCAAGTCCAAATCACAAACACTCAACCTCCTGGAATGCTGGTATTAGTACTGAACAGCTATCTTCTGTCCGGTTTACTGATTGCAATGAAATAGGAAGCATGCTTTGCCAATGACTTTCAAGATAACTTCATAAAACAGACGGCTGTGAAGTATGACTACTGGATTGTCATTTAGACTCTGTATTCTAGTTCTTGTTTTTCTCCCTCCTTGACTTGGTCTCCTTAATCATTTACGTGCCTTTACATCTCCAGTCCCTTACTACAGAAGGAGCCTGTTAGTTCTGTATTCATTGCATACCTGCAATGTCCACTTTTCATAACTTCCATGCACACTTCTACATCCTTTCTGCCTGGTGCCTGCTCATACTGAATGCATACGGAGTCCAGGAAGCCCTGAAAATAGTCAGTTTTTCTGTGGTGGTTTTTTGTTGTTGTTGTTTGCCTTTTTTTTTTTTTTTTTTACAAGTTTAATATGCAAGCAATCTCCAGCACTTAACAGGGAGAAGGAATGAAATCAAAGAGGTCTTGCTCAGTCTCTATGCTCCTAGAGGAAACTACAGATTTCTTTTGTAGACGTAACACACTAAAATATCTCTGTGTATTTGTAAATCTCTATAAGTAAAAACTTTGAAGCTTGTTGCCAAATTTTAAAAATCTATTGTGTAACCTTGGAGGGAGACACCCATGAAAAGCTTCTGATTTTACCCATCTGGATAGGCTGACCTAAGATTGGTGACAGAGTAACATCAATGATAATAACTAACTTCATTTTCAAGATTCAAAATTTAGGAAAGCTGAAACTGATAGAACAATTGTAAAAAGTACTTTAATTAGTTGTTAAAACATATTTAAATAACTTTCTCCCTTACATGATCTTAAAAAGACAAACTATTTTAGCTGTAAAAAGAATCAGATGTAGAAAATTTTCAGTAGAAAAAAAAAAAAATATATTTATTTTCCTTTGAAAACATGTTATACTTGAAAACTGACACATGAATACAATACATTCCTATGTCTTGCAGTTCTTCACTAATGTCCGTTGATAATTAACAAAAGCCTTGAAAGCTTATCTCTTCTATTGTTTAAAAGATGTAGCCAAATTTGAAGATCCTGAGAACAGATTTATTGTAAAAGAGATCATCAAAGAAATTGGGGAACCTCGGAATTATGGTTTGACAGATGAAGAAAAGGAGGAATTGGAACACAAGGCAGCTGAGGAACGCATTGCCAAAGAAGCGCAAGAAAAAGCTGAACAAGAGCTTAAAGAAGCTAAGGAAAGAGCTGAAAGAATGGCAAATTGGGAAGAGTGGGTAGGTTAATATGTATTTGGGGAAAGGTATTATTATTGATGGGTTCGATAGCTTCCAGCAATCTGTTCTGCAAATACAATTCGAAGGTGTGGAATAAATACTCTAGTTCTTTATATCATACTTTAGATCTAGGTTAGATTAACTTCACAGTGCATTTTGAGGCCCAACCTAAATACTGTAGTCTCTTTTTTATTACAGCTACAGCAAATGTTTTGGGGTTTGTTTTGTGTTTGTTTGGGGTTTTTTTTGGTTGTGTTTTTGATATTTTTTTTTTGGCACATTGGTATCAGCATGTCTTTAAAATATTTTTATTATATTATTCTTTTTGTTACTGTGCTTTAGCTCTATTATTTTATCATTTATAAATATCTACTAAAATCAGTTGTATTTTTCCATGACCAGTCTTCTAGGACTTTTGTGTTTTCCTCATTTCTGAGCAGCTGACCAAATCTTGTCATAGCTTTCAAACGAGTTTTTTTGTCTCACCAAGGATCAATATTCTGGTCTTTATCACAGACAGGTTTCTGAGCTTGCAAGAGAAACACCTTTAAGAGCTGAATCCTCAGTTCAGCGAGGACTTCCTGCAACTGTCTGAAGGGTGCTGTTTGCTAGTACTTCAAAGCGCATTTGGTATTTAGGCTACCTGATCTCACAGGATTTATACACAATACTTTTTTCTTATTTACTTTGCCACACCTAAGGACATTTTCGGTAAATAACCTGAAACTTGTACTGTAAGAATGGTCTTGTTCACGCTCAGAGACAGATTGTTTTGCCAGGAGGCAGTTCTATTGTCTTCTTCTTGATCTATTTAAAAACACACCGATAACTTCACAGAGAAATCCTTTTTTTACCTTTGAATGCCCATATAGTCTGTGGGGAAATAATACTCACTTCTAAAGAAGCATTTACATTGCTCTGATGTTGGCTTGTAAATAAGTTTTGTTATCTCTATGCTTATTTACAGCTTCATTCAACATTTCCTACCCTCTGTAAACTTGTCTAAAACATTAGTAAGGGTACTTAACACATATTTAGCCAAATCCAATCCAAAGCCATCTAGCTTTCAGGAGAGCAAACTGTCCATTATAGTAGCTTAAAGTAGGCGTTTAAATAAAAAGTGTACTTAAATTTATGCTTTTAAAGAGGTAAATGCTCAGGCAATCTAAGCAGGTATTCATTTGCCCTTGAGACTGCAGATTAGCTGCTGTCTCTGAGTCGTGACCAAAGACTACTTACAGGGTTTATTCAATAGCACTCCTGGGTTGAGTGAATAAGGTAAAGATCTTTTTCAGATATTGGTACATCAGTTTTATCTGAACATTATATTTTGTGTTATGCCTTGAATATGGAAAAGCAGTTTTCAGCGTATTATCTGCTTGCTCTAGTGATCTATGACTCAGACTACTGATGAATAAAATGAGAGAATATGATAAATTTTTTTTAATAATCTCTGACTAAAAGGACTGCAGTATGCACGCTATTAAGTGAAAGAAAGAAAAACTCAGTGTTTTTATTCCCCCCCACACTTTTTGAGTGTATTGATTGTATTTGATTTAACTCAAATTTAGGAATAAATTTAGCTGGTGGAAACAGACATAATTCAGTGTGTATTTAGTTAACTCTTACCCACTTTTAAAACTTACATGAATCAAAAGAAAACAAAGAAGCCAAACCCAAACCAACCAAACAAAAAAAATCCAACAAAACTCAGAGTCAGAGCTCTCTTCTGATTAAAAATATTCTCTTTCCCCTCCAGTTTAAAGAACCTTCACGAGATCCTCTGCATTTGAAACAGTACTGATTTTTAAAGTGGTATGGTGTGTTCCAACTGTTTTGTCAAGTATCTTACAGAAACAGAACCACTGGAAGACTTCAGAATAAGTGTCCTTTAGGTGCTAAAGAGAGAAAAAAAAAATATTTTACTAAGGAGATTATTTCTGGCTCAGTCATATTTGATTCTTTGTCCTCTGTGTGCTCTGTGCTTTAATAAGATGTTCATAGTTCTTCCTGCCAAACCATGAGTTTTCGAAGTTCTATTAGCAGCTTCTAACAGCGCCTTTTTTTTCTCTCTAGGCACCATTATTTAGTCAAGTGCTCTTTGGTAGATGTTATAAACCTTATGATTTTGTTCAAATTTTGTAGAATAAAAAACTGGAAGAAGTGAAAAGACAAGAACAAGAGTTATTGGAGGCCCAGTCCATTCCATTACGTAACTATTTAATGAAGAATGTCATGCCAACACTTATGCAAGGGATAAATGAATGCTGTCGGATCAGGCCAGATGATCCTGTTGATTTTCTGGTAAGGCAATTGCTCCTTCTTTCTTAAATATATTTGAACATCCACATAGACCCAAAGAATCTAAGGACTTAAAATATTTATATCTACTGTTCTAATAACAGTTAATTAACAGCTGTATCTTCAATTCTTGTGATTAGCAATTATTGTGAAAATTAAAAACACAGCAACTACTCTTTATATGACTAACTGATGTGTATCAAGCACAGGCATAATCCAGCTTTGCTAAATAGTAACAGGAGAAGAATCACTAGGGAAATTGGTTTATCTTTGGTATGTTCACTCTGCATATCCTATCTTTCCAATTCAGGTATCTGCAGAAAGGGGGACATGACTCTCTATCCTGCTTACACCCCTCTAGACACAACAGAACATGCTGTTGTAAACAAATAAAAGCTTTCCTGTATTTTCCTTCACAAATACACAGAAAAATTAATGAGTAAATCCTGTAAGACATTAATAGAATGGTTTAATTTGCAAAGAACCCGAAGAAGTAACCTAGTTCAACTTTCTGCCACAAGCAGGGTCAGTGTCCCATTCAGACAAGAATTGAGATGCTGTAATGTTATTGTTGTAGTGCTGTTTTACACACACTCCAAGAAAGTTGTTAACAAGTTATTAGTGGTTTGATGAAAAGAAACATAAATGAAGTGAAAACTTAAAATGAAAGCATCAGTGCTGTGTGTCACTTTAGGCACTAAGGACTGTTAATCCTTTTAACCTTTTAGCATACTGATCAGTGGCAACTATCTGAAGTCTCCTTTACTAATTGTGTAACTTTTAAAGAGCTGTGTTATCTGCTATTCTGGATCCAGAAATTGAGCCCTAGGAGATGCCTTAGGATTTTCCATAGGGTGATGAATATTGTGATAGCTAGCTTCCTTCCTTCTCTTACCCACAATAGAGATGGGGAGAGTGCTACCAAAAGGGAGAATGAAGTAGATGGTATTTCTGGGGACGAGGTTTCTTTTGATGTATCTGTTAAAAACGACATTGTAGAGCCATTTCATACATTCTGTGAATTTAAAGCAATAGTATCCACTTTTTTTGGTGGTGTGTTTGTTTGTTTGTGTTTGTTTTGGTGCGTGTGTGTGACTTTTAAAATTTGAGATTTGAATCTAAGTGTAACTTTGAAACCCTTCTGTTTATAGGCAGAATTTCTCTTCAAGAACAGTCCTGGTACCGAATGACATAAATGTTAAATCCTAACAGCTGCAGATATTGCAAATTAGAAAGGAGGAATATTCTTAACACATTTAAAATAAATTAGCTTCAGAATTTTTGTTTAGGCATATTATGTATTCTCCAATTTTATTTTTTATACCATATTACTATGTTGTATTGGGTTTCTAAAAGTCCTTCTACGAAAGTGCCATTTACTGCACATATTAATCATACATTTACATATCTGTATTTCATGTACCTGTCTGAAACTGTGAGCCCTAAGAAACTATTCTTTCTCCAAAGTTTTTTCCTGTATTCTTTTTTCAGTTACACATTCTATTTAAGCAGTATATTCTTGTCCTGATCCATAGTGGGTGTTGGCAGCTGGCCCAAGAAAAACTTTCTTAAAAACAAACAGGCAAATAACCCCCAGACCCCGAACCCACTGTTTTCACTGAAAACAGAATAGAAGCAGCAAGCTCTCTTATTTCCCTTCCCAGCTACCAAGGGGCGAAAAATCACACAACGTATTTTTGTGTTGTACTGAAGACTGACTGAGGTGAAACTGATAGCGTATTTGGTGTAAAACAAATACATTCAAAGAAGAAACATTTATTTGGGGGGAAAAAAAAATGCATGCTATATGCTGCCAGACCAAGTTACCATTTAACATATAAGGCAGTTGAAAATCAAATAATCCGTACATTTAGATAAATGTTCGAGAATTCTATTTTTCAGCAGTAAGGTGAAAATAGGACACCAAGGAGAAAAAAAAATAAAACAAGGGAAGGTTTTGTGTAGTAAAGTTTTGTATTACAGCAACTCTAAGAATAAAGTTTTGAGCTGATCTCCAAAGAGTGTGTTTTTATTTTACCATTTTCTTCGACTTATGCAGTATATTGCGGGCAGAGATTTCACAATTATTAAAGGATCTTTTTCGAGTGTGAGGCACAAAACCTAAAATAAGCTCGATGCAAGTACGTATAAATAAAACGGGCTCTCTTTTATCCTAAACCTTTGATTTCTCAGGGGGACAATGGGACATTCAGACAGGTTGCGCTCGGCCGTGTGAAGCGATTACAAACCGCGCCGTGCTTTCCCGGAGCTATCGGCGCAGCAAAAGCGCCTTCCACCCTACAAGCGGAGGTCTGTCGCCGCAGCCGCATCGCTCCGCAGGACTTCCCGCGCGTAGCCACCTAGCCGGTGTGCCGTCGCTGGGGCCTCCCCGTGGCGGCAGGAGCAGCCCGGAGCGGCACAGGACTTTTTGGGCGGTTTGTCGGGGTAACACGAGGGCGCACTCGCCACTTTAGTTCCTATAGCAACTTAAAGTCCCCGCTTTCTCTCGCTCGAAGTCGCTCCGTGCCCAGCACACCGGCAGTTGCGCGCAACTTTTCCCTCAAAGCACAACAGCCTCCAGCCGCACTCGGCGTGAGCCCGTGCCAGCCCCGCGCAGGCGCGGCCCCCCAACCGTTAGCGCTTTGTTTTCAAACGCCGGGTCGCTGCCTCGCCGGAACTGCAGCCCCCAGGGTGCCCTTCGGCCTCGTGGCCGCCAGAGCCTGCGCGAGCTAGCTAGCGTGCACGGCGTGCGGGGGTGGACGCGCTGCTGCGTCAGGCCCCCCCCCCGGTCTAGAACGTTGCTGTGGTATCGTCTGGGCGCCATGTTAGAAGGCCGGAGGGGAAGAGGAAAGTGAAGCGGCGGCGGCCGGGCCTAGCGAAAGGCTTTCTCCTCTCTCTAAGGCCTGACGCCGGCCCTTACCATGGTCACGATTCCCGCTTCCTGGCGGGACGAGTGACCGGCCCAGAGGCGGCAGTGGTGGGGGAGGACGAAGAAAAGAGGAGGAGGGAGAAGAGAACGACGAGGTGGTGGTGGTGGTGGTGGCGGCGACGGCGGAGGAGGAGGAGGAGGGGCCGGAGAGACGATGCCGTTGTAAGTTGGAAAGCTCGTGGAGTGTCTTAAAGGCCTGTATTTTACCGGCCTTTAGCGCTCTCTTCGTAGCGCCCCGTGCTCCCTATCCGCTCGGGCCCTTTCTGCTAGCTCTCGCCCTTCCCCCGCTTGTCTGTTCCTCCTCTGGTCCTGGCCTCTTCCGGTGCCGCAGTGTGAGGGGCTGTGGAAACGCTCCTCTCCGCCTGGCCTGCGAGGACCTACTTGCTTGCTATCTTGTCCCCCCACTCATCGCTCTGAGTCCCGAAAGAGATGCAGATGTGGCTTTGTTTTCGTTGTCGCCTTCTTCACGATCTCATAACGGCAAGCGTGAGAGGCCTGGCGGCCACGGGGCGGATGTCTGCAGTGGCCCTCTTCGACCCACTGTTGAATCAAGCCATAGGAGGTGGCAAGGTGCCGCATATTTATCCTTTGCTCGCCCTGGCCGCGAAAGACGAAGCTTGCTTTCTCAAGAGTTTCTCCAAAGCATTTCCCGAGTGGCCTCGCCAACGGTTTTCCCTCGTTCCGGGGACAGGAGAGAAACAGGCGCTGGTTTTTAACAGATGACCCGCGCTGAACCTGCTGTCCTTACAAAACATACCCGGTGCTCGGTGACTCCGGAGTGCCGAGTCGCTGCGGAGGCCAGCGCGAGTGCAGGCAGCGCCCCCGGCCGGCAGCATCGGCCGGCGGCCCTCACTGCTCCCCTAATCCCCCTCGCCCCCGCCATTCTGTCTTTGGGTTGCAGAGAGTCTTTCTCGCTGGAAAAGTAGTCCTTATGCTTTGGACCTGCCATACTGCAACTCAGCTGGTAGTCATGAATAACGAAGTAGGACATAATTTAATCTGCATTTCTTAGCCGATTTCTTTCACTCGTCTCTTCCCGCCCCCCCCCCCCCCCCCCCCCCCCCGCTTCTTTTTATTTTTCTCCCTGACGTTTGGAGGGCTGCGAGTTAAGACGACAAAAATTCCATCTCCTTAGCTCCGTAGTACATAATTTTGTTGTTGTCCAGTATAAGTCGAGGGGACCAGCCATGAATAGGTGGTCAAGTGGTTTTTAATACATGATTATATGCTAGGTTTTGTTGGTTGGTTTGAGGAAGAAATATTAAAAATTTGGGATTATTCACTACTGCTCCACTGTTATTGTTAACGATTATTCACAGTTGTTTAAATGTGTAAACTTTGTGGAGAATACCTGTATTTGCTTATTGTGCTTGTTTTAGTTAGTCTGAATTACTGCTTACTTATTCCTGGGGTAGATAGCATGAGACAAACTTAAAGAGTTTATGGCAGGAGAAACACGGTGTGTGAATGCGGAAAATAAAATGTGTGTATAAAGAGGCTGCAATGTCTGTAGATAAGTTTTGCACACATTCATTATGACAATGAAAAAAATGCCAGAAACTGTCTTTGAAGTTGGTTAAGCTTTTTGGCCTCAGGAAAATGGGAGGGTGTTTATTCTGCATATTTTCATTCTTAGTTTATTTAGTTGTGACAACATAAGTTCCAAATGCTTAATAACAACGTTTTAAGGTTTGGGCTGCTTTTAGGAGTTGTGGTAGTAGCAGTCTTCAATTTTGACAAGTTTGGAATGACTTGCTCATTTTTATTAATATAGGTACTAGGATACTTTAAATAATATATTTGCACTATTATATTGCAATTTTCAATATAAACATTATTTGGCAACTTCACTAATACAGGAGGTTTAGTTAGGAAAATCTTCCTCTGATTCTGTGTTTGTTCTGCCATTTGTGTGTTTTAAATGATTGTATTATTCAGTCAACACTTAAAAGCAAAGGTAACACTAGTAATTTGCAGTGCTAGTAATGTTAATTCTTGAGTTTAAAACAGGATACTTCTGACTTAAGTTTAGACAGGAAAAAAAATGAGGTTAGGAAGTTCCTTTTGCGTTCAATTCTTTGTAGTTGATTCTTTCCTCTTTTGGATGATAATCTTTCTGTGGGTGATAACCCTGTGTCACTGCCAAACTTTCAAGATGACAATTTTTTGTTGTTGTTTGGTTTTTGTTTGTTTTATTTTGGGGGTTGTGTGTGAATGTTGACTTCCGTTCTGAAATCCTTTAAACTTGATTTTATTTGTTTGTTTGTTTTGGGGTTGGGTTTACAACTGACAGGCCTAGTCAGAGCTGATTTCCCATACACCAGAGACTGTCATCACTCTTTACTTGAAAAGCATTAGTTCAGACTTAATCAGAAGGTGTACAGTATTGTTAACATTGTACTGGGTGTGTATATTTCTCTTAGAATGGTACAAAACTATAAACCCAAGCAAATTCTTTATGTACAAGGTATATTAGTAGTACAAGAGCAAACTCAAGTTCTGCTGATAGCTGTCATTCATAAAAGCCTTTTAATATTTAGAAAAACCCACTTCTAAATTTATCCTAGTAGTTTGTGACTTTTACAGATCTCTTGTGTGAAAAGCAGCTGTGTAAGGGAAAAATCTTAGTTTCAATTGTTTAAGACAAGCTGATTAGAAACAAAGGTGAGATATATATATTATAAAGATACATTTTAGCAATTGGTTAAGTGCAGAATGTTCCTTTGCATTACCTGAAGTAAGATGCTGGAGAGAAATTAAGTGCATTAAGCTGTTCGTGTGTTTCAGTTAGGGCTAGTTTGTATTCCGAATGGCTACCGACTCAGTGAGTAAAGTTGATGATGCAGTCTTTTATGTAATCTGGACCTTTCTGACCCTTGAGATAGAAAAAATAGCAGCATGAGTCTGTTTCTTGTTAATCTATTGATAGTATTACACTTGAAGCTTCTATGCCGAACTTCACTGTTCGCTGAAATTGCTGCGAAAGTTACTGTTGTCTTATTTTACCCAGGAGCTGAAAAGTGCATTGAATTGTATCTGAACACTTAAAAGTGCTGCCATAAATTCTAACAGTTGTTATTGGTAACTTTCATATTAAGAGTTTTGGAGTGTTATTAATTATTTTTTAGCTTTATTGTAGGGAATCAAGCTTATTTGAGCTTCTGAAGTAAGACTTTTTGTTGTTTTTTTTTTTTCTTTCACTGAACTTTGCTTTAAACATGCAGAGTCATTGTTTCCTTGACTTGTAATTAGCAACTGTCAACCTGTATGCCAGAAGTACAACACTATATTAAAAATGAGTTGTACTGATTGTGAGTGGATAAAAAGTATGTTTCTGAACAGAGTGCTCTGTTTTTTTATGGACTGTTGTTCTAAAGTTATTCCTAACTAGAATAATTGCCTTAATTTATAAATGAGGGTTAATGTGTTAGATACAGTACAGAAGCAATGGATACCAAAAATATGTGGTTTTGCTATAGCTTTCAGACTTCTAAGGTCACTCCAAACATGACTGACCATGTTAACATGGAGGTACTATCCACAACTTGGAAACTCAGTTATTTTGGGTTGAGCAGACTTCACCACTGAGGCAAATTAATCTCTTGCAGTGAAAAACTTCATGGGATTCCTAATTCTTGTTTTGGTATTTTCTGGTATCTTTTAATTCAATCTTACTGAATTTCTTAAATTGCTGCTTCTGGTGTTAATCTTGTCTCCAGAATAGCAGTAAACCTTATTTTTGGTTTAAGTGCTGCCTGCAGAGATCAGTAGACTTTTTTTTTTTTTTTTTTTTTTTTTTTTAGTTTAAACTTGAGAGGCTTCTGAAACTGCTGTTAGTAAGAATGTTGTGAATGGGTGTTTGCACATACTGCCTTCACTGTTCTGATGTACAAAAGGAAGAGCCTGAGAGTACTAAGGATTGAGTAAAAAGTTAATGGAATGTGTATGCCTGATGTTTTGGGGGTTGTTTTTTGTTTGGTTTGGTTTTGGGGGTATGGAGGGGTGTCGTTTGGTTGGTTTTGGACTTAGGTGAGGCTCTTTCACAGGTGTGTTGCCTGTCATTCTTCAGTACCCATGTTCAAATCTCTTTTGAGTACCTCAAACACCTCATACTTACAGTTGAAATGTAATTCATGGTCTAAATGATCCAGCAGTTTTCTGATAGATATTAAAATTTTTGTCTGGGAAGGACAGCTGCATCTTAACAATATGAAACAATATGAAACATACTCCCTGATACCCCATTTTCAGTGGCTTCATCAAGATTTCCTGTCTTGATTTCTGAACTTTTATGTGGAGTATGAGAATTAAGATAAAGCCAGAAACTTTACCCTGAAATTGCCAAAGTTGCTCCTTGATACTACAAAACAAGTATACAGAGTCCTTGAGACTTCAAGTAAACAAAACACTGCAAAACACTTCCTCTGAAATTTGACACAGTAGAGCTTGAACTTTAATTTAGCCCCAACCAATTGACTGGTTGGTGTGATCACTGGTATTGCTTCAGGAATCTGACTTGAATTACTTGTTTTAGTAAATAAGAGAGACTGCATTTTGCTGAAGTCATCAATAGAGACAGAGAAGAGAGAATAGGCACTGAGATTCCTTGTCTATCCTGCCTTGGTATCTGAAGACAGGACTGGGTGAGCCAAAGGTCCTTATGAAGTCAAGTCTAAAGTTAATGTTCTGTGGGTTGTTGGCATTATTTTAATACAGTTAACAGCTCACTGTTTTTCTTGCTTCCTCAATGCTGGCCTCACTGTGCATGTCTGTCTGGACAAACTTAATCTTCAGCTGAGATGTAGTGGTACATAAAAGGGGCTATATGCCTTCCAGCAAATGCAGGTCTTGATGGCCAAAAGCTGGAAAGGATTTTTGCATGCACTTGTCATACATTTAGAAGGGTTAGGTCTTGAGTATTTAAGATATATTTAAATGTGGATCAGATACATTTTAAGCACACATGGGATTCAACCTGTTATAATTTGTTGAGTATTGTATATTATTAAGATTTTGGTTGTTCTTGGTCTGTTATTTCTGTGAAGCATGCCAGATTTCTGTAGTATATTTAGATAATGCGGTCCTGATTGCAACTGTTTGATGGTGGGTTTTTTCATGATAAGCATATAAATGTAACTCTAATAAAACCACTAAAATATTACCCTTAGAACTGAGCCAGAATACAGGGAGTGAAGAACAACAGGAATTTTTAAGTTGGAGTAGGAAGAGCATTAAATACAAAGCATGTCTGAAGAAGGTTTCTTGCTGCTTCTGAGGGTGGAGAATGGTTCCAAAGTTATAAAAGAAAACATTTATACAGTGTTTAGAAGTTGTATCTAGCTCTTAGTTATATACATAGATACACTTGTATTTGGTTTATGTGTATATTCAGTTGAAGCGGCTATATCTTCAAGGTGTAACCTGATCTTCAAAACATGAGTTGGAAAGTTTTTTCCTCGCCTCACAGTCCTCACCCCTCTACCTTAGAACAGTGTAGTCACTTCCATTTGAAGGAATTTAAAAGTGTACAAAAACTTTGAGTTCTGAAGAAAAAAAGAAGTCATTTAGCTGTATTTGGTTTTAGCCTAGTATATAGTAGAACCTTACACCTGTTTGTATTTTCCCATGAGGGAAAACATATATCTCTGAGAGATGAGATTAATTAATATTTGAGTATGAAATACTGGATTGTAACACTTCAGAATTAAACCACTGTACCTGTTACCCAATTTGCTAATTATTTAAACTGTCAGCATATGTTCTTCAAAAATGCAGGTCAAACCAGAGCAACAGCAATAGCATGTTAAATTTAACTCTGCATTTTCTGAAACTTTATATTTGTGCTGTTGGCAGGTAGCTCATTCACATGAGAGTGAGAGCAAGATCTTTGGAAGTATATGTGGTTGACTAGAATAAAATAACTCCAAATGTTCAAAATTTTATCTTGATTTTTCTTCAAAAAACAAACAAAGCCCACAAATAAACAACCCCCAACAAAACAAACAAAATCCCAAACCTCCTAAACCAACCAAACGTAAAATATCTGAACATAGTTTGAGTTGGGTGCCAGACCTTGACAAGGTCTGCCAAAATTGTCTTTGCTTTTGTCAAGATTGAATAGCTGGAATGGGACTTCCTGCTGTTGTTTAATGCTGATTTTTGTTAATGCTTAACTTCAGTGACTAGCAGACTACATACTACCAAGGTGTTGACAACCCCCTCCTGAGGCCTTAACTTCCTTGATCCTCTTAGGTAGAAGGTTAACATTTATTCTTACTTGTTCTTTCTCTTTGAAGAAATTGGATACTTTACAGGATTCTAAAAGTGTTATATCATGACTTTTCACAGGTAGAAAGTAGAGTGTTGAGGCAATTTAGGCTGGGTGCCTCCTGCTGTCACCACACAAGTTACACCTCTGGTGCCCCAAGTGTCCAGCCCAGTGGGTGGACACAAGAAATAGCGTATTTCATTCCCATAATGCCCAGCTCCCTATAAATCCATCATCAAGGTCTCACACTTCCTCTTTCTTCCCTTGCTGCTCCTGTGGGAGATACTCCCTATCTGGTAATGGAAGGGGAGTTTCCTCAAGGCCTCTTGGGCCTGGCTAGGCCTAATGCCAGGAGGAGAATGGGGAAGGGCAATCTCAGATCTGGCCAGCTGAGATGAGTTTAACAGTGGTGGTGGTGGGGGGGGGGGGGATAGAAAGGGCCCTGGGGGTTTTGGGTATATCCTCAGGTAGGGAGAAGGGAAATGTTGGGATGCTTCTGGGTATGCTGTAAGGGATTCTGTATCCTTTGGGATCTCTCTTGTCACTATGCTTGTAGTTTCTGTAAAACATTGACTGCTTTTCCATTTAAACTTTCCATCATTTCTGCAATCCATTTGTTTGAGTCTCATTTTTTTCTGCCCCGGTGGGAGGCAAGAGAGCATCTGCCTCAACCTGGGACAAATGTCCGTGTCTTTCCAAGAGAGAATAGTTTGGAGCAGAGTGTGTGATCTTCCTGATTTTAGGAAAAAGTAAAAGTTCAGGAGTGTTGCTCATCAGCATTTTCTGGTTAAAATGTGACAAGTAAATTCAACATCAAAGTAGAAAAATGAATACTTAATGCTTATTTCTGGTGGTGAGAGGATACATTTTTACAACTTTGTTTTGTAGTAACTTTCATGACTACTTGTCATTTAAATGAATGAACATGGCTTACCTAACATTAGTTTATTGCATCCGTCAACAAGTTCTAGAAAATTTCCTGCCAAATGCCATCTTTCTCTGTCATTTTATAAGAGCACCTTTCTACTATCTTGTATGCTATAGAAACCTTAGACTAGCCTTATCCATCAGCAGGTGTAAATATTTGAACATCAACCTAAATGTTTTTAGCTGGAAATGACCTGTATTTTTTTTCAGTACTAATACATATTAAAATGTAAGTTTCATTGCATTTTTTATGAATTATAAAATCTTGTAGGAGGCACCTGAGCTGAGAACTGCTAAATACCATCCCAGTAAGTGTTCTTACTAACTCCTCAACCTTCAAACACAGGCAAAACATTTGTGTAGTTAGGTCCTGTGCTGACCTAACATGAATATAAAAGCAGTAGCTCTAAAACTTCTGTTCCTGCGTAACAATTCTCAAAGACGTGTATCAGGTGATGATTTAATAGGTTGTTTGAAACTGGTCACTAAAATGACAGCTTTTAAGCTGGTTTTGTGCTTTATGGCCATGCTCTCATGTTACTGTAGAAACTGGAGGTAATACTGGTTTAAGTCATAAAATTGTCAGGATTGGAAGGGATCTTGAGGATCTAGTTTCAACCTTCCTGCCATGAGCAGGGACACCTCACACTAGATCAGGTTGCTCAGAACCCCATTTAGTCTGACCTTAAAAACCTCCAGGGATGGGGGCTTCTGCCTGGGCAACCTAGTCTAGTGTCACCACCCTCAAGGTGAAGAACTTCCTAACATCCAATTATCCAATTTGAATCTACCCATTTCTAGTTTTGTTCCCTTCCCCCAGTCCTATCATTACCTGACACACAAAAAAGTCCCTCACCAGCTTTCTTGTAGTCCCCCTTCAGATACTGGAAGGCCACAATAAGATCTCCTCAGAGCTTTCTTGACACTGAATAGCCCCAGCTCTCTCAGCCTGTCTCCATAGGAGAGGTGCTTCAGCTCTCTGGTTATCCTCATGGCCCTTCTCTGGACATGCTTCAACCTGTCCATATCCTTCTTGTAATAGGGGCTCCAGAACTGGGTGCAGTACTCCAGGTGGGGTGTCACCGGAGTAGAGGGGTAGAATCACTTTCCTCAACCTGCTGAGTGTGCCTCTCTTGATGCAACCCAGGATACAATTGGCTTTCTGGGCTGCAGGTGCACACTGGTGGCTCATGCTGAGCTTCTCATCCACCAGCACCCCCAAGTCCTTTTCTTCAGGGCTGCTCTCAAGCCAGTTGCTGCCCAGCCTATATTGGTGCTTGGGATTGCCCTAAACCAGATGCAGGTCAACATGTTATTCTGTGAAGACAGACCTGCACTTTGTACTGCTAGGGTTATGCTGGAACCCAGATGAGGGAAGTCAGCTGATGTTTGGTTAGCTTTTATGTGCTGTAATTTTGGTGGCAATGTGAAGGACTATCTTGAAGTTATTAACTCTCGTATTGGTGCACATGGAAACCAGAGGGCTCCATCAGCATTACTAAGTTCAGGAGCCTGCCTCACAAAATCTGGGTGAGTGAATTAGAGTCCTTCTTTTGAAACCTGCCAGGCTATGTTTTGCAAAATTTCTCAATGAAGTCTAGTATTTGTTGAATTGAGTGCAGTTTCTGCTTATGGATGGGTGAAGATTACAGTCAGACCTTCAGGATACTGTTACGCACAACTCAGATACTGATTACTTTATATAAACTGCTTCAATAAACCTGTACAAATAAACTGAAAAATCTTAAATTAAAAAGAAAATCAGTTTTTTTACAGCAACAGTTGACCAAATGGGAGAAATCAGTCAAATACTTGCTTTGTGGCATGAGTAAAACTTCTCATGCTATTTATCTATTCAGAAATTCTGCGGTTTTGACTACTTAAAGTTGAAACAAAGTGGCTAAAGCTACTTATTGTGCTGGCATTCCTAAATTTATTTATTTTTTTATTTTTTTTCCTTTTCTTTCTTTTGAAAAAGATTAAAATTGGTTTTAGTGGCTTTCTTTGTCCTTAATTTGAATTACTGATTTATGTAACTCATCAGCTTTTTAAAAAACAGTTTAATTCACACAAAAGTCTTAAGGTCTGTATTTGTTCAGTTGCTTCCAAATTCTTCATTAGATGATTAAAACCTCTTAGCTCTTTTCTAAATGTACTTTTTCCCCTTTTTTGCCTTTTGCAAATGTGGTAAACTTGCTTTGTGAGAAAATTGCACTGTGACTGAATTCTTAATTTCAAACAAATTGTAGTACTTAGAATAGTTTTTAAATGGTTTTAATGTGTGGAAGATTACATTAGTTTTTATTGATTCCCATCAATTTTTAAGTTTTGTTGGTGGTGTTGGTGTGTTTTGTTTTGTTTTTGTTTTTTTTTAAATACATAGTCTTTAGGGAAATGTGGAATGAAATCCTGAGGAGATGATGACAATGGATTATGGAAGTAAAAGTGAAGTACTGTAATGTCTTTCTTATACATAATACATAGTTAGCCTGAAAAAAATGTTTCTTATTTTGTGATAGAAACAGTGTATAACTTGTGTAAATAGGAAGTTTAAACTGATTGTAAACAATGCAGCAGTATACAGGGGAATGTTCTACTTGCCAAAGATGGAACTTTCACATAAGCTGTCATCTCAAGTTTTTGACATGGAGGATTTTTTTTTTTTTTGGTAAGACTTCATTTGAAGGAGACCAAACTCATCATAAAGCTTTTGCCCCAGTAGAGTAAATAATGGAATTAAAAATACGGGTTATAGATTTGGTATTAAGCAAAACTTGGAAAGGGAGTAATTTTAATGTGATAATAGTATAACTTAAATAATCCAAATGTACCACTTTTATAGAAGCATTGCCTTAACTTTCAGGTAATAGTTCCTTTCATTGATGGTAAGGCTCTTTGAGTAGCTGCTGATAGGGTAGCTGTGTTTTTTGAAATGGGTTTTTTGAATGAGAGGTCATAATATTTTTTTTTTTGGTCTCTGAAAGCTTAACAAGCTGGTTTCAGAAGAGAAACTTTTCACTATGCTTAAAACCGGTCAACTTGACATTAAAACAATACTCAACATTTAAAGGAAAGTTATCAATATAAAGTTAATACTTAATACTGCAAGTAACATTGAGCTTTTTAAATACAGATTTAAGTAGTGGATTTTTTTTTTTAAACTGGAGAATATAATAAGCAAAACTAACATAGTTTGTACTTTGAGGCTAGTAACTCCTCTGAAAATGTCTAATTTAAATGTGAACATCACAAAAAAACCATGTCCATTATAAAAAAACCCAACCTGCATGGCTGTTTTTCACTCAGGATGCTCATCTAGGAAAGCTGTGCTTGGTTCTCACCTTAACCTTGCTTTTATGTTTCTACTGGAGTTCTTTGCATGGTCTCTTTTCTTGCAGTGTTGAGAGATGGGGGATTGACTTCAGAGTAGCATCTTCTTGCATGAGGTCATGCTCCATATCTGTGTACCTTGAAAAGTGCAAGGCAAGGGTGCTATGGTCACTTGTAATTGGACTATTTACTCGTGAATGATGTATTTGCAAATTTCACCCTTGTGATGGGTTAGGTTTACTTCAGACTTCTCTGTTTAGTGGAATACTTGAAGTAAAATGTCAAGTTAAGAAAATATAAGGGTTGTGGAGTGAGTACTACTTACATCCTCAATACTTGTGCTAGGTCAAATCTAGCAGAAATTTTATATTCTCCCACCACCCCCCTCATGAAGCAAGTCTATATGTAATATTGTCAATGTAGATTGAGCTGACGTTGTTTGTCCTGGTATGCTAGCCAGCAGAGAAGTCAGCTTAAAGCTAACTGTATGATGCTGATGGGCTACAGCTTTCTTACTTAGGTGAATGTTTCCTATGAAGTCAGATGATATAAGAGATCATGACTCACAGCACTTTCTAACCCTGTAATCAGCATTTAGAACTGGGAAAAAGGCAGTTCTATTACTGTCCTTAGTAACACAGATTTGAGAGAGATTGATCTAGAATGTAAATGCTAGCAGTGGGTTTAACTTTTTATTTTCTTAGTATGTGTCTCATCTGCTGCTATGATGAGAAGAAAATAATTTTTACATTGCTTTGTTTCTGTCAGTAATGTTATCTAATTGCTTTTATTAGTCCCGTTACAACCCAGGGATCACAAACGCAGCAACTACAGAAGCATTATGGCATTACCTCACCTATCAGTTTAGCTGCCCCCAAGGAGTTTGACTGCATGCTTACCCAGAAATTAATTGAAACCCTAAAACCTTACGGTGTATTTGAAGAGGAAGAAGAACTGCAACGCAGGTGAGTAACCAGGCTAGCAGTGATTTTTTTTTTTTCCCCTCCCCCCCCTTCTATCTTGAGCTTTGTGGTTGACTTCTGAACCCCAAGCATGTTTCTTTTCTTTGAAAGGCTTGCTTAAATGCTTTCTTAAAAGCATAGTGGAATATTACACTTTATTTATTTAACATTTCCTCATCTTAAGGGGAATACCTCAGCACACAGGAAGGAGTTAATGACCTTTAAATTTTGGAGGCTGGCTTCTGTATTCCACCCCCCACCCCCATAACTGGTCCATTGTGCTGCCCCCTATATTTTCATCCCTATTATTAATGTTTTCTAGAGTTTAGCTCTCAGTTTTGCTTCTTACTGTTCTTTTAGGTACATGTGTTTTGTGAATTAAGATTTTATTTCAAAAGTGAGTAGAAGTTACATACCTAATAATGTGTAGGCTTTGCATGCACGCTGTTTTGCTGAGCTTAAATCAGTTGATCCGTCTTGGAAGGAGTTAAAAATCATAAGAATGTTTTAAGAGTGACTTTGTTTCATTGTGTATGTATAAGATGATCTGTAATTAGATATACAATATTGTTGTAATTGACTTTGTGTTATGCTCTTAGACCAAGCATAGTGTTTTTTAAGCTAATGGCTTCTGATTCTGTTGTTTTATCAATAGGATTCTAATTTTGGGCAAGTTAAACAACTTGGTGAAGGAATGGATACGGGAAATCAGCGAAAGCAAGGTATGGATGTATTTTACCTGAAAACACTCATGTTAAAACTGCTTTAGGAAGATAATTCCAGAACACATTCCCAGTGTAAATGGGATGAATCTTACATTTGGGGATCAAATTTGTTCAAATTGGGATAGCAAATACCACCTCTGTGTAGCTGCTTTTGTTTCCAGACAGCAGCACCTCTTCAAGGTAGAGCCTTGTTGAAGAAACAAACTGATAAATGCTGGAAAAAGTCATGGTAGTTGTAATAGTAATTTTCAATTGTTATCTCTGCTCCCTAGGTAGAAATACAGCTTGACTTTTTGTCAAAGTATATAAGTATAGCACTGTGTTAATTATATGCCTGGATGGTTTGGCTTTGGGAAGCAGTGCTAGATCTTAAAACAGACTTTTCAGCTTTGTGATGTTTAAGTCCCATAATGCTACTTTTGTAGATGCTGATAGTAGTGTTTTTGCCATGTTGTAGTCTTTGCCCACAGTACTGTAGATTCTGGAGTTTTTTGAAGATACAAATCTAGGAACTTTAGTAGATGTACCCAAACAACTTTAAAACTATAAATACCTCTCCGCAAACCAAACTATTAACTAAAGAATGTAATATGGGTATAAATAGTATTTTTCTGTTGCTCTAAATAGGAATCCATCCTCAATTTCTAAGCCATTCTAAAATACCTGAGTTTTAAGCAAAATATGTAAGCGTAATTATTAAGTGTTAAGCATAATGTTTTCAAAAGCTGTTGCACCTGAAATCTAGAGCTGCTGGAACAATTACCAAGTTCGAAGGGGTAATGTGTAGTGTAGTTGAAAAGTTACAAATAGTTCCCAAGTGGACAGTGTACCTCTATATTTTATGTAAATATTAAGCTTATTATTTCACTGGCAACTACACCTTAAACATAAATTTTTGTGGAATATTTTATTTTAAAACAAATCATATGTTGATAGAATTGGTTGCAGTAAAATAACCATTTTTATTTTCTCCATTTAGAATCTTCCACAGTCTGTAATAGAAAATGTTGGTGGAAAAATTTTTACATTTGGATCCTATAGATTAGGGGTTCATACAAAAGGTAACATTTACTTTTATAATACAAAATATTCATGGTACAAAACATATGTTTCAGCTAATGATGTATCTATAAATGTTGCATTGAAATAACTAAAACTTGCTCTCTTGAGGTGGGGTTTGTTTCTCTCCTTTTTTTTGGGGGGGTGGGGTGGGGGGTGGTGTTTCTGGTTTGGTTGTTAGGTTGTTTTTTGTTACTCTTGTTTGGGATTGGGTTTTTTTGTCAGCCGTCTCCAGTCTGCCTTCTAACTACAAGAAATATATTCCTATTTTGTTTTTGTTGTGGGTTTGGAAACAGGAAAAAAACTGAAACTATTTAAAAGTAGGGAATGTTCTGTACTTGGATTCTCATAGTTCTTTCAAAATTACAAATCTTCCATAATTGAAATGAGAATATATGTATGTATTCAATATGCTTAGTGTTTTTTTTAATTCTCCAATGCTAAATTAGTGGTTGTGGGAAATAATAGCCAAATCACTTTTTCCTGTGTTGTAAATCCATGAACCTTAGGGTGAAGAGCTTAAGATCTCTAATCACATATGCAGTCTCTAGAATAAAAGTAGGTGAAGATGCACTTTGAATCAGAGTGGCTTGAAAAAGGCTGAGGGATGTGGGGAATTTTAGCCTAGACAAGACTGAGGGGGGATATTGTCGATGCTTATAAATGCTTAAAGGATGGGTGTCAGGAGGATGGGGCCCAATTCCCTTGAAGCTTGAGGAGGTGATAGAATGCTGGAGTAGGCTGCCTAGAGATGTAGTGGATTCTTCATCTCTGGAGTCATCAAAACCTGCTTGGATGTCTTTCTGTGCAGCCTGCTCTACATGAACCTGTTGGGGGATTGGACTAAATGATCTCCAGAGGTCCCTTCTAACTCTTGTCATTCTGCGATTCTATGCTTTCATGTGTGACAGATATGAATAACTTGTGCTATAATAAACAATTTCAGGTGCTGATATTGATGCCCTGTGTGTTGCACCAAGGCATGTTGAAAGAAGTGATTTTTTCACGTCGTTTTATGAAAAACTGAAGCAGCAAGAGGAAGTCAAAGACCTGAGGGTATGTGTATTGCCTGATGCAGCTAGCAAAAGTGATGCTGAAAAGATAGTAGTGAAAGATGATGCATTAAGTAGATGTATCTTTACTGTTAAAACTTGCAGTGAATTTGTAGTTAACCTGCAGGAAAGCCTATTACAATAATTGAAACAAAGATTCTTCCAGATATTGTCTGTTCCCACTTAAAGACACTCTTAAAAATAGGGAGAGCAGAATGATACTCTAGCATGTGTTTAGTATTGCAAAAATGATTCTTGCTCTCTAGTAGCAGAGGCAAGTATGTTAACTTGAAAAAGATCAGGACCAAGGTTGGTTTTTTTAATGCAGGTTTTCAATTATGTTGCTGGTTTTGTAATTTCATGTTTATACAAACAATCACAGTAGTTGATGTTAACTAAACTTTCTATATTGACTGTCAGCTGTGCATTTGAAAGCTGAAGTTACCATTTTAGTGTGTCATTAGTAGATGCTTGTGCAGGGTTTTTGGCATGTGAAGAGGAAGTTTTCCTTTATTGGAATGGAAGACACGCGGGTACACAGTATTCTGTTTCTATTATGCCTGAGTGATATACTTCCCTAGGTCAGCTGGTGAGAGCTATAATTTACTCAGTGTAGGCTCAGAGCAAATTTTCACTGCCGTAGTTTTGTGGCGTGAGTTTTGGGCTTTTTTATTTTATTTTGTTTTTAATAGCTGCTGACAAGTCATAAACTCTGGTTGGTTTAGTCCTCCTCCCATAAAATAAATAGAACTATCTCTGCAGATTCTTACACTTTATGCATCTTTTAGTTGGTAATTTCCAGGGTAGTGCACACATCCTAACATCTGTGTTTGGGATTTTTTTTCTTTAATCTTTTATGAAAGCAGTGCTCCTCATATCTGTGTTTAATTCAGATGCTTAGTTCAGGAAGGTGATGTTCCTAGGTGGTTGCAGAGTAGACCTCAAGTTCTATAGTTTCATTATGGATGCTGTTTGTCAGAGTACCTTAACGACTGCTTTTGGAAAAGATGCTTGAGCTCTGGAGACTGGTGGCTCACAACTAGTTTAGGTGAAATCAGACTGTAGTTAGAGTTGTCTCCTTGTCATTTCTTCTAAAATACTGGCTGCAGAAACTATAGAAGTAGGAGGCCTCTTAGAGTGGGAATCCTGGTAGGTTGGTCTTAGTGTTCTTCAAGATGCAGAGAGCAGTAAAGGGTGATCGATAGTGTCCTGTATGGACCTTAAGGTAACATCATCAGAGCTGGTTGCCATGAGCTTGGATTACAACATCTAGACAGCTGTAGCATGTAATAGGTCAGTACTTAATGCTTATATTACCAATATTGGATAAAGACATTGCTGACAAAAATCAAATTAGAGATAGAAATGCATCTGTATAAATAGCATTTCATTGTGATTGTTTAGAGCTACTATTTCTTGCAAACATTCTTCTCTATACTGAAAATTTATCTTTTTCCTCCCAGGCTGTTGAAGAGGCTTTTGTCCCAGTTATTAAACTTTGTTTTGATGGAATAGAGGTAAAGATAATCTTCTGTTTTGTTTTGGTGGAACGTGGTTATGACACTTCAAGATTGTGATAACTCGTGTAATTGTACATTAATATGAATGATGTTAAAGTGACTCTGCCAGGTTCATACTCAAGTCCTCAGCTGTGTTTCTGGACTTCTAAGACTGAAACAAGATTTTCTTCATGTGCTGAAGGTTGCCTGTCAGACAACTCAGTCCTTTTCTTTTAGGCTACTGACTTTTATTGATCAGTTTATTCACCTGTAGAATACCAGTATTAGCATTATTAGGACTTAACATTTAATAGAAAATATATTGATAAATTATGTGGCTTCAGTAATTGTGTGACTGCTAATGATTAACTATCCAAATCTTAAATTCAAATTTTTTTTAATACGTTATACCGTAGGAAGTTGTGTGATCACTGATCAGTTCTCACAAATGTACTGCTGAAAGCAAACTCAGTATTACCATTGTCTCGATCTCTTTGGATGTCTGTACATGGATGACCAAAACAATGGATTTGGTGTCTGTAGTCTGATGGATCAGATGACTCGGCGTTATGAAGTTCCTTGGTTTTCACTGTTTTGGGAGAAGTTGCTGAGAAAACAGAAACACTGCTTTCAGAAGATATTTTGTTAATCTTTCTCATACTCAGTTTGCTATCTTTTTGTTTGTTTTGTTAGTGACAAGGCAAACCCATATGTCTATTTATACACATAGTTCATCTGACTTGTAGCTGTTACATGGTAGCTGGTAACTGGTGTGCAGGAATTCCCATGCTAATCTTTATAAAGACACATGGTGTGACTTGAAGAGCTGCCTTTCAATTTCAGTGGTCATTAGTTAGGGTACTGTTGATTTTTGAGTCTTTGCTAAGTGGACTCTAGCTTTACTTATTTTCATTGACAGTTGAGGCTTGGGCAGCGATATATTTTCTCCAATTAAGAGGAGTGTACAGAGATGTGATAAACTGTGCAGTAAGCTGTCGCTTTGCAACTGTCAGCTGTTTTGTTGCTCTCTATGTACAGTTGAATATTAGGAACACTTTCCAGGATAATATCTCTTCTGTTTACATAGTTTAGGTATTTATTCTAAATACTGAAATTTACCTTAAGGCATCCTCTGGTTAGTTTAGTTTTTTTATATATTCTTTTCTTAATCATTTATGTTCAAGTCAATCTTGTTTTTACCTTTTTTTAAGTGAAAGTCAAAATGCAAGACTAAATAGGGAAATAAAAGGGTTATCAGCTCTAAGAGTAGTAGTGTTTTGCTCCAGTACAGTAATTTCTGGTGGGTCTTGGTATCTTAGGGCTGTGACTGATACTTAACCTGTTGCTCATGGCGCGTAAGAGTTCTTTGATGTTGAGCACTAATTTATGATAAGCATTCTTTTTTTTGTGAGCAGGTGGTGTTAGGCCATGATTTTTTATTTTCTTTGTGCTTAGTATGTCGTTATCTGAGGATTCTTAATTTAGTTTTCCTAATCTAGGCAAAAGGTGTTGGAAGTTATTCCCTCTGTAAAGAAAACTAAAACTTCAGTTTTGTGGTGATCCTGTCAGTTAAACTGGATGTTTCTTCCAATACTAGTTTTTATATATGCATTCTATGTTCATTTTAAGCAAGAACAAGCAACTTTTTTTTTTTATTGCTGATGTTCTTCCTGTAGAAAACAGTGATTCCTCACTCCCCTCTAAAAAAATCACATCAGACAGGCTTTTAATTTATTAATTTGAAAAATCCTATTATTGTCAATGACCTTTGAATCATTAGAAGCGTGAGACCTTCTAAGGATAAGAGTAGAACTCCAGGCTGAAGTTAATTTTGAACTTGTTTTACATTAAAAAATAGTACTTTTAATTCAAGTAGAAACTTCTGCTCATAGTACAGAGTGTTAAGACCAGCTGTTAAATACTTTAAAATCAAAAGTGCACTGAGTACTTTAGAGATTTAAAATAGATGAATAATAAATTTTAAGCACCTACAAAGAGGTCTGTATTTTAAGGTATCTTCAGCTTTGTTTTATTTGAAACAATGTAACTAAAACTTTTTTCTGGGTGCACTAAGTATTTAACTGCCTTGTAGATGAAGTGCTAATAATTTATACTGAATAAAAGCCTCAGTTGATGAAGGAGACTTGTTGTCTAGCAGTTCAGCTGCTGATACACAACTTCAGGTATCAGTCAGTATGATGAGAATATAACCTAAGACTAGAAACGCAAACTGAATTCTTTGCTCTGTGTAATGTTCATGCTCTGTGTTGGACAATGTAAAACTCCGGTTTGGTGCTAAACAGTGTCTTACGTTCTTGACTTAGAAGAGCTATGATAAATCATTGCAGAAGTAATAGCAAAGTAATTTGACATAATCTCAGTATTTATACACTTGTGAGGTAGTTTGCTGGGTTTTCAAAACTTCATGTTTTCTGTAGTCAGGCGCTTAGACTTTCCATTGATGCTGGTTCTAATTGTACATGTGTAGAGTAGATGGGAAAGGTGTCCTACGTTTCCTGTAATTTAGTGATACATTTGAGAATGTTTAGGTTAAAAGTAGGTTATATTTTCACTACTTGGACTGACTGAGTGCAATTTTGTATCCTGGACATAGAAGGTGTTGCTCATTTCCAAATTGTTGTTAATTGATGTATGCTGGTTCTGAATTGATGTTACTATATTTTGTTATCTAAAAATGTTACTTCAGTATGTCTGAAGTGTTGTTTAAGGAGCTTCTTTGTACTAGGAAGACTTCTGCTGTTATTAGCAAACTAATGTCTTCTCTCTCTTTTTTAAGATTGATATTTTGTTTGCAAGATTAGCACTGCAAACTATTCCTGAGGACTTAGACCTACGAGATGATAGCCTGCTTAAAAATTTAGACATTAGATGCATACGAAGTCTTAATGGTATGTATATATGACTGATCATATAAACATCTTGTCTAATCCCTTAGTGAATGTACTAGATTGTTTGATACAGTAGTTTAGTTGAGGACTTGTCTGAAGATACTGCAACTCCATATGTGGAAGTGAAGTCATAGCCAGTTTTACATTGTTTTGCATAGAAGGCTTGTTTCATGTGGCCCAGATTTTTTTGTTTTTCATGTATTTTGGTAGTAAAAGATGCTGTCAAAAAATTGAGTCAAGAATTGTTGGGTGGTGTCTACTGTTATAAAGATGTGTGCATGTTTGTTTTGTGCTATGTTTTAATATGCATAAACACATCATTGAAGCAATTTCATGTATGTTAGAGATACCAAAATACTGTCAGTTTCAGGTCAGGTCTTTAGTAGCTTACTAGTTTGTGTAGTGCTTAATGGTAGTCAAAACAGTAAGTTGCACACAGGCTGAAGCCCTTGAAAAGGATGAGGTGTATGTGAGAGATTCCTGTTTTCTTTTATGAGCTGAAAAATTGATAACTTGAGACTATCGCTGCAGCTTGTAGTGTTTTGTGAAATTCACATTTGCTTAGTCTCTAGAAGTCATACTTGCCTGTTACTTGCTTTGAAAGTAGTCTTACAAAATAGTTTTCTTTCACTCAGCTGTTGAACTAGTTAGTAACAATAAACAACTACTTGTTCTTGACTGAAAAAAAAAAAAGGGCAGTTAGTATTGTCATCTGAGATGTTGTTCAAATATCCCATCAAAGTAATGATACAACTCATACATTTAAAAACTACCCTGTTTAGCCCATTCTCACCATTTCATAAATTGAAACAAAGCATTGCCCTATGGCTTCCAGGTTTGCTGTAGGTTCATGATAGCAGAACTTAAAACTGTTCATGAAACAACATGTGCACAAAATCAAGTAGCAGTCCAAAAATATGCATGTGAGTTGTCTTGAGCTCTGCTGTGAAACAATTGCAAAGGAGGGAAAAAAGGCAACAAATTACAAGAACCAAGTGAAAATATGATAAGCTTTCTAATTCAAAACAGAAGTGATTGAAATACAAAATTAATTTCCAGTGTGCTGATCTAAAAAGTTTAATAGCTTTGAAGGTGAGGGAGGGTATGTAAGCAAAAAGCTTTGAAGGCAGCAAGATTAATGGATTCTTTCTTTTGGCAGGTTGCCGGGTAACCGATGAAATTCTGCATCTAGTACCAAACATTGACAACTTCAGGTTAACACTGAGAGCTATCAAACTGTGGGCAAAACGTAAGCAGTTTTATTTCAAAACTGTTTAATTTTTCATTAACTCTTAAAGTTACTGACAACTCTCTTCTTTTGTCTCTTTCCTTTTCAATCCGCAGGCCACAACATCTATTCCAATATACTAGGTTTCCTTGGTGGTGTTTCCTGGGCTATGCTAGTAGCAAGAACCTGCC
Source organism: Melanerpes formicivorus (assembly GCF_026170545.1). Classification (NCBI taxonomy): domain Eukaryota; kingdom Metazoa; phylum Chordata; class Aves; order Piciformes; family Picidae; genus Melanerpes; species Melanerpes formicivorus. Next base: position 8,327,531 of record NW_027142369.1, read on the forward strand.
AGCTTTATCCAAATGCAATAGCATCAACTCTTGTACATAAATTTTTCTTGGTATTTTCTAAATGGTATGTTGTGGTTTTTTGTTGTCATTGTTTGTTTTTCTTTTTCTTTTTAAAATTTAGATTACACTAAAATAAAATTGTTTGTAGACACTAAATTTTAGTCCTGTTTTTATGGTATCGTTTTCCACTATTACCAGAGTAGTTATAAGCATTGTTCTTGCTGCCAGAAAGTTGTTAGAGTTTCTCAATAAGTCATCCAACATGTATTGTTCCTAAAATACCCAAAACAAAGCTACCCATTTTTTATTTAAAATTTTCTTAGGTATTTGTTGTAACTTCAGGTAAAATACTTTTGTAGTGCAAAGTAAGAGCAGACAGCCCAAAATTTAAAGTCTTAACATTTGGATACTGGGATGATGGGGAAAAAGAAATACCTAGTTTAGGTATATAGCTTAAACGCAGTTTAAGAGAACCAGTGGCAAAAGTGTGCTTTTGTACTCTTGAGATAGTAACCTCAGAAAAATGGTCTGAATAACTCTGGGAAGAATGGGAACGTTCCCAGTAAATTCAGAATAAATGGAACAAAAGTGTGCTTTGCAGATTACTTCTTCCTAAAAGAGCATGTCTGGATATTTACATTTCTTCATGAGACATTAACAGACTTTAAGAATCATTTTCCCAAATTGGTATTTTAAATGTAGTGTCTTTCCTTCGTAATGTGAAGATAGTTTCCACAGTTTCACTGTCTTGAATCCATAGGCTTTATAGCCTCTTTGAGGTAGTGTTGCTGCACAAGCTAATAGAGGAAAATTGGTTGCAAGCTCTGTTTAATGTGTTCTTTATATTGCTGTCCATTTCATGTATAAATACCAAGAGATTAACTGATTTCTCTTTATAGGAAGATAACTGTACTCATGGGAGTAGACACAACTTGAAAAACACAAGTCTTGCTTTTCTTTTTTTCAGAATGGGGTTTTTTGTCTTGATTGGAATTTTTTTTGTTTAATACATATGCTTTGTAATGATGCTGTAATACTAATCATGCTGACTGTTTCTTCTGTAGTTTGTACATGAAACAGCTAGCTTGAAGATGGGCACAATGTCAATCTTCATAGAGGAATTTCTTTGATAGGTTTATTTTAAGAAAAATGTATAGAGTTTTACATTAGATACTCAACTAGTGGTTATAAGCTCCAAGACTGCAGAAAATTCACTGTTCTGATGCTTTGGAGATGCTAATTGCAACTGTACTGTAGTTTAGCAATACATCTTATTGAAACAAGCCCAGTTAGACCAGCTTAATCTCAAGATAACGATGCTTTACTGTGAGAGCACAGTTAAGAAGGATCACATTCAAAAATATTGTTTGTTGAACATATATGGTTGTATCCAATAGTCTTATTCAGTGCTACAATCTTTTTGAACAGGGAATGGCCAAATCCAGTGCTATTGAAACAGCCAGAAGAATGCAATCTTAATTTGCCTGTATGGGACCCAAGGGTTAGTGTGTTATTTTTTCCCCTATAAGTCACACTGTACAATAAATTCAGTTGCTTAAAAAATACTAGGTGACCTTCATTTTGGGTTTATTAAACTAAATATTTTGGTATTATGTGTTCTTTGTAGGTAACCTCTAGTTCTCCTGAGTGTGGAACTAAGTTAGCTTAATTTTCTGACCTGACTGCTTGAAGCACACTTGCCGAACATTGTGTTTTTGCTCAGCTTTTGCGATGTGGTTTTAATAGCTATTCAGTGTAATTACATTGAAGCCTCTAAAGCAATCCATTTTTTAGAAACTGCTTATCTTAAAACAGTTTGCATCTGATGCAAAAAGTTCAAAGTGTATTGAATTAATTTCAGTGCAACAGTTACAGATGCATAGGTTTGGTTCAGTGTAGTTGTAGTAATATGTCTTTTCATCTTGGACCAAAGAAGATCATAAATTGAAGTCTTTATGTTGTTTCGTTTATTACTTATAGCACCTGATCTGACTTTTCTAACACTTACAGTAGGAGCATTGGATATTAAACTCCTTCAGGCAGTCAATAAAAGATTGCAACAGACACACAGCTCACATTCTGAGGTTTCAGTGAGGCATAGTGTGAATGTGTTTAGTGCTGCTTTGTCAATTCTAGAGTAGCTGATGGTCAAGTAATTTTTTTCAGTGAATGGTGTAGTTGACTTACATGCCCTGCTGTACTTCAAATCTCTTTCTGGTTGACAAAGTCACATTTAAATAATGTGCGACAGTTGAAAAAGCATTCTTGAGTCTTACTGTTATTCCTGGCATGGGGGGTGGGGAGGGTGGGCTATAAAATTACTTCCATAATGCTAATTAAAATGTCTTGTGTGTGTTTTGTCCCCTTTTTGTTTCCTTGAGTGCTGTTTAATAAAAGATGTGTTAATGTGGGTGATGCTTCTGTCAGGTTCCCTAGAGCCTCTCGTCCCAAGCCAGCTCTTTATTTTCAATCATGTTACAGAAATAAAGTATAAAATATTTTTTGCAATATCTGAAGACAGTCATTCTTCTGAAGGTGCTCTTGTAATGATAAGAGATTCTTCTTTTGATATGATCACAAGCTAATTTCTATTAAAGACAGAAGTTGGTTGTTCATTGGTATTTTTTGGACTGAGAGATGACTACAACTTTTTGATGTGCTGACAGGTTACAGTCCTCTCACATCACTGTGATTCAGAATGATGTCCATTATGAAAGCATTATCCTGTTGTTTTCCCTAAACGTTTTCTGAACTGTTGTTAAAAATACTTGGTCTGCAAACTAAGGTCTTTTAGAACTTAGGACTCAGTTGTAGTACAGGGAGAAATCCAAATTTGTTAACTCATGTCTGTGCTTGAAGAAAACTGATTGGCTGTTGTTATACATAGGTAAACCCCAGTGATAGGTACCATCTTATGCCTATAATTACACCAGCATACCCACAGCAGAACTCTACCTACAATGTGTCCGTTTCCACACGGATGGTCATGGTTGAGGAATTTAAACAAGGTAAGTATTTTCTTAAGCTCTCTATGTAAATGTTTTCAAAGAGATTTAAAGTAGTTCCATTGTGGATATGCTTTGTGAAGTGGGAGGTGGGTCGACATTAGTTTCTTGACACAAGACTCTCTTCTGAGGGAGATAGGACTTGGCCTGTTACGCTTACATGAAGTCCCAAATTCAGTAGAGACTTGTGCAGATTTGTCATTCATTCTTAGAAACTGAAGGTAATTAACCAGAATGCCTTGCACTCTGAAAATGAGAACTAAAGGTGTACTTCAGTGCCTTTTGTGTTATGCCACATATAAGATTAGTGTAGTAATCTGACTTTATGACCATTTCTAGGCCCAATTTAAGACAATACAGTTATTCAGAGATAAGTCTCACTGTTTCTTTGCCTTGTACAGTGCCTTGCACAGGAGATGACTTAACATTCTGCAAGGATAAAGATGTTTGGCTTTGGATTGAGTAGTTACTATAGCATACACAAAACATTAAATTGAGCAAATATACATGAAATCATCAGTCTAATCAATTAACATACTTCTAAATATATTGAGATTCTTTATTATAGTATAATTTGTATAACTAATGACATGATATGACTGGAATATAAAACTTGTTGATAAATTCCTTTGAATATGAAGGGGGGGAAGTAATTCATAGTAACATGCTAAGTTAGTAAGCTGGTTTTACTCTGGCTACTAAACTGTATTTTAAAAAAAAGTTTAAATGTGTTCTTATAATTTAGGTCTTGCTATCACAGATGAAATTTTGCTGAGTAAGGCAGAGTGGTCCAAACTTTTTGAAGCTCCAAACTTCTTTCAAAAGTACAAGTATGTATTTTATGGCATGGCAGAATATTTTAAGTTTATCTAATGCTCTATAGCACAGGATCTGAAATATACATACATTAGATCTGTTAAAAATGTTCAGAGTTTTCTATATGGAGGGGGAATCAATATGCTATTGTCCTTTCTCTCAGGAGATAAGCAACAATTTCCTTAGATAATTCTGTTTTTTTGGGGTCTTTAGCATATGTTTCAGAAACCTGTTAGTCCCTGGTCAGATATTTAGAATGTCACCAGTTAACTACAAGTAAAATTCGTATCATCTGGTTTGACTAACAGAGCTATTCTTTAGCAGTGTCAGTAGGCATTCTAAAAATGGGTCCTGCCTCCCAGGAAACAAGGTATTAAAAGAACTAATTCTGAAGGTCAATATTTGAAATACTTGAAACTGCATGTTTTCTTCTGTCAATACAGTTAACAGTTCAGTCTGACAATAAAAGGTATTTTTGCATTTGTATTGACTAACTGCCAGGTGCTAGCTATTACTAGATTATTATTTTTCTTTCAATTAAAGCTCAAGGCTTATGACTATTAATACTCGGACACATAGTTTCTCTAATTTCACAGTGTCTTTGAGGAAAATATTGAAGTTCACACTTCACATTTTTAGGGTTTCTAGTAACATACTCGTGGGGCAGAAGCTTGTTAAATGTATATGAACTTGCTGAAAGTTGTATTTTTATAATAAATATGGATTATTAAAATATGGACTACATCATCTTTGCCCTCAGTTGAAATTGGAGACCCATTTTTCTTGAATCACAATCAAATATATTTTACATTTGTTTGTGTGTTGGGTGGTTGGTTGGTTATGTACTAATCTAATCAAGACTGAAATATGCAGTTCCCCCATTAAAAGAGACTGATGACCTTCATAATGTGTCTGTGTTTTGTTTATATACCTTTTGCATGGTAAAAGCTCTAAAATATTTGAACAGCTTTTATGTTGTACCTTGGAAAATTAAGTTTGAAAACATAAGATTAGTGTAAAGTTACATAATGTTTTGTAAGTTAAAAATAGGCTGCAGACAAATCTATTTCTGTGTAAGAGGTTGCTAAGAAGTGCCCTAATACATTTTCTTTGTTTCCTTGAAAAGTAGGGGAAAAAACCCCATTTAATGTAATTAGAAATAATCTCCATTTTAATACAGCTTTTGTGTACCTGCTTTAGCCATTTTACCAATTTTAGCAAGAAAATCTTACCTTCACATCTTCTAGTATCCTTTTTTCCCCCCGTAATCCTTGATTTATTTTATTTTGTTACTAAACTGTGTAATGGTCTTGTGGAGCCTGCTTTAAGTTACCCACCGTTTTCTTCAGTATTAGTAAGTTAATTTAGAACTTTGGTTAGTAATCTTTATGAAATAAAATAATTCTATGCAGTTATCAGCATGCAGTAAATGTGTATCTGTTAGTGAAATCTGCATCTGAAACCTAGATCCTTCAGAATTTTTTCCTTTCTTCACACTCTAATTCAACTTAGATGCCTTGACCTATTACTGCTGAATTTCAAAGCAGTGTATAGTGCCCTGCCAGATAAGATCCAATCCTCTGAGATGTAATTTAAAAAACTTTTCGAAAGCATAGCTGTAGTAATTTGTATCACTCGCTGGCACATAGCTGTTAAACATCTGTGATAACACACATTGATCATAAACACTTTTGACTTAGTATCTTGTGTTTAAAATAAACTTCAGTGATGTGTGAGTAAGAGAATCTGGAGACTGCTGAATACTTGCATGGCAGGAGCAGATTAGAAATTGGGAAAATGGGGAAATCTGTAGAGTATTAATTTTAAAGTTATGTCCACAATTACTTGGAATTTAAGGAGTTTCAACATGGGTTATCTGTTCTTGTAGGTTTAAATTTTTTAGATGGCAACAACAATGAACAACATATACTTGCTGGTTATGGTACTTTACAGGGAAATGATAAAAATAGGAGTATGAAATGTCACATAATGAAATTATTAGATCTTAAAAGCAAGGTGAAGTATGGCAGTGAGAGGAAATAATACATTTTATGAGCTCTAGCATACTGCTTTTCTGTTAAAAACATAGTAGAGTGTAAACATATCTTTTACAAAGGTGCTTTGAACACTTGCCTGATAGAACTTCAGATAAACTGGATAAATTAAAATGTGAAACATGGACAATTTTAAAAGAGAAATCAAAATGAGAATGTTCAGGTTCTCAGACTTTTTCCAGAAAGTAGTATGACTTAAAACTACTTTGGGGTCTTTCATACGTACAGGTGTTAATGGCATGAGACAATTCCATAATATCTACATTAGGTTATTTTTATGTAAACATAAGCAAAAAACCCCAGACAAAACAGACCAAACCTGCATACTTCATACACTCAGAGACAGAGGCTTAAGAATATTTTCTTTATTATGAAGTAATGGATACTTCTGAGTTAGATGTGTTACTTGTTATAAAACTGAGTGAAGAATTGAAAAGATTTCCTTGTAAAATTTATCAGTGAGATCTTGGACTCTAAAATTGAGCGTCTTAATTTTCAACAGCTTTATGCTACTTCTGGAGGTGTTCAGGAGGAGACTTGATAGGGTGCTTGGTTGCATGGTTTAGTTGATTAGGTGGTGTTGGACACGATCTTGAAGATCTCTTCCAACCTGGTTTATTCTATTCTAACTTTACTGATATAAGTAATAGCTGATTTCTAGTGTTTAATTCCCTCTAATCAGTTGGTGAGGGGGGTGATGGCCTTATTTCTTGGTGGTTTTTTTGTTTGGGTTTTTTACCTAGCAGCTAGCACAACCTCAGCAGAAATAGCTAACCATTATTTTCATAAAAAAGGTTTAGAGCTTTTTGCCTAGATACTCACCAGCTGGCTGAGGATTTTAAACATACACAAATTACCTTTTTTTAAATTGGTCTTCAAAGTTCATTTCAAAGAGCTGCTTTGAATAAGTGACTGGAAAATTAGCTTCTTCAAATATTTGCAGATTTGACTTTTGTCTCAGCTTATACATGGTGTGTGTGTTTGGGGAAACTTAGGTTGTCTTTCTTATCTAAATGAAATAGCCTGCAAGCATATGTGAGATGTTGGAATCTGACCCATTATTGTTGCACATCTAGTACTACTTAGAAAAATTCAATAGTAGAAATCTGCAACCTTCCCCCAAATCTAAATGATTCATTGATAGTATCCTACAAGTAACTAAAATGAGGGTAATTGAAATGCTCATTTGAAACAGGAAAAAGTCTAACATTTTTGTATGAAGAAGTTAATGGTGCCAAAATGCAGAAAATAGATAAAATGCCCTATTCAGAAGGAGGAAAGTGCCTCCAGATCTCTTTTCTGGTCTTATTTTATTGGCCTTCTCTGACTGAATTCAAAGAATTGTAGCATCAAGCAGGTTTGGGTTTTTTTCCCTTGCCACCGGAAGTACATAGATGTACTTACTGATGTGATCTGTTGATCTGTTACAATTTGAAGGTCTATAACATCTGAAGACTCCTTTTTGCACCATAATTCTTCATGATCATTGACCTTACATTACATTCTGAGATATATGGAGTCTAACCCTTCATATTATTACTGTTTTTTAAATCCTGCTCTGAAAATGCCTAAATATGCAGTATCAGTGTAGAATAAATAATGCTAAGTTGGATGACTTAGAATGTTAAAATAGCCTTCCCACCTAAACTTCTGAAAAACTTGACAAGTAAGGTTCCCCCACCTCCCCCATCGTGAACACACTTTAAAAGTAATCATCTTCCATTCCACTGTCCTTTGGCTTCTTTGTTTAGAATCCCTTTCTTGCTTTGTGTACCGTTTCTTTGAAGTTTGCTTACAGTGGGCATACACTGATTATCCTGGAATATAGAGAGCTTAAGAATTATCATCAGAGGAAAAATTCCTCATGAAGTTTCAGATAAGTGTCTTCAGACCATTCCAAAATGCAGATATCAATGTTTTTTAAGCCACACAGATGGTTGTATTTTTAACTTGAAACAAATGCATATGTGCTAACCACTCTTCTAACACTGCAGAAATGTTGTGACTAAGCCAACTGACACATTAGATGGTTGTGAACAATTGTTTTTGCTGCAGGGAATCTCTAGTAGTCGCTTAAATCTCTGATATCATTAGTCATTAAAATATCTGTATTATTTTCGTAGCTAGTGTTATCTTCCTTGTTTTTTATTAGGGTTATTGGTATTAAAGCATAGTTGCAAATGTCCCTAAAATCTTAAATGGTTGGAGAAGCCAGTCACATGTTTGGGGGATGTAGCCAATTTATCTACTTAACAATGCTGCATTTTATTGTAGGGTGTATATTTAAGATAATAATCTGTAGTTTGCAACATAGAATTTACTGAAAATTTTTAATGTTAAGGTTTGAATGTCTAGTTTTAGAAGTATAAATAGAATAGCATATTGTCTTTATCTCCAAAGGCATTATATTGTACTTCTAGCAAGTGCACCGACAGAAAAACAGCGACTAGAATGGTGAGTATAATGAGTATAATGCTTACTATGTGAAAGAAAAACAAATGCCAACAAAAAAATCTGTCTGCTTCAGGTGCAAGGGTATGCCTAGTATCTTTTTGATGAAACAAAGTGGAGATTCAGTGTTTCAAAATTGAGTGGATGGAGATGGTCTGCTTCTGAAAAACAGTGGACAAAAGTGAATGAAGGCTGTTGCATCAATTTTGCTTATTTATGGCACTGTTAGCTTCACAAATCTTACTTTCTTAAGCCTTATGCACTGTGCTTAACAAGCAAAATGAGATGATGTTTACAGTCTCTTCAAATACTATTTCTTACAAATGTCTCTCTTGTTTCTGCTGTCTTTTGTTAGAGAATATCAGGAATTTTTTCAACTTCAAAATTGATCACCTGAATCCAATATCATATTGGAGAAACATGTAGGAGTTTCTTGCTGACTGCCTTTTACTTGTTATATAACAGCTTTCTATTTAATTCCCTTTGCAAAATCTGGCCATAATGGGTGGTTCAGGGCAGTATTTTTAAGCTTACCCTACACTAGTTTTTGTAATGCGTTCTCTATTTACTGATCCAAATTTACTTACGTATATGAAACTAGTTCATTTTAGTCTCAAATATTAGTATAAGGATGATGTTTAAGATATCATTATTTCATATTTGTGAGAACTTGCTAATTAATGACATTTATGCAGGGTGGGCTTGGTGGAATCAAAAATCCGTATTCTAGTTGGAAACCTGGAGAAGAATGAATTCATCACACTGGCTCATGTGAATCCACAGTCATTCCCAGCACCCAAGGAGAATCCTGACAAGTAAGCAAAACAATTTTTTCATGTAATGGTGAGGAAATAACTAAAATGCCAGTTCACTAATCAATTAGCATTTTAATAAAGTCCTAAATAGATCAATTTTTATGACAGCATGTAAAAGTAAATAGTTTTAAGCTCTTTTCAAGTACTCTTTGTAAAGTCAAAAAGTTTTTATTCTGTACGAGAATGCTTCAGAGCCAGAAAATAACTTTAAGGATATAATGTTTTTTTTGCATAGTTTCTTGCCATTAGTGCATGTTTGCTAGTGTGTCTTAGCTGCTGTTGCTTCATCTTTTAGCATCAGTTGCAAGATATTCTTAATTATGAGGCAGCACTGAGAATTGGGTAGAACGCTGGGCACAGTAGAACTGAAATCTTTAGTACCCAAATATATTTAATGTTAGTAAATCTAGCAATTGAGATGCGTATCATTAAACTTGGTAGGGGATGATACTAGAATCCCTTGGGATGTGGAAACACTGGAGAGAATACCTAGCACTTAAAATTGTTCAGGATTATATAGGCTTTTCAGTTCCTTCCCCCCTCTGCCTGTCCTTCCTTCTGGTTCAAAACAAGGGTTGCAGATGTGTGGGTTAGAAACTCTTTTTAAAAGATTTTATTTCTAGGTAGTGCTGTAATTAAATTGTAAGGAATCATTTTTGTGTGACGTCTGAGAATGAAACTTTGGTCTTCACTGGGAATATGGGAAGACCTTTGTTTAGCTTCCACATAGCTTTTACAGACATAAACTGCTTCAAGTGATAAGGTTTTACTTTTTTTTTTCTTTTAAAGCCGTATGCATAAATTACATGCATGTCCCAGATGAAATTGGGCAAAAGCAGGCAATACCTCTTCAGTGAGTGAGGGCAGCTAGGACTGCCTGCATAATCACAGGCTTCTATTAGCTCTTCCTTGAAAGGACAGTACTTTTAGGAAAGGTCATTTTCCCAATGTAAACAATGTATTTTCTTCACCTGCTGTCCTAAATTTGTTCATTGACTGAATGCAAAACTGTATTCTTAAACAGCCTCACTGGGAAAAGACACTTGACTTAAAACATAAAACACCTTCAACTGCTATAGAAGTGTTACACTGTGTTCTGTAATAATACATACATGTAAGATGAACTAGTATATTCTGTGTGATGGTAAGGTGTAAAAGGGAGGCTCTTCTTACCTGAAAATCTGTATTTTTGAGGTCAGTTACAGATGAGAAATTTGAGAGTTGAATATGAATTTAAGGGGCAGTTGTTTAACTAGGGAATACTGTATGTTCAGAGTTGGATGGTAAAGATTTGTCCTGTTTCAAATCTATTTCCTTTGCAGTCGGTTACTTGTAACTCCTAAAAATTCATCTCCACAAAAGCACAGTTGAATGAAGTAATCTACTGATGATTTTAGTTCATTGTTTGCTGAAGATAGACATGTCAGTGTTTCATGACTTCTTGTTGTATTGCAAATGTACTGTGTTTTTCGGTCAGCTTTAGGATTTCTGTGGCTATCTCCCCATTATCTCTTTGTGGCCGATAACTTACTACTCAGTTCTTCTCTCACTGTGATATAAATTCTTTGTATAAATTTTTTTTTCAGGGAAGAATACCGTACAATGTGGGTGATTGGGTTGGTGTTTAAGAAAACTGAAAATTCTGAAAATTTAAGTGTTGATCTTACCTATGATATTCAGTCATTTACAGACACAGGTGAGTTGCCTTCTAGATGTTCTGATACTAATAAATTTGTTGAAGCTGCTGTCTTTGCTCATAATCTGCTCTGTTTCAGTACTAGGATTGTGTCTAGGCAGAGTAGAAGGATTTGGCTGAGGAGTTTGAGGTTTCTAGACACTTAAGGCTAATTGTTTTCGGTTTGTTTTCATTAAAAATTATTAAAATGATTCACACATCTTACCTTGCTACATTATATTGTGATCTTTACTAAACTGAAAAATTGCATATGGACTACCTAGCTTAATCTCATTTTGGCAGTGTGTGTAGTTTAAATGTTACTACTTTATGAAACTGAATTTATCAGTGGATTAAAACTGAGTATCTAGTGGATTTTTAGAACAAAATGCCCTTTATTCCATAGCATTTCATACTAGTTAGTTACCTAAGTAACTAACTTTCATGTCCAGCACTTGGTGCAAGAAACCTTTTTGACTTTTTCCAGTGTTTTCCTGGGCCAGGGCTATCCTGGGGTGCATTAAGAGGAGTGTGCCCAGCAGCTCAAGGGAGATTCTCCTCCCCCTCTGCCCTGGTGAGACTTCACCTCGAATATTGCGTCCAGTTTTAGGCTCTCCAGTTCAAGAAGGGCAGGGATCTACTCAAGAAAGTCCAGGGAAGGGCTATGAGGATGATTAAGGGACTGGAGCACATGCCCTGTGAGGAGAGGCTGAGACACCTGGGATGATTCTATGCCCCTTTATCAGTAAAAGAGATTTCTGTTTTCTTGGGAGGTGCAATATTCCTTCTGGGTTATAAGGATTGAAAGTGTAACTATAGATTCATCTTAATTTTTGAGAATTTACAAAAGGTGTAATAGTGTGACTGCTGCTTTGAAGGAATGAAGAATCTATGAATTGCAGTTCCTTAGTCTTTAAGCAGATACTCCAATTCGATTTTTGGTATGACAATACTAAAACATGGACTTACACCAAATCTGATTTACTTGCACTACATTAAAATCTGAAATTTGCCTAAATATTTGTAGTTTTAAATGAAGTATTTAATCAAAATCACTGTAGGCTCTATGATACATAGTTTTCTGTTCAGTTTGTAAATACACCTCCAAAGGTAGGCAGCTAGCAAACTATTTCTGTTTATATAGTGTAGGTTTCTTTGTCACCTCAAATTAATGTGGGTATGTCTTCACTGTTTTTAATCCATCCGGAAAACTTGTATTTGTCTTGCCTTTTGTAATAGATCCAAAGATTTTATCACAATTACTGAAGCAGTTTCAAGGATTAAATTGGAGAATAGCTTGCTGCTTAGTGGGAACAGGGGGAGGAAAAGAGACTGAAAAAGTGGTCTGGGTTTTCCTGGTAGTGAATCTTTAGTACAGCCTAATGCCAGGACTATGGAATGCTTTAACGATGTCTGATTTTCCTGAGCGTGCCCCTGTCTTAGCTGTAATTTGTCCACCCTTTACACAGGGACTTCATGAACTTTTTCAATACCAGGAATTAGTGTAGTAGGCTCTTCAGTATGCAGTATTCATTGACCTGTTGATGTCTGTCTCTTAACAGAGAGTTAATTACATGTTCACAGACTACTCAGTGAGATTCCTTAAAATTTGCAGAACAGACAGTGAATAAGTGAGATACCTCTTAAGTTTTTGTATTGAAGACCTCTATTTTTTTTTTATTCACGTCTGCCACAGCATTCAACTTTGTGTAGAAAGTCAGTGTGAAAGGAAACTGAAAGATTTTTTTATTATTTTTCTTATTTTTTAATTTTTATATATCTTTACTTGAACCCAAGATGTTGTGGTAGCCCTGTACTGGCACCAACAGTTTTGACTCACCAGAATCAAATTTCTAAGATATTTATAATAGACATAGTGAAGACAAAACAAACAATCCCCCCCCAATGATAATAAAGAATCCCACAATCCAAACAGGACAAAACCCCACAAAAACCACAGAGCAAAGCAACCACAGCACATAGCCGAAAAAAGCAAACATACACTTTATACACAAGTGATTTTTTGTTTATCACAGTATATTAGAGATTGGAAGGGTCCTCAAGAGATCATTGGGTCCAACCTCCCTGCCAAAGCAGGATCACGTAGGGTAATCTGCACAGGAATGGATCCAGATGGGTTTTGAAAGTCTCCAGAGAAGGGGACTCCAAAAAAATGCAGTGGTATCTGAGTTCCCAGAAGGATTTGTGTTATATTTGCTGGCACACAAGCGTGCAGCTCCTGAATGAAAACAAATTTATTGTGGAAGCTGCGTAGTAAAAGCTGAAGCAACTATGAAGAAAACAAGTGTTATGTAAATACTGTAATTCTTGGGAGAAAATCTTATTTCTGTCGTTAGTCTCTTGGAGACAAAATGTAGAATTCACTTCAGAGGCGTTACTGCTAAAACTTGTTAACAATGGAGTTTAGTGAACAGCATGCTTGCAAGATATTTTTCTTTGGGAATGGGTCACCTGTTTGCAGAGTAACATTGTCGCGTTTGTACTGTCGGTCTGGCATCTGGGTAGTTCACTTTCTTCTGCTAGAAGAAGAAAGCACTGTGTGTGGGTTTTTTTTTTTCTTGAGGGTAATAAATGTTATGAAATGCAAATTGCTTATGGTAAGTGGTAAGGGAAGTGGACTGTCCAAAATGCTTCAATATGTCTTAATGTTGTTCTAATTGTGTAGTTTATAGGCAAGCAATAAACAGCAAGATGTTTGAGATGGATATGAAGATTGCTGCAAGGCATGTGAAACGTAAGCAACTTCACCAACTCCTACCTAATCACGTGCTTCAGAAAAAGAAAAAGGTAAACTTGACTAAAACTTGAGAGTAGTAAAAATACAGTTGAGAAATTATTCCTTGGCTTCTCAGGTTTACCAATCAAAGAACTAAAATCGCATATCAAAAGCTTAATTTTACCTGTATAAGTATTGTGGTCTCACTGGACTGTTGTATTACTAGATGTGCTACATATAATAGATTTTCCAAAGCATCTATGCATTTAAAGCAGAGCAATAATAAGGTTTTAAATCTCTCTTGCTATTTTAGCATGCAGGTCACCTAAAGGAAGCCATCTGCAACAGTACCAACAGAACAATCACTCAATTCTTGCTATCTCCACCTTTCCCCTCATAAGATGTTATTACACAGATTGCAAATATTCCTGTAGAAGCAAAATAAGAGTGTTGAATTGTTGCTGCCTGTTTGTATCTCAGACAGTACTCTGTTCCTATAATTGAGGTTGAATACTTTGAGGATAACTTAAGGAAAAATATTCTTCAATATGAAACCTGCTAGTTTTTGGTATTCTCTTTTAATTAAAATGTTTAAATGACAGTTTTGACATCAGAAAGTTGTCCATTGCCTAGCCAGTATTATTTTCTCTCCATGTAGTTTACTTGTGTGGCCGTACATGCAAATGGTGGCAATGGTTTTAATTGAGCTGTTGCTTTGGATGCAGTTTACTTTCAGTGAAGGCAGGAAGAAGGAGGAGCATTGCATTTAACAATTTAGTCTATATTTCAAAATTCCTGCTCCTTCATGTTAGTGTAATCTGAGAGCAATACAGGTTGGCTTGTTTCTGTGAATAACTAAACTACTTATATACTCATTTTTAGGTATATCCAAATAATGTTTTATTACTAGAGCTGTTTTATATCAACAGCTTTTTGAAAGAATAGGAAGCCTTGTGTTGAAACCAAGAATAAATCTGCTTGTAATACGTTTCAGAGGATAATGCAAATATTAAGTCATGCATCTCTTTAAGTGTTACTATGTCAGAGAAGGGTTCTTCTTACCTACTAAGTACAAATGAGTATCTCAATTCTTTGTATAAATTGTGGGTTTGATCTGCATCAGGATTACTTTGAAGTTTATGAAAACACTATCTGTAAGCCCACAAAAGCAATGAAATTAAGCTGAAAAAAACAATCATTAAATATAATAACAGTTTGTCTTAGTTTTTGAACATCATTGCTACAGACAATCTGAATGTGGAAATTTAAATGCTTTTAGTTGAAGGGTAGTGGATTATTTACATGTAAAAGTCTTTGGAAATTGTTCATTTGTTTTACATTTTTTAATTGTCTTACCTTCCAAGGGTGATTTTTTTTTCCCCTAAAAACTACTTAGATATAACTGTGTTTAAGACACACATACATTCTTGGTTAACAGTGAAAGCTTACTGCTGTTAAATCACCTTGTTTGGTTTTCCTTTGCAGATTTTACAGCTAGCATTTTTGCCTAAGTTTAATATTAAACAATTTGAGACTAATATTTTTTATGTGGATTGCAGCATTCGACAGAAGGGATCAGGTTGACTGCTCTGAATGACAGCAGCCTAGATTTGTCTATGGACAGTGATAACAGCACGTCTGTGCCTTCACCTACTAGTGCTATGAAGACGAGTCCATTGAACAGTTCCGGAAGTTCTCAGGGGTGAGTATTGAAGACTTTCAGTCCTGTTGGTGGTTTCTAGTTTTGAGTGAGTTGTGTTAAAAACTTAGCAAATGCTGCATATGCGAGATAGTACAGTTACCAAAGTGTGAATGTTTGAGCTGGCAGAAACTCTTATTTCTAGTTTGAGCACTAGAGCAGGGTTAGATTTTGAGAATAGGGAGCATGGCATTGGGCTTCAGATAAGGAGATAGGAAGTTGGATAAAGATTGGAGAAAGATGCTTGCGAGGAAGAGGCAACGTGAAAAATTAATGGCACTGCAGTAGGGGGCTGTCAAGAGCAGATAATTGAGGTGTGAGAGCAAGGAATAATTATGCCAGTTTTGTATCAAAATCTGTATCAAGAGTCTCATGTTTGTCTATTTGATACACAGAAAAGTTAACATCAATTTCCTGCAAGCATGCAGTATTAGAAGTAAGCTATGGGATGTTGTGTAGGATAAAATACTTAAGTTCTGTAAATTTAGTCATTCATTTTGACAAGTGCTCTTTTAGTTAGTCTTCCTTGGTAAATCATTTCCAATAGTTGATGCCACTGACCATGCTATTAAAAGAAGTCTGTGACATCCAGGATGTCACACTTGAAGTGGAAATTAAACCTGTTGATTTTGGATACATAATACATACCTGTTTCTTGATGGTGGGGAAAAAAAGTGGCGTTTTTGTCATGTGTAATCCCAGGTTTTTCCTTGTGAAATCCAGACTGAAATAGCCCTAAGAGTGTGCATGGATTGTAAACTGGCTTCCTATTCTAGTTCCTCCAGGCTGGTTTTATTCAATCCTTCAGAAAAATTGCTAAATTTTCCCTTGGACTTTATTTAGGCAGATACTGCCTTTAAATTTCGGCTTTTTTCATGTAGCTTCTTACTGATCTGAAAAACTGTTTCTGAAGTTATTCAGGTGAAATACTTGAAATGGCTTCCTTTGCTCAGTTTTGACAGTAGATTCTCAGTGCTCATTTCTGTCTTCCTCCTGTAACATAGTATTGTAAGTACTGCTCTGTAATGTTGGTAAAATCCTATCAGCTATGGTTACTGGCCACATGTATGATGTAGTGAAAGGCAAATTGTACAGCATCATAGCTTTACTAATGTTCAGCATTTTGATTTTTTTCTTTCCTCCTGTTTTAGCAGAAGCAGTCCTGCGCCAGCTGTAAC
Source organism: Melanerpes formicivorus (assembly GCF_026170545.1). Classification (NCBI taxonomy): domain Eukaryota; kingdom Metazoa; phylum Chordata; class Aves; order Piciformes; family Picidae; genus Melanerpes; species Melanerpes formicivorus. The sequence continues at coordinate 8,343,961 of NW_027142369.1, forward strand.
AGCATCATCTGTGACCAACATACAGGCTTCTGAAGTCACTGTGCCACAAATAAATTCCAGTGAAAGCTCAGGGGGTAAGGAAATTGCCATAGAGTATTGTTTCTGTTGATTTACTTTTAACATTTATAAAACAGTGTGTCTTCCAGTTTGAGCACTTCTAACATATGCTGTAATATGTTCTTCTTGATACACAGATGTAACTAATTTCTTTAGGACTTTGGAAATCATGGCAGAATATCTTGTGCTTCAGTGTGTGTTTGTTCTTTTGTTCTTAGGGATTTGTATTTGTCCCTTTTCAAAAGGATATATGGAATGTCAGATCTGTCTGATATTCTGTGATGACTTAATATCTGTTATTGCATAATCTGAGCCTGAGAAATTACAAACTTCATGTGCAGACGAAAAAGGGAGTATCAGATTGCTCTTGGATTTGATTTAAGGCAGTCTTTATCAATGCATATATATGGCTGAGTACAGAAACAGAAAAACCTTTTTTGGTACCTAGAATAATAATAGCACAGATCTTTGTCTGGGTTAGTATACTCTGCTAATAAGCAAGTTTAATTAGACCAAGCAGAGTGTCATTGACATGGGTACTGTGTATGCAGACCTGCTCTTCCAAACAAGATGCTTGTACCTCTACCTGGACATTTGATGCCTACTTGAAACCAGTGGTTTTGAATAGAGATCAAAAATACCAGTGATTGTAGTGAAACAGTTGTGTATACTTGGTTATTGAAGTTTTCAAAATTCATTTATCCATAGGTACTTCAAATGAAAGCATTCCTCAAACTGCCACACAACCAGCCATTTCTCCACCACCAAAGCCTACCATCTCTAGAGTTGTTTCCCCAGTGTATCTATTAAATCCATCACCGAGAACTTCAGGAAATGTTGCAACAAAAATGCCTAGCCCTGTCATAGCAGTGAAAAGGACGTCTTCTCCCCATAAAGAAGATTCTCCCAAGAAAATGAAAATTGAAGAGGTATTTGAGATTTTGAGATCATAACATAGCAATGTCCAAAACTCTGAATATTATTTCAGCTGCAGAGTGCTGATTCTCATATTCCAGGTCTCAAATATTTTGTTAAATGAAATACGTATTTTCTATTCTGATTGAGTTGCTGCTTTTTGTATTCAACTTGCTTATGTGTTAGTGCTTTTATTATGCCGATATTCATCACATGACAGATGTACTGCATTAGCACAAATGCTTAGATTCTAAATACTTGTCTGAAAAGTGATTTTGTTGTTTATGGTTGGTTGGTTATTAGTATAACATGCTAAGTCTTACAACTAATAACATCTTTTTGGGTTTGCATTTCAGCAGGATGAAATGAGTGAAGAGTTGAGCTGTACAGATTTGAATGAGCATGAAAAAATGGAAACTAAGGTATCTATGCCTAGACCATACCATTTTGCTAATATTAATTGGGACTCTTCCTTGTTTACCCCTCTAGGAATGACTTAAGTGTTTATATAGATACTGTACAAACCAATTGTAGTACTAGTGACGCTGAGCCTGAGCCCATGGTCACTTAAGACAGTGATTCCTTTACTGGCCATTCACGCAGTATTATGTGTAGCTAAAAAATTAATTGTTGTAGTTATAATTAAATTTTGTAAATCAGGTCAGGGATTTGTCTACATTTAAAAAAAATCTCATTGGGATTTTTGCATGTTGGGCTGAGAATCCTAGTTAGGTGCTGTCTTGGTAACTTTTGAGATTAAAAAAAAAATAAAATTCAAATAATGGTAAATAATTAGTTTCTGACTATGAAGTCAGTATGAAGTTAGAGCATGCTTCTTGGGGGCTACCAGAGATTCCAGTGCACCCTTCTGCTATCTTGTAACCCTAATGCCAAAAACAGATCCTCTGGATGCAGATGATGTTAAAAGAGATAGATGATCCTATTAGCTTTTGTTGTCAGTCTACTCTTAATCTTACAGCCTTAATATAATGGAAGGAACTGGAGGAATTAACTAACTTCTTTAACATAACCATGGGCATATCCATTTGAATTCCATATCTTTTCATTAGGGTATGGTTTACTAAACAGTACAATTTTCAGGCCGTTTTCATTAAAATGTACCACTGTCCTGCTTTATCCATGAAGTCTCATTGTTTTACCTGAAACTGTCTCTGACATTAATCTGTTCATCTAGGAAACTAATTCAACTGGTTAATATAACAGGAAAACTTTTCAGGCAGAGTGTTGAAAGGAGCGGAAAAGCAGTTGAATTTGCAACAGTAGCTTTTTCATGTCCTTGACACTAGACTTTTTCCCTTTAATGAGTGGAATGATGAGCAGTGTTTTCCTATAGGATTCTGTATTAAAAGTGTTTAGTGGCTGAACAAGTGACTAAGGAGAAGTGATGTTATCTTGTGTTGATGTCAAATTCCTACGTTCTTCAGTGTGGTGATTTCTATGTTAGAAAAGGAGGGATGTCCAAGCAGCACATACAAGATATTTGCCTTATGATTTTGCTGTGCATGCAGAATTTAAGGCATTCTGCTTAATGGAGTTGTGTATGAACAGCTTTTGTAATTGGAAGTGCTGTAACTGTGTTAATGCTTTCGGGTTTTTAGGAGCAACCTGAGACAGAAGCGAATGTTAATTCTCAAACAGAAACTCCTCAGACAACTTCTCTGCAAGCTCCTCAGGTATGTTTTTAAAAGCACCACCTCTCTATTCACACTAATATATGGTGAAAACATTGAAATTAAAATGAGTCCAGGTATTAAAAATAATGTATAATTTTAAATATAAATCCACTGTATGGAAAGCTGCTTGTTACTGTCACAATTTTTGTGTTTTAGATGGTCATTGATCTTATTGAATGTGCATTGTAGCTAAGCATGTATGGCTTGCCATACAAACTGACCGAAGCTGGATTCGCTCTTCTGAATTGTGCCTTCAAAGTAAGGGCCTTGGTTTATTCCTTTGTGCTTTGCACATCACAGAATAATCCTTTCTAACAAGGAAAAAATGCTTTAAATAGCTGCTGCTCAAGGATATCCTAATAGAGGTTGATAAAGTCGAAAGCATAACTTCAGATTCTGACACTGGGTATGAGAGAGCAGCGGTAGTCTTTTATACAACAGAACAAGAGGACACAGTCTCATGCTGTGCCAGGGGAAGTTCAGGCTTGAGGTGAGGAGAAGGTTCTTCACAGAAAGAGTTATTTGCCATTGGAATGGGCTGCCCAGTGAGGTGGTGAAGTCACCATCCCTAGAGGTGTTCAAAAAAGGATTGGACATGGCACTTGAAGCCATGGTTTAGTTAGTCATGAGATGACGGGCGATATGTTGGGCTTGATGATCTCTGAGGTCTTTTCCAATCTCATTGCTTCTATGTTGATTCACTGTAGGTATTACAAACTGTAAGGAGGTCTAGAAAAACAAACATTAAGAATTCTATGGCATTCATTTGAATTTTTGTTCCTAATACTGTCACAACTTTAGAGAACACATCTTTGTTTTACTAGCATTTATAAGCTTCTCTTAGTACTCTACTGCTCAATTTTCACTATCACAAGGCATTTAATGAATATTTTACTCACTAAATTATATGTAGTAAAAGTATTGTTTGAAAAAGGAGATACTGCAACATTACTCATGGTATTTGTTACCAAACTTTCCAAACTATGAGCAGTACCGAATAAAGGCACCAAAATTGTTTGGCAAAACCACCAAATGTTATGTGGGCACTCTAAACTGCTTCAGGGAAATTTTTTACACCAAGTTTTATTTCTTCTGTTGTTAAGGAATGATTATATGAGGCTTTGTGGCTAGTACTAATTGTATACCAGAAGTCTGCAAACTGAAAAGAATGGTGGCCTCTTCTGTTGTCTTTTAATATTCTTGTTGGCTCTGTTTGAAACACTGTTCATATTGCAGGAAATAACAGAAACTAACTCATATAAACCAGCTTGCTGCTGGTCAGCACCAACCAGAGTGGGCTACTTGGGCTGGTGGGAGGAGGGAGATTAAAGCTAATTTGCTGGGAGTCCTTGTTGGTTTGTGCTTTTCTCCTGTACCAGTCAGTGTTAACTCAATTGATTTCTTTCTAATAAAGCAATTAAGAACAGCCATTTTAGTGGTATTTCCCCCATGTATCAAAGGTACTTTATATTAATTTTGCATATTTATAACATCAGGAAGCATTTTAGGATAAATCATGGGAAGTAATGCCTAATATCTGGGTTATTGGAATAGTAAATAATCTGTCCCAGTGGAAGAGAAATACTTCAGTTTAAAAAAAAAACAAAACACCCTTCCCCCAAAAAAGCCATAAAACCAACCACAACAAACCACTCCAATGGCCAACAATAAAGGCTTGTTAAACACGTGAGAAATAAGTGAATTACACTGAATCCTGAGTGTGTTCCTTTTCTGTGTTTTTCTTTTATTTGGCTTTTAATTTACATATGCTGAATGGGATTTAACTCCTCTAAGAGAAAAATGTGTACAGATTATTTTCAAAGTGAAATTCCTAACACAGTCATAGCGCTGTTTCAGATTTCATCACACTTTTTCCATGTATATCTAAACCAATATGAAAAGTTGTAAAGAGCTTTTAAATGGGCTGAAATAGGACTGTATTGACATTGGTGACAGTTTTCATCTTTTGTCTGTAAGGGGCTGAGGCTTCACACTGAGTACTTCAAAGAATTTTTTTAAAATACTCAGCATGCAGATCAGAGGGCACCAATCAAACACCCTTATGTGAATAGTATGTCTTATGGTAATAGAGGTTATTAGTAGGCTCAGCCTTATCTGCAGCTCTTCCTAATTTCTTAGTTGTAGAAAAAAGAAATGTACACCATGAAAAAGATTCTTGTGTAAATTTTCCCTAATAATGGTGGTGTAGACAAAGGAAATACCTGCATCTATATTTGTAATCTGTAATTATTGGTATCTTGGTATACTCCTAAAATATCCTCTAAAGATCTCGGTTGTGAAAACAAGTGCAAATTACTACAGCACTTTTCTTTCTATATTTAAAAAGTTAAAATACAACCAAACTTCTTCTCTTTTCAGAAAACACCCAGTACAGACCTTTCAGATATTCCTGCTCTCCCTGCAAATCCTATTCCTGTTATCAAGAATTCAATAAAATTGAGATTGAACCGGTAAAAACAACCTCAGGGGTCCATAAACAGTACCTGCCAACTCAACCTGTTGTCTTCTAATGCTAGAAAAAAAGAACGGAGGGTGCAAGACTAGAACATAATCGCAAATGGATTTAGATATATTTTGTGCACTTCCCTTTCTGGACTAATACCACCACTTGACTGGAAGTCCAGGTTAGTATGTGAAGCCAGGAGTACAATTAATGTGTTAGCAACAGTTGTATTAAATATTTTGAAGGATTACTGCCTTTAAAAACATGAACGCTATTTGTAGCCATATTTGACATTCTAATTGAATTTGTTTGATGCATTGTTTCAAAATTGAGATAAAACTGGCATAAGAATCCCTTAAACACACTTTTATGTACTTTTTTTTTTTATTGGAGTAATTTTAGATCTTCAACTGAAACTTTTGTTTTATCGAAGAGTCTCTTCAGTAGTAATCTGCAAATTGGATGAAGTTCAGTGATATACTGTACATTGAACACAAAGTGTATAGTATATCTAGTTCAACTGTCATCAAGCAGCAGTAAGCCTTTCAAATGAAATGTCAGATCTTGAGGTTATAGGACATAAGTTGAGGAAGTAATTGGGAAGTTCTGTTGTTAGTGGGACATGATTAAGATGTGTTCTACTTTTATTTATAGGGTTGTTTTAAAGTGCATACAGATCAGCAATCAAACAGCAAATAAACTTTTTTTTGGAGCTAATCAAACTACTTATTCCCTTTTTCATCCCTTTTTATTGGGAAAAGCTTTTGCGTTCACTATGGAGAGGTTTTTTGCAGCTTTGTATCCACCATATAGGACAATAGTTATTTATACAAAATAAAAGCAAGCCATGTACTCATTTGGGTTCCCCCTTACCTAATCATAATACCTTGTGGCCTGTAGGCACAAATGAAAAAATTTGTCCCTTGACTGAAGTGGTTAATTACATCCTGTGTGCCTGTGAAATATAACACCTGTGTTGATGGCCTTTGAGTCACTAAATCCAAGATGATTTTTGTACACTCCATGAAAGTCCTGTATGCATTAAAAAGTTTCAGATTTTAAATAAAAGAAAAAAGTTTTCCCTAAGAATTTTAACCTCTTTATTTTTAGGTGGTTCATCAGAAATAGTTTTACCTACTGAGTAACACTGAATTTTTAAAAGTCACATTTCTAGTAAGCACTTGCCATCTAGTAAACTTACTCCTACTCCTACTTTTTTGTTGTTGTAGTCGTATCAAAAAAAGTAACAACCTTTTCTTTTGAAAGAACTAAATCTCTCATGGCAAAGAACAGCAGTATTTGAGGAACATGAAGGATACCAACAGTAATAACAGATGTAGATAACAAACTTCATGTTACTATTACTTAAGTCTGAAATATGTAGGGTGTCAAATCATACTTCCCATACTTTGATTAGCATGTTTTATGAACTCCCTTCTCCCATTGTGCTTCATCCTACTACACGTGCATCTTTCATGTTAAATTACTTACACTCTTGCCCTTATCCTTCTAAATTAATTCTCCAAAGTCAGAGTGTAGCTTATCTTTTACTTAGGCTGTGCAGTAACTGAAGGGTTTTTTTTTTGCCATTTGTCTAAGATGTCTAGTATACAATATTTCTCTTTTCCTTGCCCTGTGCAGCCTGCTGTTGTCCACCCCCCAAAGAAGGTTATATTAACAGTTGAAGTGTACAAGGTGTCTGTGTATTTTGTGTAGCTATGGAGTTTAGATCGAAATTGCCAGGCACAAATTTAGTCTTGTCATTTTGTTTACACATCAGAAGATCTTTTTCATTTTATTAAACGTTTCATGTAACTGCACCCAAGTTTTGCCAAGCTGGAAACTTGGAACCTTTCTGTATAGTGACTTTTTAATTCTAATTTTCATAACCTGGAGATCAGACTGTTGCTTTCGCATGATGTACGTAGTGTCTCATGACTGGAGTTTGCTTTGTTTTATAGTATCTGTACTCCTTGTATTTTTCAAGAGCTATTTTGTAAACAGATGATGTATTTCTCCATTGAAAACACAATAAAAAACAGCACAATCCCATAGTTGTCTGCTTTTTCTGAATGTATAAAATTGATTTTGCTCTCAATTCAAACTTGGCTCTAAATTTTCTACAAAACACGGTGTGGCTTAAAAGAAATGGTACGTAAATATACGTTCTCTAAATAAACATAATGTTAAATATAGGAAGTGGGAGTAACACTCATCTGGGTGTCGAGTTCTAGTCTGCTAAAAGAAAAGGTTGTGGATTGTACAGTGGCTTGGCAGGGGCAGAGTTTGTATTGCCAAAAAGATTAAAAAAATGAAACCTAAGATCGTCCGTTCCTTGTCTCCTGATTAGGAGTCCCTTTCACAATCTTAAAATTCTTAAAAGCTGACAAAACCAGAAGAAATGTGTGCATTAAAAATTGGAGGCTAGGTTGTTTTCTTGGGAAGTTTGTATTCCGTTTTTAAAAACATTAGCTGTAACAGTTTGGGTTTCTTACACTTGCTTTTATTGCGAGTGACTGTTTCTTATGTCACCAGATGGCACTATTTCTCTTCTTGTCAAATAGTGTAAGCTTGCCCTGAAATAAAAGTAAAAATTGCAAGTAGCTGTGCATCACTTGATTGATCTTTGTATCAGCATGAGCCCAATCCTCCAAATGCTTGATGTGAGTAACTTTAATAAGTAGCTTCCTTTTGACTAAAATTTCTCTAACTGCTAAACCCACTGATGATTATGGTCTTCACGTTATAATTACCCTGCCTAAAACAATAGACCTTTGTGTTGTATATATTTTTCACAGCATGCAATGGCATGGCTTGTTTAGAACAGATTCATCATCTTTATGTCTTACCCGCTCCATCTCCCTTTCATCACAGCTGATGTTATTTATGACTTTAATTCCTCCTTTATTTTCTTTGACCAATAAAAATCTGCTAGTAAGATATACAAATTTCTGTTCAGTGTTTCTCAATCCACTGGCAATAGGCTTCAGTAGGCTTTTTTTCTGAGTTACCCGTCATGAACCTCCAGAAATAAGTTCACGGACTTGCGAGGATCTGCAAACAAGAAGCTGAAAATTACTGTTGTAGCCAAATAATTAACATTAATAAGCCATGGTTCTAACAGATGGCTTGAGACATACTGATTTGAATTAGACATTTGAGTTGATGAGTTTTAGCTGAAGTTGTCCTTCTTGCGGTAGGTAGTTTGTGAGCATGCTGTTCCTTAGTGCTTTTTTTTTGTTGTTGTTGAACTGCAAAATCTTGAACCTTGTACCTAAAAGTATATAGTAACTGTGTAGTGATAAATATTAATTGTTAGTAAATATACCTTAATAAGTATACCTTAATCAACAGTAAAACTTAAAATGGAGTTCTTCACTCGAATAACCACAAATAATTCAGTATAGCGAGGACGCACTCAGTATTACTGAGCCAGTAGTAGTGTAAATGCAAGGGAAAACTACTGTGATTTTTGCTGTTACTGAGGAAGCAGAGTATGGTTTCTTTTTTAAAAAAAGACTTGTACATTTCACAGATTAAAGTGATCCTGCCATCAGTTTTGTAATTTTGTAAATAAAAGCTTTGTGGTGTTTAATCTCCGTTCGTCGTTGGGGATGAAAAATGCCCTAAATTTTGTCCCTAAAAAATACACAGGTGGTGGTAGTACGCTCTACAAATGTTTGTATACACACATATAAGCTAAATACTAGCTAGGTTCACTTTTTCAATGATCCAGTGTTCATACTGGAAAAACCTCCATAATAAGCCTTTCTAATTTTCATATCTTGGAATTAAGGATCTGTTCAATAGAAACAAACCATTTTGGATTTGTTGATAGAGGCAGATGCAGTTTGATACGTCTACAAAGTTCAAACTAATAATTTGAAATACCTACAAACATCTAACATCTGCTGCTATCATCACCAAAAGAATGCAAACTTGGATATCAAACTTCAGAGAGCATGTTTTATTATTAAAAAGGTAATTTGATTAACCATTGAGGGATGTCCCATCTGCTTTTTGGATATTAAATTAATGTGGGTTTTTTTAATAAAGTTTGGGCATTTGTATTGTTCTGAGTAAATTTTTCAATGCCATCTCCAAGTAACTTTTTTCCTTCTTCCAGCACTTAATGAAGTAACCTGATCACAGCTCCTATTTAGCATGTCTGTTTTGTTCACTGGGTTTGGTTTGGTTTTCTTGTTTTTCTTAATTACATCAGCATTTTATGACCTCTGTAACGGAGTGTTTAAAATTAACTAAGAATGGTGATGTCCTACATACTGTATTAAATTTTTACCTCATAGACTCTAAAGATACTGAATTTAGAAAAAGTCAAATTTCATGGGTTGGAGAAAAACCTGTTTAATGGTGTATTCTGATGTTACCAGGCTTGGGTTTGGCAGTAAATTACTGTCCTGCAATAAGAGCTGGAATTAGGTAAGTAACAGGAAAGGATAAAGAAGAAAATTGCTACGGATGTAAAGGGATAAAAACTCCCAACTCGTTGGCTAAGGAAAGCTACACTTAATTAAGAAAATAGCCAGTGCATTTGAACTGCCCAATAATTGTGGCCCACACAGGTACTGGACCTCTCACAAGTGCAAGTGTCTTTTTGTCTGTCTTGTGAGCTAGCACATCTATTTTATAAATGCACTCTGTTTTTAGAAATAGATATCCTCAATAAGCCTATTTAAGTAAATGTTTTACATGCTTAAAATCTACAGTTCAAACTTTTCAGCTTTTCTGAGGTTCTGTGACACTTGCTTCAGGTTAACATGCTAATATATTTATTAAAGTTGAATGGAACATTAGGTCACATCCTCCTCATTGCTTGGACATTTCAACCAGCACTGAGTAAAGCTGGAGGGATCTTTGACATTTGAGGAGTAACTTTCCCTCACCTTTCACCAGTTAGATGTTTGGTTCTAATAAACATCATAGACATGGTACTTCTTAAAACGGCGTGCAAGGGTTTTGTGCTACAGCTTCTGCTGCAGCATTACAGAAGCCCTGCCCTGCATGGTGTCTGGTGCTGTGTGCCTTCCAGAAATCTGGCATGCGCACTGCCCTTGTTTGCATTCTCAGTCTGCAGTGGAGCTGTTAATAAAGAGATTGATGATAAAGTTGTCGAAAAGAGACAGTTGGACAGGACTGCTCGCCATGAGTGACAGAGGGCATGCTCTGCCTTCACAGCCAAGAACGCTGCCCCCAGCAGAGAGCTGGCCATGCCTGGACGCCGTGCCAAGCCTGTTCAGTGTGTGGGGAGAGGAGTCTGCAGCTTGTATGGATTTCTATTAGGTTTTTAGCCTGTGTTCTCAGAGTGAGATTTCCTTTATTTAGGGTTCTCACCATTTTTTAAAAACTTTACAGCTTCTTCTGAACACATGCAATTTCAGCAGCAGTATAAAGGCTTGAGTAGATGTGAGATTTTGTGAATGATCTGCTGGGTCTTCAAAAATACTTCATTGTGGTCTGGTTCAATGAAGTGAAATAGAAATCCCTTGTTCTTAACATTTTTTTGCTTTTATGGGGAGTAAATGTATTATTCATGTACTCAGTGCAGACATTAGCTTCTGTAGGAATCTCTCCCTGCCAAGATGTCATAAACTTGATTCAGCTCAGTCACATGGTTGGAATAAGAGAAGCCCAGTGTGATGAATGGAATCACTCATTCAGCCACAGTTTATCATGTGTAATTTTTACCCATCACAATGTAAAAAACACAAAGACTGATAAAACATTTGCTAGTTTGGGCCATCTGCTCATGCAGTATATTAGAATTATTAGTGATTATTCTTACTGTTTCTTCATCCAGAACACTGTGTGGATTTTCTATATGCTAATGATCATTATGACCAATAAATGCAGTATCTCATCCTGGAGGACCTAATTTTTTTCCTCTTTTAGCATCCAGTGAAATACGAAGATCCTCACAACCCAAATCAAGAACAATGATTTAAAAAGCAAATTCAGCAGCCCACACTTGAGTGTTTTGTTTTCAAATGTACTTACAAGAGAAAGATCAACATTTAGGTGGTGCTAGATCATTTTCTGTGGACAAATTGTACAAATACTGTTGGTTTTTTTTTTTTAAACTGGATTGGAATGTTTAAATAATGTATTAATTTATAGGCAAAGTACTATCTATGTGTTCCTTTTCATTCTAAAGAAATTCAAAACAAACACAACCCCCGCCCCCAACAACAAAATACAAAGAGAAGGAGTTCTTTTCTGTGAGCTTTTGATCCAGGTAGGGATGAAGTCTTGTTTTGTTGTAGTGCTGTGAATAAAAGTACTGGTGCAGTGATGTTATTCCAGTAATTGCTGTAGGCACAGAGGAAATGGAGATTCTTGAGTAGCCTCAGTCACGATGCAAACTTTAAGACTTACAAAACTGAAATTTTGTGTAAATAGAGGTTCCATTCTGAAGAGTCTTGTCAACTGACTGGTTATAAGAATCTAAGAAGATTTAATTTTTTTTAATGTAGTAGTATAAGCTAATTCACTCATGTTTGTTTCAAAGGAGGTGTTCAAGAGGGGATTGGATGTGGCACTTGGTGCCATGGTTTAGTCATGGGGTCTGTGGTGACAGGTTTGACTCGATGATCTTTGAGGTCTCTTCCAACCTTGGTGATTCTGTGATTCTGTGTGTGTGTGTTTCTGTCTCGTCTCTGTCGTGCTGACTCTGAATAGGACCTTTCTAGCTAGAAGCCCACCAGATGTTCTCTCTGCAGATAAAGTTGAAATGGGAGTGGTCTTGTTTGGTGGGGTTTTGTTTGGGGTTTTTTTTTGGTGTGGTTGGGTTTGTTTGGTTTTTTTTAAGCTGAAAGTATACTTTTTCATCTTGCTATGGACTGTATTTTAAAAAGTGCATGGAAGTCGCACTCTCAGTTACTGCAATCTCTGCAGTATGTTGATTTCCCCCCCCCCCCCCTTCCTTTCTGGCCCATTAGTTTCTCAAAGATAATCTGAACATTCATTATGGATGTACATTTATACTTTGCTTAAAGTTTAGGTGATTTACCTTTTTTTACTCTCATGTTCTAGTATACTAATGTATTAGATTACCTCAGATTATTCATTGTTATTTTCAGTACCCTTTGTTATGTGTCAAACTGAATGCCTTACCTGACCACAAATTTTTTTGAGAATTATGAGACTAAATTGTTCATTCCATCATCTTTTCCACGTTATCAATGCCTTCTTCAGCTGTAACAACTCTTTTTGATGCTGTGGGATGTTTCCGGTTATAAAATAGTTCTAGTGGTTTAGTTCCTCATACATGAAAGAAGTCATGGCCATACTATTTAAAGAGTACCTTTATGTGGCTGTATGAGAAGAAATCACATCTAACATATAAGCAAGCAAACCAGCCCTAAGTATAACTCATTGCTATGATATGAAGGTCTTTGTTATAAAGACTAGCTCACAGCAAACCCAAACGTGAATTCTGTTCCTGACTTGTGTATACATGACCTCGACAGGGCTATTGACTGTTTGCTTCAACCTTCTTGTATATGAAATGAGATTAATGATTATCAGACATTTGAGAATGTCTTGAAATTTTCATGTAGAAGATACCTCAAAACTATTCCATTGGATTCTACTCTAAACATGAATCACACACTACTTGAATGTTACACACTAGTTTTTCAATCTCTGTTTTGTATCAGATATGTCATTTTTGTATCCTGTTGTAAATTAGTTCTAAGGGCATCACATGAAAGAAGAAAGGTTCCTGTACATGCTATTAGAAGTGTCTTCCAGCAGAAGAATACAACACAATTGGGCAAGTTGGTGCTGTTTTTATTTGGAGACATACTGCATCCTATTTTGCCCATTCTTGGTTGGTTGGTGGTTTTTTGTTGGTTGGTTGGTTTGTTGTTTAATATATACACACAGAAACCTGCATGTGGTGATTTCCACCCCCAGAAAAAAGTAGAGTTTTAGATCATAAAAGCTGTATGGCTGTTTGCTATTCTGATTATCAGCTATTTAATCCTGTTGACTTCTTTCTGTCTGCAAGCTTTATAGGTCACTGATATATTGGTACAATGCGTATTAAGCATACCTGGAAATAAATTTGGGCTGCACAAAGTGTTCACCTTCTGCCAGTGCAAACTAGTAATGTAGTCTATCTCACCCTGTAAACAAAAAAAACAAAGTGGTGAGGACATCATTGAAAGACTTGCCTTCAATTTTTACAGTTTAGGAATTTTCCTACTTGCCCAAGCTCCACTTGCTTTCATAGGGAAACTTGTCTGAAAATTAGGGGAGTCATTATCATATGAGTCTCTTTATGGTTTGTGTTTAGGTTCTTCACAATGGTAAGTGTAAAGGTTTTATTTTTTTTAAGGAAAAGCAATTTTGAACTAGTGAATAGGATGTACCCTGTGGTAATTCCCTTTCCCTTCAAATCTTCTGAAGACCTTCCAGTTTTTTGTTGTTTACTTCCATCACTCTTCTAAGTAATCCTGATATTTTGAAAAAACTCCTGCTACTGTATATTCCACCTGGAGGACTAAATTGAGGCAGCAAAGACTAAATGTAGCTTGGAGTTAATGCTTATATCTGCTACATTAACAAGTCTGAACAATTGCCAATAATGCTTTGATTGCTATCCATGTATTTTTATTTCATGTTATCTGAGCCCATCTGTAGCAAAGGCCCCTCAAAAGTAACTAAAGCTTGGCCTCATCTTCTGCTTTAGGTGTATTTTTGTTGAACAGGTCCACAGAGTGCTTTCCCCTCCCACACAAGCATGCTTAAAACCTTGGTTTCTAGGAGACAAGTTGCAATTAAACCCCATGAATACAAAAGGCTATATGGGGTAGGTGGAAAGGGGTAGGCCTGGTATCAGGCAAATACATCTTCAACTGGCCTGTTCCTGGCTGGAGTAGGATAGTGCAGTATCTTTGATAACTTCTGTGAGTATTTTTAAGCCAAGACTGCTTATCACCAGGTTAGGCTGAAGATGGAAACAATGTCTTCTGCTGGGGATTCCATCAGCCAAGGAATAGGGTTTATTTGGGATCTTGGAGTTATTTCTAATTCCTTAAGGAAGAGGTTGATAGCAATGATCTAGATGCTATAGCATTAGGATCCCTGGAGAAAGGGGAGTATTTAATTTTTGTAGACACTTGTTATGTGCTTGTAGATATTAAATTCAAGCACTTCCTCATAAAACACTCAAAGGAAAGTCCTTCCCAATGTCCAGTGATCAAAAAATTACAGTATTTAAAAATGTTAAATCAAATTCCATGTATATGCTTCTGTCACTGGGAATTTTCCTATATAGAACCACTCTGGAGGTAGGACTTCTGTTTGGAAGTGAAGTATGTCTTCCCAAGAGTTCTTTTACTGCTTTGTAACTGTTTTCAATCTACAAACTGTGGTGACTGGTTCTGTACACAGGGGAACACACATGAGACTTTATTTAAACAGCCGTGTATATTTCCACTGATAAACTAGAAACAGAAATATGGACAATGATGATAGGAGAAGCTGTTTGTCCAATTGTCTCCTCTGGCACCTATCCATTTCTTTTTCTCATTGACTTTATAATATTTTGGACTTATATAAGCACTTTTCATCTGATGATCTCAAAGCTTTTTGCAAACATTAATTAAGCCTCTCGATGCCCCTATGAGCTAAATAAATATAATAGATGTGGCTTAGATGGGTGAATGAAGATACAGAGCAGCTGTCATGGCCAAGGTCGCCTAGTAATTCAGCAAGTAAGCTAAGAGGTAGAAAACTAACTACCTGACTCCCTAGTCTAGTTCCCAGGTTTAAGTGAGATTCTTCTGGATGAATGCAAATGACAACCAAACTTTCACACTGAGAAGTGAGAGACAGCGAATAATTTGAGGTCACGTTCTGATGAGGGCCAGAGCTTTAGTACAAGTTTGAGTCATTACTAGTCTGCAAAAATACAGGACTATCTGCTTCACACAACCCGCCCAGTGAAAGAATTAAACCAAAAAAGTCATTACTCAAAACTGTAGTTCTGTTTGTTTAATATTTCATGAGGTTACCTAGTGTCTCTTAATGTCTTTTAAGACCCCAGAAACTATAGGCAAGTCTCTGTGCCTGATGAGATTATGAAGATTATGCCTTGCTAAGACATGCAGAAAATGAAAAGAGGTGATTGGTGTTAACCAACATGGCTTCACCAAGGGCAAATCATGCCTCATGAACTTGGTGGCTTTTTATAATGCAGTTACAGCATCAGTGGATAAGGGAGGAGCAACTGATGTCATCTACCTGGACTTGTGTAAAGCTATTGACAATGTCCTGCATGATATCCTGATCACCAAATTGTTAAAGTATGGACTTGATGGATGGACAGTATGCTGGATGAGAAATTGGCTGGATGGCTGCACTTAGAGTTGCATTCAATGGCTCAATGTCCAAATGGAGACCAGTGGCAAGTGGTGTCCCTCAGAGGTCAGGAGTGGGACCTGTACTGTTTAACATCTTTGTCAGTGTTGTGGACAGTGGGACAGAGTGCACCCACAGCAAGTTTGTGGATGACTCCAAGCTGTGTGATCTGGTTGACACGCTGGAGGAAAGGGATACCATCCAGAGGGACTTGGACAGGCTTGAGAGGTGGACACAAGACAACCTCATAAAGTTCAAAAAGGCCAAATGCAAGATCCTACACCTGGACAATCCCAAGCACAAATACAGACACAGCAAGGAGTGGTTTGAGAGCAGTCTCAGGAAGGACTTGGGAGTGTCTGTGGATGATAAATACACCATGAGTTGGCAATATGAGCTTGCAGCCCCGAAGGCCAACTGTGTCCCAGGCTGTATCAAAAGAAGCATGATCAGCAGAATGACAGGCATGATTCTGCCCCTCTGCTCTCTTGAAACCCCACCTGGAGTACCGTGTCCAGTACTGGTGTACCCAGCATAAGAAGGACATGGAGCTGTGTCTAAGATAGCAACTGTCTATGACAAGCTTCTGGAGCAGGTCCAGAGGAGGACCATAAAGATGATCAAAGGGCTGGAGAACCTCTTCAATGGGGACAGGCTGCAAGACTTGGGGCTGTTCAGCCCCGAGAAAAGAAGGCTCTGGGTGAAACCTTATAGCAGCCTTCCAGAAGGGAGTTACAAGAAAGCTGGGGAGGGACTTTTTACAAGGGCTTGTAGTAATAGGATGAGAAAGAATGTCTTTAAGCTTGAGGAGGGCAGATTTAGACTAGATATTAGAGAGAAGTTACAATAAGGGTGGTGAGACACTGGAACTGGTTGCCCCAGGAGGAGGTAATGGTTGCCCCCTCTCTGTAGGTGTTCAAGGCTAGGCTGGATGAGACCTTGTGCAACTTGGTCTAGTGGAAGTTGAATAAATTTAATTTAGGAAGACTGAAATACATTTTGAACAGGCTCATAGGCTTTTTTTATAATATGTCCACCTAATGAGTATACCTCAGTCTAATTAAAAAAATTTGTATTTGAAGTTCTAAGCAGCAGTGCAAATGTCTATGAAATTCATTTAATGTTTGGTTTCCATATCTCATTTAGAATTTTTCCTAAGTATATGTTTAATTGACTTTACATTAAAGAAAATCCTTCCTCAATAGAGCTGTTTCATGTATGTTATTCTAATTTCTTTCTTTCTTTTTTTTTTTTTTTTGAAATCCTAAGAGATGAGTTTTCCATCATAATCTGAAGTGCAATGCACACAGATCCTGACAGATTTAGATGGTAGACAAAGCAACTTACGATGAGCTGTCATTTCAATAGCCTGCCTGTTAAACCACTGAGATGCAATTCATCCTTTTTTTTTTTTTTTTCCCTTTTTTTAATTAAAAAAAAAAAAAGGGGGGGGGGGGGGGGGAAGAGATCCCACTACTTTAGCTTGCCTAATGCCCTGCTAGCCATGGAGCCTGAGCCCTGAGAACTACTCAGAACTGGAAAATGTTTAATATCTAGCTACTCTCTCTACAGTGGTGCTACAAGGACTGGATGATGCATTTAATATACTGGACTTACATAGTGGATAGGAACAGGATGTGCGCAGTTGTAAGAGCTCTGTGCAGATTTAGTGTGGATGTGCACTCCCTCCTTCAGTATGTTGCATCTCATTAGCAGTCTCTTTCCGTGGAGTGTAAGAAACTCCTTTTGACCGGGGCATGTTGTTTACTTCCAAACCTGTGTACAGCTGGCATAAATCCCCCCAGGCTGTGGTCAGAGCTGGAAGTTGGCCATTAATACAGGCTTCTTCTTTGTCATGATACACATTTAAAGAAAAGAAAGCAGGTGCCCTCCTGGCATTTTATAAAGAGTCATTCATGAATACAAGATACTGCATTTTGCATATTAGTGTGAGTGCCAATATAAACCCAGCTGTGTGCAAAATAAAGTGAAATATGTATTTCAAAAACTAGGCCACAGCTTTTCTATGGTGCGGTCTGAAAGCATTTGAATCAACTTTGCATATGCATAGCCTCTTCTTTTAAAATTATATTTTTTTCTTTATTTTTTCTTTCTTTCTTTTTCTTTTAAAGGAAAAAAAGTGTTGATTTTGTAACAATTTTCCCAAGGTACTAAAACAATAACATGAGCATAAGCTGAGGAAAATGTAGGCAGATGCCACAAAATGCATCTTGAAAATGCACCTCTGTGGCAACTGTCCATCCTCTGCTCCCAAGCTATAGCCCTTTGCTTTTATTGAGTTGGGATTGTGTTCTTCCACATGCAACTGCCAAGTTGATCAACAATTTTGTTGGAGATTTTGTTATACTTTAAACCAAGCTGTGCAAAGCTAACAGTTCTTTAATAATGCTCCTAGAGGCTGAAGAAAAGTGGAATTTTTTGGAGTCTGTGATATACATCTAATACTGGATGATCTTTGTTCTGAGAAAAGAAATAAGTATGGACAAGGGAGTGCAGGGAAAGTAGAAGAAAACTTTCCAGACTGCCACAGAAGGCAGTATTCACCATGCAGATAATATCAGAACTCATCTGGTCTGTGGATCAGAGCGTAACTTGTTCCCTCTTGGTCTCTATGTACTTAGTTTTACCACCTTTGCAGACAGCTACCTATATTAAGAAGTATGTGTGTGGAAATAAAAAAGATGTGTCCAGGTATTTTTGGTCAGGTATCTATTAAATGGAAGATGCATTTAGTAGCTGCAAAGTAGGCAATGTTTATTTTCCAGTACTTACAGGTTGTGTGTCGTTGTAAGACATTACAAGCTTTTCCTTGCACCAAGTTTCAGCACCATTTCCAATGAAAAAATAAACTGGCTTCTTATTGTTGTGATCCTCTGATATTCTCCTCCAATGCTAATAAAAAGAATTGCAAGGAGGAATAGAAGGAGGGATTTTTCTTTCCCCTCAGCCTCTTAGGCTGGGAGAGTTTACCCATGGATTAAACCCATAGATTAAATGGGAAGAGATCATTTGTGTAACAAATTTGAGTCCCTGCTGCCCATCCACTGTTTCAAGACTGCGCATAAGTTGTACATGGCTCTGAGGATTCACCTCAGTCTGGGGAGATAAATAGGAAGGCAATGGCCTGTCATGGAGCCTCTTGGGGGAAACCTGTTCCAGAGACAGTTGAGTGATAAAGAGGGGGTCTTCCTGTTTGCCCTTGAGCATCCCTACCTTTTCCTCTGTAAAGTCTAGGGACAGGAGGGATCATTGCTGAGGAGCTGATGGCCCCGGCATGAGCCTGGCTGTGAATGAAGATGAAAATGCTCTCATTTAATAAATTAAGATATTCAGGTGCTGCATCCAGATGTGTACCAGGGTCACAAAGGGAATTGGTGGTGCAGCAGGAACCTCTGCACCATAAATTGTTCTTCCAGATTTTGTAATCCAACCAGCAGATGACACTACCTTCTTTTCTTTTGTGATTTTCTCTTAAATCCCATAATGGCCCCATCTGTATTCATACGCAGTTGAAAAGTCTGATCTGATGACAACTCATTTCTCTGCAACGAATTGTGACTGACAGAGTGTAGCGCTAACAAAACCAGAGTGGTTTGAAACTGCATGCATGCACTTGTGAAATGGAGACGTGGAGGATCAAGATGCACTGATAATAAAAATTAATCTATGTAGAACTCTACCTGATTTATTTTAATCTAAGGTTAGCAGTGTTTTGTTTTATTAAGATTCTTTGGGTTCTGCTAACAGGTGCTGGCTTTAACAATATACTTTCGCCATTGATTTTGGTAGATTTAATAGCATAGTTGCTAAATTGAGTTTAGATAGTTTATCCTGTATATATTTAGAGATTAGAAGTTCATTTAGGGATTAGCAACTACTTCTTGTGTATGCACCGTTACGCATAGCACATCTGCTACCGAACTAGCAATCAGCAGAATATTGACAAAAGTTATAAAGAAATCCTTTTGTTCATAGGAACACAGAGTTATGCATCAGGCTCTAGATACTTCTATCATGAAAGAAGTAGCTCCAAGAGCTGTAAATTGGCTGAAATAAGAGTACTGATCTTGGTTAGAAACCGTTGTAGTTCAAGTGAGTCAAAAGAATTGGTGATTTAAAAATCTCACAGCAAAGAAAGAACTACATTTTAGTTGTCATCTCTGCTTTTAAGAGAGAAAGATTGTTTTCTAATATGTAGGAGGAAGTTGAATAAACAGGATGTTGTGGGCATACTGGAAAGGAAAAATGAAATCTAGACTTTCACACAGTATTTGCTTTAACTTGAGAGTCAGTCCTCTTAAAAGTAACCTTTAGAGTAGTAATCAGAGGACAACATTGTCTTTCCTCAAAAAACAACCAACCAGACAAACAAAGAAACGCTAAATACTTTGCACTTTAAATAATGTGGGAACAGTGAAAACTCTTGAACCATCTGGGAGCAAAGTGGGACAGAAAGACCACATTACTGGCACTCACCAGCTAGTAGCAGAACCAAGGAGGGCACACTGAAAGCAGAGAGAATTCATCGAAATAATTTGGTTATCTAGTTCTTATTCATACCAAATGTAACACTTTATATTGCAATTAAAAGAAAAGTGATTAAATCTTTGAAACGTGGAGATGAGCCTTTCAGACATGCAGATGGTTCTCCTGAAATGCCTGCTTGTGGAACAGAGATCTGTGTGTTATGTATATACATGGGCAGCTCTACTCCCACCAAGCAGCTCAAGGAAGATTTTCTGGGCTATTTATATACTTTATGGCACGCCGTTTGCTTTATAAGAGGAAAAGCTGATTCACGCTGGTATTGAAGCTGATTGTACTGCCAATGGGAGAGGCAAATTCGAGGTACACGAGGATAATTAAGCAGGAGCTATGTACGACTCGAAAAAATAGAGAGATGTTTATCTGAATGAGATGGTTGCGTGTCAGTGTGTGCAGCTCAGCTGCAGGTGTCACTGTTTGATCTGAAATCGTGGTTTACTCCTTGCACTTCTCACAACGGACTTTTCTTTCTTACCGAAGTCACACTTGTGATAGTAAAGTAAAATCTAGAAAATGTGTACTAAACGGTAATCAAGTGAAGCTCTGTGTGAATGTGTCCCTGCCCGTGTGCATGCTATGTGTCGAGGCTGGACCTATACTTTAGGTGTATGTCTGCACCCATACACACCTCAGCAAGAGCGATCTCAGCATCTTTGCAATAAGCTCTAACATCACTACAAATTAGACTTAGAACTTTCACTCTGAATGTTTTGAAATCCTCCCATGCTTTGGGGAGAGTACTTAACTTCCACTGACCCTTAGCAAAGTGATGATGAAATCTTTAATACAGTTGTAGAATGTATGAGCATTAACATGGGATTTGATAGTGAGCATCTGAAATTGGTTTTGGTGATTTGCAGTAGCTCAGTAATTCCATTCTCTTCAAATGAATTTGCTTGGGTTTTTTTTGTGGGTTTTGTGGCTTTGTGGCTTTCCTCCCTCCCCCCCCCAGGTAAACAGGCCTGATTCTTCCATGATTGTTACTTACACAATGAATAAAATGCTGCAAGTTTCCTCTCTCTTCCTCACTTTTTACTTTTTATAAAAAAAAATATTTCCTCTTTTGCTATAGTTTTTAAGAAAAAAATCATTATAAATTAAAAAGGGGATTTAAAAAATCTTAGCAAAATCTCCCCCTGTGCCTAATTTAACATTACAGGATACTGTTTAGAAAGTGAAAAAAAAGAGATATGATTCTGAGTGTGTTTTGGAGTAGCTCCACAACTGCTTTTTAAACAGCAATTTTAAGAGAAATGCAATAGTCCCATGAAGTACCAATCTTCACAGCCTGTTCTTTCCCACCTGAGCACTATGCCTTCAAAGCTGGTAGTTTGGTACATGATTAGCTCTCTATATTAGTATTTCTGATGCTTTGTTGTTTTTTTCTTTTTCTTGGTGTATCTTTTCATAAGTATTTATGCATTTGGATTAGTGAAGTATATCCCTAATCCAGATCACTTTGTTTCTATTATTTTAGTCCAAATTTTCACTTTTTAACATGTTATGTTGCTCACAGATGTAGAGGTTTCTTCTCAAATCCTGCCAAATGCTTTCGGTAAAGCAAATGTGTTTGTGAGATTGTTGAAACATACTCTTTCTTCAAATCAGACAATAGAGTTTTACACTTGCACAAACGCACATATATATCCCTGAATAAACTCACTCTAGCTGAGTCCTGAATGCTCTGGAGTGACTTAGCCTTCCCTTTTTAATTTTTCTCTAAACAAAACCTAGAAATGAGAAAATATTTTGAAATGAGAAGGAAAGAGAGGAGGAATAGAAAAATAAAGCAAATGAATTTTTGAATAAGAATGACCCATGTACTGTGACCAGAGGGCAAATGCAAATGTCTGTTTTCAAACACAGACTCGTGAATTCTTATTAGGGGTTCGTGACTGTGCCTCCAAGCACATCATTACATATTCATAAGTGTGAGGAAAATAGACTCCTTCCACATTCAGGTGTGTTCAACTAAATGCTGCCCCTTTAATCTTAAAGAACAGCTCATTTGGTCTATTTTCTTCAGTTTACAAAGTGTTAAGGGAATATGAGATAAAAGATGCATACACACAAAAAGAAAAAGAAGCAGCAATATTCCACAAAGATCTTTTTAGTGTCAACTTAAATGCACACAAATAGCAGATGATGATCTCTTTTATTGGACTAACATTTATCCAGTAATATCCACACACTTTTAAAACCATTGAGACCTCCTCTTCAGGTGTTCATTTGAATAGAAATAGCTGAATGAGTGTTTTTATAATTGATCCCCTGAGTACTGAATGTCTAGTGCTGCATAACCAACATTTTCCCATTGCTGTTTTTTTTTTTTTCTTTTCCAAATTGCTACTCTGCAAAATTAGGATTTTCTATAGTTTTGATAAGAAAATTAACCTTCCGAATGCCAGATCCCTGTAATGTTTCTTAGTGATTCATACAAAGTTACAGCTGGAACTGTTGTTCTCAAATGGTTATTCCGTGTCTGTATGTAAAAAAAAAAATATCTTTTCCTTCATAAAATTACACAGAAACTCCAGCCCTCTTCCCTAAACAAAGGTTGGATTTTTTTTTTTATTGGTTAAGTTATTTCTCACTGACCCTTAGAAAAGAAGCCATAGCCTTCATATTTTGCTTAACGAAATGTCTTTGCTTTCAACAGCAACACAGAAACTTGATAGTTCTTGTTTGCTATTTTTTGACTTTTATTCCAGATGAAAAATCTGCTATATTTTCAACTTACCATTTTATCTTTAAAGTCATTTTCAGAAGATTTTTCTTCTTATATAAATTGTGTGTCATAATATCTACATTTTCCAGAGACATAACCAGGTACAATGTGCGTGTGTGTGTGTGTACGCTGTGAAGATACAGAGCAGATGAAGTTTAACAGCATGCATTACAGGTGGCTGTTTCTTCGGTAGCCCCTTGAAGGAAATGGAATTCCTAATTGATATGAAATCATCTTGTAGCAGCAACACCTGAATAGTAGAGAGAAAGGGAAGAAGATATGATAATGATTGTGTGATAAAACCGGTTAGCATTTGTGTGCCACAGTAAACACTCATGAGTATAAAGAAAATACTGGCTAGCCACTAGAGATATCCACTTATGTTCATGATACAACCACTACAAGCTCTAGTTCTATCAAACTAACATCAAGCACAAGATCTATCTTTAATTAATTTAATCCTGTAGAGCTATGATTCATTTTATTTGTGACTGTGCAGAGAGAAATTACACTTCCATACTTACCTTGAACTTCAACCTTATCATTCCCTATCAGTCATATTGAATAACACAAAAGTACATGCTCTGAAATTCATGCCCCAATTTTTTTTTCTTTCCCAAGATTATTCATATCTTCCTACATGTGGCTTACTTAATAAAAAGCACAGAAAATGTGCTGCTTCTTTAGGAGAAAGGGTGATTTCTTTTGCAGAGGGGAAACAGCTTATTAAATAAAAAGCCTTTCTCATAATGAGTAAGAAGCTTAGAAATTCTAGAATAAGGCAAAAGAATTTCTTTCCCATGCTTGGTATAGGCTAAACACATCCCACTGAAGGCCATTCCTGATGCACACAGGATAGTATATTTTGTCTTCCCCCCACCCCAACTTTAAAAAGTGTGCTTTGTGGAAACGCCATGGTTTGCATGAACCGCTATTGCATAGCTGCTTTTCATATCATTAATCCATTCCAGATGCTATGCAGGTGTCATGGTACAGCATACGACCGAATAGGCAAATGTGCATGTGCCTGGGAACAGCCCAGTACTGAGGGTGCCAAAGTGCTCCTCATGCTTATTCATTTCCTAAGTTCAGCTCTTACAAGGTACAGTCCAAAAGTTCTTTTAAACTTTTTTATTCTATGACTATGACCACCGCAGGGAATACAGCCAATGGTGAGTTCTTAATGAACTTTAAAAGTTTTAAAGACACGTGCATCATGGTGGCACATCTTTAACGTGCCAAAAAGCTCCAGCTTTCATGCAAGCCTCCAACTGTAGCCCTAGCTGTTGTTGTTCTCACATAGGGTGATGAAGGGAAGAAAGTTCCTCACCTGCCATTTCAAAACAAACCTATTCTTCTTGCTTTTTCTTTCCAAAATCAAGGGAAAGCTAAAGGAGTACAAGAACTAAACTCTCAGAACTAAAGGAAAAAAAAAATATGGTGGGCTTCCCTAGAAGGCTGTAAGTATCTCAGTCCAAAAGAGTTCATCTGATCTGGGATGTGTCCCAGGGAAAGATTTGCTTTCTCCCAGATTCTTAGGTCAACCCTGTCTGCAGGGAGAAGGGTGGTGAGAAATAATTTTTGCATGTCACCTAGGTATGCAGATGATTTTCTCTGAGGGAAATAAAAAGCTTTTCTTTTTTGCTTTTTCTTTTTAGCCACAAATTAAACATTGCCAAGCTTTGTAGAGAGAAGTTACCTCTTTGGATTTTCTCTTATCCTTATGGGCATCTGTCAATTTTTAAGCCCTCTGGTTGGTTATTTATAATAGAGATCCTAGTCTGAGCAAATAGTAATTTTTAAGTTTTAGACCTCTGCATTAAAATAAATTAAATAATAACTGGCAGTTAGTAGGCACACAGTAACATTGCAGTCACACACAAAGTTAAATTTCTTGTTAAACCTGGAACTGTCTGCAGTTTACTGACAGGAAAGTACAGAGAATAATATGGACAAACTCTTCATACTGTCTGAACAATTGTGTGATTTTCTTTTTTAACTGCCCAAATTAGACAGATCTCAAATAAAATTTCTGTGCAATGCACAGCTCTGTTATTTCTGAGTCTGTGCATGCTCTGACTTCAAAAATACACAGCCCTTAGTGCAAGATGCAAAAATCAAGGCAACTCTCAAATATGTTGATCTGCATTTTTCTTCCCAACCTTGCCCACATGATCTCCTACCTTCTTTAGAAGATTATTATTATACTTTCTTCTTATTTCTTTTCCTTCAGTATTTCTGTTTTCTCTTGAACATAAGAGGAGAGAACAAGAGAATTAAATGTCAAGAATTATCTCTTTCCAGTATGTGCGATTTCCGTGGTCTGAGCCTGCTGGCAGCCAACCACTCAGCGTAGCCAAGTTCCTGTGTTTTATCACTAGCTTTATCAACAAGGCCTTTTCTAATTCTTCATCGTCTACAAACATAGTCCTTATTATTATTTTCTATACTCAAATGCAGTCCAATAGTTCAGTTTTAGCAAAAAAAAAAAAAAAAAAAAAAGCACTTCTTTGGCTTTAAGTTTCAAAGTTTCACCCTCTTGTCGCCTTTTGCCATTCTTGGCTTGCATTAACTCATTCTGCTGCCTTTTGAGTCACTTTTCTCTTCATGAATTTTACTCCAATGATGGAGTTCCTGTTTCATCTTTTGTGCCTTTTACTTTGGTGTAGAGGAAAAGATGAATCTCCTAACGAATATTTCCTGTGCCAGGCCATCTTCCTCTGGTAATGGAATTGCCCCTTGCTGTGACTGAGCAAGGGAGTTATTTTCCACCCTCTTCCCTATTACAAAGTCACTTCTAGCTCTTAATTCCACCTTCCTCTGCTTCTATCATGGATTTATCTTTCTTATGGGCTAATAATGATAATACTTACCTGCCTCTCAGGGGTGTTGTGAAGATTAATTAGTTAATGAGCTGCAAAGATGAAAAGTGCTGCATCATTGCTAAATATTATTGTTGTTCTTATCCTGCATAGATTGAACTCATCAATATCAGTATTTCAATTATAAATCTCACCCTATCATTTTTCAATTAAGCCCATTAGATCACATAATCCATCATTCACTCTACCTTTTGTTCCTCTGGTTTATTCCTACCTTTCTGCTTGTGAGAAAAGGCAAATAAAGACCACATGTTCCTGTAAATAAAGGATTTACCTTTTGTTTCAGAATACTCCCATCTTGGGTTGTTGTTTTTTTTAATATTAAAAATTAGGGCCCGCAGCAGACTGATAGATAGACATATAGATAGTTCCTGCTCTTTTATCTGAAGTAAAAGCTTCTTTTAAAGTCTATTGAATTACTTACTGAAAACAGTACTCTCAGCAGAAGGTTTGTAGGAAGTCACATAACCGTCTCAAATACCTCTCTCCTGTTTGATCATCATTTTGTGTTATGTTTTTTTGTCTTCTTTTAACAGCTCTCTCTTTGCATTTGTGAAACCTTCCTTTGCTACTATGGACTGCAGTGAATCTGTGGGAATTTCTCTGAACTTCACCTACTCCAGAACCTCTTCTTGCTGCTATTATGGAAGTTAAGAAGTACCATGCCTTGTTATTTCATTCAACCGAATTGGAGATATGCCTGACTCTACTCTGAGTTGAGTCATCAGTCAGCACCACTGCTTTTTTGTCTTGTTTGCCCTTTCCTCTTTCATCGATGTTTCATATTCTGTCTTTGGATTTTCCTCAGCCTCTTATTTTCTAAAATATGCTGAAAAGATATCTTGGGAAAGTAGACTTGCCTGGGACTCTTTTATCTAGTCCATCTTTTTCATTTGTTCCTATTTCTATTTAATCTACACTGTCATGTTTCACAAAGCATGACAACTGTTGCATAAAAAAAATACTTTCAACTTTCACTCCTACAAGTTCCCTTGGTATAGCTAGCAGAATACCCTAAGTGAGGGCTTCCATGCTGTTAAATGTGGCAAGGAGGGCAGAGAAACTGTGGTTTGGATGCAAGTTTTTCCCTTTGCTGCGGTGTGTGATTTCTGGTGAAGCATGCAAGGAACAGTTCCAACATTTTAATTTCCATGTTGAGACAAACCTGCATCTCTCCTGAAATGTGTAAAAGTAAAATTGTTCCCACCACCCTGAATACACATGTGGGAGGGGACAAAATTTGGAACAATCAGAGGCAAACTGCCTACTTACATCCCAGGCAAGCACCCTCAGCCCATACCTATAGTCAATCTTGACCACCCTTTCTCACTCTCCTTGGAGCTGTTCCACATTGTACAAATAATTAAATAGTCATTGGACCTGAGAGAAGGAGGTATCTATAATAGTACTTGCAGTAAGGGAAGAACATGATCAGCCCAAATTGCTTGCAAAAGAGCTCCAAAACTCAACAAACCCTGTCAGACACCTTAACTCCTCTGTCTCATGTCTAGGCCTTGGGAAGCATAATCTTTCTTTGTAAAGGCATTGTCAGATCAAGCAGAAATAATGCTGGCTGAGCTTAAACAACAACCATATTTGATATTTTCTGCTGATTGAGCTGTCCAGTTGACTGGAAAGGGCTGACAGCAGAGAGAGCCCTGGTCTGAGCAGAGCAGCTCCCAGGCCAGCTGGTGAGGGAATGGGTCTGTGCCAGGTAATTATTGCCTAGTGCAGAGGTCGAAAGCCTCAGAGAGGCTGATGTACTAATGAAACACAAATGGGACATCTGTGTTCAGGAGTTCAGCACAGCACAGAAAACAGAGCATTGCCAGGAATATGTGTGCTACTGAAAGCAAACTCACTTTCTTGAGCTAAAGGAAATCCACTGAGGAGTAAAGGCATAAAAAACCCTTTTGCAATAGACTTATTTTTGTTAGCACAACAACTTAAAGGTTTATAGCAATTGCTCCAGACACTAAAACATTACAGAGTTAAAATGGGTGCATCTGAATAGTGTCATGCATGGTCATATGTGAATACCAAGGAGGGGTGAGAGAGGTAGTAGAGAAGTAGAAGTAAACAAGGTTACTGGAAGTCTTTGCTGACATGTATGGTACTGAGTGGGTTGGGTTATTACTACTAAATAGCTGCAGTTCCTGATACAAGTGTTAGGGTATGAAGTCAGGGACAAATATTTTGTGTCTTGCACAGCCATGTTGCTAGAAGCTGCAATTCAAACGTTTCTCTGTTTAACAATGGGGCAATGTGGATGTGTCACATGTTGCATAAGAGTATTTTCTGCATAAATGACCACCAGAAGGCTCAGGGCACTGATGATACTGGAATAACACTGTCACAGTGAGTTTTAAGTGAAGATTTAGGGCATATATCAGTTCAAATGATTTTGCATTAAAGTCGCCTGTCAGGAACAGGCTCTCAGATGGGCCAGGACTGATTTGAGTAGGTCCTTGGGACCTCCCTACCAACTTAACTTTTCTTGTGTTAGGAGGTGTTAGTTACCCATTATGGAGATACAGGATGGTTGGGTGAAGGGGGAGAGGCTGTGAGGCAGGGAGATAAAATTCACCTTTTTTTCTGGGAAAGACACTTCAATTGGGATATCCTTCAAGTCTCTGCAAGCTTCACCGAAGTGTAGAGGGAAAAAGGTTCACTGAGGTCTGTGCAGGCACATCTGTGTCCTTGGTGTAGCCAAAGGCATGCAGAGTACATGTCTTGCTACTGCCAGCAGTGTGCAGGCTGGGTGGGAAGAACCAGGGACTAGGGCAGAGCTTGACAGACAAAAGGATCCAGGTGCTTCTTGGCCTTACCAGGAGCTGTGCTTCAAGGGAGGGGAACCAGTTGGGCTTCAAGCACTGGCTCCCATGTGAACAGCTGAACAGTGAACATGGTTAGCAGGAGAGTAAGTCAGGCTTATCCTTGCCCTTTCCCATCTTCGTTCTCTTTCACTAAATTAGCAGTGCAAAAGGAAAGAAAGTAATGTAGCTGGAGCTGCTGTAGCTGGAGTTCTCCTAGCCACAGTGAGCCTTGCTGTGCCCACTTACCCAAAGTTATCAAGATGCCCTCAAACCAGCTGGACTTGGAGTTAGATGTCCTTTTCTGTGGAGAAAAAGTCAATCTTTCTGATGTTTGGAAGACATTTAGTGTGCCCTCAGGTTGTCCCTGTGAAGCTCAGCACAGCATTTCTCTAATATTTATTTGCAGTGTCAGTGCTGAGTGTGAGCTGATGTCTGATGTGAGATGAATCTAGGACCTTCTGGCTGGAAGGTGAAAGTGTGAATACTGGCATAGAGGCCTTAACTATGAAATGTCAGGAACAAACTTTGCTCAGAAGTGGTCTCTAAAAATAAATATCGACAAGAGTAGCATAGGGAGTTCTTTTACACCTTTCAGGTTGCTGGCTCCAAACGTTTTCATTTTGCCCCTAAGTTATTTGATGAATCCTTTTAGAAGTAGTACCTCCACATGTGAAGAATGTATGCATGTTTCTTTCCTGATATAAAGATTATTGTCAACAATGGCAAGGTAGAGCATTTGTAGCACAGGAAAACAAAGCAGAAATTGGCTGCTGTTGTGACACTGCCTCAAATTGTGACCTGTAGGCAGGGAGAAGAAGGTTTTCAGGGAAAATGCATGCTGACTTTGGTGCTTGACAATAGCACCCTTCCCATCCAGAAGCTGCTACTTCTCCCCCATCGCAGAAAGGACTCTGGCTGGTTTCTGTGTAAGGCAAAGCCAGTGCCTTTATCATCGACATCTTATCATATCACTTGTATGTCTTCAGCACCATTCTCCACAGCCAATGTATGTGCACACAGTTCTCCCACTTGTGCACTACCTCCACCCTCTTTGGTTACAGTCTTGCCGACGGCAATCTCCAGAGCTGCAGCCTTGTAGTGCCACTGTGATCCTACCCTTTGGGAGGATGCATCTGTGAACCACACTCCCTCCGTGTCAGAGTCTGTGGTCACCTCTGGAGCTATGTCAGTTGGAGATGGCTTGTATGGCTGACCCAATAAGGTTGTGTCTGGACTCCAGCTGCTGGAGTGTGGACACTTTGGTAGGGTTCTCTCTTAGAGGCATGAGCTGTGTGATTCCCTCCAAATAGGCATACCATTTCCTCACAGTAGCTTTCTGGTGGAGGGGTTCCCTTGAGGATTGCCTTGAAGTAAAGGGAAAGGGCCTTTCACTACAGTTTCCTGAGTGGTACGCAGTTTCTCTGCCCTTTTCCCATTCAGAATACCTTTTCTCAATATCCTTAAAGGATGTATGGGAAAACAAGAGAGCTCTACTGTGGCCTTTGGGTCCCTTTTGAAAGATGCCACAATAGGAGGCATGCTCAGAGAAGCCTAAGTTGGCCCTCAGAGCATCATTGCAGGATGTCCTGCTTCTTGCACACTCTGAAATCTGGTCATTATAGCAAGCGTTTGGCTTCTACATTTATCTCTACTTGCATCATTTTAAGACTTGTTTGCAGAGGCAGCTTGATAGTGATGAGCCAGTGGCTACTGGACCATCTGGGGCCTTATCCAAGTGAACACTGGATTAACGGCTGAATCTGAGAAAAAGGCTTTGGGGGGGAGATGCTATGTAAAATACAATCAGCTCATGCTTGTGATTAAATCTTAATTCACTTATTTGGACTACCTGTGTTGAAAATAAAAGTTTTGTTTTTCACTTCTCCTAGACTTGATGAAGGATGCATGCTTTTTTTTTGGTAGTGGGAGAGAAATGTAGACTGGGGAACCCTGAACAATAAAGCCCCAGGTGAGAGAGAGAACCAGGAGTGCAGAATTATGCAACAGAGCCCTGGAACCAGTCATCAGTGGAAATAATATCAAACCAAATTACTTTAAAACAAATTTCTCTATAAAAGCATGAAATATTCAGCACAGCTGAGAAAGAAAGTCACCTGGTCTTTTGTTTCACTACTTTAATAAAGGAATGAAAGGCACAGAGTGAAAATTAGTTGGGTTCAGTTTCCCTAGACGTACTATCCTGTAGCACAAGGCGTTATACCAGCTAGTTTTGTTTGTTCAGGTACTGCTCCTCATGTCCTGCCTTCTCACTGATTAAAGCTGACTTCTGGTTAACTGACCTGAGACCAAATTCCAGCCACAGCCAGGGCAGTCTGTGCACAAGCAACACATATCAGTTCCTTCTTGTCAAGATTTGTGGGGCTCTGTGGACACAACTGAAAGGAGACCAAAGTGTACTCTGCAGTGAGGGGCTGTATGATAATTTGGCCAAAATATAGACTAGTTGGACACAGCCAGGTAAATGTGATACTAGAAGTAAGGGTGAGCCTCAGGAAAAAGCTACAGCAAACAGATGTATGGACCTGGGATCTGTACTGCAGTCCTGGAAAAGGTAGCTGTGGCTAGCACACAGGTGTAATAGGAGACCTGCTGCTCTGGCAATTGCTTGTGTTTTTCATGCTGTTTGCGGTCATTAGAAATGTGGGAATTTGAAGTCTGGTACTTACTGAGCATTGTGGAGTGTACTGCCCTCTTAGCCAAGGTTTATGCTGGTAATTGTTGCATCATCTATGTTTAAAGCTGTTGTAAAGATCAGCAGGTAGAAGATAAAGTAGTCATATCACCTGCCTTTTCCGTTGCCCTTCCCTCAGTGCTCTGCATCTAGAGGTCTAATTTTCTTACATTTTCTTTTTAACACTTTCTTTTTCTTATACTTGAAGACCAAAGGAAACATCCCAGCCAGCCCTTGGGAGGCAGAATTATTTTAATTCTGTTAACCCAGATATCAGCCCAAATTCTTCTGAATTACCTTTGAGAAGAAACGGTTAGCCTGAAAATTCTGTGGTACTGCACCATATCTTCTGTCTGGTGGCTTTGTTTTATCTATTCAGTGACTCTATGACATACAAATTAGCTCATTTAATATGAGGGAATGTATCACAGTATCACAGTATCACAGTATCACTTAGGTTGGAAAGGACCTCGAGGATCATCGAGTCCAACCTGACACCACAGACCCCATGACTAGACCATGGCACCAAGTGCCACGTCCAATCTCCCCTTGAACGCCTCCAGGGTCGATGACTCAACCACCTCCCTGGGCAACCCGTTCCAATGCCGAATGACTCGCTCGGTGAAGAACTTCCTCCTCACCTCGAGTCTGAACCTCCCCTGGCGCAGCTTGAGACTGTGTCCCCTTGTTCTGGTGCTGGTTGCCTGGGAGAAGAGGCCAACTCCCTCCTGGCTACAACCACCCTTCAGGTAGTTGTAGATAAAGCTGGAAACATTTGTCCTAACAGCTTTGGGGAAGATTACCAAAAAGAGCTAGAACTGGAGCCTAGAGAGAAGGGTGTGTGTGTGTGTGTGTGTGTAATTTTGAGTTATCTAGATTGTAACTATCAGTGGAAGTTATTGACAATGGTAACCAGACAGGATCATAAAATCAGAGTACTTTGGGTTGGAGGGGATCTTTAAAGTTTACCTAGTCCAATTGTCCTCCTGTGCACAGGGACATCTTCAGCTAGATCATGTTGCTCAGAGCTCCAGTCCAGCCTGATCTTGAATATTTCCAGGCATGGGGCATCCACCACCTTTCTGGACAATATGTGCTGGTGTTTCACCACCCTCTTTGTAAAAAAATTCTCTTTTCCTTATGTAAGGATGCAATAAGGTGTCCCCAGAGCCTTGTCTTCAAGATAAATAGCCCCAACTCTCCCAGCCTTTCTTACCAGGAGAGATCTTCCATCCCTCTAGCCATTTTTTGTAGCCTTCCTCTGGGTCAACTCCAACAGGTTCACGGCATTCTTGTGCTGAGGACTTAGAGTACTCCACACAGTACTCCAAGTGAGGTCACACCAGAGCAAAGGAAGAGAACCCCCTACCTTGACCTGCTGGCCACACTTCTTTTGATGTTTCCCTTTACTAAAAATGGGTTGAGCAGTGGCATCGCCTCCTTTGACCACTTCTCCAAGTATAGGTACTGCTACGCCAGAAAAATGTAGATGTGTTAAAGCTGAAAATCTATTGCCTGGCAAGAAAAAGATGCCCATAATGCCATTTGGAAATGACAGCTTAGAGGTGCGAGAGGTCAGCTTGTAGGAGGGGGTGACTTTTGGCAGTCTTTCAGACAGAATTTACACCACTGGGTGAGACAGATTCCATCTAAGCTTGTTCCATCTTCATCACTCAACTGTTTAATGCCCTTCTATGCAACCTTCATTGCTGAAGGTTGGTGGATGCTCCTAACCTCCCATACTTGCCCAAGGGAGTATGCTCCCTGTTCTCAGGGCAGCCAGTGCTTTGGCAAGGACTGGGACTGTTCTCCTTGGTGACATGGAGCATCACAGGTGCTACAGCCCTGCTGTGTCACTATGCAGAAGGACCAGTGAAGGTTGACATGGAGCCTTGCTAGCTGAGAAACAAAACACCTTGATGTCCCAATGTGGCTGGGCGTAACTTCTGTCAAAACCAATGAGTGAGGAAGGACTGACAGTTGTGCCTCCCATTAAGGTCAGCTCCTCCAATCACAGCTGGGACTCAGCAAAGCCCTCAGAAAGAGAGGAGAGAAGAGAGGGTAATTTCAGCCTATTTAATTTTCCTGTCTTTACTTGCTTGAGGGTTTTTTTTTTGCAGTAATGTTTGGAACACAGAGGCTTTGTCCACTGTTTTAAATTAGGATAGCCAAGAAATCACTCTTTGAGGATGAACAAGTGGATTTCAGCAGTTTGGCCAGAAAACTGTTACTCCTAGACCTGGTCTCCTGCTGAGGTGATCAAGGACTTGGAGAAAGTCACAACACATTTTTCATTTGCCTGGAGAACAGGGAAAACAACAGTGTAATTTACAAAATCTCTAAGCCTATGGATGAGAAATGTTGTAGTCAAATACTAATGGAAGGGTCCTTATTTCTCTCATTTGTTTCTATTCACAAGTTTGCTGCCTATTAGTAACGTCGTGGGATCTTGGACTTTCATTCTGGCCTACGTTGAGAATTGACAGAGCCCTGTATTCAGTGTCCTAAATACTGCTCTCAGCCTGTTCAGGTCCCATGTGACCTTTATTGCCTGTGGAAGTAAGTAAAGGATTGGAGAATAGCCATTATAGTACCTGAAGCATGTTTCTTCCATAGGTGACAACTTTTCTGAATTCACCTCACTGTTGGTGATAGACAGCTTCAGCACTACCTTGGCAGCTTTCAAGACCCAGCTGGAGAAAGTCATGAGCAACCTGGTCAAGGCTGACCCTGCTTTAGGTATGGTCTTGGGCTACATCCCTTCTGAGGTTCCTGCCAGCCTGAATCATCCTCTCATCCAAAGGTGTCAGACTAACCAACAAGTTACTCTTTTCCTTGGCTGGTAATGATAGAGGTATCAGCCTTAGTGCATTTACTTGGTGACACTGTGGAAACATTTTGCCCTCCTGGTTGTACTCTGGCTTTTCAAAGGTTCAAAATGTGACTGAGTTTGGAGGTACCTGAAGAACAAGACTGGTGTTTGCTTCAAAAATGCCTGTAGATTTATGTGTGATTATTCAAAGTGTTCCACTTGCTTTGGGTCATCAAGCAAATTATCTCATTTTGGCATTAAGATGGAAGATGCTGAGCTCCTTTGAATCTCTGGCTGCAGATGTGGCTGTGGAAGAGCAGGGCTCCCTGGTGCTCTCAGAAACCTAAGCCTGAAGTCTATAAGTGGGACCCAAGTGCTGCAGAAAGTCTGATGTGGCATTGGGAGTGGAGACCTCAAAAATGGGACTCAGAGCTTCACTTCAGCCTTGACTCAGAGCTGTGAAAATGGGCACCAAAGGACATTGTCCTGTCTGAGCTGTCTTTCTCATCATGATGACATGAGTGATCACTTAACATGGAGCACAAAAGAGAGGTGCGTGATACCACGTGAACGCAGCCAGGGGCCAGAGTGAGTGCTGACAGAGATGTCGAGAATGATGAGGATAAAGGAAATGCTGCCTAAGCCCAGTTTTACGCTCTGAGTAGATAGTACTATGCAGAAAAGGGGAGGGGGGAAATTAAAAATTGGGCCCTAGTCTTTGAATGAATTCTATGCTTTCACTTAAAAGTGGAAAAAAGCAAGCAAACAAACAAAAATCCCCAAATAGGCTTTTAATCTTCATAAGTGCAGATGATCTGTACATTCCACAAAAAAGAGACGTGGAAAACACATACACCTTTTAACTAGTGAGCAATTTAAAGACTAATAGGATTCATCCATAATTACATAGTTAAGTAAAATTTATGTATGAAGGAATTAACTGATTTCCCTGAGGGCAATATAAACCACAGAGACAGTGCTTTCATTTAAAAGTACCATCTCAATGTTAAAATACTTTGTCATTCTTCTGTAGTGATGGTTAGGTGCTGTGAGAGCCACATGGAAGTTTATTTACTGATCCACAGACAACTGATAACAGATCTCTGCTTTGTTTGGAATAGAAAACTTGAACAGCTTGTCTGCACCTCTCCACTCGGACATTAAATCAACATGGCTCTATTAGTGGCCCTAGGATGCCAGCTGAGCCATCTCTAAGCCTGTCACCGTGATGTCTTCATCTGTAACCAGAGCAGACGTGAGCTCCTGGCAGCTTCGGGAGGTGACAACAAATCCAATTAGCTCCTCTCCATGGCGCCACAATACTACTGTGAAACGGCCTGACAGGGAGGGTGGCTGCAATACCCCGCACAGTGGGCCATATCCTTCGCGTTTAAAAAAAAATAAATTAACAAAAAATCTACCAACACTTAATTGCTGGAGTGACTTTCCAGGCAGCTGCTGGAACCTTGTGCACAATCTGGTCAGAAATGTGAGCTGTCCTGGAGGGCTGGATCATGCACAGCTTGGGGAGGGCTTTGTGAAAGGGTAAAACGCTCCAAGAGGATATCTCTGTGCCAGCGCTCTTGTCCTCCTTCCTCACGAGGAAAATTTGGTCTGGAAACCATGCTAAAGCCAACCCCTTCCTGCTCTAGTCCCATGTTGCACAGAAATGGGGACTTTTGGTGCCTGGAGGTGGTATGTGCTTTGTACTGTCTCTTTGGCCGTGGTGTAAGCCAAAAGATGGAAGCAAACTCCCCACTCCAGACTTTGTCTGCTGGAAGGAAAGTGAAGGGGCTGTTCAGTGGGTATAGGACTCAGAAGTAGATAATCTAGTGAAACTCTCTGAGTGTAGAATGGGAGGCATCGGTAACACTACTCAGAAGTTGAGGCTGGGCTGGCTGAATCTGGACAGTTGTATTTGAATCCATCTTCCTTCCCACACTAGTTAGCTAGTGTGAAGAAGTATTTCACACATCTATTAAGAGCTGCTGATATCCCATGAGATACAATGCACTAAGGCATTTATTTCTTTTAGATTCTATCACAAATGTGGTATTTTTGCATTTTCTGACCAATACTTGTACCTAAGGGTGCAAGGAGAAGTATGATGGGGTCCTCTTGAGCGAGATACTATATCTAGTCTCTTCTACTTGCTTTCAAGGTCATAGAGGCCACCAATGAAACCTGAGTATCTCTGCTACTGAAATGTAGTATATTTGAGATGCCAGAATTCTTCCCAGGGTTTCGGGTCAGGTGTTTTCCAAACACATCAGCACAGGTAATTTCTGTCTCTTCCAACACTGGAAGCTACTCGGAGTCATTTTAACCATGAACTGCTCTTAGAGAAATCACCGAAGTTAGTAACTAGCTTGATTTCCCTGCTTTCAGTGTGGTGACCCTGGAGATCAAATAAACTGTGTTACCCACCATCTAGTTAGTGACTGTGGTCACTAGACTAAATCAGACACCTCTGACAGTATAAACTCTGTTTTCAGGTTAGAGAGGATGTGCCTTTTTACATGCTCTGAACGTGTTAATTGTGATGCCAGTAGCACTGGTTAAGAGGTGATTGAACTTATGGGAAGGAAGTGTTCAGAAAAGCAACAGTGAAATGGCTGCATTGCTGCATCTCTGCAAACTTGTTTGAATGGAGGATCTTCATTCCTCCAAGGAGAGTATGTCTTAAACTCAGACAGAGGACAGCATTCATCTGGAGCCTGGATCTGCCTTGTCTATGAAAGTGACTGGTGACAGCGGTTCAATGCAAAGAAAACTGACTCAGACTGCAGAAATGGTGTTGGGAGGAAGCACAGTGTTACTATTTCCAGCAACTTAAGTGCATTTTTTTTTAATGGTTCCCCTGACACTTAGATTCCATGCTTCAGAATCACAGTGAGATTTGGGAACATGTCAGGCTGGTCATGATTTTGGAGAGTGGATTTCTCCAGGGAGAGCATATTGCAGAAGCATTTGCCTCCTAGAGCCAAGCACACACTCCAGTCAATGGGTAGCAGTTGGCAGACCAACTCTCCCTTGTCAAGAAGCCAGTTGTACTGTTGCCTCCTGCCACATCCCTGAGGAATACCTGTGGGCACTGGCAGCCACACAGCTGATGAGAGACAGGGAAAAAGGTGTAACTGGGATAAACCAAAGGATTTTATTTTTTAACAGAAGCAGCTTGTTGCAAATATACATTGTTAAATCAAACTCATTCCAGATTCACTGGGCACAGTATCTAGGTATGTGGCTGGTTTACAGGGCAACCAAACACTCAGTGAGCCTTGGAACCAATGGACTGGTTTTGGAAACCAATGGAGTGCTGCCTGGCCCAATTATTTTCAGCAACATCTTTCTGTTACCAAAATGTGGCACTGTGGACTTCAGCCTGCTTAGGAAGAGCTACTCTGCTAGATCATTGATAAGTGCAGTCCAAACTGCAAACCTTGAAACAAGCCTGAACAGCATACACAAAAGAATACTTTGGTTATCAGCACAAGGCTTTGTCTTAACCAGCAAATAGCAGAG
This sequence comes from Melanerpes formicivorus, assembly GCF_026170545.1. Lineage (NCBI taxonomy): Eukaryota > Metazoa > Chordata > Aves > Piciformes > Picidae > Melanerpes > Melanerpes formicivorus. The sequence continues at coordinate 8,381,498 of NW_027142369.1, forward strand.
GTAGTAGTTAAGCTTGAGCTTTATTCTAAGCTGATAACACATATGTGGTGTGTAACCATGCAGTAGGCAGTTGAAGGAGAGCCTGGTGCTCTTCAGCATGAGAACGCAAGCAGGTGGTGTGAGTTAAGGTCTCTGTTACCCCAGCTGTGGATGCAAATGGACTTGCATCCATACAGCAATGAGAAAATTTCAGAAAGAAGTAGTTCCAGAGATCTAGAGCAGAATGGGAGGCTGCAGAGTTGATTTGCTGGTCAAATATTCCCAGCACAGTTCACATCACAGGCTGCTCAGCGGGTCTTCTTTGACAATAAACTTCAAAGTCAGGCCAACTACACCAAGACAGTGGTGGATGATGTCGATATTTTGTTGATGCAGTTCATGAGTCAGCTGAGAATTTGTACTATTTTGTGGCAAGAGTTTTGCTTTGCTGCTTTAGGAAGACTGAAAGGATGTCTGTGAAACAAAACTTGATGATCACTACTTCTGTACATCACAGAAACTTTCAAGGAACCTTTGTACCCTGCACCTCACAAAATTACACACTCTTAATGTGCTCACAGACAACAGTGTCCCAAGCACGATAACTTACTACCCCAGCACACAAGGAGAGCTGGCTGTGGTATGCTGGCATTGGGAAATAAAACATACTTTTCTGTTGAGCTGTTAGTGTGTCATCTCCTAAAGTTCAGCTTTTATGATTGTGAGAAGAGGCTGGGCATAAAATGCTGGGTCTCACTAAGGTGTCTGGACACTGGAAATGGCACTGAGACTGTAGAGTCTTGAAATACAGACACAAGGGGAAGTCCAGGTATATTCTATCTGTGAAAAAAAAGGGAAGAATAGAAGACAGTGAAGCACAGCAGAAAGGTTTAAACAGCAGGAAAGAAGAGGTGAGGTTATTTGAGTGGGCTAGGAATAGAGAAGTTACCTCATTTAACAGCTGAAAGTGATAAAGGTGCAAGAGAAAAAGGGAAAGAGGAAGCATGAGACCATATGCTTCTAAAGCAGGTGCATCAGGGAAGCTAAAGGTGGTTTATTTCCTGGAGGAGGCCTCCAAACTGCTTCTCTAGCAGATCATCCCAAACTGAACGCACATACTAAAAACTTTTGCTATTCTTTAGTCTGAAGTAAATACTGACTACGATTATATTTCCTGTCAAATCTTTTAATCCTATGGAACCTGTATCAAAGCAAAACATATGCCTTCAGTTACTGGGAATTTTAGGGGAAATTAGCTGCCTGGATTATCACAGAAGCTGACAAACAAGTCTTGAGGCACATTTTAAAATAGGAATTTTGTATACAAAATTATATCTTCAATTGAGGAGTGAAGGTTGTCTCTTCTCTGGATTTCTCTCAGATACTGTCCTACAAAGGCTTGTCAGCAAAACTAGGTTGTTTTGTTGTTTTTTTTTTTAAACCTTCATTTGCTCTCATCTCTTCAAGACAAGATTTGCCCTGTCTTGTAGGAGAAATTCCAAAATTCTCTTCCTCTTTGTCGGATGTGGCCAGCTGTTACTGGGACTTTCTTACTGAAAGTACTCCTATAGATACTGTAGATGATGGCTTTTGCATAGTCAAGCTTTAGATGCCATTTCAGAGCTATTAATCAGAATAGTTATGTCTGCTGAGCATTCCCAACCCATTTAAAGGTTGGAGAGACATCTCACAGGAGCCACTACTAGTCAAACAGTTCAGTCTGTAGACAGAGGGTCTGTACTGACTAGCCTCAGGGAGCCTGAAGTTTAAATCAAATGGATTTTGTTGACTTATTTTCTTTGCGTGAAGTTTTAAAATATGTCAGAGATATCTATTCATGTAGAATCAGAGGGTGGTTTACATGCTTGTGTCACCAGACCTACATCCCATTATATGATTTCCTCTCTTTAACTTGAAGGGAAGTCAATTGTTTTGGAAGCTTCAGTTTTATAGTCTCTTGGACTCTCTTGCAGCTTTAGCTCCTGGTAACCCTGAAATTTGGAACCTACTCTGAAATAGGACTCATGTAAAAGAACAGTTATGAAGAAAACAGCTAGCAAAGATGGTGGCACACACAAGACAATCTCCCCTTGGTTTTTGGCCAAACCCTCTGGTGCTGACGTAGATGCCATCTGCCTCTTTCCTCTATGGTATTGCAACTCCTCATAGGCTTTAGGGCTCCTCTAGGCAAAGAAACATAATTGCACCAAAAATAATTATTTGAATCACAATGTTGAGTTTCACTCAGGACAACAGCTCCAAGAAATACTTATTTTTGCTGTTCTCTTCTACCCAGACTTGTTTTTGTCTACCTAAATCCCTTTCCCTGGCTTGTAATATCACTGTAATGACTACCTCCTTTACTCTAGTGTCCAGGAGTCCCAGTCATAGACTAAACTCTTTTAGGGGATAGTTTACAACTTTAAGGCTAGTTTTCCTTGGCTGGACAGCAAGCAGAGCAAGGAGAATATTGTTCAGTAATCCTTTCCCTAGTGTTAGGGCTTACTCAAATTGATCTTTAAGTCAAGTTCCCACTCTGAAAACCATTTGTTTGGCAGGTGATGGAATTAGGATATTCATACAAGATTATTTAAGATGCGTGGGTGGAATGATGGGGAGAGCCTTTGCAACTCTGGAGGCCCTTGGCACTGATTTAGATGGTTTGTTCTTGCTTACTCCTTAGCCTTGGCTCAAAGAAAACTTGAAATCTCCTTTCCCCATGGTGCAGCTTCAGAAATGGGGGAAGTGCCCCTGTCTGTTACATTTTCCAGTGGAACATACTGGTGAAATACAGTGCAAATATCCCTCCAAGAGGCCTGGTGCCATGAGGTAATGCAGCTCAATGCCATGTGGTGATATCAGCTCCTGTTTCAAAGGCAAAAGTCATTGTGTTCATGTGGCAGCATTGCATGTGAGGAAAAAAGCCTTGTATGTTTTCCAGAGTGGTGGGATCCTCTGCATCTTCTAAAACTAGGAAGCACTCAGAGATTGCTTACTTTTACATATTTCTAGGAAGGAGTTATCAAACCCCTGTTAGTTGGGTTTAGGAAAGCCTTTCTTCCCACCCTGGAGGCTTTGCAACACCTGACAGCTTTGGAAACAAGCTCAATCAGGATTCAGACTCAGGCCTCTCACCTGGGGCTAAGCAGCATTGCTTCCAGACCAATGAGCCATTTTGTAGGTGACTTCTAAACATGCAAAGAAAATTAAATGATTCCTTCAAATATCCTTAGCCAGAAGAACGGCTCAAAGGGTTATTGAAATTTTTTTTGTCTTTTTCAGTGGTTGGTTCTTGCCTTTTTTTTCCTTTTTTTTGTATACTTCATCAAAGCTGAGAGAAAAGGCCATTGTGCCTTTGATTGGATTGAATTTTCTGCACCAGTATTGGCCAAAGGCAGTTTGTCCTCTCGAAGGCTCTCACACATGACGCAATGGGGAATGGGGGAGGGGGAAAACCTGACAGACAAGCAGACAGATCAAACGCGACACTTCAAAGAGAAGAAAAAATGCAGTGAAGCAATCCGTCGCTACAGTCCCTTAATGCTATGAAACAAAGCAGACAACCCTCTACACATGGCCATTCCTGCCATCCAGAGACTGAGACTGTATACATGAGATCTTACCAAAAGCACTAGGGAGTGGTCTCTGGTGACTACATGACCAGTTATTGCACTATCCGTGCTCAGACACTCTGAGGGGCTAATTAGTGCTTTTAATATGTAAATCAGAGCCTAAACAGATTAAATCTAGGGGAAAAAAAATAACCCAGCTGGTGAATATGTTGTTTTAATTATTGCTCTAAAGAAAATATGGACACGGCTGAAGATGATGACAGAGAAGAACCTCTAATAACGCCTTACAGAAGTTGTCCTTGTTCATAGAAAACTAGTAGAAGCTTGGTACTGAGCTGGAGGAGCAAAGAAACATAAGGAGCATGTGCAGGGCCAGCAGAGCCATGCTGGCTTCACATTCTCATCCGAACCTTGGGTTCTCCAGTCCAGCCAATGGAGTTTTCAAAATCATTTTAGTATTACTGCTAAATAATATGCATATGCCCAAAGGCCCGGGAAGGATTTCATCTTGCTGAATGTTGTTGAAATATGGAGAAAGACCTATTCCTTCTCCCACAGAGAGACTTTGGGGGAGGGCCAGGGGGATTAAAAACACATGTTATGCCATAGAGATGAAAGTCTGTAATTTGTTCACCTCCAGATGTGCTCGAATCCTTTGTATTACAAGGGGACAGGACTTGGAGAGAAATAAATATTGAATTTTCCCAGGACAGGTTTGTCCAAAGGCGGAGGAGAGAAGTAGAATTTTGCTGGGATGGGTAGGAAAGAGAGATTAAGAAGAACTGAAGGGCAGATTGGACGATTACTTGTGTTTGATTATAAAAAGCTGTAAGCAGGAAAGAGGCTATTAACTTCTGTTGATCTGTGTCCACTGATACCAGACTGAAATAATTTGCACAGCAAGCCTGGACTGCAATCCTTTCTGCCAAGTATGAGCCAAGAGAAGGAAGTTTGCTTTCCAAGAAAAACTTTTCAGAAAGGAGGGCATCTGTATGCCTCAAAGGCCTCTTGCGTTATTCAAGTCAGAGCTGCCTTCCAACCTGCCTGAAGGAATTCAGAACAACTTGCCTCTGTGTCAGTTGCTGAGGCTCTTTTGCAGCCTCTAGTGAAGTGAACATTTTTCTATGGATCAATTTTTAGCTTCTGTCAGTATTGAAACTCTGAACTTTTTTCCATAGAGCAAGGGAATAGCAGGTAATTATGTTTCCTTTGAACATACATGCCCTTTTATCTGTGCCCTTCTGCCTATCTGTCTGCCTGTCTCCTTATTTATCTGTGTATTGTAATTAAGGACTGGGAGCTGTGGGAGAGACAGATTCCTTTTCCCATTCTTTTCCTCGCTCCTTTATTTTGCTAGTACCTAGTATAGATGCAATGCTTGAAACAGATGATTAAAAACATCTTTTGTTGTTCTCCCAATACACCTATGCATGCACACATATATCCCTACATATTTAGCCCTAAGATTGTATAGATCTGGATCTATTAAATCATGTACCAGACTCTTTCAACAAGGTTCATGACTAACTGTAAGAATTAGGTTGACTGACTTGGGTTGCCGCAGTTGTAGATATTCCTTTATGATAATTTCTGTAATGCTGTTTTAATAGACCACAATTTGCCCTTCTTTAGCTTGTGTTTCCTCGTGTTCTTTCCACCTTCTTCTTCATGCTGATGTGCTGTGAATGCCCTAGAAAGCAAATGTTCCTCTCTAAAAACTCTTTGTCTTTAACCAATATAACACAGTAAATGTAGCATACAATCTTCCCAGTTAGCTCCTCCTTTGTAAATCAAGAATGCCTTCAATGGAGTAAATTTGAAAAACACATGAACTTGTCCAGTTAAAACTCTTTAATTGCTTGAAGGGACAGAGGAATACAGGACGAGGATTTAGGAAATATTTGTCTCCCATCCTGGTTTTGTCACTTTTATCATCTGTGACCTTGTATTAATTCTTCAAGTCACATCAGTGCTGTACAATGGCACATGTTGCTGATATTTTCATCATGGTCCTATATCCACAATATGAAGTGCAGCACCTTGTAAATGTTCAAGCTCTACTGTGCCACTGAGGGCTAATTAAAATTTAGGTACTGATGACATCGAAGTGGAGCTTCTAGTTAGCATTTACTCTCCCACATATCAATATTCTGATACTCCCAGTTCTCTTAAGTCCTCTCATATGCTATGTAGACTCATTTGTCTTGAACTGAGTGTTACCAAGGGACCTCAATGCCCATCCATGTAGTTCAGGAGTACAGTGTTATTACCAAAGCCTGTCCTTTATTCAAAGACACCTAGATAATGTGATAATGGCTCCTTGCCTTGGGCTTCTTACCTGGGGACTTTGGAGCAACAGCTGCCAGCTCATGAGGCTAAGATATAACTTCTGAGAATTCATTGGATATGACTTCTGTGGCCAAAGCTATAGTCTTGTAAATCCCATCTCTTCAGTGTTGCTATTAGCATAAGGTAGTATATATTAGTGTATAGTATACATTATCTCCAGATGAGCTCACCTGGAACTTTGGAAAGTGTCTTCTTTCTAGCAAAATCAACATCTTTATTTGATCATGTTTTTTATCTTTCTAGGTCTTGCAGACTCAGACAGTTGCTACATCTACTAACCACTAAGCAAGACAGAGATTCCCCATCAGCTTGTTATTTTGTGCCTTCCTGCAACAACAGACCAGACCAGAATGCTGCAGGTGCATCCATTGCAGCTGACTTTTGTCAAGTTTCTTGTGGGCTATGTCCAAGTGGAGAATTAATGACCAATTTTGTGAGAGATTTTCCTGAGAGTCCCCGTGCCTAGAAAGAAATCTCAATTGTTTTTGTCAAATTTTCGCCTTCTTGTAATTAATGAACAGATACAAGCTGCTGAAGCAGCCAGTCCTCTATCATTTACCTGTAGCTAAAAATAATTGCTAGAAATGATATTTTGCTGATATTTCAAATCCACAAATGCAACTGAATTAATTTGCTCTAGACATTTTCCATTTTAGTGTCTGTATACACATATATAAAATATAACCACATCCATATTTATAAGTATGAAAATGAATATATTTTGTACCTAGAAATATTCCCGTGTACCTCCTGACTTGTCATTGGGAAATGCACACAGGGCTCAACAGTAAGTAATAAAAGCAGCAGAGGTGATATCCTAGGGTTTGCTATCCCTGAAGATTCATTATGTGGTGGAGGAGAGTCTTGACAGGATGGATGTCCTTGAATATTGCAGCTCAAGTTTTTTGGCTGTGCTAAGGGATGGTCCTTCTCCATCTCCTGACCAAATTCCTGCCTGAGCATGAGAATGTTCCCATCCTACATGACAAGGGTGACCCATATCCTTAACCACACTTAAGAGTTCAGTCTCACAAGCTATTCTACTCCCAGAATAATTAAGCACATGATTAAGTTTAAGCACATAAGTCTTACTGTTTCAAAGCCTCATTGCCCAGCATCTGACCAAGTGGTCTGGGCAAGGTTGCCCCTTCAGCAACTTATGGTGCCCCTCCTTTTTTCCCTTAGGAGAAAGGTATACCTGTCTACCTGTCAGCTAGAATTATGCCCCAAATAATTAAAGGTGTAGTCTGATGAAAGCTAGGGACATTTTGGCAAATAACACTATTGATAGAAAAAATTTGTCTAAGCACTTGCTTTCTTCCTTAAAATATTTTCAGCACAAAGCCAGTCATTGCATTGTATATAAACATAATTTTAATGAATGAGTACATACATTCAGCTGTCTGGGGCAATGTGATCTGTATCTATATGTCTGGATAAATCTATGCAAACACACACTCGCTGATAAAATGTGTCTTTTCTCTTACACTGAGGGATGCATAATACTTCCTGGGAACTGTATTTTTCCCCTGTATTACAAAACTATAGAAAACATTTCTGTATCTCTGAGAACTATTTTATGCTTTAGCATAGCCAAGTGTCTGCAGGCAGAGATAAGCTATGATTTTCCATTTTCCTCTACAAAATTAGTGATCTAAAAGCATAATAAAACCATCACCTTCTGTTATCTGTGGGGACAGAGGAAAGCATTAAATTAAAAAAAAAAACCCACAAATATTAATGGAGAAAAAATGAATAATGGGGAGGAGCCTCTATAGGGTTTTCTTTAACTTGAAAATAGTTTTGAGGGAAAGACAATTTTCTGAAATTACATGGAAGGATCTGCAGAAAATTAGTTTGGTGAAAAGAGGGGTGGCCAGTTGCCAGCAACAATTTGAAGTTGATATTTACAACAAAACTGTAAAAAGCAACAAACAAAAAGTATTTCAGGGGAATCTTTCTGGTTCATTCAATTTGGGTTTTTTTTTTACTGTCCAGAAAAAATGCCCTTGGTAACATAACTCTTTTGCAGGTAATAACATAAAGGGGTACTCTTGGCACTATCTTGGTGTGAAATGGATTTTAAGGCCAAAGCATAGCTAGTTAAAGAGATACCTATTTTCTTTAATATTTGGTTTTTTTAAAGCCCAGAAAGAAACTGATTTTTTTTTTTCACTGATAAGTTTTTGCAAAATCATTAGAGGGACAAAACTCTTCCTCTGGCCCAGAACACAATCAAATTTGGGAGTCCCCCAAAATTTCTAGAGCTTTACAGAGGCTCAGTATGCTCCTAACATTGCACAAAGCCTGGCCTGAAGAACAAAGCCTGTGGGCCACCACTGGGAAGTGGTATTAGCCCTTTCCACGATCTTCCCACCGTGGATGTATGCTCAATTCCTGGATAAATGCACCTTTTAAACTATATTAATGTAAAAGTTTTATTTGAAAGATGCCAGCTGTGGTCCTAGCCCAGGTTTATTCATGTGGGACATTTACTGGGTCAACTTAATACTTGACTACTGCTTATTATCCCATCAGTCTTCCGGGACAACCCATGATCTAATTGCCCAGCATTTATGTTGCCCTGGCAACTATAAATACAGAGTAATAATCCTTAAAGGGGCAGTGTAGAATTTCATGCCCCAGCAGTGAAGTACACTTCATTTCCCAGTGCACCCTGTGTTTTTTAATTCAGTGAATAAAAATGTGTAATGAATAATTAATTATGTGCTTGGAGGCACAATAGCTGCCTACTTTTGAATATTCATCAGTGACATTATTAATTCACTAGAAATCCCAAGGAGCAGTGGGATAGGCTTTTAGCCTAGCTGGAGGACTTACAGATAATACTCTGCAACATGAGCAAACTTTTTCAAGCAGACTTTTCTTTTGCAGAGTTTTTAAAATTGAATTTACATCTTAATAAAATAATAATAATAAAAAAGTTCTGTACTGGATTTAGTGAAGCAGCAGTGAGCAATAGCTGACCACAGTAAAAAATCCAGCAATCTGAAGCCTATTCCCCTCTGACCCACTGCCATACCTGACCTCTGCTTTAGGATCTGGTGTGCACCACTGCAGAGAAGATAAGCCTTAGGAGCTCTCCGAGAAGGAACGAAAGGACAGTCATAATTTCTAGTAATGTGTCAGGTTCTCTGATGAAAAACCATCTTATTTGCCTGTCAAAAAAGTAAACATCAAACAACTTGCCTACAGTAAATAACTTCTTGTAGGGCTAAAAGAGGATTATTCTACTGCTGAATAAAGCTGCAAGTCTTTTCCAGAGATAGGAGTGTGACTTTCCATGTCATCACGTTAGTTTAATGATGCCATTCTACTTAAAGCAGAAGATATATGCCAGGTTGAAAGCTGATGTTGAAGTGCAGAGAGAAACCCCATCAGTTTCTTGGCACAGAAGAAATCAAATGATTAGAAAGAAGTCTGAGGACTTTTTGTGAAGTTTTTTCTTCTATCTCCACCTGATTTGCAATGCCAATGCTGTTGCAATGCAGTCTCTTTTCACCACTGATACCTAAGGCCAGATTCTGTGCTGACACAATTTCTTTGACTTGAGAGAGAATTTGATCTTCAGTGCTTTGGGCCAAACCTTGCAGAGCCTTCTCACAAATAGCCCACCTTAGGGTCTTGTTGGAGATTTTTCTTCTGAGGATTTTTTAGATGAAAATGTTGTTTCTACAAAGATCAAAATTCATGGTTACAGTCACCTAAACTCCTATAAGGCAGTGCACTATCAGAAGAAAACGTAGTTTAATCCTTGAGACAGTCCAACACATGTAGAATATCTGTAAAAACCTTTCTTTTCCTCTAGGGCTTGTTACTCAACTATAATTCCTACTGGAATATTTGCAGGCTTGGCTCTGTATTTGTAAAGGAATAAAACTTCTAAATCCTTCAAAAGGCAATCAAATTTCTAAATCACAGACACATTTTTAAAAACGAGACGTGTAATCCACTGAGATTCTTAATGGGAAGAAATCATTATGCCTAATTAAATTGAAAGGCGCTCCATTTGTGTAAAGCTGGGAAAAAATGGAGCTTATTTGGAGCATGGGCTTATTAGAAGTTATATTTAAGCTACCTATGATGTGATGGGACCTAGTCTATATACAACTGAAACCTAACATTTAATACTTTTCAGTCTCATTCTACCTTCTTTATCCTTTGTCTTTGACCTTCTCCTGGCATGTGATGAGCTGAGCCTTCTCTGCTACCCTGATGTTCAGTGGCTCCTTCATCATCCTGTCTTTTATTTCCAACAGTGACCTCCAGCAACAACAACCAGAGCAGCACACCAGGTTTGATCAGTCTTGATTCTCTGCTGCAAAACTTGTTAACCATGTAGTGATGGAAAACAGCAATTACATGCATTGGCTAATGCAATATAAAACTGACCATCAAATTCAGCTGTCAGAAACCCTATTTAGCAACAGTTTTAGATATCTGAGTTATTTGGGTGGATTTCCTGTATACTCATTGTGTGTACACCTTTAACAACAGAGCTGATACCATCCAGCTTGGTCACAGGTTAAACAACTGTCATTTTGCTCAGCAATTCAAACTTTCATTACAATTTGTAATGCAGTAGAGCACTTGGGCTATGTAGTCATTTATTGCAGTGATTTGCATTAAGGAGAGTGTCATTGTATTACCTCTTAGCTTTTGCTGAGATTAGAAGTAATATCTACATTTATCTTTCACTCCTAGGAGTATAGGATTGTGCTAATAATAACAATAATAAAGCTAGTTCCTAAAAGCAAGTGAACTCCACATTGCTTTTTTTTTATCCTCCTTGGTTTTTTTTTTCCTTTTCTTTTTTTCCCCATTTTTTTTCATCTGCTCAAGTGGGGGAATAGAAGAATCATGAATAATAAATATGGAGATAAGAGAAATGAAACTGGGAAATCAATTTACTGCAAAATATTTGCATATTTTATTAAAAGAAACTGTGCATAAACCCCACAACAGGGTGGAATGATTTATATTTTGATTTGATTTGTATACATTATACCTCTGGGAAAACTGATGCAACTTAGTCATCCCTGCAGGACTTTTTTCAGATAGGATTTTGTTGTTGTTGATGTTGTTTTGTTACAAATATCTTAGACAAGTGAGCAGTAGGTCCCCAATGGAAAGTTTAAGTCAGTTTGATGCTACTTGATATTTTTGGAATCTCACACAGTCAAGCGCCTAGGACTGTTCTTAACAAATATTCAAGTCCCTTGGGGGTCTGTCTGTATCCAGAGTAACCTCAGGGTTTCTCCAAAACTGGGGTTCAGGTTAGAAGGCTTTCAGATCGAACTTTGTAAGAAAGCTAACTCAAGTGGCCCAGACAGTGCTTACAGTCTTGTTACTTGAAATGCAAATCATTAACATAAGGGAGAGTGTTTATACTCTCTTATTAGCAAATACATCTCCTACATATATTTGCAACATCCTGTCTAATATCACAGCATGTAACTGCTGAACATGTGTTTGAGGTGTCCTGTTAAGACATGTGGGGCATGAAAGCAAGTTGTGGGCATCGCACCAGCTGTACAGCTTGGGGTGTTGTTGGGGTCAGGTGTCTTACCAACAACTTCTTGCCTTAAAACTGCCAATCTCACCAGTCATAAGCAATTATACCGTTATTTTTACAGCAAAATACTTTAAAAAAATTAATTTGTTGGTGTTCACAAAAGGGAACTGTGAATATTAGGATTGCTTTTTGTGCTGGTTCTGGCTGGGGTAGAGTTAGTTTTCTTCACAGTAGCTAGTATGGGGCTATGCTTAGGATTTGTGCTGGAAACAGTGCTGATAATTCAGGGATGTTTTAGTTACTGCTGACCAGTGCTTACACAGGCTCAAGGCCTTTTCTGTTTCTCACATCCCCAGAGAATAGGCTGGGGGTGCACAAGAACCTGGGAGAGGACACAGCTGGGACAGTTGATTCCAACTGATCAAAAGGACGTTACATAACAAATGATGTCATGCTCAGCAATAAAAATAGGGGAAGGTTGGCAGGGGGGCCACTGCTCAGGGACTGGCTGGGCATTGATCCTCTGGTAGTGAGCAATTGTTTGCATTTGTATCTCTTGAATCATTTGTATCCTGCTTTTGGCAGGGAGGTTGGATTCGATGACCTCTGGAGGTTCCTTCCAGCCTCTAACATTCCGTGGTTCTCTATATTTTTCTTTTCGTTACAATTTATAATTATAACTACTACTGTTATTATTTTATTGAGATTATTAACCTGCTCTTATCTCAGCCCACAAGTTTTCTCACTTTTGCCCTTCCAGTTCTCTTCCTCATCTCACTGACAGGGGAATGAATAAGTTGTTGGCTGGGGTTACACCATGACACTTTTCTAGCAAGAAAATATTACCCAAATTGTTTTACATATTAAGTACATGCTTCAGACATAATAATGCCCATCTGGTTATTTTGATCTCCAACTATTAAATTTTTGTGATTGAACAACACATAACTTTTCCGCTAAGCATGGAAGTCCTATGTTAGAGCCAGGTTTCTAATAATAGCATTGTCGGTGCAACATACCTTCAGGTGCCATGGTTTAGTCATGAGGTCTGTGGTGACAGGTTGGACTTGGTGATCTTTGAGGTCTCTTCCAACCTTGGTGATTCTCTGATTCTGTGACTGAACTTTGCCCTGAGATGTAGGGAAGGCTGCTCTTCCATACCATTTCCTGCACAGGGAAACCACCTGTACAGTATTTTGGAAATGCCATATCCTGGCAGCAACAGGTATATTTCATGTGAACAATTTAACACTTGATCAAGGAGACAGAAAAGTTTCACCATGTTGAACTCTTGCCACTTTTTTTTTTCCCCTTTACTAATGGGATTATACAACATAAGTACAAGTATATGTATTATTTTTCAAACGTGTCTCGGATGTAGAAGTTTCAAAAGAGCAGCTTAAATGCACGTGGTCAAACTCCATTCATGCTCATGTAGTCAGTGAGTTCACATCAGAAAATCAGTGGTAATATTTCAAGAACAACTTGAGATCTTCTCATGGTTCAGTACTTGCAGTGACAATATTTCTAGCAGCTTCAGGCTAATTTTTACTCTGTATTGCTCAGGCTTTGCTTTTTCTGGGGGCTGCATAAAGTTTGTATGTGTGCTCTTTAGAATTTTCTAAATTTCATACTGTATGTTCCACTCCTGGAGACCAGAGCAGCTTCTGTGTGCTTATGGTATCAGTGAAAAGCGATGTGTTCTTTGTCCAATATGAAAAAATGCTTTGTCAGGCATCTCATGTGCACATAAACATTGAAATTCAGAAAAGCTCTGTCATTAATCCTTGACATATATCCAGTTTGTTTAGTTTATTTCAAATGGCTCCTGAATGTAATTTGTATGGCTTGAAAGTTATCTGTAAAGTACCTCTGCAAAAAGGCACTGACAGTTTGGTGAGGGGCATTTCATAAGTATGTAATATAATCATTTCCATCACTGTGTATTTGAAAAACAAATTTTATGTATATATATATTTGATAAACTATGTAATTTGTCATTTCCCTCAATCTTGATGTGTTCTGTATCACCCCTTGTTTCTGCAGGACCTGCAAAGGTTAATGGAGTCCTCTCCCCTGCATTGTAATAGGATTAATTTAATGATTTACTAATCCACTCATCCAAATGACTGCTCCAATCTATAGTCATCTCTGTATCTTCAGATCTTTCTATCTTTACCATATATAAATTACAGGGAAGTATCTAAAGCCCTGGGCAGTAATAGAATCACAGAATCACAGAATCACAGAATCACCAAGGTTCGACGAGACCTCAAAGATCATCAAGTCCAACCTGTCACCACAGACCTCATGACTAAGCCATGGCACCAAGTGCCATGTCCAATCCCCTCTTGAACACCTCCAGGGACAGTGACTCCACCACCTCTCTGGGCAGCCCATTCCAATAGGAGTCTGCTTTAATGAGATCAGCTCACCTAACCTGAGAATTGAGTGTCAGAGACTCCCATAAGGCACTATGGGGTAAGCAAACCAGCAAGAGGAATAATACATACATGGCAGTAGAAAGTGCCTGTCCTTTGGTGGAACATGTATCCTGTTATGTTCTGTTGGGATATATATAACACCATTGGGTGAGTAGGCCAGCAAAATATTAACAACAAATATTAACAACAAAATATTGCCAACAAAGGGATTTTTACAGGGTACGATTATGCTATGTTCAAAGTAAGGTATCATTTGCTTGTACTTGTTATTTTTTCGTTGTTACTTAATGCATTAATGGTCTTTTCACTATCTTTTCCCATGTTTAGAAACTGCTCTTCCATCTCCCTTCCACTCTCTAAGCAAGACGACATTCTGTAAATTTTCATCACAAAAGCTGGGTGCCAAATCTTCATTTTTGTTTTGTCCTTTCCTCAATTTCTTTCAGTTTTTTAAAAGTCAGGATATAGCCTTGTTGTCTTGAGTTTCCTTTGTCACTGCATCTTTATCTTAAATATGGACAAAAGAAAAAAAAAAAACAACAGAAAATGCACACAATTTCTTTATATAATTATGTAGCTTTACAGAGAGAGTGTGGCCAACTTTAAGTGTTGAACCTCACCAGTTTCCAGTCATCTCTAATGTCTATTTATAATTGTTAAATTTTGCCCAAACTCAAGAAGCCTAGAAACTTCTGCCTGGAAAATGTTAAACAGTTCAAAGAGCACCAGAAATTGAAAGCTGATGTTCTGGTCCCATGTCTTCAACTTAGGCTGTCCCCAGCTGTTGAGATATGAGGTCTGATTGAAGATTCTCTGACAATGACATTTGAAATGTCTCTAAACAGTTTGGATTTGCTTGTGCCTGTTGATGCCAGTGAGATCCATTTGTATCCTTTTCCACTGCAGGGCACTAATCTGAGTTTAAATCTTCCATTCTGATCAGCTATTTCCACATAGGATCTCTCAGGTAATTTTGCTTGAAACTGGCCACTAAGTTCCAATGTTACAGAGAGAAATGAGTGCACACACAAATATTTAGAGAACACTGTAATTAATTTCCTTGGCAAATCAGACTAAGATAAAACCTGCAATGCCGTGACCCGAGACCTGGAGCTAAGCTGGGGTCTAGTAGCAAAGCTCAGTGCATCAATAAAATAGTGAAATAAATGTAGCCTTATCAGAGCATGTGAGAGATTTACAGTACTTCCTGCTCAAAGTCATCAGAGGCAGTCATATGATTTCCTTGAATCACATTAGCATTTCTAAATCTATTCTGAAAGCAAAGAACGGTGAAAGTCAGTAAAAATTTAAAATAAAGTACTGAATATTTTCTCTTTTAGTTGATTAATTTAAACATATCTGAGCGTAGGAAGGCAAAAATCCTTAATTGTGTTACCTCTACTTTCAAGGTAATACAAGAAAGGACGCAGCACAGATTACAATTCATATCCTTAAATTAAGTAGGATCCACGTGTACATGGGTGAGCTTTGCTTTACATTCCCAGCTATATGGATGCAAAACACCTGTGGTTCAGATATTACACAGCTCTCTTTCTAAGTAAGCATGCTCAAGGGAAAAAGACACTCTTCGTTTCAGCTAATGCTTCGGTGAATTTACTAGTCTGGACACTGTGTCATACTGTGTCATATACACTACGTGGTCAATGTGGACTTTGGTTTATATTTGACAGCTTGGGCTGGGCAGAATGAATTCTAGTCTGCCTACATGCCTCTAGCTGAATCACAGAATCCTAAGTCCTCTTTTCAAACAAACTCACATGCATGAACCAAAATTTAATGGAAACCCAACTTTTTTTTTTCTGCAGACAGAACACAAAGTGTATTTTTACTTTGAGTTTACCAACAGCTGGAATCTATAGAGACTGCATATGAGCAGGAGGAAGATGATTCTTTACCCCTAAGACTGTTTTGAATGTCTAGATGAAGTTTACTTCACACTTTTGACAGCATTCACTTCAAATGGCTTTTGACATCAAGTCAGTGAAACTCATGAGGTACATTAATATAAATCCTAGGGAGGGAGGGAGAGGTGGATTCCTGCTACATTTCTGTGTAGTGAGGTTACATACTAGTGGGTTTGAATTTTCTTCTTGTTAGGACAAAAGGCTCATGGAATAATGGATATTTGGGTTACTTCTGCAAAATTAACATGAAAATGGTAGTTTTAGTCCTCACTACCCATGGATGCTTAATGCAATATTGCTTTTCCTTTGTGCCCATGCAGCTACTCTCTCCTGCAGAGAGTGTCAGGCCCTGTTCTGATGGTTAAAGAACATTTTGCTATCTCTGCTATTTGCTCCTTTCAGTGGCTATTATGGACTAAACTCTCAGCTGCTTTCGCAGAGAAGTTGTGATGCTAGAGTACATGGTCCCCAGGTTGGCATGGATGTAAGCAGCAGATTTCCTTCCTATGGCCTGAGTTTGGTTAACATGACCTTATTCCAGTTAGTTATTTTTTATGCATCCAGCACAATGCAGAAACTGAGTAACTTGAGAAATTATAATGAAATTGAGAGAAATGAGAGTCAGGAAAATTATCTTGAAAAAACAGAGTAACTCTGGTGCCAAAGGACATTTGAACCAAATATCTGTGATGATTGACTGCTTAATGTGCACCAAAGACCACTAGTTTGGAGTATAAAAGGTCTGAGTTTCAACTTTAAGAGTGAAGTTAGGGCTTTGGTGACATCAGCTTGGAAATATTCTAACATGTTCTTGAAGTCACAGTAACGAGTTCCATATTTTTACTTCTGATTTGGTGCCTTGCAGCAGCACATCCATTTTCTGTTATTAATGAGTTGACGGCTTGAAAACTTACTCTCAGCTGCAATGCAGCCTTTGATTTCACAAAACTCCTCCAAATGCCTCCAGCTAATTGTGTTTTCAGTAATAAATTGTTGAAGAAATCTTGGCTTAGATGAATTTACTTCAATTCATTTAATTAATGTGTTTAAAAACACTATCCTGAGCAGCTTGGACTACTGGATTGCCTGTGTTATTTGCAGGACACTTCAGAGAGGACTGACCCAGAATTTATAGCCTTCTTTCACACCATTTATTATATTGCAATGCCGTCATTTAAAATAATGCCATCTTCTCACCTTCATACAAAATGATTTTTGCAGCTGCGAAGACTCTGACTAATAGGGACTTTTTTTATCGTTTACAAAGCAGAACTGAACATCAGTGGCATGTTTGCAAGCTTGACTGATTTACAGAGGCCAGGCTCTATCACAGGTGGATTACAAAGCTCCAGAGCTGAGTGTCCCTTTTTCAGCAACAGAAACCTCGAAGGTGATTTGTACCAATGTCACCTATTCACCGTATTCACAAATTCTCCTTTGTGTCAAGTTTAGAGTCCTGGAATCTACTCATTCTTCTGTTATCAGAAAACTTGATGCCATCACAGCCAATCTTTTCTGTCTTCCACAACCCATTTACCCAGACCTTCCCAGTCCAAGTAATTCCAGCAAGATCTGAAAGAGCGTCTCTGTTTTCATGATCAGTCATGTATGGTCTGTAATTCTCCACTAGACCTGCAAGGCACTGAGATGTCATAACATGGAATTCACAGATTAGTGTTATCTGATAATGTATGTGATCTGCTGGACAATGTGGCATCACACTTTAGAGACATGAAATTTGCTTGCTAGGAGTAAAAAAGCCTTTGGTCCAGGGCATGGAGCTGTTATTTACAGTCTAGTTTTAAAAAAGGAAGCACTGTTGTCAGTTTTCTGAATTACCAAGAGCTGCAGAAATCTTAGGAAAACAGTCTTTCTAAGACTACCCAGATGTTTGATATTAAACAAACATCTGTTTCGAACAGAAGATATTTCAATCCCCTTTGCACCTCCTCTTTAACATACCAGAGAACGGCTGAGAACTGTCACAGCTATAGTTCTCTGAACACTCCTGTCCATAGTGTCAAAAACACACCAAAAAATAACCCTTGGAAAGGTTAATAGTGGCCTTTCCAGTGTCATATTCTACACTTTATGTGTTGTGGTAATTATTATCATTATAGCTCTAAGGATGTCTAGTTATCTTTCTTAATCACATACTATAAAAAGTGCTTCTGAACACATATCTATTATTTAATCAAAATTTCACAGTTATTGGCATTTATGCTCTAGAAGGGCTGTGTTTATTTTCTGTTTGCAAAGGGGAACTGTGCTTCCCAGAAGAAAGGGAGACCTCCATCCATGCCCACTTTAATCACTGTCATATCATGTGACAATCTGTACTATTAATATCAGAGACTGCTAATACATGTTATTATGCCCTGTTGCCTTGTACTTCTTACACCCTAGGAAAGCACTTCCATTAACAGACTAAAAAAAAAAATAGTGTTAGAACTGAGCTGTCTTCCCAAGGCAGAGCCATGTATGAGAGCTCTCCTGCCTGGAACAGCTTGAGATGGTTTCAGAAATGCCTGTATCTAACAGGGTCAGCCATGCACCTCAGATGCCATCTATTCTCTGCATTTTTTTTCTTTAGCCCTCTGTGACAGAGTGCTGAACCAGTTCTCCAGTTCCTGTGTCAGGGGCTAGCACCAAGTCTGTTCAGAGGACCCATTTGCTACTGGTGTCTCTACGCTTTTTTATTACATCACTCCTGATGACTGCTTCTTGCAGGACTGTCCACGCTGCCAGTTTGTCATAGGCAAAAAAGATCTAGGAGGTCATCATTCTCCTACACCATTCACAATAACCCAAATGTCATCTCAGATTTCAGAACATCATGCCCAATTACACCTGCTGTGCAACAGCACTGATGTGGCACAGCTTCACAGCATGTTCTGCTACAAGAGCTTCGTGGTTTCCAGCCTAATTGCATGACTGTTGTGAACCATTTCTTAGGACACTGCTGCCCTGTGAGTCATGCTAGCCCTTTCCTGGGCATGAGAGTCTTGAAGGTCTCACAAAGGTTCTGTGCATAGCTTATGGGGTTGCTGGACCAATACATGAGACATGCTGATGTGATAATTTTTCATAGGTGCTCTACCGTCAGACACTAGTAGCGCTCTGAAGCAGAATCTGAGGAGCAACACATCTTCAGCTGTATATTACATTTCCATGCA
Source organism: Melanerpes formicivorus (assembly GCF_026170545.1). NCBI lineage: Eukaryota > Metazoa > Chordata > Aves > Piciformes > Picidae > Melanerpes > Melanerpes formicivorus. Next base: position 8,400,479 of record NW_027142369.1, read on the forward strand.
ATTACTTGCTGAATATACATCAGCAATTTGCTCAGGTGGCCAAGGCCAGCAGGATCCTGGCCTGTATCAGGAAAAGTGTGGCCAGTAAAACCAGGGAAGTGAGGGTGGTGAGACACTGGAACAGGTTGCCTGGGGAGGTGGTGGAAACCAGGCAGGATGTGGCTCTGAGCAACTTGATCTAGTGTGAGGTGTCCCTGCTGATAGCAGTGGGGTTGGAACTAGATGATCCTTGAGGTCCCGTCCAACCCTGACAATTCTATGATTCTATGGTTGTGCACCTGTACCCAGCAGTGGTGAGGCTGCATTTGGAATACTGTGTTCAGTTCAGTTTTGGGCTACTCACTACAAGAAAGACACTGAGGTGCTGGAGCATGTCCAGAGAAGGACAACAAAGCTGGTGAAGGGTCTGGAGAACAAGTCTTAGGAGGAGCTACTGAGGGAACTGGGGTTGTTAGGAGAAGAGGAGACTGAGGGCAAACATTCCTCTTTACAACTACTTGAAAGGAGGCTGCAGTGAGGTGGGTATTGGTCTCTTCTCCTTAGTATCAGGTGATAGAACAAGAGAAAATGGATTTAAGTTGCAGCGGGGGAGGTTTAGATTAGATATTATGAAAAATTTATTTACTGAAAGTGTTATCAAGCATTGGAACAGGTGGTCCAAGGACATGGTGAAGTAACCATCCCTAGAGGTGTTCAAAAAAACCATGGAGACATGGCACTTTGCAACATCATTTAATGGCCATGATGATGTCAGGTTGAAGGTTTGACTCAGTTATCTTAGAGGTCTTTTCCAACCAAAACGATTCTGTGATTTTAAACCATCTCAAAGACAAGAATTACTTCTGACGGGGGGAGATTTATTTTCTTCTATTAGGACTCATAGAAATGCATCCACTTGTGAGCCAGTTTAGTGTGTTGGAAAAAACCCAACACAACAAACAAAAACCCACAATAGGAAAGAGATATGCTTTTTAATGTAAATCCCAACAGTAGTGTATGTGACACATCAGTGCTATTATCAGTTCTGTTTTGTTTAACGTATCTCACCATGTGAGTATTCTTAATTTTAAAATATCCATTCAGTACATTTTTCCATAATGAAAATACACATACACCTTGTAGATATGCTAATAAATTTAACATAGAGGTGCAGCCATTGATTATTCAACAACAAAATGAGCATATATGCTGTCAAATATAGTTTTAAACATAATCACTAATAGCCGTTTCATAGGAGCTAGGCTTTGCACTAATATGCTTGTCTAATATCCCATCTAGATTCTTTTACCCCAAATTAGTGATAAAACATGGGTGGAAATTTGTGCTTTATATTCCTAAAGCGTCAAAGTAATGATCAAGTTTGGATGTGTAGGACTAGAAATGACTGTCAGTTCACTTGTGCAGGCATCTCAAGAGAAGTCTGTCTTTTGTCTTAAATGTTTTAACTCAAGCCAAAATGAAAGCATACTTTACACTAGTTCTAAATTAATGGGCTAGAATCAGCCCCAGCAAGTCTGGAATAGTGTCCAAAACTTCCTGAAGACACAGAATCACAGAATCACAGAATATTAGGGGTTGGAAGGAACCTCCAGAGATCATTGAGTCCAACTGCCTTGCCAAAGAAGGATGACAAATCAGGAATGCATCCAGGTGGGGTTTTAAAGTCCCCAGAGAAGACTCCACAACCTTTCTGGGCAGCGTGTTCTGTCACTCTCACTGTAAAGAAGCATCTCCTCGCATTGTTGTGGAACCTCCTGTGTTCTAGCTTGTACCTGTTGTACATTGATGCACCTAGGAAGCCTTGCCTCTACTGTGAGCTGAAAATGGGGCATTGGAGTCTGAAATCTGCACCTAAACCATCTGCTCTTAACATAGGGCACTCTATCCTCTGATACAGAAGATAAGACTGCATCAGGAAACTTTATGGAAGAAATTTTATTAATACATTTTGAGCACTAGATATTTCATTACAGCCAATGTAGTTTTGGAGCCTGAGATTTTTAACCTAGTGATGTGGCTGTGGACCTTCTTTGTTGTGTGGAACATTTTAGAGGTAGGTTAGATGCACTATAGCCATGGATAGAAAGAGGATAGATAGAAAGATGCAGAAATGCTAGAAAACAAAATCAAAACTACCAAAACAAACACTACCCCCCAAAAAAACATAAAAAAAATAGGAAAAATGAAAGTAGGTTCTGTATGACATGCCCTGGGAAACTATGAAAGCTGTTTATAGTTCATCCAGAAATTGTGTTTGGAACTTGATTTTTCCTTTACATGTTTATAGAATTCAAATATGACTGCATTTGTGTTTGTAAAGTGACTAAAGAATGAAACCATGGAACTTTCCTGACACTCTTGATTTCATTCAGGGTTTACCAGGCTCGTTTCCTGGGTAAATACTCAAGTTCCAGCATAATTTTTTCAAAGCCAGTCTGTTAGCAACAGCTACTGAGTTTTAAGGCAAAAAAAGCCAGGAAGGACTCAGTGGCATAAGGGTCTGAACACTGCAACATAAGCACCTTATTCAGTTCTCTCTGGCTCTTATCTTGGCATTCCACTATTTTCACCAACAGTCCACTGGGAAAAGCAGGGTTGCAGGAGGAATGAAACAGGAATATGCCTGAATATAAATCACTTATTCTTGGAATAAAATTTGGGTTTGTTCACTTTTAATTTAGATGTAAAGTGTTTCTAAAAGCTATGTTGCCCATGTAAATATTCAATTTAGTGGCTGAGGAGGGATTTGATGGAGAGAAGATATATTGTAAATGACAGTTGGATACTCTTGACACTTGCAAGGTCACCTTATGCTGTGGTAAAGGCAGTGGTGTAAATGCCCTTGTTAACAGAAACTATAACGCCTTAGTAAGTAACCAGAATTTGCACAGCAACAACAGTGCAAACAAACTGGGACTCAGAAAATAGAAGTTCCTACAAATTCTATTTCCAGAGAAGCCAGAAGTCATTCCCAAGCTTATCTAAAATGCAGGAGGAGAACATCACTGACCAGTTTCAAATGGGGATGTTGCCCTTCTTTCTGTCTAGAAAAAGAGAGGAGTAGGAAAACTGGAGAACCTCTTTTCCTCTCTCTGTTTCAGTATTGGGAAGAAAATACTTGATGTATCCAGTCATGAGTTTCTTCCATTGCTCTCCCAGCCAGTCTTGGAACAACAGAAAGCACTCAGCTCTCTGATTGCTTTGTAAACTTACTTCAACCTGCCTCTTTTCTACTCTTCCATTGTTCCAAGTTATACTTCCCAACTGTCAACATTTAAAATTCTTAATGATGCAACCTGAGGTTACTATGGAAACTAATGTCATTGCCTAGGTGGTGGTGATCATATAATGTGCATTACCATTGAAACTTAAAATTATTTTTCATAAATCTATGAAGGCCATGCAGAGGGTTGCACTCTACCCTATTCAATCCTCTGATAAAAAACCCCACCACAACCCTAGCAGGCATTACAGAGGAAGTTATTGCAGTCTTCTGGAACATGGATTTGTACTTCATTAGTGCATGGAATCAAACTTTTGGGTCTGAAAAAGCGGATATTTTAGATTTTTATTTAGTGTGATCAATATACATCTGAGCAGCATAATATTTTTTTCTGTCTGATAAACACAAACTCTGGTGACTGTCAGTGCAGCTCAGACATATCTGTTTTTGAAAGCAAGTGATCCTCTCTATTTACATAAAAAAACCTGTTTCGGTCTTGTCATGCATTGAATTGAATTTGCTGATATTCAATACCATGCTGCCATCCATGCCAACTTCAATAGGAAAGTGCTGGCTGGAGCAAAGTATTATGGGGCTTGAAGTTCAGATTGTAACCTGAGAGGCTTCCTGTCCCAGTTGCTACCTTTGGTTTCTGGGTTTGGGGTGTTGGTCTTTTCCACTGAGCAGGCTGGAGGTGGAGAGGTGGGTGCTGTAACTGGCTTCTGTTGTTACTCCTGCATTGTGCTGAGCTTTTCTGCAAATAGGTTAAGGTAATTTTACATCTTCTCATCTCATCAAAATCTCCTTATCTCAACCCAGAGGCTGTTGGTTTTTGTGTTATTTTCCCTCCAGTCTGTGTGAGGGGAGGCTTGTGAGAGCAGTCTGTGTTAACCCAGCACTGTTCTCTACATCATTCACCAGGAGTGCCACTGAATTCTAGTGATGTCAGTCAGATTTCCTCAGAGAAACATCCTGATAAACTGCTGGCAACTTTTGGAGCAACAGTTGAAAATCAGTGGGTTTGGTGATAATTTCTAGTTTGCAACTCAATTACCAAAGCGTGCCGATACGCTTGTGACAGGCACAGCATTTAAAGCTGGACACACAGTGATTAAACTAATTGTTTTAGTTAAATTACAGTCCAATACACAATCTAATAAATCAGTACATTTCAATAGTGGAGATTCTAGGAGTAGCTTTGACCCACAGAGGCAGCAAGTATGACAGAAGCAAAAGCACAGTGGCCTTTCTCTTCTTCCCAAAGGGATTTCTCTTAGCCTCACATCTCAGCAATAACAAAGATTCTGCAACAACTGTTTGACACAGGAAAGCAGATCTGAAACAGACAACTTTTTGAGCCCTGGGATGGCTTTGCTACCTGAGCAGAAACAAACCTAGCCACAAATTAGGATACAGCACTGGAAGGGCCCCCCAGTTACTAGCAGTGAAACTGTGTAATGCCCTTCTTGTATGTATCAAACTTCAGTAGAAAACTAGTTGCCTGGAGGTTCTTCCTATGATTCTTATACTGGAAAGTTATGCTAGAGCTGGTAGCAAGAAGTCACTCTAAGCAATATCTTTCATATTCTCTTTATATAAATTCAGATTTTGGAATTGCTACCAGTTGTAAATCTAGCCTTGTCTTGATGTAGTGAAGAAAATGGCCTCATATATAAAGCTACAATGGATATTTCTCTTAAGTCTAATCTTGTTGACACTTCCAGCATCTTTCTCTGTCAACGACTACAAACATGAGGATGGTTATAGAAAATCGGCCATTGCTAGGATGAGACAGATATGGAGGCTGATGAAAGAAACTGATGCAAGGATTTTGTGGTACATTTAGATATGTCTGATTTTTCAAAGCTGGAAAATAGTTCCACTGTAATTTGCAGTGAATGTCTTGTAAAACTTTTCTTGTTGCTGGAAATAACACAAACTCCTTTTTTCTAGGAATTTTATATGGTCACACCCCTGAGTGATTTGCAAACAACATGCAATACATTGGAGGCTCTTGCAGGCTCCATCAGGTTTCTGGCTTCAGGTCTGTTAGCAGGTGAAAGTTTCAGTGCTAGGAAGAGCCCCTGTGCCAGGTAAAATTTTCAAGCTTTCTGAAAGGTGATGAAGTTATGAATTTCTCTATTTTCTATTTTGTTCCCTAGCCAGATATTCATGCTTATAAGCACTCTCTTTTTCGCTGTCACAGATTTGGTCTTGCTAGAGTCACTCAATTCACAGATTTGGTCTTTAATGTATTTTGGCAGTTTGAGCCACTATTATGTCATTGATATAATATGATTTTTGTTTGTGTCCTCTGGTCTGGGTACTGAAATAATAAATTACTATGATATTTCAAGTTCTTTTTTCAGGCTGCCTTGGCCAGCTCAAGACAGTAGCTACCAGGAATGAGTGTGTGGTACAAGATGAGTGATCAGAAAGTCTCACATGAGCAGATAATTAAGTATGCACCCTGTACCTAAGAATCTGTTGAAGTTCAGCCACTGCTGCCTCCATAATACTTTCTCTCTCCTTCTTTTACTGAAGGGTGGTGAAGAGAAATAAGCTCTGAAAGAATCAGTATTTTTTTTTCTTTCCTTTTCAGCCTTTTCAGTCCCAAAGCCCAAGATGATGTATCAAACATTCCCTGAGGTAGAGAATCAGCTTGAATAGAAAGAGAATGTATATCCATTCATTTTGAGTGTGAGCTCTCCAGTTCTTTCATATTAGGCATCCATAATGCCTGCAGACAATAAACACAATTGCAGGAGTCTATGTAGTATCAAAGCGAGAGGCAAAGTTATTTACAGCATGTCAAGGTCTTTCTGTGACAGTGTAAGAATGCTTCGATAATAATAATATAGCACTTAGAAGTAATGATGTACTTATAAGTATAGATGAAGCACCTTTAATTTATTTGATAAAGTGAAAACTGAAGAGGGCAGCTTCATAGAAGCCTACACCTCTGGTCCTCACCTGCAATGAGTGTTTACTCTAAGAGTATGTGAACCTCTGCTGAAGCTTTTTCATTAACAAAAGAATTTTATAAATGCAGAAAATACTGTGATATAAAAGACGTTTTTTTTCCAAATAGGGAAAACCTGTTTGTGGGAAAATACGATATGCATGTTAGCTGTGGGCGAAGTTTCTAGCATCCAGAGGTCAGCTCTCACCTTCTGGCACAAAGAGTGAATCACATCTTCGAAAAACGTCTCATGAGTTTCTTTCCTTTAAGAGACAATCAGGACATGAAGCTTTTAGGCTGGCATTATTAGGGGGCTTCTTCAATATTTGCAATAAAAGTCACCATGGTGTAGGGGAAAAATGTTAGCCAAACCAGTGGAGTCTGCCTTGCTTTCTGAGAATCCCTTGAATCTAGGATTTGAATTTGCCATGATTACTCTGTCAAGCCCAGGGGTTTAGACTGAAAATATGTATTACTTCCAGGCTCTGACTTTGCAAATGTTTTGGATCCCAAGCAGGGATTCTTCTTTCTTTCAAGACTCTACTCTTTTCAAGTCAGAATTGCTCTGATTTTAATGGAAAGTCAGTTTATGAGCAGCGATAAAAGGGATGTATTCTCCTTTCTACGATATCATACAATCAGGGGAAAAAATCCAAACTACTTCAACTATTCTGTCAGTTTAAAAATCAAACTCAAATGCCTCATTATATTTCTGTCATGCCAAATACACAAGAGGAGACCTGGTGGAAGGCTTCTATTAATAGAAACAGACCACATGTACATTCAGAGCCGATGAAGATATCTCCAAGAATGATGATATTAGAAGTGGAATGAGAGAGAATAGAACTCACTGGTGACTTGAAAGCCCTGCTGAGATCTGTAAGGGATAGTAATTGGCAAGGTTTGCGCTCTCAGACATATGCTAAACCATTTAATTTAGTCCAGGAGGCCCCTGATTATAGTCTCTGGGGTGTCTGTTCAGGACTTGGTCATTGCAATAGAAAAATTGGAAAATAAATGCAATTGTTTGGTCATCCAACATAGAGGGGAAGAATACAGGTGAGGCTGGAAGCCATGGAAGAGCTGGAAGGATCCACAGATGTATAAAAATCCAAAGTATGTGTGTATAGTAATAATCCATTTTATACGGGGAAGTAGAAGAGGGAGGGGTATGAATGTTACAGAATACTAGGCAAGCTTTAAATGTGCTCATTTGCATTCAGAGAACAGGCCTGAGCCTCCAGTAGCCCAGTTTAGAGTTGTAGATATCCAAAGCTCACTCACAGCATACATCTCAGTGAAGTACAATCAAGACTGAAATATACTTGCAAAAAAGAGAAGCTTAACAGTAATTAGTATGAAGAGAAATGGCCTGCTTCAGGTCATTCATCAGCAGAACTAAAGGATACATTTAATCAAGACATACTCAGAATGAGCAGTTAGTTCGGCTCCAACTTGTGTATCATACAGCGTTGCTTCAAAGGGAGACCATTAGAAGATGCAACTTGCTCTTTCCAGGGTGATTATTCCAAACCAATCTAATCTGCTGTGCATTACTCAACCTTATGAAACAGGCAAACTGGAGAAATCTGTAAATCACATTTTTTTTTCGATGTACCTAACTTATTCAGACCAAATCAAAGCATGCAATCTGCTGATAACTGTATTTCACTAGCTGCACTTCCTCAGAAGCCTAGTAATTTCCACAATGTTTTTCTTTTCCTTTTTTTCCCCCTATAATCCTCATAGCTGCAATAAAAACCTTACAAATATAATTTAGTAAAAACCTATCTCTCTATGCTTTATAGGCATCCAAGTCACAGCTCAGAACTGAGTATAAGTGTAGCTAAAAAGAGTATGAATTTGATGAAAGGTTCATTTCTCCCTTATCTGAACCACTTCGGTTTTTCTTCCAAATTTGTTCCTTTTAAATTTATGCTGATAAAGTCATACTGATGTTTTCCTTTTCCTTCCCCTTTCCCAGTGATGCCATGTCCTCTGTTACACAGCTTCTCTTTACATGGAGACAGACAGGTATATACTGTGTATGCTTCTATAGACAATTTTTTTCAAGGTAAGCTAAGAAGTTTTAGGAAGAGAGGTGGAATAAAGAAATTTTGTTTCTGGGGAACTACTGCCAAATGCAATGTTGCTATATTTCAGGCCTCACCTACCAGTATGCAGTCACACAGCAGCATTTGGCTGGCCCATCACTCATGGAGATGAGGAATGGAAGCAGGCTATCTACTAAGGCATGTGGAGGATAAACCTCAGTCTGGCAGCACTTCAGTATCTTATCTACATACCTTCAGTAGTGGCCCAGCCTTTCTATCCACCACAGGCATCGGAGAAAAAGTCGATAGACCACTTAGGCTATTGCTGTGCCCCCTGCTTCTTCCCTCTTTCCCTCTATGTTGGACATAAGCTTGTGGGAGAGTGGGTGAGCACTCCAGCACCAGCACTACAGGGCACAGCTATACCAACCTGCAGTTATTTTGGACAAAAAGTCCCACTTCAGACAGCACAATTTCTGTTGTTTTTCCCCAAACCCAGCTTAGGTTTGTTTTATTGCATTGGACTATGGGTTTCTAGAGTACAAAAACCAGATGGATGTCTGGCTTCAGAGAGATGAGGACAGACTCCCTTCCTTTTCTCTCCTTGTGCTTCCTGCTAAAGTCAGATCACTCCGGTGGAGGAAGAACGGAAAGAGGCAGAGAAGATGAAGAATGACAAAGCTAGGATGCTAAGGGAGACAGAATAAGGAGACTATCCCAAGAAAATCCCTGCTCTCCCTGTGCTTTACTTCAATACATTTTCAAACTGTTAGGGGACTTTTCTTACAGCACGTTTGTCTCAATGTTGCTAATATCCTGTTCACCCTTGACTGCTCCAGTATCCCAGATGCCCTGCATTTCTCCCTGGTTTTATTTATTTATTTATTTATTTATTTATTTATTTATTTATTTATTTATTTATTTATTTTCTTTTTTTCTGCTTATAATTGTTATGGAGAAGAGTTACCCAGTGCTCCATATTTTCAACCACAGTTTAAGGCAAATGAAGAATTTACCCCTTGGTGAAAAATTTCAATCATTGAGCCATGCTAAAATTATAAGTTCTAATCAGTTTTCTCAAACATGCTTATTTATGAAATGATTAGAATAAATAAACCTTTATTAGAATAAACCAAATCAGGTTGGAAGAGACCTTCAAGATCATCGTGTCCAACCCATCAACCAATCCAACCCACCCAAACAGCTAACCCATGGCACCAAGCACCCCATCAAGTCTCCTTCTGAACACCCTCAACGACGGCGACTCCACCACCTCCCCAGGCAACCCATTCCAATGGGCAATCACTCTTTCTGTATAGAACTTCTTCCTCACATCCAACCTGAACCTCCCCTGGCACAGCCTGAGACTGTGTCCTCTTGTTCTGGTACTGGGTGCCTGGGAGAAGAGACCATCATCCGCCTGTCTACAACCTCCCTTCAGGTAGTTGTAGAGAGTGATAAGGTCACCCCTGAGTCTCCTCTTCTCCAGGCTAAGCAGCCCCAGCTCCCTCAGCCTCTCCTCATAGGGCTTGTGTTCCAAACCCCTCACCAACTTTGTTGCTCTTCTCTGGACTCATTCCAGCAAGTCAACATCCTTCCTAAACTGAGGGGCCCAGAACTGGACACAGTACTTGAGGTGTGGCCTAACCAGTGCAGTGTAGAGGGGCAGAATGACCTCCCTGCTCCTGCTGGCCACACTGTTCTTGATGCAGTCCAGGATGCCATTGGCCTTCTTGGCTGCCTGGGCACACTGCATTCACAGAATCAGAGTCACAGAATGGTAGAGGTTGGAACAGACCTGAGGATCATCTAGTCCAACTTCCCTGCTAGAGCCAAATCATCTAGAATAATACAGGAATATATCCAGGCAGGTTTTGAATGCCTCCAGAGATGAACATTCCGCAATCTCTCTAGGCAGCCTTCACACTGGAGACTGTTTTCCTTATGTTTACATGGAACCTCCTACGTTCCAGTTTGTGTCCATTGCCCCTTGTCCTTTCACTGGACAGGCCTGAGAAGAGTCTGGCTTCATCCTCCTGACAGTTGCCCTGAACAAGCTGAACAGAATCAGGTCTCAGCCTTTTGTTGTAAAATAGATGTCCCAGCCCTCTAATTGTGGTTTTATTTTTGATTATTCCACAGTTCTCTCTCCAATCCTTCCTTCATATTCCACTTCTTTATTTATTTCCTTCCTTTTTCAGCCCAATGTGCAGAAGATCTTGGTAAAGAGTTTAAAACTCCTTGAAGTCCCAAATTGGCAGTAACATTTTCTTTCAAATCCTTTGATTGAGTCAACTAGGTCAGTACAAGTCATATGGACCATCGCCCACATGTACACCAACGTGCTGAGTCAGTGGCAGAAGGTTGCACCTCACAACACGACTCCATTATTATTTTAATTTACTCGTTCCACAAGTGCTCCCCCACCATTTCCCTCCCACTGCAAGAAGCTTTGCTACAAAATGAGCACAACTAACAGCGCCCAGGGCTGCTATACAAAGGAAAAGAAAAGCTGGGGAAATTGCTACAACCTCTCATATCTGCAGCAACTTTATTATGCCACTTGACACAGCGTGAAGGAAAACTAGAGATTTCACAAAAGGCAACGCTTAAAAATAACTTATTTTTTTGTCACTTAAATCTAAGTATTTTAAAAACCTCAAGGCTGACAAGGTTTGTTTGTTTCTGTTTTCTTCCCATCACTCCTTCCCTTAAAGGGGGCTCTGAACGACACACTCTTCTAAGTCATATCCATATTGTGTGCTCTAGTACAGAAACATAAGACAAAGAAAATTACTTGGTCCAACCATGTCCAAAATTGTCTGATTACTCTGAAAAGCAGACAGCTGCAGCAGTACAAAACAATTTCTTGAGTGGGGAAATCTGAAGGACTAGAATAGGACTGAATATAATTTCAGAAGTTCCTTCTATATGAGTAAGTCTAATGCAAATGGCATCCTATACCAAATACCTTCAAAGCTGACATAGCTCAGCCACATGTCTTCTAAGATGTACTTGTTAATCATTCACACCTCTTCAAAACAATGCACTGTACAAGAAAAACAATATAAAACCTGAAAATATAAAGACTTTGAACTCCTGAACTAGCATGATTTTTTTCTACTTCCTTCAAATAATCATCATCCAGATCACAAAACCAGATTCTCTCCTGCTTCACATTGCATGAGGGCCACAAAAGTGTATTCAGTTTTTAGCTGATGTCGTGACAGAAGCTACTACTAATACTTCACCTTTTATCCTTCAGAATGCCATCACAGACAGCTGCCTTAGAACTCAGGAGCAAAATTGGTCCAGAAACCCCAACATATAGATCTAGAAGAAATGAAGAGTAACAGGCTTCAAGTCATTCCATGTTCCTGAAGGGTCCCTTTCTGGAAAAGGGAGCCCAGAACCTCACACATGAAATCTGCATTTCTTTGCTAAAGGTACTTGGAAAGTCCTTCTCTAAACATTTTAGGAGTGGTTATGCTAGCTAAATACCTCCCCATTTCCTCAGCAGTTCAAGACATCCCCTTCATGGGATTTTAGGAATATCAGATAAAATAAAACAAGCAAGCAGTTACTGGGAATCAAGTTCATGCACGATTGTGATGTCCTTAATTTGCAAAGCCGAATTCTGGCCTTTGACTACTGAGAGCTAAATGGCTGGTGGAGATTGATGCCATGTAGAAAGAGATTATCTTCGAGTGCAGAACCCAAAAAATTAACTTCCACATATGTCAAAATGCTCTTTTTAGAACCAGAGTGGGATTTTTAGTTTAGTTGTGACATATGAATGGACTTAACTTTGCTTTAACAAAGATTTTTATTATTTTTTTTTTCCTAAGGATGTAAGACCATTACTACTTCCATTACATACTGTGTAAATTAGCTGATATGTCTATAGGTGTGCATCATTCAGACCCCCAAATTTTTGTGGCATGCTGGAGGCTTGAATAAAAAGTAGATTTGCCATTTCTTTTTGCAGTAGAACAGGTTTTGACTTTTTTTTTTAAATTTTTTTTTTTCAGGTAATATTATTATCCCTTTGAAATAAGAGACTGACATGGAGCTGTTAGTTTATACAAAGCTTTTCTATAGTGATGACCTTTTCCGACCCCCTGTGAAAGTTAAGCATTCACTAACAACCTATAGAGATGATATCTAAAAGTAAACATCTGCATACAAAGAATTGTAGAAGTTGGGTAAAAAAAAAAGAGGCCATTTTCAAGGGATACTTGCCAACAATCTAAGAGGAATCCAGTACAGATGAAAATGACAGATCTGTGTTGTTGTAGTGCTCCATCCATTGTTTACAATAAATCATCACAAATGACAATGGAGTCATTTGGCTTATTTGAGCAAGTCAGATATCCAGCATCAGAAAGACCTGAATTGTTATTCCCAGCTCTGCTGCTGGCCTTAAGGGTGAATTGGGGCAAACCATCTTACCCTGTGGTGCCTCTGTTTTGTCATCCATAAGGTTGTGAGATGGATGCTGATCCTTTGTAAAGCTTTCAGAGACCTGATGAAATGTGCTAGCTAGGTATTATTGTGAATTTTGATGCCTGTATTAAGTTGTAGGATAACTATGGCCCTGTGTGCTAATTGGGTCACTGGGGAAGAGGCTTAATTTGTGATGTTGAACTGCTTGATTATCTGGAAAAGACATGATGACTGCCTCTAGATGCATGCATGTGCTAAGGTCTCCATATTTGCATCAAAGGCTTCTTGGGAATAAGAAAGTATTCAAGCCACATCATTAAGTTCAATGTTTCTGAGAGGTAGTTTACTTTGGTTTAATGCACATCTGACCATGTTATCTCTGGTCAGCCCATGGGAATTCCTGCATAAGTGGAATAAATTCCTCAAACTTAGTAAGAGTACCCTGAACAAAATCCAAAACCTCTCCCTCATCTCTGCAAATCCAGATACTCACCAAGTTGGAGAATTTGGGATGTTTTGAAGTTCATTCTTCTTCTGCTTTCATGTGAATGGAAAACAAATGGAAAACAGTAACAGCTGGTGTCCCTGAAAGATCCATGTTGGGACAAATATCTTGACACAGACAGTGGGATTGAGTGCACCTCCAGCAAATTTGCATGACATCAAGCTGAGTGGTGCAGCTGATTTGCTGGAGGGAAGGGACGCCGTTCAGAGGAACCTTTACAGGCTTGAGAAGTGAACCCATATTAATGAACCTCAAGAAATCCAATAGGGCCAAAGTTAAAGTCCTGAACATGGATCAAGGCAATGGCCAGTGTCAATGCAAACTGAGAGATGGATTGAGAGCAGCCCAGCAGAAAAGGACCTGGGAATGCAGATATGAGCGGTAAACATGCACTTGCACACCAGAAAGTCAACTGTATCCTGGGCTGCATAAAAAGAAGTGTGACCAGCAAATCAAGGAAAGTGATTCTGCCCCTATTCTATTCCACTCAGGGAGACCCCATCTGGAGTACTACAGCCAGCTCTGGGGTTCACAGTACAAGAAAGACATAGATGTTCAAGTAGGCTCAGAAGAGGGTCAGCAGGCTGGAACACCTCTCCAACGAAGAAAGGCTGAGACAGTTGGGATGCCTAGTGACATGAAGGCTCTGAGGCGACCTTTCATCACTTAAAGCGCACTTACAAAAGAGATGGAGAAAGTGTCTGCAGGGGACAAGGGATAACATTTTTAAACTGGAAGAGGGTAGACTTAGACTGGATATAAAGAAGAAGCTTTTTACAATGAGGATGGTGAGACACTGGAACAGGTTCCCAGAGAAGATGTGGTTGCCCCGTGATTGGAAGTGTTCCATATCAGGTTTGATGAGGCTTTGAGCAACTTGGTCTACTGAAAGATGTCCCTTCCTATAGCAGGGTAAGTGGACTAGATGATCTTTAAAGCTTCTTTCCAATCCAACCCGTTCTATTATCATATACTACAATTCCTTCTGGGAACAGAGCCCACATGCTTGTTGTAGTGTGACTTATTCAGAGTTTTATACCTAAGCTAATGTTTTCAGTTACTTTTTTCCTCTCATAGGACTCAGTGTTGGGAAAAAAAACACCACTTATTGTCATTCTGTCATATTTGTTCCTTGCTACTTCCAATACAACATTAACTTAGTGATAGCAGAAGCATTCTATTACTTTATTTTTATATTAAGTTTTGCTCTGTTATTTTTTAAATAATTTAAGGCATCTGGTACACAATACATATTAAATATTTGTGTTCTGTATCAAAATGCCTCTGCTTTGTGTTGAAACAAAAGTTTTACATTAACTTACTCTCTTGCTGAAAGTGCCAAACTGTTTAATTTCAATGCAAACAGGAGACACATTCAAAACAAAATGTAAGCAGATTGCTAGGCAGTGTCGTTGCCATCCAATGCAAGCATGTACTCTTCTGGAAAAACAGTATTTCAAGCTGTACTATGTGATGGTTAGACTTAATTGTTTTTCAAGTAAGCTAAACCAAATAAACCATAAAATATATTATGTTAATGTTTTAACCACTGTATTATGTCATGACAGAATACAGCATAAGAAATCTTTGAACTATATAAATCCTGTGATGCATTTCTACTTCTAGCATGTCCTAAAATAATACAAAAAATGATGTAAAATGAAACAAATGCTACAATAGTCTAAACTGGTACATCTCAGGAGTTGTGCAAACATGAATATGCATCTTTACAAAATAAGAACAAATTAAAATCACAGGAAATGGAAAATGAAGGCTTCACATTGCTCTGCAACTGATTCCTCTTTTTCCCTATATTTGGTGGGGATGGGAAAAATAAAGCCTGAAGTCTGCTTCCCAATATGCAGAGCAGCACAGATGAGGTTGCCAAAGCACCACTGCAGTTTGCTGTTAGCATGTGTCAGCAGCAAATGGCTGTGTCCTCCATTCATCTGAGGGTCCACAAGAAGAAAGGTGGCACGCAAGCATCCAGTAGACACACGTGCAATGTGCCTGATGAGTGGCTGTACCTTAAAGACGTGAGCAGTGAAAACAGATGAGAAAGAAGAATTTGGCTCCTAATTAGAATGTATCTTATGAAGATTTATATTTACTGGGAGGTGTCTCAGGTAACTGATTTAATATAATGACAGTGAATAGTAATGACTGCTGCTTATTAGTGTAAATTTGGCTTAATGGGGAGGCATTCAGCAGGTGCCAAGTAACTGCATGGTCAGTTGACTCTGTCAGGTCAAATTAGACTCAAATTATAGGTTCCATTAAAAAAAAAAAAAAATAAAGTGTTTCATGGTGCTCAGGACAGTAGAAATGTTTAGTCTCTTTTTGTTTGTTTGTTTGTTTTAATCTCAAAACCAAATAAACATATAAACATACCAGCTCAAAGCAGCGTTTTCAATCACAGCATCAGCTTTGCTATGGCTAAAGTAACTGGTTTACGCTTGAGAAGGTCATCAGGTTGGTATGAATGTTCATGCCACACAGCACCATGCCACAACCTCATTTCCATGCCTACAATTAATGTGGTATCACAACTTTCACTGCTGTTCTAGCTACCATGAACAGGTTCAGAAGGGGCTGAAAGTCAGGCATAAGGCAAACAAAGTACATTGTCTGGTCTCTGTTATTTATACTAGTTGAGAACTACGAAGATAGAGCAACCTAGAAATGCTGCACGGTCTGAGCTCTTGTAATGGTCTCTCTGAGCAGGTAGCCAGATGTAGCACATGCAAACATTGTCCTGTCGCAGTGTTTTGGCTTCTTTTCTGGTTGTGCTTTAGTGCAAATGAGCAGAACTAGGAGCAGCCCTTCTGGATATGAGAACAGGTTTGACTCAGTCCCAAATGCTGCAATATTGGGCCCTCCTGTGTACCACTCAGACATGAGAGTCTGTAACTATCCCCAGGTGGTCACATTTATTGTCAGGCACTTTCAAATCAATGAGAAGGTTATTTAAGAGCTCAGGTAAGCAAATAGCTCAATTTTCCTTGTAAGGTTTTGGTTGATATTTTTTTCTTTGGTATCTGAAGAGCACTCATTGTTCTGCAAGCAAGGTCCCTTTACAGTGGATTTACTGTTCAGAAGACAAAAATATTTCCCCTGTTCAAACATGCAAAGGAAGTCCCACAGTCATCTGAAATGGTTGATTCTTTCCAAACCATTCCAAGGTGGGTAGTGTAAGCTCAAAGCTAGAAGCAGCTCTGCCATCACTGCTGGTATTTCAGCAGTAAGGTAGGAACTGACAAGGCACAAAAGGGTCCCTGCCTTTAATAATTCAGCAATTAGAACTGAAGTAGATTAGAGGTAGAGAGTCTCTTGTCAAGAGTATGAATGTTATCCTTGACCAGCATTGCAGAGATGTAAGCTATTTCTGCTCATAGATAATAATCTAAAAAATATGAGCTAATAGAGTGTGTGTGTACAAACCAGGGAATGGGATAATTTCAGAGGAAGGAACAGAAAGATGCAATGATGGAGGAAGAAGGGGAAGCACAAAAAGCACAAACATTTTTTACTTTACATTTTTGTGGAAGGAAATAAACATTTCCAGCTACACAGCAGTTTTAACTTCTATTTATCAAAGTTTAGTTCATCAAGTAAAGGAACTTCAATTTTATGTCTTTCAGTATAAATTGAAACACTTATTAGTAAAGATACCAACAAAAGTCTCTTTTACAGCAACTCTAAAATCTGTGGATCAAATTTCATGCTTACCTACCCCACATAGATGGAGTCCACCTGCTGGGATAAATTCTTTGTGAAAAGATACTTGAAGAATAATAAATCCTCTTTCTTCTTCAATGACACATTAGATATAAGATGACTATAATTTCTCTTTGTAAGGGCTCTAGTTCAAAGAAGAATTCCTACTTTCAGAAAGGTATAAACAAAAGCTTAAGAAAAATTAGGCTGAGGCATGAAAAAAGATGTAATCATAACAATATTGTATATTTTTCTATTATTTGGATTGCTCTTGGGAGAGAGATTGAGAGTGCAAAAGAGAATCAAACACAACTGCTAGCATCCAAAAGTTACAGGAAATTAATACCAGCATCTGTGGGGGTTTCTTTCTTTCTTTTCTTTTTCCTTTTTCTTTTTCTTTTTCTTTCTTTCTTTTTTTTTTTTTTTTTTTTTTTTTAATAGCAAAATTTTCCCTGCTGTTCTGAAAATAAGAGAAGAAGAGCATAAAAGGACAGAACGTTAGTTGGTGTATGTCGTCATAGCTCCATTAAAAGGATTAATTTGTACTGTCAAGTTTAATAGGAAAAACCTTGATCTAGTGCTGGACAGTATTTAGAATGTACAAGCAATACAGATTTTGATGGTTTACTATGATTTCTGCAACTCTGGTGGCACAGGGGGGACAGTGGGAAGGTGTTGTTCTTCTACCTGATTCAGGCCACCACTGGGTGACGAATGAAGGCACAAACCCCACTGCTGTATAGCAATGAGAATCCTGAAATGCAGAGAGCAGAGAATCTCAGAAGCCCTCCCAGAAATCCTTTAATGCTGCGTTGCAGAGTCCCTTGTATTACAGAGTCTCAGAGTCCCACTTATGGAAGAAGTCCTGGAAGCCTTTAACAGATGAAGCAGCTAACAGAAGTCTTGAGCATGTCCCTCTCAGTGTCCTTACACTGAATCCCTTGCCAGATGAAGTAGCCAACTAACAGAAGCAGAAGTCCCTAGCAGCCGTAACTGAAGCCTTAGTCAAGGCTCCAAGCTGCTACTCAAGACTGCTGAGTATAAACTCACACCAGGTAACTTCAAGTGACTTTTTGACTACAGAAGTCAAAATTCAAGTGCAGGATCAGAGAGCCAAGTTGGCTGGAGCCCCACTAGGCGTCAGTGGCACAGCAGGAGTGCTGAGCATAGCTGACTAGGGTCTCTGCCTCCCAGGAGCAGGAATTGTGGAGGATCTCTGGGCCAAGGAACACCTGAAGAAGTGGAGAACTCCCACTAATGCAGAGTGCTTTGCAGTCAGGACACTTGGCAGTTTCTCTCTTCCCTACACAAATCTGAGAGAAATGGGAACAAAATTTTAAAAGCAAGAAAGGAGAGAGCACTGAGAATGAGTATGGAGGAGGCAGAGAGGAAAGGGCTGAGCAAGGAGAAATGTAACCAGCACTGAGATCTGGGCAGATATGTAGTATATTGGGATGAAGCTGAAGCTCCATGTGGTGGCTAGATACTGTCACATTGTGCAGAGAGAGAAATGCCAAAGAGGTGGTCTGACCTCCTGATGGGGTCTCCAACATTCCCGTCTGGGGCAGGATGATGTACAGCAATGCAGAGCCCTGCTTGATGCAAGCATCAGTGTGCAGCTCCCCAGCCAGGCAAAGGGGACACATCCACATCTGTCAGAGAGGCACATGTCACCTTAACAGTCCTTGGTGTTTGGTAAGTCAGCACTTGCTGCCTCTCTGAGCCAAAGGGATTCCTCTTATTGATGACTGCCAGGGCTCCTAGCACAGATGAGCAGATTCAGCATCAAATATATCTGCAAGAGTTAATTCTTCTACCTACTTTGTGCAAAGGACAACACAAGAAATCAGTTAGGAGCATTCTGTTCATAGCTCTGCCTCTTCCTGATGTTAAAACTAGTGCTCATGGTGCTGGACACTTTCTCATCACTGACATCCTAAGCTGACATCCAACTGTCCTCTGACATAGAAAATGTTTCCACCCACTGCCTTTACACTTTCTTTCCCAATATGTGATCTCCCAATGGGCTGTCTAGCAGTGGCCCAGTTTTTAGATTTATTCCAGCCTTTTTCCAACTGAGACAAATCCAGACTGAAATAGGCAAAGAATAACCAATCATTGCTGAGGGTTTGATAGAAAAATCATAGTTAGCAAGGCCATACATCCTGTATTTCCAATGCCAGCCACTCACAGGATAGCTCTACTTAATCACTGCACATGTGCCCACAGACTTCTAGAAGGACATTATTTGCATGAATCACATGATTCAGTTTGAGCTAGTTGGTACCTCTTGTTCACTTACAATTGTGTTTTCACAGTGGATGGGAAAATGCTGGGAAAATCATCAGCAAAACTCCAAATGTCCACCTAGCCTAAACAAGGTTTTGAAAGGTTTTGGTTTTTAGTGCTGACATAAGGGAGATTGTGGCCAGTTAAGGCAGCTGGATAGAACCTTTGTGCTAGGGATGAAGCCAGGAGGGTGCAGGACTGGAGTAAGTGGGGATGCAGATTTGCTGGGAAGTGAGATGGCCTTTTGTGGGAATGAAAGGAACTGCAGAGAGAGGTGGGCCAAAGGAGACGGGTGAGTCATATCAGTTGCTTCACTAAGCTTGGATTATTTTCATGGATTAAGAAGAATTTTTTTGTGGTGATCCTGAATTGAAAGGTTTCTTAAGAACAGGCAGAAGTGCTCTTTGAAATAGCTGTTCTTTTCAATAGGTTGGATTTTAAAAATCATTTGGATATAAATGTTTGCATTCTCTGGGAGCTCTGCTAACCTCTGAATCTAATGATATCATACTTTCGGACTCTTTCTTTGAATCCTTGCACTGTTTTATGGTCTTTGTTTTCCCAGTGGTGCAATTATTTTATTATTTAAAGTATTCTTAAGAGTGTGTAATGGAAGCTGATTTAGAAAAAGGAATGATAATTTTCTAGATGTAAATTCATTAGATGAATGATATGTAGGGGATTTCAACATATAAGAGCTGTACTTGAAAAGCTGTTATCCATCTGAGAACATCAATCCAGGATCATTTGAAGCACAGAAAGCGAATAGGAGTTTCTGGTCTCCATAATGGCCCCAATCTTACAAACAGCATTGCACAGGAAATTCTTCAATCAAAACCAAGCTTTCAGTGAGCCTTCAAGCAGATTAAGGAACCTGCCTAAGCGGCTGCAGGATCACGGTTGCTGCTTGGCAAAAGGGTGACCTGGGATAAGTCATTAAAGACACTGTACCAAATGGTTCCCTCAGCCACTCCTCTATGCTTTACTTGAATTCTGCAGGATCTAAATCTGTGTCTTACAGCTTATAGTCAAGGAAATCAGTATTTCTTCCCACCATTTACTTTAGATTAATAAATAATAAAGGATGTAGTCTTTTAAAAATGTAACAAAACCTTCTTAATTTCTTCATATATTGCTATGAGTATCTCAAGTTCTTTCCAATTTACTCAGAGATGGAAATAAATAAGTTCAGGTAAAAAATAAAAACCAACAGAAATCCTGCAAGACTACGAGTGGTACTGAACACAGTGAGCCATCCTTGAGGGTGATGAATCAAGAAATTATAATGCTCTACAAGGGGAGGAAATGCTGAGCACAGAGATAAAAAATGAAAAATGGTATCACAGGGTCAGGGTTATGCAACAAAATCAGAAAGCTTCTGTATGCCATAATAGCACAAATATATGTATGTACATCCGTGTGTGTGTGTATATATGTAAAATTCTCTATATTCAAGAAGTATTAAATTTCCTGGAACTTCAGCTCAAATGCCCAGTAAAACCTTTAGTTTACTGAGATTTAAGACTGCTGAAATGAAAATTCTGCCAACACAGTTACAAAACAGTTCAAGTAAATCTCATTTCCATGCTTTAACCTCCCTCCCTAAGGCACTAAACCTCGAGTTGGTCCCTGAATGCCAAGAGTCTGGTTTTACACATGTATAAAGAGACTAATTGCCAAAGGCATCATAAGTAGCCAAGTGGAGACAGACACATTTCTAGAAAGTGTCTGAAATCTCAGAGTGTCTGAGATGATGCCTCCCTCTCCACTGACTACTTGGAGTGAGCCAGGAGTAGCAGCCTTGGCTTAGGCTTCTCTGCTAAACTTGTATGGCTTCAACATAGTTCAAAGTGCCTCTTCCCTGAAATTTCTCCCTCAGGATATTGTCAGCCACAATGCATATGGCTGGTGAAAACAACACCTCTCAGAAAGAGGTATAAGCCTTACTAGGGTCTCACCTGAGAGGGATCTTGTTCAACAGACAGAAAACAAAAAAAAAAAAGGCATATTGAATTTAAACCGCATTTTGTATTTTTCACTATCTTGGATTAATGCCTGGTCAGGAAAAACGAACTATTTAAGATGGAGTTTCACAGTCAGAGTGGTCAGAATTGTAAAATTCTGACAGGAATTACTTAAAATTTATATCCTTTTCTGTGCCTATATCCTGACCTTATCACCACAGTGTTATTGATGTAATTGGGAAAGGCTGGTGCTGAAGATGAATGGTTCTGTGATCAGCAGCTGCTCATTTTCTTATGGTATGATTTATGGCTTTCTCCCAATAAGATCAGAGACTATACTTGGCCCTGATTATTGCTGTATTATTTTTGAAGGTTTTAAGGTTTACATACTGCAAGACAGATTGTAAGATTTTGGGGGAGGCCTATACTAGAGGCAGGAGCCATCTCTAATAATGAAAAAGTCATGCTTGCCTCTGTTATGCAGGTTAAACTCTGGAAGTAGTAAACAATCTTCTGCAGACAAGTTTACATATTCAGATATCCACTACAGATAAAACATTTGCTTGCAGAAAAATAATTTCTTTCAATAAGAAGTCACTGTTTGGTTTAGTAGTGGGAAATGGAGAAATTATTCTGATTGTGTGAGAAAACTTTTACTGAATATGTTGGGTAAATGGTGTCATCAGTCTCATAGTTCTGAGATGGACAGGAAACAAATGCAGAGTTTCTACCAAACATGTTTTTAATATAAGGAGGTAAATATCTGACTACTCTCACAATGTCTAAGGGGTGGCAGGGACAAGGACTAAATTAATTTCAGAGAGGCAATGCCATTGCTTTTTAGGGGAATACTGATGAGCCAAAGGCTTAGTTTCATTTCCTGACCTCGTTGCATTACTCTGTTCAGCAGTATCTAATCCCTTAATGATTTATCTCCTTATCCCAGTCCTACAGAATTTTTCTTTTAAATTTGCAATTATTAAATGTTTGTTCTTTTCTAACTCAGTGAATAATGTGCTGCAACGTAATGCTTTTGCCTAGAACACAGTCCCATGGTGTCTGGGTTTATACTATCAAGTCCAACCATGCAACTGGCAGGTGGAGTTTTGACTGGATTTCTCTGGAGATTGTATTGCATGGGCCACAAATGCAGATATGCTCCCATGCCCTGTGAATGAATTCCAGGGACACTTGTTTAGATAAAACAACTTGTTGTTCCCATCAAGAAAACATTTTCAGAAGCCTGTAAAACCTCGTTAGAAAGTTTTACTAAATGTCATGTCCTAAAACAAGGATTACTGTTATAGGGATTTCTGTGTTTTGGGGAAAATATTTAGTGGAGTACCATAAGTGCCTTTTCTGAGTAATACATGACAAGAGAAGACTAACCTGATAAGTTCCCTCTTTCACTGTCCATAGACTTAATACAGCTGCTAAAATGTGCTCTGTTCCTGGGGAGAAAAAAAAAATTGTCCTTGGCAAATCTCGAGAGAGAAATCCAGGGTCATTTTTAGTGGTTACTAGAGGCATCCAGAGGCATTTTTAGTGGTTACTAGAAAGCTGTTAGAAGTGAGACATGTCCTACTTTAACAGGAAGGCTGATTCTAAGTGTTGCTAGTTGGGCTTTGCCTGTTGCATTCATTTGTGCAGTGGAGCCAACATCCATGAAGATCAAAGACAGTGTATTGCCTGCTTAGAAAGAACATCCCATTATGAGCATAAGACATCTTTTTATTGTTTCAGTCTTGGCTAAACATGCTCTTTGGAATGGCATCCAATTTAATGTAGGCCTTGAGTTAAGGCTTGCAAGGCAAGTCATCACAATTGTAGTCACATGTTTTGTTACCTTAGTATTTCTTGATTTCCATTTTACTGTATTTGTTGAAGTTTTATATCTGGAATGTTTAGGATGACTATTGATTGTCTTATTTTCTTTTCTCTCCCCAACTAATAATATGCTCCACAGCAAGGACTTATAATAGGTTATGATAACAAGAGAGCTTCATACTGAAAATCAATAAATTATCCATACAGAGAAGCATTCTACCTAGCCATCAAAACACTTTGTTTGCTATTCTGTGGTTTTGGGGTTAAATTTTATTTGAAGCCTCGAAGCTACCTTCTCTTTATATGTCCTTAAGTCTGTGCTATTTAAGCCCTTCCCCCTCCTTTTCCCTTTAAACAACAAAAACAAGGTCTCTGCATTAAAAATAAGATTGACCACAGGCTATTTTAACATGCCTCAGCAGCCACTGTCTCTCCCCTTTACTTCCTGTCACATATTCATTTCTACTCGTGTGAATCAATCTTACCTCTCATTTATAAAACGTGTCTGAAATATATAAGAAATTAATTAAAGGAAATACTATTGCAAGATCTGAGAAAAAAGATTTTCTCATATTTCAAACATTCAGTCCAGTTAAAAAAATAACACCAAGCATTGTGCATGTTGCTTGGAGAGGATCTTCAGTACTATGTATCTCATGGGTGTCATTGGATGTAATTGTTGCCATGCTAAATATTCATGTATGAATAGTTGGAATAAATTCTCTTGTAAATTGACAGAGGGCAAGTTAGAACTGTCCTTGAATCTCTCATCTGCATCCTCATTTTTGAAAAACTGTCTAGTTGGTGTGTATGTGTATGTGTACTTGGTTCCATTGCACAGAGAAAGCTTCTCTTTCTGAAACAGTTGCTGCTCCCTATCACCTGTTAGTAGCTATTTGTATCAACTGAGTGGCGTGAGGTAGAAGTTGGTTTGCAGTTTATGACTGATGATAGTTCTTTAAGAAGGTGCGCCTCCTGGCCCTGCCTGATAGTTAGGTCAGCTCTCCCAGGCAGACTGTAAACGCACACAGCTAGGCAACTGTGTGGTACTTCTCATCTGAGATTGTGGGATGGTAAAGTAGAGAGAGAACTTGGCAAGGGTCACACAAAAAGATTACAGGAAAGCAAGAAGCTGAGCCTGTATGTCCTATCCAGCACTTTCATCACAAAGTCATCCAGTCCTCTTTCCAGCTCACTAATCCTCTGACACAAATATGATGGATACAAATACTGATAGTCAAGGCAGAGTACTACCCTTTCTGGTATCTAGCCCTCTCTACTGGTGACAGTCCTTACTAGTGGGTTGGGAGGTCTTGATTAATTTGTCTTTCCTTGTTTTGGTGCTACACAGCCTGAAGCTCTCCTCGCCACATTTTCATTCTTTCTTACAAACACCTTCACGGTTGTGTTTGGGGCTTTTTCTTTCAGTATCACTTTAGTAATTTTGCCCAATGAGAAATAAAGGAAGTGTTTTGCAGTCCTCTGTATGCTGAACACTGACACAGAAAATTCTTCCTCATTTCAGTCTTTTCTGGGTCTCATCACATACCCACAGTTCTTCCTCTGGCTTGCACTGTACTCTGTGCCTCTCAGGACTCTGCTCTGGATCCTGCTCCTTGTGTCTGCATGCACAGGGTCTGTGCTAGATGCCTTTGTTGGGCTAAAGGTGGCCTCTAGAGACTTGCTTATGTGCAAGGACCTGTGTCAGACAGCCTGGCTCTGATGCTGCCAGTAAGTCTGTTCATGAAAATTTTGCATCAATTTGATTGTTTGAGCATTGCATCATACATTTCAGATCATGTGGGGTGAAATGAACAGAGCAAGCTCTGATCTTGTTTTACTGACTCTTGCCTCTGCTGCTAGCATAAATCAAGCAAAGCCTTTCTCTGTTTCTTCCTCAGTATCTTCCTCCTCTTCCACTGACCCTACCTGTATGCTTTACTGGCTCTGCCTCTAGCCGTGGAGCTGAGAAGATGAAAGCTACTTCTGGCAGCTGATGCCTTCGTGTTGCTCCCTGCAGCAGCAGGACACTATCATCTGCAGACTTTGGAATACTGGTGCCTTTTCAGCCAAAACCAACAAGTGCCTGAGGTGCTGCAGAGAGCATCAAATAATCCCCAAGATCATCTTCCTGGCCAGTGGTCAAGTTGGTTTAAAGGCAGGACCTCCTTCAGTCAAAGAACTGGCAGAGACCCTTTGTGGTGGCAGGGGGGCTTCTTGTAGACTCAGGATTGAAATCAAAGGGTTTCTGTGCAGGTGCCATGTGGTTTGGCTGATATCCATGAGGAGGAAGACAAAGTAGTAGTGTATTGTGGTTTATTATCCTTATATATTTGGACAAGTCAGGGTGTTAGCACAAATGTTTGAACCAGGAAAAAGTACTAAACAAAATACATAAACACAATTGTGTGGCCAGGTTGTAATGCCTAAAAGGATATGGCTGTGAATTTTTGCAAGTGAACTTCCAGACCATTTGGAGGAGTGACAAGCTCCTCATCACAAGGCAGCCAGAGGAACAGCAGCGCTGCAGGACACCCAGGTTAGGGCTGGGTGGCCAGCTGGAGCTGCATGTAGAAGACACAGATTGCACTGCCAGGAGAAAGAAATTGCCTCTTCTCTTTGGTCCTTCTTGTTGGCCAGTGTGCTTTGTAACAAGTTGTACTGGCAGAAGCTCGCTTTGGTGAGAGAGAAAATTCTTCTGCTACTGCGCAGTCGAAACTCTGCCTGCAGCTGAGCGCTGGGCAGTCAGGCAGCTCTTGTGCTGTAAGCAATCCTCAGAAACAAAGCAGAAAGAACAGCCAGCCAAGAATTATGTCTGCAAATCTGAAAATTCAAAAATTCTAGGAAACTTTCCTCTTGTCCCAGAGAGGAAGAATGAAATGGTGCTGCATTTCTCAGGGTGCTGGTGAGTCCATGTCCTGGTAGTGGGGCTGGAAGCAGACAGCTGGGGAAGTGCGCTGGCCGGGGTGTGCAGCCAGCAGCATGAACAAACTTGGCTCTGGAGGTGAGGTGGTAAGATATATTTTTTTAATTATTGAACTGTGTACACATTATGAAACCATTACAGAACCAAAGTATATAAAATCCCAAATTACAAATACCATCTTATACAAAGGGGTAATAAAATAAATAATACATGAACTAGCACCAGTACTCTGTATTCATAGACAGTAATGGAACCATATACATCAGAGGCCATAAAAATACATACATTAAACAGGGTGCACCATGGTAACTGAGGGTTCATCTTGATGCTTCCTGACTGTGTGAGAGTCTATTAGTGCTGGGGGATGGGAACTCTATTTGCTAGTTAAACCATTATTGATTGAGAAAGGGAAACACAAACCTCATAGACGAGACCAGCAGGAAAAAGGGTGAGAACCTAGTTTGACATAACACATTAACACTGTAAACAAAGTGGGTTTTAAGGGTTGTTATGCACCACCTCTATGCCCTGAAGTGCAGGGTCTGCTTGGGTGTTCACCAAAGGGAGGACTGCACTTTTTACAGGTGGAATGACAGCATATCATGTATGCAGGAGGTGTCTTCATTGACGGTCACTCCACAGACTTAGGGTGAGAAATTTGCACTAGGAATATACATCCTGTGATCATGAGAAAACATAAGGCAAGCCTCTTCCTCTGACTCTTGTAGAGTGCAGCAGTACTGGTAGCCTTGAGACAGAGGGCTGTGTGGTACCTTTGTATGTACTGGAGTTGGGTCTGGCATTCTCTTTCTCACATGGCTATGGATGTGTCTATTCTTCTCACTGCATTGCAAGAGATTTTCCTGGATTCTGTATGACACCACAAAAGGAGAACAGGAAAACTGGCCAAGGACTTAAAATCCAGCCCTACATATTCCATTAAAAAATTCCTTCCACTCACTCTTGTTCTGCCTGCTGAAGCCCCTTCATTTTTACTTCTGTGTGTATGCTGCTGTGACCCCAAAAGACCGTAGTGTGTCTGTGCCCTAATGGCTGCAGAGCCCTAGCTGTTTAAAGTCTCTTAATGGAAAAGTTTGGTGTGTTAGGGTCTGTGCATCAAATGGCTTACAGGATTGGCCTAGTTGAAAAATCTGGGACATCCTATGAAGGGAAAGATACTAAAGAACATTATCAATGGTGAAAAAGCATGTATGTATATTTAAGATTATTATTATGATAGGCATGTGATAGCATGACAGGATTCTGTTGCTGCTATACTTCCAATGTGGTGGACAGATTTGTGCTCAGAAATGTTTTTATTGGGTTGAGGGACCTTTCTGAAACAACATCTCTTTGTCTTTTTGACTTGAGTGATGGCATTAACCACTTGCTGGCAGGTCAAATCCATTGTGGGTCTCTATTAAGTTGTTTAATATTTTAATTTTTTTAATGTACTGATGAAAGAAAAGGGAAGGGGAAAGGGAAGAGGAAGGGAAAGAGGAAAGGAAAGGGGAAGAGAAGTTTGGATACTTGCTAATATACCTTCTGCTGCTTCTTTTGCAAGACTTTTGTCTGATCTGAGTACACATTATTTCATCGATTTTACTGACTTATAACAAGAGAAGAATAGAGCACTGTAATTGATTAATGCCACATGAGGCAGAGCTTAAATCCTCACTTTTGTTCTGTATGCAGACAGAGAGTATGTTTGATTCCTGAATGCCACTACATCAAACTGCACTTCTCTGCCTTGCTCTGTTTTCTGCAGCAGGCTCTGATCTCTGTTACCCTGATACACAGCTAACAGGTTTGGGCTGGTGAGGGAATTGTGTTATGCTTACACTGGTGGAGTTGAGACCAGGGCTTCTGGTTCTCTCTTCTTCACCTACACAAACTCTGATGCAATCAGTTCAGAAACATATTGGCTCTTAATATATAATTTTAATGGGGGGGGTGTGTGTGTGTGTGTGTGTATAACTGGGTTCAATTTGTTTTGAAATGTATGTACTGAGCAGATGCAATACCATCTCAGGTACACGGAGTTATCATGCATTCTGTTTTTAAATTCTGTATGATTTAAGCTATCATAAGGGTTTTGAAAGTGTTTTACCCTTGACAATGACCTGTGTTACAACTAAAGCTCATGATGTAGGTTTCTCATTTGCCCAAGAAGACAAGAAGATCTGCTATGTAATTTGAGAAGCATTTATAATACTGATACCCATGTTGTAAGCTGATTATAAATAAAATTCAGCAGAACTGCCTCCATCAGAAAATCAGAATTCACAGTCAAAGTGTACAACCCTGATGTGTAGTTGCTTCTAACTGCTACTGTACATAAATCAGATTCTGCTTAGCAACTGCTGCATATCATGTTTATTAAACACCTTCTGCTTATTACAGCAAAGGGTACTAAAAATTCTTCATGAAAATTTCTCAAATCTCTTTTCACATCTTGGATATTTTTAAAGGTCTCATTGCAGTGAACAGAATCCTTCTGCGGAAATGCTACTCGAGGGCTCTTGACATGTGCTTCCTGTTCCATTCAGTCACATGGAAAATGTTCTCAGTTTACAAACCACACAAATTGGTTTGTGTTGTTGTTTTAGTCCTGAGGCTCAACCCAGCATAAGGAGAATCAGGCATCCTACTTTCAATAGCACTTAGCATTTTGTTTGATGTAATGCTATTTATGAGTCCTGGGAAGTATTTGAAAAAAAAAAGGCTATTTCACAAGGAGGTAAACTTGCCTACATTCTACAGAAGCATGCTGGAGCAAGCAATAGTTCCTCAGAGAAAATGATCTTTTACTGATCAGTGGTTCTTTGGCATGATTTCTCAGCGCTAGTCCACCATTTCATGGCACACATACATCACACTTAGTGTCTCACATTTACACACTACAATGGTTCTTTTAAACCAGTATCAGATGCTACAGAGGTCATATAGATTTAAAGTAGTCAGCTGCTTACCCTGACAACCATTACTGTCACAGTGTGAAGAGTATATTCTAAAATGTCAGGCTTCATTTCATTGAATATCTCACAAAAATAAAATAGCAATAGCGACAATCAGTTTTGAAATAATTTTCAGTCCATCTCTTGCAGCTCCTTCTCTGCTCTCGTCCCAAGCATTTCTTGAATGTTGTATGTGATCACTCCTTGATTTCTGTCTTTCAGTCATATTACAAATATCCAATTTCTACATTGCTCCATCTCTGCAAGTTCTAACAAGCTGGCTCCAAAGAGTTGCTGGCCTGGTTACAGAGCTAACTAGGCTGGAAGGGTGCTGTGAGGGTTAGCCAGCTCACCATGCAGTGGATCAGGACTGTGAGGGAGTGATGCTTGTGTGGACTCTGAAGATAACAGCTCTGAGTTATTCCTGGATGACTACACTACATTTTTTGCTGGACTTCATTAGGACTGTGCTGCTGCTGATACCTACAGCCAATTTATTTATAGTACATATGCCATACAGACCTACTCAGAATGTTGTTTTCCATCTGAGGCTTGATGATGACTACACCTCTTCCAACATGAGGATACAGTCCCTGAAATGAATGTCTACCACATCTCAAGCAGATGATTTTGAGTCACTATACGCAAAGATAAGCAAAGTAGAAATGTGGAGATTCTGGTTCTTCAGAATAGAGTGGCCCAGCTCTTGGTGAGTACTCAATAGGTACTCGCCTATAGAGCATCTAGCAGGGCTCTATACAGCCACTCCTCTCTATGGCCACTGTCAGCACCAGCTCAGGCGCTGGCTTTGATCTGTAAATCCTTCAACTGATTAATGTCATTAATGTCTCTCTATTTGAAGGTGATGTTACTGTAGGGGTCTGCTACAGGACACCTGACCAGCGGAACCAAGCAGATGAAGCCCTCCACAGACAAATAAAAGTGGCTTCACATTCACAAGCCCTGGTCCTCATGGGGGATTTCAGCCACCCTGACATCTGCTGGAGGGACAACACAGCACTCCCAGAGTAATGGAAGATAGTGGAAGGGACTGGAAGAAGGAACTGCCCATTGTAAGTGAAGATCAGGTCTGTGACCACCTGAAGAACCTGAAAGTGTTCAAGTCCATGGAACCAGATGGGTTAACACTCAGGCATGCTGAGGGAACTGGCAAATAAGGTTGCTAAACCACTCTCTATTATATTCAAAAGGTCCTGGCAGTCCAGGGAGGTCCCCACTGACTGGAAAAGGAGAAACATAACCCCCATTCTCAAAAAGGGAAAGAAGGATGGCCCAGGGAACTATCACCTCTGTGCTTGGTAAGATCATGGAGCAGATCCTCCTGGAGGCACTGCTGAGGCAGAATAACAATGAAGAGGTGATTTGGTACAATCAGCTTGGCTTCACCAAGGGCAAATCCTGTCTGAACAAACCTGGTGGCCTTCTATGACAAAGTCACAACATTAATAGATGAAGGCTGAGCAACTGATGTCATTTACCTAGACCTGAGCAAAGCCTTTGACACTGTCCTGCCTGACACCCTGGTCTCCAAAGTGGTGCAGTATGGGTTGGATGGATGGACCACTCACTGGATAAAGAACTGGCTTGATGGCCACACCCGAAGGATGGCTGTCAATGTGTCCATGTCCAAATGGAGGCCGGTGACAAGCAGAGTCCCTCAGGAACCAGTACTCGAGCAGTCTTGTTTAACGCCTTTGTTGGCGACATGGACAGTGGCATTGAGTGTACCCTCAGCAGGTTTGCTGATGACACCAAGCTGTGTGGTGCAGCAGACATGCTGGAGGGAAGGGATCCATCCAGAGAGACCTTGACAGGCTGGAGAAGTGGGCCCAAGCCAACCCCATGAGGTTCAACAAGACCAAATTCAAGGTCCTGCATCTGGGTTGGGGCAATCCCAAGCACCAATATAGGCTGGGCAGTGACTGGCTTGAGAGCAGCCCTGAAGAAAAGGACTTGGGGGTGCTGGTGGATGTAATGCTCAACATGAGCCACTAGTGTGCACTTGCAGCCCAGAAAGCCAATCATATCCTGGGTTGCATCAAGAGAAGCATAACCAGCAGGTTGAGGGAGGTGATTTTCCCTCTCTACTCCACTCTGGTGAGACTCCACCTGGAGTACTGCATCCAGTTCTAGAGCCCCTATTACAGGAAGGATCTGGATATCCTGGAGCATGTCTAGAGAAGGGCCACGAGGATGATCATAGGGCTGGAGCACCTCTCCTATGAGGACAGACTGAGAGAGTTTGGGCTGCTCAGTCTGGAGAAAAGAAGGCTCTGAGGAGACCTTATTGTGGCCTTCCAGTATCTGAAGGGGGCCTACAAGAAAGCTGGTGAGGGACTTTTGTAGGGTGTCAGGTAATGATAGGACTACAGGTAATGGAACAAAAATAGAAATGAGTAGATTCATATTGGATGTTAGGAAGAAGTTCTTCATCATGAGGGTGGTGAGATGCTATAACAGGTTGCCCAGGTGGTGGCAGAAGCCCCATTCCTGGAAGTTTTTAAGGCCAGGCTGGATGTGGCTCTGAGCAACTTGATTTAGGGTGAGGTGTCCCTGCCCATGGCAAGGGTGTTGAAACTAGATGATCCTTGAGGTCCCTTCCAACCCTAACAATTCTATAATTCTATGATTACCTCTTCAGGAGTGAAAGCTATGCACCTCTTCAATCATAGAGCTAACTGTGTTCTGGATGAATTGCGTGGGAAATGGACATGACTGTTCTTGGTTGAGATGATGAACCTCTATACTATGACGGAATAGTCTTCCTCTGTAGAAAGTTTCACTTTGATCTGATCACATTTCAAACTGCCGTTTGACTTTGTTACAGATCAATCATTGCTTAAGTATATAGATAGCTGGAAACTGGGAGGCATATTGGTAGAATTTGTGACACAGTAAATCGTAGAAGCTCTTTATCATAATTTATAACATCTTTTTTTTGTTTTACTAATTGTGCATGCTTCTTAGCTGCAGAGCTCCTGTCTGCAATACAAGCAATGAAAAATATTACCTAGATAAGAACATATTTGCATAACCATGAGCTAATTAATGTTTGTCATAAGTAAAATCAAGGAATTATTACCATGCACAACTTCTTCAGTTTTACACAGGTACTATTGAACTGCTCCTTG